>NC_054841.1:12833802-17833802 GCF_018345385.1 Vulpes lagopus
ACGGGGGGGACAGGGTGTTCCCCAGGACTACAGGACAAGTGACCTTGAGCAAATTTCTCTTCCCTGAGCCTCAGTCCTCACCTGTAGAATGAAGGAACAGAGCTGACACCAAATGAGGTGGTGATGCTGGGGAGCAAACGCCTACTGTGCTGTTCAACAGTAATCCAGGAAATGTCCTTAAAACACAGGCAGACACGTCCTACAGCAGCTGGGGAAGCTGGCTCCTTTGAGCTCCAGCAGCACAGGTGGAGTTTATTGGACACCACGACCCTTCCCGAGGTCGCTCAGGGGCACCCACTTCTCCTTCCAGGTGGAGGAATCGAAATGTGAGGCCCCAGATCAACGAATCCAGACCGTGGGGCCCTGTGGGGCCACTGATCCTGGGAATCCCACAAGGCAGTGACATGAGCTACCAAATAAAAGGGAGCAGATCACATTCCACCAAGAGCCTGTAGAGACTTGACCGAATGCTGGGGCTCTTGTTTGAGTCCCGACTCTGGGGAAGCAGTGAGGAAAAAACGTCTGTGAGACAGAGCAATCTGCGCGGGATCGGTGATGCGACACCACAGTTATGTCTTAAAAATCCATGTGGCGTCTGGGATCGGCTTTGAAATACTTTGGTAGAAAGACGGGAGGCAGCTGGGGGGAATGGGGCAAATCCTGCTGACTGTGGAGTCTGGGGGATGGGCGGTCCATTATATTCTTCTGGTGGAAAATCTCTGTAATTGTTTAAATGTGCCCAGTTTATTTTTTCGAGATTGCTGCTTACTTGAGGACGGATCACGGGCTACGGCAAGACGCAGACCAGGAGCGAGCAGAGTCGTTTTGGCTCATCTGCAAGTTCCCGGCGACAACAGGGCATTTCACGTGGGCACGAGCCGTGACTGTACGGATTCCCGCGTCTTCGGCAGACAGGACCCCGAGGCCTCCGGCAGGTCCCGCACGCGGCCAGGGGCTTATTCACACCCACGGAAGCCACCAGCCTGCTCGTTACAGAAGTCAAGCGGCCGATGGCGATTTCACGCAGAGCTGAGCACGACAGCCGGGCCTGTCACCCCTGCTCTCTGCTGAGGATCCAGGGCTGTTTTCAGGCAGAAATAATGGGCCGCGGTGGCTCCGTGGAGAGCTGGGCTTTCCCTCCGGGCCCGCGTCCAGGCCGGGGCTGGCAGGCCGAAGCCGGGTTCCCGGGCAGCGCGGAGCTGCCCCACCTGCCGCCTTCCCGCGGAGGCGACGGCCCAGCCCACGTGCGCCCGGGCGGCCGGGCTCGGGGCATTTCTGCTGAATCTGAACCCCAGGACTGCTCCAGGGGCGGCCGGGGCCGCGCGGGATATTTGCAGGCAGAAGCGTGCGGTTCCGTCGCCTTCATTACTCAAGAGCAGGAATTTGCGTCTGTGTCTGCGAAGATGTGAATTATGTACCTTGGGCTGAAAACAGCTGCGCGTGTCCTTTGCACACAAACGCAAGTCTCTGAGCCTGTTCTCTGGCCGGTGACGCACACCCCAGGTGTCCACCCTGGGCCTGCCCTTCCTTCTCGGCCCCTAAACCTTATCCAGCCTCCACCTCTGTGCCCCTGGGACACAGGCCGGGCCATGACGGGAACAGGCGGCTGCTGGGGGCTCTGGGAAAGCCCTGTTCTCCTCCTTCAGTCTCTCCCTCCTCCCCCTCCTCCCCCTCCTCCCTTCTCCTGCCCCTCCCCCTCCCCCTCCTCCATCTGGGTGAAGGGGGGGTTGGTTCTAGGAAAGTAGTTTTCCTCTTCCAGTCTCCTCTCCCCCCCTTCCCCTTCTCCTCTCCCCTCCCCTCCCCTTCCCCTCCTTCATCCCCCCTGGGAAGGAGCAGGGGCATCTGCAGCCACAAGAGACCCCGAGGGAGGGCACAGGCTGAGGACGGAGGTCCACATGGCAAGAGTGCCCCTTGGTGACATCATGCGCCCCCCCCCCCACCAGCCCCAGACCTGTCCCTCAGGAATAAGGCCAACCACCACTGGTCAGGCTCCCCAAGCTGGTTTCCAAGGCTCAGAGGGAGCAGGGCCCTGTCGGGGAGAAGCCTGCACAACTGGCCCCTGGGGACCAAAATGCTGCACCCGTTCACGGGGGCCTGGTTTCACAGGGGTCCCCAAACTCCCTCGCTCTCTGATGGAGACAGAAGGTAGCCGTCACCCCACATTCGGTGACCACGTTCACAGTTACAAATTCCCAGGTGGGCTGAAGCATTCAGAAATAAATCCAGAGCTTGTGGAACGTCTTCCGCACCAACCACCTGATTCCTTCGAGGTTCCCTGGCCGTGTGGTGTGTCCCCTACACGCTCCCTTCCTGGGATGAACACCCCCCTGCCCCCTCCTGCATCTGCTTCCCCTTCTGGTGTCAACAGAATCTGCGTGTCATTTGAGAACTCACCTTCCTGCCTCAATCCATGTGTTGGGGGTGAGCTGACCCCAAACTCCAGGCCCTGTGGGGGAAGGGGCCACACAAGCCACCACTGCCCAGCAGTCGGCTCAGTGACAGGAGGGACCTACGCTGCTTCATCAGTGACTCTGGGGCTCTTGTGCCATCGCGCTCCCGTCCCTGGACTTGGACCTGCGCGAGTGCGTGGCTGGAGCTGGAACCGTGGGTGGTTGGAGCTGTGCACAGAGCACCTGCAGGTGCCCGGCCCTGACTGCAGCACCACAGGGACACGGGAGACAGCTGAGCCCATGGCGTGGCATCCGAGCACCCAGACCCAGCTCTGCCTGAAGACCAAGCACCAGTGCGTGAGCCCATCATTGCCCTCAGCCTGAGCCACCTGAGTCGGGTCTCAGGTCCCGTCACCAGCAGAGCATTCAGTTGGGGGCAGCAACTTCCCTGGCCCCTTGGAACCTTCCAGCCTGCCCAGAAATGCAGGGAACGTTTACACCTGCTGAGTTATTTCTCACAATCATCCTGTGTGGGCCTCACCTGCTGCCGTGCAGGGTCATTTTCTTTGGCTGAATCCACTGAGCTGTCAGGGAACCGTAACCGGGGTTGGTTTTGCTCACTTTCTGCCAGGAGGACACAGTTTGGTCTGTTTGAAAACCCAAATGCCATAATTATACCCCGCACATGCAGAGATGGAAAGTTCTTGCTGCAAAGCAGATGACTGGCACCTTCATTTCTGAGGGTTTCAAGGCAAACAGCTGCCTGGCTCTCCTTGCTGAGGTCAGACTGTTGTCGCAGCTGCTCCCCGGGTCCCCTTCCTGCCTCCCAGCATCCGGGTCCCCACGAGCTTTGTCCTGGGAATTATAGGAGCAGTGACAGCCACACAGCTCTGTCCCTGGAGCTCCCAGGAGCCGGGCTCTGGGGGCCTCTGCTGAGCGGGGGCCCCTGCCTCCTGGATGGGACAAAGTACCTCAAGGGCCCAGGTACAGTGTGTGCACAGAGGCTCCGAGGGGAAGGACACCAGTGCCTCCAGAGCTGGACACTGGAGCAACCCCACACCGGGCAGCCTTGGGGCCAGGGCCAGCCAGGGCCTTCCTGACAGCCTCTCTGATCCATCCTCAGAATAAGCTCCGCAGGCGGCCGGGGCCACTGCTGCATTTCACATCCCCTCTGCTTTCCAGGGACCCCGGCGCATCTCCAGGCCCAGGGTTGGGGCCATGTCCTAATTCCCAGAGCTCGGGGGTGCCCCGGTCCCAGGTCCTCCTGCCTTTCAGGAGGTGGTTTCTGGAGCATCTTACTCCTCACCCCTTCGACGGTCCAACGTCACCCCCAGCCTGTGATATTGGGTTACCCGGAGATGATATGTTTCCCGAAACCAAACCCTGGCCTCCCCCTGCAGACACTGAGTCCCCACAAGGTCACCCTACACTGCTTTGCTGGTGGCATTTGCTGTTTTCTGAAATTGTCTTGTTTGCTGATTTATTCGCCTCCTTCTCTCTTGTTTGCCTCCCTGGACGAGACCATGAGCTCCCCGAGGTCGGGGGCTGCGTCTGCCTCATTCTCCTTTGTTTCCCTGAGGCCAGGACAGTCAATGGTCAGGGCCTGGAAGGAACTCAATAGACATGAAACGAAGGAGATGAGTGAACGAAGGATCGAGTGCATGAGGGAGGGGGGACCTTTGGGCAAAGCTCCCTTATGTCTCATTTCCTCCTTGCCTGGCGCCTCTGTCCCACCTGATGACTTGCTGGATTCAGGACCTTGTCTGTGCAGCCAGAGTCATCCCAGGAAACCATCTACGATGATGGAGATGCTCTGCATTTGCATGGCCCAGGGTGGTAACCATCCACGATGGATCATGCTGGGGCTCCAGACATGTGGCTGGTGTGACTTCAGAGCACAGCCAGAGAAGGGACAGGGGACCCCTGGGCCTCTTTTGGGTCTCTCGGGCCACGGGCTGCGGCCTGGTCACTCCTGTGGAGCAGGACAGTGGGTGGTTGGCTCCCGTCCTGGGGCTGTCACCCCGGGGCAGGGGAGGTCGCATGGGAGGAGAGAGAAGCACCTCCACTCCTGACGACAGAGGAAGTGCAGAGACCAAATGCATGACCCGGTACAGTGCCCTGCCCGCCCTTCACACCACCTTCCTCCACCTCTACAGAAATCCCAGGGTCGCCTGTCCACTCACCCCCTCTCTTCCCCCAATGTGTCCTGGCACATTCCAGTACATCATCCCTTCCTCTGGTTCTCTCTTCCTACCCCTTAATATGAGTCAGATAAGACTAAAGAAATAATACTAATTTAGAATAACTGTCTATGTAGGTGAAGAGTATGAGCCTGGTAGGCAGAACACAGTGCTGTGTGTGTGTGTGTGTGTGTGTGTGTGTGTGTGTACAGGCAAGCAGGAGGAGCCTGAGTTAGGTCAGTCTGCTGGATTATTTTTTTTCTTGCTTATCTTGCATGAGATGATAGTAGAAATGTCTTCAGCAATTACAGTGTGGTCATGCGTGCAGATTTCACTTGTGGCTTAAAGAAAGAGCATGTATTTCTATCTTCCTGCTCCTGAATTCTCTCCTAGAGCCTGAAGAATGAAGGCAGCTGGCGGTGGGGCATGGTCAACAATGTGAACGATGCTGGGAAACATGGTTTATGCTAAAGTCTCATGGGAGAGACAGGGTGTCCCCTAACAAGGACACAGGCCTGGGGTGACCCATGTCTTGGAGTCTGGGGTGTGAGCACCTGTGGTGAGGAATCTCTCTTTATGAGTTAAGATATGGCTCCAGCCACAGTTTCCTTCTCCCTCTGGAATCATCAGAGAGTGGGCAGCACAGGTTGGCTTGGCAGCTCAAGGTCCAGGCTCCTTCTGTCTTGTCCACTCACCATCCCTATGGGCTTGCTCTCTTCTCCGTGGTCCATCATGCCTCAGCACCACCCTTGGACCCAGCTATGAGGATGCAGGCAAAAAGGAGGAGGAGAAGAGAGGCTCTCACCTGTAAGGGCTCCATCTGGAAGCTGTATGTATCCCTGTTCTTTAGATCCCACTGGAAAGAACCTAGCCACAAGGTCACACTTAGCTGCAAGGGGGGCTGGGAAATGTAGGCTTTATTCTGGGTGGCACTATGTCCACGTTCAAATATCAGAGTCTATTAATCCCCAGGAAGGGGGGATGGATAGTAGGCAACAGCCAGCAGTCTTTGGAACAGAAGCTTCTGGTTGGTTGAAGTACCTCCTATAGAAACCTGGCTCGCCAGAATCAGGGGAAATAAAGCAAATTGGCCCTGTGGAGGAGCAATCCTTTCCATCGGAGCTCCAACTGGGCTCTATTCTCACGCAGAATATCAATCTGCAACATTGCGTGTCATGTTGAATATGTGGTGAAATCTTTTTTGAACACACCCTTTTATTCGTTGCAAAATCAAAAGACTTCCCTTGGAGAAACGACGTGGCTCCCAACAACTACTGTTAAAGGGAACTCATGGCGTCCCCGAGACATTGAGGCCTCTGTGGGTGAACACAAAATAAAGTGCATTCCCTTCTGCCTGGGTTTTCCCAGGGCTCTGTCCACAGTCCTTGGAGTCGGGGAAGGGCAGTAGGCTTTGTGGAGAAAGCAGAGAGATTGCACACGGTGAGGACTAGGCCTCTGGAGCCCGCCGCCCAGCTTTAGACCCAGCCCTCTCCCTGCCTGCTGGGTCCCCTCAGGCTGGTTAGTTTGCCTCCGTGTGCCTCAGTTCTCTTTTCTGTAGAACGTCGTTGATGATGACGATGATGATGATGACAGCAAGACTTGTCGGACGGGTGGTTGTGAGGATCAAGTGAACACATGCTTGGCACTGGTAAGCATCAGCTGTTACTATTGATGGGATCCACGTGGTAATTAGATCATGTTTAGTGCACACACACACACAAACACACGCATGCACACCCACCGGGACTTCAGTGGAGCACCCTCCTGTGCTCCTCCTTGGTCCAAGCCCTGACCTCTGCCCAGGTGTGCAGCCACTGTGACAGGGCCACTCCCATCCCCTCGGCTCTCGGGTCAGCAGGTCTCCTGTCTCTGCACCTCCCAACAGTCATACAAGACAAGTGTTGTGGCATCAGCCCACTTCTCAGAGGAGGAAGCCTGCACCCGGACGGGAGGTGTCCCTGCCCCACAGTCAGGGGGCCAGTAAACAGCCTGTGGGACCCCAGCCCAGGACTCCCGATGCCACACTCAGGTGCTGAGCCATCCCCCAGCCACGTACTGGCCAGCGCCTCTGGGCCAGGTGCTGCAGCAGGTGCAGGGCACACGGGGCTTAGCAGGACAGGTGGGTTCCTGAGGCCTTGGAGCTCACACTCAAGAGGGAAGGCGAGGGAGATGACGCCAAGGAAACATGCCCTCGGGGTCACTTCTAATGGTGGTGAGTGGTATCCAGAAGGGTAAACAGAGGCCTGCTGGGAGGGGCCTGGGTGGAGGGGGTGACCCTAGACAGGGGAGTCGGGGGCCCCTGTGGACGTGACACCTGACAGAGTCCTGGAAGGTGAGAAGGGGCAGCTGTGCAAGGAGCTGGGGACAGCCCGGAGGAGGGCCTGGGTCAAGACGAAGGTGACGCGTCTGTGGCACAGAAGGCAGGTCGGTGAGTCCAGGGGAAGGGGGCTGAGGGAGGGGGGTGGACTGGCCTCCACGTGCCCCCGGGGCCTGTGAATCTGGGAACATCTCAAGTCCTCAGGCATGTTCTGGGGCAGAGAGAGCTCCGGCCAGGCAGGAAGGGCCTGCGGGGTGGGTGGGGAGGGCGCTGGGGCGTGGGAGGCAAGCCCTGCTGTCCCTGCCCCCGCCAGCCTGCCTCTGCCCTCACCGGGCCTCTGCCATCTGGTCGGGGCACCTCCGAATGAGGAGCAGGAAGCGGGATTGTCACGGGGAACACCTGCTTCCAAACGTCCAGACCCGGGCAGCATCCCGTGCCGGGCTTCCCTGCGCCGCGGGGGTGACGCCGACCGGGCTTCCCTCCCTGCGGTTCCTTCTGGCTCTGCCCAGGCGACGTCCGCCCGCGAGCCTCCTCCTCTGTCTGTTGGGTTCTTGCGCTCTCCAAGCAGAATGTAAAGACAGAACATATGCAGAACGCAGAATTATAACACTCGGATTTGTTTGACTTCAGCCCTACAATTTCCCAAGTGTTCTTGCAATTAAAGAGCACTATTGTATAATAAGACATGCTTCGGGGGAAGAGATCTAAGTACTACTAACAGGAACAGGAGGCAGATTGAACCCAGCTCTTCACGTGTGTCTGTGTGAGCACGAGTGTCGTGTCGTGTCTCTGTATACGCACCAACCACGTCTTTTACGTTTTGCAGTTCTGCAGCTTTGGCATCCTGACCTTTCCGCCCTACAGGGACTACCCCTCCCAGAGGTAGCCAATTTTGATAGATAGCAACAGCTCACCTTGGAGTGCTCTCCTCAAACACTAACCAAATCTAGAGGCCACTCCTCCCAGCCACTTCCTTTTTTCAGGCTCTCACACTCCTGGCCAGTAGACACCTGCCTTCATTACTCCAGTACCAGGTACTGACAGCTCGGGACAAATCCCGTGCCCAGAGCCCGCTGGAATCATTCCAACTAGCCCATCCTAAGCCTTCTTGCCCTGCCTCACCGGCTTCCCCCAGGCCTGGAACTTTGCAAGAGCAAAGCCTCTTGCTCACAGACTCCCCACCTCTCCCTCTGCCTCCTGGAAGGCCCCGGTGCTTCTTCCGTGGCCCTGTGCGGCATGCCCTGCCAAACTCCCTTCGTGACTGTCATTTCTACCTCCTCATGTCTCACCACACGAGTAGAAGACAGATCCTGACTACCTGATTAAAACAGTACATCTCTGCATGTCCCATTTCGTGGGCGTGCACAGTAACAGGGACACACAGATCCAGGGGCCCCTCCTGCGCTTAGACAACGTGGAGGTTTGCATCACAAAAGCACCAGTGATGTCAGAGGCGCCATGAATCCTAATGAGGGCCCTGGGCCTGGTATCCAGGAGACCTCAACTTGCAACCCAGTCACTGTCCCCCACTGTGAGAACCGGTGGCCCTATTGGAGCCCCTCGCTGAAGGGAACAACATTACATCCAGCCTGACCCGTATTGTGCCACAGCTAATGACCCAGTGAACCTCTGGAGAGTTTGCTGTTTCTTGGCGTCCTGGGAACCGCTGCTGTTTACTCCACTCGGGACAAACCTTTATTAACGTGCAATAATGTGCCCCGGTGTTTGCAGCTCTGGGCCAAGGGTTTCCGTAGACAGGGGCTGGTGGGCCAGGACCCTGCTGGAGCTGCTGCATGCAAATGAGACCCTTTCTTTACCCTCTCCTCACCCTGATTTGCATGACTAAGCATTTCTGCTTTTTTTTTAAAAAATGTGTTTGTTTGTTTCTTGATTATTGTTGTGTCTCCTACAGAGAAAAGCAATTACTTGCTCACTGGACAGAGACCTAAATCTGGCAAAAGCCCAAGTCTGCTCCGCTGGCAGAGGGGAGCCAGCCAGCCACACTCCGTTGGTAGGGACCATTCCAGGACACACAGCCCAGGCAAGTGGGATAAAAATCACTTGGGTCTTGAGCAGACTCCTTTTTTTTTTTAAGATTATTTATTTATTTATATGAGAGAGAGAGAACATGGGCACAGAGAAAGAGGGAGACACAGACTCCCCACTGAGCAGAGAGCCCAGATGTGGGGCTCCATCCCAGGACCCCTGGGATCATGACCTGAGCCCAAGGCAGATGCTTAACTGACTGAGCCACCCAGGCACCCCTTCCCCAGACTCCCTAAGAGAAAGTGTAAATCGCAACAAAGTAAAATTCGATTGGACTGAAGGGCAGAAACGACTGTGTCCTTGGGAAATTTGGCTCAAGCCAACAGCCAGCTCAAAGGTGTCTCTAAATGAGGCTGTGGGTCCCCTGGGGAAAGAGAAGACATTGCTAATTCTGTTCAGACTTGTGTTTCTCAACTCTTTCAGAGCCAAAGCCTGGTTTTTAAAACAAATATTTTATTATTTCTTTTCAACTGAAATGAAATTCCTCATTAATATAACCTGCCTATATACATATTTTTTAATCAATGTCATAGTCTAAGCATAAGATAAAGAGGAAAGGAAAGGAATTTATAATAAAACATTTTCAACATGTAAATGCTCTGACATGATTCAACTGGAAGATATAATCGTCATCAGATGCTTGGATATAGAAGCATATTGGATATAGAATCCCAGGGAATGAGGCTACAGATGCAGAGCAGCGACCGCTGTGCTGTCTGGGGGCAACCCAGACGCCACGAGACGCTTTGCCATTGGTAATGCAAGTTTTCAACATGGTGAACAGATCTCAGTAAAGTCTTAAATAAATCAAGGCCCGATCTTCCCTTAGCTTATACCATAGTTTCATTCCTGAAAACTTGATATATTTTAAAACAGTGGAAAAAAATACTTTTGTGTCTATGTGAAACCTAGAATTCGGTTCTGGGCTCAGGTCATCTCAAAGAGCGTTCTAATCTCCATGGACATCCAGAAGGGCATTCAAAATTAGTGCCAAGGCCTGAAGAATGTGTCAGAACAGTGGGCTGCTGGGAACAGTCCCAGAATCAGTCCTGATGGCAGGTGTCAAATCCTATTTGCAGACAGGAAGTGAATCCAGAGAGAGAAAGCAGCTCACCCAAGTTCCCACGACCAGAGAGGCGCCAGATTGGGGTTTACACAGAATGCTGTTGGAATAGAGGTTCTATATCCAACTCCAACGTGACTTCCTGTCCCTTTTGGCCTCCTCATGGCAGACGCTGCATCAGCCCGGTGACCCTGCAGTCCCCACACAAGATGGACATTCCCGTGAACCTAAAGAGGAAGACCACCTGGACCACCCGTCTATTAGTAGGATGTTGGGAGGGGCGGTGGTGTGGTTGGTGCCCTTCTTGGATCCCCTTTCCTGACCTTGCACAGCAGCTGCTTTAAGTCATAGCTGATCAAGGCCCACAGGTGCCCCCTCCCCAGAGTGAGAACAGCCCTGAGGCCACATGGGAGCTTCCTTGCGCAGGAGGCTATGATCCCCATGCACACCCTAAAGCAGCCGATCACCAATGACAGAGTGACACGGAGACACAAATGCCAGCCCCCTTGCCTCAAGTTGGGACTAACTCTGAGATACAGCTCATGCTCCAGGGCTTTCCACGGGCTCAGGCTGAAGATCCTCTCCTTCCTTCCTTAGCTTTTCTTTTTCCTGCCCTGTTTCTGCACCTCACTCCAGTCTCTTAGGAGCACCTCCTCAATAAATTGTGTGCGTAAGGATCTCCATCATAGGCTCTGCTTCGAAAACTGACCTAGTATAGAGTCAAGATCAAGAGATCAGTGAGGCAACTGTTGCAATAATCAGGTGACAGGTGATGGTGGCTTGGACCAAGATGGGGGCGGGGACGGGGGTGGGTGGTGGAGAGAAGAACTGGTGAATATTTTGGAACCCTGGTGACTTCGCTAGGTGCTACTGCACTCCAGCAGTGAGCTAACTAACCCAGGGGCCAGCAAACTATCTCCTACAAAGAGATCTGAACCCCAGCCTTGGGAAGGGCTCCCCTTCCGAGTTTGTTCTTCCTGGAGGACTCTGACTCAGCCCTAGGAAACCAGCTAGTCTTTCCTTATATCCCATAGTGACTCTTTTTATCATAATTTAATAATTCTTTATATGACCCTTCCCCTGTTTAAATCACTGTACAGTTCTGCCTCTCGATGGGGCCCAGGCTGCCAACCTGCATATACAGCACCCAGTGAAAAGCCAACAGGAAAAGGATAAATGGACTCTATAGAGGCTCAGCCCTAGCATTACAGAACAGTTTACAAGGGTGGGCTGGAGGCTGAGAAACCAGCTTAGGAAGCAGCACGCAGTCATTTCCGACCTTAACATTCTCTGACCCCCGATCCTTCTAGTCATCCTCAAAAGGGTATATTAAAAGAGCACTTACTTGGAAATCGGAGCATGGAGAATCCAGTCTCCTGTCGACTACTAACTCTCTGGTTAGCCCTTCCCGGGCCTCAGTGTGCTCATCTGTCAAAGGAAGCAGTCACACCAGATGGGATCCTTCTCATTGTGAAATTTCTGTGACTGAGAGAGACACCTGCAGCCGCATTTTTGAACTCAAAAGTGCCCCGTGATGGTAATGAATTCCCCTTCCCATGATTCCCAGAGTCGGACACCTCCCTTTCTTATGCCCCCCACCCAGCTCATCAGCCCTTCCTGACAGCTCAACCCCCTAAGTAGATTCTGAATCCATGCACTCCCCTCCTCTGTACCCCTCCCCATCTTTACCCGGGACAGATGAGCGGTGTGGTTTATGCTGAGCACTGGCTTTCCTCCTGCCTGTGTGGATTCTGGGTGGAGGGAGCCTACGTGACCAGCCTCCCAATGAAGGGCCTGGAAGCTGAGTCTCTACTGAGCTTCCCTGGTAGACAACACTTCTCAACCTGTGTTGGGTCCCCCTGCTTCCTGCCACCTGCAGAGGCTCATGAGCCACGTCTATACCCCAAGTCATGCACCATCACTCCTTTGCATAACTCTCTCCAAAGATTTCCCATCAAATGCGATCCGAATGCCTTACCATGGCCCTTGCGGCCCAGCATGACCTGGTCCCTTGGCGCTCCTGTAACATGCCACGTCCTTTCTTGCTCAGAGCCACTGTGCCGCTCACCACTTCTCCCACCCGGGACTTGTGTTCCTGAACATTCAGCCTGGCAGGCTGCTTCTCATCTGTAAGACTGACCCATCAGAGTGCTATGCCCTGACTGCCTTGGAGAAAGCAGCCTTCCACGGTTGCCACCTTCTCATCCTTTCTTTCACGACCTCAACATATCTCATTTATTCATTTATTTATTATCTCTTGCTGCCTGCCCAGCCAGAACGGAAGCCCCAGGAGGACAGGGCATTTGTCTGCCCTCTTCAGTACTTTATCCCTGGCAACAAGCACAGTGTTCGGTAGAGTCAGTACTTAATAAATATTTATGGATGACTAAATGAGCGGAAGTCGGTGGCATCGGTCGTAGACAGCCTGTGGTGGTTTACCCAGTTTCTGTTCCCAGGTGCCTGGTTAAGTCCAGAGCACACGCACCTTCCTCATCACCACTTGCCTCACTGGTACCTCGAGGCAGCTCCACATCCCTGCACCATGTGTGACTCACGGCGGTTAGCTGAAAACAACAGAACTCGCCCCCATAAATTTAAGCAGAAAAGGAATTTACAAAAACATACTGGGTAGCTACGAGGTTTCCCAGAAAGGAAATAGATAATCAAACTTAAAAGCCACACAGCTAAGCATTTGGCCCGAAAATCATCCCCCAAGGGTCTGGGGGATGAAGATACCTCTGGGCATAGACCCTATGGCTCCCACTGCTCAAAGCACTAGTGTGCAGCCCGTCCCACTCACTGGCCATCCCCAGAACCGATTTCAGGAGGTTCCTGTTTCTCAAAAGGACAAGACTCCCATTCAAAGTTTAGGCGTGTGGTTGCGGATGATGAGCGCAACCGGAGACATCTGGCCCAGCCCTAGCTGCAAGGGAGGCTGGCAGGCTGAGCAGCTGGACTTACACCGAGAGGCAGCAATTTATAAGGGGTCAAGTTTGCCGAGTGCAGGAAAGGAGGTCAGAGTTTCCTTAGAGCTAAACGAAGTACAAATGCTCACTGGTCCCTCAGGGCGGGTGGCCACGGAGGAGCTCTTTTCCCCTATAAGCCGTTGGCTCTTCCCACACCGGAAGGCTGCAATAAATCATCCTCCAGTTACGTGTCTCCTCAAGGATGACACGCAGCACTGTAACCGCTTCCCCCGAAGGCCTGTCTCTTTAGCCAGTTTCCTTCAAAGTAAGGAGGAGACGGTTGAATTGTGTCCAAGTGGCTTGAATCATTCCTTATTCTCGCTCAGCACGAAGTCAACCTCAGGATCAATGCGATTGTTCCTGAAAGATTTTTATATGCTAAACATCAGATGCCGACACAGCCTGGCAGGTGACGGAGCCAGTCCACCCGGGATTTACACGTATGACACGGAGGGAAACAGGCAGAGAGAGGCCCCCCCAGTGTCTCCCTAAGCATTCTGTCCCTTCCTGCTCTCTTGCCTTAACAAATATTTATTGACTATCTGCCATATGCCAGGCAATGTGCTAGAAGCAGGACAGATGCTGCTGAGAAAAAAAATAGGCATGGCCCCTGCCATCAGGGATGGTCCATTTGAGGTAGAGGTTGGGAGGGCAGATACTAACCAAACAGTCGCTCAAACAAATGTAACACGCAGGCTAAGACAAGCACATCCTTTCAAAGTCAATAAAAGCATCTCGCCTGCTCAGAAGCCTCTGACTTCTTCCCCACAACCAGAGTAAAGTCCACCCCCTACCAGCCCCACGGGATGTGACCGTGGCTGCCTCTCTGATGGCCTCCTGACCATCTTCCCAGACTTCCTGGGCCCAGACGCACAAACTCTTTTCTCTGTTTCTTTATTTAGACCACTGTTCTTTTGAGGCTCTGCTACTCACAATTAAACCAACCCCAACTGACACAGCACATTTGGGAGCTTTTGTCTTATTTTTAGGGCCGGGTGAAGCCCATGGAAACATTTAGATAGCAGGGTGACCTGTGGGTTTGGTGCATTCCGTGATCCCTCTGGCTGCATTGAGCACACCAGGTAGGTATTGGGTGAGGGGGTGGGTGAGCCCTTCTGTCCTCCCACCGTGTAGAGGACACTGAGGCAGGGGCAGTGAGAGATTATGTTGAGACAAGCCAAGACCTGGAGGGTCTTGGTCTCTGAGTAGATCCCTTAGGCAGCTGCAAGATTTGAAATAGGTCACATTTCTGGACCTCGACTTCCCTGTCTGCTACCCAAAGCAAACCCACATGTCTCACCAAAAATGAGCAGAAGAGGAGGCAAAATCTATGGCATCTGTGATCATGATGGCAGAGAGACCTCAGGGAAGGAGCACCCCTGATGCCCTCAGCCAACATCCGTCACTGTCCCTACTCTGTGAAGGTCCACCGTGATGAGACCCCCATCCAGCAGGGGACAGTCAAGGACAGATGAGAAAACGATGTAATTCTCGGCACAGCCCACGCTCCTCAACACTCATAACCAGTCCTTGCCACCTGCGATCTGACCACAAGCCCCAGACGCCTCCCGATGGTGTCCCCCTGACCCAGGAAGCATTGGGAGCCAACACTCCAGATTTGGTCTCTGATGGTGATGACTAGGACTCTGAGGCTCATGTGGCAGCTCCTGCCCTGTCCCACTGCCCCACTGCCCTGCAGGGTCTTCTAGAATAAACTCCTTCCCTTGCCTCAGCGTCTGGTTTTGGGGAACAGCCCAAAGGTGGATGGAAATCAAATGGGATGTGGATGGAACAGGGGCTGATAAACCTTTTATGTAAAGGGCCAGATGCTAAATGTTTTAGGCTCTAGGGTACAGTCCCTGTCACAACTACAGTGAGAAAGCAGCCATAGATGGTACATAAGCGAATCAGTGTGGCTATTTCAATAGAACTTTATATAGAAACATGGAGAAGGCTGGATTTGCCCCTTAACACTGTGCCTTGCCAACTGCTGGGATGGAGAGTGACCTGGGCTGGGCAATGAGCTCCATCAGATACACAGTCAGGAAGGCCTCACTAAGGAGACATGCAAACATGATGTTGCCAAATGAAGATCCAGGGGAGGGCAACCCAACTAACACTTGATGTGCTAGCCTTGAGTGCTCCTGGAACTCATTTAATCCCCCCAACAGGTAGGAAGTGTGATTGCTGCTCCATTTTCCAGAAGAGGAAACCAAGGCACAAGTTGGTGAAGCACCCGGCCCAAGGTCACCCGGCTGGGTGCCAGTGGGACCAGGATGCTTCTCCCCTGCGCTCAGGAGAGGAGCTGTCCCCGGGCAGAGAAAGTTCAGGCTTTCAAAAAAAAAGTTCATGCACAACACAGACAGGAGTGGGGTGGGGAGATGAACACTGGTAATCACGGAAGCTTCATCCAGCACCCACCCTGGGCTGGGCCCCTATCTACGTTCACTCGGACTAACGCACCTAATACTCACATCGACGCTACAAGATGGGGGCTGATTGTCACCGTGTGACAGAGGAGGAAACTGAGGCACAGAGAGCATAAGCAATGTTCCTGAGGTTGTTCCTGGGGGTGGCTGAGCCAGGACCCAAGCCCAGGCTGTCTGACTCCGGACACCCTGCTCTTAACTGCCTTATGCACACGCACACACATACACACACACATATGTGCACCTGCACACAGACACCAGGGAGTCAGAAGCAGACCACATTTACTGGAAGAGTGTCAGCCCACCACATGGAATGGGAGGAACAGTCTCTGAGAGGCTGTTTTCCAGAAACTGGGAGCCCCTGAGTGACAGCCCAGCTACGCGGTATGAGATCCTATGCAAGAAGGGGCTGGGGAGCGCAGAATCCTGATTTTCTTCATTCCAGCACATCATCTGCTGTATTCCGCT
This sequence comes from Vulpes lagopus, assembly GCF_018345385.1. Taxonomy (NCBI): domain Eukaryota; kingdom Metazoa; phylum Chordata; class Mammalia; order Carnivora; family Canidae; genus Vulpes; species Vulpes lagopus. The sequence goes on from NC_054841.1 coordinate 12,849,662, forward strand.
GGTGCAGGGCTTTGCAGATACAGGGTGTGCAGTTACCAGGCTGCAGAGTCCATCTCTCACTAGCTGTGGGACAAATAGCAAGGCCTCCCTCACCACCTTAGGTCTCAGTTTCCCCATGTGTGAGACATGGCTAATACCACTGCCCCTCTCCAAGGGCGGATGTCAGGATTAGATTAACACATGTGCGTGCTTAGAGCGGGCCTGGCACACCGCAAGTGCTCCATAAATGTTGGCTGATATACTTAAGCCCGGTAGCTAAGTGATCCCCTCTCTGGCTCCCCTGCGACCTCGGTGACTGAGAGCCTCCATGCGGTGTCATTGTTTCAAAGCATCCTTGTGCCGAGCGCCCGGTGAACCATCACATGCCAACCCGAGGATCGCCAGCCTTTGTCTCGCTGTGCTGGGCCGATATGATCCAACGTCCCAGGGTCGTGTTTTTTTCTTTTCTCTGCCTGTTTCTTTTCTCTGTGGCTCAACGAGAAAGATAACAGCTGTGCTCTGATTTTGTGTTTTAATCATTTTAATAATACGCAGGAAATTGGGTGGCTTAGGGACTCGGCGTCAGAGGGGAGCTGTCACTGCATGAACAGACCAGGTGGACGAGGGAGAGTCGAGGGCAGGAAGGGGGGAGGACCCTTGGGGATGGCAATAGAATAGCTTGATAGGCTTCAACAGTCCAAATTAAATTAAATTAAATGTTGTGAGGGCTTCCTTCATGTCAGGTGTCCCCAGTAAGAGAGAGAAGGACACCTCCAGGCAGTGAGCGGAAATGAAGGCTCCTGTCCATTGCATTCCCAAGGAGAAGAGACCCATCTCCTCACCAGGGCTACGAGGCTCCAACCCGCTGCCCCGCCGACCTCATCCACCTCAACTCTGTGCTCCCCACCCCTGCAGCCACATTGGCTGTGCTGTCCCACCTCCCGGCCTGTGCACCTGCTTTTCCAGCATCTTCACACACTGCCTCTTCCTCCAAGCTCAAGCCTCAGCTCTAATGGGGATGAAAGGGGCTTCCTCCTGGACCCTGTAGCTGAAGGGGGCCCCTGCTCCCCACTCGTACCCCTGCTAGTCCTCCACCCTGCTGTGTTTACTTCATAGCACTGCCATCTTCTAGAAAGGTCTTCTTTACTCATCTGTTCACCGCATTTGGGATGAATTTTCAGTATGAGCTCCATGAGCACAGGGATCTCATCTTTCCTGTTTACCTCTCTCTCCCAAGCACCTCAGAGATGTGTCAAGGACATAATGTAAGAAATACTTGTGAATGAATGAATGAATGAATGAATGAATGACCTGGCCACTATCTAATGAGCTTTGCTACTCTATCCTTACCAAGTGAATCAGGCACAAATTCACAATGTGTGCCCAGTGAGCATCTAATGATGCCTTGAACATGAATCAGATCTTTTACTCTTGCTTCTCTTTACGTGCCTGCTGCCTGCCTGGTGAGACAGTGCTCCAGGAGGTCAGAGGACGTCCTTTGTGCTTCTCTGCATCCTCAGCCATGCCCTGCACTTGGACAGCTCTCAAAAGATAACTCAGGATTGGATTGGGACATGAGGAGTGGAGCCATCATTTAGAAAATTTGGCCACTTTCTTTGGTCATCAGCAGCTCTTTGGCCTCTAGGCCTTTGCATTGACTGTTCCTTCTGCCCAAATGCCTTTCCCTCAGTGTCACTTCTCATAGTGAACTCCTACTCATCCTTCTGCATCTGTCACCTCTTCTGTGAAGCCTTCTCTGATTTCTCCCTGGTTATTTCAGTACCATCCACAGCCTAGAATCTGACCCCACTCCCTCTGCTTTAGCACATACCTCACATCACTGCTATTATTATGGCCCTGTTTGCCTCACTACCTCTCTGCTCAGTACACTGTGAGTCCTTTAAAGTTAATTTTGATCATTTATTCACTTTTCAGATTGCCTATGCCTGGCTCAGTCCCTGACAAGTGGTAAGCCCTTTCTACACACACACACACACACACACACACACACACACACACACACAAATGTTTTTTGACCAAATGATCAAAGTAACTATACAATGAGGTTCAGGGGCATCTAAGAACTAGACAGAGTTACCAGCAACATGTTTAGTGCCCATTTTTCCCCATGGGGATGGCAGCTCCATGAGGCAGGGATTCTGTTCTCTTCCCAATCCAGCCCCCTGGTAAAGCTAAAAGCTCACACCAAGAAGCTCAAGAAACATGTGCCAGATGCAAGAATATAAAGAGGCTATTGAGAAAAGAGGACTGACTCTCAAGGGCACCCCGAAAGGCTCAAGACAGAGATGAGTCTATATGGGTGCTTTAAAGAATGGTAGAGGCATGTTCATCCAGCAAATACTGGCTGAGGACCTACAAGGTGCCAAGGTCTGCCCTAGGCACCAGAGTTACAACAGTGGATAGAACAAAATCCCTGCTTTCTGGGACCTGATCTTTTAATGGGAAGAATAACAATGAAGAAAGAAAAGAAAGAAGAAAGAAAAGAAAGAAAGAAGAAAGAAAGAAAGAAAGAAAGAAAGAAAGAAAGAAAGAAAGAAAGAAAGAAAGGAAGAAAGGAAGGAAGGAAGGAAGGAAGGAAGGAAGGAAGGAAGGAAGGAAGGAAGGAAGGAAGGGAGGAAGAAAAGAAAAAGAAAGAAAGAAAGAAAGAAAGAAAGAAAGAAAGAAAGAAAGAAAGAAAGAAAGAAAGAAAGGTGGGGCATCTGGGTGGCACAGTCAGTTGAGGTCTGCCTCTTGGTTTTGGCTCAGGTCCTGACCTCAAGGTCATGAGATCAAGCACCGAGTCAGGCTCCACACTCAGCATGGAGTCTGCATGAGATTCCCTCCCTTTCCCTCTGCCCCTCTCCCCTCTTTTTTCTGTCAAATAAAAAATAAAATCTTTTAAGAAACAGAAATGCAATATAACGTCAAGCAGTGAAAAAGTGCTATGGAGAAAGTAGAGTGCAAAAGAAGGCAGAGAGGGTGAAGGCATTATTTTAGATGGGTGGTCAAGGGTGGTCTCACCAGGGAGAAGATAAGCCACCTGAATGAAGGGAGGTGGCATGTGTTCATGCAGCCTGAACAGGTGGGGTGCAAAGAGGGATGCACCTGTTCAGCATATGGGAACTAATGTATTAGTCATACACTGTCATGTGCTCAAATGACACTTTGGAGTATTTTGTAATATTTGAATATTTGACAGCAATTACTATCCTAGTATCATAAAATTTCTCAGAAGAGCCCTTTAGACAGATGCCCTATTCTATGTTAGTATATGGAGTATAAGGATTTTAGGAAGAAGATCTCATCCTCCCTACCCCGACCTCCTGGTCTCTTGGCACGACCCTAATCTGTCAGGACAATCAATTTAAGCACCAGAACACAAAACTGGCCAAGCCCCTTCCATGCTCTGCGGCAAGCCTTCGGTGGTGATTTCTGTCCCTTGCTCTTACAAGGACCAGGGTTAGGGAAATGAGCGCTGAGTCCGGAGATCAAAGCATAGTCGCTTCCATTCCACACAGCCCGACAGAAAACTGGGCAACTGGGAACCCCTCCCTGTCCACTGTTGTCCAGATGGAAAGAACTGGGATTATGAAGAAAGCCGCAGAGTCTCCCCACCACGACCGTGCCCTTCTCTGCGTACGAGCTTATTTCGTCAAGCCCTGGTGAGTTCGGTTTTGTTGAAGATTTAACAGGATTTGAGACTAAGGGGTGGTCTTCTCGGATTTTCTCCTTAATTTTCCTTTTGATGCTTAGAAATAGCCCCATGACACCAAGAAAACAACCGTGGCCGAGAAGATTAGAATTACACAGGATGTAATTCCCTTTCACATAATACCGAAGGGTGGTGGGTCATCTCGAGTTGTGATTTTCCTCATACAAGAGCCAAAAAGCTGAGGATGTTGGTTAAATCAAAATGGCTTTGAACAAAGTGTGATCTCAAGGACCTCACCCTGAGGCTGAGCCTTCAAACCCTAAAAACCCAAAGTGGGAGATTTGTGAAGCAGGAGCAATGTATCACTCAGGCAACTATTGTGCCACGTGGCCACAGGGTAGAGATCAGAGAATATGGATTAAGTTTCCTTAGGTTTGGCATTTCTGTGTGTATGTGTGTGTGTGTGTGTGTGTGTGTTAACACAGTGACTCAATGTGTATAGTATCGTCTTACGGGGAGTTTCAAAAGTTGAGGGGTTGCACAACTTTTTTAATTTTGGGTTGCACAAGGATGGGGATTGTAAAAGAATACTTTTTTTAAAAAAAAAAAGGTAAAATCATGGCTGTCATACAAATATTCAATGAACGTGTCAAAGGTTTTATTTAACTCAGTAATGAATGGAGGAACCAGAAAAGTTCAAACCAAGTCAAAGAAAAATCCAAAGTGCAAACACATTTATTTGTAGATCATTAGGAATGTTGAAATGAATTTCATTAATACACGTAAAATTGGCTTCTTCCATAACAGTTGGAAGAAGTCGATTAAACCCCCACTGGATATAACATGGTTTTCTATGGATAGGAATGATTTGCATTACTATCAGTTTGCCACAAATTAATTTTATCTTTCCAGAATTGTAAAATAGCCTGGTCAAAGACAAGGGAAGGGGATGATCACCTAGGTTGATGAGCTACTTAAGACACTCACTAAATTTCAAAATCTTTCCCAAGCTTTCCTTACAGGGGCTACTAACATTTAGTGGACAGGAGCCCAGCGATGCTACAACTCCTGCCACATGCAACACAGTCCCCCTACATCCCCTATGACTTTTAAATGTCTTTCTGGATCTTCCCATAAGAGCCCTGTTTATAATTAACTGAGCTTCAAACCTAGGAACACAAAGGTCTTACACCTGTTAATGTACATCAAATAGGTTTTACTCCAATGCCCACCCCTCATCTGCCCTTTCATTTCAAATATTTCTTGTACAGGCTGGCTCCTGATTGTTTTGCTTCTCTGTCTCTCTGTCTCTGTCTCTCTCTCTCTCTTTGAGAGGAAGAGAGAAAGAGCCCATACGGGGTTGTGGGGAGAAAGGGCAGAGGAAGAGGGAGACAGAGAGAGAGACTCTAAAGCGGGCTCCACGTGCAGCACAGAGAAGTGACCCCAATCCCACGACCCTAAGATCATGACCCAAGCCAAAATCAAGAGTTGGACACTTAACCAACCGAGCCACCCAGGTGCCCCTATCTTGCTGCTTTTTTTTTTTTTTAAATTTTATTTATTTATGATAGGCACACAGTGAGAGAGAGAGAAGCAGAGACACAGGCAGAGGGAGAAGCAGGCCCCATGCACCGGGAGCCCGACGTGGGATTCGATCCCGGGTCTCCAGGATCGCGCCCTGGGCCAAAGGCAGGCGCTAAACCGCTGCGCCACCCAGGGATCCCCTCTTGCTGCTTTTAAATCCACTTACTCATCAACAGCAAACATCTCACGGATTCTTTAAATCTTATAGTATAGCTGCTCCTGGGGGCATATTTATTATCTTTTAATTTTGTAGAGTTCTACTGTTTTATTATTTTTATTAAAGGCAATATTCTCTAAGTTCAGTTCCTTTCTTTCTCCCTGATATTATGGCCAAGACGATATTCTAATTTTTAAAATTATGTGTATAGGTAGGTCATGTTACTCATGACTTTCATTTCAGGGGCGGAGAGCAGCGTTATACTATATTTGTATAAAGGCAGGTGCTGAGTTAGGGGGTAGGGTTGAGAACCACTGTTTCCATGCAATTCTGCCATCGGATTTTTTTCTTTCTCCAATAACAGCTTTCATTTCTTTTGTGGGAACAAAACTTTTCACTACTGGATACAGGCTGGAGGACCTGCCAACCAAAGCGCCTGGTCCCCTCAAGTGGTGGCCACTGACCCAAGTCTGGACAACCTGTTCTCTCTCTCAGAAGCTGTGTCTTAAATTCATGTCTTAAGCAGGAAAATCAAAACATCAAAAACACTTGAAGCATGTGTATTCTGGCAACTACAGTAGGTTTCTGCTGCTTGCAGAGTTCTGATCCCAAAGCAAAACAAAGTCAACCGACAACAAACAAAAAAAAACCATGAAAGATTACCCAAGTCTTACTGGAATATCTACCTAAAATATTAATAATATAGCCCTTGGAAACCAAATGGAAAAAAAGTAACTTGGGATAAATAAGCCTTTCACTCACCCTTCCCACAAGATGCATCTCCTAGATTCCTAACATGTGGCAGGTGCGACACTGCACGATGGGGATCCCATCCCCCAGGGAGCTTGAGCACAGCCAGGTGGGCGGGACCCAGACAACGGCAGGTTAACAACCACAGACAGGCCTTAGAAAAGTTATGGAAAGACGTGTCTAAATCGGATTTTTGTAAAACAAATCACATTCCAAGTTCTGCTTCTTTGAACATGATAAACACTTATGTAATATGAGTGGCAAACCTCTAATTTTTTCTTTCTGTCTCTTATTTTTTAAGTTCTGGATTCACTGTCTGGAGCTTTCCCGAAGCAGGGAGGACTGGTTCAGCAAAGGTTGTTTTCATTTGCATTTTGAATTCCTCCAGAGACTGCAATGCCAATCAGCATGCATGAATCCTTAATTCATGTAAAACAGCACACCTTCCTTTACTCACTTTTCTAGTTCATTTACGGGCTCCTGGTTGAAGGCTGGTGGTGGCATCCCTCAGGGGCCACAGGTGACCTGTGGGTGTAGGGGCTTCAGCTTCAAAGTCATTTTCATATGAGATGCCCCCATCCTGTCTCTCCCTGGGAATGAGCCACCTCTGCTGAGCCACTCTCAAGCCAGACCCACCAAGTCCTGGTCACTCAGATGATTAATTTCCTGGGCTCTGGACTGAGTTGTGTAGTTCTATATGTTTGCTCTCTATTTCCCCCAAATTGGACTCTAAATATCCCAGCTGAACTTGAGTAAGTGGGGCTTCCAGTTACATACCTGAAGATACATACCTGTATTCTTTACTATGTCCTTTATAACAAACCAGTAAACAAAAGGAAGTATTTTCCCCTGAGTTCTATGAGCTGCAAATTATCAAATTCAGGGAGGAGGTCGTGGGAACCCCAAATTATAGCCTGTCAGCCAGAAGTACAGGGGACAGCCTGGGACTTGTGACTGGGATCCCAAATGAGGATGGGCTGGGGAGACCAAGCCCTTAACCTGCAGGGCCTGATGCTAACTGAAGGTCAATGGGCAGAGAGAAGAAGGAGACCCTTTAAGTGTCATTAAATTAAATAGTACATGATTTTTCTAATTACCAAAAGTACAGAAAGGTTGAGAACACAGTATTTGTCCTTGGTCCCTGCCTCCTGACCTCCAGTACACACTCAGAATCAACCATTTCTGGTGGCTTCTGAACTTAGATACTTCTGAAAGCAACACATCTAAGTAATAATAACCCTTCCTGGGATGCCTGGTTGGCTCAGTGGTTGAGCATCTGCCTTTGGCTCAGGTAGTGATCCCGGAATCCTGAGATCGAGTCCCACATTGGGCTCCCCACAGGGAGCCTGCTTCTCCCCCTGCCTATGTCTCTGCCTCTCTCTGTGTGTCTCTAATGAATAAATAAATAAAATATCTTTAAAAATTATAATAATAATAACCCTTACCCATGTTGTGGCAAGCTTCAGGAGCGGGTCCCTTTTTACTGCTGAGTAGTACTCCACTGTATGGATATCCTACTGTTTATCAATTTTCCTATTGATGGACACTTGGGTTGTTTCCAGTTTGGGGCCATTATGGAAAGAGGTGCTATGAGTGCTCTTGTTCCTACCTTTCTGTGGATGTGTTTTCATGCCTCTTGCATATACACCCAGGGGTGGAATTCCTGGGTCAGAGAACAGATGTACATTTTAATTTTCTAAAACTGCAAAAGTTTTTCAAAGTGACTGTACCATTTTACACTCCCACCACCAATGCATGGGAGGCACCTTTGGTCCACATCTACTTCGGACAGCTTGAAACACTGGCTGCCGACATGCTGCCACATGAGGCAGTTCAGCTCTCAGTGTCCCAAGCAGGGTACTTCTTACCTCCTACTGCAGAGGAGGAAGGACGGGGGTCATGAGGGAAGCTCCAGGGAATTGAAGCTTGGCTCTGTCGCTCACCGGCTATGGGGACGTGGATAGGTTATTGCTTTTCTCTGTGTCTCCCTTTCCACATCTGTGAAATTATTTTTGAGTATCAGACAACAATCCTTAGGGAAGAAGGGGTATTTGAAGATGTTCCCCTGGTTTGCCCTAATATTTGGCCTTTGAACTTGTTTCTGACACAGGGCTCCTAAATCCCTTGGAATTTCTTGGGTGACAGGAACACCTTCTGTTCTAAAGAGGTGACTCTTGGTGGCCTCCTGGATGGCAGCTGGTCACCAGAAAGACCAAGCTGAGATTAGGTGTCTGGAACTTTCAGCCTGAGCTAATGATGGGTCATGCCCACATGATGAAGCCTCCATAAAAATCCCTAAACTATGGGGTTCAGAGAGCATCTGGGTTGGTGAACACATGCACACAGTGGGGAGTGATGTACCCCAACTCCACAGTGACATAAGCACCCACACTCAGGACCTTTCCAGACCACTCCTTACGTGTCTCTTCACCTCACTGTTCATCTGTATTCTTTACTATGTCCTTTATAACAAACCAGTAAACAAAAGGAAGTATTTTCCCCTGAGTTCTATGAGCTGCAAATTATCAAATTCAGGGAGGAGGTCGTGGGAACCCCAAATTATAGCCTGTCAGCCAGAAGTACAGGGAACAGCCTGGGACTTGTGACTGGCATCTGAAATGAGGATGGGCCGGGGAGACTGAGCCCTTAACCTGCAGGGTCTGATGCTAACTCCAGGGAGACAGTGTCAGATCTGAACTGAATGAGAGGACACCCCGCTGGGGTCACAGAATTGGCTGGTGTGGGAAGAAGTGCACACATTTGGTCACAGAGGTGTTTGGTGTGAGCAGTGAGTGAGAAGAAAACAGAGTTTTCCCTCAGTCAGGGTAGTGGAGGGGAGGTGGTGGGTTTTTCCAGGACAGCAGCGGGGATTGCCGACTGCCTACTACATCCGCGACCCATCCTCCCAAAAAAGGTCCTTGACTTCTCAGGAACCTCCTGCTCCCCTCACCTCCCATGGGACTCCAAGGAACTGACCCTACCTCATCCCCCTCACCAACAAGAGCGCTGGTCTGAGGGTAACCCCATCCATTTCCCTTGGCAGTGATTTGGTCAAGAGCACACATACAGTGCAGTTGGGGCCAAGAAGTTTCCAGAAATGTTTTGCCAGAGTTTTCTAGAAAACTCCCTGCTTGCTCCCCTGAGAAAGCTTCCAAACCTTTCTTCGCCGTATGGTTTCTTCTGAACCCAGTGACCTTCAGTACTGAGGAGGGTCTCCAGCCTCACCCAAAAGCCCACCCAGAAGACCACAGGGGAGATGGAAAGGGTCCGGTCCTTGGAGACCTCCTTGGATCGCTGACTCACCTGTTGAATGACGGACGCCAACATGCTTTGTAACTGTTTAAGCCAATGTCAGTATGAGGTTGCCACGGTGTGTGTGGGAGAGCTGGGAGCCGGTTCTTAACACCATCTCAAATTTTCCATAAGACTGTTCAAAGTTCAGACCGTGTCTGGGAGGTGTCAAACACCTGCCAACAGCAAGGAAGCCATAAAAGCGAGAACGCTGCATTTGAAAGGGAAGTGATGTGTTAATGATTGACATCGGGTTATGTTTAGAAAATATAACGCTCCCAAGAGTTAGTCAACAAAACAGTCCAAAGTGCTTCGAGAGATGCCTAAACGACTAAGGTTTTCTCCTGAGACAATTGTTTTCTCTGGTTATTGGGGTAACTGAATTCTGGGGCCTGTTAGCTGAGTTTAAGAAAAATCCCTTTATCTGGGGATATCTGGATATCTGGATAAAAATCCCTTTATCTGGTGCCAAGCTGGGTTCTATCCATTTACCGAGACAAGGCGACAGTGTGACAAGGAATAATCCCACATGTGTTCGGCTGCTGTGTAAAACCACCTGGATGAAACCAAGACAGACAGGAAGAGAATCAGGAAAAACCCCTCCTCCCACTCACTGTTCCCCGAGGTTTCTCTTCTCTGTTCCATCTCCCCCAAACCCACTCTCCAGACCCTGGTGTGACGGAGACGTCACCATCCATCGGTCCAGACCTAAAACTCAGACTCAGAATTCCTCGCTCCCCTTGGAGATATTTTAAGGTTTAACATTTTTAACCATATTCCTATTTTATATATATTTCCCCAACATTTCCAACAAATGTAATCCATATGGATGGAGATTTTCTTAAAAGAGAAAATAGGATTTTGGTGAGAATGTTAGTCTTGCGACGCTTCCTCCGGGCACTCCACCCATGGGCTAGACTCACTCCCACGGAAGGAGAGGCTGCATTCAATATAAATGCAAAACGCTCCAGACACTCAGGATTATCTGTGCTTTGCATGAATAGCGACAGCAGCTTGCAAGTGGGCAGGACTTGGCGGGGAGGTCCCTGTCGCAAATCCGCCGCCACACCGCCACGCTCCCCCGAAGTGCCTGTGAAATCCGTCTGAGTCGCTAATTTCACACTCTGGGGACAGAGCTGCGAACAGCTCAGAGCACATCATTCTCATTTTCATAGCAGTTTCCTTAACCGGCCGACACCCTTTTATGGCATTTTCTCCACCTTTTAAAAAATTAAAATGTTCAATTCTGTTAAGGTTAAATCTCAGGTTTGTTTTTGCTTAATCATCTCTTTACTGCCTTGACTTTGCAAACAGCGAGGTTTTATTTTGTCTGTAGATCTTTTGTGAAGCCTTCTGTGGCTCGGTTGCATTTTTTAAAAAGCAAAATGAATCGTTCGCATATTCCACATTCATTATTCGCCCTCCTGCAGCTTTCTAAATGATATAGGTACTTGGATGCCTCTGTCATGAGCACAGAATGCATTTGAAATGCGCTGTTAAAATAAGCTTTTCATCTCCCTTCAGATCATAAAGTGAGATTCCTTCTCTGGGTTTCTGCAGACTTGAGAAATACTCCTCATTTCACTTGAGGAGGGTCCTGTGGGACGGAGGGAGTGATGATCCTGAGTTCACTGTAAGAATTTTGATGGCTGGATTTATAAACCCTAAATGGTTGGCCACTGAGATTAAGGTTTAATTGTTTTGATTGTTCCTATTGTCAACCAACTCACTTGGGCATTTCTGTCAATGAATGACTCAAACATCATATCTATTCGGATCGGATCATAAAAAATTGTGAAAATCCGGGTCAGCTGTTTCAGAAAAAAAAAAAATCACGATTTGTTTCTGATATAAATTGGCTGGTTAGGGCTTTTATTTATTGACTAAGCCATGGGTCTCATCATAATATTTAAAAATAGGACTGGTTTAGCAATCGATCAGGAAGTTAGAGGCATATATGTCAAATGTCAGCTCCTAATAAAACAAGAGATCCTGTCTCTATTTTAAAATCCGGTCTTTTGTTTATTGCAGATTGTTTTTTGCATTCGTTTTGATTTTTTTTAATTTTTATTCATTTATGATAGTCACACAGAGAGAGAGAGAGAGGCAGAGACACAGGCAGAGGGAGAAGCAGGCTCCATGCACTGGGAGCCCAACGTGGGATTCGATCCCGGGTCTCCAGGATCGCACCCTGGGTCAAAGGCAGGCGCCAAACCGCTGCGCCACCCAGGGATCCCTTGTTTTGATTTTTAAAAGATCACAGTAAAATCATATTTATCTTTATTACTGAGATTTGGGGGCAGCCCCACATTTTTGGTCCCAAGGCGAATGCCTGACCTGCCTCAACTTAGCCCCAGTCCTGAATTAATTAATTAACTAATTAATTAATTAATTATAAGATTTTGTTTATTTATTTGGAAGAAAGAGAGCATGTGTGTGAGAGAGAGCATGAGCAGGGGGAGAGGCAGAGGAGCTGAGCAGGGAACTCAATGCAGAACTCGATCTCAAGACCCTGGGATCATGACTTAAGCCAAAGGCAGACGTTTAACCAACTGAGCCACCCAGGCGCTCCCCCTCCATCCCCGCACTGAGTCTTGAATTTATTTCAAGATCAAGGAAGTGGTGAACCTGGGGGTCCCCAGCCAAGGACAGGAGCCTGGAAACCCTTGACCTCTCTCTCCTCAGGGATGGTGTGAATTTGGGTCTTCGCTGGAGGAAAGGAAACCTTAAAGTCTGAAGTGGGTCCCAGAGTCTCAGCAGTCCTCCTTCTTCCCAAAGCCTGGGAATGAGCCTCTGCCTCCAAGTCCTGGCTCCCGGCCTCCCTATTGACATGCCCTCCTTTTCCTTCTCAATCTTGGGTTCTCTGGGCCTAAGACAAGGCCAGCATCACACCTCCAGCATCATCTCAAGTGAGAACAACAGAGTGCCGGAATGTTCCTCGGGGGGACCAGCTCTCAGAGGAAACCTCCAAGGCCCAGGATGCCTGCATCATTGTTGTGTACACATCGGGGTCCCCATGGGGCTGGGGGAGTGTGGGAAGGGTGAGAATTTCTGAGCAAGATATGGATTCAGCTGTGAGCAGGGCAGCCCTCCCCAACCCTGCTCTGAGACAGTGACCAAAGTCAGCTTGTCGCCAAGCGTCTGCTCTAGCTACGGAAATTAATAACCAAGAGTCTCGGATGTTTGGCCTTGAAAATGCCAACTATTTAGAAATTTGGAAATATCTACTTGAGTCGGTGATGTTTTTGCCCTATTTTCTTTGCAGATGATTGAAGCTCTGTATGAGTTTGGGACTGCTTATTATAGTGGCAAAATGTAGTTTTAATCACCCCTATTTTCATAATTGCTGCAGGAAGCAAATGCACCGTGGCACCCTGGGGGTCCTGCATGCATTCGCACGGCCTCCCCGGGGGACCGCTGCAGCTCATCTGAGTTTTGGCAGAATGTCTTGGGACCCTCCTGGAACATGAGAGGATGGCAGGTTGTGCTGAGGTGCCCCCAGACCGTCTTCCTGGGAGGCGGTCATGAGACAAGTTTCTCATCACCAGGCAGGTGAGTTCCGAGGCTCCCAGTCTCAGCCCTCAGGATATAGCTGCAGACTGAAGTGGCTTCTTGGCAGCAAGGCTCCCCATCACTCGGGGTGGCCATCTGGCCCCCCTTCATTGGGTGTCACCCTGCATCCTAAAGGTAAAGGGTTCCCCTTGGAGACAAGCATGGAAACCCAACTCAAACAGGCATAAGTGAAAAAGGACATTTATTGACCTACGTAACTATGGACAGGCTAAGGCAGTGATTGCTAATGGAGGTAATTTTACATACACACCTCCAAGACTATTTGGCAATGTCTAGAGACTTTTGGGGCTGTTACTGGGGGCAGAGGAGGGAGTGAGAGTGTGCCGCATGCTATCTAGTGGGCAGAGGCCAACGATGTTGTTACATGCCCTACAATGTACAGGACAGTCCCCCACACAAAGTAAGATCCAGTCCAGAACTGTAAAACAGTTCCAAGGTTGAGAAAACCTGCTCCAGGAGTAATGATTTCAGGCATGGCTGGATCCAGGAGTGCTAATAATGTCTACAAAGCTTCATTTCTCTCCAATTCTTGGCTGCTTTCCTCTGCCTTGACCTCACACACAAACAGGACCTTTCTGTTCTGTGGCCTGGCTCACAGCCTCACAGAAACAAGTCCTGAGAAAAGAGAGAGATTCTTTCCAGTAAATCAAACCAAGTCTGGCATTGAATTCCATTTGCCACCCAGGAACCACTTTGACCTAACAGAATGTGGGTTGGGGCGAAGAAGGAGAACATTCTGATTGTTGAGGCCTGGGGCACGAGGCCAAACCTAGAACTGGAGGCTAGTATTGAAAAGAGGAGGGATCGCTTGCCCAAAATAAAATCAGAGCACAGCTGCCAGAAGGAGGAGGAGTGGATGCTGGGTGGACAAAAATCACAGATGCCCCCACCACATGCTCATGAATGAAAGCGGTGGGAGCACTGGTTTGTAGTGTTAAACATACACTATGGAGAAAGGGGTGGGGGGACGAAATGGGAAAAGAGGGAAAAAATGCAAAAGTGAGTCATCGTGCTTACCAGAAAGTACGTACAATTGAGGATTTGCAGGCATTTTCTTTTCTTTCTTTTTTTTTTTTATCTCATCTAGAAAAGAATTATAAATATGTGCGACATGGAAATACCTTCCACACATTTCAATGAGTACAAATGAACTTGTGCATGAGAAGATATTTTTGCAAAGTCTAACCCTTTACACAAACAAAAGGGAATGTGGAAATGTTGCCCAAAATGCCGGAACTGTAAAACATGTATTTCCCTGAGGGTCCTGATTCAATAGAGAGATCAAGTTTTATTTACCTGTTTTTGAAGATTAAAGTATTGTGTCTAATTCCTTAACAAAGAGAAAGCAGGCGTATCTTAGAGTAATGATGATCAGCAGCTCCTTTTGATTCGAAGCTCTCTGTGACTCCTCTGCTGGGGGCCGGGTTGATATGTTTTAATGTGCCTGCAAGAGCCTTTGATAAACAGAGAACGGGTTGCAGCCAGCAAAGCCAACCTGCTGCAGCTGATAGAGATTTAAGGGAGAAGGTTAGGGCTGTTCTTGAGCTGAAATAATGGGAAGGTCTCTGGAGGTCTCTGAAGGTCTCTGGAGCACAGGGCTGAACACAAAGCCCACTGTCATTGTAGTAATAATGACACCACGGTTTCCTTCTCCTTCTATCCCACTTGATGCTTTGCGAGGAGTCCCTCCGTGTCGCCAGCCACCCTTATTTATGCCTTATGCCTCATGCACACTGGCCTCATTTCTGGTCCTTCAATTCTCAGGCCCTGTTTCCTTCTCTGGGCCTTTGCATGTGCTGTTCCCCCTGCCTGGCACACTGTTCCCTCAGATCTCCCACAGCAGCACGTTCTCATCCTTCGGGACTCTCAGCCTGCATGCCACCTCCTCAGAAAGGCCCTCCCAGACCACCCAAAATGAGATAGTGGCCCCGCTCCCCACTACTGGTTACCCCATCCCCCATTCTGTTTCTACTCCTACATTTCTCATAGTCTGAAGTTTTCCATGTATTTATTTATTTAGCTGTATATTGTCTATCCTTATAAACTAGAACTTCTTGAGAACAGATGGATCATATCTATCTTGTTCACTGCTGTGTCCTGGGGTTATGTGCAAAGGTACATGATCAACACTTGCTAAATGAATGAACAGAGCCATAAGTGGACGATATGTTGATAGTTTTCACATGGGAATGGTTTGTTCCATTTTTCATGTATAATATGGCTCTGACCAGGGAGTGATGGAGCCAGGACTCTATGAAGAACCTTTATGTGCTCAGATTGGACAAAAAATATCTAAATACCTTTTCTCTACCCATTATTCTCTACCTTCAAAGATAAATTACTATACCTTACATGGGCCCACGAATCTTGAAATACATTTTTTAAACAAATCGTTTATGTGGACAGAGACCCTGCATGTGTGCAGGCAGGCGCTCATTTACCCAAGCCCACACGTTCTAGGTGCGCTCATGCACCCATTTACCTGGGCCCCACACGCTCTAAGTGTGGCCCTGCAGTTAATCCTGTGAGATCTGGAGCTAAGATGTCCTTTCATAGCCACACTAAATTGAGTCCAGAGGACTGAATCTTTATCTTCCTGTACTTACCAGTTTTTGGAAAAGTCTGCTTTCTACGGAGGGAGAGTGACCTCAAACAAGGCAGCTCCCTTTGGCCAAGGGCATTCCCTGGAGAGGGACTCCGCCAAGATCTCCCTGCACCAGCCCTCCCAGTAGCAGGGAGCGCATGTCTGGTCCTGAAGGAGAATCTGGGGACACATCACAGCCCCTGGCCCAAGTTGCCAGCATCTCTCACCCCGGGTCCTGCAACAGTTCCCCAGCAGGCCTCCCATCTTCTGCTCCTGCCCCAAACAGATGATTTCCCACCTGGCATCCAGAGAAAGCTTATGAACACCAGATCCTGTTCCTCCTCTGCTCAGAAGCCTCCTGGCTCCCACCAACCCAGAGTAAAAGCCCAGGTCCTTGCCCAATGGCCCTCTTAGGGCCTATGCCCCTCGCCTCTGTGACCTCATGTTCCACCGTTGTCCCTCTCCCCACCCAGCCAAGCTATACAGGCCTGTCTGGGTTCACTGGGCCATGCCAGGGACACACCAGCTGCAGGCCTTATGCTCACTGTTCTTCTGAAGCCTCTGCCCTGAGGCCACCGTGGCCCATGGCCTTGGTCCCTTCATGTCTGTGAACACTGCCTTCTCAGCCAGGTCTTCCTCCCACACCTATTTGAATTGCCAACCACCCTCTGGAGTCAGCTGGAAAATGCACCCTCCTCCCCATATACATCCATGTCCTCAGAACCTGTAAATTTTTACCTTCCAGAGTGAAAGGGACTGTGCAGGTGTGATTAAGTGAAGGATCTTGAGATGGTAAGATAATTCTGATTTTCTGGGTGGGTCCAATGTAACCACACTGGTCTTTTTTTTTTTTTTAATTTATTTGCATGGGCACAAGCAGGGAAGAGGGGCAGAGGGAGAAGCAGGCTCCCCACTGAGCAGGGAGCCCAATGTGCAGCTTGATCCCAGGACCCTGGGATCAAAACCTGACCTGAAGGCAGTTGTTAAACTGACTGGGCCACCCAGGCGCCCCTGCATCAGTCTTTTTTTTTTTTTTTAAGATTTTTTTTTTTATTCATTCATGAGAGATACTGAGAGAGACAGAGGCAGAGGCAGAGGGAGAAGCAGGCTTGATCCCAGGACTCCGGGATCAGGATCTGAGCTCAAGGCAGATGTGCAACCACTGAACCACCCAAGTGCCCTACACCGGTCTTTAGAAGGTCCTTAACAAGAGGGAGACAGGAGGTTCAGAGTCCGAGAAAGAGCACCGGCAGAAGCAGGTGAAGCAGGTCCACCCTGAAGATGTGGAAGGAGGAGCCACAGGGCAGGGAAGGCAGGAACACAGGGAGACTAGAAGCCAAAGGCAAGGAAACGGATTCTCCCCTCGAGGCCCCAGAAGGACCCAGCCTTGCTGACACCTTGACTTTAGCCCAGCGACACTGACTGTAGACTCTGGCCTCCGGAGCCGTAAGAGAAGAAAATCTGTGTGGTTTTCATCACCCAAGACTGTGACCGTTTGTTACAGCAGCCCTGGGAGACGAATGCGTCCTCCCGCACCCCGGGAGCTCCCTATCCCGGAGCTAGCCCCCTATCCCCGCACCGGCATCAGCATCAGATTTGTCTCTAACTGCCACCTGAACGTGTGCCTTCTAGACTCACAGCCCCAGGATTGCTGATGGTCCTTCCATCCATCCCCGCAGTGTGCAGCCGCCAAGTGCGAGGCGGAAGCACCAAGAGTCTACATTCAGTCTGCACAGGGCCAAGTCCCTGCCTGCCGCTGACCAGCCAGGTGACCTTGGGTAAGTCACTTTACTTCCCAGTGACCCCATTTCATGACCTAAGCTGGGATAGAAAGAGTAGCCTCTCTCGTGGACTTAGGATAGAATTAAAGGAGTTTGGTACATAAAAGGCTTGCAACAGTACTGGCATGTCGTATGCACCCTAAATTCATTTTGATTATTATTACTATTCATTTACCAAATGTCGACTGAACCCTGCTTGAGGCACACGGGCTACAATTGTGAATGAGACAGGCAGAGTCCCTATCCTCACAGAGTTGACATTTGACTGGGGTAGCACACAGACATGACGATTACGGGTAATTATCTGTACTATAAAGGGGAAAAAACAGGGTGATGTGACGCACAGTGAAGAGGGGATGAAGACCTCTGTAGACCAGGTAATCCTAGAAGGCCTTGTGGAGGAGGTGCTTTTTCAGTCATGCCCCAAAGGATGAGTAGGAGCTGAAAGTGCCTAGAACCAATCAAGGAGCATCTGACGGGGTCAGGGCAGCAAATGCAAAAGCCCTGAGTGGGTAAAGAGCCTGAGTGTTCAAGAAAGAGCAAGGCCTGCATGACTTGAGTGGAGTAAGTTTACAGAGACAGGGAGAGCCCAGAATGAAGAATTTCAATGTACATGTGGTGGGAGCCATTGGAGGGATCTGAGCAGGGGAGAAACATGGTCTGGTTTTCTCTCCTAAGAGGCTCCTCTGACTGCTGTGTTGGGCTAGAGTAGAAGGTGAGAAACTTGTGGGCAGCAAGGTGGCTGGTGCCAGGGAGCGTGCAAGGTGCTTTCTGGAAGCAGATCCACAGAGACAGCTGTGCTGGTGGGCTCATGGTGGGGAGAGAATGAGTCAAGGGAGACCTAGAGTGTTTGCTGAGCCGCTGACCCCCAACACCTGACCAGTGCGGACATCTGGGGAGGAGCGGATGCACCCACTCCCAGAGACCCATTCCAGGGAAACGCTCCGGGAAAGCCAGAGCCCTCCCTGTGTGTGCAGGGAAGGGGGAGCCCTCCTTGAGGTGGGCCAGTGATTAGAAAGGCGTGCCGGGGTGTGACTGCAAACGATTTGCCCAGAAGGAGCGTGGCTCCCTCTCCCCGTGGTAATTAGAGCCTGCGGTGCATTCCATCAACGGAGGACCCGGGGAGCGTGGATCTGTCAGGACTCGCCACTCCTGCCGCCTAACCTGGCCGTCCAGGGCCAGGCAGTTCTCTTAAACGTGCCTACTGGTTGTCCCAGAGACAGCCTCCCCCAGTTTAATGTTTCCTAACTGATATTTGGAAAGAAGGAAAGCCCACGGGGGACAAAATAGACACTCCCAACACCCTACTTGCAATCTCAATCTGGTCTTGGCAGAGCATCTCAAAAGGGAACATTATTGGCATTTTGTGCAAGACAATTCATTGCAAGGGACTGTCCCAGGCATTGAAGGACATTTATCTTTACCACAAATCATCATGACAACTAGAAACACCTCACTCATTTCCAAGTACTGCATTTGTGTGTAAATCTAACTCTTAAAATGCCTTGGAACCTCAGTGGGGGACACCCCTACTCATGCACCACTGTCTGGACAAAGCTCTTTACACACATGCCGAACTGGTTAGTTCTGAGCTCTGGTGCCTACAAATACTGCATTACTGACCAGCCACATCTCCAAAGAAAGTGGATACTACTTAGTGAGCATCTAACCCTGCAAAAATAGACAGTTATGACAAAGTACAAGGAAATAGGGGGAAAAGGACCTTTGCATTGAGCTGTCCAGGTGGTGGGCATTTACAGAGCACACACAGCAGAGACAGTGCCAGTGTCAGGGTCCATAAGAATAACGACACCATCCCACAGAGTAAGGAGCTCACAGTGGGTCCAGGAGATAAACAGAATTGTTACACACTGTGGTAAAAGCAATGAGAGAGAGGGCATCCTTATGCAGGATGAGTTTTTAAATGCAGGTACTGAGTGATCCATTTGTGGGTTCAATTTATCACATTTTGAAGCATAGTTTTATGTTGGAATAGAAGGGGATGAAATGGGATGGGATGAGATGGGATACAAGGAATGGAATGGGAAAGAATAAAGGAATAGACTAGACTAGACTAGAATAGACTAGACTAGACCAGAGTATATCCCAGTTGCTAAAAGTTAAGTATTGTGTTTCCATTTGCATAAAGGGGTATATTGTCTAGTGATGTAAAATGTATTTCTAAATTTGGGTCATGTTCAAAAAAGCTTGAGGCACACAGTGTATATAATATGGTATTCTGAATGGGATGTTGAACAGAAAAAAGACATTACGGAGAACTAGTGAAATCTGAATAAAGTGCAGAGTTTAGTGAATAGTAATGTGCTAGTGTGGACGACAGAGGAATATGCATATATTTGCAATATGGGCTAGAAACAGACATGAAAATGTGTCATGGATTGAAGACCCGACATCAGATTTTTAGAATAATTTACAAGTGTAGAGTATTTACGCACTCTACAAACATGCCCTGTTGTCCATCAGTTTAGGTAATTCCCCAACAACCCTGGCAACCATTCTTCTCATCGCAAAGATGAGGGAAATGGAGACTTAGCGAGGCTGAGAGACTCCCGAGAGGTCCCCCCACTGAGAGGCCCCAGCACCAGGCCTGGGCCCGCAGGCGTCCCCCCAGACCCCGACCCGGAGGGTCCTGCTGCACCTGCCATCCCAGAATGAGGCTTCACCTACATCCCGCCATCTCCAGGAGCTTCTGCAATGTAAGCAACAGGTAGGTTGGGAAAACCCAATTTCGGTTTTAGAAAGAGACTCCTCCACCAAGATTTCATGGGCACCAACTCCCCTGGCTCCTCTCTTGCCAGAAAATCTTGCTGCTGGAACCGCCCACACTTTTCTCCAGCGTAATGGACAGTCAGCTCCTAAGGACGCCACCTGGTTTGAGCTCAGGATGTGGCAAGGGAAGCAAATCTTCCAGGTGTCTATTCCATCACTGCCTGGGCCCACCACCCCTCAGAGTAAACAAGCCAAAAAAAAAAAAAAAAGAGGGATGAGGAAGAGGAGGTAATGTAGAATAGAGAAACATCAGGATTTCTTCCAGAAGAGAAAAGCCAAATGAAATAGGGAGGATTGAAACCGCGTCCTGGCTGGGGATGGGCGAGCATCCCCCCACCCCCATTTCTGCTCCATTCCCCACATACAGGTGTGTGTGTAAGGAGGGGGTCTTTTCTGCACTGCCCCCTCCCCTCCCAGTGTCCCTTGGTTGGTTGGTTGGATGGTTCGGGGCATCTGCACACAGTGGGTTCCGGAGGCTGAGCTGAGACAGGGACGGATGACTTCCCTCTTGCTAGAAGGTCACGTGTGTCCCTGGCGTGTGCCCATGTGGAGGTGCGGCCGAGTGGTCAGGGCCACCAGCTCCAGGAGCCCTCACATCCCCCATCTCCTGTGTCGAGAGAGCAGGCTGGACCGGGCGATGTTGGAGATTCCTTCCAGCGCATGGATTCATCCAACAGATGCTCTTGAGCACCTGCTCTGTGCTGGGCCCCATTCTAGGCTCTGGGGATGCAGCCGTGATCCCAGTCCTGCCCCCACAGACCTTGCACTCCTGGCGGGAGACACACAATGAGCAACACTCTAGACAATTCCAGAGAATGAAACGTGCTGGGAAGATATTTAACCAGGATGAAGCACGGAGGGATGGGCAAGCAGACTTGGGTGGGGACTCAGGGAATGAGGAAGCGACATCTGACCTCAGTCCTAAGGACGAGAAGGAGCAGATCACAGGAGGGGACAGGAAGGGGGCTCTGGGCACAGACCACAGCAGACTAGAATCTGAGTTACAGCCAACCCTGCCCTTCCCAGCGGGCCCCATAGGACCCACAGAGAAACATGCTTCTTCTGGTTACCATATAAAAGTCCCTGAAATTACATCTAGGGGTATTAAAAGTCCCTATAAAGAATTAAGATTAAGAACATAGGCTCTGGTGCCAGGCTACGTATGTCAAATCCCAGCTCTACTATTCACCAGCTGGGCGACCTTGAACTAGTTAACTAACCTCTCTGTGCCTGTTTCCTCATCTATAGAGTGGAGATAACAATGGCATCCGCGTCATAGGGCTGTTATGAGATCAAACAAGTTACTGCACTTAGCACAGTGCCTGGCCTGAGTGTGGGTTACCCACCATTACTGTTTGGGTGAAAAAGCCCAGCATGTTGCAAGGGATTCCAAAAAGAGAGAGAGAAAGAGATAGAGAGAGAGGAAGGGTGGGAGGGAGTACGTGTGCGCGTGCACGCACATGCACGATGTGAGTAGACCAGATGTCCAAATTGACTGGCAAAGGTATTATTGAAAAATGGGCATAGTTGGTGTTTGAATGTCATTTTTTCCCCAGAGGCTGTACCTACACTCTTCGATAGACCAGGAATTGAACGGCAGCCTGGAAACTCTTCAAGAAAAATTAATACCCTTTCTGCCTGCCTCTCCCTACACTCTGTTTAACCTGCTTTCTTCTCTCCCACCCCACAAATCTAGAGGTTTCCTGGAGTCGCCGATTACACATGTGCACGAGAGGGATGTCACCTGGGAGCTTCCGACAGTGAGACACGGAGTCACCAGGACTCGGTGGGGAAGCTCCGAGAGAGGAGTCCATGGGAGATGGGGAAGGAGGAGAGACGGACCCCTGGCAGCCCATCCGTGCTCTGCCAGGCCCGGTGGTGCCGCCCCACAGGGTGCTTTCTGCAGGAGGAAGACAGCAGCTCTGGGAGCACACCTGGGCTGTCACTGCTGCGCAGACACTAAGCACCAGAAGCAGAGAAAAGGAGCATGTGGGGCAGAGTATGGAGAGAGGGTAGCAAGCAGGCGACCCCGACACGGGCCACCCGCAGGGCCCTGAGCCTCCCTCCTTTCAGTGACCAAAGGGAGACAAAGTGACAGAGACCAGCACGTTCATGGGTGTGGGTCCCCTCCCAGGAGATCTCTGTGGATGGTGCAGATTTGGGGAGGTGCTGGGCAAGCAGGGTACAACAGGGCAGCTCCCTGTGGCCCCTTGGGGACCCGCTGTCTCTGCAGTCGGCTCCCAGGCTGCCCGGGACTCCCAGTCTCAGCCCCAGCACCGGGGCTCCCGCCTCTCCCGCTCTCTGGTGGGTGTGACTGGGGTGAGCACCCCCGTCTCCATCTGGGCTCCTGGTCCCTGCCCAGGACCCGACCTGGTGACCGGACGCCCTTCAGCCGCATCCTGCACCTCTGCCCACCTGGAGCCCGTGCGCAGCCTCAGATGGGTGCCCCTCGGGACGAGGACCCAGGACACACCCGGGCCCCCACCCAATGGAAATGGTGCATGAATGGCTCCAGCCCTCCCGACACCCCATCTCCTAGGGATGCACCAGAGGGCGTCTGGCGCCAGCCCCCCTGGCCACGAGCACCCCTTCATGCGGAGAGGAGGAGCAGGGGAGGCACCTGGCTGACCCGGGCGGCCGCGGTTTCCCAAAGCTCCCGCCCACGGACGAGCAGCCTGCGCTCAGATGTGTCCAGGCGGCTGTAACCAGCAGATTACAGACGCCCGGGAACTTGCGGAGTCCTGCCCGGATTTCAGTCTTAAGAAGTGATTTGCAAGAAATAATTTGCCAGATTGAGCGGCTGCCAGGAATCCTGGCAGGTTGGCGCTTTCTCCTGGAGGCTGTTCTCAGACTCTGGGGCCGGGTCGGGGCTGGGGGCTCCGGGGCCTCGGGGGACACTCGCGGGCTGCAGGGAGCCACAGGGCACACGGGCAGCTTTAATGGACAGTCACGGAGCCCCGCAGGAGGCCGTAGTTTCCCATGTCCCCTCCTAATTAAAGGACAGCGGCCAGTTGTTCCCCATCAGAGTTTACAAAAGATGATTGCTTTGCTCCCAGGGAGCGAACCGGAGCCCGTCAGATGCCAAAACCTGGAGGCCGCCACCTGGCATTCTTCGGAAGTGACCCTTTAGGGAGAGATGGTCGTTGCGAGGGAGACGGTTATTTTGGGGCCTCCATCCGGCCTCTGGAGGGGTCGCTCGGCCCACGAGGCACAGGAGGACAGTGTCCGGACCTGCCTCTGCCCTGGCCCAGCAGGGCTGGGGGCTTGGCAGGGGAGCGAGGGGAACTGCAGATGCCCGTGGCTGCAGGTCTGGGTGTCAGCGGCTCGTGCTTGACCCATGGGACCAGCCCCATCTCCAGCTGGTGGAGGCCACATGGGAATATGGGCACAGCACTGCCCGACCTTCCGGCATCCAGGGCCACCCCGGGAAAACAGGGGTCACTGTCCACTCCGGGACTGTGAGCTCATCGGGACAGGGCCGTGCCCCATCACACCCCTGTAACTCGTGTCCTAACCCCACCCAGGCACCCTCCTCGGCCACCCAGCTGGGAGGGAGTGGCCACCCCTCTCACCTCTGCGACCCGAATGGCTTTAGCTCAGTGGGCGGTTGGTCTCCCTGAACGTGATTGATTGACTGAGGTGGGTCTGATTCTTGGGGGGGAGACGCCCTCATCCCATCCGTCCCTGTAAACCCCACACCACCCAACCCACCCTTGATGGTCACAACCTTCTAGAAGGATTGTTTCTCTCCACGGGTCAGAGGTCACACCATCCCAAAAGCAGCCGGGAGATGTGTCTGCTCCGTGCCCCTTGGTGTTTTTTGGAGAAATGTGAATCCAGTGTCAACATGTGAAAACCTGCAGATTTCACTTGAGACTGATAGCTTGATTCCCCTGAGGTCTCAGGAAATGGGACCGCCCTGGACCCCACCCCCTTGTGTGGCCATCGGTGGGTGCAGTCCTGCTGCCCCATTAGTCAGGCCCGTGCCCGCAGTGTGCCACAGTCCCCACCGCTCCCCATCGGCTCCCAGCACGAGGCCCAGGACCTGCCACCCAGGCTCCTGTGCTGGGTCGTCCAAGTACCCCTGGCGGCCGTGTGACCTGGGCCGGCCCCTCTGCCTCCCTGGGTGCTGCCTCTCCATGATGACAGTGGTAATAGGACAGCTGAGGATTGGCCGAGTCCAGGTCCACACCTGCAGGGACCGTGTCTGGCGGGTGATAATCCCTCGGAAGGTGCTGGCTGCCGGCTCCTGGGGTCTTCACTCCTTTAGCCACTTGCCAGGCCTGCCTGGGCCTTGGGGCCTGCGACCCTGCTCTAGATGGAGGGACAGATTCCCCTCCAGCTATCTCTGCCTCCACCTTCCTCCCCTGCCCCCCATGCCCCCGTCCCCACCCGGAGGTGAGTGGTACGGGGCCTGGCGTCCTGCCCCCTGGAGCCTGGGTTCCCACAGTCCTCGTCACCACCAGGCCCCAGACACCCCACGGGTGGATGCACTCGGATTTCCTCCCACGTTGGTGCCTGGATATTACCCCCGGCGCTCCGGCTGCGACTCCGGGGCTGCGTGGGAGGTGGGGTCAAACTTGCAGGTGTCCTCTCTTCGTCCCCGTTCCTCCAGCTGGACCCTCCGAGGTCACCGATGTGGTGTCTCTCTGGGATTAACACACACGCCCTGTGAAGTACTTCGAAAGCCATCAGCCACTGTACTCCAATGACCACTGGCTGTACTTTTCACACTGGCCCCCAACCGCCCCTGACTGCGTGCCACACGCACACACACGCAGAGCCTGGCCGCCCCACGTAACCGCGTGGTACCGAGGAGTGAACAGCTGATGCGTGTGAACGAGCGGGATCTGTAGGCCCCGGTGCTCTTACACGGTGGCAGGGGTGAGGCCAGGTTGCCACGGAGAGCGGGTGGCCCTGAGCCGGGCTCACCCTCAGGACCCTGGCCTCTGATCAGCAGGGGCACCCGGGGTCCGGCGCGGAGGCAGAGGAGTGGCCCGGCTTTCTGAGCACATGGGACTCGCTGCGTCTGAGCGCTGAGTGTGTGTGGCCGTGAGCGTGTGTGTGTGTGTGTGTGTGTGTGTACGGGCGTGTGCATGCGTGTGTCAGTCTGCACTCGCCTATGTCGGGGCCCACATGTATGGCGTGGAAACTGCCCCAAAGATCGGTTGGACTGTTTCGTGTTCTTGCAGTTCTCAAGCTGCGAGGGTCCACTGAGGGGACACTCGTGTTCCCCCCCAGGCGGCTCCTGCCCCCCCCAGGTCCACGAGCGCCCACCTCATCCCTTTCTCTCCCTCTCGCATTCGCCATCCCTCCCTGCCCTCCTTCCTCTGCCCCTCCCTGCCCCCCCTTCCCTCTCTCCTTCCCTCTGTGCAGCTTCTGTCCTGTACCTCCCGCCCCACGAGCCACGTGGGCTGATAGGCCCGCAGCCTCACCGCCTCACACGGAAAAGCCTTGCCCCAAGTTTGTACCCATGTCTCAGTCTTGCAAATCCCCCCAATCACGCATGCATACGCACACACATACATACACCCCGTGTGCAGAATGTAAGCACATTCCAGAAGCAAGCCCTCCGCTCCGTGTCTTGGTTTTGGCCTTCCCAGAAGCAGACCCTGCGGTGAGCTTTCATGGTCAAGTCGTTTATTTGGGAGGTGAGCCCAAGCAACGCCAGGCAGGCGTGTGGGGCAGGGAGACGGGGAAAGGATGGAGCCAGCGAGCATTCCACCCATTTCTCCAGGAAGCAAGTAGGCATCGTCTACCAGACTAGGAACCCGGCCCCGGAGCAGCTGTCAGAAGATGGGCTTGAGGATCCTGGGCAGGGTGGTGCCCCCTTTAGTGAGTGACCGCCCTGGGTGAATAGAGTGTCACCCTGCTGGGAGCCCACAGTGCAGTCGCACTCCTCAGAGTTATCCCATCCAAGGGCCCAGAGAGCTGGCTGTGACCCCAACTCCATGGGACCTGGTGTGGGCCCCCCAGGACATTAATTTCTCAGTACTATAAAGAGGGAACAGCAGGAACGTGGGGTAGGGAGCGAGTGACAACAAGGAGGGCAGTGAAGGATGGGCACAGGGGGCGGGGGTGCCTCATGGCTGTGCCAGCATCGGAGCAGTCTCCCTGTGACCCACCTGGCAGTTCTGTCTCCCTCTTATTTCCCAGGTCTTACAATCTCCCCCCAAATCAACAGATCCCATACCTGCTGAGCCCCCCAGGTGCCCTCCCAGTCAAGTCTTATGACATAAAACTTGTGAGACAGTTTTTCCAACTTTTTAAATACAACCCACACTGAGAAACACATTTCCCACCGACACACGCGCATGCACACGGCTATTTATAGAAGAGCGAAGCAGTTTTCCCCAAACACTACCTACCCTCAGCGCCTGCCGTGCACTTGGACATTTCTTATCTAGTTTATTCTCTTAAACGCCAGGCTCAACCCTCTATTGAGGGCAATACCCACTAATGATAACAACCTGCAATTTGATAAGAGGCACGAGGAAACATCTGGGGTACACAGTGTTTGGCCAGACCCCAGTCATCCTACAGCCGGGGGTGGGGGGCGGGTAACCCACTTTCTCCTCCAGTTGCGGGGGCAGGACAAGGGCTGTGCCCACCAGACTCGGAGAGGTCAGGACCTCCAGTGTTTGCCCAGCAGCCTGCAAGTTGGGGTGTCGGGGCTGGGGACACAGGCCAGGTGGCAGAAACCTGGCCTGCAGTCACTTAGCCCTGGGGTCTCCCAAACCCACTCTGGGGCATGCTTGGGGACTGGACCCCCAAAGGAGCAGCAGGCTCGGAGCTGGGCCTGGCCCCCTTCCCAGGAACCCCAGGACCCATCCTCTGACCCGCCGTTGGGGGCGAGTTCTCAGGGGCTCGCAGACAACCCCAGGGCCCTGAGAAACATGTAATACGTTAATTAATATTAATCATTATAATTAATATTATAAATAAAATATATGATTTTTATATTTTTCTATTTTATTTTCCATTTCCTCCTTATGTCTAATAAATAAAATTAGAATATTATAACTAAAATATATAAATAAAAGATTAATATTAAATCCTGTTACTACCCTAGCAGGAGTTATTGCTTCTGTCGCCGGGTGGCTGCCGGCAGCTTCTGGCAGCCCAGCCAGTGCCCTGGGCCCAACACACGCTACTCACTGGGTGCTCACGACGGCCACAGAGGCAGACACGATGGCTTAGGTCACAGTCCTTGCCGTGGCAGCAGCAGCAACGAGGACCGGGGACCGAGGACTGAGGACAGTAAACAGCACCTCCCAGCTCCACTGGATCCCCGGTGGGGACCACCACCTCCTTGCAGGCTGATGTTGCTACTGACCTTCCGTCATCTACGACGTTCTCCTCGCCTCCATCATCTCTTGACAGACACTGTCTCTTTGGTCTCCTTCTATTCCAGGCTACCTGTGGGGACAGCCTTCCTGGCCATGCTCATGACATGGCCTGGTGGGTGCTGCTAGACTTATTTGCAAACAGATTTCACCTGATGTCATATATGAGGGCAGGTTTTCCTTCCAGGTCCCTCTTGGGGGATGTGGTGAGGGCTCTCGTGGTGTTTTGGAGGCTGTGGGGCCAGGCTGATGGCTCAGGGCTCAGAAGGGACAGGTGGGGGGGGGGGGCAGTGCAGTAGAGGACACAACCCCACTCCAAGCAGAGGCAGCTCCACGCGGCCCCCTGAGGATATGTTGGTCCCCTGAGCCCCGTGTTCACAGCACCGAGGACTGGGCCCCAGGACTCCATGCTTCAGCCCTCCAAGTCCTGCTCCATCCTCTTGCATCCCAGAGAAATCTCTTGCATTCATCCGGGGCAGACGTTGGCATTCCCCTTTGAGGCCCTGGAGGTCTCAGGGTCACATGAGCTCTAAAGTCACCTCCCTGGTTCAAATCCAGCTCAGCCACTCCCTGCTGGCGACCTTGGGTAAACAGCTTAAGCTCTCTGTGCCTGTTTCCTCATCTAAAGAACAAACCTGGGTGTCAGGGCGCAGGAGAGCAGTCCCTGCTGCCCACCTACCCCACCAAGCATTCGGGCTTTGATACTTCTTTCCGCTTATAAAAATTCTTGGAGATCCATCTTTGCATATTTTCCTAGTGATTTCCCTGGGATGAATTCCTCTCCACCGGATTATGGGGCCTGAAGTTACGCACGTTTAGTTACAGTAGCTCCTGGTGCCAAATTGCCCTCCAGAAAGGTTGTAGCAATAAACTCACCCAAGAGGTGTGGTTTTATTTACTGGAACGTTCCTCTACCCCACGTTGCCTTTAATCCACTCTTTGCCTTTATTAGGCTTAGAGCTCTCCTCGAAATCCTTGTTTCCCAGTACACAATCTCAGAATGTAATACACTTTCTCCTTTCGGGTCATTATTAATATGAGATATACCAGACTGCGTGAGAGCACAGCCAGAGCCTTGGGACAGAGATGTTCCTTTCAGAGCTGCAAAGAATAAGAAGTACGAATCCACAGAGGTTTTGAAACCGAAGGTGGTCGGGGAGAAAGAGAAAGAGGTCCTCTCCAGGCTCCAGCCTCGCAGGAGGGGCTCCTCTGAGCCAGGACCCGCCTCCAGCACCCCCAGACCTTCCCACTGAGCCAGGAATGAACCTAAAACCCTCCCCCAGGAGACCGATGTTCTCTGCATCCCTGACCTCCCCAACCACCCCACCAGAGGCCCTCTCCTGCCATGCTCAGCCCCACCGATCCCCCCACAGTCCTCCCACAGCCCGGCACATGCTGGCCTCTGAACCCCAGAAGCTCTGTTCCCTCTGCCTGGAAACTTCTTCTCCCCAGTGATTCCCAGGCCTGCTCCCTGACTTTCTGTCCCCACTCAGTGTCCCCGGATCAGCCCCCCTGACCACTTAGGTAAAACAGCACATCACCTCCTTCTCCAGCCCCTCGTTCTCCTCCATGGCTCCTGCATTTATTGCTAATCACTAACTGGCTTTAGAGCAAACATTCATGTGCTTGAGTTTCTTTCTCTCCCCCCATGAGAATGGAGGTTCTATGAGGCCAGAACCTCATCTGTTGTGTTCACAGTGTGTCCCCGGTGCCTAGAACGGGGTCTGCTCAGGAAGCACGGTGCATGTTGGGTGAATGAACAACTAACTCCTGGTGCCTGCAGCTGCTGATCTCACCAGGTGTGACCAAGACTGGGGCCACATGCTCAACAACACCGTTTGCTCTTCCTGGATACACAGGACCATGAAATTTCCCAGGCTCCTTGCCAGGACTCTGGGGACATGTGCCTGAGTTCTGACCAAGAGAACAAAGGTGCAAGAGATGTCAGACACTGCCAGACTGAGCCCTAAAACCTCTGCAGGAGCCTCTTGTCTCCTGTCTCCTTACCTGGTGACCTTGAACACACAAGTTGAACATGGTGACTCATGAGCTTGAAGGAGCCTGAATCCCTGAGCTATGGCTCAGAGATCTTGCCAGGACAGCTTCTCCACCCAGGGAGACCCAGACAAGAGTCCTGTGTGCGTCCACCTAGAGGCTTGGAGGCAGTTATTACAGCAGCAGCTGGCACTCATCCTGACTAATGCACAGACATGGGGTACGGCAATCACACCTGGAAACGCTGTCGGAGTTCGGTGAGGCGTGGCCAGGAGTGCACTCAGGCCGATCTCCCTCCTTGTGCCAGGCCCACTGAGCAGGGCCCATCATCTGAGGTCGACCCCACACCTGCACACCTGCCGTGAGGCCAGAGCAGGTGCCAGGCACCGTGCACAAGGACTCTGAAAACAGACCCTACCCCCGCCTTCCCAGGCATTACCGGGCACGCGTGGCTCGTCCAGCACTGCCTCTGCACACGCGCAGCTCCCCTGGGCCAAGCAGGCAGCACGGCTGGGACCGCCTGACCCACTGCCCCTCGCCTGGGAGCAGCTGAGGGAACAGCGCTTGGAGCTCACCTGGGGCTGATGGTCCCAGCCTCCAAGACACCCCGAGGCCTCCCGGGCTGCTTGGTAATCAGACCAGGTACCTGTAAGGAGGCGTGGCTCTCATTTCACCTAATTGAAAATCCTCCTCATCAAAGAGAGCATCCATGCTCGGTGGCCCTTTCTTCCCTCGCCAGTGACCATTAACCTTTAAAAAGACGTTTTATGAGCCATTGGCTGAGCCTCATTCTCTGTGCCAGGATGTAACGAGGCTCATAAAGGGGCCAGACTTGGGAGGGAGCGAACGTGAGAAATGCCACAAATGAGAGGCCCGGGCAGAGCAGGCCCTGGGCCACCAGCCACGCGGGGGCCAGGAGTACGTGCATCAGCAGCCCCGGGACTCTGGGACGGCCGAGGCCACGTCCTGTCCAAGAAGTGACTTCAACGGAGCCAACGGTGGCAGAAATGAAGGAGGGCCTGTGGCCCCTCTGCTGCTCCTGCCTGACTCAGAGTGGAAGCCAAGCTCTTACAGTGTCCTGGGGGCCTGCCCGACTCAGCCCCCCTCACTGCTCGGATTCCCCCAGGCCCCTCCCTCCCCTCTGGCTTCCCTGCCCTCCTGTGTCCTGGGAATCCCAGGGCCAGGCCTACCCCGGGGCCTTTTCCTCTCCTGGGAAAGCTCCCCCACCCCAGAGATTCTCAGGGTTGCTCCCTCTCCATCACTTTCTCAGGGCAATCCCCAGGACCCCAGCTGGAGAACAACACCCCCACCACATCCTGCACCCTCACTGTCCCTCCCCTGCTTTCCTTCCCACCAAAGCACTGGCCAGGACCGCCAGGCCATCCCTCCCACTGATGTACGTTCATGGCAGCACTGACTGGTCTTTCTACGTCAGGACGTCCACTCCCCGCGGTCAGGGATCTCTGTCCGTGTGTCTGTTTTCCTCACTGCTGTGGGCCCAGAACCCAATAGCGCCAGACACGAAGCAGACACTTGCTAGATCTTGGTGGAATGCAGGGGAGAAGGCGTGCGTGCTTGCGTAAAATTACACCGATGGACAAGCCTTTGGGACTCGGAAGAACTTGTTTATTTTAAAATACACAGGGTGGAGTTCTAGAACCTGCAGCCCTCCGTTGGCTGAAGGGAAAGATGAAGAAACGCAGGTTATCCAGTGGCACATCCTCGCACCAGGGCCCGAGCTGGCAGCAAACTGGCTGCTCCGGCCCCGCCGTTCACGCGGAGGCACAGACACAGGAGCCGGGAGAGGGGCGCCCAGGAAGACGCTGCCCCCCAGAAGCCACGTGAACTTAACCCCGAGTTTATGGCAGCGCCTTGCTGGTCGTTTCGGCTCTGCCCGGAGTCCTCCCTGCGGATCTACCCAGGGCAGCTCCTCCAGCACCTGGGTCTCAGCTCCCGGGCCTCCTCCTGGGGAACTATAGATCTAACGGGGACGCCCCCCCATCACGCCCCGCAGTCGACTGTCCTCGATGCCCCGGTCACTCAGATCCCCTGGTCCCGCATCTGTTCACTTGCTGCTTCTCTGTCAGCCCCCGTGAGGACAGCAGCTCCCCGCTGGTCTCGTCCACTGAGCCCCCTCGCCTGGCTCCAGGTCAGCACCCAGTGGGTGCTGGGTAAGCATCTGTGCCATGACTGGTGGGGGAGACCCACTGTCCGGACACTCGGGGACATGTAAAGTCACACGGGACATTTCCAGTTCTTAAAGGGCCCACAAGCAGAATTTGCTGTTGTCTCAAGGGGGGTTAGTGCCTGATATGAAACAGGAGCATGATCCCCTCGGCTTCCCCAAGCCCCACACTTCCGCAGAGATGTTACGGAGCCGACGTTCGCTGATGCTCTCCACCAAAGTACAGAGGTCATTCGTGCCTGTTCTTGTCTCCTTCCAAACCCTCCCCACTTCTGTCGATAATGCCCTCGCGATTTCCCAGGAAAACCACCCCACCTGACTCTCCGCCCAGGTGGTTTGAGCAGGGCCGGTCTCCCTCCCAGCCCCAGGCAGGCGACCCAGCCTGAGCCGATCAGCACCTATGACCCATGGCCTTCAGGGCCACGGGCTCTCTCCAGTCTATGGTGAACGTGGTTGTGCCGTCTCTTTGCTGTGCCGCCTCCGTTATTCCACGGGGAGTGTTCTCATGGAGTTCCTAGCTTGGGAGTCACAGCAATTTTTGAGCAGAAAACTTACTCAGTTGTTAGAGTTTAATGCAATCGTGAACCAGCTGTGAACTTCTCACAGGCAGGGGCAGGAGACCTGATGGGCATTCCGGGGCCTGTGTGGGGATGTCCGTGCCCACCCTGTGGATTTCTCCTCCATCGATTCCACAAACAGGTGATGGGCAGGGAGGACACGGGGCACGTTGAGTTAGGTCCACCTAAGTTTGGATCTTACCAGGGCCACACACTAGCCCCATAAGCTTACATGGATTACTTGGACCCTCCATGCATTCATTTTCTCATTTGTAAACAGAATCTCAAAGTATTCATGAAGGAAGCGGCCAAGTATTGTCTCAAAAGCACCAGTTTGGGAGTAAGAGACGCGAACACTAACACTGGTTCTGCCATTTACTAGATGCCCAAAGGTGCGTGAACAGTTAACCTCTCCGATTCTTACTGGCCTATAAAATGAAGATAAAAATACTGACTGCATTGGGCTTTTGTGAGCATTACGTGAGGCCATCTATGTAAAGCATCTCACACAGTTCCAGGCTCCTCGTGAGAAGGCAGGAGAAGCTCACTGGTCCCGCCTCAAACACCAAATGCCCTAAAGAGACTCTCTCCCAGGCTCAGCATCCCCCACCCCACAGATTTCCAGGGCCTCAAACACCAAATGCCCTAAAGAGACTCTCTCCCAGGCTCAGCATCCCCCACCCCACAGATTTCCAGGATCTCCCACATTATCCAACAAACTAACAGAAGCTTTCTTTGGGATGATGCTGGTGTATTAGAACCAATATTTTCCATGCACGTAGCCACCGGGATTAGTATCCAGACAACATGAAGCATCCCCTCAGGAAAGAGAAAGTCAAAAATGCCAACGATGCAGTAGAAAACGGGCAGAGACTTGAGCCAGCTCTCCACACAAGAGGAAATGTGAATGAATAGCCAAGAAAAACATGAAAACATTCCTAAACCCCATAGCACTCGGGAAAATGCAAATTAAAACATGATGAGATATCACGTAACACCCACCAGATTGGCAAAAATCTCACGACCCTACAAATTCAGCGTTGGGGGATCACAAAGTAGGAAACCTCTCACCCATGGCTGGTGAGAGAGAAGTTGTTACAACCATTTTCAGAGACACATTTGGTTTTTTTCTAGTTACTATGGTGCCGTGC
Organism: Vulpes lagopus; assembly: GCF_018345385.1. Lineage (NCBI taxonomy): Eukaryota > Metazoa > Chordata > Mammalia > Carnivora > Canidae > Vulpes > Vulpes lagopus. The sequence continues at coordinate 12,883,037 of NC_054841.1, forward strand.
ACTCACGATAATCAACAATTCCACTCATAGGTATGTAAGCAAGGGCAGGGCTTCCGTCAGTGAATCTTCAAAACGCTCGCATTTTTTAACTAAATAAAATAGATCCGAGCACAGGTCACACATGACAAAGATAAGAATATATTGTGCGATCTTTGTCATACATGCATGTGAAAGTGTTTGTGTGTGACTGTGTGTGTGTGTGTGTTTGGATTATGATGCAAAACATGTTTCTTATTTAGGGTGAAACCGAAAAATTAAGAGCCACTGGTGAGAAGAACCTTGCATTCACGCACAGGAGAAATGCACAGGGATGTTTGTAACAAGCCTGTCCTTAGTGGCCTCAAACGCTCATCTGTGGGAGGATGGATGCATGTCTCCCATTCCCATCATACAATGAAAAGCTACGCAGCCACGAAAAATGAACGAAGCAGGGACTCCTGGGTGGCTCAGGGGTCGAGCATCTGCCTTGGGCTCAGGTCGTGATCCTGGGGTCGTGGGATCGAGTCCTGCATGGGGCTTCCCCGCAGGGAGCCTGCTTCTCCCTCTGCCTGTGTCTCTGCCTCTCTCTCTGTGTCTCTCATGAATAAATAAATAAAATCTTTAAAAAAAACAAACAAACCAGGCTACCACGTCCACATGGATGAATCTCAGGAAAAGAATGGTGAGCAGAAGTACACATCTAGTAAATGCCCATAGCGAGTGGGCACACAGAAACGTTCCCACGGTAGAAGTCCTAAATATCAAAGTTCTAAAACTACACGCAATTGTGTTTAGTCTGTTTGGCTGCTACAGCAAACCACCATCGCCTGCGGGGCTTACACAACAAACGTTTGTCCTTCGCAGTTCTGGGGGCTGGAAAGCCCAGAATCAAGGCACCAGCAGGTTCCGTGTCCAGGATCGTGTCCGGCCGCCCTGTGCTGGGTCCTCACATGGCAAAAAGAGCAAGAGAGCTCTCTCGGGTCTGTTCCCACAAGGGCACTAAGCCCGTTCACGAGGGCTCCACCCGCATACCCTAATCACCCAAAGGCCCCAACTCCTGAAACCATCACTTTGGGGGAGACACGAGCAGCCTAGAAGAGCTACATTATGCACATATATGTGATGCACACATATGTGTGAGAAAAAACACAGGAACAATAAAGACAAAATCAGTAAAGTGGTTCTGTGGGGGGAGGAGAGGGGTTAGGACTCACGAGTGCCCCCCCATCCCAGGAGCATCAACATTTCCATTTTTTCAGATTCTATGTTTTAAACACGGTGCGGGTGGGGGGTCACTTGGGTTCTTTGCATCGATGGTCTTTACATCTCACCCACACTGTGTAAATGCTCTTTTTCCCATTCAGTAGTTAGGAAGGCGATTACAAATAAAATACGCGAAATGGCAGGAGTGTGGAGGAAGGTCAGGAGGACCATAGACGCTCTTCCTGCACAAGGGACTGGCCCCCTCTCGAGGCACAGGCAGACGTTAGTCAGGTGGCAGACGTCCCCCTAACCAGGCAGCGGTGGGACCAGCTGGGGCACGTGACACCTGCCGTGACACCTGCCGTTTCACCAGGCTGTGCCACCAAGGCTTGCGGGAGATCGTCTGTACCCCAACAGAGCAAGGAGCATCCTAAATTCCACACTTCTCCATAAACGGAAGTTCTCAGATCGATCTCTGCCCCCCATTTCTTCGCCATGAAATAACTTCCTAAAGCTCTGCTTGGGTCTGTTTTCCTATATATTTTGTATTTTAATATCGCAGTGAAAAGATAATCACAAGTATATATAATTTTGTCTCTGCCAGTCATGATAATCATGGCTTAATCCCTCTTATTATTATCTAGGTTTTTTTTTCTTTCTTAAGCTCTGCAATTCCTGGGGATATTAATTAGGATCTCTGGTTTCTGAACCGTGAGACAGAAACCAAATGTGAACTCTTTAAGCGGAAAAAGAAGGCATTGGCCACCATGGCTGAGAAGTTTGCATGATGCTCTTGCTTGAGGAAAGGCTGTGTCCAGAGCTTCGAGTGGTTCCTGTGGGTCCCCCTGCCTGCCCCCCCTTCTCAACCTGTCTCCTTCCTTCTCCCTTTCTCTCTTAACTGTGGCTTCCTCTGTGTTTACTTCATCCTCAAGAAGGCTCATCAGATACGATGGAACAATGGCACCAGCAGCTTCACAACTTAGCCTTCCGGCTCGGTGACTCCCACAGAAAGGATCGCCCTTCCTCCACGGTTTTAGCGAAGCCCTGCTCTCTGTCCCACCTTGAGTTACGTGCCCATCTCTGGACCAAGCACAGCAGCCAGGGGAATGGATCATGGGACCACCTGGCACCTGGCATGAAGACGTGGTGGCTCCTGAGGCAGGAAGAAACGATAGATGACCATTGTACCAGGGAACAGAGAATAGAAATCCTGTCCCTCCTTGACATTCAGAAACCAGAAGGCTGAAAATCCAAACCCACGTATGATGGTTAATTTTGCACCAACTTGGTTGGGCCATAGTGACCAGATATGTCAGACATTATTCCGGATGTTTCTGTGAAGGTGTTTTGGGATAAAAGCATCATTTATTTTATTTTATTTTTATGTACTTATTTATATATTTGAGAGAGAGAGTGTGAGCTGGGGGAGCGGCCGGAGAGGGAGAAAGAGGGAAAAGCAGACTCTGCAGTGACATGGAGCCCAACGCAGGGCTCGATCTCAAAGCCCTGAGGCCAGGACCTGAGCTGAAATCAAAGGTGGACACAACCCACTGAGCCATGCTGGCTCCCCTGAGAGCATCATTTAAATCAGTGGCCTTGAAGTAAAGCAGTTGCCCTCCACAATATGGGTGGGCCTCATCTGATCAGTTGAAGGCCTGCATAGAAGAAAGACTGACCTCCCCCAAGGAAGAGGAAATTCTGCAGCAGACAGCCTTCCGGCTTGAGCTGCAGCTCCCGCTCTTCTCTGGGCTGCCAGCCTGCCAGCCCGTCCCGCTGATGTTGGCCTGTGCCAGCCTTCATAATTGTGTGAGTGAATTCCTCAAAACAAACCTTTTTCACTACATACACATCCTGCTGGTTCTGTTCTCTGGAGACCCCTGACTAATACAGCATGTATCAGGTTCCTATCATTCACGAGAGCATCCTTCATAACAGTTGTTTAGTGTGATATCTATGGAATAAAGGTCACTCCAAGGACCCTCACCTCTGGGTCGTAAGCCACATGGTGCCAGATTTTATCCATTTCCACCTGCTGACATTTCCTGCTCGAAAAAGGCCATTTTGACAGATTGGAGTTCCCTCCCTGACTCTCCACCTGACTCACAGGGCTCTCTTTTTCTTTAATGTTGATTTTATACTCATTTTAGAGACCAAGGTACAAAGAGGCAAATATAAGACCAAGTTTGGTGACAACTGAAAAATGGCTTTTAAATATTGAGAGTTGTTTTTGGTGGTCTATGGCTAATTAATACTGTCTGGCAAAAGCAGGAAAGAGGGGAGACACAGGGGAGGGAGGGAGGGTCCCAGAGAGGGTCGGGGAAGAGGCGTCCACTGGGGACAGGATGTGGAGTGGACATTGGCGCTGTGGCCCTGCTGCCTCCTCTGAGTGAGGATCCATCGGTTCTCCCTGGAGGGTTGAAGTCACCCTGAGCCCCACCCATCTGCCCGACAGCAAACTTCCCGTTGGCTCCCACAGCCCCTATCCCAAGGACACCCCAGCCCCTGCCCTCCCAGCCCAGTGCCCTGCTCCCCACATCCTGATGGTCACATCCTCTTGTCCTTGCCTCAGAACTCGACGTGGATTCTGCTGCCTGTGACCCCAGAGCCCCATGGGCACAATCAACACCTTTGTCACCAGGGACAGGTTCTCAGAGTCTCGGGTCCCAGGAAGGTCCTTCCTGGCACGTGGGGGGCTGACGAGCATCTCCAGGGAACCGTGGGGCCTCGATGCCCGGGGAGCCCCGAGGGCTGCAAGAGGGGGCCCCTAACGGGAGACACCAGGGAGACACGCCAGGACCAGGCGGCAGACCGGGCGGGAGCATCGAGCAGGCCTCGCATGTTGGCACAGACTGTGCTCACGTCCCCCTCCCGGAACCTCCCAACAGGCAGCCCCTGCCCCCTGCTCATGCCCCGTGTCACCCTGTGTTGACCCGAGGGCTGGCCAGGCCTTCCTCACTGGTCTCCATGAGGAGCCACCAGGACACAGGAAGGGGGCTCGGGGGCTGTGCAGAGAACACAGGGGTGAGCAGGGTCAGGAGCCTGAGGTCCTCAGGGGCTGACGACTGTCCCAGGAATAGCGTCCCTCTGAACATTCAATTAAACATTTCTTAGATGTGTTTGCCCAGGAGCGGCTGTCCCCAGGGGGGGCCTGGGTTCCCATCATTTGTGGGCCACATCTCGCCTCCACTGCGTGATGTGAGCCAGACCCCTTCTGCTTCCCTCCCCGTCCAAGCCTCATTCGCCAGGGCCAGATGTCCCCAGGCCCCAGTGGTGCTGCCTCTGTTGGGGCCTGATGCAGAGCTTGATGGGGTTCGGGTGGTTTTAATCAGAATGGCAAGTTAGAGTCCAGGCACCGGGCTGTGTCGGGATGCCGTGCTGACAAGTCCCCCAGGAATTAAATCCTTTACTAGATGGCACAGGAACGTCCTCCTCGTCTTCCTCCTGAATGAACGTGAAACAGGCTCTGGGATCGGCCTCCGGGTTAAGCAGTCGGCAGCGCCTGGTGTCCAGATCGTCTGGTGAGGTGTCAGAAGATGGGGCACCAGCGGGACGCAGTGCTCGGGGACACCCTGCCACAATGTGTGCATGAGCCTGTGTCCCCAGGCTCCCCGAACCAGAGAAGCTGGAAGGGACGAGTCTGGAGGGCCTGCAGGGGCCTAATAACCACAAGCCGACGGGGTGGCCCCCCTGGGGGCACCGAGAACCAGAGCTGAGTTCCTAGGCCTCCCATCAGGGAGCAGGTGTGGATTCTGGTGCAGAATAGTTCCCGTCTACACCCTGGGTTACTGATCGTCCTTCTCCAACGGAGTGGGGAGGTCCTTGTCAGACGGGCTTCTGGGACCCCGATGACGCTCGGTCCGGACCCAAATGACACTTTGCTATCAGGTGAAAGCCCTGCCCCTTCTTGACCTGCTCCTTTGTGCTTTCAGAGAAGCTCCATAAACAGGCACAGAATGCCTACCAGCGGGGCTTTCAGTCCCAGTGTTTCCAGAAACAATTTGGTGGCCCCATCAAGAGCTTTAAAAAAAAAAAAAAAAAAAAAAAAAGCACTAATTCCCAATGCAATGCAGTCATTGGACACATAAGACTTTATCTTGAGGAGTTATTCCTAAATATGAACCAAAATTATTTAGGGAGATGTTCATTACAACATTAATTTTAACAACAAAAATTGAAAACAAATGTCCAACAACATAGGGATGGAGATGATCGCTTAAGTCGTTCAGGGAATGTTAAAGGATAATTTTATAATAAGTTTACATGAAGTTTTTAATAGTATGGAAAATGTTCATGATATCATGTGAAGTGAGAAAAAAAGCAGTTTATAAAACCATGTGCAGGGGATCCCTGGGTGGCGCAGTGGTTTAGTGCCTGCCTTTGGCCCAGGGCACAATCCTGGAGACCCGGGATCGAATCCCACATCGGGCTCCCGGTGCATGGAGCCTGCTTCTCCCTCTGCCTGTGTCTCTGCCTCTCTCTCTCTGTGTGTGTGACTATCATAAATTAAAAAAAAACAAAACAAAACAAAAACATGTGCACTGTGTTCTCAGCAGACATACACCCATATTCGGGGAAAATCTTCAAGAGATAAACCAAGACACCAACGGTGGTAATGTACGAGCAGTATTATTAGAGTTGGCTTCCATTTTCTGTAGTATCTTTTCAAGTTTTCAAGAATGAGCAAATCTTAAAATCAGGAGAAAAAAAGGTACTTAGAGTTGCCAACAGCTACCAGATGAACAGCACAATATTCTCTATTATTTTCTGCAAAATATAGAACCTTTCATAAAATATACAGATCTTTTAATAACTGATAGTTTATTTTCAATTAAAATCCTGATATCAAAGCTGATAAGGTAATTCAAGGAAAGAAATATTCAAAGCATTCATTAATATTCTCTGTATTTGACAAAGGAACACAGCAGTCAAATTACTTTGGAGAGTGTACAAATTGGTGATTTGGTCTTAAATAGATATCTTTAACATCTTTGTGCCAGCCAGTAAACTTTTATGCTCTGTTGATCTTTTTTCCTCTTAAGTTTAATTTTTTATTTAAGTAATCTCTACACTCAACATGGGGCTTGAACTCACCACCCCGAGATCAACAGTTGCACCCAGGGATCAACAGATCCTCTGACAGAACCAACCAGACTCCCCTCTGCTCTCTTCAATCTTAAAATGCATTGCTATCCTGAATTTGAGAAATACATCTCTCATTTTGGATAATCTTTTTAAAAATTAGCGTTGAACACTTTTTTTGTTGTTGTTGAACACTTTCTGTATGATTTTATCACACAGAGAAATAGTACCCTTTGTCTCTGCACACACATCTTCTTAACACTCAAACCATGAGTTTATTGAGATTCCCAGAATATGCACTTATCCCCAAATGTTATTCCTGTCCTTAAAATCCTTTAAAATCTTTCCATTAGGGGCACATGGGTGGCTCAGTGCTTGAGTGTCTGCTTTCAGCTCAGGTCGTGATCCCAAGGTCATGGGATCGAGCCCCACATTGGGCTCCTCTCAGGGAGCCTGCTTCTCCCTCAACCTATGTCTCTGCCTCTCTCTGTGTCTCTTATGAATAAATAAATAAAATATTTTAAAAATAAAATAATATCTTTCCATTGCCCTAGGACATACCAACTTGCTCCCAGCCTACCATGCCTGGGCCTGCCAGGTTCCTACACATTGGCCTTATCACAGTTCTTCAAATAGAACACACTCAGCCCAAAACAGAACCTTTGCACTGGCTGTGCTTTGCAGAGCTCTTTATTTAGGACTCCTACCTAATGCAATAAAACAAGAAAGTGAAAAAAAGCACATAGATTTTTAAAAAGAAATAAAACTGTCTTTGTTTGCGAATGACATGGTCATCTATGTAGACAGTCTGAAAGAATCAACAACAACAAAAAGCCCTCTTAGAACTAATAAGCAATCATTGCAAGATTTCAAGATATGAGATTGATTTAAAAAAAAAAAAAAGTCAATCTAGGCCTCCTAGGTGGCTGAATCAGTTAAACATCCAACTCTTGATTTGGGCTCAGGTCATGATCAAGTGCCTCATCAGACTGTGGCCAATAGGGAGTCTTCTCTCCTTCTCTCTCTGCCCCTCCTCCCACTCACATGTACTCTGTTTCTCTTTCAAATAAATAAATAAATCTTTTTTTAAAAAGTCAATCATGTTTCTATATATTAGCAACGAACAAGTGGAACTTAAAATTAAAAGTTCAATTCTATTTACATTAGGACACAAAAAATGAAATAATTAGTTGTGAATCTTACAAAACACCTCTACAAGTCTATATGAGAAAAATTACAACCCTGATGGAAGAAATCAAAGAACTAAATACATGGAGACAGAGTCCATGCTCATGGTTGGGAAGACTCAATATTGTGAAGATGTCAGTTCTTTCCAACTTGACCTCTGGATTCCATGCAAAACCCAATCAAAATCCCAGCAAGTTATTTTGTGGGTATCAACAAACTGATTCTAGAGTTCTTATGGGGAGGCAAAGAGACCCAGCACAGCCAATACGGTATTGAAGGAGAACAAAATTGAAGGACTGACATTCCCCAACTTTAAGACATGCTATAAAGCTATAGTAATCAAGATTCTGTGGGATTAGCAGAAGAACAGACAGACCAATGGAAGAGAAGAGCTCCCCATCCTTCCTCACTCCACTCCCTTCCAGCCTGAGGGACATTCCTTTGTTCTAGGAACACAGGGCATCCTCCTCACCTCCAGGCTTTGGTACATGCTGTTCCTTTTGCCCGAAACATTCTTCCCCTCCTGCAGCTATCCAGCTAATTCCTATTTCCCCTTGGTGTCTTCCCTTCAATATGCTTTCCCTCTATTTCCAACCCCTAAGCCCCTGATCCCAGGGAAAACACTAGACTTTCCCAGAATCCAATATTCTCTTCAGAGCCTTTTGCACACTCTCAAATTATTGTATGATCATTTTTATTTATTCTTCGAACGACTGTCTCCCTTTCTAGACTGGAATCTCCACGAAGGCCAGGAATGAATGCGTGCCTATTCCCTGGGATGTTGCCCGTTAACAAATATTGATTGGTTGGCAAATAGATTTGCAAGTAATTTTGCCCTCTATGTCCCTGTGCTGGAATCCATCTGTGCAGATATGTGTAGCCATGTTACCTGAGCTAATTTCCTTTGTCAAGGTGTCTGCAGGGTAAGCAAGTGACAGACAATCCCTGTGAAGGACCAAAAAGCTCCCAGCTGCCTCCCACTGTTGAGAACAAGAAATTCACTAGAAAATACCATCACAAGCCCTAGGCAGTCAGTACTAAGTGAGGCATGAGTGCTGCAGAGAACTGTGGGAGGTCAAGGGCCCTGGCACCCCAACCCTCCGCATTGTCTTGTCCATAGCACTTGGAACCCTCTAAGGTACTAAATAATGTACGTAGATGTTTAACTTCCATTCATCTCTCTTGATTGAAATATAAGCTCCATGTGGGCAGGTGTTGTGTCTTCTTCACGGCCATATCCTGAGTGCCTTAAACAGTGCCTGCCATTCTAGTTCTTGATAAATACTTATTCAATGAATGAATGATGAATTAATGAAGGAAATGTAGCACACAAGAGTGCCAGCATTTGCTTACCTGCTACACTTCAGTCATCCCTGGCATGGAAAAGGCAAAAATCCTTTCTTCTATACCATGCCTCACGTTCCCTCTGCTGTCCCAATCTTAGAGGCACTAGAAGGAGTAGAGGAGGAAGGAGGGTCAAGAAGGAGCAGTCAGGGCTCTCCCCACTAAGAGACCCCAAACATTAATCAGGCCCAAGTAGGTGGAAGGGATTATACTTGAGAGATGCAGAGAAACTGAGTCCCAGTGGCATTTTTTTAAAAGCACCTGGATAGAGCAATACCTGAAGTGAGTTGTTTCTTGCATTAGTTTTCTCCTGCTACGTCAGATTAGCACACGGTCCATACCACACACAACACCTACTTCTAATTCTGTAAGTCAGCAGCTCAGCACAGCATGACTAGGCTCTCAGCTCAGGGTACCACAGTGGTGGAAGCAAGGTGCTAAGTTCTTACCTGGAGGCTCTGGTGGAAAAAAAAAAAAAAAATATATATATATATATATATATATATATATATATATATATGCCTCTAAGCTGGTTTATGTGGCTGGCATAGTTCAGTTCCATGTGACTCTCGGCCTCAGGTGCCCGTGTTCTTGCTGGATGTCCACCTGGGACCACCGATAGCTCCTAGAGTCATTTGTCAGTCTTTGCCACCTGGGCCCCTCCTTCTTCAAGCCAACAACAGCACATTGAATCCCTCACACGCTCTCCATCTGCAGCATCCTCTGTCTCTGATCCCTAGACTCAGATTGAAAGGGCTGGAGTCATTAAGTCAGGTCCACCCGTGTCATCTCTCTTTTGATTAACTCAAAGTCAACCAAGCAATGACCTGAACTATACTTGCACGATGCTTTTCGTCCCATAACATCCCGTAACCACAGGACTAATATCTCATATTTACAGGCTACATCCGCACTCAAGAGGAAGAGATTATATAATCTTTGAGGATCACCTCAGGATTCTGCTCCCTACACATCTGGACTCTTCAACGGTATGAGACCTCCCGTTGCTTTGCTTGCTTGCTTACTTGCCTTCTTGCTTGCTTGTTGAAGTTAGAATTGTTTTACACTTAAAACCATTGCATAGACTATTTTGCAGCCATAAAAAGGAAAGAAGTACTGATGTGTGCTACAACATGGATAAATCTTGAAAACATTACATTAAGTGGAAGAAATCAGGCCCAAATGATTCCATTTATAGGAAATGTCCAGACTGGGCAGATCCATGGAAATAGGAAATAGATTCATGATCACCTAAAAAGGCTGGGTGGAGGGATGGGGGTGGTTGCTCTTGGGTATGGCTTCTTTTTGAAGGGATGAAAATGTTCTGGAATTGGTAGTGATGATCACACAGCTTGTGAATACTAAAAACCATTGAATTATACACTTTAAAGGGGGCAAATTTCACGGCATGCAATTTATATTTCAACACATTAAAATGCAACCAAAGAAAAAAGAGCCCTGATTAAAAAGAAGACCAAGAAAATCAAAGCTCGGAATGGCCCTGGAAGGCGGGGCTCATCGTGCTCTGCGTGGACACGGAGCCTCAAGCAAGGAGCCCCTTCCCTGACCCTTGCACACACACTACAGCTCACTGGGGAGGGGAGAAAGAGGGAAATAATCTAATTATTTTTTGAGACTTCTTATATTATTGATGGTTAGCCAGACACACTGCTTATGAAAACTCTTGCTCAAGACCGTCTATAATTTGATAGGCTTGTGAAATAGAAATTCTTCTGGAGTTCGTCCCACAGAAGTAAAATTAATGGTTTATGATGAGTGTTACAAATCAGTCCTTATCTCAAAGGGAAACAGACTAGGGCTGTAAGAACCAGAGATCATCTCTCTCCCTGGAGCACTTTCCAAAGAGGCCATTTATTAAAAAGTAATTTGTAGATCCGTCTGATGGGGGGCAGGTTAATCCATCCCGCAGCTCCTTGAGGGAGGTGTAAGTCAACAACCCGCACAGCGTCACCGAGGCCGGCACAGTCCCCGGGGCTCTGAGGTGGACGAGCTTTGAGGCCCATGTTCACCTGGTATCCACCTCCCATGACAGCCCCACACACTCTCAGGGGTGGCCTCCAGCAGCCTCATTTGACCTAATCAGAATGTGGCCAGTAAGAATGTGCCAAATACCACCCAACTAAGAGACTAAGGAGACACACACTGGGTGACCATGGGCCACCATTTCGAGTCATATCATCAGGGAGGCAGGAAGAAGAGACAGATTGAGTAGATGGCCGGGGAGGACAGGAGGCCTCAGGGAAAGGGTATCAGGACGGCCTGCCCTTCCAAGTCCCGGAGCCACCTGCCACTTCCCACTTTCCACTCATGTCCTATGTCCTGGCTGGACACTCCCTTACTTCGGTCCAGTGTTCTCACTGGGTGTCTATCCTGGATGACTATAGGTTACCTTATACGGACCCTGTTTTCTCACCTGAGACAAGATCTCAGAGCTTCAAAGGAGGGATCCAGCTAAGAGCTGGCCCCAGGAATTATCGTTTCCTCCGGGAGCAGGAGAGTGGATGTCAAGGGACATCCTCACCTAGACGGCCAGGTGGTGAGTCAGGGTCCTTGGCTACAAGTGACAGAGACCCACTGGGGTGACTTCCTCTGCAGGATCTTGAGCCCCACAGACTGGAGGAGTCGGGGAGACCCGGTGGGAACCAGAGGAGCCAGGGGCCCGCGAGATGGCATCTCACACCCGAACCAGCGGGCCAGATGCTGCCCTCGGAGAGGAGACCTCCCTCCTCTCAATCTTTTTGCCTTCGCTTGTTCAAAACCAAGTCCCAGGAAAGAGCAGGTGAGAGGCCAGACTTAGACCAGCGCCCACTACCAGGGAAGCAGTGGGGAGAGGGGGCGCCTCGTCCCTCAGCTTTTACAGTGGATGTGTGACCAGGAATTACCCACCAGCACTGCCACATGGGACGGGAGATTCCCAAAGTAGCCCTGGGGAGAGTGAGTGGCTCGTGGGGAGCCAGAAATGGCCCTGTCCCCTACATGTCACTTGGGATGGACCACTGTGAGCCTTGAATGCCAGATTAATCACTCTCAGCTTCTCTCCACAGGCAGGTGGGGTCAGGGGACACACGATGGCTATTTAGGGAAAAGGCAACTCTCCGGACTCTATTCCAGCAGAAATGCTGCAGGGCTGTACTCACGGGATTGTTTATTTTTACAAGGAATATTTACAACTTTAATAAAAATGATTTTTCATTTAGGGAGAAAAAAACCAGAGTTTCTGAAAGCTGCAAACCAGAAGCTGAAGCTAATGGATATAAACGCCTCCGATCAGGTCATCTGCACACGTTCTGTCCTCACTGTGGCTCCCGGGCTGTGGTCGGTGCCCGGGGGGATGTCACAACTGTGGCTCTGCTGGAACGGCCTGCAGGTGCCTAGCTAGGCTTTCCATGTTCTGCAGACCGTCCCTTAAATGGCCCATAATCAGATTAGAGCAGGAACAAATGACTGGCTGCATTCGCCTTGTGTAGACACAGCCAATCCACACCCGCCGGTCCCTGCCCGCACTTCTCGGGAAACCCTGGCATTCGTCAGGTTTCCATTTTCCCTGCAGTGGCCTCTTTCCTGGGGCCCATCCTGCTTTGTGCCGAGCAGCACGTCCTTGGGGCCTGCCACTGCTTCCCCAAAGAGCGCAGCAAGGCCACAGGTGTGGTCAAGCAGTGGCCCACTGCACACTCCAGGGGCCCCTGCCCCGGGATGTGTGGGGAGTGGTGCCTGGAGGTGGGCACGCCAGCCTCTCCCAGCTGCCCTGCCCTTGGGGCCTCGGGAAACCCTTACCCATCCTGGAACGTCAGATCTGGAAGGCACCTGGGAGACATCTCATCCCAGGCCTCCTCTCCATCTCGTCGGGGAGATCTCTGCTCAGAGTGGCCTGGCCGTGCTCCCTGACCTTGGGTTTCCAGAGACACCCTTGCACCCCATCTCCTGGGAGAGCAAATCTCAACATCATGTCGTTCCCCCATCCTTGGGAAAGAACGAGGACAGTGGGAACTGGAGAGGAGGCACATCGGCCTGCCAAGGATGCTCAGCAGGCAGAGCCAGAACGAACAACCGGCAGCCATTTGTAATTCCCAAAGGCCTCTCAGCCCCACGGGTCCCCTCTGACCTTCATAAGAGCTGGTCAGGGGCAGTTGACACTGCGTTCCCCACATCTCAGACAAATGGATGCGATGATGCATCCCCCTGTCATGTCAAGCAAGACAACACTGGCAGTTAAATCACGATGTAATAGCAAGGCCCAGCAATGAGAGGACACCCCCAGATTGGAGGGCTATTAGCGTGGAAAAAGTGCCTGTTAGGATCCAGGAGGTTCAGTGTTCTTTCCGTTGCATAGAATCAGAAATGGATCCCAAGAGGTTGCGGTCTGTTGGCGCACACCCAGTGGGGCAGAGGTCAAGCCCGGGCTGTGACCTCCACCGCTTGGTGACGGTCCCAATGGGTGGTGGGTGACAGATGTGCTGCCCCGACTGCCTCCAAGGAAGGATTTGCTGCCCAGTGCAGGACGCATGCTCAGCAGACAGCCTCCTGCTTCTTTAACGCGCCTCCCGAAGTGAACAAAGGACAGGTGAGCGCACCCCAATGGGAACTTTCGGTAAGTGGAAGGTCTGCTGTTCCGTGAGAGGCTGTGATTCCTGCACGACGCCTTTGCCACTTCAAAGCTCGTGCCCCCCAGGACACACCGCAGGACGGCCCGAGAGCGAGGCTCTCTTCCTGGAACGCCAGCAGAAGCGGGCCCTCTTCCATCTCTCAGGCGGCCTGAGCCTGCACCAGCGACGCCAGGGAATGTCACAGGGAGGTGCAGTTTATCGATGCGGGCGCTGGGGCCCAAGGAGGGACGGTGGGTGGCCCAGCCCTCATGCAGTGGCGGAACTGGGACCCGAGCACCTGTCTTGGGCTCACGGAGTCTCAGAGATGCTTCGACGCGTCCTCTCGATGTCGGCATAAACCTTGAGGCTCGCTCACAAGGAGCCAGGATGCACAACCTACGGCGGAATCTACCAGCTGTGCCCGGATGACAGCGATGCTTTTGATAAAAGTCTTCTCCACCCCCATGATCTGGGACCTCGACCCCGCTCGCCCTTTCCAGCCTGCGCTGCTTCTCCAGAATCCTTGCACATGAATTCACACTTGCATCAAGGTCTCCCGTCCCTTACTTCCACCTGCTGGGAGGAGGTGAGCCAGGGGACCTATAATAACCCGTTTCCACTCTCTGCTCCCATGATGCTAATTTGACACCACGGGATCCTTCATGCCTCGCCGTCACAAAGACGCAATTTCATCCATGAATGAGTCGATGTGGAATGGGAGGACTGCGAGGAGGAGGAGGGAGGCCACGTGTTCCTGACTCCTCTCAAGTGGTTTCTCCTCTCATGTTGATACAGATCAGGGACCGCGGACGATGGTGACGAGCTCCTAAAGCACCAGCTGCTCACCAACAGGGCCACGGGCTCATTTTCTTGGCGAGTAGTTGGTGCCGATCACAGAGGATGTCCGGGACCTTGAAATGTGCTGTGTCCCTGCCAGAGACCTTGAACTTGAGCTCCACACCGTCGTCCAGATGACACACGTGCCCTGCGTGTGGCCGAGGGACGCGAAGTAGAGCAATTAGACTCAGTTGCTGCAGGGGGAGGACGCATCGCTAATTGGAGCGCATCACAGGCTTCCGAGAAGCGGCCACGGTGTCCACGGCGACTCCCAACACATGACAGGCAGAGAGGAGCGTATCTGGAGCCAGAGGTCATTCTCGCGGGCAAGCGACAGGCCCGGTGACCCGAGGGGAGGGGAGGGCGCTCGGCCACACTGCAGCACCTCGACGGGGATTCTGTTCTCTGTCGCCAGCCCTAGTCTGCAGATGCCTCGGGGACCTGAAGGAAGGGGACCGACCCCCTGGCGGAGAACTTGCAGCATCTCCTCCCCACGGAGGAGCGAAGCACCAGCAAACCGGCTCGGTCGGGCAGAAAAGGAGCATTTTGCAGAGGAAACACGGCGAAGTATCACGATGGGAGCCCGGGAAGCACAAATACATCTCACCTCCTTGACAAATAAGACATAACTAGGGGACTGGTCCTGCTGGGAAACAAAGGCTTGCCCGTGCCCAGCTGGGGAAGCGACAGGCCGAGCGTCTCCTGGAAACACAGCCGAGCATGGGGCCCTTCATTATTCACAAATGGGCCTCGTGCCCCCCGATGTCTGTTCTCTACGAAGTCATCCGTCCACCCCGCGAGGAGCACGGAGGAATCAGGGAGGCCCGGGCTCACCCCCACCAGGAATTCGAATGATTCTCAGGTTTCGCAGGGTGCAAATCGTGACACCGAGGTGCTTTGCACACAGATGCAGCTGTGTATCCCGGGCCACGCCAACAGTCACCCGGGAGGGATCTGAACACTGGCCCCGGGCACTGCCAGTCGACGCCCCCAGGCTGGTCCTTGCGCTCGGAGCCGTGGCCCCCCTGACTCCGCACACGTCCTGAGGCCTCTGCTCGAAGCCCTGCATCCGACTTGGCCCCAGAACAAGACAGCGCTGCTGACACCCCAGACCCCGGCCGCCCGTGCCGACTTCCCGGCTCTCTAGTTCTGGCCCCCGCGCGGGTTTTCTCTGAGATGTGACCAAGGCCCTGTAACCAGCTCCGCCGTCCCACCCAGGCTCTCGCTGTGACATAGGCTGTGATGGGGAATGAGGAGGAAGACGAGAGGCCCAGACCAGGAAAGCATCCCGTTATAACTGGGACCATCCAAGGAGGCCAATCTGATCCCAGACACACCCCTGCTTCAAACCTTCCAGAGGGCCCTCAGCCCTATAGTTGGCCCAAACTCCCACAGGTGCCTGCCCCTCACCAGATCCACCCCCCCCCCCACCAAACCCTCACAGGGTCCATGGGGTTCTGGCCACACTGGCCTCTCCTCTGGCCCTGGACTCACCTGGCACCTCAGGGCCTTCGCACATGCTGTTCCCTCCTCCTGGACTATCTACCCCACCTCCAGTCCCACACCTAGTTACCTGCAGCCCACCTGTCAGGTCTCAGATGAAACCTCACCTCCTTGGGGGACTCTTCTGTGTCTCTCATCAGCCCACACTCTGGGCCCGGGCACAGGTCTGGTCCCCCAAAGCCCCTCTCATGATGCCATGAGCCTTTCCTTCCCAGCAAGGACCCCACATGATGACATGAGGTCTTTATTATGTGAGGATGCTGCAAACAGATAAAACGGCAATTGTAGGCAAATCCAGTTAACTTGGGTACCAAAGTTTCACAGCACATGTTTGTGATGTACTTAACCAACAGTCACCGGGGATTCAGTTCAGGCCAGTACTGCTCTCAGGACTCCACACACATTATAGCATTGAATCCTCCACACCCTAGACAGTGTGATTACTGTCCCATCTCACAGATGAGGACACTGAGGCACAGACAGGAGGCCCAGGTAGCAACTGGCAGGGGAGGCCCTGTTCTCAACCCCCTCCTCTGAACAAAGCCTTCATCTAGAAAAATGCAGCTACATTTGACAGAAAAATAAGTTTTTATCTCATATTTAACAACTTCCGGGTGATAGTGGCAGATGCGCCCTAATTCCTAGAGTAATAATCAAAAAGAATCAAGCTCTAATTTTTTGCATAGTGTTTCTGATAGACTGTAGCACAGTCTCTACCCCTCCCTCCAGGTTTGGCTTCCACAGCCTGGTCAGAGGAGAGTCCTTCCCAAACAGCCTCGGGTTCTGGGAGCCCCCAGGGCCTCTCCTGGCCCTCAGGGTGGGTTCTCCCCTGGACAGCCTGCCCGCCTCGGCCCCCGGGCTTCTCTCCTCCAGGGTTAACTGGCCTGAATCTGCTCCTTCCTCCTCCTCCGTGACTCTGTGGGCGCTGGGTGGGGAGATGTGCGAGCCCACCACGGCCCCAGGGTGGCCCCCGCCCTGACACCTGCCTGGGGACCCCCTAGAGGGGACCTGCCTGGTCACTCGCACCCACAGTGTGCAGAGGACGGCAGCTCAGAGAGCCGGTCGTGGAATGTTCAGGACGTTCACTACCTGCTAGCTTGGAATCGGCCTGGCAGGACTGACAGCCCGGAAACCAGCACCTGCTACCAACCAGGGCGATTCGCTCCTAAGGCACCGGGGGACCAGCTCACCCCTGGGGTCGCAGCTCCGGCACAAGCCTGACTTCTGGGTGCAAACCCTGCTGTCAGAGCTGGGCTCTCCCCGCAGCGTCCAGACCCCGGCTCTCCCCTCTCCCCCACTTCCCTGGAAGGGGATCGAGAGCCCCAGAACCGCGGTGGTGCTGAGACCACTTCTCTCGCCAGCACCTTCCAGAGGAAGGACAGAAACTGGTCGGGGAAGGGCTGCTGCCTCTCGACCTTGGACTGAGAGTCATTTCGGATGCTTTCAATCATCGAGAAATCCCTCGCTTTAATTTGTTCATCAAAGATATTTTTATTTTTCCTTCCTGAGATGTTGATTTGGTTCCTTTTTTAGTTTCTTTGTCCATGTGGGAAGTAAATCGCGAACTGCCTGAATGTGGAATGTAGTTAGTGGAGCTGCCTTAATTGGCTAATTTGCTTAAATCTCTACCGGAGCGCAATCAGAAAGTGTCTTAGCAAATGTGTCCTTTCCTTCCCGGGCTGCGGGGCATGGAGGGGGGTGGGCTGGGGAGGGCTGGATGTACCCCCCCATTCACCCTAAATAAAATATCCTAAATTTCACAGGCCCACCATCGCATCGTAGTGCAGAAGGCAGAAGCCTGCAGGCCTCGTGAGCTCTTCAAATCAAGGAGGAGCCGCTTAGCCTCTGCCCATGGAACTGTGAGTTCCAGGGGGTGCGGACCAGGGGTCCGAAGGCTGCACCCAGACCAGCCCCGCTGCCCCTCACGGCTCACCCACAGGCCTCGACCCCAGGGGCCTCCCTCCCTGCTGTGAGGACGGGGGTGGGCCCCCTGATGGGAAGGTGCCAGGGCTTCCTGTGAACAGGTACCAGGCAGAGAGGCACCGTGCTCCCAGACTCGCCCTCTGGGCCAGTGTGCAGCCTAGGGGAGAGGACGAGGCAGCCTTTCTGGGCTCAGCCCCGAGGACCCAGCCCCGAGGACCCAACCCCCCCCTGCTACAAAGCTCTCTGATGAACAGTAACCAGTGCTCAGGATGTTAACAATCGCTGGGTTCAGGTAGCTCTTGACCTCTCTCCTATGACTAATTGGCTTAATCATATTTCTTCCCTGGACATTACCATCCACATGAACAAGTTTGTTTTGTTTTGTTTTAATATTTTATTTATTTATTCATGTGAGAGACAGAGAGAGAGGCAGAGACACAGGCAGAGGGAGAAGCAGGCCCCAGGCAGGGAGCCCGAAATGGGATTTGATCCCGGGACCCCCACGGGGATCACTACCTGAGCCAAAGGCAGACGCTCAACCACTGAGCCACGCAGGCTCCCCAATATGACCAGTTTTTATTTTGTGGCCGCGAACCAGGTTTTGGACTCCTCTAAGCCCCAATTTTCTTGTTTTTTAAAGGTTGCTGTTAGAAATAGATGAATAATATAGAAGAAAGGACCTCACATAGCCCTTGGCTCAGACATATTGATCCATAAATTCCTGCCACCCAACCCTCCTTCCTTCACTCATCCTCATTTCCCACCCTGCCTCCTTCTTTGCCTTATTATCCTTCTCCTGAATGGCAGAGAGACAATTGCTCTTCAAAGCTGTCTAGTGCTAACCTTTAGTTAGTAAAAGCAAACGGTGTGTAGATGCGTCGTGTCACACAGAGACAGCAGCGATAGGAGCTCTTTTTAAGGGGCAGGCAAAGGGCCCAAGGCTTGTCTCTGCCCACGATTCCTGTTCTCGGTCTGATTTATTTGATTTGATTTTTGTTTTCCTCAACTATTTTGAAAAATGTCAAAGCTTACAGGAATGTTTAAAGAGTAATACAGTGAGCATCCACATACCACATCCCTTTATCTCAATCACCAGCTGCCAACACTGCACCACGACTGCTTCAGTCTCTATGTACATTATTTATAAAATGTGTCTGGACTCCCCCCCCCCTTTTTTTTGACCGAATCACTTGAGAGTACGATGCAAACATGATATTTCATGTGTAAACACTTCAGTGTGCATGTCATTTAAAAAATGAAACCCTACCAAGTGTCCAAACCACCCCCCTAACATTTCATGTTGATGCAGAAACACAGTTTCATGTACAGTCCAAATTTAGAGCTGTTTCTCCTGAATTCTAAATGGTCGTGCATTGCCTTTGGTTGATGCAGCTCCTACAACAATGCACCTTCTTTTTTGTCTTTTGTGATTTTACGTGTTTTGTTTTTTTTTAAAGATTTTATCTTGTACCAGAAAGCCAGGAAGTACTTAAAGGATGATGGGACAACTCAAGGAATAAAGGGGCTCCCACTGCCAAATCTAGGAATATTTGCACATAGAACAATTACGGTAATGGATGTGAATACATGGTGTTAGAAAAAGAACCCAAGAGTCCATAATGACACTGGAATTGGTGATTAGAAGAGACAGTCCTGGGATCCCTGGGTGGCGCAGCGGTTTGGCGCCTGCCTTTGGCCCAGGGCGCGATCCTGGAGACCCGGGATCGAATCCCACATCGGGCTCCCGGTGCATGGAGCTTGCTTCTCCCTCTGCCTGTGTCTCTGCCTCTCTCTCTCTCTCTCTCTGTATGTGACTATCATAAATTAAAAAAAAAAAAAAAAAAAAAAAAAAGAAGAGACAGTCCTTCATGGAAGAAGGAAAGCTAATAAACACAACAAGGGTAGAAAATCACCATGCGCAACTGTCCGTGTACTCTCCGACTCTGGTGCAGACCATCAGCGCATGCCAAAAACACTGGGGGAAAGATTTGGGGGAAATGTTGGATGCCCACAAGGCCTCAAAGTCTCACCACCCATGCTACTTAGCAGTTACTAACTTACATGTTGTAAGTTCCTCACAACAGAGAAATCTGGTGACCACCACCTCGAACAGGACTCAAACCCAACATCCTGATGACGGATGAATGGACTTTACAGTCTCCCTCCCTGGGATGGGCCAGGGAAGCTCCCTCTCTAGCAATCCCAGGACAACATCTGGCCTGAATCTGTCCAGAAACAGTCACGTTCATCTCGACGGTGGAATGTCCTACAGGCCAACGCGCCGTGTCCCCTCTGACCTCACCTGGGCGGTGGGTCACAAACACCCTTTGCTTTGAGCTCTAACACGCCCCTGGCCCTGGGCTGGTACTGGAGAAGCAGAGGGGGGCCCCTGGCCTTCAGGCGTGGAGTCAGAGCACAGAAGACTGTTCTGTGGGGTCTTGGGCATTTGGACCATCTCCAAATGATTTCCAGGTGATTGCAAATGCTCTACCCAAGAGAGAAAAGAAAAATACATCTATTTGTTGTGTTTTTCTCCTGAGCAAACCAGGTAGTCTGGTTTCTAAAAAAAAAAAATCTCTCATGAGAGAGGTGCCCTAAGGAGCAATCTGTGGGCTCCTGGCCGTCCCCTCAAGCGAGACGGCCAGGGTCACTGGGACAGTCACCATCACAGCTGCCATCAGGATCCATGGCAGTGACGACATCCAAGGGCATCAGTCCAGTGCCCGCAGGAAAAGGAGGCTTTACCAGCAGGTCTGTCCGAGCCCCTCTGATGCTGAGACCCATCCTGGCTGCAAGCAGCGGCCTCAGAATCATCCAGAGAGCAGCAGGCTGACGTCTGCAAAGCGACGGAGCGGAGCGTTTGGTGCAGCATCTGGGCTCTTTGAGGACTGCAGACGTCCTGCTCGGCAGCCCAAGCCGGGGATCTCTAAGGCTCCGTCCACTCATCGCACATGTCTTGGGGGGAGGGGGGGCAGCGATGCCCCAGGCACAGCGGAGGCCCCAGGGGATGCAGCAGAGACCCACCTGGCTGCGGGAGCTCCCGATCTACAGAGGGAGACACAACAAGTAGTGACAGTCGAGGACAGTGAGTGTGCCGGCACCCAGTGCCGCCCTCCTTCCTGAAACTTGCCCCTCGGTGGCGTCTTTCTGCCCCTGAGGCTCTCCCTCTGAGGGCTGCGGCTGCAGGAGCCCACGTGGCTGGGAGCTGGTGTCAGGCAGCCCCCCACCAAGGGCCAGATGGAAGCCCCCCAAGGCCTGTTCCACACCGTCTCCCACAGGACCCCAGGGCACTGGGCCCAAGGTCCCACAGTGGTCACCTGCTAACTACCCACCAGGGTTGATGCGATGATCCTTCTCCTTCCTGTCTCGCTTTCCTGCTCTCCTGCCAGAGCTCCCTCCAGATAAACTGCTCTTCTCACACCCAGTCTCAGGGTGGGCTTCTGGAGGAATCCAGCATAAGGCCCTCTGTAAGGCATAAAGTCATCAGGTGGTGGTGAGTGGCCTGGAGAAGGTAGAGCTGGGCAGGGGTAGGGGTGGTCATGGAGGGAGACGGCAGTCAGAAGGAGCCAACGGAGAAGGTGGCATTGGAGCAGGTTCTCTAGAGGTGAGGAAGCAGCAGTGGACATCTGGGCGAAGAACAGGGAAGGGCAGAGCAAAGGTAAAGACCCAATGGGGAGCACCAGGCCTGTCCCAGGAAGAGCTATTATGGCAGGAGCCGGGGGAGCCCCAAGAAGAGATTAGGGGGCAGAAGGGACCGGGGGAGCGGGACACTGTCTCCCATACAAAGGGCTCTGCACAGAGCAAGGCTGGGAAAAGATGGGCTCTGTGCATTTGCTGTTCCGTTTAGCTAGGATGCCCTGCCAGCACCTCTGCATGTCCAAATCCAACTCATCCTTCAAGCACCATTTAGCCTGCTCTTGCCTCACCAAGAAGCCCCCATCACCACTTCCTCATGAGCTTCCCAACTGGACAAGAATCTCCCTTCTTGGAACAACCAGAACAGTTCACCAAATTATAGTTGTTTATAGAAAAAAAGCCCTCATCGACATAATCTTTTTTTTTTTTTTAAGATTTTATTTATTTATCCATGAGAGACACACAGAGAGAGAGGCTGAGACACAGGCAGAGGGAGAAGCAGGCTCCACACAGGGAGCCCAACGTGGGACTCGATCCCGGGACCCCAGGACCTCGCCCTGGGCCGAAGGTGGCACTAAACCACTGAGCCATCCAGGAATCCCCGACATAATCTTTTTGAACTGAGTCCCCAGAGTTACTACAAAGTTGTAAAGAGTAACAAGGCCCTCACAGTCCAAAAGTGGCCACTGATGAACCGGCCACTTATAAAATTAATTTACAAAATCCACACCAGCGGGTTCACACCAGCACCTGCCTCCCCTCTACCAGCCACCCCACATCCTCACAGGTGAGCATGTCCCTGCGGGTGACACAGAACATCTGCCCACATAACACAGGAAATGAAAACCAATTGCAAAGTGAAAATCACATCTTGCAACAGCTCCAGCCTTTCATGAATTTCCTAAAAGTGATGTTAGTGAGAACAGTTTACAAAGCCAACAGACACCTGAAGATAGGGCAGTTAGGCTAGTGAACAGGGAGACAGGCTGATGGGTGCTTTTAAAGAGAACTATTTGTGTATGAAAGCAGAATCCCTCGGGAGACCGATGAGCCCCAGAGAGAGTTTGCAAAAACAAAATTCCCTTTGTTGGATCTGTGAGGTGCAGGAGGGTTATAGGAAAATGAAAACCCCAAATTAGTGCTTTCTTCATTCTCTGTTCCAAGTATCAGTGCGCAATTAAAGCATAGCTTCTGCTAAATATGTAAGAAAATACACTTCCTTTGAAACTGTTCACTTGACTTTTGGAGTGAGAGTCTCAAACATTTTTCCAGCAGCCCTGTCCTCTTTATTTGGAGCATTGGAGTCCCTGTCTTCAGTACTTTCACTTGAAGGGACTATTCTCCCCTTGACAAAGACCTCCAATGCTTACCTTTTCTTCCCCCTTACTTCTAAAATTACTTTTTGGGGGGCACCTGAGTGGTTCAGTCAGTTAAGCGTCTGCCTTCGGCTCAAGTCATGACCCCAGGGTCCTGATATCGAGCCCCACATAGGGCTCCCTGCTCAGTGAGGAGTCTGCTTCTCCCTCTCCCTCTGCCTGCTTCTCCACCTGCTTGTGTGCTCTCTCGCTCTCTCTCTCTCTGTCAAATAAATAAAACTTAAAATTAAATAAATAAATTACAAAATAAATAAATAAATAAATAAATAAATAAATTACTTTTTTAAATTTATGTTTTGTCCAAATTTTTATTTCAATTCTAGTTATTAAACAGTGTAATACTGATTTCAGGAGTAGCATTCAGCTGTTCATCACTTACTTATCATGCTTACTTATAACACCTGTTGCTCATCACAAGTGCCCTCCTCAATGTCCATCACCCTTTACCCCATCCCCCCACCCACCTCCCCTCCAGTGACCCTCCATTTGTTCTCTATCATTAAGTCTCTTGTGATTTGCCTCTCCCCATATGGTACTTGTCTTTCTCTGACTGGCTTATATCACTAAGCATAGACTCTCTAGTTCCATCCACATCGCTGCAAATGGCAAGATTTCATTCTTTTTGATGGCTGAGTAATACTCCTGCTGTGTTTATCTCATATCTCATATTCAACCAAAAGAAAAACAGAGAGGATAGAGAATGGACATCTTTTTTCAGCCTAGAACATAATAGATGCCAACTAACATTAAGGGAACAGTTGACCAAACAAACCAGAGGCACTCTGGTTTGCTCCGTGTACTCAAGCTGGTTAAAGAGAAAACAAAATTTCGCACCCAAGTTTTACCATCTTGTGGACAAAATTGAATGCAGGGCTCTGTAAGTCCTGGCTTCTCTGGCTGAGCCCCCAGGAAACCACTGAGTAACATAAGATAAAAAGGCTGGTTGGATTCACTTGGCTGAGCAAGAGCTGTTTAACAAACCGTGCCAACACAAATGGTTTCCCATTTGCAGGAAAATTAAAGTTAAAATGGATCCCATCCCATGGCTTATATAAAATTAAATTCTAGTGCCTTATTAAGACTTAATTATAAGAAATAAAATAAAAGTTTACAAGACAATCTAGGATAATATGAATACAATACAGCAGTTAGAGAGAGCTCACAAATCAAGAATGGAATTCCGGGGATCCCTGGGTGGCTCAGCGGTTTAGCGCCGCCTTCAGCCCAGAACGTGATCCTGGAGTCCCGGGATTGAGTCCCACGTTGGGTTCCCTGCATGGAGCCTGCTTCTCCCTCTGCCTGTGTCTCTGCCTCTCTCTCTCTGTGTCTCTCATGAATGAATAAATAAAAATCTTTAAAAAAAAAAAAAAGAATGGAATTCCTAGGAGTAAAGGAAAAAGTAGACATTTGAATATTAAAATTTTGCACATCACAAGATTACATAAATAAAATCTACATATAAAGTATAAATCTGTAGGATTATTTGTAAAGCAAATAATATATAAGAAGCTCATTTCATAATATACAGGGTGCTCCTACAAAGTAACCAGGAAAAGGAGCAAAGGTTATAAAGAGACCACTCCCAAAAGAGCATATCCTAATATTAGAATAAGGAAAGGAAAAAAAGAGAGAAAAAGAAAGGAAGAAAAACACCCAAGAAAAGGGTAAAAAGTAAGGAAAAGACGTTTAAATGCACCAGTAGTCAGGAAATTTCATATTCAGCGCTGAGTTGTGACTATCCCTATAAGACTGGCAAAAATTTTAATGGGCTATAAATCCTACTGCTGGCTGGGACAGGGGGCAAGTGTATCCTCCTATACTCTAGTAGAAATGTGGAATAGTACAGTCTTTTCTGAAGGTAATCTGGCAACATCTAATAACATTATAAAAGTGCAAACACCCTGTGTTTCCACCTAGCTCTTGAGCGGCTGGAAATCCATCCTGTTTGTACCAGGGTGGACAGGAACGCATACTGTGGCATTGCTCAAATGTTACAGAACCAGAAGCGAAGCAAACTCCCATTTCTGGAGCAACAGCTGAGAACTTTGCACGTACATCCAATACATGGCATATTGCATGGCCAACATGCCATATTGCACGGCCATTATAAAGAACTTACTTAAATTTAGAGCTGTATAAGATGACTTGAAAGTGTTTCTACAAAGTATTGAGTGAGAACATCAAGATGCAGAAAAATGTGTATTATGTAACACTATTTTCATAAAACAATGACTATCCTCCTCCCCCCCCCCAAAAAAAATGCCCTTATACCTGCGTGCATGTGTGTGTGCATGTGACGCACTTTGTAGGATTATGGGATTATATGAGTAGAAAGAAAAACATGGAAGGATACACACTAGTTTTGTTTTGTCTTGCTTTTTAGTGTAGGCACTCTGTGTTGATGGAGATCGCAGACGTGAGGGGGAGGGAGGAAAAGATGAAAGTAGCCACAGCAGGCAACATGCACCATATGATCCATGGACACGTGTGTCTATACCAAGGATGCTGACAAATACGAAACCATCTGGACTCAGAGAGTCTCATCGGCCCAAGACCCTAAGAAGATTGTGAACGAGAAGGGAGTCTGAGCCAGGTCTCAGAAGATCAATCCTGACTTTGACAAGCAAAGATGGCAGGAAGGGGTAAAGATGGAAAGAATTCCCAGCAAAGAAATCCTTTTCAACAGAGACCCTATGTCGTAGGCAAAATTCTAAGATGGCACCCGAGATTCCTACCCCATGGGGTGTAGGCACATTTTACTGTATAACACCTTCGCCTTGAGTGTGAGTAGGACTTGTGAATATGGTGGGATTTCACCCCCATGATTACATAATGTTATACAGCAAAGGTAAAGGGATTTTGCAGGTGTATTAGGTCTCTGGTCAGCTGAGCCTGCATTAATCAAAAGGGAGATTACCGGGGATCCCTGGGTGGCGCAGCGGTTTGGCACCTGCCTTTGGCCCAGGGCACTATCCTGGAGACCCAGGATCGAATCCCACGTCGGGCTCCCGGTGCATGGAGCCTGCTTCTCCCTCTGCCTGTGTCTCTGCCTCTCTCTCTCTCTCTCTGACTATCATAAATAAATAAAAATTTAAAAAAAAAAAAAAAAAAAAAGAAAGCCCCGAACCTCCCCAAAGGGAGAGATTCAAAGCCAGAGAGATACTCTCCTGCTGGTGTAAAGAAGTAAGCTGCCATGAGTTTTGCAACTACAAAGAAACTAATTCTGCCAACAACCATTTGAGCCTGGAAGACCCTATGACCAATATTTTGCAGCCTTTTGAGACTCCGAGCAGAGTCTCAAAGTTGGGATCTCTGTTTTCTTTTCATGTGCTTTTTAAATATATGTATTTCTTTTTGTAATTGCCTATTTTGGCAGGTAACATTGATTTTCCACTAACAGTAATGATATAAAGTAACTTTTAAAAAAATAAAAAAATTGAAAAATAAAATAAAAAATAAAATAAAAATAAAAAAATTGGGCAGCCTGGGTGGCTCAGCGGTTTAGCATCTGCCTTCAGTCCAGGGCCGGATCCTGGGGACCTGGGATCAAGTCCTGTGTTGGGCTCCCTGCATGGAGCCTGCTTCTCCCTCTGCCTGTGTCTGCCTCTCTCTCTCTCTCTCTCTCTCTCCCTCTCCCTCTCTCTCTCCCTGTGTCTCTCATAAATAAATAAATAAAATATTTTTTAAAAAACTTAAATACATACATAAATAAAAATCAGCTTTAGGGGCACCTGGATGGTGTAGTCGGTAAAGCATCTGACTCTTGGTTTCTGCTCAGGGTGAGATCTCAGGGTCATGAGATCAAGCCCCGCATCAGGCTCTGTGCTCAGCATGAAGTCTGTTTAAAATGATCTCTCCTTCTGCCACTACCTCCACATGCACACACTTGTTCACTCGTGCTTTCTCTCTCAAATAAATAAGTCACAAAATAAAATTAAATTAAAAATCAACTTTATTGGGATAAAATTTGCATACATTAAAGTCACCAATTTTAAGTGAACAATTTGATGAGTTTTGACAAGTGAATACAATCCTGTACCCATCACAATAATCATGATACACAACATCCCATCATCCCCAAAAAGCTCCCTCCTGCCCCCTTTCCAGTCAATTTCTTCCCCCACTACCAGCCCCTGGCAACCATTACTCTTTGTCTCCTCATTTTTGAATGTTATGGAAATGGAATCATACAGTACATAGTCTTTGTGTCTGGCTTCTTCACTTAGCATCTGTTGACCGGCATTTGTCTTGTTTCAATTTGGAGCAATTATGAATAAAGCTGCTATAAACATCTGAGTGCCAGTTATTATATGGCCAGAGGTTTTTATTTCTTTGGGATAAATACTGAGGAGTGAGATCATTGGGTCCAACGGTAAGTGGTATGTTTAGCTTTATAAGAAACTGTAAAACTATTTTAACAAAGCGGCTGTACTATTTGAATTACTACCAGTAACAGAGGGGTGCTCCACTGTTCCAAATACTTGCCAACACTCGGTCTTGTCAACCTTTCTAATTTTAGCAATACTCTTGGGTGCCTAGTAGTATCACTTTATGATTTTGTGTCACACCAACAAAGACATTAAACATCTTGTCATGTGCTTAGTTGCCATTTATATATCTTTTTGACAAAATGTCTATTCTGATCTTTTGTCCTTTTGTATCAAGTCATTTACCATTTCAGTATTGGGTTGGGCCCCATAATGGCCACCATCTGAAGTGACTTCCATTACCACATCATATGGCATGGAAAAGACTTTATAGACGTAATGAAGCTTAATCAACTGACATTACAATAAGGGGATGGTCCTGGATTATCCAGGTGCACCCCCCCACACACATAATTGCATGAGCCCTGACAAGCAGAAGACTAAGGCATAGAGATGCAGAGCATGAAGAGGACTTGACCTGCCATTGCTGACTTGAAGGTGCCAAAGGCCCCATGGAAAGCATGGGAAGGAAACAAGTTCTGCCAACAACCAGCGAACTCCAAAGAGAACCCTAAGTTTCCAACAAGAACCAGGGGCCCTGTGGATTCCTAGATCTTCGCTGGTACAACCCTTTGCGGAGAACCCAGCTACATCACACTGGACTTCTAACTCACAGAAGTGTGAGATAACAAATGGATATTGTTTTAAGCCATTTAATTAGTGGTAATTTGTTATGCTGCAGTAGGAAAGTAATTTACCATCTCCGTATTAAAAGCAAAAAAAAAAAAAGAGTTAATTTAAGAGATCCATATGGTTCAGGAGAAATGTGAGTGCATTTTTTGTGTGAGTGAAATACGTACCCATGTATTTACTATGCAAACAAAATGCACTGGTGTAAAAAAAAATACAGCCCACTCGCCGCCTCCACACACACACTCCCACCTGGCCCTGGAGGCGCGTGAATGTCCAATTCCAGTTTCCAGAATCTCTGGACACGGTCTGAATTCTCCTCTTCATGGCTCCCCAAATGGGAACAGGAACCTGGGCCCCCTCATTCTGGGGGAGGGTCCCGCTCACAGTTTCCAGATGATGTCATCCCTGAGGGAGCCAAGTCTCTATTTGGAGGTGTTTTCTTCCTTTCTTTGTTTTTTTTTTTTTTTCCCTCCTTGGACCCAGGAAGCAGCCCAAGCCATGTTTGCTTCCCCAACATGTTAACGCAAACAGCCTGCCTCGCAAACTAGAGAGGCGCACGCTACCTTAATTACACGGTTGCTATTGAAACACCCGAGTGATAGACAAAACCCTTCATTTGGGAGGGAAATTAGTTGTACACAAACAAGAACACATTTCATCTTGAATTAAAATCTTCGACACTCCCTTGGCAAGAACTCTCCGGCAGTTTCTCTTCCTTTCTCCACCGCATTACCTCTTCTCCTTCGTGGGAGATTTTCTTGGCAACGGGCCGGACTCTGAGCCCCCTCCCCTCCAGGCCTCTCCTGTAACCCCCTTCTGGTTCCTTCTCTGGCCTTTGTCGAGATCTCAGCTGCTCCCCAACCTTGAGCCTCCACCTGCCCTCCCAACCCCAGCACTTCCTGGACGGTCCCCTCTCCCCCAGCCCCTAAGAGATGAAAGATGTCAACTTGGGGAGGACCTGCCCCCCTCCAGGCCCGGCCCCGGAGGTGAACGAGTGATTGGACGTGATGAATAACACTCAGCGAAGACACGACGCGGGCAAAGTGCTGGCTTTAGCCGAAACTCCCAGATTTATTGCCGAGCACCACAAATAATGAAATCATCAATCTTCCACTGACTTAAAAAGCGAATCCGCTGGGGCAAGTTTAAACTGGGCAGTTGGGAAGAGCTCAGTGATTAGGACTCTGGGACCTCCCTGCCTGCCCCCCAACCCGCCAACCCATCCCAGGCCCTGGGGACTGTGCTCCCTGGGTGCGCCCCAGCCCTGAGGCCCGCTCTGAGCAGGAGAGGGGAGTCACCAACACCCTGACCTGCCACCCACAGGGTCCCGTGGGCCCTGACCCCAAAACTCACTAACTCACTTACGGGAAGGAAGGAGCATCCTGAGTCCCTGGAAGCCAGGGAAGATGTGTACCTATGGCAACTCCAGCTCAAGCAGGAGCGCTCTATCCACCACGGTTCTGAGAATGGGCATTCGTGACCAAGGTAAAAAATCACAACCTGCAAAATATGCCCAGACCCAGCCCGCTCTCTCCGCCTCCATGAACCCTATCTGGTTCAAGCCAACATCAGCCTCCCAGGCCTCCCTGCTTATGCCTTTGGACCTACAGTCCGTCCTCCTCACTCCTGACCCTGCCAGGACCTGGGTCAGATCATGACCCCTCTGCTCTTATCCAAACTCCAGGGCTTCCAACTCCCTCAAAGGAAAAGTGCTCCCCATCCAGCCCCTGCACGCACCTCCCCCCGGACCTCAGCCCCCAGCCCTCCCCTCACTCACCTGTTCCAGCTACTCTGGACCTCGCTTATTTGCTTTTCTTCAAATAAAGAACTCTTGCTCAACAGAACAGATACTCAGTCCACCTCATCCTCCTGTGAGAAAAACACCCAGGTTGTGATACAGGGTTTCCCCAAACCCCGGGCATGTGCCTCCAAAGACTCGGATCCTTCTCAGACGAACGTTGTTTCTTTTCATAGCAAAGAGTATGTGATGTGTACCCGACCAAAATAAAACTAGCCATACACCAAAAAAAAAAAAAAAAAAAAAAAAAAAAAACTAGCCATACACTGATGAATAAAAAGTAAGGGCACCTGCGTGGCTCAGTGGTTGAGCATCTGCCTTTGGATCAGGTCATGATCCTGGGGTCCTGGGATCAAATTTCACATTGGGCTCCCTGCAGGGAGCCTGCTTCTCCCTCTGCCTATGGCTCTGCCTCTCTCTGTGTGTCTCTAAAATCTTTTTTTGAAAAAAGTTCAAGTAAATAGTTTTTTTTTAAACTTTAATAACAAAGGAGATCATAAATGCAAATGATAATGATCACGAAGTTAGCTCAGGGCTGTCTGAAGTAAGGGAAACCATTGCAGTAGAAAAATCCTAAATCTGGCTGTGAGTGGGCTTGGAGGCACTCCCCGCCCCTGTCACTTGCTGACCCCATGACTTTGGGTCTCCCAATCCTCATGTGTGACAGGAGGTTGCAGTGGCTCTGTAGTTCTGTGTCCTTCAAGTCCAAATACTGAGGGTGGTTGTGTCGTGGGTTCCAGAGGCAGTGTCAGGCCCAGACCGCCCCACAGTTCCGGCTGCTGAGGCTTCCCGCATGGCCGGGGAAGTGTCCCTCCCATGCCCGGCCCCAGCCTCCCTGCGCCTAAGGACATCCCATGGGGCTGCCCCCTACATCTCTGTGTTGAGTTAGGCATCTGTCACTGCAGCCAAGGGGCCCTAATGGCTCCAGACCCTCAAGTCTTTTTTTTTTTTTTTAGATTTTATTTATTTATTCATGAGATACAGAGAAAGAGAGAGACTGAGACACAGGCAGAGGGAGAAGCAGGCTCCATGTAGGGACCCCGATGTGGGACTCGATCCCGGGACCCCAGGATTATGACCTGAGAGCCAAAGGCAGGTGCTCAACCACTGAGCCACCCAGGTGCCCCCAGACCCTCCAGTCTTCCTGGACCTTTGTACAGGATCCCCTCCCTCGACCTCCCCGCCTTCCTGCCCAGCGTACCTGTCGGCTCCCCTCAGGCCATCCTCCTGACCTTTCTTTTCTCTGCTGTACAGCGCCTGCTCACCTGGAAAGGCACACCTGAGCCACTCCACTCAGCATGACCCTGCTTCCCCATGGAGGTGACAGATGGGGAAGCGGGGTCTGGATGCTGTCGTTGTGCCTAGTGCCAGCGGGTGCGACTCAAGATTCCTATTGTTTATCTGGGGCTACACGGCCCACCCACCTTGGTTCACTCAGCCCAATGCACTCCACCTTCCTGTATTAATGTCCTACTTCCCCACTGACAAGGACAGTCTTCAGGGTCGTAGCAGATAGTCTGGTCATTTCCCGGTACACAAATAGCCAGGGGACAGCTTTAATGATACATGCTGAAGAGTAAAGCACACATCTTCTGTGTCGAGGGGTGAGCATCAGAGCTCCCACATTGCTGAGCTTTGCTTTCCACCATTAGAAGCTTCTAAAGAATGTCTGGACACTTACAGGATCCACCAATATGCTCTTTTTTAAAAAAAAGATTTTATTTATTTATTCATGAGAGACACAGAGAGAGGGGCAGCAACACAGGCAGAGGGAGAAGCAGGCTCCATGCAGGGAGCCCGATGCAAGACTCGATCCCAGGACCCCAGAATCATGACCTGAGCCAAAGGCAGACGCTCAGCCCCTGAGCCACCCAGGCATCCCCACCAATAGGCTCTTAATTGTAAATTGATCACAGTTAATACATCCTAACGTTCTGAGCACATCTCCGCAGGATCTATGTAGCATGACCTTGGATTTGTTCTTGACTCCTCACTTTCACATCATTTTCAATTAAGCAACAAATCCAACCAACTCTTCTTTTAAAATATACTCTCAACCTGCCTCCTCCCCCACCTCCACTGTCCCACCCTGGACCCTGGGCCATCATCTCTCCCATGGGCTGCGTGGAACCTCCTCCCTGGTCCTCTGTCTCCATCTCGCCCCCTACAGGCCACTTAGCACATGGCAGCCACAGGCATTTGTTCCCTGGACCAGGTACTCCCTCTGCTCCAAGTCCCCAGGGGCCCCAGCCACTCCTGAGACAAACCAAGCTCCTCACCATAGCCCTCAAGGCCCTTCCCCTGATCCAGAATCTTCCTAACTTTCTTTGTGTGTGTGTGTGTGTGTGTGTGTGTGTGTGTGTATTTTTTATTGGAGTTCAATTTGCCAACATATAGCATAACACCCAGTGCTCATCCCGTCACGTGCCCCCCTCAGTGCCCATCACCCAGTCACCCCAACCACCCCCCCCACCTCCCCTGCCACTGCCCCCTATTCATTTCCCAGAGTTAGGAGTCTCTCCGGTTCTGTCTCCCTCTCTGATACTTCCCACTCATTTTCTCTCCTTTCCCCTTTAATCCCTTTCAGTATTTTTTATATTCCCCGTATGAATGAAACCATATAATGTTTGTCCTTCTCCGATTGACTTACTTCACTCAGCATAATACCCTCCAGTTCTATCCACATTGAAGCAATTGGTGGGTATTTGTCCTTTTTTAAAATATATATATATTTTTAGTTATTTATTCATGAGAGACACACACAGAGAGAGAGAGAGAGAGAGAGGGGCAGAGACACAGGCAGAGGGAGAAGCAGACTCCATGCAGGGAGCCTGACGTGGGACTCGATCCCGGGACCCCGGGATCACACCCTGGGCCAAAGGCAGCGCTAAACCACTGAGCCATCCAGGGATCCCAGTATTTGTCCTTTCTAATGGCTGAGTAATATTCCACTGTATACATAGACAACTTCTTTATCCATTCATCTTTCGATGGACACCGAGGCTCCTTCCACAGTTTGGCTATTGTGGACATTGCTGCTAGAAACATTGGGGTGCAGGTGTCTTGGTCTTTCACTGCATCTTTCTAACTTTCTGACATGGATTTCTCGCCTCCTCCGTGCTGGGCTGTGGCAATCCTCAGCACCCACAGCTCATGCCGGGGGGGGGCCCTCCCCCGACTAAAATTCAACCCAGCTCCGGAGCCACTGCTGCCCCTCCTCTCGCCCTGCAGGCCCCCCTCACAGCTGGGGCTCGTCCCTGTGGATGGCACCACCATCCCCTGGTTCCCACACCCCAGCCACGCTGCTAATGGTCATTTGATGGCCTCTTCATTAAACTCATCTTCTTAATGAGGCATTTGGGCCCTTCCCCGGAGAGAAGAAAATAAAAACTGTCAAATATACTCTGATGTAGCATCAACTTATAAGGCATGTGCCAGTTTTAGAGATGTTAAAGTTGTGGGGGGAAAAAACACTCATCTCATGAAACATATTATGTATTTATTTGTATCTTCTCTGCCTCTCTGCTAAGGTGCAAACCCCCTGAGCCTAGACCTGGTCTGTCCTGTGTCCTGTTGAGTCCCCCAGAGACCACAGTGCTGCTTGGCTCTCGGCAGGGGCTTCATAAATTCTTCCCGAATAAAAGAGAGACATCCGGCCTGTGGTAGCTGGCCTCCTGTGGTCCCTGCCCCTGGCACTCTGCTGTCCCCTCCTGTATTAGGTGCGTATGACCAACAGCACATGGCAGACGGGATGGCACATCGCTTCCAACATTGGGTTATTAAAGGCAGCAGCTTCGTTGTCTGTCTCCGCCTCTCTGCTGTCTCTGTCTCTGTCTGAAGCCGCGTGGCAGAGAGGCCCATGTGGTGATGGTGTAATTCCATGTAAATGAGTCTTTTCCAGCTCCTGCAAGATTGCAGCCCCAGAGGACAGCCTGACTGCAGCCTCCTGGAGATACTGAACCCCAAACACCAGTGAGCTGTTCCCAGGGTCCTAACCCTCAGACACTGTGGCAGGTAATAAATATGCACTGCTTGGAGCCACTAAATTTGGGGGGAGCAGGTGTGGGTATTTGTTACATAGCAATTGGTGACCGTTACATGGCCCTGACGTAGTCTGCATTCCCGTGTCTCTCCTTGCTCTAATCGTGCTGAGCTTATGGTCAAGCACGTAGCACCAACTGCAACAATCTAGAAACGTCCAGCCCTCTTCCCCGCTGAGCCTCTCAGGACACACTCCATCTTCTTTTCAGCCTTGCCCAGGCCTGACCGAAGCAAGGGGCTTCTCAGAGCTTGATCCCAAGGTCACTTTGAGCTTCACCCATCCTCAGTCCCAGCACTGCTGCTGGTTCACTTTCCCACAGGCTCGGATATGTGGGGGCCAAAGGCTCGGAAACAGCAGACATTCACATGAGGCAGAGTCTCTGGAAGTTTGAGGTGCAACATGATCCATCATATGGAGTTCTTTATATAGAATGTTGTCTTCACTGTGATGTGAACAAATTCCTTTCTTTATTTGAATTTTCCAGACTGCTAAGGGGATATGTGTACTTCTCTGCTGCATCACACGTAATCAGGGGGCCATAGGAAGGAGTGAAAGGTCCCCTTCTTACCCATTTGTTTCTGTAAATGAAGTGGTTCAGCTCAGTATCATAAATGAAGTGGTTCAGCTCAGTATCATTATTTCAACAGCATCAGCCAGGGCATTATTTGCAGCACAGGCCGGATGTCTCTCTTTTATTCGGGAAGAATTTATGAAGCCCCTGCCGAGAGCCAAGCAGCACTGTGGTCTCTGGGGGACTCAACAGGACACAGGACAGACCAGGTGTCTGCCTCAGGGGGTTTGCACCTTAGCAGAGAGGCATTGCCCACCATTCCTTGTGGCCTGCCCGTCCCACCCCACCAAACGTAAGCCACCAGGCAATGACTTTTGATTAAAAAAAAAAAAAACATGGTTGTGATCATCATCATCTCAGTTTGTTTATTTCTAAACAAGGACAGTTAGGTAGAATTGTTAGCAGAAGAAAATACTAGAATGTGGTGAGCAAAGTAGTGCAGAGAGAACAGAAGACAAGGCAAGGGATTGGGGATGCTGGGAAGCCAGAACAGGGTCAAGGACTGGGACAGGGAGGGGACGAGGCCTTGGAGGGGGAGCCAGAGACAAGGAAACCGAAAGGTACCAACAGATCCGAGACTGCCGGTGCGAGGAGACCCGCACAGCATTTTTCCAGGATGTGAAGAATGAGAGATCATTAAACCAAGTTACCAGGGGTTCCGAGAGACAGTGGGAGTAATTTAATGAGAGAGGCCCCGACATTGCAAAACTCCAAATTAATTCTTTTCTCGGCTGTTCATAGGGAAGGAAGAGAAAGCAGTTGCCTTCAGAAACTATAATATATTTCCTTACTGAGGCAAAATACAGAGGGGGGTGGGGAGAGAAAGGGAGAGAGAGAGAGAGAGAAAGGGAGAAAGAGCGAGAGAAAGGGAGAGAGAGGGAGAGAAAGGGAGAGAGAAAAGGGGAGAGAGAGAGAAAGGGAGAGAGAGGGAGAGAGGGGGAGAGGGAGGGAGGGAAGGAGGGAGGGAGGGAAGGAGGGAGGGAGGGAGAGGGAAGAGAAGCTGGGATGATGTGACAAGGAGCTTATTTGTTCTTGATGTCCTGGTGGGAGTTTCTCTGACAGATTAACTGTAGAACCAGCTCAGACCTGTCCCTGGAGCCCTCAAGGCACCTCCCCACCGGTCCTAGCCGGTTCAGGGCTCAGGGCTTCTAGGAAGCAGCTCCCCGGCCACAGTCACCATCCTGGGATGTGCATGTCCTTCGTCCCCACTGTTGGCCCACTGGCCGTCTAACTCAGGTGAGCTGAGCTCCTGCCTCCACTGGCCGACTCCCCAGGGGGCTTTTCTTCCAGCAGTTAAAACAAATACGACCATCTCTTCCAGATTTCTGACACCACATTCTGTGTGGTGGAGTATCTGCTGCCCAACAGGGTAGAATCAAGATGAAATTAAAACCTGAAGACACGGGTAGGGTCCCTTTCAGGAAGTCCAGTACGTAAAACAGCACATCGACGACTCAAATGGAACAGCTGGGGGAGATGGAGGCTGGCTGGGGTCCCGTCTCCCTTACACCGAGGATGAAAATGTGCCCCTCTGAGCGTGTATGCAGATGACCTCTATTAACTGGTGGTGCCATTTCTTCCTCTGGGGGCTGGGTCAGGTGTGTACCTCACCTTGTGACGATTCATCAAGTTTGCCTTTGGGATCTGGGCACTCTTCTGATATAGGTTACACTCCAATATATTTTTTTAGCCTGTGGGATCTTAATTGAGGAAAATTAAAATATTTTTTAAAGGTGGGCCACCACCTGCCAAGGTTGTTGAGCCCATCCCCCAGGAACCACTCTCAGCCCCTTCTCTAGAGGATTTGATCTGGCTCGTGCAGCTCCAGGTTCCCATTCTGAGTTCACCTCCTGCCTTCCTGCTTGTCATGTCCCAACTAGGGCAGCTGGACCGCCAGAGTCTTCCCAGGACCTGGCTATGCCCTATGGCCTCCCTGTCCTCGCTCTTTCCCTGGCTGGGGAATTCAGACAGGCTGGCCCCAGCCCCTCCAGCCAGTGTACAAGTTCAGCACACACCCCACCAGACCTCCAATGTCTTCGGTTAGATGTGACTTTAAGCTGATGCATCCTCCCTCTCAAGTTTTCATCTCTGGCCTGTGTCTCCCAGAGGCAGGGCAGAGCCAGCATCCCAACCCTCTGGAATGGTTTAGAAAAGTTAAGGTGATACTCAGAGCCCAGGAGGAGGTGGGGAAGGGACCCTGCAAAGCACTCTGTTTCAGCCTCTAGTGGCCCTGCCTCTAGCTATTCTCTACCCTGTGGTCAGAGCCATCCTCTGGACCCGGCTCCCCGCACACCACTCTCCTGCATAAGAACCTTCCAGGTCCTGAATCAGAAAGCTACATTTCCTAACCTGTACATTCTTACTTCCCCAGCTCCTCTGAAACCTCATCTTCTAGATGCTGACCACGTGCATATTCAATTTGGGTCCTTATTAATTCCCTTTCCCCACTTTATCTTGGTTTATTTTGTTCCTTTTTCTTTTTTCTTTCCTACTTTGTAAGAACTAGCTGCCTTTATCATTGCTCCTTCCTCTGGAATAATGCAAGCATTCAAGACCATACATTTTCTTCCACGTCCAGTTTAGCCACATCCCGGGTTTAGATGTGAACTCTTCTCCCAGTCACTGTTTTCTAGAAATACCATTTTAGTGTTGATTTCTGCTTTGATCTGGGAGTTATTCAGGAGAGGAGGCCTTCCAGTAAAATGCATCCATTTTAGGTGGCCACCTCAATGAGCCTCAACAAACGTGTCCACCAGGGTAAGCATTGCCACAGTCAAGACATAGACGATTTCCAGCGTGGATATCTATTTATTATTTGTGTTAATGTCACTTGATTATGATCAGAGCATAGCTTGCAAAAGTCTTAGTGTTTTAAATTTTGTTAAGGTTTCCTTCATACCCAAAGAAACATCAGCAAAGAAACAAAGAGTGATTAAAATATATATGTATATGTATATTTTTTATATTTTATATATTTATGAAATTTATATTTATATATTTTATATTTTATATATAAAATATATATGTATATTTTATATATAAAATAAATATATATATATATTTTTTTAAATATCAGATATCCTCTCTCTGGAGTACGTTCCTCAGCTGCCTCCACTCTGCTCCTAACATGGTCTAGTCTTCTTCCTATGAAGCCATAACTGTGCTGCAGGGCTGGTAGGCCTTTCTGTGCACACCCCAGCCTCTGTCATTAGACCACCAGCTCCTGGAAGGTCAGGGCCACTTCCTTTTCCATATGATTCCACGCGGTAAAGATGCTCCATCAATACTCACCATCTACAGCTGAACCAAGTTCATCTTGCCTGTGCCCTGGAGAACCCATGTGGGCGGGCAGGTGGTTTAGAGACCCCAGTCATCGGCCTCAGGCCTCATCCCTCCAGGGGCTCAATTCATGTGAAGGTATTTCCGTTGTTCTTGAGACAGCCTGGATAACTAAGGGAAATCATTTCTAACACAGGCCTATTGACTTCTCTGCCAGGACCCCGTGGCTTGAAATAAGTAAATCATTGAAACCATCCCATGTTTCGTGTTTCAGGAAAAGGGCTGAGAGACGGGGAGTCAATGGATTCGATTGGGCAGCAGTGGGGGACAGCGGAGAGGGTCCCTGGCCTGGGCAGAAGGGCGGTCCTCAGGGCTGCCGGGGCCACAGGAATCCAATCCAGGGCGCGTCACAGGGGAACTGGCGGGGCTGTCCCCACTGACCATCACTGAGCCCCCGTCCTGAGCTGGCCAAGGGACACTGCGGAGAGACTGACTCAGGCCCCTCCTCTGCCCTCTCCCTCCACAGCCTCTCTCTGTTCATTTGGCCTCCTCTGTTCTCAGGCCTAGGCCCTGCTGCTCCCCCCACCCCCACCCCAGGGCAAACCTCCCACCCCTCCCAGCCCCTCCTCCCTGCCAAGTCCTCCCAGAAGGCAAACTCCAGGTGACTTGACGCAGCAGATGGATGTGGCGTCCAGTGTCTCTGAATCCTAGAGCAATTCTCCTCCACTCCTTCCCATCACCTCAAAGACAGCCTCGTGATTTGCTGCTAATATGCCTCCAGCCCCTCCCTGGGCCTTGCTTGTCATCCTTTGGAACAAAGACAGAACAGGCCCCCGGGCTGGGGGCAGAATGCAGGCCCTCTGTTCAGGCTTGTTGTTTTAATTTCTATGGTTACCATCCTTTTCCAGCAAGCCGTGCTGCGTTTCCGTCCACTCTGCTGACACAGTTTTCTTTCAAGTGAAAGTTTTCGAGGGAAAACAAAAATGTGTCTATTTAAAGAGAAATATTAAATAAAGGATCATCCTGGTGATGTGTGACTGTGGGGACAGCACGGACGATTGCTGGAAAGTGCCTAAAATTAGGTAAACAGTTGGGAGGCAGCGAGGATGAAATGGGTGAAGAGACTCAAAAGGTACAAACTTGCAGCTAAAAGAGAAATAAGCCCCAGGGATATGATGTCCAGCATGGTGACCATGGTTAACCATACAGCATTGTATTTTTGAAAGTTGCTAAGAGAATAGATCTTTAAAATTCTCATTACAAGAAAAAACATTATTTCTAATTATGTGTGCTGATGGGTGTGAACTAAACTTTTTGTGGTGATTATTTCACAATGTGCACATATATCAAACCATTATGTTGGAACTTAAACCTAATGCAATATTGTATTTCAATTATATCTCAAGAAAAGATAAGAACACAGGGAAAACAGTGAGCAATGGTGAGGAGCTTTGGCCTCGGGGTGAGACAGCACCCCACAAACCCCAACCCCCATCAAGTCCTTTCCCCTCGCCTGAAAAATGGGGAAACAGGCCCTACCGCATGGGGTCCCGATGCAGAGAAGTGAGCTCCTGCGGGAAGGGCGCAGGCCCCACGCTGGCCGGGAGCAGTCACGCAGGAAGTGGCCGTGATCATCATTTGGGGAGCAGTGGGGAGAAAACCCACCTTCACCAGCTGGGAGGAGAGCCGCTCAGAGGAGAGGAACTTTCCTGTGCGGGAAACGGTCTCGAAAAGCCACTTAGTGTGGGCGGTGTGGTCCCCAGGCTGGAAGCGGACCACAGAGCAGTAGCTGGGAAGCCATACTCGGGGGGTGAGCGGCAGTTTGTAGCTAGAAGGGACTTGGGGGTACTAAGCTACACCTCCTGAGGCTGGAGTTGGCAGACATGGCCCAGGCCCCGGGGCCCAGAGAATCACCCACATGGCCTGCGTCTGGGCCGCTGCATTGTCACTAGTAAAATGTGCCCGTCCCTGTGGCCTCTGGCCTGGAACCAGGGGAGGAGGGACCCGGCGGAGGAGGAGCAGCGAGGACTCCCCGCAGGAGCCACAGAAGCAGGTGCAGAGGGAGTCAGCCCGCGGAGGCGGCAAGTGGGGGCCAAGGGCCCCCCCACCCCCCACTCAGCCCGGAATCGCGGAGGCCCTGTGGGCAGCCTCGGACTTCCCGGGGATGCGGACTCGAGCCCGGCCGCGGCCCCGCTGGCTCAGATGCTGGGGGCCCCGCAAGCCCGCCCCGCGTGTGCTCCCAACAACCTCACTGGGAAAGCAACAGGCGCGGGTCTGTGGTGCAGGCGGGGCCCAGGACAGACAGACAGACAGGCAGGGTGGGTGTCCCGCATCCCCTGAGCTTCCACAGCCAGGTTGCCCGACCACACGGCCCGGCCCCCTCCAGTGGTCCCTGAGCTTTGCCGAGGTGGGGCCTGTCCCCCTCAGTGTGGCCGTCACCAGCAGGACCACCCACGCCCACCCCCAAAGCCAGAGACGATTGTTTGGAAGCCTGGATGGATAAACGTTTATCTCGTGAAAGATTTCCTCCCTTTGGTTCTCACTTCTTCCTAAGTCAGTGCCTGAGGCAGCTCTTTCTGGAAACTTCCACTTGCCTGAGCCAATGAATTCCTTTTTGCCTTGGTCTATGGGGTTTTTTGTCCTTTGGCAATTGAAAACATTCCTACTTTATAGAAACGAGAGGAGACAGGCCCAACTATGCGTCAACTGTGCAGCTAAGGAAACTGAGGATCCTTCCACCAGATGAGCCTGTGCTCGGGAGCTCTCCCAGCTGACGGCCCGAGAAGGAGAGCCGGTGCTCGCATCCCACCGGCCACCTCTCGGTCACCGTCACCCGGGAAATACAGCCCTGATTCCAGGAGCCAGCGTCCCTGCTCCCCTGAGAGCCCTGCAGAGGGATGGTGGGGAGGGCCCCGCATGCGCTCTCTGCCACAGCTTAGCAACCCCGGCCCTGTCCCCCGCAGGGCAGCCAGGAGTGGGGGACAGGCAACCTGCGAGCCTGACACCAAGGTGACCGGGCATGCCTATCACCCCGGCCTGGCCGGGTCATCCCCCGAGGACAGCACTTACATCCGGGCACTGGATAGAGCCTTCTGCAAATGGCCAGGCCAGGAGGAGAAAGGCAGTGAGCGATGGTGGGGCCCAATACCCGCAAGGGCCTCTGCCGCCCTCCCGGGGCTCCCGGGGAACCCCAGGGCCTCCCCTGGTGCAGCCAGGCCCTTCCCGCCCCTGACAGCACAGACAGGTGCTGAGGTGAGGGGACCCCCAGAGCAGTCACCCTGCATCGGGTTGGAAACCCCACCCTTGGAGCAAGAGGCTAATTATAGCTCCCGGGTGTGCCGTCTGTCACCTGCTAAAAATAGGCTGCCTTGTGTTCTCGCCTTCGCAGGTGCAGCTGTGTTTGGGGAAATTACGCTGTTTTTAGCACCGGTGCCCGTGGGAGGTGACTGATGCCTCGCCTCTTGGGAACTGGGTCTGGCTGTGCAGGAACTTGCTTGCAGGACTGGACCATGGGCAGCAGGCCAGTCAGATCTTCTGCCTCCCCAAGGGCTCCATGAGTAGGAGAATCTTCCTGGGTCAGCCTTGCGCTTGCACGTGGCTGGCAGAGCCAGGAGTGTC
The DNA here is from genome assembly GCF_018345385.1 of Vulpes lagopus. Lineage (NCBI taxonomy): Eukaryota > Metazoa > Chordata > Mammalia > Carnivora > Canidae > Vulpes > Vulpes lagopus. The sequence continues at coordinate 12,924,137 of NC_054841.1, forward strand.
CACTCGGCTGCCCAGTGCATGAAGCCTCCTTGGCTCCCAAGGCTGAGAGACATTTGTCATCCAGGCAAGAGGGAGGCAGTGAAACCAGGACCACAGAGGCGTGCTCAGGGCAGGCCCCAAATCTACCAGAAGGGGTCAGAAAACAAGGATGGGGGAGAGGAGGGGTATGAAGACAATGGAAGAGGCAGGTGTGAAAGGGGGAAGGATTGAGAGAATTCATTGATTCATCCACTCATTCATTCATTCACCAAATATTTATCGAGTCCTACCACCTGCCAGGCACCCTGCTAGGTGCTAAGTTGAAAAGACAGATGCTGCCTTCATTCATTTATTAATTTAATATTTCACCAAACACATACTGAGCCAGGCGCTGGGGCAAGCGAAATACCTTTCCCTCTTGGAGTTAAAATTCTAATGAGGGTGGGGAGAAGGTTTGATACCCTCTTGCTCAAAAGCAGACGAACAAAGAAATAATAATCCATGGGAGCCAGCGGGACCTGGAGGCCCTCAGTTTAGGCTTCCCGTGTCCGGTAGGTACCATCTTTCCCACTGGCAGCATCTCTTGTTCCATTCGCCTTTGCAGATCCCCACGAAGGATTCAAACCAACACCCTCAGCCCTGATGTGCCCCCTTCACTCCAGGGTGCATCACCACAAAGGACCAAGTGAGGCCAACCCCGGGGGAGGCCCCAGCCTCACTCTGCCTCCTAGATCCAGACAAGCAGATCCACCCAACAGAGCCAAGATCACGTCCAGAACCCAAGCTGCAAGAGATTCTGGGAAATGTCATTCTTCGCTACCATCCTGAGGCTACTCACCACCCATCACACCCTTCAACGCATCGTGAACTTCCCAACAGCAACAGTGGATCTGACAGGTCCCTGCCCAGCACCATCCAATGATCCTCAATAAGGAAGAACAGCCTCCTCCCCGGGGAGACCAGAGCCTGCCAGTCATTAAGAAAGAGAGTGGGCTGGGGGGCCACGGTGTCTCAGTTGGGTGGATGTCTGACTCTTGATCTCAGCTCAGGTCTTGATATCAGGGTCATGGGTTCAAGTTCTGCATTGGGCTCCCCGCTGGGCATGGAGCCTGCTGAAAGAGAAGAGAAGAGAAGAGAAGAGAAGAGAAGAGAAGAGAAGAGAAGAGAAGAGAAGAGAAGAGAAGAAAGAAAAGGAAAAGAAGAGAAAAAGAAAAGTAAAGGAAAGGAAAGAAAAAGAAACTGAGGTTTGGAGGAATAGGTGTGCCCTTTGTGAGAAAACAGTCTCCTGATCCCCAGGGGACCCCACTGTTGTCTGCAGCCCAACAGAGGCACCCATGGCTCCAGGGCTCCTGTGTCCCTCAGACGAGCCCCTCCCAGGCATCTGAAGAGATGCCCTAGACCAAGGACATCCCCCCACCCTGTGTGCAAGGACCCCTCAGACTGTCACGTGTTAACAAGCCCAAGGCCAGGAAAATCTCAGCACAGGACTTGAGCCTCTGAGAGTCTGACCTAGGATGTAGGACATCGCGAATGGGGGGCAGGAGGCACCACAGTTACAAATGCCTCAGAACTTCAAGGAGGAGCCAGCTCTCCTGCAAGCTCGGTCTTGGGGTGCGGCTGCTGGGCTCCAGGTGGGCAGCACGGTTGGCCAGGCTGTGTAGACATGCCATGCTGTGTAGACGCGCCATGCACACACCGCACCAGCAGCCCACGGTGTCCAAACGACAGGACCGTGTTCAGCAAAGAACAGCGAACTGCAGACCTCACGCGGTGTGAGTATTCATTGCCCGGTCCCTGGAAATTGCGTTTCCATCGTTATTACTCACGGCTTGAATCACGGCCAAGCTCCTCGGGTCACTGGCACGCATCTCTGCAAGCGGGTCAGGGACAAGCCTTGGATGGCTGCTCCGCCCAGCTGCGGGCAGATCTGGCTCCACAGAACAGAATGTCTGGCTCCCGTTCAGCTGCAATCCGCCCCCTGGGAAGGGCCATCTTTGCTCTAATCTCTGGTTTTATGGTCCCACGTGAGAGAGCAGAAGGCTCTGCATCCGGGAATCACGGCCCCGAGCCCCTCAGCCTCCCCGCTGCAGGTGCACCCCCGAGTGTAACCCCCACCGGAGCAGAGGCCATCCCGGCCGCGAAGCTGCAGCTCCTGCTCCTTCTCACCCGCAGGTGGACACCCGGGCCCCCCACCTGCCGATTCCCAGCCCTTCCCAGGCTCTTGGGAAATGGGGCCCTGCCCATCTGAGTGGGGGCCGGGGGGGCTCAGAGTCTGGAGCCGAGACTGGGAGGTCACAGGGGAAGGACGGAAGAGAGGAAACACCTGGGTGAAGTATTTTCATTTTGCATTTTTGGAAGCCGGATGTCGGAATGCTAAGAAATTTCACCTAAGAAGGCCTCAGCGTGAAACCGTTCACGTGTGGTTACCTGTGCAGGTGGACAGGATGGCGCCCCTGGCCTCCTGAGGGCACAGCCCTGGACACGGATTCTCCGCGTTCAAATCCCAGCCCACAACTCACTAGCTGTGTGACCTCGCAAGCTATTTACCCTGTCCCTGCCTCGGTTTCCTCGTCTGTAAAACAAGGATGATGACAGTCCCTGGTGCAGAGGACTGTAGGACAGAGCAAAGCAGGAGGTATCAGGAAAGTGCTCAGCGGTGTCTGCCCACTGGGTGCGAGGGTTTGACATGTTAGACATTGTCATCGTCGTCATCATCACCGTCATCAGGAAGGCATTTGAGGACACTCTGTGACCTGCGTTTCTAGCCTTGTCAGCTCCACGTTGGGATCAACCTCGTCTCCGGGGTCAGACCTGTCCCCGCAGAAACGCAGACTGAGAGGATGCTCTGAGGTCATCCCCCTCATCGCCACCAGCAGCCTGATGTCACTGAGCCCCGGCAGGTTCCAGCCCCTGTCCCTCAGAGGGGCAGCACCCGACAGTTTGCAGAGCACACGCTGCCTCATTCTGCCCTCCCAGCACCAGCCCATCCGGACGCTGGCCCGGCCTCGTCCCCACCTCCCTGCGCCCCTCCTGCCCACGAGCAACCCCACCTGGACCTGTCAGTGCCCCACTCGCGGGGATGGATGGGTCAGACCTGCTCCTCTCAGGTCCGGCCTCTGCCCGCGCCGCCCCTCCCACCTGCCGCCCTGCCCGACCCTGCCATGTCACACGCCCCAGGCTTGTCCCACTCTGGGTGCCTCCACCAGGAGCGACCTTCCCTGAGTACGCCTGCCCTCGGCTGCCTCCTCCTCACCAGACAAGGCAGACCAAGGGGTCCCTCCTCAAAAAGCCTCCCCGCTCCCCAGGCCAAAGTCACCGGCCACCCCCTCACATGTGTCACGGGTACAAGAGAGCTGTTGGAACTCCAGCCATTACGCTGACATTCCGGACAGCAGGAAGGCACAAAAGACAAAAAAGGGAACTCCCCCTCCCTTTAAGGACACATCCATGACCTTGCCAACAATACTCTCCCTTGCTTCCCAGTGTCCAGGACTAAAGTCACATGACCATGCCTCATTGCAAGGGAAGCCGGGAACTATAGTCATCGCTCTGGGCAGCAAGACACGCAGCTGATAATCAGAGGTTCTACTATTAAGGAAGAAATGGGAACAGCTAAGCTTCTGGAAGACAGCTAGTACTTCTTGCCATGGTGGTTTATTGGCCATTTGACTTTGGGGGAATTATTGAGACTCTTTATTTCACATCTACAAAATAAAATCCAAACTTACGTGACCTAGCCTGCTCCGGCTCCTGTCTGTCCTTCCACTCACAGCTCTTTCCACTCCCCAACTGTCTACTCATTAGATCGCTTTATGTTTCTAGACACTAGGACACTAGATCGCTTTATGTTTCTCAAACGTGTCAGTCTCATTCCTACCACAGGGCCTTTGCACTTGCTGTTCCCTAAGCCTGAAACAGTCTTCAGATCATTTTTTTTTAATTGCAGAAGAATAAACATAACTTCAATTTATCATCGTAACCACCTCTAAGTGTATAATTCAGGGACATTAGCGCTTTCACATCATCATGCTACCGTCACCACCAACCATCAGCAGTACACCTTTCAACTTGCAAAACCAAACTTCTGTCCCCACTGAACAATGACTCCCGATTCCCCTATCCCCCAACAACCACCATTCTACTTTTTCTATCTCTGTGAATTTGACGACTCTAGGTAGCCCCACATAAGTGGAATCATACAGCGTTTGTTCTCTTGTGATGGGCTTATTTCACTTAGTATAATGTCCTCAAGATTCATCCACGCTATGGCATATATCAGATTTCCCTTCCTTCTTAGGGCTGAGTAATATTCTATTGTCTGGATATACCACATTTCTGTTTATGCATTTACTCATCTTCCACTAGTTTTTGCTTGGTATATTCCTTCATTCAGGTCTCAACTCAAATACCATCTCTTTATGGACAGCCAGCTCATGAGAGCCGGCACCCGCTCCTCATCCCTCACTATCACATCAACATGCTTTATTTTACACTAGTTAGTATGATCTGAAATGACATCATGTATTGGTTTCATTAGCCATTTCCTGTCCCTACCTCCTAGATGTGATCTCCATGTGTGCAGAGACCTTGTGCTTCTTGCATACCCAGTGCCTGGGATGGAGTCTAGTGCACAGAAATGTCTCCATAAATGTCCATTGAATAAATCAAGCAAAGATGGGATGGAGGAGCCAGCAGATAAACCTCCCAGGCCCCTCTCAGATGCGCTTCTTTCCTCTCTAGAGCTCTCTCCTCTGCTTGCGCAGGAAAGACCTTCATCCAGCCAGGCGGTTCCATGCTGTCTTCTGTAAGCATACAAAGTAGAGGGAGTTGGTCGTCTTAGAGGACATGCGTCACAGTGGCCCAGGATCGGGGTGGGAAGGAGCATGCCCTTATCATCGGGGACATTCATAATAACAGTTCCACTGTCTTTAAAACCTCCTTTACAGCCTTCAGGGAATGAAGCGTCCATCGCCCCAAAAGAGAAAGATAAACACTAGCCAGAGAGAGAGGGAGGAAAGAGGAAGGGAGATCTGAGAACGAGCGAGGGGTGTGTTTTGCAGCCCTGAGTGAGAGCACGTGTTTCTCCCTGGTCTCAAGATCAAAGAGGAGGAACTCAGAGAAGAGAAACACTCAAGAAAGACGGTGCTTCTTCTGAAAGATCAGCCCACAGCAGAGTGTCAGGGAATCTGCAGTAATGGAGGCTTCGGGAATTTTTTTTTTCTTAATTAAGAAGCAGAAGGAGAAAAGGCAGCAGGCCCCGAGCCCAGAGCTTGGGGCGTTCTCGTCTGGCCGCCTGGCAGTAGCTGGCAACTTAAACACATCTCAGGGAGCGAGGCCACCGTCCTCCTCGCAGCCCCTTCGGTGTGAGGACAGTCAACCTCTCACGGCTTGTCCCCTGAGAGTCATCGGAAGCCACGTTGCCATTCCAGGCGAAATCTCAGAGCGTTCCTACAGAAATCTCCCTTCCTAAGGCCAAAGCCCTGATTCTGGGGCAGCCCCAGGACTCCCTCCGTCTGTCACCCCGACTGGCGACCCGCTGAGGACCGTGGGCTGATGACATGGGGCCCCGGTTGCATGCAAGGACCGGGGTCCTGAGTGCCCCTGTGCGTGACCTCGCTTACCCTCACCTGGACGTGGCCACATGGCCTCGTCAGGGACCACACGTCCCAGAGGAGCAGAGTCGGGGTGGGGGGTGCAGGGTCCACACTCCAGGCGGTGACCCCAGGACCACGGGAGCCCAAGTCCAGGCCACACCACGGCCGCCTGCAAACTGTGCCCTCGCCGGAGGGGGGTGGGGCCTCAGTGACAGCCCCAGGGGCCAGGCTGCTCTCCCCAGGGACAGGTCCCAGCCTCCCGACGCAGCGAATCCAGTGCAGCGGGAAGGACCAAGACCCTCCTGAGGGACTTCGAATTTTAACTGAAGTCCTGAAGCTGGAAGTGTTGGAACCGAGTCATTCTAGAGTGCTGGAAACATCCCTGAGCCAGCGACCATCATCCCCACCTGAGAGGAGAGGGACACCTGGAAGGACACTCTGGGGAGAATCTACAACTGGAAACGCTCAGATTGGTTATGAGATTGGGTTTGGGGTCCCCGGGTGGCTTAGCGGTTCAGCGCCGCCTTCAGCCTGGGGCGTGATCCTGGAGACCCGGGATCGAGTTCCACATTGGGCTCCCTACATGGAGCCTGCTTCTCCCTCTGCCTGTGTCTCTGCCTCTCTGTCTCTCATGAATAAATAAATAAAATCTTTAAAAAAAAAAGAGACAGAGATTGGGTTTTGATACACCCTGGAGTGGACTCTACTTCCTGAATGATGCACCTGTTCTTCGAGCTGAGCAAGTCTGAGCGGCTTCGAGATGGACCTAAGTCATCAACCAGGGGAGGGGAGGGAGGGAGGGACCATGGGGTCCTAGTCAGCCCCGGGCTGCCAGAACAAATTCTTTCTCACAGTTCTGGAGACTGAGAAGTCCAAGATCAAAGTGCTGGCCAACGCAACTCCTGGCGAGAACCCCCTTCCCGGCTTGTAGACAGCCACCTCCTCGCTGCATCCTCACGCTGCAGAGCAGAGAATGGAAACACCATCTCTTCTTCTAGGGTGTCTCTTCTTATAAGGGCACTAATCCCACCATGAGGAGCCCACCCTCACGATTTAATTGCCTCCCCAAGTCCCACCCACAAACACCATCACGCCGAGGTTAAGACTTCAACATCTGAATCTGGGAGACATAAACATGTAGTCTGTAACCTGCACATGCTTAAAGCCATCAAGAGTCGCATACACTCAGTTCACTGATCATTTCCACTTCAAGACAACAACGTGGAAGTTCCCAACAATCAGTCCTAATGGCCTTAAAGCCTTGGGGTTAGAGAGACTGATGAAATCCCCAAGCAAGCAGGATTCTGTTGTGTTCTGAGTTCTAACTGGTTTATTCCACTTGCAACCAGAACTTAGTATCCAGGACCCCGGCAGCATGGCGACAGGAAGAAAACAAGCCTGGGATGATGTCAGGTAGGTTGGGACTCAAGTCCATCCCATCCCTCAACACCCTGTCCATGGAATGCTCAGCACATCACTCTCCCTCCTGGAGCCTTGGTTTTCCCAGCCTCTAAAGTGGGAATCATGGGGGCGCCTGGGTGCCTCAGCTGGCTAAGGGTCTGACTCTTGAACTCAGCTCAGGTCTTGATCGCAGGTGGTGAGTTCAAGCCCGGTGTTGGGCTCCAGTTGGGTGTGGAGCCAATTCAACAAATAAAATAAAAATACAGCAGGAATCATTACACTTGCCCTGAACTCCAAGGGCTGCTGTAAAACCTAGAAGGAGCCCTCTTATCCAGAACAACCTGGACCAGCGGTGGGTCCATTAATAAAAATACACTGGGTACATTGAGGAATAAAAAAATTATAGTCACATCCTAACACAGGTTAAAACACATAAGAGTCCATTAATTGGTGAAGATTTTTATGACAGAGCCAAGACCTCTTTTTAATGTGAATCTGCTATTAGTCTCTCATTGTCTCCTTTCTTTCATATAATCATACAATGTTCAGTTTTAATTTATTTCACATGGAATAAAAACTTGCAAAAACGATCTGAATGCAGACTCCTTCCAGACCAGCACTGCCCAATAGAAATATAATGTGAACCATGCATGTAACTTTGAAGTTTTTAGTAGCTACATTAGGAAGAAAAAAAGAAACAGATGACATTAATTTAAATGATGTATCTTATTTCGCTAAGCATATCTGAGATATCATTTCAACATACAATAAATATTGAAATTAAGATATTCTCCATTTTTTTCATATAAATCTTCAAGATCTGGTGCGCATTATATGCTCACAACCCATCTCTGTGTTTATCAGAAACACTTGATCTTCATTTAGATTTCGAGAAATTTACGGTTAACAGCAGATTCATATAAACAGCTCGCCCCAATTATATTCAAAAGTTTTCCGACAACTGAATCACGGTATCTGCCTTTAATAACGTAAATTAATTAACAGTAAACAAAATCAAACGTTCAGCCTCTCAGTCACAGCAGCCACATCTCAACCGCTCAGGAGCCACATGCAGCAAGCGGCTATGATTGCATTGGGCCGCACACTTTTGGATATCTTTCCGTTCTCTTTTTAGGCTTTTTACTCTTATCAAATCTTTCTCTCTTTTTTAAAGATTTTATTTATTTATTTGAGAGAGAGACAGAGAGAGAGAGAGATGTAGAGGGAGCGGGGGAGGGAGGAGGAGCAGAGGGAGAAGGAGAGAGAGAATCCCAAGCAGACTCCCCACTCAGTGTGGAGCCTGACATGAGGCTCGATCCCACAACCCTGAGATCACGATCTGGATCTGAGCGGAAAATCAAGAGTCAGGCACTTCACCGACTGAGCCACCCAGGCGCCCCTCAAATCTTTCTAAAGAATTCATCAAAGCAGCAGCTCCCTCTCTTTCCTGTGCTCCTGCTTATCCATTTGTTACGTTTATTTAAGCTCTGCAATTACAATATCAAGTGCCTGTATCAAGTATATCCGGAGTAAACAGTTTTGGGGAACAAAACCACTGAGTTTCAGGAAACAGGCATTTAAGGAAGAGCCAATTCCAAGCTGTAGGTTTCTCTATGTGTTTGCCAGAGGAATGGAGAGCTTCAGGTAATCAGGTGAGTCAGATGAGGGGCTTTGGCTACGAGAGATCCTACTCTGCATTGAAAGCCCTAAGTGCAATGAACAGATTGTCACAAGTGCTCAAAACTACTGCCTGCTTCTACTATTATTATTAAATTATGGCGGTGGTGGTGGTGGTTGTCATTGCTAGTCGAAAAGCCCACCAGTGCCCTGCTCAGATGGCTAACCAGTATCCTTTCCCACATTCCTCTTTCCAGACAGAGGCTCAGCTCCAGCGTCCAGCCATGCCCCGTGCAGCCCCTTGGCTCAGGGGACGCTGCCCCGAGCCTCAGCTCCAGGATCATCCTGAGTACTCCGTGGTTCACTGTACAGCAATCCCCTGGAGGTTGTTAGTGGTCCCGAGTGGGCAACAGGCTATAGGACGGTCAGTTGTACAGGAGAGAAGGTATATCCCACACTTGCAGGTGTCTCTCTCAGGGCCTCCTAGACAAGGAGACGTATGGCCCAGGTTGCTGATGGCAGTTATCTTGTGACCAAGAGAAGAGCTGACAATAGCAGATGGCAAAACAGGCTGGTGGTGGCTTAGAGCCACTGAATCAACCCACCCTGGTGTCCACCTAACCAGTGGTCTCTCTCATGGGAGATAACAAATTCCCTTACAGTATAAGGCAGATTTATTAGGAATTTCAGTTACACACCAACAAGAGCAAACTAACCCGCCCCCGGCACCCAGCAATCCCTCTGTTTTCAGAACCTTGGGACCTTTTTCATTGCCCTAACCCACTGCACCCTGTGTGCCAATTTATGTCCCTGTTCATATCCCCACCAGCCATGCCTCGGAGAACAAGATCTGATCCCTCTCTCTCCTTCTTAGCCCAGGGCCCTGCCCTTAGGTGCTTTGTAGATTTCATCGCACAAATAAATGTACATTTTCATTTTAGTTGCTTTAGAAAGTCAGATAGTTGGGTGAGAGCACTATTTTGCCTTTTGTTTTTAAGACTCATCACTGTAAACTGCTCTGTTAGACAACACTGCAGCACTTTGAGGCCAGTGAAGACAGATTTGAAGACATTTTATTTTATTGGGACAAACGACACGTCCATAAAAGCCCCATCCATCTTTTTCCCAGTTGATGGTATTTGAAGACTCAGTAATTTCCTTCCTGCAATTGATATCCTCTTTAACATTCAAAATCCCTTTAACAGATGTGGCACTCTCCGAAAAACCCATCTGGACAGGTGGCAGCCTTGCTAAATCTCCTCTGTGGGCCTGGGGCACTCTGGGTGCTCATGGAGTGTTCATCCATTCACTCTTTAACTGCGGGACTGCCCATCCTTAGGGGGAACAAAGCTCAGCTATTAGAATAAAATACAAGCTAGCTCTTTAAAAAAGAGAGTCAAAACTGCCCTGGAAACTTCAGAGATGGGATTTCAAGAGAGGAAGTGCACGTTCTTGATTAAATCCGTTGGTGTTGGCCTTACCTGGAACTCTGGCCAGAATTTAATCACCTCCCCATCTCCACCATGGATGGTCCAAGCATCCACCGTCTCCCGCTGGACAATTGCTGCTGCCTCCCCCACTGGCCTCCGGCACTGACTTTTGCCCACTGCACAGTTCATCCTCCACAGGGAGTCAGAGGGATCCTTTCAAATATCAAGTCGAAATCTAGAAGTCTTCTGGAGCTTGATGAGTTTGGGGTCTCATCCCAGGCCACCCACGCTCCAGGTGAGGAAATGCAGATAAGGAGGGGATGTGATTGGCCACAGGCCCTCAGGATGCTGGGGCAGACTGGCCAAGACCAGCTTCCTCCCAGGCCAGGGCACCTCCCTGATGGAAGTTTCTGGGAGCTTGGCCCTGCTCCCTTCTCTCACCACGCCTTATGAGTCAGTAGGGAAGGATTACTAGAGCCCGACTTGGCAAATGAGGAAACTGAGGCACATCCAAGGTAAGTGACTCACCCTTTTTCAAAGGGCTCATTATCATGGGCCCGTAGCCAGGTGATTACAGTGTGGGCCTGAGCCCACAGGCTGGGCTGGGTCCTGGCTCCGCCACTTTTGAGCTGAGAAATTGCTAGCCCTGGTGTGCCTCTGTTTTTCCATCTGTAAAATGGGTAATAGGCATAATTGGCCCTCCACCTTCTATCAGTGGATGAAACCCAGGCATCGTGGGGAGGATCCCGACTCTGGAACCGGATGCGGGGTCAACCCACCAGCCTTTCCATTTGTTCCCTTTAGGACTGTGGGCCAGTCACAATAGTCTATCTGCAAATGGGGACAAGAATAGTGCCTCCCTACCAGGTCTTTGTGAGGATTGGATGGTTTCATGCTAAAATGCTTTAAAACATTTATTTAGTTGTTTTTTGTTTTTGTAAAACAATGGGAATAGTATCTCCACAGAGCAAGTGCAAGTATTTGTTGATTAAAAATACTAACATAGAAGGCAGATAAAGAGCTCAGACCACCGTTTGATGCCTGGGCACACCTGGAACCCCACCTGTTCATGTCATCCCCACTCAGGCCGAGTCCTCAGGCCTAACCTGAGTACTCTAACCTGCATACCTTCCCTCCTCTGATATCACCTTTTCACTCTCCCTGCCAACCTCCTCCAGTCTCTATCTGTCCATCTCTCTTTCTCTGTCTCACACAGATGCACTGACACATGTACCCACTCACTCTCATTACACATGCGCGTGCACACACACACACACACACACACACACATGACCTCAGCTCTGGCAGGGAGGGTCTGTAAACTCTGACTCGGGCCCCCCTCCAGACCCACCCTGCCCATGTGCCCAGCTTGGGAGCAGCCCAGGAAACCTGCCAGGAGGGTAAAAGGGCTGGAGGAGGCCTTCCTGCATTTCCCACCCACCCACCCCTGGCTCATCCCTTCATGGCCACATGGCTAGAGCCTCCTGGAGCCTCCAGCTCAAGCCTTGGCCTCTGGTGGTTCCCCAAACCCAACCCAGAGAGGGGGGCCTGACACCCACAGCCACCAGAGCAGGCTGTTGCTGGCCTCACACAGAGCAGGGGCCTGGAACCCCGTGGGCTCCATCTGGCCACAGGTGGGACCAGCTGAGAGAGGGCGAGATCCCACATTGTGTGCCCTGAGAAGGGTGATTAGTGCTGAGGGGGCTGGGCCCTGGTTCCACCCAGTCGCCCTTCCCCTGGCTGAGCTTCCCCTGGCTGAGCGCCCTTCCCCTGGCTGAGCGCCCCGGTGTCCAGTCACCAGGGAAGGTCCCAGGGACACGCAGGAGGGAGCCATGGTCACTCTTTTCCTCTTACACACGCTCCCTGGGTTCAAAAGGGAGATGATGGAGCTTTAGAAAGGAGTTAAGCCCCATTAGCACAAACTGAGACTTTCCTCTTTGAGGAAAAGGAAAATTCAAAAGGACGAGCTTTCAAACTGTGTGTCTCTCTGTTCTGTCCTGAGGGTCTGAGTCATTTAATGAGCATCATTTGTCATCCCCACGCCTGCTGGGGAGCAGGCACTGGCTGTGCCCTGCACATAGCCCTGGCATCCTCCGATACAGCTGCCAATATCTGCTGCTCCTTGCCTGAGGGCTTTTGAACACAACCTCAGCAGACCACTTAGCCCACACGAGGCAGGCAGAAGGTGCCAGAGAATTAACACCCCCTGCAGCAACCCCCAGAGAATGACATCAGAGTTAGTGTCCCCAGCTCCTGGGGCAACTCATCCCCATGTGATCGGCTCCACCTCCCAGACTTTCTCTGTGGGGGTGAACTCCAGCTGTCCTCCCAACCAGCAGGCTTAATAACAGGCCCTGGATCGCTAGCTCCTTCCCCGCTCTCGCTCCCTGCTCCTAGCTGGTGTTTCCTGGAATCACCTCCCAAATAAACTACGTGCTCTCGAATTCTTGTCTCAGAGTCTGCACCTGGGACATCCCAATCTAAGGCACGGATCCTCAGTGACATTCGTCCCACCCCCAGGCCCCGATGTCAGCCCCCCGATCTGAGAGCCTCCGTCAGCTTACTGGTATAACTAGATGTGAAATCAACTCAGGAGAGCCTGCACGGCAATTTACTCTGGGAGGGGCTGGATTTTTCCGTGAAATCTTTTCATATGGCACTGATTAAATCTGCAAGTGAAACTCAAATGGAGTCAATCAGATCTGCAGTTGGAAAAACTCACTCTGGCTCTGCCCTGAAGCATGGGTCTGGGTGGTGCCAGGGCAATCAGAGGGAGCCCAGTCGGGCCCCACTGCTGTCATCAGTGGTGATACTGGAGGGATTGGACAGGGTGGCTGCCCTCGGCCGGTGTTCAAGAAAGGCGATTGCCAGGAATTTACAACGGATTCAGGTGGGGCAGGGGGCTGAGGAAGAGGCTGACTTCTGACTTATAACCAAGTGTCAGGCACCCCAAAGACAAACACAGCAAGAGGAATGGGTTTGGGGAAGGAGGTCATGAGTTCAGACTCAGGCGCATTGGACTTTGAGCTGCCTTCATAAGATCCAGTTAATGGTGTCAAGGAGCCCGTGGGATATTTGGGACCAGAACTCAGAGGAGAGGCAAGAGTTCTAGAGATCATCTGTGGGCAGCTGTAAATGAGGAAAGGGATGTGGGTTCTAAGAGGGGTGTGAGTGTGTGTGTGTGTGTGTTTCTTGTTTGATTTTGTTTTGGGGTTTTTTATTGTGGTAAAACGTACACAAAATTTACCATCTTAACCATCCATCAGTGGATACTTGGATTGCTTCCACCTTTTGACCACTGTGAACAATGTTGCTCTAAATACGGGTGTACATACATCTCTTTGAGGCCCTGTTTCGATTCTTTTGTGCATATACCCAGAAGTAGAATTGCTGGGTCATATGGTAACCCTATTTTTAATTTCTTGAGGAACTGCCATCCTGTTTTCCAGGGTGGCTACACCATTTTACATCCCACCCCAACCAGTGTACAAGAGTTCCAATTTCCCCACATCCTCACCAACACCTGTTATTCCCTGGAGTTTCTGATAGTTGCCATTCTATCGGGTGTGAGGTGGTTAAACAGTGTTAAATTACCCCTGTGGAAAAGGTAGAGGAAGAAAAGGCCTTATATAGCATCATAATAAGGCCGGGATACGTTAGTGTCAGTACTCGGCTCATCGTCACTCCCACGAACCAGGGTCTGTGGAGATGCTCCTGGCAACAGGTAGCAAGGCTGTGAAGGCACTTTACTCTTTTCTTAATACAAGGTCCCCAAGTCCCCAAGTGGTTGGGCAGTTCTAGATCTTTCCAGTCACCCTCAGCCCATCAGTGACACCACCACCTCCTGGCTATGTGATGCCTCTCTCTAGCACCAGGCACATGTGCACACTAGTCTTTCTAGGAAGGCAGGAAAGAGCCCCCGAGGCCGAACCCCCACCTTCTAAGATTTCTACCTTTTTACCAAGAAGAAAACTATTTCCCCAAAGCCCCCAGTGGAACCTCCTCACATCTCACAGGCAAGAACTGGCCGTGTGCCCACACATATGATTGGCTGGGGGGCGGGGGGGTGGGTAGCAATTTAGGCTGATTGCTGGCCCCACCCTCAGAGTCAGGATCAGCTGGCACGAAGTAGGCCAAGAGTCTGCACTTCTTTTTTTTTTTTTTTTTTTAAGATTTTTTTTACTTATTTATCCATGAGAGACACAAAGAGAGAGGCAGAGACACAGGCAGAGGGAGAAGCAGGGTCCATGCGGGGAGCCCGATGCGGGACTCGATCCCGGGACTCTGGGATCACAACCTGAGCCCAAGGCAGACACTGAACCACTGAGCCACCCGGGCATCCCAAGAGTCTGCATTTCTAACAAGTTCCCAGGTGACGCTCATGCTGCTGGTCCAATGACCCCCTTGGAGAAACTCTAGCTTAAAAGCTTACACCGCCTCTTCAGGGTGGTACATCGCCACCCAAAGAAAACCGAGTTTCTGCTGGTGAGGGAAAGAAAACAGCAGATGTCAGTAAAAATGAAGATGCTCTGCCGCAGGCTCGCTGTTGAGCTTGGTCGATCTGTCTTTCTCACCTGCTGGACTCTAAGCCTCTGGAAGCAGGGTCATGAGAGTCACATTTGGGGCCTGAGGCTCTGAGGCTGAGCTATGGAGCATCTCACCACAGATGTGCAAGGCTGCTGGGCTCTCCGATAACCCTGATCAAGGCACCTCCCGTAGCGGCTCCAAGGCCAGGCCAGTCTGCCCCAGTGGGCGCCCCTCCCCAGCAGCCCATGGGCCTTTCCTGTCCGCATCTCCCCCCCAAGGGAGGCCTGGCTTCCTGCTCTGAACTGCCCTGCAGGGCCAGCACTCTGCCTGTGGATAACCCAAGAATGGCACAGTTTGGGGGTCTTTGCTGCTGCCTGCACCCAGGTGGACGCAGACAGACTGTGGCCATCCATCCCCAGTAGCATGTTAATGGTCCATGGGGTGTAGTCTCCATTCAAGGCAAAGAAACAAGCCTTCATCCAGTATTTTCTAAGCAGACAACACCGAGAGCTCCTATGACCCCGCTCATCAATCCTTTTGAAGCAGAGTGACTGCAACTGCCAACAGGCATTCAGATTCCTTTATCCACAGGTTGCTGGTGAGGAATAAGATCAATGAAGCAAGAGCTGTCCTGCAGTTCACTCATTGACTCTGCACTCTTACTCACGTTTGATCCAGATGACAGTCCTGGAGGGAAGACAGTGGGGCGAGATTTGGATGCCCATTTTACAGATGAGGCTCAAGAGTGCACGAGGCCCAAGGCCCAGCAACAGGAAGCTGCACCAGAGCCCAAGCCCTCTGACCATGAGCACATGATGAATTTCGTAAGATCTGGCTGTGAATGGATGGACGAACCGTAAGTGGTTTCCTGCTTCAATCAAAGGAGCGAGTGAGCAAGAGAACAGAGCTCACCCTGTGACTGCATTTGCCACACAAAATGGTTCCCTTGTGGTTGGGGCCCCAGGCCAGCATTAGGGCTTGTAGGTGGCTGGGAATCTGTTGATATTTTTCCATCTAACCCTGAATTTGGAAGGTTCTAGAGTCTCAGCTCCTTGCAACCTTGGACAGGTCACTTCCCCTTGCTGATCCTTGGTTCCCTAACTATTAGGACAAGGGTAGAATGAGAGACACGGAGTGCTCGGCCCGTTGTCCAGCCCGCCACCGGTGGAGCAGGTGTTTGTCTTGTGTTTGTGGCCACCCAATCCCCTCTCTCTAACATCCCATGATGAGTCTCACCTTCCCAGGCCAATTCCAGAAACTCGAATCCCCGCACTTCACAGTTGGGATGCAGTCATGTGGCCCAGGTTCTGCTAATCAGACACGCCCATGGGAGACAGGACTTCAGTATGTGGCTTTGTGTGGTGGTGGCTGTGCCCAAGGGATCTGAGCTTCTAGAAAACACTGTGGCGAAGCTTTTGGTTCTTCCTGGAGCTCAGCAGTGACTGAGCCTTCAGAGTCCAAGCCCAATGTCATCAGGATGGAAGCGGCGGCAGTGCGGTGTTGCCAGAGCAGCCCCTACGGTGTGGTTGAAGTCTTTCCTGGCTGTCCAGCTTCAAAGCCTGCATTCTGACCCTTCTGAGGATCTGAGGATACTTAAGAACTTTCAACAAAACCCCTTTCTTGTCTTCACTAGCCAAAGGGGGTCTCCCATCAGCAACCACGTTCCTACTGACATACGCCGTAAGCGATCACTGCGAAGGGGGTGTTCTATGCCTAAGTGCTCTCTCCAAGGTGAAGGGGACAGACCAGGATAAATCCAGCTCATGGCAGAGGCCTCTGCTGCCGTCTTGGTCGGCAGCCCAGTTCTCATGGGCACGGCACCTGCCCGAGCCACAGACGACCGGATATAAGCACAAATGGATGAGTCACCAGGAGCAATCACAGGACGAGGATAAGCCTGGGTGCCAAGTGACAGAGATGTTGCCAAGCCATGCAGGGGATGGCACCGAGACTGACAGGAGGCACTTCTCAGGCCTGAGCCATGGGGCGAGGCAAGGTCTCGCTGGAAGGAAGGTAAAGGCACACTTTGGGTGGCTAGAAGGGACCAACCCTGGACACTGAGAGGGGCAGAGCTGCCCCAGCCACACTGCAGAGTCCTCCCAGGCTCAGAGAACTGTGCCAAGGTGGAAGGAGCAGAACTTCTGGGTCCTTCAGTCTCCTCTGTGTTGGGCCTACAGTGTATCCCTGGGGATGGTGCTTCAGAAGCCTCTGGAGACAGTGACTCCCGTGTGCCAGGCTCTGTGCCATGCTGGGCGGGGGTCATGTAGGCAGGCTCCCCCACAACTATCCCAGTTCCTAGCCCCCATCCTCCAAGGTGGACACCTGGACTGTGCCCCTTCCTCCTTATCCCCACCTCCCCCCTCCCGCACCCCCAGCACTATCCACAGCCCATATGGACCCTTCTAGGCCTGGGTCTGGGCTTTGGCCAACCCATCCCAGCAGCCCTCCATCCCTATCCCCACCCACCTCACCCTTCCCACCTTCCCCACAACCACTGCTCCTCTGGGGTTTTATTTACAATCTTTTAAGTTACCCACAACACTTACATCAGTGAGTAGGTGCTGGCGAGCCTCTGCACCCTCTGGGCAAACTTAAGCCACTCTCCTGTGTTTCCTGAGGTCCCCACCCCTGAGCAGGGCTCTCAGCCCCACCACAGATTAAAATTGTCTTGGGAGCTTTAAAACAATCCATGCCCATGAGGGACCTTATTAGGAGGGGTCATGAGAAAGCTCTAGAACTGAATTATGGTGATCGTTGCACAACTCGGGAAATTTAAAAATCAATCAGCAGTGTGCTCAAAGTGGGTGAATTTTATGGTATGTAAACTATATTTCAATAAAGTTGTTTTCGAAAAAATACCCACATCTAGGCCCATGGCTACCCCCATTAAATCAGACTCTCTGGTTCGAGGCCTGGGCTGAGACCCACACTCTAATGTCACGGGGACTCCAGGCATTTCATTTCACTGCCACCATCACTCATTTATTTACCCTAAGGGAGGAGGAATGACCCCATTCATTTTCTGGGGCTGCCCTAACAACCACCACAAACCGGGTGGCTTCAAACCACAGAAATGTATTCTGTCTTAGAGTCCTGGAGGCCATATGTCTGAAATCAAAGTGTCCTTAGGGTCACGCTCCCTCCAGAGGTTCCAGGGAGGATCCTTCCTTGACTCCTCCAGCTTCTGGCACTTGCCCACAGTCCTCAGCGTTCCTGGGCTTACAGCTGCATCCCTCTCGAGCCTGCCTCCTTCCCTGTGTCTATGTCCCTGTTTTCTCTTCTTACAAGGACACCAGTCACTGGGCTGGGGGCTGGGCCCACCCTTATCCTGTATGAACTCATCTTAACTATTTACATCTGCAAAGACCCTTTCTCCAAATAAGGTCACGTTCTGAGGTTCTGGATGGACCTGAGTTCCAGACAGACACTATTATTCAACTCAGTACAGTGAGAAGAGGACCCTAGGGAACCTTGCTAGGACCAGACGACCTGGGGACAGGTGTGGCCCCTTTCTGCCCCACTTCCTGCAGTAACTGTGCCTCCATCAAGACCCCAGGCCTCCTCCAAGAAACAAGTCTAAGGCTGCCACCAGGTGCCACCACAGGGACTGTGCAGGTGTGACATGGTGATGTCTATGTGTCAGCTCTGGGGGTTCCTCGGGGGCTCCTGAGCATGGGGGGATGGGAAGGAGGAAGAAGAGGAGGAAGAGGCATGTGGCCCACAAGGCTGGAACCCTTTACTCTGTCCCTTTATGTTAAAAGTCTACCAACAGCGGCCCTAAACCAGGATGCTTCTCACAGTCTCCGCAGTGACTAGGAGAGGATCAAAAAGGGATACAGAGGTTGTGGAGAGAAGTCTGTATCCTCAGGGTCAGGGTGTAAGATACCCATGAAATGATGGCAAGTCACACAAGCACACAGCTCCCAACTCAGGCCTGTGACCCAGACGGGGCCAATTTCAGTGCCCTGTGTTATGTCCCGGGGCTAAATGACTTGTTCAGGCAGACATGTGGAAAATAAGCCAGGTCAGTGGGATGCAATCCTGGAATTCTGCTTTAAAAAAAAAAAAAAAAAAAAAAACCAGGGTTGAGAGATAACGAGGTGGAATGGGAGGATTTATTGGCTCACATAATTGAAAGTTCCAGTGTTATCTTTCCAGCTTCAGGCACAGCTTGACCTAGGTTTTCACACATGCACTTGTTTCCTATTGTTGCATGACAAATTGCCACAAACTTGGCAGCTTAAGCCAATTTGGATTTATTATTGCACTGTCCCCATGGGTCAGAAATCTGGCCATGGGTTGGCTGGATCCTCTGCTCAGGGCCACAGCAGACTGAGATCAGGGTCTGGCTTCAATGTCATTTCACACCCTGGGTCCTCTTCTACACCCCCCAGCCGTGGAAGAATTTAGTTCAACTTTTAGTTATAGGACAATGATTCCTGCTTGTTTGTTGTCTGTCATGCAAAAGCCACACCCTGCCAAGGGGCCTTTTCCATAGGATGGAATTTTGCCCTTTCCAGGCCAGCTGGAGCATCTCTGATTCCAGGAAAGGCTCGGTCCCTTTAAGGATTTACACCTGATTGGGTCAGGCTTGCCCAGGACTATCCCTCTTTTGATTCATTCAAGTTCAACTGAATTACATCTTCAAAATCCCTTCCCCTTAACCTAATCATGGGAATGAAATCTGTCATATGCATAGTCCTGCCCACGCACAAGGGGAGGGAAAGTACACCATTACAGGGCCCGTGTACCAGAGAGGCAGGAATGTTGGGTGCCGCCTTAAAATCACAGTACAGTTTGTCTACCTCATGGCTCTGCTTCTGCTTCAGTTCTAAGCCTACACGTGGCATCCGGTGGCTTCTTAATGATCACCCAATTCAAACCCAGAAGTAAGAAAGCTCCTGTCACTCAATAGAGCAAATGAAAATGGGCCGTTGATTCCCAATGGCTCAAAATGGATCATGTGCCCATGTATGAACCAATCACTGGTCAGAGCGTGGAGCACACAGATTGGCCGAGTCTGAGGCCTGTGCCCAAATCTGGAGCAAGGGGCCAGAGCCCCGCCACAGAGGTTCAGGGATTGAAAGTAGAGTAGGAACCAGTTTCCCCGAAGGAAAGTAGAGTTCTTGTTATAAAACTGGACAAACAGACCCTAGAAGCATCCCCTTTCTCCCACCAAAGTAAATATCTATGTATTCCATGCACACTCTCAGGGATAAACTATCTTATTTCCAGTGAGATGCAATTTTTATTGTTCAAATTTCCAAACACTTTCCCTGATTCCTAACTCATATGTTATTGCAACTTTAGCTTAAAAACTTGTATCTCCCTACATGCCCCTGCATATGTTCATCTGTACTGAATATCCCTTTTTTTTTTTTTTTTTTTTTAATGCACAGGCCAATAATAAGGTAAAATTCCTAACAGTCTACCCTCCAAGGGCAGAGAGAGGAGACCTGCAGAGTCAAACCCCATGCCTCTGGTTCACTCTCCTCCAACGGGGAGAGGAGGCTCCTTTGTCCTCTCCTGCCCCCAGTTCTCATGCCTCACTCCTGTGTGAGCCTCCAAGGGCCAGACTCAGGGGTGTGAGCCAAAATATTTAGCAACGGGCCCTGACGCATCAGCTCAGATGCCCACTGTAAACAAGCAGAGCCTTTCCCAGGCCAAATGTTGACCTGACCAGCCTCTCAGAGGGCAGCATGTGGCCAACAGTGTGGCCACATCAGCACTTCCAAGAAGTTTTCCCTGGGGCATTATGTTTGGAGGCCGTTTCTGTGTGAGCCTGTGCATGGCCAACGGTGCTTAAAATCACAGGCCTCTGGCCAGCCGACTTAACATTAATTATAAGTGCACAAGGAAGGCTGGTTGTTATGTGCCAAGCACTGTTCTAAGCACTTTGTATATAAACTCATTAATAAGTCACAACAACCCAAGGAAGTAGATACTATGTCATTATGCCCATTTGGCAGAGGAATTTAAAGGACGGAGGCCCAGAGCGACACACAACTGGTGAGTGGTAGTCTTGGGACTGAACCTCTGTGGCTTTGCCTCTGAACACTGGGGTCCCAACCTCTCTGTTTTACCACTTCTGTTTGAAAACATCACACACAGCTACATTCATTCATTCGTTTCACAAATACCTATGGAATACCGACTGTGTGCCAAACACTAATGGGCGCTAGGCCTACGACAGCAGACAAACCAGACGCAGCCCCCGCTCTCCTGCAGCTAGTGTGGGGTGCAGATGGGGGAAGGGGCGCTAAATGGACTGTGGTCATAGACACGGAATAAAAACAGAATTTTTTATAAGTGGCGTGTATAGAAAGGCAACAAAATAAGAAGGGAGAATAGAGAGTGCAGGAGACCAGGAAACATCTTTAGGTAAAACAGGCAGGAGAGGACTCTCAGAGAGGTGACATCTGAGATGAGATCTGAATGATGACAAGGGGCCAAAGCAGAGAGAGGGCACTGGCAAGTGCAAAGGCCCTGAGGTAGAAAGAGGCTTAAGGAATAAAGAGAAAGACACCCTTGTGGCTCTGTTAATGTGAGCCAGCTGGGGAATGATTATGGAATTACTGTTCATTTCCTCAGGTGTGATAATGAAGGGGCCGTAATCTGGGAGACCAGCTTATTCGCAGTTGATGCACGCTCAGGTCGCAAGGGGCGATGTGCCATAATGACTTTTTTTTTTTTCCCAAATGGTGCGGCAACACACAATCCACACGTGGCAAAGCATTAACAACTGTTGATTCCAGGTGGAAGGTATAGCATACCCACTGTACTATTCCTTCAACTTCTTGGTTTGAGATTTTTTTTTTTTTTTTTTTTTTAGAGTAAAAAGAGAAGACAGAACCCTACCTTGTCCACAGATTTGCAGCTGTGCTGCCCGGGGCCACATTACTCATTTTTAATACTCAATTACCTGTGGATTAATGCTTGTGTGCCCCGTTTCATCACATCACAAATTACACAAAATTCACGTATTTAATCTTTTTTTGCCTACTTATCCCAAAGAGAACGAGCAGCGTATTGTTAAGCAACTAGACAAACTGTCACTGTTATCTGTGTTCCTTACTGGAGGCAGCGTGACTGTCTTTCATTGGTAAGAATTCAGAATAAACACCATGGCTCTTTGAGATCACTCATAAGCAGCCCCCAGGAGACTGCAATTACACCCATTTATAATTCTCCTACCTCCCAATCTAACCCTTGATTCATGAATGTGCACTTTTAGGCGTCGGGCGTTAGAATAAATTAGACTATACAATTACGTGTAATTAAGGGGGGAAATGGGTACCGTGCTGCAAAGATTAGCCCTGTTTTGCTGAAGTAAAAGTACGTCTGTGTCAGCGAGCCAGCCCAGGGAGGCAGCATGAAATACAATTAATGTTCTTCTGACTTAATGGGGGTTTATGGTGGCTGTTTTTCATTATCACAGTATCTCAAGAAATATAAACAGTTTCTCCCTAATGCGATTGCATTTCTACCGACAAGACAGCTTGGGTCTAAGTGAAAACTCTGCAGAATTAACCACAAATGTGTCACGTTATGGATGATGCTGGGATTTGTCTTTTAACCCCCCGTGCAAAACTGTCCCCACTCAGGAGCTGAGAGAAGTTGGATCCCAAGCCCCTGGCGGTGGGTGACTCCGTGACCTCTGCTGCTTCTGTGCCAAACTGGCTCGGGTTATTAAAGCCACCTGTGCCCCGGTTCGGGGGCTCACTCACATTCCCAGGCCCCCCCTCTGCAGGCATGTTTCTACTTTTAACGCTTCTCCTTCACACGCCAATTTGTTTGAGACATGTTAAAAGCTTGACTTTTACAACCTCATAAAATCCCATCTCCTCCAACCCAAACGCAGCCAGAAGTGCTCGGACAATCAGATTGAGTTTCAGCCTCTTGACTGTGAAAACACACAGCAGGAGTGATTCTTTTTTTTTCTTTTTTTCTTTTTTTAATTGTTGTATAGGAGTTCCGGAAATAACACAGCATTCTGGCTTTGCGAGGGGGGTAAGAGCCGGCCAGGCCTTGTGCGCAGAGGGCCGCCAAGGAACTCCCGGAAGGGTGAAATGAGGCGTGTGGGTGTCAACAGAAAGGTCCCCGCGAGGTTAGAACAGCGAGGGGGTGGGGAGTCAGGACTGGCATGAGGAGCCTGAAAAGCCCGATTATCCAGCCAGGACGCTCACAGAGAGGGTTGCCGTCAGGGTGGCGAGGAGGAGAGAGGCTGTCGCGGGGGAGAGAGGCTGTCGCGGGCCATGGGGTTGGAGACAGGCCAGGGCTGGACTGTCAGGAGGCCAGAGGGTCCCGAGAATCACACCGGGGCCCCACCCGGGCCCTGCGCAGCGGCTGAGAGACTTCCCAGGCTGGGGGACATCTGAGCCCCTGAGTCCCCCCTCGTCTCCCAGGCACACACTGAGCCCCCTCCTGCCTGGAAGGGAGCTGGAAAACTCAGGCTGAGGCCTCAGACCCAGAGGACCAGGGAGTTTGCTGTGAATTATGGGAGTGAGACGTGGCCAGAGGGCGCTTTGCAGACCTTTGACTCTGGGAGCCTCTGAGCTGGTGAGTGAAGTCCTCACCTGAAACCGGATCCACAGAGTCTGCCTACAGTGAGGACACACACATGTGCTTGCACACGCACATGTGCACAGGCACCCATACACACACATGGACATGTGTCCATGCACACAGATATACACACACAAAGAGACACACACAAGATCTGTCTCCTTCCTAAGGAAGGATAAGGGGCAAAACACAGATGTTCGGTCTTTGAACAGCAACAATGGAAAGAATAAATATCCAAAAATGATAATCAAATGACATCACCTCCACCTCCACCCCACCTACAGCCCCATGTAGGGGACTGTGAGCTGCCCCTCCTCTCCTGGGGTTCCCTGATGGGGAGAGGAGGATGGAGGAGAAAATTGTGGGCAGGGCCCATTTAGGGAAAAGGAGAGCTGCGTTCATGAACTTGAGGCCTAAAGGAAGGCAGTGTATTTTTTAACTTTTTTGTGGTAGACATCTCCCCACATCTGAAATATTCTCCAATGTGAAAAGCAGGCAAGAGACAGATCTTACCTCCCTCCCCACTCCAGGCCCCAGACTTACCCCACGGGGCTCGGAGGACCCAGGTAGAAAACTTCTGTCACAGGAGATACATGTTCCAAAGCCAGGCACAGTCTCAAATGGGTTAAAATCCCACTTGCCAACTTTGTGACCTTGGGCACAACCCTTGACCTTTGTAAGCATGAGTTTCTTGAAAAATTGTTACAAGGATGACATAAGATAACCTGATAGAAACACTCAGCAACAGAGCACAGAATCTACTGGAACTGTACTTACTGTCTCCTATGGGAATCCCAGCCCCATGTGGCCGGTCAGAATTTTGAGACATGGTAAGTGTAAAACATACACCGGATGCCAAAGACGCCATAAGAAAAAAGAACGTAAAAGATCTCATTAATAATTTTTATATTGAGGGGATCCCTGGGTGGTGCAGCGATTTGGTGCCTGCCTTTGGCCCAGGGCACGATCCTGGAGACCCGGAATCGAGTCCCACGTTGGGCTCCCGGTGCATGGAGCCCGCTTCTCCCTCTGCCTGTGTCTCTGCCTCTTTCTCTCTCTCTGTGTGACTATCATAAATAAATTTAAAAAAATAATTTTTATATTGATTGCATGTTGAAGTGATATTTTGGATAGGCTAGATTAAGCATATTATTAAAAGTGATTTTGCCTCTTCCTTTTTTCACTTTCTCATGCAGCTACTAGAACATTTTAAATTACAACCATGGCCTGTTTGATGCTTCGACCAGACTGCACTGTACTAGAAGCTCTGCAGTAAATGTGTCCTTCCTTCCGCCGAGATGAAGCAGAAGGGAAGGGAGTCCCCATTATTTTTTGGTCCGTGATGACAAAGAAGCAAGCCTGACATTTTGTTCTAAGGCAAAAGAAAGGCAGAAAGAAGGTCAGCAACCTCAGTGGTACCAAAAGCAAGGTCAGAATTTGCTTTAAAAAAAAAAAAAGAAGAAGAAGAAGAAGTTTCAGGTTTTCCTGATTTATCTAGACTGTAAATTGATCTGGGGTGGCTAAGAAGGGAGGTTAAGGTGGGGACTCTAGCGCCTCCAGCTGGGTTAGAACATCCAATGTGAATGTCAAACAGACAAAGACATTTTGGTACCCATCAGGACCCTCCTCTACCCCTAACTTGCACTAAGGCAGAGAAAAGGGATGCGGAGCTGCAAAGTGAGTGGCCTGGGACTTAGCAAAACCCTGGAGCCCAGCTTCTCCGGTTCGAATCCCGGGTCCGTCATTTAACAAGTGTCTGACCTTGGGCCGGTTACTTAACCTCTCTGTGACTCGGCCTCCGTATCTGTGTTATGGGCGCAATAATAGTCCCCTTGTAAGACTATTAGGTCTACACGAAGTCGCCGGTGCCTACAAGCGCACCTAACCGCGGCAGCTCGGCGCCCTCTCTGCTGCTGCCCGGGGCTTGTCCGCTGGCTCCTTGCCCCCCCGGGGCAGCCCCGTCCCCCTCCGGCCTCTGCTGTGGAAACCGCGGTGGACAGCACCACCTTGAGTCGGATTCCTCCCCTTTCGGAGGAGGAAGCCGGTTTCTCCCTTCTTTCCTATTCCCGGGCCATCTCCGGGCAACGGCAGCTCTTCTCACTTGAGCTCAAGTTAGTACCTCGGGAAGCCTCCGGGCGCTGGGCAGTTCACCCTGCGGTCTAGCTGGGGGCTCGGGCTGCAGCCGGCGGCTCCCGGGGCCAGGTGCGGGGGGGGGGGGGGAGCCGACCGCCGGGCTCTCGGGCGCCTGCAGACCCGGGCGAGCCCCGGGGAGAGCGGGTGAAGGAGAACGTCCCTCGACGAGCCTCTGCGAGGGGAGCGCGGCGCCGGGGCTGCCGCCGTCAGCCCGAGGCGCGCCCCGCCCCCCCCACCTTGAGGCCGTGCCGGGTCTCTCCGCGATGCGCCCCCGTCCGTCGCGCACACGCGCACACGCGGCCTCCCTCCCGCCCGCCCTCCGGCTCCCGGGCGCGCCCCGCAGCTGCTCCAACTCCGCCGAGGCGAGCGGGGCGGGCGGGGCGGTGAGTGTGCGTCCGGGCCCGGCGGGGGTGCGCGCTCGGCGGCGGGAGCGCGGCCCGCGGGTCCCCAGGCGGCGGCCGGAGCTGCCCGGACCGCGCTCTCCGCCGCTCCCCGCGCGGGGCCGGACTTCGGGGCCCGGGCCGTGCGCCCCGGGGGGGACCTGCCGGCGCGGCTACGCGTGCAGCGAGCCCGAGGTAGCGGGGGGGGGGGGGGCGCCGCGGGGGGCCCGACCTCCACCCCGACCCCCGCCCCGCCCCCGCCCCGGCTCCGGCGCCCCCGCCCGGCGCGCGCTCGCCTTCCCCGCGCGGAGGCCAGAGGGCGGGGCCGGGGCCGGGGCCGGGGCGGGGCGGGGCGGGGCGGGGCGGGGGCGGCCGGGGCAGCGCGGCCCGCGGGCTGGGGCGATGCGCGAGCGGCCCGGGCGGGGCGCGGAGCCGGACTTCGGCGAGGGCGGCGCGCCGGGGCCGGGGCTGGGGCGGGGGCGGGGCGGGGGGCGGCGGGGGCCGGGGGCGGGGGGAGGCGGAGGGCGGGCAGGAGGCGCGGCGGCGGCACTCGCCGGGGATGCGGCGGCGGCGGCGGCAGCAGCAGCGGCGCGGAGTCCCCTGCGCCCCGGGGCCCGGCCGGGCTGCGGCAGAGGCGGCGGCGCCCCGCGCGGGGTGAGGCCGGCGGGGCCGTGCGCGCCGGTGAGTGGGGCGCGCGGGGCCGGGGCCGGGGCCGGGGCGCGGGCCGGGGTGGGCGGGGCGGGGCCGGACCCCAGGTGAGCCCCTGCGCGGCGCGGGGGGCGGGGGGGGGGTGCGGAGGCCCCGGCGCCGGCGGGCCGCGGGGGGTGACCCGGTTGACCCCGCCGGCGGCCGGGCGGGCGGGCGAGGACTTGCCCCGCGGCCCTGACCCGCGAGGCCGCGCGGAGCGAGCGCGGAGGGCGCCGCCGCGGGGGGGGGGGGGGCGACCCCCGCGAGTGCAGGGAGCGGCGGACCCGCTGGAAGCCGGAGCACGTGGGGCTTGTGCGGGGGGACCCGGGAGGCGCCGGGCCGGAGCTTCGCGTGACCGGGACGCGCGGACAGGACCGAAACGACAAACTTCCTCCCAGGCCGGGTCAGAGCCAGTTCTCCTCGCCCTGTGCGGTCCCTCCAGGCCCCCGAGGCCTGCAGAAGGGACAGTGGGGCGATTTCTAGGAGTGCGCTTTTTTTTTTTTTTTTTTTTTGCTTTCCTGGATCTTTTTTTTGTTTTGTTTTTTGATGATTCTTTATAGTAGTTCATTCATTCGTTCTGCAAGCGTCTGTGGAGTATGTCCTCGGGCCCGGAACCCCCGTTAGTTCCAGGGAAAGGCGATGACCAGGGTCTAGTTCCTGATCCCTTCACTCCGAGAGCAGCCTAGTAAAGAGATACGGTCCTACATACGGAAAATGTAAAGAGACACCCGCAAATCCTGGTGGGGCACAGTGACCTCTCTGCAATTTCCTACCAGCCCAAAGACAAGACCCGGTCGCCTGCACCCAGTAGGACGGTCGCCTGCACCCAGTAGGACGACCCTCAGCCGCCTCTTCCTCCTTCCTGACAGTTCTGCATCCTTCCCTGCCCCCCTCTCCTCTCTCTCCAGCAGCTTGTTTTAATCACTTTTTGAGTTAAAAGTCAATATTTAATTAACCAAGTAATTACATTCAGCTTACGCTTGAGTCTGGGTATTTGCACATCTGTGCATGCCCGGGTGTCCACCCCGGCCCCCTCCATCCGCCCCAGCCTCTGCCCCTCAGTGCCACCCTCCCTTCCTTTGGGGCAGCAAAGGGGAGGCTGCTCTTGAGCGGGTGCTCAGGTAGGATGGGCTTTCCCTGGAGGACACCAGCGTCTCTCCCCAGAGCAGCAAGAGTCACTCTCATCTCGCAGTTAGTAGTGAAGGGGATTTCTTACTGCATCTCCGCTACCCATCACGGAACCACTGGAGGGCTTTAATTAAATGAAAGCCATTCCTACGTGTGTAAAGGGGGTGGGGAAGATGGGCTGGAGACCACTCACCTTGTAAGGGAAGTTCTTCCAGCTTTTCTTGTCCTGATCCTGGAGAACACTCATCAAAACAGCTGGTCCAGGGGTGTGGGTTAGTATTTCTACTAAGCAGTTGGAAGGGCACCCATCTCCATGGACTTTTGCACATGAAGGATCTGCCTTCCTTGGGCCAAGTTTATGTACATAAATGCCCAGTGTTGACATAACTGCCAAGGCTGAGAGTCATTGTGGGTTTGGTGTTTGGGCTTTGCATATAGTTTTGAGGTTTTTTGAATTCGAATTTATGGCTTTTTTAAAACCCCTAATAACATGTTAAGTTTTCAGACTTAAGGATTGAATACTGAGTTAATTGTAAAAAGCCTGGGCTTGGAGGAGGCCAGTGTGGCTGTGTGTGTGTGTACGTGTGTGCACATGCTAGAGTACGCACACGTGTCCCCTGCCCAACAGCTCTGTTCAGCCGTCATCCCAAGGACCTCTTTAAAGTACAATTGCACACCCTGACACGTGTGCCTTTTGATTTGGGAGGTGACATTTCCCTCTTCCTTTCCCTAGGTGGGTTTAATTTATCTGCCTGGACATGCCTCAAGGGGGCAGCTCCTGGTCTCCTAAGTTAGCCGGCCTGGAATATCACCCAAGTCTGTTCTTAGTCCTCCAGAAAGAAAGCCTTGTCTTCCAGAAGAATAGCAAAATTCCTAAGCAGCTTGTAGTGCACAGGAAAAGCTTACTCTAGACTTAGGACGATAGATAACACCTATGCAGGGTTTTATAAGCCAAACACTGATCTAGCCCCCATTACCTAATAACTCACTTAAGTCACACAAAAACCCTGTGAGCCAGGTCCTGTGACTTTCATCATATTAAAGAAGAGGAAATTGGAGGCACAAGGTTGGTGACTTGCTGACAGTTGATCAGGGGTAGAGCCCAGTTATAAGGGGCCCTGAGTTTCCAGGGTCCACTCTGACCCACTGCACTCTCCTCCCTCCGTGCCCTTGGTCTTTCTTTCCCCTAAGCGTCAAAGAAGTACATGCTCAGTGAAAGAAAACACATTTAGACAATAAAAGCTTGAAAGGGAGAAGCCCATCAGTAATCCTACTTCCATCGAAAAATCCCCACGATTTGGGGGAATCTCAGATTTGGTTCGCGGGGAGGGCTTTGCCTGGCGATGTTTCCTGCCAATTCGCACACACACCCCTAGTTAGAAAGCAAAGGGGCAAGTCAAATGTGGCTGATAGAAAAAAGCATGACATCTGAGATGAAGGTTTCTGCCCGCTGAAGGCACAGTGGTGGGAGGATTAAAATTCTAGAGGTGAGGCCCTCTTGTGGTTGGAGATGGAGTCACATTGGCCTGACCCTGGAGAGGTGGCCCTGAGGCTCCCAGTTTTATATCAGGCCTGGGCCCTAGGTGGCTGGTCCACATTGGAAAGGGCCGCCTCAGTGCTGACCTGCAGGTGAGGGCGTCCTCACCTGAGCCTGCCTGCCTTGTGATGAGCCCTGCCTGGGGAGTCTGCAAGGCCCCTGATCGGATTCAAGGCGCTCCCTAATTGGAAGATCATTAGGATCGTTATAATTAATTGACATCCTGATAAATGGCGTGATTGCCTAATTGGGATGGTTGCTAGGGAACTAGGCCTCACTTGGAACCCAGAGGGGAAGTGGCGTTGGGCTGGCTGCAGTCGGGTGTTAGGGTTACACACCCAGCAGGGAAGGGGGGGTGGGGAGGCAGGGCACAAAAGCAGCCTCCACCCGCATCTGTCGGTGTTTACTGAGCAGCTGCTGTGTGCAAGTCGCAAATGGAATATCAGTTAGGGGTATTTTCATAAAAGGACTGTAAAGTAATCAGGGTCCTTTCTCATATGCAACAGATAGAGGAAAAAATCTCAAAGCAGCATAAGGCCAAAAGAAAGGGACATGTTGGCTTTTATAACCAAAGAATGCTCAGGTAACTCTAGCTTCAGGCACAGCTGGGGTCAGGGCTCAGATTCTGTGATGAGTATCGGTTCCTCTGCGTTTCTGCTCGTCCTTCCACGGGGCTCGTTTCCCTCTGGCTCCAGGGGTGGGCAGGCTCTGGCTCCATGGCTAGGGGAGCCAGACTGCCTGGCTACCTGCCCAGCTGTGTGATCTGGGGAGTATTAGTTAACCTCTCTGTGCCTCGGTGTTGTCATCCAGCAAATGACGAGGATCGTAGCACTTATCTCCTGGTTTGTGGTAAAGGATGAAACGAGATCATCAATGTCAAGTGCTTAGCACGGCGTCTGAGCTCGGCAGGCTCTCAGTGAACACTGGCTGTTATCATAATTGAGGTGTCCGGGTTGGCTGCTGAGGAGCGGTCCTCTTGTCCTCTCCAGGTCAAGCCCAACAGGAAAGAACAAAGCCTCTTTTCTGGAAAGCCCAGGCGTCCCTCTGAGGGGACTGGTGTATGTCATGTGCTCACACCACACCAATGCTGGCCGAGGGAATGAGTTGGCTGGGCTCCCGGGCCCCACCCTGGAGCTGTGGAGAGAGAGACTGAGCCCCCGAAGCCCTGGAGAACATAAGTTAGGGGGATCCCAGTGAAAGGAAGCCCATTGCAGGGGAGGCAAATAGCCAATACCTACGATGAGGGGAAACGCAAATGTGGTCAGATGGACCTGTTGCCGTTTCAGTCAAGGTTAGGGCAGCGTGGAAACATCTGGGTGGGCAGTGTCCCCTCCGTCTCCACTGGGATCAGCAGGCACTGGAAGCCTGGCTTTTCTGCTTTAGCGTCTGAAATATACAGCCTGGCCTTGATTCTGTGTTTTCTGGTGGCCAGGGGCAGTGTTTGCCCACCCTCCCACCATGAGAATCCTCTGAAGATATTTGTTTAAAAAAAAACACAAAATCCTGGGCAGCCCGGTGGCTCAGTGGTTTGGTGCCGCCTTCAGCCCAGGGCGTGATCCTGGGGACCTGGGATCGAGTCCCACGTCAGGTTTCCGGCATGGAGCCTCCTTCTCCCTCTGCCTGTGTCTCTGCCTCCTCTATCTGTTTCTCAAATAAATAAAATTTAAAAAAAAAAAATCCAGACCCTGCTGATCAAACTCCCAAGGAGGGCCCTGCCTGCTGGAGAGTGAACCAGAGTAGCCCATGTGTGTCCTGCCTCAGCAGGGAGGCTTGGGAAAGGGGACCCCGGGGGATGCCTATCTTGTCTTCCTGCCTGATGCAGGGGCTGTCAGGGGGCAGGGGAAATGCCCTGTGTGAGGTTAGGGGTGAGAAGGCATCAGGAAACTGCTGTCCAGAGCAAGAGAGCCTTCCTTCTATTTGTCCACGCACACGTGTTTATTGAGCAGCTGCTATGTGCCAGGCACAGGTTAGGCATCCAGATGAACAAGAGAACACCTGCTTTGTGGGACTTACATCCCAGAGGATGAAAAGTAGATAATACATATACAAGCAAAGCCCACAAATGAGACTCTTTTGGGAAGTGACAGGCTCTACAGTGAAAAGAAATAGCCTATGATGGAGAATTGGCTGTGATGGGGGAGGGGCGGGGAACAGGCTCTGGCAGGTTAACCTCAGGGGAGACCTTTCCCAGGATGTGACCTCTGAGCTGTGACCTAAATTTTGAGAATGGGCCAGCCTCAGAAAACCCTGAGGGAAGAGCATTCCAGCTAGAGGGAAGTGGAAGTAGACAGGAGTGGCCTGAGACACCTGTTCAAAACACAGAAACCTGGTAGGGAGGGGGCAACAGAAGATGAGGTCAGTGGGGAGAAATTTAGATCTTATTTCAAAGGAAAGGAAAACCGTTGAGTTTTAAACTAGGGAACGATATGGTTTGTGTTTTAGAAAGATCTTCGCGGCTCTCCTGGGAGGGATGCTCTGCATCCCAGGTGGCAGCTGGGACAGGTGGGTGGAAACTGATCCTGGCCTAGGTGGCCGTGCTGTCAGCGGACATGGAGTGAAATAGGTGGATTGGAGCTCATTTTGGAAGCAGAGCCAGCAGAACTTTCTGGTGCCTTCCATGTTCAGAATGAAGGAAAACGCTGTGGCTTCTCAACCAGGGGCAATTTTGCCGCTGCGCACCCGCCCCGGGGACATTTAGCAATGTCTGGAGACATTTTTGGTTGTCACAGCTGGGGAGAGGTTGCTATAGGCATCTAGCAGGTGGAGGCCAGGGCTGCTGTTAAACACCCCCCAGTGCACACAGGGGCCCCCATGACAGATAATATTGACCATTGGGCCAGGGAACCAGAGGCGATTAGACCACCTGCGGGGCATGGGGGGATAATCCAGAATTAGTGATGGCATTGTTGGGTTTGAGATGACATGGGGGTCTGAGCACTCAGTGGCTGTTGTTTATATGAGTCTGGGGCTGGTGGCCTAAGTCTGGGAGTTTTTGGAGCACTGATGTTATTTGAGGCCATGGGACTGGGATCGTCTGGGGAAATGTATTTTGTTCTCTAGTATGGTCCCCTCCTCCCACCATGCCTGTCTTGCATCTATTGGATGAATTTCTTTCGCACACCCCACATGCTCACCTCTTTATGATACTCCTGAGAAATTCCCAAAAGCCCAGGCTGAGCCTCCACTTGTCCATCTCCTCATTGCTCAGTGATTAGCAGACACTACAACAGATGCCCTTGGGGATCTAAGGTCAGGTGGGCTCTTGGGCCTCACAGGCAATATGGTACCTGCTTGGTACTTCCTGTTGGCGTGGTCTTCAGAGCTTCTCCTCCAGTCCAGACCCAGACTAAATAGAATTCTCTCTAACCAGAGACCACCGCCATGTTGAATTCTACATAATCTCTTAATACGATTCCAAAACATATGTTGTCCGGTGGCCCTGGCCTCTGACGTGTAGCTTTGTCTTATGAAAGCCTGGCTCACTGCTTTGTTATACCTGGGCCCTGCTTGCAACATAGGTAGGTTCTACCCCACACCCAGAGTCATGAGTAGGTCTTGTGAGTGAGTTGATGGACAGGGCCATCCCCCTGGGACCATGAGCAGTACCCAAGATGTGTTTGGCCAGGTGGAAGCCAGATGTATTAGGTGAAGAATGTTGCCAATAGACTTTCTCATTGGCTCCCAGTCAGGGCCGCAGTGGGTGACTTGACCCACCTCAGCTGCCAGAAGAGAGGAGCTTTTTGAAAAGAGAATAAAAAACAATTAGTTCCCAGAAGTTCAGGAGATGTTCATGCTCTGGTGAAAATCAGCTCATCCAAAAGCTGCATTTCTGATCTGCTCTAGAGACAGACACTGTCCACAGACTTGTGAATGCAGGTCACTCTTCTGGATATTTCAGGGAAGAGGAAATCCTACTACAACAGTTCTCAGTGGCTTAGAGTCCTAATCATTTGAATGTGAATCAAGATGTATTCACTGCAAGTAATAGAATTCCTGGCTGAGAGTGGCTTGTACAATAGAAACATTAGTTCTCACTTAACAAGAGTCTGAGGCAGGGGAGCCCTGGAGGCAGTTTGTTTGCAC
The DNA here is from genome assembly GCF_018345385.1 of Vulpes lagopus. Lineage (NCBI taxonomy): Eukaryota > Metazoa > Chordata > Mammalia > Carnivora > Canidae > Vulpes > Vulpes lagopus. The sequence goes on from NC_054841.1 coordinate 12,957,198, forward strand.
AATAATGTCTTCAAAGACCCAGGATCTTCCTGTCCTCTGTTCCTCTGTCCTCCTCCTGTCTCTGGCCTTGCTCTTCATGGTCTCAATATGGCTGCTGCAGCTCCAGACATTATATCTCCATTCAAAGTGAGAATAAAAAGCAGGACTCCCTGCTGTTTGTCTTTTAATCAGAGAGCAAAATCCTTCCAAGAACACCGTCACCCCAGCAGACTTTGCTTCATGCCTCATTAGTCCAGGCTTGGGTTTTGTACCTCACACCTAAGCCAAACACTGGCAGAGGGAAGTGGGCTTTTCATTTGACTTAGCTCAGGGGTTCCCAAAGTGAGCAGATCCGACACCCTCTTCTTAAAGCAAATATTTTTGGCATGTTTACCTGAAATAAATTCACAGATAATAGAACCTATCTGCACATCTTTTAACTGATCAAATACTCCGACTGTAATTTAAAGGAAGACCAAGAGGGAAGTGAGTTAGAGGAAACCATATGTATGCTGATATCTTAGACACAGCTCCACTGGAAGACCAATGAAGCAGTCAGAGGCCCACACTAGTGTGGGATCACATAAATCTGACAGGTACAAACGCAGTAGGGTATGAACATGTGGTTTGGACAGCTCGAATACCACAAGTGCTACAGCCATAAACAATGTGATTTGCCCAAATAGTGAACAATTTCGCAAAACTTCTAAACAAAACAAACTGCAGTCTTCCCTCCATTGGCTTAGTGGTTGCATTCCCAGAACATTCAGTGTAGAGTAGAACCAGGCAAAACATCTCGTGTTTATATGTGAAATGGGGTTCATCTCTGAGGTCAGGTAACTGACCGTAAAAGCTCTTTCACGTGCACGAGCATCTTGTGGGACATTACAAAGTCGTGCTGGAAACAGGGCAGCTCTTCACGGTGGGGAGCGTTGCAAATTATCCAGCATCCCTGCATGGCCGCCAGATGCCAGAAACGTCCCTCAGTCACTGTGACAACCAAAAAAAAAAAAAAAAAAAAAACCTCACAAATTCCTGTGAACACCCCTTTGGGCTGATTTCACCCTTGTGAGAACCGTGGGCTTAGACTAATGCTGGTTTATTGCCAGGACAGGGGTCTATCCCCTTAACAAAGTTAGGGTCCTGTAAACTGGGAATGACTTTGGGGTGGGGGAGCACCCACAGCTTCTGCCTCAGAGCTGTCCCAAAGCCCCTCTTTCTGCTTCTTACTTGCCTTGTAGACACCTTCCCATGATGTCCTAGTCCCCTCGGGTGGCACAACCCCATGCGGTTAGCACGGACCAGCCTCTCCGGCAAATAGGGTCATGAGTTCTTGGGTGCATCCAGGTATCAGTGGGCTTCCACCTGGGGAGGAGATAATGAAAGTACAGAAGACTCATCTCAGAGGATCAATAGGTCCCAGGGGTTAAGAGGATGCTCTCTGGAGCCAGACCTCCAGCCCAGCCACTCAGTAGCTGGGTGGAGCTAGCTGGCAGGTCACAGAACCTCTCTGAGCCTCAGACCCCTCTTCTGTAAAATGGGGATGATGATAGTTAGCTTCCTGGCAGCCTCCCCACCTCCGGCACTCACAGTGAGACACGAGTACAGTGAGTGGGCACATGGAAACTGCTTCCAGAAGTTAGGCGTCATTGCTTATACTTGTAGATCGTTTTTAGCTTCTTTTTTTTTTAATTGAGGTGTAATCGACTTATAACAATGTACTAGTTTTAGGTGTACAGCGTAGTGATTTGACATACGTACATGTTGTAAAATGATTATTACATTAGTTTTAATAGCCATCATCACCCAGTTAAATGTTTTTCCTTGTGATGAGAATTTTTAAGATTTATTCTCTTAGCAACTTGCAAATACACAGCACCATTAACTACGGTCACCCTGCTGTACATTGTGTCCCCGGTTATCACCGGAAGTTTACACCTGTTGACCACCTTCACCCATGTTGCTCACCCCTCACTGCCCACCTCTGGCAGCCACCAAATCTGCGTATGAGTTCCGTGAGTTTTGTTTTAAGATTCCACATCTAAGTGAGCTCACACAGGGTTTGTCTTTCTCTGACTTATTTTGCTAAGCACAATGCCCTCCGGGTCCATCCACATGACCGCAAAGGGCAGGATCTCCTCCTTTCTCCTGGCTGAGTAATATTCCATGTGTGTGTCTATACACCACCTCTTCTCTGTTCGTTCATCCTTTGGTGGATATTGAGGTTCCTTCCGTGTCTTGGCCGTTGTGAATAATGCTGCAGCAGATATGGGGGTGCAGATATCTTTAGTGATTTCATTTCCTTCGTCTAAATGCCAGAAGTGAAAATGCTAGATCATAGGGTAGTTCTGTTTTTAATTTCTGGTGGGGGAACTACCCTCTGCTTTCCACACTGCTTTCTTCTTAGCATCTCGAAGTGCTTCTGCGCCTCCTTCCGTGACCTCTCAGCCACCCTGTCCACAAGGAGGGCTGAGACCTGCCCCCTGCAGAGGATGGAGTCCAGCTCAGAGAGACGCCGCAAGTAGGCCAGGTAACTAGAGCCTGAGCGTGAGGCTTCCTGACCGTATGAGGTCCACTGTGTCCCACTCCCCACCCTGTCCCCACCCACCCCACACTTAGGCCTCAATCAGGCCAGCTCAGGAGGGGAGCAAGCCTTGGGGACCCATCCGTAGGGCCCCGAGCCCCTTCTGGGAGCCCAAAGTGGGCTTGTCACCACGTACTCAGGAGATGCTCATAAGCTGAGCAGGAGTTCATAATCAATCTCCAGGGCGGCACCCAGGCCACACCCAGACCAATTAAATCAGTGCCCCAGGGTTGGGGCTGGGGCATCAGGATATTTTAGGGCTCCCAAGTGACTCCAGTGTGCAGCTAACACAGGAAGAAAAGGTGCTGGATGGGATGCCTTCTGCTAGGCATTTCTGCAAATAGAAGGTAGCAGCTCCTGTAATAAAACCGTCCTCCTGGTGGCCTGTTGTACCTATAGGAAAGTCCAGACTCCTTGGGGTAAGCTACCCTGCCCTGCACCACCTGGCTTCCGCCCCCAACTCACACCCCACTCCTCCAAGCTTATTACACTGTCACACTGGCCTCTTCTCTGTTCCTTGGCCACATCCAAGTTGTTCCAACCTCAGGGCCTTTGCACTTGCTGTCCCCTCTGTCTGAACATCACAAGTGTGGCTCCTTTTGATTCATTAGGTCTCAGCTCAAATGTCACATCCTTAGATAATGCCTAGAATGACACCTGTGTTATGTTGATCACACCACTCTGGAATTAACTCAGTGTACTTGCTTATTTGTCCTTTGTCCTAGTAAGCCCCGTGGCCACAAAGCCAGGTCTGTCTCGTTCACTTCTGTATCCCCAGCACCCAGAGCAAGTCCCAGTACTCTGCATGCTTGGGAGATATTTTTTGGTTGAAGAAATCTGGAAGGAGGCTTGAAGATGCTCTGCTGGGTCTGAATCTAGAGTTCAGGGATCCGAGCTCAAAAGTGACTGCTGAAGGCAATGGAGTCAAAACCAGTGTGTCACTTGCAGGAAGCAAAAGTGGGAGTGGGAAGAGTTGCCTTTGCACACTCCTCAGTCCCTGGACCTTCCTGGCACCCCGTGCAGGCCAGAGCTGGGATCCATGCTGACATTGCTCAGAAAGGGGCGGCCATCCCCCTCAGGCCACAGCAGGGGCATCAGACCCTGTGGAAGGGCCTGCGGAACCCTCCGCTTCTGACTGGTCTCAGGCCACTTGGGATGTGCATGTTAATCCATGAGATCAGTGACGTGAGGTTTCTGCAGGTGCCCTGTCTCTGCACCTGCATTGTCCCCTCCGGAAAGGAACTGTCACAGCTCAGGAGACCTGCCTCTCTCTCCTCCTCTCCTGAACTCACACCCCTGAAAGCTCACGTTTCTACACACCAGGCAATGTTCTAAGTGCCCACTCAGGAGTACGCCCACTCCGTGCCACGGGCTGTGTCCGTCCTTTCACGCTGCTCTATCAACACCAGAGACTAGCAGGCTTGTAAGCAACAGAGATTTCTCACCAAGGTCACGGTGCCAGCAGATTCAGAGTCTGGTGAGACACCACTTCCTCGTTCACAGATGACACCTTCTCGTGTCCTCATGTGGCAGAGGGGCAAGGGAGCTCTCTGGGGTCTATTTTATAAGGACACTAATCCCATTCATGAGAGCTCCCCCCTCATGCCTCATCACCTCCCAAAGGCCCCACCCCCTAATAGTATATCATATTGGGGATTAGGTTTCACCATATGAGTTTTGGGGAAACACAAACATTCCATCTATAGCACAGAGACCCTTTAATCCCCATTTTCCAGACAAGGAAGGTGGGATGCAAAGAAGTCTCCCCGTGTTCTGTCCTATTAGAGAAGGAGGTCACAGCCTGGCTAAGCAGGGCCTGCGTTCAGCTCACAGAAGCGTTTAACCTACATGCTGTTTTGAACATATTTTAAAGTTGTCAGATCTTTTAAAAATTGTGAGATTTTTACATTTTAAAAATCAGAGTTTCTAATTTGTGGGGGGGGAAAAAAGGGAAGATGGGCACATCTGGCCGCCTTGAGTTCCATCCCCACCAATTTTAGGTTCACCACTTTGCCACAGTCCCTCCCGTTCCCTGTTGTCTGAAGCTGCAATCAGGTTCACTTGCCACTGGTCATTGCACTTGCCCTGCTGGTCTCATCGTGGAGCAGTATTTCTTTGTGTTCTTAACGCCTCTATCAAGAGTGTAGAGTGAGAGCTGGAGAGAAGGGAGCGTGTGGGTTTTTCTTTCACTCACCCACTTCATTTAGGTCACCTGCCTGGCCCACATGGGCATTGGAGTTTACCCTCAGCCACAACACTTTGTTCAAATCAAATGGCCACATTTCTAGAGACCATGCATTGCAATTTTGTTTATAATAATAACAGAAGTCTAATATCTCTTGGGTACTTGTTGCCAAGCATTTGGTCATCACTACAAAGCTTTTGATCAAAGCCTATTATCATCTCCATTTTGTAATTGAGGAAATTGAGGCACCATGTGTGATGCCCCCACTGGAATAGGGGCCCCTTAAGCTTGTTCATCTTCATACCACTCGTGCTCAGATGACTGGCCGTTTGAAACCATGATTGAAAGAATGAATGAATGAATGAATGAGGTTCTCCTCTAAGTGTTCATCTGATTAAAGCCATTGGCCCCTGGAGACCAAACATCTTGATTCATCACAGGTCGTTTGTGATACTCCAGTTGGAGGAATGGGCTCTAATCAGTGTCATTCAAGGCCCTTTGGTTGTGTTTCTGGTTGTGACAGATCACCCCCAGCTTGGTGGCTTAAAGCAACATTGTAACAATTCTGTGGGTTGCCTAGTGGTTCTCCTGCTTCCTATAATATCAGCAGGAAGATCCAAAATGGCTAAACTCAAATGGCCAGCCCCTAGTGCTGGTGACCAGGCAGGAGTAAACTGGGGCCATCCACTGAATCCTCCATCCTCCTCCATGGGCCTCTTCCCACAGCTGCTTGCACTTCCTCATAGTATGGTGGTCTCTGAGCAGCATGGCTCCTAGAAACACAAAAATGAAAGCTGCCAGGCCTTCTAAGGCTTTTGCTTAGGAAGCTCCAGGGCCCCTACCCCCTCGAGCAGGAGTTGCTGGAGAAGGGGTTCCAATGGGACAGATGCACCCCAGCTTTTTTCTTCTGCCCTTGACACTCCTTTTAAAAGTCAAACGCCTTGTGAGAGTCTGATTGACCAACTTTGGTCACATGATCACCGCTGGGTCACATGGCAGGAAAAAGTGACACAACCTGGCAGGGGAGAGAAAAATCCTCAAAAGGAAATTGGGTTCCTAGGATCAAGAGAAGGGGACCAGATGCTGGGCAAAGTTAGAAACCACCACTCAGCCCCTGAATAAATGACACCTAGGATGAGAGATTATCATTTTTGAATAAGTAGCTGGAAGATGGATGGATGGATGGATGGATGGACGGACGGACGGATGGATGGATGGACGGACGGACGGGTAGAGGAATGATTGAATGCATTTTTTAAAAATCTAGTATAAGTAGAATGCCCAAGGGGCACCTGGATGGCTCAGCCAGTTAAGCATCTGACTTTTTATTTCAGCTCAGGTCAGGCTTTCAGGGCTATGAGATTAGCCCTGCATCAGGCTCCAACCTGGGTGTAGAGCCTGCTTAAGATTCTCTCCCTCTCTCTCCTCTTTCTTTTCCAAAAAAGAAAAACGAGAATGCCCAAGTCTCTGGTCTCTCTTCCAGGTCAGGGAGCCCATAACCCAGGCACTGCTGGGGGCCAAGAGCCCTCTTTATGAAACAGAATCAGCTCTCAGAATCCCTGCTGTGCCTCAGCATCCTAACCCCAAAGATGGGGATAATCTGAGCTGGCTCCTGGAAGGGAGAGCATGTGCAATAATGAGGGAACCTTCAGTACAGTGAGTGTGCTCCCGCCTCCCCAGACCCCACCCCACCTGGACACTGGCAGCCAGCTCTCGCACCTTCTCTTGCAGCCACTGGACACCCGGTGACACCCTGTGAGTCCCTCAGTGTGGTGAGACCGCCAGTGGGAGAAACTGAGCCAAGCATAAAGAGCACCTCTAACCTATGGCTTTTCTCCCCTTGGCAGTCTATTTCCAGCTGCTGATTGGATTGCACAGCATGCCAGGGTTGGAAATGGACCTGTCATGTGAAATTCTCTCGACTTGCATCTCTAAATTTAGTGAGTTATTTGGGAAAAGTTGCTTCAGACTCCTTCCCCCGCCAATGAGTAACAAGCTTCTCCAATAATTGTAAGCACCGGGCCGTTTCCAAGGTGAGCTAATGAGACGCTCATCTGCTGATAGCAGGGGCTTGATGGGTGAGGATGGCGCACATGGCTGTGGATTAGGTGGAAAGGGAAGAAATAATTAGATTATTAATACCAGGTGGCCAAAATAGATTCCTATCCCTTTATGTTCTTCTCAAAGGGAACTATAGTCTCTGAAACCATAAATATGTGTCTTGTGGGGGTAAACTGTACTGAGAAAATGTAGGGTTAAAAAATAGGGGACTGGAATCCTCAGTCTCAGCTGAGGCGTCTACACTGAGAGCCAGCCCACAGATAGGGGTGAATAATGACTCCGTTCAGGTCCAACTTTATTGCTTTTGGCCAAAGGCCTTTTGCAGAAATAACTTTGTAACTTGCTGCCAGGGAAGCTTTTGTCCACAGCTGAGACAAAAGAACAAAGAACAGAGGTGGGAATTTCTGTGTCGGATGCCCATTTCCCCTAAACACCTAGCAAGAACAACAGGTGTGGCCTGGAAGGTGTGGGCTGGGGGAAGGTGAAGTCCAACCTCCTCTGTGGCAGGCTGCCACTCCTGTTCCCTCCTCCTGCCATACTGGTGTTTATTCTGTTCTTCAAGCAAACTCATTCCTACCTCAGGGCCTTTGCACTCGCTTTTTTCCTTTGGTTAGAAAGCATTTCATCTGTAAGTGGCTTCTTACCACCTCTGGTCTCACCTCAAACATCACCCATTCTTAGAGGCCTTCCCTGATTTTCTCTCTATCCTGTCTCCCTGGTGGTTCCTTCAAAGCTCTTGAAACGACCTGAAACTCATCTTTGTTATTATCTGTCTCTCCCAGCAGGATGTCAGCTCCTTGAGAGCAGAGGCCTGGCCTACCCTGTGTTTGTGGTTTATTCCGAGCATCCTGTGTAGCACCTGGCACATTGTAAGTGCTCAGGAAAGATCACACAGGTTTGAAGGGTTGCAAATAGCCCTCCAGCCAAGCTCCAGAGGAGCTTCGTTTGGTCTGCTCGGTATTTAAAATGTAGTGAACGTTTTCACTTTAAGAAGGATATTTCCAGTGGGGTCGAGTCCTCACCCTGCAACCTGTTCCTTTAGATCCAGACCATGTCACTGGTTTCTCCTGCCTCGCCCCTGCAGACATTTGAGTTTGAGGTTCCACTTTAGACAAAGGCCACTGCAGACAGGTGTCTCTCTCCAGAGATAACCAGATAATATCCGGGCTTCTCCTGAGCCTAGGCCGTGGGCCAGCCCACTGGCTCTGGCCAACCCAGTCCCATTGAGTGGATGAAGGCATGGTTTCCGGTGGGCAGGACTCTGTGGTCCTCATCTTAGGGGCCGTGTTTTAGGGGGTCATTCCATAAATGACATGGAATTTCACTGTGTTCTCTTCTGAGTCATCAGGGAAGGAGTCCCCATAACCCCCTCTTGTGGTCTTCAAGGAGGCCTGCTCCCCTTGCAAGAAAAAGGTCAGTGCCCTTGGCAAGCAAGAATCCAACTACAATGTCATTGAATTTGTTTCTTTATGTTGCTATCCATTTATGGCAGGGATTCTGCCCTGGGGGCGATTTCGTTCCCCCGAGGGAACACATGGCAATGTCTGGAGTTGTCTTTGTTGTCCTCAGTTGGGGGTGGATGCTACACACATGTCACAGGTGGGGGCCAGGGAGGCTGCCAGACACCCTACAATGCACAGGCCAAAGAATGGCCCAGCTCCCATTGTCCGTGGAGCCCAGATTAAGAGATTCTGGCTTAGGGCAAGTGGTGCTTGCTCCTCATGGAGGGAGAAGCCTTCCTTTGTAGATAAATTTGCTAAAATTGGAAAGGGAACAAGCTGAAGAATCTGGCACAAGTTGAGAGCGCAGGTGACACACAGATCTTCTGAGACGTTGCCACACAAGAGCGGGGGCACGGGGTCAAAGTGGGTCCTGTCGGTGATTGTGGGCCAGGTGGAGTAGCTGCGTTGTCTGGGCCAAGTTCTGGAAGGCTGGGGGACGTCTGTGGCTCTTACCCGGTCTAGCATTGTCAGTGCCACCCCTCGCCCCAGACCTGGTCCCCGGCCCCAGCCCGGCACCCCTCAGTTTAAGGCATCCACTCCCAACAGGTCAGCCCCTGCCATGGACACAGCGGCCTCCCCTTCCAGACAGCTCCCATGGGCACAGTGTCCCTGGGCTCTGAGGGCCAAGGGGCAGGCCTCTGGAGTGTACCCCTCTTACCACAGCAGGTGGGAAGGGGGCAGTTAGGGCCAGTTCCCCAAAACCAGGTCCCACACTTCACTTGGGGTTTCTGGGTTTGTTGGCGGCTTCCTTTCTACTTAAAAACAAGGAAGGGGAAGTTTTATTTTTTAAGTGGGAATTCCTGTTTTCCATGCCAGTATAACAGGAGAAGCCCCATTCTCTGAAGTATGGGGCGGGGTTGGGGGTGCCTTCTGTGGCTTTCCACGTCCAGCACAAGCTTTTCTCTTTGCTCCCTTCAGAAGCAGGACAAGCAGGACTCTGGCCCTGACACTGCTGATTGAACCCATTTGAATCATATGAGACAGAGGAGTGGGGTCCAAGGAGCCTTCAGGTCCCCCAGGGCCTCCTGAGGCTCAGGGATCTCGGAACTGGGCGTGGGCACAGACTCCAAAGCTTGCCAGACGCAGACACAGAATCAGACTAGGTTCAAGTTTCACTTCCTAGAAGGGGTAATGTGTGCTCTCGAGAGGCCCCCATGGCTCTCCAGGAGGTAGCAGGACCCTTTGTGTTTCCAAGACGGCCGCAAATTAGCCTGCTCACTCATCTACACCGTGATCTTGACACTCCTCCATGGAAAGATGGGGTCCCTTGTCCCCTCCTTTTGAACCTGGCCAGTCTTTCTTGTGAATGGCCTGTGACAGATAGGATGTGGTGGGAGTGGCCCTGGGGGACAGCAGAAATGAGTTCAGTTGCAAAAACTGAGGCAGCCCTGCCCATTGCTGGGACACCCCCCTCCCGAGCCACAAGGTGACCCATAAGAAATCAGACCCCCCACCCTGAGGCCACCATGCTGGGAGGAAGCCCAGGGCACACAGGGAGGGGCCCCCTGAGGTCCTAGCCAACTGCCAGTAGCAGCCACCAGCTCTTTGGTCATTTCAGCTCTGGCTTCAGACATTCTAAAGCAGAGACCAGCTATCCATGCTGTGTCCTGTAAAAAAAAAAAAAAAAAGACTATTCTCCTGCTAAGGTTGAAGATCAGTTGTTACACAGAAACAGTCATCAGAGCACTTGGCATGTACCAGTCTACCTCCTTTCAATCATTCATTCATTCGACAACATCCAGAATCTCACATCTTGCCCCCTCACCGCCCCTCTCCTGGTCCAAGCACTGTCCAGGCAGCTGTCCCACTGGCCTCCCTGCCTCCACCCTCACGCCCTGCAGTCTGTTCTCCACACACAGCCAGAAGGATCCTGTTAAAACCTACATCCAATCTCAACACTCTCAGGCTGGAACCTTCCAGATCTTCCTCTCGCTCCAAATATTAGCCTTCCCATCACTCAACACTCCAGCCCTGCTTGCCCACTTTATATGTCTCAGGCTCCCTGGCACGCTCCTCTCCCAGGACATTTGCTCTTGTTTTTCCCTAAGCCTGGAACACCGTTCCCCTGAATATCTTCAAGGCACGTTTCTTCACCACCTTCAGGATTCTACCCAACTGACACCCCCCCCCCCCACCATTTAAAGATGCAGCCTTACTCTGACCAGCACTTCTGACCTCTCTCTCTTGTCTCACCCTCTTAGGACTCATCACCTCATGCCTGTGATTTATTTTGGTGTTGATCCATAAAAGATTGTTTATTTCTGGGTCTCCAGCATGTAGAACAGGGCCTGTGCATAGTAGGTGCTCAGTAAATATTTGTTGACCAACTGTAAGAATTAGCACCCAGGCTGTGCCAGGGGCTGGGGCTATTTAGAAAAGAGACCGCCCAGGGTGCCTGGGTGGCTCAGTCGGTTGTGTGTTCAACTCTTGGTTTTGGCTCAGGTCATGGTCTCAGGGTCCTGGGATCGAGCCTTACGTCAGGCTCCCTGCTCAGCACAGAGTCTGCTTGAGGATTCTCTCTCTTTCTCTCTCCCCATCTGCCCTTCCACCCACTTGCGTGCGTTCTCTCTCTCTCTCTCAAATAAATCTTCTTTTAAAATCCTTTAATGAGGGCCTGGGTGGTTCATTGGTTAAGCGTCTGCCTTCAGCTCAGGTCATGATCCCGGGGTCCTGGGATTGAGCCCCGTGTTGGGCTCCCTGCTCAGTGAGGAGTCTACTTCTCCTTCTGCCTCTGCCCCTCCCACCGTCCATGCTCTTTCTCTTTCTCAAATAAATAAGTAAAATCTTTTTTAAAAAGTAAGGAAAAATCCTTAAAAAAAAAAAGGAGACAGCCCTACCCCTGCAGAGCTTCCAGTAAGAAAAACAACCCCCACAAAATAAAGACCAGAATAGAAGAGTGCATGAAGAATCACATGTTGTGATGAGTGTTCTGAAGAGAACAAACCTTGGATGAGGCCAAGAGTAACAGGGAGTCCTCCTTCCAGGAGGACGGCCAGGGAAGGCCCCCTCTCCACCTTCAGACTCCACCTATCCCATACTGCAGGGCCGTGCCCAGGGAACAGTCTGTTTGGCTTGGCAGATGAGGAAACTGAGACCAAATTGGGACCAGAATTCATGACTCCCACGCCCACGTTCCTTCTGCTTTTCCACACCACCTTTTTCTTATCGGTTGACAAATAAGGATGAGGAAAGTTTGCCTACAGTAAGGCAGAGAGTTGGGCCCGGGCCCAGGCCGAGGGCTAGCAAGCCGTGTTGTCAGGTCTCTCTGCACGGAGGCAGGAGGCAGCTGGGAAGCCACCTGAGTCAACACTCTGTCTCCAGCTTGCTCTACCATTTGGGTTCATTCGGTTGCAAGTGACAGAGAAAGCAACTTGGCACAACCTAAGAAACAAAGAATTTGATTCATGTCCCTAAGGAGTCAACGTGTGAGAAAGTTCACCTATGAAAGAAAGAAAACTGCTCAAACTAGTCAAAGGAAAAAAAGGAATCTCTTGGCACCCACAACAAAGAACCCAAATGTAAATCTTCTTCTTTCAGGCTTAGCTGGATCCAGGTCTCAAATGTTTCAAAACCCAAGTATGTTCCATTTCTCTGCTCTGTTTTCTTCCGCATGTTGGCTTCATTCCACCTCTACATGAGGCAAGATGGTGTCCATCTTCCCTCACCCTCATGGTGGAAGGACATGGAGCAAGTTAGCCAGTTGAAAAGGGTAGGTAGGCATCTTCTCCTAGCCAGGCCAGGGCACCTGGATTACTCTGGTTGGCCAATCACTGAGGAGGAGGAATTGGAAGGCTCTGATTGGCTCAGGTCTGGATCCCATAGTCTAGCCTTGGAGCTCTGCAGCTGGGGCATAGTTTGAACCTCACGGATTGAGGATTGGGGAGAAGATCCCCAAATGAAAACTGGATGCGTCATAGAAAGTATGTTAGCCCAAACCCAACCAAGAATGCTAGCCAACATATATTGGGCACTTACTGTATACAGTCCTAAAGCTCTAAAGGATTCACAGGCATTAAGCCATTTCGTCTTCACAACTCTGTAAATGCTCTTACTGGCCCCACTTTATAGATGAAGACACTGAGGCCACAAGAGGGTAAGTTACTCCTCCAACAACTCGTCCGTAGTAGAGCCAAGATTGGAACGCCACTTCTCTGGCTTGTTCCCGGCTGCATTTTAGCACGTACCTATCTGCTTGGCTTTCTCCACTCTCTCAGCTCCATCAGAGGAGAGGTCTGTGTCTGGTTCTTTTCACTGATCATGAAACAGTATTTGCACATAGATGCTCAGATACTCGAGCATGTGAATTACATGGCCTCTCAAACACCGCTCACTTTACATATAAAACCTTGCGACGTTCAGCCTTCCAGCTCCTTGAATATATTGTTTCTGAGCTTCTGTTGAGCTCTAACTAGACTCCGTGGTCCCATCCTAGAAGTTCACTGTGGTTTGCCATAACTTCGAGTCCTGACACTTCTCACTTTTGGCTAGAGTTTTTCAGCTCCAGCTTTTGACCTGACTCCTTAGAATGTCAGCTCCCTGAGGGCAGGGACTTCCCCCCCCCCCCCCCCACTGCTTTATCTGCAGTACCAAGAACTGTGCCTGGCACATAGTGGGTCTTTGAGAATTTCTTGTCGAACGAACAGTTATACAAGCAACGGGGTTCTTAAGCCATTCTCTCTATGCCCTGATTTCCTTTCCAGATCCTGAGCCCTTGTCTTGAAATTTCATCTTTGCTGCCTCCCTTTGAAAGACCCTTCTCTTGTCCTGTGTCCTGCTCTGGAGAGCTGGCGTGCTTCTCTACCTCCAGCTGGACTTCCAAGACCAGGCACAGAGAACCACCAGATGTCCTGGCCCCAGGCAGGAAGACAAGGAGAGTCTGTGTCCATAGGTTACAGGAGCTCCTGTCCTTTCTTTGACAGCCCTGGAGAGGAAGAGAGAAGCCTGGAAAAAACCTGAAGCCAGGAAGAAGGGGAGACACCAGAGGAGTGTAAGGTTGAACAGATGTGCTTGTGTCATTTCCCTATCTAGACCACTCCTGGGCTTGCGAGGTTCGAGACCACGCATTTCCATCCTTCCCACTCTGCCTGCCATTTGCTCATGCCATTTCCCGTGCTAGAAGCACCCTGTCTTCCCCCCTCTTCAGAAAAACCCTGTGGGTTCTTCAGAACTTTGTTCCTCTTACTTAGGAAGAGGAACTTAAACTTTACCTTAAACTTTATCCTGTGAGACCTCCTCCAGGCAGCCCTCTTTGACTGCCCCCCCCCCGACCAGCACTTTCCCCCCTTCTTCTTTCTGTTTGTGCCATACGCTTAACCTCAGCTGCTTGTACCATTCATGGGTCTTCAAGTGAGCACAGGGGTCAGGTTGAGGCGCTGGGGTCCGGCCGTCTGGGTGCACATCTCAGCTGTGAGGTCCGCTTGCTTTACCCACCCAGGGCTCTGCAGGAAGCAGGTCGAGTCTTCCAACAAAGTTGTGAGCAGTGTTAAGAAAATGAGTATTCAGATCCCGAGGGCTGGGGACGGTGGGGAGCATTGGTTGGCACCTGGAGAGAGCCACCCACGGGAGCTGCAGCCCCCAGCAGAGCAAGAGAGGGATGTGGTCAGCTCCCAGCACCTGGGCAGGGAGGACGGATGCCTGGCAGTGACCCCCCCCTCCCACTCCCCCAGGGCCAAACCCCACCAAGAGCCAACTGCTGTGGTCCATCCAAGTGAATCTCCCAGGGCGCGGGGAAGCCCGCCCAGAGAGAGGATGGGGAGGAGGTGAGCCAAGGTGGAGGCAATAGCTGCTCCACCTCCAAACTGCATGACCTTGGGCAAGTTCTGGAAACTCCCCGTGCCTCGGCTTCCTCATCTGCAAATAGAACATCCGACTCCGAGCTGTAAGGGTGACTGTAAGGGTGACGGAGCTAACGGGAAGAGCGCGGAGGGATGGGCGGGGCCTGTCATAAGTACCCGCACGTGGTATTATTCATTCTCCACCACCGTTTTTCAGGGGAGTTTGCTGGGCTGGGCCTGGTGCTTCCTGTTGGAAGAGATTCCCTGAAGCAGCCGAGGGTGCCTGTCTGCACGAGGCTCAGCCCGCGTCCCCAGCAGCGTCCCCAGCAGCCCCTCAGGAGCCTCCCCTGCGGGCGGGGCTGGCACCCGGCCGCCCGCTCCCACGGTTCCTCCCCGCTCCCTCCCATTGGCCAGCCCGGGTCACATGTCTGCCTCTGGACCAATCACTGGAGCCAAGGGGATGAAACGTGCTGATTGGCTCTGCCTGGGTCACGTGTTCTGCCCCGGAGCCCAGCTGCCCCTGCCTAGCGCAGTAAGGGGGCGGCCGGGACCCCAGCCCCCCTGGAGGACTTCCCGGGGTTGGGGGGGGGCCAGTGGAATGTTTTGCTAGGTCAGGAGTTGGGGACACGGATGTGAGACCTGACAAAGATCCTTGGCCTCTGGGAGCTGACACCCCAGTTGGGCTGGAGAAGGGGGGGTGACCCATAAAGGAAAAGGTAAAATCCATAGTTTGCCAGAGGTGGTCAGGACTAGTGGGAGGGGCAAATATTTCTGTGTTAACCTGTTAAGACAAAATGTAAGCAATGACCGGAAGGAGGTGAGAACAGGGCCTTGAATATAGCTGGAGGAAGGCTCCAACCAGAGGGAACAGCAAGTGCGAAGGCCCTGGGGTGGAGACATGCCTGGCATGTCAAGAAACAGCACAGGGGCGGAGTGGACAAGGGGAAAAATGGAAGAGGATGAGGTCAGAGGGGTGATAGGCCCCCTTAGAGTCTCATTGGCCCTTTGGAGGGTTTGGGGTTTTATTTAGCATGAGATGGGAGCCCTCAAGGCTTTTCAGTGGAGGGCCTTCTTGATTTTAACAGGACCCTCTGGCTATTTGCTAGAAGGTGGAGAGAGTAGAGGCAAGGAAACTACTTAGGAGGCTGTTAGGATACAGGCAGGACTATCCTACCACCTAACGCTGTGCTTTGCACATACTAGGCCCTAAATAGAGATCTGTTAAGTAAATGAAGGAGGACGTTAGTGGTCGGGCTGTCCATACCACCTGCCCCAGCACACGGGGCACCTCTCCACACTCTACAATCCCTTTCCTCCCTTCTCCCTGAGGCTTCTTCCCTCAGGCAGTGCCTTGTTCTGCCTCGGGCCACGTCCTCTCCCACTCCCTCAGCTGCCTAATCATTCCCAAACTCCTCTTAGCTAATCTTGTTGGCAATTTAGGGATCCTCAGAGAAGACTACCATCTGGGTCTTTCTGGACAGGCCTGAGCGAGGTCCTGGGAGCTTCCCCAAAGCTGTGGTGTGTGGGGCAGGGAGGGGTCATTGGGCCCCCTGGGACTTGTTCCTCTCTGCAGATTAACAGATAAGTCTAGAAGCAGGAGTGATGTTTCTGAACACGTGGGACATTAGACATTTCCGGAGCTGTCTTCCTGGGCTGGAAGGCCTGTGCCAAGGGCTATGAGAAGACACAGGACAAAGAGAAGGCGCCAGATGGGCCTTGCAGCGAGCTGGTGGGAACGAGGGGAGTATCTGAGGGACAGTCAGCACATCCGTCCGCTGTGCTGTGCAGATTCACCAGATACTCTCCGCGCAACCACTTTGAATCTTTTACCAAGAAGGGAAAAAAAATGGAGGCAAAAATCCCTTGTGTCATTTTTAATTGATTTCTTCAGCATCCAGAGAGAGGTTGGCACAAGGCCAGGGGAAGTCAGAGCTGAGGGAATTCATCAAAATTCGACCTGCTGATGACTTGATCTGATGAAATAATTAGCTCCTGTTACTCTCTGGTCTCCAGTCACAGAGCTTTGACTTCTATCCAGAGGGGGAGCATCCTCGCTGGTGGGTTATGGTTGCCTGGGAGCAGGGAGTGAAGGGGACTGCGGTTGAGGGTGGGGAAGGCTCACGAGAAAACCAACATGGGTGCCAGGAACAGTCCAGCTGACCGCGTCTCCCAGCTCCACCCACCATCTGGCCCAGAGCTCCCAATACAGGCCGCAGCTGCCAGCTCCATACCTCCCTCTACATCGCAGGCCTGGAGCCCAAAAGACCCTCAGAGGACACCTGGCCACCTGCTGCTCCATTTGGCAAATGAGGAAGGAAACTGAGGCTGGGAGACTCAGGAACTTACCCAGTAATCTGGTTGAGCCAGGCTGGGTTTGAACCCCATCTGCCGCTTATTTAATCATGTGTCCTGGAAAAGTACTTTTAATTCTCTGCGCCTCAGCTTATCCAAAAAATGGGTATAATATTGATGGGTAGAAATGCAGATTAAACGTAAAATGTATAGAGCAGGGGCTGGAGTGTTGCAAGCTCTCAACAAGCATTTGCTGTTACTGTTTCTGGTAGAAGAGAGTTGGGGGACATCCCTTGGAAAGTCTCTCGATGTTATTTTAGTGCTTGGTGTCTATCTGAAGGCGCATGGATGTGTGTTTCACAAATGAAGGTGGGCCGATTGAGGCATCAGTTCGAGTGCAAGGCACAAAGCATCCTGATGGGTTTCCCGAGGCAGGTGGGACAGGGACTGAGAAACATGATTTAGGAACCACCCCATGATTGGGGGTGATCCACGGACCGATTCGAGGTGGAACATGTCTCCTTTTCGACCCTCTCCCAGCTTTCCACTCCCTCCAGCAGAAAGTCTAATGCGCTTTGACTTCTTTCGACAGCTAAAGAGAGAGCGTGTGCAGGTGGGAAAGCAGGTGGGCACAGGACTCAGCTTGGATCCTTAGGAAGGAACTAGAAGCTGTGAGGCTGAGTAAGCGTGTCTGCTTTCTTTCATTCTGTGTGAGTTAGTTTGATGGAGAAGGGGATGCCCATTTTCCACTTACCCTTGGGTAGAAAGTTTGCTTTTTCAAAAACGCATATTTGTGTTTTTATTTTTAAATGAGGCCATTTCACAGTGAAAAGGTTGTGCAGATTTAGCAGAAACAGGGGCTGTGGCACCTGAATGGAGGCGGTCGGGAAATGTGGGTTTAGGGGAGGGGACCCGCTCTGAGCGGTCAGGGGAGCAGAAGTCAGACCCCCTCTGCCGTTTGCTCCCTGGGGGATCTTAGGATGGTGATTCAGCCCCTGTCTTCTCAACTTGAAAGTGGGGACAGCACTCGTCCCTGTGTGTGGGGTGGTTGGGAGTGGAAGAGACTCTGCAAGCAGAGTGCCCGTCACAGCCCACCCACAACTACAGTGACCGTTACCCGAGAATGGTTTACTCTGTGAACGATGTGTTCCGGGTCATTCCCTGTGGTGGGCTGTGGTTTCAGCACTCTAAATGAACCCATTGCATCCTTCACAGCCATTTTATAGATGAGGAAACTGAGGCACAGAGGGGTTAAGTTATTTGCCCGGGGTCACCCAGCAAGTGACGCCAAAGTCCACATCTTAACCGTTGCCCAGTGCGGTGCATGGCAGATGCTGAATAAGCAGTTGATGCAGTGGCTCTGGCTGCCGAGAGGTCGTGAGATGGAAGCCGTGCTTGCCCTCGGGTCCTATGAAAGTCACGGTTCCCAGGTCAGCTCCCCTGAGTATGTGATCCTCACTGCTCCCCACCCCACCCTGCCCCTGCACAGATGTCCTGTCGGAGGTCTCTGGGGAGGGAAGCACTGCATGGAGCCTGCTCCTGCTCCTGGCCTGCCCTGGGGAGTGTGGATGGAAGGCGTTACTTCCAGAGGCATTCGGGGCTTGGGGAGCAGCAAATGAGTCTTGCAACACCCAGAAAGAACTAGCCAGGCAACAAGCCTCACTACCCGTAGGCTTGAAGGGACGAGAGGAGGGAGAGGTGCCCCCAGGGCTGGAGGAAAGCCAGAGCAGTGGCCAGCCTAGAGTGACAAAGGCACTGGGGTGCTACTAATGCAAGGGAGGGAGCACAGCTGAGTGAAGGATTTCCTGCCTCCCCCTCTCCAGCAGCCACCCAGCAGAGCTTCCCCAGGCCCAGCCCTCAGGAAGCCAGAGGTCAGGCAGGTGCCACCTGCAGAGGTGAGACTGGCTTCCTGGGGCACAGAGCAGGGTGGAAAACAGATGAGCGGGACCCTTTCTGGAGGAGGCTGATGGGGGAAGGGGTTGGTGATGCTGCTGAGCCTCCAAACAAGGCTATGGTGTGGCCCTGCCAAGCCCCACGTCCCTCACTCTGCAGAATTCTGGGGACCTTAACAAAACCCCCACTCCTTTAGCTCTCAGAATATTTCTTTGGCCCCTACTAGGTGACAGGCATAGTACAAAGTGCTGGGGATCAAGCTGTGGTGAACACAGGCCCACTTCCTATTCTCCTGGAACTGACCCTTGAGTGGGGAGAGCTGAGCAACTAAGATGATTGCAGGTTGTAGTAGGGATTATCAGGAGAATAAATCAAGTTCTAACATAGAGTGCCTCAGGTGAGGGCACCACCTTACATATGGCAGTCGGGGCAGGCCTTTCTAAGGATGTTGTTTGTGTCAAGACTTGGTGGAGGAGAGTGAGCCCGGTATAGAAAGTAAATCTGGGGAAAGACTCTTCAAGGTTTAAGGAAGAACAAGTGCAAAGGCCCTGGGGCAGGAACAATCTTGACTTGTCAACAGAAAGAAGCCAGTGGGGCTGGGGAGCAATTGGGAGGGAGGAGGTGAGGTGGGCAGGGGCTGGATCACTTGGATCCCCTGGAAGCCCTGGTAGGGAGCGTACATTGTATTCTTCAGGCTGGAGAAGCCAAGGGAGAGGATGAGCAGGTGAGGGACAGGACTGGGACTAAGGTGAAGGCCTTGTGCCAGTACCAGCTGGACTGAGTGAGTCCCTTTTGTCTTGTGCCCTGAACACCTTGCTGGTCTCAGCCTGGGCCAGGCCTACTGAGGGATAAGATGGGATTTGCATTTTAGGGAGACACTGCTCGCCGTCTGGAGAGGATGGAGGATGGGGCGCAGTCGGGGGAGACAGGGGACCTCTTAGAGGGGTGTTCCTGCGACCATCCCCTTCTGTGGACCGGAACCCTTGATGAGTTCCCTGAGCTGTGATGGGGGCAGGGGGCAAGCAGAGTCCTTCAAGGTCATGCGGCCTCACCTCCAACAAGCCTGGTTTCCTCCTGACACGTCTGCTCACTCACTCTCTCTCGTTCTAAATAAATGAGACCTAGAGTCTATATCTGGAAATACTTGAAGGCTCATTTCCTCAAGAAGTAGAAAAATGACCGCAGAGAGCAAAGAGCAGAACGAGATCAGACCTGCCCGAGCCAAGATTCGCCATCCTGCCTCCCCTGCCCCTGCCTTCGCTCATGACTCCATCTGACCCCGGGGTCCAGGGGTGACCAGGGTCGCGACAGACTGGGACAGCTCTTCTCCTGCAACTCTTTGCGCTCCCAGTCTTCTCTTCTGTCATCTTGTTTGTTCTTCGGACTGAAAACTAGTGTGAATAACTTGCCCACTATGGGATCTGTCTGCAGGGGGCCTTCACACGCATCCCCATTGGCTGGAGCTCCTGTAACAACCTCGTCTCCCCATTTTGTGCCCGGGAAAACTGAGGCTCCTTACTGGCTTGATGGGGGGACCCCGGCAGGCGACAGCTGTGACTGGAGCACACACAGCATCCGGGGTCACGCAGCCCTGCCTGAGCCACATGCTGCCCAAGAGCGGGGACTGCGTCCTGCTCGCTTGTGTCTCCCCAACCCCAGCTGCCAGAGGAGAGGGGATGCCCAGAAATATCTGCTCCCCCACACTGGGCTCCTCCTTTTCCTTTCTCTGGGGCGGATCTGTCTGTTGAACGGGTTGGATGGTCCGGAGACAGGCTGGTCATCTGACTTGGGACAAGGCCCGCCACCGGCACATGCAGTGGATTGCTGGTCCGGGGGAGAAAATTCCATCTGCAGAAGTCACAGAGAGCCTCTCTGCTGCTCTATTGATTGAGCAGATCGCAAGTTCTTCCCTTCTAACTTTCTCCGAGTTCGGTTTTCTTTGCTATATCTCCCCCTGATCAAAGACACCCGCTAGTCCATGCCAGAAATCATTATGCAAGCCCGAGCAGTCAGGCGGCCTTTACGTAAAGACTGACCTGATTCTCTTCCTCCTACTTTAGATCCGTGAGTAGAGCGGGAAGGGAAAAGAGGCAAATCCACGAAACGCCTCAGACTTCAGCCTCCTGGGTCCGGCAAGAAGCAACAGATCGACAGAAGGTCGTAAGATGGCACCCCACGGCCTCCTGCTTTGCTTGCTCTCCGCAACCGCCTTCTCTCTGCTGGGTGGGAGTTCGGCGTTCCTGTCACACCACCGCCTGAAGGGCAGGTTCCAGAGGGACCGCAGAAACATCCGCCCCAACATCATCCTGGTGCTGACAGATGACCAGGATGTGGAGCTCGGTAAGCACCCGGCCAGCAAGTGCCACCTACCCAGCAGGTGACCACCCAGCAGGCGCCACCCACTCAGCCAGCACCAATCACCCAACCAGGACCACCCACCCAGCAGGCACCACCCACCCAGCCAGGACCACCTGCCCAGCAGGTGCCACCCACCCAGCCAGCATAACCCACCCAGCCAGGACCACCCACCCAGCAGGCGCCACCCACCCACCCAGCGCCACCCACCCAGCCAGCGCCACCTGCCCAGCAGGTGCCACCCACACAACCAGGGCCATCTGCCCAGCCAGGACCACCCGCCCAGCCAGGACCACCCACCCAGCAGGTACCACTCGCCCAGCCAGCGCCACTCACCCAGCTAGGATCACCCGCCCAGCCAGTGCCACCTGCCCAGCAGGTGCCACCCGTCCAGCCAGCACCACCCACCCAGTCAGGACCATCCAACCAGCCAGCACCACCCTCCCAGCCAAGACCACCCACCCAGCAGGTGCCACCTGCCCAGCAAGTGCCACCTGCCCAGCCAGCACCACTCACCCGGCAGGTGCCACCTGCCCAGTCAGGACCACCCACCCAGCAGGTTCCACCTGCCCAGCCATCACCACCCTCCCAGCCAGGACCACCCGCCTAGCATGTGCCACCCACCCAGCCAGGACCACCCTCCCAGCTGGGGCCGCCCATCCAGCAGGGGCCACCTGCGCTGCAATGGCTGCGGTGCTAGATCTGAGGCTCCTGAGGTGGGTCACAGTGGAGACCCATGGAGCTCACTTGGATTTAAACCAAGTCACAGGGGGTTGTCCCTCACATGTGCGTTTGCGGCTTGGTTCCCAAGGTTAGGAGTCTCCAGCTCATTCCTAAGGCAGAGCCCTTCTTGGATTTCTCCAAAAGTCTTAAGGAGAAGAGATATTTAGACCAATTCGTTAGCTTCACTCTCTCAGGTACCTGCTGTGTGCCAGGCGATATTGTAGGGCCTAGAACATGAGTAATGAGTGAGACAGGCACGATCCCTACTGTCGTGGAGCGAGGGCCACAGATAATCAGCTAGGTCACAAGGAAAATCATTGCAGGAAGGGAGAAATGGGCTGGTGATACTAAAGAGGATGCTGTGCTGGTTGGGGGAGTGGGAGCTACTTTGGTTGGTAATCAGAGAGGGCTACTCAGAGGGTGTGATGTTTGAGCTGGCACTGAAGCTAAGAAGGAGCCAGCAGAGTGTACATATGTGTGTGCTTATGTGTGGGTACATGTGTGTGTGTACACACACATCTATATGGGCCCTGCTCTTCCGATCTAACCGCTTCAGGTGGGCTCAGCCTTCCTCGGTGGCATCTGGGGACAGAAAGGGCGGACACTACTGCTAGTAGTAGTGTCCTGACCCTGTTCACCAAAATGGTGCCTCAGGAGGACGAGCTTGGCTGCCTCCTGCCCGGAGCTTCCTCCCTTCACAGTGCTCTGGCTCTAGAGGTGAGGACAGGACCCTTGTCAGGGTTTAGCTCACTCGCAATGAAAGCAGGCATGTCAGGGGCTTCTCCAGCTCCCAATCTCAGCACCTTTATTCCCCACGCAAGCCCCCTCCCCCAATCACACTGCCTCCTTGGCTCAGCGTAGAAGCCTTCCTGGATCTGCCTCTGTGCTCACACTAGACCACAGGCTCCTCCACCTGAGCTGTGAGCGCAACATCTGCATAGGTTTTTCTCACCACGTGTCCCTCTGCATGAGGACAAACCTCCACACATGAGGCCGCCAAGAGCGAGCCCATCTCAGCTGGACCTTCTGCTCCCCAGGGCCAAGCTCCACTGATATTACCAGCTCACCGTTGGGGCTCTCCCTCAGGGTAAGCCTTCTTTCTCCCTAGCTTCTTCTCCTCCCCACCACCATGAATTCACTGATTTTACAGGTTCTATTTCTCCAACAAGCAAACCATACACAGAACTGCCCTACTCTACAAGAGTACAAATGCAAATGACATAGATTTTTCTAACAACTACATTATTTAACGCTAAAAAAATGTGAAATTAATCATGTATTTTGTTTAACCCAGTAGGTCCAAATGATTATCATCTCAACATGTGATCAACATTAAAAAGTCCTTAATGAGACAGTTTACATTTTTTATATTGTTTTGAAATCTGGCCTGTACCTTACACTTAGAGCACATCTCATTTAGGACTCACCACCTTTCAGGTGCTTGGTAGTGCTTGTGGCTACCATGTTGGACAGCACACAGCCTTGTGCACTTTCCCCCTATAGCTTTCCAGTCATCAGCACTACTATGTACTGTGAAGATCTGAGAAAAGCCTTTTAAGCAAGGGAAACAGCATGTGTGAAGGCCCTGAGGCAGGAGCAAGGAGACAGATGGGGCTGGAGCCTGAGGGAGGGAGAAGATGGGGCCATATCTTGGAGGCTCTTACAGGTTGTGGTACGAAGCACCCGTGGTTGACCAGGTGAGGCTGTATGCACTGTCAAAGGGCAATTGAGTATCATTGGTGGCAACAAACTTAAAAGTTGACTAGATAAGCCTTTGCAACCAAACCTGAGATTGCAGTGAAAATCCACCTGCAAATCTACACTCTTTTTGGATCCATCATTAAAAGCATACATCAGTCTTTTTAACTGCTAAGAAAAGGTAACTTACATATATCCCAGTTGCTCCTTATAATGATTTATATTAATAATCACCAGTATAGATTTTTCTCAGAGAGCTTATCAAGTGCAAGAAGACTTTATAGCCAGGAAGCAATCGAAGCCCAGAACTTTTATTGAAAATTGGGCACATAGAATACCTATCTCTCCGGCACCATTTATCTTGCACCATGTTTGATGACCATGGGGAGCCTACAGATCACGGCCATAGGGACCCAAGTTTTGTTTTTGGTAGAATTTTGCGGCGAGCGCTTGCATGTGGCACCTGGATCTCAGAGCACAAGGGTCTTGCTTCACGGGGCCCCTCAATTATAGTCATGCCTGGGAGTTCAAGACTGCCTGGACGTGCACTTGTGCACTCAGCAGATGTATGTTAAGCATCCTCTCTGTGGATGCTCCCACTGTCCTGGGAGCTAGAGGATGGCGGAGGAGCGTTCCAGATCCAGAGAAGGGGAAAGGCAAAGACTGTGTTAGTTAGCAGTGAACTTGGTGGGTTAGGACAGAAGGAAGGTTGTGGGCTGGAGAAGAGCCCGGCTAGAAGTGGGGAGAGAGAAGGCCAGGAGTAGACTGGGGCCAGGTCATGAGGGGCCTTGGAGCCACGGGGAGTTTGAGTTTTATTCTTGGTGAAATGGACCTGGGTTAGGGGGCCTTTAGCAGGGGGCTGTGAGCAGACTTAGGTTCCAGCAGGATCCCTCTCGCTGTGATACTGAAATTGGATTGCCGAGAGCAGAAGCAGGGAGCCCCATTGGGAGGCCTGCGGGAATTCGGCCAGTGATGGAATCTTGGCCCCGGGGCGGAAGCAGTCACAGGTGAGCCCTCAAGGGATGGTTGGATGTGGGAGTTAAGGAAAAGAGGAAGACGAAGGGCAACTCCTAGGGTTTTGGCCTGAACCGAGGTGAATGATTGAACGACCACTCTTGGGAACACATTTTTGCTGCAGCAGCGTGATCCAGCCAAGCCTTGTGTCAGAATGTGATCATAAGTTTACATCTGTGACCCGCAAATAAAACCCAGAGAATATGCAAATACGGAAAAAGGATCTATGGACATGATAAAGACACAAGAGGGAGGAGAGCAAGGAGAACCCTGGTTAACTTAAAATGCATACGTTCCCTCGTTAGAGAGGGAGAGAGTAAGACACAGGAAAATGAAGTTTCTTGTCCAAGGTCACACCTACCAGGCTAGAACATGGCCAAGCAAGACTAAAACCCAGGGTTTGTGGTCTTAACCAGTCTCGTGGAATGGCAGTTGTTTCTAGATCGTTAGCGTTTGTTAGTTGGCTTTCATCACCACAAATACCATGGCCGGGGACGTCTTTGTACGTGCATCCTAGCATATGTGAGCAAGTGCTGCTGAGAAATTCCAGGAAGTGGATTCGGTGCATTTGGAACCTTTGAGTTCTGGGGCGTCTGTCAGCACCCACACCGCGGCACCACCTTGCATAGATCAGTGCCTGCAAACCTTGCCTTCCGCGCTCCAGCCGACCCCTCCTGCAGCAGAACCGGCTTTTGAAAGGAGGTGGTGCAGCTTTCTGGAGGTGAGGGATGGGAAGGTGGTAGTGGGGGTGGGGGAGGATGGTGGGCTTTTTATAAACCACTAGACAGACCCAGATCAATAATGCATGTTCCAAAAAAGGCCAGCACATTATCTCACAGTCTGCTACAACTGGCACACAGAGGGTGGTCCTAAAAAATTTATCATCTGCTATTTTCTGCTCATTCGTGTGGCAGTTCTGATGGTTCTTGGGGCTGAAGGCTTCTCGACTGAGCTAATTCCAGGCTTCCTTCCAGTCCCGGGTGGAGAACAGCCGTCCATCCTAATTAGGGTCTGGTTGAGAGAACTGTGATAGGACACAGACAGAGGGGCTCGTCCTGAGTCCTGATTGTGAGATTGCGATGGCAGGGAGGCGGGCTGTAGATTCGTTTTCTGCCTCCTCACGTGCATCTGACACCCTTCCCTGAGTGTCACTTGGAAGCGTCAGATGCCCAGGGGAACTGGTTCCAGGGCACAGTGGTCAGTAAGTAGCCTCCATGATCAATACATCGTTGAGGCGAATGGGAAAATCCCCGTGTTTGGGGGATCCTTGGAGACCAGCAGGAGCTTGGCTGGCCTTCTTTGCCAGAGGATAAGAGAAGGAGATGCGCACAGAAGCCAGAGTCCTGTTTGCATCTTGTGTCCTTGGGTCAGATGGGCTGTGGAATCTGCCAGGGTTTCCAGTTGAACCTGATCCGGCCAGGCCTTCGGTGAGCCTCAGTGGCTCAGAGAGGCTCTGAGACACCAGGGTGAGTTAGACATAGCCCTTGCGGAGCAGAAGATTGTTTGCAGCCTCCCAGTGCCGTCTGTTCTATTGTTTGAGATTTTATTGAACTGGACTTACTTTTTGAAGCTTAAGTATTGTTTGAAAAGGAAGTCTTAAATGATGACTGTAAATGACAAGCCAGCCGTCACTGCCTTTTGTAAAAGGTCACTGCAAAATCGAGTACAATGAGAACAGCAGTGTTTTTACATTTCGGCAAGATGCGGCCTCCCACAAGGCTGGCGTGTCTTTGTTATAAAGGGTGAGGACGGTGGCATCTCCCCAAGACTTTCTCCCTAACCCAGCCGGCAGGATGGAAGCTGGGAAAGAGAAGGACTTTCTTAAGCGTGAGCCATGGGCTTTTCGTATCAGAGCCCCACCAATACAGGGGCCCCTGTGACTGAGGGGTAAGGAGCCAGACCCCAAACCCCAGATTCTCCGCTGTTCATCTCCCAAGGAGCCACCCAGGGTAGAAGCAAGGTGCCTTTCAGAGGCTCCCTCAGATGGCCGATCTCAGGTGTGCCCCCCAAGACTGCATGAACAGAGTCTCACCGTTGCGGCTGACCAAAGGCCACCACGCAGCAGTGTTGGAGGGGCCGCAAAAAATGCCACGGGAACAAGTTTTCCACTGGATGGAAAAACACATGTTTCACAACCTTTCTGCTGGTCTGGATTCTTTCAATGATGAGTGCCAGGAACCTGATTCAAACCAGATGGACCATACGCAACCAAAGGACTCTATTGGACTCAGGGAAGTAAAAAGTCCAAGTGCATTTTGAACTTCAGGTGTGGTTGGATCCAGGAGCTCTGTCTGGCTCTCACCTGTCTCTCCATCTTCCTCCTCTCCAAAGTGGCTTCACCCTCAACCCAGGTTTCCATCTGGCATCACTAGAGCTGTGTTAATGGGACAGCAAGCCATCCTTGGAGAAAGGGAGTGTCTCTCTCCCGTGCATACCAACAAATGTCCCCAAATGAAGTATTTTGGGGCTGGTCCTCTCTGGGACAGCTGGTCAACCATGAACCGTTCAGGGGGATAGAATACAAGGATTGGCTGGCTGCAGTTGTGTGCACATCCCTGGAGCCAGGAATGGGGCTGACCAAAGTTGAGCTATGAAGATTCAGGGAGTGGGTGTGTTCCCTAAAGGACAATTCAAGAGCTGGTCCCAGAAGAAGGCAGGTGCCGGCTGTGCAGTTGAGTCCAGGAGATGCCCAGGGCACACTCACGGGGCTCTCCCCAAAGCAAGGTTGTTCACAGGGCAGACCAGACTCATTCATTCAACAGGTTTTTTTTTAAAGATTTCATTTACCCATTTGACAGAACAAGAGAGCACAAGCAGGGGGAGCAGCAGGCAGAGGGAGAGGGAGAAGCAGGCTCCCTGTGGAGCAGGGAGCCTGATACAGGGCTTAATCTCAGGACCCCAGGATCATGACCTGCACCAAAGGCAGATGTTTAACTGACTGAGCAACCCAGGCACCCCTCAATAGCTATTTAGTGAGCACCTACCATGAGCCAGAGGGGATCCAACAACAAACGAAATAGGCAAAACCGGGCAGCCCAGGTGGCTCAGCGGTTTAGTGCCACCTTCAGCCCAGGGCCTGATCCTGGAGACCCCGGATTGAGTTCCACTTCAGGCTCCCTGCATGGAACCTGCTTCTCCCTCTGCCTGTGTCTCTGCTTCTGTCTCTCATGAATAAATAAATAAAATCTTAAAAAAAAAAAAAAAAAGGCAAAACCTCTATTCCTTGGAGCTCACATACTCATGCAAGAGTTAATTAAAAAGATTTATATAGTGCATATGATAGTGAAAAGTGGAGAGGGGGATATAGCAAGGAAGGGAGGTCAGCAAGGAGAGAGATAGGGAAAGGGAGGGAGAGCGATGAATTTATGGGGACATGAGCAAAGAAGGTGAGGGAGCCATTCAAAGGAGTTCCCCCAAGAAGAGCATTCC
The DNA here is from genome assembly GCF_018345385.1 of Vulpes lagopus. Classification (NCBI taxonomy): domain Eukaryota; kingdom Metazoa; phylum Chordata; class Mammalia; order Carnivora; family Canidae; genus Vulpes; species Vulpes lagopus. The sequence continues at coordinate 12,984,687 of NC_054841.1, forward strand.
AGGCAGAGGGAAGAGTGAGTGCAAAGACCCTGCAGCAAGAAATGGTCCCACCAGGCTCACAGAGAAGCAGAGAAACCAGGATGGCAGGACAGTGTGAACAGGTGTGAGGTCTGAGGGATAATGAGGCATTGGTGGAAGGATAGATCATGCAGGGTCTTTGAACCAGAGGGAGGATTTTGGCTTTCCAGGTGATACAGACACCAGTGGAGGACACTGAGCAGAGGAGGGACATTATTTGACTTCTGCATTAATACGACCCTTCTGTCTATGATATGGAGAATAAACTGAAGGGATATAATAAGAGCAGGGAGCCCAGAAAGGGGTCTACTGCAGCAGTCCAAGCACGAGAGAGATGATGGTGGCTCCAATCAGAGAGGGAGAAAGCAGATGCTGCCCCTAGTTATTAGGTAGAGCTGATAGGATGTGTTGATGGACCTGATGTGGAGTGGGCTAGAGGAATCCTGAGTAACTCCAGGACTGGGCCTGAATGAGTGCAAGGAGGGATCCTCTGTTTGCAGAGATGGGGAGAGCTCTGGTCAGGAGCTCAGTTCAGTTACTGGACCTGGTAGGTGCAGAAGCTGAAGAGTCAGGAGGAGCTGTCCATGGCAGTCAGCTCTGAGAGTCACAGGTTCAGGGAAGGGGCCCAGGCCTGGGTGGCCTAGGTGGCCTGGGGGTGAGGAGGGAAGCCCAGGGAGGGGGCAAAAAACTGTACGTAGATTGTGTGCCCTTTTGTGCTTTGCTGAGCCCGAGTCCCTCACCACCTTCCCAGAGGGTCTGTGATCTTAAAAGTCACAGGTGCCCAGCCCAGAGGACTGCTTGGTAGGAGAGGCAGGCTTTCGGGACAAGGCTCAGGAGGGTTTCTGGCCAGGCGCTTGTTTTCCACCTCCCATGTGTGAACACCCAGAAACCACACCCTGTACTGCAGACCGATCTCCAGAAATCAATTTTAAATTTCAGGTTTGCGTGCTCCGTAGGGGCCAAGTGGCTGGAAGCCCAGGACAGCGTGCCCAGATTCCGGACACCAGATCAGTGTAGCTTCCAAACTCTGCCTCTCTGAGATACCAACTCCTGACATTCCTGCTATTTCTCACTAGAGTTACACAAACATGTGGCTGCAGGTTATCTCAGGAAGGAGAAAGGCTCATCTAGACCCACCCTGGTGTTCAACTTGCCAAGCACATTCCTGCAAGACTTTTTTTTTTTTTTTTTCCCAATTCAGCAACACTTGGGAGATCACTTAAATTCTGGAAGCTAAATATATTGGGATTAGGTTTGGCTGCATTTAAAAGAAAATGTAACAGTGGCTTAAACAAGATAGAATTTTGCTTCTCGCTCACATAAAAATATCTGGAAATTGGCATTCCGGGACTGGAATGGTGGCTTTAAGGTTATCAAACACCCAAGCTCCTGTGCCTTTCTGTTCTTCCATGATTGTTGTGTGGCCTCTATCCTTAAGGTCACCTCGTGGTTCAGAATGGCTGCTGAAGCTCCTGCTATCAGAGCCACATCCCAGGCATCACAGAAGGAGGAAGCAAAAGGGTAAAAAGAATGGACTTCAAGTTAAATCAGTTCCCTGTAAAGACCTCATTCCAGACATCACGTACAACACAGACAGAACTAACTTAAGTAGCCAGCGATCTCAGCAAGGAATGTGGGGCACACTCAAATTTGGATTCTTCAAGGAGGGCTTAACTATATTTTGCTGAAGTGTGAAAAGTGTAGGGAAATCTATTTAGTAACCTTGGAGCCATTCCCAACTGAAGACCTAGGGGATGAGCAGAGTAAATGATTACTGGAACACAGAGGGCCACCCAACAGCAGCTACCGCCCTCTGTTAATACCACAGGGAGAGAAATGGAGGAATGCATACCCCAACATCCCTTTCCTCTTCAGCTGATTTCCGACTGGGCCCCCTGCTTGGCCAAATCCAGAGAGTAAAGACATTGGTGGATGCAGCCCATCTAGGTCAGCTCACTGCTCTGAATCTTTGGCCAGAGAACTGATCTAGAAGGCCAAAAGGAGGACCGCTTGCACAGGTAGCTACAAGACATCTGGGAAACATTATTTCCTAGCTAGGTGCATTGAAGATTAAATAGGGCCTGTTAGGAAGGGGAGGCATATTCCCATGTGGGGCCTCTCCCACACCAGAGATCAGGAGCGAAGGTCCCTGGGAGGGGCAGCACCTCTGGATGGGTGGGAGAGGGGAGTTGTATGAAGGGCACTGGTGACACCTGCACGTGAGAAGGACACAGTCACGTGGGAATTTGGGGGAGGATCATTCCAGGCAGCAGGATAAATACAAGGATAAATACAAGCCCATGTGGCATGAATGGGCTTGCCAGACACTTTGAGGAGGACAGCAGGACCTGGGGAGTGAGGGGGAGAATGATGGAGGAAGGTCTGGATCTTATTCCAAAGCCAATAGAAAGTCATTGAGCTGTTCTGAGCAGATCAAGTATGCACGATTCGTGTTTTTCAATGGCTCAGCCTGGCTGCAGGTAGAAGGGCAGTGGCCTGGGGACCAGATCAGAACCAGGGAGACCCGTTGTCCAGGCAGGAGCCCGTGGATGCTCTGCGGGGGAAGCGAGGAGATGGAGCAGGTTCTCTCTGGAGGGTCAGCAGGCAGGCCTTGTGCATGGATTGCAAGGGAGAGGGAAGGAGAATCCAGAATCACTCTGAGCTTTTGGCTGAGCGGATGGGCAGATGGTGGTGCCGTTGACAGAGATGGGGACGCTGGGCGAGGAGGAACAGGTTTTCAGGCTCTGGACAGACATCCCGCCGCTTTGCACACATCACCAGGCCAGTGGCTAGGTGACTGGTTCTGTGTAGCCCATGTGGACAAGTTGCCAAAACACCCTGGAGGCCCTGCCTGAGTGAATAAATAGCCTCTGGCAAGGAACAGTATCTGGGTGGAGCTCCTCAGGGAGGCAGTGACCAGTGATTGCTGAGTGCCATTGACTGTTCGGGTGACCTGCCCTTTCCCAGGGCCTCTGGGCCACCTCGCTTCCATTGAGAAGGGCTGTATCACAATTTTCTCCCAGAAACTTCACAGCCAGAGCTAGCAGAAGGCGGAGGAGGAAAAATTAACTTCATGATCTCTCTGACAGTCCAGTGTTCATTAATAGAACCCCAACACTGCCTCTTTGACATCTGCTTAATTGATACCAGGTTTAAGAACAAATTTCAAGCCTTGGCTTCTTGTAGCTAAAACCAGCAACAGCTTTTGACTTTATATTGTAATACCCCAGAGTCAAGAGCGGCTCCTCCTCTGCCCCATCGTGAGGAAAAGTGGTCTGAGCAGCAGGCCCCGGGCACCCAGTGTGAGTATTCTGGCTTGAGTTGGAGACACAGCAGTCGTTGCCAGCTAACTGCAGTGAGAACTTTCTGGCACGAGAATGGGAATCAAATGTCATTGTTCGGGACACAATGGAGTTCTTCTGCCCAGATGTGGTCTCCATTTCTGCTGCTTGTCCCCAAGCCTTACACACACACACACACACACACACACACACACACGGCTGAGGACAGAGCTATTCCAGGCAGTCAGATTGATGGGGCCCAGCCTCCCGTGGTTGTTAGACAGTCTGCTTGGGCAGGTGGCTCACAATCCGATCTGGTGACATTGTGGGCATTCCAGGGACACATGAGAACCAGATGAGGGCTGCCACCGGGAGTCACCAGTGGCTTGAGGACAGCGCAGGACACAGGTTCTTTGCCACCTGTGGCCTAAGCTGATGGCCCTTCCCCGTCTCCCCCTGCCCCGCATCTGCCATCCAGGTCAAGGTTCTGCTCTAGCCTATACCCGGACCCACCGCTCTGCTCCCCCTCTTTAAAGCTGCCTCTTTGTTGGGCTCTGGGTCATAGCAAATGTTGCTTGGAAGGTTTGTTTAGCTGGTCCCTTCAGCTGGAACAGAAAGAGCTATGGGTTGTAAACTTAGTCCCTCCAATGCCTGGCAGGTCCTGTAAATGTGGAACGCAGGAAGCGTGAAGAACCAGAGTAGACCTTCTGAACCGGGCCCTTGCTGCTCAGGTCCACTCACTTCTGGGACCCATCAAGGTCAGATCTCTGTATTTTTCAAGCAAAGCCCGAAAGCTGAATTGATGTGAAATCTCCCATTTAAAATTTTTTTTTTAATTTTTTTTTTAAAGTTAGCAATTAAGTCAATTTTTAAATACCTTTCCAGCACAACTCAATTAAACACACAGACCAGATTCTGTCCACAGGCACTCTGAACTCTGTGTTACACGGTACTTAGGAGCTACGATAACTAAAATTTGTAACAGCTAACATGTATTAAGTGCTTTCGATATGCTGTATACTGCACTAAAAGCTTTGCACATATTCTCCTCAGTTAGATTTTGAAACATCCTGTGGGAGAGGGGCGGACCAGGACACTGAGGTATGTGGGGGAGTTAAATCATTTGCACAAGGTACCTGGTTAGTAGGAAGTGGCAAAATCAAGATTTGAACTCAGGCCACATGCCTCTGGAGCCCTTCCCAGGGTATTGCATAACGTGAGAGTATTCTAGGATTGGTCCTTGCGTTTCAGGGTCAAAATAAACCTTCTACCTACAGCTATTCATTCGTGTGCCATATTTTTGCAGAACGGAAATGAAGGCCCAAAGAAAGTCAGTGGTTTAATAAAATGGCTCATGATTCATTCTTTGGGCTCTGTGATACCCAGAGTCCACAGATGAGGGAGGGCCCTGTGTTCGGTCCAGAACAGGAGTGTGCATCTGTGCATTACACCCACAAACATATTTAGCAGTGGAAACTTCTAAGTTCAACATACAGAACTACACAGGTGACAAAAGAATCACTCAGAGAAGGATGACACCCAGAGAGGACATGGGTCATGTCCCCTTCACCCGCAGCTGGTCTCCAGGTCAGGTGGCCCTTCAGCTCCTGCTTTTCAACCTGCGGGAGAGGAGATAACACAGCCTGGGACCCCCGGGACCACCCTCTGACCTCCTGGGGAGCAGAGCGGGACAGAGGTTGAATCAGCCAAGAGCCAAGGACTTGGCCAATCATGGCTGTGTGGCGAAGCCTCCAGGAGGACCAGGTCTTGAGAGCTCTCAGCTGGGAACTCCTTGGAGATGCAGAGCACGTGGCCTGCCCGGAGAGGGTGCTGAAGATCTGCACCTTTCCCCAGACCTTGCCCCGTGCATCTGGCTATTGCTTCCTGTCTTTTATCCTATCCTTTATTAAACTGTTAAATGTAGAGAAGTGTTTCCCTGAGTTCTGTGAGCCACTCTAGCAAATTAAAGAACCCAGGGAGGAGGTCATTGGAACCACTCCTCTGTGGCCTGTAGGTCAGAAGCCCAGGAGACAGCCTAGACTTGCAGCTAGCGTCTGAGGTGGGCTCTGGGGCAGGGGCAGACTCAAGCTCACACCAGGTAGACAGTGTCCAAAATGAGTTGAATCCTTGGACAATCCTACTGGTGTTCCAGGATTGCATGGTGGGGGTAGGGGAGCAATGCCCCACATTGGGGTCAGGTGTGTGAACCTGAAAAGAGTTGGTATGAGCAGAAATTTTAATATTTTTCACAGAGAAAGGGGCCACCTGTGGCCAAGAGCCCACAAAGCTCATTAAAAAATCTACAGCATTCTCAATACCCTCAAAAAAGCATGTTTCTGTGGGCAAGTCCTGCCTGTGGCCTTCCAAGGGCAGCCTCTTGTTTAGTATTCTGAGTTACCTGTGGTCTCTACAGATATGAGGGGTCCTTGCCAAAAGGCTTCTGCTTGAACATTCTAGGCTAGATTAACTTCTCCCCAAATGACAGGAACACGTGGGAAGGTTAACACATATCACAGGCTCTTCATAGGTCAGCTTATTTCCAGTCAGTTCTCTTCTCCCTTCCCCACCTTCAAAGTATTTCAAATTACATGAGTGACATAGTCTTATTGTAAAATACTCAAATAGTTCAAAGCAAAGGTGGCCTTCCCCATCCACCATTCACAGTGCTCATCTCAGAGGCAGCCATCGTCTACTGTTCATATATCGGCTAAGAATAGTTTCTCAAGAAGCAAGAAGGGGAGGACGGAGAAAGCTTGGTCAACACAACCCAGGGAAAGCCTCCCTGGGGAGGCAGAATTGGCAAAGACCTGGATGATAAGGGGGGTGGGGAGCATGTCTAGGCTTTAGGAGCAGGAAGTGCAAAGGCCCTGAGGCAGGAGCATGGTACATTCCAGGAGCAGTGAGGAAGTCAGCATGACTGGAACAGAGGGAGAGCTGGGGACAGGGACAAGTTGTAGCTGGGGAGAATCAGTGTTCAGATCATGTAGGGTCTCCTGGGCCAAAGGGGGGGACTTTGGCTTTTATTTGGAGCAAGACGGACCAATGGTGGAAGAGTTTGTGCAGAGGAAATCATGCTGTGGCTTCACATTTTACAAGGAACCCTCTGGCCACCGAGTGGAGAGCATAGTGCAGGGGACAAGGGGGTGAAGCCAGGTTGTTGAGTCCACCTCAGTAGTCCAGGTGAGAGGTAGAAATACTGATTTAAGTCAAGACCTGGGTTTACTGAAGGGCTTTCTTCCCTTGCATCCTATCTCCCTGCCATGGCTTTCCTAAGGATGGATGACATCACAGACTCCAATCGTTTACCTATAACTTTAAGAAAAACAGACATTAGAAGGCATCGTTTTCTGGGCAGCGTATGTCGGGGGCCACGGGAGTCTGTCTCGGAGGAGCCTGGGGTGCACCGCTCCCAGCTGGCACAGGGCAGGAACCGCCTAAGCCCTGGGAGTGGCAAAAATCGGGTCCTGTTTTGAATGTTGAAGATCCCCAGCACCTGTTTGTCGTTAGAGATAGCAGTTGCACGGACCTATCCCTTTAGAAAAAGCACGTTGTTAATTCAGTGTTTTCCCAAAATGCCTTTCTACGTCAGGTAAGGCTCCAAGTATCTCTCGTGACAGGCCAACGAACATTGGTTTTGCTACTTACAGACTTATTTGATGTGCATCCAAAAAATAATGAGCGTATCACGGAATTTCACGTAGTTACTTGGGTTAAGACTTAAAGTTTATCTTCTGAAAAGGTCTCTTTAAGGAAAGACATCAGATAATGATCAGTGATAACACAGGCGGTGTGCAGAGGAGGCCCCAAAAGGAGATGAGAAGGGGGCGGGCAGGTGAGCATCATGGGGGTTACACCAAATCATAGGTGGGGCTGGGACCATTACAGTGACGGAAACATCCAGGTGACCTCAGCCCTGGCCCAGCAAGGTTGGAAGGTTCAATCACGGAAGGAAACCGGGCCCGTTTGGGTCTGCAATGTCCTCAAGTTTATGTCGGACAAAGCAAGTATTGGTTGGCTGGCCTGGCGTCATTGAAAATATTGAAAAACTGGCCTTTTGACCTGTGCAGCCGCATCTTCCAGGTTCTCCCCTTGCGTCAGAGCTGTCTGTCCATCTGCGTCGGGGCTGGGCTGGGCGAGGATATTGGATCATACGTGTAGTGTGTTCCAGATGTGGGTTTATAGAGCTTCATCACCACGGCAGTTTTAACAGAGCGGGTTCCTGTCCCCACAGGGACGCTTCACTTGTAGTGCTGCTGATGCCCAGATGCGCTGCTTTCGGGGCATTTTTGATTGTCCTCGAGCAGCAGATCAATGAGGCTCTCCCGCAGCCGGCTTCTTTGGGCAGGGGTGGGTGCACCCCGCAGACACGCACAAGGAGCTGCTGGACAGGAGCGGCCAGTGGCTCATCTCCTCGGGAAATTAGTAGCATAGAGATGTAAGCACGTTGAGACCCTGGTTCTGAGCCCATTAAAAATAAGAGACAATTCTTCAGGCTGTTTGCTTTTCGCCAGCGCAGCAGAGTTGGGGCTGCTGACTGCAGGTGAATTATGCACCAGGTGGCGGCCTCCTCCTTCCCAGAGAAGGGTCTGCCAGGAGGAGAGGGGAACCAGCTTTGTCCTTTCTGCAATCCCCAGAGACCCAGAGAGGCCGCAGCCGCATCCTCATTACCAGCTGCTCTGTCCTTTCTCCTCATAGTTTGTCAAGAGCGGGCAAAAAGTTCTGCCCCGAGTGCCCTGGTTTCGTTCCTATGAGAAATAGTTACTGAGCACCTGCCACGTGCCAGGCACTGCTCTAGGCCTCAGAGCTGGGAGGCTCAATCAGTGATCCCAGTCCCGCTGGTGCTGACATCAGGGCTGCAGGCAGACAACAAGCAAGATAAATATGGAAAAGTATACAGTTAGAGATAACACTGACTCAGAAAGCAAAAGAAGGGGTCTGAGAGTGCCTACGTGGCTCAGTCGTTTAAGTGTCTGGCTTCAGCTCAGGTCATGATCCTGGGGTCCTGGTATCAAGCCCTGCATCGGGCTCCCTCCTCATCAAGAAGCCTGCTTCTCCCTCTCCCTCTGTCTGCTGCTCTCCCTGCTAGTGCTCTCTCCATCTCTCTCTCACTGTCAAATAAATAAATAAAATCTTTAGAAAAGGTGGTGAGGTGAGAGGTCTGAACTGTCAGGCGCAGGGAGAGGAAACAAGAAGGGGGTGAGGGCCCAGGCCATCTGGATGCTGCAGGAAAAGTGTTATAAGCAAAAGGAACAGAAGAGGCAATGGCTCTGAGGTAGGAGCAGGCCTGGCAAGTCTGAGAGCAGAAACGAGGCCCCTGTGGCTACAGAGAGTGGGCAGGGAGAGGATCTGGATCCAGCAAGGCCTGTGGATGACCTCAGGGACTTTGTTCTCTGGGGAGTGGGGAGCCACAGAGGGTGCCAAGGAGAGAAGGCCCTCGGGCTGCTCCTGGCAAAATAAATGGTCAGCGTCCAGTCAGGAAGAGAAGCAGTTGGCCTAATTCAGAGGAGCGGGGATAACCAGGTACCCAGGGAAGAGGCAACAAGGCGGCAGAGTAGATACACTTTGGAGGAGGAGCAACGGGCTTTGCTGATGGATTGGATCTGGGAAGAGACATGGGACCAAGGAGTAGCAAGATCATTGCCTAAGCAACCAGAGGAAAGGGGAGAAGGCACGCAGGGATAGGTGACAGCAGGAGCTCAGGTGAAGGTGTGTGGCACCGAAGGTGTCTCTAAGGTGGCCACATAACCTCACTGTGTAGGCGGTTCTGGGTTGTGTGAAGCCAGTGTGTGCCAAACACCAGCCAGCCTCTCAGCTTTCCAGCATTTTCTCATCTACGTGCTTATACTAGTATTGGCTTCTTTTAGTCAACTGTTACTGTTTTGTTTTAAAGAACTAGAGTCCACTGCCCTGAGAGAAACCAGGACCACTTGGCCCTAAGAAAAGGGAACTAAACGGCTCGACTAAACGTAAGCCAATACTGCGGCCCACTGGGAGCTCTGAGCAGGCGGCCGCCTCACTCCCTGTTGAAACGGGAGTCATGTAGGTTTTAAAGACATGACGGCACTGGCTAACATTTCCTCCTGGAGCCTATGGGTAGTGAAGGGAGTCATGTTGCCACAACGGGTGTCCTCAATGTTTGGCCATGTGATTCTGTGCTGCGCCCACCGCTGGAATGTGCCAGCTAAAGCCACCTCCGGGGTGACTGGGGGACCCCGCATCCAGCCCGGGACCCCTAGAACAAACTGAACAGGAATCGTCAGGTCTTGAAAAACCCACTTCATCCATCCCCTCCAGAGGGAGGTGCCATACCTGATGGAAACCCTGTGAGTACCTACAGTTAAGGCAGGGTCCTCTGGGGCTTCTCCGGATGGCGTGTGACCTTGAGGATAGATGTTCACACAGTTCCAGGGCCTGATGATTCCTGTTCCGTTTGCAACACAAAGCCAGTTCTTTCCTCCACCACCGCTGGCAGCCGTAGCCAAGAGGCTCAGGGAACACACCTGGACCCGGAGGATGGCCCTTAGAAAACCCCCTCAAGTGCTGGGCTGGAAAGGGCAGGCTTTGCTGTGCTTCCTTCCATCACTCACAGAGTGTTTACAGAGCACCCATTGCACATTCCCTGGGGGAAGGGGGTGTTGATGGGGAAGTGAACAGCACCCTGAGTCACCCAGAGCTCTCCATCCAGGGAAAGTAGATCATAAACAAGTGACCCAATAAAGGAAACCGTTTCAGAAGGAGAAAAATGCTAAGAAGATACTTAACGCTGATGTAATAAGGAGTAAAGAGTGGGGGCTTCTTTAGACTGGGGGAGGTGGGAGGGGTGCGACCAGACTTTGCTGAGGAGGTGAACTCAGGTTAAGATCTGAATAATGGAACAAGCCAGCAAAGTGAAGCCTCAGGAAGAGTCCCAGACAGAAGCAATAGCAAGTGCAATGATCCTGGGGCAAGGATGAGTTTGGAGCATTTGAGAAACCACAAGGAGGCCGGTGTAGTCAGGTGAGCAAGGGGAAGGGAAGAGATGAGGTCAAAGGAACACAGGAGGTGGGTTGGCAGCAAGGGCAAGTCTGGAAGAGTCTTAGGCCGCAGTGAGGAATTCAGTTTTACTTCCGAGTGCCATGGGAAGCTATCTTGGTTTTAAATAGTGAGGAGATAAGATCGATGTTTGCCTCGGGGAAGCTCTAACTCTGGTTCTGTCCCTATTTGGCAGAAAGACGGGATGAAAGAGTCATAAGTCTTTTCATTCTTCGCTGGTAGGGACAGAGTGCTGGGGGCGGGGGGGTCTGATTAGTCGTCGTTATGTCTCTGAGGGGCTCTTGGTGAGTGGGATCAGCAGCTCTCCAGCGAAATCTTCAGATGCCTGGTAGACCCTGTATAGGTTTCCTCTTTCACAGTTCTAGAAGCCAGAGGTCCAGAATCAAGGTGTTGACAGGGTTATGCTCCTCCAAAGGCTCTAGAGGAGAATCCTTCCTTGCCATTCTTAGGGGCCCCCGGAGCTCCTTAGCTTGTGGCACCCTCCAGCTCGGTCCTCACATGGCTGACCCCTCTATGTCTGGGTGTCTTCCCCCCTCTATCTCTTACAAGACACCTGTCACTGGATTTAGGGCCCACCTGGGTAATCCAGAATGATCCCACCCCCAAGATCCTTAACTACGTCTGTAAAGATCCTTTTTCCAAGTAAGGCCACATTCCCATGTTCTGAGGGTTAGGACGTGGAATCCGGGGGTGGAGGAGGGTTTGTATCACTTGAGCCAAGACAGATTCTAAGAACCATAAGGAAAAGGAAGCCAACTGAGTGTGGCCATAGAAGGATGAGAGAAAAGATTTCCATTGACTATTTCCCTAAACCTACTAAATATTCAAATACCAGCCATAGTATTATGCATCCACTCTGCAAACATTTATTGAGTTCCTGCTGTAAATCACACATCATGGGGCCGCTGGGGATTGATAGCCTCTGCCCTTATGGGGAGAGACCCATGAAAGCACCTACACACAGTAGGGCTTCTAGAACACAGGAGTTTCCTTTCCTCCCTAAGTGCCTTTCACTGTTATAGCTTCATTGAGAAACAAGAAAAGTCATGAATGAAGCCACAATATCTGGTGGTATATAATTAAGTCCTAATAACACATGCTGCATGCATACTAAGAGCTCAAGGAATCAGAAGCCAGAGTGATCCCTAGAAGAGGTGTGGCTTGGCTGATGGGTTGAATCTGGGGAGAGGTAGGAAGTGGATTCCAAAGTAGAAGGATCCATGTGGACAGAGGAGCAGAGCATTCAGTCGAGGAGTGTTCAGGGAGAAGGTGAGACCGGTGGGCTGGTCAGATTTCAGTAGACGTGAACAATTCTTGGGAAGGTTCCAAACAAAACAGAGTATAATCTTCCCTTGGTTTACATAGTGGTTGCTTTCCCAAAAAACAAAAAAGGAATACACTGCATATTAATAGCCTGCAAAAAAAAAAATGTTTACATGTAAACAGGGCTTGGATAATTTACAAACAAGTGTTGACCTGCTCCCCATGACCACCCAGTGGGACTGCGGACCCAGGATATTTCTTGTGCAGGACAACCCCACCATGCCTTGCCCACCCCCAGCCCACACAGAACAGTGGTGCCCCCTCCATCTGTCCGCAGAGATTTACAAATGCCACCCTGTTTGAGAACCACCATTGCCTCGTGGCCTGCTGGGGCACTAGTAAGGAACTGGCTGGCCATACCTCACCTTGGCTCCTGCTTGCAGGTTCCATGCAGGTGATGAACAAGACCCGGCGCATCATGGAGCAGGGCGGGGCACACTTCATCAACGCCTTCGTGACCACGCCCATGTGCTGCCCCTCACGCTCCTCCATCCTCACCGGAAAGTATGTCCACAACCACAACACCTACACCAACAACGAGAACTGCTCCTCACCCTCCTGGCAGGCGCAGCATGAGAGCCGCACCTTCGCCGTGTACCTCAACAGCACGGGCTACCGGACAGGTAAGGGGAACCAAGAGGCCGTGGGTGGGCAGGCAGGGAGTGTTGCAAGTGTCCTGGCCTCGGGCCAGCATGTGGTCCCTGTCCTGCAGGGATTTTAGATGTTTTAGGTAGCCCATAGACAACTTCATTTTAATTTAAAAGTTGTGCATTTGTGCCTTAGAAAAATACAAAATGATTTGCCTATAGTCGTGAAAGAAACGGACCTTTTCAAAGGAATTTGAATTTAAAAAAAAAGAAGAGTCCATTTATAATAGCAAATATAATAGAGAGGCTAGAAGTCCTCATGCATGAGTTAGCATTCACTGTGAGTTATATTGGGGACTGATTTTTTTACTTTAGACCATCAACATGGAAGCAGGTTCCAGAAGAACATTGGTGTATGGGGTGGGAATTAAAATTGGTGTGGAAAATAGAGAGGAGCGTATGCGGGACTATGCAGCCACTCTGCAGAATGACCCGGAGTTGACATGGACAGTTTGTCAACACTTGGCTGTCTGCACTACCCAATAAGCTCCATCTCTCCAGTGCTCAGTGCTGTGTGTGCTGTCCCGGGGTGGGGCGGGGGTGGGGGCAGGTGGATATAAAGAGAATGGGGCTTCCTGTCAGTCTATCTTTTGGGAAGATACCTTAGTTGGTTCCCAAGGCTCACCTGCCAGCCTGCTGGCCTCAGGCAAAGACACAATGATAAACACTCATCTCTAGCACCACTGCAAAATCCTCCAAACTCAATTAAATTGAATTTTTTAAAAATGAATACTCTCCTCCTTGGGTAAGGAGCCAAGGCAGTTGCGAAATCAGACTCCATGCTCCATGACTGGGATCTTGCTACCCCAGGGATGCATCCACATGACAAGGGGTTTGTTTGGTGGGAGTGACAAGAGGAAAAGACCAAGGCCTCTGTTGGGTAACTTCAGAGATGAAGCAGCCTTCTAGGCTTGGGGAGCAGGGCAGGGAGGCTTTCCCTCAGATACATGTGAGGCTAGTGGGACACATAGTGGGGTGGGGAGCAAGAAGAATGTGTTTTCTTGCAGGTTGATTGTCCTGCCACAGTAACCCAGAAAGTGGATCCTCCTGAGAGAACTAGGAAGGCCTCAATCCTATACACATAAGCCTATTGGTTCCCAGGTCTCAGCAGAAAGCCACATGTGTCAGAGTTTACCAGGAGCACCCCCCCCCGCCCCCTGCCCCCCAGCGGTTGTAGGATTCTGTGTGTAAGTAGAAGAAGCAGAACAGGGTCCTGCAGCAGACCAGAGGGCTCCTACTGAAAGGGGCATCTGCCACTGAGGCCCAGATAATTATAACCGTTCATGCTCAGGGGTACCAACCTTCAAATATTTCTAACCTGAATTTTTAGCTGAAACCTACTGATATTTAAAAAAAAAATGTTGCCAAATCAGTGTTTTTAAATGTACCCCATGGGCCAAACAAAAGCTATCTGAAGGCAGAATGTAGCTCACACCCTTTTAGAACATCTGACTAAAAGATCTATGTAGAAAACTTAAGATCTGAACTTAGAGGAAAGGATTTCAGTTTTTCGCTATTGAGTATGATGTTAGCTGTGGGCTTGTCATATAGGGCCTCTGTTATGTTGAGGTACATTCCTTCTGTACACACTTTGTTGAGAGTTTTTATCATAAATAGATGTTGGATTTTTGACAAATGCTTTCCCTGCACCTGTTGAGGTGATCATATGTTTTTCATCCCTCATTTTTAATATGGTCTATCACCTAGATCAACTTGCATATGCATTCATGCATCCCTTGAGTAAATCCCACCTGATCATGGGGTGTCATCCTCTTATTGCATTGTTGAATTCAGTTTACTCATATTTTGTTGAGGGTTTTTGCATATGTGTTCATCAGGGATATTGGCCGATAATTTACTTTTCTTGTGGTGTTCCTTGTCTGGTTATGGTATCAGGGTAACGCCAGCCTCATAGAATGAGTCTAACAGTGTTTTCTCCTCTTCTGTGTTTTGGAGGAATTTGAGAGGGATTGATATTAATTCTTCTTTAAATGTTTGGTAGAATTCCCCAGTGAAGCCCTCTGGACGTGGACTTTTGTCTGTTGGGAGGTTTTAGATCACTGGCTCAGTCTCCTTACCAGTAAATGGTCTATTCATTCCCTATTTGCTCATGATTCAGTCTTGTTAAGATACATGTTTCTAGGAATTTATCCATTTCTTCTAGGCTGTCCAGTTTGTGGGTGCATAGTTCATAATTGCTCATAGTAGTCTTGTGATCCTTTGTATTCCTGTGTAACACCTCTCATTTCTGGTTTTATTTGAGTCCTCTCTACTTGGTGAATCTAGCTAATGATTTGTCCATTTGACGTACCTTTTCAAAGAACCAGCTCTTCGTTTCATTGATCTTTTCTGTTGTTGTTTTAGTCTCTTATTTCATTACAATCTTTGTGATTTTCTTCCTTCTACTAACTTTGGGCTTTGTTCTTCTTTTCCTAGTTCCTTGAGGTGTAAAGTGGGATGGCTTTTTTGACATTGTTCTTATTTCTTGATGTGGCACTTTCGCTATGAACTTCCCTCTTGGAACTGCTTTTGCTGCATCCCATATACTTTCCGACGTTTTCTTTCCATTTTCATTTGTCTCAGGATTTTTTTTTTCCCTTGATTTCCCGTTTGGCCCACTGATTGTTCAGCAGCATGTTGTTGACTCTCCCCATATTTGTGAATTTTCCAGTTTTCTTCTTGTGATTGATTTCGAGTTTCATACCATTGTGGTTGGAAAATATGCTTGATATGATTTCAGTTTTCTTAAATGTCTTAAGATTTGTTTTGTGGTCCCACATATGATCTGTCCCAGAGAATGTTCCATGTGCACTTGAGAAGAATGTGTGTTCTGTTGCTTTGGAATGGAATGTTCTGTAAATGTTAAGTCCATCTGGTCTACTGTGTCATTTAAGGCCAATGTTTTCTTACAATTATCTGTCTTGATGACCTATCCGTTGATGAAAGCGGGGTATTAACGTCCCCTACTATCATTGTGTTGCTGTCTCTCTCTCTCTTTAGGTCTGTTAGTATTTGCTTTATATATTTAGGTGTTCCTAAATTGACCAGAGATTCAGCTGCTCTCCATTTCTCCCTGTACCTCATTGATAAGAAATGAGTCAAGTGAGCACATGTGACTGCAGAGGAGCTTAAGGAATGCAGTCTCCATTCTGGGTGATCATTTTTCCAGCTAGAAATTCTCTTCTGTAAGGAAAAGAAGAAAGCAGATGCTGAGGGAAGACTACCAAACTATAGTAACAGTTCACAACTGCTTGGGTGCATGACACCCTTTTGAGTACAAAAGATCAGCCTGAATGGTGCAAGACTAGAACCAGAAAAATGTTCCTTAATTGGACCAACTGTGGACCAACATTTCATGTAAATAGTGCATTTAGTTGGGCATTTTACCTTGGGGAAAAAGGGAAACTACACATTTTGAAAATAACCTTATTTGATGTCATATCTCATAGCAACAAACTGTTTTATTGTGATTGTGACTAACGGGTTGATTCTTTAAGCAAATGGGTTGCTGAAGTGACAGTTAGAGGTGGGGTGTGACTTGTCCAAAAATTGAAATGATGACACAATATGATGTCCTTTACTGAACCTGCAGTGTGCATAGCAAAATCATAGCAGGTCATTTTTGCAAAAGCATTTGGGATTTGATCAGTTTTCCCAAGGGCCTCTCTGACTCATTTGACTTCTGAATCTTCTCCCATGAAGTACTTACTACCTCCTCATCCTTTCCAGTGGCCCCTTCTTCAATTACCTCATGGATCAGAATATTGTTTGTCAATGGATTTGCATGTGCTTCAAGCTGTCCTCCAGCATCCCTTTAATTAATTTCATAAAACCTGACGTCTTTTACAAGATTGGCATGTTCATTTGGCAAACATCTTACTTTCTGCTATCCTGTGCTTGCAGTAGAGACGGACAAAGGACGAAGTGAGAGATGCGAGGCTGAGGCAGGATAAATACCAGTTTGTTCATGGGTATTTCTGTATGTTGGCTTCCTCTGTCTCTGGGGACTTGGATCTCGATTATAAATACCCTGAAAGGGATGAATTGCATCCTCAGTTTTTGCAAAATGCCCTCAGTCAACTTTTAGCACGTGTCAGCTGCCTGAGTCTGCTCACTTGCATTGCATATGTACAGGGCAAAGTTCTGGAATGTTCTGACAATGACATTCCTCTTTGCAAAGCCGTTGAGAACAAGGACTCTGCCTGGGTGCGAATCCTGATTCCACCACTTTCTAACTGAGTGAATTTGGACAAGTTATTTAACTTCTTAGTTTTGGTTATCTCGAGTAAGGAAAACAATGTAACTCAGCTCCTAAGGTTTTGTGGGGATTGAGTGTTAGAACAGTGATACGCAGTCAGCACTTAAGCAGTGCTCACCCTGATGATGTAGCAGAGTGTCGCACCACCTACCCCAGAGCAATGTGCCCAGGAATGTCATGATAGATAAGCTTGGGTGGTGAGAATAAGTTGTGCACGTGGATCAAAATTGGCAGCTCAACCTCTCTGGTAATCAGCAAAATGCAAATTAAGGCAACAATGGCCATATCGAATATTCAGAGGCCCCATCACACCGAAGGTTGGTGATGTGGGAATACGGAGCCCCGTACATTAGTATATGTGTGGGCAGGGAATGCACCCTGACACCTCCACTGCCAATGAGCGATTTGATTTCTGGCAAAGCGGAATTCCGGGGCTGTGAGAACAAGGAGGAGGGGAAGCATACCTAGGTGGCGATCCCAGATTTCCACCCCACTGCTCTGGTTGGGGGAGAGGGGACACCTTTTCTGGCGCTTGCTGGCAAATCAGACAGAAGCACCCATTGTCTTCTTGGGGTAACGCTCTCCCATTCCACGCTGCCATCTGAGTCTGGCAGTTCTGAGGTTGTTTCTGTGCCCAGCCTCTGCCATCTGGTACAGACTTTTGTAGAGATGTGGGCACTGGTGGCCAGCCTTCGGCCCCTCCCTCATCATGTTCTAGAATGTACCGGGGGAGGCAGGGCGGGGGGTGGGGGTGGGGATGGGGGTGGTAACAGGCCTCTCATTACAAGCTTGGGCTGCATCAGGGCCCCTGGTTGGAGCTGTTTTGAAATTTGGCCTTGAGCACCCCAATTATTTTCACTCTTCTGCTCACTCAAAGCTGGGGAGGGAGGTCAGCCGAGGATCTGCACTACTTGGCTGTCAACCTTGGGCGGCTGCCCTCACTTGGGGGGCAGGGGCTCCGTGCCATCACGCCTGCCCTGGCAGGGCCCGTGAAGCGTTGGTGGAGGCTGGGGCAGCCTCCTCTCACACAGGAGGCCAGAGAGGCCGTCCCTGGGCATGCTGGCATCCCCGACAAGACTCGCTGCTGGCGTGTGTGTCTGTGTGTAAGTATATTCTGTGTAAGTGTATTCTGTGTCTGTGTGTGTGTGTGTGTGTCTGTGTAAGCGTATTCTGTGTCTGTGTGTGTCTCTGTGTGTAAGTGTATTCTGTGTGTGTATCTATGTGTAAGTGTATTCTGTGTCTCTATGTGAGTGTCCGTGTGTAAGTGTATTCTGTGTGTGTCTCTAAGTGTATTCTGTGTCTCTGTGTATGTGTCTGTGTCTAAGTGTATTCTGTGTATCTGTGTGTAAGTGTATTCTGTATATGTGTCTAAGCGTAAGTGTATTGTGTGTGTCTGTGTGTCTGTGTAAGTGTATTCTCTGTGTGTGTCTGTGTAAGTATATTCTGTGTATGTCTGTGTGTCTGTGTAAGTGTATTCTCTGTGTGTGTCTGTGTGTGTGTCTGTGTGGGTGTGACCTTGTAGACGGCGAGGTGCTGCTCTCCACCCCTCCGTGTGACCTGCCTTTTGCCTCTTGCCCTGAACCCCACAGTGAACCCGAATCTGGCCCCCGGCTCCCCGCCCAGTGCCTGCCCTCGCACGGGCGCCTGGCATTTCGGCCTCCAGTGGCCGATGGCTCCGAGGCCATTTCACGGCTTCCTGCTCAGGCCAGAACCTCCACGTCATTCCTGCTTTTCGTACTCCCCGCCACCCCGCACCCAGCTGTCAGCGCACCCCCCACCTGCCCCTCTGCGGGGTAAGGGTTACCAGGGGTCACCGCTGCCACCTCCCGCAGCCCTCTCCTCCCCGCCTCAGCAGCAGGAGGGTCCTGATGACCTGCCCCCCTGCCCTGGCCTCCTGTCCATCCCCCTCCATCCCCCCACTCCTCCCGGTGTCCCGGAACAGTCCACCTGGCCCCCCTCACTTGTGCTCATTCTTTCCTTTTCTGGAAACTTCTTCCTTACACACCTGCGTGGCCTGTTGACTCCCTTCCCTCCGATCTTTAACTAGCCCCTCCTCAGAGAAGCCTTCCCTGACTAGCCCTTCCAGGAGGGTTCCTTTCCCCTTGCTGTCCCCTCACCCTGCTTTATCTTCCCTCAAACCTCTTGTCACCATGTAACATGTATCTGTATATTTGTTCTCCAGCCTCCCAAGTTAAAGGATGTCTGCTTCCCCCCTTCAACCCCCTTCAGGGTTCCCTAGCCTCCTCCTGCCTCATCATCCCCCCTTGTCCTCCCTTCAGGGCTCCCTAGCCTCCTCCCGCCTCATCTGTCCCTCTGGCCCCCTCCAGCACCCCCCCTCCAGCACTCACCCCCCTCCAGCACTCACCCCCCTCCAACACTCACCCCCTCCAGCACTCACTCCCTCCAGCACTCAAGTGTGCTCATCTCACCAGTTGCCTCCCTTGGAACCCACTCCAGGAAGCAGGGAGCACCTAGGCGGTCCTCTCCAGCATCCCTGTGCCTGGAACAGGGTGCGCCCCGTCCTAGGCACTCGGGGAGCCCAGCCGGGTAGGCGAATGTCCCATCCAGAGCCAGCCCCCCACCCACCCACCCAGCTCCCTGTACTCCTCCCTCTCTCCCCTCCTGCTCCTCCCACCCCCACCCTCCGGCCCCTCCTCCTTCCTTCTGGGCCCTGCTGCACCCACAGAGAAGAAAGGACTTGGATTCTTCCTGTGGGGCGACCCCTCGGTGGTGCAGCTGTCCCTCCTGAACAATGGCAGCCTTCTCTGTGCTTGGCGTCTCTCCTGTCTGAGTTCCCTGCTCCCCGCCTCCCCTCCACTGAGCACACACACCCGAGCACACACACACACCCATGCATACCCAGCTCACTCATCCTCCTCCAGTGCCCCCCGCAACTGCAGCCTGGGGGTGTGACCACTGAGCATTTGTGCCCTGCAGAGGAACGCACCTTAGGAGCGATGACGGAAGTCAGGCAGCCCCCCACAGCCCGGGCTGGCCCTGGGCATCCTTAGGAGGGACGCATGTGTCACATCCATGTTCATCTTCAAGCTAAATTCCTTTTAACTCCAACGTCATGGCCTTCCCTTTCTCCAAGATCTTTAAGTTTCAAAACAAGTAGAACATTGGTGGAGTCTAGAGAATTTGGTTCTGCATCTAACTCTGTCACCTCAAGCTGAGACCTGGCCCCCTCTGGCCTCAGTTTCCCCATCTATGCCTCAGCCTCTCATCTGTGCAATGGTGTTACAGCATAGGTGCGGAAGTTCCCCAGGGCCTTTGAGGTGACTCCACCCTTGAAGGTCATGTGCCTAGTGCCCACACATTTGGGAGGGGAGCTCCCTGGGGCCCGGGGAGAAGAGGGCCACTTGGCAAGACAGAAAGTGGGTGGGTGTACTTCTCAACTTTTTAAAAGCTGGTGTGAGGCTGATGGGTGGAGATTCCTATTTGCCTCCCCGGCAACACACCAGCAGAGACTCTCTCTGTCCCAGCCTGGGGGCTGGTGTATCAGTTTCCTGTGGCCGCTGTAACAAAAGCCTCACAAACTGGGTGGCTTCAAACAACAGGAATATATTCTCTCACAGTTCTGGAAGCCAGAAGCCCAAAATCAGGTGTTAGCAGGAAGGCTCTTGGGGAGGACCCTTCCTTGGGGAAGCTGAAGGCTCTTGGGGAGGACCCTTCCTTGAGGGGAGGCTGAAGGCTCTTGGGGAGGACTCTTCCTTGGGGGGAGGCTGAAGGCTCTTGAGGAGGACCCTTCCTTGTCTCCTCCAGCTTCTGGGGCTTGCTGGAAGTCTTTGGTAGTCCTCAGCTTGTAGCTCCCGTGCTCCCATCTCTGCCTCCCTGAGGGGATCTCTCTTCTCATGGCCGCCTGCACACATCCATGTCCAAACTCCCCTCTTCTAAGGACATGAGTCCCTGGATGAGGCCCCACCATAATCCAATATGACCTCATCTTAAGTGGACGACATCTACAACGACCCTATTTCCAAATTAAGTCACGTTCACACATACCTGGAGTTAGAACTTGAACGTATATTTAGGGGGACACAATTCACCCCACCTCGGCTAGGATCTTTCAGGCACACCACCTTCTTTAATCCCCATAGTGACACATTACCCTCCATTAAAGCTGCAGAATCTTGTGTTGAATGAGAAAACCCTGCAGACCATCAGGGACTCTCCTCCCCCTCCCCTCCAGCTGTGGTCCTCAGTGTGGTGCCCTGTGGCCACCTAGCCCATGGGCAACTTGCTGTGGTTCCACCTACAGGGTCTCTAACGTCAGTGGGCATTAAAATAACTGTGGAAGTCAAATAAAAGTAAGAAGCATGTCGCTATGTTGGGGGGATATGTAAAGCCTACCTGCGAGCCTCCAAGGGTTTGAGGTAGTTTTCAGGCTAAGTGTGACCTTTTGCCGTCTCTCTCTGGCACGAGCTGCCACTCTCCTGAACATTCTAGAAGGGTCTACACTAGAGCTGCTGGCTCCAACACGGTAGCCACTGGCCACTGGGAACTACTTAACTTTAAGTTAATTAAAAATAAACCAAATTAAAAATTTGGTTTTTTAGTCACAGTAGGCACATTCCAAGTGCCCAGGAGGTACACGTGGATGCCAGCGTGGATGGTGGAGATACAGAACATGTTCTATCATCACAAAAGTCCTCTTGGGCAGCCTTGGGGTGTAGAGTGTAATTCAAGCAAATTTTGGAGAAGGACACACGGACCTTTCAGAATATGAAAAGAATGACAATGATAATTTTTTAAAATACAGGCTGTTCCTATTACGCCTTTACCACACCCGGACTTTGTGTCGGGAGCATGACTCGTCTAACTTAATCGCCACCCGTGCCTGTGAAGTGGGTGCCTCCCCTCTTCCCTCCTGCTGCATTCCCCTCAGGCCCAAGCTCCACATCTGGTCCTTTGCCCTGACTCTCCAGGCCTTCCCAGGCCGTCCTGAGGCTGGGCTGCGGGTCGGGGTTCAGGATCATGGGGCAGCTACCCAGGAGGGCTCCAGCCTGGGGCCTGTGGGTCCCACCTGTCCATGGACAGGTCCTCCTGCTCCAAGCACCTGGCCCATCCCGCCCCTTGGCCAGCAGGTCACTTGCAGCTGTGCCGTCGTGGGGAGAGGGCTTTCAGCAAAGGAGGGCAAACCGGGTGCCTCTCCGCATCCGCCCTCCCCAGGCCACAGAGCGGTCCGCTTTCTGCGATGCCTGCATGAGCCCTTTTCTCCCTAGAGAAACCGAACTCTGACGCCTGGAGGAGCCAGGATGCAGCACCCCACGGCAGATGTGCCCATGGGATGATGGATGGGACCAAGAGGTGCCAGATGTTCTCATTTGTCAGAAGTGTGACACCCAGATTTTTATGTGAAGTGGTCCCGATTTCAAATGTGAACTGTTTGCTCTACTTTTAAAAAATAAATTAAAACACCAGGCAGGCCCAAAGCAAACACACCTGTGGGATGGATTCAGCCCACAGGCCAGTGGCTTGAGGAGGGACTTCTAACCTGGTGGCTCCCAAGGGAGCACACTGCCCCCTAGGGGCTAAAATCTACAATAGTGTCCCTGGTGGGTGTAAAAGTTGGGGATGCTGCTGGCAGTCCTAGGGGCGGGAGCAGGGGCCTTCTATGGCCTGCTGAGCACCCAGAGAGCCCTACCCGGCCCCCAAATTGCCTTGCGTCCCATGAGGCTTCCGAGTCTCCCACCAGATCATTATACGAGTGGATTCTTCTGCAGGTATTGTGGTCTGAGCCTGGACCCTAAGTCCGATTTATACCTAAACACCAGAGGTATTCACAGTTTTAGTACACTCTGAATTTTCCAGGAATGTAAGTGATAAGTACATGGAAGGAATCTTGTACTTGAATGCAAAACTTTTCCAGGACTTATTCCATATTACTGAATATCTGGGCGCCCAGGGCAGGGCCGCTGGAATCACTTGGATTGCAGGGGGGCACCCAGCCTGCGTCTGGGGCTCACACACCTCCAAACCTGCGTGTAGGTGCCACCTGGCTACGCCATGGTGTCTGCTTGATGGATGTGCTCAGAAGTTCATACAGAAATTTTTCTGTTATGAATTGCCTTCCTTTTATTTTTCTTGTGGATTGTAATTAGGGCATTGTATGGATTTTTTTTTTTTTTGAAAAAAAATATGCCTAGGTAGCTTTGGTTACCTGCAGTTTTCTTTCTGGAAAATAAAGGAATGTTACAAAATATCTGTCATAGAAATGGACATCTAATGTTGTTGAGAGCCGGGTCTTCAAAGGATCAGCTTAGTGTCACCTTCCTCCAAGGTGATAATTAAATATCCAGTGATTGACAGTCTCCCCAGGCCTTGTTCTGAGAGTCTGTTGTGGGTTTTCTCTGCCTGCCCCCAGCGCCCACCCTCATTCCATCCTTCTGGACAAAACCATACTTTAAAAGGGGCAGAAAGATTTTCAAATGCCACACTTCCTGATGTCGACCTGGCAGGAGATAAAACCTGTCACTAGTGCTGGGGGAGCCCACGATGCCCAGCTAGTAAGTTTCCATAACATGGATGGGCCCCAGCTTTCATTTGCTAGAGATGCATGATCCTCCCAAGGAGTGAGTGGCCAAGGGCAGTGTGTAATTCGAGGCACAAACAGCCCGCCCTCCACATCTCCAATACCCTGACGGCTCAGCCCTCCTCAATAGCAGTGACCTTGCCACAAACAGGCAGGAGCAGCCCTCAGCCTCCACCCCGGTTATTTGCTCGTCCCCAATGATTAGCCATTCCTCCTCTGCACCCAACACCGAGAAGAAGCTTTGAAAAATGGAATTCTAATCATGACACTCCCTGGCCACGACCTTCTGCTGATGCATCATGCCTGATGCTCTTGGAATAACTTGCCAGAGCTGCCAAGGCCTTGCTCAGCCTCAGCCTATTCCTCTGTCCACATCTCCTACCTCTCTTCCTTTCTAACCACACTCAAACTGCCTGGCCTCTTTGCTGTTCCTCAAACATTCTGAGGTCATACTTACCCCAGGACCTTTGCACTTGTGGTTGCATCCGCCTGCAGCACTGCCCACACAGCTTGTTTCTTGTAATCATTCACCTTCCGTCTCTAACATCCCTGTTGCTTTCCTGACCTCCCTTCATGAATTAGCCCTCCCCAACCCCTGTCACTCTCTGCCATGATACCCTGCTCTCTATCCTTTGTAGGATTTATCACTCCTTTGAAATGATCTCAGGTGTTTTGAATTTATTTCTTGCATAGTGTGTTCACTGCTGTATCCTTCCATCCCAACAATAGCCAGGCAGGTATTGGGTACCCAATAAAGATTTGAACGAACAGATGACTCTTCGGCCTTAGGTGTGAAGTAAGCAGAAAATGAGAACAAAATGGAATTTGGATTACTGTCGCCCCCTTCCGGCATTCATAAATATAATTGCCATTAGTTCAGGCCAATTTAGCCAAGTCTCTGCACTCAAACATCAGAGCCTGTCTTTCTGCTTCTTGGATTTTTTCATTTGGGTTAGCTTTATTCTTAGGAAGGTTCTGCTTTGTGAGGGGAAGATGGCCCGTAGTGACCCTGGCTGAAAGAGAGAGCCTCTTCCCAAAGCTCCAGCAGAAGTCTCAAGGGAGGCTTTTATTGGCTCAGCGGGGGTCATACGCCCCTTCCTTACCTAATCACAGAGGCCGGGGAAGAGGCGACACCCTGATTGGCCAAGCCCAGATCAGGTGCCTAGCCCAGGAGCTGGGAGCCAGAAACATTCTCACCTGAGTAGGTACCTCAGAAGGCACAGTTACCAAAAGACAGGAGAATGGATGCTGGGCAGAAAAATAAAACAGATGTCTGCTTTAGAAACCCAAATCCAGCTTCCCCCCTCAAGGAGCAAGTGGAAGGAGGCATTTCTCCCAGCTTGCTCTGCTTCCAGCACAAGCTGCCTCCTTCGTGCGTAATTATGCCCTCACCTTCCTTGTCTGCTTTCCCACAGTTCTCAGTTCAGCAAGATCCCATCTCTGGCATCCAGAACTTTTACAGGATTGATGTATCACTTTGTGCAGCAATTTGCGTTTGGTGTCTTTTCAAAAGCAGAAGAAAGAGACTCATGTTGTAACCTTGCAAGCAGCCCAAAGTTAAAAGGATCCAGTTACAGAATATCAGAAATGCCCCAGCCCTAAGAGCTTTGGGGCTCGGGGTTTATTTGATGCCTTTCTTCCCGGCCCTGCTTCCTCAGCCAATTTGTCTGCCAAAAAAACAAAGACTTCACTCCTGTGGCATTTTGCATCTAATATTTATAGTGTTCTGGAGTTTGCAAAAGCATTTCCTTCTCATTTATCACTTGTGCCTCAGGAGACCCCAGCTCCACCCCCAGAAAGTTAGCAAGATTGTTTCCCCTGCCCAGATTAGGAGCCCTAAAAGCCAAAGGATGGATGGTGAAAGTCTCACAACGGTCAGGCCCTCCTACAGGCAGCAGGGGTGGAATTGAACCTTGGCCGGGACCAACCCAGCTTCTATTCTGCACCCCTTGGCACCACATGTGGGCCTTACAAAACAGCAGCCAACAGCCCGAATTCACACTTCAACCCCACATATGTTCTGTTTGAATTATAAGGTGTTCTTTAAAATCTGGAAACTTCACCCAAAAGTTGAGGTTCCAAATTTTGCTTTAAAAGGAGGGGTGGGGAGGGGAGCACTGGGGTGGCTTAGTCGGTTAAGTGTCCAACTCTTGATTTCACCTCAGGTCGTGATCTCTAGGTCATGAGATCAAGCCCCACATCAGGCCTCACTCTGTATATGGAGACTGCTTGGGAGTCTCTCTTTCTCTCTTCATCTGCCCTTCCCACGCTCCCTCTTGCTCGCTCTTCTCTCTTAAAAAAAAAAAAAAAAAAAGATCCTGCCAAATATTACCAACATTCCTGGAAGTAGAGGTACATAGCAGCCTGCAGAAATTTGTTATCTGTTTTTATAAGTAAAGTGTTATTAGAATACAGCTTATTCATTTGCATATTGTCTATGGCTGCTTGCTCTCTACTGCAACACAAATAATTTCAATAGAGACCACATGGCTGCAAAGTGAAAGTACTTCTAGTCTGACCCTTTGCAGAAAAGTTTGCTGTCCCTACTGGATGTCAGTAGCCAGCTGGATTTGTGTCACAACCCCCTTTCCCCCCAATATCCCAAATAACAATGGTTTAGAGCTGATAGGTGCTTATTTTTCTCTCATTTGACAGTTCAGGCATTAACATCCCAGAGATGATATGGCATGCCTGGTGCCCAGGCTCCTTCTAGGATGTTGCCCCACTATCCTTGGGGACCACCCTTGTCCAGAATGGCTCCCCACGTCCACATCCAGCTAGCAGGAAGTAGCAAATACAGGGGGGCGCACACCCACCTCCTGGAGAGGCATTACCAGAACTCACACCACTTCCACCCACATCTCCACCAAAAGTTGGTTGTGGCCACTTCCACCTGTGAGGGAGGCTGAGAACATCACCTCCAATCTGCCAGCCTCGAATCCAACTAGTAATTCTGTTGCTGCGGAAAAGCAGCACACAGGCCCTGCGGCGACACAGCAGATTCTGTGAGGCTTCACAGGCATGGCTAGCATCTCCATTCCCCGCACACCTCTCCTTCTCTTATCCTTGGTCCGTTCCATTCATTTATGGGAGCACCTGAATCTCATTTATGTGCCTGGTTGTAAATTATGTACAGTCTCTCCCGGGGGAGGAGGACAGGAGGGAACCGATGTGCTCCAGGGCAGAGGGAAGGTTGCAGGCAGGGAATCAGCCCAAATGCACCCTCTTCTTACATAAACTACTGATGGGGAAATAATTGAGCTGAATGCACTCCCAGCTCTAGAAGTCCGAGTGTTGGGGTGGGCAGAGGCTGAGCTGAGCTTTGGAAGCTGTAGTGCCCGGTGGGGATTGTGGTCAGTGTGCTCACTCGTCCTGGGGAAGGAAACACCATCGTCCTTAGCAGCATGAGCTGAGCGGATCCCACCAAACATCTGGCTTCCTGTTTGATTCTCCTCATACCCCACCTGCAGCCCTGGGGTGCTAGGCTGGTGTCCCATCATCCTGACCCCTCGCTTGGGGGCCAGAACACTCTTCTCTAGCAATCTTCATTCCCTAACTGGTGGTTTTACCCCCTTGGAGAGCCATGTACTACCCGACTCCCACCCCCACCCCTTAACATCTGTGTGGATCCTTTTCAGAATATGTTCAAATTAAATGCAAAGAAAAAAATAGGCAGGATTACCAAAGGAAGCCAGTTAGATCAAAATATAAACTGTGATATGTATGCTTCTTCTCCACGTGTTAGATGACATGATGTCATGGTTTTTTAGGGGATAATTGATCGGTCATGATAACGCGCATGAATTCGTAACAGTGCTGGCTTCAGTGATTCCTTGAGGTGCCTGGTTAACTGTGTAATGTGATGTGAAAACAAAGCTGTGACTTGGTGGTGACAGAGGCATACGTAGTACTCTTACGGTGATTTGTTGCCTTCGTTCATTATGGAAGGAGATGCTAGTTAGAGGGTAATGAAAATAAAGATGGAGCTTTCCCATCCCAGTGCAGCGGGAACAGCAGACTAAGAGCCCCTTCCCCCAGGTGGGGCTCATTCAGTTCCACAATATTAAATGCCATCAAAATGCTGACAACTCCCAGATTTCTCCTCCCAGCCCAGACCTTGCCCTTGAACCTGAATGCATGTCTCCAGGCTGCCCACTGTGTCTCCACCTCCACTGACCGACTAACGCAAACCTCAGGGTTAATGTGTGTGACCTGGAGCTCTTTGTCACCTCCACAAAGAACCTGACCCTCCCATAGTGCCCCCTTCCTCGATGATGGGTGGATGTCCTTGGTGCTCAGGATAGAGACCTTGAAATTGTCCTTCTCTTCCCACACCACATCTAATCCATCTGCAAACCATGGCGGTTCCAACTCCAAAAATAGCCTGAGACCATCCCAGCCCTCTGCCCCCACCTGCCTAGAACCATCCCAGCCTCTCTCCTGAATTACTGTGACAGCTGCCAGGGGTCCTCAGTCCTGGGCCATAATCTCCACAAGGGTGTGGTTTTACTTGTTCGTTCATTTATTCTGTTTTGTTCGGTGGTGTCCTAGTATCTAGAACCATGCCTGCCACACAAGCAGTGGTCTTCTGCATGTTTGCTGAATGAGCGAATGCATGCGTGCATAAATGAATGAATATATAACATCCTGATAAGTAATGTTAGAATACAAATAGGGACCAACATTTTGGGGGTGGTCTCCCTGTGTGTCCTCATTGAACTCTCCCCAACACCTTTGTCAGGGAGCATATTATTATCCCCATTTTACAGTTGGGAAAACTGAGCTGGGAGATGGGAATGGCTGGATTTAAAAGCCAGGCTGTCAGCTCCAGAGTCCACACTCAGCTTCATGCCTGACTACCATCCAAGACAATAGCACCCCTTAAGGCCCTCCTACACATCCGGAAAGAGCCACCTGGGTGATGTCTGGCCCTCTCCCATGTGCCCACACTGGCTCTCTGGGAAAGGCAAGGGTCTTGGGATCTGGGAATGGCCTGCAGCAGCCCACAGGCAGATGAACCTTGTAGGATAGAGCGTGGGCAGTGACCTCACCAGGTATTTCACCTTCCAGCAGGAAGCACTCTGGAGTGTAGTCAGAGTCTATGGAGGGGCAGGGTCTCTGGGATCACGAGGTTGGTCTGTCCTTGCCCCTGGCTTTAGCTGTTGAGCAGCCCACTTGCTGTTTTCTTTTACCCTCAAGAGTCTCCTTGCCAGGCACTTGTGACCTGACCCCCACTCAGTCAGGTAAGCACCTGCCTTCAGCTCAGGGTGTGATCTCAGGGTCCTGGGATCAAGCCCCACATCAGGCTCCCTGCTCAGAGGAAACCTGCTTTTCCCTCTGCCCCTCCCCCTGCTTGTGCTCTACTTCTCTCAAATGAATAAATAAGTAAAATATTTTTTTTAAAAAAAGGAGTTTCCTTGCCTCCCACGCCGCAGCAGACAGGAGGCGCTCCCCTGCAATGACCAGGGATGCTAGCCTGCTGGGACGTGGGGCAGAGTGGCCAGTGGAGACGGCTCTTGGGTTAGCATCTCAGCTATGCCACTCACCAGCCACTGTGGGATGCTGGGCACAAAGCGACTACACCTCTCGATGCCTCAGTTCCTTCACTTGTAAAATGGGGACAAAGAGCATGTCTGTCTCATTGGGTTGTTGGGGAACAGCATTAGCCTCCAATCCAGCGGTTCTCCAAGTGTGAGCCCGGAGCCCTGGACCTGGAACTACTTTCATGATAAAACTAAGACAGGATTTGCCCTTCGCCCTTATTTGTTTCAAGAGTACAGTGTTTCCTGAGGTTGTGTAACATACCCACAGTTATCTCAAAGAAGCATTAAAATACTCCTTTCCTTTCCTTGCACGTATCCATGGAAGGCTGGATTTTTCAAGACCTAACCAAAACAATATATCGCAACAGGCTGAATGCAGGGGTGGATATGTGAATTCAGCTGTCCTATATTAAACTGGACATTAGAGAGATTGGCAAACTTGCAAAACAGTACAGCTCTTCTCACTGATTTTATTTTGTTTTGGGGAAAATATACTTAACATTTTATTCTTAAAAATATGCAGTAACAAGTAGGTTTGTTATTACTATTTTTAAATGAATTAATGTGTTTTAAATGTCCCAGTTTTCTGA
Organism: Vulpes lagopus; assembly: GCF_018345385.1. NCBI lineage: Eukaryota > Metazoa > Chordata > Mammalia > Carnivora > Canidae > Vulpes > Vulpes lagopus. The sequence continues at coordinate 13,013,914 of NC_054841.1, forward strand.
CATGTTAGCTATCACTAGATCAAATCAACATAAATGAATCTATTGGGGGTTCTCAAGAGTTAAGAGTCTAAAGGGACTTTGGGAGGCACCTGGGTTGTTCAGTCAGTGAAGCGTCTGCCTTCGGCTGAGGTCATGATCCCAGGTCCTGCAATCAAGTCCCATGTTGGGCTCCACACTCAGCAGGGAATCTGCTTCCCCCTCTCCCTCTGCTGCTCCTCTCTTGCTCACTCTGTCTCTCAAATTTTAAAAAAAATCTTTAAAAAATAATAATAAAAGGACTTTGGTAGCAGAATGTTTAAGAACCAGTGCTGTCACCTGACACTGGCCTCGGGGCCTTCTTCGCTTCTGCAGAGCACCCCGCAGTGAAGCCAGGCCCTGTGTGGATTAAGTAGATCCAGATTCAATCAAGCAGATGCCACGAAATCAAATAGAAAGACAATAATGAAACTATTCTCCCTGCTTCTCCACTCAGAGATGATGTACCCTGTGCAGTGGGCTACGAGAATCTGCTCTTCCCTCAGTGAGACGTGATGCCCACAGGCTTCTCAGAACCTGGGTGTTCGGAGCTTCAGTCATTCGCTCATTTGTGCCACAAATGTCTGTTGAAGCCTTACTGCTTCCCAAGCTCTGTTCTACGTCTAGGGACACAGGCGGGAATAAGGAATGCAGAAAGCCCTGACCCCAAGGAGCTGATGTTCTAGTTGGTTGGGCAGGCAGGTGATAAAACCCCAAAGACAAATAAATTAGGGGGTGAGAAATACCGTTGAGAAACGACGTGAGGAGAAGAAGGAGCACCAGCCTAGGGAGAGAACATTTTAACAGGATGGTTAGGGATGTAACCCAGTAAGGTAATATTTGAGCAAATGCCTGGACAAGATGAGGAAGGAATCCATGCAGGTGTCCAAGGAAGTGGATCCTTCAGAGGGAATAGCAAGAGCCAAGGCCCTGAGGCACAAATGAGCTTTAGGCCTGGAGAACGGCAAGAGGCCACTGTAGCTGGAGGGGAACGGACAGAGGCAAAGAGAGGGAGCCGAGGTCAGGGAAGGGGCAGAAGAGGGATCCCGTGGGACCTTGTGGGCCATGCCAAGGACTCTGGAATTTAGCTTGAATGTTACGCCCATTGAAGGGTTTGTTTTTTGTTTGTTTGTTTGCTATTTAAGATTTTGTTTATTTATTCATGAGAGACAGAGAGAGAGGCAGGCTCCCCACTGAGCAGGGAGCCCAATGTGGGACTCGATCCCAGGACCCCGGGATCACCACCTGAGCCGAAGGCAGACACTCAACCACTGAGCCACCCAGGCATCCCACCATTGAAGGGTTTTGAGCAGAACTGTGACTTGATGGGATCTGTGCTTTGGCTACTGCAGCACAAGACCGAGCAGGGCGGGGGGCGAGAAGGGGGCTCTAGCAGGGTCCGGGTGAGAGACGGGGGTGGCTGGGACCAAGCCGGTCACAGTGACACGTGGGAAATGCTCAGTCCTGAGTCCCTTCTGAAGGGAGAACCAGCGTGATAGACGGTCAGTGGCAGTGAGCGGGGACAAGGAGCTCCCAGGTGTGTGGCCTGACCATCCGGCATTGACCGGAACGCTGGGAGAGGAGCGGGTTCGGGGACAGAGCCAGAGCCCTACTCGAAATGCCTGTTTGGCACCAAACGAATTGACCTGAAGGAAAATAGGGAGTTTGTGACCACGCAAACAATACCTAACAATGACAAAATGTGGGAAAGAGGCACACAGACAACTAGAATTTAGAAGGTGTCATGAAAAGCAAGGACCCCTTTTTGTTTTCCCAAAATCCTGGCTTGTGAAATGGAGTGGTTTCTTCCAGGAAAGATAGACTTTCCAGAGGCTTCTACCTCATTTTTCACTGACCTTTCCGAATTGCTCTGGCAAACGTTGTTTATTGTCATTGGCCCCTTCCCTCAGCCCAGGCCATCGTTGCTAATGGATGTGTGTCGTGCCCAGCTGACCCCTCTGTGCAGTATCAACGTCCTTCCCTGAGCTCGTCACTGGAGTCTTGGAGGGGCCTTGGCATTTTCCAAGGCGGCATCACTGCTGGTTTCTAGAGCCCATTTCATGTCTCTGGGAACCTGTGTTTTCACCCCCGCACCGCCACCACCTGAAAAAGGAAGCAAGTTATATTTTGAGAACTCTCAGAGCTCCTTTTTTTGGAGTGCTTACTCTGTGCCAGACATGATCTCATTTGCTGTTGTTCCCATTTTATAGATGGTGTCACTGAGGCTTAGGGAGCCCGCTCACGTGCCCGAGGAGACAGGGCTCAAAGCCTGGCCCTCTGACTCTGGAAACCAAGCCCTTCAGAGCCACCCGCACCCCCTGTGCATTGCTGGGGTTCTCAACCCAGGCACCACTGCCACCGGGGAGTAGGAGCCTCCTCCCTGGTGAGGGCCACCCTGTGCACTGTAGGGCAGTTAGCACATCCCTGGTCTCCACCCACTAGATGCCAATAGCACCCTCTCTGCTGGTTGGGACAACCAAAAATGTCTCCAGACATGGCCCCAGTGTCCCTTGGGAAGTACCCACCCAACCCCCAGTTGGCCTGACACATGTTAGGTGTACTTTGCACACAGGCTCTGGGTTGACATCTCTGCCACCTTCCCTGCCGCCCCCCCCCCCCCCAACAGCCAGCATTCCCATCTGCAGACAGGCACTGTCATAAAAGTCTCTCTCAATAAAACATCGAGTTGCTGCGTCTCCAGTTCTCCTACCCTCCCAGGGAGGGAGAGAGGCTTAAAACACTGGCGAGGGGCAGCTTTGCACTGCGTAGCCTATGAGTCTCACCCACAGCCATTGCCCTGGCCACCCTGTCAGCAACTGTGACTGTGTACCTGCTCCAGGCCATGTCCTGGGCACGCACCATGGCACCCAGAAAAGGCCCCTGCGTGGGGAGATGATGATACACAAGAAAGCAAACACATCCACAGGTGATTTAAAGAGTGCTGAGGCCACAGAGGAGACAAACAGCCTGGTGCAGAGGGACAGAGGCCTTGAAATAGGGCAATCAGGGAAAGCTCCTCAGAGGAGGTACCATCTGATCTGAGACATCACAGCGAGAAGGAGCCAGTCCATGTGAGAGGGAGAAGGCCCGTGTGTGAGGTGGAGGGAAGAGCAGGTGCAAATGCCCTGAGGTGCCAGTGAGTTGGGCATGTTTTAAGGAATAGGGGCCTGGAGTGGCCAGGACAGAGTGAGCAGAGGGGTGAGTGGTGGGAGGTGTGGGCAGAGGGAGCAGGACAGGTGGACAGGTCATTGAAGGGGGAGTGGTAGGAACGGTCTTGGGTTCAGAAGGGTTCTCCTGGCTGTTTGGGGGTGACTGGGTTATGGGAAGGCTAGAGGGGAGTCAGCAAGATCAGGGGAGGCCATTTCCACCACAAGCAAGGAAATGAGGATGAAGAAGCAAGACACGTTTCTGTCACTTTTGAGACTTTGTCACCTGATGGTCTTGCCTTGTTTATTTGGATTCCTAAACACTAGATCTGTGGATTCAGGATGCAGAGCTTTTTTATTTATTTATTTATTTTTACAATTTTTTAAAAGATTGTTTATTTGAGAGAGAGAGAGAGAGTGCATGTGTGCAGGTGGGGGGAAAGGCAGAGGGAGACAGTCTTCAAGCAGATTCCCTGCAAGTGCAAAGCCTGACGCAGGGCTCCATCTCATGACCTGTGAGATCACAGCCTGAGTCAAAACCAAGAGTCAGAACCGACTGAGCCACGCAGGTGCTCCCAGGTTGCAACATTTGAACAATGTTAGGGATCTTACAAAACTCCAACAGCTTTTCTGCCTTTGAGTCTCCTAGCTCAATATTCAAAACTCAAAGTCCCAGGGTAGATTCTGATTGGCCAAGCTCAGCCATACACTCACCCCTTAGGTGAGAAGGGGCACCTTGGTTGACAGTTGGGGCTTTTGTATTTGGGAAGAACCAGGAGTGCAGAGGCTGTGGCTTCTCAGGGGTTACCTGAAGGAAAGAGAGAGAGAGAGGGAGAGTGTGTGTGTGTTCATGCATGTGTGGCTCTGTTGGCTCCAAAACATTTGGTGGAAACTGCCAAATAAAACTGAATAAATATTTAGTGAACTATTTATATGTGAATGTAAATAACAAAACGTAGCATGATTCAACCAGTCAACTCTGGAATATTTCGACTCTTATTTATCCATTATCGCTAATGTAGGATGTGGGTGGAGATGGTGTGTGGGATAAATGTGTGTTGAGAGATGCCAGTGCCCTTAAAACAGCCCTGCTGCTAGTTCCATCCAGAAGGCCCATGATGCGGGGTTGAGAAGGTTCCCCATGGGCAGCGGGTGGAAGTCTCCCAGGTTGCCACTGGCTTGGCACTCAGGACGTGCCAGGTACTTTTTCACGTTCCTTACACCGGTCGGTTCCTTCCCTCCACATGACAGCAGGCAGCGGCTCACAGTGATTGCCACCCACCGAGGCACAGAGGAGTGCAGTCACTTGCCTGGGTTTCCACGATCGGGAGGCGACAGACCAGGAGAATCTGGCCACAGAGAGGCACTCTTGGCTGTTCCCCTGTATCGCCTCCTGTATGACCCAGAGGAGTAACTGGTGGCTACCCTGATGTTCAGGACCACACGGGCCCCCATCCCGGCTAGACCAGCTCCGCAGCACAGGGAGGTGGCCCCAGGATTCCTGTTAGCTTCCAGTTGTGGACACCCTCCATCTCCCTTGTATCTAAGATGATGCCTCCATCTGCCCTCCTGCGTCAGATTTATTACCGGCTAATCTGAGTCTCCAGTCACTGCAAGACCCAGCTTTTATAGACCACAAATGCGATTATTATGAGGCAATTTCAGTTAGATTCAGGGCTGGGAGAGATAACAGAAGGGTCTGGTCCTCTCATCAGACTCTGAATGGCTCCCCAGCAGCACTTTACTCAGACAAATGGAGGAGACAGCCAGGAGGGGAACAGGTGCACGGAGCTTCGCATCAAAGAGCTGCCTGCCTGGGCCTGCAGGACCGGGACGGGGGGAGGGGGTTCAAAAGGACTTAGGGGTTAACCGGCCTCTCAAAGTTGGAGGGTGGATTTTGACATCTGTCTCTGACTCAAATTTTTCCTTAAGATTTTATTTATTTATTCATGAGAGACACAGAGAGAGAGGCAGAGACATAGGCAGAGAGAGAAGCAGGCTTCATGCAGGGACCCCGATATGGGACTCGATCCCAGGACCCTAGGATCATGCCCTGGGCCGAAGACAGACGCTCAACCGCTGAGCCACCCAGGCATCCTTTGACATCTGACTCTGTAGGAAGTCTATTACATGAGGTATCAGTGGAGCAAGAAGTGGCTGGGAAGGGGGACCCATTGGTCATAATGGAACCATCACTTAGCTGGCACGTGTCATGTGCCGGGTGGAAGCAGTACAGGCATATCCCAGAGATACCGCGGGTTCAGCTCCAGACCACCACCATAAGGCAAATACCTCAATAAAGCTAGTCAAATGAATTTCTTGGCTCCCCAGTGCATATTGAAGTTATGTTTGCATAATCTTGTGGTCTCTTAAGTGTGCAAGAGCATTATGTCTAAAAAAGCAATGCACATACCTTAATTTAAAAACACTTTATTGCTAAAAAAAAAAAAAAACGCTAACCATCCTCTGAGCTTCTGGTGAGTCATAATCACTGATCACAGATCACTGTAACAAATATAATAATAATGGAGAGGCTTGAAATATGGCAAGAATTACCAAAACATGACACAGAGACACAAAGTGAGCAAGTGCTATTCGAAAATGGGCACCAGTAGACTCACTGGACATAGGGCTCCCCGAGCCTTCAATTTGTAAAACATGCAATGTCTGGGAAGCTCAGGAGAGCGAAGCGCGACAAGACGAGGTGTGCCCACTTGTGTCTATTCTCAGAGCAATGCACGAGTTAGATACTGTCATCATCTCCTTTTTGTGAGTGGAGAAACCGAGGCATCAGGAGAGATTAAACTAGTTGCCCAAGGACACACAGCATTCAGTGTTGCAGCATATCTCCAAGAGCCCCTTTCATGTGGAGTGTTTTTGCCAGCGTCACCTGCTCTGGGACGTCTTCATCTTTTCTGTCATAATCACTATTCTTCATTTATTATCGGCGATCAAGCCGTCTGGCTGTAAATCAAGAGCTTCCCGCGGTGTGTGTGTGTGTCGATGTCGCCACGGTCAACTTCGTTTCTTCTCTGACTCCTACCTTCCCCTTGACTTTCCACTCCAGCTAGCTTTTCATTTCTTGTTGCACTTTCATCTCCGTTGGCTGGTTCTCCCCTCAACAATCCACTTCTGTATCCTGTCTTGTAGATTATCATCAGGAGACAAGGAGGCAACCCAGCCACAAGCCTTGTTGTCGTGCGTGAACTGAGTAACAGATGCACGGGGATGGTCACCAATAGACTTTGCAAGAAGTGACGTGACAGGCCACTGATCCTTCTATGCATCTGTTATTTACACAGTGATGGGTGGACTGGAGAACCAGTAACAAAATTTGTACTTTGTGCAATTACAGTTCATGTACCGTGGTAGCTACACCGGAACCACATTGTGGGAGACTGGTAGTCTTCAGCTAAACTGTAGAAACTAACATTTGTGCGTATTGAGACCATTCAAAGCAAAGACCACCTGTGGCCAGTCACCTGTTCTGTTCTTGTTTGTCATTGCTGGGCCAGCATTGGGTCACTCCTTTGCACGGCAGAACCCCCTGGCTGCTGTGGCCCGTTTCAGAGTCTACTTCTGCATAACTGGCACCTCTTCCTCCAGGTGAAACACAGCCCTGTTTCAAATCCCTGAGGGATCCCTCACCCCACACAAGGAATTTTCCTCATAACGCCAAGGGTTGAAAAACCCTTCCTGCAAAGGGCCAGATAGTAAATATTTTGGACTCAGAGCCACATGGTCTCTGTCGCAACAACTCCAGGCTGCCATTGTAGTGTGCATGCAGCCATAACGATACATAAGCAAATGGGTGTGGCTTGGTTCCAATGAAAGTATTTGCAAAAACAGGTGGCAGCTCAGAGTTGGTCTGCCAAACCCTGCTCTCCGCTAAGCATCTCATCTTCTTTTCTTTGGGTCTTTTCATTGCAAGCACAAGAGTTCAACTCACATGAAATTATGTAAATAGCAACAACCAAAAGTGGAGTGATGGATTTATTGGGTTATGTAACTCAGACTTTCTCAACCTTGGCACAACTGACATTTGGAACCAGATGATTCTTTGTCCGATGAGGTGGCGGTAGGGGCCGGGGTGGGGGGGGTTGTCCTATGCATTATAGGATGTTTACTCACATCCGTAGCCTCTATCCACTAGATGCCACTGCTACCTCCCCACTCAGCTGTGACAATCAAAAATATCCCCATTGCCCAATGTCCTCAGATTAGGAATCACTAAGGGGACTGAAAATGCTAGCATGAGAGGTGGCTTCAAGTAGGAGTGGACCCAGGGACTCAAACTAGTATCTGGGACAGTTTCTCTCTTTCTCTATTCATCTCTCCTTCCTTCCTCCCTCCCTCCTTCCCTACCCCCTTCATGGCTGCTTTGTTCCATGCTACTGCGTGTTCAAACAGACTCTCCCCTTATGGTGACCAGATGGCTGCCAGCAGCTTCAAGTTTGAATCCCATCACCTTTAAGCCCACTGGGAGAATCTCTCTTTTCCAGTAGCTCCCTAAAAATCCCAGGGCTCGCTCTCATTGGCCCAGCTTGGGTCACATGCCTGCCCTTGAACCAACGAGGGTAGCCAGGGGCACGTAGTGCTCCAATTGGTCCAGCTGAGATGATGCCTGCAGCCCCAGAGTCCGGAGATCGGCCCATGTGTACTTAAGTCAGGAAGTGGTGGTACCCAAAGGACCGCAGTCGGGAAGGAGGTAGCAGGTTAACAGAAGTCTCCAGCACCAGGTGTAGATTTCCCCCCTGCGCCTGGCACACGGGAGGCAGTGAGCGCTCGGTCCTTTCAGTTGATGCCAGCCTGCTCCCCACGGGCAGCGTCAGCTGGCACATTATCAGTGGCCTTTCCTGGCCTGGCATTTAATTCCTCTTAATCTGCCTGCCAAATTGCTCTACCCTCGCACCAGCCCTGGGGTTGCTACTCTTCCTTTCACCGCGTCCTGGGCGCGAAAGCTCAGCGACCCTGGGCCCCAGCCACGACATGGGCTGTATTTTTAATCTTGATTTTAATTCCGGCTCATTCTCCTGGCTGTGTCTCCCAGCCCCGGAGCCCCAGGGCCCACGCTAATTTGCTTCTCCCACCTCAACTGGTGCCGGAATAACCATTTTAAAAACTGCCTTGGGGAAATCTAATCAAATGAGAGCAAAATCTAATTTGGCACTAAAAGCCTTTGACTGAAGCCCTGTTTTCTGGGGTCTTGTGAAGCCTGAATAATAAACTCTTTTGGGATTTCTTTTTAAGGGTTGGGGGTTGGAGAGAGATGTGAAAGAGAGGATTCCAGCAGAGGAAATCACCACAGACATTCTGACACCCGTGGCATTGGGTGATAATGGGCAGGGGTGGGGTTCCCGAGGTGCCCCACATCCCACCCCACAAGAAAGAGTTATCCCACCGGCCAGGCCGAGAGCAAAACTCTTTAGCATTCCGACTGGCACAGTCATCGGGAGGGACGTTGCCCCAGATCTTCAGGGACAAACCATAGGCTCACAAGCTGGATTTGAGGGACCTGGGAGAGAACCCAATTTTCCCAGCAGGGAATTCAGAGCACCTTTCCCCCTGGCTCTTGTATGCCCTTCTGCAAACTGAGGGAAGTTCTGTGCTTCTGAAATTACTTGTGGTCTTGGGGTACTTTCAGAATGTGTCCTGACTCCAGGAAAATAGAAAAGCTAATGTATAATATTTCAGGGGATGTGCGGACCCTTTTAAGGTTCCCTGCCATGATCTTGTTGCTTCTCCTCATGTTGCTTCTCCTCATGATCTCATCCTTCTATCCTCTAACATCTTCCTCCCTCACTGGCCTCCTTATGGTCCTCAAAAGGCCCCCAAGCTTATCCCTACCTCAGGACCTTTGCACATGCTATTCCCTCTGTCTGGAGCAGTTTCCCTTGTATTCCTGTTCCTTTGACTCATTCTCATCACTGCTCAGCAGCCTTCCCTCATCACTCAACCCAGTGGCGCCTCCAGGGGTCCGCCTCTGGCCACTTAGTTGCAATGCTATCCTTTATTTCCTTTGTCACTGTTTTTGCCAACACCACCACCCCTTACTTGCCACGGTCCTCCACTGGAATGTCTGCCTCATGAGGGCAGAGACCCCGGTGGCCTCATTCACTGCTGTGTTGCCATTACCTGGTATACCATCGGGGCATAATAAATAGTTATTGATACATGAATTCACACATGCCTAAGGCAGTGTTACCCCATCCCGATTTTTACCACGCAGGGACACAATGATTTATTATTCCCTTAATATTTTCCCCCCAGTTGTTTTACTCACCTGGCCCTCCATCTCTTTTTGTAAATAAAGTTTTATTGGAACAGAGCCATGCCCACGTATTTATTATCTGTGACTGTTTTCTTTTCTTTTCTTTTTTTTAATTTTTATTTATTTATGATAGTCACAGAGAGATAGAGAGAGAGGCAGAGACACAGGCAGAGGGAGAAGCAGGCTCCATGCACCGGGAGCCCGACATGGGATTCGATCCCGGGTCTCCAGGATCGCGCCCTGGGCCAAAGGCAGGCGCCAAACCGCTGCACCACCCAGGGATCCCATGTGACTATTTTCTCCAACTCTTGAGTACTTGCAGTAGAGACCATCTGGCCCACAAAGCCTATGGCATTTACTGTCTGGGCCTCCGCAGGAAATGTTTGCTGACCCCTGTCCTTTGTCATTCTTCTCCAAGGAGGGGGAGCAGGAGAGAGTGGAGAGAGGCCTGATGTGCTTCCAGAGTAGAGCTCCTTACTATGGGAAGACGCACCAAGCGTGAGGAATAAGGTCATTGATGTTTAGTAGATCCTTTCTTCTGCACTGGACTTGACCTCGAGGGGCCTTTCTAGTCCTCCCTGTGCGGTTCTTTTAGGGAGGAACGTGCAGTACCAGGGCTTCTCACCTGCAGACTCCTGACATTCTACATGGGATGATGATTCTCTGCTGCGGGTGGTCCTGAGCCTTGTAGGATGTTTAGCAGCATCCCTGGCCCCCACCCCCTGGATGCTGGCAGCACGTCCCACCCCAGTCTGTGACAAAAGCAGAAGCCAGTCTGCAAACATTGCCAAGTGTCCCCTGAGGGGCAAAACCGCCCCTGGTTGGGCATCACTGTTTCCAGGGGGCGGATGCAACAGTGCCTGACCATGTTCCTGGGGGAAGAATCAGGGCTCCCTCTGGCCAGGTGCTGGGACACCACAGCCCCTGACTCCAGCCCACACCTCAGTCCTCGGGCCCAGCCGGGGACCTGTGGCCGCTGTGTGAGCAGGCACCCAGCACCTAAATATTGGATGTCCCCAGAGACTCAGAGCCGGGGCAGCCACTACCCCCATCCCTCGTCCCCAGAATGCCAGGGATCTTTCTGGTTTTGCTTTGCCCTCACACGCAAAGGGAGGCCCCACCCTGGGCCTTACCCCGAAGCTGCTAAGGGCTCTCCCTTCCTATTTTCACCTCCTCTGGTGCCCAGATCCTTCTGGGAGGTGTTTCCTCAGCTGCAAGGAGAGGACTGGATGGACATGCTTCCCCTTGCCCCGTGGCACAGGGATTCGGGAAAGGCTGCTTGGGTCCTAAAGAGGCTTCCAGCTCCCAGTCGGTGCCAGCCACCCGCCAGGCCTCCAGGAAACCCCCACCCCCTTCCTCATGGAGAGCTCCTGCTGCATCCTCGCTCTCCCAGCTCAGGCCTCTCTTCTCTGGGAGCAAGAAGCTGAAGGCAGCTCCCCATGCTTTCTCGAAGGTTCCAGATAGAGGAACCCGTCTCATCCTCCACTGGCAGCAGAGCCCAGACTCAGTCCACTCCTCCTCCTACAGATGTTCAGCTCCCCTGTCTCCTCTCATCTTGGGCCCTGAACTGGCGCCCACTGAACGCTCACAGTTTGCCAGGCCCGGCGCTAAGCCCTCTGCTGGCGAGATCTCTCTCACTCCCTTCACCCATCTGGAACTCTCACCTTCTCGTGCTCTCAGCACCAGCTCCTGTGGGTCTCAGAGCCCCAGGGTCCTCATCCAAAGCAGAGAGCCAGCAAGGGGCCTCCGTCTCTGGGAAAACGCTCACAGATGTTTCCATTTCTTAAAAATGGTCCTATAGGTGGTCATTATTACAGATCACACTTGCTTGATGGGAAAGGAAAAGAACGAGAAAGTATCGTAAAGAAGATCTTGCTTCACCCACATAGTTTGGGAGTAGATCCCCTTCGCGATGAATCAGGGTGATCTTTACATAAGCTCTGTTGCTGGCGTGAAATGTGCACGTGGAGACACTCACTGCTCGTGAACATCCAGGCCAGTGGGGTTTCGTGGGTGCTTCCAGCAGGAAATAGGGCAAGGCCGTCCCCCGAGAAGCACGCCCATGGCCCTCGGTAACCACTGCTTGTTCTCCAGCACCAGAGATCTGTTTTGCCTCTTTCTGAACATCGTATACGTGAGATCATACAGCATTCTTTCATATCTGGTTTATCTCTCTTAACGTGATTAGGTGGCTGAGATGCATCTGGGTTATTGAACATGACCCCGGTCCATTCTTTCTTGTCCGGGCGTGGTATTCCGCTACACAAATACCCAGCAGCGGAGCCAACCCCGTGCTTTGGTTGATGGACAGCTGGCGTGTTCTAGTTATTTGCTATCACGAGCAGAGCTACTCTGAGCACGTCCTGCTCATGCCTGGTGAATGAATGGATGCCTTACTGCTGAGTAAATACCCTGGGTTCAGATCGCCCGTCGGAAGGCATGAGGGTGTCCAAGTTCAGCAGACACTGTCCGGTCAGCCTCCCACGGGCGATGGACCAGGCTGCACGTCCCCTGGCTGGGTGTAAAGTCCCAGTTGCTCCACGTCCCCAGCAACATTTGGTATCGCTCGTGTTCTGATGTTAGGCACTCCGGTCACCGTGTAGTAGAGAGAGTTCAAGGGGCCCGTCGGAAAGAATGGGAAAGAATCATGTTCTTATGTTTACGCACCTGTGTCGTAACTTAGCCGTGGCTTCGATTATGAAGGGAGGCCATGGACCATAGCACAAGAGAAGCCGTAATTTTGTCATCTGGAGAAATCACTGATACTGTGATATTCCATGGCAGTGTGGCAGATATCCCAAAATAAAATATCTTCACTTACCATTGCTTTGAAATTACTACTCTTCGCAGGGTACTATATTTTTTAAAGGGTCATGTTACTACAGAGACAAGTTCTTTTAATGTTTAAGATAACTATACGTCAAAATAATTTATTTTCTCTGAGATCCAATGTATTTTATGCACATAAAAACATTTGAGGGCAGCCCGGGTGGCTCAGTGGTTTAGCGCTGCCTTTGGCCCAGGGCGTGATCCTGGAGACCCAGGATCTCTTTCTCTCTCTCTCTCTCTCTCTCTCTCTTTCTCTCTCTCTCTCTCTCTCTCTCTCTCTTTTTCTCTCTGTCTCTCATGAATAAATAAATAAAATCTTAAAAAAAAAAATTTGAGAAGCAGGTCAGGGGTCTTTTCAAAGGACTCCATGGCTCAGAGGGTATCCCTGTTTCCACGCCTTGGGGACACCACAGTGGTGGTCGGGTGACAGAGGAGACTTTTGCTCTCTGCTTTCTCACGTGGCCTCATGATCCTTCTCCCCCTCCAGCTTTCTTCGGGAAGTATCTTAACGAATACAATGGCTCCTATGTACCGCCTGGCTGGAAGGAGTGGGTCGGCCTCCTTAAAAACTCTCGTTTTTATAACTACACACTCTGTCGGAACGGGGTGAAGGAGAAGCACGGCTTTGACTACTCCAAGGTAAGTGCTGCCTGTCGCCAGCCGGGGGGTAGGGGGGCAGTTAGGAGCGTGACAAGGGAGCTTAACTACCTGGCTTCGGATGGTGACACTGACCTAAATGAGTGATCTCAAGCCAGCTACGTGCATCTTCTGCTTCCTATTTTCATCTCTCATATAATAGTCTCTGTTTCTGAGAGCTTTGTTCACAATATGCTGAAACAGAATATTCTCACAGAAAGTGCGAGAACAGTCCAGTTCAATGAATTTTCACCAACTGAACAGGCAAATGTCACCAGCACCTGCTAGTGTGCTAGGTCAAGAAGCACAGTTTCACTGCCTGCCCCCAAAGCCCCTCCTTCCACCAAACACCCTCCCATAGGGACAGCCATGGCTCAGACTTGCAGCATGACACACGAATTCTGTGTCCGGCTCCTTTTGCTTCACATCCATGTTGTCACGTGGGGCTTCACTCTTGTGTAGCATTCCATTGTGTGATTAAGCCTCAACTTGTTTGTTTTCCATGTCATGGCTTTTCTTTTTTTTTTTTTTTTATTAAATATTTTATTTATTTATTCATGAGAGACACAGAGAGGCAGAAACACAGGCAGAGGGAGAAGCAGGCTCCATACAGGGAGCCCGATGTGAGACTCGATCCCAGGACCCTGGGATCACAACCTGAGCCAAGGGCAGATGCTCAACCACTGAGCCACCCAGGCGCCCCATGTCATGGTTTTTCTAGTCCTGCTAATTTGTTTTATATAAGATAGAGTGCACAGATCTTAAGTGGACAGCTCAGGGAATTTCCATATATGGGTATGCCACCCAGGTCAAGATACAAAGCATTTCCAGCCCCCAGAAGGCTCCCTTATATACCTATGCAGTCAAAACCCCCACTCCCGAGGTAACCTGTATTCCAACTTCCATCACCATGGATTGGTTTTGCCTGGATCATGTTGTGTGTGCTCTTTTGGGTCGAGCTTTTTTCACTCAGCCTGACACCTGTGAGAGCCATCCCTGTGTCTGCCCAAGTCAGCAGTGTCCCCTTCCTTGTTGTGTAGCATTCTGTTACACAGATGGTAAGTAGGAATCCATTCAACACCTGATGGACATTTTCGTTGTCTCCAGTTTGGGCCTGTTAAGAATCAGGCTACTGTGAACATCCTTACACGTGGCTTTGTGTAGACTCTTTGCTTTTGGTTACACGCCTGGGAGTAGAATTGCTGGGACACAGGATACATTGCATGGTTGAACCAGTTTACATCCCCAGCCAGGAATGTTCTAATGTTCCAGTTCCTTCACATTCCCCATTAACACTGGTATTGTCTTTTTTATTGGGCTGTTTTACTGGGGTATAGCGGTATTCCATTGTGGTTTTATTAGAAAGGTTTTTGATGATCACATAAGTTAATACACGTAGAGCATCAGAAGGGCCCCTTCTACACAGCAATACACAGGAGTTCAGATCAGGACAGCAAACCTCTACAGAAGACCCTGTACCAAATATTTTAGGCTTTATAAGCCATACAGTCTCTGTTGCGACTACGTAAGTCTGCTATTACAGTGTACGAGCCACCGCAGGTAATGTAGAAACAAATAAGCTTGACTAGTTCCAATAAAACTTTATTTATAAAAACAGGCAGTGGGCCTGGTTTGGCCAAGGGGCCATAGTTTGCTGATTCCTGGCTTAAATGGGGAGGGGGAAGGAGGACGAAGGAGGAGAGATTGACAGTGATGTCTCATCTAAACTATTAAAAAAAAAACCTGGAGACCAACAAATATTCCTGTCCCAACTAAATCTTCAAAGCAACCTTTGCATCCCCCATAGCTTTCTGGATCAGTTCTTTCCCCCATTCTTCCCTTCCCTCTCTCTTCTGCACTGTCACTGCCACTAGCCCTGGGCCTGGCACCTGTCATACCCAGGGCTCTCTGGCTTAGAATGATGACTCCTCCCTAGTTCATCTCTCTCTGAATCGCTGCACAAGGTCCCTCCCCCGACCCCGCCGGGCAGATATCACCAGGGGCTAAGTAGTCACATACACACAGGATAGCGAGCTGGGAGCAAGAGGGGACAGTCGAGAATAGTGGGGACTATGGAGCATGTATCTGTGTAGGAGGGGGCAGCCAGCTCAGATCAGACTTCTCAGTCCCATGTGGAAAGGGGGCCCAAAATGGCCAGGTTTTCTGATTTTTCACCAGAAGCTACAAATTTATGCATGTTTTCATGTGAAACCTCCTGATTTTTTTTATTTTTTTTTATAAATTTATTTTTTATTGGTGTTCAATTTGCCAACATATAGAATAACACCCAGTGCTCATCCCATCAAGTGGCCCCCTCAGTGCCTGTCACCCAGTCACCCCCACCCCCCGCCCACCTCCCACCCCCTGATTTTTAAATATTGGCAAGTCACTCAGACTTTTCTAACATCCTGCATGAATCAAGTGTGCCTGATGGCCAGACCCAACCTGACCCATGGAAGTACAGCCTTGTCGGCCCACCTGGTGTGCTGCCCGCTGCCAGCTGCCTGCTGCCCTCCAGGGACTGGACACTGAGATTCTCTCTTGAGGTTAGAGGACTGGGGTTCAGAGCCCCACCTTGACACATATTATGTGCCCTTGCTTATGCTCCCTACTCCTGAGAGGCTCAGTTCCCAAATCTGGAAAATAGGCATGCCACCGCTTACCTAATAATGTGCACATCTACTCACTGAGCACCTATGGTGGTCCAAGCAGCGGGGCTGGGTGTTTTGTTATGTGTGGTGTTCCTAGCCCTCCCAGCAATCGCATGCGTGAGTGGACTAGCTGGATCTGGTTACATTACTCATGAACAACTCTTTATGGAGAGCCTGCTATGTGCCAGGCACTGTGCCAGGTGCTGCTGTCCAAGGATGAACAAAAACAGACCCAGGTGCATGCAGTCTGGGATGTGGAGGTGTGTTATTAACTGTGAAGTGATGGCACATGATTAAAGCCGGAAGGCCACACCACAGTGTAGGAGCACAGGTGTGTGCACGCACAAGCACATGGACATGTCAGCCCCGTCTCCTATTTCAGCATCCCCAGTATAAGCCAGTTCAACCAGACCAGCCTTGTTGCTTATTACAACCATCTCCAGATCTTTACTAGTGCTCTCCTGCCCTGAACTGGATCAAGTCTTATCCATCTTCTCTTTCATGAATCCTTCCCCGAGTGCCCTAAACTACAGGACTTAACCTTTCTTGAATCAGACTGGCCTCTCTTGGTGGCTTATGAACAGAAACCCATCTCAGAATGGCTCGACTGAAGAGGAAACCTGTCAGTTGATTTAACTGGTCCAGTAGTAATGACATCAGATGTGGCTCGATCCAGGGGCTCAGACAAAATCTTAAGAGGGTGGTTTCTCCTCTAAGCTTGGTTTTCTTCTCTTCAGCTCCATTTACAGCCTCTCTCCTCCCTCCCCCCTCCCTCCCTCTAGTCCTCCCTCCCTCCCCTCCCTCCTTCCCCTTCCTTCTCTCTCTCTCTCTCTTTTTCTCTCTGTCTCTCATGAATGAATAAATAAAATCTTAAAAAATAAAAAAAGATGCATAAAGCAGTACTACAACACATGTAACAATGCAGCCGAGAAAATACTTCCTGGTAAAGGACAAAGGGGGCCAAGAGCAGAAGCAGGGGTGAGGAGTAATGAAAGGAAAGCACATTTGCTTCTACTGTTTTCATCTTCACATGGAAAACACAGGCGTGTGATTCTTAAGGAGTAACGAGTAGCACTTACCGAGGTGTAACATGCTGCAGGTCTGTTGGAATCATTCTACCTGAATTAACCCGTGCATTTCTCACCATAGCCTACATGGTATATGCTCTTACTCTTCACGACCAGCACCTAAGGAAACTGAGGCACACAGAGGCTGTGGTCTCACTGACCACACAGCTAGTAGGTGGTAAAGCAGGATTCAAACCCCGGGCCATCTGGTTTCCAAATCCATTCTCTGAACTAGGGCCCGTGGGCCAAGACCTGCCTGACCTGCCTGCCAAGGGTTTTTGTTGAAACTTTGAGCTTAGGAATGGTTTTCACATTTTTTAACTAGTTGGGAAAAAAAAAAAAAAAAGAACAGCTTTCGTGACAGGTGAAAAAATGATGTGAAATTTACAATTTAGCGGGGCCTCCAGTTTTAGCAGCACAGACATGGCCATTCATTTCCGTGGTGGCTGCTTTCCCGAACAGAGACCGTGAGCAGTAGTTGCAACAGAGACATCTGGCTGCAGAGCCTCACATTTCCTAGCTGACCCTCTACAGACAAGGTTTGTTGGTGCTTAGTGTGAACCACCATCTACTCATTATTAATCTTGTTTCTGGGGGGAAAAGTGACAGAGCAGGCAAAAAATACAAAGGCTTGAGGTCTAGCTGCGAGTGCATTGCTTGTTGGTTTTGTGATGTTTCCCCATCTGTGAAATGGGCACAGCGTCTACTTCCCAGAGTTGTCGTGAAGGTCCGTTGAGCAAACATATGACAATAATAAGAGCCAGTGTTCATTGTGGGTTTTCTCAGTGTCGGGCTCCTTGCCAAGTGCTTTCTTCACTCGTCAGATGCTCGCACCACCATCTGAAGAAGGGACTGTTACCAGGCCCATTTTTTAGATGCAGAGACCGAGGTGCAGAAAGCTGAGTGGTTGGCCCACAGATAGCAGGTGGAAAAGCTGGGGTGCAAACCCAGAGTTTCCGGCTCCGGAGCCCTCAGTCTCATGAAACATGATTGCTCCTTAAAGCGATGAGAATCTCTCTTGAACACGAACTGCTGTAGAAGCCCCCACGGGTGCAGGATCAGTGTGATGATTCAGAATAAAAGTTAGACCTGCTGCCTGGGAAGCCAGCGGCTCAGAAAACCGTCTGTTACAGAGTGACTTCCAAGGGAAGAGAATATCAAGAGTGGGCTCGAGGGCTGCCCCCTCCCTGCCCTCAAACCAGGTCTCAGGAGCGAAGCCATCGTTCTCAAGGCACAGCCCTGAAGCAGCTCATGTGGGCTTCCCAAGCAGAAAATTTAACTAGTCCTGGGAGCCAGGAGACTCCATGTTGGGGAGATGCCCTGAGAGATTTGGGGTGAGCTGGCTTATCAGACAAGAGGTAGAACCACCAGCTTCCATGGGGCAGAAGTGTGAGGATCTCCCAGGAGGCACCCATGGGACACGTCTCTCCAGGCACCCAGGTCCAGGCAAGAAGAGGAGCTTCCCATCATGTCAGCCATGGTCCCCTCTCTTGTCCTTACAGGCTCTGTCCCTACCCCCAGCAGCCAGAGGTAATTCTGAGTGAGTGAAAACCTCCTGGCCCTCCCCGGTCTCCTGCCTTGTTACTGCTAATGAGAATGCTTGTCCATACCCTGCTCAGGACTCTGATCACCATGGGGACATGGACCTGTGACCACAATCCAAGCCCTTAACAGGAAGCCGGGTGCCCTGGGAACAGGCACCCAACAAGTATTTGTTAAGTGAGCACATAAATGAGAAATGGTGGCAAAGGCCAAGCCTGAAGAGCGAGGCAGGGCATGAGACAGGCCAAGCTGTCCTGTCGCCAAGCTCCCCAGGAGCGGCCCCACACCCACATGCTTCTTCAGCTAAATAACTAGTTGGAGAAAAGAGATGCTTTTGCCCAGAGCCGCAGATTAGCAATCCCCACAGATGCTCTGGGTTCTTCTTGGTTGGTTTGTTTGGTTTTTTTTTTTTAAGATTTTATTTATTTATTTGACAGAACAAAGCAGGGAGAGAGTCATGCAGAGAAAGGGAAAAGCAGGCTCCCAGCTGAGCAAGGATCAGGGATGGATCCCAGGACCCCAGGATCATGACCCAAGCTGAAAGCAGATGCTTAACCGACTGAGCCACCCAGGCACCCCCTTCTTGGTTTACTGATCACAGTCAGTTGGAGGTCACGACGGAGAGGGAAGGCGGGACACAGCTGTGGCTGCTCAGCTCCAGTTAGGGGGGAGGTCCCCAGAACCTGGCATCTCCACTCACCTGCACAGGCATGGTCAGGGGTGCACCGGGGGAAAGTCTAGCACCTCACCTAGGGAGTGGGAATAGGCCTGGTGTAGGGCTGAAGGGGGCAGAGAGGTGAGTTCCTCATTATCTGTTAGCTGATCTCCAGGTTCTAGAAAATTCACCTTTTAGCCTGCTTGTTCCCCTCCACTTCTCACCAGTGCTTCCTGTTAACAACGCACTTCCCTGACTCCTTCATGGCTGACCCAGGCACCCAGCTCAACTTGTCCAGAACTGGACTTAGCACTCCTGCCTTCACCCTGACTCCTCTTTCTCCCAGAACCCCATCTCTGTAGCCTTCACCCAAACCAGAAACCAGGTGGCAGGGCGCGAGGGGGGTGGGGGTGGGGGGTGACCACCCCTCCTCCCCCACGTGCAGCCAGTGCACACATCCTGTCTATAGAATCTGCCACTCCACCACATGACAGTGCCACTCCACCACCCTGGCCGAGGCCCCCTCGCCCCCACTCTGATGCCTGGACTTGACTCGAGTGTCGTGGCCAGAGAGACAGCGTGTCCCCATTGGTCAGCCTGGGGCTCACTGCCCGCCCCTAGAGTAAGGGCAGGGTCCCAATCCACATGGATGGTTGGGGGGAGTGGGTGTGCAGCGTGCCACATGTCACAGCAGACGCCCCGTTGCGACCAGCGGAGGTTGGCAAAGGCTGCGCCAGCGTAGGAGTGACTTTGAGGAGGACCCAGAAGGGTGGGTGGCTCTCAGATATGCGGAAAACGTGCCACACCACCAAGACAGCCAGTGCTAGCTGACTTATCAAGAGCTGGCGACGTGCAGCGTACCCTGTCGAGAGCTTCACATCTCGTAGCACTTGAAACCCTCCTGCCAGCCTTGAGAGGCAGGCACAGTAATCACGCCACACACGCTTCTGAACACGTGATAGCACCGGCTAGAGGAGCCCCCGAGTCACCCTCTGGGGTCCCCTGCCTGGCCCGCCCCCTCCCAGGGAGCTAGCCAGTCCCCTGCCGATTGCCACGGATGCCTTCATTCTGTTATTCCACATGCAGATCCCTCGAACAAGGTATGCCGTCCAGTGTGGTTCTCGCCTGCATCTAAATGGCGTGTCCTGCGTGTCCCCCTACAGCCTGCTTTCCTCACTCGGGGTCAGGTCTGCGAGGTTTGTCCATGTGCAGGGGACAAGCCTCGCAGGTTTGTTCTTTTTGGGTACTGTATCATTGCATCGTATGTCTTTCCTGCAAATGGATGTTTCTGGTGGCTTTTTTGAAAAGCATGTTTAATCACAGCCAAGCAAGCGTATAGTTCCAAAGCCAGGCAGTGAAGATGGGTTTATTCCAGAGGGCGGGAGCCCTCCGCCCCGTTCCCCACCGGCGGGGGGCAGCAGGTGTTCTGGGCTCTCAGTCACTTCCATAGTTGCCTCTGTCATTTTAAGAACCTTCCCTGCCCCCTCAGGTCATGCTTCACAAGGGCAGCAGAAGCTCTTGGAGTCAAGTGACATGTAATGGTTTTTTATGTAATAGGTTCTGCAGAACCCCCATATAAAACCTTTTTTTTTACACTGCCCAAAATTAGTCATAAAAAGTATTCCAGGAAAATAATACAGAGTAGCAAGTGATTTTCTCCCCTTCTCTCCCTTTATCCCAGACCCCAGCTAGCACTCTGATATCTGTCCTTCCAGATTCTTCCTTGGTGCTCAAAAGCATATGAAGTTAGGGGTTTGGCTTCTCCTCTCCACCCTGCCTCCCTCCCTCCCTCCCCACAGAAAGACGGGACCTTCCTGGTTTGAAAGGAGCTCGCTCTTTCCCATAGCAGCATAACTTCGGTACAACTTCCCACCTCAGCAACTACAGATCTGCTTCCCAGTAATGTCTGCACAGCACTGCGTAGTTTGAAAGCAGCGTAAATTCATTAATCACGTTCCTGTTGCTGGTCACCGTGATACATTTTTGCTTTGTAAAAACTGCAGGCCTGCCCGGGTGGTTCAGTTGGTGAAGCGTCTGCCTTCAGCTCAGGGCATGATCTCAGGGTCCTCAGATCGAGTCCCTCATTGGGCTCCTTGCTCAGCGGGGAGCCTGCTTCTCCCTCTCCCTCCTCCTGCTGCTCCCCCTGCTTGTGCATGTGCTTGCTTGCACTCACACACTCTCTCTCTCTTGCTCTCTCAAATAAATGAATAAGGTATTTTAAAAAGAAAATCCTAAACGCCACTGCAGTGGCCATCCTCGTGCATCTGGTACAGTGCACAGGTGTCCCTGAAGGTGTCTTAGAAGCACAGGCACGCCTGTCGTACCTGTCATGCAGTTCACTTCAGGGTAGAAGCTGTAGCCACTTCTTGACTTTTTCTTCTCTAAAATAATATCACATTTTGGAAGGGATCATTTTGGACAGAGCTGCTTCCCATGGAGCAGAAGGTAGATTTCAGGAACTCCTTACCTTCTCGAGAGATTAGCAACAAAAGGCTTTTAGCAAGTTCAAGAAGAGTTCAGGCAGATCTCAGCTTCTTAGCTGAGCTTTTAAAGCCTTCAACTTCCCCTCATTCCTTTTCCCCCAGCTCCTCCCTCACCTGCCCGTCATCTAAGCGGGTCTCACCTTTCCCACATCCCCTGCTTGCACCTGTTTGTGCTGTTACTTCCCAGTGACATCCCTCAAAGACTCACATGCTCCTTTCCTGCCTTAGAGTCCCTGCATTTGTCCTTTCCTCTGCCTCGAACGCTTCCTCTAGACCAGTGATTCTCAGTCCTGGCTGCTCATTGGAACCCCTGGGAGCTTTTAAAAAGCTCAATGCCAGGCGCCTGGGTGGCAGTTGGTTAAGCTGAAAGCAGCTCAGGTCATGATCCAGGGTCCTGGAATCGAGCCCCATGTCGGGCTCCCTGCTCAGCAAGGAGCCTGCTTCTCCCTCTCCCTCCTCCTGCTGCTCCCCCTGCTTGTGCATGTGCTTGCTTGCACTCACACACTCTCTCTCTCTTGCTCTCTCAAATAAATGAATAAGGTATTTTAAAAAGAAATCCTAAACGCCACTGCAGTGGCCATCCTCGTGCATCTGGTACAGTGCACAGGTGTCCCTGAAGGTGTCTTAGAAGCACAGGCACGCCTGTGTACCTGTCATGCAGTTCACTTCAGGGTAGAAGCTGTAGCCACTTCTTGACTTTTTCTTCTCTAAAATAATATCACATTTTGGAAGGGATCATTTGGACAGAGCTGCTCCCATGGAGCAGAAGGTAGATTTCAGGAACTCCTTACCTTCTCGAGAGATTAGCAACAAAAGGCTTTTAGCAAGTTCAAGAAGAGTTCAGGCAGATCTCAGCTTCTTAGCTGAGCTTTTAAAGCCTTCAACTTCCCCTCATTCCTTTTCCCCCAGCTCCTCCCTCACCTGCCCGTCATCTAAGCGGGTCTCACCTTTCCCACATCCCCTGCTTGCACCTGTTTGTGCTGTTACTTCCCAGTGACATCCCTCAAAGACTCACATGCTCCTTTCCTGCCTTAGAGTCCCTGCATTTGTCCTTTCCTCTGCCTCGAACGCTTCCTCTAGACCAGTGATTCTCAGTCCTGGCTGCTCATTGGAACCCCTGGGAGCTTTTAAAAAGCTCAATGCCAGGCGCCTGGGTGGCAGTTGGTTAAGCTGAAAGCAGCTCAGGTCATGATCCCAGGGTCCTGGAATCGAGCCCCATGTCGGGCTCCCTGCTCAGCAAGGAGCCTGCTTCTCCCTCTCCCTCTCCTGCTCCCTCCTGCCCATGTGCGTGCTCTCTCTCTCTCTCTCTCTCTTGCTCTCTCAAATAAATGAATAAGGTATTTTAAAAAGAAATCCTAAACGCCACTGCAGTGGCCATCCTCGTGCATCTGGTACAGTGCACAGGTGTCCCTGAAGGTGTCTTAGAAGCACAGGCACGCCTGTGTACCTGTCATGCAGTTCACTTCAGGGTAGAAGCTGTAGCCACTTCTTGACTTTTTCTTCTCTAAAATAATATCACATTTTGGAAGGGATCATTTGGACAGAGCTGCTCCCATGGAGCAGAAGGTAGATTTCAGGAACTCCTTACCTTCTCGAGAGATTAGCAACAAAAGGCTTTTAGCAGTTCAAGAAGAGTTCAGGCAGATCTCAGCTTCTTAGCTGAGCTTTTAAAGCCTTCAACTTCCCCTCATTCCTTTTCCCCCAGCTCCTCCCTCACCTGCCCGTCATCTAAGTGGGTCTCACCTTTCCCACATCCCCTGCTTGCACCTGTTTGTGCTGTTACTTCCCAGTGACATCCCTCAAACACACCCCGACCCCCACTGGCCCCCAGAGCTCCCTTTGAGGTGTGGCATCCTGTGGTGGGTTCAAGGTGGGTATCAGGTTGCCTGGGCTCCAGATGCACAGGGAGGGGCTGGGGGACAAGATCCTCCTCCCACTGCCCCCCCCCCCAGAGCAGAGGGGGTGCTCGCCTTCGCCTTAGGGGCCCTGTTGTGAACACACCAGACATTCCTCAGATTCTTGAGGAGGTGAGGCTTTCCCCTCTTTGTTTGGCAAGCGGCTGGGTTCTTGTGAAAATGTGGCCTCCTCCCCAGAGGAGCCTGGCCTCATGCAGGTGACAGGCAAGCAGACAGTGGCCTTCTGAGCGTGCTCCCCCACCCCCCACCCCTGCTCCAGAAGAGGGCTCAGGGACAGGGCTTGGAAATCACTCCTCTGCAGGCTCCTGACAAACCCACCCCTCGCTGTTCTGGAGGACAGACACCAGCCTAATAGAATCTAATAGATTCAGAGATGATTGCTCAAAATTACATCCTGGAATCCGGCCCCTTGGGCCTCCGGGAACAATTTTCCAAACAGCTCTGAGGGCCGTGTCTGCCTCTGCCCCCAGCAGACCCCAGGAACTGGGGCGGGGGCGGGGGGGGGGGGGTTGTTCCTCCGAATGTTCTACATGGGGGTCAGGCCCTAAGCCGGCCCACAGGAGAGCAAGGCCTTGCTCCCAATCAAAGGAGGCTGGGGGCCGGGCTGGATTTAGCAGCGGGAGACCAGCCAGGGACTCAAAGCAAAGCCCAGAAGGAATCTCAAGGCTTGTGAGTCAGCCCGTAGCAACGGGTCCCCATAACCTTCAGGCTGCCCAGAGCTGCCGCCTGAAGGCTGCTGACCTTCCTGACCTCCCTGACCTCCCCGAACACTCTGGTATTCTCCTGTCAGAGAGGCCGGGGCTGTCCTAGCAGGGCAGGCGAGGCATGAGGGAGCTCCACGCCCTCCCTGCAAGGTCTGTGTGCCTGCTTGTCCCCCACCCCCCCCACCCCCTTCCTGGCTATTTTGAAAAGCCTTCTGTCTTGAGGCAGTGGAAACTCAACCTTTATTTTCAGCCTTGCCTGGGGAGGGGGTGAGATCTGACGGGAACCAGAGTAGCGCGAAGGATCCCCGGTTTTGTGGGGGACCCCACCCAGGACGCCCCACACGTTGGTGGGGTGTGGGGGAGCTCAGATCCTGGGGCCTGGCATGAGCTGAGCCGCGCAGAGGGGCTCTGGGTTTGGGACAGGGTACTGGATGACCGGAATGCCCTGGAAACTTCCAAAACCGTGAACCAGATTCACCTGTGTGTTTCGGCTGCTCCAGGCTCCAGCAGGAGTGACTTGGCCAAAGTTAGGGCCGAGCACTGATGGGTGGGAGGGTCTCCTCGCTGGGGGACTGGGAGGCAGCGGCCTGGAGTTCAGACCCCAGCTCGGCTGTGGTGGGATCGTGCCCTGGGGCAGGGAAGGTGGCACCTGCTCCCGGGCCGAGTGTTAAGGAGATGGTAGGAGGCCGCCCTTCGAGCTGGCCCAGCACGTGGTACGAGGCCGAGGCCGCTGCTCCACGGAAGCCGGAGGATCTGGTGATTCGTTCGGGGTGATGCGTCACCGCAGCGGTCCCCAGGGCAGA
The DNA here is from genome assembly GCF_018345385.1 of Vulpes lagopus. Classification (NCBI taxonomy): domain Eukaryota; kingdom Metazoa; phylum Chordata; class Mammalia; order Carnivora; family Canidae; genus Vulpes; species Vulpes lagopus. Next base: position 13,038,632 of record NC_054841.1, read on the forward strand.
GGTCGCGGGGTCCCCAGCTCCAACGCCCGCGTGCTGAGACCGTGGGCAGGTCCCCGAACGTCTCTGACCTTCTGTTTCCTCCTCCGCAAACAGGTGATAAGAGCAAACGGGAAGACTATTTGTGACAGGTGTTCAGGGCCGTCCTCACGCTTTCGGCCCCACATCCGTGACTAGTGTTGACCTGATGGTTTAGCCAACGTCCTTTTTCTTTCTTTCTTTCTTTCTTTTTTTTTTTTTTTAAATCTATTACAGAAGGAAACTCTGCAGTCGTGCCCTAATCACAATAACTCTTGCCCGAGGGACCCTGCAAATCAGCACTAGGCTCGGGAATTGGAGGGCGGGCCGTGCCGGGCAGGCTCTCCCCCTGAGCCTGTCCTCTCCTTGGAGCAGAGCCGGTTCTGGGGAGGTGCTAGGGGACTCCCCCAGGGCTGGGCAGGGAGGCTGGCAGAGCCCAAGTCAGAGGCATTGACCTCACTGAGTAGCTTGGGGTTACGTAAGGCTGGGTGACCCCCGGTCCTCCCACAGGCACACCGTGTGCTGCAGAAGTGCTGATGTAAGGGGTAGCAGAGACCCTGATGGGCCACCACGGGGCAGGAGGATGCTCCCCCGAGACATGAGGCCTAGGCCTAGGACCTGGGGGGCTGGGGGGATGGGGACCTGGAGGGCTGGGAACCTGGGAGGCTGGGGGGCTGGGGGGCTGGGGGGCTGGGGACCTGGGAGGCTGGGGACCTGGGAGGCTGGGGGGCTGCGGCCTTGGGGGCTGGGGACCTGGGGGGCTGGGAACCTGGAAGGCTGGGGACCTAGGGACTTGGGGACCTGGGAGGCTAGAAAACTGGGGGGCTGGGAAGCTGGGGAACTGGGGGGCTGGGAACCTGGGGGGATGGGGACCTGGGAGGTTGGGATGGAGGGCTAGAAACCTGGGGGGCTAAGGGGCTAGGGACCTGGGAGGATGGGGACCTGGAGACTTGGGGAGCTGGGAGGCTGGGAAACTGGGGGACTAGGGACCTAGGGGGCTGGGGACCTGGAAGACTGGGAACCTGGGAGGCTGAGGACCTGGGGGGCTGGGACCAGGGGACCTGGGAGGCTGGGGACCTGGGGGGCTGGGGACCTATGGGGCTAGGGACTTGGGGGCTAGGTGGCTGGGGACCTGGGAGGCTGGGGATCTGGGGGGCTGGGGGCCTGGGGACCTGGGGGGCTAGGGACCTGGAAGGCTGGGAAACTGGGGGGCTAGGAACCTGGGAACCTGGAAGGCTGGGGGCCTGGGGGCCTGGGGGCCTAGGGACCTCAGAGGCTGGGAACCTGGGGACCTTGGAGGCTGGGGAGCTGGGAGGCTGGGGACCTGGAAGGCTGGGAAACTGGGGGGCTAGGAACCTGGGAACTTGGGAACCTGGAAGGCTGGGGACCTGGGGGCCTGGGGGCCTAAGGACCTCAGGACCTCAGAGGCTGGGGACTTGGGGACCTGGGAGGCTGGGGAGCTGGGAGGCTGGGGACCTGGGGACTTAGGGACCTGGGGGGCTGGGGACCTGGGGCCTGCAGGTGAGCCCACACCTGGCCTGACTTGGGCACATGTTTGCCCACAGCACGCCGAGCTACAACTACGCGCCCAACCCCGACAAGCACTGGATCATGCGCTACACGGGGCCCATGAAGCCCATCCACATGGAGTTCACCAACATGCTGCAGCGGAAGCGTCTGCAGACCCTCATGTCCGTGGACGACTCCATGGAGACGGTAGGCCACCACCACCCCCCGACGCTCCAAGCCCTCCCCAACCTCACCCGGTTCAGAGTGTCATCGGCAGCAGAGGAAGGGAGACGGAGGCAGAATGAGCAAACAGTGTGATGGCCCGGGGAAGTGGCCGTGAGCAGTCCTGACAGGGCCTCTGCCTTCGTGACACTTCCCTGCCAGGTCTGTTCTTTTTGGAACGGCAGCCACGTGGGGCTTCTCACATTTTTTAGCAGCTTTGAGATATAATTCACATACCATATTATTCACTCAACATGTGCTGTTCGGTGGTTTGAATATACTGTCAGAGCTGTGTGGTCACCACAGTCAACTTTAGAACATGATCATCACCCCAGAAAGGAGCCCCATGGCCCTTAGCCATCACCCCCCGGGCTGCCTCACCCTTCTTAGGCAGCCACCAGCCTGCTTGGTGTCTCTGTGCATCTGCCTCTTCTGAACACTTCCAGTCAGTGGATTCACACATTACGAGGTCTTTTGGGTCTGATGTCTTGCACTCAGCATCACATTTTCAGGATTCATCCATGTGGTAGCACGCATCTTCCTTTTCATGGCTGAACAGTATTCCATCGTATGGTTATATAAATGTTTTTAGGGATGCCCGGGTGGCTCAGCAGTTGAGCATCTGCCTTTGGCTCAAGGCGTGATCCCAGGGTCCTGGGATCGAGTCCCACATCGGGCTCCCTGCAGGGAACCTGCTTCTCCCTCTGCCTGTGTCTCTGCCTATCTCTCTGTGTCTCTCATGAATAAATAAATAAATCTTTTAAAAAAATTTTTTTATTTATCCATGGCTATTTAATTTTTTTTTTAAGTAGCCTCCACACACAGTGTGGAACCCAGTATGGGGCTTGAACTCACAACGGTGAGATCAAGACCTGAGCCAAGATCAAGAGTCGGACACTTAACCAGCAACCAGCTGAGCCACCCAGGCACACCATGGCTGTTTAAATTTAATTAAAATCCATACAGCTTAAAATTCAGTGCCTTGGGCGCAATAGCCTCATGCAAGTGTTCAGTAGCCACATGCGACTGGTGGCTGCCATATGGGACAGCACAGATACAGACATTGCCAGCACCACAGAACGTTCTGTCAGACGGCGCTGTTGTAGATCACCAATGCCTGCCCCAGGCCGCAGTCCACCTTCAGCCATTCATTCATTCATTCGTTCATTCAGCAGCATTGGCTGTGTGCCAGTGCCATGGGATGCAGCAGGCGGCAAGGTGAAGGAGCCCCCGCCCTCCTGGAGCCCCAGCCCTCCAGGAGCCCCCATTCTAACTCAGGGGAAGATGAGCCACAAACATGCATAAGAGATAGAAGAGATTCACTGTGAAGAAGGGGGGCAGGAAGCAACAGGCGGTGGGGAGGCTGCAGGTATAAATGCATCCGTCACAGGGGATGCACCCCTTGAGCAGTGGGGTGCAGCTGAAATCCAGAGCCAGGGAGGGACCCGGGAGCACGTGCTCCTCCTCCCCCTTGGGGAGGACCGGCCAGCAGGACTCACGGTGCCCACGGCCCTTCCCTGTGCCCTCACCACCCCGCCTGCATTTCAGATCTACAACATGCTGGTTGAGACGGGCGAGCTGGACAACACCTACATCGTCTACACCGCCGACCACGGCTACCACATTGGTCAGTTCGGCCTAGTGAAGGGCAAGTCCATGCCATACGAGTTTGACATCAGGGTCCCATTCTACGTGAGGGGCCCCAACGTGGAGGCTGGCTCACTGTAAGTGTATCACCTCCTCCCAGGGCCCCACATTTCCAGGGGGGCCTGGAGACTCCAACCCATTGGCCTCCTGGATGGGCGAGAAGCAGGTGGTTCAACCGGGTAGCTATTTGGGCAGGTGCACCTCGGTGCCAAGTGAAACAGCGATGGTGTCACCCGGGTGGGTGCTGACACATTGTCTACCCCTCTGCTGGGGAAGGAGAGACCAGGGGCTGTTAGCATCCATGAAAACAGATTGTTTGTGGCGAGGCAGTGTGCCAGGGAGTCAGGGAGCTGGGCTACGTGTGCGTCGCCACCAGCGCGTGGGAAAGCCGCCTTGGTTCATGTCTGGCCGTGATGATCCATGGGACGGCTGTCGGGAGGAACCCTGCCACTCAGTCGGGGGTGTCCGCCAAGGTCAGGGGGCCAGCTCCGGCCACAGTGCAGAGGGAAGCACTCTGCCTCTCATCCTCCTTCCAGGACACCGTGGGCCCGCAACCGGCATCGTCCTTGGGCCAACCTTTGAGATGCCATGTTCTGGCCCCAAAAATGCCACATCTAGGGCAGGGAGAGGATAGAAAGGCATAGCAGCGGCTTCCTCAGATCCCCGTAGCATGGAGACCAACCCAAATGGTTTTCTGAAAGGCAGATAAGTTGCTATTAAGACACTTCTGTGGCCTGACTTCCATCCCTTGGAAGGAATGCTTGGAGACAGTTCTAGAAGGCGGCTTGTGTGGGTTCAAGGCTAGGCCCGTCGCTCCCCGCTGCCCACCTCAACAAATCCCTCCCTGTTGCTGGATCTCAGGCTCCCGTGTCAGGAGAGCTACGATAAGAGGCGTGCTTATCCAGCTGTTCTTCAGCCCGGGTCTGCCGCGTAAGTCATGTGAGCACCCCAACAACCCCGCAGGGTAGGCGCTGCTGTGACCCCGTTTACTGGGGCGCACAGAGCTGAGGCTGCCCGAGCTCACGTGCTGTGGCCGGGAAGGAGCTGGGAACTTAAGCCAGGCAGCCTCTGCTCCTGCCGCTCTGCAACCCTGAGCCTCCCCTGTAAATGGAAAGAATTTGACCCACTAAAGACTCTACAGGCATTGACCTTACGGGTGTGGTCAGCCTCAGAGTCTCTGATCTGGTTCAGAAGACCCCAAACCACACCCCACATGGACAAGAGAAAGAAAGTGCTAATGGCAGGCTTGGGGCTGAAGGCTAGGATGCCTTTGGTTGCAAAAACAGAAGCCAGATAAGGTCTCCCTTCCCCACACCCAATAAAAAAGAGATGAAAGGAATATGGGAACTAAAGTAACTGGAAAGTCCAAGGCTAGTTGGCTTCAGGCATGGCTGAATCCAGCAGTCCCACAATCACATCAGGAAGCTTTCATTTTCCATCTCTGAGCCCAGCTTCGTCTGAATCGGCATCGTTCGCAGGCAGGCTTTTCTCTCATGGTGGTAGACTCACCATGACTCGCAGCCATCGGTTTAGGAAACCAAGCAGTGGTTCCAACAAGGCTTGAGGCGGATTCTCACCAGCCTGGCTTGGGTCACGTGTCCATCCCTGAACCAATCACAGTAGCCGGGGCGATAGAAAACCTTGAGTGACCAGACCAAGTACATCAGATAGTGGAATCTGGGTGGAGCGGGGCGCTGTGCCCTCCAGGCAGGGCCTGGATGCTGGGGGTGCCTCCCGCCTAGTCTTGGGGAGCAAGACCGCTGGACACCCTCAAGCCAACTCATCTGCTGGTTGCCAACATTCCCCTCGGTGCCTGCTTACCCAGCAGTCTTCTCCAGCTCCCTCCACCTGACAGATTAAGTTGTCACGCCCTCGGGCACCTCCTCCATGCGGCCTCACCCCCTGCAGCCCTCCCAGCACACCTGGCTACCTGTCCAGTGTCCACAAGGTGCTGGGCTGGGGAGGAGGAGGAGACAACTGAAATCCTAAAATCCAGGCCTGCCTCTCAACTCCAGGGAATAGGGTGGGGGACACCAAGCCACCTGGATGGGGAGTGCAGCCACGTGGCTATCATTCATTCAACAGGGGCCAACCCCTGCATTGAGCACCTCCCTCGGGGCACCTGCCACCACACTGGGAACACCTGCAGGTGGAAACAGGAGACGGGAGAAGTGACAGACGCATGGTAGAGATAAATAACAGAATTTGCTAGGCTAACCCTTCCTGAGCAGCCCCAGTGTATTCTAAGTGTAAAAGTGCTGGGAATACAGAAGTGAGCAAGACAGACGGAAGCGTCTGCTTTCCAATTAGATTCTAAACAGGCAACAGACAATAAACCAGGCATATGAGTAAAATATAGAGTAAATGGGGGTGATGAGGCCTCAGGGCAGCGGCAGGAGCCGGGAAGGGCCTCGTGATAGTAATCTGTGCTGCGTAACAAAGCGTTACAAAGTGAGCAAGTAAACAACACACTGTGGTATCTCGCAGTTTCCCTGGCTCAGCAGTCGGCCCAGCGCAGCATGGTCCTCTGCTCAGGCTGCAAGCAGGACTCTGCAGGGCTGGAGGCTGGGCCGGGGAAGGTCGTTCAGGTGCCAGCAGAGGACCTGACATCACAGCGCCTGCCTCCCAGAATATTCACCACGCATCCTCCTGGTGGGACTAGGGCAGCCTGCATCTTCACAGCCAACCGGGGGGAAAAGGAGACAAAGGGACAGCCGGCAAGATGAAGTTGTGTAGCATGTAACGTCCCCACCGTGTGACGTCTCATCACCTTTATTGGATCCTGTTGGCTTGGCCCACTGTTGGGGGTGAAGGGGTGGTGCACACAAAGGTGTGCAGGCTGGAGGGCACGGGTCGTGGGGCCCCTCGGAGGCTGTCACGGGCTTCTGTGGTAACTGTTGAACAAAGAACTCAGGGTGGGGGAGAAAGCTACTCTGGCATCTGGAGGAAGAATGTTCCAGCAGAGGGAACAGCGAGGACCAAGGCCCTGAGGCCTGGCCAAGAAGAGCAATGGGCCAGGGTTTGCATCAGAGGTTCAGAGACAGGTGTGGGGGCAGGTCCAAGGTCTAGAGTGGCTCTTAAAGGTGGGAGTCCTGTGTTCGGGTAGTGGGAGTCAGGGAGGACGTCCCCAGCAGAAGCAGCGGCCAGGTGGAGGCCTGTTAATCCTGGTACCTGTGGTATGTGTGGAGGGCACAGCGGGTGCAGGGTGGAGAAGGCTGGGGGCTCCACTGAGTTGGGGCTGCAGATGGGAGCCTTGAGTCCTGGGGTGCTGGAGAGGGACAAGATCACAGCTTCCCCACCTTCAGAGCGTGGGCCCCTGGCCACTTCCATACCTCCAGCCACCCTTCTCCCAAGCGAGGCTTGGGCACCACTGCCCAGGTAGCCCAGTCCTGTCGTCCCCCTCTCCCCCAGGAATCCCCACATCGTCCTCAACATCGACCTGGCCCCCACCATCCTGGACATCGCCGGTCTAGACATCCCCTCGGACATGGATGGGAAGTCCATCCTCAAGCTGCTGGATACAGAACGGCCTGTGAATCGGTGAGGAGGGGGGCGGGGCTGGTGCGGGGGGGGGGGTGGGGGTGCCGGGCTCCCCACACTTGGTGGGTCTGAGAGGGGCACATCCCCAAGAGTCAGGAGCTGGGGCTCTGGGGTCTCCGATCCCGCCGACTTACCTGCCACGGGAAAGAAGGATGTTCTCTCCCTAAGGTTCCATCCTCCCCTCCGGATTATGGCCAGGGCAACCCGTTGATGACCCTCTCGGGCTACAACCCTGTAAAACTTCGTAACAACAGGCGTGAACGCTCAATAGCCATTTCCTTGCTCTGAGGACTTCGTGGAGGATTTACCATTTTGATCATCACAGTGACCCAGTGGGGGGTGGAGGGGGCATTGCTATGATCCCATTTTACCAAAGCAAACGATCCCAGAGATGTGGAGCGCCTGGCTGGCGTCTCAGCGAGTGTGGAGCCCACTCTGGGCATTTGGGGGGGGGGGGCTGTGCGCCCCTCACTGCGCCGTAGGGCTTTAATGCCGGCTGGTGTGCCCCGCACAGACCTAGGCGTCCTGGCAGCAGAAGGGGGACCGGTCATGGGAACAGTAACTGGACGGTGGGAAGGTGAGCGCCGTGGGGCCTGGCGTGGCAGCAGCGCCACCTGGTGGCCGCTCTGTGAGTGCCGCCGCGCCAGCCGCCCCGCCTGGGGCCTCACCTGCCCTCCCCGCCTGCAGCCCTGGCACCTCCCATCCACATCTGGCCGCCCTGCAGGGGGGACCCCTCCCTGGGGCTTCCTCCGTTTAACTAGGGGGTTTTCTGAGCTGTGCAGGCGTAAAGCAGCGCATTTGGGGCAGCAGGGGCGCCCATTTCCGCCCCATGTGCCTTCAGACCTGCGTCTCCAGGGAGGATGCAGCTCTGCTTAGTGTGGGGCTGTGAGCTTCTGGGGCCCTCCCGGCACCCCGCTGGGCCCCCTCACCCCGACGGCCCCCAGAGCCCTGGGTCTGTGCCGATCGATCGTGGACCCAGGCACATCCCTGCTTCTTGGGGAGTGGGGGGGTGCGTGAGGCCCCCACATTGATGAGAAGGTGGACATGTGCTTCCCTCCCAGGTTTCACTTGAAAAAGAAGATGAGGGTCTGGCGGGACTCCTTCCTGGTGGAGAGAGGGTGAGTGCCGGGTCCTGGGGCCCACTGCCCCGCCCGGGAAGCTCCCCGCAGCCCCACCTGCGCCCGTGGGGCGGGAGAGTTAGTGTCCGCAGCCGCCTGGACACCTTCCTGGAAGGAAGCCCGTTCACCCTTCCCGTGGTTGACGCAGAATTTGCGTCTGGAGACCACATGTCCCTCCAGACGTGTTGTCCCGCCTCCACCAGGCCTGAAACGTTCTCTAATTTCTTCCGACTCCTGCCGTCTGGGAGGTTTGGTTTCTTATAAAGTTCCCACATCGTAAGCCTCTGAACGACCAGGAGGTGTGGCCGGGCCGGACTCCTGTCCTCCGTGATGACAGCGCCCCCCGGGGGGGGGGGCAGTGCGCTTGGGGTACCCTGCTTTAGGGGGGTCACACTCCTCCTCCTCCGGAGCGTGGAGGCCAGCCGCATGTCCCACTCTCTGCCCCGCAGCAAACTGCTCCACAAGAGGGACAATGACAAGGTGGACGCTCAAGAGGAGAACTTCCTGCCCAAATACCAGCGCGTGAAAGACCTGTGTCAGCGCGCCGAGTACCAGACGGCCTGTGAGCAGCTGGGCCAGGTGAGGCGGCGGGCAGCTGCCGGGGCCTCCTGTCCTCCCTTCCATCTCAGGGCCATCCCTCCCCAAGCTGTCCCTCCCCCAGGCTGTCCCTCCCCGGGCTATCCTTCCCCGCCCCCACTATCCCTCCTCTGGGCTGTCCCTCCCCCGGGCTATCCCCCCCAGGCCATCCCTCCCCCAGGCTGTCCCTTCCCAGGCTGACCTTCCCCAGGCTGGCCCTCAGGCCTCCAGGCCACAGAGTTGGTGAGGTCAGGGCCTCCAAGGTATGGTGTTTTGCTGATGTGTGACACCCCAGGTGACACTTGGTGGCACAGGTGACACTCAGACGTTGGAGAAGTGCCGTGTGGGGCGAGTGTGGCTCCAGCTCCCCGTAGCCCCTGCTCAGCCCCTTTCACGGAGCCGCTGTGGCCTCCGCACACACACGATGCCCCAGATCTTAGTCCCCTTGCTGTCACTTCACTGCCTCTTCCTCCTGGCTTTCCAGTTAGATGAGAAATAGGAAGTTGCCTTTTTAAATAAATGAGGTTTTTAAAAAGTGAGTTGATTGCGGGAGAACTGCCAACAACCTCGCCACCGCACAGTAAGATGGCAGGAGCTGTGACGTTAGATGGCAGGAGCTGTGACGGGTGTTAGAAGGGTCTGTGCTCGGCCTTCCTGAGGCCTGGAAGGCCGAGGCGGGCTCTGGAGGGGGCGGGAGGGCAGGGCCGAAGGGCACAGGGAGCAGGGAGGGTGGCCCGGCCAAGGGGTACAGGCCGCGCGTCCCCGCCTCGGTCCCCCGCCCACTAGTGCGAGGCAAGCGGGGCTCCGCGTCCCCCTTCTCACCAGCAGTCGCGGGGCTTCCGAGGCCCAGGCGGCCGTGGGTTTCTCTCGGGCCCCACACTCGGGCTCCTTCTCGCTAGACTCAGAATTAGGGCCGGGCCATCCCGTGGCCGTGCCCCTTCCCCCCTTTGTTGCTGAGCCCCTGGGCCCCCCTACCCCATGTGGGGGGACGTACTGTCTGGGAAGAGGCCACTCTGTGCCCTGGACAAGAGCTGTGGGTGATGCTGCTCCCTTTGCTGCGGAGCGAGGTTCCAGGCCCTGGAGCCCTGGCCCCGAAGGTCCCTAAATGTCCCCAACAGAAAGCCCTGCCGTCCTGCAGCTGCATGCGGGGGAGATGCCCGAAGTGGTTCCAATTTCAGTTCTGAGCTACAGGGACTGAGGGGCCAGGAGCCCTGGTTCCTGGACTGTTCTGTCCCCCTCAGCGTGCTTCTCCCCCACCCCCCAGCCCCGATTGGGGGTCAGGCAGTCCCAGGGTGGGATGGGGGTGTAGCAGCAGCTTCAGAACATGATCAGAGCATGTTGCTTACCCCAAAGGACAAGATCCCTGGAGGTGGGGCCCGGAGCAGCTGGGGAGGCGTCCGTCCCTCGCCCCAGCTACAGCCTCCAGGACCCCTGTCCCAACAGTCACCTCCCGGGGCGGGACAGTCGTGACCCTGCTGGCCGAGCCGCCCCAGGGGGCTGAGGCCCCAAGCGTGCTGGCACTGCCCCTTCCAGGAGTGCCCTCCCCAGCCCGGGTCCCTGCCGTGCTCCTCCCGCGCAGACGCGCGTCCGTCCATCACTGAACACGCAGTTCCAGGAAGGCCAAGGCCGAGACCCGCAGGGGGCTCCCCAGGGGGATAGCAGCGGTGGGCAGAGGCCACCAAGGCCCGGGAGCCTGAGGCCCTCACGTGTCTTGCAGAAGTGGCAGTGCGTGGAGGACGCCTCAGGGAAGCTGAAGCTGCATAAGTGCAAGGGCCCCGTGCGCCTGGGGGGCAGGGCCCTCTCCAACCTGGTGCCCAAGTACTACACGCAGGGCAGTGAGACCTGTGCCTGCGACACCGGGGACTACAAGCTCAGCCTGGCTGGCCGCAGGAAGAAGCTCTTCAAGAAGAGTGAGTGTGGCCCTGGGGGCAGGAGGGGGCAGGAGGGAGTAGGAGGGGCAGGAGGGGGCAGGAGGCATGCTCATCCGCTCCTTCAAACAGTCCTGTGGACGCATGTCACCAGGGCCAGGTGGCCCCTAGGAGCAGGGACACAGGGCCTGCCGGTCCAGTGGGGAGAGAACGCTCCCTGTGAAGGGGGACGGGAGAGGGCCCAGGGCGGCCCTTCCTCTGCAGCAAGCCCTCGGACGTTGGGAGCAGAGGAGCCGAGGTCAGATTTGGGTGTTCAAGGGACCCTCCAGCTGCCGCTTGGGTGGGCTGTGCAGGGTTGGGAGCAGAAGCCGGGGGGAGGGGGGGGGCCAGGAGGGCAGCTGGGAGAACTGGCGAGAAGCCTTGGTGCTCGGCCCAGGCTGCAGGAAGGAAGGGATCAGGCTCTGGGACGTTTCTGGAAGGCAGAGCTGTTTGACACGGTCGATCCCCGTTATTTGTGGATTGCCTCGCTCTAAGCTCTCCCTGTAGCCCCCAAATCAGTACTCAGGTGCTTCTTCATCATTCACCGCATGAGCAGAGCGGCGGAAAGTTTTGAGCCACCAGCGTGCAGGCTCCCAGCGGAGCTCGAACGAGGCAGCGCTCTGCTCCACTTTAGCTCTCGTACCGCGTGTGATGAGCATCTCTTTCACGTCTGTTTAGTGTCACGTTTCGTCACTTTGTGCTTTTGCTCGGTGATTTCACTGTTCGGCATGGTGCTGACGTGCCGTGTGGTGTCCCGAGCACAGGAAGGCTGAGATGTGCCCTAAGGAGAAGACGCACCTGGGTGTGTCAGATTAGCTTACTTCCGGTGCTGTTGGCTGGGGTTCGGTGTTAAAGAATTAACTATATATATTTTTTTAAAGACTGTATTTATTTATTCATGAGAGACACACGAAGAGAGAGGCAGAGACATAGGAGCCCGATGCGGGACTCGATCCCAGAACCCTGGGATCACGACCCGAGCCAAAGGCAGGCGCTCAGCCACTGAGCCACCAGGCGCCCCAGAATTAACAATACATTAAATGAGGTGTCTTTAAACAGAAATACACATAAAACAACGTCCTGTCTTGACAGTGGACAAACATGCCATGACCAGAGGCTCGTGGGACCCCAACCCCACATTTCCCCTAGGAGCAGTGGTATCGTGTCGCCTAACTCAGTGTTCGGGTGACCTTACAGAACATAACTCCCTCGAATAATCAGAATCAACCATGCTCTGGATGAGTGGGGAGGAGCCCCCATCCCAGTGGAAGGAGCTCCCAGCAGGGGCTGAGGAAGACAGGCCATTAGAGAGCCACGGAGCAGAGAGCGGGGACCCCCAAGTCCCCTTCCATCCGACTGCAAAACTCCCGTCACTCCGGGCCAGTCGTGGCCCACTGAGGTTCAGCTCCCCCCAGAACGCACCTGTGCCTGCAGCATGCTCCAAGGCCGCTGGGCGCGAGGCCTCGCTCTCCGGGAGACCTGGGGCAGTGCCCCCTCCAGAGCTGGGCAGTTTCCCTGCCGCCCCTTCTCCGGCCCCCTGACCCAGGAACAAGAGAAGCCTGATTGGAGATTTTAGATCTAGGTGTTTTGTTCTTAACAGTGATAAAATGCACATAACATAAAGTTTACCATTCTCACTATTTTTTTTTTAAGATTTATTTGAGAGAGAGCATGGGTGGGAGGAGGGGCAGAGGGAGAAGGGAGAGAGAATCTCAAGCAGACTCCCCGCTGAGCACAGAGCCCAATGCAGGGCTCGATCCCACAACCCCAAGATCACCACCTGAGCTGAAACCCAGAGTCAGACACTCAACCGACTACACCCCCCCCCGGCGCTCCTCTGTTTTTTGGTGCACAGTTGAGTGGCATTAAGCACATCCACACTGTTGTGCCACCATCACCACCATCCATCCCCAGAGCTCTTCTCATCTTGCAACACCGAAACTCTGTCCCCAGTAGACTGAAACTCCCCATTCACCCCCCATCCCTGGCCACCACCCTTGCGTCGCCATCTCTGGGGGTCTGAGTGCTGTAGGGACCTCATACCGGTGGAATCGTGCAGCGTCCTCTTGTGCCGGCTTATTTCCCTCCTTGAGGCTGAATGGTTCCCCGCTGTAGCCTAATTAGAGACCCAGTGTCAGGCGGCAGGCTCGGTGGCTCCCCGCCCTCCTCTGACCCCCGCACCCGTCGCCGAGCAGGTGGGTTAGAGCAGCTCAGACCCCAGCTCGCTGTGATCGCTGGGATGCCAGTTGGTGCGGGGAAGCCAGGCGGGTCCCGCCAGCCCAGGCGGCCCGTGTCTATTCACTTAGGCTCCCAACACATCGGCAGCCCTGCCAGGTGCCAGGTGCTGAGGGAGCCGCAGGTCGGGCCTCGTGGGTGAGACGAGGTGTAAGCAAGGTCACTTAGCTCGGTGTCACATTCGTGGAGGACGTGAAACAGTGGCGTGGCGGGGGGAGACGAGTGGCCGCTCCAGGGTGGGCGGCTGGCTGACACTTAAGTGAGAGCCGAGTGTGGAGAAGGAGCGGGTCCTGTGCGTGTTCTCAGTCTGGGGAGAGGGAGCACACGGGCCCCGTGGGTCCCAGCCCCCGAGAGCGGGCTGCTGGGCACACGGTTTTCCAGGCCCGGGGAGGTGGACAGGCCCAGCTTGTGACCTTGGACAAGGACGTCCCAGCTGCCGGGGCCCGAACCACAGAGCGCTGCAACAATGTACGGGTTCTGGTCACATCATCCTCCAAAGAGCCCTGCAGGGTGGGGACCGTCGTGAGAACACACGCGTTAACCAGCTTGGCGGGGGTCACACATTTGCTCAGGATTCGCACCCAAGTGGTCAGATTCCAGAGCCCCTGCCCTTGGCCACGGGATTGTGAGGCCCTCGGTTCCCAGTGCGGGGGTTGGCGGGGGCGCCCCTGGGACCCTGGGAACAACCCCCACGAGGGTGACCAGGAGGGCGAGGAGTGTGGCTTCAAGTCCAGGGAAAGGTTCACACAGCCTGGTCTGTAAAGGACCCGAGAGTAAATATTTGAGGCTTGGGAGGCTCAACAGCCTCTCAACTTCTCGATTGTCACTGGAGCCAGGAAAGAGCCACGGACTCAGCAGCTTATGTACCAGACCCAGCAGAGGGCCACTCGGCCCTGAGGCCAAAGCTTGGGGACCTCTGGGTTCATGGCTGGGGCGGTGGAGGTGGGAAATCCAGAGCACTGGCTCCTGAGCACCAAGACAAAGGGGCAGGGAGAAGCGGGTGGGTCTCCTTGGGGGCGCTCGTGGGCAGGTTTGAGCCGCCCCGCAGGGACATCAGGCATCAGGGTCCCAGCGCTGTGGCTTCGGGGGGACCGGCCTCGGGGAGGAACAGGCCAAGGACACAGCCTCCTGGGGCCAGGAAAGGCCCACGGTTTGGCTAAGAGACAACCCCCCCTCCCCCCGCCGGACCTGGGACCCCGGATCTTTTGGCCCGTGTGACTCAGAGAAAGAGTCTGAAAAAGAAAGATAATAAACATGTGGCTGGAGTGGGCCCTGCAGGAGCCCGCCCAGGAGCGGGAGCCCCGTCCTCGGGCCTCGGGCGCCCCCTAGTGGCCATGGGGAGCCCAGCAGAAGCGGGGCCCTGCGGGGCTCCAGGCCCTTCTCCAGAAAGATGCTCTTGCAGGAGCAGACCAGCGGGGTCAGAGGCTGCTCCACAGAGGGCCAGGGCCAGACCTGAGCAGAGCGTGCAGAGCCGAGGGGGGGGGACACTACGGGAGCAGGGGAACGGGCCACCCGTCTACACCCCGGGGGCCTGGGGCGGGCAGCCACTTCTTTGGTTCTCCCTTCAGAACCTGAGAATCTGCACTCCTACATGACCCCCCATCCCTGCTGTTCTCAAATGTCAGCAACTTGATCAAATGTGTCTTTTTAGTAGAAGATGCAAGAAATCCGGGCTCTGGCTTTAGCCCACAGGCCCAGATTTCCCTCCGTGTTCAGTAGCCGACGACTTAGAGCCTGGAAAAAATGTGCCCTGCCCTGTCTCACTGCCCAGCCTAGGAGAGCGTCCAGCTCCCACCGCCAGTGAGACGCCGAAGCTAAGAGACCCTCCCTAAGCTGCTCCCTTTTCTATCCAGGAGGACGTGCTACCCAGCTTTGCTTCTTTTCTGGTTCAAATTAATAGGGTTTTTTAGTCTCTTAGTTTCTCATTGAGGTGTAATTTGACACATAACGTACTAGTTTGGGGTATGCAACATAGTGATTCGATATTGCAGACATTGCAAAATGACCACAATAAGTAGTTAGCATCCATCACCATACCGTCACAAGTTTTTTTATTATTAAAATTTTGAAAATGTTTCTTAGAAACTTTCAAATATGCAAGAGTATTGCTAATTATAGCTATTATTAACTATACTATCATTAACTATACTTACCATCCCCCACGTGGCATCCCCGGGACTCACTCACTCTAGAACTTTTGAGCTCCTTCACCCATTTCGCCCACTCCCAACCCCACGCCTCCAGCAACCACCAATCTGTTCTCTGTATCTGTGAGCTCAGGATTTTTTAGGTTTTGGTTTATTTTTAGATTCCATATATTAGCAAGATCAGGTGATATGTGTCTTTCTAGGTCTAACTTGTTTCACTTAACATATACCCTCTGGGTCCATCCATGTTATTGCAAAGGGCAAAGTTTCTTTTTTTTTTTTTGGAATTTTTTTAAATTTTATTTATTTATTCATGAGAGACACACACGCACAGAGAGGCAGAGACACAGGCAGAGGGAGAAGCAGGCTCCTCACAGGGAGCCCGATGCGGGACTTGATCTTAGAACCCTGGGATCACGCCCCGAGCCAATGACAGACGCTCAACTGCTGAGCCACCCAGGCGTCCCCAGAATTTCATTTTTTTTAATGGCTAATATTCCATCACACACACACACACACACACACTTTCTGTACCATCCATCCATTGAAGGACACTTAGCTGGTCTCCATGTCTCGGCTGCTGTAAATAAGCTGCAAACAAGACGGTGCTGACGTCCTCTGTTAGATAAACACTCAGAAACGGAACTGCTGGATCCTATGGCAGTCTATTTTTGACTTTTTGAGGACCCTCCATACTGGTTTCCACAGTGGCTGCCCCAGTTTACAATCCCACCAGCAGTGCGGAGGGCTCCCTCTCCCCGTCCTCCCCAGGACCGGTTAGTTCCTGTCTCTGATGGCAGCCATTCCACCAGGTGAGGGGCTACAGCTCATTGTGGTTCTGATGCAAATTTCTCTGATGATGATGATGAGCAATGCTGAGCACCTGTTGGCCATCTGGATGTCTTCTCTTTTTTTAATATTTATTTATTTATTCATAAGAGACACAGAGAGGCAGAGACACAGGCAGAGGGAGCAGGCTCCTCACAGGGAGCCCCATGTGGGACTCGATCCCAGGACCCCGGGATGACAACCTGAGCCAAAGGCAGACGCTCAACCACGGAGCCACTCAGGCGTCCCTGGATGTCTTCTTTTGAGAAATGTCTATTCAGATTGTCTGCCCATTTTTAAATCAGATTGTTTGGGGTTTTGCTATTGAATTATAGAAGTTCATACCTACTTTGGATACTAACCTCGTCCCTATCAGATAGTTTTTATGATAAGTGGTCGTTGAGTTTTGTCAAATGCTTTTCCTGCATCCATTGAGATGACCGTATGATTTTTGTCCTGCATTTTGTTAAATGTGGTGAATCACATAGCTTGACTAGCAGATGGTGAAGCGTCCTTGCATCCCTGGAATAAATCCCACTTTATCATGGTGTTTAAACCTTTTAATGGATCATTGAATTCAGTTGGCTGATATTTTTGCTGAGGGGTTTTTGCATCTATGTTCATGAGGGAAGCTGGCCTATAATTTTCTTTTCTGGTAGTGTCCTTGTCTGGTTTTGATATCAGAGCCATGCTGGCCTATGAAATAGGTTTGGAAGTGTTCCCTCCTCCCTCCCCTGTTACTTGGACAAATTTGAGAAGCACTGGTATTAATTCTTTAAATGTCTCGCAGAACCCACCAGTGAGGCCATCTGGTCCCGGACTTCTGTTTGTTGGGAAGTTTCTCATTACCAATTTAATCTCCTTACTTAATGATTTTCTATCCACATTCCAGTTGTTGTTGTTTTTTTCATTTTTTCTTTGTTTATTGAGGTGAGGTTCATACGCCATAAAATTCACCGTTTTTACAGTTTTAAAGTTTATAATCCAGAAGCACATACTACATTCAGTGTAGTGTACCCACCACCTTCTAGTTCCAAAACCTCCAATCACCCCAAAAGGGAACCCTGTCACTGGCTCCCCATCCCATGGTAACCCATTAGCTTGCTTTTGGTCTCTATTGTCTTTACCTGAACAAGTAGAGCCATACACGGGACCGCTCGTGTCTGGCAGATACTCGCCCACATAGCAGCGGGCATCACGGCTTCGTTCCCCTGGGGCCGAACATCCCATCACACAGACGGACCACGCGTGTCCACGCATAGCGCTTTCTGGGGATGATCTCCAGCAACTTCCTCCTTAGCTCTGGGCCTTCAGTTTTCCCAACTGAATCGCCGTGTGGTCCTTTCCACTGGGGTTCAGGTCCTGCTTCCGGGGCAGGTAGGTCTCATGAGCCTTCGAGTCTCCGGGGCCAATAGTCCGCTGCCCAGAGAGCCAGCCCAGCCTGTCCGGCCCCACTAACCCAGCCGCCCGCTGACGCCCATAGAGTACAAGACCAGCTACGCCCGGAACCGCTCCATCCGCTCAGTGGCCATCGAGGTGGATGGCGGGGTGCACCACCCAGGCCTGGACGGCACCTCCCAGCTCCGCAACCTTACCAAGCGCCACTGGCCCGGGGCCCCTGAGGATCTGGACGACAAGGACGGCGGAGACTTCAGTGGCACCGGAGGCCTTCCAGACTACTCGGCCCCCAACCCCATTAAAGTGACACACCGGTGAGAGTCCAGGTGGAGGGCAGGGGCGTAGGGGGGCGGGTGGTGCCTTGGTGGGGGCGCCCGCATCTCGGGCCCCTGGCTGGGTCCCCCTCAGCCCCTCAGAGGCACACATGGCCCCTTCTCTCGAGCAGGTGCTACATCCTCGAGAACGACACGGTCCAGTGCGACCTGGACCTGTACAAGTCCCTGCAGGCCTGGAAAGATCACAAGCTGCACATAGATCACGAGGTGAGGGGGTTCTGGGCAGGGGGCTCTCTCTGCCCACCGTGAGCTCAGCGGGGCCACCAGCCACACCGGGAGGGCAGTGAGGCCAGGCCCGGGGCCAGAGGCCTCCCCAGAATCCTCAGGCCACTTCCAGGCTGTGGGGGAAGACAGTGTAGTCAAGGTCTACCTTCCGGAACTTTGCTTTATAAGATGCCATGGTTAGTGTTTCAACAAGGGGAGATGAGTCCTCAGTGGGCTCAACTGGTTCACGGGAGCCTGGTCACTTCAGCAGGTGCAGCCAAGGACCCCTCAGCTGCCACAAGTGCAGGCAGCAGCTGTGGGCACCCAGCAGGCCGCCCCTTATCCCTCCAGCCCCCCAGAGTCTCATAGCTCCTCACCTGCTCTCTGCCTCAGATCGAAACCCTGCAGAACAAAATCAAGAACCTGAGGGAAGTCCGAGGTCACCTGAAGAAAAAGAGGCCAGAAGAATGTGACTGTCACAAAATCAGGTGAGGCAGCAGCAAGGAGTAGCCAGGAGACCCCCGAAGGGCCCTTCATGCTCCTGCAGGACCACTGCTGGGGACGCAGCAGCCCCTCCAGGACGCCTTTCATTATCTTTTATCCCTATCTCCTCCCTCAGAGCAAGGAAAAAAGAAAAACCAATCAGTAATCATCCCCACACTCTTTGTCCACCACTGGGCCCAGGCCACCACCCCTCAGGTTGCCAGCGGGACCTGACCGCCCAGGAGCGGAGGGTGCCTCTGCCCACTGCCCTTCCAGGAAGAGCCCGTGTGGCCCAAGGTCCACGTTGCCAGCTCGGGGCCCCTGTGCACCCGAGCTCCTGCCAGGCTGGAACGGGGCCCCATCTGTGTGGCCCAGCACGGCAGCCAGCGACCACACGTGGCCCTCATGCTCTTGAAATGTGGCCCGTGTAGCTGAGTGTGTGTGGTTTACGTCGGCTGGCAAAGCCACAGGTGGCTGGAGGCCCCTGCACCGGCCTGTGCAACTGTGGTGTCTGCTACCCTCTGAGAAAGGGCTTGTCAGACCTGGGGTCCCCAGCATGCAGTGGGCGGGGGAGTCTGGGGGTGCCGACCCAGGAGGCTGCACCTCCGGAGCCAGTCTGGCTTCCGGTCCCACTGCTTTGCACCCGCCCTGACCTTCTAAGCCCGGCCTGAGACCCACAGCCAGGGCCCCAGCTGGCCTCTGGTGGAAGGAGCTGCACCCCACCCCCGGGGATGGCCCCCACCCAGCACTGCCCCAGACGGCGGGACAGGCGTCCCAGGGAACCCCGGCCGGCTCCAGCCCCCTCCCCTCTAGCTGCCCAGCGCCTCTGAGCTGCGGGTCTGTTGCAGTTACCACCCCGCGCACAAAGGCCGCCTCAAGCACAAAGGCTCCAGTCTGCATCCTTTCCGGTAAGGGCAGCCAGCGGGAAGGGAAGAGGCCGGGGCCTCCCGTGGCAGCGGGCCGCCCCCAGGGCTCTCCGCACCCCTCCGTGGCTGCGGGGGCAGGAGCAGAGGTTGGGGTCCCGGCCCCTGGGAGGCTGCGGGTGGGGGCCGAGGGAGGTGTGAGGGGTGTGGCCCCGTGTGCCCTCTTGTGCCCCAGGAAGGGCCTGCAGGAGAAGGACAAGGTGTGGCTGCTGCGGGAGCAGAAGCGCAAGAAGAAGCTTCGCAAGCTGCTCAAGCGCCTGCAGAACAACGACACGTGCAGCATGCCGGGCCTCACGTGCTTCACCCACGACAACCAGCACTGGCAGACGGCGCCCCTCTGGACACGTGAGCCAGCGGGCAGGCGCGGGGGGCCGTCAGGACCGCAGGGGTCCCGGGGCCTCCCGCAGGCCCCTCACCGCACCCTCCCTTACCTGGCAGTGGGGCCCTTCTGCGCCTGCACCAGCGCCAACAACAACACCTACTGGTGCATGAGGACCATCAACGAGACCCACAATTTCCTCTTCTGCGAATTCGCCACCGGCTTCCTGGAGTACTTTGACCTCAACACAGACCCCTACCAGGTACGGACGGCACAGGCTGGAGAAGCAGGGCGGCTCCCAGGTGCTGCGCCTAGACGCCCTGGGCAGGGCGGGAGACAGCAAGGCTTCCAGGCCCGGCCCGTGGCGCCCTGACGCCCCTCCCGGCCCCCGGGCCTCTGTCCTCCTGCACCTGTGCTCTGGGTCCGACGCAGCTTCGCCCTCCAGCTTAGGTGCCTGCCAGTGGTGAAGCCTGCTTTATGGCCAAGCGCGAAGGCTCCTAGAACCGGGGACGGGGGGGGCATCGGGGTCCCTGGGGTCAGACCAGCCCTGCACACTCGTGCGTCCCGGGACCGCGCAGGTAACGGGGCCCAGCCAGCACTCCCGCAGCACTTCCTACACGCCGGGCACTTGCCTAAGCGTGTCCGAGTACTAAGCACCTGAACACACCCGTGACCAGTGGCCCCAAGCGTGTAAGATGCAAGGGAGCCGCAGGTCTCTGGCAAGCGGCCTGCGTGGGTCCCTCCGACCATCCCTTCAGACGGCCCCCGCCGGGCTCCCCCACTCGGAGCTTCCCAGCAGTGTGGCTGGGTGCTGGCCTGTTTCAGCGGTTCAAGAAGAGCCTGTAGTCGTTTTACGTGAAACCTGGGTTTTGTTTTAAAGATATTATTTGAGAGAGAGATCACAAGGAGGGGGCCGAGGGGCAGGCAAAGCGGACCCCCCACCGAGCAGGATGCCCAGGGCGGGCTCGGTCCCAGGACCCTGAGACCGTGACCTGAGCCAGAGGCAGACACCTCACTGACCGAGCCAGCCGGGCGCCCCTGAAACTGATTTGTAAATGCCAGCAACGCCACTGTCTTGGTCTCTAACTACCCTATGGGCTGCCAGTCTCCTCCTTGGGCCAGTCATCCCCATAGTTTACAAAAGGGGGTGTCAGAGCAGGCAGGCTGGTTACCAGCGGCTCCCAGAGGAGGCAAGGACTCAGGTCCCTTACTCGGAGCGGCATCTTTGCAGTCAGAAAGGGCTGAGGGGCCGTGGGTGGAGGTTTAGAGCTACAGGGCAGGGGGGCCACACCGAGCCCCAGGGGCCACTGGTCGGGAGAGAGAGGCGCGGTGGTGGCCCTGCTCCAGTGCAGCGCCTGGCAGGGCGCGCAGGCAGGGCAGCCTATCCCCAAATGAAGGTCACCGCCCCACAGGGTCCCTGCACTCACCCTGCACCAACCTTTGTTCCAACCAGTTGATGAATGCGGTGAATACACTGGACAGGGAGGTCCTCAACCAGCTCCACGTGCAGCTCATGGAGCTGAGGAGCTGCAAGGGTTACAAGCAGTGTAACCCCCGGACTCGGAACATGGACCTGGGTGAGTAGGCGTCCCGACGTGGGCCTCGAGGGAACAGGGTTACCCCAGGAAGGATTCAGGTCAGTCTAGCCCCAGGAGTGAACCGGGATCCCCAGGAGCTGGTGACTTCCCACGACAGGCTGAAGTGCCCCCTCCCCAACGTTCACCGCGCGCTTCGTTTCCGTGCGTCCTGTCTCTCAGCAATCACCACGTGCTAGTCACTGTGCTGCGTGTCTTAGCGTCCTTATCTAGTCACGCGGTGACAACCCTCTGGCAGCCGTCTGCTGGTCCTCGTTTTACGGAGGAGCCCAGTGGCCGGGCCGGCTGATTCCAGAGCCCACACTTGGTCACACCGCCGACTCTCCGGGAAGCTTGCCGAGGGCCGAGACACAGGGTCTCCCTGCCGCCCCTCTCGCGGGGCCTGTGGCTTTCTGTCCCTCTGTCGCCTAGGCGTCCCTGCCTGTATCTGCCTCCCCCACCATAACCCGGGTTGGTGATGCATGAACACATCAGGGTCCTACAGCTGGTGACACTGGAGTGCAGGCAATCTACAGCCCCCCTGGGAGTTTTAGGGGACACTCCCATCAGGACTCGGCCACCCCATCTGCCCTGGGACACCCCATCAACATCAGGAGTGACCAAAGAAGAGAAAAAGGCAGTTATTATTGCTTGTGCCATTTTTGCCCTAAAGTGTGTTTCTCTCTTGTTCATTTTTGTCTCATTTAGGACTTAAAGATGGAGGAAGCTACGAGCAATACAGGTATCTGGTTTTGCTGTTAAGGCCCGAGGCCACTCCCCTGTCGCGGCCCATCCTTTGGGCTAACCTCTGAGGTGGTTGGTCGGCCAGGGGCCTGGCCACCCAGCAGGGCGGGGGGAGGCTCTGTCCTTCTGGGGGAGGCTCACACTCCTCTTTTTGACCCCCGAAAACCTAGGCAGTTTCAGCGTCGAAAATGGCCAGACATGAAGAGACCTTCTTCCAAATCGCTGTGAGTTGAGGAACCAATTTACACATAGCGCTGCGCCTGCCTGGCGTCATTGTGCCGAGGCCGTTGGCGTGCGTGCCGTTTCTTTCGTAATCCTGTCCTCTGCCTCCCGCCACAAGAAGGGAGCAGGAGGCCCTTTCCGTGTTCGGGGTTAATGTCCTGATAGGCTGTTGTTCTCCGGAGAACAGCGCTTGGCGAGCCCAGCGTAGCCCGGAGTCCTGAGGCGTGTACCCGCTCCGCTTGCCCGACGCCTTGGGGCAGCAGGGCAGCCTCACCAAACAGCTCCCAGAATACGTCCACACCCCGACGTCTCCCTCCAGCGCCAGAGAGGCTGGCAGAGGACTGGGACTGGGGCAACCCGGAAGGGTCCCCTCTGGCCTACAGGGCACGCTTGGTGCGTTGCCATGTGCACCCTCCGGGCCTGCATTTCCTTCTTCATACGCCTGTCAACCGCCTGCAGCGTTACCGGGGGAACGCTAAGTGGGCCGGCCGGGCAGTTCTTTGGCGCTCCTAGAATTTAAGCAGGTGACCTTGCTGGATCCCGTCCTCAGTGCCGCCTCTGCCGGCCACGGAGCGTGCGAGCTGGCAGCTGACGTCCGGGTGACCGGGTGGGAGCACCTCGCCCCCCCCCCCCCCCCCCCCCCTGCCACGTGGTAAAGCGCGCTGGGCCACAGGCGCCGGCGGGGCTTCCTCCGTCCTCAGACGCTCACGGGGGTCTGCTCTGTTCCGCAGGGGGCAGCTGTGGGAAGGCTGGGAAGGCTAGGAGGCGCGGCGGGCCTCCAGCCCAGAGGCCACCTGAGCGGACCGAGCAGGAGAACCGCGGACGAGTCCGGGCGCGCCTGTGCTCAGCCGGGGGGCCGAGTCCCGGGACCTGCTTTCCGTCACCACGGCACGCTCTGGCAGAGAACCCTCGGGAGCGGGGACACTTCAGGAAGTCCATTGTTGCCCTTGCTTTTGCTTTGGATTATACCTCACCAGCTGCACAAAATGCGTTTCCCTATCAAACGGTCACCACTAACCCTCTCTGAGAGGCTTACAAGGGAAAAAGATTTTCTTGGCAATCTCCCCCAACAGTGTAAGTCACTGGAACTTTTTTCTAAAATCCTAAGGGAAGAACAACCCTGTTTTAAATTCTCTTGTTCTTTTGGCACGTCACAGAGAAGGAACTAAGGAAGCAGCAGGACAGAAGCAACCTGCAGGTGTTTGGAAGTGGTGTGGAGCCGGACAATGAGTCCGCAGCAGCGAGGAGGGGACTTTTGTCTCGCACCATAGTGCAGGCTGTCTCTGAAGAAACGGACTTCACTGTACATATGAGACTATTTACCTGTAACCAGCGTGGGAATGCGTAGGGGAATCTAATGAGAAAACCCAGTTCTCAAGAGTGGTGGTGTCAGTGAACGCTCTGTGGCCAGTGTAAAGAAAAACCCTTGCAGTTGTGGACACTTGTCCCTGACCAGATACCATTTCTGCCAGTATTCCTCTGTTATCTGCTCCAGAACTGATGTTTTTTAAAGTACTGAAGAGAAATGAAGTTGATGTCTGTCTGTCCCAGGTTTTAACAAAACTGTATTTGTAAAGACATTTTGTAGTCTAAGTCTTGTCAGACGATGTTCAAAGTCCCGGCCGACGACCGGCAGTTGGTATGAGGTAACCTTTAACATTTTGTAAAAGGCCATTCTTGGGAGTTTTTTGGTGTGCTTGTTGTTTTTTTTTTTTTTTTTTAAAGCAGTCAACACCTTTTGGGAAGGAGATAGGTTTTTCCAAAGGGAACTAGGGAATAAATTAATGACGAAAATTTACCATACTTCAAGGACCTCACAGGTAGGTAAGCCTCACATTTCACCAGCTTCAGGACCTAAAAGCGAGTCACCGTATCAGACAACTGCTTCCCCCCCCCCCCCCCCCGCCCCCTGCCTTTGTGCATCAGCTAGTCTAGTCTGGCAAAGGTGTAGCGGTCGGAGGTCAGGAGGGAAAAACAGGAGGACCTCCATCACCCAATCTGACAAACTTCTCACCAAACACAGTGGACATAATCCAGAAGTGCTCACCCTCGGGAAGAACAGCCCTATGCTTTTCAGGAGTTCTGTTAACCTTAGAGAAATTGCTAGGATTATTTGAAACAGGATTCCTTAACCTTTGCTTTTACCCTTAATCCGATCGGATTTAAAAAAAAAAGAAGAAGAAGAAACAAGCTCTTAGGCTTCAATTTTAAATAGAAACCTTTATTTACAAAATGATCAGCAAAGCAGTCAGAGCTTACCACTCAACCATCTCATAAGTTATCCCATGTGATCTGGATTCTTTGCAGTGTGAAGTATGACTTAGATTTTTTAAAAGCAACATTTAATGTAAACTTGATTGCAACTGAATTCATTCTCAATACTGTAAGTCAATTCCTGAGAATTTTAAATATTGCTCTCAGAATGACATTTCCATCATCAAAATTCCACACATTGGAAAGAGAGAGAAAGAAAGAAAGAACACCTTGCTTGTTAAACAGTTGGCCTTGGAGCTCTTGCTCCTCTGAAGCAGGGGGTTTCATCTGTCCTACAGGCTTTACTCCTATGACGCCCCCACACTTGTGAACAAAATTCCTGGAACTGGACAGGCATATGGAAAACTGGCAGTCATTTCGAGGAGGGCAAGCCAAGTATGTCCTGTCATACCCCCACCCCATACCCCCAACTCACCTAGATATTAAATACCAATTAACTAAGCAGTCCTGGTGATTGATATTTACACCTTTCCATCAAGACGCACGATTTAGTGCTCACTTCGGCAGCACATATACAAGATGCACGATTTAGAAAAGTGGCATCATAATACGAACATTAACAATGAATTTCTATTTTTTTTTTAAAGGAAGAAACGTATCTCCTTTATATCATTATGATCTTTATAAAATATATATATTTATATTTATATATCTTTGGATTCAGCAAAAAAGTAGGTACTGGAAATATCGCACATTCTAAAAGCAGATGAAACAAACACCAAGGTTTTAAAAAGTAGGGGGCGGGGTGTAAGGAGAGGTAGGCAGCAGGAGTACAAAGACAATTATCCAAAAAAGATAAAAGGGCAATAAAGGTAAAAACAAATTCTCTCAAAAGACGGCATCTATTAAAAGAAAATCAAATTCTTTAAGTTTGCACCAATAAAATGAACAAGTAGAAAATATAAAAACTTATAATAAACTTTTTTTTCCATATAAAAAGGGGGGTGCTGCCTTCCAGTTAGCCTGGAGTTGGAACTGAGGAAAAGAATCACAAAACTTTTTTTGTTGTTGTTTGTAATTTTTAAAAGTCAAGAAAGGTAAGAGCACCATTCTATTTCTCCCCATGTACACATGACTTAAACAAGAAAGGTTCAGATATACATGACATAATTTGATCTAAAAAGATGGAGACTTACTCAACTATGTCTCTGTCTCCAGACAGGAGGATATGTTATCTGAAAAGTACAGGCCACTATGATGGAAGTTGATGGATTTACAATCTTAGATTTATTTTTAACTGGGCTGTGGGGGGAGAAGGTGTCAAACCCAAATCTATTCCAGTGGTGGTTCTGGAAATACAGGTTTCACTTATGCATAAGTCAACGAAATTAAATGATCTTACCTTCAGAGATCATTTTTCCAGGGAGAAAAACTGGCTAAACATGTAAGAAACAAAAGAAAAATTACCTGGCTCTCGGTTATTGCTAGGAAATTGACACCAAAGTTAGCCAGAGACCTCTGAAATTCACAGACATTTTAAAAACAAATTTCATTCAACTATTTCTTTGAAGCTAATAAAGTAAACCAGATAAAAGGAATTAAATTGACTTTCTCTACTTCCAATGGACTA
The DNA here is from genome assembly GCF_018345385.1 of Vulpes lagopus. Classification (NCBI taxonomy): domain Eukaryota; kingdom Metazoa; phylum Chordata; class Mammalia; order Carnivora; family Canidae; genus Vulpes; species Vulpes lagopus. The sequence continues at coordinate 13,064,422 of NC_054841.1, forward strand.
GAACAAATGTCCAAAGCCTAGCAACAGCAGAAAGGGGTAGGGGCAGGGAGTGCAAAGGTGCTCCTTCAGCCAGACTGCATCTAGGAAGAATGCAAACCTGGCCACTGAGCTCCCTAAGAAACCACCCTAACGCTATTCTAGTTCTCAGGGTCGAGGAGCATGCTGCATCAGAGCGACAAAACAGCTGAGCAGACACTAGAAGCCACACATCAAGGGCTCTACTCCTGAGATCTCAATGTGGGATTTGGGTCCTAGTAACCAAAACCTTAGAGCACTCCTACAATGGATGAACGGGCAACATATTCGATTAAAATACAAAATACCGTGAACTGCTATTGTTTAATTCATGGACCGCTTAAAATCCAAGGTTCTTTCTTAAATCAAATTGCTTGATCTTTTAAAATTCTTGATATCTTTTTTTAAAAGTTTATTTCCCCATCTCTATTCTTTCCCCTAAAATTAACAAAGTGCTTAGTTCTGGTAGAGGAATTTAAAAGACAAATTTAAAATGCCTACATCTAAACAAATGATCTTTTAAAAAAGCATTTAGATTAAGAGATTGAAAAGAGGGAGGCTCTAACACTGGGGCGGGGGGGGGGGGGGGCCCGCGGCGTGGCTCTGCAGCCCACCATCCCCTCCCCCAGGCCACAAAATTCAGGGGCGGTCTCTTCTGTTTGTAGCCTCACCACACTGAACTTACTGAAGTCAACAATGTTAAATATTTAGCTTCACAAACTCTGTAAAAATGAGTTGTTGTGACCTGCAAAAAAGGTATATACATATTTTACATAATACAATATCTTAAAGGTCATATTTACAAAAGAAAATCTATTCACAGAAACACTGCGAAATTCTGATTCAGAATGCAGTACCTGGCCTTGGGTTTTCTGCAGTTTATTTTCAAAAAGCATTATTGCTCTACCATATAGGCAAAGGGTGACACCAGTACTTTCAACGACAAAAACCATAGTTCTTGTCCAACAGATTAGTTCAGACAAAAACTGGGAATGTGGTTCACCATTCCTCAAGACCTCAAGAATATTGCATTTATCCATTACTTTTTAAATAAAGTGCATTCGGCTGCACGTTAGCATGTGAAAAATTGCTACTGCTGCAACTAAATACTGTCGTCTCACTGTCCCTTCTGCAAAGCCATGTGACAGCTCCTGGAGGTGATATATTACAGGACATTAGGGACAGAGGAAGTTCCTACTCAGGAAGAAGTCCAGGACAAACAAAAATAGGGCTGGAGCAACTCAACACAATCATTAAAAGACAAGAATTCAAAAAGGCCAACTTCTGGAGACAGAATCGGGTGAGAACACAGAACTATCTGTGACAAGAACACATGAAGGCTGCAACTGTGCTCTCCATCCAGCACTGCCACTAGAGAAACCAGACTTCCTCATCCCTCTGAATTTCAGGGATGTTCCCAGCCCACCCACATTTATCTCAAACACTCTGAGAGCCGCACAGAAAGAAGGGACACAGGAGAGTTTTGTGACCAGTAACACTCCGTACCTCCAGAATCCCATCCCTAAAAGGCAATATGCCAGAAGTATTTGAACTCCCCGATACACAGAAGGAGGAAAAATACAGGTAGACAGCGCACATCAGTTTAAAACACAGTCCTGCTCAAATGACATCACTTGGAACACCTTTCCCAGGGATCAAAGCTGGTTCCTTCTTCAGAACTAGGTGTGCAGGACAATGATTCTTTACTAGAATAATCTTGTGCCGTGTCATTTGTACAGTGCCGTGTCATTTGTACAGTGATTTCCTTGGAGATCTTGGTGTTGAAGTGTCAGCAGTATTTCTGTAAGCAACCAGAAGAAACGTGAATAAAACACATGCTCTGCACAACACAGAAGAATCCAAAGGTCTAAATGAGGGATTGCAACAGGACTCTGGCTGATTCGGGTCCCTTAGATCCCATACTACCAAAAGTATTTAATAACAGCCCAATGCCTTCAAATCACAAATTTTTTCAAAAACTCTAGTTTTGAGTTACACACCCAAAGTTAAAAACCTACTGAGGACCTTCAGATTACAGTTGAAGTTTCAGCTCTCTCAAGAGAACAGGAAAAACTCTGAGAAAAGTAAGAGGTAGACCCCCCCCATACCTGATCAGGACCCATGGGCATGCCAGCCATGGGCATGGAGCTCATGTTCATCTGTCCCATGGGACCATTGCTGCCATTCATGTGCACCATACTGTATGCTGCAGGGTTCCCCTGGTGGGCGAACTGCTGCTGGGGAAAGGAGCTGTAGACAAAGTGTGAAATTACCTCCCAGGTCATTCTGGTAACACCACACATGCACACAGAGACCATCACGATTCTGTCAAATGTCCCTGTACTTACACAAAGAACATGAGGGAGAAGACGCCCCCTCACCTGCCTTCAGTGTTCCACAGCTGCCTGTGGACAAGTGTAGGGCAGGAAGGAACTTCAAAATGGATGAGCCAAATAACACACTTCTAACATGAACCAAGGCCTTCTGAGTTCTCCATCCACCCAGGCTTCACTAAAATGCAGAAGTTATTTTCCTGTACTTTTGGGCAATAGAACGTGAGTGGCTTTTCAAATTCCTGTTCCTTACCTGTTCCTGGCCAGGTTTCCTGACGGCCAGCCCTTTATCTCTGAGGACTGATACATGGGTGCCGTCTGAGGATGCTGCATCATGGGGTTCTGGGAGGGACCCATTCTTGAGGGCATCATTGCATTGGGAGGACTGGACACTCGACCAAAAGCTGGATCTGGTTGCTGTCCCATTCCTTTAAAAAAAAGAAAAATTACAATGCTCAAGTGGGACCTTCCTTATAGTAGAAACATTATGTTCTCTTCTAAAGGCAGGAGAAGACACCAAATGCCACAAGATGCTGCCTGCCAGTTGCTTCTCTACTGAGAAGACAACTGGAGGAACAGGCTTAGGCTTACTATAGAGAGCAAACCACCTAAACCATCTGAAGAACTGTTACTTCACAGAATTTTCTATATAAAAGGGATTCCACCTCATGTTACTCACATCACTGTCCCTCTGTCCCCAGCTGACAGGAATGCACCTAAAATGTAATCTCCCCAAAAGATACCTCTATCCCTACTCCCACCATGTTCCTAGAATATCTCAAAGATCTACCTGAAGAGGTAATATGCATTACTATAACTAATATACCCAGGTTACCAAGCAAAGGAACCCACAACCCAACACGGCATCCTCTCACTGAAATGACCAAGCGTTCAGAGACTGTAGAGTTCAACTATACTGGCACATATCGGGGAGGTGTGGGGAACCTGATAATCTCTTCCAAATTAAGATGTGGGGAACTGAAAAAACAAGACCTAAATTAAAAAATGCTCAACTCTGATCAACTATCTACCACAATTACAATTACCTGTGCACTAAAATAAACAAATTTGGGTTTTTTTCTTTTCTAAGACCAGTTTTTCTCCATTCTGACTATAAGAGCATCATCTCTTCTTTAGGGTGCCCTAACTACCTTCCCTTCTTCCATTCTCCCTGCACACCTTCTAATGCAGGCACCTCAAAGGCCTCAGATTTAACCCAGTGCAAATCTGAACATGTCTATTAACATTAAATGACTTGCCACCGACTTCAAAACACCACCAAAACGCTTCAGGACCTCTCAGGTTCATCTGATCTGGCCTCTGCTTGAGCCTTGTCAGCCTCATTGGTCATTGTTCCTTGTTCTGTTATTTTTAATTAATTCCATCTTTCTTGTGAATAACAAAAGGGAATAAATACTATTTTGTGTTTAACATAAATAGATCTATGAATCTTAGATCCTTAGTAATGTTACTCTGGGGAAGCCATTTCACCATCTAATTTACCATAATTTGGTGGATACGGAAACTGCTGGGGAGGAACCTGTGGCATCACAGGCCCTGCCAAAACGCCATCCATGCTGGGAGAGGCAGTCACGTTGGGGGGCGGGCTGAAGGCCTGGGGCTGTTGCTGTTGCTGTTGCTGCTGCTGCTGCTGCTGCTGCTGCTGCTGCTGCTGTTGCTGCTGCATCATCACGGCCACCCGCTGCTGTCGGAAGTGATGACTCAGCAGCTCCCTGCTGCGCTGGGCCACCATCTGGGCATTCAGAAAACCCTGCTAATACCCAAGAAAGAATGCAGTTACATACACAGAGCAGGAACCAGCCAATTCCATACACATAGGACCATTCCAATACATCAGGTAGGAGAGAAAAACACCCAATGCCTTTCTTCCTACAAAAGGAAGAATGTACAATTCTCATCATGGTAAAGGCATCCTGGCTAGTTGGCAGGGACGGGGTGCAGACAGAGACCTGGAAACTGTTCTGGCGATTTATCAATGTTTCACACAGAAAACATTCCTCAATGTGAGAGAACATTTAAGGGTAGAATTTGAGGACAAATTTTTCAGGAACTATGAAATAAAACTACAAGAAGGAAAAGGACAGCAATAAGAGTGTGGGAGGAGGGGAGACACAAGGTATATTCCCCAAAAGAATGGGGTTATACTCAAAAAAACAGGAATCTGCCTCAGAAGTGCCTATATAGTCTCTTAAAGCTTTTGAAATGAGAGATGGGGGATTTAGGAGCAGCTGTCTGGAAGTTGGTCAAAGCACAGAACGAAAAAGCTGATTTGGGCTCTATCAGCTAGGGGAGAGCAACTGCAAAAAGCAACTTTTATCTTTTTGAAGGGCATCCTAGATCAGCTTATTCAAGGTGTCGGATTATCAAAGTAATTCTAAGAAGGCTTAAGAGAGTAAATACTGGGCATTTCACAGTGGATTGTTGGTTTTGTGGTTTCCTTTTTGTTAAATAATTATGAACAGTATTTCCAACCATAGTAAAGGGCTTTTCTGTGGTCATCTGCCTTGTGCACATTAAGAAAATACCTTAGTACAATCTCCACATTGGGCTGGAGGTACAGGGAACTTGAACATCATCCTTCCCACTATGGGAAACAGGTCGTCTCAGAGATGGTCTTTGAGGCTGGATTATATATTACTTACTTTCTTCTTATAATCTCAAATTTTACCCAATGAGCATATGGTTTCATAACCCAGAAACAGAGAAAAGTTTATAACTTATTATTTTAAATCCCAAAAAAGTGTCAGCTGTTTTGAAAACACAACAAATAATCACAAAGGGAATTAATTTAAAAACACAAATCTGAGGTTTTAATATAAGAGCCTCCCCTTCTGATTCTTCCTTGTCCACCAGCAAGAAAGAAGAATGGAAGAGGAAATATGACGAGAGCACGCAATGGTTTCTTACACAAGAAATTTCAAACTGCTGTGTTCTAACATACATTTACCGAGGGCCAAGTACAGACCAGGCCCTGTGCAAGGCTCACGGCAGTGACTGTGGACAGACTCACTTTCCTCACCTGGGAGGCGACCTGGGGCTGCATCATGGGCCTCATCACTGCAGCACTCCCAGCAGTGGGACTGTCCATTTTCATCTCCAGTGCCTGACGGCTCTGATTCAAAAACTGGGGAGAGAGAGGTTGGTTAGGATGCGAGTGGAGCACGTCAGTGAGCCCAAAACAGTATTCCAAATCCTCAGCACCACCCTGTGAGGTTACGATGCTACCTTCTATCCATTAGCCTGGTTAAGTCACATCTACACTGAACCAGCACACTTCCCACACTTCAATAAATTCAGGCTGAAGGGCACCTGGCTGGCTCAGTCGGTGGAGCATGTGACTCTTGATCTCAGGGTTATGAGTTCAAGCCCCACAATGGGTGCAGAGGTTACTTTAAAAAAATAAAATAAATGAAATCTTTAGGGGAAAAAAGATCAGGTTGAAAAGTCCTCAGCACGCATATGAAGCTTTAGTGTTTGGCATCAGGAGGAAAAGTAAAAAAGTACAAATCTGCAGCTTAAAGAGTATCTTCAACAGAAACTCAAAGGATTCATAAAGTCAGATTTTTCTCTGGGATTATTTAGGGCATTGGGGAAATAGCTTTAATTTGCTCAGACCTACACTAAATAACTTACCTCTTCTGTTAGCTTTTCCTAGGTAACTTTTAGTGGTAAGAAGGGGTAAAAACTAAAATGATACCATGAATGTATTAACACAGCTTTCCAGAGTACCTACATTGACTTTTAATAATATCAATACACTAGAAGAGTCTCTGGCTCACTGGACCTTACACTCACTCATCTGCTTATATGGTTCAGTTCTGTCACATTTAATAACTCAGCACACCCAACACATAAACAATATATATAATTAAATATTAAAAGATATGTTTGGGCATTAAGGAAACAATAAAAAAGAGAACTCTTATTTTAGAATATTAAAAGAGCTCAAATTTTATAAAATGTCTAGAAAGGAGAGGTTCCATAAGAAGAATGTTCAAGTCAGTTAAGATTTAAATATCTAGTATTAATATTAAGGACTTATTTAAAACTACAAATCATCTACCTCTAAGACTGAAGCCATCAAGAAATACTTTGCTGCCCCAGGTACAATCCTCTTGTGTATTTTTTACTTTTTAAGCTGTACAACTCATTAATCTTATCTAGCAAGACCAATTCTATCAGGACTACTCCCTAATAAGGAACCACCTTATACAAACATTTTGTACAAACAAAATGTTACACGAAAAGTCAAAACAAAAAGAACTTCAGTTGACAAAAAATAGAGAGCTAGTGGCAAGAGCTCTGAAGAACAAAGCCTGACAATAAATCAAACAGGAAGTGGCCAGAGGAAAGGCAGTATCTGGCCAAAGCGAGCACGGGGCTGGCTACCTGCTGGCCCTGCAGCCTCTGCTGAAGCTGCATTCGAAGCTGCTTGGGGGTGTTTGTCCGGGGTCTCATCATGTTGGCCCTTGGGTGCATTCCTTGGAGAGGAAAATTGCCTTGCTGGTTCATCTGATTCATCATAGAGTTAAAAGATGGTGATTGTCCCTGAAGATTAAAGCCTCCTTGCACTGGAGGCCCCTGTGCTGGGTACGTCTGCCCATATAATGCCGCTTTCTGATCCATCATTACTGCCGCTTCTTGGCCCTGGAAAGCATCCTGTTTGGACTCCAAAGCTTGTCCCTTAAACATCAAACACATAAATGAACAGTAAGTACATCTGGAAAGCAAGAGAAATCAAATGTTCCAAGGAAGACAAAAAATAAAGTCGATATATGTAAACAAGGATGCCACAGAATTCCAAAAGCAAAATCAAGTTTATGGTCTCAAGTTCCATGAGAACAGACTATGACCAATGTTTTCACAGATGTGTCCTAGATGTGCCTCACACAAAGTCTCACGCAAAGAGTACCTAGAAAAATGCTATTTGTTCCAGACCAGATTTCTGTACCAACACAGACTTCCCAAGCCAAATATAAAATAATTAAAACCACTGTGATCAATTAATTCACATATAATTAGTACAGAAATATTTTTACGGTGGTTAGAGGTAATTATGGTAGAGACTGGGTAAATCAACATAAACCCTTATCCCCCAAAGCGTATTAACTAGTTGCACAAACAAAACCTAAAGGTGGCCACCCACTATCATTCATTCAAAAAGTATTCAATAAGTGCCTGCTATGTGCCTGGCATCACTTCTCTACATGCGAAGCAGGTGTACACAATAAAATCAACAGGTGACAGAAAAACCATGAAAACAAATATTCTGAAGGGAAAAATGTGCCATGCTGAGACAAGAAAAGCTTGTCAGGTACTGTATTCAACTTTACCTTCTTATCCACGGGCACAGAGTGTGCCAAGCAGGAAGGCAACAGTCTCACCCTAAATACATTTCACCCCACTGTGACAGTGACAACACCCTTGATTCCCCCACCTCCCTAAGCTCTCCTCAGAGGCATGGTAAGTATTCATCAGGGTTCAGTGCTACACCCCTCTTCTTTTCTCTCACTACATTTTCTATACTGGTCTTCTCATCTACTACATCTATCTACTATAATGGCCAAACTTGTCTCCAGCTCAAGTGTCTCTGAGTTCTACTCTGCTTATGCAAATATCTACTTGACAACTTTACCTGGATGTCGCCAGCATCTTAGACTTCATGTGTAGAAAACAGAGGTCGTGACTCCCCAGAACCCCTCCCCGAAAAGACCCGGATTCTCCTCCAATCCTCCCTCACAGCAACATGGCAACACCATTTGCCCAGAACTAAAGCCAGCAATCTGGATTCCTCACATTCTCCCTTTCTATGTGTGTGTTGCACACACATAGTCCACTGAGTCCTGTCAGTTCTTCTTCCATGGCATAGTACACAGCCTTCCTTTCTTCCATTCCACCGCTGTGATGACCTTCTCCCAGACACTTTCTTGGACTCTTGTAGTAACTGGTATCTATGCATCTGCTCTGTCCTATCCTACCAATTCCCTTCCCAGTCAGGAATCTGAAATCTTGTTCTATAAAGTAAATCATACTGTAAGTTAAACATGGAATGATCGTGTATGTTTACCTCCTTTCTCTTGCTAACCCTACTAAAATAATAGCAAAGATCTTAAAAGGTAGTATTTATCTACAATGAGAATAAGGAAGACAACAAGTATTTCAACAGGCATTTGCAAGACAGAGAGAGGAGTAACCAACTCCAGAAAGTAAAGAAGCTGAGACCCATGTGTGCCTGTAGAGGAAAACACAAGGCCTGAGCAAATGTTTCCCATGGAGCCAATGACAGACTCCAGTGGGGACATAGAGAGTCAGGCAAAGTGTTCAAACATGGCTGGTTGAGAATCTGAGTAAAGAGCAAGGGAAGCAGCTACTTCCCAGCCCTTAACCTGCTCCCCAACTCCACACAGCCACACAGCTATACCTTCTACCAACTTCCTCAGCTGCCTCAGTTCTGGGATTCCAGGCACAGCAAAGGGGCGAAAGCAAACAGAAACTGAAAACAGGAAATCTGGGACACCTGGGTGGCTTCGTGGTTGAGTGTCTGCCTTTGACCCAGGGTGTGATCCCAGGGTCCTGGAATCAAGTCCCACATCAGGCTCCCTGCATGGAGCCTGCTTCTCCCTCTGCCTGTGTCTCTGCCCCTCTCTGTGTGTCTCTCATGAATAAATATAATCTTTTTTTTAAAAAAAAAGGAAATCTTATTTACAATTTCTAGTAAAATTTTTATATTTTATAGTTTTATATCTTAACACTACAGGATCATCAATTTGCCTCCCCAGCCCAGCTCCCAAAATGCAACCAGGTAATTAAAAATTCCCTGGCAAGGAAAACTATGTAGTATGAGTAGAAGAGGAGATGGTAGTAACAGCTCTACATGTTGCAATTTGTGGAATGCTGAAACAAAAGGGCCAGCCCCCAAGTGAACACTTTCAGTGACTTTTAGTAAAGACTGATCTTTTCTAATATATTATCCTTAAATATAAAAAAGATAGTCAAGGATCTCTAGATATGCAATGGTGAAAGCTTCCAATGTGAAAGGGACACAAATAAATTAAAAAATAACTTAGAAACAAGGAAAATAGAGATTAAAAAACACAGATTCAATGTAATAGCCAATATATCAATACACATCCCTAAGATGTAAGAAAATACAGAAGAGATAATATGATTAAAGAAATGATACCAAATGACATGTCTGAAAAGCTTTAGAAATATTCAGCCCCATTACTGACAAACACAACTCACTAAATAAAAAGAAAAGAGAAATGATACACAAAAATGTCCCCAAACCAAAAGGAGTCTCTGTGCATATGACATACAACAGAATGAATGAGACAACAGGGCCCCCCACCTTGATGAGGCTTCATGCAACCTCAGAGAGGAAAAGTTCCTGAGTTAATTCCAGAGACAATCAATAAAGAGCAAGAATAAACAAGTCTATGGCAACACTGGATGTCAGAAAGCTGTGAAACAATCCTTTTAAAATTCTAAGAGGAAATTATTTTCAACCCAAAATTGAATACACAGCCAGACATGCTGAGGGTGGAATAAAGGGCCCAACATACTTTATGTCATGCAGCAGGGATGGAGAAGTTAACAGAAACAGTACTGGAACAAAACAAAGTAACAAAGCAAGAAAGCAAGCTATTGGGACCAAGGAGCTGGGAGTTGCGACACAGAAGAGGGTCTAGACCTGCCTCTTAGGACAGAGTGAAGCCGACTAACAGAACCTCAAGAGGGAAGGAAGAACTGAGGAATTATCTAATGTGTCTGAACATGTGAAGAAAAAAATGAAGAGAAATTTTATAGCTCTACTGTAGTATCTAGAGAGGATTAGTATTAAATGTGTAAAAAACAAAGCGAATTTAAAGAAGGCAGTTAACTCAAAATCAGACAAAAACCAAAATCCTTACCAACTGTGCCTGACTTAGCAACATGCCAAGATAATCTAAATATTGACCACCTATTTAACAAAAGAAGACATGATTACATTGGTGTAAAGAGAGCACATGCCCTTGTACTCATAATGAGTATGGAAGTGAGAGTATACATTAGAGCCAGGAGGGTTAAATATAGATCCACAGTTTCTTACCTGGAAATTAAAAAAAAAAACTCTACAAAATAACATAATTTCTCCTCAGCATGAAATGTGTTTAATAGCAAAACTTGACCTGAACTTTATGAAGCAAAAACCTCTAGATGTCCACTCAGTGTGACCACTTATCTATTTGGCTATAAAAATATTAGCATATTTGATGATACACTACTGCCTAAAATGACAGTATTGCTCAAAACTCCACAAGGGGAATCAGAGAATATATGGCATATATGCACCATTTTATCTTTCTAAATCCAAAAATTCCAGAATTCCAGAGCACACCTGACCCCAAGATTCTCAGATAAGAGACTATGAATGCACAACTATCATATCAATAAATCAAAGGTAACAGACTGAAGCTGATGAAGAATAGCTGCATATGCACAGTACTTAGAAATATTCCCAAAGAGTTGAGTTTCAATATCTGAGTGGGGCAAATGCGTGTGATTCTTCAAACAGTATGTATTTATACCTTTTTACAGTTACAAACACAAGTTACGTTGCTAAAAATAAAAATTAAATATAACAAAAAAGGAAAGCAAGTCTCGTCACTACCCTGCTTAAAATCTTCCATGGCTACCCAACATAGCAGAAAAATTTCAGACTCCATAAGATGGCTTTGTGGAAGTAGCCTCCTCCATTTACCTCTCCAATGTCGTCCTACAGCAATCCCTCTCTGTTCTCATGGACTTTGTCACTTGGTAGAACCCCCAAGCCTTTCCCTGCCTGAGGCCTTTGAGTTAGCTGTACCTCTTCTGGAATATTCTTCCCCTACCTGTTTGCCAAGCTGGCTCCATCTCATCCTTCAAATGTCAACTTATAGGTCATCTCCCCAGAAAAAGCTTTCCTGACCACTCACCCCATTCCCATTAATTCTTTATCTCATCATCCTGGACTTGAAAATACAAACATTTTTGAACAAAAGAACAAAACCAAAAAAAAAAAAAAAGCCCCCACTAAAAAGAAACTGGGAAAACTATTCAAATATATTAAACAACTAAACAGCCTTCAAATCGCAGCTCAGATAGAAGGACTCTTAAAGAAAAATGTTGAAAGCCTACCCCCACCCTAAGAAACGGATCTTTTATGACACAGTTTCCTAGTATCCTAGGTCCTTCCTGCTAATCTCTGCCATACCATGTCTACCTCCATCCAGGTGGCTCCCTGCCTCATTGCGTGCCTGCTCCAAGGCAATGCAAACCTTGAGAACAGAAACTAATTTGTTCACTACTGCCTCTCTCCCTCAGCCTCTAAAAAAAGACTAACTGGCATACAGAAGACAAATATTTATTAAATGAAAGAATCAACAAACAAATAAGTAAATTTACAGAAAGTACTGTTGCAGATCAACAAAAGCCCCATCAGAAAACTATTTTAAAAACACATATAATGACCAAAAGACATAAAGTATATTCAATCTTGCAAATCAACAAAATACAATTTAGAACAAGCATCTTTCTTTGGGTTCCTGGGTGGCTCAGTAGGTTAAGCCTGACTCTTCATTTCAGCTCAGGTCATGATCTCAGGGTTTGAGATTGAGCACCACATCAGGCTCCACACTGGGCATGGAGCCTGCTTAAGATTCTCTCTCTTCCTCTCCCTCTGCCCCTCCCAGCCTCCTTCTCTTGCCCTCTTTAAAAAAAAAAAAAAAAAAAATCAACAAGCATCACTGGGCACCTGGCTGGCTCAGTTTAGAAGAGCATGTGACTCTTCATCGCAGGGTTGTGAGTTTGAGCCCCATATTGGGTGCAGAGATTACTAAAAATAAAATCTTTAAAAAATAAAAATAAAGCATCTTTGTCACTGATCAGATCGGAAAAGATTTAGAAGAATCATACTCAGTATTTGTCTCATCACTTGCTCATCCATACTGTGTGTCTTTCATCTACCTGGGCCACAGCACAGTGCTTGGGAAGTTAAGGAACTCCAATCATCAGCCTCTGCGTGGGAAAGCAGCTGTATGAACCTTCAGGAAAACACTCAAGTATGTAGCAAAACCTCTAAAATATGTACTCTTTCTAACCCAATCAACCTTCCTCTAGGACTGTAGGTAAGAAAACAGCCTAAGTGAAGAAGATGGAGCAATTCATAGAATTGTTTATGATAATTATTTAGAAACAATTTAAATTTTCATCAGTAGAGTACTGGTTAAATACCGTTCAATGTAACAGATGCTAGCTATATGGCTATCAAAATTAAAGCTGTATATATTAAACAAAAAAAAAAAAAAAAAAAGAGGACTGAGGAGCACCTGGCTGGCCCAGTTGGTGGAGCCTATCTCTTGATCTCGGGCTCCTGAGTTGGAGCCCCATGCTGGACGTAGAGATTAATTACCTTTACAAATGAAAAAAAAAAAAATTTTTTTTAAAGGATGACTGAAGATGGCTTTCATAGGCAAAATAGGTTACCAAAGTGTTTTTTAAATATACACTCAAGGGGATCCCTGGGTGGCTCAGCGGTTTAGCGCCTGCCTTCGGCCCAGGACGCAATCCTGGAGTCCCGCATCGGGCTCCTGCGTGGAGCCTGCTTCTCCCTCTGCCTGTGTCTCTGCCTCTCTCTCTCTCTCTCTGTCTATCATGAATAAATAAATAAATAAAATCTTTAAAAAAAATAAAAAGTCTTTAGGTAAAGTAAAAAAAAGGATTTTAAAAATAAATAAAAAATAAATATACACTCAAAAGTTACCAATGATTCTTTGTGCCGGGATTAGATAATTTTTTACCTTTTTTAAAGATTTTACTTATTTGAGAAAGAGTGAGAAAGCACATGAGCAGGCAGTGGGGTGCAGAGGGAGAAGGAAAAGCAGACTCCCCACTAACAGGGAGCCTGACTTGGGGTTCCAACCCAGGACCTTAGGATCATGATCTGAGCCAAAGGCAGACAGTTAACCAACTGAGCCACCCAGGTGCCCCGACATTTTTTTAAGGCTTTGTTTATTCATGAGAGACACACAACACAGAGATAGGCAGAGACATAGGCAGAGAAGCAGGCTCCCACAGAGCCTGATAAGGGACTCAATCCCAGGACCTACCTGAGCCAAAAGCAGATAGATCTGAACCACTGAACCACCCAGGTGCCCCCCAAGATTTTTTTAGTATGTACTTTTTTTTTTATCACTGTCAGATTTTACATTAATGACCACTATTTTATCATTAGAAGAGAGAAAGCTCTTTCCAGCTTAAATAAAATTATGAAAAGCAGTTCATTAGTCTCTGTACGACCCTCACGTCCACCTCAGCCAGGTGAGACATCATTCTTCAGTGCCAAGGGCATGAGAATGGTATCGCTAGAGGCATATATCATCAGTGCTCTACATTTCCCAATCATCCTTTACAAACCTCTGTGACAGTGTTTGCTACAATGGAGAATGATTCTTTATGTACACGTCTCCTCAAAGACTAATAACCTCCTGAGAATCTTGCCTTATTATCACTAAGTATACAGCTCTATACACTACCCCCATACAATTCTTTAAATGACCACTACAAAATGTATCAGTTTCAAAAACACAGGTTTCTGAATGACATATTTTCATAAGGTTGCCCAGATAACTGGGAATGAGAAATGCTACTGTTAAGATGTTCATATTCACTACTGTAAAGGAGTTTTGTTTAACACACAAAAAAGCTTGTCTCCTCAGAGTATACACAAGTTGGCCAGGTAGTAAAAAGGGTTAATTATAAAAATGAGGGCTCAACTAACATAAGTAAAAGGCAGTTTTTAAAACTGCATAGAAGTTTTATTGGATCATTGCTACAGCTGCCTAAAATTGGACAGCTCTACAAAACAGCGGGTTACTGGCAGAATTTCTAGATGTAATACTGGCCTCCATGAACGTAGTGATGTAATACAAATAATAGGAAAGATACACATGCAGGCATTCTTGCACATGGCTTCACAGATGTGCGTACACACATGCACATTTGAAAGTGGACACATCTACACTTCCATTTCCATGTTAATGCTACCTACTTGATTTACAAGTTCAGGGATGCCCAGAGCTCTGTCAATTTCTTCCAAGCCTGTGGCATCTGTGTTGCTCAGGAGTGTGTGCAGCTGGTCCAACAATGCTCTTTCATCACTCTGCCCTTCTAGGTTAGAAGGTGGCCCAAGGAGATCATCCAGGGAATTCCTAAGAAGTGGCCTAAAAAGAGACTTGCAATCAATGTCAATGCTGCTTTTCCTCTTAAGACACACACACGCACACACACATACACACGTGCACACACACACAAGCCACACACATTTTTAATACGTAGTAATAACTAAAATATGAAAAGCCATAAATAATAAACCGAGTAACAGAGAAGAGCAAATGGCACCAACTTAAATTGAAGGCCCACAATTTTAAACTTCTCCAGGCCATCTTACAATTACCACATCTAGCTTATACATACCTAGCTTACAATCCCACCACCAAAATGTAACTATTTAGACCCCTAGACACTTGGGAATAGCAGAGGTCAAGGGGGATAGGAGAGAGTGCGGTTTTCAAGGCCATACAAGAACAGAGGTGGTAGTAGTTATATTTGTTAACTTGAAGAAATCAACAAAGGACCAGAAAAAGAAAAGGAAGAGAAGACAAGAGAGAAGAAAAAAGAAGAGAAGAGAAAGAGAAAGAGAAAGAGGAAGAGGAAGAGGAAGAGGAAGAGGAAGAGGAAGAGGAAAGATGAAGAGGAAAGAGGGAGGGAGGGAGGGAGGAAGGGAAAGGAAAAGGGAAAGGGGAAAAAAGAAAAAAGAAAAAAGAAAAAAGTTGAACTATCAACAAACTGAGGTTGGGAGCAGCCAAAATAACTTTTTGTTATCCTTGGCCCACAGAGCTCACGTATTAACAAGTATAGTACCAACTCCATACACCTACAGTAAGATGCCACAGTCCTCCAACATATTTAGAAGGGCATAGAACTAGATATTCACTCTGCCTCAGAAAAAATTCCATGAGACTATTTGTTCTCCATTGAATATAGAAGCACTCAGGCTAATAAACTCACATGGCTACACCACTATCTACTCAATAGATCGATTCATTTTTTTTCTTTGCTTATTCTATTATAGAATTCAAGTTAGACTAGATGTTGACAGGTGGCTTTCATGTAAATGAGTTACTGACCAAGCTAAATAAAAGTGAAATACAGGCATAATCCACATCTTCCTTCACAAAAACAGAGTGCTGCAGTTCACTTCCACCATCATCACCGAAGTATTTTAAATAACATTAGAAAAGAATTATCAAATCCTTAAAAATTAACCTGCCAGAAAACTGAGGCTCATTCTCTGAACACCACTTATCTTCTCAAACTGGTGGTAATTTATCCTCTCTGGTTTGACCACTCACTGGTTCTAAGAGCTAAACAATAGGGTGGTCTCCTCCCTCACTGGCTTGCTCCTTCGCCTCAATTTTTACACAGTCAGACAAATGCCCAGATGGCAGCCAAGCACCTCAATCACAGTGAGTTTTTCGCATTCTCTTTCAGGTCTGTTTCTGTGTTCTGATCCTTTTCTAGATAATCCAATGCTAACATTTTCTACAGAGTCATATAATAAAGCCCCACCTATTTTGAGTCCCATGAGGGCCTTGTTCCATGGACAACATGCCATCTGGCCAGGAACCTGGTTGGTTAGATGGTGCTGCCTGGCCATACGGACTGACCCCCATTCCCATGGGAATCTCACCAGGCCCTGGTGGAAGAAAAAGGCGATTCATTTTCAAAGAAGGCAATGACAAAAATTACCCTAAATCATCTAATTTTTTTTATAAAGGGGATGCTTACGCATTTGAAGCATCTGCTGCTGCTGTTGCTGCTGCTGCTGCTGCTGCAACACTGGTCTTGCCCCTGGGATGCTATTGGCCCGCAGAGGCATGGTGGGCATCGAGCCACCCACTGCAGGTCTGGGTAAAGAAGCATTATAATCTGCTCCTGGTCTTCCCATGGAGTTTGTACTCATAGGTTCCATTCTACTGGCCTTTGAATTTTGTAAGCCCCAGTCTCCTGAGGAAGGGGTCTGATTCATAGTCACATTTCTGTTTGGTCCACCTAAAACAGTAGAAATGATTATGTCTTTTTCATATTATACTAAAATCCTTCCTATATATATATAAGTACAGTCATTACACACAAACTTGACCCAAAAAGTGCTTTGTCATCATAAGAATAGGGCTGGCCAACTATTAAGACATTTATTTCCTAAGACATTTTTGATAGGCAACTATTGCCATGTACTCAGTAGCTTCCTTGAGAATTTAAGTAACCAAGATATAGAATAAATTACAGAAACCCATGACAGAAATAATATGCTGTTATTCAAAACCCTATTACTTAACCTCAATTATTTAAATAGCTTTAAGTATTTTAAATTTACTTTACCCAAAAGAAAATTTTAATCATAAATACTGATTATAAATAACATACCCATAGTTGAGCCATAATTTTCTTGACCATCCATCATTCTTGGATTCCCACCCAACATGGGCTGCTTTGTTAACATGGGGAAAGCACTGATATTCTTTACTGGAGGACTTGAGCCAACAGAAACAGGGCTATCTAGAGACACTGCTCGGTTATATGGGGGACGAATGGCCTGCACAGACTGTGGACTCCTCAAACCTGTTGAAACATAAATGCACAATATATAAAAATATTCTGATAACTTGGTACTTAAGTAATCAGACAACACATAAAATACCAATACCACACAAGAATGTCTTTCTTACTAAAATAAACACTGAGCATGAAAAAGAGGAGGGGGAGGAGGGGGACAGGGAAGGGAGAAAGAGGAGGGGGGAGGGAAGGGAAAAAAACCCTCATTTTCCAAATACAGTAGAAGCAAGAGTCTCAGTGTTGGCTGATATGTTGGCTGATATACTGGGCACTGTTCCACAGCCTGACAAGATCATTCATATTCTGCTTCACTTAATATTGAAAATGCTATCAATGTTCAAATTCCTAGAGGTTATTCCCTACATGTACTTAATTAGATGGATTCTCTGTTTACATTTTTAATTAAATGTAACCAGGTAAGTTGCCCTCTAATTAAACAAGTAATGAAACATAAAGTTTCCTCCTTTTTTCTTTCTGGTATCTGTGAGCTCTTCTTCCATCACTACCTGGAGTATTCCCTTCTTAAATTGATGAATGAGGAAAGCACACAGCTGTGGAAGAGAGGCTGCAGGAGAACCAGCAAACGTTAAAAGAAGAAAAGCCTCACAGATAAATGACAAGGTTCCACAAGTATCACAGGAAAGGTTTCAATCCACAGTTTGAGCTGCTTTTTAATTCAAGTCTCTGTGTCTAACAGAAATATATGCTCTGGTAGCTACTATTAATCTGGAGCAACTAAAGATGAAAATTTTCCTAGAAGTTCCATGATTATTAGCATATTCTTTTAAAAATGGGAAATTAAAAAAAAAAAAAATAGGAAAATGCCCAGAGAACATTTTAAAATATTTGCACTATGAATTATAAAAAACTGAGAGGAATGATATGTATTTTGAAGTTAAAAATGCTAATTCGAGGGGCACCTGGGTGGCTCAGTGGTTGAATGTCTGCTTCGGCTCAGATTATGATCCCGGGCTCCTGGGATCAAGTCCTACATCAGGCTCCCTGCGGGGAGCCTGCTTCTCCCTCTGCCTATGTCTCTGCCTCTCTGTAACTCTCATGAATAAATAAAATCTTAAAAAAAAAATACTAATTTGATTCCCATCTTAGTGTAAGAATACAGCTAACCCTTGAGCAACACAGGGGTTAAGAGCACCAAGCCCCCAGGACAGTCAAAAATCCATGTAACTATTAACTCCAAGAACTTAACTACTAGTAGCCTACTTAACCAAAAGACTTATCAATAAGTCAATTAACATATATTTTGTACGTCGTATGTATCATATATTATATTCTTAAAATAAGCAAGAAAATCATAAGAGGGGCGCCTGGGTGGCCCAGTTGGTGAAGTGGCCAAATCTTGATCTCAGCTCAAGTCTTGATCTCAAGGATCAAGAGTTCAAGGCCTGGGCAGCCCCGGTGGCACAGCGGTTTGGCACCGTCTTCAGTCCAGGGCATGATCCTGGAGACCCGGGATTGAGTCCCATTGTTGGGGTCCCTGCATGCAGCCTGCTTCTCCCTCTGCCTGTGTCTCTGCCTCTCTCTCACTGTCTCTGTCTCTCAAGAATAAATAGATAAAATCTTTAAAAAAAAAAAAAAAGTTCAAGGCCTGCAGTAGGCTCCATAATCTGCATGGAGCCTACTTTTAAAAAAATGAGAAAATATACTTACAGTACTGTATTTATCGGAAAAAATCCACGTGTAAGCAAACATATGCAGTTCAAACCTGTATATGGTCACTGTACATACCAGTGTGCAGAAACTTTTAAAAGGCAGCAAGAATAAAACCTAGTTCTTTCTTACCCAGAGAATTAGTTCCTTGAAACATCTGTTGCTTGGTTCCCAGATTACTACCATTTGTAGATATGGAATTATTGTAAAAGTCAGAACTAGTGAGATCACCAAGAATAGCATCTAGATTATCCAAGTCTCCAGATCCCTGGAAAAAAAAATTTTTTTTAATTAACCTGTGTTGATTTATTTTTAATTAACATTACTAGATACATAGGTATAAACATATTCTTCAGAAGGCTCCTGGGTGGCTCAGTCAGTTAAGTGTCTACCTTTGGCTAGGGTGAGGATCTCTGGGTCCTGGGATGGAGCCCCATGTTGGGCTCCCTGCTCAGCAGGAAGTCAGCTTGTTCCTCTCACTCTGCCCCTCCCCTTGCCTGTGTGCTCTGTCATTCTCTCAAATAAATAAATAAAATCATTAAAAAAAAAGAAGAAGAAGAACACAAATGAAATGGGAATAAGTAAAATACATAGTTACATGAAATGATAATGCCTAACTTTAAGTCTGGCGTCTTAAGACCCCTATCCCAAAACTTTTTCCTTGAAACTAAGATCAGTTTACAGAAATAAATCCTCTGGGTTTGGAAGTGCTTTTCAAGGGGCATTTTTAAATCTGCAATAGAAAAAAAAATCTGTAATAGAATTTTAATTCTCAAACTGTGGGATATTTTCCAGCTAATGTTACTCAGGATCATTAGCTGACAGAGAGGTCTGCCTCTACATCTACCTTATGAAAACAAGTGTAATTACTTAAGAAAGCAACAAGCTTTGGCCCAGGACGCAATCCTGGAGACCCAGGATCGAATCCCACGTTGGGCTCCCAGTGCATGGAGCCTGCTTCTCCTTCTGCCTATGTCTCTGCCTCTCTCTCTCTCTGTGACTATCATAAATAAATAAATAAAATTAAAAAAAAAAAAGAAAGCAACAAGCTGATGTTCAATAAGAGATTCACAGGCATGCTTTAAAAAGAACTCCTGGTCAACAAATTTAGAGAGCAGTGAATTAAAACAAAATTAAACAGACATCCTAACAGTAAGACTTCCCCAAGAATATAATTTTCTCAGGTGCAGACTAACATCTCCCAGAAGAGTGTTCCTCAAGTACGGTTTGGGAAACCCTTATATAGAATGAGATCATGTACAGTACTAAAGTTGGTTTTAGGTACAAATCAAAATTCTGTTACTTAATACAAGTTTTTTTTTTTCTTCCTGTTTCTTTCTACTATCCATTTAAATGACCCAATCTATTCATCCTAACAATTATTCTATTATTGCTTCACTTTATGGAATCATTTCTCTTTCAAATTCTCCTCTGGTGATCCAGTAGTTGTTTATATCTTTTTCTCAGCTTCTTTATTCTCCATCATTTTGCCTTCTGTATCACTAATTCTCTCTTCTGCCTCATTTATCCTAGCAATCAGAGCCTCTATTTTTTATTGTATCTCATTATAGTTTTTTTAT
Source organism: Vulpes lagopus (assembly GCF_018345385.1). NCBI lineage: Eukaryota > Metazoa > Chordata > Mammalia > Carnivora > Canidae > Vulpes > Vulpes lagopus. Next base: position 13,084,736 of record NC_054841.1, read on the forward strand.
TTTAACTTGATTAGATTTTAATTCTTTTATTTCTCCAGAAAAGGATTCTCTAGTGTTGGCTATGATTTTTTCTTTTTCTTTTTCTTAAGAATTATTTATTTATTCATTCATGAGAAACACAGAGAGAGAGAGCGGGGGGGGGGGGGGGGAGCAGAGACACAGGCAGAGGGAGAAGCAGGCTCCATGCAAGGATGCAAGGAGCTTGATGTGGGACTCGATCCCGGGTCTCCAGGATCACACCCTGGGCTGCAGGCGGTGCTAAACCGCTGCGCCACCAGGGCTGCCCACTATGACTTTTTCAAGCCCACTTACTATCTTTATAATCATTATTCCGAACTCTCGATCTGACATCTTATTTATTGTCCATACTGATTAGGTGAGATTTATTCCTGAGCTGCAAGGGTGGTTCAACAGCCACAAATCAATCAACATGATATGCTACATTAATAAAGGACAAGAACCATACGATCCTCTCAATAGATGCAGAAAAAGCATTTGGCAAAGTACAGCATCCTTTCTTTATTAAAATTCTTCACAATGTAAAGATAGAAGGAACATACCTCAATTATCATAAAAGCCATATATGAAAAGCCCACAGTATATATCATTCTCAATGGGGAAAAACTGAGAGCTTTGCTCCTAAGGTCAGGAGCACAGAAGGGATGTCCACCATTACCACTGCTGTTCAACATAGTACTAGAAGTCCTAGCCTCAGCAATCAGACAACAAAAGGAGATAAAAGGCATCTGAATCAACAAAGAAGTCGAACTCTCACACTCTTTGCAGGTGACCTGATAGTCTATATGGAAAACCCAAAAGACACCACCCCAAAATTGCTAGAACTCATACAGGATTCAGCAACATGGCAGGATATAAAATCAATGCACAGAAATCAGCTGCATTTCTATACATTAACAATGAAACAAAAGAAAGAGAAATTAAAGAGTCAATCCCCTTTACAATTGCACCCAAAACCATAAGATACCTAGGAATAAGCCTAACTAAAGAGGCAACGGATCTGTACTCAGAAAACTATAGAACATTCATGAAAGAAACTGAGGAATATACAAAGAAATGGAAAAACGTTCCATGCTCATAGATTGGAAGAATATTGTTACAATGTTTATGCTACCTAGAACAATCTATGCATTCAATGTACTCCCTATCAAAATACCATCAATTTATTTCATAGAAGTGGAATAATCTTAAAATTTGTATGGAACCAGAAAAGACCTCAAATAACCAAAGGAATGTTGAAAAAGAAAACCAGAACTGGTGGCACCACAATTCTGGACTTCAAACTCTATTACAAAGCTGTAATCATCAAGACAGTATGGTACTGACACAAAAACAGCCACACAGATCAATGAAACACAGATCCAGAAATGGACCCTCAACTCTATGGTCAACTCATCTTCAACATAGCAAGAAAGAATATCCAACGGAAAAAAAACAGTCCTTTGACAAATGGTGTTGGGAAAATTGGACAGCCACATGAAGAAGTATGAAACTGGACCATTTTCTCACACCATACACAAAACTAGACTGAAAATGGATGAAAGACCTAAATGTGAGACAGGAATCCATCAAAATCCTGGAGGAGAACAAAGGCAGCAACCTCTTTGACCTCTCCAACAGCTATTTTTTGTTAGATACATCTCCAAAGGCAAGGGGAAAAAAGGCAAAAATGAACTATTGGGACAGCATCAAGATAAAAAGCTTTTACACAGCAAAGGAAACAGGCAAAAAACCCAAAAAACAACCAAAAGAATGAGAGAAGATATTTGCAAATGAAGTATCAGATAAAGGGGTAGGATCCAAAATCTCTAAAGAATTTATCAAACTAAACACCCAAAGAACAAATAACTCAATCAAAAAATGGGCAGGAGACATGAACAAACATTTCTCCAAAGAAGACATACACATGGCCAACAGACACATGAAAAAATGCTCAACATCATTCGGCATCAGGAAAATACAAGTCTAAATCACAATGAGATACCACCTCACACTAGTCAGAATGGCTAAAATGAACAAGTCAGGAAACGACAGATGTTGGTGAGGATGCAGAGAAAGGGGAACTTTCTTACACTGTTGGTGGGAATGCAAATTACTGCAGCCACTCCAAAAAAGTTGAAAATAGAACTACTCTATGACCCAACAACTGTACTACTGGATATTTAACCCAAAGATACAAATATAGTGATCCGAAGGGGCACTTGCACCTCAATGTTTATAGCAGCAATGTCCACAAAAGCCAAACCATAGAAAGAGCCCAGATGTCCATCGACAGATGAATGGATAAAAATATGGTCTATATACACAATGGAATACTATGCAGACATAAAAAAAGATGAAATCTTGCCATGTGCAACAACATGGATGGGACTAGGGGATATCATGCTAAGTGAAATAAGTCAATTAGAGAAAGATAATGATCGTATAATCTCACTCATATGTGGAATATAAGAAGCAAAACATAGGATCACAGGGGAAAAGAGGAAAAATAAAAGACAAATCAGAGAGACAAACCACAAGAGACTCTTAATCATAGAAACAAACTGAGGGTCACTGGAGGGGAGGTGGGTGGGGGACGGGGTAACAGGGTGATGAACATTAAGGAGGGCACATGATGTAGTGAGCGCTGAGTGTTTTATAAGACTGATGAATGACTGATCTCTACCTCTGAAACCAATAATACATTATATGTTAATTGAATTTAAACAAAAATTTCAAAAAAAAAAAAACTCCATAAAACTTTTCAAACTGGCTACTAATTGGTTCGAGTTAGAGTTGCAATTTAAAACATACACATCTGATACTTCAAAATTGCATCATAATACACTTTACTGATGTCCAAAATATCATAAAGAAAGGACAGCTGAAGAGTAACTTCCATTACATAAACCTAAAATAGAAGGTATGATTTTGCATATAACACATGGTCTAACGCAGGCAATGATTAAACAATGATTAAGCTGGAATACAGAAAGAACAAATTACCTCTTCATTTGTTTCTGTCTTAATTTTAGAATCCTTCTCTTGACTCGAGCTAGGAATGGTGGAGCTGCTGCACTGACTCATTTTATTGTCCACTCCTTCCACTTTGGGCTGTAGTTCTTTAGAGAGTGTATCACTAGGATCATCCCTGTCCAGCAGATATCTAAGAAGTGCATTATTTTCCTTCTTCTTAGGACTTAGTTGCTCCTGTTTGACATTTCCTTCCACACAAGACACTGTACTACTAGTGTCTTTCCCAGTGGCTTCTGCAGTAATCTTGGCTACTTCTGCGGGTGAATTCCCATTCTGCAGCAACTTGTGCAGAATCCGGTGCTTCTCCTGCAGCAGTGACCCGTGCATATTTGACGTGGAGGACACCCCTCCAGAAGTGGAAGAAGAGACCCCAGAGGGGCTAGTGACACTAATGGAAGAGTCTTTACAACTTGAATCCAGGGGGGAGTTGGTCAAAGAGGAATGGCCCCGGTCATCAGAAGAACAGGTAAGTAACTGGAGTAATTTTTTATGACCTTTGCTTTCCAGAGGACCCCTCTGATTCTCTGACCCTTCGACAATGTTCTCCTTACTTTCCTTCTCACTGAGGTGATCCCTGCTATTTGACTGACACATTGAACTCTCCACTGGATTCTGGTCACAATACAAGCCCAGGGGACTCTTGGAATCCTGGCTGTTCACTTTACTTGGCTGGCTTATATTCATATTGGGAGAGTTATCCAATTTGGGGCCTGGTGAAGACAGAGTAGATAAGAGAGAAGTCCCCACACCCTCACTGATAGCTTGAAGAGCACTCAGAGAGCTGCTGGAAAAGCTGTGGCTCCCAGTATTACCAGAAGATCCCATGGGAGAGTGCACACCTAGATTGGGAGAGAAATCAGGGAAAGAATTAAACTATCAGATGCTCTAACAAAACACCACTGAACTCTTCAAAGTTTCTCTTATAAAATGAACTAACTTTATAAGGATTGCAACAGAACAAGAAGTAAAGAATTACTGAGGAAGAAAAAATAAAGGAAATGCCAACACCAGTACCTGCAACAGGAGAAAACTGATGTGAGGCCATCTTTGGACTCCCACGGTTACGAGGAGAAATCATGATGTTCTGCTGGCTGGAGCCGAGGCCAGGGCTCCCATGTGGAGGGCTACTCATGTTGAGACCATAGTTGCTGTTCTGGTAGGAAGATGGTGACTGCATGCCTGGCCCAGGGTTCATTGAAGCTATGGGATTGGAGGCCCCATACCTAGCCCCGCTCATCTGCCCTGTAGTGCTGGGGTCAGCCAAGCCATAGGGCCTGCTGCTCAGCATCTGTAAGCCTTGGTTTGGCGACATGCTCATGCCGCCTACTGAACTGTTGCACCCGGCTGTTGGAGGTCTAATGCCTGATCCAACAGGATTCGTGTTTGGCCTATACCCATTCTGTTCCCTGCAAAGAAAAAGGACAAACTTGCACTAAAATATTACAGGCATGTATTAAAGCATTCACTTTTTTTTTTTTTTTTAATGATGAAATAAGTGTCCAGGAGCTTAACTTCCTAGGCACCATTCCAATACTTAGGGTCAATTCCAATCTAAATATTGACTAGTTATAAACCCAGTAACTTATTTTTTTTATATGCCACAGAATCTAAATGAGTGAGAGCAGAGCACAGCACTGCAAAGGACCAACCACCCTGGTAGCTAGGATTATAACAGGGCTTTACTACAGCTGCCACATCTCTACAACGCTAGCCTGGAGGTCACTGCAAATCACTCAGAGTAACTAATATGTGACTATTCTGTTGTTCCGTGTGCTGTTCATTTACCATTAGCAAAAGCAATAAATATCCTTTTTTCTTAAAGTCTACTTTCAAATTTTAAATTCAATCCCTAGAAGCAATGTAAGCATATCATTAAAAATGAAAGGTAACAGCAGGAGTCAGATTTTTTATTTTCTTTTATCCACAAGCCTTCCCATTTCCTAGCTTTCCCAGGAAGTAATTATCTAATGAAGAAATACATTTGTACTTAATAATATAACCTTAAAAATATGTGCTTGCTTCAGTAGCACATATATTAAAATGAGATATATAGAGAGAGATATCTCACGATCCAAGAATCTAAACTCACTTCAGCAAATCCAATGTCTCTGCTTTTTCTCTTGATAAATCTTTTACTTTTACATTAAGAAAGCATCTTGAGAACACTGCTTCATTTAATGCGAGGAGACACAGTAATCTATCATTACCTCTGAAGAAAGTGGGTTGAGACAAAGCCATGCCGATCATTTGTGACAGGATTTCGGAAGAGTTTGCTTTTGGTTTGTGCTGTCACTATGGTTCCATCGGCCAATGAGAATCTATACACTGGGGTTTCTGCATGGCCATGGATATAAGCTGTTGGGGAAAATATACCATTACCAGTGACTACAACGGCAAAACAGAGACACAGAAGAGAGAAAGGTAATGTACTTCAAATGCCACATTTTCAAAATCAGTGAAAAGACTGGACCTGCTCAAAAATTATAAGCAGACTAAAGAATGTTAAAGAATCACTCTCTTACCCTACACACAAAAAACAACAACTATGGCCATGTATATACGTAATGTTTTATGGTATATAACCACAATAACAAGGCCGAGAATCAAACTCAAAATTCTTTACCTTCTTGATAGTGACGTTTCTGGGACCAGGACTGACCATCGTTAAGACTAAAAAATCTCTGGATACATCTTCGGATGATATCTTCAAAGCCAGGTCTCATGGAGGATCTCAGTGAATTGGTATCTATATTAACAACTTTTCCTATTAAACAGAAAATAAAAGTTTCAATCCAACCCACAAGTATTTACTGGTTGCACACCTCATGGCTTAGCACTGAAGAATAAAATAAAGACACTAAATCTCTGCTACATGTAAAGCTTTTCTTTTCAAGAAGTGTCCTATAGGACACTCTTACATTAAATGTTCTACTGTACAAAACATAAAAGAGTATCAAAGAAGTCTTTTCGCTTTCTGAATATACAAAATTTGACGTGTCTGGATAATCTTAGGTTCATTTTCACTTAAAGGAAAATAAGCACCTACCACGAAAATTGTTCATCTGAAGACATTTTGTCTCTGCAACTATGAAAATACTACACAGCTAGCAGGAACAATTCTTTTCATCTGAGAGGTGACCGCATTTTTGAATACTTAAAATCTAAACCAGGAAGGTTAACCAAAACACTCATTTCTACAATTTTAGAAGTTTCTGACAACTTTTGCTTAACATCAAATACACTAGCAAGACAAAACTTAATGTAACTCAAAAATGCTATGAAATTAAAGGTTTCATGAAGATGATCCTTACAAAAAAAGGATGGCTAGGGCTTTCTACACTTTCTGAGCAGTACCAGGGCAAGGTGGCAAGAATAAACACCTTACAAAAAGTGTGGAAAAGGAGCCAAGTAGAGGAGCGCCTTGGTGGATTAGTTGTTTAAGCCTCCGACTCTTGATTTCAGCTCAAGTCACGATCTCAGGGTCATGAGATCGGGCCCCTCACTGGGCTCCAAGCCATTATGGAACCTACTTAAGATTTTCTCTCTCTCCTTCTCCCTCTGCCTTATGCAAATCCGTGGCCCCTGTGTGCTCGCTCTCTAAAATAATCTTTTTTTGAAGTTTTTTTAAAAGGAGCCAAGAAAAGAGTAGTTGACCCATTGTCAAAGAAAGAGTGGTATGAGAAAAAAGCACCAGCTATGTTCCATATTAGAATATTCAGAAAACACTTAGTCCTAAGAACTTTGTCAAAGGGACCAAAATTGCCTCTGATGGCCTCAAGAGTTGTGCTTTTGAAGCCAGACCTGCTGGTCTACAAAATGCTGAACTCGCATTTTAAAAATTCAAAATAATTACTGAGGATGCTCTGGGCAAAAGCTGTGTGATCAACATTCAGGACATGGATTTCCACAACAAAATATTCTCCCTGGTCACAGAATGTCAGACTGTTGCTGTCAAGACTAGCAATGGTCGTTTCTGTCTGTTCTGCACAGGCCTTATTAAAATATGCAATACTCAGATCTAGACAGCCTCTTATGTTCAGCACCAACAGGAGGACAGCCAAATCAGGAAGGTGACAGAAATCCTGACTCAAGAGATGCAGACAAATGACTTCAAAGAAGCGGTCAATAATTTGATTCCAGACAGATTGGGAGAGATACAGAAAAGGCTTTCCAATCTATTTATCTTCTCCATGATGTGTTTGTCAAAAAAGTAAAAATGCTGAAGAAAATCAGGTTTGGATTCGGAAAATTTGTAACGCTTCGCAAGGTGAAAGATAGTTCTAAAAATGCTACTGGGAATGACAAAGGCACTAATGTAGATGAGCTGGCCGAGCCCTATGTCTAAGAATCTGTTTAAAATTCAGACCTTTAATAATATTAAAAAAAAAACAAAACAAAAAAACAAAAACAAAAACTAAGGAGTGGAGGACCTAGCAAGAAGGGACAAATGCATTCCAGGAAAGAGTAAATGTTTATGCGCTGTGCTCAGAAAAAGGATGTTCTGTCCTCAACCACTTCCTCTGGGTTTAGCTCCGAGAGCCAGATGACAAACACAAAATAGATGCTCAGCAAAAGCTTACATCAGGGACAGAGAATAAAGCCTCTCCAAAAAAAGTATTGTGCTGAGCACAACAAAACTCCTATGAAAGAACAGAGAGCAACTGGAAAATACCAGCTATGAGAAGATGGCTCTCGGACCTGACCCAGATGAAACTATCTGATTTTTCCTGCTTGGTAATTTGTAAGAAAACATTAATGAGATAATTTTAAAGGTTCTAGTCACTAATTACTTGAGTAAAGCTTCCTATTTAGTATTTTAAGTTATAAAATGTGAAATGTTGTTATTTAGGGAGAAAATTTAGTCTGCCAAATCATAATATATACAGAGAAAGAACCACTCTAGGAGGTAAATATTCACATAAAGATTCCTGTCACCGGGTTTGATTATCTCAAGGTAAATAAAGAAAAAAAATTTCCAATATGAAATATTTATCAGTGTAAACAGATTTTTCAATTAAGAATACAAAGAACTCTTGGGATCCCTGGGTGGCGCAGCGGTTTGGCGCCTGCCTTTGGCCCAGGGCGCGATCCTGGAGACCCGGGATCGAATCCCACATCAGGCTCCCGGTGCATGGAGCCTGCTTCTCCCTCCGCCTGTGTCTCTGCCCCTCTCTCTCTCTCTGTGACTATCATAAATAAATAAATAAATTTAAAAAAAATTAAATATGTCAGGGAGTGAGTAACATATCTTCTTTTCCAAAGAGAAATACACATAAAAAGAGAGACAGTTGGTGGGGGGGAGACTATTTAAAAAAGAGAAAAAAAAAAAAAAAAAAAAGAATACAAAGAACTCTTGCTATTGTTTCATCTGTGAAAATTAATCTCAAACAGCCTCAAGACAGGAAACTGAACCTGGCATAAAATTACCAATTACCATAAAAATAGGTTTTTTTACAGTAAAATATTGTTATGTATGTATGTGTACATATACGTACATACATGTGCACACACACATAATAGCTGTAGGTATGTTAGGTATTTATTTAACCTACTTCATTTTACCAAATTAATTATTGCAGGCCCACATGGTGGACACAAACAATACAGGCCATGACATCAGGTAGGCCTAGATGCAAATTCTTTCTTATCAGCCAGGATCTTGTGCAAGTAACTCAACTTCTCTGTCGCCATGCCTATTTCCTCATCTCTGAGATGGCACCTATAAGACAAATCTTGGCATCACCACACAGGGTTAGATGATCACAAAGAGTAAACCTGAAGGTAAATACAGATAGACTGCCACCACATTTACCTTCATCGTTATGCTTTATGATTTATACTAGCTTTAATCCTGTTCCCATAATCACAAAAGGGCAAATCAAGACTAAAGCTCATGTGGGTATCAAAAATTATTCCTAATAATTCTCATGAAATTACCTATATTTTTGAAAATTTATTTGAAGTTAGAGAAAAGAAATATTAGCTTCTTATTTGAAATGCTATTTGGAGAGAAAGCCAGGTGCCTCTACACTTATTTTTATTTGAGGGATTTTAAGTGTCAAAAATACCCAACACAAACGCCAAGAGTCTTAGTCAATCTTAGAGTTGCATAAGAAACCTAAAAAATAATCTATGCAAAGCATTCATTACAGTGGGTGTAGGCACTTACATGATAGTACAGGCTGTAGAAATAGTTAACTTTTACAAAAGCTCTCAAATGAACAAAATGTATACACACGCATGCGCGCGCGTTTTTACCTGAAAGATCATGTCTCGTAATGAAGCTCTCAGGGTTTGAGGGAAATGCTCTCTCTCCTGTAGTAATGCGGCGTGCTACACAGATCATACAGGATTGCAAATCTACAATAAAAATTTAGCCAGGTAAGGATTATATTTAACTTTTGGACAAGTCTATTCTACTGGCAAGTAAAGATGTGGAATTCAGTAAATGAATGTAACAATGGAAATTACAGAACTACAAATGCGGCAGCTCTGTGATGAACATCTCAAACGGGTTGACTTTACCTTCCCCTTCCTCCATCATAGCTCGAGGCTGAGACAGGGCAAAGCACTGCATCGTTTCATATCTCTGGCGCATTTCAGGACTAGTGCTTATGTCTTCCAGAATATCATGAGGTGTTTTCATCAGCATACGGCAATTAAATGTATGACTTTTTTGTCTCTGGGTCTCATTTGTCCAGGCAACTCCATTAACTTTGGAAAACAAAAGAAAAGGTTTTTAAAAAGCTGGCAACTCAGTCTGTGACTGTCATCAAGAATTTAAGCTGTATTTTCTCATTACTATGTTTTTCACAGTAATTTTCACAGACATTTCACAGTGGCTATACATATATAATATTGGAGTAACTTCAATTTCAACAGAAATCTCATCATTTGGTAACTCACTATGTATTTTGGCTCCATGAAACGCACACCAAATTCTAAATTCACCGAGGTCATATTTGAAACTTTTGCTATTAAGTACCTACCTTTCTGCACAAGTCTGATCACTTCACTTCCTAAGAGGTACATTCAATTTTCTAAGAAATAGTCAAGGAAATTATTTTAACTTATTTAGAAAATACACATTAAAAAACTACCTGTAGATTTTGGTAAGTTTTTAAGGAAATCCTTTCTGTCTTCTTCATGCAAGATACTGTAGACACTTGTGTTAACCAGGTCCTCTTGCTTATATTGCAGGTACTGTGTAACATTTTCTGATACAAATACAATGTTTCCATCACGATTCACCACAAACAGGAAACCATCCAATGCCTAAAATGGGATATGTTAATATTGGCTATCATGGACTGAACTGTATCCCCACCAAAATTCACCTGCTGAAGTCCTAACCTCAATGTGACTGTATTTGATGATAAGGCCTTTCGGGGGGAATGGGAGTAATTATGATTAAAGACATCATAAAAATAGGGCTCTAATCCAACAGTATTTTTGTTCATATAGAAGAGAGACACCAGGGATGCACATACCCAGAGAAAAGGTCATGCGAAGACACAAGAAAAAAAGCAAGCATCTACAAGCCGGAAAGAAAAGAGGTCTCAGGAGAAACCAAGCCTGCCAACACCTTGATCTTGGACTTCCAGCTTCCAGGACTTTAAGAAAGGAATTCCGGGGGGGGGGGGGGGGGGGGGGGGCTGGATGGCTCAGTCAGTTAAGTGTCCAACTCTTGATTTTGGCTCAGGTCAAGATCTCTGGGTCATGAGATCAAGCCCCACATCAGGATCTTTGCTGGGGGAAGAGCTTGCTTCAGATTCTCTCTTCCACTTCCTCCGCCCATAACCCACTCTCTTGCTCTTAGAAGAAGAAATCTCTATAGTTTAAGCTACCCAATCTGTGATATTTTGTTATGGCAGTCTTAGCCAATTAAGATACCAGTCTTAGTACTCAATAGAAATTTTTAAAACTGTTGATTTAACAATCACCATAAGCAATCAACAGCTACCACTACCACTAACCATTTCTATTAATAGTAGCACAATTACTAAGGTTTTATAAAAATAAATAAATAAAAGAATTTGGGGGAAAAAGATAAATACAGTCAACATGAAATCTAAATCACTAATTTTTGAAGAATTACATCTTGAAAGGAGCTTTTAAAAATAAGAAAATCATCCTTAGCGCTTCCTGTTTTTCCATTTGATACCATCAAGCTATAAGAACTATACTACTCGGGATCCCTGAGTGGCTCAGCGGTTTAGCACCTGCCTTTGGCCCAGGGTGTGATTCTGGGGTCCCGGGATCAAATCTCACATCAGGCTCCATGCACGGAGCCCGCTTCTCCCTCTGCCTGTGTCTCTGCCTCTGTGTGTGTGTCTCTCATGAATAAATAAATAAAACCTTTAAAAAAAAATAAACTACACTACTCCCTAATGAAAATTTACAAAGAACTAAGTTGATCAACTAAAAAGTAGTAGGAGTAAACTAGCTGAAACAACAACAACCAAAAAAGTTAGCAGGTGCACTTTATTAAGAGCCTCCCTGCTCCCAACTCCTGCTTTAAAGAAAAACATGCTATAGGTGCTATAGGTGAACAAATCTATTTAAGACAGCTACTTACAAAACAATTTTTAAGCACATTACAAAAGCAGATTTTTAAATCTTAAAAATTCCTCACAAGTATAATACACTTGCCTGAAGTAAAAGTGGCCCTAAGGAGTCTTTATCAATAACTCCCTGTCCTGTAGAGGATACATCAGCTTTCTGAACATCATCATCATTGGAAATAGTTTTTCCTGAAAAGACAAAAGGCAGTACTACAAATAGCATGTGTATCAGTTATAGATCAAATTCACCTTCAAAGAGTCTCCAGAACAAAAACACACACACAGGCATACATATGCACATACACAACATTTCCTGATAAGAAAACAATGCTACAATTTTTAAATGTTAAAACTTAAGATTTATGCAGGACAGCAAAAGATACCCTCTAATTTTCCTTCACTACTACATATACTATCCCATGGCTTCCTGAAAGGAATGTAACATGTGACAGGGTGAGAACAAAGGCCTCTTTCTATTTCTCTATTAACTGTTTCTCAAAGAGCAAAGTTGGTCAACTCATTTGTCCAGTCCCACATAGGCTAGGTTCAATTAGCAGTAGTCCATACATGAGCAAAAAAGACAAATGGAAACACAGTTAACAAGTTCCTTCTGAAAAGCTTGAGTGTTTTTCTTACTTTGTATTACCTTGCTCTTTTATTTGACGTATCTGTCTTACTGTTTCCTTTAAAATTGCACATTTATCTGGTTTGACATTGAAATTGTCAATATCACTAAGATTAGCAGATATCAGTTCAGCCAATTCTTCAATATATTTACTCTCCTGCTCCCGTCTCCACTTTTCACCGCTGCAGGTAAGACTGAGAGAGAAGGGGGGGTCATGAACAGACCTATTACAAAAGAGCTGTAGGCAGAATCAATCTCTATACAAATTCCCTTCATATGTAAACAAATTAAATTTAACCAAGAGAAACCATCAAAACCTTGTCTTGGAGAAGTAGTACGATATAGTAGAAATTCAGGCAAAACTAAATTCAAGGCCACCTTTTGGTTAGTCTGGTGGCCTTGGGCAGACAGTCTCAAGTTTCTTCATCCAGAAAATGAGGGTACATAGTCTTTACCTCATAGAGACAGTAAAACAACAAACAATAAAGGAAACAGTGTTAGCTACTTATTAATGACAAGATTTTATGGCTTATAAGTAATATTTTACTTTGCAACAATCACATTAAAACTCAATTCATACTGATCTTGGCAAACACTAAAAAGGCTAGAGTATATCACTGCATAAAATGAAATATTTTATTTCTATTTTTCAAACTCCAAACTTCACTCAAGAATGATGAAACCCCAGAAATGCCAAAATACCAACTTATAACATTTTCTGACAGAAATTCAGAGATCTTACTTATAATAATCTTGATTATCTATTCCTAACTCCTACCTACCCCTCTTTGAGAAATGAGAAATGCTTCATACTGTACCAAAGGTGTTAGTATAAGATTCTCGCTTCTATCTGAATCAGCAACAAAATGTGTTACATCATTAAGATGTCTATCTGATCACTGTGCCACACTACTTACTACAAAGTAAAATTGTATTATTTAAGCAAAGACAAAAACAAAAAGTATCTAACCAGAGGATATAAATAACAGAAAGCTGAAATCCTATCTTTAAGCCAAAATAATAATGGTAGGAGGAGGAAACTTTGGTGAAGCATCAGTAAACACACTGCCTACCCTTGTCCTGGAGTATCACATGGCAATTTGCGTTTTCGTGAATCAGGAGCCAGTGGATCCAAGGAGTTTTCTCCTAATCCGCTCATCGTGACTATACATCAGCAACTAAGAAAGAATAATGATAAGATGAAAACATTATGAAATATCTATGACTCTATAGAGGTGTTGTATGCTTGAATGGCTGAATCTTATAATTCAGAATTATAGTCCCTACATGGTTAGATAATTCATTGTTTTTTGTTTGTTTGTTTTTTGTTTTTTAAGATTTTCTTTATTTGAGAAAGACAGCAGGAGCAGGGGGGCAGGGAGGGGGGGGCAGTGCAAAGGGAGAGGGAAAGGGACAAGCAGACTCCTCACTGAGCAGGGTGCCCACATGGTTCAAGCCCAGGACCCTGAGATCATGACCTGACATGAAGTCAAACACTTAACAACTAAGCCACCAAGGCATCCTTATGGTTAAATAATTCTTAATATTCTTTATTACAAATGAGTATTCTGAAGACAATGTCAAGAGTTCATATTCCAGTTTAAGTATGCAGAATGGCCAACTCTAAAATGTTTCTCAAGTCCTACTAAAAATGTGTATGTTGAATACATCAAAGGATAAGGAAGGCATCTCCTTCATATTTAATAACAAGAAAAAGAGGGGCACCTGGGTGGCTCAGTGGTTAAGTGTCTGCCTTTGGTTCACGGCATGATCCCGGGGTCCTGAGATCAAGTCCCACATCGGGCTCCCTGCAAAGAGCCTGCTTTTCTTCTCTGCCTATGTCTCTGCCTCTCTCTGTGTCTCTCATGAATAAATAAATAAAATCTTAAAAATTAAGTAATTAAGTAAGAAAAAGACTGCCAACTCTTCAAGTGATGAAATCCTGGGACACCTGACTGGTTCAGTCAGTAGAGAATACGACTCTTGATCTTGGTGTTGTGAGTTTAAGTGAGCCCCAACATTGGTTGTGGATATTACTTAAAAATAAAACCTTTTAAAAGAAATCCTAATTTTTATTTATACCCAAGAAAGCGCAAATTAGAGCTTATCTTCTCATTTGGTTGGGAGTCTTCAAATGATAAAAGCCTAAATTTTTTTCAGGCTATTTTCAAGGTAGCACACTGTTTTTCCTCTAAACCATTTTATAATATTTATTACCCACTGTGTTGCTCTTCTGTGACTTCAAAATAAACCTAGAATGTGTAAGTAACACATAAACTCAACATTAGGCCTAGAGAGTAGATGTACAATAAAAAGTTCAGGGGAGAAGAGGGATTTTGACAAGATCCACATAGCAATAATTATTTTAATATTAACTGATGGAAATATGTTTTGGTTAAGATTTCAATGACAAAATAAATGTAAGGCCTTTCTTATGGGAATAAAAACAGGTTTTAACATTCAAGTAGCTCATAAATTTAAGACATTTACTAAGGCTTCACTTACTAAGAATTTTATTTGCCCTAAACTCTTATTTAGGAAGACAATTATTGTTCTAAAGAATTCCAAATCCTTCAAGAAGTTCAAACTTTCCAAACTACTTTTTTGTTAAAATAAGTTAAATATGTAAAATGCATCTTGTTATGTTAAAATGCACCTTGCAATCCATCTAGATTTTTAGACCTATAGTGAAGGACATAAATTTCCACTAGGTGGCATAATACTACCAGGAAAGGACACAAAAGTGCAAACTTTCACACAAGATGCCAATGAAACTTAAAATAGCTTTTAAAAAATCAACACCACATGATCATTAACCAAGAGTTCTAGATTATGACATCATCTTTATATATGCTGTACGTATGAATTAAATACCAACAAAATTCATTCTACCTATAATTTTGGTAGTAAAATGTAAAAGCTGAAAAGAGATGTTTCCAAGAATGGTATATTTTCCCCCTCACAAGTTAAAATAAAGGAGAAAAGAACTTATACCTTTGATTAATAGCGACTCAATATGAAGCATCTGGGTGGCTCAGGGGGTTGAGTGGCAGACCCTCGATTTCAGCTCAGATCACAATCTCAGAATTGTGAGATTGAGTCCCACCCAGGCTCTGCATTCAGGGAGTCTGCTTGAGATTCTCTCCTCCTCCTTCTGCCCTTCACCAACTGTGCTAACTCTCTCTAAAATAAATACATCTTTATATATATACATATATATATATACATACATACACACACACATACATATATATGTATACATATATATAGGCTCAATATTATGATTTGAATATTATTTTGAAGCATACCCACATTCCACAATGTCAGAAATACTATTTCTTCAAAAATAGCAATGTCATAAAAGACAAGGTCTACAAATATTCCAGATTAAAGAAAGCTAAAGATGGGGCGCCTGGGTGGCATCTGCCTCTGACTCAGGACATGATCCTAGGATCTTGGGATCCATCCCTGCATTGGACTCCACGCTCAACGGGGAATCTGCTTCTCCTTCTCCCACTACCCCTCCCCATGCTTGTGTATGTTTCTCTCTCTGTCAAATAAATAAATAATAATAAATAAAAATCTTTTTTTAAAAAGCCAAAAGCTAAAGAGAAATGACAAATGTAATATTTGATCCCATATTGGTTCTGTCCTTAATGGGGGAAATATTATAAAGGACATTAATGGATCAACTGACAAAATTAGAATATGGACAACAGGAATATTTTATCAACGTTAAATTTACTAAAATTGAGTTCTGCACATGTTTATTTAAGAGGCTATCCACTATTCTTAATATTTACAGTAAATGGACCATTATGTATGCAAATGATCTTCCAGTGCTAGAGAGAGAGGATTTATGTACATTTTAAATGACTGACAAAAGGAACAGAAAGAGAAGCAAAGGAGAGGGAAGGGAAGAAAAGAGAAAGGAAAGCAGCAAAATACTGACACTGGGTAAATCCTGGTAGAAAACATTTTAAACTGTATTATTCTTTTTTCCTTGCAGCTTTAAGTTTAAAATTATTTCCAAATAAAGTTTTTAATGTATGTTCAGTTTTAGGGGATCCCTGGGTGGCTCAGCAGTATAGAGCCTGCCTTCGGGCCCAGGGCGTGATCCTGGAGTCCCAGGACCGAGTCCCAAATCAGGCTCCCTGCATAGAGGCTGCTTCTCCCTCTGCTTGTGTCTCTGCCTCTCTGTCTCTTGTGAATAAAAATATTTTTTAAAATAATAAGTTCAGTTTTGATTTCCAATTTTGATATTTAAAAACTGTGAGTCCCTAAGTATAGAAAAAATAATTTTAGCTACATCTCAATACACCTCATTTTATATTTCACTCACAAAGTCATTTTTAAATTGAGTGGCAAATCGCCAAGTAATAACATTACTTTAAAAATATCTATTCCACATCCCGGATTTTATTCCCTTACTCTGATATTGAACATAAGCAGAATCCCCAAAATTGAATGAAAAACTATTTACTGAACAAACAGCATTTCTTTAATTTGAAAGACATAATTTATTCTATATTCTCAGTATTGTTTCACCTTACTTTGCTATTAAGTATTAAACTGAATCGCCAGTACAATTTAAAGTGTCTAGCATGGGGCACCCTGGTTGCTCAGTGGTTAAGCATCTATCTACCTTTGGCTCAGGTCATGATCCCAGGGTTCTGGGATCGAGTCCCAAATCAGGTTCCCTGCCTGTGTGTCTGCCTCTCTGTGTGTCTCTCATGAAGAAATAAATAAAATCTTTTAAAAAAATAAAGTGCCTAGCATATATTTAGTCGATAAATGTCTTGAATAAATAGAACATTCAACTTATTAAGTCATACTTCAGAATTCCCTTCATTCTAATCTATATAACAGTTCAAACTTTTTAAATTTTTCACTTCTACACTTTAAGATTTTACTTTTATTTGAGAGAGAGAGACAGACAGACAGACACAAGCAGAGGGAGAAGCAGGCTCCATGCAGAGAGCCCGACGTGGGACCCAATGCCAGGTCTCCAGGATCACACTGTGGGCTGCAGGCGGCGCTAAACCGCTGCGCCACCGGGGCTGCCCCACTTCTACACTTGATATAGGATGTCACCAAAATGTTTTAAAGGCACAAATGAGGGCGCTGGGGTGGCTCTGATGGTTAAGCATCTGCCTTCAGCTCAGGTCATGATCTCCCAGGCCTGAAATCAAGCCTGTCAGGCTCCTGGCTCAGTGGAGAGCCTGCTTCTCCCTCTGCCTCTCCCCCTGCTCATACTCATTCTCATTCTCTCTCTCTACCTTTCTGTCTCAAATGAATAAATAAAAAATATTTTTTTAAAGGCACAAATTACATCAGTAGAGAATAAAAAACCATGACAATCTCTTAGTATGGAGGAAATCAATAATCACAATTACCAGTCTAAATCAGAAATGCATACAAGTCATTCATGTTAAATCAATTTTTATGTGCATGTAGAGAAAAATGGTCTACATGTATCCATATATACAGATATCGCTCTTTCTCTTGATCTGGCATAACAACATGCTATCATGTGCATATGACTGTGTAGTTTATGTGCCACCAAATTTACTCTTTTACAGAATTCACTGATCTCTAGTAACAAAGTTTAATTTATCCAGAAATGTAGTAACACAAAATTCTAATGTAAAACCATGAAGGTATCATTCCTACATTTCTTTCTTTCTTTTTTTTTCCTTTTATAGAATATATTTGCTGGGACGCCTGGGTAGCTCAGCAATTGAGCATCTGCCTTTGGCTCAGGGCATGATCCCAGGTCCAGGGATAGAGTCCCGCTATCGGGCTCCCTGGGAGGAGCCTGCTTCTCCCTCTGCCTATGTCTCTGACTCTCTCTGTCTCTCATGAATAAGTAAATAAAATCTTTTTAAAAATAAAGAACACGTTTGCCAATTTCTTCTCTAGTTGTTACTCAGATATGAACAAACCTTGTCATCATGCCACATTTATTGTACACCACTTGAAAGACCATGATTTTCAAGAGTGAATGATGAAATACCATACAACAACAAAAAATCAAAATACAGCAAATGCATCTCCTAAAGTTTATTAAGATAAAGAAACTGTTCAACATGAGAAATAAAAACTGTAAGTATTTCTGCCCAAAAAATAATAGTTTCAGCATATACAATAATATAATTATTCCTGAGTACAAATGACTATGACAAATACTTTATATATATTTTTGTTTATTTGGTATTAATTTTCATTGTAAACATAAAAATTGTAATTGCATGTGTTTTATTTGCCAGGTCTGCTGCCTGCTTCTCACTAGTAGAGATGGACTAAAACTATTTAAATATCTGAGGGGATATATTATCCAGTTTGGTAAATTACTCACTTTAAGGTATGAAACGTAAATGCCTAGCATATACATCCTAAATCTAGACCATTTTCAGTCAGTAGTAAATAATTAGGGCAGGAGGAGAGAATGGATTACATACTAGGCCCATGAATCGATTGTTTTCCCCAAAAAATTCTAAAGAAATATAAGTCAGTAACTGTACAGCTTATATTTTTACATCTTAAATTATACCCATCTAGTTTAGAGGATATATGAAGTTGGTAAAATCCATATTCAAAGAGGACATAAAATAGCACAAGAATCCCACAGTATCTTTGATTATAAGAAGAATCTGTAAATATTGAGCCCTTTCTGAATTCCGACTCCCTACAATTAAAGATCACCTACCTACACGGTAGAGAATTAAAACCAAAATATATACCTGCCCCGCAAGTAATCTCTACTCTTGAAATCACCTCATAAATCCAATAATGGGGATCCCTGGGTGGCGCAGCGGTTTGGCGTCTGCCTCTGGCCCAGGGCGCGCGATCCTGGAGATTCGGGATCGAATCCCACATCAGGCTCCCGGTGCATGGAGCCTGCTTCTCCCTCTGCCTATGTCTCTGTCTCTCTCTCTCTCTCTCTCTCTCTCTATCATAAATAAATTTTAAAAAAAAATAAAAATAAATCCAATAATGACTTACACAGATATATTTTAAAGTTGCTAATGAAGAGATGTCCCCAAGTGATTTTAAAACTAGAGATACACCTCAACTACACTTCTGGGTAGAATACAATCCAATCACAGAAGCTTTCTCAAGCCCCTGACACCACAGTATAGAAAAGGACTAGAGGAGCACCTGGGTGGCTCAGTAGGTTAAACATCTGCCTTGAGCTTTAGGTCATGATCTCAGGGTTCTGGGATCAAGCTCTGATCAGGTTCCTTGCTCAGTGGGGAGTCTGCTTCTCACTCTCCCTCTGCCCCTCCCCCTAGTCCATGTTCTCTCTTTTTTAAAGAAATTTTTTAAAGAAGGGAAGGGAAGGGAAGGGAAGGGAAGGGAAGGGAAGGGAAGGGAAGGGAAGGGGAAAAAAGAGAAAAGAGAAAAGAGAGAAAAGAAAAGAAGAGAAAAGAAAAGAAAAGAAAAGAAAAGAAAAGAGAAGAAAAGAGAAGAAAAGAGAAGAAAAGAAAAGAAAAGAGAAGAAAAGAAAGAAAAGAAAAGAAAAGAAAAGAAAGAAAAGAAAAGAAAAGAAAAGAAAAGAAAAGAAAAGAAAAGAAAAGAAAAGAAAAAAGAAACAGAACTAGAGGGGAGAACTTTTCATTGAATCAGAATGAAAATGTCAGTCTTTTCATGTGAACTCAGCCATCTAGATCCTTGAGCTGTTTTACAATTCTTTCCCTTTTCTAAAATGTTTCTACTAAAGAGTTTTGTGCTATCTACCTCAATATATTAATATGACAATGCACACTCTAAGCTACGATTACATTTAAGCAAGATATTCCATGCAATTACTTCAAATATAGATAGGAGCAGTTCAGAATAACTTTCAATGCCATCAAAATCGAATGTTCCCTACCGCTACATTATTTGGAAAAATCAGATTTAAAATGAAAAAAAAAAAAATCTTACAGCAATTGGTTAGAATGCCTTCTATAAATCCTACAGGCCTTTCTATATACAACAAGCTATGGTACATGTTTAAGCTTAGACATGCTCAGAATACAAGTTAAACACTTAAAAAATGATTATTCCTAAACTAATTCAGGCTAAAAAGCAAAGAAGAATTATACTTGCCAGCTCAAAAGTCATGAAAATGTTGGTACATGACTGAACAGCATCAACCAGCTTTTGTTTTGGTTATCTGAAATTAAGATAGGAGAAAATCTTGATTGTGTAGGACAAACTAGCCAGATGGACAAGGATACAGGAAGTATTCCTGTCCAAAAGGAAAAGATACCAATCAACAATGCTAATGCCCTGGGGGGAGGCGGGGGGCACATGCCATGCCAAAATCCCAAATAGGGAGGAGATACACTACCCAGTAAATCTCAAATGGCACAAAGACCAACTAAAATATTTTACTTTTCCTAAATTAAAAAGAGAAAGGGAAGGGGATAATTTTTGTGCTGGTACAGTGCTGGGCATATCACATATTCTGTATTCTATATAATTTCTCATAATAGCTCTCCGAAGTATGTATTATTATTATTCCCATTTCACAGATATGAAAACAGCTAAATAACCTTCCACTGGATCAGACAGATACCAGATGGCAGAACCGGGACTCAGGCTTCATAAAACCAACAAAATATGTATCAAATGTTCCTTGGACATTTTATCCCTCACCAAAAATAAATCATTTAGAGGCATCTGGGTGGCTCAGTGGTTCCTTCAGCTCAGGTCATGATCCCAGGGTCCTAGGATGGAGTCCCACATCAGGCTTCCCCAAGGATGCCTGCTTCTCTATGTCCCTGCCTCTCTCTGTCTCTCATAAATAAATAAAATCTTTTTTAAAAAAATTCAAATAAACAAACCACTTATACTGTTGAATCACACTACCTCCAACCAGTTAACCAGAAAATTTCTCAATTCATCAATAAGAACACTGAGAAGTTGCACACTCAGAGTTTAGGGGTACGCACTATCGGGGCAGAGGCAAGGAACCAAACTCAGCAGGTACTAATGCTGTTATTCCCTTCAAGCCCCTAAAAACTAACCACTACTCTACAATTCACCAGATAAATTGCCCTCTGTGGTGGCCTAATATTAACCGTGACCTTTACTTCCACTTAAGATGAATAATAGTCAGTGGCTAACACAGCAAGAAGAAAATTTAAGATCAGAAAATGTACGAACTATACCCTAAAAATATATGTCAAGTCTTTTTGTTCTTAATTAAGATTAAATGCTGGGGCCAAAAACTTTTGACTATCACACTGGTAATTTAGCTTCGTCAGGCTTGTTTGGCAGACTTATACTAGGTATGATTAAATAATTCTAATTAGGAAGTGCTTCTGAGTGTCTCTGGAGAATCACAGTAACATGAGGAAAATTTTCAAACAACTGTGGATTTGAAATGATTTACTGAAAACCACTTGAAGCTCTGTGTAAAAGCAGAGACTGCTCAATCCAATTAGGAAAAAAAAATTACCCATGGGAAAAATTATGAGACATTCATATAAAAAAGCACTACCCAAAATTCAAGTTCCAAATTGACACTTTTATTCAAGACAATTAGTATATAGTCACCACTAGTCTAAAGCCTTATTCCTACAAAATTTTATTTTCTAAAATACTAAATTACAGGTTCTATTTCAGAGAGACAAGTAAAGGTTTCTGTTTTGTTTTTTTTTTTTTTAAGATTTTATTTATTCATGAGAGACACCGAGAGAGAGGCAGAGACATAGGCAGAGGGAAAAGCAGGCTCACTTCAGGGAGAGCCTGATGCAGGACTCTATCCCAGGACCTCAGGATCACCACCTGAGCTGAAGGCAGCCACTCAACCAATGAGCCACCCAGGCATCCCAAATAAATACAGGTTCTATTTCAATCTATGGTGCAGCTCCAAGAGAACCAGCACCATAGAGAAAAAGACTGAAGAACTGAAGGAAATATAACCTGTGTGTGTGTAAGAGACCATGAGCGGTGGTGGGACACAGAGGGGAGGAGGTAAGGTATTAAACATGGAACCACTCTGAAAGCTTCCTCAACAACTAGATGCCTCTTCCAGTGATTATCTCCTACTTTTATGTTTTAAATCAACCCTGGCAAAGAGAGTAAGAGTTAAAAGGAGACAAGGACAAAAGAGAAAGTTTCAAATAAAAACTAACCGGCAATATCCTCTCGTTTTGTTGCTGATAACCTGTTATGTTTACTTAGTAGGATCAAGTATAAACCACCTAATACAACCCTTTTTTCAATTTAACTCCATTTCAGCTCAAACATTTGCATGCCCAGATCCATTTCAGGTCCAGGAAAGAGAGATGAATGACACTATAAATGCTACAACTCTCAGGCTAGCAGAAGAGGAAAGCATAAACAATTATAACAACATAATTTGGTAAGTATGAAAACGAAGGCACTACATCAAGTGTCATGGGAACACAGCTGATAGGAAACGTACCAGCCTACAGTTGTTTTTTAAAGAGAAAAAGCAAATGAACAGTGTCTACCATAAACTACCTTGGTGCAGACATATGCCAGAAATGGTAAACTATAAGGTCCCAAACCTTTTTCTCCTGTCTTCTTTAGTTTATAATGCCAGCAAACTTGAAAAGGGGCTAGCAGAGAATAGAGTAAAACATCTTATTTTTATATATAAATTCAGCTGAAAAGCATCCAAATGTAAATTAACAGCTATTTTACCCACAGGTTTCATTCTCTGCTCCCTTTGTATGTTCTTGCCTTTTCATTCTCAATCAACAGGCTGACCCCAAAGCCCCTTCACATTTACGTTCCAGTTTAAACCTGATGAAGTTGAATTCAAACACAAACTCCCCAGAGGCTCTGCTACCAGAACTGGGCATACCAATTAGCCAAAGCAGGTGTTAGCTGCAACTGGAAGCTTGCTGCCAAGAGACTTCTCAACCTCTACAGAAGCAACCGAGTTGAAGTTCACAAATATACACCGTGCAGAGGGAGTTAAGCAAGCCAATTCCATCTACATCAAATTACTCTCTCCTGACAGCATACTAACTAGCTGGGTAATTCCTAAGTTATTTTAAACATAACACTGGATCCCACAATTTAATGCAATGAATCCTTCATATACAAGAAAAGACCCACACTTGGGCTTCACTCTAAACAACATCATACCATTAGGCATGCTTCCTCAGCACAGTCACTACCAACAGCAGCAGTCTCCCAAATGACCTACACTAAAAGAGATTCTGACAAAGGATGATCACTGAATTATTTCTTTTTAGGTCATTCCTTTTTTAAATCTCCATTAATCTCCTGTCTATCTAGAATCCTCCTACTCATCCTTCAAGATTAAGTTCAACTGTCACCTCTGATGAAACCATTCAAACTCTCCCAATTAGAGAAACTTTTCCCTTCTTTATCCCGATACATTTTTCATACTTTTACTACACTGTTTTACATACTGCACTCTTCTCCCATTCTCTTTTCTGTCTCCACTTTCCACACTGTAAGCTCTACACCATTATTTAAAAACTCGTATAAAGGGTGCCTGGCAGAGAAGCATGGAACTCTTGATCTTAGGGTTGAGTTCAAGCCCCACATTGGGTGTAGAGATTACTTACTTACACACATACATACATACATAAACAAACACAAACATTTTTCTTAAACTTTTTTAAAAAATTGTATGAGACTCTTTCATTACAAACTCCTTCCTCTTTCTTTTCTACTGCTATTACCCACTCTTCTCCAGTTCCTTTCCCAACTCCAGCTGTCCTTTTCTTTGCCATCATCCCCTTAGCTGTACTTTTAGCCAACTCTACAATCTTCCTTAAAATACACAGACAATGCAAGGGGGTCTGGGAGGATATTAAAAACTCTGTAAAAAAAAAACTCTGTAGAGCAGGGACGCCTGGATGGTTCAGTGGTTGAGCGTCTGCCTGCAGCTCAGAGCATGATCCTGGGGTCCAGGATCTAGTCCCTCATCCGGTGTTCCTTACAGGAAGTCTGCTTCTCCCTCTGCCTATGTCTCTGCCTCCCTCCCTCTGTCTCTCATGAATAAATAAATAAAATCTTTAAAAAAAAAAAAAAAAGCAAGTAACTGACAAAGGGAATAATGGTGATCCCTCAATACCAAGAACAAAGATGTATGTTCAGCAACACTAATTTTGCTCTCTGTTGAAAGACATACAAATATCCCATATGGCAACAAATTAAAAGGTTTCAGACAAAAAACAAAACAAAACAAAACAAATTATCCAGGACTATTGAGGCTATCCTCAACTTACAAGTAGCTGACTGGAATTCAAACATTCTCCCACTGAAATAGTGTGGTGAGACAGTAGCCAACAAAACCATGAAAAGAGAACAACTGTAACAGGTGCCTATGTTCTTAAAAGAGGTAAGAATAAGTAGGCATTTTTTTAGAAGATTCTGAAGAGGATATCCACATACCTTCAAAGGTACTAGATAAAAGCATACAGTGGTGGTTCTTTATGATCTCTTTTTACTTCTGGATTTGTGGTTTAATTTTTCCTTGATAGGGCAGCCCCGGTGGCTCAGCGGTTTGGCGCCGCCTGCAACCTGTGGTGTGATCCTGGGGACCCGGGATCAAGTCCCACATCGGGCTCCCTGCGTGGAGCCTGCTTCTCCCTCTGCCTGTGTCTCTGCCTCTTTCTCTCTGTGTCTATGAATAAATAAATGAAATCTTTTAAAAATAATAATAATAATTTTTCCTTGATAGATGTAAATACCTCTACATCAAACCTCTACCTAAGGTTTTCCCTTGGCACATAATGAAAATATAAGCAGCAGAGAAAGAGGAACAAGGGAGAAATGACATTTTTTTGGCCCCCTTGAGGTAAATGGCAAAGCACGGGATTAAGATAAACAAGGGCTAGAGGCGCATGTGCACAAAGCAGGATAAAACCTGATAGGTTCAATAAATAAGCAATAAAGATGTAAAGAGAAGTAATGATCACACCATGTGCCCCATTCTCTCCTAACCCATTCTTTCTCTCTGCCTCAGAGAAGAGTGGACATTAGCCACGTGGAAAGCTGTGATAGGAAGTGGCAGTAAACATGCCATGAACACTACAGGGAATAGTAATTGTGGGTCAACAGTAGCACTGATACTCCTAAACTGGAGTACCTGCAGAGTAAAAAACTTAAAGTAAAAAGACACTCTCCGTACAGTACTGAAGTTAGCCCTGTCCACCTATATCAAAAACTTTAAGCAGCTACAGAGGGTTTACCTGTGACACTAACATAATAAAAATTAACAATGTGGAAATGTAAAGTTGATAAAGCAACTTGAATTCATTTTTCAAAGAAAAATACTGAAGGTGGAAGAGAGTGAGAGAGATGTATCAAAGGTAAAACCCATCTTACTAGATTTCCTTCTTTAAAAGCAAAAACATTAGAGGGGTGCCTGGCTGGCTCAGGTGGAGAACGAGCGACTTGTGATGTCAGGGTTGTGAGTCTGCGCCCCACATCGGGTGCAGAGATTATTTAAAAATAAGAAACTCGGGATCCCTGGGTGGTGCAGCGGTTTGGCGCCTGCCTTTGGCCCAGGGCACGATCCTGGAGACCCGGGATCGAATCCCACGTCGGGCTCCCGGTGCATGGAGCCTGCTTCTCCCTCTGCCTGTGTCTCTGCCTCTCTCTCTGTGTGTCTCTCATGAATAAATAAATAAAATCTTAAAAAAAAAAAAAAAAAAAGCAAAGACCCTGAAGCAGATATTCTCTAAAGCTAGCGACACAACATGGCAAGTCTGACTCATAAGACTTCCTGAATGGGTCATCATCTTTACTGCAGGTTAGTCTGTGGCTCAGTCCTTGCATGCGGTCTCCACTGCCTTTTTTCTTTTTCTGACTTCACAGTATATTACTCTTTAGCGATTATAATTCCATTTTCCATTTCTAGCCTAAATAACTTTAATTCAAAAGAATGATTCTTTTAAAATAGTGTTTCCATATTCCTAAAAGTTACATGTCTGGTAACAGAATTTATCTCTTCAAATAAATCTTCATGTCATTATCAATTTCAGGATGACAAAATACAAATAATGAATGAGAGCATATATATCAAAGCCCAAAAAGAAAATAAGGAAGCACTCTTAACATCCTTTAGCTGTTGAAGGTAGTAACACTGATAGAAATACTAAAAAGTATCAGTCTAACTGAACAATACCCACAAATGCCTCCCTAAATCCTCTTCAAAATATAGCTAGTACAAAATAATGCCTCCCTAAATCCTCTTCAAAATATAGCTAGAACAAAATAATACTATCTGGAGCTAAAAATCTGTCCTCTATATCATGATTGTTCCAGAAAAGAAATTTGCAGCAAGAAAGAATATATAACACTGGAGAATAGAATAAAAACACCATCACTCAAATAATTTAAATAAAACATAGCTTCAGGTTTTTTTCACTGCTGTTCAAAGGTCAGTTTCATACTCATGACTTTAAAGAACTTCTTTCTGTATTTCATAAAACCAGCCTACACGTGTCTAGTAAATGAAGACTGGGGGCACTTTATTATTGTTAAAGAATATTGGAGGCAAAATTTTAATTACGAATTCTTGTAAAACCATGCATACACCTAAATTGGTTAAAACCAAAACCCACCAGCAAGCATGTAAAGAGTGATCACTACGCACTAGGGATGTAATATACAACATGATGACTAAGCTAACACTGCTGTGTGATATGTAACAAAGCATTAAAAAAAAAAAAAGATTTTTATTCATGAGAGAGAGAGAGGCAGAGACACAGGCAGAGGGAGAAGCAGGCTCCATGCAGGGAGCCTGCTGTAGGATTAGATCCAAGGTCTCCAGGATCATGCATGCCCTGGGCCGAAGGGCAGGCCCTAAACCGCTGAGCCACCCAGGGATCCCTGTAACTAAGCTTTTAAGAGAGTAGCTCCTAAGAATTCTCATCACAAGGAGAATTTTTTCTTCTTTTCATTTTATTGTATCTATAGAAGATGGCTGTTAGCTGAATCTACTGTACTAGTCTCACAAAACACATAAATCTAAACACTAAGCTATATACCATAAATTTATACAGTGATGTATGTCAGTTATTTCTCAATAAAACTAGAAGGAAAAAAATTTTTAAGTGGTCACTCTTCAACATACCGAGTGTTGTCCATACGTAAACAAGGGAGATTGCATTCCCTATACCATGTGCTTGGAATAAACTGTTACTCAAAATGACAAGATTTTTTTTTTTTTTTTTTTTTTTTTTTGCCTTCAATAGCCTAAGGATCCAGGGCACCTGGGTGGCTCAATGGTTGAGCATCTGCCTTTGGCTCAGGTTGTGATCCCGGAGTCCTGGGATCAAGTCCCACATCATGCTCCCTGAAGGGAGCCTGCTTCTCCCTCTGCCTATGTCTCTGTCTCTCTCTTGTCTCTCTCGTGAATAAATAAATAAATAAATAAATAAATAAATAAATAAATAAATAAAGTCTTGAAAGACAGAAGAGAAGAGAAAGATGGACTGATTCAGGGTAACAACAACTTCATGTCCTTGAAAATGGCCAAACTTTACTAGTTAACTCTGGCTGCCTTCCTGTTTAAAGGTCAAAACAGAGACAGCTATAGCAGGAATTAGATGTGCTTCAAAACAGCCAATACATACAAGGAAGGTGAAAGGTTTAAGTCAAATGCCTCTAGAGTTCCAACCAAATCCACTATATCAGTGATTTTCAACCTTTTTGATATCAGAATTCCGTTACCTCTTAAAAACTGGGAATGCCAGAAAGCTTTATTATATGGGTTATACCTATCAGTATCTACTATATTCAAAATTAAAACTTAAAAACATTTGGAATATTAATTCATTTGAAAATAAATCCATTATGTGCTAACTGCTTCATAAACAATTTTATGAAAAATAAATTTTCCAAACAAAACAGAGAGGTGGCACTGTTTCTATATTTTTACAAATCTTATGTCTGACTTTAAAAAAAAAATACACCTATCTTCTTTAAGATTTTATTTATTTAGGGCAGCCCGGGTGGCTCAGCAGTTTAGTGTTGTCTTAAGCCCAGGGCGTGATCCTGGAGTCCAGGGATCAAGTCCCATATCAGGCTCCCTGCATGGAGCCTGCTTCTTCCTGTCTGTGTCTCTGCTTCTCTCTTTCTCTTTCTGTCTTTCATGAATAAATAATTTATAATAAGTTTTATTTATTTATTCATGAGAGAGAGAGAGACAGGTAGAGGGAGAAAAAAGCAGGCTCCATGCAGGGAGCCTGACATGGGACTCGATCCCAGGTCTCCAGGATCACGCCCTAAACTGAAGGCAGATGCT
The DNA here is from genome assembly GCF_018345385.1 of Vulpes lagopus. Lineage (NCBI taxonomy): Eukaryota > Metazoa > Chordata > Mammalia > Carnivora > Canidae > Vulpes > Vulpes lagopus. Next base: position 13,113,216 of record NC_054841.1, read on the forward strand.
CAACCGCTGGGCCACCCAGGCATCCCGACAGCTGTATTCTCTTATCTACTTCTCCATCCAATATGTTGCAATTATTAACTTGACAAAAATATGTGAAGAAAATTCAGCCTCAGAGAGATGTACTTATTTTTCAAAAGGACTATTTCAATAGCCTTTTGCAAATTGTAGATAATTTTCCTTGGTATTACGCTAAAACTCAACAAGTAGTGCTTTCTTAAAGGTTAGTTACAAAGTGAAATCTGAAACTGTACTGACCAAAATACATATTTCATGATAGAATATCAAAAACTCCAGACTACTGTCACCACCTATCTCGCCTTGTAAGTCTTTAAGTACTGAGAAGTTGTTACACTCGTGGTGGCAGATTCAAATTTACCAACCTTATAATTTTCACTTGAAAACTCAAATTTTATCACTGTCAACAAATATCATCAGAGGCATTCCTGTAAGTAATAGGTTCATCTCATTCAGTTTCAAGAAACTGTCTGCCAAATGCTCAAGGTTTCAACAACCATAGCTTGCTGGCCATTCCTTCAGGTAAAAATGGTATTCCATTAAAAAAAGTGGCCAGTTCAGTACACAAACCAATCACACAGGGCTTTTCCCCAAGATAACCATCATACTTTGGTAGGTAGAATGCTTTCTGCATATTTTCCATTCTCATTAGACAGAATTTTTAAAATATGGTACTCAAGAGTCAAGATTTAATGAAATGTGCAAATTCTGCTGCTTCATACAGGGTAATCCTAAGTGAGAAATGCCAGGATTTTTTTCCTTTAACCCTAAGTGTAGGGCAGTAAAGAATGTAATGACCTCTAGTACAGTCTGTAGTGCCACTGCTTGATTCAAGCCAAGATTGGTCAGCAGTTTTCTGTACCAATGGCTCTGCACCATCAGTTCAAACACCAACAGAATGAAAATGGCAAATACTGGGTTACTATGAAAATAGTTTAAACTGTACAGACCCTATAAAAGTTCTTAGGGACTCCCAAAGGACCATGAACCACACGTCTGAGAACCAGTTACTAGAGTTGGGACTGAAGGTTTGAAACTGGTATGGCTCCTCCAAGATCCTCTACACATTAAATAAATGTGTAGAGGATTTAAATACTTCAGGATCTACTATCTTCAAGCTTATATACGTAAGCCAGGTTGTAAAATCAAAAGAACAGGGCCTTCCTGACTACATCAAAATAAAAAGGTTCTACACACCAAAAAAAATGAAGTAGTCAACAAAACTAGCAATAACATACTGAATGGGAGAAGGTATCTGCAAACAACATATTCAATAAAAGGTTAGTATCCTAAATATATAAATAACTTACACAACTCAAAAATGAAAAAAAATAATCCAATTAAAAAATGGGCAGAAGACATAAACAGACTTATCTCCAAAGAAGACCTACACATGCCCAGAGACACATGAACAGATGCTCAACACCAATCTTCATCAGGGAAAAGCAACTCAAACTATAATGAGATATTATCTCACACTTGTCAGAATAGCTAAAATCAGAAACACAAGAAACAACAAGTATTGGTGAGGATGTGAGAAAAACGGAACCCTCATGAACTATCATATGATCCACTAATTGCATTACTGGGTATTTATGCAAAAAAATACAAGAACACTAATTCACAGGGTTACCTATGTTTATTGAAGCATTATGTACAACAGCCAAATTATGCAGGCAGCCCAAGTGTCCATCAACAGATGAATGAATAAAGAAGATGTGGAGACTGTGTGTGTGTGTTTGTGTGTATGTATGTGCGTGCACACACGCACACACACAATGGGAGTATTATTCAGCCATAAAAAATAATGAATCTTGGGGTGCCTGGGTGGCTCAAGTCGGTTAGGTGTCCAACTCTTGGTTTCTGCACCAGTCAGGATCTCAAGGTTCTAAGATTGAGGCCCATACTGGGCTTCACACTCAGCAGAGTCTGCCTGATATTCTCTAAAATAAATAAATAAAATCTTCTTTAAAAAAATGAAATCTCGCCATTTGCAAGAGCATGATGGAGCTAGAGAGAATATAATGCTAAGCAAAGTAAGTCAGCCAGAAAAAAACAAATACCATGTGATTTCACTCATATGTGGAATTCAAGAAATAAAACAAATGGACAATGGAAAATAGGGAAAAGGAAAGTGACAAACCAAGAAAAAGACTCATAATTTAATAGAGAACAAACAGATGATTACTAAAGAGGAGGTGGGTAAGGGGACTGTGGGTGAAATAGGTGATCGGGATTAAGAGTGCACTTACCATGATGTCAATGACTAATGTATAGAATTGTTCAATCACTCTATTTTACACCTGAAATTAATATAACATTGTGTGTTAACTATGCTGGAATATTTTTTTTTTAAGATTTTATTTATTTATTCATGAGAGACATAGAGCGAGAGGCAGAGACACAGGCAGAGGCAGAAGCAGGCTCCATGCAGGGAGCCCATACTGGGTGTGAAGCCCAGTATGGGCCTCGATCCCGGGTCTCCTGACCCTGGGCTGAAGGCAGTGCTAAACCGCTGAGCCACCCAGGCTGCCCAAGTATGCTGGAATTAAAATTAAAAACTTAGTTTAAAAATTTTTTAAAGAAAAAAAAAAAAATTTTAAAGAATAGGACTTCTGCATGACATTGTGGATTATTGCTTTCAATCAACCACACTGTTCCCCACCCTGCTCTAAATAATAACAAAGTATATATATTTTTTTTTATAGATTTTTTTTTTATTTATTTATGATAGTCACACACACACACAGAGAGAGAGAGAGAGAGAGAGAGAGAGGCAGAGACACAGGCAGAGGGAGAAGCAGGCTCCATGCACCGGGAGCCCGACGTGGGATTCGATCCCGGGTCTCCAGGATCGCGCCCTGGGCCAAAGACAGGCGCTAAACCGCTGCGCCACCCAGGGATCCCCCAAAGTATATATTTTTTATTAATTTTGGAAGACACAGGCATGCTTGATCAAACATAACAAATATGTTTGTGGAGACCAAGACACAGAGCAAACACACAATAATGATCTGATGACTCGATGAACCCACTTAATTCCAGGACCAGAAACTAGCAACTGCTTTGTCAGGAAATCCAATCACACACAAGATAAAAGGACCAAAAGCAAGGCTCATAGGTAAAAACCAAATCAAAAAGCTGCTAAAAGGAAGGTGAAGAACAGCTATGACCATCAATAACAAGTTACTGATCACATCAAACTACAAACTGCAGTGTAGAAGGAAGAGTCATCATCTCTCTGATACTTCAAAATACTTCAGACTGGACCTAGACTGGAGGTAGAGTGGAAATGGGAGAAAGCAATAAAAACAGAGCAATGTGTGCTGGGCCAGAGAGAAGAGGTCACATGGAGGGCACCAAATGAACAAAAGGAAAACCAAATTTCCCATTTAAGAGGCAAATTGTAAATGAAAATTCCCAAGGTTATTTGAAAACAGAACTAAGAAATATCACCAAGAAACTCATCAATATTGGAAAATGAATTCACCACCCAATAAATGGAATCTTTAAATCAGTTTAAAACAAACGCTAATGGTTCTCAAGGAGATAAAAATTTGACAGCCATGAAAAAAAAATAAATGAAAATAGAATAAATCGTGAAAAGATTGGATTACAAACTTTCATAAAGTATTAAAAAAAGAGTTAGTATCACCCATTATCCAAGCACCAAATATCCTAACTCTGGATAGACTTAATTAGTTGACATGGGATGCTTAAATCCGTATCTGAAAACTCTGGGTGGCTCAGCAGGTTTAGTGCTGTTTTTCAGCCCAGGGCGTGATCCTTTTGAAGACCCAGGATCGAGTCCCACGTCGGGCTCCCTTGCATGGAGCCCGCTTCTCCCTCTGCCTGTGTCTCTGCCTCTCGCTCTCTCTGTCTCTCATGAATAAATAAATAAAATCTTTTTTAAAAAATGAATGAAAACTCAATAAAGAATTAATGCCTAGACTAGACACAACACACACACACAATCAGCACAGTGGATAAGAAAACTGATGAGTTCATATTTACACAGCACAGTGAAATAAAGGGGAAAGACATCAGAACTGATCTAATAAGCCCCTGCATATAGCCAAATTTAAGTCGCTGAAGCTCAAATTTCCCATTCTCTAAAATGGACATACCCCATCTTTTTTTGGGGGGGGGGGGGGGGCGGCGATGTGGTGGAGGGGCAGCGGGGGTCAAGAGAATCCTAAGCAGGCTCCACGCTAGCGTGGAGCCCAATTTGGGGCTTAATCTCACAACCCTGAGATCATAACCTGAGCCAAAATCAAGAGTAAGACACTTAACTAATTGAGCCACCCAGTCGCCCCCTGGACAGACCACATCTTTACAAGGTTACTGAAACAATTAGAAACCATAGACCAAAACAATGCTTATCTGGGCACATGGAAGTCTTTACAAATAGCTCCCTAAAGAATCTCATGATTTACAGAGGGAATCAAGGTTATTAAAAAAAACAGAATTTTGTCTTTGTGATTATAAAGTAACTAAATTTATAACCCACATAAATTCAGGAAATAATTTGTTTTCTAGCTCCCACATTGAAGAATTTATTTGAAGAACTTTATTTTGAAAATGCCTAAACCTTGGTACCTAGGAGGGGGATTAAAGAGATGTCTTTTGAGAAATAGTAATTTCTCAAAGATACTAATATCTACAAATAAAGTTTTGGTAGTAATCTTAAACTGTTCTTATGTAAACATTTCAAGTATTTTATTTTTTTTAAAGACTTCATTTTTTTAAAGATTTTATTTATTTATTTATTTATGAGACACACAGAGAGAGAGAAGCAGAGACATGGGCAGAGGGAGAAGGCTCCACACAGGGATCCCAACGTGGGACTCGATCCCAGGACTCCAGGATCATGCCCTGGGCTGAAGGCAGTGCTCAGCCCTAAAGACTTCATTTTTAAGTGATCTCTGTATTCAATGTGAGGCTTGACCTCATGACCCCGCGATCAAGAGTTGCATGCTCTACCAAGTGAGCCAGACAGGCACTCCTCAAGTATTTTCTTTAAACCTCTCTAATATTGTGCATTTCTGTTTGAAAAGGACTTACAGAAACAATGCCCTTATTTGAAAGGGCACTCAGGTCACAACTGATTAAGGATGATTTCTATGAAAAGTCCTGTTAAAATTGGTAATTGCTTTGCATTCTTTTAAATATAAAGACACTGGCAATTTAACTAGCCTAAATTTAAAATTCTTTTCACTATCACTCTTCATAAAATGACTTCCTTATTAACTGCCAAAAGGAAAATGGGGAAAAAATGGAACTCAGTCTTGTATTTCAAATCCAGAAAGACTTATTCAAGTAATAAAATGTCCACAATTTACATGGTAACTTCATACCACCAAACAGGCTTATCAAAGGCCCAAGTAAAAACTCATATACAAACAAAATATTAAATTTCAACTTATTACCCAGGACCTAGATATCAAAGGCCTTCTACTACTCAATCATGTCTGGAAATGAAAAGACAGTAGGATTACAGCTGTGCATGGCCAATTTATCCTCAGAAGTCAAAGCATGTCTCCTGTTACCTTGCAGCAAGTCAGTGTGATCTGCATATCAATATATTGAAGGGTTGCAGTGTCTGAAACCCATACCAACCATTAAAAGGTGTTATTTTAATTAACAAGTTTGCCAACACATTATACATTTTGCAGTTTTGTTCTATAATTCTTTTTAAATTATTATCTCAATCTATTTTTAAAGAAAATTTTAAAAGGCTAAGAACCAAGACTAAAAATCATGCAATTCCAATCCTATTTATGTCATCCACCAGTAAAAGAACTAGCTCTGTAAAAATTCAAACAGAAGAGCAATATACCTGTACTTGATTGGAAAAAAATAATTTCTATAATCCATTTTTCTATATTAGGGCCAGATTTTATAGTAGGGGAATGAAAGAAATGCCAAATAACACATTATGTAATAAGAGTGCTAACCCAGAATACAGTAAGGAGATTTTTACTTGTAATAATTTTAAAGTATAAAAGACAAAATTCTATGGAAGTGAATTAAATATCCTGCACTGTTGATCTTTAGATGTTTGTGTACTCACACAGTATAAGTTTAGTGTTGAAGCTCATTAAAGACTGAAATTTGGTTTCAATGATATATGATGAAAAATATATTTAAATGTTAGCAACATATGTTGAGCATGTGTGCACATGCAAAGCTTTCAAAGTTACTTTAAAATGTGAAAATGAGTAAGGCTCCTGTTATTCTTGATAAATGTCAGCTGCCATGTAACTCGTGTCTAATACACAGTATTTTTCACAAAGCAGAGTCCCAGAAAAGGCAATTCTGAATCCAGCAGCTGCATGTAATGGCTATACATGGCAAATTCTATTCAAGGTCAGAAGTTTAGAGGTTTTCAATATCAACTTCAAACTAATGCAGGCTTTATATGTTAAATATTACACAGATTCAAAAACATATTCTTATTAATACAGATTTTGGAATCAAAGAATCATAAGAAAGTAATTACTCTGAGAATTTGGCATATGATAGGGCCATTTATAACAGTGGCACAAACTATTTGTACAGCAGTTCACTTTTTAGATCATTGAGCTGATATTTAGGCCAATTATATTTCTTAATTAAGTTACAAAATTAAGTACAAGAGCTATGTCATTACTAATGTGACAAATTCTTTAATGTCTATATTTTCCAAATCAAATGACCTGCCTGCCCTTTTTATGAACCTTGACTATAAACAATTACTAAAACCTTATCTCCACCATTTTCACCAAGAACAGAAAAACAGTGATTGAATTTAGTGCAGTTTAGATAGTTTGCTATTCATGTCAAAGATGGATCTTACAACTCTAACACTTTTCTCTACATATTCTGAAAGCCTCATCTAAAGCAAACCAGGTTAATGTTCAGTCTTTGACTTTAATAATAAGAACATAAATATCAATAGGAATTTTGTTTTACAAGCATCTCTGAGCTACAAGAAGCTCAGTGGGTTAAGCATCTGCTTTCAGCTCAGGTCATGATCTCCGGGTTCCCGGATCAAGCCAGAGTCCAGCTCACTGCTCAACAGGGTGTCTGCCTCTCCCTCTCATTTTCCCTCTGTGCTTGCTCTCTCTCAAATAAATATATAAAATCCTTTTTAAAAAAATAAAGAATAAAAATAATAAAAGCATTTTTGTATAGTATGGACCCTATACTCAAAAAAGTTGCATTTTGGGATCCCTGGGTGGCGCAGCGGTTTGGCGCCTGCCTTTGGCCCAGGGCGCGATCCTGGAGACCCGGGATCGAATCCCACGTCGGGCTCCCGGTGCATGAAGCCTGCTTCTCCCTCTGCCTGTGTCTCTGCCTCTCTTTCTCTCTGTGACTATCATAAATAAATAAAAAATTAAAAAAAAAAAAAAAAGAAAGAAATACATCTTTAAAAAAAAAAAAAAGTTGCATTTTAAAGTAAGTTGCCGGGGCACCTAGATGGCTCAGATGGTTAATTAAGCATCTGCCTTTGGCTCACGTCATGATCAGCAGAGTCAGGCTCCCTGCTCAGGAAGGAATCTGCTTCTCCTTCTCCCTCTGCCCCTCCCTTCAACTCATACTCATTCTCTCTCTCTCAAATAAACAAATAAATCTTTTTAAGCAATTAAGTTGCTGTGTGATCAACATTAAATTAAAATGTTTAAGCTTTTAAATTATAAATGCATGCATATCCTCCTACATATCATCATCATATAGTCTCCACAGTTTGTTTTTTTTTTTAAGATTTTATTTATTCATGAAAGACACAGAGATAGAAAGGCAGAGACATAGGCAGAGGGAGAAGCAGGCTCCAGACAGGGAGCCCGATGTGGGACTCAATCCCGAGACCAAGGATCACACCCTGAGACAGGGGCAGGTGCTCAACCACTGAACCACCCAGGCATCCCTCCACAGTTTAAATATAATATCACTAGTCAGTCTTCTTTCCATAGGAGGACTATTAAAAGTATAAAACCTAAAAAAAAATTAAAAGGGGGTGAGGGACTAAGTGTGGTCAGATTATCTAAAACAAAATAACTCTGGTTTTTCCACTTATAACCACAGCACTTCATCAGCCTAAAACAGTAGATCCACTAAAATTATGGCTTTCTGGGTAATTTTTTAAACAGATGTTACAAGCTTAAGAGCACAATTTCTGGACATACTACAAGATACCCATAAGCATCTTATAAACACTTAATGGACAAATGGACTTTATTTGTCCATAAAAGTATAGATAGGGACATCTGGGTGGCTCAGCAGTTGAGCATCTGCCTTTGGCTCAGGACATGAGTCCAGGATTGAGTCCCACATCAGGATGCTTGCAGGGAACCTGCTTCTCCTCTGCCTATGTCTCTGCCTCTCTCTCTCTCTCCCCCTCTCTCTTTCTGTGTGTGTCTCTGTGTCTCTCATGAATAAATAAATAAAATCTTTAAAAAAAAAGTGTAGATAGGTCTGGGTATGACTTTGAATTAATTTTTAAGAAAGTCTGACAGGGGTGCCTGGGTGGCTCAGTCATTTAAGCGTCTGACTCTTGCTTTGAGCTCAGGTCATGATCTCAAGGTCCTGAGATTTAGCCCTGAATCAGGCTCCACACTCAGCAAGGAGTCTGCCTGAGAATTCTCTCTTCCCTTCTGTCTCTATCCACACTCACTCACATTCTCTAAAATAAATAAATAAAAAAATTTTTAAAGTCTTTGACATAAATTTTCTTGCTACATGAAAAAGATTTGGTACTGGAGTTAACATTAGTCCTATAATTAGAACTTGACTACTGTAACAAAGACAGACTAAGGCTCTAAAAAACCTTGAGGCAACTTCAATTCATGTGTTCTTTTTGAAACTCAGGAATGGGACACCTGAGTGGCTCAGCAGTTGAGCGTCTGCCTTTGGCTCAGGTCGTGATCCCAGGCTCCTGGGATCAAGGTCCCACATCGGGCTCCCCACAAAGAACCTCCTTCCCCCTCTGCCTGTGTCTCTGCCTCTGTGTGTGTGTCTCTCATGAATAAATAAATAAAATATTAAAAAAAAAAAAGAAAAGAAACCCAGGAATGTTTGGGACAGGTAGCAAACCTTCTGAGGTCAGTGCCGTGAGAAAAATAACTATTTTTCCATAAAATTCTTCACAGCAGCATACAGATCTTAACATCTATATATCAGGTATATCCTTTCACAGCTTTATAGAGATATAATTCATATACCATACATTTACAGTACCCAATTCAATAGCCTTTTTACATATTCTGTTATACAACCATCACCAAAATCAATTTTGGAACATTTTCATTACACAAAAAAGCAGCCCAGTACTCCTTAGCTGTTCTCTCCCCTAACCCTATTTTCTGCCATCTCATGCTACCTCTCTCCCACCTAAAGGAGACCATTACTCTTTCTGTCTCTAATGATTCATCTATTCTGGACAATTTATACAAATGGAATCATAAAATATCTAGTCCTTTGTGATTAGCTTCTTTCACTTAGTCAAAGCCTTTCAAATTCATCCATGTTATAGCATACATCAGTAGTTCATTTCTTTTTATTTGTGAATACTTAATTGTATGGAAATACCATTTATCTATTCATCAGCTGATGGACATTTAACTTGTTTCCTCTTTTTGGCTCTTACGAATCATGTTACTATGAACACTTACGTCCAAGTTTTTGTGTAGTCACCTATATTCTTAAACGAGAATATCATCCGCACTGATAAGGCAAATTCTGATGATACAGGCAAAGAATCCTCTAAAATTTGCTGGTAAACAGGAAAGAGGCCAGGTTCTTTAAAAACGTTTTTAAAAAACTGGAGACCAACTGTGGGATTTTAATTATGATTAATATGCTAAGCACTCTAATGGAAAAAGTGGACTACAAGCAAGAACAGATGGGTAATGTAAGCAGAGAGATGGAAACTATGAGGAAAAAAGCAAATGGGAATATCAGAAATCAAAAACACTAACAGAAATGAATGCCTTTGATGGGCTCATCAGTTGACAGGGCACAGCTAAGGAAAAAAAAAAAAAAAAACAGTGAGTTTAAAGATCAATACAACTCCCAATACTGAAATGCAAAGAAAAAAAAAGAAAAAAAAAACAGAATATCCAAGGAAAGTGGAACAATTACAAAAGGCACATTATAGACTATAAGGGGAATACCATTTATATGAAATTCAGAAAAGGCAAAACTAGTGACTTAAAGCAGACCAGGGGCTGCCAGCTATCAGTGGACTCATTGCATAGAAGGACAAAAGAACTTCAGGGGGTGGTGGCAGTGTTTTATATCATGATTGTGGTAATGGTTACATTTGTCAAAACTCAGCAAATTTTAAACTTAAGGCTGGTGAATTTTATTATGTGTGAACTATACTTTAATAAAGCTGTCTTTTTTTTTTAATAATAAAGTTGTCTTTTAAAATCAAGTACTTAAAGTTGTGTCAGGAAAATAGCAGTACATATTGCTAATCCTGCAATAAATAATGACTGAAGATAAAATAAATTAGCTAATAAAAGAGGGCTATTTCAATAAGAAAATTTACTTTTCCTAGAGAAATTCCATAGGAAAAGCAAATTTAATATATCAGTAGCTAAAATCAAGTTTATATTTTAAAATTTTAGGGCAATAAAAATAATCTTGCAACAAAATACACAAAAACGTTCACTGAAATTTCATTCATACATCAAAAACCAGGGGACACTCTAATGACCATCAATTCCAGATTTAAAAAATAAATAAATCCATACAAAAAAATACAATATGATAGTAGCAAAAATATATACACAACAACATGGTTGAATATTACAAGCAATCAAGAGTTTTTTTTAAAAATCAAGTACACGGGGATCCCTGGGTGGCTCAGCGGTTTGGAGCCTGCCTTTGGCCCAGGGCGCAATCCTGGAGTACCGGTATCGAGTCCCACGTCGGGCTCCCGGCATGGAGCCTGCTTCTCCCTCCTCCTGTGTCTCTACCTCTCTCTTTCTCTGTGTCTATCATATATATATATATATATATAAATATATATAAATATATATAAATAGGGATCCCTGGGTGGCGCAGCGGTTTGGCGCCGGCCTTTGGCCCAGGGCGCGATCCTGGAGACCCGGGATCGAATCCCACATCAGGCTCCCGGTGCATGGAGCCTGCTTCTCCCTCCGCCTGTGTCTCTGCCTCTCTCTCTCTCTCTCTGTGACTATCATAAATAAATAAAAATTTAAAAAAAATAAAATAAAATAAATAAATAAATATATATAAATATATAAATATATAAATAAATAAAATCTTTAAAAAAAGAAAATCAAGTACATTAGAACTGCCTGGGTAGCTCAGTTGGTGAGCAGCCAACTCTTGATTTCGGCTGGGGTCATGGTCTAAGTCATGGGATGGAGTCCTGAATCAGGCTCCAAGTTCGGGAGAAGTCAGCTAGAGATTCTCTCCCTTCCCCTGGATCTCTCTCTCTAAATAAATAAATCTTTAAAAGTAAAATAAAATAAAAAGCAAATACATTACACTCATCTTTTGTAAAGCTAAAAGCAAAAATCAAACATGGCTTACGAACACATGTGTGGATTTTTAAAGTTGTAAAAAGCAAGTGAATTACGGTATGTTACCTCTGGAACAGAAACAAAAGGACAAGATAGAAAAAAACTAAGGGAGCAGGTATACCTAACAAGTTTCCAGTTCTTAGGTTCAAGTAGTAGGTTCATAGGTGTTTTCCAAAGTATACTTCATAAGACAAATAATACATACTCCTGCTTATATAAAATATTACATAATTTTAACGTTAAATTAAAAAAATACTAATATTAAGATGTTATGTTTTAAAAAAAAAAACAAAAAAAGATGTTAAGTTAATGTTAGTTAAGCAAATATATACTAAATCTAACATTTGAGCTAGATACTGTGTTGAGGGCATTCCCTTACTACTCTCATTTTAATCCCTATTTCAGCCCTCTAATACACAGAACAAATAAAAGTAAAGTTCAAATTTATCCCTTTGTTACATGAAAAAATAGATATGGAGAAGTAAAATAACTCACCCAAGGTCATACATCTAGTAAGTGACAGAACTACAAATTAAATCCAACTCTTTCCAGCATCAGAGCTCAAGCTCTTAATCATTTCTACCAAAAAATAAACAAGTCAAATTGCTTACTTCTTTCTTCATGAAATCTGAGTGTAACTGCAGTGTCTACAGCTGTTCTAACAACTGTCTTTCAATAGAAATGGCCCAGCTTAGGATTCCAGTAAGAAGTTCTTGTTTTCCAGTCACATTAACTAGAAATTCCTACTAGCCTTTAAAAAAAAGAAAACAGTTAAGAATGATGTCCCCTAGGGGTCCCTGGGTGGCACACAGTGGGTTCAGCGACTGACTCTTGGTTTTGGCTCAAGTCATGATCTTGGGGTAAGAATGAACCCCACCTAGAGCCCTGCCCTCAGCACACATCTGCTAGAGATTCCCTCTCCTCCCTCTGCATCTACCACTTGTGTGCATGCACACACACACTGCACTCTCTCTCTAACACAAATAAATTTGGGGGGAAAAAAAAGGAATAAAGGCCCTTACCAGGTCATCACCAATGACTACAGATTTTTGACCCATCCCTGTAAATCACCTTTAAAAAATAGTTTGAAGTATCTTCACCTTACCAATACTTTCATCTCCTAATCTAAGCAATCAGCAAGCATTTATAGTGAGTGGGGGAGAAGCAGTCAACAGAGTAACTAAAAGGGTCTGTAATGAGGAACCAGATCCATCAATCATAGAAACTTAGCTGTAAAGAACCTGTGATGTTCTATAAAACAAGCAAATTGATCCTAATGAGGAAACCTGAGACTACTACCATTCCTAGTTTCCATGCTGCTTTAAAAAAAAAAAAAAAAAAAGAGTGCATTTTCTAGCTTCAAATTTAAGGGATGCTATATCTAGGCAGGCAACTGATGAAATTAACAAATGTCTATTTTTTAATATATATATATATGAAATACAAATCTAAAAGCAATTTCCTAAAAAAAATAAATAAATAAATAAAAAATAAAAGCAATTTCCTTAAATTGCTCAGTTTTTCAATAACAGCTACTTTATAAGATGCCCATGAGCTTGATTCATTTTAATTATAAGGCATAATAAAAGCAGAACCTATAATTAAAAGTTACCTTTAAACTTAAGTAATTAGGGATCCCTGGGTGGCGCAGCGGTTTGGCGCCTGCCTTTGGCCCAGGGCGCGATCCTGGAGACCCAGGATCGAATCCCACATCGGGCTCCCGGTGCATGGAGCCTGCTTCTTCCTCTGCCTGTGTCTCTGCCTCTCTCTCTCTCTCTGTGACTATCATAAATTAAAAAAAAAAAAAAAAATTAAACTTAAGTAATTAAATTTCAAACTAAACTGAAGGACAGAGATACAATCCTTACAATTTAGGAAGCCATTCATATGTTCCTAATACTTTTTTAATATCAAAGTCTATAGAAGGCTACAATAAAACTTTAGAAATTAGAATGTTAGTAAAATGTGATATAAAGGCAACTTAGTAATTATCCTGACCTTGGCAATATTTTCATTCCTTTGTCCAAGTACATAGTACTCTCATTTTCATTAAGATGACACAAAAATTGGTTTAAGAAATTTTCATTGGGATCCCTGGGTGGTTCAGCAGTTTGGCACCTGCCTTTGGCCCAGGACACGATCCTGGAGTCCCGGGATCGAGTACTACATCGGGCTCCAGGCATGGAGCCTGCTTCTCCCTCTGCCTGTGTCTCTGCCTCTCTCTCTATCATAAATAAATAAATAAATCTTTAAAAAAAGAAGAAAAGAAAAGAAAAGAAAAGAAAAGAAAAGAAAAGAAAAGAAAAGAAAAGAAAAGAAAAGAAAAGAAAAGAAAAGAAAAGAAAAGAAAAAAGAAAGAGAAAGAAATTTTCATGAAGTAAAAAAGAATGGTAAGTCTCTGGTAAGAGAATGGTAAGTCTCCAGTAAGAGACTGTACTTCAAATGGTTAATTTTCAAGACCATGAGAATGATATCATCGCCTGAGAGTCCAAAACTCATGATTTTAAAACTTCTGCGGTTAAAGATGAATTTCTATTGAATAACCATACACATACTTTTACTGCTAGGGAATGTCATCTAAAAGATTAGCTCTTAAGGTATTACTGACTTCAGTGATACTTAAATTCTTCCACGGAAAATCATTTTTTAAAGCAAGTAAGAACTTAAACATTATAAAATGGAAGAAAATTAATAACCCCTACCACCCACCCCTTCTCCTATCCATAACAGCATGACCATTTAACAAGATAGCAACCTACTACAAGATAAAAGTTCACAACTTACAGAAAATGGTCTGAAATTTGCAAAGAATCAAGAGTTAGATTCTAATTCAGTGACACCACAAACTAGTTACACAATTTTTGATAAATCCATTAGTCTTTCTTAAGCACCTTTCTACCATGGGTTGAAAGAACAAGATGAGACATAAAAGCCTTTTCTTTTTGAATATTACTCAGATTGGGGATGACAGAAAAAAGTAACTGAACCTAAGGGAAAGAAAAAAATTGCAGAAAAATGGACAGAGACTTAAGTACACATAAGAAATATAAAACAATCTAACAAACATGTAATTGGAGTCACAAGGAGAAAAAAAATACTCGAGGTAATAATAGCTAAGACTTCCCCAAACCTGATGAAAACATCAATCTACATACTGAAGGAGCTCAAAGAATCGCAAGGAAAACAAAGAAAATTACACCTGAATATATCATAGTCAAACTCTTGAAAAACAAATAGAGAAAATCTTGAAAGCAGCCATATGGAAAGGATCATACATATACAGGAACAAGGATAAAAGTTATCTTTTCAAAAACAAGACAATGGAACAACATATTTAAAGTGCTGAGCTACTTGTCCGGTGATGACTATCTCCCCATAAGAACATGCCCCTAAGGACTTCCTCCATCTCCTAGGGAAGAGCAGAAGCACAAGACGCACCTTGTGCAGAGCCCCAATTCCTACTTCATGGAAGTGAAGTGCCCCGAATGCTATAAAATCACCACCATCCTCAGCCAAGCATAAACGGTAGTTTTGCATGCTAGCTCTTCCACTGTCCTTTGTCAGCCAGCAAATAATGGGCATCTGATTCTATCACCTCAAATTTCAGAAGTGTGTATATGTGCAAAAAAGTAAAAACTTAGTCTACCTCTGATGTCAATAATTTTATAGGTTTAGTAAAAAATCTTTCAATTTACCAGAGTAATTGGACAACTGAGGCTGTATCTTGAAGGCCATAACTGAGAATCATTCACATTTAATCCAGACATGAAAAACCCACCATTAATAAAATTAAGACTGTAATTTATGTAAGTCAATGCCTATGAGCATGGTACCTATTCTTGGCTTATAGGAACCAACCTCAAAAGTGGAAGGAAGGTTATGCCCAGACAGGCCTTAAACTCGTACATTTAGAGAACCTGGAAAAGAAATGACTTCAAATTTATAGGTCCTTCAAAGTGAAATCTGGTAAAGAGTTTGGATTGGTTTCCTAGTCTCAAAATACAAGAATAAAAAAACTTTAAAAGATCAATTCCATATTCTTTAGGAAAACTTCTGAACAGAAATTCTTTGCCTCCAAAGTTGCTCAATAAAATATGCCCAAGGGCACCTGGCAGGCTCAGTTAGGAAAACATGCAACTCTTGATCTCAAGGTCATGAGTTCAAGCCCCACATTGGGTCTAGAGCTTACTTTAAAAAAAAAAAAAAATGCTCGTGGCCACCTAAGTGACTGAGTCAGTTGAGCATCCAACTTTTGGTTTTGGCTTGGTGATGATCTCATGGGTTGTAAGATAGAGTCCCACAAGAGGCTCTACACTCAGCAGGAAGTTTGAAGATTCTATCCCTCAGTCCTTCCCCCCACTCACACTCAGGGACTGGAGTATTCTCTCTCTCTAAAATAAATAAATCTTTTTTTTTTTTAATGCTCAAAGAAGCTTTCATGGTTAACATATTTTTTTGCACCTCTGCTAAGAAATTAAAAATTGTTTTAAACTGTAACTTGGCCAAAACATGAGCGGAGCTTTTTTTTTTTAATGAACTCAAGAATCAATTGTGGGACTTCTGCTTTAATCCGAGAGAATAACAAACTCTATTCTACCATGAACAGGACAAAAAATATAAGAACAAACTATATTCAGGTATCAGAGAACAGGCAGTGAAAAACTGTGGTCCCTAAGATATAGGGAAATATTTGGAGGTGAAAAGGCAACAACGTGAATCCTACCACTACCCAGGCTTTTCTGCCAGAAAATAATTTCTACATCACAGCATAGGGATAAGGAACCCAAAAAGAGCCCAGTAATTTTGAACTGACAAGACAATCATCACAGTTCAGGATGTCCCAGCTACTTAGAATCTGCAGGGAAGTTTTTCAGAGTGATTGAAAAATTGCAGGGATTGACAAACTGATCCTGAAATTTGTTATCAAAATGTAAAAGCCCTGGATTATCCAAGGCAATCATGACAAGGAAAAAAGTTGAAAGATTCACATTACTCACTCTCAAACCTTCCCATAAAAGCTATAATCATCAGGACAATATATGTGGGCATAAGATTGGTATATAAATCAATCAATGGAACAGAAAAAAGACAAGAAAGAGATCCTAATGTACACAGTCAGTTGATTTAAGTTAGCAAGACAATGCAATGGAAAAAGGAGAGTCTTTTAAATAGACATTTTAAGCCTGATCCTCAGGGGTACCTGGGTGGCTCAGCTGGTTGGGCATCTGTCTTTGGCTCAGGTCATACATAGTCCTGGAGTCCTGGGATGGAGACCCTGAGTCAGGCTCCCTGCTCAGGGGGGAGCCTGCTTCTCCTTCTGCCCCTCCCCTCTGCTGTGATCTCTCTCTCTCTCTCTCTCTCTCTCTCTCTCTCCCTAATAAAATCTTTTAAAAAATAAAATAATAAAAAATAAAAACTTATTCTCAATCCTTTCTTCACATCATACACAAAAATTAAATCAAAATGGATCACAGACCTAAATATAAAGCCAGAAGTATAAAAGTTCTACAAGAAAACACAGGAGATCTTCGTAACCTACAGGTAGGCAAAGATCTCTTAGTACATAAAAAGGTACTAACCACAAAAGAAAAAATTGATAAATTGTACTTGAGGGGCACCTGGGTGGCTCAGTGGTTGAGTATCTGCCTTTGGCTCAGGTCATGATCCCACAGTCCTGGGATCAAGTCCTGCATCAGGCTCCTCACAGGGAGCCTGCTTCTCTCTCTGCCTATGTCTCTGCTTCTCTCTTCTCTCTCATGAATCAGTAAATAAAATCTTTTTTAAAAAAATAAACTGTACTTCTTACTTAGCTATTATATATGTTTAGGAATTCTTTAGAGAAAATAATAAAAGTGCACTAATCCATAGAATGGGAGAAAATATTTGAAAAAAATTGTACATGAAAATTCAAAATGCCTATTCTTCAAAAAAAATTAAGAAAATAAAAAAGGAAGATAAAAAACATAATACTCTTAAAAAGTATCTGAAAAGAATCTGTATAAAGAATGTGTATTTTTTAAAAACTCCTACAATAACGAACTTCTCAATTCAAAAAATGGGCAAAACACTTAGACACTTCATAAAAGAGATACATGTGGTTACTAAGAAACTATTATCTGTATCATTAGACATCATGGAAATGCAAATTAAAGCCACAATACAATACCACTACCACCCATTAGAAGGGCTGAAATTGAAGATGTGACAATAACAAATGGGAATGATTCAAACTTGAAAGCTTTAATCTTGCAGGTGGAATATACAGTGGCACAGACAATTCAAAAAACAGTTACACAGTTTTTATAGAGGTAAGTATATACTTGGAATAGATGGGTGGCTCAGTTGGTTAAGTGTCTACTTTCGGCTCAGGTCATGATCCAGGACTCTGAGGCTGGCTCCCTGCTCAAAGGGGAACCTACTTCTCCCTTTTGCCCCTCCCCAATTCATGCTTGTGTTCCCCCACTCTGTCTCTCTCTCCTCCCTCCCTCCAATTAAAAAATAAGAATATAGGGGATCCCTGGATGGCTCAGGCACTTCAGCACCTGCCTTCGGCCCAGGGCATGATTCTGGAGTCCGGGGATCGAGTCCCACATCAGGCTCCCTGCATGGAGCCTGCTTCTCCCTCTGCCTGTGTCTCTGCCCCTGTGTGTCTGTCTCTCTCTGTCTCTGTCTCTCATGAAATAAATAAAATCTTAAAAAAAATAAATAAGCATATACTAGCTAGAATTTAAATTAAAAATTAAAACAAATAAAAGCAGGACGCCTCGTGGCTCAGTACGTGAGCATCTATCTTTGGCTCAGGTGATGATCCTGGGGTCCTGGGATTGAGTCCGACATGAGGCTCCCCACAGGGAGCCTGCTTCTCTCTCTGTGTCTCTCATGAATAATAAAATCTTTAACAAGTAAATAAATAAAAGCTAAGTTTTCTAACTAGAATTTAAATTAAAAATTGAAACAAAAATAGTTTTTTAATAAAAAGATAAGCATACACTTAATGGAAGACCCTGCAATTACACTCCTGGGTATTTACTCAACATTGACTTGTACCTAAATGTTCACAGAGGCTTTATTCATCATAGTAGCCAAAAACAAGAAACTCAAAAGTTCTGGCAGTCACAAAGAATAACACTCAACAATAAAAAGAAATTACTGATACTTACAGTAATGTGGATGTATCTAAAAAATATACTGTGCTGAATCAAAGAACTTTTAATGTGACTGTGGGTAAACACAACAGGTGGGGGTCCCTGGGTGGCTTGGCAGTTTAGCACCTGCCTTCGTCCCGGGGCATGATCCTGGAGTTCCCTGATCGAGTCCCACATCCAGCTCCCTGCATGGAGCCTGCTTCTCCCTCTGCCTGTGTCTCTGCCTCTCTCTCTCTCTCTGTCTCTCATGAATAAATAAATAAATAAAATATTTTTTTAATAAATCAAATCTTAAAAAATAAACACAACAGGTGCCCTCATACATTGCTGGTGGGAATCCAAAATGGCGTAATCCTTATGGAGTGTGATTTGACAATATCTAACAAAAACTACATACACATTTACACTTCAACCCAGGAGTCTCACTTCTAAACGCTTATCCTGAAGGTACACTCCCAAATATAAAAATATATATTCATAAGGTAATTCATGTAGTATTATTTTAATTGCAAAATACTGTAAACAACTTAAATAATACCCATACATAGGTGTGGGCATTACATACCCATATACCCATATCCATACATATGTATGTAATACCCATATATAGTTAACTGCTTGAGTTAACTATGGTACATGCTCATGATGGAAACTATGTAAAAAAACAAATGAGAAAGGGGCTGGGGAAAGAAGGGATGAGGACTGCTAAGAGAGTACAGAGTTTCATTCTAGTTAGATGAAAATGGTCTGCAGATTAATGGTGGTGATATTGGACAGCAATGTCAATGTTAATGCCACTGAACTATATGCTTAAAATTGGCTAGAATGGTTTAAGTTTTATATAAATTTTACCACAATTTTTTAAATGAATGAGAAAGATCCCTTTGACATGATATGGCATTATTTCTAGGAGATATTAGTAAATGAAAACAGCAATGTGCACAAAATTTCATGTCTGTATGGATTCTCAGTATATATACCTATTAAATTTGACCTATTTAAACAAGAAACAGCAAAGTGTAAAAGGGTATATACAACATGCTATACACCTTTTGGGAAGGAGGGAGGGAAGGAAAGGAAACAAAGTTAAAAAAAGGAAGGGAGGGAGGGAGGGAGGAAATAAATACATACTTTATATCTGTTGGCCATTACCAAAAGAAATACAGGGAGGGATGAACCCAAAATAGTGAGGCTGGTTACCTATGAGAAACAGGGGAAACAATAGACAAGGGAAGTATATCTCTTGCATAATTTTAATTTTTAAAAGTGTTTTCTATGAATCAAAATGAGAAGGAGCATTTAAAAAAAAAAAGAAACCTGGGGGCACGTGGGTAGTTAGTCAGTTAAGCAATCGACTCTTGATTTCAGCTCAGGTCATGATCTCATGGTCATGAGTTCAAGCCCCAAGTTGGGTACCAATTTCAGCTCAGGTCATGATCTCAGGGTCATGAATTCAAGCCCCAAGTTGGGCACCACACTGGGCATGGAGCCCACTTAAAAAGGGCAGGGGCCGGGGATCCCTGGGTGGCTCAGTGGTTTGGTGCCTGCTTTTAGCCCAGGGTGTGATCCTGCAGTCCTGGGATCAAGTCCCACATCAGGCTTCCTGCATGGAGTCTGCTTCTCCACTGTGTCTCTCTCTCATGAATAAATAAACAAAATCTTTAAAAAGGGGAGGGGGCAGGGGCTGCTGGGGGGGTGGCGGTGGGGATGTGCCTGGGTGGCTCAGTCAGTTAAGCATCCTAATCTTGGTTTGGGCTAAGGTCACAACAGACAGGGTGGAAGGATGGAGCTGTGCATCAGGCTTCACGCTCAGCAGGGAGTCCGCTTAAGATTGCCTTCCTCTTCCTCTGCTCCTCCTCCTACCCCTTCCACTGCTTGCACTAGCATGCCTGCTCTCTCTTGCTCTCTAAATCTTTTTTTAAAAAATGAAAAAGAAATGAACCTAATTTCATTCAAATGAATACCTTAACTACCTTGTGCAGAAAGTTGGAATGGCTAGTGAAAGTGGGGAAGGAAGGGAAAGCAAGAAAGGAAGGAGGAAGGGCTGATTCAAGAAATTTAAGAATGCAGTATTTTTTATTCATTGTCAGTCTTTATGCAGGATGGCTGTAAGGCAGTGAAGAACTGGATATAAACTCTCCACTTTAAGTAAGTTTGTTTACTGTGGTAAAATGGGCAAAGTGACTCTGAAATTATTTGAGATGTATCATAGGATACAGCAAATGAGTAAACACAATGACAATGTTGGGAGGCCAAGGTTTCTCACAGCACAAAAAGGGACATAAAAATATGAAACAGTAAGTACCAAGAATGAGGTCTACAGACAGGGAGTGAAGCTGGACATACTGATATAAACTCATGATTTCTAAACTATGTATATGCTCGTTGCTATGAATGTGTTTATGTACAAGTATGTTTATGCATGCACATGTGTGTATAAACATGCATATTTTACTAGCTCTGTCCATGGAAAGGGAGAACCCATGAGCAATGAGAATACCTCCCCTTACCCCTGCAAGATCTTAGTCTCTAATACTATTCTCCACACAAGGACGTGGAGATTGATTAAGATTTCCACTTTCTAATGCTTAAATCTTTATTAAAAAAAAAAAAAGAGGGATCCCTGGGTGGCGCAGCGGTTTGGCGCCCGCCTTTGGCCCAGGGCGCGATCCTGGAGACCCGGGATCGAATCCCACATCAGGCTCCCAGTGCATGGAGCCTGCTTCTCCCTCTGCCTGTGTCTCTGCCTCTCTCTCTCTCTGTATGACTATCATAAATAAATAAAAAATAAAAAATAAAAAAAAAATAAAAAAAGAAAGAAAGAAAGGAAAGACTTCCACTTTCTAAACCTAGGGCATTTGGAGCACCAAAATAATTAGGTAATGAATTTATTAATTAAAAACCTAGGAATTCATGAGTCCAAACTGATAAATAGGGCTCTTGATTACAGAATAATATAAGGACTGACTGGTAGTATGAAGGGAATGCCAGAATCAAAAAATAACCATTTTGGAACCAACACAGTGAAAAATAAGATCAGAGAGGAAATCATCAATGAATGCTAAATCTAGGGCAAATTGTGATGAGAACCATGGTATTTGCATGGTCTCCCCACAAAATGCTTATTGACTGGAAGGAAAATAAACTATGCAATGGAGAAACCTAGCAGTATCTTGGCCAAGTAATCAATATATCACAAGGGGGGAGAGAAGATATGTCTCCAGAAGTTGTGAATCTTTCTCAGGATACCACATTACCTATACAATATTTCAGCCAAGAATGCACAATCTCCATCTAATTGCAAGGAAATTTCAGAGAAACATTAAATGAAGAACATTCTATTAAAAGGGGGGGAAGGGCTGTATTCTTCAAAAATGTTAATGTCATAAAAGACAAAGGCTATGGGAATATTCCAGGAAAAAGAAGGCTAAAGAGAAATAAATACAGTAAATGCAGTACCCAACCCTAGACTGGATTCTGTACAGGAAGCAAAGGAAATGCTGTTAACAGACTTTATTAGGTCAACTGACCAAACTGGAAGACAGACCATACATTTGTGCCAGAGTCAATTTATGAAGTTGATAAGTATATAATACTTATATAAGAGAATGACCCTATTCTTAAGGAATACAGCAGTATTAGCAGAAAGAAGATCAATATATATAACTTACCCTCAAATAGTTCAGAAAAGAACTATGCGTGCATAGGGAAGGAAAGAGAGAGGGAAGGAAAGAGTGAGAACATGCATGGATGCAAATGATAAGTAGGTAAATCTAGCAAAAGGATATCTAGATATTCTTTATTTTTTGTAACTTCTGTAAATTAGAAATGACTCCCAAATAAAGAGGTTTATCTTTTTCTTTTTAATAAATACCATGGAGATAGTTATCTAGTATGTTCAGAATATAATGGGAACATACCATAATTAATTAAAGATTTTATAGGGAAACGGCAAGAGCTGAGACCAGAGGCTTACACAGATTCCCAGATAAAGAACTGTTTCAAATGTCAGAGAAGGGAGTTTGTACTTTTATTTTCTGTAAGCTAGGGAATGGAAACAAAGCTAAGAGTAGAACAGAGGCTTAATTAAAAGGGACATACTTAAGGAAATTTTCTAAGCAAAATTTCAAGTGCTAGAAACAAGAAGGAGTAAAGAGATATATGAACAAACACAGGCAGGAAATTACAGGATCTTGGCCTAGGAAGCTAAGATACTAGCAGAAAGTGGTACAAATACAGGAGACATGAAAACAGAAAATCAGATAAGGCCTGTTTACTAAATCTCTAATACTCAAAGGGATGGGGGGAGTAGTTCAAAGATGACTCAGATTTCAAGCAGAGCTAACCAAAAGAGGGATCCCTGGGTGGCTCAGCGGTTTGGTGCCTGCCTTCGGCCCAGGGCGTGATCCTGGAGTCCTGGGATCGAGTCCCATATCCAGCTCCCTGCATGGAGTCTGCTTTTCCCTCTGCTTGTGTCTCTGTCTCTGTGTGCGTCTCTCTCTCTCTCTGTAGGTCTCTCATGAATAAATAAAATCTTAAAAAAAAAGAGCTAATCAAAAGAATGATGGTGCTACTAACAAAAAGAAATTTAACTAAGCAAAGTGTAACTGCTTTCTTGGCTATCAAATGATCTTTTCTATTCTCATTTCTCCTATCCTGGTGCAACAGGAGTTAGGAGAGGAGTTCAATGAGATGTTATATGCCAGCACAAGCAATCTGAGGAAACTAGTCTTTACGAGGTAAAATAATAAAAATAAGTGGAACTGATTCAGATTTTGAATAAACACCATTAAAGCATTCACACATAAGATAAGGGGAAAGTGAGTGGGAGAGTAGTGTCTCATATTAAACTGTAACATACAGTTTGCTTCCTCCCCCAAAAAAAGTTAAGTTTGTATATATACACATACATATGAATATACATATATATTCACTCATTTCAAGACCATTCAGACACTCAACTAATGTTATCACTAACGAGAAAAACATGAGAGACACCTGAGTAGCTCCGTCAGCTAAGCATCCAACTCTTAGTTTAGGCTCAGGTCATGATCTCAGGGTCACTGGATCAAGCCCTGTGTGGGGCTCAGCACTCAGCAGGGAGACTGCTTGAAGATTCTCTCCCTCTGTCCCTCCCCCACACTCACACACACTCTAATAAATCAATAAAACGTAAAAAAAAAAAAAGAGAGAGAGAAAAGCATGAAATAAAACACAAGTTTAAGATTAAATCATTAAAGAAAGATCCATATCTTCAGAGGGTAAAGACAGAAAATCGCAAAGGATCAAATCAAAGTAAAAGTGAATTACCTGGCTAACCAGTCAAATGACGTTCAAGCAGGAGCTTATTTTTATTGGTCTGTGACTCCACTGTTCAGCAAGTATTTTGATCCTGAAAACAAAAAAAAAGGGGGGAAGGGAATGGTGTTGAATTTTATTGCCCTTTCTTAATATAAGGGTAACAGTCACATACAAATTAACCTCTCCCATCATTCCCTTCTCTGGACATATGAAACAAGCAAAACCAAAACATGCTATATCAAGTACAAGCCTCTTCCTAGGAATTTGAGGTGATGCCTTAGTCATATAATACCATTTCTGCTTAAAAGTCAGATATGGCATATACAATATATACCCTGCCAGTTAATAAACATGAATAATCCAAAATAGCAGTTGAGGAAACCAACTCCAAATCCTGACAAGTAATCTAACCAGGTGGGTAGTATGATTTTGGAGTGTCCCCACCTGTCCAAAAAGAATGCTCACCAAATAACAATTAAAAACAATACTGAGGGGTGCCTGGGTGGCTCAGCTCAGGTCCTTCAGCTCAGGTCCTGATCTCAGGATCCTGAGATAGAGCCCACTCATGAGGCTCCCTGCTCAGTGGTTAAGTGCGCTTCTCCTTTTCCCTCTGCCCTACCCACCCCACCCCCCAGTGCACTCACACACACTCTTCCTCTCAAATAAATAAGTATTTTTTTTTTAAAGTACCAGAGTGCCTGGGTGGCTCAGTAGGTTAAGTGTCTGCCTTTGGCTCAGGTCATGATTCCAGGGTCCTGGCACAGAGCCCCACATCGGGCTCCCTGCTCAGCAAGGAGCCTGCTTCTCCCTTTCCTTCTGCCTGCCTCTCCCTCTGCTAGTGTGCTCTCTCTTCCCCGTCAGATAATTTCTTTAAAAAAAAAACAAAAACTTATCGATTATCCTGTCAGAAATTAATGCTTAAATACTCAAGTCCAAAAAGATAAATATCTACTGGATGGATGGATGGATGGATGGATGGATGGAGCAAGGAAGGACAGGAAATAAAAGGAAAAGAAAAGAAAAAAATGCCACGGAAGTTTTCTCCCCCTCTAGGAAAAGACTGCATCTGAGTCACTAATAAATATTTTTAAGTAGGAGAGGAAAATGAGGGGCATTCTTTAAAAATATCTGCAATAAAATACATGAACATATAAATAGCTTTCTTGCACTACAGGAAATGTGAAACAGCCTATGGTGCAACAAGAAAGTGAGCCAATAAAACATTCATCTTCACTATGAACTTCCAAATGTAACAATAAAACAACAATCTACCTATCACTAATTCTAGTGGTGTGTATAAATATCAAAACAACAGCCATAACTATACCCTAAAGTCCATGCTAGAATTGACAGGTCTGTTGGGAAGGGGCAGAAGAAAAAAATGATGTATTTACAAGTTCCCTATTACAGCCATGACTAATCCACATAGAATATATAGGAATAACCAGCCACAATCTAGCTACATCATGTGAAGGGTCTGTTGCACTTTTGAAACCCAATTTAAGGTGAGAAAATTGAGGAGTGGGAAGGAAGCTGATCATACGTTGTTCACAAAGGAAAAGGAGGAAAATCCAAGTAGTGTATAAATGCCATACAATTACAATCTAAAAAAGAGCTATTATATCTAACATATCTATTTCTAATTACAGTATAGTTTCCAGCTTATAAATGAGATGTCAAAAGAAAGCTAGTTCTTGGAATATAACCTCCAATCCACAATAATTACCTATTAGTTTATGGTTTAAAGAGCAGAAGCTCTGGAGTCCACCAAATCTAGGCTCAATTCTCAGCTTTCATTTACTAGCTAGGTACCAACTTGAAGACTTCTTTGAGCCTTGGGAATCACACTTCTCAAGGCTCTTACAAAGATTAGTTGAAAATGCTTAAGACACTTATCTGTACCTGATGCATAAATGCTCAATAAATTAAGGGGCACCTGGGTGGCACAGCTGGTTAAACATCTGCCTTCAATTCAAGTCATGATCCCAGAGTCCTGGGATCGTGCCCCACGTCAGGCTCCCTGCTTCTCCCTCTCCCCACCACTCACGCTCTCTCTTGCTCTCTCTCAAATAAAATATTTTTAAAAATTAATGAAAACTATTATTAGTCAACAAATGACAATATGACATCTAACAAGAATGTACAAGCACATTCAAATAAAAAATAGGAAAAAATACAATCATTAGTTTTAGGTTTAAATGAATTCAATGTTTTATTACTTGAATTTTATATCTAATTTAATTAGAGGAAAGTAAAGGAGGGAAAGCAAGCAGAATTTCTATAAAGAAAGCCCAAGTTCTTCTAGCTAGTTTTAAATCAGGTTTCATTTCAGAAATGGTTCTTTTGCTGTTGCTTCTTTTCATGGGGAAGAAGGAAGGCTGTGAGGTAAGGTTAGTACCTATAGAACAAGAGGGATGGGTAGGAAAAGGTATTTGAGTCAGAATGTACCTAGTACCATAAGCAGGAAACAAGTACTGCTGCCTCATACGAAGGATAGGCATGAGAGCCCACATTAATACAAGTATTACACTGCTGGTGAGAACTACCCAAAGGAGTGCTGACCCAAGCTAATCCGTACCCCATAACCCCCAGGATCCAAAGAAACACCATTTACGAAATCTTCCCCTCCCAGGAGATGTGCAGTTGGACTACAAGTGGTCCCCAAAAAGTCACAGATCAATGATGGCTTGCCTACCAAGACCTCAGAAGGGGTAGATTAGCTAAAAAGTACTATACACTAGGGGTGTCTGGCTGGCTCAGTCAGACAAGCATGTGACTCGATCTCAGGGTTGTGAGTTTGAGCCCCAAGCTGAGTGTAAAGAGAACTTAAAAAATACACAGAAAGTATTATACACTAGGATCCTGTAAGGTACGTGACCTAAGAAAACTGCAGTTATCTAAACCAAGATTCTGCAAAGCCAACAGTCCTAGCAGATTTCTTAGGGCTGTATTTTTTACCTTTAACAAAAATAAGCATATTCTTACCCCTTTTCATAATTTGGACTTCTCTCCATCACAAAACAAAAATAACAATAACAAAAACTACATGACATGTCCCTAAGATACTAAATATGGGGAGGGAAGAGAGGTTAATTTTTCTACTGGAATTGACAAAAAATGTGACTGAGGAGATCCACATTATCAAAACTTGCATCAGTAGAAATCTAATGGGGAAGAAAAAAAATCAAACTGAGCTTTAATAGCTAGTCTGAGAAGATGTGCCTCCAGGCCAGAACAAAGAATCAAACTGGGGGAGGGGAGATGACAGAGAAGAAAATCCAAACCATATACTACTAATGCCTGGGGAACACCAACTGGGCAAAAAAGAGGCCACTGAATATCATGAACATGTTTTTCTTTTGCTGTTGAAAATGGAAGGGGGACAAGGACTCTACTATTAATCATATTAAACTCACTATTCCTGCCATGCTGCTATGGGTAGCGTTCCCAGGGACTCCTTCCTCAGTTCCCTAAAACTCATAGAGATGGGGAATTACTATCTCTGGGAAAAGTCTGCATTGCCCTCTCATCTCCAAAACACAACAGAATAAGTTTACCCATCAATTTCAAGTTAAAGGTTACATAATATTGGTGTAAATGAAACATCATTTTGCAGTGGAGATTATTTAATCAAATATATCATTTTCTCCAAAACTGTAACAACAGATTTTCTTGCAACAATTAACAGCAACAAATCTGTAGTTATGCTGAAAGGGAAAAACCAAATATAAGTAAAAAATCATACGAAAATTTAAAATTACTTCTAGGGGTGCCACTTTTTGGAACTGTGTAAAGTTAGTTTAAAAGAAATTTGGGGGAGGGCAGCTGGGGTGGCTCAGAGGTTTAGCGCTGCCTTCAGCCCAGGGCACGATCCTGGAGACCAGGGATCGAATCCCAGGTCGGGCTCCCTGCGCGGAGCCTGCTTCTCCCTCTGCCTGTGTCTCTGCCTCTGTGTGTGTGTGTGTGTGTGTGTGATGAATAAATAAATAAAATCTTTAAAAAAAAATTGGGGGGGGGGCCTGGGTGGCTCAGTCAGTTAAGCCTCTGCCCTTGGCTCAGGCAGTGATCCTAAGGCCCTGGGATCAAGTCACACATCCAGCTCCCTGCTCCCCAGGGAGTCTGCCTCTCCCTCTTCTTCTGCCTGCCATTCCCCCACAGCTTGAGTGCGTGCTCTTGCGTTCTCTGTGTCAAATAGATAACATATAAAATACTTTTTTTTTAATTTTTAAAGGAAAAAAAAATTTACTATTACTTAGACCATTATTACGTGTTTTAGTAAATAAGTAAAACTATATTCAGTTATTCAGTACCCAACTTGTACATTAGTAATATACTGATGACAAACTTTTGAAATATCATTTTTTGACAAAGGCAGAAATTCTTTCAAATTATAGCATATACAGGTCTAGTAAATAAGGATAGGGTTAAAAAAAAACTAACACTGTATTACTACTTATCTCATGATATATACTAGAAAGGACTAAGCTAATATATACTAATTTCTTCTACGTAGTCATTTAGTAAGTTACGACCTGAAATTTTAAATGATGCAGTGAAAACAGAAGCTTTGCTTTCAGAAAACCTACATTTTGTAAATCCAGCTTCTTGAAGGAACTTTCAAGAAGAGACATTTAAGTCAACTGAATGTTTCCTGTGCACCTAGGAGATGCCAGGTGTTGTACTGGCCTGCAGGAAGTATGAGCAAAATATGGTACCTATCACTAATTATAAAAGGAGAAGCAGGTATCAATAGCCCAAAATGCAACTATGTTCTCTCAGCAAATATTTCCTGAGCATCCACTCACTTCATGGCACCAGACACCAGGGATACAAAGAAGAACCAGAAGTTATAGAGTCCAATGAGAATATTTTTCGTAGGCCTGCTGTGGTCACTATAAAGCAGAGCAAACCCAAAACTATTTACTTCAGCAGGAAGAGGGAGAGAGAGAGAATACTAGTGAAATTCAAACGTATAGATAATTTCTACAATTACTTTTCAGTTATGATAACTAAAATGCCTTTCTTTATAACAAAAGACAAAGGCGAAGAAAAAGTTTTGTAAAAAGTTAGCCATTTGTGTAAAACTTACATGAGACACAGGAAATATTAATGGGGTATATTTAAAGGTTGCTGAGAATGAAAGCTATTTTTTACTCAACATACCCAGGAAACTATGCCATTCACTTTGCTTACACAACAATACCATCCACTGATGAACAATGGCAGCAAATACAACCATTCTGCATTTTTAAAATTACCTTGAGATTAAGGAAAACACTAAAAAATCCAGTTGGCAGACCAGTTTATTAACAAGTCCCCATATCTTTGACTGAGTTGTAGTTAGTACTAACATGGTTACCAGAACAGTCAAGCAAGTTGCTTGCCGGTGCTTGTTCTGCCTCCCTCTCCCCCAACCCCACCCCGCCCGCTCTTGGAAAAACTGCATGCAGTGCTGCACGATCACACAAAATAAATACAGGAAAGGGGGTGGGAGGATTGGGTGGGGAGCTGAGCTGAAGCTCTGGGCTCCACCAGTGGAAGGCGTTCCACAAGAATTGCTACAGGGTCAAAAGTTTACAGTGGTTTCAATTTCACCTTTTAGCAGCCAATCAGAAAACAGAGACAGCACACTGACCCCTCAGGCTGCAAATGAACATTAACTCATTGGCTACCAGGATTGCATTTGTTCCCTTTTTTTGGTAGGCTTTCCTTTTTTGATTTTTCTCCTCCTTTTTTGAGGGCGGTGGGGAGAGGCAAAGAACATTTTAAGTTCAAGATGACAATTTTTACTTAAGACCATGTATTTTAAACAGGTATGTAAGGGAAGAAATGATCGAGTAATTATCTTTCTCCTTGAAACCAGTTTCTTTATCCTGTAATATCTAACAGGCTAATCATTAATGCTGGTATCAAATCAAGACAAAGAGTGAACTTACATAGGTTAGAGATTGCAATTCTAAGAACAATTTATAACATCATGAAAGATGATGTTGGTTGTGAAACCAATACTGCACTCTATGTTAACCAGAATTTAAATAAAAATGTATAAAGAAAAGATGTTTTGTCTCAAGTGAATGCTTTAAAAATAACTCAGATAATGAAAACATTTAAGTATTTATCTACATCCCAATTTATTTGCATAAATCCCCCACCTCTTCTCCAAATCACTAATATAAACATGCAACACGCCTGTCCTTTTCATACTCTGCATCTACCAAAATGCAGGTAACAGCTCCTAAGGTTTAAGATTTTCTTTCTCATATTTCACCTTTCCAAACACTTCGTTACCAAGGAGTGATCTTTTGTGCAATAAACTCAAGAGTGAACCCTTTGGCAATACACACAACTGCTCCCTAATTCATTCCTTCCTTCCTTCCTTCCTTCATTCATTCATTCATTTTATGTAAATCTCCTAGGAATGCAGTAAACTAAACTCACTAAACTAATCCATTAAATACTGTTTTCGACATTCAAAATTTAACATTGAGCAAGGGTAAACTGAAGATCTGTACCTTTACACACCTTAACTATGCTATATTTAAAAACTAAATTTCTTTGAAGCATTACATAATAAAAGTGAAACAGCTGCTCTATCAAAATGATCAATTAAATCCTACAGAAGCCGATGAGTGAATCAGTAGTTAGCGATATTGCTCATTAATACAAGGTGGTTGAGTTTTAGCAGTATTACTGACTTAAATTTAAGCTTCTATTTAGAAGCCCCTGTAGGCACTAACACTGCCTAAGAAAATTATTTCATGTAAGATATTCATCTTCTTATCCCAACCAGAAAAATTAAGAAAGTAGTTGTTTCTGAATACCCAAAGATAACCAATATACAAAAGTGCCTTACTTAATATACAATCACTAAATGACTTCAAAATAAATCCATAGTGTATAAAGTTTCCAAAGCAACTTAATGTCAGTTAAGGCAGTAAAAAAAGAAACTTGATATTGATAAAGTTTTTTTTTAATTCGGCATTAAAACAAGTTATTTTCCAGTAACAACTCACAAGACTTCATGATATTTATGCATATTTGATTTAAAAATCTGTATGTTTAAAATCTAGTAGTTTTTATTTTAAACGTGGCTGGCAGAAGCGCCTTTTATATATTAAATTAGAGGAGTGCTCTGTATATCTTCTTTTTACAAGATGGCCTCATTTTGAAAGAAAATGGATGCGATAAAATTTTACATCAAGTCAGCATGTTAGCAAGAAGCTTTTTTGTGTGTTCTGAATTTGATTAATACAAGCCAAGGTCACTTCCTGAAAGATGCCTACCATTGCAGCTGCAGGCAAACCAGACTCCCAAGTTAAGGACAGGGGGGAAGGGAATGGATGATGGCATTCATTAACACTAAGATAAACTTCATCTTCAGTAGCAGCTATGTAAGAAGGGGGCAGCATGAAGATCCCAGAATTTCTGCCACATAAAGATTAACATATTTCTAGTCATTGATATTTAAAAACAGAAATTTAATTCATTATATATAATGCTCATATCAAAATTATGTCAAAGATATCCTCAGGGGACAGCCCAGGTGGCTCAGCATTTAGCGTCGCCTTCAGCTCAGAGCATGGAGTCTCAGGATCAAATACCCATTGGGCTCCCTGCATGGAGCCTGCTTCTCCCTCTGCCTGGTCTCTCCCTCTCCCCCTCTCTCCTTCTCTCCCTCTCTCCCTCCCTCTCTCCCTCTCTCCCTCCCTCCCTCCCTCCCTCCCTCCCTCCTCCTTCTTCTTCTTCTTCTTCTTCCTCTTCTTCTTCTTCTTCTTCTTCTCTCTCTCTCTCTCTCTCTCTCTCTCTCTCTCGTAAATAAATATTAGGAAAAAAAAAAAGATCTCCTCAGGGCGCCTGGCTAGCTCAGTAGGTAGAGCATGGGATTCTTGATCTAGGGATTGGGAGTTCCAGCCCCACAGTGGGTGTAGAGATTACTTAAAAATTAAAATCTTTCAATAAATAAATAAATACATAGATATCTTCATTGCTACAATGCATTAAAACATTTCAGGGAACCTGGGTGGCTCAGTAGGTCAAGCATTTACCTTTGGCTCACATCATAACTGGGGTCCTGGGATGGAGCCCTGCATCTGGCACCCTGCTCAGCAAGGAGTCTGCTTTCCCCTCTCCCTTTGATCCTCCTCCCTCCATCAATGCTCATGCTCTCTCTCTCTCTCAAATGAATAAATTTTAAAAAGAAATCTTTAAAAAAGTATTTTTCACTACTAATACTATATAAATCATCTAATACCAAATACTGATGTAATCTTAGCATTAACACAGTAAGACCTGTATACAAAATGGCCTACAAGGAAAAGAAACAGGCCCTTGAAGAAAATAAAATCAGAGATTCAAGCTCTCTCATCTAAAAACCAAGGGTAGCTAGTCATGAAAGTAGAAATCCAAAACAAAATCCTACGTTACAAAATACTCGCTAAAGTTTTGTGCTGAAATTCAATTAATTTTCCTCTTACCAACATTAATACAAGTATTATTGTTTCTATGCTCAAAAAAACAAACATCAAAATATACATGACCACCAATTAGCACAAACCCTCTTTCTGAATAATTTAACAGAAAGATTTAATTGAGTAATTACTATGTATAGCTAGGAAACCATACTAAGTTACTTTGCCTGTAGCTCCATGAGATTCTATATATATTTCAACTAACTAAACTATTAAGTAGAATAAGGAAATCTATATACTCATTTTCTAATTTTCTATTTAACCTTGAATAAATTAAATTGATTTTGTGTGCTTGTTTTTCCTACCTACCAAATGGAGTCATGCTTGAGCTATGGCATTCTAGAGACATATAAATCAGCAAATCACCTCTGTATTTTTACTAGCTATATAATAAACACAACATCTATTTTTTAATCAGCATGTTCAAAAGACATGATATTTCTATTTTGTACATAAACTGAGAATTTTGTCCCTTTCTTGAGCTCCCCATCATTGTATTTTGATTGAAGTCTAGTTTGATGACTTCAACAAAAAAAAAAACTGAACAGATATTAGATGCTCAAGTTCAAATAAACTGATAATGCTTTATTTTTTTTTTAAGTCTTTTACCTTTCAATGACTGGTAAGAAAGGGCTAATATTTAATAAGCACAAAGCTTTCCATATATGTGAAGGGTTTTTTAAATCATTTTTGGAAGGGCGCCTGGGTGGCTCAGTTGGTTAAGCATCTGTCTTTGGCTCAGGTCATGATCGCAGGGTCCTGGGATAGAGCCCTGTACTGGGCTCCATACTTGGCAGGGTGTCTGCTTTTCCCTCTCCCTCTGCCTGCCACTCCTCCTGTTTGTGCTCTCTTCTGTGTGTGTGTGTCAAATAAATGAATTAAATCTTTTTGTTTCATTTTTTTAATAAATCATCTTAGGAAAAGGAAGACTATCAAGTGAAAAAAATACTGTGAGAAGTCCCTGAATTCAGAAAATCTAGTTGCTGCACATGGCAGAGGCATGCATTCAGAAGGGTTTTACAAGATCTAATTACATGCCTTTGAGATGGGGCAAATTCTAAAAATGGACAAAGGGTAAAAAAAAAAAAATTTTTTTTAAGATTTTTCATTTATTTATTCATGAGAAACACAAAGAGAGGGGCAAAGACATAGGCAGAGGGAGAAGTAGGCTCCCTTGTGGGGAGCCTGATGCAGGACTCGATCCCACCAGCATCCCAGGATCATGACCTGAGCCGAAGGCAGATGCTCAACCACTGCACCACCCAGGTGCCCCAAAAAGGGTAAAATTAAACATTTATATACCTTCTCCTACAGAACATTTTGTGAAGCACTCAGAAGAGATAAATTTTTCCTCAATTTTTTCCAGCCTTTATATATTCTTTTTTCAACCACATGACTTAATCCAAAAATAGAACAAATCAAAGAGTTAAGCAGTAGCTAGCTTCTTGCCATATACATTAAGGTGAAGGAGATGCAATCATTCCCTCACATCTCCAACCACATCATTCCTCTCCCCTGGTCTTACCCAAGTACCCAATGTGCTCCTTACTTGGCAAATAAGACAAACTCCACAAGGGTCCGGACAGCTAGATGCCTGGTCTTCCTGTACCAATGCAGTTTCTACCCCAAAAATAGAACCTGAAAGGAAGCACTGGCTATAAAATAAAAACAAAATATTGACCTGCGTGTCTTTTTGCTCTCCCAGAGTGGTTCACAGATATAGGTTTGAGAATCACTCTATAAGATTCACAGACTGTTTTTTAAAATTTCAAATATTTTCTATAGCATTAAACTGGATTGACTGGCCATACCAAAACTGAAAAATTCTATTACAACTTTATTTTTTTTAAGATTTTATTTATTTTAAATAGAGATAGCAGGAAGGAGAGGCAAAGGGAGAGAATCTCAAGCCAAATCTGTGCTGAGTGCCAAGCCAAGGAGGGGGGCTCAATCTCACGACCCAGAGATCATGACCTGCTCGAAACCAAGATATGGACACTTAACCAACTGAGCCACCCAGGCAACCCCGCCATATGTTCTTTTAAAAGCACACTTGAGGGGCAGCCCTGGTGGCGCAGGGGTTTAGCGCCGCCTGCAGCCCAGGGTGTGATCCTGGAGACCTGGGATCCAGTCCCACATCGGACTCCTTGCATGGAGCCTGCTTCTCCCTCTGCCTGTGTCTCTGCTTCATTCTGTGTCTCTCATGAATAAATAAATAACATCTTTAAATAAAAATAAATAAATAAAAGCACAGTGGAGGGATGCCTGGGTCTGTCCTCAGCTCTCAGGTCATGATCCCAGGATCCTAGGATGAAGCCCAGAGCCTCAGCAGGGAGCCTGCTCTCCCTCTTCCTCTGCCCCAACCCTCCACTTGTGTTCTCTCTCTCTCTCTCTCTCCAATGAATAAATCTTTTTTAAAAAATAATAAATACATGCACATTGGACTATGAGCCTCAACCATACCTTCAAGTGAAAAAGCTAACAGGCTGTCATTACAGTTTACCACACAGTCCCAAAAAGTGTATATCCTCAATTCATTTCATAAATGTTTGCTGAAACTATACAATATTGTACACTACTGCTATTCCAGTTTCTGTGGATATAAAGGTAAACAATGCATGAGGCCCTCACAGAAGTCCTTAAATACAGACATGTATTTGTCCTGGGCATGGCAAAGGAAGGTGCTCAGAGTCTAAAAAGACTTAATGCATGCCTTTGAGATGGGATAAACTCTAAAGATGGACAAATGTTAAAAATTACAAAGCTTGTACATTTTACTGGGTTTTAACAAATAAGTATTTCCTGAAAGTGATTAGTCCCATAAAGGAAAGAAGCAGGATGATAAAATACAGAAGGAGAGGGAAGTAGGAAGAGGAAAGTAATTTCAGGTCAGAGAAGGGGGCTCCCTGAAGATACATTTAATCTGAGAACTGAAAGGAACCAACTATGCAAAGACAATTCCAAGCAGAGAGCACAATATATGATGGCACTAAGAGATAATGAAACTATTATTAATCAATTATCTATTGTATTATAACATTAAGTCTGACAATTCTTTTTTTTTTTTTTTTTTTAAGATTTATTTATTCATGAGAGACACAGAGAGAGAGAGAGAGAGGCAGTGACACAGGCAGAGGGAGAAGTAGGCTCCATGCAGGAGCCCGATGCAGGACTCAGTCCCAGGTCTACAGGATCACACCCTGGGCTGAAGGCAGACGCCCAACCACTGAGCCACCCAGACATCCCAAGTCTGACAATTCTCAACCTTCTTTCCACTTCTAGGCTGAGTCCCACACTACACAGACCAATGGGAACTTGAAAATTATGTGCTAGATAATCTGCCTAAAAAGTAATGTGCTCCATTTTAAAGTTTAAGTTTAATCAAGTCAATAAAAAAACCATACTTGGGGCACCTGGGTGGCTCAGTGGGTTAAGCATCTGCCTTCAGCTCAGGTCATTATCCCAGAGTCCTAGGTTCAATTCCTGCATTGGCTTCCCAGGGAGCTTGCTTCTCCCTCTCCCTCCCATTCCCCCTGCTTGTGCTTTCTCTGTCAAATAAAATCATTTTACAAAATAAAAAAAACTTAAAGCTAGTAAACAGTATAGCTTTCTAGGGAAGTCTTTGTAATGAATGAGGCAAAGAAATATTACTAAAAATTATGTTTAATCAATGGATTTGGAGGGAAAGGGCATTCAAATTCCAACTCTCCTAATTGCTAACTATATGGCTACCACCTGTTTCTTCCTCTATAAAATAAGGATAGCATCTCTTGCTCTACCTGTCTCATATGGCAGTTAAAAAGACTGAATGAGGGGATCCCTGGGTGGCTCAGGGGTTTGGTGCCTGCCTTGGCCCAGGGCGCGATCCTGGAGTCCCGGGATCGAGTCCCACGTTGAGCTCCCGGCATGGAGCCTGCTTCTCCCTCCTTCTGTGTCTCTGCCTCTCTCTCTCTCTCTCTCTCTCTCTCTCTGTGTGTCTATCATAAATTAATAAATAAATAAACAAACAAATATCTTAAAAAAAAAAAAAAGACTGAATGAGGGACACCTGGGTGGCTGGGCAGTTGGGCACCTGCCTTCGGCCCAGGGCATGATCCCGAAATCCCGGGATCGAGTCCCACCCACATCGGGCTCCCGCATGGAGCCTGCTTCTCCCTCTGCCTGTGTCTCTGCCTCTCTCTGTGTGTCTCTCATTAATAAATAAATAAAATCTTAAAAAAAAAAAAAAAAAAAAAGACTGAATGATCTGAGATCCTTGCTACCACCAAGGATACTGTCAGGAAAAGCCATGACTCTAGATACAAAAAATATACAGCCCATTCATTAAGAGTATCTCCCAGGGCCTCACACTTGATTTTATTAATTCTTACTTAAACCCAGCTTACTAGATTATCTGGTTTCCCAACTTCACAGCATTATTAAAGGAAGAGGCTACTAGAGGCAATAAAGTATTGACAACAGCAAGACAGTACAGATAAGTGGCTGGCAAACAAAAGTGAAATAAAAAAAAAAAAGTTAAAATAAGAAGCAAACACAAAAACTCTTAAAATTAAAGTGGTCTAGGAGCGCCTAGCCAGATCTGTCAGTTAAGTGTCTGACTCTTGACATCAGCTCAAGTCTTGATCTCAGGGTCATGAGTTCAGGCCCTGCTGCATTGGGTTCTAATGCTGGGTATGGAGCCTACCTAATTTAAAAAAAAAAAAATTAAAGTGGTCTAGACTCTAACAATCATTCTGCCTAAAGAGAAATAATCCTGTTTAATTCTGAAGGTAAAAGATGTATCACCCACAGCAAAAAATAATAATAATGCTCCTAATGTCCTGTATTATGAGAAGATTAAACATACTTAAGCACACTCCTTGAAAAGAGTGTGAAGACACTTTAAAATTTCCATTTCCAAGGGTTAAATTTCCACAACAGTCGGTGCCATAACGGTTGTGGTTTTGGCTATGCCAGCAAACATTACGCTGTGTACCTTTTTCCCTCTATTCCCAGCCTCCCCAAGTATGGGGCTTCCAAGCAATGGAATAATCAGAAGGCATACTGCAAAGGTTAGAAAATCGTGGGACTCAGATAATCAAGAGTGGGGAGTCAGAGTTAAGGCAAGAAGGAGTTTCCCCTAAGTACAATACAAAATCCAGAAGCCTAAAGAGATCAATACATTAAAATTAGCGTATTTTTGTAGAAAAACTCATAATCAAAGTTAATCATCAACTGGACAGATCTCCTACAATTTGTGCACCAAGATAGTAATGGTAAAGGAAGTGATCTATTGAATAAGCTAAAAATTCATGAATTTAAATATGAAAATATACATACAAGGAACGCAAAAAAAAGAAACTGTCCCAGTTTAAAGAGGACTGAAGAGACCTAACAAATGAATGCAATGTGTGCCATCTTGGATTTTCCTTCCCTCTAGAGGAGATTTTGGGACAACTGGTGAGATATAGAATAAGATCTATAGAACAGGGGCAGCCCCCGTGGCTCAGTGGTTTAGCACCGCCTTCAGTCCAGGGTGTGATCCTGAAGACCCAGGATCGAGTCCCACATCAGGCTCCCTGCATGGAGCCTGCTTCTCCCTCTGCCTGTGTCTGTGTCTCTACCTCTCTCTCTCTGTGTCTCTCACGAATAAATAAATTAAATCTTTTTTTAAAAATCTATAGAACAGATATTGTAACAATTCCATGATTTTTTTAACTACAGTGTGATAATGTAAAAAATATAGGTCTGAGGAAACGTATACTGAAATATTTAGGAGTACAGGACATAATATCTGCAACCTACTCTCAAATGGTTCAGAAAAAAATTATTTTTTAATG
Organism: Vulpes lagopus; assembly: GCF_018345385.1. NCBI lineage: Eukaryota > Metazoa > Chordata > Mammalia > Carnivora > Canidae > Vulpes > Vulpes lagopus. The sequence goes on from NC_054841.1 coordinate 13,151,501, forward strand.
ATAAAAAGAGAAAAGCAAATATAGTAAAATGTTAAAAATGAAGACTGGATGGCACCATGTAACTCTTCGTCTAAGTGCTGCAACTTTTCTGTAAATTCCAAATTTAAAAAAAAATGAAAAATAACCTAAAATGTATATAATAGACTGGGACGAAACAAGAGTAGTCTGAAAAGACAATAAAAACCCAGAACATAGGGCAGCCTGGGTGGCTCGGCGGTTTAGCGCCGCTTTCAGCCCAGGGTGTGATCCTGGAGACCCCAGATCGAGTCCCACATCAGACTCCATGTATGGAGCCTACTTCCCCCTCTGCCTGTGTCTCTGCCCCTCTCTCTCTCCCTCTGCGTCTCTTGTAAATAAATAAATAAAATCTAAAAAAAAACAAAAACAAAAAACCCAGAACATATAGGAGCCCTTACAAATTAGTAAGAAAAGACAACATAAGAGGACAAACGGTCAAAGAATCAGAATAGGCAGTTCACAAGAACACAAATGGTCAACAAATACATGAAAACATGCATAGTTCTCCCAAGAGATAGGGAAATGTAGAATAAAAACAATGAAAGAAAACGTCAGGTGGCAAAAACTCATCATTTTAAGTATGTATCCTTTATTCCATGGCTAAGAATATATATTTATACAAAGATATAACGATACGGATAAGGTTATCCAATATAATGCCCTATAAAACAAACAAAAAAAAAGGAATAATGAGCATCAGTAGGGGAATATAAACTAATTTCATGCAAGCTCCATGAGGTAAGAGACTCCAGTATGTTCTAATCATTAATATTTATCTCCAGTAACTAACATGTGACATATTCAACATATATTTGCTCAAGTAATTGAAAAATGGTTGGGGATCCCTGGGTGGCTCAGCAGTTTAGCGCCTGCCTTTGGCCCAGGGCGCAATCCTCTAGTCCCGGGATCGTGTCCCGTGTCAGGCTCCAGGCATGGAGCCTCCTTGTGTCTCTGCCTCTCTCTCTCTCTGTCTATCATGAATAAATAAATCTTTTTAAAAAATGGTTAAAAGGGGATCCCTGGGTGGCGCAGCAGTTTGGCGCCTGCCTTTGGCCCAGGGCGCGATCCTGGAGACCCGGGATCGAATCCCACGTCGGGCTCCCGGTGCATGGAGCCTGCTTCTCCCTCTGCCTATGTCTCTGCCTCTCTCTCTCCCTCTCTGTGTGTGACTATCATAAATAAATAAAAATTAAAAAAAAAATGGTTAAAGGATATCACAGAATGATGTATTACATAGTCCTTGAAAAGAATGCACTATGAAATATATATATAAATAAATAAAATTTTTAAAAAGATGGGGTGCCTGGGTGGCTCTAAAGGTTGGATGTCTGCCTTCAGCTTGTTGTAATCCCAGGATCAAGCCCTGTATTAGGCTCCCTGCTCCGTGGAGGGGTCTGCTTCTCCCATTCCCTCTCCCCCTGACTTGTGCTCTCTCTCAAATAATCGGACAAATCTTTAAAAAAAGGGGGTGGGGAAAAAAAAAAAAAAGGGGGGTGGGGAATGCAGTAGATGTACATATATAATCACCTAAGAAGAGGTCCATGAAACAAATGGACAAAACAACTTGCAGGTAACATATAACATAATTGTTTATAGAGTGTGAGAACATGTCTACATAGATATATCCGCTTATATTTGGGGAAAAGCAAAGAAAGGTTCATACAAGTTTGATAAATGATTAAAGTAATGGAATGTTTTTTCAAGAGGCGGGATTACAAATAACTTTGTTATCAGTATTTTAAGATGAAAATTAAGTTTAAAGAAGATGCCACAAAAAAAACTATTAAGCTGCACACATCATTAAATTCCTTAATGTAACATAAAAAGAACAGATTAGAAAAAAGTTAAGTACTATGCACCAAGAGTCTTAAAACTCTCTGATCCAGATTCTACTTCCAGGAGTCTTTCCAAGAAGTACAGTAGTCCCCCACCTTATCTGCAAGGAATACATCCCAAAAAACCCCAGTGGATGCCTGAACACACACATACAAACACACAATGTTTTTTCCTATACATAATTACCTATGATAAAGTTTATTAGGCACAGTAAAAGATTAAGAATAACACAGAAAATATATACTACAATAAAAGTTATGTGAATATGGTCTCTAAGTACTATACTTACCTTCCTTCTTATAATGATGTGATGGCAGACGATAAAAAAGATCAAGTGAACGACACAGGTGACCATTAGCCTATACTACTGGCCTTCTGATAATACATTAGAAGGAAGTTTATCTGCTTCCAGACCTCAGTTGAAATCCCAGAAAGCAAAGCTTAGAGGAGGGCTTAGTAACATATTTGCAAACAAAGCTTAGGATAACAAATGCTCCCATCAACATTACTTTTAATGATCATAAAATGGATGCAAGCTTTAATTATTGAAAGTTCTGCCCAAGAGTCCCTGTCTGGCTCAATCAGTAGAGCGTGCAACTCTTGATCTCTCAGGGTTGTTAATTTAAGCCCTACGATGGACACAGATACTACTTAAGGGAAAAGTTCTTCACAATTACACATAAAAGCAAGATGCAGAAATATATAAAAACTGTAACACAGGATAAACAACAAAAATTTAGCAAATGTGCCAAATATTAATCCCCAAGATTACTAGTGCCCTTGTTCCACTTGGAAATTGCCCACATATTTCCAAAATAAGCTGGTTTTGCTCCTATGACTAACAAATAAAAGGGTATGACACATTATAGTTTATTTATAAACATTCTCAAACTTATTTTGCATTTGAAATACAAAATCCTAACCCAGGGGCCCCTGGGTGGCTCAGTCAGCTAAGCACTGACTAGTGGTTTCAGCTCAGGTCATGATCTCAGGATCCTGAGATCAAGCCCTGCATGTTATGTTGCTCCACGCTCAGCAAGGAGTCGGCTTCAGATTCATAATCTCTTTCTCACTCTCCCCACCCTCAAAATAAATATGTAAATCTTTAAAAAGAAAAACAAAACCCTAACCCCTTACCTAAACTAGATCCTAAGCCCAATTCCTATCCCTCGTTTGCAATTTAAACAAAACAAAATGAAAACATCAAGAAAAGTCACAGACTGGGAGAAAATATTTGCAAAACACAGATCTGATAAAGGATTTATACCCAAAATATACAAAGACCTCTTAAAGGGGATCTCTGGGTGGCTCAGCATTTTGGCACCTGCCTTCAGACCAGGGCGTGATCCTGGGGACCGGGATCGAGTCCCACATCGGGCAACCTGAGAGAGCCTGCTTCTCCCTCTGCCTGTGTCTCTGCCTCTCTCTCTCTCTCTCTCTCTCTCTCTCTCTCTGTCGCTCATAAAGAAATAAAATCTTTGAAAAAAAATAAAATAAATTCCACATTAGGAATTTCTTTAAAAAGAACTCTTAACAAAAAATAATCAACATAAGAACACAACCCATTAAAAAATGGCAAAAGATCTAGACACCACACCAAAGATATACAGATGGTAAAGACACACATGAAAAGATGCTCAATATTACATCTTTAAAGAATTAAATTTAATGCTAAAATGAGGGGCACCTGGGTGGCTCAGTCAAGCATCTGACTCTTGATTTCAGCTTAGGTCATGATCTCAGGGTTAAGATCAAGCCCCAGGGATCCCTGGGTGGCGCAGCGGTTTGGCACCTGCCTTTGGCCCAGGGCGCGATCCTGGAGACCCGGGATCGAATCCCACATCGGGCTCCCGGTGCATGGAGCCTGCTTCTCCCTCTGCCTGTGTCTCTGCCTCTCTCTCTCTCTCTGTGACTATCATAAATAAAAAAAAATAAAATAAATAAAATTTCAACTTTAAAAAAAAAAAAAAAAAGCTCAAGCCCCACTTTGGGCTCTGTGCTGAGCAAGAAGCCTGCTTAAGATTCTGACTTCCTCTCCCTCTCCCTCTGCCCCTCCTAGCCCCCTGCTTTGTACTCGCTTTCATGCTGTTTAAGGAAAAAAAAAAAAAAAACTAAAATGAAATACCACCACACATCTATTACAATGGTTAAATCTTAAAAATGACAGTAACAAATGCTGATGAGAATACAGAGCAACAAGAGCTCTCCTTTATTGCTGGGGGAAATGCAAAATGGTACAACCATTTTAAGATAGATTGGCAGTTTCTTACAAAGTTAAACACACTCGGGGATCCCTCTGGGTGGCTCAGGGGTTTAGCGCCTGCCTTTGGCCCAGGGTGTGACCCTGGAGTACTGGGATCAAGTCCCACGTCAGGCTCCCTGCATGGAGCCGGCTTCTCCCTCTGCCTGTCTCTGCCCCCACCCCATATCTCTCATGAATAAATAAATAAAATCTTTAAAAATATGTATATATTTAAAATACTTAATAAAAGTTGTGGCCCATTTAAAAAAAAGTTAAACACACTATCATAGGATCCAACAATCACACTTTTTTTTTTTTTAAGATTTTATTTATTTATTCATGAGAGACGAGAGACGAGAGATGAGAGACGAGAGAGAGAGAGACAGAGACAGAGAGAGACAGAGAGAGAAAGCAGGCTCCATGCAGGGAGCCCAACATGGGACTCAATCCCAGATCTCCAAGATCACACCCTGGGCTGAAGGCGGCACTAAACCACTGAGCAACCCAGACTGCCCCAACAATCACACTCTTAAGTGCAAGCTGAACACATGTCCACAAAAACTCTACAAATGTTCAATAGCAGCTTTATTTATAATTTCCAAACTTGAAAGAAACCAAAATATCCTCCAATAAGTTAAAGTAGATTAATTGTTGTATATCCACACAGTGGAATATTATTCAGCAACAAAAAGAAATGAGTGGTCAAGACAAGACATGGGGAAACTTTAAATGCACACTAAGTGAAAGAAGCCAATGTGAAAAAGGCTACATACTATATGATTCCAACTACATGACATTCTGCAAAAGCCAAAACTATAGAAATGATGTAAAAAAAAAAAATACAGTGGCATCTAGGGGTTCAGGGTGAGGGGAGGAGGATAAATAGGTGAAGCACAATTAACTTTTAAAGAACTGAAACTATCCTGTATGATATTGTAATGACAGATATACAGCATTATAAATTTTTCAAAACCTACAGAACAATAAACACAAAAAAATCTTAATGTAAACTGTGGACTTTGGTTAGTAACGTGGCATGCATACTGGTTCATTAGTTATAACAAGTGCACCATGTACCACAGTAATGCAAAATGTTAAGAGGGGAACTAGGGGGCTGGGCAGAAGTGGAATACAGGAACTCTGCTATCTACTCAATTTTTCTGTAAATCTAAAATCTATTCTATAAAACAAAGTCTATTCATTTTTAATGTTAAGAATTACAAAAGGAAAAAAAAAAAAAGAATTACAAAAGGGACACCTGGGTGACTCAGTGGTTGAGCCATCTACCTTTGGCTCAGACCAGGGCGTGATCCCAGGATCGATTCCCGCACTAGGCTCCCTTCATGGAGCCTGCTTCTCTCCTCCTTCTGCCTATGTCTCTGCCTCTCTTTGTGTCTTTCGTGAATAAATAAATCTTAAAAAAAAAAAAAAAGAATTACAAAGAAATACACTACTTTTCAAGTGGATATCTAACACAAATTAAGTAATCAAGTTTTTTTAATAATTGAATTGTATAAAACTTTCAAAAATAAGGCTGCAAAATTTTTACAGCATATAGCTCACTTTTGCAATGCAACCCAACACTTCCAAAAAGAAAAGTAACATGAAAATTCTTCATCACAGGCTTCAAGCAATCTCTCCGTCATTAATACCAACCATGTTGGCTCTTAATGATAAGTTACACTTGCTTCAACAATACATTTAAACTTAACTCAATATGGAAGCTTTCTTCATTAAAATTCTCACACAATTGTTAAGTCTTTGCAATATCATCTGCATAAAAAAGGAAAAAATTGGGGGCAGCCGGGTGGCTCAGCAGTTTAGCATGGCCTTCAGCCCAGGGTGTGATCCTGGAGACCAGGGATCTAGTCCCACTAGTCCCACGTCAGGCTCCCTGCATGGAGCTTGCTTCTCCCTCTGTATCTCTCATGAATAAATAAATAAAATCTTTAAAAAAAAAAAAAAAAAGAAAGAAAGGAAAACATTTTAAGACTTTTTCCTACCATTTCAAAAACATTTATCAAATATCTACTATGTAAACATAGCTAAACATACTGTAATAACAGTTCCTGCCTTGTCAAGGAAATTAATCTTATTTTCCAATGAAAATCTCTTCTAATAAGCTTGTTCTGAGGACTATTAAGTAGTGCGAAGATACAAACTTTAGATGTTACCAGAACAGAAATACAAATTGTTAGTGATTCACACAAAAACCTGAGAACTAGCTTACCAAGAAGAAATTTAAGTTGTAAAATTACAAAGTATTTTGGTATTTTTGGATTAAATACAAAAAGCACAAACATGACTAAATAAATTAGGGAAAGAAAATATCTTAAACCAGTTTCACAGGCAGCTCCTCCTCCCCTCAATAAATTGGGGTACATTCACAAAGAAAAAACAACACAACCTTAACAATCCCTAATAATGACAAAGCCTATAAGTACCAACTGAGCACTTAAGGCACTGCTGTTTATTACATGGAAATCTCTTCAGACACATGCATAAACAGGAAACACTATTTTTGGCACAAGTCTTAGAGAATGTAAGTTTGTATATAGGCAGTTCTTTCAAGTACTACACAGGGAAAGTAGGTTTAAGCTTTCAAAAGAAAGAAACTAATAAATCTCATATTAGAACTTAAAATTTCCTTCACCAAGAGACTTGTAGAGCACAAGTAGAAAGTAAAGCAATAACTGTACTATTACAGTACTATAGAAGTATTAATTACAGTAATAAAACATATTAACTTATCAGGAAAGTATCTCACTTCACAGACAAGAAAGGACTCCAGAAGCTGTGATTTGTCCACTCTGATGAAGCACACCCTCAAGTATGCTAAGATTCCATCTGTGATAAATGGGAAATCCTAACATAATAAAAATATCCTTAAAATCTGCTTAGATTTTAGTTGCTCTGTTTAAACCAATCTGCTTACATTTAACTACATGAGAGCCATTAATTAGACTTATTCAGATAAAAGCTCAGCAAATAATTCTATAAGTCTTATATTAACATCTTAAATAGAAAACAAACTGGTCATTAAAAACCACTTTTATGGGCAGCCCCAGTGGCCCAGCGGTTTAGCGCCGCCTCTGGCCTGAGGTGTGATCCTGGAGACCAGGGATCGAGTCCCAGAGTCCCGTGTCGGGCTCCCTGCATGGGGCCTGCTTCTCCTTCTGCCTGTGTCTCTGCCTGTGTGTGTGTCTCTCATGAATAAATAAATAGAATCTTGGGGGGGGGGGGACTTTTATAAAGAACTTTCTAATCCCAACATTCACCATTTACCAAAAAGCTTAAACCACTTTTTACCACAAAAACTATTTTATTAGGGGTACCTGGGTGGCTCGGTGGTTGAGCGTCTGCCTTTGGCTCAGGTTGTTAATCCCAGGGTCCTGATCCCATATCAGGCTACCCACAGGGAGCCTGCTTCTCCCTCAGCCTATGTCTCAGCCTCCCTCTATGTGTCTCTCATGAATAAATAAATAAAATAGAGAGAGAGAGAGAGAGAGAAGAGAAGAGAAGAGAAGAGAAGAGAGAAGAGAAGAGAAGAGAAGAGAAGAGAAGAGAAGAGAAGAGAAGAGAATGAAAACGAAAACGAAAACGAAAGCGAAAGCGAAAGCGAAAGCGAAAGCGTAATTTGGGATGCCTGGGTGGTTCAGTAGGTTGACCATCTGACTCTTGATCTGCCTCTGGATTTCAGCTCAGGTCATGGGCTTGGGGTCATAAGATCCAGGGCAAGGAAAGAGATCAACTTGAGATTATTTCCCTCTCCTTCTGATTCTCCCCTTCCTCACCTGAGGTTTCTCTCTCTCTCTCTCTCTCTCTCTAATAAGTAATAGGTTAACACCACCCATTAACTGATCAAATTATACTATGAAAGACTGTCTTGCATACAATTAATCTCAAATAACTTTTACCCCTTTTGTCATTCCAATTATTTTCATGCACCATTTTGAACCTAGGGAAACAAACTGTTTAAATTATTTTAAACTCGATCCTACCATAAACAGAAGGAAAGGAACATTTCTAGAATCCTAGGGCGCACAGCATTTCATTGTTCGTGTATGAGACATCTACAGTTTAGGTAAGTTAGAATAACTTGCTCAATGTCTCACAACTGAAGGAACAGAGAAGTAGAACTCAGAATAGCCTGAATTCCAAGCTCGTGCATTTTGTACTATCCTTCTCCTTTTAATGTATTAACCATTGTGGTTGTATAAATTTTGGTTCTAAAATTACCCAAAAGCAACAATTTTGCAATTTTGGGGGGAGGAGGAGCACAAAAGTAGAAAACAGATACCCAACAACTACCTAATACTACATTTTTCCAATACATAACCAAGGGATATTAGACCTATAGTCTCACCCCCTATTTTTCGTAATTCCGAATCTTAGGTCTAGAAAACCATTAGACGACAAGATCCTGCCAGAATCAGAACCCCCATCTTCCCATTCCACGCTTGATATACCTTCCTTATCACTCCACTTGTCACAGAGCAGTGGATATCCTACTATGGTGCCCACAGCAGCAGCAAATTCAGAAATGCAAATTCCTGAACCCTGTGCTGGTACAGTTAACCCTGAAGGTGGGGTCCAAACAATCCATGGTTTAAGCATTCAGGTGATTCTGGTGTGCTCTAAAGTTTGAAAACTATTGTTTTTCAAAGAAACTTGACCTAGGACAAATGCTCCTTTAAGAAGGAGTTAATTATACTCCTAAAAAGAGAAAACAGACTGACTTAATCTTCCTTTCCTATTGTCTAGCCTAGAGCAGTTCTCAAACATCAGAGAGCAGAATCACCTGGTTAGGAGAGGCTAAACTCCTGGGCCCTATCCCCAGAGATTACAATTCAACAGGCCTGGGGTAGAGGCCTTGAATTTGCACTTCTAATATTGTCCAGATGATACAAATACTGTACAAAAGCAGACTACACTTTTGAGTAGCAGTGTACTAAAAGCAAACCCTCATATAGATCTCACATATCCCAACCTGAAGAACATTTCAATCTTTCTTTTCTCATCCTTCCTGCTTGCCCAATGAGATCTCAATCTCTCCCATGATTATTTTTGGAAGTCACAACCAATTTTGTCAATTCAATTTGTAGAGGAACACAGTCTGCCACTCCAAAATGTGTCCTTTTGGCATGTGGATTATTTTAGGCTATTTTCAAGAAAGAGAAGGCTCAAGAAGAATCTTTGATCTTCCCCCTAGCTGCCTAGAATTTAGATAGAAGACCTGCTCCAGGAAGGAGCTATCACCAGAGATAACTACAGTATAATAGGAATTAGGTGTGGTAGACAAGGACGAATTTACCAAGACTGTTTTTTTAAAATTCCACTGCTCTATGTCCTATTGTTTCTATATAGTCCAGCAAACATTTACTCTTTCTCATCTTTCTGCCAATTGTCTTCCTTCCCTTTGAAGTCCTTGACCTCACCCCCTTTCTCCTTAGCTCTGTATGGCATGTATAATGCAATTGCCTGACTACCTACCTGTGGGCCTCATATTCTTATGGAGCCACCTTACACATATAATCAAATTGATTTTCTTCTATTAATCTGTCTCATGTCAACTTAATTCTTGGACCAACCTACAAGAACCCTGATAGGAGAGGTAAATTTTCCTCCCCAATTCCCATTTCTCAAAATATACAATGAGGTTAAGTTAGAATTGAGATTTATTATCTTCAGAACAAAATACCAAATAAAGCTTTCAGAAGGGCTTATATGAATTTTTTTTTAAAGATTTTATTTATTTATTCATGAGACACACACACAGAGAGGCAGAGACATAGGCAGAGGGAGAAGCAGGCTCCGCACATGGAGCCCAATGTGGAACTCGATCCCAGGACCGTGGGATGACACCCTGAGCCAAAGACAGCCGCTCAACCGCTGAGCCACCCAGGTGTCCCAGCTTATATGAAATTTTAATATGGTTCAAATAAATTTGTCATGTGGCCACAAGAAAAGGTATCCTATAAGATACCACAAAGAACAGCTGAATTGAGAATACCTCAATTCTATCAGGAGGTCCACACATATGTGACTGTAGGGAGAAATTTGAGAAAACAGTTTGATGATCTTTCAGCAACTTTTTATATAGACTTATGTGAAAATTCTACCACTACAGTCCCATAACAGCAATACCCAGATGGCTAGATACACAGAAGTACGAAAAGAAGTATGTTTATAAACTGATAATCACCAAAATTACCTATTTCATTTACTCATTCAACAAACTTTTACTAAGTGCCTACTATAAGCAAATCAGGAACTCAGAGGCACAAGATGCTCCTAAGAGCCCATGTCCTGAACTACCAACATCACCTGATATCATTAGTTTTTAATATTTCTGAAACTTAAAAAAAAAAAAAAAAATATTTCTGAAACTTGTCCATTTCATCCTAACCCCATTACTACTACCCTTTAGTAGTTTAGGTAGTATATTTTCCCTGGATTACTCCAAAAGTCTATCATTATTCTTCACTTAATCCTCAACTGAATCAGGACAATCTTTCCATGGCTATAAAGCTCAAATTCCTTTCACAGCTCATTTCTAAAGACCTCTCCTTATACCTAATGGTCCACCCACACTAAATAATTTAACATTTCCCAGAGAACACCCAAATGCACCAAGTCTTGTTGCAGAAGCCACTCTTGGTCAGAATGCTATTCTACTGACCCAATTCTATGCTACCTCCAGTGCATATCTTATAATAACACCCTTCCTCTTGAAAGCTTACCCAGATGCTTCCACTTTGTCTCTTCCAGCCACTCTTTTCCAGCCTACTCTCCCAATCCCAAATTAAGTTATACACTCCTCTAATGAGCCCAATAACACCTATGAAGAACATCCCTACTGTGCTTACCACCAGGTAAATGCCTCTCTTCTTGCTCTTCCCCCTCTTGAAAACAGAGTCCAAGTCCCTGCATCATTTTAGCCACAGTACCTAATAGATAGCAGGCACACAATATTTTGTTGATTAAATAGATGAGGGGAGGAAGGATACAGGTGAATATGTACAGGATGCAGAAATCTTGGCAGAATCATTCCCCATAAAGAAGTTGAAACATCTGAAAGTTACTTACCAATATATAAGAAAGTTTTACATAAACTCTCATAACATTTGAGAAATTCCCTGAAGAAGATAATTCTACTACTATATACAAGACTCTTGGTTACAAGCACAAATGAAAATTAAAAAAAAAAACAGTACTGAAAAAACAAGAATCAGTCTGCCATCAAATAATTTGTGGTACGGATATAAACACTTCGACTCAAGAAGTTAAAATATAATTAGGGGCTTTTGGGTGGCTCAGCCAGTTAAGCATCTGACTCTTGATTTCCGCTCAAGACATGATCTCTGGATCATGAGATTGAGCCCCATGCTGGGCTCTGCACTGAATGTGGATCCTGCTTAAAATTCTCTATCTCCCTCTCCCCTTACCTCTTCTCCTGTTCACACTTTCTAGCTCCCTCTTTAAAAAAAAAAAAAAAAAAAAAAAGTTAAAATAGAATTAAAAGATGCCAACACAGCTATTACAGTTTTCTGGAATTCAAAACATACACACTCTTAGGACTTAATGTCATGCTACAGAACACCAAATGCCTTTGGTTTTCTGTTCCAGGAATGATGTTTGGAATTCTGCCAAACACAAAGAAGAAACCCTAAGGTTCCTCCGTGCTTTGCACTATGTGAAGAAACCAGCCTGCCCAGAAAAGATGAAATCATGTGCAATACTGTTGAAGAACCAGTCATAAAAGACACATTTCAGGGCACCTAGGTGGCTCAGTTAAATATCTACCTTCAGCTCAAGTCATGATCCCAGGATCCTGGGATGGAGTCCTGAATCCAGCTCTCTACTCAGTAGGGAGTCTGCTTCTCCCTCTGCCCTTGCCCCCTACTTGTGATCGCTCTCTCAAATAAACAAAATCTTTCAATTAAAAAAAGACACATTTCAAATAGAAAATGAGAAGACAGTAGAGATTACAAACTTTGGATACAGTCTAGTCTATCCAGTTGAGAGCCTCATCCTAAAACAGACATAAAAAATATTTTATGGGGTTGTTCTGAGAATTAGAGGAGAGATTTACATAAAGCACTTGAAATACTCAGATCCTAATACATGTTATCAAGTGCTCAATAAACAGGAATTATTGATACTAATACTTTATGATAGAAGAAATCTTAGAAAGCAAAAGCCAGGTAGCAAAAGTTTCATTCCTATTACTGTTTCACTTCTTTTCTAATGATAAAGACTTCTTCTTCTAAACTGGGTCCCCAAGAAAATTTTTATAAAAATGAGTTATTACAAAAATAAATAAAAAATAAAAAAATGAGTTATTACAATTACCAGCTAAATCAATTATGTTTACATTTAGTAGACAAAAAAATTGTTAACAAGTATTTAGTATCTTCATAATGCTACATCAAAGTCATTTCATAGATATAAAGGATACCTAAAAATCACATTATACACATAAAAATTCTAAAATCCTTAAAATATCTAAGACAAAATATGACCTATGTTATGGATTGAACTGCAACCTCCAAAATTCATACGTCAAAGCCCTAACCCTCAGTATCTCAGAATATGACTGTATTTGGCAATTGGGCCTTTTTTGTGTGTTTGTTAAGTAGGCTCTATGCCCAGCATGGAGCCCAGAGTGGGGCTTGGACTCACGACCCCCCAGGGATCGCATGCTCCATCCAGTAAATGAGCCAGAGAGGCACCCCTGGAAATATGGTCTTTAAAGAGGTAATTAAGTTAAAATGAGGTGAGTGTCTTATATGACTAATGTCCTTATAAGAGGAAGGAATTTGGACACAGACACATACATGTATATAGAAGGCAGCACCTGTAAGCCAAGGAGAGAGGCCTTAGAAAAAAAAAACAATCCTGAGGCACCTTGGGTGGCTCAGTCAGTTAAGCATCTACCTTCAGCTCGGGTCATGATTTCAGGGTCTTAGGACAGAACATCATGTGTGGAATGAATGAATGAATGAATGAATGAATGAATGAATAAAAGAACATCATGTGTGGCTCCCTGCTCAGTGGGGGAGTTGTTTCTCCCTCTCCCTCTGTCTATCCCCAAATTGTTCTCTCTCAAATAAATAAAATATTTAAGAGAGAGAGAGAGAGAAGAAAAAGAAAGGAGGAGGAGGAACCAATCCTGCAGATACATTGATCCTGGACTTCTGGCCTCCAGAATTTTAAGAAAATAAATTTCTCTTTATAGTACCTGACCTGTGGTACCTTATTAGGGCAGCCCTAACAAACTAATACAGCCTACCCTTCCTAAAACTAGACAGAGCTTATAGAGTGGCAGTATATTTCTAGTTGTAGTCAGTGGTTCCTTAAGCTAATCCTCAACACCACCTAGAATTAGACACATTTCAAGGCATGTGACTGGCTCAGCTGGTAGAGAATGCAATTCTTGAGCCCAGAGTTGTGTCTGAGCCCCACGTAGGGTGTAGAAATTACTTAAAAAATTAAAAACCTTTTAAAAAGGGGATCCCTGGGTGGCTCAGCAGTTTGGTGTCTGCCTTTGGCCCGGGGCGCAATCCTGGGGTCCTGGGATGGAGTCCCACATCGGGCTCCCGGGATGGAGCCTGCTTGTCCCTCTGCCTGTGTCTCTGCCCCCTCCCTCCTCTCTCTCTCAGTCTCTCATGAATGAATGAATGAATGAATGAATGAATGAATGAATGAATCTATCTTTAAAAAAGGAACAAAATATTAAAAAAAAAAAAAGACACATTTCCAAAGTCAAAAAATCAAACACTTAAAGCCAGAATCAGGAATTACATATCATGCATACTTTCTTTTAATAAAATACATTACACTATTTGGGCAATGGCTGATCTAAAGTATTAACATATATTACATTAATAGGTCACCTTTTTTGAAGGAAAACATGCATATTCTGAATTTTTATGTGCACCTATTAAGACAGTCCTCTCAACATGAACAATATTAGAGACAGTTTTTGGATAGAAGAAACAAATTTTGAATTCAAAGAAATGGCAATTTAAACCCCACTGGTGCCACTTACCAGTTATTTGACCTTAAGGAAGTTATTCACCTCTCTGACCCTCAAATTCCTCAACTGTAAATGAGGATGAAATAATATTTTACCAGATTATCAGGCTCAGAGAGAGCTATATTAAGCACCTGGCACAATTCCTAACACAAGGAGCGTACTCAATAAATAGTGATAAGATCATCATCCAAAGAAAATATGCATGAGAAGTAGGTGTCACTGTTAACAGGACTATAAACTTTCACATCTTTATGGAAGGCAGTTGTGAAATATCTATTCAAGCATTAAGGATATCCCTCTGACCCAGAAATTTAAGTTAGAGAAATCTATTCTACAGAAATACTTGCACAAGTGGGTGAAAGTCATAGAAAAGGGGTATTTTTTGTGACACCATTTTACCAAGCAAACAGATTAAGTCTGGTTTAATGTTAGACTATACTGGAACCATATTTGTCATTTCTTAAATGAAGTAAATCTCTATGTACTAAGAAGACACTGGCAATGGGAGAATAAGCACAATATGATCCAACAAAGTAAAAACTATGTGTTTATATATATATATGCATGGAAGAAGAGTATGAAAAGATCTAATACCAAACCACAAGTAGCTTTCACTTTTTGCTCACACAGCCTGTAAATTGTAAACATTGTTAAAACTCAAAATATTGGGGCACCTGGGTAGCTCAGTTAAGCATCTGCCTTCAGCTCAGAGGTGTCCTCTGTTTAGTGGAGAGCCTACTTCTTCTCCCTCTATCCCTCTCTCATGCTCATGCTTACTCTCTTTCTTCCTCTCTCTCTTGCTATCTCAAATAAATAAGCAACCTTTAAATTTAAAAAACCCAAAATACTGGGACACCTGGGTGGCTCAGCAGTTGAGCATCTGCCTTCAGCTTGGCTCAGGGCATGATCCTGGAGTCCTGGGACCAAGTCCCACATCGGGCTTCCTGCACGGAGCCTGCTTCTCCCTCTGCTGCCTATGTCTCTGCCTGTGTCTCTCATGAATAAATACAATTTTTAAAAAGAAAACACCAAAATATTAATTTTTTCCCCACTAAAGAAACAAGGATGTACACCATCTTTTCAGACTAAATGCTTTCCTGTTCTATGGAATGGGATATGTTAAGGAAAATTTCAAAGAAAAATGTTACATTTAACTCTCCCTCCTTATTGAAAAAGTCTAAAATCTATATTAAGCCTATGTTCAAGACAGTCAAAATCAATTTCTACTTGATATTTTTCAGTTTCTATTTCTACAGTCAATTCTAACTTTGTGGAGTTGATCACAAAACATTTTAAAAACTGCTAATTATTTGCTATATAACCAAGTCACACTTTCAAATTCTTCCTCACTTCCTTTCAAAATAATGTAGTTAGGGATCCCTGGGTGGCGCAGCGGTTTGGCGCCTGCCTTTGGCCCAGGGCGCGATCCTGGAGACCCGGGATCGAATCCCACATCGGGCTCCCGGTGCATGGAGCCTGCTTCTCCCTCTGCCTGTGTCTCTGCCTCTCTCTCTCTCTCTCTCTCTCTCTGTGACTATCATAAATAATAAAAAAAATTAAAAAAAAAATAATGTAGTTAAATATATATTTAGAACACAAAACCACTTTAATGGTACCTAAGGAAAAATAAAATAAATCTGCGCCCAAAATCAGACAAATTATTGGAAAGATTCAGCATTTTAGACTACTATAAACTGCAATATTCCTGTTTCCGACAGTTGTCCAATGTTAACACACAGAACAAACTGAGACTGGAATCATGGAAAGTCACAATGAAAATGGAACCACCTTGTTTTACACATATGAAGAAAATAAAGTACAAAAAGTGACTTAACCAAGTTCACACAGTAAAAAAAAAAGAAAAAGAAAAAGAAGGATCAGTGCAGGGCCCTGACTTCCCAGTATAATCTTTTAGACTTTCCTCTAGATCACATTGCTTACATCTTAGCTTACAATTTTTGGTTTTTTTAAAGATTTTATTTATTTATTCATAGAGACACAGAGAGAGAGAGAGAGAGAGAGAGAGAGGCAGAGACACAGGCTGAGGGAGAAGCAGGCTCCATGCAGGGAGCCCGACGTGGGACTCGATCCTGGGTCTCCAGGATCACAGCCTGGGCTGCAGGCGGTGCTAAACCTTAGCTTACAGTTTTAAATAAATTCCTTTTCCAAATAAATTAGCAAAAATAGCATCAGATAACATACTTGGTTTCATAAATATGCATAAATGAAACAAACGTTTGCTGGCATATACTACCTGGCATATTTGCAATACTATCTATAGAGCTCTGCATTCATTGAAATTTCAAGCATGTAAAATATCTTGATCAGACATCACAAAGGTGTCTGCTCTGCAGAAGCAGAGATGAAATGCTTTATGAGAACCAATTCATCTAATTCCCCTGGAGGTAGGGTAACTAGTTAGATACTAATTAGTTAAAAGACCAAATTTTCTAGCCATATACATTTGAATGGTAATTTTTGTTTGTTTCAATGACACTTTTCTTTTTAGAATAATGTTTCTCATCTCTGATTTCAAAGTCACCTTCCAGCCTAATGGAGGCACAAAGCTCTGACTCTTCTCTCCTCAGAACAAGATTCGTAAGAAAATAATGCACAGAGGTATCTTTTAATATTTTCCTTCACTGAAACCCAGGGTGATAACAACATATGAAAATCTTTGATGGCAGAACATCTCTATTAAACTAAAATATAAAAATCCAGAAAGTAAGGACAAGGAAAACTAAGAACTGTATGAGACAAAGAGTACATGAAATAGAAGCCAGGTAGACAATAGATCCCCAAAATCTATTTTGGGGAAAATAAAATTATCCTCCTAAAATGAACAAAGGCTGATGCAACCAGCAACTAAATATACCAAGCTAAGTTTACCAAGAAGAAAAGGAATGTTAAAGGAATCTCTGCCCTAGTTTCATATATATATATATATATATATATATATATATATATTTTTTTTTTTATAAAAAGGCAAAACAAATATTGAGGCAGGTATGTTTAGACATACTCAAACATAAACGCAATAAAATAAAGTTGCCCTGCCAAAACAAAATCACAAATGGAATAAAATCAAGTAACTACAACATATAGTTATGAATAATTTCTAGATACACCATTAGTCTTCTATTCTGGAAGTTAAAATTCAATAGTCAAAGAAAATATAGCTAGCTTATCAATAATGTCAATACAAAATACTGTTTACAAGTATAATTTTGCTAGATTTGACTTAACAGTGCAATGTGTTAATTAACTTTATTTTGTCCACTGAATGTGGATATTCTTCTTTAACAAAATCCAAGTATTCTAGGCTATGAGTGATGAGTGACCTTGAGGCAGCACTTGGAAGGCAGTCACCATGGCAACACTACCACAAAAGTGCCTCATCCTCAGCAAAAGGACCAACCTGGTGCATGAGGATTTAAAAACCTAGGGAGACAGCTTCCTTCAAGCCAAAAAAATTAGTTTTAAAAAAGGTTTATACCAACCTTCCTATTTTAGCCTTCTTATTTATTCTTTGTGAAAGAGGGACATTTATATTAATGATGAAATATTAAGCCATGCAAAAATTATTTTCTTTTGTCCTTTGTTTCCTATATGGGCAACATCAATTACTAAGATATAAATACTAATTTTTAATTTTTAAAAATGCATGTTTAAAATTGTTAACACAATCACCACTATTCTAATACTCTTTTAATTGTTATCCAAAAAATTTGTTTTAATAAGAATATTTATTTTCCAGCCTATACTTCAGATAAAGAACAGACAAGGGAGAAGAAAGTTCACTTACAATTCCAAATATAAAATATGGATTTGTAATTCTGCTTATACACCCTAAAGAGCCAGCTGCTTATTTCCCAAGAAGGGGGTGGGAGAAGAAAAGAAGCACAGAAGCATCTTTACATTTGGTGTTCTTACAAAGTTATGTGTCTTTTACTTCAGACATAGATGAATTTTTTTTCTAGGGAACCTACCCCTTGAAAGCCAGGAATGTAACTCTTGTCATTTTTATCACCCATACAATCAACACAGAGCCTGACAACAAGAGAGTGCCAAGGGACTTTAAACATTTTGCTCACGTACCAAAGGAATCTTGAAAAACTATACACCCCAGAACATTTATAAGTTGACATTCAAATTTTTCATCAACTTAACTGGTCACAAAGCAGTCAATTGCAAAATGTTATTAGTATTTTTAATAAACTGTTACATCACTCAAGAAGTATTCAGATGAACCTGGATTACTTTCATTCTCCTGGAATACAAATTTCCATTCCTCTTCATCCACAGTACTTGATCATAATGGACTATTATTTTATGCCTGAAAGTATTTTATTGATCATCCAACAAAAGGATATGTAAGATGAAATAATAATGTCTATCTAACCACAGGCTCTAAGTGTGGAAAACGCATTTTATTCTGAATTATTACTACAATCATTATTAGTATGTAA
The DNA here is from genome assembly GCF_018345385.1 of Vulpes lagopus. Taxonomy (NCBI): domain Eukaryota; kingdom Metazoa; phylum Chordata; class Mammalia; order Carnivora; family Canidae; genus Vulpes; species Vulpes lagopus. The sequence goes on from NC_054841.1 coordinate 13,170,108, forward strand.
TTGTTCAAAATATAAGAATACTACAAGTTTCGGTAAAATACATGTTAAAAGTACATTTTTCATTATAGGTGAATCTGTTAAGACACACAGGCAGAGGTTCCTCTCCCCGACCCCAAGCCCCATGCCTACAGGTATCTACAATAAGTAATACCATTAATTGGCCACAGTGCTCCTTCATTTATACATTTTTGTTGTAAAGTTATACATAAAACTTTGCTGACATAAGTAGATAATTAAGTGGAAGTGAAAGCAATGACATTCAATTCTTTCAATGCAATCTTAGCTTCATGACAAAAATCTCAGTGAGCTATCAAAAATTATTTTTTCATTCTCTCTCAGAGAGCAATTTGATTAACTCTCAACTTTTATGAAAACACACTCAGAAGCACTGACCAACAGACCATTTGTTACAGAGTCATTTGCTTTTTAAATTCTAACACCAACATTTGTAACTGTCCATGTGTTGTTTCAAATGCCAATTTCTTTTAAACACCCAGTATTAAGGCAACACGGTAAAAAGAATTATTCCTTTCTTTTGGCAGTTAAAAGAGCAACTGTGAAAGGAGACATCTAAAGAATAACACTCTGCAAAGCTTTCTAGGCAGGCCAACTTTAAAATCTTAAGTTGAAGTTGGAGCGCCTGGCTAGCTCAGTTGGTGGAGCATCGAACTCTTGATCTTGGGGCTGTACATTCAAGCCTCACACTGGGCACAGAGATTACTTAAAAATAAAATTTTAAAAAACATGCAAACAAAAAAAGATGGTTAAAAAATTCTTAATAAGAGAACAATGTTTAAAAATCTGGAAAATAATTTTTTTAAGATTTTATTTTTTTATTCATGAGAGACACAGAGACATAAGCAGAGAGAGAATAGGCTCCCCACAGGGAGCCCAATGAGGGACTCAATCCTGGGGTGCTCAGGATCATACCCTGAGCTGAAGGCAGTCTCTGAACCACTGAGCCACCAAGGTGTCCCTGGAAAATAATTATCTTTAAGTGATTTGTGGTAAATCCTTCAAATCCAACTGCCAATTTACAGAAAATAGAGGACAGAAGGACATGCTAAATGACACCAGTCAGATCCAAAATGCAGACTACAGAAAATTTCGCAAAACACAAAACCATTTATTCCAACAAATAAACTGCAAGTAAAAAAAGAGAGGCAAAAAAAAAAAAAAAAAAAAGGCAGTAAGAACCTAAGAGACATAGATGATGTAACAGCAAACTACAATATATACATGTGACTCAAACTATAAAAGTTACAGTTTAAATAAATAAACAAACAAACAAACAAATAAAAATTACAGTTCAGCAACTGAAAAATTCATGCCTGGATATGACATCAAGAAATTTAAGGTGAGGGACACCTGGATGGCTCAGCCTTAGACTCAGGTCGTGATCCCAATCTGGGATTCAGTCCCACATCGGGCTCCCTGCGAGGAGCCTGCCTCTCCCTCTGCCTCTGCTTCTGTCTCTCATGAATAAATAAAATCTTAAAAGAAAAAAAGAAAGAAATTTAAGGTGAGATAATGTGCATTTTGTTTTAAAGAGTTTCTGTAGGTTTGTTTTTTTTTTTTTTTAAGATTTTATTTGAGAGAGAGAGAGCATGAGAGAGAGATTGAGAGCATGCAGGAGCAGGGGGGCGGAGGTAAAGGAGAAGAAGCAGTGAGCCTGAGAGGGGAGGGAGACTCCAACCCAGGACCCTGGGATCATGAGATCCCTGGGAGCCAAAGGCAGATGCTTAACCAACTGAGCTACCCAGGTGCCTGAACAGTCCTTGCAATTTAAAGATACTTACTAGGGGTGCCTGGGTGGCTCGATCAGTTGAGCTTCCAACTCCTGGTTTCAACTCAGGTCATGATCTCAGAGTCCTGAGATCAAGCCTCAAGTGAGTCCTGCTTGAGATTCTCACTCACCTTCTCCTTCTGCCCCTCCCAGCCATGTGTGCTGCTTTTTCTAAAATAAGTGAATAAATCTTTAAAAGTAAATAAATAAACTAACTTACTAAAACACAGAATACTATGTTATCTGGGACGTGCTTCAAGATAATACGGGAAAAGGGGAAATCTGAATAAAAGTTAAGACTGGCCATGCGTTGGTAATTTTTGAAGCTGAAAGACAGTTTCATGAGAACTCATTATAATATTCTCTCTAGTTTTTTGTTTGAAATCTCATAATGAAAAGATTTTTTTTTAACTTTTATTTATTTATGATAGTCACACAAAGAGAGAGAGGCAGAGACACAGGCAGAAGGAGAAGCAGGCTCCATGCACCGGGAGGCCAGATGAAAATCTTTTCATTATGAGGGATCCCTGGGTGGCACAGCGGTTTGGCGCTTGCCTTTGGCCCAGGGCGTGATCCTGGAGACCCAGGATCGAGTCCCACGTCGGGCTCCCGGTGCATGGAGCCTGCTTCTCCCTCTGCCTGTGTCTCTTGCCTCTCTCTCTCTCTCTCTCTCTCTCTCTCTCTCTGTGTGTGACTATCATAATAAAAAATTTTTAAAAAGTTATCATTTAATGTGTATTGTGTATATTTAAAAGACAAATTCCAAAAAATAAATGACATTATACCAGAAAACAACTACATGCTTATCTCTATTTTAACACAAAAGTACTATCAGCTCAGGTATTTAAGTGTTCTAAATCTTATAAATATATAAGATTATATTTGATTATAGAATTTGTGTATATTTATATGAATACATATATATATTATATAGAAGTGTTTTATAGAATACCCTCCCAACACAAGGCTAGCAACAGGACAAAAGAATTAAAGACATCACAAGAACTTATCTAAGAGAGTGCAACTTTGACTTTTATTTATTCCAATTATCTTTATTCCTCACCAAATAAACTTCTACCTCAGTTATATCTAGTTAATACAACATCAAGCCTATAAACCTCTATTTATCTATTTGAAAATATACTTCCTAGTACATCTTTCCTTAAGAAGTAAAAGAGAGAGGGCAGCCCCTGTGGCTCAGCGGTTTAGCGCCGCCTTCAGCCCAAGGCGTGATCCTGGAGACCCGGGATCGGGTCCTGCGTCGGGCTCCCTGCACAGAGCCTGCTTCTCCCTCTGCCTGTGTCTCTGCCTCTCTCTCTGTGTCTCTAATAAAGAAAATCTTTTTTTTTTTTTTAAAAAAAAAAAAAGGAAGTAAAAGAGAGAATGAAATATCATACACATTTGTGCTTTAATTCACTTCAAAGCCATCTTTTTTTTTTTTGTTATATTTATTTGAGAGCGAGTGAGAGAGCTTGGAGCAAGCACACGCATGCTCAGAGGAGCACGAGGGGGGGGAGGGGCAGAAGGAATGCACGTTGAGCAGGGAGCACACAATTGTCTTATCTGGCTCCATCCCAGGACCCCAGGATCACGACCTGAGCCAAAGGCAGACACTTAACTGACTGAGCCAACCAAGCACACCACATCAAAGCAATCTTAACGTCAAATTTCAAAAACAGAAAAACATTTATAATCAGCCAGATTTATTAAAATTAAAATGAATTCCCTGCATATATGATAAAAGGTTAAATACTGTTTTTTAATAGGCCACCCTATCTTTAACCAATTTCAGAATCAACATCTATCTTGAAGGCAGCCCGGGTGGCTCAGCGGTTTAGTGCCTTCTTCAGCCCAAGGCCTGATCCTGGACACCTGGGATCGAGTCCCACACCGGGCTCCCCCCATGGAGCCTACTTCTCCCTCTGCCTGTGTCTCTGCCTCTCTCTCTGTGTGTCTCTCATGAATAAATAAACAAAATCTTAAAAAAAAAAAAAAAAATCCAGGCAGCCCCAGTGGCTTAGTGGTTTGGTACCACCTTCAGCCCTGGGCATGATCCTGGGGACCCATCCTGGGGACCTGGGATCGAGTCCCACATCAGGCTCCCCACAGGGAGTCTGCTTCTCCCTCTGCCTGTGTGTCTCTGCCTCTCTCTCTCTGTCTCTAATAAATAAATAAAAATCTTTTTAAAAAATCCATCTTGAAAGGATTTGTAGATACAATTCCATCCTAAATAGACCAGAACTAAAATAAAACCAACAGAGACCAGAGACTTCCCTAATGTAGTCCCATGGAGTTTAAAGATAAAACAAATGCTCTGCCCTAGAAAAACATCGTAATGCCACAAACAGGGGTGGGAGAAGAGTCTGAGAAGGACATCCTCCTTTCAAGGAAAAGTAGGGCATATTTACTCATTCAACAAATGAATAATGAGCATCTACCATATGCCATGCACTTATCTAAATGTTTGAGAAGTATCGGTGAGCAAGAGAGACGAAGATCCTTGTCCTTGTAGAGCCTTTATTTTATCAGGGAAAAAACATACAACTTGTTAAACATAATGAATAAGTAAAAGTAAAGGACATGGTAGCTTAAAAGACTAGAACTATGAAAGGAGTTTTCGATGTTAAGTAGGGCAATGAGAATGGGCCTCATGAGGAGAGTGAGACTTGAGGCATTGAGAGTTGAAGGAGTCAGATATATGATGAGAAAAGCATCCCACAGGGAGGGTACACCCAAAGGCAGAAGTGTGCCCATAGTAGATGAAGAACAGCACCGGATTACGAGGAAGAGAGAAAGAGAAATGAAAGGTGAAATCAGAGATATTATAAGGGGAAGTCACACAGAACTTCATATACCAAGATAAGAGTTTTCGTTTTTTACTGAGTGAAATGGGGAAACTTCTGCAGATCCTTGTTACAAATTGGCTTATGATTCTAAAAGATCACTTCAAATCTTATGTTACTAACAGATTGTAAGGAGGCAAGGACAAAAACAAGGAGACATGTTAGAATACGTGTGTGTCTGTGTGTGTGTGTGTGTGTGTGTGTGTATCCTTATGTTAGAATGTTATTACAGTAACTCAAACAGATGTTGGATAGTGGAAGTATGAAGATGTGGCCAGATTCTAGATACATCTCAAAGATAGAAATATGGACATGAGAGGAAGGAGTCTAGGTATACAGCCCACAAAACTGGAAAAAAACAACAAATGAAACATGGAAGGCTTCATCAGGATTTAGCGGGAATATTATTAGTTCAATTTTAGACGTGTTGACTTTGAGATGTCTATTACAAATTCAATCCACTTGAATTTGTAATAGACATCTATTATCTATTACACCTGGCTGGCTCTGTCAGCCTGGCTGGCTGGCTCAATCAGTGGAGTGTGTGCAACTCTTGATCTTGGGGTTGTGGGTTCAAGCACCACATCAGGTGTAGAAATCACTTTTAAAAAAGTAAAATTAAATCTTTAAAAAATAAAAATCCTGGTGGACAGGATGATGAGACAGGTGGATGTACAAATCTGGAAATAGCAGAGGTTTATCTCACATGAATATACAAAGATCTAACTTACATATAGAATATATACATCCCAAAGAAGAAAATAATTATAATCAGATTATAATCTGATGTATAGTTCCAAAGCAATGGAACAACAAAAAACAAACCAAAAAAACCTACAAGTTAGTAAAACCTTCTTGATGTTGAAAGACAGAGACAAGGACAAGGGTTGAAACTACATAATGAAAGGATTTAGTATGTGCCTGAGGACAAATGAGTCAGAGTGACCAACACCAATACATAAAAATATTATCAAAAAAAATCTTTTGGACATTCAGACAAAGAAAAAAGAAAAAAAAGCTAAGCCCACTCATAAAGAAAACCAGATTGACATCAGACTTTAACACTGATGCTCAATGCCAGAAGACAGTGGAATGACAAACACTCTAGAAAAGAATTCTATAATCAGCCAAACCAGCTTTCAAGTATTAAAGCTGTAGATAGACTTTTAACTGTAGTAGAACTCAAGAAACAAGCACTTCCTATAAAATTTATTTTGAGAATGAATTGTTCAGACAACCAAAATAACTGCCAAATCCACATCAACATAAAAACCAATGGTGGAAAGTAAATATATATATAAAAAATATACACACACATCTATAGAAAACTGAATGATAAATAAGGGACACACTATAATATATGACTATATGCTTTGACAACATAGATATTGATGTAGACACCAAAAATGAGAGGAAAGTAAGGAGAGATAAAAATCAGAATAAACTTGCTGTTTGCCTTAGAGATATTAACTGGAAGTAAAGGAATACTACTTTAAATCAAAAACTGGGGAAGAGAAAGAAGAGGTTACTAGGTAAAACTCAATAGTACTCAAAGTGAGAAAACAACACACAACAAGCAAAAAAAAAGTGATGGGTGGAAAGAGACTAAGTATATTACATAAGTTTTATTATAAAGGCAGCAGCTAGAAAAAAAGTACAAAACTTCTAATTGTTTATAAAACTAAGACAAAACTGGAGCACTTGGCTGGCTCGTCAATAGAGTATGCAGCTGTGGATCTCATGGTCATGAGTTCAAATACCATGCTGAGGGTTGAGTTTACTTAAAATAAAACTAAGACAAAGTATTATACAAAAAACAAAGACAGGGATCCCTGGGTGGCGCAGCGGTTAAGCGCCTGCCTTTGGCCCAGGGCGCGATCCTGGAGACCTGGGATCGAATCCCACGTCGGGCTCCCGGTGCATGGAGCCTGCTTCTCCCTCTGTCTGTGCCTCTGCCTCTCTCTCTCTGTGTGTGACTATCATAAATAAATAAGTAAAAATTTAAAAAAAAAAAAAAAAAAAGACGTCACACAAACCCCAAACCTAACTCAGAAAACTAGAAAAAGAACAAAATAAAAAAAATTTAAAAAAAGGCAAAGAGTAGGATGGATCCTAGAACTGACAACAGTGGGATGCCTGAGTGGTGCAGGGGTTGAGCCTCTGCCTTCAGCTCAGGGTGTGATCCTGGAGTCCCGGGATCGAGTCCCATGTCAGGCTCCCCACATGGAGCCTGCTTCTCTCTCTCTGCCTGTGTCTCTGCCTCTCTGTCTCTCATGAATAAATAAATAAAATATTAAAAAAAAAAAAAAAGAACTGACAAAAGTGGAAAATACGGTAATATCTGCTATTTAGTATATCAATGTTAACTTCTTAGTTTGATCACTCTATTTTATGCAGTTCATTAACTTTAGAGGAATCTGGATAAAGAGTATATACAAGAATACTAGTGTTTTTGCAACTCTTCTTTAAATCTAAAATTATTCCAAAGTAAAAAGAAAAATTTTGGAATCAATGGTTTTCACCACTGCACAATGCTAGGGAGAGGAAGAAGCAGGGTCCCAACTCAATCCCAGGACCCTGAGATCATCACCTGAGCAGAAGGCAGATGCTTAACCAACTGAGCCACCCAGGCCCCCTAGAAGTCTCTTTATTGAAATATTACAGATATTAAATGAAAAGGGTATGATAGAATACCAGCATTTACTACCCCTAATAAATTATCAGATAAAGCATACTGGTCATCAGTAGCTGCCAACATCACAAAGAGAAAGAGAAACAACATCGTCTGTTACCTGACAAACCACCTCACTGTGGTAGTCTACCTCCAAAATGGCTATTTGTGATCCCCATCTCCTAAAATTCACACGCTTAGGAGTCTCCTTCCACACAGTACCAGGGTTGGTCTGGATAACCAAAAGAATAGAGCAGAAATCATGATACGTCACTTCCATAGTTAAAAAAGGCATTACAGCTTTCTTCCTCCCTATCTGATCACCTGCTCCTACACAGTGCCTTGAGGATAAGAAACTGAGCCTCTTAAAACAGCCATGTGAATAAGCCACCTTGAAAGCAGATCTTCTGGCCTGTCAAACCTTCCGATGACTGCAGCCCTGGGTGAAAGCTTCACTGAGGGAGACCTTGAGCCACAACCACCCAGATAAGCCTAACCTTCAGAAACTGTGGAAGAAAAAAAAATAAGGAAGAAAGAAACTGGAAGATAATAAATGCTGTTTTAAGCTGCTAAATTTTGGGGTAACTTGCTACACAATAATAGATAACTAGTGTATTTATCAAAAGTAATAACTAAACCTTAAACTGATCAAGCCTTGACAGCCACCTACCAATTTACTAAAGGAAAAAAAAAAAAGAGGGCTACGTTAAACAATATCATTCATAAGAATATACTCAGCAAAATCTAGACAATAAAAAACTACAGGGAAAAAAATTCAAAGGAAAAAAAGAGATGGAGGAGTAATCTATATTTAAAGCAACTTAAGATACATAACAACCAAATTGCAATGAGTGAAGCTCCTTTGGATTTGATTCAAACAACAAAGGAAAAAACTAGAAGATTAAATTGTGACTGTGTATTTGGTGCTACTAAGAAATATTGTAATTTTTCTGAATGTAATAATGGTATTGTGGTTATGGTTTTTTTTTTTTCTAAAAAGACTGTCCTTATCTTTTAGAGATACTTAAGGAAATCCGTATGATGCCTGATATTTGCTTCAAAATAATAAGGGGGAAGGGAGTAAATGGAGATATAGATGAAACAACACCTGGGACGCCTGGGTGGCTCAGTGGTATAGCACCTGCCTTCAGCCCAGGGCATGATCGTGGAGTCTCGGGATCAAGTCCCACATCAGGCTCCCTGCATGCAGCCTGCTTCTTCCTCTGCCTGTGTCTCTGCCTCTCTCTCTCACTCTCGTCTCTCATGAATAAAAAAATAAAATCTTTAAAAATTTTAAGAAAAAGAAACAGTATTAGCCATAAATTGATAACTGGTAAACCTGAGTGAAGAGTAATGGGTACCAATACACTATTCTACTTTTTAGGTTCAAAATTTGCCAAAATATAAGAAAAAAGTAGTATTTCTGAAAGAGGATCAAGAAAACAATAACCTAAATTGGAGATAAGCATCAGTAGAAAATTCACAGATTATAAGAGACATTTATCCAGTTCTAGCTATGTCTCTCTCAAAACCTCTCCTTCGAGCAAGAAATACAGAGTCCGAGGTCTCTGCATTGAAAAGAGCTCATGTGTATTCTTTTGAATTTGAGAATAGTTATTAAGTTTTAAGTTGAAACTCCTACCTAAAAACATACTAGATCTGTTTGGGATGGTGAAAAAGTTATGGAAATGCAGAATGATGACAGCTGCACAACACAGTCAATGTACTTTAATACCACTAAACTGTATACTTAAAATAGTAAATTTTATGTATTTACCACAATTTTTTTTAAGATTTTTATTTATCTATTCATGAGAGACACAGAGACTGAGACAGAGACACAGGCGGAGGGAGAAGCAGGCTCCATGCAGGGAGCCCAGTGTGGGACTCCATCCCAGGACTCCAGGATCACACCCCAGGCCAAAGGCAGGCACCAAAACGCTGGAGCCACCCAGGGATCCCCAAAAATATTTTTTAACATATTAGGTATGTTACATACAAAATTTATATTAAAAAGCACAACTTCGGGATCCCTGGGTGGCGCAGCGGTTTGGCGCTTGTCTTTGGCCCAGGGCGCGATCCTTGAGACCCGGGATCGAATCCCACATCAGGCTCCCGGTGCATGGAGCCTGCTTCTCCCTCTGCCTATGTCTCTGCCTCTCTCTCTCTCTCTCTGTGACTATCATAAATAAATAAAAATTTAAAAAAAAAAATTTAAAAAAAAAAAAAAAAAAGCACAACTTCATCTTATATAAAAATGTACAAGATGAGGGCAGCCTGGGTGGCTCAGCGGTTTAGCACCGCCTTCAGTCCAGAGCCTAATCCTGGAGCCCCGAGATGGAGTCCCACATTGGGCTCCCTGCATGGAGCCTGCTTCTCCCTCTGCCTGTGTCTCTGCCTCTCTCTGTGTCTCTCATGAATAAATAAATAAAATATTTTTTTTTAATGTACTAGATGAGCTACAAAGAACTTAATGAAAAATACTGGAGGGGCACCTGGCTGGCTCAGTTAGAGAAGCATGCAACTCCTCTCCTTGGGGCTGTCAGTTCAAGCCCCATGCTGGATGTAGATTTAAAAAAAAAAAAAAAAAAAGAACACGACTCTTTGTTTCAGCTCAGGTCATAATCTCAGGGTCATGCAGGCTCAGCACTCAAGCACTCAGTGGGGATTCTCTCTCACTCCTTCTGCTAACACACTCTCACTCCCTCTCTCTCCCACCATCCCTTCCTCTCCCTCTCAAATTTTTATAAAATCTGTTAAAAATAAAAAAATAAAAAAGAGGGGCACCTGGGTGGCTCAGTTGGTTAAATGTCTGCCTTCAGCTCAGGTCATGATTCTGGGGTCCTGGGATCAAGTCTCACAGCAGGCTCTCCACTCAGTGGGAAGCCTGCTACATTTCCCCCTCTCTCTGCCTGCTGTTCCCCCTGCTTGTATGCTCTCTGTCAAATGAATAAAGTCAAATGAATAAAATCAAATAAATAAATAACTGGAAAAGTGAACATTTTAATGTAAAATGAGTAAAATGAAGTTTTTGTCAGACAAGAAAAAGCGGAATTTCATTACCATTTAAAATGGCATATGGGACACCCAGGTGGCTCAGTGGTTAAGTACCTGCCTTTAGCTCAGGTCATGATCTTGGGGTCCCAGGATTGAGTCCCTCATAGACCTTCCCAGAGCCTGCTTCTCCCTCTGCCTGTGTCTCTGCCTCTGTGTGTCTCTCATGAATAAATAAAATCTTAAAAAAAAAAAAAAAAACAAAACTCTCTCTCTTCCTCTCCCTCTTCCCCCACCCCACATACTTGCAGGCGCTCTCTCAAGAAAAAAAAAAAAATTGGGAGCAGGGAGGATGTTATGTGTGCACTAACCCAGATGTCTCCAGAAAGTTTAATAAAATGCCCAAGAGTATCCAACCAATTCCAAAAGGCAATTCTCTTGCTTTCTAAGCCTTTACTGTTTTGCTTTTGACTGATCTGTAAAACAACACACTTTTCAACTCTATGCTGAGTTCTGCGTATCTGATTCAAGAATGAAGTCTTGAAACCCTGCCAGTCAGTCATGTCCTCCTGAAATATAGTTGACTATTGTTGGTTTGCTGTGCATCTTTAACCAAAAGGCCATACTGCAAAACATAGACATTAGTTAACATAAAGGGAATTAATGTTTGTTTCCAACCTTTAGAAGTTCATCATAGACTCTAAGAACCACAGAAGATAACCTTAGCAAGATTCAAAAAGTACAGTTGATTGTAAATTAGGAAAGAGTGGCACCCAGGGCACATGGGGAACAGAAGATCCTTTTTTTCATCCTTCTTTAAGATTTTTTTTTTTTTTTTTTTTGAGAGAGAAAGAAAGAGAGCGAGCGCACACAAACACAAGTGCACCAAACAAGGAATGGAATAAAGCAAGAGGGACCAACCAGCAGACTCCGTGCTGAACACAGAGCCCAATACAGGGCTCAATCCCACAACCCTGAGAGATCATGACCTGAGCCAAATTCAACAGTCAGATGTTTAACTGACTGAGCTACCTAGGCACCCCTTTTTCCACTCTTCTAATATGAGTGTTTTTTGCGATCTACCTGACACCACTTGATTTCTTCTACTTTTCTATGGGAGGCAGTTCCTCCATTCTCAGAGAGAAACAATATACCAAAATTCTTCATGTTCAACAGACTGCAATTCCATTTGTAACAAACATTAATACAATTTTAAAGTAAATAATCTTTCTAACTGAAACTATCTCTCAGGAATTCATTTAAATCCTTCCCTGGATTACTCCAGCCTCAAGCAATCTCTCCTTCCTCTGAACTCCAAAAGCAATTATTTGTACAATTTATTTGGCAATTAATCCTGCATTGCCTTGTTAAACTTCTTTCATTATTCTCTAATATGTTATTTAAATCTTCTCTAGTTATCTAACTTTCGTGTTTATTTCTCATCTCCCCAAACAGACTATACATTTCTTGCAAGGAAGAGATAAGGCCTTATATTGTTTTGTATACACATAAAAACACAGAGTAGCTGGTACATAGTAAATACAAAGCTTTTTGTGTATTTAAAAAGGAAAAAAATCGGGCAGCCCGGGTGGCTCAGCGGTTTGGCGCCTGCCTTCGGCCCAGGGCCTGATCCTGGAGACCTGAGATCGAGTCCCACATTGGGCTCCTGCGTGGAGCCTGCCTCTCCCCTCCCCGCCCCCCGCTGTGTGTGTCTCTCAAGAATAGATAAATAAAATCTTTTTAAAAAATAAATAAGATAGATAGATAGATAGATAGATAGATAGATAGATAGAAAGAAAGAAAGAAAGAAAGAAAGAAAGAAAGAAAGAAAGAAAGAAAGAAAGAAATCAGTTACATTAAGAAAATGTTCAGGGGTGCCTGAGTGGCACAGTCAGTTAAGCATCTGCAGCTCAAGTCAGGATCCCACTGTCCTGGGATTGAGCCCTGTATGGGGCTCCCTGCTCAGTGGGGAGTCTGCTCCTCCCCCACCCAACTCATGCTCACTCTCTCAAAATAAATCTAAAAAACAAAAAGAAAGAAAGAAAGAAAAAAGGAAAGGAAAGGAAACGTTCAAAGCCATGCCAACTAAGAATCTTTAAGCCAGAGTTGATAGGTTAATATACTATTTTTGTTTTCTTGGCTCCTAAAGTAATGTGGGGTGGTAAAAAGAGTATGGCCTCTGAAATTGAGAAGACCTCAATTTGGATCTTCTACATTTTGAGAACTTGTGAACTTAATCTATAAACATCAATAATTCATCTCTAAAATAAGGATAATAATACCCACCTATAGAAGGCTTTATGGTCATTAAATGAGAGTTTATATAAAACTATAGAATTCCTTATTTCAGATTCTTGAATTTTTTTTCATCTGTGAAATCAGAGTATGTCCTGCTATCTTCAGTATCCAATAGCTGAATTGGCAGTTTTACATTTTCTTACCTAGTGGTACATAAAATAACATACTGTGTAACTTGAACTTGATTAAATTTGGTAAAAGCTAGCAGCATCCTCAACAAATGCTAGCTTCATCTCCTCCCTCCCTCACACCCATTCACACACCATCATACGACTAGGAAACAATTCATCCAGCAGTACAAATGGAAATACCATCAAATCTATTAAAATGCTCAGCACTTTGGCATATAGCATATGCTCAATAAACAGGAAATACTGCGACTGCTTCTCTGAATTCAATCCACAAATATCTGAGTGCACACCATGTACCTCCCTGCCATCATTCTGGGCAGTAGAGATATAGCAGTAAACAAAATAACTCTCAACCTTCACAGAGTTTATATTCTATTAATACATATACTTTCCATGACACACAAAAGTAAAAGTAAAATCACAAGTCAATAGATTGTCCCAAATATTGAAAAAGCTAAGCAACCCAAGAAAGATATTAAAACACAACCAAAACTCAAAATAAATCCTTGGAAGCAAAAGAGGGCATCCAAGCATTTTTCTCTAAGTAAAGATTTGGGAAAAAGTAGAACAGGAAGGGGAAGGGGAAGGGGAGGGGGAAGGGGAAGGGGAAGGGGGGAAAGAAAGGAAGAAAGGAAGAAAGAAAGAGACATAAGATCATCTTTAGTTCCTAAAAATAAAACATATATTAGATTCATTTGAAAGAGGAATAATAATTTGGGTTATCTATGAAACACAACACAGGAGACAGCAAATTAGGTCTTTAAAAATCATCCTAACAGGGACGCCTGGGTAGCTCAGTGGCTGAGCGTCTGCCTTCAACTCAGGGCATGATCCCGGGGGTCCTGGGATCAAGTCCTGCATCAGGCTTCCCAAGGGGAGCCTGCTTGCTTCTCTCTCTGCCTATTTCTCTGCCTCTCTGTGTGTCTCTCATGAATAAATAAAATCTTCAAAAAAGATAAAAATAAAATCATCTTATAAAGTGTTAAACCATTTTTCCAAAGCTTGTAAAGATTTGCAGTTAATTGTAGTTGAAGATTTGAACATCAATTCTTTTAGGTAGAAAAAAGAAAATAAGGCTCCAAGGAAATCTCATACAAAAAAAGCAAAGGGAAAGAGGGTATATAAGCACAACTAACATTTGCAAGTAGCAACGGTGAGGGCTAAGTAAAAAGCTACTTTAAAAAATAACTAAAAAAATAAAAAATAAAAAAAAATAACTCAAGGGGATCCCTGGGTGACTCATCGGTTTAGCGCCTGCCTTCAGCCCAGGGTGTGATCCTGGAGTCCCAAGATCGAGTCCCGTCGGGCTCCCTGCATGGAGCCTGCTTCTCCCTCTGCCTGTGTCTCTGCCTGTGTGTGTGTGTGTGTCATGAATAAATAAATAAAATATTTTTTATAAATAAATAACTCAAAGCACAGAAGTCTAATACCATTTAATAAATAAGCATCCCGAGATCCCTGGGTGGCGCAGCGGTTTGGTGCCTGCCTTTGGCCTGGGGCGCGATCCTGGAGACCCGGGATCGAATCCCACATCGGGCTCCCGGTGCATGGAGCCTGCTTCTCCCTCTGCCTGTGTCTCTGCCTCTCTCTCTCTCTTTCTCTGTGACTATCATAAATAAAAAATAAAAAAATAAAAAAAAAAAATTAAAAAAAATAATAAAATAAATAAATAAATAAATAAGTATCCCTACAATCTTTAGGATGCCAAAAGCATTTTAACAATTTGCTTTCCATTAAATCATAATACAGTGTTATGGGATCCCTGGGTGGCGCAGCGGTTTGGCGCCTGCCTTTGGCCCAGGGCCCGATCCTGGAGACCCGGGGTCGAGTCCCACGTCGGGCTCCCGGTGCATGGAGCCTGCTTCTCCCTCTGCCTGTGTCTCTGCCTCTCTCTCTCTCTCTGTGACTATCATAAATAAATAAAAATTTTAAAAAATTTAAAAAAAATAATAATAATACAGTGTTATATTCATGAAGAATACATATTTTGTGTATGTTATATTGTCTGCACCAAAGCATAAACTCCTTTCTAGGCAGGGATCTTTTTTCTTACTCTTTTTATCCCTGAGGATGCTTTACACATATTAGATAAGAAATTAATATTAAAAAAAAGTCTTGGGGCACCTGGCTGGCTCTGTCAACAGAATATGTGATTCTTGATCTTGAGGTTATGAGTTCAAACCCCACACTGAGCATGGATCCCCACTTTAAAAAAAAAGTCAGGGTGCCTGAGTGCGTCAGTCAGATGGGCATCTGACTCTTGGTTTCAGCTCCGGTTGTGATCTCATGGGTGGTGAGACTGGGCCCGCTCCCCATCCCACTGCTTGCAGGGAAGAGGTGGAGTCTGCCTGAGATTCTTTCCCTCTTCCCCTCTAAAATAAATAAAGAGGGGGATACCTGGGTGGCTCAGCGGTTTAGTGCCTGCCTCCGGTCCCGGGCATGATCCTGGAGTCCCGGGATCAAGTCCCACATCGGGCTCCCTGCATGGAGCCTCCTTCTCCCTCTGCCTGTGTCTCTGCCTCTTTCTCTCTGTGTCTCTCATGAATAAATAAATAAAATGTTTAAAAAAATTTTTTTTAAAAATTAAAAATTAAAATATAAAAATATTTTTTAGACTCAAAATAATTGAGGAAAATAACTATCTAAAACAATTCATTCTCAAAAGATGCCAATATGCCAAAGTAAGCTGAGGTAGGCATTTACTTTAAGGTGTTCTCCTACCTTCTTCTCAAGCCTGAGAATTATACACTTAATCAACATTTACTGAATGTCCACAATGTTATTAGTCCCTGGCAGATTCATAAATTCAGCATGATTCTCTAAAAGGATACTCACTAATGTGACTCTTGATCTCAAGGTCATGAGTTTGAGCCCCACATGGGGTGCAGAGATTACTTAAATAAAATGTTTTAAAGGTTTAAAAACTAAATAAATAAATAAATAAAAGGATGCTCACTACACCTAGTCAGGGAGACTAATACTAGTGAAGCAATTTGTTATGCATGGCATCTTGTAGTGGGTACCAAGTGCCAAGCTGGGCAGAAAAGACTAGAAGCTTGGCAAAAGAAATAACCACAAGTTCAAATGAATAGGAAAAACACGTAATAAAAGAGCCAGAAATGAACCTTAGATAGTTTGGAAGAAAAATGAAACTAAAGGTTTCTAGTTGTTCAACCCAAAAGCTTCTGAGTCACCCTTGATTCTTCCCTCCTTCTCTACTGCCCTGCCCCCACCCTACTGGCCACCCCCCACACTCAATC
This sequence comes from Vulpes lagopus, assembly GCF_018345385.1. Classification (NCBI taxonomy): domain Eukaryota; kingdom Metazoa; phylum Chordata; class Mammalia; order Carnivora; family Canidae; genus Vulpes; species Vulpes lagopus. The sequence continues at coordinate 13,186,091 of NC_054841.1, forward strand.
CATCACAAAATTCTGTTGGCTTACCTTCAAGATACATACTAAATCTGACCACTTCTTATCACCTCCACTACCACCACCTAGGTCTAAGCCAACATTATCTCATACATGGATTACAGTAATAGCCTTCTAGTAAGTCTCCTTACTTCTTGCCCTCTTAAGGCTACTTTTCATAAAACAGCTGAAGGGCATCTCTTTAAAGCCTAATTCAGTTTACTTGTTCTCTGCTAAGCCCTACAGTGAAGAAAGGGTATGGGTGTACGTATACAAGCACAAAGAAAAATGAATGGAAAGACAGACACACAAAATCTTCAATAATGGAGAATGAAATTTACTGGTAATCTTTATTTGCTCTTTGATTTCTTTATTTTCTCCTTTGTACCTTTCTGTATTTTCCACATGAACATGAATTACTTTTGTAACAAAAAATATAGAGCTTTAGGGGTGCCTGGGTGGCTCAGTGCTTTGACTCAGGTCATGATCCCAAGGTGGGGGGAAGGGGAGGGGAGTGTCCTGGGATTGAGCCCCACATCAGGCTTCCCGAAGAGAGCCTGCTTTTCCCTCTGCCTATGTCTCTGCCTCTCTCTGTGTGTCTCTCATGAGTAAATAAATAAAATCTTTAAAAAAATGAAAGGCTTTACTTTGGGGGGGGGGGGTCAGAAGATCCCCCTGGAAAAAACAAAAATAAAACACCTGCAGTAGTTCTCCACCATGCTCAAAGCAAAAGCTGAAAACATTACAGCCACCACTGTTACCTCTCAGATTTCTTCTCTTACTACTTACTCCTTTATTCACTGTGTTCCAGCACACTAGCCACCTTCTGTTCTTCAAATACGCTAAAAATGCTCCTACCAAAGAACCTTTGCACTGGCTGTTCCCTCTGCATAGGTCACTCCCCGCTCCCCAATATTCAAAAAGCTTACTTCCTGGACACTGTGCTCAAATGCTACTTTCTCAGAGAAAGTTACCATGACTACTCATGGAAAGTGTAAATTCCACAACACACATACACACCACTTTCCAGTCTCCTTATGAGGGTTTTTTTTTTTTTCCATAGTCATTCTGGTCCCTAGTATATCCCTAACATCTAGAGAACAGCCAGACACATAGCTAGCACTCACTAAATCTCTATAGAATAAACTAAAACATGGAAACAGAAATGAGAATTAAAGGATTTTGGACAGTGTAAAAAGGTATATTCTATGGGGACGCCTGGGTGGCTCAGCAGTTTAGCACCTGCCTTCGGCCCAGAGTGTGATCCTGGAGTCCCGGGATTGAGTCCCATGTCGGCTCCCTGCATGGAGCCTGCTTCTCCCTCTGACTGTGTCTCTGCCTGCCTCTCTCTCTGTCACGAATAAATAAATAAAATCTTAAAAAAAAAAAAAAAAAAAAAGGATGTACATTTCAGGAGTCAAAGACAAAAAAACCAATCTGATAGGAGCAGAGAACTTGGAACAAAGAAGCCTTCCACAGGCAAAGAGACTTTGGTAACAGTGAGTAACTAGAAAAAATGAGAGACTTGAAGGATGGTAAGTTGACAAAAACAAAAAAGGCTATGGGCCAGAAGAAAACTTAGGTTGAAAGGAAAGGGATAAAATAGTTGGGAGACAAAAAGGGCTGAGAAGAAGAGGGCATGAAGAGGTCAGAAGAGTTATAAATACAGGAGAAGTCCAAGAGGAAGGATGAGACTGTACAGGGAGGAGCAAAAGACCACAGGAAAGAGGTGGAGCCTATGATTATATCACAATACTGTTGTTCAATCCTAAAACCTAACAATCCTGAAAAATATATACATTTTATGCCTTTGTTTCCAAAATGTAAATGACTTAGAAGTGTTACAACACACAAAGACGTGTATGTGTATCAGCTGTATCACTTTGAACATTCAAATTCCTCACTGTAAAAATACATAAGAATTTAAAAGGTTACAGGTAAAAAAAACAAAAAAAAAAAACAAAAAAAAAAAAAATAAAAAAAAATAAAAGGTTACAGGTGCCTAGCTGGCTCAGTTGGTAAAGCATGTGACTTCTGATATTAGGGTTGTAAATTCGAGCCCCACACTGGATATAGAGATTACTTAAAATCAGCCAAATAAGCATCTGACTCTTGATTTCTGCTCAGGTCATGATCTCAGGATTGGGAGACTAAGCCCCATATCAGGCTCCAAACTGGGCATGGAGCCTTTTAAGATTCTCTCTTTCCCATGGGGCACCTGAGTGGCTAAGTTGGTTACTCTTGGTTTCAGCTCAGGTCACTATCTCAAGGTTGTGGGATTGAGCCCCAACTGGGTACCACATTCCATGGGGAGTCTACTGGAGATTCTCTCCCTCTCCCTCTGCTCCTACCCTAAAATAAATAAATCTTAAAAAAAAAAAAAAACCCTCTCTCCCTCTGCCACTCCTGCCCTGCACAAAAAAGGATTTAAAAGGTTAAATTCATAAAATTGGAGTTTTTAAATTTCATACCTTAAAACTACTGGTAGGCACTTGCCATGAAACAGATGAAAGATGAAGGAAGGTAGAGGTGGGCAATCCCAATCTTTTAGTAATCTACTCATCATTCTGCTCTGCCAATTTACAGAACTGGGCAACCTGTATTTCCCTCACTAGGAAAACAGTGTAACAGGATTTGCCTTGAAATTTGAAATAGCCAAACCACAACACAAATATCAACTTTAATACAAAGTCTACTGATGCTCTGAAACATTAACCTGAGAGAAGTTAAAATGTTTCTTGAATTCACATCAAATTAATATTGAGCTTATGCAAATCTCTTTAAATTTTTTTAGTTTTCTGAGAGTTCAATATAGTATAAAACTCTATACAATAAATATCTACACAGCACTGTACAATGATTTTATGTATCTATATTCTCAGAGGCATAATGAATCTACTAAACAAAAAAAAATTTTAAACAATTTTTAAATCAAAAGTTTTAAGTAACTGTGCAAGTTATGCCCTTATCAGTGTTACGCCACAAATGAAACAAACACATAGTACCTTAGAAGTGTGAATGTATGCACTCATCACTAAAAGCTGGCCAAGTGCCATTGTATCATTGATAGAATAGCTTCAAATTCCACTCAGAGCACAACTGCAGTTGCACTGAATCCAGCAGTATAAGCATGCCTGCATGTTATTATGAAGAATCGTGGAAAATTTCACAGGCTGACATCCAGAACGTCTGCGGTTCTTTTCATATTTCTTTCTTCCTGCAAAGTAGTTATTAGACCAGTAGCTGTTTTATTTTTTTTAAGCTGGAAATTTCCACTGTTTTCTTTTTAAACTAGTCTTAAGTGTAAATTACAAAATATTCCAAAATTCCAGCATGATACAAAGAATAATTTAGACAGAGAAGAATTAAAATATCAATCTTCAAACTAGGGTGAGGGGACTAGTAAGCAAACTAAGGTGTCACTCTTTTCAAAAAGTGTCTAGGGAAATATTTAGGCAATTTAAGGTTCCAATAATTTAATATAAATTCTAAATGTGATAAATAGCACATTGTGAAGCTGGTATTTTGTCATTAGCTTGTAGGGGAGGTACTCAAAAGCCAATATAGGGGATCCCTGGTTGAGCGCTTGCCTGTGGCCCAGGACACAATCCTGGAGTCCCGGGAATCGAGTCCCACCAGGTTCCCTGCATGGAGCCTGCTTGTCCCTCTGCCTGTGTCTCTGCCTCTCTCCCTTCTCCCCCAACCCCCGCCCCTTTCTCATGAATAAATAAAATCTTTATTAAAAAAAAAAGGGGGGGATCCCTGGGTGGCTCAGCGGTTTAGCGCCTGCCTCTGGCCCAGGGCGCGGTCCTGGAGTCCCGGGATCGAGTCCCGCGTCGGGCTCCTGGAATGGAGCCTGCCTCTCCCTCCTCCTGTGTCTCTGCCTCTCTCTCTCTCTATCATAAATAAATAAATCTTTAAAAAAAAAAAAAAAAAAAGCTAATATAACCAGTAGAATAGTTAAGCACAGACACCATGAAAAGAGAAGACCATATATAACAGCTTGGTGAGAAAGGACTATACTATACTAACAGAGGTTAAATCACAGAGATCAGTAAGGATTCAAAAGGGAAGAATGACAAACCAGCATAGCCTTAGCTACTACAAAGTTTTTAGAAAACTACAACGTTTTAGAAAAGTCTTCAACACTTTTTCATTAGGATTATACCAGACTGATATATTTGATGTTTTTAATCTTACTCTTTAATAATAAATGAGGAAATAGATAAGAACTTATTAAAGAGGTAAAAAGACACATCAAGTTCCCAGCTATTTAAGATGAAAAATGACTTTTAACAGTTAAATACAGTAGAAAATTTATTAAGTTTAAGAACTGCTGGGGATCCCTGGGTGGCTCAGCAGTTTGGCGCCTGCCTTTGGCCCAGGGCACGATCCTGGAGTCCCAGGATCAAGTCTCCCGTCGGGCTCCTGGCATGGAGCCTGCTTCTCCCTCTACCTGTGTCTCTGCCTCTCTCTCCCTCTATCATAAATAAATGAATAAATCTTTAAAAAAAAAAAAAAAAAGAACTGCTATATCCGGGCAGCCCAGGTGGCTCAGCGGTTTAGCGCCGCCTTTTGGGCCAGGGCCAGATCCTGAAGACCTGGGATCGAGTCCCACATCGGGCTCCCTGAATGGAGCCTGCTTCTCCCTCTCCCTGTGTCTCTGCCTCTCTCTCTCCCTCTCTGTGTGTCTGTCATGAATAAATAAATAAAATCTTAAAAAAAAAAAAAAAAAAAGAACTGCTATATCCTAGGTTAACAACTTTAGTTTTTCCTTCCATTTACATGAAGAAATGGGATTTTTATACATTTGCATTACTGTTATCCATGCTTTAAAACAGTTGTTATTCCCCAAAATATACATATAATCAAAAGCTTGAGCATTAGTACAAAAACACTGCTGATCACCAATAAAGATCTGTACCACCAAAGACAGAGAAAATATTTGCAAAATATATCTGATAAAGACATATATCCAGAATATACATTTTAAAAAAGAAACTCTTAAAACTCAGTAACAAAAGCAGGGGGGATAGAGGTAAATCAGTAGATCAGTAGACCTTTAAGTAACATCTTATTTAGTGGTAAAAGACTGAATACTTACCCACTAAGACTGAGGGTAAGACAAAGATTACCTCCCCAAATTGATCAAACAGATCACAATCAAAATCCCAAGACTGCATTAGTCATTATAATAAAGAAAAAAAAAAAGAAAGAAAAAGCATACTAATTGAAAAGGTAGAAATAAAATTATTCACAAACATGATTACCTATGGACGTAATCCTAAGGAAACTACATAAAGTTACTAAAAAATGAGTTTAGCAAGGTTACAAAATATACAGAATATAAAAATCACTCATATTTCTACATACTAACAAAATTATTGGAAAAGTTTAAATTTTTTAAATACTACGTACAATCACATTTTAAAATATGGAACTTAGTGATAAATTTGACAGTAAGATCTATATGCTGATAACTACAAAACACTAAGAGAAATTAAAGAAGACCTAAGGAGAGATCTAGGACAAGTTCACAGAAGACACAACATTTTTAAGAAATTGATTCTTCCCAAATTATCAATTGGTTCAATGCAATCACAATCAAAATCACAACAGAGATTCTGCAGAAATCAGCAATATTCTCCTAACTGTATGGAAATAAAAGGCAAAAAGGGCCTACAAGAGCCAAAACAAATGGGAGAAGAAATGACAAAGTTGGATGATTTATCTTATCTGATTGCAAGACTGGGGTTAAGACAGACAGATAAACTGACCTGCACATATGTGGTTGATTTTCAACAAAGGTGCCAAGACAATCCAATGGCAAATGTATAATCTTTTCAACAAACGGTGCTGGAAAAATTCAATAGCCATATACCAAAATATGAACCTCAACTCTTATACACAAAAATGAACTCAAATGGCCATATACTCAAATTTAAGAGCTAAATCTATAAAACTTCTAGAAGAAAACATAACAGTAAATCTTAATTACCTTGGGTTTGGCTAAGATTTCTTAAATGCAACAAAAAAGGCATGAACTATAAAATGCAAAAATTAATAAATTGAATTCCAATGACATCAAAAACTTTTGCTCTTCCAAAAAATTAAGAAAATCAAACAGCAGACCACGGTCTCAAAAAAAAAATCTGTTTTAAAGACAGAATAAGCACGCAAGCAGGGGAAGGGGCGGAGGGACAGAGGAAGAGAGAGGGCTCCACACTCAGCACAGAGCTCAACAAGGGCCTCTATCTCACAATCCTGAGATCATGAGCAGAGCCAAAATCAAGAGGCAGATGCTTAACCAACTGAGCCACCCATGCACCCCTCAAATTAAATATTTCTAAAACATATATCCAAAAAGGTTTGTATCTACAGAACTCTTAAATCTCAATTAGCTAAACCACCCAACTTAAAAATAGCATAAAATATGAACAGACATCTCACCTTAAACAAGTACATGAAAATATGCTCAACATTATTACTCATTAAGGAAACTCAAATTAAAGCTATGATGAAATACCACTATACACCCACTAGAATGGCTAACATTAAAAAAAGACTGACCAGGGCAGCCCCGGTAGTGCAGTGGTTTAGCGCCGCCTGCAGCCCAGGGTGTGATCCTGGAGACCCGGGATGGAGCCCCATGTCCGGCTCCCTGCATGGAGCCTGCTTCTCCCTCTGCCTGTATCTCTCTGCCTCAATCTCTCTGTCTCTCTCTCTCTGAATAAATAAATAAAAAATCTTTAAGGAAAAAAAAAAAAAAAAAGACTGACCATATTGAGGAGCCTGGCTGGCTCAGTCGGTATAGCATCTGTGTGACTCTTGATCTTAGGATTGTGAGTTGGAGCCCCATGTTGGGTGTGGAGATCAAAGAAAAATTTTAAATCTTAAAAAAAAAAAAAAAAAAAAGAAGAAGAAGAAGAATCAAGACATATAAGATGAAATACACTTTGAGAAACAGCTGGCAATTTCTTTTTAAAAAAATTTTTTAACATTTTAATTATCTTAGAAAGGGGAGGGAGTGAGAAAATTCAAGTGTGTGGCAGGTGGCACAGGGAGTGGAGTGGGAGAAAAAGTCTCAAGCAGACTCTGCACTGAATACAGAGCCCAACACAAGGGCTTGATCTCACAACCCTGGGATCACCAACCTGAGCCAAAACCAAAAGTCAGACACTTAACTAACTGCACCACCCAGGTGCCCCAGTTTCTTAAAATTTTTAAGTGTTGAACATACACCTAGCATATAACCCATTCTATTCCTATGTATTTACTCAAGAGGAAATAAAAGCCTATGTCCCTACAAATCCTTGTATACAAATGTCACAGAAGCTCTATTTTTCTTAATAAAAGACTGAACACAACCCAATGTTCATCAACAGTTATCTATGTGAATAAACTGGGATAAAACTATACAAAGAAATAGCACTAATCAATCAAAAATAAAACTACTGATAAAGCAGGGCACCTGCCTGGTTCAGCTGGTAGAGCATGCAACTCCTGGTCTCAGGGCTGTCAAGTTTGAGCCCTGCACTGGGAGTAGAGATTACTTAAAAAGGAATATATAAAAATCTACAGACATATGCAACAACATGGATAAATCTCAATATAACTATACAGTGCTAAGTGAAAAAAAAAAAAAAAAACAGCTCTCCTCAAAAAAAAAAGTACATAGTACTTCTGGATTTCAGCTCAAAGGAAGCAAAGGTGCAACTATCTTCAGTCATCCCAAATTCAGGCTCATCCAACACCAGATGCCTCCAACATGCTGACTACCTAAGTTCAACCCCAACTAGATCAAACTCATATACCTGAGGTACGCCAGTGAGGAAATCAATGCCATGTCAGAGCTGGCTCCCAAGATCAGCTCCTAGATCTGTCACAAAAAAAAAGGATGGTGATGATATCACTAAGGCACGGGTGATTGGAAGGGTATGAGGATTACAGTGAAACTGACCATTCAGAACAGAAAGGCCCAGATTGAAGTGGTACCTTCTGCCTCTGCTCCGATTATCAAAGACTTCAAGGAACGTCCAATAGGCAGAAAGCAGAAAAAAAACAAGTGAGCGGCCCTTGCCCTGTTAACCACAGGAGAAATATTACTTTTGATGAAATTGTCAACACTGCTCAACAGATTAGGCACGTCTTTAGCCAGAAAATTCTCTAGAACCATTAAAGAGATCCTTGGGACTGCCCAGTGTTTGGGCTGCAATGCTGATGGCTGCCACCCTCATGACATCATAGATGACACCAACAGTGGTTCAGTGAAATAGTCGACAAAGGAGAACAACAAAGGAGGGACGCCTGGGTGGCTCAGCAGTTAAGCATCTGCCTTTGGCTCAGAGTGTGATCCTGGAGTCCCAGGATAGAGTCCCACATCAGGCTCCCTGCATGGAGCCTGCTTCTCCCTCTGCCTATGTCTCTGCCTCTCTCTCTCTCTCTCTCTCTCATGAATAAATAAATAAAATCTTAAAAAAAACTACAAAGGAAAATATTTCAAGAAAGGATCATCTGACAGGGAGGCGGATAGAATACACAGCAACAATTCAATTTATATGAAATTCTCAAAAAGGTCAATTAATCTTCAGTGACATAAGGGAGATCAGTAATTACAGAAGATTGGGGGAGGAATGGATTTTAAAGAGATACAAAGATACTTCTATTAGAGTCACTACGTATTTTCATATTGTACTTGTGGTGACAGATCACAGGTGGACTTCAATGTCAAAACTCAAATTGCACACTTCAAATATACAGAATTAACTGAATGTCAATTATACCTCAATAAAGTTGAAAAAAAGAAAAAAGTGAACTATAGTGATAGAAGGCAAGAACAGTGGTTGACTGAATACTACAAACCCCTGAAAAGGACTGAATACAAATGGGCAAGATAGAACTTTTTAGAGATGTGAATGTTCTGTATCTTGATCATGGTAGTAGTAACACAGCAGTTTACATCTGTCAAAACAGCACACTTAAAATGGTTCGATTTTAGTATAAGTAAATTATACTTCATAAAAGCAGATATCTACATTATTAAAAGCACATCCAAATGTTATATAATTACATTTTAAACACCTTTAAACATATGAAACAGTATATAATCACAACATATTGTAGTTTACCACCTCATTAATCTATGCTATCAGTCTGACATTCTGACTTCATTTTTTAGGCTTTTATTTGTAAGCAATCTTTATACCCAATACGAGGCTCGAACTCACAACCCCAAGATCAAGAGTCCCATGCTCTTCCAACTAAGCCAGCCAGACACCCCTTATTTTACATTCTTTAAATTTTACATGATTTTTTTTTTTATGTTACAAAAGAAAAAGAAATCATAAAAGCACAAGAAGAAACACATAAGGGAAACAAGCACTTCTATACACCCCTGGTGGATTCATAAATTGATACAACCTCTACAACCGGGAGCTAGCTGCAATTATCTATAAAACTTAAAATTCATACTTTTTAATACTCTAGCATTCTACTTCCAGAAATTCTTATATGCTCTATAACAAAACATGGGAACAAAGAAATACATGAGGATATTCACTTACAGCTTTGTTTGTAGTAATATGAAACTAAATACAATACATATCCACACAGTGAAATACTGTGTAACCATTAGAAAGAATTTAAAATTATAAAAATAAAAAAATAATAATAAAAATAAAAAATAAAAAAATAAAATAAAATTATAAAAATAGATATGAAACCTTGCCCAAGATCATTTAAAAAATATACACAATCCAGAACAGGGCTCCTGAGTGCCAATTACATAAGTGGGTTAGTTTTATGAAAATATATCTACCTATACTTGTACATTTTTTCTGAATGTACACTACACCTTAATATAAAGCTTAGCCAAAAAAAAAGTAGCAGAAATTCACTAAATTTAAAAGCTTTTAAGCCTATGCATTTATAGGCCTACAGTTAACAATGACTCTACAGTTAACAATAACTCTGAGAGGGGACAGGGATATGGCTGGAAGACAGCTGAGGAAGGATGTCTTTCCACTGAATACCCTTTGGTACCTTGTGAATTTATCCCATGTGCAACAGTTATATATATCAAAAAATATTTTTGAACTGAGACCATTTGCAACCATATCTCTGTATGAGTTGGGATTTTCATAATACAGAAATAAACTAGAGACAGAGATGGATTTAGATCCATAATAGTTCTTCATAACCCAATTTCAAATTTTTATATTCATCACAGCAATCTCATTTCCACTGCCTTTATAACCAGCAGTTTAAAATTCAACAAAATAAATTTTAATAAAATCACATTTTCTATTTTGAACAGGGTTTTGTAGAAGACTTCATTTGAAGAAAAAAAGGGCTCTACAGTACAAAAGACTGTTAAATGAGATGATATACATTAAACACCCAACACTGTCCAAGCATATAGGCTTGGATAAATGGTAGCTTTTATCTTTTATATCTAAGAATATGAATCAGCACACAGGAAAAAGAATTTTACTAGAGTAAAAGCGGGTAAGACAGAACAAGGGAAACTTAACAGCTAAAGTACAAAATTCATAGAATTAAGGAGATAATGCTGGAAATACAGATTAAGAGTCAGATTATGAAAGGCTTTGGGCACACCAGGGGAAGGAGTTTAGTTTCATACTTAGACAAAAGACAATAGATCTCATGCCTTCAAACAGTCAAACATGCAAAGTTTTGTTTTGGTTTTTTTTTAAGATTTTATTTATTTATTCATGAGACAGAGGCAGAGACACAGGCAGAGGGAGAAGCAGGCTCCACGCAAGGAGCCCGATGTGGGACTTGATCCCAGGACTCCAGGATCACGCCCTGAGCCAATGGCAGATGCTCAACCGCTGAGCCACCTAGGCGTCCCCAGAGATAAGTTTTTAAAAGGTAAATAAGAGTGACACCTGGGTGGCTCAGTGGTCCTGGGATCGAGTCTTGCATCAGGCTCCCCAGAGGGACCCTGCTACTCACTCTGCCTATGACTCTGCCTCTCTCAGTCTCTTAGGCATAGAGATTACCTTTATAACAATAAATAACAAAGGAGAAAGGCTCTGTCACAAAAAACAGGTGAAAATCTAAGTTTAGTATAACCCCTCTGGAGGCAACTAGGAAAGAGCCATTAAAGTTTTAAATGTTTATTTCCTTTGATTCAGAAATTTCATTTCTAAGATGCCTATACTGAGATATACTCAAGCCTACACACAGATCTACATATAGTTCACTGCAGTATCAATCAAAATAGTAAAAGACTGGAAAGAGCAATGCAGAACTGGTTAAAATAAGTTACACACAAAATCCATTTGTACAGTGGAATATTATACAGCCTTTTAAAAATGTGAGATATATAGAAGGCTCTCCAAGTTCTTTTGTTAAGTGAAAATAGTAGGAGCCCCACTTTAATCAGAAATAGAGGGAGGACTAATCTGGCTCAGCAGATTAGTGCCGCCTTTGGCCCAGGAGTGATCCTGGAACCCCAGGATTGGGTCCCATGTCCGGCTACCTACATGGAGCCTGCTTCTCCCTCTACCTATGTCTCTGCCTCTGTGTGTGCCTGTGTGTGTGTGTGTGTGTGTGTGTGTGTGTGTGTGTGTATCTCAGGAATAAATAAAATCTTCAAAAGAAAAAAAAAAAAGAGGGAGTGGGAGAGATTAGGAAAAAGATACTGGAGAGAGACATCCACAACTATATATACAGAATATCCTCTAACTTCAGTAACCTTTGGAAAGGGGGGTAGTTATAAAGACCAAAGACTTGGGGGACCAGGATCCTTACTTTTTCAAGGTATACCACCTTTTTGTACTGCTTCAATTCTATCACGTTTATGCCTCCTTTTCAATTAAAAAAATTTTTAAACATTTTTTAATTTTTTTTAATGTAACTAAGCACTACAGAATAAAAGATGTGGGAAAGAGAGATCAGAAGCAGTAATTAAGACCCTTTAGGTCTACCTATCTCCTCCATGAAGCATTCCCTAACAATTCCAGTTGAAAATGACCTTTTCTTCCTCTGAACTTTTGAACCACTTATATTGTTGCAACTATATTTTTTCAATTATACTTATTTCTCAGCTAGATTATAAGCTCCTAGGTCATAAAGAGATTTTAATGCCTACAATACTTAGCACAATTCTTTGGAGAACAGTGATACTGAATACAAACATCTGACAACTTACAGGACTGTCAGTCTTACGGCATTTGGGAAATATGAATGCATGCAAGACCCAGACATGATTTATCTGGGACAACTCTATGAGGGAGACATACCTCCCAAGCAAATCCTTAGGACTCTAATTTTATCCCAATATCCAAATAGAAAAGCTGACCTGAGGGACACCTGGGTGGCTCAGCAGTTGAGCGTCTGCCTTTGGCTCAGGTTGCTCAGGTCGTGATCCCGGAGTCCCTGACCCAGTACTACATCGGGCTCCCTGTGGGGAGCCTGCTTCTCCCTCTGCCTTCTGTCTCTCATGAATAAATAAAATCTTTAAAAAAAGAAAAAAAGAAAAACTGACTTGAGAGTTAGAACTCTAGAAACTTTCATATCGAAACACCAAGCATTTGAGGGAACTTAAAATGAATATATTTGAAAAAATAATAGATTTCAAAAGCTTAAAAGAAATGGTCCCCACCTCAAAAAATTGACAATTTGACTGACTCTGTCCTACCAATCAATACTGACTCCTGTGCATGTGAGGAAATAATAAAGATTCATATCCGAAAATAAGAACTATATTTTCAGCTGTGGTGGCCTAGGAAATTTACTTAAATAGGATCTGAACTGGACCTTGAAGACTAGGCCTAGATAACAAGGGAGAAGAGGCAGAAAGCAGCAGTGTGATTGACACAAGGGACAACACAAGTAGGAAAACTGAGTTTAAAAAGACTATGTTAACAACTGAATACTAGGTTAAGGAGGATTGTACTCTGCAGATTTATAAGCAAAAACTGTAATCAAAATGATGTTTAATAAGTACAGAGATGGGGATCCCTGGATGGCTCAGCGGTTTAGCGCCTGCCTTCGGCCCAGGGCATGATCCTGGAGTCCTGGGATCGAGTCCCACGTCAGGCTCCCTGCATGGAGCCTGCTTCTCACTCTGCCTGTGTCTCTGCCTCTCTCTCTCCCTCTCTCTGTGTCTCTCATGAATAATAAAATCTTTTTAAAAATAATAATAAGTACAGAGAGGACTAAGGGAAAGAACAGAGACTGCTTTGAAAGCTGTTACATAACCTAGAAATAAAGGGCCTGAATTACAGTTTTAGATTTTTTTTTTTTTTAAATGATAGTCACAGAGAGAGAGAGAGGCAGAGACATAGGCAGAGGGAGAAGCAGGCTCCATGCACCGGGAGCCCAACGTGGGATTCGATCCCGGGTCTCCAGGATCGCGCCCTGGGCCAAAGGCAGGCGCCAAACCGCTGCACCACCCAGGGATCCCTACAGTTTTAGAAATTGTAATGAAAATATATTTAAGGGGTGCCTGGGTGGCTCAGTCAATTAAGTGTCGGCCTTCAGCTCAGGTCATGATCCCAGGATTGTAAGATTGAGCAGGGAGCCTGCTGCTCCACTTGCTTGTGTTCTATGTCAAACAAATAAAATCTTTTAAAAAACATATATGTATACATAAATATATTTAAGAGAAATATATCAATAGGATTCTGAAAAAACAAAACCAGGTTTATTCAAATCCACTCACTTAACACATTGAATATTTAAATGACCAAGTCTTAAAATGCCTTACCTCTGAATTCTTGCTAATGATCTCTCACCAACAGAAATTGCTCTCTCCATGTTAAAATCTTACTCATTCTTCAAAGATCTGCATCCAGATCACCTGGTAAAGTAGTCCCTTTCCCCCTCTGAACTTCTCCTTGACTTCATAAGCAAAATTGATTGCCTTGTACTGAAGTGATGTGAATACCTGATTGATTGTGTGCACTTGGAGGTCAAAACCTTAACTCTCATAGTGCCTTAAACACTACAAGCTTAATAAACACTCATTAAGTATGTGTGTACAGAGAGTGGGCAAGCGCCAAACAGTAGCAAATTAAAGATGATTAAAGCTTAAGGCCTCATGGCTAAGAGAATGGTCTTAGGAAAAATCAGTTTAAAAAGTAACATGTGGGAAGATTTTGTACTTTAAGGGAAGAAAAAGAAAACTGGAATTTACTGGACAAGTTCACAATTCCAGGTTTACCTAACTTGGGATCCATCCACCTTCTACCAATCTAGATGTGGTTGTGTACTTTGAAAGTAGCTTCCTGAATTCATTTTACTGATTCCTGATAGTACTCTTAAAACTTAGTATAGTAATAGTCTTTATTACATGAAGAAGATACTATATTACTGGCCCTCCAATGGATGCAACATGTGTGTGCAGTTATTTTTCTCACTAGCAAAGTTAGATTTTCCTAGATGCAGCCAAACACTTGCTCTGACAGTAACAGGGCCAACTACCTTGGCTGGGATGAAAGTCTTACAAAACACCATGAACCTGGATGAAGCAGAAGGTGTTTAGACTAACGACACAATTTGATGAAGAGAATACTGGGTAATCCTTAAAACATTTTCAAATAAAGTTGCCAAATTTCAATCTGGAAACAAAATCAAGCTGATACAGCTACTCTACAGTGACTTAAATTCAATAATCCATTTCATTGATGACAGTTTTACTGAGAGTAAAGAAAAATATGACTTTATTTTCTTACAACAGAAGGAGGGGGCTGAAAACTCTCTCCCCCTCCCACTTACAAAGGCACACGTGTGCAAGCAGGCGCTCTGCAGCTCCTAGCATATACTACAGTGAAGTCAGGAGCTCAGTCATCCACTCCAAACTGATGAGTCAGCACTGACGGGTTACCATTATCTGGCATAAAGAGCGTAATCCATTTAATGTTTGACCAAGAAAACTTAAATATAAGGCTATTCTACATATCTATACAATGCTTTAAGTTTATAGAATTTTCCAATATAATGAACCTTGGAAGAATATATACTCCACCCTCTTTGTTTTATAAATTTCAAGAAAGACCCAGGGACTAATTTGCAGGAAGCTTACAGTACTAGTTTACAAATTATTCTCAATTCTTCACAGGTAAGTATCATTTTCAAAGTAACAAGCAAACAAATGATACTGATTAGGTAACAAAGGGGAAATATTCAAAGGCTTTCACATGTAAACTTACATATATACATATATATGTTTATTTTTATTCATCTCTACACTCCTTGTGGGGCTCGAACCCATGGCCTGGAGATCAAGAGTCACATGCTTTTCCAGTTGAGCCAGCCAGGTACCCTGTGATTTTTTTTTTTTTAAGTTGTTTTAAAACCGAAGTATGATCATGCTGTTCTTTCCACCAGTAACACTCTCATTTATAAAAGTATCAGTTTAGGACACTTAGATTATGATAAATACTTCCTCTCAAAGTAAAAATAATTTGGTTTTAGATTTTACTTAAACAGAATAGTAAAGAATATTTACTCTAAAAGCCTCTCCTTTTTTTTTGTTAGAACTCTTTCTTCCCCTCCCCATGCTTTCTCCTCTTTTGTGCTCAAGTTCTCAAATGCATAAGATGGAGGAACAATACCACAATGCAACTGCAGGCTTCCTGCCTACTAGCCAGTCATTATTCTTGACTCAAGAACTTTCAAAACACTGCTTGGGTTGCTTTGAGATTCCCTCTTTCAGATTTTCCCTCCTTCATGGAACATCTACTTAAAAGAATGACTTCAAAAATGTCTTGCTGCACCCAATCACAACTCTCTAAGCAAACTAAAAATGCTAGCCTTAGATATGAAGGTGGGATATAAATGCCTTAAATTCGAACACCAATTTCAAAGTACAGGACAGGAAAAAAAAAAGTATTTCTGGCCAAGCATTATAGTACTTTTCTCATTAATCTTGTTTCTGAAAAATTCATATTTATGACTACTAAACTACCATCACTTTTTTTTTTTAACACCATTCGGATCTCTATCTCAAACTACACTGTAATCAATGGAAAAGGGCTACCCTAATTATAACTGACAAAGTTCAAAACAAATTGGAGTATATTCATCTATTTTTTTTTATTCATTTATTTTAAAAAGCTATCAAGGGCAGGAAAAATTACCAGCAGCAGTCACCTGGAAACCTAGGGAATTTCCCATTTCCTCTGACCACACTTTGATGGTGGCAGTAGTACTTAAAAATTTGATTGTTGAGATAAACCAATGGAGCTACTTTATACTGAGACATGTGGGTGTTGGGAAGGGGGATAAATTATATGCCCGGTTCAGCATAAGTTCTTTCCTTTTTAAAGGCAAAAGCATTAAATATGAAAGTCAAACACATTGATTTACAGGTAACAACTTGTCAAATCGTTACAATAAAAATTTTTCCAACGCCTCTAACAAAAATAAAAAGACTAATCTATTCCAAACAATATTCAAAAAAGCTCAATTCCAGTACAACAAAATAATTTAGCTAGTCCCCTGGAGTTTGTTATAATGGGATTTAACCTGTACACTCAACATTCAATTAACCATGAGGCTTATCCTAATTGAGGATTATGCTGACTTCTGCAGTCTTTTCCCATCTATCCATCTACCACTCCTACTCAGCTGCCATAGCTACCAAAAGCAAAGCCCCAGGGAGCAGTAGATTATCCATTACTATGTGGTACCCATGCCAATATTCCCTTTTCATTCTTATGTGGATGATGAAGAGTTAAATTTAGTAATCTAATCAGCCTAGTTTCCAAAAAGTGAAACTTCAGAACCCTTACTCATAGCCTCTAACCAAAGAAATTAAACATTTTAGAAGAATACCTTCATAAGTGAAGAGCAGACAAGAAGTTACCCTTCCAAAAAAAAGTAAAAAAAAAAAAAAAAAGTCACACACTTTCCTAGAACATATCGATAAAAAAAATATTAATGGAAAAAATAGGGCACAGACATCCCTAATGAAAACTAGGAAAAAAGACTAACAGAAAAGACTAGTCCATTTGCTCTTAAAATATTCTTTGAAATGCATAAAATCCATTTGCCAGATAGGTCAGACTTTCCTTTGCCTATAAGCCACATTTACTACAGTTAAATAAACCTTAATTACTGCCGCCGCCGCGCCCCCCCCCTCCCCAAACTGACCTAGGCCAGCAGAACCTACCAAACTGAGTTAATGCTGACAAAGTTGGAACCCGGCAGTACACAGTCTAAGAAGATTATCCAGTTTGTGGATAAATCAGCCTCCTAGACAGCGCAGGTCTTCCTTTCAACTCCTGCTGTGTATCTTCTGGCCATTTTCCTGTTCATTTAACAACTCTCTACCAGAAGGTAGGAAAGGGAAAGGCGATTAAATTCAAGTCAATTCCATCATTTGTTAGGAGCTGAAAATAAGGTTAGACTCAGGATAAACTGCACCTTAGCCCAAAACAATCTCCCAGAAATCCTATCAAAAAAACCAGTGGACTAAATGAATTTATCTAACAAACACTAACAAAATGAAGGAATGAGCCTCATTACAATAGAGCCCCTCCTCCACTTTAACAGAGAAATGTTCATTTTGTAATCCCCTCCTCTGACCCCCAAAAAAGCACTCAATAAAATGGAAGAAAATGCCTATATTTTACTGCAGTACTCAATCTCAATCTAAATTTATATACAATCACCTATTTCTTTAATCTGACGAACTATGAGAAAGAAGGAAAGTAAATATGCATTTCCAATACTAATTTTCTGCTCCCAGAGTTTTAACCACTCAACAATGAAAAAAAAAAAAGAATATTCTGCACTACAGAATATATAGTAAGTTCAAACCAAACTAGGACAGGTCCTATCTGGTTTAACCTATGAGAAACTTGTCAACATGATCAACAACTAGTTTTTCTAGTCCTATATATCATTAGAGTAACAACTGCATTAAACTGTGGTCGCTTTCCAATGTAGACAAACAGCCACTGGAGGCTACTCATTCTAAACTTGCAACAAATCAAGTTTTCAAAAGTAGTCTACATCTTCAGGCCAAGGCTCGAAATTATATAGTCTAAAAAAAAGGTAAAAAGAAACCCTAAAGCCATTTATTTTAATACCAATTCAGCATAGGACAATAGTTTGGTTTTCTATCTTACCCTACAGACCAAACTAAAATATTCTTAAAACCTTTTTTTTTTTAAACCTTTTTTAAAGAATTCTAAAAAACATAGTCTTTAAAAAAAACTATTCTAGAATAATACAGTTTAAAAAAAAAAAAAAAACTTTATACTATGTCCCTGACATAGTAAGAAAGTTTATTTCAAAAAACCCATCAAGAAGGTTTCATTAGTAAGTAACCATCTCAAAAACTATTTTTTATTTCGCAACTCCTAGAAAAAAGATCCAGGGTCCAGCAGTACACTCACTCCTTACTGAATAAATTCTAATTTATTTGTCTAGAGATGGGGCAGGATTTATTGAAATACTGTTATATAGGGATAAAAATTTATTCCTGATATGAGAAATAACTCATACCCAGAAGGATACACAGTATACTCAATTGCAAAATATAGTGAATTTATTTAACACAATCCCTAATAGCCTAAACTATAATAGCCTAAAACTATAAGATTTTATTTATTTATTCATGAGAGACAGAGAGAGAGAGAGAGGCAGAGACACAGGCAGAGGGAGAAGCAGGCTCCATGCAGGGAGCCTGCTGTGGGACTCGATCCCAGGTCTCCAGGATCACCCTGGACTGAAGGCAGCACTAAACCACTGAGCCACCCAGGCTGCCCATCATTGAATTTTTTTAATGAATTGTTAGTGTTGGTAAATTTAAAACCACCATTCTAAAACTTACAAAAATAGAAATCCTGTTAATTATGCTGAGGCTGTTTTGTATTTTTGAAGCCTCTGCAGGTAAGGAATATTTTACCTTAATATTTCATACAACTGCTCTAGATTACAGCTTCCCACCTATTCTACAATCCTCATGTCCAAAATGTAGTTCTATATGCTAAAGGCTGGCATACGCCTCTTTTTTTTTTTTTTTAATACTGATTGGACAATTAAGTCACTTCTACCAATACATAAAATACCACTATAATTTAGGATCACAGGCAACCTAGATTACTGCTCATTTAAATGCAGAACCTGAAGCAACCTCCAGTGACAGGAGCTATAGTGTTCAATATCATTTTACATGTTACAGAGGCTTCACCTTACATACAAACAATGAACCCTGGCAGCCTTCTTCATCCTAAAGCCCCACAAATTGTTACTTCTTTAAAGGTGTTAGTAGTATAGAAGGCAACATAAGCAGTGTTAAGTTCAGAAGCCTTTTCTTAATGGCTATCAACATTTGTTCAAGACGACTGAAAAGAAAACATTATTCCCACCACATTTTCCCTCTCTTCTGTTCATTTTATTTTCCTGCTTTTGGTACCCAGCAAGATTATGTTTCAACTAAAAATCTTAAGATAATTATTCCAAACACCAAAGATACTCTAGAAACCAGTAGTAGTCACCTACTAGGAACCTCCAAGGAGCTCGAATTGGAGGGCTTACCGGAGAGACTCATTTTTCAATGTTTGTGTTGGGTTTTATATCCGGTATAACCGAGTAATAATTTAAATAATTTAAATTTTTTCCCAAGAACAAACATTTCATGAACTTCCAGATTTCTGTTTAACATTGTAGTTTATGCAGCATTCACAAGACCTGTGTTTGGGGGTTTTTTGGTGGAGCTTTAAGGTTGGAGTTTTTGTTGGTTTTTTTTTTTTCCTTTGGTTTGTTTTTTTTTTTTTTTCCGTCATCCTCTATACAACCTGCTGCAACGCATACAGAAGCTTTTTTTTATTTATTTATTTTTTTTCTTTGCAGCCAAGGGCCGGTTAGGTGGATCCGAGCCCAGGCATTTAAATCAAGGAGATGCATGCAGCAATCTCATTCAATACTACTACCACTCACTCATCTCATTCAAATCCATTTAAACCCACTGCAGCAAGACAGCTGGTACTCACTCGCCTTCCTGTTTCTTTACGGTACAGGCTTAATAACAAAAACAGGTTGGCTTTGAAGCGCTGCTCAAAAACTGCAAAAAAAAAAAAAAAAAAAAAAAAAAAAAAGGAAGTCTTCACATTCGGGAGGGGGAGGGGGGAAAAAAAGTTTCGACTTCGGGAGAATTTCATACCTTTCGTGTCATTCCATTTTGGAATCCCGAACTCCTCCTGCTAAGTGAGGTTTTGCAACGATGCTTTCTCCCTCTCACGACTGCTCTTTTGGTTAACTTTTCCACCCCGAGTGCCCTCAAACTAGAAGCAACTAAGCCTTCCAACGGCTCCTGGCTTTTTGCTTGTGGTTTGTGTTGGGTTTTTTTTTTTTTTTTTTGGAGGGGGGGGGTGTTTTCTGTTTTGTTTTTGTTTTTTTGTTTTTTTAAGGCATGTGCAAGACAATTTAAATCACCACAAACTGAACCGATATATGGGAAGATGAGAGATGGGGACGAGGTGGTGGTGGAGGGGGGAGGGAGGGTAGTAACTAGTGATAATAAAAGACAGCCAAAGCGCCCAAAATCTGATCCACCAACTTCCCACTTGCCATTTCCCCAACCTTCACAGCAGAGGTAGCGGGGGGGAAAAAAAAAAAAGCCTTTTCACGGAGGAAAAACTGTGGAGAACCTACCCTTGGCCAGAATGAAATTCCGCAGATAACTCGAGTTAAAACATTAAAAACGCCTCTCAAGTGCAGGAGGGAGAAGAGCCGCAAAACGCAAGGCGACTGTGAGCGCGACTCGGAGGCTGGCGGCTGGCGTGGGGGTCGGTGGGGTCGGTGGGGTCCGCGCCCCCCCCGCCCCCTAATGCTCCGGGAGAACTGCGGGGGCGCTGAGGCAGCGGGAGGAGGGGGCGCGGGGAGCGTCCTGAGGCAGCCCCGGGGGCTGGGGGGGGGCAAAACTTCAGGGACGGGAGGGGAAAGTGGGCCCCCCACGGCCCCCCCGGCCCTCGGGGTGACCCCGCCGCGTGCGGACCCCTCAGACCCCCGGGCCGGCTGCCGCCCCACCTCGGCTCCCCTCCCCGGCCGTCGGCCGCCCCCGGCTGCGGAGCCCCGACGCCCCGAAAGTACCTCAGCGCGCCCCCCCCCCCCCCCCCGCGGCGCGCCCCTCAGCGCCTCAGCCGAGCCGCAGCCGCCGGCTCGCGGCAGCCCCCGGACTCGCCCTCTTTCCCTCCGCCTCGCACTCCACCCCCTCGCCCGCCACCGCTCCTCCTTTATCTCCACTCACCACCCGCCGCCATTTTCCTCGCAGCTCCGCTTTAAATCGGAAACTCGCCGCTCAGCCCGCAGCCGCCGCCACTGCCGCCGCCGCCGCCACCGACTCAGCCGCCGCGGCCGCCGCCGTCGCTGTGGAGGGGCTGAGGCGGCAGCGGCTGAAGCCGCGCGCGGGGGCCTCCGGGATATGTAGTCCCGAGGCCACGCCCAGCACTACCGGTCCCAGGGGGCCTTGCGCGGCCGGGCTCGCAGGGCGCGAGGGCGTGGTGGTGCTGGCGGTGGTGCTGGCGGTGGGGATGCGGCGGACCCCGGCCGCTCTCCTCCGCCCACTGCCTGGCAGCTGAGGCGGGGTCCGGAGGACGACAATACAAGCCCTAGCCCTGCCCTTGATCTTGTCACACTTGCTTTCGCCCCGTGATATTTAGCATTTACGAACCTTTTATTGTGTGCCAGGTACCGATCCTCAAAACAAGCATCCATCCATCCCTTTGGGGTCAGTTGTTCGTTAGATGCTAAAGCCTCTGGCTGAAAGGTTGTTTGGCAATAGTGTGTTCACTGCATAGTCAGTCCGTGTCATCCCATGAAGTAGCTTGCTTTGCAGTGGACGCAACTGGAAGACACCCCTAGACCGAGAGATCTTTTTTAAGATATTTATTTATTTATTCATTCATTCATTCATTTATGAGAGACACACAGAGAGGCAGAGACATAGGCAGAGGGAGAAGCCCGCTCCCTGCAGAGCCCGATCCCAAGACCTTGGGATCATGACCTGAGCCAAGGGCAGACGCTCAACCACTGAGCCACCCAGGCATCCCCTGAACTGAAAGATCTAATACCAACACTATGGCTTAGCCTCGCCAATAATGGATCAAACTGACATTATGTGTCTCCTGATATGATGCAATGGGACCGGCCCTATGCCCCCTCTGTAGTAACCTTGCCCCTAAAAAATAGCTAACCTGAACCCAACTAAGGAGAAGCAATCCAACAACCCCAGAATGTGGAGCATGCTACAAAACACCCTGCCTGGACTCTTAAAAATATCAAAGCGGGAGAACAGTGAAAACAAAACGCATTAGGTGAGCCTCGATTAGATCAAGGTTTTTTTCCTTAATGTAAAAAGGACTTTGGGAGGGAAATTTTAATATGGACTAATAATAGCATTTATAGCATTTTTAGATAATGCTATTGAATCAGTGCTGTGTTGCGTGTGAATGAATAGAATAAAATAACCGCCTTATGCTCCACCACCACCATTTCCCACCTGGACTGTGGTAGTAGCTTCCTCACTGTTCTTCGTGCTTCCATTCTAGCTTTTCTACCTGGAGTCTCTTCTCAACATAGCAGCCAGAGAGATCCTAGTAAAAACCGAGTCACTTGAGGTCTGTCATCCAAAATCTTTGCAGTAACCTGCAAAGCCCCACATAACCTTTCTCCTCTCGGTTGTCTCTCATTTCTTGTCCAGCTCACTGCTGTATTTCGGGTCCCCTGGCCTCCTTGGGGTGCCCTCCAACATGCCTAGCACACCTTGGCCTCGGAGACCTTGCATTTGTTACTTCTTCCTAGTTCACTTCTTCCCCTGGAAAGTTTACATCTCTCCCTCCCTCATCATCTCCATGATCATTGTCCAATGTCACTTCTTCGGTGAGGGCTTCCCTGACTTTTCTATTTCATAAAAATTTTATTTATTTGTTTATTTATTTATTTATTTATTTATTTATTTATTTATTTATTTTTATTTGAGAGAGAGAAAGAGAGCGTGCATGAGCCCAGGGGAAGGGACAGGAGAGAATCTTCAGGCTGACTCCCCTCTGAGCACTGAGTCCCACACAGGGGACTTGATCCCACGACCCATGAGATCACGACCTGAGCCTAAACCAAGAGTCCAACACCCAGACTCCCAACTGAACTAAGCCACCCAGGCACCCTGATTTCTCTATTTTAAATTCCTGCCCACTGCAATCCCAGCTTTCTCTATCCCTCTTCCCTGCCTCATTTTTCTTTGTAACACTTTTTATCGTTGGAAATACCATGTATTTTTGTTTACTTATGGCATTTAATATCTCTTTTCCTCATTAGGTTGAAACTCCTCGAAGGCAGGGCTTCTGTCTCTTTTGTTCTCTGGTGTATTCTCAACACCCCCTACATCAGCAATAGTACACACTCAGACAGTATATGCTATTGGGTTCAACAGGTAATAAATACTATGTTAGATGTTGAGAATTCAGAGATGAATGCAAAGACCCCACATGAACTTTCACTTGAACAACTACAGCTGTCCTGCCACCCTCCTTGATTCTCCCTTTAGTAATCCCATAAACCATTCCCCATACAGTAGCCAGAGGGATCTTTGAAAAGTCACATTCTAAATGATGTTGCTTCCAACCTGAACATATTCCAGTAACATTCTATTGCATTTAGGATAAAACCCAGACCCTAATTACTCGGTGTCTCCTTCCCTCTCTGATCTCAGATAATACATCTTTTCTCATTTCTTACTCCATGCCAGACACTAACGTTCCTGATGTTTCCTGAGCTTTCCAAGCATGCGTCAGTCAGGTCCTTTCACTTACTATTCCATTTGCTGTCTGGAATTTTCATTCTTTCTAGCTGGCTCCCTATTGTCATTCAAATCTCTGCTTCCTGTTGTCATTGGGGTAGATCTTCTAAACCATAAGCTCCAAGAGGACAAGACATTTGTTCAGTTCACTACAGTGTCTCTAGCACCTAGATTAGTGTCTAGCCTATAGTAGCTATTTAAATATTTGTGAAAGAGGGCACCTGGTAACTCAGTCAGTTAAGCATCTGATTCTTGGCTTCTGCTCAGGTCATGACCTCAGGGTCCTGGGATCAAGACCCACCCTAGGTCTACCCTCATTAGGGAGTCTGCTGGAGATTCTCTCTCCCTCTTCCTCTGGTTTCCACCCCCCCCCAATCATGTGCTCTCTTTCTTTATCTCTCTCTCTCAAATAAATAAATATACTTTTTAAAGATTTTATTTATTTATTCATGAGAGACACAGAGAGAGAGGCAGAGACATAGGCAGAGGGGGAAGTAGGCTCCCTGTGGGGAACCCGATGCAGGACTTGATCCAGGACTCCGGGATCACACCCTGAGTCAATCGCTGAGCCATCCAGGCGTCCCTAAATAAATCTTTTAAAATTAAAAATATATATTTGTAAAAGAAAGAAAGAAAGAAAGAAAGAAAGAAAGAAAGAAAGAAAGGAAGAAAGAAAGAAAGAAAGAAAGGGGAAAAGAGGGCAGCCCAGTGGCTCAGCGGTTTAGCACCGCCTTCAGCTCAGGGTGTGATCCTGGAGACCCAGGATCAAGTCCCACTTCGGGGCTCCCTGCGTGAAGCCTGCTTCTCCCTCTGCCTGTGTCTCTGCCTCTCTCTCTCTCTCTCTTTCTCTCTCTCTCATGAATAAATAAATAAAATCTTTAAGAAAAAAAAAAAGAAAGAAAGAAAAGGGGATGAGTACTGGGTGTTATGCTATATATTGGCAAATTGAACTCCAATAAAAAAAAAATTTTTTTTAAAGAAAGGGAAAAAGAAGAAAGAAGGTAAAAAAGAAATCAATGTATCAATCCTATTAACATATACATATGTTCAGCTCTCTGGGCTCAGACATAGTTTGCGGCAACATGACAAAACACACCAAGTTGGGAATCCGGGGTAAATATGGGACCGTTATGGTGCCTCCCATAGGAAAACGATGAAGATTGAACTGAGCCAGCATGTCAAGTACACTTGATCATTTCTGTGGCAAAACCAAGATGAAAAGAGAAGCTGTGGGCATCTGGTGTTATGGTTCTCAGGTGAAAATGGTAGCCAGTGGTACCTGGACCTACAGCTCTGCTTCTGCCATCACAGTAAAGTCAGCCATCGGAAGCCTGAAGGACTTGAAAGACCAGGGAAAGCTCTACCATGTGAGACATTGTAAGCCTATAGTAAGTGAGTTAATTTATGTAACCAAAATATGTACATATATAAAAATACATATGTTCACAGAAAGTATAACTGATATTAACAATTAAAAAAATAAGTACAGGGGCACCTGGGTGGCTTAGTGGTTGAGCATCTGCCTTCGCCTCAGGTCGTAATCCCGGGGTCCTGGGATGGAGTCCCGCAACCGGCTCCCCCCAGGGAGCCTGCTTCTCTCTCTGCCTGTGTCTCTGCCCCTCTCTCTGTGTCTCTCATGAATAAATAAAGTTTTTTTTTTAACGTACAAAAATAAAGAGGGAGGCAAACCGTAAGAGACGCTGAACTCTAGGAAACAAACTGAGGGTTGCTAGAGGTGGGTGGGGGGAATGGGATAACTGGATGTTGAGCATTAAGGAGGTCACTTGATGGAATGAACACTGGGGGTTATATGCAACTGATGAATCACTAAAATCTGCCCCTAAAATTAATAATACAGAATATGTTAACTACATTGAATTTAAATAAAGAATTAAAAAATATATTTAAATACATACATGTTGTTTGAGAACCCAAGAATAGACCTTTTAACTCAAAGGATATTGGAAAAGGCTTCCAGGAGGAAGCAACTTCCGTGCTGACTTTGGCAGGGTTGTTTAAAAAAAAAAAAAAAAATTATTTTTTGAGAGGGTGCATGAGCAGGCGGAGGGGAGGAGGGAGCAAGAGAAGCAGACTGCCCAATGAGCAGGGAGCCCAATTCAGGAGTCAATCGCAGGACTCCGGGATCATGACCCAAGCCAAAAGCAGATGCCCAACCAACAGAGCCACCCATTCGCCCTTTGGCAGGGTTTTATGGAACCTGTATATAAACCCATAATGAGTGACATCTGGGAAACAGTATTCTAGACAAAAATCTAAGCCAAATGAGTGACATACTCTGGTAAAGAGTCTGTAAAGATGTCTGCTATCATTCCTTCCTGTTTTCACAAGCTACCCCTCCATCAAGAGGTAAACTTTATTTCCTCTTTCTTAAATTAGGGTTGCTTGAGAACTGTTTGATGAATGGAAATGGTGGAAATTATATAATAAGACTTTTAGCTCATTCCTTACAATGATTGGCAGCTTCTGCTTCCTTCCTCATAGACCCCAGCCACCATGTTATGGGAACCCCAAGCCACAGGGAAAAAAAAGTGAGGCACTCCAGTCGACAGCCTCAGTTAAGATCCCAGCTAGTAGTAACTGCCAGCCACATGAATCAGCCTTTTTGCACAGTCCCTGGGCTCAGAGGACTATAACAGCAGAACCACCCACCGAGCCAAATCAACCTACAATATCCTGAGAGATAATAAAATGGTTGTGCTTTAAACCTCTGTACTTTGCAGTGGTTTGGTACACAGCAGTTGATAAAACACTGCATGTGTGGACTTTTGCTGATCTGTGGCTGAGAAGCTTCAGTAGGCAGGAAGAGTAGTCTCAAATCCTGAAACTACCTCAATAAAGTTGCCTTGGCCTAGGATACATAGAAGCAGAAACACTGTGAAGATGAGATTAGAAGGTCACCTAGCTAAAGCCCTCCAGAAATGAAGAAATTCTGCCTACAATATTTCTTTTTCTTTTTTTTTTTTTTTTTACAATTTTATTTGCTTAGTTGACAGAGAGCACAAGTAGGGGGAGCAGCAGGGAGAGGGAGAATCAGGCTCCCCACAGAGCAGAGAGCCTGATGTGGAGCTCAATCCCAGATCCTGGGATCATGACCTGAGCAGAAGGCAGATGGTTAGCCTACTGAGCCACCCAGGCACCCCTGCCTACAACATTTCTGATTTCACAGAGCCTCTGCATCCATTCTCCTAGGGTGGATGCTCACTTCCTCAAGGGCAGCTGTGCCAGTCAGGGCTCTTGGGTTGCAAGCAACAACAATAGAATCTGGGATGGATTGAAATGACAGGCAGGAACTCACAGAATCAAAGGGAAGGCTAGAGGACCAGGCCAGAAATGTCAGAAACAAGGGGAAAAAAAGGTACTGATTATCTTTTCCAGAACCAGCAGTAAATCTAGAGATCAATGTTTTTTTGCTATCTTCTCATCATCCTATTCCAAGACTCAAATGCCAAAGAGGAATTCAGGGCAGCCCTGGTGGCTCAGCGGTTTAGCGTTGCCTTCAGCCCAGGGTGTGATCCTGGAGACCTGGGATCGAGTCCCACATTGGGCTCCCTGCATGGAGCCTGCTTCTCCCTCTGCCTGTGTCTCTGCCTCTCTCTCTGTGTGTCTCTCATGAATAAATAAATAAAATCTTTAAAAAAAAAAAAAAGAGGAATTCATACAGGAGTGCCTCGATGGCTCAGTTGGTGGAACATGGGACTCTTGCACTCAAGGTTGTGAATTTGACCCCCATCATGGATTTAGATTACTCAAAATCTTAAAAAAATTCAATTGGTCTAGCTTGGATCATATGTTGTATGTGCAAGTAACAGGCTACCAGACCAATAATCATACTAACTAGCCTACCTACATCTTACTCTCAAATGATTCAAATGGGGAAAAACACACATACACATACACATACTCGGAGAGAGAAAGTGCTTGTGAACACATGTGGCATAATTTTACCAAATAGTAAATCAGGAGGTGCCTGAGTGGCACAGTCAGTTAAGTGTCTGCCTTGGCCCAGGTCATGACCCAGGGGTCCTAAGATCAAGCCTATGTCTAACCCTGCATCAGGCTCCCTGCTGAGTGGGGGTCTCCTTCTTCCTCTCCCTTTGCTCTTCCCAAACTGCTTGTGCTCTCTCGAGTGCTCTCCCTTTCTCAGATAAATAAAATCTTCAAAAAATATATTTTAAAAAATAGTAAACCTAATTTATTGTACTATGGAAATTTTTCTGTAGACTTGAAATTTTCCAAAATAAAAAAGTTTGGGGGGAAAAGAACTTCTGGCAGAAAAAAAGATAATACTAGCCAGCATTCACAGAAACCTTAGATTTACCAGACATAACTCAAAGTCCATTATATGTATTAATTCATTTAATCCTTGTTCTAACCCTTAGCAGTAGGTCTTTTACTATCTCCATTTTATACCTGAATATTTATGGAGGCATTGAACAAGTTAGTAACTTGCCCCAGGGTATAAGCTACTAAGTGCTGGAGTCAGGAGGATATAAACCCAGGCTCACAAGCTCATGATCTTAACTATTATGCTTTACTGCCTCTCCATAGATGCATAAACAATAAAGACATTTAATTGCCCCATATAATATGTCTAGAGGTAGACAGTTCCAGAGTGTGTTCATCAAGAACCAGGATGACAGGGCGCCTGGATGGCTCAGTCTGTTGAGTGTCTGCCTTTGGCTCAGGTCAAGATCTTGGGGTCCTGGAATCAGGGCCAAGTTGGGAATCCCTGCTCAGCGGGGAGTCTACCTCTTCCTCTCTCTCTGCCTTTCCTCCAGCTCATGTTCTTCCCCTCTCTCTTTCTCACTCTTCTCTTTCTGACTCAAATAAATGAATAAAATCCTTTAAAAAAAGAACCAGGAGGTTACAATCCTTCTGCTCCACCACCTTCAGCATACTGGCTTCTGTCCTTAGTTTATAGCCTCATGGCCACAAAATGGCTGCCACAGCTGAAGGATCACATCAGTTCACATTCCAGTTCAAATGTAGGAAGCAGAGAAGTGATTGAGTGTCAAGAAAGATGCTATATCTCTCCACTTGTCTTTCAGACATAAAACTCTCTCCTACAATTTTCCATCTCCCCCCTCACTGCCCCTTGCCCCCACAGCAAATGTCCCCTTACAGCTCATTGTAGTGTAGATACAGCCCCATGCTGATTCCCCGCTACAAGGAGATCTGGGAATCCACTCATTTACTATTTCAACCATGCACTTTGAGAAGATGAGTGAACATTTCTTAGTTGTTTGGTGTAGCCCAGAGCTTCTGCTTTTGTCCCTGCCCTCTCACGGTCCCCTGCATTCTTCCTTCTTTTATTGTGTGACAATATAGCCTAGTGGTTAAGAATGTGGGCTTTGGCACCCACTGCCTGACTTGCTTAGCTGGTTCTGCTGCTTATAAATCTGTGTGATAATGACTGGTTGCTTGAACTTTCTGTGCCTACATTTCCTAAAATGGAAACTAAAATAACCCTATTTCATGCCTGTAAAGATTAAATAAAACAATACAGTGAAAGCAGTATCAAGCACAAAATACACTTTCAATAAATGTTAATAATGATAGTGTATGGCAGTTCCAAACTTGGGGTTTGCAGGGATTAATACCCAAAGGTTAGTAACAATTTCCTCCTTTTCCCCCCATTTTGCCTCCTTATATTTATTACAGTCTGAAATTGCCCTGCAAGTGAAAATAGATTGCTTGGGTGGATACTAAGCCCTACACATGCCTAAAACTCTGTTTTGAAATACCTGATCTGAAAATGAGCTGGCACGTATCCAGATTATCCAGATTCCACCCGAGGCTATGTGTACTCTGAACCTCTCCACTTGCTAGGGAGGACGCACAGCTGAGGGGGGTCAGACAGCAGAAGAAACTTTGAATCAATGAATGCTTTATTTGTTGTTTTGCTGAAAAGGGGAAAACCCCTTAAATGTGAAGCATCACATTTAAGGCAAAGTTTTAGTTAGTAAAAAGCAGCCTGAGCCTTCTGACTCAGAGTAACCTTGCTCACAACTCTTGCTTTAAACCTACAACAGGGGTCGGTGACCTGTGATTTTTGTTCCAGACATGTCGCATGGACCAGTTGAAATTGGCACCTGGGCTGGCTGCCATAGGCTTGCACCTCCCCACACCCTGCAAATGACTCCATGCAGGTGGAAGTATCTTAAGCCCAGCTCACTTTTTCCCTTTCTTTTTCTTTTTCTTTCTTTCTTTCTTTCTTTCTTTCTTTCTTTCTTTCTTTCTTTTTCTTTCTTTCTGACTTACTTACTTACTAAGTGTGTTTGCTTTGGGAAAAGCTTGTTTGCTACCAAATGCTTAAGAAGTACCCATCGTGGGAGCACTAAAATTAAAAAAAACAAACAAACAAAAAAAAAAAAAACACTGACAAGGATGAGGTAAAATTGAAACGTTCATACACTGCTGGAAGGATTGTTAAATGCTGCTGCCATTTTGGATAACAGTTTGGCAGTTCATCAAAATATGAAACGTAGAGTTGCCATGTGATCCAGCAATTCCACTCCTAGGTATATTCCCAAGAGAAATTAAATTGTTAAGTCCACTCGGGGTGCCTGAGTGGCTCAGTCCGTTAAGCATCTGACTCCTGGTTTCAGGTTAGGTCATGATCTCAGGGTCGTGAGATGGAGCCACAAGTCAGACTCCTGGCTCACCACAGGGTCTGCTTGAGATTCTCTTTCCCTCTCCCTCTGCCCCTCCTGCATGTGCCGTCTCTCTCTCAAATAAAAAAAAAAATCTTTTAAAAATAATAAGTAAATAATAAAACATAAGTCCACTCAAAAAACCTGTACAGAGGGAATGTCTGGGTGGCTCAGCGGTTGGGCATCTGCCTTCAGCTCGGGGTGTGATCCCAGTCCCAGGATTGAGTCCCACATCTGGCTCCCTGTGGGAAGGCTGCTTCTCTCTCTCTCTCTCTCCCTGTCTCTCATGAATAAATAAAATCTTCAAAAAAAAACTGTACAGAAATGTTCATAGCATGTATTCATAATACTCAAAAGTGGAAACAATGGGCAGCCCAAGTGGCTCAGCGGTTTAGCGCCACCTTCAGCCCAGGGTGTTATCCTAGGGTCCCGGGATTGAGTCCCATGTCAGGCTCCCTGTGTGGAGCCTGCTTCTCCTTCTGCCTGGTCTGTGCCACTCTCTCTGTCTCTGTGTCTCATAAATAAAATCTTTTTTAAAAAAAGTGGAAACAATCCCAATGACCATCAACTGATGAATGGTACAACAAAAATGTCACCCAACTCAATGGAATATTATCAGGCAATAAAAAGGAATAAATGCTATAACATGTGTGAATAAATAAAATAAAAAGGAATAAATGCTAAATACATACTAAGTGAAAGAAGCCAGACATATATCACATGATTACATTTATATGAAATGTAAAGAATTGGCAAATCCAAAGAAACAAAAAGTAGATTAGTGGTTGCTAGGGACTGGAGAATAGGTAGGTGCATGGGGGATAGCGGCAAAAGAGGAGTACAGGGGATCCCTGGGTGGCGCAGCGGTTTGGCGCCTGCCTTTGGCCCAGGGCGCGATCCTGGAGACCCGGGATCGAATCCCATATCAGGCTCCCGGTGCATGGAGCCTGCTTCTCCCTCTTCCTGTGTCTCTGCCTCTCTCTCTCTCTCTGTGACTATCATAAATAAATTTAAAAAATTAAAAATAAAAAAATTAAAAAAAAAAGAGGAGTACAGCATTTCTTACCCGGGGAATGAAAATATTCTGAAATTAAATAGGTAATGATGGTGTGACACTATAGTTATGCTAAAAAACACTGCAGGATACACTGTGAAAGGGTGAACCTTATGGCACATGAATCGTATCTCAATAAAGCTCTTTTTTTTAAGTGCCCATTGTGGTTAATGCAGTTGTGAAATTAGTAATTTTCACAACATGTTTGGGGATACAAAAAGAAAAAGGTTTTAAATAATGGTAGAAAATCAGAAGATACAAAACAAAGTAAAAAGAAAGCCTCTCCTCACTCCTGTTCATTGATCTTCCTCTTTCCAAGGATACCACCGTCACCATTTCCTTTTTTCTTTTCTTTTCTTTTCTTTTCTTTTTTTTTTTTTTTGAATATTTTATCTTTAAGTAATCTCTATACCCAACATGGGACTCAAACTCACAACCCTGAGATTAAGAGCCAGCCAGGCACCCCCACCATCACCACTGTCTTACTTGTCCTTCCAGGGATAATCTCTGCCTACACAAACTTACAGATGTGTCGCTTCTTCTGTAAACAAGAGCTCACTGTCCACAGTGTTTTGCCCCTTGTCTTATCACTTAGTAATGTACCATGGAAACTGCTTTGCAAGGACCTTATATAGAGACCCGTCATGCTTTTTCATAAATATGTAGATGTTATTAGTAGACATTCCGTTTGTTTCCTTTTACTATTACAATGAATTTCCTTGTACCTCTTTCTTAAAACAACATTTTAACAGGTACTAGTAATCATAAAATATAAAGAAAGAAACAGAGATCTTATTAATGAAGTCTTTTTTTTTTTTAAAGAGAAAAGAGGGGTGCGGGGGAGGAGCAGAGGGAGAAGGAGAGAGAGAATCTTAAGCAGGCTCTATGCCCAGTGAGGAACCTGATGCAGGCCTGGATTTCATAACTCTGAGATCATGATCTCATGAGTCAGATGCTTAACCAACTGAGCCACCTAGGTACCCCTTTAATGAAGTCTTTCTTCCTCTTTCTTTTTTTTACTATTAGGATAATAGAGAAGGTTTGTTGTTGTTGTTTTTAAAGATTTCACTTATTGGGCAGCCTGGGTGGCTCAGCGGTTTAGCACCGCCTTCAGCCTAGGAAGTGATCCTGGGGACCTAGGATCGAGTCCCACATTGGGCTCCCTACATGGAGCCTGCTTCTCCCTCTGCCTATGTCTCTGCCTCTCTCACTCTCTCTCTCTCTCTCTCTCTCTCTCTCTCTGTGTGTGTGTATCTCTCAGGAATAAATAAATATCTTTAAAAAAAAAAGATTTCACTTATTTATTTCTGAGAGACACAGAGAGAGAGGCAGAGATATAGGCAGGGGGAGAAACTGGCTTCCCACAAGGAGCCTGATGTGGGTCTCAATTCCAGGACCCCATAATCACGACTTGAGCTGAAGGCAGATGCTCAACCACTGAGCGACCCAGGCGCCCCTTTAAGGAAATCTTTCTAAATGAACTCAACAATGTCAAACTTTGGACCCTCCCAGCACTAGCAGAGGATTGGGACCAGAGGTGGCCATGAGAGGAAACAGAGATGTTCTCTAGCAATGGTTATAGTTTGGGTTAAGGCAGCTCAAAGGTCTGAAATGAAAGAATCACCAAAGTTGGAGCTTTTTGTTTCAGATGAGAAAAGATATCTTTGAAGATGGCCACAACAGTGTCTCCAAAAGGCAGTACTGGAGTTGGTTTCATGAGACAATATGTTTTCCAGATGGTGAGTTAAAACCCATTCGTGGGTTTGGAAATCAACACCATGGATTTGCCCACTATTTTAAAACACTGTGATGCAATTTTATGAAATATCAGAGTGGATCTCCCATAATACGTATTGTTTCTTAAAATTTTTATCTCAAGTATATATAGAAGTGTGAATACTGATTCACAGTGTGAAATATATTTGTCACTGTGATTCACAGTCAAATGCTTAAAGTCACTGAGCAAGGAGGGTGACTCTCCGGCCCCTACATTCTCTTTCATAACCCCAAGCCTTTCTGCCAGGCTAAGTATATAGAACTGAGAATCAAATCCCCCACTCCTCCCCAGGATAAATTCAAGTGACAAGTGGGAAGGTGATGGTCTGTGAGATGATGGCCTTGAGGAACCAGATTGAACCCCACCCCTTCTCCTCCAGAGAAGACTAGATTTGAGGACTTTCCCACAAAATCTTCCCACCTTGGCTTTGTCTTACATTTCTGTCCCTCCTCTTTTCCTTCCTTTTTTATTTTTTTTAATTTTATTTATGTATTTATGAAAGACATAGAGAGAGGCAGAGACAGAGGCAGAGAGAAAAACAGGCTCCCTGCAGAGAGCCCGATGTGGGACTTGATCCCAGGACCCCAGGACCATGTCATGGGCCAAAGGCAGACACTCAACCACTGAGCCATCCAGACATCCCTTTTCTTTCTTTTTAAATTCCACAAACAAGGGGCACCTGGGTGGCTTAGTTGGTTAAACATCCGATTTCAGCTCAGGTCATGATCTCAGGGTTGTGAGATCAAGCCCCACATTGGGGTCCACGCTGGGCATGGAGCCTGCTTGAGGTTCTCTCTCTCTCTCTCCCTCTGCCCCTCCCCTATCCCTCTCTTTCTCTCAAAAAAATCTGTTAATTAATTAAATTCCACAAACAAGATGCCAGGCAAAGTTATTGGGCCACCCAACTACTCTCCCAGAGCCAACCACCATTTTCAATTTCCTAGGTATTATTTAAGAGATGCCTTTACAAATCAACACACATAGATACATATAGATACATTTTTATAATGCAGATGATGGTATATTGTACCCTTTGCTCTGCCCTTAACTTTTTTCACTTCTGGCATGTATCCGGAAGATCTTTTCACACTGGGACAGGCTATGCAGCTTCATTACATTTTATTGGCTCCATGGCATCCCATCACATGGAGTCTCAAGGGCCTTTAAAGGTTGGCTGACCCCATCCCTGGAATTACAGATATTTTTTTCTTTAATGAAGTTAGGTTTTAAAGTGATGACAGTGAGCTTATTTAAAGGATAAACCTTCTTCTAATTATTTAGTAATTATAGAGTAGGAACATCGGAGGAATGGATGTGTTGGGGCATGAAAACAATATCTACGCCAGGGGTGAACGTATATGCCAAGTGAAGATTCAAACTTAAAAAAAATTTTTTTAAACCACCCTCTGGCTATTATCAACCAACTGGATTGCAGAGTCTGTTATAAGGTTAAGCCATTATAAAAAAAAAAAAAGATTAGCCAATACGTCAATTATGATGACTGCCCCACCCACGGTCCCTTCTAAAGGAAGGGCAGAAGTCACTGTCTTTGGTACCATGTAACATGTCACTTCTGCTCACGCCACTGCTGATTGGCTCACATTTGGGCATCAGCTCCCCCAAGCAGCCAATGCATGGGGTGGCTGGTGGTTTCTGAGGTGGCTGGGTGCAAAGAGATTGGGCCAAACAGGAAACAGGTTGACTTGTCAGATTTCCATTTGGTGTGAATTTGAATTCGAAACTATAGGGGGGGTGCCCGCCTGGCTCAGTTGGAAGAGCATGTGACTTTTGATCTCGGGGGGTCATGAATTTGAGTGCAGGTTGGATGTAGGGATTACTTAAATAGATAAATACACTTGAAAATAAAGAGAGAGCTATATCATGAATCAGCTAGTTAACAAAAGCAATTGCAGCCTGAGGGATGAAGAGCAGATAGGACGGACTAGGGTGAACCCAAAGAACAAAAAGTGAATATTCACAGCTAGGAGGCAGAGAAGATACTGAACAAGAAAAATGAAAGCAGTTCCTCCCCAGCAATACAGCAAACTCAGAGAACCTGAAACATCCTGCCGCCCTACAAAAACATCTGACAATTCTGAGTAAAAGATAATAAATACTCTTTCAGGCGAAAAACTGGGTTCACAAGAAAGTGAGGGAAATCCCCACATGCCAAAAAACAAAACTGGAACTGAAAACCAAACCAGTTAAGTGCACACTGATACTGCGAGAGCCAGAAGAGGGAGGGCCTAGTGGGTCTTGGGGTGAAATGCCAATGTAAGGACGGGAAGTGAGGTCCTGGACTCTTAGGGTTCCCAAGTATAGCCCCCAGAAACAGTCCTCCTTGAGCTAGGACTCAGCAGACAAGTTGAGACACGTTTAGACCCCCAGCGGATAGGATGTGAAGATAGGAACCGTGGAAGAGATGGGATATAATAGAGCGGCACATAAAGACAGAAAAAAGGAACCAAATTATGAGAAAAGGACAATACATTTCATATATATAAAGACAAATGAGTTTGACCAAGAACAGTAGAGAGTGGATAGAGAGTGAGAAGCTGGTAGGTGCCAGGAAGGGAAACAAGATGGCCCACAGAGACCCAGAGAGAGAGAAAGTAATTGAAGTTGGTGGAGGGGGATCCCTGGATGGCTCAGCAGTTTAGTACCTGCCTTTGGCCCAGAGCATGGCCCTGGAGTCTCAGGATCGAATCCCCGTTGGGCTCCCTGCATGGAGCCTGCTTCTCCCTCTGCCTGTGTCTCTGCCTCTCTCTCTCTCTCTCTCTCTCTCTCTCTCTGTCTCTCATGAATAAATAAATAAAATCTTAAAAAAAAAAAAAAAAGTTTGGTGGAGGGCAAAGTGCTAACTTTCCTGGAGGCCTGGTAGAGTGCTGTGACTGTATGGCCAAAGCCAGGAGAACACTGAGTGCCTGGGAGGCCTTCATTCACTTACCTTTTTCCCAAGTACTTATTAAGTGCTGTTTATTTCCTATAGCTGCTGTAACAAATTGCCACTGAGTGGCTTAAAGCAACACAAATCTATTATAATCTCACAGTTTGGGATGTCAGAAGACTGGAATGGGTCTTATGGGGCTAACACTGAAGACTGCATTCCTTCTGGAGGCTTTAGGGAAGAATCTGTCTCCTTGCCTTTCCAGCTTCTAGAGGCTTCCCACATTCCTTGGCTCAAGGCCCCCTCTGTCTTCAAAGCCAGCAGTCCCATCACTCCCACCTCAGCTTCCGTTGTCACATTTTCTCTGACTCTGACACTCCCAGCTTCCCTCTTATGAGGACCCTTTATGGTTATATTG
Organism: Vulpes lagopus; assembly: GCF_018345385.1. NCBI lineage: Eukaryota > Metazoa > Chordata > Mammalia > Carnivora > Canidae > Vulpes > Vulpes lagopus. Next base: position 13,222,671 of record NC_054841.1, read on the forward strand.
GGCCCATTCAGATAATTCCAGATGCTCTCTCCAGCTCAATATCCTTACACATTTCCAAAGTCCCTTTTACCATAAAGTAACACTCACATGCACTTATCATAGGATTGGAAATGGCAGGATGAAGACAGACCCGCTCCCATAAAGCTTGAGTTCTGGGGGAGGGCAATGGAGAGACAGGAAAGAGTGATGGAGAATCTCAAAGGGAAAACAGAAGTAAGCAAAAATAATTATAGAAAGACCGATGCTATGAAAGAAATAATTATAGGGTGACAGGGACTGGTGAGGCTACCTTAGGATATCAGGTCAGGTTCCTGAAAGGAGATGACATTTGAAGTGATGCAAGGATGGTGACAAGACAGGAGCCCTCAAAATATCTAAGGAACAGGCACTGCAGGCAGAGGGCACAAAGGTGGGGATCCACCTAGGGCACCCGGGAGCAGCAGGATGGCAGCACAGCCAAGTGGGTGACAGGATATGATCCTGAGTCTATTCCTCCAACGAGGCTTCTTTAATCCACTCTTTGGATTACAGAGAAAAATAGAATAAAAGATTATGCCACAGGGAAGATTCCTATGAATCTTTTTACCAGAAGCCCACCCTTTCCTGAAGTAGACCAATCTATTGCAACCAAAAGTTCTAAACTAATATAGGATACAAAATATTGTAAGATACCATGTAAAATGGAGCAGGTCCTGTGGAAAACAATCTAGTTCCTATAAGAGTTACCACATGACTCAGCAACTGCACTCAGAGATAGATACCCAAAGGAACTGAAGACATATGTCTACACAAAAACCTACATGTGATTGTCCATAGCAACCCTCTTCATGAGAGCCCCAAAGTGGACACAATCCAAATGTCTACCAACTGATGAATGGGTGAACAAAATGTGAGGTATCCATTAGCGGAGCATTATCCGACGGTGAGAAGGAATGCATGCTGCATGGGTTAATCTTGAAACTTTAGGTCTGGTGAAAGATGCTACTCACCAAAGGCCACATAGTGTAGGATTCTATTTATATGAGATGTGCAGACAAGCAAAACCATAAAGGCAGAAAATAGCTTAGTGGTTACCAAGACATGGGAGGAGCAAAGCACAAAGAGTGATTGATTGTTAATGAGTACAGGGGGGTGATAAAACTGTAACATTGATTGTAGTGATCGTAGTAGATGTGAATCCACCAAAAACCATCGTACACTTGTTAATTTTCTTCATATATTTTTATTTGAATCATACAACTTAAGTGGGTAGGTTTTTTTTTTTGAAGATTTTATTTATTTATTCATGAGAGACACAGAGAGAGACAGGCAGAGACACAGGCAGAGGGAGAAGCAGGCTCCATGCAGGGAGCTCCATGCCGATGTGGGACTCGATCCCAGGACTCCAGGATCACGCCCTGTGCCAAAGGCAGACACTCAACTGCTGAGCCACCCAGGTGTCCCGGGAGTTTTTTTGTTTTTTTTTTAAGATTTTATTTACTTCTTTGAGAGAGAGAGAGAGAGGATGAGCAGGGGGAGGGGCAGAGGGAGAGGGAGAAGCCGGCTCCCCCTTGAGCAGGGAGCTCAATGCAGGGCTCGACCCCAGAACCTCATGATCATGACCGAAGCCAAAGTAGGACTTTTAACTGTCTGAGCCACCTGGTGCCCTTAAGTGGGTGAATTTATGATATGGGAATTATATCTCAATAAAAGCTGATTTTTTAAAGATTTTAATCTTTTTTTTTTTTTTTTTTTTTAGATTTTATTTCTTTATTTGACAGGGGGAGGCTCCCCACTGAGCAGGAAGCCTCCTAAGGGGCTTGATTCCAGGACCCTGGGATCATGTCCTGAGCCGAAGGCAGAGGCTTAACTAACTGAGCCACCCAGGAGCCCCTAAGATTTTCTTTTTTAGTAATCTCTACCAACTGAGCCAGCCAGGCACCACAACAATAAAAGTTGGTTTTTAAAGCATATGCTATAAGGGGTCCTTGGTTGGCTCGGTTGGTGGAGCATGTGACTCTTGATCTCGGGGTCATGAGTTGGAACCCTATGTCAGGTGCAGAGATTACTAAAAAAGAAAAAATAAGTAAATAAAATAAATGGAATGTATGAGATACATTCTCTGCCTTCAAGGAACTAAAAGTTAAGGACAAAAATGATCAAATGTCAGGGCACCAGGCTGGCTCAGTTGGTTAAGTGTCTGACTCTTGATATCAGCTCAGATCTTGATCTCGGGGTCATGAGTTCAAGCCCTGCACTGAATGCCATGCTAGGCATGGAGCCTACTTTAAAAAAAATTTAAATGTCAGTTGCCCCATATAGATAAGTTACACAGATGATAATTACACAAGAGAAATGATGATGATCATGTCAGGACACGTTTGAGTTTTGCTATGTTTCAGACCCTGTCCCATGTAGCTTCATTGTCAAAGTTTATGGTTCAAAGGACTTGATAATTATTCCCAAATGAGTCTCCTAGGCAAAGTACATTCCCCACTGTGGGCCTCAGTTTCTCCATTTTTTTAATTAAGATTTTATTTATTTATTCATGAGAGACACAGAGAGGGAGAGAGAGAGAGAGAGAGAGGCAGAGACACAAGCAGAGGGAGAAGCAGGCTCCATGCCAGGAAGCCCGATTTGGGCCTCAATCCCTGGACCTGGGATCACACCCTGAGCCACCCAGGTATCCCAGTTTCCCCATTTCTGAAATGAGCAGTTGGAACCCAATATTTTCCCACAGGCAGGTGAGATGATTTCTGGTCAAATATCCAGACAATGCTCAAAAAGAACTATGAGAAAATCACCCCTTCACAATTATCTTCCAGTACTACTTTCAGTAGGAAGTCTCAGTATGGTGCAATTTCCTTTTTGAACAAAGGACAAGCCATCAGAAATCCTAAAGTTTCTAGCAAGTAACTGTATATAAATGTAATCATGTTATGCTGTTTCATTGTCTTTAACTCTACCTTCCATTTATGCCAAGCAACTCAGGTTTTCTCCTCATATATTGATACGTTTCCTTTAAAAATATATTTATTTATTTTAGAGAGCAGCAGAGGTAGAGGGAGTGATTCTCAAGCAGACTCCCTGCTGAGTGCAGTGCCCATCACAGGGCTTGATCCCATGATCCTGAGATCATAACCTGAGCCAAAATAAACAGCCAGACAACTGACAGAGCCACCCAGGTGGCCCTAATGTCTCCTTCTGAAATAAAATTTATACAACTAAAAAGTCAGTGAATTGATTTCAAGAAAAATACTAACTAAATAAATAATGTAGGTAGTACGAAAATATGGCAAAAATCCTAAAACATGGAATGAGAACGTTAATCCACTCTGCCCGTTTTGCAGGCAGGAAAACTAAGACCTAACATAGCTAACATGATTCCAGTGTTATTTTGCTGACTGACATGTCCAAGCAGCCACAACCACTTGGCACAGGAGTTGCAGAGGATGCTCAGACATTCAAAGTGTGCTTTGAACGCTACACAGTCATGAGCCCCCTGGGGATTTGGTTCCAGCAGGTCTGGGGTTCAGATAGGCAAGTTCTGAATCCCAAGGTGATTTTATTTTATTTTTTAATATTTTATTTATTTATTCATGAGAGACACACACAGAGAGAGAGGCAGAGACACAGGCAGAGGGAGAAGCAGGCTCCATGCAGGGAGCCCAATGTGGGACCCGATCCCAGGACTCCAGGATCATGCCCTGGGCCGAAGGCAGGCACTAAACCACTGAGCTACCCAGGGATCCCTCCAAGGTTATTTTATTGCATATGCCTCCCCCCCACCTTGTCCCCAGTGTACAAGAGTCACTCATTCAACAATTCAAGTTACTACTGCTTACCAGGCCCTCTGCTAACTCCTGGGAATATCATGGTGAGCCACAGAGAGCAACTCTCTGCTCTCAGAGAGTTTGTAAACCAGCATCAGGGGGAAGGGCAGAAAACAAAAGTTCAACACAAAAGCACGATAATTACAGATTGTGATCAGTGATATAAAAGAAATGGTTTGGGGATCCCTGGGTGGTTCAGTGGTTTAGCGTCTGCCTTCGGCCCAGGGTTTGATCCTAGAGTCTTGGGATTGGGTCCCACATCCGGCTCCCTGCATAGAGCCTGCTTCTCCCTCTGCCTGTGTCTCTGCCTCTCTCTCTCTCTCTGTGTCTCTCATGAATAAATAAATAAAATCCTCAAAAAAGAAAGGTACAAAAAAAAAAAAAAGGTTTATTATTATAGGCCAGAGAGCAACCACTAACTTACTTAGTTTTGATTGTGTTTATTTATTCACTCTGAATAGATAGTATGCTAATGAGGTTCAAAATTTTAAAGTTATAAGGGGCAGGGTAAAAACCTCATTCCTTCTGCTCTCCCCCAGATGATAAGTTTTTGTTCCTAGAGGCAACTGAGGTTACCTGTTTCAGGAACAGTATGGTGTATCCACAACCTTCAGGCCTTTGGTGCAGCTAGAGAGTGAGGAGCCAAGCAGAAGTAAACGTTAATGGCAGGCGGGGAGTCAGGGGCTAGGGCATGCAGGCTCTTGTCAGTTGTAAAAGACATTTGCAATTAATTGTGATAGCAATAGCCACTGGATATGCTTTCGGCAGACTGACATGATCTGACTCATGTGTCAAAGATCATCTGGTTGATGAGGGAGCAGGAGTGGGAGAGGACCAGGTAGGAAGTAGCTCCAGTATGCAGGTGAGAGGGGACATGTGGTTGGGTTAGGATGGTGCAGGAGAAAAGGAAGAATGAGAGTATGGGGTACAGATTGAAGTTAGAACAAAGAAAATTTCAAGATGAATAAGATGCAGGGGAACAAGGGAAAGCAGAGGTTTGAGCCCCTGGGAAATGGGGATCGTCAAGTTTTGTGAGTGTAGTAATATCTGTAATTTACTTTAAAATATTGCAATATAGAATAAAATAAAATATTGCAATATAGGAGCACCTGTCTGGCTCCATAGAGCATGCAATTCTTGATCTTGGGGTCATGAGTTCAAGCTGGCAGTAGAGCTTACTTTAAAAATAAATTAATGAACTAATTAAATACTTTAATAAAATTGGTTTGATATTATATAAATGCAAGCATATGCCAGTGATTCTTAAAGTGTAGGCTGTGGACGAGCAGCATTAACATCACCTAGAACAGTTTCGAAATGCAGATCCTCGACCCTACCCCAGAACTACTAAATCAGAAATTCTGGAGGTAGGGCCCAGCAGTTAGGATTTTTTTTTTTTTTAAGATTTTATTTATTTATTCATGAGAGACAGAGAGAGAGACAGATTGAGAGAGAGAGAGAGGCAGAGACACAGGCAGAGGGAGAAGCAGGCTCCATGCAGGGAGCCCGAGGTGGGACTCGATCCTGGGACTCCAGGATCATACTGTGGGCTGAAGGCAGCACTAAACCCAGCAATTAGGATTTAACAAGCCCTCCAAATGGTTCTGATACATGTTCTGTTCAAGCTTTAGAATCAAGCCATAATTCTGGGGACGGTCAGCTAACCAGCCATCAAGAACAGACAACACAGGGATAATTAACTGGCATCCTAACAGAAATGGCCATGCTATCACAAGAAAATAAAAGTGAATCCCAGAGTGCTGTGGAGACAGGTAAGAGACAAAGGCAGTGCTCTCAGCAAAAGAAGCTTATCAGAGAAAGGAAAACAATGCTGTACGTGCCTGGAACAGCTCTTGTAGGTGTGGTTCCCTGAGCCCTGGGAAAAACAGGCCTTATCTTGAAAAGAGGAAGGATTGGATGCAAAGAAGTTTGCAGCAAACAATAGCAGTTCAGGCCTTGTTGGAGAGAAAACCGAGTTGTGTGCAAAAATAATAAAAGAAAAAAAATGTTTTGGTTTTTCTTTTTTAGCAGAGTGCAGACAAAAAAAGGGGGGGGGCATACCATCGGGGGGAAGGCGGGGGGGTGGTGTCCATTTTTAAGAACACAGTAGACCAACGAACTGCAGAAACGCAGAGGGAAACGGAAACCAAAATTAGTCTGGGTTCACCAACTAAGAAGTAGATATGACCTAGGCCAAGGTATTTCTCCTTTCAGTGATTTCAATATTTTCACATCCAAAAGGTTGGAATGTCACCTGTTAAAAATTTAAAAATCATTCTCCAGGAAGGACACGCACGCCATCACGTTTGTAGTAATTTTGCCAAAATCGTTTAACCTGAACTGAAACCTGTGGAAACAATCAGACAAAGCCAAGTTAAAGGACACCCTGTAGAACTATCCTAGGCTCTGAAAATAAAATAAAACACGGTCTTGAAAGAGAATGAAAGGCTGGGGAGCTGTTCTACACCTAGGAGGAGATAAGACAATTAAATTCAATATGCAATCCTTGAATCCTGAATTAAAAAAAAAAAAAGCAGTTATGAAAAACTTGATTGGGACAGTTGGGGACATTTGAGCATGAGGGGATACAGTTTTACCTGCATGATCTGTTTCCTGAACACAATGATTGTATGGGGCTAGGTAGGATAGGGCCCCTATCCTACCCCTGTTCTTAGGAAATAGGCACTGGGTTACTTACGGTGAAGAACCTCTCTGTTTGCATGCAGCACTCAAGTCATTTAGGAAAACAAACTAAAGGCATCTGCAAGAGCAGAAATGCTGCTTTTTTTCATCTTTGTCTTTTGAAAATCACCCTTCCTCTCTAAATCTGGACTGGGACTAGTGTTACCAATTCCTCCCAGTTTGCCTGGGACCTTCCTGGCTTTTAGTAAAGTATGGTATCCCAGAAACCACCCCACTCAGTTCTGGGAAAATCAAGATAGGTTGATCACCCTAAAGGGAGACCCAGATCTTCCCAGCTGGCCATGTCTTCCCACCTAAAATAGGGAAAGGAGGGACACCTGGGTGGCTCAGTTGGTTAAGCATCTGCCCTTGGCTCGGATCATGATCCTGGGGTCCTGGGATCGAGCCCCACGTTGAGCTCCCTACTCAGTGGGAAGCCTGCTTCTCCTCCTCCCTCTGCAGCTCCCCCTGCTTGTGCTCTCTCTCTCTCTCTCCTCTGTTCAATAAATAAATAAAATCTTAAAAAAAAAAGATCAGAACAACGGCATATGGATGTGATAACAGTCAAGTAGATTAATATATGTTAAATGCTTAGAATAGAAGTTGGCAAACCTTGCCTGTCAAAGGCCAGATAGTGAATATTTTATGTTGTGGGTCATGTAGTCTGTGGTGCAATTATTTAACTCTGGAAAGCAGCTACAGACCATATGTAAACAAATGGGCACGGCTGTGTGCCAACAAAACTTTATATTTTTCATTAAAAACAGAACAAAGAACCAAAGATGAGAACCAGCCTAGATGTGCTTCAACAGGTAAATAAACTGTGGCACATCCTTACCATGGAATACCGCTCAGCAGTCAAAAGGCATGAACTATTAATACACACTGCAGTTTGAAGATCCAGGGAATTGTGCTTGGGGAGCGGGCAGGGGGAATGGCCAAGAAACATACTATATGGTTCTAATTGTGTAAGATTTTTGAAATGACATTTTAGAATAGGGGATGGATTAGTGGTTGCTAAGGGTTAGAGATGAAGACTGGGGTATAATCTGGGACCGGTGAGCATGCTTACTAAAAGTCACCGTGAAGGACCCTGGTGGTGTTAAAACTGTTCAGGATCTTGACCATAACAGTAGATACACAACTACAAATGATAAAACTGTATAGGACTAATGCACACACATGCACACATACACAAATGAGTACAAGCCAAGCTAGGGACATTTAAATAAGATTGGTGGGTTATATTAATATCAATAACCTGAATGTGATATTATACTACAGTGCCATATAATGTATCACTGGGGGGATATGGCCAAAGTGTACAAGAGATTGCTGTTTTTCTCTCTTTTTAAAGTCTTCTCTATACCCAACTTGGGGCTCGAACTTACCAACCTGAGATCAAGAGTCATGTGCTCTTCTGACTGAGCCAGCCAGGCGCCCCCTCTCTGTATTATTTCTTACAACCGCATGTGAATCTACAATTAACTCCACAAATATGTCAATTGAAGAAAAAACAACAACAACAACAACAGAGTGGACTGGGTTTGGCCTGTGGATTGCAGGGTTAACATTTGGGAAGTCTCGAGCAAACTCGAGATGAGTGGGACACTTGCCTTCACTTTCTGAATAACCCTTCAGTTCCCAGGATACTAGGATGGTTAATCACCCGACGTGTAAGTGTTACTGTTATTACTACTGTTATTATTTTAACAAGAATCACATGCCTTGGGGATCCCTGGGTGGCGCAGCAGTTTGGCGCCTGCCTTTGGCCCAGGGCGCGATCCTGGAGACCCGGGATCGAATCCCACATCGGGCTCCCGGTGCATGGAGCCTGCTTCTCCCTCTGCCTGTGTCTCTGCCTCTCTCTCTCTCTCTGTGTGACTATCATAAATAAATAAAAATTAAAAAAAAATAAATTAAAAAAAAAAAAAAAGAATCACATGCCTGTAACAGGTACATGAATCCAGCTCTGCCAGCATCTTTCCTACGAACTCCAGTAGGAGCAGCAAAGCCTGACCAGGTCCCCAGTGCAGAGGCAGCAGGTAGAAGCAGGAAACAGAAGCTGCTGTCTTTCAATAGAAGGTCTCATTGGGACTCTGAATAACTCATTTGTTTAAATGTGTCTTTCCCACACATAACAATACCCCCTATTGATGGAGCACCTGCCATATATATAGTACAGTAAGCCCCAATGGAAAACTCTTGACATATCTTATCTCATTTAATCCTGGAGCAACTCAACAAGCTGAGTACTATTTATTATCCCCATTTTGCAGCTGGGGAAAGGGAGTCTCTGCTAAAGTAAATTGCCTCAGGACACACGGCTAGAAAATACCATGCCTTGATTCCAAGTTAGGTCTGGAAGAGCTCCTGATGGTGAAAGTACACCAGGGGTTCTCACTAGTGGAGATGCACTGGAAACCTTCTAATATCCAGATCCCCAACAAATGATTTAATTGATTGGGGTAGGGCTTAGGCATCAGTATTTTTTTGAAATTCCCCAGTTAACTGATTTCATGTGTAGCCAGCACTGAGCACCACTGCAATTCATATGATGACTTGGTTTTTTCATACTTTGTACAATGATCCATTAGTGTGTCTTAAAAGCATTTTAATCTCTCCCATCCAGTCTTTTTTGTCAAAGAGTAGGTTAGGTTAGGATAGACTAGAATAGAAATGAGGAGAAGATACTGCATCACGCAGAGCAAAGGAAAGTGTTCTAGAACCTTACATTTCAAGAGTGTGTGTATGCACACACACCATCATGACATAAAATGTATTTCTTACTGTGACTCAAGATCGACTGTTTTTGAAAGCTACTCTTTTATACTGGGCAAATCTAGAACACAGATATATTCCATTTGACCCATTTGACAATGTTTAACAAAGTCTAAATCAGTTGCCAGTCTGTGAATATTGGTAGATTTTTAACTAAGGATCTGAATTTCTGTCTGTTTCTGGCTTCTTTCAAAATGTGAACAGAAGGGTATGGAAAACAGCGTCTCCTTTCCTGCATGGCATCAGTATGAAGACCTGGAGAAGAGCAGAGGCTCTCCACTTTACCATAGTCCCCACCATTCCCTGATTGCTCCCAGACACCAAGGCTGAGTGAAAATGATCACCTGTTGTCTTACACAACCCAGCTCTGTTCACTGCATCCCTGGCTCATATTGTGCATTTGCATTTGTCACTCCTGTCCAGAAACTGAACTCCATCTGAGCTGAGATTATTCTGTTGTTGTTTGTTTTGTTTTGTTTTGAAGCACTAGGCCCAACATAGGGCTTGCACTCATAACTTTGAGATCAAGTTACATTCTCTACCAACTGAGCCAGTCAGGAACCCCTGTTTTCGTTTTTATCATATCCCTATAGCAGTACCATAAGAAATATTCAATAAAGTTTAGAAAGAAAGGGCGGGGGGGGGGGGGGGAGAGAGAAAGCCAGCCTACCAAAGATTGTATTTAGTCAGAGGTGAAGCCAAAGAATTAGTATGGGTTCCTTGATCCTTCATCTCCAGACACAGAAGATATAGCCGTTTTCTTAAAAAAAAAAAAAAAAAAAAAAATTCAGCATTAGCAGTATGTCACTGTTAACCAGATTCAGCAGCCATGTTGTAGAACAAAGATGTTTTTAGCAAATCAAAAAATGCAATCTTGTTTTATCAGTTTTCACTTTTCGTAGAATTAATGCAAATGAGACATGATTTTTGGGAGGCTGCTCGGGCCGATAAGGATGGCAAAAAACCTGCTTGAACTTCCCCTCTGTGGTTAGTTGGCACTCTCTCTGTCTTGTCAACCCCCTCTGCAATGAGTATTTGATGTGCCAGGGGTAAATGAAAAGTAAGTTCAAGGTGACTTGGAATTAGGTAATCAGAACTGGAGGAGCAGGGACACACACACACACAGTACGCATGCACACGTGCACACACACACAGTCTTTCCACTGCTGAGCAGGGTTTCAATCGGCCTGGTCAGCAAAGGCAAGCTTTCTGTAAATAAACACACTGGGATCTTTCAAGGCCTTGGATTCTGGATGCCACTCCGGGGTCTTGCCAGGGTTGCCAACTCTTATAAGTGTATTTTGCAAGACTTCAAAGCCAGGCGCCCTGGCCACTTGGTTCTTGCAACTGGCAATTAGCGTGCACAATGCCTCCTCTCCCAAAAATGAAGGCTTTATTTAAAAAAAAAAAAAAAAAAAGTTTAAATGGTTCAAAGAGGCCATGGGGGCGCCTGGGTGGCTCAGTCGGTTAAGCGTCTGTCCTTGGCTTGGGTTATGATCTCAGGGTCCTGGGATCCAGCCCCATCTCCTCAGGCTCCCTGGGGCTCAGCGTGGAGCCTGCTTCTCCTTTTCCCTCAACCCGCCCCCCTTTGCTCCTGTGCTCTCTCTCTCTCTCTCAAATAAATAAATAAAATCGTTAAAAAAATTTTTTTAATTAAAAAAAATAAAAATAAATAAAGAGGCCATGAATAAAGGCTGTGTGGATTTAGAAGCTCTACATGGAGTTAGTAGCGGCTGTCTGTTCTTTGAAAGATTTCTCTCACACCAGTTTTCATGCAAGGAATTCTGGCCCAGCTTGGTTCAGCCAAAAAAATTCTAGAAGAGATTCTGACTCTACCAGAGTTCCCCAAAGTTTAGTTATTCACTCACAGAAGGCCTTTGGGATTTTTGCCACAGCCACAAACCACCTTATTATTATTTACTTAATATTTTTTATTTAAATTGACTCGCCTTTTAATTTAAATTTCTTTAAAAAGAAAAGTTTATATGATCTGCTTTTCTTCCTTAACTCAATTGTGGCTTCCACTGGAAAGTTGAGAAAATATACAGGAGGCACTTGACTTCATGCTACTCAACGTGTGGTCCCTGGTAATGGAGACCGTCAGGCCCCAACTCAGACCCGCTGAATCAGGCTGCATTTAAAAAAAATGCCCCCAGATGACTCACAGGCACATCAGTCTTTGAGAATCCCTGGCCTAAGGGAGTAAGTACAGAGACTAAGTCTTAGCCAAGGGAGGAATCAATGAAAGAACCAAAGAAAGTCTGAGGAACTTGAGAACCCTGCAACCTTGGTGCAAAGCATGCTGGGACTGGGAGATGCCCTCAGGGTCATCCAGTGACACCAAGTGCAATTTGGTAGCATTCTGGCTTCTTTTCCCGCATTTTATTTTAAAGTAAGCTCTGCACCCAAAGCAGGGCTCGAACTAACAACCCCCAAATTAAGAGCTGCATACTCTACCAACCAAGCCAGGCCCTCTTCCCACATTTTTAATCTATTTGAAGATGGTGATGACCTCATTTTCTGGTTCAGAGGTGGAAACCAGGTTTATGATTGGCCAACAAGAATTTCCCATTCCTCTTGGGTATAGTGATAGGTTCAAGGATGGGGTTGTGATCCAAGTCAAGTCATTGAGGCTCAATTCTTAAAACCTTTGTTGGCATAGTTGCCTAAGAGATACTCATTGCTAAGGAGGGAGTAAGACCGTAGCTTCTTCAGTCATCATTTGGCGAGCCTCTGCCTGAGAATACAGTCAGCACTCAAGAAAGTAGAGACAGGCTGCCTGGGTGGCTCAGTCAGTTGAGCGTGTGCCTTCAGCTCAGGACATGATCCTGAGGTCCTGGGATTGAGCCCCATGTTGGGCTTCCTGCTCAGTAGGGAGTCTGCTTCTCCCTCTCCCTCTGCTGCTCCCCCCCTGCTTGTGCTCACTTGCTCTCTCTCTGTCAAATAAATAAATAAGGGATCCCTGGGTGGCACAGCGGTTTAGCGCCTGCCTTTGGCCCAGGGCGCGATCCTGGAGACCCGGGATCGAATCCCACGTCGGGCTCCCGGTGCATGGAGCCTGCTTCTCCCTCTGCCTATGTCTCTGCCTCTCTCTCTCTCTGTGACTATCAAAAATAAATAAAAATTAAAAAAAAAAAAAGCTTTCTTTAAAAAATAAATAAATAAATAAATAAATAAATAAAATCTTTTTAAAAAGAAAGAAAGAAAACAGAGATAAGAGATGAAAAAAGAGACCAAGTATTGATACTGTTGTTGCCTGGATCCAGCCGTGCCTGAAACTGATGTCCCTGATCTGAGATATGCATGCCAATAAATCTCTCCCTAGCTTTGTTTTTTTTCTTGGCTTTCTTTTTCTTACAGGTGGTTGATACATATATGAATGTGTATAATAAATGGCAAGGTATATAACAGACACTATTGTTGGACTACTCAAAAAAATTTTTTATTTTTTATTATTTTTTAAATTCTCCCTTTTTATTTTATTATTTTTTTAGATTTTATTTATGTATTCATGAGAGACAGGCAAAGACACAGACAGAGGGAGAAACAGGCTCCCTGTGGTGAGCCCAATGTAGGACTCAATCCCAGGACCCTGGGATCATGACCTGAGCCACCCAGGCATCCCTAAATTCTCCCTTTTTAAATCAGAATTCTGGTTGTAATCGTTTTTTCCCCCTTCCTCCCACTGGCCATGTACTTCCAGCGAGATGGGTTCTGGTCTCAGCCTCAGCCTGAGGAGCAGAATGAAGATGGAAAGAGGCCAGTCATGTTGATCCAGACACTTTCCAGGGATCCGTTTGGGCACTATTCTGTGATATCTTCTGGAGCAACAAGATGAGAGGAAAAATCTGCTGTTTCTGGGAAATGTTTTTTCATTAACAGAGATACATGACATTTTGACCTGAATGTCTGGAATTGTGGGCATTATTTTGCCACCACAAGTGAACAAAATAGGCTGAAAGAGGTAGAGAAGAAAGTCAGAAAGAACTTAGGTCTTGGGACACCTGGGTGGCTCAACAGTTAAGTGTCTGCCCAGGATCACGACCTGAGCTGAAGGCAGATGCTTCACAGACTGAGCCCTCCAGGTGCCCCAATAAATAAATCTTAAACCAAACAAAACACCTTCGGTCCTGACACTGTTTGAGTCCCTGGAAACTCTCTCCTGTGGCTTCCCAACAGTTCCAAGAGTTGTCCTCTTGCTAGCAGACGACTGCAGGAACTAGAAGCTTCACAAACATACACCACCATCTGGGAAAACAGGGAGTTATATCAGGGCTCTCTCTTAAAACAGAAGAAAACAAGCAGCACCTGGGTGGTTCAGTTGGTTAAGTGTCCAACTCTTGATTTCGGCTCAGGTCTTGATCTCGGGGTCATGAGCTCAAGCCCTACATTAAGTAGGCTCCCAGCATGGAGTCTACTTAAAACATACACAGACACAGAAGGGAGGGTTTTCCCTTTAGAAGCCTCAGCTAATATTTCATATCTCACTGGCTTTGACTTGGTTATGTGCCCATCTGTGAACCAAACACTGATGCTAGGGAAAAGAAGTTGTATCAACTGACTTAAGCCAATCAGAACACAACTCTGGGGCAGCCCAGATGGCTCAGTGGTTTAGCATTGCCTTCAGCCCAGGGCGTGATCCTGGAGACCTGGGATCGAGTCCCACGTCGGGCTCCCTGCATGGAGCCTGCTTCTCCCTTTGCCTGTGTCTCTGCCTCTCTCTGTGTGTGTCCCTCATGAATAAATAAAGTTTTTAACAAATAAGTAAAAGTTTTCATATAAAAAAAGAACACAACTCTGGAGCATGAGGTATGGTGTATCCTACCCCCAAACAACAAGAAAACAGCATAGGAATTGTGGTTTTGTGATCCAATATAGCGCCTTGGAAAGATTACAAAAGGACACTTAAGTTCTCTTCCAATCCATGGAGCCATATGACTTTGGGGGGATAAAAAAGAAAGCGACAGACATGGGGATCCCTGGGTGGCTCAGCGGCTTGAAGCCTGCCTCCAGCTCAGGGCGTGATCCTGGAGTCTCGGGATCGAGTCCCACATCGAGCTCCCTGCATGGAGCCTGCTTCTGTCTCTGCCTCTGTCTCTGTGTCTCTCATGAATGGATAAATAAAATCTTAAAAAAAAGAAAGAAAGAAAGAAAGAAAGAAACAGAGGAGGGAGGAAGGATGGATGGAAAGAAGGAAGGTGGTGCTTAGCATCACGGAGGATTAAGAAAACGTGTAGCATATGACCCCTGCTCTCAGAGAAGGGACAAGTGAGATTCACTACTCCTTAATAGATCAGCTTGGAAGATCTGCCCTTCAGAGCCTACTTTTTATTGAATACTTTATTACAGTAACACTAGCCACTGTAACAAATAAACCCCAACATCTCAGGGTTGCATAACAGAAGTTTCTCTCCTGTTCACGTTGGTCTCCCAGTTGACCGATGGCTCTCCAGCATTGTCCATGTTCTGGCGCTGGCAGGGAAAAGTGGGTGGACAAAGCACACACGCTTCCCAACTGCCTGACCCTGAACTAACACATATTGTTTTTGCTCACATTCTATTTGCAAGAACAAATCACATGGCTGTACTCAGACACAAAGGGGGTTGGGAAATGTCCCTAGTTGGGCAGCTGCTCTAGTGAGGATTCTATCCTCAGGGTAACTAGCCATCTCTGCCACTCAGATTTGGCTTCTAATAATGGCAAATATTCACAAGGATGCGGACATTCCTTGATCACGTGTAAGAAATTTAATTTTTTTTAAGATTTTATTAATTTATTCATGAGAGACAGAGAGAGGCAGAGACCTAGGCAGAAGGAGAAGCAGGCTCCATGCAGGAAGCCTGATGTGGGACTTGATCCTGGGACTCTGGGATTATGCCCTGAGCCAAAGGCAGACGCTCAACCACTGAGCCACCCAGGTGTCCCACGTGTAAGCAATTTAAACCATATACCAACGCTTCTCCATCTCAGCACTATTGACCTTTGGAGACAGATAACTCTGTCACAGGGGCTGTCCTGAGCCTTGTGGGATGTTTAGCAGCATCTCTGGCCTCCGCTCACCAGATGCCAGTCACACTCATACCAGAAATGTCTCCAGACACCTGTTCTCTGGAGCACAATGTATTTCCATCTTCCAGAAGGTTCCCTCTGCCCCTTCCCAAACCCACGTAAAGCGCTATCCTGACCTCTGCCTACCTTAGTTTTGCCCAGTCTTAGACGTCATAGAAATGGAACCATACAGAATGAACTCTTCTGTGTCTGGTTTCTTTCACTCAAATACCATCTTCCAGATTCAGTCATGTCAGCTATGGGACTCCTTGGTAGTTCGTTTGTTTTTACTGTTGAGCACTCCACTTTTTTACTATGCCATCCACCTTTTATTTATCTGTCCTCTTGTCGATGAACACTTGCTTGTTTCCAGTGTGGACTATTATGGGAAAAAAATGATTATGAACATTTTGTTTTAAAGACTTCATTTATTTATTTGACAGAGAACACAAGCAGGGGAGCGTCAGGCACAGGGAGAGGGAGAAGCAGGCTGCTCATCGAGCAGGGAGCCCAATGCTCAGATCATGACCTGAGCTGAAGGCATACAATCGACTGAGCCACCCAGGCGCCCTGTTATGAACATTCTTGAACAAGTCTTTCTGTGGCTGTGTGCACTCATTTTTCTTAACCCAAAAGAGGAATTACTGGGTCACTGGGTAATTATAGTTATAACTGTAGTTGGCCTTTTAAAAGGCCTAATTTATTGTTTTCATTATTTAAAAAGTAATATATATTCATGAAAAAATGCCAATAATATTCAGAGTAATAATAATTAAATTTTGTATGGTTTTTACTGTGTGACAAAACACCATTTGAAATGTGGTAGGGATATATTAACTCACTTAATTCTCACAGCAACCCTGTGAAGTAGGCATCACGATCATCGTTGTCTGCATTGGGCAAGGAGAATCCTGAATTGCAGAGCCAGGCAGTCACTTTTGGCTTCTGAGTCTGTGCTCTGATCTTAGCCATACCTGAGCTCAATCACCTACCTGGCCCCAGTATCAGGTGGGAAATAAAAGCCTCCTCCCACCCTTTCCCTGACCCTTCCACCCAGCCCAGACTCAATCCCCAGAGGAAACCATTATGAGTCCTTTTTCTGCTGTCTTTCTAGAACAATCTTTGTGTTGAGGCAGCTGGTTTATAATGGTTAAGAGATTGAGGTTCGAAGCATCCCACACTTAGCAGTGTGACCTTGGGCACGTCTCTGGTTCGTGGTATCTTCTGCATCCCTAAGAGGGGCACCGTCACAGGACCCATCCCCTAGGGTGGTTACAAACACCAAAGGAGTTGTGTTTGGGGGTTTTGTTTGTTTGTTTTAAGATTTTATTTATTTATTCATGAGAGTCACAGAGAAAGAAAGGCAGAGACATAGGCAGAGGGAGAAGCAGTCTCCATACAGGGAGCCCAATGCGGGACTCGATCCTGGGACCCTGGAATCATGCCCTGAGCCAAAGGCAGATACTTAACCACTGAGCCACCCAGACGTCCCTGTTTGTTTGTTTGTTTGTTTGTTTAAGTATAAAACACTCAGCCGAGTGTCTGGCTCAAGGTGGACACTCAAGAGATGTTAGCATCCAGTGTCTCCAAGCCCCTAAGAGGCAAAGAGGGATTTCACTCAGCTTGTCATACTTCTTTCCCTCCCACCAGAATGATGAAGGTGAAAGCAGGGCCCAGAGAGGCACTCAGATTAACAAGAGAAAGAGGTGTGTGTCTTAGAAACATTCCACTCTGAGAACTTCAGAAGACTGGAGCCTCTTGTTAAGACAGTTCCAAATGCAGTCAAGAGAATTATGGGTTTGAACCACAAACGGGGAACCCCAAGATTGCAAGGCCCCAGGTCTGAGCTGGAGTCTGGGAGACACAGAGAGGAGGGAGCTGCCTTCCTGATCTCGTCCCCTGGCAGGCCTGGTAGAGACTGCAAAATGAATCAGTGAAGAAAACCCTTTTTTTGGGATGCCTGGGTGGCTCAGCGGTTGAGCGTCTACCTTTGGCCCAGGGTATGATCCTGGAGTCCCGGGATGGAGTCCCACATCGGGCTCCTTGCATGGGGCCTGCTTCTCCCTCTGCCTGTGTCTCTGCCTCTCTCTCTCTTTCTCTCTCTCTCTCTGTGTGTGTGTGTGTGTGTGTGTGTGTGTGTGTCTCATGAATAAATAAAATAAATCTTAAAAAACAAAAAACAAAAAGCCTGTTTTCTACCTTTGCTGACTGTGTGTGTTTGCTTGGGTGGCAATAAGCTTGCTTGGCTTTCTGGGAAGGGGCTGTTCCCTCCTGCTTTTCCAGGCTCTTTAAGAATAAACAATAACGTTACAAATATGTGCTGGTAAAATACATTGTCTTTATACCAAATGGAGACATAATGTGTAGCCTGTGGTGGGTTTTGGGTTTTTGGGTTTGTTTGGTTTTTTTTTGCAACTTTTTTTCACTTCATATTTTTGGACATCTTTTCCAGAACAATACACCTTTTTCTTTCTAAATTTTTCAGTATGCCATTTTATAGGCAGACCACACAATATATTTGATGAGGTTTTCTCAAACTGCCAGATGATGGATACAGGAGTTGATTATACCTTTTTCTCTCCTTTTGAATATGTTAGAAATGTTCACCAATAAAATAATCATAATACAATAAAGGAAAGCTCCATGCTATCATATAATTTTCCAACTTAAGCCTGTAAAGTTGACTCCTCCATCGAAGGCATCTTCGTTTGTACCAATAGAAAACCGCAGTCAAAAATCTGAACACTGGGCAGCCCCGGTGGCTCAGTGGTATAGCGCCCCCTTTGCCCCAGGGCCTGATCCTGGAAACCCAGGATCGGGTCCCACGTGGGCTTCTTGCATGGAGCCTGCTTCTCCCTCTGCCTGTGTCTGTGCCTCTCTCTCTCTCTCTCTCTCTCATTAATAAATAAATAAAATCTTTTTTTAAAAAAATCTGAACACTGTCTATGAAATTAGAAATTGGTGAATTAAAGCTACCCAACCATGAACTGGGCAAGATTGCTTTCTCTCTTGTTCAGAGCTCATCTCAACAGCTACCTGATTCTCTGAAGACTGTTGTGTGAAACAGAGAATAGCTCTCAAAAGTCTATGTTGGATCTTAAGAAAGTGACTCATTGCGAACTCGAGGTCGGGCCCTACGGGTAACTTATAATAAACTTTTATCTACCAGTAACTGCACACCAACTCCTCTTGTTAACACTTTATACAAGTATTAACTCATTTAATTCTTTTCATCGATCTCAAGAAATATGTGCTATTATTATACCTGTTTTACAAAAGAGGAAACAAAAGCACCGAGTTTAAATGCCTCGTCCGAGGTCTCATAGCTAGTGAGAGGTTGGACCAGGACTTGAACTCCACGACCACCTGTTTTATCCTTATCTTCTACTGCCTCTCCATTAATTTATGCATCTCTGGCAATTTATTGGGTATCAGCCGAGAACTGGGGATAGGTTGGAGAGAACAATGAAGATCATTGTGTAGAAATCTGAGGTATCCCTAGAAATAACAGATCATCCAGGAACACCCGACTGGCTCAGTCAGAAGAGCATACGATTCTTTTTTTTTTTTTTTTTTTTTAAGATTTTATTTATTTATTCATGAGAGGCACAGAGAAGGAGAGAGGCAGAGACACAGGCAGAGGGAGAAGCAGGCTCCATGCAGGGAGCCCGATGCGGAACTCGATCCCAGGACTCTAGGATCACACCCTGGGCTGAAGGCAGGCGCTAAACCACTGAACCACCCAGGGATCCCCGAGCATGCGATTCTTGATCTTGGAGTCATGAGTTTGAGATCCACATTGGGGATAGAGTTTACATTAAACCAACAAACAAACAAACAAAAACAAACAAAAAAACCACGGGTCCCTGGCTGGCTCAATCAGAGGAGCAGGCCACTTCTAATCTCAGGTTTGTGAGTTCAAGCCCCACTTTGGGTGCAGAGAGTACTATAAACAAACAAACAAAAAAAAATGCATCACCTGTATTATTTATCTCCCCTGGGAAATAATGCTCATTTAGGGAACTTCGATGTATAAGACACTGTGCTAGCAGAGAAATGCACTGTGATCATCTCATTTATGTCTGCAATAGTCTATGTACCAGGCTCTGTTCTGGTGCTGGGGACACAGCTGTGAAAAGACCAACATGGTTTAAATATATACAAAGCTTAATGGAATTTGCTCTGACCAGTATCACAGGTAGACTCTGCTTGAGTTCTAGAGCCTAGATCTGGAAAGGCCTTGCAGCTTTCATTTTCACTATCCTGGGACTCTGCCCTGAGTCTACCATGCCAGAAAAGCCCTGAAAGAAAGACCATAGGAGAGAGACACAGCCATCTGGCTGTCCCAGCTGACCCTCCAGCTGAATGCAGCTGCATGAGCAAACTCAGGTGTAACTCACAGAAGGACCCCACAGCAACTCAAAAACATAAGAAAGAGGGATTTTGGGATCCCTGGGTGGCTCAGCGGTTTAGCGCCTGCCTAGGGTGTGATCCTGGAATCCTGGGATCAATTCCTGCATCGGGCTCCCTGGATGGAGCCTGCTTCTCTCTCTGCCTCTCTCTGTGTCTCTCATAAATATGAAATCTTTAAAAAAAGAAAGAGGGATTCCTGAATGGCTTAGTCAGTAGAGCATGCAACACTTGATCTGAGGGTTGTGATTTCAAGCTCCAAATAGGGGATAGAGTTTATGTAAAGAAAAAAAAGGCTCATAATAAATGAGCTTTTGTTTTGTTTTTAGTGTTTGTATTTTCTGAAGATTGTTTTTTTTTTAAGATTTTATTTTTGGGCTGTCTGGGTGGCTCAGGCAGTTGGGCATCTGCCTTCAGCTCTGGTCATGATCCCTAGGTCTTGGAATCAAGCCCTGCATCTGGCTCCTTCCTCAGTGGGGAGTCTGCTTCTCCTGTTGCCTCTCCCAACTACTTGTGCTCTCCCTTTCTTCTCTCAAATAAATAAATAAAATCTTTTTTTTTAATTTATTTTTAAGTAATCTTTACACCCAACCTGGGGCTCAAACTCATAACCCTGAGATCAAGACTTGCATGCTCCCCCAACTGAGGTAGCCATGCCCCAATAAATGATAGCTTTGTGGGTTTTGTTTTGTTTTGTTTTGTTTTTAAGAATTTGTTTATTTATTCCTGAGAGACGCAGAGAGAGAGAGAGAGGCAGAGACACAAGCAGAGGGAGAAGCAGACTCCCCACAGGGAGCCTAACATGGGATCCATCCCAGGACCCGGGATCATGCCACTGAGCCAACCAGGCGTCCCTAGATGATAGCTTTAAGCAATTATGTTTTGGTGTAGTTTGTTACACAACAATAGGTAACTATTATAAGAATGAAATTTAGAAAGTACTAAAGACTGGATGCTATAAAATCTATAAACTACCAGATGCTGTAAAATCATCTAATGGAAATATCTGGCTTTATCTGGGGATAGGTGAAAACCACATAGTAAAAAGAACATGCGCTCCTAAACCAGGCAGACCTTCATTTTGGTTTCTTTTTTTAAAATTAATTAAGTAAGGGGCACGTGGGTGGCTCAGGTAAGCGGCTGCCTTCAGCACAGGTCATGATCCCAGAGTCCTGGGATCAGGCTCCCTGCTCAGTGGGGAGTCTGCTTCTCCCCCCTCCCTCCTCCTGCTTGTTCTCTCGCTCTCTTTCTCTTTCTCTCTCTCTCTCTCAAATAAATAAATAAAATCTTAAAAAAAAAAAAAAAGTAATCTCTACTACACCCAAGGTGGGGCTCAAGCTCACAACCCTGAGATCAAGTGATCAAGAGTTATGTGCTCCTCAGACTGAACCCTCCAGGTGTCCCCAGACAGACTTTCATTTAAGCCCAATTGGATCATTTATGTGCTGTGTGACCTTAGGCAAATCATAACAGCCTCTCTGAGCCTCATCTGCAAAATGAAGATCATCAGGTCCTGTTAGCTGAGTAGCAAATGAGATAATATATGCAGATACCGTAGACAGAAAACAGGCATTCAATAAATGGTGGTAATTTCTTTTATTAAGCAAATCCCAACACGGCATTGGGAGAGGGGAGGGACTTGATTTATCTCAGATCACACAGATTGAAGCAAGGACCAAAAGAGTTGTTTTTTTTTTTCTTTGGGGTGTTTTGTTGTTGTTGGGGGTTTTTTTGTTTTGTTTTGTTTTGTTTATGCTTTGTTTTGTTTGTTCTTGCTAATTCACAGCTTGAGCCTCAAAACGTTAAGAGATGCAACGGGGTTTAAAAACCAGCTTTGTTTTTCTTGGTGCACTAAGACAGAAAACAAAGAACAACAACCAAAAAACCAAAACAAAACAAAACAAAACAAAACAAAAAAACCCTGCATTTCTTCACTTGTGTGGCTTCAGCAAAAGGAAACCAAGCAAGTCAATTAACTTGTGAGTGCCCCAGTCAGGTGGCCAAGGGGCCCTCCTGCCCGGTGCGATCACTTACGGAAGAGCGGAGTCAATACTTGCGAAGGAGCTCACCTGATCATTGTCAAAATGTTTAAACACACCATTACGATGTGCAAACAAGACTTTATCTCTTTGCCACTCATCAAAACCTCCGGTTTAATTCCTGCAGCTTAAGCTTCCAAAAGAATGTGGGGGGTGGGGGGAGCTGAAATCTACACCTTCCCCCAGGCAGGCTTGGTGCTGAGCAAACAATTTCCCTCCACTGAGTCCTTGCTTCTGACCCTGTGTGCAAGACCTCTGAAGCTCCATGTCTGGTGAAAGGAGGACTTGTCATTTCTGGGGGTGGACCCAGGCGTCCTGGGACCTGAAGTTTATACAATTGGGGTTGGGGGTAGACGTAGGTGCTTCTTTAAAAAAAAAATACAAAATTATGAGTACAAAATTAAGTATAAAGAGGAGTAGTGGGCAGCCCCGGTGGCTCAGCGGTTTAGCACCTGCCTTCAGCCCAGGGTGTGATCCTGGGCTGTTGGGTATAGAGATTACTTAAAAAGAAAATCTTTTAAAAAAATAAAATGAGAAAAGAGGGGTGTCTGGCTGGCTGGGTCGGTAGAGCATGCAGCTCTCATTCTCAGGGTTGTGAGTTTAAGCCCCATGTTGAGCATGGAGCCTACTCAATATTTTTTTAGGGGCACCTGGGTGGCTTAGTGGTTGAGCATCTGGCTTCAGCTCAAGGCATGATCTCGGGGTCCTGGGATCATCAGGCTCCCCACATGGAGCCTGCTTTTCCCTATGCCTGTGTCTCTCTTTGTCTCTGTGTCTCTCATAAGTAAAAACAATATTTTTAAAAAAATTTTTGGGATCCCTGGGTGGCGCAGCAGTTTAGCGCCTGCCTTTGGCCCAGGGCACGATCCTGGAGACCCGGGATCAAATCCCATGTCGAGCTCCCTGCATGGAGCCTGCTTCTCCCTCTGCTTGTGTCTCTGCCTCTCTCTCTCTCTCTCTGTGACTATCATGAATAAATAAATAAAATAAAATCTTTTAAAAAATTTTTTTTTTTGTAATGAGGAAAGGGTACTTTGGTAGCCAGACTCCAAAATGGCACCCAACAAATCTTTGCCTCCTGGCTGTCCCACCCTGTGCGGCCCCCACCCCCTCCTCACGCCAGGCCAGTCTGGATGAACCAGAATTCCCCAGAAGCGATGCTACCCCCTCACTTCTGAGATTAGGTTATAAAAGACACTGAAGCTTCTGTCACAGCTGCTCTCCCTCTCTCTCTCTTTTTCAAATCACTTGCTTGGGGGGTGAGGGGAAGCCAGCTGCCATGTCATGAGCAGCCCTAGAGAGAGGCCCATGTGGCAACTTCCTACCACAACCACATGAGTAAGCTCAGAAAAATCTTCCAGCCCAAAGTGAGCCTTCAGGTGACAGCAGCCCCAGCAACAGCCCGGCTGCAGGAAGATGAGAGACCCTGATGAGAACCACCCAGCCAAACCCTCCCGGATCCCTGCCCCACAAACTGTGAGATAAATGTTTATCGTTTTAAGCTGCTGACTTTTGAAGCAATTTGTTACACAGTGATAGACAACCTAATACACCGGCTTTAGGAGATGCATGTTGTTTTCTTCTGAGCTCTTTTTAGGTATTACACCAGAAAGGCTCACATACAGATGCTTCCTGCTGACAACCCGGCTTCCATCCCCACCAAAAACCCTCTCAGCGCTATTCTGTGCCCCTACTTTCTTTGAGTAGAAACTCGAACTATATTGGTTGAATAAATGAGTAAATAAGACCCGTGCAAGAGGGATATTTCATCCTTATTTGATAGTTCAGGAAACAGAAGCTCAGAGATGTTAAGTAACCAGCTTAAGATCCACACAGACTGAACCTCGATTCCTTAATGGGCAGCCTGTAGTGTCCATTTGTCTAATGTTTCTCATGGTGCCAAGTACACACTAAGTGCCTAATAACTGCAGGTTAACCAAAAGAGTTCATGATGTCGCATGTCTTTATCTAAATCTGGTAAACATCTCTTTAGTATAGAAAGAGGAACAATGTGGGTTGGAGAGAGCAGAGAGATTGATATTACCTCCTTTTGTTTTGTTTTTTTTTTAAACCTCCTTTTGATAAAAAGAAACAGCAATGGAGCAATTCAGTATTAGCACAGAAAAATCTAAAAAAACTAACAAAACCACTTCAAAGTATCCAGAGACTAAAATTCAGAATAAAAGAAGTTTGTATTTCGTTTCATGCATTATATTAAAGAGTTGGGGTGGGGGGGAAAGTTGGTTTCGTTGGCTTTAAAAGGCTATGTAAAAAACATTTTTTGAAGGCTATGTTAAAAAAAATTAATTTATGGTTCTTGTCCCACTCGTTTGAACAATTACAAAATCTCCAGACTGACGCACATGGTTTGAGGTCCAGCTATTCAAGAGTAACCATGGGCAACTCTTGGTGGGTGCTTTCCTCCTTTTAAGTGGTCACTATAAGTTAGTCAAGGTCAAAAGTTACCCATGTGTCCTGGGAGGACACCTGAGGCGGTGGGGTGTCATGGTGAATCATGTGACTGCTCTGGCTTCTTCTGAATCCTGGAATTCTCTGAAAAAGCAGTGACCGAGAAGGATTATGGATATTCTAATTAGGCCATATGTAATTTAATTTTGGAGTGGTGAAATTTACCCAGTCTTCTAAATGTTCATTGAATAAACATTAAGTAAGCCTTTGAAAATTAATGGACTTGTCCACTGAGTTATTATTCACAAAAGTCTCTTTAGCCCCAAGCATAGGATCTGGCCCATATTTGGGGCCCCATAAATTAATAAAGTTGTTGACTTGAATGTGAGTTAATTAGACATCTAAAAGAGAACGCGTCACTTGGTCTGCCCACAAGCTCCATCTCTTTTATCGCCTCCAGGCCTCTGGACTTGCTGCTCTGCCTAATTATAAGATTTGATTCTCTCCTTTGCCTTGTCTATTGATTTATCCTCCCAATATCCATTTTCCTCTTCTCAGGAAACAAGCACTTATTTCTTATTTTCTTTCTAAAATGTTCTCTGTCTCCACACCCCATCCCACCCCCATTCCGTGTGCTTTGGAGGGCTGATTTCCACTCCAGGCCCCAGAGAGGGAACTCTGGGTATGTACCTGGGCCTGATCCAGCAACATATTCCGTCGATCAGATAGAGACATGTGACCCAGTCTGATCCAGTTTGTTTGTTTATTATAAATCTTATTTATTTTTTTAAAGATTTTATTTATTCATGATAGACACAGACACACACACACACACACACACACACACACACGGAGAGAGGCAGAGACACAGGCAGAGGGAGGAGGAGCAGGCTCCATGCAGGGAGTCTGACGTGGGACTCAATCCTGGGATTCCAGGATCACACCCTGGGCAGAAGGCAGGAGCTTAAACCGCTGAGCCACTCAGGCTGCCCATAAATCTTATTTCTCTAGAGCAGTTTTAGATTCCACTCAAAATTAAGTGGAAAGTACAGAGTTGTCATATTAACCCTCGTCCCCTCTATACACACTTTCCTTGCTATCAACATCCATCACCAGAATGGTGCATTTGTATGATCAGTGAACCCACACTGATACATCATTATCAACCAAACTCCATATTTAGCGTTAGAGTTCACTCTTGGTGTTATAGATTCTCTAGGTTTAGACAACTATATAATGGCACGGATCCAGCATTATAGTATCATACAGAATCGTTTCACTGCCCTGAAAATCCCTTGTACTCCACCTATTCATCCCTCCTTCCCCCAACCTCTGGCAACTACTGATCTTTTTACTGTCTCTAGAATGGTTTAGCTTTTCCAGAATGTCATATAGTTGGAATTATGCAGCAAGCAGCCTTTTCAGATTGGCTTCTTTCACTTAGCAATATGCATTTAAGATCCCTACATGTCTTTTCCTGGCTTGATAAGTTACTTCATTTTAGCTCTAAATATTCCACTGTGTGTATTCACCTACTGAAGGAAACCTTGGTTGCTTACAAGTTTTGACCATTAGGAATAAATCTGCTATAAATATACATGTGCAGGGTTTTGTGTAGATGTCAATTTTTTCTTTTTTAAAGATTTATTTATTTATTCATGAGAGACACAGAGAGAGAGGCAGAGGGAGAAGCAGGCTCCCTGCGGGGAGCCCAATGCAGGACTTGATCCCAGCACCCTGGGATCACAACCTGAGCCAGAGGCAGATGCTCAACCACTGAGCCACCCAGGTGCCCCTAGATGTAAATTTTCAACTAATTTGAATTTAACCAAGGAGTACATGGTTGGATTGTATGATAAGAGCATGCTTAGTTTTGTTTGTTTGCTTGTTTTTTTTAAGATTTTATTTATTCATTTCATAGAGCAAGCACACACATGAGTAGGGGGAGAGGTAAAGGGAGTTGGAGAGGGAGAGAATCCCAAGCAGACTCTGTGCTGAGTGCAGAGCCTGACATGGGGCTCGATCCCATGACCTGAGCAAGTGACCAAGAGTCAGACACTTAACCAACTGAGCCACCCAGCACCCCACAAGTATGCTTACTTTTGTGAGAAATTTCCAACTGTCTTCCAAAGGGGTTATAACATTTTTACATTCCTGCCAGAAATGAATGAGGGTTCCCATTGCTCCACTTTCTTGCCAGCATTTGGTGTTGTAAGTGTTTTTGATTTTAGCCCTTCTAGTAGCTGCTTAGTGACTTACAGATTTAGTTTGTATTTTCCCGATGACATATGATATAAAGCATCATTTTATATAATTATTTGGCATCTGTATATTCTTTGGGAAGGTGTCTGTTCTGGTCTTTTGCCTATTTTTGAAATCTGCTTGTTAGTTCTCTTACTATTGAGTGTATAAGAGTTCTTTGTATATTATTGGATAATAAGATTTCACTAGATACTCACCCTTTATCTCCAATTCAACTTTTCCTGGTTTCAGTTACCTAAGATCAACTTTGGTCCAGAAACAGATGATCCTCCTTCTGATATATCCTTAGAAAGTCAGTAGTAGCCTAACGTTGCATCACAATGGCTATGGCATTCACCTCACTTCATCTCAGCATGTAGACATTTTATTATCTCACATTACCACAAGAAGGATGAGTACAGGACAATAAGATATCTTTTTTAAAAAGATTTATTTATTTATTTATGATAGAAAGAGAGAGAGAGAGAGAGGCAGAGACACAGGAGGAGGGAGAAGCAGGCTCCATACCGGGAGCCAGATGTAGGACTCGATCCCGGGACTCCAGGATCGCGCCCTGGGCCAAAGGCAGGTGCTAAACCGCTGAGCCCCCCAGGGATCCCCCAATAAGATATCTTGAGAGAAGATCACATTCACATAACTTCTATTAGAGTGTGTTGCTACGATTGCCTTATATTAGTATTAGTTATTGTTGTCCCTAGCTTACTGGGCCTTATTTATAAATTAAATTTTATCATATGTACATCTGGAAAGAAAACAGGGTGTGTATATATGGGGTTCGGTACTCTTCGTGGTTTTAGGCATCCACTGGCAGTTTTGGAATGTATCCCGTATGGGCAAGGGACTACTGTATGTCTTTTGCAAATGTTTTCTCCAGGCTGTGCTTGTCTTCTTGTTCCCTTGACAATCCCCAAACTCATGTTGGATCATCCAGGAAAATGGTGATCTCTCTGCTGAGGTTGCTGACATGAGATAGAAGCCAGGAGCGGCTGGCAGTTTATCTTCCAACCACAAGAGAAGAGTCAGCCTGAGCCTGGAGTCAAGAAGTAAATGAGAATAGACAGTTCGCAGACAAAAAAAAAGGAACAAATGGCTCATAAACATGTAAAAATAAGATCAACTCTTTGGAGAAATGAATTTGAAGCGATAAAGTGGTGTCATTTTTCATCTATCAGACTTTCAAAATGAAAACATAATTATAACACGATGCATTGCTCAGGATGTGGGGAAGATGGCACTGTCAATTAGACTCAGGTCTGGATGTAAGTAAAAGACATGTGACAAATTGGTGACTCGAGTGATCTGGAGTTTATTTCTCTTATGATGTAAAAGAAGTCTGTGGGTCAGCTGGGGAGAGCCGGTATGGTGAGTCCATTTTCCTCAGGGACCTGGTGTCTATTTGCCTGCTTTATCTAGCTCTCCATTCGAGTCCCACAACTCACAGCACTGGCTGGAGCACATCTGTCCTATCTCCATCCCAGGCTGCAGAAAGCAGGGAGAGAAAGGGAAGAGCACACCCTCTCCTTTCTGGAAACCCCACCACCACTTCCAGTCACATCTCACTGGATGGAGCTTAGTCAGGTGACGAGACCTAACTGCAAGGGAAGCTGGGAAATTTACTTTTATTCCAAGTGGCAGTATACTAGAATAAAAATTGGAATTCTGGGCACCTGGGTGGCTCAATGGTTGAGCGTCTGCCTTTGGCTTAGGTGGTGATCCTGGGGTCCCGGGATCAAGTCCCACATCGGGCTTCCTATACGGACCCTGCTTTTCTCTCTGCCTATGTCTTTGCCTCTGTGTGTGTGTGTGTGTGTCTCATGAATAAATAAATAAAATCTTAAAAAAATATATTTGGAGTTCTGTTAATACGAAAGAAAAGAAAGAAAAGAAAAGAAAAGAAAAGAAAAGAAAAGAAAAGAAAAGAAAAGAAAAGAAAAGAAAAGAAAAGAAAAAAGAAAAAAACTGTTGGGAAGTGAGTAGGTGTTCTCAAACACTCTTGGCAGTAGTATAAATTGTATAAACTTTATATCCTTCCCTGTTGGTTTTCAATAAATTGCTCCCTTTGATTCCCACCACATCTCATTATCCGTCCTTTTTCCACATCTCATTATAAGTCCCTGGTTTCTGGGTTTGGTTTGGTTTGGTTTTCAGATAAGGAAAGTGAGACAACAGATGAAGCAGCCCAGCCAAGGACACTGTATTAAGCAGGATTCTCAATAGCAAGTGATAGTCAAATCAAATTGTGAGAATTCACAGGCTCACCTGACTGCTAAGGTCATGGGTAGCAGCACTTTCAGGTATGAATGGATCCAGTCAGTGAGTCAGGACTCTCTCCTTGTTCATCTCCTGGTCCATTTCCTGTGTGCTGCCTTCATTCTTGGAAGGCAGCTCAGCTCACCACTATACCACCAACGCTGTACAGTTTCATTCTTTGATAGGCTTTCCCCATATGGTGGCCCATAGCAGATAAAACCCTACATCCCGTCACATCATGGTAAAGAAAAAAAAAAACAAACACCAGCACTTCTTTTCTGGTATTTCTAGTAAACATCCCAGAACTGACTCTCACTGGACTGTCTTTGGGTCACATGCCCATCTCTAAGCCCATCACCAGAGCCTGAGATGAGCCAATGCTGGTGTCCAGGCAGAGCTGAGTCACTTGCTTATTCTTAGAGCCCAAGGATGGGGGTCAGCCCCACTGGAACCAGAGAGGCCAAGAGGAGGAGGGGAAATCCCCCTGGAAACTTGGAGCGTAGTTTCCAGAAAGAGGAAAGGTTGCTAGGTAGACTAAAGTCTGAACATCTACTGCTGTGGAGCGCCAAATGAGGGCAGGACAGCACCAGCAGCGCGGTCCCCAAGTCCTGGTTCGCGGGGCACCACAGCCACCCCAGCTCCCTCTGTTGCTTAGAAACTCACTTTTAAGAAATCACAAAATGTAAACATAGACTAAAGGAGAAGTCGTCAGAGGAGACTCGCACACGAAGGCCCCTGGAAAACCTTCAACTCTTGGGCTTCATTACCTTAGTCACCTTGTCAAAAGCTTTAAAACCTGATGAATTACATTCCCAAGGACTGGAACAATTTGCAGATGTGATCAAGAAAATGCTGTCAGTAATCTTTGAGAAATCATGGGGCTTGGGGGCAGTTGGAAGATTGGAGTCAGCATCCCTAATCCTGCAGACGGGTAGTCTGGACTCGGAGTCTTCATCCTCTTCTTTCTGCTGGATTCCTCTCCTTTTTTATCCCCCCCCCCTTTTTTATTTATTTTTTATTTTTTTTAAAGGTTTTATTTATTTATTCATGATAGACAGAGAGAGAGAGAGAGGCAGAGACACAGGCAGAGGGAGAAGCAGGCTCCATGCCCGGGAGCCCGATGTGGGATTCGATCCCGGGTCTCCAGGATCGCGCCCTGGGCCAAAGGCAGGCGCTAAACCGCTGCACCACCCAGGGATCGCCCCCCCCTTTTTAAATATTTTATTTATTTATTCATGAGACACACAAAGAGAGAGGCAGACAGATAGGCAGTGGGAGAAACAAGTTCCTCGCAGGGAGAGCTCGATGCGGGACTCGATCCCAGGATCCTGGGATCACAACCCCTGAGTCACCCAAGTACCTCCCTTTTTTTTTTAAAGGCAGTTTTATTGCAGTATAATTTACAGATCATAAAATTCACCCTTTGAAATGCACAGTTCGATGATTTTTAGCAATATTTCAATAAAATGCCATTTTTTTCACCATTTCAGGAAAACCTCTCTGCTGTTTATCTTTAATCCCCATGCCCACCCCCAGCCCCAGGCAACCACTAATCTACTTTCTATCTTTGTCCATTTGCCCTTTCTGGATATTTCACCTTCTTTTCTTTAGATGGTCATATTTGTATTGCTTTTTAAAATATTTTGGCTCCAAAAGCCAGACATTCATGGTAAAAAGTGCAAATGACACAGAAGGGAATAAAGATGGACGTTTTCCTGTCAACCCTGCCCTTCAGAGATCTGCTGTAAACAAATCACGATGTATTTACTTATCCCTCTGGATATTTTTGCCTGGTTCGTCTTAAACATCAGTTAGCTCATATTGTGCATATTTCTACTGTGATTTATTTATTTAGTTAGTTTGTTTATTAAGCAAACTCTACATCCAATATAGGGCTTGAACTCACGCCCCTGAGATCAAGAGACACGTGCTCTACGGACTGAGCCCCTCCACTGTGCCTTAGGGAGCCCTGGTGTCCCTCTTCTCTGGATAGTACTACCCATATCTTTCCTGTGTAAAGCATTTTTCCCTTACCTTGAATCCTTATAGACCAACTCCAGGAGAGGGAATTGTGGCTCAAGCATGGCCAACTATCTCCTTTTTGCTGAAGCTGTGGGAAAGTGAGGGGGGCACCTGGCTGGCTCAGTCCACAGAGTACATGACTCCTGATCTCAGGCTTGTGAGTTCAAGCCCCAAGTTGGGCTTAGAGATTACTTAAAAATAAAATCTAAAAAAAAAAAAAAAATGTGGGACAATGGGGGGTCGTTTTCACCTGCAACCATAGGCCCTGCCTTGTGCTGTGCTATTTCCAAGTCATTTTTAAAACTTGCACATATATTTTGGGGACAACTTTCTGCATCAGTACATAGACCTTCACCATATTTATTTTAATGATTATATAGCCATACTGTTTACTTGTGTCATGTTTAATTTAAACAATTTTCTGGGACCATTCTTCTTGACCATGATCTTAAAGAACATAGACCAGTGTTTTTCAAACCTGTGGTTTCAATCCATTAGTAGGTTATAAAATCAATTTCTGGGTTATGACTAATATTTTATTTATAAGCAGACTAGACTAGACCAAAATGGAAAGAAATATAATGCGGGGGTGGGGGTGGAGCACCTGGCTGGCTCAGTCAGTGGAGCGTGCGATTCCCCGCTCTCAGGATTGTGAGTTTGAGCCCCGTGTTGGATGTAGAAATTACTTAAATAAAATCTTTTTTTTTTTTAGATTTTATTTATTTATTCATGATGGACACAGAGAGAGAGAGAGAGGCAGAGACACAGGCAGTGGGAGAAACAGGCTCCATGCAAGGAAGCCTGATGCAGGACTCAATCCCGGGACTCCAGGATCACGCCCTGGGCGGAAGGCAGCTGCTAAACCACTGAGCCACCCAGGGATCCCCAAATAAAATCTTTAAATTAAAAAAAAAATGTTAATGAAAATGATGGGGCACCTGGGTGGCTCAGTGGTTGAGGGTCTGCCTTCAGCTCAGGTCCTGATCCCGGGATCCTGGGATCGAGTCCACATCAGGCTCCCCACAGGGAGCCTGCTTCTCCCTTTGCCTGTGTCTCCGCCTCTCTCTCTGTCTCTTGTGAATAAATAAATAAAATCTTAAAAAAATAATAAAGAAAATTATGGAACAACATAGAAAGTACCAGGATGCACTAAATGACATATGTTAAAACCAATGCTTTTATTTTAGTATGTGTGTAAACACATGTATGCAGGTCATAGAATAAAATTTATAGTTTACTGTGGATCATTGTCCAAAAGTTTGAAAAATACAGCTATTGACTATCATTTTATGACTTTTTACACAGGTCTGTTTTCTCTCATAAACCAAGAACTGAACTTTCAAGGGATCATGTATTCTTTTTTTTTTTTTTTCATGTATTCTTTTATACTTGTTTTATTGGCGATAAAGTGCTCTTCCCACCATCAAGACAACAAAAACATAAAGCCTTGATTTAGTTTCAGTAAAAGTTAAAGGTAGTTCTAGGTCATTTTGGTTTTGTGTTAACATCAGATACTTTGAATTTTTAATAAGATAAGGAAAGGGGGGTTGGGATCTGTTCTCATTCCAATGGCCTCACTGGCTTAGAGAGCAGAAAGACCCAGACAGGTGGGGCAAAGGTCTTATTTAAGTTTACAGAAGCCTTGGCTTTTCTAATGTTCTTTAAGAAAAAGCAAGAAGAATTCCCAGTTTACTTTTGAGTTTTTCATGAGCTTTTTCATTTTAAAAGTCCTAAAAAAAGAAAAAAAAGAAAAAAAAAGTTCTCATGGGGAGAGGGGAAGCATCTGGCTGGCTCAGTCAGTAGAGCATGTAACTCTTGAACTCCAGGTCATGAGTTCAAGCCCCATGTTGGGAGTAGGGTTTACTTAAAAAAAAAGTCCTTGTGGGATGGCCATTCCATATTAAAATAGACACTTCTATCTCTACAAGCAAGCATGCAAATGATTATTTTGTTCTTTAATCTAGAACAAGGAGGCGCCTGGGAGGCTCAGTTGGTCTGCTTCGGCTCAGGTCATTATCCTAGGGTCCATTATCCTAGGATTGAGCCCCAAGTTGGGTTCCCTGCTCAATGGAGACTCTGCTTCTCCCTCTCTCTTTCTGCCCCTCCCCCTGCTCATGTTCTCTCTCCCCCTCTTTTAAGTAAATCTTTCAAAGATAATAATAATAATCTAGAACAGGGATCTAAAAACTGTTTATATAAAGGGTCAGATAAATATTTTAGGGTTTGTGGTTCCTCTTCCTCATTGTCTTAGCTCTGCCATGGTAGGCCCAAAACACAAATGAATGAGTGTGGCAGATTTTCAACTCACTTTATTGGTGGACATTGAAACTTGAATTGTATATAATTTTCATGCGTCAACAAAATTATTCTTTTGATTTTTTTTCCCCAACCATTTAAAAATAAAAACACATCCTTGGGGATGCCGGGGTGGCTCAGCGGTTGGGCATCTGCCTGCTGCTCAGGGCATGATCCTGCTCTGGGGTTGAGTCCCACATCAGGCTCCCTGCGAGGAGCCTGCTTCTTCCTCGCCTAGGTCTCTGCCTCTCTCTTAGTGTCTCTAATGAATAAATGTGTCTCTCATGAATAAATAATTAAAATCCTTAACAAAACAAAACACAACCTTAGCTTACCGGCTGTGCAAAGAATATGGGTTAGTGAAAGGAATTTGTCCACTTACTTCCTAGATTCTTTCTTTCTTTCTTTTTTATTATTTTTTTAAAGTAGGCTCCATGCTGGGTGTGTAACTCAACATGGGACTTGAACTCATGACCCTGAGACCAAGATCAGAGCCAAAATCAAGAGTCAGGTACTTAAAGGAATGAGCCACCCAGGTGCCTCGACTTTTTATTTTTTTATTCTTCTTTCTTTCTTTCTTTCTTTCTTTCTTTCTTTCTTTCTTTCTGTAAGCTCTGTGTCCAACGTGGGGCTTGAACTCACAACCCTCAGATCAGGAGTCATATGCTCTACAAACTGTGCCACCCAGATACCCCAATATATTCACTTTTTTTTTTAAGATTTCATTCATTTATTTATTCATGAGAGACACAGAGAGAGAGAGAGGCAGAGACAAGAGACACAGGCAGAGGGAGAAGCAGGCTCCATGCAGGGAGCCCGACTTGGGACTCAATCCCGGGTCTCCAGGATCAGGCCCTGGGCTGCAGGCGTGCTAAAACGCTGAGCCACCTGGGCTGCCCTATTCACTTTTTTAAATTTTAATTTAAATTTAGTTTCCAGAATTCAAAAAGTACAAAAGAAAAAAAAGTCCCCCACCCATCTCAATCACACTGTTGATCTTTATTAAAGTGGCAGGTTAAAAATGGCATGTCAGTATAATTTTAATTTTCATTTCTCTCATTATGAGTGTGAGTTTTCTAGGGCTGCAATGACAAATTACCACAAACTCGATGGTTTTAAACAACAGAAATTTATTCTCTCACAGTTTGGAAGCCAGAAGACGGAAATCACAGTGTCAGCAGGGCCGTGCTCCCTTCAAATTCTCCAAGGATGAATCCTTCCTGGGGAGCTTCTGGTTGGTCCTGGCAATCCTTATTGTTCCTTGGCTTATAGATGCATCCCTCCAAACTGTGTCTCTGTCTTCACGTGGCTGTCTCTGCTGTGCATCCGGGCCTCTCTGTCCAAATTTCTCTCTTCTTACAAACACACCAGTCATACTGTATTTAGGGCCCACCCTCATCCAATAGGACTTTTGGGGTTTGTTTTGTTTTGTTTTAAAGATTTTATTTATTTATTCATGAGAGACAGAGAGGGAGGCAGAGACACAGGCAGAAGGAGAAGCAGGCTCCATGCAGGGAGCCTGATGCAGGACTCCATCCCAGGACCCCAGGATCACGCCCTGAGCTGCAGGCATACGCTCAACCACTGAGTCACCCAGGCCTCTCCCTTTACCTGTATTAATTCAGGGAACTCTTTCCAAGTAAACTAGGAAGCAATAGAAGTAGGATTTGGACCTAGGCAGTTGGACTCTAGGCCACTTTGCTAAACTTCTTGAATAAACCGAAAAGGCAGAGAGGAAGTTTTCAATCTCAGAACTAAGTGTTTTATTTTTTTAACTTCCTCTGTTAGATTTTGAAATATGTGACATTAAATACGATATACTACTCAGCCTGTGATTTTGAACGCTTTCTTCCTATAAAGGACATTGAGGCTGGCCATCACCCTGGGCTTTTATTTCTTTTCTTTTTTTTTTTAGGTTTTATTTATGTATTCATGAGAGACACAGAGAAAGAAAGAGGCAGAGACACAGGCAGAGGGAGAAGCAGGCTCCATGCAAGGAGCCTGACATGGGACTCCATCCCAGGTCTCCAGGATCAGGCCCTGGGCCAAAGGCAGCACTAAACCGCTGAGCCACCTGAGCTGCCCTTCTTTTTTCTTTCTCCCCTCCCCCCTTTTTTTTTCTATGCTGCACTTCCTCCACACACTCTTCCTTTACCCTAAGCTGCTACTTCAGATCAGGAAGATTAAGAGGCCATAAATAACTTTTCTGTGAATTATTCTACAGGAAGTTATTTCAACCTATCAGATCCTGCCCGTCAGTGGTAAAGCAAAAACAAACCAATACAAAACCCAAGTCAGAGTTTCTGAGCACAGAGAGGAGTGACAAAGTCAGTTCCAGTTCTTGCATACTCCTTCCACCCGTGCTGTGCAGATTGTGTTAAACACTGAGTAATGCTTTTTACATACAATGCACGACTGGAAAAAAAAGTGGGACAGTTAAAAGATCAGTAGTTGAATAATATACTTATGTGTTACAAGAAAGTTGCCAGGTTCAATGCTTGAAAATATATCACTAATCCCTAATTATGTTTTCCTTTTAAGATACAATGAACAATAATGTGCCTGGGGGCACAGTCGGTTGAGCATCTGACTCTTAGTTTCTGCTCTCCACGACGTGATCTCAGGATCCTGAGATCAAGCCCTGCATTAGGCTCTGCACTGACCCAGAGTCTGCTTGAGATTCTCTCTCCCTCTGCCCCTCCTGCTTGTGCGCTCTCTCTCTCTCATATAAATAAATAAATTTTAAAAAGAAAAAGGTTCAGGCAGCCCGGGTGGCTCAGCGGTTTAGCACCGCCTTCAGCCCAGGGCCTGATCCTGGAGACCCAGGTTCGAGTCTCGCATCAGGTTCTCTGCATGGAGCCTGCTTCTCCCTCTGCCTGTGTCTCTGCCTCTTTCTGTGTGTGTGTCTCTCTCATGAATAAATAAATAAAATATTTTATAAAAAAATAAATAAATATCTTAAAAAAATAAAAGAAAAAGGTTCAGGGCACCTGGGTGGCTCAGATGGTTAAGCATCTATCTCTGGCTCAGGTCATGATCCTGGGGTCCTGGGACGGAGCTCCACGTTAGTCTCCCTGCTCAGCGGGAAGTCTGCTTCTCCCTCTCTCTCTCTGCCCTTCCCTCTGCC
The DNA here is from genome assembly GCF_018345385.1 of Vulpes lagopus. Classification (NCBI taxonomy): domain Eukaryota; kingdom Metazoa; phylum Chordata; class Mammalia; order Carnivora; family Canidae; genus Vulpes; species Vulpes lagopus. The sequence goes on from NC_054841.1 coordinate 13,258,809, forward strand.
AGTGCCCTCTCACTCTTTCAAATGAATAAATAAAATCTTTTTTAAAAAAGAAAAAGTTTCAATGAACAGCAATACATTTTCAGCATTTATACAGGTTCCTTAACTGAACCTGGTTGACTAGCTTAAACAGATCAATTTAAGACAAGGAACACCCAATGTTTTCACTTTTATTATTTTTTGAGGACCTACTATATGCTAGGAGGAAGGGAAGAAGACAGATTCTTTTTTCTCTTCCTAATAAGTGAATTCAGCTGAATTCTCTGAGTTGCTCTGAGTTGGAACCAGTGCTTTTGAAATGAAGAGCAGTCATGCAGGCTGGAGTGGCTCTGCCCATTACTAATTGTGGGACTTTGAGCAAGTTACTAAACTTCCCTATATGTCAGACTCCTATCAGTCAGTGGCCAAGACAATAATACTGTCTCAAAGACACATGATATATAATAGACATATCACATGTAATACTTATATGTCATTGTAATTATATAAGTATTATATAATATGCAAAACACTAGTATAAAACAGTATATATTTAATAATATATGAAAATATAATCCAGAGATATGTATAGGGGTGCCTGGGTGGCTCAGTTGGTTAAGTGTCTGACTTCGGTCAAGTCATGAACCCGGGGTCCTGGACCAAGCCCTGCATCGGGCTCCCTGCTCATCCAGGAGTCTGCTTCTCCCTTTCCCTTTGCCCCTCCCCCAACTCATGCTCTCATTCTCTCTCTCTCTCTCTCTCTCTCTCTCCTTCTCTCTCTAATAAATAAAGTCTTTAAAAACAAAAAACAAATTAAAAAAAAAGAGGGCACCTGGGTGGCTCAGCCATTGAGCATCCACCTTTGGCTCAGGGTATAATCCCGGGGTCCTGGGATCAAGTCCTGCATCGGGCTCCCCGCAGAGAGCCTGCTTTTCCCTCTGCCTGTGTCTCTGCTTCTCTGTGTCTCTCATGAATAAATAAATAAAATCTTTTTATAAAAAGAAAAAATATTTATATATAAAACATGTTGTGCCTGGCATATAACAATGGCTCAATTAATGCTTATTGTTAGTACAGATTACATAGTGATTTAAAAATGTATATTACTATTATTAATTATTGCTATAGTGAGAGCTCTCACGCCAGACCATGGCCTTCTAACTTCCCGGTCCCATATTGTTGGAAATGGACCCTCCCACTGAGGAATGACCTTGTCCCAGCCATGATGTTTCTACGGGCCTTTTATGTCACATCCATATTTTTATCCAAAGAAAAACATTTTCTGAATAGAAGGCCTTTAAGCAGTTGTGTTAATTACTTGTAGTTGAAATGTCTACATGTTTGGACTTGCTGCCTGTCAACTAGTTGAAAGCTTGCAGACTGAGCGTGTCTATAAGGTATGTAGCTTAGGAGCAATAAAGAAAAGGGAATTGACTTAATGCCATCAGGTTTCACATTCTCTGCATTTTTCTTCTGCTCCTTCAATTATAGAAACACACATGGGGTAGGAGCAGGGACGGGAAAGTCGGGCTTCCTGTGGTGGCAGCAGAGCCCAACCGTTAAGAGGAAGGTAGTGAAGTTTAGTGCTTAGTAGCACCATTTCTGGAATAAGGTGTCAGGTTGCCAACTTAGTTCCACTTCTTACCTGTGGTGGTTCCTTCTAGAAGTCACTGAAGCCCTCTGCTGCCTTGGTCTCAGTCCTGGACCCATCCAGCCACAGGGAATGGATTCTGGAAGGGAGATTTGGAGGTAGACTGTTTACTGGGAAGAGCTCTTGCAAATACCTATGAAGGGGTGCGGGGAGCAGGGGGGTTACAGAGGGAGAAATCGAATTAAGAGGGGATTGCAGTGAAAGCCTCAGCCAACCCCCTGTGGGGTCATAAAGCTGGGATGGCCCTCAGATATGTTCTGAAGTGAGGCTGGAGGCCGGGCCTTTGTATCCCTGCCTCAACCGGGCATTGGATCCAGCAGTGGTTCCTGACGCAGGGAACGGGGCCAGTTGTGCTCCCAGAGAACACGTGGCAATGTCTGGAGGCGTTTTGGTTGTTGCTGCTGGAGGAGGGGGGTGCTACTGGGTGTTTAGTGGAAAGAAGCCAGAGATGCTGCTAAACATCCCACAGTGCACAGGACGGCCCCCGTGACAAAGAAGTATTGTCCCACAGTGTCAAAAGTGCTGAGGTTTCTCAAGGATAAAGACTGCCCTTGAAGAGGACTCATAATCTTAAAGCAGCTTCCTTTAGCTAAGGGCAATTTCTGAAGAATTCACTAGAACTATGAGTCATCAGCAGCCCAAACTCCCAGCAGCTGGGGGAGTACGTGACTGGTCCTGAAAGGGTATGTGGATGGCATATTACAGCATCCACAAGAGCCTTTTTAAAAAAAAATCAACTTGTGGTGCCTGAGTGGCTCAGTCAGTTAAGCATCTGCCTTCGGCTCAGGTCATGGTCTCAGGGTCCTGGGATCGAGCCCCACATCGGGCTCTCTGCTCAGCGGGGAGTCTGCTTCTCCTTCCCCTTCTCCCTCTGCTCCCCTTGCTTGTGCACTCTCTCTCTCTATCAAATAAATAAATAAAATCTTAAAAAAAATCAGCTTGTAACTATCCAGGTAAAACCTGAATTCCATCTCCTTATAAAAATTATAACATTCTAGATCAGGGTTTCTCGATGCCCTTGGCACTATTGGCATTTTAGGCTAGATAAGTCTTGGTTATGAATGCTGCTCTGTGCTTTGTATGTGAAGCAGGATCCCTGGCCTCTCCCCACTAGATGCCAGTAGCACTTTCCCTTGCCCCCACCCCCCTCATGACAACCAAAAATATCTGGAGACATTGCCTAATGGTAGAGGACAGAATTGCCTGTGGTTGAGGATCATTTTTCTAGGTAATTTTAAAATAGCCCTTATAAGAAAAAATAATGATAAAAATAATAGCCCTTAACTATAATCCCCAGTCTGGTACCCTCCCCAGAAGTAACCACTACTGTTTGCAGTAGATCTTTCCAGAATTCTTTGTATGTATTTACATAGATATATATGCAACCATAGAAAATAGCGTATGTGTGTGTGTGTCTGTGTGTGTGTGTGTGTGTTGGTTTTTTTTTAATGTAAATCTAATCATTTAACCATAGAAAATAGATCATATCTTTGTTCCGTTTTCTTTGGAAAATGCTTGAATTGTCATTCTGGTCACCACACTTCCCCTGCACAACCTGTGTATCTTATGGAAAGCTGTGTGCCCCCGGCTCTAGAAATGGGCATGTAGCATAGACCCAGATTAATCCATATGAGCCAATCTGGCTAGAATTCTTACTCAGGTCAAGGATGGGTACATGGCTCAGTTTAGGCTAGTGAGAGGCTAGATTTTCTGGGACATCTGGAAGAGGAACTCTCTTTTCCTCTTTGAATATAAGTAAAGAATCATAACTACTGGAGCTTTGACAGCTACCTTGTGATCATGGAATTGGAAGCCACCTTTTGTTTCTAGCTGCTGCCATAGGAGACAGACCAGACAAACTGAAAGAAACCTCATCCGTGGGGATCCCTGGGTGGCTCAGCGGTTTGGCCCAGGGCGCGGTCCTGGAGTCCGGGAATTGAGTCCCGTGTCGGGCTCCCGGCATGGAGCCTGCTTCTCCCTCCTCCTGTGTCTCTGCCCCTTTCTCTCTCTCTCTGTCATGAATGAATGAATGAATGAATGAATGAATGAATAAATAAATAAATCTTTAAAAAAAAAGAAGAAAAGAAAAGAAAAGAAAAGAAAAGAAAAGAAAAGAAAAGAAACCTTATCCTTGATGAAAGCATCAAGCCCTGAACCAAACCCAACCAGAGGCCCATGTTGCCATGGATTTTGCAAGATTATGAACAACTGGGCAGTCCCAGTGGCCCAGCGGTTTAGCGCCGCCTTCAGTCCAGGGTGTGATCCTGGAGACCCGGGATCGAGTCCCATGTCGGGCTCCCTGCATGAAGCCTGCTTCTCCCTCTGCCTGTGTCTCTGCCTCTCTCTCTTTGTCTGTCATGAATAAATAAATAAAATCTTTAAAAAAAAAAAAAAGATTATGAACAATTGCCTCCAGTGCTCCCCTCAGCCAGTCAGCATTAGATTACCTGTTAAATTAACCTAACATATTTTAAATGATCCCATAATCCATAACATGGATATACCATAATTTATATAGCCATTCTCCTATTCATGCATATTTAAGCTGTCTCCCATTTTTCCCTGTAATAATCCACTTTTGAATTCAGAATTTTTTTCTTTAAATGCTTTGATTTTTGGATATTAAACAGATCACTCACTCATTCAAGGGTTTTTTTTTTTTTCTAAGATTTTATTTATTTATTCATAAGAGACACACACAGAGAGAGAGGCAGAGACATAGACAGAGGGAGAAGCAGGCTCCATGCAGGGAGCCCGATGTGGGACTGGATCCCAGGACTCCAGGATCACGCCCTGGGCTGAAGGCAGATGCTCAACTGCTGAGCCACCCGGGGATCCCCTCACTTACTCATTCCAAAAACATATTATGAATACCTACTGTATACCTGTGTAGATACTGAGGATAAATAAGGGAACAATACCAGATCCCTGTCCTCAGGGAGTTTTCATTCTTATAAGATAGATAACAAACAAATAAAATACACTATAGAACATGCCTGGGTGGGCTCAATTGGTTAAGTGCCTGTTTCAGCTCAGGTCATGGTCTCAGGATCCTGGGATCAAGCTCCCTGCTCAGCGGGGAGTCTGTTTCTCCCTCTAGCCCTTTCTCTTCCCACCCCTGTTTATGCTCTCTCTCTCTCAAATAAGTAAATAAAATCTTAAAAAAAAAAAAAAGAACATGGCAAAACAGCATGAAAAAATAACAAAACACAACAATACACATTATGTGATCGTGTTACTATGAAGTCTATGGGCAAAGTGGTTGGTTTTTTACCAGTCCATGGTTTCTTGGCCCAAGCTCATGCAACTTGAAGGCTCTATATTGTAGAAGGAATTCAGTCGAGAACTCTGAGCATATATGGGCCTCCTCGCACCAGGAAGATGAAATATGCAGTTGCAGTCTCAGGATGCTGTTTCGGAGGGTGTGACTGTAGGTTGAAAGCCCCAAGGAGGTGAGATCTCCATGTCAAGCCATTAATGCCTGTTAACATTCTTTCCTTTTATGAAAGTGGCTAGAGAATGGTTTTACTAATTCTCTCTTTCATTAAGTCTGATCACCATCATTAATTAACACAGCTGCTGTGGAAATCATCGGAGCATTTCTGAATCAAAGATAGATTGAAACAAGTTTAGGGCAAGGCTTTCAAATCAGAAGCCCCAGTGGCCAAGAATGCTCTGTTAAGAATGTGAAGAATGTTAGCCTTTGCTCTGACAGGAGAATGTCACCTCGGTGAGGGTGTTATTTGGAAGTGAGGAGTGCTGAGCCTGACGCTCCATGCTGTCATATCAAAAGGGATCGACGGGTATCTAGGGCTGTTGCTTATTGCTTATAAGATATTAAATTTTTCTCCAGGCTCTGTAGCTCTTGACATTAAAAACTGGTTCAGTTTCAGGGCGCGTGGCTGGCTCAGTCAGTGGGGCATGTGACTCCTGATCTCAAGGTTGTGGGCTCGAGCCCCATGTTGGATCTAGAGATTTCTAGTTTGTTTGTTTGTTTGTTTTTAAGATTTTATTTATTAATTTGTACTGTGGAAAAGATAATAAATTGGAGACATTAAAAAAAAGATTTTATTTATTTAAGAGCGTGCACACAAGTGGGGGAGGGGCAGAAGGAAAGGGACAAAAAGGCTCCCCACTGAGTGGGGAGCCCACCAACGTGGGGCTCCATGCCAGGACCCCAAGGTCATGACCTGAGCCAAAGGCAAAGGTTTAACCAACTGAGCCACCTAGGTGCCCCTGGATGTAGAGATTTGTTTAAAAAAATAAAATAAAATATTGGGGTGCCTAGTAGCTCACTTGGTTAAGCATCTGCCTTCAGCTCAGGTCATGATCTTGGGATTGACCTCATGTCAGGCTCCCTGCTCAGTGAGGAGTCTGCTTCCCCTTCTCCCTTTGCCCCTACTCATGCTTTCCCTCTCGCTCACTCTCTCTCAAATAAATAAATCTTTTTTTAAAAATCTTTTAAAAAATAGTTCAGTTTGTCCTTTTGTCTGGAAAACAATTGTGTGATCACATCAATGTCCTTTGATAGGTCTTGGAACCTATTTTTCCCTTGTCATCAATAGCATGACTGGTATTATTCAGACCTTAACTGTTGTTGGTTTCTTAGGAGTCTTTGTTTGTTTTGGAAAAGATTTAGTTTATTTGACAGACAGCACAAGCAGGGGGAGTGGCAGAGGGAGAAGCCGTCTCCCCGCTGAGCAGGGAGCCTGATACAAGGCACCCAGGCTCCCAAATTTCTTAGGAGTCTCAATAAGCAGCAAGCTCTGCCCTCATCCAAATTCAGAATAAATTGAAAGACAATTGAAAGAATAAATTGAGGACAAATGATCACTGCTATCCCTGAGAAAACTGATTGGAGAATACAGCTTCTGATGTGTGGACAGGTGGGCCTATAAACATTTCACCCTTGAATGCGAGCAAGCTTATTTATTAGAATACTGCCAGAGTTACCAAGAGATAAGTCCCAAATTTTAATGGTGGCACCATTAATGCTTAATTCTTGCTCCCATAAATTCCTGATCAGTGAAGCATCTCCTCCAAGTGAAAATTTGGGAATCCATGTCCCTGAATCCCCATTTTGTGCCTCTATTGTCTTTTTTAAATTTTCTTTTGAGTTTTAAGTAATCTCTATACCCAATATGGGGCTCAAATTCACTACCCCAAGATCAAAAGTCACATGCTCCACTGACTGAGCCAGCCAAGCACCCCTGTGGCTCCACCATCTTTAACACTTGACTTCCAAGAATGCACCAAGTCAGAAAGCATGAGAACCACAGGAGCTCTGGAGGGAGAGTGTTTTCAGCAGACAGGAGCACCGTGCAAAGGCCCTGGGGTGTGTGCAAGCCTGGGGTGCTGGAGGAGCAGCAAGGAAACAGTGTGGGTGTAGGAGTGGAAGTGAGCAGGGGATGGTAGGAAGTGTTTTAGGAAATTTTAAGGATAAAAGGCAGACATGGGGGCAGCCCGCGTGGCTCAGTGGTTTAGCGCCGCCTTCAGCCCAGGGTGTGATCCCTGGAGACCTGGGATCAAGTCCCACGTCGGGCTCCCTGCATGGACCCTGCTTCTCCCTCTGCCTGTGTCCCTGCCTCTCTCTCTCTCTCTCTCTCTCTCTCTCTATCTCTCATGAATAAATAAAATCTTAAAAAAAAAAAAAAAAAAAAGAGGCAGACATGGTCCCTGACTCCTCTAGAGGGGAAGACAGACACTGAAATAATAGGCAAAAAGGAGTGAAATGGGCCCCATGGGCACTGGAGGGAAAGCATGACTCCATCTGTAGAAGGTGATCACTTTTCTCAGCTCAACCAAGATTTTTGAGGCAGGAATTTGGGCCCAATATGGCCAATTCACCTGATTATTTTAAGAATAGATATTGAGAGGAGAGGGGTCTCGGGAAGTCTTATGTATAAAATACTCATGGGCTTGAACTTTATCCTGTAATGGCTGGAGCCAGTGGGAAGTTGTGATACCTAGTGCACCCAGCTCTCTGCCGTCCAGGCTCAAGTAGGAGGGCACTTCCTCTCCCCCTGCCGTTGGGTGGGGCCATGTGAGTAATTCTGGCCAATGAGTTGTGAGTGGAAGAGATGGTTCCCTCTTAGCTGGAGCAATTAATTGCAGATTGGGACTCTCCAGACAGTTTTCTTTTTCTCTAGTTGGGTCTTCAGAGATACTCAAGATGAAGGCTGCCTCATGTCTTGGGATCCATGAGTGACTGTCATTTCCAGAGCCCCCCTAAAACTGGAGATGGACTAGCACATGAGCCACCAAAGTTTGGGGGTTTCTATTGCATGTTCCTGTGATCCCCACTTGAGAACATTCTTTGGCCATCACTCAGGGCAGGCAGGAGTGCTGGGGAGCTGTCATAAGCAGCCCTCGGCAACAAGGAAGAGACCCAGCCCTCAGATGGGATAAGTTTGAGACGTGTTCTAGGTGCCTTGGACCTTCCCAGATGCCTCCAGAGGGTTTGCACCCTGCTTCCTCAGGGAGACTGCCTGTTCATTAACTTATCAGGGTGGCTTTCTTCCCTTTCCTGCCTCACTGCTGGTGATCTCCTGAGACCACCTCCCAAAATAACTATTGCACCAGAGTCTTTGTGTTTGGCTGGCTTCTGGAGGAGCCCAACCCAAGATGCCATCTTTCCAAAGGTCCCACCTCCACCTCACTGAGCTGGAGATGGAGCAAGGATGTGGGGTGAGAAGTGCACTGGATCCTCCCAGCTAAAAACCAGACAGGGCCTCTTGGAGGATGAGAGAAGCCCAACCCACTTCCGTTTTTTGAGGCTTTCAAATTATGAAAAAGAAAAAAAAAAACCACCAACATAGGGTCGCCAGCATCGTGCAGCTGATGGTCGATGCTCGGGCCTATAGGCCATGAGGTGGAAGTCTCCACAGCAGGCCTGGGCCCAGGTCTGTGCTATGCACAGAGAATTCATATTTCGCTCTCCATGCAGAGGATTTAGTGTGAGTGGTGGACGCTTGTCCACAGTGGGGAGGGAGGAAGGAGGAGGGCATGAGGTGATGGGACTGCCTGGCAGTCACTTCATCCCTGGGCATCAGGTCCCCCTGTTAAGCATTTTAACCTGATTCCTGCAGGGTAATGGAGTTAGGGCGTCCCTCCCTTCTTGCCTCTGGTCTCCCAGCTGCATGGTCCCCGGTGGTTGACAGAAAGGAAGCAAAAGCCCGACTGTGACACACAGCAACCGCACACAGTCTGGTCCCACGGACAGCAGAGCCATCTGTCGTGAGTGGCCTCCTTAGTCAGGAACTACCCCCTGCCTCGGGCTCGGGATGGGATGGGACGTTTTACCCCACCTTGAACTCACATTTGGGACACCCAGCTTCCTGCTGCCCCGGCGCAGCCTCTCTCTGAGCGATAACAGAGACCAGTGTCTGGTTTTATGGCCCTGACGGCAGAGCTGCTGACATCAATGCCTGCCTCCTCCCCCAGCGCTGGCTGGCTTGCCAGTCCCTACCGTGGGGACAGTTCACTCATCAAGGAAGAGCTGCTGGCATTTACCAGTGCAGGGCCTGAGGGGCCTTGAGGAAGGAATCTGGAAAGAAATGGGGGGAGGGGCAGATCTTTTGTCCCACTGGGATGTCCATGTCCTCAGGACCAAGGAGGGAGGGTGCCAGGACCTGGATGGGAAGTCACCAAGACCTCATGAGAAAAGTACATCATGAATCAGAAATATTCTGCTTTCTAGATTTTCACGTCAAGTGTGCGTTACCCCTAAATGGGGATGATTATTCCCACTGTTAAAATAACCAAGTGCACAATCATAGGAGGACAAATCACCTCTTTTTTTTTTTTTTTTTTAAGATTTTATTTATTTATTCATGAGAGACACAGAGACAGAGGCAGAGGGAGAAGCAGGCTCCATGCTGGGAGCCTGATGGGGGACTCGATCCCGGGACTCCAGGATCATGACCTGAGCCAAAGGCAGACGCTCAACCACTGAGCCACCCAGGTGTCCCTAAACCATCTCTTTAACGCCACAAAAACAGTCATCGATAATGGTAGGGGCCTGTTGTTTTTCCCAATCCTGCATCTTTCCTTTCCTGGGGATACGAGATGATGGCTGATAAGGCCTCCCCGGGATGAAGCACTGGATGTTGCAATGTTACTGGGCTGGGACCAGGCAGGATTTTTTTCCTTGCAAGGGTGGTGATTACTGTAGTGGAAATCATCGTGCGGGCATTTTCTAACATTCGTCTGATATTTTGGGAGGCAATGTTACACTTTCCCAAGTATTTGCATTCATTTTCCCATTTGATCACTACCACAAACAGAGGAAGAATCTTTGACCTGGTGTAATAATCTCTGACCTCGGCTCCAGGCAACAGCACTGGCCCTAGTGACCAGTGCGTTTGGGTGTTAAACCAAGATTGGTGAGCACCTTATATGCTTAAGAATCTCCACCCTCATTGCGCTCTTTACTTCAAAGAGTCCATAGTTTTGGAGAAAAGTCAATCAGCTGTCCAGGTCTCCGTTCCTCCTCTCTGGCCCAAGCCTGTTCTGATTTCTTGGTGCTAATTGGCCTTCTCTCTGACTCCTGACCTTTGGAACGCTTCGGCCTCCCCCATGTCAGTGATGGGCTGGTGAAGGGCTTTCCAGGAAATGGAGAACAACCTGATTTGTAGCATTTGCCAGCTCCCATGGTGGAAATATTTCCACCATAGCTGCTTTCAAGCAACTTACATTTTAACAACTGGCTCTAAAAACTCCTGAATTTTGAGGGCACCTGGCTGGCTCAGTCAGTGGAGCATGCAACTCTGATCTCCGCGTTGTAAGTCTGAGCCCCATGTTGAATATAGAGATTACTTGAAATAAAATCTTCAGGGGCACCTGCATTGCTCAGTCTGTTGAGCATCCAACTCTTGGTTTTGGCTCAGGTCATGGTCTCAGGGTCTTGGGATTGAGCCCAGCAACCTGCTCTGGTGCTCAGAGAGGAGTCTACTTCTTCTCCTTCTCCCTCTGGCCCTCCCCTCACTTGTGCACAGGTGCATACGTCCTCTCTCTGTCTCTGTCTAAAATAAATAAATAAAACTTTGGGGAAAATAAAAAATAATTTTTTAAACAAAGATTCCTGGGGATCCCTGTGTGGCTCAGCAGTTTGGCACCTCCCTTTGGCCCAGGATGTGATCCTGGAGACCCGGGATCAGGTCCCGCGTCAGGCTCCCTGCATGGAGCCTGCTTCTCTCTCTGCCTGTGTCTCTGCCTCTCTCTCTCTCTCAGTGTCTTTCATGGATAAATAAAATCTCTAAAAAAATTAAAAAATAAAAAATAAAAAGATTCCTGAATTTTGAACAATTGGCTCTCTGGAGCAGGTACAAGCCTGTTCCAACATGCTATTGTCTATGTCTGAAGCAGAGCAAGGATCTTCACTACATTCACTACAGCACTGTTTGAAGGAGCAAAAAGTTGGATACAACCTAAATATTTGCTAATGGGGAATGCTCTAAGAGATACAAAGGGAGGTACAAAGGGTCACTATAGCTATTTAAAAGATGCGACAAATCTGTGTATAGAACCATCTCTGAGGGGCAGCTCCAGTGGCGCGGCGGCCGTCTGTAGCCCAGGATGTGATCCTGGAGACCCAGGATCAAGTCCCGCATCGGGCTCCCTGCATAGAGCCTGCTTCTCCCTCTGCCTGTGTCTCTACCTCTGTGTGTGTGTGTGTGTGTGTGTGTGTGTGTGTGTGTGTGGCTATGAATAAATAAATAAATAATCTTAAAAAAAAAAGAACCATCTCTGAGACAGAGACAGATGATTGGATGAGGAAAGCAAGGCATAGCATGGTATAGCAGTGATTCCAAACCAAATGCTTCATATAAAGGTCAAGAAGGTAAAGCAAATGAGTGACCCCGGCTAGCGGGATACGATGGGGAATGCCAAGGACTAGGGAAAAATGGAGACCATGTACTCATCCACTGGAGACAATATTTTGTTGCCGTGTGGGAATGAAGAGCCATCATTTTTTAAAACAATTTTAAATATTTTATCTATTTATTCATGAGAGACACAGAGAGGCAGAGACACAGGCAGAGGGAGAAGCAGGCTCCCTGCAGGGAGCCCAATGTGGGACTCGATCTCAGGACCCCGGGACCACGACCTGAGCCGAAGCCAGATGCTCAACCACTGAGCCACCAAGGCGCCCCCAGGTCTTATTTTTTCAAGGGAAACAGGAAATCTAGATTTTTTTTTAATTTTTTTATTTATTTATGATAGTCACAGAGAGAGAGAGAGGCAGAGACACAGGCAGAGGGAGAAGCAGGCTCCATGCATCGGGAGCCCGACGTGGGATTCGATCCTGGGTCTTCAGGATCGCGCCCTGGGCCAAAGGCAGGCGCCAAACCGCTGCGCCACCCAGGGATCCCGGAAATCTAGATTTTTATGTGACATTTTTCTATGTATCAAAATACTGCATGGACCGAACTGTACATGTCTACAGGCTAAAATTTGTATATAGACTACAGCCCATAACGAGCTCCCCTCATTTCCACTATGAAAGGAAACTAAAGACAGCCCCGGTGGCTTAGCTGCCTTCAGCCCAGGATGTGATCCTGGAGACCCAGGATCGAGTCCCATGTCAGGCTCCATGCATGGAGCCTGCTTCTCCCTCTGCCTCTCTCTCTCTCTCTCTCTCTCTAAGTCAATTAAAAAAAAATCTTAAAAAAAAAAAAAGAAAGGAAACTAAAGAATCTTGAGTTTATACACATTTTTGTGGGCCATCTGCCCCAGGCTATGGGGATGGGGGCGTCTTTATGTAAATTTTTAAAAGTTCCCCTCTGAAAAGCAAATTAGAAAAAAGTTCTTTGGGCAGCCCAGGTTGCTCAGCGGTTTAGCACCGCCTTCAGTCCAGGGCCTGATCCTGGAGACCCGAGATCGAGTCCCACGTTGGGCTCCCTGGATGGAGCCTGCTTCTCCCTCTGTCTATGTCTCTGCCTCTCTCTCTCTCTGTGTCTCTCATGAATAAATAAATAAAATCTTTAAAAAAAGAAAAAAGTTCTTTGGTGGGGTGCCTGGGTGCTCATGTCATGATCCCAGGGTCCTAGGATTGAGCCCCCAGTCTGGCTCTCTGCTCACCGGGAGCCTGCTTCTCCCTCTCCTTGCCATTCCCCCTGCTTGTGCTCTCTCTCTCTCTCTCTCTCAAATGAATAAATAAAATCTTTTAAAGATAAAAGAAAGAAAAAGAAAAGAAAAAAGTTCCTTCTTGACCAGAGCAAAAGCTCAATTTTAGTCCTCTTCAGCCTGGTGCTTTTGTGCAGTGCACAGTCTGCATAACTGTGTTGACCCTGCATGTAAGCTGGTCTTTAGCTTGGGACCGGTGGATGTCCTCCAAGGGTATCTGGTTGGGTCTCATCTGCTACCCATGTGTATGCTGTGAGCTGCGTTCCACCTTAGCCCAGTGCTGGAGACTTCCCTAAGTTTCTATTACAACCTCCACCCAGGCCCAGCCAAGGCTTGCCCATCCACCTCCCTGCAGGGGCACCTCAAACCTCACCATCATCTACCCCATGGCAGGTAGCGTGCAGGAATGTCCTGGGAGTGCCCACTGGGCCTGCTCTCTGCCTGTCCATGCCTCTGTGCTGTCTTTCATCAGCAGGGCCCACTTTACAGCCGCCCCCCTCCCTTAGAATCAGGTGTGGGCTGAGGCCCTCCTCCCTAGCGTTCCCCTCCATTGCACACTCTTCCCCTCCGGGCCTTCAGCCCTTTGATTTTCTCTTCCCCCATCACAATCCACTAAGCCAGAAAACTGAGCCACCAGGCTTCCTCTTCCCTCCTTAAAGGTCTTCAAGCTTTTTGGTCACTTGTTTTCTTAAGGCATTTTTCAAAATACTGTATAGATACTCACATATTTTTTCTTAAGTCGCATTTTTTAAGTAGCTGAAAGGATATAATGTTTGCATGTCATGAATATTGACATCTTCAAATAGTTTCTTCGCTCTGAAATCTTCACTGGAGAATATCCATACCATAATAGTTTGCTTTCCACCATTATCTATTTTTAAAAAGCCATGAACAATAGAATGGAAATTTTACTTGGTCCTCTTTGCTAATAAAATCTTCAAATATATGCGCTTTAAATTTATTTCAGTAATCTCTACACCCACTGCAAGGCTCGAACTCACAACCCTGAGATCAAGAGTCCTGTGCTCCACTGACTGAGCTGGTCAGGAACCCCTAAAAATAAAATCTCTTTTTAAAACAAAAGAAAGGGGAGAAGTGTGACTCTCCTTTGGAAAGGGACAGAGAGACTACTGGGCAGACGGCAGTGGGAAAGAAAATCTGGCAAGAAAGGTATAAAAGGAAGCAGAGGAGGGATGCCTGGGTGGCTCAGTGGTTGAGCATCTGCCTTCAGCTCAGGGTGCGATCCAGGGGTCCTGGGATCAAGTCCCGCGTCGGGCTCCCTGCATGGAGCCTGCTTCTCCCTCTGCCTGTGTCTCTGCTTCTCTCTGTGTCTCTCATGAATAAATAAATAAAACCTTAAAAAAAAAAAAAAAGGAAGCATAGAAGCTGTAAACGGATTCCCTTAAACTCTCTTTGGGCTCCCTAGGGGCACCTGCACCCTGGCTCGAAGCCTGCTATTCTAAATCATGTCTCCCTTTCCCACAAGGGCTCAAAGCCTCACACGTGACCCTGTTATCAGAAAAGGAAGGAGAAGGCTTTCTATACTTTGCAAGGAATTCTATTATCTATGTCCTCCAGGCTGGGCTCTGGATATTGGGCTATGGAGAGTCTTGTTCTAGGGCCAATTATTTTTACACATTGGTTTACTATCCCCCAAACACACACACATACTTGCACATACACAGAATTATGCTTACACAAGCATAATCTATTTCAAAAGGATACACGAGAAACCAGGAATGGTGAATGACTGGTCAGAGGGTCTTTGACTTTTATTTATTTTTCATTCATTTACTCTTTTTTAAAGATTTTCTTTTTAGTGATCTCTATACCCAATGTGGGTATATAGAGACAAACTTACAACCCTGAGATTAAGAGTTGCATGCTCCGCTCCAACGACTGAGCCAGCCAGGTGCCCCTAAGACTTTTATTTTTAATTACATAACATTCTGTTATAGTTTGAATATTTTCCACATACATGGAGGACTTTTTCAGTGACAAAAGAAAAGTCAGCTTACACCTAGGCATATCATACAAAGAGCTTTGTTTCCCTTTTGTACTAATGTAATACATACATGGTGTGATAGTTAATTTTGTGTGTCAACTTGACTGGGCCACCGGGTGCCCAGATATCTGTATTATTCTGAGTGTCTCTGTGAGCATGTTTTAGATGCAATTAACACTTAATCAGTAGATTGAATAAAGTGCATTGCCTCCACAACGTTGTGGGCCACAACCAATCAGTTGATGGTACAGATAAAGTAAAAAACTGACTTGCTCCTGAATAAGAGAGAATGCTCCTGCCCGATGGCCTTTGAGCTAAGACATCACCTTCTCCTGGGTCTACCACAGCCTGCTGGCCTCCAGACTTGAACAAGGACATTGGCTCTGCAGATTTCGGGTTTGCCAACCTCCAATATAGTGTCAGCCAATTCTTTATATAAAGAGATCATATACATATACTATAATATAATATAGTAATACACACACATCTCCTATTGATTCTGTTCCTTTGGAGGATCCTAATACACAGAGTATACTTTTTTCATTATATATATTTTTTAAAGATTTTATTTATTTACTCATGAGAGACATAGAGAGAGAGAGGCAGAGACACAGGCAGAGGGAGAAGCAGGCTCCATGCAGGGAGCCTGATGTGGGACTCGATCCCAGGTCTCCAGGATCACACCCTGGGCTGAAGGTGGAGCTAAACCCCTGAGCCACCTGGGCTGCCCTTCCACCCCACTTTGACACGTAATTTATATACCCTATAATTCACCCCATTTTAAGTGTATAATTCTATGAGTGTGGGCAATTGTATCCAGGTGTGTAACCACCACCGCTATTGATAAAATATTTTGTTTACATGCACATAACTTAAAAATCAAAGCTATCTATCAGTCATGATTCATTTTGGCTATGAGTGACAGCAATGCAAAATGACAGAGACGTAATAACCTAGAGGAAGGAGTGAACTCATATGGGGCAATTCACAGTATCTACCCTGGAGGGTCAACGTTTCAAGCAAAAAAAAGGTAATCGCTCAATTCACCTGTTCCTAAAGCTCATTTTGGCAGTTTTCTCTTCCTAGGAGCTTGGATATTTAATTAGCTGAAAGTATAATATAGGTTATCAGACTTTAGAGATGCCCTACAAAGATCCCAAAAAGCACACTTAATGTCTGACAATGAAAAACATCCCACTTGTGTCTTACAAGAGATTTTCAAATGTACCCATATCCTGTATTAATGTAATTTTTTGTTATAGAAAAATTTGACATTAGTTTTGTAATTTATTAGATTATTATTCATTGAATTTGCTATGGGCCAAAGCTTCTAGGCCATCGCCATACACACATGACTTTGCATTTTGCAAGTGAGATAGTCTAACCGTTAAATTGCTTTCTATATTTAGGGGCATTTTTACGAAGACTGAATTTCACGATTTTTTTTAGGATTTTATTTATTTATTTATGAGAGACACACAGAGAGAGGCAGAGATATAGGCAGAGGGAGAAGCAGGCTCCATGCAGGAAGCCCGATGCAGGACTCAATCCCAGGACCCTGGGATCATGCCCCAAGCCAAAGGCAGACGCTCAACCACTGAGACACCTAGGCATCCCTGAATTTCACGACTAATAATGCTTCTATAATATTAGGTCTTGTAGCCACATTAATTTTTATTTTATGTTTTTCTTTTTGTATTTTGGAGTCAATATATTTGCCTTTTTTCTCTTACGATCTCAAACAGGATCAGAAGAAGTCTATACACCCCAAACACTACACATGTGTATAACGAATATATTTGGTTGCAAGTAACAGGCAGCCCAACGTACAGTAGCCTAAACAAAAGAGAATTCTTTTTCTCCCAAGACAAGAAGTCAGGAGGTGGGGACGCCTGGGTGGCTCAGTAGTTGAGTGGCTGCCTTTGGCTTAGGGCATGATCCCAGAGTCCTGGGATCGAGTCCCACAGCAGGCTCCCCGCAGGGAGCCTGCTTCTCCCTCTGCCTGTGTCTCTGCCTCTCTGTGTCTCTCATGAATAAATAAATAAATCTTTTAAAAAAAAAAGGTAGAATGTGGTGATCCAAGGCTGGTGCCCAGCAATGTCTCTTGTTCCTTCTATTTTCCTGCTTCCCCATCTTGAGTACACTGGTTTTCATCTCCCTACAGCCATCACATCCATGTTCCAGACAAGAACAAAGGGGGAAGAAAAAAGGCCTTGTCCATTGCATTTGTCCCTGTTTATGTTTGGGAAGGGGAATATAATCTTCTCCAGTGTCCCCTCTGCAGGCTTCCTCTTACACAGCGTCAAAGGGAAAGGGGTTGGAAAAGTTCATCTTTAGCTCTGGTCTCCAGGCAAGAGAGAAGAGTTTTAAGCAGATATTAAGGGAGCCCACTTGTGCCACAGAAGGTATAGGAGCCATGGCACAAAACAACCTGAATGATGAAATCTGGCACCAGAAAAAAAAATGATCGCTGCTTTTGTAACTAATGAGCAACTTGTTCTTCTTCAACTTCTAAGCCTCTAGGAAAATGGTTTCTGCAACTGGAGTACCCAATAGCTTTCCACTGTGGGTGCGAACATTCCCATCCTTATCCAGCGCTTCACAAACTTCCATGTTCAGCAGCATCACCTGGAGGCCTTGTTAAAACACAGATGCTGAGTCCACCCAGTAGATCAATAGATCAAATAGAAATGCGTTTGCATTTCTAACAAATTCTCAGGTGCTGCAACTGATCTTAAAATCTCAATTTGGGGGCAGCCCAGTTGGCTCAGCAGTTTGGTGCCGCCTTCAGCCCAGGGCATAATCCTGGAGACCTGGGAGAGTCCCACATCGGGCTCCCTGCATGGAGCCTGCTTCTCCCTCTGCCTGTGTCTCTGTCTCTCATGAATGAATTTTAAAAAATAATAAAAACACATTTTGATGGGGCACCTGGGTGGTGGCTCCATTGGTTAAGTGTCTGCCTTGGGCTCAGGTCATGACCCCAGGGTCCTAGGATGGAGCCCCACATCCAGGTCCCAGTTCAGCGGGGAGCACACTTCTCCCTCTGCGCCCTGCTCATGCTCTCTCTCTCTCTCTCACTCTGCGTCAAATAAATAAAATCTTAAATACACACACACACACACACACACACACACACACACCTGGGTGTGTGGGAGGGGCACCTGGGTGGCTCAGTCAGTTGAGTATCTGCCTTTGGCTCAGGCCATGGTCTCGGGGTCCTGGGATGAGGCCCCATATTGGGCTCCCTGCTCAGTGGGGAGACTGCTTCTCCCTCTCCCCTGCTACTTGTGGATTCTCTCTCTCTAATGCATAAATAAAATCTTAAAAAAATTTTTTGAAAACCACTGTTCTTGCCAGTCTCTTATGTTCACTGACACATGTACCATTTTCAATCTTTTGTCCCTCCTACCAAAACTATCAAGAACCACCTCATTGTCACAGTGAAAAATGGGAGAAGGGCACTGCAGTCAGGGGAACCGGAGGTACAGAGGGCCTGCCCTGGGCAGCTGTCATTTCGCTTACCAGCAGCCCTGTTCCTTCTTAGGGAAACAGCACCTCGGTTTCCATATGGGGAAGTCCCCGATCGCTGTCCTTGAGTTTTTCATGGGGCGGGTCCTGCCTCCTGTGTTGGTGGGAAGATGGGAGGCACGAGACCCAGGATTGCCTCATCAGTGTGTCCCGCATCAGCGGCCAGGGCGATTGGTTCGGGGATGGTCACTTGACCTCAGCTGATTGAGGAGTGTTATCCAGAGGGCCTCGTCTAGAGCAGCTGGGAGGAAGTGAGAATATTCTTTCCATGACGGTAGCTAATTAGGACACAAGATTAGAGACAACCTCACTTCCCATTATGAGACGGAGAACAAAGATAGGATAGCAGAGACTAGAGCCATCCCCTCCTCATTCCAGCCTCTCTGGACTTCTCAGGTGCATGAGCCAATGTGCTCCAAGACGGATAGGCCAATATGAACGGATTTTCTGTCTCTTGTAACCGAAAGTTTCTGACTCACCCAGGATAAAACTGGAGAGGGCTTGGTACAACTTTGAGGAAGTGAAAGAAGGCACAGAGCCCAGGGGGAGAAGGGGCAGGAGAAGAGTGGCTGAGGGCCAAGGCTCTTGCAGCCCACAGTAAGCACTGAAAATTTTTAACTCAATGAACTGGGAAGCCACTGAGTGATCCAAAGCACAAAGAGTCATATGAAAATGGCTCTTCAGAGACATAGGGCATCAAAATGTGCTTTTAATTGGCTTATTAGAGACAACAAATATTCTAACTTTCAATGTGTTGAGTTGAAATTCTACTTTAGGGATACCTGGGGGGCTCAGTGGTTGAGCGTCTGCCTTGGGCTCAGGTGGTCATCTTGGGGTCCTGGGATCGAGTCCCACATCGGGGTCTCATGAGGAACCTGTTTCTCCCTCTGCCTGTGTCTCTGCCTCTCCCTCTATGTCTCTCATGAATAAATAAATAAAATCCTTTTAAAAATAAATAAAATCTTAAAAAAAGAAAAAGAAAAAAGGAACTGTGTGTGTCTGCATTGGTTGTATTGATTAGACCTACTACACCAAACTGGTAAGAATGATTGCAGTGGAGGAATGGACTTTCTCCTGTATATATATTTCTGTAATTAATTTTATTTTTACAACAAGCATGTATAACTTTTAAAATTAATGAAGAAGAAAGAATATTCTAAATCCTGGAAAATAATTACGTAAGTACCTATTAAAATTTTTGAAACTCCTACCCTTTTCCTGTTAACCAGCATTTCTATTGTGGGATTCTACAATGAAACAGAGGTCAGCAAACTCTCTTTGTAAAGAGCCAGACACTAAATAATTTAGGCTTTGTGGGCCATCCAGTCTTTGTGTCAATGAGTTGGCTCTGCCAGGGTACTGAACAGCAGCTATGGATATTATGTAAATGAATGCATTTGGCAATGTTCCAATGAAACTTGATTTCCAAAAATATGTGCTGGGTTGGATTTGGTCTGTGGAACTTGGTTTGTCAACCCCTGCTATAGATAAAAGAATATAGGGACGCCTGGGTGGCTCAGCGGTTGAGTGTCTGCCTTTGGCTCAGGGCGTGACCCCGGGGTCCTGGGATCGAGTCCCACATCAGGCTCCGCACAGGGAGCCTGCTTCTCCCTCTGCCTATGTCTCTGCCTCTCTCTCTCTCTGTCTCTCATGAATAAATAAATAAAATCTTTAAAAAATAAAACAAAACACGGCAGCCCAGGTGGCTCAGCGGTTTAGCACCACCTTCGACTCAGGGCCTGATCCTGGAGACCCAGGATCGAGTCCCATATCGGGCTCCCTGCATGGAGCCTGCTTCTCCCACTGCCTGTGCCTCTGCCTCTCTCTCTCTCTCTCTTCTCTCTCTCTGTGTGTCCCTCATGAATAAATAAATAAAATCCTTAAAAAAACAAAAGAATATATACAAATATGTGTACCGAAATGTTTATTGCATAATGTTTGAAGCAAAAAGAAAAAAAGGCAAAATACTTGATATAATATATAAACATCCATCAGTAGTTCATTAGTGGAATGGCTGATAAGTTACAGTCTGTTTATACTATGGAATTTTATGCAAATATTAAAAGAACCAATTAGACCCATGCCTACTGACCTGGATGAATGTCCATAAGGGGTAGGCAATCAAAGGTATTTGCAGAATAACAGGAATAATATGTATGGTAGCTTTTCACAGACCTGTGAATGCCAAGTAACTTTGCATAACTCCCACTGTGGATGGAATGCATCTCCCAGCCCCCCTGCAGCATGGCCATGTCACTCACTTTGGCCAATGGAGTGTTAGGAAATGTCCCATGAACAGAGCCTCTCATGTGGTTGCACAGTGTGACTTGGCCTCTGGAACTCCTGTGGGGGCCTTGAGAAGACCACGTCTCAAGGAGCCACTGGTCCAAAGAGGATGAGGAACATGTGGAGCAGATTCAGCCCAGTGCCCCGGCAGCCTGGAGCAGAATTGGCCTGCTGAGCCCAACTGCAGCCTGTGAACCTAAAAATAAATGCTCTTTTTTTTTTTAAGATTTATCTCATTATAGAGGAGGGAGGGCAGAGGGAGAGAGAGAATCTCTAGCAGACTTCCAAATGAGCACAGAGACCGATGAAAGGCTTGATCTCATGACCCCGAGATCATGACCTGAGCCAAAATCAAATCGGATGCTTAACCGACTGAGCTACCAGGCACCCCCTTAAGACTTTATTTTTAAGTGATCTCTATACCCAAGGTGGAGCTGGAGCTCACAACCCCAAGATCAAGAGTCGTACACTCCACCAACTGAGCCAGCCAGGTCCCTAAACACTTATTATTGTAAGACGTTGAGGTCATTTCTTAATCAGGCTGTAAATGTGAAGTAACCTAGTGAGATGGACGGACACCTGCTATTTTTGCCACTCCAGCATCTACTCATTCTTATCCTCGTAACAACTCCCTGATTTTCCTGTAAGGAAGCCCAGCTTTCCCGTTCTCGTCCATCTGGAAGGCGTGGGGTGGCTCCACTGCCTGGGCTCAGGGGAGGCATGAGAGCCAGCAAGAGTGCTTGAGCTGGCTCTGAGAGGCTCATGAGAGCTGGTGACACGACTGGAGTGTGGTAAGCCAGTTGACATTAGTGGCTGCTGGACATTTATTGGCACACCACTGCGTGTGACTCAGATCTGGTTCTTCAGAGAACCATGGCTCCTGGACGTAGAGGCGGGCTGGGCTCGTCACTTGAGTCAGGCCATGGAGAGTCAGCTCGGGTATGAGAAAAGCATCGTTCCATTCCCCTGAGGTTCCTGCAAATGTAGGATGATGCCTGGATCCGCCAGGAGCCACTGTGGGGAATGAAGCCAACGCTGCATCAGAAGAACCAAAGGCTTGAGAAGCCGGGTCCTGTTGGCATTATCTGAGGTCCCATCTCAGCACTGCCTGAAACTAGACTTTACCCTGTATTCCCAGTTCTACAAGCCAATACATATTCTCTTTGTAGCTGATGCTCCTGGAACCCCCTCCCAAACCCCCTTGACCCACCTCCGAGGCCGGCTACCACCATTGCAGATGGTGCTGGAATGCTCTCACCTAGCAGTCCCCCAGCACAGCCTTAGGGCAGCCCAGAAAAAGTGCCAGGGATCTGATGCCACCAGGTATCATCCTCAACTGATGGGATATAAGGGTCAGTGGATAAATACCCAAGCTCCTCAGTGGCCTGGATGGACAGTTCTGAGGATGTGTGTGTGTGGGTGGGTGGGGGGGGTTTTGTTATTGTGGTTTGTTTCCCTCTATGTGCATCAAAAAAAGGAATGCAGAAAATGCATTCCTCATGCCCTACCTTCTGCAGTTTAGGGCTTTTTAGACTAGATGAGGCACTCTCCCCCAGATGCACACCAGGTTTTAAGGCTCAAATGTTAGTGAAACTAAGCTTTGGAGTCCCATGAAACCCGGGTGCATCGTGCAAAAAATGTCCAACCTGGGGAGGATCCTCTGTCCGTGGTGGATTTGTCCAGGAACAAATTTAAGCTGGAAATAGCAAACTAAAGTTAGCAGAGACGTTCCTGCCTCGAGGCCTCCTTCAGGAACATCCTGTCCAGAGGAAAGGATATTTAAGGAGAAAGGAAGCAGCAGGAGTTCAACTCAGCCAAGTAACAGAGGAAGGACATCTCGAACACAAAGCGTGGTTCTGGTCTGTGTTCCAACGAGGGGACGGGTGGGACAAACAGCCATGAAATACCCATGACACGCCTGTAATTTGCTTGTCCTCCTCCTCTTCAACTGGCTCCTTATGTTCTTAATTTCCCTTTTGCTTATTTTTCTCTCCTTTTTTTTTTTTTTTTCCACTTCGACGTAGGTTTTATCACCTCTCTTTCCTGAAATTAAGCCTCAGAGGCTTGAGCCACGTGGCCAAGACTGAGCAGTGGCTGAGCTGGGATTTGAACATGAGCCCCCTTTACTCTGGGTCGACAGGCACAGAGAGGGTGATCAATAGATACGGTGTGTAAATAAATGAAGCAGGCTCCAACTTACAGAAAGGGAATCTAGATCTATGAGGATTGGTGATCGCATCTACAGCAAAAAGCAACAAGAAGACCTCAGTATTTCATAGAGCAACATGGAAAATCAGGTACTGTGTTCCTACCCATTTGACAGATGAGGAAATGGAGATTCAGAAAAGTTAACTCCCCTGCTAGACCACAGACATGGTAATATTTTATCTTGCTTGTGACTCCACACATTGAGTAGGGATCAAGCAGACCAGACATGAACGGCTTAGTCTGCTTGATCACACTTGCTCGAGCTCAGCCATACAGTAAGTAGTGGAGATTTTTTTTTTTTTTTTGTCTTAGTAGCGATTTAATATGAACTCGGTTCTGATTCCAAAGACTGGCTCCAGGGTATCAATCACTAAGCAATAACAAAATTCTTGTGGAGATAATCGAGGTAAACTGATCATATCTTAGAAGCAGTTAGAGCATTTTGCCACAATGATTCGAGGTTTGGATTAGTCAGGAGCCTCATTTGTAAGTAGCGTAAGCCCAACCCAAACAAGCTGAAATCAAAAGTTGGGGAGATATCAGGTGTAGTTGAAGCCAGGGGCTCAGGGTTGTTGGTATCCACTCTCTAGCCTCTCAGGTCTTTTTCCCCTTGCTGGCTTCACCCTCCTCCTGCAGCTTTCTCCACATGCTGCTTCCAGGCTCTTGCCCACCAGCCTTGCAACCTCTACGGAAAGAGGAAATCCCTTTGACAATAGTTCCAAGGAAACTTCCAAGAAGGGCGCTCATTGGCTCAGCCTGAATCACTCTAAGCCAATCACTTTGGCCAGAGAGGATGCTTTCCTTGATTGGGGCCTGGGTCACACACCCATTTGTAGATCCTGGGGATAGGAAGAGTCTTCCCAAACCACAGGACTAAGAGTGGAGACAGGCTGGCTCCCCAACAAAAAAGTGGGGTGTCATTACCGGGAGGAGGCCTCATAGATGCTGGGCTGGCCAAACGAACAAAGACTTGGCTCCTTGTCAGCGGGCTTCTGAATCATTGTTATTGGTCACCAAAAAACGGCTATAAGGAGAAACTGTCAATGAGACCAGTGCAGAGCTATTCTTACAATTGAAAGAAGAATCAATAGATTCATTGAAATAAGTCCTGGAGAGCCTAGAAATTATTTTACAGATGAGAAGACTGAGGCCCAACATCCTTGCTTAACTGCCACCTTTTCAGAGAAGCATTCTCCACCACCTTATCTAAAATAGAACCCATGGGCCATGTGGGGGGCTCAGTCAGTTAAGCATCTGACTCTTGATTTCGGCTCAGGCCATGATCTCAAGGTCATGAGATCGAGCCCCACGTCAGGCTCCACGCTCTTCTGAGTCTGCTTCTCCCTCTCTTCCAACCCCTCTCATTCCCCCTCCTGTGCTCTCTCTCTCTCTCTCTCCCAAATAAATAAAATCTTTTTAAAACCAAATAAATAAATAAAGGAACCAGTGAGATGTTAATATTGAATCAAAGGCAGAACCCACAAACGTATCATATTTAGGCCGTCAGGAATGCTGAAATGAAATTGCTAACAGACACAAAACAGGTCAATGTCCACAGGGCAACACGCAAGGTTTGGAGCCATCTCTTCCATAGGGCGCACATCAACTGGGTCTCCACCGGACAAAATTCATTTGCATCTCTATGGGCAAGAATCATTTGCATTATTACCAGTTTTGTACAAATTACAGAGTTGCAAAATAGCTCAAAGACAAAGCAAGGTGCAGAAGCCCATAGAATCAGATAACCAGAAAGGGCCCCCTTCCTTTTCCATACCCCACTAGCATACCTCCCTTCTCATTCACCTTCAAGCCATGAGCTGGGAATCCAAGGAAACTGGAAGGAATGTTTGCTTAGTCAGGACTCTTTGGAGTTGCAAATAACAGAAACTCAGCTCAAGCTGGATTAAAAGAGTTCCTTGGCTTAACCTTGGTAGTGCAGTTTAAGGACTGAGCTCAAGTACAGCTGGATCTCAGACCTCAGACAAAATCATTGGGGGGAAAAAAAAGAAAACATTGGGAATCTGTCTTTTCCATCCCTTGCCCTGATTTCCTTTGTTTTGACTTCATACCCAGGGAGCCTACCACTCCCTGGGGGACCCTTGAACTCCAGCTTTATATTCAGTTTGGTAACCTGTGCAAGTGGTGCCTCAGTGCTAAGGGCTCCAGCAAAAGCCCAGGATGAATCTCAAAGGCTCTGATGGGCTTGATCTGGGTCACGGGCTCATCGCCTGAACCAGTCACTGTGGTCATGAGAAGAGAATGTTCTGGGTGACCAGGGCTGCCTGGTCACATGCCTATTTGTAAAGCCAGAGAATGGGGTTAGCTCCTCCTAACTGTATGGATTGAAATAGAGAAAGTAGGGGCACTGGATGGCTCAGTGCTTGAGCATCTGCCATCGGCTCAGGTCACGATCCCAAGGTCCTGGAATAGACCCCCACGTCTCAGCTCAGCAGGGAGTCTGCTTCTCCCTCTGCCCCCTGCTTGTGCACTCTCTCTCTCTCTCTCTCTCTCTCTCTCGCTCTCTCTCAAATAAATAAGTAAAATCCTAAAAATATATATCCAATGTGTCTTAAGTGTCATATTTTTGAGTAGCATATCATTAAGATGGGGTCATACTGGATTAGAGTGGACCCAAGTCCAATGTCGAGTGTCCTTATGAGAGGGCAGACGCAGACACAGAGAAGGTGCATGAAGACAGAGGCAGGGGACCAGAGCCATGTGGCCACAAGCCAAGGAACACCAGGGATCGCTGACAACCACCAGAAGCTAAGAGACAGGCATGGAGCAAATGCTCCCTCAGAACCTCCAGAAGGAACCACATCTGCAGTCACCTTCATTTTGGACTTCTAGCCTCCAGAAGTCTGAGGGCAGAGATTTCTGGCATTCTAAGCCACCAAGTTTGTGACAGGTATTTGTCACCCTACCCACAGGAAGCCAATGCATACCTGTTACAATTTCTAAAGAGGGAACAATGAATTGGGTCACATTTTTTAAAAATATCATCTCAAGGGACGCTTGGGTGGCTCAGTGGTTGAGCATCTGCCTTTGGCTCAGGTCGTGATCCCAGAGTCCCGGGATCAAGTCCTGCATTGGGCTCCCCGCAGGGAGCCTGCTTCTCCCTCTGCCTGTGTCTCTGCCTCCCTCTGTCTCTCATGAATAAATAAATAAAATCTAAAAAAGAAAAATTTTAAAAAATATCGATTCAATTCATATTGAAGTTGGAGCAAGATTAGCCACATTTCTTCTACCCCTACCTTGGAGACATCTTATCTTAGTGAGCCACCATCAGGGCAGCTCTTTTCCTGTCCAAGCTTTTTTTTTTTTTTTAAAGATTTTATTTATTTATTCATGATAGTCACACAGAGAGAGACAGAGAGGCAGAGACACAGGCAGAGGGAGAAGCAGACTCCATGCAGGGAGCCTAACATGGGATTCGATCCTGGGTCTCCAGGATCGCGCCGCCAGCCAAAGGCAGGCGCCAAACCACTGCACCACACAGGGATCTCCTGTCCAAGCTTTTGAGACAGATTCCATCCCTTCTCCACTGTCTTGGCTAAGGTTGGAAATATTGCCTATAAAGTAGAAAATTGAGACTTCCCTACAATGACAAACACACAGAATTATGTATTCGTTTGGGCAGGGACTGGGTGGAGATACCGGAAGATGAAAATAAAATATGCAAAAAGGGAGATGAAGTGTGGATGTTGTTAAACATTAACCGCCGTGGTCAGCCTAGGGTTGAGAGCAAAGATCTCAAGTCAGACACACCCACATTCACATCACAGAGTCACAACTTACCTGTGTAACTTGATTTCTCTGAGCATCAGTCTCTCCCTCCATAAATGGGGTTTTACTCCTGCTTCTTGGCCTGAGGTTTATTTCTTCTTAAGATTTTGTTTATTTATTCATGAGAGACACACACACAGAGAGGCAGAGACACAGGCAGAGGGAGAAGTAGGCTCCATGCAGGTAGCCCGATGCGGGACTTGATCCTGGGTCTCCAGGATCACACCCTAGGCTGAAGGCAGAGGCTCAACTGCTGAGCCACCCAGGCATCTCTGGCCTGAGGTTTAGATGAGATGATATATAGAAAGCCCCCACCATAAAACCTGGCACATCATAAATGGTCGATATATGTTGGCTTTACCTTTTTTCTATTTAATTTATTTTTTTAAGATTTTATTTATTTGAGGGCAGCCCGGGTAGCTCAGTGGTTTAGCGCCACCTTTGACCCAGGGCGTGATCCTGGAGACCCAGGATTGAGTCCCACATCAGGCTCCCTGCATGGAGCCTGCTTCTCCCTCTACCTGTGTCTCTGCCCCTCTCTCTCTCTCTCTCTCTCTGTGTATCTCATGAATAAATAAATAAAATATTTTTTTTAAGTTTTTTCTTTTTTTTTTAGATTTTATTTATTTGAGAGAGAGTACAAGTAGGGAAGTGTCAGGCAGAGGGAGAGGGAGAAACAGGCTCCCCACTAAGCAGTCATCTTGATGCTGGGCTTGATCTTGAGACCCCCAAGATCACAACCTGAGCCAAAGGCAGATGCCTAAATGACTGAGCCTCCCAGGCGCCCCTCTATTTAATTTTTTTAAAGATTTTTATTTATTCATGAGAAAGAGAGAGAGAGAGAGAGAGAGAGAGAGAGAAGCAGAGACAGAGAGAGAAACAGGCTCCATGCAGGGACCCTGAAATGGGACTTGATCCCAGGACTCCAGGACCACTTCCTAGGCCGAAGGCAGGCACTAAACTGCTGAGCCACCCAGGGATCCCCTCTATTTAATTTTTTAATAAAAAACATTTCTAAGAAAATAATAATAATAATAATAATAATAATTTAAAAAAAAACAGGGATTGCTGGGTGGCACAGCGGTTTAGCGCCTGCCTTTGGCCCAGGGCGCAATCCTGGAGACCCGGGATCGAATCCCACATCAGGCTCCTGGTGCATGGAGCCTGCTTCTCCCTCTGCCTGTGTCTCTGCCTCTCTCTCTCTCTGTGTGTGTGACTATCATAAATAAATAAAAATTTAGAAAAAAAGAAAAGAAAATGTTCCTAAGTTTCAAAAAATCAAAGTGAGGGGGCACCTGGCTGGCTCAATCTGCAGAGCATATGACTCTTGATCTCAGGGTTGTGGGTTCAAACCCCACTTTGGATGTCGAGATTACTTAAAAATAAAATCTGGAAAAAAAAAAAAAAAGCAAAGTGATATAAAAAGTAATCCATTAAAAAAAAAAAAAAGTAATCCATTGAAAAAACTGACCTCCACCCATCCTTGTCCACCCACTTCCTCCCTTTCCCCACACCACTGGTAAACACGTTTGTTAGCTTCTTGTGGATACTTCCCGTATTTCTTTAAGTAAATATAAATACTTAGCCCCCTTATACAAAAGGTGGCATCTGTATAAATTTTTCTGCTTTTTTTTTTTTCACTTAACGATATATCCCGGAGATCATTCCATCACAGTACAAAGAGAACTTCCTCTTTCTTTATCACTGCACACCATTCCATGGGTGGCTGTCATTCCCTATTGCCAGAAACTTCGGTTGTTTCCACTCTTGCAATGACCAATAATTCTGCAATGAAAATCTTTGTACTCACTTTCTCTTGTATGCGTACAGGTGTATCTGTGACACAAATATCTAAAAGCAGAATTGCTGGATCAAAGGGGGAAATGCCATAGTACGTGTCTTGTTTTGTTTTTTAAGTGATCTCTCCACCCAAAGTGGGGCTCCAGGCTTACAACCCCAAGATCAAAATGTGCATGCTCCACAAATTGAGTCAACCAGGCACCCCCCAGAGTATTTGTGATACATATTGGTAAGTTGCCCCACAAAGGTTGCCCGGGGGATGTATGCCAGTGTCTGTTTTCCTGTGGCCCCACCAACACAACAGGCCTGAAAGCTGGTTATTATCTTGCTTATTGGTGACGCAATGTCGTTTTCGCAAAAACCTTTTTTTATGGCCACCTCTTGTCTATAGATATAAGCATTGTTATCTCTAACTTTATGTTGTTTTTAAATTATTTACTTATTTTAGAGAGAGAGAACACACAAGCAAGAGGGAGAGGGAATCTAAAGCAGACTCCCTGCTGAGCATGGAGTCTGACACGGGGCCTTGATCTCAAGACCCTGAGATCATGACCTGAGCTGAAACCAAGAGTTGGACGCTTAACCAACTGGCCACCCAGGCGCCCCTATTTATTTATCTTTCAAGGTAAGCTCCAGGGGCACCTGGGGGGCTCAGTGGTTGAGCATCTGTCTTTGGCTCAGGTCATGATCCCGGGGTCCTGGGATCAAGTCCTGCACTGGGCTCCTTGCAGGGAGCCTGCTTCTCCTTCTGCCTGCATCTCTGCCTCTCTCTGTGTCTCTCATGAATAAATAAATAAAATCTTAAAAAAAAAAAAAAAAAAGGTCAGCTCCATGCTCAACATGGGGCTTGAATTCAGAACCCTGAGATCAAGAGTCCCATGTTCTACTGACTGAGTGAGCCAGACACCCCTCAAACTTTATTTAAAGAAGGCACTTCAGGTGCACCTCGCTGGCTCAGTTAGGCGTCTGACTCTTGGTCTCTGCTCTGGTGATGATCTCAGGTCCTTGAGACTGAGTCCCATGTGGGGCTCCACTCTGCCCCAGGAGTCTGCTTGGTATTCTCTCCGCCCCTCCCCCTGCTTGCATGTATACTCCCTCTGTCTCTCTCTCTAACTCTCTCCCACTCCCCTCTCAAATAGATAAATAAATCTTTTTAAAAAAATTTTTTTAAAAATAAAGAAGGCACCTCAGAACAAGAACAGGCTGTCATGAAAGAGAAACAATCAGACAACAAGAAAAGGTTTCCAGAGATTAAAAATATAGTTACTGAAAACAATTTTACGCCCGTGAATATACTGGAAAATAGAATAAACATGGCCAAAAACCAAATTACTGTGTAGAAATATCAGAGCAAGGAAATCCTTCAGAAAAGGGAGCTAAAATTTTTCAGCAAAAAGTGCTTTAAAAAAAATTTTTTTAAGTGCTTGAGACCTGCATTTCCATATCAAACACGCATAACCCTTCTAACAAAAATGAATTCAAGATGTATGCCAGAAAAAGGAAAATGGAAACCAAAACAAGCAAAAAGGCATGGTATGCAAGAGATGGTGAAATTAGCCAAAGAATGCATGACATATGGGCAGCAGGCCCAGGAAGACAGAAGAACAAGAAATGAGAACATGAAGTCAACAGGCTCTATGAAAAGTAACATAAAGAAGAAAGTCAATTTTTTCCCCACCCAAATTATATTACTAGAGACCTGGATGTTCTAAAAACAGAAGGTAAGAAATGCATCTCCTCTATCAACAAGTATTTTAAATACTCACTCTGGGAATTTGGTGTGGGGAATTGGTTACACAAGTTATGGAAAATCTGAGAAGCCAGCGGAAGACCAAGAGGCAGCCAGGGATTAGGGACAGCAATCCGCAGCAGTGTGCTGGTAAATGGTCAACTGGCTCTTGGAAAGAAGCCCTGATTTGTCGTGTGTTCCAATTTGGGGGATGTAAATACTCCTTCCATGACCAATTTTGAGCTGCCAGCATGAGGCCACTGAGCATAACAAAGGAAGAGATGTGTACCAGCAGTTTCTTGGCCCGACCGCCACCCCAGCCCCATTGTAAAACTGCCACCAGCTTTACAATTTGAGAATATTCCTGACCCTTATCAGTACTTAGTGGAAGATTGCCATAAGAAAATTCACTTCCTACTGCGTCCAGAAATATTCGTTTGGCAGGGACTGGGTGGAGTACGGAAGATTAAATAAAATATGCAAAAAGGGAATGAGGTGGAGTTGTTAAATTAACGCCGTGGTCAAGCCTAGTTTGAGAGCAAGATCTCAAGTCAGACACAACAATTCACATCACAGAGTTCAACTTACTGTGTAACTGATTTCCTCTGAAGCATCAGTCTCTCCTCCATAAACTGGGGTTTTCAGTTCTTGGCTGAGTTTATTTCTCTTAAGATTTTGTTTATTTATTCATGAGAGACACACACACAGAGAGGCAGAGACACAGGCAGAGGGAGAAGTAGGCTCCATGCAGGGAGCCCGATGCGGGACTTGATCCTGGGTCTCCAGGATCACACCCTAGGCTGAAGGCAGAGGCTCAACTGCTGAGCCACCCAGGCATCTCTGGCCTGAGGTTTAGATGAGATGATATATAGAAAGCCCCCCACCATAAAACCTGCCTCATAAATGGTCGATATATGTTGGCTTTACCTTTTTTCTATTTAATTTATTTTTTTAAGATTTTATTTATTTGAGGGCAGCCCGGGTAGCTCAGTGGTTTAGCGCCACCTTTGACCCAGGGCGTGATCCTGGAGACCCAGGATTGAGTCCCACATCGGGCTCCCTGCATGGAGCCTGCTTCTCCCTCTACCTGTGTCTCTGCCCCTCTCTCTCTCTCTCTCTCTCTCTGTGTATCTCATGAATAAATAAATAAAATCTTTTTTTAAAAAAGTTTTTTTCTTTTTTTTTTTTAGATTTTATTTATTTGAGAGAGAGTACAAGTAGGGAAGTGTCAGGCAGAGGGAGAGGGAGAAACAGGCTCCCCACTAAGCAGTCATCTTGATGCTGGGCTTGATCTTGAGACCCCCAAGATCACAACCTGAGCCAAAGGCAGATGCCTAAATGACTGAGCCTCCCAGGCGCCCCTCTATTTAATTTTTTTAAAGACTTTTTATTTATTCATGAGAAAGAGAGAGAGAGAGAGAGAGAGAGAAGCAGAGACAGAGAGAGAAACAGGCTCCATGCAGGGACCCTGAAATGGGACTTGATCCCAGGACTCCAGGACCACTTCCTAGGCCGAAGGCAGGCACTAAACTGCTGAGCCACCCAGGGATCCCCTCTATTTAATTTTTTAATAAAAAACATTTCTAAGAAAATAATAATAATAATAATAATAATTTAAAAAAAAACAGGGATTGCTGGGTGGCACAGCTGGTTTAGCGCCTGCCTTTGGCCCAGGGCGCAATCCTGGAGACCCGGGATCGAATCCCACATCAGGCTCCTGGTGCATGGAGCCTGCTTCTCCCTCTGCCTGTGTCTCTGCCTCTCTCTCTCTCTCTCTCTGTGTGTGACTATCATAAATAAATAAAAATTTAGAAAAAAAGAAAAGAAAATGTTCCTAAGGTTCAAAAAATCAAAGTGAGGGGGCACCTGGCTGGCTCAATCTGCAGAGCATATGACTCTTGATCTCAGGGTTGTGGGTTCAAACCCCACTTTGGATGTCGAGATTACTTAAAAATAAAATCTGGAAAAAAAAAAAAAAGCAAAGTGATATAAAAAGTAATCCATTAAAAAAAAAAGTAATCCATTGAAAAAACTGACCTCCACCCATCCTTGTCCACCCACTTCCTCCCTTTCCCCACACCACTGGTAAACACGTTTGTTAGCTTCTTGTGGATACTTCCCGTATTTCTTTAAGTAAATATAAATACTTAGCCCCCTTATACAAAAGGTGGCATCTGTATAAATTTTTCTGCTTTTTTTTTTTTCACTTAACGATATATCCCGGAGATCATTCCATCACAGTACAAAGAGAACTTCCTCTTTCTTTATCACTGCACACCATTCCATGGGTGGCTGTCATTCCCTATTGCCAGAAACTTCGGTTGTTTCCACTCTTGCAATGACCAATAATTCTGCAATGAAAATCTTTGTACTCACTTTCTCTTGTATGCGTACAGGTGTATCTGTGACACAAATATCTAAAAGCAGAATTGCTGGATCAAAGGGGGAAATGCCATAGTACGTGTCTTGTTTTGTTTTTTAAGTGATCTCTCCACCCAAAGTGGGGCTCCAGCTTACAACCCCAAGATCAAAATGCGCATGCTCCACAAATTGAGTCAACCAGGCACCCCCCAGAGTATTTGTGATACATATTGGTAAGTTGCCCCACAAAGGTTGCCCGGGGGATGTATGCCAGTGTCTGTTTTCCTGTGGCCCCACCAACACAACAGGCCTGAAAGCTGGTTATTATCTTGCTTATTGGTGACGCAATGTCGTTTTCGCAAAAACCTTTTTTTATGGCCACCTCTTGTCTATAGATATAAGCATTGTTATCTCTAACTTTATGTTGTTTTTAAATTATTTACTTATTTTAGAGAGAGAGAACACACAAGCAAGAGGGAGAGGGAATCTAAAGCAGACTCCCTGCTGAGCATGGAGTCTGACACGGGGCCTTGATCTCAAGACCCTGAGATCATGACCTGAGCTGAAACCAAGAGTTGGACGCTTAACCAACTGGCCACCCAGGCGCCCCTATTTATTTATCTTTCAAGGTAAGCTCCAGGGGCACCTGGGGGGCTCAGTGGTTGAGCATCTGTCTTTGGCTCAGGTCATGATCCCGGGGTCCTGGGATCAAGTCCTGCACTGGGCTCCTTGCAGGGAGCCTGCTTCTCCTTCTGCCTGCATCTCTGCCTCTCTCTGTGTCTCTCATGAATAAATAAATAAAATCTTAAAAAAAAAAAAAAAAAGGTCAGCTCCATGCTCAACATGGGGCTTGAATTCAGAACCCTGAGATCAAGAGTCCCATGTTCTACTGACTGAGTGAGCCAGACACCCCTCAAACTTTATTTAAAGAAGGCACTTCAGGTGCACCTCGCTGGCTCAGTTAGGCGTCTGACTCTTGGTCTCTGCTCTGGTGATGATCTCAGGTCCTTGAGACTGAGTCCCATGTGGGGCTCCACTCTGCCCCAGGAGTCTGCTTGGTATTCTCTCCGCCCCTCCCCCTGCTTGCATGTATACTCCCTCTGTCTCTCTCTCTAACTCTCTCCCACTCCCCTCTCAAATAGATAAATAAATCTTTTTAAAAAAATTTTTAAAAATAAAGAAGGCACCTCAGAACAAGAACAGGCTGTCATGAAAGAGAAACAATCAGACAACAAGAAAAGGTTTCCAGAGATTAAAAATATAGTTACTGAAAACAATTTTACGCCCGTGAATATACTGGAAAATAGAATAAACATGGCCAAAAACCAAATTACTGTGTAGAAATATCAGAGCAAGGAAATCCTTCAGAAAAGGGAGCTAAAATTTTTCAGCAAAAAGTGCTTTAAAAAAATTTTTTTTAAGTGCTTGAGACCTGCATTTCCATATCAAACACGCATAACCCTTCTAACAAAAATGAATTCAAGATGTATGCCAGAAAAAGGAAAATGGAAACCAAAACAAGCAAAAAGGCATGGTATGCAAGAGATGGTGAAATTAGCCAAAGAATGCATGACATATGGGCAGCAGGCCCAGGAAGACAGAAGAACAAGAAATGAGAACATGAAGTCAACAGGCTCTATGAAAAGTAACATAAAGAAGAAAGTCAATTTTTTCCCCACCCAAATTATATTACTAGAGACCTGGATGTTCTAAAAACAGAAGGTAAGAAATGCATCTCCTCTATCAACAAGTATTTTAAATACTCACTCTGGGAATTTGGTGTGGGGAATTGGTTACACAAGTTATGGAAAATCTGAGAAGCCAGCGGAAGACCAAGAGGCAGCCAGGGATTAGGGACAGCAATCCGCAGCAGTGTGCTGGTAAATGGTCAACTGGCTCTTGGAAAGAAGCCCTGATTTGTCGTGTGTTCCAATTTGGGGGATGTAAATACTCCTTCCATGACCAATTTTGAGCTGCCAGCATGAGGCCACTGAGCATAACAAAGGAAAGAGATGTGTACCAGCAGTTTCTGTGGGCCCGGACCTGCCAGCCCCAGCACACCATTGGTAGAAAGGTGCCACCACGCTTTACAATAATGAGAGAATATGTCACTGGAGCCCTGTGATCAGGGCCACTTAGTGGAAGATGGAACCATAGAGGACATTCTACTTCCCTTTCTGTCGGTCCAGTAACATAGTCATTCTGTAGTAGGAAAGATTTACATGATCTTATCATTATAGAGGCTGTTTATTCAAAGTTTAGAATCAACAACCATCACAACACAATCTTATTACACTGCCTACTATGCGTCAGGCAGGCAACAATTCTAGTCCCAGGGAGTTATAGATGTGACAAAATGAAGCCCCTAGAGTAAAACATCATATTTGTTAATTCATTCACCAACTGAGGGTATTTCAGTTTACAGTTTGGAGCTAAGATGAAAAAAAGAAAAGAATGCATAAAGGAATATTTGGGAGTGCCTGGGTGGCTCAGTTGGTTAAGCGTCCAACTCTTGGTTTTGGCTCAAGTCACGATCTCAAGGTTGTGAGATCAAGCCTGGCATCGTGCTCAGTGGGAAGTCTGTTTGAGATTCTCTCTCTCCCTCTGCCTCTACTCCTCTCCGGCTCACATGTGCTCTCTCTCTCTCTCTCTCTCTCTAAACAATAAAATAAATGAATAAATGCGTTCTTTTATGGTTAATGCTTATGGTGTCCTATCTAAAAGATCTTTGCCCATCCCAACACGGTCCTGTATTTTCTTCTAGGAGCTTCTTTAAAAAACAAAAAAATATTTTATTTATTTATTCATGAGAGACAGAGAGAGAGAGAGAGGGGCAGAGACACAGGCAGAGGGAGAAGCAGGCTCCATGCAGGGAGCCCGACGTGGGACTCGATCCTGGAACTCCAGGATCAGGCCCAGGCCAAAGGCACTGCTAAACCACTGGGCCACTGGGGCTGCCCTGTTTTTTGTTTTTTGAGAGAGAGAGAGAGCACACGCACATGGG
This sequence comes from Vulpes lagopus, assembly GCF_018345385.1. NCBI lineage: Eukaryota > Metazoa > Chordata > Mammalia > Carnivora > Canidae > Vulpes > Vulpes lagopus. The sequence goes on from NC_054841.1 coordinate 13,294,270, forward strand.
GTGAGTAGGACAGAGGGAGAGAGAGAATCCCAAGCAGGCTCCACACTGAGTGCAGAGACCAACTCAGGGCTCCATCCCACGACCCTGAGATCATGATCTGAGCCCAATGCCAGCTAACTTAGCCACCCAGGTACCCTTTCCTTTGTCATTTTTGTAGCTGGGAAGCTGAAGCAGGCACCGTTGTATGAGATTCATGCCAATATAGAGGGCAGCAGCGTTTATAGGTGGGCTGACAGATACCCACCACTTGAGCACCTGGTTGCAGCTGTGCCTGAAGTTCATGAAAACTCCCGGGCTTTCCTATTCTGAATCAATACTTTTTTTTAAATTTAACTTAAGGCTGTTTGAGTTGGACCTACTTCCCCCTGCTAAACATAAAGGAATTAATACAAGCAATAAAAAAAAAAAAAAAGGCAGGGTCAATGTGGGCATCTCAGGGAATTTCCCTGGCCAACTTTTGAGGCAATTCTTATTTAATTCCACCCTCTTGGATACCTTAGTCCAGCCCCTCTGTCCAATCAATCAACAAGTCCTTAGAGAGCAGTATTTTTCACACTGAGGATTACGACCCACTAGTGAGTCATGAAATGACTGTAATGGGTTATGGCCAGCACTTTTTTTTTTTTTTTTAATGAAAGAGAATGGAATGAAAGGAACAGAAAATATCAGAGGGCATTGCATGTTGTAAGGCTCAGTATTTTGTTTTATTTATTTATTTTTTTTTTGTTTTATTTATTTTTTTAACAATTTTATTTATTTACTTATTCATGAGAGGCACAGACATAGGCAGAGAGAGAAGCAGGCTCCATGCAGGAAGCCCGATGCAGGACTCGATCCCAGGACTCCAGGATCATGCCCTGAGCCAATATCAGGCACTAAACCACTGAGCCACCAGGGATCCCCAAGGCTCAGTATTTTACAAAACTTCTTCTTTTTTTTTTTTTTAAGATTTTATTTATTTATTCATGAGAGACACAAACAGAGAGAGAGGCAGAGACACAGGCAGAGGGAGAAGCAGGCTCCATGCAGGGAGCCTGAAGCAGGACTCGATCCCAGGACCCCAGGATTATACCCTGAGCTGAAGGCAGATGCTCAACCACTGAGCCACCCAGGTGTCCTTTTTTTTAAAATTTTTTTTAAAAAATATTTTATTTATTCATGATAGACATAGAGAGAGAGAGAGAGAGACACAGGCAGAGGGAGAAGCAGGCTCCATGCCAGGGGCCCCACGCAGGACTTGATCCCGGGACTCTAGGATCATGCCCTGGGCCAAAGGCAGGCGCGAAACCACTGAGCCACCCAGGGATCCCCCTTTTTTTTTTAATTTTTGAAAACGATTTTATTTATTTGTGAAAAGACAGAGAGAAAGAGAACGCGCACCAGCCTGGGGCAGGGGCAGAGGGAGAAGCAGACTCCCGCTGACCAGGGAGCCCGATGTGGGGCTCAGTCCCAGGACCCTAGAATCCTACCTGAACCAAAGGCAAACACATAACCAACTGAGCCACCAGGCACCTCTCAGCCGTCCTTTCTGTTTGCTAAGAGAACTGTGGTTTTGTTCAGGAATGGAAACAGCTGTGTGTGTATAGGGAGGTTGAGCTGAGTGGAGTTAGGGATGGAGGTAAGCTCCTCCATAGCCTGGGAATGAGTTTTGATTGCTCTAAGCCAGTGGTTTTCAAAGTATGATCCAGGAACACCTGAGAGTCCCTGAGACCCTTTCAGGAGGTCCACCAGGCCCTCCTTTTTGAAACAATGTATCTGTGCGAGGCCAGAATTTCTTTACATGTTTTAAGCAAAACAACATTCCACAATGGATTAAATGCAGAAAGAGAAGTTAGAATCCAACTTCTATTAAGTCGGACACTCAAGGGATCCCTGGGTGGCGCAGTGGTTTGGCGCTTGCCTTTGGCCCGGGGCGCGATCCTGGAGACCCGGGATCGAATCCCACATCGGGCTCCCGGTGCATGGAGCCTGCTTCTCCCTCTGCCTGTGTCTCTGCCTCTCTCTCTCTCTGTGACTATCATAAATAAATAAATAAAATTAAAAAAAAAAAAAAGTCGGACACTCAAGAGATAAAGCAAAATGGAAAACAATGTCACTTTTTCCACTAATTATTGTTTGTTTGGGGAAAATGCCATTTTTCATTAAAAAATTACTATTTAACATGTGAAGGGCAATTTTAAATGAACTAACGGATGCATATATTTAAATTTTTCAATTTTAACTTCTAATACAGCAAATGTCAATCAACATAACCCCATAAACCAAAGTTCTTTGGGGTTATTATGATATTTAAGAGTTTGAAAACCACAGAGGCACTTGGGTGGCTCAGTCAGTTAGGTGTCTTGCCTTTGGTTCAGGACATGATCCCAGGGTCTTGGGGGGGGTCAAGCCCCTTGTTGTTGGGTTCCCTGCTCAGTGGGGAGTCTGCTTCTCACTCTCCCCTCTGCTCCTCCCCCTGCTCATGCTTTCTCTCTCTCAAGTAAATAAATAAAATCTTTTAAAAAGAGTTTGAAAACCACAAATTTAAGCCAGTCATCGTTGTCTCCTACACTTAGGGATTTTATCAGAAATATGATACAATTCTAAAAAATGGAACTTAAAATCTCCTGAGGACTTCTGAGGAAGTTTTCCTTCTAGGGTAAAAAAAAAAAGAAGAGCTGCATGGGAGGAAACAGTCCCTGTTCTTTTACTAGGTTAATGTGTGTGCAATGTGATGTGTGAAGCTGTGGCAGCTATGAGGTTTCAAGGCTGAGGACAAAGTCTACACACTAAGGACAGCAGAATGAAGAGATGGGAAGATTATCTGTTCTTGAAGACAGTGTTGAACCTCTGTATCCACCATCAAAAAAAAACCCACCTACCTCTGGATTTCTTGTTTTGTGAGATAATAAATCTCTCCCTACTAGACTGTAAGATCCATTTGAAGTTTTGTGTTTTTTAAGATTTTATTTATTTATTCATTTGAGACAGAGAGAGGCAGAGACACAGGCAGAGGGAGAAGCAGGCCCGATGTGGGACTCGATCCCGGGTCTCCAGGATCACGCCCTGGGCTGAAGGCGGCACTAAACCGCTGAGCCACCCAGGCTGCCCAAGATCCATTTGAAGTTTTTGACTTTTAATCACTACCCTATCACTAACACCTAGAACAAAGCCAGGAACATAGCAGGTGATAGGTAAATGTTTGTTGAATAAATGGATGACTCTATTGAATTATCCATGAATAAATAGTCTTTGGGTTGGTTTTTTTTGTTGTTTTGTTGTTTTTATTTTTTTATTGGAGTTCAATTTGCCAACATATAGTATGTTTTTGGTTTTTTTAAGAATTTATTTATTTATTCATGAGAGACACGGAGAGAGAGAGGCAGAGACACAGGCAGAGACACAGGCAGAGGGAGAAGCAGGCTCCATGCAGGGAGCCCGATGTGGGACTCGATCCCTGGACCTGGGATCATACCCCAAGCCAAAGGCAGATGCTCAACCACTGAGCCAGCCAGGCGTCCCAAATAAACAGTCTTTGTTGGATTTTGATGTTGTTGCTTATAACCAAAGAATCCTATTCGAGTCGAGTATCCAACACTACTCCAGTTTCCATCTGTGGGGATCCTTTTCAGGGATCCTCTTCAATAACCTTCCATCAATCAGCATCCCAGCCTATGCTGGGCATGCCCTAATTCATAGCCCCCTAACACCAAGGAATTATCTCTGGTTCAACGCATCTCCACTCCCTCCCCTCCTTTTTTTTGAACTGCCTCCACTAGATGTAGAGGTCAGAGACTTGTTAGTTTGGGTACAATATCCTGGCTGATGTAACAAAGAGATCTTAAGTTATTGGCTCAAAAAAAATCAAGTTTATTTCTCTCTCACTTACCAACCCAGACTTAGGTGGTTCTAGGGTAGTAACATTGACAAACTCAACACACACCTTCAATCTCTGTGTCCAAGGTAGTTGCACTAGCTCCTGCCATCACATTTGCATCCCAGCCAGTGGTAAAAGGCAAGAGAAAGGGCAAAAAGGGAACATATCCATTCCTCTTAGTGGTATGACCTGAAATGAGCATTCATCATGTCTGCTCACATCTCACATAAACTCACATGAACATCTTAGAATTTAATTCCATGAACACTTAGATCCAAAAGAAGGTCAGGAATGTAATCATGAACTGGTCAATCTTGTGCCAACTAAAACTCATGAGTTCTATTATTAAAGAAAGGAGGAAAAAAAAAAAAAAAAAGAAAGGAGGGATCCCTGGGTGGCTCAGTGGTTTAGTGCCTGCCTTCGGCACAGGGCATGATCCTGGAGTCTTGGGATCGAGTCCCATGTCGGGCTCCCTGCATGGCGCCTGCTTCTCCCTCTGCCTGTGTCTCTGCCTCTCTCTGTGTGTGTCTCTCATGAATAAATAAATTAAATATTTTGAAATAGAAAGAAAGAAAGAAAGAAGGAAGAAAGGAAGAAAGGAAGAAAGGAAGAAAGAAAGAAAGAAAGAAAGGAAGAAAGAAAGAAAGAAAGAAAAAAAGAAAGAGGAGTGCCTGGGTGGCCCAGTTGGTTGTTAAGCATCTGCCTTTGGCTTGGGTTGTGATCCCAGGGTACTGGGATCAAGTCCCACATTGGACTCCCAGGTCTATGGGAAATCTGTTTCTCTCTCCCTCTTCACCCCTCCTCTCCACTGCTTGTGTTTTCACTCTCCCACTCTCTGTCAAAATAATAAATAAAATCTTTTGAAAATAATAAAGTAAGAGAGAAGGAGAAAAAGAGGATATTAGCGGCCAAGCTGTGTTTGCTGTGTACAGTTTTGTTTGATTTGTATTTGTATCCTCAGACCCTCAAACAGGGGTTGGCACATGGTCAATGTTGAGGAAATGTTTAAAGAAAGAAATAATAAAGGAAACAAATGAACAAACAAAAACCCAGAACCCAGGATCCCTGCCCATGATGAATGTACCATTAATGTAGAGAGAACTCAGATGAAGTGTTAATGTACCACAAACAACACAAAACAGTACTTGCGGGGGGTGGGGGAGGCTAAATCAATTAATACCATCTGTAGGGCAAACCATTTTCTCTGGTTGCACAAGACCCCTCAACCTCTTATTTCCACAGAAGCTAATTCTCTAAAAACTGTGACCCACTCGACGGGGCAAAATCTCTCCATGGCTCTTTACTCGTGTTCACTTTCTTTTTTTTTTTTTTTTTTAAGATTTTATTTATTTATTCATGAGCGACACAGAGAAGCAGAGACACAGGCAGAAGGAGAAGCAGGCTCTCTGCAGGCAGCCCAATGCAGGACTCGATCCCAGGGCCTCGGATCACAACCTGAGCCAAAGGCAGATGCTAAGCCACCCAGGCGTTCCTCGTGTTCACTTTCTTTTTTTTTTTTTTTTTTAATTTTATTTATTTATGATAGGCACACAGTGAGAAAGAGAGAAGCAGAGACACAGGCAGAGGGAGAAGCAGGCTCCATGCACCGGGAGCCCGACGTGGGATTCGATCCCGGGTCTCCAGGATCGCGCCCCGGGCCAAAGGCAGGCGCCAAACCGCTGCGCCACCCAGGGATCCCCTCGTGTTCACTTTCTAATGGACAAAAAAAGTAGTGACAACATTGGGGAGTAGCTGGACAATTGCAACCTTCATGAACTCAGAGACCCATCTAGGTTCAGCCTTGGAGATCTCACATTCAAGAAACAATTCAACAGGGGCACCTGGCTGGCTCAGTCGGTGAAGCATGTGACCCTTTCAGGGTGGTGAGTTCAAGTCCCATGTTGAGTGTAGAGATTACTAAAAAATAAACTTTAAAAAAACAAACAGTTAACAGTCAAAAGACATTTAAGGGCAGGGGGTGGGGGTGACTGGGTGACGGGCACTGAGGTGGGCACTTGACGGGATGAGCACTGGGTGATATTCTTTATGTTGGCAAATTGAACACCAATAAAAAATAAATTTATTTTTTTTAAAAAGACGTTTAAGAGGAGTCGCATTTCCCATGCCCAACTCTTAAGAACATTAAAAGAAATTCACAGCAACACTAAGTAGAGGTCCCTGTCCTTTCTGGCCTCTCCCTCACCCCCGATCCATACCTTTCACCTGCTCCGGGGCCTGGCTTGCCAAGCCCTGAATTCACCAGCTGCCTATGCTCTTCTCCTCCCTCAGCTCAGCCTGTTAGATGAGAGGTTCTCAAAATGTGCTCCAAGACCCACATTATCTGGGAGCTTGTTTGATCTAGAAATCCTTGGGCTCCACTCAGATCTATTCAATGGGAATCTCTGCAGTAGGACCCAGATGACCCTAAAGCACATGAAAGTTCGAGAAGCACCTGACCTGGCTCACGGATTCAAAACTTCGGCTGCATATCCTGACAGTTTAGAAAAATCTGGGGGCGCCTGGACAGCTCTGTCGGTGAAGCATCTGCCTTCAACTCAGGTTGTGATCTCAGGGTCCTGGGATCAAGCCCCACGTTGGGCTCCCATCTCAGCAGAGAGTTTGCTTCTCCCTCTCCCTCTGCTGGCCACTCCCCTACTTGTGCTCTCTTTCTCTTTTTCTATCAAATAAATAAATAAAATATATTTTTAAATTGTTCTATCTTCCACCACTGGCAGATCCAGACCATCAGAATCTTTTACTCCCTCATGCTCCACTTCTCAGGGTGGATTTTCTTCTCTCAATGTGGTGGCAAAGACACTGCTCTCAGTTCCAAGGAAGGAGAGTGCCCCTGACAGTCTCAACAAGTGAATCCTTTGGGGCACCTGGGTGGCTCAGGTGGTTAAGCACCCAACTCTTGGCTTTGGCTCAGCTCACGATCTAAGGGTTGTGAGCCCCACATCAGGCTCCATGCTTGGTGAAGAGTTTGCTTGGGATTCTCTTCCTTCCCTCTCCTGCATCTTTCTCTCAAATAAAAATAAATAAATCTTTAAAAAAAGAAAAAAGTGAATCCTCTGATGGGTCCAGCTTGGGTCATGTGTCCAGCCCTGAACCAGTCACAGTAGCCAGATGAAGAGCGTCCTCTGACTGGGTAGGCCCCTGGCACACGCTCACAGCAGGAGCTACACCCCGATGTGGCTGTAGAGGAACCAAATGGAATGACGAAGGTGGGATGGTCCCCTTAAGGGATGCTCAGCAGGTAAAAATATAGACGTCAGCTCCATAGCTCTCCCTCTGTCTCCTAGTTCATTCTCCACATCATAAAAGTCCGAGGATGGGATCCCCGGGTGGCTCAGCTGTTTAGCGCCGCCTTCAGACCAGGGCGTGATCCCAGGGTCCCGGGATCGAGTCCCACATTGGGGTCCCTGCAGGGAACCTGCTTCTCCCTCTGCCTGTGTCTCTGCCTCTCTTTCTGTGTCTCTAATGAATAAATAAATAAAATCTTAAAAAAAAAAAAAAAGTCGGAGGAAACCACTGGACAAAGGCAATCTCTTTGAGGGCCTCAGTTGCCCAGCAGGCAAAGACTGAATGCTCTTTCCTTTGGGGAGCAGGGATGCTGCAGGCAACTTATATCAATTATTTAATCACATAAATTAATGTGGAATATTCTGGATATATTTTGGGGGGAAATTCTGAATAATTCATTCTTGAATCATAATGCGTACATATTATAATGCCAGATAAGTGGAAAATTATACACCAGAAACACTGTTCATGCAAATATGTAGCTTTACATTCTGCACAGAGAAGCCATCACGGATTAATTGATAATGAGGAAGCCAATGCAATAGTAATTCTAATTCTGTATTTAGTTCTGTTTAATCGATTAGAATGCATTAAAAGTAAGTTTATGATTGAAAGTTTTTGTACAGGCATGTTATGTACATGTACGTAATTTTACATCAATTATAAGAGTGACTGTGTAAGAGTGACTGTTCCTTTTCTGGTGAAATCGCTTTGTTTTTTCTCTTCCTTTTTCTGGTTGACTTCTCTCTCCTTTTCTCCTTTTCTCTCCCTTCCTCACCTCTAGTTCATATACTCACATCTTTTTCTCCATGTAATTTTATACAAAGACATGTCCACATATCTATCTGGATACATACAGATACACAAACACACATATACAGACACACAAATCTATATGGGATTTATATAAATAAGATCATGTTATCCTCATTTTGCTGTGCCCTGCTTTTTTCATTTAACGGTGTCACATGAGAATCCCCCCAGGCAGAGAGCATTTCAAAGATGGAGCAATATGGTGTGGGGTGGTTACACCACGTTGTGTGGCTATACCATGATGTGCTCAACCACTCCCTATGGTTGGATAGTGACTTTGTTTGCCATTAAAAAAAAAAAAAAAAAAAAAAAAAAAAAAAAAAAAAACGTTGTTTAAAAAAAAAAACAAAAACGTTTTAGGGCAGCCCGGGTGGCTCAACAGTTTAGCGCTGCCTCCAGCCCAGGGTGTGATCCTGGAGACCCAGGATTGAGTCTCACGTTGGGCTCCCTGCATACGGAGTCTGCTTCTCCCTCTGCCTGTGTCTCTCATGGATAAATAAATAAAATATTTTTAAAATTTTTTAAATAAATAAATAAATAAAACGTTTTAAAGTAAACTCTACACCCAGCATGGGGCTTGAACTCACCACCCTGAGACCAAGAGGTGCATGCGCTACTGACTGAGCCAGCCAGGTGCCCCCTTTGTTTGTCATTTTTGCCACAGTGAACAATACTGCATAAATCTTCTTTCACGTATATCCATACATTGGTTCTTAAGAATGGAACCTATTCTGTAGACATGTTAAAATGTTAAAAGATGGGGCACCTGGCTGGCTCCGTTGGTTAAGCATCTGCCTTTGGCTCAGGTCATGATCTCAGGGTCCTGGGATGGAGCCCCATGTGGACTCCCTGCTCAGCGGAGTCTGCTTCTCCCTCTGCTCCCTGCTCATGCTCTCTCTTGCTATCTCTCTCTCTCTCTCTCTCTCTCAAATAAATAAAATTGTAATAAAGAAAAAAAGAGAGATGCCTGGGTGGTTCAGGAGTTGGGTGTCTGCCTTTGGCCCAGGGCATGATCTGGGAGATCCAGGATCGAGTCCTGCATCAGGCTCCTTGCAGGGAGCCTGCTTCTCCCTCTGCCTCTGTCTCTGCCTCTCTCTGTGTCTCTCATGAATAAGCAAAATCTTAAAAAAATAAAAAAAGAAAAAAAGAAAAAAAAGAAAGAAAGAAAGTTAAGATACTGGGGCACCCGGCTGCCTCAGTCATGGAGCATGCGTCTCTTGATCTCGGGGTTGTGAGTTCAACCCCCAAGTTGGGTGTAGAGATCATATAAATAAATAAATAAAACTTAAAAAATAATGTTAAAAGATACTGCCCAAAGGCTGTAACAAGATACAGATGTAAAAGGATGCTGTCCTATGGCCACCAGCAATAACTGTTAGGGTTCTTCCTTTTTCTTTCCTTCCTCTTCTTCCTCCCCCTCCTCCCCTTCCCCCCCTCCACCTTCAAAACTAAGGTGAAGTTCCCATGGTGTAAAAGTAACCATCGGGGCGCCTGGGTGACTCAGTGGGTTCAGCATCTGCCTTCAGCTCAGGTCATGATCCCGGGGTCCTGGGATTGAGCCCCACATGGGGCTCCCTGCTCAGCGGGGAACCTGCTTCTCCCTCTGCCTCTGCCCCCACCCCCACCCCTGCCTCTCTCTCAAATAAATACCACCAGTGGTATTTAGCACAATCACAGTGTTGTACCAGTACCACCTAGAGCATCCTGTAGGTCTACAATATTTTCAGCACCCTAAAGGAAACCCCATACCTGTTAGTGTCGCCCTGCAGGCCCCCTCTCTTTCCGGCCACTGGCAATCATTAATCTGCTTTGTCTCTGTGGATTTGCCTATCCCGGGCACTTCAGATGAATGGCACCCTTACAGGAGGCGTGTGACTTCTTGTGCTTAGTGTGTGTTCAAGGTTCCTGCACACCGGAGCACATTATCAGTACTTCACTCCTTGACCAGATAATATTCCAGCGAACGAATAGAACACCTTCTGTTCAGCCTGTCGTCAGTTGAGGGAACATTTGGATTGTTCACCCCCACCCCCTTTTTTTTTTTTTTGCCTTTGGTGACTAGTGGTGCCATGAACATTTGTTTGCTCAAGTATTTGAATACCAGCCTCCACTTCTTTGGGGCATATCCCTAGGAGTGGAATGGGTCATGAGGTAATTTTATGCTTAACTTTCTGAGCAAGTGCCAAACTGTTTCCACAGTGGCTGCCCCATTTTACATTCCCATAAACAGAGCACGAAAGTCTATTTTCTCTTCGTGTAAAGACTGGGACCCACCCTAATCCAGTATGATCTCATTTTAATTTAATTACACTTAATTTAATTACCCTATTTCCAAATAAGGCCACATTTACAAGTAGGAGGATTAGGACTTGGACATATCTTTTTGGAAGGCACAGTTCAACCCACAATAGGGTATAATACCTTTTTGTACACAGGAAATAGAAGCAGCTATTGAGAACCATAACTAATTCAAGATAATACCAATAACAAAGTGTCTTTTCCTTAAATTGTAGGAATCTCAGCTATTTATGCAAAGGCAAGGCCATCAAGCATTGAGTGGCAGCCAGATGGACTTGGCAGGACACCGGTGTGGATAAGTTGGCTAATTTTAGTTCATGAATACTGCATTTTAATAGCCCTTAATAACTCACATAGTGAATTACTAGTAAGTCTCCTGTGGATGTATATAGACATGAAAAATTATTTCAGTGTCCATCATAGAGGTGCAAGAACTAAAGGAAGGACAAGAGATTTCAAAATTCCAAACACTGTGGATTGTCTGATTTTTCGCGTGGCAGATACAGCCAATGGGCTGAGCCAGCAACTGCTCCCAACCTTTGACTCTTCTTCTTCCTATTTTAGAAGCTGGAAAGCTCTTTTGCAGCTGTGGCTGCCAACTATACTGTTGAATTTCCAGGAACATGTTCGTTTTCCCGATAGAAGGGACAGAGGCAACTGACTGGAGCCCTTCCCCTATCTCTTCCTGCCTTGAACACTGACGTGATGCCTGGTGCGGCTGCAGCCGTGTTGCTGCACCATGAGGGCCAAGCCAAGATGATCACAGAGTACCCGGCTATGGTCCCATTCACCCAGTGACAGCAGCTACCTACTTCCAGATTCCTCGTTTTTCGAGCAAATGTAAGCCACTCTTAAACAGATTTGTCTGCTGTTTATACCCCCCTAGGCTCCCCCCACCCTGCCCGATCTAACTGATGCCTTTCTTAGGCTGCTTAAACACAACACTGCAATGACATAATTATATTTGTGATTTCATTTTGCTTGGCAATTCAGAAGCCAATTCCCCAAAGCCAAATCTTAATGGGCCCCTTGAGAGATGATACTCCTAGGATTTTTTTAATGAATTGGAAATTCAGAGCTTAAAAATAGAGATAAAAACAAATCTGACACCCCCCACACATACACATCATAGAGGCTGATCTTCAAAGGGACCACCTAAGTGCCGTGGGGGGCCAATTACACCTGTATTATCCCGGGGGCTTTTTTTCCTCTTCTCATCCAGGACTATAAAGGGATCTCTGAATTCTGGAGGGACTTGGACAGCCCACTGACAACTGTCAGACGCTTTTAATCTCTTCTGCAGTGCTGCAGAGTACGCACAGAAGCTTCCACTATTGGTTCATATTTTTTTATGCTCTTTCGGCACCTTTGAGGGAACATAAATTCTTCTGGACTGTTGTTAGAAGTGTAGACTGAAACAATCCTTCGGAAAGAAATTTAACAAGATTTCTCAAAATTACAAATAAAGAGAACCTCTCTCCATCACTTGGCCACATAGGCATATGACCTGGGCAATCAGATGTTCCCATCCAGGAGTTTCAGTTCTCCAACCAGTGATGCCAAGAAAAGTGTACAGAGAATCTGGATTTACCCTACTCATGGTAACCGGGCATTCTGGCCGGAGCAGTGTCCAGCTATAGGTGTGGCAGCAGCACCTTCACCTGGGCAGAAATTTCCACGCTTATCCTCTCTCATTTCCTGATGGTTTTTATCCTCCCTACTGATTCTATACACACAGCCCTCCACCCCCACCCCACCAATCTTCCAATAAATCCCTCTGCGGGTTAGGTTAGCCAGCCTAGGTCTCTGATGCTTGCTGTCAAGAGCTGATAGAAACTCTCTAGGAAGCAACAAGAGAAATAGTCATGTGGATGTCCTTAGAGAAGGCAAGTGGGCCACGGGCTGGAGCAGGAAGGAGAGAGGGAGAAAGGACACTGCCTTACTGATCTGCTTGACCCCTGGTCATTAAAAAATCAAATACAGGGACACCTGAGTGACTCAGTTGGTAGAGCACATGACTCTTGATCTCAGGGTTCCTGAGTTCAAGCCCCATGGTGGGCATAGAGCTTACTTTAAAAAAAATCAGATACACATATTACTTCTTTATGAATAAAAAAATCCAAAGGTTTGGGGCACCTGGCTGGCTCAGTCAGGAGCACATGTTACTCCTGGTTTGGGGGTTGTTTTTTGTTGTTGTTATTGTTTTTAAGATTTTATTTATTTATTCATGAGAGAGAGAGAGGTAGAGACATAGGCAGAGGGAGAAGCAGACTCCCTGAGGGGAGCCCGATAGGGGACTCACTCCCAGGACCCTAGGATCATGATCAGAGCCAAAGGCAGACACTTAACCACTGAGCCACCCAGGCACCCCTTGATTTTGGGGTTGTAAGTTCAAGACCCATGTTGGGTGAAGATATTATTTAAAAATAAAATCTCAGGGACACCTAAGTGGCTCTGTTGGTTAAGCATCTGCCTTCGGCTCAGGTCATGATCTCAGAATCCTGAGATGGAACCCCATGTCCTTGGCTCCCTGCTCAGCAAGGAGTCTGCTTCTCCTTCTCCCTCTGCCCTTTCTCCTCTACTCATGGGCTCCTGGCATCTCTCTCAGTCTCAAATGAAATCTTTAAGAAAAATAAAATGAATAAAATACAATCTTAAAAAAATCCACAGGCCAAAAAAATAATCAAATTTTATTTTTAGGGTTAATCATTGTCAAATGGATGGCATTAGAAGTGCCTGGCTGGCTCGGTCATAAGAGCATGGGACTCTTGATCTCAGGGTTGTGAGTTCGAGCCCCACGTTGGCTGTAGAGATTACACAAATACATAAATGCATTTTAAAAAGGATGGCAGGAAAAAAATAAAAATAAATAAAAAATATGGCAGTAAAAAATATAAAAATAAAAAATAAAAAATAAATAAAAAGGATGGCAGTAATGTGCTCGCTCTTAGGATTTCTCAGTACCACACTTTCCATAAAAAATAAACACAAAGGAAAACATCCCTAGAAAGCTGCAGAAGAGAAAGTCTTGTACCTGCTTGTCTGGTTTCTATCCCTCTAAGGGGAATACAGCTGGGTTTTAAGTTACCTTCCCAGTTTAATGAGGGTTCCCTGATTGTCTGAAAGCAAAAGGAACAAAAATAAACCACAATGAAGGAGCTTACATATATCTTAACTTAGCCTTAGGATTTGAATTTAGCAAAAGGAATTTTTAAAGCCCATTTTCTTATTTATGAGTTTTCCTGGGCCTATTTCATCTGAACTCCTGGAGAACTCATAGGAGTATTTATCACTGGGTGGCTACTTCTTGTGGCTCATTTATTCCCACCTGTGCACTCACTCATTCATTCAACAAACATTTGTTCTGTGACTTACTATGCACCTGGCAGCAGGATGGATTGGGCAAGGGCTGTTAGTCTGAATTCTTTTTGGTTGTGGTTTTCCTAAGCCCAACTTAAAGTGGCCTCAAAAGACAATGAGGGGTTGCGGCACCTGGGCGGCTCAGTAGGCGAGGCCTCTGCCTTCAGCTCGGGTCATGATCCCAGGGTCCTAGGATAGAGCCCTGCGTTGGGCTCCCTGCTTGGCAGGCAGTCTGGTCCTTCTCCCTCTGCCTGCCGCTCCCCCTGCTTGTGCTCTCTAACAAATAAGGTCTTTTTTAAAAAAAACTAATTAGGGCAGCTGGGTGGCTCAGCGGTTTAGCGCCGCCTTCAGCCCAGGGCGTGATCCTAGGGCCCCAGGATCAAGTCCCATGTCGGGCTCCCTGCCTGGAGCCTGCTTCTCTCTCTGCCTGTGTCTCTGCTTCTCTCTCTCTGTCATGAATAAATAAATAAAATTTAAAAAAAAGATTTTTAAGTTCTCTCTACACCCAACATGGGGCTGGAACTCACAACTCCAAAATCAAAAGTTGCTCTCACTACTAACTGAGCCAGCGAGGCACCCCACCCATAGTGTTGCAAGAAACAAAAACTACCTTTGGCTAAATTGAGCAAATAAGGAATTTATCAGTAGGCTCTGGAGGAGCTGATTGACTCAAAGGAAGGGCTGATTGACTCAAAAGAACCAGCTTTCCGAAGGCCAGGGCTGGGGTTATGCCTGGAAGCCGGGTGGCAGGAGCCAATGAAGACTTGAGTAATGGAGCTAGAGCATGGTATGTGGGGCAGGGGGAGCCGGGCAGCCTGGGGAGAAAGTATGTAGCTGGGAGGCCGTTTTAGAATGGGCACCAGGGCAGGGCTCTCTAGGGGGTGACATCTAAGCTGAGTATAGAGGATCAGAAGGAGCCAGCCTCGTGAAGACGCTGGAGAAAGTCTCTCAAGCAAAATGCTTTGGGAAGGGAATCTTTGAGAAATTCAAAGGGGGGGTGTGACTAGACTGATTGGAGTATAAGGAAGGAGGCAGAGATTGTATGACATGTGATCAGCGGCCAGGGGTAGGTCATGGAGGATCTTGAAAGCTTGGAAGAGTTTGGGTTTTATTCTGGTTGTTAAGGGAAACTGATGGGGCAGCCCGGGTGGCTCAACGGTTTAGCGCTGCCTTCAGTCCAGGGTGTGATCCTGGAGACCCGGGATCGAGTCCCATGTCAGGCTCCTGCATGGAGCCTGCTTCTCCCTCTATCTGTGTCTCTGCCCCCCGCCCCCGGGTGTGTCTCTCATGAATGAATAAAATCTTTTTAAAAAATTTTTTAGAAAGGGAAACTGATGAATTTTAAGTAAGAGTCTGTCATGAATGGATTCTTCAGATCCTCCTCATTGCTGGGAGAAAACTGATCACAGTGGGAACAAGGGTGGAGGCAGGGAGACCTAGAGATGGTATGTGGTAGAGAAGGGGATGAGAGCCAAAGCCCACAGGGATGCTACTCCTGGATGGGAAATGAGAGGAAAAAGAAAACAAGAGCCACTCCCTACTTTTGTGCTTATCAAAGCCCTACAGAAGGGAGATTTTGGTGCGGCAAGAGGCAATCAAAGATTCTGTTTTGTGCAATTGATTCCAGTCTGTAGATTTAGACATGCTCAGGGGAGAGGAGATACAAAGGGGGAGTCATCAGCATCGAGATGCCAATTTAAAATCTCAGCACTGGGGGCACCTGGGTGGTGCAGTTTGGTTAAGTGGGAGGGGCCGTGGGAGAGGGAGACAGAGATCCAAACAGACTCCCCACTGAGTGGGGCTGGACACAGGGCTCCATCCCATGGCCCCAAGATCATGACCTGACTCAAAACCAAGAGTCAAAAAAAAAAAAAAACAAACAAAACAAGAGTCAGACACTTAACCCACTGAGCCACCCAGGCACCCCTCAGCTCAGGTATTGATCTCAGGGAGGTGAGGTCAAGCCCTCTGGGGGCTCTGCACTCAGTGTGGGATCTGCTTGAGACTCTCTCTCTCCCTCTGGTGCTCCTGCTTCCTGCTCTATCATGTGTTCTCTAATAAATAAATAAATCTTTTTAAAAATTTATAAAAAAAAATTATAAAATAGGGGCACTTGGGTGTCTCAGTGGTTGAGCATCTGCCTTCAGCTCAGGTCATGATCTCGGGGTCCTGGGACCAAGTCCTGTTTAGAGTTCCCTGCATGGAGCCTGCTTCTCCCTCTGCCTATGTCTCTGCCTCTCTCTCTGTGTCTCTCATGAATGAATAAATAAATCCTTTTAAAAAAATTTTAAGGGCAGCCCGGGTGGCTCAGCGGTTTAGCACCGCCTTCAACCCAGGGCGTGATCCTGGAAACCTGGGATCTAGTCCCATGTCGGGCTCCCTGCATAGGGCCTGCTTCTCCCCCTGCCTGTGTCTCTGCCTCTCTCTGTATGTGTCTCTCGTGAATAAATAAAATAAAATCTTTTTTAAAAAGTATAGAATAAAAATAAAAAATAAAATCTTGGCAGTGAACAAGATCCCTTTAGAAAGTGGGATCCAAATGCTGGAGCCATCCAAGGTCAACATGCACATGAGTTTTAGTATTTCTTATCTGCTTGGACCCCTCCCTGTTTTCAGGTTTCTTTTCTTTTCTTTTTTTTTTTTTTTTTTTTAAGATTTTGTTTATTCATGAGCGACAGAAGGGGGCGGTGCAGACGAGAAGCAGGCTCCATGCAGGGAGCCCGGCGTGGGCGTGGGACTGGATCCCGGGTCTCCAGGATCATACCCTGGGCTGCAGCTGGTGCTAAACAGCTGCACCACCCGGGGCTGCCCTGTTTTTAGGTTTTTAAGTAAACTCTGCTCCCAACATGGATCTCGAACTCATGACCCTGAGATCGAGTCACATGCTCTACCTAAATGAGCCAGCCAGTGGCCCCTTTACTGTTTTTAAAGTAAATGCTCAAAGACTTGTTTATAGGTACGATCTCACCCTTTCTCACCTCCTGTGCTCTCCTCAACCCGCCCTGATCGCGCTGAAATAAGTATTTTTGAAAGTGAGCCAGTTTAGTGTAATTAATAACAGAGCAAGTGGCTCCTAGATACTAAAAAATATATCCCATTTTAGGGTGGCTCAGCGATTTGACGCCTGCCTTTGGTCCAGGGCGAGTCCAGGAATCGAGTCCCACATCGGGCTCTCTGCATGGAGCCTGCTTCTCCCTCTGCCTGTGTCTCTGCCTCTCTCTCTCTCTCTCTCTCTCTGTTTCTCTCGTGAATAAATAAATAAAATCTTTAACCAAAAAATAATAATAAATATATCCCGTTTTATTATCAAGAACCTAGTCAAGAAAAAAAAAAAAAAGGGATCCCTGGGTGGCGCAGCGGTTTAGCGCCTGCCTTTGGCCCAGGGCGCGATCCTGGAGACCCGGGATCGAATCCCACGTCCGGCTCCCGGTGCATGGAGCCTGCTTCTCCCTCTGCCTGTGTCTCTGCCTCTCTCTCTCTCTGTGACTATCATAAATAAATAAAAATTTAAAAAAAAAAAAAAGAAAGTGAAAATATTAAAAAATAAATAAATAAAAATAAAACAAAAGAACCTAGTCAAGAGATGCTTGGGTGGCTCAGACCTGCCTTCAGCTCAGGTCACCGTCCCAGCCAGGGTCCCAGGATGGAGCTCCCTATCAGGCTTCCTACTCAGCAAGGAGACTGCTTCTCCCTCCCCTCCCTGCTCATACAACTTCTGTGTCTCTCTCTGTGTCAATTATTACCAAAAAAAAAAAAAAGAGAGAGAGAGAGAGAGAGAGAACCTAGTCCAAGCCCTCAAACAGACATACTGGCTCCTGCCCCAGGGCCTTTGCTCCTATTCTCTCTTCCTAGAACATTCTTCCCCAGATATCTACCTGGCTCTTTCCCTCTCCTCCCTTAAGCTGTTGCTTAAATGTCTCCGTGGGGCCTCCACCCCCCTTCTCGGTTTCCATTCATCCCCTCAATCCTCCTTCCAGGAGGGCCTTCCAGGGAGGCAAGGACCATCTCTCCTGTTCCCTCTGCACCCCAGCCCCCGGGCTGGCGACCCCCAGGAGGCTCGCAAAAACAAACTCTGAACGGGTAAAGGGAAGAAGAAAAGGGCCAGCTCGGGGCGGGCGGGGCGCTGGGGGCCGCGCCGCCCCTTTGCAGCCTCCAGAAGGTTCGACCCTGCAGATTCCGCAGCGGGCGTCTCGGGAAGGTCAAAAGGTCGGGGTCCGGGTTGTCCCGGCGGCGCCCTCCCACCTTCCCCCTCCTCCCCAGCCCCTGGGCTCCCGTCGCCGCCCCCGTTCAACACCCGCAGCTCCTCCGCGGGCGGAACCGACTGAACAACATTTTCCGACCGGCGCGGCGGCGGCCGAGGATCGCGGGCGCCTCGCGGGGGGAGCGAGCGCCCGGGCGGGCACAGCGCGGCGCGGCTCCGCGAACGGCCACCAGGGGGCGCCAGGCCTCCACGGAGGGGGCTCCCCGGGCCGGCGGGGTCGGGGCCGCGCGCTCGGGCCTGGTCCTGCCCTTAGCCCCGCGCAGACCCAGGCCGGGGCCACGTTCTGGCTGCGCGCCCTGGACGTGTCACTTCACCTTTGGGAGCCTGCGTGATCGCCTCCGCAGAATACTGCGGGGGGTGGCCCCCGGGGACAGGCACCTTGCAAGGCTCCGGGGGACTGAAGGGGCTTGGGGACTCCCAGCAGGGTTGTTCCTGCGCATCAGCTCACAGCAGCGGTTCTCAAAGTGTGTCCCCGGGGCACCCGGGGGGCTCGGCCGTGCAGCATCCCCCTTTGGCTCAGGGCTCCATCCCGCATCCCTGGGTTCGGGTCCCGCATGGGGCTCCCTGCATGGATGGAGCCTGCTTCTCCTCCCTCTGCCTGTGTCTCTGCCTCTCTTTCTGTGTCTCTCATGAATAAATAAATAAAATCTTAAAGAAAAAAAAAAAAGACAAATAGGTTTAAATTTTTTAAAAGGAACAATTAAAAAAAAAAAAAGTGGGTTTCAAAGGAGCAGAACCTGAGAACCCTCCAGAAATGCATCCCTACCGAGACCTAACTTCTCCTCCCGCTGACCCCAAATCAGACCCCTTTATTTAAACTCTGGGGTGTGTCCCTCAAACAGTGCTTAAGGGGGGTTCTGATAGTGTTCAGGTGGATTTAGAGAGGTAAAGAGATTTCCCCCAATTCACAGGCTTTGAGGAGTAGAGCTGGCATTGAGGGAAAAAAACACATTGTCTTACTGACAGCAAAGCTACAGTCCTGAGTTGGGGTGTGATGTGTGTGTACACACACCTTGTTAGTGGTGGAAATTCAGAAATGCCCCCTTTGAGGGGCTCCTGGCTGGCTCAATCAGTACAGCATGGATCTCTTGATCTCAGGGTTAGGAGGTCAAGCCCCACCTTGGGTGTAGAGACTATTCAAAAATAAGGGATCCCTGGGTGGTGCAGCAGTTTGGTGCCTGCCTTTGGCCCAGGGTGCGATGCTGGGGAACCGGGATCGAATCCCACGTCGGGCTCCCAGTGCATGGAGCCTGCTTCTTCCTCTGCCTGTGTCTCTGCCTCTCTCTGTCTCTGTGACTATCATAAATAAATAAATAAATAAGCAAAAATAAAATATTTGGGGTGGGGGGAAATGCTCCCACGTGGCTCAGTTAAGCATCTACTTTTGGCTCAGCTCCTGATCCCAAGGTCCTGGGATCAAGCTCCCCAAATCGAAAAAAGTCAGGGACCCTGCTCAGTGGGGAGTCTGCTTCTCCCCCTCCCCCTACTTATGCTGTCTCTCAAATAAATGAAATCTTTAAAAAAAAATGAACATAAAATCTTTTCTTTTTTTTAACGCCCCCCCTTGAGGGACACCTGGGTGGCTCAGTGGTTGAGTGTCTGTCTGCCTTTGGCTCAGGTGGTGATCCCTGCAGGGGTCCCTGGATCAAGCCCCACACTGGGCTCCCCACAAGGAGCCTGCTTCTCCCTCTGCCTATGTCTCTGCCTCTTTCTGTGTCTCTCATGAATAAATAAGTAAAATCATTTTTTAAATAAATAAATAAATGCCCCCTTTGAGTTCTCTTTAGAGCTAATCTAAAGCTTTAAATTCTCTACAGCAGTGGTTCTCAATCTGGCTGCACATTAGAATTAGCCGAGCTCCTTTAAAAAGCATATCAGTGTGTGGTCCTATCCCCAGACCAATTAATCCCAGAATTTCTGGAAGCATCTGTGCTTTTAAAGACTCCTCAGGTGATACTGATGCCCAGTGAGGATTGAACACCACCAGACTGGAAGTGCCATCTTGCTATTTACAATAAAGCCTCCAGTGTTTGGGTAATGAGGAAAGTGCTGAGGCCAGAGAGGCCTGGGGGGTCAGAGCCTGCCTGTGCTACTCTCTGAGCCTGGTTTCTTCATCTGCAGAATCAGAGTCGCAACAGGAGCTTCTCATTTGTCCATAAGGAGGAAACTAGATAAACAGCAGACCAGCACGTGGCCTGGGGCTTGGCTCTGGGAAGAAAGGGTAAAAGGGGCTGCAAACAGGGAGACATTTGCCTTATGCTGTGTGCAGTGTAAATCCCTGTGAGCTCCCCTAATCCTTACCAAGAACCCCACTTCCTCGCTAGAGACTCCTGGGATGAATGGGTGGCTCAGCGGTTGAGCGTTTGAGCATCTGCCTTTGGCTCAGGGAGTGATCCCAGGGTTTTGGGATCGAGTCCCACATCGGGCTCCCTGCATGGAGCCTGCTTCTCCCTTTCCCTGTGTCTCTGCCTCTCTCTCTGTGTGTGTCTCTCATGAATAAATAAATAAAATATTTTATAAATAAAAAATAAATAAAGTCTTTAAAAACACCAAGGGGCACATGGCTGGCTCAGTTGGAAACACGTGACTCTTGATCTTGGGGTTGTGAGTTCAAGCCCCAGGGTGGGGGTAGAGATTACTTAAAAATAAAATCTTATGGGGGGAATCTCTGGGTGGCTCAGCGGTTTAGCACCGGCCTTTGGCCCAGGGCACGATCCTGGAGTCCCAGGATCGAGTCCCGCGTCAGGCTCCCTGTGTGGAGCCTGCTTCTCCCTCCTCCTGTGTCTCTGCCTCTCTCTCTCAATATCATAAATAAATCTTTTAATAAAATAAAATCTTAAATAAAATAACACAAAATTATAACAGTCTCAGGCAAACCAGGAGGAGTTGGTCTCCCCAGGCCAGACCTTACAGTGTGATTCTAACAATTAAAGATGCATATCGGGGATCCCTGGGTAGCTCAGCGGTTTGGCGCCTGCCTTTGGCCCAGGGTGCGATCCTGGAGTCCGGGGATCAAGTCCCACATCGGGCTCCTAGCGTGGAGCCTGCTTCTCCCTACTGCTGTGTCTCTGCCTCTCTCTCTCTCTCTATGTCTATCATAAATGAATAAATAAATCTTTAAAAAATATATAAATAAATAAAGATGCATATCTTGGGGTGTCTGGGTGGCTCAGTTGGTTAAGCACCTGCCTTCAGCTCAGGTCAAGATCTTGATCTCCAGGGATCCCTGGGTGGCGCAGCGGTTTGACGCCTGCCTTTGGCCCAGGGCGCGATCCTGGAGACCCAGGATCGAATCCCACGTCGGGCTCCCGGCGCATGGAGCCTGCTTCTCTCCCTCTGCCTGTGTCTCTGCCTCTCTCTCTCTCTTTGTGTGACTATCATAAATAAATAAAAATTAAAAAAAAAAAAAGAAAAGAAAAAGAAATTGAGAAAGGATCCAGGGCACCTGGCTGATTCAGTCACCATGTGACTGTTGATCTCAAGGTCATGGGTTCAAGCCCCACGTTGGGTGTTGGGCTTACTTAGAAAAAAAAAAAAAGGAATTTTGGCAGAGATCCAAAGTGCAATGAGAAGGCGTGGGAAGGGTTTTCAGGTGAGGAGAAACATGACGGTTGGGTGACTCTGGCTAAACATAGAGAAGGTACAGAGGTTGGAAGACATGGATGGATGTCAGTGGACTGGGAAGGTAGCCGTGAGCACAGAACTCCAGGCTGGTGAAGAGGGTGGCTCTTCTCTGTCCAGGGTGGGGGCAGCAGATGCAGAGGGGCTCAGACTCCTTGCTCACAGCTGGGTTGCTTCTGTTTTTGTTTGTCTTAAAACAACAGAAATCGGGGCACTTGGGTGGCTCAGTTAGTGAAGCGCCTGCCTTCAGCTCAGGTCATAACCCTGGGGTCCTGAGATTGAGCCCCAGGTTAGGCTCCCTGCCCAGCGGGGACCCTGCTTCTCCTTCTCCCTCTGCTGCTCCCCCTGCTTGTGCCCACTCTCTCTATATATATCAAATAATAAAATCTTAAAAAAAAAAAAATTTAGGGCAGCCCGGGTGGCTCAGCCATTTAGCGCCACCTTCAGTCCAGAGCCTGGTCCTGGAGACCGGGGATGGAGTCCCAGGTGTGGCTCCCTGCATGGAGCCTGCTCCTCCTTCTTTCTGCCTGTGTCTCTGCCTCTCCCTCTCTCTCTCTCTCTCTGTATCTCTCATGAATAAACAAATAAAATATTTATTATTTTTTTTTTCAAATAAAACCTTTTAAAAAAAATGTATTCTCTCCTGGTCCTGGAGCCCAGAAGTCTGAAATCAGTGGCACTGGGTTGGAATCAAGGTGTCAGCCGCTCTGTGCTCCCTCTGGAGGCAGGAGGTAAGAATCCACGCCTGCCCCTTGCTTCTTCCAGCTGTCCTCGGCTTGTGGCCACAGCATTCTGGTCTCTGCCTCCACCGTCCCATCGCCTTCTTTCCTCCTGTCCTCAAAGCTCCATTGCCTTTCTCTTCCGAGGATGGCATTCAGGGCCCCCTGGCTAATCCAGGGCAGTCTCCCCACCTCAAGACCCTTGGCTTAATTGCATTGGCAATGGCCCCTTATCCAGGTAAGGTAGAATTTACTGGTCCTGGTGTCTTTGGGAGCCATTCATCAGCTCCAACACTCCCCGTCTCTGAGCCTTGATTTTTCCTCCTATTAAATGTCACACGGAACTCTCTGTAGCTGGAGAACCTCGGCCAGACGGGACAGGCCCACACGGTTTTCCTGTCCCGTCCCCCCACCTTCACATCTCCCCGTGGGTCCCTTCACTCCAACAGGCCACTCGCCCACTTACCGCCCCAGAAACTCAGCATTTCTGGAAATTCAGCCCCGACTCTGCAACTTGCCGGACACTGTCCCGGGCCCCGGGCCTACAATAGTAATCAAAACAGGGAGAAATCCCTGATGCCCTTGGAGCAGGTGAGGAGACAGACAGTAAATAGAGACTGTGTAGGACCCTGAGTGGCAAGTGGCTTCGTTTGCTGGGGCTGCCATAACAAAGTGCCACAGACTGGGTGGCTTACAGCCACAGAAACGAATCACCTGGCAGTTCTACAGAGTAGAAGGCCAAGATCAATGTGTCTGCTGGCGGGGTTGTTTCCTCCTGAGGGCTCTCAGGGAAGGATCCATCCCAGGCCTCTCCTCGGCGCTTAGACACCCATCTGCTCTATCTCTTCACTGTCAGTCCCTGCGTCTCAATTTCCCATGTTTGCAAGGACACCAGGCATATTGGGTGAGGGTCTACCCTAATGAGCTCATTTTAACTTGCTTATCCCTAAAAAGACCCCCTCAAATAAAGTCCCATTTACACTGGAGTTAGGACTTCAACCTGTGAGCTCCGGTGGGTATGCAGTCCAGCCCGTAGCTGTAAGTAAATGAGAGCAGCAAAGCAGCGTGAGAGTGTGTGTGTGTGGAGGGTGCTGTTCTAAATGGGGGGCGCAGGGAGGTAACACTTGGGCAGAGACCTAACCAAGTGAGGGTAAGGATGTCAAGAAGTGTATGACAGAGGGGCACCTGGGTGGCTCAGTGGGTTAAGTGTCTGCCTTCTGCTTAGGTCATGATCTCAGGGTCCTGGGATGGAGCCTTGAGTCGGGCTCTTTGCTCAGTGCAGAGTCTGCTTCTCCCTCTCCCCACCTCCCATACTCTCTCCATCTCTCTCTCTCAAATAAATTTAAAGTTTTCTTTTAAAAAAGTGTATAAGGAGGAGCATGCCAAGGAGAGCAAATGACAAGTGCAAAGGTCCTGGGGCTCAGAGGGTTGTGATGTGAAGACAGACAGATGGAGGTGCGTGGTGAGCTGGGGCACAGATTGCATAGGGCCTGGGGGGCCATGCTAATGGTTTTTGTTTCTGGGCCGCCTGGCTGGCTCAGTTGGTAGGGCATGCAACTCTTGATCTCAGGGTCATGAGTTCAAGCCCCACGTTGGACATAGAGCTTACTTAAAAAAAAAAAAGCTTGTTTCTAAATTTGTGCAAACTTCATTCTTGAGGGGTTTGTTACTGTCTGGTTGTCTTTAGAGTTACAAGCTAACTTAAGTAAGCTCCTCTTTTACTCTGCAAAATCTTCTTAGTACTTTAGCTGGATGGCAGCCAGCTTTCAAAAAATTTTTGTAAATAATTTATTGACCTGAAACTCAACAGAACATTCACCATTTTAAAGGGAGCAATTCAGTGGCACATAGTACCTTCCCAGTGCTGTGCACGGACCACTGCGCCTGGTTCTGAAACATCTCCATCACTTCAAGATTGTGGTAAAGAGTCAGACTTCACTCCATGGAGGATCCCATTCTGAGCTGAGGAGGGATGAGACCCAACGGTCACCCTGTCACAGAGATGACTGTGGCCTGACCAGGGGTAGAAGTGGGTCTGTCGGGACGCCTGAGTGGCTCAGCAGTTGAGTGCCTGCCTTTGGCTCAGGGCGTGATCCCGGATTCTAGGGTTCAAGTCCCTCATTGGGCTCCTTGCATGGATCCTGCTTCTCCCTCTGCCTGTGTCTCTGGCTCTCTGTCTGTGTGTCTCTCATGAATAAGTAAATAAAAATCTTAAAAAAAAAAATAAAAAGAAGCAGTTCTCTCGATGAGACTGGCTGGGCCACCCAGCAGGTGAAGATAGCTGGGATGGCTTGGACTCCTGCTGGGAGTTCAGGGAGGGTACCAAGAAGTCAGACTCCAAGTTATTTATTTATTTGCTTGTTTTTAAAATATTTTATTTATTTCAGAGAGAAAGAGAGTGTACAAGGATGAACAAGGGGAGGGGCAGAGAGAAAGAGAGAAGTAAACTCCTTGCTGAGCAGGGAGCTAGACTGTGAATTCGATCCCAGGACCCTAAGATCATGACCTGAGCTGAAGGCAGATGCTTAACTGACTGAGCCATCCAGGCACCAAGTGACCTATTAATTTTATAGCTGGAGGTGTGTACCTCTTGACCCCCTTTGCCTATTTCACCCATCTCCCCGACCCAGGCATTTTTAAAAAAATTATGATATGGACACCTGGGTGGTTCAGCAGTTGAGCATCTGCCTTGGGCCCAGGGCATGATCCTGGAGTCCCGGGATCAAGTCCCACATCGGGCTCCCTGCATGGAGCCTGCTTCTCCCTCTGCCTATGTCTCTGCCTCTCTGTGTGTCTCATGAATAAATAAAAAAATTTTTTAAATAAATAAATAAATAAATAAATAAATAAATAAATAATAAAAAGACTTTATTTGAGAGAGAGAGAATGAGCCGGGAGGGGCAGAGGCAGAAGGAGAAGGAGATTCCCCTGCTGAGCAGGGACCCCAGTGTGGGGCTAGATCCCAAGACCCTGAGATCATGACCTGAGCCAAAGGCAGCTGCTTAACCCACTGAGCCACCCAGTGCCCCCCCCCCCCTTTTTACCATTTTAAGTGTAGAGTTCCGTGAATTCAGTGCATTCACAGTGTTGCACCACCATCACTACTGGCCTTCTCCAGAACTTTTTCACCTCCCCAAAGGGAAACTGCACATAAATTGGACGTTAACTCCCCATCCCCCTTCCTCCAGGCCTTAGCAACCATCCTTCTACTTTCTGTCTCTGAGAATTTGCCTGTCCCGGTACCTACTGTGAGTGGGATCATACAGCCTGTGCCCTTCTGAGTTTGGCTTAGTTCTCCCAGAGTAGCACCAGCAAGGTTCATCGGTGCAGGAGCGCGCAGAAGCTCAGGTGCAGGCAGGAAATGTTTCCACCTGCAGCCTGACCACTTGCCTGCCCACCCCCTCCCCTGTGGTCTCAGCAAGAACCTGATCTTCACAGGTTCACAGCCTGATTCTGCTCTATACTTGCTGGGGGGGCTGGGGGAGGGATGACACCGGGTGAACCCCTCTGAGCCTCAGTTTCTCCATCTCTGAGTAGAGACGATGGCTCCCACCCTAGGGGATCATTCTGATATTCAGAGAATATCAGAATGAGTCGAAACCACCTTGCCCAGTGCCCAGCCCCACTGGAGAGTAAACCAGATGTTCCTTTTGCCATCAACCTGGACATCCAAGCTCACCCAGTATCTTGTTAAGAAAGAGCATTCTGGGGATCCCTGGGTGGCGCAGCGGTTTGGCGCCTGCCTTTGGCCCAGAGCACGATCCTGGAGACCGGGGATCGAATCCCACGTCGGGTTCCCGGTGCATGGAGCCTGCTTCTCCCTCTGCCTATGTCTCTGCCTCTCTCTCTCTCTCTCTCTCTCTCTGTGTGTGTGTGTGTGTGTGTGACTATCATAAATAAAAAAAAAAAAAAGGGAAAAAAAAGAAAGAGCGTTCTGTGCCTGCTACCCACTGGTAGCACACGTGTATACTGTCACCCTTTTTGTTCTGTGGCTTTGCAAGTCAATTCGCTCTCTCTCCTTTTTTAAAGATTTTATTTATTTATTCATGAGAGACAGAGAGAGAGAGAGACACAGGCCCAGGGAGAGGCAGGCTCGCTGCGGGGAGCCGGATCCCAGGACTCAGCAAGTCAATTCTCATATTGACATTTGACTTCACCTCTTCCCATTAGACTCTAGGTTTTTTGAGGAATATTTCTCTGCATGCCCTGAGGGTTGAACCCTGAACAAATACAGTAGGGGTTTGACAAATATCTCCTCTGCTAATGAATGGTTAAATCCTCTCCCCTCCTGCTGTCTTCCCAGCAGGATGGCCCCAGCTCTATCAGGAGGAGGCTCATCTGTTCCTTACAAAGCCCAGCCCCAGGCGGGGACATTCTCCCTGAGTACCCAGCTACCTCTGGTCTCAGGCACTGTCACCCAAAATCTGCTCCCATCCCCCCCCACACACACACAGAATGAAGCTCCTTAAAAATCGCCTTTGTGTACCTCCTCTCCTACACAGTCGAGAAGCGTGCACATCAGTAATGTGACAATAATACTAAGTTCTAAACAGACACAGACCTTTGCAGGTATTTTCAACAAGGCTTAAATATGCAGAGACCCACTGACCCAGCAATTCCATGTCTAGGGATGTTTTCCTATGTATAGCCCTCGCCCAAGATAGAGGAATAAGTGTATTTATGGTTGTGTTGTTCATAATAGCCAAAGACTGGAAATGACCCAAATGTCCCTCATTAGGAGGTGGTTAAATAAATAATAATACAACAGCACAATGGATAACTACTTCACAACCATTTTAAAATCATAATAATAATAAAGAATAAAACAGGGCACCAGTGGCTCAGTCCATTGAACGTCTGACTCTTGATTTCAGCTCAGGTCTTGATCTCAGAGTCCTGGGATGGAGTCCCACATTGGGCTCCCTGCTCAGTGGGGAGTCTGCTTCTCTGTCTCGTCTCCCCCTCCCCCCTGCTAGTGCTTTCTCACTCTCCCTCTCAAATAAATAAATAAATAAAATCTTTAAGGGGTAGCCCCAGTGGTCCAGAGGTTTTTAGTGTGAACTTCAGCCCAGGGCGTGATCCTGGGGACCCGGGATCGGGTCCCATGTCGGGCTCCCTGCATGGAGCCTGCTTCTCCCTCTGCCTGTGTCTCTGCCTCTCTCTCTCTCTCTGTCTCTCTGTCTCACTGTGTGTCTCTCACGAATAAACAAATAAAATCTTTAAAAAAATATTCTTAAAAAAATCTTAAAAAATAAAAAGATTCTTTCTCCCTCTCCCTCTGCCCCTCCTGCTTGTGCTCTCTCTCTCTCTCAAATAAATAAATCTTTAATATATAAATAAAATAAAATAAGCAAAAATTAAGACAGGCCTACGTGTATCAATAGGGAACAATTCTCTGAGATGAACGGATGAGTGCTGAAGCAGGAAGCAGAGCAGTGTGGGTGACTTGCTGTTTGTGTGAATCATCGGAGGAGGAGGGGAGATCATGTGCTGGCCCCACACAGACCCTTTCTGCTAACCGCCAGCAGTCATTGCCTCTAGGGAGGGCATCAGAGGGTCAGGGATGGAGGGAGACTTAGTTTTTCCCTGAATAAATATCTGTATAAAAATACAGAATTTTTTCTGTATTTTCATTCTTTACAGTGCACGTGCATTTCCTATTCAAAATACATGTTAAATTACTATAATCTATGTATCATATCTTTGTCAGGAAGCAGTAAGTTTTGGACCTCATAGTAAGAGGATGCACCATTCTTGAAAGGTTGAGAATTCTCAATCTGTTCTCCGTTGAATGATGTCAGCAGAAGCTGAGTGACCTTGAGAGTTGATTTCTGGGATGATGTCTTCGCATAAATGCTCTGTTGGCAAAGATCACCCCTGGCCCTTATAAGGTATTTCACAGTTTTCAAGGCTGAGAGCCTCTTTACTTTTCATGATCTCATTTACCTTGACAATTTTGGGGGTAACTGGGGCAGGCAAGGAACTTGTCCAATATCACACAATTGGAAAGTGCCTAAGCCAAACCTGAACCCACAGCTTTCTCTGCTCCTTTCACATGGCTTGGAGTTGCAATCTTTTTTTTTTTATTTTTGTTTTTGTTTTAAAGATTGATTGAGGGACGCCTGGGTGGCTCAGCAGTTGAGCACCTGCCTTTGGCTCAGGGAGTGGTCCTGGAGTCCCAGGATCCCGTCCCACAGGTCCCACATCTGCAGGCTCCCACCTGGGGAGTCTGCTTCTCTGTCTCCGTCTCCCCCTCCCCCCTGCTAGTGTTTTCTCCCTCTCCCTCTCAAATAAATAAATAAGATCTTTAAGGGGCAGCTCCAGTGGCCCAGAGGTTTTTAGTGTGACCTTCAGCCCAGGGTATCATCCTGGGGACCCAGGATCGAGTCCCACGTCGGGCTCCCTGCATGGAGCCTGCTTCTCCCTCTGCCTGAGTCTCTGCCTCTCTCTCTCTCTGTGTTTGTGTGTGTGTCTCATGAATAAATAAATAAAATCTTTAAAAAAATGGATTGATTTGAGAGTGAGTGAGTAGTGGGGAGGAGCAGAGGGGGAGAAAGAGAGATGCAGAGAGAGAAAGAGAGAAGCAGACTCCCTGTTGAGCAGAAAGGGACTCGATCCCAGGACCGGAAGATCCACAGCCTGAGCCAAAGGTGCCCAACTGGCTGAGCCACCCAGGCACCCCCTGGAGTGGCAATCTCTTGAGGTCATCTGAGACATTCAATCCCCGAAGGTTTATCAAGTGCATCTGTGTGTCGGTGACCTATTTGCCAGTGACTACCATATTCCTAGGGCCAGTGGTCCATACTCAGGCCTCACCCAACCTGACCAGTCTGGACAATTTGACAAGACAGTCACTGCTTCCTTCTTCAAACACTTTCTTCCTAGGACACCCTTGTCCTGATTCTTTTCCCCGTCACTGGAAACTTCTTGTCATGTTTGTTGGCTCACTGTACCCAAAACTTCTAGCTGTGGAGAGCCCCAGGGATTGCCCCTTGGTTGAACCTTCTACTTGTCCCTAGAACCTCCTGTTCTAGGTGGTATGTTGATATTGTGGCTTGTTTTTGTTTTGTGTTTTGTTAAGATTTATTTTTTTTTTAAGATTTTAAAAAAGATTTTATTTATTCATGAGAGACACACAGAGAGAGGCAGAGACATAGGCAGAGGAGGAAGCAGGCTCCATGCATGAAGCCCAATGTGGGACTCGATCCCAGGACTCTGGGATCGTGCAGATGCTCAACCACTGACCCTGCCGTGTCCCACCCTCCCCACCCCCCTTTTATTTTAAGATTTTATTTATGTATTCATGAGAGACATAGAAACAGAGGCAGAGACACAGGCAGAGGGAGAAGCAGACTCCCTGCAGGGAGCCTGATGTGGGACTGGATCCCGGGTCTCCAGGATCACAACCTGAGCTAAAGGCAGATGCTCAATCACTGAGCCACCGCAAGATCTTATTTTTAAATTATCTTTACGCAGTTATCTTACAGTTCAAGGTGGGCTTGAACTCAAAACCCCAAGCTCAAGAGTCACACATTCTACTGACTGAGCCAGCCAGGCGCCCCTGTATTGTGGCTATTGATACCATCTGTATGAGACGGTGTCCACATTTATACCCCAAGCAAACTCGCCCTGCACACCATCATCTAACTCCCTCCTGGAGGGCTCCACCTGGATGACTGTGGGTTCCTGACCTCCTCCCACATTCTCCCCCAACCTGACCTCCGGCAGCTCTTCCATCCTGCTGGCTCTACCTCTGTCCTCCTGGCTGCTCTGCCCAAAAACCCCTGAAGCCACCCACGCCTCTCCCACCCTGTTAGCTGAACTTTCCAAGTAGATCTGGATTCTTTCCCCTTCTCTCCACCTCACAGTCTCCACCCCCTCTGAGCCACCTTCACCTCAGGCCTAGAATATTCCAACAGCCTCCTCCCTGGGCTCCCTCCTTTGCGCTTGCCCCCTCAGACAGTCTGTTTCCAACCCCACTGCCGAGTTAACCATTTAGAACATGTCAGTCTGTCTCTCTTCTCTGCTCAAAAGCTGCCAGTGATTTCCTGTCTTATGTGGAATTAAAACCGACCTCCTTAAAACAGTGATCCTATTTTATTTTTAAGATTTTATTTATTTATTCATCAGAGACACAAACAGAGAGAGAGAGAGGCAGAGACATAAGCAGAAGGAGAAGCAGGCTCCAGGCAGGGAGCCTGATGTGGGATTCGATCCCATGACCTCGGGATCATGCCCTGAGTTGAAGGCAGACACTCAACTGCTGAGCCACCCAAGTGTCCCAATGATCCTATTTTAAAAAGGCCCATGGGCCCCACCCTTCCTGGGTACCCTCTGACTTCCTCCACTGCTATTTCTTTCCACAGAACAGAAACTTCCAGCACAGCGAGCTCCCTGCAGCACCCAGCACCTGTGCACCTGCACCTGCACCTACAGGCTCTCAGGACATGCTTCTCACCTTCTCACTTCTTGGCCTTGTGCTGTGCATGTTTGGGGCTGTCCTGTGCACTGTGTGATGGTTAGCATGAACATTCCTGGCCATTCCCCATTACCAGCTGTAGTACCTCCCTGTCTCCAGAAATTGCCAAATATCCTCTGGGGGGCAAAGTTACCCTGGCTGGGAACCACTGGCTTACCTGCAATGCACCCAGATACCCCCATGCCTTCTCCCTCACTTTCTTCAGGTCTTGACTCAAGGGTCACCCCCCCTACTGTGGGCTCTGTCCACTCTGATTATCACTGCTGCCCACCTCAACTCCCTACCTCCCTTCCTGCTGTATTTTTCTCCATAGCCCTCATCACCATTTTTTTTTGTTTATTATGTCTCTTCTTAATAGACCATATATTATTATTTTTTAAAGATTTAATTTATGTATTTGAGAGAGAGAGCATGGGAGAGAGAGAATAAGCAGTGGGTTGAGGCAGAGGGAGAGGGAGAAGCAGACTCCCCACTGAGCAGGGAGCCTGATGCTAGGCTCCATCCTAGGACCCTGGGATCATGACCCAAGTCGAAGGCAGGTGCCCAACATACTGAGCCACCTACATGCCCAGACCAGAAGCTTTAAAAAGACAAGGATTGGGGCACCTGGGTGTCTCAGTAGTTGAGCATCTGCCTTTCGGCTCAGGGAGCGATCCGGGGTCCTGGGATGGAGTTGCACATCAGGGTCCCCGCGGGGAGCCTGCTTCTTCCTCTGCCTGTGTCTCTGCCTCTCTTTCTTTGTGTCTCTCATGAATAAATAAATAAAATCTTAAAAAAAAAAAAAAGCCAAGGATCTTTGTCTTTGTCTATTGCATTCCTGCTGTGTCCCAGCACTGACAGCAGGACCAGGCACATAATAGACACTCAATAAACAGTTCTTGAAGGAACAAATAAACCCCAGGCCTTGTAACAGCTGCAGGAACATGAGACCGTGGCCTTGAGAGACTCACGTTCCCATGTGGGTGCTGGAAGTAAATAGATGAATAAAATACATGCAGTGGGCAGGTGGTGATCAGAGCAAGGAAGAGAAATAAAGCAGGTGTACTGTTTTCCGAGGACTATAGTAACCAAGTACCACAACCTGGGCACAAACAGCCGCTATTTATTGTGTCTCAGTTCTAGAGGCCAGAAGTCTGAAACCAAACTGTGGGCTGGGCCCTGCTAGTCTGAAACCTGCTGGAGAAAACTTGTAGGCTCCTTCTTGCTTCTGCTGGTTTATAGGCACTTTTGACTCTCCTTGGCTTATAGACACCTCACTCCAACGCTTTGTCTTCACAAGACCTTCTTCCTGTACTTCTCACATCCTCTTCTGTGCCTGTCTCCGTGTCCAAATTTCCCTGTTATGTAAAGACACCAGTCTTATTAGATCGGGGTCACCCTCATGACCCCATTTTAACTTCATTACCTCTGTAAAGATCCTGTTTCAAAAAGGCCCCATTCTGAGCTACTGGGGTGGGGGTGGGAGGTTGAACATATCATTTGGGGGGTGGGGGACACACCGTTCAACCCCCTAACAGCAGGGTATGAGGTTGAAGGGTACTGCTTTAGGGAGGGGGTAAGGGAAGGCCTGGGTTGGTGACATTTGAGCAGAGTTCTGAATGAAGAGAGGGGGTGAGTCCTAGGGACATCTGAGGGAAGGGCATTGCAAGGAGAGGGAATGGCCAGTGCAAAGCATTGTAATCAAGATACCTGCCTCACTGAAAAAAAAAATCGAAAAAGGAAAGTCAATAAAAAATGTAAACATTAAAAATAAAAATAAATTTAAAAAATAAAAATGATAAAAATAAAATTTAAAAATAATTAATTAAAGAAAAAAGAGAGAGAGAGAGATACCTCACTTACAATGCTGTGAGGATTCAGTGGCTTAATAAATGAAAAAAATCTAAAAGCTGGCACATAATTAGCAGGCGGTCAGATCATCACTGTTATCCATCCTTTTTCCAGGCTTTGCCTCTGTGCCTGCTGTGGGGCTGGGGATCCAGAGTGAACTAGTCAGACACCATCTGGTCTTGGTGGTGCTCGGGGCCTAGCTAGGGAGACCAAGAGCCAGCAGATCAATATATAAGAGGAGCATGTAGGGGATCCCTGGGTGGCTCAGTGGTTTAGTGTCTGTCTTCGGCTCAGGGCGTGATCCTGGGGTCCTGGGATCAAGTCCCATGTCAGGCTCCCTGCATGGAGCCTGCTTCTCCCTCTGCCTGTATCTCTGCCTCTCTCTTTCTCTGTGTCTCTCATGAATAAATAAATAAAATCATTAAAAACAAAATCAAGAGGAGCATGTGGTCTGATGGCTGATAACCTCAGCGCTCAGTCCAGCAGCGTGATGTCATAGAGGGTGACTGCTGGGTGGGGCTGGTATCTCTGGAAAAGGCCTCTCTGTGAAGCTGAAGGATCTCTCCAGATGAGCATGTCCTTAGGGGAAGTCCCTGGAGAAACATCCACTGGTCAGCATGAGACCCCTGACCAGGCTGGCATTGGTCATGGGAGGAAGCACCCCAAAGGTAAAAACCCAATGAAAATGCCTCCAAGTCACTTCTGGTTCATTATAAAGAGCATGAGTCCTGATTAAATGGGTCTCAGACCCTAAATTTGTATACCACCCCTCATGGCCCTGTCATTTGTATCCCCAAGACCAGAAAACATCCATGGGAAACAGAAAAAAATTCCCTGAGTCAGACCCCAATGTTCATGTCTGACTTCAGGTCTAGGTGGATGCAATTAAGAGGAGGTACCGTGGATGTCTGTGTTTACCTGGTGGCCGATTCTCCAGAAGAGCTCATCAGCATGTCCATCCCATGGCTCCGTATTCTCAAAGGGTTCTCTGGGATGGATTCAACACATCTCCTCAGATACCCTAGAAAATCCTTTCCTCCTGGGAAGTCATTTATTCCCTTACTGTTTCAGGGCGATTTGCCAGCAAACGGGAGAGTATGGCAGGTGTTTAATGACTACCGAAAGCAACTGTGTTGAATTAAGTTCTCAAAATCCCTTCTTCCCAGCAAAAAAACAACCAGCATGGCTGCTTTGACATTCCACGGTCATGTTTCTTGCCTTCCAAAGCTACATTTTGTTATTTTGCTTCATTTCCGAAGAAAAGCCCAAAACCCTCTTAAGCTTAACCATCCCCTCCCCTGCTCTCCCCCCCCCCCCCCCCCCGTAGTTGGTGCTATGGAGAAAGCTCTGGAAGGCAGACCTGAGTTCAAGACCCAGAACAAGGAGGGAGTAAGAGGGAGACAGGGAGAGCACACAAGACCATTCACCCTCTTATGTCATGGGGACTCTGGTGGGTTCTAGTCACTCATTCCATATTTATGCAGTGCCTCCTAAGGGCCAGGCACTGTGCTGGGCTCTAGGGGGCCCACCCCTAAACCCAAAGACAAGTGCCTGCCCTTTGGCAGCTTGCAGTTTACTGTTCAGTCACATCTGATCGAAGAGTCCAGAAGAGTTTCAGCATGAGAATCCTAAAGACCAGGGATTTTGCTTATTGGCCCTTCCCTCTGATTTAACAGTCTTCGGTTTTTTCTCCTCTGTAAAATGGGTTCAGCCATCCTTGCTGCATAACTCAGAAGGCTTTGTGGTGAGGCCGCAGGAGATGGTGTCCAGAAAAATGGAGTGGGAGAGTGGCCATTCTGGTGGCTCTTTATGGCATCTGTACTAGGTGGTAAGAGCTAGAGTCTTTAACTAACCCTAAGTGGCCAGTACCGTGAATTGCCCTTTACTCAGAGCCAAAAACAGATCGGAGGGGTTGAGTTGCCCTTCCAAGAGGCTCAGGACTCCAAAGCAGACAGTTACCTGAGAGTACCACAATGCTGGGGAGGGTTTGATGAGACCAGAGAGTTTAGGGGTGCCAGATTAAACACAGAATATACTT
Organism: Vulpes lagopus; assembly: GCF_018345385.1. Lineage (NCBI taxonomy): Eukaryota > Metazoa > Chordata > Mammalia > Carnivora > Canidae > Vulpes > Vulpes lagopus. The sequence goes on from NC_054841.1 coordinate 13,328,848, forward strand.
GTTTTTTATTTTTATATATATATTTTTATTTTTATATATTTAAATAGATTTTATTTATTTATTTGTGAGAGACACACAGAGAAAGAGACAACATAGGCAGAGGGAGGAGAAGCAGGCTCTGTGCAGGGAGCCCGATGCAGGACTCCATCCTGGGACTCTGGGATCATACCCTGAGCCAAAGGCACTCAACCACTGAGCCATCCAGGCGTCTCAACACAGGATATACTTAAACTAGAAAATTGTTCATTTGAAATTCAAATTTAACTGGGCATCCTATATTTTCATTTGCTAAGCTTGGCCACCCTATAAGAGGTGTCAGGCTGGGGGAGGCCTGAGGCATCAGAGTGAGCCCGTTCCTGGGGCTGGTGTGCCAAAGGGGTGGGTAAGAGCAGTGACAACAGGTAGGGTAGGGAGGGCCCAGAAACCAGGTGGTTTCTGCAGCCATCGGTCCCGGGGTAACCCACCACATCAGCCAGTGGGCTTTGGCTTAGGAATTTTGGGCTCAGGTCCTCAGCAGCTCTGGTGTTGGAGCTGCTCCTGTGTATGCCCCGTAGTTTAGGCTGAGCTGGGCCTGTGGGGCAGCTCCTCTGGGCCACGCCCAGTTTCACCTGACTTGCCCATCACTGTAGCTCCTTTTATAACCCAGTACCCCCAAGCTTCAGTGTTCTTGTGTCCTCATTAATGCTCGACTTTCCCAATGCTTTCACTTGAAAATTAGAGATCTGGGCATCCTTGCAATTGACTCATTCAGCCATTTCCTGTTCAACATTCACCAAATTACTTCTGAGCACCTGCTATGTGCTAGAGAGATACAGAATTGGATAAAATAGACACTCCATTAGGAATCAGATAAAGTGGGATTCCTGGGTGGCGCAGCGGTTTGGTGCCTGCCTTTGGCCCAGGGCGCGATCCTGGAGACCCGGGATCGAGTCCCATGTCGGGCTCCCGGTGCATGGAGCCCTCTGTCTCTCTCTCTCTTTTTTTTTTTTAATTTTTATTTATTCATGATAGTCACACAGAAAGAGAGAGAGAGAGAGAGAGAAGCAGAGACATAGGCAGAGGGAGAAGCAGGCTCCATGCACCAGAAGCCCGACGTGGGATTTGATCCCGGGTCTCCAGGATCGCGCCCTGGGCCAAAGGCAGGCGCCACCCAGGGATCCCCCACGCCTCTCTCTCTCTCTCTCACTGTGTCCCTATCATAAATAAATAAAAATTAAAAAAAAAAAAGGAATCAGATAAAGTTATACCCAGTTGTTAAGTATGTAGTAGGTATTAAATTATGATTGCCATAAGAACCATGGGGGCAAGACATAATAGGGCGGATGTGTCTGATTTATTGGGGAGTCCACAAAGCTTACCCTGAAGGAATGAATTTTAAACTGGGTTTTGAAGGATGAGTAGGAGTAACCTGAGAACAACAGTGGTGCCAAACACTGCTAAATAACCTCTTTTACTACAGGAACTAATTTGATTCTCTAAATTCTATGACACTATGTGGTGGTATCCACATTTTATTGGCCCAGAGAGATTTCTTTTCCCCCCAAAGATTTCACCCATTTATTCACGAGAGAGAGAGAGAGAGAGAGAGAGAGAGAGGCAGAGACACAGGCAGAGGGAGAAGCAGGCTCCATGCAGGGAGCCCGATGCGGGACTCGATCCCGATCCCGGGTCTCCAGGATCAAGCCCTGGGCCGAAGGCGGCGCTAAACCGCTGAGCCGCCCGGGCTGCCCTGGCCCAGAGAGGTTAAGTTACCTGCACAAAGGTCACACCTTGAATGGCAGTGCCAGGATTTGAACCCTGCAGCCTGGCTTCAGAGCCTTCCAAGCACACTGGCATCTGGCTGGAGCTCAGAGCCTTCCAAGCACACTGGCATCTGGCTGGAGCTCAGAGCCCGGAGAGGCAGCAGCCGAGGGGAATCCTGCAGGCGGGCAAAAGCTCAGTTAAGAATTTGAGACTTTGGCCTGAGAACAATGGGAAACCTTTGAAGGGGTGTAGAGGTGGGGGTAGGGAGGGGGGTGTGTCCGGGCCCAAATTGAAATTTCAAAAGATCCCTCCGGCTGCTCGGGGCGGGGGATGGGATCCGACTGGAGCTGGGGGCTGTGGGAGGCCGTTCCCTTCCTGCCCAGATAACAGATAACGGTGGCTCTGGCGCAGGCCACCAGCCCTGCAGGATGGAGCTCCGCGGCCGGAGTCGGCGGTGGAAGAGGCTCCGAAGGTAGACCCCACAAGGCTCTGGAGTGGGAGGTGGGAGACGGAGAGGTCAAGGATGACATCCAGGTTTGAGGCTTCAGAGCTGCCTGGGAAATACTTGGGAGGGAGCTTGGTGACCCAAGAGCTCCTGGGAGTTGAGGTTGGCTCAGATGGCCCACGTCTGCGACGTCTCTGTCTTTGGTGCGGTGGTGGTGTTTGTTGTTGCTGAATCGGTTCCCGATCGCTTTGGAGTTTCCTGCCTGTTTTGGGCCTCTCTCCCGTAGCAGAGGCCCACAGGGCCTGGACTTCATTTTTCTTGTGAATATCTTGCTTTTTCAGATGGGCAGATGACCTAATCTTTCCATGCTTTGGTTTCCTCATCTGTAAAACGAGGGCGGGAATAGGACCTGGTTCACAGAGCTGTTGGGACGATGAAGTTAGTTAGTACGTAAAACGTGCTCAGAACTATGCCTGGGGTGGGAAGTCCCCCAAAGCACCAGCCCCTCTTCTAAGGAGGAGATGCTGGTGCTGGTGCTGATGGTGTTGTCATGACAATGAGGAGGCCCGTGGAGGCAGAGGTGGCTGGAGGAGGAGGCTGAAGCCCATACAAGTTACTCCAGTTACTTAGCAAGTGCGTGTTAGTTATCTTTTGGTACCCAGTCATAAGCAAACTATTTAAAATGCACAGAAGCTCACGGAATTGCATTCACAGCAATGAACAAACATTGAGAGACTCCCCAGTGCCAGACTTGCTCTAGACCCAGGGGGCACGACAGTGTATATGAAAATGACAAGTTTCCTTGAAAAGCCAACACAACACCTAGTTTTAGAATGTGCTAAGTGCTGGAGGAAAAATGAGATCGATCTTGTGACGTGATCCCAGGGGGCCTCCTGGAGTATGTGACATTGGGTCCTGGATCTGAAGCAGAAGGAGCCGTAGGGGGCCCGTATGGGGTGGGTTCTATTTGGTAGGAGACAACTGGCACATTCTGAGGACCCCACACTAGGTCAAGGTGGCCGGAGTGTAGTAAACAGTTAAAGGGGAGATTTCGTTGATTTATATTTCTGCATATTGCCCTAGGTGAAATTACTGGTATTCAGGGACGCTCTGGTGGCTCAGCAGTTGAGCATCTGCCTTTGGCTCAGGGCGTGATCCTGGAATCCCCGGATCGAGTCCTACATTGGGGTCCCTGCATGGAGCTTGCTTCTCCCTCTGCCTGTGTCTCTGCCTCTCTCTCTGTGTGTCTCTCATGAATAAATAAATAAAATCTTAAAAAAAAAAAAAAAGAAATCACTGGTATTGAACCTTTTAAATTCATGCACAAATTGTGACTACATACGATTCCACCTGGGAGGTTGTGCAAGAAGGGGCACAACCAAAGTAGGGCCACGGTTGATCTGTTGGAGATCTTGTATAGAAACTGCCCTGTGTAAAATGCAAATGCCACTCAGTAGACAAATACAGAGCAGCTACTATGCCCCAGGCCTGTGCTGGCCCAGGGAATACCCGGGAATGGGTACACAAAGTCCCTGCCTTCGTACACTGACATAAAGTAAGTAAGTTAACAAGGAATAAGGTGATTATATATTGTGCTAAGTCCTAGGAAAGCAGGAACAGGGTGATGTCTCTGAAAACAGACAGGAATCCGTATCAGATGGGTGGTCAGGAGAGGCCTCTTGGGAGAGCTGACGTTTGCAGTGAGATCTTTGAGTCATATGGAGGAGCGACCATGCCATTGAAGGTGGTCCAGGTGGAGGAGATGGCCCGACCTGAGGTGGGAAGAAGTCTGGAAAAGTGGAGGGAGACCTGAGGCAAGAGGCCACAAAAGGGGGGGGGGGTGGTCACTTGGGATGTGATCAGAGAGCAGAGACCTGCCCACAGAGGGTTCTCTCAGGACCTGCTCAGAGACAGCATTTTCTTCTGGAAGGGAGATTGCAAAGGTTTTTCTATGAAGGACCGTAGTAAATGCTGTAGGCTTTGAGGGCCATATCTGGTCTCTCTTGGAACTTGGAACTATTTGACCCTGCCCCTGTAGCCCAAGTGTAGCCTGAGACAACCAATAAATGAGCACCTGTGGTGGTGTGCCAGTAAGACTACTTAGGGACACTAAAACATTTGGATTTCATTAATTTATTCATGCTACAAATCACTTTATTATTTTTTCTTTTTTTTAAGATTATTTATTTATTTATTTTTTATTTTTTAAAGATTATTTATTTAGTCGTGAGAGACACAGAGAGAGAGGCGAGACACAGGCAGAGGGAGAAAAGCGGGTTCCCTGATGCAGGACTCCATCCCAGGATCCTGGTATCATGGCCTGAGCCAAAGGCAGACTCTCAAACACTGAGTCACCCAGGTGTCCCTACCAACTTTTATTATTTTTTTCAATCATTTTTTCTTTTCTTTTTTTTTCAATCATTTTTTCAAAAAAGATTTTATTTTTTGAGGGAGGCCTGGGTGGCCCAGCAGTGAAGCGTCTGCTTTCGGCTCGGGGCATGATCCTGGAGTCCCGGGATGGAGCCCGGCATCAGGCTCCCCATGAGGAATCTGCTTCTCCCTCTGCCTGTGTCTCTGCTTCTCTCTGTGCCTCTCATGAATAAATAAAGTAAAAAATATTTTATTTTTTGAGTAATCTCTACAACCAACGTGGGGCTCGAACTCACCACCCCCTGAGATTAAGAGTTGTTTCCTTCACTGACTAAGCCAGCCAGGAATCCCTTTTTTCAAACATTTTTAAATGTGAAAAACTATTTTTAGCTTGAGGGGCAAGGGGAAACTGGTGGTGGGCAGGTGATTTGGCCCCAACACTGAGTTTATAGATTCACGTTCTAAAGTCACAGGAGGTCATTGGATAGATTTGAGCAGGGGATTGAAAGGCTGTGATTTAAAATGGGAAGGTATCCCCTATCCCAGCCAGCACCTGGCTGGCCCAGTCTGGGATCATGCAACTCTTCATCTTGGGGTTGTGAGCTCTAGCCCCACATTGTGGATAGAGTTTACTTAAAAAAGAAAAGGAAAGAGAAAGGGGTGGGGCACCTGGGTGACTCAATCATTAAGTATCTGCCTCAGGGCATGATCCTGGAGTCCCGAAGGAGCCCCCGCATCAGGCTCCCTGTGGGGAATTTGCTTTTCTCTGTGTCTCTCATGAATAAATAAATAAAATCTTTTTTAAAAAAGCTGTGATAAAATATAAATAATGTAAAATTTGCCACTTTAGCCACTTTAAGGTGTACAGTTTAGTGGCAGTAAGTGCTTTCACAATGTCGTACAACCACCACCATTGAGACCCAGAACTTTTCATCACCCCAGAAGGGAAATCTCTGTACTCATTTTTAAGAAAGATTTTATTTATTCATTTGAGAGAGAGAGAGAAAATGAGCAGCGGGGAAGAGGGGGGCAGAGGGATAAGGAGACACCTCAGTGAGCAGGGAGCCACATGCAGCCCAAAGGGGTGCTTGATCCCAGGACCCTGAGATCATGACCTGACCTGAAGTAGATGCTTAACCAACAGCCACCCAAGTGCCCCAGAATCTCAGTACCTGTTAAGCTGTCACTCCTCATCACCCCGTCCCCAGCCCCTGACAACCTTCTACCTATGTCTCCGTATCTTTATGGATTTGCCTATTCTGGACATTTCATACAAATGGAATCCTACAATATGTGGCTTTTGTTGTCTGGCTTACTTGGCATAGCATCGTGATTTCAACTTCCGTCTGTATTTGTTGTGTGTGTCAGCACTTCATTCCTTTCTATGGCTGAATAATATTAATATTCCCCTGTGTGGAATACTTATCTAATTGTTGATCCATTCATCTGTTGATGGACAATTGGGTTGTGTTCATCTTTTGGCTCTATCATGAGGTGCTGCCCATGGAAGGCTTTGAGCAGGCAGGTGATGTCTTGTTAACCGGATCCTCAGGCAGGAAACTAGTTAGGACAGGATTCAAAGCCTTGACTGCACAGTGTGATTCCCCAGGAGGTCATACACGCACTTCTGGGAACGGGGGAAGAATTCCGGGCAATTCTACAGTGAAGGATAGGGAACCACTAGGGAGAGGCAGGAGCAGTCCTATGAGCAGGATGGTGGCACCCATCAAATCAAAGGCATCAGATGACAAGCAGAAGAACCATCTTTGGAATACACTCAGGGCCCAGCGCCCAGGCTAGCCCATGGTTGGGACTGAGAGGGCTGTTTGGGGTGGTGATTCTGTGGTGTGAACTGAGGGACTAGGTTGAAGGAATCAAGAATTTGGGTTCCCAGGGCACCTGGGTGGTTTGGTGGTTGAGCATCTGCCTTTGGCTCAGGTTGTGATCCCCAGGTCTGGGATAGAGTCCTACATTGGGCTCCCTGCAGGGAGCCTGCATCTCCATCTGCCTGTGTCTCTGCCTCTCTCTCCATGTCTCTCATGAGTAAATAAATAAAACCTTAAAAAAAAAAAAATGGGCAACCCGGTGGCTCAGCGGTTCAGCACCACCTTCGGTCCAGAGTGTGATCCTTGGGATCAAGTCCCACGTCCTGCTCCCTACATGGAGCCTGCTTCTCCCTCTCTCTGCCTGTGTCTCTGCCTCTCTCTCTCTGTGTCTCTCATGAATAAATGAATAAAATCTTTAAAAAAAAAAATAGGAATTTGGGTGTGCTTTGCTTAGTGAGGGGTCCTAGAAACCCCTACCCTGAGAAGCCCTGCAGGCTGGGAGGGGTATGTGCTCTGGGGGTGTCAGAGATCAGGAGCCAGGAAGGCGCCCAGGTGAGGAAGTAGGAAAGACACTGGGCAGGAAGTGGCATCTGGGATTTGAAAGGTGGCTGCTGTCCCAGCAAGGGATATGGGGAGTATGAACCACGGTGCGACTTACTTGGGACATGCTTTCCAGCTTCACTGAAAAATAAAGGGAGATGAGGGGGAAAGTTGGGTATGGAGTCAGATAAAGGGGTGCCCAGGGGGGACGTCAGGGTTACATCAATTAGTGGAGAATTGCTGAAGGTTTTTTTGGAACATCAGGAAAAGTGATCATAGCCAACGTTTGTTTTGAAGCACTTTGTTTGGCAGGTGCATGGAAAGGTAAAGGCAGGGGGTTTGGAAAGGTAAAGAACATTCTGGAGTATTTTGAGTCTGAGTAATGTAAGGATTGCAGATGGAATAGTGACCATGTCCAACTTTACCTCCACACTCAACATCTCTGCATCTCATTTAACTGCAGCCACACTGGGCCTTTTTTTTGTGTCTAAGAAACATCAAGTTTACCAAGCTCAGGCTTGCCTCAGGGCCTTTGTACCTGCTATTACCTCCACCTAGAAGGCACTTATCTCCTTCAGTTCAACTGTCACAGCCTCACTGGAGCCCTTCTTACTTGTCTGAAGCAGACGTCCCCTCCCCCATCCTGTTACTTCTCTCTACCCTCACCTGTTTTGTTTTTCTTCATACCATTGGTCTCAATTGGCTTTTTTTTTTTTAACTTATTCATGTATTCATTTAATTGTTCATTATCTTGTCTGTTTAGCAGGTAGCTCCTTGAAAACAGGAGCAACAGACAAAAAGTCTGGCGCTTAGAGGTAGAGGAAGTGCTTCATACCTATTTGTACATTGCCTGGATCAACAGCGAGAAAATCCTTGTCTAGGAGTTAGAGACAGAGATCTGGGGTTCAAGGAAGAGGTCAGACCTAGATGCTTAGATTTGCTATCTGCTGTGGTAGTACATAGACTGGTTTCAAGGAAAGAAAAATCATAGATGTTTCTTGAGCAGGTGCTCTGGGCCTGTGTTAAATAATCCCCACACTGTCTCTGATGTAAGGACGATAATCCCATTTCACAGACTTGGAAACTGAGGCACACACAAAAATGAAATCACTTGCTCAAGTTCCTTAGGGAGGAAGCTTGAAATGGACCCCTCCCCCACCCCCACCCCCAACTGGCTGGCTTGGGAGCGCAGACCAAGAGCCAGATGCCTGGGAGTGCGCAGTCAGGTGGAAGAAGGGCTCCAGAACTTAGAGTGAAGTCTCTGGGCAGGGCAGTGTTTTGGAAACTCCAAGGTGTCCAGCATCAGATGTTAGCATGTCATCAATGACCAGTGGACCCAAGACTAACCAACCTGTTGAAGCTGGTTCTTGGAAGTGAATGAGGACTTAAAAAAAAATTATTTATTTGGAGGAGAGAGAGAGAGAGAGAGAGAGAGAGTGAGAGCCTACATGAGGGCAAGGGGCAGAGGGAGACCAGACCCCTACTGAGTGGGGAGCCTGATATTGCAGGGCTCTGATCCTGAGACACCAGAATCAGGACCTGAGCTGAAGGCAGCCAGTTAACTGAGTCACTGCACCCCACTTCTTTTTCTTTTAAAATAAATTACTGTTCAAAATAATTTGTCTTAACCTGCATACCAATATAAAATGAACATGTTTATGTATTTTTTTCAAGATTTTTTATTTATTTATTCACGAGAGACACAGAGAGAGAGAGAGGCAGAGACACAGGCAGAGGGAGAAGCAGGCTCCACGAAGAGAGCCTGACGTGGGACTCGATCCCGGGTCTCCAGGATCATGCCCTGGGCAGAAGGCAGCGCTAAACCGCTGACCCACCCAGGCTGTCCTGTTTTATGTATTTTATGTCACTCATTATTAATGAGGGTACATGTACGATGGTCTAATTCAAAGATGGAGTCAAAGCAATGTTCATACAAGAAACACTGACACAAATTTATGAATAGATGCAAAAATTAGCAAAACTCCCCAATATCCACGAGGCAATAATCAATTGCATTCCAGGGACTAAATTTGCATGTCTATTGACCAGAGTCTCCTAGCATTACTATTAGTCTTCTACAAGTGGCAGTGCTGTAAAAAACTCAGAACAATAAAAGCTCAGAAACAATGAAAGGTGCTGCTGACCCAAGGGGGATGCCTGGACTGGCCATTCATTAATCTTTTTTTTTTTGCCTATTTCATAGTCTTACACAATTTTCCTAATATTACATTTACTAATTTATCTTAGAAGAAGTAATACATTTACATGGTTGAAATTCAAAAGGTATAGCAGTAAAAAAATCTCCCCATTCCTGACCCCTAGCCATCCAGTATTCCTCGGATGCAAAGTGTTAGCAATTTCTTAAGTATGCTTCCAAGAAATCCAGTGCATAATAAGCAGACATTTTAAAAAAGATTTTTTAAAAAATATTTTATTTATTTATTGAGAGAATGAGCAAGCAAGCAGGAGGAAGGGCAGAGTTAGAGAGAGCATCTCACACTAGCTCCATGTTCAGTGCAGAGCCTGACATGCGGCTTAATCTCACTACCCTGAGATCATGACCTGAGCCAAAACCAAGAGCCAGACACTCAACCAACTGGCCACCCAGGTCCCTCAAGATGTTATTTTTTAAAGTAATCTCTACATTCAGTGTGGGGCTTGAATTTACAATCCTAAGATCAAGAGTCACCTGCTCAACTGACTGAGCCAGTCAGGTGCCCCAAGAAGCAAGCATGTTGAGAAACACATATAAAAAAAAAAAGAAAGAAAGAAAGAAAGAAAGAAAGAAAGAAAGAAAGAAACACATATCAGTCCTTTATTGATGGCACGGCGATTTGTGTGTAAAATATGGCACGGCGATTTGTGTGTAAAATAATTGGAAGGCGTTAAGGAGAGGGGAGTAGCAGGCAGAAGGAGATGGATAGAGTTTTCTTAGTAGGAGGGGACTATTGATAGTTCCTCAACTTCCTCATCTAGAAAATGGGTTGATGATTATGTGGCACCCATCTCAGGCCTTTGGGAAAGTAACTGATTATGTAAATTGCTTGGAATACTACCTGACACAGTGCTTGGAGCATGCCAGCTATCCTCATCCTTCTTTGGAAAGTTTGATGTTGAATAAAGGAAGAGAAATGACTTGGAAGCATCCAGAAATTACCTTTTTAAAGAGTAAACTGAGGGAAATTGTAACAGCAACCACATGAGTGATCGCTGTGTTGCGTGGCTACTAGTGCTTGACAGCGCTGATCCAGTGAATTTCCGGGTGGGTATTATTATTGCTCCCATTGTGTAGATAAGGAAATCAAGGCACTGAGAATTTCATACCTTAAGCAAGGCTGCCCCGCTCGCTAATGGGTCAGCTGGATTCATACCCAGACGTCAGACAATCTGACGCCAGCAGCCACGCACTCAATCACTGCCCGGTTCTGCCTCTTGATGTGGAAAGAAAGAGAAAAGGTTAACGTGTAAGAAGAGGGCTGGCCAAGGAGCCAGGGCTCTGAGGGGGAGGCATCCGGGAGGGCACCGGGATGGGGGGACGTGAGGATGGCAAACGAGAAGACTGGGAAGGCCAATACCTTGAGGCTGGGGAGAGGGGGAGAAAGGACTTTTGTTCACTTTTGTTGGGGAGGGGGTTTGGGGAGCTGGGGGATGGCCTTGGGGGAGGGGAAGTAGGAGATCTAGGGGAAAGGGCTGGAGGAGGGAGGGGACTTTCGGGCAGTAGAAAGAACAGATGGAGGATCAGGGTGGCGGGAGCAGAGTGAGCAGAGTGAACCGAGGGAGCAGAGGAGGACACGAGTGGAGCCAGAGATCAGGAGCAGGGCAATGATCCCGTGGGCTGTTTATAGCACTTGGGCTTCTACTCTGAATGAGGTGGGGTCTACTGATGGGTTTTGAACAGAGGAGATATGAGGTCTGATTTCTTTTTAAAGGACTGCTTGCAGCCTGTGTGTGTGTGTGTGTGTGTGTGTGTGTGTGTAAATCCTCCAGTTTCTTCCCAGGCTATCTCCCCTGTCCCCACAAGCATTTGTAAGGCAGATACGGAGGCTCAGGTAGGAGTATTGCACCCACCCGAGGGGGAGGTGGTGTTAAATTGAGCTCTGACACATGTTGGGCACAGCGTTAGACCAAGGGGACAAAGGTGAAGTATTCAGACCAGGCTCTGGCCTGGTAAAGCTCTCAGTTTAGGGCAGGCTTTCTTAGCCTCGGTGCTTGTGATACCTGGGGCTGGCTAATAGCAGCATCCCTGATCTGTACCCTCTAGATCCCAGTAGACCCCCCTTCCTCTGGATGGGACAACCTAAAACGTCCCTTGACATTGCCACTGGTCTAGCGGGACAAAGAAACAAACAGCAAATAAATACGTGCTCTTCTTTCTGTAATGGTGATTGCTAGGGAATAAAAAAAGCAGGTAAGGGGAGGTCCTGCATCTTCTTCCTTCTGATTTTCACTTTCTTCCTGCCTCCCTTAAGTCTCTGCACACCCACACTGCACCCACACCGTGGCCATCAGCCTGATGGTCATGCAGCCCCCCCCTTCCCATCCTTTCCACCTGTCCTTCCCTTCTCTCTCCATTTTTTTTTTCATCTACCAGCCCCTCCTAGAAAGAAGTAAAAAAAAAAAAAAAAGAAAAACAAAATAAAAACAACCTTCCAGAGGGCACCTCTTCTCCAAGGTAGGGACAAGTCCTAATTATCTCTTTGTGGCTGTAACATGACTCGGTGAGCTCCACGCTCTGAAGGTGAGCCCTTCTGTCACCGTGCCCAAAGTGGGCCTCGGTTCCAATTGGCCGAAAAGGAACAAAACAAAACAAGATATTTAAAACACCTCCCTGCCTCCATCCCGCCCGTTTCACATAACGGACAGAGCGGCCTGCTGCTTAGCTTGAGGCAGATAACTCCGAGTGTGCTTATTTTCCCAGTCCGCGAACGGGCTATCTTGGGGATGCAGCTTGCCGAGGCTGCTCCTCCTGCTGCTCGCCTGGCTGCAGGCCAGCGGGAGCGGAGAGCCATTTCGGCGAGGCCAGGCCTCGGCAGTAAGTTGCCTGGGGAAGGGAGCCGGGTCAGCCCTTCTTCTCCTTTGAGGCCAGCTTTATCACTAAGACGCTCTGTCTGGCTTCTGTAAGCCTGATTCTGTCTCCTGATTCTCTCCATCCCCTGGGAATATTAAGAGAGACATGTTTTAATCCATTTTTATTAGTTCATTGCTTATTAATTTCCTTACCTCGGCACCGTGGACGTTTTGGATGGCATAATTCCTTGTCATGGGGAGGGGGGGGTTCTGTTCCTTGCCGTAGGATGTTTAGCAACGTTCCCTGGTCTCCACCTGCTAGATGCCAATAGCACCTCTCCCCCACCAAGTGTCACAACCCCAAAGTCTCCAGACATTGCCACCTATCCCCGGGGGGCACAAACCCACTCCTCGTTGAGAACTCCTGATTTCAAGGAATATAAAAATCTAATTTTAGAAATGGCAAAGTGTTCCCCTTAGCATCTTGCTGGAAGCTTGTAGGGAGACAGGAACTTTCTCTGGGCCTTAAAGGAGTCTGAGCTGAACGTCTCCCAGCTCCATCATTCAGTACTTAAAACTTATTGTCAGAGGAGCCGGTCTCCTAAGAGAAGGCACAGATCATGCCGTTGCTCTTGGTAGATTTTAGCCTTGTTTCTGCTCTGCTTTTGGTTCGGTTTCTCTTTTGTTCCATTCTTTAGAGGCAGGCGAAGATACCGAGTTTAGGGATGTGGCGTCCTAACTGGGTTGGAAGGCCAGACTCTGGCACTTGGCAGCTGTGTGACCTTACGCGGCTCACTTCACCTCTCTGGGCTGGATTCCAAATGTCTAACAATGCTCCCTACTTCATGGAGTCGGGCAGTGCAAAGCGGCTGATTTAGCACAGTACCTCCCAGGCAAGCAGGCCATAGCTATTGGGGCTACTCTGTGAGGGGGGTGGGTGTCTGAGAAGGGCCACTGAGGCTGTCGACATTTGGTTTCTTTATTTCCCGCTTATCAGCCACATTCCATCAAGCAGAGGACTGGCCCTTAGTAGGCCTGCCCTGGGCTTCCTTTTCAATCCCTGTCCCTCCCAGGATTCCATCTGCCACCATACCTTTGTCTCTGTCCCCAGCCCAATCGCTGCCTTTCTGATAACCCCAGACAGACCCGAATGCCAATAGCATTCCTCAAACCCAGCAGAACTGCCAGAGTAAGCCGGCAGCTTCCTGCTCTTTGCCCCAGAAAACATTTCGAGTGATCAAGTGATCAGAGGGGGGTGGGGGAAGCGGGGAGGACACTGCAGCTGCTTATGCAACAAGCTTTAATCCCGGGTTAAAATCCACCACGCGCACCAGTGGCGTATTTCATTTCCTCATTGGGTCGTGAAGCTAGTGGCACACGAGATCCGGCACAAACTCACAGACACGTCCTTCCCCCCAAAAGCAGCACCCGCAGAGGCAGACACTGTTCCCTAGGGGATGGTGGCGGAGGGCTGCTGCCCACGCAGCCAGGAGAGGGACAGCACGGTCTGATTAGCTCTGGCCTCCACCTCTTGTCCCCCACTTGGTCTCCCTGAACGCGGTTCCGCCGGCAGGAAGAGGAGGCCCCTCCCTCCTAGGGAGGCCCAGGCCTGTTGTCCTGCGTGCTGGACCCTTGTCAGGCCTGGTGATGGAGGTGTCCCTCCCTGCATCTGGGCCTCTTCCGCCTAATACACAACGGCAACAAAATCCCCTCCCTTTTCGTAAAGCCTGGGCCCTGCCCTTGCAGTACAGTCTGTTTGGATTCCTGGCTTGTTCTGTTTGATATAAGATTCCCAGCCAGGAAGAATTTATGTGCACGAGGTGGGCATCTGTTGTCCATGTGGGGGGGCGGGGGCAGGGAGAGAGCGGGCGATCAGCTCTAGGTTTTCTTTGTGGGAACGAACGGTGTGGGACCAGAAAACCCACGAGCCCTAATTTTAGGAGGAGCGGGGAGACTTTATTGGGCCATAGTTTTACCTCCTGGCATATGGCTGCGTCACCTCTGGAAGCTTTCTCCAGCCTCTGAAGAATGGTGTTTATTTAGCTTCTGTTGTTCCAGCTTGCTGTTTTTTAAAAAAAAATCTTGTTAATTAAGCACCTTGTCTTTGCGGAAAAAAAAAAAAAAGAAGAAGCAAGCTAGCAAACATGGACATTTTAAGATCCTTTTGGATTTGCCTTTTCTTTCTCAGGGTACAGACCAGCTACAAAGGCAGCTTTAGGGAGGAAACAGGCAGAGACCTCCTAATACTATTGAAATGGGTGGAATTATAAGTAGCTCTGAAAAACTAGTTAATATTTTACTGGGGAGCAGTGCCAGAGATGGGGGTGGGGGGCTGCCAAGTGTAGGTCTGTGTGTGAAGTAGCTGTTCCATCTGCCTTAGGGGACGAAAAGAAGCCGTTCTCTGTGGAAATAAATTTAAGCAAGAATCCTTATAAAGCTCATGGGATTTGTCTGCCCACCGAGGGCCCAGTTCCCCGAGAACATACATACAGGGATGATTGTGGCAGGAAGGGCTAAGCTGTGGGTGTAGGCCTGGCTAATAATGGGGGTTCTTGTTCCCTCGCTGGGCTTGACATCTTTCTTTCTCCCTCTGGATTTAAATGGCTTCTCAGACCGAGAGGCACTGCCTGTGCCCTGGATTCAGAAGGTACACGCCTCCTTGGGAAGCAAAGGCGAGAGACAGCGGCTCACTCTCTCTCTCTCTCTCTCTCTCTCTCTTTCTGCATCTGCTGGGAGAGCTGCAGCTGGTATTTTTCCACAGGCCTTTTCTGCGATCTCAGGGCCTAGTTTTTCCCAGCCAGGCCCAGAGTCCGAGAGAGGGTTAATAGGCAGGAAGCTGAAGGCATTGCAGACTAATACGGAAGTCAGATTTTTGTTTAACTGACAGGTTTAGCAGGCCTCAGTGGTGGGGGAGGGGGCCGGGAGGGGAAGGGAAGTTTGTAGATCTAGGCATGTGGCCTGCTAGGAGCGCATTTGGCTTTTCTTAGGGTAAGGACGGAGAGGGGGGCCCCCGTTGGCATCTTGGCAGGGAGGCAGGAACCCATTTTGGTCTTCCTTTGAGTCCTGGCTGGGGGTGGTGGTGGTGAGAAGTTAGATTCTCAGCCGGCAAATGGCTCTCCGGGCCTGCTTTTCCAGGAGGCCCAGGAGGCGTTTTGACAATGACTATGCAAACTTGACCACTCTGAGCCTCTCCTCTTCCCCAGCGGCCTGAATCCTCTGTCCTCTGAGAAGCCAGGGCTGCTGCCCTCTGGCCATTTCTTGGGGGCTTGCCTGTGCTGTGTGCTGTTTTCCCTTAGAGGCCTTCCTTAAACCCCTTCTTCTTGACCACCCCCTCCTTGGCTGTTTTCCTGGGGTTCCCCACTTCTTGGCTACACTCTGCACCCCGGCTGCTCCCTCCCCGGGGGGGAAGGGGGGAGAACCGCTCTGCTGGATTGTTCTAGAAAAGGGCCAGGCTTCCTCCCAGCCAAGAGCCGCTTCTGTGGGGGCAGGTGAGGGTGAGCCCTTTCCAGCTCACCCCAAAAACTCCCTTCCCAGTGGCATCCGGGCCTCAGGCTTTGCAGGAGCAGGTCAGGCTGGCTGCACTGGTTTGCCCGTGCCTGGAAATCTAGCCAGGGTGTGGGAGAAGTGCGTCTGGGGGCCCCTTTCCCAAGTTTTTCTTGCTGCAAAAGGCCTAGCTTAGCCTGTCTTTTTCTATGCACAGGATGGCTCTTGCTCACCAGAGCCTCACAAAGATAATCGCTCAGGAAGTGTTTCAGCCAATCCCGGGCGGCCTTACACTCCGCTCCGCCGGGGCAGCCAATCGGGGATGAGCTCTTATTAGGCGGCCAGATCATCAAGCCGAAGTGCCAAACCCTTTTTCTGTGAGAACTAGGAGCCTGTCCTCCATGTTTTATAAGTATTGACATTACACAGTGTTAACAATGCATCCACAGAGGTAAGCTCGACTTTTTAACCATCTTTTCTCCCCCTCCCTCTGAGACATCCGAATTGTGGGCGAGCAGTGTGATTTCTCTGTGGCTGGCCGTGCCACACTCACCCCCACAGCACTTAGGTTAACTTGGAACTGTTTGGAGAGAATTTTTTTGCTTTCTTGGGTCACATGGCTAAGTAGCCATTAGCCATAGCTTGATTTTGCAAACTGGCAAAGGCCTGGCACACCTTTTCTTCCACCAGGACATGGTGTTTCTGGAAGAGTTTGAAGCTAGATCCTGGAATGCCAAAAAAGAAGCTTTTTTTTTTTTTTTTTCTTTTCTCCCTCCTTCTTCCTCTCTCTCTCTCTCTCTCTCTCTTTCTCTCTCTCTCTGAGCAGTCCCCCCCCCCCTGCACTATTGTCTTCTCTTGTGTCACATGCCTGCTGGGGGAAGAAAATGGAAGGTAAGCAAGCAGGCTCCTCTCCAAGGGGAGCTCATGGCAGACAGCAAAGCAGGCAAGTTTACCTCTCCAAAGAGGTCCTGGGAAGGCTGGAGTAAGTTCTGACAAGAGAGGACGTGTGTTTTACAAAGAACCAAGCCCTCAGCAGAGCAGTGCTAAGGAGAGATCCAAGCTCCTGGGGCCTAGGTGGGTGGTGGTGTCTCTACATGGTCTGTTCTCTCCCTACAGGGCTGCTTCACTTGAAACTACATTGTTCAGCCTTTTTTCCTGACTTCTGTTGATACAGAGTGTTCTTCTGCAAGCCAGCCTACAGCCAGCAAATGTTTCTGAAAGTGTTTTCTAGGCTTTGGAGGAAGTTTTTGGAGTAGGGATGGGGATGGGGGGGGGGTGGTGTGTGTGTGCAGAGGGGGAGGGGCAACATCCTGCAATAAATCTGTGAGGACTCTTTGAATCCCTCTTGCATGATTTTCAATGAACTAAATGTATCTTTTAATCCTTGTTTTCATTTTCTTTTCCCTCTTTTACATTGTATCATCCTCTGTCCTCCTGGGTGATGGAGCACAGAGGAAATAAAATCATGTCTGTGGCTCATGACAGCATTCCATACTCAGTTGTTGGGTTGTGTTGTTGTGTGTGTGTGTTTTTAATAATCCCATGTAACTGTTTAAAAAAAAAAAATTTCCTTTTTGATCAAGTCCCAAATCTGCCAGCCTGTTCTCTCTTCTTAACTGTGGAAAAATGAGACGGTTGCTTGAACATTTGTTGGGTAAGTAAAGCAATCCATTTCCTCTGTGACCATGTATAAAGAGTTTGGCGGACATTTGGGGTCTGTTTATAACAGAGGGTCTTGGCTACAGCAGTTGGGGGGGGGCTTTTCATTAGCAGTAACCTAATAAGGGCTTTTTAATAGTGTCTTGATTTTAGGTGACTGTTTGAATCCACTATTTTTCCTGATAACATGCTGCTAGGATTGAAGATCACACTTCCTGTTTACCCTGAGACTGGGGAGAAATGTTCAGTTCATTGTGACTTGACTGGAGACCTTTAATTGGGATTGTATGGATATTTGCTAGAACTCTGGGGTGGGTGACCTGCTTGTGAAATGTAACAAAAATGCTTGTTCTCAGAGTCACAGAGCCTTAAACATTGGAGAGGCAGGAGCCTGGTGATGGTGGTGGTGGTGGTGGTGGTGGTGGTGGTGATGGTGGTGGTGGTGGTGGTGTGTTGGGGCGGGGGTGTCAGGACTCCGTTTTAAGGACACTTAACTTGTAGTGCAAAATCCCACCCACCACCAAACTTGGTTTGACTCAGGACTCCCAGCACAACAGATTTGGCCTTTTCCCAAGCCTGACCCACACATCTATATGCACGCTTGCCTTTACTTATGATTTCTCACTTTTTACACTTCCCCTGATCTCTCAATGCTGTAGCTTGAACCTAGGAGTGAAAAAAGTAGACTCTTGTTTCGCATTAGCTTCAGAATTTGCCCAGAAGTTCACTACATAAATTTCCAGCCTGGAGACCAATCTAGCATGACTGACTGTAAATGCTGGAAATATATTCAATTGTTGTATTATATGCCAACTTTATGGAGTCAGTAATCTTTTTTCTTTTTTTCCTTTTAGTTAGTGTCCAGCCACTCACCTTTTAGCATCAGTGGGAAAAAGGCTCATTTAATAACAAGAAATGTACCAATTCTAAGTTAAGAAAAGTGTGTGTGAGGCCAGCTTTTAGAGTTAAGAAGTGCAGGCAGTTAATGAATGATGTTGTGTACTTAAAACTGAACAGTGCTACTACCCCACACAAGTCAGTCCAGACACTTAGCTATTTTCTTTGTTCTTATCTTCTGGCTGTAAATGGAAATTACATATTGAGGTTCTTGTGGCCTCCCCAGAAGCAGTATCTAATCACAAGACTCCTGGTTTGGTGCCTTCAACGTTTGCATAATGGTGTGTTTGTTGGGCTGGAAGGAAACCTAAGGGCAAGGCATTTGTCCTCTAAAAGCTTGCATTAAAATGGCTCCCACAGGTTTGCAAAGCCAAGATCTGTTTTCAGATGTGCAGCCCCAGCAAGTTCCCAGCCCTGGACCCAGCTGGCCACTTTCCTCTGGTACCGCGGCCACCACCAAGCATGAGTCTGTAAAAAGTTAATTGCTTCCAAAGTAGCTTATTTTCCCAGTTTCACTAAGGGGGGAAAAATAAATGTCTGCATTGCAGCAGGACTAGGTAGGGACAGCAGTGCTGGCTTACAGAGCAGCCCAATGGGCCTCCTCTCTCCAGCTTTTGAACCAATAGATTTGGAGGAAGAGTTACAGATTGACAAGTGGAGTGGCCAGACTGAGAAGGGGCCTTCTGGAAGTTTCTACCATCTTTGTTCCTTTTAGGAGAAGCCTGTCTGCCAAGCTGAAGAGTCTCCTACATTCCAGATCTGGAGGGGCATTCCCTCCCCACCCCCACCCCCTTTTTCTTTTCTTTCTTTTCTTTCTTTTCTTTCTTTCTTTCTTTCTTTCTTTCTTTCTTTCTTTCTTTCTTTCTTTCTTTCTTTCTTTTTACATCAAGGTAGACTGATCTTTCTGCTTTGGTTATAAATTTCAGAGGGAGGTAAGGAACTTGGGTTGCTTCCCTTTTTCCTTCTGCTTCCTTAGTCCCCAAAGAGGATGCACAGCTGCAGGGAACAAACAGACACACTGGAGCTTTTGATTCTTCTGTCTCTCTCTCTCTCTCTCTCTCTCTCTCTTTTTTTTTCTTCCTTCAAGACCCTCCAGGATGGATTCACTTTTCTGCTTTGGGAAATTAAGTGGCATTCACGTGGGGGAGGGGGAGTAACTGCTTTTATTAGCTCCAGAAAATGGTCAGTGTTCTGTCTGTAACTAGGAATTAATTATATATAATCACTCAGTAAACTTTCTACAGAGTTTTTCTAATTGCTGCGCATGAACATAGTTAGCCTGTTGGAGCCGAGTCCAGTTACTTTTATAATTAACAGCTCAAAGATTTGAGTCAGAAAGAAAGAAACAATGGGGCCTCTTGGATTATAAACTAGGGGTGAAAACAATAGCTTTTTCTCTTTATTTTTTTCTTTCTTTTCTTGTAACCCTTTTTCTTTTTAAACAAAACATTCCTCCTTTTCTTTTCCCCGGGAGAACAGTGAGGAAGCTTCTTCAGGTCTTAAATAAGAGAGGGGGGAAAATGAGTCACATTTTTAAAAAGCCAGGATGACAGTAACCCAGAAAACCCTGGAGGCAAAGGTAGGTTTTTAAAAAGTCCAACCACTTCAAATGTGTGATCTCTTTGTTTCTTTTGCCTTCTTCTTCTCTCTCCTGTGGCAGAGGCAACAAACATTTGTCTGCCGAGAGGCCCTAGATCTGGCTTTGCCTCTGGTTGACCCTGAAAAGAAAGATACATGCAAAAGTGGCTCGGCCACCCCACAGCAGAGATTTAGTAAGGGAATATGTTTAGAAGCCCTTTCTCCTTGATCTTAAATGCAAAACAAGTGAGGATTCACCCTTGGCTCCAGGTTGCTAGGGCTGTGCCGCCCTTCCCCCCTCTCCCCACTCTCCTTACAGATAAACAAGCTGGCGGGAGCCATGTCAGCACTGCAGCTAGCTCTGCTGCCAGGCTGTCCCTCCTCATCAAGATTACCTACCTACCGGCCGGCGAGGAGCCAACCTCCCGTCCTTGCCCCGGCACAGCCTTGGGCACCATGCCCTCCTTTCTCCCCTGGAGCTAAAAAGCAGTCACCTTGAAACTCCCCACTCAGCACCAGAGTGGCGAGGCCAATTCTCAGACCTGTAACAACAGTAAATTACATTATCCACTATGAGGCTGTTCGTCCGGCCTCTGGAAGCGGGTTTTGCAAAAACCCATTGTTAGTTTTCGGGGCTCTGTTTTGGGGGTGGACAAAAATCTGATTTGTGAGTATCCCGTGCATTGGCTAAGGGAACGCTTGAACTGTTGTTTCTCCTCTGCAGACTGGGATCGTCTTTCCTTGAGGTTAACTGCCTTAGGACTGGCTGGGTATTTGGTGGCCGTTTTCAGGCTTAGAAACAGCCTTTTGCTTTTACCTTGGCCTCAGACAGGGCTGCAGCCCTTTAGCTTGGCTCCTCAGATGGCTGCTGCCCTTGCAACACTTTGATTTTACCTAGCTCCTTTTTGGTATGGAGGCAGAGCTGGTGGCTTCTAATGTATCAAGAAGGGGGAATGGGCTTCCTCCCCCCCTCCACCCCCAGCTTGCTCCCTTTTTAACATTTTTTGCATTTGTGCAGGCACCTGTCCGGCCGCAGTTGCAGTTGATGCCACAGGGCTGCATAATTCCTAACCTCCCACCCACCTAATTGGAGGGCAAGGGGGCCCCATCTCAGAGCCTCATGTTGAAGGCTGAGGATCTAAAAGGAAAGGGTTTTCCTCAGGAACCTGTGACTTCACAAACTCCCCCTGTCATTGCAGATTTTTTTTTTTTTTTTTTAAGCTTCTAAACGTTGGGTTGTTGGTGTCCTTTGGTTGAGCTTTTCCTAGTTCTGATATTTAGGAAGGTGGCTTTGAAACTAGCAGGGCTGCTTCAACAAGAGCTACAGCTATTGAACAACCTGCTACCATTTTAGCTTCAATACAGGAATGAGGCAGTGTTGCCAGACGCCATTTTAAGAATCCTGCATAAATAGCTTAGCTCCCGATGACTCTGCCTGTTTTAGGTGAGTGCTTATATAAAGCTGCTCTGCTAACCATTCCCTTCCCCCCACCCCCAATTTAAAAAAAAAAAATTAATTGCAGATTTAGGGAAGCATGGTTTTCTTATTTAGATGTTCACTCTTTTGTGATCTAGAAGAGGAAGATGTTGTGTCTTGGGGATTAAATATTTCTCACAGCCTGGACCAGTTTGGTATTTTGAATGAAAGTAAAAAGCTAAAGGAAAAGTCATTGCGAATGATGCATGATTCTTGAATTGCCGTGCGATGATCCTCATCTGTAGAACCAGAGTCTTGTGCATGCTGGTTATATATTCTAGCTGGGTTAGATATTCTTGGTTAAAAGTCAAGTAGTAGGAGCACTTGGGGAAAAGAAATATCTGGGCATTGTGTATCCAGGCTTCTTCTTCTTCTTCTTCTTCTTTTTTTTTTTTTTTTCCTATTTTCCTGTCAAAACTAGATGTTTTTTCTTTCTCTCTCTCTTTTGGAAGTGTTGAGGGGATGGCATTCCTGGGAATACGGACCAGCCTTGAGTCCTCAGAATTAATAATCAGAAGGCTTAAAACATCCTGGAGATGCAGCACTTCATCTGCAACTTTTAATTGCTCTTTTTCAGTGCATGCAGGTTAAGAAGTAAGCCTGGGTTTTCTTGCTCAGGCATTGGGGGAGAAATCTTTTCTTCTTTCTGGGACCGGATGGGAAAGTCTGGGGTTGTATTTGCAGACGCTGTTATTTCTTCTTTAATTGCCTGAAATGCATCAGTTTGTGAAATCCAGAGGCAAGTGACTTAGGGTAAATGCGAGTGCAAGAGGTGGTGGCGGTGGGAACAGACAATGTATACAACTAGTTGATGGTGTATTTTCCTGTTGGGGTGAAAGGCTGTTGTTTGGTTTTCAGCTAATTTTACCCTTTTCTTTAGCTGACCCCCAGCCTCTCCAGTGGACCTTAAAAAAAAAAAAAAGTAATGCCAGTTTGAAACAAGGGCTTGTTGTTCCATTGTTTTTGATTTAAATAATCGGGGGTTGCTGGAAGCTTAGCAGATAGGAGAGATGCTGTATATTTTCTAAGACTTTAATGTGTTAATGACAAGAGTTCAAAGTCTTTTCTCCAGATGCAGCTGCTTTTTCTTTTTAATAATTATTATTTGACTTTTTTTCCCCCCCTCCAAATGACTGAACAGTTCTTAACCTAAACTGACCACGATCTGTGGGGCATTCAGACAGGTACAGATCTTTTCTCACCACCACTTTTGATGTAATATTCATAATTTTTTCCCTAATAACATACTAGTCCTTAACACTAAACCAAAAGAAAAAAAAAAAAGAAACAACAACCACCAAAAAAACTGAGATCAGTGGTGTAGAAAAAAGGAAGTCCCTTTAGATGTGGCTATTCAAAATGACTCATTTTGCATTCTGGTCTTTACTCTTGTAAATGAAGTTTTTTTTCTCTTTTAATGCATAGACACTGCAATTTCCTTTAGTCAAATGCAAGTTATTGTGTGTGTGTGCGTGCATGTGCGTGCACGGGTTCCCTTTGAAAGGATGGTTTGCTGACTGTGAAAAAAGATGGTTTTCTGAAACTGTGCTTGAAAAATCCTTGGCTGAAGCTGGTGGTGCTATTGCTAAAGTTAGGTGTTTATGGGGCCCACTTGTAATACTTGGAAAGATAAAACAGCTTCACTTTTCTCCCCTTTTCTGCAACAGCAAATAGCCACCACCTAACTAGTTTGCATTTCCCTAGCTTCTCAGCCCTGCCCTGCCTGAAGGACTCGGCTCCTCTGGGCTGCCACCAGCCAAATAATTGTTCTCTTGAAAGCAGTCCTTCATGATCAATACACCTTTGAATGTTTTCATCACTGCAGAAATCCTTCAAGTGGATTTTGGGGGCTCTGTTCTGCATAACTGTTCTATCACTGTATGTTTTGGTGGGATTCTAGATGAGCGTTTTCTGTGTCCCTCAAAATACGGGATCGGTTGCAGGAAGTTTAGGATTTCACATACTTCATGCCAGAGAGGGAAACAGAATTCTAGTTGCTAGAAAGATCAAGGTTGCTGTTTGTTCTTTTCAAGTTGACCATCTATCCATCTTTGAGGGCTGTTTGGCTTTTTGTTTTGTTTGTTTTTTTTTTATGAAAATGCATTTCCAGTTATCCTAGGCAAGAAACCATCAGCAGTATCCATTTGGACCATGTCCGTGTGTTGCAGGCAGTGTGTGTTTCTGAGTTGAGAATGTTTGTCTCTGAAGTTGGGAATAAAAAGTATTCATGCTAAAATCACCTTTCACAAATCACCTAGTAACACTGCATGTTAGCAAAGTGTTTAAGAGTGTGCTTCTGATGGAAACCGTTTGTGACAAGATGCCAGTTGTTCCTTTGGCGATTGGTGTTTCAGCTTCCTTTATGGCGACAGTGTAAATGAAATTGTTAATAGGGTTCCATATCAGAGAGCAAAATGTGTTCATATTCCAATTTTAAACTACCTTTCTTCTCTCTGCTGGGACTAGTTAAGTTTGAGGCGTGCAAGTTCTTCTAATATTATTCCGAGCTAAAAATTCTTCCTGTCTGGTTCCCATCCTGAGTCCTCTTCCCCTATCAGACATGGCCCTCTCCTAAAGCCATCTCCAACTGACTGTGAGGTTCCAGGCCTTTTTGGACATCCTTTGTCTTGTCACAGTCTCAGACCACAGAACACAGAAGGGACATTCTAATCCTTCCTCTCTCAGCCCTCCTTCCAGTCCTGGCTTTGAGTCTTCCCAATGGAAAATTCTGGACATAACAATTGGTGATGCACCCATTTTCTTCATGGTGAATCACAGAGTGATGGAGTTGCAGCTAGAGTACTTTGCTCATATTCTTAACACTTCATTGTCAGCCTGAAGGCTTGGAAAGTGCCAGCACCTCAAACATTTTGCACCTATAAAAGCAGAACTACTGGCTTGCCTGGGAGGTGTGTGTGTGTGTGTGTGGGGGGGGGGGGGGAACACATGAAGTGGCCTGTACTCTATTCAATGGGAGTTCCAGCTGAGAGAGTGAGAGAAGATTCTGGTGGACCTTCCCAGCTAAGAGGCCTGCTTCCTGCCCCCTGCTTCTCTCCCCAGCCCCCAACTCTCAGCTTGTCTTTTAAATAATCCTTCCTCATTCCACTTTTGTGGTGGGGGATAATTAGTCACAGCTCAAGAGTGCTGAATGCTTTCTCTAAGCCATGCGTGCAACAGAGAGAAACATCCAGGGGGTGGGAGTGTGGACACCCCAAGCCTAATTCCTGGGATAAGTGCTCATGGTGTGAATGTTTTGAGACCAGGCCCTTTGCTTCTAACCTGGGCATGTTCTCCCACTTTGCAATTTAACCTATTGCAATTTAACATACCTGTGTGTGTATATAGATGTTTTTCTTTCTTCCTTTCTTCTTTTTTTACTCTTCGTGTTCCTGCCTCATTGGGAAATCGTAAGAATTAGCCACGAGGTCTGGGAAATGCTCTCGGCCTTGCAAAATTCAGAGATCACAACTCTGGGTACCCTGTGAACCACCTCCAACCTGAACCCGGTATTAACAAGGAGAAACTTGTTTACCTGACGGCTGGGTTCTCATTGGCCCACAGGGGCAGATTGTAATTGTGTGTCTAAAAACGTGCTTTTTTTTTTTTTTTTTTTTGCATCCCCCAACAGCATGACAACTGCAATAGTAATTTGACTTAAAAAAAGAACAACTTAGTGGTTTGAAGAACTCCTTTAGGAGTCTTAGCACATTGTTGGAAATCTAGTGTGGGTTTCTTCCCCCTTCTCAGCCCTGCATAAGGATGGGAGATTGTCTTCAACGAGGGTGTGTTGTTAGAACTTCTCAATAGCGGCCCCCATGGGGCAAGTTCTCAGTCTACCTAAACGTGAACATAATTTGCTCTGTTTCAGCTTGGCCGAAGAGGAAATAAAAACTGAACAGGAGGTGGTAGAGGGCATGGATATCTCTACTCGCTCCAAAGGTGAGTAAAAATCTTGTATTATCTCTTCCAGCAGAGGAGGAAATTGGAGTTTCTTTTTCTAGTTGTGGTGCAGTGAAGTGTGGCTCTAGGACCCGAGGCTGTAACACTCCCCTGATTTTGAGAGGAACCTTTGATGGATGGACCTAATTTGTGGAGAAATCCGTTCTTTTGATTTCCTTTCCCTTGTGGGTCTGTGTAGGTAGACTCACCTATTGGGAGGTGGGAGGAATTGTCCCAACAGTAAATTTTACTGTGTCATGACTGAAGGGGAGGGTGGCTGGCTGCCTCTACACAGGGTGACTTTCAGGAATTTGCAATTTAAATAAAGTGCGTTCTAGAAGAAACCAGAGTGCCCAGTTGCTGCTGGGTTTCTCATTTTGATAAGAGGCCTCTTTGGAATCACAGAAGTGAAACAAAGTTGGCCCACTTTGTTGGAAAATGGTGCTCTTGGTTAGAAATAAAGAGGAGCGCAATAGGACTCTCTGGGATTTCCGGGGGGGCCAGTGTTTGCGTTTAGGACCAGACATGGTTGATGTTTTAATTCGGAATCCTGCACTAGACTCCTCAAAATCTTTTAATTGTAGGATTAGTACTTTTCATTTGGTCTGTGTGAGACTGTATGCGGCTTCCCAGAAGGAAATAGTTACTCACTTTTTGTCTTCGGGGTGTTTTTAGGAATAAGCTCCTGGAGCATTTTCCACATCTTTGGTTGATGAAAATGCACATCTCCAAACTTAATGGTTGTACCAAGGTTGTGGTATTCCATCGAGACAAGTCACTGAGTGTCTGCTTTTAGCTGAGGATTATGGGGGAGGTAGGGAGGGCTAGAGAGCGGGTTATTACAGACTCTGCCAGAGAGATCCTGGATCTTTCTAGAATCCAGCTAGAGTGCATTAAAAGAAGTGGCTCCCTAGAGATAGCTGAAACAAAAAAGTTTTTTTGAGGCTTTTTAGAAGATAGCCCTGTCATTTGGGCCAAAGATGAGGGTCAGAGAGGGAGGGCCGAGCCTTGGGAAGTGGAAGCTGGCTGTTGATGGGGGGGGGTTGCTGCATGGTTTGCTGGGGGTGGGTGGGGGTGCCCTAGATGAGAGAAGTCCAGGCTGCCAAAGTGGGTGGTCTGTGCCTGGGGAATAGAGCAGGCTGAGGATTTGGGGAGGGTGTGTCTAGTCAGAGGGCTACTGCTTCTTCCTCACAGTCCCCTTTTCCCCCTCCAGTCTAGCCTGTGCTGGGCCAGCAGCACCTGTAATGATCAGGAGAGCCAAGGTGAAGTTTTTTTGTTTTTAAATTTAATTTATTTGGCAGAGAGAGAGAGTGTGCATGCACAAGCAGGGAAGTGGCAGAGGAAGAGGGAGAAGCAGATTCCCCGCTGAGCAAGGAGCCCAGTGCTGGATTCGATCTAGGGTCCTGGGATTATGACTCGAGCTTAACCAGCTGAGCCACCCAGGTGCCCTCATGGGGAAATTTTGAGCAAGGAAAGAACCTTCCTGAAGAGGGATCTTGAGATGGTTGCTGATGAGGGAGCATGTCCCAGTCCCCTGTGCTCAGCATAGAATGTAAAGAAAAGGACCAGAGAATGGGGGGCGGGGGGGGGGGATCTTTGTCCTCACTCTGGCCCTCACTTGTACACTGTCTCTGTCCCTTCATGTTCTTATCTCTAAAGGGGGATGTGGGTTCAGATTCCTTCCCCCATGGGCTTTTCTTGTAGAAATAGTGCTCACTAATAGTATTTACGAAGGCGTGTTTGTACCTGAAGCCTTTTCTTACTGAATTACTCTGGTCCCTTTAGGAGATGGGAGATGAGGTCACTGAGGCTCTGACTAGCAGCCTCTCTCAGGTCATCAGCATGGGATGAAATGAACCAAGGCTCCACCTACCACTAGGGAGGCTCTCTTTTCCTGGACACTCAGTGCTTGGAATACCCCGGAGCCTCATAGTGGAGACTTTTCCAGAAGGGTGAGACTCAGGGATCATGAATCTTGCCTCACTTTGCTCAGCCCCCTCACCCCATGTGGGAGAGCCCTCCCCTCATCTTCTTCAGCCCTCCTGGATGCTCCCAGCTCTTTACCAGGTTGCGTCCCCCAATGACTGTGGCACCTGAAGTGATGCCCGCATGACCACTGTCCATAGTTTCATTGTCCCACTCTGGTCCTGTCCCTACAGCAGCTAGCTCGCTTTCAGAAGACCGATGAGATCCTGTTCATCTTGCAAATTCCTGCCACTGACCTTCCAGTGCCCTCAGGTTCAAGTTGGAGGTCACTGTGGCCTTCCTACCTGGGTTCAACCCACTTGCCTTCATTGACCCTGAGACCTTCTGTTCCACTCTACCAATTTCTCTGCCTGACTCCGCTTGAGCTGCCCTGCCTGCTTCCCCTCTGGTCCCTCTTGGGGGCCTTGTGTGTCTTGTGTTCTTTGCTGGGAACAAGCTGCTCTGGGCTCTGCTGCTGCCTCTTTCTTTCTTTCTTTCTTTCTTTCTTTCTTTCTTTCTTTCTTTCATGTTTATTTATTTATTTATTTATTTATTTATTTATGATAGACACAGAGAGAGAGAGAGAGAGAGAGAGGCAGAGACACAGGAGGAGAGAGAAGCAGGCTCCATGCCCGGGAGCCTGACGCGGGACTTGATCCCGGGACTCCAGGATCGCGCCCTGGGCCAAAGGCAGGCGGTAAACTGCTGAGCCACCCAGGGATCCCCCGTCTGCTGCCTATTTCTTATCTCAGATTCATCTCACACATCCTCTCCCAGGGGCCTCTGGTGGCCACCCAGTCCAAAGGAGCCATTCCATCATTTTCAGTTATATTTTTAAAAGTAACTTCTAATTTTAGAGCGGTTTTAGATTTCTGGATAAGTTGGGATGATAGTGCAGAGTGCTCTCATGTTACCCCTCCCACTCCCCCGCACACAGAAAGCCCCCCCCCATTATTAATATCAGCCGCTAGCATGGTGCTTTTGGCACGCTTAATGAATCTATATTGGTATGTCATTATCAACTGAAGTCTGTACGTTGTTCAGATTTCCTTGATTTTTCTGCTGAGGTCGTTTTCTGTTCTAAGATCCCACCCAGTAAACCAGATTGCATATAGTTACCATGTCATGGCTCCCCGAAGTCTCCTGTTGGCTGTCACAGTTTCTCAGACTTTGTTTTCTGACGACTTTGATACTTTAGAGGAGTAGTGCTTAGGTATTTTTTGGGATGTTCCTCAGTTGAATTTATCTGTTGTTTTTCCTCACGGCTGGACTTGGGTGGACTGGGATTGCGGGCTTTTGAGGAGGAAGACCACAGACTAAAATGAATTTTCATCACCTCTCATCACATCAAAAGTACATTTAAAAAAAAAAGATTTATTTATTTTAAGAGAGAATGTAAGCAGCGGGAGGGACAGGAGAGAGAAGGAGAGAGAATCCTGAAGCAGACTCTCCCTGCTGATGGGGGGGCTGAGCCCTTGTGGGCCTCATTCCCTTGACCCTGAGATCATGACCTGAACTAAAGTCAAGAGTCCACTACTTAACTGAGAAAATGGCTCAGGCGCCCCTCGCGGCTACATGTTACTGAGGTGATTTATCCCTGGTGATGTTCAGTTTGACCACCTGGCTGGTCGGGCTTTGTTAGGTCACCAACCTGTGCTGTACTCTCTGTAAGGAGGTCACGACACCCCCTCCACACCTACTGAGTGGGGGGTACACTCTACTTCCTTGAGGCCCAGAGCTTATACACAAATTGTTTGGAAATCTTCCCTAGGAGAGATTTATCCCTTCTCCCCAGTTATTTGTTACTTAGTCATTTATATCAGCGTGACTCAGTGCTAGTTTTTATTCATTTTGTTGCTCAAGATGATGTAGCTTTAAGAGGGATGCCTGGCTGACTTCATGGGTGAAGTGGTGACCCCTGATCTCAGGGTTGTAAGTTTAAGCCCCCCTGGTGTGTGGAGATTATTTACAAATAAAATATTTATTTGATTTTAAAAAAGATTTTATTTATTTGAGAGCAAGAGAGCGAGCATGAGGGGGGGAAGAGGCAGAGGGAGAGGGAGAAACAGGCTCTCAGGACCCCAGGATCGTGACCCGAGCTGAAGGCAGATACTTAACCCACTGAGCCACCCGGGCGTCCCGAAATAAAATCTTTAAAAAGATTGTCTGGCTTAGGCCATTGGAAGCTCTTTCAATTGGCTCCTGCATCTTTTTGACATCAGTGGGGTTGATTGGTTGGTTGACTCATTAGTTGAACGCTTTCTTACTTTTGGCCACTGCAAGATGTACTAGGCTCATCTTTATATTTTCTGCCTTTGCCCTGGATTTAGCCATTTCCCCAGGGCACCCTGGTTCCTTTTATTGAAGAGTAGCATTGGAAACCATGCTTTGGCTCCTCAGGGTACTTGTTGCTACGGAGATGTCTTTGTTCCTTGTTCCTCTTGGCCCACACAGCAGGGAAACGTATGTGTGTACACTGACCTGTATGTATATCCACAACCATAAAGATTTCTCTCTGTATCTGCGTTAAACCAAACGTGAGTTTGTACACTTGTCTCCAATTCTGATCCATGACTATGTGGATCATTCCATTGCTCTCCCCTCCCTTGTCTATAACCTCATGCTCCTGAACTGAGAAAGCTGCCTCTCACCATCTGCCATTTGTTTACTACATTCTGGTACATTTTATTTTACTTTTTTTTTTTTTTAACTTTTTTTAAAAAAAGATTTTATTTATTTATTCATGAGAGAGACAGACAGAGAGAGAGAGAGAGGGAGAAGCAGGCTTCTTGCAGGGAGTCCGATGCGGGACTCGATCCTGGAACTCCAGGATCATGACCTGAGCCGAAGGCAGACGCTCAACCGCTGAGCCACCCAGGCATCTCTGGTACATTTTAAATCTTATCATTGGTGTACAGCTTGATGAACTTAAACACATGTGTACATTTGTAGGACCACAACACTAGATCAAGAGAATTGAATGATTATGGCATTCCAGAAGGTTCCTCAAGCTAACTCCAGATTTTCTTCATTGCCCTCCTCCATGACCTTTTACTTCTTATCTGTTTATTAATGGTCGCCTCTGCTGGAATGTAGCCTTCTTCTCTCCCCAGGCACTAGACCACCATGCTCAACCACTCCTTTCCCTTTGAGAAGCAGAGTGGCATAGAGTTTTTAATAAAACCTCTTCTAGAGCCAGATTCCCTGGGCTCACACTCCGGGCTGTCTGCTGCCTAGCTGGGTTCTTCTTTTTTCCCCCAGATTCTATTTATTTGACAGAGCACAAGCAGGCAGAGGGAGAAGCAGGCTTCCCGCTGAGCAGAGAGCCTGATGTGGGGCTCCCTCCCAGAACCCTGGGATCATGACCGGAGTTGAAGGCAGATGCATTACTGACTGAGCCACCCAGGTGCCCCATAGCTGGGTTATTCTTTATGGCTCAGTTTCCTTTTACCCACGGGATGGTAAAGCTAGAGCGTTGTGGTGAGAATTGAATTTGCTCACAGTCACAGACTGCTCAGAACTGGGGCTTAGTATATGCTCAGAAGTGTTAGCCAGAATTAGATTCCAAGGACAGGAATGAGCTTGTATTGATAAGCATGTCAGGTGGAAGCCCCTACTTACCATGTTCTACTGTTTTCCCCACTTACAACCTCTAGAAGGGGATGTGGAAACAGTTGGGGAAACTATGCCTAGACTGTGAAGAGTTGTAAACTTCCCGGAAGGCGGGCTTGGGGATAGGCTTCCCATCCTTCTTGGCCTTTGACATTGGAATAAAGCTTGTCTGTAGCCATTTGAGGCTGATTTTCCCAGGGACCTTGCTGTGGTGGGGAAACCATGGCAGGTAGGGGGGAATGGAAGGGGTCACCTGGTTTTGAGGGAGACCTATCTTTCCCCAGGGATTGCCTTGGATGTCTTTGTGTGGAACTGAGCTCCTGTGTTCCAGGGTTGGGTGGCCAGCATCTAGAGCGTTAGGTCAGGTGAGTCAGTTGCATTCCCAGAGGCCTAGAGCTACAATCTTGGGTTGCTCAGGTTCTCAGAGCTGAGGTCAGCATGGTCAAAATGAGATGATTGTAAAGGCTGACTTCAATCCTAATTATCACTAAGTCCATGGTGGGATGATCTAGATCCCTCAAAAGCTTACTTCTCCAGACTGTTTCTTTCTTTTTTATTTTATTATTTTTTAAAGATCTTATTTATTTATTCACGAGAGAAAGAGAGAGGCAGAGATACAGGTAGAGGGAGAAGCAGGCTCCATGCAGGGAGCCTGACGGGACTCGATCCCGGGTCCCCAGGATCACACCCTGGGCTGAAGGTGGTGCTAAACCGCTGAGCCACCTGGGCTGCCCCTCCAGACTATTTCTTGTGGTTTGGGAAGTTTCAATGCTTCTCGCCCCAAATGACACCATTGGGTCAGGAGTCTTTGTTTGTGAGCCACGGAAGCCTGTTCTGGTTAATTGGAGTAGAAAAAGGATGCATGGAAAGTGGTCCCTTGGCTCACAGGGTTGATGGGAAGGCTAGAGGTCCAGGGCTGTTCTGGGGAGTAGAGCCAGTGCACAACAACCTCAAGGTCAACAGGGTAAAGTCCTCTGGGAGAGTCCCTCCTCTTGTTTCATGCATCTGCCCTTTGGCCAGGGAAGGGCTGGTGTTTGGACACCTGGTCCACCCACCAACTGCCTCTACCAGGGAGGAAGTAATTCTTTAGGACATGACGTGGCACTCTGGCATCTTGGGAAACTGGCACCATCATTCCCTACTTGCAGGTGGTGAGTAGGCCCTGAACTGTACTGTGCTTGGGAAACTTAGAAAACTCTAAAAAAACCGACTTGACAATTCTTTAATCATATTCCAATATCTAGACCATACGACTCTTCAGGTTCTGTAACTAAATTTCAGTTTGTACACCCATGACACGCAGTCACTTATTAACTGAGTAATTCCTGAGCCAGTCATTGCCATCATCCCAGCCTTGGCATTTACTGGAGCATTTTCATTCTCTGGAGACAAAAGCTTTCAAGCTTTCAAGATGTCAGGTTGACATTTATGTCCGAGGGTAATGATCTGCTGAAAGATGCTCAAGCATAAATTGGGAGTACTGTCCAGATGCCAGATGTGTTTGCCTAGCTGATATTTTTTGAGTACGTATTAGGTGCCTAGTATTGTATGCAAATTACTTCATTTGATTTCTTTATAATCATGCTGTGATGTACATGTGTCGTTATTCCCATTTTACAGCCAAGGAAACTGAGGCTCGGTGGGATTAATGGAGTTGCGAAGTGGAAAACTGGGGTCAGATTTTATCTTTGAGTTTAAAGCTCTGTACATAGCCAAAGGTGTTCCCAAGGGTGTCAAGTCAGATGTCTGTAAGGTAGATGAGTGAGATGAGCTTGCTGGAGCCTTTGAACAGCAGAGCGCCTGCTCTGATGCGGGAGTGTGCATCTATTTGACTGCTGACCAGCAGGAATATGGCTCATCTAGTGTTGCCCGGATTTTTTTTTTTTTTCCTCCTGTAAAAATGCCGACCTGGAAATGTAGTTTGTGCAGGCCAATTTCTCAAAGACCACGTATGAACCGAACAAAACACATCTCCAGGTCAGAAAGTGGCTTGTCAGTTTGCATTCTCTGCACGAGACTGGTCACAGCAAAGTTCCTTGCAGGATTTTGGCCACACGATGCACGGCTCAGAGCAAGCCCCTCCAAGGCTAGGGACCTGAAAAATGATGGTCTCCGGGAGTTCATGTCTCCATACAAAGGCTCCCCTGTTTGGGCTGCTTTTGCCTCTTGATCCTGCCATGTGTGCATTTTGCAGTAATGATTGTGCTGTGCGGATGCCAGGCTGCCAAAGCTGAAACCATTTTTAAAAATGTCTGTGTAATGTCACCCGCACAAGGGAATGAGCCACTTGGAAACCGTGCACAGATGCAGCGGAAGCCCAAGATATTAAAATCTTGAACAGTATCATTCTTGCTGAGATTTGCCTGGGTTAGGGATATGTTTTCTGAGACAGGATGCTAGAGAATATACAATTATAGCAATTTGCTAACCAGCCTCAGACCTTAATTAGTACAGGATCCTTGTTCTCACTGTTGTATGTAAATTAAGACTGTTTCACAAAGGGATTGTTTATGAGGATGGGTATGAGATAGAGACCTTCTGCCATTTTTTTTTTCCTCAAGGAAACTCTTTAAGAAAATATAACCATAAGCATTCTTAAATCACAGTGTGATGCAGAAGTGCCGAGAATTTTCTTTTAAAAAATGAGCATCGGTATTTTTTAACTCTATTTTGGCTCTTCTGCAGCGTAAGAAGTGCCATCCATGTACTGCGCAATGGAAAGCATTTATTTATGAGTTAGATTACCAGATTGTTCCTCACCCAAGAAGGTTTAAAATGTCCTGGAATTCTGAAGATGTTGGGTAGTAGGCTTTCCAAATGAGAAATCTACCTTCTCTTGGCCAGAGTAGCATCTGCTGTGCATGTGTTCTTGGGATCCTGTCTCCCCTGTTTGTGCAGTTCAGTTTTGTGGTTCACTTGTGGAAAACTTTGTGTTTGCCCCATTTTCCCCCCCCATTTTTGAAGCCTGACCCACGCTATATGTTTATGTGACTTCTGTTGTTCTAGAAGACTGTGATCTAAAATTGACTGCTTTAGTTTAAAAAGAACGGTTTCCTTTTCTTCCTCCAATTGCTGGTAGAGGTTAGGTACCAGGTCCAAGGCCTTTTAGAGATCCTGGTACTTTTTTTTGTCTGAAACTTTCAAATATAGGTTTGATCCCTTGATGGTGGGTATTCCACCATTGACTTGAGGGGAGCAAGTTTGGAAAGCCCATGTCTCATAGTGGGGGCGGAGTTGCAGTATCATGGGGCCCTTCCAACCATCACCCCAAGTCCCTTCTGCCCACCTCCATCTTTCTTGGGGATCTAGAAATATGGCATTTCATGGACTTTAAGAAAAAAAAAAAAAAACCCAAACCAAAAGCTTTATTGAGATATAATTCACATATTGTACAAATCTCCATTTTAAAGTATAAACTTTAAGTAGTTTTGAATATGTTCACAGAGTGGTGCAACCATCACCAGGACTGATTTTTACCATTTTCCTCATCCCAGTGAGAAACCGCATCCCCATTAATAGTCCCTCCCCATTGTCCCTTACCCCAGCCCTGACAACCAGAAATCTACCTTCTGTGTCTGTGAATGTACTTAATTTTGCTTGTTTCATACAAATGAAATTACAGAGTATATGACGTTTTGTGTTTGACTTCTTAGACCTGATGCTTTCAAGACTCATCCATTTTGTCTCGTGTACGCAAGTACTCTATTCCTTTTTACGGCGGAATACTGCTCTATCATGGGTATATTACATTTTGTTTATCCACTCATCCATCTGTTAACAGACATTTGACTTGATTCCACTCTTTGGCTACTCTGAATAAACGCTGATGTGAAAATTTTGTATGCGTTTTGTGGGGATGTATGCTTTGTATTTCTCTTGGTTATAAACCTAGGTAGGAGTCTGGGGTTTGGGGTCATAGGGTAACTCTGTTTAACATTTTGATGAATGTATAGATTTCTTTTACACATTAAAATCTCTCCCACATCTCTCCACCCTCTTGACCCTGTGTGTTTTCTACTAGCAACTCTTCTTGTTTCTGGACTCTTCTTCAAACCCAGACTCCTTACAAGAAGTGTCTATATTCATGTCTTGGATTCTTCACCTCCTGATATGTCCTGCTAGCTCCATTGTGGCTTCCACGTGGTCCCTCCACATTAGCTTTGTCACTGCACTTCTGCAGACTCCCTGTTACTTTTTCTGGTGGAGCTTTTCGGGGCTTGTTCACTTTGATCTGAAAGAGGTATTGGACATTGCTCTTCATTCGTCTCCTGGAAACCATCTCTTCCTTTGGCTGTTTTTTTTTTTTTTTTTTTGCCATCTCCATCCTGGTTCTCCCCCTCTTTCCCTGGCATATTCTCTTCGGCCATTAAGTGTTGGCGTTGTAGAAAGCTTGGCCCTGTCCTCCTCTCTCCCAGCGTGTTCTTTCCCTGAGTGATCTCGCCCACATCCGTAGCTTTGTGACTCACACATTTTTTATTTCCAACCTAGATTTTTTTCCTGAGTCATGAGGCAGAGAGGGCCAGCTGCCTACCTGGCTTGCCTACCTGTTGTTCACAGGGGTCTCAGACTCTGTGTGTCCCAAGCTGATTTCACATCTCCCCACCTGCTTTCCTGCTGCCCACCCCTCCCAGCCCCCAGCAAAACAACTGCTTTTCTACCTTGATGGATAAGCCAGGGCTATGCTAGTTGGCTGGGTCAGAGATATGGGAGTTATTCCTAATTCGTCTGTCCTTTTGCCTTTTTGTGTCATTTTCTTACTGTGTTAGGTCCTAAGTATCATTCTGTATGTTATCACTCTTGTAGAACAGTGGTCTCTTGGTTCGTCCTGTGGTCTCTGTCTTGCCCACCACCCAAATCTTTGTGCAAGGGACCTCTATGGCTCCCACCTCCCGTTTAAAGCTCTTACATGCTTTCTCCTTAGTTTTAGGATGAAGATCAAAATCCTAAAATCCCCATGTGTTGCCTCCCTGCCTATCCTTTCAGCCTTTCACTCTGTTCCCCTTTTCTTTCTTACTTGGGCCACACTGATCCTTTAGATTCCAGAGAGTGCCATCTCTAGCCATGGGATCTTTTCTCCTTCTTGGGAGATCCTGTCCTCACCTTTCTCCTAACCTCCCAACCCCCCTGAGTCTAAGGCTCTGGGTCCTGCCTTTTGTTTTCCTTGATCCTCCTGTGCCTGCTGCCTTTTAACTACTGCTGTGCCTGTTCTGGTCGGTGTGCAATAAATATTTATTTTGAACGAACGAGTGAATGGCTTGACTTTGTCTATCAGATGGATAGAACTTTTATCCTGGAGAACCAAGTAAAAACAGCCTTTCAGCTAGAGACGATGGCTTTGTTTCCAGCATAATCTGTGCCTGGAAATAATTACCCAAGCTCAGATGTCTGCTTTCCCTGAAACGATCGGTGGCCTGTCTTTCTTTCCCTCCAGGGATATAGCACTCTTTGAAATGGCCCCCTTCCCTCAGATTTCTTTCCCTTCTCAAAGTAGTAATACCACTCTGGTAGGGCCCTTTCCAAAACACAAGTCCGATTGTTCTGCTATTCTGCTTTAAATTTCCAAGGGGTCCTGAAGACCACTGTCTTGAGCAGAGAGAGATTCAAGGCCCCTACGTCCTGTCCTCATCCCTGCAGACCTGCCCCTTGTCCTGTACAGCCTTTCAGGCTGAGTGTGGGTCCTGTCATAGAGGGGGTTCTCCTGCTCCTCACAGAGGCTCACCTTTGCATGTCCTTCCAGACTGCTCTCCTAGATGACTGCCTTAGTATCACTTTCTCCTCATGCTTGGGGAGCCAGGCCCCCCTTCTTTCTGAGCCTTTATTTACACCTCCTTCAGTGGAGTCCTTTGGCTTCCAAAGTCAAAATCACCCTGGAAAGTCCCTTAAATTGTCCATGAAAGTACAACAATCAGCTCTGATCAGGCATTCTTATATGTACTAAAGGCTTGAGAATTTTCGAGCTGGGCTGAGGAAGGAATCAAAGGCTAGTCCACGTACATATTTCTAGGCATCACATCATTATGCCTTGAAGACACCTGCTAAATCCCTCAAGTAGGGATGGGTGGAGGATTCTGAGGTATTCTTACTCACTTGCTGTGCTGGCTTTTTTGTCTGTTTAATACAGAGCTTCTTACAGCGATGCTGTCTGCCATATGAGGTTGTTTACATTTACATTAATTTTTTCTTAAAGGTTTTATTTATTTATTTATTTATGAGAGACATACAGGGAGAAGCAGGCTTCTTGTGGGGAGCCTGATTGGGGCTTTGTCCCAGGACCCTGTGATCACAACCTGAACTACAGGCAGAGGCTCAATCACTGAGCCACCTAGGTGCCCCATTATTTACATTAATTAAAATTAAAAAAATTGTAGTGTACTAGCTACATTTCAGTTGTCCAGTAGTTGCCTGCAGCTTAGGTGGCCATATTAGATAGCACAGGTATGGCACATTGCTATCATTATAGAAAGGTCTATTGGACAGCACTGCTCTGTAGCTTTAACACCTTGGTGGGTGGTGTGCTGGATGCCATTGGTGAAAATTTTCTAGTCAGGGATCGGCACAGCATAGAAGATGCTGAATGAATAGTTACTGCATCAGAGATCAAGTTTTGCCGGTTCAGACCCTCCTGGACCTCCTCTTTTTTCCAAAAAGCTCTGTCAAGAGAGTATGGCTGTCTCCCTGTGTTCTCAAGTTGCCATTTCTTGTCTAGGCCCCACTGAACTGACTTTCTGCCAGGCCCCTTGACATCGTGAAACGCTGGCTGGGAGACAAATAGTACAAGATATGCTGGGCCACCCTCCTCTCTCCAGCCTCCCAGATAAACCGTCTGTTGTAAAATTCATTTACCTGTGTGTCTCTTTGCCTAAGTGGTTATGGGCACCACCAGGTCTGTCTCACCTCTGATCACCACAGTACTATAGGTTTATCGTAGCTGCTCAGTAAGTGTTTTTTTTTTTTTTTTTTTTAAGTATCTCTTCCAAGAAATATAAACTAATTATTCAGGGAAGAAAATGGATTATTGGATTTTCCTTTCCAGCGCTAAAGGTAACACATCTCTTTGTGACATAGGCAGGCCATTCCAAGGACTCAGAGGAGGTCCTGCAGGACAAACCAAGAGGATCCTTGGCTTTGTGCAAGATTTGGGACACTTGGGTGGCTCGGCTGCGGTTGAGCATCCGCCTTCGGCCCAGGGTGTAATCCTGGAGTCCCGGGATCGAGTCTCCTGTCGGGCTCCCTGCATGGAGCCTGCTTCTTCCTCTGCCTGGGTCTCTATGTCTCTGCCTCTCTTTCTGTGTCTCTCATGAATAAATAAATAGATTCTTAAAAAAAAAAAAAAAAAAAAAAGAAATCAAATACAGCCAGGAGCTCGGGATCCGGTTCTTAGTTGTTATCCAGGTGTTTGGGGGCCTAGGATGAAACTCAGAGGATGATTCACTTTTCATGCTTCCCTGCTGGGATGGGGACATGGCTGCTTTGGTTTACTCAGATGCAAGGTGAGACTTACAGCATGAGTAAGTGGGGCCTAGCAGAAACACAGCAGGTGGAGCCTTTCTAAAATGGAGTCTTTTCTGCTTCCCTATCTCATTTGTAACAAGCCGAAGTATACAAAGAAAAAGCTAAAAATCCCGCCCCCCCCCCCCCCCCCGCCCGTAACCGATGTTAAGTGATTGATAGATTTTCATTTATTCTTTCTCCCCCACTTAGAAAAATATAAACAAACTTCTGTAGGGGTGAAAAAGTTCTCTTCTGGATTCATCGGCCGGTCTGATAATTTGATTGATATAAGACACACTAACAGGATGAAAACAAACAAGCTTAATGCATGAATACATGAGAAAGACCCAGAAAAATGGAGTGACTCCCGGAAATGGCCAAAGATATCTCCTTGGACGCACCATCTTCAGCTGAAGACGGAGGGTGTTGGGGGCAGGGAGTTATGGGAGGTCACCAGGAAAAGCACGAGAACAAGAGTTAGGTTGTTATGCAGATTTAAGTCGTCTTCTCCTTGAATAAGAGTTTCTAGTTTATTCCCCTTTTCCTGGTATAGCTGGGGATATATTCTTACAAATGGAGATTTTCCTTACACATGTAAATGTATCTTACAAAAGGCTAATTTCTACCTGGTGTTTTCAGAGCTACTCCTGCATTTGCAGTTTCTTAAAAATAACCAGCCTGAATTAATCCTGGTGCTCCAGAGATGGGTTTTGGGGTGGCAAATCCCTCTCCCCTGCGGTACCAGGGTGGGGTTGAATTTCTGGGACTTGGCCATCCTAGCAGAGCGTCCCTTATCTCTTTTCCCTGTACTTGCCTTCTTGCTCTTCTCTGCTTTACTCTGCCTTTAAGAGATTTTCAAGATTAGATTTAATTACCTTGATGGTTAAAGAATAATAGAGACCTTGGCAAATGGGGAATTTTGCCTTCCATCCGTGGAGGGTGGGCAGCTTAGTGGATTGTTTCATGTGGAAATAGAGACCCTAAGTGGCCAGATCATCTGCTCTCTGTTGTTCAAGAGAAGCTAGTAATCTGGATTTATTCTAGGTACAATTTGTGCTAATTTAAAAAGTATCGCCTAGCTGGAACTGGGCTGAATTCAGTTTGAGGTCCTTCGTTGGACCACCACTGGCCCAGGCCATGGTTGTAGGCTGATGTCCTGGCTATAGCTCTCCATCTAGGTCACTGGATCATCATATCAGTTGTCACTAGGGCCCCCTTCCTAATAAGGTGACCTGGTTTTGTCCTTCATCTCTTTAGCCACCTCCAGGAACCCCCTATCCCCACACAGCAGTTGGGGGAATGTCATTCAAACTAGGTTGCTATTTCTTGGGTTGGGACCAGACACACTAGTTGGTGGGAATTGTTTGAGGAAATATGTACATTTAAAATCTAGACTTCTGTCTAGTCTGGTGAGGTAGAGACCATACAGAGCAGACTCACGGCTAAGAGCTGGATGGAAAGAAGGTGAACCTACCAAGTCCACACTGCTGCACTCATTTAGAGACGTGCTTGCGCTCCGCTCCCCTTGAGTCCTTGCCTCGTATTGTGGGGACAGAATCAGAGCATCCCAATGAGGATTCAGGGAGGGGTTTGAAAGAGATCCTCAGGCTTTTTTTTTTTTTTTCTTTTTTTAAGAATTTATTTATTTGACAGAGCACAGACAGAGGGAGCAGCAGACTGGGAGAGGGAGAAGCAGATTCCCCGCTGAGCAGGGAGACTGATGTGGGGCTAGAGCCCAGGATCCGGGGATCATGACCTGAGCTGAAGGCAGAGGGTCAACCGACTGAGCCACCCAGGCGCCCTATCCTCAGGCTTAAAATGGTCTGTGGAGAAAAAGGGCAGAGAATCAGGACTAAAAAATTTGGTTAAATGGTCATCATGGTGGGTGGTCTCCCAGTGGGGAGCTTGTTTTCCCTGGAGAAAGTCATTACCCCTCTTTAACTCTAGGTGACTCTGAGACAATAGCTCTCTGCAAGAAGAATGCAGAGCCGGAAAATAGGTGGCTTGTGAAAACCTCCGGAGTTTCCCCCTATGGTTTCTCAGTAATTGTGTTTAGCTGCAAGGCCCCATCCTGCTCGGGAAATAAATCCTTACTTAATCCCCTCCTTCTGGGGAAATGGGCTCTTTAGGCAAGAAACTGGAATGGCCAAGTACCTGTTGAGAAGGGAATTTCCTCTCTAGGGTTCTGGTTTCTCTCTTTCTCGGACCCTGAAATGGCCACGGCCTCTTTTGTGTCCTCTTCCCCATTAACTTTACACCCCTCCTGCCTTCTTGGATTGCTGGGAGAAATTCGTAGACCGGAAACAGGGAAGGGGAGCTTCTGGTGAGTCAGGTCTGCTGGCACACCTTCGACCTTAGCTAACCCTTGTTGCTCATTTACCTAGTCAGATGTGTGTCCTTGGGGATACCTCTGAGCCAGGCCCTGAGCCATGTGTTGCTCTATGGCAAAGAGAGACAGAAAAACAGAGATTGAGCTCACACTTTGGTAGAGACACAAAAAAAATCAGTGAATCAGCAAAAGAAGAAAATAATTTTTGATAATTTTCAGTGAGAGATGACTGCAGTGAAGACAGCAGGAACAGCAACACACAAATGCGTGGGCGCACACACATACAGAGATGCACACAACCAAACCACCCTTCAAGATGATAAGGGGGCTGGAGGCTGGAGGGTGATGTTTGAGCCAAGAGCAGTAGTTGCCAGGTGTGGGAGGATTAGGCATTGAACATTCTAGATGGAAGCGTCAGCAAGTATACATGAACTTGGCTTGTGTGTAGCCATTGTGGTTACGGTTCGGTGGAAGAGGGAGAAAAGGAGAAAAGACCTACCATGTGTGGGGGCCTGGTAGGTCTGGACAAGCTATTGAGTGTGTAGAATAAGCCCCTCAAATTTTAAGCAGGGGCTTGCCTGTCTTACCTAGGTTTGAAGAAGGCTGCTGTCGAGGGGCAAGTGAATAGTCCTGGTGCTTTGGCTTAAGGTGGGCAGCTGTGAAGGTAGGACTGAACAAGATAGGCCAGATGATGGGCAGGGAAGGAACACCTCTCTACGGAGTGCTTGCTCTGTGCCAGGCACTACGTAGGCACTAACCCTGCAAGCTTGGGCATCCTTAATACATTCTGCAGGTTGCTAGAAATCAGGCCAGTTTCGAGACCCTCATTTGAGGAAGGCTGAGAAGGAGGAGTCTGGGGGAAGAGGTTCTGTCCGGAAGCATGGGGTGTGGTCCTGAGGGCCACCTAGACTGTTCTGCTTTTATCTGGGAGGAAATTCTGAGCCATGCAGGGATTTTGAGCCTGGCTTGGCTGAACCTGTGTCAGCCTGAGGACTTGCTGGGAAAGTTTGTGTCTTCAGTGAAACTTTTTTCCCCTCCAGGAACAGTCAGGGAAGAGCTAGTCTGGTGCACATGTAGGTGAAGGTGCGAAAAGACTTGGGGAGACTGTGTTGAGCTTTCACGATAACACGTGAGATGTGTTTGTGTGGCATGTGTTGTCTCATTGAATTCTTTTTTTTTTTTTTTTTCTCTCATTGAATTCTAATAAGCCTTTCAGGAAGGTTCTAGTAATCGTAGCTGAATTTAACTTAGGCTCAAAAAGACTTGCCAGAGGATACACAGCTGGCAGGTGGCAGTGCTTGGAGTCAGACCTAGTGGTACGGCTGATTAGCCCGCACACTGCACAACAGTGCCGGGTTGACATTGGCCCACAGCAAGCACACCCTCGGTGATAAGAGAATTACAAGGTGGTATTGACAGCCCTAGGGAACTAGGGAACCAGTCTACTGACTGGTGCAGTTAAGAGCTTTGGAGTGGGAACCAGCTGCAGTGGAATTGCCAGCACCACATGCTGAATTGGGGTGCATGCATTTGAGCGCATAAATGACTTTGTTTCTTGGAATTGCATCCATCAAATGGCTGCAAAAACATCATCCCTCCCCAGAAGGGATTCTAAAGAGGATAATCAAATCCCATCTTAAGAAATAGTAGGTGTGAATTGCACAAGCCCTGTTTGAGAAAAAGAACTGTTTCTCTTGCCAGCTCTGACCTTTCTCCTGACTTGCGTTGTTCACAAACTCCTGCTATTTTTCCTGGTCCCTTTTTTATTAGTGTGTAATCAATCAGTTTCACATTCTCTGTGGAACATATTCTACATTCATCCTCTGTTGACCAGCCGGTTCATCGTGGGACTCTTTTTTTTCTCTGGGCCTCAGTTTCTTTCTTTTTTTAAAATATTTTATTTATTTATTCACGAGAGACACAGAAAGCAAGCGAGCGATCAAGAGGCAGAGACACAGGCAGAGGGAGAAGCAGGCTCTATGTAGGGAGTCTGACGTGGAACTCGATTCCAGGTCTCCAGGATCAGGCCCTGGGCTCAAGTCGGTGCTAAAGGGCTGAGCCACCCGGGCTGCCCTGGGCCTCAGTTTCTTTATCAGTAAAATGGGACTACT
Organism: Vulpes lagopus; assembly: GCF_018345385.1. NCBI lineage: Eukaryota > Metazoa > Chordata > Mammalia > Carnivora > Canidae > Vulpes > Vulpes lagopus. Next base: position 13,371,320 of record NC_054841.1, read on the forward strand.
TAGTATCTACCTTCTTGTAGAACCTTGGTGAGGAGTAAATAAATTGATCATTTGCATTTAGAACAGTGCCTCAGAGATAAGTGGTCAGCAAAGGGCAGCTACTATTATTATATGTTTCTCTGGCTGTCTTTCCTCCAGGGCGGGGACCTTCCCCTGACAGTTCCCTGGGTAGGCTAGATGTCTAGTAGCTAGTTGCTCAGTGACCTTGTCGACAGTTGGGTTCTTGTTTTCTTCTGTTTGAAATGTGCAGTCAGGGCCACCAGGTGAAGTATTAGGCATTATTTTCCTTTTTAATAGATACAGATGCCTCCGTGGGTGGTGTATTTACACAAGGTCGGACTTGCCTGGCAGCTCACTGGAAGCTTCTTTACACCAGGATTTCTCAACCTCGGCTCTATTGACATTTTTGGGCCTGATCATTGTGGGGCTGTTCTGTGCACTGTAGGGTCAGCAGCATGCCTGGCTCCCACCACCTTCCTTTTTCTAGTTGTGGCAACCAAAAAACTGTTTCTTGACATTGCCGAGCGTCTCCTGGGGAGACCCGGTGAGAATCACGGCTTTCTGCTGTTCTAAACACCTGAGCCCCCTGCAAGTGTCACCTGATGAATGCTGGGCCAGCCCTGAGCGCCTCCTGCGTGCTGGGTGCTGGAGGTGCAGATGCAGCCCCTGGCATGTAGTGAGAGCTCTGGTTTTCTTGTAACCACTTAAAAATATTTTAAAGAGTTAAATACCCAAACGCGGTCAGAAGGAACTGAAGGAGGAGTTGGGAGTGTTTCCTGATTTCCTGGGTATTTCTCCAGGCCTCTGCAAACCCAGAGCCTACACAGCCCCAATTTCTTTCCCTCAGGTCTATTTCTGGCCAAAATTTTTTCACTTAGGTTTTGTTCTGTGCCAGCACATAAAGATGAGATTTCTTCTTCGTCCCATTTTATGGCTGCATGAGCGTTTTTTTGCATTTCAGCCTCCTGGTGCTGACACTGAAGTTGCTTCTTCCATCTTTGGCTTCCATAGGACGTGCTGTCTTGGCTGTGCCAGTGGGCTGTCCTGTACATTCCTGAGCTGGGGAGCAGGGAGTGGGTGGGCGTACTGATACCCAGGTGACCTTCCCTAGGTAAGATGCGACCTGGTCTGAAATCATTGCTTTGTCAAAGGACCACAATGAGCTGACTCTAGAGGGTCTGTCCCCCTCCCCCTCCTCCTCCCCAGTGTCCTAGCACTTTTCATCTTCATCAAGGTGACTTCCCGAGAGGTCGGCCCCACACCCAGGCCGGCCCAGGGCAGTGTGGGGAGCATCGCCTGGTTACCAGCAGCTCCCTTTCCTTCATCTGAGCCTCTTTATTTCCCCTTCCTTCCTCTGTGCCCGCTAGTCCGCATCGGCTGCCCCGGGGCAGAGTCACCCTTTTATTTCTGAGTTGGCTCTCTGATGGCCACAGTCCCGCTCCCCCTCTCCCCCTTTGCAAGCCACCCACCAGCACCTGAGCTTTCTAGAACCTGAGCTGGGCCCAGGGATGGGAGGGACCGGGCTCAGCCTGGATAAATAATGCAAATAGTTTCCTCCACAGGGACCCACTCCTCCCGCAAGCCCTCCCCGCGCAGCCAGCTACGTAGCAAAGGCCAAAGGCAACCGGTTCCTCCACACTGTCTTTGTGGTGACTTGGCATAGCTGACGGCCCCCGAGACGCACACACGTTGGGCGCACGCAGCCTTTTGGGCCTGGGCCTGCTCAGGCGGTGGGTGGAGTGCCGTGGTTTCTGGCCTGGGGTTGGGCCCTGCCTCCCCTTGCTTTTGTGAAATTTGAAAGAGCTTGGCATTCTTGAACCAGGAAATTCCTGTTGAGATGTTGTCCCTTTTCCAGAAGGCCTCATCCCCCCGGAGGGGGAGAAGGGGGCTGGGTGGTTGCAACCGCCTCTAGTTGTTGAGGGCAACACAGTTGAATTCATTTGTAAATCAGCCTCTTTTCCCTGGATTGAGACAATTTCTGTCCTGCCTGTGGAGTTTGGAGGTTCACCTTTTCCATGCGAATGCTGTTGAGTCGCCTCAGTCCGCCTGATTTTCAGGGAGGGACCTTCAGAGGGAGAAATGCACCGACATGTAGCGGGAATATGGCTTTCTAAGGAGAGGCATATCAGAAGTAAGGTTAATTTGAAAATTATTAGAAAAGAAAAAAAAGCTCAAAACCCCTTCACATCGCAAACCAGCACACTCCCTTCTGGACTTCTCACACCAGCCAGCAGGACAAGGGCAGTTTGTTGCGTTTATTCACATCCGGTGAAGCAAATGGCTCTTCGGTGCAGTGTGCTGAGGCTTCGCCGGGCTGCTGGCTGTCGAGGGTGATAAATTAGAGCTGAGAGCCTGGGGACATGGAGGCGCGTCCCCTGCCTCAGACTGCCCGACTGCAGAGAGGTGAGGGTGACCTTCCCGAGCCGGGCCACCTAGTGCATACAAGACAGGGGCTGGCCTGGTAAGTGGTGACTCTTAGCCTGTCCTCTTTGCTGCTTCCTCCTCCCCCTGGGAGAGGCTGCTGAGGATCCGGAAGCAGGAATGTCTGCCGGGTGAGAGCCTCAGTTCTCTTTCAAAGAGAGGGGAGGCCCTGTGAGCAGCAGAGCTTTCTCAATGGCAGGTAAGCGCCCCTTTTCAGGGTTACCTGCCCCTCGCTTGCTTTGCCTCTGAGGTGCTCGGGAATCCTGGAACAGTGACATTTTTCCCCCCAAGTTGAGAATGACCCTTTTGTTCCACAGCCTTATTTCCATACCAAACCTTTTCCTGGTCCGGGTGAGAAGTTCACCTTCTCAGGCAGGGAGGCCCCTGACAAGGCTGGTTTTTCTGGAGGAGGCTGCTGCAGGCCCCTCGGGTGGGCTGCAGCCTGTCCTCGGGGTGGTGTGGTTCTAGACGGTCGGCGTGTGCCCAGATCATTCCTTTTCTCTCATGTGTTCCTCATGGCTTGGGTATTATCTGCTGGAAGAAAAAATCCTGCCCCCTTCTCAGCCCCATCCCTTTGCTCCCCCATTCTCATTTCTGCTCTGGGCCTGAGGGAAATTCCAGGCTCTGGTTTCATGATGATGTCCTTACTGGCAGGCGAGGGCCCTCTGATTCCCGGGGAGGGAGGCCTGTGTGGGTACCTGCTTGTGCCTTTGGACAGCACGTTGAGATGATTAACCGGGCTGCGCTCTGCTGCTCCTAGGAGAGTGGCGAGTGGTCCTGTTTGAAGGAGGCTATGGCGTGGGCTGGCAGTGACCGTGAGTCCTGTGTGCCACTGCCCTGGAGCCCCAGCCAGCGCAGGCCCCTGCTGCCCACCTTCGTTCGCAGTGATGGGAGGCAAGCCGGACTGCTCACAGTCTGAAATGCAGAAGTCCTGTCTCGAGCTCATTCCCGTCTCCACGTTATATGGGCCGGCCGGCGTTTCCATAACTCTGACCTTAAGAAGGCTCCTCTGAGAAAACTAGGCCTGATTTTGCAACGGAGGCATGGGGAAGGAAGAGGAAGAGGAGGAGGAGGTGGAGGAGGAGGAGGAGGGATGATTGTGGGCTTGGAAAAACAGCTATGATTTATGGAGCGCTTACTCTTTGTGGGCATTATGCTGAGAGCTTCCCATGACTGAACTCATTTAATCCTTTTGTAACTCCCCAAGGTACCCTGATCTCCATCCTGCAGAGGACGGAGGTACAGAGAGGTTAAGTAGCTTCCTTAAGCTGCACTGCACGGAGGTCCTAACCACTGTGACACCCTGCCTGTTTCATCTGTGACCTGGTTTATCAGCATATGTGCTCCAGGTTCTGTGCAGGGTGGCCAGCTTGTCCTGCATTGTTGTCAGACTGTCCGACTCTGGACAACCGGCAGTTGGCCACCCTATGTGATCCACGATGCCTGTCGGCTTGTTGATGAGGTTTCTTTTCATTCAGGCCCACAGGCTGGCCGTCCACAGCATTAAGGACATTTTAACACCCACAGAAACACACAGGGTGATACTTCTGGGGAAGTGCCCTTCTGTCCTGCTGGGGGCCCTTTCCCTCTCCTAAGGAGACAATTCTCTGTCATGGTGTGTCATTTCCCAAACTCTGGAGAATGTCGAAGGCCATGACTCAGGTGCCGGATGTGGGTGGGGGTGGGGTGCCTATAGTGGCTGAGTCTGGCAGGCTTGGATGGAGATTGGAAGGGAGCGTGGAGGGTGTGTGTGTGTGTGGGTAACTGGGTGGCTCAGTGGTTGAGCGTCCACCTTTGGCTCAGGGCGTGATCCCAGGGTCCTGGGATTGAGTCCCACATTGGGGTCCCCACAGGGAGTCTGCTTCTCCTTCTGCCTGTGTCTCTCTCTCTCGTGTCTCTCATGAATAAATAAAATCTTTAAAAAAAAAAAAAAAAGGGTGTGTGGGAGAGAGGCGTGGGAAGAGATGACCAAGCAGGCCCCCTGCCCTCAGCCTGTTCTGTGACACGGCCCATGTTCTGGTGCCACCATTGGGAGGTGAGTGTGCTTCCTGGGGAATACAGCGAACCCCCAGGCCACCATCTGTATTTCCGAGGGAAAAAAGGCCAAATGAGAGTGTACTCTTAAAACATAGACCCTGTGTTATGTGGCCCTCTTGCTATAAAACTGAGGACAGTCCCTCCCCGGCCTGAGGCCATGTGTGAGCCTCCTAGTCACATGGCCTGGGTTCAGATCCCAGCCCTGCTACTTGTGTCATCTTGGGCAAGTGACTTAGACGGAAGTATACCAAAAGCATTTTGAACAGGGCCCCCGACGTCGTATGTATTAAGAGAAAGCCTTAGCTGTTAATACTCGTGGCTTTGGAAAGCTAAGAGGCTGGGTTATCTTGAAGTTTGGTGTCCTTGAGGTCAGGGGACATCTAGGAAGGGCTGAGTGGGATTATTCCTGGTGGTTCACAAGACATGAGTTGGAGAAGGATCTCATCACATGTTCCTAATACCCAGTAGGCCTTCCCGTATTATTAAGATTTCAGTGAAATGTCACAGGAGGGGAAAGTTCTGCTGTTTCCTGATCCATGCCAAGCTGTTCTCCTGCGTCACCGCTCTGTCCTTTGCTTGGAGGAGCTGTCCTCCCTTGCCCACGTTAACTCCTTCAAAACCAGACTTATTTTTCGGGGGAGATGGGAGTTAGGAGGCAGAGGGTCACTGGTGGGCTGATGCAGTAGTAGAATCGCAGGCCCCTGCTACCCCAAGGAGAGGACTTTCAGATCAAGAGCGAACCATTTCCCTGGTAATACAGTCTACAGTGGCTGTTTGTCATCCTTCCAAGTTTATAGATGTGTTTAGCAATAAATCCTTGTCAGAATTAAATCATTAAAAAATGAAAAAAAGCTTGACTCAGCTTTCTTTCTGGACGAAATGGTTCTTAAGGCAGCCTTGTTGCCATGACTGCAGTGATGTCCACACCCACTATTCTGTCCCCACCTGAGGCCTGGGAGTGGGAAGTTTTTTTTTTTTTTTTTTTTTAAGTGGGAAGGTTTTTAAGTCAGAATGCTCTCCTGCTCCCTCATGCTTTGGAAGGACTGTGAATCCAGTTGGCATTTCTCACTTTTCTCCTTCAGAGCCTCACTGAAAGCCTGTGCCTTTGACAGATGTGTCTGTTGCTTGGAACCTGTTAAACTGCTGCCCCTTGGACACTGCCGCCAATCTCTCATTAACTCTAGAGGGAGTTGGTGTGTTGGTAGCCAGGAACAGAATTGGGGTTTTTGTGGTTTGCTGGGACTAGAAGTTTGGGATCCTCTAAGGTACATACAGCCTTTTCTCCGATCCCTCTGTCTCTGAGCAGGACCCTGGTTTCCCCTTTGGTTTCTTGGCTTGGGTAAAATGCTGTCTGTGGCTTATATTGCTTATGTGTATATTTCTCTCTTCCTCGGAATAATGAATTTGAAAGTTCAGAAGACACCTTTAGATCCTGTCGTTCTGTAGTTTTAAATCTTTGGTGTTGATGACACTCTTGGCAAGGTGATGTAGGCATGGCCCTCTTCTCAGGAAATTGTGTCTTTGTACAGAACTGTGGCTTGTAGATTGTCGGTCCCTGACGCACCTTCATGGATGCGAAATGAGAAATTCTGGTCTGTTCCTTTTATCCCTTCTCCTATTTTGCAGATGGAGCCTGACAAGTAGAGAGGCTGGCCTGGCATCTTCTCCTATTTAGCTGTTTTATTCTCTTGCCTTGCCTCCTTGCTCCATTCTGTCTTCACAGCTCCAGACCGAGCCCACAGGTGGCTGTGGGGCAGGAGAGCAGATGGGTTTCTCAGTGTAGAACGGGGTTCTCTCTACACTTGGGAACTGGGATTGCATCTCCTAAACACACATCCTGGAGGATCTGAAACCAGTGTGCATCCAAATTCTCTGGAGGGCTCCTTAAACCGCAGATCGCCAGGCTCTATTCTAGAGTTTCTGATTCTGTAGCTCTGGGGTAAGGTTTGAGACTGTGCCTTTCTTACAAATTCCCAGGTGGTGCCACTGCTGCTAGTGTGGAGACTGCTTTTTGGGATCCACCGTCCCAGGGCGTCTCAGTCACAGGTGGGTAACTTATGCTGTCCAGGGAGGGGCTGGTGTCCTTTCTGCCTCCTGGAGGCTGGCCAAGCGTTGGCGAGGCTGTGTTGATCATCTACCGTATTTTTGTATTCCAGCACAATGATTCTCCAGGAGGCTAGTCCCACCCCTCTGTGAATGTTTGGGAAGTATGCGGGGGTGCTTTTTGTCATCAGTGTGTTTGGGAGCTCTGTTTGCAGCGAGTGGGAGTGTGCCCAGGTGTTCCTTGCAATGAGGGAAGCTGTCCCTTCCAAAATATAGCGGGCTCCATTAAGAAACTTGGAAACACATGACTTGCTTGTTGTCCTGAAATGTTCCCTTAACTTTTCTGCTGGTGTGTCTTTGCTCCTGTACTTTCTTCTTTAAAAATCTACCCACAGGGGTGCCTGTGTGGCTCAGTGAGTTGGGCATCTGACTCTTGATTTTGGATCCGGTCATGATCTCTTGGTCGTGAGATCGAGCCCCACATTGTGCTCCGTGCTCAGCACAGGGTCTGGTTGGGGTTTTCACTCCCTCTCTCTCTGCCTCCCCTTTCTGCTGCCCTGCCACTGGGTGCACTCTCTTTCTCTCAAATAAGTCTTTAAAAGAAATAAAATCTTAAAAAAAAATCTATCCACAAATAAAACAAAACATAATAAATACCAAAAGCTTTGCCCAGTTGCTTTCAATTTTGGGCTGGCCAAGATGCCCTTTCTTCTGGGATGCATTTCCTTGGGGCCTCGAAAACACCTTTGTGGTTTTTTAGTTTTATTTTTTTTTAAAGATCTTATTTGTTTCTCTGAGAGAGAGGATGAACAAGGGGAGGGGCAGAGGGAGAGAAAGAGAAGTAGGATCCCTGCTGAGCAGGGAGCCTGACTCACTGGGCTCTATCTCAGGACCCTGAGATCATGACTGGAGCCCAACGCAGATGCTTAACCAACTGAGCCACCCAGGTGCCCCAATTTTTTACTTATATTTTAATAGGCTCCACACCCAGCGTGGAGTCCAACATAGGGCTTGAACTTACACAGCCCTGAGATCAAGACCGGAGTTGAAATCAAGAGTTGGATGTTAAGCAGCTGAGCCACCCAGGTGCTCCAACCAAAACACCTTTCTTAAACACACATACTCTGATCCTTGAGCAAAGTTATTTGAGGTTTATCAGCTTCACGTTGAACAACTCCCAGACTTGAGTCTTCCTGCCCTCCCCAAGCCTGTGGTAATTGGTCCCAAATTCGTCCATCTGGTGACATTGTTTATTCTGAATCAGGCCTTTGCCATTTGCTCATTACTGGGTTTGGTTTGCACGTGCTGCTTTTTTACATGCAACTGAACCTCCCAAATACCTCACTTTAAATTTATTTTCATAAAGTAGTCTATGCTCCTGATAGATAAAGTACACAAGGGTACACAGTGAAAAATAATCCTTCCCCCACTGCCTGCATGTTTTCCTCCCCCGAGGCAGCCGCTAGTCCCCGTAGAGAGCTTTTTAGTAGTTTTGTGTTCATCTGGGAATGTTCTAGGCTTGTGCCAACTTAGATATATAACATCATTTTTGGTGTGTGTGTGTGTTAATCTGTTAATCGTGCTCAATGTGTGTTGCTTTTTAAACCCGATACGTGTGGAGATAGTCATGCATCTGTTTGCATAGAGGTGCCTTCTTATTCTTAATGACCATAGAATATTCTGTATGAAGGGCATCTGGCTGGCTCAGTTGGTAGAGCATGCTCTACCATGTGGCTCTTGATCTCGGGGTTGTGAGTTCAAGCCCCACATTGGGCTTAGAGATTATGCAAAAAAAAAAAAAAAAGATTATTCCACTCTATGGCTATGGTATGTTATTAGATCACTCCTCAGTTTGTGGACATGTCAATCTTTTCCAGGTGTGGGTACAATACCCAGTACTTCATTTGTTTTATTTATTTATTTATTTTATTTTTTATTTTTATTTTTTTACTTTATGATAGTCACAGAGAGAGAGAGAGAGAGAGAGAGAGAGAGAGAGAGGCAGAGACGTAGGCAGAGGGAGAAGCAGGCTCCATGCACCGGGAGCCCGATGTGGGATTCGATCCCAGGTCTCCAGGATCGCGTCCTGGGCCAAAGGCAGGCGCCAAACCGCTGCGCCACCCAGGAATCCCCCCAGTACTTCATTTGAATCATCTTGGGGGTGCTTTGCTCCCTGTGACTCTTATCTGTAGCATGTGTTTCTAGGAGCAGATTATTGAGTCAAAGACAAGGTGGAGATGGAGAGTCTTCACTTATGGGGGTGGAGTGGGTTAAGGACCTCTGTTGGGTATGGGAGAGAGGAGATTCTCTCTAGGGGAACACCAGTCCCAGGCTGCACCTTTTTGGTGGATTTTCCTGCCTAACTAGCTGTGGTGTGCCTTTGGGTCATCCTTTGGGCTCTGCCTCCATTTTGAAGTCTGTGGGATGATCCAAGCTCTGGGGTTTCTTCTCCCTCAAGGTACCTGCAGTTACCATTTAATATCCTTTCGGGGCTATGGGTCAGTGCAGCACCTGCAGCACTTGCTCAGGATTTTTCTGAAATTGCCTGGTGAGACTGGATCAGCCTTTGCAGAAGTCCTTCACTGTCTCCTTTAATGAATGTCCTGGAAGATGCTCTGACTTTCAGTTGGAGGGAAACCCCTAGGAGGCCTTGCGTGTGTCTGTACCAAACCATGTTCACCTGCCCCAGTGGCCCCTGTCCACACATGGAGGTTGGTGACGCACGGCGTGTCCTGCATGCTGGGGCTTGCCAACAAGTTAAAAACAGTGGGGAGGAGCATCGTCAGGTTAGCATTGGGGATAGTCGTCCTTCTGGATTTCACATCTCACCCCATCACCTTTGCTTTTACATAGCTGTCTTTCCTCGGGACTGTAACTTCTCTTTCTCAGAATGTAAGGCACACCACGCTGTGTCATTATTTCGTCCCTACGCTAATGAGATAGCCACCGGGCATGGAACGGATCCAAGGCCTTGCAGGTGAAGGCTGGGTGGTGGTGGAAGTGTCTGTGTTTAAATGAGATGCTAGAAGAGTCAGCATGGGAAGGAATGAATCAGTTGGGGAGGCAGGGGGCTGGCATGTCTCAGGTGAGAATCAGTGAGAATGTCATTTGTGTCTGTCCCTTTGGAAAAAAAGTCACAAGCACAACACAGTGAATGTTGTCATCTTCCACAAAGAAGTATGTGTGCCTTCCTTCGATTGCTTGAAGTGTGTGGCCTTTTTGGCCTGTCTCTCATGGTTTCCTGCTGTTGCCATCAAGCATGGGTATGGAGAAGAAATAGTTCTTTGGGATAAGGACGGTACTGGTATCTGTGTGACACAACTCATGGTGGCTGAGTCATAACCAGGTCAACTGGGACACAGGAGAAAAGGGTGGGAATATTGGCAAATGGAGAGCACATTTCCAACTAATAAATGGCCCAGTGGTTGGTATTCAGATCTGTCTGATGCCATAAGGCCACACAGGCTCAGATTTGTGGTGTATTTTGTTTTCTGTTTGTTTTTTAAGAGAAGCCAGAAGTCCAGATTATGTGAAGCATCTCAATTTTTATTTTCTGGCAGTGAATTAAAACTATAACAAAAGTGGTGTTAGGCTGAAGAGAGAGTGTCTGACCTTTGAGACAGTTAACCGAAGAGATGGGGTGAGTGGATTTCCGGAAGGATCAACACTACAGTGGCATCGGCCCGGGGACAGAATGCGTTGTGTCACACACACACACCCCCTCCCCGGGGGGCCTAGGCCTCCCTGACTGCTTTAAAATATGTGGTCCTGTGTGTCTCTTTCAGATCCTGGCTCCACAGAGAGAACAGCCCAGAAAAGAAAGTTTCCCAGCCCTCCGCATTCTTCCAATGGCCACTCGCCACAGGACACATCCACAAGCCCCATTAAAAAGAAAAAGAAACCCGGCTTACTGAACAATAATAATAAGGAGCAGGTAAAGGGCCACTGGGGATGGTGCCCACACCAGCAGGATGAAGGCTCTAGTGAGCAGCGCTGCAGCTTTCTGGGTGTTTCTGACAGCCGGTGTTCTTGGCATTTAGCAAGCTGCCTTGTTCCAGCTGTCATTTGTATAGGACAAGAAGGGCAGCTCAAAATGAGTCTAGAAATTTCCAGTGGCTTTTTAGATCTGTTTTGGGGGACAGAGCAATGATCCAGGAGAGCTGAGGATACCGTGCTGTAGGATTTGGGGATTTTCCTTGGTTTTCTTTTTTTCCCACTCTAGGGCGGTTTCCCCAAGTGGCCTGAGTTTTTCCTGCTAGGCCATGCCAGTAGGATGGTTCTGAGCTCTGCCTGGAGGTGGTTGCGTGATGGAGGCAGGCTCCCTCCTGGTCTCAGCTTTCTCATCTGTAAAATAACGTGGTAACACAGCTGCCAACTCTACCTATTGCCCACTGTCCTCTTCCATAATTGGTCACCCTTTTGTCTCATTGTGCATAGACCCTGGGGCTATGGGTGTCTTCTTGACTCCCATCCTCCTTCTGCAGCCAGGACCTGTCAACTAGATAAGGAAAATCCATTAGCCGTCTGAGCTCTTAAGAAACCCAGCTTTAAAATTCTCTGATGCAGGCTAGATAGATTCTCTTCTGATTTGAAAAGAGGAGAGATGCTTTAGTGGACTGTGAGGTCAGATCTCCTGGCATTGGAGGAAACAGGATGCCCCAGTGGTTCTGCTAGCATTTCAGTAGAGATTCCTTGGGATGCATTCATCCATCTTTTGTGTTATGGAGTGCCAAAGTGGGCCCTGGGGATTGGAGGTGGAATAACACAAGGTTGTCGCTTTCATGGGAAGAAACCTAGCAACGGTTAAATGCTCAGAACTGGGAGAGGGGTGCATTTCTGCACACTAATCTATTTCCATTCTCAAAATTATATAGTGAGATGCCAGCACTGCCTTGGCTGTGTGGCTGTGGGCAAGTTAACCTCTTTTTGCCTAGTTTGCTCATCTACTGAAACGGGAATAATAGTTCCACTACTAATTTCACAGGGTTGGGGTGGTAAACCGAGCTACATGATGTCAGTCATAATAATAAAAAATTAGGCCAGGCTCCACACTAAGTGGAATAATCACAAAAACTATGTGTGAAATAATGAAATGACAGCTATAGAAGTGTTCTAGATCTGTGCTGTTTGAGATGATAGCTACAAGCCACATGTGGCCATTGAGCACCTGCAAATGGCAAAGGGTTTGAGTTGTGGTTTTTTGAGCCAAAATTTCTAGTTTTTATTTAAATTTCAATTAGTTAACATACAGGGTAATATTAGTTTCAGGTGTACAATATACTGATTGAACACTTCCATACAATACCCCGTTCCCATCACAGGAAGTGGTCTCCTTGATCTCCACCCCCGTCCCCCCTGCCCACCTCCTCTGTGGTAGCCATCAGTTTGTTTGTTCTGTATATTTAAGAGTCTGTTTCTTGGAGGAACTGGATTTTTAATTTTAATTTAAGTGGCTGCCTCTGGCTTATGGCTACTGTGTTGGATAGTCCACATCTGATGAGTTGGGAATCTAATGAGTTGGGACTCTTGTTAAAAGAGAAGAAACAGGTCCTAAGTAAATTTCTAGGAGGGTTGAGCAACATATAAGATAGTGCTGGTGAATACTAATACTAAGAGCGGTTGGTTGACAGCATGTCACTTCCTGTTGTAAGGCATTTTTCTGTGTTAATGTTTATAATAACCCTGTGGGAAAGGACTGTAACTGTGTCCACTTTACAGATGAAAACCGAGAGGTTCAGAGAAGTTAAGTTGTCTCCTTAAGGCCTCAGGGCGAAGCAGAACCTGCATTTGAGCTTAGGTCTGCATGTCTGGCTTTAAGCGCTGGGGGCCTATCCCTGTCACCCAGGAGGCATGCCATAGCTACTGGGCATGAAGACTGGGGGATGTGAAGGGGTGCCTGGGTGACTCAGTTGGTTAAGTGTCCGATTCTGGATTTCGGCTTTGATTGTGATCTCGGGATTGTGGGATCGAGCCCTGCCTTGGGCTCTGCACTGGGTATGGAGCCTGCTAAAGATTCTCTCTCAAAAAAACCCAAAATACCAATGAAGGCCACGGATAATCCCCAAACCTTAATTTAGCTAGTAATTTAACTTCCTGGACAAACCTTTTCTTACCAGGTAACTGGAAGACATGAGGCAGGTTGTGTCCCTTCTGTGCAGAAAGCCTTGTCCTTTGTCCTTTCCCTTGTGTATGCACAAATGCATCACAGTTTTGAGTTTCTACGTATCTTTTAAGGAATTGACTTGTACCTCTCTTTTTGGAAGCTAATCAGCTTGTGTAGTCCATGCATTTTCTTCTCCTTTTCCTCATCCATGTGTTAGTACTGTTTCTGTGACACTCAGGGCCCATGACTACAATGATACGTTTGTCAGTCGGTGTCCGCCTTTGGATTAGCCGCCTCAGAAAGTAGCCAGTGTTTGGTGGCTGCTGTCACCACAGGGTGGGGGCTCATGAATACATATTGTACTCTGGGTGTGGAAAAGAGGAGACTCTGAGTAGCTGGACACAGGGCATGGTTACACCCCTGAATAATCTGTCATCTTCAGTATTGATAGAAGACTGTTGCCCAGAGGAAATGCAGTCCTGACCTAGAGATTGGGCTCTTTCTAGCTCCACTGCATCTGGGAAATTCATGTTGGGATCTTGTCAGTTTTTTTCCTGTCTTTGAGATTCAGTTACCTTGTAAAATAGGGTTTTGGACTGGAAACATCATAAGGTTGATTGTAGGTTTGTTTTTCAGACCTAAAACTCCCTGGGGCTGAACAGTCAGGAGCTGGCAAAGGAGAAACAGGCTTAACTGCACAGAAATGACATTCCTGACCTTTGACCCCATAATTCATTTTAGCATATAATATTTGCATAGTAGTGGCAGCCTCCCTCCCGTACAATCTGTTTTTCCTTAAGGGGAACTTAAATCCCTTAAAAAAAAAAATTCCTCTGGACACTTTCCCCTTTCTCTTTCTTTCTTTTAGAATTTTATAGCATTACAAAATTATGGAATTAAAAGCAAATTGTAGGTCTGCAAGGGCTGGGTTTTACCAATAATATACTTTCTTAGTCACCACTATTTGAAGATCATGGGATTTCAAATAGCAACTTGTATTTTTGAATTCTTATAAAAACTCAGAAAAAGCTGGCAATAGCTGGAGTGGAGTAGAGCCTGCCCCTTTAGACACAGGGTCTGGGTCCTCTAGTTTTCCACAATTCCACCCCTCCCCAGTGTCACACCCTGCCTGCTTTGTGCATTCCTTCTGCCTCCGGCTCTTTCAGGCACCAAAGTGCCTTTGATTTTTGGCATATGTCAAGATTCTTCTCCCTTCTTCTCCTTTTTCTTTATTTTCTTCTTTGTGTTCAAAAAAGAAAGCTAGTCTGGCCTTATAAAAAGAAACAAAAAACGCCCCATGTTTTTCCATTTTTGGTAGAGACCTTTTATTACCTAGTGGAGAGATGGGGTTGACCTTTTTAAGATTGGCCCCCATTTCACCCATTTTTCATATATTAGGAATTGAGTACTTTTAGGGTAGTTGTAAGAGTAACTTGAAAACACGCTTTATTGTTTGGCACCTGCCTTTGGCCCACGGCGAAATCCTGGAGTCCCGGGATCGAGTCCTGTGGGATCGAGTCCTGTGTCGGGCTCCCTGCATGGAGCCTGCTTCTCCCTCTGCCTGTGTCTCTGCCCGCCCCCCCATGTCTATCATGAATAAATAAATCTTAAAAAAAAAAAAAAAAAACGCTTAATTTTTTGGGGAAAAATGTAGTTAAGGCTTACAGTTAATTTTTATAGCCTTTTGGCTGAATGGTTTCATGCTGTAGGAAAGGTTTGAAAATGTGGAGGTGCTTTTTCTTGGGATTGGCTTGGGGGGGAGACATCCTACGACCTGGAAGGATGCTCCTGGCATTTTGTGGAAGGCTAGGTTTCCAAATATCCTGCAGTAGATGGCCCAAGAAGTATCTTCCCTCACATGACATAATTAGGGCCTTTACTGAAAAACACCAATCTAATTTTTAGTTCTCAGGACATTTGATTATGAAGACTCCTTTTGGGAGGATTCCCCCTCCCCCTCCTTAACAGATTGAGAAATAATCTGCTAACAGATTGGATGGCCAATGTTATACCTTTGATCAAATATGGCAGAGAAATGCTGCAGCTCCTCCTTGCTGTCTCTGAGTATAGGATATATATATATATATATATATATATATATATATACACACACACACACACCATAAATAGCTTTTATTTTGTTGGGCCCGTGCATTGTCTTAAAAATTAAAAAATATCCACAGAAGCCCCTTGTTGGGCTGAGGCAGGTTTTGTTTTTTTTTTGTTTTTTTTTTTTTTTGAGGCAGTGTTTTAACCTTTGAGATGATTCGGGGGGTCGCAGGCTTGCTGGCCTCTCCCTGAGCTCTGGCAGCACTGGGTGTGTGTACCTGCCGAGCTGTGTTGATTGCTGGAGCTGAACCGGGGCTGCCCCTTGAGATGGGCCCCAAGTTCTGCCTCTCCTTGTTGTCTCGCCAGCGTCCAGGCTGGATGCCAGTGACATTCCTCACGCTCCAGGGCTGGGCAGTTTTTCTTAGAGTGGAGGCATATTTTGCAGTATTTGTGCTTTATTTATTTATTTTTTTAAAAAAGATTTTATTTATTTATTCATGAGAGAGACACAGAGAGAGAGAGAGAGAGAGGCAGAGACACAGACAGAGGGAGAAGCAGGCTCCATGCAGGGAGCCTGATGTGGGACTCAATCCTGGGTCTCCAGGATCAGGCCCTGGGCGGAAGGCGGCCTTAAATCTCTGAGCCACCCGGGCTGCCCGTATTTGTGCTTTGTGCTTTAAATGCTGAAGAATAAGAGCTGGAACATGGAATATTTTTGCTCATGTATGTTACCTCTGTGGTCCATGTAGGAGTTTGAATCTGTGGTTTCCCCGTTTCTCACACATGTAGCTTGTGCTCACACACAGCCGGAGCACCCGTTTTCTGCTTTACGCAGGCGAGGTGTTTGCTGACTACAAAGCCTGGGAGCCAGGTGCTGCCCAGAGCCTGTTTTTGTAAGTAAAGTTTTATTGGCACATTTATTCATTTACATATTGTCTCTGGTTGCTTTTTTGCTACTGTGGCTAACTGGAGTCCTTGTAATAGGGACCACAGGACCTTCAAAGCCCTCCGCTATTTACTGTCTTTACAGAATAAGTCTTTTGGCTGCTGGTATAAGGCTGAGAGGTATTAGAGAAGTGAATGAATGAGCCCTGCCTGTTTTCTTGTTCAGTCAGTCTGTGGGAGAAGCAGGGAAATAACACTTGCTCACACAGCCTATAATAACACAGGTTGCAACCTGTTTGCCTTACCAGCAGGCTGTAACACACCTTCTACATAGCGGGGAGAAAATCTTAACTGCTTTTGCCTGGAATGATTTTGCTTTTCCTTTTTTAAATGTTCTATATTTGTTATCAGACTATGTTTATGGAGCAGGAAACACTTACAAGCAGCAGATAAGGCAAGTATCTGATGGCTACGGAGGTTACCAGGCAGCTGGTTCTCAGCAGCAACAACCACTACTTCAGGAAAGAGGGAATATCCTGAAGAGAGTTGGGAGCAGCCTGGCACGCACCTCTCCCTCCCCCAGGAACACCCTGTTCCCAGCCAGATGTGGGATAGGGGCAAGGACATGGGGGGAAGCTTAACTTCAGAAATGGCTTCTACTGGACAGGAAAGACCTGGGTTGTTAGGGAGATTAGCTGGCCTCTTCGATTCTTCCAGTTTCGTTTAGATTGGCTCTTCCTGTCCTATTATTAACTTGCTGAAAGGAAGTCAGGCTCTGAACTATGGCTTACTGCTGTGTTGCAGAAGCCACAAAAGCATTCTGGAAGACCTCACTCAGGTTAGAAATAGTTCCTGCTTGAGTCGCTTTAACCTAGTTTTCTCATCTGTCAAGTAAGACTAGTAGTGTCTATCTTGAGTACCTCTCTGGGGGATTATGAGGAGAAAATGAAGATGGTGTGTAGGAGAGTATGTTGAACTTGTAACATGGAGAGAATATGGTAACGATGTTACTCCCTGGAAAACAAGTATAGAGTGCTGTATCCAGCTGAACCAAGGAAATAACTGGGCTCAAGAATTAGCAATCACCCTTAAAAGTCTTAGCTGTTTTCTCAGTAGAAATGAGAGTAGGGAGGCATAGAAGGATGGATTAGCAAAGATCTGCTAAGGAAGCATCTGGGAGGTTTGATAAAAAGGAGTGTAGAAATAGGCATGTCGAGAACATTAAAACCTCATAATAAAAACCAGGAACAAGACATGACTGCTTGTAATTTTGACCGCTCTTTTCCATTATTCTGAAGGTCCCAGGATAAAATAAGAGCCCCATTAAAACAAGGAGAAAAGAAAAGTGTAAAAATACTAGAGATGAACAGACAAAACTGTTCTTGCCTAGGGAAGATATTTTTAATCTAAACTATTATAACTGTTTATATATTAGGTCAGGATTAACAAAAATCTAACAACATTTCTGTGTACCAACAAATAGCTGCTTAGAAAGTAGGATAGAAAATGATTTCATTCATAGTACCAACAAAAATTATGCAGCTTTAACCAACATACGAGATCTTTGTTGAGGAAACTGTAATGTTTTGCTGAAGGACAGGAAATAAAAGCTTATTGTCAAAGATAGGTACTGTGGTTGTGGCTGAGCTATTGTCCATGGAATTGAGGCCCATTGTGGGTTGAGTAGCTTTCTTAAGGTCGCACAGCTACTTACTGGGTCATTTTGATGATTATCACCAATATTTCTTTCTTTATTATTTTTAAGTAGGCTCCATGCCCAGCATGGAGTCCAGCTTGGGGCTTGAATGCACAACTCTGAGATTAAGACCTGAGCTGAGATCAAGAATCGAATGTTTAACCAACTGAACCACCCAATTGCCTCCAGAATTTCATTTCATTCCTTTTTTCTTTTTCTTTTTCTTTTTCTTTTTCTTTTTCTTTTTCTTTTTCTTTTTCTTTTTCTTTTTCTTTTCCTTTTCCTTTTCCTTTTCCTTTTCCTTTTCCTTTTTCTTTTTTCCTTTTTCTTTTCCTTTTCCTTTTCCTTTTCCTTTTCCTTTTCCTTTTCCTTTTCCTTTTCCTTTTCCTTTTCCTTTTCCTTTCCCTTTCCCTTTCCCTTTCCCTTTCCCTTTCCCTATCCCTATCCCTATCCCTATCCCTATCCCTATTCCTATCCCTTCCCCTTCCTGTTCCCCTTTCTCTTCCTTTTTCTTTTTCTTTCTTCTTTTCTCTTTCTTTTAAAAAAGATGTATTTATTTATTTGAGGGAGGCTGGGAGGGGCAGGGGAAGAAGGGGAGAGAGAATACTGAGCAGACTCCCCTCTGAGCACGGAGCTCGACATGAGGCTCCGTCCCACCACCCTAAAATCATGACCTGAGCCAAGACTGAGCTTAACTGACCGAGCTACCAGGCACCTTTCCCCCAGAATTCCTTATAGTACTTCTTAAATACTGTGTTTGTTACCGATTTCCAGTAGACATTTTCCTAATGAATTTCTTCTGAGTAATCTTCTGTGTTCAGAATGTGGCTTTGCTAGATTCTATAATGTGTCATTAGGGCAACATTTCTCTTGATATTCTGGAGTCAGAAGGGGTTTTGAGTCCCACGAATTGGTCATTGGTGTGAATTGGCCATTTGTATCACCTTTCTGCTGTTGGTCGTTCTGAATAGGATATCTGGTGCTTCTGCAAAAACCTACCATGTTAGAGAATCATGGCTTTAGGAAGCCATTGGTTGGCTCAAATACTTTAGTAGACTTGAAAAAGAGTAGTTTTTTTTTTTTAGTGACTCAAATCCAGTTGATTTATTCTCCCAAAGCCTGCTGTTGAAAGAATCCTAGGGTAAATTGCCACACTTGTTGGTTTTGTTTAGACTTCCATATGTTGGTCTCTTAATTATATTAGTAATGGCAGCACCATGTTAAATGCATACGGTATATCATCCTGCTTAATTCCAACCCAAATGCCATGATGTTAGGTATTATTATCCCCATTTTGCAGATGAGAAAATTGAAGCTGAGAGGTTGAGTTTTGTCCAGGGTCATGCAGCTGGTAGAGCTAAAATTTGAATCTGGGTATGCCTGGGTTGTGGCCATTGTAACTATTCTGCGAGGGCAGCCTATTCTTAGACACCAGCTTTTCAATCTATGGCTTCTGAAAATAGAAGAGAGAGAGAGAGAGAGATAAAGATAGAAAAATCTTAGTATCTAATGACCTGTAGACTTTGTATTTAGTAGAGTAACCCAAGATAGATTTTTAATGAATGTGTGAAATACTGTGATTTTTCTTTTGTTGTTATTGATGTATTTGTTCAAATTCCTTTTGAGAATGCACATTTGTTTTGAAACCAAACCTGTCTTTCTTGCCTACATTTCAGTCAGAACTAAGACATGGTCCGTTTTACTATATGAAGCAGCCACTCACCACAGACCCTGTTGATGTTGTACCGCAGGATGGACGGAATGATTTCTACTGCTGGGTTTGTCACCGGGAAGGCCAAGTCCTTTGCTGTGAGCTCTGTCCCCGGGTTTATCACGCTAAGTGTCTGAGACTGACATCGGAACCAGAGGGGGACTGGTTTTGTCCTGAATGTGAGGTTAGTTCCTGATGAATGAATGCATTATCTGCTTCATTTCCTTTCCTTTCTCTTTCTTCCTTTTATTTTAAAATTTTCAAATAATCCAGATACAGGAAAAAAAAAAAAAGAAATG
This sequence comes from Vulpes lagopus, assembly GCF_018345385.1. Taxonomy (NCBI): domain Eukaryota; kingdom Metazoa; phylum Chordata; class Mammalia; order Carnivora; family Canidae; genus Vulpes; species Vulpes lagopus. Next base: position 13,390,564 of record NC_054841.1, read on the forward strand.
TCTTGCCTTCCACTTGCTCTCTCCTGGTCACCCCCTTTTGGGACCAGCTTTGGCAGGCGCCTGAGCACCGCAACTATCTCAAAGACTCAGACTGCACTGAGTGTCAGTTTTGATTCTCCATGGGTCTTTGGATCACTCTGGGATCTGCAACCTTCTCTCATTCTCCTGTAATGAACATTTCAGAAGTTAACTTTATAAACTGTTAACAGTTCACATATGTTGAAAAGATCGCATGCTGTTTTTCCTCTTCTTGGATATTGTCTCCTGCTGCATCATTGACTCATCGGTGGTAGCCCGAGCGGAGAAGACCAATTTGGGTTGTGTGCTCCATGTGGTTATCATCTGATGCTTTCATTCATGACACAACAGTTTCTCGAGTGCCTGTTAGGTGCTGGGGATCCAACAGTGAACAAAAAGAGGCACGCATTTCATGCTTTCCAGGAGAAGAGGACAAAAATCAAATAAAATGAAGAGGAGGAGTTGGGTGGAAGGTGTTTGTTTCCCTTTCATAAGAAGAGGCCCAGGAAGGCCTCACTAAGATTTGAGAACCTCAAGAAGAAGAAGAGGAGGAGTGAGGGGTGGCACAGCGGTTGAGTGTTTGCCTTCACACCCAGGGCGTGATCCTGGAGTCCTCGGATCGAGTCCCACATCAGGCTCCCTGCGTGGAGCCTGCTTCTCTCTCTGCCTATGTCTCTGCCTCTCTCTGTGTCTATCATGAAGAAATAAATTACAAAAAAAAAAAAAAAAAAAAGTGAGTCATGCCCCCTGTAGGTGAGAGGGCTGCAGGTACAGAACCTGAGCAGAAGCACACTGGCTTTAGTGAAGAACATCTGTATCATTTGTAGGAAAGCCTAAACATTTTCCTTTTATTAAAACAATTATTACTGTTTCCACAATTCTGCGGTGTCTTCTATTCTTGGCAACTTCCAATTCAAAGGCTTTTTCAAGATGCTGCAAATGCTGTCATCTACAAAATCATTTAACATGGAATGTCACTTGGGTTCGAAGGTGTATTAGAACTTGATCTCAAACAAGGAAGCTGTTTGTGTACGCAATGAAACGTTCTCCCCAATGTCTTTTAGTGAGGAAAAAAAGCAAGCTATAACGTGGTGGCTGTGGTACTGCTTTTGTGTTGGGAAAGGAGAAAAATAAGAAATATATGAAAAGAGATTAGACATCACATCGATATGATGATGGTATTTTAATGGTGTTCTGCCCCTAAAGTTGTGAAAGATGGCTCCTGGTTCTCCTTGGGATACTTGAGACAGAGAGGTAAGGCGCTTTGCTCAGCGATGCCCTCTTGTTGCAGAGCTTTACCTGGTTCAGTTACATTTAGTGTGGGCACCGAAGTCTTTGTCTGTTTCTTTTTGTCTTGACCCACCCTTCCCAGTTGTTTAATGATTTTGTAGAAAAGATAGTGGCTTTTGTTACAAGTAATAGATCTTGATGGATTTGATGGACGCAGGGTAGAACAATAGGAGTTGATTCTCATATGTAGAAAGAACCCAGAGACAGTGCCAGGCCAGAGTTTGTTCACAGCCAGACTCTTTCTGTTTCCCTGTTGAGGCAATGCCCCCCCCCCCCCAACCCCGCAAGACGGCTGGGGTTTTTATCACTTGCATCTAGACAAAAATCCCTCTAAGAGTGTTTCTCTGTACAACCCTTTTTTGGTCAAACAGAAGGACTTTGCCCTACTACAGCCTCCAGCTGACTTGCCCCTGGCCTCATTGGTCAGGATTGGGCCAGTCTTCAAGCTTAAAAAAAAAAAAATGTTGAAAATGCTTGTCTGGCACTTTCAGTCTGTATCATGAGAACCAGGCACTATCGGCCAGGAGGGAAGGGATCAGGTATGGAGGAGAGGTGAATGTGTTCACCATGGATAGTTTCCTGGAAATGAACAATAATTCAAACAGACAGGTGTTCTGTGTCTAAGATGTAGAGCCCCAAATTTCTTCCTGGGGTGCATTGGCGATGCAGTCAGTTGGGAAGACTGTCTCCAGCTTGGATAGCTAAGGAGTTAGCTATGTGCGTCACATACTGTTTTCAGCTTCTGAGCAATTCATGTGTTGCCCTTTCCTCGACAATCAACCAGACACATCTAAAAGTTCCTTTTGGAGGATTCAGAGATATGAAGGATGGAAACTAAATCAAGATTAATTGGAGAAAACTTTTCTCAGCTCTCCCTACACAGATGGTTAAAGAGTGTTTCCTGACATCATCAGACTTTGCTATTTTGGTGTTGCTGCTACATAAGGAGCCTGAAGCTCTGGGATATGGTACCAGATTGACATAGCAGAGTCTGGTTTCAGACATTTCTCTGGGCCTCTTCTTTGATGGGAATTTCCTTTTCAAAATGACATTTATTTCCCATGGAGACCGATAGCTAGACTATGCGTCTTGTGTAGTTTGCCAGAATGTCCTGAGTGGGTTCACATCCGTGGTGACAGAGAATGAAGTCATATTTATATTTAGCTCTCTACCATCCCTTGAATTCCTTCTTCGGGGAAGACTGTCCTTTTCCATCAATGATGTCATTGAGACATTAATGGCTCGGCAGTTTCCTGAAAGGTAGCCCAGAATGCTAAGAGAAGCAAGTTAAGTGACTGATTCATTGTGTGCAGAGATCACCCTAAAACCATTAGTGGTCTTTCCTTTCACATCCCATTCTTGAAACCCAGTTGTCATCATGACAGTTTTTCAGGTCCTTGCCTATCTGCCTGTTTCTCAGAGGCATCTGTCATCTTCATGAGTTTTTGGAAAAACCCTTCCAAATAAGGTCATCAGTGGATTGGTGTGCCTCTTCATTTTTATCCACTGATTCAGTGTATGGTCAACTAGATTGGAGTCCTTCTCAAGTGGAACAACTAGTCTCCTTTGGATGGAAAGGATTTTTTATTTTGAGCTTATTGGAAATTAGGAGGAAAGGGAACTATGTACGGGGGGAATATTAACTTTTTGCTAACTGGACGTTTGTGTGATTTTTGACTTGTAGAAGATTACAGTAGCAGAATGCATCGAGACTCAAAGTAAAGCCATGACAATGCTCACCATTGAACAGCTATCGTACCTCCTCAAGTTTGCCATTCAGAAAATGAAACAGCCAGGGGTAAGAAGAATGTTCCTCTTGGTAGAAGCATAAATGGAAAGCAGTGACTTTTGTTCTTTGCTGTTAACATTCTTGTTTTGAGTAGGCTTTGCTTTGCAGACACCTGGGCATACTCTTGGGGCCTTCTTATGTGCCTGGCTCAACAACCTGTAAATTAAGCATAAGGTACAATGACATTCAGTTAATTCTCTATAGTGAACACTCCATGTCCCCAAGGAGTTTAATTGGGAAGTGACATGAAGTAGTAGAAAGTTGGTGGGGATTCAAAATTGTGGTTGGTTGTATGAAACCTCATGCCCAGACCCTCCGGGTAAGGAGTTTTTGTGCTGCTTCCCATGGGAGTTAATAAAATTCCATTTCAGTGAGAGAGTGGTGTACAGTCCACTTTACATATAACTAAGGTCTGATTATGGAACCTCCATGTGAAACTCAACCCGTGAGACTCCCATAAAGGATGAGATGTTGGTTCATTCCTTCAATTTTGAAATGGAATTTGTTGTACAGCCTTTGTCCCTTAAAGGTAATCTGGATGTGAAAGCAGAACTGCCATATTCCACTGGCACACCCTGTTTCCTGGTGGTTACCCTCTCTAGAGTCCCAGTCACATCATATCCATGTTGGTTTTAGTTTTTTTTGTGGCATTTTTAAGAAGGATGACCATAAAGTGCCTGGTTCTTAAAAATAATACATTGTGCCCATATAATCAACGTGTCCTGACATTCTTCGTACAGACCAATTTAGAGAAACTTTAAGGGTAGGGTTTTCCCTTTCTGATTTGCGCAAAGACACCATATGGGCTAGTGGTGACCTTTTGTTAAACTCTCTAGAGTCTGCTGCTTTCTAAGTTGAGAGACTATATAGCAATATAGAACCTCAGGGTACTGAGTAGACACTCTGGCTTAATTTCTTAAAAAAAAAAAATAACGAGCTTTTGTTTTGAGATTATATTCTGAAATATGATACCACGAAAAAAATTCAGAGCATGCCAATTGGGTGTTGCTAAATTGGGAATCTATTTGTCTCTGTAACAAAATCTCCGTCAATGGAAGCAAAAGCATAGATAGCCTCAATTTGGAAAGAAAAACAACTTTTTTCTTTCTTTCTTTCTTTCTTTCTTTTTTTTTTTTTTACTGTAGAGTTGTTTTTATGTTGAGTGACATGGAATTACTTCCTGCTTTTCCATAGGCTAAATTATATCTGCTGAGGACTGTTGTACAAAAAAGAACAGACTCATGTAGAGTCGTCAACACTGTAGAATTATAAACCAAGGAGAAAAATCGAAGAAGGCCTTAATTTCTCACATAAATTGTTTGATATAAAATCAATCAGGGCAGAAAGTTACCAATGATACTGAAGCATCTTTGTAACTTGCAGTAGCCACACACTTTCCTTCTGGGTAAAAGAGGGCTCCAGTGACTACAAGTGGTAGCCCTTTCACATGCCATGCTTGGCTATCATTTGTTGTTTAACTAAATCTTTTAGGTGTTGATTGATTTTAAGATTTTGAGATTTTATTTTTAAGTAATCTTTGCACCTGATATGGGACTTGAATTTATAACCCTGAGCTCACGGGTTGCATGCTCTACCCACTGAGCCAGCCAGGGGCCCCAAATCTTGTAGATTTTTATATATTGATAAATAAAAAACATCCGTCAACAAACTGGGCCTTGCATTTTGAGCTGTTTCAGGGAGGGCTTAAGAACATGGCTCAAGATGAAAAAGTTTGACGTCCCTGTGTTGAGGGGAATTTGGTTTCTCGGAGGAGCAGCATCTTACTGTCTTAGTTTTCCCCCAAGTGTGAAATATCTCTTGGCACTTAAAGGGACTTTATTAAGTGTGTCTTCTCTGGGTAGGACCACATTTCACTGTCAGTTTTGGTTATGGGTATTTGCAGGACATAGGTAAACCTTATTAATAAGCCTTATTCAGAGTTCATATCTGGGGTGATTGATGGTGTGTTCTGGTCAATCTTTATAGAAGAAGACAGGACCTGCTATTTGAATATATATTGGAAACAGAACAGATAACAAAACAAGAGTCTTCCCCTCCCCCCATGATTATTGATAACCAGGCAGAGCCTGAAGCTGAACCAGCTTGGTACTCCCCAAGGTAATTCTTTGGGGGAAACCATTAGAATCATACTGTGGGAAAAGTTGTCTCCATTTTAAAAGTACTTTGTTACTATTAATGCTTGGTTTTCCACAGTAATGATGGGGGTTTGTGTTTCTGTGGGTGTGTGTGAGCATCTTTTCTTTCTTTTATAGACAGATGCATTCCAGAAGCCTGTTCCATTGGAACAGCATCCTGACTATGCAGAATACATCTTCCATCCTATGGACCTTTGTACATTGGAAAAGGTTGGCCTCCATCAAAGAACCTCACCGTTGTAGCCCACAATTACCGAGATGACCAAAGACCCTCCCTCACTTCCTGTGCCCCATCTCAAGTTAGATGGTTTCTCTGCCTTTCCTCTGTACCATTTTATTTGGATGGAAGAACTCTTGATCCCCTTAACCTTCTTCCAAGGATTGTAATGGAGTTTTGAATTCCACTGATTAGCTCCAAATATTACTTCTGCTGGTGATTGCACCCTTTTACCTGAAAAAGTTACACTTCTACGAATCAGTGATTTGATCATTTTGAGCCTTACCTCCTCTTTTCTTTCTCTCAGAGGTGCTAATGAGGGCAGCAGGAAGGAGTAAAGAGAAAATTAAGTGTTTGGGGAAACTTTAGATTGCTGATAAAGATGGTGGCTTCCTAGAACTTATTCGACTGTTATGGATATGTTTTTATTGCCTGACGGTGCTTTTAAAAGTTCTGGCTAAAATTCCATGCTGGAAATTAAACTTGGAATGCTTTAGATTGTACACATCATCCTGGTGCTAAATTTTCAAATTTTTGGCACCAAAGTATAGGTAATGAAAAGCGCAGATGAGGAGAAAACCTTGTATTTTTCTTGCTGACCCCCAAACACCGAATCAAACTTGCTTTGGAAAATTGCACACACCCTCATGGAATTCAAGAAAAGAAGGCATTCAGAAAAGACAGGGGTGGAATCCTAGCTTCACCCATTATAGCATTGGAACTTTGGACAGGTTCCTTAACATTCCCAGACCTTAGTATTCCTGTCTGTAAAATGGTGATGATAGTAGTGTGTCCTTGCATTCTTAGTGACAAGGCTTACGTGAGGCTGTTACAACGAATAAAAAATATGCCAGTATATAAAATATCTTGGTTTCTTGGAAGGGGCTGCGTGATAAATGACAGCTGCTAAAAGAGGAAACAGTTCAAGTTACTGTGATGAGTTCAGTGACTTCTTTTTTATGGCGTTCTAGATTTCAAATATAATAGCATCTTGGGAAATGGGTAAAAAGCATTAATTAATTTGGCAAATGACTGCTAAGCAAATGATGTGGGGACGCAGGTGTTAATTGGCTGCGGCTTGTACAGACTCCCGGGTTATTATGCTCCTTGCTTTTTCTTCCCAGAACGCTAAAAAGAAAATGTATGGATGCACAGAAGCTTTCCTGGCCGATGCAAAGTGGATTTTGCACAACTGCATCATTTATAATGGAGGTGGGTGGCTTAGATGGTTCCTAAAAAAGAGAGTGTGTATGCTGTGTGTGTTGCCCAATATCCTACCCTTGCTAAAAGAAACATACTCTTTTTTTTTTTTTTCATGCTCCAGAGAATATTTGTGTATAGATTGCTAATATATGTGAATAGGGGATGGTGACTTTGCATTTTAAGGGATGAGCTGATACCCTTCGTGGCTCTTGGCTATATGATACTGCTTACCTGTCCTTTTTAAAAACTTTGTTTTAATGGAGGAATAATTACATGCAGTAGAATGCATAGATTTTTGTGAGTACATTCTCTGAATTTGAGAAATGTGTAACCACCTCAAATGTATAACTACAACCTCAAATAAAATTTAGAATATTTCCATTACTCTATTATATTCCCACTTGCCCTAACCAATAAATCCATCCGTCTCGTTTTTTTTTTCTGTCCCTATAGATTAGTTTTACATATCCTAGAATTTCATATACAAGGAGTCATAGTGCATTCTTTTGTGTCTGGCTAATTTCATGCAGTATAATTTTTTTTGGATTCGTATGTCGTGTGTTACCAGTGGTTTTGTTCCTTTTTATTACTGTGTTTGGTTTTTTACTATATTAGCATGCAATTTATTTATCCATTCCCTTTGTTGATGTTGAAGGATATTTGGGTTATTTTCAGCTTTTGGCTGTTAGGAATAAAGCTGCTGTGAACATCCTTTTTTGTCTTTGTGTAGACATATATTTTCATTTCTCATGGGTAAATACTTAGGAGTGGTAGTGCTGGCTCATTGACTAGGCTTTTATTTATATTTATAGGACATTTTGGCAAACTTTCTGCAAGGTGGTTCTATCATTTTACACTCTTCTAGCCATGCATAGGAGAGTCTTAATTGCTCCACATCCTTGCCAGCACTTGATGTTGTCTGTATTTTAAATTTGAGCCATTATTGAAAGTGTGAACTGCTATGTCATGGTGTTAATTTGCCTTTCCCTAATGATTAATGGTATTGTGTATTTTTTCATGGACTTACTAATCATTTATTTATCTTTTTTGATAAAATACATTTTCAGATATTTTGCTCATTTCAAGAACTGGGTGGTTTGTGTTTTTATTATTGCATTTTAGGAGTTCTTTCTATTCTGGATAAAGTTGTGTCAGTTGCATTTTTGTGGATTGAGCCTTCTGGACAGAATGGAAGAGGATTTCCATTAGAGTCTCCTCTCATGGCACCTTTCATATTGCCCTACCTTCTCCCACAGTCCTCTCTGTCTACCTTTTGGCCAGGTAGCTCTTTCAGTGTCCTGCTCCATTCTGTTCCTCTTCTTTCCTGCTTAAACACTCTGCCTTGATGACTTTGTTTTAGCCTTCATTGTCAGCCTGTGAGTCCTCTGAGCAGCCTTCCCTTATGGACCCAGACCATATAGTTGCTCTTGTTAGGAGATCTTACAGTACCTGTACTTTCCCACGGTAGCACTTATCAAACTTCCTGGATGGGGCTAATTTTATTTGTTTGAGTTCCTTACCAGGATGTTAAGATCTTTACTTTTTTTTTTTTCTCTCTTTTTCTTTGTTGTAAGATCTTGAAGAGTGGATACCCTGTCTTTTTCTTGTATGGCCCTAGTGTAGATTGTTAGCTAGTGTGCAAGGGAAGATGTATGAGTGGGTGGATATCTGCTAAAAGCACATATTTTGCGTTATTGGCTCAGTAGCGGGGCTAGGGGTGTTGGGAGGGGAGAAAGAGGCACTCAGTTGAAAATTCATCTAAAGATTATAAGTTCAAATATATAGAAATACTGGTAAGATCACAAAAACAAATGATTGAGATTAGGTGGCAGAAAAAGAGCATTTCAAACCAGGATGGCTATTGGCCAAGGGGAGAGCTAGATTAGAGAACTGAGGGAATGAAGTCCTGCCCAGCCTGAAGGGAACACCATTGAACACCCCAGTGGTTTTTTTTGTTAGAGTTACCACATCTTTTGAGTTTTTAAGACAAGCCAGGAATCGAGGCATGTGTGTGTGTGTGTGTGTGTGTGTGTGTGTGTGTGTGTGTAAAATCTTTTGCCAACAAATTCACAATGTCTGAAGATACCATAAGGTCTGAAGAAAGATGGCTTTTTGGCCATCTTGTCTTCTGGTATAGTGCGCAGGTGAGGGATTTAGAGTTAGATCTGAGGCTATATTTTTTTTCTTTCCTTCTTTTTTAAAGATTTTATTTATTTATGAGAGACACAGTGAGGCAGACATAGGCAGAGGGAGAAGCAGGCTCCCTCTGGGGAGCCTACATGGGACTTGATTCCAGGACCACAGGAGGCAGATGCTCAACCACTGAGCCACCCAGGTGCCCCTGGAGCATTTTCAACTCATTAGCCAAGTAGTTTCCAGTAAGCAACGACTTTGGAGCCTTGGCTTACTCATTAATGAAATGGGAACACTCATACTTGCTTCCTAGTACGGTTTCTTGAGGAGTTAACAAGGAAATGTCTTTTGAAGCACTAAGCAGAGCAGAGCTACTCAATTATTTTCTTTCCCCTGTTACCCTTCATGGGTTAGAGTTTGGAACAATGGTTGAATAAGGCTGCTTTACACTAATTGGAGGCTTTCAAATGTGAAAGCATCTTCCAGATATTATTAACCTGTGAGCTGTAGGAATCCCACACAAATTACTCAGTTTCAGAATGACATTGAGGCACCAAAGATTGGTCAGTGTTTAGGGGGTGAAGTCACATAATTTGAACCAATATTAGGAGTCAGAATCTTCTGGTTTTTATCCTTCAAAAGCTTAATACTGGGGGAAAGGAAGTTGAAAGGTTGTCAGTGGAAGGATAATCCTTTGGGTGTTAAAAACATGTTTCCATTTGAATTAATTCATATTTTCTTATTCCCTTAGGAAATCACAAATTGACGCAGATAGCAAAAGTAGTCATCAAAATCTGTGAGCATGAGGTATGTGTTTCTCACTGTCCTATTTTAAATGCACCCACAGTGTGGGGCTGGGGGGCTGGTTTCCATGTGCAGAGTCTCTCAGTGGTCAGCAGTTTTGGGATTTGTTGAGGTGTAGACATATGCCCTCTCTTCAAAGAAAAGTTGAAGTGACAAAGAGGGAACGCCAGTGTGATAAACCAACCATATCTTAGCCATGACCAAGGGAACTGGAAATGACCCTTTATTTCATTCTTGAGTCATCGCCAAGCACTCGGCATCCTGAGTTATCTTGGTAGCATAGATAGGGCTCATAATTTCTTCACCCCACAGTCTGTGGCATTGGGCTATGCATACCCTTTTACACTTCTCATGGAAGATGTTTGAATTTTGATGTTATGTGAGAGAACGAACGGTCCTGATTGTTTCTCGGCGTGGCCTGGAGAGTCCTGTAGAGTCAGTCTCTCTTGGAAATACCCAGTGGTGTGTGTGTGTGTGTGTGTGTGTGTGTGTGTGTGTGTGTTTTAAAGGTTTTGTTTATTCACTGAAGAGAGAGAGAGACAGAGAGCATGAGCAGGGCAGAGGTAGAGGGACAGACTCTTGGCTGAGCCGGGAGCCCGACTCAGGGCTTGATCCCAGGAACCTGGGATCATGACTTGAGCTGAAGGCAGATGCTTAGCCAACTGAGCCATCCAGGCATGGTATGGAAGAAATGAAACTCCTGGGCTGTGTGCCCTGACGCTCTAGTGGTTGTGGGGTAGGCTGGGAGCAGAAATGGTTCCAGGGAGGCTTTATTAAACACCCATTTTAAGGGTGAAAAACCAAGATGTAATAGACTTCAACATGTCTGTGTACTTCATTCGTTCGTTCATTCATTCATTCATTCATTTGTAAGGAAACATTTGACTATCTTAGGATATGTCCATTTCTACATATTTTTATGAGAGAGTTTTATATCTATATTTTTCACTTAGTGTGAGTGTTTCCTCATTGTAATTAAACACACACAGGAAGGACAGAATTTTTTGTTTTTGTTACGATGATTTTCTTAGCATAAATGTTAGAAAGGCATCTACCATGTCTAAGGCTATAAACATAGCAAAGACTAGGTAGATATTCCCTGATTGGCTTATGGAAAAGCTGTTGCAACTTAACACCCTGGGTTGGGTGAGAATGGAAGTTTTTCTGTGTCCTCCTCAATATTGGAAGTTCTTATTTAAAAAACAGGTATATATTTTCCCTACAATGCGATCAGTGAAAACTGGCATATCGCTGTGATTTTGGTTTGCACTTCTTTGATGACAAGTGGTGATGGCCTGTTTTTGATGTTCGTTGTTGATGTGGAGTTTTGTGTGAGTGAGTTGTCCAGTTGTTTCCCCCTTGTGTTTTCATTTGTTTTCCTACATTTGGGAGCCAAGGCTTCTAATCATGGGTTGCCCCAAGGTGGAATTTGGGGCATAGTATCTGAACCCAGGTACTCTGTGTCTGGCATTTCTGAATCTACCTGTTGGCAATATTATGTTACCACTGGATGATCTCCAAAGCCAGGGCTTGTTTACCCAGTACCTTTGGAATACACAGGTAGAAAGGGGAGAAGGGGGAACCATATGCCACCATTCATTTCATTCATTTATTCTTTTGCTCCCTTATTCATTCAGTTATTCATTGACTTTTAAGTTAATCAATTATAGTTACAACATTATTAGTAATAATTTATTGAGCACCTGCTAGGCATCTGGTACCTTACACGATGCAGAGATAAAGAGAAAAACAAGTCTGATGAGACAGTAATAGCAACTAACAAACAGGGTCTGACTTGCCTGGGTTCAAATCCTGGCCTTGCCACTTTGCTGCATTTAGACCAGGGGCAGGTGTCTTGAAGAAAGAGGAGGTGGTGGCGGCTTGGTCTAGGTGGAAGCATGGGGGTTGGTGGGAGGTAGTTGGACTCCCTCTTAAAGGTGTCCCCTACTGCGGGACCTGGTTTAGCTAAACTTAACTGCTCTTGTACTGTCATGCATTCCTTAAGGGCCTCCAGATGTGAGGTCCCTGGGATGACACATCCTAACATATTTTTGCTTTGCAGATGAATGAAATTGAAGTATGTCCGGAGTGTTACCTAGCTGCTTGCCAAAAACGAGATAACTGGTTTTGTGAGCCTTGTGTAAGTTGCATTTTCTTTCCTTACTTCATTTTCTGAACCCCATGTCTTAGATGGCTACCCGAGGCCACTTTCTTTCTTTTTTTCTTAAATATTTTATTTATTTATTCATGAGAGAGACAGAGAGAGAGGCAAAGACATAGGCAGAGAGAGAAGCAGGCTCCCTTTGGGGAGCCCGATGCAGAACTTGATCCCAGGACCCCAGGATCATGACCTGAGCCAGAGGCAGACGCTCAATCACTGAGCCACCCAGGTGCCCCTAGAGGCCACTTTATCCAGGTGGCTTATTCGATGAAATTTGGGTGAAGATTATTTTATTTTATTTTATTTTATTTTATTTTATTTTATTTTATTTTATTTTATTTATTTGTTTTGTTTTGTTTTGTTTGTTTAATTTTATTTATTTTACTTATTTAAAAAAAATTTAAAAAAACAATTTATTTATTTATGAGAGGTACAGAGAGAGAGAGAGGCAGAGAGAGAAGCAGGCTCCATACAAGGAGCCTGATGTGGGGCTCGATCCCAGGACTTTAGGATTATGCTATGGGTTGAAGGCAGGCGCTGAGCCACCCAGGGATCCCCGTATTTATTTATTTTTAAAAAATGATTTCATTTATTTATTCATGAGAGACCCAGAGACAGGCAGAGACAAGAAGTAGGCTCCCTGTTGATCCTGGGTCTCCAGGATCACACCCTGGGCTGAAGGCAGATGCTCAACTGCTGAGCCAACCAAGCATCCCTTGGGTGAAGTTTTTAAATGCTGTTTTAGTGATAAAGCTATGACAAAATGTGAGTAATCCAGGTAGAATAAACCTCTGGGGCTGAACGTTCACGTACCAGAGGGAGCATTGTGATTTCCTGGGTTTATTAATCCCCGGGCCAACTGCAGGGTAGAGAGCAGGAAGGTGCTCATTAGGGAGGGGACCCTCCACAGTAATTCAGATAGCAAGCCGGAGGAGAGTTACTTGAGGACGTTCTTGATGAATCTGTGTTGAGAGGTTCAGAAATACCTCTCTGGATTGACTCCATGGTCTCTCCAGTGACTTAGTTTTTGAGGGTAGGGGGTTGGGAGAGAAAAATCACCGTTTTCCTCTTGGATCTGCATTTTCTAAACAGGTGTTTTGCCCAGAGAAGCATGTCCTTGGGGTGGGCTGGTGGGAGGTTGGGAGGAGGTGTAGGGGTGGAGCTTCCTGGGCTGCAAGATTGGGCAAGCAAAGTAGAAAAGTAGAAGATAGTTTATGTCTCTTCCTGTCTTTGGAGATAAACACCTGCATTTGTTAAGGCTCTGAGCAGCCTCGATAAAGGGCAAAGGTGGCTAATACTGCCCTTGTTATATGCCAGGTACAATGTACATTTATTCCCCCAGCTTCCCAGAGGGTGTAGGCATTGCTGTTTCCATGTTTCAAAGGAAGGTGTTCACTCTTGCTTATGGCCATCCAGGCAATAGCACTAGGGGCAGGATCCAAGCGTGGTCTGTGCTTCGTCCCTCTGCTTCTTCATTCACCCCCTGCCCCCCGAACAAGCTTTGCCCGGGCCTGACTTGGCCTCATGCCCTCCTAGGGAAGCCCGCTTGGGAGACCTTGCTTGGAACTGTTCTCCATTCAGTTGGTGGCCTTGCTGTGTCCTCCCACAGCGAGCTTTACATGTGTGTCTTGCTGTCAAATACATACAAACTCTGGATTTTGTTTTTCTTTTCCTAGAGCAATCCACATCCTTTGGTCTGGGCAAAACTGAAGGGGTTTCCATTCTGGCCTGCAAAAGCTCTGAGGGATAAAGATGGGCAGGTTGATGCTCGTTTCTTTGGACAACATGACAGGTGGGAGTTAAAACCAGCTGCAAACGTATAGCTTTCACTGAACCTTTGATACTGTCATGGATGCAAGCAGGAGTGGAGGTATTATTATGTTATTGTCATGACACCCACCCGTGATCTTATGGTTGAAAATACAGTCCTGGGCTGTGTTAAGCCTGTTAATGTGTGGGCTTCCGTGTTTTCAGGTATGTTAAGAGAAGAATCTTGCTTTCGTAGTTTTGTTGATGAAACCGGCGCCGAATAGGTTCCATGGCTATTTTAAGTGCTGCTGTTCTTTTTTGGATTTTCTAGAGTAAATTAAACCGCTGTGCAAATTGCTTTTCAAAATAATGCTTTCAGAGATCAGAAGTATTTCCCCAGATTGCCAGTAAATGAAGCTCTTATCATTGTGCTGGGTAGTTCCCTCCTGTGGCCTTTTCTCTGAAGCTAAAATAGGAAATTATAAGAGGTGGCTGTTTTAACAGGTGGGAGCCCTCCCCACCAGCCTTTCTACCCTCCCCTTTCCCTTGCTCATAGGGAAGTGAATTGTTCTAGCTCTTAGCAGTTCCCGCTTCTGTGTGCTTGAGAACAACAGGTAGACCCAGATGAGCCATGGTTAATTTCTTAGTTCTCTTTAGCAAGCTATGTTGTGATTCAACAAAGCAAAAAAAACGCCTGAAGCCCTCCCAAGCAGCTCGAAAAAAAGTGTTTTGAGTGTGTTGGGGAGAATACTTAAAACACGTATTCTAAAAATTATATATACCCACGGAATGCATAGAAAATAACAGTTCATAATTTCAAACACCAGAATCCGAACTGTTACTTTGTTCAGCTTTGCTTGTTGTCTTGCAAATAAAAAACAAAGGAGTAAATGTTGCTAGAAGTCCATTGTCTGGAGGGAAAATGGGAATTCGCTGAGATGGTCCCGGGTTTGATAGGAAGCCTTTCGCTTTGTTTGATTCTGACCACTTTGCTGGAAATCTTTGGTTCCTGCTGTGGGCCAGGCCACTTGTTGGGTGTTAGGGATATGGGAGTGAGCAGATAGACACTGTTCCTGCCCACCTGAAGGCTACATCCTATTATTATTATAGGTAATAATACACAAGTAAACACACGGGCAAAATGATCTCAGATGAGGAGGTAATGGCTGGGGTTTAGTGAAGATCTGAGTGGAGGGCCAGACAGAGCTAGCCTGCTGTGCTCTGGAAAAGCCAGGAGCACAGGGTAGTTTGGATAGTTGGAAGGTGGGGGAAAGGAGAGTAAGAGATGGGTGGGGGAAGGGGCAGGGTCCAGATCACACAGGCTGTGGTCAGAGTCTGCCTTTTCTTTGAAGAGCAAGAGGAATTATTGTCAGGTTGTGTATCTTCCTTCTGCTTCATGATAGCATGGCAAGTGTTAACCATCTTGGTGATTTGAGATTATTCTCAGTTCTGTAGTTATGACCCAGTGTGGATATATTTAGGATATAGGTGGGTGGGGGAAATCAGTGCTTGGCCCCATGCACCAAATATTGTCAGACTCTTAGTGTCTTTGATTCTGCTCTCAGCTTAGCCCATTATGCACGGACATCTTCCTGCTGCTTATGAGACAGCTACTGAATGTGGCTTAGGGGGTGTGAGTTCTGCTAGCCCTGATCCAGAGCCGTTTCTCCAGGACCTGCTGGTGTAGATTAGTTCTGGGAAGGAGCTGTTGTGGAAGCAAACCCCCCCTCCCCATATTTGTGGAAAAGGACAGCAGTCCAAGTTGATGCCCATGATGTTTGCCTAACCCCCTCAGTTACTTCTGCTGCCTTGGAGGGAATGTGCCAAACTGTTGACTCATTTTGGGTGAACCCCTTGGAGTGGTTAAGGACTCTCTATGGTGGTGGAGTAACAGAACCTTAGATCTCTAGGAATGAAGCCACTAAAGTCCCTTTCTTGCAGGGGAGGTGTTCTTTTTTTTTTTTTTTTTTTTATAGATTTTACTTATTTATTTGAGAGAGAGAGAGAGCAGGGAGAGACAGAGATGGAGAGGGAGAAGCAGATTCCCACTGACCAAGGAGCCCGATGTGGGGCTCAATCCCAGACTCTGGTATCATGACCTGAGCCGAAGGTAGACGCTTAACCCACCAAGCCACTCAGGCACCCCCCAGGAGATATTCTTAAGGCAGAGCTGGCCAGACCCAGCCATACAACGTGGAGGCTGATGAGATGGGGTAGGATGCCCCTTTCTCAGGGAGCAGCTTTGTGGTTGTGGAGCAAAACATAAGCCTGGACATGTGTAAGCAACATCGGTCAGGAGAGCAGAATAAGAAACGGCATGTTTCTTTTTTCTTTCTTTTTTTTTTTAAAGATTTTATTTATTCATGAGAGAGACAGAGAGAGAGGGAGAGAGAGAGAGAGAGAGAGAGAGGGGCAGAGACACAGACAGAGGGAGAAGCAGGCTCCATGAGGGAGCCTGACGTGGGACTTGATCCCAGTTCTCCAGGATCAGGCCCTGGACTGAAGGTGACGCTAAACCGCTGAGCCACCTGGGCTGCCCGAAATGGCACATTTCTTAATAAGAATAGCATGTGTTATGTGTTTATCGTCTTGTTAATAAATACTAGAGCGAGCCCAGGGAGGTGCTTTTACAGATCAAGGCTTCTTCTGAAGAATCTCATTGTGTGCTTTTCATCCTTTAAAATTTGCTGTTTGCTTTTTGGGTGCTTGATTTCATAGGAACACACATGTATATGATACTATATAAAAATCCAGGAAATATTTTATTAAATGCCTGCAGAGCTATAGAAGAGTGAGCTTGCAGGAACTGAGTGCCTTCTACGCAGCAGGCATTGTTCTAAGTGCTTTTTACAGAAGCTGCTTTATTCTCATTTTACAAAGAAGAAAACTTGAGGCCCAGAGTATAGGGAGTAGTTCAGCTGTGTGACTGCTGCCTCTCATGGCATTGCCCCTAGAGGCTTTATTTTGTTAAGCAAATCTAATTTCCCTTTAACTGTGTCCTGGGCCTGCTTTAAGGAAAGGGAATACTTTCCTGAAATTACTTGGCAGACACCTTTATTGAAGGCAATTGAGAGCCTGGCAGGAAATAGTTAAGGCCCCGACCCCAGACGGGGGGTGGGGGGGGGCACAGTCACAGAGGCCCCCAGGCAGAAGTGTGTGTGTGTGGGGACACAGTCACAGTCAGTGACACTGACTGCCTGGTGAGCGGTGAGCTCCTGGTGTTACGGGGACTGGTGCAGGTGCATTTCGCTTGCTCCCCTTGACCTCCCCTCTAGGTTGAGGCTCATCCTCCCATTTTACTGATGACAGGGCCGAGGCCAGCTCGGGGAGGGGCAGTCCTTTGTCCAGTGGCAACTAGGGCATCCTGGCTGCTCCTCAGAGCTGTTCTGTCTAGTCCAGAGTCCTGCTCACCCATTTAAAACAGCCACGGTCTCTCACCCAGAGAGCATCCTGCTCCTGCTCCGCCTTGTTCTGTTTGGCTGCACATGTGGTTGCTCTGGTCTCCGTAGGATGACAGCAGCAAGTTGGGGTGGATGAGAAGCTGGTAATTTCCAGCACGCTGAGAGAGCAGTTAGATATTTTTGGGGTGTTCAGTTTTAGTTTGTGTCACGATCTAGTTATCACCATGAACGGCCTACCTCCCCAGCCTGTGCCCTGAATTCCACCCCATGTGCATACTTTATTTTTCCCGGGCCAGGCCGTTTACTCTTCAAAATAGGAACGAGATGCCCACTGTTAACATTTGGTTAAAATGTAATATAAGCAGTCCATACTTTTTGCTTCTCTCTAAAATGCTGGACGACTCCGCAGTGTGGGGGCCTGATTCCTGCTTGGGCACTTGTGAGGCTCCCCAGTACACAGTGTTTGCATTGGACTGTATTACCACCCCATGGTCCTCTTTGCTCCCCGTTGCTTTGTGCCTGGCTTGAGTTTACGGTCTGTGAAATCCAAAAGGCCTCCTTGGAAAAGCTCATTCCCACCAGATTCCCAGCTACAAATGTGTTCAAGGCTGGGGAATCAAATGTCACACTGTATGTCCTCTGGTTCACACTTTGGCTCCACCCCAGCCCTGCCCTGAGCAGTGGTTATACTGCCATCTCCTGCCTGTGGTCAGCCACTAACTCCAGAAAAGCAGCTCTTGTTCTCCTGAAGTCCCTGTAGAACATCCTGGGTTGTGAGGGGCTGAAGATAGGAAGACTAACCAGCTGGGAATGGGAGGTGGAGGCTGGTTTTTTGCTCATTTTCCATATGAATTATCTCCTGTTTGAAGCCATGTACCTCCTTTTGGGTTTATGGTTTTCCAGCATTTCTTTCTAGTGCCACGTAGAGCCCCAGTCTTCCAGCATTTCTTTCTAGTGCCATGAAAGCTCTTTACTTCTAAGTGCAGAGTAGTGGATTATGGGACCGATTCCCTCTTAGAAGGTGCAGTCCTGGATGCAGGATTGTTGTTGTTGTTTTAAGATTTATTTATTTGAGAGAGAGAGAGAGAGCATGGCAGTGAGGGGCAGAGGGAGAGGGAGAGAGAATCCAGACAGATTTTGCATTGAGCATGGAGCACAATGTGGGGCTTGATCTCACAATCCTTAGATCATGACCAGAGGCAAAATCAAGAGTCACTTAGCAGACTGCACCAACAGGTGCCCTCAGCTCGTTTTCTTACTCTCTACTCACCCAAAGCCAAAAGGAATGGATTTATTATTTTTTTAATGGATTAAAATGACTAAATCTATGAGCTTTTTAATGTTCTAACTAAGTTTGTTGTTCATGTTCTGTTCTTTATGATAGAACATGTCTGGGTTAATGGTTAATCATGTATTAACCATTCAAACCAAGTCATTTTTAAAGAATGGGATACATATTCAAGACTCTTGGCAAATATACCAGGCTAATTTGGTTTGCGTTAAGGAAAAAAACAGTTCTGGAAACAACCTAAATGTCCATTGTCAGATGAATGGATAAAGACATCGTGGTAGGTACACATCATGGGTTCTGATTCAGCCCTTATAAAAGATGGGACGACATAGCTGAACCCAGAGGTCATTGTGCTGAGTGAGATAAGCCAGTCACAGAAGGACAAATAGTGTATGAATTCCACTTGTAGGACATATCTCAAGCATTCGCATTCACAGAATCCATGGGTGGAATGGTGGATTGCCAGGGGTTGGGGGTGGGGGATATGGGGGTGTACTGGTCACTGAGCATAAAATTTCAGTTAACGATGAATAGACTGTAGAGATCCACCGTACAACCTGTGTCCATGATCGACAGTGGTGTATTGTATGCTTAAACATGCTGTGATAAAATAGATTTTTTTAAAACTTGAAAAAAAAGAAAAGACAAATCTTTGGAAGGACCAATGTTGGTTAACCTCTACTCTCTTTCTCTTCTGTACTTCTAGGGCCTGGGTTCCAATAAATAATTGCTACCTCATGTCTAAAGAAATTCCTTTTTCTGTGAAAAAGACGAAAAGCATCTTCAACAGTGCAATGCAAGAGATGGAGGTGTATGTGGAGAACATCCGCAGGAAATTTGGGGTTTTTAATTACTCTCCTTTTAGGACGCCCTACACACCCAACAGCCAGTACCAAATGCTCCTTGATCCCAGCAACCCCAGTGCTGGCGCCGCCAAGATAGACAAACAGGAGAAGGTCAAGCTCAACTTTGACATGACGGCCTCCCCCAAGATCCTGATGAGCAAGCCCATGCTGAGTGGGGGTGCAGGCCGCAGGATTTCCTTGTCGGACATGCCACGCTCCCCCATGAGTACAAACTCTTCTGTGCACACGGGCTCTGATGTGGAGCAGGATGCTGAGAAGAAGGCCACGTCGAGCCACTTCAGTGCCAGCGAGGAGTCCATGGATTTCCTGGACAAGAGCACAGGTCAGCCTTGGGAAGGAGATGGGGAGGAGGCCTCTGGGATATGAGGCTTCTGTTGGGGCCATGCCTATTGGGTTCCAGCTGGCCAGCACTACAGAATCCAAGGGAGCTGTGTGGGGTTTTGCTCCAGTAGACTATATTTAAAATTTTAAATGGGTAACCCAGTGGGCTTCTTGCTGTTAGGAATCAAGAAATGAGACCAGTGATCCCCAAAGGTCAAATGGAGGTCATTCCCTGCAGAGGTGAGAGTTCAGGTCAAATGTCTCTTGGATTATCAGAACAGCAAAACTACCCCTAACAGTTTATTTCTTAAGAATGTTATTTTACTCGGAAGATTATCTGTCAAAATTGTACCTTCACATTACTTAGTGCTCAGATACTAGAGCAGTGTGTAAGGTCAGCAGTAAATGTCCTCGCCCCAGAACACTCCCACTCCTTAAAGAAAAGTTGCCCTGGTTGACACTTGGTGTAGAATAGTGGTTAAGAATGAAGATGCTGGGATCGCCTGGGTGGCTCAGTGGTTGAGCATCTGCCTTCAGCTCAGGGCATGATCTTGGGGTCCTGGGGTTGAGTCCCACATCAGGTTCCCCGAAGGGAGCCTGCATCTTCGTCTGCCTGTGTCTCTGCCTCTCTCTTTCTGTCTCTCATGAATAATTAAATAAAATTAAAAAAAAAAAAAAAGCATCAAGATGCTGGTCTCAAAATCCAGCTCTGCCACTTACTAGTCATGTGGCTTTAGGCAAGATACTGAATGTCTTTTTTAAAAAAGATTTTATATATTTATTTTATTTAGATAGAGAGGATGCATGAGTGTGGGGAGTGGCAGGGGGGAGAGGGAGAAATAAAATGGCAAACAGACCCCACACTGATAAAACGATAAAATACATTTTTTTTAAACTTGAAAAAAAAGAAAAGACGAATCTTTGAAAGGACCAATGTTGGTTAACCTCGCACTGAGCATGGAGCCTGAAGTGGGGCTCAATCCCCTGAGCCCGAGATCATGACCTGAACTGAAATCAGGAGTCGGATGCCCAACCAGTTGAGTCACCTAGGCCCCCCAGATACTTAAATGAATGCTTCAGTTTCTCATCTATAATGTGACATAGTAACAGATCTGCCCCATAGGTTTTTTTTTTTTTTAATTAAAGACTTTATTTGGTTATTTATGAGAGGCAGAGACACAGGCAGAGGGAGAAGCAGACTCCCTGTGGGGAGCCTAATGTGATACTGATCCCAGGACCTGAGCCAAAGGCAAGACGCTCAAACTGCACTCAACCGCTTAACCGCTGAGCCACCCAGGTGTCCCTGCTCCATAGGTTCTTGCTAAGGGTTAAATGAAGACGGATACACAAAGCATTTAGAACAGTGCTTAAAATAGCAAGTGCTACAAAGATGTGGGCTTCTATATTATTTCTCAGGGTGATTGCTCAGCAAATGCCTACACGGACTCAGAGAAGTGAGGTAAAAGAGGGATGCTGGCGAAGTATAAGGAAGGGAATGGTGACTTGAATTCTTTCTACCCAGATATTATTTGGTGTATGTCTAATATTTAGAAACTTTATTACTTTTACAAGGAAATGGGTTTACTCTCATTTTTCTTGAAACATGGCCTTCACTGTTTATCCTTTGTTGGTTTACCTCTGAGAAATATGGGCACAGAGAAGCTTCTACACTAAGCGTGATGATAAAATACAGCCCTACCTCTCAGGCTCTGGGCTGGGGAGGCTGTCGAGAGGGCAGGACCTGATGAACCCCTGGACACATGACTTACCTCAAGGGCTTCAAAGACCTGTGGTTGCCATGCAGGAATATGGCCTCTTGGTTTTCTGATCTTTTCATTATTCCAGAATCGTGGGAAATTTGTGTTCTTATTTAAGACCCTCCCCAACCTCCCCCTCAATTCTTAAATGTCAGCTCAAAATGTCTTAGGATATTTTCCGGAATGAATAAAATCCATCTGTAGGTTGGGCCGTCTGTTTTAGGCCAGTGTCTTAAACTTGGATAGCTCTTCAGACCCCCCACCCTCCATCTTCCTCTTCCCTTCACCCCTCCCTCCCTCCCTTTACATAAGAACTCTTTAACGACCTGTCACCTCTTCTTCAAGAGATCACAAAAGTCCCCAAAACAGTTTGGTTGTATTGTTTCTTGTTCTTGGTTGGTTGGTACTGCTTGGAGCTGTTCCCAAAATGGCTGTAGGTGGAGAGAGAGTTAAGTACCAGTGGCTTTCAGTTCTTCAAAATAAAGGCTGTGATCTCTTTTCCCCAGTTGTGATCCTAACCATGTGGTCCTAGGCACTCGGTGGCATTTCAGAGCTTTGTTCTCAGATGATGCAACTTCTGTTGAGATACTTTCAGAACAGAAATTTTCTTTTGCCTCCTAGTTTTAGACCAGAGTTATTATTTTTATTTATTTTTATTTTTTAATTTTGTTTAGACCAGAGTTCTTTAAAGTTTGCTTTTATTCTGTGACATGATGCAATTTAAGCTAAGTTAACAAAACATGATACATAATCACAGCAACTCTGCAGCCTGTTACCTCTCCTAGAGAGCTCGATTTTGAGGTGTTCTAACCAGGCAGCAGTCCTGCTGAATCATTGTTACCTGAACTTTCATCACCACCAGTTTGCCCTATGCTAGTATCTCTGTTTTTACTATATACTTAAACATTAAATCTGCAACATCGCTTTATCCTAAGCTGAATAATAAGTATAAACTCATGTGCTTAAATTCTTACTGCGTTTTTCCCCTCTAATATGCATGAAGTGAATACCTAACTTGTAAATTATAACATGTTGGTCTGTGAACCACTGTTGGTTATCCTGTTCCATATTCAGGAAATACAGTTTTGTAGGAATCTGAGGACAGGTTATATGTTTAATTAAGCTTTTTTCTTTCCTTGGGACATAGCAGAATTGAAACAACATTAGGATTCCTGACAAAATTCCTTTTTATTTGAATGGTTTTTCTAAGTGGTAAATGAGATTCTCCATTTCAGGAGACTTTAAAATCCCTTTTCCAAAAATATGATCTCCTTGCCAGCATGTGCTTGGATCATTTTGCTAATTATGAGATAGACAGCCAGTGAGTAGTATGGGTAGAGAAGGCGGTATTCCAAATCATTTTAATCTTACAAATTATCCTGTTTTTCTGCAAGGAGCCAGATAGTAAATATTTTAGGCTTGTGGGCCTCTGTCACAACTGTGCAGCTATTCAACACCATCATTGTGCTAATAAGACAGGCACAGGCAATACGTGGCTGTGATACTGAACTTCGAATTTGATATAATTTGTGTGTTTCATGAACAATTAATCCCTTAGTTTTTTTTTTTTTTTTTTCCCAACCATTTACAAATGGTAAATGCCCTTGCAGGCCTTGCAAGAACAGGTGGTGGTATGCTAGCTTTTGCCCATGAGTTGGTTTGCCAACCTCTATTACAGACTAAATTAGAAGGAACTGTGGGTTAATCTCCATCTTTTTTTTTTTTTTTTTCAATCTCCATCTTATGGAAGGTGAGTTGAGGTCCCTGTGGACAGTGTAGGGATGTTCCTCTGTTCCCACAGCCTGATCCTGATTCTAGATCTGTTTTCTTTTCGTTGCACCCTAGTGCCCTCTGCTGTTAGCAGCGATGGTAGCATTTAGTAGAAAGAGAAGTGGACTGTTTATTGAAAATCCCCCACGGTCAGGGAGAGTATAATTGAGATGAGATTGTGATTTATCCATAATTATTAAAAAAAAAAAAAAAGATTGTCCTAGGATAGAAAAGCCATACTAGTTTCAGCAGTAAAGATTTTGTGGTTCAACAACATAAGACTACACATTGAAATAAGTAAATTATTAAATAAAACTTTTAGGAGAATTTAGAAACCTTTGTTTTAGGGGTGGGAGAATCGAAGAACTCAGAATCAGGTGTCTGTAATCCACAGAAGTCGATTTTGTTTTCTTTTTTCTTTTTTTTTTTTAAGATTTTATTTATTTATTTATGAGAGACACAGAGAAGTGGGGAGAGAGAGAGAGAGGCAGAGACACAGGCAGAGGGAGAAGCAGGCTCCATGCAGGGAGCCTTTCGTAGGACTCGATCCTGGGTCTCCAGGATCACACCCCAGGCTGCAGGCAGCGCTAAACTGCTGAGCCACTGGGGCTGCCCTGATTTTGTTTTCTAAGGAGCAGTTCGCTCAGCCAGAAGCCTTTCGCTCATGGTGTCCTGATTACTAGTCAGAGTGGTGTATATTCTCAGTGATTTTCCTGCCTCCCCCTTGATCTAGGGCTCTTGGCCAGAATTGATGCCTTTGCCAATATTTGCTTGCAGGATCCTGACTTAAGTCATGAGTGTGTATTAGGGTAAGAATCCTAGTGCCTGGCTATCACTATGTAGCTCAGCTATGGGTTACTGTTTAGGGAGGGGGAAAAACATTTTGGTATACTCTTTTCTCATCATATCAGCATGTACTTATCATACAGTAATTGTTATTTATCAAAATGAAAGTCACAGATCACCCCACCTCTCAGTCAGCCCTTAGATTATTGTTTTCAGGACTTTTTCTGTGTTGGCTCATGAGTCATACTATTAATTTGAAAACTCACATACTTCCAGGGATCAGGCAGGTACGGAAATGAGCAAGGTTGGGAAGTGGTGGGGACTGGGATCAGCGTGATACAGCAGAAATAACACTCTTCCTCAGGACTGATCACAGACAGGTGGCTGCCTGTGTATGCCTCCTAAAGCAGTACTTACTTTTCCAATGCGTGATATATTGGAGCATTTCATTATAAAAAAGCTCCTCCTACCCCACTAACAGGTCATCATCACCTGGACCTTTCAGAATGATATGCTCTTGAGATACACCTTTCCTGTAGGGCCCTGGGGCCCTTTTCTTTTGCTGGTTCTAGCCAAATGGGAATGTGAGGTCTGTTGCCATTTTTCTCATTGTTTAAGAGAAGCCTCAAATATTTTTTTAAATGTGGGCTACCCCAAATTTTACAAATTAGCTCAAATTCATAAAAATCTTTTTTTTTAAGATTTTGTTTTATTTATTTATTCATGGGAGACAGACAGAGAGAGAGAGCAGAAACACAGGCAGAGGGAGAAGCAGGCTCCATGCAGGGAGCCCGATGTGGGATCGATCCCGGGTCTCCAGGATCATGCCCTGGGCTGAAGGTGGCGCTAAACTGCTGAGCCACCTGGGCTGCCCAAATCCATAAAAATCTTTATGTGCATCAGATACCTCCATGAACTGCATGGTTCGTGGATCACTTGTTTGCAATATCTGTTGTAGCCCAGTTTTGACTTTTTTTTTTTTTTAAGTATACTCTATGCCCACTGTGGGACGTGAACTTAACAACCCCAAGATTAAGAGTCTCATGCTCAGCCAGACACCTGGGTTTTTTTTTTTTAACTTAACCTTGTGTATTGGCTATTTTTCCATGTTAGTTAAACAGTTCTTCAAAACAGCATATCTGTCCTGTCTTAGACTGTCCAGTGATGCTCTACTGTGTGGATCGTCTTTGCAGGCCACCAGGAGTTGTGCAAGCTACAGCCCTTTGAAGATGTAGGTTGCTTCCCAGATTTATAAGTAGAGGAAATTTGTCATGAATCACTACCTCCTCCGCCTCCACCCCCCAGAGTGCTGGGGTATGTGGGAGAGAAGGGGCATTTTTTTCCTAATTTAATTCTAAGACTCAATGTTTCATGGAGTCAGAATAGCACTTAGCACAGGCTAGGATTTTGTAAATGTAGATAATAAATGATGTGTTTTAGCCCACACTTGTGAATTGTACATCACAGTATAAAATCTGATTAAATTATTTGTGACTTCAAAGGCGATTAATTCTTCCTTTGGGCAAGATTTATGGCTTTACAAAAGGATTGACATCTGTGTCAAAGCTTAATTGAAATGAGCATTTCCAAATGTCTTTCTGCTTTTGAAAATGTCTAGCATGATTTAAAACCGGTTTTCAAAAAAAAAAAAAATAAAACCGGTTTTCTCAGTCTCTGCACTGTTGACTTTGGGGCTGGATGATTCTATGGCGGTGCCTTCTTGTGCATTGCAGTATATTTAAGCACCATTCCTGGCATCTGTGCACTAGATGCCAGTTGCACCCACCCCTGCCCACAGGCAGCAAAAAATGTTCTCAGACATTGCTATGTGTCCCTTGAGGACACCGTTGCCCCTCCAGAATCCATTGAGAATAATTATGTGAATGTACCATGATTTTGACTTTTAGCACTGATAACAAAATTCTGATTGCTTGATGTTCATGTTTGAAGCTCCTCCGTATTTACATTCAGTTTTGTGTCATATTTTCCCCCTGAATATATAATCTATTCCTTTTAAACTTGGATATTCTACAATAAATAGTACATAATTTTATCCTGAGAGGTAACAACTGTTAAGAATTGGATGTTCCTAAAAAATAAATTAAAAAATAAAAAAATTGGTTGTTCCTTCAGATTTTTTAATGTAGAAACAACATTGATAATCATCACCATAATGTTTTATGGTAGAATGGGATCCTCCTAGGCTCTCTGCTCCTTTCAAGGGAGCGGTGTTTTTTTCTGTGTTTATCCATATGGTTCTAGTTATCAGTAGTGTATAGATGGCATGAGAATATGATGGAAATGATGGGGGCATGTGAACAAATGAAATTTGGGAAATATATCTTAGGGGAAGAAACGTGGTTTTATGAAGTAATATAAATGCAGATAAATGGATACATTGATTTGTTTTCTTCATGCATATTTTATGTATGTATGCCTCTGCTAACTTTGTGATTTCCCCCAAACTCTAGGTGTTTTGGCTAGCCTATTGTTTTACATGTTCATCTAGGTGGTCACATACGAAGCCAGAGTTCATGTGTTTTTTAAAGATTTTACCTATTTAGGGATCCCTGGGTGGCGCAGCGGTTTGGCGCCTGCCTTTGGCCCAGGGCGCGATCCTGGAGATCCGGGATCGAATCCCACGGCAGGCTCCCGGTGCATGGAGCCTGCTTCTCCCTTTGCCTGTGTCTCTGCCTCTCTCTCACTGTGTTCCTATCATAAATAAAAAAAAAAAAAATAAAAAAAAAAAAAGATTTTACCTATTTACTCATGAGAGACCCAGAAAGAGAGAGAGGCAGAGGAAGAAGCAGACTACATGCGGGGAGCCCGATGCAGGACTCAATCCCAGGTATCCAGGATCACAACCTGGGTTTAAGGCAGCGCTAAACCCTGTTGAGCCACCCAGTCTGCCCCAGAGTTAATGTTTTTAAGAACACAAGCATTGAGGGGCCCTTGGGTGGTTCAGTCGGTGAAGCATCTGCCTTCACTCAGATCATGATCTTGATGTCCTGGGATGTCAGATTCAAGCTCCCTGCACAGCAGGGAGTCTGCTTCTCCCTCTCTCTCTGCCCCGCCTTGCTGCTTCTGTTCTCTCTTACTATCTCTCTCTCTCAAATAGATAAATACAATCTTAAAAAGAAAGAACGTAACACCATTGAACCACACTGGAGTAAGAGAATTCCAGAATTCTTTCTCCTTTGTTTACATTGATCAATAATAAGCATATTTTTGCACTTGTTTTAAAGATACCCCCCCAACAAAAACCACAGTAGTAGTTTTAAAAGGGCAAAGTGACTCATAATCTAAAGACCTTTAGTTGACTTTATTATTATTATTATTTTTTTAAAGATTTTATTTATTTATTCACGAGAGACACAGAGAGGCAGAGTCATAGGCAGAGGGAGAAGCAGAGCAGGCTCCATGCAGGGAGCCCGATGGGGGACTCAGTCCTGGGACTCCAGATCACGCCCTGAGCCAAAGGCAGACGCTCAACTGCTGAGCCACCCAGGTGTCCCAGTTGACTTTTTTTTTAATGATGGTGACACTACATGGTTAAAATTAAGATAAAACAAAACCCAGCAGTATTAAAGCAGTATAGAAAATGTAAAATGAAAGGTCAGGTTTTGTCTACCTCTACACCCTGAGTGTGTTTTTCATGTAAGTGTCCAACTCTTTAACAGTCTGCAGACTGTACTTCTACCAAAAAATAACTATGTATACATTCATTTGAAGAGGTGCATGTGTTTAATAAACATTAACACATATCATGGGCATCTTTTTTTTATTACGGGCATTTCTTTTTAAAAATTTTTTTTATTATTTTAAAAAATTATTTTTTATTACGGGCATTTCTATACATGATTTTTACCTTTCTCTTTTTTTTTCTATGCATATTTCTGTGGGGATCAGTGCTTGTCAGATTATGCAGATCTGCATCATTTTTTTAGGGTTGTATAGTATTTATACCAGTATTTACTTAGCCAGTCTCAATTAATAGATCTTATACTCTTATACACCATCTCCTGTTTTTCTGTATCCATAAATACTGTTGTAGTGAAACTTCACGTGCATATACTGTGGCCCTGGCACTTGACACATACATCTATGGGATGAACTCCTAGCCTCGACCTTGCTGTCTGTGTGTTTTATAAAATCTAATCTTGGGTAATACCAGAATCACCTAATTGCTGTCCTAAAAGGTTTTACAATTCCTGTCAGTGTTCGTCTTTCCTCACCTATGCTCAACACTAGGTGTTTTTAAAATTTTATTTATTTATTTATTTAAAAAGATTTTATTCATGAGAGTTAGACACAGAGGCAGAGAGACATAGAAGTAGGCTCCCTGTGGGGAGCTCGATGTGGGACTCCATCCCAGGACCCCGGGTTCATAACCTGAGCTGAAGGCAGATGCTCAATCACTGAGCCACCCAGGAGCCCCTAATTTTTATTTTTTAATGATTTTATTTAGTTGAGCGACAGCAAGAGATGGAGAGTGGGAGGGAAGGGCAGAGGGAGGAGGAGAGAGAATCTCCAGTTGACTCTGGGCTGAGCTAGGAGCCTGGTCAGGGCTCGATTCCTGGGACCATGACCTGAGCGGAAATCGAGTTGAATGCTGAACTGACCGAGGCACCCAGGCACCCCTAGGTGTTATATTTTTGAAACAAGTTAACCATGCATGTGAAAAAGATATAGGATGGAGATATATAGATATATATGTAGATATATATCTGCGTATCCATATCTGTATCTGTGTCTATGTTTGTATCTCTTGCATGTTCATTGATCATCCATATTTTCCCTGAGCTGCTCATTTATGTCTCTTCTTTGGATTGTTGATCATTCTCTTAGCACACCTTGTTGTTGGTAGCTGCAGAATATTGAGATTCTTTTTTTTTTAAGATTCTTGAAACTGATGTCTTTTTGTGAAAAAGACTTTACTTTGGTTGCCAATATTGCCAATATTGTTTCTTTTTTACTTATCATGACCACAGTCATGAGAAGAAAAATGGAGAGCTCATTCTTCACTTAAGTATTTGTCATTCTGTTAGTGTCTTGGACACCAGACGGCATCCTAGGTGCCTGGCAAGGTCCCTGCTCTCCTGGTGGTGATGTTTCAACAGAGCATAGGGGAGATGACAGGATGCATTTTGACCCCTGTGGACTGGGCCAGTAGGGAAGAGCCCTGAGGGTGATATTTGAGGGTTACCAGCCACTATGACATGGGTGGGGATGGTGTCAGGGGCCTTTCCAGGGGAATCCTAAGTATATATAAAGGCTTGAGTTGGGAGCAGATTTGAATATGGAGGAATAGTACAAAGGTCCATGAGGCTGGAGATTCTAGAATGAGGAGAGGAAAGATCAGATGTGTCATTGGATTTTATTTTGGGGGATAGGATGCCTCTAGGATGGTTTTATTTATTTATTTTTTAAAAAAACATTTTACTTTTAAAAACAACAAAAAGCATTTTATTTTTAAGTAACTTCTATGCCCA
Organism: Vulpes lagopus; assembly: GCF_018345385.1. Classification (NCBI taxonomy): domain Eukaryota; kingdom Metazoa; phylum Chordata; class Mammalia; order Carnivora; family Canidae; genus Vulpes; species Vulpes lagopus. Next base: position 13,419,768 of record NC_054841.1, read on the forward strand.
ACTTGGGGCTTAAACTCACAACCCCAAGATCAAGAGTTGGATCCTCTACCCACTGTGCCAAACCAGGCATCTTGCCTCCGGATGGTTTTGTATGGAGGAGTGGTATGCCTGGCTGCTGTACGGAGGGGTACTGAAGAGGGGTGCTGTAGCAGGAGGTGGGAGGACCCATGGGAAGCTCTTACAGGGTCTTGGTGAGAAGTGATGGGCAGGGGCAGTACTTTCCAACGATTTCTTTCATTATGATCCCATGAGGAGCTATTTTAGACATGTTTTCCTATCTATCCTCCTGTGACTTTTTTTCTAAATGGAGGTGGAATTCACATGATATAAAATTAACCATTTTTATATGGTGGCATATAAAACTCAGTGTCATTTAGTACATTCACAGTGTTGCACAACCCACCAGTATTCTCTAGTTCCAAAACATCTCTATCACTCCAAAATAAAATCTTGTTAATGAAGCAGACACTTACCACCACCCCCACCTCCTGCTCCTGGAGACCATCAGTCTGCTTTCTATTTGCATGGATTTGCCTATTTTGGATACTTCATTGGAACAAAATCAGGGGCCTCCCCATTGTAGCATATGTCTGTACCTCATACCATTTTATGGCTTAGTAATGTTCCATGGTGGACACCACAGTTTGTACGTCGATGGACGTTTGGATTGTTTCCACCTTTGCACTGTTGTGAATACTGCTGCTACAAACATTTTATGTACTAGGATTTGAGTACCGCTTTTTAGTTTTGAGGTGTATCCCTAGGAGTGGACCCTCATGAAATTTGAAAGTACTGTAGGTCTGTTTGTATACTGCATATGTCTTTTTTTTTTTTTAAAAGATTTTATTAATTTTTTTGTGAGAGACATAGAGAGAGGCAGAGACATGGGGAGAAGCGGGCTCCCTATAGGGAGCCTGATGTGGGACTCAATCCCAGGACCCTCAATCCCAGGATCACGCCCTGCGCCAAAGGCAGATGCTCAACCACTGAGCCACCCAGGTGCCCTGCATGTGTCTTTTTTTTTTTTTAAGATTCATTCATTCATTCATTCATGATAGAGAGAGAGAGAGAGAGAGAGAGAGAGAGGGAGGCAGAGACACAGGAGGATGCAGGCTCCATGCCGGGAGCCTGACGTGGGACTCGATCCCGGGACTCCAGGATCGTGCCCTGGGCCAAAGGCAGGCGCTAAACTGCTGAGCCACCCAGGGATCCTCTGTGTCTGTATTTTTTTTTTCCCCCTGTGTCTGTTTTATACATAAGAAGAGTAAGATCTTTTCACACCCTAACCCATGAACCATTTTCTGCCCTTTGAGGGCCACATTGTCACATTGAGAATATGTGCACTAGGCTGGTAGCAGTAGGGTTGGATACCAGCGGGGAGCTTGGGGATATATTTTGGAAGTGGTGTGTAGAGGCCTTGCTGAAATGTGTGGTAAGTTAAGGCAGAAGAGCAAGGGAGGAATTGAGGCAGTGTAGATGTTTGGCCTTGAATATCTCGGTGAGTGGTCCTGGCATTCACTGATACGGGACAGTTGAGGCAGGTACCTGGGGAGGTTGAGGCAGGTACATGGTGTTTCACAAATGGGGAGGAGGGGTGTGTGGTACTCAGGGATGGGCAGGAGAATTCTCTAGCATGGGAACCAGTGTTGTAGGGTAACCCCGGTGCTGTGCTTTTGCCAATTACACAAAGCATTTTAATTCCAGATGTCTGTGGGGAGTGGGGTAGGGGGAAGCTCTGCCCTCTGCTGACTGGGTGGAGAGTGAACAGGACCTGTCCCCACAGGGAGCCAGAGTTCTCCAAACACCCTTATTCTTGCCATATCCAAGTGCTATGTTTGAATTAAAAAAAAAAAAAGGACATATTTCTTAAATCTTCAATACTTAAGTTTTATTAGCAGAGGAAACTTTATAAGTCTGTGAAATTAAAGACTTCTTGTAGCTATGTTTTAACTACAGAATTGCAAAAATAACAGCTTTGGCTGTGTGCTTGCTGAATCGTCCCTGCAGGATCACAGGTGGGGCAGGGCTCTGCTAGACTACCTGCTGGCTCCTTCTTCCTTACTTTTTTTTTTCCTCCCCAGGATTTTATTTTATTTTATTTTATTTTTTTAAATATTTATTTATTTATTATTTATGATAGACATAGAGAAAGAGAGAGAGAGAGGCAGAGACACAGGAGGAGGGAGAAGCAGGCTCCATGCCAGGAGCCTGATGCGGGACTCGATCCTGGGACTTCAGGATCGCACCCTGGGCCAAAGGCAGGCGCTAAACCACTGAGCCCACCCAGGGATCCCTGATTTTGTTTTTTTAAAAGTAGTTTCTACACCTAACATGGGGCTCGAACTCATAACCCTGAGAGATCAAGAGTCAGATGCTCTTCCAACTCAGCCAGCCAGGTGCTCCACCGTCCTTAATTTTTTAACGTGAGCTTTTTTTTTCTTTTAAATATTTTATTTATTTATTCATGAGAGACACACACAGAGAGTGGTAGAGACATAGGCAGAGAGAGAAGCAGGCTCCATGCTGGGAACCCGATGTGGGACTTGATCCCGGGACCCCAGGACCATGCCCTGGGCCAGAGGCAGGCACTAAACCACTGAGCCATCCAGGGATCCCAATAACATGAGCTATTATTAAGCAAGGGAAATGGTTGAGTTCAGTGTGTGACCGTACGTTTGCACCTGTTTTTGTTAACACTTATCCTTTCTTAGGTTTTCTTGTGAAAGTTCCTTGCAGTCCGTCCTCCATAGTCTAAGACCCTTCCTGCTACGTGAGTTTGCTACTTTGTGTAAGAAAATACAGTGTGAGAGGCTCTGTTCTTTCATCCTCCCAGAGAGTTTGCAGCCCCTGTACATCTCTTTTGGAAGAAACCAGGTTGAATATAAGTGAATGAGCAATAAAGAAAATCCTAATACTGGGACGCCTGGGTGGCTCAGTGGTTGAGCGTCTGCCTTTGGCTCAGGGCGTGATCCTGGGGTCCTGGGATTGAGTCCCACATCAGGCTCCCTGTAGGGCTTGCTCCCCCCTGTCTCTGCCTCTCTCTGTGTCTCTCCTGAAAAAAATAAAGTCTTTAAAAGAAAAAATGTTTTGAAATGCCTTTATCTTTGATTGTTCCTGTTTTTGTTTTTGTTTTGTTTTGTTTTTTGGTGCTGGTGTGTTGAGTATTTTAGTTCCACTTGTTATAGTAACACTGGTAGTAACAGTAATTGCAGCTCTCATTGGACGGAACATTGGATACTAGGTGCTGGACCAGGCATTTGTTCGTCCTTACAGTAAACTAAATTAATGTAGTGTTTTAAAAAACTTAATTCTCAAAAAAATTTCAAGTGTTGATTGAGCATTTGCTAAGGGCCACTTGACGTGGAGTAGCTCATCTTGTCTCCCCCTGCCCTCTTCATTTGTAAGACGAGGTAGAGCAATTCCCAGAGAGAAGCTCACTTCATCTCTTTGTGGATTTATCAACCTCGGCACTACTGACTTGGGGGACCAAAGTTTATTACTTGTTTTGGGGGGCTGTGCTTTATAGGATGTGAAGCGGCCTCCTGGGTCTCCACCTATTAGATGCCAGCAGCATCCCCCCTCCCTCAGGTGTGATAGCCAGAAATGTCTGTAGACCTTACACAGTGTGTCTTGGATGGCAAAATCAGTCCTGGCCAAAACTACTGGTTTAGGTGATTGAAACTAAAGCCCTTGTGGTTAGTGGGGAATTAGAAAATAATACTACACTGATAACAAATAATAAAATAGTAGTTAATTGATGTCAGGCACTGTTTAGATGATTAATTTATTTGATCCTTAGAACTGATGAGGTAGGTACTTGTATCAATCCTTTTGTATTATATTATCAATTTTCTTCTTTGAGGCTACCAGGAAAGGAGATTCAGAGACCTCAGGTAACTTGCCCAAGGTCACCCAGCAAGTTAGCTGCAGAGCTAAACTGAAAACCTAGTATCTGGCTCCCGATACATGGTTGCATCCATCCCTCTCTGTGTCTGGCCTTTCCCTCTCTGTTACATTAATGATAGTGTTGGTGGATCCTGGAGCTGAGTAGGTATAGGTGTTTTGCCCATTGGAGCCTCACTTTGAGTATCCCCCCCGCCAAGTTGGCAGGTGAGCCAACTGAGGCAAATGTCTACCAAAGTGTGTGTGAGCACTTTGAAGTCCCCAGGATGTACCGATTTGTTACCCCTTTGCCATCAACAGCTTCTTTTAAGGACCAGATCATTTCAAAATCCATGCTTCTTGTGTGTCTGAGGAAGGCTGGCCATTTTGTTGTCTGGCATGAATTCAGTAACAGGACAGTCCCAGTAATGGTAGGCTGTTTAGGCAAAGGGGCAGGATCTCCAGGATCTCCAGGAGGCGTGGCCCATCTGAACACTCCATTCTGTCACATAGTTTGGTTTCTGTCCTGCTCCCACTTAGTGGATGAGGCTCAGGGGAGCAGTATGTAGGTAGTTATAAGGTATTTTTAAAAGACTTGGACTTAGGTACGATTCTCTATCCTTCCATAAAAGTTTGGAACATAGGAAGGATGGAGATAATTGACCAGCAACGCCCTCACTCCATCTGGTGCTGAATTTGGCTTCATTCAGTATCACAGAACCTTTGAAATGGGAAGCAGAGATCTCCCAAGGGGTCCACTTGGCCTCTGGCAGGTGCAGCGACTGTGCGAGCCGGCTCCTGCATCTCCCACAAATGGATGGCACGCCATTTGTAAGGCTGGCTCCGGTCTCTGCATCTGGACTGTGGTGGGGGCTGGTTTAATCGCTATTTATTTTGAGATTTACACCCGTGAATGGGCCAAACCAATTTCAGTGGCAGCTTAGCCGATTTGTCTTAGAGCTTTGTGTTTAATAGAACGACCGGGAAGGCCTTCTTCTTTAGCAGCTTTAATGGCTTAACATTGGGTTAAAGCCTGTGCTTGATATAAATGACCAGCCCTTCCCACTGTGCCCCATCTGTGGTGCTCTGGGGGCCTTGTTGAAATCAAATACGATTTCTCACCTCTCCCCTTACACATAAGTTTTATTTGTTTATTTATTTGTATATCTGTCTTTTAACAATGAATATACTCTTTCAGCTTCGCCTGCCTCTGCAAAGACGGGACAAGCAGGGAGTTTATCTGGCAGCCCGAAAACGTTCTCTCCTCAAGCATCAACACCCATCACGACAAAAACGGATAAAACGTCCACCACTGGGAGCATCCTGAATCTTAACTTGGGTTAGTGGGAATTTTTGGAGTCTCTTTCTGCCACAGTTATGAGTATTCTTGAAAGTTGTGATGTCTTCTTTTGTGTGTGGTTCTTGAGAGCTCTGAACTCTTCTCTCTGTGCTAAATATTTAAAAGGTACAGTGGGCAAAGATAAGAGAGATCAGTAAGAGGAGCAAGTAAGGGATTTCCTGGGGCTTGTTGACATGCAAAGTTGTTTCATCTTGAAGTAACTGAGGCTAGTGTTGACAACTGCTTCTTGCCCTTGACCACAGTAACCCTGTTCTTATATATATAGTGTGTGTGTATATATGTATGTGCGTGTTTGTTTTACTTTGTTTTTTTTTTTTGAAAGATTTATTTATTTATTTGAGAGTGAGAGATCTTGTGCACAGGAGCATGAAGAATGGCATAGGGCGAGAGAATCTTGAGCAGACTGTTCACAGAGTTGGACGTGTCGTGGGGCTTGAGCTCACGACCCCAGACCATGAGCTGAGCTGAAATCAAGAGTCAGCTGCTGGGTGACTGGGTGGCTCAGTTGTAAAGTGTCTGCCTTTGGCTCAAGTCATGATCCCCCAGGGTCCTGAGGTTGAGCCCCATATCGGGTTCCCTGCTCAGTGGGGAGCCTGTTTCTCCCTCTCCCTCTGCCTGCTGTTCCCTCTGCATGTCCTCTCTTCCTGTCAAATAAGTAAATAAAATCTTAAGAAAAAAAAAAAAGTCAACCACTTAACCCTCATAGCCGCTTAACTGACTGAGCCACCTAGGAGCCCTATTTGTGTATATATATACATTTAATGTTTTACACACACATAGACACACATGCATACACACACTTGATGTATATAGTGTTTTATGAATCAGTATTTGCTTTTTTTCTGTGTGGTATATTCTGATATATTGTGGGCTTTTTTGTCTTTTAATTTAAAAAAAAATGCTGGTCTTTATCCCTGACTTAGTAGGTTTTTTTTTTTTTAAAGGATTTTTATTTATTTATTCATGAGAGACAGAGAGAGAAAGAGAGAGAGAGAGGCAGAGAAGCAGGCTCCATGCAGGGAGCCCAACATGGAACTCTCCAGGATCAGGCCCTGGGCTGAAGGCAGTGCTAAAATGCTGAGCCACCTGGGCTGCCCTGTTTTTTGTTTTTTTTTTTTTAAACCTATTGGAGTTCATTTGGTCTTCTTAAAAAGCACTGCCTGAGGTGAACGTCTTTAGAAAAATTATCACCAGAAATGCTAAATACCCATCTATGAAGTTATTTTATTGATCTGTTCCATCATGAGCCTTGATTTTTATTGAGCATCTATTACATGCTTTGTGCTGCTTTATGCTTGGGGCAGGGAGTGGTGAGCAAGAGTCTTCTTGCTCTTACACAGAGCTTGGTTCTAGAAAGGGAGAAACAATAAGGTAAATAAGCCAGTTTACTCTGAGAGAGAAGGTAAAGTGTGCTAACATAATAGGGAGAGAGATGTGCAGGATGGGAGTGGTTGGGAAGAAGGCCTCTGAGAGGTGGTATTTAAAACTAGATTTCCATGACAAGAAAAATCAACCATCCTTGTTTTGGGAGGAAGAACATTGTAGAAGGAACAAGAGATTTACAAGCCTTTGGGTAGGAATGGCAGGGAGGACCATGTGGCCTTCCCTTGGCCTGTCCCCTGGCCTGTCCTGGTGGGTGAGGGGAGAAAGGAGTGGAGGCCCATCTGCATGGGACCCTGTGGGACCCTGGTGTGGAGCCGCTTGAGCACTGGAGGGATGTAAACTGATGGAGCATTTTAAAAGGGCCACCTGGGTGCTGTGTGTAGAGTAGCGTATGTCAGCTGTTCTTCCCCAGGGACAGTCCCTCACTCCCCTCCAAGAGACACTTCGCAATGTCTAGAGACATTTTTGGTCTCTCCACAGCTGGGATGGGAGGCTTGAGTATACAGGATTTTAGGAAGGGAGGGAGGAGCAGCCACCTATGTGGAATGATGCCCATGCATGAATTCATAGTCTCTGGAGGCCAGGCCTCTCCAGATTTATCTTGCCCTGTAGTGCCATCTGAGATGGAGATACTGAGGTCTGGAGTGGAGTCTCCAGGTGCCCAGGATCAGGGATCCAGTAGGTGGCAGGGCTGGAGCAAGCCTGGGTCTTCACAGAGGCCAGAGCCTGGCTCACCCTGGCCCACCTGTTAGTACAGCCTGGATGTGCTAAAACAAAGTGGTAACTTTTGGGGCTCCAGCTCCGATTGGCTGGTGGAAATTCCTCACTTGAACAAAAGGGGAACTGTTTGTTCCCTTGGGGAACATTCACTGATCATCTCCACAGTGTGGTTTGCTTTCTCACACCCTCCTTCCACCTCCACACCCCGAAAAGGAACACTGTGCAGGGGCAGTTCTCATGGTCATGTTTCCCCCTTGACAGTCATGTGTGGCAAGAAGGACTCTCTTCCTGAAGCAGGTGGTCTTGGGCATCCTTGGGAGGGCTGTGGGTCTTTTGGTTTGCCTTGCCTGTGGTGGCAGTGAAAGATTTCCTCCTGTTGTGTGTACTGGTGGGTGGGCAGGCGTGATGGAACCCAAGGCTCTCCTGTGCACAAGCTCCCCCCGCCCGCTCCTTCCGATCTGGGATGCATGCCTTGTTTGTCAGTGGGAAGTGAAAGCATTGGGAATGTGGGTGTTTTGTGGGCTGGCGTTTCAGTTACCTAACGGGAACAGCATCAGAGAGGGGACCCGGTAGAAAGTGTCACGGATGGGTAGAAGGATCAGACTGTGGAGGGAAGTTCTAAATAATCCTCAAGAGCTTGGCCAGGGACAGGGCAGGTGCTTTATATGGAGTTTCTTTTTTTGATTTTTCTTTTTAAGTAGGCTTCACACCCAGCATGGAGTCCAGTTGTAGGGCCTGAACTCATGACCCTAAGATCAAGACCTGAGCTGTGATCAAGAGTCGGACACTTAACCAACTGAGCCACCCAGGCATCCCATGGGGCTTTTTTCATGTCTGGCATCCACGCAACTACTTTGAGCAGTCAGAAATGAGACCATGCTGGGGATGCTGACAATGTTATTAGATCTAACAGAACGGTATTTGGTTAAAGAAAAAAACTGGAAAAGACAAAATTAGAGAGTTGGAAGACATGAGTGCTTGTGGGGGGGGGAGGGTTTGACTACAAACCACAAAGGGATTCTTTGGCGGAGGACGTTGTTCTGCATTCTGTTGGTGGTGGGGGTTACACGTACTTATGTGTACCTAGGTGTTAAAACTCCTACTGTATTTCTTCCCAAACTTGACTCTCTGTAAATTAAAACTATTACAAAGATACGACAACCTTCAAGGTACACAAGAGCCTAATTTCAGTGAAGTAGAAACTGGAGCACAGACCAGCACAGTTCCCTACCCAGCCAGCATCACACTCTCCTGTGTTTCAAGGTCACATTTGGCCTGTGGACACTGGTCTGTCTGCCTCGTTGTTTGTGCTCTTAGCCAAGATAGTGAGTGGACATGCTGCAAGATGGGGCTGTGGTTTTTTTTTTTTTTTTTTTTAAAGATTCCATTCATCTATTGATGAGAGACACACACAGAGAGAGAAGCAGAGTCACAGGCAGAGGAGAAGCAGGTTCCAGGGAGCCCGATGTGGGACTCAATCCCAGCACCCCAGGATCATGCCCTGAGCTGAAGGCAGATGTGTTTAACCACCCAGGTGTCCTGGGGCTGTGTTGTGATGCTGGCGGGTTCTGGATACTGCTTCTCTTGCTGTTGGAAATGTCTACCTAGCTGTCAGGGCACAGGGTGAAGATTTCGAATGGACAGTCCCATGGAGGACAGAGTACTTGTCTAAAGGATGCAGCTCCCACAAGTTGAATCTGTGTTGTCAGACTCTGAATTTTCTTTTCTTTTCTTTTTTAAAAAGATTTTGTGTGTGTAAGAGCAAGAGAGGATGAATGGCGTGGAGGGGGGGGGGGAGCAGGGGCAAAGGGAGAGGAAGAAGCAGACTCCCCACTTAGCAGGGAAGCCCAATGCAGGGCTTCATCCCAGGACCCTGAGATCATGACCTCAGGTGAAGGCAGACACTTAACCAGCTGAGCTGTCCAGGTGTCCCCAACTCTGAATTTTCAAGAAAAAAAAAAAACAAATGCAGATTTTTATATAAGTTTTCTTCGTTTTTAAAAGTAAGCAATCGGTTGCATTAAAAATAAAAGCTCTTAAAAAAAAAAATAAAAGCTCTTGGTCAAAACAAATAAATCCATCCCAAAACACGAAAACCAGCCCATGGGACATCATTTGGATACATGATTCTCAGAAATAATTTTGTCACACAACAGAGGGGAAATCTCCCACAGAGGCCATTCTTGCCCTGCTTGCTATCGCACAGGCCCTGCATTTGTTGTCTCAAGCCTCCTCTCTGCTCAAAAACAAGGAGCTAACGCTTGGGGAATGGTTACAGCTCTTTTCTGTGACTGTATGGAAAATAAGTCATAGATAAGAACGAGAGGAGGAAGGCCTGATTCCCTTCTCCTTCTAGATTCTCGTTTGCTTCTCTGGGAATCTCGTCTCCTCTGATTGCACAGGGTGTTTGCTTTGGGCTGAACAAACACAGCAGTTCACTGGTCCTGTTAGTGACACAAATGTGCCTGGATGCTTTGGTGGAGATGCTGACAGAGGAGCGAGAAGTTGTCAGACCTGGAACATTGCTGCTTGTTTATTCCTCTGCTGTCACTTAAGAGAGGCCTCTTTCTTTCTCTGGATAAAGTGAGACCTTGACATCAGGCATCCTTTGAGAGCATGGATGCTGAGATGAGGGTGTAGGCTTTCCACATGCTGCCTTGATTTTTTTCCCCCCCTCGGGATGAGGTGAGGAAGATCTCTGCTTGACTTTGACTGATGAGAGATACTTGCCAAGGTCTCTGGTCTGGATCTTATCGTTCCCTTAAAGGAGCCACCATTTTATGGCTCCTGGAAGACCATCCGTATAGGCAGCCTGCAGCTTTTGAACAAAGGAAATCTATTTTCTCTCTCTCTCTCTCTCCTTTGTGTGTGTGTGTGTGTGTGTGTGTGTGAACTTGTTAAAGGGGAGGGATTGGGGTGTGCAGAGAGAGAAAGAGAGAGAAGGAGAATTCCAAGCAGCCTGGAGCCCAACGCAGGGCTCAATCTCAATCCTGAGATCATGACCTGATCCAAAATCAAGAGTCTGATGCTTAACTGACTGAGCTACCCCAAGTGCCCCAATAAATCTAATTTTTTTTTAATTGAAAGAGACCTGCTTATATTTTTCTTGTAGAGAGTTTATTTTATTTTTGAAAAAGATTTTATTTATTTATTTATGAGAGACCGAGAGAGGAGAGGCAGAGACACAGGCAGAGGGAGAAGCAGGCTCCATGCAGGGAGCCCCATGTGGGACTTGATCCCGGGCTGCCCTAGAAAGTTTATTTTAATGAGTCATGAATGCATGTGGTAAGAGAAATTTCAAAGGACAGAAAGATTTTTTTTTTTAAGATTTTATTTATTCATGAGAGACAGAGAGAGAGAGGTAGAGAGACTGGCAGAGAGAGAAGAAGGTTCCTCACAGGGAGCCTGATGTGGGATGTGGGCCTCGGTCCTGGGACTCCAGGATCACGCCCTGAACCAAAGGCAGATGCTTAACTGCTGAGCCACCCAGGTGCCCCAAGACAGAAAGATTTTAATGAAAAGCCAACTTGCCTGTAACCTCTGATCACCTGTCTCTGTACCCTTCACAGCAAGTGACCATGGTTGCCTCTGTTTAGTCTTCTTGGAGAGCTCTTTTCTATACATGCCAGGAGTTTTCAACCTGGGTGATTTTTGTCGGGAGACAAAAAATGGGAGACATTTGACAATCTCTCAAGATACTATTTTTTAAAGATTTTATTTATTTATTCATGAGAGACACAGAGATAGAGAGGGACAGAGACACAGGCAGAGGGAGATGCAGGCTCCCTGCAGGGAGCCCTATGTGGGACTTGATCCCAGGACCACAGGATCACACCCTGCGCCAAAGGCAGGTGCTAAACCACTGAGCCACCCAGGGATCCCTCAAGGTGTTATTTTTAAGTAATCTCTATACCCAATAATGGCATGCTCCACTGACTGAGCCAGCCGGGTGTGCCCCTAGAGACACTTTTATGGTCACAACTGGAATATGGGTGCTGCTGGCACCTGGTGCTGAGCATCCTACAATGCACATGACAGGCTGGAGCTGCCTACCTCCAGGACACCCCCTTCCCCCCAACAAAGACTTATCCAGCCCCAGATATCAATAGTGCCAACACTGAGAAACCTAAGAACACATATATTCATATCTATGTTCCATTTCTTTTTTCCCTCCCCCACACCAATGCTAATGTGTTCTACTGATTATCACCTTTTTCATTAAACAGTTTGGCTTTTCCAGAGCAACACATAAAGATCCACTGCGGTTTTATTTTAGCAGCTGTATTTTATTCCGTTGCAAGGTGAAGTGTTGACTTCTTTGCCCCGGCACCTTATTTATTGGCTCTAGGTGGTTTTGCTGTTGGAAACAGCTGCAGTGAAGACCCATTTTGCCCATGTGGGAGTGTAGCCATAGGATGAATTCCTAGAAGTAGAGTCTCTCTGGTCAGAGGCCATGTGTGGTTGACATTTTGAGCGATACTGCCAAATTGTCCTCTGAAGGGATGGTTCTGATTTATGCTCCCTCCAGAAATGTAAGATCGTGTCTTTTTCTCTAGCATTGGTATTTTTTTCTCTCTAGTTTCCATTTATAGCCTAAGCTGTCTTCCTATCAGCTGAAAAGTTGAAAATGTTGGCAGTAAAGGTGGATTCTGAAGATATTCCCGATATAGAAGGGCAGGGGTGGAAGAAGTCCTGATAAGCTACTATCAGCTGAACGAGAAAGAGAAGTTCCCTTTTCTCTCTCTGGAGGGGAGAAGTCAAATTGCAGCTGAAAATGCAAGAAAGTTAATTAGATTTGGCTGAACTCCTGAAGGCTGGGACCTGATCCCAGAGCCCCCACCCCAGCTTTTGTGGTTGCTTGTTAGAATAAACATTGCTGTAGTTTATTGACTGGAGAAACTTTAACTATATAATGAGGTGTTTTACCTTCTTTTCATTCCTTTTGATTATGAGTATTTCAGAGTTCAGTCTTTTTAGGCCAAAGTGAAGAGATTGCATTTACTGTAAACACACTGCTATTCACACACACGCGAATATTCTGGTGAGACATAGGTCTCTTTTTATGAGCCCTAGTTTTGGAAGGTTAACACAGACAAAGGTTATGGCAAATCAGGAGGAGGGTTCCCCCCCCCTTAAAAATTTATATATATTATATTTATATATTATATATTTATATATAATACAATATAATATTATATTATAATATAATATAATATAATATAATATAAATAATATAATATAATTATAATATAAATAATATAAAATGTATATTATATATTTAATATATTATTAATATATATATATATATATATATATATTATATATTTTAGAGAGAGGATGAGAGAAAATGAGCATGAGCAGGAGAGAGAGATGCAGAGACAGAGAGTGAGAGAGCGAGAGAGAGACTCTGCTGAACGTGGATCCAGATGGAAGGCTCGATCTCACAACCCTGAGATCATCACATGAGCCAAAATCAAGAGTTAGAAGCTTAACCAAACGAGCCACTCAGGGGCTGCAGGAGTTTTCTTCACCCACATAGAATATTAGACTAACACAGGGGTTCTCTCAGCCCTATAGTTGCCAGTAAGAATCATCTGGGGTACTTTTTAAAAAAAATCTTATTATGACTAATTTTTTTTTTTTTTTTTTAAGGTAGGCTCCATGCCCAGTGTGAGGCTTAAATTCATGACCTTGAGATCAGGAGTCACATGCCCAACTGACTGAGTCAGACAGGCACCCCATTTAAAGGGCCAGTGTCCAACCTTCCCCCAGGCTAGTTAATTCATATTCTCTGGGGGGCAGGGGTGGAGGTGGGAGATCGGGACCCAGGCATTAGGATCTTTTTGTTTAAAGCTCTATAGATTATTTCATTTTTTTTTTTTTTAATTTTTTTTTTTTTTTTAAATTTTATTTATTTATGATAGTCATACAGAGAGAAAGAGAGAGAGGCAGAGACACAGGCAGAGGGAGAAGCAGGCTCCATGCGCCGGGAGCCTGATGTGGGATTCGATCCCGGGTCTCCAGGATCGCGCCCTGGGCCAAAGGCAGGCGCCAAACCGCTGCGCCACCCAGGGATCCCTCTATAGATTATTTCATTGTGAAGCCGAAATTAATAGTCTGTGCACTACAAATGGGGATGGCAAATTTTATGGCCTTTGGACCAAATCTGGTCCCCCACCTGTTTTTGTAAATAAAGTTTTATTGGAACAGTGTCATCAGTTTATGTATTGTATTTTTTTTTTTTTTTTATTTATGATAGTCACAGAGAGAGAGAGAGAGAGAGGCAGAGACACAGGCTGAGGAAGAAGCAGGCTCCATGCACCGGGAGCCTGATGTGGGATTCGATCCCGGGTCTCCAGGATCGCGCCCTGGGCCAAAGGCAGGCGCCAAACCGTTGCGCCACCCAGGGATCCCAGTTTATGTATTGTTTATGGCCACTTTGGCAGCCTGTTTATGGCCCGCAGAGCCCGATTTAATCTCTGGCATTTTACAGGAAGTTTGCTGATGCCTGGTAGAGTAGATAGTGTTTTGTTTTGTTTTGTTTTCCTTTTCTTTTTTTTTCTTTTTTCTTTTCTTTCTTTTTTTTTTCCCCCCCAAAGATTTTATTTATTTATTCATGAGAGACACAAAGAAAGAGAGAGGCAGAGACACAGGCAGAGGGAGAAGCAGGCTCCATGCAAGGAGCCCAATGTGGGACTCGATCCCGCGACTCCAGGATTTCGTCCTGGGCCGAAGGCAGGCGCTAAACCGCTGAGCTACCCATGGATCCCCAATGTTTTGTTTTCTTTTGGTAACTGCTATGATTAGACATTATTGAGATTAGTGATGGGAAGTAGTTTTGTGAGATATTTCTTTCTTGGACTTTGTCCTTGAAAGGCTGCCTATTCCCCTAGGAATGCAGCCTGCTTTCTCATTTCTGGAAGCAGAAGTTATAAGACAGGCTTCATCTCCTTCCCCCTTTCCTGTCACATCCTCAGCTTAGCTATTGAAATCTTAAGTCCTCATAGGGCTCTTGAGTTGGATCTTTCTTTTTTGTTTCTGTTTCCCTAGCCCTCCCTCCTCCTTTTCCCTCTTGCTGTTTTATTACTGTTTTCACTCTGTGTGTTCTCTTTGTAAGGCACTTCTCCAATAAATTTGCATACACACCCCCTCCCCTGCTCTGAAGTGTGTGCCTTTAGCTTGTCTCCTCTGCGAGCACCTCCAACCCTGTACAAACACATGCACATAGGTACTCACATACATGTATACATGTGCTCAGAGGTGGATATGAGTTTTAGAGTCTTAGAGCCCCTTTTCGCAGGAGAAGGTTGGTATCCGTTGGCTTTGAGCAACTCACTTCCAGAATTTCCCTGAGGAGTGCCCTGGAGTATGTTTTTGGGTAAGGGCCCTTCCTAATCTTACCTTGGTGGGGACCTCATTTTGGTGATAAAATCAACTTGGAGCAGTTTTTTGCTCTGGTTAGCTAGCTGTGGGTAGGTTGCCTGGGTTTCATGGGAAGCTGCCCCTCTACCCCTCTCCCCAGTTGCTTTAAAGGAACGAGTCTCTAGGTGTGCAGGGTGAGAACCTGCCCCATTCCTGGGTGAAGGGGAGGGTGTGGGGGTCATGTTGGGAAATAGAAACGAGCAGAGAATGAAGGGTTTGAGCAGCCCTCATAGTCCAGGCTTCAGATTATACCCTGGGCCCCTTGCACAGCCTGTGGTGGGCATAGGTGCAATGTTGGGGTGGGGTTATTAGGGAGATGGAGGAAGTCTGAGGGTCAGCTCCCACATGGTAGCAGCAGGCTCAGAGGGTGCTTCTCGTCTTTGTCCTTGATGGATGCCACAGGCTTTCCAGTTGTTTTTCTGGGATCAGCTGGGGCAGGGAATGTGCCTGGCATTCTCTGCTTGGGGTCAGTTGGAGATGGGGGGTGGGGTACACCAGAGGGTGGCAGGCTCTGCCTGTGAAGTCTCCCATTTTTTTCTGGGCCTGTACAGCCACCTTTATTTTGTCACTTTCTTCCATTTTCGGGGGTATTAGAGGAAGTGGGGAAGGAATTCAAGCAATGTGAGCTCACAGACCCTTGGTCCACTTGGTCATATAAGGATCTGTGGCAGAAATGGGGAGGGTGGCCAGACCCCAGGCCCTGAGTCTTCCGTCAGAGGCCGTTGCCTGGGATCAGGGAGAGGAGTTTGGATCAACAGTATCCGAGTGAGAAGATACAGGTTTAATATCCACAGCCAGTCCATTCACCCGACTTTAATTCAGATGGATGCCTGAGTCGAAAGGAGGGCCAACAGCTTGGCGAGAGTGGTCTGCCTCTGACATTTGTCTTCCTTTTCTGACTTGAGGTCCAGTCTAGTCGACTAGCAATGAAAAGTGAAGTCTCTGTGATGACTGGGGAACTGGGCCCTCAGTTATGGGGCGGGTTCGGGGATGCACACCCTTTCTGATCTGGGCCTGGCGTGAAAAGTACACTCTGGCCAGACTTGGTGTGACTTTATCTGCTGATACCGAGACAATCTCACCGTTACCTTTGGCTCCCGAGCTCCCTAATGATGCGGAGTTCCACAGACAACCATCTGGCTGGGATTGTGCATTTTAAATATTTAAAGCTACCCAGATGACTGTTGGAGTAGATGGGGTAAATCTGCCAGATGTGTTCTGGGACCATTATCTCCCAAGTCAGCCCATGGGCCAGCAGATGATGCTCTTGGGGCAAACCGGAAGAAGGTTAGAGGTTTTCCTCCCGCCACTGCGTTCTAATGTGTGTGTTTGCAGGAAGGAGGCGAAGTGATGAGGGGGGTTGCCTCCATCTGGTATCCATCTGACGAGGGTGTCATTGTGTCTTCCAGATCGGAGCAAGGCCGAGATGGACCTGAAGGAGCTAAGCGAGTCAGTCCAGCAGCAGACAGCGCCTGTCCCCCTCATCTCGCCCAAGCGCCAGATCCGCAGCAGGTTCCAGCTGAATCTGGACAAGACCATAGAGAGTTGTAAAGCACAATTAGGTATGTCCTTTGGTTTGCTCGCACAGGCACTGTCGTCACCATCCTCACTGTTAACTCTTTGTAGGGTCACCGCCCGGATGAAGCCAGAGTTGGATCGTGGGCTGCTGTTAGCAGCTTCTTGACCTTGGCCCTGTTTGTGCAACTAAAATAGAGTTCCACTCGTGTTGGGATGTTTCAGGTTTGCTAGTCAGTGGCTCAGAGGGGTTCTTTGAATCCCACCCAGCTCATTCTCTGGTTCTGGCCACCTGCAGACTCCAGGTGGAGGTAGTATGGGTGTTTGAAAAGGGAAAGAAAGATTCTCCTGAGTTTGCCCCTGTGCTCCCAGTCAGGACATGTCAGTGTCTTCCCCTCAGGATCAAGTCTGGCCCACAAATGTCCAACACAAACTCTTCTGCTGCAGGCTGAGCCCTTCCCACCTGGCACACGCATCCTGCTTCTATACCTGTTGCCTCCCTTTCTCTTGCCCGTGCTGCCTGCCTTCACACTGCCTACCTGAATCCTTTCCCTAAGGCTGAGCTCAGGCATCGCCTCTTCCAGGAAGTCTCCTCTGATTGCCTTCACCTCCCCGTCTGCTGCCTCCCGTGGCACTTTATTGCTTGGAAGCATCAGCGGTCTCTTTGTGTGGGGGTGTCCCTCTAGCCTGGAAGCGAGACTGGAAGCTCCTTGAGGGCAGGAAGGTTGCCTTAATAAGCATATACATTCTCCAAGGTACTTACTTGGTCTTGTGTACATAGCAGATTCTCTGGAATATTGGTTGACTTAAGTAAACAATGCCAGGACGGTATTTGCATAGAAGTAGGGGACGGCTGGCCTCAGGAAAGAGAGCCACACAAGGGTGGGTAAGGTTTACAGTGTCTGTGGGTACTTTGGACCGTGGGATGAGTAAGCTATAGTTAGGAGTCATCTAGAAGGGCCAGAGGAGGACATTCCTTGTTGGATTTTTGTTTGGTTAGGACACTGAATGGCATGGTTGAAATTTTGCAGGCCATTTAAATTTGTGCCTTGGGTCCTTCTGTGCAGCTGATCTGACTCCTCGATTTATTATTCATGTTAATAAGAATTTTAATATTTCTGTTTACCGGCTGTTTCCTTCATACCTTGCATGGTGCATAGATTGTCCTTAAAGGTTGATGCCATTATCCATCCCATTTTGCAGATGAAGGAACTAAGGCTCAGAGACCACAGTCACTAGGTCAGAGTCACACAGTGAATCAAAGTACAAGAGCAGGATTTGAATTCATGTTTTTTGGGCTCTGGTACCCAAGCTTTTCTTATATATGTGGTCACACTTGGCCTTGTGTCTGACTGTTAACTACAGTAAGCCTTAGGGACTCAAAAGTCATATCAGATCTGAGTTTTTGTATTTTGGCTTCTTCTGGTTTTGATTGAGCCCTGGTAGAGACATATAAATTATGTATTGATTCTGGTAGGCTGCTCATGGCTTTTATGTCTTTGCAGGTTTCCTTTTAGTATTTCTGGATCAGGACAGTGACCCCACTCATGGCTATTATTCTAGAATGAAGATAGTATAGATTGGGTTTTCCTCACTTGAAAATTTTAGGATATAGTATTTATTTATCTGCAGCCAGATGACACTCGCTGCTGGGAGCAGGAATAAATTGGTTAAATAGAGTATGCTTTTGCCCATTTGTGTGTGTGTGTGTGTGTGTGTGTGTGTGAGAGAGAGAGAGAGAGAGAGAGAGAGAGAGAGTGTGTGTGTGTGTGTGTGTGTGTGAAACACCTGCTACAAAGTCATTTTGTCTGTCTGTTGATAGAGATGTGGAAATGTGTGACTTTGCTCTTGACTCCACTGTCCGTGGAAGAACAGGGTGGATAAAATGGCAATTCACCTTTGGACCAGCACAGAGCAGGAGGGTGGGCTGGTCACCCAGGTTAGCTGGAAATGGAAGTGGCCAGTGGCTTTGTGGCTCTAGTCAGCCACTGCCTTGCAGGCCTATGACCCAGAGTGGCTGGATCCTCTGCTCTTTTCCATACAAGCACCCTGTCTTGATTTCTGTGTGAAGTTTCCTGATTTGTGAATTGGGCAATACCTTTATTGTAAGTGAAAAACAAACAAAAAAGTATCTACTGAGCCAAACTCTTGCTTCCTAAATAACCTGTGTGTGCTGGCCAGATGTGGCTTGTGGGCTGTGAGTTGGCAGCCTCTGCTTTGTAAGTCTTTGCCTTATTTCTTTGAGCCCTGGACACAATGGGAAAAGGACTTGAATGCTTTGGAATTCGTGGGAAGAGCACTGGTGGTCTGTGAGGAACCCAGGGTTCTGGCCTTGCCTTTGTCTTGGTTTTCTTTATGTCCTAGGATAGGTGATTTCTCTGGGCCTCTATTTTCTGATCTGTATAATGGATCCATTTTAACAGCTCATCTCTGTTGTTCCCTTCCCTTCCTCCCATTCTCTACATCCTAAGTAGTTATCAGTGACGCAAACACATAGCTTTGGATAAATTTAAAATTTATGTTGTCTGGTCCCATGCCATTTTTGAATGTCAGTAACTAAAACCCTCTGCAAACCCAAGTTGCATTTATCAGCAGCTCACCGGTAACCCTACCAGGCCAGTGTGATGCGATTTGAAATGTGTTTTTTTTTTTTTTTTTTTATTCCAGCATTTGGCGTGGAAAATGTTTGCATTTTGGGTCCTGCTCTTTATTTTGTGACTACGCCACATGCTGGGTTTTCTCTTTGAATTTAGGCATAAATGAAATCTCGGAAGATGTTTACACGGCCGTAGAGCACAGCGATTCGGAAGATTCTGAGAAGTCTGATAGTAGCGATAGTGAGTATATCAGTGATGATGAGCAGAAGTCCAAGAATGAGCCAGAAGACGCAGAGGACAAAGAGGGTAGTCGGATGGACAAAGAGCCATCGGCTGTCAAAAAAAAGCCCAAACTTGCCAACCCAGTGGAGACTAAGGAGGAGCTGAAAAGCACATCACCAGCCAGCGAGAAAGCAGATCCGGGCTCAGTCAAGGAAAAGGCAAGCCCCCAGCCTGAGAAGGACTTTTCAGAAAAAGCGAAAGCCTCCCCTCATCCCACAAAGGATAAACTGAAGGGGAAAGATGAGACCGATTCCCCAACAGTACATTTGGGCCTGGACTCCGATTCAGAAAGTGAACTTGTCATAGATTTAGGAGAAGACCATTCTGGGCGGGAGGGTCGTAAAAATAAGAAGGAACCCAAAGAAACATCTCCCAAGCAGGATGGTAAGTGATTGTACCACTTTCTGGTTTCTTGATTTAGTTTAGAGTGCCACCTTGTGTTTGTATTCCCAGAAGGTACGTGACCCTCCGATGTCACAAAGGGTGGCACCAGAGCACAGCCTTGATTGGCTCAAGTTCACCTAGCTAAGTCACTGATCAGGCCCAGGACTGACCCCCCTTCCCTCCAGCCCCCCACCTGCCCCAGGCCTGCCTGCCTATCATCTGCTTAGTACTCATTCCATTGTGGTTGATTTTGAGCCCAGAAAAATAAAAAGTGGTAGGTGTTTCCGGCAGTCAGGTCATTTTTAGCTGAAGCATCTGTTCTCCCAACAGGCTCACTCACTTCCCTAAAGTGTCAACATTTAGACCTGTGACACAGTTGAAGTTGTTAGAAGAGTGCAGGTCAAAGATCTTGATGAGTTCAGCTTCCTTTCATGCTGCCTAGATACCTCACCAGTGCCTTTTCTTACTGGAATAGGAGAGTATTTGGGGAGGTGGTCCCAGAATGCTGAGTGCTCTTTGGGGCAGTAGACATGGAGAAAGCATTGGATGGGGGGCACCTGAATTGGTGTTCCACTGTCTATGTGTTTCATGGACCTGAGTCCAGGATTTCTCAGCCCTGGCTCTATTGACGTTTTATGCTGAGTGGTATTTTATCCTCTACAATGGAGCATGTTTAACAGCATCCTGGGCCTCTGCTCACTGGATGCCAGTAGCATCTGCCCAGTTGTGGCAGTCAGGGATGTCTTGCCATTCCCTTTTGTTCCTGAGAAGCAGAATCTCTTCTGGCTGAGAACCAGTGCCTGATCCGAGTGGTACCCCCATTGCTGCTGTTACAGATTGAACCAACAGTAGCTGCCTGGAAGCCTGCGTGGCCCAGGCCTCTTGGCAAACCTTCCAGATGGAATGTGTGAATGATGTGAAGGGTGTCCTTCCCGTGGACAAAGCAATCTGCACCTTTTTTCCATTGGTTTGGCGAATGGGTATGAGGGGATTCCAACGTACGCAAGACAGATAATGCAGAATTAATTGAGGGCCCAGGAAAAATGTTGCCTAAGGACAAACTGGAGGTCGTTGCATAAAATTTTATGTAGTTTGTGAGTACCATCAGGGAAAAGTAGGCTCAATTTCTGACCATGCCCTACTTTTGAGGGGAGCTGATTTCTCAACCCAACTCTTGAGTAAGATGTGATTCTATGCCCCCCTGGGGATTTCTGAATCTGGCTGCTTACAGGAAGTTGGGGATGGGCCTTGAGAATCTTTCTTCTGTGTCCTTGTCAGCCTGGACTGCCATGGAACCTCAGTTGTTAGGGAGAGAAAATTCTTGCAGTTTGTCAGTGAGGATGGAATGAAATGTGCCTGAATGGTGCAGTGGAGGGAGAAAGAGAAGCAGTTGACTGTGGGCAGGAAGGATAGAATGCCATTCCATTCCTGAGTCACCTTAGAGTTTATGGGTAGTCTCTAAAAATTCTGATGATGTGTGGATTGGGGTTTGAGGCAAATGTGGCAGAAAATAATCAGGGAGTGCTATTTATTCCATGTGGTTTATGGGAATATTTGGGTATAGAGATGGCAGTGCTCCTGTGAATGATATAGCTATACTGTTCCTTATTTTCTGAAATACAGCTTTTGATGGATTGGTTTTATGCCTCTTCCCCTTCCAGAAAGAATCTGTAACAGACTGACAAGAAGACTTAATCATGAGACAAAATGATGAAAATAAAGTCTGTAAAAGATAAAAGTAGAATAGTAGGAGGTTCTGGGAAAGTTTAGGCACAGGAATAGGTTCCAGCCTTCAGGATTGGCAAAATTGGGCTTTCATGTTGGCTGTGAGCTTCCTAGCAGTCAAAGCAAAAAAGGAAATACTTTAGTCCCTTAAAAGGTCTCTTATTTTTCCAAAAAGTTGGGGAGGAGGGGAAACCCAATTGATTAAATGAAACACAGCTCTTCCTTGCACTGATGTTTGAAAGAAATATGTCCAGGGGATCCCAAGTGAATGGTGGATGTAATTAAGCTGAAGATGATTCTAAAATATGATTCAGTTAGGGTGTCATCCCAGAGGTTGGAACAAAGACCTACCAGTCTTAAATCTAGAGCCGTTTGATGGTAGTTTCGGTCTTGAAGAATTGGCTTTGTATCAGATTCTGCAGTAGAGCATTTTTTCTTTAATTTTCTTTTTTTTTTTTTTTTTAAAGATTTTATTTATTTATTCATGAGAGACACACAGAGAGAGGAGAGGCAGAGACACAGGTAGAGGGAGAAGCAGGCTTCATGCAGGGAGGCCGATGTGGCACTGATCCCAGGACTCCAGGATCACATCCTGAGCCAAAGGCAGACGCTCCATCACTGAGCTACCCAGGCATCCCTAGAGCATTTTTTTCAATGGTGTATTTTCACTTTCAAGTTTATTAGGTAAAGGGCATATTACAGTGTGCCACGGTGACCTTCAGCTCACCTTTAGCCAGGAATGCTGCTTATATGTAGAATAGAAGCCTGAGGTCGCAAAATAGCTTTCTAGTTGGTGATCTCAGGATAGAGGCAAAGGGAGGCTTCCTTAGAGACCCCGCTGTGTTTCCCTTACAACACCGGTATAATTTCCATCTTTCTCTTAGAAAGACCCCCCTTCAGGTACTAGAATAAGTAGGTTAATTAAGTAGGGGCAGCTTCTGGAGTGTTGGCCTTGAAGAGATTCACCTTTTCTGGGCTCTCGGTTTGATTATACACTCCAAATTTCTGGGACAAATGGAATTTCCTACACCCCCCCCCCCCCCACTTCCCCCAGTAAACCATTAGAATCTTCTAGAAATCAAAATATTTTAGTATCTAATTGGTAACCCCAAAGGGTACTTTGAGCCTAGAATCTTTTTTTGGATTGCACACTCCACAGTTTTTTATTTGGAACAGAGGGCCAGCCATCACCACCGCAGAGCAGCAGCCCACCCACAAAGTTACTCTTTGCTTCTGCAAATCAGTAGAAAGAAAAGGACCTATTTGTGGTTGTCCTTTGTCTGAGGAGAGAGGGGCTAGGTTAGCTTCTCAACAGTAATGATATATATATATTTATCACCTGGAAGGAAAGAGAGGCACGGAAGGTGCTTCTCTGCAGGTTAGAAGCTCCACCAGGGGACTGCCCTGGTGCACCGCTCTTAGGAAACCTGGGTTCAGAGCCCCCTTTCCTCCTGGAAGGTACAGGGGCTGTATCCAGTATCCAGCATGCAAAGTCATCCCGGCAAAGGATCAGGGTTCCTCACTGTGTGAAGAGCTCCCTCCCTTTCCGGCTCCACTTATGAACTTCGCTGGGCTCTTCCTTCCTCTTCAGAGGAGCAGGAAGGCGGAGGAGAGCCAGACAGATGGGACGACCACCAAGGAAGCTCCCTGCACCCCCTGGCCTCCTGAGTCAGGAAAGTCAGCTCCCCACCCCCCCTTTCTTTTTTGTCTGTCACTCTCCTTGACTTCCTAAAACCTAGGGTACTGAATATCCTTCCTAGAATAATCAAGGTCATGTCTTTTCTGGGTTACATAAATCTGAAAGGCACTTACGTCAAGGTACATTGTCTAATAAGTTGGGGGTGCTGACTTGTACCTGTGTTTTGTGTGTGATCCCTGGGCATCCTCTCTGGGGGGCAGACCCGCTCCACTGGTGGCTGGGACCTCGGCGGTGATAACGGACCCCCCTTTACAAATGAGCACAAGGGGGCCACCCCTTCTGTGCTGCTCAGTGCTTCTGGCTCTAACCCGCCTTCCTGCCACTCCTCACTGCCTGCTCTCACTGACCAAAATGCTGGCTGCTCCTGGACACGTCTTGGCTGACGCAGTCACCCTCCAAATTCTCACTTCCGCCTGTTGAAATCCTGCCCCTCCCTCACAGCCCCCCCTCCCAGAAGACAGATTCCCGGAAGGCAGGCTTTTCCAAACTTGTCATTTACATTCATTATTTTTGCCCTTCCCAAGTCTTGCTTTGTATAATCATTGACTTCGTATTTTTATTTAAAGCTACTCTAAAATAAACTGCTTTTAAAGCTCATTTTAGATGTATATTTGACCATCACACCAGTTATTGCCTGATAAAAGGTGGCAGTGGGAATAAACATAATCAGAATTAAAAGCAGGGCCTATGCTTCCCATGATGAACACTAAGTAACACGCAGAATTGTCGAATCACGAATCACGATATTGTACACCTGCAACAAATAGAACACCGTATGTTAACTCGACTGGAATTAAGTGGAATAAAAAACATTATAAAACAACATCAACAGCAACAAAGAAGCAAGTCTCCTTAGAGATAAATACCATGGTGTTGGGAAGGTTCTGGCTATGGAGTGGAATTCCCTTTAGTCCCAGGGGTCAAGGCCATTAAGAGCACACTGGGACTTAGTCCTGGAGGGAGTCAGAGGTCAAGGGAGACTCTCCTTCTGGGTGACTTCATGTTTCCAGTGCTTTGGCCCTTGGGAAGTTACCTGATACTTAGGGGTACAGGCTCTATAGGTTCTTTAGCCAAAGGATTCTCTTAATCTCTGGGTCGACTTTGGCCGGGTGTTTCACAAAGTGCTTACCCAGTTCTAACCATAACACAAGACAGCTTGTGGTGGTTCTGTTCATCCACTCACTGGTGGACAGCTTGAGGGCAGGGGCTGGGTCTAGTTCGCCTCATTTGCCCCAGAGGCCCCTATAGGAGCCTCCGATGTGGGCGAGAAGAGGCCGACACTCTGAGATAGATACGCAGCAGCGGCCTCTGTGGATAAGGTGAGATGTGCTCCTCCATCGGGGGTGGGGTCCTCCCACACTGAATTTGTTCAGCATTCTTGGTTGGTCTTGCTTTGTTTAACCCAGAACGTGCTGGAGAAGAGAAACCCCGCAGGTGAACCTGAGTCCAATCTCTCCTCTTCTGTCCCCCCCCCCCCCCCCCCCACCACGCATCAGCTTTAGTTGTAGGCAAAGCTCCACCGTCCACTACGGCGGGCAGCCAGTCCCCACCTGAAACTCCGCTCCTCACCCGCTCCTCCTCCCAAACACCCACGGCTGGTGTCACGGCCACCACCAGCACCACGTCCACGGTCACGGCCCCTGCCGCCACCGCCGCTGCCGCCACTGCCGCCGCCACGGGAAGCCCGGTGAAAAAGCAGAGGCCGCTTTTACCGAAGGAGACTGCCCCGGCCGTGCAGCGGGTCGTGTGGAACTCGTCAAGTAAGTTTCAAACGTCTTCCCAAAAGTGGCACATGCAGAAGATACAGCGCCAGCAGCAGAGCCAGCAGCAGAGCCAGCAGCCTCAGTCTACCCAGGGGACGAGATATCAGACCAGACAGGCTGTAAAAGGTACCATGCCCCCTTCTGTTCAACGTGGCGCCCACTCCCTCCTCGCCACATCGACAGGAGAGACAGAAATGTTTTTTTTTCTTTTTTTTTCAGTTCTTTTTTGTTTCATGGCCTTTGTATCTTGAAGGCCTCCGCATTCCATGTGGCATTATTTTTAAAAGTTGTTTTGCGACTTGTTTTTTTCACTTTTATTTTTTTTCCCCTCTGTGTTAGAAACAATACATGCATATAGGCTTCTTAGAGAGGGGTAAAATATTTGCCCCACAATCTGTTGTCTTGACCGAACTTCCATTCCATTCTTCACCCTTTCTCAGTAGCCACTGTTAACCGTGAAACCTTTTTTATGCATGTATGCATATATATTTATGTATATATGACTCTTCATAAAAATAGTACTTTTTTTTCTTTTTCCTTTTTTTAAAACATACAAATGGTACCATACTGTTTTTTTCTTCTTTTTTTCTTTTTTTTTTTCACCCATCAGCATGTTTTGGAAGTTCATCCATGTTAGCACATATAGCTCTATCTATGTTATTTTGGACTGCTGCGTAGTATTCCACAGTTGATTTAAGTCAAGTATTCCCCTACTGATGGGCATTTAGGTTGCTCCTGGTTTTTTTTCTTTTTTTTTTTTTTTCTTCTGTTGTAAGCAGTGCTGCAATGAATACCTTTGTGTAAATTTTCTTGTGCACACCCATGAGCCTCTTAGCATTATTTTGGGAAGAGTATGGTGTGAGGAATTGGTAGCAAAGGGTACCTTAATAACTAGAAATTAGCCACCTACAGAAGAAGAGCCAGCATCAAGCACCAGTTGGCGAAGTTGTGGAGTCAAAACCATCCCTAGCCATGGAGGAGGCTCCATCTGGCATTGCTTGGATGAGTACCAGTTGGCCCAGCTTTCGTGAGCGCTAATGCAGATCTTGTCTCGCAGGGAATCCCACATCTAGATCCTTGGAGGTTGGGGTCTTTGGTTGAAACTCTCACATACTGAGTGCATCCTAGTGAGTAGAACTGTAAAGAGTTGCAGCAGGATATGGATCGAAAGGTAGCCAGGTCTCGAACAGCCCCTAAGAACCCTTTTGAAGACTGGAGGGAAGGAAGATTGGACAGGTGCAGTGGGAGTGCAGCTGGATTGCTCTCGGTATTTAAAGAGCTGATGGGACAGGATTGAATCCTAGTTCCAGTCTTTTTTTTTGTGTGTGTTTGTACCCGGTAAAAATTAGGAGCTTCTCCAGGGGAATTTAGGTGCTAGCAAGAAGAGGCCCATTGATGGTATGGTCCCCAGTTTCCAAGTTGTCTTGTGTCAAAGTCAAAGCTGGATACTAGTTAACCTGGTAAGGATGGGTTGTAATCAGTATGTACTATTACAACAGGGAGAAAGTAGTCCAGCAGGAACTGAAGTCATTCCCAATTTGTACAGAAGTGACTGGACGTTTTAAAAGGAGGATGAGTGTGGTGAGGGTGGGAAAGGACTGCGTAGAGACTCCAGTAGAATCAGGGAGGTGAAATTTTACAAAAAATGGGAAGTAGTGGTTGGTCCATGTGAAACCCATACGGGGTTGCCAATAATGCTTTTTGGAGTTAGACTCCTACCATCCCATAGAGACCAGGAGACAGGGATCGTCGAGTGTTAGATAGAACAAATGGTAAACTCACTTGGCAGCCTTGGTTTCTCAGGCAGGTACTTTGGCAGCGGGGACTGGAGTCATCCTAGGGATGTGAACTTGAGCTGTTGGAAACCATGTTAGTGTTTACGGAAGGCTTTATGGGCCAACCTTGAGGCCTAGTCCCAGAAAAGGCTGAGAGGATCCTGGCCAGAATCTGGTCATGAGGAGAATCTCTGTCACTTGAAAGTAGAAGAGCTTAAGCAATGGACGTCAGGGACCTCACTCCCTCTCCGCAGCTTCTTGCTGGGTTGGGCCCTTCCCACAGCAGTGGGGTGACCGGGACCCTTTGCTTTCCTAGCTGTGCAGCAGAAGGAGATCACGCAGAGTCCATCCACTTCCACCATCACCCTGGTGACCAGCACTCAGTCATCACCCCTGGTCACCAGCTCGGGGTCTGCAAGCACCCTCGCATCCTCAGTCAACGCAGACCTGCCTATCGCCACTGCCTCCGCCGACGTCGCTGCGGACATTGCCAAGTACACTAGTAAAGTGAGTGCTGTGGTGCCGGGCTGGGGGCTAGGGGCGTGTCCTGCCGGAGGACCGACTTCCTGTTGGGAGCCAGGAGGATCACGACCTCACAGGCTTTATGGGGTGCTCAGGAGGGGAGATCCTGTTTTTCCTGAGGATCTCCAAGTCCAAATTCTTCCATCTGCGTCTAACTGTTGAATCTAAGCAGAGAAATCTTGAATGCACTGCATCTTACTCTGAGGCCTTTGATTCTACAGTCAGTACATAGCTGGAAAGTGACATGACATCGATTACCTTTGAGAATTCATGTCTCTCATTTGACAGAGTTTCCTTAACACGCTGTTTGTCATTTAATAACAGACCAAGGCGTTGGTTTGCATTTAGTAGCCACGTGGAACAAAGTGACTGAGTCTTAAGCAGGAGATGTGTAAGGTATGATGTTAGGCCTAGATTTTTCAGGAACCAGGATGGCCTAGGGAGTACTGGATTCTGTCCTGATTTTCCCACCCTCTGGGGCACGGTGACCGGATTCCCCGAAGTGGGTTCATTGATGGGTGTTCTCTCCTGCAGGCTCTTTGTTTGAATTTGCTAGGTGCTTCTGTGCTCGCTCTTGAATTCAGGTGGATCCATCCCAGAGCTGTTTTCACCATCATGTGAGAGTGCACTCGAGTGTGTGTGTGTGTGTGTGGGTCCATGTGGGACTGCTTGGTAGCAGAATAACCACCAGAATGTCAGCTCCCTGAGAGCAGGAGTTGGTCTATTTTGCTTACCTCGAAGGCCTAGAAGAGTGCCCGGTACACACAGTACGTGTTGGTACAGAGTTATCAAGTGAATGCATGCTGATTGATGCCTGACTTCACTTCATCAGGCTTGTTACTCTCAGTGGTTGTTAATAGTAGTTACTGAGTAATAACCTAGTAAGAAAGAGTATTTATTATATTACTAAGCAGGCAGTAATAATAATTTACTCTTCACTAATGAGTAAATTACTAATTAGTTGCTAATGAGTAAACTATCCAGGTTTATAGAAAAAATGGGTGACAGTTATTGGGAATGGTCGTATCTAGAATTCTTGAAGTCTCATGGTAAAGATTCCTTTATCACATTGTGTTAAAAGTAGGCTCCCTTTTAGTTCTGGATGACAAGAGACATTTATTATCTTTTACTGATGTGTTTTTGTTGGTCATTTCCTTTTTATTCCTTCTTTCTAGGTGTATCAGGTATCACTTGATAACAAATTACCACAAAACATAGCAACTTAAAAGAATGTACATTTTTTAAAAATAAGATTTTATTTATTTATTCATGAGAGACACAGAGAGAGAGAGGCAGAGAGAGACATAGAAGGAGAAGCAGGGTCCTCACAGGGAGCCTGACGTGGGACTCGATCCCTGGATCTGAGATCATGCCCCGAGCCGAAGGCAGTCACTAAACCGCAGAGCCACCCAGGTGTCCCAACAACGCACATTTCTTATCTCACGGTTTCTGTGGTCAGGAGTCGGCATGGCTAAGCTAGGTGCTCTGCTTTAGGTCCTCTGGCAGGCTGCTGTCAAGGTGTCTGCTAGAGTTGGGGTTTCATCTGAAGGCTCAACCGGGAAAGGATCTATTTCCTTTAGAATTTACTTAGGTGGTTTTGAGTAGGGTTCACTTCCTCGAGGGCTTTTGGGTTGCGGGCTTCAGGTCCTAGCTGGCTCTTTGCTGGAGCCTGCCCTCAGTTCTTGCCTTGTGGGCCTTCACAATTGGCTGTTTGCTTCCTCAAAGCCGGTGATAGAGCCTGTTAGCACGATGGAAGTCAGCCTCATGTCACCTGATCTCAGAAGTGACAGCCCATTACCTTTGTCACATTTCTGTGGTTAGAAGTAGATCACTAGGCCAGCGTACACTGGAAGGGAGGAGATTCCACAAGGTCACAAACACCAGAGCCCTGGGATCACTGTGTGTTACATTGGATAAGATGGTAGTACACTCGCTAATGTTTGGGTAGTGGTGCTCCAGGCCAGACACTGCTGTAAGTGTCAGTTACATTATGCTCGTATGTTACTCATTTGGCCTTCATGACAAATTGATGAGGTAGATACTATTATCATCCCCATTTTATGGATGAGACAACTGAGGCCTGTCAAGGTTACACGGTCTGAATGGTTGAGCTGGATTTGAATGGTAGCAGCCAGGATCTAGAGAGTGGCTTTGAGCCGGTTTGTGAATGCCCATGAAGCCTACTGACCACAGATGTTCAGTGTCCATGAATCGATTGTTCTTGCACGTGGCTTTTTAAAGCAACCCTACCTGACGTTCCCAAGTCCTGCCAATCCCCGTCCCCTCCCCTACTCTCCCACCCCTTCCTTCCTGCCCTCCCCAGCTAGAGAGAGAATCAGAACTGGTCTTTCGCATAACTTTGTCTCTCATTTAGTAAGTCTGTCCTCCTTTTGAATAAAATACATGAATTGTTACAGAGTCCCTGAGTGTCAGAATAGGAAGGATTCAAGGCGCAGTTATTTATGGCCATTCTCGATTCTAGTCTTAACTGTCCACCAGCTAGTATTGATTTAATATTTTTATGTAAGTTAATTTTACTTAAATTGACTAAGTTAAGAAACTAAAATAAAATTGGGTCTAACATTGCCAGATCACCATTCCTTGTCAAGGCTTGAAGTGTAAGCCTATTTTTAGAGAGATTGTCCTAAAAGTGTTTGGTACATGCTGGCACCAAACGGAGACTTTCTTCCTAATGTGGTGATATGCAGGATTACGGGAGAATGGGAAGGCGTTCATTTTTTCATTACTGATTTAAGGTGGTGTTTGGTTTTGCCTAAATGGTCTCGTGTTCTGGCTGTTTAGCCTTAGACTACTTTCTAGTGATTTTTTTTGGGGGGGGGTGTCTAAGCTCCTCGTTTACAGATGGAGAAACTGAGACCTACTGAGTGGACCTGGCTCGTGGTTTGCACTGAACTAGTTTTCTGAGCTCCTGCAGTGAGTTTGATTTCATTACCTTTGGCGGCCCCCTTTGCTCTTACAGCAAAATTGAGGGGTGAACTTTTTGATAGACATTTTCTTTGCAGTTAAGAAAATGAACACAGTGACATATTTTCGGAGCTGATGAACTTCCCTGCCTCTGAGGTGACCTGGAGTCGAAGACCCAGATTTGTGTGTTTTGGCAGAAGGGTGCTCTTTAGTGATGTTGCGTTCTTTGCTATATTTGGAAGAAAGAGTGAAAATCTGTCCACAAATCCATGATTTCTTTAAAATGGAATGTAACCATTGCATTAGTAATATATTGAATTTCATCCACTTTCTAAAGTTTTCTTGTAAAGCAATTTAGTTTTAATATTTAAAACTGACGTGTTTGGTGCAGCGGGGCAGGAGGCCCAAACAGAACGACTGCATAAAGCACAAAGTGTTTTTCCTGGCTGCATCTGTGTGTGGCCTCCGAAACAAGCTAGCAGTGAAAATCTCAACAGACATCGTGTTCATTTTTCTCCCATTTTGGGGTGAACTTGGGGTTACTATTTTGGGGGTTGGCAGTTTCTTCATTATAGCTCATGTGAATTTTTTGTTTTTCTATAGAAATAAGATGAACAGGTATTTCTTTCTGAACACCTACTCTGTGGCAGGTACTGGACCATATCATAGTCTTCACATGGATTTCTCATGTAAACCTTGTGCATACCCTAGATGGGGACACTGTAGGTTACCCCCATGGCTCAGGGAGAGGGTGATGGCAGGAGCAAATCACAGGCATCAGATATAAGGATATAAGGGTGGTCTGGGTTTTGCTTTCTTGCTGGATCAGAGCAAACTGCAAAACACAGTGGAGACTTGGCCGCAGCCAGGCCAGGCCTGAGGCCTCACGTTCGGTCTTCTGTCCTCCCCTCTTTCTCTTGGGATGGGGGCAGGATCAGCCAGCAAGTGGGGGGTTGGAAAGAAATCCTCCTGCAGATAGATACCTTCAGACAGCAGGGAACTAGGTGCTTGCTATGTGAACCTGAGCCCATGTCACAAACTCGCTGATGCCTTCCGGCATCAGATAATGAAAGTGAAGGAAGATGGGAAGCCGACTGGCAAGGCAGAGAATGGATGCCCTGACCAAAGCCTTCAGATAATGAACCTGCTCTGTCCACACAACGGACTGTATTATTTGTCCATCAAAAGGAATGAAGTACTTAGAGGCCCTGACACAGATAAATCTTGAAAATTTTGTGCTAAGTTGAAGAAGGACCACATATTATGTGATAATTATGTGATAGACACAAAATATCTAGAGGAAGCAAATCCTTAGGTGTAGAAAGCAGATCAGCGGTGGGGTGGTGGGTCAGGGGTATGGGGGATGATAGGGCTCTTAAGAGGGGTAGTGAGTGGGTTTTCTTTTTGGGGTGACGTGAAGGTTCTGAACCATGGGGATGGATGTGCAACTCTGAATCTACTAGAAGCCATTGACTTGTGCACTGTAACGGCTGAATTGGTATATGAATGAGATCTCAATAAAACTTTTTTTTCTTTTTTTTTTTAAAGTGGTAAGGAATTAAGAAACAGTCACAAAGGAAATAGTCCCTCCCTCAAATCCTCAGTGCTGGCCACACCAAATATGCCTGGGGCCCAAATTTGGCCCCTCCAGATTAGCCGTTGCCTCTAGAAACTAGCTTTATTTTATAGGTGATTCATCACTGCCCTGGTTTATACCAGTTTCTCAACCTTAGGACTAGTGACACTGTGGGCTGGAGGATTCTTTGTTCTGTGCACTGTAGGGTATTTAGCTCATCCTTGGCCCCAACCCACTAGATGCCAATCCCCGCCCCCCCCGCCCCCCCCTGCCCCCCCGCCCTGCCATGACAACCACAGATGCCTCTCGTCCCATGAGGGGCAGATCGCCCCCTGTTGAGAACCACTGCTGTATGTTAGATAGATTTTTAGATGTATGTCATCTTGAAAAGCCCCAGGGAGATGATCACCTGAATTGTTTCTGTTTTTATCTTTCAGATGATGGATGCAATAAAAGGGACGATGACAGAGATATACAACGATCTTTCTAAAAACACTACCGGAAGCACAATAGCCGAGGTCAGAGATGACACGTAATTCTTCACTTGCTAAGAATGTTTTATGGGCTGCTGTAAAATGGTGCCAGGAAGCAGCTTCTCTGGAAGTCCCTCCAGGGGGCTCTGCCAATTGTGGTTGTTGGGGAGGGTACTTCTTCATTTAGTCAGAAGGCTGGCTCTGTGGGGACGTACCCTGCTTTGTGTGATCAGAGGACAGGCACCAAACTGGAGCCTGAGTTCACCCCCTGGTGAAATTGGAGATCCTTCCGCTCCTTTGGCCCCGTGTATAATTGTCTCCTGGCTCTGTGTAAGCATGGACTTTCTTATGCAAGTGATCTTTGTTGTCTAAGACTATGTACAGAGAGCTTCCACAATTATGCAGTTACCTAGGGAATAGAATGGTTAAGACATTAAATTGTCCACTTATCAAGTGACCATTTATAAAAATAGGCCTCCTTGACCTTCCTTCCTTAGGCGAACTCACTGTAAGCCAGATGCACAGGGGTCACCAGGTGAAATGACTAGTGGTGGGATTTTTTGAGGTCATTGAAAATAGTGTTGCAGACAGGGAAATTCCATGCAATCTGTGGGCCTACGAGGGCCTGGCAGGGTGAGGCTGGCACTCAGAAGAGGAGAAAAATCTCTGGGAAGGTATCCCAATAGGCTTTCAGCAGAGAACGATGTGAATATAAAGCTTTGAGAGAGGTCCTGAGAATCAAGGAGTCCCCTGGGATATTTTGCTCATGTGACCCTCTTTATGATTAGGCCAAGGATGTCCAACAAGAAGGGACAATGTTGGCTTAGAACAGCCTCCCCTGACCCCTGCCATACTTCGTTATTTTTTTAAGAACTGGCATATGGTTGAAAATACAGAACCATAAATGTCTCCCTTAAAACCTTGGGATCCAGATGTGTGCTAGAATTTTTCAGAATTTAAAGAGGCAATATATGCCCTCTCCGCCCCAACATTTCTGTGAAATATGCTTGTTCACGCCATGTGGGATAAATCAGGGTTTCTCAACCTCAGCACTGCTGACGTTTGTGCCAGATAACTCTCTGTTATGGGGGCTGGCCTGCCCATTGTGGGATGTTTAGCAGCATCCCTGGCTTCTACCTTCTCTTGGTGGTAGCACCCTCCAGTGTGACTAACCGGATATCTTCAGATGTTACAGTGTCCAGAAGGGAGCTGGGAGGGCAAAATCATAAGTAGAGAAGGACTGTGGTCCTCAGACTCTGTAAATAGCCCCATAGCAGTTCAGGCTGAGTTTATTTTTTCCTGCCCAAATGAATTTTGTGCAACAATACCTCTCCCTCCAAAAATACCCTTTGTTTTTCAGAGACGTTAGGCTTGGAATTTCAGGTGAATGCCTGTGGATCCCACCTAAAATGTTACATGAATAAAACAAAGCTGTCTTTACTTACTTGTCTTAGTTTCATTTTTTAAGACCAGAGTTCTAATCAACCCCTTCCCCCCCACCTTTAAGATTTTATTTATTTATTCATGAGAGACACAGAGTGGCAGAGACACAGGCAGAGGGAGAAGCAGGCTCCCTGTAGGGAGCCAGATACGGGACTCGATGCCAGGACCCCTGGATCACAACCTGAGCCAAAGGCAGGCAGGCACTCAACCACTGAGCCACCCAGGCGTCGCTCTAATCAAATCTTTGATGTTTTTATTTATTATGAAAATCTGGTCCTTGTTTTTACTTTATTTATTTATTCATTCATTCATTCATGTTTAAACCCTCTGCCCAGGGCAGCCCCGGTTGCCCAGTGGTTTGGCGCTGCCTTTAGCCCGAGGTGTGATCCTGGGGACCCGAGATCAAGTCCCACGTCAGGCTCCCTGTGTGGAGCCTGCTTCTCCTTTTGCGTTTGTGTCTGCCAATCTCTCTCTGTGTGTCAGTCATGAATAAATAAATAAAATCTTTAAAAAAAATAAAAGAAAAACAAAGATGATAAAAATAAAAAAGAATATGCAACAGTGATTTTGGGATGCCTGGGTGGCTCGGTGGTTGACCGTCTGCCTTTGGCTCAGGGTGTGATCCCAGGATCTGGGATCGAGTCCTGAATTGGGCTTCTTGCATGGAGCCTGCTTCTTCCTCTGCCTCGGTCTCTGCCTCTCTCTCTTTCTCTCTGTCTCATGAATGAATGAATAAAATCTTAAAAAAAAAAAAGAATAAACCCTCTTCCCAGTGTGAGGCTTGAACTCAACCCTGAGATCAAGAGTCACCATGCTCTAGCCACTGAGCAAGTGGCTTTTCCTAGAGCCAGTGTTTCTTGGAAAAATGGACAGCTAGTTTTGTCAACCCTTGAAAAGTTGGTTTGAACTGTGCTCCTCCATTATACGTGGATTTTCTACAGTACTGTAAAATGCATTTTCTCTGTGTGATGGTCTTAATGTTTTCTTTTCTTGAGCTTACCTAATTGTACAGATACACTGTCTAATACATGGAACATATATGTTTATCAACTATATGATGTTTTTGATAAGGCTTCCTAGGCTGTTAGTAGTAGGCTATTAAGTTTTTGGAGAGTCAAAAGTTGTATGTAGATTTTTTACTGCGTGGGGGTACTGGCGCCTCTAACCTGCCTCATTATTCATGGATCAACTGTGTTTGATTTTTGGAAATAGAACTTCTCTTGAATTTGGGGTAGTGCACTGGTGTCCACCTCTCTGGACTGCAGCATCCAGGCTGCTTATGCCTCAATCAGACGTGTGGCATTGATTCTTACAGCTGTAGGTCGAGTTCTGAGCCCCATCGGTGAACCTGACCCAGACCTGCCTTCTAAGAGTCTTACTCTCCCTCATTACAGATTCGCAGGCTGAGGATCGAGATAGAGAAGCTGCAGTGGCTACACCAGCAGGAGCTCTCAGAAATGAAACACAACCTGGGTGAGGCCTGGCAAATTGGTCTATACAGAGGAGGGTTTTGGGCGTTGAACGTCTTTGCACACCTGGAGGCAGGACCAGGATGTGGATTGAGTCCGAAGTAGGCTTGGGGATGTCCCACTGCTGGGGCAGCCGTAGAATCCTGGAGAGTCGAACCACGTATAAGAGTGGGTGTTGGGGGGGTACCTTCCTATTTTTCCTTCAAAATACCAACATCAGCAAAACAGTAACAGCAGTAGCACCAGTAGCTCCTGTTTACTGAACTCTGATTTTGTGCCAGGGACTGTTTTAAGTACTTTTCCGTGAGATAACCTTTAAATTCTCATGAAAACCCTTCTTAGAAGGGGCTCTGTTATTCCAGTGTTTAGGTGAAGCTAGCAAGACACAGACATGTTGAGCAAGTTCGTTAGAGTCAGACAGCAGCGATTCAGGTCTGGACACTCCTACCCGTTGAATATGAGGCATTGTGAATTATCAAACACCTCCTGCGTGTTCCACGCTGCGGAGGAAGCTGTTTCATTGCTCCCTGGTTTAGACCTAGTGCTGTTTTGGCCTGCTATTCTGTGTCCGTGTCGTTAAAGGCTCCCCCCACCCCCCAAAAATAGAGCATTTTCCTTCAGACCATCATGGAGTGTCAGGCTCAGAGTCTGAATGCTGGCAGCCGTCAAGTCTCCTTGTTAGGGAGGCATGCCCAGGCGTGCCACCTGCTTGCAGCTGAGGCATGCATCGCAAACTCGAATCCTTATGATGCCGCCTGGGGATGGAGCCCTCTGCTCCTGAGTGTGTTGTCATCTAGGAAGTTTAGTTGGATGTGTGGCTTCTAGTTTTTCTATAGTTTCTCTAGTGAAGTCAAGGAATCTTGGTTTTTTTTCCAGAATCTCTTCATTTTTATTTTTTATGTATTTTTTATTGTTTTAAAACATTTTATTTGAGAGAGAGAGAGAGAGAGAGAGAGAGAGAACGTGTTCACAAAGGCAGAGGGAGAAGCAGAATCCCTGATGAGCAGTGAGCCTGATGCAGGGACTTGATCCTAGGACCCTGAGATGATGACCTGAGCTGAAGGCAGATGCTTACCCACCTGGGCCACCCAAGCACCCCAGATCTCTCCATTTTTAAGTAATTGGCTCTCAGAGGTGGAGCGTCTGCCTTCCACTCAGGGCATGATCCCGGAGTACGAGGATCAAATCCCACATCGGGTTCCCTATATGGAACCTGCTTCCCCCTCTGCCTGTGTGTGTCTCTGCCTCTCTCTCTCTCTGTGTCTCTCATGAATAAGTAAATAACATCTCTAAAAAAAAATGCATGAAGGCTGGCCAGAACTTGCCATGCTCTGCACGCTCCTCTTTAAAGGCAGTGGCAAGGGACAGAGAGGTTGTGTCTAGCACGAGTGCAAAAGCTTATTAATTTTCTTTCCTGGTGTTTTTCTAATTTTTGTTTTATTTATTCATTTGCTCATTCATCTTTCAGTTACTTATTTTTATTTTGAGAGAGAATGAGAGATTGCACATATGCGAAAGAGCCAGGGTGGCAAGGAGCAGAGAGAAAGGGAGAAGGAGAGGGAATCCTAAGCTAACTCCATGTCCAGCACGGAGCCTGAAGCAGGGCTTGTGACCTAAGCTGAAATCAAGAGTCGGATGTTTAATAGATTGAGCCATCCAGGCGTGTCATCTCTCTTAGTGTTTTTAAAGGGATGTGTGTGTGAATTTTTTAATTCTAGGAAGAGAATTTTGATTATCAAAGAATCATTTTTCTGTTGGTGTGCAGGTCACTCCCAAGTGGATTGCACATGGACTTCTTGTGTGAATAGAAATGAGGAAATCTCAGTAGACTGAGCACTTTGATGGTTGATCAACTGTAATGATCCATCACAGGGCCCTATGTGGTAGATTTAATCCACTGCCACTGAATACACTACATGGAAAGTGTGTCTCAGAGCTAGTGCCAGCTCTGCCCTTATTAGCTGTGTGCCTCAGTTTCCTTATCCGTGAAAGGGATATTACAGGGAGAGCTTGTCTCACAGGCTTAGTAGGAAGATGAAGTGAGTTGATACGGGGTGGCTTTGAAGGTATATTTGAGGATTTCCCACAGAATCACCATGGGACTCTGGTTGTCTGCATACTAGGCACCTGAATTCACTATCACGCACAGATCAACGTGATGAATGCTTATTTTACACAGATGCAGATACTGGGGCTTAGCTGGGCTGGGTTACTCGCCCGAGGCGGGGTGGGGGGGGGGGGCAGTCACACAGCTGAGGCTTCTCTGAGTCAGGATCTGCACCCGTGTCTCTCGGAACCCATATCCTGGACTTCCTTTCTGATCTGGTCTGAGAAACTCTGAGCCCTGGGTTGGGGGTGCTGCTGATGGAGCTGGTGTCCTCTCCCCTTCTGTGTCAGAGCTGACCATGGCAGAGATGCGGCAAAGCCTGGAGCAGGAGCGGGACCGGCTCATCGCTGAGGTGAAGAAGCAGCTGGAGCTGGAGAAGCAGCAGGCGGTGGACGAGACCAAAAAGAAGCAGTGGTGTGCCAACTGCAAGAAGGAGGCCATTTTCTACTGCTGTTGGAACACCAGCTACTGTGACTACCCCTGCCAGCAAGCCCACTGGCCCGAGCATATGAAGTCCTGTACCCAGTCAGGTATGGCCACGGGAGGTACACCCTGGCCCAGGCCACAGGGGGGTGGGCGTTCGCCTCCCCCGTCCCGTGCAGGGCCCACAGAGCAGACTGACGCGGCAAGGCTGGTTCACCCTGCCCCTTGCCACTCTCGTGCAGGCACATAGCTGACCCTTGAGGCATGGCTGTTTGAACTTCAGGCCTCCTTTCTGTTACTTGCCAGAGTGTAGCTTCATGTGAGGTGCAGTGGTTCTCAATGGGGTAACTGTGATCCCCACCCCAAGACACCGGCAGTGACTGCAGACAGTTGCGGTCATCCTAACCGAGGTGGGTACTACTCGCATCCAGAAGGTAGAGGCCAGGGATGCCGCCAAACACCCTACAGTGCCCAATTCAGTGCCCTACAATGAAGAATGATCCTGGCCCAAGATGGTGAGGTTGAGAAATCCTGCTTTTAAAGTAATTGTGGACTCATAGCTTTAAGTAACATGGATTCCTAATTCTTCTTCTTCTTTTTTTTTTTATTTTAAAGATTGTACTTATTTATTCATGAGAGAGGCAGAGAGAGAAGCAGGCTTCCTGCAGGGAGCCCGATGTGGGACTCGATCCCAGGAACCCAGGGTCATGTCCTGGGTCCAAGGCAGGCGCTCAACCACTGAGCCACCCGGGTATCCTGTGGATTCCCAATTCTTTTATATATATATTTTTAAGATTTTATTTATTTGTTCATGAGAGACAGAGAGAGAGAGAGAGGCAGACACACAGGCAGAGGGAGAAGCAGATTCCATGCTGGGAGCCCAACGTGGGACTCGATCCTGGGATTCCCCTGGGCTGAAGGCAGGCGCCAAACTGCCGAGCCACCCAGGGATCCCCAGGATTCCCAATTCTTATGTGAAGGAAAAGTCTTGGTTTTGGAACTAATCTTTGTCATCTTTTTCTAACACAGGACAAGCAGCCTGGAGGCCGGGAGCCTCCAGCAGGACACAGTGTCTAGCTAGAATTTATTCGCAATATTTTAAAAATTAATTTTTACTTAACTTTTCATTTAATGTTTGGTTAAAAATATTTAACCAAATATTTTTAAAGTTAGCTTTTATTTCTGACAAATAGTAGCTTTATATGCCTAGAATTAAACGCCTCCTTTTTTAGAGAGAGAGAGAGTGCAACCAGGGGAAGGGGCAGAGGGAGAATCTTAAGTAGGCACTGTTCAGCGCAGAGTCCAACTCAGGATTCGATCTCGTGACCCTGAGAGCCTAACCTGAGTCGAAAACAAAAGTTGGATCTTTTCGGCACCCGGGTGGTTTGGTTGGTTGAGTGTCTCCCTTTGGTTAAGGTCATGATCTCAGGGTCCTGGGATCGAGTACCGCCTTGGGCTCTCTGCTCAGCAGAGAGTCTGCTTCTCCTTCTCTCTCTACCCCTCCTCTTGCTTGTGCTCTCTTGCTCTTTCACTCTCAAATAAATGAAGGAAATCTTTAAAAAAAAAAAAGGAGTTGAACTGAACTCTTAACTGAGCCACCCAGGTGCTTCAAAAAAGCCTCTGTTTTAATGTACTTATTTAATTAAAAATTACCTAAATAATAAGGTAGTGTATCTGTTAGACTGGCAAACTTTTGGAAGGTGATATATGAGTGGCCACGACTGAGGAATGCTCCTGAGGTCAGGGGTTATCAAATTAGTTTTCCGTGAAGGTCCATAGAGTAAATATTTTAGGAGTTGTAGGCTATGTGGTTTGTTGCAACTGCTCTGCTGTGCTGATTTTTGAATAAAGCAGTCATAGACAATATGTAAGTGGTGGACGTGGGTGTGTTCCGATAAAACTTTATTGACAAATAGTTGGTGCTAGTATGCCAACTCCTGCTCTAGACATCTTCTGTTGTTTTGTTATTTTAGAAAGGCAATATTGAAACATGTTGCTATGTCCTTCAACCTTTAGGGAGATGCCTTTTTTTTTTTTTTTTAAAAGATTTTATTTATTTATTCATGAAAGAGGCAGAGACATAGGCAGAGGGAGAAGCAGGCTCCCTATGGGGAGCCCGATGCGGGACCCAGTCCCAGGACCCGGGGCTCATGCCTCGAGCCAAAGGCAGATGCTCAACCACTGAGCCACCCGGGTCCTTGAGAGATGTCTTCTTAATGGCTACGTTACATCTTTTCCTGCAGTGGAGTTAAATTCTCCTAAGTTCTGGAATGTGTGTGATGACCCTTTTTTTTTTTTTTTTTGTGATGACCCTTTTTTTGTTACTATTTCAAGATGGCCAAAATGTCCTTCAGGTTTTCTTTATTTGTGGCATTTTAAATTTTTTTTAAAAATTTATTTATGATAGTCACACACAGAGAGAGTGGGAGGCAGAGACATAGGCAGAGGGAGAAGCAGGCTCCATGCACCGGGAGCCCGACGTGGGATTCGATCCCGGGTCTCCAGGATCGTGCCCTGGGCCAAAGGCAGGCGCCAAACCGCTCTGCCACCCAGGGATCCCTATTTGTGGCATTTTAATGTCTGTCTTTCTGAAATTCCTCTCAGATGCTCTGTTTTTCAGTTTGCCCATGCTCCTACCATCTCCAGATACCTTCTGCCTTTCACATCCTGTCGTTTTTTTTACCTGGATTTCCCTGCCTTCCTTTAGAAGGAAGCCAGTCCATGGGATAATATAAATAGATATAAAATTAGAAATTATGGAATGAGTGGTCCTAGATGAGTGGTTACAGACTGGCTGTGCTGATGGGTTTCATTTGTTCAGCTGCCATGCTTTTTGTCTCCATAATGACTTAATAAAACTTGAATTAATGAACTATTAAAAATTAATTCCCTTTTACCCACAGTCTGGAATTTCAGCTTCTGAAAAAGTGCAAAAGCCTCTGGGAGGGAGTGAGCAGCAGTTGCCTCTATTATGGGTGGTGGGTGGGTCAGGGTTGTTCTGGACCATGCCATAGCCCTGTGCAGAGTGGGGCTTCCTTCCCGTTCTAGAAGCCGTGGCCCTCAGCTTATAACATGGCTTCTCTCTTCCTTTTCCCCCAGCTACCGCTCCTCAGCAGGAAGCAGATGCCGAGGTGAATACAGAAACACTAAACAAATCATCCCAGGGGAGCTCTTCCAGCACACAGGCAGCCCCTACGGAAACAGCCAGCACCTCCAAAGACAAGGAGTCATCAGCAGAGAAGAGCAAAGACAGCGGGTCGGTGAGTAGCCGCTCGCCTTTGGCCAGTGACATCAACACTTTAGGCCAGGTGGAGTCTCCGGACCCATCCCTGTGCCTGCCACCTCTGCAAGTCCCATCTGGTAGGAGGTTTGTCTGCACGGTGGGGCAGTCAGACTTCTGCGGGGGGGTAACAAGCTTAGCAGAGCTTCTTTTCATCAGTGGGCATGCGGGCCCGGACAGAGGGACGTGGAGCCCGAGGGGACATTCGTGTGACTTGGCAGCCGCTCTGCGGGGACTCTCGAAATTTACAACAGTGGTGTCCAGTAGAACCTTCCGTGGATGATGGAAATGTTCTGTGTCTTTTCTGCCCAGGGTGGTATCCACTGGCCACATGTGGCTGTTGAGCGCTTGACCCCTGGCTGGTGTGAGCAAGCACTTGCCCTTCAAATTTTATTTAATTTTAATTAATTTAAGTGCAAATAGTCACATGAAGCTAGTAGCTGCCATACTGGAAAGCCCAGGTTGCACGTCCTAGTTCCCAGTGTGTGGTATACGTAGCATGGATTGTACGCATAAGTAATTTTCGGTGGCACATTGATAACGTTTTACATTTGTAGTCAATACGTATTTATTTCAATGTGTATTAGGAAAGTAATAAGTCCCTGTGTCATCAGAACCCTTCGATTTCATGGATAACATTGCCTGGTAAGGAAGGGGTTAATGTGCAATAAACGTGAGCTGATAGCCTTTTTTGACGACATAAACCTCCTTTTCGGTAGTGGGCACAAATTTGGAAGGGTAGGCAGGTCAGGGAAGGAAGCAGAGGAAACAGTCCGTGTTCTAGAAGCCAAGGCTATCGAGTTGAGTTGGGCTGCCCCGTTACCATGTCCCAGCCTGTTCATTCGGGGTATGGAGTGCAGGAGAGCACAGATGTAGGGCCACCCCAGCTGACCTGGCCTCCCCTGCCGGGCACACCAGGCATGGGGCATCGAGGTGCCTGGGGGGCAGTGACGAGCACCCCCATGGATCCCTAGGCTTCCCTGGGGGGCGACATTGGCCCCCGTGCCTTGTGTCCATCTCTCTCTTTTTGTATTTTTAGACCCTCGACCTTTCTGGCTCCAGGGAGACGCCCTCCTCCATTCTCTTAGGCTCCAACCAAGGCTCTGGTATGTTGCCCCCGGTGGGTGAACACCGCTCTCACATTCCTCATGGGCAGAGGGGAAGCCATCTTCTCAGGGAGAACTTTTAAGGGTTTATGGCAGTGGTTTTCCAACCACTGCGGATCCTTAGGGATCTTTGGGGGTGCCCCGGGCAGGTCATTGGGGGGTTGAGGGAGTGGCTGGGCAAGGCAGCTTTCAGGCACCTCTCCAAACTGATCAGTCTTTACCCATGTTTGCTTTACCCACCTA
The DNA here is from genome assembly GCF_018345385.1 of Vulpes lagopus. Classification (NCBI taxonomy): domain Eukaryota; kingdom Metazoa; phylum Chordata; class Mammalia; order Carnivora; family Canidae; genus Vulpes; species Vulpes lagopus. The sequence continues at coordinate 13,461,842 of NC_054841.1, forward strand.
AAAGTTCATGTGAAAGGAGGGTTCTTTTTGCTGACCTGGGGTGGGGTAGAAGGTGCGCATTTTAGATGGGGCAGTTCTTCTGTCCTCAGGGAAATGACCACAGTCAGCGAAACCATCTGGAACTCTATTCCTGAGGTCCCAACGCCCACATCTAGTAGGTGTGGGCCCTTGAGGCTTTAGAGAAAAGAAAATTTTAGGTGGACAATCTTTCTGTAGAAATCTTTCCTCTTGGGGAATAACCTGGTAGGCAGTTTTTGGGTATTTTCTGGGACTAAGCTTTTTAGTTTCTCTCCTCTGTGGGGGTTTGGGCTGTCTTCTAGCCCAAAGGGTCATTTCCCTGCCTCCTCCTAAACTAGTTGTGGGTGATTCCAGAGAGTTCTCAGGAGGTGCCCCTGTTGAGGACGATGTGCTTAATTCAGGATTCCTTAGCTCCAGGATCTTTCTGTCCGCTGGATGGTTCTCTTCCGCTGAAAACCAAACGTGTTCCTTCCCTTCTGTGTGTTCATTGCACGGAAAGGAGGAGGGAATGATGTCTATTGTTAGCAGCGGTAGCTGGAGAAGGTTTCCTAGTGGGGCTAGAGGGTGGGCTTCAGGTTGAGGGAGTGGGTAACTTTAGGGAGACGGTGAGCTTCAGATGAAACACGATTGAACCGCCTGTTCAAAGAGTAGTCTTCCGCTACCTTCCTTCCAGTCTTCTGATAGACTCCCCGAGAACGGTTCCGTTTAGTGCTATGATGCCTTCCGCACCTCTCTGATATTTCCTAGTTTCTTATTTTACCAAAGACAGAGCAGACAGAGTCTCTTCTGAGACGTTAAAACTGTCATTTGGTTTTCATTATGTTTATTTGTAGAGTCCGATCTGGGTTCGAACTGGAGTTCGAACTAGAGTTCGATCTGGGACACGTTTTGTTGATTTTCTGTTAGCGATATAGGTAGTGATAGGAATTTTTATAAAAATATTTAGAACGAGTTTAAAATAAAAACATGGAATAATAAGCAAGATGTTGGGAGGATTGTGAATGGGTCAGAATTGCTAAGGCGCAGAAGACCCAGGGTGGGGAAGCCCCGTTTCAGACAGGGAGCGCTGTTGAGGTTTTGGAGCAATGAACTGGGTTCAGCTCTGCATGGGGGACATTAAATGCCATCCTGACTCTGTTGTAGTGAGGAGGACGGCGTACAGGAGTGTGGTTGGGGGATGTATCCTATCTGACGTAATAAGGATCCTATCTGACGTCTCCCAGGATCTGGCTGACTTTCCATAAAGGGTCAAATAGTGAATATTTTAGGCTTTGTGGGCCCTGTGATCTGTGTCAAAGCTGTTCAACTCTGCTGTTGAAGGATGAAAGTCAACATAGATAATATATATGGGACATGAGTCACCCATGAGTCTGGCTGTGCCCTAATAGAAAACCGTATTAGAAAATGCAGGCATGGGGCACCTGGATGGCTCAGCGTTTGCGTGTCTGCCTTGTGGCTTGGAGTTTGATCCTGGTCCCGGGATCAAGCCCCACATTGGGCTCCCTGCAGGGAGCCTGCTTCTCTCTCTGCCTGTGTCTCTGCTTCTCTCTGTATTGTATCTCTCATAAATTAATACGTAAAATCTTAAAAAGTAAAATAAAATGCAGGTATTGAGTTGGATTTGGCCCGAGGTCCGTGGTTGGCGGATCCTTGACCGGAAGCACATGGGTGTCCCAAGTGGGTGGGAACGAGAGTTCACATTGGAGAGAGGAGACCAGAAGCTCCGGAAGATGCTGGTGACTTGGTACTGGGTGGGTGGGGGCAGAGAATATAATCCCCGAGGAGCCTGGTGATAGGACGGGGTAGGAGGAGGGCAGGATCCTGAATTCCACTTGAGATTCTCGCGGGGGGCGGGCGCTCACAGCAGTAGGCTATTTGTAGATGGTTGGAGGTGTATGAGAGTTTGTCGAGTGTCCCCGGGGCCGGGTTCTGTGCTAGGGCTGGGGATTTAGGGATGAACAAAGCAAACAACCCCCGTCTTCATAGAGCTTCAGGGGAAGTCAGAAGAGCACTTGGTGCTCACAGAAGAGCATGAATCCGTTGGACGCCTTAGAGCGTTTATTCCCAGCCTCTGTGAGGGAAGTTACTATTTCTGTCCTCCAGATGAAGAGGTTGAGGTTGTGAGAAGTTAACTCACATGCACAAGTCACTCAGTGAGTAATTATTGGAGCCAGGACTTCAGTCCAGAGTTCTCGGACTCCAGACATGCTCTCACCCACTGTGCTGGGAATGCTTAGGTTGACTCGTATGAAAATTTTCAGTGAAAAATGGGTGAATGTTGGGAATTTTGTACAGCTCAGCTACTAAGGCACTGATGTCTGGGGAGCGTCAGCGCTGTGCGTGTGACCTCTCCCCTCCAACCCTGCTTCCAGATCTACTGATGCTTTCCTCCTCCTTCAGCTTCGTCTCCATGGCTCATTCTAGCAGCACCCTTCTTGCTCATGTAACCCGGCCTCCATGCCTTCTGGTTTTCTCAGCATGTCCGTTTGGCAAAACCCCACCTTGGTAAACCCCAGCTGGGCATCTGGTACTCACCTGCACACAAGCATCGGAGCTCAGCTGGGGAAGGTGGTGCAGGGGGACCCGCTCATTCCAGTCCCCACCTACCCTGACCACTACCCTCCGCTGTCTGCTCATCCTACCAGATCGGTTGCCTAGCAGCCTCTGTTCCCAGGTTCTCTGCTCTGTTTCAAACATCCCAGCTGTCCCTCAGCCACCACTGACCCACAGCACGTGGCGTTGCCTGTTCCTTCAGAGGAGCACAGCCCGGCACTGCCTGGCCTTCTAGCACCCCGGCTGTTCCCTCCCTGTCCTCTGATGTAGCCAGATGTCTTACTTTCAACTGCTTCCTTCCCATGGCAGTTATCTACCTACCTACCTACCTACCTACCTACCTACCTATCTATTTAAAAAGATGTATTTGAGAGTTGAGAGCATGTCAGTAGGGGGAGGGGCAGAGAGAGCGAGAGAGAGAATCCCCAAGCAGACTCCCTTCTGAGCATGGAGCCCGATGTCTGGCTCAATCTCATGACCCCCGAGATCATGACCTGAGCTGAAATCAAGAGTCGGATGCCCAACCGACTGAGCCACCCAGGTGCCCCCTTCCCATGGCATTCAAATCTCCTCCTCCTCCTATATACTTCAGTTCCTTCCATGACACCCTGCATCTCCTCCCTAGAGTGGAGCTACCCCTGGAACATTCTGCAGTGATGGCATTGTGATCTCTACATGCACTATCCTCTGTGGTAGCCGCTGGCACATGTGGCTGTTGGAGCCTTGACCTGTGGCCAATGAGACTGAGGGGTAGAATTTAGCATCTTATTTTACTTTATCTGAATAGCACCGTGTAGCCAGCGGCTACCACATTGAACAGGACAACCTACAACCTGTCTTGTCTCCTTCCTCAACCCACGTAGACGTGTCTCTAAGAGTTGTCGCTCCATCTTGTCTCTCTCGCTTTCTCTCTCACTCCTCCGCTCACACTGTGTGGTTTCTGTCTCTGCGCGGTCACCTCTGAGCTCTAAGCCATGAATCATGCTGGACATTTTAAATTTTAGATGGTGTTTTGAGCGTCTCCCAAAGATGGGATTGAAGGGACCTTCTCTGCAGGTCTTGGGTAAAGAAAGGGGTGCCCCTGGGGCTGCGCTTGGGAAGTGTCCGCATTTAGGATTTGGGCCAAAGCTGGACCGGAGGCATGGTGGCAAAGGGGTGCAGCACCCCAGAGCTCACTGTCAGGAACTGGAGAAGAGGGTTTTTAGGCAGCATTGCCACGACATCCCAGAGCATGAGAGGGAGGGACACGAGTGGGACATGACCTGGAGGCCTGGTCAGGACAGCAGACTCGTGTCTTGTCATCTTCCTTTATTTCTCACAAGGCTGTTTGTGTGGGTGGTTGTGTGAAAGCAGAAAGACTGGCTTGTTCGCTGCCCTTCAAGTTCCTTCTGCTCGCTCTTGACCTTGGCGGCCGTGTGGGTGAAATCTCATGGAGGGAAGTGGGCTGGAAGCCATGGGGGTTCCTGAGCTCGGGGAGTGCCTGGCGCTGGGAGGGTGGGGAAGAGGAGGCAGCCGGAGGCAGGAAGCCTCTAGTAGGGGGTATATCCTTCCTTGTTGCTTGCCTGTCTTGTAGTTTTGAGATTTTAAAGCTAAACATGCATATAGTTGGAGAAAATAAAATTGTACAGGGAGAGACTGTTCCTAGGCCTGGTCCCCATTGATGTCTCTGGTATGTACGTCCTTACATACAAATAACCTATTTCCCTGTACTTCTATTCCTGGATGGTAGTTCTCAACATTGCTGTTGGCTTCTGGCTTTAAAAGAGGAGTTTGGGGATCCCTGGGTGGCACAGTGGCGTAGCGCCTGCCTTTGGCCCAGGGCACGATCCTGGAGACCCGGGATCAAGTCCCACGTCGGGCTCCCGGTGCATGGAGCCTGCTTCTCCCTCTGCCTGTGTCTCTGTCTCTCTCTCTCTCTCTCTCTCTCTCTCTCTCTGTGACTATCATAAATAAAATAAATAAATAAAAAAAAAAATAAAAAAAATAAAAGAGGAGTTGGACTGGTCCATGAGCTCTCTTCTCCCCCTCCTCCCAAACGACCTGTGTCACTGGTTCTATGCTCTTGGGGATCCCTGGGTCGAATACAACACTCACTCTTTAGTTGTGGTTCTGGCAGCTAGAGGCTCTTGTCCCCCCTCCTGTAGCCCTTCTCTCTCGGTAGCCCCTCTCGCCCTCCCCCCTCTGGCTGTGTCCAGCCCTGTCATCATGTCTTCATGCTGTCCCCGCCTGCCCCCTCCCCCATTCCCCTGTGACCTCCCATCCTCAAGGTTGAAAATAGGTGTATCTGCCCCTAACCGTAGTCTGGTCGGCCCGTGGCCAGTGGCCAGTGGTCGAGCTGGAGAACTTAAGGCCAGGTTCCCGCCATCACGAGCTTGCCGTTTATCACCGAGGCTCGTGGGGTACAGGGATTACGTGTCTATTCTGGAACAGCCATACCTTCTCCTGGAGTTTCTGTTTTGTCCTTTTGTCATACTTGCAATTATTTCTGCACTAAGCTCTTCACTGTACCCGTTACCCCTTATGTTTTTGAAAGTCCTTTCATATCATTAATTTTTAAAATATTTAAAATTTAATTATTTATTCATGAGAGACACACAGAGAGAGGCAGAGACAGAGGCAGAGAGAGAAGCAGGCTCCCTGCAAGGAGCCCGATGTGGGACTTGATCCCAGGACCTGGGATCATGTCCTGAGCCAAATTTGGGCAGACACAACCACTGAACCACCCAGGTAGCCCATCGTTGATATTTTTTTTTTAAGATTTTATTTACTTATTTTGAGAGAGAGAGAGAGGGAGAAGCAGAACCCTGCTGAGCAAGGAGCCGCATGCGGAGCTTGATCTTAGGCCCCCGGGATCATGACCTGAGCCAAAGGCATATGCTTAACCAACTGAGCCCCCCAGATGCCCCATGTCACTGATTTTTTTTTTTTTTTTAAATGTCACTGATTTTTGATGCTTCGGTTTCAGATGTTGTTTGTTAGGGTCCCGTCATTGTGGCTGAGGACATTGGCTCCCCAGTACCTCGTCTGTAGCCCCTTCCTCAGTCCTGACCACAGCAAGTTCCTCGTCCACCCTGTCCCACCCCGTCCTGGGTGGTAGAGGAGTTCTGATTCCCCCGAAATAATCAATTCCCTTGGGTGATGCTCTCCACCTTACTGTGGTTCTGGCATCTCTGTTTTCCCCTGGTTGAGCCAGGCTGTCGTCAGAGTTCGTGGTTCTGAGAATTGTGCTTTCAAAATGCTTAAGAATCCATGGCTCACAGAGTTGCTTTTAGGTCCTTGTGCACCTTAGCTCCCACCTGTCATGCTGTGCTGCGGCCAGGGACCCTGCTTGCGGTTTAACGGGCACGTTCAGAAAGCCTTAGTCCCCTGTGAGTCCCTGGGTCTGGAGAATGGGGAGGTGGATGAAGCAGCTCACAGTTCTGATCTGGTCCCTTCCTTGCTCACTCTCATTCTGTCTCTGAGCTTGGCAGCTGTTGGCTTCTTTCAGTTAAATACTATCATCCCACCTCAAGAAATTTAAAACAAAGGTTCATCCCAGGCTCTGAACCTGGCAGATGATGCGGGGCGTGTTGGGGACTTGGCAGCGTGCTGATGGGTCTCTCTGTCTGCCACACCCGCCTGCGCTGGGCTGCGTGTCAGCTTACAGACCCCTTGTTTGGCTCTTCCATGAACTTCCTCCTGTCTTCCTCAACCACTGTTCAGCTTCTTGTGGTGCACGCATCCTCGAAGCTGTCCTGGGTCTTACCTCCAGTTCTGTGTCCTTCAGTGACCTCTCGGTGTCCTCCTGCCAGGAGGCAGTGAGTCTTGTATTTCCAGCGGGATGTAACCATCCTTTCCTGCAGGTGGTTTGGTTATAGGTCTGTTTTCAAGTTGTCTATAAATTGATTAAAGAAAAACACTGATAGAAGGCAGTAAATCAAATGCCAAATTTTGGTGCCTCTTTCAAAGAGGCCAGGCTCTGGTGCAGAAGAGCCTGGGGTGTTCGGTGTCGTTGTGTCGTGTCACACGGGTACACGGTTCCAGGTACCTCCCTTGGCACTTCTGTACCTTCCTCACCCAGCTTGGTTCTCCATCATGTGACACCCTACTGTTTTTCTGATTGGCTGTTGAATCCTAAAATGCTAAGTCATTCTGTCTTTGTACTCTGGAGACCCTCACATGTAGCAGAGTAGGTGATGGCACTGGTCTTGCTGCCTGGAGCGGGAGGGCAGAGCGGCGGCCCAGATAGGAGGCCGCATGTGCGGGCCCAGCGGTGGGCCACTTCTGCCTCGGTGGAGGTGGCTGGAGTGCTCAACACCCCTTTCTGTTGCTTTTCCCCTGCAGACCATTCCCGGAGCAGTAAGTCTAGTTGCTGGAGCGGCAGCGACGAGAAGCGAGGATCCACACGCTCCGAGCACAACGCCAGTTCCAGTTCGAAGAGTCTCCTCCCGAAAGAGTCTCGGCTGGACACCTTCTGGGACTAGGGACAAGTCACGACACAAGCCACCCACCCCGTGGAGGAAAAAAAAACCAGACACCAGGGCAATAGGAAGCAGTAAAGAAACGTGAGGCAGAAGAGCCCCCTTCCGACTGCAGAGCTCCAGACACGCGGACTTGGCCTTTGCCCTTGGCGCAGAGGGCAGCCTACACTACATAGCGTCCGGCATTAGCATCAGCTGAGGACTCTGACCCACACGAAACCTATGCTTTAGCTGTAAATAATGTACAATTTGTGGATGTCCTTGAATCTAGAGTACCTTCTCCTTTTTATATTTGTATTGACTTTAACTTATAAAAAAAAGAAAAAGAAAAAGAAAAACAATTAAAAAAACAAACAAAACAAAACAAAAACCCAACAACGAAAAGAATGTTTGGATGTTGGAAGAGGGATGGTCGGTCAGCCCGTCTGTCACCGAGGCGTGGAGACGGGGCCCTGGGGTTGTGGTAGCACAGCGGCCCTCGGCGTTGGATTGCCCCATGGGGAAGGGGAGGGGAGCGAGTCGTTTGCATTCAGACGTCTGTACGCAGCACATTGGGATCAGGAGTTCTGGCACAGATTCTGTGTTGTTGTGGGCATATCACACCAAGCCATTGGCCCCTTTCAGATACTACGTTCCTATGTCACAAAACGCAAGCTCTCTGGCCCAGAAGGGCACCCCGGGGCAGCTAGTTTATTTTGTGTGATTTCAATGATGACTACTCCTAAAAGGGAATAAGGTCCTTGTTTACAGAAGACAGAAGACAAGCCCCGCTCGGAGAGGACGGAGAAAGCGTTGAGTCATAAGCTCTGAAACAAAGAGAAGTCTTTTCTTTGCTTTGTGGTTCCTTTTAAAACACACTCACACATACTTGGTAAGCGATGCCGTGCTGCTTGGAAGCAAGCACTCAAAGGCAAGGTGCACGCAGAGGACATTTGAGTCTGGGATGAAGCATGTATGTATTATTTATACGATGGAATTTTGCGTTTTTATGTAAGCATGAAACAAGGCAGCGTGAGAGGAAGCAAGACAGCGGCCGCGCTGTCCGTTACACTACGTATACTGTAGTACCATTTTGTATGTTGTGTAAAACAAAACAAAAAAAGCATTGAACAAAGCAAAAGGTGATGTATGTATATGAGAAAATTAATTGTACGATATCATTCCAGTACATTTTGTTGTACATTTTAGTCCTGTTTACTTTCTCTTCATTGTTGATAAGAGGATGCGAACTGTGTACAGTTTCCAGCTAGTTACCCATATTAGAGAAGAACTACACAAAGAGTATTAGAAGAAAAAAAGAGAGAGAGAGAACATTTGTGAATTGCAGTTGTCAAAAAAAAAAAAAATAGCCTAGCTGGCCTTATTTGTGAAGCATAATTGCTTTTAGCATATGGAAGTATTTTTTCACATTTTCTTTGTATAAAATTTGTATTAAACTTAAATATCTTTTTTGATGATGGTGTTTCTTTGTGACTGAGCCAGTGGACTCGCACGGTATGCTCTTTTGGGTTCCGCCCCCTCCCCCCGATTTTTTCAGATTCTTCACCTTTTTTTAATTAAACTGTTTTTGGAAAAATGGCTTGGTCGTCCTCAAATTTGCAGTTTTCCGCTTGGTCGGGATGGCCGGGTCGGGTCTGCGTGACCCAGCAGAGGAGGTCAGGGACGTGTCCACAGGTGGCGGACACATGATAAGTTAGGGCTCCCAGCTGGGCGCCTTTTCTGGGAAGTCCAGTTCCTTGGAATTTATTGACAGGGACGCCAACCAGAAGGGAAATCCTGGTCCATCTTCACAAGACAATGAGAGGGGAGGGGACGGCCTTTCCGTGGGCAGGGTGGGGGCCTGAAGCTTTACAGGAGTGGCGTGGGCAGTGTCCAGCCTCAGCATGGCTCGGCTACACCCTGGTCATCTAACTTTCAGGGGTCATAATATATATATATTTTCCAACCATTTTAAAAATGGCCCAGCCTATGGGCCATCTAAAAGCAGGGGATGGGCTGGATTGGCCCGCAGGCCATTTGCTGACTGCTGCTGGGGAAGGAACAAAATGGGGATATTTTAAAATAACACTGAGGGGTGAAGGTGGCTACTCTCCCTGGGACCATGCTGGGGCTTCTCAGGAGGTGATGTTTGACCTGAGACCCGAATGAAGAGCTGGCTGTGGGGAGATGAAGTGGGTGAGCATCCCAGACGGGCTAGCAGGCACAAAGGCCCTGGGGTATTATTCACTGTGAGCTTGACATGCCTGATGAGCTGGGGTGTGGCTGAGGTGGAGAGGGCCCTGGACGTCCATGGTCCGTGGTGCACGGCGTTTACCGGGTGGGTGTGGGCCACCCTAAGGTGAGCTGTCGGGCTCTTGTGGAAACAGGCCCAAAGGAGTAACTAGCTTCAGGCCATGAAGCTGGTGAAAGATTCTAATTAGACTCCTATTGAATGCTTTTTCCAATTAGCTGGGCATTGTTAATTTTTGAGTTAAAAATATTTTCAAAAATAAAATCTTTAAAAAAAAAAAAAAGGGACGCCTGGGTGGCTCAGTTATTGAGTCTGCCTCCGGCCCAGGTCGTGATCCTAGAGTCCCGGGATCGAGTCCCACCTCGGGCTCCCTGCATGGAGCCTGCTTCTCCCTCTGCCTGTGTCTCTGCCTCTCTCTCTCTCTGTGTGTCTCTCATGAACAAATAAAATCTTTAAAAAAATATTTTCAGCTTCTGTTCGCTGGGCCTTGCCTTCTCATGTTAAGACCACAAAGGCGGTGGACACAGCCCCACTTTAGGGGCCGAGGCTGAGGCTGTGAGCAGGGCAGTGTCGCCCCCTGTTTTATCAGCTCCTGCAAACTAGCCCGTCTGGCCCCAGGCCCTTGCACTTGCTGTGCCCTTGGCCTGGCATACCTTTCTGTGGCTCGCATCTTAGATGGTCTTTCAGGTGTCACTTCTGAAGCAGCCACTGCCCTCCCCTGTTGCTCTCTGTCCCAGCCTCTTACTAATTTTCACATCCTTGAGCAAAGTTCTTACACAGTTATGACTTCCTCTTGGGCGGCCCACTCACAGGGTTGCTGGGTAAGGGGATGGGCGGTCCGGCTCACCGCTGTGTCCCCAGGGCTTGCAAGGAACAAGGCTTCTGGCCGGGGTGATGTTTGAGCAGGGCAGCCTCAGCCTTCCTCCCGGTGAGGTCTCCCAGCACCCTGACCCTGCACCCAAGGGTCTCAGCTACAGACTCCCAGGGAAGGAAGCACCAGAGGAGGAAGTGGCTTACTCAGTAGAGACATCGGTGCTTTAAAAAAAATTTTTTTTTAAAGAATTTATTCATGAGAGACACAGAGAGGCCAAGACACAGGCAGAGGAAGAAGCAGGCTCCTTGCAGGGAACCTGATGCGGGATTCGATCCTGGGATTCCAGGATCATGACCTGAGCTGAAGGCGGTCGCTTAGTCCCTGAGCGACCCAGGCGTCCCACACATGTTGACTATTTGACTTCGTGCGTGCATCGCCTTTGGAGTGACCTGGGTGTGCTCCCGGTGCCCCCACCCCGACTCCCGGGCCCCCTCCCGCGCACCCCCGGGCTGTGCATTTGCAGGCGCCTCTTCTCTCCCTTGGGAGGCAAGACGACAGTGCATGTCCCAGCCTCCCGGGCACGGCTCCTGCGCCCCAAGCGCTGTCCCCAGGGGCCCCAGGGCGTCCTCCAAGGCTGCACCAGAGGGTCTGTGAGTGGCCAGACGCGAGGGGGAGCACCCCTCTTCCGACAGGGCCTCGGGGCATTTCCGGATGCCCGAGGACACAGTGGGGTCGGCCACGGTGCCCGCCACATCTTGGCGACCGCCCCGCGCGGGGCAAGACCCGCGGCGACCCGGAACGCGACCGGGCACTCTCGCCACCTGGCGGCCGTCGCCCAGAACTGCAGCCCCGGAGCCGGAGCCCGAGCCGGGCCCGGGGGACACAGGTGGGCCAAAGCCCTTCGCTCAGGTGACAGCTGCCGACCGAGCTCTGTGTCCGAAGTAAGCACTGAACAAACCAAGTGCGGCCTCTGTCCTCATCCATGTGACATTCCCCCGGGGAAGCAGCCACTTATGCCTCGAATACAGTCCCCGGTGGGGCCGACGTGCTGCAGGGGGCTAAGCCCGGTGGAGGGCAGGTGCCTAGATGGGGAGCCTGGGGTCGGCCTCTCTGGGGAGCTGGCCTTTGAGCAGAAACCCGGAGGAGGGGGTCCCGAGCCCCGATGACCAGGGCGGCGGTGGTTCGTGCTGGGGGAACCCTAGAGGCACCTGGGAAGATGTAAAGTAACAAATTCGCTAAATGCCGAGACCCTACCTGCTTTCCCGGAATGATGTCATCCGGGTCTCCGAGGTGGGGTTTGCATCCGTCATTTAAAGCTTCTCAGCTGATCCTAATGGGCAGCCAGAGCCGAGTGCCACTAACCTGGTTGGAAGAACATTCCGAGTAGAAGGAAGGACAAATGTAAAAGGCCGGAGGCCAGGACCTGGCATCTTCCGGGAAGAAAAGGCAGGCCAGTGAGGCCAGAACAGAGGGATCCCAGGTGGGGGAGGGGCTGATGGGCTCAGAGAGGGGGAGTGGGACGCCCGGGTGTTCCCTGGGATCCAAAATGGATGAGAAGCCAGGTGGGGTTTGGTTTTTTTCATAGCTTTATTGAGATATAATTCATACACCATACAGTCTACTCATTTGAAGAGTGTAATTCAATTTTTGGTATAGTACATTGTTAATTTAAAAAATTGGAGTAAAATATATAACAAAATTTGCCCTTTTAGCCATTTTTTAAAAAAGATTTTACTTATTTATGAGAGGCAGAGACAGGCAGAGACAGGCAGAGAGAGGCCGGCTCCCGGTGGGGAGCCCGATGTGGGGCTCGATCCTGGGACTCCGGGATCACGCCCTGGGCTGAAGGCTCAACCACTGAGCCACCCAGCGCCCCTTGCCATTTGTAAGTGTACAATTCAGTGGCATTAATCAGAGTTGTGTTTTGAACATTGAAATGTTTTGCAGACTTCAGCTTCCCTATCAGGGCACATCAGGACACCCAACTCCAGGGAACAAGGGTCACCCACCACGTTCCTCCCAGCGTCCCCGGGTGGGCTCAGCGCCTATGCCGAGCTCTGCGGAGGGTTTTCCATGCGGTTACCTTTTGGTCTTCGTGATAACCGCAGGGGGCAGGCCGAGGGAAATGACTCACCCAGGGTCACACAACAGGTTGGCACCAGAGCCAGGATTCAAACCGAACCACCCAATTCCCAAATTAGGGTCGTTGACCCAACAGACGACACTGCCCCCAGGTCTGCGGCACAGCGGCCAGTTTACAAGATGCCTCCCGGGGTCCCCTCTTTCCCTGACTCCCCTCCACTGTCCACGGGGGTGGGTCTGGTTCCGCTCTTCATGCGGCTGGAAAGCACACTCGAGGCCTCCATGAATTGAAAGGGGGTCGGGGTTTCAGCTGCAAACACCACTGTAGCTAATCTGGCAAGAAAGGAATTTATTAAAGGGTATTACGGGGCTCCCAGGTGCCTGGGCGGGAGGACCGGCTGTGAGTGCACAGCCCCAAACGATGGCCAAATTACACTGCAGGCCCTTCCCGGCACTGCCGCGGGGCCCACACATGGCAACTCTCGCCAGTGACACTGGGCATGTCCCTCCTGCTTCCTTGCTACGCTGGATCCCACACCTGAGAATGCACTTTGCTGAATGCACTTTGCAGAATGCACTTTGCAGAATGCGATTTGCACAACGCCACTGCTTCCACCGCAGGGCCTCTGCCCGGGCAAACCCAGGTCCTCGGGCCTGGTCCGCCGGAGCCGAAATGCCACTCGGGGTATTTGATTGGCTGAGTCTCCAGCTGGGGCTCTCTGATTGGCTGAGTCTAGGTCACATGCTCCCATCCTGGCTGCAAGGGAGGCTGGGAAGGTGGGGTTCGCGTGGCTTCGGCGGCCGACTCCTGAGCTTGGAAATTGCCCGAGCGAAAGGCCTGGGGTCGGCACAGGCGCGGCCGGCGCCCGCACAGAGCTGCCCGAGTCGGTCAGGCCGCCAGTTGTCGGGAGCGGGCACAGCAGAAGGGCGGGGCAGTAGGCCCGCTGCCCTGGTCGCCGCGGGGCCGGCCAGGCTGGAACTACATTTCCCAGAATCCTTTTCCCGGAACGGTGCCGAGTTAGGATTGCCCCAGAGGGGGACAAGTGTGAGGTCCTGAAGGCGGAAGGGAAGCTGCGGCCTCTCCTCCGGCAGGGTTGCCGTGGCCGGCCGTGGCCCCGGACTCCAGCCCGCCCTTGCTGTCGTGTGTGCCGCACGCGGGTCTGGGGCTGGCTCCGGGCCGCCGGCAGCCGGCCCGCCCCCGGGGTGCTTGCTGCAGGGCCGCGGGGCCCCAGCAATTCCGCCCCGCGGCTCAGGTTGCCGCCTTGGTGACCCCGGGCACCGCCCTTCCCCAGGGGCTCTGGCCCGGGGGCCGCGTGGGGCTGCTTCCCTGCTTGGATCCGACACGCGGTGCGTGTTCACGGCATCCGGAGGCGGGCTGGGCAGCCGGGCTGCAGGGCTGGCGCGGGCTGGGCCGGGCGTGCGGGGGGCGGGCTGCTGCTCCCGCGGGATCGCGGGCAGCGCAGCTTCGCTCAGGTCCGCACCTGCAGGCCGGGGCCCTGTGTGCAGCTCCGCCGCCTGCCTCAGTGCAAACGCTGCTGGTTGTGGCTCCTCCGTGCTCCAGACCCCGGCTGTAAGGGAGCCTGGAGGAGATGCTCAGCTTCCCGGCCTCTCCACTCAGGAAGGTGCAGCAGGAGGAGCTATGGTTGAAGGCCGAGCAAGTCCTTTCTCACCCAGAGTGGGGCTGGGGATCAAACCCTGGGCTCAGCCTGCCCCAGGCTCCCTTCAGGGCATGACGTTAATGGAAAACTAGCCCCTCCCTGGCCCAGCAGGAGCCCAGCAGGTGCCCAGCAGGTGCCCAGCAGGTGCCCAGCAGGTAGCCAAGACCAGGTGGGCAGGGCTCTGGGCAGCTTGTTAGTTTGCCTAGTACGGACTCTCGAGTACCGACCTCGGCCCGCGTTGGTGAATGGAGAAGGCGGCTTCGTTCATACAGCATCTTTTACGTTCCAGGCAATTTATGTGCCCCGAATCCTCATAACCTGCATTTTGCCGCTGAAGAAACCAGACCCAGAGAGGTCGAGGAAGCTACCTGAGGTCACACAGCTAGGTAATGGCAGAAACGACTTGAACCTAGTCTGATGAGAGAAACGAATGTCTGCTCTTAACCATTAGTGTCTTTGTCGTCATTAGAGAAGCTTTTGTGTAAAAGCCCCTTCCCTTCCTCCCTTCCTCCCTTCCTTATTAGGCACCCGTTCTCTGCTGGGCCTTTCAGGTGCCGGGGACACTATGGACAAGGAGAGGTAGCCACGGGGTAGTGGTAAGATGGGAGTTGCCAGCTCTGCTCCCAGGACCAGGTGGAAGGCAGACACTAGTGGAAGCCGGTTGGGGGAGAGTGGACACAGACATGTTTTTTTTTTTTTTTTTATATCAAACATCTGTTTTCTTGAAACTTATAGTTCTTTTGGTTTAGTTTTTTTTTTTTTCCTTCCACTTTTGATAGAAAAATGTCTTCACTATGACAAAAAACAGCTGCCATGTGTGATGGTAGGTGGCGTGTCGGTGGCAAATGGCGAGCCTGGAGAACAGTGACAGTAGCAGGGCAGTTGTGGAGCGGCTCCAGCTGATTGTGTGCCCCTGTGGGCTCAGTGTCGCCATATCCTCTGCTTTTTTGGGGGAGAGAAGTTGAAAATGTGAATTTTGAGTTAAATCTCTCAAGCTTTAAATAGTTGGATCAACGTTTGAAAGCCTAATGTGATGAGCAGTGAAACATCTCTGGGGGCCAGATCTGGGCTGTGAGCCACCAGTTGGCAGCCTCGGGCCAAAGAGCAATGATTTAGCAAAGATGCTGGGTTGGGGTCTGAGCTCGGCCACATTCCGGCTGCCAGGTCAGAGCCAAACCACAACACCTCTCTGGGCCTCGGTTTCTCCCTCTGTAACGTGGGGCTTGTGAAACCCACAGTTCATTGGATGATGTGTATTGTTTAAAAGCACAACGGAACGGGATGGAGGATAACAGGATACATCAGGGGTAGGCATCGCTTTGTGAAGCCTATTTTAGACACACAGTGTGGACACATTCGTACTTACATGCACGTACATAGATGTATGCTATGGTTTGATGTAATATGCGCCCCTCACTGTGGAGCACAGTCAGAAAAGTCTGAAAGCCACTGTGCTAAGTGCTGGTCACGTCTGCACGCATTCAGTGCTGTCTGCAACCTGTGAGGTCGGTTCTATTGTCACCCCCATTTTACAGCTGAAAAGTGAAGTTCAGAGGGATGAAGCTCCCAGAGGTAGGAACAGGAAGAGCTGGGATTTAACCCAAGGCCCACGGCCTGATTGCCATCCTTCCCCTCCAGCAGGGCCACGGGTGCTTGGGGGGATGGAATGAGCTAACGCAGGTCAAGGCCTTAGCCCAGTGCTGGGGACACAGCAGGTACTTAGTGTGAGAGGCAGGGCTCGCGTCTGCAGCTTCTCCTTCAGCCACACCAGGTGGCCAGCAGGATCCAAGGGCCAGATGGAAGAGGCTGCGACTCTGCCAACACCACTACCCGTGGAGGGGGTGGCGTCTGCAAGGGCGTCTCACCCACAGCCAGAGTTTACCAACTACTCATTTTGTGCCGGATACTTCATGCTGAATTTTATGATCGGTATTTGGCTGGAGTCAGCTTATCACTATCCCTGCAGGAACTTCAGGACATAAAAATAAATCCCGATGGTTTTTCAAACTGTGCTTACACGCACATTATTAGAGCGGCTTGTTCTTTCAACTCCCAGGGCTGTGGTTGCAGATTGCTCTTCAGGCCACCATAGTGTCCACTTGCCTCTACGCTGGGATCCCCGCTGCGGCCACCGTGGGTCAGCTTATCAACTCTTAGGCCTGAACACGTTGTTGATGGCGCTGCCATTTGGTCGAAGCCATCCCGGAAGCATGGGGATGGCCTGATGGCAATACTTTCTGGATCCTTTCAAGGGCGGCCCTGCATGGTTTCCAGGCCGGGTGGCACCTGTGGGCGGGTGGGCCCAGCTGTGGGGTCGCACTGCCCTCTGGTGGTCACCGGTGGGCATAGCTCTGCCAGCACTGAGTGGGCATGAATGGGGCGGAGAGCCGGTGGGGAGACCGTCAGGGATCAGGATAGGGGTGGAATGTGGGTAGAGGCTGGGAAAGGCCTCCAGGAGCCTTTTGGGGTCCTGGAAGCCTCTTCCATCTTGATCTGGACTGTGGTTACCCAAATATAATCCTGTGTAAAAATACATCAAGGTGCATGCTTGAGCTCTGGGCGCAAACCGTATGATTACAACATGAAATTTAAACGTCTCCTTTAAGTTCATGAGGAATCCCTGTTTTTTTTTTTAATATTTTATTTATTTATTCATGAGAGACAGAGAGAGGCAGAGACACAGGCAGAGGGAGAAGCAGGCTCCATGCAGGGAGCCTGATACAGGACTCGATCCCAGGACCCTGGGATGATACCCTGAGCCAAAGGCAGATGATTAACCACTGAGCCATCCAGGCATGTTTTTGACTGGACACCCTAATTCCATCATTCCCCCTCCAAACCATTCTCCCCACGGCAGCCAGAGTCATTTTTAAAAATGCCAATCAGATCATGCCATTCTCCTGCTTAAAGCCCTCTGGTGTATTCTCACTGAATTTAGAATGCAATCCCGACTCTGGTAAAATCCCAAATCCATGTCCAAAAGGATCGAGCACATCTGCCTGGGCCTTCCCATCTGACCCTGTGACCTTTGACCTTGCCCCCAGCCTTTCTCTGCTTTCCCTCCAGCTGGAAAGCTTTGTTTGCCCACAGCTCTGTACTTCCTCATCTCCCCTTGGAGTGCTTGCCCTGGATTTTGGATTTCCTCCCCACGCAGGCCTGAGCTCCAGTGCCACCTGCTCAGAGGTGACCAGGCTGTCCGCAGTGTCCCCACGCCATCCAGTTACTCTGTGCTGCATTACCCTGAAGCTTCCTTCTGCACTCTGGCCAGTGTCCAAGAAGAGAGCAGCCCCCACAGCATTGACCCTGCAAGTCCATGGTGTATACTCTCAAGGTCACCATCTCAACCAAAACAAAAAGACAAGACCCCCAGTGACCTCCTGGACAAGGGGTGAACCCTGAATGTTTCACTGGGCAGATGCCGTGATCTCTTTCAAAAGGATGTTATTAGGGTCTCCCCTCCACCCCTTTTTAAAGTAGGCTCCATACACAGAGTGGAACTCAGTGTGGGGCTCGAACTCACGACCCTGAGATCGAGACCTGAGCTGAGATCAAGAGTTGGACACTTAGCCTGCTGAGCCACCAGGATCCCTTTAGGCTGGCTTTTTGCAATTGGCTGGCTTAGGCCTCCTCCACTTCCCCTCCCTGCTGAGGGTCTCACCGCTGCTTCTCTGCCGCCCTTTGGGTGGTTCTTGGAAGGGGACTTGGCTTGTGGCTCAAGCCTGTGAGGGGTGTATGTCAAGGATCTGGGGAGTGTGTGCTGCTCCTCCCGTGGGACAAGGCGGTGAGTGGGAAGGTCTGCATCTCACAGTGAATCCGCCTGGTCCTGTCGCTTCCCTCTGCAGGCAAGTCAGCTCCATGGGGGGTCGGGACTGCCCCTGCCCGTTTTCGTGTCCACGTCCACAGGCCGAGAAGAGCACCTGGTAAAGGGCAGACCCTGGCTTCACCTGGCCGAGTGGATGCAGGGACAGCACAGCTGCTCGGAAACAGGCAGGGCTTTATCAGGCGTCAGACTCAGACCCCTGAGACCACCACTGCCCTGCTTTGGGGGACGGTGGCTTGGCAGCGACAAGGCTTCCTGGGACAGGCAAGGAGGAAGCTGCTTGATTTCACAGAACAGCTTTTCTCAGCCTCACACTCGCACCCTGAGTCCCACAGCAAAGGGCTAGTGTTGCCGCTCGGGGAAACTGGCTACACACAAGCTACCTGCAGCTGCCGGCTATGACCGAGAAGCCTCCAGAACTGACATCTGATATTCAAGACGTTCTTACAATAGTCTCTTCACAGCATCCGATATATAGGGAAGGCGCTCTCCCGCTCACCCACGTGTCTGATAGTTCCTATGGGTCACTGTTAATTTCTTATATCTTCTTCCAAAATTTCTTCTTGCAACTATGATCATACAGGCTTTACTTTTTTCCTCCATTTTTAAAAATTTATTTTTATTTATTTAATATAAATATATTAATATATTTATAAAATATAAAATATATAATATATATTTATATATAAATATAAATATATATTATATATTATAAAATACATAATATATTTATAAAATAAATATAAATTTATATATTTATTTATTTATTTATTATTTATTTATTTATGATAGAGAGAGAGAGAGAGAGAGAGAGAGGCAGAGACATAGGAGGAGGGAGAAGCAGGCTCCATACCAGAAGCCCAATGTGGGACTCGATCCCGGGACTCCAGGATCATGCCCTGGGCTGAAGGCAGGCACCAAACCGCCAAGCCACCCAGGAATCCCCTTTTTCCTCCATTTTTATATAATCGGTGGCATGTGCCACAGGCTGTTCCAAAACTGGCCTTTTTCACTTAGTGGTAGGTGTAGGAGACCTTCCCAGACTGATATGTGAGGAATAATCTTGTTCTTTTTCATGGTTGCATAGTATTCCACTATGAGGCCATATCATAATTTAACCAGTTCTTCGCTGATGGGTATTTGAGTTGTTATCATTCTTTGCTTTGCTATTACAAACAATGTTGTAGAAAATAAATCTGTATGGAGTTTTCACCCTACATATATATGTATCTATAGATGAATTCTCAGAAGTGGAATTGCTGGATAAAACTTACAAACTGGATAAATATTACCAACTTTCCCTCCTCAGGAGTTTTGCCAGTTTCAGCTTCCACCAGCAATCTATGAAGGGCCCCATAGCTCCAATGGTACTGAGTCATAAACCTTTTATATTTTCTCAATCTGATGTGGAAAGTGGTATCTCAATGTAGGTGTGAGATTATCTTTTCATAAGTTTAAGAAGTTCTATTTTTTTAAAGATTTTTAAAATTTATTTATTCATAGACACACACACACACACACACACACACACACACACACACACACATAGAGGCAGAGACACAGGCAGAGGGAGAAGCAGGCTCCACACAGGGAGCCCGACGTGGGACTCAGTCCTGGGTCTCCAGGATCACACCCCGGGCTGCAGGCGGCACTAAACCACTGCACCACTGGGGCTGCCCAGGAAGTTCTATTTTTAAAAGATTTTATTTTTGAGTATTTGCTACACCCATGTGGGGCTTGAACTCCCAACCCAAGATTGAGAGTCGAGTCTCTTGCTCTACTGATTGAGCCAGCCAGGTGCCCCAAGAAGCAGTTTTATTTTATTTTTTAAATGGAGCATGCAGCATTTTGATCTCAGGGTTGTGGGTTTGAGTCCCATGCTGGATGGAGAGATTACTTAAAAAATAAAATCTTAGGGACGGCTGGGTGGTTCAGCGGTTGAGCGTCTGCCTTCAGCTCAGGGTATGATCCTGGGGTTTTGGGATCGAGTCCTGCATTGGGCTCCCTGCAGGGAGCCTGCTTCTCCCTCTGCCTGTGTCTCTGCCTCTCTCTGTGTCTCTCATGAATAAAATCTTAAAAATAAAATGTTTTATAGCCTTCAGGCATTTTACTTAAAAATTAAAAAAAAAATTTTTAAAAGATTTTTATTTTAGAGAGAGTGAGAGATAGAGCCTGAGCAGTGGGGAGAGGGAGAAGCAGGTTCCCCATTGGGCTGGGAGTCTGACGTGGGGCTTGATTCCAGGACTCTGGGATCATGACTTAAGCCTAAGGCAGATGCCCAACTGACTGAGCCATCCAGGTGCCCCAGATTTTATTTTTTTTACAGTAGTCTCTTCAGGGACACCTGGGTGGCTCAGCGGTTGAGTGTCTGCCTTTGGCTCGGGGTGTGATCCAGGAGTCAAGTCCCCCATTGGGCTCCCTGCATGGAGCCTGCCTCTTCCTCTGCCTATGTCTCAGCCTCTCTCTCTGTGTTTCTCATGGATAAATAAATAAAATCTTAAAAAAAAGTAAAGTAGTCTCTTCAATGTGGGGTTCAAACCTACAACCCCAAGATCAAGAGTCACACACTCTACCAACTGAGCCAGTCAAGCATTCCTAGCCTTCTAGTATTTTGAAAGATTTGGTTGTTGATAACAATTGGTTTCTTAGAGCTCTTTATATATTAGGGAGATTAAATTTTGCTCTTGTCACATTTAAATTTCAATTTGACGTTTGTTTCTGCTCCTATTTTTTAAATGAGTTTTTTTAAAAAAAATTATCACTTTTTCTCTGCAAATACCTTATTCAAATTTGTGTCCCTTGGGTCTGGGATACTGCTAATGCATTTTATTTTTATTTTTTATGTTTATTTTTTTAATTTTTAAATTTAAATTCAGTTCATTAACATATAGTGTATTGCTCATTTCAGAGGTTGAGTCAGTAATTCATCGTCTTCTATAACACCCAGTGGTCATTACATCACATGCCCTCCATAATGTCCACCCCTTCCCCTTCCCCCAGCAACCCTCAGTTTGTTACCTATGAATAAGAGTCCATTATGGTTTGTCTCTCTTGCTAGTGCATTTTATTTTTTATTTTTTAAAGATTTATTTATTTATTTATGATAGACAGAGAGAGAGAGGCAGAGACACAGGAGGAGGGAGAAGCAGGCTCCACTCCGGGAGCCCGACGCGGGACTTGATCCCGGGACTCCAGGATCATGTCCTGGGCCAAAGGCAGGCGCCAAACCCCTGAGCCACCCAGGGATCCCCGCTAGTGCATTTTAGATGCTTGATTACCATCTGATGGAAAATGCCCCACTCCAGTTGTTGGTAATATGAACGACTAATTTCCTGAGTAGAAATCTGAGCCCATGTGATTTAATACTACTACTAACACTATTATGTGCTATATAAGTTGGGATGCTTTTGGTTGCAAATTACTAAGGAAGAACCAACTCAAAATATTTAAACCATAAGGACATTTGTTAATTCACACAGTAAGTTTCACCTATGTTTCCAAAACAGTTGTCCTTTTAAGAATTGATGCTGTATCAATGGGAATCTTCTACTCTCAGTCTGTGCACTATTGCCTATAAACGAAACCAAATGAAAGAGTCTAAAGATGGAGAGAAAGAGACTGAATTAAAAACAATTAAAGCCATATCTTGAATTCTGCATTTGAGATGGGTGTATATGTGTGTGTGTGTGTGGGGAGGGGTCTGAGGCCACATATCCCTAAACTTTATAGTTAAGTAAGCCAAAGAATTGTTTTTGTTTTTTGTTTTTTTTGGTTTTGCTTGAGCCACTTTATTGTGTTTCTGTCCTTTGCAACTGAAAGAAATTCCAATGGTGGCTCTGACTTCTAAAGCCCTTGGATAGGTAAATACCTTCAGCCCCAGAGGTCGACCTGAGGACTTCGTTGGGTCTCTGTCCTTCGGCTGGGCTGGTCAGGAAGTTCTGGAGTCATGCTCAGACTTCTGGAGGGCCAAGGGCTCTGGTTTGTGAGTGCTGAACAGTCCAGTTATTCTACTTCTAAGGTTGTTTTCAAGAGCTGCAAGGTACTGCTGAGGGAACAGTGAAGATTAAGCAGCTTGGGGCCAGTGAATCTTAACTCTCCACCACCCATCCATCCATCATCTGTTCCTCTATCCATCCACCCACCCCCATCTATAACCCGTCTACTGTACATCTGTCCTACCGACCAGCTGACCTTTCTTTCCTTCCTTCCTTCCTTCCTTCCTTCCTTCCTTCCTTCCTTCCTTCCTTCCTTTCTTCCATGTCATATCTGTATCAGACTGTTATGGGTAATGAATATACAGATCGAGGAAGACACTGTCCTCAACCACTGGGAGCTCCGAGTGCTCTAGAATTCAGGCTAACACACTTACCTAACGGACTCTGGACTCCTAGCTTCCATCAGAACCAGCTTTGGACATTTAGTCATCACAACAGAATAGTAGTTGACCCCCTGGTAGTTCATTTCAAGATTAAGGGTGGGTCTATCTTGTTTCACCCAAACCCCCTCTGTGTGGATGGTTGAAAGTCTACTGGTGTCTCTAATGGACACCTCTTAAAACAGAAATTAAGGAAGCCTCAAGAGTGGTCATAAAATAGTGACACCCTACCCCACTTCAAAATGTAAACGTGGTTTTATTTAATGCCTTTTATCCGTCACAAAGTACCACCTCCTCCCTGGGGTCCCCTCTTCCTAGAAAACAAGATGGCAGCATAAGGCACGTGCACTGTCCACAAGACGTCAGCTTAGGTCCTTAAAAACAAAAGTAAGCAATAGTCTTCCCATCAGCCCCGAATCACCTCCCTCACCAATTGTTCAAAGAATGATTGTCCCCCCAAAGCACAACTTGGAGCAGAGAGTGCTTAAATTAGAACTGCACCACCCCACATGCCAGTTTAGAAAACAAAACCAAACCAACGACTAAGAAAACCAACAACACAGGTACGAGAGCATAATACCGGAGTAATGAGATTAGTCCATAAATTAAAAAGGAAAAAACAAAACAAAACAAAACACAACCCAGGCCTGTTCCCTCCTCCGCACCAGCCCTCCCCCAGATCAGCAATTCCTCCCTTTTGTCCTGTGGGTCTTGTAGAAAAGCCTGGACTCCGAGCCAGCCCTCTTCTCCAAAGTTAAATATTCCGAAGCCACCGTGGGGTACTCCGCGTCTCAGGACCCGCGCTTGGACGGAAGGGACAGCTGCTGAGATGGTCGCCAGGCATGTCCTCTCGGCCGCAGGGACCCTGCCCGGGGTCCAGCGTCTGGCGGGAGGCGGGGAAGGCGAGGGCCTGGGTGGCGGGAGGGCAGGTGGCGAGGCCGTGGGTTCTGCTATAAATACTCCAGCTCCAGGGCGTGCCTCAGCGCCTCCAGGTCCGCGTGGCAGGATATCCGCCAGAAAGGCATGTTGTGCTGGAACACAGAGCGCGCGCAGGGTCAGGGCCCGCATCGTGCCCCCCGCGGGCCGCCCGGCCCTAAAGTTAGAGCCTTCGGCGCCGTCCACCGAGGCAGCGGGGCCCGCGGGCATGTCCCAACCTCGAGGCACACCCCTCTCTGGCCAGCGCCCACCGATCCGGCCGCACTGTTGTCTCTGCCCCCGGAGCTCGTGCTGCCTGGCTCGTCCCTCCCTGTCTGGTTCATCCCTCGGTGCCTGGTTCATCCCTAGATGCTTGGCTCATCCCTCGGTGCCTGGTTCATCCCTCCCTGCCTGGTTCATCCCTCCCCTCCTGGTTCATCCCTAGGTGGCTGGTTCATCCCTCGCTGCCTGGCTCATCCCTCCCTGCCTGGTTCATCCCTCGCTGCCTGGCTCATCCCTCGCTGCCTGGTGCACTGTTTGACCCTCTCCCCTCCTTTGGGAAGGCCTTAGGTCTTAGGGGGTGCCCTGACACAGGATGAAGTCAGGTAGTGAGAAAGTCCTTCCTTCTTAAAAAGTTGTCCTTGATCCCACTACTTGGAAAGAAAGCCTCAGCCTGGTGCTCGCGTGTCCTTCACCCTCCTAACGTTTGCTAAGCTCCATCTCAACACACAGAGCTGGTCCCAGCCAGCGTGGGGCAGGCAGGCCATGGTGGACCCACAGTGGTTTGCTTTCCTGCGAAAACATTTCCTGTGAAATGGGGATCCTGTTTGCCGTAGACAGCTGCTGCGGCTTTTTGTGGTGTGTGGCCACCTGCTAAGGGCTGCTATTCGGATTATGTTGAGGGGCCCGTGGACGTGAGGGGGCTGGAATGAACAGCCACAGCCACGAGTACGTGCGGAGTGCTGTGGCCCGGGGTGCATGTGCACGTGTGCAGGACTGGGGGTGGGGAAAGGTGGCCTAGTTTGGATTTCCCTGTGTCAGCCTGTGATACCCAGTGTTTCGTTTTGATTGATTGATTGATTGATTGAAGATAGAGAGGATGCATACGATGGGGGGGTATGGGGAGGGGCAGAGGGAGAAGCAGACTCCTCGCTGAGCCAGGATCTTGACATGGGGCTTGATCCCAGGACCCTGAGATCCTGACCTGAGCTGAAGGCAGACGTGTCACCGACAGAGCCACCCAGGGGCCCCTATACCCACTGTTTTAAATAATTGTCTCTTAAATCCATCGCTGGGGAGCCAGACCCTGTGCTAGCGCTTTTCGTTTCCCATCTCGCCGAATTGCCAAAACAAAAAATCTAGAAACAAAAACACAACCACCTTTTTCAAATGGGGATGAGAGAGAGAAGCAAGAGAATGGGTTTCAGCAGAGTTCAGTCACCGACCAGCCATGCCCCCTGATCATAGTCCTCACATCTGGGGAGGGCGTGCTGTGCGCCAGACATCGTGCTCACGGGGCCCCCCACGTGACCTCCTTTAACCTGGCCTCCGATCCTCAGGGAGACACTCTGTTCTTCGGGCACAGATGAGGGCACTGAGCCACAGAGAGGTCATGTCAGGCTCCAGAGAAGCAAGCTGGCTGCATTTTTATCAACTGGAAAATCGAACCATTGGCTGAAGCTGTTGCCTGCCCAATACCACCTTCCCTTCTTTCTTGCTTCCTGAAATTGGCATTTGGCAGCTCTGTGCCCAGACCTAGGGGATGAGCTATGATCGGCTAAGCGAGCTGTGACAACCCCAGGGTTGTGTCCTGTATCCTGTGTGCCAGGGAGGTGTGCTGTATCCCTCCTGACTTGTGACCTACCTACTGAAGCCAGTGAGGATGGTGGTGAGGGACTTCTGGGAAAGGTTTTCCTCCAGGATGAGAGGGAGGCGCCTGAGGAGAGAACCCCTTACTTTTCCCTTCCTGTTTGGATGCTGTCATGTTAGCATGTGATGCCTGGGGCTGTGGCAGCCTTTTTGAGAGCACGAGGCAACAAACCAGAAAATAAAAAGCCAAAGATGGTTAAAAAGGTAGGACAAACAATAGAAAGGGATGCTCAGTGAATTTCTGACCCACTGAAACCACCTAGGGTACAAATAATCTTATTAGGTGAGCAAGTGTTTTACTTACTCAGCATTATATAGGCTTTCCTGTGACCTGCAGATAAAAGATACTGAGCCTCTGTGAGACAGTCATTGGCCTTAAGTTGTCATCTGCTGCCTGGAGTTTGGCCCCCTGAGGTTCCATGTCCACAGGCTAGAAACTATGCAGGCATCCTTTTGGCTCCTGAAACACGTCATATCCCTTCCTGCCTCTGGGAGCCCCACACTTAATACCCTGCCAACTCTTCATACCACTGTTTACCTTTACCTTTCTGGCCTGTGGTAGGCAGAGTAACAGCACCCCCCCCCCCCCCCCGCCAAGATACCCCTCTGATCCCTAGAACCTTGAATAAAGGGATTTTGCAGATGTGATTAAGTGAAGGCTCTTGGGATGGGGGGATGATTATCCAGAGGGCAGGGACTTTGATGTGCACAGCTGTGTGCTGGTGGAGCCTCCTGCACAGGTGGCACGCACACACAGCACCCCCCCCTTCGCCCCCCGGAGTCCCAGAGAAGAAATCCACAGGTACGAAATGAACAAGATGGTTTTGTGTTGTGTGAGCACCATGAAGGAGGCAGGGAGGCAGGGCAGAAAGCAGCTGGGAAGGGTGTCTGTTCTGATAGCGGGCTTGGGGGAAGGCCTCCCCAGAGGGTGACAGTTAAGCAGGCCCCAGAGAGCAAGAGGGAGGTGCAAACCCATATGTGTGTGTGTGTGTGTGTGTGGGGGGGGTGATGGAGGCAGAAGACAAAGCAAGTGCAAAGGCCCTGAGGACAGTTTGAGCTTAGAATGTCAGGTTCACTGCTGCACTGCATGGCTCCTGGCACAGAGCAGGTGCCCAAGAAACACACAGGGACGGGATAAAGAGGAAGGGAGAGGGGAGAAGAGGGAAGGCGGGCTCCTGAAGACCTCAGTGAACACATCTTTTTCTCTTTCGCTCAAGGGAAGCAGCATACTATCCATCATGGGCAACGGATGCCATTTCTTTAATGCCTTCCAGCTCCTCCACCCCTCCTCACCCCAGCCAAACCTTCCTTTCTCTGCAAAGATGGATTTTGGTTCCTGCCTGGCCAATCCTGTCCCCCCTATAAAGAGTGTAATTCATTTTTCTGGGAGGAAATGAGCAATCGTGGAAGAGAATGTCTCAGCCACCTCCATCCCAGGCCTAAAGCACAGGTGGATTTATCACTTGTGGAGAGGTGGAGACAAATGACCCACTAAAATGGAGATATTAACAACACTGGCAGCCCAAACAGTCAAAGCCCCTTGTCCTGTCGCCGTATTTCATGCTGCTCAGGTGTCCAGCAGCCTGGGCTAATGACTCCCATCCATCAGGCCGGGAGAGTGGCTGGTGCACAGCATTTCTCGCTAATGGGCTGGGGCCGCTGCTTCAGATAGTCGCAGAGGTTTCTAGGGGAGCTCAGTGTATGATGGGGGTGTGTGTGCCCTAGTCTTCTTCGGTAGACTCCCACCCTTGCCAGACCAGCTCAGGGGTGAGGACAGAGTGAATCTCCCAGGTCTACCTCCTTCCTGCTTGGTAGTTGGAGCAAAACGCACATTAGTTTGCATGTACCCGCTGTGTGACCCGAGGTACATCAATGAACCTCTCTGAGTCTCAGCTACATCCTCTATAAAATAAAGCCAGTGATACCCACTCTGCAGGGGGTGGTTTGAGGAGTTCAATAAAATGATGATGCCAGGAATGGAGAGGGGTGGTAAGGGCAGGCGGTGAGGTCAGACTCCCCTAGGTGCCAGTGACAGCCCTGCCACATGCCAGTGGTGATGGAGACTGCCAGCCACCTCCCACATCCCTTCCCCCACTTCTGTCTCAGAAGCAGCCCCCGTTTTTCTCAGCTGAGTACCTGGTGGCTGAGAATAGAGGCGACATCTCCCAGC
Organism: Vulpes lagopus; assembly: GCF_018345385.1. Taxonomy (NCBI): domain Eukaryota; kingdom Metazoa; phylum Chordata; class Mammalia; order Carnivora; family Canidae; genus Vulpes; species Vulpes lagopus. The sequence goes on from NC_054841.1 coordinate 13,488,806, forward strand.
CAGGGCGGCAGCGGGGCGTGACCATGTGATCCAGGTCTGGCCGCTGGGACCTGAGCAGTGGTGATGCCCCCCTGTATCACCTGTGCCCTTAAAGGGATGAGGTTTCCTTACCCTTTCCCCTCCCAGTGGCCGCAGTGCAGACCTGGGGGTACTGGGGGGGCTACAGGCAGAGCAACAAGGTGGAAGGAGCCTGGGGCCCTGGGGCCCTGGGGTCCCAGCAGGGAGAGACCTATCTGCTGCCAGCATCTCTGGCGACCCCAACCCCACCCCGCTGAACCCGGACAGACACCCTCCCGCCCAGCCCCTGCTGGAGACCACCCACTCCACCCCCCGGCTCTGCCCAGTAAGGTGCGTCTCCTGTGCTCTGAGCAGCCGAGACATTCAGGTGAGTTTTCACTGTCTGTGCAAATTACCATTTAGATTTTCTTTCCCGCTGGTTCTACAGGAAGGAGAAGCTCCTCTGGACTTCTAGACTCCCCGACCCCACTGTCCTGGGCAGTGCTAACAGAGACTCGGGCTCTGAGGACACTGTGCAGGGTCCCTGTGCTCAGCCCTGGGTGCATGTTCCCCCGAAGTTGTTACGGGTGAGGAAGAGCTGCTCAGAGTGGGGGCAGAGCGGGGGTTCAGGGTAAAATGTGCACATCGGGGTCTCCTCTTTCTGTGGGAGCAGGGCTGGAGGTAGGGGGAGGCCAGGGCAGAGCCTGGTCCGCCCAGACGGCGAGCTCAGACTACCCATTCTCAAAGGGGGAATAGCCTGGCCCCTAGGGGTCAATGTGGAAATTTCTAGCGGTGTGAATTTCGAGTCCTAATGATTTGGGGGCACTGCCGGTAGGGGCAGGTGTCCTGCCTCATCTCTTGGTTCCTCCCTCAGACTGCCTTCCCTCTAAAATCTACTTGGCTCACTCCCTCACCTTCTCCTCTCCTTGCTCAGAGGTCACCCGGCAGCGAGGCCTACCTTGACCACTGTGTACACTGGCAACTGCCCCGCCCCTACGGTCCCATCTGTTCTCGGTCCCCGCTTTATGGTCCTCCAGAGCTCTGGTCACCACCTCACACAGGTTACACTTGTGTTTATTGCCTGCTCCCAAGCTGGAGCTGAGGGAGGGGTGAGGGCCTCTCCCTTCTGCTCACTGCAGGTTCCCCAGCACCCGGGACAACCTCGGGTACATAGTAGATGGAGCTTTCCCACTAGCTGGAGTGTCTGCAATTAAGACCCCAATCAGGGATCCCTGGGTGGCGCAGCGGTTTGACGCCTGCCTTTGGCCCAGGGCGCGATCCTGGAGACCCGGGATCGAATCCCACGTCGGGCTCCCGGTGCATGGAGCCTGCTTCTCCCTCTGCCTATGTCTCTGCCTCTCTCTCTCTCTCTCTCTCTGTGACTATCATAAATAAAATAAAAATAAAAAATAAATGGTTCATCCCTCATTAAAAAAAAAAAAAAAAAAGACCCCAATCACAGGGGCGCCTGGGTGGCTCAGTGGCTGAGCATCTGCCTTTGGCGGGTCCCGGGATCGAGTCCTGCATTGGCCTCCCTGCAGGGAGCCTGCTTCTCCCTCTGCCTGTGTCTCTGCCTCTGTCTGTGTGTCTCTCATAAATAAATAAATAACATCTTTTTTTTTTCTTTAAAAAAAAGACCCCAATCCTATAGGCCCTGAAGAAAGAAAACAGCGGGAGGAGGGAGTTCTAGGCAGGCCTGTGTCACGGGGAGACCCAGTGGTAGCTGATCAGGGATTCTTGCCTCAGAAACGTTGCTGGAACCTGAGGCCTAAAGGGTGGAGTCTGGGGGAGCTGGGAGGGGAGGAGCCTTGCAGGTGGTGAGGCCTTCTAGCTCCACCCCCAGGCCCTCTCCGGGGACCCTCAGGGCCCTCCCTCTTTTTTCAGGCTCTGTCCCCTGAGACTCTAAACATTTCTGCATTTCCCTGGAATCTGTCGCTGGGGATGGAAGGGGGAAACCAGGTCCTCCCAATTAAGCTCTGTGACATTAACAATCCACTTCCCAGGCCTCGGGGTGGGGGGTGGCAGGCTCTCTGGGATGCTGTTGACAGGTCCAGACCCAGGACTTTGGCAGCTGTTTCTTTTCCAAGAGCAGAGCTGTGGCCACCAGAACCCCCTGCCCCTCTGCTCATGGGCCCGAGATCACAAGTGCAGGATTTTCTTTCTCATTAGCTTAATGCTGTCTTTATTAACTGGGAAGGGTTCCTGGAACATATGATCAGTGAGCATGAAATAAAGCGCACACACGTGCACCAGCCCCCCACCGGCCTGCCCTGACAGAGTGTCTCCGGGCTCCCGAGCAGTTGTCCTAGAAAAAATCCAGGGCTACCAGGGGCGGCAGCCAAAGGCACCGAGGGGGATTTGCAGAAGGAAATTACTCAGGATGCTTCTGCGATTGCAAATGGGAAGGGCCCCGGGAGCTAAGGGCTGGGAAGGAGGGGACCCAGCCAGGGCCCGGGCTGGGGGTGGAGGAAACCCAGGGAAAGAGCCCAGGAAACCCATGAGACAGGCTCGAGAGAAGCAGCACGGCCCAGAGACGGAAGCACTACCTTCTTGGCCCCCTGCTCCTCTTCGACGCCGTCACCGATCACGATGTAGACGGCTTTTCTGCCGAATCTCTGCATTATCCTCTCGAAACAGCTCTCCTTTCCTGCACATGCAAGAAGGGAAGAAAGAAAAGGTGCTTGCTGAGCGCCCCGACTGCGGGCACTGGCACCCACTGACCAAGTGTTTGCCTGGCCATCCTCCTAATCCTTTCATCCTCAAGCACACGAGTGTCTCCGGTGGGGACTGTTGCCCTCCCCACGTGAGGGGGGACAGCGGGGTTTGCCCATGGGGACACAGAAGAGGCAGCACGGGGGCCTGGAGCTGACTCCCGAGGCAATGCAACCGGCTGGGGTGGGGGCGCCGGACCCTCATCACAGTCGAGGACACCAGGCTCCACGAGAGCACGTGATTCAGGAGGCACAGGTGCCAGGATTCCCACGTCCACAGGTGGCAGCCTGGTGACACCCCTGGCTCTTGGGGTGACTCCCCAGTGTTTTTTTTCTTGCTTCCCACTGATGACCACCCCTTCGTGTTTTCTTCCTTCCCAGGTGTGTGGGTGGCAGCGTAAACCTAGACACACTGGATTCAGATCTTAGCTCATCCCGATGGTGTCGGCAAGTGAAGTAACAGAAAGGGAAGCGGCAGTGCTAACAGGAGTGGTCACTCTCTGACTTCACTGTATGCTAAGTGCTCCGCCCGCAACGGGATTGCTCGGCCTCCGCGTTACTGGCATGTAGGGCTGGGTGAATCTTTGCCGCGGGGGCTGCCTCGATCCCTGGGGACGTTTGGTGGCATCCCTGGTCTCCACCCTGGAGATGCCCGTAGCATGTCCTCCAGTTGGAACACAAAAGAATGTCTCCAGGTGTTGCCAAATATCTCCTGGGAGGCAAAAGGCTTCCCCACGCTGTTGGGAAACACTGACATTATTCATTTACTGTCATCACCACAATCCTTATGAAATTGCCATTAATAGAATTCCCATTTTAGAGATAAACAGGCTGGCGGAGTGCCCCGAAGACGAGTGGAGGAGGAGTAGCAATAGTAGTTATAATAAAACAGCTCTTATTTTTGAGCACTTGTGCTCTGCTGGGAACTTGCACTATTCCCCTTTGTCATATGTTTGGAGGTATTTTGATCATCCTTTTTTTTTTTTTAAAGAGATTTTATTTATTCATGAGAGACACAGAGAGAGACAGAGACATAGGCAGAGGGAGAAGCTGGCTCCCTGTGGGGAGCCTGATGCAGGACTCAATCCTGGGACCCTGGGATCCTGCCCTGAGCCAAAGGCAGACGCTCAACCCCTGAGCCACCCAGGCATCCCTTAATTATCCAATTTTACAGGCACAGAGAGGTGAAGTCACTTGCCTGGGGCACTCAGCTAGCGAGCACAGTTCAGGATTCGAACCTAGGCTGCCCCAGTTGCTTGAGCTCTGAGCTACTCTGTTCTACTGCTCTAGGTAGGACTCAGCCCTGCCATACACCATCCCTTCCTCTGTGTTCGCTTTCTCCTCTGTGAAGAGGAGCTGTGGCCAGGTCGAGCTGCGAATCCTCTCTTCTGAGAGCAGAATTATGGTACTACAGGGCAGCCCTGGTGGCACAGCGGTTTAGTGCGCTGCCTGCAGCCCGGGGTTTGATCCTGGGGACTCTGGATCGAGTCCCACGCCTGGGGTCCGGCTCCCTGTGTGGAGCCTGCTTCTCTCTCTGGCTATGCCTCTGCGCCCCCCTCTCTCTGTGTCTCTATGAATAAATAAAAATCTTTAAAACAAACAAAAAAGATTAAAAAAAAAGAATTATGGCACTACACCTTGCAAAGCCTTGCACTACAGCATGTGGAGCCTCCCTACTCCCTACTCCACTGATGTTGGGTGGGCCATATGACTTGCTTTGACCAATATGGAATGCTAGGGACCTGCCGCGGGTGGTGTGGCTTGGCTCCCTTCACTTCTGCCTCTGTTATGGGAAGAATGTGCCCCTGATGGCCACAGTGAGTGACGATCCCCCAGTGAGAGGATCTATAGAACAGGGCAGAACCTGGAGGCAGCCCTCGCGGAGCCACAGTGGACTGCCCACGCCTGTGAGCGAGAAGTAAACCCTGTAAGCCACTGAGTGTTTGTTATGCAGCATTATCAGAGCAAAAACCTGATTACTGAAAAAAATTAACTTTTCAAGTTAAAACAGGGAGCTGGAGGCCAAATTTCTGTGCAGTCTCAAATTTGATTGCCCTCAGTTAGTTGACCTCCAGGCTGCCAAAGTGAGAAACAAGTTGCTCTAACATTTCCCTGATAGAAACAGAATCAGGGGGACACCTGGGTGGCTCAGTGGTTTGGCGCCTGCCTTCGGCCCAGGGCATGATCCCAGAGTCCCGGGATCGAGTCCCACATCGGGCTCCCTGCGTGGAACCTGCTTCTCCCTCTACCTGTGTCTCTGCCTCTCTCTCTCTCTCTCTCTCTCTCTCTCTCTCCCTGTACCTGAGTCTCTGCCTCTCTCTCTCTCTCTCTCATGAATGAATAAATAAATAAAATCTTAAAAAGAAACAGAATCAGGGGTGCCTGGGTGGCTCGGTCAGTTAAACATCTGCCTTTGCCTCTGGCTGTGGTCCTGGGGTCCTGGGATCGAGTCCTGTGTCAGGCTCCCTGTTCAGTGGGGAGTCTGTTTCTCCCTGCTGCCCCTCCCCTCTGCTCTTGTTCTCTCTCTCTCTCAAAAAAAAAAAAAAAATCTTAAAAAAAAAAAGAATCAATGGGCTGCATGACAATATTTGATGTGCCTGGGTTACAGATTCCTTTCTTGCAAAATCTACAGAAAAAAAAGGTGCTGTTAAATGAAACTTTGCTTTAAAACTTTTATGATAGGACTGAGTGGAGTCTTTGGTGTGTTCATGGTCACTGTGTTTTCCATACTTATCTGGCCACTGACTGGATCCTTTGTTCAGGAATTCTCTTTCAGACGTGACATCCTAGACCAGAGTTTCTCAAACAAACCAGTTTCTCAAACATTCCTGAACAACTGTGACCAAATCTGGGAACCAATGTTATGTAATCTTTAAAAAAAATCAACTCACACTTCTAGTTTTACTTAAATGAATTCATTTAAATACAGAAGAGAATCACTGTATTAAAAAGAACACCAGTCACCCCATTAGGACAGTTATCATCAAAAAAAGAGAGACCAGAACAGGTGTTGGTGAGGATGTGGAGAAACTGGAAGCCTTGTGCACTGTTGGTGGGAATGCACAATGGTGCAGCTGCTACAGAAAACAGTACGGCACTTCCTCAAAAAATGAAAAATAGAATTACCCTCTGATCCACCAATTCCACCACTGGATATTTATCCCAGAGAATTGAAAGCAGAGTCTTGAAGAGGTATTTGTACACCCATGTTGACAACAGCATTGTTTTACAATAGCCAAGAGGTGGAAGCAACCCGCGTATCTATGGACAGATCCATGGATAAACAAAATGTAGCATAAATATATAACGGACTACTTGTTACTCAGCCTTAAAGAGGAAGGGAATCTGACACATACTACAACATGGATATGAGGACATCATGTTAAGTGAAATAAGCCAGTCACAAAAAGACAAATATTATATGATTCCACTTACACGAGGTCTCCAGAGCAGTCACATTTGTAGGAACAGGAAGTAGAAGGGTGGTTGCCAGGGGCTGAGGGCAGGGAGGAATGGGGAGTTCCTATGTAGTACAGACTTAATTTTAGTTCTAGAGATGGAAAGAGTTCTGGAGGTGGATGGTGGGGATGGTGGCACAACGATGTGAATGTGGCTAAGGTGGTAAATTTCATGTTATGTGTATTTTACTATAATTAAATACAAAAAATATTTTAAAAAGAGGTTCTAAATAAGCCTGCAGAGGCACATGACCACAGTGTGCAGAAAGAAAATGACAGGCTCATCAGCTCCTGTTGCAGAATCTCTAAGGGCTGTCTGGGGTCTGAATTTCATTTTAAAATTTAAAAATCTAATGGCACTTTTCTGTAATGTTCAGGCCTAGAACTTCAGTAAAGGCAAAAAATGTTCTGGGAAAATGCTTCCAAAGTAATATATATATATATATTATATTATATATATTTATTATTTATATATTATTTATATATGTATAATATATATTTATTTCAGAAAAAAACAAAGGTAAAAATTTCCAATTAAAAACCTCTTAACTGGGACACCTGCGTGGCTTGGGTTGAGCATCTGCCTTTGGCTCAGGGTGTGATCCTGGGGTCCTGCAATCGAGTCCTGCATCAGGCTCCCCACAGGGAGCCTGCTTCTCCCTCTGCCTAGGTCTCTGCCTCTCTGTGTGTGTCTTTCATTAATAAATAAAATCTTTTAAAAAAAGCAACCTCTTAACTAACTAGATTTATTTTGCATTATTATACAGTTTTAGGTGATGTAAGAATAAAAAACCCAGTTCCCCACCTCCCCCAAACCAATATGACTAGCTCTGCTGATAAATGATGCTGTTCATTTCTAGTTATTAAATTCTCTTATCTGATGGAAGCTCTGAAGCCTAAGGCTTGTTCTCTTTGTTAATAAGGGAGATTATTAAGCATTAAGAGAGATGTCAAAGCAGTATAACACTAAATTGAGAGTCTCTCCTTAAAAAAGAATGAAAAAAAAACCAAACCAATTTTCTCTCTGTATGGTTCAAGGTTATTTGATGACTTGTACCACCTAAATTAAAATCACCTCATGTGCCATGCTGTGGTGGAAACTATTTTAGTAATAGAATTCCATGACTTACCTGGGTTTGAGACACTTAGCTATGGACTACATTTCCCAGCCTCCCTTGCAACTAGCTGTGGCCATGTGACTAAGCTGGGGCCAATAGGAGGTGAACAGAAGTGCCAGGTATCCTGTCTTGAGTCTTGGCTTTAAAACATTGGACCCGTATTACTCCTTCCTCTTTCCCCACTTCCTATGAGCCTGAATGGCAGTGTGGCAGGATTTGGATTTGACCACACATGTAAGAAAAAAAACACCAGGGATGGTGGAAAAAAAAAAAAGATGGGAAGGACCTGGGATCCTGGGTGTGAGTTGTCCCACTAGCCTGGATCACCCACCTCTGGTTTCGTGGACACGTGAGGGGGAAATAAGCTTTGATTCTGATGTGAGCCCTTGTATTTGGGGTGTGCTTGTTATAGCAGCTTTGCAGGTATCCTAACTGATACCTACACTTTATAAAACTACGGAACTAACCACTTCCTTTGGAAGCTGAGGTTGAAGCGAGTGGCTTGTGGGATTCTTTCGGGGATCTGAGTCATGCCTGTGGACAAGTTGTTTAGCTTCCCCAGAGCCGCCTTCCTTAAGCTTCCCAAACAAGGGTTGGAGAGCTAGGCCCACGCTCCCTCCCTGCATCACCCCAAGGTCTGCTTCTCCCTACCTGTCTTGGTTGCACTGTAGATGTTCTCAATAGGAAACACGGAGCCCAGTCCATACAGCAGGACTTTGGCCAGGGCAGGGATTAGTTGAGTGGTAGTGACCAGCACATTGACACAGTTTGGCCTGAGGACAAAGAAGATGGGGTCAGAGCACCAACCAACAGCCAGGCCAGGCCTCACCCTACAGCACGAGCCTGGAGCTGGCCAGAGTTCCAGTGGGGTTTGGAGGCTCTGGCTATGTCATCGTCAGGAGAGGGTAGGGCCCAAAGATCCTTCAGCTGTTCCTCTTGTTTAAGCCTGAGGCTGCCTGGCATACTGAAACATAATACTGAAATATTACTCACAGTGCTAAAATGTAATGCTTATTTAAAATAAATGTTTCTTGCCAGGGCCCATATTTACACAGCTGCAGCCACTCGGTAAGATAAATGAGCAAATATGGATCAGGTGTAGGACAATAGGGAGCAGTGAGGACTAAGGTAAACTGGGGAGCACCTGGCAGTTCTGATATTTTGACAGAACCTGGACACCTGGAGCCAGGGATTCCCTTTCCCAATCTTCGGGACAAAGCGTGTATTAAAACAGGACACATCAGCAGGATGGGCTCATGGGCTACCATCTTGTAACCATTCATATGTTGGGTCGCAAGATTTTTGGAGGCTAGTGCAGAGAGTAATTTGTTCTCTGGCTCAGATGATCTTGTGTAAGAGCAAGAGGCAATTTCCTGGGAGGCCTGGAATGAAACTGGACCCTCCTTGCCTCCTAAGTGCCTGCCAGGTGATCTGCAGCCTACTATAGTTAAAGTGGTTTTCAGTGGGCTTTGTCGTGACTGGTGGGTGTTGTGGGCACAAGGGGATGGGACAGATGGTCCTACGTACAAAGGTCTCTGGCTCTGTTGGACCCTGGTAAGTCTCAGCACCTGTTTGCCCAGCTGGGCTCCAAGCTGTCCCTGGTACTGTACTATGTAACACTTCGTGTTACCAAATGTCTGGAAAGTGTGCAAGGGAGGATTTGGAGGGTCCAGTTCTCCAGGTGTGGAAATGGAGGAGCGGCCGCCCTCGAATGGGAGCAAGTTCAGAGGCACAACAGAGAATGGGGGCTCCCACCTACCGGGAATTGATGAGGTTGAGCGCTTTCAGAGAGTGGGTCAGCCAGAGGTCGGTCAGCGCTTCCAGCTCGGCTCTGAGCTGTAGCCACGTCTCTCTTTTGGGAGCTCCTATCAAGCCTAGGGACAAGGGAAATAAAGACATGGTATTTATCATTTGAGAGGTCTGGGAGGTGGTTAGGGGAGTCTAGCTACTGGTGCCCTGATGTTTCAAATCAGATGATGACCAAGGTCAATGATATTCAGTGATTTTAATCTTATTTTAGGATTGATTGATCCATCATCCTATCCACTGATCGATCCATTCATCCACCCAACCCCTTATCCACCCATCTGCCAGCCCATCCCTCCCTCTGCCCATCCATCCAACAAATAATTTGGGAATGCCTTCTGTGTGCTCAGTATTGTAATAGGACAGATGAACACAGATGAACAGAAAATTATAAAGTTTATGTTGTTACAGTGGAGACAAAAAAACAAATAATAAAATGACTAACATTTATTGAGTGCTTACTATGTGTATGGCCCTGTGCTTTTAACACAATTTATTTTATTCATTTTCACGGTGACCCTAGAAATGGACACTCTTCTTTTTTTTTTTAAATTGAGATATAATTTCAGAAACATTGTGTAAGTCAGGTGGAGAAGCTGAGTCTTAGTGAGGTGGACGGGCTTGCTCACTGCAGGGAAGAAGTATGGAGATAGGTGTGGCACCCGGGCAGCGGACCTCCCCAGCCCACTCCATGGGGTCTCTGAACCTGTCAGTTTCTCAGCTATCAAGGCCCTTAAGATCAAGTTCAGACTCCAGAGCCCATGCCCCAGGGCCTGCTTCGTTGCTTGTCTCATCTCTTGCCATTGCCCTGCTGTCCTTCCGTTCCCACCCTAATGGCCTCCTCTTTGTCCCCTGACGCACCCAGTACGTTTCCGTCTCGAGACCTTTGCACATCTCATCTCAGAGCCTGGAGCACCGTTTACTGTCTTACCTTCCCTTTTGGCCTAAATCCTTCATACTCAGTTTCAATGTCATTTCTTCTGGAAGGCCTACGCTGGCTCTACTTTGTACTCTCCCGACATGCACCTCTTCTTGATAGCTCTTGTCACAAATACGACTTCACACACATCTCTGTGATCATGTGTTTGATGTCCGCTTCAACCACTATGCTGTTTGCTCCATGAGGGCAGGGACCAAGCTGGTTTTGTTTGCCACCGCGGTACCAGCCCCTGGGGGGTACTACAGCAGTATTTGTTCAAGGGAGAAGGATTTCATGCGGACAAAACGTTGCAGGTGGTCTCTGGTTTTCCTTCTCTCTGCACCTTCCCCACAGCCCCGGAGCAGGGGCCCTTAATAACAAAGCAAACTGTCAGGGGCACAGTACCATAGTTTACAAGAGTCTCCCCACATGTACTGCCGTGGGTAGCTAGCTGGTCAACCGCTCCAACTTTGCACCTGTTAGAAGTACGCTCCAAGCTTCTGTCTGCTTGGTCCCTACCCTCAGCTCTTCCCCAGGCTTGGTCTCCTTCCCCAGATGGGAGCAACATTTAAGAAGTGCTCACTGTGGGGCGGCACATTTCTAAGCAACTCCCATATATCAATTCAAATTATCCTGACGTGTATCCTATGAATTGGGCAACATGATTATTCCCAGCTTAAACCTGAGGAAACTGAGGCACAGAGGGTTAAGTAACCTGCTCAGGGTTATAACAGGACGTGGCAGAGGGAGGTGTGAACTCAGGCAAAGGCCTCTGAACCCAGCCGTGCTTCCTGATATTGACTTGTTAAGCCTTTTCTACCTTCATCCTGTATCTTGTGGATGTCTCTCTTCTGAGCTCAACTTCCAGAACCCTTGGGATCTTGGGGTGTGTGGTGACCCCCAGGCTGGAGGCTGTGGCCCCCATTAGGCTCGTTCTGTGATGCAGAAAGAGCTGGGGGAGAGGAGAGGGGAGGTAGCATGCAGAAACTGGGGTGGGGGGGCTGCCCACGGTGTCCTGCCAGGTGCGAGCTCCCCTCGCCTGCTGACACATCGGGCAATTTCCCCTCAGCTTAGGGGAGAGCAAAGCAGCCGGAAAGAAGTCCCGGGTGTTTGCTGGGGCTTAACCTGGATGAGGAGTAGGTGGTCTCTGCTGGCCGGCTCCATCCCTGTCTCCTGCATTCTAGGCACACCTGCTCCCCTCCTCTGCCCACGTAGGGGTGGGTGAGCAAGCAGGGCTGACCCTGAAGCTCTCTCTTCACTCTCGCAGTCAGACTCGGGTGTGAGAGGCCACGGGGTGTGGGCAGAGGTGGGGAAGCGGCTGGTTGTGTGATGCCGGGCAGGTTACTGAACGTCTCTGATCTTGCTTTCCACCTTTATACGACACAGCTGATAAAAGCACTTACCTCATGGGGATGTTATAAAGAGCAAATAAGATATTAGATGAAGAGCCCTGCTAACAGAGCCTGGCAGACAGTAAGCGCTCAATGAACATTAGCTGTCGCGAGGACTGCATTAGGTTGGCAGCCACGGACAAGACAGTCCCGAAGGACTGATGGTCTTTCTCGGGGGAGCAGCAGACACAGAAGAACCTGAAAAACTCCCAAGCAAGACTGAAAGGGACTAGTGAGGAATGTGAGCACCTACGGAGTCCCTGCTGCAGGCACACGGTTGCGATTTTTGTGCCCATTAACAACAGTTTCCGTAACCCAGGGAGCCAGAATTGTTGGCAATTCTCCCCATTTCACAGATGTAGACACTGAGGCTCAGGGAGGTAGCTAGAAAGTGGAGGCACGGGGATGGGAAGCAGGTCCGTCCAGTCTGAGACCCTGAATTCTTCCTGGGACTCTTTCTGGGGCAGGGGGATGGAGCCCTTGGAGCTTTGGGGGCCAAAGGGCATATGGTGGACACCATCAGCTGCGGGCTCCGACCTGCCCTTTATGGGCCTGAGGCTGGTTCCACACACTGTGACAACCAATCCCCCCAAATGCCTCCCGGGGGAGAGGCGGTATCATCACCTGTTAAGAACCCCCAGCCGCCCCCAAAGAAAGAAAGAAAGATGAAAGCAGAGAGGGAGACAAATCACCAGAGGCTCTTAATCACAGGAAACACACTGAGGGCGGCTGGAGGGGAGAGGGGCTGGGGGGGCGGGGAACTGGGTGAAGGGCATGGGGGAGGGCGCGGGATGTGATGGGCGCTGGGTGCTGGGCGCTGGGTGCGACGGGTGGATCAGGGCCCTCCGCCTCCCTCTGAAGCATGTATTATTATACAGCACATGGGAATTAAGTTTAACTAAACTAATTTAATTTAATTACATTTTAATTAAAGTTTAATTAAACTAATAGAGTCTAAGTAAAACCGATGCCCCCAAAGTCATAATGGTCCTAAATGGAAAAAAAAAAAAAAAAAAAAAAAGGACGCACCTGCCCGGAAGGTTCCAGAAACAGCCTGGCGGCGCGGAGGGAGCTCGCCTGCTGTGCGAGCGGCGCCTGGGCCCTGACGGCGCATGCCCCGGGGCGCAGCGCGGGAACCAGCGTCTCCAGTCCCCACCGACGACCTCGCCACGCCCCCGCACCGCGGGCAGAGCGTGGACTCGGCCTCCGCGGCCTGGGGCGGGGCCCACCGGAAGCGGCGGGGGCCCACCGGAAGCGGCGGGGACCCCAGTGCCCGGGCCGCCCTGCCTCAGCCCCCGCCCCGGAGCCCCAGGGCTGTGTGACGCGCCACTCACCGCCCACGTTGTTGCGGTAGGTGTTGTACATCTCCTTCACCCGCCGGTAGCGGAAGGCCAGCTTCCTCATCCAGTCCACGCCGCCGTGGACGCCCGAGCCCAGGCACAGGTTGGCTCCCGGGGCCGAGCTGTGGAAGCCGTCGGCCGAGAAGTTGTAGGTGCTGAGGGGGGAGGGGAGACCGTGTCAGCGGCCCGGGGGCGCTCCTGTCGCCTCACGAGCCTCCCCCGCCCGCTCTCCCCCTTTAGAATTCGAGGCTGCCGCTGCCTCATCCTGACAGAAGGGCCCAGAAGGGTCCATCCTGACAGAAGGGCCCGGACGTGGGGTCGGTCCCGCCACTGCCATCCCCAGATCTGCGCTGCTCCGCGCCCCCGTAAGGCCTGGCTGCTAGCCCTTTCCTCCCATTCCGGGACAGCTCCGGATCTTTCCACAGAAATGACCATATTCTAATTTTTTCCCCATGTTCCAGGAGGCAGAGGCGATCGCTGGTGCTTTGCAGATACAGCCGCCCGCTGGGAGCCTAGCACGCTGGCCCTGAGAGGTTCCTGAGCGGGCTGGGGACGAGTGAGTCGCACAAAACTGGTGACAGAGGTGGCAGCTGGGAACCCGAACAGGAATGTGTGGGCCACTCGCCACCTACAGCGACCAGCACGTGAGAATGAAAATCCCAATGCGCCAGAGAAGCCCCCGTCTTCTTTCCCTCTGCCAGAAACTCTGCAAAATCACAAAGGTCTCGGGGAAAACCAGAGAGCGACGAGGGGGTAAAGGGATAATATGACCCAAAGTTTAAAATACGAGTCTCTTCCTTGGGGCGCCCGGGGAACTCAGCCAGTTAAGCATCAGGCTCTTGATTTTGGCTCAGGTCATGATCTCTCATGAGACCGAGCCCCACAGGGGACGCTGCACTGGGCAGAGCCTGCTTCAGACTCTCCGTCTCCCTCCCTGTGTCCCCTTCCCCCCCTGCCGTTGAGTCTCTTCCTAGAAAAGTGGAGCAGAAGGAAACAGGTCAGTGTGGTTCTATGGCTGTCTCAGGGCGCGACTTTGATTTTTTTTCCCTCTTTGAGTATTTTGTGGTTTCCAGGTTTTCTAGGATGAGCTGAAGAGTGGACACAGACGTTTTATTTATTTATTTATTTTACAAAGACGTGCTGCCACAAAAATGAAGCAGCACTTGGAAATTGCATCTTCTGTACCTCCCCTACTTCAGTGCCCGTGCTGCTGCAGAGATAAGGGCATCTGGGAAGCGTGAGGTGCTGGGTCATGCTCCCTGCAGGGTGTGCGCTGTGTCCAGCAGCAGAACATGGCGTGATGTGACATGCTGCTGTCACCCACCATCTGGGGGTGGGAGCCTGGGTCTCAGCCTTACTGGAGCAGAGGCCAGGCTTTACTCCTGGATATAAAACTCTTCCCAAGGAAGAGCCTTTGTGGTGACAACAAAAACTCTGCAGGAGCCAGACAATGTCTCAGACTCAAAAGTGAATTTCACCTTGTGGGCTTCTGGGGGCATGCAGGCCAGGGGGACACTGGCCCAGGGACTTGATCCTCCAGGCTTCAGCTGTAGACTCTGGTGTGAACGGAGAGACACCAACAGGCTTCTCCCCTAGATATCTTTAAATTCTTGCCCATGGGTCCACACACACACACACACACACACACACACCCCCCACACCCCACACCCCCCCCCCCCAACATACACAGGTTCACCTGTGTCATTTTTCATAGACTTCTGTGAGGGTAAGTATATAAAATTGGAAGTAAGGGGCGCCTGGGTGGTGCAGTGATTGAGCATCTGCCTTTGGCTCAGGTGGTGGTCCTGGGGTCCTGGAATCCAGTCCTGCATTGGGCTCCCGCAGGGAGCCTGCTTCTCCCTCTGCCTGTGTCTCTGCCTCTCTCTGTGTCTTTCATGAATAAATGAATAAAATCTTAAAAAAAATAAAAGTGGAAGCCAGGAAGTCATAATGTTGGAGAGTGGTTAATTCCAGATGGTGGGAATGTGGGTGATTAGTTTCTTCTCTGCTCTTTACTGAATTACTTGAATTTATAAAGATCCATGGAGAACATGATAGGACCTAATAACTTGTTTGCACGAAATATCCTTTTCCCCATGAAAGATGTCCATGGCTTCATTACACAGGCATGCTGCTGCTGCTTCATCTCAGCACCCTCCCTGGGTGGTGATGACCAGGGGCTAAAGAGAAATGAAACAGGCCCCACTGGTAAAAGGGGGCAGACGGCGTCCAACCCCAGGGGCAGGTTGCCACACGTCAAGGACTTACTCGTGCTGCGTACTTTTCCAGGATATTGGCAACCTGATGAGAAGGGGGAGGAATGACTTTACCCCATCATATCCACTCCTGCCCTGCCGTTTCCAGAACCCACACTTCAATCCCCATGTAGGGGATTTTTCTTCTCTACCATAAAGATTCCTGTCTTGCTAGATAATTTCTTCTTTTTTTAGGGCCTTTTTTCCCCCCACCAACCTTATTTCCATGTTCTGGTTAAACGCCTGTGGAAGAAAAGCCCAAGACCTCTCAGCGGTTGCACCTGCCTGTTGGGTGGCCTGAGCAGTGGGAACTGCAGGTCGGCGTTCAGTGGTGGGCTGGGCACTGTGATCCTCCCCAGGGAACCATGGAACAGGTGTAAGAGGCCTCCTGACCATCAGCAGCCTTGTGCTGAGCATCAGTGAACCTGGGAGCCAGGACAGTCCATCCACCCCGAAATTCCTCCTGGGTCACGGCCTTTCCAGCAGCACCCTGCTCTTCCCTCTCAATCTCTTCCGAGAGAAGAGAAGCTGTAGAAGCTGAGGCCAGGCATGAGCTCCCGGGGGTGGTCACAGGAGATGGTGCAGGTCATAGGAGTCTACGCATGTGCAGGACTTCCCAGGCTAGCACCCACCACATCGGACCCGCTGCGTGTGCTCCCCTTGCTGCTGGATGTGCTGGTGATGCCCACAGGGCGCAGGGGAGAGTCTGGGACACAGAGCAATGCTTGGCAGGTTAGCACCTCTGGTGGCTGCTGATCCACTGTGAGGGCTGGCGGTCAGTCCTGGGATCAGCAGCCACCAGAGGTCATGTCTTCCAGAAGGCTGCCTGAATCTGGCCAGTGAAGGTTCCAGAAGGGAGAGGGCCAGCAGCAGGACTGGTCCCAGCAGCAGCAGCAGCACACCTCAGCACGGCTCTCTGGCTGTGACACTGACATTAGCTGGTTCTTCAATGGCAATCAGGTGACGAGCTGCCAGCAGAGCTTCTCCCACGTTCTCTTCAGATTTACGATGTGCACATGCAATACTCTTCCCTCGATGTGTGTACGGTTTCGTCTGGAAGTCCAGGTTGGTGCCACTTAAGTGGGTTCCTGCTGCAAAGAATTTGAGGACAGCCTCCTGCTTCAGTGGCAAGACATCAAGGCTCTGGACGTGGTGGAAGCTTCCTTTCAGTTAGCTGGGAGCCCAGGACCACGCCTTATGGACCGCTCTCTGAGTAGTGTGGAAAGGCCAGGTAATTGATGCTTGAAAAAGAACACATACTAAGAACTCCGAGGACACCCTGGGGGAGAGGCCCGGATGTTCCGCCAAGAGGTGGAGGGCAGGGAGGGACGTCCATGAGTCCTGCCTTCCCCACGTGCCAGCTGTGTGAGTTTCGGCAGGTTCCCTCACCTCTCTGTGCCTCCCATTCCCCAACTGTAAAATGAGGATAATGAGAAGAGCATGTACTCCCCAGGGTAACTGCGAAGATGAGGGAGTTAATGCACATAAGACATCCGGAACAGGGCATGGTGCTAAAATAACAGTTTCTGCTGTTAACTGAAAAAACAAAACAAACAAACAAACAAAAAAACAACCCCAAAAGAAGGGGCATTTAATGTTCGCTCGGTGCCTGGCTCACAGTAGTAGAAATTGCAGAAGAGATTTCTTGAATGGATAAACGGAGAATTTGGTTTCTGGGCGGGGGGGGGAACGTTCCTGGATTGTGGGTTCTGGAAATGAGGTCCCCAACAGCTCAGCATGAGACAGCGTTCAGAGGAGCTCTGCTCTCTGTCCCACACCAGCCAGTTCCAGGGGAGATGTTATAAAAACGGGACCCTGGTCTCTCATTGCCATGAAGGGAAGAGTGGTTCCCAGCTATGACGTCGTGGAAAGGGCACAATTAACCTTGATCTGGGGTTTATTTACTCCATAAATAGAGAAGCCCTGGCTGGCACTGAAGCCTTGCTCCTTGCCAGTCCTGACTGAGAGGGATTTTCAGAATGGCTAATTAATATGAAGCAGGTACCTATCACTTCTCGTGCTGGGCTTTGAAAAGACTTCCAGGGCCCAGGAAAAGAAGCTCTGACTTCTCTTTTAGGAGCAAGATGGAAGATACACCTAGGAAACAAACACTAAGTGAAGTTACTGGTCCCATAAGCAAAACATCATTTGTCTAATAATATTTTTGATGGGCCAAGAGGCACTGGGTTGGGATAATTTTGGATAAGCAGAGATTAACTATGGTTCCATTTTTATAAGGTTTTCTCAGGGGCAGGCTTGGAACATTCCAGCCACATTCCTCTGAAAGCTGTCTCGTTTGGAGCAGTTGGGTACCTTATTTCTGGAATCCATGTCCTAGGAGTGTTTTCCCCTAGAAACAGACCTACCGCTTACTCAGTTAAGAAATATTTTTTTGAGTATTGACTGCATCAACGTTTATATTAAATGATATATGTGGGCTCATGAAGCAGTCAAACCGTTGAAGAAGGGGAGCCAAACTCTTAGTGGTGGTGATTCTGGGAGGCAAGATCAGAACTTTTTACAATACACATGCAGTACTTTGCTAAGCAAACAAAACAAAACAAAAAAACCATACAGAGATAAACATAAGCAGAGTCACAGAGAATCTGTGGACATCTCAGCCTCTGTGATGGGAGGTGATGCGTAGTAGGCTGCATTGTGGGGGTCCGGGCTGTGACCTTGGGTTCTGGCCCAGGCAGGTACACCCATCCTGAGAACCCAGCCTGCTCCTCCTCTCTGCTGGTGAAAGGCGAGCTCCATAACCAATCAAAAGGGGGTATTTTTGGCTCCCCAAATGCCTACCTTAAATCTTGCCCATTGTCATCAGAGGAGACGTCATCAACGTGGATCTGGTCGCAGTCCTACAGAGAAGGTGGCAAGAAGAGAAAAAAAGAGGGAGGAGTGTGACTGGTTAATCTGACATAGTCTCTGGCAGTTGGCTTCACAAAGTGAGCACTGGCCTGGGAGTTAGGAGTCCTGAATTCTTGTCTGAGCTTTGCCACCCAAGGGTAGGTGACCTTCCCTTAAGGCTCGTCCCTTCTTTTGCCTTTGGTTCCCTTATAAATGAGGTTGGCTGTAAAGGGCGTCGGGGGTGGTGTGACTATAATTTAGCATGCAAACCGAGATAGTTCTGCAAGTAAAGGGGGCTGTGTTAAGATTACATTGGGGGGGGACAAGCACAAAACAGGACCACTCCCCTCTACCCCCTAAGTATGTGGGGACATATGGTCACCCCGGCCACAGGGTGAAAGCCTTTGCCTTAATCAAGCAAGGTATGTCCTCTGCTTGGAATGCTCTCCTGCTTTCATGTGCCTAGTGAACCTAGTATTCTTCAAGCATTCACTTCTGGAGGCACCCCCTTCCCCAGCCCTCCTCTGTGTCCCATGATCTGTGCTCATCACTGATTGAGTATATGTGATGGGCACCATCCCAAGGGCTTGCCATTCAGCAGACTCCAATGACATGCTGCTTTCCACCACTCACAGATCTCTCAGTTCTCCTTGGGGAAACACCATAACACATGGGAGTTAAGACCCAGGGGAGAGGATGATGAAGGTGGGCACATGACCCGGGCTCATCCAATCAGAGAGATGCAGGAACCTTCTGGCCTCAGTGATTGTATCAAAGATGAGCATGTGGTCTAAACAGGGCCAATGAGAGCCGGCCCTGGGAATTCGGCTGAGACCTTGGGGAAGGGGTCTCTCTTTCACTGCAGCTGCCAAATGGTGGGATTAAGCCTGGTGAAAAGCAGGTCTGAGAGCTGGAGACAGGAATGAGGCCCTGATCACATTCTCTGATCCCCTGGATCCGGCCCCAACTGAAACCAGAAACCAGGCCACCCTGATTGTGGTAGGCTGAATAATGCCCCCCCAACCTCCAACTGTCCATGCCCTAATCCGGGGGTCCTTATATGGCAAAAGGGACTTTGCAAGGCGTGATTAATTTAAAGGTTTTGAGATGGCGAGATTATTCTGGATTATCCACGTGTAATTACAAGGGCTAAGAGGCAGAGGGATATTTGAAGACAGAAGAGAAGGGGATTGGGGTGGGATTGGGGTACTCAGAAGACGGAGGAAGATGCCACAAGCCAAGAAATACAGGTGCCCACTAGACCTCAAAAAAGGCCCAGATTCCTCCTCTCAGAGCCTCCAGAAGAAACCGGACTTGCCCACGTCTTCAGCACAGTGAAACTGATCCTGGACTTCTGACCTCCAGAACAGTAAGAGAACACATTTGTGTTGTTTTAAGCCACTGAGTGTGTGCTAATTGGTCACAGCCACCACAGGCTGCTCCATGGGCTCTTCAGTTGAAGCTAGTGGAGTTGGATTTCTGTCACTTTGTAACCAGGTGACACGACAGCCTCCACGAAGCTACACATGACACACACCCATCTGTCACTTCTACTTCTGTCATAAAGTCACCCCGGTGATAGGATGATTACTCCTGCGGTCTGGTGAGGCTCAGGCTCTGGAATCTGGCCATCACGTGGCTTGTGTGACCTTGAGCCAGTGGCATGGCCACCCTGAGCCTTAGAGGCGGGGTTGGGAAACCGGAGACTGTGGAATGCGAGGCTTGACGTGAAGAGGAAAGAGGTGCTGTGCTAAGGGCTTCTAGTGCAGGGGCTGGAACGCAGCAGGTGTGGCATGAATTTAGTTTCTAGTGCTGTGTTAAGATTTATAAATGTCCACATGTTGGCTGCCAGGTAATTTCAGGAGGCAGGTATCTCCTGGAAAACACTGCGAGGGAGAAGAGAAAAACATGGAACTCTGAGCTTGACCTCTAAGAAAAAATTGGTGGTGACATCTCTGGACTCTTGATGGGAGGATAGAATCTCGGCGGGGGGGGGAGATGGTGTTTTCAATGCTTTGAGCAAGGAAGAGGCTTGAATTCATCTCTGAGAACAGGAGCTCTGTGTGTGTGTGTGTGTGTGTGATGGGAATCACTTCCCTCGTTGATTTTTATTTTTAAAAAAGTTTTATTTATTTATTTATGAGAGACACAGAAACATAGGCAGAAGGAAAAGCAGGCTCCCCATAAGGAGCCCAATGTGGGAGTCATATCCCAGATCCCAGGATCATGGCCTGAGCCAAAGGCAGATCCTTAAGGCTCCCTCCCTCATTAATTTTTAATTTTTTTATTTATTTATTTATGATAGTCACATAGAGAGAGAGGCAGAGACACAGGCAGAGGGAGAAGCCTGACGTGGGATTCGATCCCGGGTCTCCAGGATCGCGCCCTGGGCCAAAGGCAGGCGCCAAACCGCTGCGCCACCCAGGGATCCCTCATTAATTTTTAAAAGACAGAGTGGGGTGACCATGTTATTATGGAGATGTGGGGTGGGGACAGTGGCATCTGGGGCAGCCCAGACTACTCTGTGGGGATCCAAGCTGGAACCTGGGAGAAGGTGGTGGTGTGGTCACCAGCCCCTCTGGTCTCCTGAAAGGGCTCCGGATTGAAAAGCGGTTTGCCGGAAGGTGAGGTTTGCTTCCAGAGTCCCTGGCACGCTCTGGCCCACAGCTCTGTACAAGGCAAAGCATGACTCAGAGTCCTGACACATGGGACCTTGCACATCTCTTGGCCCGGGACATCACCTGGGCAGGGGCAGCAGTGTGCTCTGACAGGCCTGGGTGGGAAGGGCAGCGGGGACGTTCCACGGCGTGGGCAAGTGGAAGGAAGTGGAGTAGACTGCGGAGAACATGGGATGTTAAATGGTGAACCCAGTGAGAAACTCTTTGGACAGTGTTGGGAAAAAACTGGAGATGCTGAGTGACCACCTTGAGCTAGCTTATAGCTACGCCTCTGCTGTTCCTCATGCCGCATTTCCTTTCTTTCCATGTACCAGGGATTCTCATCGATGCTTGATGGTCTCAGGTATACTTGGTCCCCCTCCCCAAGAGGGGCTGTCCTTTCCTAAGGTGCTTGAGCACGATGGTACACCTGAAAGATTCTATAGTCATGCTAATACAGTAGCGATTAGCCACATGTGGTTATTGGTAGTTATATTTAAATTAATTTAAATTCAACAGCATAACAAATTTAGTTCCTTAGGTCCATTTCGTCCTCAGTAGCCACATGTAGCCAGTGGCTACTGTACTGGATGGAGCATGTACTCCCATCACCACAGAAAATTCTAGCGGACAGTGCTGCTCTCGAGGGGTAAAGGAACCAGGCTGATAACTTCTGTGTTGATAAGCTCAGTTAGGGAAGGGCTTGCAAGCTGGCCTGGAAACGTATCTTATTCAGCCCATACTATGCTTCAAAATTTTTTTTGGAACAACAACCAATATGTAAACTCTGGGGGCTTCTCTTTCTCTCTCTCCCCCTTTCCCTCCTTGTCCTCACTCTCTTTCTCTGTCTTTCCAGATTTTCAGCTACTCTGAGACTTTACACGTTCTGGCAGCGTGGGGCTTGCCTTCTTCTGTCCCAACCATCCTTAGCCCTTTCCAGAGGGCTCTACAGTCTCTTCTGGGTTTTCTTCCCTTCACATTACCTGATTCCTTGGCCCCTGGGCATGCAGGTTGGAGCCCCCTGAGCCAAAGAAATCTTATGTAGGGCCAGCAATCCTGAGATGTTAATTAAAATTGTCTTTAAAAGCCAATGCTAACTTTGAAGACCCAGGCACAGAGAAAACAAAATTAGTAGCAGACTTCTCCCCCAACCCGCTGCTTTGCCTGAAATTGGAAAAACACCTCCCTGTGCCCCCCAGTCCTTGCCTCAAGCTGGAAAGCTGCTCTGGGGGGTCACACGGGCTCAGGCCCCTGGGCAGGGTTCCCCGCGCTTTCCCTGATGTCAGGGGAAAGGTATGTGGGAGGCTCTGGTTTTCTCATTTGCAAGGGGATTGTTGGGGGCGCTAAAGTGTGACAACAGTAGCGATCACATTTCGGACTTAATAAAATACCATGACGCTCAGCTAGACGCTACCTCATACTCCACCAGCTGACCTGGATCCAGTTACCCGTGGAGCCTGGGCTGGCAATGAGGGGAGTGGGACAACACTGAGGATGTGATCTCTAGGGGAGGAAGATCCTCTTCCCCTCAATTCTCCTGCATGGGGGCTGGCCTCTAAGATGGGGAGCTGGCTTTTCACGGCCTAGGGTGCTTCTGGCCTCTTCTGGGTCAAGTGTGACTATCCTGGGTAGCGGAACGGGGTGGCGGTGGGGGTCTAAGCAGGACCAGCTAGTAAAGACAGAGGAAGGGTTCCTATGCCTTGACCTGGGGAAGAGGCCTGGGCCCCGATGCAATCCCAGCCACAAGGAATTTACACTTTCCAATCCAGAGAAACACCCGCACATTGTCTTGCGCAAGGATGTCCATCATCCTAGTGAGAAACAGGAAAACACCTAAGGTTCCTTCAACTGGATCATCACTAAGTGAAATGTGGTATGTCCATTCAGTGGAATCCTACCCAGTGGTTCAGAAGAAAGAGGTTGATTTTTATGGTAGCACATAGAAATATTTCCAAAAAATCCTATTGTGTGGGGGAAAAAACAGGCTGGAGAATGATACATCCAGTATCAACATCATATATATACAGCTGACCCAGTAACGGCACAGGGGTTAGGAGCACTGACTCCCATGCAGTCAAAAATCTTTTGACTCTCCCCAAACTTAACTACTAACAGCTCTTGTTGATTGAAAGCCTTACTGGTAATATAAAGTCAATTGCTACATATTTTATATGTTATATTTATTATGTACTGTATTTAAAAAAGATTTTATTTATTCATGAGAGACACACAGAGACAGAGGCAGAGACATAGGCAGAGGGAGAAGCAGGCTCACTGTGGGGACCCTGATGTGGGACTCGATCCCAGGACCCCAGGATCATGACCTGAGCCAAAGGCAGATGCTTGACCACTGAGCCACCCAGGTGCTCCTATATATTGTATTCTTAGAATAAAGTGAGCTACAGAAAAGCCAGTGTTATTAAGAACACCATAAGGAAAATACATTTACAGTACTGTGCTGTATTTATTAAAAAAATCTGCATATATTTGGATCCAGGCAATTCAATCTCATGTTGGGACACCTGGGTGGCTCAGTCAGTTGAGCATTCAACTCTTGGTTTCGGCTCAGGTCATGATCTCCAGGTCGTGGGATCAAGGCCCACGGTGGGCTCTATGCTCAGCGCAGAATTTGCTTGGATTCTCTCTCCCTCCCCCTCTGCTGCTCCCCACTGTGTAGTCTCTTTCTCTCTCAAATAAATAAGTAAATATAACTTTTAAAAAACCCATGTTGGGGGCAGCCCTGGTGGCTCAGCAGTTTAAGTGCTGCCTTCGGTCCAGGGTGTGATCCTGTGGACCCGGGATGGGGTCCCATATCGGGTTCCCTGCATGGAGCCTGCATCTCCCTCTGCCTGTGTCTCTGCCTCTCTCTCTGTGTCTCTCATGAATAAATAAATAAAATCTTAAAAAAATTAAAAAAACCCATGTTGTTTAAGGATCAACCATATTTATAAAAACCCATTAAAAACAAAGTAAGATATTTTATATGGATATATACATATACATAAATGGAAAAGAAAGATCTGGAAGCTTATGCATCTGACCGGAAGCAGCAGTTCCATCTGGGGAGGCACTGGGATTGGGTTAGCGGTCAAAGGAGGCCTTCAACTCACTGAAATGCTTACTCCCTCCTTCTCTCCCCTTTCACTCTCTCTTTTTATAAGGATAATGCACATATGAATTGCCTTTGAAAACAGAAAATGTCTTACGGGAAGGAGACAGGCAGGATCTAACACTGAAGGACACTTAGGTTCCCAACGTGCCAGAGGCTGTGCTCAGCACTTTGTATATATTACGGAGGATACTGTTGACATCCCATCTCGTGGAGGAGAAGATGAAGTGGGGAGAAGTGCAGAAATGTGCCTGCTTATGGGCTGAATTGTGATTCCTCAAAAGCTGTTGAAACCCTAACTCCCAGGACCTGTGAACGAACCTTATTAGGAAATAGGCTCTTTGCAGATGATCTAGTTGTGGTGAGGTCATTAGGGTGGTGGCTCTAATCCAATATGGCGGTGTCCTTATAAAAAAGAAATGAGGCTGCAGAGACAGACACACCCAGGGAGAATGCCATGGGACCACGAGGACAGAGAGGCATGGCACAGACTCTCCCCAACAGCCCTCAGAAGGAACCAACCCTTACGGCACCTTGATCTTGGACTTCTGGTGTCAAGAATCAAGACACGTTGTTCCTGTTGTTTAGGCCTCCCCAGTCTGTGTACATTGTTATGGCAGCCCTGGCAAATGGATACGGTGCATGAGGCTACACAGTGAGGGCGAGGAGGAGGCCACGAGGCTGGCCGCCTTCAGAGTCCGGGCTCACAAGCATGGTCCATCCAAGGACTATTCGTGAAAAACACTTACTATAGGCCCAGAACCACATCAGACAATGCATAGATCAAGAGCCGTGGGTGTGTGTGGGGTTTCAAGGATGAAGAGTGACCCTTGCCTTGCAGGTACTTAGCATGTCACTGGGAGAGATGAGGTACTAATTCAATACACAGACATACTGGTCATGTACTGTGCACCCAACACTAGGCGGGGCCTGGCACGTGTCCTGGAGTAATCCCTGCCTCCTTGCTTCCCCTCACACTCCTCAACCAACCCATCAGCAAATCCTGCTGGCTCTCCCGTCAATGTATGTCCACAATAAGTCAACATATATTCAATACGTGTCCACAATCTGACTACTCCCACCTCCTCTACTATTCCCACCACGGTCCAAGCCCTCGTTATCTCCCCCCGAGATTGGGGCTCAGCAAACTATAACCCGGGGGTCAAATGTAGCCCACCACCTATCTGTGTGAATAAAGCTTTACTGCAGCACTGCCAACGTCATTCATTTAGTACCTTCTATGGCTGCTTTCGTCCTACGACGAGAGAACTGAGTAGTCAGACAGAGACAGCGTGGCCTGCCTAAAATAGCTACTACCTGGCTCTTTGCAGACGAAGTTTGCGGATCCCCGACTCAGACTCTTGTGGTCATCTTCTCACTCTCCCTGCTTCTGCCCTTTCTATGCCCCATCCTGCCAGCTTAGTCCACACCCAGCAGTCATAGGAGTCCTGTTAACAGCTAAGTCAGATCCTGTCCCTCTCTGCTCAAAACCCCACAGTGGCTCCTGCCTCCCTTCGAGTAGAAGCACAGTCCTCACAAAGACTCGGGCCCTGTGTGTCTGCACCCTGTCCCCATCTCCCACCCATTCCCCACTGCACTTGCAGACACAGCAGCTTCCTGCTATTCCTTCAACAACCCATACGTTCCTGCCGCAGGGCCTCTGCACTTGCTGTTCCTTCTGTTTTGAATGACTTTTCCTTCTCTTGCCATGAGCCAAAGCCTGAAGAGGCTCTGTTGATATAATCTCCTTTTTAAAAGCTGCCCCAACTCCACATCACATCAGGACAAATAACTTGTCTCTGTTTTCCCACTTTATAGGGTGTCTGGGATTAACCTAGGTCTGATATAATGGCCAATGTCTTCTTTTATTCAATAAATTGGGGAACTCTAAAGGTAGCACCCATTGTTTACTGATTTTTTGCAAGGTCAGAGAGTACAGCAGTTAATAGCATGGTCTCTGGACCCTAGGTTCAAACTCTGTCTCTGCTACTTATTAACTGAATGATCTTGGACAAGGTACTGAATCTTTTGATCCTCACTTCCTATCTGCAGCTGAGCTATGAGATACCACTTACTGCACCGGGGTAGTGCAGGGATTAAATGAGCCTGTATAGGTAGGGCACTTGGAAAAGCGTAGAGAATGCCACCTGCACATTTGGCATCATTATTGGTGTTATTACGATTTTGAATTCTATAGGCCCGAACTCTGTGGTTGGTCCAGTAATGGTCAAATCGAGCTGAGTTCACCATCAAGAGAGGCTCACGGATGGCCAACTCTGCAGATGAGGCCACTGAGAAGAGAAGCAGAAAACCACATTCCTTGGTCAAACCCCCAGCACCGTGTCAGGAGGCCTCATGCTCATGCATCTCAGGGAGTGGGGGCAGGAGAGAATTGGTGGAGACGGTAGGGTTCACATCTCCTGGATGTTGGGGTTGGCGTTCAAACGCCCCTCCCTGGGCTCCAGTCCCACCTCTGCCGTTTTCTAGGTGTGTGATCCCTGGCTGGCTTACCTAACATCAAAACTTTTAGTTTTAGAATAATTTTAGATTTACAAAAAAGTTGCAAATATGGTATAGAGAGTTCCCGTATATCCCAGTTTCCCTTATTGTTAACATCTTATATGTATATATATTAAAGATTTTATTTATTTATGAAAGAGAGAGGGAGGAGGAGCAGAGGGAGAGGGACAAGCAGACTCTGTGCTGAGTGTGGAGTCCGACGTAGGACTCGATCTCAGGACCCTGAAATCATGACCTGAGCTGAAAACTAGAGTCAGACACTTAAGTGACTGACTCACCCAGGTGGCCCAACATCGTTTATTTGTACGGTGCACTTGCCACAACTAATAAATATTACTATATCGTTATTAACTGGTGTCAATTCTTTTTTTAATTTTTAAAATTTTATTTATTTTATTTTTATTTTATTTTTAGATTTTATTTATTTATTAATGAGAGACACAGAGGGAGAGAGAGAGAAGCAGAGACACAGGGAGAGGGAGAAGCAGGCACCATGCAGGGAGCCCGACGTGGGACTTGATCCTGGGTCTCTAGGATCATACCCTGGGCTAAAGGCGGTGCTAAACCGCTGAGCCACCCGGGCTGCCCAAATTCTTTTTTTTTAAATCACACGTTGTCAGTGGCATTTTACTTTTTCTTTTCAACATCTGCACCTTCCTTGGCTGTCTCTGCCCGAATGTTGAAGATCCGGGCATTGACATGGGCCACGTGAAGGCGGGCGGACACCTTTCAGTTCTCCATAAGGACTCTGGCTCTCTCCTTGCAGACATTCCGTATGCACACGACTGGGCCTGCCAGCTGGTGGCTGATGTGAGTTCTTTGGCAGAGCTGTGTCCCTTCTCAGGGGCTGAGGGCTTCCTAGGGGAAGAGGATGAGCTGGGAGCAATACTCCTTCAGCTGCTGCACGCTGGCCTGCAGGGACTATGCGGACTAGTTTGGCCTTGTTGGGCCCCTGAGATCTCAACAGTCTGCACCACCTTCTTGTGGGTGCCAGTCACCCAGAACTCTTCCAAGCTGACACCCCTGCCAGCTGGCACCCTGGTGTGATGTCCCACTGTGGGGCACCCCACGATGGGCTGGATGGATCCCTACACAGGGTGTGTTTGGCTTGCTGGGCCCTGCCTCTGTGGATCTTCCACGGCTGCTGGTTGAACCCTTGGCCACCTGCTGCTGTCCGTCCTTGTGGAAACTGGGCTTCAGGATCATGCCGTTCCGACTGGGCACCATGGCTGCTGCCTCCCAGCCTCCTCCAAGAGAGAATGCCCAACTGGTGTCAATTCTTCACTCAGCATTCCTTAGTCTTCTCATGAATGTTCTTTTTTCTCTTCTGGAATCCCTTCTAGAGCATCACACTACATCCTGTCATCTCTCTTTAGGTTCCTCTGGGCCTTGATAGTTTCTCTGACTTTCCCTGGTGTTGCTAACAGTTTAAAGGGGGTACCAGGCAGGTGTTTTGCAGAATGTCTCTCAACGGGGACTGGCCTGTTGTTTCTCTCATGGTTAGACTGGGGTTATGGGTTTTGGTGAGCAGGACTGCAGAGGGAACGTGCCCTTCTCACTGCATCATGTCAACACAACTTACCACTTAACATGCTCCTGGTGACATTGGTCACTTGGCTCAGGTAGTTTCCATCAGGTGGTCCACTGTGAAGTTACTTTCCTCTCCTTTCCGTAGTGTACTTTTTTTTTTTTTTTTAAAGATCTTATTTGTTTATTCCTGAGAGACACAGAGAGAGAGGCAGAGACATAGGCAGAGGGAGAAGCAGGCTCCTGGGAGGAGCCTGATGTGGACCCAGGACCCCGGGGTCATGCCCTGAGCCAAAGGCAGATGCTCAACCACTGAGCCACCCAGGTGCCCCTATACTGTACTCTTTGAAAGGAAGTCACGATGCAAAGCTCATAGTTAGGGTAGAGTCTCTAAATAAATGATTCAGGGGGTACGTGGGTGGCTCAGTGGGTTAAGCGTCTGACTCTTGGTTTCGGCTCAGGTCATGATTTCAGGGTCATGAGATTGAGCTCCACATCCGGCTCCATGCTCAGTGGGGAGTCTGCTTGAGATTCTCTCTCCCTCTCTCTCAGTCCTTCCCCCTACTCATGTGCTCTCTCTCCCTCTCTCAAATAAATAAAATCTTAAAAAAAATGATTCAGAATTTTCTGCATGGGAGATTTTCCTATTCTCTATTTACTTATGTGTTTAATCATTATCTGTGTCATTATGGACTCATGGGCATTTTTTAATACTTAGAATCCAATAGTATGTTACTTGCTCTAGTACTCAAAGCATTCCAGCTTTGGCCACTGGGAACTCTTTCAGGGAGCTCCTGTGTCCCTTTGACATTCTCCATCATTGTAGGGTGTTTTCAGCCTTTATGTATTTTCTGGCACCGTAAGATGCTCCACATTTATTACATGTAATTTCCTGTCCCAGTCCTAGAATCGACCACTTCTCCAAGGAGCCCTGGTTCCTTTTCTTGGAAAATGGTATTAGAACCCAAGATCTGGGTGCTGGGTGTGCTCATTCTCCCAGAGTGTCATTGCTTTGGGGCTCTCTGAGGTGAGAGAGCAAAGTCTCCAATTCCTTTTTGAAAAATTACAAAACATGGTTAGTATATCATTTGCAGGTGTGTTACAAGACACGTGGCAGCCTGATACATGGTACCAGTTATAGTCCAGATCCCTCATTCACCAGCGATCTGAAGCTGAAGCCCAGACGGGGCCCAGGTGGAACTCAGGTGAAGCGTCACAGGGCACAGGTGAGAGTAACTGTGGGACTGTAGGAGTGTCCCCCTTCCAGCAGCAATGACAGATTTGTCCGTTTGTTATGTGCTTGCAGTCCAGATTTAATTCAGGGTGATGCTCATCTCATAAAATGTGGGAGAGAGCGCCTCATCTTTTTCTTTGCTTTGTAGTTTGTATAAAATGGAGTTTATCCTTTCCTCTAATATTTGGTGGACCTGGTGCCTCTTTTGAGACTACATTCTTAACTACCATTTCAATTTCTCACAGTCATGAATTTATTTATTTTTAAATTTCCCCGTGGGTTAATTTCGGTAATTTACGTCTTCCTGCAAAGTGTCAACTTCATCTAGGTTTCAAGTTCATTGGTATAATAGCGTATAGTATCCTCATAATTAAAAAAAAAAAAAGGAATCTCCCCTGAACTATAGTAATGTCCATCTTTTCATTCTGGATGTTGTTTATCATTTCTATCTCTTCCCTCTTTCCTTTTTCTTCTTCTTTTTTCTTTTTTCTTCTTAAAAAAGATTTATTTATTTGAGAAAGAGAGAGAAGCACAAGCAGGGTGGAGGGGCAGAGGGAGAGGGAGAAGCAGACTCCTTGCTGAGCAGGGAGCCCAACACAGAGCTCCAGCCCAGGATCCTTAGGATCATGACCAGAGCCGAGGGCAGACACTTAACCGACTGAGACACCCAGGTGCCCCTCTCTCTTTTCTCTTGTTCCTGCTTGCCAAAATCTTATCTTCCTTTGTGGTCTTTTCAATATTCCTGTTTTTCTTTTTTTAAATAAAAATGCAGTTTAAGGCCAGATCATCCTTTGCTTGCATCCCGCAGGCTTCGATCCTCAGCGTTTCCATCGTCGTTCTGAACAGCAAGCTCAGTGACCAAGGCTTATCACAACTCGTTCTGAACTCGTTCTGATTCAGCCGGTGACAGCAGGGGTCTCCCTGCCCTGCTGAGGTCGGATCCCATTACTTTTTGTCCTTGGCTGCCTGGAGACATGAACGCAGGGAGGGAATCATCGACAAGTCTGCTTTAGAAAAATGACTCTCGTCACAGGCCACGTGGACTCCCCGGTCACCCCTTCTCTTTCGAGGCAGCTATGTTTAAGGGAGATGGCTTACTGCTGCCTCTAGACCAGCCAGAGAGGGGCCTGCCTGCTCCCCAGGAGGGGGACCCGGGCCGTCTTTCTCGTGTTGTCTAAATGCTGAGCTTATCTGAAGAGCACCAAAGGGGCCGTGGGCTGCGCCGAATTAATGGCCGGTTGGGCAGGATGCCTGCGAGAGCAGCTGGGCGCTGACACGGTGAAATATTACTCTCCGCGACAGGTCCCGCAGAACCCTAAATCAGACGTGAGCAGTCAGGCCTGCCTGGGTTGCAGCCGCTTGGGGGAATCCGTCCCAAGGCTCCCCCTCAGGTCCGCGCAGCTGCTCCTGACTCTGGGCGAGGGGTCTCTGAGGCCCAGAGACCTTCAGGTCGGTCTTGTTTTTTTTTTTTTTTGGTCAGTCTTGTTTCTTGCTGAGGACTCGCTTATCCCCTGCACTCTGCTGATCTGCCTTCCTTGCCCCCTCGGGTCATTGCACAACCTGTTTCCCGGGAAGCGCAGGCATTGGCTTGGCCTGGGACGAAATCTCCTTGCTGCTCTTCCTCTGTGATCGATCTGGGCCTCCGTGTCCTTCTGTGAGTAAGAGAGATTCAAAGAGCCCTCCCTGGCAGTGTGGCTGTGAGATTTCGGTGAGGAAATGCACGGGCGAGGACTGGCCCAGGAGCTCGGTACGTGTCTGTGCTGGGCAAGTTAACTTCGTGGTACCTCAGTGTTCCCATCTGGAAATGGGGTATGTAAGAGTATGTCTGGGCAGTGTAAGGCCTGAATGAATGAGGGCGGTACCCATCAGCCGGGGCTGTGACTGTGTTTGTTATTCCCATCTGGGCCCCCCACTCAGCTCCTGCCTTGGCCTGTGTCCTTCTTTCTAGAAACGCATTCAGATCGTGTCTCTCTGCTCACCTCCAGGGTGGGGAGTGAGGATGCGGTCACGGTTCATGACGTTTTCATTGTTGTTATCTGTGTGACTTTTGTTTTGTATAGACAACGTGAAGGTGATGTGCTAACTCACAGAGGAGCTCTTGTCTCTGTCTTCCACATTTATGCCGGGAATTCCTTCTCTGTGTGCTGCCAGACCTTGCTCGTGTTTCTCCATATGTCCTGGCCACTCCAACCCTCTCTGCTCTCTCTTTCCCTGTGAACTCATCGTCTACAACACCCATCTGAGTCTAGATTTTCCGTGGGGAATCTTCTTTCCCACGCCAGATGGCAATCGCTCTCCCTGGGAGAGGCAGCAGAGCACAGTGGGTGAGCGCTCGGACTCCAGGGCCAGGGCCTGGGTCTGAACACTGCCACTGCCAACTGTGTGACTTTGGGCTGTTCACTTAACCTCTCTGTGCCTCAGTTTCCTCACTTGTAAAGTGGGTGTATGGACTGAACGTTGGTGCCCCCCCCACCTCCCACAATGCATCTGTCGGAGCCTAGAATCACCAGGGTGGCTGTATTTGGAGATGGGGCCTCTAGGGAGGGAAATATTCATGTTAAATGAGGTCACAAGGGTGGGGCCCTGATCAAGTAGGATTAGCGGCCCTATAGGAAGGGACATCAGAGAGCACCCTTCTCCGTCTGCACGTTCACACTGAGGAGAGGCCATGAGAGTACAGGATGTTCACCTCGGTTGGGGGCTTCTAGCCTCCAAAACTGTGAGAAAACTCATTTCTGTTGTTTAGACCATTCAGTCTGTGGTGTTTGGTGGTGGTAGCCCGAGCAGACTAAGACAACGGGGTAACGATGATGAAGACTATACAAGTGAATACACATAAACTCTTCAGAACAGGGTCTGGTACAGAAGTGCTCAGTAAATGTCAGCTAGGATTACGATTTTTGTCATCATCATTATCATCATCACTGAAAACATAGGTCACGTCTTACAAATTTAGGACTCCGGAGTTGCATCGATAGCACTTCCTACGATGAGGTGAATGTTCTGTTCTGTCCAGTATGATGGCCACCAGCCACAGGCTGCTATTTACCTCAAAATTAGTTAAAATTAAATACACTAAACATTCAAGGCCTCAGTTGCACATATTTCGGGTGCTTCACAGCCACATGTGGCCAGTGGCTGCTGTACGTGGTCAGAACAGAACATGTACAGCGTTGTAGAAAAATCTACTGGACGGGACCTGCTCTGGCCCATCGGCTTCCATTTGGTTTTGACTGTGACTTTCAGTAAGATATATGTTTGCTATCACACAGGGATTTTAATTACCAAAACATAACTTATATCACTGACACAACTTTTCAAACAGTATTCACCACTATGTTTGCGACGTACCCCGTCGTACTCTATTTTACCCCGTACTCCTTAATCACTGAAGAAATGATGCTGTCTTGACCCTTTTAATGGGTCGTGGGTTTGCTTTTTAAAAAAATGCTGGTGTTCCCTGCGTAGTAGGGAGCGGGAAAGAGAGAATGATTTTGAAGGCCTGGACTAGGTACTGTAAATACCTTTCCTCATTTCAGTCCCACAGCGACCTGTGGAGGAATTGGTGCATCAGACAAATTCAATGCCTAGCTCAAGGTCTGAGAGCTTAGAAGGAGTGGGATGGGGATTTGAATTTGGATCCGTCTGAAATCGGGGAGCATCCCCACTCTCTCCCCACTGCCAGGCCTCTCCGTGGAGCAGCAGTCTCGGGCAGCAGTTCTCGTCTCTGCTCCCTCATGTGGTGCTGTCCTGGATTTTGCCCTATGGAAGCCCCTTTTGTTTACTTCTCATTTTATCTTTATTTTTTTTTTTAAAGATTTTATTTATTTGAGAGAGAGAGAGAGAGAGAGAGAGAGCACAAGCAGGAGGAGCAGGAGGGGCAGAGGGAGAAGCAGACTCCCCACTGAGCAGGGAGCCTGATGTGGGGCTCGATCCCAGGACCCTGGGATCATGACCTGAGTCAAAGGTAGGCTCTTAACTGACTGAGTCACCCAGGCACCCCTTCTCATTTTATTTTGAAATCTATTCTCCTTTTCAGACGTTTAAAACCTTCACTGCAGGGGCACCTGGGTGGCTCAGTCTGTTAAGCATCCAACTCTTGATTTCGGCTCAGGTTATGTTCTCAGGGTTGTGAGATCGAGCCCTTGTTGGGCTCTGTGCTGGGTGTGCACCCTGCCAGGGATTCTCTGTCTCCTTCTCCCTCTGCCCTGCTTCTCCATCTAAAAAAAAAAAAAAAAAAAAAAAAAAGATAAAACTGTCACTTCGTGCTAAGCAATATCACCTACAAAGAAATCACTGGCTTGATGTGTCAATCACTTCCCCCCCCTTGATACTCATAGGAAAAAATCATAAGTTTAACAAATTTTTTTTTTTTATTTTTTGTATTTCGAGTAAAAAGAAAGCCACCTGAAGCCTGGATTGCGACGTACACTATGTGATCTAGAAATAGCGTGCAGCTGGCTGACAGCTCTCCAGGGCTCAGTGCTGTGTTTCTCAAGGGGGTGTCTCCCGCATTTTGGTGTGATGCTTTCTCACGCGCAGGGCTGTCCTCGGGGTTGGGTTCTTTGGCACTGCTGGCCCTGCCTGCTAAAAGCCAGTAGCTCTTCCCCTTCCTCCCTCCCATCTCCACACACATCCTCCTGGCAGGATGGCTCTGCCCTCCTGTCTATTAAACCACACTGACAAGGATGACGAGGTTGCAAACCCAGACAGTGCCTGCTCTTGGAGAAGAAACGGTGACAACACCAGCCCTCTCCCACACACTGCGCCCGCCTGGCTTACAATGGCCTCCATTCCTTGTCTCTCTCTTGTCCAAACCGAGAGCCCTCTTGATGGAATCTGGAAATACTCCTAATGACACCACCTGTGAAATCTGAGCCATTCAACAAGGTCGAGATTTTCAAATTTATTTTTAACCAAAGTTACAGTGTCTTGAAACAGAAATACTGAATTATTGTTTTAAAACAACAGGATTTGCATTTTTTAAGAGTACAGGTCTTGGAGTCCAGCAAATTCTGGTTTGAATGGGGCTTAATACTTATAGCTGCTGTGAGCTTGGGCAAATCTCTCATCCTAAATTTTAGTTTCCTCATCTGTAAAATGAGGGGAAATATATATGATTGGCTGCACATAGTTGTGCACAAATTTCTGGTATCTTTGCAGGTAAGGACTCTACATGCACATGATGATAATGAACATTATTATAATAAAATAATACTAATAGCCATCAGTGATATTGTGCTATTATGTCCTAAGTGCTTTATATATATCAATTCATTTAATTCTCAAAGTAATCTTATGAGGCAGGTATTATTATTATTCCCATTTTGCAGATGAGGACAGAGGCACAGAGAGATTAAGTAACTCACCTGAGGTCACACAGCCTGTAAGTGCAGAGCTGGGCTATGACTATGAACCTAGGCCATCTGCTCCAGAATGTTGCTCTCAATCATTGCCTCATATTGCCTCTGATAAAGGCCCAGTGGACGGGGGGAAGTTTGCAGCTCATCCTTTGGCTTTCTGTACCCATCAACGTCATTTCAAAAAGTATCTATAGAATGCAGCCTCTGTGCCAGGTGTTTGGGTTGGGTAGGCACTTAGTAGAATTGCTTTGTGCTTCCTGTCAAGCTGGCTGCTTTGGCTGCTAACGTTTCCTCCTTCACTTGCCAACGAGGGAGAGCCCAGTGGTCCTTGAAGCCAAGGGGGCCCCGGTGCCCCCTGAAGGTAGAGTCTCAGGGGTCCAAGAACAACCACCCAGTGGGTCTGTTCCCAAGTCTGGATCTGGACTAGCTCTCAGGGTCTTCCACATCTCAGGAGGTTTCTTTTTTTTTTTTTTTTTAATTTTATTTATTTATTTATTCGAGAGAGAGAGAGAGAGAGAGAGAGAGAGAGAGGGGGGGGCGGGGAGGGAGAGAGGCAGAGACATAGGCAGAGGGAGAAGCAGGCTCCCTGCAGGGACCCTGATCCCAGGACCCTGGGATCACAACCTGAGCTGAAGGCAGATGCTCAACCACTGACCACCTGGGGTGCCTCCTGGTTTCTAAGGCTTGATGGAGACCTTTCACTGCTCTGGATCATGGGACAAACGGTTGCAGGCCTAGTTACACAATCTTAGCTGGGCTTGTTGAGTGCCTACCCCGTGCCAGGCACCCTGGGAGCCCGCGCAGGTAATCCTCGTACAGCAGAGGAGCGGGCACCAGGGTCACAGCTTCACGCCCTCCGTCTCTGGGCTTACAACAATCTACAAGATATGTTTTCATCCTTGTTTTACAGAAGAGGAAATGGAGGCCCAGGAAGTTGAAGTCACCGTGTCTAAGATCATCCAGCGAGTGGCACAGTGGGGTTCAGACCAAAGCCCGTCTGACTTCAACGCTGGTGCCTCCGCCGTCGCTGCCTTGTTCGTCGGCTGTTTTTTCTGCCGTGAATGTCATGGTTCTCTGCCAACCTTGCTGCCCCACTACCGCATTCATCCTGGGGTGGACGGGGGAAAGAGCTCTCTCTCTTCCCGCAGGCAGTTCCCGCAGTCATCCTGCCTTTGGACAGGTGCAGACTGGCTGCTGCATAAATGCCGGGGCCTCCGCAGCCTCGGATGCCCCCCGTGGGTACGAATGTCCCTCAGTGTGGATGAGCGTGGCAGCCAGGGGTCTCTCAGGGCTCTGCTTTCTTCCTGCCACTAGCAACATATCGAACCAGCCCCCAGGGCGACCCGTGCTCCCCGCCTTCCAGCCTATACCTGGAGGGTGTCTGGCCCTGGCAGAGAGCTCTGAGGGCTCCTACTCACTCCAAAATTCCTTTTCACAAAGGAGCTGGGTTCTAATTCATCTCCAAGTATACTTTCTTTAGCCATCTCTTGGTTTTACTGGGTTTACAGGGGGACAGAAAAAGAGACCAAACTGTTGCATCTCCCAAATCTACAAGGCTGAATTTTGGGACAAATCCTAACCTTAGGGTAATGAGATCCTCCCACCAGCCTCTCTAAAGACGTAGACTTGCACACATACACATATGCTGCATTCATGTTCAGGGGTTCATGTGCCCTTAATAGATGGACCATGACCTGAGCAATCACTCTTGAGCCATAAATTCTGTAAACTGGGATTTGTCTCTAAGTTGCTGAGGTGCCTGGCTGGTACCTCTGATATGCATTTTCATCTAAGAAGGTGAAACAAGTTAATAAAAATGATGTATCTGCAGGAGTATTAACTTCTGCTGTGTTGTATGTTCTCCAAAGATACCAATCCGTCTCTTGCCTCTTTACCTTTGCACCTGCTATTCCCTGACCTGGGAATACTCTTCTCCCACCTGTCTCTCTCCCCCACCCCCCAGCAAATCCTTACTCTTTCTTTAATACCCAAGCATCTCCTCCTCTTTGATGTTTCCTCTTTCCTTCATCCCAACCAGAAGACTACTTAATCACTTCCTCCTTTGGGCTTCTGCTGAGCCCCCTTGGGAATGTCCATCAGAGCATTCCTACTCACCTGTCCTGTGATGGCGTGTTACATGTATGTCCCTTACCAGGAGGTGGGCTCCTCAGGGACAGGGGCCACACCCGGCTCATTTCTGTGACCAGAGCCCCTGGTCCATAAAAGATGGGGAGCAGGTGTTAATGGGAGGACTACAAGATGGAGGGAAGAAAGGAAGGGAAGGAGGCCAGGTGGAAGGAAGCTAGGGAATACATGGAAGAAGGGAGATAGAAAATACATGGATGGGAAGATGGATGAGTGGATAGTTGGATGGATGAGTGTGGGGGGGAGAAAAATGGATGACGGATGGGTGGATGGATGGATGGAAAAAAGGCTGGGTAGAAGATAATGATGGGCTGGAAATAGAGGTGGATGGAGGGAGGGAGGGGGATCAAAGGATGGATAAAAGAATGAAGAATGGAAGGAAGGAAAGAACAGATAAACGAGGTTCTGGGGGTGGGGAGGGAGAGAGAGGGAGAGAGAGAGAGAGCGAGAGAGAAAGAGAGAGAGAGAGAACCCAAGCTAAGGTAGAAGCAGGGGAAAGAGGGAAGACTAGGAAAAATGGGGACAGTGCTGTCTCTAATGGGGCTGTGCCACGCTCTCTTCACCCTGGGGCCATGCTGACTGGCATCTCCTCCCCTGCGGCCTGAGCCTGGAAGTCAAAGCCAAGAGGCCTGGGCTCCCCAGGGCCTCCGCTAAGCTGGGATGGAGGCTGCAGGGCTTGGTCCAGCACCAGCTTTGGCCGGGACTCCTGGAGCCCTCTCAAGTGGCAGCTCGGGAGGCTCCCCACGAAAGGGCTTTCAGGGTGAGCGCAGCTCAGTGAGCCCGGAGGACGGTCTCCACAGCTCTGGAGCCCTAAGCACCTGAGTTTCAATCGAGCCCGCATCCCGTCCTGCAACCCAGCCAACATTTTGGGCGAGGGGTCCTGGCCGGCTTGTACTGCACAACAAGCAGCTTCTGTTCGAGGCCGAGGTGGCCCGGAGCCAGGGAGCCAGTTGCAGGTATTTTTGCCCAAACTCCAGCAACGGGAGTCATCATCTTTGCCTTATCTCTGTGTCGTGGGCATTGTTTCTGAGTCATTGTAGAATCAGGAGTTGGGCAAGCTGGTTGTCTTCTTCTAGCTCATGGTAAAATAAATGTCTAATGATTTAAAAGAAAGAATTTGCCCTCAGACCATGAAGCCCCCCTGCACAACCCCATGGCATGCACAGCACCCCCCTGGACGGAAAGGCCCAGTCATTGGCTCCGTGCGGGCAGCTTTCATCTGCCGTCATCATTACAACCCTGGAAGGTCGGGGCTTTTCTTTTACCTTCTAAGCAGATGAGGGAACTGAGGCCACAGGAGAGAGACAGCTGCCCCGGGCGCACAGCCAGGCACTGGGGGGAGCCAGGACTCCAATAGGCCTTTGGCAGGTGGAACGGATTAGAAGGTGCTGGCCCTAAACTCGGGACAGACGTCCAAGAAAGCCTGGGGGTACAGATGAACTTGGCACCTACCCTGTCTCTGACCCGTCCCTGCACCTCAGGATTCCTCCCTTTGAGTGCTCTCACAGGGGGGTCAGGGCACCTGACTTGACCCCACTCAGATACCTGCTTTCCCCCCTTGCCCACTTTGGTCTGTTCCCCAGGCAGCCGGAGGGAACCTCTGAACCCCAAGTCAGACAATGGTGCTCTCCTGCTTAAAACCCCCAATGGCTTCCTGTCACTCTGAGAATATCATCCAAAGCCCTAGGATGGCCCAGGGCCCCACGTGATCTGCACCCACCTCCCACTCCCGCTGCCCACCCCAGTCCCCGGTTCCTGCTCCGGACCCGTTTCAGGAACCTGCTGACTTGTATCAAGCCTCAGGGCCCCAGCCCTGTGTCCTCTCTGTGTGGCACGCTCGCTGCCTGGATACCCACACGGCCCCCTCCCTCCCCTCACCTGGGCATCTGCTCAACTGTGACAGAAGCCTTGCCTGGCTGGACCAAGTGAAATAACAGCCTCTGGCCTGTGACCTTTCAGGGCACTTTATCTGACATTATATATTCAGTTCATTGTCTGCTTCTCTGGCTGGAAGGTCAGTGCTATGAGGGCGGGGATCTTTTTCTTTTTTTTTAAGATTTTATTTATTTATTCATGAGAGACGCAGTGAGAGACGCAGAGACACAGGCAGAGAGAGAAGCAGGCTCCCCGCAGGGAGCCCAATGTGGGACTCGATCCTGGGACTCTGGGACCAAGCCCTGAGCCGAAGGCAGATGCTCAACCACTGAGCCACCCAGGTGTCCCGAGGGTGGGGATCTTGCTGCACGTCCTGCATATTGTTTGCCACTGAATCGGCAGCACTTAGGGGGGGGCCTGGCAAATGCTAAGTTGCCCCCCAAACACTGCTGCATGCAAGAGCTAACTCCCTTATTTACAGATGGCACTGCGGGCTCAGAGCAGAAGGGGGGTCCTCTGACTTTGACCCCTAAACCCCACCCTCCATGCAGGAGCTGGTCTTGCTGGCCTCAGGCAGGCCAAGCCTGTCTCCCAAATCCCAGTGTCTCCCTGGGGAGCCCTGGGAGGCTGCCCCCTGGATTCTGACAATGGCTTGCAAAAGCAAGCAAACTGTTTTCACTTGTGTGAGTCTTAACTTGCCCATCATGAATCATGGTTTCAATTCTGCCCAGGTGCCTTGGGGGCTTCTGGCACTGGGGGCATTTTTGAAAAAATTTAGGGAATAATACCAAACTGGCTTCCCTGAGTAGCTCCAGCTGGTAATTAAATCCTTTGCCAAGAGGTGTGACTTCCACTTGGGGGCCAGTGAGGACCGCAGAGGGGGCAAGACTGAAGATATTGTCTTAAAACCCCCATCAGTCCAGCAAAATGCCTGGCTTGGAGGCTCGGGTTCAACCCACATAGATAAAGTGCACACTATGTGCCTCGCATGTTTACTGTGTGGGACTTCAAATTCATGTATCTACCCGTTGATCTGGTATCTCCTATGGGGTGTCACAGACACCTGAAACCCCATGTGCCCACGACAGGAGGGTGGGTTTCCCAACTGTATTCCCACATCTGCCCATCTCAGAGAACGGCACTGTCACCCTGGTCAGGCCAAGCCTCCCTCCACTCCTCTCTCTCCCTCATGCCCCCATCCAACTCATAGGAACCCTCTTGGCTTTACCGCCATCCTGAAGCCCACATCCTACCACCTTGATCCAACCCACCTTTCTCCTCTTGGAAAACTGCAATAATCTCTTTACTGGTCTCCCAGCCTCCACTCTTCCCCTCCTAAAGCCCATTCTCCACTCAGCAGCCAGAGTCCTTTTAAAACATAAACTAGATGGTGCAGCTTTTCCTGTTTTATGGTCCTTGGCCCCACGGTTGTCTACGGCACTTAGAATAAATTCTGATGTCCGTGATCCACTCTGATGTCCATGACCCATGTCTGGCCCACACCTCCCTCTCCAGATTCATTTATTCTAGTCACCCTTTTGCTTTCACTCATTCATTACAGTCACTGTGGCCTTCACACTACTTCCCACCTCAGGGCCTTTGCATATGCTGGTCCCACCTTTCTAGATTTTCACCTAGCTGGCTTCTGTCATCATTCAGGCCTTGGCTCAAGTGTCACTTCCTCGAGAGGCCTTCCCTGCCTCCCTCGAGAATGATGATCCCCATCTACCCCTTTTCCCCCATCACTACTATCACATCTAATTATTTTATTTTCTTCCTGACCTTTTCATTAAATGAACTTTCTCATTTATGGATTAGTTTGGCTGTTTCCTGATGAGTCCCTGGGGATTGAGAGTGACGCAGCTGTGGTTCCTGTCCTCATGGAGCCAACATTCTAAGGAGCAGATCTTGAGAGACCGAATCAACCCTGGACTTTTCAACTACAAGAGCCAATAATTTCCTTTTATTTCTTAAAACCATTTGGGGTTTATTATTTGCAATCAACTGACTCTTTATGACATTAGGCCCCAGAAATGCTTGCTGAATTCAGTTGCCTTGTTTTGTTGTTTTGCTCATTAGTTCTCTCTCCCTCTCCTCCTTCTTTTTCTCCAAGACATGAGAGGTCATCGTGAAGGGGGCCTGCGTGTTGCATCTGGCTGAGGGACAGTCCTGGGCTGGATACTCATGGAACCACCCGATACGCCCACGTTCTCTTTTGTCATCAGTGAGGTTCTACATAGATCCTCTCTTTGATTCCTCAGAAAGTTGAGAATAGAGCTGCCCCATGACCCAGCAATTGCTCTACTGGGTATTTACTCCAAAGATACAAATGTAGTGATCCGAAGGGGCACCTGCACCCCAGTGTTTATAGCAGCAATACCCTCAATAGCCAAACTATGGAAAGAGCCCAGATGTCCACTGACAGTGAAAGGATAAAGAAGATGTGGCACATATGTACAATGGAATACTGCTCAGCCATCAAAAACAACGACATCTTGCCATTTGCAATGACATGGATGGAACTAGAGGGTATTATGCTAAGCGAAATAGGTTCATCAGAGAAAGACAATTATCATATGATCTCACTCATATGTGGAATTTAAGAAACAAAACAGAGGATCATAGGGGAAGGGAGGGAAAAATAAGATGAAATCAGAGAGGGAAATAAAACCACAAGAGACTCTTAATCATAGGAAGCAAACTCAGGGTTGCTGGAGGAGAGTGGGGGGGATAGGGTAACTGGGTGATGGGCATTAAGGAGAGCACGTGATGTGATGTCACTGGGTGTTATAGAAGACTGATGAATCACTGACCTCTAACTCTGAAGCCAAGAATACATTATAAATGAATTAATTGAATTTAAATTAAAAAATAATAAATACAAACAAACAACAAAAAAGATCCTCTCTTTGAAACCGATGTTGGGCAGAGAACAATTCCAGTTCACAGATAGGAGGGCTGAGGCCCAAATGGGTTGCCCAGGCTGGAAAGATCACAAGACTGATCATTTCAGCAAGGGTGTCCTCCTCTGGAATTCTAGGACCTCAGACCAGAAAGGAAAACCTGTATCCTTTCCTAATAAATATTAGTCACACTCGGGGCCAATCAAGCCAGATCTGAATTCATAGCCTTCATATTTCTACTTCATAGGCTAGTTCCAGGAACTTTTGATCCCAGAAGAAAAATAGGCCTGCTAAGATCAACAGGAGTGTTCTTTCATACACAGTATGATTTAGGTGACCTTCATTTTTCAATCAGGTAAAGCAAGAATGCAAATACAA
Organism: Vulpes lagopus; assembly: GCF_018345385.1. Taxonomy (NCBI): domain Eukaryota; kingdom Metazoa; phylum Chordata; class Mammalia; order Carnivora; family Canidae; genus Vulpes; species Vulpes lagopus. Next base: position 13,530,362 of record NC_054841.1, read on the forward strand.
TTTACAAAGCCAGAAGATCCCCACATTAATCCTCTTATCAACCCCCAAATGCCTTCTTCACCTTGGAGAAAGCTGCTTGCTCTTCATCAGAGGTAAGTCATGCATTGTATTTCCCTCCTTGCTTTGGCTACCAGGGAGCTCAGGGATGAACTCTCAGCTTCACTGCAGCAGTTGGCCTGAGCTAGATTTTTTGGTCCAGGGCCTTACCCTCATTCGTTACTTAGCTTTCTATTCCTTTGCCTTGCTCTAACAGTTCAATTTTAAATATGTTTTCCATTTCAAATTCTTCTCAAATCTTCCTGCCACAGGCTGGGTATAAACAGAGGAATTAAATTGATTTCTGATGCTGCCCTCCCCCTCTCTCCTATCTCTTTTGCCACTTGCTTCGGGGCATGGGAGCAGATGCTAAGTAAGCACAGTCCCTCTGTTTGCTCTCTCTCTTCGTAAAACATGTTTTCAGGGGAATGTAAATTGTTTTTAAAAGCTTCCATCCTGGCCCACTGCTAATTATTACTGACCCAGGAGGATCTGTACTAATTTGCCTTAATAAACTTATTAAACAGCAAATTTCAGGAGGAAGAGACGACACAGCCCTTATTGGATTAGCGTAACTGCCAGTGGACATCACCGCCGGAGTGGAGAGAAGACCACTGGCTGCACTGGGAAGCCGGAGAGATCCGCTGGCCAAGTGTGTTTTCAATAAACTGTCGCTGGCCACGGTTTTGTGCCCTCTTGGGGGTTGTCAGCAGAAGTTTCTAGCCTCCAAAGGAAAAAGGAAAGCCAGCAAAGAGAAAAGGCAGTGTCTCTTCCCCTGAACCAGACACAGGTCATTAAACACAGTGACTACGACACGGAATGGGAGGGGAATGCCAAACCTCCAGGTCGTTGAAGAACAGATGCGTATCTGCAAGGTTGAAGATCATTTCCTCCATCATCAGGCCGATGCGCACCGACGTCGTGGTGTCCTGGCAGAAAGAAAGGACAGAGTCACCTGTCAGCCGGGCTTCTTTCTTTTAACCCCCACCCCTGCTGAAAGGCAGCCACGGTCATTCCTGATGGGCTCACATGTGGCCTAGGCTGTGTCTCCCCGTGGGGTCAGGGTGATGATGCCAGACAGCCTCTAAGATCATATTTCTAGATGTTCCCGGTTTCTATTTGCCCTCTTTAGTACTGCAGTCTCCCCCAAATGTCCCTGCAACTGCAGCTGTGCTCAGCATTGCCAGATCCAGGAATGGCAGCAATAAAGGGGAGTCCGTCCCAGCCGGAGGCCTGGAAGGCTGCAGGGAAGCAGCTTGGACTATGTAAAACCCACTGGGAGAGCTGACATGTTGGTTCTCTCTTTATTACAATCTCTGTCTGGATGCTGCCTTACTCCTCCTGGTACATGCAATAACACTGTTATCTCACCACAGAAAATTAATTATAAAAACAAGCACACAAATAAAACCCCATCATGGTCCATCCATAGCGCGGAAAACTAGGCTGCCATTAAAAAAGTCAAGTCATGTTAGAGTTACTGATGTGAAACTACCACCAAGACATTAAGTAACAAAAGCAAGCTGTACCACAGGAGAATGTGTGAAACCCAACTATGCAATGAAAGGGTCCCTTCTCTCTCCTTCTCTCTTACACACATGCTGTGGTAGACTGCATGACAGTTCACCCATATTTGGGGTCCCTTCCTAGAGAGCTCCCTGTAGGAGGATGATCCACAGCAGGGATTGGCACACTACACCCATGGGCCCAACCTGACCTGTTGCCTGTGTATGGCTCATGAGCTAGACATGACTTTTTACATTTTTTTTTTAGAGAGATACAGAGATGTGCATGCAAGTAGGGGGAGGGGTAGAGGGCGAGAGGAACTTTAGCAGGCTCCCACATCCAGCATGGAGCCCAATGCAGGACTTGATCCCGTGACCCTGAGGTCATGACCTGAGCTGAAATCAAGAGTTAGACAACTCAACCAACCCAGCCACCCAGGAGCCCTAACTTTTAACATTTTTAAACAGTGTATTATCCATGGTTGCTTTTGTGCTTTGAAGGCAGAGGTGAGCAGGAGCCACAGAGACCATATGTCCTGCAAGGCCTAAGATATTTACTATCTGGCCCCATGCAGGAAATGTCTGGCAACTCCTAATATACACCCTCCCTGTTGAACTCAGATGTGACCATGGGACTTGTGTTGGCTAATGATATGTGAGCAGAAGTTATGTTTCATTGCTGGTTTGAAGCTTTAAGGGTAAGTGCATGCTTGGTCACGCTCTCTCTTCTCACCTCACAAGACTAAATGTTCCAGAGAAAAGATAGTGGGGGTCAGAGCTGCAACAGATCAGAATGGGCAAGTACCATAAAAGAGAAGTAGATGACATCTGGGGGATTCTTGTTACTGCAGCATAACCTCACCTATCCTAACTGATACACATGGTTCGATGGTTCTCAATTCTCAGTGCACACTGTAATGACTGGGAGCATGGAAAAATCCTGATGCTCAGGCTCTCTCCAGGCCAATAAAATCAGAATTTCTGAGCATGGGGTCCAGGCTTTAGGAGTGTTGAAAGCTGCCCACCCACCTGATTTCAAGGTTATGAGGTAGCCAAGGTTATGAACCATTGGATACAGAGGATACACAACACTTAGTAATATTCCTAGTTAATATCTATTAAGTGCTTTCTCTGTGCCGCTTTACAAATTAACTCCTTAATAATTCCCACAAAGACTTACAAGCTGAATATTAATATTTTCTCATTTTACAGATGAGAAAACTGTTAGGTAACTTGCTCAAGGCCCTGCAGCTAGTGAGTGCTGGGATTGGACCGGGTCATGGGGCACCAGCAGCACTGCTTGTGAGGAGGACCTGGAGGGGCTGGGTGGCAGGAGGCACGAAAGGGACCTTGTACTGTCACTCCATACATGTCTTCTCCTGTTTGAATTTTTCACCAGGAGGCTGTCTTATTTCTATTGTAAAAATAAATAATTAACGACATAAACCCTTCTCGACCCTTAAAAAAAATGGGGAAAAAATGTAGCTGGTGATCTCAGCTTCACACACACACACAACTGTGGAGAATCAAGCCCAGGAACACAGCCATTAGGTGCAACACCTCATTAGGACCCCCAAAGCCAAAGCTTAGCACTCTGGGTCCTGGCTGGAAGGTGGGAGGGTAGAGTACTCAGCAAAAAATGAAGAAAAAATGAGGAAAACAAACGTTTCAGGGGCAACCGGGGAATTGGTGTGTGACCCGGGAGAGGGTTTTGGGGGGTGTTTCCATACATTAGTCACCCCTCAACCACCTCACCCCTGCATGATTGCCTGTTCCTTCTTGGCAAGGCCATGCACCTAAGCACGGATGAGCAGCCCTCTGCACGTTAGACGAGATGCAAGAAGCTGCCCTCCACACTTGTTCGCTGAAAGGATTTATGTAGAAAAATGTCAACTCCCAGGCCAGCACATAAAACAGGAAAAGTAATTATCGCATATGGAATGGTCTGTCTGTGAAAAGTATTTTGTATAGTGAGAAGAAAGCAAATACTCAGTATTGATACAGCTGAAATTACGTCTTATCGATACTGGCAGGATGTGGGGAGGAAGTCTGCGTGTGTGTGATGGGAGCCAGGGTGAGGAAAGAGAGCTAAATTCTCATCTTCTAGTTTGGGAAGCTGGGGAGCACGCCTAATGTGGAAAGAAAAATCAAGAAGTAATAACATAAGCAGGTTACTTAGAAATTTGGAGGTAAGTATCAAAAGAATCTGGAAGGGTTGAAAGTTGTTGCCTGTGGGCAGAAAGAAAGGGTGGGCGTGGGGTCCACTGGGAACGGCTATTTCTCTTAACACTTTCCTTTGTTGAACCATGTGAGTTTTAAACTCTATGCACATATTTCCTGGATGAAAAAGACCTAAATTCAAAAAAGAAGGGAATATACTTACTAAATCCACTTCCCATTATCTACCCTAGAGAAAAACCCCATATATATGAACAAGGGACATGTAAAAAGACGTTTAATACAGTATTGTTGGTAAATAACAAAGACTGAACAATTTAGCTGTCCAGCCAAAGGTTACTAGAGAAACAAGTTATAGTATATTCACTCGGTGGAAAACTAAATTCAATTGAAAGAAATGAACCACATCTCCACATATTAACATGGACATATCAAAAAAATAATACTGAGTGAAAGTAAGTTTTCTGAAAGTTATATACTGCATGTTATTGGCATTTACTAGAAACATATAAAATGTTACCACGTACTTTCCATAGGCACTTATATATTTATAAATATCTGGAAGGATATACCCAAAGTCAGAACAATAATTATTTCTGGAAGGGCAGAGAGGAGGGAACAGGAATTAGAAGTAAGGATGAAAGTGAACTTTTGCACGAGCTGGAATATTCTAAAATGTCTTGAAGGAGAAGGGATTCACATACTTACAATTAAAAATTAAAACAAAATTTTGAGGTGCCTGGCTGGCTCAGTTGGTGGAGCATGAGACTCTTGGTCTCAGGGGTTATGTCTTTGAGCCCCAGGTTGGGTGTAGAGATTACTTAAAGATAAAATCTTCAAAAAAATTAAAACAAAACTTTAAAGACGTCCAGATGTTTCTGAGGAGAACCTTTAGAATGCCCATCTACTCCTTGAAAATTCGTATCGTTTCAGGTTTTCCTAAAATCTGCTTGCATGCTGCCTGTGGACTGTTCTGAAAAGAGGTGGGACCTCTTTTCAAGGAATTTGATAAAAATTAGCTGTAGAGAGGTGGAAAAGTCTGGAATAGCCCAAGAAAAGCACAACTGTCCCAGGAGTTAAGCAACACAGAGTGTGACCCTGAGCCAGACCACTTTATCCAAGTAGAAAATGTTTTTCCAGGATTGCAAAGGCTGAGAAACTAAGAAAAAAAAATTGGTGGAGACTCAGCATTAATTAATGTGAAACACATCCAGAGCGAGGGCAGGATGAGAGCCACCAGTTCTGTATTGTGCTGCCTGCTGAATACGTTCCTAATATATTCCATAAACATGCCACCTTGGTCCTGGTGGCTGTAGTCACTCTGCGGCTCGGAGGGGGATCCTCTTTCTGGTCTAACACGTCTCCCTGTCAAATAAAGCCTAGAATAGGGAAGACTTCATGCCATGTTCTTCAGCTAAAAACAGGTCACTGACCCACTCAAACCCGTTCCGACCCTTCTACTGCCCAAGACTGTGGTGAGGTTTATGGGGACACCTACTCTGGTATGTAGCAAGCCCTCCCCAAGTACTGGTCATTGTCAAAATCCCACTTCCTATCCCACTTCCTTGAACCCTGATGCAAAGAACCCGTTTCTGTAAACCCAGCAGAAACCCCCACATCAGATGGTACTTTATGAACACCACTTCTTAATCACGACACACTCTTTGGATTAAAAAAAAAATCAGCTTGCTCAGGTTAATTTCCTAAATAAGCAACAGCAGGAACATATTGTTTTTAAAAAATGATCAATGTAAGTCAGACGGGAGAACTGAAAAAGAGAACTTTTTTTTTTCCAAAACAGGTTTCAATTTGTAACTTGTCCATCAAAGGGTTGTGCTGGGGGCTGGTGGGGTTGGGTGGATGGAACATCATCTTTGACTCGAGAGTTTGGGGGTGGTTTTTTCTCCGTGAAGGGATAAATCAAAGGCACTACAGGTTTTTTTTTTTAAATGCGTCTAACGATCTATGAGATTTCTCAGGGTTCCCATTTGACATGGTGAGCTGTGCTGTGTGTGCACATTCGTTTAGGAGGCTCCAAGCCTTAGCACTCGGCCCCAGGGGGGATGCTGTGGACCCTGCTGCAAGTGTGCGGCCTAATTATTATGCATTCTTGGTGAAGTTCTCTAACGAGAGGAGGATGGCGGGGCCTTCAGTAAGTCAGTTGTGATGTGTGGTTGTGTTTCCCAGATGGATGGGATATGGTAAGAACATGAACAAGAAAGTCTTTCCTAAAAGGAGTTTAATCCGATGTCAAACCAACGCGAACGAAGAAAACAACATATGGATTCTGGGAGGTTTTCCAATTCTGAACACAAAAGTTACTCAGGTTCATTAAGACGACAGCGGCTGTTTACTACCCAGTGTCTCCATCGTGCCCAAATTTACAAGCTCCTCCCCATTTTAAGCCCTATTCTTGGAGGTCTACTTCCCAATCCTTATGGATCAGGAGGTAACATTTTCATTTAAAGGAGTCCAAGTATTTTTTTTTTTTTTGAGATTTTATTTATTTGTCAGAGAGACAGAGAGCGAGACAGCGCACAAGCAATGGGACAGGAAGAGGGAGAGGGAGAAGAGATGCTCTGCAGAGCGGGGAACCCAACATAGGGCTTGATCTCAGGACCCCAAGATCATTACCTGAGCCAAAGGCAGATACTTAGCTGACTGAGCCACCCAGGTGCCCCCGAGTCCAAGTTTTTACCAAAAAGTTGTTTAAATGAATCACGACTGCACCTGCCGGCTATAGAATTCCTTCTGAGTTTACTATGTTTTCTGTTTTAAGCATGTTGTTCTTTGGTCCTAGATGGTTCCAATGAGTGTTTCAAAGAAGTGAGATCCACACACTATTTATTAAACTTCACAAAAACCCTTTGAACAAAAGGCAGACACACCCTAATCTTGTCCTGAAACCTTAGGTGACTGTGGTCCTTTGGGTACTTTTGCAGCTGGCTGAGTAATAATATTTACAGCTAGTCTCTGAGCACTTTGGAGTAGATGTTAGGAGAGTGGGTTCTCAGCCAGACTGCTTATGACCAAGGCCAGCTCCACCTCTTACCAACTAGATGACCCTGTACAAGCTACGCAACTTCTGTGTGCCTCAGTTTGTCACCTGTAAAATGGGGTTACTCACCTCACAGGGTTGTTATAAAGATCAAATGGGTTTTTCAAAGGGCTGGTTATCATCTTGTTAGTGAAAGTTCACTTTAGTGGCCAGTATTAAAAAAAGAAGAAAAAAAAGAATGGGAGAAATACTAGAGAATCTGTGGCCCACTGTTTTTGTAAATAAAGTTTTATTGGAACACAGCAATGCCCATTTGTTCACTTAATGTTTATAGCTGCTTTTGTGCTACAATGGCAGAGTTGACAGTCACTACAGAGCCTCGCCTAAGTCTAAAATGCCATTTCTTCCAGAGGCAGCTTTGTGACCAGAACTCAGGTCTGATTTGACATCAGATTCCGTAATCCTGTGGTTATGTCATGCTGCCTGTGACAGCACCTTTGCTCTGAGGAAGTGTCTGCCTTCCATGGTTCGGCTGCATGACTGGAAAGAAGTGTAATGTCTCCCCTGGAATATCCAGATGTACCAGGCCTAGTATCTGGTGGTCTCCCCTGAGCTAAGCCATTTTAGTTGGTTTCCCGTGGGGTCCCTGCCATGAAGATCTGGGGGCTGTCTGCGCAGGAAAGGGTTAACGCGGCAGGCCTGGGCTGCTCAAACCTTGCGCCTTCCTAAGGAGGTCCATCTTCAAGCCTGGCCCGTGGTTGGCTCCTGGTAGATGAGCTCCGAATCCTTGGGCGGTGCAATCCTAGTTGATGCTAACAGTGGTGAGTGCCTGTTGTTGTTCTGGGGTGCTGGAGTCTGAGAGGCTGAGGTGCCGGACGCTTACAGCATGGACCCCAATAAGAGCTGGACACCAGGGCTCAGGTGAGCTTCGCTGGCTGGCAACACTTGGCATGACTTGTCACATCCTCTGCCAGCAGAATTCAGTGGAACATCTGGGATCTACTTTCTCTTGCATCTTATTCCATCTGCCTTTTCCCTTTGCTGATTTTATCTATCATCTATCTATCTATCTATCTATCATTTATCTATTTGGAAAAGATTTTATTTATTCATAAGAGACAGAGAGAGAGAGAAAGAGAGAGAGAAAGAGAGAGAGAGAGAGAGAGAGAGAGAGAGAGGCAGAGACACAGGAAGAGGGAGAAGCAGGCTCCCTATAGGGAGCCCGACGTGGGACTCGATCCTGGGACTCCAGGATCATGTCCTGGGCCAAAGGTAGACGCTCCACTGCTGAGCCACCCACGCATCCCTCCCCTTTGTTGATTTTAACCGTGTCCTTTCACTGTAACAACCTGTAACTGTGAATATAATAGCTTTTCCGAATCCAGGTCCTTCTAGCAGCTCATCATGCCTGAGGGTGGTCCTGGGGGTCCCCAACACAGGGTCTTCATTAGACACTTTGAAGAAATAGGGCAGCAGTATGATATTACGGAGATACCTAATCTCTCTGCAAATGAACTGTCAAGTCTGTAAATAAGCAGTTATTAATTTTTAGTAAAAATAATACCCATTATTGGCCTCCCAGGAGGATTTCATAACCTAGGGCTGGCCAGAACCAGAGTGACTGGTTCAGGGACGGTCATGTGGCCAAAGGGAAACCATGAGAACTGGCCCTAGGACATTAGCTACTGGGAAAGCGGCCCCTTCTTACTCCTGGGGTGGCTGAGCAGTCGACCCGAGGCTGGAGGATGCTAGCAGCCATCTCTGCCACCACACTGGCAGGGCTCCCTGACAATGCACATAGCTTCATACAAAATTATTTGGGGACTGGATCCCACTGTTGCTGAAGCCTGTTTCTGGTCATAATTGGTTACACGAACAGATAAAGTTTCCTTTTTGGCTTAAACTAATGTGTGTTGAATTTTTGTCACTTTTAATCTAAAATTCTTGACTCTGCTTGCCATCTCCCCATGTCTGTGCAAAAAAAAAAAAAGGAGTTCCTGACATTGCCAATGTCCAAAGGGCAAACTCCAGTGATTCTATACATCTGAACAACGACCAAGTTTTGCCAGGCAGCACTTTAGAAAGACTGGATGTCTTGTCTTTGGATGACACCCCTTGACAGCCCCTCCCCAAGGTGATATAAATCAAGATCTGAGTTATTATCTGGTCTTAGAGCATCAATCTCACACAAGCACTGCCTAGTGAGGCAAATGGCTCCCTGTGAACGGCCACCACAAATTATCTCTACCTCACAAGATGTGCATGCAAGTGGCCAAAGGCAAGGAGCTCCGAGAAGCAGAAATTGCCAAGAGCATCAGCCATGGAGTTAGAGGGACCCGAGTTCAAATCCTGGGGGCTGCCATTCCTGAGGTAGGTGACCCTGCATGAGATGTTCACGCTCCTTGGGCCTCAGTTTCTTCATTTGAATACAGTCAGTGAGTCCCTCCGAGGAATCTTGTAGGATAATGCATGTGCTGTGACCTGCTCCTGGTGCTTAGGTATTATTAGCAAAAAGTAGCAGGGTTCAGAAGCTTCCATTAGAAAGCTTTCCCTGCTTGGCAATTCCCGTGCAGTAGTTTAACCTGGTATTTTCTAGACCACGGCCATACTCATTACACCTTTGCAAGTTCTGTCCCACTGCAGGGCAACTGTGCTAATTTAACATTTTCCTTTAATTCAGCTCAAATGCATGCAGGTTAGAAACAAACTTGTTATCATGACGTACATAAATGGCAAATCCGTTCCACTCTCGTTACCGAAGATAGGCAGATCTGTTAGGTCCCTGTGACCACGTTTTCCAGCTACTAGATGCCACCTGCCTTCTCTGGTGCCACTTCAATTCTTCCTTCTGTTCTCGTATCTCCTACCATGTGCTCCAATCTCCTGCCTCCCTCTTGTGAGGACCCTTGTGATGACACGGGGGCCACTGAATCACATCTGCCATAGAAGGTGGCAGGAAGTCACAGGTCCTGGAGACTGGGATGTGGCCATCTTTCAGGGGCCACTGGCCTGCCTGCACATCATGCAATGACACAATCACAAAACGCTGCTATTCTGGGTCCATCATCTCCTGTACCAGGTTTTAAGGCAGTGGTTCTCAGCAGAGGTGGCACATCCTCCTAGAGAGTAGTTTGGCGGTTTTCGTGGTCATAAAAATTGGCCGGGGGGGAGGCAAGGGTGGGATGAAGTAGTGGTATTTGGGAGTGTGTGATAGGTATTGTGATTTATAATAGGAAATATGTATTTGGTTTTTCTCCCCTTTCCTGGCACAGAGCTCCGAAAACCCTGGAGTTTCCTAAGTGATGAGAGCACTAAGGATGAACTGGGTGTCTTGTTATTCAGAACCAGTCCCTTGGACCACAGTGAGTTTACGTTAATGAGGTGACTCTTGGAAAGCTCCTAAAGATGGGGGCTGATTGCCAGGGAAACCAACAAAGGATTAGAGGGCTGGAACTTTCAGCCCCACTCCTGACCTCTGGGGAGAAGGGAGGGGGCTGGAGGTTGAGCTCAATCACCAATGGCCAATGATTTAACCAATTAGGCCAATGTAATAGAGCCTCCATAAAAATCCAGTTCTTCTAGTTGTACAGAATGGCTCCTGATTTTCCTCTCTTAAGGCAAATCTTTTATTATTTTTTTTAAGATTTTATTTATTCATTCATGAGAGACAGAGAGAGACAGACAGAGAGAGAGAGAGAGAGAGGCAGAGACACAGGCAGAGGGAGAAGCAGGCTCCATTTGAGGTTTTTTAAAACTCAAATGCATGCAGTTTAGAAACAAACTTGTTATCATGACATAAATGGCAGGGAGCCCGATGTGGGACTCGATCCCGGGACTCCAGGATCACACCCTGGGCCGAAGGCAGGCGCTAACCCGCTGAGCCACCCAGGGATCCCCAAGGCAAATCTTTTAAATGAGAAAGAAGCAGGTACATGTATCAGGTTTTCTATTATGCTCAGGCACATATTGAAATACATAAAGTTTTAAAAAAAATCTCTTTTCGTTATGTTACATTTGCAATATTATATTCCTTTTTTTTTTTTTAAACTAGTGAGTCATGGGTGGGCTGTATTATTTAGATTTTTCATTTTAGGGTAGTAAACGAGGCATTTTAAGTTATTTATTTTAAAAGAGGCTTTGAAAAAAAATTAAAAATAAACAAAAAGGGTTTTGGATGGGGTGATCAAGTTGAAATCTGCTTTAGGAAAGTCTGGCAGCCAAAGTAGTGACTCAAATTCTGATGCCAAGTGGAACCACTCTGTTGACTATCCCCTACTGAGATAGGGAAGCAGAAGAGACTCCACTTTAGAAAGGCTCCATCTGCTGTGTCTCTGCTAGGCCCCACGTACTCATGCTGTACGTCTCACCTGGCATCTGAGTAAACCAAAGAAGCCATGTCCCTGTCCCAGCGGGGAAGCCTGAAAAGTGAATCATTCTCTAAGTTTCCTCCTAGGCCCCCAAACACCTGATAACAACTAAGAACCGGATCCCGAGCTCGAGGACACTGGCTTCGAACACACCTCAGTAGACACTGGCATTAACACCCCTGCCTTCGGTGGTTTATGAAGTAACACCTGTTGTTCACCTGACTCTCACCTTAGATGGGACCCTACCCCGGATTCCCGAAGGAACATCTACCCTGGAGCCCTTTCCAATGCAAACCCCAGACCCCAAGCGGCGGGGACACTCGCCTCTCCTTTTCGGAGTCTCCCAGACACTCTGTCCACTATACTCTACCACTCGCACTACAGTAAACTCTGCTCTCACTTCCTCCTGCCTCGGGTTTGATTTCTATGCTGTGCAAAGCCAAGAAGTCTCTTGGCTGGTCCTGTGGGATGCCCTCTGTGTCCCTGGGCCTTCCCTGGCTATGTCCCCCCAATGTGTTTTGTGGCAGTCTGCTCTCTGGGTAGGGGTGGGAGGGAGCAGAGCCCAAGTGGCTGCAGTTCACAAATGCACCTGACTGCCTCAGGACTTCACTTTGTCCTTATACTTGTTTCCCAATTTCTTCAAAAGTGAGGGATTAAGAGACATTTCCTCCAAACACTCATTATTAGAGCCCTCCTGGTTTTTGAGTGCCTGCTATGTGCTGGGCCCCATGCTTAGTGCTTTACGTTATTTCCAAGGGGCTTTTAGTCCCTCAACAGGAGAGGAAGATGTGAGGGAGGAAGAGCTCAAGTGCATCTGTGTGTTGGGCTACATATATAGATAGTTGGCTTCTGGTCTCCCCCAGATCTGGGGTCTATGAGGCAGCCAGAGTGCCCTTTTTAAGACAAAAATCAGAGCTGTTCTTCCTCATTTAAAATCCACTAGCTTCCCCTGGCTCTCTGAGTAAAGCTAACATCTTTTATTGGCCACCATCTACTTCTCCTCCCCAACCCACCTCTCTGCTCCCTGAACTTGCCAAACCTGCTCCTGTCTCAGGGCCTTTGCACTTGCTGTTCCCTCTGGAACCTTCCCCAGGTGCTTTCATGGCTGGCTCCTTCATGACATTCAGTTCCCACTTTCAGTACCGGGTAAGTCTTCTCTGATCATTCCATCTAAAGTAATCCTGATGCCAACCAGCTTACTCTACATCCCTTGCCCTGTTGCAGTTTTCCTTTTCTTTTCTTTTTAATTTTTATTTATTTATGATAGTCACACAGAGAGAGAGAGAGGCAGAGACACAGGCAGAGGGAGAAGCAGGCTCCATGCACCGGGAGCCCGACGTGGGACTCCATCCTGGGTCTCCAGGATCGCGCCCTGGGCCAAAGGCAGGCGCTAAACCGCTGCACCACCCAGGGATCCCCCCTGTTGCAGTTTTCAATAGCATTTATCACGATCTGAAATGAGATTTCTTATTTATGATTTTTGGTGCCTCTCCCTCAGCCAGAAAGCAAGCTCTGTGAGAGCTACTGCTGAGCCTGGAACACAGCCCAGTAAACAGCAGGTTCTCAGGTAAGTATTTTTTTCAATGAACGTATGAGTGTATGTGAGCTTTACATAGATTACCACATTTCCTCCTCAAATCATCTTTTCCCTGTTTTACAGATAAATGAAGATGCAAAGCAATGAAGTGACTTGTCCAGGGTCACAAGGCTAATAAGCCGAAGAGCTGGGCTGCAAACTCATGACTATCTAAGAAAGTCAAAATCTTACCCACTTTACTCATGGACTACATCTTCACAGGAACTAATATAGCATAAAGTATCTTATTCCAGAAAAGAGGCTTAAGGCAGATTATAATCAGCTTTTTCTTTTTGTAAATGCCTGATTTAAAACTGTTGATGTCTACTTTTAATGAAATAAATGGTTCGTTTAATTAAATTACACTTGCAAAGTTGGGAGAAATGACAAGCAGCTGCCACGTACAAATCAGCCCTGACTCTTTCCTCAGGTCTCAGGCTGGCTTGCCTTTCTAATAACTGCTGGGCTTCAGAGAGGATAAAAGGAGAGCCCAGGGGTGGGAAGGGATCTCCCCTTATTGCCTCTGAGCATTTGTGCCTTTCATTTCCTGGACTTGATATGGAAAAGCTAAGTTCCCCGGTAAATCCCTCATTTCTCGGCTGCCCTCCTCCCCACCCCCAAGGCTAGGCTGCGGGAACCAGACACCTTGGCTGAGATTGGAAATCAGATCACTTGAGCCGCCCCTGAAGGGCTCCGAATCCTTTCTTTGCCCCCAGCCTTTTCCCTCACTTATTGGCAGCCCATAACTTTTTAGGATGTCATTGGAGGAGTCAAAAAGGAGGTATGCTGCGCAAAGATTCATTTTGGTCACCAGCTTTAGGGCCTCATTAGTAGTCCGTTAATGGTTATTAAATGTAGTGCTCCCCAAAGTAGTTTTCAGAAGCCAACCAACCAACAATTAAATAAAACCAACTCTGTGCATGCTGTCCTGTTCTCCCAAGGACCCAGGGTCGCGGATTCCCAGGTGATGTGGTGTCTCTTATGGACGGCCAGTCCTTGGACACGAGGATGGGGAAGTCCGTGGTCCTTGCTGCACGCTGCTGGGATTCTGACATCCTAAGTGTTTAACCCAGTTCCAGGCTCTGAGCCAACCCAGTCCCACATGCAAGTCCTCCTGGACTGCTTGCTTATCTTTCCTGCTCCAGACACATCTTGGACCGCTCCCAGGGCGGAGGAGTCTTGGTGGCTCTAAACAGGCACCTGGAGATTTCTGAATACTTCTCTTAGCACAAAGCTTCTCGGATGGTGAAATGAGTTAACCCTGCTTCGTGCCCCTCATGAGGCATTTTCTTAGAGAAACTTGTGTAATAGATGTCTGGGGATTTGGGAAGAGGTCTTCATAGACTCATGCAAAGTTCTTCAATAGCTAATGTTTGGTTGAGAGCTCTTGGCACCTTGCATGTGTTTCTGAAAAACCTCTGGTGGTATGGTCAACAGTCAAAATTGCTAAGATAATTAATATGGTTAACTAATTAAAACCAATGTGAATGAATCCACTTATTAGGTCCCCTAAAGAATGACTTTTGTGTGTTTACAAAATATCCCTAGAATGAAAAAAAATTTGAGGATTCCGTAAGTCGGGATTTTCATCCTTGGCACTGTTGACATTTTGAGCCAGATCGTTATTTGTGGTGGGGGCTTCCTGTCCATTGCAGGGGTCTGGGAGCAACCCTGGCCTCTACCCATTGGGGGCCTGTAGCACCCTTCACCCAGTTGTGACAACCAGAAATGCTTCCAGACTTTGTTACATGCACCCAGGAGGCAAAATTACCCTCGGTAGAGAACCACAGCTCTAAATCATTCAAAAATAATGAAAAGGCTTAGTCCTGAGTGTCAATCAACTTTGTATTTATAGAGTGAGTAGCCTTATTAATGAAACTAGCTTCCTAAGTGATGAGCTAAATTAAATAATAATAAAAAACCCCTAAATCTCCCAACCAGCTGAGTGAAAAGGTGCTGCTTTCCTATCCCAAAGGGCAGTGGGACTCAGTAGTTGAGAACCACTGCTGCAGCCAGACACCTGCTGGCACACCTGGGATCTGCCCTGCCTCCTAGAAGGTGTGTGACTCTGGGCACGTCCCTGGGCCCGTTTCCTGTCTGTGGGATGTGGGGAGAACCTCAGCACCTGCCTAAAGTGATGGTGAGTCAGTGAGTGGACACAGAGAAAGCACTTGAGATGGGTGCCAGGCTGGGGGACATGTACACTACCCCCCCACCCCCCGGGGGGCTCATCATTCTTATTCACAGAATCACTTCTCTGGGGTCTCACTGGCCACACCCAGCATCACTTCCACCACCCTCCCAGCTGTCACTTGAAGGGAAGACCAGGGGCGACAGGGTCGGGGGTGGGGTGGGGTGGGCGTTGGGGGGACGGGGTGGAGAGCTTGGCCTGGCCTTTTGCAGTCCCAGACTCTTCCTCTTTTTAGCACCCAGACTGCTGCTAGCCAGGCTTGTGTCTGGCGGGGACTCTGTCTGGGCTTGCAGACTTTTGCTGCAAAAGGCAGACTTGCCCACTCCGGAGACAGCTCTCACAAATACAGGCAGCCTGCCACCTGCATTCACCTTGCTTTTTCTTCTGTGTGGATCACCCTGACATCCCAAACTTCAGGACAATGCACTTCTGCACCTATTTTGGAGCCTCTCCTACTCTTTTAAAGGAAAAAAAAAAACCCCACAAACACACAAAACCAATCAAAGCCATCACACCATGCAAGCCAACTGGGCCTTCAAAAAAATCACTGCCAAGTAGCTGTTTACAAGCTGAACAAATAATTACCCTGCCACAAGGAAGAAAAGTATTAATTAAAGCTATTCATTAAACCAGCCTCACTATTCTGTGGGGTTTATCTCTTGGAAGTGTCAGCCAGAGGTTAGGGACGGATTAGCACACAATGGAGGGCTTTGCCAGTTAAATCTCCTCCTTGTGGTTTGCTTTTAATAATAAAGTTGTCATTAAAAGAAAGAATTTAATGATTTTAATTGGGTTTAATTACTTGGAAACTCCTGGAAAACAGATCAGCTTGTTTAAAAGAGGAAGACAAGAAAATGATGGTTGTAAAGAAAAAATGGTTTGATTCACATGTTTAAACAGTGAAGTTAAAAAAAAAACACAACAACTTGGCTTCTTTGGCAGTTTCATAGGAGAACACAGAAAATAAAAAAGATCTTAGCTCAGCAAATGGGTCTATTTGCACTAACAAGAACGTCACCAAAAAACCCTTCGGATAAATCCCGTCACCACTGAGTCACAAAAGAGCCAAACTGACTACAAATGATTAAAATCATGTTCAAATCTAAGAGAACAAAGATGTCTAAACTGGTTCCTCTTTGGAAGTTTTCAGCAACAACTCTTTGTTTTTAATCCTTCGAGAACTGTTCTTTTGGCTGGGGATACCGAGCAGGTTTTAAAGCATTTTCTGAGGACACAAATTCAAAGGCAAAAAATCATAAATAACTGGATCTGGATGTGGAGCAGGGGGCCCACTGTCCTGATCTGCCCAAACAGAGGGGTTTCCTGGGACTTGGGGTTCTGAGTGCTAAAACTGGCAAAGTTCCAGACGGACCCCAGGAGGTGCTCACCCTAAGGTGAGTGAGCCACCATCCAGGACCAAGGGCCATCTGACGGCATGGGAGACCAGGGCATTTCTGGAAGTTCACACAAGCGTTCAGAACAGGGCCTGCTGCCCAAGAGCCGACTGCTCCCGCCCAGCACCGATGTGTCCTCAACGCCAGGAGTCTTCAGCTTCTCATTATTAGCAGAGGTCGTGCGACTTCAGTATATTGTCCGCAGAGAGGACATCCTTACACAACCAGCAACGTGCTTCTAAGGACACGGTTTCTCAAAAGACATGTATTTCTCCATTTATTGTTATTTATTATATTTTTCGTTTACTCTATAAAGATTGTTTCCTACATAGCAGGCTCAGTTCACTTTCTCATGTACTAACTCACTGAATCCTCCCCCAGTGACGCTATGAGGTGTTACTGATACTACTACGCCTATGCTACAGAGGTGGAAACTGAGGCACAGGGACGCAAAAGGACTTGCCTGAGGTCATATGGCTAGGGAATAGAACTGGCTTTGAACTCGAGCAGTCTGGTTCAAGAGCCCGTGGTCTAGACCAGAGGTGAACTTTTCTAGACCAGGTGAACTTTTCCCTTCCCTTCCCTTCCCTTTCTTCTTTTGA
Source organism: Vulpes lagopus (assembly GCF_018345385.1). Taxonomy (NCBI): domain Eukaryota; kingdom Metazoa; phylum Chordata; class Mammalia; order Carnivora; family Canidae; genus Vulpes; species Vulpes lagopus. The sequence goes on from NC_054841.1 coordinate 13,547,209, forward strand.
TTATTTATTTATTTATTCACAAGAGACACACACACACACACACACAGAGGCAGAGACACAGGTAGAGGGAGGAGAAGCAGGCTCCCTGCAGGGAGCCCGATGTGGGACTCGATCCCAGGACTCCAGGATCACACCCTGAGCCAAAGGCAGACACTCAACCACTGAACCACCCAGGTATTGAACTTTTCTATAAAGGGCCAGATAGATAGCAAGTATTTTAGACTCTGTAGCCCACATGGTCTCTGTCACTACTCAACTCTGCTGTGGCAGGACAAAAGCAGCCACAGGCAACATGTAAATAGATGGGCATGGCTATGTTCCAATAAAACTTTATGCAAAAAAAAGGGGGGGTGGGCCAGCGTTGGCCCACGGGATGGATAGAATTTGCCAACTCTTGTTCTAGAGCACTATGCTATCCTGTCATTTTGCTCTCAGTGACAGTCCCTTGCTGCACGGATCCCACATGGGGGAGCATGGGGAAGGGCCATGCAAAACTAAAAAACCATTTCATTTCACCTCGTGACAAGTGTTCTGAAGAAAAGGAAACATGAAGATGTGCTGGAGGGTGAGAGAAACAGAGAGAGCAGGACTGATTGACGGTGTGTGTTTGGGGGAAGGCTACTAGAGGTGGAGTGGGCAGGGAAGGTCTCTCCGAGGAGCTGACGCATGAGCAAAGACCCCAGTGAAACAAAGGAGTCGGCCGCGGGATGCTTAGGTAGCAGGAACAGCAAGTGCAAAGGCCACGAGGCAGGAGCAAGGTCTGTGTGCAGGAGAACACAAGGAAGGCTGTGCAATGAATATATTAAGGAAGTGGGAGTGGGAGGCAAGAGCTGTGGGATCATCAGATGAGGCCATAAGGAGGAGTCTGAACTTTATTCAAAATGTGACTGGAGATCAGAGACTGGCTTCAAGCAAGAAGAATGAAATGATCTGATTTACAACAAAAATAGATCACCTGGGCTGCCTTCATGGCCCAAGTCATCCTATGCAGCCAAGAACCTGGGGAGGTAGGGATTGTTATTATACCCATTTCACAGATGACGGTCTGGGGCTCGTGAATCCCCACTGTACTAACAGATGGAACTCAGCCTCAAGGATGGGTCTGCTCTGATCCTGTCCCTTCCTCCCCCCGTCACTCAGCCCTAGAGGACTTGATGCCAGCTGCTTGGACCGTCATCTCTCAGCCCAAAGGTTTCTTTGTGTTAAGGATCAGGAAAGTGAGGGAGTTTGGCCTGAGCTGATGATACGGGCATAAACGACTTACAAACACCAAACACTGAGGGTGTGTCGTGGTATGACAAACAGTGCTAAGTGTCCCATCACCCCCCACCGCCACCGGGGAACCTAAAGAATGAGAGGAGGGTGGGAGAGAACAAACAACCACTCTGAGTAGCAAAATCAATTCCCTCTTATGTGGTGACAGAGCACTCAGCATACTGTCAGCTGGACTCCCAGCGCCTACAGAAGGGCCCTTTCTCAGCTAGAGGTCACTATGGCTTCTCCCAGTCCCGAGGTAATGTTCTCATGGACATCCATCAGGACACGGGGCGCCTCTTCCCTCACACCTCAACTTAGCTGTCAAGGTACAGCATTGTTGAGAGTGACAGAAATTCATTCATCCATCCTTTCATTTATACCACAAATATTTACTGAGTGTCTTTTATGTGCCAGGCACTGTTCCAGGCATTGGGATGGGTCAGCAAACACAAGAGTTGTATAAATGAATTAAGCAAGATTTGTAGTATGTCTCATGGTAGGGATGCTATGTATGGCTGCACAGGTTGTGCACTGCATAACTCTAGGGGCATCATTCACATGGACTACCATGAAAGTGGTGCCTCCTAGAGTTGAGCAGTGCACATTCCCTACTTCTGGTTGGTGGTGGGAAATACTACAGGAAAAAATATATGACAAAGAATCTGCGTCATGCATGTGGGCTGTGTAGGAGGTACGGCAATTTCAGAGAATGGTTAAGGAGGTGGTGTTTGCTGAGAAGGTGGCATTTGAGTAGATTTTCAGGGGAAGAGGGAGGAAGCCACGTGGGTGGAGGAACAACTGAGATAGAGGGAACCAAGTGTTCAAAGGCCCTGAGGCAGGAATGTGTCTGGAAGAGCTGAGTACCTTCGAGGAGGACAGTGTGGCTGGGACAGAGTGGGGGAGGGGAGGAGTACCAGAAGAGGGCACGGCATAGAGGTAATGGACCAGACCCTTTAGGGCCACATCTAAGGGCATGGGCCCTGGCAACTGGCCAGATTATGTTTCACCCTCAAATATTTTCTTTTTAAAAATTGTATTTATTTATTCATGAGAGACACACACACGGAGACAGAGACATAGGCAGAGGGAGAAGCAGGCTCCCTGTGGGCAGCCTGATGCAGGGCTGGATCCTAAGATCCCAGGTTCACGACCTGAACCAAAGACAGGTGCTCAGCAACTGAGCCACCCAGGCACCCCTCATCCTCAACTACTTATTGAGCACCTATTATGTGCTGGGTAAGACCACGCAGGCTCTTGGCCTCCATGTGGCTTACAACATACACGTGGAAGTGAGTGCTCGCTGTTCTTGTCTGCTCAGCGTCCAGCCCACCTGCTGGTAACAGCATCTTTTTTTTTTTTTTTTAAGATTTTATTTATTCATGAAAGACACACAGAGGAAGAGAAAGAGGGGCAAACAGACACAGGCAGAGGGAGAAGCAGGCTCCATGCAGGGAGCCTGATGTGGGACTTGATCCCGGGTCTCTAGGATCACACCCTGGGCTGAAGGTGGCACTAAACTGCTGAGCCACCTGGGCTGCCCTGGTAACAGCATCTTAAGTGGTTTTTGGGGAGCCTGAGTTTCATCACACCCTATCTGTGTAGTTATGAGGCAGCTGACCCAGCTACCCCCTGAGTGACTGGTTTAAGTCAGGTCAAGGACAGCTTTGTCTGGGACTTAGCTGGAACTACTGGGGAAAAGATAGTCTCTATTCACTGGGGTTACTGAGCTGGCAGGATGTTGGTCTCGTGCTGCTTGGAGGGCAATTTTTGCCACTGCAAATGAAAGAAAATCGAGTTCTCCTGACATTGCTTGAGCCCCTGGATTCAGCTGTGCCTGAAGCCAACCCATCCCTGAACATTTTGGTTATAAAAGCCAATGAATTCATTTTTCTGCTTGTCAGCTTATGTTGGGTTTCTGTTACTTTTAACTGAAAGAGAATTGATTTGACAGCTAATTATGGGGCACATCTAACATGCTGTGCTAGAAAGTAGGGCTATTTAGAGAGTGAAGACACAGTCACCATTCCTGGACTGGAGGAGTTGCAGTCTCGTTCGGGAGACAGGCAAGTAATGAGGTAATAAAACATGTAGTGATAAATGCTGCAAGAGGGACAAGTGTAGGTTGCTAAGGAAACACACAGGAGGGATGCCTAACCCAGCACAGTCAAGGAAAGCTTCCTGGAGGTGGAGTCATCCAGGGTAAGACCCAAAGGCTGAGTGAGCCTTAGCTGGGAAAATCAGTGGCAAATGAGAAAAGCGTTCCTGGTAGAGAGGGAACAGCAGACCAAGGCCCAGAGTTTCTTGGTGCAACTGCAGAGCTGTAGCCTAAAATATAAACTTGAGAATCTCAGAGCTGAGGTGGGAGAGGTTCTGGGAGGGTCTGGAAGCCGGCTCACTGAGTTTGGGCTTCATTCTGTAAATGAGGCACCCAAGACAGCTAGACTGACAGAGACCAAGCAGCTCACACGAATGAACAGAATGGCCCAGGTGAAACACATGGCTTTGTCGTCTTTCATTCTCCAACTCCTGCTGCAAGAAATATTTAACTTTCCTCTTGATTCTTCCTAGCGAGGAACAACCGTGCAGAGGAGAGCAATGATGACTGATATTTGGCCTCAGGCAACAGGGAGTAGTGGGGTCTGTGGCAAACTGGAGCTCACCTGCCCCATTTAAAGGGACAGCTGCCATGCAGCTCCAGCCAACTGATGACAGTTGGGATTGGGGGTGCCTCAAGGCCAGACCTTTTGATTTTTCAAGAGAACCCAGAAATCTGAATTTCTATGTGAATCTTCCAATTTTATTTTTAAAAGAGATTTATTTATTTGAGAAAGAGATTGAGAGTAGGAGCACATGAGCAGGGCAAGGGGCAGAGGAAGAGGGAGAGAGAGAATCTCAAGTAGACTCCCTGCTGATTGCGGGGCCCAATGTGGGGCTTGATCTTACAGCCCTGAGATTACAATCCGAGCTGAAACCAAGATTCGGAGCTTTAATCAACCGAGTCACCCACGTATGCCTTGAAACCTCCCAATTTTAAATGCTGGCAACTAATTAAAAAAATGCAACAAAAAATGTGGTTGAGAGTCACTTGTGGCCTGTTGGCCCTCCTCCTTCCCCCAGCATGATTCTGACACAGGGAGCAACTGGGTGGGAGTGAAGGTCTGAAGGTTGGCCCTACACCTGGGGGCTCTGTGGTTGCTGTCATGTGCTCAGGTGGCCTTGGGGCTCAGAACGGCCTTTGGAGCTCTTGGGTCTGATTCCTTCTCTACCGCTCACTAGCTTGGTGGTCGGGGTGAGGTCCTTCTGGGTAGGATGGGGAGCACCACATCTGCCTTTGTGGGTTTGTCTTGAGGACCAAGGGGATGACTCATGACCTTGTGCCATGCACGTGGGGGGAGGGGTTTATAGCTCTTATCCCTGTAATTGGAGGCTTCTGGGTATGGGTATGTTACAAACGGAAAGTCATCATAAAAGTAAATACTTAAAAAAATTTTTTTTTTTTTAGCTCTTACACATAAACTCGACAATGAGCGAAATGAATTCCTCAAAAACCGCAAACTACCAAAATTCACCCAGGATGAACTAGCATCCAGCATTAAAGGGATTGAATTCAGGGTGAAAAACCTCCTGAGAAACAGAATTTCCAGGTCCAGATAGTTTCACTGGAGAATTCTACCACACATTTCAAGAAAAATGAGCACCAATTCTGGACAATCTCTTTCAGAAAACAGAAGATGATCCTCCTAACTCACTTATGAGGCCAGTGTTACCCTGACCCCAAAACCCAGTGAAGAGATTTAAAAAAAATTCCTAATTTTTGGGGCCACCTGGGTGGCTCAGTGGTTGAGCATCTGCCTTTGGCTCAGGGCATGATCCTGAGGTCCTTGGATCGAGTCCTGCATTGGGCTCCCTGCATGGAGCCTGCTTCTCCTTCTGCCTGTGTCTCTGCCTCCCTCTCTCTGTCTCTCATGAATGAATAAATTAAATCTTAAAAAAAAAAAACCCTCCTTAGTTTTCAAAAAAAAAAAAAAAATGTGGATCGTTTTCTAGTTCCAGGTGCCCTTCAGGAAACATCACTTGATTCTGATGAACAAACCCCTCTCTAGTTCCTAAATATTTTCATCAGCTCAAAAGAAAAGCCTGTACCCACGAGGCTGCTGCTCCCCATTTCCCCCACACCCCTCCGAGGCTCCGGGAACCACCCAGCTGTGTTCTATGTGTATGGATTTACATATTCTGGATATTTCATAGAAATGGAATCACACAGGTATGACCTTTTGCGTTGGGCTTCTGTTATGTAGCATAATGTTTTTAGGGTCTGTCCACACTGTAGCGTGGATGGGCACATTGTGTCTTTTAATGGCTGAAAAATATTCTATTGTATGAACATCCTAAGATGTGTTTATCCATTCATCCGTTGATGGACATTTCCAAAGAGATTTTTTTTTTCTGAGATTCTTTTTTTAAGATTTTATTTATCTATTCCTGAGAGACACACAGAGACACAGGCAGAGGGAGAAGCAGACTTCCTGTGGGGAGCCCAATGCGGGACTCGATCCGGGGACTCCGGGATCATGACCTGAGCCGAAGGCAGACACTCAACCACTGAGCCACCCAGGTGCCCCCCAAAGAGATTCTAAAACTACTTATTTCAATTTTGAACTAGGCCCCATGGGGGGACCTGGATCAGAGATCTCCCCCTCCGCCATCGGAAGGGCCTACAAGTTCACTAGTTCACAGAGAAAGTGGGGGGAAGCAGGCATGGTGGGGGGAACCTCCTAATTCCCTGTCAAAGTCAATCCCCAATACAACCACTCTGATACCTTCCTGCCATTCATCGAGTGACACCCTCACCCCTAAAGGCTCTCGGCAATTCCAGCGATCTTGGGACAGCTCAAGAGCCCTATTGTTGGAAAATAAGTACCGTAAAAAGTGCAGGTGGGGTGACGGGGGAGGCAGCTTCTCAACCTGCTAGTTAAGTGTAAGGGAAAATTGTTCTCATTATTTAGGTTCACAGGGGTGCCTAGGATTTTTTTTCATTCCTTATCATTGTGAGCACCAAGCTCTATATTTACAGAAGACAAAGAGCTTCTTGCCCGAGCCCAACCAGCCCAACCTACAGTCTGTTGTAGGTTTTGCATAGGTGGTTTAAATCCCCCTTCTTATTATTACATTTTTTTTCAGATCCCCTTCAGCATTCACTGAAAGGCAGAACTAAGGAAGGAAACAACAACAACAAAAAGTTGGTGAAAGAAGTCTTGGGAAGCGGTCAGTCCGCATTTGTTAAATTTGTGGGTGGAAAAATCAGGGGTCTTCACCAGCTTGAAAACCCGCAACCTAAGTTGATTCTGCAAGGAAATGGTCTCTCTCCAAGCAGCAGAGAGCACAGGGCTTCAAACAAAGTCCCTGCTAATGAGCACTTTTCTGACGACCCCAAACCATCTCTAAAATATATTTTATGTTGGAAATAATCCTTTAATGCTCTAAAATACATAAGCAGAGGCACTTGGCATGGAGGCCCACGGGCTCAGGGAAGCATTATTACAGGGGATTAAATCTACAAAGGGTACCACCCCCTGCCCACGGCCCCTCCAACTGTCATTCACCTCTAGGACATCTTTCAAAGCATTTCCAACCTCTTCCTCACCCACCCCCGCCAGAATGACAACCACAGATGCTTGCTTCTTGCCCTAATGGATGAGAGTGGTGTGGCCAGCCAAGTCACCAGCCCTGGTCCTACAAAGAAAATAATCACCACTCTCGAAGGCCCATCAAAGTCCTCATTTCTTTATTAGCCACAAAGACTAAATACCTTTCACTTCACCGAAAGGAGAGCTGGAGGGGGAAAAAAACAAAGATTTAAATACAAGGTTTAACCCCCAGTGGGGGAAAGAAATCTCCGACTTCCTCAGAAAATCCTTTCCAAATTGTCTTCATCTTGACTTAATCCACATCTACCGAGTGAATTAGGCAGTATTTATTTTGAAAATCTATTTTATAGAGTTCCAAGGACTCTGTTTTCCTTGGGCAGGGCTGACTCCGTTTCAGAGCTGGGGGCCGCTGCGAGGGCCTCGCCAGGCCTTTAAACTTCCAAGGCGCTTGCCTCACACGGCTAAAGGAGTGTAAATAAACACAGCTGAGCCCGGAGAAATTGGAAGGTTTTCTCATTAAAGAAATAAAATAAACAGATGTCCTTAAGCACTTTGGCTTGTGTTTGTCAAAGGATGGAAAGCTCGAGAGGTCTGAGCGGCAGAGGTGAATTAGAGCCGCATCTCAAGGTAGACGGAGCAAAAAAGAAAGAAAAGGAAAGAATCTGTGGTCCTCTGAATTAACTAATAGTCCTCCAGGGAGGGCACTTTTGATTTGAACCGTAGCAACTTCTACAAATAGTTTTTAACTGCTGGGTCATAAAACCGGGGTTTTTTATTTCTTCTCAGTTTGTAAAGCAGTAACGGACAGGCTCAGCCGTGTATCGCCAACTGGATCTGATTGAATCCTGATGGCACCGCGCTGGGTATTGGATTCCGGAATCCGAGCCGGAATCACGTAATAACACCCGCTGAGGAGTGGGGGAGGACGGTGGCTGGTCGGAGGGGGCAGAGGAGCCATGGGGGGGGGGTTGTGTGTAGAGCCAAGACCTGGCCCGGCTCCTTCTACCCAGCCCCTTCCAGATGCACAAAGAGGCTGGCGGGCTGGCTGGATCCACGAGGAGAGTCATCACCCAGTGCGTTCATGGCTTACACCTTGGTGCACACACTAACGTGTGAGGGGATTACCTGGGGGTCAGGTTTCAATGTCCATTCTGGTTCAGGATGCCTGGGACCCAAGACTCTGCATTTTTTTATTTTTTTGAGTTTAAAATTTTTTTATTTCAAATCTAAATATTTTATTTTTTATTTATTTTTTTAAAGATTTATTTATTTATTTATTCATGATAGACATAGAGAGAGAGAGAGGCAGAGACACAGGAGGAGGGAGAAGCAGGCTCCATGCAGGGAGCCCGACGTGGGACTCGATCCGGGACTCCAGGATCGCGCCCTTGGCCAAAGGCAGGCATTAAACTGCTGAGCCATCCAGGGATCCTCTGGATGACTCTTTTTTTTTAAAAGATTTTATTTATATGTTCATGAGAAAGAGAGAGAGGGGCAGAGACATAGGCAGAGGGAGAAGCAGGCTCTCCATGGGGAACCTGATGCGGGACTCGATCCCAGGACCCCGGGATCACAACCTGAGCCAGAGGCAGACGCTCAACCACTGAGCCACCCAGGGATCCCCCTCAAATCTAAATATTTTAAATAAGTCAGGGGGCACTATTTAGAGCATCTCTACAGGATTCTTATAAAAGGAATCTTCATCCATCTGAATTTTGAATTGCTGTATTTAAAATGTGGGGCTACATCTGGCTGTTCTGAATGCCCATTGGTCATATTTGCAATGGTTTCATGTCACTGTCATCCTTCAGGGGCCAGAGGTGCCACCTCCTCCAAAATATAGTGACATTCTGATTTCAGTCCTTGGAGCTCTAAATGTCATCAGGACCGTGATTTTGGTGCAAGTCACCTTTCCTTCTTCTAACAACTTAGATTTACAAGTGTATGTTGAAGATAAAGGATTTTTAAAAAATTTAAATTCAATTTGCCAACATATAGCATAACACCCAGTGCCCATCCCATCAAGTGCCGTCCTTGGTGTCCATCACCCAGTCACCCCATCCCCCCTCCTCCCCGAGACTCTGTATTTCTAGCAGCTCCCCGCAGATGCTGGTGCCCAGGACACACTTCAGGAGGGCTTATGTTATGGGTTCTGACACTGAGGAGTTCCCATTTTTGTGATTGGGAGGAAGTCTGAACATCCAGACCTCATTGCGGTCTTAGTCTGGGGCTCCCCAGAAGCAGCCCCCAGGCCTAGGCTTGGGTGCCAGCAGTTCACGGGGAGGAGACCCCGGGGAAGCTCTGGTGGCTGAGCAAGGAAGTGGGGGCGGGGGAAGGAAGTCAATGAGGTCAATGAGCAGGTGACTGCTGTGCACAACTGGGGACATCTGGGAGACTGTGAGGAACACCCCAGAGTGTCACAGGTCCCAGCGGAGGGAGGCCATCATGCCCACAGGAGTGGGGAGGGCTTCGGGGACAGGGCGGAGTGCTGCCAGCACCCCTCTAGTGAGAGTTCCATCCCAGCCACTCCATAATGATGATGGTGATGGGATCCCGTTGCCAAGCAACCCCAGCGAGAAATGAGCCACTGCAGTGGTGCTCTGGCCAGTGCCGTGGTGCTTGGAGCCATCGACAGGGCATTTAGGCCTAGGCAGGAAGGGCAGAGAGCAGACACGGGGTGAGGAGCGCCGCTTCCCTTCCAGTTGCTGGAAGAGGGGAGGAGTGCTGGTGGCAGGGGTTTGCACCACCCCAACACAACAGAGCCCCCAGCAAACAGAATCCCGGGATATGTGCCTGAGGGGAAGGCGACAGCCCACATTCCTCAGAGGACACCAAAGGCCCGGCCTAGAACTACCTGACAAGGCTGAGAGGTCGCTGGGGGGAACTGGGGGCCAATCCTCTCTGCCCCTGCATATCGCACACGCTCTGGGCACCAGCTGGCATTGGTGGGTCACAAATATGTGTTTCTGGGGACAAAGAGCACCACACAGGAGTGGAAGGGCTTGGCACCCAGGTGGCACATGTAACCCTCTGTTCCAGGGAGTGAGGGGGGTGAGGTGCACCTGGGGGCACGTGTCCTGTCCCCACTCTTTGGAAACTCAGGCCTGGCGTTACTAGACCTCCCCGGTCTTTAAGAGAAGTGAGGCATCCAGATTTTTATGTAAAATAGCCAGGTTTAAAAATACTGGCAGGGTGCCTGGGTGGCTCAGTCATTTGAGTGTCTGACTCTTGGTTTTGGCTCAGGTCACCATCTCAGGGTGGTGGGATCGAGCCCCACATCGGGCTCTGTGGTGGGCATGGAATCTGCTTAGGATTTTCTCTCTCCCTCTGCCCCTCGCCCCCGCACGCATGTGTGCGCGCGCTCTCTCTCTCTCAAAAAACAAACAAACAAACAAACAAACAAAACAAAACAAAACAAAACAAAACCAACAACAAAAAACTCATTGGCAATGAATTGAGAATTTAAGGAAATGCAGGGGGCCAGACTAAACCTGTCTTTATGCCAGATTTGGCCCTGCACTGCCAGTGTTAAACCTCGAATCTTTTTTTCTGATGAGCAGGGCATGGCTCTTTAAAAGGTGCCACAGAAGGAAACCCTGGATGGGATTCTGCTCAGGCAGGCATCAAGGGCCACGTGGTTCCGGCCTAGGTTCCCCACATGCCGGAATGTCCCTGGCCCCTGGCCTGCCTAGAGGGGCCACTTGCTCAATGCTCCATGGCCTTCGCGGAGCCCCTGCTGTGGGCCAAGCTCTGGGTGAGGCCAGGTCAGGCTGGCACCCAGCATCGTGGCCCCGGAGAGATGCTGACGAGCCCCTGTCTTGTCATGTGTGTGGACATCTGTTCCCTTGAGGGCAGGCACCCTGGAATCTCAATTCTGCAGTGCTTGCAATTGCTTACATTTACAACTCCCTGCCTGCAAACTATTTATTTATTTGCTTATTTAACAAATATTTGTCAGGCAGATGTGCCAGGTGCTGCTGGATGCCAGGGGACAAAGCTATGAACACATCAGACCCAGTCCCTGCATTCTTGGAGCTCAGGGTCAAGTAGAAGGGTTCCCCTCCAGTGGGTTTTCATTTCTACCCTGAGAACATTCACACGGATCGCTGGGGATACAGTTTAGATGCACGGTTGAGAGCAGTAGGCCACACCTTGGCTTTCATCCCTTCCAAACTGGGTGACTCAGCCACTTTTGAGTGTCGGTTTCTCCAGAAATGGGGGTAAGAGGACAGCCATGCCTTACAGGTTTGTGGTGGGGATGCGGTGAGAGCGAACCCTTCAAGCTCAAGCGCTCCCTGAAGGATGCTTGTTGCTGCCATGTCTGTGAGGGTGGGAATTGAGGGGTCCTGGGTGTCCTTTTCGTGGGGAGGGTGGAGAAGGTAAACATGGAATTCAGAGCAGCCATTAGACACAGGGTTTCTCAGCTGCAGCACTACGTACATTTGGGGTCAGATAACTCTCTGCGGTGGGGGCAACCTGTGCATTGTGGGATGTTTCACAGCAGCCCTGGCCTCCACCCACTGGATGCCAGTAGCACCCCTCTAAGTTGTGACAACCAATAATGGTTGTGACATTGCCAAATGGCTGTTGGGGGACAAGTCACCTCCAGTTGAGGACCAGTGAGTCAGACCCTGGATGTATGGCCACGTGGAAGGATCTAAAACCAGAGCTGAAGGAGAAAAGTGAGAAACACTGGGTGTTTAAACAACGCCGTTCGTATCTGTGACAGAAATGCACACAAAAAACCAGCATATATTTCACAGGAAAACAAACAGAATCTACAGCATTAAACTATGGGGAGGGGAGGAGGAAGATCCAAATGGGTCTAAAAGGAAACGCACAACGCACCCCCGTGAAACGAGAGGAGCTTCGTGTGCACAAAGAGTATGAATAACTCAACGTCTGCATGTGAGGTCCAACTTAAAAAATAATAGCGCTCACAGCAGAGTACTTGGCATATAGCGCATCGTGCAAAAAAATAGGATAATTTGTTCAAGAGAATTCGCTAGTTGGCAATAGGGAGGCGAACAGGTCAGGTCTCTTCAGAGGAAGATCCTGGATGGAAAACAGGACTTCTCTGTAGCCCACTGTGGACTCGTGTTGCACTCTTTATCTGTGGTTGATTCTGTCTTTAAAATATATCCAGACTGCCACACTGCTCACCACTCCACCTCTACCACCCTGCTCCAAACAAACACCATCTTTCAGCTGGACCTTTGCAGTAGTCTGCTCACTGGTCTCCCTGCTTCCAATCTTGCTCCCCTGTGGTCTGCTCTCCTCAGGGGAACAGCCAGAGGGATTCTTTAGAAATAGAACTCAGACCCTGTCCTTCCTCTACTCCAGCCCCCGTGGCTCCCACTTCAGAGTCAAAGCCTGGTGAGTTATTACTCTCCTCCTTGCTTGCTCTGCTCCAACCATGTCAGCTTCCTAAAATCCACCAGGCAACTTCTGCCTCCGGGGCTTTGCGCTTGCTTTTCCCTCTGCTCCTCTGTCAAATATCTGTTCCTCTACTTCCTTTAAATCTTTACTCAACATTCAGCTTCTCCATAAGGCCTCCTTCCTTGGCTGTCTTTTCTCAAATTTAATTTCAATCCCTGTCCCCGGAAATACTTCAAATACTTCGAAGAACACCATCCACAAAGCGAAAGACAACCCACCGAATGGGGAAAAAATATTTGCAAATCACATATCTCCCATTGCAAAAGACTGCAGATCACATACACATCCAGAATATATAAAGAACTCTTAGAGGTCAACAAGAAAAAGACCTACGGATTAAGAAGTGGACAAAGGATCTGAAGACATATTTCTCTAAAGAGGATACTACCAATGGCCAATGAGCACACAAAAACATCATTAGTCAACATAATTAGTCATTAAGGACGTACGACTCAAAACCACCACTTCACATCCACTGGGAGAACTATAACCAAAGACATACTAACAAGTGTTGGTGAGGAAGTGGAGAAATTGGAACCCTTACATACTACGTAGGGGAGCGTCACATGATGCAACTGCTCTGGAGAGCAGTCTGGCAGTTTGTCAAAATGTTAAACCCGGAGTTACCATATGACCCGGCAATTCCACTTCAGGTACACACCTAAGAGAACTGAAGACAGATGTCCATGCAAAAGCTCATCCTCGATGTACGCAGCATTATTCGTAACAGCCCGAAGCCTAGCAGCCCCTCCGTTCACGAAGGGACAGGCAAAGTGGAGTCCAGTCCATACAAGGGAGAATCCCACGGCAATGAGAAGGGACGGAGGGGTGGTATTCTCTACAGCGTGGATGGATCTCGAAAACAGCAGGCTAAGTGAAAGGGGCAGGTCACAAAAGACCACATATTGTATGATTTATTCCCCCCCCCCGTATGATTTATTTTATAATAAATGTCTAGAAGAGACAAATCTCTGGAGGCCAAAAGCAGATTTGTAGTTTGCCAGGGCCTGGGGGAGACAGGGAAGTGACTGCTTAAGGGCACAGGCTTTCCTTCTGGGGTGATGAAAACATCCTAAAATTAGATGGTGGTGATGGTTGCACAACTCTGTGAGATGCTAAACATCGCTGAATTGTACAGACTGGAGCATGCAGGTAGGGCGTGGGGACTAGATCTCCAGAAAGCTGTTATTAAAAAGACACACACAGCTGGTCCCAGAGTTGACTTTCCAACGGATACTGAGCTGCCTGGAAAGCAAGGCACAAAGGGAGGAGTCGGGGGACTCACTGTGAACCCCTGGACGGTGGACTGCTGATTAATCCTTCTTAGAGTCCTCTCCTGGCCACAGGCAAAGAAAGGCTCCTGACCACCTTGCATTTGCCTAATCCGGGCTGGAAAAAAGTAGAGTTCAGGGACTGCTGGGAGCGGGGTGGGAGGAGGAGAGGTTAGGGAAGAGGCGGCGATTGCTGGCTGCTCCAGCTCTCCGGGGAATTTCTAATGGATCCACAAGATGAGGGGAGGTACAGCTACCAAGGGGTTGCTCTGGCGCCGAGCACCGGGTAGGAAGAGATGGAAAGGAAGTGGAGAGATGACAGCCTCGAGCAGCACATGCCTCTGATTGGGAACAGGAAGAGAGCCCAGTTTCTGTTTGAAAATTCAAACACTCTGTTTTGAATCATTCCTTAATCATTTTAGCTCTGTTGGTCTTATTTCCCTAAGTAAACAGCAAGTTACCCCTTTGGCTGGGACCACAATTGGTATGATTTCTGCTTCCTGGACAGTGCTCAATGCAGTGGCCACAGGCAAAGAGCCGCTGGGCGCTGGCATGGATGTACAGGCTGTCTCGGCCTTCAGAGCCCATTCTGGACCTCCGTGGTCCTCACCCTCTTCTGGAAAGAGCATTTCAGTTTCCTTTGGGAAACATCCGTCCCCCATTCTGTGCATTTGGTAGGGATGGAGCTGATCTGCTCCTCTATTCTCTCTGGGCATCAGCTCTTGATCTGGGCTGGCTAATCAGAGCCACAGAGGTTGGGCCGATGAGATTCAAGCCTGAGAGTTGTGCTGGAATTCAGGAAGTAGGCCTTCTTTTTCAGCTGGGATTGCTGACAGGGAGTTGCTCTATGGAGAGAGTCAGCTGAGGGATACAGAAAGACCAAGCCCCGAGAACATTGCTTGTGCTCCTGGATCCAGCCCAACCTGAATTCCAGATTCCTCTGAGTGTTTCAATTATTATGATTCAATAAATACCCTTTATAGCTTAAACACTGCATGCTTCAAACTGACTCCTGCTTGATACCAGTATTTAATAATGAGCTCCACATAGCTGTAGGTTCTGGAAAAGCACAAAGAGGAAGAGTTGTGGGCCAAAAGTCAAGGTCACATATTTTTGTTCTATTATGAATACCTTGACTACATAACCCCCCGGTGCCTCAGTTACTCTGTCAGCAAGATGGGGCTCATGCTCCTGTTCCTCTAGGTCCTCGATACTTCTCTGATTTCCAAGTTTATTGCTGTAGCCCAGACCTCTCTTTGGAGCTTCAGAACTACAAATACGATTGCCCTCTACGTTCTTCAACATTTTTCTCTTTCATTGTTCTTCGTCTTATTAGATGGTACTTTGCGCTAGGAAAACGCTAGCTGTCCAATATCCATTCTTCCTTTCTTTCTGAACTTTAATGGTGCACGTGATGAGACTGCATTTCCCAGACTCCCTTGCAGCTACCTGTGGCCATGTGATCAGGTTCCAGCCAATGGGATACAAATAGAAATGATACGTATAGGTTCTGTATCTGGCCCTTAGCAGAGAGGGGAAAAAAATAAAAAGGAAGTAAAATAAAGAGGAGTAAATTCTCCTTTTCCTGTTCCCTCTTCCCATTGAGTGGAATGTACCATGGGGGTGAGCTAGGTTTTATCTTGCCTATGAGGGCAACGGTCTAGGGATGACAGAGAACACATAGGGCCTTGGTGCCTGGTGCTGTGTAGCAGCCCTACCAGCTGGAGCTGCTCATGCCTGGACTGCTATGTGGAAGAAATAAACTGTCTTGCTTAAGCCATGGTTATTTTGGGTCTCCCTCGGGGTGGCTGGCTTTAGCAAATGAAAATAAAAATCCCCCATTCCTTACCTAGGGGAGAACTGGAGGAGGGAGTGGTGAATTCTAGAATTGGAGTGAACATGGCACAGGGGACCTGGGATGCTCCAAGAGCTTCTCATCTCAGCTTTCCCTGGACATCCTGGGTGCTCACAGGCAGGCAAGTGAGCCTGAAATATGACTTTTACTCTCTCCTGGGTGATCTTACTCTCTCTGGGCCTCAGTTTCTCCTTCTGTACTATGGAGACTATTTGTGCATGTTGGTCTCCTAGGTCCTTCCAACTCCGGCCTTCAGTGGTTCTGAAATTCCAGCATAGATGTTGGCACTCAGATGCCAGTGGGGCCAAGTGGGTTAAACAGGCCAAGTAGGGGCTGTGGTTGGGCTGCACAGCAGACGCCCCCTCTAAGGAGGCTAGTCGCTACTCAGCTCCTGTTGATTGCTGCCACATGAGAATGTAGGATTGCCAGATTTTCTAATTTTTCAAGAAGAGTTGGAAATCTGGATTGTTTTGGTCTGTACAATCTCCTGATTTTTAAATGTTGGCGACAAATTCACATTTTTTCAAACACTCTAGGGGCCAAACAAAAATGTCTGCAGGCTGAATTTGGTCGGTGGCCACCAGCTAGGCATTTTTTGTTTTGATACTATTTTCCTTCCTTCCTTCCTTCGACAAATATTTATTTGGCGCCTTCTAAGTCGCAGGGGGCGGGGGAGACTGTTCTATGAACTGAGGATAAAGCAATGAACAAAACAGGGCAAAAAATGTGCCTGTCATCATGTAGCTTTCATTCTAGAGGATTGTTCTGACTTATTCATGCAACAAATATTTATTGAGCAATTCTGGTCCAGGCACATGTTCGTGGACCCTGCCCTGATGGTACATATAGCCTAGAAGGGAGGCAGACGGTGAGTGCATAATTATGCATGAAAAACACAGTAATAAGAAGAATTGCAATTTAGATAAAGGGGAGTGGTTAGCAAAGTCCTCTTGAAGGAAGCTAATGAGAACTGAAACTAAGATTTAATCTAGTGAAACAACATGCTAGAATGTTCCAGATTACAGCAGAGGCTTCCAGTGTGCCCCTTCCCCATTTCCCCTCAGCTGTTGCCATTCCTCTACATGCAGAGGCTTTCAATTGTTAGCACCATGCTCTAGGGCTTCCTTGGGGCCGGCGGGCAGTGCAGGGAGGTGATACTCTTAGTAGAGCCTTCAACCTATGACAGAAGGGAACTTGTGGGTAAATATCCCAGCACCCTCACTCATTCCAGGGTCAACTTGGGATGTATGTTCTAGAGTCTCCTGGGGGCCTCTGGTGGGACTGAGCCTCATCTGTAGGAGTAACTATTTATGCAACCTGTACTGGCCACCTCCTCTGCCCCTGCCTCACCTTCCTGCTCCGTGCCTGGTCCTTCCTGGGAGAAACCCAGCAGAGACGAGAGACAATGTGGCTGAGTCTGAGGGCAGAAAGCAATTTAGGATGAGTAGTGGGAAATGGGGCTGCAGAGTGGGGCGGGAGCCAGCTCATGAAGGGCCTTGGGGGGCTGGGGTTAGGGTTTGTCGACGAGGAAGCTGGTGACCATTTTCTAGAAAGGAAGTGGCACGATCGGGGCTTGTGTTGGAGGAAGACCCTTCTGGCAAAGAGGACTGACGCGGCTCAGGTGGCATGGGCTCAGAAAGGTGCTCTGGGCTTTGTGCCTGTCTTGAGGATGCCCACAGTTGGGTTTCTGGAACGGTGCTGACATAGACACAAAGACCATCCCCAAGATTACACAGCCCTACACAATCTACCAGAACCCAACTGTTCCGCTGTAGAACTTCAGAGTGGGCTATCTCTAAGGGCAGGCAGGGTGAAAGCATGCTTTCTTTAGGTGGGGGGGGGGGGGGGAAAGGAACTTAACCCTTGGTTAGAAAACCCCAAACACACCCAGACCGAGTGGGCAACCCACTACTCTAGGCCCTTTGGGATGGGCCAACCTTTTGCAATGGCTGCCAAGTCCACTCTGGTGTTTTCAGCAGCTCTGACTCTGCCATCCTCTACCTAAGCTGTGCTCCATCCAAGAACGCACGCCGGATTTCCCGCAGGCACTGCTAGACATATTAACGGCATTCCTACGTGGCAAGAGATTTCTGCACCACCGACACCATTTTTATATTCTTTACAACATAATGGCAGATGATAAATCTATCCCACTAATTACACATCCAGCTTGTTATAACCCCCATAAAAAACATGAGCAGCTGGAAAAGCCATGAGGTGATGTCAAATCATATTTCTGGTCTCTAAACAGAAACAGAAATATTTTCCAGGCGCTGGTGAGTCTCATGGTTCCTACCCATGCGTGGAAGCAGCTGCCAGCAGGTCGCTCACCTCGGATGAGATGATGGCTCGCCTGTTCTCGAAAGCTCTGTCTCTCCACCCCCACCTGTCTCCCTGCAGAGATGGCATCCACATGTGGTCTGCTGGGGAGGCCACAGGGCCAAGGCCTAGAATCGGCAGGCCTTGGCTGCTAGCTGCCCGGTTCGTTTTTGCATTATTAAGGTGGGGTCCGTGGTGCCTGCCTTCACCACCCCGCAGCTGACAGCATTTGCCCAGAATTCTAACTGGACGGTTCTCCGATATAACTTGATGATATGTTTGCAAAGCTGTGGCGAAGGTCCACGCCGGAGCTGAGAGAACACCTCCCCCTCGTCTCAGAGAAACGGAAGGAAAATGGAATTCATCTGCCGGAGACACTAAGATAAACAACAGGGAACCAGAAAAATACTTTACCTCGTTTTTTAGCTAAGATTACTGGTTTTGGCCACAGTGCATCCTCGCCCTCTTAGGAGGGAGACAGCTGAAGCCTCTAAGCTTATATCCTACCAAGTGGATGCTGAACGCCTTGTGTGTTGGAAGAAAGGATGGGGGATGACAGGAGGGGAAGCTAATTAAATTTTCACATGTCGAGGAAAAATTTCATAGGAGTTCTCAAACCCAGACTGACCCAGAGGGGCAGCTTTAGTTGGAGAAGCCGTCTCATAAACTACCCCCACAATTCCCAGGACAAACCAGCTGGACAGATTGTCATGTTGAAAAAAAGAGAGAGAGAGGGAGACACAGAGAGAGAGAGAGAGAGAGAAGAGACAAAATGGATTCTTACCTTCCCATATCTGGATGCAAAAGTCCCGGTGAGTAAGGAGTGAAAAATAATTATTGTCTCATCCAAATCCCACACGAACACACGCTGTGATGAAAGAGAGGAAGAGAATGGAGACAAATGGACTCGCTTGCATCTGACTTAATGTCTGCAGAAATTAATTCCCCGGGAGGAGAGAGAAATCTTGAAAAACATTATCTTTAAGTTATAAAACATGTGACTCACTGATGTGTCACTGGGTCCCCATCCAACCTCAGCTGTGTAAAGTGGATTCTGATGGCCAATTCTGGTCTCCTATCAACCCACAGATGCCAGAACCAAGAAGCCTGTTCTTGCCTTCCACATAAAAGCTCGAAAATGGAGGAGCCCAGGCCAAAAACAACAATAAAAATCATATAACTCATTGGGAAAAATGAAGTACTACCTTTTTTTTTTTTTTTTTTTTTTTTTTTACATTCACCGCTCACCATAAACCCAACTGCTTCTAAATGCTCCTGTTTTTAACAATCCTGGGGATTACCTCCACAACTCTTAAGTAACATACTTATGCCTTCTTTACTTCCCAATTTGCTAACTTTAGACAATAGCTCTTGACTGAGTAATGCAAAAGATGAGGGTTTAGCTCCTGGTAATGTCCCTCATTTTTCCAGGACTTTGCATTTTTCACATATGTGAGGCCCTTTATTTCTAAGACCATCTACTTTGGACACTTTCCTCGGCTAAAACAGTAAATCCCCCATGGAAGATGATGGCTGCTGGCGTCCCCACCCCTTCCTCCACTCCCCCGGCTCCGATTTGAGCAGCGTTGTTAGCCTTACTTTGCGCTGCCAACATGGACAGACTTATTCGTGCATTTGGTTTCAGAGCTGCACTTCCATCTCCTGGGCTCTGTCTAGATGCTGCTTTTCAAAGCTGGTAACCAGTAAAGAGCACTCACATCTTGTGATTACCGTTCCCTGCAGAGCCCAGTAATGCTGGGATTTCCCTTCCTTCTCTGGGTGTCAGATGTCCTAACCCTAGAGCCACTTTTCAAGAGACAGTTCCTCCTATCGAGGTCACGTCCTTTCCTGCGCTCTTTCTCAGTTAAAATCATGCCATATCCCGGTGTGTCGATGTAGGAGCCATGTCCTGTCTGGAACAACTTTTTGTTTTTGCAGGAGTTTATTAATTTCTTTAATTCTTTTCTAGTTTCCAATGATGTGTCTTCATTAGAATCTCAAATTTGGCCACACCCTCCATATCAAAGCTGTTCCTCCTCAGTGACAGGATGTTCCAGTGTGGACTGGATCATCTTCAGGCTTGCCGCATAGCTAGCATCCTGAGATGTCCTTTTACTGCATTTCCAGATGAGATCCACTTTTCTTGGATCCCAAGTCTTTTTTTTTTTTTTTAAGATCTTATTTATTTATTTGAGAGAGAGAGAGAGTGAGAGAGTGAGCACAGGCACAAGGAGGGGAGGAGGGCAAGTAGGGAGGAGCAGAGGAGGAGAGAGAGGGACACGCAGACTGCGCTAAGTGCAGAGCCCAATGTGGGGCTTGATCCCAAGACTCCAAGACTGTGACCTGAGCTGAAACCAAGAGTTGGATGCTCAACCAACTGAGCCACCTAGGTGCCCCTCTCTTTGGTTTTCTTCCTGGTTTGCTTGAGCACATCTTTAAGCTGCTTCTTCTAAAATGATGCCTCGAAAATAGAATTCCTACATCGCTATCTTTATGTTGCTCTATGGTACCTCCGGGTACAGAATTCCAATTGGAAAATAATGTCCTCTAGATGTTTGAAAGCATTCCTCCATTGGCTTGTAGTGTCCGGTGTGACTGGTGACAAGTGTGATGTTTCATTGATCTTCAGTCCTTTGTAAGTTTTGCTTTTTTTTTCTCTTTTGGATACTTAGGATCTTTATATTTGCAATCTTCAAGTTCCAGGAGGATATACCTAGCTGTGATCTTTTTGCATTCATACTGTTCAGCACCTGGCATTTTCGATCTTCCTTCCTTCTTTCTTTTTTTTCGATCTTATTTCTTTAAATGATTTCCTCCCACCGTTTCCACTGTTCTCTCTTGCTGGAATTCCTGACAGTCAAATTAGACTTTTTTGATCGATACTGCTTATACTTAAATACTTTCTATAGTTTTGTCTTTTTGATCTGTACTCTGGGAGGTTTCTTAAACATTTTCTCCTAATCCTTCTATTGAACTTCTGTCATTTAAAAATTTCCAGTGACTCTTACTTTGTCTCTGAATATTTCCTTCCCAAGAGCCTCCACTTCTTATTTTCTGGAGGCAAGAGCTTCTTGGATCCTTATAAGAAAGCCAAACAGAATTTTCCTACGTTCTTTTTTATTTCTTATATTCTATCATTTATCCTATTACCTTTTCTTGACCTAATTTTTCACATTGTTGGTTTTCCTCATTTTCCTGGTGATGACTGTTTTTAAGAGCAAAGGGCCCGACTGATTGTGTGTGTAGCTGGTGTAGGGGATGAGCGCCAAAGGCAGCTACTCAGTCTGCCATCTCGAATGGGCCACCCCTGAAAACTCTCTGGAGGTGAATGGCTCTACTTACACATAGGCCTTTGCCATGCCCTTAACAGTAAAGAGCAGGGTGGTCTGTAGGAGGAGAAGGTCAGTTAGTGCAGGGATTTTTCAAAGTAATCGGCAGATCTGAGTGTCATTTCATGAGTTTTTTGGTCTAATTATAGTTATGTGTGTGTATGTGCTGGGTCACAGTATTAAGTGTTGTTCTTATTATGAGTCATGGTAAAAAAAAGTTTGACAACTATTTTTTTTAAAGATTTTATTTATTTATTCAGGAGAGACACACAGAGAGAGGCAGAAACATAGGCAGAGGGAGAAGCAGGCTCTCTGCAGGGAGCTCAATGTGGGACTCGATCCCAGGACCTGGGGATCATGCCCTGAGCTGAAGGCAGACGCTCAACCACTGGGCCACCCAGGTGCCCAACAACTACTGTTTTTAAGAAGGGCTTCTGGATTTCAATATTCTAAGTCCTAGTTTATCTGAACTAACTCAGCTGGATTAGTTAAACTTAGAAATTTTGGTAAAGGAATTAAAAAAAATCAGTGAATATTTTCAAATTGAATGCAGATTCCATTAATTTATGTACTACACTCCCTTTGAAGAACAAAGTCTGTCCCCCTCCCTAGCCCTCTCTTCCCCTGCCCTAGATCCTTAGTGAGTGGGTTTCTGGGGGCTATTATGCAGGTGACCCGACTCTCTAGCTCACTAGGGTTTGGGTCAGAGAAAGCCCCTAATCCCAACTGGGTCAAAGGCCTTTCCTTGAAAACTTCAAATTGGAACCTAGAAAGACATTCATCATCTTTGAGTGGCTGTTGGCGGCCACGCGATCTGAAGGACAGGGAGGGCCAGTCTCTAGGGAAGAGACGGATGGAAAGACCACCCCACCCTCTTCCAGGACCTGGATTCAGTTAGAAGCAGAGTGGGGCTGGAGGAGGGTGGAGCCCAGGGGCCAGCCGCTGAAAAGACACCAGGTCCGGGAGTCCAGCACCTGCACTGTGGCGTGTGGGGAGAGAAGGTATAAACGTACTTCCTTGCCTCGTCTACCTACTGGTTCCAGTATCCTGCTGACACTCTGCTGTCCCCCGCCCTGGGGTTCTGAGAGTATTTCGGTATCCCTAAAATAACTTCTGCTTTTTCACTTGAGCTAGCTCAGGTTGGTTTCTGGCACCTGCAGTTGAGGGATTTCAACTAATCTACACTCAGAATTTCTCTCCTTTCCACTTCTCTACATAACTTCTCTCTCGTGGGCTCCCGTCATTAGCAACACTGCCAAAGACTTGGGAGGTGAGACCCGGGCCAACCCTCCACGCTGACGGCGAGCATGGAAGTAAAACATAGCTCACGCTTTTTTGACTGTCCTTGCCTAGTTGTTTCCTCTGGAATCAAGACGCAGATGTTTCCAGAATGGTATCGCCCTATAAACCCCGACTTCCCTGCCACCTCCACTACCTTCTCCGTTCAGCGGAAAATGTCTCCCTCCCCACCCCTACCAAGAGCAGAAGGCACATAAAGTGACTGATTAATGAAAGAAAAAAAAAAAGACATTATGCTCTGGTCTCTGCATCTCCTTAGACGTGTGACCTGAAGCTGCAGGAAATCCTCAGGAATGTGGGAGGCAGACAAAGCAAAGACAACGTGAGGCAAACAGATTTTCTTCTAGGCTTTTGTAGAGGCCCAGAGCTGAGGGGATGGTGCAAAGTCTCCTCCGTGTTGGAAGGTCAGGGTTTCGAGAATTAGAGGAAAAGTAAGGACAAATCCCTCTGCCTGAGAGCAGTCCCGGAAACAGGGGGAAGGCTGGAACTGGGGCAGGTCCCCAGGGGGGCCAGCTCTCAGGGGGGATGGCTGCTAGTACACCCCGGGAGGCTGACCAAAGGTAGGAGGCAAGCGTGGTATCCCAAATATTCAACACCTTCTGGGACAGCTGGGACAGACCCTAGCCATGAACAAGTGCTAACAACCCTGCCAGTGAGTACAGCTCCACTAGCGAATGCTGGCTAGATCTCAAAAGCCATGGTGGTGGGGCATTTGTTGTCGGGCCCCCAGTACCCCGTCCCCATCTGATAAGAGCACGCTGGTGTTCTTCTCCCACTGTGTGCTGTCTTGGTGGAACTGTCAATCAAGGGCCAGCCTGAGCCAGGCCAGTGGGAGGCTGACTCCTTGGAATCAGACACAGTGTGAAGTGACTGCTAGGATCCCACGTGGTTTACTCTCCAGCAGGGGCAGCATCCTCAAGGTTCCAGAGATTCCTCAGCATGGCCTTTGTTTGTTACTGTTCTTTCGAACCTTGGTTTTGTGACTTCCTCTCCATGTTGCTCCCTCTCAGTAATTTCCATTTTGCTTAAGTAACCAGAACCAGTTTGTGTTGCTTGCAACCAAAGGATTGTGTCTCGAAGTCCAAGGTTCCCGTCCTCAACAAGGATTCCCATGCCCAAGGTATGGCATGGAAACCCAGAAGTCCGGAGACTGGCTGGAGACTCAGTCAAAATTACATTGACTTTAAGGAAATGGTGAAAATGATATTTCTTAGTACATCTGAATTCAAGGGCCAGCTATGTAGCTGCTGCATAAATCGTACAGGGTTATGACTAGAGATGGGATGATGATGCCTTCGGATCTCTCGGCCTGGACCCAGACCTTGCTGATACTACCCGTATACTCACAGCACACTCAAGCCAACAGATCTGCCTTCCTATATTTCTGCCTTTTGCAAAGAAGTATGAACTAATGAACATGCCCATTTTTTCTCCCTAGATATCTATTGATTGCTTCTTTCTGTTTTTCTAGGCATCTGTTTTGCCTCTGTCCCCACTAATACTCTGTCCTCTTCTCTCATGCATGCTGTTTTTTTTTGTTTGTTTGTTTGTTTGGGAAAATGTCAGTGCTTGAACAATAATCCTACACTTGCTTTATTACAATAAAGACTGGCACATCTCTCAGACCAGCCGTTCTCAGCGTGGGCTGCACACTGAAATCACCTGGAGAGCTTTAAGATATTGATGCCTGGGTTCCTCCCTCAGGGAATTGGATTTAATTGGGGTGCAGCTTGAAAATGAAGGCTTTCAATGCTCCGCAGGAGATTCTAAGGTGTAGCCCAGGTCATGAGCTACTAAGGAACTCAGCATTATGGAAAACAGTGCAAGCTCATCTGAGCCAGCCTCCTGTCTCCAGACAGATAAATATCCAAGCCATATTAGAACCATGAGGGGAAACTTTAGAACTCCCTTGCAATGTATATCTAATTAGTCTCGGATGGGGCCTGTGCACCTGCATTTTAAAAAGCATCCAAGGTGATACTAATATGTGGCTAGGGTTAAGAGCCCTCTAACCCAGCTGGGGAGGTCCACTGCCCACTTGTGTCCTTACCAGAGCCTCTCAGGATGTGGTCCCCAACCCTGCAGTAGCAGCACGTTCTGGGAACTTGCTGGAAATGCAAATTCTCAGCCCCCGCCCCCAGTCTACTGAATTGGAAACTCAGAGTGCGGGGGCCCAGCAGTCTAGGTTTTCACAGCTCCCCTGCCTACATTTGAGAACCTGTGTCCTATGTTCTTTACTATCTCCAGGATCACTTTTCCTAGCCTGGTCAGTCAACAGTACTTCCTTATGGCCAACATAATTCTTCTCTACTTTCTCATCAAGTGGTCTTTTCTCTGTTACTGAGCTTTGCAGACACAAAGGGCCATTCTCCCCTGTGTGCATGGACAGAACTCTGCCCCCTGCCCCAGGTTCTTGTTCCAGCCACAGATAGAGATTACATTCACCACGTCAAACAAGCAGTCTGGAGTTACCTCGATCTCGTTGTCCCCGGCTGGGGAGGGGTCACTGCTCCGCTTGGACCGGCCTCGGAGCTTCCCATCAGAGGCCCGGTGTGGCCTGTCTGCGTCTCCCTCTTTCGCCGGTGTGGAAGGTCCATTGTGGGTGTTATAGTCTCCTGTGTAGGAAAGGGAGGGGTGGACATATCAGAAGCTTTGCCAGGAAATATCACACCACCAGAACCAGCTCCCTGGTGCTAGGTCCCAAAGGCAGCATGGAACGCAAAGATCTCGTGGAAATCAAATCTGCTCTGGGTGGTCCTTTCAGCCTATTCATGATCATTCACTCACGGGGGAGAGAGGCCCTGGGCAGGCATCGTCTGTCCCAGGCACTGCTTCTCACAGTACTGAGCTTCTAGAGAGAGGGAGGGGCGTCAGACAAACAAGTGAGGACAGAACACCCGGGTGAGGATGCGTGTTACAGAGAATTAATAAATGGGATGGGGACTGGGTGGGGGTGTGCTGGGAGGTTCCTAACTGATATGGGCTCCTCTGGGAGGGCTCATGGAAAAGGGGACACCTGAGTGGAGATCTAGGGAGTGCGGGCGAGCCGCTGGGGGAGCTGTAGTGTCCGTGAGCAGAGTTTTGCCTTTGCAACTCTCCATATCCTAAAGCCTGAGAATCCCCAGAGCAACAGAAGGAAGGAAATTAGTACTTCTATGGGGCAGGGCAGCAAACTTTGCTGTCTTTAAGAAATGCCCAGCTTGGGGCGAATGGGACGTATGTGGGGGGAATTCTCTGTGTTGCTCTCCCTGTGTGGCTTGCTCCATTCTCTATGAGACAGCACAGGGCTGGCACTTAAGACGAGTCAGTAAATGATGTGAACTGAGTTCTGGCTTGACCCATATACATGTGGGGTCAGTGAGAAGGTGCAGCGCAGAAGGTGGCCACCTGCCCCTTCCACCACCCAGGAGGTGGTGCTTCTGGAATGTGCAGAGAGGCTGCCATCCTCATGCCTCTGATGACCTTGCAGGAATGAGCAGCACCCTCCAGGGACCCAGGTCCCAAACCCAGCATCCAAGCTGTATTGTTTTTTTTTAAGCACAGAAGTTTGAAATACATGTTGTTGTTGTTGTTGTTTTTTTTTTTTTTATCAGAGTTTACTGTCTTTACTTAACTCCCGAAGTGGGATGACGTCACTCTCTGTTACCCCGCAAACTAATGCTGGAGGTAGAGCCACAGTCTGGGCCAGCCCTCCTCGCTAGAGGGACAGAAGCATAAACCAGCGCAGAGCCTTAGAGGGCACTCCATCCCGCTCTCTCGTTTCACAGCTGCTTGTTTTAGCTCCCAAATGTATCCTGTGGACTTCATCTCTCTTTCCATAATTGCCAGTTCTTGGACCATGAAGAGGAAAATGCTTTTGTCTAAAAATACTTGGCAATGTGGACTGGTTTCTTTTCCCCCCTTACCCTGGAAGGACGATTTCCCCCTAAAACCCAAGGGACTGAACTTGGTTTATTCAATATTTCTAAAACTTCTTAGCAGACTAAGGACATAATAAGAAAAGGTTTGGTTTTGAGTTGTCAGGACTTCAGGGCCATCTCCAATTGCCCAGCATTTTTAGGACGCAGCATGAGAGATCCTCAAATATTGATCTTGCAAAGACTTTCTTCTGGAGGGTGGAAATAGGTGGTAAATAAATTCACAGATGCTAAAGAGTTGTAGATAAAGTTTATCCTGATTTACTTGGTATTCTAAGGCTATAGGGGCTTAGAAAAACATTTGTTAACCCCATCAATATCCAGGCAAATATTATTATTATTTTTTAAAGATTTTATTTATTTACTCATGAGAGACGCAGAGAGAGAGAGAGAGAGAGAGAGACAGGCAGAGGGAGAAGCAGGCTCCACACAGGGACCCCAACGTGGGACTCGAACCCAGGTCTCCAGGATCACACCCTGGGCCGAAGGCAGGACTAAACCGCTGAGCCACCTGGCCTGCCCGAACCAGGCAAATATTATTAAAAAGAGGGGATATACCAGGCATCTAAAAAAAGGCTAAATAAGGTGTTGGGGAAGTCAATATATTAAGAGTCTCCCAGGGCACCTGGGTGGCTTGTTGGTGAAGCGTCTGCTTTTGGCTCAGGTCCTGATCCCAGGCCCTAGGATCAAGCCCTGCGTCAGGTGCTCTGCTCAGTGGGGAGTCTGTTTCTCCTTATCCCTCTGTCCCTGCCTCCCCACTTGTGCTCTATAGTTCTGCTCTCTCTCAAATAAGTAAATAAAATCTTAAAAAAAAAGTCTCCCTCCTTGCTTCCCCTCCCCAAATAGCTCTTTCCCCATCTTTTTACATTCTTGAGAATCAAGTGTCGAGGTTCAAGGTCACAGTCAGAGGTACACAGGCTAAAACAATTTATGTAAACCTTCTTAGGGATCATTTCACTCTTTTTTTCTCTCTCTCCTTACACTTTTACACAACCTTCCAAGAGTTTCCTTGTAATCCTTTTGTGATCCTTGCCTACCACTCTGCTTCCCAGGTGACCACTGATACACTTTCTCTCAAGAAAAATTAATTTGCTTTTTCTAGAGTTTTAAAGAAATGGAATCACACAGTATATATGCTTTTTTTTTGGTCTGGCTTCTTTCAACCAGAATAACTGTTTTGAGATTCAATCCATGTGGTTACGTATATGGACAGTTCATTCCTTTGTGTTGTTGAGTACTATTCTATTGTGTGGATTTACCACGCCCTGTCTGTTCACTTGTGGATGGACATTCGGGTTGATTCTAGTTTTGGGATGGAATAAAGCTGCCATGAATGTTCACGCATCAATCTTGGTATGACTATAAGCTTTCTTTTTACCAGCGTGATTATGAGGTCGTGTGGTGAGTCTATGTTTGACTTTTTAAGAAACTGCTAAGTTGTTTTCAAAAGTGGTTGTGCCATTTCACATTCCCACCAGTGGGGTAAGAGAGTTCTAGTTGCTCCACATCCTTGCCCACCTTTGATATGGTCAGTCTTCACGATTACAGCCATTCTAAGGGGTACTACATTATGGATTTAATTTGTACTTCTCTAATGACAAATGATCAGCATCTTAATTATGTACCCCCCCCTTTTTTTTTGCCATCCTTGTATCTTTTTTGGTAGACTGCTCAAATTTTGCCCATTTCATTACTGGTTGTTTGTTTTCTTAGTCTTGGGTTTTGAGAATTCCTCCTATATTACATAATATGTGATGGTGAATCTTGTGTGTCAAGCTGATGGGCTGGTAAAACATTATTTTTGGGTGTGTCTATGAGGGTGTCTCCAGAAGAGACTGGCATTTGAATCAATGGACTCAGGAGAGATCTGCCCTCACTAATGTGCAGGAGAGCATCACCAATTTCACTGAGGGCCCAAATAGAACAAAAAGGCAGAGGAAGTGCAAGTTATCTTTCTTCTTGAGCTGAGATGTCCATCTTTTCCTGCCTCAGACATTGGAGTTCTTGGTTCCTAGGCCTTCTGACGCAGACTGAATTGCTCTACTAGCTTTCCTGGCTCTCTGGCTTGCAGGAGGTGGGTCACGGGACTTGCTGATTTGAGCTATTTTTTGTAATAAATCTCTATCTCTCTATCTCTGGTTTCTTTGGAACACTCTAATACAACATACTTTATCAGATACATGCTTTGTAGTTATTTGCCCCCCAGACTTCTCTTCCCATTCTCCTCACAGTATCCTTCAAAGAGTGAAAGTTGTAAATTTTTGTGAAGCCAATTTATAGAATTTATTTTCTTTTTGGGTCATGTTTTTGGTGTCATATATGAGAATTCTTTGCCTAGCCCAAAGTCACAAAGATTTTCTCCTGTTTTCTATACAAGTTTTATGGTTTTATGTTTAGGTCTATGATCTATTCTTTGTTAATTTTTTTATGTCATGTGAGTTATGGGCTGAAGTACAGTTTTTCCAAATATAGATATCCAGTCGTCAAGAATCTTTTGTTGAGAAGACTATCCTTTCTCCACTGAATTGTCTTGAAACTTTATAAAAAAAATCATTTGTCCATATCTATGTGTGTTTATTTCTGCATTCTCTATTCTGGGACATTGATCTACTTGTCTATCTTTATGTGATACCATATTATCATGATTACTGTGGCCCTATAGTATTTTTTTTAAAGAATTTACTTATTTATTTGAGAGAGAGAGAAAGAGAGAGAGAATAAAAGAGAAAGCACAAGCGGGGTGGGGTGGGAGGGCAGAGACAGAGAGAGAAGCAGGCACCATTCTCAGCAGGGAGCCCAACTTGATCCCAGGATCCAGGGATCATGACCTGAGCAGAAGTCAGACACTTAATCAACTGACCCACCCAGGTGCCCCTGTAATAAGTGTTAAAATCAGGTAGTGTTAGCTTTACAACTTTGTTTTTCTGTATCAGAGCCATTGAGGCTATTCTAGGTCCTTTGTATTCTTTGAAGTTCAGAATTAGCTTGCTAATCTCTACAGAGAAGAGTCAGATATTGACAGAGATTGTGTTAAATACATAGATCAATTTGTGAAGAGCTGACATCTCAGTAATATTAAGTCTTCTGAGCTGTGAGCAAGGTATATTTTTCCATTCACTAAAGTCTTCACCTGGGGTGGCTCAGCGGTTGAGCGTCTGCCTTTGGCTCAGGGCATGATCCTGGGGTCCTGGGATTGAGTCCCGCATCAGGCTCCCCACAGGGAGCCTGCCTCTCCCTCTGCCTGTGTCTCTGCCTCTCTCTCTGTGTCTCTTATGAAAAAATAAATCAATTATCAAAAAAATGAAGTCTTCACTTCTTTCAGTAGAGTTTCATAGTTTTAAGTGTACAACTCTTGCACATGTTTTGTCAGATTTATCCCAAAGCATTTAATATTTTTTGATGGTACTGTAAATGAGATTTAAAACTATCCCATTTCTGGGTGCCTGGATGGTGTGGTCATTTAAGCACCTGAATCTTGGTTTCAGCTCAGGTTGTGATCTTGGGGTCTTGAAATCAAGCCCCACCTCTGGGTCTGTGCTTAGCACAGAGTTTACTTAAATTTTTCTCTCCCTCTCCCTCTGCCTCTTCTGACTGTACTCTCTCCCTCTCAAATAAATAAGTCTTTTTAAAAAAACTATCCTATTTCCTATTGCTTATTGTTACTATATTAAAATACAATTGATTTTTATACATTTACCTAGTACTCCACAACATTGCTAAGCTCACTTTTTAGTTTCAGCTTTTTAATAAATTCTATCTAATTTTCTACATAGGTGATCATGTCATTTTACTTCTTTTCCCATGTGGAGGCTTTAAATTATTTTTCTTGTCTTACTGTACTGGCTAGAATCTCCAATACAATGGTGAATAGAATTGGTAAGAGTATATATCTTTGTCTTGCTTCTGATCTTGGGGAGTAGCTGTAGGTTTTTTTAGCTATCCTATTTTAGTCAGCTTGGGCTGCTATGACAAAAATGTCACAGACTGGGTGGCTTAAACAACAAAGATTTATTTTCCACATTTCTGGAGTCTGGGAAGTCCAAGATCAAGGCATTGGCCAATTTTATTCCTAGTCAGAGTCTTCCTCCTGGTTTTCAGATGGATGCCTTCTTGCTATATGCAGACACAGTAGAGAGAGATATATATTAACTCTGATATGTCTCTTATAATTGCACTAACCCCATTTATGAGGGCTCCACCGTCATTACCTAATTACTTCCCAAAGACTCCACCTCCAAATACCAACATATTGGGGATTAGGACTTCAACATATGAATCTGGAGGAGGACACAAACATTCAGTCTATAACATGTCTTTTTCTAATAAAGAAAGTTCCCTTCTATTCCTAATTTGGAATTTTTATCAGGGACAGATGATAAATCTTGTCAAATGTTTTCTATGCATCTACTTAGATGAACTTTTCCTTCCCTTTCCAGTTAGTTAATATGGCAAATAACATTGATTTTCAAATTTTAAACCACCTTTGCGTCCTGGGGATAAATCACACTTGGTCATTATATATTATTCTTCTTTCATATATTGCTGGACTTGATTTGTTAATATTTTGTTTAGAAGTGTTTTATCTATGTTGATGAGGGATATTGGTCTATAGTTTTCTTTTCTTTTCTTTTTTTAAAATATTTTTATTTAGTTAGTTGAGAGAGAGGGGACTAGCATGAGTGGGGGTAGGGACAGAGGTGAGGGAGAAGCAGACTCCCCACTAAGCAGGGAGCCTGATGTAGGGCTCATCCCAAGATCCTGTGATCATGATCTGAGCCAAAGGCATACAGTTTTTTTTTTTAAAAAAGATTTTATTTATTCATGAAACAGAGAGAGAGGCAGAGACATAGGCAGAGGCAGAAGCAGGCTCTCTACAGGGAGCCTGATGCAGGACTCGATTCCTGAGCCCTGGGATCATGACCTGAGCTGAAGGCAGATGTTCAACTACTGAGCCACCCAGGTGTCCCCAAAGGCAGACACTTAACTGACAGAGCCACTCAGGTGCCCCTGGTTTCCTTTTCTTATAATGCCTTTGTCTAGTTTTGGCATCAGGGTCATGCTGGCTTCATAGAATGAGTTGGGAAGTATTCTTTCCTCTTCAATTTTCTTCAAAATTTTGTGTAGGATTGATAGTTCTTAACTTAAATGTTTGGTAGTCTTAATCAGCGAGGTCATCAGGGCCTGGTGATTTCTTTGAAGGAAGATTTCTGACAAAAAATTCAATTCATTAATAGATATAGGCCTATTAAAGCTATAGATCTATTTAGGTTGGCATGATGTTTGTAAAATTTCATCATTATCTCTTTAATATCTGTAGTATCTGTAGTGATGTCATCACTTTCATTTTATTGGTAATTTACCTCTTTTCTCTTTTTCCTGTATCAGCCTATCTAGAGTTTTATCAGTTTATTTATCTTCTCAAAGAATCAGCTTTTGGTTTCACTGATTTTCTCTCTTTTTTTCTGTTTTCAGATTTCATTGATTTGCATTTTGGTCTTTATTGTTCCCTTTCTTCTTCTTACTTTGAGTGTATTTTGCTCCTCTTTTTCTAGTTTCTAAAGCAGAAGAGGAGGTGTTTGGCTTGAAATTTCTCCTCTTTTCTAACATAGACACTTGTGCTATAAATTTATGTACTGCTTTAGTGATGTTCTACGAATTTTGACATGTTGTTTCATTTTCATTAAGTTTAAAATACTTTTAAATTTTCTTTTTTTTTTTTTTCTTTGACTCATGGTGTATTAGTCAGGGTTCTCCCAAGAAACAGAACCCAGGATGCATGTAAATATATATATAAGAGGAGGTTTATTATAGGAATTGGCTCATGCAGTTAGAGGTCAGGAAGTCCCACAATCTGCCTTCTGCAAGCTGGAAAACCAGGAAATCTGGTGATATAATTCAGTCTGAGGCTGAAGGCCTGAGAACTTGGGGTAGGGGAAGTCTGGAGGGTTCGGGCCCCACTGGTACAAGTCCTGGAATCCAAAGGCCTGAGAATCAGGAGCTCTAATGTCTGTCCAATTATCTTTTTAGATAATCTGCATCATACTGAAAAGTCTGAAAAGAAAAAAGCCCTTAAGGAACCACTACTAATTTGTTTTTTCTCTTGAGTGAAGTATGTTCAGATTTTGTCCTCTACTTCAGCAAATTGCCCTGCAATCATCTGTAAATTGCTGGGACTTTGTATGTTAATGCATATCAATGCAGACTGGGCAGGGGGCTGGGGTAGAGAAGAGCATCAGGATACTGTAACCAGGCAATGCAGAGTATGAGCATGATCTATCGGTAATATATAAACCTCTTGAGGCTCTGGAATTTGGAACCAACCACTCAAGGAGATCCTGGATAATTTCAAAAGTGGAGTTTTTATGGGAAATTTTAAGAGAGAGAGAGTGTGTGGGTGTGTGTGCGCGTGTGCACATGTGCACACACGCATGCTTACATGCCCTTCCTTTATAACAGACACTGGGGAAAAGAGTCAAGAGACCTCAGTTACAGCTGACAACTATTTATGTCATTAGATTTTATGTGAGCTTGTTAGACACACAGTAAAAACCATCTCAACCACTTATTGTTGAACCTTAGACCAAGCGATAAATGAAGAACAGGGGGAAACAATAAAGAAACGTTTCAAAGAGATACAATGAACCTTTATGTTTGCTCTTGATGGGGAACAAAGATAACCTTCCTAAATACCCCAATTCTTAGGAAGTAAGTCTTTGGAATCCAGTTCCAAATTATACATAGACAGTGGCAACTACTTCAGGATTTCCTGCTTATATCTCCTTTCTGCAACCAAGTGGAGCAGCCACACTCTGAAAAGCAGGATGGTCAAAGATAATTTAGAATTATGACAAAGAAAAGTTTGTTAAATTTCATGCCCTTCAAAGAAAGCAATTTGGAAGTTGTTACCTAGATACTACGCATTAAGTATTGCAATGAAATCACAATGACCCAAATCAATGCTCAAGCCCTAAACTTCCTTAAAAATTGACTTAAAAAGGACACCTGGGTGGCTCAGTAGGTTAAGCATCTGACTCCTGATCTCAGCTCAAGTCTTGATATCAGGGTCATGAATTCAAGCCCTGCACTGGGCTCTGCTCTCAACAAGGAGCTTACTTAAAACAAACAAACAAACAAACAAACAAACAAACAAACAAACAAAAAAGCCCACCATGGACTTAAAAATGCCTGGCCATGTTGTCTCAGTTTGTCACCAAACCGAGGATAATTAACTTGTCCCAGTGATGGAAAATTTAAAGGCTAAAAGCAACAGCTGTACCAAGAACCTCAGGAACAAAAGAAGTTAGTTTCCACTACTGTTCTTGTTCTAACCATTAGCCAGTATTTATTGAATCAATGTCCATACACTCTCATGTTAGCTTAACTTCTACAAGCCCCAGTTTTTCAGAACCCACTGAAAAGAAAGAACAAAATGCAATGGTATCTTCTTTACACTGGGCATTCTAAATCATTGCTGTCATGTCAATTAATGATAATATATCTAAACCATGTCATAAAAGAGAAGCCATGTGCATAGCAGATCTTTGGAAGGAATGAATGAATCCATAGGCTGGTGAGTTAGTTGCATAGGGATGTACATCACCCAGGGGCCAGGACGTGGGCTCCCCCACATGTTACTCTTTTTTTTTTAAGATTTTATTTATTTACTTAGAGAGAGAGAGAGAGAGAGAACAAAAACAGAGGGAGCAGGGCAAAAGGAGATAGAGAAGCAGACTCCCCACTGAGCAGGGAGCCTGACTTGAGGCTTCAACCCAGGACCCTGGGATGATGACGTGAGCTGAAGGCAGATGGTCAACCAACTGAGCCACCCAGGCACCCCACCACATGTTACTCTTTAATTTAGGTGGGTGCCTTTGGTTGTGGATACCTGTACTTTGGCCCATCATCTCTTCTGTCTTCCCCTGGGTAGTATGCTCTGGGTTTTTTTTTTTTTTGGAAACTACCTCTCCCTCTCCCTCATATGGTCTGGATGGAGATGACCCAACTCTAGCTCCCACTGTGGCCATGAGACCCAGGTCTGTTGCCCCATCTCAGCATTCCAACCACTGCCACAGAGACTGGTGTGAGGACAGGCATGTGACCTAAGCTGGGCCAACAGAAGTGTTACCTGGGACCTCTGCAGGGGCTGTTTGGAAGGAGGAATTCTCTCTGAGGGATAGATAGGAAGGCAGAACTGAATCCTGAAGTGGCTGGTGACCATCTTTGCCACCATAATGGGAGAGCCTGCTTGAGAGTAAAACGGACCCAGGAAAATGCAGAGCCAGAGGAAGAAAGAGACTAAGTCCAAAAATTATCATCTGAACCCCTGGACCCAGCCTTGAATTACTACATATCTTGATTACATATGTTTAAAATTTCCTTTTTTGGGGGGGTTCTGGATGGCTCAATTGGTTGAGTGTCTGACTCTTGGTCTCAGCTCAGGTCATGATCTCAAGGTGGTGAGATCAAACTCTGTGTTGGGCTCACTCAGCAGGGAGACTGCTTGAGATTTTCTCTCCCTCTACCCTTCCTCCCACTCATGTGCATGCTCTCTCTCTATAAAATAAATAAATCTTAAAAAAACTTTTTTTTTTCTTAACTAGTTTGATTTGTATCTACTATCTTTCGAAGCCAAAAAATCCTGGCCAATAAAAGGAATTCCTAAAGCTGTTCTGCTATGGAAAAATACATGTGTGAGGATTTTTAAAAAAGATTCAATTCTTGATGAGAGAACCAAGGTTTGATGGCCACTGACCTTCTGTTCTCAAATGGGTTTTAGATAAATAATCTCAGCTATTTGTGGCTACTGAATATCCAGGAGCCCTGGTTATGGAGCCCAAGAGGCCTGGGTTCAAATCCCAATTCCACCAACTACTACCAAGTTACTTATCCTCCGATCTTCATTGTTCTTACCTAGAAAAAAGGGGGTAACTGAAAACCAGTTTTTGTGAGGATTGTGACTTTCCTTATCATAGTTTGAAATTCTGTATTTATGTGATTATTTGATTCCTGTCTGTAAGAATCAAGTCTATGTTGCACTTTATTTCCTGCTCGGAAAACAGCAGGTGCTTTAAAATTTTTGTTGAATCAATATATAAATAAGTGAAATGAGAAGACCACATAGATAAGTGCTTGGCACATCGCAGATGGGTAACAAATATTAGTTTCCCTTCTTTGAGGACTGGGGCTCATCAATCCCAGGGCATACAAGGGCCAGGCAGGTAATGAACCTGAAGTATGTTGGCCAGATGTGGAATCGTGTGTGCCCTGTCTGAATGGGGCACACATTACTCAGCCAGCCAAGGGTTTGTCACTTATGAATGTAGACCTAAGTGACCAGGTCCAGATTTTCTTTCAAGAGAAGACCAGATCTATTTTCAAGAGAACGCAGAAATTAGAATTTTTTTTTGAAATTAGAATTTTTAGGTAAAAATTTTAAACAGGGGGGCACCTGGGTGGCTCAGTGGTTGGGCGTCTGCCTTTGGCTTAGGTCGTGATCCCAGGGTCCTGGGACTGAGTCCCATATCAGGCTCCCTATAGGGAGCCTGCTTCTCCCTCTGCCTATGTCTCTGCTTTTCTCTCTGTGTCTCTCTTGGATAAATAAATAAAATATATTTTTTAAAGACTTTATTTATTTATTCAAGAGAGACACACACACACACAGAGAGAGAGAGAGAGAGAGAGAGAGAGGCAGAGACACAGGCAGAGGGAGAAGCAGGCTCCATGCAGGGAGCCTGACGCGGGACTCGATCCTGGAACTCCAGGATCATGCCCTGGGCTGAAGGCAGGCACTAAACTGCTGAGCCACCCAGGGATCTCCTAAATAAATAAAATCTTTAAAAAACATTTTAAACATGGGCACAATTAAAGGCGCACACACATACACGGAAAGGCCAACAAAACATATCTGAGGGCTGGATTTAGCTCTTGGATTTAACCAATGAATGACCAGTTCATTACAACTGGGACCTCTGTCCAGTCCATCCTTCCTACAAGAGCTCAGGTCTCAGCCACCAATAACCACGAGACAGTGACCATACTTACCGCCAAGCAACTCAGAACTCTGGTTGGGGACACTGTGAGATGCCTCCTGGAGGACGTAGGTGGATGTGGAGAGGGGAGACGGGCAGATGCTGCTGGCTGGGACGTAAGGAGGGCTGTAGGATGAGCTGTAATACTGGGAATACTGGCTCTGAGGGAAGCCGGGGTAGGAAGTATAGTCCTAGAAAGGGAGACACACAAGGCGCTGAGTGAGGAAGGCTGCCTGGGTGGGGGCCGTCCTGCAGCCCAGTCATAGGCTGACGATGGCAGAGGGCCTTGTGAGGTGGGTCTGCTGTCTATCTCCATCTCTCTCACTAGAATAAAGCTCCATCAGGGCAGGGACTCTCCTCACATGCAGATCCCAAGACAAGGATGCAAGTATTCGGGAGGTGGAGGAGACACCAGGTGGGGGATAGAGAAGTGAGACTGCAAAGGGAAGAAGGAAGAGCAGCCAATCTGGGGGCTTCTAAATGGGGACTGGAGGGAATTCCCTGGGGAAACACAGGGATGGTATAAAACATACCCTCAGAACGATTTCTCCTATTGGCAAGGGAGCTGGGGTTGTTCATATACCAACTCCAGCCAGTCTTTGATTGAGAGCTGCTCCCCGGGCTCTTCATTCCCTGGCACTTGCCTCCTGCCCTATGCTCTGGTTCTAGGGAAAACCCTCAGCCCGGGGATGCAGAGGTTGCAATCTGGAAGTCAGGGGATGTGGCCCTGTCTGTCAGGGTCTGTTTTGATCGCTATTGTATCCCTAGCATCTGAAATCGTGCTGGACATAGAGGGGAACCCAACAAATACTAGAGAGGGGCACCTGGGTGGCTCAGTGGTTGAGTGTCTGCCTTTGGCTCAGGTCATGATTGTGGGGTCCTGGGATCGAGTCCTGCATCAGTCTCCCTGCCTCTTCCTCTGCCTGTGTCTCTGCCTCTCTCTGTGTGTCTCTTATGAATAAATAAATAAAATCTTAAAAAAATAAATACTAGATAAATCAACAAACCAATGAATGAGTGATAGAGACCTCATATGCACAGACCCAGGAGACTAGGTGACATATTAAGTTCATGAGGGGTACAAGTACAGCAGCACCTACACAGCACTAGAGATCCAGAATCTTCTATGGGGAAATCTCAGAGATCAAATCAAGGAATGCCAATCCCCCTTTTTTTAAATCAAGCTTTGCTTAAACCAACCACATACTCCAGGTGTCCCATGATAGTCATTGTTCCAAATACTCTGTCCCACCATCATCATAAACCAGTGCTTCTCAACCCTGCAAGGACTCACAGAATTTCAGCTTCCTGGTCACTGCCCCGGCCCTAGAGAATTGTAATTTCTGGGGGTGGCATTTAGGGAAATCTCTGCTTTTGACAAGCTCCTATTGGTGTAATGGGCAGAGTGAGGAACCACACCTTAAAAGGAACTGTTGTATTTACGAGTATTTTATCCATGTCCACAGTATACTGGAAATTGTACGGAAATACAGAAACAATCTTCCAATATTTAAATCACTTAGATTCTCTAGCTCACTGAAGAAGAAACAGTGAATTCCTCATATTTAAATGTGTTAAATACGCCACCTACTCTGTGGGGTAGTTTTGTTTTAACGTTAGCCGGAAAGCATGTTCACCTTTTCTTCTGAAATAATCTTAGACTTCATAGAAGAGGTCCACAAATAGGACAGAGTTCCCATGCTCTCATTCTTAATTCGCTCTCTAAGTGAAAGCAAGACAATCAGAGCATCTTTACAGGGTTGACCTGGTGTCATTTAACAAGCATTTATAAAGCCCCCGCTGTGTGCTGGGCCCTCGGCACTGGAATGCGGAGGTGAAGATGACGGATTCTCATGCTTGAGAAGGTCACGGCTGGTGAGCGAGCACACGCATTTGCATTCATACATTCTAGATTCAACAGTCAATGGGTGTCTTGGGCTCAGGTCAAGACATAATCTATGATATCGCCTATGTCACCTTGGAAACCCGCCAGTAATTTCAATTTCTCTGCCTCTACACTGTTTCTTTCTGATGGCCTTTTGCACAGTCGGACTCCTATGGTCTCTAAACCCAGGGAATAGGAGACAGCATTTCTGCGGGGGGTGTGGGCGGGAGTGGGCTCTCAGGGTGTCCTGATTTAGGGAAAGAACAGGGAAAACAGATGATGGGGGAGTGACACCTACCTGGTGCACACTTCCGAATCCGGCTGCGTTGGTCAGGCCATTTGCTCCTTGGTAGATCCCCGCTGTGCCTGCAGGAAGGAGGGACAGGTACAGATGAGGTTTCTTACAGTCAGAGAGGGATGAGGAGGAGAAAGATTCGGCAGACAGGTGGGCTCTGAGGACTGACAGGCTGGAACAGGAGGCAACCTGAGACCCTGGCAAGCTGCCAAATCTCTCTGAGCCTCAGTTCTGTCAATTGATGAATGAAATAAGTAACTCCTTCATCAAAGGATTGTGCTGAGCAATAAATGAGACAGTGCATACAATACAGGTTCTGGTTCTCAATGATCATGTTTAAAGAATATTTATTTAAAACATTGTGGTAAATGTACATGACATAAAACTTTACCATTTTAACTATTTCTAAGTGTACAGTATAGTGGCATTTGGTATATTCACATTTTTCTGCAACCTTCACCACCGTCCATGCCCAGAGCTTTTTTCATCTTGCAAAACTAAGGTCGTGTCCCCATTAAATGATACCTCCCCATTCCTCCCCTTCCTCCACCCCCAGCACCCACCCTTCTCCTGTCTTTATGATCCTACTACTCTAGGATCCTTGAATAACTGAAATCATGTAGCATCTGACTTTTGGGACTAGCTTATTTTATTTAGCATCATGTCTCCAAGGTTCGTCCATGTTGTGGCACGTGCCGGAATTCCCTTCCTTTTTAAAGCTGAGTGACATTCCATTGTACTGTATACCATATTTTGTTTATAATTCTTCTGTTGGTGGGCACTTGGATTGCTTCCATTTTTTGGCTGCCGTGAATAATGCTATGAACATGTGGGTACAAATGCCTCTTTTGGGAGAAGCCTCGAACACTGTTAGTGGGAATGCAAGCCGGTGCAGCCACTCTGGAAAACAGTATGAAGGTGCCTCAAAAAGTTGATAATAGAGCTACCCTATGACCCAGCAAGTGCGCTACTGGGTATTTACCCCAAAGATACAAATGTAGTGATCCCAAGGAGCACCTGCACCCCAATGTTTATGGCAGCGATGTCCACAGTTGCCAAACCATGGAAAAAGCCCAGATGTCCATCAAGAGATGAATGGATAAAGAAGATGGGGTATATATATATATATATATATATATTACTCAGCCATCAAAAAATGAAATCTTGCCATTTGTAATGACATCGATGGAACTAAAGTATGTTATGCTAAGTGAAATAAATCAATCAGAGAAAGATAATTATCATATGATTTCACTCATATGTGGAATCTAAGAAACAAAACAGAGGATAGTAGGGGAAGAGAGGGAAAATAAAAGAAGACGAAATCAGAGACGGAGACAGACCATAAGGGACTCTTTATCATAGGAAACACACTGAGGGTTCCTGGAGGGGAGGAGGGGGGATGGGGTAACTGGGTGATGGACATTAAGGAGGGCATGGAATGTAATGAGCACTGGGTGTTAGATAAGACTGATGAATCACATGCCTCTACCTCTGAAACCAATAATCCATAATATGTTAATTAATTGAATGCAGATAAAAAAAGAACAATTATAAAAATCCCCCAAACTCCACAATGCCTCTTTCAGACCCTGATTTCAATTTTTTTAGGTTTACACCCAGAAGCAGAATTACTAGATCATATGAAAATTTGATTTTTAATTTTTTGAGGAACTACCATACTGTCGTCCATAGTGGTTCCATCATTTTACATTCCCTTGAACACAGCACAGGGTTCCAAATACTCCACATCAACCCACTCAACCTACCTTCCTTCCTTCCTTCCTTCTTTCCTTCCTCTTTCTCTCTCTTCCTTTTCTCCTTTTTCTTTCTCTCTCTCTTCCTTTCTTTTTTTGACAGTAGCTATTCTAAGGGGTGCACGGTAGTAAATAAATAAACCAAATGGTAGTAAGCTGAATAAATGCACAAAAGGACTTTTGCTCTCTGAACATCAGTTGCCCCATCTATAAAATGGCAATAAAAATGATACTTCTATTACTACTAGAAAACGCTATTTAGTGAATGAATAAGTAAGTGGAGAATGGGGTGTCATTTAAAACAAGGCGGTCGGGACACCTGGGTGGCTCAGCAGTTGAGCGCCTGCCTTTGGCCCAGGGTGTGATCCTGGAGTCCTGGATTCGAGTCCCACATCGGGCTCCCTGCATGGAGCCTGCTTCTCTCTGCCTGTGTCTCTGCCTCTCTCTGGATCTCTCATGAATGAATAAATAAATAAATACAATCTTAAAAAAAAATAAAACAAAGGGGGATCCTTGGGTGGCTCAGTGGTTTAGCGCCTGCCTGTGGCCCAGGGCGCGATCCTGGAGTCCTGGGATCGAGTCCCACATCGGGCTCCCAGTGTGGAGCCTGCTTCTCCCTCCTCCTGTGTCTCTGCCTCTCTCTCTCTCTATGTCTATAAAAAAAAAATAATAAAACAAGGTGGTCAGGCAAGGCCTCTCTGAGAGGACACTGGAGCCAAGACATGCCAGCATTGGACACAGCCTGGGGGACAAGTGTTCACGAATACTGGGTGCAACAAATCCTAACACAGAGATTCGCTTGGCAGGTAAGAGAAAGAGGAAAGTCCAGTGAGGCAGGAGCCCAGAAGGGGAAGAGGGTGGCTACAGGAATGACAATGGTGAACTTGCGTGTGTTGGGTTTTATTCTGAGCTTTTCCTGGACAAAGTGAGGCACAGAAAATTTAAGTGACATGCCCAAGGCAGCACAGAGAGTGGGTGACAGCTGTTGGGGCTGGCCCTAGACAGTCTGACTTGAGTTTTCCATATCCCTCTATGCTGCTATTGCTAATGCTTTTTCGAACTGCTTTTTTGGGGGGATATAGCTTATATACTATAAAATTCCTCTCTGGGGCAGCTGGATGAGTTTTAAAGTAATTGATACAACTGTGCACCTGTTACCACAATGCAGTTTTAGAACATTTCCATCATCCCCCAAATTCCCTTACGCCCCTCTGCCATCAACCCCCATCTCCAGCATCAGGTAGCCACAGATCTACTGCTGATTCTAGAGTTTTTCCTTTTCTAGATATTTCTGAGTGGTGTGAATGTACCACATCCAGTTTGGGACTATTCCAGATAAAGAGTTGCATACAGTTGTATGCAGTAAACATTTGCATACGAGTCCTTGTGTGGGTATATGTTTCATTCCCCACGGGCAGATCCCAAGGAGTAGGACTGTGGAATAGTGTGACAAGAGTATGTTTTACTTTTTTTTGTTTTTGAGTATGTTTTACTTTTTAAAGAGATGGTCAAAGGGTCTTCCGAAGTGGCTGTGTCATTTCACATACCTACTAAACAGTGTGAGACTTCTGATTTCTTTAGCACTTGGTAATTTCAGTCTTTTTGATCATAGCCACTCTAGTAGGTGTAGAGTACTATTTCCTTGTGGTTTTAGGTAGCATTTGTCCAATGACTAATCATGTTGGGAATCTTTTCATGTGCTTATCAGCCATTTATGTATCTTTTTAGAAAAAGACCTATTCAAATCTTTTGCCCATTAAACAAGAAAGTTAGGTATGTCTTCTTAAAACTTAGTTGTAAGAGTTCCTTATATATTCCAGACACAAGTCCTTTATCTGGTACCAACATGCAAATATTACCTCCAAGTCTATAGCTTATCTTTTCATTTTCTTAATGGTGTCTTTTGAAGAGCAGAACCTTTTTTAAAAAAATCAAAATCCTCCTTACGGATCTTGCTTTCACCGCTTCACCCAAGGTCAGATTCTTTCCTATGTTTTCATCCAGAAATTTCATAGTTTTAGCTCTAGGATCAAATGGAAGTTAATTTTGTGTGTATGGTGTGAGGTAAGGGTCTAGATGAATCTTTTGCATATGAATATCTAGTTGTTCCAGCACCACTATATAAAGTTTATCCTTTGCCTCACTGAATTACTTGGTACCTTTGCCAGAAATTAATTGATGATTAACGTGAAATCTTCTTTCTGGACTCTGTTCCACTGATATATCTGGAACATATCTGTATACCATTTCCATCCTGACCTGATTATTGCAGCTTTATTGTAAGTTCTGAAATCAGGTAGCATGAGTTCTCCAATTTTGTTCTTCTTTTTCAAGATTGTTTTGGCTTCTATGTATAAACTTGGTATTTACATTTCAACTTTAGAATAAGCTTGTTGATTTCTGTTGGCCGCAAGGAAGAGGCACGACATTTTTCAACCCAGAATCCTACATCCA
Organism: Vulpes lagopus; assembly: GCF_018345385.1. Classification (NCBI taxonomy): domain Eukaryota; kingdom Metazoa; phylum Chordata; class Mammalia; order Carnivora; family Canidae; genus Vulpes; species Vulpes lagopus. The sequence continues at coordinate 13,589,962 of NC_054841.1, forward strand.
TAGAAAATATCCTTCAGGAATGAAGGGAAAATGAAGACACTCTCAAATGAAGGAAAACTAAGAAAATCTGTCATAGCAAACTCTGAAAAGATGGGGACAGGAAGTTCTTGAAACAGAGAGTTTAAAGAAGACTCCCGGAACATCAGAAAAGAAGAAAAAAAAGAAAAAAGTAAAAATATGGGTAAATAAAGTCTCTCTGTATAGTAATGCCAATCAACTCAATATGCTGTTAGGTTTATAAAAGTTTGTTATCAAATTTTAGGAATTTTTTCAAATGTGTTTTATAATTATATAAACTATTTAAATGGCTCCAGAGTCAAATCTACAGAATAAACTATACCCATATCCAGGGGTAAGAAGGATATGTGCTGAGCACTGGGAAGGGTTCTGTAATGCCCGCTGGGGAGAGGTGGGGCCAAGGAAGGCTTCCTGGAAGAAGTGAAACCTAAAGTAATCTCTGAAGAATGAGTTAGAGCCAGCCAGTCGAAGAGAAGAACCAGGAACATGGCCACACCTGGGCGTCCTCTCTTGTTCTCTCCCTTACATGGAGTCTTGTCCAAGGACCAGAAACCATGGAATTTGTCCATAATCATGTGGCACACTGAGATCCCATTCTGTCCTCAATGGCCTGTCCAGACAGGTCCACAGAAGGTCCAGGCTAGCCTCTCCATGCCAAATAATTTTTTTGGGTCATGGTTACCATGGTGACTCTACCCGCTAAAGCTTAGGAACACACCTGCCCTAGGAAGACTCCTGCCTGCAGTGTTTTCTGTTCTGATTTCTCTTTTCTTTTGTGTCAACCTTCTGAATGACAACTTAGGGCAGGTTTGAAAACAAATAGGCCACAGTCTCTTCCCTAGGTATTCTTTCTCCCAAACAGCCTCTTGTTTGTTTTTGTTTTGTGACCCAGGGGCATCCGAAGAATGGACAGCTGAACAAACTGCAGTGTGCCGAGGGCAGTCCCAGAGCCCCTGCAGGGAGAAATCCATTCCATGCCTTAGAGGACCCCAGAGAATGGGGGAGTGTGGCCCCAGAAATCTTGTGCCACAATATGTGGTCTCTGGAGGGCTTTCCAAATGGACCACCGTGAGCTGGAATGTTAAACACCGAGTTCTTGCCTCCATCTGGCTGGTGGAGTGCACGGGAGGGTGGGGGAAGGCAAGGGTGAGATGAGGAAAACAGGTCCTGCTAGGGGCCCCCCAATATCCATGCACCCCTATCGTCTTATGTCAACAGAATCTCTTGGGCTGGGCACATGCCTTATTAGAATAAATACTACCTTTCCCAGCTTCCCTTGTGGATGGTGTGGCTGTGTGATGAGTTCTAGACAAGGGGAGGGTAATAAATTAAAGGGTGCAATTTCCTAATTATGCCCTTTCCCTGCAAAATAGGGTCACCTTGGATCCCACGGCTGAGCATCAAGATATAAGGAGCTTGCACCTCTGCCACATTTGCAGACCAGAACCACCATATCAGCAAAACAATGTTCAAGTGACTATTCATCCATTGATTCAACCGCACATTTCCTAGCAAATGTATGACCGTGTCAGGTGCTGTTGTGGATATGGAGGGGAGTAAAGGATTGATGATTAATTCAGGGAGAAGACAGAACACAATCTAGTAGATAGATCCTTAGAAGGTTAAGATAATTCCAGATCAGGGGATCCCTGGGTGGCTCAGAGGCTTGGCGCCTGCCTTTGGCCCAAGGTGCAATCCTGGAGTCCGGGGATCGAGTCCCGCATCAGGCTCCCAGCATGGAGCCTGCTTCTCCCCTGCCTGTGTCTCTGCCTCTCTCTCTCTCTCTCTGTATTTATCATAAATAAATAAATAAATAAATAAATAAATAAATAAATAAATCTTTAAAAAAAATGATAATGATGCATTAGCACAGCACTCCTGAACTGTGTTTTGTGGACTAGAACCTGCCCACAGACTGTTCTTGATAAGGTGAGTATAGAAATTGAGAGATGGCGTATGGGAATGTCTCCTGTCTGCTGAATCTGAGACTAGAAAATCAGGACTTGTAATCTGTGTGTCTTTTTAAAAGTACCATTGTTTCTCAATGTTTTTCTTTTCATGATTGCCTCATCCTTTTTGATATTTTTCCTCTACTTATTACGTCTATCAAATTCTAATATTATAGGCAATTGCATATCTGTTTAGGTATTCGTGTATATTTGTGCTTAATAAAAGAGTGAGATGTTTTTGCCCCCACTCTGAGGATCATTTTTTGCTCCCTTTGGGTGATATTGCCCACAAACAGAATGTAAGTTTAGAGATTCGTTTTTATTATATTTTACACTAAATGAAGGAAAACCCCCTGGTCCTTCACCACAGTGAACACATAAAGTCCTAGGTGGTACAGCACCTGGAGGGGGGCCTTGGTGCCAAGCAAATATATCCTTGGCATTGCATGATATTACATACAGCGACTTGTTCAATGCTGCTGACCCCCCCACTCCCCGAGGTAGTTAGAGTCATGTGGTTTACAGAAACTTGGTGTTACGAAAGTTCCATGGCTTGTCCAATGGTGTCTGAGCTATGGCTGACTGGGCTGGCCATAAAAAACCAAAACCTAAAAAAAATAAAAAATAAATAAAAATAAAAATAAAAATAAAAATAAAAATAAAATAAAAAAATAAAAAAAAAAAACAAAACCTGGGCAGCCCCAGTGGCTTAGAGGTTTAGCACCACCTTCAGCCCAGGGCTGAAGATTCTGGATACTCAGGATCGAGTCCCATGTCAGGCTCCCTGCATGGAGCCTGCTTCTCCCTCTGCCTCTCTCTCTCTCTCTGTCTCTAATAAATAAATAAAATCTTAAAAAAAAATCCTCACAAAATGGAAAATAACAAGTGTTGGTGAGGATGTGGAAAAACTGGAAACCTGGCACATGGCGGGTAGGAGCATAAGATACACAGCCCCCGTGGAAGAGGGTTTGCTGATGCCTCACAAAGGGACACACAGAATTACGATATGACCCAGCAATTCCCCGTCTGGGGACATACCCCAAAGAGTTGAAAACAGATGTTCAAACAAAAACCTGTACACAAATGTTCCTAGCAGCACTATTCACAATAGCCAAAAGGCAGACCACGCCGAATGTCCATAAGCTAATAAATGGATAAAAAGAATGTGGCCAATCCATATGATGGAACATTATTCACCTGTAAAAAGGAATGGAGTCTTGATGCATGCTCCATGTGGATGAGCGTCGGAAACACTGTTAGTGAAAAAAGCTAGACATCAAAGATCACATACTACCTGGTTTCCATTTATAGGAGATGTCCCAAATAGGCCAATCCACGGAGACCGAAGTAGACTAGGGGCTGCTGGGGGTTGGGTGCAGGGATGAATTAGGAGTGACAGCTTCATGGGTGAAGAACATGGGGTCCCTTTGGGGTGAGGAGAACATCTTGGAATTGGATAGGAGTGGTGGTCGCACAACACTGTGAATGCACTAAATGCCGCTGAACTGTACGTTCCAAAATGGTTAATGTTATGTGAATTTGATCTCCATTAAAAATAAAACAAAGCTGCTGCTTCTACTGCCTCCCAGCACCAGCCACAGCCGGTCTCCCAGGCAAGAGCAAAGGAAGGGTATGGGGAGGCCCAGAAAGTTCAGGACCCCTCCCTCTGCCACACTCCTAGATGCTCCTTGAGCCCAGAGAAGAGGTGATACCTGCGTCTCTGGGATTCCTTGTGCCCACCCTGGGTTCAGGGACCTAAGCCTGTCCCGATCTCTCCGGCACCAACCTCAAGTTCCCTTCTCATCTTTTTCTTTCCCTTCGTTGTACGTATCCTGGCTTCATCTAACCAGGCTGCGAGGTTCCCTGCAGAAGGCTCTTCTGAATTGGAGGGCAAGACAAGCTGGGCCTGGCTTCCCCAGGCCACATGTGCCACTTTCTGAGGTCACAAAGCAGCTCTCCTGTGCAGGGGCCGCTTACAGTATGGGTGGCATTTGGGATCTTTCAGACTCCGTCAGTGTGCAAAGATCCATCTTCCTTTATTACTGCTGTCAGGAGGCCCTGGGCCCCCGGGGGGACGCACCCCACCGAAACTGGGAAGCGAGCATGTTGGCTGCACTGATACTGGCACAGGATGCTGAGTCTTCCCATCTGCCCCACGAAGGGGGGGACCTGCATCAAAGTGGCAGTGCCTGCCCGGATTCTGGAGAACTCCTGGCCAACCCAGCGCCAGATGTGCCAGATTTTTTTTTTTTACACAACAGATTAGACAACTGGGAATCCTATCGATACAGAGATGTTTAATGGAGAGATACTAGGGAAAACCCTGAGAGGCGTGTGCCTTCTGGACACTTCTCAATTTCACTGCAGAGAAAGCTCTCCCACGGTGCTCCGAGGGGGATGATCCGACTTCACTGTTCCTTCCTCCACTTGCCATATCTCAAGTGAGAGGTGGGAAGCCATCCTGGGATCCGGGGAGGAAGGCAAACATGTCAGGGCAATTGAGGCTTCTCCTCCCAGACACATCAGGGTCCTGGGTTCTGAGCTGGGATGCACAGGTGGGCAGAAGAAATAACAGGAATCTGTTATCCCAGCTCTTGTGTTCTAAAGTTTAAGCCCTGGAGTCTGGGATCTGAGGTGCAGGCTAATGCTTCTTGAAATGTCAGCGGAGGACGAGTTTTTAACATAGATATGGTTGCACAACCAGCATGCAACTCATGCCACATGCAATTCACCGCGTGGTAACACAAATCCCCAACGGGTCTGCATCCTGTGCTGAGATGAGCCGGGGATTGTGTGCCTGGCCGCTGGGGTAGAATTTAGTCTTGAACTGCTGCTGGAAAGTTTCTCTCTCTTGCTCTCAGTACAGAGGCCAGTGAGTTTGTGGACTGGCCCCAGTTCCTGGGCCAACTGGGAATTAGATTGATGTAGGCAAACTGGCTTTACAAATACATAGGAAGAAAGATTCTCTTGGGATGGGCAATTCTTCTGGCCAGAGAAACGGGGTAGGGCAAGAGGGAAGGCAAGGAGGTGGGCAGGGAAAGAAAAGGAGAATGAGCAGGGAGTCTCGGGGCAGAGGGATTCTCTGTACCCACACACAGGTGCTGAGAAAGCAGCACGCTCCCTCTCCATAGGAAGGGGCTGTGTGGGCTGAGTCTGAGATAGGCAGCTCTCAGAACCTTCCAGGTCCAACAGGAGAGGGAGGTGAGGGAAGGAGCTGGTGCAGCCATGTGGTAAATGGCAACTGACACACAGCACCAGTAGGGGGTGGTTGGGGAGTGTGGCCAACTGGAACGCACACCTTTTTGTTTTTAAAGATTTTATTTTTAAGTAGTCTCTATACCTGAGATGGGGTCCAAACTCATGTTCCACTGACTGAGCCAGCCAGGCGCCCCTGGAATGTACAGTTTTATCTAAAGGGGCAGCAGTTTGTGGCACACACTGTTTGCCCTTCCCTCCCCCCACAACACACACAAGCATTCCCAGTTCATGTCTCCTTGCCAGCTTCAGCTTCTTTCCTTGCTTTCCCAGCTCCCCTTGCAGTTCTGGGATGGTGACGTGATGTATTTCTGGCCAAGGGGCTTCTGGGAAAGACCTTCCTTTTGTCCCCCTGTCATCTGCTTCCCTGGATTATGTAAGGATGTGATGCCTGGAGTTACAGCAGCCATCCTGGGACATGAGGCTATGAACATGAAAGCATAAGGCCCACAGGCTGAGCCTGAAGGAGCGGAAGGATAAACAGAACCTGGTCCTTGAAGATATAAAATGAGCTGCCAAACCAATCTTTGGGTCAGTCTTCTTGCTAAATACACAATAAATGTCATTATGATTTAAGCCAATATAAGTTGGCTTTTTTGTTACTCACAGCCCAAAGCATTCCTGACTGATACAATGCTGCTCAGCTCCAGCCGACCTCTGTCACCTAGGCGTGTGAGTCTAATGTAGCCAGGGCTTCTGATCTTTCAAAAGAAGTGAAAAATCTAGGTTCACATATGAAATGTCTCAATGTTTATATGTAGGCAACAAATATAAATTACTTGGGACCCAAACAAAACAAAACACCAAACAAAAACATATTTGCAGGGGATGTGGCCTGTGGGTTTCCAGTCTGTGACCTCTGGTCTCGGAAAACAGAACAATGAAACATTCTTGTGCCCACAGAGTGGCAAAGACACCGCGATGAAGAGCCCCCAACTGGAAGGAGCCTCACGGCCCAAGAGGGTGGACAAGTCAGCAGCAGCCTGCGTCTCAGTGAAGGGAGGATGATGAGCCCCTGACACTGTAACACACCGGCATGGGGTGAGATGCCAGAATCATGGCCAAAATTCTGGGGAATTTGGGGAAAGCCTTGAAAGACTACAATGAAACTTTCTCGCCGGCCCAGGGGAACGGTAGTTCAAAGTAGAAATCAGGTTGAAAGGCTGAAAAAAAGTCAGATCCACCCTTGTGCTTACAGATCGAGATTTATACCTTCTATGCCAGACATGGTTTATGTCCCTGGAACTGTGCCTCCACCAATGTCAGGGAGCCTGTGTGGACAGTCACCAATGTCAGCCCCATCCCCTTTTGTTGTCCTGCAAAATGCTGGGTGCTAAGTGTTGAGTGAATTCAAGTTCATGACTCCTTTTCCACACTAGCGCACCCAAGACCTCGCTTTTTAAAAAATTTGTTTCCTTTCATTCCCTGTCACTTTGTTTTTTTTTTTTTTTTCCCTGTCACTTTGTGGGCAATAACTCTAGCGTGTCTGACGTATATCCTATTGTTTCTATGTGTTCCTGCAAAAGTGCACCAGGCTCTGTGGGCAGGTACATAATTTTTATGAATTCTGTGTTACATTTCCCATGATTTCTGGTTTTCTCCCCCCCCCCCACTCATCAGTATGTTCTTAAGACCCGTCTATATTGCTTGTGCGGGTACGTCTTGTTTTTTTCCATTTCATTATATTTCATGTGGTTTCCCTGTTTTTGTTTTTGTTTTTTTTCCACCTGACATTGAGTTCTTGGGCTCTGTTCACATGGCTGGAGGCACCTTTCACCTGCTGCCCCAGCGACTGGTCAGCCTTTCCTGCTGCACATCCTTGGTATCTCCTGCTCCTCCCTGGGGACGGTACCCAGGGCACCTCCATCTCCACATCGGCCACAGCACTGCAGGCACGAATACCCTTGGACTGTCCCCGTGTAAGGCCTGTGTGTGAGTCTCCTTGGGATGCATCCCCAGGAGTGGGATGGCTGGGTCCCAAAGTCCTAAGACCTGGTCTCCCTGAGGGCTGGGCGAGAGCTCCTGGCGGCAGGTGCATGTTCCCACGGCCAGTGCCCATGGTCCCCATCCCTGCATCCCCACCAACAGCTGGCATAACCCTACTTGCTAATCCTAATAGGACTGATGTGATATCCGACTTGTCTTTAATTCACATTTAATTCACATTTCTCTGCTTACTGGTGACTCTGCACGTCCTTCTGGATCCCCTCTCCTTCCAAGGAATGGTAACAGTCACCATGAAAACCACTCCTCCTTTTCTTGGGCTCAACTCAGCTTTAACTGAACCCAAGCCCTTGGAAACCTCTCAGTTACTGGCATTAGCCCTTGGACAAATGATAATAAAATAATAATAATGGGTGCCACTTACTGGCCACTTCCTTCCCCCGGGCTAGTCATTGTACAAGCAGTATCTTGCTTCATCTAGACCACAACCCTAGGAAGTTGGTCCTAGTAGGAAACGGCGGAACGGAGTTCAAGCCCAGGTCGGCCTGACCCTGAAACCCCGGCGCCCAGCCAGCGTGTGGCCCTGCCTTCCCAGCAGCTGTGGGACACAGCACAGGTCACTGCCTGCCTCAGGGGGCCGGCCAACCCGGTTTCCCTGTCGCCATAGGCTTGACAGGCCACCCCCAGTGGCCCAAAGGAGGCTGCACGGATAATCCTAGTGAAAAGCAGCTCCTTGTCCATGTTACTTGCTTTGGAATCCATCCCACAATTTCTCTCCCTACAGCAAAGGGACCAACTGTTCCAGGTCCACAGTGACCTCAAGAATAAGTACTCGTTCATCTTAATTAAGTCTTACTGAGGCCAGTGTTAAAATAAAATTGCTGAAAACACACCCAGGACAGGAAGCGAAAAGACCTGGATGTATAATGGGGGGTGATACAAAAAGTTTGTCTTTGGGGTAATGTGTAAAATGGAAAAGCCACAGGTAGATAGAGGGGAGTGAGTCCCACCCATTCAACACCCATGGCCCAGGTTCCAGAAAGGGACAAATCACAGATCTCCACAGGGTGATGTCTCTGCTTCATTTCTTTGCCCAGAATACAGGGTGGTGAAGGCAAAGCCCTGGCTCGACCTGGCGAGCTCTGGCCCTGCCCTTTACCTATTGTGTTCATTCAGGTGTTTGCTCATTTGTTCAGTAAATATTTGCTGACTGCCCAGTGTGTGCTAAGATCTTTCTTCTGAGAAAGAGCTAGGTTCTATCTTCTTGGATCTTAGCGCCTGGGGGTGGGAGTGGTGGTGGGGAGAGGACAACAGAGAATCCATGCATATTGTTTATTTGCCCTGGTGACTATGGACAGTAGTTGAAAAGTTCGAAGCCTCAGGTTCCCCATCTGCAAAATGGAACTAAGCATAGTTTATTAGGTGGTTTATTATGAGCATACGGCATATCAAAGGCAGAGCCCACACAGTAAATGGAAGCTGGGATTATTATTCTTTGTGTGTTAATAATCGCCACTGAAGAGGTCAACAATGTGAGCTAGTATTCCAGTGATCCGCCAATTTTTTAAAAAAATATTTGGGGGAATAAAAACATCCGGAGAAGGTTAAAAACACACACATACACACACAACAATTCGAATAGGGCCAAACAGAAGATTCCAGATGAAAACAAAAGATCTGGGGGATCCAGATTGAGCTTTCAGCTCTAAGACCAACACGGACACATGGTCCGTACGCCAGGGAGGGAGGCACCCATATTCGTTTTGCTGGCACGGAGTCATCAGGTCTATTTTGCCATCTTGAAAAAATCCAACTATGCACCCCGGGCCTGTCCTCCTGCATCTTGGCTGCACATGGAGTCCAGCCCACATCTGTGTTTAATCAAATCAGTTGCTAAATGTCACAATGGCCTCATTCACAGGTAGCATAAAGCATATTTAACTGGCAATAAAACAATCCGCATTCCTGAGAATGCCATTTCAGATAGGCGGCCCTGTCACTGCATCTCTGCCACACGAGTAGGAATGATGTCGGGGCAGAGATGGGGAGAAGGCCAAGAAGGGCAACAGTGCTGCCAAGGAGACGTTACCACATGTGGATCCATCCATATGTGCTGGGCTGGAAAAGAGCCGCCACGCGGTGCCAGCTGAGAAAAGGCACGTGGCAATCGTGAGCGTGCTCCAGACTAAACATCGCTATTTGTTTGTGGCAGTAATGCAGAGGATTGATAGAGGTGGAGGGCTTCTTAGAGGAGGTGGCGATCAAGTAGAGGCTACATGGGTTGGGAAGGAGCCTGCCACGTGAAGATCTGGGGAACGAGCGTTTCACGTTGGGGGCAACAACAAAACGCAAAGGCCCTGAGGAATGGAGAGATGGGGGTACAGTACGCATGATGAGGTCAGAGAGGTCTACGCGGGGCTTGGTTGCGGGGAGGTCACAGTGGCATTTATTTCTGACTTGTGGTGGGAAGCCTCACATGGAGAATCTTCTGCAGAGGAGTGACATGACTTGACACAACACGGGAAAGGATCAACTGGATGACTTCGCTCAGTGTGGCAGAAACAGATCAGAGGGTCACAGTGGATCCCAAGACCGAGTGCACTATTCTCACTGCCAATGATCTCCTCTGGAGGGGTGGTCGGGAGTGGTAGCCCATACAGATCAGGGCTTCTGACACAAGTTACACATGTCAGAGAGAGATTTTCACCCATCTGGTGCCCAGGGAAGGCAGCAAGGTTATTAGGCATACTTTATAGGGCCCTGGCGGAAATTCAGAGGTGATGGAGCATGTGACGCAACCTGGACTGATCAGTGTGTCCATTCCCTTGACCATAAAGATTGCTTTAGGGGTATGCATTTCAACTAAGCAGACCCAAACGAGAGGACTTTGCCAGATGCTGTAAAGGGGCGGGAGGTGCTGCTGCCACTTGGCCACAAGGCCAAGCACCCGGCATTTACACAGCTGCCCTCCTCCCCGAAGAGATAATACACCCATATTTCACTGACCAGATGTGCAGAAAAATCTCTGCTGAAAGAACTGATGGATGACTGAATCATCACCCTTGGTGCCCCTCCCCTCTCATCCAGCTAAATACCATCACCAACTTCCGTGAACAGGGCCCCTGAAAGCCCTGCAAGTCACTACCTCCATCTCCACCCCCCTCTATCATTTCTTTGCCTGGAGACCATCTAGCTTCCCCACTGATTTTCCTTCATCGGCCCTGACCCTGGCTCAGTCAGCTTTCCTCACAGCCTCCAAGAGCTCTTTTCCAGATACTCACGACCTCCTTGGCTCCTCTGTGCATTTATAACCCCTCACTGGGTCCACAGGTCGGTGTGACCTGCCTCTTCTCTGACCTCACTAGGCCCCATTGTTTGGCCCTGTTAGACATTGATCTTTTGTGTCCCCCACAAAAGGCATACTCAAGTCCCACCCCAGTACTTATGGCTGTGACTTATTGGAAATAAGGGTCAGAAGTCATCAGGTTCAGATGAGGTCATGCTGGATCAGGGTGGGCCCTCATCCAGTGACTGGCGTTTTCGTAAAAAAGAAAGGAGTTTGGATGCAGACGCCGAGGGAAGAACACCAGGTAAAGACAGGGGCAGGGATGCCCCTATAAGCCAAAGACTGCCAGCCACCACCAGGAGCTGGGAAAGAGGCAAGGAACAGATTCCTCCTCTGAGCCACCAGAAGGAACCACACCTGATGCCACCTTGAGTTTGGACTTCTGACTTCCAGAACTGTAAGAGGATACATTCCTGTCGTTTTCAACCACCTGGTGTGTGGTGCTTCTGTTACAGCAGCCCTAGCAAATCAACACCCCCATGCACCTTTGCCTCCTTCCAGCCACCTGGCCATCTAGGACAGTATTTATCTATCTATCTATCTATCTATCTATCTATCTATCATCTATCTATTTATTTAAAAATTGTATTTATTTATTCATGAGAGACACACAGAGAGAGGCAGAGATATAGGCAGAGGGAGAAGCAGGCTCCCTGTGGGGAGCCCAATGCGGGACTTGATCACAGACCCTGGGATCATGCCCTGAGCTGAAGGCAGATGCTCAACCGCTGAGCCACCCAGGCGTCCCGACGAGGACGTCATTTTAGGACATCTGTGTTTACTTGTCCCTCTGCCCGGAATACCTACCCATAGCCCGGGATTTCTCTCACACTACTGTGCATAGGAACTACCAGGGGATCCTGTTATAAAGTAGATTATGCAGGTTCTGGGTGAGACCTGAATTTCTAACACTCCCCAGGTGATGCTGATACTGTCAGACTGGGGACCACAGCTGGAAGCCCTGCCCCCTCCCACAGCTGGCCACCCCTTGTCAGCCAGGTGTCTGCTCAGCTGTGACATTTCCCGGCCACTCCAGCCAATGCCCACTCCCCGGCCTCCCTCAACTCCAGCTGCACCTTACCCATAACTCTGCTTTGATTGTTTCCTTTTGCTGGTACCTACAGGCCTGAAGCCATCTTATCTATTTAGATACACATATATTGTTCATCTCATTCCCACTAGGACATAAGCTAGAGAGTTGAGACTTTGTCTCTATTTGCTTTGTGCCTGGTTTCTAGAAAAGTAGGTAGCCAGCATGTGGCAGGCTCTCTGACAATCATTTTTTAAAGTAACAACCTGAAAGAATGTCTTGTTGTTGGCACTACTTCCAGCTTCTAGTACAGGACCTGGCATGCAACATTCAATAACTATATACTGAATGAATAAATTAGAAGAGCAAATGAGTTGACTTGATAATAGCTCCTGACAATCGAGCACATTCCATGTCAGGAACTATGCTAAGTCCCTTCCCTTGGTTATTCTAGTTTATCCCCCATCCAACAGGAGAACAGAACAAGTAGGCTCCATTGTGATCCCTTTTCAATAATTCTGCCCATGTTTACTGAGCACCTACAATGTGCCAGTTTGACAAGCACACAGCAATGGGCAAGACAAGGAAACGGTGCCTCTGTGGGGCTCATGGAGCTCGTGTCCTAGTGGAGAGGGGCTGAAAGTGAATAAATATGTAAAATGGGTTGGAGCTAGGGGACTCGGGTACAGGTGGGTGGTCAAAGAAGGCTCTGTATTTGAGTAAACATCTGCGAGATGTGAAAAGACTGATCCTTGCAGAGGTTAAGCAACTTGCAACTTATAACTCAGTGGCTGTGAGTGGCACAGGTGGGATTCGAACCTGGGGCTGTGTGACTCTGGGGCCAGTTGTCACTCACTTCAGTGTTCTCCCACTGCCAACCTTCTGGGGAATTTCCACCCCACTGGAAGGTGCATTTACAGTTTCAGTGGGAGTTTGGTTTAGCTCTTGCAGAAAATGCCTTTCCTCCACCTCTTCCTCCCACTGCACCCCGGATGCTGGCCCTGCCGGCCAGGGGTCTGATGCCTCCACGGCAGACAACTGCCTGGTGGGTGCGATGCCAGCTGCCACCATGTGGCTATGTGGCCATGTGGAGCCCTGCAGCACGCGCTTGCCTGGCTCTCTTGGCCGCCAGGGCTCAGCAACCAGGGGCAAGTCGGTGGTGGCGGCGGTGGCGACGGGGGGCTGGGGCCCACCCGGGGCTCCAGGAGGCCAACATCTGGTTTGTGGCAGGGTGGCCCTCCAGAAAGCCACGGTATGGCCTGCAGTCTAAAGTTTCCTGGCAGTAAAGACAACCTTCTCCAAATTGATACTTTTTTCAAATTGAGAGGTCAAGTGCTCACCCAAGTGACCTCCCATGGCAATCCTCGAGTGCCTCATAAGGTACAAATCCTCCATCTGTCCGACTGATGGGCAAGAAGCCTCGTAAAAACGGCACATTATTCTCAGGTACCTTTGGGGGGGCACCGGGCTCTGTCCCTCTGACTGTCAACTCCGCCCCTCGACTCCCGGAGCTGCCCATTCCAAGTGTTTACCATTAGCAGCGAGGCTCTTTCCGCAGACCTGTAAATTCCGAGCGGTCCACTAAAGTACCCCAGGAGGATGTGGGAATGACGCACGCAAAGGCCACAGCTTCCCTTCAGATATCTCCCACTTTCAGATCAAAGCCGTCTTGTCCTTGGTCCTAACGGCCGTAATTCACTCCTTGCCCTGAAACCTCACGTTGCTTTTAAAGATCTGATGGACCTAGCAGCTGCAGCCCCCGGCTTTCATCTCTGCTGGATTTATTCCCCCTTCTCCGGCCAGCTCTTGCAAACTTTCTAGCTGAAATTATTTCCAAAGGCCCAGAATTTGGGTGTCGCCCTCTCTTCTGCCGCCATCACCCGTGGGTGCTTGTGAGCCTGTCTTGAAACTCGGTGGGGTGCTCGCATTCACAGAGCGCATCCTACGGATGAGGTCAGCCCGAGGAATAGACGAGGCCTGCTGGCACGTCCCATTTTGTGTTTTTATCTCTTCCCCTATCTTTACACAAGGGAGGCATTTAAACCAAGGGGTTAGAGGGCGGGGACCCTGCTGCTCCAGCTCACCACCACCAGTAATGACAGATGCTGTCCCTCATCAGAGGTACTGAGGGTCCCCCATGGCCTGTGAGGTCTCCTAACCCCAAACACACAACCTCCATCTAATCATGAGAAAACATCAGACCTAAAGCCGTGGACATTCGACAAAACGCCCAACTAGTGTTCAACGGGGGGTCAGGGTCACGAAAGCCCGAGGGGCTGTCACAGAAGAGGCACAACTACACCCAATGTGGGATCCTGGACTGGACCCTGGGAACAGAAAGCGGATGTTTGTGGGAAGAGTGGTGGTCTTTGGATGAGCCTGTAGGCCAGCTAAAGCACCGTGCTTCTGTCTTTCCTGGTTTTGACCGCTGTCCTGAGATTTCATAAGTTGCAGGGGAAGCTGGGTGGAGGGTATCTGGGAACCGTCCAATCTCTCTTGGCAACTTTTCTGTAAGTCTAAACTTATTTCAAAATAAAGAGTTTTATTTATTTATTTATTTTTAAAGATTTTTATCTTTAAGTAATTGCTACGCCCAAAGTGGGGTTCGAACTCACAACCCTGAGACCAACAGTTGTATGCTCTACCGACTGAGCCAGCCAGGTGCCCCTAAAGAGTTTTTAAAAAAATAACAACATAGATTCTGATGGGCAGAGTTTAAGTCTGCTACTTACTGGCTATGTGACCTCATGGAAGTTACTTAACCTCTCTGTGCCTAACTCTCTCCATCTGTAAAAGGGGTATTAAAATAGCACCTACCTCACAGGGTCACTGGGAAAATCAAATGAATTAATACCCACATGGTCAAAAATGCATCTGGTCCCCAGCAATGCCGGGACCTACGCCAATCCATCGACAGTATCATTATTCTCATTACTATCACTTCCATTATTTTTCTTTTGCTGAGAAAGGAGGAGTACAGTTATTCAGAATCCTAAATTATGTACAGTAATTCAGAATCCTCTAGCAGCATCCCAACCTGGTGCATTTCATAATGTCTGCAGGGAAGTGCTGCGTAATATTTTAAAGACATATATTAAAAATTTTAAATAAATTTGGGTCGCCTGGATGGCTCAGTCAGTTAAAGCGTCTGATTCCAGGTTTCAGGTCAGGTCATGATCTCAGGGTCATGGGATCGAGCCCTGTGTTGGGCTCTGTGCTCAGCTGAGTCTGCTTGTCCTTCTTCCTCTGCTCCTCCCCCTGCTGGCACTCTCTCTCTCAGATAAATACATAAAATCTTTTTAAAAGCCTGATAAAATTTAATAATTTCACATAAGAATCCAGATCTGGGGCTTCTTTTGGAAAAAAGTGACTCAGGAAAACTGGGCTTACTTTCTCACCTACAATCACACACTCAGAGTGAGTGGTGGCTGCCCCTTTTAGGGGGGGCGCGTGCTCTCCAGGTGGCCACCCTATTGTCTCCCCCCCTCCATTGTCTCTCCCATGCTGAGAATAAATCCATCATCCTTGGCCTGATCTCTTTCTTACAGTTAAAAAAATATTTCTATCTGTGGTTGGCTGAATAATGGGCCCTAAAATGTCTGTATCTGAATCCCTAGAACCTGTATGTTACTCTACATGGCAAAGGGGAGTTTTTAGACATAATTAAGTTAAGGATCTTGAGATGGGGAGATGATTCTGGATTCTCCAAGTGAGTCCAATGTGAACACAAAGGTCTGAAGAAGAGGGAGACAGGTAGGTCAGCGTCAGAGAGGAGATGTGGCCATGGAAGCAGAAGCTGCAGTAATGCACTTTGGAGATGAAAGAAGGGGCCATGAGCCAAGGGATGCAGGAAGCCTCTGAAAGCCAGAAAAGGCAACGGGATGGATTCTTTCCTAGAAGCCCCCGAATGAATGCAGCCCTGTCGACACTGTGAGTTTAGAATTGTGACCCCTGATACTATAAGATGATGAATTTTGTTGTTAAGGCCACCAAGTCTGTGGCAATTTGCTACAGTACCGATAGGACACTGACACAGTACCCGTGTCTCTAACTAAAGTAAGACAGAGAAAAATACAGCAGGGCTACCCATTTTTTCTTTGGCTCAGCCCATGTTCCTTGCAGTGTGAAATGCCCTGTTCCTGTGGACACTGGCATTTGCTGCCCCTTGACCACGAACCTTGTATCATTTATTCATTTACTCGTTCATGTATGCATGCTTTATAATTACTCACTGGGGGGATCCCTGGGTGGCTCAGCAGTTAAGTGCCTGCCTTTGGCCCAGGGCATGATCCTGGAGACCCAGGATCAAGTCCCATGTCAGGCTCCCTGCATGGAGCCTGCTTCTCCCTCTGCCTGTGTCTCTGCCTCTTTCTCTTTGTGTCTCTCATTAATAAATAAATAAAATCTTAAAAAAAATAATTACTCACTGGGGACATAATGAGGAATAGGACATGGTCCCTGCCTTTAAAGATCTCACAGTCTAAGTGGATATTGAAAGAAATCAAATAGAGTATTTAAGCTTAGAAAAGAGAAAAATCATCTTGTTTGACAAATACTTAAAACAAACTTTAGAAAACTACAAGCTGCTCCAGTTTATTTTAGTTTTGTCTTCCTAATAACCTGGGGTAGGGGACAGATACCATACCTAATCCTGACCTCTTAAAAATAAGGAAACTGAAGTTCAGAGAAGTTAGGTGACATGTTTAAGGTTGCACAGCTGGTAACCGGCAGGCCAGCTTCGAGAGAAGCTTGCACTTACTCCATTTCTCCAGGACGCAGCTCAGACCTGCTGGAACCTGCCCCAGGAGCATCTTGAGCTGCTGAACTCTTGAACTCACCTTCACAGTCAGCCCTTAAGTGGTGGCACATTTTATAGTGACAAACCGAGCCCAGAGCTGGCCCTGCGCCGGGCTGTTTGTGGTTGCAGCCACTTAATGATGCATTCTGAGCATATGAAGGACTGGTCCAGAAAAGGCAGCTCAGCACTTACTCTGCACTTGGCTAGGAGGGCTTGGATCCCATCCACCCCTAACACAAACCCTCCATCAAAGCCCACACACTGGACATTTGTACCCAGACAGGGCTGGCAATTCCGGTGGGCAGCCACAGCTGACTGTTCTGTGTGCAGATGACGAGAAATCTCATCACTGTCATCCTCAGGCATACCTGTCTGCATGCTGGTTCCTACCAACAGCCAAAGGTGGCAGAGCCTGATGACTACCTCCGGTGTTTGTTCTTTCCTTTTTTTTTTTTTTTTTTTTTTTTTAAAGATTTTATTTATTTATTTGAGAGAGAGAGAGAGTGTGTGTGCATGCAGATGGAGAGGGACAGCAGGCTCCCTGCTCAGCATGGAGCCCGATGTGGGGCTCGATCCCAGGACCCTGAGATCATGACCTGAGCCAAAGGCAAACACTTAACCAACTGAACCACCCATGGTCCCCTGTTCTTTTCCTCTTTCTCATAGTAACAAAGCTCACAAGTTTTAGCTGGGCCCATGGTCATCACGAATAAATACTACATCTCCCAACTTCCCTTGCAGCTAGGTTGGCCATGTGTCTAAGATCTGGCCAATGTCACATGAGTAGATGTGCAGGGTGCTATATCTGGGTTGTGCCCTTAAGGGGAGGCTGGTCTTTGCCCATACCTCCTCCCCCTTTCCTTAGGCTTGGTGTGAGCCATCCTAGGTCACCTGGATGAAGGCAGCAACCTTAGGCACCATGGAACAACAAGAGAGAAAGGGGCTGGGTCCCTAATTCTGCAGAGCCACTTACCTCCAGACTGTCACGTGAGAGAGAAAGACACTGCAGTCCCACTGAGCCACTGTTAAAGCAACTGAGCATGACCCTAACACTATTCCAAACCCTCATACATCAAAGATGCCAAGTAAAACTCTCAAAGACAGGGCCCTGCCAATTTTGTGAGAAAAGTTCTTTTGGTTTTACAGCAATTCCACTGCTTACGTAGATGTCTAGGTAAAGAAGTTGAGGCAAAGGACAGGGTGGTCCAGGCAAAAGTTCCTTCTAGTGACAAATATGTAGGAACACTGCCTTGCAGCCACTCTGCAAACTCGCAAGAAGTGTTTAAGACCAAAGGCAGTAGGTCGTCTTTAAATACGGCTGCCAAGGATTCCTCTGATCCCTGTAAATAGATGCCATTCCTGTCACCTGGTGGTGGGGCTCTTTCCCTTCTCCTCGAATGTGACCTGGCCTTGTGACCTACTATGACCAGTAATAACACATGGTAGAAGTGATGTTCTGGAACGTCCAAGCCTAGGCCTTAAGAGACCTGGCAGTTTCCAGCTTCACTTTCTTGGCATCCAGCCGCCATGCTGTAACGAAGCTGGCAAGACACTGGAGGAAGATAGGCTGTGTGGAGGAGAATTGGGGCACCCCAGCCCGTAGCACCAACTGCCAGATGAATGACTATACCCTTCTTGGATATCTCAGCTGAACGCAACGGCATGAGTGGGACCCCAGGCATCACCAGGAAGGGCAGAAAAACCACCCTGCTGAGCCCAGCCAACCCAAGAAATTGTGAGAAATAATACACCAAGGCTGTTGTAAGTCATTAAGTTTTGGGGATGTTTGTTACACAGCAATAGCCAGTTCATAGGCAGGGACTGCTATTTTTTCTGTACCTTTCTCCAAGCCCAGTTACAGTTCCTCAAAGCTCCTTATATTCTTCCTTCGTGGCAATGATCACAACTGCAATGGTTTAATCGGTATGATTATCTGTTTAGCACATGTAAGTGGTAGGCAGTGTGTACCTGGGAGCTTCTCAGTCTTGGCTCTTCTGCTCCCTGGCTGTGTGACTTTGGGCAGGTCACTTGAACTCTCTGGGACTCCCACCGTGTAGTGTAGACATTTACAAAGTGGGAGAAAGATCAGTACTTCCCTCACAGGATTTTCATGAGATGAAATGGGAGACTGTTAGTTAAGTACCCGGCATGGGGTCTGGTACCTAGTGTGCCCTCAATAAATATTTGCTGAGTGAAAGAATGGAAGAGCTGACATAACAGAGTTCTACAAATATTCAATGGGTGAACGAACCAACTGCTCAACCACACCTTCTCAGTGAGACCTGGCCCGACCACCACAGTGGAAGAAAGGTGCAACTCGTTCCCATTGCCACACTTCAGATCCTCCCGAACACTCTACTTTGTTCTTCATCTATAGACAGCATTTATTTACTATCTTATCCATTATATGACTGATCTTGGTTTTGTCTATCTCTCCCATCACAAATATCGATTTTTTTTGTCTCTTTTGTTTTCTGATGCATCTCGAGTGCCTGGAACCATGCCCCGCACATAGCAGGTGTTAACAAACATTTGTTGACTGACTGAATGAATTTAAGAAGTGTTCACAAGGATCCATGGCTCACAGAAGTGTAGACATGAGCATACGGAAAGCAGCTGCCTTTGAAGAAGGCCCCTCATATTCTCAAGGGACTGTACTGCCGTCTGTTGACAACGATCCTAACTACTGGGTAAGTCCACGATGACAGATGGGAAGGGTGGCCCCTGGAGTAGTATAAAATCAAAAGCAGGACCCTGGTGGGAAGATCTATGTTCACACACAGCGCCCAGCTCTGTTCTACACCAACAAGCCCCAGGAACACCTCTCTCTCCAAAAACACAGTTTGGCTTCTAAATTCTAGACAACGACTTCACTGGAATCCAAAAACCTCATCACATTGAATTATTCCTCCTACCCGTTGCAAAAATGAGATAATCACTCAAGAACCACCCAACACTGAGAGGGAAGGTGTCAACTTCCATTGACCTGCTCATGTAGGACAAAGAGGATGATCATGATGATATAATAATATTAACCGAGAGCTTATAATGTGCCAGGAGAGTCTCTGTGAGCTTCCTATAGACATTAACTCTCCTAATTCAGTGAAGTGGGTACCATCCTCAGCTCAGTAAACAGAGGAGAACACTGTGGAACAGAGGGATTAAGAAACCTGTCCAAGGCCACCCAGTTAGAAAGTGATGGGAAAATGCTAAGTTGGGCCAGGTCATAAATGAAAGGAGAAATGCTGCCTTGTGAGTGCAGCACTGTAGGAAAGGTGCTGGCCGGCCACATGAAAAAATGTGGTCCACACGCATGGCTGTGGGCAGCTGGGGGGAAATAACACTGGCTCCAAGGCCACTTCCTATCTTTGGCTGTAGCTGGAAGGCACTTGACACATTCATTCTTCTCGAGACTTCTCTGTGACCTTCCCCGGAGGAACGTTGCCCTCCCCTTTGTAAGCATTCCCCTTCCATGGGTTCCCTGCCTGTGCCTCCCTTCGTACTGAAATATACATCTGCACCATGGTGAACTCTCATTCCCCTGGAATAAGGTTGCCAGTAAAAACAAAAGTGGCCTCGGCATGTAGGAGTTCACAGAAATCCCT
The DNA here is from genome assembly GCF_018345385.1 of Vulpes lagopus. Lineage (NCBI taxonomy): Eukaryota > Metazoa > Chordata > Mammalia > Carnivora > Canidae > Vulpes > Vulpes lagopus. The sequence goes on from NC_054841.1 coordinate 13,609,907, forward strand.
TTTATGGAAAAATATAATATTCGTGCTCTTGGGCACTGAGCTCTGTAACAGAGGGGAGGACGAACTTTCTTTGATCACAGTCCTATAGAGCTGGTAGGGGTCTGAGGGATAAGCCCGTTCCTCCTTCCTTTCCTCTTCAAGCATGTCCAGTTGCCTGATGGTCACCTACACAATATTCATTTCCTCCCCATTCTCTTTAAGAGAAGCTGGGGCGCCTGGGTGGCTCAGTCGGTTAAGCATCTGACTCTTGATCTCAGCCTAGGTCTTGATCTTAGAGTCGCGAGTTCAAACTCCACTTAGTGTGAAGCCTACTTAAAAAAAAAGAGAGAGAGGTGACTTGGAATAGCAATGGACCCCGGTAAAAAAATCATCACTTTTCCCTGTAGCCATGGGTAGCCATATGACACAAATTCAACCCATGAAATGAAACAAAATTTGAAAAGTTTAGCTTTCAGAATCATAGCATGTTCCTTCTTGATTCTCCCTTCTTCTGGCTGCCTGGAATGTGGAGGTAAGGGCTGGAGGTAAAACAGCCATGTTGTGACTGTGAGGTGACAAGAATTAGGATGAAAGTGAGAGGGGAGTTGGGATTCTGGGTGTTCTGCTGCTGCTTGTGGCTGAATGCACTCTGGGGTACTGTGCCCCAGATGTCATTGGTCCTATGGGATAAGGGATGGTTCCTGCTACCCAGAACATAGGCCAACTTCTGTACTTTACGGAGGGAGAGATGGAGGATCAGTGACTGAAGGAACAGGGTTATATACGAATTTGTAACAGAGACAGGATTAGAACCCAGACTCTGGTCTGACATCTAGTTTTGTTTCATCTGCTGGCTCAGGGGTCCCAGAGTGTGATAGAAATGCCCAGTAGTGGGACGAAAGATAATTCTAGATGACCTTTTTTATTCTCTTAAAGGATCTTGCAGGTAACCTAGATCAAAGGTGAAGAGCTTGGACTCTGGAGCTAGACTGTGTGGATCCAAATCCTGATTTCATGACTCAATAGCTGAAAGACTTTGACCATGTTATTGGCCCTCTTTATGCCTGTTTCCTCCTCTGTAAAATAGGCGTGATAATATATTCTATATTATACAGTAATTGTGAGCATTTAATGAGGCAGCGCCTGAAGCACAGTAAGTATTAAATAAATACTAATTATTATTAGGTCAAGGAGAAAATCTCTAACAGTCACTAATCTCTCTTTTTAGCAAAGAGAGCACAGGCAGGCGTCAGGTCCAGAGCCTTGGCTAGAATTTAATAATACTGTTTTATTTTTGGTGACTTTATTTTTACCAACTCCTTCCATTTATGGCAAACAATGATGGCTTTCCACCGAATGTAGTGCTATAAATTTGCCTTTAAAATGAGTTTATTTTAAGGCAAAAGAAGCCTGTAAGTTAAAAAAAATCAAATAGCAGTACAGGTGGTATTTAGATGTGACAAAATCATGAATAAGATGTTTGAGTGCCTGACATTTGGGAAGCGCTTTCTAGACCAAGGGAGAAAATCTGTAGTACCCATCCATACTTCCCCTCCCTCGGCCACAGCAGACACGACAAACTGATTCCCCTTTCCACAGAGGCTAGCAAGGAAATTCGCCAATGGTTTCCTCCACTGGCCCAGTTCTGATGGAATCCAGAACCTGACATAACCCCCTGGTGATGGAGAGATCAGACCAGCGGGCTTCTGGCAGCTATTCAAGGACTGAGTTCTGGTAGGTTTAGGGTTGGGTTTTTACCATCTCCATAAAAAGTGTTGAACATACAAATATGCTTAGACACGCACAGGCTATCTCTGGAAGGGCACCCAAGAAACTGGTGACAGGGCTCCCTTCTGGGGACAAGTTGTGGGTGGCTGTGGGACAGGGGCAGGAGGAAGACTTTACTATTCTGTACTGAGTACATTTATGAACTATTCAACAAACTTAGTTAACACATCATGAAGAGAAAGGGTCTAGGGAGGGGAGGTGTTTCTGGCAGGTTAGAGTTCCCTATGTTTCTGGATTTCCTAAAGATCAGGGTCCTTTAAACACTGGAGAATCAAAAGCAGGTTTATGTACAGAATTGCGATTCCCCAGGGCGGAGGTGCCAGCTGAGTTCCTGGTCCTGCTTTGGGGGTGTCCACCTGTTGCTTATCTAGCTCCCCCGCAGGGGGTGGTTAAGCTGCTCACCTGCAGGAGCCCCGTATGGTGCTTCTGGTGCTCTTGCAGCTCTGAGCACACATCTGGGGGCACATCAAAGGCGACAAGCCACTGTATCTCCTCCCCCCTTTCTCCTGTCCCCCAGACACTTCCATTTCTAGTGACAGTTCAACACAGTGGTAACAGTGTTGAATTTTGACAGAAACCCTGGTCAGTCAGCAGCCATCAGCATGGAAGCAAGACTCTCCACCTGCAAAGGGATTACATGACTTGCTGAAAGCTCATATGATACTTAGCATTTTTAAGTAATAAAGTATTTTAAAATTAAGGTACGTATAATGTTGTTTTAGACATAATGCTATTACACACTTAATAAGCTAAAGTATAGTGTAAACATAACTTTTACATTTACTGGGAAATAAAAAAAAATTCGTCTGACTCCATTTATCATGGTATCTTGCTCTACTGCAGTGGTCTGGAACCGAACCCGCACCATCTCCGGGGTACGCCTGTGTATCCATGTCCATGCTCGAGCGCCTGCACAGTGGTAAAAGAGAACTGTATTTCTCCCTGTGGGTCTAGATCAGGGGACAGGCAAACATTTCCTGCAAGGGGCCAGACGGTAAATATTTTCTGCTTTGGCCACATGGTCTGTGTTGCAAATACTCAGCTCTGCCCCTGCAAGTGTGAAAGCGGCCCCAGGCATTAGGTAAATGAACGGAAGCAGCTACGTGTCAACAGAACTTTATCTGTGGACATTGAATCTCCTATCGTTTTTATGTGTCATGAAATATTGTTCTTCTTTGATTTTTTTTCTCTGCCTGAATGTGCAAAAACCAATTCTTAACTCCTGGGCTGGATAAAAACAGGCGGTAGACAGACTGGGTCACAGTTAGACCACGCTTGGTGGAGGCCAAAAATGTTTGAATCCAAAGGCATCTGGGGGAGCTCAGTTGGTTAAGTGGCTGACTCTCGATTTTGGCTCAGGTCATGATCCCCTGCTCCTGAGATCTAGCCCCACTTCGGGCTCAGTGCTCAGCGTGGCATCTGCTTCTGATTCTCTTTCCCTCTCCCTCCAGTGCTCTCTCTCTCTCTCAAATAAAAAAATCTTAAAAAAATGTTTGAGACTCACTGCTACAGAGCTTTTGTCCACACCTGCCCTTCTGTTTCTAGAAGTCTCTATTCTCCTATTTAAAAAGGCCTCTCAGGAGACAAATACTGTATAATTCTACTTCTATGAAGTATTTAAAGTAGTCACACTTTTAAAGACAGAAAGCAGAATGGTGGGGAAGGGAGAATGAGGAGATGTACACCAGATTGAACTTCAGTTTTCCAAGATGAAAAAGTTGTGGAGATCTGTTGCGCACGCACAAAAATGTGAATATAGTTAACACTACTATAGTGTACACTTAAAAATGGTTAAGATGATAAATTTTATGTTATATGCTTTTTATTATAATACACACAGAGACACATGCACCCCTCAGGGTTTCTCCTGGCCTCTGGATTTTTTTTTAAAGATTTTATTTATTTATTCATGAGAGATACAGAGAGAGAGGCAGAGAGATAGGCAGAGGGAGAAGCAGGCTCCCCATGGGAAGCCTGATACAGGACTTGATCCCAGGACCCCAGGATCATGACCTGAGCCTATGGCAGATGTTCAACCACTGAGCCACCCAGGTGCCCCTCTGTGGATTTGTCCCAGGAGCACTCCTGTGGCAGAAGCAGCAGCTGATCTGTCCCACTGTAAGCGTGAGAACTCCTCTCACATGGCTGGGGACAGAAGGAGGCCCATTGCTGAACTTTGGCCCTCCTGCCTAGGGACACAGAAGCCATCTCTCAGCCCGGGTGAGGACAGGGTCTCTATGGGCTGCTCACCAGCACCTCCCCCTCATGGGGGCCATGCCCTTCCTCTCTTCTGGGCTGTGATGGTCACCTTTTCCCACAGGTCTCCCTGTGCCCAGCATCTGCCTTCAAGGCACTCTCCATGCAGCTAGATCCTGCTAGAACTTGTGGTTGGTTAAACTGTGCCCTCACCCCCAACCATGTCTACCCAGAACCTCAGAATGTGACTCTATTTGGAAAGAGGGTTTGTGTAGATATAATCAAGTTAAGCATTGGGATGAGATCCTCCTGGATTAAGCTGGGCCCTAAATCTAATGACGGTATCCTTATAAAAGACACAAAGGACAGAGGGACACGGAGAGGAGAATACACGTGAGGATGGAGGCAGAGGTTGGAAGGATGCGACCACAAGGGCAGGAAATGAGCCACCAGAAGCTAGAAGACCAAGGAAGGATTTTCCTGGGGGCCTCCTGAGGGAGCACCGCCCTGCTGCACCTTGCTTTCTGACTTCTGGTTTTCAGATCTGTGGACACCCCCAGTTGGTGGCTCTTTGTTACAGCAGCCCCGGGAAAGTTGTATAGGACACAAGCTGGATCTGGTCCCTCCTCCTGCCTTTCCCACCCTCACTCGAGTGAAGCCACAGCCCTCACAGGGTCCACAGGAACCAGTCCTGTCATCAGCTCCTGGCCTCACCTCTCCCCCTGCCCCTCATCACCTCCTGTCCAGCCACCTGGCCCCTTCCCTGCTTCTCAGACCTGCAGGGGCGCTGCCGCCTTTGAGGGGTGCTGTTCCTTCTGTCTGGAATGCCCTTCCCCAGGCTTCCCTTCCTCTCCTGTGGTCTTTGCTCAAATTCATCTTCTCTGCGAGGCCAGCCCTGACCCCTCACCACTACTTAAATTGCATCTGCTTCGTACCAGTCTCCTCCCCTATTCTCTTTTTCTGCATGAATCCATCACTGTCCAAAACATTATGAATTTTACCTAAAAAAAAAAAAAAGTCTTATTCATTGTCTGTATCCCCCCTGCTAGGATGTCAGCTGTGCTAGGGTGGAGTCATTTTCTATTCGGTCACTGCTGGGACCCCAGACATTGGGCACAGCAGATCCTGAGAATCAATATTTGTTAATGAGTGACTGCGTGCGATGACCAGAACAGGACCCCTCCACTCCCCAAAGAAACCCACCCCACTCCCTGGAGCCACGAATACATTAGGTTGCATGTCAAAGGGAATTAAGGTTGCAGACGGAATTAAGGATGCTAATCATCCAACCTGAAGGCAGAGCATCCTGGACTATCAAAGGGTGGTGTGGTTGTGGTGGTGCAGTGTCAGCGGAAGAGGGAGGCAGGGGAGAGGGTCAGAGAGAGTGAGAACCGCAGAGGATCAGATGATGTGGTGGGAGCAGAACCTGACCCGCTGCTGTGTGTGTTGGGAGTGGGGGGGACAAACCAGGAGCACGAGTGTCTCTACAGGGTGGGAAAGGCCTCCAGAAGAAATGCTGCCCTGCTGACACCTTGATTTTTAGCTCAGTGAGTCCAGCTTTTGACCTCCAGAACTCTAGGAGAGCAAATGTGCACTGTTTGAAGCCACTACTTTTGTGGCAATTTGCTACAATGGCCACAAAAAACCCTAATATGATAATACTCATGAATAATAATAAAACTCCTCAACACATGGGTCTGCTTCTGTGCCAGGCTCTGCTCTCACATGCTCTGACTCATTTAATCCTTACAACAGCACAACGGCTGAGGGGGAGACTCCTAAGATCCAAATCTTACAAAGGTGGAACCTACGGCCCAGAAAGGCAAAGCTGCCCATCTGTCACGTAGGCATGAAATGGCAGGGCTTGGATGTGAAGCCAGGCGATCCGGGTTCAGAAGCCACGTTCTGAATGCCCCACTTGGTTATGAGGATTAGGTGAGATCATATGTGCAAAGTTATAGAACCCACCAGAAGGGAATAATTAAAGGCAGGGATGACTTTTTTTTTTTTTTTTTTAAGAGAGAGAACGAGTGGAGGTAGGGGTCGATGGGGGAGGGCAGAGGGAGAGGGAGAGAGGGAGAATCTTGTTTTTTTTTTTTTTTTTTAAAGATTTTATTTATTTATTCATGAGACACAGAAAGAGAGGCAGAGACATAGGCAGAGGGAGAAGCAGTTTCCCTGTAGGGAGCCTGATATGGGACTCGATTCTGGGACCCTAGAATGCCAATCTGAGCCAAAGACAGATGCTCAACCACTGAGCCCCCCAGGTGCCCTGGAGAGAGAGAATCTTAAGTAGATTCCACACCCAGGGCGGAGCCCGATGTAGGGCTTGATCTCACAACCCTGAGATCATGGCCTGAGCCGAAACCTAGAGTCGGATGCTTACCCGACTGAGTCACCCAGGTGCCCCTAAAGACAGCCACTTCTGATTGAGGCTGCCTGGAGGAGAAGCCTGTTAGTGCCGAGCCAGAAAAATGCACATTCCTGTATGCATTTATCAAAATATCCTCCCATTTTTGAACCAAGTGGAAAAAATGATTAACACTCTACAATCAAAAGGCATGAGTACACATAAAGCCGTGCTCTGCCAAATCTGTGCGCTTCAGCTCCCACACCCGCGCGGCAGGAGCAGGACCCCCAGTGACCCTGTGTGCCTGGAAACAATGGTTTCTCCTGCACGCTAATACTACCTGCTAAAACAAACATGAGCAATCGGTCTTTATTTAACATTTTGATACTTTGCTCACCAGGGCTTTTTTTTTTTGCATTGGTGTTGACTATTTTCAATATGGCATTAAAATATTTACCTTGGTTACCGAGCTTCTGGAACCCCCTGCAACTTTGCAGGTGGGAAGAATGCCCTGCTTGCCTCCCCTGCACCCTGGCCCTAATCCTGGTTAGGACATCCGTCCTCGTTACGAGCCTCGGTTTTCTCACCTGTCAGGTGGCAATGAACTTGCCGCAGGCACTGAGGCGAAGAGCAAGGGGGTGGATGCGGGCAAAGTGCTCAGCCTGGCGCCTGGTCCCCGGAACCCTCCCGTGGTAGTTCGGTCACTGCAGTGGCCGCCGATTCACGGGGGCCCCGATGGGGCAGGTGGTCACTGAATCTTTGTCAAACAAGTGCTGGATGGGAGGACACACTATTAGAGTCACCGCCTGGCGGTCCCGAGCTGCCGTTGGAGAGAACAGAGGTGCACGCTGGAGAGACATCTATTAGGATTTTTTTTCCCCTTGGGGAGGGGGTGGCGGGTGGTGGCGGACAGAAGGGGCCAGTTTTAAAACAATAAAGTCAATTTGGTACGGTCTGCTTCAGTGTTTTGAGATCTTTGAAAGAGATATTGTGTGGCTGTGGGGAGGGGGGTGGCCGGGAAGGCGGTTCTATTTATACTGTAAAGGGTGAGCCCTGACCTTTGCTGGCGGCGGCTTCTCCTTGTCGAACTTGCTGGGGTCTGGGCCGTCTCTGCCGCCACAGTCTTAGACTGAGACTAATGCAAGCCAGCTGAACAGCGGACGCCTTGACCGACCTCTCTCGCTTGGGTGGTTTCAATTTTTGCAAAGCCCAGCCACTGCAGGGACAGAACGCGCCTCTCGGCCCCAAGCCTTCTGCTGCTCAGGCAGGGATCCTGGCTGGGTGACGCTGGGGGCTGAATCGTGTCCCCCCAGAAGGATACTATCGTTCAACTCCTAACCCCCGGTAGCTGTGACTGTGACCCTATCTAGATAGGGTCTTTGCAGATGAAATCGACTTAAGATGAAGTCACTCTGGTTTAGGGTGAGCCCCAAGGTAATGACTGGTGCCCTTATCAGAAGAGGGGAATGTGGGTACAGATTACACAGGGAAGGGGTCATGTGAGGACCAAGCCAGGGACTCGAATGCCGTGGGCTGCCAGCAGCCACCAGCAGCCACCAGCAGCCACCAGAAGCTAGGAGAGGGGCACAGATTTTCCCCAGGAGCCTCCAGAAGGAACCAGCCTTGCCAACGTCTTGATTTCAGACTTCCAGCCTCCAGAACCGTGAGATGATGAATTTATATTCTTTTAAGCCACCCAGTTTATGGTACCTTTATGGCAGCTTTAGGAGACTAATGCTGTAGTTCCTTATGCGCCGAAGGATACATTCTAAGACCCTGGGAGATGCCCAAAACCACAAGCAGTATCGCACCCTATATGTTCTATGCTTTTTCCTATATATAATACATGGCTGTGATGAAGTTTAATTTATAAATTAGGTGCAATAAGAGATGAACCACAATGCCTAATAATAGAATAATCATAACTACACTATGATAAGTTAAGTGAATGTAGTGTCTCTCTCTCCCTCAAAATAACTAACTGTACTGTCCTTACCCTTCTTCTCATAATGATGTGAGATGATCAAATGCCTGCAGGGTGAAATAAAGTGAGGCACCGGGACATGGTGTTAGGCTACTACTGACCTCCTGAACATACATCAGGAGGTGGGGCCTCTGCTTCCGGACCCTGGCTGACTGAGGGGAGCTGAAATTAGGCAAAGTCAAGCCATGGATGAGGGATCTACGGTAGAGGTGATCTTGCTGATTTGCTGGCATTCATCAGTTTTCCTTCCTACTTGGGCAGGAACAGGGCCACGGGCATAAGGGCAGTATGGCCTCTGAATTGCAAAATTCTGGGATGCCTCCTGGCCCTGCTGCAGGGAAGCTGCATCACCCCAGGCCGAGCACATCCTCTCCCTGATTCCTCACTTCCATGTCTGTGCAAGGAGGATATTAAACTGGATTTGTATATCCAGACTTGACTCATCTCCCTACTTCTTTATGCTTTTTACCATGTCTTCAAACCACCTATATTATCATTTTACTTAGTATTTCCCTTAAATCAACTTCACATTGACTTACATTCTTATAAAACTGAGTTTTTTTCCCCTAGGCCATACTTGTATAAAAGCAGTCATTGTTTTTATTTAAATACATTTGTCTGGGAAGAAGACTTTACATCACTACCATCAAGAGAAAATCAGTGCCACCTGCCATCAATAATGCAAACGAAGAAACAGAAAATACACGGAAAACAAATGTTCCTGGTTCTAGCTAAATAGTGTGGCCTGCCAAAGGCCCCAAACCTGGGGTTTTCTCTCATTTTAAAATAAAACAAAATGAAATAAATATTTGCAGGGATGAGAAGGTGTTAAAGACCTGTGCACCAAATAGAGACCTCCTTACTCGCTTTATCCCTGAACCAGAAAGACAGAAACAGGATAGAAAGGGGAAGGCTTTCTCGCTGTGTGAACCCACACAGCTCTTACTGCCACCTTCATATACCATGTGAAATCACCTCCATGCCGATAAATCACCCCATCAGGTTGTGGGGTGTGCTATGGTAATAAACATCCTCAATATTTCAGTGGCTTAAAGACGATCAAAATTGTTTTCTCTCTCATGCTCTTTGTCCACTGAAGGTGAGCTAGGGGCTCTGTTCACTGGAGTCACTCAGAGACATCAGTTGAAGGGGTACCACCCCTCATTCCAACCTGAACGCTGTCAGAGAAAAGAGCTCTCGAAGGGTCTTGTGCTGGTCTGATGCAGCATGGTCATTTCTACTCTCAACTCAGTGGCCAAATTAGTTGTCTCTCTCTCCTCCGACCTCTCCCAGCCACAGAAAGGACAAGAACTTCAATCCTATCATTCTGGGTCATTCTGGATCACTAAAAGTTGGGAATGGTACTATTCGTAGGTACAGTGACTCACCCAGACCTAGGGATGGGTTGGCCTAAATTATCCTATACCAAGAGTTGGCAAACTATGGTCTGGCTATCTGTTTGTGTAAATGAAGTTTTATCAGAACATGGACATGCCATTTGTGTGTATATGGTCTATGGCGGTACTCACGGTACAATGGCAAAGTTGAGTAGTTGTGAGAGACTGTATGGCCTGTAAAGCCTAAAATAATTCCTACTTGGCCCTTTACTGAGAGAGTTTTCTGATCCATGGTCCTGATGATCCTTCCCATCCCTTCTAGAAGTACAGTTCTGAAATCTGTATTATCTCTGGTAGGTTTTAACATTTGCTTTTTTTTTTTTGGCCTCCTATTCCTTTGACCTTGAGGGACCAAATATACTTTATGGACTTGAGTCTTATACTAACATTATAAATAACTTCTCAGAAAAAAAAATAACAGAATTAGTCCAACACAACAGCTTATGTTTATTAAACACATACATGTGCCAGGCACTATTCTGTGTAGTTCGTAAGTCCTAACTCCTTTTATCTCCACAACAATCCTATAAGCAGGGATTGTTATTGTCCTTCTGACTGAAGAAGAAGCTAAGGCATAAAAAGGTTAAGTAACGTGACTAAGGCCACACATCTTCTAAGGGTGAAGAGCTGGAATCTAGCTCTTGGCAGTCGGGCACCAGAGGCCACACACTCCCTTGACCATTGCTTGGCTCTGCTTCTCGAGACTGAGGTCAGTAGGACTCCTAGTCAATGCTATCAAGAGTGAATAATACATCTACCATGTCTATTAAACTCCCAGAACCTATATAAATGATGAGAAACTTTCCTCAAAGAAAGTCTCGGTGTGAATCCTCCACCTCTGATCAACTTCTCCACAGCAACTCTGCATCCTGAGAATGCTTTCTAGAGATTTAGTTTAAGCAGACTTAACAATGAATGCCTCTTCTTACCTCAAAAAACCATCTCCATTCATTAGCTTAGTGATAGACAGAGGGGACTAAATTTTGGCCATCTACTGCTTTTGGTTGCCCACCATCCCTCCCCATTTCATCCCACTGCAGGGATGGGCATGTGACCCAAGCTGGGCCAATCACAATCCCCAACCACAGGGACCAACATAAAAACCAATCAGTGATCGTCTCTGTGATTTTTGAAACTGGAAGAGAGAAGCCTCTTTCCCTCTCTGGTTAAAAAACTGAGAAGTGGTTAGCCCCAAGGTACAGAAAGCAGTGGTTCCAGCCTTGTGGAACCCTCTGGTAGAAGGACACAGATGAGTAGAGGGAACCAGATGCAAGAGGTTTGCATCCCTGGTTCTGCGTCCCAGAAGTCAACTGTACTCCTCCTGTGGGTGGTTTGCTTCCACGAGCCAACAAATGCCTTCCTGAATCCTGACCTAGTTTGATTTGGGTTTTGGTAACTTGCAGAAGAGCCTTGGGGGTAGCTGGCATCACTGTGGAGAACATGAAGGACCACACACACACACACACACACACACAGTGACTTGTCTAAAGGCACACGGCAGTTAGTGGAAGACCAGGACCCACACCCTCTCCAATGTCATAATTTGAGCATGATTTCTACAAGATTCCATGCATTCTCCATGGCTAGGGTGTGTCCTGTGGACCCATGCCCACCCCAAATTATGCTGTTGTCCTGGCATAATTATTAATTGTGTTTCCTTTCATACCAAAAAAATGCCTAGGTTTAGGCAATAAATTATATAGTCATTCTAACCACAGCACTATTAAGTAAAAAGAAATGTCTGTTTTTTCATTTTAACCCAGTCCTTTACTTTCATTCTGGGAACCAAAGCAAGCCAAACCTGAGCGTGTTACCAAATTACATTTTAATAATATATTTACTATAGGTCCTTAAGAAGGAGGATGCAGGCACACATGGCCCAATGTTGTGAATATAAACATACTCCTTGTGGCATCATCTATTTGACCAGGGACAGCAAACTTTTTCTGTGAGGGGCAAAATAGTAAATATTTTAGGCTTTTCAAGCCACCAGGTCTCTGTTGCAATGAATCAACTCTGCCATGGGAGTGAGAAAGCAGCTGTAGACAATACAAAGATGAATGGGTACGGTGGTGTTCCAATAAAACTTTATTTATAAATATAGGCTGCTGGCTGGTCAGCTATAGTTTGCTGACCCATACATGAGTTGGAAGATGCTGGTAGGTTCTTCAGTGCCCATCATTATAAGTTGTTAAATAAATTACAGCATTCAATGGAGTACTATAAATACACTGGAAAGCATGTTTGCAAAGAAAGTTCAATGAGATGAGAAAATGCATACAATGCTAAAAAAATCCACAAAATCTAAATCTATGGATTCAACATAATCTTAATTTGTTCACAACTATACATATGCTAAATTAAAATCTTAAAAGGAATCATTATAACCAAAGATAAAGTGGCTTAATCAAATGGGGAGAATAGACTATTAATAAAAATCTTTTCATTGGGATTTTATAGTATTTTTCCAATGATTCCACAATGAACATATAATACTTTTAAAGCCAAGCAAGAAATTACTATTTTTTCAAAAAATCCAGCCCTCTTGTCACCCAGCCATCATCATTAAGTGCTTTAGAGATCTTGTCCAGGGTCCCAAACTGGATGCCATTACCCATTGGTGGGATGCAAACCCAATGGATGTGTCCTGACCAGCAATGTTTTATATGAAATTGAAGAGGACTGTGTTTTGGTTCTGTTGTTTTTTTTTCAGTGAAACAGAAAATACTAGAGTGTATAATAGTATAGTAAGAGTGTGTGTGGTTTCTGCAGAGTCTTTGTGACCAGTCATGCATGCAAACGTCCGCACATCCTGTATGGGGCTGCGATGCAGTGTCTCTCTTAGCATGGATTATAATAAAAAAAGGTTGAGGGCTACTGCCCTCTGGTTAAATTCTCTCATTTTACAAATGAGAGAGCTGAATCCTGGAGAGAAAAGTATGCTATTCCTGATATTGTCCTATACTGGGCAAATACCAGAAGATGAGCACCGCCCACTTTCAATGATTTTATTTATTTATTTGAGAGAGAGTGGGAAAGAGTGAGCACAAACTGCGGGGGCGGGGGGGAGGGTTGGGGAGGAAGAAGGAGAAGTAGGCTCTCTGCTGAGCAGGGAGTCCAATGTGGGCCTTGATCCCAGGACCCTGAGTTCATGACCCGAGCCAAAGGCAGACGCTTAACCCAGGTGCCCCCACCCCTCCCTTTTAATAACTTGCCTCAACGTTCTAGGCCAGAGCAATTGGCCAGCTGTTCCAAAGTACGATATCAAATGTCCCTGTGATTAATGACCCTGGGGCAGGTCACAAGGCATGGGAGAAGTTAAAGCCTCAGCAACAGCAAATTCTATGAATCTGGGCCCCTGAGGTCACAAATCCCACCCCATCCCCCAAGGCGGAGTCATCCTGTGCATCTTTGCAGCCACATCCCTATGTTGGTCCCAAGGGTCTGGAACCAGACCAGAGAAGCCTGGAGAATTTAAAGGGCAAGCAGCTGACTGGGGCTCACATGCAGCAGCAACTTGGATGGCCCCAGGCTATGGTTAAAGGGGTTGCACAATCCTTTTGAGCAGCTAGTTCTTAGAGACCACATGTAGGGCCGGGTTACGGAGATGCAAGGTCTGGGGAGACCTGGTGAGGCTTGCTGAAGACACTGGAGGGGGTCCCTGGTTGCCACAACAGGAGACAAACATGCAGAGATGAGCATCCCAGGACAAAGTGGCAGGGACAGCAAATAGCCCAACAACCAAAGCTCCAGTGTAGCAACCAACCAGTACTCCAAGGGCAGAAAAAGTACAGAGACAGAGCTTCAGAGGAGGTAAACACAGTCAGATGCTGGAAACAATCTACTTGCCCATGCAAAGGGGAGTGGCTAACCACCAAGATCTATCCAGAAGAATTGGAAGAATAGTAACAGCTGACATCTAATGGAGTGCCTTGACTATTCTAGGCACTGTCCGAAGCCCGGTGCATGTACTACTCAGCTCCCAGCGCCACAGCAGCCCCTGACGTCAGCCCCTTCTACAGACTCCCATTCAAGATGAGAGAATCAAGGCTCAGAGATGTTATCTGCCTAAAGTCACACTGTGAGTGGGTGGTGGTGCCAGGATTCAAACCCAGGCATCTGGCTTTCTCGATGGCATCCTAGGAAGCCATAAAACAGAATACAGTGGGTTTATTTGAACTGACTTTCAAAGAGCTCCAAAGCACCTTATTTGGTGAAAAATACAAAAGGGAATTTATAAAACAACATGTATAGCAAGATAGTATTTGTTAAAAAAAAAAAAGAGGAATTCCCTAGTTGTAGGAGGAAACACACACACACACACACACACACAGGAAAATATACACTGATATTACTTACGTGATTTAAAACAAATATATGAAAAGTGAAAAAACAATATAAAAAGGCAGGTGAATTAGGGTCTAGAGGATTATGCCCGGGGCTTGCAGATAGCCCTGGATGTAAAATCAGGTGGAGAGAGAGGGGCACAGTGCCCCATGCTGAGAAAAGCAGAGAAATTCCTAAAAATTCCCTCGTTCTCCTTTATCAACTGAACTTTTGGGAGTAGGAAAAGCTTGATTTGTTCTAAGAGTGCAAATCATGTAACCCACAGCTGATTGTGGCTTCTCTCTGAGTGTCGATGGATTTGCAGTGTTGGTCTGTCTGTCTGTCCGTGTCTCTCACCTAATCACTGGCTCCCTGCCTGAAGCTCTATTTCCCTGCCCCCTTCCTTATCTTTTCCAATTCCTGAGCAGAAGGCCCGACAGCCGGGGCTGGGAGCAGGCTGCTCACCCACTTCTGTCTCTAAGAAATTACTACAGTGGGACTGGTACCTTGAATAGGACTCTCTATTTTTGTGTGTCAGTAGATTTTTGGTTCATTGTCATTTTCTTTTCCATTCTTCCCCCTGCCCCATCAAAATTATCAGAGATCACGTTTTATTTTATTTTTTAAATATTTATTTATTTACTTGAGAAAGAGAGAGAGAACTCGAGCACAGGGGGAGGGGGAGAGGGAGAGAGAGAATCTCAAGTAGACTCTCCGCTGAGCTCAGAGCCTGACAACGCGGGGCTCAATCTCATGACCCAGGATATCATGAGCTGAGCCAAAACCAAGAGTCAGATGCTTAACCGACCGAGCCACCCAGGGTGCCCCAACTCTACCACATTTCCAACGAATTTTACAGACCTAGACCCTAGTGCGGGCTAGTTTCTAATTCCTTGAAATGTCAGAAGCGGGAATGAAAAACTAATGACACCAGAGTAGCAACACCAAAGCCCCCTTTCTTTCGGAGTCCAAGGATAAGTTGGGATGATTCTAGAATTTTCTAAGCGGGGTCGCCAGGATCTGCTAGATGTTGGTAGAGGCAAGTTCTGTGATTATACTGGCATGGGCTCCATTGTGTCTGACCTCAAGGACTGGAGAGAGGAAGAGCTGGGGCCGGGTGGTCTCTGTCTCCAGGGGATACCCTCCTCCTGGTCTCCTTGCTTCTTCCCTCCCCCCACCATGGTGCACTTGGCCCAGTGCAGCCAACTGGTCTTTCCAAGATGCAAACCAGATCAACCTCCCTGTTTAAAACCCCCAATGGCTGCCTGGTGCTCTCAAGACAAAATCCAAATTCTTTCACTTGGCCACAGGGCTCTGTGAGGTCCTCCCTCCTCATCTCCTGGCCCCACAGTCTCCGCTCTCCTCCTCACGCATGAGCTGCCTGGCCTCCTGTCGGCAGGAACACTCCTGACAAAGGACTGCTTGCCTTAATTTACATGTACCAGCTCTGTCATCACCTCCTCCGAGAACCTGCCCTGCTCCCCCTCAACCCCATCAGGACCCTCCTTCCCCAGACCCTCTCTGCACCACATCTCCCCCCTCATTCTCCTCAGAGTGCTCGCCACAACCATGTGCTCATTTCCTTGCTCACCATCTATAACGGACTGAATTCTGTCCCCCTCCCAGTGCCCCCCCCCATTCATATGTTGAAGCCTTACACCCCCCTCCCCCGCAATGGGACTGTATTTGGGGCCTCCAGGGAGGTAATTAAGGTTAAAGGAGATCATAAGGGTGGGGCTTTAATCCTATAGGACTGGTGTCCTTACAAGAATGGAAAGAGGTCCTGGGGATGGCCTTCCCTCCTCATGTCACGTGAGGATGCAGTGAGAAGGTGGCTGTCCTCATGCCAGGAAGACAGTGCTCCCCAGAAACCGAAATCTGTAATCTGGGGACTTCTCAGCCTCCAGAATTGTGAGCAAATTAATGTCTGTTGTCTTGGCACCCCCCAGTCCATAGGATTTTGTTATAGAAACTCTAGGAGACTATTGTGCAGTCTGTACCCTCTTAGTGGGATATGATTCCATTAAGGCAGGGCTCAATTTTCAGCTCAGGGCTGGGTGGCCCGCACCTAGCACACTGCCTGGAACAGAGCTCATGAATGCTTGTTGAGTGAATGACAGATGGTTTTTCCTACACATACAGACGCTTCTCCCCTTGCCTGTACCTGCTGCCTCATAAACCAATGGTTCTCAAGGCCACCGTAGTCCCCCTGGGTGGAGCTTGGAAATTTGTGGAGATGCTTTTATTGTGGACATTAATGGTATTTAGTGGGTAGGTGACAGGGTGCCAGATGTTCTGTAATGTATAGAATAATCCAGCAAAATGAAGATTTTTCCCTATTCCCATCTGGCCTTGCAATGTCCCACCAGGCATTCACACAGGTGAAGACCTGGCTTTAATGATCTGCTCCTACAACACAGGGGTCAGCCAACTATAGCCCGAGGCCAAATCCAGCCCACCACCTGTTTGCAGAAATAATATTTTATTGGAAAACAGCCTTGCCCATTCATTTCATATTATCCATGGCTACTTTCAAGCTATAATGGCAGAGTTACAAGTCATTAGCACACAGACGTAAGGCCCACAAAATCTAAAATATTTGCTATCTGGCTCTTTTGCAGAAAAGGTTTGCTAACACCAATCCTAATACATCAGGCCATTCCACACATACAAAGGATTTTTTTTTCCCCAGGATTTTCACATCTGTTAAAACCTGCAGGAAAGCTACTGTAGCGTGGTCAACTGGAACTATACCATGCTGTAACATCTTTGATTATTTTTAATGTCTTTGAGTATTTTTAACGGAATGTCTAACAGTATTCGGTTACATACTGCAGAAAACAACAACAGAACCGCTCTCCCCTCACAGACCCCACTGCCTTCCGGGGGAAGCTGGGTTTGAAAGTGAGGCTCCTTCCCTGGGCTGGGAGAGACACAGACCAGGAGCTTCCCCTCTGTATGTAACAGGCCGCTTGCTGGACACTGGGCAGGCCAGCCTGGCTCCCCTCCCTGGCCCCCCATGTACCTCTGGTTCGTTCCTCACACCCGCTCCATTAGCATCTGCTGACAACTTCACATGCAAAATACATGGAGGATCTGAGCAGGTCTCCCCCCCCCCCCCCCCCCCCCGGCTCCGCCATCATCCCTACGCCAAGCCCCCATCCTCTCTGGCTTGGAAGACTGCAGGTGTCTCCTCACTGGTCTCATCCTTCGTTTTGCTCCCACAGCCCATTCTCACCTCAAGGTGCCCAGAGGAAGCCTGTTAAAACTAAGACCTATCAGGTCACCCTCTTGCTCAAACCCCTCCACTGCCTGGTCTTGGAACAAAAGCCAAAGTTCTTTTCCTGACCTGCTGGGCCCTCATCGCCCCCACCATCCCCCTACTCACCGGACCCCAGCCATGTGGCCATTCTGACATCAGGTGCATGCGGCCTGGACTGCTCTTCCACTACACACGGCCCCTCCTTCACCTTCCCCAGACCTCCGCTCTACTCTGCCTCCAGGAAGCCTTCCTTGATTACTGTTTCAAAAGACATCATAAGCCCAGCACTTGCTTCTTTAGTTTTCCCCTTAATTTGTATCCCCCTCTAACATACTGTATAACTTGTTTTTCTTACTTATTATGTCTCCTACTACAGAAGGTCAGCCTCAGGAGGGCTGAGACTTCATCTGTTTTGTTCCGTTATGCCATCAATTGTTCATTGTCTGCTCCCCCCAACCCCAGGCTGCAAACGCTGTGGGGGCAGAGACATCTGTCCTGTTCACCTCTGCGTTCCCAGCACCTGGCGAGCTGCCTGGCCCAGAAAGATCCTCCAAGAACACCTGCTGCAATCATGGCCATGTGAAGGCACCAGCCGGTGTCCCCCACAAGCTCTCGGCTCCACAGGCAGGCCCCGAGGGCAGCTTCCTACGCCCTCAGTTCTGTAGGTCGTCTTGAAAATCCCTCTCCTGGTAGAGGCAAGAGGTGAAGGAAGTGGAGCGTCTCCAAAAGATACATAATAGTAACAACAGCAGCAAAAAGTTCCAAGCTCTCGGCTTTTCCACTTCTGCTTTTGTGTGTCTCGGAAAAACTGACCATCTTCATCAGCTTGGGCTTTCATGACAAAAATACCAGGTACTGGTTGGTTTAAGCAGTAAACATTTGTTTCTTATAGTTCTGGAAGGGGGAGAGCCCCAAATCAGCGTGCTGACTGGTCTGGTTCCTCATGAGAGCCCTCCCCCTGGCTTGCAGATGGCCACCTTCTCGCCATGCACTCACACGGCCTCTCCTCGGGGTGCAGGGGAGGGGGAGACAGACCTCCCTCTTCCTCTTCTCATTAGACACTAATCTCATCAGGAGGGCCCCATCCTCTTGGCTCATCTACCACTAACTGCCTGCCAAAGGCAGCAACTCCAAATACTGTCACATCAGGGGTCAGAGCTTCAACAAATGGATTTTCGGGGGACATGAACATACATTCTGTAACATCTGCTAAGTACCCTCCCTTAATCCCATCATGAACCAGGAGAGTTGGCTTTTAATGATCTCTAGGTTCTATGGCCTGATATGGTGGCCACTGGTTATATTTACAGAAGCGTTAAGATTAAATGACATAAAAACTTCAGTTCCTCAGTTGTGTGAGCCAATGCTCAACAGCCATCCATGGCTAGTGGCCACCACACTGGGCAGCAGGGATGGAGAACATTTCCATGATCGTGGGAAGTCCATAGGCCAGCACGCCTTCATGGATCGTTGTTCATGAAACTCCCTCCTGGCTCCCAAAGCATGCCTCATCACCCCCACTGCTTTCATCTATCATCTACAGTGGTGTTTGGGGATGGGGGTGACAAAATAAATCGTGTTATGTGACCAAAGGAAAAGAGTATCCATTTAAACTCTATATGCCCTAAATCCGGAAGACTTTAGTGCAAGCAGGAGGCAGCAAGTCTGCCAACGCCTGTGAGGGTGATGAGAAGGTGACCGCCAGGGTGGAGGTGCCGCATGGCGCAAGAGTGCTGACAGGTATCGGGAAACCTCACCCATTTTGTCGTGTGCAGAAAAGTTGCTGATTCACACCAAGAAACCTGACCGCAGGCCAGGAACCCACTGAATGCCAAGCCTGGCTCCTGTCTCGACTGACAAAGTGAGACCAGGTGGACTTGGTCTGCTCAAGACTGGCTGGGCTGTGACAGCCTAAAAGCAGCCCAGCTGCTGCCAAGAAGAAATGGGGAAATAACCCCACTTCACCAAGGGGAGGCCATGGGGCTCCAGCTCAGCTATAATTGTTAGGAGTTAACTGGAGACTTAGGGAGTCAGGGCCAGGGTCCCCAACAAGAAAGCTAAAAAGCGAGGACAGCTGGGACAAAATCACCCTAGCACCCTGTTTTTACAACTCAGACAGGACCATAGTAGCATCCTGTCTAGCAGCCTCCGTAGGAGTGACTATTCTTCTGTAAAACATCCTGAAACAAAACAATTAACCATCAAACACTGGTCACTATCACAAGTTGAGGCAGTTAGTCTCCAAATGTTAGCCTGAAAGACCATCAACACATAAACAATAACCCAATAGGTTAACAGGGAGCATGATCAAAGCCCCGATTGGCACATCTTAGCAATGTGCCCCCAATCCACAGGGGGCCCACACAAAGGATGCTTAAGATAGTTCCTAAAAAGAACTTATAAAATATCCTAGAGTTGAATGCCAAAGTGGCAACCTCCTGGGCCCCTTCCCTTTCTGGGAGCTTTGTACTATCGCTCTATGAACTTTGCTTTGCTGCCCACTCCTCTTCCTCTGGTCTACCTCTTCATTCTTCCAAGTGGTGTGACCAAGAACCACACCCATCACTCGAGTCCTCCGGGACATGCCTCACTCATGAACAAGTCAGAGGTGGAGGTGGAAGGGGGTAATCTTTCTGGCTCCCCAAGTCGCCACCTGGCTGGTAATTTTCTCTGTGTATCTCTTAGGACCTGTGGTTCAGTTAAGAAAATACGGAACCAGATTGCAAGATGGAAGCATGAAGACCAGCCTTCTACATGAGGTATTTTTATTAAAGAGAGTGTTTAAATCAGTTTGCCAATACTGAAAAAGAATGAGATTTCACACATCATGCTGAGCAAAGTAAGTCAACCAGAGAAAGACAGTTATCATATGGTTTCACTCATACGTGGAATATAAGAAACAGTGGAGAGGATCATAGGGGAAGGGAGGGAAAACTGAATGGGAAGTCATCAGAGAGAGAGACAAATCATGAGAGACTCAACTTTACGAAACAAACTGAGTGTTGCTGGAGGGGAGTTGCATGGGGGGCTTGGGTAACTGTGACAGGCGTTAAGGAGGGGACGTGATGTGACGAGCACTGGGTGTTATACACAACTGATGAATTACTGAACACAACATCTGAAACTAATGATGTTCTATATGTTGGCTAATTGAATTTAAATTGAAAAATGAGATTTCACAGTAAAATACAACTTTGGGGATTACCTTGAAATATGGAAAGCTTTAGCCTCCCTAGGGCCCCATTCAAGTGTGGCAGCAATGGGCTAAAGCCCCCATGGGGTGTTGTGTGCCATAGGCCCCAGCACTCCCTGTAATGTCATACCTAACTCAATTCTCTTTCTTATTTAGAAGAATCACATCCCAGAGCAGGTTCAATCCACAGAACTGGAGAATCATTTTGAAAAGAGTAACAACTCGTGTGCAATTTGAGACATAAATGTTTCTTTTCAGTTTGCCATTTGTTTTTTTGTTTAGTTTGTTTGTTTTAGTTGTTTTGACTTTACTTCTCATGTTGTCTGCCATTGCTCCCCTCCCTCACAACCTATCTGTAGTTAAACTTGCTCTCCTTTTGTTGATAGCTCTGCACTTCTTTTTTTTTTTTTAAATATTTTATTTATTTATTCATGAGAGACATGCAGAGAGAGAAGCAGGCTCCATGCAGGGAGCCTGATGCGGGACTCGACCCTGGGGTCTCCAGGATCACACCTTGGGCCGAAAGCAGAGCTAAACTGCTGAGCCACCCAGGCTGCCCTAGCTCAGCACTTCTAAGTCACAGTCAGAAAAGCCTTTTCTACTCTAGAGTTATATAGATTTTTCTTATTTTCATTCTAATTCTTCTATGATTTTACTTTTGACATTTAAACATTGATCTAACAGGGGAGGCAGGTAAGGGATGGGCTAAATGGGTGATGGGTATTAAGGAGGGCACTTGTGTTGAGCACCGGGTTTATATGAAAGTGATGAATCACTAAATTCTACTCCTGAACCAATATTGTGTTATATGTTAACTAACTAGAATTTAAATAAAAATTTGAAAAAAAAATAAACTGTTGATCCATTTGGAATTTTTTTCTAGTATATAGTAAAAGGAATGGATTTTTATCCCTCCAGATAGCTAACGAGTTGTTGCAACACGATTCATTGAATCTTCCGTCTTTTCCAGTGACATGCCATCTGCCCCATGTACAAAATTCCCGGATATGTTTTGTCTCTTTCTGGATGTCATGCTCCCCAATATTGGTCAATCAGTCTATTCATGTACCCAAAGCAAGGTGTTTTTCTTACTGAAGTTTTACAATATGCTTAAATGCTGGTATGCCTGGCACCTCATTGCTCTTCTTTTGCATAATGTCTCAGATCTAATCTCCTAGTTCACAGAAAAGTAACCACAAATTGGCTAAAGATCAGAAAAGATGCTCAACCTCATAAAACACACAAATTATAATTATACTGAGAATCTGTTTTATTTTTCATGCATAAGATTAGCCAATAACTAGATGACACTGGGTTGGCCAGACAGGCACTCTCAAACACTGCTGGTGGGAGTTTAAATGAGGAGTATCCCTACGGAGGGTAACTTGGAGATATCTACCAACTTTAAATATGGACTTTCCCCTCCACCCAAAATTTCACTTCTGCACAAAACCTGCCCTTCAGATGTACTTGCAGGAAAACAAAATGATACAGAGGGTTATTCATAGCCATATTGGTGGTTATTGTAAACACCCAATGAGGAACTGATTAAATCACAGCACATCATTCAATGGAATAATAGGCATCTGTGAAAACAAAGAGGAGGCTTTTTCTATGCATTAACTTAGAAAGCTCTTCAATGTATATAGCTAAATGAAGAAAGCAAAATGCAGAAGACTGTGTATGTATATTACCTATGAAAATAAGGATATATACAAGTGTTCCTTTCATAATGTGATAAAGCCTTCCTGAAAGGCCATTTGTTGTGCAAAACTATGCACTAAAATAATAGGGCTTATTGGAAAAAGTAGGGTCAAGGGCAGACTTCTCAAGAGGAATGCAACTTTGTAATCAGAGCATTGACAAAAGCAATAATAATTTCAATAAAAAGAATAATAAATAAAGAAGTGCTACACTAGAGGACATAGTTTTAAAAAGGAAGTGAAAGTATTTTGATGGAAAGGTATATGAGGACAGTGGAGGTGCTGAATTATGGAAACCAGGGCAAAATGCACCAAAGATTGGGGAAATTGTAAAATAAATTCTTCAAAACCAGAGCATGTGGCCAAACTGAGGTCAAAGGAAGAGCACACGGCACCAGAGACAGAACTGTATTTCTCTAAGGCTTGCTACCTTTACCCATTATGTATTTTGCACTCAGCTGCTGTTACCATATGTGCTGGGAAAAATGCAAACAAACAATGCAGCTGTATTTCCACTTCTGGCCAAGATTGAGTCACATGTACTGGATTTTTCCTCCCACGTGAAATGGTTTAAAAACTAGATTCCCAAGACATTGGGCATCAGACAATGAAAGATAGCAATCCTTGAACGCAGGGAAATGAGGGGTGAGCCATGTGACTGCCCCAGTGTGGCGGGTTTCTGGAAAAGGGTACCCAGATAGCACCCACTATCTCTTTAAGCTGAACAGATGGAGCTGCAAGTCCAAGGAAGCCAAAGTAATGGGTAGGATTCGCAGAGCAGAGTAGTACTAGTAGACAGAGCTGCATTGCGAGAGTGCTCTGGACATTTGCGGACATCTCCTCTCGGATGCCCACCTGTGTACTGATAAGCCTGGGAGTAAATTACCAAGGCTGGAGGAGAAACACTTGAAAACATGAGAAGGAACAATCCTCAGCTCTCACAACAGAGTTGCAAATAGTTCTTACCCCTGTCAGCCAAGTGGAGAAACCTCATAACTCATGGGGCATTGGACAGAACACTCACAAAGGCTTCCTCAGTAGTGGGAAAATTTTGTTAGGTCCAGAAAGATCTGGACCAAGTGTTTCTCTGCTCTATTTAACAAAGCTGAAAGCAAGACTAGAGAGGATCAAACTGTTTCTATGTACCTTAACTGCATCCCAGAACAGAGCTCAAGAATATTCATAAAAATATAAAAATATCCAGCATCCAACAAGGTAAAATTCTCAATGTCTGGCATATAATCAAAACTTATCATGTGTGCAAAGTTAGCAGGAAATATGACCTATAACAAGGAGAAAAATCAATGAAAAAAAAAACCTTCAGAAATGACACAGATGGCAGAACTAGCAAACACTTTAAGACAGTTACTATACTATCTCTGTTCAAAGAGCCACAAGAGAAACTGGACATGTTAACTAGAGGCATGGAAGGTTAAAAAAAGAAATAGACCCAAAACACCTGAAGATGAAAAAAAAATGTCTTGAGTATAATTCACAGTAGATCAGATACTATAGAAGAAAAGGTTAGTGAACTTGAAGACATGGTGGGGAGGAAATATTTGAAGAAATAATGCCAAAATGTTTCCAAATTTGATAAAAGCACTCGCAGATCAAGAATCTCAAAGAATCCAAAGCACTAGAATCATGAAGAAAATGACACCAATGCATCAGAAATGAAATTGCTTAAAACCAGTGAGGAGAAAATCTGAAAAGCAAACGAACTAATGCAACTTCAGAAGTATCACTGAAAATAGAATTGACATCATTTCTTATTTATGAATCACGTATGAGCTAATTCTTGTTAAATAAACATGCAGTCTAATTACTGTGTTTGTGTTTGCTTATCCTTGCAAAAAAACCAATTCTGGATGGATTCATAAAAACCTAGTATAAATGGTTAACCACTGGGACTTTGGAAAGTGAGTGGATGTGAGACAAGGATGGAAGAGATATCTACAGATGTTTAAACTAGGTAAATGCATAAACTGCTCAAAAAATAATATAAAGGAAGAGTAATTTTAAGTGTATCTTTTTTCCCTTGTTACAAAAGAAAATATGTTGGTGGGCGGGGAATAGGGAGTGATGGCTAATGTGCATGGGCTTTCATTCTGGGGTTATGATATAATGATTTATAAGAAATGTATATTTGATCATTCGGGCGACCAAAATATAATTCTCAGATATATGTGGTCTTCATCCACAGTTTCTGAAAATGCTTCAGAGTGATTAAGGTGAAATGGGTGCCTTGCTATTCATGGAGGTGACTTTTGGACCTACCCAAGGGTGGGATCTGGTCAACAGAAGGACCACCCATGTGATTAAAGGGCTGGAACTTTCAGTCCTACCCATGACCTCTGGGGAGCGCAGGGGTCCGGAAGTTGAATCAGTCAAGGGCCAAGGACTTAGCCAGTCATTACTACATAATGAAGCCTCCATAAAAACCCAAGAGAGCAGCTTTTTGGTTTTTGTCAGAGAGGTTCCATGCTTGGGGAACCAGAATGCTCCCATATGCCACATAGCCAGGCCCCATGAGGACAGAAGCTCCTTTGTCTAGTACTTTGCCCTACATAGCTATTCATCTGGCTATTTATCCATATCCTTTAATAAACTGCTAAATGTAAGTAAGTGGTTCCCTGATTTCTGTGAGCCAATCTAGCAAATTAACTGAACCTAAGTGGGGTGGGGGTGGGGTCACTGGAAGCTCCAATCTATAGTCAGTTGGTCACAAGGACTTATGCCTGGCATCTGAAGGGAGGGTGGGGCAATCTTGCAGGGCTGAGCCTTAAACCTGTAGAATGTGATGCTGTCTCCAGGTAGGCAGTAGCAGAATTGAATTGAATTCTCGGGTACTTTGTTGGTGTCCGAGAATTGCTTGCCAAGTGTGTGCAACTCCCACACTGGATTTGGGTCCAGCAACCCTAAAGGAGGCATAACGACAATGTGGAATTAGGGAGTAGTGATAGTTGCCCAACCTTGTGAATATAGTAAAAGTACTGAATTGTATACTCTAAATGGATGAATTCTATGATATGTGAATTATATCTCAGCAAAAACAAAGTACATAAAAAATAAAATACCTGCATGCCCATTTTTTTAAAAAATCAGAGACTCAGACAATTTTAACACAGAAAGGGTTCCAAGGACCCTCACATCCAGGACTTCCCGCTGAATATGGAGGAGTCATTTGTGGAGAAGGTGCCTATTCAGATCCGCCCAGAAAAACTAGCTACTGAATTCCATTCCTGAAGAGCCACAAGGTGTAACAAGCTGCAAAGGATCTGAAAAGTCCTGCAGCAAATACATCTATTTAACTCTGTGCTGCTCACTATTTATCAAATGTATTTGATGCAGCTGACCAACTTTTTCAACCTTTTTATTTTTTCAGTGAGCATCTGTGAGCACCAGAATTGTGAGATACACAACTCAAATGTTCAATGACTTGTCCAAAGTCACGTAGCTTTCTGGTGTCAGAAACTGTGCTGGACTTCACAAATCCCACACACACTGGCCCCTAAAATCTCTGGCTGAGTACACTGGCTTACAAACCCCTTTTGCTAGGCTTTTAATTTTCCAACACATCCATGAATCACATGCTTCCCATGTTCCTGAATGGCTCATGCTAGGTTCTGAGCTTTGGTATAAACGCTATTAATGTTCCCTGGCCTTTGGTAAATATAAAAGGAATTCTGACAGAAGAGCTCTCCTACTATTTTAAAGCCCTCTCCTACTATTTTAAATCTGTAATGCAGATTTCACCGGAAGAGGAGTTTATGCTGTTGTGGAAGACTCAACAGTCTCAAATTCGTATTCCTCTTTTCTCTTACTAGGACTACTTCGTCAAAACTGAGAGTTCAGGAAATACAGGTGAGCTTGGGAAGAACACAGACCACCAGACCTGAAATTAGGGTAGTGGTACAGTTGTCTCTTGAATACCTGGGGGCTAGGGGTGCCAAAAACAAGTGTAGTTGAAATTCCGCCTATAACTTGTGACTCCCCAAGAACTTAACTATTACAGAGTATGCTTATCATGATGAAAAAAAAATGATAAAAGGGAACTACTCATAGTCCACAATGTCTTACTGTTAACAATTAACCTATATTTTGCATTGTTGTATTTGCATAACTGTATTTTTATAAAAAAGTAAGCTAAGAAAAGAAAATATTATTAAGAAAATCATGAGAACAGAAAATACATTTATAGGATTGTCCTGTATTTATCGAAAAAAAATGTATAGGACCAGTATAGTTCAAACCCATGTTGTTCAAAAGTCAACTGTAATAGCTAATAACTACTTTGTGCCAGGCACTGCTCTAAAGACTTCACGTACATTAATTAACTCATTTAAATATCATAGCACTCCACGTGGAAGTACTATTGGAATCCTATTTTATAGGGTAAGAACCCGAGATCCTAAAAAGTAACTGGCTCAATGCCACAAGCTGGTACACTGTTGAACCAGGGAGTTCACTTAGCCTGACTTCAGGGTTACTGCTTTTAACACCTATGTCAATAAAAAAAAAATAATAAATAAGAATAATAAAAAGAGCATCTAGTCTTTATGGACCTCCTCTGATGTGCCCAGGAATCATTCCATTTAGGCCTCCTGAGAGACCTGTGAGGTCATCTCTCTTGCTAGGAAGCCAGTTCACAAATGAGGAAATGGGCACAGGGGCAAGTCAAGTGCCTCCTACAAGTTCATGGAGTATGTGGGACACAACCTGACTGCAGCCCAGGTGTGGGTTCTCCACCCCTCTGTGGCTCTGGCAAATTCTTATAATACACTTTCAAAATGTTTTCTTCTTTTCTTTTTAATCTTTGGGGACATTTCTGTGAATAGCAGTGTTTCAGCGGAGAAGTGAAAAGAAACAACAAAAAAATCAAACCCAGAAGAAATACATTTCAGTTATAAAAACCCTTGGGTGAACTTAAGGAAAATAAACAACCAAGCAAAGGCTGAATGAGCTCTGTGAATGTTTCTCTTTTACGTTTATTGTACATTTGGTGGAGTGGCAGTGTTATCCAAGCAGATACAGATCTCAAAGCAGGGCCTTAAGGGGCAATGACCCCGTAGAAGTTTCTGGAAGTTTATGAGAGTAGGTAGAGGATGTAGGGGGAGGTGTCCCTGCTTATCTAATGCTTGCACTGTGACCTTCCACAAGCCACTCTGGCGGTGCCTCAGTTTACTCATCTGTAAAATGACCTGTAAAATAATCCCTGCTTGGGTTCTTTTTGCTTCTATGAAATTATGATTTTAATTCCTAGAGAGGAAAAAAGACTCATCCCAGTTTCTAAACATGGACCAATTTCACTCTATTAAGTGTTTTCAGGTCCCCTCTTCATTCCCTTCCTTGTCTGAAAAACCATCTTCCATTCTGAAACACACACGGAGTAGTTTGAGAGTTGATTTCTCCTCTGGAACAACTTGGAAAAAAAGTTAATAGGAAGCACATGGGCAGGGTGTGTGAGCGTTCTGTGTTTGTGTTTGAAAAAAAAAATACTTAGGGAAGAATATGTCAGGCTTGCAAAATGCCTGGGTTGTCTCAAGAGAAGTTTATGGCCATTAGCATCAGACTGAAGGTGGCTAATTGGGATAGAGTCCAGCTGTTGCCACAGCCCTTCTGGCCTCTCGGCCATGAGGACAATAAGAAAACCTGGATTATTCCCATGGTTGGGTGGGAATAGAGCAGTAGATGTTTTTTGATTTGTGAAGGGCTGGTGGGGATTGAGTGGGGAGGAAGAGTGTGGGCCAGGTTCATCCATGGAGAATAGTCTTCTAGGTGGTTCTGTGAGGAAGGAGGGCAGGATGGTGTAGGGGGTTGTGTGCCTGGGCTCTGGAGTGCAACCGCCTGGCTTCAAATCCCACTGCCACAGCCATGTGACCCTAGGCATGTTACTCTGTCAATTTGTGCCTTGGCTTCTCTATCTGTAGGATGGGGATAATGATAGGACTTATGTCATAGGGCTATTGGGAGGATTAAAGGGAACAGTTTATGGTGTATACACAGCTTAGGATGCTATGCAGAGTCCTGAAGGAGTCCAGGAAATAGCACTTAGAGGAAACAGCACAGGTTCTGGAATTCTAGAAACCCACGTCTGAATCCCAGCTCTGAACATTTATTGGCTCTGTGATCTTGGGTGGTCACTTCCCCTCTCTGAGCCTCGTTTCCGTCATGTGTAAAGCAGAGGTGATGGTGCCCTTCTCAGGGGGCTGCTGTAAGGACCAGAGAAGAAATAACGTACTCTATCCATACTGGTCTGGGCAGGGGTGGGGGTGGTTCCCGCTTTGCTTTCAATCTCATTGCCTCCAGATTCATGATTCTCCTTTGGGAGAGCCTCCAGCTGCTCACGTGACTGGCTCCTCTTCATCACTCAGGTCTCCCTAACCATGTGGGTGATATCAACCACCACTCCCCTCCTCACTGCCCATCGCATTGCCCTGTCCAAATCTGTAATAATCTGTTTCTTTATTAATTGATTACTGTCTGCCTCTCTCCACGAGGGATTGTTGATGGCCTCAAAGGGTGCCAGGCATAGAACTTGTACTCAATAATACACAGCGGAAGGATGATGGATGGAGAGCCACTCCCAAATAACTGAACGCGCTTATTCTACAAGGCCGGGGGGGGGGGGGATGTCAGAATGGGGAAGGGTGGACTGTGCGTATGTTCAACCTCCACAGCCTTAGAAGTCCTGAGGCAGGAAGTCCCATCTCTATTCACAGAGCTAGTAAACACTGGCTTGAGAGTGATCCGAATGCAATCTCACTTTCAGGGTCTTCACAAATCTTTATTATCAGGATTGGTGCCATAATTCACTTCCCACTTGAAGATGGATCCCCGCAGCTTGTACCCTGCAGTGTGAGTCAGAAAGGCCACTGCGGGGAGCCAGAGGTAACAGGAGAAGCAGAGAAGAGCATGCATGGGCTTTGGGTGAGACTGGCGGATGGGGTATCACCAGATCCCTAAGAAGCTCAATACGGTCGGTTTCTTGGCACATGGAGTACAATCTAAACTCCTTGCTTTGATGTTGGGCAAATCAGTCATTCCCTCTATGCCTCAATTTCCCCTCCTATAAGATACCAGCACCCACACTTCGCCATGAAGATTGTATAAGATGATCCACACAACACTGTGCGGCATGAGGTGAGTGTTCAGTCAGTGTTAGCTGACGGTGTCGTCAACAAACTCTGATGCAGGCCTTTACGTGGAAGCCACTGCAAGAGCTGGGCATTAATGCTCATCAGTCCCTTTCTCTACACACACTCCTAAGATCATTTGCTCTCCCTTCACCATGTTTTTCCTTGAAAGGCTGCCATTCATATCCATCTTTATTCTTTCCTTAATTCTTTAATAAAAAATTTAAAAACATCAAGTGGTAATACTTGTGAATATTTTTTTTTTTGGAAGGAAAATACAATCACTCCTTAGCCCAGCCTTGTCATTACTCCTTCATTATCACATTATTATACTTTTCAGATCCTTGATGGTCAGTTTATACCAGCTTTTGTGAAGGGAAAAAGTACCAGGAGGAGGATCCAACAGATTACTGCCACCAGCCCTCTATTCCATACATCAGCCCCAACACACTCCCAGGGGTAGAAGAACAGAAGGAGGCCAAGATGGCCACAGAGTGGAGGTGGGCACAGAAGAATCCAGTAAGCCAGTTGCTTAGGGTATGTGGGGCAAGAGTAACTACATACTGGAGTTTTCTTCCCTGAGGCCATCCTACAATGATGC
Organism: Vulpes lagopus; assembly: GCF_018345385.1. NCBI lineage: Eukaryota > Metazoa > Chordata > Mammalia > Carnivora > Canidae > Vulpes > Vulpes lagopus. Next base: position 13,639,822 of record NC_054841.1, read on the forward strand.
CGAGCGCTGAACCTCCTGCCTGGAATTATAGCTTCTTCACCTGTTTGCCCCAAACTCCCACCAGCTGGCACTTCTCTGGGTTTACGATGGACTTGCCTATTCCATCACACTTAAATCAAAGCCAGCTCCTACCCAGAGCCTCAGGACCCTGAATAATTTGGCTCTGTTCTCTAAGACTCTCTCCTCCCACATCTCCGGCCCCTGCCCCAGCCTTGCTGGTCTCCGTTCTGTGCCTCAAACATAATCAAGACATTTCCCCACATACAGCTTTTGCACGGGGGTGTTCCCTCTGCCTGGAATACTCTTCCTCCAGGTCTGCACAGGGCTGTCTCCACCTCACTGTTTGGGTCTCTGTCCAATGTCATCTCTTCAGAGTCCTCCCTGATGACTCCATTCGCAATTCCATATCCCACCATTCCTGACCCTTCAATGGCCCATCACTCTCTACCCCCAAACACCGTGCTTGTTTGCTTCATGGCACTCAACCTCTTCCAAAATTAGATGGTTTATTTGTTGCCTTGTTTATTATCAATTTCTCCCTCCTGCCATGTAATTGCCATGGGAGCAGATTTCATATCTATTCTGTTCTGTCTGCCGCTTTAGCTCCCTGAGATAGATTCTGACACATAGTAGGTGCTCAATGAATCTGGCAAGGAAATGGATGAATGACTGGACACCTAACTTAGGCAGTGCCTTAGAGGTGGACAGGAAGGGGCCGCAGCACCACACTGACCGTGCATCTGGTAGGTGTATGGGCTCTGTCCAGTGGGTGGGGTGCTGAAGCTGGAGCCGTAGCTGAGGAATCCACTCTGGCTGGGGGAATGGTTCAAGCTGTCTTCTGTCTTGATGCCTTGGGAAAAGAAAAAGAAGCACCGGGGACACATGATTAGGATGCTTCCTTATCACCTGCAGAAGAGCTACTGAGTCAAGACAGCACATAATTTTATCAGCTTCTAAACCAGGAGCTACAAGCTGGTGGCTTGTCAGGCAAAGTTAGACATAGTTTGCTTGGCCTGCAAATTTTTTAAGGAAAATCTGAAATGAGTGGCTTTTGTTTAAAAATCAGGAGATTTCACTAAAAAAAAATCTGGACTTATGGCTTCAGTTGAGCAACAAGATGGTCTAGCAATACCATGTCTGCATTCCCATGTGATGACAGATTGTCCCCATAGGTTCTCCAGGTCACCACAAATACTGTACTGTCTCTGAGACATTAATGTTGGTTTTAAGGTACTATTTTTTTCATTGCGGTTGTACTAGGGTGTTTTGTTTTTGTTTTTACATCCCAGAACACTGTCAAAAGTAGGAAAGGGAAAGACAGGTAAAGAGGGGCTCATATTTTGCACATGCAGTCAGCTTCATGCTTCCTGCTTGGCTCTGAAGGTAGTGACTTTACAATCCCCTACTCTCCAGAGTAGTGCTATATATGGTTAATGTCCAGTGGAATTTTGGGGGGAATGTATCAAACGGATGATCCTTCCTCTGAAAAGAGGCGGCTGCCACCTAACACACTTTCCACTCTTACTGTGTGGGAAATCTGTTTCTCCAAAGACCACAGTTACAAATGTGGCCTCTCCTCCAGCCAAAGTCTGACATGCTTCCCCAGAGAACAGACTGGAGAAGGCCCCTACTGAGGGAGGGGGCCTGAACCATCATCAGTAGCCCCCATATTGTATTTTTATTGAAAATGTAATAAACTCTGCTTATCTTACAGGTATAAAATAGTATCTTGATACCGTTTCCATTTATATCTCTCTAAAAAACATTTCTAGTTCTGGGGCCAGTTTTAGAACTGTGGTTCCTCCTTTTCACCCATTCGGTCTTGTGAATGAAGACAATGCTTCCAAACCTTGGAGAAGCAAAGGAAAAGAAGGAGGAGAGTCCCTGCTTTCTACCCCCCAGAAACTTATCTGGGAGGAAAGCCCACCCTTGCATTTTAAAGGCAGCATCGAAGCTGGTTCACTATTCTTATTCTCTCTTGAGCGGCACAGGAAGATGTCAAAGGATTCTGTAAGATAGACATGGGAGGTCTATTATATGTTCAGAGTATTGAGTTTTTTCTCCTGGTTCTGGAATTTCCAATATCACGCACCATCAGATGCCAGCAGATTCATTTCCTATTTCGGCAGACTCCCATTTCTTTGTTAAGAAATCCAGATATACTCAGGGAGATTGAAAAACATGATCACAATATTTTGCAGGCCCTCTTGTCAAGAGGTACAGTCTATTTTCACACCTCTAGAATCTCCACTGGCCTTGTGACTTGTTTTGACTGCTAGCAGTGGCTAAGTGATGAGGAGTTTTAGAGCATAGGTGTCAAGCAGCTTTAAAGCTTCTACATCTGCCCTCCTGGAAGCCAGAGACCAGCATGCTGTGAGCAAGGACAGGATTAGAGGTCAGGTTGAGAGAGAGGCTCAGCCATGCCAGCTGACCTGTCAGCCAAATACAACTGCATGAGACCAGCAGAAAGCCCATCCAGTCAACCCATAGAAGCACCAGAAATAATATATCAGAGTATGGTTTTAAGTGATTAAGTTTTGGGTATATAGATAAATGAGTTTTGGTACAGTCAAATAATGGAATATTACACAGCAGGGAAAGGGAATGAACTATAGCAGCATGCATGAACAGGGACAAATTTCACAGACAGGTTGGGTAGAAAAAGGAAGTGGATACTAGGGGCACCTGGGTGGCTCAGTCAGTTGAGTGTCCAACTCTTGATTTTGGCTTGGGTCATGATCTCAGGGTCATGGGATCAAGCCCCATGTTGGGCTCTGCACTGGGCATGGAGCCTGCTTGGGATTCTCTCTCTCTCCTTCTGTCCCTCCTATCTGCTCCCCAACCCCCGCCCCTGGGTGCTCTCTCTCCCTCTCTCAAAAATAAAAGAATGGATACTAAAGAAACAATGTATATAAAGTTATAAAACATGCAAAATCATACTCTACATAGGTTCATGGCCAAATGTGACCTGTTGCTTATTTTTTGTAAATATAGTTTTATTGAACAGACACATCTTTTCATTTATGTACTATGGCTGCTTCTGCACTATGCTGGAACAGTTGAGTGGTTGTGACAGCGTGTAGGGCCTGCACAGCTGAAAATATTTACTTTCAGGCTCTTCACAGAAAAAAATTGCTGACCCCCTATTCTATGTAAATAAATGCTGAGGAACGATAAACATAAAATTCAGGAGTGTGGCTATCTCTGAGTAGAAAGGAAGATAAGCTTTTGTTTTTTATTTCTTAAGCTGATGGTCTTAAGTTCATGGATTTTTATAGTATTATTCTTTATGCTTTTACATATGTCTTAAATAGTGCATAATAAACTGAGGTAAAACACATTCCATACCCCAACCCCAACCTCCTTCCCTCTAGTTTGCTCAAATGTGTTATTTCCTTGAAGCTGTTTCAACAAAAGTAAATAATGCCATTTGCCAAGCAGCAACGAGAAAAGTCTCCTAACAAGATTCAACAAGGTTTGTCCAGACAATGAGCAAACACTGCTTGCTCGGGCATAGGCACGTGTGGAGGAACATGGCTTTTCATCTTACCTGTCATTATTCAGTGACATGAACATTCTGGATGGGTGTGGTAGCCTGGCCCCTACTGCACTGATTGAGCACTTCCTTGAGCTGGCCCTGTGAGCTAAGCCCTTCACAGATCAAGGGTTGACAAATTATGGTCCATGGACCAAATCTGACTCTACCTGTGTCAATAAAGTTTTATTGGAACACGGACACATCCATTAGTGTACATATTGTCTGGCTGCTTTCACGCTACAGTGGTAGAGCTGAACAGCTGTGACAGGGACCGTCTGGACCACAAAGCCAGAAAGAACCATCAGGAACTTTGCAGAAAGTGGTATCTGACCTCTGATATCAATAGTGTCATTTAATCTTCATAATACCCATGAGGGGGCCAGACTTGGTATTCCTGCTGCTGTACGAGTGAGGAAACTGAGGTGGCTCACCCAGTGTGTTAGGACGAGCCAGTGGCAGAGGTGGCATGTGAGGCCAGGACATGTGCTCTTACCACCTGCCATGCTTTGAGAACAGGGTGACTTTTCTCTTTTACACTGAAAAATAATACGGCTTCATTCTTCCTGGCTGTCAGCCAGGTGGGGTAACTTAGGTGTGATTATATCATGAGTCTTCCAGCACAGGAGGGACAGAAGGTTGGAAATGGTGCCCAAAGCTGTTGGCAGAGGTCTGTCATCAGTAATCTCCTTGCATTTATGGGATGCAGCCTCGGGCAGCAGGGTCCAGTGGTTAAGAGCTTGGACTCCAGGGCCAGGCTGCTGGGCGACCCTGGCAGAGTTATTTACCTTCTCTGGTAAGGACACAGTACAGAGGACTCAGGGTGACAGCGACTCCACAATGGTGACTATTACCGATGCCTGGCCTGCTGCCCACCCCCCACAGGGGACTTGTCACTCCTACCTCTAGAATTGCACCCCGCCCATCTGTCTCCCTCAGTCTCTGCACTGCCCTGCCCCAGGCCTCCACCATCACCCCATCCACTCACTTCCTCAGGCTCCCACTGGCCTGCCTGTTTCCCTCTTGCTTCTCTCTGATCCAGGCTCCTCACAGTGACCAGAGTGATCTTTAAAAAAACCCAGGTTGTAGCATATAAGCCCTTATGAACTTGCCAGTGAGTTCCCATCTCACTTGGAATAAAATCCCCAATCCTTCCCAGGTCTCAAGGGCTCTGCCCACCTCTCCTACTCCAGCCCCCACCATGCTTCGGCCACTGGGCATCTTGGACTCACTAAATTCCTCCCCATCTCAGGGATCTTCCCAAGGGTGGTCCCCTGCCTGGATGCTGTCTCAGTTCTTAGCCGAATCAGCTCCTCATCTAAAAGGCCTCCCTGATGCTGGATCCTAGAGGAAGTCTTCTTTCATCCATCCTTTCTCGTGACCTACTTCTCTTCCTTGTATCATGCATCATAGTGTGAAACACGTAAAGATTTTTCAATCTTTAAACTTTTTTTCTCCCTGTAGGCTGGGATTGCAAACTCTAATGTCTTCTGGGGACAGGCAGTTAATCCAAAGGAGTCATGTGGGCTGGGTGGGGACCATGACGAATTTAGGCTAATGGGGTCAGCCCTACTCAGAGCCACCTATTCCCGACACAAAAACTGTAGGCCCAGTGCTGCCCAATCATCTCTCCTTTTAAAGGCATCAGAAATATAAATTTTTTATGTTAGCATTTTAAAATGGGCAGTTAATTTTTAAAATGTCAAGTGTATTTTGTAGGTTAAGAGAGCTATCCACATTATCCATTGGCTTTCACTTTATTACCTTTGTTCCAGACTTGTAAGCTCCGCAGAGGGCCCATTCTGTTTTGACCTCTGTGTGCCTAGCACATGACCCAATGTCATGAAGGCATGAAGGGATGAATGAGTGAATAAATGAACACAGGAGCAGAGGAGAGGTAGAGAAGGGGAAGAGGGAGGGAAAAAATATACAAGATTGGGTCTCTGCACTCAAGCTACATCATGAGGTTGGGAAGAGGAGACAAGACATTAAATCAACAGTTGAGGAAACTGTGGCTTGAGGAGGTCAGAGGCAGCAGGGCCTGGACACGAAGTCTCCTGCCTTCCAATCCCACATTCTGTCCACTAGACATCTGGGGTTTCCACCTGCCCCCTCCACCTCTGGGGATCACCCCTTCCTTATATTCAGGTTGGTTTTCTTTCTTGGGTGAGCTTGACCTGATTCCTGGTTCCAAGGGTGGACGTGAGGCCCAATGTGGCCATCCAGAGCATTCTATCTTCTCTGCCCCAGTGTCTAGGTCAGCGATGGCCAGGGGAGTCCAGTAGGAGGAATCCCTGGGATAGGCCAGGAAGTCCTGGATGAGAGAAGCTCTTTTTGGGGGGAGTTACAACTTGGAACTGCTAGCGCTGTCTTGGGCACCACAGTGGGAGAGCCTGTCTGAGACTGAAGCTTAACCTTCCAAAGGGAAGCAGAGAGACTAATGCCTCATATTGTCACTTGAGTACCTGGATTTAGCCCTGCCTGAAGCTAGAACCATAAGATTGTTCAGCTATGTTTGCTATAAACACCCTTATGTCCTTAAGCTAATTAGTACTGGGCTTTTGTCATTTGCTACCAAAAGAGCTTTTGGTTGATACATCAATTAAGATGGGAAGTACCAACATGAATAAAAGCCATAGGCAGGGGTACCCGGGTGGCTCAGTGGTTGAGCGTCTGCCTTTGGCTCAGGTCATGATCCTGGGGTCCCGGGATCAAGTCCCACATCACGCTCCCTGAGCCTGCTTCCTCCTCTGCCTAGGTCTCTGCCTCTCTCTCTGTGCCTCTCATGAATAAATAAATAAAATTAAAAAAAAAAAAGCCATAGGCAGTGTGATGGTTAATTTTATGTGTCATCCTCACTGAGCCACAAGGTACCCAGATATTTCATCAAATATTATTCTGGGTACATCTGTGTGAGAGTGTCTCTGAATGAGATTAGCATTTGAACCTGTAGACTGAATAAAGCAGACTGCCCTCCCTAACGTGAGTGGGCCTCACCTAATCAATTGAAGACCTGAATAGAACAAAAAGGCTGAGTAAGAGGGGTGCTTGAGCTGGGATATCGGTCTTTTCCTGCCTTCAGACTGGGAGCTGAAAGAAGGGCTTCTTGAGTTGTGGGCCTGCCTGCTTTTAGACCAGAATTTATACCACCAGCCCTCTTGTTCTCAGGCCTCTGGACTCAAATAGGAATGATACCATTGGCTTTCCTGGGTCTCCAGCTTCCTGACCACAGATCTTTTAACCTCTCAGCCTCCAGAATTGGATGAGCCAGTTCCTATGATACACCTCTCTCTCTCTCTGTCTCTCTCTGTCTCTCAATATAGATGCAGCGATATAGATAGCTCCAATCCATTGGTTCTGCTTTTTTGGAGAAGCCTGACCAATACAGACAGGGGCAGGTGAGCAGTGGGTGGTGGACCAGGTTCATAGACTCTCTGGTTCTTAGTACGAAGGTTCTCACAGTCAAAGTCTATAGGTCTGTTTTTGTCTTCCCAACATCCATTAGTTCCCTTTAAGAGAACCATCTCTCCCTCAGATACACTCCACATGCTTCAGCCTCCTTATTTCTCTCACTTTCATGTCCTTGCCTAGACAGAAGCCTTGTCACATGACCCAATCTGGGCCAACGAGGGCCGCTAGGGATTCTGGTGGGGCGACTGGGAAAGATGCACTCTCCTTTTCCTGGGCATGCTGAGGTGAATGGAACTAACCCAGAGTGATAGGTACCATCTTTGCTGCCACATGGGAAGAGCCTGTGTGGGACTAGTGCCAACTCAGAGGACAACATCCAAACCTGGAGTGGGATGTAGTGCTCCTGACATCATTGGAGCACCTGGATCCAGCCATACCTGATGTTAGTTGTACCTTTAGATTTCTCAGTATGTGAGTCATTAAGTTTTCATTTTTCCTACGCCAGATTGAGTTAAATTTCTTACTCTTGCAATCAAAAGAGGCCTGATATAGTCTGTCAAACTAAAGCCATACTCAAATGTATCTGTCATTTCTATTTCCAATCCAAAATTAGGCTGGCTGCATTTACCATTTTGCATTTAACTGAGGCAACAGGGCAGAAGAAAGACCATGATGTTGGGAGCCCCAGTGGGAAAGCCAGGGCTTGGTCTGGTACTCACTGTAAGAAGGGATTCCATAGGCTTGTGCTGGAGGAGGGTAGGTGGTGTAGGGGGCGGCCTGCTGGATCCCCGCGCTGTACTGTGTCTGGCCGTAGGCTGCCATGGCTGTGGCAGGCTGGCTGGGCAGGGCGCGTGGGCAAGGTCTGCATGGAAAAAGAGAAGATTAAATCTCCACACCCAGCCTGGCATCCCTTCCCCCTTATTTTCCTTTGGGTATTTGCTCTTTCCAGGGTAGAGACAACATCTGTGTTCATACAATCCCATTTCATTTCCCTCCTCCTGGACAGCTGGAAGATTTTATTTCTCATCTGCCTTGCAGTCAGATTCCATCATGTGATCGGATTCTGCTCCATAGAATGTATAAGCTACTCCCAGGTCTGGCCAATAAAACTATCCCCTGTGACCCTCTGGCCTTTCTCTTTTGGCAGCAACTGCCAAGATGGAGATGGAAGAGCTACAGTGTGGGTATCTCCTAGGTCCTGCATCAGCCTGGAGAGGAGAACTGCCCTGGGGAGTTTCATTCAATCCACACTGAACTTGAAGTGAGTAAAAAACAAGCCTTTGTTGTGTGAGGTCAGTGGTCTGTGCCATTGAAAGCAGCAGCCTCTCCGTCCTACTCTACTTTATCTACCCTAACTTAGACACCCTCCCAATGACTGCAGCTTGGACAGGGCTGTCAATCAAGAGGCCCTGCTCTTAGCCAAGCTGTGGGCTCATGATGGAACATCACCCCATCAGATTCCACTCTGGGAATTTAAATCTTGGCCTGCATAGTTCATTTCACCAGCTATACCCTGAAGAGCCTGTCTTTTCATTTTCTTCTATTGCCTGGATCCCAGAAGCTGTCCTTTTCTTGGTCTTTCTCAAGGTCTGATTATTCCACTTTCACTCACACTGGAAGCTACTTCCGATTTTCCAGGAAAATCCTTTTGGGCTGACATGAGCTGTAGCGTGTATGCCATTAACATGCAACCCAAGGACACAAATGGATTCTGTTCTCCATGCTGAATGACAGGTCCCATGAAGACCGAGGACTTAAAGGGCCACTTACTGAGACACCTGTAATACCACGAGTGCTTCCAATCACTGTGTTCTCACCACAGGCTTGAATGGTGTCCCACAGGCTAATACCTGCAGTGTATCTCATCGGATGATCACATCAACTCTCTGGGGCAGGGTTTCTTGTAATTCTCATGTTTGAGATGAGGAGACTAAAGCTCAGAGACCTCAAGGCACAGCTAGAAAGTAGGGGATCTGGAATTTGAAGTCGGGACTGTGACTCCAGAGACCACACTTGTAACTAAGCTGCTTCTCACTTAGAGGACAGGGATGGATCCAGCCCTACAGGCAGCCATAATTAAAGTCAAGGTGGGTTGTTCCAGCGGGAAGGGGACAAGGTGGTGGTCCAGGGGCCACAGGTGGTCCATGGATTCATGGATATAATTTCTCTGGGTAGTGCAGCTATTGATTTTTTAATTTGAATTCATCACTATTATTTTCAAACCAGGTGGTTTCTCTTCCTCCCTCCCCTCTCCCCCCACCCCCACATACACACCTACAAGGCAGAAGTGTTAGCAAGCCTAGGTCTGCACTCCTGTGCAACTTTAGCAACCGATCTGAGTAGCAGCCACTTCTCTATCACACACCATCTACAACAGCCCCGAGAGAGTCCCCCTCCTTTAGTGATAAAAACAGCTAAAAATTCTTGTGTGTATTACGTGCCAGGCACCGTCCTATCCTAATTCCTTTCTGTGTATTGGTTCATTTAAGCCTCATGACAACTATGACAACCCCTCGAGGTAATTCCTATTCCTATTCCTATTTTATAGATAAAACAGAGGCAGACAGAGACCAAGGAACATACTGAAAGTGCAGCAAGGATGCATAGGCCGCGCCCTTCACCACATCACTGTGCCATGTCTCCCGTTAGCTCCCACACCTGGACACTGAGGCCAGCTGCGCCTGACAGCCCGTATGTAGCTGTTCTCACTAGAGAGCCTGCCGAGATGTTAATGAGATCCCCAATTCTAGATGGGTCCCATTCTGGTTACATCTTTTTAGTTTAAAACCTGTTCATTTCCAGGATTCCTCCTGCCTAAGAAGCCTCATGGCAGTTGTGAGATGGGCACAAAACTTTATGGAATTATGAAAAGATGTTCTCCTGCCCTTCTTTTCTTTTGACTACTATGGTGAGAGAGGGTTGGGGAACTTGTTCCAGAGTGTGTGACAAACTCATTGGACCCAGAGGCGCCAGAACCAGTTCTGGAGGGTTTCATCCACCAGGGTTCCCGCTCAGGCCAGCACCCAACGATGCATCCCCAGGGTTAGGAATGAGCGCTGAGCACAGCACCTTAACTGAACCTGCTCCCAAGTGACACCTGCCCTTGGAACTAGAAGGTGGTAATTCCAGGCATCAACTCCTGTTTTCCATCTTCCCATCAGAATGCCCCCCCTCCCCTCCCCTGCAGATTAAACTGGGCAGGGCTGGGCAGCCCTGGTGGCTCAGTGGTTTAGCGCCACGGTCAGCCCAGAGTGTGATCCTGGAGACCCCGGATCGAGTCCCATGTCAGGCTCCCTGCATGGAGCCTGTTTCTCCCTCTGCCTGAGTCCCTGCCTCTCTCTCTCTCTCTCCCTGTTTCTCATGAATGAATAAATAAATATAATCTTAAAAAAAAATTAGAAAAACATATTCTTAAAAAAAAAACTGGGCAGGGCTATAGTGAAAACCTAGAGAACACCATGGAAGTCCCCAACTCTGAGGCTTGAAGAAAAGTTTAGGTACATTTGACAGACCTCTGTTGCTACTAACAACCCCCGAAACATGTGCAGGGAAAGGAGGGCTGAGGAAGTGTGCTCCTTCTAAAGACCTTCTCTAGTGGTTTCAAGGGAGGCGCAGGCCCACATCTGAGGGAGCTGACCCTCTGGACTGAGGGCACCTTGGCCACCTGGCCAGGCCCAGTGCAGGCCTTCCCAGGCTGTGGGGTGCAGGCCAGCAGCTTCCCGAGGGCTCAGAGGGCTCTGAGTGAGCCGTGGCCACCAGGGAGCCCCCTCCACCCCCTGCACGCCTGTGGCAGACACTGATGCTGCCCACGTGAGGGGGTCTCGGCTTTACTGGCTTGTCTCCTCTACTCGATGGGCAGCTCCCTGAGGGCAGGGACCACCCCTCAACCATTTCCAGGCCTTGGGTCTCAGGGTCCCACAAGGGATGTGGCCTGAAGGAGTGCTGGGTGGGTGTTGGGGTGGGAAGAGAGGATGAAACCAGGGAGGAGGGGAGGGGGAAAGCAAGAGGGAGGCAGAGAGAGCAGGACAGGGAGGGAGGGGAGAGGCAGAGTGGAGAGGGGAGAGGAAGGAATAGAGGGAGGCAGGGACAAAGGGAGGGCGGGAAGGAGTGACAAAGAGTTGGGCCAGGAAAGGAGAGGAAGGGGAGGGAAAGAGAAGGAAAGACTAATTAAATGAACAAAGAGAGGGGAGAACAGAGCCAACATCCAACACTGCTCCCAGCTTCACTTGAAGCCTCTTTTACATGTTCTAGCTCCTTTCCTGGTTGGGGAGACTGAGGTCTGCCAGGTGGAGTCGCAGGCTGGTGGTGGCTCAGCTGGGAAGTGCTGGCCCTGGGATCCCCTTCCAGGGACTCTGGCCCTAGAGCCTCTGCCTCGAAAGGGGGAGGAAGGGAGAGAGCCAGGGGGAGCTGGGCCAGGGTGCTCACCTTGCGAAGAACTGAGACACACTCGGAGGGGCCGATGTGGTGACGCCTGGAGGGAAAAGAAAAATTGGATGGGCTTTAGCTGTCAGAGTGATGATCCACAGTAGCTGGGCCTTCAGATGCTGGCCCGAGTGGGAAGAAATGTAGAGAATTGCTGTCAGGGACTTTCTAAATCACAAAAGCTCCTCCAAGGCACATCTTAGCACTTTCCTTCTTGAAAACCCTTTTTGGAGGAGTTCTGTCTCCAGGTACTGATTGAAGGACCACATGGAAGGAGTCTACTATAGCATCTTGAAACATCAAAGTAGATGTGCCACCCCTTGCACAGATGGGGACACTGAGGCCAAAGGGACAGAAACAGTAGACTGGAGCAAGCTCATATAACGAGAGAGCAGCCCCGCTGGGACCTGAACCAGGGTTCCTGCCTCCCAGGCTGGTGCCATTTCCACTCCTGGACGGAGAACTGCTCCCTTCCCTGCCTCAAAGGCAATCCCAAGAACCCAGGAACGGCAGACACCATTGGGTTTGGATTATCCGATGTCCATTTCCCTTCTGATGACATCACCTCAATGTTCCTCCTCTCTCTCCCCAGTTTTGGTCCATGGGGTGCAGGTGGTGCTGGCCCCAGCACCTAGGGGGAGACACATCTTGGCTCATCTCCTGGGTTCCAGCTAGGGTTGGAGCAGGAAGGCAGAAGGGGCCTGAGCTCCTGATTCAAGTGCATCCCTGGGCACACTCATCCATCAGGGGAGACAATGATGAAAGAGGCAACAAACAGGTGATAGAATTAAACTGGGAGAGAGGTTTTCGAGAAGCTAATTTTACAAATGGACAGTCCCCTGGGGATTGTGCTAGGTCCTCTTTAACAGTGCAATCAATGTCCCCCCTGTGGAGCCCTGGGCAGATACTAGAGAACATGTCTCCTGACTGCACCAACCTGCTGGTTCACACTGCCTGGGCAGTGCCTAGGTGGCACTGGGGTATGTGGCTGGGGGGTGGGGGGTTCCCTGTGCCTCCTAAGAAATGCTCCAAGGTCTCAGGAGCTCTAAGCCTCCCTCAGCTCCGGAGCTGGAGGCTCAGAATGCCAACTTGCAGTTCCAGTTCCATTACTCAGCAGCAATGAGACTTTGGGCACTTGCCTAGAGTCTCTGGACCTCAGTGTTCCCTCCTGTGAAATGGGGGGGTGGGGAATTGATCTCTCAAGAATCCATGCCAGTTAAATGAGAAGATGATGATGTCATCTTCATTTACCCAGTGCTTATTACATGCCAAGCTCTCTTCTATTACCTGGATTCGTTACTATTAATCCTCAAAATCACCCCACGAGGAGTGGGTTCTATTCACATCTCCAGGTTACAGATGAAGAGCTGCAGGCACAGAGTTTAAGTAACTCACCCAAGGCCAGAGGGGTCATAAGGGGCAGATCTGCAACCTGAACTCAGGTGGCCTGGCTGCAGAGGCTTTCCTGGCAACCAGGGCACTGCAGCCCACGATGGCACTCATGGTAACAACAGTAACTAGCATCCACGTAGGCGCTCACTATGTGCCAGGCCCTGTGCTAACTGCTCATATGCATGACCTCACAGTCCCCACAACCAGGCAGGCCATGTCATCGTCCCTACAGTACAGATGAAGAAACTGCAGAAGGCTAAGGGCCCCTGCGTGTCCCAAGTCCGTTCCCTGAACCACCTCCCTGGCTGAGTCAAATTCTGTTGGAGTCCCAAACCCCTGGGTCAAGGGTCGGAGTCCCAAAACCCATTCAGGGAGCAACAGCTAGGGCCAGACAATAAAACCGAATGGACGATAGCAGCATGTATTGCCCAGAGTAAGAAGGGTTTGGGTGAGACTTTGGTTCCAGCTACAGATGTGAGAATGTGCTGTGTGGGGTGTGTGCAGGCTCGTGTGTGTGTATGTGTGCGTGTGTGTTGAACAGCAGTGTGAAAACACATTTCTTACAGTGTGTCCAGAACAGCCATGGTCTAATGCCAAGGAAAGCCCCTGGCACGCAGTAGGTGCTCACTCAACGCTGGCTCCCCGAGTTAGGGTCTGCTGCCGCCGGCAGGACCTCCCAGCATCCCATCCTTATCCTCCCCCAGGACTGGAGAACGAGCTGTCTCATTCTGAAGCAGCCAGTGTCATTATTGGTAAAAAGCCCATGATCTGAGCGTGTTGAGTAATACATAAGTTACTGAATTAAACATTTTGAATATGTTTTCTTAAATAAATATGTAAATATTCATAAAAATCGCAGCTTATGGAAACATTCCTATGGGCTCGGATTAACTGTAAATGTGAAGCGTCTTTCTGCCCCAGCCTCCACGCTGTGATTTGCATGTTTGCCTCACTCCAGCCTCCTCTGTGCTGAATTGCTGAACAACCCGCCTTCCCCAGGTGGGCAGGTCTCCCTCTCCTGCTGTGCGAACCTACAAGTCTCTCCCCTTCCCGCCCCAGCAAACCCTCCGGACGACTGTGCAAGTGAGAGATGGGTCTTCAGTAAAAGCTGTGCCTTCTGCAGACTGTAGGACTTTTGAAAAACACAGGATCTGATCTTTTTGGACTGGTAGCGTATTTAACTTTTCATCCCAGAGACCTGGGGGCATGAAAACCTGGAAAATGAGCACATATTATACGGAATGATCCTCTACCTGCCGCCCTCCTTTCTGCCTTTTTTCCCAGGTGGGGATGGTGTACATCTCATTGGGAATCCTGATGGCCTGTGACAAGTGGGGCTCTCAAGCTGCTTCCATTTTTCAGGGGGCCTGGGTGAGATCATGTCAAGGACGGCGATGCTCAGTGCTTTGGGCGCAGAGGTGGGGCAGGGGCTTGCTGGGAGTGCAGAGCTTCTCTCTCCATCTGGTTACTCTTGCTGTGGCCTAAGGTTAATGTCCTTGGAGGTCACAAGGACCAGGAGGCCTGCTTGCAGTTGTAGGCACACATCATCTGCATATTTGGAAGTGGGCCTGACAGGGCGGTCTGTGGGCAATGCCAGCCCTAATGTGACGTCGCTATTCAAGTCGCAGGCAACAACGGTCCTCAGGGTAGCCCAGAATGCCTTTCGGTGACCCCCCAGAGGCCCACTTCACCTCTTTCAGATGCCATTGTATCTTTAAAAATATATATATATATTATTTATTTATTTATTCATGAGAGAGAAAGAGGCAGAGACGCAGGCAGAGAGAGAAGCAGGCTCCATGCAGGGAGCCCAACATGGGACTCGATCCTGGGACTCCAAGATCACACCCTGGGCCGAAGGCAGGCATCCAACTGCTGAGCCACCCAGGCGTCCCAATGCCATTGTATCTGACCACTTTCTCTGGATGGAAGTCAGAGCAAGACAGACCCACTGAGGGTGGAGATACGGGAGGCCAGACCATCAAGCTCTCCATGCAGCCCAGGAACCATCCCGCCCACAGCTCTGGCAGTGCCACTGCATGCAGGCACGATGCTCTAGACAGCAGCATGATGATGGTACCGTAACCTGCCAGAGGGGAAGACAGTGGGTGGACTGTGGCCACGAGTCCCTGTCTGATGCTGAAGTGTTACAGAGTCTGGCAGTGGGAGCAGCGGGCGTACAAGCATGTTGGCAATCTAGGGGGAGGTCATACTTCTCACGGTCACCCCAGCACCAACATGGGGCCATCGGCACAAGGGGCAGGTGACCTCGGACTCCACTCATCAAGTGAGCTCCCAGCATCTTCAGGGTGCTGGAAACACTATATACAGAAGCAGCAGCTGCCCACACTCACACTGGTGGGATCTGGAGCCTGCTAGATGGAGATGGACTTACGGTGATCACAGCTTCTTGTTTTCAACCTTGTTAGTGCCACTGAACTTGCCACGAGAGAAAAGGTTGAGGTCAATGGAGGCATCATTTGTATCCATGTTGCTAGAGGTGAAAGCAGCCCTAGTGACCCGACCTGATGTAGCCAATCCTTCGAGCCTCACCACGTGTCTTGAGGATGCTGCTGGCACATAAAATGGGACAGCTAACTCTCAAGGGGATGGTGCTGGGGAGACAGAAACTCCTCCTCTTATTTCTGAATTTCAAACCCTAAGTCTTCTCTTCCTCTTCCTATGGGTAAAAGGAGAAGGAATAGCTAAATAGATGGCCGAAGCCTCTGAAATGAGCTCATTCATTCATTCACTAACTCACTCATTGCCTACCTGCAACAGGCAGGTACTAGGAACTGGGTTCTAACGGTGAGCTAAAGCAGTCAGGAACCTCCTGTTTAATGGGGAAGGTGGACAGCAAACAGGGAATTATGCAAATAAGCACCTAATTACAACAAGTTGGAAAGGAAGAACATAGAGGGTACAGAGCAGTGTACCCTGCACAGGACTCTGGGGATCCTCTGAAAATGCAAACTCCTGGCCTGCAGGTCAAGAAAGCTCCCAGGTGAAGACAGTAGGGAGGTTCCTCAAAAAGTCACAAATAGAGCTGCCCTATGACCCAGCAACTGCACTAGTAGGTACTGATCCTAAGGACACAAACACAGCAACTCAAAGGGGCACCAGCACCCGTGTTCATAGCAGCAACGTCCACAATAGTCAAACTATGGAAGGAGCCCAGATGTCTATCAATAAATGAATGGATAAAGAAGAGGTGGTGTACACACACACACACACACACACACACACACACACACACCCCACACACTGGAATATTACTCAGCCATCAAAAAGAATAAAATCTTGCCATTTGCAATGATGTGGATGGAGTGAGAGGGTATTATGCTCAGTGAAATAAGTCAGTCAGAGAATGACAAACACCATATAATTTCACTCCTGTGTGGAATTTAAGAAATAAAACAAATGAACATAAAGGAACGGAAGGAAAAATAAAGTAAGATGAGAACAGATAGGGAGGCAAACCATAAGAGACTCTTAACTCTAGGAAACACACTGAGGGTTGCTGGAGGGGATGTGGGTAGGGGGATGAGGTTGACTGGGTGGTGGGCATTAAGGAGAGTACTTGATGTAATGAGCACTGGGTGTTACATTCAACCGATGAATCACTAAACTCTATCCCTGAAACTAATGCTACCCTGTATGTTAATGACTTTGAATTTAAATAACATCTTCAAAGAAAAAAAAAAGTGTCCAGGTGATGCTGACATGCCAGGCCATGAAACCATACTTCTAAGTGGTGAGAGTTTGGACCATGGGCTAATAAAGAACTGCAAATCAATAAAAAGCATCACAATTCCAGGTTCATAAAAATAAGTCTCCATTCTAGAAGTCCGAAACTCAAATGCATAATGGGCCTAGAACACAATATAAATGAGCAAGGCATGAGATCCAATTTTTAAAATAAGGCAACTAAAGCTAGGTCTATGTGTGTGAATGCACGCTTGTGTGTGACTGTGTGAAGGAACTTGTGCAAGGGTATGCATACTTTGGTCATTCATTTGTGCATGCAAGCACCTGCTGCGGGCCAGATCTACAACCCAAATCTCTCTAATCTGTCCACTTAACGTTCTTTCCCAAAAAAGCACACGGGCTTAATTCAATCTTGCTGCTGCTGCTGCAGGATAACCATGTGACCTTGTGCCTGTCCCTTCCTCTCTCTAAGCCTTGGTTTCCACATCCACAAGTTGGGGCAATATCTCACACCCACAGGGCTGCTGCCAGCCTTGCAAGAGGCAGGGACCCGTCAAGTGGTAAGAGCTCACACGCAGGAGCTGTTATTAGCTTTCCATTCTCCCGGGGCCCTTGCGTGAGCCACTTAAATCCGTGAGCCCAATTTGAATGTTCACACTTTTTTACCTCTCACTGGGAGGATTAAGAAGCTAATGATTCTGAAAGCAGCAGCCACTATTATGTTGCCTAATTGGACCCCAGGGGCCCACTTCTAAGTGATCCCCATGAGATGAGACGATTTCTAGTGCAAGGTGTCTTGAGGAAGGTCTTTGCTATGAAAGGTGCATGTCTATAAACTGAATCAGCTCATGTTCTCTGTATGGGTGGTTTAAAGGGTTCTGGGCCAGGGACAGTGACAGCAGGAGAGAGCACTGTATTAGGAGTCCAGAAGAGCTAACCCCAGTTTCAGCTCTGGTTGAGTGGCTATGTGACAGGGAACAAGGCATCTGTCCCTTATAGGGGTGTTCCTAGGACTGAACGGAACAAGGCCACCATATCTCAGAGTATGGGGTTCGAGAGGGCACATAAATACAGGCTCTTCTATTTAAATCATCACCGATTTATTTGAATGCATGTTAGAATCATGGTAAGACTATCAAAGGCATAACTTCATTTCTGGATTAGTGTTAAGTCATTTTAAAATGAATTAATTGAAATGGGATTGTTTCAAAGAAAAATCAGAAAGGGATCCCCGGGTGGCTCAGTGGTTTAGCGCCTGCCTTCGGCCCAGGGCGTGATCCTGGAGTCCCGGGATCGAGTCCCACGTCGGGCTCCCTGCATGGAGCCTGCTTTTCCCTCTGCCTGTGTCTCTGCCTCTCTCTCTCTCTCTCTCTTTCTCTCTCTCTGTCTCTCATAAATAAATAAAATCTTAAAAAAAAAATAAAAGAAAAATCAGTAAGCATGCCACAGGAGAGGTGACATCAACATAGAGCAGAGAGTGGCTGGAGAAGGTGCGAATCTGAGAGACATTGCCAGAGGGGAGAGCTCCTTACACAGGGAAGGCATTCAATAATTGATAATAGTCAGTGCCCTCTCACATAAACGGGACTGGTGATTTCCTTCACACCCCACCAATCCCCCCAGAGTGGGATTTCTGTTCTGTTCAGGTAGAGGTTGTTCCAGGTGCTAAGGCCCCCAAGAAGCCAGCTGGGAGAGGCTGAAGGGTGGGAGAGGCGAAGCTGATCTGTACCTCCTCAGGTGAGGACTCGGGCAAAGGTCTGGGCAGCTCAGCCTGGCTGGGATGAGATGAATCAAAACCTGCCAGCTCCAGGCTGGAACCAGTGAAACAGGGACTGAAAATTAGACCCTATCGTGCCTGGAGCAGAAGAGGTGCAGGAGGTCCGAGAGAAGACAGCCCAACCTGTCCCATGGGCAGTCTCACCTCTAGCAGAAACATGTAATGAAACGACAGCCTTGGCTTCTGCAAAAGATGTCTGCATTTTTTTTTTGTATCTGCGTTTTAAATGAAAAAGTTTTCTCTATTCAGCTTTGCTTTCTTAGTTCTATAACATTTTTTTCCTCTCCTTCCAGAAGACGGGATACAATTCAAATCCAATTTTCCCTTGAATAGCAATGAATGAGAGTTAATATTTCTCAAGTGGTTCCTATAAGCCAAGTATTGTGCTAAGGACTGCAGGAGACTTACCTCTATCACCGTGCATAACAACCTAACAAGGAAGTTATTATCTGTAGTTTATAGATATGGAAATAAGGCAGGGGGAAATTAAGGAAACTTTACTAAGAATTCAAAGCCAGTATCAGTCTAAAGTTATCCGTTATTCTTCAAGACCATGCTGTATTCATCTGCCCACCCATCCATCTACCCATCCATCTACACATCCATCCACTCATCCATCCATCTTCCCATCCTTGATCCATCCATCCACCCACCCACTCATTCACCCATCCACCATCCATCCTCCCATCCACATCCATTCTCCATCCATCCTCCATTCATTCACAATCCATCCTTTACCCAACCATCCATCTACCCTCCAATGATCTGCATCCTTCCTCCATCCACCCATCCATCCTGCGTCCAACCATCCATCCTCTACCTTTCCATCCATTGATCTATCTACCTATCCCCCATAAATAATTTTTAAGTATCTACCCATGAGTCATAGACTAAGCTCGGTGCTATTCAGGAACAATAATTTAAATACATATATAGAAATAAAAAACTGTCCTTGTCTTGGAGGAATTCACCATCTAGAACAATTGTTCTCAATCCTGGGTACACAATAAGCTTCTCTGGAGAGCTTTAGAAAAATCCCATTGCTTGGGTCATACTTCTGACCAATTAAATCAGAATCTCTGGGGGTGGGATCTGGACATGAGCCTGAAACATTTTTTTTTAAACTTCCCAGGAGATTTCAGTGTGCAGCCAGGTTTTAAACCAGTGAGGAAGCCCATTCTGAAAGTGTGGTCCTTGGGCCAGCAGCAACAGTATTTCCTGGACCTTGTTAGAAACACAAATTCTTGGGCCCCAGAGCAAACCTTTACCAAATCAGCAATGCTAGGAGTACGGCCCTGTCATCTATATGCTAACAAAACTTGAAAAGTGATTTTGATGCACAAGAGAATCTGAGAAACACGAAGCTGGCACTTTGCTACTCAGACTGGCTGGTGAACCAGAAGCATCAGCATTGCCTGGGAGCTTGTTAGAAATGCAGACTCTTAGGCTGGATCAGAACCTGCAGTTTAACAAAGTCCCCAGCTGAGTCTATGCACATTACAGAGGGAGGCACACAGAGCTAGCCCATACTTAGTGTTTTCTAAGCACTCTGCAAGGCTTTAACATAATCATGCTAAAGCCTTTCTAACCACTGGCCCACCTGCAGGTCACTCTATCACATTCTTGCTGTACTTCCTCATAAAAATTACCAGCATCTGAAATCCCATATTTGTTTAAAAATTCAGTACCTGCCTCTTCTACCAGAACATAAGCTCTGGGAGAGGAACTAGTCTGTCTTGTTCACCATTATATTCCCACCACCTAAATCAGGTGCCGGCTCACGGCAGGCATTCTAGAACAATTCACTGAACACACATGCAGCAGACATATCATCATTGTCCAGATGAGGACACAGGCTCAAGGAGAAGAGGAATTTGGTCAAGTGCACACAGCGAGCAACTGGCAGAGCTGGGAAACACACACACACGGCTTGGCTGAGCCCAAACCCTATAGGATGTGGGATCCAGTGAGCATGGGAAGATGCAAAAAGTGCCTCTGAGAGCCAAGTGACCTGCAAAGCCGCTGAAGGCAGGGAGTAAGTGGGTTTGCGTCTCTCTCAGGTCCCCAGCGCCTCATGCACGGCAGGTGCATCAAACAACCCAGTGACCACATGGCTGCAGAAATGAAGCAGTGAATGAGAAACTACCAACTCTCTGGAGGGGCTTGGGAAGTTTCACAATGAGGCAGAGGCCACACCGGATGAGGGGCAGTTTGCCAGGCAGAAAGGACGGTGAAGGGAGCCCTGCGATGCTGCCCTTCCACCTCTTAGCATCTTCCCTAGAGAAACAGGGCACATGTTCAAACAGCAGCTTGCATGACGATACCCCTGGTAGCACTGTTTGTAAGAGTAAAAAATTAGATAACTCACGTTCATCCACAGGGGATGGCTTCGTGAACTGGGGCAGAGTCACTTGTGAGTGTGTTATTCGGTTATGTAAAAAAGAGGCAAATCATTACTTAATGTGTCCTGAACGAGCAGACCAAGTTAGAGCAAATATGTCTTATGCGACAGCTATTGTGTTTAGATTTTTTTTCCAGCGATACCATAATGTCTACAGTAAACATACATTTTTAAGTATATAAAAATGTACACACCTAAGTCACACGAATACTCATTGATACAAATGTGACTGCTTACAAGAGGGTCTTAACACACACAGAACAGGGTATAGTGGTTATTTCCAGGGAAGAGGGGAGCTTGGGTAGATGCAGCCTCAATGTTGCCAGTCTTTGTATGGATCGTGTGTTTATGTGTTAGCTGGTGAGCAGACACTGGTGTGTCACGGAGAAACAGGAAAAGGCAGGGCACTCAGGCAGGGCGTGCAGAGTGGCCAGGGCCAGGAGGTGTGAAAGCCTTTGGGGCCGCCAGTGGGGAGCGCTCTGTCTTCTGTCCTCACTCATTGGGAGGATTTCTGCAAGGTGTCACATGCTGCTCTTGCAGGGGGGAACACAGGTAGCTGAGGTGGGCCAGGTGGGCCTTCTGAGCTGACAGCCTAGCTGGGAGCCCCGTAAACGACAGGTGAACAAGCTTGTACCTTCTGATAGAAAGTACAGTGGTGAAGAAAATAGGGCACAAGACAGTGAGGGTCGGTGTTCTGTAGGCCCGACCCTCAGCTCTGGTCTGGAATCTGACCCCTGCCCCTGGCCCTGGTCCAAGGCCCCAACACCTCTCACCTGGGTCACTCTCGTGCCTCCCTTGCTGGTCTATGGGCCTCCATTGGGTCCCCACTCCCAGTCGTTCTCATGGATGGCCCATGGGGTCCTGTCAATATGCAGGTCAGATGTCTCCTCCTCTGCTCCCATCTCACTCAGGGCAGGAGCCAGGGTCCTTGCAGTGGCTCTCAAGGCCGGGTGAGGTCTGAGCCTGGCCATGGTTCTGCCCTCCTCTCCCCGATGGCCCCTGACTCACCGGGCTCCAGCCGCACTAGCCTCCTTATTGCTCCTCAGGTGCTCTGGGGAATCCTGCTGCCCCAGAGCCTTTGCACTTGTTGTTTCCTCTGCCCATGAGCTTATTCTTCTGCATAGACACAAACGCCCTCCCTTATGTCCTTACAGTCTTTACTCAAGCATAACCTTCCCAGGGACATCCCCACAGCCCTGCCTTCCCCTTCCCTGCTCCCTGCGCCACCCCCCAGCACATACCACTGTCTGACATGCTCTGTACTTTTTGCTTGTTCACTATTACCAGCCTCTTGCCTGCCAGCCACCTAGCGTAGGTGCTCCAGGAGGGCAGGGGCTTTTGTATGTTGACTTTCCAGGGCTTAACACAATGCTGGGCACGCGGCTGACTAAACACACCTATTGCATGAGTGAATGAACAGTTACTTTTGATGGGGTAAGACCTCTCTGGTGAGAACCGGGGGCTGAGGGATGGTCCTCCAGCCGGGGGAGACTGGTCCAGGCCAAGGGAACAGCAAGTGCCAAGGCCCCGAGGGCAGAATCACACTCCTGGGGTACAGCAAATGAAACAAGGCCGGGGCTGGGTCTATTGAGCAAAAGGGATGAGGAGGAGCCGACTGTGAGAGGCTGGCAGGGACAGACGAGGCAGGTCTGGTGGCTGAGGGCAAGGCAATTAGACCTTATTCTACACTTTTTGAGAAATGCTAAGTCCTCTCCATGTTTTAATTATTTCATCCTCATAACAATTCTGAAAGCTCCCTGAAATTTCCCTTTAAGAGATGAGGCAAATAAACTCAAAAGAGGTTGGGTGACTAGGCCAGGGACTCACAGGTGGTAAGAGGCACAGCCATGAATGCAGTGGGAGCCACCAGGGGATTTCTTGGTTTCACATTCTCTCCAGAATCCTCCTGAATGTAGGCTCCATGGCTCATGCCTCACCCTGGGATTTCCTTGGATCTGGCCCTTTGCAGTCACTCAAAAATGACTTTGTCACAGAAGGGCCCAGGAGGCCAGGCTGGAAGGGCAGCTGACCAATCTGGCACTAGAGGCTAGAGTTTTGGTGAAATGTTCCCTGCAGAGCCTGGGAGCTCACTGCCCATCTCAAGAGAAAGAAAAGTGTGTGTGTGTGTGTGTGTGTGTGTGTGTGTGTGTGTGTGTGTATAACTGACCCTGCTCTGAATTTGGGAGCAACCGCTCTTCACCCCAACACTCAGCCCCAAAGCCTTCACCTTGGCTGCCAGCTGGCTCCAGGGCAGCGGAAAGGCTGCAGACTGTTCCATGTCACCAAAAAAGGAGAGAGATGGTGCGTTTGTGGGTGCTACCACTGTAGGGGACAAATACTTGGGGTCTGAGGACTCTCAAGGGCTTGGTAGAAGGCGATTCTAAAGTTTAGAAGTGGGGACTCTAGAGCCAGAGCACCTGGGTGTGTCTTTAGGCTGCTTACTCAATATTTAACGCCCCTGTGCCTCTACTTACACATCTGTAAGATGGGCTCCCAGCCTATTGGGATATAGTAATTCAATGAGAAACATTATAGTGTGCTGATTAGAACACACTTCAGAGTTAGACTACCAAGATTCAAATTCTGGCTGTAACAGAACTATGTCATCTCCATCAAGCTATCTCACGATCTCTTGACCTCTTTCTGCCTTAGTTCCCTCATCTGTAACACAAAGATTGACGACAGTGCCTACTTCTTGGGGGTGTGGGGATTCAGTGAATGGGTCCATTCATGCCTGGCACACAGCAAGTGCCATATGTTTGCTCTGCTGGTGACAGAGGAGGAGGAGAGGTAATCTACAGTTACACTGCTTGCCACAGTGCCTGGCACAAAGTATATGCTCACAAAAATTAAGGACAAAAGGAAGTGGCCGGGACCCATCTAAGGGACAGCTGCTCCTCAGCTCCCACTAGTGGCAGCCAAGTGGGAATGTGGGCCTAGTGTCTCCAAAGCGTGTAGCATTTTAAGAGCAACTAGAAATCCAGATTTTTATGTGAATGCTCCTGATTTTTACAAGCTCATTTTTATTTAAAGTACCGTGTGTAAACCAAACAAAGGCATACATGAGGACCGGCCTTGGCTGTGAGCTGCCAGTTTGCAACCATGGTTTTACACTCACTGTGGTTATTTGATTTACAGGAGAATGGCCATGGAATAATCAGCTTAACCGCTATACCACAGTTAACCGCTATACCTCCACGGCGTGCCAGGCAGCAGTCAGCACCCTATGAAGCCGGTCGTGACTATGCCCCCATTTGACAGGTGAGAAAATAGAGGCTCAAAAGGTGAAACAATAGCTGGAGGCTATCTGGCTGGGAAGCAGTGGGGCAGGGATTCAGACTGGGATCTTCCTCACCCGGCAGCCTCCACCTCCTCCTAGCTCTCTTGGCTTCGAAACGAAGCCCTAGGTTAAGCAGTGCCTCTACGCACAAAGAAGAAAATGACTGTTTTTGAACAGGGCTTAATAAACTGTCTCAACTTCTCCGAGAGCCCAGGGTGGTTTACACGGACACTCCAAAGTGTCAAGACGAACAAGGGTGTGTTCTCTAGCATGTGGTTTGGTGGGGGGGCCCGGACCCTCTTGGTGGTACTTTCAGTAGGCTTGTCTCGGCTTCATCACCAGCGCACAAGGGAAATGTCACTGTCCTGGTGATGGCAAGAATTATTCCCGGTAGCCTGGAGTTTCAATTTGCTTAAAAGCAAATTCCTTGCGATGCTATATTTGACTAGACTACAAGTCTCTGGTTTTTTCCCGACAGTTATGTAGCATTTGTGTCCTGTGAGTTGGCATCGAACATAGACGGTGAGGGAGAGACGGCGGGGGTCCCAGGACACCAGCGGCAAATCCCAAGGCCGGCCAACTAAAGGGTTAAGCCCAATGGTTAAACATAATAGCTTAATGCCTTCTGCTAACTCCCAGCTCTCCCAGGAAGGCTGACAGATCCCAAACAGAGCAAACAATAGCTGGGATTGTTCTAGCGAAAACTAGTTCGGCTGCATCATTTGCCAGTAATTTTTTAAACAGCTTAACTCTCCTCTGCTTCCTTGACTCTAACCCAACCTGAAAGCAAAAGGCAGACGAGTTCTTGTCCCAGCCTCAGACCTTGGTAAACAAGACGCCCGCCTGGATGCTCCACAGCGGCGGGCCGGGTGCTGAGGCACAGCCCGGGAGCTGCAGCCGCGACCCTGGGGACACACCCCGGGCCGGGCCCGGGGACGCGCCCGAAACCATCGTGCGCACAGGTGTCCGCATTTCTGCAGCCAGCAAGGTCAGAACACCACCGAGCACACTTGCACTTGCACTTCTCATGACCACACAGAACTGTTAGCAACGCACACGCCAAAGTGTTGGGTCCGGAGGCGACAGTCCCGGTGGCGGGAGGAGAAACTCATACACTGTACTTGCGAAAGGACACGCGTCGAAGGCTGTCGGTCCCTTACTAAGTGGCGCGGGGCGAGCGGGACGGCCACCGAAACTCACGCCGGGAGGCCTACCTTCTACGTCACTCAGAGTCCGGACATCGGCGGCGGGACGGTTAAGCTTCAATTTACCCGGACGATCGCTGTTGACAGTGAGGCTGGGTGAGATCACCAGTTCTAGCATTTCCTTGTACCTGGAAGAAAACAAAGGGAAATGTAATTTATTCATTAATTATGCATGCTTACTAATGATTCCTATTTCTTTCCCTAAGAGTATAAATATTAAAGCTGATTACCTAAACCCAGCCGTCTTATAAATTCTACATAATAAAAATGCACTAAACTTTTCATCAAAGGGAAATGAGGAATTAAAATGAAGTACTTGGGCCCCTCCGGAGAATACACCCACTTGATTAAAACTTTCCCTTCCTTCGTACGGTATTTTGCCATTAGAAAAAATATATTCTGGTCTCTTTGAAATGTCATCGGAATGAGCTGGAGCGAGCTAGGGAGCCTTCCCAGCAGAGGAAGGGAGAGACAGGCGGAGAGGGAGAGTTTGGGTTTCCAGAAGCAGAGGCAGAGGAAGCAAAAGGGGTTGACTGCAGTTTCGAGGGGAAAACAGACATGGTGTTACTTGGACAGACAGACGGACAGAGGCTCCAAAAGCATCCGTAATATTTAACAAATCCCTCTTGGCGACCAGACTCCACAGCCCATCACTTTGGTCCCCACCAAGGAAGAAAACACTAGTTCCCCAATTACTTGTGACTTTGATAAAACGTTATGGGGGGCGGGGAAAGCATGGGACAAGTCTCCTGGGTCTTTCTCATTATTTTTTAAATAGAAAACTGTTCAGTCCCTGCACGATGATGATATTTATTCCTCCTAAATTCCTACCCATTGTGGTTAGGAAATGAGGTTTCTGGTTCACGTTCATCACACCGTACCTGGCGGCTTCCAAAGGGCTAAACTACGAGCAATAATGTTTGGTACTGGGTCAAGGTGTCCTCAGAGAAAGGCTAAGCACATCAGTATTGCAAGGTCATTGTTGGGAGGATCTGTTCTCATTACTTCAATAAAATCCAACATACCCACCGATGGCAAAGTGGTTATAAACTCGAATTTCCTCATGGAAAGGTCATGGATTCAGATGTCAGTTTTGCCCCTCACTACCTTCAGAAAGTTACCAAACTGCTCTAAGTCAAAAGCATGCTCATCTGGACAATGGGATTCTCAAAGTACTCCCAGGAAAGGCCATGATAAGGATGAAAATGGGTGGTATGTGTAGGGAAAGGCCTTTGTGGGCAGCGACCTAAATGCCCACGTACTCCCAGAGAAAGCGTAACTACAGGCGGAATATCATACAGGAGTGAAAAAGACCAAGCTGGGCTCCACACACAGCATGATGGACAGACGAAGTCCTGAGCAAAGAGGTAGAAGGGTACCCAAAATATGACATCATTTCTGGGAAGTGCAAAGCATATAAATCAATATTGTACACTGTTTAGGGATAGGCACACACGCACTATACAGATAATGGTACATACGGGATGAAAAACACCAGTTTCAGAGAATGGCTAACTTGGGATGGTGGGGGAAATGCACTTTGGGAAGTGGTACTTCCAAATGGCGGGGGGACTTTAACTGAGTTTGTAACATTTTACACTCAGGGTTTTTTTTTTTTTTTTTTTACACTCAGGGGTTGACACAAACTGTGGCCCATCCATCTTTTCATGTGATCTGTATGTTAAGATTAGCTTTCACATTTTTCAATTAATTACTTATTTATTTTAGAGAAAGGGTGTGGGGGGCAGAGGGAAAGAGAGAATCTCAAACAGGCTCCATGCTAGGCATGGAGCCTGACGTGGGGCTCGATCCCACCATCCTGAGATCATGACCTGAGCTGAAATCAAGAGTCAGATGCTTAACCAAGTGAGCCACCCAAGCACCCTTTCACATTTTTAAATGGTTGAAAACAAATCAAAGGAAGGATAATGTTTCATGACCCGGGAAAACTTCTCTGTCCGTAAGTAAAATTTTCTCAAGACATGGTCCTGCTCACTGGTTGGCTGGACTGTCTGGGGCTCCTTTCACTCTGCACCTTCTGAGTACAGTACGTGTGACAATGACCCACAAAGCTGAAAATATTTAAGAATTGGCAGAAAAAGTTTGCCAACTCTTGTTTTAGTTTGTAAGCAGGGCAGTGGCATACCACTGTTATGTGGCTACCACACATCTTTGTGTCCCTGAAACACTTAATAATTAAAAAAAAATCACTTACACATCGGAAGTACTTTATATACACTTTTTAATCTGATGAGAGAATTCCACGCAACTAAGCTTCTAGTGTTTATATCTTTATGTCAGCTGGTAAACATTTGCCTGACAGGGGAAAAAGCAGCACTGTGACTTCTGGCCTCGGTCGCATTGCTTATTTATTTTGTTGAGTGGTGCTGTCATCCTGAGGAGCCCAGAGCAAGAAGGGGCTTGTGAGTTCTAATTCTGGGACAGAGTATTGCTACTAAAGCTTTTGGTATGTTCACCTTAGACTTTTGCCTAACATCCCTGAAGGCCAAGCCATCGTGGAAATCACCTTTATTTCCCCCACAACACCTGACACAGAATCTTATTCATTCTGTCATCCTATTAACATCTGCAGAAGAGTGGGAGGGGAAAAAAAAGTTGGAAGGGAGAGGGGGAAGGAGAAAATCTGTAATTGAGCGATTAGCTTCTTCAAATAAAATTTTTAAAATTTCCCATTTATTCTCATTTTTCCACCCTATCCTAGACAGTGACTCTAATGTATTAAATATATGAATATGTCTCCTTATAAAATGAGGATGTATTGTTTTATGTGTGACTTGTGTTTTACTTTATGTGAATACTGCTGTGCATGAGATCTTGTCCTGTTTATTAGGCTTTTTCTTTCTAGGCTGCACTGTGATTTTATAATATGTACATATTGCTGAACAGTCATCTAGCTTATAGTTAGAATTCCATACTGTGTATTCACCCTATTATATTTATGTATTGCCCTAGTGTTAAACAGCCAGGAAGCCTTCATCTCTCAGCTACTATAAACAATGCTGCAAGGAACATCTTCATTAAATGTATATAAAATGTATCTATATATGTGTGTTTACACACACACACAGATTCTTAAAATATATATATTTGCAAGGATGATTTCTCTCATTGGGCGTATGTAAACTGAACTTGACTGTTCCTCATAATTCCTGTGCTAATCGAGATCTCTATCAGAACTGCATAAGTCAGGGGCACTGGGGTGGCGCAGTCAGGTAAGTGACTCTTGGTCTTGGCTCAAGTCTTGATCTCAGGGTTGTGACTTCAAGCCCTGCCTTGGGCTCCACACTGGGCGTGGAGCTTACTTTAAAAAAGTATAGAAGTATTCTAGTTGTCCAGCTATCTAAGCTTTGTCAAATTGATGGGTGGAAGCGATATCATAGTTGTTTTACTTTGTATTTCTATGATTACTAGTGAGTTTGAGCACATAGTCACATAATTGTGGAACATGTGAGTTTCTGGGAACTGTTTATTTATATCTTTTATCTTTGTCCATTTTTCCTTTTTTTTTTTTGTCTTTTCTTGCTAATTTGCTGGAGTGCCTTGTAGAGTCTAGATATTAGTTCACTGCTGGGCTTAGATGCTATAAATTTCTTTTCATCTGTTTTATTTATGGTATCTTGGAGAACAAAACATTTCTTATATATTTTCCCAGTATTTTTTCTAGGTGTGAAATTAGTTCCCTAAGCCTAGGATATTAAAATGTGTCTATATTTTAATTTGCTTATATTTCCATATTCGCTTAGAATTTTAACTTTCATGCATAAGTCTTTAATTTACCTGGAATCTTCCTTTTCATATGGTTTAGAGTTGCATTTTTCTCCAATACTGGAAAAAATAAAAATAACCCATTTTTCCTAGTATGTAGTAAACTCTTCAACTGAGTTCACCTCCCAGCTATGATGGAATAGTTTGTAATTTTGGTTCAATCTTACTAACACAATACAAAATTAAAGCTGTAAAACATTGTTTTAAGGTATCAGACAGCAACTAAGGGAGGGCTTGAGTGCCCAAGATCCCAGAGAGATGAGATATGGACTGAGTCCCATCTAACTTTTGCCACTTTTCCCCTCAAAACATCTGCCAATTTTTAAGCACAGAAGAAAAAAAGAACAGCTTAGGGTTTTCCAACCTTATTGAGCTGGGGAGACAACAACTGGCTACTAAGGCAGCTAGAACCCAAGGAGCAAAGATCCTAGAGCTATGAGAACCACAGAGGCGTGAGTCTGACATTGCTGACAATTATAATCTTTGAGGAGTTTGGTGATACCTAAGCTGGGTGGGGTGAGAGTCAGAGAAGCCAAGCACAGGGAGGTAGCTAAGAAGATAAGAAATGAAGCAGAGCTTCTGGCAATCTCCCAGTACTAGGGAAGCGAAAATTGGTCCATCAAAGATGAGAATTCTTGGTAAACACACCAGGCTTTTAATTGAGACTCCTGAAAGGTTACTCCCTTAGAGTATGGGCAAACCAAATAGATCCTGATTCGTCATCCAATAAATAATCCCTTATCGGACCAAAGTGACTCACATCTACTATCACCACCTGGCAGAAGAAAAGTAACTTTTCTTTTGGGGAAGGTGTTACTTTCCAGAGTTTCTACAATTTTCCATATACAATGTTTAGCACTTAATAAAACTTATCAGGCATGCAAGGAGATAAGACCAAATGATCAAAAACCAAATATGTAATAAGATTTAGATATTGGAGTTATAGACTCCCCAGCTACCTGTAGAATATGATCAAGAAAAGAGACTTAAATGGGGAATACTACTAGAGAACTAGAATATTAAGAAAAAATCAAATTCTAAAACTGAAAAATACAGTAATTGAAATTCAGAGCTCAAAAGAGCAGTTGAACCACAGATTTGAGGTAGCAAAAGAAAAGATTAATGAACTGGAAGACAAGTCAGTAGACAAATCTCAGAAGGATGGTTAGAAAATAAAATAGGTTAAAAAATGCATAAATGAAATATGGGACATGGAGAAATGATCTAGCATACATGTAAAAGGGGCCACAGAAGGAGAGAAAAGAGAAAACAAATCAGAAACAATATTTAACAAAAAACTGACAGAAAATTTTAAGACTGATAAAGACAACAAGTCAGTGCAATCAGGAAGTTCTACAAATCAGAAGAAAAATAAATACAGAGAAAAACACTCCTGGGTATATCAAAGTCAAACTGCACACGTGTGAGAATATATTATCTTAAAAGCAGCCAGATGGTGAATAAAAAACAAATTATCTTTAAAGAAGGAATAATAAGACTTCTCTGCAAGTATGATGGAAAGCAAAAAAAAAAAAAAAAGGAATTTCATCTGCTAACATATAATTCTATGCCTGCAAAAAACCCTTCAAAAATGAGGACAAAAATGAAACAAGCCAAAATTAAGATTATTTGTCACCAGTAGACTTGCACTACAAAACAATGTTCTGGAAGTATACAAATTTGGCAAAGGATGGAGAACAACATAAGAAGATAAATATGTAAATAAGAACTGGATAAATGAATAAGGACCTTGCATTTTCCTGGAAGTGATACGAGTACTAATTTATAGCAAACTTTAAGATGTGTAAGGATACATGCCATAATCTTTAGAGTAATTCTTAAAGAATACCAACAAGTTAATAGAGAAGAAAACTGAAAGTCCTCGATGAATCCAAAAGAAAGCAAGACAGCAGGAAAAAAAACAAAAAAGAGATGGAACAGATAGAAAAAAATAATAGATTTAAACTCAAATTTATCAATAATTACATTAAATGTAAACTAATTAACGTATTCATTACATTAAATATAAACATTTAATGTCCATTTACCTTACAGAATAAATACTCTTACTAAAAGAGAAAATATTACAAGACTGGATTTAAAAACTGCATGCTTATTACGTACAAGATATCCCTTTTAAATATAAAGACACACCAACACTCATAGCAAAAAATTGTAAAAATCCACATGATGCAAATACCAAACAAAAGAAAACTGACCTAATTTCAAATAGACATGAAAATAAAAACCATCACTGCAGATCTGGAGGAACATACTGCAAAGATAAAAGAATGAAGATATAACAATTGGGAAGTTTGTCCTTCCCAAAACTAATTTGCATGGTATTGACTCTAAAAAGGGATAAAAGAATCTAGATCTTTGTTAGGTAATTCAAGATCTAAACTTCAAACATACCTACAGCAATCCAAACACGTCCTCCTTTGGAGGAAAACAAGTTAAGTATCACCAACAAAGCCAAAGCAATAGAAATGTTAGTTCTCACAAAGTCAACAGGACCCTGACAATTGTTCTTTCTTGTTGCCAGCTAGAGCTTACAGGTACTGCTATCTCGCAGAAGCAAACTATTAACCACAAAGTACAGAAGTGTGAGCAGTTCAGTGAGAAAAACCCTTCCAAATATTCTAATCATAGTTCCCATTTCTCAAGCACCATTGCCAGGCAATTTCCCCCATTGTTTTTACATCACCTCTCTCAATTCTCTCAAACACCCTGGGAGATATATTGGACCGCCCTCTATTTCCCAACAGGTCGACTGAATACAAGTTTAGGTCTGGGCACAGCATAAGCACCAAGGAAACATGAATCATTCTTGTTTGGTGAACTCATCCTGTTCTGCCATGAGGACCTGAAAAGAAGTAAAAATTTCAGCACATGGTGAGTTTCAGATTTGGGTTTTATGGGTCATGTTGTTTTATTATTGAATTACATGAGTCAGCAGAGGAGGGAGGCTGCTGATGTCTTTGGTGTTCTGAGGCCTCTGAAAGTCTTAACCTGGCCCTGATTATAGTGCTCATTTTACAGATAATAGAATTAAAAATAATTAACACTTGAAGAGCATTTAGTGTAGTAGGGCCAAGAGCTCTTTGCATATATTGCCTTCTTTAATCCTCTGAGGTGGGTAGAGATAAAGAGACTGAGGTTGTGACCTGCTAGTTAGTGGTGGAACCAAATTCACAACCAGGTGGTCTGGCTCTGAGGTCTGTGCTATATTTTAATTAACCAGTTAATTATTATTGAGGTACAGTTGACATACGATGTCATATTAAAGTATACAACATAGTGATTCAGCAATTCTTTACATTACTCAGTGCTCACTAGGATGAACGTAGTCACCATCTGTCATAATACTAGTAAAATATTATTGGCTATATTTTGTATGCTGCACTTTTCATCTTTGTGACATTTATTTTATAACTACAAGATGGTACCCCTTAATCTCCTTTACCTAATTTTGCCCATCTCTCCACCCACCTCCCCTCTGGCAACCACATTTGTTCTCTGTATTTAAGAGTCTGGGGGCACCTGGGTGGCTCAGTGGTTGAGCCTTTGGCTCGGGTCCTGGGATCAAGTCCTGTATCAGGCTCCCCACGGGGAGCCTGCTTCTCCCTCTGCCTAGGTCTCTGTCTCTCTCTCTGTGTCTCTCATGAATAAATAAATAAAGATATTTTAAAAAGGAGTCTGTTTTGCTTTTGTTGGTTTTGTGTTTTAGATTTTATGTATAAATGAAATCACATGTTATTTGTCTTTCTGTGTCTGACTTATTCACTTAGCATGATACCTTCTGGGTCCATTCATGACAAGAATGGCAAGATTTCATTCCTTTTTATGGCCGAATAATATTTGTGTGTGTGTGTGTGTGTATGTGTGTGTGTATGTGTGTGTGTCTTTATCCATTCATTTATTGATGGGCACTTGGATTGCTTCCATATATTGACTATTGTTAATAATGCTGCAACAAACATAGTAGTGCATAGATCTTTTCAAATTAGTGTTTTCATTTTCTTTGGGTAGATATCCACTAGTGAAATTACTAGATCATATGATATTACTATTTAATTTTTTGAGGAACTTTATACTGTTTTCCACAGTGGTTGCACCAATTTACATTCCACCAACATACATGAGGGTTCCACTTTGTCCACGTCCTTGCCAACACTTGTTATTTCTTGTCTTTTTTTTTTTTCAAAGTTATTCAGGTTTTATTCAGCAGTAGCTCCTGCCTCCCCCTGCCTGCTGCTGGGAATTTCTTATCTTTTTGATACTAGTCATCCGGACTGGTGTGAGGTGATATCTCATTGAATCTGTAGATTGCTTTGGGTAGTATGAACATTTTAACAATACTAATTCTTCCAGTCCATGAGTATGGTATGTCTTTCCATTTGCTTCATCTTCAATTTCTTTCATCAATGTCTTATAATTTTTAGAGTATAGGTCTTTTACTTCCTTGGTTAAATTTATTCCTAGGTATTTGAATCCTTTTGGTGCAATTGTAAATGAGACAGTTTTTAAAAGTGTTCTTTCTGCTACTTATTATTGATGTATAGAAATACAACAGATTTCTGCATATTAATTTTGTTTTCTGCAACTTCACTGAATTCATTTATGAGTTCTAAGTTTTTTTGTGGAGTCTTCAGGGTTTTTGTACAGTGTCATGTTATCTGCAAAAGTGACAGTTTTACTTCTTCTTTATGTTCTTTCTTCTTTTCCATTTCTTTTTTTTTTTGTCTGACTTCTATGACTAGGACTTTCAGTACAGTGTTGAATAAAAGTAACAACAGTGGACATCTTTGTCTTGTTCCTCATCTTAGAGGAAAAGCTTTCAGTTTTCCACCAATGAATATGATGTTAGCTGTGGGTTTTTCACATATAGCCTTTATTATTTTGAGGTATGTACCCTCTAAACCTACCTTTTTTGAGAGTTTTTATCATGAGTGGATGTTGAATTTTGCTAAGTGCTTTTACTGCATCTATCGAGATGATTATATGGTTGTTATCTTTCCTCAATATATCACATTGATTGATCAGTGAATACTGAATTACCTCTGCATTCCTAGATTAAATCTTACTTGACCATGATGAATGATACTTTTAATGTATTCCTGAATTTGATTTGCTAATACTCTGTTGAGGATTTCTGCATCCTTGTTCATCAGGGACAGGTCTGTGCTCTTAACCACAGCTTCTAAGTGAAACTGGGTCAGAAATGGAACCTGGGGCCCATCCAGCTCCAATATCCACTAAGCCACCTGGTCAGAGCTCTGGCTCTGTCATCTGCTACCTGGGTTCCAATTCCAGCTATGTGTCTTATCAGTTGTATGACCTTGGGCGAGTTATGTAACTTCTCTGAGCCTCATCTGTAAGATTGGAGAAAATAATAGTACCTTCCCCAGCAGGTTATGTGCAGATTAAGTGAGAGAAAGTATTCATGCAGACAAAAGACACGAATTACTTTCATTCTAGATAGATACTAGGAACTGTCATGAGGATCATCTAGAAACCACTGGTTCCTATTGTAGTTTGATGAGCAGATTTGAATTCTCATGCAGTTGGTGGGGAGGCTTCCCTCATTCACATTCTTCCCCTTCTCCCCTGCTCACAATTACCTGAAATAGGAGAACAGCTTATTCTCTTTGCAGGGGAGGGAAGACAGAAATCAGACAGTCTTAACAGAGTCTGGGGGGGGAGGAGAAAGACTGAGCTTCTCTTTCATGAAGGCAGGGAAAGGAAGCAAAGGCATGGGATTCATTTACAAAAAAAAAATTTTCCCCCATTGCATTGTTGCAAAACCCCGATACCCCTGCTGCTTCAGAACCAGACCAAGAGAAGTGGGAAGAAAGAGGCATTCAAAAGCCCCCGCCCTCTGGCCTTCTCTTTGGCCTGCTGCTGCCAGCGGCTTGCACCATTTGTTACCCTTGTCACCACCCCTTTCCCCGGGGACTGAGAAGCACTGGGGGAGCATGGGGCTGCTGGAGGAGCCCAAGAGATGACAGCTGGAGGGTGGGGGGTAGGGGTGACTTCAAAGGCTGTGAAGGATCAAAAGCAGATGGAGGGTCCCAGGCGGGTTGGTGGCTCACCTTTCCACACCCCCGGAGTGCCCTGGCTACCTTGGCTGAGAACAGTGGCCCTGCCTGCTGGATGGAGAGGACAGATGGCCAGTCGGCCAAGGGGACTTCAGAGAGGGCCAATTCCCAGCATCTTTCAAGGGCTTACAAATCCAAACCTGCCAATAGCAATCACAGGCTTCTGGATAGACAAGAGCTGTGGCCCGAACCTGGATGTTTCTGGCTGCCTCCACTCCCCCCATTTCATTTCATTTCATTTCATTTCATTTCATTTCATTTCATTTCATTCAAAACACATCGGCTAATCTCAAACTTGACTCTGCCCCAGTCTCCCTCATCTGGGGTGAGGAGGCAGTTGCTCACACCAGAACCCCAGGACTGTTCCCCACTCCTTGCTCTGCTTCAGCTCTCACATTCAGTCCATCACCAGGTGTTGTTAAGTCCACCTTGGAAACATCCATGGGATGCACAGGCTGCTTTCCACTTCCATGGGCATTGCCTGGGCCAAGCCACCACCATCTCTGCCCTAAACAGCCACCATGGCCTCTGTGCCCGCCTCTCTGGGGTCACTCTGGCCTCCCTCCAGTTTGTTCTCTGGGCATCAGCCTCAGGAGCTCCTGACAGCATAAACCTGAACCTGCCTTCCTCATCACATCCTTGCTTATAACCTCAGACTGTTGTTAGAATGTGACAGGCTTTAGAACACAGCACTGATTTGGCTTCCCTGCAAAGGAGGTCTCATTCTGGCATGCTGGCCTTTCTCTCACTCCACACTCTCTTCTGTCATGAGGCCTTTGCCCATGCTGTTCTTTCTACCTGGAACACCATTCCTTCCCACTCACCCTTCAGAGGCCTCAGCTACCATGGTCTCCCCAGGTCCTCTCCTTAAGAAGGGGCCATTTCCCTGAGCCAGGCTCTACAGGGCCATGTCCCTCTCTACACATCAGTCACCTAATTTTTGTGTGGGTGTTTGGATGTTACTGAATTTCCATGTCTTCCTTACCAGGCAAGGATTTTGTCTGTTTTGTCCACCATTACATTCCCCAAATCTCCTGTAGGACCTGGCCTTTGATGGCTGTTTAATAAATATTTTCTGTAGGGGTGCCTGGGTGTCTCAGTTGGTTGAGCATCTGACCTCAGCTCAGGACATGATATCCGGATCCTGGGATCAAGCCCTGTGCTGGGCTCTGCTCTCCCGGCTGTCTACTTCTCCCTCTGCTCCTTCCCCCACTTGTGCTCTCTCTTTTGCTCAAATAAATAAAATCTTTAAAAAAAATAAATATTTCTTGTATAATGAACGAACTGCTTTATGAATAGATGTATTCATTCAGTTAATACTAATTGAATGTCTGGTATCCATGCCAAACACTGCCAGTCGCTGCCACCGTCACTACCCCAGATGCCGTATGCTGGGCTCCTGTAGGCACTGAGTTTGAAAACCCAGGTTTATTCTTCTTTCCAGCATTAGGCCTACATACAGTAGGACATGGTCAGCAGTACATGGACGCTGGATGCTCCAGCTCCCCAGACCATCCCAGAAGGGAGAAGTGGCCCAAAGGCTCCTAGCCCAATAACACAAGGTGTTTGTGAACTACAGTTGTTATACTATTAAGCTCTGCCTGGCTGTCATGCCCTTGGCAGTCCTGCTTGCTCCCCTCTTAAGTTTTTTCCCAGCATTATCGATGTGTAAGTCTAAGGGGAACGATGAGATGATCTGATACATGTATACACTGCAAAATAATTCTGGTGGTCCTGCTTTGAGATTCAAAAGCAGGAGGAGAACATGGAAATGTCCAGAGTGACAACATGGAAGAGGAGCGGGGGCAGGGCAGGAGCAGTGGGGCTCCTGGCATTTTGATCCGGTCTTGTTGCAAGAGCATGTTTTCTTTTCTTGGGGAACTGCATCTCCCCCACTCTCTGCCTATGTGGTGTCGGTGAGGGGTGAGGCTGACACCACAGTAGGCCTTGAGCTTGCCAATTAGCATCTCCTACCCCTCAAGTGACCACCATCCCTGAGCCAATGGGGCCAATGGGAGGCCCAAGATAGACCATTAGAGAAGAGATGCTCTTTTTTACTATCCGTGAACCATGGGAGGTGTCTACCTGAAGCTGGTGGCTGTGTGGGTCCTCCGAGTAGCACAGTCTTAGAAGACTGTGACCCCCCCCCCCCCATTCTGGTATGTGTGCACCACATCCTTGGTGTTCTGTGTGAAAGGTAGAATAGGAATGAACTGTAGGTTTAATCAGTGAAATCTGTGGATGCTGTCACTGTGGCCAACTTCAACATCCACAGGAAAAAACCCCACATGCTGCCCCGGGGAGGTGACAAGCCCTTCCTCCTGTCCACATCTCCCTCCTAGCCTGTCTCCCTTATGGTGGGGAAGGTGTCACTTAACAGAAGTTGTAGGGGTAGGTGTAAGGATACTTAGGGAACCCTCTCCCCAGACGAACAAGAGGCATCAGTCCCCTCTGCAAAGGCTAGAGAGAAGGCCAATGAAGTAGGGCACCATGGGGGCTAAATTCATTCACCGGTTCATTCATTGAGTCAGGCTGCCAATCGTTAAGACTCACTGACTCTATTTACCTTGCTTATCAAAAAAGAAAGGTGGCTATTCATTTAGTCATTTATTTCACCTTTTCTTGGAAGGCCAGGAACTG
Source organism: Vulpes lagopus (assembly GCF_018345385.1). Classification (NCBI taxonomy): domain Eukaryota; kingdom Metazoa; phylum Chordata; class Mammalia; order Carnivora; family Canidae; genus Vulpes; species Vulpes lagopus. The sequence continues at coordinate 13,677,480 of NC_054841.1, forward strand.
TTCTAGGAACTGGGGGTACACTGTTGGATCAGACAAGATCCCCGCCCACAGGAATGAAGCCCACATTCTAGAGTGGGAATTTGGATCCAGTCTTAGCTGGAATTCATCAGTGAGTGACCCCAAATAGCTGGGACATACATTGCATCATTGCACAGAGGCGTGTCCTGCTGAGAAGGTACCTGTATTACCTTCTTTTAAGAGAAAATTTGAATGACCAGGTAATATCTCACAACTTTTGCAAATACACTTTAAAATTTCAGATAAAATTCAAATCGCAAAACAAAACAAAACAAGACAAAACAAAAAACAGAAAACAAAAACAAATTGCCTTTGGCCACGATCACCCACCAGCTGTAGCCGTAATGACTAATAGGATGAATAGCTGTGCAGACCTTTTCTTAGTCAAAAATACAAATACCTGCGTATTTCCTTAAAAATATACAGAGTATTGTTTTATCCATTATCATTGATGTGTGCATCCTGTTCCAGGACTTTTTTTTTTTACTCTAAAAAAAAATAGCTTGATGTTCATTCAATATTATGACACAAAGATCTATTCTTTTTAACCACTGCATAGGCTTCCTAGGGACGTCTACACTGCAGTTATTCTGGACAGTCCTCAGGTTTCTTAAGTTTTGTTTTTATAACTAAAGGTCAGGCTGCCTGGGACAGGCCTTCCTGAAGGCACATGCATGTAGTTCTCTGGGAGTAAAACTGCTAGGTCTAACTTTAAAACTGTAAAGGACAAAAAAAATTTTTTTTTTTTTGTATAGGACATTTGCAAATTGCCCCTTGGGGTGACTGATCCAATTTATATTCCCAATGGCCATGTCTCATTTTCACACTTTGCATGGTTTCTACTCCCTGATCTGAGAGCTTTTTAGCCAAAACTCTCTTAGGAAGACATAAGCAATTTCAGAAACCTGCCTCTAGTGCACCACTGCTCAGCCGAGCAGATGAAGTTCTAGGGAGCTGTGTGTCAGAAAGGAAAACCAGTCTGGGTCTGGCATTTGGTCCCAGAACAAGGTCTCTCACTCGTGCTCGATAAATTCTCAACCATATGAACTTGGTGCAGAATAAAAATGGTTGATGGGATAGTTTTACGACGTGTCCGTCGTTCCTGATAGCATGTGAAAACAAGGGACACATTGTTTTTGTAATCCAGTTTTGCTATCCATGGGATCTTTTTATTTTTTTAACTTTTTTTTATTTTGAGATCATTATAGATTTATAAGAAGTTGCAAAATACAGTACAGAGAGGTCCTAGGTACCCTTCACTTGATTTTCCCCAACTGAAAGTACATCTTACATAACTCCAGGACCACAGCAAACCCCAGAAGTTGGCACTGCTGCTGTGTGTGTGTGTGTGTGTGTGTAGCTCACTGTCATTTTATCACACACGGAGATGCATATAACCTCCGCTGTAATCAAGACAGTGGACTATTCCATCACCACAAAGATCTCAACTTGTGCCATCCCTTCATGGGGCATGCCTGCCCTCATCCCCGGGGTCCCCAAACACCCTTAACCCCTTGGCAATCATGAATCTGTTCTCCATCTCTGAAATATCATTTTGAGAATGTTATTTTTTTAAGGTTTTATTTATTCATTTGAGAGAGTGAGAGAGAGAACGAACAAGTAGGGGGGTAGAGGCAGAAGGAGAGGGAGAAGCAGACTCCCTGCTGAGCAGGGAGCCTGACCCAGGGCTCAATCCCAGGACCCCGGGATCATGACCTGAGCTGAAGGCAGGCACTCAACTGACTGAGCCACCCAGGTGCCCCGAGAATGTCATTAAATTGAATCGTACAGTATATGACTTCTTGAGATTGGATCCCCACCCCACCCCCAGCATTAGCATGATTCAAGTTCAGATGGCTGCATTTTATAATGCGTTTCCCAACATTTACTAAGCTCATAAGGGACAGCCTTCAAAAAAGCACCCAATGTGCGGTGACAGATTAAGACAGGACCACACACGCTCTGCTGATTTCAGGCGTGGTTCAGCAAAGCCCTGGAGCAAAATGCAAAGCTTTATAGAATATTTCTCATGCGGAGCCATAAAAAAAAAAAAAAAGCCCCAACCCACAACCAACAAAACAAGGCACAAAGTAAAATAGCAAATGACTCCTACTGTAAGGGAAGGCCTACTGTAAGGGAGCCAGTGATGGCTGGAGAACATCAAATGCCTGGAGGCCATGAGGAGCCCCAGGGTCCCCCCAGGAGGCAGGCTGGTTTAGAGTATGTAGTCCTCACCCTCAGCAGACACCACACCAGCATCACGGTTCTTCTCTCTTTTGTTCACCCAACCACAGAGCATTGCAATGACCCAGACACACACTGGATCATCGAGAGATGTGTTCTGATGCTACAGACTCATTTTAATTTGAGTGAAGGGGAATGGGTGGGAGAGACACACTGCAGAAATCGAATGCTAAACACTGAATTTTAGAATATCTTCATTTTACCCAAATCCTTATTTGGGCCCCGAGGAAGCTGAAAAATAGTAATAATTCACATGCTGTCTAGCAGCCAGACACGGTTTTGTGTGTTCTGTATTTGAGCTCACTTCATTTCCCCCACAGTCCCTGTGAGATCAGCAGAATGAAGATCCCACTTCATAGATAAGAAAAGTGAGGGCAGGAAGTTTAAGTCGCTTGCCTAAAATCAACTGTAAGTGGGAGTGATGGATTTAAAGCCAGGAAGACTGACTCCGAATGTTCTCCTCTCCTGCCATCTGCCACGGACAGCAGCAGATGTCTTAACAGTAAGCTTCCCTAATGACTGGTCTCTAATTACATCGTTACCCTGAAATTGAGGGGGCCATGCACTAATTCGTAAGTTTTTAAGATGTTTTTCTTTGTGTTTTGAGGTTGGCTCAATTTTATGCCATTTTGTACAGTGAGGTTTCTCCCCCCTCCCTTTCTTTTAATAAGATGGTTTCATGGTAAGGGCTAGAAGTCTGTTTTATGAAAAATCCCAAACCTTTGCAAAAGCAGACAGAATAGTAAAATAAATCGCCCAGCACCTATCAGATTCAACATTTTTCAAGATTTTATCGCATGTGCCTCTCCTAAGCTTTTTGATTTATTTTTCTCTTCGGTGATGGCATTAAAGCAAATTCAGACTTGAAGTCTCTTCTCTCTGCTATACTTCATTAAAAATTTTGGACACTTCTATTATGACATCAACAAAATTCACAGTAATTCCTCATGCCTTTTGAAAACAGTCCATACCCAATCTTCCCGACTGTTTCCACGTGCCCTTTTAAGGTTGGTTTGTAAGATTTAGGATCCAGGGTAGTGGGATAGGTGAAATAGGTTAAAAGGGATCCCAAATATAAACTTCAGTTATAAAATAAATAAGAAATAAATAAATAAATAAATAAATAATGAAATAATGAAATAAATTATAGTTATAAAATAAATAAATAAATATATTTATTTATTTATAAAATAAATGGGGATGAAAAGTGCAGCATAGAGAACACAGTCAATCATAACTCTAATAACGTTGTATGGTGACAGATGGGGACTACATGTATCGTAGTGGACATTTTGTGAGGTATGTAATTGTGAAATCACTACGTTGCACACCATAAAACTAAAATAATATTCTGTTAACTATACTTCAATTACAAAAAAAAAAACAAAAAGATTCAAGATTTAAACAAAGCCCACACTGTTTATTATGTCTCTTAAATTTTTTCAATTTAGAATAACACCCCCCCTTTCTTTTAACATTTTATTTATTTGAGAGAGAGAGAGAGAGAGAGAGAACAAGCGCATGAGTCAGAGGTCAGGGAGAGGCAGAGGGAGAAGCAGCAAACTCCCTATTAAGCAGGGAGCCTAACGCAGGGCTCCATCCCAGAACCCTGAGATCAGGACCTGAGCCAAAGGCAGACGCTTCACTGACTGAGCCACCCAGAGTTCCTCCTCCCTCCTCCTTTTTTTTTTAACCCCAAGACTGATTTTATTTATTTATTTATTTATTTATTTATTCATTCTATTTATTTATTCATTCATTCATTCATTCATTCATTCATTCATTCATTCACTGGAGACACAGAAAGAGAGAGGCAGAGGCACAGGCAGAGGGAGAAGCAGACTCCCTGCAAGGAGCCCAAACGCAGATGCTCAACCGCTGAGCCACCCAGGAGCCCCCTCCCCACTCCTTTTTATACTGATATGTTAAGGAAACTAAGGTAGTTGTCTTGTAGAGTATCTCATGTCCTAGACTTTTCCTTTTGCTTCCTGATGGCATTGTTAACTTATTTCTCTTTCTACCAAATTTCCCACATATTCTCTTTAAAATATGAGGTTTAAAATATGAGGTTCAGATTAATGGGGGGAGCAGTAATGCTTAAGAGTGGTGCTGAGTTCTTTCTGCGACCTCACATCCGAGGGGTCTCTCCTGTGATGTCCAGGGTCTCTCCTTCCTACTAGTACCAGTAGAGGTCATCAGCAGGTCCGCTTCTGCCATTATGAAATTCCCCATAAACCTTTGATCTGATGGCTTCATCCCACTAATGCTCATGGCCTTAACTTATTATTTCATTAAGAGTTTCAAAATTAAAAAAAATATTTTTAAAGAAGAGTGAGAAGACCATTACAATAATATTAACACATTTGTTTAGCATCCATATTCTTGCAAATTGCTGACACAAATTTTTCTTCACTGCATTTCCCCAACTGGCCCACGAAGTGGGCAAAGCCAGTGGGAACCTGGAACAGTGGGGTGACAAAGCAGGTCACCTTGGGTGCCCGGATGCTTGGGTTCAAACCCCAGCTCTGCCACTTACTGGTGATATGGGATCTCGCTTGGCCTCCCTGCCTCATGTTTCTCACCTGTCAAATGACAATACAAATGGTCCCCTTGGCTTAGGGCTTTTTGAGGATGAATGACTTGCCACTTGTGAAGTTCTCAGAACAGAAGAGGAACCAGAGTGAAGTCTCTTCTCCACCCTTACAGGTGAAGACAGGGCCAATGAGTTAAGTAAATGGCCGCAGGTCACACAGTTAATGACGGCCACAAGGTATAAATATCAAATTCCATCACATTACATTGTCTCCATGGGATGTTTTCCTACATTTTGAAAATAATTGAAAACAATTAGGAAAAACATCTTTTGGCCATAATGGCTCAGAGTAATACCTACACAGCTTAATATCCACTTGATCCAAGGCCCCACACCACGTTGGCCCTAGCACCCCTCCAGCTGTACATCCTGGAAGTTCTGCTCAACCCCCTCTCCTGCAGGGATGCTACCCCTTTTGCTATTATTCAGGACTAGTGACTTGGTTCCCACCTCATGGTTTTGCACATGCTGTTCCTTCTACCACAAATCCTCTTCCCCAGATTTTTTCCTGACTCGTTTCTTACTTCATTTACGTGTTTTCTCTCTCAAGTGTCACCTCATCAGAAGTGCTTCCCTGATCATATTATCAAACCCATTCCTCCAGCTTTCCAACCACACCCCCCACCTTATATCTTCTGACCTGTCTATATTCATCTTTACAGTTCTTTTTTTTTTTTTTTTAATATTTTACTTATTTGAGAGAGAGACACACAGAGCAAGCATGAGCGGGGTGGGGAGGGAAGAGGGAAAGGGAGAAGCAGGCTCCCTCCTGAGCAGGGCTTGATCCTAGGACCCCAGGATCATAACCTGAGCCGAAGGGAGATGCTTAACAGACTGAGCCACCCAGGCACCTCTCATCTTTATAATTCTGATCACTATCTTATAACATGTATATTTATTTGTTCACCTTCCAAGGAAGGGGGACTTTGTCTTCTTCACTGCTGCATCTTTAGCACTTAATTCAGGAATTGTAATTGGCGCTAGTCAGTGATAGAAGGCAGGTAAATGAATATGAAGGGCCTTCCGGTCTCAGTGTCATATACAAGAATCATTCACGCACTGCTCAGCAACAGCATTTTTTATATTTAATTCCTTTTACAAAAGAAAAAGCAATATGTGCTGATGGTAAGAGAGTGGAATAGACGTATAACACAAAAAGATAGAGTCCTCCCTCACCCTGCCACTGGTCTGGCCAACCATCATTCACACTTTGGGGTATCCCTTGGCAGAGTTTGTTAGGTGGCCCCCAGTATTCTTTCTCTTCTCACCTTCTTAGACAATAAAAGAATTCCTGATTCTTAGCAGGGCACACAGCCACCCAGAGAGAATTTCCCAGCCTCCTCTGCGGCTAGACTGTGACCAGGTGCCTAAGTTACAGTCAACTGGATGGAGTCAAAAGCAGGTCAGTCACATCCTTAAAGGGGTCAGGGTCTATCATTTCCTACCAGATTTTCTTCAACGCATTTATGTATGGGTGTGTGTGTAGCAACTTCATATTATGACAAAGTCTAAACATACACAAAAATATCCAGGCTCATCCAGTGAAACTCCTCTGCCCATTATGCAGCCCTAATAACCACTGACTTGTGGCCAATTCTATCCCATTTTTACCCCATCTACTTTTCCCCTCCCAGAAGTTGGAAGCGAATCCCAACCATAATATGCTTTCATCTATAAACATTTCAGTATGCATCTTTCTCTCTCTCGAAAAAAAAAAGACTTCTATTGAAAACATAGTCACAATACCATTATCATGCCTACAAAATTCTTTAATATCACTAAAAGCAGATATTAATTTATTTCAACCAAAACTACGTTGTGCATTTGTTTTCCCATTTAAAAATACGCCAGGGACAATTTTCCAATCCGTACACATAAAGCCACCTGACTCTTATTAATATCGGCATAATATTCCATGGAAATAATGTGCTAAAGTTTATTTAACCATTTCCCAAGTGATGGACATTCAGGTTATTTACAAGTTTTCTGTTTGTTTGTTTGTTTGTTTGTTTTAAATTTTAATCAATGATGCAATGAACATCTATCTCAGGATTTCTCAGCTTTGGTACTCTTGAGATTTTGGGTCTAGATGAATTTTTTTTAAAGATTTTTTTTTATTTATATATTCATGATAGACAGAGAAAGAGAGAGAGGAAGAGAGAGGCAGAGACACAGGCAGAGAGAGAAGCAGGCTCCATGCCAGGAGCCCGACGCGGGACTCGATCCCGGGACTCCAGGACTACGCCCCGGCCCAAAGGCAAGCGCTGAACCGCTGAGCCACCCAGGGATCCCCGGGTCTAGATGAATTTTTAAAAAACATTTTATGTATTTATTTGGTTGGGGGGGCGCAGAGGGAGAAGCAAGCTCTCCGCTGAGCAGAGAGCCTGACACAGGGCTCCATCCCAGGACCTGAGACTATGACCTAAGCCAAAGGCAGATGTTCAACCAACTGAGCCACCCAAATGCCTCTGGTTGGATTCTATTCTATGTGGGCCTGGCCCGTGGATTGTAGGCTGTCTGGTAGCAACCCTGGCCCCACTCCTCACTTAGATAACAGTAGCATATCTCTCCCCACTTATAACAACTGAAAATGTCTCCAGACATTGTGAAATGTCCCCTGGGGTTAGAACCACCCCTGGTGGAGGAGGACCTCGCCTCTAAATACTTACATACACACTTAAACAAGTAGAATACTCTGATTTCTGGTAAAGAAATGGAAACCAAAGAGTTTTCAGAATGGCAGCCCTTGAGAAAATTATGTTTACACCCACTTTGAATTTTAGTAAGTACTTTCCCTATGCTCCCATCATGCTTACTATGAAAATCTGAGATTTGATTCTTCACAAAGAACTTCAGTTAGCATCCGCAAGTTTATCATGTCAACCTAAGACCCCTTGAATTGATCTGTTTTTTTAACATCATGCCCCAAACCAACAAATCTGATGGAAGAACATGCGATATATTTTATAAAACCAGCTTACAGATGGGAACAATATCCTAATTTTTATGGTCCAACATTCAATCAATTATATTTCAGGGAACATGCATGACTCTCCTCCTCCTCCCTCACATTTAATAAACTGGATTATAATGGTGCTTGTACGAAAAAGGGGGAGGGACTTCCAAATTCTAATTGAAACCTAAACTCAACAGCCTTAAGCACACACCCTCTGCTGAGATCTGCCCTTGGCCAGATCTAATATCCAGCCAGAATCTTCTGGGAAAAATATTAAACCCTAAAGGGGTGCATCATGGGGCTCAAACAGGCCAAGGGAATTACTAAAACAGATTTGAGGCTCCTGAGTTAGGCTGGCCCAGCTGACAGCAGAGCTAAAGAAGCCTCAGGATCTGTAATTTCTGGTGCTTATAAAAACACAGTTATAGCAAAAATAAAGTAAAAACAAAACAGTAAAAAACAAAAAGAAGTAGCAAAAACAAATTTTACAAAGGAAGAGAAGGACAAAAGAATCCTTTAGAGATCTAAAAAAATTGTTTTATAGTTTACAGACATTCATAAGGATTTAAGACTTATTCATTCAATAAACAGCACAGGGCACCTACTATGTGCCATGCACTGATCAAATTCCTGGGAATCCAGCGAGGGGCAAGACAGCACCCCTGACTCCCACAGCCAACATCCTAGTAGATTTCCCTGTGGATCCTGGAATTTACTCATGCTGGTAAAATCCAGCTAGCAGTTCCTGTTAGCTGTAGACAGACAAGACAGAGGAACATCTGAGCCAAATCTTCACATTATGAAAGAGCTCATTGTGCACCAAGTACTATGTTAGGTTGCTTTACATATATTGGTTCATTTAATCCTCATAATAACCCACAAGATAAATAATACTGTGTCCCCCTGCCCCCCACACCCATTTTACAGAAGAGAAAACTGAGGACCACAGAGATTACACAACCTGCACAAGGGTACAGAGATCCTCAAGTGGTTGGCGGTAACACATCTCTTAGAGCCAAGGTTCTCGGTGGGGGGCCATTTTATCCTCTGGGGGTCACTTGGCAATATCCAGAGACATTTCTGGTGGTCACAATGGGCTACAGTGCTACTGACATCTAGTGAGTAGAGGTCAGGGATGCTGCAAAACATCCTCCAGGGCACAGGACTGTCCCACAGCAAAGAACTACCTGACACTCACAGTGTCCAAATTGCCAAGGCTGAGGAACCCTGTTTCAAAGGAATGTTCTAGGTGGGGTGGGGCGAGGAAGCTTTCCAAACCAGCACATTAAAAAACGAGAGGCAGCACAACATGGGGGTTAGGAACAACCAGGAAGCCCGGGTGTGATTCTGGCTCACCTGTACCACGGCAGCAGGCAGCTGCTGAGAGGAGGAGGTGAGGTAAAGTGCTCTGAAGCAAGCCTGGCACATCCTCCTTCCCCCCATGGCAGGAGACCACACAGACACGCGCCATCCTAATGTACAAGATGGCTGGCAGCGGTGGCCTCAGACGGTTGACAATGTCAAGCACCTCTGTGTATCTCTGGCCTCTCCTTTTGGTCACAGATGTCACAAACCACAGCTCTAAGCACAGTGACTCGACCTGACCCTACCCAAAGCAGGAAGGGAGTGAAACACGGGGCACCCCTCACACGCCCCCTTCCTCTTATCTTAGAGGAGGAACACGAACACCTCTAGCAGCATCTTCCAGCAGACATCCCCTCATGTCTCACTGGTGACACTGGATCATGGTAAATGGGCTCCATCTAATCCTCCTTCACCCTTTTGGCCTGAGCACATGGCCAACCAAACAAGACCAGGCTCTGTTGCCTTGGAAGAATGGCAATGGCTGTTGGCTGAACCACCGGCGGGGGCTGTCCTGGAGACATTCACTACAAGATTGGATTGGCCAAGCCAACCTTCCAGAAGACTGAAACTACTGCAAGCACCAGCTGTCATGACTAGTGCAGCCTCCCCCAGCATCAGACACTGCACCAGGTGCTTTGGTGGCCTGGCTCTGATCACATTCCTCACTTCCCCGCAGCAACACCAGCATTCCACCTGCTGTCCCTCAAAAGCAGCAAGCTCCCTGCCACCTTGGGGTCTACACACCTTGGGGTCTGCTGTCCCCTCTGCCCTTCTGCCCTTGATGCTCATCTCCGACCCTTGCTACCTTTAGGTTTCTACATAAATATCACAATGGCAGCGTCTCCAGGAAGCCTCCTCTGATCACCACCACTGCCACCACTCCCCCTTACTACCACTCCACTGCATCTTGAACTCTCATTCATGGTGTTTATTCCCACTGCAATTAATAATTAGCTGATTATTTAGTTGTATAATGTTTCTCTCTGCAGTGAGGCTCTCTAGACAGTAGCCATGAGCCACTGAAATGTGGCTAGTCCAAACTGACATGTGTCCAAATACACCCCAGATCCCAAAGACTGTACACAAGGAGATGTACAGTAAGGCATTCATAAGCTTAAAAATATCGATTATACATTGAAATGATATTTCTTAATATGTTAGATACAATAAAATATTGTTAGCATTAATTTCCCTTGTTTTTAAAAAATTTTTAAAGTGTGGCTACCAGTAAATTTAAAATTACACATGTGGTTTGCATTACATTTGTACCGGACAGTGCTACTTGAGAGTTTAATATACTCCACAAGGACAGAGATCATAACGAGACTCTTCCTGCTCCATCCCTGGTGCTCAGCACAGTGCCTGGCATAGAATATATGCTGAATAAATATTTGTGGAATGAATGAATAAATAAAATCTAAGAGACTGTGAGAGGTTGCCTTGTTCGTATCCTGGTTGTCAAGAACAGTTTGTTTCTACGTTGCGTTTTAAAATTCTCCAAACAATCACCAGGGGCTATATCCATAGAAATACAGTCCTTTCACCTGCCTAATCCCAGCCAACACAGGCCCCAGCTTTGTCTTCAGACACAATCCAGTGCCCCTGCTCTCTTGGCTGACTCCACGCCCCTAGAGAGGAGACGGGGCTTGAGAGTCGTCCACGGCAGCCCGGCAGCCAGAAGGCTCTTAGCAAAGTCAACAGACGGCAGCTTGAGAAGTCTATCAACCTTGACTGGGCAAACACGTTCTAGAAGGGCCACTCGTAGTTGCAGGGAACAGCACGGTGCACAGGAGCCAAGGCGGGCAAGGCTGTGCCAAACCAGGGAAGTCAAGAGGCCAAGGCCAAGAGTGTTTGGGAGGCTGAACGAGCCTGGGCCTGAACCACCCAGGTGGGGTCACCTGTCTCCATCATCTGCCAAAGAAAATAGTTCTCTGAGACGAGACTCAAAGAAGGTACTCTGGGTCAGACTCCAAGCTCTGCAGCATGGGGTGGCCGGGGCAGGGCTGTGACTGCGGCACTACTGAGGCTCTGCAGTGCCCGGTGACCTTGATGGCATCACTGGGCCCGAAGCCCTGACCTGTCCACTGTTGGGGGTTAGAGGTGGGGAGAGGGGATTAAGGATGTGAGAGGTGAGGAGGGAAAGCAGGCTTGGTGTCTCGGCCCCTTTTAAAGAGATTTCGTTGCTCAAGAGCGAGCTGGCTGGGAGCTTGAACCCCAGTCTTGGTGCTTCTACTCCTGTTTGACCTCCAGCGGTAGGACGAACAGCTCACGCTCAGGAAGGGGTCCCCGCGGCAGGCCGGGCCCAGTGCTAGCCCCTAGAGTGCCCTGCGACAAGAGCTGACCTTGCTACCTCGCCTCAGCGACCCAGAGAGCACATGGCAAAGGCGGGACCCGAACCCCGGCACTTGGAGCTGCCGTTCTGCTCACCAGTTATGTGGGTTTGAACCCTGGCTCCACTACTTACTTCTTATGTCAAGGGGAGGAGGGGTCCCAGCCCCAGTTAACTATCACTGACCTAGAGGCCAGCAGCCCAGATGGTCACTGCTGTCAGTGTTGTGCTGGTCACGGCTCTCAGCGTCGTGCTCACCAAATGTCCTGCTCATGGACCTCGCATGACAACACTGTCCAGTGCACTGGACTATAGGGCTGAAGGACTGGAGCTACTGCTATTGCTTCTCAAAGCAAACCTCCAGCTATTATCTCCCCCTAAATTCTAACTCAGGCAGTGTGGCTCCCCCGCAACTGCTACAGACGCTGAAGAACATTGACTCTGGAGCCCCAGGGCCTGGCTGGAGTCCCAGTCCTGCAACTTGATGACAGCGGTGAGCTTGCGCAAGTACTTTATCCCCCTTGGGCCTCAGTTTGCTAGTCTGTAAAATGGGGATGATCGTACCAAAAGGATTGTTGTGAGGATATTAAATTAATATTGGCAAGCATGTATAGCAGAGTGTCTGACAAAGAGGAGGTGTTTAAAGAAAAAAAAAGCCCAATGCCCGTTGTGCCTGAAATACCCGGGTCACAGGAAAGGTAACAAGTCAGGGCCAGGGCTCCGCAGGGAGGGGCAGGAGGCAGAGCCTGAAACTCAGCCTGTTGACCGTCCAGCCCCCCGTACCCCCTGCCCCTGTTGTAGGGTGCGCATCCTTCAACAGCTCCCTACCTGCAGGCCCTTTGTGTGCCAGAAACTCCTTGGGTCTCGTCCTTACTCCCTGATGACCCACGCCATCCCCTCCAGCCCCTCACCCAAGCCTCCACCACGGCCCCCCCTCCCCGAATCGGTTCTCTGTGCTCCTGGAGTGAGATTTTTAAACATAAATCTGACCTTGTCATGCCCCCACTAAAACCTCTTTAATGGCTCCCCACTGCCCTCAGGCTAAATTCCAAACTTTCACAGGGTCTAAAAACAGTGGCTTTCAAAACCTTTTTTGACTGAGACTCACACGTTTTACAATGCAGTGCAGTGTACACCTTTATAAAACTTGAAATAAAAGTTTTAAGAAACCACATTAACCTCACATGTGACACAGACGGGTATTTTCTATTCTAGCCTCCACCCCCGCCCCGCCCCGCTGGCTGTGGCCCACCAAACTGATTTCACGACCTACTGATGTGTTACGACCTGCAGTCTGAGCAACACTGGTTTAAGAACTCTCTGACCCAGGCCCTGGCAGTCCTTCAGCCTTGTCTCTCCCCACCCATTCCTGACAGCCTAAGTTCTGGTCATGCTGAATCCCCCTGGCATCTTATTCCTTCTTGCCACTGGGCCTTTGCACATGCTGTTCCCTCTGCCTACAGCACTGTCTTTGCTTGGCCATTTGGCTTAGCTGTAGGCTATGTCCCCATCCCTTGACCACTGTCTCACCAGCACCCTGTGACCCATCTTTGAGTCCTCTCTGCACGTTGAAACTACCTTGGGAGTTTTGTTTTGTTTTGTAAACCAATACCTAGTCCCCACTTCAAATAAACTTAATCAGGCAGTTTTGGGGATGAGGTCTGAACATCAGCATTTAAAAAAAATTCTCCAGTGAATGTGAGACCTAGAACCCTTAGGCCTACAATGTCCTCTTGTTTTATTTTCTCCAAATTTATTTTATTTTTCTCTCCAATCTAAAGTAGCTTATGCATTTATTTGTTTGCTCGTCCAGGGTTAAATAAGCTGAGGGGAAGGAGTCTTCGATTTTTTTTAATGCCCTCACCCTTCCCCAGGGCTGAGGAAGATGCCTCCACACTTGTTCTCATCTTAAAGCAAACCTCCAAGAGACATAACGGAGATGAGAGCTCAGCCTTCTGAGGGCACCTTCACAGCACCTCCTAGGATGCTGATTTTCTTTCCAGTAGCTGCCAAATGCTCCCCTGTTTAAATGTATAAAATACACTTCAAATCCGGCAGGTTGTGGGGGTCCTATAGCTCAGAGGGGAGAATGGTGATCAGGGAAGACCCTGGCACAGGGGTTGGCAAATGTTTTCTGAAAAGGGCCATAAAATATTACTGTAGGTATTTTAGGCTTTGTGGGTCACACTCTCTCTTTTGCAACTGCTCGACTCTGTGGCTATAGTTTGAAAGCACCTACAGGTAAATGAATGGTCATAGCCATGTCTCAATAAAACTTTATTGACAAAAATGGGCAGTGGGCAGGATTTGATCCTCGAGAGGTAGTTTGTCCAGTGCACTGGACTACAGGGCTGAAGGACTGGCAAATCATTTAACCTCTTTGTGACTCAGTTCCCTCACTCATCAATGGGAATCATAAAGGTATGTGCTTCATATGGTGGTAGGGAGGATTAAGTCAATTAACTCACATAACACACTCTAGACAGTAGCTGGCACGTGCTAAACATATCAGTACATCTCAGCTGCTTTTATTATTACTATCTGGAAGCAGACAGTCCTGAGATCAAATCCCAGCTGTTTCTCTTGCTAAGTGTGTCCCCTGCCTCCATTTTATTAGCTGTAAAATGGGTTAAGAATAGTATTCACCTCCAGGGTTGTTGAGGGATGAAGCAAGCAAATTCACGTCAAGTGTTTTGCTGCAGTGCATCGTGAGAGCTCAATAGCCAAAGTCAATATTATTACTTCCCAGAATGATACCGCCAGCAAAACAAATCAAAACAAAACTTGGGTGTATTGCAGCCCCAGCCCTGAGCTCAGGCTTCCTCACCTCGCCTGAATCTGCCAGGTGTGGCCAGAGGGGCCCTATGCAAAGTTGTTTTCTTGCAATCTCGTCCACACAACCCCTTCTTGAGATTTCAGAAGGCAAAGGAAAACGCTGGGCCAGCATTTTCTGACGTTCCCCCACACCATCTCTCTGCATACACAGCGCCTGTATGCATGCTGACGCTTATGAAGGAGATGCTTGGGGACTTCAGAGAGAAGGGACGCCCCGACGGCAGCTGGGGACCAGGGTTCAGGAAATGGATAGTGGGGAGGGGAGGGGTGGGGGCAAAGACAACCTTTATTCTCAGACACTTTTATATGCCAAAGTGGGAGCAGTTGAAAGGACACGTGTGTGTGTGTGTGTGTGTGTGTGTGTGTGCATGGGTGTGTGTGTTGGGGTACAAGCAGCTGAGAGATGCAAGGGAAAGAAGAGGACATCGGCTGGGGGGAATGGAATAAAGCTGCAGAGAGACAGCACCTTACGGGGGTCAGCTAAAACGTGGTGGGGGTGACAGTGTCCCCAGGGGACACTGGGCAATGCCTGGAGACATTTTAGTTGTCAAAACTGGGGGAGTATGGCATCTGCAATGCACAGGAGAGCTCCACACAACCAAGTACTACCCAGCCTAAAACCTTGAGAGTGCTGAGGTTCAGAAGCTCTGAGCTCACCGGAAGGGTCTCACTGTACAGTGACAGACACAAATGTAATTAGAAAGGTCTCTGTGACTCGGTCAGATCTGTTTTTCACAGATGCGTTAATCCACTCAATGCCTATTTCCTGAGCATCTACTATGTGCTGGATGGGAATGTTCGCTCTGATTTCCACAGTGCTGCTACCTTTACATGAACCGTCCGTGAAAACCTATACATGGTCGTGTTTTTTTCTCATAATTATAGAAAACACCGACTCAGATACATCACAGATCATGAAGTTTTATTGCAACCAGGCATGTTGCTTGTTACAGCAGCTAGCATTACGTTAACTAATACTGATAATCTCTCCATACAATTGAATTTTCTGTAGCAATTAGAAATGATAAGTAAGAGTTATACCAATAGTCCTGGAGCCAATTCTATGAATGCCACTTAAAGTGGGGGGGAGGGGGAGAAGATGCTAAGTATGTGTAATATGTTACTTAAAAAAAAAAAATCTGTGATTCTTCTTTCCCCTCCAAACCCTCTCACCTCCCTCCCCCACCAAAAAAACCCAAACTAACCCCAAAACCAATTTAAACCAAACCAAAATCCACCTGTTTAGGAATACATGAATATGTGGCAAGAAAAATGTGCAAGACTAAAAGGTCACAGGTTGGCAAAGTATGGCCCAAAGGCCAAAGCTGGTCTACCACCTGATTTGTAAATAAAGTTTTAATGAGACACAGCCATGCTCCTTGGTTTACATACTGTCTGTGCTGTTTCAGACCACAACGACATGGATGAGTGGTTGTAATAGAGATGGAACAGCCTGTGAACCTATAAATATTTACCATCTGTCTCTTCATAGAAAAAGTGTGCAGGTCCTTGTACTAGGGGGCCAATATGGGAAAAATAAAGATTCTGCTATGCCTGCGAGTGAACCACTGTCAGGAGGTTAACTAGATGTGCTGGTGTGAGAAGATGTCCACAGGATACACACTACCTATGATAGCATCCTCTTCCTTGGGGTCAGGTGACATAACTGGTAAGTCATGATGCATAGAAAGCTGTGGTGCACAAAGTCTGGCCCAATTTTGTGAAAAGAAAACCATATGAACTTGTAGGATGATTTCCATATATATTAAAACACATCTGCAGAAGCACCCATCCAACAATGAATGGTGGTTGTGTTGGAAGAGGGAACCTGGTGATGTCTACTTTTTCTATACTTCAGTGTCATCTTAATGGTGCATGATGACCATGTTAATTACTTTTGCAATTAAAAATAAAACCAATGAAAAAAGTCACAAGAAATTTGACCCTGAAAGAGGATGGAAACTGAAGAGGTTTCTCTAAATGCCAAGCTGGGGCCTACCTGGCAAACAGTAGGTGCTCATTCAATGCATGATGACCGCACAAACGAGCATTGAAGAAAATGAGTAATGCAACAAAGAGTGACATGAAGAGAAAATAAAAGGCAAAGCCCACCCTCTGCTCACTCAGCCAACACCAGAATGCCAACCCTGGCTGAGAAAATGCCCACGGAACATGCTGACGTTCCAGTCTGACCTTTAGAGTAACCAAAGGTTCTGTTCTTGCTTCTTCCTTACCCCCAAATCAAGGCAAATAAACAAACAAAAGAACCTAGGGTAAGTCCTCTGCCAAACATGCGTGGCCTGCAGACCCCAGCCCAGCCTCCCATTGGCGTGGTGCATGCCTCATGGTAAGAACAGAATGACGTCACAGCCCTCTGCCCTGTGCAATGGCTGATGCCGACTCATGCTCAAGGCTGAGAAGGAGAGACCACAAGGAGAATGCAGTGGCATCTGGAGAACACCACCAAGAAACACAAGAGTGTCTTCAGTCGCTCACCAGCTTGGAGGAAGGGGCATCTGTTTATGTTATTGCTGTTGTGTTAATACCAGCCACTCATCAGCATGCTATTTCTGGAGAAAGGTGGCATAAAAATCATATGAATGTCTTCCCTCCAAGGGAGCGAGCTGCCCAGAGCCTGTTTGCTACGCATATCTTTTGTCCATAAACCACAAATCAAAATAAGTTGGGATTTAGAGAGAAACACAGCTGTGTGGGGCGCGCAATGGCTCCTTTACTGTAAGCTCCTAAATTTACAGATTCATTTTAATTTCTTAGTTGCTCTCCTTCCTTCCTTCCTCCACTTCTCTTTTCCTTTTTTCCCTCCTTCCACACTCTTT
This sequence comes from Vulpes lagopus, assembly GCF_018345385.1. NCBI lineage: Eukaryota > Metazoa > Chordata > Mammalia > Carnivora > Canidae > Vulpes > Vulpes lagopus. The sequence goes on from NC_054841.1 coordinate 13,694,657, forward strand.
ATTGAACTTTTACTACGTGCCAAGCATTGTTCAAGATTTGGGGGCTGGAACAGTAAGCAAAAAGTGCAGCCCTCCTGGAACTGACATTCTAGTGGGACAGAAGGACAATGAATGGGGGGAGGAGCATAAATATTCCAGACAGGATGTCCAGGGATGGCCTCTTGGAGGAGGTGATATCTGAGAAAACATGTGATGTGCACTAATAAGTGATGTGAAGAGAAGGAAGGGGAGAGCACCCAGGCATTGCAGTAGTGCAAAGACCCTGGGGTGGAAATGAGTGAGGCTTGTCTAAGGAGTGGAAAGAATAACAGAGTGGCTGGAGCATGATGAATGAGGACAAGGGACAGGAGGACACATTTCAAGGTTTTTTACACGCATTACCTATGATAATATCCTATTCCTTAGGGTCAGGTCTTGCAACTTGGATTAACATAGTACGGTGGCTACTGACACAGCTTCTGGGGCCCTCCTCCCAGGTGGGTTAGCTTAAGGGGAGTTATGGAGGGACCTCAATTTCCCCATGTGTAACACAGGGTTAATAGTAAATCTCCCTCAGAGGGTCGTCATGAAGATTAAATGAATTAGTACACAAAAAGCATCAAATAGAGGCACATTACTAAGTATTAGACAAACATTAAGCTATTATGATTACTCAACTATCTCTTTTGCTTTTTCCAAGTTTGATTGATTGATTTGAGAGAGAGAGAGAGTGAGCGAGAGCGTGTGCAAGAAGGAGCAGGGGGTAGGGGCAGAGGGAGAGGGTGAAGCAGGCTTCCGACTGAGCAGGAAGCCCTATGTGGCACTTGATCCCAGGATCCTGTGATCATGACCTGAGCCAAAAGCAGATGCTTGACTGACTGAGCCACCCACGTGCCCCTCCAAGTTCTAATATTAGAAATAATACTGTTAAAACATTAAAAAAATAGAGTTCCAGGACTTCAAACGTTGGGTTTCTTGGAGTGGGAGGACACCTGAAAACAGAATGATATGAGTTGCGCAAAACTAAAATAGAATGAATCAGAAATATTGATGAAATCTCATTTTTTGTACACTGAGACAGAGTACTCCTTTACCTTCATTCCCCTAGGGACATGTCTGAAGTTGTGCTTCTTAAAATAACTGGAAATGCAGCCTCTTCCACAAAAGTCTTAGGATACCCTGTGCCACCCCCCCGCCCCCCACCCAGTGGGGCTGACCTGGCATGAGGTTCCTGCAGATTAAGTGTGGGCTCGCTGGCCTTTGGAAAAGGAGCTCTGGGTGGTGGCTCAGGGGGAAGGGGTAGCCTGTGGTGGATCTGGGTTTCACTTCTCCTTTGTGCATGGCTTCTCCATGTCCCACCCTCATCTTCAAATAAGCATGCACTGATGGCTGTTTCAATTGCTGAGTGCTTGCTCTGTGCCAGGTACTGTGTTAAGCACTTTGCACCCATAGTGGAGAAAAGGATGGACTCTGGAATCAGACTGCTGGGTGCACACCCTGACCCTGACACTCACCTTACACAAGTCATTCAGCCTCTCTGTCACGCTTTCCTCAAGTATCATGTTAGTACCTGTGTCATGTGAGTACATACTTCACAGGGTGGTTGTGAGGAATCAGTAAATACATGTAAATCTCTTAGGATAATGCTTGACTCGCGGTGAGCCACCAGTAAATGGTAAATACTACTTACTATGACCTCATTTGAATGTCTTGGCAACTCCATGAGGTGGGTGCTATTCTTAGCTTCCATTATGCAGATGCAGAACTGAGGCAAACAGAGTTGGAGACCCTTGCCCAAAGCTACATGGGCATGAGTAAGTGGTACAGCTAGAGGTTGCAACCAAAGTCACGTGCTTCATTCTTAACTTCTATGCGGTACATAGACAAAGGCACAGAAGTCTTAAGATGGGTATCACTGTAACACTTGAAAGTATCAACTGTTTAAGCCAATCATAAGCAATCCATTCATTCAATACATATTTGCTGAGCACCTACTGTGTGCCTGACAGGATGTGCAGATGGAGCCACCCCCAGCATCTATTCATGTGCTATCTGAAGATCAAGCCAAAAAAGTGAAGAACAAAACCAAGTTAAGAGCCAGAAAGTAACTGAAATCCTGAAAGCATCACCTGAGCCTTGATCCAGCTATACCTGAACTCAGATCTAGCCCTGGACCCTCAGTTCCTTGAGCCTATAAGTTCCCTTTACTGGCCAACCCAGTTTGAATTGAGTTTTTTGTCACATGTGATGGAAAATCTAGATTGTGATGTTTGCCCTGACTTATTCCCATACTTAGCAGGACAGTTTCTGAAGTGTTAAATCCTCCCTACTCAATTTCACCCCCTGACTTCAGATTTTCTCCATAAAAGAAGCAGAGTCCTGTATGTTTTTGGTATCACCTAATGAAGCACATTATAATACACTGCCAGTCTAAGCCCTTAACCCTTAAAAACAGGGTCTCAAATGTCAAAAGTGGAGTCTTACTGTCTGATCTCAAGCAACTTAAAACCTTATCTATGGGATAACTAATATGGCAGTAATAAATGCTATTCATCAAATATTTCAGGTTTGTGTTTCGGGTTGACAGTAGGACTCCACTTTTTCACCCTATTTAAACTTATGGCCATGTGAGTTGCTTTGGCCAAAGAAGGAAATGACACGTGATCATTCTGGAAAGACTCTTGGAGAGACAGTGTGTGATACTGTAGCTTCACAGTCTTCAGAAGACCCAAGAAGGACACAGAGTAGGAGCAATAAATAAGCATCTATTGACTTAAAGTTACTTAGATTTGGGGTTATTTGTTAGCACAGCAGAGTCAAGCCTATCCTGACTGATATTAAGGAAAACATGAGAGTGTATTGCACGTAGTACAAATAAGATGAGTTTGGAGGAGCTAGTTTGTATACTTTGTATATGTGGAAAAAAAAGAGGGGGACTTTCCAGCCACTCTCCAACTCTCTAGGGTGAGGGACAGCAAACGTTTTCTGTGAAGAGCCAGACACCAAATATTTTAGGTTTGGGGGGGCGGGGGCTAAGCGGTCTCTGTCACAGCTACTCAACTCTGCTGATGTGTGTGGGGTGTGGATCTAGCCACAGACTAAACAGAAGTCAATGAGTATAGCTGTGTTCCAATAAAACTTTATTGACAAAATAGGGCAGGTGGCCAGATTTGACCTGTGGGCCACAGTTGGCTGACCCCTGCTCCAGGGGATCAAACAATGAGGTAGCATCAGGCTAAGATGTAAGAATGACTTATATTTTATTTTTTATCTTTATTTCTTAGGATTTTATTTATTTACTCATGAGAGACACAAAGAGAGAGAGGAAGAGACATAGAGGGAGAAGCAGGCTCCCTGCAGGGAGCCCAATATGGGACTCGATCCCAGGACCCGAGATCACACTCTAAGCTGAAGGCAGACGCTCAACCACTGAGCCACCAAGGTGCCCCAGAATAACTTACATTTTAGATTCATAGAAGAATGAACATGAATTCCTATTAGAAGAGCAAAGCTGCCATCACCTATGTTAGGGTCAGTAAACTATGGCCATGGGCCAAATTCCAGCTGCCATCTGTTTTGATAGATAAAGTTTTATTCATTTACTGGTTTTCTGTGGCTGCTTTCCTGCAATGACAGTGAGTTGCGTAGTTGCAAGAGAGACCATTAGACTGCAAAGCCTACAATTTTACTACATGGCTCTCCACAGAAAATGTTTGCTCATGCATGCCCAGGCTCACGTTCAAACAATGGTGTTTAGGGGCTAAGGGTGGACCCAGGGCCATATCCAGAAAAGTCCTTAGAACAAAGGGAGCCCCAAGCAGAATGATATTTTTAATAAAGTAAATAGGGCAAAAGCCAAAAACGAATCAAAGTAACCCCTGGCCCTGCACCCTGGAGAGATTTTGACCGCAGTGACGCTCAAGAAATGAGTTCACAGCTAAGACGTGCTCCATAAATGTTAAAATAACAAGAACAATAAATAGTAATAAAACACAAAGCCACGCACCCTGTCTCCACAGGCAAGACCTCCCAGGGTTTTGAGCTTAGAAGTAAGGAGAGAGCAGCCCCCCCCCCCCGCTCCCACTGATGGCCAATCTTGGCAGAGGGTTTGACAGTCCTACTGGGACCCAATGGGCGAGGTCCAGAGGAGGAAGTTCAAATACAAGCAGGCTCTGGAGACAAACAACCTTGGGGATGGAGACTAATCTCCACTGGGAAACAGGACCAGATCCCAAGGTCAATACTTATTCTTGGGAGACCCTCAGCGCTCAGGGTCTTCTGTGTCGAGTGCCAAGCCAGCCCTCATCCCAGACACACAAGACCCCGCAAGCTGAGCTGCAAGCTGACAGCTCAGCGTCTCCTCAAAGTGAGACCTCGCCAGGCCCACTGCTGGCAGCCAAAGGCTTGCTCGGATCATCCCCGCACCTCCACCCTCTGCAGCGAAGCCTGCAGAAGGTCAGAAAAGCTAAACCAAAACACACAACTGTCATATCAAGAGCTTGCTGCAAACGCTGACTAGGCACATAGGAGAAATGATGCATTCCCTTCCTGCAACACACCCAGAAGGGCCCAGCAGGCCACAGAGGTGAAAGGCAGGCCTCGTCCAAAACCATCAAATGCCCTGACGATGACCGGAGTCGCGTCACAAAAAGTCTACACAAATCCAAGCTTCCCACGTCCCCCAAGAGCCCTGGAGAATGTGGATTATGGTAATAACGCTTGTGGCAGCTTGCACTCCGGCAGGGCTCCCAGGGCTTGCAAAATGCCACGCGGCGTGTCTGTGGGAACTCGGCAGACAGCGGGCAGACTTGTTCTCCTTTGACAGCACAGAAGCCCCGAGGTGCGGGAGGGGTTGCTGAACTCCCTGAGATGTCTGGAAGCTGGTGCAAAACAGGGAACTGGAACTTAAAAAAAAAAAAAAAAAAAAAAAAAACCATCAGGTAGCTGATGAGAGTCCTGCCACCCTGGCTCCATGTGGCCAACTCTCCAGCAGCATTTACGAAATGGCAGGCACTGTTCTAGGCTCTTTCCGTCGGAGACCTCCTTTAATTCACGATACCTGGTGGGTGCAGATACTATAATTGTCCCCATTTTACGATGAGTAAACTGGAGTCCAGAAGGGCTGAGGCCACCCAAGGAGACGGAGGAACTTGCCACAGCTAACTGCAGGGGGCACGTTCTTCTTTAAAAAAAAAAAAAAAAACAAACAAAGGAACTGCCAGGACACGGTAAATGTAGCATCTTTACCATTTATCCTGCCCTCCTTCCTCCCGAGCTGGTACCTCTTCTCACAACACAGTAGGTAGGAATTAGGGAAGGTGGGAGATGCTATGATCTGAATGTTCGTGCCTCCCCAAAATCCGTATGTGGAAGTAGGAGGGTATCTGATGGCGGGGCCCTTGGGAGGCAATGAGCTCACGAGGGTGGAACCCTCACAGATGGGATTAGTGCTCTGACAAGAGACCCCAGAGAGCTCACTAGCCCTTTTGCTAAGTGAGGACACGGACAGAACCAGGAAGAGGGCCCTCACCAGACACCGAGTCTGCAGGCGCCTTGATCTTGGACTCTCCAGCCTCCAGAACTATGAGAAATAGATGTTTGTTGTTTTGGCCACCCAGCTGATGGTAATTTGTTCTAGCAGCCCAAACCAACTAGGACGGGGCATAAACATAGCAAACGTTTCCAAGGCCTACTCACATGCCAGGTCCTACTGGGAGCCCTTTGCAAAGAGCTGCTTGGATCTCCCCAACAACGCGCTGGATGCTATTTTTCTCCACATCTTGGAGACGAGGAAGCAGTGGTGCCAGTGGCTGGCAGGCCCCGAGCCCCTCCTGGGCACTGCCGGGTACCAGACACACTCTGTGTCCCTCCCCTCAAGGGGTCCTCACCCCGACACTCTGAACAGCCCCTCACTCCCCCAGAGCCCGGACGATGAGACCCAGGCCGCGACTGGCCCCAAGCTCGAGCTGCCCCCACAGACCTGCCACGGAATCAGAGATGCCACCACTGGAAGGCACCCTGGGGCATCTTGTCCCCCAGCCCCCACCCCCGTCCCCACACACCCTTGGCTCCCTGTCACAGCCATCCCTGGGGCTCCCCGGGGCCAGCCAGAGAAGACAGAACAGAGAGGGGGCGTCTGATGGGAAAGCTGCTCGGGGCCCAGCGTTCGGAGGCTCCACGCTCACCCCGGGAGCTTCCAGCATCCACCCTGTTAGTTTTTGGCACAAGCCAACTTCCTGTGCTTGAGAGAAAGGGCATCTTTTTAATGAGCAAGAAAAGAGAGATATTGGGGGGCGGGTGTGTGCGGTGGGGAGACAGAAAGAGAGAGGAGAAAAAGATAAAGGTGCGGAGAGGGCTTCAAGCCTCCGAGAGGTTCTGCTACAGAAAGGCATTTTGATGAACTGCGTGCACAGGAGGGCAACACGCGTGGATTAAGTTTCCCTTAAAATTCTTAGAGCTTCGGAAATGAGCGAGGAGGGAGGTCACCAGCCACCGCAACGACTCTAGCTTCCTTCGGCGCCCCGTGCCACCACCCTCGTTGGCTGGTGCACCTGCCACCCCGGAAAGCCTTCGGGGGGAGAAACAGTTTGAACGAGAAGAAATTCACGCTGAGCTCAGGCAGGAGGGCCTCCCGGGTGAGCCATCCCGCCTGCTCGGATTGCGGATCCGGACTCTTGCGGGGGGGGGGGGGGGGAGTTCCCCCACCCCGGCCCCACCTGCAACACTCATGCCACAGCTGATGACAGGTACCCGAGCAGAGAGGGCCATGCCTCCGGCCAGGCACTTTGGTGGATTTTTCTCCTTGAATCTCATGACACGTCTGGGCTATGTGTGTGCACGTGCGTGTGTCTGTATAGTATGTAGAGGTGGATACACCTGTGTACACACACAGTATACATACATACATATACGTATTCTCTCCATGCCCGGAGAAGCTGAGACTTGAGAGAGCAAGTTCATTCAGTCACTCAACAAACATGAGCACCCACCGTCTCCTGGCACTGTGCTAAGGCCCATATGCTAGGTCAGGATTTCTGCTGCCACTACTGCTGCATCTTTCCCTGTTGTGGGGGGGCCGTCCTGGGCACGGTAGGATATTTAGCAGCACTCCTGCCCTTTACCCACCAGATGCCCAAAGCATCCTCCCCCCAGGGGTGACAAAAACATCTGTAGACATTGCTAAATGTCCCCTGGGGGTGTTGGGGGGGGCACTGGCAAAGTCACCCCTGACTGGGAGCTGCTGCTCTCTGTGGACTAACTCACAGAATCCTCCCTGGGGAGCAGGTCTGTTGGTGTCTTCATCTTGCAGATGGGGGACCCAGCACGGGGAGGTGAAATAGCTTGTTCTTGCCCAGAGTCACACAGCTAGGGTCAGAGAGGGGACATGAGCCCGGCAAGTCTCTCCGGGGAGCCGGGGTGTGTCCCTCCCCACGCTCAGCCACATAAATATGCCCTCAAGGCCGTGCAGCCAGTTGTGGGGGCCCTTCGAGGTATCTCAGCGTGGAGCTGGATGAACTCAACTCTCAGGGCCTCCGGACTACACAGGAAATGTCCCCAGATGCCAGTGGGCCCTTTGCCTTGTTCCCCATCTTTTCTCTAAGAGGCTCTTTCTGTTACAACATGGTGCCTTTCCTCAGACTGCCCACTGCCCCCTCCTTGGGGAGGAATGTTCTACAAGCAATGTTAATAGTAACTCTGACAATCACTGTAAGATCAACCAACACCTTGATAATGTTGATGTCTGCCGTGTACTCACCGCTAAGCTCCAAAGGCTTTTGGGACATTTCACCCGATCCTGCTGGCGAGCCTTTGAGGCAGGGGCGACGAGCATCCCCATATTACAAATGAGGAAACTGAGGCACAGAGGGGGGAAGTAACTTGCTCCAGGTCACACAACTGGTAGGTGGCAGAGTCTGTTCTCTCAACCACCATGCTAAACTACCTCACTCTCTCTCTCTTTCTTCTTAAGATTTTATTTATTCATTCATGAGAGACACGAAGAGAGAGAGAGAGAGAGGCAGAGACACAGGCAGAGGGAGAAGCAAGCTCCACGCAGGGAACCCCACGTGGGACTCGATCCCAGGTCTCCAGGATCACACCTTAGCCGCTGAGCACCCAGGCGTCCCCCTCTCTCTTTTTAAGATTCTTTAATTTACTTATTTGAGAGAGAGAGAGAGATTGAGATTGCGGGGTGGGGGGGGGAGGGAGAGAAGCTTCAAGTAGACTCCCTGCAGAGTGAGGAGCCCGACACAGGGCTTGAGCTCACGACCCTGAGATTATGACCTGAGCTTAACCGACTGAGCCACCCAGGTGCCCCTCAACCACCTCTCTTGATGTGCTTACCGAAGTGTTCTAGATGCTTTCTGTAAAGCATCCATAAAGCATTTGCTTTTTCACCACAACCCCGGAAACAGATATTATCACCCTATTTTAGGGATTTAGAAACTGAGCTCCAAAAAGATGAAAGAGCCTGCCCAGGCCACGCAGCTAAGGAGGAGGGTGCTGGTGGGAGGGGATGGCAGGGCCAGGATGTATGTGTACAACCTCATCATCTCATTAAATCCTTCCAGCTCCTCCTTGGAGTCCCTGCGCCCACTTTACAGAAGACGTAGGTGATACCAGCGTGGCCAAAGGCAGGGAGCTCTTAGTGGCAGAGCCCCGATCTGAACCGGGGCCGTGGGACCCTGAGGCCCAGCCCGTCCCACCGCACCATCCGCACGCTCCTCTCCTTGCTGATGTCCTGACCAGCCTTCTCCACCAAGGACACCTTGGCGGCCAAGGACACCAGGCGGCCTCCAGGCTTCTGAAAGATTGGGGCGCCTGCAGCTCCTCTCATTTATTCCAAGGCTGTTCCCCCGTTTATACCCAGGGACAGGCAGAAATGGCACTTCCAGGTGGTGAGACAGATGGTGAGTCAGGAGGCCGCGGAGCCGGCAGGCACATCTTTCACCTCGGGGTCACTGGCTCGCCCTGCAGGCCGCTGGAGCCGCCAGGCGCCGTCCCCCTCTCACAGCTGTCGGGGCCCCGCCCGGGAGAGGCCTGGTCAGTGGGAGACAGCTGGCCACCGCCCCCCGTGCCACCAGCTGCCTGTCGCCTTCCCCTCCCAGAGTCCTTTGCTTGGCCCCTGCCACGATCACAGATCACAGAACAAAGCGTTTAACCCCTCGAGGGCCAGATCTTTGTGCCTTTTCTTTTACACTCCTTCCACCTTTTGAGTTTTGACCTTGTGCCTTAAGCTGCGTGACCTCAATAACTGATGTTCTTTTCTTTCTTTCTTTCTTTCTTTCTTTCTTTCTTTCTTTCTTTCTTTCTTTCTTTCTTTCTTTCTTTCTTTCTTTCTTCTTTCTTTTTCTTTTTATTAGCAATAGTAGTATTCACAGCATGGTTAAGAGTGTGGGTTCTGGATTCAGATATCCCAGGCAGGGATTCAGTCCTGGGTCGCCACTTAGGACCCAAGTGATTGGGGGCAAATGATTTAACCTCTCTGTGCTTCTGCGTTCTCATCTGGAAAGCAGTTTATCACAATGCCCACCTCAAGGGCTGTTAGGTATATCACACAAGTTGATGTGTAGAGAGCACTTACAACCACTCCTGGTACACAGTCGGTGGCCAATAAATGTTACTTATTACCAGTGTTGATGTGCGTTTCTGTCCATTCTGCCTAGGAAGCCCTCTGTTTATGTTTTTAAATTTGAGTGAATCCTTAAAAGGCCAGACCAAGGCTTTTCTCCTTCATTAAGATTTCTGAGAACCTGGGGTGGGCATATCATTCTTCTTGAGTACCTTCTCACAAATCCTGGCACAACATGGGACACACAGATTTTTCATCTAATAATAATCATGAATGGCCAAGTTTTATTGAACACTTACTATCTACCCCATACTGTCCCTCTGCTTCACCTACATTATCTTTTATTTTAGTTTAAATTCAATTTGCCATCATATAGTACAATACCCAGCGCTCATCCCGTCAAATGCATTATATTATTTTACTCTCCCCTCAAACTTTGTGTCTTCATAATACATCCATTTTACAGATGAGGAAACAGAGACGTTAAGGTCCCAGCAATAATAAGTGAGCCTGGGACTTGAGGCTCCTTGGGACAGGCAAAACCATTATGAAGGTAAGAAAGCTAGAGTTTTCACTGCTCCACCCTTAACAAATAGAGGGCAAAGAGCAAAGCACTCTGATTTCTAAGAATATCAGTCCTGCTCTCTCATAGCAAACTTCTGCTGCAAACAAATTAGTTTCTGTGGTAAGACTTTACAGTAAATCATTCTCTTTCTCTGGAAGATTCATGTATTAGTCAGAATCCTTTCCATTGCAAATGACAGGAAAATTTAGCTCAAATTGGTTTAAGTAAAAAGGGAAACTTACTGACTCACATAACTGGACCTTAGGAGGTGCTAGCTTCAGACACAGCTTGATCAAGGGATTGAAAAATAATAAAATCATTACCCTGCCCCTTTGCCCTCAGTTTTGCTTTCCTCCATGCTGGCTTCATTCTTAAGCATTCTCTCCCCTAGGTTGTTGGCAAAGCTAGTCCTTGGTGTGTTCGGCCTGACACTGCCAGCTTTTTAACCTCAGTGGTAAAACAGTCCAATTGTCCTCCCTTACCCATTGTGGGGACCCTCGGTGGATGCCTGAAACCACAGATATTACTGGCCCCTGTATATACTATATATTTTTCCTAAACACACATACTTATGATAAAGTTTAACTTATAAATTAGACACAGTTAAGAGATTAACAACTAATAATAAAATAGAACTGTAACAATATACCATAATTAAAGTTATGTGAATGTGATCTCTCTCTCAAAATCTCTTATTGTCCTATACTCACCCTTCTCCTTGTAATGTAAGATGACAAAATGCCCACCTGAGAAGATAAAGTGGGGTGAATGACACTGGTGTTAGGTGACTATTGACCTGCTGCTAGCCAGGAAGAATCATCTGCGATCCCACTGGCTGATGGCAGGTACCTGAAACCTGGGAAAGTCAAACTGAGGAGTAAGGGGCTGGGGGGCGATGGGGGGTGGAAAGTAAGGTGGTTTTTCCTAAGAGTCCCAGCTACAAGCCAGGAGTTATTCTGATTGGCCTAGCCTGGGTCATGTGCCATCCCTGGACCAATCACCATCACCAATTGAGTGCTCCTTGGCCAGATCTGAGTCACCTGTAGGCCCCCAGTTGGGAGATGGGAGTCCCCTCCTGATCCAGGTGGTCAGAGGGCGGGGCAGGAGTGTTTCCCAAACGGATAATTGGAAAGGGTGTTGTGGATCTGCACGGGCAACTCACAGTCCAGGAGCAGAGAGAGGTGTGGAAGCTCCACACGAAACTAGGGGGTAAGAGATAAAAGAATGAAACAGGACAATGCTGCACTGTTGAGCAAAGCCCACATTATTTCATATTTCAAAATAATGAAACAGTGCAACAGAATTGGAATAGGGGTAAGAGCACGCAGCCTCACAATGGGCGAGGCGCTCCTCAAGGGGAAATCACAGCAAATTACCAAAGGAAGGAGAGGGAATGTCAGCTAACCCTAAACCTCAGGGGGCTCTCTGGGCCTGGCCTGGAATGGCCGGTCTGGAAGGGCCCGATGAACTGGCTTCTTGTCACAACACCTCGGTGAGGGAGGCAGTGGCAGTATGTCCTTTTTAACGATGGGGCAATAGGTGGTTCATACAGCTTGCCCAGCTGAGTAGCACTGGAACTTAAACCCAGGCACAGGGCTGCAGGGTGTTAACCACGATGCCAGTCACCCCTCCTAAGACAGGCAGAGTCTGAACCGTGTAATTTAAGTTGCCCACGAAGGAGCAGTTCCCATCCTCGCGCTGCCTGAAGCACCACACGCTGGTGCACGGAATAATCCCAGCCCACAGCCCCCACCTCCAGGACCCGCTTCTTGAAGACACTCTGACCTCCTAGCTCTCTGATCATTTGCCTTTCCCTGACTCCCTCTCACTTCTGCAATCAAAGGGAGACTCCCTCTTCTCGATTTCTCTTCCATCCACCCCTCCTCTCCATCCCAGTGCCAATCCTTAGTTTAGGACACGCTCTCATGTATTGCTGGAATGACCCCAACTGTCCCTCTGGCTCTCTTCTGTCACCTCCAAAATTCCGACCTCTGCACTTTCTGCTCTGAATCTTCCGGAGGTGCCCTGGAGCTCACAGATGATGTTCAGACTCCACTACATGAGGTGGACAACTATTTCTCTTGTTGGTCACCTTTGAACACTCCTGCCATTTGGGGGAATTCCGACACTATAGGCCCTAGCTCCCCATGGCAGATGCCAGAAATCTGCTTTCTCAGCCTCCCTTGCAACTAGGATGCAGACATGACCTGGCATCCACCAGACTCATCCTCCTGAATCTTAGATTAAACACTGATAGCTCAAGGGAAGTGCTGTGCCACGCAGAATCCATCCCAGTGGTGGCAAAGGCAGATAGCTTCCAGAAGCAGCAAGGGCAGACGTTCTAGCAGCCACATCCTTGCCAGGGTCAGGCAAAGGTCTATAGAGTCTGAGACCTGTTGTGTGATAAGAGGTGCCAATAGCTAGGAGCCATGCAGGATCACTGTCCACGGGAGTAGTCCCTAAGTGTGGCCCAGATATTATGTGACCACCATGCCTTTTCCTTGGCCCTTCCTCCACTTCTGTTTAAAGTAGCTGAATTGGATTCCATCATTCACAAATAAGATTGTGACCGATCCATGTGACTTACCAGGCCCTACCTGAGCTGGCTGCTGTCCTTTCCCACCCTACACAATGACATCCCTGTGTTTCTGCCCCTTGTACTCTCAGAACTTCTTTCAGTTCGGCCAGTCGGCTGAGCTACATCTCTGGACTGTCACATACAGTGTTACTGTCCCCTGAACACTCCTCCCCCTTCTCTTTTTCTGGGTCACACCTACTCATCCACTCATTGGCGCTGTTACCTGCCCTTGGAAGTTTTCCCAAGCTCTGCCCCCAACCAAACTTGGTCAGATGCCCTGTGGTCTATATAGTCAGATGTCCTATGGGCCCCTGTGGTATCCTGCACGTTCCCTAGTTACTAGCATCACCTATCACACTGAACAACGGTTCATTCCTTCTAGGACTTCTAGGACTGTCTTCCCCATTGGGTGGTCCAAGGCAGTGATTACAAGGGGAGATTCTATAATGTCACCGACGCAAAATTCCTGATGAAAATGTTTAACCTGAATAATCACAAGGAAACATCAGACAAGTCCAAATTGAGAATATGCAAAATAACTGGCCTGGATTGTTTAAAAGAAATGCCAGTGGTTTGAAAGACAAAGCAAAAACATGCAAAGAACTGAGGAACTGCCCTCAGATTAAAGGAAATGAAACAGACAGGACCAGTAAATGCAGAGCCTGAGACTGGATGAAAGATCTCATCAAAAGGATGCCACGGAGCAACCAGAGAGCTATGAAAGTGGAGTCAATGAGACAGTCGTATAGTGTGTGAGTAGCAAATGCCCTGAGTGTGATCAGACTATTGGGATCATGTAGAGAGATACCTTGTGCTAACCAGCATCTAAGAGGCTCCGCCGGTCTCTGCTTCCTTTTTGGCACCTTGTCCCTCCTCTTTCTTTTCTCTCTCTCTCTCTCTCTCTGTCTCTTTTTCTCTCTCTCATCCATGGCTTTGGGGGAAGCCAGCCACGAGATCACAAGCAGCTCTGTGAAGAGGTCATGGGGAAGAAGCTGAGGCCTGCCATCAGCCAGCACAGGAGCAAGTGCAATGATGCCTAATATGAAAGCAGCCCCAGCTGACAGCTTGATTCTAGCCTAGCGACAGACCCTAAAGCAGAGCACCCAGCTAAGCTACATCCAGATTCCTGACCCACAGCACTATGATACAAGAAATATTTGTTTATTTAGGCCATCAACACTGGGGGTAATTTGTTATGCAGCAATAGATATTTACTATCTACACTATAATATTTAGGGGTGAAGAATCAGGATACCTGCAAGTAAGGAGCTCAACACAAATTTATATAGGAACCAAAGCAAATATGCAAATTAATAGGTGGCGAATCTATGTCACAGGTATATGACGTTCCAGTAAATTTTACTGCATATCTGACATTTTCTACATTAAAAAACTGGAGAGAAAAAGAGAGAAGTATAGGTACTGGAGCCAGGCTGTCTGGGTTTGAATCTGGACTCTGTTTCCCAGGCTGTGTGCCCCTGGGGTTACCTCAACCCTTCTGTGCCTCAGTCTCCTCATCTGTGAAATGGGATTCTATCTCCCAGGATTGAGATGATGATGATGAAATGGATTGAGATATGTACAGCTCCTAAATCAGGGCCTGGCTCCCCAGAGACCCAGCAAGCTTTACTACGTTGTGCTCACTTTGTACCAAGCTTGGCACAGGGACCTGGTAAATAGTAATCCCACAAGAAATATTTGCAGAATGAATGAATGAACGAGTTGATTTTCTAACCAGTGGTTTGCAGGCTTCTCTTGGGTTTGAAGAGTTCCTCTGTTAGCTGATGTGGCCAGAAAAAAATCTCTGGAATTCAAGAATTCCAAAATGCCTTGCTGGAAGCACATCCTAAAAGGTTGGATTAAAAAAAGAAAAAAATATATCAAGTCATGATGAAGTGCGTGCTTTGGACTACCGGGCTAAAACACCAAGGAAAAAAGAGACAATTATAGGTTTCTGTTGCAAACCACAAGGCCCTTCTCTACACTGGCTTTCCCATGTGCCAGGCAGAAAATTGTCACCAACCCCAAAACAAAAGTCTGTATAAGGTAAAAGTAACCTTACCAAATGTGTCCACTGTTATAGGCACTGTTTCAACTGCCTTTCATGTAATAATCCATTTAATTCTTAAAACAATCCTAGAAATGAGTACTATTATTCTTTCTGTTGTATAGCTGAGGCACAGAGAGATAAAGTCATTTGCTTAGGGTCACACAGCTTTGGAAGTTGGGGTGTCAGGCAGTCTCAGTCAAATCCTTGTAAATTAAAAATGTGTAATGGTTTTAAAATCCTTATTCTCCTATAGGTTCACATACAGGAATTCACCTCCATACCCCAGCCCCCAGAGATTTTTTTTTTCCTTTGGAAACGTGAGCTAGATATATCTGTACTTTTTATAGCCACAAAGGGATTTATTACTTTGCAATCAAACTGTTCCAAAGCAGTGTTGTCTTTTTCTTCACAGGGTAAGACTGTCATAAATTAAAAGGGCTCCCCATTCAGCCTGGCACTCAACTGGGCTACTTAAAATCACTTTGGACTCTGCCCTCAACTGACCTTTGCAAACTGCTTTCCAGGCATCACTGCTTCCAGGACCCGATTGAGGCTAATCACAAGAGCTTTACTCTGGTAAGTGGAGCCACAAATTATTCCAGGCACGAGGAAGCAAAGAAATCTCTGTGAGGAAATGGAAATACAGCTCAAGCTGCAAGCGGAGAGTGACTGTCTTGTCCGGGGCTGGGGGACGCCCCTGTGGTTTTCCTGGGAGAAGTGGGTCAGTGGGAGGGACCAGCCTCATTCTCCTGTCCTGCTTGAACAACGGGCTTTGGAGCCGCTTCCCCAATTCCTGTCTTTCGGCCCCACCCAAGGAGCAATATTGAATATCCATGCGTTCTGGGAGAAAGGCATCCGCCTTTGTGGGAGGAAATGGTGTCCTGTTTGTCCCCCAAAGTAAATGCTGTCATTTCCCCTCAAAGTATCTGATGGGAAAATGATGATACTGACAATACCCAACACTTAATAAGCCTTTATTATGTCATAACCTTACTTGATTATCACTTTCACTCCTACTCAGTTAATATACTACTACTGTTTACTTATCTGACATATATCGAGACCGTACTATGTTCTAGGACTCTTTTAAGAACCAGGCATAATTTATTTAATTCACAGAGCCGCCCAGTAAACAGATTTCTCAGATGAGGAATCTGGGGTATGAAGACATGATGTCATTTGCCCAAGGTCACACGATCACTAAGGGGTTTAGCTCTCTTCTAAGGTACAGGATATCATGGTCCCCATTTTCCAAGAGAGGACGATGATTACCAGGAGGTGATCTGCCTTGAAAACAGTCATGACAGGAATACTAGTTAATGACATCGCCATGTATCGAGCATTTCCTATGTGTTGTGCTAGCAAGGCCACACCTGGCAGGTGCTATCGCTAAGCCATTTAATGGAGGAGGCTGAGGCCCAGAGATCTGGCAAAGCTCATCACACAGCCAGGAGTACAAAGAACACCAAAGGTTCAAATCTAGGCTCATTCTATGGGTAGCAGCTCATGCAAACAGATGGCACAAAATTATTGTCTGCAGGCTGCCCTGAAGGCACATCCAACAGGAGCCTGAAAAATCTGCCTCAAGTACTCACTCTACACAGTACAGATTTGGCTTTGAGCAGACTTGTGAGAGGGGGAAATGTGTTCCACTTGCTACTTAAATCTCCTCTCCTGTCAGGACTGGTGCACCAGTTTCCCCATTGGCCTCCCTGCCCTCAGACCCTGTGGCTCTGGGCTGGTCTCCTGTCATCACCCTTAGGTATCATTAGAACATAACCAGGGACTTTGCTTATTTGCATAGTAGGTGCTCACTAAATAGATGGTAGATGAATGAATGAATTTTAAACACAAACTGAATCATAGCTCTTTCCTCTTTGATTCACTTCACATCCAAAGACTCTACTCAATTCTCCACTTTTGCCCACCTACTCATCTTCCAGTCCCATTCCCTGTGTTCCATTCATGTGAGCTCCGTTATGTTTCCTAAACGCATCATTTCATGCCTCTGAGCCTTTGCTCCTAATGTTCCCCAGCCTGAGATTCCCTTCCCTTCACTCCAGTTCCTCCGTCCTGCCTGATGAACTCTTATTCAGTCCACACAATCAGCCTCCAATGAGCCATCTTCTTCGAGGGTCTTGTGGACACCTGTTGTCTGTACCTGCCCAGCATCCATCCTGTCTCCTCTAACAGCATCCTGACTTTCCCTTGGAGGATCACTCCTGCCTCACCCTCTGTCCACATCATTTGGATGGAGCAGACTGCTCCCAGGTTCCATAGTGTCATTTATGAAGGAATGGGCACACGGCCCAAGCCTGTCCAATCAGAGCCCCATCTCATCCTTGGCCATCATGCTTGGTTCCAGGACAAGCTTGTGAGCCAGACTGGACCAGTGAGTCAATCTTGTGACTTTAAAGAAACTTTTGGGAAGGAAGAGCCCTGCAGGACTAAGGACGTGGGAGCCAACAGCTAAGCTGATCTGGCCTATGTGGCTGCCTAAACCCATGTGGGCACCTTGTCTCCCTCCTAGCCAAATTCCTGGAGGTGCAGCCCCCAGCCATCTAAAGTGGTTTCTTTCTGCCTCAGCCCTGGGCTCACCTGTAGAGTCCTTACCACATGCTTAGCACAGGGCCAAGCCCCTACCATGCCTTCTCTCATCCAAATGATCCTATGGCTAAGGTACCAATCAGCCTTCCCATTCTACTGGGGCAGAAATTGAGGTTCAGAGAGTAAGCCCCTTGCTTATCCTTAGCAGAACTGGGGCTTTTATCCCATTCCAGAACCCACCCCCTCTAAAACCATATAGTATCTGCTTGTGGGAGGCAGAGGTGGTGGCAACAGGCTTGAAAGATGGTATTTAGCCAATGTGGAGACTAGAAGGTGGTCATGGGGATAAGAAGGAGGAATACTGAGTCCAGGAGCCAAGCAGACAAAGGCCTGGAGGTGGGAACTCGGAAGGCCATGCAACAGTTCCATTTGGCTGATGCGTGGGAGGGTAGAAGTAGGCTATGATGTGTGCGGAGGGGTGAAATTAAAAACAATCAAACCACTTAATCTCATCCTGCCCCCCACAATTCCTGAGAGGTCCCCTAACTAAGCGTGCTGGGTAGTTAAGGCAGCCCTGTGGCTTTTCTGGCTGCCGAGCTGGCACCCTGAGTAAATTTCAGGGGATAGGAGATCACGGCGCTGAGGACACAGTGTTCGAGCTATTTGTGGCCACATGAATTAATCTCTTCCATGTGCAAAGATATTTCCATAATTCTCCTGAGACTCCTATTGGTGGGGAAGGCAAATGCTTGATCAGCTTGGATGGCTCCTCCTCAGGACGCTCAAGCCAAATCTGGCTACTCCTGCAGGCCGGAGATGATTGCTCAGTGGTCAGCGAAAAAATCGACCCAAATTGCAACCCCAGGGCTCAACTGCAAAGAAGCAGAGTCAGCCACTTCAGAAATGATGCTCTGAAACACGTCACTGGGGTCCGAGTTCCAGATCTGGCTATCTGGTACAGATTTAAAAGCTTGCAAATAACAGCTCCTATTTATTCAGGCTGAACCCCTACCTGCCAGGCAGTTTTGTTTGCATTACCTCCATCCTCACAACAACCCTATGAAGAGTTATTACCATGAGCCCCATCTTACAGAGAAAACTGAGGCCCAGAGACATTAAGTAGCGCAGCAGGGTTTCCAAGCTGGCAAGTGGACTGAATCAAGGCATTTGGCTCAGAGCCCATGCTTTCAGTCACCATGCTTCCGGCCCTACTTAGGTTCTTCAGAACAGTTTTAGGTTCACAGCAAAATTGAGAGGAAGGTACAGAGAGTCCCCATACATCCCTTGCCCCTCCCCTCCCTCTCCTACCATCCACATCCCCCGCCAGGGTGGTGCGTCTTTGACAATTAATGAGCCTGGGGATGGCTGGGTGGCTCAGTGGTTGAGCATCTACCTTTGGCTCAGGTCATGGTCCTGGGGTCGTGGGATTGAGTCCCGCACCAGGCTGCCCGTGGGAAGCCTGCTCCTCCCTCCATCTATGTCTCTGCTCTCTGTGTCTCTTATGAATAAATAAATAAATAAATAAATAAATAAATAAATAAATAATCTTAAAAAAATTAATGAGCCTGCACTGACACATTATAATCACTCAAAGTCTGTAGTTTACATTAGGGTTCACTCTTGGTGTTGTACATTCAAGGGGATTTGGACAAATGTATGACAGGTACCCATCATTAGAGTATCACACAGAGTAGTTGCATTGCCCTGAAGATCCCCTGCACTGTGCCTGTTCATTCTCCTGCCCCCGACTCCCAGCAACCAGAGATCTTACTGTCTCCACCCTTCTGACTCTTTTTTTTTTTTAATTTTTTTTTTTAAATTTTTTATTTATTTATGATAGTCACAGAGAGAGAGAGAGAGAGAGAGAGAGAGGCAGAGACACAGGCGGAGGGAGAAGCAGGCTCCATGCACCGGGAGCCTGATGTGGGATTCGATCCCGGGTCTCCAGGATCACGCCCTGGGCCAAAGGCAGGCGCCAAACCGCTGTGCCACCCAGGGATCCCTGCCCTTCTGATTCTTTAAAAAAGATTTTATTTATTTGAGAGAGACGTGGGGCTGGATCCCAGGACCCTGAGGCCATGACTTGAGCCGAAGGCAGACACTTAACCAACTGAGGCCCCCAGGTGCCCCTCCCACGTTTCTGCCTTTTACGAAATGTCACACAGTTGGAACCATACGATATATGAGCAGCTTCTTTCACTTAGTAATATGAATTTAAGTTTCCTCCATGTCTTTTCATGGCTTGATAGCACATTTCTTTTTAGTGCTAAATAATACTCCAGTCTGTTTATCCATTCACCTACTCGGAGCATCAAAGCATCTTGGTTGCTTGTAGCTTTGGCAATTATAAATAAAGCTGCTATGGACATCCACGTGTAGGTTTTGTGTGGGTACATACCAAGGAGCACACGTGCTGGACTGTATGGTAAGAGGATGTTTAGTTTTATAGAAACCACCAAATTGTCCTTCAAGTGGCTGTACCATTTCGCTTTCTCACCAGCAATGAATGAGAGTTCCCATTGCCCCACATCCTCGCCTGCATCTGGTGCTGTTCAGCCTATTTTTAAAAACTTAACGAAGCACCAGCACCTCCTCTAAGATGTCCAGTGCCATTAAAAAAGAAAAGATTCAATCTGCATTTTGGTGCCAGCTCGAGGGTAAACCTGGGGTCAAGCCTGGGCCCAGATATTCATCATCTGGTTTTGTAAGCCCAGCTTTGAAAAGACTTGGCTCTGCTACTAACAGCTGTGTGACCCCAGGCCATCTCTCCTCCCCTGCCAGCCTCAGTATTCCTGTCTATAAAATGGACATCATGATGGCTCGTTGGCAAGGTGATTAAAGACAATATATGAGACACACCCAGTCAGAGGAGGCCAGTGGTTCTCAACTGAGGGTGGTCTTGCCTCCCTGGAGGCATTTGACAATGTCTGGAAACATCTTTGGCTGTCAGAGCTTGGAGAGGATGGGGGATGCTCCTGGCATCTAGTGGATAGAGGCCAGGGGTGCTGTTGAACATCCTACAGGTCTTGGCCCCCCACGACAGAGAATTATCTGGCCTCCAACATCAGCAGTGCAAGTCTGAGAAATGGTGGCCTCTACAGTGAACATTATTATTATTTCTCAGGGTCATGGAGAGGACAAGATGGTGTGATATTTATGCAAGGCTCCTAGCATGGTGCCTGGCATAGGACAGACTCTTCAAGATAGCTTGCTGTCTCTCACTCTGCTTTTCTCCCATCAAGCCCAAAATGAGAAGCATCCTGTGTATGTATCTGACCTGGGTTCTCAAGTCAAAACACCTGACAGTCCCCCTCGCTGTAGAGCGAAGAGAGTCACCTCCCCTCTCTGAACCTGTCTCCTCATCTCTAAGATGGGAGTAAGTACAATAATATAATAAAAGCTCTTAGCACAAAATCTAATACGTGGAAGCTGTTATCATTTGTCTTTTACTTCTAAGGTGTTTTATTTTCATCTAAGATAATGTAATATATGCACATTGCTCTGAAATTCATATAATAGTACAAGACTGATACTTGAGAGAAATCTCACCTCCAGCTCCGTTCTCTGGGGGCAAGCACTGTCAACTTTTTTTTTTTTTAAGCTGTTCTTTCTGGTAATGACCTCCACATCTCTAAATAATATGCTGACACGACCATTTCTTGATGTGTCAGTTTTAGGCTTGATTTTACACTCGTTGCCCTATCCTGTTTCACCCAAATCAGAAGCATATTTTCCTAGAATCACAGAATCTTAGCAGTGGAAAAGACTTGGATATTGTCTGATCCTGATATTTCCATATTTTTACATTCCATAAACTGCTAATTTTATAAAGGACATTGGAACACCCAAATATAGGAAGGGCACAGTCTCAAAGGACAGTCCTTTAAATAAACAGCAATTTCACTTTCTGGATTAAAACCTCACCACTCAATCCTCTTCGGCCTGGCACATGAACTAAGGTTCATGAACCTCTGTTCAAGTTCTGTTTCCTAGCTCCATGCTGGCATCCCTGTAACATCACCCAGGGTCTGCTTGAATGCCTCCAGGGACAGTCCACTCACTACAGCATGAGGCATGAGAAGCTGTAACTAGTTGGAACTGTCCCTGTCTCCTTTACTCATATGGTCCTCACTCATTCCTGAGAACTCTAATTTCCTCAAAAAAGGGCCTCTTCTCTCAACCTGCACCCTTATTCTGCTATCCTTCTCTAACGATCACCCCACCGATCTCACAGTCATCTTTCCAGTCTCCAAATGTGATTTTTTTTCTCCAAACATCTCCCAGCTCCTTCAGATGAGGGTCCACGGCACTATGGGGTCCTGACCCTTGGAGAGTTCATTCTGGCAGGCCAGGCCTCCCTTCCCTCCAGCTTCAAGGAAAAACTTTAAGTGACTTTATTATTATTATTATTATTTTTTGTATGACCTATTTGTGATGGCAGAGCACGTCTCCAGGCCTCTCCCACCCCACAGTTCCCTGAGCCTGCTCCAAACCCTCAGGAACAATGCTTCCATTTTGCTATTTTCTCGTATGTTTCTCTCCTTATGATAGTCTGCCCTTGCTAAAAGTAGCTGTTGGCAGCAGGATCTGCATTTAAAGTAGCCTGGGTGGGAGAGCAGGGCCAGAACACAATGTGCCCTTGTTGGAGGGAAGAATTTGCTTGTAGTTCCGAGGTAGAGGCCCCTGACATCAGTGCAGAGCCGCTTCCGGGCCACACAACCTTCTGGAATCCCTTCCACAGAGCAGTGGCTGAGAGCCCCCCTTCCCATCCACATCCTGACCCGGCAGAGGAGGAAAGGGAGACCCCAACACGACCGAGGTCAATTTTCCATGGGCAAATGTGACATTGCCATCCCAACACTACTGCCTTTACATGTCCAGCATGTGACAAATGACACCCAAAGAAGAGCTCCCATCCTGGAGACAGCTCTCCAAGGGCACAGACCAGGGGATGGCGACCGATCCAGACTCTGGAATCAACGGGACTTGGTTTCCAATTCTATCTCTGCCCCTTACTGGTGGCCTAAGACTCTGAACCTCAGTCTTCTCATCTACAAGATGGGGGCAAGAGTCCTTACCGCATAGGGCTCAGCTGAGGATAAAATGAGATGTATAAGGCACCCTTGACAGTGTTTGGCACCCAGCAGGTGCTCAATAAATAGTAGATGTTAACTACTATCGTCATCCTCACTTTTGTCTGATGAAAACGGGGCTCATGAAGTTTGAGTGGTCAAAGCAGTACTTGAAAGATCAGAGCCTTATGCTCTCAGCAGACTTTCTGCTGAGGGTTTTGGGTTCCTATTCTTCCGTTCTTTCAAACTCCTGTCCCTGAACTCACTCACCAGAATGATGAAGCTAAGAAGAGCGATCTCTGAGCTAGACCACTTGGGTTCCAATCCCACAGCCTCCACTAGAGTTGTGCAGTCCCGGGCAGGATATTTAACCTCTATAGCTCAGTTATGCATCTGTAAAGTGAAGACAATTAACGTATCTACTTCAGAGTCGCAGGAGGGAGTAAATATACGTGAAGGGCCTAGAACAATGTGCCCACAGCATAGCAAACATGATGTATTATCTGTTAATATTATTTATAGTAATTATAGTAACTATAATTAATACTATATTAATTATAGTAATTTAAAGTGTTCTATTGCTTGAAATCCTACTATGCGCATGTCACTGCGTTACCTCATTTGATCTTCACAAACCCCAGGAGTGAGGTACCATCAACATACCCATTTTACGGGTGACAAAGTCTAGGTTTTAAGGAGTTAAGTGACTTGCCCAAGGTCACGTGTTCAGTTAGAGGCCGAGCATGCTGGGAATTCAGCTCTGAAGCTACAGCTCTTAGGTACTGTGCCACAACGTGGCAGGAAATCCCGTGGGGAGGGGGAGCTCATATGTCATGCTATTCACTGTGCACCTGTTCTTCCACAAAACTTGCACACCAGCATCTGGGTAATTTTTTCTTGACTAAGGCAAGGGCCTTCGGCAGATTCCAAACCAGGCACATTGCACCAGCTTTGCTCCAACACTTTGCTGAATTTCAAATTGTCTTATATGTTGGCAAACTCAACTTAGGACAGCCATGCTGGGTGAGAGGCTATCTCTCCAAGGCACTTCTTGGCTACAATAAAGTAAAATGACTTAAGTAAAGGTGGTCCATTTCCTTGGCCAAGACACAGGGTTCCCATGCCCTGCTAGTCTATCCGTTATGGGCCACAAGATGACCTGTGCTGATTCATTAGTCTTGGGGATCCCAAGGCTCACACTCCCTCCCAGAATAAAAATAAAGACCTCAGGAAATGCAAAGCAATTATGTGCAGCAAACCTATGGCAAGATCTACCAAGGTCTCACATTTACTTTTTTTTTAAATATTTTATTTATTTTTTCATGAGAGACAGAGGGAGAGGCAGAGACATAGGCAGAGGGAGAAGCTCCTGTAGGGAGCCCAATGTGGGGCTCGATCCCAGGACCCTGGGATCACGCCCTGAGCAGAAGGCAGATGCTCAACCACTGAGCCACCCAGGCATCCTTCACATCTATGTTTGACTTAATTTTAAACAGGTTCTACATCCACATGATTCAAAAATGAAAATTATAAAGGAATGTAGTGAAAAAGTCTCTCTCCCACCCCACTCTCCCCCCATAGACACTTTCATTAGTTTCCTTTCCAAATTGTTTTACGTAAAAAGAAGTAATTATACATATATATTCTTACTCACTCCACTCCTATTTTTTTCAACAAAAAGTAGCATACTATATGACTTCCTCTTGTAATATTTTTCTGGAGGTTTTAACCAAATTAGTGTCTAGAGAGTATCGGCACTCTGTTTGACAGCAGCACAGTATTCCATTCCATGGATAAACCATATTGTATGGAACCACCTCTCTATCTGAGCCTCTGATGTGTTCCCAAACTTCTGCTGTTACAAATAATGCCACATTAAAGACTTGCACATGCTAATTTGCACGTGGACAACTGCGATGGATTCCTAGAAGTGGGACCACAAAGGGGTGGGTGCATTTGTAATTTGGAGGGGCCCCGCCAAGCTGGCCCCTGGAAGGAGTGCCAAAAGGACCATTCAGATACATGTTCTGACCAGGAAAAGATGACAACGTTTGCTTCCCCACAGTCTCGCCAGCGGAGTACGTTAGCAAACTTTGGAATCGTTGCCAGTCTTCTGGGTGTGGTTTTAATTACATATCTCTCATTTTAAGTGAGACTGAACATCTTTCCACATACTTAAGAGCCCTTTGCATTTTTTGTCCTGCGAACTGCCTGTTCATATCTTTTATCTGTTTTTCTAAGAATTCTTGTCACTGTCTTCTGATCAATTTCTAGGAACTCTATTTTGTATGTTAGAGAAACCAGCCTATTTTCTGTGATATGTGCCACTAAGATGCTTCATAGTTTGTCATTTATCTTTTGATTGCACGGATGGTGTTTCTGCCATGCGGATATGCTTATGTAGGGCCAGCCATCAATCTTTCTTTCCTCCTCTTTGAGTTTTTGAATAAACTTCTGTTATGGATTGAATTATGGTCCCTCAAAAAGATCTGTTGAAGTCCTAACCACCCCCACCCCCCCGTACCTCAGAATGTGACCTTATTTGGAAATAGAGTCTTTTGCACATGTGATCAGTTAAGAGGAGGTCATAGTGGAGGAGGGGGGCCCTCAATTCAGTATGACTGGTGTCCTTCTAAGAAGACAGGCATATGAAGGCACACGGGGAGAAGGCCATGTGATAAGAGGCAGACACTGCAGTGTTGCAGCTACAAGCCAAGGAACGCCAAGGACTGCAGCCACCACCAGAAGCTGAGAAGAAGTAAGGCCTCAGACAGAGAATGGCCTTGCTAACACCTTGCTTTGGGGCTTCTCGCCTTCAGAGAGAATAAGTTTCTGTTGTTGTAAGCCACTAAGGTAATGATATTTTGCTATAGATGCTCTAGAGCTAATACCACCTACTTCTGAATCTCCAGCCTAGTTACTCCTATGCCTCATTCCTCCAGGTTCTGGAAACTAGGGATATGACACATCATAAAAATGTCATATATCGGTGAGAGAGAGAAGGCTGAGTTATTCCCAGGTCAACGTGGAAGGAAGGGACAAGGGAATGACGCAAGTGACCCAATGAGGGCCTTCCTAAATGATAGTGTTAAGAAAGTAGGGACCACTGATGGGGAAGGGTCACCTTGATCCAAACGTCATGAACTTGAGGGGGTTTCTGTCTGCAGCTGCTCACACCTTTGTCTTTCCTCACTCTGCCAATATTCATGTCCCCAATACAGTGTCAAAGTCACTTCCTTAATATTTTCTTTGAATGGACTCAGTTTTTAAAACCTAAACTAATACATGTAACAAGGAAATTTTAAAAATCACAAATATGAAATGCTACCCCAAAAAAGATAATTAGAAGAACAAATATAATGAACCCACAAGCAAGATATTTGGCCCCTCCAGAGCCTCCTGCCTGTCTAGTGACTTTTCTTTTCAGCAAGAATCAGCAAGTGTTTGGTGTTCACAACCATCTAGCACCAATTTGAAAATTTCTTGTGGATTTAAAAGAATTGAAAGGAAGGGCACCTGGGTGGCTCAGTCAGTTGAGTGTCTACCTTTAGCTCAGGTCATGAACCTGGAGTCCCGCATCAAGCCCCTTGCTCAGCAGGGAGTCTGTTTCTTCCTCTGTCCCTCACCCCACTTGTGCTCTCTCTCTCTCTCAAATAAATAATTTTTTAAAAAATTAAAAAATAAAAGAATTGAAAGGAATGCAAATGGGATTTTAAAAAATCACGATGTGATTTCATGTTATCCAATGCTCTATTGGCATAACATTGAAACATCGTAACATGGAAGGTGTTCCAGGCTTTGGGACAGACCAGTTCAGTAGGTAAGAGTGTGGGTTCTAGACCAAGACTGACTTATGTGAGAGCACTGCTTTTGCTATAGACCTGCTGTGGGCTTAGGGGCACCTTCACCTCCCTGAGCTTCTGTTTCATCTGTGAAGAGGAGCATGTCAACTCCGATGCCAGGTGTGAGGCGTCTCTGAGGAGTCAATGACATAATGTGCCTTTGTCTCACTATTCAATACATGCCAGGTACCACTCTTATTATGAAATAAATGGATATAGATATAGATATAGATATGGATTGTTTTGCTGGTAGTGATTTTTAAATTTTTTCATTCGGAAATATTTGCAAACTTACCAGTACGAAGAGCAGGTGTATATCTTTTACTCAGATGCACCTGCTCTTAACATCACATCTCATGTGATTTGTCAACTGCTTTCTCTCTCTCTTACTCTCACACACACAGTCATCTATTTTTTTCTGAACCATTTCAGACTCAGTTACAAACATCATGCCCTTTACTCCTAAATACTCCAGTGTCTATAACCTAAGAAAGGACGTTCTCTTATGGAATCACAGGACCATCACCAACATCAGCAAATTCAACACCGATACAGAACCTTACCTGACACTGTCAGAATTGCAATTTCTCATCTGACTGCTAATGTCCCTTTAAAGCTCTTTTCCCTCCCACCTAGGACCCAGTCTAGAATTACGCACTGTAGTTAGCTGTCCTATCTCTTCAGGGACCTTTATTTATTTATTTTTTTTAAGATTTTACTTATTCATGAGAGACACAGAGAGACAGGCACAGACGTACACAGAGAGAGAAGCAGGCTCCCTGTGGGGAGCCTGATGGGGGACTTGATCCCGGAACTCCAGGATCACGATCTGAGCCAAAGGCAGATGCTCAACCACTGAGCCACCCAGGCGTCCCTCTTCAGGTATCTTTAATCTAGAATACTTCCTCAGCCTGTCTCTGCCTTTTACAACATTGGCATTTTGAAGAATAAGGTGCCTTTTGGGAAACAATGTTCTGCATTCTGGACTCATCTGTTGCTTCCTCATGATTAGATTCAGGTTATGCATTCTTGGCCAGGATGTTATGGGGTGATGGCGTGTGCCTCTCATGGTATCACGTCCATCCTTCCCTCACTGATCATGGTAATGATCACCCAGCCAATGTGCCGATTTCTCCACGACACAGTGAACTATCTTCCCCCTTGACATCAATAAACCATCTGTGGGGAGAGCCTTCAAGAGCATGCAAATAGCCCACTCCTCATCAACATCCCCCACCCCAGATTTAGTACCCATGGATGATTCTGGATGGGACCATGACATATGTCTACCCAGAGCTCCTCCACATTTCCAGCTGGCCCTTGTCATTCCATTGTGGACAAGAAACCTCCCTCTCTCCTGTTTACTTACTTCGCTGTTTGTTATTAATACACATTCGTGGATTCATGTTTTTTCATGTTCGGAATATTTTTTTAAGATTTAATTTCTTTATTTGAGAGAGCGAGCGAGCGAGCGAGCACGTGTGTGTGTGTGTGTGTGTGTGTGTGTGTGTGCGCGTGAGCGCATGCTCAAGCTGGGGGGAGGGGGAGGGGTGAGCAGAGACAACCCCTCCCCCACAACTCCACATGGGGCTTGATCCCAGGACCCTGGGATCATGACCTGAGCTGAAGGCGATGCTCTGATTTTCCCAGATGAAAGCCAGCTACTGTTACATTGCAAAATTCCCTGTTTATGTGAATATAAAATAAACCATGCCCCTAGTAAGTTTTCAGAATGTGCAGCAGCAGTGTATATAAAATGAAAAATAAAAGTCGCCCTCCCTTCCCATTCCACTCCCCATGGGTAACTGCAGCTCACTATTTCCTCTCCCACCTCCCAGAACTTTCCTAGGCATCTAAAATTACTACTAGTATTACCCTGACTGCGACTCTATGATGCACTAAGGGGCCCCCTGACCTGGCTCGGGTTGTTCACCAAATCCCTTTGCACTCCTCTCCCCTGGGGTATAGGTGCCCCGGTTATCAAAGACTGTTCTTCCCCAAACTGAAAGTTGGTGAGGGTGTCCCCAGGGGGGAGGAGGGGAAGCTAAACTTTCTTCCCTCCCCTTCTGTGCCTCTGATCCCTTCGACAAAATTAGGCCAATGCTGTCCCGGAGAAATGAGTCCAATTGCTAAGAAAAGGCTTTCAAGAGGGCTTTAAAAAAATGAAATGGAGTTTTTTTATGATTAGAGGAAGCAGGGCGGCAATCGGGTAAATGGAGCCAAGTGTATTAGTCTGCAGCTGGTGGGAGAAAAGTCCACTCAAACCTATTTAAGTAAGTGAAAAATCACCGAATAGCCCATGGTATTCATGGCATTCTCTAACCCAGCTAGCTGGGTCCAGATGCTCAAGTGATGTCATCAGGGATCGTGTGCCTCCATACGGCACCTCGGGTTTCCTCCCGGGTGGGGCAGGAGGCGACCTCCCAGCAGGATGGCCACGGTCCCCCAGGTTAGCCAGCCAGAGCCAAGTGCCCAGAATGGGGTCCCACTCAACTCACACCTGTGTCAGAACAATTCTGGAGGGCAGAGGGGTGGAATGTTGTGGATGCCCAGGTCTATACCCGGCCATAGGTCTACACCTAGAACTGGGGAGGAAGGTGATGGCCTGAAAGTGCAGTGGGAACCAGAAAGGAAGGGAAGGAAAGGAAAACCAAAAGATGGGAGGACTGCCAGGCATCATCCGCTACAGAGAACTAAAAATGGAAATGAGACAGGGTAAGTCATGGATGCCCTCTGTAAACTGTAAAGTGAGGTCAGGGGTAAGAGGTCATGCTCTGGGGGTACCTGGGTGGCTCAGTTGGTTAAGCGTTTGCCTTTGGCTCAGGTAATGATTGCAGGGTCATGGGATCGAGTCCCACATCAGGGTGGCGTTGTGGGGGGAGGTCCCTGCTCAGCGGGGAGCCTGCTTCTCCTTCTCCCTCTGCCCCTCCTCCTCCCCATCCCATCGTGCTCTCTCTCTCCCCGTCTCAAATAAATAAAATCTTAAAAAAAAAATAGAGTTCATTCTCCAGTCCTCAGCACAGAACCTAGAATGCTAAACTAAACACCTGGACCTGTCTTGTCTCACCCACTCATCCCCACGCTCTTTGAGGGGAGGGCCAGGGTATTTCTGTCCCAAGTCTCCACAGCTGCTGGCACAGCCTCCCCACCCCGGAGGCTCCCCAGTTCCAAGCCAGCCAAGGTCTGGCTACGGCTGGATGTCCTGGCAGGGTGTGGAGAGCTGGCCAGCTTCCAAGCTGGGAAGAAGTGATGGGGCAGGGGTGGGCAGAGGGGGCCCAACGTTTCAAACCTTGCTTGGCAGGTAGTTAGGATTAACCTTCTGACGAGAGGGGTCTGGATTGATCTAGAAAAGGAAATCTGCATCGCGTTGAAGCCAAAATAGGTGAGCAGAGCCCGTGAAGACGTGCCAGTCAACCACAAGCATGCAGGCAGCCCCCGTGTCTCCCAGAGGGATGGCGGGTTGTGCCTCCCTGGACTCCAGCTGTGTGCACAGCTCTCAGGACAGGTCCGGCAGCTGCTGCCCCCGCGTCTGTCCTGGTGTCACTGGGGCCGGCGTCAGGGAGATGCACCTGCTCTCACCCCCCAGAAGGGGCAAAGGAGGAAGTGGGCCGGAGGGAAGTCAGGGGCCAGGGATGTCGTGACTGACCTGTTGACATCTCAGGAGAAGACGAATTTGAGGAGTCTCAGACTCTGGGATCCTACAAACTAGAAAAATCTCAAAACCAAGAAAAACCTGGGGGAACCCCCATAAGCGGGCTGCTATTTCGATTTGTCAAGTAAAGTGTTTAAAAACAACACATGAGAAATTTCACAGTCATAAAAGAAAACACGTCAGCACCCTCAATGGAAAGAAAATTAAAATAACAGACCATCCTTTCCATTGAACCAGTCTGGCTTCACAAAATTCTCCGCGTGCACCTCATTTCCCTCGTTTTGCTAGGGGCCAGCCGTCACGGTCGGAGTCCTGCCCGCTGCTGTTTGACAAAAAAGCTCATAGGCCTTGTGCCGCCCGGGAGTCAGGAGTTCGAATCCTGCCTGCCATCTCCTGGTTTCCATATGTTAAGTGAGCCATTGAGGCCCTCTGCACCTCAATTTCCTCATCCATAAAATGGGGTCGGCAATTCTTGCCTTGCCGGAGCCCGTGTACTGTTATTTCTTGAGCACCTGCTGTGTGCCCAGCGCTCTCTGGATGCTGGGTACACAACAATGAGATGGCAGGCACAGGCCCAGACAGCTTAGAGGTCCCAGACAGAATTATGCAAGCCATTACACAATGAAGTGTTCAATGACAAGTTCAAGTGCCTTGAGGAAGTACAAGGTGTTAGGAGGGTTTACAAACATAGGGGTGGACTGACCACCTGACCGCTCCCAAGTGCTGTGACGATTACATCAAATCAATCATTCATGATTTGTCACATCCACAAACCACCTGTACTATTTACATATTTTTCCTTAAATGGATTCCTTTAACCCTTAGATATATCGAGGCTCATTCCAACACATCCTGCTCATTTAGGTACCTTATAGGTTATCTTTCTATATCTTGTCCTAACACACACAAAAATTAACACATCAATATTAAAAAAAAAAAAAAAAAAAAAGGTCCAGGAGTGCCTTGGTTCAGTCGGTTTAAGCATCTGCCTTTGGCTCAGGTCATGATTTCAAGGTCTTGGGATCGAGTCCTGCATCGGGCTCCCTGCTCAGCGGAGAGTCTGCTTTCCCCTCTCCCTCTGCCCCTCCCCGCCCCCACTTGTGCACTCTGTCTCTCAAATAAATAAAATATCTTTTAAAAAAATCTTAAAAAGTTCCGAAGCTCACTTTGGAAAACAGAAAGACAATCTTCACATGAATGCCTGGCACACAGCAGGCATTCCGAAAGTGCCAGTCCCTCTTCTCTCGGTCAACTGTCCTAGAAAGAAAGTGATGGTCATTTTGAAAACTTGGTATCCCTAACTCTTCTGTCCATGGACGCTGCCCCACCCCAGGACGCTCCCTAATGAAGGAAAGTCAATCTTAATCCAATCTTAGCCCAGCTCACTGATATACTATTAAAGGAGAGTTAAAACCAGTTGGCTTCACACCTCAGCTTAAATTTACAGCGAAGTCCAGAAATGCCAGCCCCAGAGCCAGGGAAAAAGCCACTTTCATCCAACTCAGGGGAAATCCTATAAATCAGCATATCACATACATGTACACACATGCACACACACGTACAGGCACATATATACTCACACACACGCCCTTTCCTGAGCAGTTAAAGACTTTTAACTTTTTTGAATTTAACTCGGTTTAATCATATTTCAAGTTTCAAAGAAGTGGGGCAGATTTAGGTCAGAGAAATTTAATTTTGCCTTAAAAAAAAAATAAGTGGGAAGTACAGCCCTGGCATGCACGGGTCACAAATGTAATCCTGGCAGAGAAGGGAAGGCACTATTAGTGAGCAGAGAGGGCTGGCTATTTTCGACACTGATGTAGTCTGTCTGCATATTAAATTCATAGAAATTTTCTTCCTTGCTACAAAAAAATATAATGCTCTGTACCATTAGTTTTTAAATAAGTAGCTGCTTCAGATGATCTTTCTTTTTCTTCTTTCTTTCTTTTTTCTTTCTTTCTTTCCCTTTCTTTCTTTCTTTCCCTCTCTCCCTCCCTTTCTTTCTCTTTCTTTCTTTCTTTCTTTCTTTCCTTTCTTCTTTCCTTTCTTCCTTTCCTTTCCTTTCCTTTCCTTTCCTTTCCTTTCCTTTCCTTTCTTCTTTCTTCTTCCTAGATTTTTAAAAAATTTATTTGAGAGAGGGAGACAGCTGAGAAAGCGAGAGAGCCTGGGATCGTGAGCAGAGGAAAGGGCAGAGGGAGAGGGGGAAGCAGACTCCCCACTGAGCAAAGAGAAGCAGACTCCCCACTGAGCAAGGAGAAGGACCCTGAGACCATGATGCAAGCCGAAGGCAGATGCTTAACCGACTGAGCCACCTGGGAGCCCCTCTTTGTTTCTGATAAAGACACAAGTTCAAGAGATGTTTTATTTTCCTCTTAATTCCACCAAAAGAGACCCAGCTACAGAAGCGCCATGAAAGTGCCATGATGGCAAGCGATATTCAGCCCGTGTCCAGGGATGCTGGGGGGGGGGGGGGTGTGGCAAATTGAGACCCTCCACTGTCACCATGGAGGAATGCACATCTCCCAATGGTCTGAGAGAAGCCAGAAATCTGGGCTGTTATGCGGACTCTCCTAATTTTTAAGCGCTGGCAACTCATTCAAATCAAAACACTTGTAGGCCAAAGAAAGCACATCTGGGGGGTAGAGGTGGCCACAGGCTGCCCGTTTGTGACCTCTGATGGAGAAGGAAGAAACCTGGCTAGGAATCCAGAGATCTAGGTCTGGCCAAGGCTCTGAGACCCACTTAGCACATCGTGCCCACCCCCCCGCCTCCCAGCTTGATCTCTCAGAGCCTCGCTTTTCCCATCTGTAGCATGCCAGGGCTGGCCTACTTTCTGTCCACGCTCTGCCATCTAGCAGCCTTGTCCGCAAAAGCAGTAAGTGGAAAGAGTGGCGTATCTGGGCCATGAAAGTGGGGCATAATTTGACACCATTTCAAAAAGCAGTAATTCAACGAGAAATGTTTCTCTTCCCCGGCTGAGGTTTTTGGAGGCAGTGGGCGTGTTTTTAGAAAAACACAACACACCAAGTCAGGAATTCCATCAGGAAAAACGTGGCAGCCCCGAATGGGCTCACATCTGGGGATTTGCTTGTTGAGAGAACATGCCGTTCTGCTTTCGACAAATGACCACGCAAGGCAAGAGACTGTGGGGCTGAAGTCGGCTCCTCTGGGAGCCCAGAGAGCAAGTGGCCCAGGACCGGCCGTCTGGTGAGCAGAGCGGAAGCACAGAGAGAGGCCTCCTATCTCCACCACCCACTCCCAGCAAAAAAAAAAAAAAAAAGAAAAGAAAAAAAGAAAAAAAAAAAAAAGAAAAGGCCACAAAGCTCTTGGGCACAATGAGTTTCACGCCCCATTTGCCCACCCCAGCTTCGAAGGTAAGTCAACCTTCATCCAGAATTAAGCCCAACTAATTCTGTCTCTCAAATGGTCCTGAGATCCACCTGCCCGCCCCCCACCCATTTGCTAAATGTGGACTCTGGGCCAGGCACAATGCTAAGTGCCTTAAACACATTATCTCATTTAAGCCCAGAGCAACTCTCAACCTACCCATTCCACAGATGAAGAAACGGAGGCTTAGGCAGGTGAGCTTTTTAAGTGGTGGAATCTGGATTTAAGCCTACGTCTGCACAAAACCGAAGCCTTCTAAAGCTACAGACTACTGGGTGTTTTTTTTTTTTTTTAAGATTCCACAGATAAGAGAGTTCATATGATATTTGTCCTTCTCTATCTGACTTATTTCACTCAGCCTAACACCTGTGATGTCCCCCATGATGTTACACATGGCAAGATTTCATTCTTTTTTATGGCTGAATAATGTTCTGTTGTAAACATATATCCCACAGTTTCTTTATCCTTTTGTCTATCAGTGGACACAGGTGGTTGGGAAATCTTAGCTGTTAAAAATCATGCTGCAACGAACATAGGGATGCATATATTTTGTGGGTTTTTTAAGGTTTAAATAAATTGAATGAAAACATTTTTAAAAGTTGGGTTCTGTCAAGAAATATTAATCTTCATGGGGAGACCCCAATGAATCTGTCATGGAAAGAGGCCAGCGATGGATCCACTGAGCAGAGCCAGCCTGTGCCTGGGGAAACCATTGGAGGGCTTCTTCCGAACAAGGGAAAGAGACCCAGCTCCTTGGAGAGGGGAGGGTTCTTTTGCAAAGTTTCTCTGCCTCCTTTTCTCAAAACAAAGAGGAGACATGGGAGCACCAAGAAAACATGGTGGGACCCAGAGCAGTGGGACTTCTGGCCTGGCCATGCTCCAGCAGGGCCGTTTCGGACACCTTCTCTAAGATGGGATAATAAAAGAACCCCTTCGTGAGGATGCAAGGGGACGGTGTGCATCGAAGCACCTGCTCAAGGCCAGGTTTACAGAGGGTGCTCCCAACCTGCTTCCCCAATCACCCATTTTCCGTCTCGTGGGAAACAGCAGCTCCATCCTCCCAGATGCTCAGGCCCCAAGCCCCAGAGTCACCCTGGACTCTTGTCCCTTCCCAGATCCATTCTGTCAGCAAATCCCATTGGCTTGACCTTCGAAATACATCCTGAGTCCAACTACCCACCAGCCCTGCCGCCCTCCTCCTTCCCCTGCCCTGTCCCTGACCCTGTCTCCTGACCAAGTCACCAGGACCTCTTGCCTCAACAGTCTCCCAACGCCTCTGTGGCCTGCTCTCATGGTATCCAGAGGGATGCTGCTAAACATCAGGTTACATCCCTCCTCTGCTTGGAGCCCTCTGGGGGCTCCCACCTCACCCTCACTCAAAGCCGAGGCCACAAAGGCAAGCGGGCCCTAAAAGGCCCTATATCTCCGAAATGCCCTATACCATGTCTCCTGGCCCCCTCCCCTCACTCTTCTGCTGACGCAGTGGACTTCTGACTACTCCTGAGCAGCCTCCCCACCAGGTCACTCTGGGCTTCGGGGTGGGCTCTCCTCTTCCCCCCACCCCCCGCCGTGTGCAGGAGCAGACCAGCACCAGCCTGCAAGAAATAGTTGCTAAATTTGCAGGAACTGTGTGAGCTGGTTAAATGACTGGTAGCTTGAAAGAGGCCACAGCGGGAGTCTTTATCCCATGGGAAGAGGCAAATGCTACAAATCAGGGCCTTTTATTTCCAGAGAGCCAATTGACTTTCCCTTCAGTGACCGTTCTATTTTAAATCAAGATTAGATGAAAAATACCACTCTTCCCTGCTGCACCACACCACTCCCCTTTTTACCTCCCTGCTGTTTTCCTCCATAGCACTCAGCATCCTCTGCCACACTATATGTATGTACAAATATATATATACATACAAATAATATATACATAAATGTATATGCATATGCAAATATATATATATTTATATTTGTGTTCTTGTTTGCTGTCCATTGCTTTCCCTGAAAAATACAAGTTCCACGAGGGCAAGAACCCAAGGTGGGTTTTGCTTTCAGTTGCTTGCTAAGGGCCTGGAACTGTGGCTGCCTCACAGCAGGTGTTCAACAGGTGTGTGTTGGATGGATACATGGTACCACTATTCTAATTATGGGACCCTAAGCAGGGACAGTGTTTCAGACCCTTGATGGGATTTGAGGCACATGCGAAAGGCCCAGAATAAAACACATCATAACCAGTACTAGCCCAGGGGACAGATCTCCCGCTCTGGACACTCAGGCGCCCCTGGTTTTCCAATGCAGACCACCTCCATGAGCTACCAAGATGCAGTAGGCAACACACTGGACCAGGTGTGGGCCGATGCACTCTCTGAGCCACAGCTCAGAACTGGAGCTGGAGGAGACATCCAAGGTCCCTCTTTCCCATCTCCGACTCTTCAGCAAGCCTTGATTGCTGCCCGTGCTCCCCAGGAGAACCTACTGTTTGCAAGAATATTGAAAGTGGCATCCACCGTGGCCTCTCTGAGCTAAAAGTTTAAAAATTCTCCAAAGAGTCTTTAAGATGGTTCAGCCTCTCATCCAACGCTGAATTCCTTCTATAACATCCTAGACAGGCAGTCGTAAATGGCCTCAATGGTTGGCAAGTCTACCTATGATTAAACCAAAATCAGCCAGCTCATAACCTTTACTGCCAAACCTAGGTCTGCCGTGAGAGAACTGAGAGCAAGAGCAGCATTTCTCGCTCATGGTAACTCTTCGTACCAAACTGGTGATGGGTGCCCGGCACCCGGCGGACTATTTACTTCTGGAACAGGGAGTGGTCCATATGCAGACATGTGAAATGCCAGCTCAGAAGGCACAAGACAGATGTCCAACCCCACATGGTAATAACACCAGGGTCAAGAAGCCCTGACTTACCCGAAGACTCATGCTTTCTCCAATTTCGTTCATACTAGTGACCAACTTGGTTTATGTTTCACTTTTAGACTTTTGATGGAGACCTTAATACAGGAGAGATTTCCTTTCTCTCTTCAATTGACTGTAGGGCAGCCAACAGCATCATCCCAAAGGTCAATGGCAACTCACCCCAAGCTCCAGGGTTGGGGAGACAATAGGGCAGGGTGGGGACTGTGGTGAGCTACGACCCATCCACCTAAAAGAGGTTTCCCCACTCCAGTCAATTGAAGTCATGTGGGAATGTGGGCACAGCGTTGACAGATCTTCTGATTTTTTAATGGAAGCCAGAAATCTGCCTTCTTGTGTGAAATGTCCAGCTTTTCAAATGTTGGCTCTATTTTCTGTTTTAAATATTCTGCAGACCAAACAAAACGCATCTTGGCTGCCGGCTTGCAGTCTCCGTGCTGCATCGGACATTACCGCAGTGCCACCAGAGGGAACATGAAGAAATCCAGTGGGTGCCATGACGGAAGGCAAAGGTCAGAGGAGAAAAGGATGGCCAGAGGCCCAAGAATGTAAGCGTAAGTATAGTCGGGACCACTCCTTCCACTCCAAGTGACACTGAATCTGTTCTAATCCTTCCTCTCAAGTCTGGTGCACCTCCCTTGCTTGGCGGGAGCCTCCCAAATGTTCAGTGCTAATTTTGTACAAGAGGCTATGAAAAAGGATGACCCTCCCCTGAACACCCTTACTTGAAAGAAAAAATAATCCTCTAGGCCTGTGGGAAAGAGCATATGGGAGGCAGAACTGTAGCGTGTCCTAAAAGTATCAACCTTGCAGGAGGGTTGAAGAGAAGAGATGATACACATAAAGGGTGTATGTAGCACGGTGCCAGGAAAC
Source organism: Vulpes lagopus (assembly GCF_018345385.1). Taxonomy (NCBI): domain Eukaryota; kingdom Metazoa; phylum Chordata; class Mammalia; order Carnivora; family Canidae; genus Vulpes; species Vulpes lagopus. The sequence goes on from NC_054841.1 coordinate 13,731,683, forward strand.
ATGAGAAATTTCACAAATGGCACTGCAGTCCCACAGACAGAGTGGACGGGGCATATGTAGAAGTGCATCATGAGGCAGCTATGGGTCTGCAAGGAACCAGTCCACTCTCCACTTCCAGCAAATGTTGCTGACTTCAGTTTAAGAGCCTATCTTTCTCACACCCTATTCCTACATCCAGAGGTGGTGCACAGCAGAGTACAGAATCATCCCAAACAGGGATATCCAGTAAGGGATGGGCACATCCCCTACATTTGGGTTCTTGATCCAGCCATACCTGAAACTAGAACTCCCCAGAACTTTTCATTTCCTGAAGTGAATACTTTTTTTTGTTTTTTACTTTAGTCAACCTCCAAATTTTGTTACTTACATCCAGAACAATCTCAACAACTATGTGGTCCCTTGGCCGGGTTTTTCTTTAACTCCAGCTTTGGGGTGGAGACGGGAGACTATGAATTCAGTATTGGGCATGTCAGGTCTTTATTTTTTTAAAAAAAAAATTTATTTATTCATGAGTGACACACAGAGAGAAGCAGAGACATAGACAGAGGGAGAAGCAGGCTCCCCGTGGGGACCCCGATGTGGGACTCGATCCCAGAACCCCAGGATCATGCCCTAGGCCTAAGGCAGATTCTCAACCACTGAGCCACCCAGGCGTCCCCACATCAGGTCTTTAAAGCACTGAGAGCTCTCCCCACTCTTTCACCCCCACTGCCCCAACCTACTGACTCAACTTCCAATCTCCTGATGTGGCCTCCTTCAGAGCTCCCCCCTTTTTTCCTCTTTCATGTCTGTAGCCATTGGAAACTACCACCCCCGTCCCTGCAATGTGAGCAACACAAGAAGTTCTTTGCCATTCTAAACAGTGGCTGACAACCATTATGAAACCTGCAAACATTTCACCACTCCTAAATCAACCCCAGATGACAAAATAATAATCATCAGGAAACTAATGAAAACCCGAAGGAGGACAGATTTGGACCACGTTGTCATTACCCACGATGAGGGATGATCAGGAAAACGTCCTGAGAAAGACATAAAAATGAAGCAAGCTGATTGCTCCTTGGAAGAAGCCTCAGCCCCTGTTCCCATGAGATTCTGGTCCTACATTTTCCTGGAAACAATTTTTAGCATCTCTTGGCATCCTTCTGGTCAGGGATTGGTGAAGAGAAAAGAGACAGCAAGATAAAGCCTTCACGCTTTTTCACTAAAAGGAGATTCCCAAGGTCAACGGCGGTGCTTGGGGACAGGAGTCACAGACTGGCAGCCTGTATGTGCATTCTGGTGGTTCCTCATGGTGTCTTAAAACTCGGGGCATTTCTCCTAAAATCCAGATTTCATTTTCAGTCGAAAGATCAGAATATCTGGCAATAGAGAGCCCACATTCCTCCCAGCTAATGACTCTGCCCATTTCATTAACTTCGTTACCTGTGTGGACACTTAGAGTTTGCAATTAGTGGTTTCAGACTTAGGTCTTGTGTATTTTTATTTTTAAAGATTTTATTTATTTATTTGAGAAAGAGAGCATGAGAGAGAGCATGAGTGGTGGTGATGGGTGGGGGGGAGCAGAGGGAGAGGGAGAAGCAGATTCCCCGCTGAGCAGAGAGCCCAGTGTGGGCTCAATCCCAGGACTCTGGGATCATGACCTGAGCTGAAGGCAGGCGCTTCACCGACTGACCACTGAGGCGCCCCTGGGTCCTGTGTATTTCTTTTTTAAAAAATCATTCAAAATGATACTAATTTTTATTTTGGGCTAGCCTGACTGACACAGAATGGCTGCTGGATTCTGAGCCAGGCCCCACCCGACGGGGTCCCTCCACCGTGACCTCATCTGCCCCCACCCCTCCCTCACCCGCCCAGCTCCCTTCTCAAGGCTTTGCTTTTGCCGTTTCTTCTCTCTAGAATGTTCTTCCAGACAGCAGGGCTCTCTCACTCCTCCAGAGGCTGCCTGCTTAGTGAGGGCTTCCCACCCCAGGGGGCACCTTCTATCCACCTTCTCTTGATTTTTCCTCACAGACTTACCACCATCTGACATTCTGTGTACTTAAAGTATTTGGGTGTTTATTTTTGGTCTTTCTCCACTTAATCACAGCTCCGTGAGGGAGCAGACTTTGATTGTTTTTGTTTTCTACTGTATTCCTCATGTCCAGAGTAGTTCCTGGTACACAGCTGGTGCTCTCTACATATTTTGGAAGGAAGGAAGGAAGGAAGGAAGGAAGGAAGGAAGGAAAGAAGGAAAGAAGGAAGGAAGGAAGGAAGTTTTCCATATTCAAGAGTAAAGGGAGGCGGGGGTGGAGGGTGAATAGGGTGGACGAGGAAAGCAAAAGGAGCCAAACCCAGAAAGTCTGCACACTTGGTCACTGAAGACCAAGGCAGATGCTTCTAGAGAAAAAGGCCCGGTCCGCTGGAGAAGAAAGGGGGCCAGAAGAAAAACGAGTCCTGAGGTTAGGGCTTATGTTGGTGCTTGAGTTTGCAGGGATGGGGGTCTCTGCTGCTCAGCTATGGGCAGTTTCTCATCCGTGCAGATTTTAACCCTGACGGCTCCGACTGCCAGGCTGCCCACGGGGGACTTGTCCTGGCAGCTTCTCACGCAGGGATGAGGAAAGCCAGTGTCTCCGGCTCCATCCTAAGTCCTCTGGTCAAACCTGGTCCACTTTCCAACCTGAGCCTCACGTCCCAGGCATCTCCCCCTTGGCTCCCATTCCAGACCACACCACAGTGCTTGTGCCCCACAGGGGGACACGATTTCTATGGGGACTTGCTCCTCAACAGGTAATAGAGAGCATCTAACCATCACGGGCTGTGCATCAGGTGCTCTTGTCTGCAGGTTAGAGCTGCTCACTCTTAGGATGTGGACTCGCTTCACAAATGAGGAAAACAAAACAAAACAAAACAAAACAAAAAAAATCAAATGAGGAAAACAGACCAGGAGGGGTTATTATAAAGCCAAGGTCATGAGGCTAGTGAGTAGTAGACTCTGGATTTGAATCTTGACGGTCGAGCTCAGGTACATTATGCTGCACCTAAAGCCATAGAATACACCACACACACGCACACACACACACACACACACACACAAAAGCCCTGAAAAAAAAGGAAAAATTATAGCTAAGGCTAACACGCTCTTTGCTTCCTTCCCTCTCATGCCGGTCTGGAATTAATTAATTGTCCAGTTAAGTGAAGGTCAAAGGCAGTTAAAGAGGCAGGGGGTGCGGGAGTTATAAAGACAACCTCTAGAACCATACTCCGGGCTCTGTTTCTTACACGCTGTGTGACCTTAAACCAGTCACTTAACCTCTTTGTGCCTTACTTTCCTCCTCTAAAGTGGAAATAATTATGGCCCTTCCCTCATAGAATTATTGTAAGGCACACATGAGTTGCTGCCTATACTCGTTCGGAACAGATCCCAGCATGGAGTAAGCATTCTGAGGTCATTTTTATTAACGTCATATTCATTCAAAGGCAAGTCATTCTTCTTTTGAAGATCTGTGACACAAGACTAAATGTGCCCAGACACTAAGGTGCCCTGAGACGACTTTAATGGCATCCTGGAGAGATCTCATTAGTTTCATCTTATTCCCCCTGAGAATGGAGTGCAGAACTCTAATTCCGACTAGTGGAAGGTTCTGTGACTTGGGGCACGTCACACCTCCGGGCTGGTGTTTCTTAAGCTTCACTCATGAAGTACGTGGCTTTTTGTGCCACGTACGCTACTAATTACCTGATGGACTTGATTCTTAAACCATTTTTATCTTAAGCAGTAAAAAGTTGCAGAAACCATTCGTTTTAAGATGCTCGTTACATCTTTCCCAAAAGCATACTTAATACAGACAGAACTCCAAAGAAAGAACAACGCTTGTGCACGTTTTAAGTTCACGTGGAAAGGGTACACAACACCCCATTACAAGGAAGCCTGCCCTTTGGAGGATTATAGATTCTTCCCAAATGTGCAAAATCCCAAGTAGCTACTGAAGAACAGTCAAGAATATTCCCAGGGGCGAGCCACCTTCACTTTTGCTTCTTTTTAGAATACTTTGGGGGGGGGGAGTGCAAATCCATAATATCTAAGAGTGCTGCTCTCAGAACTACAGAATGTGTCCCACCCATTGCTGACCGATGTGATCTAACAAACCCCATGTGGACAGGTCATGCCCCAGGATCAAGTGAAGAGACTGAGGCTCAGAGGACTTGAGATGCCTGCCCTACGTCACACAGCAGGTGGGTGGCAGGGTGGGGAGTCCATCCCACGCCCTCTTCTGCAGCCTCCCACCCTCTGATAACCTGCCTCTTGGCCCCACATCAGAGCCAAGGGCCTGGTTTGGTCTGCGGACAAGGTGATGCCCCCCACCCCGGTTGGCAGAAACTGCAGGGGTTCTCAAAAAATGTCCCCTAGCGAAGAACATCACAGCCCTCTGCCACTGCCTTTTTTATTGGTTGTTCAAGAAAGAATCCATCCATTCTCAATGGCAAGGCGGGTAAAAGGCCACACAGATGCAGGCTTGGTGAGGGTGAAGGATGTCACTGAAATGTAGAAAGAGGACACAAATCACAGGTCAGTCAGGGAGAAGTGTCTGGATCGTCTGTGCGCTCGTGCCAGCAGGGCTGCAGGGCACGGGGTGGAACCGGACTGCGCTTTGGGATGGAATCTCGCTGAGCAGCCACTGGAGCAGTGCAAGGCTCAGTTTCCCTACTTGCTAAATGGACCTCTGTACATCATGGGATTTTGTTTTGAGAGGACTAAACAAGCTTTGTGAAAGTGTCTGACACATCAAAACTCCCGCAGGAGACTTAAAGCCACTTCTTCCCTTCCCATTCCCCTCCCTGCACACTGAGAGCGTTTTCACTTGCAAATCTCCGATGAAGGCAGGCATACCTGTACGCTCGAATTCCTCAAAGTCACAAAAGTCTGGGGCAGTTTCATTGACCAGATAATAGCACCAAGGCTAAACATCAACAGGGGTACCTGAGTCTTCCAAGCACTCACCACGCCCGGACGCAGGAGCTATTTTATCTCCGTTCAGCAAACAGGGAAGCTGAGGCATAGCTCAGATGTGAACCCTGGCAGCAGGGCTTCCGAGCCCCAGCTGTCGGCAACACACCACCGTCCATACAATCTGGTGAAGAGCAGCATCTAGACGACCTCAGCTTGTCAAGCATATCAGATCTGGAACATTCTGAGCGGGTACCATTCAAAGGTGGGGTTAGGAGGGGGCCACACGTCTTTGGCAGAATAAAGTAGCAGAAGAAAAAAAATGAGAAATCTTTTGTTTTTCTTTTTCGATTCATTAAGGTTTGTTGGGGTGAGCAAGAACCTCATTTTTTTTCTTCCCATGACTTCCCTTTTATTTTAACGGGGAAACGTGCATTTCAAAGACTGCTCAATAGCAGCGTTGAAGTCTCAAGTTCAATCACAATGTCCCCATTGTGACTGGGGGACTCCTTGGCCTTTAAGCTTGGGTTATAAAAATTTGGTCTGAGCCCAAAGTCTGGCTTTAATAGAATATTTTAATTTTGTTTAATGAATATTATTTTAAATCTGTTTGGCAGTTTTAAAATGTGTTCTTTTATTTTCAAATTAAAATTTACTAATGTTCAGTGCTTTCCTGGGGGTGAAGGTGCAGCAAAGAGGTAGGAGTGATAATAACACAAGCTACCATTTATTGAGTGCTTACTATGTGCCAAACACCCTGCTCCGAGCTTTATGGGTGCCACCTCTTTTAGCCTTCACCACCACCCAGGGAACAGAGACCACTGCCTCCATGGTCTGGGAAGCCGAGAGAGTCAGCCTCCACCTGAGATGGCACAGTTAGTGAGTTGGGGGTGGGTGGGTTCAGCTTTGTCCGTACTTAGGATCTGTGCTCTTAACCACTGCCCTACAGTTTCTTGATATTGAAAAAGGACCCAATTCACCAATAACTTAAAGGGACATTGACAACCCAATCTGTGACTCCCTATAATCTCAAGGGCAAAAAGAGCTGGCTTGAGCCTAAGAGCTACCCTATTGGGTATTCCATATAGGCAGGCACTGCAGCAAAGCAAAGGGTTTTATACGTCCTGTCTCATTTAAATTCTCACAATGGTCCTTTGGAGCAGTTATAACTGTTGTTATTATAGCATCTTCATTTTCTAGAGAGGAAACTGAAACCCAGTTTTGTGCAGCTTGAAAATAATAATAATGATAATAGTAATAAATAACATGGCCACCAACTCTAATTCATACTGTTTGCCGTGCACTATTGCAAACACTTTATATGTAGTCACTCCATCTCCACAACTCTTTGGGGGAAGGCACACAGTTATCCACTCTGTTTTACAGATGAAGAAACCGAGGCACAGGGAAATTTGGTAACTTGCCCAAAGTTAAATAGTTGGTTTATGCAGAGCAGGGATTTGAATCCAAACAGCCCGGCTCCTGGGTTCATGCTCTTAATCTGTAGGCTATATGTCAGAGTCAAGGCTTAAATTCAGGAAGCCTGATTCCTACCTCCCCACACCACCACCACTTGTTCCCCACCACCTCTTGACCAAAGCAGAAGGAAGGTCACACTCCCCAACATAGTTCTAGGCACAAAAGCCAGTATACTGCTTATTGAATTAGGCAGGCCTGCTTTGAAGTAAGAGTCTACAAAATTGGGTCTTTTTCTCCAACCTGCTGCTTGAATAGCGGGAAGCTCAAGAAGTCATATCACTGCCCTCTAGATCCTCAAAGGTGAAGAAGAGGCAGTCCCATATTGGTGGAGACACATTGGGATCCTGCTGTCAGAGGTGCCAGATCGGGTCCTTTTTGCCTCTGGATCTCCAGTAATCAGCCCAGCGCCTAGAACACTGCTCAGTAAATACTGCCGAATAAATGCATGAAAAAATGAATGCGTTTGTAACTTTCCCCCAGCACCACGCAATGTATCAGGCACATAGGAGGCACTCAATAAATCACAAATCAGGGAGATGGTCTATGCCATGTCCTGTCCCAAGAGCATGTCTTTCCTTGTCAATAAAATTTGTCTTGTCATATTGCAATAGCTCAAGGGTCAGGAAACTTATTCTGTAAAGGGCCATGCGGTCTTACAGTAACTACTCAACTCTGCTACTTTAGCCCAGAAGCAGCCATAGGCAATTCCTTAGGCCCGCTACCTGCTGAGATGTGGCCACCATTTCAATAGATTCCAACACTAAACTTTCTTTGATTTCTACAAACAAGGACAGGCTCCAGATTCTCTGAGAATCAGCAGATGTCTCTTATTTCTGGATCCAACTTTTATGTGACCATCAGCTAAAATCCCCCAAGCAAAACAAGTGGAGATTAGCTTTGAAATCTGGCTCTCTGGGCCAGACTTGTAGAGGAAAGGTAGTTTTTATTACACCAGGGGGGCCTGGATATCCGAGTGGTTAAGAATCGAAACTGGGTCAATCCTGGCTCCAACATGAGCCATGTAGCCCTGGGCAAGTTACTTCACCTCCCTGAGATTCAGTTTTTGCATCTTTAAAATATGCAAAACAATAGCACACTCCATCTAAGGCTGTTTGGAGATGGAAATGTGCTTGCTTAGCGTGGTGCCTAGCACATAGTAAGTGTTCAATAAAAATGGGCCACTTGTTATGACCCCAAAAGTCTTACGTTTTCTTAAAAACAAACAAACAAACAAGGACTAATTTGCTAAAAATGACTAAAGAAAGGACAGACAAGATGCAGGAAAAAACATTTCTAAAATCAGGTTCCTAGGGATCCCTGGGTGGCGCAACAGTTTAGCGCCTGCCTTTGGCCCAGGGCACGATCCTGGAGACCCGGGATCGAATCCCACGTCAGGCTCCCAGGGCATGGAGCCTGCTTCTCCCTCTGCCTATGTCTCTGCCTCTCTCTCTCTCTCTCTGTGATGACTCTCTGTGATGACTATCATAAATAAATAAAAATTTAAAAAAAAATAAAAATAAAAAAATAAAATCAGGTTCCTAAAGACACCCCAGCAAGGCATTCCAGGGATCCCAAAGTGTCAGAAAATTCTCCCTTCTAGATCAAACCACTAGTGTGCCCTCCAATTTCTCTTCCCCCTCCCCCCAAAGACTGCTTCTATGTCCTTTTATCACTCTGCCTTTCTTGTGGGCGCCAGAGCAACGCAGAAGACATTTGGAGCCTTGCAGACATTTGCTGAGTTTAAGACATTCTTTCTCCCCTCCTTCTCTGCACGTCCCCCTCCTTCTCTGCCCATCCCAACATTAACGTCTCCAGGGAGCATGGTCTCTGTAGCAAGCGGACGGCACCAGAGAGCTCTGGCCCGTGGCAGACCAGAAGTGAATAATCTCCTCGGCTCCATTCTTCTCCACAGCCGGATGGGGCCAAGACTCTGTTTACAACACAAGCGGCAAGTCACAACTTGTCATGCCACATGACACCGTCCCAGCCGCGAGTCACCACTTCCCTCTACTGTACCAGTCACACAAAAGGCCAGAGGTACAGGAATCTGCTTCCTGTGCTCCTTCCCTGTCCACCACCTTCCCAACTGAGAGGGACATGCATACCTTTGCTGGAGAGACAAATGTTTCTAGAAAACCCTGAAACAGAAGTCCCCATACCTACAAATGATACATACCCACAAAAGAAAACACTCTCTTTGCATTGACATCCTTTCTGTCTGTCTTTTTTTCTTTTTAGATTTTGTTTATTTATTTATTTTTTGAGAGAGAGAGAGAGAGAGCACAGACGAGTCTGCTTCTCTGTCTCTGCTGAGCAGGAAGCCTGACGCAGGGCCTGATCCCAGGACTCTAAGATCCTGACCAAAGATGAAGGGAGACGCTGAACCCACTGATGCACCCAGGAGCCCCCTTCCTATCTCTTCTGAAAGGAGGCTTCCTCCCTACGTGGGGTTTCTATCAGCACTGAGGCTGATACCAAACTCGGGGATACACTAGACCCCCTCTGTCTCTGTGCCTTTCAGGGAGCTGCCCATCAACAAAGACCTAAAAGTGTGTACTCACACGGCACACCCCACATGCTAAAAAACACATCTGTGTTCGTAGGAACAAGAAAGAAATTGCTTTGGAGACAACTAATACCTTAACCTCGAAGTGACTATAGGAAGGGGATGGGAGGTGAAGGAATTGACCAGAAGGAACAAAAGACATTTCGACCTCCGGCTGCAGCAGATCCAAACACCAGGAATGAGACTTCTGCCTCCGAGTAAGGGGCAGCCCTGGAACCTGCTTTTTCTGCGGGGCTGGGAGAGGGGAGGGGTCCGAGGGGGATGGGAATTCCAGGCCCCACACCTCACTTGACCCCAAGAACGTCTTCATTCATCCTCAGAGCCCTAATCAAATTGAGATCTTTCAGCCGTGGGCTCTGCAGCCCCCATTTCTGTGTCCACTTCAACCAAACACATCTACCAGCAGGAATGTAGAGTTGGCGGAGGTAAGGAGAACTGGTGGTTTTCACTCTGTTTTGGTGACCTTCATAGGGCTTATTTATGCACTTTAAGCTCATGACCTAATACATGTTGGTTTGGCTTCTCTTGTCATAATAGCAGCCTGTAAAAAGCTTTTGAGAATTCCCCATGTTTTCTTATTTTGGGTCAAGAAAATAAAATCGATATCTAAGTAACCTAAAAAAAAAAATGGCCCGTACAATCTAAAAATTTGGCATGTTTCCCCTAGGACTAAAGCTATCTTAAAGCCTCAAAGAGCATCAAAGTGAAGACTGGCCATTGTCACTTTTTAAGATGAGCTATTTGGTCACAGCCTATGTGAGAAGTAGCTAAGAGGGACTTTTTGACATAAGTCAAACAATGACATTTAAAACTCACGCTAAAGCAATTACCGTGCAGGATTTTTCCGTGTTTTTCCCATTTCTTAAACAGAAGTGTATATGTTTTCAGCATAGTTTCTTGCTGTGATTTTCTTTCTTGGCAAAGCCACATCTTACCATGAAACCCCAAGTATGCACGCTACAGAACAATAATGGTTGAAACAGACCCGGCTGTCTCTGGCATGATATTTCTTTACGAAATTAAAATGTCTTTTGGCTAATAACGCTGTACGTTTCAGTTATGAAAGGCCATTCTTGGGAGATGAATAGAAAAGAAAGGGGAACTGACAGAGTCAGCTGAGGCGAGACACAAGTGAGTTGCTATATTCATACAGTAGTCAGGCCCTCCAGTTCCTCATTCTTTGGGGGGGGGAAATGTCGATTTTTATCTCTACTCCTCTCGTTACATTGACAGGGAGTCCACAATTCTCTTCGGGATGACTCTGAGTAGGTAGGGACAGAGCCGTGACGTCTGGGAACATGCAGATTTTAAAAATCTAACTCTATTAGATACTCACAAGGGAAAAGAGTGGGGGGAAAATCCAGTGCCAAGGAAAATCAGCACATGTTACTGATCCAACGCTCTTGATACAAAACGACAAAAAAGTTCTACCTTCTTTTAAACACTCTGTTCATCTCGAAATCTGCCTAAATTAGCCATCTCATGGCAAAGAAAGTGCACCATGTGCACAGTCTCAAAACTGGTCAGATGTAAACCTGTCTCCCTCGCCCATCTACTCATCTGAGTTCCTGTTTTCAATTTCTGGATACGTCGCAATGCGGAGGCGGACGCTACAAAAAAAAAGCACTAGCAGGCACATCTTTGCCCTAAACCAGGATCCTCAAAGGGCAATGACAACAGCAAGGAGGCCCCGCTTTCTAGGGACCCCGGACTGTGTGCAGAGCCCCTCTCATCCATCCTGCCAGGCTCTGTCCCAGAGTGGGGGCCCTCTCAGCCTCCCCCCGACACTCTGCCTGCCGGTCCCAGATTCAGGCAACTGACGTCCTCATTAACCTTCAAAGTGGCAGAGATAAATCATTCCAGTTACCTGACTCTTGGGACCACCTGTTCCAAATTATTTTTCGCTCTCCAAATGTTTATAATCTGACCCCCAAACAACAACCCACTATAGTGATCCAGCACCTTCCGGTAAACTCGATTCGGACTGTCTACCAGAACATTTTAGGGCCTTGCCACTGCCCGTAAACTTACGGACTCTTTTTAGGAACTGAAATGTGTAGCATTATAGTATCAAAGAACAAATTGAATTAGGCCTTGTAAATAAACATTTTCCTTTACGGAGCCGTATACAACGTGCTGAATATCATGACTCAGGAAGGCTCATATTTGTGTTTTCTCCATAATTAATACGATTTTTCTTCCATTTAAAACAACAACAACAACAAGAAAAACATCAGGGAAAATTCAGAAAATAATTGAGTTCCGTGCATTTCGGACCAGCCTAATTTGGCATCTCTTTCCAAGGGAAAGGGGAGCAGGAATGTTCTCTGGGCCAAGGTTTTCATAGCACATGGGTAAGGCACCGTCCACAGAGGTCTGAAGGCCTCGGTTCTGCTTTCCCTGGCTCTGCAGCCTCTCGTGAGTCATCTGATCTGAGACTCAGTTCTCTGGTTAACAAAGTTGAGCTACGATAATAATAATTAATGCTACTAATACTAATACCACTACTAATAATAGAATTTAGGGCTGGCACACAAGTGTTCAATACGTAGCAGGCATTTTCATCTCATTACTACTAAACACAAGGATGGAATTTGCAAATGCAGAGAAAGGGCAAAGACACCAGCAGGAGAAGAGTGAGGGAAAAAAAAAAAAAGAAGAAGAAGAAAAAACAGCAAAACTAAATTGAAAAGCTTGTGGCTTCTTTGGTTCTCTATCCCCTGAATATACCTGGAAGGTACTTCGTACCCTGAAATCGATTTTAAATCACATGCCATGAAGAACAAGTTCCGGCCCCCTCCGACTCATTTACAGAGACAAGTGGGTCTGAGCCAGTCACTTCAAGTATTTGCCACCTGACGGAGGGTGTTTATCCTCGGATTAGAAGAGGTGTTAGTTAGTCAAACACCATTAGGCCAGTTAAGATCTTCAAATAGCGCAAATGAAGCATTGTCTCAAGCAAATTCTCTGCTAATCGTTTCCCTACTAGAATCGTCTTTGGGTTGTGTACATTTGGGGCTGTCCAAACTGCCACCAACAATAGGGGATGTAGGGAATGGGCCATTCAGGAAGCTTTTAGGATTTGGAGGTAGGGGTGAGAGAGGAAGGTGGAGAGTGAGAGGGGCGCCGTGGGAAGTGTGCATGAGTGTGTGTGTGTGTGTGTCTTCTGTCAACAGGCTGTGTTTTCTCAACTCTGGGGTTAATTCTCTGTAGAGATTCCTTTTTGAGCAGAGTCCACCAACTCCTTTTTGAGAGCAGCTAGCTAGAAAAAAAAAAAATTCCTTCCACCAACAAAACCCAGTCTTGGCAACAGTCAGAAGGTTCAGCCTTTGGAGGTAACTGAATAACCAGCCACCTCAACCCCATAAGCCCCACAGATACAGAGAACACATTGGTGGGCAGATTCTCCCCTCAATAAAAAATCTTTTGGGGACGGAGGTTCTCCTGTCCCCCAAGCAGCGCCTAGGAGGCCAGACAGCCTAGCACTTTATCTGTACCTAGGTGAGAAGCAGATGAGTTTTTACCCTGCCACATGAGAGAAAGCCTTCTCCCCCAGCCTGCACACATGCACATGCGTACACACACGTACACCCCCCCACACACACACAGCTCAGACCTGTGGCCACTGCCTCATACTTGTGCTGTTAACTTCTTGCAAAAGCATTTTTATAGTAAGGAGGCCTGCCCAGCAAAGACAAAACCCTACCTGGAGATAACGTCCACCCATGCCTTATAGAAGGGAACATGCTGTTGGAGGTGTGTGTGGATATTTAGGGACGGGCAAAGGTCTGAACAAGATATTTCCACTCCCTTCATTTTCTGCTGACAGCTATGGGCTCTCTCTCTCTCTTTCTCTCTCTCTCTCTCTCTCCGAGAGAGAGGCATCTGTCATGAGCTGCTGGGAACCCCGCTTATGCACCATAACGGCCTGCGATTTTATTATACAAGGAGTTTATTGCTGGCCTAATTAGTTTCAAACTGGGCATTCCAGCTGAGGACACCTAAAAAACATCTGGTGGAAGAAGCAAGAACGGGTCCTCGTTCGGAGCCGGTTACGGTTGGATTTCTGCATAACTCTGGTCTCCCGCGCCCGAACACAAGTTATCTTTGGAAAAGCAACTGAAAAAATAAGGAAATGTTTCTTCTTTGTGGGAAGGGAGTCATCTTGTCATGGGGGAATGCAAAACGTCTTAAAGTGGACGCTCTTGGACCGTATATACCTTTTCACAAACTGCCGGGGTCCTCCTTATCTGGCTTCACCCAACTCAAAATGTACTTAGCTCCACCATAGAGCACTTTTTTTTTTTTTTTTTTTTTTTTTGCTGAGGACTCCTTCCTTATTCCAACAGCAGCTAGCATTTTATCAATTTATCCGTCTGGAACGAGGCTTGCAATCTTGTACGTGCAATTTAAAGCAGAAGTAAGACCACATATTTGAAACAGCATGTCTTGGGTGTTTTTGCCAAATGGTAATCCTATAACAAGTCAACAAATCATAGCTCTTTATGATGTGTTTAATACAACACAAAAGGCATGAAAAGAAGACTTTAGAACTTAAGTGATGAAAGCCTCTGGTTTTTAAAAAAAATCCCAAAGAATCGGAATGACATCTTTTTATTTTATTTTATTTCCTGTAGCCATTTAACATTAGGAAAGAGACTGATCCGTTCATAGAGTATTCTCTTACGCACACAGCCACTACGCGAGGTGAGCTGTTTCCAAGGCAGAGGAAAAATGCCAACTCCTTTAAGATAAAACAGTTAATAATACTGCGAAGCTAAACATCACAAGAGAAGAACGGCCAGACTACCGAGGACGTGTGGGACCCACGATCGGCTTTTACAAAGTTCAGGCCCTTTCGGATCTTAGTCGCATTGGTCCAAAGTGCCAAACAGTAGAGTTTCCTCCAAGGACAAGATTTTTTTTTTTTCCCCTTACAAACACAACTTTATGTTTAGTCAAAAGCAAGATTCAAACCATCACCGTTTATGACATACATCTTTTATTATGTTAGTCTCAGGATGTCTAAAGGCAAGGAAGTATAATGTTTAAGGGGTTCAAAGACGGGGAGAGAAGGAGTGGAAAACGCGAACCTTTCTTGGGTAGAGCTGCCTGGAAGATTTTTCACCAAGATTATTTTTAAAAGGAGGTCTCCCTGCCCTGCCTCCCCCCACCCCCAGCGCCCCACAAGGCCCAGAGGCTGCAAATGTGGCTACTGGTTCAGCCGTCCTACTCTGGGAGTAGAAATGGCACTGGGGCAAGAAAGGGCTCAAGATTTGGTTTTGAAATACAGCAATCATCCGCCGGTTATAATTTCCTTTGGAAGGGAGCTCCGTAACTCAAACATAATTCAGCACTCAAATCCTCACTCGATGTTTGTAAATCATCCTGCCTCCCGGCTCTGCCCTCGCTCAACAACCGGACCCCGAGGTTCACTCGCTTCGCTGTATGTACCTGGTCACGAAAAGGTACCCTCCCCACCGGGGGCTCATTGATCCCTCCACCTTACAAATATCGAAAAGAAAAGTCATTACAGATCACGTAGCGTTTCGGGGAGCAAGGGGGGACGGATGCAGCTCAGGCTCGCTTTGCAAAAAAAAAAAAAAGAAAAAAAAAGCTCTCAGCCTGCAGCGTGCAGCCGGGCGCGCTCGGAGGCGCGGGGTTCCCGGCCCGAGCGCTTCGCCTCCAGCCCCTGGAAATGCGCTCCGAGGACCGCGCGATGCGAGTCCTTTCAGCCTCCAGGCTCTCCGAGGGTCCCCGGCGCGGCCGGACTCTACTTGGGGCAGGAAATAAATCTGCGGAGCTGAGGCCGGCACGGCCGCTGAAGCTCCAGCCTGCAGGGCTAGCAGGCAAGTCCTCGCTCCACTTTCTCCCATTACAGCAACATCCGAGGCTCCGTCTCCACGGTCTTCGGAAGCAAAGTTGCTTTTTTTTTTTTTTTTTTTTTTCAGGTTGCAAAAACTCAGGCTTCAGCCAGCGCCGGGACGTCCGCCCCGGTGCAAAGCCCCCCACCCCCCAGCCCGAGCCGGCCCCGCGCAGGGTGGGCGAGCCCTTCCCGCCCCGTCCCGGGGGCTCCACGGACGGCGCCCGTGGGCGTGCGGGGGGCTCCCGGCGCCTCCTCGGTTCGGACCCGGGGGGTGCCGGGGCAGGGAGGGGAAAGGGGGGGGACACCCCTGGTCGCCGACCACCCGGCCCGGAAAGGGGCCAAACGCAACCCACCGCGTCTACACCGACCCGCGCGCATGCACTTGTCCCGCGCGCCGCAGTGCAAACTTGAGTCGCTGCCCCCCACCCCCCACCCCGAGCGCCCAAGGAAACTGAGGCCCCGAGCCCGGCTTTGCCCGGACCGCACGCGCCCGCGGTGCCCGTGCGCCCCCGCCCCTCCCCGAGCGCCCCGACAGCTGCGGAGGCGCCAGCCCGGGGGTCCGCGTGGGCCCGGCGCAGGCGGGGAGCCCGGCGGGAGGTACTCACCGCGCGCGGTGGAGAGGGCGCCCCGGCGCGGGCGGGCGCGGGTCCGACGCGGCCGGGCGTACTGCGCGGGCACCGTGCTGCTCCGCCGCCGCGCCGCTGCCTCCGCCTCCGCCTCCTGGGCTGCGGCGGCCGCTGCCTGCGCGGGGAGGACCGGCCCCTTCCCCTCCCCGGGCCGGGCCCTCCCTCTGCCGCTGCGTGGGCGCGTGGGGGCGCCGAGGCGCGGCGCTGGGCTCCGCGGGCGCACACGCCTCCCCCCCCGCGGCTGGACGCGCGTGGCGCGGGGACCCGGCCCTGCCGCCGCCGCCGCGCTGCTCTCCGCGCCTGCAGCCCAGCCGAGCGCGCCCGCTCCTGCCGCCCGTCCCGGGGGCGCGAGGGCGCAGCCTCCTCCCCACCCTCCCGCACCCCCACCTCCTCCCTCCGCAACCCGGGCGCGGCCCCTGAGAAAAGCACCTCGACAATTACACGGGCATTCACGCACCCATCCATCCATCCACCCACCCATCCACCCACCCACCCACCCATCCATCCATCCACCCACCCATCCACCCATCCATCCATCCATCCATCCACCCACCCACCCATCCTCCCCCCACCCACCCACCCACCCATCCACCCATCCACTCACCCCTCCATCCACCCACCCACCCACCCATCCGTCCTCCACCCACCCATCCACCCACCCATCCATCCATCCACTCACCCCTCCATCCACCCACCCCTCCATCCATCCTCCACCCATCCACCCATTCACCCATCCACCCACCCACCCATCCACCCACCCATCCATCCATCCACCCACCCATCCATCCATCCATCCATCCACCCACCCACCCATCCATCCACCCACCCATCCATCCACCCACCCACCCACCCACCCACCCATCCATCCACCCACCCATCCATCCATCCATCCATCCATCCATCCATCCATCCATCCATCTATCCATCCACCCACCCACCCATCCATCCACCCATTCGCCCACCCATCCAGCCAGCCCGCACTGAGCATCTACTGTGTCGGGTACCATCCCTGGGAGATTCGATTCGAACAAGCCGCAGAGTCGTTGTCTGGGCTCGGGAACTACCTGCACATGGGGAGGGAGACCATAAACAAACAAGTGGAAATGCAAGGTAATTTTAGAAAGTTAGAATTATCATGGAGGGGGAAAATTATGTGCTGGGGGCGTAGGGCCGGTAATCTTAGAAGAATCAGGAAGGACCTCTAGGAGGAGGTGACAGCTGAATTATAAGAAAGGCCACTGCTGGTAATATCTGAGGGAGGAGAGTTCAGGGATCATCCACCTACATTTCACCAGCTTACAGATAGGGAAACTGAGGTCCCAAGAATGAAGCTGGCTTACCTAAAATCAGTGGCACATGCCCCACCCCACACACCCTCAAACTGAGGCACCTCACTCCCTTCATCCTCTTCTGGTCACTTCTTTCAATCCTCCCTACGATAAACTGGAACAGAGTTGAGGCAGTTTTTTTTTTTTCTCCCTGACGACCACTTCATTGTGGATGCTTCAGTCCAAAATCAATACCAACCACTGCCATTCGTTAAGCTCAATAAAAATAAAAAATAAAAAATAAACCGGGTCCCCAGATAAAGTTGAATTTTAGAGAAGCAAGAAATAAGTTTTAGCATGATGTCTTATGCAAAAGCTGGTAATACTTATATTAAAAGTTATTGGGACGCCTGGGTGGTTCAACGGTTGAGCGGCTGCCTTGGGCTCAGGCGGTGATCCCAGTCCCCGGATGGAGTCCGGCATCAGACTCCCTGTGAGGAGCCTGCTTCTGCCTCTGCCTCTGCCTCTACCTTTCTCTGTGTGTTTCTCGTGAATAAATAAATAAAATCTCTTTAAAAATTATTCATTGTTCTGCTCAAATTCCAATTTAACTGGATGTCCTGTATTTTCTTTGCTAAATCTGGCAACCCAAGATCATCCAGCAGTGCCCACCTCTTCCTTATCCCATTTAATCCCCAAGAGACCCATAGGTAGATAGATGCTGTAGGCATGTCCATTTTACAAATGACCAAGTTCAAAGAAGGCAGAAAGTGGCTGATCCAGGGCTGAAATTCAGGTCCAGCTGATGCCAAAGCCCTTGATTTTGAGATATAATATCCAGATTTCAACTCCAGCTGTGGGTTACAGGAAAGCTGATGAAGCTTTAGCTCCTGAGCCCCTCACCCGCTGGCTCTGTTTCTAAGGTTCTGGCATTTTGTACATTTGACGTGAACAAGTGACCTTGTGAACACATCTCTAGGTCCCTATCAACACACTGTCATTTAGGCGCAGTCAGTAAAGAGCTGTCTCTTCCCATTCTGATTCTCCACTCTAGTACTTGATCCCGAGGGGGTGGTGTGGGTGTGGCCACCGGCATTTTGGAGATTCAGTCAAGGGAAAGTTGAGTTGGGAATTTTGTGATGTTTGTGGTATTTTTCGGCTTCTTAAAATCTGAATTTGTTGCGATGTGTTTTCTTAAATTCAAAGAAATATCCACGTTTGTACCTAATTTTGGGCTTCTATCATTTTTCTTAAATTGAGTTCCCAAATTGTGTGTGCTGCAGGCCCTGCCATACCTGCATCCACCTCTGGCCAGAGCTGATTCTCCACCTTCCACTCTTACAGGTTTAGGTTGAAGCAAATGTACTCAGTAAGCATGGCTGTTCTCCTTCCATGAGCCAAGTAAGCACCAGACCTGTAGCTCCGAGGGGACTCTTCTGTTCCTAGAGGCAGAACATACATATGGACTTGGCCATGATTTCCTCATCTCTAAAACGAAGATACCCGTACCCATGTGATATTTTTGTGATAATTCACTGAGGTCATGCTTGTAAAACACTTTCTACGCTGCCTATAGCTGGTATTAGTGATGCTCACCAAATCTTATCATTGTACACACAACTTCACTTCCCACAGCATCTTGCAAAAAGCCCCAAGTCGTTCCAAATTAAGTGTCTTTATGCTCTCCGGAGGTGTTTCATTTATGTTGGCCCGTGGAACCTTAATATAATTTTATTTAAACAGTAGCAGGAAGCAGAGTTTTTTTTCCTAAAGAAAGAATGGGATAGCCTGCCTAGAAAATAGCAAGTGGATTGCATGCAATAAGAGTAAGTGTGTGTGTGTGTGTGTGTGTGTGTGTGTGTACTGGGTCAGGCTGGGTTCCTTCCTGCAGATCATGGGGGAAATGTCGATAAACATACTACCTCAGGGTACTTTATGGAGCACACAGGGTTAATCTGTTTCCTTCATTTTACTCCTTCCCCAGAATCTGGCCCATTATCTCATAAATCACAGCCACACCCCCACAGCACCTTAAGAGATAAACAGGAGGCAGGTGCTTATTAATTTTATTTTTTTCCTTTTCTTAGGGCAGTGGTTCTCAACCCAGGGCTGCACATTAGAATCTCCAGGGGAGCTTTTAAAAATCCCCATGCTGAGGCCCCACCCCAGACCAATTAAACCAGACTCTCTGGGGGAGGGACTGAAGCATGAGTATTTTTTAAAAGCACCCTGGGTGATGCCAATGTTCAGCAGAGGGTGAGAGTCCCCATCTTCGGGAGAAAAAGGACTGGACTACAGAGTCACAGCAGATAAAGTCGAAGCCCAGATAGGAGTTAAGGCTCTCAATTCTTATTGAAGACCACCCAAAATGCAGCTAGCTGCCTTCCTATGTAGCAGCGCCCCCTTTCTGTCCCTCTCTCTACCTTGTTTTTTTTTCTAGAGTACTTGTTCTCATTTTATAATGACCAGCAAAATAATCCCAGACAAAAATCTGAAAAACTGCTAAACCATACAGCAGCTTTAGAGTGTAGAGCACAGGCTTGCCTACCCAGGAGTAAAACACTTTCTCCCCACTCCAGAGTCTTCCAGTACATGTTGTCTCAAGCCAGAAGACCAGCTTAGCTTGGAAAACTGCAAGCTTCACAAAGTATCCAACATGTATATACATATCCTACAAACACACATGTGTATTCTCTATGTTGAATCATGCCTTATTTCTGTATGCATTCTTTTTACACCTGCAAACAAAAAGTACTCCTTTTTTTTTAGTGCATTCATGTAAATCTTGATTCTTTCCAAAAAGGATGTGAGGCAGCATACAAAAACGTCAATATATGGGAACAGAATAACTAAAACAGGAAAAGCAGGAGGAAAAGAAAAGAAAATCAAAATGTGTGCCAGGAGGCCCTCAGCGCTTGTCAAATGGTGGACTGGGAGTTAGAGCTTCCTGGCCGTCAAGGCAAAGAGGAAAATGAGATCATTACATCAGTGGCTTTCAAGCATGCACAAAAGCTCAGTATGGAAAAAGGAAGTGAGGGATCTCGGCTCCAATCTCATACCTCTCTCCTGTGGGTACTTATATAGGGTCTTGAAGGAACCCCCAAAGTTCTGCAGAGTCAAGATTGAAAACCATGAATTTCAAAGTGCTTCCCTGCATTCATGAATCTCAATGCCTATGAGATAGAAACGAACAGGACTATTTGAAGCAATCAGAACTTTGTCCGATATCCATACAGGAGAAAAGGTTTCCTGTGGGTCCTTATAAAAGAGGCAATATGTAATATGGATGGGGGGGGAGGTGGAGGAAGGGGCTTTTGGCAAGCCTGAGAAATATGAAAAAACCCTTCAGCAAAAAATAAAATCTTACATTATCCTTAATCCAAGGCCACAAAGCAGGCATACTTTGAACATCTCCCTGGTCAATAATTTCCCAATACAAATACAAGATTGCCTCTCTGTATTTAATACCTAAATTTTATAGAAGGCATGACTCACAAATGTTTATTTGTTTCTTTTTAATAAAGATTTTATTTATTTATGAGAGACACACAGAGAGAGAGGCAGAGACACAGGCAGAGGGAGAAGCAGGCTCCCTGCAGGAAGCCCAATGTGGGACTCGGTCCCAGGACCCCGGGATCACAACCTGAGCTGAAGGCAGATGCTCAACCACTAAGCCACCCAGGTGCCTCGACTCTCAAAATGATCACACCAGAATTTATAAAGAAAAGCTTGGGGTGCCTGTGTGGCTCAATGAGTTAGGCGTCTACCTTCCTCTCAGGTCATGATCTTGGGGTTCTGGGATTGAGCCCCTCAGGGAACCTGCTTCTCCCTCCCCTCCTTGTTCCTGCTCTCTCTCTCTCTTTCAAATAAATAAATAAATAAAATCTTTAAAAAAGGGAAAGAAAGACTCATATTTGTGTCCTCAAAATTCTATGTAGCATTTCTATAGGAATAACATGTAGGACAGTAGGACATGTAAGGAAAGGAACATTTCCACTACTATGGAGACAATATCCGCATTACATTTTGCAAAGTGCAGAATGAAGCGAAGAAAGAGACATGCAGTCAGATGTGGCCGTGTCCCCATGAATGCAACTATTTGTGGCAAACTTAAGTAATTGCTTCGTGATCAGGAAGCCAGTCTTTAAGCCCTCAACCATCTTAACAAGCTAGTCTGATCCTCGGTCAGCATTTCAAGTGTTTAGTTCCACTTTAGGAAATTGGTTAAAAAAAAAAAAAAAGGAAATTGTTTGGTGGCTCGGGGTGACATGTCATGCGTTGTAAGTCTTCCCATTTAAAATAATGGGAAATCAATTCTTGGGTGCAATTCCAGGCAGAGTTCCAGAATTTCAGGATCACCGATGCTCAGGGGGAGATGCTCATTCCCCTGTGGAGAGTGGCATCAAGACACCAAGATACTTGTCGCAGGTTGGTGGTTTCCTTCCGATCCATTCAGCTCTCCGCCCTAGAGAAGCCCTTCTCTACCCTAGAGAAGCCCTCCCTGACCTCCCATCCAAGACGGCATCCTTGTCCCACTGCCCCCCCCCATTCCTCCTCTTGGCATGTGTATCACACCACTGCACCGTGTTGCATATTTGCCTGTTTATCTATTATGGTTGTCTCTCCCACTAGAATGTCAGCTCCGTGTGAGCGGAGACTTGCTGTTTTGTTCATGGCTATACCCCCTCTGCCTACAACAGTGCCTGGTGCATGCGTAGGCACCCAGTAAATGTTGATGAGTGAATGACAGACACAAACCATATGGCACGGGTTTGATGCTGTGCACACAAAGTGACCAGAGTCATGATGCCTGTTCTAATTTCCTTAACCACCCACCTTGAAATAAATAAACAGGAATAAGGGTGTTCTTTTGAGGAAACAGAACAAAGCTCAAGATAAGGTCAAGGCTTTCTTCTCGTCTTCTTTTATGCTCTCTCTTTCGATTTGTTCTCCGGTAAAGGTCCTAAGTATTCGTTGGGGGAGAACGGAGAGTGGCCCAGGTGGTTGAAGTCCAAATTTCCTTTTGGGGACTTCTTAGGGGACCACAGAGAATGTGCTAAATGGGAGGAGAATAAGATGGAGCCTTTGTCCCTTGATTGTAAAATCCAGTAATGGAGCAAATGCCTTGATGGTTGTCCAGACCTTTTGTCATGTTCAGCTTTCAAACTGATTCTGGTGTGAAGACTACCCGTAGAGCTCTAAGCAGGTTCTTCCAGCCAGGTCACCTCCTTATGCTTTCATTCAAAACCCTGCCACTCTTTCTTTCTTCCCTAGAAAGACAAAGCAAATCAAATGACAAGATTTCTGGCTTTTTAACACATGTGACTTCTCTTTTTCTCCTTGCTTTTGGCCTACTGTACTGTATTTGATGGTGAACAAAGCCAACAGGTCTTCGGTAAGTATCAGGGCAATGATCTTAGAAATGCTGACTGGGAGACATCAGAGATCTTCACAATCTACCCAGTTGCTGTTCTATATTTAATTTGGGGTCCTGAATGCAGAGGGACCATCTGAAGAGAATAGAGGAGTTCCTCAAATTCAAAGGTCAGTCTAGAGACTTTTTTTTTTCAGTCTAGAGACTTTTTGAGAGTGGAATACTTTTAAGAGTGAATGTCCCAGGCAAACTTGGACATAGGACCACCCTGCCTAAGCAGGATGACTTAAATATGACCTGAGGACCGACAACATGTGGAATTTAGTCAAGTGATCACATGGGAGGCAGTTGCAGACTTCCATGAACAGACTGGGGGAGGTGAGGAACCCTTCTCAAAGTTATGAAATCATTGCCATAACAATTCTTGGTATAATTCAGGGCCTCCTGTCCACATCTCTGACAACACCCCACTTAGTGCTCTGGCCCAAATCTCAGGCTTTTATGGAACCACATCGTGCCGAGCAAGGGTCTCCCCAAACCACGGGGGCTGATATAATAGATTCCTGCATAGGTACCAAGAACGCTTTGCCTGAGTGTCAGCAGTTCCTTATCTCTTACTCTGCAGGAATCTCTAAAACATGTGCCAAAGACCTGTTTGGCAATCTGGTGAAATCTCAGAACATCTTCTCTCCCCCTCCAAAAAAAGCTTCTAAATACAGAAAAATGCATGTAATGCACATCTGGTGCTGGCAAACTGTATATTGGTGAGAAAAAAAAATCACCTAGACCCTTACCTCATGCAACACAGAAAGACCAACCCTAACCCTAAAACCATAAACCTTCTAAAAGACATTAGGTGAAAGTCACCACAGCCTTGGAGTGGGCAAAGCTTCCCCAGAACATAAAAGGCACAAACCACAAAAGAAAACATTCATACATTGGATTTCATTAAAAATATAAAACTTGTTTTTCCAAAGGCAAAACTGAGAAAAAAAAAATAGGGAAACCACAAGCTGGTAGAAATACAACATATCCATCAGACAGATCTAAAAATCATGTAAGAATTATGACAAGGGAGCACCTGGGTGGCTCAGGGGTTGAGCGTCTGCCTTTGGCTCAGGTCGTGATCCTGGGATCATGGGATCGAGTCCCACATCGGGCTCCCTGCAGAGAGCCTACTTCTCCCTCTGCCCGTGTCTCTGCCTCTCTGTGTGTCTCTCATGAATAAATAAATAAAATCCTTTAAAAAATTAAAAGAATGTGTAACAAATATACAAAGATTTTTATAGCTCAATAGTGAGAAGACAAATAACTCAATTTTTAAAAAAGGCAAAAAATTTTGAACCAATGCTTCAAAAAGGAAGACACACAGATGGCTGATAGACACACACACACACACACACACACACACACACACATGCACACACACAGATGCTCAACAGGATTAGTTATGAGGGAAATGCAAACTAAACTATAATGAAATACCATTGCACAGCCATAAATTGGCTAAAGTTAACAAGACTGACTGTACCAAATGTTGGCAAGGATGTGGAATAGCTAGACTCTCATATCTTGGAACCTGGAAAAAAGTCTGGCAGTTTCTGGAAAGGTTAAATATTCCCTACGATATGACCCAGCCATTTGACATCAAGAGAAAGGAGAACACAAATCCACCCAGACTCCTACTTGAATGTTAATAACAAGTTTGTCACAGCTAAAAACTGGGAACACCCTAACTGTCCATAAGCAGGTAAATAAATCAACAGATTGTGGTATAGCCATACAGGGGCTTACTCAGCAATAAAAAGGAATAAAAGAAATGTCTGATACACACACGCCATGGATAAATTTCAGAATCATTATGTTGCGTAAAAGCTAGCTGAATCCCCTCCTCCCTGCCCCCTGCCCCAGACACGTAAAGCATGATTCTATTTATGTAAAGTCCTTCTTTTTCCAAAGATTTTATTTATTTATTTATTTATTCATTCATTCATTCATTCATTCATGAGACACAGAGAGGCAGAGACATAGGCAGAGGGAGAAGCAGGCTCCGTGCGGGAAGCCTGATGTGGGACTCAATCCCAGGACCCCGAGATCATGACCTGAGCCAAAGACAGATCCTCAACCAACTGAGCCACCCAGATGCTCCTATGTCAAGTTCTTAAAAATGGAAAAGAGTTTATAGTGACAGAAAGCAAAGCTATGATTGCCTGTGGATGAGGTAGAGGGAAGGATGGATTACAGAGGAACATGAAAAAATTGTTGGGGGTGATGGAAGTTCAGTGTCCTGATTAATGATAGCTTCATGGTGTGCATATATGTCAAAAATGATAACATTTAACACTCTAAATATGCCCAGCTTATTATACTTCAATTGAACATCACTAAAAAATATGCATGTTGTGATACAGTCATATGAGTTTCTTTATTAATACATTGATTAACAAGATCGAGTAGCAGGCCCAATAGCTTCCATAATTTTGCAGTAGAGCTGAGTATAAAAGGTATTTCAGGGATCCCTGGGTGGCGCAGCGGTTTAGCGCCTGCCTTTGGCCCAGGGCGCGATCCTGGAGACCTGGGATCGAATCCCACATCGGGCTCCCGGTGCATGGAGCCTGCTTCTCCCTCTGCCTGTGTCTCTGCCTCTCTCTCTCTCTCTGTGACTATCATAAATAATAATAATAATAAAAGGTATTTCAGATAATTGCAACAACCATGATAAAATATGGAATTACCTGTAATTTCTATTGGAAACAGAGTCATAGGTCCTATGGTTTGTTGCCACATTCATATTTGAAGGGAATGCTAAGTTTCATTTAGAGGCCAGTGAAAATAAAGATATTTTGGGGGCACCTGGATGGGCTAGTCGGTTAAGTGTCAGACTCTTGATTTTGGTTGAGGTCATGAGCTCAGGGTCATGAGATAAAGCTTTGCATCGGGCTCGCACTTAGTACAGAGTCGGCTTGGGGTTCTCTCTCCCTCTCCCTCAGCCCTTCCTGCTTGTGCTCTTTCTCTTTCACTAAAAATAAATAAATAAGACTTTACCAAAAAAAGAAAGGGGAAAAAATAAAGATATATTTTTTCCATCCAAGTTTATAGAACTCCCAAATTCTATACACAGACCCCAGGTTAAGAAGTCTAGTTGGAAGCAACCCTAGCTGCCTTATGACGTGGTGGTAATAATTTCCCTAGAAGACAGGCATCTTTAAACCTCAGCAATATTAATTATAAAAATGTCCTAACAGGGAAAGGAATTTTATCAGAAAGCATATTTTAGCTGAGATACAATTCAGATATAAATGTGAAAATTTTTTACAAGGTCAAAATCATCAGATTAATATTTTTTGGTTAAGAATGAATCTGTTCATATTTAGTACTTTACATAATTTAAGAGACTTATGTTTAGGAGACTTAGATTATTAGAGTGACATGTTGGTCAGACTTGTTAATTACAATTAAAATGTAGTTGAATCATTGCTTAAACATGCAATTCCTTTTCAAATCTTGCTAAGTTTGTATGCAGTCATTGGAACACTTAAGGTAATTTAAGACTCGATGTACAAATGTCATTTATTAGATTTAAAAGAATTAAGTACAAATATTGGACACTTGAAGTGCTTGCAAAGAAAACCCAAAATATCAAATTTAGAAATACAGTTTAAAATGTTAAAGACATTTAATTAGCTAAGTTCATATGGGACCAGATATTAACCAATGACTTCTTTAAAAACAAGCTGATTTTTGTTATTCTATTCTTAGAAATAAAACACTAGATTTGAAGAGGAAATTTATAAGCCCAAGGGGGAAAACTAGGTTTGGTAAATTGTAATTTTGGTAATTCAGAATTATTTCCTAGAATTTCCGTATAGTTTATGCTGTATGTAAAAACCACCCAAACTCAGATATAACAGTATGGATGGTTGAAAATGGAACGAGCCACAGGAAATCCAGGATCCTGCTCTCATCTGTGTTTATTTTTGACCTAAGCATCGCTCCTGTCCCCCATCTGGGCCTCTGCCATTGAGGAATTAGCCACAAACACAAGAAAATTCTTTTCAGTAACCTAAGGAGAAGAAAGGTCATTTGTTATACTGGGCTTAGGAACAAATTTAAAATACTGAACCACTTAATTTTTCAAAACAGTGGAATCTAAACAAATGCTAAACTGGTGAACAAATGTGTATTCATTGCCAAAACCCCAGTTGGTTTGGACAGCATTTTTTCCCGGCTCCTTCAGCAGAGTTGATCCCTTGGCCTGCCCTCTCCAACAGTGTAAAAAAATCCCCAGGAGAATACAATAGTTGTACAATAAGCATTTTTAACAATCTACAACATTAATGACAGCTAAATACCAATGTACAAACTTTCCTTCTCACTGAATTGTTGGGTAGATCAAATAAAATAATATTTTTTGACCTCCCCAATTTGAAATGATTGCTTTCTTTACTAGATAAGTGTTCAGTGACTGTATTATTTAGGATATCAGTTTGGCTGCTGTGATAGAAAGACATCCCCCCAATGTGGCATTTATTTAATACATTTTCCTCACTTAAATGTCTGGGTAGTCAGTTGATGGCTGGTTTGGTGGTTCCACTGTCCTCTGGGACCCATGGTTGTTGCTCTACCATCATCAACAAGTGGTTTCCACTTTATAATCCAAAATGTGCCCTAACTTCAGCCAGCAGGAAGGGGGAAAAAAGCTGTAAGGCTCATTTCTTTCTCATAAGGCAACTGCCCAGAAGTTGAACACATCACCTTCATTCACACCCTATTGGCCAGAACGTAATGACCATGCCTGGAGCACCTGGGTAGCTCAGTCATTTAAGGGTCTGCTTTCAGCTCAGGTCACGATCTTGGGGTCCTGGAGTCAAGCCCCAAGTCAAGCTCCCTGCTCAGTGGGGAGTCTGCTTCTCCCGCCATCATCTCCTCGCTACCCCCACTTCTTGTGCTCTCTCTGTCTCAGAAATAAATAAAATATATATTTTTAAATGACATAACTACTTGCATTGGAGTTTGGAAAATGTAGACTTTATCTCAGCAGACAGTGCCAAGTTACATATTTGATTGCTGTGGTGGAAAGGGAGAACAGACAGTGAGTAACACTGCCACATTCAACATTATACTCTATAGATTATTGAGTTTTGCGTGCATCGTGATTTCTCTTGTGAAATATTACTTGTAGGCTCAAATTGGTGCTGCCGCTTAGGAGAGAAATTTTGAAATATCTGTTTAAATAGAAAATGTAACCCAGGAATTCTGTTACCCATCTCCTTTCTAAACAGAAACACGTCAATAGTCTATAGTTACCATGTGGAAGAAGATGTTCTTTGAACGTTGGTTATAAGAGTAAAAAGATGAAGAATAACTAACTGGCAAATCAAAAAGAAGTGTCTAGCCTGGTATATCCATATTTTCGAGTATCTAAGGAGGTGAATCTATATGTATGGGAAATGTCACTTGTAGAATGTCATAAATAGCATGTTTAAAAAAAAATAGCATGTTTAAAAAAAAATAGCATGTTTATACATTTTAAGAAGAATATATTTGTATACACCATGCTTATAAATACTCAGAGAATTGTTGCAAAGAATTTAGATATTAAAAAGATCTGGAAAGATTGATATTAAAAGATATATATATATATGGGGTGGTGCCTGTGTGGCTGAATTGGTTGAGCATCTGACTCTTGATCTCAGCCCAAGTTCTGATCTCAGGGTCATGGGTTCAGGCCCCATGTTGGGTTCCATGCTGGGCATGGAGTCTACTTTTTAAAAAATTAAATAAATAAAAAACATAAAATATATATATTTTAAAAGAAAATAGTACATTCCAATGCATAATAGATGTAATACTATACTAAATACATGATATATATATAGTATATAACTCCAGATACTATAATATATAGTGTCATAATTATTTATTATGTAATATACCATTAAAATATCAGTTATTTGCAGAATGACCCTCATTTAGATTACTCTGATGTTTTCTCATGATTAGATTCAGGTTCTCTTTGGCAAGAATTCCATAGAGGCGATGATGTGTTCTTTACAGCACATGTTTTCAATTTGTCCCATTAACGGTGCTATTAACTCCAATACTTAATTAAAGTGCTGTCTGCCAACCTCCTCCACTATCAAGCTACTCTTCTTTCCTTTGTAATTAATAAGTATTTTGTGAGAATATACTTTGAGACTATGCACAAAGACTGTTCCTCATCAAACTTTCAATCTATTAACTTATTTATTCATACTCTTTTATTCAATGCGTTTAGCTTATTACTCTCCTACTTATTTTCATGCCATACTGTTCCAGATGTGGTCAGTGGGAGACTCCTTGGTTTTGACATCTCCTAGTCATTCTTTGAACATTTCCTTCCTTTCTGGCACAACAAGATGTTCAGGTTCATCTTCTACTTGTCCTGACTCAGTCTTGGAATTATTTCTCCAAAAACCTATAGTTCCTCTTAGTGGAAAAGAAATTTTAGAAACCAGGAGCTGGATGCTGTGTGTGCATCTTCTTGCTACCATTCTGTCTCTGCTCTCAGGCTCTCTCAGTGGACAGAGCTATAGACACAAATACATACAGACCCTTATCCACACACAGAAGCAGACATGCACATGCAGACATGTATATACATACAATATTTTTTGAATGTGCCAAGCTGATTCAGTAATTCAGTTGGAAGGGCAGCCTGGGTGGCTCAGCGGTTTAGCACCGCCTTCAGCCTCCAGGGCTGTGATCCTGGGGACCCGGGATCGAGTCCCACG
This sequence comes from Vulpes lagopus, assembly GCF_018345385.1. Taxonomy (NCBI): domain Eukaryota; kingdom Metazoa; phylum Chordata; class Mammalia; order Carnivora; family Canidae; genus Vulpes; species Vulpes lagopus. The sequence continues at coordinate 13,760,562 of NC_054841.1, forward strand.
TCAGGCTCCCGGTACATGGAGCCTGCTTCTCCCTCTGCCTGTGTCTCTGCCTCTCTCTCTCTCTCTCTCTCTGTCCCTCATAAATAAATAAATAAAATTACAATATTTTTTTAATAAAATTAAAATCTTAAAAAAAAATAATTCAGCTGGAAGAGGAGATGTGTGACCAAAACAACTTGAAAATGAATACAAATTGGCTAAAACAGGTAACGGAGCTATAATAATCAAAACTGAGAGGTGTTGGCATAAACAGACAAATAGATCAATGTAATAAAATAGGGAGCTTAGGAACAAATGGATATTTATGCAAATTTGTGCTGCTCAATGGAGTAAGCATGGATTACTCAATGCCTTTGGAACAAATGGTTCTCCATTGGGAAAGTTTAACTCTTAACTTTCTCAGTCATTAAAACAAATTCCAAATGTAACAAAAGTACACATCAAAAGAAAAAAGAAAGCATAAAGATCCTAGAAAAAAACGTGAGACTATTTCTACAGAATCAGAGCAGGGCAGAGTCTTTTTTTTTTTTTCAGGGCAGAGTCTTTGAGCAAAATTGAGCAGCAATAATGATTAAAACAAAATAAACAAAAAGACAAACAAAAAGACAAAATCTATAATGAAGACAATGGTGAATTTGACTGCAAAAGGTTCAAAACTATCTACAAAATAGATCAGAAACCAAGTTAATAGACAGTGGACAGTTTAGAAGAGACATCTGCTCAATATACTCTGGGAATGTACACACAGACCTAATAACAGTGGTTCCTCAAAGGGAAGGGGGATTGGTTTTGGAGGAAAGTTGGAAGAAAGATCAAGGGAAACTTCACTTTATTTGTATTCTTTGATTTTTTAAATGATGATAATGTACTTATGTATTATTGGAGTAATTAAAAATAAATAGCAAAACTAATTTTATAAAGAGAAATGATTTTAGATTAGAAGAAATAGTTTATGTTAATCGTATAGCACAGACCTGGCACATAATGAAATGCCAGCGATCATTCTTCTGTTTTTAGGCATGTGATTTTTTAATAAAATCCATTCCCCAGTAGGCAGGATTCCAGGTTTCTGGCTTTGTCACCAACTTGCTTTGTGACAGTTCCTGTATATGATTCCCAGTTGCTCCTCCCTAAAATGAAGGGGTCAGACTTATGTCTCTCTCAACATTAAAATTCTGTGATTCGGGATCCCTGGGTGGCGCAGCGGTTTGGCGCCTGCCTTTGGCCCAGGGCGCGATCCTGGAGACCCGGGATCGAATCCCACGTCGGGCTCCCGGTGCATGGAGCCTGCTTCTCCCTCTGCCTGTGCCTCTGCCTCTCTCTCTATCTCTCTGTGACTATCATAAATAAATAAAAATTAAAAAAAAAATAAAATAAAATAAAATTCTGTGATTAGACTATTTTACAAAAGACCTCACAAATGGATTTTGTATTAGCTTTCTATTGCTTGTGTAATAAATTATCACAAACTAACAGGACATATTTACTGACTCACAGTTTATGTGGGTTAGGAGTACAGGTATGGCTCACCTGGGTCCTCTGCACGATGTCTCAGCATGCTACAGTCAAGGTGGGGGGTCAGGTTTCATTTTTACCTGGAAGCTTAGCAACCAGGCAACGACCCCCATCCATGCTCATTCAGGTTGTTGGCACAATTTATTTCCCTGTGGTTGTGTGATTGAGGGCCCAGCTCCCTAAACACCACTGGGTGGGGGCTGTCCTCAATCCCAGAGTCAGCCTGCAGTTTCTTGCCATGTGGTCCTCACCGCAGGCAGTTTACATCCACCATAGGCAGGGCACACTCACCATAGGCAGTTCACACTTACCATGGGCAGTTCACACTCACCATTGGGAGCTCACATCCAACATAGGCAGTTAATGCATAGATGTTTGCTTCTTCAAGGCCATCATCTCTTATTCTTACTCTTATCATCATCATGCCAGCCAGATGGTCTCTCTCTCTCTCTCTCTCTCTCTCTCTCTCTCTCTCTCTCTCTCTCACACACACACACACACACACAAAATTACAGGAATGATGTTGATCACTTTTGCCACATAATATCATTATTAAGGGGGTGACATCACATCACTTTTACCAAATTCTATTGGCTAGAAGCAAATCACAAGTCCTTCCCTCCCCGCTCCCCACTAGGGGAGGGATTTCTCCAGGCATCAACACCAGGGAGCGGAGATCATGAAGACTGTCTTAAAATTCTGCCTGCCACAACATCTCTAGGTTGTGATCATTAAAAAACAATCCTCTGTCTTTCCGTTGATAAAATTATTTAGACACTGGAATGAGGGGAGAGGAAAGGGGATTCATCAAGAAGTTGGAATTTCATTTTCAAAATGGAATTTTGTAGCAAAAATGACAAAGCTTAACTGCAGGAGCTTTTATTTATGATTCAGAGCCTACTATATACATCAATTTTAAATTGTCCCTTCAAGCCATAGAGCACTGACAAATACATATTTAAAGACTGTGTGAAATTGAATCACCTCTAGACAATTATTTTGAAAAATTAATTCCTACTTGATTATTTAATAAAAAAAACAAGTCTATCATTTGGATTCCATTTTTCTCCATAATTTTTTTGTAAATTTATATTAAAAATTGGGGCTTTGGGTATCTCTGGCATGTTTGGAGGGCAAAGTTAAGATTGAAGGATCAAATAAAAAAAAAAGAGTCCCCTTTGAAATGTGCATTTAGACATCAATCATTTGCATGAAATCGAGTGAAGCAAGGAGGATAAGAATTAACCTGATATCCTTTAAAAAACATGGCAATGTCGACCAGGAAGCAGACTTGGATAATAAAGACGGATGGGAGAAAGAAGGAAAGAAGAGAAGTGGTCTTCCCAACAGATGCCATGTGTTAGGACTGGGTGGAACTTCCACTGTGATCATCAGGGTCTGGCCATCAGGTGCTGGATCTGCGGTGCTGTGATGTAAGCTTGCACCCTATCTGGACAGGTGGGCATCTTCTCATCCCCCAAGATGACTGCGGCCCTGTTAACAGGGAGAAACAAACAAATCCGCAAGTGCTTTCATAAGCCGGCCTAGAGAAATGTTTGTGGGGCGGAAGTTTTGGCCGTTCTTTGCCCCTCGGCAAATGGATGATTTGCCACTACAGTTAAAACAAATATTTCTGTTAGAGAGCCACTTCCCAGGCAAATAAACATCAGCACATGTAAACACCAAGGGTGTTAGGACAGGGTGAAATAAGCTACTTTCCAGCTAATGTTGCCAGTGAATTTGAGATGTCTCCAGGTGTGGAAGTGTTCTAGAACAACTGACTTCTCCGTGGATTTTGTTTGTTCCCCGCAGTGTTTCAGTGAAGAGTTTTTCTTTTAAATTAAATGCCATCATTAATAAGAAGAACATGTCATTTAACATCTGGTTTCCTGGCTTCTCCTGAAAAAAAAAAAAGGAACATCTGTCGACATGAGGCTCACATGCCTGCCTAAATGGCATCGGCTGATGGAGCTGGGTAGCGGTTGTTCTCTCCGGTTAAGAGTCTCCACCGCTCCTGCTGTCTTAACCCTGGCGTTCTTCATTCATTTCTCTTTACCCCCCTGATCTATAGGAATTTGAGTTTGCAGCTCTTCATTTGATGCTTATCTAGCCCTTTCAAGTCAGACAGCATCACATCCAACCCTCTGATTTTACAAATGGGGGAAGTGAGGCAATCACACAGGTAGAGACTGAACTGAATTAGATCCCAGTCTTCTGGCCTGACCCCCCCTACACACACACACACACACACACACACACACACACACACACACACTGACTTTACTGAAGTATAGTTGGCATCTAACATTGTATAAGCTTCAGGTGTACAGTGTGTTGATTTGATGCTCATGTATCCCAGTAGGATTACCACTCTAGCCTTAGCTACCACCTGCATCACATCACTTAAGTACCATCTCTTTTTTGTAGTGAGACCACGTAAGAGCTGCTCTCTTAGCAACTTTCATGTCTACAGTGCAGTATTGTTAACTATAAGCACAGTGCTGTGCAGCAGATCCTCCGAACTTAAAAGTTTTTAACTGGAAGCTTTGACTTCAAAGCCACGTCTCCTTCAGGAGTTGAAATTCTGTAAATTTCTCCCCAACTGTGGGACTAAAATGTATTAATGAATTTTCTTTTTTGTTTGAGAAACCTTACTGGCTTGGCATCTGAAGTCGGCTCTGAGGCTTTTCAGTTACCTCTGATTGGAATTCATGATTTAGGGCAGTGTTGCCCATGGGAGTAGGACAGATCATCCACTGAGACCTAGAACACAACATAAGAACTTTTAAGTATCCATTTGATCTAAAATAATAAGAAAGAAATTCTATTTTGCTAACACATAATATTCCAGTTGGCAGCAGTGTCCCCTCTGTGTGTGAGATAGTCTTGGGTTTCTTAGGGTATTGGAGACATGCTGAGGCATTGGCAGCAACCCACCTTCACCCATTCATTTATTTCTGTGATGTGTGAAGGTAAATCGATTAAGTTATGATACTTAGAAAATAACAAAAGCTACTTAGAAATTGAGTGCATTCTCCATTCTTGGATAACTTTTCAGTTCCTCTCCATATTTTTTGGAATATGGCCAAGGAACTTGGTCAGCCACCTACTTAATCCAGGCCTTTAAGGTAAAGGTTAAAAAAAAAAATGAAAGAAATAAAAGGATTGTTTTTAAAAGAAAATGGGACTATGGAGAGAACATTTTGAAAACAGATGTTTTAAAATATTCTTGTAAGGGATTATTGTTGACATATTTACATTATTCAAAATGATGTAAATCTCTTATAGAAATGCCCCAAATTACACATATTTCAAAGATCTGGAAACAGGACTTTCTAATATAATTAAAATCACCACAAACTAATATTTCAGCACATTTTAAAATCATGTGTCAAAAGTGTAAAAATTCAATATTTTTCAATTAGTTTTCAAGAGCAACATAGCTTTACCTCAGGAAAGAGAGAGGACTAGACAAATTTCAACAAATACGTTTGCAAAATTGGTGTGTGAAATTGAAAGAAGGGAAGTATTTTTTTTTAGAATAACTGCAGCGAGTGATCCCCTTCTTCCAGGCGGAAGACCTCGTAATGAGGTTACTTTTTCATTTATGACAGCCATTAAATTCAAGTATTTATATATACTGTACCCAATAATTATAAACCAAGAATTTGAAAATGATGAAGGCTTTTTTGCATCACATTTTTTTCAATTTCAGATAGTAATGATTTGTCATTGAATAATTTTTTTTCAAAATAATTATTTTTCATCACCTCCTCCTTACATGTTTTAAAGTTTTATCATTCACAGAATATGTCAATACAGTAGTATATGCATGCAATTTGTAAGTAAAACAATAAATAAGGTGGGGGAGCTGTTTCAAAATATCTCGCCTGATCAGAAGTTTGGAGACCGCTGATTTAGGGTAGAATGTGATCCAGGATAAGACCTAATGTGGCCTCTTTGTCATCGACACTTTGGCAGGTCAGCCTGAGAGTGGATGCTTTCTTCATTTTCCTCTTAGACCTTTTCAAATAAATTATGCCATCTGCTTCTGGGGGAAGAGGAGGCGGGGTTGTTAGTCTGGTGCATTCAGCACTCAGGAGCCTCTGGTTTCTATTTCATAATCAGAGTGATGCAGGCAGCCAGAAGGCACATTTTGCTTTTGTTTAAATTCTGCGCTTTTAGGACTGATGGATATGAGGAATCCTGTTTACTCGGTCCCAAACAGAGAAGTCACTGCTGAGCGCAAGAGACAGCACAAGCCAGCACGCAGTGGGGGTGCACTTTGGTGCTATGTGAGCAAGTGTTGGATAGCAGATGTAAAGGAGCTAGCAGTAACAATCACTCTCATTTACAGAACGCTCATCTGGCACTGCATTGCAGACTTTATGTGCGTTCAGTTCACATACCATCTCAGTATGGTAAGAACTATTATTTGCTCCAATATTAAATTTTGCATTTTGAAATAATTTCGGACTTTTGGAAAAATTGCAGAAATAGTACGGAGAGTTCCCATATACTCTTCACCCAGCTTTCCTTAACATTAACAATTTTTTAAAAAATGTTAACAATTTACATACAGTTGTGCAATATCAATCTCCAAGCTCAGGACATTAACATTGGTACAATGCTAGTAACTAAACTGTGGACCCTATTCAAATTTCGCCAGTGTTCTCACTCGTGTCCTTTTTCTGTCCCCAAAGACAATCCGGGAAGCCATGCTGCATTATATGTTTTGTCTCTGAATCTCCTCCAACTGTGACAATTTCTCCATCTTTTTTTGTTTGTTTGTTTTTCATGGCTTCCACACTTGTGGTAAATAGTGATCAGTTACGTCTTTCCATTTGGGCTAGTCTGATGTTTTCTCATGATTAGATTGAGGTTGCGATTTTTTGGCAAGAACACTACACAGAAGTGATTTGCATCCTCAGGGCACCTTATCAGGGACTATGCGATGTTGATGTATCTTATTACTGGTGATGTTAACCTTGATCATTGGTCAAGGTGGTGTCTTACTGGTTTACTACTGTAAAGTTAGTACTTTCCTCTTTGTAATTAACAAAGAGCTTGGGGGTATAACTTGGAAGCTACGCAAGGATCTTGTTTCTCTGCAAATGTTCGCCTTCTGATACGAGCATTCGTGAGTGGTTCTTGCCTGCAACAATGATTACTGTGGTGTTTGCCTAATGGGATTCATCCTCATTTCATACATGAGACAAACGAGGCTCACAGAGCTGACTTGCCCAAAGCTACAAAAATCATGACCTTCCTCTGCTCAGAATCCTATCATGGCCTCTATCTCACTCAGGGGAAAAGCCAAAATCCTGACAAGAGTCTTGCAGGCTCCCCGTACCCCCAGTCTGGCCCCTGTGAGGGCCCGAACTTTATTTATACCCCCACACTCCTCACTCACTTTCCCTAGGCCACAGTGGCTTCCTTGCTGTTCCTTGAAAATGCTGCCAAGTCTGAACCTTCGCACTGACCACTCTGCAGCCTGGAACACTGCCAATCCCACCCCCCATTATGTATGCATATATGCAGATAGGTGTTATTGATTGCCTGTCAACCCTCCCCTCTATAATCTCCATGAGGACAGGGAGCCTTTGTGTTTTGATTACTGCTGTATCCCCAGTATCTAAGATAGTGTTGAGACACAGTAGATTCTCAATAAACAATTGAATGAATAAGCTTTGAAACATGAATGGAGAACACAGGCAGCAGAAAACACAACTCAGACTGAATTCTCTCAAAGGGAGGTTAGAAGCACTCCTAACTCCTAGACTGCAGGTGAGGCAGTGAGATGCTTTTAGGACTCTGGCCTCATTTCTCTGTGATACCCTCAGTTGTCAGGATCTTCTACATGTTGGCTCATTCTTGGGGAGTTGCCCCAAGAGATTCTAGAGAGTCCCAAGAATTTCTAGAATCGTCCTTTTCTCTCTTCAGTTTGATTTTGCCTACTGAAGGCTTTACTCTCAGGTGAGTCCTCCCTGTGTGATGGTCCCTGGCCCCTGCGGGCTTAAATCATCCTCACAGCTAGTGCTTCCAATGGAAAGACAGGACAGACCTCTTTCCCAAAGTTTCCACTAAAATTCTGGGACTGGGTCTCAGTGGCTGAGGTTGCATCAAATGTCCATCCTGGAATCAATGACTGTGGACCAAGGGACCAAATTCTCTGTTTGACTAGGCCTATGTCACGTGCTCACTCTTGGTACTGGGTACATGCCCCTCAATTCATGGACCAATCTTGGTGAAGTAAGTTTAGAAGGAAAACTGCAGTTTCTAGAGGAAAGGGAAGTATGCTGGTTGGGAAAAACTATTACCATTCTACACATCAAACTGTATACACCACTCTGGTCACACCCACAGGGATTCTGCTTCCTTAGGTCCAGGGAGGGGTCCAGGCATCTGTAGTTTTAGGAAGCATGCCAAGGGGATTTTGATTTACAGCCAAGGTTGAGAATGACTGGTTTATGGAATTTGCTCTAACCTCCCTGGCGTAAGAAGGGGGCCCATTTTACAAATGTGATTCTAAAGTTTCTCAGTTGAAAGGCATTGACAGGAGTTCACATCCATTATATCGAAAACTGTGGAAGGAGACATCTGTTACCTTGTGTGCTCAGTATCCTTTCCTTTCCCCCACATAGGGGCCATTAATTTTGTGGTCCTGCTTCTTCTACCTCAGGGATGACCATGTGACTCAAGAGAGCCAATCAGAGAGTCATCCATCTCCCTGGCTGTAGCCCTTGGTTTAAGAATAGGCATGTGAATCAAACCAAGCTGATAAGAGTGTTTTCCAGGGCTTTGTCTGGAGATGTTGAGAAAGTGCTGCTCCACTTGAGAACAAAAGAATGAGGACCATGTGAGCCCAGAACTGTTGACAACAGTGTTTATCTCAAAGTGGGAAGAGATCTGCGGCACATGGGTGGCTCAGTTAAGTGTCTGCCTTTGGCTCAAGTCATGATCCCCTGGTCCTAGGATGTAGCCCCCTGTCAGACTCCCTGCTCAGCGGGGAGTCTGCTTCTCCCTCTCCCTTTGCCCCTCTCCCCCACTTGTGCTTTCTCTTGCTCATTCTCTCTCTCTAAAATAAATAAATAAAATCTTTTAAAAAGTAATTTTAAAAAAGTGAAAAGAGATCTGCATGTAAGAAAAAAAAAAAAAACAAAAGGAAAGAGGTGAGCATCAGAGAGAAAAGGTGCTAGTCATGTGTTATTAGTGCCCTGGGTTTGGCCGTGACTAAAGCTGACACAAACACTGGACTTTTCAGTTGCATGGGCTAACAAATTTCCTTCATTCTGGTTAAGCCAGTTAGGGTTGTGTGTCTGAAACCTGAAACCTAATTGAGTCCTTATTAATGTGGTATGAACTACCACCACCACAACTTTAAGACCTATTGATGAGGTAAAGACTGGCAATAGAAATGCCTTTTGAATTATGAAGGGTAAATCACATATATTAGTATGAATATTACATGCAAGTAAACATGTATATTTAACACCATCTATGTATAAGGTGTGGTATGAGGCACACTGGAACAAATCAGGAATGTGTGAAAGATGATAAATCAGACATGGTCCTTCCCTTGAAGCCTGTAAAATGCTGTGTGGTCATCCACAAACTCTGTTGTGCATAAAAATCACACAAGGGGACTTATCCCCAGTTCTCTGGGTCTCAGTCCCGGAGATTAATTGAAGGTCTGGAGCAGGGCCAAGAATCTGCATTTTTGACAAGCCTTCCCTACCCCTCACCTGCAGGTATTCAAAACACACTTTGAAACTGATCTCATGGGAGATAGAGGGAGAAGAAAAAGGAAAGCTCAAATGAAACAGGGAAGAATCTTTGAAGAAATTGGCTGATCATGTTGCCAACTGGATGAAAGACACAAATTCACAGATTCAGGGTGTTCAATGAACATCAAAAAGAATAAAGATGAGAAAGGCCACACCCAAGTCACACTGAAGAACAAATCCTGAAAGCAACAAGAGAAAAACATCATATTCCATGCAGGGGCATTGACTTTATTAAGGTTGGACCTCTCATGAGAAACTATAGAGGACAGAAGACAGTAGAAAAACTTTTTTCAAATCATGAAAGAGAGAAAGAAAAAACAACTCCTGTCTACTTAGAATTCTTTATCTCGTGAGAATATTCTTCAAGAATGAAGAATATTGGGCAGCTCTGGTGGCTCAGCGGTTTAGCGCCACCTTCAGCCCAGGGCCTGATCCTGGAGACCCGGGATCAAGTCCCACGTCAGGCTCCCTGCATGGAGCCTGCTTCTCCCTCTGCCCGTGTCTCTGCCTCTCTCTCTTTCTCTCTCTCTGTGTCTCTCATGAATAAATAAAGAAAATCTTAAAAAAAAATGAAGAATATTATCAGAAGTGCCAGTGTGGCTCAATTGGTTAAGTGTTTGCCTTCAGCTCAGGTCATGATCCCAGGGTTCTCTCTCTCTCTCTCTCAAATAAATAAATAAATAAAATCTTTTAAAAATTAATAAATACATTAATTTGACAGAAAGAGAGAGAGAGCACAAGCAGGAGAAGCAGCAGAGGGACAGGCAGGCTCCCCACTGAGCAGGGAGCTGATGTGGGGCTGAATCTCAGGAACCTGAGATCATGACCCCAGCCAAAGGCAGACACTTAACTGACTGAGCCTCTCAGATGCCTCAATAAATAAAATCTTTAAAAAAAATTTGTACATGTTATATAGCTGGATGATAGCCAAAGAGTGTATTTCTGCTTTTTCCCCTTTGATTTCTTTATAATATGTATGGCTGTTGAAACAAAAACTTTAACACAGTCTTACTGGGTTTGTAATTTATGTCAACTTAATAATATAATAGTTATAGCATAGTTGTTGATGGGATACTGTGGACCTGTACAGTTACAATACTCTACATCTTATATAAAGTGGTACAAGACTAATTGTAAGTTGGCTGTGAAAAATTAAGGATGTACCGTGTAATTTCTACAGAAACTAACAAGTAATGCAAAGTAGTATAGCTGAAAGTCAATACAAAAATCAAAATAGAACTATATAACCAATTGTTATGGGCTGAATTATGTTCCCTGCAAATTCATATGGGAAATTTATTATGGGGAATTTATGCAATGATTGATAAATATAAAATTCTTCTCAGTTCATGTTCAGCATGATGAGCCCTATTGTATAGTCTATTCACAAAGACTGAAGCCATACAGGTGATGCTCTCTGATCATGTGGAATTAAATTAGAGATTAATATCACTAAGATATCTAGAGAATTTGCCAAATCCTTAGGGATTAAACAGAACCCATGTCAAGGAAGAAGTCACAAAAAAATTAGAAAATATTTTAAACAGAATAATAATGATAATAAAACATATGGGAGTGTACAGCATGTAGTTAAAGCAGGATGTAGAGGAAGATGTATATCTTCCAATTTTTTGTTAGAACATTAGTTTTAATTACCTAAGAGTCCATCTTAAGAAATTTTAAAAAGATGAACAAATTAATCCCAAAATAAGTAGAAGGAAGGAAATTATAAAGAACAAAAATCAATAAAATAAAGCAGTCAATATAGTGAAACTTATGGAACCAAAAGCTGGTTCTATGAAAAGATTAATAAAACTGATAAACATTTAGCTAGACTGATCAAGATAGAAAGGGATAAAAGACCAACTTTCAGCATTGATAACAGAAGAAGGAAAAATTACTTGAAATACGGTACTTGAATAAATTACTTAGAAAACACAATTTCAAAAACCAGTGCATATCATATAGTAGGAAGTGGCTCAACTGTTTCCAGAGCCCACGCTCCTAACCACAACACCATCTCATAATGTAATTTTTACTTATGAGTATTCATAAATATTTACTTTTAAGTATTACTTATGGGTATTTATGAGTAATATTTACTTTGAGTATTCCTGTTTTTTGTAATTTTACCATTTATACATCTATATGGAAAGTATAGCATTATATTGCATGTTTTAAAAACCTTTATAAATGGCATTAATTCAATAGGTACCTTTCTGAAACTTGCTTTTTATACTTACCACAATGATTTTGAGATATATCTATTTTGCTACATGGCCCTTCTCTGCCATATAATGTTCCCTTGTAGATAGCAGTATTTTGTTTCCATTCTGCTGGACATTCAGAGTCCTTCCCTGCCCACGTTAATATTTCACCATGAACAACAAATGCTGAACATCTTCACACAAGTGTCCTGGGGTGCGTGTTGCACACACAACCAGGAATGGGCTTGCTGGACTGCGCATACCAGATAATGATGGGTTTCCCTTCAGCAGATCGTGACAACTCCTGTTGCTCTGCATTCTTCTGAATACTTGATATTGTGAAATAAATTATTTTATTGGATAGCTTCAGAGTTCAAAAGGTAATCTTGAAGTTAAAAAACTTTTTACCTTTAAAAATATTCAGAACTTATTGTGTCATTGAATGATGCTCAGATAAGAGTCTTAATCAGGTGAGAATTTATCGAAGCAAGTTTTTTAAAAAATCAACTTTAATCAGGTATAATGGGCATATTTTATGGTACAGTTTGATGAGTTTTGACAAATGCCTATACCTGTGCAACTACCACTGCAATGGAGAAATAGAGCATTTGCATCACCCTCCAGATGTCCTTTGTGTCCCTGTCTCTTGCTGGCCCCAGGAAACCATGGTGTGCTTTCTGTCACCACAGAGTAGATTTGTCTTTTCTAGAGTTTCACAGGAATGGAATCATGCAACATCTACTCTTTTGTATTTGGCTTCTCTGATTCAGCATGTTTTTTAGATTCATCCATCTTACTTCATGGAACACCAGTTCCTTCTTTACTGCTAAGTAGTATTCTAGGGATCCCTGGGTGGCGCAGCGGTTTGGCGCCTGCCTTTGGCCCAGGGCGCGATCCTGGAGATCCGGGATCGAATCCCACGTCAGGCTCCCGGTGCATGGAGCCTGCAGTATTCTATTGTATGGATATATCACGTTTTGCTTATCCATTCACCAGTTGATGGACACGGGGGTGCAAGGTGGTAGTTCCACTTTTGGGCTATCACGAATAATGCTGCCATCAACACTTTATGTGCAAGTCTTCACGTGGACACATGCTTTCACTTCTTTTGGGTAAATGAGAATGGAATTGCTTGCTGGCTAGAGTTAGGGGAGGTTTGTACTTGAGCCAAAGTTAGGCCTTTGGACTAACTATCTTAATAGCTGCATTGTTTAATGCGGGACTTAACCTGGATTCTGGTGAGTAAACAAGTGAATTTTCTCCAAGAGAAAGAAGAGATGGAAGAAAATGTGGAGGAAAGGTAGAAGGAAGGAACAAAGAGAGAAATACGGATTCTTGGGCTTGACATCCTGGCATTCCCCACTCTGAAACAGAATCCACACAAGGAAAGACAAGACAAGCATTTAATTCTTTTATTAATTGGCCAGATACTGCAGGAGCAAGAAGGAGAAATATAGATTACAGTCCGGTCGGAGGAAACATTCTAAGAGGATGGTGAAATGAACTCTTAGGAAGGTTTAGACAGAAGCCAGGCGACTTGGCTTCTGAGGGGAGATGTTGTGGGAGAAACTCAGACCTCAAAAGGTGCTTGGACTGCGGAACATTTAAATCACTTTTGCACCCCACCCCACCCCCAAATATCTGAGTCCTCACTTTTACGGACATGTGGACAGGGTGAGAGGTCAAGTGTCAGGAAGGGCCAGGTATCACTTGATTGCAATTCTTGATTTTTAAGCCCTGGAACCCTACCCTTGGTGACCTGGAGTAAAAGAGACTTTAAGGCATGGATGTCAGGTGCTCATGGATTTGTCAGTTGGGCTGCAGAACTGGGGAGAGAAACAGGCAGGACCAAGGACTGTCTGGAAGGAGGCAGGAGTGAACGCACTCACATGTGTTTCAGGCTCTCTGTCATTCTGAGCTCAAATCCCAAAAAGGGAGATCCTACTTGTCCTAGCTTGGGTCACTGCCATGCCCTCTGTTAGATTGGGGACCCCAAGGGGGAGGTCACACCTGATTAATAATGCCACTGTGGTTCCCTAAGATATCCACACAGGGGAAGAAAAGCCATAATGCCTGGATTGGATATAGGAAAAGAGAGCCACAGTGCTTGGATTGGATATAGGAAAGTCATTTATTCATTCGCCCAGAAAATGTTTCATTTGTGTCTGCCTCAGCCAAGCTCTGGGACGGTATAGTTTGATGAGTTTTGACAAATGCCTATACCTGTGCAACTACCACTGCAATGGAGAAATAGAGCATTTGCATCACCCTCCAGATGTCCTTTGTGTCCCTGTCTCTTGCTGGCTCTGGGATGGCATCTGGGCCAGACCCAGGTGGGGAAAGTAAGATCCCCTGGCTGGCAGGGATCTGCAGCTGAGTTTGGCCACATGTGGAGGCAGCAGGAGATGCCAGATGGACTTGCATTGCCATCTCTGCTCTGCTCTGCCCTAGCAGTGTCACTTTGGGCAGGTCACCTCTTGAAGCCTGCATTCTCATTGGTGAAAAGGGAGTAAGAATCCCTACCTCCAGGGGAACGTCCAGTTTTGTGAAACCTGTAGCTAATATTTTGAGAGTCCTTTTCAAGAATAGGGATGGAAACAGGTTTTACTTTTGCAAATATCACAACACATGTGCCCGTGAGGTTTTTTTTTTTTTTCAAGGGCCCCTCCCAGGGCCTTGGAAGGTGCCACGTGGCAGAGGGCCCTGATTCTTTCAGCTTTGATAGCTTCATAGTAAATCCAGTTTTGCTAACCCACAGCATTTTTATCTTCTTTTTTTTTTTTAATGATAAAATGAAATGAGACACGTAAAGAACCTAGTGTGGTGCCCTAGCCCCGAAGTGCTCCTGATGAACAGCCAACCATAGCACTTTCCCTGGACCAGGCAATGTTCTAAGCACTTGATACATACTAACTTGTTTAATCCTCTCCTTGCATTTATGAGGTAGGTGCAGTTGAATGTTCCATTGCACAGATTAAAACATTGAGCCCCCTCCACCCCCCACCCGAGGGTAAAATGATCCATGCCGTGGCTCCAGCTTGTGAGTGATCTGGCAGTCTGGCTCCAGGGTCCCGGCTCTTAACCACTGGACTTTACGGCTCTTGTTGAGAGGCAGGGGGTTTTTTATTACTTTTTCTTGGGTATCATGAACATGGCCTATTGCAAGAAAGTCTCTATAAGCAAAATGAGACCTTTATCCTGTAATGTAGGTGAAAGCCCCTTTGGAACTCCAGAAGCCTGTTTTCTGAGGATTGCACTCCTGGTGAAAGAACTCTTCTCCCCCAGGGAGGTCGTGTGAAAATGCTACCCCCAGAACACATGCTACACGCGAGCTGCTTGCCAAAGTCCCAATTCCCCGACATGACACACTGAACTCTGAACTCAATTAACTTCCGCCTCTACTTTATAGTATCCCTAATGGGAAAACCGGGGACAAATCCAGTTGTACTTTCTGTGCAATTTAACTACGCGTAGAAACAGACTTGCAGACACTGTCTTATAGGCGGAATTCAGGCTCGCTCCCATATGGTTCCTTCCAAGGTGGGATTTGTCCTCTCGTGGAGGACAGCTGTGGCCTGCCTGCCGCAAGGTCAACTCTGCCCATTTTCTAGAAGCGTTTGAGCTTTTGGTTGTACAGACTACAAGAAGTACATTTTTAAAAACTGCAGGCACATGGTGTGCAGTGGCCCTTGGTATGTGTAACTCCTTCTTTCAACTAAGGAAAGAAATCACTTGAATGAATCCTCGAAAAGAACATGATGAGTAGAGGGGTCATCTTGTCTTGGAAAACCATTTCAGGGGGTTTTATACCACTTGGAGGAGCACATATCATCTGAATGGGTCTCACTGGAAAAGGAGATGGACAAATTTCATGGTTTGCTCCAACAGGGCTGTTTTCAAGATCTGATCTTGAAAAGCAATGCTTTCCCTCTCTCTCCCCACTTGCTGCAAGGCTGTTGACTCATCAAATGTGAAGGCAATTTAGACTCTTTCCTCATCCCCCTTCTTCAAACCTGGCAGTGCCTTCCCGTTGCCCTTGAGATTAAGGTTAAAACCCAGGACCTGCCTTTGGGATCTGGCTTCTGCTGACCTGGCCTCCCAGACTCTGTCTCACACTGTGGGGTCAAATGCAGTGCCTCACATCCTGAGCTCTCCCCAGTTCCTCCAAAGCATCACAGATTCTCTTTGGTCTTCCGGGCCCCTGCCTACAATGTTGTTGTCCTTCCTTCTTCCTGCAGAGATCAGTTATATTTTTTGGCCCAGCATAATGCCCTCTTCTCCTGGTACAAGCGTCTCAGGGGTGCTTGGGGACTCACCTTCCCCAGACTCTGTCCACTTCATTTGGGTAGGTGTGACCAACCTATGGGGGTGAAACAGGATCCACGTCTGGCCAAACTAGAGTCAACCTCAGGACTCACCAGTGCTATTGTCAGGTGCCTTTCTTTTTTATTTTATTTTTAAACTATTTTTATTTGTGTGTGTGTGTGTGTATGTGTGTGTGTGTGTGCGTGTATGTGTGTGTGTGTGTGCGTGCGTGTGTGTGTGTGTGTGTGAGGTGCCTTTCTACTGGTATTTTAAGCAGACAGGATGTCAGTCCGGAGATGCTTATGGATGTCTTTGCCACCATGAGAAGGGACCCTGTTTGAAAATGAAGCCACATACGGGAATGCAGATCCAAGAGGTAGAGACAGCTTCCTGATATCATTTGAGCATCTGGATCCAGCTGTACCTGAAGATAACTACTTAAAGACTCTCCATTCACATGAGCCAAATGTATCTCAGTTACATGAGCCAGTGTATTTTCTTGTTTGCTTAAAGCAACATGAGCTGCGTTTCTGTCAATTGCAACTAAAAAGTCCCTCAAGAATAACTTTCCCTTTTATTTGCTTAACTCTTGTTTATTTTTCATATGCAGCGTTGAGGCGTCCCAGACTCTCCAGTCTGTACTTCCCCAGGACCCTGCATCTGCCACATATTAACACTCATTCCATTGCACTGTAGTTTCCCATTTGCTTCTTTGATTCTCTCCCTAGACATGGAGCAATGAGTGTGAGTCTCCCTGCGGTGTTCAGTGTTGTGTCCAGCCATGTGTCTGGCGTTAGAAATTTTTGTTGATCAGATAAATTACTTAGTTCATTAAAATCACTAAACTAAAAAAATAAAATTAAAATAAAATAAAATCACTAAACTTCTATCGAGGTGGCTACAGCTACCGATTTTGAGAAATTAAGAGTCCATGTCTGATTCACTGTGTTGAAAATTCTGAGATCGAATCCAGATTCATCAGAGGGGAAAATGCTGTGATTGATTAGTGATGCCTGTTGTGGTTCTGGAAATGCAGAGTTGTGATCCGTGTGCCACATGTCACCATCTTTGGCCTATATGATCAGGGAGTCATTTTTCTTTGCTCTGTATTTGGTCCGTGAATGAGCATCTTGTCTCTTCAATCAGATTGTAACTTCCTTGAAGGCATGGGTCACTTCCACATGACCATCCCTGGAGAAAGCCAGAGAATCCAGTTCTAGAGCCTCACTTGGGCATTGAGGCGGGAGCTTCTCTTTCCTCAGGCTTCCCCACACCTGTCTGACTCAAGGCCTCCCTCTCCTGGCCAAAACCAAAGGTGGGAACTTAGGACACAGATGCCTGCTTTTCTCTTCTTTTCGGTCAAGTAATGCCTTGCCCTCACTGGGTGACAATACAGCTCAAGTCCTGAATGTGAGGAAGGGAGCTGGTCAGAGAAAAGATTTAAAGGACAAAATCAAGATGTACCTGTTTCTGCAGGGAATTGCAGAGAGGAGAGATCGTGTTGCCCAGAACGACAGGCACCTCTGTCTCGACCCCAATAGCTTTTCATTCTGGTCTCATACCTGCTGAGACCCGCCCGCATGTTTAGACTTTGGAATCCTTAGGACATCTTTGATTCCCTACAACGAATTCCTTTGTTTGATTTCGAAGGACCCCATTGCAAATTTGTTTAAGTTTCTCTTATTTCCAGTGAAGAGCCTACATAGCCCAACCCCGCCCCCCAAAGAATTCTGTGATGCATTACAGTCGTGTCCTTGATGGGAGGAGGGAGGAAAAAATCTTCCTAAGCACGAATATTTCACTGTTGATTGTGTCTTTAAACAACGCCCTTCGCCACCACACACATTTACCCAGACATTTCGTCCAAAAATGAAAATCAGCTTTCCCCCTTCATCCTCAACTCTTCAAGGGTGTTGAATGATTTTTAAAGTAGACAGTCTGGGAAAAATAACGAAGCAGATTAAAGTGTATTTACTCAACGGACTAACATGCAGACGGATGGAAGACAAACAAGAAGCCTGGCTCATGGTAGCTGGGTAGGCCCGGTTTCTGCAGATTCTCCTGTGTGCCAAGGATGGGGCTGAGTGTGTTATATGCTTGAGCTCATTTGATCCCATCAAAGCTGTGATGGCTCTTACTCTTCCCATTATACATATGAGAAACCGGGGCAGAGGGATATTCTATGATTTATACAACCTGGCCTATCACTCCACTGCAACAGCCCACGTGGGAACTCAGGATCCCCAGGTACCAACTCTCATCTTCTAATCACCTGGCTATATTGCATCCTTAAACATATATATCAGGGGGATGCCTAGGTGGCTAGTTGGTTGAGTGTCCGACTCTTGATTTGGGATCAGGTCCTGATCTTAGGGTGGTGAGATCGAGCCCCACCCTACCTTGGTCTTGGTGATGGGCGTGGAGCCTGCTTGAGATTCTCTCTCTCCCTCTCCATGAGCCCCTCCCATGTCTCTCTTAAAAAGGTATACCCCAGGGGTTGGCAAACTGTGGCTGGAGGGCCACCTGTTTTTGCAAAAAGGTTTCAATGGACCTTGCCACACCCACTCACTTTCTATTGTGTGTGACTGCTTTTGTGCTACTCTGGCAGCCTTGAGGGGTTGCCACGGAGACTGGATGGCTTACAAAACCTAAAATATTTACTCTCAGGGCCTTTACAGGAAAATTTGCCGACCCTCTGGCCTAAATGATATTTTATCAAGTGTAGAAAAGCAGATCACAAAACTCCAACTATATTGTTCCCCCTACAAATGACATGCATGGATAATGGTTAAACAAGACCAGAAAGAAATGTGTATATATGTTTAAACAAATGGATTAAAGATGTGGGTTTTTTCCCCCGAGGGTTAGAGAGACTTAAAGTTGTTCTAATAATAAACAAAATTTCAAATTAAGAAGTATTGATTGAATTTTTTTAAGAAACTGAAACAAAAGTTGGAACTTCTCTGCTTGATTTGGATGGTGTTTGCCAAACACACAAGTGTTTTCTCTTTGGGCTAAAACTCAGCCCTCCTGAGAAATGAACTGGCTTTTGCTAACTTGTCAGGAGAGAAATTTGGGGCGTCTGATAAAGCAAATCATTGCAAATTGTGGGAAACACTCAGATCAAAATCTCTTGTCTGTTGGGGGAAATTTGAAAATTTTTATTGCCTTAGAATTGTACACTGTGAGTTTTCCAAGTATTGTACAACTTGGGAGCAGGGCTGGGGGCGGGGGGGCGGGGGCGAGTGGGTGGTCAGGAGGAGAGATGGCAAAAAAACAGCCCCAAGCCCCAAAAACTTATTCAGATCCTTTCTTCTTGGCCTGTTTGGCTGAAGCTTGGGAGAAGTGTGTGTGCAGGGAGGGAGACAATGGGAGCAAAGTTGCTGGGAACACAGCTCCTGCTACTGATTAGCTGGGTGACTTTGGAGTGTGACGTCCCTGCTGCCACCTTAGAAGAACAGGGAAGTAAGAGACCTTTCTTAGCTGGTTGCGGGGAGTGGTGGGGTTATGCACCCAAAATGTCCAGATATTTCCTTTTATTATTTTTGAACTTTTGTCAGTTACAGGCCATGGATTCCAATCTCAAGCTACAAACTCAGGTGAGCAACAGATGCCACATTCCTTTATGTTTTGTAAATTGGTATTTCTCGAAGTGTGTGAAGCTAAAATGACTGTAGGTGTGAGCAGGTCCTGGACTGCGGACCTGGCTTTATATAATGTTGCCTCACATGGAGAGTAATGTATTCCCTCCTCAATTCTCTCAAATCCCAAGTCTCCCTGGGGGGCTAGTGTGTTCTTAACACCTCACACTGACTCTTCCCCTCCGGTAACAGAGGGGAGAGGCCTTGGGGAGGCAAAGGTACTTAGTGAGATTTAATAAGCTTGCTTGACCCCCCACTGAATATCATTTTCTTAGTTACCCCTGTTCCAGACAGCTGATAGCTTAAAGCAACAGTTCTATCTTTGTTAGTGCCATGAAGTTCCTTTTAAGAATAGCTTTGTCTAAATGACAAAGTATATGGGTTTAAAGAAAATTAACCAAATGTTAAAACAGCCGATTCATTCTCATAAAAATGCCTGTGGGGGTGTGTGGTTATGGTAAAAATCTTGCAAGTAGGACGGTCAGATTTAGCAAATAGAAAGCTCAGGTGCCCAGTTAAATATGCATTTTACTTTTTTAAAGATTTTATTTATTTATTCATGAGAGACAGAGAGAGGCAGAGACACAGGCAGAGGGAGAAGCAGGCTCCCTGCGGAGAGCCCGATGCAGGACTTGATCCCAAGACCCCAGGATCACGCCCTGAGCCAAAGACAGATGCTCAACCACTGAACCACCCAGATGCCCCTGAAAGTCATTTTATTTTACTTTGTTTATTATTATTTTAAAAAATATTTTGTTTATTTATTCATGACAGAGAGAAAGAGAGGCAGAGGGAGAAACAGGTTCCACGCAAAGAGCCCGGTGTGGGACTCAATTCTGGGACTCCGGGATCATGCCCTGAGCTAAGGGCAGATGCTCAACTGCTGAGCCACACAGGTGTCCCCTAAATGTGCATTTTAAATAACTCTTTGGTATAAGTAGATCCCAAATATCGGGTGGGAGGGGGAGGAAGGCTATCAGGACAGAGACAAACTAAAAACACCTCCCAAAAGCGTGCTCAACTAACCTCTTAGTTATTTGGGGCTTAGATATTTGGGACTTCTACTAAGAAATTATTTGCTACTTATCCAAAGTTCAGATTTAACTGGGCATCCTGTATTTATCTGGCAATGCTGCTTGCAAGTGGTTCGCCGGTTAGAAATGCTCCTAAATATGCCTCATTTCCCATCTGAGTCCCGAGCCGGGGTTATAGTCAGGGCTAATTGGGCCTACACCTCTGGGCTATCTGAAGATGTGGGGGTCTGCAGTGTGAGGCAGTACCAGTCACTGGTACACCCTGGTGACACATGAGGGGTCTACTGCCTTGCCCATGGGGCTCCTTCAAATGCCGTGGCTTGGATGCCCCCTTTGTGCACGCCTGGGTCCTCAGGGGACCTTGGCTGAGCTGCAGAGCTAGAATGACAGGTGCTAAGAGTGATGGCCTCCTCCTCCACGACCTACCATATGTTTAGGGGCACTGTCGGGGAGCAGGGAGCAACACCAGGGGCTCCAGAACCCATGGAATTCTCTCCTCTCTTATCTAGCTTAGGGAAATCTCTTCTTGGTCTAGAAAAATCCCATTCTCTGCAAATGGGCTGTGGCTTTCAAAAATAAGATCCCAGAAGCCCTGCCATAAAACTCTTCTGAAGTGAAGTTGCATGGGGACTGATCCCCATTTGAAAGGGAGAGAAACAGCCTTTTCTGTTCATGCCCACTCTAGAATGTCTCTCTGGATATGCTGCCTCCTTTTATCTTGAGGGCTCAGGAGCCAGATCCCCTAGGCTAGATCACATGTTACCTGAGTGACTCTGGGCAAGTTTTTAAACTCTGTAGAACTCCATTTCCTTGTCTGTAACACAAGGTTCCAACCTCATACACTTGCTTGGTATGAGCATACATGAGTTAATACATGGAAGGGGCTTAGAACAGTGCCTGGCAGGTACCCAAATAACTCTATTTGGGTTAGTGATTATCTTTATCTTCTGTGCCAAAATACTCTCAGGTCACCTTTCCAACGGGGTCCCGGAGATTATTTTACCAACATCTTTAGGTTTATTAACAATAAACACACACTTGTTTGTTTGTTTTTACAGACTGCAAGCATTTCCACATCCAATAAGTTGGTTAATGTGCAAAATAACTCTCCTAGATGGGGACTGCTAGCCCCCTTTCACAGATGAGGAAAAGGAGGCCAAGATGGGCGTATCAGCTATCCATGGCTGTGTAACAAATAGCTCCAGTGCTTACTGGCAAAAAACAATGATTTCTTCTTTCTCCTCGTTCTCCTGGTTGGTGAGGCAGTTTCTCTGCTGATTTGCTGGGCCCCCAGGGTGGCTGTATAAAGTGGGGAAACTGGCTGGAGTCACGTCTGGCTGGCTGTTGCCTGGGGCACCTCTGTTCTCCTCCCTGGAGTGTCTCATACCCCTAGACCCCGGCAGCCTGACGAGGTGGTCCCAAGGCTCCCAGAAGGTGAAGGCGGAAGCTTCAAGGCCTCTTAGCCCCCAAGCTCTGGAACTCACACCATGACCCCCCCACTGCATTATATTGATTAAATCAAGTGATAAGGTCAAGCACAGATTCAAAGGGATAAAGAAATAGATCTGACCTTTGGATGTGAGAAGCAGCAGTCACATGCCAAAGGGATGTGTGTGTTCCGAGTGGAAAGAACATGTGGCTGTTCAACAATCAACCACAAGAGGTGAGCTCTTTTGACCTGGCCCTTGGCAAGAAAGACTTACAGAGGGATGGGAAGACCCCCTCGAAGCAGGCAGAGTCTTAGGGAAAATACTTTACAGAAGAAGCAGAGGCCTGTGATTCAGTTCTAATTTCTAGAGACCCGTCTGGTATCATTTAGTAGCCAGGGCTCGCGGTTTGCCCTGGCTTGGATGCCTGTCTTAGTCTGTTCGGGCTGCTATAACAAAATTCCAGAGACAGGATGGCTTATGAACAGCAGAAATGTTTTTTCTCACAGTTCTGGAGGCCTGGAGTCTAAGATCATGGTGCCAGCAGGTGTGGTGTCTGGTGAGGACTCACCTCCTGGGTCAGAGCCGTTGCCTTTTTGCTATGACCTCATGTGGCAAAGGGGGCAAGGGAGCTCTGGGGGGCCTCTTTCCTAAGGGCACTAATCCCAGTCCACTTTCTAAGGCCATCACCCTGGGGACTTCAGCACAGGAACTGAGTGGCGGGAGGGGACATGAATGATGAGTCCCTAGCCTGCCCACGTCTGTGTGCTAGCTCTACCCAAGGGCTGGGGTCCGGCTGGGTGATAGCTTGTGGATTCTCCTTTCTCCACTTGGGCTAAGAACACTCCCTCCATTTCTTGCGAAGCTCTGACTGTTTTAGAGTTCAAATTTCCTTTTCAATGAAAAGTTTATCTTCCTGCAGTAACCTTGAGTCATTCAGTAAACACATTTGGGGCTTTGAATATAATCTTTACAGTGACCGCTCCCACTATTTACCTCCAGCCCAGACTTCTCCCCGCATTCCAGATTCAGTCACCTCCTGTCTATACAACATTGGTTATTACAAGTATGATGGGCATTTCAGACTTCGTGGCTCAAACTAACTCTCGGTGTGACCCAAGCCTCACACGTGGCTGGCTCATTGTATGGGACCCTCACTAGTCCCTGCGCCGTGATCTATTTCCAACACAGTTTCCTAAGTGATTCTACTAAAGACCTAAGGACACCCTGTGTTCTACGTAGAACCCTCCAGCTGCTTCCCATCTCAGAGTAAAAGCAGAAGTCCTCGTGGTGAACAAGCCCTGAATGGCCTTTTCTGCCCAACTCTATCACCTCTTGGAGCCCCCCTTCTCTGGCTCCCTCGGCTCCAGGCACCATGGTCTCCTGGAAGCTCCTTAGATTCTGCAGGGTCACTCTCAGCTCAAGATCTTGGTCCTCGCCATTCCCTCTGCCTGAGTGTTCCTCCCCCTGGAAGATGGCCCTGATATAAAAGTTGTACCTCGAAATAATCCTCCTTTGGTGGTGCAGGGGATCTGAATTTGAAATTATGATCTTTGGTCAGTTGGTCAGTTGCAATTAAAGCAATGGTCCCAACATTCTTTTATCTAGTCTTGAATAAAATTAAATTTACAACCAGAAGCCACACATTTCTAATAGCACCTTAATAGAAAAAGAAATTTTGAACCGTTAGTGTAAATACTTTAAAACCCAAAACATTAAGCCAGCGATTACATTGTTACGTAAATAAGAGTGAAAACGGTTGGATGTTCATGGGTCAGAGACAGAAGACTACAAAATTGTCTGTATAACCACGATGGATGGGAAGGTTCTTTCCTACCAGATTTATGCATGTTCTGCAACCTGTCCTCATAAAACTCAACCTAACAACATGATTTTCAAATGTAACCTTGAGTTTGAACTTACAGATCAGACTCCTAATTACCTCAATGCTAATGATGTCATTGATCTTCTCAGACTCTTGGACTAAGAGAAGGGAAAAAAGCCCCGTTATCTTTTTTAAGTGTAAATTACAAAGCAAGTAAAAATAAGTTATGGTTATAGCAGAAGTAATTAAAATGATCTCGACTTTTCCCACCATGTTCAGTGGCAGCAGGAGAGGAAGAGGCAGGATGGGAGGGAGTCTTGGTGAGGTGGCCACTCCTGCTTCTGTAACTGTCCCCATGAGGATGGGTGGGTGTAGTGGGAACAAAATGGATCTAGTACCCATGCAGACTTGGGTTCAAATAGTTGCTTCTGCACAGTCCAGCTGGGTGTACTTGGGCAGGTCATTGTCCTTCCTCTCCGTCTTTCTTTCCTCAACTGGAGAAATAATATCTTTATTTCAAGGTTGGTGTGAGCTCAAAATAAAATAATGCCTGTAAAGTGTTTGTTTATTTACTTATTTATTTTTAAAGATTTTATTTATTCATTCATGAGAGACACACAGAGAGAGGCACAGACACAGGTAGAGGAAGAAGCAGGGGAGCCTAATGTGGAACTCAATCCCAGGAACCCAGGATTATGACCTGAACCAAGAAGGCGGACGCCAACCCCTGGGCCACCCAGGTCCCCTGTAAAGCGTTTAGTTAGTAGAGTATAAGACATAGTTGTTGGGCTCTTTTTCTCACCTAAGGTCATCCTATGTCACCTGAGGGTGTCTTTGATCCTTGAACACTTTCAGAGCCCAAAGGAACAACGAGGCTCAGACTGGTTGGATCACTTGCCCATAGCCACAAAGCCAATGAGAGGCAGAGCTGGGATTTGAACCCACACATGTCAGCCCCATCTGGTACTCTTTCTAGTCCATCAGTATTTCTATAACTTCAACGACTCGGCAACCACCTTCATCTCATACTTCTTGCCAGATATGCACACCTCCTGCAACATTATTTTCTTAAAGTAGTTCTTTAAGTCAACTTATTTTATCGCTGCAATAAATGTACTTAAATAAGAAATGTTACATCCTGGGCCACCTGGGTGGCCCAGTGGTTAAGCGTCTGCCTTTGGCTCAGGGCATGATCCCAGGGTCCTGGGATCGAGTCCCACATCGGGCTCCCCACAGGAAGCCTGCTTCTTTCTCCCTCTGCCTATGTCTCTGCCTCTCTCTGTGTGTCTCTTATGAAAAATGTTACATCTCTACTCAAAATGGAAAACTAGCCTCACTGTAGCACATAAACAGTAACTTTAATATATATGTGTATGTGTATATATATATATATTTTTTAATATTGTGCTTATTTATTTGAGAGAGAGAGCAAGAGAGAAAGCATGAGCAAGGGGAGGAGCAGAGGGAGAAGGAGAAGCAGGCTTCCTGCTGAGCAAGGAGCTTAACAGGGGGCTCGACCCCAGGACCCCCGAGATCATGACCTGAGCCGAAGGCAGATGCCCAACCACTGAGTCACCCAGGTGTCCCTATACATATATCTGTAAGGAAACCAAAACAATGTTGTTCAATTCCACCTAGATGCTGTGGCTGGCTGAGAGCTCTGGGCTGGAAGCTATCTCTGTCTTGGTTACAAAAGGAGATCAGCAAATGTTAGAGAGCGTTAAGGACATCCTCCTAACCCGGGAGGGCGGGACACTCTCCCGGGTGTAATCAGAATGGTCGAAAGATAAAAGAACAGCGATTATTAATATTATCAGTATGCGATAAAGTGTTACTTACTACTATAGCCATGCACCGTGTGCAACCAAAACATCATTTGTCATAACGCTTGGGGAAAATAAGCCACACTTTGCTGAACATTGCCTTCCACTGAGGAACCTCCAGAAAAAGTCTTGTAATAGACAATTTTTCAGAACTTTATGACCACAATCTGCGGTAACAGATACATAACCCGCATTGGTATTCACATCCATACCCACGTCTATATCCTTGCCTGTGCCTCGAACAGTGCATAACAGAAGCATTCGCGATGATGTGTGCAGTCCTTACGAAGAGTCTGTGCTCAGCACACGGATGTTTCCTTCCCCCTCTTTTCCTTTCCAATCCTTATCTATTTAATTTTTTTTAAATAGTAAGCAGGACTAGTAAAATAAATACTGAAGTTACACCAAAAAAGCCAATGACGGATAAAAGATAAGAAGGCTTGTGTGTAGAAAGAGAGAAAGAGATCTTAGCACCTCTAAACACCCTAAGACAGTGACACTCAGTTACTTCAGTGATCCTGGGCTCCCCCAGGCCCTTCAGGGAGTCCTCAAGATCAAAACTATTTTTGTTTTGATGAAACAATACCAAGATGTTATTTGCCTTTTCCATTCTCTCACAAGTGTGCAGCGGAGTCTTCCAGAAGTTACATGACATACGATGATGTCATCCCCCTGATATTAACATGAAATGGGTCTGTGACTGCTCATTTCACATAAATTAACAAATGTTTTTAAAATTTCTGTCTTAATTTCTAATATGGCAAAAAACACACACAGAATGAGAGAGAGAGAGAGAGAGAGAGAGAGAGAGCCCCTGTCAACAAAAATTCTTTGGGCTCCTCTCTAATTTTTAAGAATGTAAAGGGGTTATGAGGCCAAAAGCCACGAGAACTGAGTCCCTAAAAATGACCGATTGGATTAAGGAATGAAGCATGACATCATATAGCGAGCTGAGGGAGAGAAAGAAAAGCTTTTGTCGGACTGTGGTTTTCAGGGAAGGTTTCACAGCGTGGACTTAGAGCTCTACCTGGGTACTGAAAGTTCAGCGGGGTCTGTTTAGTCATGGGAGGGAGGGCATTCCAGGAAGGTGGCTCAGCATGTGCAAAGGCAAGGTGGTGGAGAGTGAATGAGGTGACGTAGATCAGGGGTGGGGAGGAGACCAGCCTTGCTTGGTCGGAAGGTGCAGCGTGGAGTGGAGATGCTGGGATCAGTGTTGAAGACCCTTCCACCCCGCGGTGGTCTCTGCCGCTGACTCAGAGGCCCCCTTGGCCAGAGAAAACCAAACAGTCTGGTTTGCACTCCCCGAATGTTCCCTCCCGCTGCTCCTGGGAGCTGAGACCTCACCCACAGGTCCCCCATGCCGCATGGGTGGGAGTCTACAGTCAACCACAGAGCTGAACAAAACCTAAACTGTTTCTTTTCTTTGGAAGGCCCCTAGAAACAGGAAGAGAGGCTGTTTTCTAGGATTTGCCAAGAGTTAAGTCATTCCTCGCTGATACAAACAATTTCTCGGGTTACTCTTTGGGGCCCAGGAACATTCATGAACTGTGCTGGGTTTGAACTCTTCAACTCGGAACCTCAGTTCCCTGGGTCATCTGCCTGGGGCTGGGGCATAGCTCCCTGGTCCTGCCTGGCTTTTCAGACACACGGCCCAGCCATCTCCAGGGGGAGGCCTCAGAGAAATGCTCACCCAGAGCTATTGTGAGGAGCTGACAGACTTCGGTCTTGTTCCTGAGTTTGACCAGTGGATGCCGGGTCTTGGGAAGGACACAGTCAGGTGCGTCATCAGTGAAGAAACACATGGATGCAGGGGCACCTGAAGAGAGCGAGTAGAATCCGGAAAGCAACATTTACTGAGCTTGGCGTTTACGGTGCCATGCCCTGTCCTAGGGGGCTTCTGTGTTTTCTGTCATCTGATTCTCACTACCTCCTAGTAAGACATGGGGGTGGGGTGGGGGTGCTAAGAACGATGTCTCTGGAGCCACTGCCTGAGTCTATGCCCTGGTTCTGCCATGCGGTAGATCATACTTTTCCAAGATGGCCATAACAATGTCTTCCATTGCACGTGTCCTTCTACGACAGAGACTTGACCCTCCTTCCATCAGTTAGGGTCTGTGCCCCCTTCTTTTGGATCTTGGCAGGCTTGTGACATGCTTATAACTAATAGAACATGGTGGAAGTGAAACTATAGGACTTCCAAGGTTAGGTCATGCTGTTTTCCTTCACTGGAGCGTTCCTGCTAGAACCCTGAGCCATCAGGTAAGAAGTTCTAGTTCCGGGGCAGCCTGGGTGGCTCAGCAGTTTAGCGCTGCCTTCGGTCCAGGGCGTGATTCTGGAGTCCCAGGATCGAGTCCAGCGTCGGGCTCCCTGCATGGAGCCTACTTCCCCCTCTGCCTCTGTCTCTGCCTCTCTCTCTCTCTCTTTGTGTGTCTCTCATGAATAAATAAATAAAATCTTAAAAAAAAAATAAAAGGAGTTCTAGTTCCCTGAGGCTGCCATGATGTGAGGAAGCCCAAGCACACAGGGAGGCCATGGCCAGATGGGGAGGCCATGTGTAGGGGCTCTAGTTGGTGGGCAGGTGAGTGGAGCATTTGAGTCATCCTTGCCCCGGTGCCAGACATGTGAGTGAGTGATTTCAGTCCCAGCCACCAACTCATCCCCAGCCTTGAGTCTTCCCAGAGGAGGCCCCCAACATTGTGGAGCACAAATAAGCCATCCCTATCGTGCTCTTTCTGAATTTCCAACCCCCAATATACATGAGGGTAACAGAACCCCCAATATACACCCCCAATATACATGAGGGTTCTTCTACATCACTAAGTTTGGGGTGGTTTGTTATACAGGAATAGTAGCTAGAATGTGCCACGACCTTGCTGTGTGACTTTGGGTAAGTTACTTCATTTTTCTGAGCTCAGTTTGCTGATCAGGAAAAGGAAGATAATTATATTACATACACTCCATTGAGATATGGGGAGAATTACATTTTCTTTCTTTTTTTTTTTTTTTTTTTGAGAATTACATTTTCTACACAGCAGAGCTCAATGCTTCATACAGCATCTGGCACATAGTAAGTGTTTGATAAAAGTTATTATTAATTTCTGATGACTCTCTTAATAAATAGATATAAGGTTGGGAATGAAATTGCCCTCCTTCCCATGGCCCCTTTCTTCTGTTCTGCTCCAGGGCTGGGGCCAGACACAGAGAATAAATAAATGAAATCCATTGATCACACAAAAAATGATGGAATTCACAAACTGATAAATAGAACAGACACTTGAGTTCAGTATTAGGAAACATTGGGGGGCGGTGTGGACTGTGGCAAGTAAGAGAGGTCACATGTTTCTGAACGAGGCAGTCATGAATCAACTCTGTCAGTTGTTGATATGCACAAATAGGGTCCTGGTGTCTTTAGCTCTTCCAATTTTTCACAAAGAGCCACAGATCCATATTTTATGTAAAATCTCCCAATTTTTAAATATTAGCAATGACTTCAAATTCTTATATAACACTCAGCAGGCCAAATAAGCATGGCGGTGAGCCACTTTGAGACCGTAGCTTTAGTGACGGGGTGGTTGTGGGTTGATGTTCAGGGCCAGAGGGAGAGAGAAGCCCCCTCTCTCCCACGAGAGCCCCTCTGAGACCACCCACCTCTCACACAATACTTACAACCCCTCTGATGCCCTGTAGGTCTTGCTGGGCAAATCCAAACCACCAGTCTAGACCCATTTCTCAACCTTCTAAATATTCTTGCTGAGGAGCTTCTGTCTTATACAGTTTTTAAACATTTTTTTAATCATTCCCCACCATGAAATTTTAATCCACAGATATTTTGTATATCTGTTTAAGTACTAAGTGTATATATGCACTTCCTACATAAAGAGTATGATTTTCTTTTCATCGTGACCACGCATACTCAACAAAGGGTAGGAGGGAGTTTTGCCCCCAAGGGATTTTGAAAACTGGTTCTTGAGGGCAAAAAAAAATTCTTATTCTTTTTATGTGTCAAACACAGATACACAGTACATCTATAGTATTGAAAGTCCACGGAAGGGAGATGGGTTAGGAAAACAATGTCTAAAAAGTCTCCTTAGGGAGACAATAATGGAAAAAAATAACAAAGCCCTGGTCTGGGGCAGCCCGGGTGGCTCAGCGGTTTAGCGCCGCCTTCAGCCCAGGGCCTGATCCTGGAGTTCTGGGATGGAGTCCCATGTTGGGCTCCCTGCATGGAGCCTGCTTCTGCCTCTGCCTGTGTCTCTACCTCTCTCTGTGTGTCTCTCATGAATAAGTAAATAAAATCTTTAAAAAAAAAAAAAAAAAGCCCAGGTTTGGGCTCTACTGTTATGCCCAGATCTCTTCTCAGATGCCCCGAGCACACGTCCTCACTTACATTCCTCCCTCTGGGTCCTCTTCCAAATGTGTGTGGCCATTCCCATCATGACTCAGCTTCCTAGGTGTGCAACCTGTACCTGGACACGAGGCGGTGCAGAGGGGTCCTGCACTCAGGTTGGTGCTCTGCTGTCACCATCTTGAAACTAATAACTTTTTGAACAAGGGTTCCCTCATTTTCTTTTTGCATTGCAGCCTGCAAATGCCAGAGCCAGTACAGCCTGGGGCTTTGGAACAAGGATTTGAAGGCCAGCCTCCCTACCCACCAGCTCCTCAAGCACATTCACTAACCTCTCTGAGGCTCAGGGAGCAGGGCTGTGGAGGGGGGCATAACAAGGCACTTATTTCAAAGCATTTCAGGGAGCAGGACGGTGTGGGCTAAAGCCTGCAAAGGCCTAAGGCCAAGGCCGAAGCCCTGCCTTGACACAGAGTAAGCACTCCCTGGGCATAGCTAGGATAACTAGTCGTCCTCATAGCTAGGATAACTAGTCGTCCTCCGCAGCCCAGGCCTAGTACAGCAAGACTCCACCTGCAGCTCTCCTTAGGGAGGCCTTGGTTTTGCCTGCTGATGGTTCTGATTGGTTGGTTTGTTCTCGGCATCTGCTCCCATTGATCTGTGCCTGAGATGCACTCATTTTAAAATAATGGGCCCCTCTGGCCCCCTCATACTTGTGAGTCTTTATCCAGATGAGCCTCCCTCACCCTTGACTTTCTGGGGAAATGAACACAGCGACCTGTGAGGGACCTGCTCCCCCAGCAAACCTGTCTTTGGGCTCACTCCTGCCAGCTCGGGAGTCCTCAGGCCCATCTCTTGGTGGTTTTACACATTTTCACGATGCCCAAAGTGTGATTTTTGCTCCAAGGTCCAAGCCTAGGATCTCACATCGATGCTGAGTATGAGCTACGTGGGTTTGGGGGATTGCCTCCATGTCGCCGCCTAGAATATGGAGACTTGGGGTACCTTATAAAACCTTTCCTGTTTGGCATGGAGGGGCATGTCTCCCTTCTTTTCCCTGGGTGTGAAAGGAGCTCTGATCCAAACAAATGATGAGAGTCTAAGATTAGGTGTGTGTGAGGGCTAGGGGGATGCGGTCGGGGGGTGATGGAGGGGTTGGGGAGAATAAAAGACTAATCGTGGTCTGCGGGGGGCAAAAGCAACCAAAGAGAATCAGGAATAAACTCTGTTCCCAGCTATGCCATAGGTTCCCTGTGGGCACTTGGACAAGCCATGCACCTCCTTTGGGTCTCTGTTTTCCCATTTGCAAAGTAAAGAGTGTATCAGTGATTTTGGTTTGGTTTGGTTTCGGTTGACAGCGACAAAAACCGACATAAGTCATAAAAAAGATTTCATTAGCTTGTGGAGCTATATGCAGCATCAGGCACAGCTGGATCCAGGTGTCCTGTCACTGCGACAGAAGTCACTGTTCATCTCTTGGCTCTGATTTTCTCCATCTTCATTTCACTCTCTGGTGGGCTTTCCCCAAATTGGTGGCAGATAGACCCAGCAGGGCCAGGTTTATACCCGCTAGTTCAACATCGCCCTTTGCTGATGGCAAAGCAAAGCTCCCGAGTTTGATGGAGTCTGATTCTTTCCTCCTGGAGTCTCTTCACATCGCACGTGTGTCTCTCAGCCATCTCCAGGCTCAGGAAGAGGAACTATCATCATTGGCTAGGCTGAGGTCGTGTGTCTGCCCTGGAACCAATCACTGTGTCTGGGTGAAGAGTGCTCTGGTTGGCAGAGCCTGGATCCCTCGCCCGCCCTGGGAGCTCAGACCCATCCAAACCACATGAGTGGAGGGTCTGCTGAGAAAGTTATTCCCAGAGGGAGGTCATGCAGAGTTGGCTGTGTATTAACATGGTTCAGAATTCAAATAGTACACCCCGTTCATCTAATACTTCCCCATTTCTGTCCCTCAACGAACTATCCCCCCTTCCCAGAGGCAACCAGTGGTACCAGTTTCTTGAGTATCTGTATGAGTGTCCTGTTGCTGCTATAACGAACCGCCACAAATTTCGTGGCTTGAAACAACACAAATTTATTTAGTTTTAGTTGGATAGGATAGAAATCTGGCACAGGTCTTATCATTTAAAATCAAGGTGCTATGTATTTTAATTTAAAACCGAATAAAAAAAATAAATAAAATAAAAAAAAACGAATAAAAAGCTGCATTGCATATTTAAGTGTGGCATGTACCTAAGTCTAATGAACTGAAAATGTATAACCCACCAATCATTGCCCTGGGTCATGGCCATCATTAATTCATTCATTAATTAGTTTGTTTTTACATGGTCATCATTTATTTTTAAGGGAGTAGAAGGCATAGCACATAGTAAAAGTATTGCTTTGTGAAACTTTTGTTTCAGTCTTTCGTGGGTGAGTGCATATGTGTGAACTAGGTCATGATATAAAAAGTATTTTTTACTGTGAGTCACACTCAAAAATGTTGGGAAGTTATTATTATATAGTTTAGTGGTTATATGAGGTTTTTCTGGGGTCAGACTGTCTGGCTCCATCACTTACCAGCTGGGTGACCTTGAATAACTGACTTAATCTCTCTGAGCCTCAGTTTCCTTGTCTGCAAAATGGAGATCATAATCATACTCCACCTTCCAGGGTTTGTGGGAAGTCCTTAGCAGTGATTGGCACATGATAAGCATTTGTTATTATTATCCTTGTTTCTATTGACTTTGAGGGGGTGAGATGTTCATGGGAGAAAGAGCAGAGGCTAGGCAGGGATCTTTGTACAGATGGGAAAGGTGGCCTCAGCTCAGAGGAGCAGGGCTGAGATGGGTGAGGAATGGGGGGGGGGGGGGTTGTTCTCACACTAACCCAGACTAGGTGGGAAGTCAGGCTGCTGTGGCACTCAGTATTCCAGCTCCAGGTGAAGATTTGGGAGGTGCCTGATGATATGCAAATGAGATTATACTCTGAGGAGTCCTATCATGAGCCCACCAGAATCCTCCAAATCTGAGCACAAGCTGGTTGATTTTATTCTTTCATCCTATCAGGAAGTATATATGGAGTTCCTAGGCTATGTCAGACCCTGTTCCAGGGCTAGGGACGCAGCCGAGAACCAGCAGGGCAATGTCCTTGTCCCCAGGGTATGCATAGCCTAGAGATGTGTAAGGACTAGACATGTGGGTAATTACAGACGTGTTGGATGGTATTAAGGAAAAGTTCAGAATATTACGGACAGGTCAAACGGGAGACTGATGTTCCCATGGTCGGGGGGTGGGGGGAGCAGTTGGAGAAATCCTCTTGGAGTTGTATTTGGCTAATAACTGTGCAATGACTAGGAGCAAGAAAGGTCAAGGGCTTTAGGGGGAGGGGGAGGACGTCAGGGGGATAGTGGGGCATTTGCAAAGACCTTGCTGTGGGAGATGACGTGGCCTTGTGTGGGAACTGAAGCAAATTCAGTTTGTTGTTTGGAACCCGAGAGAAAGTGGCATCAAAAAAGGGCGGGGGTGTGGGTGGAGAATGGCTCAGGCAGGAGTCTTGAAAGGGGCCACAGAGAAGAGCGGCTGAAGTCTTCTGGAGTCCTAGCATTAATGTCTTAGGGATTTGAGAAGTATATTCCACACACACACACACCCCAAAAAAACAAAAGGAAATAAAACAAAACTTGAGAGCTGCTTTAGAAGGAAGACAGGCCAGGGCTTAGGGAAAGGAGGGGTAAGAGGCAGCTGTTCAGAACAGCAATTCAGGGGACTGCAGATTGGGGTCCCAGAAGAATTGATGAAAAGGAGGTACCAATTCAGCTGCAGAACAGCTGTCCTGGAGACTGCAAACCCTGTGGCACATTTTAGAAAAATTCTGAAAGTTCTCCAATGTCAGGATCTATGGGTGAGAACTAATAAGATTAAATTTCATTAGGATTAATGTCAGAGTCAGTCTGTGGGGTCATTCATTCACTCAACAAACATTCACCAAATGATGCTTTGAAATCAGAAAGTCCAGGGTTGATATCTAAGGTCTGTCATCTACTAAATTGCTAAGAAAGTGCCCACTTTGTGACTCAGTTTCCTTATCTGTAACTTGGGGATGACATTACCTACTTCCTAAGGGGTTGGGTTGGTTCTGGACTCTAGACTGGGCTTCAAGGACATAGAAATGAAAAAAAGCAGGTCTCTGGGCTCAAGTAGCTGCAGTCTTTTGGGGGAGACAGACAAGAGACGAGGCAATTTCCATACCCTGGGATTAGGGACACAATGGTGGAAACATTGGAGGCTGTAGAAGCAGAGAGGAGGGATTCCTTGGGTCAAAAAATCAACTGCTAAAAAATTCATAGGTTACGCCTCAGAGTTATTCAGATCTCTTTTAGTTGTAGGTGACAAAAACTCAATTAAAACTGACTTATTGGCTCATACAGTGGGTAAGTAGAGAGGTAAAGGCTTCAGGTTTGGCTGGATCCAGGTGCTCAATGAAGGTCCCAAGGACTTGTTCTCACTCTACTGCTTTCTTTTGTATTGGCTTCATTCTTAAGTAGGCTTGGGGTGGTAAGATGACCACCAGTGGCTCCATGCTTATTTCCTGCCAGTTTAACCAATCCAATGCAAAGAGATCTTTTTTTTCCTCAATAATTTCAAACAAATTCTAAGGATTGAGTCTCATTCCATGTCTTGTGTCATGTGTCCATCTCTGAACCAATCACTGGGGCCAGGAGAATAAACTATGTTGAATGGCCCTGCCTGCCTCCCGTGCTCGGCCTTAGAGCCAGGGTGGGGTGGCATTTGAGCAGGGACATTGGCTTTTTCTTGCCTCTGGATTCAAACTAAAACAGCTCTTCCTGGATCTTGAGCCTATTAGCCTGCAGACTGGAAGAACATCATTTGCTGTCCTGGTTCTAAGGCCTTCAGACACGGATTAGAGCTAAACCATCACCTCTTCTGGGTCTGCAGCTTGCTGACTCACCCTGAGATCTTTGGATGGGTCAGCCTCCATGATCACGTGAGCCAACTCCTTATATTCTCTCTCTCTCTCTCTCTCTCTCTCTCTCTCACACACACACACACACACACACACACACACACACACACACACCTATCTCCTATTGGTTCTATTTCTCTGGAGAATTTTCTAGAGACTATTACTATTGCTGTCAAGGTATTACTGTGTGTTAGGAATTGTGCTGGGTGATGGATGGTTTTTTTTTTTTTTTTTTTTTTTTTCATTTTATCTATATCACTGCCTTGGGAGTAAGGCATATTCTTCATTAGTCTTCTAAGACTAGGAACCTGAGGCTCACCAAGGTGAAATGATTTCCTGGGGTCCCCCAGCTGGCCAGTGGCAGCACTGCCATTTGTACCCCAAGACCCTTCCCGTCTCGCTGTACTCCACCACTTTGACAGAGCACAAAGCCAAATTCTGGTTCTTTATGTGGGAAAAATGAACTAAATATATCTCTTGTGAGCCTTCATGAGGAAAAATAAAGAAAATAATATGCTTTGGGTGTGAGAGAGAAATATAATGACACAAAGAAAGTAAAATAATTATAATAAAACAGCTTGGAGGGCACCTGGGTAGCACAATTGGTTGAGCGTCTGCCTTTGGCTCAGGTCATGATCCCGGGTCCTGGGATGGAGTCCAGGTCACGCTCTCTGCTCAGCCGGGAGCCTGCTTCTCCCTCTCCCTCTGCCTGTCGCTCCCCCTGCTTGTGCTCCCTCACGTTGGCTCTCTCTTTCTGTGTCAAATAAATAAAATCTTAAAAAAAAAAATACAGCTTGGGAACTTCAGAGCAAAAACATAGAAAATCTAGAGGAAAGAACCAGAATTGACTCAAGAAGAGGTCGGAAAAGTTAAAAGACAACTAACCACAGGGAAAAGTGAAGTTGTTAAAAATTAACCAAAAGGTTTCATTTAGCAGAAATCGATGCCCAGTTCCTCAAATCATTTATTGAAGCAAAGAACAACCTTAAGGACCAGGTGTGTCATTCCAGCACAATTAGGAAAACTCCAGATCATATTCACTTATGAATAGAGATGCTGAGATTCTCAATAAAATGTCAGTGACATATTAAAGAATAATAGATCATGAGCCGATAATGTCTGTTTCAGGAGGCAGAAGTGGTTCATCATTACACGATCTGACAGTGTAATTCATTACGTCATTACCTCAGTAAATTAAGTGAGGAAAACCAGGGCTTAAATAAAAATGCTGGGATGGCAATCTGATAAAATTCCACAGCTGTTGCTAGAAAAAACTCCAAGTAAAACTGAGGATAGAAAGAAACTACATGAATAGGATGAAAATAATTCCTACAAACTCACAGTAGCCACACTGTCATACCGTGAATCATGAATCAAGCTCAACAGAGTGACCAATAAGGCTGGATGGTTACTGTCCACACTGTTATTTCTAGCTAATGCGATTATACACAAAAATGAAATAAGTTGTGTCAATATTCAAAGGAAGTGGTAAAATCATCTTTTTTTCCAGCAGATATAATTGCAAGCTTAGAAAACTCAAAAGAAGCTACTTAAAAAATATTCTTCACATGAGTATTTGTAAATGATTAATTGATAAACTACTCGAATATGTTCTAAAGATGAAGACTTTAGTAGTTTTTACTAGGAATCATGGGTTAGAAAATGAATGTAGAAAACCATTTCGTTCATATCAGTGATCCAAATGATCAAATACAATGAGATTTAACAATAAAAGTATTAGACAGATGGAAACGACCGTAAGATTTAATTAAAGAAGAAACAAAAGCCTAACTGAATGGCTTGTGTGGACACATATCCCATGTTCTTAATGGGAAGATTTAATTTCACAGCACCAAGCCTTCCCAAATTAATCTTTAAATTGTGTAAAATTCCAATTCTAATCTCAACAAGGTTTTGCAGACTGTGTATGGAAAAATCTCTAAGGAATTTTTGAAAATGAGGACTTAGGGTGGGGATAGGACAGGCTGTCCTCCCAGTTGGGCAAAAGGGCTTGGACTGGATATTTCCATCTGGATCTGATGTTCCCTACCTTCCCGGATTCCCCTGGAAGCTGACCCCTCTCTCTGGTTGTGTCTGCGGCTCCGGGTTCTCTGACCTGTGGTGGGTTTGGGGCAGCAGGAGGAGGCACTTGCAAGGGCAGGAGGGTAGGAAAAGATCAAAGTGAGCATATTTATTCCCTCCTTCCCTGCTGGGCTATGGTGGGCAGGCTGTGTCCTCCTACTCAAGACAGCACTCCCTTCTCCCTAGGACTCTACCCTCCTGATTCCAGGGCACACTTCCTCCCAGTGCTGTGCTTGCAGATGTTGAACAACAGGCTCTGGGGGCAGGAAGCTCTGATATTTAGCATTTGCCAGTTTCCTTGGTGTAAATATTCCCACCATGGCTGGTTTCAAGTTACCCGGATGGTGTCTCATGTAGCTGGAAAGAAATGCTAACAAGTGGCTCTTGCCTGCAAGTGTGAGCTAGCTTCTGCATTCCTCTATTTCCCCCTGGGGTCCCTCTCAGGTCCAGGGGCAGTAATAGCACCTCTGTCATAGTCCTCTACTACTCTACCCCTTGGTGGCCTCCATAAACCCTGCCCATCCCTTGGCCAATAGTCTCTTTATCAAACTCCTCCGCGGAGTCATGCTTGACTGGGCCATTTGTTTCCCACCGGGACCCTGGCTGCGGCTATATCACTAGAAAGCTAGGGAAGGAAAAACATGAGAATAAATACATAGACTAGTAGGACATTATAGAAACTCCAGAAATTAATCTAAGTATATACAGGAAATTTATATACCTATTGATCAAAGTGTATATGGGAATACATATATTTATTTATAGAAATCGATATATTTCTTAATTTGTTTACTTAATTTGTTTACATTTGTTTACATTTAAATTCAGGAGAAACAGGATGTTTTATTAAAAAATGGTACTGCCTTGGGGTGCCTGGGTGGCTCAGTCAGTTAAGCATCTGCCTTTGGCTCAGGTCATGATCCCAGGGTCCTTGGATCGAGTCCACTTCAGGCTCCCTGCTTCACTGGCAATCTGCTTCTCTCTCTCCTTCTGACCCTCCCCACTGCTCATGCTCTCACTTGTCCTCTCTCTCTTTCAAATTAATACGTAAAAAAATCTTAAAAAAAATAGTATTGCCTTAAGTGGCTGCCTATTTACAAGAAGGTAGGTTAGGGACACCTGGGTGGCTCAGTGGTTGAACATCTGTCTTGGGCTCAGGGCATGATCCTGGGGTCCTGGGATTGAGTCTGCCATTGGGCTTCTTGCAGGAAGCCTGCTTCTCCCTCTGCCTGTGTCTCTGCCTCTCTCTGTGTCTCTCATAAATAAAATCTTTAAAAAAATTTTAACCAGTTGCATATCAACCTACAGAGGCATCCATAATGTATGTTGATCAATCAAATTTTACAAAGGGCAAGGATCTTACTTACATGACCATATGTTGGCATTTGTATCATTGCATTTGTATCATCATGAGGGGAAAAAAGAATATGGAAAGATAGTTACCCAATTATTAAGCTTAAAGTGTGAGTTGACTTTCAGGGAGAAAGTGAGGTTTTCTTTTCTTTTTCTTTTTTTCTTTTTTTAAGCTAATCTCTTGTTGATTGACTTTTTTTTTTTTCCAATAACATATATTGCTTTGGTTGTCAGGGAAAAAAATGCAATCATGTGCACACAAACATGCTTACATACTTCTATGTTTAAAAATGTGAAAGCAGTGTAGCAGTGTTATGTAGACTTCACTGTATAGATACGCTGTGTTACATTTAACCAGTTTCCTACCATTAGGCATTTAGTTAGTTTTCAGATTTTCCCTCTGCAGCAGGTTATCCTTATACGTGTACTTGCATATGCGATCTGTCCATTCAGATTATCATTCATATTTTTGTATCTCCTTTATGCCGGGTCCTGGTTTAGGCGCTGGGGAGACCGCCCTTACGGATTTGACATTAAGTTGTGGGTCACAGAAAATGAATCTGTGAGTAAACCCAGATACAGCACAACGTCTAATAATGTCTAACAGAAAACAAAACAAGGTAAGAGGAAGAGAGGGATGTGAGGTATGGGGTGGGGGGTGGCTGCTTCCAGTAAGCTGGTCAGGGATGAACTTGATGATGTGGTGACAGCGACTTGAAGGAAGAGCCCCTTGAGACCAGCATTCAAAAATATAAAGAAGAAAATAGAAACAATCTTACCAACCAAAGATACTTCTATTTAACATTTTGGGGTTTTTCTTTCAATTAGTTTCTATGCAGCTAGTTTTTAAAACATAATATTGGAATGATATATATATAGTTCTTTTTTCTCTTCCCTGGGCTTTATGCTATACGCATTTTCTCATGTTTTTCTGATTATTTCCTCAGGATAAACTCTCGAGAGCAAAAGTACTGATTCAAAGGATATGCCCATTTAGCCTCTTGGTAATGATTATTTATATCATTTTACGTTCCCACCAGCAGTAAAGAAGCAGCCCCATTTCTCCACATTTTTGCCAGCACTGACTCCAGCTGTCTTAAATCTTTGCCAGTTTGATTGCTTTTTTTTTTTTTTAAAGGGAAACCCATCTCATGGTCGTTCTCTCTCTCCCTCTTCTTCTTTTTTTTTTTTTTATTAGTAGTAGAAGTCAATAACCCTTCCATTTTTCTAAAAAGAAGAATATAGATGAATTTAAGAATTCATTTATTTTAGGGATGCCTTTGTTGCTCAGTGGTTGAGCATCTGCCTTCAGCTCAGGTTGTGATCCTGGGGTCCTGGGATCAAGTCCCACATCAGGCTCCCTGCAGGGAGCCTGCTTCTCTCTCTGCCTGTGTCTCTGCCTCTCTCTGTGTGTCTCTCATGAATAAGTAAGTAAAATCTTGAAAAAAAGAAAAAGTAATTCATTTATTTTTTCAGGCAACAAACATTCAATGTCTTTTGTGACCAGGCTCTTGCAGATGAGGTGATGCAAGACCACCCGAGAACCTAGAGGTTTGGTACCATTGCTTGGTTTTGTGGATGGAGAAATTGAAACACAGTGTTTGAAGTTCAGTGATTTGCCCAAATCTGCAGGTGACTTAGTTGAAGATCTGGGACCAGAACTTGGATCTCAAATGCTCTTTGTACAACAAAACACTGCCTCAAGAAAATACAAAACAAAGCACAGGGCAGACTTTTTGATTGGAAAGTATGATTTGAGGAGAGTGGGAAAGTGGTTTAGTCAAACCTGAGTAGCTATGGGGACTTGGCTTTGGGGTGCACAGAAAGTGCTGCCAATGTGACATTCTGCAGTTGGTCCCGAAGGTTGGGGAGAGAAGTAAACGTCAGGAAATTAGCTCTGTTGGCTGTCTTTGTCATTCTGAACCCCTCGCCCCTCCCCAAACCCATTTCAGAAATCCGGTCCCATTTTTCTTGCCTCTGACCCTGGTGGCTGAAATTTCTCTCAGTATCGTAAAACCCAGGGTTGTAAAAATCATATTGTAACTTTAAGAGCCACATCTGTTTTAATCATTTTTTTTCTGTTTTAAGAACACAACGGGATCTTAATGGCAGCAATAAAATGGAAAAGTTGAAGGAAATTATCACAGATTTGTAAAGCTATAAGGCAGGTTCCTGGGCTCATGTGAGCAGTCAAATTACAAAGAAACAACCCAATTGCTTTTATTGCAGGCAGATCTCTGGTTTAAGAATTTCTCAGTTTAATCTATTGATGAGGATTAGTATTTTATTCACTTCAGCACTCATAATAGCTGCGGTACGCATTA
Source organism: Vulpes lagopus (assembly GCF_018345385.1). NCBI lineage: Eukaryota > Metazoa > Chordata > Mammalia > Carnivora > Canidae > Vulpes > Vulpes lagopus. Next base: position 13,801,198 of record NC_054841.1, read on the forward strand.
CCTGATGGGCCAGACTGGTGAGAATCACGAATTTCTGAGATGCAGAGAATTCCAGAGAAACTGCGTGAGGGGGAAAGTATTGGGGCTCCCAAATGGGGCAGACCTGGTTTTAATCCCAAATCTGCCCTGTTTAACTGTGCATGTGGCTTTGGGCAAACTCCTACCCTCTCTCACCTCCTCATCTGTATTTGGGGCTACGGAAGCAAGTTTTGCAGTGAAATGTGCAAGGGAATCACCCGGTGTGATGCCAAGCAAACAGTAGGTGCTTAATGAATGGTGGCTGGCATCTGGTTTTCCTTCTGATGAGTAAGGTATTTGGAGCAACCACTGTTGGCATCTACATCCTCTTGAACTGACCGCCTCTCACCAAAGGACCCAAAGAAGGCTCGCTGCAAACACCTGCAATTCACCGCCTACAATTTTTCTGGGCCCAGGAGCGTGCTTGGCCTGTGTTCAGGGCAAACCAGAGTGCTGATGAGTTAATGCCCACCACACGGCCCTCACCCAATGACAGACGGATGGGGTCTGGAGGATAAATAGCTCTGCTCCCTCTCCCTGCAGGAGGCACGTGTTCCCCGCTGCCTCCCAGAGTGTCCTGTAGGATGAAGCTGCCCATGGTGGTGACCTGCTTGGTGACATACTTTGTTGGCTTCCTTCTCTTCTCTGGCTTCTGTTGCCTCTTGGTCCGTTCAGGCAGCTATGACATGTGTGACCTGCCACGTGACTTATGAACAACAGAAATTTATTTCTCATAGTCCCAGAGGCTGAAAGTCTGAGGCCAGAGTGTGAGTGTGGTCAGGTTCCGGTGAGAACCATGTGCCACATTGCAAACTGCCAAGGTCTCATATCCTCACCTTGCAGAGAGAGAGGGCACGAGAGAGGGCTTGGGGGGTCCCTTTTATTTATTTTTTGGGGGGGTCCCTTTTAGAAGGGCGCTAATCCCATTCATGATGGCTCCAGCCTGATGACCTACCTCCCGAAGGTTCCACCTCCAAATACCATCACATTGGGGATTAGGTTTCAACATACAAATTCTGGGAGGACACAAACATTCAGTTCTTCATGTTGTGTGTACAAGGACAGAGGCAATGAGGAATAGAGGAGGGACAAGGAAGATGGGCCCTGGGTGTCCTAGTAACTTCTAGAACTGCTGGGATCTACCTCTGTGCCTGGGAGCCGCTTTCTCTGGAAGCCTGGAAGGCCTTATCCCCTGCAGCTCTCAAACAGGGACTCTCAGATGTTAGTGTGGAAACAGCCTGGCTCCCTCTCCCCTTGGGCAGAACAGCTGAATATACCTGCCCCACTCCCCAGGGTTGTGGATGGGGAAGCTGTGGTCCCCCAGGCAGTCGCTGGCCTGATAGGACTCGCTGTACAACCTCCTTCTCTTCCTTGTCTCATTCCCCATTTCCCTTTGGATCATCCCCTCTTAGGTCTCAAATAAACGACATTCCCTCTGATACTTGTCTCGATGACTGCTGCTCCCGGGGAACCCATATGTCAAGGGTGTCCGATATTTGAGTGATGAGAAATCAGTTGTGCCAAGAACTGGATAAAGAGTGGGGTAGAAGGATGCCTGGGTGGCTCAGCGGTTGAGTGTCTGCCTTTGGCTCAGGGTGTGATCCTGCGGTCCTGGGATCCAGTCCTGCACTGAGCTCCCCCAGGGAGCCTGCTTCTCCCTCTGCCTGTGTCTCTGCTTCTCTGTGTGTGTCTCTCATGAATAAATAAATGAAATCTTTAAAAACAAAACAAAACAAAACAAAAACTACCGAGAATCATCCCGATGTGGTAAACACTCTGTTCTTGTTACTTCTACCACTATGACTACTTGGGACATAAATTGAGACGCTACCTGTTGATCTCCAAGTAAATCAGGACCCAAGCACTCCCAACTCTCTCCATCATGTGGTGTGATGACAACAGAGATGAAAGGGGCTTGGAAACTCTTTGTTTACTCTCCTGTCTGCCCCTCTGAGCTCCAGGGACCGTGACTAACTTGCCTTGGTTCCAGGGCTAGACGGGGGCCGCTCAGAGCACAGCTCAGTGTGTCCACCCAGAGAACAGGTAAGCAGAGGAGCAGAGCTGCTCTTGCCAGTCCACACTGCCGGCAAGGGAGCACTAATGAGGTTACTTCAGCAAAGTCTGACATCTAGGCCATTCAAGAGGTGCTTTCATTGCCCAAAGGTGGCTCCAGGGTTTTTAGAGTGTGTCTACCCCAGAGTTAAAAGCTTTTCTTAAGAATGAAGTTCCCTGCAGGGGCTTTGCAGATCTGAGATAAGGCCTCCCGCAGAGCCTGCGTAACCTGAGCCTGCCCAGACTTTGGCAGAGCCATCTGGGTATTGCTCACAAGTGAGTGAGGACTGAAGGCCTGCCCAGGTAGCCCCGCCAGCTCCTGGCCCCTCTCAGCCAAGAACCAAGTATGGAGATAATGACCCTCCAGTGAAAGCCCCTTAATCCCAAAAGATGCTTAAAAAGCCAAGTCTACTGTCAGTGGGGGTGTCAATTGTTGTAATTCTCTGGAAAGGCCAATTGACAAAAGCCAGTGCCTTAGAAAACCATACTGGAGCCTGCGGCCAAAGGCAAAATGTGCATCCCTGATATATGCTTTATGTAACTTTTTTCATGGGTAATTTCTTTCCAGAAGTAGATTGTAAGAGTATTAGTGATGAGTTTGCTTCCATTAAAGTCAGGAAAGTAAAACTGATAGAAATTCCATTTGGGGAATAAATAAAATATTTAAACATAAAAATAACGCCATGAGTTTGATGTGCCTAGTTTTCAACTTTTCAATATATTTTTTCAACTATTTTAATGTTCCAGAAAAAAATTGCCATTTTATATAAAGAATATATAAAATGCTTCGTATAGAGGCACACATTTCTTTTGGCCACAGGCTCCAGTTCAGTTCAGTATGGTGCTACTGGATCCCGACAATAAAACTGTGATCTTTTGTTCATCGTGGACTATTTTTAACACTATTTTTGTTTTTTTTAAATATTGCATTAAAATATGATTTCTCCTGATTACTGAGGCTTTTGAGTGTCTTAATTTTGTGCCTGAGTCCTTCGGTCCTCACCCTAGGTTGGGCAGGCTTGTCCCAGTCCTGGGAGAGCCAAATCACATGTGGGCTTACTTAGCCCACAACACCACCTCTAGGACCTGACTCTAAAAAAAATCCCACAGCAGGGCACAGAGATGTGCATTCAGTGATAACAACTGTAGCACTGGGAAGCAAGTCCCAAAGCCCTTCAGAGAGGACTGCTTAAGTATGCAATGGTCCATCGGAGGATGGTGTATTTACAGCTGTAAAAAGGAATATGATTGCTTTGACTTTTTTGGCATAGAAAGACATCTAAGAAATATAAAGAGGAAAAGTTCCAAAATGCTCTCTACCACAAGTCCAATATTTCTATTTGCACTATTCAAAGTGTTTTGTGTGCATTAGCTCAGTGAACCTCACAACCTTCCTCCAAGGTTATAGATAGGAAACTAGGACCCAGAGAAGTTAAGTCATTTTCCCAAGACACAGAGCACCCTAACAATTGTTTGTTTGTTTGTTTGTTTGTTTGTGTGCAGGCAGTCTGGCCCCCCAGAGTCCAAGATTTTAAGCACTGAGTTAAACTGCCTCTCATTTGATTGTGGAGTTTATGTTTATTATGTCCATATAATGGAGGAAGAATCATGGGGCAAGACACAAAACCGTCACTAACGGTTATCTCAGGTGGAGGCGAAAGATCGGCCACTTTCACTGTAAACATAATTTGATAAAGTGTGAATTCTTAATCAGGAGTATATGCTATTTTTATTATAAGAGGTAAGAACTATTTTATTAAGTGCTTGCTGTATACTAGTTCTTATGCAGGGCATTTTCAAGGCACTATCTCCTTTAGCTCTTGCAGTAGCAGAATTAATGATACCATTAACTCTGCATTAACCGGAGAATGACACCACTCCGTAGAGCAGAGAACCGAGGTTGGAAAAGATGAAGTGCCCTGACCAAGCTTGCAGAGCTCCAAAGCGGGACCGATTTCCCCCTTGGGTCCCCCAAAGTAGGATTGTGCTGCACCTACTACTTTGGGCCTTGCCTTTCCTATCATATTTTTTTCCATAGCTGCGGGTCCGATTTCCTACTCCATCCCCTATTGCTGGGCATTTAGGTTACTGAAAGGGACTGCACTCTTTTTGCAGCAGGGGGAGGGGTGGGGCTCTGGGGAGGCCACCTGTCCAGGGGGCTGGACTGCGCAGCCAGGTGGAGGGACGAGGGCGGGGCTTGCTCCCCCATCCCCAACCCCCACCGACGCCCTGTTCTCCGTGGCCCCTTCCCCAAATTCCAGGCTCGGAAGAGAAGCTCCACGCGGAGGGGCCGCGCTCTCCTGCCACCAGCTCCCCGAGGGCCCGGCGCCTGCTGCCGCGGGCGGCCCCATCTGCGCGGCGCAGGTGTGCCCGGCCCCCGCCCAGCCCGGGGCCGCGAGCCCTCGGCCCCCGTGGCCCCCGCGAGCCCGGCGGGCAGCTGCGCGGGCTGCCATCTGCGAGCTCCGGGCGCCGGGCAGGGCGGCGGGCGGCGGGGGAGGGGCCCCATTCAAGCGCTGCCAGGGCCTAATTGATGAGAAATGGCCCCGAGCAGGTGCGAACCTGTCTCGGGAGGCGGCGAGGCGGAGGGCAGGGGCCCCGGGAGGGGAGGCTGCTTCGAGGGCGCGCAGCTGTCGAGGGGTCGTTACCGAGACTTCCCCCCACCCAGGGGAGGGGGAGGACGCGGGTGGGGGCGGAGAGTGAGAGCGCAGGAGAAAGTGGGTGTTGGGGGGGGGGGGGGAGAAACCCTTAACCCCTTTGTCGCACGCGGAGCCTCGGGAACTTAGGGCCCCGAGGAGCATCTCAGCCCGGGTGACCTCACTCCTTGGCGGAGCCAAGCCAGGTGGGATCAGCCTCGCGCCAAGGACGGCCAGCAGGTGGTATAGCTCCACGGGGACTCCCAGTTCTCAGTTTGGGGTTGTCCCCAAGACACACTCGGTGGTGCTGAGTGACCCCTCCACTTCCATTTTTTGCTGTTTCAGGTATGTCTGTGAAATGCTGTAGCTGGGTTTTGAAATTCTGTCCCATTGTCCATGTTTATATTGACTGCATCAATCGTTTAGCGCTCTGCTTCCTCTAAAAGACCAATCAAAGTGCAAATTGTGTTTTTCCGGGGCGCCTGGGGGGCTCAATGGTTGAGGGTCTGCCTTTGGCTCAGGTTGTGATTCTGGAGACCAGGGATCGAGTCCCACCCGGGGCTCCCTGCAGGGAGCCTGCTTCTCCTTCTGCGGATGCCTCTGCCTTCCCCACCCCCCTCTGTATCTCTCATGAATAAATAAATAAAATCTTTAAAAAAGAAAAAAAATGTGTCTTTCCTAGGATGTTTACAGGACTGATGTGTATAATTATGGTTCCCTAGGGCCCTGCAGATGGAGGGAGACCTGCAATGTGGCAATGGGTCCCATTGGGTAGTGAGCCTCCTCTTCATATCAGCTGCTCCCTCCTTGGTCCTTGGGATTGAGAGGAGAGCTCATTTATACTTAATTTCCAAAGGCTCAATATGGGGCCCTTCTCAGCAGTGCAAATCCAGGATCAGGGGTCCTCCTGGTTCCATCTCCACCTCTCAAAACACCACTTTACTCGGCTGCCCCAGAGGCCAGTGGAACGGAATCCGTATTCTCAGCATCAGACCCTTTGCCAGGTTCTCACCTGCCATAGCCAGAGTGATCTTTTCAAAATGAGAAACTGAGCTCATCTCCTGCTACTAAAAACCCTTCAATAATTCCCTATTCCACAAGAATAAAATTTTGATCCCGACCTTGCCTGAGGGTCTTAGTGGCCTTGCTCCAGGATGACTCTCTACCTTCTTGTCCTACTCAGTTTCCCTGGTATGTGCCGATCCTGCCACACTCAGGCAGCATTGCACAATAAGGTGCCTACTCTGGGCCAGGCACTGCTCTGGGCCCATGGGAAGTAATAGTAAATGAAACAGAAAAAAATCTCTTCTGCATGAGGCTGGCATTCTAGTCAGGGAGACAGACAAATGGACAATTAAGATACGCAGTGTGGCTAACTCCCAGTGATGACTGCCCTTAACTCGGAGCCTTTGTACGTGCTGTTCCCCTTGCCCACAACACCGTTCCCCAGCCATTCACATGCTTGCAATCTTCAAATCTTTGTTCACTGTTGCCTCCTCAGTGGGACCTTTCTTGACCTTACTATTTAAAATCACTATTCTTGCTTGAATTCCCTGTTCATTTGATTTGGCTTTCTTTGTCTCTATAGTTCTAACACCATCTGACACACTGTGTATTTGCTTGTTTGTTGCTAGTTCTCCCCAATACTGTGTTAAACACAGCGCTGAGCTGTATTTCCCAGCATTCATTCCTTACAACTGAACGTGACCCAGTGATTGAGTTTAATAGAATGTGGTAGAAGCGATGGATACCACCACCTTCAGGCCTTGGGCCACAGAATCTCCTGCAAGGTCTTCCACACTTGCTCTTCTCCTTCTCAGTCTGTGGTTGCAGAGGATGGGGGAGGAGAACCTCTGAGGCCCTAGAACAGGGCTTCCTAAACTGGACTTTCTAATTTGGGATCAGTCCAATGACCCTCAAGTTATCTACAGATAGAAGGCAGAGGAGGGGCCCTGAATTTGGACATTTAAATAATTGCATCTCTATTTTCACGCACTTCGGATTGGAAACTATCATTTCCTTCAATTACGAATGTAGTCAATGAGTCATAAGAGTAGTAGCAAAGTCTATCACTTGTTTTTCCAGGAGAAATGACAACTGTTTTCATATTGTATGATAGTAGTTGCAGATATATCAGAAATATTTGCAAATATATAGCAAACATTTTTTGTGAATCTGCAGACAGCAAATAATGTAGGCCATATGGTCTCTGTCACAGCTACTCGCCTCTGCCATTGGAGCACAAAAGCAGCCACAGACACTGTGGAACCTAATGAGTGTGGCTGTGTGCCAATAAAACTTTATTTACACAAAGAGGTGGCAGGCCTGCCCAATGTGGCCTGTGGTCAGTAGTTTTACTGATCCTGGGTTTATAATCATCCTTACTTGAAATTAGGGTCATTATTAGACCTGCCACCACTTTGTCTTGTTATTTAATGTGTTGATAAAGCATACATAGTGCTATGTGACAAATTGAAAAATATGGTTTAATAACTATGTTTCAAAATAATTGGTGTCCTTTATAATCCTATATACTTTATTTTTAAAGGATTTTTGTTTTTTATTTTTAATTTATTTATTTTTATTTTTAAAGGATTTTTTAAATTATTTATTTTTAAGAGAGAGAGAGGCAGAGACACAGGCAGAGGGAGAAGCAGGCTCCCTGAGGGGATCCCAGGGATCCCAGGACCCCAGAATCACACCCTGAGCCAAAGGCAGACGCTCAATCACTGAGCCACTCATGCGTTCCTATATTTTATTTTTTACATTGAAAAACATTATCCCACATGGGGTGCCTGGTTGGCTAAGCCTCCTCCCCTCTGATCTTGATCTCATCTCAGGTCTCCATCTCAAGGTCATGAGCCTGAATAAGAAAGAAACTGAGGCTGGAGGGTTGTTTTTCCAGCAGCTGGCTTGCCTAAATACACTCCTCAGGGAATGTCGACTCCATGAGAATGGGATTGGGTTTGGGGGCGGTGGTCTCCGCAGCACCTAGAAGAGCCTGGGCCACAGTCCGCAGCAGTGACTATGAGACATGAGTGAGGAACACCCGAGTTCCATGGGCTTGTGGGGCCTGCAGGGTGGACTTGGAGGGAGGTGGGAGAACCTGAGCTGGTATCAAGACGCATGAGGCAGAGGCAGCCTAGGCTGCTCAAGCCGGGTTGGGGCGAGGGGACTAGGAGACCAGCCTCCAACGACTCATTCTCCTGGGCAGTGTGGGGGGCAGCTCTGACCCCCCTCTGCCTTATAATTCCCAGCATCTCCTACTGAATCTCTATTTCTTTGAGTCTCAGGTTGAGTGACTGAGTGCAGCCCTGACCAATAGGACAGACCTCGGATACATCACGAGGCTGAGAGGGAAGCAGTGTCTGACAGGGTTGAGACTTCAGCAGTGGGCCTACCGGAGGCCCCTTTCTTCTCCGTGTTGGGGCTTAGAGACTGGACTTACCCCCTCTTGTCCCCCTCCCTACCTCTCCACCTTACCCCTTAGACACCAAGCACCAGGCCATCCTCTCTGTCCCTTTCTCTCCTGGCTCCCCATCTTTTTCCTGTATTAGCTGCCACACATTATGCACCCTTTCTGTACCTCGGTTTTTTCAACTGTAAAATGGGACGATAAGAAAAGTTCGTTCTTTTCGGGGTTGCTGTGAGGATGAACGGACCAGGGCTCTGAGACACCTCCAGAGAGATCAAGGCCCTCTAATCATTTGAGTGGGTATAGGGAAAAAAGAAGACAGAAGAGGCATTTTCATTTCTGTCAATTTTTTGTGTATATTTAAATACCCTTTATGGGTATTCTTTCACAGATATTATTGCTTTGGATGAGGCTGAATTAAAAAAAATAAATCCAAGTGAAAGTAGTAGCACTAGATGAGTGGTAAAACATTAATTAAATGACTTGTGGACATGGACATCATTGCAAAAATTGAGAGGATGATTAAGGTTTGGGCTGCTTTGCTGTGTTGGAGAAAAACCTGTTTCTGGACCATTTGCTTCCAGAACCTTCCCCTTCAGGTGCTGGATGGAAGTGCTGGAAATCAGGCCAACCCTAAAGCAGAGCTATCTATGTTTTAGGGACTTCAATTGGGAGTAGGTGGTCTTTCCTTTTCAATTAAACCACTGAGGCTTAGGCTTGCTCTCCTGAGGCCAAGACTGGTGGGGATATTGTTGATGCCCTTATAGACAGTTGACTAGTGTCACCTCCCCCAAAGATCTGTCCCAGTCCTAACCCCAGTACTGATATGAGGGTTTTTGCAGGTAAGGATCTCAAGACGACATCATCCTGGATTAGAGTGGGTTCTGAATCTGTGACCAGTGTCCTTGTAAGAGAGAGAAGAGAAGACACATGGAGACACAGAGAGAAGGATGGGGAAGACAGAGGCAGAGATTGGGGGATGCTGCAACAAGCTGGGGAAGAGGCAAGGAAGGAAGGATTCTCCCCTTTTGGAACAAATGTGGACGTGCCAACACCTTGAGTTTGAACTTCTAGCCTCCAGAACTGTGACAGTACATTCCCATTGTTTGAAGCCACCAAGTTTGTGGTAATTTGTTGCAGTGACTCTAGGAAATGAATACACCCTCCCCTTAAAAAAAAAAAAGGCCCATTTGTTTTCTCTCTCACTTTGCAACTCTGGACTTGTCCTACAGGACCAGAATCCTATGGGATTTGAGGAAGGGAAGCTCATAACTTGGACCCACCTGGAGGTAGATTTCCTGTGAAGTTAATGAAGCTCAAATTTGCCCAATGCTTGCTCAGGCACCTTCCAAAACCCTGTGTGGAGCCCTAACACCGCAGTCACAGGGCCACATGTTTGTAAAACCTGCAAAAGATTTTGGCTACTATTCCTTAAGACCATTGTCTCTCTTTGCTTTGACTTTTCTGGCATACTTCCCCTTGTACTGCATGATATTGCGGTGGCTAGAGTGTGTTAGGGATCTGGGTGAAGGGAAGTTTGGTTGGGATTGCATTCAGTTGGCCATATGAGACATGTCAAGTGGCTCAAGGCCCATCTCTGGGCATGGTTAAGTCACCGCTTGTTCTCCAGGGTGAGAATGGCTTCCCAGAAAGCTCCTTCTACCCATGGTAATCCCAGAGTCATCATCATAGTGCAAGGATGGACATCATCAACAAACTGGTTGATGAGAGTCATCAATTAGTGAGAATTTGAGGTTAGTCACTGCACCTAGAAAACTTGAAAGGCCTTGAAATATTTTAGCTCATGTAGGAAAGACCCTTGGTAACAATTTCCCCAAATTCAATAGCCCTTCTGCAGATGTTTATGTTGTGGGCTGAATTGTGTCTTTCTCCAGAGTCATATGTTGAAGTCTTAGAGCCTAAGACCTCAGAATGTGACTCTATTTGGAGAAAGGGTCTTTAAAGAGGTGACTAAGTTCGAATGAGGTCATTAGTGTAGGATCTGATCTAACATGATGGTGTCCTTATAAGAAGAGAAGATTAGGGCACAGACACACACTAAGGGAAGACCATGTGAGGACACAGGGGGAAGACAGCCATCTCCATACCAGGGAGAGAGGCCTCAGGAGAAACCAGCCCTGCTGACACCTTGATCTTGGACTTCCACCTGCAGGTAGGGGAGAAAATAAATGTCTGTTGTTTGAGCCCCTCTGTGGTGCTTTGTTATGACAGCCTTAGCAAACTAAGACACTATGTGACGTGACCTAAAATGGGTTACAAAGCCAAAGGAAACTTTTGTGCACTGTTGATTGTTTTTTTTTCCCCTGGTCAACCTTTTTAGAGGAAAGAATGAATTGCATTTTCTTTTCTCCCTGTGGGAAATGATATTTATAAGAAGACATAATCAAGATGTCTGTGGTCAAGGGGGAAATGGCCCCCAAGTGTCTTTCCTCCATGAACTACGACATTTCAGGGTATTTCAAATTTTCTTGTGAAATGACTAATCTTAAATATTTGCTGAATTAATGACTCTCAAAGTGTGCCAGGCAATTAATAAAAATATTTTTTTTGCTGGATTTTGTGGTTTGTGTCAGCTTCTAAGAAAGTAATTGGCTTCTTTTTCCTAGGTAAATATTTACTTTTGTGCCTGATTTTGTATGAATAATTTTGTCTTCTTCTTTAAGAAGGCCTCACAGATGGTATAAGCTTCAGGCCCAAGACTGGATCTGCCCCTCTCCCATCCCTCTCTATCTGTCCTCAGCAGGTCAACACTGCAGGGGACCTTTACCCCTCAGGGAAACCCCCCTCTACTTCCAACCACTTGGAGCCTCTCCTGTTTGGGTCCTATTTTCGGGGGGGGGGGGGGGTGAGTGTTGAGTGCAGAAGGGAAAGATGCATAATTGATGAGGCTCTGAATGTGGCTGGGCTGAAGAGGTCAATTAATTATTAAATATGGACCCAATGGGGAGAAATTTCATTATGGGGTCACTTAATTAAGTGGCAGGCCAGAGGGATATCCCAAGATGGGATTTCAAAGGCTCTTATTTCTGAGTTTGGTTCTGGACCGGGTCTGAATGTGTGGGGAAAAGAGAGAGGCTCTTAAACCTGGGACATTCATGTGAATCTAACCTCCCAACCCTCTCGCAGTTCCTCCCTCTGCCCTCCTTCCTTCCTTGCTTTCCTACCTCCATTCTCCTTCTCAACTGTTCTTCCTTCATTATTTCAAATATATCTATTGAACGTCATCCACACACCAGGCATTGTTCTAAACATCAGTGCTATGGTGGTGAAAACAGCTTAGATCCAGGGGGAGACAAGTAGTAACCAGGTAAATTATTGAATAAACAGGACAGCATCACATAGGTGTGCCGTGCCAATCTGAAAAATGGAATGATGGGGAGACCATCTGGATAGGTTTGCCAAGGTGGTCCCTCTGAGGTGGCAATGTTCGAGCAGAGTCCTGAGGCATGAAAAGGAAACAGTTGTGTGAAAGTCAGGCAGAAGAGCACTCCAGGCAGAGGGAACAGCAAGTGTAAAGGCCCTGAGGTGAGAGAAGCTGGTGTGTTCCAGGAAGAGCCAGGAGGCTGAGGTAATTGGAAGAGAGTGGGTGAAGGAAAGCATGGTAGGATATGAGGTTCAAGAAGGCCAAGGGGGATGCCTGGGTGGCTCAGCAGTTTAGTGCCTGCCTTTAACCTAGGCTGTGATCCCGGCCGGGATCCTAGGATCAAGTACCACATCGGGCTCCCCACAGGGAGCCTGCTTCTCCCTCTGCCTGTGTCTCTCATGAATGAATGAATGAATGAATGAATGAATGAATGAATGAATAAATAAATAATCTTAAAAAAAAAAAACAGAAGAAGAAGTGGCCAAGGGCCAACAGATGATGGAGGGACAGGGATTTTTTTTCTCAGTAGGCACTGGGGTAAACTGCCTACCACTCACTGTATTACTCAGTATGCTTTTCAGCTGAATGTGATGGAAATCAAACTCAAGCTATCTTATTTGAAACAGGACTGAATTGGGTCATGTGTCTGAAAAAAAAAACAAAAACACAGAGGTAGCAGGGTTTAGGCAGAGCTGAATCCAGTAGCTCAAAAGATGATGTCATGATGAATTTTCGACTCTCTCTCTTTCAGGCAGGCTTTTCCGATCTCATGGCAAAGGTGGCCTCCAGCCACATCATGATTTATCCTCCAAGCACAGAAACTTCAAGAAAGACCGTACCTCTTCCCAGAACATCCCAGCTAATATCCTGGTTTAGAAATTTATCAGATGGCCTCAGTCCCTGAACCAATCACTGTGAACTTCGACTGACCAGAATGTGCACTGGGGGAGATGGGTCCTCATAGACTAGGACCGAGGAACTCAAGGTGCTCAGGTGAAAACTGGGGGTCTGTGGCCAGAAGAAGAAGGAATGGATTCTGTGCAGACATAAACAACAGATGTCCACTATACCTCTCAGACAGTCTCTTTTTCTTTGCCTTCAAAAGGCTATTCTTTTAAAGAAATCCGTCAAAAGGAGTGATCAATCCCATCTTGACAATGGGCACATGGGAGCTTTGGGCATCAACATAAATCCTGATCACACAGGATTTACAGGCACAAGTTTTGAGTCTGACAGGCAGTGCGGAAAATTGGCAAGTGCTTGGGCTCTGGGGCCCAACAAATTAAAATTCAGGGTGAAGTGCTTTGAAAGGGACAAAGAGGGCCATTGCATGAGCAAAAGGAAACTCCTACCAAAAAGAGCCTTTAATTTTGGTAAATCTATCAATGGAAACTCACAGTGGAAAAAGTAATCAAAAATGCGTAAAGCAAAATATTCTGATAGGGTGGTGATCTTATGCAGCCATTCTGAAGAGCAAATGGGTGCTGCAGAGTCCATTTAACCATATGCAATTGTAGGGGACCCAACAACCCTCCCCCAGCTCTCACTGCTGGACAAATTATCACAAGCATCCACATGAAGATCTCGTAGGAGGCTATTGTGCCAACACTGGAGGTGTGATGAGGAGATGGGGCTTACCAGTGTGTCTGTTATGGAGAAGCAGATGGATAAAAAGTGAATGCACCCTGGGAACTCTGAGCAGCAGTTAGAACAATGGATAAGCCAGACCCACCCAGAACATGCACAGATTCTAAGAACCCAGTCCTTGTGTGCAGTGTAAGAAGCAAGAGATATAACAAAATGCCATTTGCAGGATAAAAATAGATATGTACACAAAATAATACAAATCATATAGTAATACACACATGTCAAAAAAAAAAAACATCTTAAACACACTAGATGGCAGCCTGTAAAGAGGAGAGGAAAACAAATGGGAAAAGAGGATTAAAGGGAACCAATTACTAATCTATGAAGAAGGGTCTTTCCTGGACCAATGGTGATGAGTCCAGGAACTGAGAAATAGGAGTAACTCAGCCTTCTGCACTTGAGGTGGAAAGAAAGAAAGGAAAGAAGGAAAGAAAGAAAGAAAGAAAGAAAGAAAGAAAGAAAGAAAGAAAGAAAGAAAGAAGAAAGAAAGAGAAGGAAGGAAGGAAGGAAGGAAGGAAGGAAGGAAGGAAGGAAGGAAGGAAGGAAGGAAAGGAGACTGACAAACCCTTAGTCGGAAGTGGCCAACAAATACCCTGTATCAGAGTGCTTGGCTTTAGGTAACAATGTTTGACTGCTGGTGGCTTAAGGAAGGAAGGCTGTGTCCCACACAATGAGAAATCTGAAGCAAGCAGCTGCTGGTGTTGATCACTAACTCACTCATGTCAGACCTGGTGTCACATTTTTGTGATCTTCTGCAATGTCCTTAAACTTCTAGCCTCACGGTTGCAAGGTAACTACTGCAACTCTGGACATCACACTTGACTTTAAGGCAGAAAAAAGGCAGGAGAGAATGAAGGGTAATGGCAGTTGCAAATGGTGCTTTTGTAAGAAAAGCAAACGTTTTTCCAGCTCTCTCCTGGCTGACTTTCTTATTTAAGGACCCATAGGCTAACACCTCACCTTGTGACCCGTAGGGGTGGGTGGGTCAGGGTGGGTGGATGTTTCCCATTAGGAAACAGTGGTGAGCTATCAGTTGGCTCTGGGAACATTTCTACCCTAACAACGGCCACCAGGAAGGAAGAACAGGGGACGGCCACCAGGAAGGAAGAACAGGGGACGTATAGCATATGCCATAGACCAGACACTGCTCTTTGTGTTTTACCCGTATTAGCCTGTTTACGTCTCACAACAGCTTTTAGGGTGAGCCTCATGGTTGTCCCCCATTCTGAAAGATGAGGGGATTGAGGCAAAGAGGTAATGAAATATCTTCCATAAGGGCACATGGCCAGAAAATGGGAAGCCAGGACCTGAACCTAGGCGGCATGGCATCAGAGTTCCTGAGTTCCTGTGTTGCAGGTGAGCTTCGAGCTCTGCCCTCCAGACCTCCCCAGGATGAAGCTCAAAAGTTCCAGATGTAATTAAGGATGTGGGGAGGGTGGTGTTGAGTACCACAATTAACATCTTATGGTTTTATATATATAAATATATAAAAATTTTATAAATATTTATAAAAATATTTATATATTTTTATATATGTGGTTTTATATATAAATATATTTTATAAATATTTATAAAAATAAATTTATATAAATCTATATATATTTGAGGTTGTCAATTGTGTATGTATACCTATATCTGTATCTCCATCCCTCCATCATGTCTATCTACCCATCCATCCATCCATCCATCCATCCATTCATTCATCACCTATCTATCTAAAGAAAAGGCAATACTCAATTTATTTGAGCAAAGCTGTGAAAGATAAAGAGTAAGCTGCATGAAGGAAAAGGCAGGGCAAGTCCGAGGGCAGAGAGTTGCTGGGCAGGGGGAGCAGCAGGCTCTGTGCTGTGAGGTGCGACAAAGTCTGCAGCAATTAGGGAGCAGACAGGAGCTGTGGCTGGAGTGGAGGCTCCCGGGGGACCAACCCTGGAGGGCTCTGAGGAATTCAGATTTTATTCTAAATCAAGGACTTGGTCATCAGCGGATTTTAAGCAGGGGAGGGACCTGCTCTGGATTCTTTTTTAAAAGATCCCTCTGGCTGCCAGGTGGAGACAGGCTTGCGAAGTGGGCAAGAATCGAACCAGGAGACCCACCTGTGTGGAACACTAGAGATGTCCGTGGCTCCGACCAGGCTGATGGCTGTGGAGGCGCTGAGAAGGGGCCAGGCTTGGGGGATACGTTTTATTAAGAGCCGACAGGACTTCCTGATGGAAAGGATGTGCCGTCTGAGAGAAGGAAAGGAACCAAGGATAACCTTGAGATGGTGGGACTGGGTATTGGTTGGATGCCGGGCCATCAGCAGGTTTGGCGGTGCAGGCAGAGGAGAATGGAATCAGTTTGCTCGGCTCTGCCCTGAGTTGAGAAGTGTTATCTGCAGCCTCCTGGACCTTTTCCTGCCTGAGCGTCCTCACGCAGACTTGGCCTTCGCAAGGGGAGGCTGGGCAGGGAGTTCCCCTGAGCCTCTGGGCCAGCCTTGGAGGGTGGCTCACCGAGTCGCTTCTTGGGGCAAAACTGACAAGGTCAGGTGCACAAATGCTGTAAATAATAGAAGAGACACATTCAAAATGACAGGCATAACCAAACCAGAAAATCCTCATTTCTAACCAGATACATTAAGTATCTGTTTTTCATCTCTGCTCCAAAGATGTGCACAGCTGTCTGGCATTTGCGGACGGGCTCAGGCTGCTTAACCCCCACCTGCCTTTCTGGGGTCCGAGGCCTCTTTGGTGAACTTGGATGTTTGAGCTGATGCTACCAGCAGCATCAATCTGCCTAGCCAGCAAGGGTCTTCTGGTGGGAAATGGGGGCCTGGCTTTGTCGGACAGACCCTGGAAGGGGTGCCTGGTTGAGCAGCCTTCGAAGGCAAACTCATATACAACGTGGACTGATGGTGGAAAGAGTTGCCTTCCTCTCTCCAGCAAGCTAAGGAAATAGGGCTGGGTCAGTAAAGGAGGAGCTCTGGGTGAGAAGTAACTGGGAGAAAGAGCAAAGCCTTTTTTACTTGCTTGACTGGTTTTGGTTTTGGTGATAGGAGCAATAAGAAGTGAAAAATGAAATAATTTTCAATAACAGATACTATTGGTTGAGTTGACACCCAACAGCTATTCCCCCTACTTTGTCCCTCTTGAAACCCCGATTTTGTTCCAAGGTCCTGAGTCCAGTCCCGTGAGGTGAGTCAGTTGGTCCAAGCCAATCATGGCAACTCAGGCTTCCTTAGGCAGTGATTAGACTAGGGGTAAACATGTGACCCAGTGCGTGTCACTGGCTATATAAGGAAAAATTTTCCTCTGAGAGATAGAGACAGACAGACAGACAGACAGACAGACTCAGAGTCCTGACATTGCAGAATGGTGGAACCAGGATTTCTCAACCTCAGCATTACTGGCATTTTGGATCAGGCAATCCTTTGCTGTGGGGAGCTGTCCTGTGCACTGTAGAACGTGTAGCAGCATCCCTGGTCTCCACCTAATAGATGCTAGTATTACCCACATCCCAGTCATGACAATAATAATAAAAAGTATATGCATATATCTCCACAGACATTGTCAAATGTCTCCCGGTGGGCAAAATCACCCCTGGTTGAGAATGACTGCTCTAGAAATCATGTTTGTGTTCATGTGTTCATTATTCAAATGGATATCCACTGAGCACTCACTATGCCCCGCACTCTATTCCGGGGCTGGGGGTATCATGGAGAACATAGCAATGCTTGTCCCCTCAAGGGTCTGGCCCTTTGGTGAGGCAGATGGTAAACTAAGCACGCACGGTTGGTCAGCTGGTGATACCAGTG
Source organism: Vulpes lagopus (assembly GCF_018345385.1). Lineage (NCBI taxonomy): Eukaryota > Metazoa > Chordata > Mammalia > Carnivora > Canidae > Vulpes > Vulpes lagopus. The sequence continues at coordinate 13,818,138 of NC_054841.1, forward strand.
AGGGAGAAACAAAGTAGGGTCGAGAGGTAGAAGGTGGCCATGGAGGGGTTGGTGCTTCACGTTCCCGTTGGTGGTCAGAGGGACCTTCTCCGATAAGGTGACATTTCAATAATTGGGGAAAGCAGTACCATTGACCGAGATAGAGGAGCGAGTTGGGAGTAGAAACCCAAGAAGTTTTTTCGGACAATGTTAATCTGAGCAGTTTATTAGATACCCCGAGGAGACGTGGGGTAGGTGGCTAGAGATGGAGACGGGAACACGCACTCTACTGAAGTGATTCTCTAATAAACCACTCTCTTCTCTCTGAGCCTTCGGAATGCTGTTCCCTCTGTCTGGAATGCTGTTCCTCCAAGTCACTAAACAGGGCTCGAGTTCAACACGGCTTTCTCGGGGAGATCCCTCCATCCTGCCCCAACCCCAGCCCCAGGTCTTCACTTTACAAACCCTGAGAGCCCCTGACCTCCTTGGAGGTTGTGCACAATTGAAATTAAGTAATGGAGTTTGATATGATCCGTTCCCTTGCTTGTCCTTTTCCATAAGGCCAAGAACTCTGTCTGTTTGAATTGTCACTCCATCACCAACGCTGTACGTACTGTAGGCATTCAGGCTTATGGAACTGAGGAATGACTGCATTTGTCTGGTTGTCCATTTATTCACCTAGTAGACACTGCTTTCCCACCACCCCATTGCGTACACTTGGTCTTTACCTGACCGCCAGCTACCCACACTTTTTTTTTTTAAGATATTATGTTTTTTGTTTGTTTGTTTTGTTTTGTTTTGTTTTTGAGAGAGAGAGCTAGAGCTAGAGAGAGAGCCCAAGCAGGGGCAGAGGCAGAGGGAGAGGGAGAAGCAAGGCTCCCTGCTGAGCTTGTTCCCAGGACCCCAGGATCATGACCTGAGCCGAAGGCAGACACTTCACCAACTGAGCCACCCAAGCACCCGCACACCTGTGTTTCTTTGCCTGAGGGCTTTCTCAGGCACCCAGTTCTGCCCTGCACACAGCAGGTAGGAGGTACCAAGCCCTCTCCCCTCCTGGGAGCAACCCTCAACTAATGACTGATTGGACTTTGGGAAAAGGTACTCCCCTTGCCCACTCCCCGGGGTAGGGTAACTCTGAGGAGCGTGTTCTACAGGGATTTAGCTCCCCTTGCCCAGCATGGAAACTCGTTCGATGCCACACCGTCGGGGTGGGGAGGGCTGCCTTCCGTCTCGTGTCACCTCCCCCTGGCCCGGGTGCTGTTGCCCTTACTCCCCAAATACACTCTTTGTGCTTAAATCCTTATCTCTGCTTCTGGGGAGACCCTGTGGAAGCCACTCAAAGGTGCAAAACACCAACTAGGGGCCAGAGCTGGCTCTGGTCTCCAGAAACCAAGTGACCATGTCCTCCATGAACCCATTTCCTCTGGTTGGGATGGACAGATCATAAGCAAGGACTCCAGTTAACCAATAAGGAAGTCATCTGATAATGCTGCTGCCACAATGGAATAGACAGAAAATGGGAGTGGGCTGCAGGCTACCTTAGCCAGGGGGTCACCCAAGGTTCCTCCAAGGTGGTATCTGATGTGGACTCGGAGGCCAAAAGAGAAGTCAGCCATGGGAGGCTCGGAAGGAAGGGCATGCCAGGCAGAGAGCACAGCCGGTGCAAAGGCCGGGGGTCGGCCTGGGAAGGGGTGAGCATATTAGAGAAGCAGAAGAGGGTGAACGTGATGGGACCCCCGAGATCAAAACAAAAAAGGGAGGATATGAGGGCAGATAGGCTGCAGTGTCCTGAGTGAATGAATGAATGAATGAATGAATGAATGAGCAGGTGACCTGGAGCTATAGAGATTGGAGAGGAGGCCATCTGGGGCAGATCCTTCCTAGCCACTGAACCGAGAGAGCGAGTCCTCTGTCTAGAATGGCAGCAGTAATCCATTGGAAATGTGGCAGCTGGGCCAGAAATGCTGCTTTTTTAATAAGGATTCAGAGGTCGGGAGGCTGAGGAGGGGAGCCAGACAAGGTAAGGAGGGAGGGAGGGAAGCCCCCAACTGCCCGCCCCACCAGCACCCAGAAATCTGACAGCTCTGTCATCAGGAGATGGTATATAATTGCCCCAGGGGGTCATAGTCTGGCTGGGAAGGCTCTTAGGGCCAAGCACCGTCTGGCCTTCTTGGTCCGCTTTCTCATAGGAGAGGGGAGACTGCTACCTTGGGATGGGAAATCCTTAGGGGTCCCTCCAGCCCAGTATGCTGAGGGCCTCACCGCTCCCAGGGCCAGTGAGTGGAAAGGGGTGTGGGTCTCAGGACATGCTGTTTGTGGAACGACCCTATTGGGATTTGTGAGGAAGCAGCCTCCCTCTCATGTTGCTTGCCCTAACGCCATCGACCACTGAGTCATGCCTTCGGACTTGAGCTCTCCTGCCAGAGTCCCTGTAAATACACACCTGTGACACCAGGAGAGACAAGCACATGGCACCTGCCAAAACCTTCATCCAAGTGCTGCATCAGTGGGACCCATGAGGGGATGGGACGCTGGACAGATACATTCCTATGCCGAAGGCACGTAACTAGTGCCACCGTGGCCTCGTGGTTGCCAGAGGTAAAAATGTGATTCAAATGGATTTAAACAAAATGGGAATTTATTGGTATGTTTATTGCAGTAAAATGCAGATCACATAAAATTCACCATATAACTATGTCTAAGTGTACAATTTAGTGGCATTGAGTTCCTGTCACAGTATTGAGCAACCATCACCACCACCAATTTCCAGAACATTGTCATCACCCCAAACGGAGACTCTGTACCCATTCAACTCCCCATCCCCCCCCCCCAAATCTGTTGGGTTTTGTAGCTAAAAAGTCCAGGAGGGTGAGCTGGCTTCAGCCACAGCTTGCTGCAAGTGCTCAGACGATTTCACCTCTGGATGCTGTCTCCCCTGGGTTGACTCTGGGATGGGATTTCCCACTGGGATGTCAAGGTGGCTGGTGGAGCTCCAGCCTGACACCCCCTTGATGCCATATCTGGAGGGAGAGAGCAACCAACTTACTTGGCAGCTGTTCAAGCAAAAGCCATGGGATTCACTTGACCTGGCCTACCTGGCTTGGCCGAAGCCATGTTTTTGTGGACTAAATATTTGTGTCCACCCTGATTCAGATGTGAAAGCCCCAGTCCCCTATGTGACGCTGTTAGGAGGTGGAGCCTTTGGGAGGTGGTTAGGTCATGACGGTGGTGCTCTCATGAATGGGATCAGTGTCCTTCTAGGAAGAGACAGGAGGGAGCTTGCTTCCCCTGCCCTGCCTGTGGCCAGGAAGCAGGCTTTCCCCAGATGCTGGACCTGCCTGCACTTTGATCTTGGTCTTCCCAACTTCCAGAACCGTGAGAGATAAACGTGCATTCTTTAAGTCACCCAGTCAATGGTTATCATAGCCCAAGAAAACCAAGACATGCGTGATTCCCCGAACCCATCATGTGGCTGGGAGCGCTGATTGCCCCGTTGGCTTGTGGACTGTGAGTCGGGGAGAAGGTGGCTTCCCAGAGGAAAGTCAGGGTTACGTGATTTGGAGAAAGCATTTGGTGTTATTCGGTGAAAGGCAAAAATAACACGCTGGCTGCAGCCTATGCCTTGAGCCGTCCTTCTGGCGGGAGCAGCTGAGTCAAGCCAGCCCAGAATTCGTGCTGCAGTGATATGACTCGGGTTGCTAAGCTAACCGATTGAAAGCCCAAGCCAGTCGGGGCCACCATGCAGAGAGGGCCTCCTGGGTCTGAAGCCAACACAAAAGAGAACAGCCCTGAGGGACGGAGAGGGACGGGTCCCGATAACACGGGGAAGCCCCTGGGTCCAGCCAAGCTCAAAGCCGTTCTACTTCTGGATACTACAGTTACATAAGCCAACACATTTGCTTTCTGGCATAAGCCAGTTTGAGGTTTTATATTTTTGTCACTTGTTATCCAAAGAGGATTAATGCTAGTTCATGACCACAAATCACTTAAGGAGCATGAAGCTGGATGATTTCTAAACTCCCCTCCAGCCAAACATTCTAAAAGATTTCCCTTCCAAAAATTGACAACAAAGAATTTTACGTGATCTGGGATGTCTTGTCAAGCCAGTGAAATTTTTCCACAGTTATCGACTCACTGTCCACCTTTGGCCACCCCTCCACTCCCTTTCTCTGGTGTGTTCTTCTGTTATCCCCCAATTCCCGCCACCACCCCTGTCCCACCCCAAGGCGGATGGATTGGAAGTGCTGGAGCATGACCATGGTAATCACAGCAGGAGATTCGGATAAGGTGACAGTTGAGCACAGACAGGGAAAGAGGAAGGGGGAGCCATGTGGGTTTCTGAAGGAAGAACGTTCAAGCATTGAGAACAGCAAGTGCAAAGGTCCTGCGGCAGGCACAATCCTGCTGTGTTCAAGGAGCCTGGTGTGGCTGGAGGAGAGAGAAGGAGGGGGTACAGTGGTACAAGATGAGGTCTGAGAGGAAATGGGGAGACTGTGTAGGGAACTGGGTATTACTATGAATATCAGCATGACGTTCACAGTTGCATACATTCTTTTTGGTCCCGTGAATTTTTTCCAGTTTTGTTATGATTTACATATAATATTGTGTGTGTTTAAGGTGTATGATGTGATAACTTGATCACGTATCTATTGTGAAGTGCTCACCACGATAAGGTTAGCTACATTTTTCACCCTACATAATTACTCCTTCCTTGTTGTTACGGTGAGAACATTAAAGCTCTATTCTCTTAGCAACTCCTAAGCATACAATTCGTATTGATGAGTATCGTCAACATTCATTGAGGTTTTTTTTAAGATTTTATTTATTTATTCATGAGAGAGAGAGATTGAGAAGCAGAGACAGGCAAGGCGGAGGGAGAGGCAGGCTCCCTGTGGGGAGCCTGATGCAGGACTTGATCCCAGGATCCCGGGATCATGACCTGAGCCAAAGGCAGAAGCTCAACCACTGAGCCACCCAGGTGCCCCAACACTCCCACTTGGTCCCCAACCCCCAGCCTGGCACGCCCATACACATGCACACGCTAGCTGCTCACACTTCCACTTAAAGGTGTCTGTGCATAGACTCTAACACACAAACAGACACATCCTCATCCACTCACCATCTCCCCCCCCCGCCCCAGCTTCGTTCTCATTGGGATTTATTAATCATGGGGTCGGGAAAGACATTTGAAAATCATCCTGCGATTCCATTATTTCAGGGAAAGCTGGGGGTGAGGTGGGGGGAGTTTATTAAATTTGGAAGGGTTGTTTCTCTGGGGATACTCTGTAGAAGGGATAAAAAGAACCTTCTAGTGATGATGGAAAGCCGAGCTCAGAGCGGGGGATTACAGAGGTCAGCCGGGATCATCTCGCTGCTTTCATTAACCCTAGAGTTTATTTTCTCCCTCTCCCTCCTGACAAGGCCACAGGAGAGTGACAGCCACAGCTGCCCACCCCACTGCCCAGCGCAGAGCTCCTGGGGGAGCCTCGAGGGTCCGGGCTTGGGGGAGACCCGGGTTCCCGCCAGCTCTACCAGTGTAGCAATTGAATCACATCCCTCAAGTTCATATCCACCTGCAGAATGTGACTGTATTTGGAAACAGGGTCTTTGCAGATGTTGTTATTTAAGGATCTCGAGATGAGGTCATCCTGGAGCTGGGGTGGGTCCTAAATCCTGTGACTGGTGTCCTTACAAGAAGGAGAGGGACACACGGACATGGGGAAAAGGCTTATGGACACGGAGGGATGTTTCAAGCCCAGGAATGCTGGGAGCACAGCCGCTAGCGGAGGGGAGAAACATCTTCCCCTAGAGCCTCCAGGGGGAGCACAGCCCTGCCAAAACCTTGATTTCTTATCTCTGGCCTCCAGAACTGTGAGAGGATACATTTCTGCTGCTTGATGTCCTCAGACTTGTGGCACTTTGTTACCGCAGCCCCAGCCCAGGGCAGACGTCAGCTGACTGCATGGGCCTGAGCAAGTCCCTTGCTCTGCTGGTCCTCGATGTGCTCACCTGTAAAATGGGATGCAATCCAGTGGCCTAGCAGTTTAGTGCCACCTTCGGCCCAGGGCCTGATCCTGGAGACCCAGGATCGAGTCCCACTTTGGGCTCCCTGCATGGAGCCTGCTTCTCCCTCTGCCTGTATCTCTGCCTCTCTCTCTCTCTCTCCCTCTCTCTCTCTCTCTCTCTCTCTCTCTCTCTGCCTCTCATGAATAAATAAATAAAATCTTTTTTAAAAAATGGGATGCTCCTAAACCTTGACTTATTCAACGAGTGCCTGTTGGGCAGCAACGGCTATCCTGCAGGAAGCCACAGAGAGACGGCATCGCCTGCCCCAGTAAAGTTGGCATCCCAGAGGCTGAAGGAAGATAGTAACATGGGAGTAGGTAAGACAGCTGGTCCCACTGGGCTTCAGACTCAGCTCCCCGACTTGCCAGCTTTGTGACCCTGGGCAAGTATCTAACCTCACTGTGCCTCAGTTTCCTATTCTGCTAACGGGCTGATGATATATGTAGCCTTCTGACTGGGGTTGCTGTGAGGCTCAGGTCTCCACGTCTATCAGCCAGTATGACTGCTTTTATTATTATTGGGCTCCCTCCAATAGCCCCCCCCCACACACACACACACATACTGGCAGCCCCGTGGGTGTGAGGAAGGAAGGCCCGAGAGTGTGAAACATGCTTCCAGCTCTCAGGCCCTTTGCAGCTTCGGGGGGCACGTCAGAACAGCTGTATGGTGGAGGGGCCCAGCCGCCTGCTCCTGACTCTGGGGGCGTAGGGTGAGGGAGGGCAGGGAGTGGGGGAGCCGGAGGAGAGGGAGCCCCAGCCCTCCCAGGGGCACAAGTCTGATCTGACCGATTATTGAAATGATCCACCTGGATCGTTTAGATATTTTTACACGGAGAATGTTACTAGCACAGCAGGCATTCAGTAAGCATTGACCGAGCACCTAGTGAGAGTGGGGCCCTGTTCCAAGCGCTGGAGACACAGCACCCACTAAGCCCGAATCCCCCCGTGTGGCACATACGGTCTAGGGAGAGAGACACAGAATCGTAATGAATAAACCGAAACGCACAGCCTACCAGGCGTGTAGTGACAGGTGCTGGGAAGAACAATGAAACGAAGAAAGAGGGAGAATGGTTGGGATGGGAGGGCAGGGGACGCAGCTCTGGGGAATGACACCTGGATCAAGCGAGCAGGTGGGCAGTGCAGATGTTGCACCCAAGGGCGCTCCAGAGGCTGGAACCCCCAGGGCAGAGGCCAGGAGGCAGGACCAGCAGGCAGGCCAGGGGGGAGCTGGAGCCCAGCAGTGAGAGAGGTGTGGCAGGAAGGGAGGGGCCCAGACAGCCAGATGGCCAGGAGCCAGCTCAGGAGTGTTTTGGGGGCACCTGGGTGGCTCAGTCGGTTAAGCGTCTGCCTTCAGCTCAGGTCATGATCCCGGGGTCCTGGGCTCCCTGCTTGGCGGGGAGTCTGCTTCTCCCCCTCCTTCTGCACCCCCCCAGCTTGTGCCCTTTGCCCACCCCCACCTGCTTGTGTGCTCACATCCCTGTGCGTGCTCGCTCTCTCTCTCAAATAAAGAAATAAAAATCTTTAAATGTAAAGGCGGGTTTTTGAATTGTCATCGTCATAAAAAACAGTATCTGTAGAGCAACTTCTGGGGCTGCCTTTCCAATCTCCAGTCTTCGCCTGTGCCCTCCACCCACCCTCCTTCCCCTAGTCTGTCCTGTGATCTTCTCCACAGGCCGCCTGCCTTTGGCCTAGACCTGGCCTCCCGCTCCTCTGCGCCCCCGCCCCCTTCCAGCCGACTAGCAGGAACTTACCCTCAGCTTCAATCCCTGGTGGAATCATGACACCCCAGACTGAGCATTTCCTGGGGTCGACTCCATAAATTCAAGAGACCACTGAGGGCAGAGATGGACAGGGTCTGGTGAAGCTGAGCAGGGACAGTTGAAGGGGTCCCCCACACTTGCCCACACAGAGAAATTGGGGTGGTGAGGATGGCTCTTTGAGTTCCAAACCCACCACGTGTCTCCCCCCAGGGCCTGCTTCCCTCCTTCAGGTCACCGGGACACCGAGACCCAGGGACATCTGGAGCCCATTAGGATGGCATCAATCCTACACGGGGATGTTTTGACTGGACCCTTGATGAGATTTCTTGTACATTAATGGTGTTTATTTTCCAATAAAGATTCTGAAGTCAAGATTGCTGCCCTGACCCCTTCCAAGGGGAGAGATGAGCCAGGCAGCCTGCCCTTCTGACCCAGGGGTCCTTGGGCCTTCCAGTGAGGGTGGTAGAAACTTTGGGACTTGGTCTATTGCCTTGTAGATGGTCAGAACCCAAGGCTGAGCCCACCCCTCTCATGATGCGTGGTCTCTATTGCGACCGTTCAACACTGCCACCCAGCACGAAAGCAGCCACAGACAATACATAAACAAATGGACAAGGCTCCATTTCAATAAAACTTTATTTACAAAAACAGGTGGTGGGCCATGGTTTGCCTAACCTTGCCCTACTGCACCCCAATACTAACCACAAGAGGTTGGACCTGATACACAATCAATAAATATTTGGTAATTTGATGAATGATTGATTTTTCCTTCTCACTAGCTGTGAGACCTTGAGCAGGTAGCTTTCCCTCCCTGAGCCTCCACATCTTTATTGGCAAAGTAAAGAGATTGGACCTGAGGAGCTGTGACACTGTATGAGGGTAGGTTATGGCTGAGAATTTCGAGGTATTTCTGTATTACTTTCTTACCTTAAAAGGGTGTGGTGCATCTTTTTTTTTTTTTAAGATTTTATTTATTTATTCATGAGAGACACAGAGAGAGAGGGAGACAGAGACAGAGACAGAGAGACAGAGAAAGAAGCAGGTTCCATGCAGGGAGCCCGATGCGGGACTTGATCCCTGGTGCACAGGATCACGTCCTGGGCAGAAGGCAGGCGCCAAACCACTGAGCCACCCAGGAATCCTGTATGTGACGCATTTTGCATGTTGTGCAAGCACTTATACATTTTCCAGATTCCCTTTTTTGATTCAACTTTATATTACTATTCCTTTATCTAAAAGGTCATACATTTTTTTAAAGATTTTATTTATTTATTCATGAGACACAGAGAGAGAGGCAGAGACACAGGCAGAGGGAGAAGCAGGCTCCCTGCGGGGAGCCCGATGTGGGACTCGATCCCGGGACCCCGGGGTCACGCCCTGAGCTGAAGGCAGACGCTCAACCGCTGAGCCAGCCAGGTGCCCCTAAAAGGTCATAAATTACTGCAGGTCTCTGACCTCCACAGTTCACAGGGAGACTGCTGAGCCACCTTCTTGTCCCCTGGTCTGTCTTCCACAGCAATGTATTATCAGGACTTGCAATCACAAGTGACAGAAACTTGAGCCGGCGTAAGCATAAAGAAGATTTATTGGCTCCATGAAACTAAAAAGGCCATGCACGATATGGCTTCTAGCACATTCCAATGCAAAACTCTGAGGAGTCCGAGATCTCTAAATTCAAAGCCAGCCTTCCAGATCTATTTGCCCAGGTAGGAGAAAAACCATGTTTAGCTTTGTTCATGACTTCTGTGTATGGGACATGAGGTACGTGGGCCTCCACAGATGCTCGTGTCCTGCGACCCACGCATGGGCTGGCCCCGGGGGAGTGGGCCTCCGGGGAGGCCACGGGGGACGCCGAGGCTCTGCCCCACATGGACTCTAAAGCCTAGAGCAGGTGGCTTAGCGCTCCCTATGACGGGACTCAAAATAAAGTCTAAGTCACAGCCTTATGGTGAGAAGCTAGTCAGATGATGTGTGCAAAAGTGCTTTGAGAAACCCTATACAATGTAAGGAACTATTATTATTCCTGGAAGTGATTAGAGGCGGACACGGTTTCATCACCCTCCTGAGAGACGGTGCCTGAAGCCCAGAGGATTCTGGGACACGTCTGACCGAAGGTGAACAGACAAGGGCTGTGTGCAGACGAGAGATAAGCAGCGGGCTTAATGTGGCGGGAAATCCTAGGAGCTCCATAAATATTTGGCTTGTCGACCAGACGTCAGCTGAGATCTACCTGTGCTGGAAGGTTCCTGAACAGGCCAGCTGAGAGTCCTGGTATGTTAAGCCCTCAGAAAAGGAAGGGATCTTCTGTATTCTGTCCTGGTCCCCAGCCCCGGGAAATCATCATCTAGTCTGAAGTTTGCAGCTGGGTGCAAAAAGTGGGTAGAGAAGAGTGTAGACAGAAGGAATGAGGACAGAGGCGGGGGGCGGGGAGGAAATGAGGAGAGGAAGGAGTTGCAAGCGGGAGTGGAGTGGAAATGCCTCGCGTTTTGGAGCTGGAAGGGTATCCACAGATCCTGCCCCAAACCCCGGGAAGTGGAGGCTCAGAGATGTCAAACAACCTGCTGAGGGTCACACAGCTAAGCACTGGGCACAGAAAAGAAAGATCAGCCACTAAGGCACAGTGGTCTGTGGCAATTGTGGGGTGGGAGCTACTTCAAACAGACCCTCAGCCCGAACGGTCAGTGCTAAGCTGGGGGGTGGCAAGGAACAAGGAAAGGCCTGAACACGTACTAAGCACCGACTCTGTGCCAACCTCTGTGCTAGGCACTCTTCTTACTGAGTATTGTCCTTGGATTATTAATAGTCCACAGACGCAGGTAATTTTTTATTCTGTTTTGTTTTAGTAAGCAGTTTCCTTTGGTCCCCAAGCCACACGCCATAGAAGGAAAGCCAAACTCAGTTCTGGGTGTTCCCCTCCAAGTCCTGTGCGAATATCCTGTGGTCTGGGGGTAGCCCCAGTCACAGGAGGCCATCCTTGCCATCCTCACTTAATGAGATGTCCAGTGTCCCTTCAGGACAGGAAGCCCTGATCACTGATGCCATGTTTAGGGCACAACGCCTTTGGTGAGATCAGATCTCCCTACCCAGGGCCTAAATTCCCCAGGGGTGCCGTGCAGCCATCAGCTCTGAGAGGCAGGCGTCAAGGACACAGACTGAGGCCAGACTACTTGGGCTCAAACCAGAGGTCAGCACTTAGCTCTACAAATATGACAACCTGCTTAACCTCTCAGTGCCTCTCCATCCATGAAATTAAGATAAAAAGTATGATGAGGAATAGCAAATGAGTGAAATCATTTAAGATACTTGGGATGGGGCCTGGCACGGAGTGTGTGTTCACTGAATGGCAGCTGTTGCTGGCAAATTTCCCTTCTGTCTTTCTTCTGGGCTTCAAAGTCTCTCTCTTCTCTCTCCTTGTCCTCTTGGACACCTCGCCAATTGTCCAACAGGGCTAATAAAGACACCAACATGGAGCATTGGGAGAGCCTCATGATGTGATGCATGTGAGGGGGTTGGCACGCGCCTCATCTATGTTGCTTTCGTCTTGATATTTATTATGGTCGCTGTAATGATTCTGATTAGCCCTGGGATGGTGCTCAGAAGCACCTGCCCCAGTAGATGAGAAAGTGCCCAGCAAACATTCAGGGGTAACTGAGAATAAGACACTGAGTGCCTGCTACAGAGGGGGGTGAGGGGGGTAGGTGGGAGGGAGGGAAGAAAGAGGGAACAAGGAGGGGAGTACAGGTCCAACTCTCCTGGCCTCCCCGAGTCTGGCTCTGCCTTCGCTGGCCTCACCTGGCCTCATCTCTTGCCAGTCTGGCCCCTCCGGCTGGCTTGCCCAGCTCCTGGGGACTCTCTAATGCCCTCCTCTCCGACATCCCCTGACTGCTGCTTCTCGTTCAGCCAAACCTTCTATGGCCTTGGCCAAACTTCTTTAGCCAAGCCAGATTCTAGCTCCTGGTGTTGTTACCCCAATTTGACCCGTCAGAAAACCCAGGCCCAGCGAGGGGCCATGATTTGTCCTGGGTGCCACAAGGGGGCAGGGACAGGATGCAGCCCCAGATCTCCTGACTCCCAAGCCCTGTGCTGCTTGTCCCGTCTGGCAAGAGGGGCCGTCTGGGTGACAGGTGAGCACCCAGAGTCTAGACCAGTGGGGCTCTCTACCAGGGTGATTCTGTCCCTGAAAGAACGTTTGACAATATCTGGAGACAGACATGCTGTCTGGTTGCCATGACTGTGGGGCAGGGGCCCTACCAGCATCTAGCAGGTGTAGCCCAGGAACGTTACCGGACGTCCTATAGTGCTCAGGACAGCCCCGCACCACAAGGAGTATCCCGGCCCCAAAGACAGTAGTGCAGAAATTGAGCAACCCTGGTCTAGATCCACATGCAGCTTTGAACCTTGGACAGGTTATTAACTCCAATTTCCTCTTCTATAAAGTGATGATAATGACACGGCCAAGCTTACAGAATTTGGGGGGTGGGGTGGTGGGGGTTAAGTGTCTCATTCAATGTGGGAAGTAAGTCTACTCCAATGAATGAGGCTGGGGTGGCAGGAGGTGAGGATGAGGCGTGTCACACCTGTGGGGTTGGCCCCTGACAGTGCCCATGACTCAAGTCTAGGAAGCGTGACCGAGGACCACAATTCCGAAACCAAGTTCCCAAAGCAGGCTCGTGTCTAAAAGAATTTTAATTTCCCTTCTTCTCCTCCTGCCTGCCATCCGCATTTGAGAATTCCAGCGTTAATTTAAAAGGAGAAACTGCATTACCTGTTCTCCATGCAGATCTGAGCTTCCATTTTAATTTGCCTTCATTATCTCTTTCCCTTATTAAGCACCGTAAATCTGTTTTGTGTTTTCATTATTCCATTAGCTCGAGGAAGCTCATCAGTAATGTGGGGCGCTGCCGACACAAATAGTGCAATTTTCATCCAGGCGATGCAATAATTGACTTAAGTGGCTATTCTGTGGAGGCCGAAGCTCACAATTAGAGAACGCGGCGTGATTTGAAAACGAGTTACAATTGATTGGATTTCAGACGAAACCAGGTTTGAAATGTGTTAATTGCATTCCGCCTAAACACCGGGTCTAAACGAGGCAGCCAGAGATTTAGGGGAATAACAAAATCTTCTCTAGAAACAGCCCCAAATTGCTTAATAGGGTGGGAGAGATTTGATTAAGACGGAGGACTAATGGTCTCGCTGTAATTTGGGGCAAGGGGCTGAAATCCTCATCTTGGAAACCCCTCAGGATAAGAGAGCAATAAACCTGTTTGCTTCATGGCCTGGCTGAGTTTGGGGCAGGGGGTGGGGAGATGGGATTGGGGCGCAGATATTAATGACACCTCCTTCCTGTTAGAACTTAAACCAAAAAAAAAAAAAAAAGAACTTAAACCAGACTCTGTCCCACCACTGCTCAAAACCCACTCGTCGCTTCCATCTCATCCTTCCATCTCATCCTTCCATCTCATCCTTCCAGAAAAAGCCAAGTCCTTACAATAGCACCCAAGGCCCTCTGGGATCAGCCCACAAACCTGCTGATCTCCTCCCTCACCAGTGTGCTTCACGCTCTGGCCCCGGCTCACGCCTCTACTCTGTTGTCTCATCATTTTCCTCCCAGGGCAGCCACCTACAATCTCTAGAATTATCCAAAGATCCCCAGTGCTTCCTTGCTATGCTTTCCCTATCACAGAACCTTTGCATCTCTCTTCCCCATCTCTTCCCCATCTCATTCACCTGGTTAATTCCTAAGCTGCCGCCAGGTCTTGGATTATTCCACCCCTGGCCCTTAACCTTTCCTCTTGAAGTTTCTAGGAATTAAGAAAGAAAAAAAAATAGTGGAAAATTTGCCTCATGTGACTAGCTATCCCAGCCTCCGGGTTTCTGGACCTCTTCTCCCATCCCTGCAACTACCAAGATAAAATGCTGGGATCAGATATATTTATATCCAATGACTCTGCTTCCTGACCACAGTTGATTGGCCCAAAAGTGGCCAATCAGAGTCCGTCCCTAGGAATTTGGAATGTGATGTAAGGATTTGAGTATCAGTCTGGCTATACTTTTATGTCTTTCTCTTTTGCTCTTTTTCTTTCTCAATCCTTTTGCTGGTTTTCCTTCTCAGATATAATTTTACATAAATGAATACATGAGATGCATTTCTTTAGTGCAGTATTGATTCCATTATTCCTACTTTCAACTACATCATCCCATAACCTAGCACCAGGGTGCCCATGTTAATAACCGAGAATGTATCCTTTCAAAATATTTTTCTTTTTTTCTTAAGATTTTACTTATGTACTCATGAGAGACACACAGAGAGAGGCAGAAACACAGGCAGAGGGAAAAGCAGGCTCCCCATAGGGAACCCAATGTGGGACTCGATCCCAGGACCCCAGGATCACGACCTGAGCCAAAGGCAGATGCTCAACCACTGAACCACCCAGCCACCCCTCAAAATCTTTTTCTATGCATTGGTATAGTGGTGAGCACAGCCACTTTCCAACATATTTTTATTTGTGCTTATATTCATATCCATGTTTGCATTTATGAGATCCATACAAATACATGCCAAGGGATATATTTTTTCGATTATTTTACAAAATATTTTTACAAAAATGGAGTTCTATTTTATACTCTTTTCTGCGTCTTGTTCTTTTCTTTTTCAAAAATATCTCATAGGAATCTCCCCAGGTCAAGCAATAAAGCTTGAATCCATTCTTGGAAACAGCGACTTGATGGTCTGGGTTGAGTCTACACCAGGAAGAAAGTGGGTCTGAAGAGGGAGGAGAAAGAAGAGGGAACTCAGAGAGAAACAGGTAAGCCACAGCGGTAGGTGCTGTGTCTGGGCTGGCATGAGGCCCACCTGCCTCTCAGGCTTTGGGTCTGGGTGACCCCGCGGCTTCCTTATAAGGAAGCAGCCCTGCGTGGGCTTCAGCCAGCTCAGTGGGTACCAGTTGGTTGGAGTGAACAGAGTCTTAACTAATACGGGGGAAATCAGTCATGGTGCTGTATGGCTATTTGGGGCTTTTCTGGACCTCAGGCACTAAGAGTAGGGTTAGCCAAACTCCTCGGTCAACGACACGTTATCACGATTGCTCCAGACAAGCCCCAGCCCTTGACTGATTTGTTCACGTGTGTGTCTCCTTTGTTCCCTTCTCCACTTCCACCTCCCATCACTGCCAGCTGCTCAGAGGTGCTTTCCGTATGTCTTCTATTGTGCAGGATTGTCTTAAATATTCAAGTGTGGCCATGCACGTAAGACTTCTAAAATTACATATGTGGCACGAGGGGATGGACTACTTTCCCCTCTTTTTTTTTTTTTTTTGGTTTGTTTGTTTTGGTTTTCACCCCGGGTGCAGAGCGCTGAGCTGACCACCTGCTCATCCTTGGCTTTGCAAGGTCCACATCTTGTTTTACAAATCTCTGCAGTTCCCTTGATGCCCACTCCTCACTCCCACCACCCGCCCCCGCCCGGCAGGTTTGAGTGTATCTGTCTGTGTGTAGGCGTGTTTTGCAAAACATGTATAATTACTTTGTGTGCATTCGTTTTTATCTCCTATAAAAGGACATCGCACTGCGTTTTCTACTTTCCACATTGCCCTGTGCACACCAGGGCATTGTCTGTAGCTTTCTCAAAATCCTGCGTGGTGTGCGTCTGCACATTTTACTAACTATCAAAGAGGAACTCGGAGACATTTAGTTATTTGCATGCCATCTAGTTCTCACATGAGAAAGATGCACGTTCCTAGACTGTTTCAAGGAACAAAGGCAAACCCAGAATTTGTAAGTGAGGGGAAAGAAAATAAACTGCAGGCAGGTTTTGGGGGAGGGGGAGGTGGATGGAGGGTGGGCAGGATAAATGGATTATCTGGCATCTAGCAAAGGGGTCAGTTTGAAACTGGCTTTGAGTTGTTGACTCAAGGAAGCAAAGAGCCGATCTGGCTGCTTATGGATTTCCTGAAATCTTGGAGAGTGTGGCTGTGGAGCATCGGTGGCAGGTTGTCTCTGAGTGATGACTGTGAACATCCTTCCATCAGCATCTCTGCCCCACACGGCCAGATGGGCACCATTCTCCTGACATCTGCCCCCGGGGGTCTCCTGGGAGGAGCACCCACTTCCCGTCACCTCCAGCCATGCTGCTGGGAACATCCAAATGTGCATGACTGCGCCGGGGCCCCTTTACCGTGCATTCTCTAGGTGGGTGAGGATTGGCTCATGGGAGTAGCTGAAAAATATTACTTTTTTAAAAATTGTGATAAAATACACATAGCCTAAAACTTACCATCACAGCCATTTTTAAGTGTACAGTCCAGTGACATTAAGCACGTTCACATTGTTGTACAACCATCACCACCATCCATGCCCAGGGCTCTTTTCATCTTTCAGAACTGAAACTCTGTCCCCATTGAACAGCAACTCCCTGTTTTTCCCTCCCTCAGCCCCTGGCATCTGCCCTTCTGCTTTCTGCCTCTATGGATTTGATTACTCCGGGTCCTTACAACAGTGGATTCACACAGTATCGGTCCCTTTGTGCCTGGCTTATTTCACTCAGCGTAATGGCCTCAGTGCTCCTGCCTGTCGGAGCCTGGGTCGGGAACCCCTTCCTTTTTAAGACTGAGCAGCAGCCCCTTGTATGGATAAACCACATTTTGTGTATCTGCTCATCTGTGATGGACACTTAAAAATCTGGCTTTTTTTACGTGGAAAGCACAGCTCCACTCAGAGCATGGGAACAGATATGCAGTATATGCACTGTTGTGGTAGCATTAAAATTTCACTTGGGAAGGATGTGAAAAACTGTCCAGAAGGGCTCCTTAGGGGACAATGACTATTGATATTTGGACCAGATAATTATTTATTGTGAGGGCCACACCACACGTTGTAGGATGTTTAGCAGCTTTCCTGGCCTCCAGCCACAAGATGCCAGTAGCACATCCCCAGTTGTGACAATCTCAAAAACGTCTCCAGACGTTTCCGAGTGTACCCTGGTGGGGCAAGATTGTCCTGGTTGAGAACTGCTGCTCTGGGCTCTGGCCCAGGGAGTGGATCGCCCTGTCAGAGTGTGTACACAGTTACTTTGTCCTTGTGCTGCCTGGGGGCTCTCCCTGTGGCCACCCCCCAGCCATTAGTGTCCAAGTGTCACTGTTTTGGAGAAAGCTTTGTGGGGATGCTGAGTCTATGGTACATATGGTGACTGCAAGTCTGGAGGGCAGGAGCCTTGCCAGATTTGGCACAAAATACTAGGATCTAGTGACACAGAGTTCCTGTGACCTCTGGGTCATCTCACCCAGCTGTGTGTGACTAGAGACGGTCAGGGCTGTGGTCCCATTCTGCTCCTGGGTGTCAGGCTCCAGAGGGTGCCTTGAATGGGCAAAGCTCAAGTGTTTGCTTCTAACAATACCTGCCACTCCTCCCCAGCTACATTCTCACCGTCGCTGAGCACACCCGCCCGTTCACAGACTGAGTCCTTGTGTATATTCATTCCTTCAACTGCTAAGTATTTATTGAGCACCTATTAGGTACCAAGTACAGTGCTGGGCTCCGAGATATGACCGTGAACAGGACCCACCAGCTTTCCACACTCAGCCCAACCCAAGAGCTTTCAGAAGGCTGTGGGCCCTCGGGAGGCTGTCCCCTCTCCAGCTTGGGCAGCCAAGAAAGGCATTCTGGACAAGGAACATCAAAGCTTGAAACCTCAAGGGTGAGTCCAACCTATTTGCACAACAGCTGAATAATAGCAACAGTTACAACCACAACGGTCATCAACCCTAGTCGAATATTTACCATATGTGGCCACCTCCTATGCCACCTGTTCCAGGGATCCCTGCTCACCCAAGGAGAAGCCAGGGTCCTTGGTGACTTATACAGTTGTCTGTCATCTGCCTGTGACCTAAACTCTTGTTCTAGCTCATCCTCACTCTCCCTTTGCTCTGTCCATCCCAGCCACAGCAGCCTCCTTGCCCAGACTGCAAGCACGTCAGTCCTGCTTCTGCTGCTAGGTTTCTGAATTTGCCTTTTTTTTTTTTAAGATTTTATTTATTTATTCATGAAAGACACAGAGAGAGGTAGAGACATAGGCAGAGGGAGAAGCAGGCTCCCTGCGGAGACCCCAAGGTGGGACTCAATCCCTGGGCTCCAGGATCACGCCCTGAGCCAAAGGCAGACTCAACCACCCAGGCATCCCTATATGTGCTTTCTAGATCACCTGGAACAAGCCTTTCTTCATCTCCTTCAGGCTGATGCTCAAATGTCACCAAGTTGCCATTCATCTGACTCCGTAATTGTCCCTGCCAATTCCCACCCGAGAGCATCACTTTCTTTCTCTTCTCTGTGCCTATTACCAGCAGATCCCACATTTCACATAATCGTCTTGCTTATTCACCTGTCTTTCCCCATTAGAAGGTAGGTTCCACCACGGCCAGGATTTATCTATCATGTTTGCTGCTATACTCCTAGCATTTGCCAGAGCGCCTGGCACATAGTAAGTGCTCAAT
This sequence comes from Vulpes lagopus, assembly GCF_018345385.1. Classification (NCBI taxonomy): domain Eukaryota; kingdom Metazoa; phylum Chordata; class Mammalia; order Carnivora; family Canidae; genus Vulpes; species Vulpes lagopus. Next base: position 13,836,429 of record NC_054841.1, read on the forward strand.
AAATGGGTATCGAATCAATGATTTGCATGGACTCCTGAAGCCCTAGGAGTCTGATCAGTAACTGTAACACAGTTACTTAAACTGTAACACAGACACGAATCACTTGAATATCTGGTGAAAACACGTATTTGGGGTCACTGGGTCTAGAGTGAGGTCTGAAAGCCTGTATTTCTCTAAGTTCCCCATAGGAGGTTGATGTGCTGATCTCAGCCACACTCTGAGCAGCCAGGACTGGGCTACGATGACCAGTATCCCCTTTATAGATGAGTAAAACCAGCTCAGAAAGGTTCATGAAATTGCAAAAGCCCCTGGCTCTAAGGGATGGGCCAGGTTTGATGTCGGTCATGCCCCCAGAACCAATGTCGATGTTAATGACCACTCTACCTCACTGCAGACCCCAAGGCTGAACAGTGTCCCCCAGGTGGCTTGCAAAATCAAGCTTTCCCTGAACTCTCCACATGAGAATATAGTGGGGCGCAACTGGTCCCAGCATTGGGGGGCCCAGCACCCAGTGCGATTCCCAGGCCAAACTGAGATCCTTTGCCCTAACGCTTTACGTGCTCTCTCTCACCTCTGTCTTGTGCTGAGATTTGGGGAGACGATGTTGAGAACCTTCCAAATAGCCTTCTTGGCTTATTGACAGAGAAGGGAGCTTTCCAGGCCAAACCTTGCACTTGGTGAATATGAGCTGGTAAACTTGATAAGCAAATCGGGAGGAAAGCATCCGGCATCATCTCATTAGAAGGTCAAGGGACTTGATCTCCCCCATATTATCGGCTCCCAGAGCTCCACTGGAGACTCCAGAGAGGAAGGCAGAGGTGGCTGTTTTATCCAGAGCCTTCTGATTCGTAGGTTCTGTCTGAACTCAATATCACAGAGAGACACGTTTCAATGAGAGGCTCTCACATTCCCTCTTAGCTCTTACCACCCGCTAATTACCGAGGCCGCTATTCCCAAATCTAACTAGCTCTACCCACCATCAAAGCCCAATGTCTCCCACTCGGGCAGATCTATAGCAGGCCTGCCTGCTTCCCCACGCGCCCACCACAGCCGCCCAGCTCATGAGCCATCGGTGCCTTTCCTTTTCTGCAATATGCTGACTGCCATCTGAGCTATTCCCCAGAGCCTGGGTTCTGGATTCTTCCCCAAACAGCCCCCCATGGCTAAAGGCAGGGAAAGTCTGAAAGGCTCCACAGGTCCGGGTCATAAACTCATCACCTAAAGGAGCCAGGCAGGAAATGTAAGTCAGAAAGGAGGGTTGGGTGGCCGAGTGCACTTTCTAAAAGGCAGTGGAAGAAGCAGCCCTCGATGCTGGCTGACAGTGGCCACCAGGGAAGACCCCACACGGCCAGATCTAAACTCCCAACGTGAGCACCTATTTACGTGACCTCTCCCACTGGGTAAAGGTTGCAAACTAATTTGAAAGAACGTTCAAGCCCTGCACAGATCAATTAACCCAGTATATGTGGCAGCCAAATTCCACCCACAGGGGCCACCAGTTGGCAATCTTGGCTTAGGAAGCTGAGCAAAGAGTAAATTGAGTAAATGTGAATAACTGGGGGGTAGGAGGGGTGTCTGTATCCGTTAGAATCCAAGGACAGGACAGGATGAAATAGCCCCCCAGGTGTCCACCTTTGTCCATGTGGATAGCAGCCTGTGTCAACGTCACCTCTCTGTGCTTCCATATTGTGTACTCCTGTGTTGCCAGCCTATTCTCATCCTTCAGATATGACACAACCTGCGTCATCATGGCTGCAACTTTAAATTCTTTTGACCTGTATCGTGGTGTTTTTTTCAGTGTACGAGTGAAGTGAGCCTTGGTGTCTGACAGCCTGAGTTTGAATGCTGGCTCTGCTGCTCACCAGCTGTGTGATGCTAGGTGACTCAGTCAGCCTCGCTGAGCTTCAATTCTCACTTCTTTAACAATAATAAGGGGGGATCTTGATCCCTCCCTCACGGGGTAGTTGAAGGCTTAGAGATGATGGTCATATGGTTTTAGTAGGGCCTGGAATGTCACAGGTATTCAGCAAATTTAGATGCTATTATTTTAAATAGTTATTATTACTGATTCTCCTCCTTCTCTGCTCCAATATGTATCTTGCCTAATACCAACTCTCTTTAGCCCATAGTCCTGCCCAGTTCCCCTTAGTGGTCAGGTTGCCTTCCAATTTATCCAGCCATCCTTTCTCCTTGGAATGTCCTCTTAACTAGAGGACTCTGCCCAGCTGTAACCCCAAACCCCACTTCTAGGACAAAATCATCTTCCTTGCAGTGGCTCACTGAGTCAGATTACTGACATCAATTTCCTGGGCTCCCAGTTGCAGAAATCTCCCTGATTTTAACCCAAGAAAAGAATACGAAATTCAGGAAAAGTATTGTACACAAAGCTGTGTACTTCTATGCTATTTATCATTGTGGAAAACCAGGAGCAATCTCCACACACAAGAATACAGGATGGGCTGAGTAGGGCACAGGGGGAGGACATATCCTGGTGGCAGAGTGTGTTGTTTTTAGAGATGATATTTGTGAAGAGTTTGTAACAATTTAGGAAATGAACACAATATCACTAAGGCAGAAAGCAGCATTCAGGGGGTGCCTGGGTGGCTCAGCTGGTTGAGCATCTGCCTTTGGCTCAGATCATGATCCCAGAGTCCCGAGATCGAGCCCTGCATTGGGCTTCTCCTTCTCCCTCTGCCTGCTGCTCCCCCTGCTTGTGCTCTCTTTCTCTGCCAAATAAATAAAGTCAATCTTCAAAAAGAAAAAAACCCGCAGCATTCAAAATAATCTTATCTAGTTGGAGCTGTCTGAAGGGGGTTGTATGCGTGCCCATCGCAAGCATGTAAATTCACCTGTATTCTCTTGATTAAAAACATTGAAAAAGGAAAAAGAGAAATAAATTATCTAAATCATGCAGGCAGTTCCTCTAATTTATGATGACTTGCCACTAATTGAGTGTGGAGTGGGGTGAGAGTCTGGGGGAATGTCTTCGGGTGTCACCTTCCTGAATTAGCATCACACTGTGCCTCCCCAAGATACAGAATTTCCATGCAACATGCCTCCTAAACGCAAGCTTGCTACCCTGGGTGTAGACAAAACCGTCTGACAGCAATTGAGCAGGCTTTGTGGGCATTTTTGCAGTCTCTCTCTCGAGACATGTATCTTTATAATCTAACCCCTGTGTATGGGGTGACTCAGCTATACATGTGAAAACAAAAGCCTACGAACGTGGAAAAAAAAAGAAGCAAATGCACCAAAATACTACCAGTGGTTGAACATGAGGGAGAAGTGTGGGTGACTTTTTCTGCCCCCTTCTTTCATTCACTGATAAATATTTATTGAGCACCTATTGTGTGCCAGGCGCTATTCTATGCGTTAAAGAAAAAGCAGTAAATAAAAAATTGCAAAACTCCCCTGTGGGTGGAGACAGACAATAAGCACCCAAATAAGTAAGATTGGGGATTGACGTATGCTTTTGAGAACCAGATAAAGCCGGGGGCAGGGGGTGCGGCGGGGGGTGGACAGGGAGTGCCAGGTTTGGGAGCGGGGTTGCAAGTTCAAGTGGGGTGACACCTCAAAGGCCTCATTGAGAAGGTGACAGCTGAGCAAAGTTTGGAAAGAGAGGAGGCGGTGAGCATGTCTGAGGGAAGGAGTTTCAGGATGTGGCAGGGTGGGGGGACAGCAGTCCAGAAATGTGTGACCGGCAAGGAGGCCGGTGAGGCTGAAACAGAGCAAGGGTGCAGAGGCTCGCTGCACCTTCTGGGTGTTCTCCAGAGAGAGCACATGCCTTGAATAATGGAAATAAAAGCTCTTTATTATCTTCAGAGGAAGAGAAAAGAAGAGAGGGAGGGAAGATGTCTCCTCTTTTCTGGTCAGGTGTATTCTTGCTCAGGTCCACAGCCGCACAGTAGCTGGCTTCCTGCAAGAACGAGACCCCTTCACGTCTGCTCTCCCTGGCTTCTCACAGGGTCCGCTGAGAGATGCCACCCTCCAAGGGCTCTGTGCAGCGTGGCCTGTGGTCTGGGGACAGTGGGCACCCCCTTGCCCACCCCCCACCTGCCAGCTGGAGGAGCGCTAAGAAGTCTGAATAGCCTCACTGCCCATCCCCGCCTCCCAAGGGGGGTGATGCCAGCTGTGGGAAGGAGTCGCCACTAAAGATCCGAGGGGCTCATAAGGAGGTATCAATCCATTAACTTCACCCGAAGGGAAGAAAAGAAATTTTTCAATTACTGGTAACGGGAAACAAAATAGTGGGAAATCACAAATGACAATCTTTTTAAGACAGCCCTGGGGCCACTTCCAGCTGACCCTGTGCATTAACCGGGCAGGGAGAAATTTTACTCAGCTGCTCTCTCCTGTGTCCTTAATAGCATAAAATAAAAAGATTTTAGATAAGATTTCATTCTGTGAATCAATTGGCAAACCACACTAGGCTTCGTGGGGCATTCTGGCCTCAGTCTAATGGAAATTATTATTTTTTTTTAAAAAAAAAGAATATCAATAGTAAATTGGATCTTCTAGCAGAAAGCATATACAAAGGGTTTTGTTTCAAATGGAAATCTCTGGCTCCTTCAGAGCTTTGCTTAACCCGGTACCTGCCAGCATCTCAGGCAAAGGGTGGGAAAATGTGGTGTGAGAATAAAATCCAAAAGCCTTAGCTGTGACGGCACAGACAGAAAGTTGGAGGCCCTCGCTGCTTTTCTGCATTAGTCTTGGATTTGCTCCTTACGGACGAGGTGCATCCCTGGACCTTTGCACTTGCGACTACCTCTGCCTGTGATGTTTTCTCGTATGGCTCTCCCCTGGCCTTCAGCTTCAAAAATCAGTTGTTTAGGGAAGCAGGGGCTTAGCCACAACCCACCCCCGCTATCACTCTCAGACCCCTCACAACCGGAATTACATGGAAATGTATTTCATGTTTCCGCTGCTTCCGCAGAGACAGAAGGACAAGAATGTATCAGTTATTTTCGATCTCTACTTTCTCGGTGGCCGGTGGTTCATCAGGAACTTTTTCTCCTGGGATGATCCCCCATCAAGGAGTCAGGGAGACCGCACCCCACAGGCAGTGACTTCAATGTCTCCCCTAGCTTTCTGTTTGGTCAATGCCAGAGGCTTTGCTAACTGGCATGATGAACGTGAGACCTAAAGTGGTCATTGGTGAAAGTCATGGCTGGTGATGAGCAGAGGATGTTAGAAATGTGCTCTCCTCTGTGGCTTCAGTGCTATTGGAGATAAGGGGATGGGAGAAAATATCTTAGAGCAGCTCCCTAGGGTTAGCTGTCTGATAGAGCGGCCACAAGTCACAAGGCGGCTATTTCAATTTCAATGTAAATTAACCAAAATTCAATAAAATTGATAATTCGTTCCTCAGTCATACTCGCTACATTTCAATGGCTCCAAAGCCACATGCGGCTAGAGGCTAGTGTATTGGACAACGCAGAATAGAACCTTCCATCCTTGCAGAGACATAATTCTGTTGGATGGAGCTGATCTGGGGAATGGCACGTTCTACTCTGAAGAGTCTCGCTCTAGCTTTGATCTCTAAATGGCCTTTGTCCTGACCCCCATGGATGCTGAACAAATCCTGCTTCTGGAATACTGTGGCCTTTACCCCAGTGAGCCTTTTCCGCAAAAGCATTTTCTGAGCCTCAAAAAGGCCAGGGGCCACCTGGGTGGCTCAGCGGTTGAGCGTCTGCCTTTGGATCAGGTCATGATCCCAGGGTCCTGGGATTGAGTCCCACGTCTGACTCCCCGCAGTGAGCCTGCCTCTCCCTCTGCCTATGTCTCTGTCTCTCTGTGTGTGTCTCTCATGAATAAATAAAATCTTTAAAAAAAAAAAAAAAGCACAGGGATGTGGAAATCTGCTCAGCTTCCAGGCAGGCTCTTCTGGCTGTTTTCTGCTGCCTGTTAATAAATGTCTATTTGTGCAAGCTGGATGTGGTCTGAGACTTGCTTTCATCAAAACCTGGATGCCAGCTGCTCCATATAATCTTATAGTCATTCAGTAGAGATTTATTGAGCACCTACTGTGTGCTAGATACCTTTCCAGGTGTTGGGAACACAGCAGAGCACAATACAAGTAAGTCCTTGTGTTCATGCAGATTATATTTTTGGCATAGTGGGGGTGGGGCAGACAAAAAAAAAAAAAAACCAGGGAAATAAATATGGTCTTGTCAGTGAGAGATGAGCATTGTGAAGACAATCAGGTGGTAGAGGGGGGCTTTATAGGGCAGATGAGCATTGTGAAGACAATCAGGTGGTAGAGGGGGGCTTTATAGGGCAGGGGTCAGGGGAAGGTTCAATGGAGCAGAGAGGACACTGAAGCAAATCACTATCCTTGATGCTGGAACTCCTCCATTGTACTGTCCCCGGACTCCCAGGCTCCCAGAAGTCTACACTGGAAGGGAAGTGGGAGTTCCTTCACCCTGGCTTTGCCATGAACTTGCTACGCAAGCTTAGCAAGATCGTTGGCCCACCTTGGGTCTTCCTCAGTTTCTGCATCTGCAAATTGAGGGCACTAGCCCTGCTGATTTTCAAGCTGTGACCCATTAAATGGATCATGCAATCAAGCTGGTGGGTTTTGCCCGCATTTAAAAAAGTGAAATAGAAGAAAATAGAGTGTGTTGCATGAAGGATAACTGTAAGTTTCCTGTAACATGTGCGTGTATATGTGTGGTGTGTGTGTGTGTGTGTGTGTGTGTCTGTGTGCTCACGCCTGTATCGGGTCACCATGTAAATTGTAATTCTTGTCGTGGACTGCTGTCAAGACTGGGAAGCTCTGCAGTGGATCACCTCTCTGGGCATCCCCACGCCAGCACACTGTGAAGCTAGCGTTCTCAGCCGTGGGGACCAGACAATTTAACAACATGCTCAGGAGCAGAGTGGAAATTGAATCGGGGAGTGTGTTCTGAGCAGACATCGCCTACGTTTTATTACTCCCAATATGCAAAAATCACATTAAGGCTACGTTTAGAAACCTGTAATATTGCATGGATGCGTGGTATTTCCTGGGGATCTGTTCCTACACTTCCATCCTCCGAGATGTGCAACTCTGAAATCCAGCTGGCGGGGGGTGGTGCATGCAACCTCTCCATCACCCTCCACTCCCGATCTCTTGCTCCATGGCTTCTCCTCATCACTCTAATTCATTCATTCACTCCCCTGCTCCAACACTCATTCATTCTATCACCGGGGGCCTACCGGGGGCCAACTGGGGATCCCATCCTCATGGAGTTACAGTTGGTTGGGGGGTTGGCCTCACTGGTGTGGCCAGTGAGGGTGAGACAAACATTCAACAGGACACAGATCAAAGAGAGCTCTCGGGTGTGACGGGAGCCATGGAACTGATCAAGAAAATGATCAAGAAGATGGTGGAAGCGAGGATGGCAGGAGGGGACCGGCTGGCCAGGGAGGACCTCTTCCAGGAGCTGATGATCGACGTGAGACCTGAATCACTAGAAGGATTCAGAGGAAGGGATCAGTGGGACAGGGAAGGCGACAGGAGTGACCCTGCTCCTCCTCCTCAGCTCCCTGGTTTCCTGGAGGCTGCCATCCTGCCTACACTGGACCCAAGGTGAGTCCTTCTAAGGATGGAACTCAACACCCCTGCTCCCTATTTAACCTGTGATCTTTGGAACTCTTGGCTACATTATCTTGTCAACCCTCTCGACAACCCTGGGAGGCACCTGTTACCCATCCCCATTTTCCAGATGTAGAAATGAGCTCAGAGAGACTCATTGACTTGCCCAAGGGCATCCAGCTTATGTATTGGGTTTAACTTGAGTTTAAGGCAAACTCCATCTGATGGAGAAGCCAGTGGATTGGGTTTCAGCTGAAACCTCACTGCTGAACGACAACTCCTCAGACCCCTCTTGTCGAATCCTGGTGGCAGTTGGGTTGATCTCCTTGGCCTCTTCTGAATGATCCCTCAGGGCGGCTGGGAACTCACAGCCCACAAGAAGCCTCAGGCTGCACCCAAGTGCAGCATTCCTCCATCCAGCGAAGATTTGTTAAGCCCCTACTGTGTCCAGACCCTGTTTTAGCACTTAGCGTTCCCTGGCAAAAAAAAAAACAGCCCTCGGGGAGCTGATATTCCAAGGAAAAGAGACAATAAGTAAAACAAATACAGAAATCATATACTATGTTAGAAGGTGAGAAGTGCAGTAAGCATGGGAAGGGGGATGACTGCAGTTTAAATAAAATGGTTAAACCCACTTCTTCCCATGGCCAGCTCCTCCTCAGCCATTAAATCCCCACTTAAATGTCACCTCCTTCAGGAAGCCTTCCCTGACTGCTGAACATTGCTTGCCCCCTCCTCACACTGTCTGCCTTTACCTGGTTTTATTTTCTTGCCCTTATCTGACATAATCTATGTATTTGTTTATCATGTGTGCTCCCCCCATGCTAGAATAGGGATGTGCCTGGCATGTAGTGTATGCTCAATAAAAATGTTTTGAAGGAATCAAAGAGCTCTCAGAGGATAAGGAAACTGAGGCTCAGAGGGATGTCTTGATTGCCTCAGTCACACAGCCACTAGGCAGAGGAGCCAACCTAGCTGTGAACCCAGCGCTTTCTCAGAGTGACCTGGAGACAGATGTTCTAAGCTGCGCCCCCAGGTCTGGCACACACAGGCTCTGCCTAGGTGCATGCTGGACTTAGTCCACACGCAGGGAACTCAGCAGACACCAGCATGAGGCTCATGCTGATGACTCAGAGCCCAGATAAACCCTGCACCTCGGCTCCCTGCAATTCTACTTCCTTGTACCTAGAGAAGTGGCTAAGCGCCTTTAGAAGGAGCACAGTGGTCCCCGCTAATGAGCAAACCAACAAGTCCATCCTTTTGGCCCCTACACTCACAGGAGGTCCTAGGACTTCCCTGCAGACAGATTTGCTGGAGGGCAGTACAGGCCCGGTCGCTGGGGTCCATCCAGAGCTTAGCATTCACTGTCCGAGAACTGGCCTTTCCAACGAGGGCCCGGCTGATGCTGGAGCTGCTGCATCAGGATCTTCCCGTGAGCCACACTGGGCTGAAAGATGAATGAATGGAGGGCAGGGGATAGAGTCTGGGCCGCATGCTTCTGCCAGTTTTCCTGGGCCTTCTCTTGTTTCTTGACCATGAACAGCACCAAATGCCCCACCAGGCCTGGGAACCACTTCCCCTGAGGCCACTGGGCTCTGTGCCAATTCAGGGGAAATTGAGACACATGAGGCTACTGAGACCATCTCGTGGAGGACAAGCATCCTTGGTGGCTCAGCACAGCCTGGTTCACCAGCAGGCCTCCAACCTCCCGGAGGTAGGAGGCTGGGGGCGCTGGGGAATTGTCTTGGGGCCTGGGTCCTTGCACAGATGGCCACCACCTTTGGGGGAAGAAGGGAGGCCAGTCACTGGAGACAGAATGGAGTATGCTGGTTAAAGGGATCATTAAACCTGACATTTGAGTTCAAAGAATCGAGTTCAAAGAACCCCAGATCCCTCTCTTCCTGGTTGTAAGGATAGCGATAGCTAGTCATGTGTTCATCATCCTTTTCTTGAGCGTCACCTCCATGGCAGGCATGGTGCTGAGCACTGAACAAGACAGACCAAAGTTGCTGCCCTCTGGGGACGACCTTCTAATGGGAGATGGCAAATTTTAAAAAACAATAAAAGTAAAATAGATTAGGATGTTAGGAAGAGGCCAGTGCTGTGAATGGGGGAAACACTGGGAGACAAACAGCTCAGTTTCCTTAACAGATAAATGGCAGGAAAAAACAAACAACTGAAACGAAACAAAACCAAACAAGAAAGCAACACAAGGAAGAAATCAAAAGCCAAAAACGGAAGGAGGGGAACCCATAGATTAACGAAGGTTTAAGGAGCCAGATCAACCGTTTGCAGAATCTAGACTTTTTGGGGGGATATGAGTTTGAACAAATGAACTGTAAAACTAACTTAGACTATCAGGAATATTTAAACACTGGATTTTTGGTGACACTTTGGACTCATGGGTAACTTTCAAAGTCATGATAATGACTTTTCCCCGGCACCTGCCACCTTATAATACTCTATAATTCACTGGTTGCTTTGCTTATTGCTCCACTAGAACACCGGCTTTATGAAGGCAAGCATTTCTGCCTTTGTATTTCTTGCTACATCCTCAGCAGGAAAAGTGGCTTGCACACAGTAGGTGCTCAAAAAAATCTGTTGAATGAACAAACACAGGCATGGGTACAGACAGATTCTGATACCAGCATCAAGAAATATTTCATCCCTGGGTGGCTCAGTAGCTGAGCGTCTGCCTTCAGCCCAGGGCGTGATCTTAAGAGACCTGGGATCGAGTCCCACATTAGGCTTCCTGCATGGAGCCTGCTTCTCCCTCTGCCTGTGTCTCTGCCTCTCTCTCTCTCTTTCTCTCTCTCTCTCTCCGTCTCTCTCTCTTCCTCTCGTGAATAAATAAATAAAATCTTAAAAAAAAAAAAAAAGAAATACTTCAGAATGCTTACTGAGGGTCTCTGTATGGTGGGATCAGAGACCTCACATTCCCGGCTTTGTGCACATCTGTATTTTACAAATGTTGCTGCAATGACTAGTCATTATTTTTGCGATCTAAAAGAGCAAACATCATAATTTTTAGAAGTGAAATGGAAGGGATTCCTTGCACTGAGTCTTTATCTTCCTCCTTCAGCACTTTGCTCTTTATTCTCACTATGCAAGCAGAAAAACAGAATGCCCTCCTTGGGCTGCTGAGCTCGGGCCTGCAGGGAGGTGAGCGGTGAGCAGGGGCATCTTCCTTCTCCACAGGTACAGAGAAGAAACCCGGAGGCACCCCTTCCCATCCCTCACCAAGCCCCAGGGATCTTTCTCCAAAACACATCCTAAATCTGATCATGTCTCTGGCCACTGCCCTGACCTGCCCAAGCAAAGGTCACCTGTTATAATCTACCTGGCTTTCTCCTTCCGCAGCTCCTTTGCCCTAAGAGAAAATGTAAAGCACATTACTGCTGTCTTTAAAGCCCCCAGAGCGGCCCCCACTGCTCTTGCAAATGAAGACCGAAGTCCTGGCCACAAGGCTGGCCTGGTCTGGCTTGCTGCTCACTCTCCCCCCTTGACGGGGCCTCCAGCCAACTCCTCATCATCCAGGTCTCAGGTTGGATGTCCCCTCCTCTGAAAGATAGTCTCCCAGGTCACCTCCCAGGAGCTCCCCAACACGTCACCCTGGTGTTTCCCACAGTGGCAAGCTCCAGATCTGAGGTGGCCCTGGGTATTGTCTGTCTCCCCAGATCTTACACCCGCTTCCCCCTGAGTTGCCCTGGTTGCTGCCGCTGAAACACACCCGCTCCACAGCCATCACTCAGCGACTGCAGAGGATCTGAAGAGCTTGCCAGACAACGCAAAAGTCTTCTGATACGACATCCTGTGCAAATCCAGGCTACAAAACCATGTGTCTGGGCTGAGTACACCTGTGTTGGAAAACTAACAAAACGAAACAGGAAGCGTCAACAGCTTGGCCTGGAAAAAAGCCAGGAAGAAAACGCTCGCTACTGACATTTTTAGCTGTCCCTGGAGGTGGGAACTCGGACAATGTCGATTTCTTTGTTCTGCTTTTTTGTATTTTCCGCATTTTCTTGGGGGCACACCTATTTACAACGAAAAGGAGAGCAATGGCAAGGCTGCGAAGGAACGCTCGCGCCCTCTGCTGCTCGGTGTCTGGTACTGCAGGCCCCGAGAGGCGCAGTGGGGGCGTCGGGGGCGCCGGGGGCGGGGTGGGGGATGGGGGGGCGGTGGCAGGGGAAGGTGTCCCAACCAAGTGTGGAAGCCAGTTTTCCCAGCACTCAAGTGAATGAGAAGAGGGATAGCAGGGACCCCTGGGTGGCTCAGCGGTTGAGCGTCTGCTTTTGGCTCAAGGCGTGATCCTGGGGTCCTGAGATCGAGTCCTGCATCATGCTCCTTGTGAGGAGCCTGCTTCTCCCTTGGCCTGTGTCTCCACTTCTGTTTTCACGAATAAGTAAATAAAATCTTTAGTGGAGGAGGAGGATCGCCACAGACTCCCAGTCCCCTGGGAATCTTTCCAAATTCCTTTGTCCTCGATGTCTCTGGAATGCCCCCCCCTCCTCCTCTGCTCTGAATGAGCCCCTCCCTCCCAGCTCCCCACCCACAGAAGGACAGCAGGGTCTGGCTTTTGGGTTGCAATAGCCCAGACCCTTCATGCCTGTGTGTCCCTAGACATATTACTTAACTGTTCTGGCCCTCAGCATCCTCATCCACGCAATGGGATGGTGATAAATCAGGGTCCATCAGCCTCAGCTCTCCTGCCATCTGGGCCCTGCACACTACAGGAAGCTTAGCAGCATCCCTGGCCTCTGACCCTAGATGCCAGCAGCCCCCTGCCCCCTAGTCATGACAGCCCATGACAACAAAGGGTCTCCAGATATTGCCAGATGTACCCCCCCCCCCCGGGCATAATCACCACCCCTGGTTGAGAACCATGCACTCCTGGTTTCTATTATCATACGCCCCATACCTCCCTTCAGTTTTCTGTTAGGTGCTCAGAAAATACCAACGTGAATTATTGAAAAATCATCTAGGGGTTATTTGCTCTGATAAGAAAACGGGGCTGGGAAGGGGGAGAAGAGCAGAGAGAGATGGAAAGGGAGCTGGATCCCTCCTCCCTGCTGCGTCCCCACCCCAGCTGGCTGCGGCCCCACCTGCAAGGTTAGCTCACATTCCTGGTCCCCCACACGTGTCCCCCTGGCCCTGCCTGAACAGGCCCCGGGCTGCAGAGGTGGGACGGGCCTCCCAGGCCCCCTTCATGCTGGGCCTGTTGTGCTTGGCACTGTCTGCAGGCCTCCACCGCTAGGAGAGGAGAACGTATTCAATTAACCTAGAAAAACAATAGCAGAAAGGGTCAGGGTCATCGTGAAAAAGCAAAGGTGATGAAAAGATTCTGCAAACGGGTCCCCATGGGGATGGAGGAGGGGGGCCCCGAGTGGCTGGGCCAACCTGGGAAGAACCTCTGCAGAGTGGGGGCACGGGTTGCTCCTCCAGGGGACGGAGCCAGCTAGGAAAACAGACATGCTCCCCTCCTTCCACTCCTGGGCCCGGGGACCTTCCATCCTCCGGTGCGGAGGCAAGGAAAATACAGTGGGATCCAAGTCTCCCCGGGTTCTTCCTTGGCTGGAGCAGAGAGAGCCACAACATTGGCTCAGGAAGCACTTGCGGATATGGGGGTTCTGCTAGGGGCAGGGGAGGCTCTGACCTCCTCAGTTCCTGGGGAGAGGAGATCTTTCTGTCGCCAAAGCCTGGAGCTCAGGGAGCCAGAGACCAAAACAGAGGAGGTGGCTGAGCTGGGGGGGCACCTTGTCCTCTGGTGCTGGGTACTCTGCCCCTGGGGAGGTGGCCTCTGGTGTTCACAGTGACCTTCAGGTCCTGCGTGCCTTTAAGGACCAGGCACTGTGCCAAGCGCTTTACAAACATTATTGCACTAAACCCTTGTAACCATCCAGTGCGATAGCTTCGGGTCATCCATTTATTCATTCAGCAGACAACTCGCTGAGCACCTACTGTGTGCATGCTTTTTGAGCACCTACTGTGTGTCAGGCCCATGCTCCGCAGGAGAGATATGAGGGTGAGAAGATACCAGGTGTGGGGCTGCAGAGCAGCTGCTGGTCTCCTGTGACGTGGGTGGGGCTGGAGAGTGGGACAGCCAAGCTGGGAGACCGTCTGGCGCACTTACCACATGACCCGGCGATCCCGCTCCTGCATGTTGAACCCAGAGAAATGAAAGCCTCTGTTCATGCAAAGACTGTACATGAACTTTCAGAGCAGCTTATTCATAATCACCGCAATTGGGAAACAGCCCAGATGCCCTCACCTGGAGAAGGGACAGACAAACAGCACCGGAGACCAAAATTCAACAATACAAATGGAATAAACCACTGATGGAAGCAACAGCACGGATGAATCTCAGAAGCATTGTGTTGAGTGAAGACAGCCAGTCTCATGAGGCTATCTGCTGCACAATTCATTTCTATGACATTCTAGAAAAGGCAAAGCTTCAGGGGCAGAGAACAGATCAGTGATTATCATCAATAGATGGGGTGGAAGGAGGAGTTGGCAAAAGGGCAGATATCTTGGGAGGTGGTGGAACTGCCCCGTGTCTTGACTGTAGTGGTGGTTACACGACTCCGTGTGTTATCAAAACTTGTAGAACCATACGACAAAAAGCAAATTTTACCATATGTAAAAATAAAAAAAAAAACGCTCAGGTATGGACCTTGCTGTCATAGAGATCACATTTTAATAGTGAGAGAGAAAATAAACAGCTAGGCAACAAATATATGTTCAGTGGGGCAGGGTATGGAGCAGCATGAGGCAATGTCAAGGGGACAGAAGTTGGGGGGGTGGGTTATTAGGTGAACAATCAAGGTGGGCCTCACTGAGGAGGTAACATTTGAGCAAAAGTCAGAGGGAGGTGAGGGAGGAAGTGAGGTGACTATCTGGAGAAGACTGTTCCAGGTAGAAGGTGGGAGCCAGTGTGGCTGGAACAGAGTATGTGTAGTGCAGAGTGAGCTGAGGAACCAGATCTCCAGGAGCCTTGAAGGCCACTGTAGGATTTCAGCTCTTACTCTGGGTGAGGTAGGAGCCATGGGGGCTCCTGAGCAGATCAGGGACAGGACGCTTCTCTGTTTTCCCAAGATCCCTGTGGCCATGTGTGAAGCATAGAATGTCAGGGGTAAGCGTGGAGGCAGGGACCAGTGAGGAGGTGACCACCATGGTCCAGGAGGGAAGTGATGCTAGCTCGGACCAGGGTGATAGCAACGGAGGTGATGAGAAGTGGTCTGATTCTGGGCGCCCCTTGAAAGTACAACCAACAGGTTTTCCCAACAGAAAACCCAACAGGTTTTCACACCTCGAGTGTGAGGTGTGAGTGAACAAAAGCCCACAATGATGATGATTCAAGTAATCGGGGCTGAACTTCTGGAAGAATGGATCTGTCACATACAGAGATGGGGAGGTCTGGTGGAGAAACGGGGCAGTGGGGGGGGGGGATAGGGGTTCCTTAATCATCCCTAATTTACAGATGAAGAAGCTTGAGTCCAGAGAGGTGGATTCACTAGCCTGGGGTCACACATCCAGCAGGGGTTTGGGATGAGATTTGAAAGACATCTGCATGACTCCTGGGTTTTACTCAACCTGCAGGCTCCTGTTCCAGACTAAGAAACAGCTGAGACAAATGTTGCGTAAAATGGGGTTCTCCAAGCTTGTTAGAAATGCAAATGCTTGTGTTCTGCCCAAAAAAGGCATTTGCATTGCCTCATTCTGTTCATAACGAGCTTTATATCCTCAAATGTGCTTCTGGCTGCCAGTAACATCGTCCACCAGAAGTGTAAACTGTGAAGTTTTCCAGAAAGCATAGATATAACAAGAAGTCCTAAATGAGATGGTCCCAGGGTTGGTGAATTCAGCATCTCCATTACGTTAGACCTGAGATGAGGATACAGCCTCCGCAATTCTCTTGGTCTTTTCCTCATGGTCACACGGTGGCTGCTGTAGCTCCAGATATTCTGACAACGTCCAAAGATAGGAGAGGTAAAAGAGAATTTTCTCAAGTGTCTCCATCTTATCACGTAGGAAAATCTCTCCTGGAAGCCTCCAGGGGCTATCCTCTTACCTCCCATTGGCCTTAACCAGGGCATATGCTCAATAGTAAACCAACCGCAGGCAAAAGGGAATGATTCAGACCAATTTCAGCTCACCTCCTGGGACTGGGGGTAAATCATCTCTCCATCGAGCACGTCGCCATCTGCTCTATGCTGGAACAAAGTGGGAGTTCTCTTAGCCAGGAAGAAAGGGGGGACAGCTATCGGGCAGAGAAGCAATCTGTCTGCCGCAGGCCCCGGAGAAGGATTTCGTGTGTCGCCTTTCAATAAGGTTATACCCGAGTCACAGAGAAGTGCCACCAGAACTGATAGAAGAGTTTGTAGATAATCATCAAACTTGAGCCCACTGTCAGACCACGTCAATTGCTACTTTTAAGTGAATCCCAGCATCTCTGTCTCTACCCAATACTATGGGGTTATGGGGTGTGTGTGAGAGAGAGACAGAGGCATGAGTCTTAAAATCTGACCTTGTAAAAGTGACTTCACTTTTGGTAACTCTGTTTGGGGCTCTTTTTCCCTTTCCTTCTGTAATTCTCTCTTTTTTCCTTCCAGTTTTTCACTACGGAGAGTACTGGTTCAGGCTTCTCTTCGTCTCTGAGTCCCTGCTCCATCCTCACAGCAGCCCAGCAAGGTGGGTTCCTTCCATTAGCCCTGTGGCATAGATGAGAACACGGAGGGGGGGGTGTTAGGGGGGCATCTGGGGGCTGCTCCAGCCACCCCAGCTCTCCTCCTCACCTGTGGACAACGGGATCTCCCCGTGATTCCCATCAGGGAGGCACTCAGGAAACGAGGCCTGACCTTTCATTGACCAGGCTGGCCCAGTGGACCAAGATGGAGCCAAGGATGCCCTAGTCTTAGGGGACCCCCCCAGGATTTTCTCCCCCGCACCCGCACTCAGAATTCCAGCCTCCAAGGACCTGGGCTGTGAAACCCTAAAAGGTGCCTGGCGCGCCCTCATGTGTCCCTGTGGTGTAATAACATCTGGGGTTTTCTTTAGCTAGAATAATTCCCAGCACCTGAGTGGCTCAGGTGGCTAAACCTCTGACTCTTGATTTTAGCTCGGGTTGTAATCTCAGAGTCCTGGGATTGAGCCCCGCATGGGCTCAGCGGGGAGTCTGCTTCTCCCTCTCCCCCTGCCCGACTCGTGCTTTCTCTCTCTCTCTCTCTCTCTCAAATAAATTAATACAATCTTAAAAAAAAAAAGGAAATGTAAACACCATCTCAGTTTTGATACAAGTTTTTCTTTGGACGAAGTTATATAGGACTATGCTAAAAACGAAAAAAAATTCACACAGCACACAAAAGTAGACAGTGAAAGGCTAGCTCCCTCTTACTCTGTCTCCCATGATGGGTAAAGTGCTTTTCAATCTCTCTCTCTCTTTTTTTTTTCTTTTTAAGATTTTACTTATTTATTCATGAGAGTCACACGCAGAGAGAGGCAGAGGGAGAAGCAGGCTCCATGCAAGGAGCCCAATGTGGGACTCGAACCCCGGAATCCAGAAATCATGCCTTGGGCCAAAGGCAGGCACTCAACCGCTGAGCCACCCAGGCGTCCTGCTTTTCAACCTCTCAGTGTTAGGCAGTGCATAACCTGCCCAACCTTGTGATGCTGCCCTGATAGGGGTCTACGTGCAAATGTAGCTGCAAGATAAATGTGTCGACACAGAATGGGAATGGCATGTGTCTGCAGTCTTTCTGGGGGGACAATCTGCACTGCGTGAGTCATAGCACTGGCGCTCATTGCAGGGCAGATATTTCCCCCATTATTTCCTTCACTCAATAAACTATGACTGCGCACCTCCTGGATGTGAGGCATTGTGTTAAGTTGTGCGAGAGACTCCAGGATAAATCAGACTCACCGGTACACAAAGACACGATTTCAAGGCTCTCTAGGAGGAAGAGAAGCTGCTGCCCACCCCTGCCTTGAAGGGCCTTGCCAACCCCCTGGGGGTGGTGCAGTCTGTGCCCTGTTGATCCAGGAACTCGTTCCTGGGATGTGATCCAACAACCAACCAGTCATGGGCTGCTAATGGCAGCATCTCTCCGAGCAGTTGGTGCTGCCTGATGGGAAAACGAGGACTTTGGAGTGAGACGCAGCTGGTGGCAAGCCCCAGCTCTGACACTCCACGGATGACATTGGATGGGTATCGTGTCCTTGCGGAAACCTGAATTTCCTTACCTATAGAATCTGAGTAATAGCAGTTGCTTGTGGGGTGTCAGGGAACGTGAAGTGCTTCAAAAATATTTGCTGACTGGATGAATTCATGAAATTCTTTTTTTTTTAAAGATTTTATTTATTTATTCATGAGAGACACACAGAGAGAGAGGCAGAGGCATAGGCAGAGGGAGAAGAGAAGCAGGCTCCCTTCAGGGAGCCCAATGCGGGACTTGATCCCAGGACTCCAGGATCACAGCCTGGGCCAAAGGCAGATCCAACTGCTGAGCCACCCAGGCATCTCAAATTCATGAAATTCTTTATGGAAGTTAAGCAAAGGAGATATTCAAGAGGAGGCATGTTTCAGGGGTGCCTGGGTGGCTCAGTGGGTTTTTTTTTATTTTTTTATTAAAAAAAATTTTTTTTTATTTATTTATGATAGTCAGAGAGAGAGAGAGAGAGGCAGAGGGAGAAGCAGGCTCCAAGCACCGGGAGCCCGACATGGGATTCGATCCCGGGTCTCCAGGATCGAGCCCTAGGCCAAAGGCAGGCGCCAAACTGCTGCGCCACCCAGGGATCCCGGCTCAGTGGGTTAAGTGGGGGACTCTGGATTTCCACTGGGGTCATGATCTCAGGGTCATGATCTCAGGGTCATGGGAATCAAGCCCTGTGTGGGACTACATGCTCAGGATGAAGATACTTCTCCCTCTCCCTCCCTCTCCCTCTCTCAAATAAGTAAAAATCTTAAAAAAAAAAAAAAAAAAAAAGAGTAGGTATGTTTCAGATGAAATGCTTCATCATTTTTCCTCCTGGGATGTGATTTTTTTCCTTTCTGTATCAACCATGTCTCCTGATTGCAAGTGAAAGAAAAAAATAATGTGAACTGACTTACATGTACAAAAAGAAATTTATTGACTCATACCTAACATGCTCCTTATCCCCACTCTGCCCAGGGCCTTGGCCTCATGCTCGACCAGGCTTCTCCTTGCTGGTAGCACAAAGGCAGGCACCTCTCCAGGCTACCACCTATGCCCTCAGCAATCCAGTAAAACAGAGTCTCTGCAGACTCAACAATCATTCCCAGGATGCAGGATGGCTGCCTCTGGTTGGCTTGGCTTTGGCCACGCCCCAGGCTTGAGCTGATCACCTACCAGGAAAGTACAGGTTAAGTGCCCTCACTGGTCAGGCAGGAGACAGGGTGGGCCCCTAAGGAAAAGAGAAGGGTGAAGGATGGGTAACAACGTGCCCATCCCACCACCTGTGCAGGAATTGCAAAGGGGATGGTCAGAATTGGCTTTGGGACCCCTAGCTCAGTGCCTACCTTGAGGAGGCTAGAGAAGCTGAAGAGAGGGCTGATTTGGGGAGACACTGCTTTGGACCAGGCTGTGCACCCTCAGTCTCCTGAACAGTCCAGGCCTAGAAAAGTCTAGGAGTCCGAGACTGTGGCTGTGGCTCCTCAGCCTCTGCAGATTGGTGGATTACTCCCAGCTGCAGTAGGAAGTAGCTCTAGAAGGGTCGAAGGAACTGGTTCTGAATCCCTCAGAAACAGCTGGGCTGGGGTCACTTGGGATTCCCAGTGAGAGGCCTACCTGGAAATGGGAAGGATCCAAGTGAAAGTGTTGGACCCCAGGAGGCCAAGGGTTAGTCTATGGGCCAGATGGAAAAAGGCCACCCAGAGGAGACACATCCCTTGCACCTGAGGGAGCTCATTGAGGTTCCCAGTGGGTGGAGTTGCCAAGAACCACACACACACACACACACACACACACACACACACACACACACACACCAGAAGGAATCAGCTACAAACACCCACCGAGCGCGATGCCACTAACAGCGCCAGCCAAGTGAAGCCTTCAGGCCCCTCTCACCTCCTCAGAGTCTGATGGGGGATGGGGAGGGTAAGAAGGAAGAGGGGGGTAAGGAAGAGGTGTAAAACGAGTGAAATTCAGAACTTTGATGTGAGGTGTTAAATGCTGAGTTTAGATCCTTGTTACACTTGGAAGTGACTGGAAGGCATGTGACTAGTCATCACATTGGCTTTTTTTTTTTAAGATTTCATTTATTTATTCATGAGAGACACAGAGAGAGGCAGAGACATAGGAAGAGGGAGGAGAAGCAGGCTCCCTCGGGGAGCCCATGGGACTTGATCCCAGGACTCCAGGATCACACCCTGAGCCAAAGGCAGACGCTCAACCGCTGAGCCTCCCAGGCGTCCCCATCATATTGTTATCTATCATTATCTAGAAGTAAGCAGGAGAGCTAAGCTACGGGATCCGGATTGTAGGGAGCAGGACCAGGAATGTGTGTGGGTAGGTGGGGAGGAGGAGGGACAGTGCCCCCAGGACACAGAAGCCGGGCTAGCAAGCTCAAAGATGCAGTGACAGTGGGCCCTGCCCACATTGTCTGGAATGAGGCTTTAGATCAGGCCCCGAAGGCTGGAAATCTCGGGGGCTGACTTGCGGGGGTGGGGGGTACATTACGATCGTCTTCAAAAATTAACCCACAATGAAGTCAAAGGAGTTGGTATGGCCTTTAGTGCTGGGATGTCAGAAAAAAGCCTTAAATGCTGTGCGGATGGGAAGATGTTGGTGAGGAGGGCCCTGTATTTGGAGCAAAACTATTCTATCTCCTGCCAGAAACTACCTAATCTGGTTTCAACCGTCAAGAGTCCAGCGGGGCCTTATTTTGTGCCCGGCACTGTGCACACTCCTGGGTGACTCGGGCGGCCACGTGCAGCGTGGCCACCAAATTCTCTCACCTCCTGAGATGTCATCGGATTGGGAGACAGCCTGAGAGACAGCTTTTTGCTTCGTATCTCAGAAACCACCGACTCGGCCTGTCAAACCCAGAGATTTAGGATGGCATTGGACCCCAAATCTGGAAGAACTTAGCAGCCCCACTGTGCCAAATCCGGAGGGAAAATATGCACACAGAGAAACCAGAAAAGCCTGGGACGACGGGGAGAGAGAAGGAAAATGAAAACACTCTGTTTCCATTGGCAGAATCAGTCTTTGCCAGGAAAACTGGAATGTTGACTTGGTGCGCACATAATTCAATTTTCTACACACTCAGAAGTAAAGAAAAAGCCAGATGCGGGGAGAAATCGCTGATACAGTCTTTGACTTTGGCAAAGGCAATGCAATATGCACATGAATTCGGCCTCATGTGAAATACTCAGCAATCTAGAATGGTAAGCAGCGCCCCACTTCACGTACAGTGTGATCTCAAGGCGGTGACAATATCCACCCCTCCAGATGTCTGTCTTCATTTCTAACCAGCTTGATTCATAATAGACAAAAGATTAGATGAATATACATGAAAATGTTGTTAGTAACTGGTAGGGCACGGGCAGTTTTTATTCTTGATCTGTGTATTTTTCAGTGTTTTGCGAGTTTTCTAAAATGAAAAAGGTATTTTAAGGGAATTTTTTCAACCGAATTGGTGCCTTCGTTATATAAACAAGGCACATGTACCTGAACCCTTATAAATGCTTATAAATGAAGGTTCTGAATGAGCTACTTTTTCCCCATCTTTCCAACACTCTTAGGCTTCGCTTATTTGAGATAACTACTGTTAGAATTTTTTGTTTCTCTCTGTCTTTTTTTTTTTTTTTGTAAGATTCTTGACCATTAAATATTTATATGAGGAATGAAAAGCTAGGACAGTCCATAGCAAAGATTCAGGCCACATCTAAAGGGAGTGGCTGCTGTCCTGCGTCACCTGGTGGCTGGATTTCAGAATGCAGGCCCAGTGTGGCCGGATCTTTTTCTAGAGAAAGAGAGTTATACATAAAATATTCCAAATTTCAAAACTTGGCAACTAACTAGAAAATTTTAAAAGTACTGTCTGGGCCATACAGAATACAGAATTGAGGGTCAGTTTTTACGGCACTGAGGCCTCTGCCTTAAGAAATAAATGGGGGCACCTGGGTGGCTCAGCGGTTGAGCAACTGCCTTTGGCTCAGGACATGATCCCCAGTCCTGGAATCGAGTCCTGAATCCAGCTCCCCGAGAGCAGGCCTGCTTCTCCCTCTGCCTATGTCTCTGCTTTTCTCTGTATGTCTCATGAATAAATAAATAAAATCTTTAAAAAAAATGAAAGAAATGTAAAGTACTGTTTCTTAAATTATCCACCCTAAACAATGCTCAGTGATAAGAGTTGAGGAATTTTGTTCACATACATTCCCTCCACTGCTCCTTCTTCCTTTAACCTCCCTGTTTTTATTCGTCATATTATTGCTTATCCTACCAGTGGCCTTTATGACTTTATACATTAGTATTCCATTTTAAAAGTCTTATCAACTTCTTACAGCATCTACAATCTAAGAGAAAGAAAACATCTTTAACCTCTGTGGTGCTGTTCCCCTTTATGATGTATCTGAAACATTCTACACACTTTACATTCACTCATCTATTCATTTATTCAGCAAAAATATTCATTGAGTGTCTACTCATGTGCCAGGCACTGTTCTAGACACAGAATATATAGCAGTCAACAGATAAAGTGGTGTGCCCTCATGGAACTTATGTTCTAGCAAGGGATACAGTTAATAAATTAGCAAGTAAGTGAGAATTCAGATATACAGTATCTCAGAAAGAGGCAAAGTCCAAGGTGAGACACAAAATAGAGACACGGGAACGTGAAATATCAGTGTGTGTGCACATGTGCACGTGCATATGTGAGTGTATGTGTGCATGTGAGTGTGACATGTTAGCTAACAAAGCCAGGGAAGGCATTCCTGAGAAGATGACTTTTGACTCACAGACAAGGAAGCAAGGGGGTGGGCCATTCAAGTACCTGCTCTGTGTACATGCCCACCAAAAGGTACAGACAGAGCCAAGGAGCCAAGGACGGGAGGCCGAGTGTGTCAGATCTGTTGGAGACACAGTGGAAGCTGGAACTGACTGAGCAAGGAGGAGACTGAGAGAAACTGAGGCCCGAGAGGAAGAGGTGGGGCATCTATGCAGGGCCCATGAGATCATGGTCCTTTGAGTAAGAGGGAGAGCCATGGGGCCTCAGATCAGAAGAATGACATGAACCGAATTTTAGGTTTTAGAAGGATCCTTCTGGCTGCTCCAGGGAAGCTAGAGAGGTCAAGGATGGAAGGAGGGAGACAGTTATAAGGCTACTACAATCCTGTAGGTGAGAGATGGTGGTGGTGGCAGTAATGGTGATGGAGGGATAATGAGAAAGGCCAAGTTTGCAGAGCCTGCAGGATTTGGGGAAAATTCCCCTCTCCAGGGAAGCAGGAGAAAGAGCACTCAGGGATGACTCCAAGGTTTCGACCTGAACAATCTGAAGGACAGAGTTGCCTTTTATCTATTTTCCTAATCTAACAGGCTTCATCTGTCATCACAGACAGGAGGCTAGATGGATGTACATCAAATTGTTATTAAGTAGCTACACTTGAGTGGTCGTGTATGGGTAGTTTGTATTTTTCTCTATCTTTTTCAGGATTCTCAATTTTTGAAAGACACAACTGTATTCTTTTATTTTAAGGCTTTTGGGCATGACAAGGGCAAACTCAGGAAGTGAGGTAAAAACACTTCCTACCTGATTGGACTCTGTCTTAGCCAACACTTGCTGCATAACAAACAATCCTAGAATCTTAAATTAACATTTCTTTTTTTTGCTTTTGGATGCTTGAGTTGGCTGATACAGCCTTGCTTCAGACTGCAGGTCAGGTTCAGGTCTGTAACAGGCTTCTCATTCTGCAATCCAGGCTAGATGGGTTGGAGCAAGGCCACTGTGTGAGTTCCCAGAGGAGAGAGAGGAAACATCTAATGCCTATAGGCTGGGAACTGGCACCTGTGGCTTCAGCCCATATCCTATTGGCCAGAGCAAGTCACATGACCAACCTCACCCTCAGTGAAGCTGAAATGCATCTAACAGCCAGAGTGGGCAGGAAGTGAATATTTGCTGAACTATAATGGAATTTACCACAACTTCACTTTGATCTTTTTTTTTTTTTTTAAGATTTTATCTATATATTCATGAGAGACACACAGAGAGAGGCAGAGACACAGGCAGAGGGAGAAGCAGGCTCCCTGCAGGGAGCCTGATGCAGGACTTGATCCCAGGACCCTAGTATTACTACCTGAGCCAAAGGCAGACGCTCAACCACTGAGTCACCCAGGTCCCCCTCACTCTGATCTTATTGTTTGTAGTACATTTTATTGAGTTTCTTTTAAATTTTTATTATAAATTTTTATATGGCTATTTCTGAAATTTTTGATGATACAGAAAAGCATAATTAGCCAAATTAAAATTCCCTCTTATTTCGCTACCAAGAAAGATAAACAGTATTCATATTGTGATGAATATCCATGCAGAGTAGAAAATTTGTGCACACAGCAGTGACTGGCATTCAGACAATAACGGGCATTTGGCATTAGGTTTAGCTTTGGCTTTTGGAAAGTTGAAGAGACAAATACCCACTTTAGAGTTATTTCTGGCGTCCCTAAAACTATGCACCACTGGTGGTTCTGTAATTGGGTAGATATCTATCCATCTAATCAAGGAAGCACACAGTGCATGTTATTTACTTTCTACATGTAAATTGGTGACTTAGAAAATCTCTTTATTGCTTGATATATTGAAATTGTATTGATAAACTTAAAAATAAATGTAATATTTATTATTGCAAGAATAGCAATGTGGCAGAGAGAGCTTTGGGGATCATATCTCAGTAACCACCAATCCAGTCTGTCAAATCAAAAGAATTGGGCCAGCATCACACCCCAAATCTGGAAGAACTTAGCCACTTTGTAGTGCCAAATCCAGTGGGGAACACACACACAGATTATGGAAGGTATTGATTTTATATGCTATATTCTTATGTGCAATACTGTTAAAGACTCTCCAATATCATAAAAAAGACTCATATGAATATGGCTTTTTGTGTAATATTTGGTATGCCACCCTTTATAACGTTAAATAAAATAATTCTTAAGAACTAAATTTGATTAAAGTTATTTAATTTTATTTAGAATATGAAGCTTCAACATAATAACCTACTTGGGAACTTTTCACATCTTGTGAAGATCAATTAAAAGCAAAATGTCAGCTTTTCCACTTCAAAATTTCACGAGGTGGAAAATCTCCTAAACCAAGTACCAAACCATCCCTGATAATTCATTTGTATCCTGGACGTGACCCAGCATGTGAGGGTCTGGAAACACTTTCAAAGCATGGCTCTGTGAAGATTGTATGTCTCGTGTCGAAATTCCATCCTCCTCCTGTGCCACTGATGGGAGAGTAGTTGTGCTGGAGAGCAAAATGAGCAAATATGGAAACTGAGTCTGGCTGTGAGGCAGGAAGCCCTGCCTACTTCTGAGGGGAAAGTTTTGGAGGATCCCCACTTTACTTGGAAAGTAATTTTCTATTTAGAAATACCAGCCCAGCAAATCTTTGAGGTAGGGCCTTCTGCGACCTCCATTTTACGGATGGGGAAGCTGAGGCTCACAGAGGCAAAAAATCACTTGCCCAAGGTCCCAGAACTAGCAAGTAGCTGAGGCAGACCTGCCTCACATGTTGTGCACTTTCTGGGCCTTCCCTCTTGACCAGGTCACCTCCTCTTTCTGTACTCCATTGTACCTCCATTCCTCCCTTTTGCAACTCCTCTCAGATCAGCTTTGTGCAAGGGAAGCCCATGATTCTCGGTCAGATAATAACCAAGGCAGTAAATAAATCCTGTGGTGGACATCAGGGTAGGGTCACCCCCTGAAGATCACCCACCTGTGCAACAAACTGATGATTCAGTAGTGATCCCCCCATCTGTGGAGGTATGCAAGCAGAGCTGGACACACACATGGCTAGCACGTTATAGGGAGAAGTGTGCTGAGTGATAACCAACATCTAACCCTCATCCCAGGCCAGGGGTACCCCGATTTTCTTCTGAGATGTTCACGTTCCTCCCCCCTCTCAGCCACAGGGTTTGGGGTGACTAGCTCCTCAACTTGGTTGAATAGGGTCCTCTCAAAATTCACATCCACCCAGAACCTGTGAATGTCACTATATTTGGAAATAAGGTCTTCGCAGATGTAATCAAGTCAAGAGGAGGTCATATTGCATGACGTGGGCGTGGGCTCTCAATCCAGTGACCGTGTCCTACTAAGAAGAGGGAAATTTAACAAAGACACAGAAAGGAGGCCACGTGAAGACGGGGGCAGAGTTTGGAGGGAAGCAGCTACAAGCCCGGGAACGCCGAGGACTGTGGGCGACCGCCAGAAGCTGGAAGAGGCAAGGAAGGATTTTTCCTGAAAGGCTTCAGAGAAGAATGTGGCCCTGCTAACCCTTGATTTCAGACTTCCAGCCTCCAGAGATGTCTGTTGTTCTAAGCCACCTGGTTTGTGGTACTTTGTCCTAGGGCAGCCCTAGTAAGACCCCATCGCCAGCTGCTGCTTGATTTCAGCTAACTTGTGTCCCCATCTCCCTGCCCATCAGGACTGGCTCAGACGTGGACGTTTAACCCAATCAGATCTAATAAAATGCTGGGAGGTATTTGCTAAGGTCCCCACCCCGTGTGACCCAGGAAGGACGCAGCCAGAGGCTCTGCTGGAAGAAGAGCCTGACGCTAGACTTACCTGTGAATTTCTGAGCACAAATTCCCTTGTAACTTAAGCCTGTTCAGTTTGTTTGTTTTTTTCATTCATTCATTCGAGAATGAGAGAGCACAAGCGGAAGAGAAGCAGGATCCCCATGAGCAGGGAGCCCCACACAGGGCTCGATCCCAGGACCCTGAGATCATAACCTGCGCCAAAGGCAGATGCTTCACTGACTGAGCCACCCAGGTGCCCCTCGATTTCAATTTCTGTGTAAGAGCTTCCCAACTACTACAGGGATGTGGTCCAAACAGCCCCAAGGATCTGGGCTGCTTCTTTTTTCCCTTTTTTTTTTTTTTTTTTTGACTATCTCTTTTTTTTAAATATTTTTTTAAATTTTTTTATTTATTTATGATAAATAAAGAGAGAGAGAGAGGCAGAGTCACAGGCAGAGGGAGAAGCAGGCTCCATGCACCGGGAGCCCGACGTGGGACTCAATCCCGGGTCTCCAGGATCGTGCCCTGGGCCAAAGGCAGGCGCCAAACCACTGCGCCACCCAGGGATCCCTGGACTATCTCTTTTAATGAGCCTAGAAATAAACAAATTCTGGATTGTTCTGGCCATTCCCCAACCCTACTCCTAAAGAGGGCAAATAACTGAGAAGGCCATGTCACAAACATGTATCCAAGACTTACCAACTCATCCTAGCTCATCCTGGCCCCAGGAGCAAGGGCTGGGGGAAGGAAGTGGAGGACTGACGTCCTGGAGGGAATGTGAGGGGCTCTCCTATGCAGAGAAAGGAAGATTCAGGGACCCTGATATATCCGTGTGATGGTATTTGGGAGGAAATCTCCCACCCAGCCTTGTAAGCCAAAAAGACTACCAGCAGAGCCACCTGTGACTGCTGCTTCTGAGCTTGAGAGTTTGGCCATTTGGGGGGATCCTAGGGGCAGCCAGGGGAGGGAGGAAGGATGAGGGGCACTCTCAAGGTGTGGCTCCAGGGACTGGAGGACACTGAGCTCACAGCTCCTCTCTGGACCCAGGCTGACCCAATTTCAGGGCCTCTCACTTAAACAAACAAACAAATATATAGTAGTTTTGTAAATTATGGTTACAAAATTAAACTTGGAAATGAATATTTATTTAAAGGAAAGAAATCACCATAAATCTGGCATGTTCAAAAAGCTGGCAAATACCACAAACACCCCCAAATCAAGAAAAACAACGAGTAATCAATATTGTTGCTATGATCTGCCCAATTTTTCTCTATTCTTCTTGTTTTACTACATTTTTGGTAACATACTCTTTTCTTAGGACAACAATTTCACAAGATCCTTTTCTCTAGAGATAATTAAAAGATAACAAAATCCTTAACATGGTGGCTTGAAACCTGTTTTTTATTTTCTATGTGATAGAAAAATTTCTTTCAGATTCACAACAGACGTCCGTGGCTTCCTCCCCTGGGCTCGGGATGCTCCCTGCCTGGGGTGAGCGCAGGGGAGCCGCGGCCCCTTGACCTCCGTGGGTGATGCTGTTCCTCTGCCCTCCCATGCCACCGGGTTCCCTCCAGCCCTGGTTCCATCTGCCTGGGCCCGGTCTGGGGAATAGGGCATGGGTGGAGTGGCCATGAAGACCTTGACAGAGGGGCCCGTTGGCCAGAACTTAGTCATATGACCCCTTCTCTTGCAAGGGAAGCTAGGAAATGTCATCGTTAGCTAAATGGTCACGCATCTAGTTAAAACAAAGGGATTCCTGTGCTAAAAGGAAAAAGGAGAGGGTGGATTTGAGGGGACAATGAGTCTTCTCTGCCACACGGCTTACCTGGATATTGTACTCACCCCTTCTGCTCACTTGGTCCCTTGACCCACAGTCGGTCCCTTGGCCACCTCTGGCTGCCAGGTGTCTGAGGGCTGCAGAGTTGGGTCTGGGCAGCCGCATTTCCAGCTATGTGTTGAGGCTCTAGCGCAATGCATGAAAGAGATAACAGCTATTGGGGACAAGGGGGTCTGTCCCACCTCTGAGAGCTTCTGCTCATGCAGTGAAGTACGAGGCCAGGTTAGCAGCTGACAGTGGAGGAGACAGAAGGGATGGGAGAGGTTTCAACCAGGGGGATGGAGGGAAGCCACTGAGTCAGGGAGTGGGGAAATGTGTCTGAGAGCATATGGGTTTTTTGTGTTGTGTTTTTGGTTTTGAGGGGTCCTTTTTTTACATTTACTTTGTTGAGGAAAACTTGACAAATCGTATATATTTCAAGTGTACAGCATGATAGCTTGATAGACATACACATTGTGGAATGATCGCCAGGATCAAGATGGTTACACACCCATCGCTCAGAGTTAATTCTTTTGTGTGTGTGGCGAGAATACTTAAAGTCTATTATACTCAGCAACTTTCAAGTGCACAATGCCACATCATTAGCTCTAGTCACCAGGCTGTAAATAAAGCCTCTTGCTCTTACTTACTCTTTTTATACCTGAAAGTTTGTACCCTTTGACCTCCAGCCACTGGCAACCACTATTCTGCTTTCTGTTTTCATGAAATAGGCCTTTAAAAAAATTTTTTTAAGATTCCACATATAAGTGATGCCACACAATATTCGTCATTCTCTGTCTGGTTTATTTTACTTAGTATAATGCACTCCAGCTTCATCCACGTTGTTGCAAATACCAGAACTCCCTTCTTTTTCATGGCTGAGTGCTATTCCATTGTGTATATATATACATATGCTGCATTTCCTTTATTCACTCATCCACTGAACGGATGCTTAAGCTGTTTCCATATCTCAGCTGTTGTGAATAATGCTACATCGTCCCCTTAGGATAGTGATTCCATTTCCTTTGTATATATACCCAGCAGTAGGATTGTGGGATCCCATGGTAGTCCTATTTTTAATATCTTGAGGAACCACCATATTGTTTTAGGATGGCCATAGTCATCCTAACAGGTGTGAGGTATTATCTCATTGTAGTTTTGATTAGTATTTCCATGAGGATGTTGTGCACCTTTTCTGTTTTTTTTTTTTTTTAAGATTTTATTTATTCATTCACAAGAGACAGAGAGAGAGAGAGGCAGAGACACAGGCAGAGGGAGAAGCAGGCTCCACGCAGGGAGCCCGACGTGGGACTCAATCCTGGGTCTCCAGGATCATACCCTGGGCCAAAGGCAGCACTAAACCCTTGAGCCACCCGGGCTGCCCTTGTGCACCTTTTCATATACCTATTGGCCATTCATGTCTTTGGAAAAAAGTGTGTTCAGGTCCTTTGCCTATTTTTACATTGGATTATTTGTTTATTGATTTCTATGAGTTCTTTATGTATGTTGGAGATTAACCCTTTTTCAGATTTATGGTTTGCAAATATTCCTTCCATTCTACAAATGGCCTTTTATTTTTTTAAAGATTTTATTTATTTATTAATGAGAGACACAGAGAGAGAGGCAGGCAGAGACATAGGCAGAGGGAGAAGCAGGCTCCATGTGGAGAGCCCGATGTGGGACTCGATCCCGAGACCCTGGGATCATGCCCTGAGCCGAAGGCAGATGCTCAACGTCTGAGCCACCCAGCCAACCCTATAAATGGCCTTTTAAATGTATTGTTTCCTTTGCTGTGCAGAGGGAGCATTTGTAGGGTGAGTCTGTTTGAGTTCATGGATTTCACGTGAAACTTGTTTGTCAGGTTTTATGACTTTTCTCCTACAGCATTCTCTGCCTACAGAGGGAATATAGGATTAGCATGACTTAAGTCTGCAGAAGGGCGTGTGTGCGGGGTGATTATAAGGTTGGGATTTGGGATCTAGGTTGGACAAGATGGAGTGTGAAGCCCATGTACCTCTCCATGGATGCTGGAAAAGCAGTAGAGTCAGGCACTGGCATGTAGAGGGCAAAGGTCTCAATGAGGTCAGAGAACTGTTACCATGAGGGACATTCGGATATTAGCAGAAATGTTAGGATATGGTGATCAGGAAGTGGGATGTTTGAAATAAAACATTTAAAGTATGTTTGCTGTTGAATGCGTTTAAGGTAGAAGAAGTCAAGTGCAACATGGGACCACAGAGATTACTTACCAGGAGAGGCCAAACTGGTGAGAGGTCATCCAAGCGGATGTTGAGTCACTAGGGAGGCTGGCAGGAGCCTGGAGAGGAGAGGCATACTCATAAGCCTCGGTTCCCTGATTTACAGACAGGCATGGAATGTCCCCTCCCCGATGTGATGATCTCAGGTGTGGGAAAGGTTTGGTTTCACATCTTGTTTCTTCTCTTCCTCCTTTGCCTCTCCCTCTGGATCGCCAGCCCTTCAGAAGAAGCAGGAAGATAATGACATCTACACAGCCTTCCCCTTCCCCTTCCCCTCGGAGGAATCCGAGGTGCTCCTTCCTCAGAGGGCACCTGTAGCAGGGACCTCGCTCCAAATGGTGTCCACAGTGACACTGTGAACGCTGCTCCCCAAGAGGCTCTGATGTGGGAGCAGCAAAGGCCACCTGTCTCTTTCTTAATACTTAGAGCTTCCTAACCTTTGGTGTGGGAAGTATGTGACCCATGGCATTTGTAATGATTTTAGGTTCACAAACATCATATAAATATGATGTAGGAAAAGTTATTAGAGTTTGAAGCCTACAGCCAAGAAAGAATTCTTAAGACATGGGGACAGGACCCGTGGGCAGAGAGCTGTACCAGGGTCATGAGGAGTGGCCCATTATATATATATACTCTCAAGTTGGGAGGGGGTTAGGGAGAGTGTAAGTCTCTAAGGATTTTTTTTTAAAGATTTTATTTATTTATTCATGAGAGACACAGAGAGAGAGGCAGAGACATCGGCAGAGGGAGAAGCAGGGTCCCCACAGGGAGCCAGATGTGGGGCTCGATCCCAGGACCCCAGGATCACAACCTGAGCCAAAGGCAGATGCTCAACCCCTGAACCACCCAGGTGCCCCCTAAGGAATTTTGGAAGCCAGGTTTCCAGGACCTTGAGGGGGCTAGCTATCATTAGGAAAATGTCATTTATTACTGTCTAATAAAACCTGAGTCCTGAGACCCTTCAGATGCATATCAGTGGGCCATATGCTTGGGGGATGATTGCTGCCATGTATCTTGGGGAGTTTAGAGATAAAGGAAATTTCTGAAGGAATTCTTATATGTTAAAGTAGACTTACAGGATCCCAGGGGGTCAGGCTAAGATTGCCTGTTGCCCTTAGCCAAGTATTAACATCAAGGCAACTGAGTCCCTAGAGGAGGATCACTCTGCCTGTTTCAAGGACGTGTCAAAGGGCTGTTAGGTAGTAAGGAAATTTAATAATTTCTCTTCTGCCTTTGTTTCCCACATCAAATATGCTGCATCACATCATTGTTGTTTCAAGCCAAACAAAGACAAAATCTTAGGTTGGTGCTATTGTGTCTTAAAATGCCTCCGTCACACTTGCAAGCTCCGTTTTTCATCATAGAGGAGGCCTTAAAGTTAGTGCCCACAGTAGATTAAAGTATCTAGTGAGAGTTTAGTGAAACCATGTCACTTTCATAGTATTTTTATGATTTCTTCTTATTTCGGTAATGGATACTCATTTTCTGTAGTCACCAACTTCACCAACAATAAGTATTTGATAGCATCGTCAGATCATGTTCACCCACTGTTCAAAATCTTCCAGGATCTTCCCAGTGCATTTAGAAAAAGTGGGGGCGCCTGGCTGGCTCAGTCGGTAGAGCTGCAACTCTTGATCTTGGGGTTGTGAGTCTGAGCCCACATTAGGGGGAGAGATTACTTAAAAATAAAATCAAAAGGAAGAAGGAAAGAAAGAAGGGAGGAAGGAGGGAAGGAAGTTCTGAAATGCTTTCTATGGTCAGGAAGGTCTCCATGATCCAACTCCTGTTGACCTCTTCCTCTTCCTCCACCATCGCTCTACCCTCGGCTCCCTCCTTGAGGTCCCTCTAATACGGAAAACTCAGTCTTACCTCTGGGCCTTTGCACATGCTGGGCCATCTGCCGGGGATGCTCTTCCCCCAGTTCTTTCTTTCTTTCTTTTTTTTAATAAATGTATTTATTTATTTCAGAGAGTGAGTGAGAGAGTGCTGAGTGTGGGGAAGGGCAGAGGGAGAGAATTTTCAAGCAGACTCCATGCTGAGCACAGACCCTGGCCCTGGGCTCCATCTCATTGATCCATGAGAACATGACCTGAGCTGAAACCAAGAGTCAGTTGTTTGACTGACTGTGCCACCCAACACCTCCTGCCCAGATCTTTCCATGGCTCACTCTAGTCCTTCATGCAGGTCGCTGCTCAGATGCCACCACTTCAGAGGCTGTCTCTGATTCTTCTAGCTAAAACGGTATGCAAGCATCCCCATCTAGCCTTTATCTCTTCTTAGCACTCTTCACTTCCTGACATAGACCTATCGATTCATCCATCCATCTACTTTTCCTTCCTCCCTCCTCCCTTCCTCACTTCCCTCCATCCTTCCTTCTCTCTATCATTTCTTATTTCTAATTTAACTCGCCTTGTCTTGTTCACTGCCGTGTCCCCAGGGTCTGGAACAGTGCCTGGCACACAGTACAGTTCAGTAAGTTTGCATTTGATTGAAAAAATAAATTAATATCGTTTCCTCTTAAAAGATATTTAAGTTGAAAAGCAAATCACTTTAAAGAAAAGTGTTCAGTAAGTAGTCCGTGTAGCACCATTTGGCAAACAGCAGGAAGGCACTATGTGATGGGCACACATATGAAAAGGCTACATATCATACTGGGGTTTGGGAAATGCTTTCCTTTTTTCAAAAAAAACTTTATTTTATTTTAATTTATTTATTTATGATAGTCACAGAGAGAGAGAGAGAGAGAGGCAGAGGGAGAAGCAGGCTCCATGCACTGGGAGCCCGACGTGGGATTCGATCCTGGGTCTCCAGGATCGCGCCCTGGGCCAAAGGCAGGCGCTAAACCGCTGCGCCACCCAGGGATCCCGGGAAATGCTTTCCTGAAGTGATTCTGAGATTATCTGGGAGAAAGAGAACTTCCCACCCCCCACCCTGCAGATCACTGAATAGACCACATGTCTTTTCTGGTTGGTGCTAAAGACCCCTGAGCACCTAGTAGGTACCGCACATTTTTAGATTTACATTCCCTTTCTGACCACTGAGTTTATGACAGTGACCAAAAAAAGAGTCCAGTCTAAGACCAGAAAAGCATTCCCTAGGCTGACAGGAAAGGGGACTTGAGAGAGGCTTGGGATTTTTCAGAGAGAGTGGGATCTAAAGATGCCATAGGGACAGATAAAAGAACTGGTGCGCTCGTAAATGTTCAATAATTGCTCTCCAGGAAAATACGTGTGTGTGTGTGTGTGTGTGTGTGTGTGTGTGTGTGTGTGTGTGTGTGTGTGTGTGTGTGTGTGTGTGTGTGTGTGTATAGATTTTATGGGGCTAAAGGATGTGTTTGTTGAACAAAATTTACAAATTTACAAGTGATACATATTTTTGTTGTAAGTATTCTTTATAAATTCCATAAAGCGAATTGTCATAGAAGGATTTTGATTTGACTTGATTTGATTTGATTTTTTTTTTTTTTTTTGCCAAATTCTTGTATCCAAAACCAACTATCACTGCAGTTTAGCCATGACTTGACAAAATCAGACTAGGAATAAACGCCAGACCACAATCTGACTCAGCAAAGGGGCCTCTCGCATCTCTGTAGAACGAGTGCCGTTTTGACATGAACTCTGGTTGCAATTTTTGTTTAGGTTAATGAGTAAGACGAAAGTAAAACAATGATGTTGCTCAGGACGCCTTCACCAGTGATGTGGGCAACCTGTCTGTTGCATTGGGTAATAGTGTTTGGGAGTGGAAAAATATTCCCTCAATGTTTAGGGCCTCAATGTCTCAGCTACGGATGCGACAGTCACACTCACCAGGTTAATTTGCATTATTCACATTTTATCCATCGCATTCTTAAAGTGGGAACATCAAGGAAACAATAAGTCAAGCCCTGTCTTGTAGTGCCCCCCATCCCTGTGGTCCCAGTTCACTCCCTGTGGGCAGTTCTGAGTGACCAGCATGACGTCTTGTACACAGAATCGGGAGATGTGCAGGATCTCCCCCGTGTCTCTCATTAGACACCCTAGACGCCAAGTAGTCTCAAGAGCACAGATGATGGTGAAATGTAGCAAAATAAGGAAGCGATGAGTTTTTAGTATTTATTACTTTTATTTTTAATATAATTTATTGAAATATTCAATAATTTAATATCTATAAACGGCTATGTTTAACAACCAGCTGGCAAAAGTCTCGAAAACTTAACAAGGGGCTCTCACAAGTGAGTATGAGGGGCCTCCAGCACACCACGGGGTACAAGGGAAGCATCTAGAACAAGAGGAGAGAGGTCGAGGGGCCAGGGTCCACTGGGCGTGAAGCAGGCACAGATGATGAAGCGTCGTCCCACACCAGCTCTTCATGTTCCTCGGCATCCGGGAACTCACTCTTGCTCGTCTCTTCCTCTGCTGACCTCAGATCTGAGATTCTTGCTCAGTCTCCATCTGACTCACCCCTCAGGGGCTGACCCTTAACAATGTCCCAAAGGTGGGGACCTGGGTAACTGAGGGTGAGCAGAAACCTCCCTGACCCCGTGGCCCTGACTAGCTGAATGGGACCAACTGAAGACCCTCCTGCAGGAAGGCAGGGGTTAAGGACACGCCCAGGGGCCTAATCATCCCCATTCTGCAGATGTGGGAACTGAGGATAGTGAGAGCCGTTAGTCACCCAAGGTCAACAGCTGCCAGGGGACCGAGGCAATGCCAACAAGCCCAGCTTGGCAGCCCCCCAAACCCACCTCCTTTCTGCATAGCTCTCCTGCAGCATCCTAGAAACAGCTCCTGGAGCTTGCTTCCTGCACCTTGGGTTTTAGTGCACACCATTCTGGAATTCTATTTATTGCTCCCCTAATTAAAACTCACATCCCCTAAAGAGATGGCCAGTCACTTGAGGGCAGGGCCCATGCTGAATACACGTTCTATGAGCAGCATTTAGAATTCCAGTTCATTGGCATCAGAAGCAATCTTAAGAACTCCTTGGTCAGGGTCCCCCATTGTACATATGGGGAAACCGAGGCCTATGGTCCTACGGCAAGGACCCCAGAAAAGCAGGACTGGAACTCAACATCTTATCCACCAATCTGAGTTGGTGAATGATAGAAGCAGGCTTCCGCCTCACCAGAAAGTCCCAGCCAGATGGGAAAAGAGAGCAGAGACTGAAGTATCTTTGTCTGGATTTGGGGGTGACACCAGAGGAGACTTCCTTCCAGGCGCTGGTACCCTAGAGGTTCTTTGAGGAAGCCCATGGAGCAACAGACTCCATGAGATGTTTTCATTATACATACTGCGGGGATGTGTGGGGACAGTGGGGAAACTCAGGCAAGAAGGCGGATCCTCAGGGCCTCTCAGAGCCTGAGGTTCAAAATGAAGACTTTTGGGTTCTCAAACTTTCTCCTCTTTCACCTGGGCCCCAAAGACCTCTTCTGGAGCAGAGGTGACTCTTACGGAGCCACCTAAAACAGTGCTCCAGGGGCCAGACAAGCGGGGAGCTGAGGAGTCTGCTACAGCCACGGTTCCAGCATGTTCCAGGCAGATGGACTCCTCAGGAGGCTGCAGAGACCTCGATGCGGGTGTACGGGATGCCGGCGGAGCTCTGCCTGTGGCCAAAGCTCAGAGCAAACCTGTCAAGCAGAGAGTGGGGGGAGGGGGGGTCTCTGTCTCTGTCTGTCTCTGTGGCCTCTGATGTCAGGGACTGAGGTGGTGACTGCCAGACCCTGTCAGAGCCCCCAACTTTCAGTCTCCTCCTCAGGTCACAGCAGACTCAGCTTCCTTGCCCCACAGGCTGGCCCAGGCTCCGCCACGTGACCCCTGAGTCCCCAGGTCCAGCCTGCCACTCCCCTCGGCTGCGATCACAACCTGCTTTACCCCAAAGCTGGCTTCTACCTGCCTTTCGGCCTCCTTAGCTCCTCATCCCAGAGGAGGGGTTCTGGAATCTTCTCCCAAGAAAGCCAGTATGGCAGAGATTCCAGGTGGCTCCTAGTACCTGGACTCCCCCCTTTTAAGCCTAGTAACAGTACCTTGATTTTTAGCTGGGCACACAGCTCCCCAGATTATAGCCTCTGTTTCTCAGCCTCCCCCACATGTAGGTGTAGCCAGATTCTGTCCAAAGGATGCAGGTGGAAGTGACGTGAGCATCTTTCAGGTTGTGTGTCCCCTCCCACCTTCCCTCTTGCAGGACCGTGGTGGCTCACTGTCACAGGCCATGTGGGAAAGGTAATTATCAAAGGGAGGGTGGAGCCACCAGAGAAGGAACTTGCAACCCTGGATGACCTCTCAGAGCACAGCCGCCACCCCAGCCCTGGACCCCCTACATCCAGACCATTCTGAGCAGCCAGATCTATTTCCTAACCAATAGGGTTGGGCTGCTGAGTGACCTGCAGGGGGGCCATCCGACAAATTGGGGGTGTTCCACCAGCAGAGAACCCTCAGGGTTGGGGTGGAGCAGGTTAGAGGCTTTTGCACTAGACTAGTGCTGCATCCCTTCAGGGGCCAGGATGGGGTGGCACTTGGCAGGAGATGCAGGAGGCAAGTTCCAACTCCATATTAGAAGCTGATCTTTTTAGTCATTTAGGGCCTCCCAGGAGTAGAAAGGGCAGTCAGGTGCTGGTGACTCCCTTTACTACAAGAAGTAACCAGGGGCATTTGCCAAGGATATTTAGGATTGTAGAGTTTTTAGGTCCCTTCTGATGCTCCTATTCCTCTCATTTCTTATTTGAATGGCCCCCAAGGCTCCATGATGCTAAGATTCTGAACTTCTCTCTATGACCTAAAGACCTTACATGATCAAGCTCCTACCAGCTTGGCTGAGCTGATCTTCTACCCCTCCTGCCATGCTTCCCTCTGTTCCAGCCACACTGGCTTCCTTGTGGTTCCTTGCATATGCCAGATACACTCCCAACCACAGGACCTTTGCACATACTGTTCCCTCTACCTGGAATGCTCCTCCCCCTCATCTCTACGCAGCTGTCTCCTTCTCACACATTTATTTATTTATTTATTTACTTATTTACTTATTTATTTTTAAAGATTTTATTTATTCACAAGAGGCACACAGAGGCAGAGACACAGGCAAGAGGGAGAAGCAGGCTCCTCAAGGGGAGCCCAATGCAGGACTCAATCTGGGACCCCAGAATCATGACCTAAGCCAAAGGCAGATGCCCAACTGCTGAGTCACCCAGGTGTCCCTCCTTCTCAGGCATTTAAATTGCACCTCCTCCGAGGTCCCCCCTCTCTGACTACCCACTCTAATTTAGCCACAACCCTGCTCTGCCAATCAGGCCTTCTCAACGTACTTCACTCTGTTTCATTTTCTCCCAGATACATATAACTAACCAAAATGCTCTTGTTGCTGCATTTGTTGGCTTATTTATTTTCTGTTCCCACTTCTCCAATAGAATGGAAGCTCCAGGAGGACAAGGACCTTGCCCATCATACTCTTGGCCATGTCTCCTAAGGCCCAGACATGGCCTGGAACATAATAGGGATTTAATAAACTCCTAAAGAATCAGTAGATTAAGCCCACAGGTCTTTGTGTGTGACTTTAAAAGGCCACAGTTAGACTATTTTCTCTAAGCTTCTATGACTCTAAGATTCTACTACTCTGACCTTATGTGATTCCATAACCGCATGGTCTTAAAATTCTCATGAGCTGGGGCCTCATAGTCAAATGAAACTCTGCTGGAGGAAGACACAAACAACTCCAGGAAAACAGCTTCTGCACGAAGACAAGACAAAACTGACAGCGTCCGGGCACTAAGACAGTCAGGAGGAGGAGAAAATCAGTCTCTTGCAAAGAGAAAGTACGAGAAGTAAATCCTGAACTGATCTGCTCAGGGTGTGATGTGAGTCTTTCGCCCTGTCTCCTCTTACCGTCTCCTCTGGAACTGCTGGTCTATCTCTGCCAATGACAGACCTTTCGTTTCAGGGACAAATGAGTAGATGAAGCCCAGGCTGAGGACAGCGGTCAGCCCGTAGAGCAGGAAGGTCCAGGACAAGCCAATGGTACCTGGGAACAGGAGGGCGGGAGCGTGAGCAGAGGTGCAGCCTGGCTAGCTGGCTGGTTCCAGAGAGGGCACTGCGAGTCAGTTCCCCCAAAGCAAATTCTCCAGATGTCTGATTTGCAGAATGAAGAGAACAAGCTGTCAGGTAAGTAGGACTGGTTATCCCAGAGGCAGGCAAAGGACCAGGGCCCAGATGTGCAAACACAGATGAGGACATCTGGTCTGCATGGGAAACCCACTCACCCACACCTAAAACACTACCCAGAGGACTGAGTTCATAATCTGAAAACAGGAATGGCCTTTACTTTAGCAGCAAAATAGTTTCAGGCTTGGCCCAGCCCAGCCCCTAAAGAAAAAAGATCCTCAGAAATTTCATAAACTGGTTATTGGGTGAATGAATTGAGTATCCAGGGAATAAAGTTTCAGCCCATTTGGCCTGTGTCTGACTCCCAGATCATTCCCCAGCCCCTGTCTCTTCCTGGAGCCTCTGGTGAGGGCAGGGTTTCAGGGCCAGCAACCTGGACCACCGGGGTGACTCTGGCTCCTTAGGAGGCCATCAGTCCAGATCAGAGAAAGGAGACAGTGAGGGGAGGGCTTTGTTGAGGCAGAAGCATCGATGACCTTCCAGAGCCATGGCCATTCTCCCCTTTAGAGGCCAGGACCTCTGAGTAACCTTCCCTGACCAGCTGGGCCTCCACTTAATCCTCACAGCTACAGTGAAGAAGATGCGGAGTGGGTGAGTACCAGAGCCCCACACTCAGGCCTCCAGACTCCCCCCACCCCATCACCCCGGGGAGTTGTTCTCTCCCCTACCACAGCAATCACAGATGGCTTCCAGATGGAGGATTTTCCCCTTCTTCAGCCTCAATTTCCAGGCTGTCAATCAAGCTGGCCCACTACTTGATGGGGCCTGGAACCATCTAAGGTAGAAGGCAGACATCTAAGGTCATGTCTTCTCTTTGTCTGTCAGCCTCTCCTCCCCCCTTTGAAGATACTAGTCTCTGATTCTATTTTGAGGAGACACCCCCTTCTACCTCTGTCTGTGTGGTTGGGTGAAGCCATTCCCCACCGGCCCTGACTCCAGGGGGTGCTAAATGCCCCAGGCCTGGGCATCAGAGTCTTGCAGCCTTCTAGCCGTAGATGGGCATGCAGTCTTGCTGAACCAACAGGAGCCCATCCCAGGACATGGGCAAGAGCACGGGGAAAGAAATACTCTTTCTTGAATGCCATACTTCAAGATCTGCAGGTGCCACCCCTGCCACCATGAGGTGGGTCTGGCTGAGACAGAAGCTGACAGCATGGGAGGCAGAGCAGAAAGAGAGCAGGGCCGGGCGACAGCTTTATGGCAGCCCAGGGATCAGCAGTGCTTGAAGCTGGCCACTGTCCACCATTCTGTGATTTATGACAAAAATCCTCCCTTTTGTTCATCAGCTAGTTTGCCCTGGCTTTTCTGTCACTTAGACCCAGTCAGATATGGAAGTCCTGGCTGTCTGGAAACAAGTGTTCTTGGATCTAGAAGGGATCAGACCATGGAATTAGGCCAGAGGACTCACCAATGAGGTCGAGGAAGGAGAGGCTGACAAGGAGGTTGCAGGCCCAGTTGAAGCTGTTACAGAAGGCGAAGGCTCGGCCCCGGATCTCCATGGGATAGATCTCGCTAAGGACAAGCCAGGTCACTAGGACAGGAAAGCAGGGAGGACTTGTGGGCTGTGGTGGGAACTGGGGCCTGGCCCCCATGGCTCAGCGGACAGCCCCATGACAATGTGACTCAAGCAGAATGTCAGGCCCCTGACACTCAGTCCTCCCACTGCCTCCCTGATACCCCTGCAAGAACCCCTTTCTAGTAAACCTTTTGAAAGATCGATCCAGGGGCAAATTCAGGTTTCATGAGGCCCAAAGCTTAAATAATTTGGGGACCTTTATAAGAAAGGCCCCCACACTAGGAACAGAAAATTAAGCCCTTGGAAGGAGAGCCTGCAAGTAAGCAAGGAGTCCTTAAAGCGTAAGCTTCATTGGCTTCATGGTCAAGCCATCTCTAGACCCTGAGACCTGAGGTCACCTCTGAGACCCTGAGACCCTGAGGTCACCTCTGAGACCCTGACTGACACATCCCCAACCTTTCTGCTGGGTGGGGTAAAAGGCTGCAGAGTTACCTGCAAGAGAACTCCCACCTACCTGGTCCAAATCCAAAGGAGAAGGCACTCACAAAGACCATCATGCAGACCAGTGCGGTCCAGTGCAGCAAGGCACGCTCTGGGGCAGGATGGGGTGCAGGGGAGGCAGTGCTTAAGGCCATTCGCAGGGGAGGGTCTGTGGGGTTCCCAGCTCTGGGATGAAGCTTGATTTTCTTAGAGGTTGACAAGACTGGCTTCCCTTGGTTCTCACTGGTTGTTGGCAATGGAAGTGGAGTGATGCCCCTCGGCAGGCTAGGGTCTCCAGGGAGGCCTGACAGCCTAGTGGCGTTGGGCATGGCCAGGCAACTCGGACCAGAGTCCATGGGTGCGGCAAAGCTGACAAGGCCTATGCCACTGACCGACAGGGCCATAAGGGCACAGCCAGCCAGTAATAGGGCTCTGCGGCCCACTCGGTCCACCAGTCCCATGGCAGCCAGGGTAGCCACCACCTTCACCGCACCAAGTCCCACAGAGGCCAGCACAGCCGAGGAACCCCCACGGAAGCCAACCGAGTGGAAGATGGTGGAGGCATAGCAAAGCACATTGGGCTGCCCCGTTAGCTGCTGGAAAATCACTAGGCCCAGCCCCACCACAGTCCGGCCTCGCATGTTATCCCGTGCCCTGAAGAGGTCCAGAAGGGAGTATCTCGGCCTCCCCAGGCCCAGCTTGGTGGCCTCTCCTCCCTGGAGAGGAATGAGGTCCTTGTTGGCTGCAGCTTTGGTGGTACCAGCAGGGAGACAGAAGAGGCTGAGGGACTGCAGAAGAGCAGGTGCAGCGGCCCAGCCAAACATATGCCTCCATCCCCCGGGGGCACCAGCCAGTGCATAGTTGAGTGCATAGGACAGCAGGATGCCCAGGGTGATGCCGGCCTCATAGAGGGATACCAGCACTCCCCGCTGCCGTGGCCCCACCAGCTCTGACACATAAATACAGCAGGCCATGGAAGAGAGGGAGATGGCAAAGCCAGCCACCAAGCGGCCCAGGACC
The DNA here is from genome assembly GCF_018345385.1 of Vulpes lagopus. NCBI lineage: Eukaryota > Metazoa > Chordata > Mammalia > Carnivora > Canidae > Vulpes > Vulpes lagopus. Next base: position 13,877,978 of record NC_054841.1, read on the forward strand.
AGCCAGGCCAGGGAGCCAGCCAGGCCTAGGCTCAGGCTGCCTGCCAAAAGCACCAAGTTGCTGCCGAGGATGGCTTGTTTCCTGCCATACTGGTCGATGAAGATGCCCCCCACCAGGGAGGCAAGGAGAGCCCCCAGGAGCAGGCTGCCCACCAGGAGCTCCTGCTCCAAGCAGGATAGCCCAAAGTCAAGCTGCAGGGGCAGCAGGGCACCTGATACAACTGCCAGTTCATAACCAAAGGTCAGGCCACCCAGCAAAGACACAGAGGCACACAGGGGCAGGAGCAGTTGGGGATGGCCTGGAAAACAAAAGTAACAGGAGCAGAGTTCAGGATGGTTCCTTACCAGAGCATCATCCATCTGTCAACCCCTCAACTATCCACCCAGCTACTCCATCTATTCACCTGTCCGTCCATCTACCCATCCATTCATTGATCCATCCATCTTTCATCCATCCACTCCTTCCTTCACCTACCCACCCCTCCATCCATCTACTGTCATTCACCTATCTATCCATCTACTGATCCATTCATCCATCCATCAATCCATTCATCCATTCATCAATACATTCATCTATCCATCCACTTCTTCCCTCATCCCTCCCTACATGCATCCAGTTCATCCATTTACCCACCCACTCCATCCATTTATTCACTATCCATCTACTCATGCAGGCTTTCATGCATCTATCCATCCATTCATCAATCCACTTCAATCTTCATCCATCTCTCCTTCATCCCCATCCATCCATCCATTCCATCCATTTATCCAGCCATCCATTTACACATGCATTCATGCATGCATTCATCATTCATCATCCATCCATCCATCCATCCATCTACTACATCTATTCATCTATTCAGCTATTTATTAATCAATCTATCCATCCATCCCTTCATCATCTCCTCCTCTATCCATCCATTTGCTCCGTCTACCACATATTCATCCATCCATTTGGTCATTCATATACTTCTTAATTCACCATCCATCTATTGACACATCTATCCACACATACATCCATTCATCCACCAATCTTTGTATTCCATCCCTTATGTACCCATTCACACACTTACCCATCCGTCTATGCATCCATTCATCCAATCATTCAAAAACTTATTTATCTGGCATCTACAACATGCCAGACTATTCGTGGGGCTTTCAATACAGTAGTGTGCTCAAGCACCTGATATTCTAGTAGCAAAAGGCAGACGATAAATAAATATATATATAACTTCAGGTGACAGGTGTCATTAAAAAAAGCAAGTGGATTGAAAATGATGGAGGAGTTCTATTTTATTTTTTTTTAATTTTTTTTTAATTTTATTTATTTATGATAGTCATACAGAGAGAAAGAGAGAGAGGCAGAGACACAGGCAGAGGGAGAAGCAGGCTCCATGCGCCGGGAGCCTGATGTGGGATTCGATCCCGGGTCTCCAGGATCGCGCCCTGGGCCAAAGGCAGGCGCCAAACCGCTGCGCCACCCAGGGATCCCAGGAGTTCTATTTTAAATAGGGTAGTCAGTTAAGGCCTCTCAAAGAAGATTTGAACAGAGATCTGAATTAAGTGAGGGTGAAAGCCATATAAAATCTGGGAGAAGAATATTCTAGACAGAGAGAATAGCAAAATAAAAGCCCTGAAGCAAGATAGTTTTGAGAATTAATAGCTAGTGCTTATATGACACTAAGTGCTAGGCCCTGTTTTAAAAACTTTATATGCATTTACTTATTTAATTCTTAAAACAACCCTATAACATATTAGTATTAGTACCATCCTCCAAGCTCAGAGAAGTTAAGAAACTTTCTCATGGTCACAGAGCAAGTGAGTGACGGATGCAGCTAGAGAGTGCAAGCTTTTAATCACAGTGCTTTCAGTAAGGAGGCCAAGGTGGCTGGAGCCATAGGAGATAATGAGGCAGGAGAAGCAGGCAGGGGCCAGATCACATGGAACTTTTTAGGTCATGAAGATAATAATGAATTTCATCCTCAGTGGATGGAGGCAGTCTTTGAAGGCTTGAGCTGGGAAGAGAGAGCAGTTACCAGCACATGTGGTTCCTGAGCACTTAAAATATGGCTAAAGTGACTAATGAACTGAATTTTTCAATTTATTTAATTTTCACTAATTTAAATGTAAAAATAGCCACATGTGGCTAGCAGCCAGCCACCATACTGGCAGTACACTTACAGGTTACTCTTAATTCACATACTTACACTTAGATATTTCTAGAGGCATCTGGAGTAACCTAGCAGTATCACACCCACACCCACCCTGGACCTGACAAGAATATTCATAATACTACAGTCAGATTCACTGAGTGTTTTCTCTGAAGTAGGCACTGCTTTGGGCACTTAAATGCAGTAACACATTTGACTTAATATAACTTCATGTGGTGGGCTTTTGAATTATTTATGAATGAACAAACTGACCATCAGAGGGGAAGTGACTTGTCTAAGGTCAAAAGTAGTCAGTAGCTAAGCCCAGACTCAGAGCCGGGCGGTCTGACTCCACAATCCACACCCTTAACCACTCCATTACAAACCCTTGGCATGTTATGATTTTGCGCTGTTCTCTCCTACCTCTACCTTTCCGCATCTCTGTTAGGCAATTCTTGTGTGGGAGGTGTGGGGGGTAGGGGGTGGGGTGGAGTTTCACGGGTGGAAGGCTCAGCTCCCAATTCTGCTCACCCTTCTCCCTCCCACCCTGCCTCTGGGAAATCACCGCCTCCCTTTCCCTGGCTGGTCCTGCACCTCCTGTTCATGACCATCAACGAGCACCCTAGGAAGATGACAGTACCAAGGTCCTGCCCTGTCTTCACCTCCCTTTGCCCCATCTCCCTCGGTTCCTGGAGCCTACTTCCAGAAGGGAAGGTACTTCCAGGCCATGTGAGGCAATCAAGTGAAAACAGAATTTGTTTGCCATTTCCTCAGTTCTCTGGAGCTGAAAGGGAACCCAGCCAAGGAGCTCAGAGGCCAAGCTGACTGTCCACAGGTCGCGTTGGAAAATGCATCGGGGGGATGCCTGGGTGGCTCAGCGGTTGAGCATCTGCCTTTGGCTCAGGGCATGATCCTGGATTCCTGGGATCGAGTCCCACATCGGGCTCCTTGCATGGAGCCTGTTTCTCCCTCTGCCTGTGTCTCTGCCTCTCTGTGTCTCTCATGAATAAATAAAATAAAATATTAAACAAAAAAAAAAAAGGAAAATGCATCGGGGCAGCTTTGGGTCACAGTGGTTTAAGAGCAGAACAGCAAAAATAATAGTGAAATAATATAGTACTGATAACAGGTGTCATTTATTGAGTAGCTCCCCTATGTAAAGACTTCAGTGCCTTCTCTCAACCCATCTTCGTAACAACCCCTAAATGGTATAGCTACAGTTATCCCTATTTTAGAGATGGGGAAAGTAAGGCTCAGAGTGTTCCCACAGCTGGGAGGCAACAGGATCAGGACTCCAACGTTGATCCATCTGACTCCCAAACCCATATACTTAAGAGCTTTGCCGAATGGACTTCAAGTAAGGACAATCAAAGGTAGGTGGGGTGTGAGAGAGAGCAGCAGTGCAGCGTCAGGGGTGGTGGGGGGAGACAGATGTGTTAGCTCTCAGGAAAACCCAGTCACAGAGCACTGCAAACCAACAGTGCCCCAAGGAACTACGAAGGACAGCCCCCAGGGAGTCAGGGCCATTGGAAAGACTAGGGAAGCACATCCCCTTCCTTAAGCCATGGCTCCCGTCCTCTGCTCTAGTAAGTCCTAACTCCTTAGCTGGTGGCCCCCAGCCAAACTCCTCAGTCATACCCTTCCCCAGCTCTGTCCCCACTTCCCCTCCTGCCTCCCACAAGCCCAGTGCACACTTGTTCCCAGCACAACCATCCACTTTCACGCCCCTCTGCTCTCCCTGCATCGCCTGGGTCCCCACTCATCCTCGTCAGGCCCGCTCGCGGTCACCTCTCCAAAGGGCTTTGAGTTGTATGTGTCTGCTGTTTGGCATCGCCCCTCTCTGTTGGGGTGCTGCCCTTCCCTGTGCTTTGTCTCTCAGTCTCCTGGTTTGGGTAGAAATGACTCCCCCCGCCTCACCCTTCCTCCCCGGCCTGGCTCCAGGGCATCCATGACCCAGATCTGAACAACCAGCAGGTTCCCAGGCCCTGGGCAGCGATGAACAAGTGCTGACCCTGGGCTGGGCCACTGTGTTTACTCACTAAAAATGCAAAGCTGGTAGTCTACATGTTTGGAGCAGCTGGGGGCCATCTTCCCCTTTGGAGGGGTGTCCCCGACAACACTGCCTGAGCCCCAGCTCCTGAAGCCATGAATGTCTTAGTGACTAAGAAATAGCTTTTTTCTTTTTCTCTTCTTCCTACTTTTTTCCTTTTCTTTTCTCTTCTTCTCTTCTTTCCCTTTCCCCTTTCCCCTTTTTCCTTTCCTTTCCTTTCTCCTTTCCTTTCCTTTCCTTTTTCCTTCCCTTTCCTTTCCTTTCCCCTTTCCTTTCCTTTCCTTTCCTTTCCTTTCCTTTCCTTTTTCCTTTCCTTTTTCCTTTCCTTTTTCCTTTCCTTTCCTTTCCTTTCCTTTCCTTTCCTTTCCTTTCCTTTCCTTTCCTTTCCTTTCTTCTTAAGGTAATTCAGGGGAGGCCCTGGCTAATTCCTGTACGTCTTCCTCCACTTTCCAAGCCACATTTTTCACTTCCCACCACCTCTGCATTGCCCTGTCCCTTGCTGACACCGTCTCAGGTTTGTGGGTGCGGCTTCCTTGTTAAACAGGGCAGGGCGGCAATGGAGACTTGCCTCCGGAGCCCCAGCCCCCGACCTGACACCCCAGAGGGGCTCCTTCTGCCAAATAAGCCAATGACTGAGTTGGAGACTAGGGAGGCATCACCACATGGCATTGCAAGGACTGCCTCAGGCACATGTGAACGTCAAAGGATGCTACATGACAGCCGGGGGTGGTGGGGGGGGTGGTGCTGGGACAGCCTAAGTCATTCTGCTCAGAGCCCTCAAGAGCTGAAGTCCTTACAGTGTCCTTCAATGCTCTGCTGGATCTGCCTGTGCTCGCTCGCTCTCTCTCTCTCTCAGCTCGGCCATGCCAGCTTCCTTGCTGTTCCTCCTCATTCCTGTGTGACTCAACCCAAGACTTTTTACCAGCTGTCCCCTCTGCTAGGAGAGCCCTCTCCCTCCATCCCTCCCCTCTCGCCCAATGGCCTGTACTCAAACACGGCCTTCTCCTGAGGCCTTCTCCACCCAACTCCCCATCACATCACTTCCCATGCCCTTCTCTGCTTGCTCTCCATAGTCCTTCTCACCATCTGAAAGAGCTATGTATTTTACATATTTATCCTTCTCTCCAACCAGAGTGCCAGTCCCAAAAGGAACAGGAATCGTTTGTCCTTAGCCGCTCCCTGACGCTGATGACAGTTCCTGGAGCTCAGGAATAATTGTTGAATAAACAGATGATTAAATGAAGGGACTCTGGGGGCTTAGGGAATCCAGAGAGGAAGGGTCTTGGCTCTTGAGGGAGATGTTTCTTTGGAGAGGTCTAAGGTCTGAAAGGGACCACACTCCAGAGGAAGTAAGAGTAAATTCTGGCCCCCAAAGGAGGGCCCAGCCTGGGTTTGGGAACTGGTCTCCCTTTCTATGAATTATCTGTAAGTGCACCCGGGGGGTGGGGGTGGGGGGGGTGGGGCTCAGTCAGCTAAATGTCCCTCTCTTGATTTCAGCTCAGGTCATGATCTCAAGGTCGTGAGATTGAGCCCCATAACAGGCTCTCTGCTGAGTGTGGAGCCTGCTTAAGATTCTCTCTCTCCCTCTCTCTGTCCCTCCCTTTACCTGTATACACACATACTCTCTCTTTCCTTCCCTCTCTCTAAAAACAACAACAACAACAAAAAAGTTGTATGTGAAGCTGTCTCACACTGGAGGAAATGCCCTAATCCCCTAAACCCCTTACTGTGGAGGTCAGAGCTTCCCAGGGAGAGAATCAAGGATCACGGGAAGGGGAAAGAAGTCAGGTTTCGGGTGCATGTATCACCAGCTAGTTGCAAGTCCCAGGGAGCCTCCTGTTGGTGACACCAGAATAGCATTTCAACCAGAAGTCACAACACACTGGGTCCCTCCCCCGCCAGAGATCTGCCATGGCTTTCCCTGAAATTCCAGGGAGAAACCAGAGCTAAACTGAACTATGCAAATATCCTCACCCAGAGGGCTGACTTCCAAACATCCTAACACACCTAATATGTACAGAGCACTCCCCACAGCCAGCCGCGCCTCCCCTTCTGGAAGCCGTATCTGCATCAGCTGACTTAACCCTTACAGCAAACCTATGCCACAGGCTCAGCTGTCATTCCCATTTTACAGATGAAATAACTGAGGCACAGAGAGGTGAAGACATTGCCCGAAGTGACAGTGTGTAAGTGACAAGAGCAGAGTCCCAACACTGGGTGGGGTAAAAAAAAGCAAAGCTCACATTGACAGATCATTTACCACGTGTAGGTGGTGTAGGTGGTGAGCTGAGCCCCTTTCATTCATTTGCTCATGTTGTTCTCAAGGCCACCTTGTGAGAAGTATCGTATGGGGGTCATTTCATAGGTGAGAATGCTGAGCGTCAGAAAGGTAGACCAGGTGATGCACCCCAGAAGCAGGAGAACGGGGGCTGGAATCCAGGTCTACACCTGGGGGCCCAATCCCTGAGACAGGGAGCCCAGGAAAGCAGCCTGGGATCTCTGTGGAGGACAGAGCTAGCCCAGGTAGCTTGCACTTCCCCCCCCTTCCCTACTTCCACCCAGGCCCAGCTCTGCCCTTGGGAGACGCTCAGTCAATAGCTGTGAATTAATGTAGGAGGCAGCAAAGGGCTAGGAGGGGCAGGTGCAAGGGACCAGGGTCAAGCTGAGTGTTGTTGGGAGAACCTCTCTGGGTCTCTGTTTTCCCTCAGGTTCTGGGGCAGGGTGCCTTGAGGGTTAAGAGCATGGATTCTGGAGTCAGAGCTGGAGTTGGTGACCATTCCTGCCATGACTCTGTGCATGAGAGCCTGGATGGTACAGTGGTTGGAATGCAGACTGAAGCCAGAATGCTGGGGTTCTATCCCAGCTCTTCTACTCCATAGCTGTGTGGCCTCAGGCAGCTCGCTTAACCTCTCTGAGCTTCCCCATCTACCAGTGTGGATAATAGCAATATCCACCTTGTAGCGTGGCTACCTTATAGCCACTGTTGGCTATTATGTTGCTCCATAGAATAATCCAGAGTCAGTTTTTAAAACACAATTCAGGTCATGTCCCACTCCAGCTTAAACTGCTTCTCCAGTTTCCCATGCCATTTGGAATAAAACCCAAACTTCTCACCACGGCCTACAAAGTTCTACAGTCTAGCCCCTGTCTAACTCTCTGATCTCCCTCTCACCCTTTTCCCCTTTCCCACTGTGCTTCAGCCACACTGGTCTGACCACACCAGCCCACTCATGCCTCAGGGCCTTTGCACATGCTATCCTTGCCCTCTTGTAGTTTTTTCCAGATCTTAGTACACATACTTCATCTGAGCGATGTCTCAGCACCAGCGCCTCCTACCCTGGGAGCCCTTGGCTACCTACCTACCTAACAAAGCTGCTTCCCTCAACATTTTCCCATTTTATGTGTTCCACAGCATCTTATCGCTCTTGGAAATCATTTTATTCATTTACTCCCTTCCAGCTTCTCGACTGGAATGTCAGCTCCATGGAAGAGAGGGCTGCTGTCTGCTTTGCTCACCACTGAGTCCCCAGCCCCTGCCGCATAGTAGAGGGATGAATGACTGAAAGACAGGGTGAGGCTCTGGACCCACAGAGAGAAATGGAAATCCTAGTTCCCTGCAGCAACAAAGCAATTCCCTATTCTCCTCCCCCCGCCAAACCCACCCCTCCCAGTTCCGGATTCTAATCCATCTCCCCTCATGGAATACCTCCAAAGCGGAGGTTTTGTCTGTGTTGCTCCTGGCAGCCTCCTGAGGCCTGGCCACACTTAGAAGTGGTCAGCAAACAGTCCTGCAGTTGCTCCTTTCGGAGCCTCTGTCTTTGCCGAATAGGAGCAGTTTCCCTTGCCCGGGGTGGTTGTAAGGCTTGAGGCGGTCAGGACGGGGCCTGCCCCGAGTGCGCACTTGGTATCAAGTAAAGAGCACTTTTGGGGAGGCAGAAAGGAGCAGGGAAGGAAGTGTGCCCGCGTCCCCTCCCAGCGCGCAGCCGGGCCTGCTGCCCCCACCCGACTGGGTGCCACGGGGGCGGGATGGGGCCCGCGGAGAGGCCGCGGGGGCTCCCGGCGCAGCGCCCGCTCACGACTTACCCATGGCGAGCACGACTCCCCTGCGAGCTGGGGGCACCGGGACCGGCCCGCACCCCCGCCCCGAGTCCCAGCCTCGCCGCCTCCGCCGCGCGACAAACTTTCGGGCCCGCCTCCCGCCTGCGTCCCTCCTCCCCGCCCGCCACGTCCGCCAGCCCTGCGCCCCCGCGCCTGGAGGCGGGACCGAGGGGCGCAGGGACCGCCCCGGGCCTGGCTGGGGGCCCCCCCAACTATCCTGCTCTGGGCCCCTCGCCCCTGTCATCCCCGCTGGGGGGGGGGGGACCCCGCGCGCTTCCCTCTCCTGTGCGCCCCGCAGGAAGGAGCATCCTCAATCACTGCAGTCCACACTCCTAGTCTGGCCTCTCTCATGCGTCTACACTGACCAACCGGGACACTCACATACCCGACTCAGCCACTCACTCTCCCCTGGATTATTGTCCATTTGGTGGACGATTGGGTTGGGGCAGCTCCCAAGTACCCACCACAGGCACAGGGCTAGGCCTTAGCGATGGGCTGGAAGAACAGGACAGATTCTTTGCTAACAGCAAAGAATGTGGGGCTTGCTTTCCAGTGGGGGAAGAGGAGAAATACGTGCCTGCAGGAGCCGCCCCCTCCGCCCCCCCCGCAGTGGTAAAGGCCAAGGGGAGAAGTAAACCAGGACACTGAGGCAACAGGTGCAGGTGGCCGCAGGGAAGCAGCAGGGAAGGCTGCTCTCTAGAGGGATATCTGAGCTGAGACCTGAGGTTCCAGGGGAAAGAAAGCAGAGGCAAGGCCGGGAAGTGGTGGAAGGAGGTCGTGGAATATAAAGAAGAGCCGAAGTGAAGTCGTGGTGTCTGGAGCCCAGGGCTTGGTGGGGACAGTGGAGGGAGATGGAGTCCGAGGGAGGGGTCAGCAAGGGCCAGATCATTTAAGACCTTGGGAGGCAAGCGTAGGGAATGTGGATCTTATTCCCAAGGACACAAGAAATAATCAGAGAGTTTTAGTAGGTTATAGGGAACATGGGCAGAAACGGGGTGACCCAAGTGGAGGAGGCTGTCAGGAGGTGAGAGGGAGGTTGATCTGGACTCAAGGGATAGCAGTTGGGACAGAGGAAAGTAGGCTGATGGCAGATAAACTCAGAAAGGACTTGCCCACTGGGATGGGAGTGGCTTGGGGCAGAGCTCTGTTCTGGCTGTGTGATGGCTAGGGTCTCATTAGGCAGCCATGTGGATATAGGGGGGCCATTCCATATGTGAGCTCTAGAAAGGAACCGGGCTGCGGACACCCCCACAAATCTCCCTCTCAGGCAAAAATGCACGTATGAGATCAGTGCATGGCCACAGGCTTGTCCAGTCTCTCATGGAGTGTTCACACAGACGCACTCATTCAGCAGCATTGGCCACCACGCTCTCACCCCACGGGGATCATGTGTCACAGACACACACGGCCCTCTGGGCAAAGAAGAAGGACCTTCTGAGCCAGGGGACCCTTGTCCAGTTCTGACAGCAACAATAACTAGGGCAGCCTGAAAACAGCTCCAAAATTATTTGTTCCCTCCCCTGAAATCTAAATGGGCTTGTGACTGCTTCAACCAGTAGGTGGCACAGAGTGGCCCTGCAGACTCCTGAGGCTGGGTCACTGGGACACTGGCATCTCAAGCCCTAAAGAGTCCAACTACCCCAATGTTGCCATGCTGTGGAGAAGCCCAAGGCACACAGGCCACGTGTGGACACGTCGGCCAGCATTGTTTCCAGAACACTCCTTCAAATGATTCCAACTCCTAGCTGTTACATTTTTCCAGCTGAGACTCCCGACACAGTGGAGCAGAGACAAGCCATCCCTTCTGTTTCCAGTCTGGATTCTTGACCCACAAATTCCACAAGGGTAATAAATGGATGTTTTAAGGTAAAAAGTTCCAAAGCACACTGTTAATGCAGCAATAATAATAGGAACAATAAACTACTGAATGATAATTATACACTTTAAGTACTTTGGGTGCATTAGCTCACTACTGACCCTCACAACTATTCGATGAGATAGTAAATTTATGACAATTTACTCCTGTTTTATAAATGAGGAAACTGAGACAAAGGGAGATAAAATAAGTGGCTTGCATAATAAATAAGTAAGACAGGTAGTGCTCAAAGACACACAATAGTATGGAGCTGAGCAGGAAGTCAAGCCCACTACTGGGGAAATCAGGCTCTTGGCCATCACACTCTACTGCCTTTCTGGGATAGAGAAGAGCCCAAGAATGGCCTCATGACTGTTGTCACATGACAATGACAATTCCTCCTCTAGAATTGTCACTTGGATGTCAGCAAGTCCTCTTGCTCAACTACAGACCCCAACGGTTAAAGCCAGACATAGACAAGACCCCTTCACTCATGCTCTGAAACCCATTGTTCTTATTTTCTATTGCCCTTTCTGCACTGAGAAGATGTTTTGCAATGATTGGAACAGGCCAGAAAAGCTCTGAGAGCAAAGGAATGCCTAAAAGACCACATCCCCTTCTCTGCCCGTGATCACGTGCTGAGCACATACCAACCCCCACTCATGATCACACGCTCTCTGCTAGGTCTCTTGTGGTACCCCCTTGAACCTCTCCTTACCTAGGTCTTACCCTAGGTGTTTATCTTGGGGAGGGAGAGGGTAGTTGTTAACGTTTGAGCCTACCACCTCCCTCGGCTGCCCACACCCCAAACAAATTTCTTCCTTTCTCTTTTCCAATCCCTTGTCTCTTGACTTATTGGCTTCTCTTGCAGTGAGTTAACCTGTTTGTTCCGCAGCAGTGTTGGCAGACCCATCCAAGAGCTATGCTTCTGATCTGTCCAGGTCCCACAGGGATGTAATGGTTGGCTGTGGCAGTGCTCACTCCTCAGTCTCCTGAGTTAGTGGTTATGATAGATTGATGACATGAGGGCCTCATAAAGCAAGGTCTGGGCCACTCCGTTCCTATGTGATCACCTATAGAAGTTGTATGATAGAAAGAGCATGAAGTCCCTAGATCTCTGTGGCTCATATTAAAGTCATGACAATGTGTGCAGGCTTGCTGTCTCTCCTAGATAATATGGAATCCTTCTTCATTTGTTGGCCCCAAAAGAGAAAGGAAATGATTTAATTGGTCCTTTTGGTAAGCATCTTCAAAAATGGTATCCCTTGAAGGTGGGCAGGACCAACTAACTCATTTCTAACACAGCAAAAGTGATAGATGTCATCTCAGAGATTAGATTATAAAAGACGGTGGTTTCCACCTTGCTCGTCCTCTCCAGATCTCTCACTCACCCTCTCTGCCAGCTTGTCAGCTGCGTGATGGAGAGGCCCAAGTGGCAAGAGCTGAGGGTGGCCTCCAAGCAACAACCAGTGAGAAATTAAATCCTGCCATGACTTAAATCGCCACAAAAAACAAACAAAAAAGGAAAGTCTGTGACGATGCCAAAAAGGGATGTCAGAACTGATCAAAGTTGGGTTTTCTCTCCTCTGAGAAGTCAGGAAGGACATTTGAGGAAGTGACATTTGAGCTGAGCATGGAAAAGTATCTGGATGGGTCTAGGCAACAAAGGGAGAGAAGAGCACTTCTGGCATGGGAAACAGCAGGTGCAAAGGCCCTCTCACAAGAGAGAGGCTGCAAGAATTGAGAGACTGATAGAAGGCAAATGTGTTTGAGTATCAGACAGCAAATCGGAGCTTGGCAGAGACGAGATTTGAAGTGGGACAGAAGGGTCCCACGCAGGACCTCGTGGGTCTTTAATCTTAAGTATAATGCAGAGGCATTGAAAGGTTTTAAACTAGGTTTTCCTACCGTAGAAGCCAGAACCAGTCTGACCATAGCAACTGGGACTTGTAAATATGTTTGCACAGTGGATTTTCCAAAGGAGGGGTTCAGACAGATTTGGTTACCATGGAGATGGCTATGTGGCCACTAACAATGATGATAATGAAGCCACAAACTTGGGAAACTGGGCTTCATAAATAGAATTGGTTCTGGGTGAGCTTTGAGTAGTCTGGGCTGATGAAAGGTGCTGGAAACCACATTGTGCCAACACAAAGGGTCTGATGCCTGAAAAGGTGGCTTGCCCTGTGTATGAATGGAATGCAGGGACTGCAGAGCTGAGGCTTGGTGTCATAGCAACCCTTGGACGAAAGGGTCTTTCTTTGGTATTTCAAACAGGGTCCCAATGATGGGGGAAGGAAAATGAGCAAACAGTGTCTGCCATCCCCCAGGCAACCCTCACGAGCAACATCTTATTTAATCTTAATAGGCAATTGTCACAGTCAAACTAATGATCCTCATTCTGAGGATGATGAATCTGAACCTCAAAAGAAATGGTGCTTGTGGCTGCATCACACAGTGCACCAGGCATTTGTGGCTGCCTCCCCAGTGGCTATGCCTAGTTCCCTTCCTCCTTGCTTCTAGAGCAGGTCTCCATCTGCACAGGCCAAAAATGCCAGATTCTCACTTTTCCATCTTCCTCAGGAGCTAAAGCAAAGATGCATGGCCCTATTGTGGCCAATGTCCCATGGAGGAAGGCTGGTGGGAGAGGAGGGACTTCTAGCAAAGGGTTTTCTCCCAAAGAGTGGTGCATAGGATGTAGCACCTCTCTTCTTTAGCCAGATGTTTTTGTAACTTCATATCATGTGTGGAATTTTGATGGCCGTCTTGTGACCATAAGATGACAAGTGTAAGGACCAAAGCTAAGGCTGGTAAAGGGTATGAATTCAGACATGAAGGTAGAAAAATGGGAATACCATGGGTTCTTAAAATCATGAAGTAACTGAAGGATACCTGGGACCCATGACTTCTTAAAATTTTATTCTGTTGGATAATAAATGAACGTATTGTTTATCCTAAGTAAGCTATTTAGTTGACAAATCTGCTCCTTGCAGCTTAAAATACCAAAACTGTGGCAGCCTACTGATTTTCTCCTGTTATAATTCCTCCCCTACTTCCTTTTAGTAATACTCTCCCAAAGTTTTAGCTGAGTTCATGGCTGCCCTGCCTAGAGAATAGGTTTTTCCAGCTTCCTTTTTAGCTTCAGGGGCCATGTGACTCAGTTCTGGCCAAGAGAATGTGAGTGGAAGCGATGTGTGGAACATTGGATCAAATTCTTAGCTGCCTATCCTCACTCTAATTCCTCTTCTTGCCAACTGGAGTAGGGGTACAACTGGAATAGACTCAGAGAAGGTAGCAACCAGTTGAGGATGCCAGAGCTATGCTCCTACATAAGAAAGAAAGATCTCTCATAATAAGCCACTATTTTTGGGTCACTTTGTTATAGCAGCTTATCCTGTACCCTAACTAATACAATCACTAAAACACACAGCCATCCCCAGGTGGTACAAGTCAGGGCTCTTGCAGGAAGCCACACTAACCCTTTGCTCCTGTGTCTGAGCACTGGCAGCCAAGACATGGGTAACGGGGGTCATCTACAATGCAGTGTGGCTTTGATATCACACTATGGGGAGGCCCATCCCCCTGAATAGTGGTTGGATGCTGGGAGTCTTTTTATAACAGCTATTGTATTAAGCCCTCCATAAATAATATTAGCTTTCACCTCCATAGATGATATGCTTATCATGTGCCTGGCATGGTACTATGGGTTTTATTTCTAGTTACTCTTTTAATCCTCACAAAGCCTCCGTGATGGATATTATTTATAATCTTATACATAGATGAGAAACTAAAGCACAGAGAAGTTAAAAAACTTGCTCTTCCCCAAACATGCAAAGCATACTTCTCCCCCAGGGCCTTTGCACTTGCCATTCCCTATGCCCAGAGTGCTCATCTCGCAGGCATCCATTCACAGGGCTCAAACATTACGTGTTCAAAGAAGCCTTCTTAATTACCTTATTTGAAATTGTACCACTACCCATCCCCTGCCACCACTCCAGGACCCATAGGGTGACCATATACTCTGGTCATGATATGATACCATATCATCCAAACTAGCACGCTTTTAAGAGTAAAGAGGGGACGGGCAGCGGTTTAGCACCGCCTTGGGCCCGGGGCGTGGTCCTGGGGATCCGGAATCGAGTCCCGTTGGGCTCCCTGCGTGGAGCCTGCTTCTCCCTCTCTCTGTGTCTCTCATGAATAAATAAATAAATTCTTAAAAAAAAAAAAAGGAGGGCAGCCCCGGTGGCACAATGGTTTCGCGCCGCCTGCAGCCCGGGGGGTGACCCTGGAGACCCAGGATGGAGTCCCACGTCGGGCTCCCTGCATGGAGCCTGCTTCTCCTTCTGCCTATGTCTCTGCCTCTCTCTCTGTCACTATGAATAAATAAATAAAATCTTAAAAAAAAAAAAAAAGAGTAAAGAGGGGATACCATTAATAAACGATTTCCGCAAAGGGCCCAAGAACTGGGAGGCGTGGGCACCAAGGCCGACCAAGAGACCCGGCACTTCAGGAGAGAGCCCAGGACGGCCGAGAGTTGCCGAGGGTTGCCGAGGGCTGCCGAGGGCGCACGGAGATAGCCGAAGATGTGGGAGGCGGGGCTACTGCCACAGGCGGAAGCGTCGGCCTCGGAGTGGCCGAAGAGGCCCGAAGACTCACGGGGCGAGCCGAACATCGCCGGCAGTTTCCGGAGAGAGCCGACGGGCTCCGAGAGGCGGCGCCGAGGCGCAGTCATGGCGGCCCCCGACGCCGCTGCCGGCGCGGAGAACGAGGAGCCGCCGCGGGAGGCCGAGGCGCTGGCCGCGGCCCGGGAGCGGAACAGCCGCTTCTTGAGCGGCCTGGAACTGGTGAAGCAGGGCGCCGAGGCGCGCGTGTTCCGCGGCCGCTTCCAGGGCCGCGCGGCGGTGGTGAAGCACCGCTTCCCCAAGGGCTACCGGCACCCGGCGCTGGAGGCGCGGCTC
Source organism: Vulpes lagopus (assembly GCF_018345385.1). Taxonomy (NCBI): domain Eukaryota; kingdom Metazoa; phylum Chordata; class Mammalia; order Carnivora; family Canidae; genus Vulpes; species Vulpes lagopus. Next base: position 13,893,088 of record NC_054841.1, read on the forward strand.
GGCCGGCGGCGGACGGTGCAGGAGGCCCGGGCGCTGCTCCGCTGCCGCCGCGCAGGTGAGGCGGACGGGCCGGGGCGCGGGGCGGCCGGGGGCGGGGCGGGGCGGGCCAGGGCGGGGCGGGGGTCTCCGTGAGCGCCGCGCCGCGCCGCGCGCTGCCTGCTCCCCCAGCTCCCTGTGCACCTGCTGCCTGAACTTCTGCTGAGCAGTGGCCCTCCCCTCTCGCTCTCCGTTTCATCCATTCTCCAGGAGCCGCGTTTCTTAGCAGCTGGTTCTAGCAGCCGCGAGCATGTGTCCTGGAGCCGTTGCTCTACCGCTGGTACTCCACGCGACGCCGAGCGCCCCGAGCCTCAGTTTCCCCATTTCTACCGTCTCCGTGCCCGTGCATTCTCTCTTCATTTCCTTCCTTTTAATTAAGGAGCAGGTGGAATTACAAATGCTTGCCGCGGAGCCAGGCTCTCTGGGTTCAAATACCGACCCCCCCCCCCCCCCCACCGCTTCATATTGCAAAGCTTGCAACAAACGGCTTAGGCGTCCTCCCCTGTGAAGGGAATTCACAGTACGTTGGAATGTATGGCTGGTCCACAGCACTCAGTCCGTTTTAGATTTCATTGAATCCTTTCTTGCTTTTTCGTTAAGGGACGCCCGGGTGGCTCAGTGGTTGAGCATTTATTTACCTTTGGCTCAGGTCACGATCCCAGGGTCCTGGGATCGAGTTCTGGCATCGGGATCCCGGGTAAACTGAGCCAAGGTGCTTCTCCCTCCGCCTGTCTCTGTGTCTCTCACGAATAAGTAAATAAAATCTTTTAAAATAAATCAATAAAACACCATTGTACACCACCAGGGTATGTCTTGTCCTCAGATGAGAAACTGAGGCTCAGGTAACTTGTTCAGGGTTGCACAGTTAGTGACCCAGCCAGGCTCTCACCCCATTACTCTGACTCAAACACTGGCCTTTGACTTTTACATGTCCTTTCTTTCTTTTATTGATATTCTTTTTTAAAAATAATATTTTAAAAGATTTTATTTATTTATTCATGAGAGACACACAGAGAGAGAGGCTGAGACACAGGCAGAGGGAGAAGCAGGCTCCATGCAGGAAGCCCAATGTGGGACTGGATCCCGGAACTCCAGGATCACACCCTGGGCCGAAGGCAGGCACTAAACCGCTGAGCCACCCTGGCTGCCCTATTAATATTCTTTAGGCACTTGCTTTACACCAGGACATTGTTAGGTGATGGGAGAGCTGGAGGAAATTTTGTAGCCAGCAAGTGTGTGTGTGTGTATATATATATATATATATATATATCTGCCCTTGCATGGATTTAATGGGGTTATTTGTGTGCTCCTGTTCTCTATTTTCACTCTCTCTAGGATGTAATTTCCATTAAGTAGGGATCATAGCTGCTTTGTTTCCTGCTGTATCCTCAACTGAGATGGTTCCAGTATGTTGGAAAAGCGTGCTGGGCCTGATTGTCATTCAGTCTTTGAATGCAATGAATTCTTGAATGATTCATATTCTAGAAACAGAAGCTTGGAGGCTTGGAGAATTGATTTGACTTTTAGGTCAAACAACTGATAAGGAAGGGAGCCAGAATTTGAATCCACCATTTCTGACTAAAGGTGATTATTTCAGGCAACACATTGTTTGGCCCATTTGTATCCTTGTGAGGATACAAGAACCTACTCTGACTATGCTTACCCTTCTGGCTCTTTGTTGTTGTTGTTTAGGGAAGAAGTATGACACATGAAATCCATTCATAAAGAGTGGAAAGGAGGAGGGCGCTTTGGCACTCCTAAACCTAGCTGTGGGGTGGCTTAAGGCACAGTCCTGCAGGGCATGAACAGGGGAAAGAAACTTCCAGATGAGTTAAGTTGTACTATTCTGCAGCATTCCTAAATCTCTTTTCCTAGAAGAAGCAGATGTGCACTGTAAAAGTCTGGCTCAGTCTTTGAAAATCAAACTTAACATTAGGAAAGAATTGAATCCAATAACCATTTATATCTTGATTGCAGGGATATCTGCTCCAGTTGTCTTTTTTGTAGACTATGCATCCAACTGCTTATACATGGAAGAAATCGAAGGCTCAGTGACTGTTCGAGATTATATTCAGTCTACCATGGAGACTGAAAAAACTCCTCAAAGTCTCCTCAGCCTAGCCAAGACAGTTGGGCAGGTTTTGGCTCGAATGCACGATGAAGACCTCATTCATGGTGATCTCACCACCTCGAACATGCTCCTGAAACCCCCCGTGGAACAGCTGAACATTGTGCTCATAGACTTTGGGCTGAGTTTCATTTCAGCACTTCCAGAAGATAAGGGAGTTGACCTCTACGTGCTAGAGAAAGCCTTCCTCAGTACCCACCCCAAAACTGAGACTGTGTTTGAAGCCTTCCTGAAAAGCTACTCCACCTTCTCCAAAAAGTCCAGGCCAGTGTTAAAAAAATTAGATGAAGTGCGCCTAAGAGGAAGAAAGAGGTCCATGGTTGGGTAGAAGAGTCTGTTTGATGCCTACAGGCATTTAGGCCATTTATGTCAAAAGGAACATGAAGGAGTGCTCCAAATACGAGATTAGACCTAAATAAAGGTGTTGAGACATTTTAAGTGCTGTCTGTGATCATGCTTGTTAAGTATCATTATTGTCCACAGTTCTCAACACATTCTAAGCAGAATTGTGTATCTAAAAGAAATCTAGGACAGGCTTTCTCCCGCTGTGCCATATATACGTTGGGTACGTGGACATGGCATTGCAGAACATTGAACCACATAATGAAGATGTTATTTGCCTTTCAGTCCTTTGGGTGAGACAAAGACAAAGTCTCAGTTGGTGACGGATGTCTCTATCAGCCTGCTAATCCAGCATTTTTTTGTTGTGTACATGGCCTAGTCCTTTGGAAACCAATATATGGGATATCACCAGCATATTAAAACTGAAGTAGTATCATAGACTAGGAAATCAGAGTGCATGATGTGTAAGTACTGTTTTAGAAAACTTGTTTCAAAGGTCCATGTAGACAAGGGTATATACCGGGTTTTGATATAAAGTATACTTTTTGAGGGTCATAGTCAAGAAAGGAAAAATACTGCTTTACTCCAATTAGTCTTGTTAAAAAAAAAAAAAAAAAAGTAGGCTCATAGCAGCCAGGCAGCTGAAATGTACATAATTTTATAGAGAATTGTTTTTATTTTTGTTGCTCTGTCAAAAAGTTGACTGATACAAAGTTCCTTTTAGTTTATGTAGATGAGTTCATTTTGGTCACAGGTAGTAAATATATAGAACAAAAGAGGTGAAGTGGCCTGGAAAGGACTAGAATTTGATAAAGCCTGATTTGAGGGAAAGGGCAGGAAAACTGAGCTAAGGTGCAAGATGCCACAAATTAACTTACACTTAAAACCCTGCCCATCCTCAGTTTCTCCCCAAGAGGTGTGTGGCTGTGGGGAGGTATAATAAAGTACCTTTCCTCCTTGCCAGCTCCAGTTAGCAAATAAATATTTTGAGTGCCTTATATGTAGCTGGTATCCTATTGGATCCTGGGGTGTGCATGGGGAGTGAGCATTCCTGGGAGTCTGGGGCTGTGTCTCCTTCACCATAGTCAACTCTGCCTGTGGCAGATGCCCAGGGATGAACAAAAACTTCCCTTCCTGTGTAGTGATGACCAGTAGAGAGTAGTGTTAATATCGTTGCCTGTTTACTGCTTGTTGGATACTGTGCCAGGAGTGTTTATACCGTATTTAAAACAACTCTAAGGTATTCTCCCCAGTTTGTGGATGGAGAAATGGGCTCCAAGAGGGGTGACCTTGCCCAAGATGTCACAGGTAGCAAGGGATACTTCTACATGATTCCCAAGCCCACATGCTCTTCATGATTCTTTAAGAAATGAGATGCTGGTTATGATTATATTATTATTTGTAATATTATTTTATATATTTATATTGTCATATTATACTTAGTATTTATATAGTTATAATTTTATCTTTATATTATTATAGTATGTATTGGCATTCTATAACATTTTTAAAAAACTTCAGGGGCCCTAGGAGCTGGCAATAATTTTTTCAATGACTATTTTCAGCATGACTGAGAGGGCTTATTTCCTCACATGTACTATAAGGCTAATAAGGCTGGTATCTGCCTTGTGGGGAGAGTGGGTGGTTCACATGCACATGCAGGCAGTAAATTATTAGCAAATACCTGGTGCTCGCTGTGTGCCCAGGCACTGGAGTTACAGAGGAGACACGAGGCTGTCCTTACTCTTACAAGGAAACAAACTGACACTGGAAATGATGTGTGCAGAAGTGGGAAGCGGGGAGCATGGTCCAGGCACAGGGACAAAGTTGGCAAAGGCGGAGCATCCTTGGGCAGTGAGGCCAGGGTGGCGGGTTTGCAGGGAACAGAGTGGAGGAGGAGCAGGGAATGATATGGGGGAAGAGGGAAGGATCAGATCACACAGGGCCTTGTAACCAGCCTGGGTTTTGTTCTCACTGCATCTCAGTCTTTTAAACAGGGAGACATTTACATTGGTAGAAAAGGGGCTCAGAGAGGGCAATCAGAGAAGCGAGAAACCAGGGGGAAGGCTGCTCCACTAGCCAGGTCAGTGATGGTGGTGGCCTTGGAGCGGAGGCCTTGGCGCATGTGCTGTGAACCGCTTGGCCCTGTTGGTGTGTGTGGCACTGTGGCCAGCGGCAGTGGAGAAGTTAAAATGATCTTTGTAAGCATTGAGGGAGAGGGGGATACTGGAGAAACCCCAAATGTTCCCAGGAGGAGAACTGTCCCTTTGTATGCTCAGCCTGTGGCCCATGACGGGAAGTAATGGATTCAAGCATTCCTAGACAAGCCATGAATTCCACCCCTGGTTCAGTATCTCACAAAGCGCTGAGCAACCCACCGCAATTCCAGTTTCCTCAAAGTCCTCATGGGGACACCTGGTACTTTGCAGCTGTGAGCCAGTGGCACTAGCAGCTCCGTGTGAATTCCAATGGGAACCTTCCCAGGCAGGAGTTATAAACCTCATTTTACAGATGAGGAAATATGCTCAGCAATGCAAAATATCATGTCTGTAGGATCACATAAGTGACAGAGCTGGGATTCAATCCCACATTTTTAAGCCTAGCAGTTCACCATTGAGCAGTTACTAAGTTCTTTGCATGCATTAACCTATTTGACAGAGGAGGCAATTGAAGCACAGGGGAATGGAGCCTTGCTTGGCTGAGGTCACACAGCTAGTGAGTGGCATAGCCAGGAAAATATGATGTGACATTGTGATATGTCCAACACTGCCAAGCATACAATGCCCACATCTTTCTAGAACATTTAGAAGAGCTCTTGTGGCTGGCCTATGGACCACGGAGTAGAGTTACCCAAACTGGGCACAGTGAGTGCCCTGTCCATCAGGCACATTCTTGTTTGGTAAACTGACCACACTCACGGCATGTGCTTGCCACGAGGATCTGGCAACCCCCGCACCATTGAGGGGACCTGTGTCTCATCTCTGCTGGGATGGGTCCTGGTTCCGATAACAACTTATTTACAAAGCCAGGCAGCCAACTTGTGGGCCATAGTCAGCCAAGTTGATTTTTTAAAATACCACATTAAGATACTTGTCTTGATTTATTGAGTTTTTAGGTGCTCCCTTAAACGTGTGCCTGCAGGAGAGCCTCCCTTGCCTCATCCTGGTCCTGACCCTGCTGCCACTGGCTGCTAGAACCCCTGGCTGTGAGAACCCAGCTGACAGGGCACTGGGACTTTCCTCTAGTGCCCTGAATTCACAGTGCTGCCACTCCAAAAGACCCAACCACCCTTTCTGGGGCCCAGAGGAGTGGCTCTGTTTGCCAGCAGAGGTCGCCAGTTACTGTCCTTGTCAGTGTGAAGAAGCTTCCCTCCAATTCCATCCTCCTCCTTCCCCCCTTCTCTCGTCCCCTCCCTCCTCTGCCCCTCCTTCTCCTTCCTCTCCTTCCCTCCTTTCCATCTCTCTCCCTACTTGGAACTTGGTTCATTTATCCACTCAGCACCTCAGCTGAGCATCCCTCTCTGGCAGGCCCTGTGCTAATCACTCGGGCTGCATGGGGCTGTCTAGTTCTCTCCTGATTTAATTTTGTCATTCACTCCCTCACCTCTTCACTCATTCATTCACTGGGTATTTGTTGAGCACCTTGGCTGTGTCTGGCTCTGTGCTGGATCTTGAAGAAGCTACAGGGATGACGGAGCCCAGCTCCACCCTGGAGCCCCTTCCCCCCCTTTCGACGCTGCTGCAATCCACGGTGTCCTCATTGCTCCCCCTGCTTCTGACCTGCCTTCCATACTCTCCCCTGTTCAACAACCAGAGGCACCCTTGTAAAGCCAATCTATGCTGCTACTCTAATCAGAAACTTGATGGCTTCTCATCTCATGTCTCCTTGCTTACCAGCTGTGTGACGTGGGACCCACTCATCGCACCTCTTGGAGCCTCAGTGTCCCCATCTGTAAGATGGATTGATGATGGTGCCTACCTCGTGGAGCTGCCGTGAGCGGTCATGGGTCAGAATCCCGGGAAGCAGACTGTGAGCTGCAATGTAGGTGGGATGTTTACTAAAGTGTCCCTTTGAGGGTCATCCTTCACAGAAGGGAAGGAAAAAGGGAAGAGAAGGGCAGGAGAGGGCAAGAGAGGGCAGGGGGAGAAGTACGATCAGAAAACAGACCCAGCAATGGCCTCAGCTGACCCCATGGGGAGCTTTTGGCTACAGTGGCCCTGCAGTGATGTCCCAAGTTGGGCTGAGATGAACAGGCCCTCATAATCCCCCATCACACAGTCACTGGTGGGCCACCCCTGGAAGGACATGAACATGGGTGAGGTCATTCTCTGCAGGGACACCATCCTTGAAGGGCTGACAGCTGATGGCTGTCTCCTGACCATACTTCCTACATTTGGGGCAATCAGGCTTGTCTTGGGGACCTGGGCTGCAGGTCGATGCCCAGCACAAGCATCAGTGAAATAATGCATTTAGAGTGCTACCACAGTGTCTGGCACATTGTAACGACTAGCAACTGTTATTATCATATGACCTATTAATACAATTTTTACAAACAACAAATAGGCAATTATAATAAAGCATCATTTGCTCCACTTAGAAGCCAAAGATACACAGGTACACTTCTCCACACTGCTGGCCCCAATTCCAGTGTTTCCAAATCCAAAGTTCTGGGCCTGAGCTGAGAATTTGCATTTTAACAAGTTCCCAAGTGATGCTGTTCTGAGAACCACTGCCCTAAAGAAAATCCAAGTGTTCCTGAGAAGGATGGCTGGTAGATGCTAAGAAAGCAGAAACAGCAGTTATTTACTGTACTCATTTTAAGGATGAGGAAGCCAAGTCTCAGAGATGCTAAGTGACTTGCCCAGTCATCAGCTTATAAATGATAGAGCTTATGCCAGGCACTGTCATTTGCCAACCAAAAGCCACCCTCTTGATTCCTTTTGGACAGAGCCTCTATTTGTTCAGGTATTTAGTAGGTGAAAATGGCTTCATCTCAGGGAATGTCGGCCTGGTCCCTGATATACAGATGGGCATGTGACTTTTTTCTGGCCAATAAGACACAAAGCAAATCTGCAGAAGTTGCTTCTGGGGCAGAGAAGTTAGGAAAGGTGTGAGAATTCTCTTTATGCCCTGATTCCAACACACCCCCAATCAGCAATTCCTCCCTTTAAGTGCAGTCGTGATAACTGGAGGTTCAGCAGCCGTCTTGGGACCAGAGGCTGCCCTTTGGGTAAAGCATCAGTGAGAGGAAGACAAGGGAATAAAGAATGGGCAGAAATGTGAGTCCATCCTTAGTGATGTCACACCTCAGACCTCTTTTCCCTGACTTATGACTTATATAAGTAAGCATCTTTGAAGCTGAAAGTGCTTTAGCCAGGTTTCCTATCACTTGAAGCCAAAATATTCCTAACCAAAACACAGATACCCGTCCCCTAAAGTCATACTTCTTCATTGGCATCTTGCTTCCTTCCTGGGTCAGCTTGGCATATTGGGCAGCACAGGCCTCTCTACTGAGATCAAAGTGAAGAAGCATTACAGGCAGACTCCAGCCCCTTCCCTTCGTGGGCTGTAAGGTGAGACCCCTGGACTGAGATTCAGCCTCTGGAAGACCTGGCCGATCTCTGCCAGCAGCTTCCTCTGTGGGTTTGGCCCCTTCTGTTCCTCTGCCCCTACTTGGTCACCCCGTTCTTCCAATAGACAGTCCTGCTGCTATTTCAGGGACTTTGTACTTGCTGTTCCCTTTGCCTGCAACACTGTTCCTTACGAATCTTGATGTGACTGCCTCCCTCACTTCCTGTAGGTCTCTGCCAAATGCCACTTTGAGAGGTCTCCAGTGAGCACCCTATGTAAAAGTGACACCCCCTCCCAGCCCTCCCTAGCCTTTTATTTATTTATTTATTTATTTATTTATTTATTTATTTATTTATTTTATTTTATTTATTTACTCATGAGAAACACAGAGAGAGAGAGAGAGAGAGAGAGAGGCAGAGACACAGGCAGAAGGAGAAGCAGGCTCCACACAGGGAGCCGACATGGGACTCCATCCCGGGATTCCGGGATCACGCTCTGGGCCAAAGGTGGCACTAAACCGCTGAGCCACCCAGGCTTCCCCGCAGCCTGACTTTCATCCCATTCCTGAGCACCTGCTGCTGTCTTTCACATTCATCTGCTTGATTGCTTCATGTTTACCCTGTGGGCAGGGGCCTGGTTTGTCCCCTGCTCCAGCTACGGTTTCTACAATAGTGCCTAGAAGGTAGTAGGTGCTCTGTAAAATTTGCTGAACTGAATTCCCTCATGCCAGTGCAGCCTGCTTGTGGAAAAGAAAATCATGGAGCCACATGAGGCTTCCTCCCACTACCCCAAACACACACACACATGCACACGCACACACACACATGCACACACACGCACACACCACCTACCCACAGTCTTCCCTGCTGGAGGCAAAACAGAGGATGGTCCTGGCCTGCAGCTTGGAACAAAAAACATTCAGAACCCTGGGGGTTTGGTGCCGATCAAGATCAAAGGCCTCCTCATATTTGTAAACCTTCCTCTCCTGCCTGGGACACAGAAGGTCAGGGGATGGCCCAGAACCCAGAGTTAGATGAGCCCACTGGTTGGGGCTGGTGGTGGGGGGGGGGTGTTACTCTGGGCCTACCCCCTCCCCCATAGAGAGGAAAGGCCCTGCACGGCTGAACCTCTTGCTACCTCCCCTCAAACCCAGCCAGAGAGCTAAAAGGGGTAACTAATCCCAACCCCAGCCTGAGGCCCACCTGCTGGGACTAGATTCAAAGCCAATATTGCTCTTGGAGCTATAGAGGCCTGACCAAAATGTCCCACTGAAATGTCCCACTGAAAAATGCTGACAGCGATGCGTGACTTAGTGAGGGGGGCAGGAGGGGGGTGCTGAGTCCTCCCCTTCTGTGGAGGGGGAGTGGAAAGCTGGTACTAATACCCCGCGCACTCTCCCCTCTCCCAGCTTTATTTTTCTCCAGAGCAGTGAGCACTATGGAAGATGTGACATATTTCATTCATTCATCTTATTAAAGAGCTAATAAAAGGAAAGCTCCAGAGACCAGAGATTTTAATCTTGTTTGTCCACTGCTATAGCCCCAGCACCAAGAATGATACCCAGTATATAGTAGATGCTCAGTTAACACTTGTGAATGAATGAGAGTCATGCTTTTGGTTGATGTTCATAATAATAAAGTACAATGACTTAAGGCATTTTCAATTTTTCAGGACTTACTGGACCTCTGCTACGTTCCAGGTACTGTCCCAGGTGCTGGGAATGTGGCAGGGAGTAATTTGGACTCGTTGTTCTCATGGAGTTTAATCTAGTGGAGAATACTTCAAATGATGACTCACATAGTGAAGGAAAGAACTCCGGGGATTTTATAGAGTGTATGACGCGAAGTTGAGGAGTTGAGGAAGGTTATGTTCCAGTAGATGGGGGGGGAGGGGGTGCTCTGAAGAAGTGACATTTGAGTTGAGACTTGAGAGAAGGAAGCAACCATTGAGATGGGATGGTGGGAGGGGGCGCAGGGGGACATCCAGGCAGAGGGAGCAGTCATGCCAAGTACTCGGCATGTTCAAAGAGTAGGAAGAAGGTTGCAAAGAGGAAGGCATTCAGTGATCAAGGAGAAGGCAGGTCATCAGGCATGGCATGGTCATTCATGTAAGTGCTCAGCACAGTGCTTGACCCACAGCAAGCCCTTAAAACCTGGGCTGGTGACTATAATCAATATGTATGCGCGCTCCTATTAAATGGGGGGAGGGGCGCCTGGGTGGCTCAGTCAGTTAAGCATCTGACTCTTTGTTTTGACCAGGTCATGATCTCAGGGTCATGAGATCGATCCCACATTGGGCTCCACACTCAGCAAGGAGTCTGCATGAGGGGTCCTTTCCTCCTCCCCTCCCCCTGCTCACATACTCCTCTCTATAATAAATAAATAAAATCTTCTAAAAAATAATAATTCTAAAAATGTGGTAGGGGAGTGGTGATGTGTATCACAGGAATTTCAGCTCTATCATGCCCTAGCTGTGTGACCTTGGGCAAATGTCTTAATCTCTCTGAGCCTCAGTTTCCTCATCTAACTGACAAGCCTAGCAGGGAATGAAAATAAATGGTAGTCAAACCATCCATCAACTATGGAAATTCTTTAAGAACTCCCTCCCACATTCTACTTCTTTCTCAGTGTAAAGGGGGGAAAACAAAGAAAGGGTGTGAGTGGATCCAGCCTGGGAGCCACCTTTTCTCCTATAGGGTGCTAAGGTCCAAGTCATCCAATGAGGGGCCTCATGTTGTGTGGATTCTGCTTCCTGTAAGAAGCTCTTCTTAGAGGATTCAGCCTCTGCAAGTTCTGGGTGATATCTGCCACCAACTTCCTCTGTGAGTTTGATCCCTTCTTCTGTTACTCTGCCCCCACTTGCTCTCTCTGGTGAGAAAAGTAATAGCGATACTAATAGGTACCTATTGCTATGTAACAAATTGCTCCAAAACTCAATGACATGAAACAATTATTTGTTATGCTCATGGATCATGTGGCTCAGAAATTTGGAGAGCGCAGCGTGGGGGTGTCTGGTTTCTGTTCCACCATGTCTGGGACATTAGCTGAAAGACTCGAAGGCTAGGAGCTGAAATTATCTGTAGGCTCGTTTGCTCATATGCCAGTTAGTTGTTGCTGGCTGCTCGTTTAGAGCCTTGCTTTCTCTCTGTGGCTTTTGTGCCTAGTTTAGTCTGACATTCAGTTATGGTAGCTGGGTTTCAAGGACAGGAATCCCAGGACTGAGCGAACCAAGCAGAAGCTGTACCCTTCTTATGGCTCAGCCTTGGAGATCCCATAGCATCAGTTCTGCTGTGTTCTATTGGTTGGTGTGGCACAAGCCCCCACCCACATTCAACAGGTGGGAACGTGGACCTCCAGCTCTCAGTGGGAAGAGTGTCAATCACGTTTTAAGAGGAGCATATGGGAAGCCCATGGAGGATGGAAGATAGATGTTGGTGCCATCCTGGGAAAATAAAATCTGCCACAAGCAGAATGATCATAAGTGTTGTCAATTGTTGAATGCTTACTCTGTGTAAGTACCATGTTACAGCCTTGCTTATTAATTCTTCCAACATCCCTGTGAGCCACATACTCTTGTTTCCATTTCAGATAAGGAAACAGGCCCACTGGGGTTAAAGCCTTTGTCTAGGGTTACATAAGAAGTCAAGTGGTACAGCCAGAAGTTGAATGTAGCTTTGTCTAATGCAGGGTGACAGATTCAGAAGGGTAATGCACACAGATTATCGTACAGATTAAATGAGTTAAAACATGTAAAGTTCTGAAAACAGTGCCTGGCACATAGTGAGTGCAGTATATGTGCTTGCTATTTATTATTATTCCATTTGAGCCACTAGACTGAAACCTCTGCCGTAAAACTAAATACTGTCCTCTTTATCTCTTAGCTCCTTCCAGAACAAGGAAGCCAGTCCAGGGACCCTGGGTGCAATATATCCTGGTCCCAACTACCTCCACTCAGGCTTTGGGGAATGGGCCACAGTTTCTAGATGTCAGCTGGCCCAAATCTCCAGGAATAGTTTCTCTGGTTTGGAAAACTATCCTCCCACACCCAGGCTTCGAATGTCCAAAGTGCTCCCTGCAGGGCCTCACCCTCCATCCGAGGTCGTCTGCTACTAACCTGGCTGGAACCTTTGATGAAGCCGGTGATTGGGCTGGCTCAAGGTCAGGTGCCCAATTTGAAAGGACACTGGAGAAAGTTTCATCACAGCCTGCAAAGGGTCCATTGGGAAATAACTTGCCCTAGGGGTTTATGGGAATCATGGCAGTGTGACCCACATGGGAAATAATAAAAAAGAGCAGAGGAGCCTCCACTTCTGAGAAGACAGAGTAGACATAATTTTCTTTACTTCCTGCTGAATACAACTGAAAACCCCTGTACAATACACATAAAACAAGAAGACTCTGGAAAGTAGAGAGATAAAGGCAGTACCTTGGGACCCAAGGAACAATCCGGTGATAAAGTCTATTGGGTTTTATTTTTGCCTCCTCTATCTTAGACTTGGAAGAAGCAGGCTACCCAGAAATGCCCACAGAAGCTCCCAGAAAGCCCCGACAAGAACCTGCACTCTATAGCCAAAGCACCGGGAAAGATCAGCCTAGCCAGACCTCTATCAGACAATCCGACTTTACTCCAGCTGAACACCACGGAAAAAACTGTGACCTCACCCCCACCAACATAGGCTGCCTGAGGAGCCTTGACTTCCAACCTCACCAGGCTGTCACAGTGTGTCCCAAGCTTCCTTCCCAGGGCTGTGTCAGAGGAAGTGGAGGGGGCTGGGACTTTCGTCCTTCCTGGCCTAGTAAGGATCCTCATCTCCTGCCACCCCCTTACCATGTTTGCTCTGTGAAATGCTTTGTTGAAGAGATGAAAAGGCAAGCTGGGGGGGGGGGGTGAATATTTGCAAACCACATATGTAAGAATATATAAATTACTCTCAAAACTCAGTAGCTTAAAACAAACAGTCCAACTGGCAAGCAAACAGCAGGAAAAGATGATTCCCGGAAGAGGATATGCAGATGGCAAAGAAGCCACATGAAAAAATGTTTAATATCCTCAGTCACTAGGAAATTAAATATTAAAGCCACAGTGAGATGTTGCCACACCTCTATCAGAATGGCTAAAATCAAAAATAGGGACAACACCAAATGCTGACAAAGACATGGACAAACTAGATCACTGACTCGCTGCGGATGGAAATGGAAAGTGGTGCAAACACTCTGGAGAAAGCTTGGCAGTTTCTTTGAAAACTAAGGACGCAATTACCACATCACTCAGCAGCTGTGCTCCTTCCTGGGCTTTTATCCAGGAGGAAGGAAAAGATGCCTCCAGGCTCCTACCTACAGGTGACTCAACCGACCCCAGGGAGGAAGTAAGAACAAAACGAACAGCCGTGGAGATTCCCAGGGAGCCCTTGCTCCGTGCCAGGCGCCGTGCATCATCCCATTTAAACTGCCCAACAGACCTCTGGTCTGGTTGAGGCCATTATCATCAGCCCCACTTTGCGGATGAATAAACTGAGGCTCCAGGGCCATCGCTCAAGGCGACGCAGCTAGACCGTGCAGAGTCAGGACTGGAACCCGATGCTAACAGGTGCTTGGATCCTCGCATCGTCTTTACCGCCCCTTCCACGGGCGGGCAAGGGGGGCCAGGGAAGGTCCCGCAGGTGTCCGCAGGTTAAACACGAGGCCACGCTGCCTTGAGGGCTGGAGTCCATTCCTTGTTCCCGTGACTAAAGTTCCCTGACTATCCCGACAGTCCACGCCCCCCCCACCCTACCCGCGTCCCCTGCCCCCCGCCCGAGTCCCAGGGGCGCAGGCCCCACCCTCTTCCTCCGGGAGGGGCAGGGAGAGGGCGGGCCCCGAGCGCAGTCCCCTCCCCGGGCCCTCCCCGGACCCTCCCCGGACCCTCCCCCAGGCTTTAAGCCGGCGCCGGGGCCCAGGCGCGGGCAGTCCGGGCGATCGCGCGATGGCAGCGCTGGCGACAGTGGCCAAGAAGGTGTGGAGCGCGCGGCGGCTGCTCGTGCTGCTGTTGGCGCCGCTCGCGCTGCTGCCGGTGGTCTTCGCCCTCCCGCCCAAGGTAACGCCTCCTCCTCCCGGGCGCCCCCGGCCCTCTCCCCTGTACCCTGCCCCTCTAACCCCTTCCCCGCTGCGCCTGGAGCCGCGTCCCACGCAGCCTCCGGGATGTCCTCACCGGCCCGGGAGTGAGTCTCTCCTCTTTGATGAGCTCTGAGGATGCGCTGAGCGCGCGGTGTTCAACGTTTCACCCGACAGCCACCACGACCCCCTGAAGGAGTGCCACGCTGTAGGGTCCGGGGCAAGTCCCTGAACCTCTCTGAACTTCATTTAACTCCCATGTAAAAAGGGAGGAAATGAGACCGTCGACCCATAGGGTTGTGCAGACGAGGCAATATATGTAAATCTCTTAGAACTGGTGCCCAGCAAGTGCCCACGACAGGCACGCGGGCTGGCTTTACTCCAGGCCCCTTTCCTGATGGGAAGAGCCAGGGTTTGAGGAACCCTCACCGGGAGCCTGGCAGTGAAGCTTTGCCTTGCGGGCATCGTTTTGTTTCAGCCTTTCCGAGCCCCGCAGAGGGGAAGGGTTATTTAGCTCAATTTTCCAGAGAAGAAAAAATGAGGCTCAGAGAGATGAAGTGACTTGCCCAGAATCACACAGCACGTGCCTCAGTGGGGATCCAGCTCCTGGCTTGTCGGAACCCAGAACTTGAGCACTTTCTGCCCTCTCAGAGAAAGTAAATCCCTCCACCAAAGGCTGCAGATTGAGGTCAGGAATGTAACTCATGTAAGTCAACCTACATCAACCGCAGTGGGGCCTGGGAGAAGATGGCATCACAGGCCCGGATGGGGTCCCTCAACGGTGCCTGGCCCATCTGGGGCATTATGGGAGGGCACGGACAAGGCTTCTACCACCAGGTGGTTGCTTCACTACCTCTCAATGCGTTATTAAATGTTCATAAAAAAGAAAAGCAGGTAGAGGGTGTAATTTAGTGGTACATTACCCAGCACCATGAGCAGAGACCAGGAGAGCTGGGCGAGGTGTTCAGAGAGGGCTGCATGGAGGAGGGAGCCCATCTTGGGCACAGGGAATAGGAAGGTGATACCAGCTGGTGCCAAAGAGATCCAGGTCTGATGTACAAACAAGCTTTCTGGTGTGGAATGATCCAGGCTCTTGGACTTCTTTGACATTGAAGAGAGAAATGACAAATGCCGGAATAAGATGAGGTCACTTTTTAAACACCATCCCATTCCTGGGCAGCTGCTGACCTCAGGACCTTGGACCAACTTCCTTTCTTCTTTGGGTCTCGCTTTCCTTGTCTGCAAAGTGGGGCCGTCATGGCGCTGGCTTCTGAGAATTGATGTGAAGGGCTGAGTGAGGAAGTTGCCTCACTTTGTAGAGCATCACCGGTGGAAGGATGGGTGGGCCTGTGAGGTCCCAGGTGGAGCCCCAGGGAAGAAAAGAGAGCACGCAGCATCCTTCTCCCCAGCAGGGGCTTCTGCAAGCTTCTCTCTGCTCTGGCCTCTAGCAAGATCTCTGAACCCAGGGGCAGAGCCAAGTGTTACGGGGCCTGAAGCATATAGTATTGGAAGGGTGCTTTGTAAGAAAAAGTACACGGAGGGCTTGGGAGGGGCTCTGAATCTTAAGCGTCATTAGCTTCACAGTGAATCCACTTCACTGGGTTGGGTGAGATGATACAAGTTCGAGTGGGGTTCCACTTGAACCCCAAGTGCCCCAGTAACATGCCAGTAGCCTTCTGCGATGGTGGGGGGCTGATGAGTCGGGATTTGTGGGACGCTTCACTCTTACTATGTGCCAGGCGCCACGTGAAGAGCTTCTCAGGCATCCTAGGTAACGTGCACAGAGCTGGGGAGACAGCTGCTCTCTGAGCAGGTGAGGAAATGGACGTTAGCAAGATTAGGTGACTTGCCCAAGATCACATACCCTGGACAGAGCCAGAAGGCAGGGAGTGTGCCTCTAACCATTGCACTTGATACTCTTTCCTCCGTTATCATTGAATAAGAACCTCTCCTGGTTCCCTACAGATGCTGGGGGCGGGAGAATCCTGCGTGTGGCCCTCTTTAAGTGGCTGATAAGTGAGGGCTTGCTCCCAGGAGACAGGTCTGGCTTCTTGGGGTATCTTAGCCTCCCTCAAAAATCTCTTCTCAGCATCCTCAAAGCCTCACCCCATATAATATGTATGTAATTATCATTATTTCATTCTTGGCTCATAATCACTGATATGTTTCTCAGTCTGATGTACAACGTGAGTCACGGCATCTTTAGAGAACATTGAACAGAGAACATTGCTGTTTTTATTGATCGGGGACATACGTTTAAAGCAAAGAGTGGGTGTGCTATGCAAACACAGGTTCCAGACAATTTCTGTTGTAATCTTATCCAATTTCAACCCTGTGATAACCTCACCAAACAAGGGCTGGGGGGCTAACAAAAACTTTATGTTTGCTGTGAAAATGTAGTTTCAAGGCAAGCATCCATAGTGTCAACTCCCACCCCCAATGTCACTTCTAAGCCTCTCTCATACAGAAATTCTAGAACCACCCATGCATGTGATATTGTACGTATGGGTTCCCAAAAACTTTGCAGGTGTCAGATCAGGAAAAACAGTGAAGAAGCCTGGGCATTTGCCATTTGCCCTTTGTTGGGTCCTGGTTGTCCAGCTTGATGATGCCTCCAAACCACTGCTGCTCTGATGTCCTAGGAGTCTGTGTGGTTGACAGCGTCGGCCCTTGTGCACCTGTCCCCTGGAGACTGGTGAGCCAGTCTGCGGGGAGGTCAGAGTTAATCTGATGAGCAGATGGAAGTGGAGGGATGGGGGCGGGGAACAATTCTTACATTATGTCCTCCTGGCTTGGAACAGAACAGGGATGAAAAGGAGTGGGGTGTACTTCTGGAATGCAGTGATTGCAATTTCCAGTGCCACTGGAGGTTCCAGCTCTTGCTACAAGAGTGCTGGAAACATAGGAAGTCGGATGCTGCTGGAAGGATCACCTCAACATTTTCCAGGAATGGCCACCCTGGGAGATGGAAGTTTGGGAGCTGGCCTTGGGCAGCTAGTGGGGATAGGTGAGACTGTTAGAGCAGCTTGCAAGTGAGCACTAGCTCCATCCATGTGTTTGCAGGGGAATCTTGCCGCCTTTCCCGTCTTGCACCCATACCCACCGAAAGCAGATGTAGCCAGACTAACCAGGTAGCCAAGATGAGTTCTTGCAATGGGTACTCACAGGTGACTCTTTCTAAGGATGCTTCGAAGAAGTATTGGGGAGATATTCTAGGCAGGACTGCTACAGGGTGTTGAACAGGCTGTGCACTGCACAAAGGACCTTGAGTTGGCAAAAAGAGACTGGACCTTCCTGCACTCCACCTGCCCAACTGTGTATCCTGGTGCAGTGCTGGATCTACCTGAGGAAAAAAAGGAAAGCCTCCTTTCCTAATATGCTGCTAGCAGCCAACTTGTTCTGGGGTGGTGGATCTTTTTAGAGGATGGTAGTACACCTCTAAGGTCAAAGGCCCACTTTTTTTGCATTTGCCTAATTCTTAGGTGGGTGGGATTTAAGTGGATGATGAGGAAAATGGTCATTTCATTCCCAGTTTTGACTCTTTGGAATCAGAACTGGATTCTCATTCCACATACTTGCTCTGTGACCTTGGGCAAGTCATTTTACTTCTCTGGGCTCCAGTTTCTTCACTTGATAACACGGCCACAAGATCACCTCGCTCCCTGGTCATTTTTGGGTCCCGTGAAATCATATATAGTACCTGTGCCATAACTTCCTACTTTTAAGTTCAGTGCTCAAGGTTTGTTTCACCTCTCCTGAGCCGTACCTGGGCAACCGAGACCCAGGTAAGTCAAAGGATGGATAGAGCACGGGCCATAGCACTGAGAAGGCCTGCATTTGGGTCTTGGCTCTGAAACTCAGATGGGCAGCTCTGCATTTCTGAGCCTCTGTTCCCTCATTTGCGAAGCGAGGACTCACACCTTCCCCCAAGGGCTTTATGAGCCTTAATTAAGAGAACATATGGAAATTGTCCTGTGCTGTGCTGAATGTAGTGGGAGTTTATAATAATAATAACTGTAAAAAAATTTTCCCCATTTATCCTATACTGTTTTATATACCTTTCAAATTTTGTTTATTTACTCTTCACGTCAGCCTTAAGAAGAGAGAGTAAGGATGATCCCCATTTTTACAGATGAGGAGAGCAAAGCACAGAGAAGTTAGGTAATGTTCCTAAAGTCACACAGTTCCTCAACATTACTTTGTTCACTTCTCTTGGTCCTGGGTTTTGAAATGAAGACAGCATGGCCAGGGTTCTTAGAGACCTTGAGTCTTTCCTTAACCGGGACTTCCCAGAAAAACCCCATAGATCCAGCCCTGTGGATCCAGTACCTTCCTAGTGCTTTAAACTTGTATTATCTCACTGAACCCAGAGAGCTTGGACAGGGAACCCCCAAAATGGACTAGGATCCGATTTCGTTTCCATCACCCAAATCATTGCCCACAACATTTTTGCCAGGTCCCCTTCCCCTGCTCAGTATTACTTAATTATATTCCTATCATGCCTACCCCCCATTTTTTACATTATTGCTGCCTTACTACCTGCCCCTCCTTTCCTTTTTTCTTTTTTAAAGATTTTTAAAAATTTATTCATGAGAGACACAGAAAGAGAGAGAGAGAGACATGGGCAGAGGGAGAAGCAGGCTCCCCTGCGGGGAGAGCCTGATTTAGGACTTGATCTCAGGACCCCAAGCATCACACCCTGAGCCGAAGGTAGACGCTCAACCACTGAGCCACTCAGGCGTCCCTTCACCCCTCCTTTTCAAAAAACTTAAATCCAGTGACTTAAAAGGAAAATTTAATGTCAAGACCACGTATGGGAACCAGGATCACGAATGACCAATAGAAGAAATGCAGCAAATATCCAGTGTTGGTTGATTGTGGCTACACGCGCTGCCCGCTTGAAGCTGAGGGCCTGAGACCTATCCTTTCTGTGTTGCCCAGGGAGGCAAATGCTCAGGAGAGGCGTTGAAGACAAGTTTAGTACCAAACTGAGACTTGGCTTTGGAAGAAACGAGAAGGAGTAAAGAATCCGAGAAGGAGTAAAGAATCCGCAGAAAACCTTCACGAAGCTCTCTGACTCTCTGACTCTGACGCAGTCCCCGGTCTGATAAGCGGATTTCTTCATAGTCCTTTCCTTGCGGGGGTTTTTGTGATCAAAGATAGGTTTATTTGCAAACACTCCATCTCAGATGCACTTACATTTTGTTTCTTTTGAGGTCTATCCTGTACATGCTCCCCCTCCCCCATGGAGAGATCTTTGATGCTGACTGTGGGGAAAGGAGAGACGCTTGTGGTGTTTGGTGGAATGAGCTAGTTGACACGGTCAGTCCTGAGCCTCAGTTTATTCGTATGGAGATTGGGTCTAATCCTACTGAAATGCGTTCATGCTTGAGTGCTGGCTTGTAGTAAGCTCTTGGTAAATGTCAGCTGCTGCTATTACAGCCCCGGTCACCGCGGTTCAGAATTTGGGGCTCATACTAGCTCAACTTCCACCAAGAGGTAACTGCGGTCCAGAGAAGCAAGTGGGTTGCCCGAGGCGTCACGGTGAAGGAGTGGCAGGGTGGAGGGCGAGCACCTTCCGCCCTGTCTTTGTCCACTGATCCCCATCTTAGGCTTCTGGCTATCATGTGTTAACTAGCAATATTTAATCTCTGAGCCTAACTTCTAGGTGAGGGGTGAGGGGAATCCAGGTCAAGCTCCCTTACTTCTGTTCAGATCACAGTTGGCCCTCAACAGAGAATATAAACAGCAAATATCCATTGATCACTTACCAGGAGCTCTGGCCTCTTTGCTCCCTCTGCTACCACATTAACCTTGCCTCTTTCTTAAATATCTCAAAATTGTCCTCACCCCCAGGGCCTTTGCACTTGCAAGTTGCCTCTGTCTGAACTGCTCTTTCCCCAGATGTCTGCAAGGCTTGCTTTCTCACTTCATTCATCTCTGCTCAAAGATGACCCTCCTCAAAGGCTTTCCCTGACCACCAAAAAAAAAAAAAAAAAATCCTCCATTCTCTTCCCTGCCTTACCTTATCACTATCTGGCAGTTTATTATGCATTTAAGGAACGGGCAAATCAGGGTAAGCAGCTGAGGATTGGCTGCTGCAAATCACTTCAATGGGCTCTGGGATGCAGGCTGTCCCCTAGGTGTCTGGTACCTGACCCTCAGTGATTAAGGCCGGTGGGTGGATCATGGCCTGGAGATAGAGCCAAATAAGAGAGGTGGTTGCCGGTGTAGGCTTTGGATTGGGCAGGTTTGCATCTGAAAAACACCTGAGTTATTTACTATCAGGAGGAACTAGCTAGCCCTGGGAGGGGCTGACCTTTCAGAGTTATCAAGGTCCCAAGATATCAGAGCGTCAAATTCAGAAACTAGAACACACACTTGATCTGGTCTTCCATAGTCTTCTCTTCTCTCACTGTGATCTAGCCTCATAGGCCTTCTTTTAGTTCTTCAAACCCACCAAGCTTGTTCCTGCCTCGGGGCCTTTGCACTTGCTGTTTTCTCTGCCTGGGTTGCTCTTGCTGCTGATCTGCCACAGTTGGATCTTTCTGGTCATTCAAGTCTTAGTCCTAACAGCACCTCTTCTGAGGAGTCCTCCCGGATTACCCCTCCTCAAGAATACTTGTCCTCCTTACCCCACCAGTCACTCTCTACACCCTCCTATTTTATTTCCTTCGTGGAATTCATCACAATCTAAATTATGGTCATTATTTGCTCAACTGTCTGCCTTCAAAAGTAGGCAGTGGGCAATGGAAGGGCACAGCTTGTTCCCCACAGCATCCCCCGTGCCTGGGACAGCACCAGACATGTAGTAGGTACTCAGGAGACCAGTGAATGAATTAACTTGGATTTGAACCCAGGCGGCCTTGCATTTTCAGAAACTCCAGACTGTGGCGTTTGTGGAAGACCTGAGCTAGAGGCAGCATTCTGGCTCTCCTTTCTAAAGTTGGAAAGACCGAGGCCCAGAGAGGGCCTGAGGGACCTTCCCAGCTGCTCCCAGCCAGGTGGTCCCAGAACCCTCATCCCTGCCCCTGCACGCTCTCCGGCCGGGTCTGACCCTTTGCCCACACGGCCCCCTTGGCCTCGGAGCTGCTCCTCTGAGGCCCGGCCAACTTTCCACTTTCCTGGAGCTCCTGCCAGGTGTGTAAACAGGCCGATGTGATTCCTGGGGATGCAGCAGGGAGCAAGATCGTTTCCCGACCAGACGCAACAGGACAGTGCCCTCTGGACTGATGAGCAGGACTTTCTGCCCTCCCTCCCTTTCCCCTCCCCCTCCCCCACCCTTGCCCGACCTTGAAGACACAGAATCAACACCTTAGCCGAGCCAGACCTGACTGGGGCCTGGATTAAGTCACACCCGTGTTCCTGAGCTGTTCTTTCCCGCTGAGATGCATCAAGGGAGAGACACACCAGGACACAGTTCAAAGCACCTCCTGCCAGGTCACTTCCCTCCTCTGAGCCTCAATTTTCTCATCTGCAAAGTGGGCATATCAAAGCCTACCTGCTGGGAAGACT
Source organism: Vulpes lagopus (assembly GCF_018345385.1). Lineage (NCBI taxonomy): Eukaryota > Metazoa > Chordata > Mammalia > Carnivora > Canidae > Vulpes > Vulpes lagopus. The sequence continues at coordinate 13,914,769 of NC_054841.1, forward strand.
TCAAAACATCTGACACAGAGTAGGTGCTCAGGAAAGGAGCCTGACTGTTGCTATTTATCTGCATTATGGGGGTATCAGGCTCTTGGCTCTGCTCCTTGTCCCTGAAACCTACAGGGCGAGAGGCAACCAATGGGGATGAGCCTGTGTTGTTGGGTAGAGGGAAGCACCGACACACAGAACGGAACAGTGATCCCCAGCTGATAAAGAAGTGGGAAGAGGGCTGAGGGGACCACGGGCCCCTGCTGGCCAGCCTGGGGGCTCTCTTGGCCCGCCTGTCCCTTTGCTCTACTCTCCTGCGTGGGTCCTTATCAGCAGTCTGGGCCAAGATGGGGATTTGATTTCAACCGTATAAGCTCTGTTACAGGAATGTGCTGGGGTCCCTGGGAGGCTGCAGGAAGTGAATTCAAGCTTGTTGATGGCCTGGGCCACATGCCTTATCCGTGCCCCAGGAGGCTTCTAAGAGTCGTAGCCAGCACCTCTCCAGCACTTATTAAGTGCCAGGCCCAATTCAAAGCACTCAGCATGTGCTTGCTAGCTCATTATGCTCACCACGGCTCTGTGGGGCAAGTGTTGCTCTTGCCCACATTCACAGATGGGAGAACTGAGGCACAGAATGATTTAGCCACTTGTCCACACTCCCAAGGCTTGGAAGCTGCAGACCCTGGCATTCTAGCTCTGGAATCTGTGCTCTTAGCCACGACGTGTGATGCAGGGGTGATGGACACATTTTATAGATGGAAAGGTCAAGGCTGAGAAGTGAGGCCACTTGCCCAGCACCTCACAGTCACTGAATGAGTAGTGGGGCTGGCATTTGACCCTTGGTCTACCTTGTTGAAGGCCCACACTCTTGCCTGGTTGGGTGGAGGCAAAGGGGAAAGGAAGTGATTGTGCAGCGTGCTGTCAGGGACATCAGGAAGAGCTTTCCAGAAGACAAGAGATGTCATCCTGGCCCGAGTAGGAGTATGGAAGTCTCAGGATGCTCTCTGAAGACAGGAACTAACATGGGGTGGTCATACATGATGGATGGGAGCTTGGATATGGCTGCTTGGGTTCAAATCCTGGCTTTTTAATATGCTGTGTAACCTTAGGCCAGTTACTTAACCTCTCTGTGCCTCACCTATAACCTGATAGTGTCATAACCAATAATTGTTTGTAAAGGTCTCAACAAATTTGATTTCAAATCTGATTTCATGGGCAAACCACCTACTACGTTCCAGGTTCTGGGAACTGCTTTAAATCAGTGATTCTCAAGCATTTTGCTCCACAGGAGATAATTGGCAGAGTTTGGAGACATTACTGGTTGTCACGACATGATGGAGGTGCGACTGGCATTGAGTGGGTAGAGGCCAGGCATGGGGCTAAACATCCCACAGCACGGGATGCCCCTGCTGCAGCGACCTCAGGCCCCGAACTTCCGTGGTGTTGTGCTCCAGAAGCTCGCCTTCTGTGTGTTCATTGCTTTGATCCCCGAGCCGGCCTGTGAGGCAGGCACAGTCAAATCCCATTTTCTGTCCAGTACTCAGGCCGAGGGTGCCTGGGTGGCTCAGTGGTTGAGTGGCTGCCTTCGGCTCAGGTCATGATCCCGGGGACTTGGGATCGAGTCTTGCATGGGGCTCCCCGCTGCTTCTCCCTCTGCCTCTCTCCCGACTTACTCTCTCTCTCTCTCTCAATTTCTCTCTCAAATACATAAATAAAATAAAATTAAAAAAACAAAAGAAAAAGGAAGCAGGCCTGGGGGCCCGTGCTTGCCTGGGGGCCACAGCCTGGCTGCAGAGGCCTCACGGGTAGGGAGGATTTGGAAATACCCCTGCCGCCCAGCCTGCTCCTGGCTGTGCTGGGTGGAGCTGACCCCTCGTCCCCTCTGCCCCAGGGCTCTCAGCGGGCGACACACTGGTCCCTCGGTTGGGAGAAACAAGAGAGGCCCTTGTTCTCTGCCACTCACAGCTGCTTGTCCCCATACTTTCGCACTTGCACCTTCCTCTCCTGACACACTGCTCTCCCCGCCGGCTCTGCGGCCCCTTCTCTTTGAAAGGCCTGGAACTTAGCAAAACCTCGGTGAGGGGTATGTGTGTGTGGGGGGGTGCTGAGCAGGGCATTTTACAGCTGAACCCCAAACCTAGACGTGTTGGCACTTGGCTGGCAAGTGCATCTGAGGGGCGCTGACATCTGGGGCAAGAACATGGGGTGTCCAGGCCCAGGGAGCCCGGCAGAGGCCTGGGGCTGCACCCTGCTCGAGGGTCATCTCCCTCCTCTTGCTGGGGGACCAGAGGCTTGAGACCTGTTCTGAGGTCACCTTCTCACCTCTGCTAACCTGACGCCCACCTAGGAGGCCTGTTTCCATTTCCTGCTCCCCACCCTTTTTCTTCTGGGGACCTAGATTCCTCCAGACCTTGGCTTTTTTCCTTTAGGAGAGGGGTCTGCCTGGAATCCCTGGGCTGGCGTGTCCTTCCCAGAACCACTTTCTGGGGGAGAGGGGCAGCATCGTGAAAGTGTGAACACTGACATGACACCAAACTTCCGGGAGTCCTCTTGCTCCCTCTCTTCCTGGCTGTATGACCGTGGGCAAGCGACTTAGCCTCTCTGTGCCTCAGTTCCCCCTCTGTAAAATGAGGACTGATAGGACCTACCTTGTAAGGGTGTTGGCTCATATACCTTGAATACTTGGGGCTGTGCCTGGCCCATAAGAGGTACTAGGTCAATAGTTGCTATTAATGTTATTTTACTACTAGTGGTAGTAATATTTGCATTACAAATGAGCTTGGGGATCCAGGCTCTGGAAGTGCTCTACAGAGTATGAGGCTTACTCCTGGGTCCTCTTGGCCTCCTCCCCGCACTCACTGTGTGGGTTCTTGGGTCTTCTGAGCCTCTGTTTCCTCCCTTATAAAACAGAATAAGCTTTTCCCTAGGAGCTGCAGAGATTAAATGAGATAGAGCTTATCAGAGAGAAACCTCTTTTTCTTAGTCTGAAGTCTGGAACCCCAGAAGCCTGAGAAGGGAGGGATTGTGGGCAACAGAGGGTCGTTGTCAAAAGGGGCTTGGAAACTCCATAGGTCAGGCCTCTGCAGCAGGGGCCAGCTTCCTCCAACTCCCCATGTGTGCCACAGGGGCTCCCAGGATGCCTGGAGCAGGGCCCGCCTGACCAGAGTATGAGTGGAATGATGGGAAATAGTAGAGAATTGAACGTGTTAGGAGCAGGACAGACTCCTAGTGCAAAGTAGTGGGCGCACAGGATATGGCCTCAGCTGACCTGGGTTGCCCGCTGGTGTGGCCGAGAACTTGCTCCACGAGTGACCAAAGCATGTGCCAGACTCAGTTTCCTCATCTGTCTAATGGGCCTGCCCACCTCATCGTGAGGATCCAGGGAAGCTAAGACTTTGTTAACAGTAAAGTGCCTCAGGGCCCCTGGGTAGCTTAGTTGGTTAGGTGGCTGCCTGTGGCTCAGGTTGTGATCTCAGGGTCCTGGGATGGAGCCCCTCATTGGGTTCCCTGCTCAGTGAGGAATGTGCTTCTCCCTCTCCCTTTCACCCTTACTCATTCTCTCTCTCTCTCTCTCTCTCTCTCTGCACTCTCTCTCTCAGATAAATAAAAAATATATTTTAAAGAAAACAGTAAAGTCTCTGCAAATAGTAAATTACAAGCAGGGATCAGGGATCCCGTCTACCTTGTTCATTCACCAATGTACCTTCCAACACCTGGCGCACAGTAGGTGCTTAATAAATATGTCCAGAATGAATGTGGAATAAAATGACTATTTTCTGTATGCCAGGCACTGTCCCCAAGTGATTAATACATTCGGTCAAAAACTATTAATTGAGCACCTACTCAATGCCAGCTACTATTCCAGAGGAACATGGCAGTGAACCATATAGTTGCAAGTCTTTATATTTATGGAACTGACATTCTAGGGAGGGAGACATTGAAAAAAAGAAACCAGAAAAATAAGATCTATGGTATGGCAGATGGTGATAAGAATAAAATCAGGGAAGGGGAGCGGGGAGTTGACAATGGAGGCAGTGCAATTGTAGAGTCAGGAAGGTTTCATTGAGGAGGGAATATTTGAACAAATACCTGATGGAGATGATATTTGAACAAAGCTGAGCACATATAAAGGAAGAGCAAGGGACAGAGGTGCAGGGGCACTGAGGTAGGAGCATGACAGGTGTTCATCAAATGATCTTCCTGGGCCTCAAGACAACCCTTCCCAGGAGATAGGCTCTTGGCCCCCTGAACATGGAGTTCCAGGGCATAGCTGGGATTTAGAGTCACATCCTCCTCTTGCCTTCAAGCCAGATTTCACTTTTGGCCAGAGAAAGGGCTCCTGTTAGTACAGGCCTCCAAAGACGTGGGGAGGGGCTCTTGAGAACCAGGGCAGGTAGAGAAGCCCTGAGGGGGGCTTTAAGTGTACCCCTACCCCACGTTGGGAACTGAAGGGCCCTCTGGACAAATGGGGACACTAAGGCCCAGAGAGGGGAAGGAACTGCCCAAGGTCACACTGTGGGTGGCTTTCTTTTTTCAGAACAATGTGCTCTATCCCCCTTGGGCTGAGCCCGGCCCCTGGGGCCTCCCGAGTCCCATGGGGCTCCCCCCCCCCCCCCCCGCCATCTCACTCATAAATGATTAGTGAAGCTTGGACAGCCGTGATGTATGAGCTGCCCCAGGAACACTTTTAATGAATGTCTTCAAGAACTTGAACTTGTTAGAACATCTGCTAATGAGTCCAGGGGTCTAACCAATCCAGTCCAGAGGAATGGTAGGAGGGTGAGGGGGCTGGCCTTGGAGGTCTCCCGAGGCGAGTCCCCCACACTCACACTTTTTCCTCTTCCCCCCCTTGAGTTTTGGGCCCAGGTGGACACAGGTGGCTCTTAACTGCTTCCTCGGCTGTTTTCAGGCACAGGAGAGGAGAGCCCTGGTGGGAAACCAGACCAGACACTGGGCTGCCGCCACTGTTTCCTTCTGGATCACCCTGGGCTTGTTTCCGGCTTAACCTTCTAAGCCTCAGTCTCCTCCTCTGGAAAATGGGCACACTAACCTCAGCTCTGCGTATCCTCAAGGCTGAACAGACCCAGAGAGGATGAGACAGGGCTTATAAAGTACTTTTCTGTTGAGTGTCCTTTCGTTTTCTTTAATACCAGAATGTGTATGGAACAAAAGTCACAATACATGTAAAGGAGCTCGTCCCAGCACCCGCGCAGAGTAAGCACTGGCTGTTACTGTCACTGCTATTTTCCTTGCTGGGCCTGGTCTAGGGCCCTGGGCTCAGACCACATGGAGGGAGTCCCACTCCATCCCTGCCTAGAAGCGCACCCATGAATCAAAAAGTGGGGGTACCTCTCGGTGCTTGTTTTCTCATTTCCAAACGGGCTCGTGTGCTGAGCAAGTGAGTTAATGCATGGCAAGGGCGTGCTCGGCGGCTGCCAGGGGAAGCCCTCAGTAGATGGTAGCTTTATGGTCCTCATCTACGGCTCATACTGAGGCAGTGTGACCTTGGGCCAGTCACCCAAGCTCTCTGAGCCACGGCAGGCTGGGGACGGCAGTTGTAGCTGCCTCATGGGGCTGTGTGTGGGGTTGAACAAGGGAATCCCCGGGAACCTCCCTGGCCCAGTACAGTGCTTGATGCCACAGCTGTGGTATCGCTCTGAGCCAATGAGCGAGAGTCGCTGGAGAGACTGGGTGGGGAGTGGAAGGGAGAAGAGAGGAGAGAGGGGAGGTGCCCCCAGTCTGTGGGGCTTTCACAGAAGGGCCACGGCCACACTCCCTTTGATCTCTCTCCTAGTTCTCTGAGGATGGCGTAACATGTCTCCTGATATACTGATGAGGACCCAGAGGCCCAGAAGGGACACCTGTCTGTCCAGAGCTTGCAGCTGGTTGAGTGCTAGACCAGGCTTCACCCCCAGAACTATGCGATTCCTGGCGGCCTTGCACCCCTGGGCCTCGCCTGCTTTGGTTAACTCCCCCTTTGCAAGTGGAGGCCGCAGGCCTAGATGCAACTCTGTTTCTTGGGTTCTCTCTTGTTTTGCTTGACCAGGCCCTTTCCCTTTCCCCGGGGGGCCATTGGTGTGTGTGCTCCAAACTCTCTTCCCTTTGAGATCCATGTCTGTGTGTCACCCAGAATCACTGCCTTCATCCTTACTTGGCAGACCTGAAGGACCTCGCAGATCCTTGGGAGGAAATTTCTAGTTTCCAAGGGTAGGAAAGTAACAGAAAAGCAACAGGGGCAAGAAATAAGCTCAGGGAAACAGCTTGTCAGCAGTGGGACACGTTTTGTGAAGCACTGACTTGGTGCCAGGCGTGGCTCCCAGCACGTTACCTACATTAACTTACTCAATCCCTGTAACAATAACCCCGGGAGTTGAAATTCTTATCATTATCATCATCCCCATTTTACAGAAGAGGGGACTGAGGCATAGAGCTATGTCACCTACTCCAGGAGGCAGTCAAGGCAGGATGTGAACCCAGGCACTCTGGCTCGGGATGCCAAGAGCATGACTCCTAGGGTCCTCTGCTTTTTGGGGCCAGGCCCAGATTTCCACCACTGTGTCCTAATTCCCTGTGCGCTGCTGCTTCTGCTGATCCCAACCGTTACTGCCTCTTGGGGGCTGGTCATCCTCCAGGTGCCGGACCACCCTCGTGACTGTGATGCCATCGCTCTCATGTTATCTGTGCACACTGAGGCTCTGAGTGGGGAGGTGGCCTGCTTGAGGTCACTCACACCACTAGCTAGTGCCTGAGCTATGAAGCTTCTAGCCCCCTGTGGCTGCAAGGGTTCTGTTCACTGCACGGGCACTGAGCTGGGGGTCATGAGAGAATACTGAGCGTTTAAGGCATCGCTTCTGCCTTTCCAGAGTTTGGGGCTTCCCACAGTCCGCCCTGCGCCCCCCTAGGGAATGGGCCTTTAGTGGGCCTTTAGCTAGAGGGCACCACCGGGGGCTGCTGGCCTCAATCCTACTCCCTGATGGGCTGGCCAAGCCGCTCTCTGCCTGGCAGGGAGCCACCTCTGGTGCCCGCTGGGAGCCTGGCCATGGCTCTGTGTCCTGACAAAAACGCCTGCCGCAGTTCAGTAGGGAGATGGGGCACAGGAGGGATGGTTGGGGGGGGGGGGCTGGTTTCTGCACCGCTCCTGCTCTGGCCTCAGAGAACATTTGCCGGGGCAAGCGGGAGGGCAAGCTTGGGGGCAATGGAAAAAAATGGCCTTGTGTCTGCCTGGAAAATCATTCCCCAGCTCAAAAATTAACCACCTGACATGGCATTTTTTTCTTTCTCCCCCACCTCATCTCTTCGTATTTTGTCTGCAGACTTTAATCCCTGTAGTAATGGATTGGCTAAACCCAAGAAGCGGAGATTTCCTTGGTGGAGGGATTATAAGGCTTCCTGTAAGAAATGCCGAGGCTAGCTTGGCATGACGAGGTCAGGGTCAGGGACTGTCCTGACTAACCCCGTGGCCCCCGTTCTTGCTCCCGCCCAGGACAGGGACCAGCGTAAGCATGGTGAGGCACCCAGGGAGCAACGTTTAAGCTGGGCTTGCTGTCAGATGGGGCACTTGCCTCACCCCTTCCAGCCCTGCTCCCAAATCCCCTGCCTGGTAAAGCTCAAGGCAGCAGTCTTTCAATGAAACAAGGTGAGATAAGTCCTTCCCTTGTATTCAGTGTGACCTCAGGCAAGACACTCTCCTTCTCTGGATGACCATTGTACTGGGGGAAGTGTAGACCAGGGCGTGTCAACCCTGACGATAATGACATTGACAGTACTGAAAACAAAAACAAATAATCCTCTCTTGCGGGGCTGTGCTATGCTTTGGCCGGTGTTTAGCAGCATCCAAGCCTCTACCCACTAGACACCAGAAGCACCCTCCCCATCATGACAACCCTAAATGTCCCCAGACAAATGTCTTCCAGGGGACAAAAGTACCCCCTGTTGAGAACCACTGAATTAAATGATCTCAGGCCCATTCTCTCATATTTTAAGATTTGTTTTTTAAGAATTAAGAACAGCATTTCCGAAGCCTAATTCCAAGAAATTAAATTTGTGTTATTAAGAATGTAGTAACACCATCACTCCATGATTACTAAGAACAAAGAAAACATAACAACAGCTCATGTTTATTGAGTGTTTTCACATAACTTTCACTGGGTCAGTGGTTATCTTATTCTCTCCAGGTGTAAATAGAAATCACTCTCCAAAGTAGGTGCTATTATTACGTGCCTACAGCAGATAAGGAAACTGAGGCTGAGACCAGTTGAATACCCGGATCACACAGCCAGAGTATGGAAGTACTGCAGTTCTAACTCAGGCTTGCCTGATTCCAGAGCCTGTGCTACTTCTCCTGCGCGTATAAATATAAATAAGCAAAAAGACAGGACAACCCTTTCTGATGACCAAAGCCCTAGGTGGAAGGCACTTCTGGTTCAAGTTGCTGGGATCCAGACTTTTCTGTACCATTCACCTTTTAGAAGCAGTCTGAAAAGAGCAACAGAGCAGCAGAGAGAGAGAGGAACCTGCCATCCTGAGGAAAGACGCCAGATCGCAGAGCCATCCCTAGGGTGTGAAGACAGGCGGACACTGGCGGTGGGGTTTGGGCCACGTTGCAGGAGGCCGGGAGTGATGCGAGCCTCAGCAGTTCCTGGCAGCGTCCAGATTTCTGAAGTGTTTTTCAAACTTTCTGAGCCCTTTATGAATGCTGGCAAAGCCTGAGGCATGCACAGTGGGGAAGGCAGTGTCCCCAAGACACATGTGACAATACAGAGTTCAGATGAACTGGATGAGGAGGCTTGAAGATCCTGGGCACAAAGCGGGATGTTCAGGTGGCAGGCGGAAGAGAAAGGATCGATAGTGCCCCACTGTGTGGCTGCAATGGTTCTCACTTTCTTAGTCAAAGAGTTGTAAAGCTCAGGATGCCTGGTGGCTCAGTGGTTGAGGGTCTGCCTTTGGCTCAGGTCCTGATCCCGGGGTCCTGGGATAGAGCCTGCTTCTCCTCTGCCTGTGTCTCTGCCTCTATCTCTGTGTGTCTCATGAATAAATAAAATCTTTTTTTTTTTTTTTTAAGTGATGTAAAGGTCAAAGAGACACCAAAGAACTATGATATTCTTGCTTAGAGTGGAGACATATTTCAGGCAGTGCTGGTGAGACAGGGTTCTGGGAAGATCAGCGCTGCCAATGCCTAGACCCCTGCTGCCTCAGCTTCCCCTCCAGCCCCTCTCCTCACACTCACCTTTCACAAAGAACTCACCTGAGAAGAATGGCCCCTGCCCTGTTCTGTGATGAGGAGCCAGCATGGGACCTGCAGGAAGGCAATATGAGAAATAAGATAACAGAGAACATCAAATACAAAGTACATAAAGAATGAATACTGGAAGAGCTGCATTATCAAGGAGGAGAAACTGTGGAACAGACATTTCTCTGTGAAATATGAAAAAAAAAATTAAAGAAATCATGGCCTTCCTCATATAAATCTCAAGATGTGAAATAAAAGGTTCAAAGGAGAGGCAGTGAAAAATAGAAGGACATGAAGAAAGCAGGGTTCTGGAAGGAGAGGGAAGAGAAAAATACAGCTGCTCTTTTATACAAGCCATATTAGAAACAGCAAGATGGAGACAGGTTAAACACATAGTCAGAAAAAATATATATAAAATATAAAATAAAAACATACTCAGGGACATGATATGCAGGCTGAAGAAGATAGAGCAAGATGAAGTGGGAAAAAAAGTAAGAAAGGAGGAGAGGAAATGACCAGTGTGGTATACAAAGGAAATCCAACTAATGCATAATTGGCATTGCTCGAAATAAAGAAATAGAGCAGAAAACAGTGCAGCTCTTCTTCCACTTCCAGCAGGGTTACATCCCGACAAACTGATTGTAAGTTGGAAATATCACAGGTCACCAATGCATTTGCTACACCTAAACTACCGGACATCCCAGCCCAGCCTCTCCTGCCCTAAACAGTGCTTGGAACACTACGTTAGCCTATAGTTGGGTAGAGTCATGTAATGCCGAGTGTTGAAATGGAAAGCAGAATGGTTGCATGGGTGCATGATGGTGTCAGGTGCATGGGTGGTTGTCCTTTGGGATTGCGTGCCCGTGGCTGCTGCCCAGCATCTGTTTCTAAGAGCATGAGAGGGCATCACTGATTATTGCTGGCCCAAGAAAAGATCAAAATTCAAAGTATGGTTTCTGCCTTATGTGTGTTGCTTTTGCGTGCCATCCTCACGCAGAAAAAACAGAAGTTGAACCGTCGAAAGTTGGGGACCATCTGTATTAGAATCTTTAATAATGGAAAACTTCCCTAAGACGAAAGTAAAACATATGCGGATTTTCTGTGTCCCAGAAAAAAAAACTTAGAGTCTCATCAACACTGATATATATTATTTATTTATTTATTTATTTCATGGTGCATTAATGGACTGGCGGGTTTAAATAAAAAATCTTATAGATATCAAGGCAAAAACTTCAGGTGAGCTATACGGAGGAAGAAATCAGGCTGGCCTCCAAATTTCCACTAACAATGAAATATCTAGTAATCCTCGGAGAAAGAAAGTGCAACCCCAGAGTTTTACAGATATATTGCTGGTGTATTCAGAGAATGTCTTCTCTAAGAAAATACCATTTTGTGGTTGAAATTTGGAAAGTAAGGCATATAATGAAGAAACAGAAGTGTATTCGTAATCTCACTCCTAAGACCAGCAGCCTGCGGGTCAAGTACATATTGCAAGTGCTCTCGCGCACACTCAATCTAATGGGGTCCCCTGGGATGTACCATATTCTTCTCGGTCTGCAAGTGAAGGAACTCACGCTTAGGGGGTTCAGTGGCTTGCCTTCGGATTCTGTAGCAGAGCCACCACACCCGGACTTCCTGGGCCTCAGGCCAAATGAGCAACTCTGTCCACCAGAATTTTCTGATGATGGAAATGTTCTTATCTGCTCTATTCAGAGTGGTGGCTGCTAGTCTCAAGTAGCTACTGAGCTACGGAGCTACTGTGGCTCCCGGGACCGAGAAACTGGAATCCCAAATTTCATTCAATTTTAATGGATTCAAACATCTATAGCCAGGTGTGGGCAGAAGCTCTGTGTGTGGACGGCCCAGCTCTGGAGATTTCCTTGGCATTCTTTTCCCTTCCATTTCAGCATCCCCCAACCCCCTCCACGTCAGGTTCGTCCAAAATCTGGCTGATGTGTCATCCTTGATAATCAGGATCGGCAAGAGCTGCCGGCACCTGTCTCCCCAGGCTGTGGCCTGCATCAGGCTCATCCACTCCTGGAGGATTCAGTCGAGCGGTGCCAGCTTCTAAAAGGCACAGGGGAGGGGCCGGGTCGCCAAGAGCTATTTCACCAGAAGCCATGATTCCATCTATCCTGGGCTACCTCAGCAAGATTCCATCTCCTGAAGCGGAGCCTCTGGACAGAGCAAAGCGGCAAAGGGGCAAATTGCTGACTTGGAGATGACCCAGAAAATGAATTTCTGCAGGATCAGACACCTGCCCCAACCTCAACTCCAGAAGTTAAAATTCAAAGGAACAAGGCCCTGGGACCATGTGACTCGATGCTTCTACTGTAATCTGCCTTTGAGGGATCAAGGGAAGTCTCTGTTTGCAGGCCAAACTTCCATGCGTCCAAGTGGCTGGTCTGAGTTCATGAAAGGGGAGGAGGGAGTGGTGGAGGTGAAGAGGCAGAGCGGGCACAGAGGTGCTGTGGGCTGGAGTAAAATCGTGGATCTGCCTGGACCCCATTCCCTGGCCCACCATTTAAGTGGTTACCAGGCCTGGGTGCGGTGACCTCTGCTCTGGTGTTCTGCATGGTCCTCAAGAGATCACTGCTCCTCACCAGACCTCAGTTTCTCTGCCTATAAGATAGGAATTTTAAAGTGGAGCAGAGATTTTTTAATATAGCCTCCCATAATCCCTCTTGTTCTGTGAACAACTTGACATTAGATTCGGAATTGTGTATGTGTGAGCACTTTACTGGAATGTTATACCAATTAAAACCATTTAGACCGGAGATCGAAATGTGGTGACCATGGGTTTGATACTGCTTGCAGATGGGGGTTTGGTTTTTTTTTTTTTTTTTTGCCTGTACTTTCCTCTTAAGAAGCAAATCTTTTTAAAACTGTGAGATTTCACATAAAAGCATGGTTTCGAGCTTTTTTTGAAAAATCAGGAGATCTGACATCGTGGGGTTCCTGTTCTCATGACAACAACCAGGAGCTGGGCAGCAGTGGTTATTCTTCGAGGAACCTATACCCGCCCCCATTCGCCACAGTCCCCACTCCTCCCTATTGCACTCCTGACACTGAGGCCTAGTGCCAGCTGTGATTTATTGTCAAGTGAGAGCCGTCTCCCTGCTACTAAAACAACGGCACTGCCAGAGGTGCAAATCAGACTCAAGAAAACGATGTGATTTTTTTTTTCTTCCGCCAACCCACTTCACTCCTTAAGCTGTCCCCTGCCCTTGAGTTTGTGCTGCCTGACTTAGATCATGTATTCATTCATCCCGCCAATATCCATTGAGGCCCCGGAGACAGAGGTGAACAAATAAAGCCAAGGGTCGTGTTTGTATGGAGCTCATGGTCTGGTGGATGAAAGGGGGGAATAAGGCAACAAAAGAGAAGTACTTCAGCGATTGGGAAGTGCTTGACAAGAACAAGGCCAGACAATGGGAAGCTGACCACAATCGATAGTGTGGCCAGAGAGGGACTCCCTGAAGAGGTGACCTTTGAGATGAGGGCCAGACAACCAGCAGGAGCCAGCTGGACGGAGATGGGGGTGGAGGGGCCCCAGCAGAGGGGACAGCAGGTGCGAAGACCTGGAGGTGGGAACTGGTTCGGCCTGCCCGATCTCTGAGAGCCCACCACTCAGTGTGTATGGGCGCCCGCTCTCCAGGCCTTGCCCCCAAACCTCCTGGGAGATTTTTGCTCTTGGAGTCAGTGCTGTCCTCCAAGCCTGACAGGGATTGGTGGGGGGGTGGGGGGGGGGTTGGGGGGGAGGAGCAGGAGTACGTATTAATTCCCCACCAGATGTCTGGCAGCCAACAGGCAATTCTGAATCCATTTGCCCACAGGAAGCCCAGCTAGGGCAGGGAAGTTATTTGGGGTCACCTCGGCCCTGCTCCAAGCCCTAACTAACCAGCGAGGTAATGAAACACACTCTTAACCCACTTACTGGCAAAGCCCCCATGCCGGCCAAGGATCAACTTCCCAATTCCTGCCACTCTCCTTGGGTCACCTCCCCAGCCGACATGTGCTGTTATCTGTTCCTCCGCAAAGGATTGGTGTTGACATCTTGGTGAGAGCACCAGGGGAGGGAAGAGTGGGAGTGGGAGTGAGTAGAGATAAGAGAGAGTGAAACAGAGAGAGAGCCCGGGAGGGAAGAAGAGGAAGGGGGAGAAAACAGGCCTGGGACTCGGAGCCCTTGAAAGGCAACCCCTTAGAGCCAGAATTTATCAGTAACCCCTCACTCCTGCCCCCATTACATAATGTGTCATATATGTACCCTGAAGAAAAGGATGCATAGGATGTCACCCCCAAAGCAGATGCATTTGTATGTTCACAGCAGCTTTACTCATATTGCTCCAAACTGGAAACAATCCAAATGTCCATCAGCAGAAGGAAGTACAAACCAACGGTGGTATAGTCACACAGTGGAATACTACCCAACAGTAACAAAGAATGGACCGCTGATACCCACAACCACGTGGATGAATCTCGTAGACTTTGTACCGAGCAAAAAGTACAAAAGTACATCCTGTGCGATTCCATTTAAGTCCAGGGACAGGCAATACCAGCTTCCAGTGATGGAAATTACAGGGCAGCCTGGGTGGCTCAGTGGTTTAGCACCGCCTTCGGCCCAGGGCCTAATCCTGGAGACCCGGGATTGAGTCCCACGTTGGGCTCCTTGCATGGAGCCTGCTTCTCCCTTTGCCTGTGTCTCTGCCTCTCTGTCTCTCTGTGTCTCTTGTGAATAAATATATCTTAAAAAAAAAAAAAAAAAGGAAATCAGCAGTGTTTTCAAAGGGGCATGAGGATTGACTGAGAAAGGGCAAAAGGAAACTTTGTGGGGTAACAAAAACATTCTCTATCTTGATTGGGATGGGTTGTGGGTATGTACACTTGTTAAACTTCAAACTGGATACTTAGCAATGGATATACTTGATTGTATGTGAATTATCGCTCTAAAGCAAGTTTTTGAAAAGCCACATTTATTTTTCTCTCTTGCAGTTGCTCTAAAGTGTTTTTAGTAGGGGATGATCTTCCCCTATAATGCGGATGAAATAGAGGATAGTATTAGTACCCATTATTGAATGAATTAATACATGAAAGTGTTGGTATTTTTTGTTGTCATCGTCTCCATAATTCTTTTGCATGGTTATGAGAGGCAGGAGAGACAAGGAAACTGGTTTCCCAGTTTGCAAAGATGGCTTTGCAAGTCCCATCATGCTCAAGCATTACTCTTTTCAATGCCCTCGTCAGGGTAAGAGAGTAGCAGGGTTACCCTGACCTCATAAAATGAATTGTATCTCGTTTCTCCATTCTTTGGAAGAGCTTATGTAAGATGTGTACTTTTTTTAAGATTTTATTTATTTATTCATTAAAGACACAGAGGAGAGAGAGGCAGAGACACAGGCAGAGGAAGAAGCAGGCTCTATGCAGGGAGCCTGATGTGGGACTCGATCCAGGGTCTCCAGGATCACACCCCAGGCCGCAGGCGGCGTTAAACAGCTGCGCCACTGGGGCTGCCCAGATGTGTATTTTTTTATTCCTTAAATGTTTGGTAGAATTACCACTGAAGCCAGCAGGCCTTTTTTTGAAGGTTTTGTTTTTGTTTTTGTTTTTGTTTTTGTTTTTGTTTTTGCAGGAAGGTTTTTGATGTTTGATTTTGCCCCTTTAATAGATACTGAAACATTCGGCTTTTTCTTTTTCTAATAGTTGAATAACTTATGTTTTTCGAAAAGTTTTTCTATTTCTTCTAGGTTATCAAAGTTAATGGTAGAAAGTCGTTTATATAACCCCTATATTGTCCTTTTGAAACTATAAGATTAGATCAGTTTATGAGAGTGGGACCCCGTAATGGGATTATAGCCTTTGGAGAAAGAGAGCTTTCTGCGTGCGCACACCAAGTAAGGACCAGGTGAGGACATAATAAGGAGATGGGATCTATAAGCCTGGAAGAGAGCTGTTATCAGAACCCAAATGTGCTGGCACCTTGATCTTAGATTTTCCAGCTTCCAGGACCGTGAGAAGTAAATGTCTGTTGTTTCAACCACTAAGCCCATGGGATTTGGTTATAGAAGCCTGAGCTAAGGTAGACATACGTCTTCTAAGCCAGGATACCTGTCGGTCTGTCAGGTGGTATATAAAAAATAAGATAGCTGTGGCATGTCTTCCTGAGCCAGCAGTAAGACTTGACAGAAAATAGTTGTTTATTTTTAAAAAATAAACATGATACCAAGCATGGGTTGAAGAATGTCCAGTTTGCAACAGAACAGACTTGACAGAAAATAGTTGTTTATTTTTAAAAAATAAACATGATACCAAGCATGGGTTGAAGAATGTCCAGTTTGCAACAGAACGTGACTCAGATTTCTTGGTAGGGATTTGCACAGATGTTCTGCTTGAAAGCCTGCAACAGTGTCCTGGAGCATGTGTCCTAGCTCTCAGATCTGATTGTCAAGTTTTCATAAATTTTGCTAGCCAGTCGTGAACATAGATATTTAAAATGAAATCATACAAACTTGTGATTCAATATATTAACACAAAGGTAATAGATACTCAAAGCTCACCATTTCCTGATCATTTTACTAGTATCTAAGATCTTGAGATTATCTGTATCTGTGTTATTTATCTCAGTATGGATGGAGGAAGTACTGTGTAGTGGTGTGATTCTGCCTATCTCATTCAGTGCTCACTTGATAACTTGAAATCAACCACGTGGAGGTATTTATACCATAGAAGTTGGCAAACACTGCAAATCAGGGCTTAGTTTATTGTTGCTTGTCTAGACTTTTTTTTTTTTTTGAGGGGGGGGGCGGCAAGGGAGGGCAGAGCAAGAGAGAGAATTTTAAGCAGGCTCCATGCCCACCGCCAGGCCAATGTGGGGCTTGATCTCACAACCCTGAGATCATGACCTGAGCAAAAATCAAGAGTCAGACACTTAACCAACTGAGCCACCCAGGAGCCCCTTGCTTGTCTAGATTTAAGAAAGTGATGGAAAATGTTACTAGTGCAGATTAAACTTAAAATATGTTGCGTCAACCGTGGTCACATTATGCACATCCCCCCCAAAATGAAGAAGAAGTATCTGCCAGTATTTGAAAACTATCATTTGATTCAGTACAGAAGTCACTCCCATCATTGGTGAACAAGTGAATTTCTGACATACTTCATTGTTTCCTTCTTGTCTTAATCACTAGCGTAAATAAAAAGATAAACTGACATTCGTAGTAGAACTGAATTCATGGGTCAATGACATGAGTGACTTCCTAACCACACTGAATAGTAATCAAAAACTTCTACACACACACACATATGCACACATACAGAGCTTTTCAGAGAGCCAGCTGTTAAACACTTAGCAGCAAACCTCTGCTTGAGGGAGACTTGGTAGACTGAGTCTGCGAGGATCACTCAAGTTTGAGAACAACCAGCCACCGAGAATCTTCTATAATTGGCATGGTCAGATTTGCTGGCTCAAGGGAGTCTCTATGTCTCACTCATTTTCCTGGTCTCAACTCCCAGCCAGGTTCTTGAGAAAACAGGATGCATTTTCTCAAGGTATGCAAATGGGTATGGATGTATCCCACAGTCTTTCCTGCTTCGTAAGTGACTACATCCTTCTTCCCCCTGCTGAGGCCAACAACTAGAATTCCTCCTGGTTGCCCTCTTTGCCTTACACAACCCAGCAGATCCTCAGCAAAGCTGTCAGGCTCTCCCTTGGAAATACACCCTGACTTTGACCACTTCTCACTACCTCTACCACTCTCCCAGACCCTAGGCCCCGGTAATCTTTGCTTGGATTGCTGCCAAAGCCGTCAGTCCCTCGGATCCTGCCCTTGCCCATCTGGTAAATGGATTAACTAGTCCTAGTGTCTGCATGTAGCCGATGCCATGTTCTGTTAGGATGGAATTCAGTCCAATTTCTTGTGGACACTGAATAAAGTCAACCAAACCTACTGTGAGTAAGAAGTAAGAAGCATAAAATGGTACCAGACAGCATCAAATTCAAGAAATAGTCTGTGTTTCCTGGAACATGCAAGGTCATTGCCTTGAAAGACCCTAAGAAAGCAAGGTCAGGACAGTAAGAAATTTTATTCAGATAGTGACCACGTGAATAATAATATGACACTATTGACGATGGATCTTATGAGACGATGATGTTTCGGAAGTGAAGGCATTGTCATTACGACACTCTTATTTCTAGAACATTTCCATCACCTCAAAATGTTCCCTTGAACTCCTTTGCAGCCCCCCTTCCCCAATACATGCACCTCCTGCCCAAGCCCTGGCAACCACTGAGCTATTTTGTTCTGAATCTTCAATGTTGCCCTATCAAATTGTCATAGGTTCTAGTATTGCGCTAATAACAGTTGGGGGGTACTTGATTAAGAGCGATCGCTCTGGATGCAGATTGACATGTTCTGCACAATCATTGTCTTGCTAGTGACCTCCTTGCATCTCAGCTTTCTGCTCCATAAAATGGGGGTACTTACTCCTCTGGGATTTTGTGAGGATTAAACAGTTCCCAGTACTTTAGAGCCCCACAAATATTGCTTATTATTATTACTGCTAACAGAGTGTGTGCTCTGTGTTGGGCATTGTGTAAGTGCTGTGCATGGATGTGGTAACTGCTACTGGTGCTCTCTCCACGTCTCCATTGGCACTCACCATTCTGCACCTGCCAGTGGCCTCCTACTGAACCTGAGATGCTCTGTACTGGTGTGTTCTCTCACTCTATGCAGGGCAGGCAAGAAGTTTGGGGGAATTAATGCTCTCAGGAGCAGCCTTCAACCAGTGATGGCCAGGAGTTGGCAGGTAAAAAGCCACCTCCCTTGTCTCCTGGAAGGACAACCCTGAAGCATGATCTACACTCTCTCTCAGGGGCCCCCATCAGGATTGAGCCCCAACTGGCCACAAGGGTGTTCTTCCCATTAATACACTGTCTGTATTGGCTTCTTTCTGTTTCACTTCTCTGTTGTCGTCCTTCCAGAACTTTCTGGGATCCACCCTCAAGTAAACTATTTTCACACTCATGCTCATCTTGGGGTCTACTTCTAACCCAATGGAATATTTCATTTAATCCTCAAACAGTCTTATAAAATATACAGATATTGCCTTCCCATTGTATAGTTGAGCAAAATGAGGCTTAGATAGGTGATGTTATCTATTCAAGGTCAAAACTTTGGGTGCTCATCCTCTCCATAGCTTCCCTGTGGAACACACCTTGATGGGTGCTACCCCAGGATCTCTTCTCCCTCTACCACTCAGGGCTCCACTGACCCTTCTGAGCTGCATCTCACCCCCACATTCCCCGCAGGAAGGCCGCTGCCTGTTTGTCATCCTGCTTATGGCGGTGTACTGGTGCACGGAAGCCCTGCCCCTCTCGGTGACGGCCCTGCTGCCCATCATCCTCTTCCCCTTCTTGGGCATTCTGCCCTCCAACAAAGTCTGCCCCCAGTACTTCCTGGACACCAACTTCCTCTTCCTCAGCGGACTGATCATGGCCAGTGCCATTGAGGAGTGGAACCTGCACCGGAGAATCGCCCTCAAGATCCTAATGCTCGCTGGGGTCCAGCCAGCCAGGTAAGACCAGGTAATGGGTCCAGTCCAAAGGTGGGGAGGCAGAGGGACCACATCTCTTGGAGCCCAAACTCACTCTTCCTGGTCTGGTCACCCAGGCCAACAAGCTCATCATATCCCACCTTCCATTTACTCATTCATTCCCTGGATATTTTGTGAGCCCTTTCTGTGTGCCAGACCAGTGCCAGGCTTTTAGGCTGTTCTCAAAAGTGCATAAGAATCACCTGGGGAGCCAATTGAAATACTTATCACAGGCCTTGCCCCCCCGGGATTAGTGTCTAGTTGCTTTAGAGAGATCCATCTTAGTAGTGTGACTCCCAGACTGCTGGGTCTGAAACCCACCTTTCCTGCTCTGGGAACTGACTTAACTTCTCTCTCTTTGCCTCTAAAATGAAAGTATAATAACTTAGACCTGTAAAGTGCAATAAATCCCGGCCATTATCATCCCATTTTGCTGTTTAATAGCCCAAGCAGGTGGGGAGTAGGAGGCAAGATGGCCCTGAGAGATAGGGAGGCAGGGGCCATTCCTGCAGGGCCTCCGGCTTCCTGGCTAGGATTTGAACTTTTATTCTAAGAAGATTAAATGGCCTTTAAAATAGGGTTTCACTGTTCCTTCGGTGTTTTTTTTTTTTCCTTTACAATTTGTTGCAACCTAAGGATCCGTTACTAGAATAATGTTTTTAAATGTATAAAGCACATAACACACAGGATTTAAAACAACAACAGTCACAACAAAATGCAGTTATCCAAATAAAATTTTAAAAACAGATAAATTTGTGATATAGTACCATTTGTACTCCTTTACAGTAAATGGTAAGACCCAGTGACTAGATCCAGTGCCTAATAACAGCTACAGTTTTGAGACTGTTTTGAGTGTCAGTGAAATTCTAAGATATTTGCATCTATTATAATAAAATGCATCTATTATAAAATGATCTGAAAATATCTGCGATCTTAATTACAGCGGAGTCCCAGGCACTTCTAATACTATTGAACTTTGTTGCCTTTGTTTATCACCAAAGGAAATGCTTAATTTCCATTAGAGGTCAGTAAAATAAAGATGCATTTTTCTCCTCATTTCCATCCTGAATCATATCCACATCCTTGCTGGTTATGAATCTGTGCATTTTAAAGGTTCTAAGTTGGGGAATGACTTGACCAGATTTGCATTTTTAAAAAAATTCCTCTAGGCTGCTAGGTGGAGAGCAGATTAGGAGTGACACACCCAATGCAGCCTGGTTAGGAGACTGTTCTGGGTGTCCAGACAAGCAATGGTGACAGCCTGGACTTGAACAGTGGGAGTGGAGATGAACAAGATAAATAGCTTTGAGAGTTCTTGGGTTGATAAAATCGATGAGAGTAGTGATTAGGGAAAAGAAGGTTCTAGATAACTCCTAAGTGTCTAGTATCTGCTCTACGTCAAGCCCTTTGCTAGGTTCTGTAGCAGTGTTTCCTCATGGAGGGACTGTGAGTCCTGTGCAAGAAACACTATCCATAGAACTGATTCCAGTGCAAAGCGGAATTCCAACCTTAGGGGTGCATGTGGTGTGGGAGCACACAGGAGAGGTAAGGGGTAGACTACTTCATGGAGCAGGTTATGTTTGACCTTGAAGACTGGGTGGGGCTGTTATTCAAACATATGATAAAGTTAGAACAATGAAAACAGCATGACACTAATCCAGAAATAGATTTTTAAATGCTAGATACATATTCTGGAAGAAATCTAAATTCATGGGAAACGAAAGAATTATTCAGTAAATGGTGAGGGTTGGAATAATTGGCTTATTCTTTGAAAAAGATAATCTACTTAGATCTTACTTCATCTGATTATCCATTTAGATAAATTCCAGGCAGGTTAACAATTCAATGTAAGGAAAAAAGATCATGGAATTTGGATTCTTGCTGCTAGGAGGGGCCAAGCAATGGCAGGCAGGCAGGAGATTGGGGCCTATTGGGGTGTGTTGGTGAGATCAGGGGAGTCTAAGCAGGTGCCTGGTAAGAGTGAGAGGGGAAGTGGGAGAAGAGGCTGGGAAGATGGTTTGGAGGGATATGGTAGACAGTCTTGGTGCCAAACCAAGGCAACTTTATTCTGTAATGAAAGCCATCAAGGACTGGGGGTCAAGGGAGAGAAAATTTCAAGGTTGGCGTGTCTTTGGACTCTTTTACCTTGGGCGCTTGTGACCAGCTCACTTAAATGTGTGGAATCAGTTTCCTTAGACCTGAAATAAGGCTGGTAAGTGAATCTGGTCCCTACCTGGTCACTGGCTTGTCTTCTCTGGTCCTTAACTTTCCATCTGTAAAACGAGTGGGCTGGATTCCTCAGGGTCGGCAAAATAGAACCAGAGAATCTCTTGGGCCCCCGTTCTGGGTGTGCCTTTAATGCCCTCTGTTCTCAGGCTCATCCTGGGGATGATGGTGACCACCTCCTTCCTGTCCATGTGGCTGAGCAATACTGCCTCCACCGCCATGATGCTGCCCATCGCCAGTGCCATCCTGAAAAGTCTCTTCAGCCAGAAGGAGGCTCAGAAAGACCTCAGCTGGCAGAGTGACGAGAACACAGGTGAGGCTGTGGAAAGGGACTGGGGCGGCCCCACCAACGTGGAGGAGTTGGAGCAGGACATCCAAAGGGTGCAGAGGAGGGTGAAGCGAATGCACTTATTGAGCATCTACTATGTGCCAAGTGTTTAAATAATAATAAAAACTGAGAATTAGCTAAGTCAAAACTTGATACCTTGGTTTTTAAAAGATTTTCATTTATTGGGTGCTTACTGTGTACTGAGTAATGAGGTCAACACTTTGCCTACAGTATCTCTTCTACTTCTCAAAACCATCTAACTAGGGCAGCCCGAGTGGCTCAGCAGTTTAGTGCCGCCTTCAGCCTGGGGTGTGATCCTGGAGGCCCAGGATTGAGTCCCATGTCAGGCTCCCTGCATGGAGCCTGCTTCTCCCTCTGCCTGTGTCTCTGTGTCTTTCTCTCTGTGTGTCTTTCATGAATAAATAAATAAAATCTTTAAAAAAATATCTATGAAGTAGATACAATACTTAAACCTTAAACCTGGCTTTAGAGCATTTGAAGAGTTGCTCAAAACCATTAATACCTAGAGAAATGCAAATTGAAATGCAATGTGATTTACTTCAGTGAGATCAGCAAAGATATGAAAGCTGGACAATGCCCTGTGTTGGCAAGAATGGGGCCATGGGAACCCTTGTGTTCTTTCAGAGAGCGTGTGTACTAGGTCAGCCTTTCTTAAGGGAATTCTGCAGATATTCAATTGAATTAAATGTGCACATACCCTTAAAAGAAGTGCAGATACCCTGTCACCTAGCAGTTTGGCTCCTGGATACAAATGCCAAAGGAGTTCTGACAGAGGTCCACGAGGGGACAGGTGTGACAGTGTTCACTGCAGCATTCTCTGTGGTGTGGTGAGTTAGTAGCCACACGAGCACGACCACCAGTAGAGGGGAAAGGTCAAATGTGTTCCATTGAGCACCATGCAGCTGTAGGAGCAAAGAATCAGAGGGACGTAGTTATAGAAATGGATCTCACAAAACATAGTCATGATTGGAAAAAGAAACCAGGGTGAGATCTAGAAGACAATACCTTTATGTAAATTAAAAATTCACACAAGTGACCATTTTGCAAGAACACCAGCAAATGAAAAGCTACAGTTAAACCCATCTGCATGGTTGCTCTGGGAAGGTTGGGAGTGGGAAATGGGAATCCAAGAGACCAAAGAAAGAAACAAAGAACAAAAAAGGGGCGTCCTACAACAAAGAGTGAGAACGTGCCACCTACTGAAGGATTTTTCACTTGAACCTCAGAAACTGTTCTAAACAAAACAAAATATAAGTAGCCACTGCATTCTTAGATGACTGAGCAAGGGCTCAGAGAGGAGAAGTCACTTCCCCAAGTCACACAGCACATCAATAACTGAGCTCAACTTTGCACCCGGGCAGTCTGGCTCCAGAGTGTGCCCTCTTACCCGTGGAACCAGCTGTGTTGGTGGGAATGCAGGCAGAAGAAGGTCTGTCTGCAGGTGGCTTGAAAGATATGGGTTCGTTTTCCTCAAACATCAAGAAGTCAGAGAAAGGCAATTTCAGGATTGATTCAGAGGCACGAAGATATCAGAACTTTTCACTGGCATCTCTGTGATTCCCTTGGTCTTTCCCTCATGGTGGCAGTGGCTGCCACATTGTCTGCTTTAAAAAACGTCTTTCTTTTTATTTACATAAATGTATTTTATTTATATATGTATGTTTGAGAGAGAGAGCACCGGTGTGCAGGCACGGGGAGGGGCAGAGGGAGAGAGAGAATCCCAAGCAGGCTCTATGTTCAACGTGGAGCCTGAGCAGGGCTTGAGATCACAACCTGAGCTGAAACCAAGAGTTGGACGTTTAACCAACTTGAGCCACCCAGACGCCCCTATTTACATAAATGTATTTTAAAAGGAAGCTTTAAATTGGTTCAAACGTGGGCAGAAATTTCTAGTTTATCCCCAGTATTGAGTGGGAACGGTCCATGCAGCTCCTGGGTCCCGCCTTTCCTGCCCTCTACTCCTGCTGCCTGGAACATGCATATGATGTGAGGACCAGCGATGCTACCTGGGAAGGCACAGGTTGTAGGACAGATGGCAGATCAGCCCAGGAACTCTGGATCATTTATCCCAAATAACACAACAAGCATGATTCATGAAACCGTGGGCTTTGAGTGCTAGTTATGTTTTTTATTTTTTTGAATGCGTGTTAGAATTAATATATATGTTAAAAATCTAAATATTGATCCATGTACCATCTAAGTTCATCTCATTCACTGCGGTATGGGTATTTGCCTATCAGGCAATAAGGGGTCTTGCTCGTTTTATTTTCACATCAGCCCTGCAAGTTAGAAATGATCATTATAAGTACTTGACTGGTGAGGTTCAGAGAGGTAAAGTGATATGAACAGAATTAATCACATTGTTGGTAAAGTAGCAGAGCCTCTGAAGGTCAAAGCCTTCCACATGGAAGGGAAGAGATGTTCTATACCAGGGGTCAGAAAACTTTTTCTGTAAGTGACCAGACTGTAAAATATTTTAGCTTTTTCTGGCCACACCATCACCACTGCTCCAACTGTGCGCTTGCAGAGAGAAGGCAGCCCCAGGCAAGATCGAAATAAGTGGGCATGGCTGGGTGCCCATGAAAGTTTATTTATGGGTGCTGAAATTAAAATGGTATGTAATTTTTACATCATGAGGGGCACCTGGTTGGCTCAGTGGTTGAGCATCCGCCTTCAGCTCAGGTCATGGTCCTGGGGTCCCGGGATCGAGTTCCGCATCGGGTTTCCTGCAGGGAGCCTGCTTCTCCCCCTGCCTGTGTCTCTGCCTCTCTCTGTGTGTCTCTCATGAATAAATAAATAAAATCTTAAAAAAAAATTTTTTTTTACAATATGAAGTATTTGCTTCTACTGGCTTTCTCCAGCCATTTAAAAATGTAAAAACCATTCTGAGTCAGTAGGCTGTGGGCCAGATTCAGCCCATAGGCCAGAATTTGCTTCCTTCGTTTTCAGACTGTTTCCCCCCAAGTCTCAAGGCTTCCAGAGAAGTGTGTCATCATCAGCCTGAGTGGTGACAGGCGATGAAGACTTTGGTCCTTCTCCCATTTCTACCCCAGCTTCTCCACTTTACCTAGTTTAAACGCTGGGCTTCCAGGAAAGCAATTACAGATGTTTACTGAGCCTTGGGGCTCTTCGTAGCGCTTTATGTCTACAGGAGGTGAAACCTGCATTGACCTCATTTAGAAGATTGGAAACTGGGGAAGAAATTAAAAAAAAAAAAAAAAAAAAGAGGATAAAGTAGCCTCCAAGGTCACAGTTTCAAAATAGTGGCTCCGGTATTTTGTTTTTTTGTGTGTTTTCTTTTCTCTTTCTTCTTCTTCTTTTTTTTTTTTTTTTTACTTATGATAGTCACAGAGAGAGAGAGAGAGAGAGAGGCAGAGACACAGGCAGAGGGAGAAGCAGGCTCCATGCACCGGGAGCCCGATGTGGGACTCGATCCCGGGTCTCCAGGATCGCGCCCTGGGTCAAAGGCAGGCGCCAAACCGCTGCGCCACCCAGGGATCCCCCTTTTTTTTTTTCTTTAAAGATTTTATTTATTTACTTGAGACAGAGAAAGAGAGAGTGCCTCCTGGGGGGCTCAGTGGTTGAGCATCTGCCTTTGGCTCAGGGCGTGATCCTGGGGTCCTGGGATTGAGTCCCACATAGGGCTCCCTGCATGGAGCCTGCTTCTCCCTCTGCCTGTGTCTCTGCCTCTCTCTCTCTCTGTATCTCTCATGAATAAATAAAGTAAGAAGAGAGAGAGAGACAGAGAGCGCACAAGCATGAGCAGGGGAGAGAGAGGTATTCAAAATACCTGCGTGGCTCCATGGCTATGGGATTTTGAATCCAGGGTGACTTAATCTCTGCCATTCTGCCTCATTTTCAAGAGTTGTTTTTGTTTTGTTTTGTTTTGCTCTGTTCTTTATTTTCAAAAAGTCTAGGGGCCAAAAAAGAAAAAAAGGTTTGAAAGCCATTTCCCTCATTATAAAGATGGATAATCTGAGACCCAGGAAGAGGAAAGGACTTGCCTAGGGTCACACACAATGTTGGATGCAAATTGAAATCCAGAGTCTTCTCCCAAATGCTGCAAGATGTCAGGAGGTTAGGAGAGCCTGGGAAGCTGGTGCAGACACCTGCTTTCGCAAGCGGTGGGATCAGAGAGCACGGACTGATTAATGATCAGCCCTAAGACCTAAAACAAGGCTAATTCCAGGGCAAAGAGAGATGTGCCCTTTCACACGGTATGTGTGCTCTGTCGTGGCGGCAGGACGTGAAGACCCGTGGAGGGGGTGGAGACTGTCAGTGGGCCAGGCCAGGGCTGGGGAGGCTCCTGGGGGCTCTAGGTCCACGAGGGACACCCACAGCAACAACAGTGATGACAATGTGAGCTCTCAGTCCCTGATGACCCTTCATACGCCAGACGCGTGCTATATTTTTCATACCCATTGGCTCATTTCATCTTCATGATGAAATGTGCTAGGAAGTAGGTAAATGATCCCCATTTTACAGATGAGGACACTGAGACTCGGGGAGGCAAAATTATTTCCCCAAGGCAGTGTACTTAGTTGCTGATCTCTGCCTGGATCTAGAACCTGTGCTTGTAAGCATCACGTCAGAGCAGGACAGAGCCTGCAGCAGGGCAGAACTTGCTGGACAAGACCCGGGGAGGAAGAGGGGTGCATCCTCAATCTTGGAGGGCGGCCCTGGTGTTTCCATTCAGTTTCTTCTCCCAGCTTGGCTCCCTGTCCTGCCCGAGGGACTGAGGGGCCATGGGGGTGGTGGCTTCTCCAGCACCCTACGTGCATTCTCATTAGACCCCCTACCACAGCCCTGCAGGGGTGGCCCTGTCATCATGCCCATGTTACAGAGGAGGAAACTGGTGCTCAAATGGGTGGGGTACTTGCCCAGTGTCCCTCAGCCAGTAAGGGGTCCGTCTGATTTTTGAATCTAAACTCCATCACCATCTCCGTCCTTTTCTCTGCCCAAAGAAGGCCAACTTGCCACCTTTCAAGACAGCATCATTCCCAAAGCCATCTTTTAGGCTGGATTAAGCATTGCCCTCCTGCTTCACTCTTCACTCGGGAGGCCAGAAGCAGTTTGGCGAGGGCGGTCTCTTTCTGAGACGCTTTCCTCATCTGTGAAGTGAGAACAACACTCCCCACTCCGTACATATTGCTGTGAAGCTTCCATGAGACAGGAGAGCCTGACACACAGGATGTAGTTAATATGTGGCAGTTGTATAAAAGCCATTGTAAGCTTTCTGGGATTAGGGAGGAGCTGGTGATGAGATCCTATACCTTGGAGCACCTTTGTGTTTCCTTCAAGGCCTGGTCAAGAGGGATTTATTTGTATGTAACCTGTCTCCTCCGTGGACTCTGAGCTCCATGGGGGCTTGTGTCAAGTCTTCTCATTGCCATGAACAACCTCCACTGGTGGAGTCTTGCTCACCCAGAACACTGTTTGGCACATAGTAGGTGTTCAATAAATGTGTGAAACTAATGAATAAATGAATGAATGGATTAGGAATGCTGTTCTAAAGCTCAGCATCTTCCGATATAAAATGGTGGGGTGGGGGTGTGGAGGGTGGGGGGCACCTGGATGACTCAGTTGATTGAGCCTCTGACTCTTGGTTTCAGTTCAGGTCATGATCTCATGGGTGTGAGATCTAGCCCCAAGTTGTTGGCTCTGCACTCAGCGGGGAGTCTGCTTGAGTTTCTCTCCCTCTGCCTACCACCCCTCTCCCCTGGCTCCTGTGAACCTGGCCACACATTCTCTCTCTCTCTCTCCCCCCCCCCCTCTCTCTCAAATAAATAAATCTTAAAAAATAATAAAATGAGGTCTCACTACTTCCTGTCCAGGTTGTTCTAAGTTCTGAATGAGTTCATGGATGTCAACCTGCCCTAGCTTTGGGGGAGCGCTTTGACCTTCCCTGGGTGCTCTTTACCCTAATTAGATACGAGAACTATTTCCTGAGTGTCCTGAACTTCAAGAACATGTCATTCACCCCGGGGAGGCTGGACTAGAGTTAGCAGGGCCAGATCAGACCCGCTGAGAGCCAGGTAGGAGCTCTGGGAGATGGAGGGAGATTCAAGAGGTGCAGGATCAATAGTCCTGGGAATAAGCCTGACTCTGCCGCTGACCCACTGGGTCATCTTGATCCAGACTGTAGCCCCTTCTCTGGGCCTCAGTTTCCCCAGATGTAAAGAAGAAGGTAGTAACCCCGGCCTGGCTCTCCCAGGCTATCAGGAGGCAACTGCCAGATTACAAACGTGAAAGTCCTCAGTGTCCCTCGGACTCATATTATCTCAGCAAGACCTCCTGTAAGCTCCCAGCTCCTAACCAGCCAGCCGTCTTGGAGACTTTGCCCCACTGGCCTATTTCCTGCGTGATCACTTGGGTCACTGCGGTCACAGGGAGCCCGGGGGCGGACCCTGGGTAAATGGTTAAGAACATTCAGGGTCTCGGTTTTCCTGTTTTTTCAACTTTATCTTCATTGGGTTTACTATCATCATAATTATTAGAAAAATGAAGCCTGGCATAAAATCTTTCCATCTTACTCGTATAAAGACGCAAAACTCCTCCTTCCGGATTTTATATGCTACTGATGACTGCGGTTTGCTATTGTGCACGCACAGCTCTCCTCTTCCCGGGCCATAGTGCGGACAGCCTCATGTTGGGGCTCTCCAGCCGGGTGCTGGTGGCAACCAGACCCCATGGATGAGTGACAGGGGCCAGGTGGGGACTGTCTGTGGCAAATTGGCCCCTCTTGCGGGGGCAGCCTCTGGAGGCTGCAGCTGCCCACCTATCACGTGACACGAGGGCTTTCAACCCTGGCTGAAAAACCATCAATTGCAGAACTTTTCAAAAATACCAAGGCCCAAGCTCCACTCCCAAGCCACTAAGCCAGGACTCCTAGGGTGGGGCCAGGAGGGACACTTCTAGAATATTCTCCCATTCATTCAAGGATGCCCAGAGCCGCCTTGGGTTTAATGCCTGAGATGCCGGCAAGCTCTACTGAGGTCTGATGCTGTGTGACGGCTGCGGTCCCAACCTGAGTGGGAAGGGTGCAGAGGAGGCTGGAGGTGAGTGAGTTGGGCCTGGGGGTGACTGGGTCCAGGTTCTTCCTGTTTAGCCTTCCCTGGAGAGCGACTTTGCCCACCAGCCCCGGTGTCTCATTAATAGCTGCTCTCACTTCCTGCTTCACTGCCCTGGCCTCTGGCCTCATGCATTGGATGTGGACATTTGTTCCCATCATGAGAGATCTGGGGCCCTCGTCCCCGTGACCCCGGGTGAACTGATCCGCCGTTAGCCTTCAGACCTCTCTGCAGGTGGTCGGCAGGACCAGCCTCGGTAAGATGGCAATGGCTCCTGCTCCCTCTGGGTACCAACCAACGGGGAAGGAGCAGCCCAGAGTGGAGAGGGGAGGGGACAGCCTCCTCAAGCCACCTGCTGTGACAGGAAAGAGCTGAGACTGGAGTCCAAACCCTTCGTCCCAAGCACACACCTGCCGTTGAACAGGTGGGCCGTGAGAGAGAGCACATGCCCCCAGCAGCCAGGATCACTCAGTCAGAGATGCTAGAAAGGACCTCTCATGGGCTTTGGACTTTGGCCGAGACATTTGTGGGGGTCTAAGGAACCTCGCTCAAGACTGAACGAAGTCAGAAATCACGGGGGATTCTATGAGTGGAGAAGTAACGGCCATTCAATTGGCAAGAAAAGGGGGATGTTTGGCATTTTGTGGGTGTCCAGTGGCTCTGGGCTAAGGCAAGATTATGAAATGCCTTTGCTCTGTCTCCTTTTGTCAGTGTCAGAGAGCAACTCTGGCCGATGTTGGGGATGTCTAAGATTATTTAGGTCCAACACGAGGACAACACAGCGTATATCTGGGTCAGACCACTTCCAGACGTCAAGGACTGCTTTCTTCTTCTTTCTCAAGAGTAACCCACATCCACTAAATCCTTGCTAGTGTTCAGATTCCTGTTAAATTTGTTCAGTTGTCATCTGGCAAACTTTGGCCCACCGAATCTAGCCTGCTGCCTGTTGTTTGTGCGACCTGTGAGCTAAGCATAGTTTTTATATTTTTAAATGGTTGAATAAGTCAAGATTTTGTGACATGTGAAAATTATATGAAATTCAAATTGCAGTGTCCAAAAATAAAGGTTTAGCCACATGTATTCATTTATGTATGGTCTATGGCAGCTTTCACGGCAGAGTTGAATATGACAGAGACCACATGGCCCCCCAAAGACTAGGATATTTACTATCTGGTCTTTTACAGGAGAAATTTGCCAGCCCCTGCTTTTTTTATATATATATAAATTTATTTTTTATTGGTGTTCAATTTACCAACATATAGAATAACACCCAGTGCTCATCTCATCAAGTGCCCCCCTCAGTGCCTGTCACCCAGTCACCCCCACCCCCCACCCACCTCCCTTTCTACCACCCCTAGATCGTTTCCCAGAGTTAGGAGTCTCTCATGTTCTGTCTCCCTTTCTGATATTTCCCACACAATTCTTCTCCTTTCCCCTTTATTCCCTTTCACTATTTTTTATATTCCTCAAATGAATGAGACCATATAATGTTTGTCCTTCTCCGATTGACTTACTTCACTCAGCATAATACCCCCCAGTTCCATCCACGTCGAAGCAAATGGTGGGTATTTGTCGTTTCTAATGGCTGAGTAATATCCCATTGTGTATACATAGACCACATCTTCTTTATCCATTCATCTTTCGATGGACACCGAGGCTCCTTCCACAGTTTGGCTATTGTGGACATTGCTGCTAGAAACATCGGGGTGCAGGTGTCCCGGCGTTTCACTGCATCTGTATCTTTGGGGTAAATCCCCAGCAGTGCAATTGCTGGGTCATTGGGCAGGTCTATTTTTAACTCTTTGAGGAACCTCCACAGTTTTCCCGAGTCAGCCCCTGCTTTGAAGGGTGTCTTAGTCCAGTCTGCTATAACAGAAATGCCATAGATTGGACATTTATTTTTCATAGTTCTGGAGGTTGGGAAGTCCAAGATCCAGGTGCCAGCAAATTTGTTGTCTGGTGAGGGACTGTTTCTCATTTCATGGGTGTGTAGACTGTGTCTACACATAGTGGAAGGGGTAAGGCTACACTGTGGGGCATCTTTTATAAGGGCTTGAATCCCATTCATGAGGAGTCTTCACTTCTGACATAATCACCTCCCAAAGTCCACACCTCACAACACTGTTACATTGGGGATTAGGTTTCAACATATGAATTTTGGGTGGGTGGGGATGCAAGTATTCAGCGTATAGCAAATGGATCAACTCTTGAATCCTCTTGACAACCCTAGGAGAATTATCACTTCCATTTTATGGATTAAAGAACCGAGGTACTGTGAGATTAAGGGATTTATCTAAACCCAGTTTGCTCAACTCCAGCACTATGACATTTTGGGTGGGATGATTCTTTGCTGTGGGGGCTGACTTGTGCATAGTAGGATGTTTAGCAACATTCCTGGCATCTTCCCACTGAATGCCAGTAACAGACTCCCACCTCCACCCCACCTTCCAGTTAAGACAACCCAAAATGACTCCAGACATCACCCAGTGTCTCTTGGAGGCAGAATTGGCCCCAGCTGGGAACCACTGATGTAAGGTTACATAGTAAGTGATGGATTCATGATTTGAACCCAGAACCCATGTGTTCAGCTATGAGTCACACTCTCAATGCTCAGGGATCGGATTTTTTGCTCTGATGGTTTCAGCTGCAAAAAAATTTTAGTCCTCTCAATCTTTCTTGTCTCCAAAATGCTATTGATGGCTTTTGGGGAAACTGACCTATCAGGCAAGGGATATTTTTAAAAGGAAGTCAGATTCTGTCCTGACTCTATTCTCCTCTGTTCAAATACTCCCCTGGCTCTGCTCACATCTGATTTGGAGTAGAAGCCAAAGTCCTTACTATGAGCCCCAAGACCTCTGCATGACTGAGCCTACCTCTTGGCCTCCTCATCTCTCCCCCATCCCTCATCTCACCCTACCTCCTGCCATCTGCTCTTTCCTCATGCCCCTCTAGCCCCATGGCTCTCCCTTCTACTCAACACACCAGATATACTCTCACCCCGGGGCCTTTGCACTTGCTGCTCCTGTTGCCTAAAACCCTCTTCCTACAGCTCTTCCTACAGCTCACAGACTGGCTTCTTCTTGAGACCTTGAGGTCTCAGATCAGCTGCCATCAGCTCATGGTGTCTTCTCAGTTGACCTGACTGAGCCCACCTGCTCCCCTCCCCACTCTGCGATCACTCTCCATCATATCACCCACTTTCCTCTCCTCCATCACTACCTGAGATGTCTATCCTTTATTCACTTATTGCCTGTCTCCCCTTCTAGAATATAGCCTTCATGGGAGCAGGGAACTTGTTCTATATTATTCACTGTGTACTGCAAACTCATAGCCAATAGCACATAGTAGGTGCTCAACAAATAATGAATGAATGAATGAATGACAGCGGGGTCACCCAGCCCATTGTTGATCTATTATTTATAGCTAATCTTTCCCAAATATCCCTTTGGCAATTGCAGCTCAGGTGAGTTTAGTCCAGAGGACTTGCCACTTAATCCCTGCCCACTGGCCTAGGCGATCTCCAAATAGAGATTCATGAGACAAGAGGATGGAATTTTGAGTGCCTTTAAAAAAAAATCAACTAATAGTATAGGAGGGAAACCCGAGAAGTCCTTCCCATTCGCTACAGGAGAATAGGAGCACTCCTATCCATTCATTACGTTACTAAAGACATCATGCTCTTTCCCTAGCTGCCGTGCGGAGGAATGGCCTACACCCCGTGCCCACGGAGATGCAGTTTCTTGCCAGCACAGAAGAGTGAGTTCCTGGTACAATTGATGGAGGAGCCAGTGCTTGGTTCAAGGAGATGATGAACAAGAATTTAATGCTACAAGCAATCCTCCCCCCATCCCCAGATTTTTCTCCAAATGACCTAATGCCCAGGTTTCTACCATCCATCCCTTTGGCTGAGGCATGGACACACCCAACGTCCTTACAAAATGCAGATATGGATAGAAAGGGCAGGGTAGCACATTAAATCCTTCTGATGAGGTGGAGCATCTGAAAGGAGGGTCCAGAGGAGTAGGAGCACAAAGACTGCCTGACAGTCAAGGAGGAGAGGGATGCAGACAGGCATCAAGAGGCTCTCAAGACAAAAGTGTCATAAGAGACAATCACAGTCCTTCACATTTGCGTGACTTAGGAAGCATCTTCACATTGATGGCACGCATAGTGGCTGGTGTCCTTTGCATTTGGCAGCGTGGTTAAGATCTTGAGGTCCGGAGCCCTGCAGACCTGACTTTGAACCTGGCTCTGCTGCTTACCGGCTGTGTGATTTGGACAAGACACTTAACCTCTCTGAGCCTCTGTTAGTTTCACCCACTGGACATGATAGTGGAACCCACCTTAGAGAGTTATTTTGAGATTAAATGAGACAATGTTGGTCAAGCATCGACCATGCTGGCCCTTACATGCATGGATGGCAATGCTTGTTATTCAGGGCATCGTTATCTTGGGTCATCGATGAAACAGCAGGAAGTAAAGTCACTTGCTCAAGGCATCGCTGGACATCAGTCAGGTCTGTTTTATTCACTCAGCAAATATAGATACCTTACCATGAGCCAGGAACTGCCAGGGATGCAGCAACAGACAAAAATCCAGCCCTTGTGGAGTTTACATCCCAGCAACAAGAAACAAACACATAAGTAAAAGTCACAGTATGTCAGATGGTCGGTGAGAGCTTTGCAGGAGAACAAAGCAAGAAAGAAAGCTAGGGAGGGTGCCTGTGGGGTGTGAAAAGGCAGTGTTAAAATGAGTATTCAGGAAAGGCCTCTCTAAGAAGGTTCCCCTTAAGCAAACACCTGTAGGAGGTGAGGGGCTAGGGGATGATCTGTGGGAAGAGTGTTCTCAGCACAGGGGACAGCAGGTGCAAAGGTCTTGAGAGTCCAAAGCAGCCAGGAAACCAGTATGGCTGGAGTTGGGTGAGTGGATGGTAGGAATCAGGGTCAGAGATATTGCTTCTGTGCTGAGGAGTGGTGGTAGAGGGACAGAGCGTGAGGGACCTCATTGTCCAATGAGGTAGCCTTGATTTTCAATGACAGGGGAGCCAGTGGAGGCTTTTAGCAGAGGAGGAACATGATCTTATGTCTGATGGTCTTATTCCATGGTCTCTGCTCCTTCCTGGCACTATACCTGGGGGCTTTGAGTCCAGCTTTGAGATATGGTTTCTGTGATTGGCCCAGCCACTCCCTACCACTCAACCTAGGAATCTCTTTGGACCATCTGCCCACACAGAGCTTGTGCTGAGTCTATTGGAAAAAGCCCACTTCTCATTCTCTAGGACTCCATGTCCACTGAATGAATACCTCATCCATTGGATGGAGACTCTATATTCATTGGAATAAAAGTCCTCTCTCTGGGCCTCAGTTTCCCCAACTGAACAAAGAGAGACTTGCACTAGAGGAGCCCTAGGGCCCCTTCTGCTCTCTCATTCTCATCATGAGGCTCAGTCTGGTTGGGTGCCCAGGTCTGAGGGAGCCCACAGTTCCTGCCAGAATCTTCACCCTGAGAAGTCGGGCTGTGATATTAATCTCCAGTCCTTGTCATCCTTTTAGACCCCAAATCATATCCCAATCCTGATAAGGGGCCTCTCATGTAGTAATTACGGCCAGAAAATATTTGAAGTATCTTTAATTCTTTTTAAAAAATGATTTGTTGTACAGGAACAATTCTTAATTTCATTCACTTGCAAAAATTTTATAATTGCACAATTTAGAAGAATACTTTTAAGCAAAAAGAAAAATGTACCCTACATCTCCCTCTCAAAGACAGATTAAAAATAGTTACGTGAATACTATTCTAGACTATTTCTCGATACCTCTCTATGTACCTAAGTGCATTTTTAAAATAAAAACATTCATCATGCTGTATCTGGTCTTCTCAAACCTGCTGTCTCACTTAATGGAATGTAGTGAACATCTTTTCACCTCAATAAATTTACAGCAACATTATTATCTTTTAATTATATAATTAACAATTTTTAATTTCATTCTTTCCCCATACTCTTTTCACTGCACCAGAAAATACAAAGAAAGAAAAAAAAGGGGGGGGATCCACTATTTCCACCCCCTAGAAAGGTACCAAAAAACTCTATTCTGAATTTTTCTTAATACTCATATATGCAAAAAATGTGAATTTTTTTTTTTTTTTTTTCCAAACTTTTTTTATTTTATTTTTTTTTTTTTTTATTTTTTTTATTTTTTTATGATAGTCACAGAGAGAGAGAGAGAGAGAGAGAGAGGCAGAGACACAGGCAGAGGGAGAAGCAGGCTCCATGCACCGGGAGCCCGACGTGGGATTCGATCTCGGGTCTCCAGGATCGCGCCCTGGGCCAAAGGCAAGCGCCAAACCGCTGCGCCACCCAGGGATCCCAAAAAATGTGAATTTTTAAAAGATTTTATTTATTTATTTATTTATTTATTTGAGAAAAAGCGAGAGGGAGAGAGAACAAGTGGTGGGAGGGGCAGAGGGAGAAGCAGACTCCCCACTGAACAGAGAGCCCAATGCAGGGCTCAATCTAGGACCCTGGGTTCATGACCTGAGCAGAAGACAGATGTTTAACTGAGTGAGCCACCCTGGCACCCCAATATGTGAAAATTTTAAAAATAAAAAAATTAAGTGGTGCAGTCACTGACCCTTTTCCCCTTTACATAATAGACATCTTTCATCTTAATAAACATCCACCTAGATCTTGTTTTTTAATAACTATGCTGACGTCCCATTCGGAAAGACGATCATTTTTATCGAGCCAATCCCTTCTGGATGGAGATGTAGGTTGTTCTAGTATAGTTAGTGCCACTTACAAAAATTTTATAATTGCACAATTTAAAAGAATACTTTTAAGCAAAATTAAAAATGTACCCCACATCTCACTCTCAAAGATAGATTAAAACAATTAAGTGAATACTATTTTAGACTATTTCCAAGGAAGACCACTTCTTTTTCCCACCCCGACTGGTGTGTTTCCCAGGAGGCCAGGAATTCTGATTGTGTTCTGAATGGCTTCTCTTTGGGTTTGTTTAAAGCAAAGACTGTCCCGAGGCTGAGGCTCCATTGGACCTTCTGGCAGACTGCAAGAAGGAGGAGGAATACCGCAGGAACATCTGGAAGGGCTTCCTCATCTCCATCCCCTACTCGGCCAGCATTGGGGGCACTGCGACCCTCACGGGCACGGCCCCCAACCTCATCCTGCTTGGCCAGCTCAAAAGGTAAAGGCAAGTGTGCCCCTGCTGGCACTTGAGTTCTTGCTCCTCCCGCCTCCCTCTCCATCTCAACATTGGGGAAATCTGTACTGAATGCCTTCTATTGGCCAGACTTCTGGGGACACAGCAGTGGACAGACTCAGCAAAGTCCCGGCCCTGGGGAAGTTCCATTTGGGTGGGAGAGACAAGCAATAAAGGAAATGGGAAATGGGTATATAATATATCAGTGCGATAAGCTATGAAATAAAATAAAGTGGGGATGAGGGTGTGGAAGGGACAGGAGTGGGTGCTATTTTATATAGGCTGGTCAGGGATGTGCCACCTCTCTAACAGGGTGACATCTGAGACCTAGGAGCTATGTGAGCATAGGAGGGAAGAGCATTCCAGACAGGGACTAGCCTGTTCAAAGGTGAATCGCACAAAACCAATGAGGCTGGGGTTCAGGAGGCAAAGGGAATTGTGGGAGGAGATAAGGTAAGTTGTTAGGACCCCAGCTTTTCCTGACAGTGAGATTGGGGCATTAGTGGAAAGCTGGCAGCAAAGAAACGACATGATGTGGCTGTAAGGTCCCCAGAAGAAGCTTTGCAACCAGGTGCACAGGCCAGGAGCTATGTTTCCCCAGCGCTGAAGTGGTTCAAATAGTAGCTGGATGGCATCATGAGGCTCAGTCTGGTTGGGTGCCCAGGTCTGAGGGAGCCCACAGTTCCTGCCAGAATCTTCACCCTGAGAAGTCGGGCTGTGATATTAATCTCCAGTCCTTGTCATCCTTTTAGACCCCAAATCATATCCCAATCCTGATAAGGGGCCTCTCATGTAGTAATTACGGCCAGAAAATATTTGAAGTATCTTTAATTCTTTTTAAAAAATGATTTGTTGTACAGGAACAATTCTTAATTTCATTCACTTGCAAAAATTTTATAATTGCACAATTTAGAAGAATACTTTTAAGCAAAAAGAAAAATGTACCCTACATCTCCCTCTCAAAGACAGATTAAAAATAGTTACGTGAATACTATTCTAGACTATTTCTCGATACCTCTCTATGTACCTAAGTGCATTTTTAAAATAAAAACATTCATCATGCTGTATCTGGTCTTCTCAAACCTGCTGTCTCACTTAATGGAATGTAGTGAACATCTTTTCACCTCAATAAATTTACAGCAACATTATTATCTTTTAATTATATAATTAACAATTTTTAATTTCATTCTTTCCCCATACTCTTTTCACTGCACCAGAAAATACAAAGAAAGAAAAAAAAGGGGGGGGATCCACTATTTCCACCCCCTAGAAAGGTACCAAAAAACTCTATTCTGAATTTTTCTTAATACTCATATATGCAAAAAATGTGAATTTTTTTTTTTTTTATGATAGTCACAGAGAGAGAGAGAGAGATGGGATGGAGATAAGGTAAGTTGTTAGGACCCCAGCTTTTCCTGACAGTGAGATTGGCGGCATCAGTGGAAAGCAGGCAAGCAAGAACGACATGTATGTGGCTGTAAGGTCCCAAGAAGAAGCTTTGCAACCAGGTGCACAGGCCAGGAGCTATGTTTCCCCAGCGCTGAAGTGGTTCAAATAGTAGCTGGATGGCTGTCTGTCAGGGCAGGAGAATAAAAGAGAAGGATTCTCAGATGGCATGAGTCGTCAATTCTATTATCCCAAGCCTCTGCATTTGCAGATGTAAACAATTCCAGTATTTCAAGATTCTGTTCCTAACAGAACATGAGAGACTCCTAACTCTGGGAAACGAACAGGGGTGGTGGAAAGGCGGAGGTGGGCCGGAGGGGGGTGGGGTGGGGGATGACTGACTGGGTGACGGGCACTGAGAGGGAAGGACACTTGACGGGATGAGCACTGGGTGTTATTCTATATGTTGGCAAATTGAACACCAATAAAAAATAAATTTATTTAAAAAAAAAAAGATTCTGTTCCTAAGATTTTCAGATTCCAGGATTTTGAGAAGTGGGGATTCTAAGATTCCCCTGCAGTGGAGATGCATCATGTGTTCACTTAATCCACATGAACATAAACGTAAGCATTTGGCAAACAAACACAACAGAAGTATTTAATATGCAACATGGCCCCAGGCTGTGGCCAACTTCTTTGCCCCGGTAATCAACCAAAGAATCAAGGACTTCCTAGGATGATGAGGGAAGGCTGGACTTCCTGAAAGCAGGTTCATTATCACTTTTAATCAAGTGATTTTCATAAGAAATTCTAGGTACACCCGTGTTGTACCTCCTGAGCCAATTTTAAAACCTTAATTTTCCACCATATTCTCACGTTCTAAAATCTTTTTGATTTTCAGACTTGATGATAGAAGCCAGTGATTCTCAGCCAGGGGTGCATATTAGAGTTAGCCTGGAGGGTGAAAAAATATGCCTGGGCCTCAGTTGCAGAGATTCTGATTCAGGAGGTGTGGATGGGGGCCAGGCATCACTATTTCCCCGATTGACTTAAGCCCACAGCACACCTTTGGTGTCTTTTCATCTTTGAGCAAGGTCTGGCTGTGCTTTGTATTTTTTGCTTAAGGGTTGAAAAACCAGAAGCCAAGATGGGCCTCCTGCTTGAGACGTGGAGACAATCTGGGTTGGCTTTTTAGTGTCCTCAGTGAGAAGAAGTGCCAGCAAAGGGCCATTCGGCCTAGAGGACAAAGCTGGAGCACATCCCCAGGGTTGGGCAGGAAAGATGTGGGCTCTGGGGCCTCCTGGGGCAGATACCGAGTTGGGGCATAGGAAGGAATGGACAGAGCAGGGGAGCAGTTGCTACCAGAAGGTTTTCAGGTTGCCTGCCCACCCTGATGTGAGCAGAACTTTGTTCCAGCTTGAAAAGAAATTAAGGAAAAAATGCTGGAGGTATAAGTAAAAATATCAAATGTGAAGGATTTTGAACAAATCACATGCAGATCACATGCGAATCACATACAACATTTAATTGCATAAGCTTGGACCTTCTGGTCTAGAAGGGGGGATTTAAAATGAATGCCAAGTAATAGGGGGTTCTGATTCTCTAGCCAGGAGTGTGGGGAGGTGGGAAAAGAGCTACCCTGGGCAACCCCCTTGGCCTTTGCTCCCCAAATACATTTTGTTACTTTACTCTGATTATATAGGTACGTTACAGAACACTCAGAAAATGTTGGGAAAAAAATTGAAATACCTTCAATCAACTGTTAATATTAAGTATATTCTAGTTTCTATATATAAACTTCGGTGTTCTAGCTCGGAAATAGCCGCCTGTATGTATGCACTATACATCGGCCTGGCTGGCCTGGGCTGGCTCTCATCGCTCCCCTTTCCCCAGTTTCTTCCCACAGTGCGATGTGGTGAATTTCGGCTCCTGGTTCATTTTCGCCTTCCCCCTCATGGTGCTGTTCCTGTTGGTGGGCTGGCTGTGGATCTCCTTCCTGTATGGAGGAATGACCCTGAGGTACCCTTCATGCTTACTTCAAGCGCTGAGCCCAGCTGGAGTTCCAGGTTCCTTCTCATTGGGTAGAGAGTGGTCTTCTCAAGTCGAGTTTCCTCCTACGGAAATGGAGGATCGTCACTGCAATTTAATGTTCCCTTATTTTTTTTTAAGATTTTATTTATTTATTTATTCATGAGAGAGGCAGAGACATAGGCAGAGGGAGAAGCAGCTCCTTGCAGGGAGTCTGATGTGGCACTTGATCCCAGGACCCAGGGATCACGCCTGAGCCAAAGGCAGGTGCTCAACCACTAAGCCACCCAGGCACCCTCATGTTCTTTTCTTATGTGGTGACTATACTAGACCTCACCTCCCAGGGATGTGAGGATTGTGGATGATGTGACCTGCCTGCTACACCCAGACCACCCATCATTGGTAATTACAGACAGCGCTGTCCTTTAAGTATGATAAACACTCTTATGGGAGGAGAGAGAGGAGCACTCTCTCCCATTTTATGGGGCCCTGGTACAGGAGATAATCTGGGGTGGCGTGAGGACAAGGTATTAAATAACATCAGCTCCTATTGTGAGAAAAAGAATCCTTTATCAACTCTCATAGAATGGAACGAGTCTCAGTTGGGTGGTGGGGAAACTGTAATACCTCTCTAACATTTCCAAATCAGCTTTTCAAACAAAGAGCAAGCGTCAGTTCCAGAGACCTAAGCCAGCAATGGTGTCCAGGCAGAGTGTAATAATCGCTTTGCTATCATGTATTTATTTTTACGATTACTTTTTTTTATGACAAATGATTCTTGTTTTCCATTTATGAGAGCGATAGAAAGTTTTCTGGTTGCATACATTTCGTTCATTAAAATGAAGAATCTAAAATGATGAATCTATTTGGAGGAAAATATTAAGCAAATGTGAGCCAGGTGGTATGTGGTTATGGGAACATTTGTGAAGGCAGGCTACGGATGCCTGGAGTTTGGGGCATCCTAATGTAGGAACTACAGTTCAGGGCTGAGGGCAGCAGGTATGTCATGGAGTCATTCTCCGACTCCATCCCCTCATCTCTCTGGGCCTTCATTTGTCCATCTGTAAAATGGAACTACTAGATGCTACTCTAGATCAAAGGGATGTGAAGATGTTTGAGAATAGGAAGGCTCTGATCACGGTGTTCTTTGACTCAGATGCCTTCCAGAAATCCTCAGAGCAGAAACTCGGGATTCAAGACCCAAGTTAGCTCAGAGAAGCAAGTTCTGACCTTGGACTCAGATGGATCAGAATTCAAATCACGCTTCCATGTGACCTCGAGCAATTTGGTAACCTCCCTGAGGTTTAATGTCTTCACTTTAGATTGGGGCTAAAAGTTAGCTTCAGCTAAAGTCAAGTCTGAATGAGGGAGGACGTACAAAGTGTCCAGGCGCGAGCCAGAAATAGAGCCTGTTTGTCCAGTCTACCTGTTTCAATCTAGCAGGCATCTGCAGAACTCAGGCACGAGAGGATGGACGAAATGCAGGTAGAGGGAAGTTCAGTGGCAGACGTGTTTCTGGGTGACAGAGAAGTTTCAGGCCAATGTCATGACACCATCTTCACTCAGCAGACATCTACTGAGCACCTCCTGTGTGCCTGCCACTGTTACGGGTGTCGAGCATGTAGCAGTGGGCGAGGCAGAAACATCCCTGCCCTTGGGGAGCTTGCACTCAACGTGGGGAAGACAGACAGGGAGCTGCCAAGTGTAGCAGGAATGCCAGTCGGAAGGGCCGTGAAGGAAAAGACAGTGAGAGGTGAAGATATGCCCTGGAGGACTCTCTCCTCATGGGGAGGTCAGGAGAGCTTCTTTGGGGAAGCGACATGAAGAATGAATAGACCTAATTCGGTAAAGGAAGGAAAGGATATGTGGGCATGATGAAGAACATTCCAAGCAGATAGAACAGTGAGTGCAAAGGCCCTGAGGCTGCAGGTAGTGAGGGATGTTTTGGAACTGAAAGGTTAAAGTGACTGAGTTGAGGGGGTGAGGGAGACCTGTGGGAGATAAGGTCAGGGAACGAGGCAGAAGTTTTCACTTGGAAATGAACCCCAAACCCCCACCCCAAACTCCTTCACCAAGGGACATTCGGCAGTATCTACCGACATTTTGGTTGTCACTGCTAAGGAAGTACTACTGGCATCTAGTGAGTAGACATTCTGCAATTCTACAGGATCTACAAAACACAAGTCAGCCTCCTGCAGCAAGGAATCATCCCACCCCACAACAAAGAAAGATCCCGCCCCAATATATTAATTAGTTCCAAGGTGGAGAAACCCTGGGCTGGATCATTGAGAGGCTTGTGGAGGTTTGATCTTCATACAAAAGAGCCATAGTGAGGATTTTTTAAAAATACATTCATTTGTTGTTGTTGTTTTAATTGGGATAAGCAACACATACACATGGTTCAAAAATCAAAACGATGCATAGAGATAGGCAGTGAGAATTCTTCTTCCCAACCATGCCTTCATTTACCCATTCACCCAATACTTCCCCCAAAACTGGCAGCTACTTTTATTGGTTTCTTGGGTAATCTTCCAGAGTTTCTGTAAATAAATATAAGCAGATATAGTATATTTTCCGGTGACTAGTCTCCCAATACAGATACGATTTTGTATATTAGCACGTATTTTTCTAAAGTAAATTTCCATAGGTGAGACTTTGGAGTCTCATTATAAACACATCTTCCTTCTAATAGATATTATCAAGTCATTCTCCATAGAATTTGGAGAATTTGTTCTCCTATTTATGATGGATGGTTCTCCTACGAATTTGTACAAATACAAATTTGTTCTATTTATGATGGATGAGAGTATCTGCTTCCATGCAGCAGTGGATTTTTGCCAATCTGATAAGAGAAAAATAATTTGCATTCATTTTATTAAGAGTCACTTGAGCAACTTTTCATATTGGAGGGCAACATGAAAAGTTTTCCAATCTTCATTAGGGCCACTGGTATTTTCTTTCTTGTGGCTTACTAAACCGTGTGTTTATATCCTCTGTATATTTTTTCAAATGGATTATTGGTCCTGATCTTCTTGATTTCTAGCACTCTTTATGTATTGAAATATTAGTGTTTATTCTGCAACATAAGTTGCAAATATTTTTTCCTGATTTGTGTTTTACTTTGCTTATGGTGCTTTTTCCATGAAGAATTTTTTAGAAAAAAAAATTTTAAGGGACGTCTGAGTGGCTCAGCGGTTGAGTATCTCCCTTTGGCTCAGGGCATGATCCTGGGGTCTGGGGATCTAGTCCCACATCCGACTCCCTACAAGGATTTGCTTCTCCCTCTGCCTATGTCTCTGCCTCTCTCTCTGTGTCTCTAATGAATACGTAAATAAAATCTCTCAAAAAAAAGAAAAAAAAACTTTTTTTTAAGATTTTGTTTATTTGAGAGAGAGAGAGAGTGAGTGTGAGAGAGAGCAAGAGTGCACAAGCCGGGAAAGAGGCAGAAGCAGAAAGAGAAGCAGACTCCCCGCTGAGCAGGGAGCCTGATGCAAGGCTCAATTCCAGAACCCTGAGATCATGACCTGAACAGAAGGCAGACACCCAACCAACTGAACCACCCAGGTGCCCCTAGAAAATTTTTATAGCTGAATTTCTCAATCCTTCTCATTGTGACTTCTGAATTTTCAGTAACAGATTTTCCCATTACAGGAGTTGTAAAAAAAAAAATAATCTCATGTTTTAATCTAGTTTTTTGCTTGCTTGTTGATTTTTACACTGAAATCTTTTACCTGTTTAGAGTTTATCCTTTTTTTTAAAAAACATTTTATGTATTTATTCATAGAGACACACACAGAGAGAGAGAGGCAGAGACACAGGCAGAGGGAGAAGTAGGCTTCAT
The DNA here is from genome assembly GCF_018345385.1 of Vulpes lagopus. Lineage (NCBI taxonomy): Eukaryota > Metazoa > Chordata > Mammalia > Carnivora > Canidae > Vulpes > Vulpes lagopus. The sequence continues at coordinate 13,957,685 of NC_054841.1, forward strand.
GTAGGGAGCCTGATGTGGGACTCGATCCCGGGTCTCTGGGATCACGCCCTGGGCTGGAGGTGGCGACAAACCCACTGAGCCACCAGGGCTGCCCTGTTTAGAGTTTATCCTTAAGGTGCAATGTGAGGTTTGGATCCAACTTCATTTCTTTGTTTCAGGTGGCCACCCAGTTTTCCAGTGCTATTTATTGTCACACAAAAGTTTTAAAATTTGACAAAGTCCAATTTATCTACTTTGGTTGCTTGAGCTTTTAGCATTATTATATCAAGAAATAGTTGCCTAATCCAGAACCAGAAAAATTTAGCCCCATATCTTCTTCCAAGAATTTTATACAAAAAAAGAAAAAGAAAAAAATTTTTATACATCTAGCCCTTATATTTAGGTCTTATCCATTTTGAGTTTAAATCTTTTTTATATGGTTTGAGGTAGGGGTCCACGTTCATCCTTTTGCATGTAGCTATCCAGTTGTCCTAACATCATATGTGAAAAGACTATTCTTGCCTGGTTGAATGGTCTTGGTACTCTTACCAAAACCCAGTTGAGCATGGAAGTATGGGTTTATACGTGGACTCCCAATTCCATCCCATTGATCTGTATGTCACCACCACTGACCATCTTTTCTACACCAGTCTGAGATACCAACTTGACCATAGACTAAATCCCCAGCCTATTTCTGGACTTCTGACTTTGTTCCGTTGGTTTTATTCACGTGTCCTTTTGACTCCCTGAAGAACTGTAAGCCTGGGAGTCCTATGAGCAGATCCACATTTTTACAAGGCCAATGAGGCTATCAGTGGGGAGAAAAGACTTTAGAAAGGGAAGACACAGGGAGGGAGGCCACTCAGCAGCAGGCTGTTCATCTCCAGAACAGAGATAATGAGGCTTGGCCAGGGAGTGGTGGGGAGTCGAGGGGTTATTCACATTTGCAGTGGCTGCTCCTAACCTCCCTACTCCATTTCAGGGGCTGGAGGAAGAAGAAATCTGAGATCAAAAGTGTTGCAGAAGACAGGGCTCGAGCTGTGATTCGGGAGGAATTCCAGAACCTGGGGCCCATCAAGTGCGTGGTACCGGGGTTCCTGGTAGTGGGGGGGAGCCCAGCGTAGACTTTCAGGAGAGCCACCTCCCGCCCTGACCTCTGGATCCCTGGGGGCTGAGTTCCAGGGGAATCAAGACGATGGCCTGGCAGCCTGAAGATGGAGGGTAAGGGGGTGGCTTAGCCAGTCAGCCTCTTGTCCTGGCCCAGGAAGCCCCTCAGGGTGTACCTGGGGTGGGGACCTGCCACCTGTCCAGCTTGGGTGCTGTTTCCCTCCTGGCACGCGGGATCCCCAACACGACCTCCTGGGACCTTTCTCAGAGCACGTTTTCCATTCAGTGAGAATACCTAGGAGTTAGGAGGTCTGCACCCAGGAGCTGGCCCTGCCACGAACTGCTGTGTAGCCTCGGGCAAAGCACTAACCTTCTCTGGGTCCTACTCCCCAGTCTGTGGAACGGCCACTTTGGGTAGATGTTTACTCCAACTTTTGAAGATTGTCTGTGTCTGCCCTCTGCACATCCATCTCCCTCTGCATGTATGACTGTTCCTCTCTCTTTCGCCTCCCTCTGTTTCTATTTCCTTTTTTTCTGACTCTGCCTCTACTTTGCTTTTTCTTTCTCTCTAGTGATTCTCCTTAGGACCTTGGGAAATTCCTGGTGGGAATGATATAAATAACCTGGGGGGAAGGTGGTGCCTGATGCTCAGGTAGGAGCTTGGGGGAGTGTGGGAACCCCTTGCAGGAATCCCCTTACACCCCGGGATACCCTTCCCCTCACTCTGGGGAGTGGATTAGTTCTCAGGATACCCTTCCCCTCACTCTGGGGAGTAGATTACTTCTCGCAGCTTCTCAGAGGCAGGGCCAGGGACCAGGTTACAGCCAGCAGGCACCTGCCCCAGACCTCCCCACGCGGTGGTCCGCCCAAAGCCTGCCGTCAGCATAGCGCCTGCCTTATCTGTGCCACAGGTTTGCCGAACAGGCTGTGTTCACCCTTTTCTGCATGTTCGCCATCCTCCTCTTCTCCCGGGATCCGAAGTTCATCCCTGGCTGGGCCAGTTTCTTCACCCCTGGGTGAGACTTGGGGAACTTGAGGGTGGAGCCCCAACAGGGAAGATTCTGGGATGGGCCACCAAGAGCTGGAGAGACAGTGTAGCTGGGGGTGAGGGGAAGGGGCTGGGCTAGGTGTATATCCTTGGTCCCCTGTGACTATAAAATTTACCCTCAAAAAAATTTAGGTTCTGATGATAAAACATTTTGGGTTCTCATGTGTCAGGAGCTTTGCCTTTGGACTCAGGCAAAACTAAGTTCAAATGCCAGCTCTGCAGCTTGTAAATGGTGGTATCCTGAGCACATCATTCATTCATTGACTCATGAGTTTGTTCAATCAGTCAGCATTTATGGAGCACCTGTTGTGTGCTACATATTGTGCTAGATGCTGGGGATGCAGACAAAAGCAAATAGTTTGACAGCAAAACCCTGCAGATTGCAATGAGCACAAAGAAAGAAAGAGCAAGAGGACTATATTATAAAGGAATGAGGCGTGGGCATTGACTGTGGCTAGTTCTGGGAGGAAGCAAAGTTCCCAGTAGAAATAAGCACTGGAGGCATGTTGGGAATGTCTACTGAGAGCCAGAGGGCAGGAACTTAATTTGAGGAACTGAAGGAAGCCCCATGTGACCAAGGCTCGGTGGGAAGGGAGGAAAATCAGCAAGACATCACAGAAAGGGCAGGCAAGAGCCAGGTCCTGGAGAGTCTTCTTGGATGAGGAAAACTTTTCTTTTTTTTTTGGGAAAACTTTTCTGTGAGGGAGGCTCTGTGCCTCTGTTTTCTTATCTGTAAAGTGGAATTATCAAAGTACAATTCCTATTGGATTATTCCAAGGATCAATGAGGTAGTTCATGTCAAGTGATTAGGATGGCACAAGGAATGAACTCAATAAAGGATTAGCTCTACTTGCTAGGGGATGGATAGGGGAAAAGAGGTAAGAGCTCTAACACCATCTAGATGACCCTCTGTCATCTAGGACAGGGCTGGCAAACTAAGGCTCATGGGCCAACTCTGGCCCACCACTTGTATTCGGATGGCTTTTCCATTTTTAAATGGGTAAAAATCAAAAGACAAATATTATTCACGATGCATAGAAATTATATGAAAGTCAAAGGTCAGTGTCTATGAATAAAGTTTCATTGGAACTCAGCCACACTGGCTCATTTAGGTATTGCTTGCAGCTGCTTTCATATTGCAACATCAAAGTTGAGTCAGGACAAAGACCACATGGCCTGCAAAGTCAAGAGTGTGCCCCTTTACTGTGCGTGCCTTACTGTGCGCCCCTTTACAGAAGATGCTCACTGGGTCTCGCCGGCATGATAAAAACGGTAGCACTAGACAGGCAACCATCATCAAGATCTGTTTGGAAGTTAGAAATGATAGCTCTTGCTGCCAAGTAGGATTTGGGGGCGTGAGGGAAGGAGCACCTGCATGGATGGTGGTTAGTTGGAGAAGAACCTTCTTTAGGAGACAGTGGGCAGCTTATCAACAATTCAATTTTGGACTTGGGTTAGACTTGTCAAGCCAAATATGTCTTTCAAATACTGCAACCGGCAGCTGGAACCACAAGCCCGGAGCTCAGCGGAGGTATTGAGTTGCAGGTATAAATCCAGGAGTCATCCCATAAATTTGAAATTTAAATCCATAGGAACTAATGGGGTCAGCTAGTGAAAAGAGTAAAGGGAGAGTGTAGAAGACTCTGAGGACCCCCAACATTTAGGGGCTGGGTAGAGGAGAGACCTGGAAGAAGCAGGCAGTGAGGTAAGTAGAAAACCCCGTGCAACAAATGAGCAAAGGCTAAGATTGGGAAGCATTTTAAGATGAGTGAGTGAGCCACCACATCAGATTCTGGTGTGTCAGAACAGAATTAGATAGGACATATGTCCTCTGGTTTTGGTGAGATCTGATGATTTCCATCAGCACCATCTGATAGAAATATAATGTCAGCCACATACATAATTTCCCAGTTTTAAGTGGCCACATTTAAAAAAGTCAAAAGAAACAATGAGATTAATTTTAGTAATATATTTCATTTAACCCAATATATTATTTCAACATGGAATCTATATAAAGAATTATTGAGATATTTTATTTTTGTTCATACTGAATCTTCAAAGTCTGGTGTGTGTTTTTATAAGGTAACACATCTAAGTTTGGTCTTGCCAGAATTCAAGTGTCTACTAGCCACATGTGGCCACTGGCTGCCCTATTGGATAGAGCAGTTCCACACAGGGGACTCTTGGAGCCTCAAACAACCCCAGGTAAATGGGTGAATAAGGTTCTGATCTCATGTGAGTAATTATGAGGAAGAAGCAATGTCATTTCACAGAGCCAAGAGAAGTGGCTCTTACTACTATTGTCTTATTTTCCAAAATGTAGATACTGTATTTTTTTTTTCAAATGAAAAGTAGGTGTTGTAAACATTCCAACAATACAAAGAAAGCAAAAATCACCTAGAAACTCAGTCTCCAATTCTGAGTTAAAAATGCCTTTTTAACCTATCTTTTCTGACTTAAAAATGCCTATCCAGGAACTGTTCTATATCTTAATCCCATTGGTGGTTGGTTACAGGACAGTATACATTAGCCAAAATTTAAGCTATGTCCTTTAAATGGGTGCATTTTATTGCATGTTAAATATATTTCAATAAAGCTAATTGTAAAAATACATGCAAACTAGTTGAAAAGAAACCTATCTAAACAGAAGATTTTTTTAAAAAAGAAATGTGATTACTGTAGACATTTTATTTGTGATCTGCCTTTTTCTTTTTTGTTCGACTATATGTTATGCACACTCCTTATAAAAAATTCAAACAATGCTGAATTGAAAAAAGTAAAAGTCAGTAAATGAAGAAATTATCAAATTAAGAGTTTGGTGTCTAACATATAGGATATACACACAGACACGTGTACACATGTTACAAAAAACTAGCAAGTACAAATACATCATCACAAGCAACTTGCTATTTCTGACCTACTTCACTCTTTTTAAACCCTCCATAGTAAAAAAATAAAAATAAAAAAATAAAAATAAAAAAATAAAAATAAATAAATAAACCCTCCATAGTACTCTATAGAATGAGAGTATCTTAATCTATTTAAACAATTCCTTTTGGATCGTGTCTAATACTGCAAATAAAACTTTGTCTTTTTATTTACAAAATATCTTGGTTGTACTTTTATGTCAATGCGTAAAGGTTGATCTATCTTTAAAAAAGCAGATGCAGGGTATTTCATTATAGATACACTGTTACATATACATTACCATACACAATTTATTTACACATGTCTGTACTAAAAATCTTCCATTATTTTCCCCTCTTATCCATAATGAATATCCCTGCGCCTAATCTGTATATCGGAGGCCAGTTTTCCTGAGGATCAATTCCTAGAAGTATAACAACTGGATCAAGGGGTATTCACATGTAAAATATTGAAATATGTTGCCAGCTGCCCTCCAGCAGGTTAAATCAGTTTATTTTCACACCACCAGTGTATGTTTTCCAACCTGTCCATTAGGTATGATCGTTACCCTTTCAACTTTTGCCTGTTGTTAGCAGACGAGTGATGCTCCATTAGCAGTGGGCTTCTATTTCTCTGATACAGTGATGTTGACTATCTTTTCCAGTTTCTTGGTCATTGGAATACTCTTCTTCTCAAATGTGTGGGCTGAAAGGGCTTTTGTTGACATGGGGCTCTATGCTTCCTTGGGCTTGGAGCCAGACAAATCTGGGTTCAATGCCCGTCTCCTGCATGGACCATGGTGTGGCCTTGAGCAAGTTGCTTCTGCGAGCTAAGCCTCAGATTTCTCATCTGAGATCGAAGCTGCCTGCCCCAGAGGGCTGTTTCTGGGACTTCTGTGAGCTTAATGTCTCCATAAGATGCGCAGTGGATCCTTCAAAGGCAGTAATTAGATTTTGTGGGGCCGTGAGGCTGCTTCCATCTGCATTCTGCTGGTGTGAAGGGGCTGCGTCTGTGGACTAGGCTGCCCATCCCAGGAGGGATGCAATCAGAAGCTGAGCAAATCTGTACAAGCTCTTAGAGAAGCCCTGGTTATGGTGATTGGCAGGAGTTCCACAGATCCCATATTTGGTGATGCCTAGATTCTTCCCTCTTTGGTCAAGTCTCTCTTCCTAGGAGGATGAGCCTTTGTTTGTCACAGGCAGCCTCAAAGCACCTCGGGGAGTCTGGATAGAGAGAGGGCTCCAGCATCCCAGGGGGCTGTTGCATCAGTGCTGAGTGGCCCCCAACAGTGCCCCCTTCCCACAAATCCTCATTTGCAAATCTGTCAAACTGGCAGCCTGCTGAGATGCCCGAGGGTCACATGCTTTGGGGCCTTGTCATTGTAGGTTTCTTTCTGATGCTGTCACCGGAGTGGCCATTGTCACCATCTTGTTCTTCTTCCCATCCCAAAGGCCCTCTTTCAAGTGGTGGTTTGACTTAAAAGGTAAGGTGTCAAGGCTGGGGTCTCAGTGGGCTCAGCGAGAACTGTGACTGAACATGGTAATCAGTGACCTCGAGGCAGGGCCCCTGCCTGGGACCTCAACCCCACTGTACTAACTATGTGGTCCCACTTCTTCCCTCTTCTCTGTCCAAGGCATTAGCTAGTCTGGGCGCTTGGGGCTGCCAGAGGTGACAGGCCAGGGTAGGAGTTAGCTACAGTTGGCCAAATCCAGATGGCTGCTTTGTACAACCTGTGAGGAAAGACTAGCTTTTACATTTTTTAATAGTTGAAAAGAATCAGAAGAAAAATATTTCATGACATGAACATTACATGAAATTCAGATTTCAGTGTCCACAAATAAAGTTTATTTCTTCAGTAAGAAATTTGTGGACATTTATTTTCTTCAGTGACATAAGAATCTACACAAAAGCCTTGATTTTGCCTCTTGGCTCACAAAAACCCATACAAAAAAATACTTACTTTCTGACCCTTTTACAGAAAAACCCACACCACACCAGGGCCCAAGGCAGGAGTTGGGACTCTGACTCCGTCGCCTAAGGGACCAGACGTACAAATCTCAAGCTAGATATAGGAAGTGGTGGGGACTGAGGCACAACAGCCTAGCAGCATTCCAGGTCAGTTTAAAAGGACCACTGAGCCCCCCAAACCAAAACCTCTGCAAGCTGGCCTTTAGATGGCCAGCCTGTGCCCCCACTGAGTCCCCAGCAGGTGCAGGTAGGCTGTCACCTACCACCTGTGACAGTGGCTGCTCCATCTGGGGCAGTGGGATGAGCTCTGCACCCAGAGTCAGAAATAGGTTCATCATCTAGAGTCTAGGGCAGGTTAGCTCCAGTTTCAGAGGAGGAGAAGGAGAAGGAGGAGGTCTGGGCGTGGGGATCAGTAGGTAGATGATTTCTCAGGGCCCCGGAAATAGTTATTGCAGCCAAAGGAATACTGGGTCCAGGGAGCCTCAGGCTGTGGGTAAAGATTGGGCAACCAGGCAGGCTTCGTCTCTGCTCCTCCGTCTTCCTCCCGGCTGGCTTCATCATGCTCCCCGAAGACCACGTCCTGGCCTCTCCCCGATTTCTACTGCTTCTGGGCCTCTTTATAGCTTCTGCTTCTGTATAGTTCCTGCTTTTTTTAGAACCTGGGTTCCCTTCCCATGTCTCCTCTGACACGATGCCCACGTTCTCATGGCATCCACTTGCTCATTACCCCCCCTCCCGTAGCACAAGGCCTCCCTTTTCTCTCTGTGCTTTCACTTTTATTTTTTTAATGTCCTTTCACTTTTAGCTTCACTTCTGTGCACCTGCTGTCGCTCCACTTGCCATGCATACCTCTGAGAGTAAGAATCTGCTTGGTCGGCCTTGTTTTTATTTGGCCAGCTCTCCCACCAGGCCGCTTCGTAGCCCTCATGTGGACTGGCTGCCCTTGGTCAGATCCCATCCGCAGCTCTGTCACCTGTGGGTGGGCTCAGAAGGCCCAGAGCTCCCCCTCAGCCGAGGCTCCGGCGAGGGCCTGTGATGAGGATGTCTGGTAGCCCAGCCCTGGTACTAAGTTGCTGGGTGGCCCTGAGTAAGTTCCTTGGTTGTCTGGGCCTTGTCTTCCCACTTAGAGGACGAACATGTCCCTTGGACACTCTTCACCTCTGGCTTTAGTGGTTTGATAGAACAAAGCTTGCAAACTCAGATGCCCACAGGGAGGTAATGGCTTTGGGTGCAGCCGACTGGGGGCAGGAAGATGTGCTTCATGACACCCACCGCCCCCACCGCCTCGCCCCCACCCAGCTTTCCTTTAGAGTTTTTGAAACAGAGAAGAGCATCAATATGAGGAAAAGAGCAGCAGAGGCTGCTCATGAGTGGCAAGACCCTTCACTTCAGGGTCAGGGTGCTGTGGGGTCCATGGAGAACTGGCAAGCCAATGCCCTTTAAATGAAAAGGTGGCTGTGACTCAGTTTCCACCAAGTGTCACCATGCGGGACAACAGGACTAATCTTGCCAGGTTTCCTGATTTATCAAGAGAAGCAAAACACTTCATGCAATCTCCCTGATTTTAAACATTGGCAACTAACTCGAATTGAAAACACGGTGTGGGCCCAGAACAGGAGCGTTAAAGCCCATCCAGGAGTTGGGTCTGGCCCGTCTGCGGAGCACAAAATGCCACTTCGGCAGAAGGTTCTTCAGGCTGGAGTTTCAGGTGTTGCCTCCAGTGGAAGGAGAGAGGGGCCACTCCACGAACACCGCCTGTGCTTCGGCCACCAGTGGGCTCGCACAGCCTTGAAATGATGCGCTCTAGCGCTCAGCCCTCAGGACTCACATGGAGCCTGGGAGCGGCCGGTTTCCATGGAGAGAAAGTGACTCGATCAAGGTCGCACAGCTAGCTAAACAGAGACAGGGGGTAGAGCCCAGGCGTCCAGGACAACCTTGATTTTCTTACTATACCCACTGTCTTCCATCCTTGCCTGGGTTGGAGTTACACTTGCATTTCTGTCCCTTTGTGGTCACTCAGCAAGTATCAACGCAGTGCCTACTATGTGCTGGGCACTGTGCCCATGGATGATGACGATGACAGTGGTGACTTCCATTTCCTCTCTGTCCTCCAAGTCTTTCTCCAGATATCGCATGGCTCACTCCCATCACTATGCTTAGACCGTGGCCAAATGACACTTCCCCAGAGAAGCCTTCCATCCCTGACTGCACTGCCCAGAAGAGCATCCCTCCCTTGTCACTCTCCACCCCGCGACCCTATTTTCTTTCCTTCATAACACATTAAATTTCCTGAGATGAGATATTTATTGGTTTCTCACCTGCCTCCCTTCCTGGAAATGTAAGTTCTCTAAGGGGAGGGATTTTCTCTGTCTTGGCCACTTCTGAATCCCCAAGTGCCTAGAGGAGTGCTTAACACGTGGTAGGTCCTCAATATATATTTGTGAAATGAATGACCAAGGACTTGCTCTGGGCCACACCCAGAGCTGAACCCTTTGCACACATGGACCCGTTTCTTCTCCCCAGTGGGTCTTCAAGGAGGCATGATTGCTCCCTTTTGCAGATGGGGACACTGAGGCTCCGAGAGTCAGCAGCTCAAATCACACAGCCAAAGGGCAGAGCTGGGGTTCAAATCTAGTTCAGCTTCAGAGCCTGTGCTTTCGGCTACTGCTCCAGACAGCTCACTCGAATACAGTGGGGCTGGAAGTGTGAGATTCACAGTTAGAGGCTGTGCTTTTAAGAAACAGCAGTGAGGGCATGGTTGCATGGGAACATAGTGAAGACAATCAGAGCGAAGGTTGAGTGCCTCTCGTGGGACAGGTGGCCTCACGAGTGCTTTCCATGTCACTCATTCAATCTGCGTGATGACAGGGCCTCTCCCACCCTCTCTGACCCTTACCTCCTAGGTGGGGCAAGTCCCTTTGCTTTTTTAGGCCTTGTCTGCCTCTTTAATGAAATAATACTTCATTGCCTAAAGGCAGCAGACCAAGCCACCCAACATCTCCAGCTTTGATTTTAGAATTCGAAATTTGGAAAAAGCTGGAGAAACAAAACATCAACAGTTATGTGACCAGGAATTGTCGGGCAGCCCAGGTGGCTCAGCGGTTTAGCACCGCCTTTGGCCCAGGACCTGATCCTGGAGACCTGGGATCCAGTCCCGCGTCGGGCTCCCTGCAGGGAGCCTGCTTCTCCCTCTGCCTGTGTCTCTGCCTGTGTCTCTGCCTCTGTCTCTGTGTCTCTCATGAATAAATAAATAAAATCTTAAAAAAAAAAATTTAAGGAATTGTCCTAAGAAGTTGGGAACTGCCACCATGGGCCAGACCTGTCCTCCCCACCTCCCTGGTGGCTGCCTGCAGGGACAGTTCCATTTCAAGAGTGTTCACTCTGCACCGGACACTGGGCTATGCATATCACATCACATTAGCAGACAAGCATTTCCGAGTGCACACCAGGTGCCAGGCAGTGACGCAGGGATTCAGATGTGAACTAGACGGGACCGTCCCTCTCGACCGGCTGCTCCGTCATTTCCTCGTCAGTGTTCACAAGGGCCCTCCAGGGACTGTTTCTGTGCCATGTGTCAGCCAAGGAAATGGAGGCTCAGGCAGGCAAGGTCACGTTCAAGGGTGTGTGGTGAGCCAACACCCCAGAGGGTCTGTCTCGAGGCCTAGGCTCCCGACACAGGAATGGCCAAACACACACACACCCCTTTTTAAGTAAGGTTTCCTGGAAACACCGCTGCCCAGCTCACCTGTATCTTGTCTGTGGCTGCTCTGGTGGCAGCCTGGTTCAGCAGAGGCTTGCAAAGCCTGAAGTATCCGCTCCCTAACCCTTTAGAGAAGTTTGCTGGTCCCCATTCTAACCACTGCATGCAGACACTGTTGCTTTTGAGGAAATAAAAATCCTCCCAGAATTCCATAAACCAAAGATACTCTTAGCTTCTCTTTTCCCCCAATTTCCTTCCACTTTTTTCCTCTCTCTGCACATGGTCAATGACGAAGAGAGCCTTTTCTCTTGTAAATGAGGATGAAGGCAGCACTGCCCCAAAAGGGGTTTTGGGAAATTGAAAGGAGGTCCTGCATGGACATGTGGGGGTCCAGGTTCTAGGAGGTTCTCATGCTGTGGGAACCATGACAATTATTTTCATTCTGCAGAGAACAGAGGCCCCTCATGATGCTCGTGGGGCTTTTTCCCTTAAAGCTCCAAAATCAAAAGCTGGAGCCAGATTGTGGCTTCCTGGAGACTCCCTCCTGTCAAGTGTCCCCGCAAAGATGGGGCTGCGGGGGCCGGTGACCCTTCCTTTTTTTTTCTTTTTTTTTTTTTAAGATTTTATTTATTTATTTATTCATGAGAGACACAGATTGAGAGGCAAAGACACAGGCAGAGGGAGAAGCAGGCTCCACGCAGGGAGCCTGACGTGGGACTCGATCCCAGGACTCCAGGGTCACGCCCTGGGCCGAAGGTGGCACTAAACCGCTGAGCCACCCAGGGATCCCCTGGTGACCCTTCCACAGGCTGAGTGTCCCGAGTGTGTGTCACAGGGGACCCATGTCCCGTCTTCAGGCTAAACGTCTTTTCTCCACTCAGCTTCCAACGCAGAGACAGAGCCCTTGCTGACGTGGAAAAAGGCCCAGGACACCGTGCCCTGGAACGTCATCCTCCTCCTGGGCGGGGGCTTTGCCATGGCCAAAGGCTGTGAGGTAAGAGCAGCGAGTGGGCTGCAGGCCTGGGGGTGGGCGCAGGGCCCTGGCCCAGCTGCTCCCGGTCAGAGCGCACAGGCTACACTGGCACATTCCTCCTTTGCCAGATCAGGATAATCCTGGCTCCTGTGTCACAGCCCCATACCCAGGGCCTGGTGCTGCGGAGAAATAAGAGGAGTGAGGCCTGATCCTGACTCTCAAGGAGCTCACGATGAGCTCGGGGCTTCTATCCATCCTACTATCCTGGCTCCTACTAGCCTGGCTCCAGGGGTTCCATGAGCACAGAGGAATCCCACCACATGGTGCTCCCCCTGGGCCGGGCACCATGCCTCACGCTTTACACACATGAACCCATTTAAACTTCCCAACCAGCTATGGGAGAGGTGCCATTACAATCCCCATTCTATAGATTGAGAAACTGAGGCACAGAGAAGTAAAGTGAGTTGCCCAAGGTCAGTGCTGTGGATTCAGGATTAGAATCCAGCGAGTTTGGTGCCATGGCCTATGCTCTTAACCACTATGATGTAAGTGTTAGAGATTCCTAATGTTAATTGGCTAGTGTTATTATGAATGTTGTTCTAGAGGGCTCTGTGGGCTCAGAGGCAAGGCTGTGGCTAGAACGAGGGGAGGGGAGCACAGACTCTCAGGAAACACTGGCTCTCATTGCTGTGCAGGTGCAGAGTCAGCCGGCCCTGCTCAGAGGAGGTGAGGCCTCGGGGTTATCTCTTCAAACTCTCAGGCTGACCCTAGGGGCTGGGTAATATTTGTATTTCCATTTTATGGGTGGGGAAACTGAGGCATAGAGAAGTTAAGCAACTCTCTTGAGGTCACATAATGGAACTCTGCTCAGGAGCTGGGGTTCCAAACTCCAGGTCTGCTTTCAGAGTCCAGCCTCCTAACAGCTCCTTTTCTTCTCTTCTCTTTTCTTTTCTTTTCTTTTCTTTTCTTTTCTTTTCTTTTTTCTTTTCTTTTCTTTCTTTTCTTCTCTTTTCTTGTTTCTTTTCTTTTCTTTCCTTTCCTTTCTTTTTTAAAAGATTGTATTTATTTATTTGAGAGAGACTGTAGAGCGAGAGAGAAAACATGAGTGGGGGGAGGGGCAGAAGGAGAAGCAGACTCCCCGCTGAACAGGAAGCCCGATGCAGGGCTCAATCCCAGGACCCCGGGATCACGACCTGAGCCGAAGGCAGATGCTTAGCAGACTGCGCCACCCAGGTGCCCCTTAATGGTTCATTTTCAAGAACTTCCCAAGTGCACGCCTTGCATGAAGCACTTTGCAAATAGGGACTCAGTTAGTCTTCATAAACAGCGCTGAAGTAGATGTGATTGCTGCCCCCACTTCAAAGATGAGGGAACGGAGGTAACCCGAGGCTAAATAGCGTGCATACCTCTGTGCAGCCAGGAGATTGTTGGAGCTGGATCTGAACCTCCAGCACACGATGCTGGGCCCCACCCCACCCTAAATCTCTCCTTGCAAGCCAAGGCATTTAAGAACACAACCAGTTGAGGGTCAATCTGAAATTAAGGTGAAGGAAAGCTGAAATTGCTTCTCAGATAGCTTTCTTTAATTCAATTTTAATTTTCAGTTTCCAACAGCGATATGGTAAAAGACATCCATAAAGTGTATACTAGTAAGAAGCTCAGGCTTGAGAATCGAGTATCAGGATTCAAATCCCTGGTCCACCACTCCTTGCCCCTTTGGGCAAGTTTCTAAACCCCTCTGGGCGCCAGTTATATCATCTATGAATTGGATCAAAGTTCCTATCCTTCGGGGGTTTTGGAAGTAATTAGAGAACACAATAGCTGGTGTGATACACAGCAAATAGGAAGCACAGAGAACTCTGTGTGCATTCTCTCTAAATCCTCATCCCGTGGCTTTTGGAGGTCCCACTTCTGGGGAGCAGGCTCAGAGATGTAAAGATAAGGGAGCAGGGTTCAACTGTGCCCGAGGCTCCCCCCTCTGGAGGGAGGGGAAGCAGGCGAGGATGAGGGCAGGGGAAGCATGACCATAAGCAGAGCCCACGACACCTCCACCAACCCCACAGGGAGCACGGAGCCGAGCTGGCCCTTCAGAGATGTCCCGATTGGTCTGAGATGTGAGATGGCCAGGCCCTACCCCGGCATCCCTGCATCAGTGTGTGCATGTGAGCTGTGCCAGGAGCGAGTGTGACCTTGGGCAGACGACTCTCAGGTCTGAGACAGCCCCTCAGGGGCTGACAGTGAAGGCTGGCTGCTGCTCGTGCTCCCTGAACCGTTATGCCAGGGCAGCCACAAGGCCTTCCCTGAAGGTGATCAAGGTGGCACATTCAAGTTCTCTACACAACGACTCCTTTTTATGACGTATTTTGTTTTACTCATTTTCCCCCCAACAAATAACACATACAGACACAATAGTATAGCCTTCAAAAGAAGCAAAAGGATGGCTGAGCAAAAGTACTCTTCTTCATCTCCATTTTAGGAATCCCGAGGACCAGAAAGGTTGACTGATCCTAGGTAACACAGCTCATAGGTAGCAGAGCCTGGTGGGATTTGGGATCCTGTCTGACTTTTCCAACTACTGCCTCCTACGGAGGGATGTATCAGGGAAGGCTTCCCAAAGGAAGTGACCTGTTACCCAGGTCCTGAAGAGGCCATGCAATGCAAAGCAGAGGCTGTTGAGCCAGACTGCCTGAGCTGGAGTTGTGGGTCTTGTCCCTCTTAGCTGTGCGGTTCGGTTTCCTCATCCGTAAAATGGGAATAATAATGGTGCCGTGTCATAGACTGGTTACAATGATTAAACGAGCCGATGCATCTGGAGAACTTAGAATATAGCCGACAGGGTTGGTTATTACAACTGAATGTGAGGGAAGAGGGGGAATCAGATTCAGGGGTGACATGGAGGTGCTTGCCTGAGCAACTCGGGGGCAGTGGTGCCATTTATTGGGGTGGTATGAACCTGGCCTGACCCTGAGACAGGGGGTAGAGGAGATGGTCCAGTACCCCAGAGGCTTCTCGGAGAGTTCAGGATGTGGTGGGAACTCTCAGTGGGGGCTGGGCTGCAGGACCACTGAGCACGCTGGGAGGCCAGGCTGGCTTCTGGCCCAGCCCTGGGCAGCCGCTGGGGTTTTGTTCAACAAGGGCTTTGTGTCTCAGCTGCCCCCTTCCCCCACCCCTGCTGGTACCGTCCCCTGCCCAGGCCAGCACAGCCGGCCCCAGGAGGGACCAGAGCACTCATGGCACATCCTGCTTCTTGGCCCTTGCCCAGTGCCCTCACCAGGCCAGGTCCTTGGATGGGGTCCAGGGTGAGCCTGGCTGTGTGGACTCGGAAGGGCTGGAAGGAGATCCCAGTGCTTGCTCTGAGCTTGGGCAACTCACTTAAACCTGCTTAGTGTCCTCAGTACACTTTCTCTTGCTGTAAAACTGCCCCTAATGCCCCATATATTTAGACTCTAGTCTGAAGTCTTCCTTGGCCTACACACAGGGCCCAGCATGGCCTGGCTCCTGCCTGCTTCCCTGGTGTCAGCTCTTACCTCTCTCTCCTTGTTGGCTCCCTTCCAATCCCACTGGCCCCTTAATGTCAGCCGCACTAGACTTATTTGCACCCCTGGGCTTTGGCATCTGCTTTCTTTCTGCCTAATACTCTTCCCCAAGATCTTGAGTCCTGGCCCTCTGGTCAGTCCCACAGTCACCAACTCAGGGGCCCTTCCTGGCAGATCTAAAGCAACCTCCCCTGCAGCCACTTTCCCTATAGCCACCTTACTATTTCCTTCCTGTTTCATTCCCCCAAATTATCCTGCTCATTTGTTTGCTTATTGATGTCTCTCTTACTGGAATGTAAGATCCACAAGGGCAAGGGTCATATTTGTCTTACTCACTGCTATTCTGGCATCTAGAAGAGTCCTGGTACATAACATGCTCTATAAATATTTGTTGGCCATGACCCATGAGATTGGCTGTTTTGAGGGTTGATGACATGAGGTGTGGAAAGTGCCCAGCACAGAGCTGATACATACCAGGTGCTAAAACCAGGACCACCTTCAACCCCCTCACTTTCATTATTATTATAGTTTTATTATCTCATGAATTAAAAAGTTAGTCTTCTTCTGGCACCTTCATGTGTATCTCATTTAATCTCCAACAAAATAAACTTACCTACAAATACATTGGGGTTATAGGAACTTGAGAGTAAGTGAGAAGGGAGCAAATGCTGTAGGCAAGTAGAAACACTTATATCCTTCCCATCCCTCATTTCCTGCTGGAGAGTCACCTCAATGAGGATGGGGGTGATGATGATGTGTGATGATGGTGATGGTGGTGGTGATGATGGTGGTGCTAATGATGGTGGTGATGGTGGTGGCGATGATGGTGATGATGATGATGGTGGTGGTGATCAGTATTATCATCTTTTTGGAGAGGTAGCCCAATGAAGTAAGAGCCGGATTCTAAATTCAAGATTGCAATCCTAGGGCAAGTCATTTCACTTTTCACTTAGGTGAATCATCACCAATTTGTGCCTCAGTTTCTTTAGCCACAAAATGGAGGTAATTATATAACCTCACAGAGTTGTTACGGGGATTAAATAAGATAATAAGGATACAGGTGATTATTTAAATACTCCTCGGTAGAGGAACTCCTGGAGAAGTCAGTAGAGAGAGCAGAGAGATAATTCACCACTGATGTGGGAGTGGAGTCTGGAGCCAGAGAGGGGACCATCTAACCTGTCCTTTCTCTGTCCTGGAGGGCTGTCAGCACCTCTGGGCATCGCCCTACATTAAGGGGGGCAAACTGCTGTGTCCAGAGGACGGTGCCCAAGTGACAGGGAGCTTTGCAGGACTGTGTTTGCTTACAGAAGTACATGGCACCAGGGCGCCTGGGTGGCTCAGTCAGTTAAGCGTCTGTCTTCAGTTCAGGTCATGATCCCGGGGTCCTGGGATGGAGCCCCACGTCAGGCTCTGCACTCAGCAGGGAGTCTGCTTCTCCCTCTGCCCACCCTCCCCCCCGCCCATGCTTGCTCATCCTCTCTCAAATAAATAAATACAATCTTAAAAAAAAAAAAAAAAAAAGAAGAGGAAGCATGTGGCCCTGAGTGTGAAATACATCTCAGGTTATTACTTTTGGGGACTGCAGGCAAGTCAGAAAACTTTGCCAGGCTCAGTGTCCTCCTCTGTAACATAGGGAAGGCTGAGAGGGCTTGAGGAGGGAATGCATGCAAGTGCCAAGCAACCTGTAAAGCCTCAGCAATGATGATTCTTATAATACAATATTGTGTTATCATTGTAATAATCAACCTTAGCATTACTCACAAATATCTTTACTATTGCTAATCATGTTGATAGTGTAGTATTTAATGTATATCTGATACATGTTTTGTTTTGTTTTTTAAAGATTTTGTTCATTTGTTCATGAGAAACACACAGAGAAAGAGGCAGAGACATAGGGAGAGGGAGAAGCAGGCTCCCTGCAGGGACCCCGATGTGGGACTCGATCCCAGGACTCTGGGTTCATGCCCTGAGCTGAAAGCAGACGCTCCACCACTGAGCCACCCAGGTGCTCCTTGATATTTGTTTTACAGATGATATACAGTATATCTTGTATATATTATTATGTAATGATAAGATTAACAATGTATATTTTGTATACAAAATTGTGTTAACATTTTACAATTAATCATGATCCACAGAGGGTCCAGTTACCCTCTCCCACTCAGGTTGGAGCTTAGGGGTGCTCTTAGAGCAAATGGATTATCTGGGGATCCAGGGGTTTGGGTCCTGGGCCTACAGAGTTGGAGTAGACTGTAGTTCAACAAGCAGAGAAGCTGATGCCAGTCAGCTCAAATGTGTGGCCTTGGACCTGTCATTTACCGTTTCTGAACCCCAGTCTCCCTGTCTGTGAAGGAGCATAGTTGTCACTGCTGTCATCATTGTGGTCCATCCTAACCTCCTTCCTAGCCCCAGCCCTTGTGGAGGGTGGCTGGGGCTTGGTGGGGGGTATGACCAGATGCTCCCCTCACCCCCGTAGGAGTCGGGGCTGTCTGCCTGGATCGGTGGCCAACTGCACCCCCTGGAGAACGTGCCGCCCGTGCTGGCTGTGCTGCTCATCACTGTTGTCATCGCCTTCTTCACCGAGTTTGCCAGCAACACAGCCACTATCATCATCTTCCTGCCTGTCCTGGCAGAGCTGGTGAGAGTCCTGGGGCAGGAGGTGGAGGGTACTTCAGAAATCTCTCCCCTACCCCCAGGAGCACCAGGGGCTACAGGTGCCTTTGCCCTCTTCCGAAAGGCATGAAAGTGTCAGACCCCAATTTAAAAAAAAAAATACTATTTTTTTCTTTATGAAATAATGCAGAGTAAATATTTTCAAAGTGTATCAAATTTCCTTCCTTTGGAGACTTTTCTAGGAAAATATAAATTTTCAAATGCAGATTAAGACAAAGTAGAAAATTTGAGTAGACAAACAGCCACAGAAGAAATTATAATGGTGGGCAAAGTTCTAAGTTCCCTCTAAAGAAGAGTTTCTCAGCACCGTTGGCATTTTGGGACAATTGTCTGTTGTGTGGAGGGGCTCTCCTGTACATTGCAGGACAGTCATCAGCATCCCTGGCCAATATCCACTAGATGCCAGTAGCACTACCCTAAATCAAAAATGTCTGCAGACATTGCCAAATATCCCCTGGGCAGGGAGGGGGACAAAATCATCTGCAGTTGAGAACCACCACCCTAAAAATCAGCAGCCAGTCCTCAGAGGGTCGGTGAGGTGAGAACTAGCAAACCTTCAAATAACAGCTAGCTCCCACCTCACTCACACGATTTCAGAGAAAGATGGAGAAAGCCATTCAATCCAGGAATAAGGTTAGCAGAACCCAGAAACCAAAAGCAAAGAAGGACAGCAAAGGGAGGGGAGAAAAAAGTCACAACTCAATCTCACAGGTAAACAAAGATGCAAATAGCAAAATAAATCCAGGATCACGAATATATCACGCTCAAATAGAGGTTGTAGGAGGAATTTCAAAACAGATCAACACTGGAACCGATCAGCATTGTTCTATATTTAAATAGATTAAAGAAGACCAAGCCACATGATCATCTCAGTAGAATCCAGAATTGGTCACATTAAATCAGTGTTGCAACTATGTGCTTTGTATGCCAACGGTGATATGGCGGGCACACTTATCTGAGCCACTTTGGTTTGGGTTTTAGTTGGCTTATTTTTGCATGAATTTGTAATGGAGATCACACTGGGTTAGCACACAGAGATGAATTTACCCTTTTTCAGGGACTAGAGGATATTGTTATGAGTGGATGGCAGTGGGTCTATTTAAGATCTCTACGAGGGACACGTAGGCTGCTTCCAGCCTTTGCTGTGATCCAGCAACGCTGCCTGCACCTTTCCGTGGCTGTGCACCTTTGATTCCATCTACATACATGCCCAGCTGAGATCCCAGAACTGAAGAGCACGTGCAATTATAATTTTGCTCCATGTAGGAAAATAGTCCTCCAAAGTGGGCACACCATTTTACATCCCCACCAGTAGTCTGGGGTGGGGTCCCCAAACCTTGCCAACTATTATTTGACTTAATCACACCCTTCCCCAGGAAGGGAGCCGATGATTGAGTGAGATGGGGTCCCTGGGGGGGTGATGGGGTAGGGGAAGCGTGGACCCAGCCGGGTCTGTTGAGGCAACTCTTACTAGAGAGGACACTAGGGAATGACACAGGGTTCTAAATGTTGCTTATCACACCAACACTAAAACGTTTTAGATATAAGGGGGTGAATTTAGCACTTTCTGAGAAGATGTATATGCTTTAGGTCATAAAAATTCCCTAGAGGAGCCAAAAATATCCTATCTTAAACACACTAGTAGAGTGGAGGCCAACATGAATTGTTGATGAATCCATTATTTGGGAGAGGTGACGAATCCAAGGCCAACACAAGGACACGTTTGATTCACGCAGTCTTAGAAATTGGGAAATGCTTATTAAGAGATGCTACCTCGAGCTCTCTGTGTCTCCAAAATCTGGTGAGGCCCCAGCGAAAGGTGCCCAGGGGACCTTTTGGTGAGGGAAGGACCAGGCAGGCGACTTGGTTTTCGGGGCCTTGGCTCTCTGCACGAGCATCAGCTGGGAGCTTGTTAGGAAGGCAGGTTCTCGGGGCCGCCCCAGACCTGCTGGATCAGAACCCTGGGTGAAGCGGGGCCGGCAGGCTGTGTTTTAGCAAGTCCTCCAGGTATGAAGATGCTCTCGCAGGCTGGAGAAGGTGTGTCCTAGATGAATCTCCCAGGCCCATCCTTGCAGGTGAACATGCAATGTGGCCCCGGGGAATGTCACTAACCTTGGGAATGTCTTCTCTGTGTGTCCCTTGATTTTGGTTCTCTTCTTGTCTGTCTCTGCTTTTGCCTGTGGATCTGCATGTCTCTCTCTGTGCCTCTAAACCTGTCTTCTGGTCGGCTGCGGTTGTTCTCCACCCCTCTGCCAATCTCGGTCTACACGTCTCTGTCATCGCGTCTCTTTCTGTCTCTGTCTGTTGTTGTGGCCTGCAACCACCTCCATCTGTCACTGTGGCCTCTCTCTGTTTCCCTGTCGTGGCGTCCGGACCAGGCCATCCGCCTGAGAGTGCACCCACTCTACTTAATGGTTCCTGGCACAGTCGGCTGCTCCTACGCCTTCATGCTCCCGGTCTCGACGCCCCCCAACTCCATTGCCTTCGCCTCTGGACACTTGCTGGTCAAAGACATGGTGAGTGGGGGCACGTCCTAGCAGAGGCCGTGGGTGGGGTGGACGGCAGGTGCTGGGCCAGACATCTGGGCAGGACCCCTGCTCCTGCTTCACCCCCCCCCCCAGTTTCTAACTAAATCAATTGGAGGGGCACCTGGGTGGCTTCGTGGTTGACTGTCTGCCTTTGACTCAGGTCATGATCCTGGGGTCCTGGGATCAAGTCCCACATCAGGCTCCCCATAGGGAGTCTGCTTATCCATCTGCCTATATCTCTACCTCTCTCTGTGTCCCTCATGAATAAATAAATTTTTAAAAATCTTAAAAGAGAGAGAGAGAGAGAGAGAGAATTGGAATGGGACCAGGAATATCCATTTTAGTTTTAGTAAATACTCTGGGACGATTCTTATGCTCAATTTCAGGAAACACTGCCTTAGTGATGACTTTCCAGAGTCTGCCTCAGGGAACAGGGACTTCCTCCTCTCTCCGGGCACTGCTTTCTTTTTCTTACTGGGTCAGCCAACTGCTCCGTGCCTGGAATCTTCAGGAGAGGCAGGCAGCAGGCTGCACCCTGGGGGCGAGGCAGAAACCAGGGTGGCAGTGGCAGCAGGGGAGACCCACCAGTGTCTTCTCTCTCCCCTCCATCCCCTGCTGAACCCACCTCTCCCTCCCTCCTCCTGCCTCGCTGCCCCTCCACTGGCTGCCCGGGGCACTCAGGGAATGCAAATCCTAAGCTGGCATCACAGAGGAGGAGGATGTGCTTAAACCAATTCCTGGTCCAGAATCTCCAGGTGCAGAGACTCTGGCCAGGATAAACTGGGAAGGGAAGGCGGGGTTTACATTGGAAAAGGGAACGTCCATGTTCCTTTAGCAATCCACGGCAGGGTCCGTTCAAGGAGTCAGGTGAACACTAGATGCTCTTGCATAAATCACTGAAGGTGGGGGGACTGATGCCAGCGTCAGCCGGGGTTCATTCGAAGCTGATGTCCTGGAACATGTTAGGATCTGGCTCATCTTAGGGGTGGTCAGGTGTTTGGGGCTGAGGACAGAACTCTGAGAATGATTAACTTCATGCTTCCCCCTTGAAGTGGGAACATCTTGGGCTTATTCAGAGGCAAAGTAGGGAACATGAGTAAATGGGGCCGAGCAGAAAAACAGCAGAGGCGGGGTGGATTAGATTGTTGGGGGCTGGTGGTGGGTGTGGGGCAGGTGGCCGCTTAGGGAGGAAGCAAGAGGCCAGAGATGCAGACATAACGCCCGTCCTGAGAACAGGAGGAAGCTGGAGGTCGGGCGGGGGGGGGGGGGGGGGCAGATGTTTCAGAGTCGCCCGCTGCCAGCCAGTCTGGACCCCTCATGCCCACCTGCGGGCCGGCTCCCAAGAGCGATGACATTGGTAACTGAAGTGACCAATGTGGGACTCACCAGGCATTCGGAGCCAGGCTCCCAGGAGCCCAGCCCTCCTCCCAGCCACCCCAAAGCTTTGGCCAGTCCCCTTCCAATCCTCCAAAGTTACCAGGGCTTAGAGAACCCCCATCCCCACCCCAGAGCAGAGGCAGGACAGCATGCTCCCTTCCACGACTGATGCCCTTTCCATGAGCCATCCGTGGCCATTTGGACTTAACAATTTTCCTACATCTACTGACATTTTAAAAGTACCTAAATAAGAGTATTTAAAGAGATGAGTTTCTGACGCATCTGTACAAGGAAAACTGGTATTGTACACCATAGGAGGTAAGTCGAAAAATTAATGCAAAGACCAAATTACCTTCGCCCTGATAATGGTGGCCTGGAGAAGGTTCTGGACCCCTGTTCAAGAGGTTCAGAGGGCAATCGGCAAGGAAGAGAGAGAAGTGTTAAGGGCATGATAGCACCTAAGGGAGACTGTCTCTGAGTGATCCAAAAAAGGGATTGAAAAGAGAGGGACTTTTCTCACTGTGCAGTTTGCGATGCTAAGGTAGACCAATGGGGAAACCCAGATGCAAAACCGGGATTTTCAGCCCAAGGTTGGACTGAATGGCACAATTGGTTAGCCCGAGGTTGCGGGGGGTGGTGGGGGGCCGGGAAGCAAACGGGCAGACCTATTCTAGCTACTTAAAAAGGTTGAAATTTCCATGAGACCAATTCTTCACAACAAATACATATAACCTTAAGTAGACAAGTAGCGTGGATAGGTGTGTGTATGAGCATGTGTGTGAGTGTGAGTGTGCATGTGTGTTATTGATCAAACCAGATTATGTTCAAGCTGTGTGATGGGGGTAAGCAACTTCTCTGAGCCTCGTTTTCATCTTCCGTAAAGTGGAAGTAAGTAATAATGACCCTTCGAGGGTGTCCTAGGGATGGGTTGAATGACACATCCCCATGACAACTCCATGGCACAGACCCTGGCACCTAGAAACCACCCGGTGGAGGGGGGTGGGGAGCGAGGGGAGAGGCATTTGCAGGTCTTTGAGAGGCAGCCTAGGGTAGTGTAAAGATGGAAGGGTCTTGAGCCTCCACCAGCCTGGATTCGTGTCCTGGCACGGAGATCTTGAATGAACGCATTCCTGACTCTGGGCATGCGTTTTCCCATCTGTAGGATGGGCCCTGAGCTGACCCCTCCCTTCATCTGGGCTCCCTTTCAGGTGCGGACAGGCCTCCCAATGAACCTGATGGGCGTCCTGCTGCTCAGCTTAGCCATGAACACTTGGGCACAGAGCATCTTCCAGCTGGGCACCTTCCCGGACTGGGCCGACATCCACTCAGCCAACATCACAGCTCTGCCATCCGCCTTGGCCAACAACACCTTTCGGACCCTTTGAGTCCCGCTCCCGGGACTCTCTTTGGGCTGGGCCCTCCCAGAAGGCTTTTGCCATCACCTGCTGCTAGGACTCTACGGGACGATCAAGCAGTTCTTTTCTGTGATCCAGTATGCAGGAAGCAAGGGTGACCTCCCGTGGTCCACTTGGGCCCACAGGCTCATCATCTAGGACATCCTCTCCTTCTCTTTCATGGAGGTCAGGGCCCAGATATCTCCCAGATCTGCTGCCAGGGAAACAAGCTCCTTTGTCTCTGAGCTGTTTTATGGCTAGGATGCAAGAGAACCCAATTTCATCAATAGGAAGCTAATCCAGAATGGCGTTTGTCTTAAACGGTTGGAGTGGGGGGGGGGGCTATCGATTCCTTTGGGCACAGCTAACATCCCCCATGGCCTACTTGAGGTTACACTCTGGAGAGATCATCGTGCCCTTAGATATCACCTTCCTCAGAGAGGCTTTTGGGGCTGCAATGTTCCAGTATGGTTTTTCCAGCTGTTCACAGCCAGTGTAGGTTTTGCTTGGTTGATGCCCATTCTGTGCCCGTTGTTTGAATATTACCCCTGCTGATACCCAGCAGCCAGGGTTATTTTCAATCCCTGGAAACAGGGAAGGGATCGATGACTTCCTGAGGACATGGAGGCTGTGCAAATCCTCCTTGCTGCTCTTCTGGGTGCTGAGCACACCAGGGGAGTTCTAGAAACCCCAGCCAACATCTCTACCCAAGGCTTTTAAGATTTTCCTGTTTAATCTGATTTAGTTTGACCATAATTCTGGGGTCAGGCCAAGCCCCGGCCCCACTGTCTTACAAGTGACCCAAGGTCCCAAGAGTGAGGACTCTCCTACATGTCGCCCACAGGGGCCTTTGTGGCTGCCAGCTGCTACCTGTTCCAGAAGCCAGTCTTTACCTCCCTACCCATCCCCACGGGGTAAGCATGTTTAATTAGCAAAGGCCACCATTTTTCAGGAATGAGGGGGAAAAATGTCAGAAGATAAATTGGGGCCTCATAAAAGGCCAGGATAAAATTTCTCAGGCAGGGAAAATATCATAGCCACCTTCTACAGAGGGGGCCAACTGAGACTTCCCCTGAGCTAGTGGCTGGTAGGGGGCTGTGCTGGAAGATTTGATCCCTCCCTGTTTTCAGCAGAAGCATCTGGGCAGCCCCAGTGAACAGCACAGTATGAGGCCCAGTGGGCACTCCCAGAAGTGCAGTGAACGACCCAGCATTAGCCTGGCACCAGAAGCAGGGGGTCTGGAAGCCTCCTGTCCCCCCACCCCCTTCCTATATCTCTGAGGGATGAAGTTCCCCGAGCAGCATGGGCTGGGACGGTGGCACCCAGAGACTGAACTCATCCTTGGTCCCCGGTACAGCACGAGTGAGTCATGGATGCTTCCCTGGGAGCAGCGGGGAAGAGACAGGAGAGGTCCCCCGAGATGGAGGCTGGGCTCCACCTCTTCCCATGTGACTACCTTAGTATTCAGTCACAGTTACAGCCCGAGGGGGTTGGGAGCTGTCCTCCTGGAAAACAGGGGACGAAGAAGTCCATGCACAGAGAAACCTGAGGGACTTGTAACCAGATGAATCGTGATTTCAAATCCTTCTGATTGAAAACACTATAAAATAAAGAGTGATAATCAACACTGGGCCTACAGCTTATTTGCTTTCTGAACATAAGAGAACTTTAAAGCCCTGAATGCCTGAGCTAGAGATTCCATGGAATTGACTTCCCCGACTTCACTTCCTTACCGCTCTCTCCTCTCCGCTCTAGCCACGTGCCTATACTGTCCTGCCTCAGGGCCTTTGCACATGCAGTTCCCATTGCCAAGAATACTTTACTTCCAAATATGTGCTTGTTTCCTCACTTTATTCAGGTCTCTGCTCAGATGTTACCTCCCCAGAGAAGCTTCCTGGACCATCTGGTGTAAAATCTTGCCCACCTCACTCTCCATCTCCTCACTCTGCTGTATTTTTCTTCTTCTTCTTCTTCTTCTTTTAAGATTTATTTATTTATTTATGATAGACAGAGAGAGGCAGAGACACTGGAGGAGGGAGAAGCAGGCTCCATGCAGGAGCCTGACGTGGGACTCGATCCTAGGTCTCCAGGATCAGGCCCTGGGCTGCAGGCGGTGCTAAACCGCTGCACCACCGGGGCTGCCCTGTATTTTCCTTCTTAGTATTTAGTCAGGCCACTGTATTATGTATTTTCTTGTTTATTAACTTTGTCTCCCTCTAGAATACCAACTTACCAGAACACAAACTTTATTTTGTCGAGTGCCCTAACTCTGGTACCTGGAACGGTTTCTGATACATAGCAGGTGCTCGGTAAATATTTGACCAGTGGATCTATACCAGAATTTATGAGAAAGTAATGTTGCCCTCTGATCTGGGGTCTGTCCTATTCATTTCTTTGCTCATGCCTTCTTCCACTTATTCAGTCAACAACATTTACTTAAAACCTGGTTATGTGCCCATTCACTGTCTCCATCCACGTGGAACTTACCTTCTAGCTGAGGAGACAGGCAGTGAGCCGGTAAACTAATCAATAAAATGACTCTGGGTCATGATATGGGCTAAGAAGAAGATGAAACTGGACAATGAAACTGACTCAGCAGAGACTTCAGCCAGGGTGGTCAGGGAGGACTTTTCTGAGGAGGTGGCACTGGACTGAGACCTGGAGGAGTCAGCCATGTGCTTATGGCAGCATGGGAGAGAGGTGGGTGGCAGGGGTGGGACAGGATCATTGAAAACATACATGAGACTCATCTCTGGAATACAAGAGGAACATCCAGAAGTCAGAAAGAACAAACACAAGCCAAAATACCTATTTCAGTCTGTGGCTATATAACAAACCACCCCAAAAGGCCCTAGAACACAGCAACTTATTGGCTTTAGTTTCTGCTTTTTTTTTTTTTTTTTTTTTTTTTTGAGAGAGAGAGAGACTATGAGCTGGAGGGGGAGGGGTGGAGAGGGAGAGAGAGAATCTGAAGCAGACTCCACATCCAGTGCAGAGCCCAACACGGATCTCCATCTCATGACCTTGAGATCATGACCTGAGCTGAAATCAGACATTTTATCCACTGAACCACCCAGGCACCCCATGTTTCTGCATATAGACCGAGCTCTGCAGGGATGGTTTTGTCTCTGCTCTACGTAATGTGGCCGGGGCCACGCAGCTGGGAGCTTAGCTGGAGCTTGAATGAACACGATGACTGTGGAGCCTCTAAGGATTCTAGGCCAGACCTCTGAACCTGACAGTGGGCTTCTCAGAAGGCAAAAGCAAAAGCTATGTGGCCCCTTAAGGGCTGGCCTTGGGAGTCTGGGAATTCAACTCCGCCACATTCTATTGGTCAACTCAAGTCCAAAGTTGGCCTGGTTCAAGGGGAACTCAGCTAAACGCAAATTCCACCAACAACACGCTGATCTGACCAACGGCAGCGAGGCAAGAGGACAATAAGGTGGTGGAACGGGAGGAAATTGACCCCCTTCCTGTACTGGGGAGACTACGACCTTCTACAGCCAGGCTGGCAAGCATCATGGAAGTAATTAGGGGAATTTATAACCTGCATGCCCGGTGGCCCACTTTTCCAACTTCTGGGTTCACATTCCAGCAAAATTGTCCCATGGTCACTATGGAGACGATGTAGGAGGATATTCAGGCCACTGCTGCCAGGGGTACCCAGGAGCTAGATGCCACCTAGGTGACCTCCAGGGGGGTGGCATTTAAGTGAAACATGGGAACACACTGTGGAAAACACCACAATACATAGAAGTGATGAGCAACAGGTCGGTGGAAGGTTCGGACACACATACATATTCTGGCGCATATATCAAGAAAGTACAGGCAGGTGGGCAGAGGAATGGAAGCAGTGATGGTAAATGAAAACCAAGATGAATAAAAACCACTGAATGGGGGTTCAGTGGCCACTTGGGACTCCTGGTCTTCCCATGCCGTGTGACGTTAAGCAGGTCCTTTATGTTTTGGACTTTAGTTTCTTGATCTGAGAGGCAAGATGTCATAGGCACGGTCTCCAAAGGAAATAGTAAGCACAGGGACTAACTAATTTGAGGACAGCTTAGTAATGAAGCTTGGAACCTAGTTCCAAGGTGTGGGCAGAGGGTGAGGAAAACCAGGAGGGAAAGTGTGAGTCCTCAATAGTGGGAGGGTGAACCTCCCAGCCAAAGCTCTGAGGGACAGAGGCCTAAGTGGGGCTGGCACCTCTATTCCTGGGACACATTCAACACTTGATGACTCTGAAAGCGGGGCGCTGCCCTGGATCTTTCTCTACACCTTCCCTCTGCAGGCCTGTTGGCACTCCCCACGACCAAACCCAACTGTATGGGTCAGGGTTCTCCAGAGAAACAGAACCAACAGGATGGAGAATATATGTATTCCCAGGAAAGAGTCCAAAGGCAATCTGTTAGCAGAGCTCCCTCTTGCTTAGGGGAAGTCAGTCTTTTGGTCTATTCAGACCTTCACCTGATTGGATGAGGCCCACCACATTATGGGGCGGCAATCTGATTTACTCAAACTCCATTAATCTAAATGTACATCTCATCCAAAGACACCTTCACAGGAACATCCAGAATAATGTTTGACCAAAGAGCTGGATGCTGCGGCCCAGCCATGTTGACACAGAAAGCTAACTGTCTGTCGCACCCACAGAAGCCAAAATGCAAGAGAGTCCCTTGATACCGCCCATCCAGGTCTAACCCCTGGGCTTAGGGTGGGGAGGAGAAGAGTGGAGACTGGTCTGGAGGAGAAAACTGAGAAAACACAGCAGGGAAGGTTTAGACCAAATCAGAACTTATAATTTAGTGGTCCCCAGGTCTGCATCCAGCCCACAGTCAGGTTTTTTTTGGCCGCCTTTCATGAGTTTTAAATTATTAACTGACTGCTAATATTTTTAAATTCAGAAAGTCTTACCTTAAAACCTAGATTTGTGGGGCACTCGAGTGGCTCAGTGGTTGAACATCTGCCTTCGGGTCAGATTGTAATCCCGGGGTCCTGGGATTGAGGCCCACGTCAGGCTCCCCACAGGGAGCCTGCTTCTCCCTCTGCCTATGTCTCTGGCTCTCTCTGGCTCTCGTGAATAAATAAATAAAAATTTAAAAAATTAAAATAAAAATTGGATAAAAATGTTATTAAAATAAATTTCACTTTTTTATGCGGCTACTAGAAAATGTTTAATTATACACGCGGCTCGCTCTCTGTTTCTATTGGATAGCATTGGCTATTAGGTAAGATTTTAGCCACCTGTCCGTATTCTCAGGCTGGGTGGGTGGTGGCAATATT
The DNA here is from genome assembly GCF_018345385.1 of Vulpes lagopus. Lineage (NCBI taxonomy): Eukaryota > Metazoa > Chordata > Mammalia > Carnivora > Canidae > Vulpes > Vulpes lagopus. Next base: position 13,986,158 of record NC_054841.1, read on the forward strand.
CCATGCCCACGGGCAGTACAATGCAGTGACTCCAATGTTCTACGGACCTCTGATGCTGATTCTAGATCTGAAGGCTTACCACTTCCTCTTCCTTTTCTGTCTTATGGTTCTGAATCCTTCACCCAGAAATTCCCCTCAACAACGCTGATTCTATTTTGGATGATTCAGAAGACCCTTCCGGATGCTGTGGGATTTGGAGCCAGGCCAGCTTTATGTAGGCAGAAGTGACTGCCTACATGTGCTGAGAGAAGTCAAAAATATCTTTTGCCCCTGCCTTCCCTCTGCCACCAAACCCCTAAGTCTTACACATTCACCGAGGCCTTCAGGAAATAACCAAAACGGTCTTTAAACAATAGCTACCTGGTGTCAGTCCAGAAACCGGGCAAATGCTGGTGTCTGCCAGGAGCACTCCCCTCTGACGGGCACAAAGCCCTGAAGTTCCCCATGCGTTGGGGACCCTGGCCAGGGATTCTGGCCCAGCGGGCATCACAAAAGCCTGTATAATCAGGTCCGAGCAGCATGGGGCTCACTTAGGCAGAGCTGTCAGCCCAGGTTGGAGAAAGTAGGGCAGGAGCATTTATCTATTTACTGGGAACTCTACATACATTACTCCATAGAATCAAACAATCCTGAGAAGTAGGTACTAGCATTCTCATGAGAGCAGAGTCGGTACAAGTTCACAGGACAGTGTCTTGTCCAAGGTCACTCAGCACAGTAAGTGACAAAGTTGGCGTTCAAATACAGATCTACTATCCCCAGCCCAGAGCCCCTGCAGTTCAGAGGGACAGCTAGACAAAGCTCCCTGCACCAGCCCTTCTGAGGCTTCCTGCAGGGGTTGTTAGTAGGCGGCCCTCATGCTGGCTTTGGCCCACAGACCTGTTAAGATGGACCTAAACAATAGTCCTTTTTTTTTTTTTTTTTATGCTGGCTTTAAAAACTTGGAGACTTTTACATAAAAATGGGAATGACTGGCATCTTTGGAAAAATTGGAAAATCTGATAATATTGGACCTCTTTTCAAAGGGCTTCACCCCTCAACTGGAGCAGAGTAGAAGCTGTTCTTTCTGAAAGGGCCTAGGCCCTCCCGGCAGTTCACACTGTTTCCATCTGGTCTGCTTTGCTTCTTACCTTGGCTGGCTGGCCCCTGCTGGTGCTGGAGTTTCCTGCTCCCCATCTACTTGGGGTCCTCAGTTCTCTGCAGACTTGGTACCTGGCCTGGTTTCCTGGAGGGGCTTGTGATCTGGGTAGGGGGTCAGGCCCTCCAAGGGCCACAGGTGTCCCATTCAATTGTGTGACCATGAGAATGTCACTTCCCCTAACTGGGCCATAGAATACCCTCCTTCAGGCCTGAGCAAGTGACCCAAGCAACACGTCCTTACAAGGGAAAAGGATGGGGAGTCTGGAACACCACCTAGGTGTGTCCTTCCTCACTGGCACATCCTACAGGGTGGAGACCTGGGGGCACAGGGGAAGGCTTCCCAACGAGGCAGCTTACTGGCAAGTGACAGAGCACAGAGATGCGGGGGGCAAGGTGTCTGCTTCCAGATGGGGGTTGGCTTTCCAACCAGCCCAGAAGTGTACCTGCCGGGCAATGACTGCAACTGAGCGTGCACGCAGGGACCTCGCACTTATTAAGTGACTACTGTTTTCAGTGCTAGATGCATCTGAAGGTAGCAGGAGTCTTGTGAACACTTCCCTCCACACCAGTAGAGCACAGTGGCTGACAGTAGACTCTGGAGCAGGACCATTGGCTATAAATGATGGCTCTACCTCTTACTAGCTGAGTGGCTTGGTTAAGGGACTTAGTTCTCTGGATCTCGGTTTTCTGAACTGAGGAATGGAAATAACAATACCTATCACAAAGGGTTGTTGGAAATAAGGATTCAGGGGATTCATTTTTTATTTTATTTCTTAATTTTTTTAAAGATTTATTTACTTATTCATGAGAGACAGACAGAGACAGAGACAGAGACATAGACAGAGGGAGAAGCAGACTCTTCGCAGGAGCCCAATGCAGGACTTAATCCTGGATCCCGGAATCACGACCTGAGCCTAAGACAGCCACCCAGCTGCTGAACCATCCAGGCTTCCCGGGAATTCATTTTTTTTTTTTTTAAGATTTTATTTATTTATTCATGAGAGACACAGGGTGAGGCAGAGACAGGCAGAGGGAGAAGCAGGCTCTCTGCAGGGAGCCCAATACAGGACCCAATCCCAAAACCCTGGGATCATGGCCTGAGCCCAAGGCAGATGCTCAACCACTGAGCCCCCTGGGTGCCCCCAGGATTTAGGGAATTCAAATAGAACTCTTGAGAAGTGCCTGATACTTAGCCTGTGCTCAATAAATGTTAACTGTTATCATCCTTCCTCTCTTTTAAGAGGAGGAAACTGATGGGCTCATCTGCTAAAGGTCACACAGAGAAGGAGGGACAGAGCTGTGATTAGAAGCCAGGTCCGCATCAGGCTAAAGACAGAAAGCCAGCTGGAGAGGAGACCAGAGCCACTATGCTTGAAAGAGTCTCGGCAGAGGTCCAGTTGTCTCCCAGAGTAGCAGGAAAGCGGGTTCCCACTGCTCGGAGCTGGGAATCAGGCTCCTCTCTGGGCAAGGGGAAGCCCAGCAGACTTCTAGTCCTGGCACTACCACTAATGAGCCTCAGTTCCTTCCTCTGTGAAATGGGAGCAGTTTTACCTTCCTGCTATAAGGATCACAGATAACTGCTGGGAATAGGCTCCTTCCTCCCACACCTTCCACCCACCCCTGCCTCCAGGAAGAGGAGGAGGAAGCTTGCCCAACCCCCTGGGAGGTGGGCCCAAGCGACCAGGAGGGCTTAATTAAAAACCAAAAAGCAGAAGCAACAGGAGTTCCCTAGTTCTGAGTTCTAGAGAATATAATTCCTCCCGCTTCCTCTCCACCTGCTGTCACCGCCTCAGGCTTGCCTGCCCTGATCTGGACCCACGGCTATTCAGGAAGCATGAGGGCCCTCTGGGAGACAGCTGAGTACCTCGCCAGGACCGGGTAGGTCTGGGGACCCTGGACACTGGGACTACAGGCGAGGAAACAGTCAGTGCTCAGGCACGATGGGTATGAGCTTAGGTCTCAAGCTCTGGCATTCCCTGGCTGTGGGACCTTGGGTGAACTCCACCTCTTTGAGCCTCAGTTTCCATATCTGTCAAGGAGCATAGTAACAATGTCTACAGGGAGCTGTAAGAAATAAATGAGAAAATGCACGCCCAGGGCCTGCTGTCCTGCTGGGCTGGGGGGGTGGGGTGGAGCTCTGGACAGATGGCAGGTGCTTTCTTCATCATTCCCAACACTCCCTCGGGCCTTGGCCTCCAGAACGACTTAGAGCTGGCTTCCCTATTTTTTTAACAGTTACCACGTTCTGAATACTCATCACACAATAGGAGGAGGCTTAGTCCTAAATTAAAATGCCCTGGCGGGAGGGGCCAGAAAGGCCATAATTCATCATCTTCCACTGCAAGTGGGTCCTTAGTGCTGCCGGCTTATGTAGCATTTCTCTGATTCGTTGACTCTTCCACCCTATCCTTCCTCTTCGAGCTCCTGCTGCCTCCTCCAGCGTGCCCTCCATCAACGCTGACCTGGCTTTCCTGCCACCCTGGGCAGATAGAAGCAATCATACGACACATATTTAGGGAGCACTGGCTCTATGCCAGACAGTATTCTAGGCTCTATGCCAGACAGTATTCTAGGCCCTTGGACCAAGGGCACTTGGGTGGCTCAGTGGTTGAGCCTCTGCCTTTGGCTCAGGGTGTGATCCTGGGGTCCTAGGATCGAGTCCCACATCAGGATCCCCACAGGTTATCCCTCTGCCTATGTCCACCCCCCACCCCCCGTGTCTCTCACAAATAAATAATCTAAAAAGCGAAGAAGAAGAAGAAGAAGAAGAAGAAGAAGAAGAAGAAGAAGAAGAAGAAGAAGAAGAAGAAGAAAAGAAACTCAACCAAAGTCACACAGATGGTGGTGGGTGGTGAAATGGGGATTTAAACCCAGGCCCTTAACCACTGCTCTGTTGTGTGTCAGAGGAACTGAGAGATCGGCACCCATCCTCTACCTGTCACCCGTCCCAGCCTTTGTGCTGTCAACCTTACCCACTGCTGTCCCCACCACCATCACCACAGAAAAGATCGCTCCAGAGGGCCTCCGCTTCATCCACACCCCCCTCTTGATTGGCTCGGCCATCTGCAAACCTGTTAGAGTCTCTCACATCTTGGTCCCATTCCCACCATCAGCTTTGGCACCTTTCTGCACATCTTTCCTGCAAACAGGACTCGGCGTGCTCGTGTCTCACGTCCTACTTCTTCTGGTCTCTTCTGGGCTCCCTCTAGTTAGTCAGGTTTTGGCCCAAGATGCCACCAAGCTACTACCCTTTTGGGCACTCACCAGGGACCTCCAAGTGGCTAAATCCAAAGGCCATTCCTCAGTGCTCAGCCTTACTGACTGGTCCGCAGCACTTGACATATGTGGTCACTCCCCTCTTCTTGGAACACTTGACTCAATTGGTTCCCCAGCACCACATCACCTGGTTCCTCAGCCTCTTTCTTGACCCCCCAGCTGCCAACACATGGTCCCGAGGAGTCTCCTCCTGCCATATGGCTTTAAGTATCATGTGTAAATCAATGACTTTACAGGTCACTTATTTCCCATCCTGGACGACACCTGGGTGTTCTCAGTTCCTCAGGCACCAAACCCCCTTGTCATCCCTAACCTCCCTCTTCCTCTCACTCCCACAGCCAATCAGACTGCCAGTTGTGTTGGCTTCTCCTATAGAACGTACCCAGAACCCAACCTCTTCTCACTAATTCCTCTGCCATCATTCTTTAATACAGGCTCTAGGAGGGCAGGGATTCTTTTCTGTTCCATTCATCCCTGTTTCTCCAGTGCTGAGCCTAAAGTGGTTGTTTCATAAATACAAGGATAACAGAATAGAAAAGCTCCTGAATAGTAGAGGAGACCCCGAAGGAATGTCCAAGAGTTGTCCTTGGTTGGTCCAAGCTAACCAAGATGGTGAATTCAGGTGAAACAGTATCTCTCTCTCTCTCTCTCTCCCCATTTTTGTCTCTTTCTTCTTCTCTCTCATCTGTGCTTCTCTCTCCACGACTCTTTCATTCCCCAGGGCAAGGTGTCCCGGCAAAACTGGAAGTATGGACGCAGGCAGCCCAGGCATCCATCCTCACATCCCCAGGATCTGGACTCTTCCCCGACAAGTGCAGTGAGGATAATCCTAGGGCAGGCTCTGACTAGGGGTCAGCTGGGGTCCTGTGGGTTTGGGGTGAGTTGCTGGAATTGGCCCACAGGGGAAGACTGCCCAACACTGTGGCCAAAGGGGGGGAGCCTGTCAGCAATGGAAGGTTTCGAGGATCAGGGACATTGGGTTGACATCCAACCCCTCATCCTCCTGAGAGCGTCCCCCTCCCCTGTGTCCTTGGTGCAGGTGGAGTTTCTGGCAGCTAGGGCTCTCCAAGGCCCTTGGCCCACTGCAAGCTGCCTGGGTCGCCTTCTCTCAGCCAGTCCCAACCAGCTGCGGCCAGCTGCTGACCCAGCTCCTCCTGTGCGGTTCCCTGGCTGTCGCTGCTGCAGGTCTGACGCGCCACTGGCTGGTGTCCTCGCTGCTTTATCCCCCGGGACCCTCAGCCACGGTGGCCACTGTGTGTGGCCTCCTGGTCTTCCTGGTGCTGGGCTCGGTGCCCCCCGTCCGCTGTCTGTTCGCACTCAGTGTCCCCAGCCTGGGCACGGAGCAGGGCCGCCGCCTGCTCCTGTCCTGGAGTGCTGCCACCCTGGGCGCCGCCGTGGTGCCCAACATCTTGGCCAATGTGGGCGCGGCCGGGCAGGTGCTGAGATGTGTCACAGAGGGCTCCCTGGAAAGTCTGCTCAACACCACTCAGCAGCTGCACACGGCGTCCAGGGCCCTGGGCCCCGCCGGCCAGGCCGGCAGCCGGGCCTTGACGCTGCAGGCCCCGGGCAACGGTTCTGCCTTCCGGCTCCACGTGCTCAGGGCCACTCAGCAGGTGCTGGAGGACTTCTCTCGCCTGGAGTCCCTGGCCCAGGGGGCAGTGCTCGGGACCCAGCAGGTGGTCACAGGGCTCTTTACGCTGGGCCTCCTGGTGGACTCGGGCCGGTACCTCCATCGCTACCTGACTGACCTGCAGTTTGACAATATCTACGCCACACGGCAGCTGCTTTGGCAGCTGGAAGAGGCCCAGGCCATGCACCTGGTGGCCTCCCCGCCAGCCTGGCTGCTCTGGGCAGCCCGGCCGAAGCTGTCCCCGGGGGAGCTGCTGTGTTGTCTCCTGAGGCTAGGGCTGCTCACCCTGCTCCTGATGGCCACAGCTGTGACGGTGGCCACAGACCACGTAGCCTTTCTCCTGGCTCAGGCCGCCGTGGACTGGGCCCAGAAGCTGCCCACAGTGCCCATCACGCTCACGGTCAAGTACGATGTAAGTGCCAGTGCCGGGAAGAGGGGACTAGAGTGGCTTCCTGGTAGGAAGAGGCGGGGTGTGTTAACCACTTGATTTGCAATTGAATTTCATTAGCCTTCAGGTCCCAGCCCTTAGAAAAGCTATGGGACCCTGGGGCATTTGCAGACTGACTCCTTTGATTGCCACCCCAGCCCAAAGCAGTGGGTTCAATCCTCACTCCTGGGGCAGATGAGGATATAGATACCCAACGACTTGAAAATAATTGAACCCCCCCCCCCACACCCCGCCAAGTTACTCTTTTCCTGAGTGGCAAGGTGTCCAAGCTTCATTTTCCTCACTTGTACAAGCTGGATCAATCCTCCTCACCCTGCTTGGTTATTGTGAGTCTTAACATGTGGTCATCTGTAAAAGTACCCGGTGAATTATTCTGATGTTAAAAGAGAATAAGGGGATCCCTGGGTGGCTTAGCGGTTTAGCGCCTGCCTTCGGCCCAGGGCCTGATCCTGGAGTCCTGGGATCAAGTCCCATGTTGGGCTCCCTGCATGGAGCCTGCTTCTCTCTCTGCCTTTGTCTCTGCCTCTCTCTCTCTGTGTGTCTCTCGTGAATAAATCAATAAAATCTTAAAAAAAAAAAAAAGGGGGGGGAGAGAGAGAGAGAGAGAGAATAAAAAATACCTCCGTGAGCCCCCTGCACTGAGCCCAGCAGAGAAGTCAGCCCTGGGCCGAACCAGGATCCAATTCAAAAAGTCTGACTCCAGAGTCAAATGGTTAACCTCTGACCTCACTGCCTCCCTACACCTGCTCCAACATACCACAAGGGAAATGTAGAGCCTAATTCTTAGGATGTTGGGACCCGCCTTGGCTGGGACTGACCCCCTGGGTTGGCCACCTCATTATGTGACCTCAGGCTTCCCATCTCTTCAGAGAGGCTCATTCTGGACTCAACCTCATAGGATCATGAGTATTTGTTGGAAAAGACATCTAAAGTATTCACGAAGGGCTTAGCAAAGAATAAATGCCCATAGTACCCGTTTGTTCTCTCTAAAGCATTCCGTTCAGAACCTAGTAATAAAGATAGCATTTGTACAGTGCTTTTTGTTGGTCAGAAAGCCTGCTTCAGACTCCTGATCTCATCATCTGATGCTCCTCAGCCCCCAGGAGGCAGGAGGCTGTGTTACTTCTGGGCCCATCTTGCAGAGGAGGGCAAGCCGCCGCCAAGTGGTGGGTGTCCAGGAATGGCTGGGTGTCTGTTGATGCGGCTTTTTATTCCTCTTTGAAGGCCACGTACACGGTCCTGGGCTTCGTCCCCTTCCTCTTCAACCAGCCCCCTCCGGAGAGCCCCTTCTTCTCCACTCACAACTCCTTGCAGTGGGAGCTGCGCTTCACCTCTCCGGGCTGCCCGCTGCTGCCCGCCCAGCACCCCCGCACCGCCGCCCCCCTGGTGGCCGGGGCCCTGCAGCTGGCGGCTTGTGCCACCGTCCTGCTGGAGACCTACGCCCGGCGCCTGCGGCACACCATCGCCGCTTCCTTCTTCTCTGCCCAGGAGGCCAGGAGGGTCCGCCACCTTCACGCCCGGCTCCAGCGCAGATACGACGGGCACGGAGGCCAGCGGCCGCCCCCGGGGACGCCCTCCTGCTCCCGACCCCCGGGCCTGCCAGCACCCACCCAGCACGGATAGCCAGGCCAGTGCCGGACGCTGCGGAGAACAGAGGGCACGAGGGCCGAGGGGAAGGCGCCTGGGAGCCCACAGGCCTTGGTCCTCCTGCTGCCCTGCTGTGTGACCTTGGGTAGATTGCTTCACCTCTCTGAGCCTCAGTTTCCACGACTGCATAATAATAACCCATGTGACCTACTTTCCACCTGGGGATGTGGGAGGGAAGGAATTCGATATTGGGCATAAGAGGCTTCAAGAAGCAGTAAAGCCCTCGGCACAGTGAAGACCAGAAAGTGTGGAGGCAGCTCGAGGTTCCTCCCAGCCAGTTGGGGGGTCAACCAAGGCTCTCCTCTGTATCCACTGCTTTCCCTGGTAGACGGAAACTTCACATGGCGAATGCCTCTAAATGCTCCCGGAACTTATTTATATGTCCCCTGAATCCTCCTTAGATTTAGCGATCTAAAATTTTCTTGATTTTATAAACAAGGTATTTATTAAATTCTAAATTAAGTTATGTTAACACTTTTTGTTTCAAATTCCTTTGGGGATTTCCCATCCAGGGTTGCCAGGGTTGAGCAAATAAAAATACACGACACCGGTTCCATTTGAATTTCGGATAAATAACAAATACGGCTTTAGTATGTACCTTCTTGGGGTATTCTTATTCCTAAACATACTGATACCAAACCTGTATTTGTAGCTTATCTGAAATTCAAATGGGACTGAGTAACCCATATTTTATCTGGCAACTGCATCCTCATTGAAATTCTAGGAAAAGGGGGATCCTTGGGTGGCTAAGTGGTTTAGTGCCTCCCTTTGGTCCAGGGCGTGATCCTGGAATCCTGGGATCGACAGGCACAAAGGCCAGCGGCTGCCCCCGGGGCCTCCTTCCTGCTCCCAACACCTGGGCCTGCCAGCCTGGGTAAGAGGTAAGGACACTGGTAAGAGGGTCCTGGGACCCCTTTGCATCGGGCTCCCTGCATGGAGCCTGCTTCTCCATCTGCCTGTGTCTCTACCTCTCTCTGTGTGTCTCTCATGAATAAATAAATAAAATCTTTAAAAAAAGAAAAAAGAAATTCTAGGAAAACCCCAGTTCTCTCCTCTGTGGGCTTGGTATTCTCTGTTCCCTCTAGATCATTCTCTGCCCTTCTCTTTTCCAGGAATTTGTACCTCCGTGCATTGAATCACCCTGGCCCCTCTGGCCGATGACTTCTAATTGGGCTTGGCCAGTGGGAGATGCTAGCAGGTGATCCAAAGCAGGAGAGGAGAGAGATGTTGGGTTTGGTGTTCCTGCGGCCCTCTGGGCTACTTGGCAGATGCCAGATTCCATCACTGGCAGCCACAGCTCCTCTCTGGCTGGGCGGCCCCTCACGGTAGCGTAGATGCCCCTGGGTTCTGGAAGGGTACGGCTTCCACAGGTGCTGGTCTCTGAGAGCCTCACCATCCTTCCTTTTACCAAGTTCCCACCTCTGTCCCTTCATTAAACTCTCTTTCATTTCCCATTTAAGACTATCATCTCTTTCCTGCCAGGACCCTGACTGATGATGTGGCCTGGGTCGCAAAGCCCTGCTCAAGCCAACCTCTCCCTCTCTTACTCTGCCCGGCTGCATGGGCTCAAACTCCTCAGACACACTAGGGTGGTTTGCACCTCGGGGCAATGCGTTTGCTGTTCCCACATCCTGGAACACACTTCCTTCAAGTCTTGGCATGGAGAAGCTTCTTTGCATCCTTCGGGGATTAGCTCAAATGTCACCTTCTCAGAGAAGCCTTCCCTGACCACTCCACCTAATATTGTCCCATCCCAGCCAGTTTCACTCCATCACAGGAGTGGACAAGCTGCAATCTGTGAGCCGAATCTGGCCTGCGGGCTGGTTTTGTGAACAGGATTGTACTGGAACACTGCCACACCCATTAGTTTAAGTATTGTTTCTGGCTGCTTCTGTTCTCACGGCAGATTTGAGTAGTGGAGACAGGGACTGCGTGGCCCACAAAAATCTGAAATATTTACCTTCTGGATCTTTAACTAAAATGTTTGCTGACCCCTGATCTATCATATCAAATTGTTTTCTCACCTCTATAAATACCCTTATCAATATCCTTTATTTGATATTAGCTTGCGTGTGTATTCATAGATTTAGCTCTTTGTTACCTGCCGTGTGTTTCATATCATCCTCACAAGAATGTAAACTCCAGACTATGTGTCTGGTCCTCCCTGCTATTTCCAGTTCCTGAGGCAGTGCCTGGTACAGAATAAACACTCAGTATAAAAATCAGTTCAATGGCCAGGTATCTGGAGGTAGGATTGTGTGCTCTCCTTTCTCTGCTCCTTCCTGAAGATTTGGGGCTTGCAGAAAGGAATGGTAGGTACTGGAAGCAGCTTGCTTTGGGCCAAATAAGTGGCCAAAGGGAAAGATACAAAGCAGGAAGGGATATATTCCCAGTCAAGTGTTTCAACTTAAACAGCCAGTGCAGTGTGAGTCACCAGCTGCTCGGACCTGAGCCACACTCCAGGCACTTCACCCCCTCCTCGAAGGTGTTTGTGCTCATCCCTGAGGGCCATCTTTGACCTCACCCGAAACCCAGTTCCATCCCAGCTTCCTTTCCCACAAAGCTGCCTTGTGGGTTGTATAGGCAGTGACTCACCCACACGTTTTTTTAAATTGCACAAGTAACACGTGAATCCTTGTCCTTATGAAAATTAGAGCAGTACAGATAATAATAGCTGGTGTTTGTTGGGTGCTTATGATGCACTGGGGGTGTGCTGGGAGTGGGGCTGAGATGCCCACAATTGGTCTCGGGAGCTGGTGGAGGCTGGCTCTAGCACACCATTAGATATGTCCAAAACTCTGTAAAAAGCTTTATGTATACCATCTTAAAACTAAATAGATGGTGGTATTATTCTTCTCCTTTTAGAGGCGAATAAATTGAGGTTCAGAGAGGTTAAGTGTTTTGCCCAAAGTCATACAGCTAATAAGCTACAGAGTCAGAACTTTAATCCAGGTGCTCTGGCTTTCAGAGCCTATGACCTTAACAAATAAGAGGAACGTCTCCTTTGACCACCACACACATTTCTGCCTCCCTACCCCACAAGCACAACCGCCATGATCAGTTGGGTGGGAACCATTCGGATATTTTTCTACACGTGTAGGTATATGCAGATAGAACATAGGAATGTATACCGTTGTGTGTCGTTCTCGATGGCACGATGTGATACGTGTAGTTCTACAGCCTGTCTTTTCACTCAGCAGTACGTCTCCGCCCTACCTCATTCTTTCTAATTATTGGATGGCATTGATATGTCACGAGTTGTCTAGCACTTCCCTTTGGTTGATGTTTAGGTCGTTTCCAACTTTTGTTATTGTAAACAACGCTGCAGTGGACATCCTTGGCTGTCCCTCCTTGTGTACATCAGAGAGCTTCCTTGACTAGATGTAGAACTTCCCAAATTACATGGGAACTTACTTATTAACTTATCTATGAGGTTGTAGCTTTTTAGGTGCATGTTAGCTGGTATGACAGACAGACATCCAAGATGGCCCCCCAATGACCTCACATTGTGGAATTCATACCCTTGTGTGATTCTTCCCCTTGAACTTGTTTCCAGCTAAGAGAATATGGTACAAATGGTGGGGTATCATTTCTGTGATCAGGTTCCCCAAGAATGCAATATCCATCTTGCTAGTGGGCTCACTATCTTGCCATCTTCTCAGCTTGCATGCTTTGATAAAGCAAGCTGCCATGCTGGAGAGGCCCACAGAGAAGGATCGGAGGGTCCCCTCTGGCAATAGCCAGCTTGGAACTGAGGTCTTCAGCCCAAGGGCCTCAATTCTGACAACAGCCAGTGAGAAGAGCCTTGGGTCTTCAGGTGAGGCTCCAGCCACAGCCCATACCTTGACCGCAGCCCTGAACTTCAGAGACACTGAAGCAGAGGACCCAGAGGCTCCATATCCAGACTCCTGCCCCACAAAAACTCTGAGATAAGAAATGTGTGTTGTTTTAAGCCACTTCATTTGTGGCAATTTGTTACGCAGCAATCCTGCTGGGAAGAAGCCAAACCTGAGATAGGGTTTTAAGTATGATTTATTTGGGAGGTGATCCTAGGGAGCACCAGTAGGGATGTGGAGAAGCTAGAGAAGACAGGGAAAGAAGCTGATTCGGGTGCATCAGTAAACAGATTATCATTGCTGTGGAACTTCTGGAAGTTGGTGAAGAACCGTGCCTCAGAGTCCCCTCCACCCTTACCCTGAGGAAGTCTGGGTATTTATCCTCTGCTGTCAGCTCTCACGGGCTGAGGGCTGCTCCTTGCCTCGGCGCCTCCAGCCCGCCTTCTTCTTGGACTGAGGGGAAACTCCTTCAGGAACTGTCACAGGTGTTCACAGTGAGACACCAGCCACCTGTATGGGAAGTCCTAGTGTGGAGGGAATGCAAGTGGGGGGACAGCATCTTCTCCTCCAGATATACTGGAAAGAACAGACAACTGGAGGTCAGAAAAATCTAGGTTTGCATTCTGATTCCACCACTTTGTAGCTGTGTGACACTAAACAAATCACTATGTCTCCCTCATTTTTCTTTGCCTTTCAATGGGGATAATGGGACTTTCCATGTGAGAGAAGTATGGTAAGAAGCATCTAGCTCCATTTTTACACGTACTTGGTTTTCAACATTTCATTCACGTACTCAACCAATATTTATTGAGCACGTACTACAGGCCAAGTCCTGTGCTAGGCTCTGGTCTGTACAGTGGTGAAAGGGACATATGAGCTGCTCATGGAGCTGACATTCTAAAAATGAGTTAATGAATAAACAAGATAATTTCATGTAGACATGGGGTGGTCACGGGAGATCTCTCTGAGGAGATGTCATTTGATTTGAGACCTGAAGGATGAACAGGAGCCAAGCATGCAAAGAGAAAGGGAAGGAACATTCCAGGCCAGAGAAATTACAAGTGCAAAGGCACTGAGGACAGATTTGATATTTTTGAGGGACAGAAAAGAGGATGGAGAGGTCATTAGATCATTTCTCTGAGGCCATGGCTCTTTTCCGGAATCCATCACCAGATTACCTGTTGGGTGCCAGGTCTAAAAGGACAGAAAAAAGTGAAGGTTAATTCCAGCCCTGTTGACAATCCCGCATTTGGCCTTGGGATCCTTTTACTCTTTGGTCTAGAGATTGAAAAACACATGGCTGGAAACTGTGTGGTGGTGTTGCTCCCCCCTTCTATCCCAAGAGCTCTCTGAGGCAGGCAAAGGGATCATTATTTTTTTTTTAAGATTTTATTTATTTATTCATAGAGACAGAGAGAGAGAGAGAGGCAGAGACACAGGCAGAAGGAGAAGCAGGGGGATCCCTGGGTGGCGCAGCGGTTTGGCGCCTGCCTTTGGCCCAGGGCACGATCCTGGAGACCCGGGATCGAATCCCACATCGGGCTCCCGGTGCATGGAGCCTGCTTCTCCCTCTGCCTGTGTCTCTGCCTCTCTCTCTCTCTCTCTCTCTCTGTGACTATCATAAATAAAAATTAAAAAAAAAAAAAAAGAAGAAGGAGAAGCAGGCACCACACAGAGACCCGACGTGGGACTTGATCCCAGGTCTTCAGGATCTTGCCCCGGGCTGCAGGCGGCGCTAAACAGCTGCGCCACCAGGGCTGCCCCAAAAGGATCATTATTATGGCCATTTTACAGATGAAAAACCTGCAGTTCAGAGAGGATTATCGGATTTTCCCTGAGTCATAAATATTAATGTTGGCCTTTCTCCTACCCAAGGAAGATTCCACAACTTCAAAGAAGAGAGATGGGGAAAGAGGAGTGCTAACTTCCCTTGACCCCGGGGTCAGGGCTATCAAAGGCCTTGGAAACTTGGCGGTATTGGACGCCCTCTGCTGGCTGCCACAGGCCCAGCCTGGGGGATGAGCACCAGAAGAGGAAGCTTCCAAGTATGGAAAAGGCCACATTCCCTGCTGCCCACCTGGAAATGCCAATATGACCCTGGAAAGGAGTTCAAGTCCTGAGTTCCAATCCCCACTCTAGCACTTGCTGGCTCAAAAACAAAATATGTCTAAATTGCAAGACGAGAGTCCCTGAGTTCTAATCTCTTCTATTACACTCACCTTGTCGTAGGGTGGGTGTTCTTGGTTATCTATTGCTGGGGAGGAAACCGCCCCCAAATTTAGGGACCGGAAACAAAGATTTACTACTATCTCACACAGTTCTGCGAGTTGACTGGGCTCACCCAGGTGGTTCTTGCATGCAGTCTCTTGTACTGGTACAGGTGGAAAGGGACGGGCTGGGGTCGTTTGAAGGCTTGACTGGCCCCTCCACTCAGTGTCTGTGGCCACAGTGCTCATTATGGTGGTCTGGACTGAACAGCCCATCTTACCAGCACCTTGGGATTCTAAGAGGTGGGAAGCAGAAGCTGCCAGGCCAGTTAGGGGCCGTCCCTGGAACTGGGCAGCGTCACTTCCACCAAAAGAATCACAGAACCCACCCAGACTCAAGGGAGCCCACCTATTGACTGGGAGTGGCAAGGTCTTTCTTTCTTTTCTTTCTTTCTTTCTTTCTTTCTTTCTTTCTTTCTTTCTTTCTTTCTTTCTTCTTCTTTCTTCTTTCTTTCTCTTTTAAGGTCATGTTTCAAAAGATCACTTGGGACATATCCCTGGAATAACCTTGGAAAACACAATCTGCTGCTGTGAAGCAGGAGAAGCCAGGTGAAGCCTTTGACTTTCAAAGAGCAAGAGACATTCTGACTTCAGCTGGGAAGAACCTTGTAGAAGACGCTGTCTATACACTTGCATTCTCCAGATGCTACTCCAGGAAGAAGGGGAAGGAGAAATGGGAATAATCTCTATAGCATGCCAATGTTACTTTGAGCCATCCAGAGCTGCATTCAAATCTCAGCTCTCTCACTGAGGACTGGGTGGCTTGGTGGCACCCCTATCACCTCTCTGAGACTTGGTCTCTTCACTCTCCATCTGAAGGAAGTCAAGGGGGTGGAAGCCATCTGTGAAACTGAACGCCCATGGACCCATAGCCAGTCCTCAGGGGGGCTTCCTCATGCAGTGAAAACCAGGAGAGGGAAAGGGTGTCCTCCTGGGGACAGCATTGCTACCATCTGGCTACAGAGGGCTTCTGTGTACCCCTGAATGACACCTCAGGAGGCAGCTATGGAGGTGGGCATCCAGCACCAGGTCCCAGGCACCTGGGGCCCAAGTCACCCAATCTGCTCCCTCTGGAGCTTCACCTGAGGTGTGGGGAGCAGACTTCACCTGGGAGCCCTTCCCCGAGAGTGGCATGGATCTGTGCTCCCCACCTCTTCCACCCTAGGTCGCGGGGCAGATGAGGCAAGAAAGCACCTAGAGCACAGACTTTCAGGAGACACTCATTCAGGGTCATGTGTATGTAGGATCTCTGTCTCTTTCCCTCTCTTCCTCTCCCTCTAGGACTGGTTATATAAGAATATAACCTTCCCAGAAGCCCCCCGGCAACAGCCATTCATGACTCATTAACTAGAATTAGTCACTTGCCTATTCCAGCCATATCACGGGTAAAGGGGTTGGGATTGTGAATGCTGGGCAAGATGTTTTTCAAACGGTGGGTCACCACTGTAGATCAGGAACCAAATTAACAGATTGTAACCAGTATTTCTTTGTTTCTTTGTTTCTTTAAAACAAACAAACAAAAAAACTAATAGAATAGAGAAAAAAAACCCAGCATACATTTGCTCTTAGTGAGCATAAGCATAATTTTGTAGACCTTGTTTTGGCTGTGTGTGTGTCCAGGGGTGCTATCTGAAATGTATTTTTTGTGGGTACTGGGCAAAAAAGAAAACCGGGAGCTTAAGTCAATTGTTTGGGAATTCATAATGAGCCAACAGGATGACCATTCCAGCAGCTCTGCTGACATATCACTTTCTTGGGGAGGCATTCCCTGAATTCTCTACCCCGCCCTCACCGCAGACTACGTACGGCTCTCCAATACACATGCTGTAACACCTCCAAAACTCTTACGGCACATATAATGTTCTATTTGTTCGCTGCCCTTACTGGACCGTAAGTGCTGGGAGGCGAGGCACCAAGTCTTCTGTGTTCACAGCTGCCTCCTAGCTGAAATGCCTTCCACGGGACAGGGTCTGGCGGAGGGCTTAGTACTGCACAGATATGGTTCCCATGCCTCCTTTATCCCTTGCTGTCCATGGGGCACCGAGTAGATCACTTCAGCTCTCTTTGTCACTCCACCTCAGTTTATTCACCTGTCAAATGGGAGTCGTCACGCCCCCTCTGCCTAATTCACAGACCTGGCTATTCATTCCGATGACCCAGATCAGTCCCTACAACAAAATCGGTGAATATGGGTTAAATTATTGAATGGGTTTCGCTTCCCACTTTGATAGACTTTGCTTCCTGACAATTGCTGACAGTCTGATTCACATGAGTCCGCTATTATCTATTGTTATGTAATGACTACCCTGAACTTGGTGACATAAAGCAACAACCCATGTCTTAATGCTCATGGATTGTGTTAGGACGTTGAATGGGACAGTGGGGATGGCTTGCCTTCCACTGTGATGTCTTGGGATTCCAGCTGGGAGTGATTCAAGTGATTGGGGGCTGGAATCTGGGGGCTGCCTCACTGCCCCATGTGATGTCTGAGCTGGGACATCGCATCTGGACTGTTGATCGAAGTGCCTCTATGTGGCTGCTTATGTGGCTTGGACTTCTTGTAGTGTCTGGGTACCGAGAAGAAGCATCCCCAAAACAAGCATCCAAGAACGAGTGTTTCAGGAATCACATGCCCACAACTGGGGTCACCTGGGCTGGGCACTGAGCTAAGGAAATTGTGTACAAAGTACAAAGGCTCTAAAGCAGGAAGGTGCTTGCCATATGCAATAGCTTTACACAAGTTTATTCTCTCACAGTTTCTGGAGGCTGGAAGCCTACAGCCTAGGTGTCAGCAAGGACATGCTCTTCTGAGGCTCAAGGGAAGACTCAAGGCCTCGCCTCTCCCAACTTCTTCCTTGGCCTATAACTGTAGCATTCCAACTTCTGCCTCTGTCTTTGCATGGCTTTTTCCACGTGAATGTCTCCTCTGTCTGAATCTCCCTCTCCTTTCTCTTATGAAGACACCAGACATTGAATTTTCGGCCACTCTAATCCAGGATGACCTCATCTTAATTAATTATACATGCAAAGACCGTATTTCCAAATAAGGTCACTTTCTGGGGTTTGGGGTAGATGTGAACTCTGGGGGGACACTATCCAAACATCGCACCATGTAAGCCAGATAGATGGAGGCTCTGACTGAGGCATCATGAGTAAGAGGGAAAGGTGGGGAGGGGCCGCATCATGCAGGGCATTCTAGGGAATGCCCTTGTGGAAAGAGTTTGGATTCCTTTTAAGTGCAAAAGGATGCCATTGAGTGGCTTACTTTTTAAAAAGAGATTACTTGGTACTGCATGAAGAATGAGCTGTCGAGTTAGGAGCAAGAACATAGCTAAAGACCCACTGGGAAACAATCACAGTTGTCCTATCAAGAGGATCTGGATGGAGGAAAGTGCTAGTTCAGGACATGGTGATGAAAGGTGCATTAATTTGATGTATATTTTGGAGGTAGAATTGAGGGACTTCCTTAAGTATTGGATGTCGGCAGTGAGGGAGAGATAAATAATTCCCAAATGTTTGGTTTTAGCAACAGGGTGGAGGTTTTAGCAACCAGTGCCATTACTAAGATGTCTTTGCTAAGATGAGGAAGACGAGATGAGGGAGGGTCTGGGAAAAATAGAGAATGCCACTTGAGATGTACTTAGCTCATTGCCAAGTACTGCCCTTTGCTGCTGGCAACCGAACAGCTCAATTAGGCAGGAGAGAGAGCTGAGCCGGCAGGCTTAGAGGGAAAGAAGCCCAAGGAGCCACTTGCATTTAATATGGCTAAAAGGATTGCTCTGGACCACACTCAGGGAGGACTGCCACCCTCTGGACTGGGGAGGAGGAACCCTGGGCTTAACTGGCGTTTGATACCTTGGAAAGAGCTGAGTAAGGGATGGCTGGGGTTGGGGTGGGGACACAGAGAGTCTTGGGGTTCTGCTTCCTGCCTGGCCCCTGACTGATGACACTGGAAATCATTCCTCTCTGGACCTCCGTTTCCTCACCTATAAAATGGGACTGACAGTACCTGCCTCGCCAGGGCTGGGGGAAATAAAGATAATGAACACAGCATGGTGTTTGGCTCTGAGTAGGATGCTTTGCTATTGTTATTGCTGAAGATCCCAGAGAAGAGTATAGGGCAGAGAAGTAGCATAGTATGTGTGGGGGGGGGGTATAAGAATGAGGACTCCGTGGACACAATATTGAGCTAAAATGCTAGTAGTCCCCCCCCCCCACCTTACTAACCCATGTATCTTTGAGCAAGAAATTTAACTGCTCTAGATCTCAGTTTCTTTGTCTGTAAAGTGGGGGATCTGGAAATAACTTCCCCTGTGGATGTTGTGAGCACAGAATGAATAAATACATGTAAAGCACTCAGAATATCACCAGGCAATAGCAGGTGCCTCATATACACTGTCATCATTCATTACAAAGGCTGACAACGGGGGATGTCCTGAACCCTGGCTGTGCCCCCAAGATACTACCCTACCAAGTTCCCCATCATGCATTTCTTATCCATTTATCAGAGTTTGGGGTCATACATGAGGGGAGGGAGGGATATACACTAACCCCTTGCCATGGCCGAGCATAGCTAAGCACTTTGCATGGATTTTTCCTATGTCCCTCGTGTAAGCCTTCCAAGGACACTCCGAGATGAGTTCCATCATTATTATCCCATCTCACAGATGAAGAAATAATTTTTAGAGAGCATAACTGATTGACTGCAAGCAGCAAACAATTCTACAGCATCTACTCTATGCAGGTACAGAGCTGGAGTCCCTGGAAAGCAGCCTTTATGCTTTTTATGAAGCTCAGTGGGTCCCGCCTTCAGGAAGCTTCCTCTAAGTGGAGAAAAAAGTTTTTTCCTTTCTTCAACTACCATGATGCGCCTTCTCCTTCTCCGAGGCAAACATAAAGCTAAAGATGCCGAACTGGCTTGTGCCCTGTGAATGGCAGGGTCTTTGAGATGGGAGAGATCCTTCTGGAGGCGGGGCACACCTGCCAAGAATTTCCAGATCTTCTGCAGGAGGAAGAAAGGATAACTGGGAAAGGTTAGCAGGAGAAAGGGGAAAAGTAACAAGGAGGTGCGAGTTTAGGAGACTGGACCGACCCAAGTCTAGATGGGCAAATACCCTCCCTTTCTCCGCAGCTCTGGGCCTCGCCAACAGCAGGGCTGAGGTTTCTGCCAGTAAAACAAGATAGGATTTCTGGATTGAGTCCAGGAGCCTGCGAGGGGCCGACTCCTCCCCCACGGCCCCATGGAGCCGCCCCCATAGACGGGGGAAAGAGGCGTGCGAGCAGGGCGCCCCATACCACGGCCGCCCTCGGCATCCGTTCCTCCCACCCCGCACCCTGCATCCCCCACTCGACCCCAAGGGCCCGGGGTGCGGTGCCAGGAGCGCGTGGCAAAGAACGCGCGCTGCACCGGGTCAACCAGAATCAGCCAAGCGGTATCAGAGGAGAGACCACGCGAACTCCGGCAGAGGAGCCCGCGCGCCGTGGTCGCGGACAGCGGAGCAAAGAGACTAGCGAGGCGGAGACCCGGCCCCACGCCGCGTGCCTCCTGGAGCGGACACCCCAGATCAGAGTCCCGAGCCCCCCGAGCCTACGGAGCGGAGGTAAGACCTGAAGCGGGCTCCAGCAGCAGGTCTGTCGGGGGCGGCCTCTGGGGGCCCAGTGCGCTCCGGGAGCGCCCCGCCAGCAGCCCGCAACGCGCCCCTGCAGGGAACCGCAGCCCCGGGGAGACTGCGCGCTTCAGAGGCGTCTTGGAAACCGGCTCCCGGTCCCGATTCCTGGGAGTCCCCAGCGCCCTGCGGGGGACAGTGGGACCCTGCACGGAGCTGGAGAAACCTGTTCAGCGGGAGGCAGCGGCCGGCACCCCACCTCCCGCCCCGAGAGCGTCTCCAGATCCCCGAGGGCACTTGTGCGGCCGGCCCGCCGGGGAATTGCCCCAACTCGCCCCAGCTCGCCTTGGCGGCGCAGCGCGGCCCCGAGCGCATGGAGAACCACACCGAGCACCCCCAGCGCGCCAACGCGTCGGGCCTGGGCACCATGCCCCGGTCTCCGCTGGCTGTACAAGCGGTGACCTTGACCCTGGTGCCCTTCGTCTGCGCCATGGGCGTGGCGGGCAACGCCATGGTGGTGCTGGTGGTGCTCCGGAGCCGCCACATGGTCACACCCACCAACTGTTACTTGGTGAGCCTGGCCGCCGCGGACCTGCTGGTGCTCCTGGCGGCCGGAGTCCCCACCGTGGCCGAGGCGGCGTCCGCCCGGGTTTGGGTCTTCGGCCACGCGGGCTGCCTGGGCATCACCTACCTGCAGTACGTGGGCATCAACGCGTCCACCGGCTCCATCACCGCGTTCACGGTGGAGCGCTACCTCGCCATCTGCCACCCGCTGCGCGCCCAAACTCTGTGCACCGTGGCGCGGGCCAAGCGCATCGCGGCGTCCGTGTGGCTGGGCACCGGCGCCTACTGCGTGCTCTGGCTCTTCCTGGTGGACACACGCGAGACCGCGTATGCCGACGGCGTGCAGGTGCAGTGCGGCTACCGCGTGTCGCGCTCCCTCTACCTGCCCATCTACTTCCTGGACTTCGCGCTCTTCTATGCGCTGCCCCTGGGCCTGGCCACCGTGTTCTACGTGCTCATAGCGCGCGTCCTCTTTGTGGGGCCGCTGTCTCCTGATGACCGAGGGCACTCAGGCTCTGCGCCCCAGGGCCACCTTGCTGGCCACCAGCACTTCTCCTCCAGAGGCAAGAGAGGTGCCCTCAGCTCCCGGAAGCAGGTGGGGACCTCTGTCTTCCTTGGGACCCCTGTGCAGAGCCAGCAGATGGATGGATGGAAGCTTGGGCCCTTTTGGAGTCAAACTCCTCAGTGTCAAGCCCTGTCGTGCCATTTACCAGGCTTGATTTTGGAGCTATCACTTCTGTCTTTCTGAGCCTCAGTTTCCTCTTCTGTCATATGGGATAATGACAGCGCCTCACACACACATTCTATCACACTCTATCACATTGGAGTGTCCTGAGAAATGGGATTACCCATGGGAAGTCTTTAGCCCATGTGAAGCATGTCACAAACTAAATATTCAATTAAGATTGGTTATTTTTTAAAGATTATTTATTTATTAATGAGAGACACAGAGAGAGAGGGAGAGAGAGAGAGAGAGAGAGAGACAAAAACATAGGCAGAGGGAGAAGCAGGTTCCCTGTAGGGAGCCTGATGCAGAACTCGATCCCAGGATCCCAGGATCCCAGGATCACCACCTGTGGAAGGGAGGTGCTCAACCACTGAGCCATCCAGGTGCCCCTAAGATTGGTTATTATTAAACTTTCCCAACCAGTGGCTACACCCATGGTGGTATTCTCCTAATGATGGGGAGACTGAGACCCAGAGAGGAGAAGTGACTTTCTCAAGTCCTTACCACATCTGACACTAAAGCTGCCAGCATGGACTCCAGAGCCAGTCAGCCTAAGGGGGGATGGGTTGTGGTGAGGTCAGGAGAGACCCAGCACTTACAGAGCGCTTACTGTGTGCCTGACATTCCTGACATTACTCTTTTGGGAGGTTGAACACCTATTTTCATGAATAAAGAAATAGGCTCAGAGTGGACAAAGGGAGTGAGAAGGTGACACATGGAGGGAAGTGGGACGAGAACCCAAGTGTCCAGACTCCTTATATCCTCCACCCACACTCCAGCAGGCAGTGTGGCTTCCCAAGGGTATTCAAGGAATACAGGTGGGAGGAGAGCTCCCCAAACCCAACTGGTCTTTATCTTCAGCCTTCCACCCACACCCTCAGCTGGCGGGGGAGGGGGGAGGACACCTAGCCCCTGCTGAGTCACTCCTGAGCCCTGGGCGTGAGGACCATCTGTGCCATCTCCCTGCCTCCCGGGGTGGGTGCACTGTTGGGGGGCCCTTCCAGCCGCCTCAAACAGCCCCTGCTTGCAGGCATGTTAGCTCAAGAATGGTTCTTAGAGGAAAGGGGGCAGGACATAGGCTGAGCAGGTGCGGAGCATTAACTCTGGTTGTAGGCCCCACACCACCTTAGGCTCCAAACAAATGTCCCTCCTTCCCTCCCACTACTTATTTACTTCTCTGTTTACCACTTTCCTGCTCAGTCTAAAAGGGCTGGGTTCAAGCTCCCACCTGGCCTATGTTTTGGGTGCAACTTCTGCTGGTGAAAATTATATTCCAGACCTGGATCTATCCAGCCTCCAGCTTTGTTAATGTCTTGCTGTGTGGCCTTAGGTAGGTCAACTCACCTCTCTGAACCTTGATTTTCAACTCTGTAAAGTCATTATAACTATAGTGCCCTCTACCTCAGTGGATGATAGTGAATATTATGAATCTGGCACATAGTAAGTGTTCAGTATAGGGTACCTATTATTACTGTTTTGTTGGAGCATCAGTGTCTTTTTGACAGTGGGCAGTCTAAGGCCTAAGCATTCTTTGATGTCCAAGAGAGCCCTTGCAGAATGCCATGTACAGCAGCAAAAGGGAAGAGGCATTGAATGAAAGCCGCATGTCTAGGAGAGCAAGGTAGAGAATACTACTGCTACTAATAATAGTTAACAATTATTGGGGATTTTCTATGTGCCAGGCACTGGCCCAAGTCTTTTACAAAAGTTAGCATATTGAGTTTTTCTAATAACTCCGTGATCTATGTACTGCTACCATCTCTGTTTGACAGATGAGGAAACTGAGTCACAGAGGGGCTGCCCCAGGTTACAGGACTGGTAAGTGCAGAGCCAAGATTTGAACCCAGGCAAACTGGCTCCACAGCCCACACACTGGTATCCAGTATTTATCACCCAAATGAACTTAAAATGGAGTAGAATTAAATCTGAATTTGGTAAAGTCAGGAGTCAAGACTGACTAGGGAATTCCTGAGATTTCTGGTGCCTGGAGAATATTACAGCACTGAAGCTTATTGATGTAGTCAGGGTCAGGCCTCTTTGGAGAGATCACTTCTAGCACTAAAGTCCTGGACTCTGAGAAGCAATCTTACGCAGGAACATTCCAGGCTAGCTTCCTCCTTGATGGGCAAGTTGTCTCAATGCAAGCTCTAGCAAGTGCACTTTTGCCACCCTAGATCTGGTCTCCGAAGGAGTCACCCAGGACTCCAGCAGCTTGAGTGTGCTGCTGTCCTCCGTATTAGTGATGTCTCTGTCTCCCATTGACGGATGCCCCTTGTGGGCTTTTCATTCTGGAATTTATGTCTCTGTCTCCCATTGACGGATGCCCCTTGTGGGCTTTTCATTCTGGAATTTAAAAACGAAGCATCTTTTGAAACACCTTCCAGTGTGTACCACCTCTAGGAGGTTTAGTCTTTTTTTTTTTTAATTTTTATTTATTTATGATAGTCACACAGAGAGAGAGAGGCAGAGACCTAGGCAGAGGGAGAAGCAGGCTCCATGCATCGGGAGCCCAACATGGGATTTGATCCCGGGTCTCCAGGATCACACCCTGGGCCAAAGGCAGGCACTAAACCGCTGCGCCACCCAGGGATTCCTAGGAGGCTTTAGTCTTAGCCGTTAGGGAAGTGCTGGCCTAGGATGAAGTGGGAGGAGGGGAGGGATGGGAGGGGAGGGGGCTGGGGCATGACTGGATGTCCAGAGAAGGTGGGAGGAAGAGTCTGGAGATCGAGTGGGAGGTGGGGTGCAGTGAAAGCAGCATAGGTGAGCAAGTGGGTGGCCAGGGATGTTGGGGGAGAAGTTGAGCTGGACAGAGAGGTACGTCCAAGCTAAACAGCTGGTTAGTGGTGCAACCAGGATCCTAACCTTGCTGTGCCTGGCTCTGAGCTCCGAGCACTTGCAGTGGTAGTCGCAGAGGTCCTGTTAGCAGCAGCCCATGCGGGGCATTTAGGGCCTGCTCGGCACTGTTCTGCGTTCCTCACCATCACTCCCTCCTTCAATCCTCAAGTCTTCCTGTGATGAGGCAGTGGATTCATGAATTTGCTGCCAGCAAAAATGATAGCCTGTCCAAGAGCTTTGGAGGTGGCTGGGGAGTGGGTGGGGGTAGGAGGTGGGATGGGGGTGTCCCTCCCTCTGTACCCCAGGAAAATGAGTTGAGCAAGACCTGGGAGGATGCACAGCAGCTTTCTAGCTGGGAATGGGGTTGAAGGGGAGCGGGGACATGCTTGAGGGTACCTTTGGCGAAGGCCCGCATGCTCTGTTGGCTTCCTCCTCTTGCATACCCGCAGAGAGGCCTGGACCTCGGATTCTCCCTCTGCATTCGGCACCCACCCGTCCCCTTTTTCCTGTCTTTCCTGGCAGGTCACCAAGATGCTGGCTGTGGTGGTGCTGGTTTTTGCTCTGCTCTGGCTGCCCTACCGCACCCTAGTGGTGGTGAATTCCTTTCTGAGCCCGCCTTACCTCAACCTTGGCTTCCTTCTCTTCTGCCGCCTTTGCGTCTACCTGAACAGCGCGGTCAACCCGGTCATCTACGCCCTGATGTCCCAGCGCTTCCGGGAGGCCTTCCACGGACTATTTCAGTGTCGTCGGGCCCCACCCCAGCTCCCACCCCAGGAGGCCGCCTCTGTGTACTACAGTGTCATCAAAGACTCCTCCCAGATCAGATTGAGCTCCTAGAAGCAACCAGGGAGCATGATGTCCAGACAGGAAGGAGATCCTGGCACCTGAGGGCAAGACTCACTACTTCATCTCTACTGAGGGGGGAGTGGTGGAGGAGGGAGTAGTGCCCAGGACTGTTTGGTACAGGTGCACAGGTTGTGCACTGCACACAGCCCTAGGGGGGTCACCATTCACATCACAGTCGAGATTTGTATATTTAGTAAAACAATTTCCAGATTTAATAAGTATACAGTCTGAGAGGGAGGCACCTCTTTATAATTTACACAAAAGCACTCCATGGCCTAATGGCAGCCTGGTGGATGAACATTTGCAGATTGAGTAGGGTAGGAGCTAGCACCAGGGTCTCTTGGGAATCTGTTCACACTCTTCCTGAAAATTCAGGGAACCTTTTTTTTTTTTTTTTGTTGAAAAAAAAAAAATCCTGCAGAATAAACATCAAATGCTGCCTCCCTCTACATAGTGACATATGACTTTATTGGGACCCTGCTACATACAGGGCAAGCCTGCTGGGCATTACAGATACTACAGAGATAATGCCAACTGGGCTCCTGTTCTTAGGAGCTCCCAGTCTAATAGGGGAGGGAAGTGAGAACACGTCCAGCATGGGCACTAGAATCCTGGCTGATGTGCCTGGGGAGGCAGCCAGGTGGGTGCTGGAGACACCTGCCTTGTCTAAACAGGGCCTGAGCCCTCTGGACCTGTCGCCTGGATCCAGGTTTCTAGGACCACCAAATCTCATAGTGCAGGGAAGGAGGAATATAAAATGACTGCTGGAACCAGCCTTACCTAGAGGCAGGGTCTCCATGTTTTCATTGAAGGGAATCTGAAACATCCCCGTCCTAAAAAAAAATCCCCCCACCCACCCTCTGTTGGTGTTTATTTGAAGTTTGTTAAGCATTGTCTTTCCTGGATATGCACATTTCCTTGGGAGAAGGAGTTAACTGAGTCCCTGAAACTTCAGTGTGGATGGCAAGTTCTTAAAAGCTTTCCCTCTAAAAAGGTTTTAAGGTACCAAAGGATCTAGAACAAAGGTAGCATTGACAGGTAGGGAGACAGGGCAGAGATAGAAATGAGGTGGGACAGACAGGGGGTTTTCTGGGTAGCCCCACCTGCTCTAGGATCTTGACAAAGCATTGTTAGGGCAAGAGACCACTGTTAGGGAGACCCCTGTGGGGTCTCCACTTGTTGGGCTCAGTAGAAATTTAGAAATTCAAAGACATTCTCATGGAACAGGTTAAGGTAAGATTTATTGTGTAGGTAGTAAAGTTCTTTGAGGATCGGAGAGAAAAGAAAATGTGCAGGTCCCCCATCCCACCATTTTCCCACGGAAAGGAATGAGGGCACAGGTGATTTACTGGACTCATAGTGTAGGCTGTGTTCCAGGGGAGGGTTCCCACTCCTACTACTCTCCCTTCTTATGGGGATCATGTGAAAGCAGCCTCATCAATGAAGGGAAGCAACAAACTGCCTGGATACCAAGCAGAAGGAATTGGGGGTGACCATGGTTCTCAGGAGTCGTCTGGGGACTGAACCTACCTTTAGGGACACTGGGAACCATGGAAAGGTACAGTCTCTTGTGCTGAGGAAAGGGCCCCTGATCTCATGGAAACTAAGAAGGAGACACTCTCCCTTCATAACCCAGCTGGCTTAATGCCCAGGCAACCCTTGAGAACTTTGGGAGGGCCACTTTTGGACAACTCTGTACATTGCAGGACTTTTCTTTGAGCATCATATATACAATGGCCTAGGTGCATATGACAGCTGCAGAAGTTGTACTAGACATTTTATTATCATTCATTCATTTTGGTTCCTTGACTTCTGAACTTCCTTTCTACACATGGGACATCACCCATGTGTAAATCTTTTAGAAGGCAGGTTACCTTCTCCCACCAAGGACACCTGAAAAGCCAGACACTTGCTTTCCTTTCCCCTGGCACCTGGGGCGTAGGCCATGTGACTTGGGTTCAGCTAATCAGATGCCCAGGATTTGAATCTTCAGCAACTGATACAAATGTATGAGGGGGGGAGACGGGAGAGGGGAGTATTTTATTCACGCTAGTGATAGCAACGGTGGTATCCATTATTCACTGGCAGTGGAAGCAACCACAGCAGCATGACCTCTGCTGTCTGGGGGCAGTGGTGGCAGTGGCATCCCCACCAGATGTATTTGGTTCCTGCTACCCAGTCTGCTCCAATTCCCACCTATATTCTACCTTGGTTGCAGGAGTCTCCCAACCTCATTAAAAAAACCCATTTTCACTTATGCTAGTCTGGGTCCATGTCTGTTGCTTGCAACCAGAAAGCCTGGCTGATCTGAGGCTTTAATCTCAAGCTCGTCTCTGGTCTCTAACAAGCTAAGCCACAAAGATTCCCTAATGCTGCGATTCCCCTCCAGTTGTGTACTAGCATTTCTACCTGGATGATAAATCCACTGTGGCCAATCTGAATCATCATCCTCCTTCCCCGCCCCAGATAACTTCCACTCCATTCCTCAGCCAAAACTCTTGAGTCATCCCACTTTTGCCCCCTTCTTCCTTCATATCTAAATAGTTACTGATGAGTGAAAGCCTCCTTCATCTCCACTCCCATCTCTTGCTGGACCATTGCCTCCACCTCTTGCTGACCTGCCTTCAGCATCTCCTGCTTGCCTCCATTTCTCCGCAGACTGTTCACATTTGAGGACGCCCATGGGGTGGTCACTGTGTACATGAGCTTTGGGATCAAACTAGATCTGGAGTCAATATTCAACCCCACCACTCCCCTAAGTGTGACCTAAGCCTAGTTATTTATTAGAATGACAATTTGTCTGTGTTTGCCCAGGACTGCCCCAGTTTTAGTATTTCAGGTCCCGGGTCCCGGCAAAAACCCTATTTATATTTATAAATTATTAATAATACTATCTTTCTTTGTAATGTAAGTTTTGTTTTTCGAATCTGTAAAATGGGATGTACAGTCGGATTTAGGCTGCAGCATTGTTCTGGTCACCGTTAGGAGCCATAAAAAGTGTTTGCACTTAGTAAGCCTGGAAAAAATACTATCTACTTAAAAATATCTTCCACATAGCATTCCATTCTTTTCCCTCACAGAGCTCTTTACAATTTGGAATTCTATGCTATTTGAAATGCTATAGCTAGTTGTAGCTAATAAATACTGTGGTCTTCCTCACCAGATTCTGAAAGGCAGATCCCATGAAGGCAGGGACCGTGTCTGGCTTTTTCACTGTTGTTTCCCAGAGCCTAGAACAGTGCCTGGCACATAGCAGGTATCCAGAAATAATTGTTGGGTAGAATAAAGGATGGATAATGAATAAAGACTAACTTTAATTTAAGTACTCAAGACCACTTGCTGCGATTTGGCTTCCAGTTTGAGAAAGGCTTGAGGTGGGGATTGTGACTTATTGGGGTTCTATGTTGGCAACACAAAGTGTCTCTCAATAGCTACATTAAAAAGGAATTTGAGTAGCCTCGCCACGGCTGCCAAGAGTTTCTCTGGCCAGTGTTGCTCCCACCAGCCTACAGCATGGGAAATACCTTTGCAAACCTCTTCAAGGGCCTTTTTGGCAAAAAAGAAATGCACATTCTCATGGTGGGCTTGGATGCTGCGGGGAAGACCACCATCCTGTACAAACTAAAGCTGGGTGAGATCGTGACCACCATTCCCACCATAGGCTTCAATGTGGAGACCGTGGAGTACAAGAACATCAGCTTCACCGGGTGGGACGTGGGCAGCCAGGGCAAGATCCGGCCTCTGTGGCGCCACTACTTCCAGAATACACAAGGTCTCATCTTTGTGGTTGACAGCAACGACTGAGAGCCTGTGAACGAGGCCTGTGAGGAGTTCATGAGGATGCTGGCGGAGGATGAGCTCAGGGATGCCGTCCTGCTGGTGTTTGCCAACAAGCAGGACCTCCCGAACGCCACAAATGCGGCTGAGATCACAGACAAGCTGGGGCTGCCCTCCCTGCGCCACAGGAACTGGTACATTCAGGCCACCTGTGCCACCAGCGGGGATGGGCTCTATGAGGGACTGGACTGGCTGTCTAATCAGCTCTGGAACCAGAAGTGAGTCACGCCCCCCTCCCCTCACTCCCTCCTTCCACCCTGCTTTGCTCTCATGTGGTGTGAGTGCCAGAAGCTGTCTCCATGGTCGGTCACAGTGTGCTTCACCATGCTGTAAATGTGCAGGCGCAGCCTGCAGCGGGTTTTTATTTAATGTAAATAGTTTGTGTTCCCAACGAGGCAGTTTCTGGTACTCCTATGCAATATTATTCAGCTTTTTTTTTTTTTAATTGTACAAAGAGAATTAACCCACTGTTCAATACTGAGAAGGGATTTAGGCACACGGGGCCTCCAGGAGTTGCTGTGTCAGACCAGCCTGGCACGCCTCCTCTGGGCATTAAATCTATGTTGAGATCCATTTTGGTGGTTGGTTTTTAACCCAAACTCAGTGCATTTTTAAAATCATTACCAATACAAGAAAAGGAGAACACTTGAACACACAGAAGGGAAAAACGTGCCTAGTGTAAGTTCTGCAGTGGTGGCCAGAGTCCAGTCCACCAGTGGGTCATTTCCCGTCGGGAACGTGAGACGGGCCAGAACCAGCCACAGTCCATTCTGCAGGGTCACGATAGGGTCCCTGTGATGGCTCTGTCTTGGCTCATCCTGCATCCCCTAGCGTTTGTGCTTGTGCTTACAGGGACACCCAGGAGTTGGGCTGGGGGCTGCATCACGGCTTGCGGGCCCCTTGGAGGGACTCCGGCCTCGCTGCGGGTGGTGGGGGCACTCTGGCTTGCTCCGGGCCGCCTGGGGTCTCACCAGCAGGAGTGCCGGCGGGCAGGCCAGTCATCCCAGCGCCTCAGCCCCCGAAGCCCTGGGAGCCCCTGTCTACATGTGCTTTCACTCCCTCAGCCTGCAAGGGTCAGATTTGCCATCGAAACGATGACCTCTACTGTTTTCTTTTGTATTTTGATAAACACTGATGAAGCTGGAGCTGTTCAACTTTATCTTGGGGAAGTCCTCAGAACTGGTTCATTTGGTGTCGTGGACCCTCTTACTGCTTTCAATACACGATTAGTAATCAACTGTTTTGTATACTTGTTTTCAGTTTTCATTTTGACAAACGAGCACTGTAATTATAGCTACTAGAATAAAATCTCTTAACTATTAATAATAAATAAATAAATAAATAAATAAATAAATGGAATTTGTTGGAGTTGGTAAGAACCAGAACCAGGGGCACCTGGGTGGCTCAGTCGGCTGAACATCCACCTTCAGCCCAGGTCATGATCCCAGAATCCCAGGATTGAGCCCCATGCCTGGCTCCCTGCTCAGTGGGGAGTCTCCCTCTCTCCCTCTCCCTACTCCTTCTCTCTCACACTCACACTCTCGCTCTCAAATAAATAAAATCTTTAAAATAAATAAAATAATTAAATTAAATTAAGTTAAAGAACCAGACCAGGATAACTCCAGAGATCTACATGATAGGAATCAACAGGCAGTTGCTTCAAGGCATTATATCAAAATGACTCAGCTCCACCTAGGCCAGGTGTGGGACAGGCAACTTACTGGACCATCATTCATTCAATGGCTGCCATTGACAGTTGCATAGGTTGGGCACTGCAGGTACTTCTCAGCCATCGAAACGGATGAATCCTCTGGAGTTGTGCAGTGTGCCTATGTACGTGTATGTGGCAGGCACTAATAGAAGTGTGGTAGTTCCCCGAGGAAAATTGAAGTGACGTTATCAGTAAAAGGTAGTATGGATGTGAGGAGGACGGAGAAAACCAACAGATGTCTACCATGGATGAGATGACCAGGTTAACAGCAGCAAGGAGCCTCTGTCCGGACAACAAAGTTCATCCTGGTGGTCAAGGACAGCTGGTCCGTGCTAATACTGTCACCTGGTGGCCATAGAGAAAACTGCATTATCCAATATCTGCCTTGCTGGCCTCCTTTTGGACTTACTTTCTTCCTCTTCCCTAGCCTCCCTCCCTCCATCACAATTTCTTCCTCCCCCCTTCACTACCCTCCCAATCTCTCAGCTTTCCCCCCCACCCCTTGGCTCCCTTTTCCTTCTCCATTCCTCCTCCCCCTCGACTATCTTGACTAATTCATCATCTCTGGAGACCAGTCCCTGAGCTCTGTGCTGGCCAGACTGAGCTTCAGAGTTGGGGACCTGAGAAGCTGTAGAACTCAGACCCTATTCCCCTCTCATCACTTTCCCTGTTTTCCTCCTCCTTCTTGCAATATCTACAATCCCCCCTCTTTTAAAAAAGATTTTCTTTATTTATTCATGAGAAACACACAGAGAGAGGCAGAGACATAGGCAGAGGGAGAAGCAGGCTCCCCACGGGGAGTCCAATGTGGGGCTCGATCCCAGGACCCCGGGATCACAACCTGAGCCAAAAGCAGACAGTTAACCACTGATCCACCCAGGCGTCCCTTAAGGAAATTTTTAAAAAGAGAACATCAAAAATAAAAATTCCCTATATGTGATGAACACTTAATATTTTCAAATATCAAAAATAAAAAATCAAAAATAAAACATCAAAAGTAAATCAAAATCAAAACATCAAAAATCAAAATAAAATAAAAATTCCCTTTATGTGATGAGCATTTAATATTTTCAAGTCCAGCGCTTATCTCAGTGAGGATCTATTTGTATGCCTGTGTGTATTCTATTGCCTCTCTTTACCCTCACACACACAAATTAATAGGCCAAGAATGCCTTCATATTTCCCTTTCATTTTGTATATCTTTCATACACAAAATGGAAAAATCATCCATTTTACGTATTCATAGAAGAATTATATACATGCACAAGGGAAAGTCCCTCTTCCTCCTAAATAATCCCATATCCCATGGATTAACATTCTTAATTTTGGAGCACACTTTCCTTTTTTTTTTTTTTTTTTTTTAAATTTTTTCATTTATTTATGATAGTCACAGAGGGAGAGAGAGAGGCAGAGTCATAGGCAGAGGGAGAAGCAGGCTACATGCACTGGGAGCCCGACGTGGGATTCGATCCCGGGTCTCCAGGATCGCGCCCTGGGCCAAAGGCAGGCGCCAAACCGCTGCGCCACCCAGGGATCCCTGGAGCACACTTTCCTAAATCTTATCTAAATTAATATCTATTTAGAGATACCTGGGTGGCTCAGTGGTTGAGTGTCTGCCTTTGGCTCAGGGCATGATCCTGGGGTCCTGGGATCGAGCCCCACATCAAGCCCCACATCGGGCTCCACGGGGAGCCTATTTCTCCTTCTGCCTACGTCTCTGCCTCTCTCTATGTGTTCCTCATGAATAAATAAATAAGATATTTAAATTAGTATCTACTTAAATGAAAAAACATCTACTTAAATGTGCATAACTTGATCCAAGCATGTGTATGTAAAAGATAAAATTGTGCTTTATATATTTGTTTGTGTATTGTTTTATTTAAAAGAGTACATCATGCTTTTTAAAAATTACTACACTTCCCACTGATAGATTTTCTTTCGGCATGAATTCTTGAATAGTTAATGTTTGAATTCCTCACAATGCTTTCACACATTTAACATGTTTAGATGGACCCACCAAAACAGGTGGAGGCTTTACTGTATTGGTTACAATCTTCTGAATGCTCCCCGCTATGAGATCTTAGATATAAAGAAGGCTTTCTCACATTTAGAACGTTCACAGGGTTATTTCCCAGTGTGTTTTCTGAAGCTCAATGGGGAAAAACAGTAGAAAGAATAAAATAAACTTTCTTCTTCTTCTTCTTCTTCTTCTTCTTCTTCTTCTTCTTCTTCTTCGGAAAAACAGTAGAAAGAACAAGATAAACTTCTTCTTTCTTCTTCTTCTTCTTCTTCTTCTTCTTCTTCTTTTTCTTCTTCTTCTTCTTCTTCTTTCTTCTTCTTCTTCTTCGGAAAAACAGTAGAAAGAACAAGATAAACTTCTTTTCTTCTTCTTCTTCTTTTTTTTTCTTCTTCTTTCTTCTTCTTCTTCTTCTTCTTCTTCTTCTTCTTCTTCGGAAAAACAGTAGAAAGAACAAGATAAACTTCTTCTTTTCTTCTTCTTCTTCTTCTTCTTCTTGATAAACTTATTCTTATGGTGTTCATAAGAGAAGTTTAGGAGCAAGATAAAGATTTTGGAATCATTAACATTTGGGTGGAAATCTCATAATCTGTCATCTTCGCTTCTCAGCTCTAGTCTTCGATGAAGTTAGCAGGCAACTTTTCTTCTTGTATTAATGATTCATAGCAATCCATCAAACTGTGCAATCCATGCAGACATTCCTCAAAGAATTCCTCAGCAGGAGGCAGGGGCCGCGGGGCCTTATGGGGAATGTAGTTCGGAAAGGCGCCGACCGCCCCTTGGGGAGCCCTGGGAAGGCCGCTTCTGCGCATGCGCTCTTCCCGGTGCTCTATCCTTGCGCTCTTTCGGGGTCTCCAGGTCCTGATGTGGGCGCCCCCCCCCCCCCCCCGGCTCGAGTTGCTCCGTGCTCACCTGTACTTGGTGCAAAGTGGAAGCGAAGCCGGTGTTAGAGGAAGGACTGGCGAGTTAGAGACCGACTGGCGGGGACGGGGGGGGGGGGGGGGGTGCTCCGGGCCCTCGGGGCGTCGGAGGGAAGGGCGGGGCGGACCTGGCCGGGTCCGCGGAGGATGGACACGCGCCCT
This sequence comes from Vulpes lagopus, assembly GCF_018345385.1. Lineage (NCBI taxonomy): Eukaryota > Metazoa > Chordata > Mammalia > Carnivora > Canidae > Vulpes > Vulpes lagopus. The sequence goes on from NC_054841.1 coordinate 14,019,624, forward strand.
CCCCGCATCCCTCGGGAGAGAGGCCCCGAAGTGCGTTTCCGCTGGTCCAGGAGAAGGGTAGCGAGAGCCCGGCCGGCCCCTGACCCGCAGGCCTCAGGGCGGGCACTCTCTGCAGCCCCGTGTGCCTGAAGAAGGTGCTTTGTGAGGGTGAGAGATTTGCGCATCCACATGGCCAGGTATCGTTCCGGAAGTTTCGCTGATGCACTTGGATCCGCAGCCTACCGGGCCAGGTTGAGAAGTGCTAGAGGGCAGCAGGGAAGGGAACAAATACTCTTTATGAGGAACCCATACCACTATGTTATGTTAGCTGTTTTACACTAAGTATTTGGTGGGAGAAAGATGCGAGCTGCAGTTGAAGGGAATGGCCAGGGTGCAGAACTGCCCGGACAAGACAGTTCAGTGAGGGACTGGAGGGTCAGAGCGGAGGTGTTGAGGTGGTGGCAGCGTTGCGTTAGGTTTTAAGAGTGTGATGTTTGGGTTCCGATCAGGTCCTGTCACAAAACAGCACTGCATCCCTGGGCATGTTACTTAGACTGATCCTGTTTCCTCACCTGTAAAATAAGCATAAAGATCATATTTGCCTCACAAAGGTTGTTCCGAAGTAAAATGATCCAAAGATCAAGCAGAAAATATAATATGTCCTGGATAAGTATCCCCTGCTATCATTGTTAAAAAGATTTTTAGACGTTTCAGCTCAATCCTTCTAACCAGGCTGTGGGGTCTGCATTGCTCCCCCTGTTGGAGCACATTTAAAGACCTCGTTTGCAGAATGCTAAGGTGAATGAATTGAGTTTTAAAACTAGGTCTATTTTACTCCTGGTCTCATGACCTTTGCAATGTGGTTCCCTTCTACCTACACCCATAGGGCTTTCTCTGGCACGATGACTTGTCCCGTGTGTGCCTCAGGAAGCAATTATGCTATATATTTTGATAGACTCATTTTCCTTATGTCACAAGGCATGATTGAGGTTTCTAGGCTCTTCCTGCTGCTGCAGTATTGTCTCACTTTTCAGCAGCCCTCGTTAGATTTTAGGAAAGGTCTAGCTCACCAGGCACTTGACCCTGGGGACTCCCAAGTGCAGGTTCCAGCTAATGGAAATGTGGCTCCAAGGCCCAGGTTGAAACAAAATCATTCCACTGAAGTAAAAAAGCCACAGTCCTCACACCTGGAAGAAGATACTCCTGAATCGAAACTTCTTCCTAGAATTTTATTGGGGAAGCAGAAGAATCCTTGAAAGGAACATATTCAAGTTATTGGTCAAAATTTTCCCCTCCACTGTGAGCAATGTCTGAGTGATAACGCCATGGTCAGAGACCATTGATTTTTTTTTTTAAAGATTTTATTTTATTTATTCATAGAGACAGAGAGAGAGAGAGAGGCAGAGACACAGGCAGAGGGAGAAGCAGGCATCACACAGAGAGCCTGACGTGGGACTCGATCCCGGGTCTCCAGGATCACGCCCTGGGCTGCAGGCGGTGCTAAACCACCGCACCACCGGGGCTGCCCGAGACCGTTGATTATTGTAGCTCAGCAAAACTGTAGGTCAACTTTCAGAAGAACCATGTGAGGTGCAACTGAAGGGAATGGGCAAGGTGCAAATGTGACAGGAAAAGACACTTCCCTGAAGGATTTGTGGGGGTGTGGGTTGGAGGGAGGGAGGGCCAGCCATAGCAAAGGAAATAATATCTCATCACTTTCCAAGCACATATGTGTCATTCCCTGTGGTCTCCGCTCTTTCTGTTTCTTCTGAGCTGCTCAAACCATGCCCGCCAGCACACCTGGGATTCATTGAATGTCCCCTTCATAGAATCACATAGTGGAGGTAAAGAGAAAGTTTTTAAAACCATGTAACTTTCCTTATTTTAAAATTAGGTAACTATCTTATCCAGTTATACAGTTTGCTAGCGATAACCAAGAACTGAATTCACATTTCGGTTTCCAGGTCAGGGCTTTGTCCTCTACCACATTTAAGTTAAAACAGGTTTCTTAGCAAAAGATCCTCTTGGGAAACTGCATCTGAGGGAAGCCAGACAAAAAGGCAAACATTTTAAAGCACTTGCACTCCTTTCTGAGCTTCTCCTGGATTCTCTGCTCTCAAGTGGCAAAAAAATATTAGTAGGAATATAGGTAAAGGACATAATTTCAACATTTCCCATGCCAGTAAGTATTGTAATCCTAGTATTATTTTTAATACTGGAATGGTGTTCCAAACTTTGTATATACTGAATTTTATTGATCCAATCTATTATTGCAATCAGGTCATCTTTAATTTTTTTCCAAGGCCCAAGTTGACAGTAATTCCATAAGAAAACAACTATTTATATTCATTAAGAAAAGCTCTCTGTGATCATTTCAGAATTATAAATGAACAAGTGAATATTACCTTACCAGATTGAGCAAAGGATCATTTTCTTGATAGGTAACCCTAATACCCTCTGAGTTAGCCAGACTTCTTATGATTTATTCCTCTTCTTACTCAGCTCTAGTATCGCGATTCCTGGTCCTTTCTCAAGAGCATCCAAAAATGAACAAATCCCAGGTAAGCTGTTTAGGGATTTACTCTCCATATTTTACAGTGGATTTCAGAAAGGTTTATAGTAATTTGTACATTCAAATGAAATAGTATAAACATAAAATAAAGCATCAGAGAGGGATCCCTGGGTGGCTCAGTGGTTTAGCACCTGCGTTTGGCCCAGAGCATGATCCTGGAGTCCCAGGATCGAGTCCCACATCAGGTTTCCTGCATGGAGCCTGCTTATCTCTCTGCCTGTATCTCTGCCTCTCTGTGTGTGTGTCTCTCATGAATAAATAAATAAAATTGTTTTTTTAAAAAAGCATCAGAGAAAAGAGTATCAGAACACTGCTGGAAAAGTTGGCATAAATATACAAAAATCATATGTTCCTATAGACTTATCCAGAAAGACCCAAACAGTATGAGATATTCTTACATTGGCTACTTGAATGGTTTTCCCGTCATTTATATCTAAACATTTTCTTAGATGATCTTTGAATAAGTGACACCAGGGGCCAGTCTTACCAAGAACATCTGTGAAAGAAATGCATTGGGTTTCCTATGACTTTCATACCCAGGCAAAGTTCAGGGGACCAATTTATTGTCCTCTGAGTAGATAAAATTAGAGTAAATGGGATAACAACTAGAGTAAATGGATCACATGTTCCTCAAATAGTGTCCTGTAACTGTTTCTTTCAACTGTACTTTCAAAACAGGTTGTAGAGTGAACAATTGAGTGTTCTGTTCTGTGGATAAAACCTCCTCACTTACTGGTCTTATTTCAACTCACTTCATGCAGTCTTATATCTGGCCCACCACTCCCATGGATCTGTTCCTGTAAAAGTTAGCAGTAGCCTAGATATTTTCAAACCCAATGAGTATTTTCAGTCCATGCTTTATTAAACTCCATGTTGTGTTTGACAGTATGACTCTCCCCTCCTTTAAATACACCTCTGATAATTTCTGATGTCACCCACATGGTTCTCTTCCTGGCTCTCTTTATACCTTTTGTAGAATTTTCTTCCCTATATCATTAGCCCCATTATTCTTCCTGTTTTTTTCATCCTCTTTGTGGTTTTGACATGCATCTCTTTATGCTCTGAAGCCTTTGTCCACTTCCAAGAACCTCAGCTGAGACTTGCTGAACATCTTTATAAGGCTATTCATGACAGAACAGTTTTTTCTTCTTTTTAATTCCTACTGCTGTGAACCTTTCATCCAATAGCTATATGTTGACCTATCCAGTATATGCCAAATGCTATGGTAGATGCTTTTGATACATCTCTTGAATAGAAGAGATCCTGTCCCTGTCCTCAGGGAACTCAGAAGCTAAGGAAGGAGGTAGACATTACACAGACAACCAAACCGTGGTGAGGTGGTTCTCACCATCATCAGAACCCAACATACATGTATTTTGTACACACTGTATTAGAACACAGACCTCATGTTCAACCATCTCCTTTATCTCTCCATCAATATAGTCCCCCCATGCTGGGCTACCCCTCCTATTAGACCTGCATAAAACTACATATGAAGTGTGGTATCTGGCTTCCTGGGGGACAACATAATGGAACCAGACAATGTAACCCGGAAGCGTGGGCAAGTTAACTCACCCTGGAGGTGAACCTTGACTGAAGGGAGGTGGGAAATGAGAAGAAAGTGGATAGATACCTTCTCTCTCCTTTTACTTCTCCACATACGATCCATATGGTCCTTGTGGAGAGGTCCCATGTGTTGGCTGAATGCTCCTGCTCAGAGACCTGCTGCCTAACTGGGCTTATACTGAAGGGAGGGGTCAGTGTGATACCACGTGTCATCTCCTCATTACTTACATTCTTTCCCCACCCCCCACTGCTCTGACTGTAGTCCCCCAAATAAAAGACAGTGCCTTAGACATCTCTGTTTCCTAGAAACCCTAGCTAAAGCCCATCTTCCCTTCATCTTATTTGAGAAATCATAGGTACTAGAAACTACTTGCGTATTTTTTTAAATCAATAAAATTCTCTGATATAAAGGAAAAAAGGCAAAGTAATTGAAAATGAGTTAGTATATATTTTAACATGGAACATTCAGGTACAACTCTACTCAGTCAGAAAAGTAGTCAGATGTTTATACCTGTAGGTAAAATCTCGTGAATGTGACAGTTAAGAATTCACACAAATGTGGGTGCAGTTTTGTGATTCAAGTCCCATGAGCAGGATTTCCATTAGTGATAGTTTTCAAAAGAAGTGGAAATCCCTGAAGTTCCAATCTGAACTAAATACAGTGTTCCTTCCAGGTACGCAGTATTGCATTCCAGGAAAAATTTGAGTACATAAAAAAATGTATAAAAATACTGTGTGTTCAAATGTAAAATGGAGTAAGGTAATATGTTCAGATCATTTTTTAAGATTTTATTTCTTTTCTTAAAGATTTTATTTACATGAGAGAGAGAGAGAGAGAGAGCATAAGCGGGAGAGAAGGAAAAGCAGGCTCCTTGCCAAGCAGGGAGCCTGATGCGGGGCTTGATCACAGGACTTTGGGATCATAACCTGAGCCAAAGTCAGCTGTTTAACCAGCTGAGCCACCCAGGTACCCCTAAGATTTTATTTATTGGTTTAGAGAGAGAGCACAAGTCAGGAAAAGAGCAGAGGGGGAGAGCATCTCAAGCGGATTCCCTGCTGAGTTCAGAGCCCAACACAGGGCTCCATCCCACAACCCTGAGATTGTGACCTGAGCCAAAATCAGGAGACAGATGATTAGCTGACTGAGCCACCCAGGCACCCCTATGCTCAGATCATTATAAACAGATTTTCCATCTATATGATGGTTAGGAAAGTAGACACTTGTACAAGAGTTGGAGCATGGGCAGCCCGGGTGGCTCAGTGGTTTAGCTTTCAGCCCAGGGCATGATCCTGGAGACCCGGGATCGAGTCCCACTTCAGGCTCCCTGCATGAAGCCTGCTTCTCCTCTGCCTGTGTCTCTGCCTCTCTCTCTCTGTTTATCTCATAAATAAATAAAATCTTATAAAAAAAAAAGACAGGAAAAGAAAACTTGCTTGATTTACATAATCTATCTAGTTATTTCCATTTTTCTCTCCTTCCTTTAACTGAGAAATTGCCATTTCACTTTCCATTCTCACCCCACAAGGGTGAGGACTAGGGTGAGACAAAGAAAGTGCCTCGGGCACAAATTTAAGAAGACACTCACTCTCAGAGTCATGCAGGTGCCTCAGTTGTCATCTTGCCTCACCCTAGACCTCGTCCCATTCAGCCCACTTTCTCCTTCTGATTTGTGCAAATTCTAGAGTTCCCACATCACTGCCAAAATTTCAGATTCACCCCTGCATTTTTATTCTTCATCCTATTGACTGTCTCTCTGAAGTCTGCATCTTGAGGTCTCACTGTCTTCTCTCTGTGCTTCCTTGACTCCTGTCTGTCTTACTTGAGACTCTGTCAGCCACACTCACAGTACGCTTTGTGCTTGCTGGTCTCTATGATTGTCTTACTAGTTCTGTGTCAAAGGTACTTTTATTCCATGGGCTTCCTCCTCCCTTCACCCTCTGAAATAGGGTGGTGTGAGTGGGGTTTTGGTTTTGGTTTTGGATTTTGGTTTTCCCCTATATCAACCATGTAGGAGATATTTGCACTTGAAATGTGCAAATTCTTAATTCTGGGAGGCTGGGCCTAAAGTCGAATACCCCACAGCAAGGCAGTTGTAACATTCATTTCATAGCAAATGTGTAAAGGCTCACAAATTACTGTTAACTGTGCTCCTTCCTAGAAGTTGGTAATGTCTTAGAGAAAGGCAAGGAAATCCAAGGCTGCATTTGAGGCAAATTTTATGCCTCAACAATAAAACACTAATTACAAAAAGAAATAATGTACTTGGGAAGACATTTAATCTGGGCATGAATACTGTTACCTCAAGAAAAATACCCTACAAATATGATCCCCGTGGAGCCAATTTGAAAACTAGAAGTAATTGTTGTAAAGAAAAGCTATTTTAGAGAGGTTCCTGATGAATACAGTGGGTATGGGAAGCCACTACTCTATTATAAGCATGAGAAAAGTCATTCTATAATTTAAAAAACACAAATATAGTCCAGTTAGAGCCAGAAGTCAAAATGAAGACCTTACTCTGCACCAGAATATTCAAACTTTGAAATAACCTCTCGACCGTCATAAATGTGGAAAAACTTTCTTCAGAAGGGCAGTCTTCATTACACAGAAGAGAGTGTGTGCAGAAAGGAAACCAAATGAATGTAGTGAAAATAGGAAAACCTCTTCTAAGAAGACCACCCTAGTTGTACGTCAGAGAACTCATACAGAGGAGAAACCCTATGAATTCGGTCAATGTGGAAAATTTCTATGTACTGAACTGGCCCTCTTTGCACATCAGATAACTCACAGAGGAGATAAATCTTACATAAATAATGAATATGGGACATTTCTCTCCCACAAGTCCACCCTTACTATACATCAGAACTCACATAGGAGAAAAACATGGTGTGTTAAATAAATGTGGTGGAACATTCATTGTGAAGTCAGACCACAATGAACATAAGAGAATACAAACAAAGGAGAATATCTTTGATTGTAATGAACAGGAGTGTGACATCAGCAAAAGCTCACACCTTATGGAACATCAGAAAACTATGTGGAAGAGACCGTACAGATAGATCGAATGTGGGAGAACCTGTCCTCACTCACCATTAGACAACATACAAAGGAGAGACCAGAGGAATGTAATGAATATGGGAAAACCTGCCAAAAGTTCTCCTTCTCTGACTATACCAGTGAACTCATACTGAGGAGAAACTATATGGACATAACAAATGTGGGCAATCCTCCTGCCACAGGTCATCCTTCAGAGTACGTCAGAGAATTCACACTGGAAAGAAGCCCTGTAAATGGAGGGAATGTGGAAAAACCTACTGTTGGCTGTGGACTCTCACTCAACATCAGGAAATACATGCAAGGGAGAAACTCTACAAATGTAATACATGCAAGAGAACATTTTGCTACAAGTCAGACTTTCTTTTACATCAGAAAACTCCTAAGGGATGAATTTCAAAGAAGCAATGACCAACAGAACAACAAATCATGTAATTTACAGAATGCTAAAACCCTATAAAAATGCACAGAGGAGCAAAATCTTATAAATGCAATTAATATGAGACATTTTTTCTGCCCTATATCAGTCCTTATTACATCAGAGAACTCATACAGAAGAGAAATAGAGTGTGTTTAATCAGTGTGGTGAAACATTCAGTATGAGCTGTAAAAATGTTCAACAATTCAGACTTTATGCCAAGTATGCCTCCCTTTCAAAATAATGGATCGGGCACCTGGGTGGCTCAGTAGTTGAACACCTGCCTTCGGTTCAGATGATCCCAGAGTCCTGGAATCGAGTTTCCATATGGGGAGCCTGAGTCCCTGTGGGGAGCCCGTTTCTCCCTCTGCCTATGTCTCTGCCTCTCTCTTTGTGTCTCTTGTGAATAAATAAATAAAATCTTTAAAAATAAAAATAAAATAAAATAATGAAACATTATTTTAGTGAAATTAGTCAAGTCTTCTCCACATTGTTCCTTGACAGTATATGTGATGAGGTATGAAGATCTAATCTTATTTCGTTCCAAATCAGTACAATTGTTCCTACAATACTTAATTTACAATCTCTCAACTTAACAGTGTTTTCAATGTTCAGATTAGACAGGTTGGTTTTGTCTTCCCAGACTCCAAAGCCTTTTAGTAACAGACTCTGATTCCTCCATCTGCAGAGATGCCAACTAAGAGGACTAACTGTGGTACTCCATGCTCCAGGCCCCATAGTGGGAATGCCACAGGTAAGCATTTATTTGATAAAGCCAAGCTCATGAAAGCCCTTCTTGGGATCTTTGTGATGAGAGAAAGACATAGGACAGCTAATAGGTGATCCTGAAGCTTCCTGCAGCCACGTCAAGAAAAGAGGAATTGCAGTAGGGAAAAAGCAGGGATAAACAGATTTGAGTAGTAAAGAGAATGTTGATGGTGTTTGAGTCTAGAAAGAGTTGGTCTCCCTGGTGGTGATGTTCTCTAGTACCCACTCACCCCTATTCTATCAGTGGTTTAATTATGTCGACAGACAGGGTTTTTCTTTCTTTCCTTTTACTAGTAAACATGTTCATAGAAGTGTTCTTTAGGATTTGCTTTCCAAATTCTGAGAAAAAAAGACCTCTGTAATGCCAATTAGAATTATATTAAATGTGTATATGCAGTGAGGCAGGTTTGCTGTTTAGTAGGAGATGTTCTTCTTTCAAATCCTCATTTCCATAAGTGGGATTTTTTTCCCCTATGCCTCTCTGCTACATTGTGCATTCTGCCCCAGGGAAGATGAAGCCAGTTTATCCAAGTGTCATATTGGCATGTGTATACACCTACATATGTATATACATGTATTACACATATGAATATTTATATATGTGTACATGTACATGTGTGTATGTGTGTGTGTGTGTTGCTCTTTTTTCTTGAAACTTTTCCTGTGAAACTTACTCATAGTTACTTCAAAGCCTTGGTTGCTACTGAGAATGGACTTTATTATCTTTCGCTTTATTTTTATTTATTTATTTATGATAGTCACACAGAGAGAGAGAGAGAGAGGCAGAGACATAGGCAGAGGGAGAAGCAGGCTCCATGCACCGGGAGCCCGACGTGGGACTCGATCCCCGGTCTCCAGGATCGTGCCCTGGGCCAAAGGCAGGCGCCAAACCGCTGCGCCACCCAGGGATCCCTTATCTTTCGCTTTAAAACTATATTCTTGGAGTGCTTGGGTGGCTCAGTTGGTTAAGTGTCTGACTCTTGATCTCAGCATGGGTCTTAATCTCAGGGTCATGAGTTTGGGCCCCAGGTTGGGCTCTATGCTGGGCATGGAGCCTACTTAACAAAACAAAACAAAAAACTGTATTCTTTATTGGTGGAATTTTTTTTAATTGTACTTAAGTTGTCTATATTTTTCCCTCAGTTTTAGTACTGTTTTGCTTTCTGTGTTTCAGAAATTTTCTAAATTTCCAATGGTCTGCATATTAATTGTCCAGTTATACCTTCAGCTTGTCCACTTGCTTTGGGTTCCATGGCAATGCAGGATTCTGTCCATTATTGTATTGTTTTTCTTTATTGTTTATATTTAATATTATACAGATGGAAAAGCTATGTGTTGGGAAGAATGTTTTTAAAATCTGATAGAACCAGTAAATCCAGAAACCCAAGAAATTCAGTGAACCCCAAGCAGTATAGAAACAAAACCACAAGGCACATCAAAATCAAATTTCAAGACACGTAAAAATCAAAGCCAAATTCAATAAAGAGAAAATCAAAGCCAAAGGGGAAAAAGGGGGGGGGGAGATATTACAAAGAGGATATATTTGTTTTCTAGGCTGCCATAACAAGTACCACAAACTGGGTGCTTTAGAAAAACAGAAAATCCTGAAGGCTAGAAGTCTGGGGACAAGGGATTGGCAGGGTGGTCCTCCCTTCTGAAGGGTCTCGGGAAGAGTGTGTCCCAGGCCTCTCTCTTGCCTTCGGGTAGTTCTGTGGCTCGTGAAAGCATCACCAGGTCTTCATATGGCATTCTCCCTATTTGCCTATCTGTGTCCAAATTTCCCTTTTGTAAAGATCCTAGTCGAATTGGATGGGGGCCCACTCCCACTCTACTCCGGTATGACTTTATCTTAACTAAGCTGCAAAAACCTTTCTTTCAAATAAGGTCATATCCTGAGGTGCTGGGGGTTAGTGCTTCCACCCACAATGTAGGGCAGTGTATTAGTTATCTATTGCTATGTAACAAATTACCCTGAAACTTAGCAACCTAAAGACAGCAACCAACATTTACTATCTCACAGTTTCTATAGTTTAGAAATCTGGAAGCAACGGAGGTAGTTCTGGCTCAGGGTCTTTCATGAGTTAGCCATCAAGATGTTGATCAAGGCTGCAGTCATTTCCAGTCTTGACTGGGGCTGAAGGGTCCACTTCCACCATGGCTTCCTCGCATGGCTGTTAGCAGGAGGCCTCCATTCTTTGTCACTTGACCTCTTCGCAGCGCTTCTTTAGTAGCCTCACCAGATGACAACTAGCAGTCCCCAGAGTGAGTAACCCAAGAGAGAGCAAGATGGAAGCCACAATTCCCCCTTTAGCCTGGCTGTGGAAGTGCTATCACAATCCCCATATTGTATTGATCACACAGACCCACCTTGGTATCATGTGGGAGAGGACCACACAAGGGCAGGATACCAGGAGGTAGAGATTGCTGGGACGATCTTAGAGGCTGGCTTCCATGATAACCACAGTACAAATCAAGTGGTTTCAAGAACAATGGGAGGAGACACACTGGGAGCAATACAAACAACTCTTTCAAGAAGTTGCACTAACTGGGTGTTATGCTATATGTTGGCAAATTGAACTCCAATAAAAAGAAATTAAAAAAAAAAAAGTTGCACTAAAGGTGAGGGAAATGACCTGGTAGCCCGAGGAAGGAGTGTACAGGAGAAGATAGAGCAGCTGCAGGCCAGTCTACTGACCCATACCATCAAGGAGAGAAGATAAGAAACAACATACATGAGCTACAGAAGCCTTTCTGAGCATAAAAACAAAATGACAGCTGCTATGATATGAATACATTGCCCCCCCCCCCAAATGTATATGCTGAATCCTCACATCCACAGGTGATTAAGAGATATGGCCTTTGGGAAGTGATGTGGGACACAGTGGGACACATAAGGACACAGTGGGAAGGCCCCAGCCATGAATCAGGAAGAGAGCCCTAACCAGAAAAGCCTTCATCTTGGACTTCTTGGCCTCCAGAACTTGGACATAAATTTCTGTGGCTTGTAAACTACCAGGTCTGTGACATTTTGTCACAGCAGCCCAAATGGACTGTGATAACTACTTCACCTCCACCCTCCAAATTCCACACAAGGCCTCACTGGAAATGTACAGGGAAAGGAATTCTGGGAATATAGCTCAGCCAAGCCATCTTGATACATTACAAAGTCATCATACTCCCCTGTCCTCTTCAATGTAGGGACAGTGGAGGCTTCCTCCAATTATTATAGCCCTAAGTACTCCACTATCCTTGTCAGTTTCCCCCAGCCCTGCCCACACTTGTGTGTGCCACCTTAGTAGGCACCTTAGTAGGTGGCAGACTTGTAAGGAATCTCTCCATCCCGTTTTCATTCCTTTTGAATCCACTGCTTCCCAACAGGACTGATTCCATATTTGGTGCCAGAAGTGGCCCCAGGAAACAGATTCTCAGAATAGAAATAATAGGATCCTGGAGTGATAGAGGCCAGAGTCAGCACCCTAACCCTTGGAGACACAGTGGACAGTGATCACAACATGCCTCATGCCTTAGGGTAGAGTGGTAATCAGAAGATTTTGGCCTTTTGTTGATGGCTAATTGATCATGGAGACCCTAGAATGGGCAGCTTTCTAAGGTATAGCTTGGTCTGTAAATGAAAAATGTCTGGGTCTCTCGGACAGAAACCTAATGAGTGTAGTAGAAATTCATGGCACTGTCCTCAGTTCCCAGACCTAAGTCAAGTCCTAGGCCCAAAGTAGCTTCAAGAAGAACCTTCACATAAGGGCCATGCAACAAACCCATAGGAGCACAGAATGAGTCTTCCTCCTCCGGGCCTTCCCAGAGGGAGCTGTGGTCATTTACCAGCATGACTGTGTCCTGAAGAAGGGGTAATACTCAGACCTCCAAGGGTAATTAGATATTGGCTCCAGTATAATGCTAATTTTTTGAGTTCCCAAATACCACCATGTCAGAGTATGGACTTACATAATGGTCAGGAGATAGTTGGAGTTTGGGCCTGAGTCTACCTCACAGAGGATTTAGTTCTACCGGTTAAGCCACAGGCCCATCCTGCAGTCATTTCCTCAGAATGTATATATAGTAGAGACAGGCTTAGTAGGTGGCAGATTTCCTGTCTTTGAGGGAATTATGTTGACGTTTTTGTAGCTCATGATACTATAATCTGCTTTAGTAACTCTTATATTGTTTTTAGAACCTCCCCAAATCATCTAAAAAGGAGCCACTGATTTCATGCAAACATCCAACATTGTTTGTATGGTGTGCACGGATTACGGTATGCTGTGCACCTCTCCAATTTTGCATTTTATGGAAGTTGAATTGTCTTCGCAGAGATAATTTAATCTTTAATAGAGTTGAACATTCATCCAATAGCAATTATTTTGTGTTTACTCTCATGAGGACATCATTGATTGGGTTTTGACCTCATCTTGGTTATACCTGCAAAGGTTCTATTTCTAAATAAGGTCAGCTTTTCCTATAGGAGCCGCCGGGTTGAGAGGAGCATGGCCCTCTCCTCTCGCCGCGATGGCGTGTGCTTGTCCGTTGATATCTGTGTACTCCGGAAAGGGGGAATCATCTGGCAAAAATGTTACTTTGCCTACTGTGTTTAAAGCTCCCATTTGACCCAATATCGTGAACTTTGTTCACACCAACTTGAGCAAAAACAACAGACAGCCATATGCTGTCAGTGAATTAGCAGGTCATCAAACCAGTGCTGAGTCTTGGGGTAATGTCAGAGCCCTGGCTCGAATTCCCAGAGTTTGAGGTGGTGGGACTCACCGTTCTGGCCAGGGTGCTTTTGGAAATATGTGTCGTGGAGGCCGCATGTTTGCACCAGCCAAAACCTGGCACCGTTGGCACCGCAGAGTGAACACAACACAAAAGCAATATGCCATCTGCTCTGCCCTGGCTGCCTCAGCCTTACCAGCACTGGTCATGTCTAAAGGTCATCGTATTGAGGAAGTTCCTGAACTTCCTTTGGTGGATGAAGATAAAGTTGAAGGCTACAAAAAGACCAAGGAGGCTGTTTTGCTTCTTAAGAAACTTAAAGCCAGGAATGATATCAAAAGGTCTATGCCTCTCAGCAAAGGAAAGCTGGCAAGGGCAAAATGAGAAACCATCATCGTATCCAGCATAGGGGACCCTGCATCATCTAACATGAAGACATTGTTATCATCAAGGCCTTCAGAAACATCCCTGGAATTACTTTACTTAATGTAAGCAAACTGAACATTCTGAAACTTGCTCCTGGTGGGCATGTGGGACGTTTCTGCATTTAGACTGAAAGTGCTTTCCGCAAGTTAGATGATCTGTATGGCACTTGGCATAAGGCTGCCTCCCTCAAGAGTAACTACAACCTTCCCACGCATAAGATGCTTAATACAGACCTTAGGAGAATCTTGAAAAGCCCAAACATCCAAAGAGCTCTCCAAGCACCACACAAGAAGATTCATCATAGAGTCCTGAAGAAGAATCCACTGAAGAACCTAAGAATCATGTTGAAGCTAAACCCGTATGCAAAGACCATGCACCAGAACACCATTCTTCGGCAGGCCAAGAATCACAAACTCCAGATGGATAAGGCGGCAGCGGCCTTAGAAGCCAAATCAGATGAGAGGGGGGTGTTCCAGGCGAGAACCCATGGTAGGGAAGAAAAGAAAGAAGGCTGTTGGTGTGAAAAAGCCGAAGAAACCTTTGGTAGGAAAAAAGGCTGCAGCTACCAAGAAACCAGCAGCTGACAAGAAACCTGCAGAAAAGAAACCCTCCACGGAAGAGAAGAAGCCTGCTGCCTAAAAAACTTATATTTGTTTATTCCATAAAAGTCTAATTACTTTGGACAGCTAATTTTAAATAAAGACCCGATCAAAGACAGTGAGAAAATAAATAAACAAACAAACAAATAAATAAATAAAGTCACGTTTGCAGGTAGCAGGGTGTGAGATCATAGAAAATATTTATATTGATTTCTGCTCCCAGTTCCTGGCACAGAGCTCCTAAATCCTTTAGAATTTCATGGCTGACAGTGGTGTCTTTTCTTTTAATGAAGGGACTCTTGATGGGCTTCTGGATGTGGGATAGTTACCAGAAAGACTAAGCCATGATTAGAAGCTTGGAATTTTCAGAGATGCCTGGGTGGCTCAGTGTTTGACCATCTGCCTTCAGCTCGCGGCATGATGCTGGTCCAGGGATCGAGTCCTGCATCGGGCTCCCTGCAAGGAGCCTGCTTCTCCCTCTATGTCTCTGCCTCTCTCTGTATGTCTCTCGTGAATAAATTTAAAATCTAAAAAAAAAAAAAAGCTTGGAATTTTTAGCCCATCCCCCATTCTCCCGGGAGGGGAGAGGAGCTGAAAATGGAGTTAATAATCCATCATGCCTACATGATGAAGCCTCCATAAAATCCCAATAACATGGGCTTCAGAGACCTTCCAAGTTGGTGAACACATGGGAGTACTGGGAAGGTGGTGCTCCCAGGAAGGACATGGCAGCCCTATGCCCCTTCTCACCTACCTGGTCCTATACATCTCTTCTAGTAGAATGTTCTTCTGTACCCTTTGTTATATATTTTTTTTATAATAAATTGGTAAACAGCAAGTAAACTTTTCCTGGGTTTTGTGAGCTGCTCTAACAAATTAATCAAACTCTAGAAGGGGGCCATGGGACCTCTGATTTATAGCTGATGGATCAGCACAAGTGACATCCTGGACTTGTGATTGGCATGGCAGTGGTGGGAGGGAGGGTAGGGACAGTCCTGTGGAATCTGACACTATCACCAAGTAAATAGCATCAGAATAAAGTTAAATTGTAGGACACCTGGCTTGCATCACAGAATTGCTTGGTGTGGAAAACCCCCACACAGCTGGTATCAGAAGTGTCATGAGTATGGGAGTCTTGTGAGAGTAAAGGAGAAACACAGAATGGGGTGTCTCCTGCTCACGAGGGTTAAAACTTAAACCCAAGTCAACCCACAAACATAGATTGTATCCTCAAATGTGTGACAGTGAAACCTCAATATAAATTTATTAAAATTAATAATTTCATTAATATAATTTATTAATTATTATACAATTAATTATTAATTAATTTATTATAAATTAATAATTATAATGATTAATATTAATTTATTAAAAGCAAAAAATTAGTTGTATACACTAGTGTGCAGACGACATTTTAAGTTTAAATATTAGCATTTATAACATCTCTCCCTTATCCTATCAACTCCAGTTACTTGCTTAAACAATGTAAATGTCTTATGTGGTTTTGATATTAAAATCCAATTGGAAATAAACAGAAAGCAAATTCGTGCTGAAACTTTATAATGTCTTGAATGGGCTAACTTTTGCATAATGGCTAACCTTTTATTTTTTCATAAAATTGGAGAATTATGGCTTATAATTAATGGTGGCCCCCAGGAAACATGGCAACATATCTAAAGAGTATAGGAGCACCTGGGTGGCTCAATCGATTGGGCATCTGCCTTCAGCTCAGGTCATGATCCTGGGGCCCTGGGATTGAACCCCACATTGGGCTCCCTGCTCAGTGGGGAGTCTGCCTCTCTCTCTCCCCCTGCTTTCTCTCACTGTCTCTCAAAATTTTTTAAAAAGTTAAAAAAAGATCTAAAGAGTATATGTTAATTTTTTATTGAGATCTAGGTTTCTATTGAGTCTAATAATGGCAAATTTGGAGTACTAGACTTTTCAGAACCAGCTGTGCTAGTCTGATCTTTTAAGCTTTTTTTTCTTGCAATACAGACTTTAGAATTAGTAATTTGACCCTGATAAGAACCATGTTGGAAATCTTAATAGATTTGAAACACATGAAATAGTTCCTGTTTAATTTTAACTCTAAGCTAGAATTTTAAGAACCAAAATCAAGAGTAAGGAGTCCGGTCTCTTCAATAAATGGTGCTGGGAAAATTGGACATCCACATGCAGAAGAATGAAACTGGACCACTCTCTTTCACCATACACAAAGATAAACTCAAAATGGATGAGAGATCTAAATGTGAGACAAGATTCCATCAAAATCCTAGAGGAGAACACAGGCAACACCCTTTTTGAACTCGGCCAACGGCAACTTCTTGCAAGATACATCCACAAAGGCAAAAGAAACAAAAGCAAAAATGAACTATTGGGCCTTCATCAAGATAAGAAGCTTTTGCACAGCAAAGGATACAGTCAACAAAACTAAAAGACAACCTACAGAATGGGAGAAGATATTTGCAAATGACATATCAGATAAAGGGCTAGTTTCCAAAATCTATAAAGAACTTATTAAACTCAACACCAAAGAAACAATCCAATCATGAAATGGGCAAAAGACATGAAGAGAAATCTCACAGAGGAAGACATGGACATGGCCAACATGCACATGAGAAAATGCTCTACATCACTTGCCATCAGGGAAATACAAATCAAAACCACAATGAGATACCACCTCACACCAGTGAGAATGGGGAAAATTAACAAGGCAGGAAACAACAAATGTTGGAGAGGATGCGGAGAAAAGGGAACCCTCTTACACTGTTGGTGGGAATGTGAACTGGTGCAGCCACTCTGGAAAACTGTGTGGAGGTTCCTCAAAGAGTTAAAAATAGACCTGCCCTACGACCCAGCAATTGCACTGTTGGGGATTTACCCCAAAGATACAGATGCAATGAAACACCAGGACACCTGCACCCCGATGTTTCTAGCAGCAATGTCCACAATAGCCAAACTATGGAAGGAGCCTCGGTGTCCATCGAAAGATGAATGGATAAAGAAGATGTGGTTTATGTATACAATGGAATATTCCTCAGCCATTAGAAACGACAAATACCCACCATTTGCTTCAACGTGGATGGAACTGGAGGGTATTATGCTGAGTGAAGTAAGTCAATCGGAGAAGGACAAACAGTGTATGTTCTCATTCATTTGGGGAATATAAATAATAGTGAAAGGGAATATAAAGGAAGGGAAAAGAAATGTTGGGAAATATCAGGAAGGGAGACAGAACATAAAGACTCCCTAACTCTGGGAAATGAACTAGGGTGGTGGAAGGGGAGGAGGGAGGGGGGTGGGGAGGAATGGGTGACGGGCACTGAGGGGGACACTTGACGGGATGAGCACTGGGTGTTATTCTGTATGTTGGTAAACTGAACACCGATAAAAATTAATTTATTAAAAAAAAAGAGTAAGGAGTCCGGTACACAACTTTTTTTCTCTTTATCCCAAATAACCATTTCTATTTCTGTAGTTGTATTTATAATGTTTCTACTGTTTTCATTTTAAAACTTAATTCAGGTGATATATGTAACATATATATAACATATTTTCAGCTTATATATAACTTAACCTATAAAACTATAAGGGGTCTTATTTGCAATGGTCCTTTTGGTAAGCTATATATATATATATGTCATTTTCTTAGAGATAAATACATAAAGAATAAGATAAGGAGGGGCCACATCTGGAGATCACAATTTAGCTCTGTGGCAGCCACTGTAATATCTGGTAAAGCAGAGAGAGGTAAGAATGACCCCCACAGAAGAAATTGAATGTTGTCTTCCCATCACTTTCTGTGGATAGGGGCCAGACTTTAAACAAACTTATTAGACCCCGCCTGTCCTACTTGGCTGAACAGGGCGAAGTTGCCACTAGTGGTGGTGGGAAGATTCAAGCAAGTAGAGATTTCAGACCCAAGGCCTGAATGGATTCAACATTACACACCAGTGTTAGCATATATTAGGAGACTTTGCATTTATTCATTAAAGCATACAGGAAATCCACATATTTCAAATAATCCTACAATAGATTCTCTGTGTCCTGAATCTAACTATAATTGGTGCAATTTGTCCATCTCCTTGTGGTTCTCTAGATACATCTAAGGATGGTGCTAACTATTCGGGGAAAGCTGGGTGTTCTAGAGTTCTATCCATTTAGACTAATGGCAAAAGCCATCACCCCCCACAACCAGTAACCTTTAGACCTCTCGTGTCTACCCTCTTAACCCTATCTTTTAGCTTCTCTGATCGTGATCAGCATTTTGTTTTTCCACTGTCCATGGCAAAATTTCTTCTTTTCTGATAGTTCTAATTCCAAAGAGAAGGCTTTTGCTTTCCTTATTTATGCTTAGATTAGGGTTGCATCATCTCCCTACAAAAGTTTACATCTTTAGAGAGCTGCCTCCATTGAAAATATGCTTTTTATTCATCCAGTGAAAACAGATGATCAGACAAAATGAGTGTTCTTTTCCCTCCACCTCTTAGCCTACTTTTCATGCCAGGAACAGCCTTATCCAATTTCAAGTTTCGGTTGAATACATTTAGCCATTTTTTGCTCAAAGAATCAAGTCAATACAATATATAAAATACATTTCTAATCACATCTCCCGGTTTCTTCACTACATACATATTTCTAGTTGTCAAATGTTTTACACACATTTGGGCTTTGACTAAAAATCTTTGATCCCTTTTGCTAGAATTAGGAATTGAACCCAAAGGTAAGTGCTTTTTAAATGCCTTTCTGCATTTTTAGGGTTTCTTTTTATCATGAGTTTTCTGATGTCGAGTAAGTTTTGAGTTTAAGCTAAAAGCTTTTCCACACTGATCACATACAAAAGGTTTCTCTCCAGTATGGATTTTCTTGTGTTTATTAAGATTGGAGTTATTGTTAAAAACCTTCTGGCATTCATCACATTTATAGAGTTTCTCTTTTGTATGAATGTTTTTATGTCGATTAAAGTCTGAGCAATAGCGAAAGGTCTTTTGGCATTCATTACATGTAAAGGGCCTCTCTTCAGAATGAATTTTCTGATGTTTAGTAACATTGGAGTAATATTTAAAGGTTTTTTCACAAACATTACACTGGTATGGCCTCTCTCCAGTATGAGTTCTTCGATGTTGAGTTAGATCTGAGAAACGAACAAAGGTCTTTTTACAATTGCTGCATATGTAATGTTTCTCTCCAGTATGGATGTGTTGATGACGTTGAAGATCTATGAGCTGGGTAAAGGTCTTTTTACATTCATCACATGAAAAGGGCTTCTCTCCAGTATGAATTTTCTGATGTTTTTTAAGATTTGAACTGCTTTTGTAGGATTTATCACAATCATTACATTTGTAGGGTCTCTCTCCAGTGTGAACTCTTTGATGTAGGATAAATTTTGAGTATGGACTGAAGTCCTTTTTACAATAATTACATGTGTAATATTTCTTCCTAACATGAATCTTTTGGTGTTGCATTTTTTCTGAGAAACTGTCAAAGGCCCTTCCACAAGACTTACAGGCAAAGAGTTTCTTTCGAGTGTGAGATTTTTGATGGAGAATCAGGTTTGGTCTCTTGCCAACATGAAATCTCTGATGTGTGTTAAAGGAAGAGAGAAACCTGAAGGTCTTCTGACACACACCACATTTGTATGGCTTCAGTCCGCTGTGC
Source organism: Vulpes lagopus (assembly GCF_018345385.1). Taxonomy (NCBI): domain Eukaryota; kingdom Metazoa; phylum Chordata; class Mammalia; order Carnivora; family Canidae; genus Vulpes; species Vulpes lagopus. Next base: position 14,039,384 of record NC_054841.1, read on the forward strand.
ACAGTCTGGTGTTGAATAAACTTTGAAGTGCTGTTAAAGGTTTTACCACACTGGTTACACTCCAAATGTTTATCTAGAATATAAATTCTTTGGAAGACTGTAAATGATGAGCACTGCCTGAAGGCCTTTGTGTTTTGACCCTGTATGGGGGCTTTCTCTATCTTGTGAATTCCCTGATGTCTGGTAAGATGGGTGATATGGTTGAAAGCCATGCTGCAGTCCTCACATTCATAATGCTGGACAAAACTACACAATTTTTGATACCTAGCACGGTGAGAGCTTTGTCTGATGATAGTCTCAGATTCATTAAGGGCATGATAATTCACCAATGCTGGCTGACATGCTGTTAGGAAAATAGGAGGAAAATTAAATTAAATCCAGACATTACAATAAACATCAAGATCATTAGTAAGGTGGTTACAGGGTAAGAGAACGTCTCAGTGATCGGGGACTTCAGAGAGGTAGGACCAGAAGTGAGGGTGGAGGAATAAAAGACACTTGTTCTCTAAGCATAAGAACTTAAGTGATCACAGGTGGCATATGAAAAATTTTGTAAACTTGAAATACTTATATGTGACTGTAAAAAAAAATTAGTTAAAATTTAATTACCCAAACAGAAAAGCTTAAAGAATCTAAAAAGAGGGATGTCTGGGTGGTTCAGTGGTTGGGCATCTGCCTTGGGCTCAGGGCATGATCCTGGGGTCCCAGGATCAAGTTCCGCATCAGGCTCCTTGCATGGAGCCTGTTTCTCCCTCCACCTGTGTCTCTGCCATTCTCTCTCTCTCTCTCTCTCTCTCTCTCTCTCTCTCTCTCATAAATAAAATCTTTTAAAAAATCTAAAAAGAATCACATGAAATTCTATGCAGGGATCAAAGGTTTATTTTCATTAAGATCCCTTAAAATAGCTCTGTATAGATATAGCAATTTGTAAAAGTGATTATACTTTACATATTTTCCTTTAAACAACAAAATTTGAGGTCTTTCTATGAGTAAATATTAATCTGGTATATCAATTTTACTGATCTATATATATTATATACATATGATATTAATGGCACTAATTGATAATGTCATTTGACAATATGACATGTCACATAATATATAACAAAATATCAGTAAAATTGACATGGGATATATATTGATATGTGTGTATATATATACACATCTTGTTAATTTTTTGAAATATATTCTAGGCATAGATTCTTCAAAATGAGAGGGAGTCCCAATTTTTGATATATACACATATTACATTCAAGTTTTATACTGCAAGAGCACATCATTATTTTCTAGTATTTGGATAACTGCCACTCTGTCAAACTTAACTTCGTCAAACTGTGAGGTTTTAAGTTCTAACTTTTTTTAAATAAAGAAATCTAAATGAAAATTGGTTAACTGCTAGGAAAAACTAATTTTGAGCATTTCTATAGAACATAAGAAGTATTATATTGGTTAATAAATTCAAAATGTTTTACCATTGATAAGATGAAGAACTAGAATGGTTTTCTTTTATCTTCCTCATTCTAGATCTTGAAATGCTTTTGAAGTGATTGAAAATGTATGGAAACAGAGGAATAGTTTAAAATAGATGAATAATATTTTCCAAGATAAATGTCATTAAAAGACAGAATCAAATGGTAATTAAAAAGAGCAAAGTAGAAATAATTGGCTTGAAGATCTGTTTAAATAAACAGTAGTTCACATTTATAGCAAAATTATACAGTCAAAACTAAAGTTACACAACCAAAGACAAAGCAGTAACATGGGATCCTGATTGGAGAACTCAGAGGAAAAAGGGGTGAAGAAATGAAATGTAGATCTCAAAAATTGAAACAGGAGGTTTAAAAGAGAAGTAGCACTACCCGTTAATAAATGTCCTCAAGAGGAGGAAAAAAGAAAAAAAAAAAAGTTTAAGAGGATTTACCAAACTTCAGATGACTTAGTACACAGACGGCTAGAATCTCTGGGAGAAAGGAGAAGGAAATACCAGGGGGGGAAAAAATATTATAAAGGAATAATGACCAAAAACTTTCCAAACACAATGAAAACTATAAACCCACAGATCCAAGAAGCCCCACAAATCCAAACACAAGAAACATGGAGAGAATTGCACCAAGGTACATGATAATCAGACTGCTCAAAATCAGCAAAAGACAAAACTATTTTGAGAAAGGATAAATAGGACATTCTGCACATTGAACAAAGATAAGAATGACATCACATTTTCCACTAAGAACACTTCAAGCAAATAAATTAGATAATATATATATCATATATAGAACAAAAATTTTAATATCCGAAAAGGAAACAACCAAAAACCAAAAACAAACCCTATCAACCAGAATTCTTATGCCCAACAAAGACCTTTCAAAAAATGAGGACCAAGAAAAAGACTTCAGAAATACAAAAGCCAAAAATTCATTTCCAGTAGAACTACTAGTTAATTTAAAAGATTTAAATTTTTAAAATTTTAAAGGAAAAGGCTACCAGGTAGAAATTTAGATCTACACAAAGGGAATGAAGAACATCAGAAATTGTAACTACATGGTAAATATGTAAGGTTTTTAAAATTATTACTCAAGTCTCTCTAAAAGAGTATTGGCTGATTAAACAGAAACAACAGTGTATTGCGGGGCTATAACAGACATAAAAGTAAAATGTGTCACAACAGCATAAAGGCTAGTTGGAGATAAATGGACGTAGAACTGTTATATTAAAGATGGATACTATAAACTCAAACCTTAATGCAACTACTAACTTGAAATCATAGATACTAAGCCAAGCAAGGAGGTTTTTCTTAAAAATTTCTCAATTTAAGAAAGAGGACAAAGAGGAATAAAGAACAGATGTGACAAATAAGATATGTTCAGATGTAACCATATCAATCACATTAAATGTAAATGGCAGTCGGGGTGCATGGGTGGCTCAGTGGGTCAAGCATCCGACTCTTGATTTCAGCTCAGGTCATGATCTCAGGGTCAAGAGATGGAGCACCTGTGTTGGGCTCTGGGCTCAGCAGGGAGCCTCCTTGAGATATTCTTTCTCCTTCTCCTTCTCCCCCCACATGCTCCCTATCTCTCTCCCTAAAATAAATAAATAAATAAATCTTTAAAACAACAACAACATGTAAATGGTAATAAGCCAGGTTTCTCAATCTGGGCATTACTGACAATTTATACCAGATAATTCTTGTTGTAAGGCTTTCTTGAACATATAGGATATTTAATAGCATTTCTGGCCTCTATGCCCTAAATGCCAGAAGCATACACCCATCCCAGTTGTGACCACCAAAAATGTCATCAGACATTGCCAAATATCCTGAAGGGACAAAAATCCTCCCCTCCCCCTCATTGAGAACTATGGTATAAACATCCTAATTAAAATGGTAGAGATTATCAAGGTTAGATAAGCAAAACCAAATTATATATTCTCTAAAGAAACTCATTTTAAATATTTAAAGATGCAAATAAGTTAAAAGGAAAAGAATGGAAAATATGTGCACCATGCTACTAGTCAAAAGAAAGCTTGAGTGGCTGGCTATACTAATAGAAGATAAAACAGATTGCAGGGCAGCCCTGGTGGCTCAGCGGGTTTAGCGCTGCCTCCAGCCCAGGACGTGATCCTGGAGACCTGGGATTGAGTCCCACATCAGGCTCCCTGCATGGAGCCTGCTTCTCCCTCTGCCTGTGTCTCTGCCTCTCTCTCTCTCTCTCTCTGTGTCTCTATGAATAAATAAATAAAATGTTTTAAAAAAATAAAAAGTAAAACAGATTGCAGAGCAATAAAAATTTCCAGGAATAAAAATATTTCATGATAAAGTAGTCAGTGAAGAGTAAAGCAACCTTAAATATTTATGTATGTACCCACAGAGCTTCAAAATATATGATGCAAAAAGAATATCAAGAAGTAGACAAACTCACAATTATTGTTGGAGATTTCACACCCTTCTCTCAATAACGGATTAAAGAAGTAGGCAAAATTCCAGCAAATCTAGGATTGAACAACACTATCAACCAACTATACCTAATTGCTGTTTATGGAACTTTCCACTCAGCAACAGAAAACATATTCTCATCTCAAGTACATAAGGAAACATTTCCCAAATTGGACCACATTCTGGCCATTAAAAACAAGTTTCAACAAACTTAAAAGGATTCAAGTTATGCAAAGTATGTTCTTTCTCTACAATAGGATTAAATTAGAACTTAGCAAAATCCGCCAGTACTTTCAAACTAAATAATATATTTCAAACTATTCAAACAAATGAAAAGAGAAATGAACATGTATTTGAACTGAAGGAAAATGAAGACAATATATAAGAAATTGTGAGATGCCACTAACGCAGTATTTGGGCAAAATTCATAGCAATAAGTGCCTGTATCAGAAGAAAGTCTCAAATCAAGACTTCAGCTTCTACTTTAAGAAAATTTTAAAAAGAACAAATTAAACCAAAGCAGAAGAAATGAAATAATAAGAATCAAAGAAGAGGGACGCCTGGGTGGCTCAGTGGTTGGTTGAGCATCTGCCTTCGGCTCAGGGTGTGATCCCAGAATCCCAGCATCGAGTCCGGCATTGAGTCCCGCATCAGGCTTCCTGTGCCTAGGTCTCTGCCTCTCTGCATCTCTCATGAATAAATAAAATCTTAAAAAAAAAAAATCAATGAAATAGAAAAATCAGAATCCAATACAGACAAAAAAAAAAAAAAAACCCAGTAAAACAAAAAGAAGGTACACCTGGCTGCCTCAGTCAGAGGAGTGTGCCACTCTTGATCTTGGGGTCATGAGTTTGAGCTCCACATTGAATGTAGAGATTAGATATTTTTTTAAAAGAAAATTGAAAAACCTAACTAGACTGATCAAGAGAAAAAGAAAAAAAACCACATTACCAGTGAGGAAAAGAATGAAAGAAGTGACCTAAACTGCAGATTCTACAGCCATTAGAAGGGTAGTATATGGAATAAGGGAGTATATAGACAACTGATTTTTTGACAAAAGAGCAAAGGCAATGCAGGTTTCTCACCCTAGGCAAAAATGAATCACTAAAACAACAAGAAAGGCATCCTCCAAACAGAAATGAAAATGCTGCAGGATTTTGAATAGATGGTAAAAGTAGTGGGGGCACCTGGGTGGCTCAGTGATTGAGCGTCTGCTTTTGGCTCAGGTTGTGATCCCAGGGTCCTGAGATTGAGTTCTGCATCAGGATCCCTGAAGGGAGCCTGCTTCTCCCTCTGCCTACGTCTCTGCCTCTCTCTGCACGTCTCTCATGAATAGATAAATAAAATATTTTTTAAAAGATGGTAAAAGTAGAAGAAAGTGAACCCTACTTAAATATACTGTAAGAAAGTAGACTTCATTTCAGTGTTTCCCTGAGTATATGCATAAAAATTTTGGAGCCAAAGACAAGGAAATCCAATTATAGCACAAGACCTGGGTATTCAGTGAAAACTTTTATATAACCATAATGATGTAAATGCTGTTTATGGCTTTCATCTTTCAAGAATATGGTTATTATTATAGAATAGAATGCAAATGTTATCAGGGATGATAGTGTAAAAAATAAGCTTGATGGATGGCAGTGTTGGGGGGAGAGATAAATAGAAAGGAAAGGAAGTGATGTCCTTATTTATAAAGTGGCAAGAGAAGAAATGCTATCTGTTGAGGGGGGAAAGTTGTTTTGTTATTTGAGGGGTGGCCATAAAGCTGCTAAAAATAAAATAAAATAAAATGATGTTGAAGAGGGAGAGGAGTTGAAAGAATTGCAGAAATTCAACAGAAAGTATCTCAAAGTAGAGAGTCCAGGAGAGAAGGCTCACAAAGAATTGTTAGAGCACCTGATTTATTTAATGTAACAGAGGATTTTTTTTTAAGCTTTTCCAGAGATTTGGGAGGTGGATTGAAGACCTGTACATAAGAACTGAAAAAAAACCAGAGGAGTTATGAACCCCAGGAAACATTATAAGTCATTCAAGACAACTTGCCTCAACTGTGAAAGATACTAGTCATATAAAGTCAGTCACAGTTTTATAAATACTGAATACCAACATCACAAGAAACAATTACATAGCATGTTGTGGGGATAGGAGAGAGGCATATGTATAATGGGTGGAGTCAATCAAGATCTAAACTAGATAAAAATCTATTTTTACTGTTTTTTCTTTAAGTTCATGATAGAGGGGGCAGAGACATAGGCAGAGGGAGAAGCAAGCTTCCTGCAGGGAGCTCAATCCCAGGGACCTGGGATCATGACCTGAGCCAAAGGCAGATGCTCAACCACTGAGCCACCCAGGTACCCTAGTAGATTATTTTTTAAAAAGGAGATCACTCCTAGCTTTTTAAAATATTTTTAAAAAGTAATCTCTATACCCAACATGGAGCTCAAACTCATTACCCCAAGATCAAGGGTCTCCTGCTTCACCAACTGAGCCAGCCAGGTGCCCCTCTCAGCTGTTTCCTCTCCCTCTCCCAAATGAATAAAATCTTAAAAAAAAAAAATAAGTAAGAAGAATCAGCCTAAGACTATTGATTCTTTGAGTTATGCATGAAAGTTTCTTTGATCATATAATTTAAATAAAATCCATACTTAAAAGGGTAAAAAAAATCCATTTACAATAGCATCAGAAAGGTTAAATACTCAAGGATAAATCTGGTAAAATATGGTCAGAAAGAGTTGTAGAGACTTAGCCATTGTTAGGGAAAAAGATTCCCGAGTTAAATATGATGAATGCATACTATAAAACACTATATTGCACTACAGAAAAACAGACATGTGTGTATATATACATATATATATAAATATAAAACTTATAAAGACCTCAGATAGAGATAAATGGAAAGATGAGATTTGTTTCACAGCATGCCATTTAAATTGAAATGCACTTGTACACAAAACCGTGTATCTTAAAACTGATAGGTGCATACTTAGCATGGGAAATATAGCAGACTGGCTGTGGGTAAGGAGAAGAACGAGATCATGGGCTACAGAGGAAGGAAATACAAAATAATGGGAGATCTCGAATATAGCAACAGTGATCATTGGCTATAAACTGAACAATGTAATTGACTGAGTTCTCCACCTGACTGTCCTCCCACCACCACATTGCCAGCCATAAATGGTCTAAATCGTTTTACTCAATAGGGGTGTGTGTGTGGTGTGTAGAAGTGATAAAAACAAAACAAGGAAGCAAACATTTGTTTTCTAAAACAACACAGTGGAGACAGTAGGAAATAATACTGTAGTAAGTCTAAATGGGACTACAACTTGATAGAAAAATATGCAGAATTTGGGCAGCCTGGGTGGCTCAGCGGTTGAGCGCCGCCTCCGGCCCAGGGTGTGATCCTGGAGATCCAGGATCGAGTCCTACCATCGGGCTCCCTGCATGGAGCCTACTTCTCCTTCTGCCTGTGTCTCTGCCTCTGTGTGTGTGTGTGTGTGTGTGTGTGTGTGTGTGTGTGTGTCTAAAGAATGAATAAATAAAATCTTAAAAAAAAAGAAAAATATGCAGAAGTGCACAAAGAATGAAAAGATAAAGAAGAAAGACAAATACATCAGTGGATCAAGGAGAGGGTTCAGAGAGGACCGCTCTGGATAGATGAACTAGTCTGGGGGTGGGAGAAGAGTTTGGGCTAGGTCATTACGTTTTTTTAAATAAGAAGGCCCACTGTTATTTGGAATTCTTGGGAAAACAAGCTTATAAAAGCTTTGAATTTGTTCCTGGGTTCTATGCTCTCTTCCCAAAATGCCAACAACAGTTTATATACATTTTGGGATTTTAGTCTACTCTTTAGATCTAATAATGTCCCAAGCCAAATCCTCATCATCTGTCTTTCAGAAGTCTGTTAGTGAGCTTCTGTATCATACCTTGAAACCCAAACATGTTTCATGCTTTAAAGCCTAAGCATGCTTCTCTGAAATCCCTAGATGACCTTGCATTCTGGCAGTTTCTACTTTCTGTACTGAAAGGGGTGTCCTCACTCTCCATCAGATGGTGAATTTGATTGTTTTTCTGGTTATGGCACATCTGATTACTTATTATCTTAATCTAGAGAGAGAAAAAAATCCTTCTCCTGAACTCTTTCTTGGAAAAAAAAAAAAGGCTTTTCATGACACTTTCCTGAGCTAAGCCATTCATTCATTCCAATCACTGATGAGTTACTTGACCAGTTCAGCTTATTCATACTTCTGTCTCTTCATGTGGTAACTTAAACACACCATTTAGGGTCCTAAGACTGGAGGCATTACAAAGAGAGCACAGGGAGAATGATGAACGTGGAGGATGGGAGCCCGTGGGAGAGCTCCTCTCCTGTCACCACCTCAGGGGTCCAGGTTACTCTGATGAGTTAGGGTTTTAGCTATACTGGCTTCCACCTGCTTGGTGCTGATCAGTTACCTGGGCACGGAGCACTCGTCACCTCTTTCTCCATCATCCAGATGTCCTTCCCTTTCTTCAAAGTGGATATCACTTCTGCCTTATAAGTCCAGTGTCCTAAGATTAATAAATGACCTTGATTATGCTGTGTTTATTACAGAATTTAGACCCACACTTTTGGTGATAATCTTATTACCACCTTAAAAATCTCTTAGCAACCTCCAAAGTACTATTTTTATTCTTTTTTTTTTTTTTTTTTAAGGACCATCTACATTTTTAGCAGTTCCCCCGGCTGTCTCTTAGGCACACAATAGTCTAAGAAGAATGGCTTTTAAAGAAAGTGTGATGGTTTGGAATATGGAGAATATGAAGCTTGAGTCATCACACGATGAAAGGGTCCTTTCCTAGCACCACATGGCTCCAGTCCTTTGCTGAGGAATGTCAAGTTGAAATTCAGTCAAGCATTTTCAGGGGTCAAGCATTCTCAGAGGTTTTGCACAGAAGGAAAAAATTCTACCCCAGGCAGTTTTAAACTACCAAGGAAAGATCTCCTTACCCAAAGACACGAGATAATCACAGTTATCCAGCATCACCTCCTTATACAATTGTCTTTCTTCAGGGTTCAGACAAGCCCACTGGTCCGGAGAAAAGATCACAGCCACATCTCTTAATTTCACTGACTCCTGAAATAACAATTTATACTTTATTTGTATTCATGCTTCCATGTGGCTCTGGTAGGTATCTTTCAAGTTGGGCATTGAGGGAGACAGACAGTATATGAGGATATGTAAGAATGTGTCCAAAAGCTATAATGGAAAGTGGAAACTGGAAGAAGTCTGCTTTTATCCTTGTAGAGTTTGGGGAGGCAAAATTACTTATCCCCATGAAAAAGAACACTTCAAGAAATACATTTGGTGTGTGTGTGCTTGGCATAGAAGTCAGCATGGTGAGGCTTCCACCCATGGGAATATGACTGAAACCTCCAAGTCAGAATCCCGCCCAGATGAACAGTGAGGATACTCCTCCTCCTGGCTGTTGGGCTAGAACATTGGTCTTTGCCTGCCTTCAGACTTAAACTGAGTCTTGAGTCTCAAGCCTGTCAGATTTCAGACTGGAACTTACACCATTGTCTTTCTTGGTTCTTGAGCTTTCTTACTTGGGCTAGAACTATACCATTGGTGGTCCTGTGTATCCAGATTGCTAACTACAGATCTGGGGACTTCTCAGCCTTCAAAATCACAGGAGTCCTTATAATAAGTCCTATAGATCTCCTCTTGGAGGACCCCGATTAATACAATCACTTCTTCAATGCATGCAGGGTGGGTTGAGAAAAATTGTGATTATAAGAACTGAGGCATCAAGGAATGCCTGCAAAAATGAGGTAAAGTTAAGTTATACTTTAAAGGAGAGGACACTTTTGGCTCTAGCCATGATAGAGTAGTTGCTGTGAGTTGTCCTCTCACCATCAAAGAACTAAAAGGCTAGATAAATATACAAGCCACTGTTTTTACACACTGAAAAGCAACCTATCCAAGGCTGTAACCCTTGACAGAAGAAAAGCATGTTATCCTGGCATTCTCCTTGATGGCATTTCTAGAGCCACAGTGCAGAGACATAGAACCCAAAGCAATGGTTTTGCTGGGTGGAGGGAGAGGATATCAGAGTTTGGAGCTTCTTTCCAACACAGCTAGGGTTCGGAGGGCAGGGTGCTAGAGAAGGAGCCCTAAGTACCCATATGAGAATTTCCCTTGGATCCTTGGCTGACATTGGAAGTGTGCCTGTACAGAGCCAGATTTGGAAGAATAGCTCTTAGGATACTGAGTGGGACAGAAGCTTCAGAGGTCTCTAAGAAATCCTACTTTCTTTGGTAAAAATGTAGGATTCCAGACTATTCCAGTGCCCAGGGAGAACAGGGAGACTGAGCATTTAGTTGAGGTCACACACCTAAAGTTCCATACCCAACAAAGTTATCCCTCAAAAATAAAGGCAGGTACAAATTTATCAATTGGATTTGAAAAAGTTGAATGGCCAGTAGCCACAAGACAAATAGAAACTTCTCTTCCAGAAGAAATCAGTATGATAATTTTTTATATATGTTACAGATTCCTAACAGTTCACCCCCCAAAAGTTACATTGAAGTCCCAATCCCCAGTACCTCAGAATGTGACCTTACTTGAAAATAGGGTTTTTACAGACATAATCAAGTTAAAAATGAGACTAGGGTGGGCCTTAATCCAATACAAGAGAGGAAATTTGGACTCAAAAGCAGACATGCATGCACAGAGGGGAACTTTGGGGCCAAGAGACAGATATGGGAGGAGACAGAGGGAGATCTCAATGTAAAGATAAAGACAGAGGGAGATCTCAATGTAAAGATAAAGACAGAGGCTGCAGGGATGTGTCTACAAGCTGAGGAATGCCCAAGATTTCCAGAATACCACCAGAAGCTAGGGTTGAGGCTTGGAACAGATTCTCCCTTATAGCCCCAGGCAGCAAAATGTTTTTAGGCCCTGTAAATTCATATTTTAGGAAGGAAATAAGAAGTAAACAATTCACCTGTGATATCACCTTTAGAAACGAAAGGGCCATTTTTCTCCGTCTCCTCCTCCTCCTCTTCTCAGAAGAGAGCAGACTCCCGAGAAGTCACACCTTCAAAGTAAGAGCAGAAGTATGTGAAACCAGGCACCCCAACCTCCATCCTCACCCCAAATCACTACCACCTTGACTACGCAGAGGAAACCAGGAATACACACCAGCCTCCCAACCTTGACCTTCAGGTTCCTCTCTTCTTCCTGGGCCCTACAGGGAGACCACACGTGATGCTGCAGCAGCTGGGATTTGGTGTGTATGTGGCCTCTCCCCATGTTCCAAAGTGTGTGGCTCTGCTTCCCAGATCTACCCTGAACAAAACTCCCTCTGCATCCCAGTGGAATAGAGCATGAACTCACCTTCCCAGAGAGGTTAGCCCCAGGATGGGCAGCAAGCATCTGAGCCTGCTTACGTAGAGCCCAGATCATTGCGCCCAGAATCTTCTCGTTTCCCAATCAAGGCCAGTAACTGCTGGCAGAGCTCTCAGCAATTTTGGTCCTAAGAATAGCTGGAACAAGGAGTAGGGAATGCAGGAGTGTCTGTCAAGATTTAGGCTGAAAACTCCCAAGTGCTCTTTATTCATGCCTCCTGTGTACCCCAATCATGATGTCATACGACAGACACCACAGAAGGGCTTGTGATGCACTTCCCACTTGAATCTTTGAGTTGGGATCTCACCTGATGCCCCTCACCCACATGAAGCAGCTGCAGGGAGGAGGAGAAACAGTTAGGTGCCTTCAGTTGGGTGATGGTATAAAAATAGCCTAGAATGTCCAGGTGGACCTGATATAATCAAAAGGGCCCTGTGAGAAGGAGGCAGGGGCATCAGGTGATGAAGAGGGGTCAAGAGCTAAGGAAGAGTAAGGAAACAGGTCATCCCTAGAGCCTCCAGAAGGAACACAGTCTTCCCAGTACCTTGATTTTAGCCCCGTAAGACCCATCTCGAACTTGTATCCTTCAGAACCGCAAGGTAATCGATTTATGTTGTGTTAAATCATGCTCTGTGTTTGTGTGACTTAGTTACAACAGCAATGAAAACTGATGCAGGGGCCAGAGGCAAGAGGGCTGGGGTTGGGATGAGTTAGGCACAGAGTGCGCATGTCTGGACCAGAGGCCAGGAAAGAGCACGCCAGGTGCAGATACTTGCTCTCGCCCAAAGCCCAGGGTGAGCACATGCTGCAGCAGGACAGATGCCCAGGCAGGGAGAGATGCCCCAGGCACCAATCAGCTGGGCCCAGCGGATGTCACCAGACACCAGACATACTCCCCTGCTCCTTTGCTTCTCATTTAGCCTTCATACAGGAGAACATTTGCCTCGAGGCAAAACAGAGGAACGGGGGGGGGGGGAAGAGCATATGTGAAATCAGAGAACTTAATTTCTCAATCGACTGATGGTTTCAGAAGACCCTGCTTTAAACATGAAGATGTGAAATTAGAGAGGTATGAATATGGGTGTTTTACCATCATTTGTGGCCGAGCTAGTTGCATTATTCAGAAAGTAAAGGTGCTGACATTTTCACACACACGATGGCTGTTTTAGCGGGCTGCTGGGGGATCCTGTGAACCTGGCAGGTGCTAAGCACTTCTAAGCTCATGATCTCATTTACTGACACAGTCATCCTCTGCGGACATTATTCTGTTATTTTGGAGATGAAGAAAGGGAGGATTCGAGAAAGAGGCAATTTGCCCCAGGCCTCCTAGTGATGAGGGGCCCCACTGGGCATCAGCCTCCCAGCTGCCTGATGCTGAAAGACTAGGCATTTTGGCACGACCCTCCAGGGCATAATCCTGAGGATAGGATCTGCATCTGGCCCCATCTTACTTGGCAGGCTCATCAACCATCAATCCCCAAACCCATATCATTTTTCACACTCCATGCTTCTGAGTTTATTTTTTTTATATTATTCTCTCTTTCTAGGCTTTGTTCCTAGAGCAGGGACTGTACCTTTTATGTCTTGCTACATGAAGCCTTCAGCTCTGGAGTCTGGCACTTTACCTGCCAGTAAAGAGGCATTCTTTCTTTTAAGAGTCTCCCACCACCGACCTGCTGTACTGGCATGAATGATTTTATTTCAGTATCTTGAAATCTCTTTAGTGTTGATACAATTGTTCTCACTTTAATTATTATAAAATTTAAACATTATTTTTCTAAGATCAATGGCCAGACAGTTGTGGTCCTGATGGGATATATCCCAAAGTTGTCTGAACCCAGGGCTGGAGGGCTTGACAGTTGCCACAGAATGCTCCGTTATAAATACAGAAAGGCAGAAATTGTGATAAGCTGCTTAATATTAACAAATTTTAGAGGCTTGGGTAGGTACTTAGCTTTGGTGTACCTCTGTTTTCCTTAAAATGAAGGCATTGGGCTCTTTCGCATTTTTTTCTTTATCATAAGCATGGTGGAAACATATGTGTGATTCTGCAGGTATAACCTGAATCTGCAGAGAAAAAAGACTTTCAGGGCACCTGGGTGGCTCACTGGTTGAGTGTCTGCCTTTGGCTCAGGTTGTAATCCTGAGGTCCTGGGATCAAGTCCTGCACCAGGTTCCCTGCTTCTCTCCCTCTGCCTGTGTGTGTGTGTCTCTCTCTCTTTCTATCTCATGAGTAAATAAATAAAATCTTAAAAAAAAAAAAAAAAGGAAAATACTTTCTTTTGGATCTGACTTTTTGTTTTTTAAATAATTGACATTTTTATTAAGATCATTGTAGATTCACATGCCATTATAAGAAACAGAGATGCCGGGATGCCTGGGTGGCTCAGCAGTTAAGCGTCTGCCTTTGGCTCAGGGCATGATCCCAGGATCATAGGATCAAGTTCCACATTAGGTTCCCTGCATGGAGCTTGCTTCTCCCTCTGCCTGTGTCTCTGCCTCTGTGTGTGTGTGTGTGTCTCATGAATAAATAAATAAAATCTTAAAAAAAAAACTATGCAAAAAAAAAAAAAGAAAGGAAAAGATGCCATGCACCCAGTTCTCCCAATGTCAGCATCTTGCAAAATGATAGTATAGTATCAAAACCAGGATGTTAACATTGATAAAATTCTCCAATGTTACAATACATGATACACGTAGTGGCTTATGTAACATATTTAAACTATTATTCCTCATTAGCAATCTGTGGTCCCATGTACTTCACAAAACTGCACTGAACGTGGGCCATTGACCTGGCATTTTCAGTAGTCCCTCTACTTGTATATGGGATACATACTTCAGGTAATTTTTGTCGCTGACTTTCACAAGATAACCGAAACCTTGAGCATCATCCCTCAGAAGAAGTAATCAGAGTCTTGGATCCGGAAAATGTACAGCCAATTCCACATGACCATATTGTTCAATTCAGTTTTGGAAATTAATCCATCCTGTTTCTCCCCACTCTGGCATAAAGGGGTAGCACATGGTCCTGTTAGGCTCACATTGAGTGACTTGACTTCCCTCTACCCTGTCAAACATAGGCATTAACTGATTATATGACATAGTCACAAGCTAAATATTCAACCACATTTCCCAACTGTCTGGCTACCCAGTAGATTTGTAATTGGTTTGTCTTCCTCACTAGAATGTATACTTCATGAGGGAGTAGAATTTTTCTGTCTTGTCCACTAATGGATATATCCTTAGCAGCTAAGAACATATACCTGACAGAAATAGGCTCTCAATTTTTAAATGCATGTTTAAAATATGGGAAGTGAGGAAGGAGAGGGATAAAGAGGAAATGACCAGATGCTAGAGTTGGAAGCATTGAAAAATTGAAGTTGATTTTCAGAATTCTACCCAGCAATGTGGAAGGATACTTCTCTATAGCTCTTCCAAATCTCATACTATGGTCTTGGTCCTGTTGCTTGGAAGGAAGAGCAACATTACCTGATGTTCCTTTTTTTTTTTTTTTTTTTTTTTTAATATATAGGTAGGTGACATGGTGTAGGTTCCCAGTTCTTTGTAACAGAACTAGAATCTGAATCCATTCTTCCTAAAGCTCAGGTGAGCTCTTCCCACTAGAGCAATTTTTTTTAAGATTTTATTTGTTTATTTATTTATTTATTTAAGAGAGACAGAGCATGAGTGGGGGGAGAGGCAGAGGGAAAGGGAGAAGCAGAGTCCCCACTGAGCCCAGAGTCAGAATCTGGTGCATCCCAGAATGCTGAGATCATGACCTGAGCCACCCAGGCACTCCCCCAAATTAGAGCAATTTTACTAGACAATAACTAATAGCTCCTCAATATCTAATATAAAGGATTTTTTATTAGACCATGAGTGTTTGATATAAAGAATTTACAGAAAAATTAAAACTGGAAATGTGTATTATACTAATGTTCAGGTGTTCCAAGATAGATATAAAAATATAAATAAAAAATAAATAAATAAAATAAAATAAATAAAAATCACTCATAACTATGATTTTGATTATATTGAAAACACTGTGCTATTAGATGTAAGCTATTTATAGTTATAAAAATAAATATTTATTTTTAAAATTTACTATTAAATAGTAAGTTATTTATAAATGGATCTATCAAAAATTGGAAAAATATAACCTAAAATGACTTCATCTGGACTTCCTCCATCAAGATATTTTTGAATGACCAGAATTTCATAGTGAATGCTTTTTTTTTTTTTTTTTTTTTTTTTGTCTTCTTAAGCAATTAAGTTCAAACAGTTAATTCAGATGCTGAAACTGGCTTCCAGTTAGTTAAAGCCCCAAGCAAGTGTGGCAACATGTAGGGACAGAAGAAGATTAGTTTGGGCATTTTAAAAATGAGGGGCCTATTACTCTAATGAGTCCAGTGATGGTATGTTTGGAAGGCCAGCTTCTTAGAACAAGTTCCTTTAGTCTTCTGTTCAGTTTCTTTTTCTTTCCTATCATTTGGATTTAAGTACTGGAGTGATGGACTGGCATGAGTTATTTGGGCTAATGTTACATATAGACCATTCAGTTTGCTTTAGCTCTGGATTTTAAGGACAAAAGATGGGAAAAGGGGTTTGATGTGTGGTCATCTAAAGCCTTTCCTTTGTCTCATTAACTAAGGAATTTATGAGCTACCTCAGGCCAGTGATGTCTCTATTGTCATGACTGTATTCATAATCCCATTTCCATTTTCTCAGTTATTTCTCAAATATATTTCAGTTCACTCTTTGGTCAAGTACAGTTGTATTTTTAGCTCCTCTACTTGAATCCAATCAAAGCAGAATGGGTCCTGTCTAGGCATGAGAATTTAATGTTTGTATCCACTTTAACTTGGAGAAACACACTTGTATTCCTTAGGATATTAGTGAACTGTGCATGCTCATGGGCTCATCTGAGAATCCCAAACTAACTTTTCTTTGGAGAAGCCTTAGTAAGATCAGAGAGAGGAGAGTAGTGGACAAGAAAGAGAAATTGAGTGTCTTATTCACAAAATTATCTGTGCATTGGGATCAGGCCCATGAGACTTGTTCACCTAGAGCCTCTGCTTTAGGCTGAGCAGGGCAACTCTGTCACTAATGGTTGAAGGAATTCACCCAACAATGTATGATAGGTCCTGACTTTGTAGGTCAGAAATCCACGAGGTAGCAGAAACTGGAAAGATTTAATGTTTATTAAATCATTAAGAAATGTAGTTACCTTCAAGCAAAACACTATCTTAAGTAGGTTCTCCATTTTTTTAATGGAAGCCAATAGCCCTCTGTTGCAATAAGTCAATCATCATCGATCAACCATCAGCAATCACTCTTTAAGTTCTGGTTTCAAAATTAAGGAGAAAAATCAATTAAAGTTTTTTTTTTTTTCTGTCTCTGCAGATAGGAGTTTTCTTTTTTCATTTTAAAGATTTATTTATTTAAGAGAGAGAGGGAGAGAGTGTGAGCAGGAGAAGAGGCAAAGGGAGAGGAAGAGAGAGAATTTCAAGCAAACTGCCTTCTGAGCACAGAGCCCAACATGGGGCTCAATCTCATGACCCCAAGACCATGACCTGAACCAAAACCAAGAGTTGGATACTTAACCCGTTGAGCCACCCAGGCACCCCTAGGAATTTTCTTCAATAGTTTTAATCCCAGAAACTAAGTTCATATAATTTATGTCTATTTGGATTGGGTGTACAGTTTTTCAGACAGAATCTTTTTATCATCTACCATATTGCCTCTATTCCTAAAAAATATTCATGGTCTAATTTATTATCTTCAATGAACACCCTCAATAAAGTATTTTTCTGATTACATTATTCTTTGCTTCCTACTCTCCATATAGAGAATATGATAACGGCAATACCTTGGCTCATTTCAAATCCTAGGCTGGATCTTCTCATTTTTATGGTGGATATTTCAAAGAACCATGATCAAAGAAAGATGTAAAATACATCTGTAATCATATGTTTCCTTGATGAGTACATTCCATGCTGAGTATGCTCTTAAATTTCCTACATGAGTTTTATATTCTAGGGTTTTTCATACAGTATGAACTCTGATGAACAAGAGTTGAGTATTCAGTGTGGAAAGCTAAATTTAGCTATAGATAGTTTCTCTGGATGAATTCTCTGGTGTTTAGTAAAGATATGGCACCTAGAGACCTTTGCAATATTATCACGATTTTAGAAATTCTATTTCCTATGAGCTTTCTGATGTTGAACAAGGTATGACCTTCTTTTAAAAGCTTTTTTTTACATTGAATACAAAGGGTTTCCCTTCTAAATGAGTTCTCTTATGACCACTGAGATTAGATGCAGTTCTGAAGGTCTTGTCACACTGACTACATCCATGTGGCTTTTCTCCAGGATGAGTTCTTTCATGCTAGGTAAGATCATAGTTAGTCCACAAAATCATGTCCACACACTTGACAATGAAAAAGTTTCTCTCCAGTGTGAATTTTTTAATGTCATTTGAGGACCTCTTCTTGACTAAAGATCTTTCTACACAGATTACACTTAAAGGGTTTCTCTCCAGTATGATTTCTCTGATGTCTATTAGATGGTGAGTCAAACTTAAAGCATTTTTCACATTTATCACATTTATATAGTGTTGGTTCAGTAGAACTTACCCAGTGTTCAATAAGCTTTGAAACTTTGTCCAAGGTATCTATATATTTATTGCATTCAAAGTGTTGCCCTGGGGTATGAATTCTTTTATGTCATTTCAAGGTTGCCTGTTGGCTAAAGGCCCTTCCACGCTTATCAGGTAGAAAGGGTTTTTTTCCCGTGTGAACTCTCCCATGTTCAATAAGGAGGGAGTAAAATGTAAAGGCCCTGTTACATGCATCACATTTGTGTAGTTTTGGTCTTGTATGCTTTTTCTGTTGTCATATAAATTTTGAAGCTCTGGTAAAAAGTATTTCCACAATCATGACCTTCAAAGAGTTGCTTGAATGCATGGATGTTTTGGTGAGTAGAAAATGATGAACAGGGGATCCCTGGGTGGCTCAGAGGTTTAGCACCTGCCTTTGGCCCAGGGCATGATGCTGGAGTCCTGGGATCAAGTCTCACATTGGGGTCCCTGCATGGAGCCTGCTTCTCCCTCTGCCTGTGTCTCTGCCTCTCTCTTTCTCTCTTTCTCTCTCTCTCTCTTTCTCTCTCTCTCTCTCTCTCTCTCTGTCTCTCATGAATAAATAAATAAAAGTCTTTTTTAAAAACAATGAACAATACCTACAAGGCCTTCATGTGCATCCTGTTTGTGTGGTTTCTGTACCATATGAATTTTCTTATGTCACGTAAAGGTGAGCTATGACTGAATGTTGTTCCATAGTCTTCACACTCACAACTCTGCATTCCAGTGGAAAGTCTGCTGTGCTGTCAAGTGTGAGCTCTGTCTGAGGGCACCCATGGTTTCATTACACGTAGGAGAAAAATCCAGAGTTGGTTGGCAGGCTGATGGGGAGACAATAAGAGAAGAAAATAAGATGAGACTCTCACATCACAATATAAATCACAATGAAGTGTGTGTGTGTGTGTGTGTGTGTGTGTGTGTGTGTGTTTATGTGTGTAGGATACAAGGAAATGGTGATTGCAAGTTGGGAAGTAGCAGTGTGTGGGCATGAGGAGTGAATGGTGCAGCTATGCATTTTGAAGGTCTCATTTATTTTATTTTTTGACACAGAGAGAGCACAAACAGGGAGCAGGGGAGGGGCAGAGGGAAAGGGAGAAGCAGACTCCCTGCTAAGTAGGGAGCCCAATGCAGGTCTCCATTCCCAAGACCCTGGGATCATGAACTGAGCCAAAGGCAGACATTTAACCAACTAAGCCACCCCAGCACCCTGAAGGTCTCATTTAAAAGCAGCACTAATATTTCTTTTTTTTTTTTTTTAATTCATGAGAGACACAGAGAGAGAGAGAGAGAGAGAGGCAGGGACACAGGCAGCGGGAGAAGCAGGCTCCATGCAGGGAGCCTGATGTGGGACTCGATCCGAGGACTCCAGGATCACACCCTGGGCTTGAAAGGCAGGAGCTCAACCGCTGAGCCACCTGGGCATCCCAGCACTAGTATTTCTTAAACAATAAAAAGGCACAGGCATTATTCTTTAAACTGAAAGTTTTTTCTTTAAGAATTACCAATTAAAATTTTTACACTCAAAAAACTTATTTATTATTTGAGAGAAAGAAAAATTTGAGAGAGAAAAAAAACAGGGGAGGCAGGAGGGGCAGAGGGAGAGGAAAGAGGATCCCCAAGCAGGCTCCCGACCGAGTGCAGAGCCTGATGCAGCGCTCCATCCCAGGACCGTGAGATCATGACCTGAGCCAAAATCGAGAGACAGATGCCTAACCAATTGAGCCATCCAGGTGCCCCTATACACAAAAAAATTGTACGCCTAATAAAGTGTTAATTGGGATTTTATTCTCAAGTTTTTCATTTAGCCACTGATTTTATAAGTTAATATGTGATTAAATATAATTATAGTACATTGATTTTAATGTTATTTCAACACTAACAATTAGAGTGCCATACTAGAATTACCCATTTATTTACTACATGGAATTCACGTTGTTCATTTGTTAATATAAAAGTGATTCACTAACTTGTATTAGGTCATTGTGGAATTAATCATCAGTATACTGTATTAAAACTTCCAGAATTAGAATTTTTCAAAGAGGAAGCTCAATTATATACCTGTCGCATAATAAAACACAAAACTCAAGTTCTAATCCGTTTGCACTCTAAACTCACTACATATATTGATCATTGCTATCATGATTTCTTACAACCCCGGGTTCTACCAATATTTTATATTTTTGCCAATCAAATATAAAGTTGTATCAATGATCTTTTTATGTGGATTTATTCAATAGCTAAAAAACATTTGGTTTTTGCTTCACAAAATAAAATAAACTACAAAAATATGAGGCAGTAAATATGATACTTTTCTCCACCAACAAGAAGTGTAATTAGCCTAGCGTCCTGTTACTTGCCTGCATCCAAACTGTGGGTAATGTTAGTCTGGCCTCAAAATGATGGATAACGTATTGCTAATGTGAAGCGGGATCAGGAAGTAATTTAAAAAATAAAGTAGAACTCCTGGGAATGAGTACAGTAGATGGTATAAAATAGAATAATACAGACAAAGACAAAATAGTAAAATGGGAAGTCTGTGAAGCATTTAGAAAAATCCAGATCAGATTTAAATTAATATTAAAATTAAGGTAAATGTAAAATAAAGAAATATTATTATTTACTAACTAGAAGCCTCAGAATAAGAGAAAAAAATTACATATAGGGAAGGAAAAAAATCTAGCATATCTGAATACTTTCCAGAAATAATAGGAGTCTTGGTGTACAGGTGTTTTGTTTTGTTTTGTTTTATTCATGAGAGGCACACAGAGAGAGAGAGAGAGGCAGAGATACAGGCAGAGGGAGAAGCAGGCTCCATGCAAGGAGCCCGACGTGGGACTCGATCCAAGGTCTCCAGGATCATACCCCAGGCTGAAGGCAGGTGCTAAACTGCTGAGCCACCAGGGCTGCCCTTGGTGGACAGGTTTGACATCTTTCTTTCAGCACTTTGAAAGTATCATCCCACTGCCTCTGCCCTCCACTGGTTTTGAAAAGTCAGCCGCATTTTATACTGTTGTTCTCTTGTACAGATGGGTCATTTTTCTCTTGCTGATTTCAAGATTTTCTGTCTGTCTTTGGCTCTCAACGGTTTGATCCTGATGGATATAGTTGTAGAATGCTCTTCTTTCCCTAGGTGGAGTTTGTGGACCTTCTAGGATATGTAGATTGCTGTTTTTCACCAAATGTGTGATCTTTCTGGCCAGTATTCAAATCCTTTTCTTTTTCTCTCTCTCCTCTGCTTCTAAGACTCCTACTAGGCATATATTGGTATGCTTGATGGCATTCCACGAGTCTTTGATGCTCTATTTCTTTGTATTCATTCTTGTTCTTTCTCTTCTTCAGATTGGGTAATTTCCATTGATACATCATCACCTTTGCTTTCTGCCCAATTCTCTTCTGCCAGCCCAGATCTGCTGTTGAGCCCTGCTGGTGAAATATCCGGTTCAGTTATGATACTTCTAAAATCCAGAATTTCCAGTTTTCATAAATTCTATCCCTTTAGTGATATTCTTTACTTGAATCGTCTGACCTGCCATGGTTTCCTTTAGTTCTTTGAGCACATATCTACAATAACTGTTTTTGAAGTCTTTGTAAGTCCAACACCTGGGCTCCCTGCAAAATTTCTAAATTTCTGTTGGCTGTTTTTCTCAGTGTGGGCCACAATTTCAGGTTTCTTTACATGGCTTGTAATTTTTTTTTTTCCTTAAAAACAGGATAATATTGCAGTAACTCTGGAATTCTGATTTCTACCACACGAGGGCATTGTTGCTTCAGGTTTTGTTTGGTGAGTTGTCTGAACTAATTCTTTGGAGTCTGTCTCCCCCGCGGTGTACAACCACTGTTGTCTCTGCACATCATTTTATTTATTTGTTTATTTATTTATAGATTTATAGATTTATTTATCTATTTTGAGAGAGAGTGTGTGAGCAAGAGACAAAGGGAGAGGGAGTCTCAAGTAGACTCCCCCCTGGGTGCAGAGCCTGACAGGGGGCTTGATCTCCCAACCCTGAGATCATGACCTGAGCTGAAATCAAGAGTTGGACGGTTAACTGACTGAGGCACCCAGGAGCCCCTACTCATCATTTTAAACAATTATTCTTGATTTCGTTCATAAGTCTGGTTTCATTCCTGTTTCAGCATACGTTGGTAATTAGCCAATGATTGGTCAGAGATTGTGCTTAAACATCTCCAGCCAGGTGCACCTGGGTGGCTCAGTGACTGAGCATCTGCCTTCCACTCAGGTTGTGATCCTGGGGTCCTGGGATCAAGTTCTATATCAGGCTCCCTGTAGGGAGCCTGCTTCTCCCTCTGCCTATGTCTCTGCTTCTCTCTGTGTATTTCTCATGAATAAATAAAATCTTAAAAAAAAATCTCCATCCAGTAAGCCTTCTACCCCCTGCCAATGAACCTATGTGAAGGATGGGTATTGAATTAAAAGTTCAGTCTGTTTACAAGTTGCCTCCAGATTTTGTTTTCCCTGGTATGTTCTTGTTTCCTCTATACCTGAGCAAGACCTCCCATTGATCCTGGAAAGGGTAGATAGTAAAGGTCCCCTCTCTTCTCTCCTAAGCATGTGTACACCACTGCTCAGAATTCCCACCAGGGACATAGGGAACTTACCAAGGCTAACTATATCTATCTCATTTCTTAGATTCCTGATTAAAGGCTTGGCTAGGCTGCCATTTTGTTACTGGCCCCAAAAAGGAGCACAGCCTCAGGCTAGGCAGACTATTGATCTTCCTCACTCATTTGCACCGAGATCCGTACAGTTTCCAAAAGTACCTAAACACATGGGATTTTTCCTAGCTTCTAGGTTTCCAAATTAAGTGAATCCTCTCTAGCAGCAACGTGTCTAGTTTCCTAGCTTGCCATGAGACTACTGGCCTGACAGCTGGGATAAAATGCCAAGAATCTCACTGTTCATACCCATAGTTCAGTAGTTTCCTTGGAGAATATTTCTCAATTTGTTGTGTGCACTTGGTCTACTACCAGAGAAATGGTTGCTTTGTAATTTTGTTCCGTTTAACAGTGCTTTGGGGGAGAGGATTTGCTAAGCTTCTCATTCTGCCATTCTACGTGTTACCTATAAGGTAACTTAAATGCCGAAGTACTGGAAACCAGCTAAATGAATCAGGGACATTGGTGTGTGTCTATAATAAATTAACACGGGTATGCTCTGATAATGGTTAGGTTAGTGTTCAGTTGGTAATTTTAAGGTAAGAACTAAAGGGTAATTCAGTTCTCACAGAGTGGTGAGATTGGGGTCATTCCTTATGTTTTCTAAAATGTAATTCCAGGAAATAGTATTTTCTTATATTTATGAGTGATCACAACTCAGGTTATGCTATCTTGAAATCAGGTTTATGCTTTGACTATTGTAAATTGAGGCTTATTAAGGTCACTTTTGTAGAGTAGGGTTTTTTGGTTTTTGGTTTTTGGTTTTTGGGGTTTTTTTGTTTTGTTTTGTTTTGTTTTGTTTTTTGTTTTTTTTTTTTTTTTGGTGGAGTAGTTTTTAACTCAGGAAACTAAATACCTGGATGTTATTAGTAATTCCTATGAATGATTCCCAGAAATATAGATTTTAAACTTACTTCTGGGCTTCCAGTACACATTACAAACTGCTTACAGCCTATCTACATTTGATCTATTCCCTATTCTTTGAACTTCATTATGACCCAAAGCAGAAATAATATTCCCCTGCCACATTCTCCCCTTAATTTTTAGGCATCAGCTAATGAACAGTGACTTCTTTCAAGATTTTATTATAAAATTTAAGAATATTATATCTTACTACATCTGGACTCTGTACTGAACTTATGTTCTATGTGATTTGAAATCTTCATGATTTCAACATTGATATTTAAGATCACAGCGTTCCTCCCCAGTCAGACATAAACTTCTTGATTATTTGCAGTTTGCTTTATTTCCCAGTTTTCTTGTTGCTTTACCACAAACATTTTAAAAAAGACTCTTCCATAATTATTTGTTAAAATCTCTGTAATACTTGTGCTTTAAAAAAAAAAAAAAGATTTTATTTATTTATTCATGAGAGACAGACAGAGAGAGAGAGGCAGGCTTCGTGCATGGAGCCCGATGTGGGACTCAATCCCAAATCCTGGTATCACTCCCTGAGCCAAAGGCAGGCGCTCAACTGCTGAGCGACCCAGGTGTCCCAAGAAAACTTAAAAACAACAATAATCAGCTTTTAAAAAAAGAAACCAGGGCAGCCCGGGTGGCTCAGCGGTTTAGCGCTGCCTTCAGCCCAGGGCGTGATCCTGGAGACCCGGGATCAAGTCCCACGTTGGGCTCCCTGCATGAAGCCTGCTTCTCCCTCTGCCTGTGTCTCTGCCTCTCTCTCTCTGTCTCTCATGAGTAAATAAATAAATAAAATCTTTTTTAAAAAATCCATATGTGAATCTGAAAGGAAAAGCTAAGCTTTGAAGGAAGGCTATAATGGCTACTGTGGACCATCATCCAGATCCCTCTTTAGGACTAAGACACTTACCCCTCCAGCTATTTTAAGTATTAGCTGCTTATGGCTCGCAGAGAGTCACTCTTTGAACATTGCTCTTGCCTGAAGACCACGACCTTGTCCAAGGTTACACCCCTCCTGGATGCAGCCAGCACCCACATAAATCCAGGGATGCAAAGTTTCTACTCCTTTCCCTCAATTCAGAACAACCTTGCAGGACCATGTCAATTCCAAAACTCCCTGGAGGACTGGATGAACCCCGGGTTGCAACATCATTGTAGTTCAGTCTCTCCCTTGGCCCAATCCAGTTTCCCCTCACCCAGCACGGGTGTCCTTCCCAAAGCAATGCCAAAACTTGCTGCATGTAAATTTCAGATATCAGATTCTATTTCGCAGGGGTCCTGACCTACGTCGAAGGTGTTTTGTTTTGGTTTGGTTTGGTTTTGAAAGATTTTATTTATTTATTTGACAGAGAGAGCAAGCACAAGGTGGGGGAGGTGGAGCTGCAGGCAGAGGGAGAGGGAGAAGGAGGCTCCCCACTAAGCAGGGGCTCAATCCCAGGACTCCAGGATCATAACCTAAGCCAAAGGCAGATGCCTAACCAACTGAGCCCCCCAGGTGCCCTTCAAAAGTGTTTTAAAAGATGTGCCTATAGACAGACAAGAGTGTCTACCTCTTTAAGAAGAGGGATGTAGCAAGAGGGAATCTAGCAGAATAATGATGGGTAAAAATATCCATTTGCGTATGCTGTTCTCCCCCGTACTAAACAAAGCCCATGCAGAGAGCTCATGTCTCATCACATCAGGGACCCAGGTTACTCTGACCAGTGGGTGTGCGTTGTGATGGCTTTCTGTGCTCACTGTGTCAATTACCTGAGCATGGAGTGCTTGTCCGTCTCTCACCAGCAATCTGGGGATCATTGTCTTGCTTCAAAGAAGGCCTCACTTTTGCTTTAAAGAGCCCTGCATAGAGGAAAATAAAATGCCCTTGTCAATGCTTTGAGTATCAGAGAATTAAGACCCAACATTTGACTATTAGCACAGTGACTCTGGGACCTGGTTTGCTTTAGTTACTGCAGCATCATTTGTAACATTCACTTGCACTTTTACACTCCACCTAGGATGGAGGATAAGTTATGTATTGACACTAAGCGCAGAAAGAGGAAGCCTCAGAGCAGTGTTCTTTCACAGTTCTGCCCACAAATCACCTTTTAAAAATAGTTCTCCAGCCCATTTTGGGATTCAGGATTGTGTTTGCACTGTTATCTTTGAGAAAGGCATGAAGATTTGAGGCTGGGATACATGAAGTTTGGGCGTCTGTAGCATGAATGTGCCCATCTCTTCCTTCAGAAAGCTCCCACAGATTCTTTAGGGATAGGGAGCTGAAATTTAGGTAAGCATTTTGAGAGTTCTGTAGATATTTGTACAACAGGAAGAAAAATTTCAAAGTAGGCAGCTTATCAACAAATAGGAAAGATATTCTTGCCCAATGTCATCAGATGTTTATAATTTTCCAACATCATCTTTTTTTTTTTTTTCAAGACTTTATTTATTTATTCATGAGAGAGAGAGACAGAGAGAGGCAGAGACACAGGCAGAGGAGAAGCAGGCTCCATGCAGGGAGCCTGACGTGGGACTTGATCCCGGGTCTCCAGGATCAGGCCCTGGGCTGAAGGCCGGCACTAAACCACTGAGCCACCAGGGCTGCCCCAACATCATCTTCTTATATAGCATCTATATATTCCCTTTACTCCCGAGATAAGTCAATGAACACACTCCAAATTTTATTGCCTTGTGAAATAACAAAGACTTTATGACCTCCAACAGCCCGTATGGTCACATAGTCCTAGAAAAATTAGTCTTGGTCATCTGGGACATAAAAAATGGGAGGTTGAACGTAAGCATAAACTTGGATAGCAAGGTTGACTAAAAAGAAAGAGAAGACACAAATTAACAATACCAGGAATGAAATAGCAGCCATTGCTGCAGATCCTCCAATGTCAAAAAAAAAAAAAAAAAAAAAAAAGGTATACCATGAACAACTCTACACACATGCTTTGGCAACTTAAAGGCACCAATTCCTCAAAAAGCATAAACCAAAAAAAAAAAAAAAGCATAAACCACAATAACTCAATATGAAATTAATCTCCCTAAAATTAAGAAAGAAATGAATTCATGATTTTTTAAATAAAAATTATAGACATGGAGAGCAGATTAGTGGTTGTCCAAGGTTAGGGATGGAGTGTAAATGGGCTGGGTGTGCCTACAAAGGAGTAGGTGAGATTTTTTTCAATGATGAAATAGTTCTGTGTACTGAATGCCATAGTGGTTATACTAATCCACACCTATGACACACAATGATTTACACACATTCTACCAATGTTGGTTTCCTAGTTTTTACACTGTACTATACTTACTATATAAGTTGTAACTAACGGTAGAAACTGGCTGAAGAGCGTAGAGAACCCTCTATATTGTTTTTGTAACTCCCATATATCTATAACTCAAAACCTTAAAGAACATGCAGTTGGATGTGAAATCAAGATGTAAAAGTCTTGGAGGAACCTTAAGTCCTCCACATCAGATTACTGGGGAGCACGTATGGCACTAGTTTGTCAAGTTATGATGCCAACTGAACACTATAGGGAGCATTTTTGCCCTTGCAGAGTTTAAGGAAGATGAATTATTTATTTTCATTAAAAAATTGTTACACCAGATAGAACTGCATGCTTACATTGGCCAAGGGATGTCAAAAAGTGGGACCACAATTTGTATAGAAGTTAGGCAAGGAGGGCAGCCCGGGTGGCTCAGCGATTTAGTACTGCCTTCAGCCCAGGGCCTGATCCTAGAGACTCGGGATCAAGTCCCACGTCAGGCTCCCTGCATGGAGCCTGCTTGTCCCTCTGCCTATGTCTCTGCCTCTCTCTCTCTCTCTCTCTCTCTCTCTCTATGTGTCTCTCATGAATAAATAAAATCTTTAAAAATAAATACATAAATAAAAATAATAATTGAAAAAAAAAGTTAGGCAAGGAGATAAATTTGGATTGTGGTATAAATGAAAAAGAAGCAGGATTAAACATAGAAATTCCTGGAAATGCAACCTAAGATAAATATACAATAGTTAACTCAAAATATGTCCATAGTAGTGTTTTACAATAGTGAAAAAAGTGGAAAATTGCCTGCTTTGAGGAATTAGTCAAATTATACCTATTTGTGGGATATACTACAAAGAAACCACTAAAGTGAATAGTTTATAAATTATCAGTTGTATTTTGTAATTTAATGACTTGTAGAATTTGTTGAACTGATAATATATATTAAAATTTTACATGGGGTAACTTTGAAAAAAATAAATAGGTTCCTGGGAAAAGTTACAAACAGTGGTGGCATTTGCTTCTACATGGATGGAACTGGAGGGTATTATGCTGAGTGAAATAAGCCAATTGGAGAAGGACAAACATTATATGGTCTCATTCATTTGGGGAATATAAAAAATAGTGAAAGGGAATAAAGGGGAAAGGAGAAAAAATGAGTGGGAAATATCAGAAAGGAAGACAGAACATGAGAGACTCCTAACTCTGGGAAACGAACTAGGGGTGGTGGAAGGGGAGGTGGGCGGGGGATGGGGGTGACTGGGTGATGGGCATTGAGGGGGGCACTTGATGGGATGAGCACTGGGTGTTATTCTATATGTTGGCAAATTGAACACCAATAAAAAATAAATTTATAAAAAAAAACAGTGGTGGTCTAAGATGTGGCCACATAGATGCATTTTCTTTGTAATCCATATTTTCAACTTTCTCACTGAAGAGGTATGATTTTTTTAAAGTATTGCTTTAGTAGAAACAGAAAAGTTGTCCAGACTTTTGGGTTAACTAAAGAATGAATGAATGAATGAATCCAGTTCTTGAGCCTGGGGCAACTGACATGATTGTGTTATGGGAAAGAAGTTACCCTGGAAATACATCTCTTTGAACATTCCTTTTGGTGCAGATAAAGTATTCAGGACTCATAATGGAACACTTAAAGTTGCCAGGCCAGAGAGATCACTAAAAGGTTAGAGGGCCCATGCAAAGGAAACAAAATAATGTGAAGAAGTCAGTGTGTATGGTAGAGCTAGTGATGATCAAGAATTGTCTTTTCCCTATTAAATTTAATTTAGAAACTATAGATGGGTTTGTGCCAAAATATTCTTTTGGCATCCATTAAGTCCTACCCTGTCAGAGTCCCCTCCACCTTTCAATGCCTATGTAGTGATAGAGCACAGAAAGTTAATGTCCAAATGTTCTATGTCAAAGACCCAAAGAAGAATTTTACATTGATAAATATTAGTCTGCATTAACCTTTATGCACCAACACTGTATGCTTTCTATAAGTAAAAATTTAATAGAAACAAAAAGAAGGGATGCCTGGGTGACTCAGCAGTTGAGCGTCTGCCTTTGGCTCAGGGCATGATTCCGGAGTCATTGGAGTCCCCAGATCAAGTCCCACATCGGGCTCCCCACAGGGAGCCTGCTTCTCCCTCTGCCTATGTCTCCGCCTCTCTCTCTCTCTGTCTCTCTCATGAATGGATATTTTTTTTTAATCTTTAAAAAAAAAGAAAAAGAAACAGAAAAACCACAGGAATTTTACATCTCTGTCTCAGAAAATAGTCTACATGGACAAATTGAGTATAGAGGCAGAAGAGTGTCACAATTAAACTTGATCTAAATGTTACAAGTTACAAGTTATGGGGCACCTGAGTGGCTCAGTTGGCTAAGCGTCTGCCTTCAACTCAGGTCATGATCCTGGGTCCTGGGATCATGGATCCATGATCCCCATGGGGCCTGCTTCTCCCTCTCCCTCTGCCATTCCCCCACTTGTGCTCTCTGGCTCTCTGTATCTCTGCCAAATAAATACAATCTTTTTTTAAATAAATAATTTTACAAAGTTACTTTATATCCAACAATCAGTTAATACGCAGCCGTTTGAGTTTGATAATCTATTAGGAGCAAAGAAAATCTCCACAGATTCTAAAGGCAGAAATTCTATATCAGATTCTCTGCCTAAACTGCAGTCATGTTTATTAAAAAGCCAGAAAACGAAATAATGAAATCTTATCTGAAAAAATTTTAATTATCAAACACTACAGTAAAAGAGGTATTAACTCAGATTTTTGAGCTATTTAGAAATTGAAATATGCATATCAACATTTGCAGGATGTGGCCAAAGAAGTATCTGAAGAAATATATAGCTTGGGACACCTTGCTGACTCAGTTGGTAGAACATGGAACTCTTGATCTCAGGGTCATGAGATTGAGCCCTACATTAAGCTTGGAGCCTACCTGAAATAATGATAAAAAAATAAAGATAAATAAAGAAATATATAGCCTTACCTGGAGTAACACTCTTAAATAGGTACAACGCAATGAAAACTATTAGTGGGAATAGGACATTATGCCCAAACCAGATTGTCATCCCAGCCTCTTTCTACCATAAAGAAAAACGGTATGACTAGGAAAAAAAAAAAAAAACA
Organism: Vulpes lagopus; assembly: GCF_018345385.1. NCBI lineage: Eukaryota > Metazoa > Chordata > Mammalia > Carnivora > Canidae > Vulpes > Vulpes lagopus. The sequence continues at coordinate 14,069,325 of NC_054841.1, forward strand.
AATATGATTCTTTCTTTAAGACCAATAGGCATTAAAAAATAATAAAAATTAAAAATTTTTAAAAACCAATAGGTATTTGTATTAAAAAAGATTACAAAAGAGATGCCAAGCATAAAAAGGAAGAATAACCTACCTATAGTAATTACTATTCAGAAATGGAAAAGGGGGGCACCTGGCTGGCTCTGTGGGTTAAGTGTCTGCTTTCAGCTCAGGTTATGGTCCTGGGGTCCTAGGATTGAACCCTGTATGGGCTCTTGGCTCAGCAAGGAGCCTGCTTCTCCCTCGCCCTCTGCCTGCTGCTCCTGCTGTTTGTGCTCTCTCTCTCTGTCAAATAAATAAATAATTTTTTAAGAAATGAGAACAGTATGCATCTTTATTCCGATAAATTGGTATTTTTAGGGAAAACAGAACAAAAGATAGGGCTACAAACAATTTTGGACTCAAAAAATACTTCTGGCCAGTGACTCCAGAGTAAACAAAATCATTCCCTTAAAAGGAATATGGCCTGAACCATTTTATGTAGAAAGCCAATCAAAATTTCCAAGAATGGGGTGTCTTCCTGGCTCAGTCATTAGAGAGTATGGCTCTTGGTCCTGGGTCTGCAAGTTTGAGCCCCATGCTGGAGGTAGAGTTTATTGAAAAACAATTTAATAAAAATAAATGAAAATTTCAAAGAATACATTTCTTTATTATACAATGCAGAAGAAAGAAAATAGGCATAGGAAAAGTCACCACCTTATTTTAGGAGACAGAGACACCCCCAAAACAAATAGGGCAAACATACCACATATGTCTAGCCACAAAAGGATAAATAAACCACTTTTATTTTAAACAGATACAATTTCTAAATATAAAATAGCAAAATTATTCTGCTATATAGTTAATAAATTTTACTCCTAGGATAAACATAAAGGTTGATTATTGATTACAAAGACCTTGTTATTCAAATTTAGTACATTAATAGAGGAAAGAAATACTCCCAGTGGGTACCAAACTCTGAATTTGATAAGATTCAGCCAATTTTAAAAATAATACTGTTTGCAAATAAGTCACAGAGAATAAAAATACAGCATAGGGAATATAGTCAATAAAGTAATGTGACTACACTTATTGTGGTGAGCATTGAGTAATATATAGAATTATTGTCAAATCACTGTGTTGTACACCTGAAACTCATAACATTGTATGTCAACTATACTTCAATGATAGTTTTTTTAATGCAAAAACTTAAAAAAAAACACTGTTCAAAATTGAGGGAGAAAGGAAAATCACTTAGAGAACAAACATTCCTACTCAAAACCCATAGCAAATAAACAACTGAAATAATGAAACAGTAGGAACATTTTCATTATTGGAACAAAAATGTCTAGGATGCTCCCATTTGTCATTTAGCTTTCTTTTTAAAAAAAACTGACAAAAGCAATAAGAAACACACATGCATGCCAAACTTTATAAAATATATTTTACATATATTTTATATATATATATATATATATATAGTTAGACAAAGAATTAACAAAAGCCAAGCCAAAAACCAAAAACAATGAAAATGTAAGTAAGTTTTTAAGTCAGGAGATTTCCCATACAGGAGAAATGAGTAATTAGAGAAGGAAAAAAAGCATTGCATTCTCAGTGGCAAAGCACCCCTAATATTACACCCTATTAAATACTTGACAATTCAAAAACAGCTGTGTAAAACATCTGGAGAAAGAAGAAAAATCTGGTTAAGCATCTGCCTTTGGTTTAGATCGTGATTCTGGGGTTCTAGGATTGGGGTCCTGGGACTGACCCCCCTGTTGTGTTGGGCTGCATACTCAGTGGGGAGTCTGCCTCTCCCTCTCCCTCTGCCCTTCCACCCCATTCGTGCTTCCTCTCTCGAGAGCATGCTCTCTCGTTCTCTCTCTCTCTCTTTCTCTCTCAAATAAATAAAATCTTTTTAAAAAAAGAGAATAAGGGAGGGGTTCCTATAGCCACAGAATATAAAGCTATAATAATTAATTATAGAATAATAATTGGCATAGGAATGGGTGAGTAGATCAATAGTAGATCAATGGAATATAGTAACAACCCAGACATCCACATTATCAGCTATAAAATGATTCCATGAACAACAAGGAGGTAACATCGTCTAGGGGAGGAAGAAGAAGATATCTGTTTTTGGAGTTGTCCACAGAAGTAAATCCCAGATGAGATAGCCCCTTACATGGGAAAGGTAGACCGGCATTACAATAAATTATACTTTAGAGTGACAGAGGAGAGGCCTGAAGCAAGACTTAACATTCAGGAAACTGGAAATGACTAATAAAATCAATGCCAGTATATTAAAGATAGAAAATCTATCAGAATCAAAGTGATATGCAACAGATCTGGAGACATTTGCATAGGGCATAGCTGAAATTAATATTCAGAATCTATGCACAGCTTAGTAACTAGGAAAGAAGAGCTGCTCAGTAAGTGAATGAAATTCTGTGAACAATTCATTTTTTAAATCAGCAAAGGGCCAGTAGAGGTGAAAGATGGTCAGATCCAGTCGGAATCGGAAATGCAATTAAATTAATCATGAGCTCTAATTTCTTGGCAAGAAAGCCACAATACCTAAACACATAATATCCACTGTGGTCAGGTTCTGGGAACCAAGAACTCTCCAACACTGGAGATGGGTTTAAAAATTGGCCCATGTTTTTCAAAGTACGACTTGGTACTGCCTCTGAAAACAATATAGCTCATATCTTTTGATGAACTAGATTTTAGTAGAAAAATATTTGCACATACAAAGGACATTTACAGCAGATTATTGCAAGAGTAAAATATACAGGCACTGCATGGGTATATAATTAGAGGGATAATTTATGGAATAACCAGTTTGTGGAATTGCAGGCAGAGGTTTTAAGAATTATAGAGCTCTTCATGGATAGCCATAGAAATAGCTCTAGGATATTGTGAAATTAAAAAAGATGTTTACAAGATATGACATAGATATCCTGTTTTTATATAAAAATCTGAGAATGTTCATTATATGTATCATTACTGTATGTATATGCAGACATGTAAACGCCTAAAGATGCACAGTCTATAAAAAGTGGAGAAAATGAGATAGGGCTAGGGATCAATGAAGAATTTCACTTTTTATCCTGCATTTTTTTCATTAATATGAGAACTTGTAAGTTTTTTATAGGTTGAAAGAAGAGAAGTGATGTCCCAGGACAAATACAGAATTCAATTTAGTTTTGTCTAATTCTCAAGGTCCAGCCTAGCCTAAGGTTTAACCACTGTACTCTACTCAATGATGTCATGTGTATTATATTCATGAAAATTCCTGAAACATTTTAAGGAATATTTTGATCAAATTAAGTATAATTAAATGGAGTCCTATTTTCTGTGTGTGGATGTTTGGCCTGTTTCCAGTTCTTTGGCATCATACATTGACTAAGCTTTATCCTCTTATGTTAAATTGTCATAATGCAAAAATGTCACCAGACACCTAATCGTCTGGTCTACATTGATTTGTTTCTGAATGTTCACTGTCATTGTACTTAACCTCTCAACCCTAAGGCCAACTTTCCATTCCTTTTGTTGTACCTTGGTGATACTAATTAAAGAATTTGGTAGCATGCGTAATCCCTAAACTTATTTTCTTGTCAGATATATTCTGGCATTGGAACAGGTTCATTCTATTCTCTCCTAACTGACCATTTGCTTTGCTCCAAACGGAGTTTCAAAGCAACAGATGCAACCTCTAGCCAGAGAATTTGCAACCCTTCGCAAGTTCTACGAATTCTAGCAAGTTCCCTGGTGATGCTAATGCTGCTGCCCCATAGCTGTGGTACTGGGACCACTCTTTGAGAGATACCAGGCATCACCTAGAAGCTGCTAGGCCCTACCTGGAGAGGGTCTGAGTCAGCAGGTTGAGAAGGGATGCGAGCATTTGCCTTTCTAATGAGTTCCCAGGCAATGCTGATGCTAGTGACCAAAACTTGCTCTCCAGCTTCATCCCCAACTCACTTGGTCTCTCCTGCACCTCCACGGTGGAATTCTTAGAAAATCCCCTGGCCCTGCTCCTAGTAGACCGTCTTCTTGATGCCCTTCGGTCAGTACCTCCTTGAGATGTTTGTTGAGTGAATATGTGGCTATTGGAAGAGAACTTCCAGTTTCTGACTAGTTTATATAAAGAGATAGACTTGGAAAACACGCCACTAGACACGAGAGTATGAAAATCCCAGACACCACAGCAACTAACGTGTTAGGAACTGACTATTGGCATTTCAAAAAAGGAAAGAAGAAGTTAACTCACCAGGGACATGATTTTTTAAAAATGAAAGAATCATTTTATCCACCCCTTCTCTTCTTTGTTCCCTTGCTAGAGAAGAGCAGACCTCTGAGAAGCCACACCTTAGAACTGAGAACAGAATTATGAGAGACCAGGAATTCCACACCCCTAACCCCCCACCCCCAGAGAGGAACAGACTGTAGGCTCTTTTCAGACTCCCCAGCTTGTGCCCTGATTCCCCACCTCACCCAGTCCTCCTGCTGGCCCCATATGGTTGTTGCTACAGCAACCAGGACCTGAGGTAGAGCATGCTGCCCCAGTGATTTGGAGTCTGAAACTACCCTCCCCAAATCTTCTCTGGAAATTGAAGCTGATTGGTGCCTGGGTGACTCAGTTGATTAAGTGTCTGCCTTCAGCTCAGGTCATGATCCCAGGGTCCTGGGATCGAGCCCCACTTCAAGCTCCCTGATGAGCAGGGAGTCTGCTTCTCCCTCTCTCTCTGCATCTCACTCTGCTTGAACTCTCTCTCTCTCTCTCTCTCTCAAATAGATAAAACCTTTTAAAAATTTTTAAAAATTAAAAAAATAAAAAGGAACTGAAACTGCCTCTGGCATACAGCAGACAAGGAGTGAACTCCCCTTCTCTGAGAAGGAAGTCCAGCTGCTATGACAGACCCAGCCTACATCCAAACCCACTTATATGGAGGTCAGATAAACACACCCAGGACCCGCTGGTTTCTCCTTTCTGGCTAGACACCTGCCTCCACATCTCCCAGCCCTTCTGGCCCACAGTATGATGAAGAGAGGATGTTGAGGGCAGTGATCCCCAAACTTGAGCTTGCACCACAATCACTCAGGGAGCTTGTGAAAACATCCATTGCTAGCCACCAACCCCCTCCCAGACTCTGAATCAGTAGGTCTGGGGTGGGGCCCAATAGTTTGCATTCCTAATAAGTTTCTGGGTGATTCTGATGCTGCTGGTTGAGGACCACAGTTTGAAAACCAGTGGCCTAAGGAATAAATAAAGATTTAGGCTGAAAAATTGTGAGTGTTCATTAGTAATGCCTACCCTGTGCCTCAATTGTGATGTCTCCAGTACACAGACCCAGCAGGGCTTATGGCCCATTCCTCATTCTAATCTTCAAGAGGAAGGATCTCTCCTGGTCATCCTCATCTTCACAAGGTAGCTGCAGTGGAGGAAGAGAGGTAACTTGGCACCTTTAGGCAGAGAGATGGTATAAAACTGTACCTCCTCTTCCCATGAGCCCTCATCAAGAAGGTGGGTGGGGACTGGGAGGGGCAGCATGTGCTGCTTTCAACTCAAGTCATGATCCCTGGAGTCCTGGGATGGAGCCCTGGTTCAGGCTCCCTGCTCAGTGGGAGTCTGTTTCTGTCTCTCCCTCTGCTGCTTCCCCTGCTTGTATGCTCTCTCACTCTCTCTGTCTCTGAAATAAATAAAATCTTTAAAAAAGAAAAGAAAAGAAAAGAAAAGAAAAGAAAAGAAGTGGTTAAATATCAAGAGTTGTCCCCTGAATGGAATTAAATAGATGAGTTTTAATTTAATCTCATCAGGAATGAATTAAAGGATGCCTGCCATCCTGTCTTCTACTCCATATCATAATGAACTTAATAGTGCAAAAGGAAAGAAATAGAAATGACACAGGGGATTAGGAATGAAACTCTATTTACAGGTGACCTGATCATGTACATAATACATCCAAAAGAATCTACAAATTATTTAAGTGAATTTGGTAGGTGCCTGGGCACAAATTAATATTTTTTAAAAATCTGTGGTTTTTCTATATGCCAACAACAAACACATAATAAATGAAAATTTTAAGATATTCACTTAGCATCAAAATCATTTAATACAGAGGAATAAATTTAGTGAAGGTGATCTCAGGCCTCAATGCTGAAAACAGCAAATAATAGAGAAATTTAAGAGGGTCTGAATAAAAGGAAGAATGTACCATGCTCTTAGACTTGACAACCCCATATTATAAAGATTACGATTTCCTCTAAGTGATCTATAGATTTAATGTATTCTCTATCAAAATTCCAGCAGGTTTTACAGTGACACATGTCACATTGATTCTAAAATGTACATGAAAATGTAAAGGTCCAATAGCAGCCATAACCAAATTGAAGAAAAATGACCAAGTTGCAGGATTTCCTAACAATGAGTGATCCTTCCCTTTTTCTGTAAAGAGTCCCTGTCAAGAAGAACTATCTGATTTTGGCTGGTCTCCTTCCCTTTTTTCCTTTGTGACTAGCTTGGGAGTCAACGTTTCTGAGAAGTTGCTTTAATAGCACTAAGAAAGAGAAATGAGAGCCCAGCTAGCTCGGTCAGTAGAGCCCATGACTAAATCTCAATGCTGTGAGTTCAAATGCCACATTGGCATTTGATTACTTAAGTCTTTTGAAAAAGAGAAAGAGAAACAAACATCAAAATCTCACTACTTCAAGCTGAGTTAGAAGAGAAAAACATGCCTCTATTTGCACATTGTAATGATAAAGAGACAACTATATACGGTACATTTGGGACGTGAGTAGAGCATGTACTGATTTTTGTGTGACTACATGCAACTGTGCCAAGTGTTACTATTGCATTCATAGTAACTGCGAATCTGTATTTTGTAACAAATGGGGTGTCTTTGAGTCTGCCTAGGTAAGTGCCCTGTAGGTTGCAACTGCATTTGCATCACCTATTGACTGAGTGGGTATCTCAGTCCCTTCTTTAAATATATAGATTATGCAGAAGAATATTGCTGTGTAAGAATATGTGTATAGATTTATGACTTTCACAAACTCAATAATGGTACATAAGCCACCAGAACTGGCTTCCACTTAATACTTCACACTCATCAACTACCAAATATTGTGCATTGGATCGCCAATGCTATTTGTCAAGTCCATTCCCCTCTGTCCTTTCCTAGATGTAGTCCTCATCCAGGTCCCTCCTTGATATGGTCCCTGGGGAAGTGAGTGCCATCAGTCCCTCAAGCTGTTTCTGCTCCTCCACTTTTTCCTGCTCTGGTCAGTAGGCAAGGGATCCCCGGTGTCCAAATGCTCCCCCTCTGCCTGTCTTTGAACAAGAAGCCTATCTGGAGCCAGTCCTGAGCCATTCTGATTATTAGAAGTATTACTCTGATTTTCTAAGGAAAAAAAAAGTCCTGCCTGTTCTCCTAATTATTTTCCTTTCAGATGAACTTTTAGAAATGTCTATCAAGTAAAACATCAAAGCAAAAATAAACAAATCAGATTTTGGTTGGGATTTTGTTAAACCAAAACAAGCCTTGGTGTGTGCAGTGTTCTTCATGTGGCTTCTTCACATGTGTTTTTTTCTTTCCCTCTTTACTTTTTTTTCTTCTTTCCAAGGAATTTTGTGGGGAAAAGTGGTAGCTGGATTGGCCCCCATGGGTTGGAGGCAAAGCTTCAAGATCACCCCATCCATGCCAGTGAAGACCCTTTGTTTTTTGTTTCTTAGCCTTTTCCAGAGTAAAGCAGACCAAGGTAGATCTTAGCCAGATCTGCTTTCCAGGGCTGGAGGAAGCTGGGGTTGGCTTCATTTGCCTTCATTTATTTCTCAATAAATGTACTCTATGCTAGTCATGACTGTGGAAATGTATAAGAACACTCTTTCTTGACATGGGTATGGTTACATTGGCTTTCCTGTCCCAGTCATTTGGTAAACTATACACTTGTTTTACACACTTCTCCATAAGTGGTTTATATTTCACAAATTTATTTATTTTAAAGATTTTATTTATTTGAGAGAGAGGGAGAGAGAAATAGCAAGAAATAGCATGAGCAGGGACAGGGGAGAGGGAGAAGCAGGCTCCCTGCTCAGCGGGCCTTGACCCCAGGACCCCAGGATCGTGACCTGAGCCTAAGGCAGATGCTTAACCGACTGAGCCACCCAGGCACCCTGTATTTCACAAATTTAAAAAGTAAAGAAGGGATCCCTGGGTGGCTCAGCCGTTTAGTGCCTGCCTTTAGCCCAGGGTGTGATCCTGGAGTCCCAGAATCGATTCCCGCGTCGGGCTCCCTGCCTTGAGCCTGCTTCTCCTCCCTCTGCCTCTCTCTGTCTCTGTGTCTCTCGTGGATGAATAAATACAATCTTTTAAAAAAATAAATAAATAAAAATAAATAAAAAATAAAAAAATAAAAAGTAAAGAAAAAATGAATTACCAGACTTGATTCCACAAAAGCTGAGTACCTGATAGTGAACTACTTGAAGACAGTTGGAAAGATCATTGACTTGTTTCAGTTTCCCTGATAAGTGATGATCTACAGTGCTTGTGTGGTTTGTGGAACTGAACATGCCAGGTTTCAAATCCCATATCTGCCACTGAGATGCTCCTCTGACCTTGAGCAAGTTATTAAATCTGTGTGATTCTGTTTCCTCTTTTGAAACACCAAAGTGCTGTTAGGAGGACTGAATGAGATTAGGAAGGAAAAGCTGTAGCACCTTGCTACTCAAAATGTGGTGAAGACCTAGCAGCATGAGGACTGATAGGAATGCAGAATATTGTGCCCCACCCCCCACCAGCTGAATAATTTTAACAAGGTTCCCAGGTGATTCTGTGCACATCATCTAGCACCTAACAGACACATAGGCATCCATCTGATCAGTGTTGTTATTACAAGCTTCTTTACTAAAAATAGAAATGGAAGATAACCTTCCAAACTCTTTCTATGAGGCCAGTATTACATTGATCCCAAAACCAGACAAAGACCCCACCAAAAAGGAGAATTACAGACCAATATCCCTGATGAACATGGATGCAAAAATTCTCATCAAGATACTAGCTAATAGGATCCAACTACATTAAAAGGATTATTCATTACGACTGAGTGGGATTTATTCCTGGGCTGCAAGCATGGTTCAACATCCACCAATCAATCAATATGATACACTACATTAATAAAAGAAAGGATAAGAACCATATGATGTCTCTCAATAGATGCAGAAAAAACATTTGGCAAAGTACATCATCCTTTCTTGATTAAAACTCTTCACAGAGGGAACATACTTCAATATCATAAAACCCATATATTAAAAGCCCACAGAAATTATCATTCTCACTGGGGAAAAACTTATAGCCTTTCCCTTAAGGTCAGGAACATGGCAGGGATGTCCACTATCACCACTGCTGTTCAACATAGTACTAGAAGTCCCAGCCTCAGCAATCAGACGACAAAAAGAAATAAAAGGCATCCAAACTGGCCAAGAAGAAGTCAAACTCTTACTCTGTGCAGATGATATGAGACTCTATATGGAAAACACAAAAGACTCCACCCCAAAATTGCTAGAACTCATTCAGGAATTCAGCAAAGTGTCAGGATATAAAATCAATGCACAGAAATTGCATTTCTATACACTGAGACAGAAGAAAGAGAGATTAAGGAGTCAGTTCCATTTACAATTGTACCCAAAACCATAAGATACCTAGGAACGAATCTAACCAAAATGGCAAAGGATCTGTACTCAGAAAACTATAGAACAGTCATGAAAGAAATTGAAGAAGGCACAAAGAAATGGAAAAACATGCCATGCTCATGGATTGGAAGAACATATATTGTTAAAAATGTCTGTGCTACTTGAGCAATCTATACATTCGTTGCAATTCCTATCAAAATGCCTTCAACTTATTTCACAGAGTTGGAACTAAAAATTGTATGGATCAGAAAAGACCCCAAATAGCCAAAGGAACATTGAAGAAGAAAACCAAAAATGGTGGCATCACAATCCCGGATTTCAAGCTCTATTACAAAGCTGTAATCATCAAGACACTATGGTACTGGCACAAAAACAGACACATAGATCAATGAAACAGAATAGAGAACCTAGAAATGGACCTTCAACTCAACTAATCTTAACAAAGCAGGAAAGAATATCCAACAGAAAAAAGACAGTCTCTTCAACAAATGATGTTGGGAAAATTGGATAGCCACAAGCAGAAGAATAAAACTGGACCATTTCCTCACACCATACACAAAAATAGACTCAAAATGGATGAAAGACCTAAATGTGAGACAGGAATCCATCAAAATCCTAAAGGAGAATACAGGCAACAAATTCTTTGACCTTGGCCGCAGCAACTTCTTGCTAGATATGTCTCAAAAGGCAAGGAGAAAAAAGGTATAAATGAACTATTGGGACTTCATCAGGATATAAACACAGCAAAGGAACCAGTGGGGAAAAAAAAAAAACAAAAGACAACCGACAAATGAGAGAAAACATTTGAAATGACATATCAGATAAGGGCTAGTATCCAGAATCTATAAAGAACTTATCAAACTCAATACCCAAAGAACAAATAATCCAATCAAGAAATGGGCAGGAGGGGATCCCTGGGTGGCGCAGCGGTTTGGCGCCTGCCTTTGGCCCAGGGCGGGATCCTGGAGACCCGCGATCGAATCCCACGTCGGGCTCCCGGTTCATGGAGCCTGCTTCTCCCTCTGCCTGTGTCTCTGCCTCTCTCTCTCTCTCTCTGTGACTATCATAAATAAATAAAAATTTAAAAAAAAAAAAAAAAAAGAAATGGGCAGGAGACATGAACATTTCTCCAAAGAAGACATGCAAATGGCCAATAGACACATGAAAAAAATGCTCACATCACTTGGCATCAGGGAAATACAAGTCAAAACCACAATGAGATACCACCTCACACCAGTCAGAATGGCTAACATGAACAAGTCAGGAAATGACAGATGTTGGCATGGATGCAGAGAAAGGGGAACTTTCTTACACTATTGGTGGGAATGCAAACTGGTGCAGTCACTCTGGAAAACAGTATGGAGACTACTCAAAAAGTTGAAAATCGAACTACCCTACGACCCTTCAATTGCATTACTGAGTATTTATCCTAAAGATGCAAATATAGTGATCTGAAGGGTCACCTGCACCCCAATGTTATAGCAGCAATGTCCACAACTGCCAAACTATAGGAGGAGCCCAGATATCTATTGACAGATGAATGGATAAAGATATGGTCTATATATACAATGGAATACTACAGAGCCATAAAAAACAATGAAATCGTGCCATTTGCAAAGACATGGATGGAACTGGAGTATATTATACATAAGTGAAATAAGTCAACCAGAGAAAGACAATTATCATATGATCTCATTCATATGTGGGATTTAAGAAACAAAACTAGATCATAGGGGAAGGGAAGGAAAAATGAGACAAGATGAAATCAGAGAGGGAGACAAACCATAAGGACTCTTAATAATAGGAAACAAACTGAGAATTGCTAGAGGGCAAGGGGTGGGGGAATGGGGTAACTGGGTGATGGACATTAAGGAGGGCACATGATACAATGAGCACTGGGTGTTATATAAGACTGAGGAATCACTGACCTCTACCTCTAAAACCAGTAATACATATATGTTAATTAATTGAATTTAAATTAAAAAAAAAAAGAAATGTGGGGGATCTCTGGGTGGCGCAGCGGTTTAGCGCCTGCCTTTGGCCCAGGGCGCGATCCTGGAGTCCCGGATCGAGTCCCGCGTTGGGCTCCCAGCATGGAGCCTGCTTCTCCCTTCTCCTATGTCTCTGCCCCTCTCTCTCTCTCTCTCTCTGTGTCTATCATAAATAAATCTTAAAAAAAATAAAAAATAAAAAAAAATAAATGTGCAAATGTATCTGAGGTCAAAATGAATTAATGAGCTCTATCTGAAATATCAATCATAAAATAATTATTTGTTTAAAATAAAGAAATAAAATAAATAAAAATAGCTAAATGAAAGATGCTGCATCTCACAAGAGAAAAAACACACAAGCCTCTACTTAGGTTCTTAACTATATCCACCTTTAGAATCATGAGGTTAGGGTTTAAATCCTCATTTTAATATATAAGTAAAGCAAAACTCATACAGGTGAAATGGAGGAGTTCCTTTGGGCTTCAGATATTTAACTCTAAATTTCATTATCTTTTCAATGCATATTTATGCCTAAAATTAAAAATGTATGCATCATTTTATCTTTAATATCGAAAGAATGTAAAAATATCCTTGGGGCACCTGGCTGGCTCAGCTGGTGGAGCGTGGGATTCTTGGTTGTATGTTCAAACCTCACGTTGGGTGTAGAGATTTCTTAAAACTAAAATCTTTAAAATAATAAATTAATTAAATAAATAAAAATAGCTCAGTCTGAGGTTCTAGATCAAATTCATTTGACCCCCCTCATCCAAGCTCCAGAAAAACAGGAGCTCAAGAGAAAGAATAAGGGGTTAGTTCTAGGAGCACCTTGAAGAGCACCCTGCCTAACCTGAGACCTCTTAGGACAGAGTAAGAGAATCCCTGGTATGTCCCAGATAGCTTGGCTTGAAGCACTTCCTGAGTCTCCTGTTTATAGTGAGCAAAACTAGGATAATATAACCACATCCACAGGCCATCGAGTACAGTGTGCCAGTGGAAGCTGTGGGCAAACTTTGAGAGGTGAGTGGTAAGTCAGGGCAAAAGAGACTGGTAAAGGACAGGGTCTGAGGGGAAAATAAACATTATTATAAGGGTGTTTGAGGGGTTGGCCCTGGAATAAGAGCTCACCAACCCCAGCAGATGAAATGTATCTCCATTCTTCCCTACATTATACACCAATTCTATTTTCTGCTTCCTCTTTCCAGATTCTGCTCTGGTCCTATACCCTATGTGTAACCATACCTGATTGATTCTTTTCCCCTCCATCCTAGCCAAGGTGAAGAAAAGCTTTTCCTCTTAGCTAAAGAAGCACTAAAAGGTAGTATGGGGGTGAACTTTGTAATATACCTAAATCTTGCTCCGTGTTTTAAATAGCAATAAAATTAGGCTAGAATGAGTAACTTGCCACATATATCGTAAGTGACAGAATTAAGACTAGAAATTGGGGGGAACCTCCTCCCACTGTTATTAGATGAAATGGATGAATTTCTAGGAAAATATCAATGACCAAAACTGATGAGAGAGGTGCCTGGGTGGCTCAGTGGTTGAGCGTCTGCCTTTGGCTCAGGGCTCCTGGGATTGAGTCTCACATCAGGTTCCCTACAGGGAGCCTGCTTCTTCCTCTCCTATGTCTCTGCCTCTCTTTCTGTGTCTCTCATGAACAAATAAATTAATCTTAGGAAAAATATGATGACAAAAAAGTATAAAATCTATATAATTCTTTATTTAAAAATTTTTAAAAATTGATTCTATAATTTAAGTTTTAAGGGCCCAGATATTATCACTGATTAATTGTACCAAATACGTAAGGAAGAAGTAACCTAATATTAAAGAATTGTTATAGAGAATAGAAAAAGAAGAAATACTCCTCAACTTATTTTATTGGCCAACATAATTTTGACATCAAAACCAAATAATGAGAAACGCCTGGGTAGCTCAGCAGTTGAGCATCTGCCTTTGGCTCAGGGCATGATCCTGGAGTCCCGGGATCAAGTCCCACATTGGGCTTCTCACATGGAGCCTGCTTCTCCCTCGGCCTGTGTCTCTGCCCCTCTCTCTCTCTCCCTCTGTGTGTCTCATGAATAAATAAATTAAAATCTTTAAAAAATGTATTATAAGAATGTAACATTAAAAGTCAACCTCCTTCCAAGTAGAGTTCTAAACAAAATATGAGCAAATAAAATTGGGCAATATATTTGCCAGTTTTATTGAGACATAATTGACAGTCTGTATAAGACTTATACACTACTGTATAAGTTTAAGATGTACAGCATAGATGTGCAGCATGACTTTTTTTTTTTAAGATTTTATCTTTTTAAGTGATCTCTACACCCAACATGGGGCTTTTACCTACAACCCCGACATCTAGAGTCACATGCTCCCCTCACTGAGCTGCCCCTGACTTGAGTTTCATATTTTATGAAATGGTTACCACAATGAGTTTAGTTAACATCCATCATCTCACATAGACACACAAAAAAACAGTATTTTTAAAAGGCAAGAATTCATGACAAAGTTGGATTTAGTCCAGGAATACAGAATTTGTTTAACTCTAAAAATTAACCAGTGAAGCAAAAATATATTAGCATCATAAAGGTCATATCAGTAATATAGAAAATGCATTTGTTAAAATTCAGAGTCTAATCATAATTTTTTAAATTCATGATTTTAAAGATCCTTAGCAAACTAGGAATAGAAGGAAAATTCCTAAATATGATTGATAATGGACATTTATAAGAAACCAACAGTGAGTATACTGTCTCATAATAGGTACAAATTTCAATATAATACAGCCTCTTGGAGTTTCCAAAATTGTAAAGAACCTCATCAGTTATAAGCAGTAAAGAGCACTAATTGTAGCTTTGTTTATGTTACTGAGATTTGGCTAGGTCATTGTAGCAGATAAACTAAAATTCACCCATTTAACAAGCAAGCTTGGGATTGTTAATGTCCTTGAATGAGCACAGTGTTACCAATGCTTTAGAATATTTTGAATGATTTTGTTACTTTGGCCCTTATTTTAGCATTCACTGTTATTAAAATTTAAAATATTTTAATTACTATACCATTCTCAACCAAATATTCATTAAATGGTAGTGCTCTTAGGGGGCTTAAAATTCATGAAGACCAATTACTTTGAAGTGGAAATTAGATGTTATAATATACTACAAAGACACTTAAACAAACACCATAATACACTGTGCAGTTAATTTAGTGGCGAACGCTCAATACAACATTAGAGCTAAGGCCGATGAAATAAAAAAAAAAAAAAAGCAGTATTAAAGCAGATACATCCCACAATGGGTGTGAATTTATGCTCCCTGAGAATGCATTCTTCCTATTATTCATCTCTTCCTATGGGGATACGAGTACTGAATAATGCAGGTTTTGAATTTCTCCAGGTCTTATAAGCAAAATCTTTGCATAGACTGTTCCACTGTTACATATGAAAGTAATTTTTAATTTGGGGAGTTCAGTTCAGTTTCTGTATTTGGTTTTTACATTTGTTTTTAAGCCCTTAGAAGACATTTATGATTTTTATAAAAAATAGATCAGCACCTTATGTTTCTGTGTAAGAAGAATTTTATTTTTTAAAATACTATAAAACATAAATAAAATATTGTAAACTCTCTCCATGTCAGTTAATGTATCTCTGCATTATAATCTTTCATGGTTACCTGATATATTCCCTACCTTATGGATTCCTACAAGCTCTTTTTTCTTTTTCTGTTTTTCTAGATTTTTTAGATTTAGATTTTTGACAGTGTGGTGCTGATAACATAAATTGTAAGAAATGTACTTAAACATGTAACTTTAGACAATTATTTCTTTAGGTTGAATTTCTAACAATAGAATTGCTGCGTTAAAGTACATGCACCTTTAAATCTTGATATAGGGTGGCCTCCAAATTGTTTTATAAATTACATTCCAAATAGAAATTTATTAGAATGAACATTTTCCCAAACTTATGTCCACCCTGGATGTAATTTTTCTTTATAATCTTTGCCAACCGTAAAGGCCAAAAAATGTATTTAAACATTTGCATTTTTTATTTGTAGTTTATCGGCTGCTTCTGCATATTTATTCCTCATTTGCATTTTCCCTTTTATTACTTTCCCCTTCATATCCATCGATCATTTTTATGGTAGTGTGATCTTCTTATAAATGTGTAAGAGATAATTAAATGAAGTCAATAAACCATTTCTTTCACATATTTAACAAATATATTGTCCAAGTGTGTGTTTACTTGATTTCTTTCTGAAAGTAAGATTTTAGATTTTTCTAGAGTAAAATTCAGCAGTTATTTCTTTTATGGTTTGATAGCTTGCCATCCCTGCCCAGAGATTAAATGAGAAAACTCTTTCATATTTTCTCTGGGTTCTTGGTAGGTTACTGTTCAAATGTTAAATCAAGAGTTGATGTGAAATGTATATATTATAATGTGTCCATACTAGAGACATAAGCTTGCCCTCTCCTCCCACAGCCCCTCATTTCCCAACATGATTTCTTGACTACCTCATTTCTCCCCTCCTCCCACAGTGCTCTTCTTGGAAATTCCACTATTAACATGCTCTAAATTTTTATGAGGGCTCAGGTACCTATTCTTCTAAGAGCAAGAGGCAACGTTTTGAATATTACATTCATATCATACATACACATGTCTGAGGAAATACTGCAGGTTTTTTGTTTTTTGTTTTTTGTTTTTTGGACACCTGGGTGGCTCAATGATTGAGCATCTGTCTTTGGCTCAGGGTCCTGAGATCAAGTCCCTCATTGGGCTCCCTACAAGGAACCTGCATTTCCCTCTGCATAAATAAATAAAATCTTTAAAAAAAAATTTTTTTGAGTCTCAGCTTTTTTGCTAGGGTTTGTTTGTTTTTTCCAGATGAAATTTAGATGTGTCCTGTTAAGTAAAAATAAAGAAGAAGGAAAGAAGGAAGGAAGGAAGGAAGGAAGGAAGGAAGGAAGGAAGGAAGGAAGGAAGAAAAGGAGGGAGGGAAAGAAGGAAACCATGTCACTCAAGTTACTGAAATTTGGGAGGTTTCTTTGTTTAAGTTATTGAGATTTTGATTGAAATTTTGTTATAAAAATGTCGAGCTTTCACATCTAGGACAACAATATGTGTCTTTATAATACAATATATGCCATATCTTTAATGTCACCAGCAGATTTCTTTCTAATAGTTTCTTTTAGTTTCTTTTGTGTAATTCTGCCAAATTCTTGCTTATTTTTTTGAGTATAGTTGACACACAATGTTATATTAGTTTCCAGTGTACAGCATAGTGTTTCCACAGGTTTATACATTAATCTGTGTTTACCACAAGTGTAGCTAAATTCTTAATAACCTAGTCCTAGATACTGAATGCTGTCAATGGAACTTACTTCCTATTACTACCGTTCTTTTTTTTTTTTTAAGATTTTATTTATTCGTTAGTGACACAGAGAGAGAGAGAGAGAGGGAGGCAGAGACACAGGCAAAGAGAAAAGCAGGCTCCATGCAGGGAGCCTGACCTGGGACTCGATCCCAGGTCTCCAGGATCAAGCCCCTGGCAGAAGGCAGCGCTAAACCGCTAAGCCACCAGGGCTGCCCTATTACTACCATTCTTATGTGGCATAAGAGAAGCAATTGATATAAGAGTATATTGACCTGCACATCATCTTAATCATGGGATCAAAGGTAACATTACCAAAAATGGGACAAGCTAACATCACGTATATGAAACTGATCTGATGTGATTTTACTAAGAAGAACACAGCTCTCTGATAATAGAATTTCTGCCAAGAAATGTGATAACCTAGGGCACCTGGGTGGCTCAGGGGTTGAGCGTCTGCCTTTGGCTCAGGTAATGATCCCAGGGTCCTGGCATCAAGTCCCACATCAGGTTCCCCACAGGGAGCCCACTTTTTCCTCTGCCTATGTCTCTCTCTCTGTGTCTCTCATGGAGAAAGAAAGGAAGGAAGGAAGGAAGGAAGGAAGGAAGGAAGGAAGGAAGGAAGGAAGGAAGGAAGGAAGGAAGGAAGGAAGGAAAGAAAAGAAAAAGAAAAGAAAAAAGAAAAGAAAAGAAAAGAAAAGAAAAGAAAAAAAAGAGAAAGAAAGAAAAGAAAGAAAGATAACCTAAATCTAATTGTGAGGAGACAGACAACCCAAATGAAGGAACATTCTTCAAAACAACTGTTACTGACAACTAGGTGGTTCAGCGGCTGAGCATCTACCTTTGGCTCAGGGCATGATCCCGGAGTCCTGGGGTCAAGTCCCACATCGGGCTCCCTGCATGAAGCCTGCCTGTGTCTCTGCCTTTCTCTCTGTGTATCTCATGAATAAATAAATAAATAATCTTAAAAAAAAAAAAACCAGAAACAAAACTGCTCTGTCTTCTGCAAAACAGCCACTGCCATGAAAGACAGTGGAGGCTGAGGAACTGGATTAAGAGTCTAAGCAGTGTGACAGCTGGATCTAATGAATGATTCTGAGTTGGATCCTGGATCAGAAGAAAAAAAAATGTTATAGAAACTATTATTGAAAAAAAAAAGAAACTATTATTGAGACAATGGGTGAAATTTGAATATGGCCTACATATGAATAATCACTGTGTGGTAGTTACATAAAAGAATGTCCTTGTACTTAGGAGATGCACACTGAAGTTTTAGGAGTGATAGTTCATATTTGCAGCTTACTCTCAAATGGTGAGGAGTTGGAGAAGACAGAGGGAGAATTGAGAGTGCAAGTGTGGCAAAATGTTAACAATTAACGTGGGACTCGATTCCGGGTCTCCAGGATCAGCCCCTGGAGGAAGGCAGTGATAAACCGCTAAGCCACCGGGGCTGCCCTATTACTACCATTCTTTTTTTTTTTTTTTTTTTTAATTTATGATAGTCACAGAGGGAGAGAGAGAGGCAGAGACACAGGCAGAGGGAGAAGCAGGCTCCATGCACCGGGAGCCTGATGTGGGATTCGATCCCGGGTCTCCAGGATCGCGCCCCGGGCCAAAGGCAGGCGCCAAACCGCTGCGCCACCCAGGGATCCCTATTACTACCATTCTTATGTGGCATAAGAGAAGCAATTGATATTGATCTGCTCATCATCTTAATCATGGGATCAAAGGTAACATTACCAAAAATGGGACAAGCTAACATCGCGTCATTTAATCAATAAATGATTTCCAAGTGTTCATGCAGAATGAATCATGCTTGCAACCTTTCTGTGGGTTTGAAATTTTTCAAAATAAAAAAGTTAAAAGGATCAGAAAATGATTCAGGATGTGTTTAATGAAAAGATCAAAATAACACATTGAAACTTTTAGAGTCCTGGTTTAACAAAAGTATCACTGAACATGGTCCTCTCCAGGTGGGGAGATTATGAGGGCTGTCCTTGATCAAATCTTCCTTCAATTTTTGCATATCTGCTGTTTTAGGAACAATCTTAGTGTACTTTGAAATCTAATTTTGAGTGGAGATGGTGTTTGCATTCCTGGGAGAAAACTGGCTGGGGGTGGGCATCAATCTTTTCCTATAGTGCTGGGCTTTAAAATTCCTAGTACTTTAGTTAAAATGTTATGTTTTCATGTGTGCAGTGGATACCTACCTTTCCTCCTCAAGGTAGCTTTGAGTCTAAAGGGATCAAAGGGGATCCTTTGGGACCCTTGGGATCCCTGGGATCATGACCTGAGCAGGGTCGTAGGTGGAACCAGGTTCAGATTCCTAATCCAGGAGTCATGGAGGAACCAGGGCTCCAAGCAAAAGTAAAGATGATTTTGGACAAATAACCTAATTCACCAGATAAGGCAGAGACTCTTCCGACATTCCCCAAGAAAAGGGGGCGCGCGGACTGATGGGAAACGGAGTCCCGAATTTGATGGATTCCCCGCAGAGGAGCCCAGGGAACTGGTCCCTCGCAGCTGCTCCTGCGCATGTGCAGTTCTGTCTCATTGTTCGCCCGCTCCCTTGTCTCCAGCTTCGCAGCGCAGGTAACCGTGGAGACCCGTGGTGGACGCGCTGCTCGGGCCGAGTCCTGCACGAAGGATGCGCACTACAGGTGAGAACCTCTTTGCACCGTTGCTTTGCCGGGCGCGGGATAGGTCTGTGTCCACACGTGCTGGAAGCAAAAACTTGAGCGAATCCCACGCGGGCTGAGACCCTAAAGAAAGCCAGGGACAGAGCAGCGTGGCTGCGTTCCCGCAGGTTCCAGAAGGACAGGGGCACGGGTTTCCGGGTCAGAATAAAGTGCAAGGAGAAAAGACATCTGAATGTGAAAGAACTGTTTCCAGGAGCTCCTCGAATTTGCATGTGCCCCGGTTAACCCTTCATCAGCGAGTCAAATCCACGACAGCAGCGGAGGTGGGAGTGAATTCCCAGAACATTTATTATACGCCTGCAAGCTAAGGGCAGGTGGTGGGTCTGCACTGTAGCGGGCTGATGGAAGAGCCCAAGTTTGGGGATGCCTGGGTGGCTCAGGGGTTGAGCCCCTGCCTTGGCTCAGGGCGTGATCCCAGGGTCCTGGCATCCAGTCTGCATCAGGCTCCCCACAGGAAGCCTGCTTCTCCCTCTGCCTACTTCTCTGCCACCCCCCTTTCTCTGTGTCTCTTATGAATAAATAAATAACATCTTTAAAAAAAAAAAAGCCAAAGTTTGAACTCAGATGAGTTTAAATTCTAGCTCAGCCACTGGGTCTCCATGGGCCAAGTGATGAGCCTCTAGGACTCATACTTTACAGTTTCCCTGTCTGTAAAATGAACTTATTCCTATAACCTCTCTCCAGGTTGTTCTGAGGATTGAATCAGATAGCACCTGTAAAACACTCAGCACAGGTCCTGGCATTCAGTAAATACCTGGGAAATGTTTGTTTTGTTTTGTTTTTTAAGAATTATTTATTTATTTATGATAGACATAGAGTGAGAAAGAGAGAGAGAGGCAGAGTGTGTCACAGGCAGAGGGAGAAGCAGGCTCCATGCCGGGAGCCCGATGTGGGGGACTCGATCCTGGGACTCCAGGATCGTGCCCTGGGCCAAAGGCAGGCGCTAAACCGCTGAGCCACCCAGGGATCCCCCTTGGGAAATGTTAATTGCCTTTATCACTGTTCTTTTCAGTAAGAATATTATTGATTTCTAGAGACCCCCTGTAAAATTGGTACTAATCCCATTTTAACCAAGAAGGAAACCAAGACTCTGGAGGTGAAGTGTCATGGACAGTAACTGAAGGAGCTGGCATGCAAACCTCAAACAGTTTTATTTCCAAATCCTGTGTTGGGTTTTGTCCAGCAGCGCATCCTTCACAGCACTTAACAGAGTGGCAAGTCTCAGAGCCAGGCGGAAGAACCTGGAGTGTCCCCAGCTGAGTCCTCTCAAGAGTTCTTGGAGATTTCTTGACATCTGCTTAGAGCCCTCAGGTTTTGGAGGCTTCTCTGCTCTTTCTTCATTGTCCATCTGCCCTGTGACCGCAACAGTTTACAGACTCTCAAGCCAGATTTTTCTGACAGTGGTTCCCAAATAAGCTTGCGGCAGGGCAGGATCACCTAGAGGACTTGTCAAAAACCAAGAGGTGGCTAGGCCCCACCCCTAGAGTCTCCCACCCCATAGGTTTGGGAGGGGCCCCCAAATTTGCATTTCTATCCAGTGTCTGACCGTAGCTGCTCCTGCTGGTCTGGGAGCCTCACTGAGAACTTCTGTTGTAGGGGGTGGGGAAGTCCCAGAGACCATTGGGACCTGGGCTGGAGATTCCCGTTGTGTGAATTTACCTCCTCCAGCCAGGTTTACATTTCCTTGGATCCCACAGCTCTTGTAAGGAAAGAAGGTGGGGCCATCGGGAACAGGATTCCCACCTGGGAGATCCCCACCCTACCCAGAGAAATCCGGGGCACAGCTGCAGGGCACAGATCGAGGAAACAAGCAGGTTCTATCTCTGCTTGCTTGGAAGCAATGACTGTGACCCTTCTGCCCTGAGTAACATCACGGCACCAGGGGTTGTCAAGAAGTGTCCCTCCGTGAAGGTTGGGCCGGCTTTCAAGAGAGAGGTGAGCAAGAGGCAGGCTTTCTGGGATGAGGACATCCACTGGACAGTTGAGGAGGTTGTGGTCTGGGAGGACGGCCATGGAGACACCAGCTCCTCTCCTCCCTGAACTCCTCCCGTTTTTATTCTCCTTCCAGTCCCTCTTGGGGATGCTGCACAGTCCCCAAACCATGGCCATCCCCTTACCTGGAACTTATAGATATGCTACCGCCCTCCCCCACATTCCTGCCTTTGTAGGTGTATAGCAAGGGGCTTCAGGGGTTATGTAACCCCGTCTCACTTTAAAAGTGAGCAGTATTGGGTCTGAGGGAGTCATTAGCATAGGGTTAAGTACAAGGTTTTGGGGGCCCCTGGGTGGCTCAGCGGTTGAGCACCTGCCTTTGGCTCAGGGCGTGATCCTGGGGTCCTGGGATCAAGTCCCACATCGGGCTCCTTGCGTGGAGCCTGCTTCTCCCTCTGTCTGTGTCTCTGCCTCTCTCTGTGTGTCTCTCATGAATAAATAAATTAAAAATCTTTAAAAAGGTTTCTGGGGATCCCTGGGTGGTGCAGCGGTTTGGCGCCTACCTTTGGCCCAGGGCATGATCCTGGAGACCCGGGATCGAATCCCATGACGGGCTCCCAGTGCATGGAGCCTGCTTCTCCTTCTGCCTGTGTCTCTGCCTCTGTGTGTGTGTGTGTGTGTGTGTGTGTGTGTGTGTGTGTGACTATCATAAATAAATAAAAATTAAAAAAAAAAAAAAAGGTTTCTGGAGCCAAACTGCCAAGGTTCAAAGCCCGGCTCTACCACATTTACTTTCATTTCTTCCCTCAATTTCTCACCTATAAACTGGGAGTAATAATACTACTTACACCTTGCTTTATTTTAAGGAATAAATGAGGTAACATATGTAAAGTACTTAGAGCAGTGCCTGTTCCATAGTAAGCGCTATCCAAGTATTGTCAGTATCATTAATATTAATATAATCTCAGTTTACATTATTTGTTAGTCCCAGAACCTAAAGGACCACTGGGGCCCCCTGACTTCCAAGCCCCTGTTCGGTCCACTGTGGCTCAGTTAAGTTGAAACAAGTTTCTTAATTAAAAAAAAAAAATCCCGGGAATCCCTGGGTGGCTCAGCGGTTTAGCAACTGCCTTCAACCCAGGGCATGATCCTGGAGTCCCGGGATCAAGTCCCACATCGGGCTCCCTGCATGGAGCCTGCTTCTCCCTCTGCCTGTATCTCTGCCTCTCTCTCTCTCTCTGTCTCTCATGAATAAATAAAATCTTTTTAAAAATTAAAAAAAAACTTTTTAAAAAATCCCTTGGAGACACTGAAACCAAAGGAGAATAAATCTCTTTAAAAGGGGGGGGGGATCCCTGGGTGGCGCAGCGGTTTAGCACCTGCCTTTGGCCCAGGGCGCGATCCTGGAGACCTGGGATCGAATCCCACGTCGGGTTCCGGTGCATGGAGCCTGCTTCTCCCTCTGCCTGTGTCTCTGCCTCTCTCTCTCTCTGTGTGACTATCATAAAAACAACAACAACAACAACAACTAGGGGCACCTGAGTGGCTCAGTGGTTGAGCATCTGCCTTCAGCTCAGGTCATGATCCTGGGGTCCTGGATGGAGTCCGACATCGGGCTCCCCACAGGGAGCCTGCTTCTCCCTCTGCCTGTGTCTCTGCCTCTCTCTGTGTCTCTCATGAATAAATAAATAAAATCTTTTTAAATATTAAAAAATAAAATAAAATAACAGACTTATAGAGCACCTGAGTGGCTCAGTCAGTTGATCATCTGCCTTTGGCTTATGGCTCAGGTCATGATCCTCAGGTCCTGTGATCTCTCCCCGCTCATCGAGGAGTCCACTTCCCTCTGCCTCTCCTCCCTGCTCCTGCTCTCTCTCTCTCTCTCCCCCAAATAAATAAAGTCTTAAAAAAATAAAAATTAAAAATTAAAAAGCAGACTTCCGTAAAACACATCTATCCCTGTTGTCAGAGCTTCCTATTAATTTTTTAACTCAAGGAGTTAAAAATATAAGTAGGAGGGACACCTGGCTGGCTCAGTAAGTAGAGCTTGCAAAACTTGATCTCAGGGTTGTAGGTTCCAGCCCCATGTTACATGTAGAGATTACTTAAAAATGAAAAAAAATGTAAATATATATATAGATATATAGATATGTAGGAAAGTAGATGAGCAGACTTCTGTCAGGTTTTTGTTGTTTCTTGCATCTTTTTTTACACATTTTTACAAAAGTAAAGAAAATAATGTAATGACTCCCATATACTTGTCACGGCTTCAGCCATTATCAACTTATGACCATTTTGCTTCATCTATACCTGCCCCCAAAATACACACACACACTCACACACACACACACACACACACACACACACACACAAATTTTCCCTTCCACCTTCCATGACTAGATTGTTTTCAATCCCAGGAGCACCCGGCTGGCTCAGTTGGAAGACTGTGGGACTGACTCTTGATCTCGGAGTCATGAATTTAAGCCACACATTGGGTATAGAGATTACTTAAATAAATAAATAAACTTTAAAAAATAAATTAAATCCTAGGGCAGCCCCAGTGGCTTAGCGGTTTAGCGCTGCCTTCAGCCCAGGGCATGATCCTGGAGACATGGAATCAAGTCCCACGTCAGGCTCCCTGCATGGAGGCTGCTTGTGTCTCTGCCTTTCTCTCTCTCTCTCTCTCTCTGTGTGTGTGTGTGTGTCTCCATGAATAAATAAAATCTTTTTAAAAAAATAAAAATAAATAAAGTAAATCCCAGACATCAAAAACTTCAAATATAACATGTTTAATAATGACCAAAAGCATGGCATGTCATGCTTGCTATGCTAAGATTTGTTTAACTGACTCTTTCTTCATTGGACTTTGGCTTGTTTTATATCTCTCTGCTATTAAATCAAAGAAAGTTGTAAATTGTAAGAAACCAGTAAAATAAATATTACCCCCCCCAATGAAAAGCATGCTTCTCTTAGCTCCCCACAGTTATACAAGGGTTATGAGAGTCCCCTCCATGCACCTGCCCCTTCTGAAGGGTCAGAGACATTCTCCCACCGTGTGGCCATCTGTCAGCTACCAGGCGTGGGTTTCTAGGCAAAGGCTCCGAGGACTTTCAGGACAGATCCCATTTCTCATAATTGCTCTGCTCCTTCTCCCTCCTCCAGCTCTGGCCTCAGAGTTCTCAAAACTTTTCCAGGAGCAGGATAAAATGAACACATCCCAGGTAAGTTATTTACTAATTACTTTTTCAATGAAAAAGTGACTTCACCTTTTATTAGTGACCATGTTTTCTCATTGGTTGTTTTTCTTCATTTTTTTCATTTTTTGACTTTTTTCCTGTGATATTATCTGACTTTCCTTTTTTCCTCTTCTGGTGGCTCTGAAGGTCTACCTTTGATTTGTGTTGTCTTATTGATTACCGTTGATGTATGTGACGCATATATGAACCTATCTTCTTGTCGACATCAGGGATTGTTTTCATCCACAGTACCATCTAAGGAAGATAGACTCCTTTATCTCAGGTTCTATGGAAACCTTCTAAATACTTTTCTTCTCCCATTTTCTCTTCTCTCTTTACATAATATAGTTTTTTGAATTCTTTGTTAACAATCACATCACACCTTCTAGCTACTTGAACAAAAATTATTTCAATTTTTTTAAAGATTTTATTTATTTATTTATTCATAGAGTCAGAGAGAGAGAGAGAGGCAGAGACACAGGCAGAGGGAAAGCAGGCATCATACAGAGAGCCTGATGTAGGACTCGATCCAGGGTCTCCAGGATCACGCCCTGGGCTGCAGGCGGCGCTAAACCGCTGCACCACCGGGGCTGCCCAATTATTTCAATTCTAATATACATCTTCTGGTTATTTTTGCTGTCTGAAGTATGAAGATAAGGCGTTATAATGTTATCTACAACTTAGAGTTGCTTATCATGTTCCAGTCACTGTTAAATTCCTTACCTGGCCTAACTCTTTTAATTAGGACAATAGCATTATGAAATTTATTATTTATACTTTTTACTGAAAGTATAAATAATAGATTTAAGTGCTTTTAGCTGGAATGGTTCTAAGGATACATCATTAGAGATTTGGCCAACTGGCTGGCTCAGTCGGTACAGAGCAACTCTTTATCTTGGGGTTGGACTTCAAGTCCTACATTGGGTATAGAGGTAACTTAAAAAAAAAAAAAGCAATTTGGCCATATAAGTCAAATATGTCTTAGTATGCAAGTCCACTACAAGCTTTCACTCATTTTTGAGAGTAAGATACCATCTGCTTCTGTTAAAGCCTGTCCAAGAACTTGGAATGGGAGAGCTCTTAGGCATGAGATTATAGATAAGACACAGGATACATAAAGTATACCTTGCATGAGACATACTTATACTAAAAACCTATTTGTTGTTTAACTGGGTGCCTTGCGTTTTTAGTTACTAAATCTGGGAACCATACTTAGGCAGAAAGAGGGTTTTTGGGTGCACTCTGCTGACCATGAGCTCTGGCAGTCCCCGTCCATCCAGAGGACCAGTCATTCTCTGTATTTTCAGGGGCTGACTTTACTACCTCATTCCAAATGGCCTGTTACTGGACCATCACAGCTTGCCTCAGTTTCCCCAACAATCACCATAGCAGCTCTTCTTCTATAGTTTCGAGAACTCTCAGGCTTCACGCTCACAATACGTTGCTTTGTCCAAAAATGTAAAAATGTTGCCTACATATAGTTTATAAATATTTTTTTGAAGTTTCCTGTTGAGTTACCCTATGCCTCTTTCCTTGCATGGTCTGTAAGTCCCCCTTGCTTCACCTGGAACCAGTTTTTCCTGCTCTTCTCTGCTCACCACACTCTCCTTTTCTGGTTGTATTCCTTCTCTGATTGCTGAGTTCTGATGGAGGCCTCTGGAGAATCTTACAAAATGACTGTGTGGGTGATACGTTTTCTAAGTCTGACTATCTGGAAGTACCTTTCTTCTGCCCTGTTACAGGGATGATTGGTTATAGCATTTGGGTTCAGACTCCTTTTCCTTCAGGGTATGATGAGTAAACAGGATCCCCTAGCATCTGCAGCTAATGAAAAGTTGAATGCCATTTCTGTTCTCACACCTGTTTTATTCTTTCTTCTTGCAAGTTTTTCTCTTTCCTGGGGTTTGAGTTATTTCGCCGGGCTGCGTCTGCCAGTGTGCCTGTTTGGTTAACCGGACAGCTCCTGCCGATGAACACTCAAGTGCTCTGGGACACTTCTAGTGATTTCCCGTGATTATTTCCCTCACACCCTCCTCTTGGTTCTTGCCACCCAGAGCTCCTGGGAGGCTGTCAGTGGCTCTCCGCGGTGGTCCATCTGTCCTCCTTTCCTTTCCTGTCATCCGTTTCATTTTCCTGTGCTTTCATTCTGTGTGGTAAGAGATTTGCTCATTTTTGTCACCCACGTCATTTTGTTTTCCAGCCTTCTTTGGAGGGTTTTAGGTTTTTTGGCTTTCCTAAGTCAGCAACAGAATCCGTACTATCTGGGGTGCCTGTGCGGCTCAGTGGGTTAAGCATCTGCTTTCAGCTCGGGTCATGATCCCAGGTCCTGGGATAGAGCCTTGCATCAGGCTCTCTGCTTAGCAGGGAGCCTGCTTCTCCCTCTCCCTCTGCCTGCCACTCCCCCTGCTTGTGCTCTCTCTCTCTCTGTCAAATATATAAATAAATAAATAAAATCTTTTTTAAAAAAATTAAAAAAGCATCTGTACTATCTGGGCCCCTTTGCTTTTCACATAGCCAACTTTTCTCATTTTATGGAAGTGAGACTCTGACATCAATCTGGGGATACCAGTTTGAAGTCTTAAAAATTATTGTCTTCAGTATCTAAATTAATTTTGTTTTCATAGGCTCCAATCTATTCCTCTTGGTACTTAATTTTTTTTTTGGCTGTTAGTTTTTATTTACATAAAAGAACAATTTGTTAAGCAGTTTTTCTTCGTGTTTATTTTTCCAATGGTTGTTTTTCCTCCAGCATCTGAGGCCCTTTTTAAAAAAGTTTTCTGTGTGAATAGAAAGGCAAAAAACTCATAAGATCGATCTAGGCAGCATAAGGATCTGTTTCCTCCGCCAGCTTTTCCCTCGAATGAAAAGACAGACCTGGGGCCTTTTACGTGGATTGGTGGGAGATGTGTACAGACAGGCCTCTCTGTAGGATGTACAGAGGGGGACAGAGCCCCAGGGGACCCTCCTTTCTCCCTGCCAAAGCTGGCAGTGCCTTACCCAATGACAGAGGGTGTTGATCTGTTTCCCTAGAGTTGCCCTAAAAGCAAAGCTGTGACTGGTTCAGTACCTGACTGAGTTCAGGTACTCAGCATAGTACCTTGCTTCTCTTTTGGGTTGCAAAGTTCACGCAGACTCCTGGAGGCAGTTGTCCTGCTTTTTATAGGGAAGGTTCTCCCAAGTGTTAATCCTTAGCCAACCCCTCTGAGGGATAAGAACGACCTAGGAATGTGGCAGGCCTCATATTCCCACTCATTCCTCTGGGTCTTGAGCCCAGAGCCCACTTCATCTCCTGCCACAGCTGCTTCCCAGCTGGGAGATCCTGCCTGGCTCTGAACAGAACCTCAGACTCTTGCACAGTCTGTGTTTGTTTTAGGGGATGAGCACACTTCCTCCAGTATCTGCCTCCTACTCTATAGCTTACAGAAACCAGTCAGAATTTGTCACTTGCTGACAGCCCCCTTCCCTGCACCCCTCTTCCCTGATCATGTACTGGTGTTGTTATGTCTCTCCCTGCTATAGTTTTGGAAGCAGAAGAGATCAGTGTGTGTGCCCAGCCCATCATGTCGAGTTAGGAGCATCTCTTCTTGAAACTGTCACCACCAGTGGCCTCTGAGACAGGCTTCATTCATTCAACGGCTGTTTAGTGAGCACCATCATGGACCTGCTCTGCTCTATGTGCAGATACTACAACTAACTCCTGTTTCTTTGGTTGCCAAGGTCTTCTCTCCCTCCTGCTCCCTCTTAGGTTCCAAATCTTCCATCTCCCTGTTCTTTGTGGGCAAGCTCCCTACTCAGATGGCTTCGGTTACCGCTGAGATACTCCTGATTTCCAAACTTCACCTTAATCCTGGACCTCCCTCCTGATCTCCAAGACCTTATATCTAACCGTCACCTGGACCTCTCTACCTGTAGTGACCTCTCTACCTGTATATGTCACAGATGCCTTATGTATAACATGTCCAGGATTTCTCTATTATCTATCTATCTATCTATCTATCTATCTATCTATCTATCTTTTTCTCACCCAACCTATTCTTTCTCCTGGGTTGTCAGTCTCCAAATACAGCACCAGCACTGACCCAGTGCTCGTGCTGATAATCTCGGAGTAGTGTTCCATTCATTTCCCCTCTTGCCTTAACCAACTGCTGATTAATTCCATTTAGAATCAACTCCACTTCTGAATGGCCCTGCTACTACATTAAAATCTTCTCTTATAATGGTTATTACCTTCCTCTCTGACCTCCCTTCCCTTCCCTTTAAAAACCCTTCCCAGACTTTCTCAACAAAATCAGTATTTGGGGCCAGATAATCCTTTGTTGTAGAGGCTGTCCTCAGTATCGTAGGATATCCCACAGCATCTCTGGGCTCCAGCCACTAGATACCATAAGCACCCTTTCCTCAGTTGAGACAACCACAAATGTCTCCCGACATTGCCAAATGCCCTTCACCCCCTGCCGACAAGATCAAGTTGAATGAGAGTCACTGCTTTAAAACATTCTCCCACTCTGCTACTAAGCCTTTGCTTTCAAAATATAAATCTGATCATGTTACTTATGTATATGTCCCCATTCCCATGGAAGTAATCTCCAAAGTCAGGTATCCACCCTAGAGAACTGCATGAGACAATCAAGTAGTATAGGTATGTAAAGAAGGTATTAGAATGCCCTCTCACGTTTCTTTTGTATCTAAAAAAAACTAAGAAAGTAAGCTTTACTTTTGCTGGCTAGCTGCAGAGTCCTAGACATTCATAATTTACAAGCTAATACATTGAGGGATGCTTAGGAACTCCGATTAATGGGGTGACTAAGTATCTGGAGGCCACTGGTCTCTGGGGCAAAATCCAGTATTCCTCTGTGTCTGACCACTAAATATCTCTAATTGTTCTGAGTCTCTTCAAAGCCCCCAACCTATTTTGTCACACTGCACTACTTGCAACTCCCTTAATTTTATATGTATTGTTCATTATTATTGGGCCTGAATGTGTTTTGTAGAAAGTCTCCTTCTTGGTCTGTGAACACCTTAATAACAGGACCATTGTCTCCTTTGCCTTAGCATCCTTACAACTAGAATCATTCTAGATATATAGAGGAACTCAAATTTTTGTTGTTTATAAATTAATAAATATAAAGGCAGAATATTTCTATTATGATTTCTGTTTCTTCCATAAAGTATAACATAAAGGAAGGTACCTGGTTATGTCATCCTTTGTAACATTTTCTGGTAAACTCTTAACAATGAACACAGTACGGGCGCCCAGGTGGCTCAGTCAGTTAAGCATCTGACTCTTGATTTTGGCTCAGGTGATGATCTCAGGGTCATGAGATGAAGCCCCATGTCAGGCTCTGCACTGGACATGGAGCCTGCTTAAGATTCTCTCTCTCCTCCTCCCTCTGCTCCTTCCCCTCACCCTCTCTCTCCACCCTAAAAGCTTTTTTAAAAATGAACACAGTAGAAATTCATTCTCATATATATTTCCCATGCCATCTGATCTTGAGCACTTCATGGTGAGCAGGACTGGGCTGTTACAGGGATCGGTGTTGTTCGAGGATATATCCATGGACTTCACCCAGAAGGAGTGGCAGCTGCTGGACCCTGCCCAGAGGCTCCTGTACAGGGATGTGATGCTGGAGAACTACAGGCATCTGGTGTCACTGGGTAAGCACGGCTTCCATGCACTTGTCAACGACATGCATTTTCTATCTTAGGAACCAAATCACTGTAAGGCCCCATGAGTTTCAGGCTTGAGATTTTGGATTAAAAGACCCTCTTAGGGAACTTGAAAGTATGTTATATTCTCACCTCCATTGTGAAAAGGTCTTTTTTAATGAAGGCCCTATCACCTTACAGCTTCTAAAGCTTCTCCCATCTGATTCTTCAAAGGGCCTGAACTTTAAGCAGCTTTGCCAAGTCCCATGTCATTTCCCATAACAGGGCACTGCGTCACCAAACCTGAGCTGATATTCAAGTTGGAGCAAGGAGAAGAGCCATGGGTACCAAAGAAAGAACTCCCAAGGCAGAGCCGCCCAGGTGAGTTCACAAGGGTAGATAGAAGACAACTGGTGGAAACTGGTTCCCAAGTGGCCAGTTCAGGGTATTTTTGAAAGTATTTTAGAAATCTATTTTAGTAGGGCATCTAGGTGGTCCAACGGTTGAGCATCTGCCTTTGGCTCAGGTCATGATCCCAGGGTCCTGGGATCGAGTCCCTCATTGAGCTCCCTGCAGGGAGCCTGCTTCTCCCTCTGCCTATGTCTCTGCCTCTCTGTGTGTCTCTCATGAATAAATAAATAAATAAAATATCTAAAAAAGAAAAAAAGAGAGAAATCTCTTTTAGAGGCTTTTAGAAGTGGCTCAAGACAGATGATCACCCTACGTTAGATAACAAACCTCCAAATAGCACCCTCCTATATAAATGCTCTTCATGTTCTGTTTGACTTTTATATGTAGAAAGATTGGCTTTCATAGAAACCGATTGGTACTCATCCTCAACCTTTATTTCTCTGTTTTTTTTTTTTTCTTTTTGGTAATGACTATTGTTCATCTTCCCTCCTATGCCAAACACTCAGTAAATATGCAGTTATTGGTGCCTTCTTATAGTCAACAAATATTTATTTTAGGCACTGCTATACACCAGTCACATTCTAAGCAGAGAGGATACAAAGTCTCTACTCCTATCAGTAGATCCAATGAGTAAGTTGGCAAATTTAGCAAAAAAAATGGCAACTAGCAAGAAAAAATGTAATATGTCTGGTTGTTATCATATGAAAAATTAAAGTCAGATGATGGGTATAGAGATCAATAGGGAGTGCTATTTTTGGAAAGGAAATTATAGGAGGCTTCTCTGAGGAGGTGAACATTTGAGCAGGAACAGTAGAATAGAGTTGTTGTTTTTTTTAAGATTTTATTAATTTATTTATGAGCAACGGGGGGAGGTGTTGCAGAGACACAGGCAGAGGGAGAAGCAGGCTCCATGCAGGGAGCCCGATGTGGGACTGGATCCTGAGTCTCCAGGATCACGCCCTGGGCTGCAGGCGGCGCTAAACCACTCTGCCACCGGGGCTGCCCTAGAATAGAGTTTTGAAAGGAGGGATGGAGAGAGGGTCAGATTATCTAAGAGATTTCCAGCTCGAGGGAGCAGCAGGTATGAAGTCTCTGAGATGGGAGTGTGCTTGGTGTAATCAGAGAACAGCGAGGAGTCAGTGGGACCAGAGGAGCTTCCAAAGAAGGTAGCAGCTGATGTCAGAGAGTTAGCAAGAACAAAGCTTTATGGGCCTGGTAAGACTGACTTCTAAATCTGAGTGAAACATTGGGTGAGAGGGGAAAGGCAAGGACTACTAGGTTTGCAGGGCCAGAAGGCACACAACTCCAAAAAGCGAGACTAAAAAGAAGTACCCAGGATGGTAGGGAGGGAACCAGAAGACAGTGGTGTCCCAGAAGCCTCGTGAAAAAAGTGTTCTGAGAAGGAAGGAATAAATTCCAGCATGCAGATGGACGTGTAAACTCAGCATTGCCTCTTCTTTTCCTGCATATTATTCAAGGCCATAGAGAAAAGAAAGACAAAATATCAACTCCATTTTCACTGGAGGTTGGAGGCAGTAGAAATCCCAAACTTAAAATAAAAAGTGGAATGGGGCGCCTGTGTGGCTCAGTCAGTTAAGCATCTGACTCTTAATCTCAGCTCAGGTCCTGATCTCAAGAGTTGTGAGTTCAGGGCCCAGGTGGAGCCTACTTAAAAAATTAATTAATTAACTACCTAATTAGTTAAATAAATAAATAAAGTGTGAATTATAACCAGAAGCAATGGAAATTAGGCTCAGTTGTGGTAGTTAAGTAGAGAAAATATCACACAAACTGGCCATGGAAAAAAGTGTCAGAACACATTGTACAGATAGTATTTACTTGCAAACCTTGCCATTAATGGAACTTGAAGTGATGAGATTCTAAAAAAAAAAAAAAAAAAAAGGCAATGGAACAGTAGCGTTGCCCTGAAGGGATGTGTAGATTCTGAGTAGAGCTAAGGACAGAATATGTACTAACCTAGTCAAAACATGAGAGTGGATTTGTGGCTAGAAATGTCCAGTTTAGGACAGCCCGGGTGGCTCAGCAGTTTAGCACCACCTTCAGCCCAGGTGTGATCCTGGAGACCCAGGACTGAGTCCCACATCGGGCTCCCTGCATGGAGCCTGCTTCTCCCTCTGCGTGTGTCTCTGCTTCTCTCTCTCTCTCTCTCTCTCTCTCTCTCTCTCTGTCTCTCCTTAATAAATAAATAAAACCTTATAAATAAGTAAATAAATAAATAACTAAATAAATGCCCTGATCTGATACAATCTGACAGTACTGTAGACTTATGGGCTGATCACTTGAACATGTGTTGTGAACTTAGATTATAAGAACCGAATGTAATCTCTAGGTGTAAAAATCCAATATCAAATTTTCCCTACTAACATATTGGCTTCTGTTTGTTTTATCTGCTACAGAAAAATCATGTATTTTTAAGTATACAATTGATGTTCTTGCATAAAATGAGAAGAACAGAGGATAGTAATAATCACCCATAGCTAAAAAAATTTTAAGGCAAAGATTAATAAAGGCCCTTGGACCAAACTGGATAGCCAGCTGCTTGAGTTTTCACAGAAAAAAGAAATCAGAGAGGAAGAAAACATGATATAAAGGTGGAGTTAATTATGACAGGACACAATCAGTTGGCAAAGCAAATCGGTAGATTGAAAGAGGAAGAAGTAGAGATGTCAATCAGGCCAAATAACTATTGATCTATTCTGAGAGAATCAACTGACAGCACCAACAACCAGAATACAGAGGGGAATTGGATCCTGTTGCAAGCCTGGCTTGTCACCTCCTATGGTTTAACACACGTTTTGAGCATTGTTTTACCACATCACAGCTCTGTGAAGAGATAGGGATGAACTATAGGACTGGACCTTTGGACACAAGGCAATTAGTTATTTCATAAGTTGAATTTGGAGTTAGTATACAGAATGGGAAAGGGGCAGGAGAGATTGGGAAAATGGAGAGTGGAGTAAAGGATTCCACTGCAGGTGGTGAAGCATGGGGAGAGGAGGATATGGTTCAAGTCTCTGATCTGCTGTCAAATTGATCTCGGCTCTGAAACTTCCCCTATTACCACCCAGTCTTCCTTGTCTGTGTCCTCAATATCCTTTGTCTTTGCCTATCCTTTGAAAATCCTCCATCTGGGATGCCTGGGTGGCATGATCCTGGGATCCTGGGGTCGAGTCCTGCATCGGGTTACCCACGGGGAGCCTGCTTCCTACTCTGTCTATGTCTCTGCCTCTCTCTCTGTATCTCTCATCAATAAATAAATAAGATCGTGGGCAGCCCCAGTGGCCCAGCGGTTTAGCGCCACCTTCGGCCCAGGGCGTGATCCTGGAGACCCAGGATCGAGTCCCACGTTGGGCTCCCTGCATGGAGCCTGCTTCTCCTTCTGCCTATGTCTCTGCCTCTCTCTCTCTCTCTCTCTCTCTCTCTCTCTCTCTCTCTGTCATGAATAAATAAATAATTTTTTAAAATAATAATAAATTAATAAATAAATAAGATCTTAAAAAAAAAAGAAAATCCTCCATCCTTGGATCAGTTGTTTTCCTGACATCCTTTTTACTTAGCACAACGTTCCTTATGTCTTTTTTTTCAAACTTACTATCCATCTTGACATCATATTTATAACAAACCAAAGCCCCTTGTATTAAGTTTCCACTTTCTCTCCTTTTTTTCTATTATAATATGTATTTTTTTTCTTGCTTTTCATGTTACCAAACCAAAAGAAGAGAATAAATATTTGCTCAGGACTTCTTCCATCCCAGAACCTATGTCTAAGAACCTAGGAATCAATTCCATATAGGCCACTTGTGTATAATGCCATTTCTTAAGAAATGTGTTAAGATTTGTGATGTATGTCAATTTCTTATATTTCTAGAAGTCCAGGAAGCCAATAACATGAAAGAAAGAAGCCAAGCAAAGGAAGATAAATATTCGAGGAAAGCTTTCTTCTTCAACAACAGAATATTGAATAAGGAGAGAACTAAGACCTTGGGAGAAGCATTTAATATGGCCACAAACCCAGTGCCCTCCAGAAAAATATCCCATAAATGTGACTTATCTGGAACAAGCTTGGAAAGTGTTTCAGAATTAATTATTAGTAATAGAAACCATGTAAGAAAAAAGTCTAATGATCTCAATGGATGTGGATCCCTTCATGCTATGTATGAGAAAATTCATGCAGTGAACAAGCCCCATGAAAGTGATCAAAAGAAGAAATCCCACAGATATAAGGAGGAGTTTATTCAACATGAAAAGAATTCTGTTTTGGAGAAACATCTTGAATATAATAATTGTGGGAAAGTCTTTCACAAAAAGACTGCCTTTGTTACACATAAGAGACCTCACAAAGGAGAGAAACCCTCTGAAGATAATGAATACAGACAAGCCTTCACCCAAAAATTAAAGCTCAGTGCTCATCCAAAAACCCTTAAGGATAGGAAATCATGTGAATCCAGTAAAAATAGGAAACCCTCATGCATGAAGTCAACACATGTACATCAGAGAGCTCACCTAGGGGAAAAACACTATGATCGTAATAAACTGGGGAAATCCTTTAGCAGGAAGTCAAATCTTACTCAACATCAGAAAATGTACAGAGGAGGAACACCTGATGAATATAATGAAAGTGAGAGAGCCTTGAGGAAGTCATACCACACTCAAAGTGAGAGAACTCATGCAGGAGAGAAAATCTGTGACAGTGATAAATGTGGGAAATCCTTCCATGAAAAGCCATGCCTTACTCAACATCAGAGAACTCACACAAAAGAAAAACCTAGTGTGTGTAATGATAGTGAGAGAGCCATAAGGAAGGAATCGCACCTCACTCAAAGTCAGAGAATTAACACAAGAGAGAAAAGCTTTCAAGGTAGCAAATGTGAGAAATCCTCCTGTGAGAAGCTAAAATTCGCTCAACATCAGAGAACGCACTTGGGGAGGAAAACTAATGAGTATCACAAAAGTGGCAGGACCATAAGTAAGAAGTCACACCTCATTCAAAGTCAGAAAGCTCACAAAGGGAAGAAAGCCTACAACTGTAATAAATGTGGGAAAAGCTTTCCTAAGAAAACAGACCTTACTCAACATCAGAGCACACACACAGGGAAAAAACCCTATGAGTGTAATGAATGTGGCAAGTCCTTCTTTGTGAAGTCCAACCTCACTGAACATCAGAGAACTCACACAGGAGAAAAACCATATGAATGTAATGAATGTGGGAAGTCCTTCTGCCAGAAGTCAGCCCTCACAGTTCATCAGAGAACTCACACAGGAGAGAAACCATATAAATGTAATGACTGTGGGAAAACCTTCTGTGTGAAATCAAACCTTACTCAACATCAAAGGACCCACACAGGAGAGAAACCCTATAAATGCAATGAATGCTGGAGATCTTTCTGTGTGAAATCCAACCTTGTTGTGCATCAGAGAACTCATACAGGAGAGAAACCCTACAAATGTCCTGAATGTGGGAAAACCTTCTATGAAAAATCAGCCCTCACAAAACATCAGAGAATTCACACAGGGGAAAAACCCTATGAATGTAATGAATGTAGAAAAACCTTCAGCCAGAGGTCAGCCCTCACCAAACATCAAAGAAAAACACACAAGAAGAAAACTCCTATCAATGCTGCCCGCATGCAGAAGCCTGCATCTACAAATCAGATTCGTTGAACATCAGCAAAATCAAAGGGCAGAAAAGCTAAGATGTCAACACATGTGGGAAAGTCCTCATCAATCAGTTATAGCTTATTGGAACTAGAGGATTAATATAGGAGTGAAACCTTACGAATGCTTTGAACATGCGAAAGCTTTCAACAAGCATTCAAAGATATTGAGGGGAAATTTATCACTTTAAGGAATATGGATAAGAATGTTTTTGTGGGAATGTTTAACTAGAAGTCCTATTTCAGATATGATAACCAAACTTATTACAGAAAGGATAACAGAAAATATTCTGTTAATAGATTGTGAAATATGGAGCTTTTGTAAAAGGAGGAATACTTTAAATTTTTGATACAACAGCATTAAATATATGTGTGAAGGCTTTCTGAGGTATATTGAACTATATATAGGCATGTAGTACATGAATGTGCCATAGAACATGAATTATGGATATGTCGGATTTGTGATAGGAACCCACCACTGTCTGTCTCTGAACCTCAACAGTATGGTATATGTAGACTAAGTAAAAACTAAGCAGTCCTGTAACCTGTGACCCAACAGTTCCACCTCTTGATAACATACTCTAAAACAAGAGTTCTCAACTGGGCATCCTAAAGGGTGTTTGTAAATACTGGAATTGCTTGGTTGTCACTGTGGCAGGTTGCTATAGGTGGTAAGTATATGGGAGAGCCAAAGACACCAAATGTCCTGCAACATGTCAGGAAAAGGACAGGAAGAAGAGACTCATTTACAATGCCTGTGGCTCCATCACAGAAAAATACCACCCTGGAGAAACTCTTGCATGTGTGCACCCACAGACCTATACCAGAATGTTCATTGCAACACTGCAATAATTTTTGGAGTAACAATTTACAAAAATGGAAAGTAAAAAATGTCCATTAACAATAGACTAGATAAATAAATGTTGGTTTTGGTCATACCATGGGGATAATATATGGCAATGAAAATGAATTAATGAATTAAACACTTCAAGATGATTATGTTGAATGAAAAAAATATAGCTATTTTACTGCATTTCAAAAATAAAATTCAAAAAACAAAGAACTCAGCAGTACATTGTTCAGGGAGATAGATGATAGATAGATAGATAGATAGATAGATAGATAGATAGATAGATAGAAAAAATATATAATGTGAACAGTCAAAGTACAAAGGAAAGCAAGTGGATGATTAACAAAATCTAGGATAGCAATTACATCTGTGGAAGAAAGAGGGACTTATGTTTACAGAGAAAAAGAAAGCTTCATGTTTTCTTAAGTAACTCATGAGTATACAGGTACTGCTTTTAATATTTTATATCATATATATATGCATATATAACTATTTCTGTTTATAGACTAATTTTCAAGAAGCAGGCTTCAAGATAATTGCATTAGAACGTTAACAAAAGTGGTATTTTGGCATAAAGATTCATCTATTTTTGGGGCAGCCCTGGTGGCTTAGCGGTTTAGCACCACCTTCCACCCAGGGCGTGATCCTAGAGACCCGGGATCGAGTCCCACGTCAGACTCCCTGCATGGAGCCTGCTTCTCCCTCTGCCTATTTCTCTCTCTCTCTCTCTCTCTCTCTCTCTAATAAATAAATAATCTTTTAAAAAAAACAGCAAAAAAGATTCATCTATTTTTTTTTAAGATTTTATATATTCATGAGAGACACAGAGAAAGAGGGAGAGGCAGAGACACAGGCAGAGGGAGAAGCAGGTTCCATGCAGGGAGCCTGACATGGGACTCCATCCCGGGTCTCCAGGATCAGGCCCTGGACTGAAGCAGCACTAAACTGCTGAGCCACCAGGGCTTCCCTCATCTATTTTTCTGTATCCAACATTTCCACATTGACCCTTTTCAAGAGTCTATACCACTCATCTTTGTGCCTGCCTGGTCATCTTGATTTTCCTTATTGTATTTTGCCTTTTGCTTCCTAGCAAAATTAATCCTAACTTTTTAAAAACAATACAGTGAACATTGACCAAGATAGAAAAAATGAAGTGAAAAAGAAGAATAAAGTGAAAAGAAGGATCAAGGTACATTAAATAGTAAATATAAATAACAATGAAAAAAAACAATAAAAGTTCTCACAAATGAGAATAAGTTGAATTCACACATCAAAAACAGTGGTGGTGGGGATCCCTGAGTGGCTCAGTGGTTTAGCACCTGCCTTTGGCCCAGGGTGTGATCCTGGAGTCCCGGGATCGAGTCCCACATGGAGCTCCCTGCGTGGGGCCTGCTTCTCCCTCTGCTTGTGTCTCTGCCCACCCTCCTCTCTCTCTATGTCTATCATGAATAAATAAATAAAATCTTTTAAAAAAAAACAAAACAAAAACAGTGGTGGTTTAATTGTTGGTTTAAAAACCACCTTATGAAAAAAAATAATAAATAAATAAATAAAAACCACCTTATGTGTGGTTTGCAAAAAAAAGTGTATATATATATATATATATATATATATATATATATATATATTATATATATGTATGAAACCAGGTGACAAAGGAAGTTTGAAATTTAAGGGATTGGGGTGCACCTGGGCGGCTCAGTCAATTAAGCATCCAGTTCTTGATTTTGGCTCAGGTCATAATCTCAGGGTTATGAAATTGAGCCCTGCATCAGGCTCCATGCTGGGTGTGGAGCCTGCTTAAGATTCTCTCTCTTCCCTCCCTCTACCTACCCCCTCTCTAAAAAAAAAAAAAAGAAAAGAAAAAGAAATTTAAGGGATTGGGCAAAAGATGTTATATAGATGGATAGATATTGATATTTATAAATATAGGTATATATCTTTTCTACCTTTTTTTTCATTCATCCACTAAAGCAAAACTACCTACTGGTAAGTCATGTGATTATATCATTTAACTCAACTGTGCTCTTAAATATTAGGTTCTTCAGCCTCCCACCAAAAATAATCTCATAAGGAGGCACCTAGGTGGCTCAGTCAACTAAGCATCTGCCTTAGACTCAGGTCATGATCTCAAAATCCTGAGATGGAGCCCTCCGTCAGGTTCCCTGTTCAGTGAGTAGCCTCCTTCTCCCTCTCTCTCTGCCTCTCCTCCCTGCTGTGTGCTCTCTCTCTCTCTGTCTCTCAAAGAAATAAATAAAATCTTTAAAAAAATGATCTTATAGGGCAATAGCCATTGATATGAATATATGTTCAGGTGATGCGCCTTTCTGTCTTAATGGTTTTAACCTACACTGATTTGAGGATCCAAAGGAAGCTCTGGAAAGAGGAGAGAATGGGCTTTCAAGCATGTGTGTCGTTTTGATTGAAGATGCTCCCTTGGTTGTCATTTTTATTAAGAAACTTTTTTAAGATGCTTATTTTAACTTTACTTGGAATGATGGACAGGGCACTGAGAGTGGGCAACTTGACTTCTCATCTTGACATTGCCTCCAGCCCAATTTTATTAACTTTTAAAACGAAGAGCAGGGCAGCCCCAGTGGCCCAGCGGTTTAGTGCCACCTTTGGCCCAGGGCGTGATCCTGGCGACCCAGGATCTAGTCCCACGTTGGGCTCCCTGCGTGGAGCCTGCTTCTCCCTCTGCCTGTGTCTCTGCCTCTCTCTCTGTCTGTCTCTATGAATAAAAAAACAAAATCTTTAAAAAAATAATAAAATAAAAA
Organism: Vulpes lagopus; assembly: GCF_018345385.1. NCBI lineage: Eukaryota > Metazoa > Chordata > Mammalia > Carnivora > Canidae > Vulpes > Vulpes lagopus. Next base: position 14,109,620 of record NC_054841.1, read on the forward strand.
AAAAATAAAACGAAGAGCAGATTTAGACCATATTATTGTCTTAGTCCACTTGGACTGCTATAATAATACTACAGAGTGAGGGCCTAATAAACAACAGAAATTTATTTCTCACAGTGCTGGTGGCTGGTCCAAGATCATGGCAGCATCTGGTGAGGGCTCCCTTCCTGGTGCACCGTGTCCTTATGGGGTAGGAGGGGTGAGGGAGCTCTGTGGGGTCCCATATAAGGGCACTAATCCTTCATGATAACTCCATCCTCATGACCTAAGCACCTCTCATGACACCTCCTAATATCATCACTTTGGGGGTGGGGGGCATGGCTAGAATTTCCATATGTGAATTTTGGAGGGATACAAACCGGACATAACAGCTATAACATTTTTCTTGTATTATCATTTTGAACTTTCTATGTCAATTTTGCAGAGCAATCAGCACATCCTTAAAGGCCAAAGGTGATGATCTGGAAAGAAAGTGGAGAATAAGGCAAGCATGGAGCTGGTTGTCCTCAGCTGAGCCTGGTGCTGCCCTCCTACCTCGCTCGCAGACTGGTAATAGTCCTTCTCTGGTGGAGTCTGTTTCCTGCCAGTCCCCTCAGCTCAGATCACGTCCCTGAAAGTTGTCCCAAACCTTCCTTCGTCACCTAGTTCTGACAGTGTCTGCAGAGGGTAACACTGCAAACTTTGCACACTCTGAACAGGAGGATCAAGAATTTCTTCTGACCCAGCTGCCTATCTGGAGCCCTCCTGCCTCTTCTCAGAGCTTTGGTGATAAGTCTCATGTGTGTCTCCTTGGTGGATTATTATTCCTGGGGTATCCTCCTAACACACAAGAGTTCGTGTATTTATGTGGAGTCAGTGTCTGGGCTCCAAGCCCACTTTATATGGAATATCTACCCCAGTAACACATCTCTCTGATGGCACCAGCTGGGCCCTGGAATCTCAAACCTGGCCTCCGGCAAATTCAAACCAGGGGGGCTAAGACTGTGAGCCATCCTGAAGCTACAGAAATTCAATCTGGCCTCAAACTCTAAAGAAATACCAAGAAATCCAAGGACTGGAAGGCAAGAGTAAATTTTAACTCAACATTTGTTTTCTGGGGTCACTTGAGGGTATTTTATTGGGCTAAGTGCTCTGAAGAATTCAAAGATGGTTAAAGTCCAAGTCTGGGTTTTAAGCAGTGTAGTATGGAGCACCTAAGTGGGCTCAGTCATCAGAAGAGCAGGAGACTCTTAATCTCGGGGTCATGAGTCAGAGCCCCACATTGGGTGTAGAGATTACTTAAATAAATAAAACTTAAAAGAGAGAGAGAGAGAGAAACATAATCTAAGCTCATAATTCAAAAATCTAGAAAAAGAATAAAATAAACCAGGGATCCCTGGGTGGCGCAGCGGTTTGGCGCCTGCCTTTGGCCCAGGGCACGATCCTGGAGACCCGGGATCGAATCCCACGTCGGGCTCCCGGTGCATGGAGCCTGCTTCTCCCTCTGCCTGAGTCTCTGCCTCTCTCTCTCTCTCTCTCTCTCTCTCTCTCTGTGCGTGTGACTATCATAAATAAATTTTAAAAAATATATTAAAAAAAAGAATAAAATAAACCAAAGCAAGCACAAGGAAAGAAATTAGAGAAGAGAAGAGAAGAGAAGAGAAGAGAAGAGAAGAGAAGAGAAGAGAAGAGAAGAGAAGAGAAGATACCAATGACATTAAAAATAGAAAAACAATAGAAAAAAACCAATGAAGGTAAGAGTTGGTTCTTTAAAAAGATCAATAATATTGATAAGCCTCGGGATCCCTGGGTGGCGCAGCGGTTTGGCGCCTGCCTTTGGCCCAGGGCGCAATCCTGGAGACCCGGGATCGAATCCCACGTCGGGCTCCCTGCATGGAGCCTGCTTCTCCCTCTGCCTCTCTCTCTCTCTCTCTCTGTGACTATCATGAATAAATAAAATCTTTAAAAAATTTTAAAAATATATATTGATAAGCCTCTAGGAAGATTGATACAGGAAAAAAAGACACAAATTACCAATATCGGTAATGAAATTCAATATCATGACAGACTCTACAGACCTCAAATCTATGAACAGCTTTATATCTATAAATTTGACAACTTAGATTAAATAAACCAATTCTGAGGGCAGCCTAGGTGGTTCAGTTGATTAAGCATCTATCTCTTGATCTCACCTCAGGTCTTGATCTCGAGGTTGTGATTTAAGCCTCACACTGAGCGCCACGATGGGCATGAAGTCTACTTTAAAAATTAAAAATAAAAATAAATAAAAATAAAATTAAAATAAAATAAATAAAATAAAATAGGGACACCTGGGTGGCTCAGCAGTTGAGTAGCTGCCATTGACTCACAATGTGATCCTGAGGTCCGGGTTGGAGTCCCACATCAGGCTCTTTGCCAAGAGCCTGCTTCTCCCTCTGCCTATGTCTCTGCCTCTCTTTGTCTCTCATGAATAAACAAATAAAATCTTTTAAAAATAAAAATAAGATAATAAATAAACCAATTTTTTAAAAAATACACTCTCATAACTCACCCAATATGAAATAGAATTAAAGAAACTGAATTTGTAATGTAAAAATTCCCCCAAAGGCCGTGTCCAAGCCCAAATGATTTCACTGAAGAATTCTACAATATATTTAAAGAACTAACACCGATTTTATGCACTTTCTTCCAGATAATCAAAGAGAAGAAAGCACTTCCCAATTCAATGTATGAACCTAGTACTCACGGATACCAAAACCAAAAAAATTTTAAAAAAGTACACGATAAAAAAACAGACCAATATTCCTTTGACTATATGCGCACAAATCCTTAACAAAATATTGGCAAATAGAATTATTTATTAATTATATGAAAAGGCATTAATATCGAAAAGAATTATATAGCATGGGGTGTTATTGCATGGATGCAAGGCTGGTTCAATATTCAAAATCAATATAATCCATCATCTTAATAACCTAAAATGAAGTTTATCAACTAATGAAGGAATCAACCTTGTACCAACCAATGAAGGAAAACTATTGACAAAAAGTATTTGAAATTCATGATAAAAAACTCAGAAAAATAGGAATAGATAGTAGCTTGATTTTTAGCTACCATCTGCCTTTGGCTTAGATAGTGATCCGGGAGTCCTGGGATCATGTCCCACATCGGGCTCCCCACAGGGAGTCTACTTCCCCCTCTGCCTATGTCTCTGCCTCTCTGTGTCTCTCATGAATAAACAAACAAAATCTTTAAAAAAATAAAATACCATTTTAAATTGCTCCAGGAAAAGCCTATGGTTAGATGTAAATCTAACAAAACATGTGCAGAACTTGCATGCTGAAAACTAAATAATGCTAATCAAAGATGATCTAAAGGATCCCTGGGTGGCTCAGCAGTTTAACACCTGCCTCTGGCCCAGGGCGAGATCCTGGCGACCCAGGATCGAGTCCCATATCAGGTTCCTGGCATAGAGCCTGCTTCTCCCTCTGCCTGTGTCTCTGTCTCTCTCTCTCTCTGTGTGTCTTTCATAAATGAATAAATAAAGTCTTAAAAAAAAAGGGATGTAAAGAAATGGAGAAATTTCTATACCTTATTCGTGGATTGGAAAACTTAACAGAGTAAAGATGTCAATTCTCCTCGTACTGATACGTAGGTTTAATGCAGTTTATATCAAAATCACAGCAGGAGTTTGGTTTGATTTGGCTTTTTTGGTAGAACTAGGCAATATTATTCTAAAGTTTATATGGAAAGACAAAGGAACTAGAATAGCTAAAACAATTTTGGAAAAGAGGAATAAAATGGAAGACTGAGTCTACGGGAGATTTATGATAAAGCTACCAGAATCGAGACAGTGTGTTATTGGTGAATGGATAGACCCACAGATCAATGGAACAGAATGGGGAACCCAGAAACAGACCCATACAAATACGCCCAACTGATTTTTTACAAATGTGCAACAACAATGGAGGAAGAGTAGACTTTTGGACAAATGATGCTGCAGCAATCAGACATGTATAGATGGAGAAATGAACCTCGACCTCCAGAGGAGGAGAGTATGAGCTTTGGATTCGGACACACCTGACTTTTAATTCTAGTTTTGCCCCTTGACCACTGTGGGGTCCTGACTCTGTCGTTAAACTTGGCTAAACCTCCACCCAAGCCTGGAGCCTCACAACGACCCCTTACGGATACTGGGAAAATAGCAGGTGAGTGAATGGGCTACGTTAATTTACTGGGCGATGTTCCCGGAATGGCCGGCAGGGGGCTCTACTCGCACATGAAAGACGCCGCCTTCCAGAAAGCTTGGGGCCCTGCAGGCCCTGCAGACCCTGCCTCGGCATTTCAGCCTCCCGTTTTCATAAATCCACCTGAATGCACAATGCTTAGGAAACCTTTTTCACAGCTCTGTGTGTCCCTGTGTTTCTGTTAAAGAATCAATCGATCATTGTAATTATAAAACCTCTTTTTCCTTGCCCACCTTAATTATTTTCAAATGGGAATAGGCGTACAATCTCAACGGGACCAGTCTGCCCCCAACTGGGTGAAAATTGATTCTTGGGTCCCACCCAAAATCTTAGATACTGCAGTGGTCGATAGCCTTCAGAGGGCCACAGTATATAAACAGGTATACAGTATATCTAAATTAAAATTTCATGAGGAAATAAATAAAATTTAATGAGGAAGGGAACAATTAGGGGGAAAAATATCTAAAAAGGCTTTTCAGCGGGGTGAGTGGGCTGTAAAATAAAAAATAAAGGTTGAGAAGCACTGCAGTAAGGGCAGATGAATCCGGAGAACATCCCATTATTACCCCACATCTGAATTAGGACCATCCTTTCTCTGGCAACTTGGGGTATGCCATGGTGCTGTCCAACCTCAACAGCTCCTCAGTCAAGATCTTGTTATTGCTCAGAATGCACTCCCCCAAGGAAAATTTAAGTTCCAGTGTTCCATTACAATCATTCCCAAAAGTTTCCCCCTGCACTATCCTGTTCCCTCCTTTTTTTTCCCTCCAGTCCGTCCCCAAACAGCTACTGATCTTTGTGTCACTGCAGAAGAGTTTGCCTTCTTCAGAGTGTTATATAAATGAAAGCAAACAGTAGGTACTCTTTCTTTTTCACTTGTTTCACTCAGCTAGTTATTTTGAGATGCACCCATGTTGTTGGGTACATTAGTAGTCCATTCCTTTGTACTGCTGAGTACTATTCCAATACACCAAAATTTGTCCATTCATTCACTTGCTTGTGGATATTTGGTTTGAGTCCAATTTGATGTTACCATGAATAAAGCTGCTGTGAGTATTCATGTGCGAGTCTTTGTGCGGACATGGATTTTCATTTCTATTGAATGAATACCTAGGAGACACGCCACTGGCTTGTATGACACATGCATGTTTAACCTGACTACAAAGGGGCTGATTAAAGTCCCCTTGCCCGGCCTATGGGGCCCCTTTCCCACTCTTCTGGGAAGCTACCTTGCACAACTCTAAAGGAGTCTTTCCTGGGAAGCCTGCTCAAGTGATGCCAGATAGCCACACACTCCCTTTGGAGACTGGGGAGTTGACAACCACTTTCATGATGCCTATGCCAAGAAGATTTTCTGGAACCTCTCTCCAAAGGAGAGAAAACACACCTACACGCGTGTAATCTCTGGAGTGACAGAGTGCCTCTGCTACAGTACAAAAATGTGGGAAATACAGAAAAATACAAAGAAAATTAAAATGGCCCACGATACTATCACTTAGAGGTAAGAAAGGCCAACGATCCACTATATTTCCTTCCAGTCTTTTCCTAGATGTATTATACATAAAATGTATGATCCTGTGCCTCTTCTACGCTAAATACATATTTTTCACAACTTAACTTTCCTGATCAGCTGGTTCATCATCCCGTTGAAAAGTCACAATCTGGGGCACCTGGTGGCTCAGTGGTTAAGCATCTGCCTTTGGCTAGGTTGTGATCCTGGGTTCCTGGGATCCAGTCCCGCATCAGGCTCCCTGCAGGGAGACTGCTTCACCCTATGTCTCTGCCTCTCTCTGTGTCTCTCATGAAGGAAGAGAGAAGAAAGAAGAAAGAAAGAAAAAAAGAAAAGAAAGAAAGAAAGAAAGAAAGGAAGGAAAGAGGCCCCATCTTAAAAAAAAAAAGTCACAATCCCTCACTCAGCTTCCAGATGCGAGCCCACGTTAGGGTTCCAAACACATCAACTCAAGGAGAGGCTGGATCCCTAGGAGGGCCCTGTAAGACCATGACAGATAACAGTATGCTGGGAAAGAGGGAGATGCCAGTATTTCAAAACCACTGGCACGGGGTCCAAGTTGGCAGGTATCCCCGCAGACCCATTTGAGATAGTGTAGAAATGGACATATTTTATTCCTTTCATTTTAATTCAGCCTTACTATTTATTTTACTCTATTATTTCCTTTTTCTTGTTTTTGCTGGTTTGATAACATGGCCATTATCTTTTTTTTCTTGTAGAGTTTAGTGTTCTATACTTTTCCGTTCTGACAGCAGTTACCTTTTTCCCTTTTAGCATTTAGAATAAAGTACATAATTGCAATTATGTAATCTTCTATTATATAAAAAAAATACCATCTATTTCCCATTTATAATACTTTTAAGATGACCCATTTATAACACTTTTACATCTCCAGGCTCCCCGAGGCCCTAAGAGATATAAAAGCTTTTAGCCTCCTCTTCCATCTGCCCCTCCCCCGAAATACCAGGTGGAGGTCCTCCCATATTAATAGTAGACTTTCCCATAGGATTCCTTTTCTCTCAAAAGTCTGTAGATTATCCTTACACCATCATGTGCTTCCGTGTAGCAGATAAGAAGTCCAGTGCCTGCCTTATTGGTTTTCTTCTTTGTAAGTTACTTATTTTCCCTCCCTGGGAGCAGGGAAGCTTTTAATTAGCCTCGGAACTCAGTCTATTTTTCAGGACATGCCTAAAGGTGAGTATTATTTTTTCTAAGTTCTGCTTGTAATTCAGCAAACCCTTCAAATCTTCAGATCAAGTATTTATGGAGAAAATTTCAGGGAAGATTTCCTCCATTCTGTTTAATCAATGCATGTCTTCCATTTCCTCTACCTTATGAGCTTCCAGTATTTCAATAATAGTAATTCCAATACTGAATAATTCTAATGGCCTGGTATTCAGTGGCCTGCGTCATTTCCTCAAACCTCTCTTTTTCACCTTATAATTTCCATCCCTTCAAATTTTTGATGCGTGTTTTACGTCTCCACTGGGTAGTATTCCATGTCGGGTTCCAGCAGCGACCATCCCCTCCTCTGCTCCTCTGCTGAGATGTTTAGTCTGAGCATGAGATTTTCCATCCACCCAGGACACATATATCGCCCTGCACCTGTAGCTCCTCGGCGGTGCTCTCATCATTGATTTCTGTTCAGGGCATCCTCTCTCTCCTCCAGTAGGTTTATGCCTGCTCTTCTCCAGGATGTGCTAGTTCTTTCTCTTGCTCTCCTCTAGGTCCCTGTACACGTGTTCCTATTTTCCTTTGCTGGCTCATCAGGGCACGTGGTCAGCTGCTGGGGATCTTTGGCAGAGCAATGGACGGACAGCCCAGCGACCTTGGCCCCTCTGGGTCAGCAGTTCCTTAGCTGGTAAGTCGTGGTTCCCAGAAGGACTCTCTCTGCTCTCCAATCTCCTCAGCTGACATTTTCCTGGGGAAGAGGTAAGAGGTACATTGTTTATTTCCCCACAGCATTTTGTGTTTGTTTCTTTGTTTTTTAAGTAGTTTCCATGCCCAACATGGGACTTGAACTCATCACCCTGAGATCAAGAGTTGCATGCTCTACCCACTGAGCCAGCCAGGCGCACCTGTCCCACAGCATTTTAAGTGCCCCAGAGCAATGAACCCAAAGCACCGTCACTTGGACAAGTGCAGCATCTCTCTCAGGATGTACTAAGAATGTCTATAGGGGATCCCTGGGTGGCACAGCAGTTTAGCGCCTGCCTTTGGCCCAGGGCGCGATCCTGGAAACCCGGGATCGAATCCCATGTTGGGCTCCCGGTGCATGGAGCCTGCTTCTCCCTCTCCCTGTGTCTCTGCCTCTCTCTGTGTGTGTGACTATCATAAATAAATAAAAATTTTTTAAAAAGATGCCTATAGATCAAATATTCCCATATTTAACAGTTTTCCTTCTGACCATGACTCCTTGCTCTGTGCTTCCTTTTTTTAAAAAAAGATTTTATTTTATTTATGTATTCAAGAGAGACAGAGAGGGGGAGAGAGAGGCAGAGACACAGGTAGAGGGAGAAGCAGAGGGAGAAGCAGGCTCCATGCAGGGAGCCCGAACTGGGACTCAATCCGGGACTCCAGGATCTCGCCCTGAGCTGAAGGCAGCTCTAAACTGCTTAGCCACCCAGGCTGCCCTCGCTCTGTGCTTCTGGTCTCCAGGCTCTCACTAAGAGTGAGAAGCAGAGAATTTCTCTGCCACTCCCTTCTTCTGGGCTCCAGATCAGCAAGGTCTTGCATCCACCCTTAACCTCAGAATCTTCTTGCTTCAAAGAATGTTCTGTAGTTAGCTTTAAGTTGAAGGAGGATGGCGGCAAGGATGTATTCAAGAACCATCTCCCCAGAATTCCCAGAGGAAAATTCACTATATTCCAAAATACCATAGGCCATTTCATAGACCATGGTGCAATAGAACAAAGATCATCAACTAGAAGAGCTAAGCAAAAAAAAAACCCAAAAACTTCACCATCAACAAAACCCTCACGGGCATAAATATCAAAGTTCACTCTTTTAACTATCTGTGGGGTAAAGAGAAAATCAAGATAGAAGTTATGAATTATTTCTAATAAATAACCATGAGAAGAGAAAATACCCAAATCTATGAGATGTGACCAAAGGAGAATTTGAAAGAAGACATAGAGGGATCCCTGGGTGGCGCAGCGGTTTGGCGCCTGCCTTTGGCCCAGGGCGCGATCCTGGAGACCCGGGATCGAATCCCAGTCAGGCTCCTGGTGCATGGAGCCTGCTTCTCCCTCTGCCTGTATCTCTGCCTCTCTCTCTCTCTCTGTGTGTGACTATCATAAATAAATAAAAATAAAAAAAATGAAAGAAGACATAGAGATTTATATAACTGTATTAGAAAAACAAGCAAAAGATTAAAAGTAATGAAGAGGCCCCAGGTAAAGGTAGTACATTGAATATTCAAGACTAATTTTGCTTCCACTGAGACACCTATTAAAAAGAAAGAGATTTCACTTTCACCTATGTTTTGAAAAATTTCAAATCCCCAGAAAAGGCAGAAGAACACTACAATAAACATGTCTGTATGAACCACCTAGATGCACCAGTTGTTATGATTTTGCCACATTAGCTTTATCTCTCTGTCTCTCTCTTAGTATGTAGATACACATTTTTGTTCCTGAATCATCGGCATTAGTTACCAATATTATGACACTTCACTCTTTTCTTTTAAAGATGTATTTATTTCTGTGAGAGAGTTAGAAGAAGGGGGAGGACAGAGGGAGAGAAAGTCTCATGCCAAGTCTCCCCACACGGAGTGCAGAGCCTGACGGGGGCTCCATCCCAGGACCCAGAGATCCTGACCTGGGTGGAAACCAAGAGTCAGACACTTAATCAACTGAGCCACCCAGTCAGACACTTAATCAACTGAGCCACCAACTGAGCCACTGATCCAGGCAAGAGTCAAGAGTGAATGATGACACTTTTCTCTTAAGCCTGTATCCTTAAGAATAAGGACAACCTCCTATGGTCATAGCTGGCTTTCTCAGAAGAAAAACTCCAAAGCAGAGATTTGCATGTGGAGCATCCCTGGGATTCACATCTGTGAAAGGGAAGGAAGGTCTAGGCAGAGGGAGGAGGTGGGCTGTTATGCAGATTCAGTAAAAGCAGGTGAAGCCTCTAGAGGAGCTTGGAAGCTTATGCTGGCACTTCAGAGTTGTCCCAAGTTGGTGTGAGGGAAGCTGGGCCTTTATACTCCCCTGTCAACCAGTAACTGGACATGGGCTGCCAGGGGATCTGATCTTGGGTGAAGCAGTTTTCTTCAGCCCAGGCACTCCCTGAAGAGTGCTGACAACTGAGGACTACGTGCTGGCAGTGTGGAGGCCGAGAAAATTAAGGCCATTCCACCTTAGGTTCAGTGTAAGCACAAGTACAGCCATCTCAGGCCCTGTGAGTAAGAGCTGAACTTTACCTTACTTCAGTTAAGCCCCATATCAGAATGAGAACAGAGCTCAAGCCAGTGGCAGGAAGCCCCATATCAGAATGTAAACAGAACTTGAGAAATTCCTCCCCCCCTTCTGTAGGGCCCCTAGACCAGCCCATAAATCTAAGCTGGAACCCACCTCGGGGTCCAAGTCCCTGCTCCGCTGTGTCGGGTACACTTGGACCCAAGCTCGAGCTTGTAAATAAACCCTCGTGTGTTTGCATCGGTGTTGGCTCCTTGGTGGTTTCTCAGATTTGCAATCTTGGGCACAATTTTGGGGGGCTCATCCGGGATCCAAGAGACCCCTCGGACCCCAACCGGAGGGTTTCACGCCTGGTGAGTGCACTCAACTTTTCCCACCTTTTGTGTGCATATTTTCTGAGAGCTCTAAACTGTATTTTCACCTGTAGGAATTCCAATCTGTATTAGGTCGACATTGGCTTAGGTGGACTGGACGGCTGGCGGGCCCTCGACCGGGGGTCTTGAGGAGATGTCCCTTGCCCCCGCCTGGAGGACAGGGTCCTCATCTGTAAGGGGGACTGACTGCCAGCCCTTCGGTTTACTTTCTGTTTGGTCTCCGCGGCCGCACTGGAACGTTTGTCTGTGTTATTGTGTCCTTGTTAATCGTCTTTACTGTCTGTGTCTTGGTGTGGATTGGGGACATAATGGGGCAGACACAAACCACTCCCCTGTCTCACTCTCCCACTTCTCAGACGTTAGGGAAAGAGCTCATAATCTGAGCACAGACATACGGAGAGAGAGATTTCAAATTTATTACATATCAGAATGGCCAACCTTTGACATGGGATGGCCCCGAGAAGGAACTTTCCACCTACCTATTATCTTACAGGTTAAGGCCGTGATCTTCAGGGACAAACCAGACAGCCACCCTGACCAGGTGCCCTACATCCTGGTCTGGCAGGACATTACCGAGGATCCCCCTCCTTGGCTAAAACTATTTTTACCCCCCAAAGCAGGACCTACCGAGATTCTAGCCCTGCGGAAAGCCGAGAAGGAGACCGATTCTACGACCAAAGCGCCCCTTTATCCGGTCTTGCAGGATTCCTCCCTGGAAGACCTGATTCTGCCGCCACCCTACCTGACGCTCTCTCTCCCTTACGCCCCTCCATTGGGAGCACCAGGGGCTGCAGAAGGGGCGCCCCCCCACCCCCAACGAGGGAGTCTCTGTGCGAGGGCCAGCAGCGGGGACACGCAGACAGACCCACCAGGTGAACCCACCTCCAAATGCAAGGCCGGACGACTCCACCGCCCTTCCCTTTGGGGCCCTGGCCCCCCCCCCCCCACAAGACTGGCGGACAGCTAATGTTATACTGGCCGTTCTCCACCAGTGATTTATATAATTGGAAAACCCAAAATGCAAAGTTCTCTGATAATCCGAGACATCTAATCGGGCTTTTAGATCCTGTTCTGTTTATCCACCAGCCTACTTTGGGATGACTGCCAACAGCTCTTGCAGATTCTCTTCACCACTGAAGAGAGAGAATGAATTCAGGTGGAAGCCCGGAAGTGTGTCCTGGGAGAGGACAGACAGCCAACTCAAAACCCAGACCTCATAAACGCTGCCTTCCCCTTATCCCGCCCCACCTGGGACCACAACTAGGCTGAAGGTAAGGAGAGACTCCGCCTCTACTGCCAGACTCTGCTGGCAAGTCTCCAGGCTGCCGCGCACAAGCCTCCCAATCTGGCCAAAGTATATGATGTGAGACAGGGTAAGGATGAGAGTTCAGCAGCCTTCTTAGAATCATAGAGGCTTTTAGGCAGTACACCCCTAGAACCCAGAAGCCCCGGAAACAAAGGCCGCAATTATCCTGGCCTTTGTTAACCAGGCCGCTCCAGACATTAAAAAGAAATTGCAAAGAGTAGAGAGACTGGGAGAGAAGAGCTTGCAGGACTTAGTAATAGTAGCAGAAAGAGTCTATAATAATAGAGAAAGTCCGGAAGAGCAACAAACCAAACTAAGTGACCGGCAGACCCGAACCCTGGCTAAGATCCTGCTGGCCACAACCATGGACGACCCACGGGAAAGACGGAGGCACCTCAAGAAGCTGGCTTCAGGGTCAGGTAAGGAGGATGGCCCTGGTCCCCATCGGGAGCACCATAAACTGAACAATAACCAATGTGCCTACTGCAAAGAAAAGGGCCACTGGGTGAAAGACTGCCCTAACAAAAGATCTAAGGCCCCTGCCAAGCTCTTGGAGATGGAGGACCTGGACGACTAGGGGAGTCGGGATTCGGCACCCCTCTCCGAGCCCAGGGTAACTCTCAGAGTGGAGGGGCAACCCATTGAATTTCTAGTGGACACTGGGGGCACAACACTCGGTTTTATTACAACCCCAAGGGAAATTGGCAAACAAGACTTCATGGGTGCAAGAGGCCACGGGCACCAAACAGTACTCATGGACTACCCGAAGAACTGTGGATCTCAGCATGGGCTGGGTATCCCACTCCTTCATGGTCATCCCTGAGTGTCCCTACCCATTGTTAGGTCGGAATTTACTCACCAAGATGAGGGCACAAATTTGCTTCCATCCCAAAGGGGCAAAAATCCTAAACAAGGAGGAGCACCCAATTCAGTGTGCTCCTCCCCACAGGGAACAAACACAGCTTGTCCTGAGTTTAGAGGATGAATATCGTCTCCACCAAACGCCCTCAGCCCCAGTGACTGATGTTGACCGTTGGCTGCAGGAATTTCCCCAAGCATGGGCAGAAACTGGGGGAATTGGGCTGGCCCAGCACCAACCGGCCATATACATAGAACTAAAGCTGGGGGCAGACCCTGTCAGGGTCCGCCAATACCCCATGCCTCTCGTCTCCCTAACCCAGACTGGGACCCCCGTCTGCATGACTGTCAAGAAATTTTGGCGCAGGTACATGGAATCAGCTGATCTCCAGGACCAGCCACTGCTGAATGCGGACACCACCTGGTACATGGACAGCAGCAGTTTCATTCAAGAAGGAATCAGATACGCGGGGGCAGCTGTAACCACGGAAACAAGACCCGATCTGGGGGCACCGACCCTGCCGGACACCGGATACTGATGTTGATTTACACTGGATCAAATGCTTGCCTATGACCCAGTGCTTGCGTGGCTGGTGGAGGGCCACAGACTCCAGCATCATCCTGCCAGAGGAACTAGGACTGCGAGTCCTATCCAAGATGCATCGGGGTACTCATATGGGAACAAGGAAGATGGAAGACCTCATACGACATGCAAAGACCACTATTAAAGATTCTCAAGCAAAGATTGAGCAGATTGTGGCAAGCTGCCACGCATGCCAGTTAACTGGCATCGTGATCCTGACCACTCCCACCACTCTGAAGGTTGGCGGGATTACTCCCTGGGTCCACTACACCTACGTCCAGCCAGCTGACCCACACGCCTTTCTCAAGGACTTTGTTCCAGAATAGAAAGGCCAACCAGGCAAGGACAATCCCCTAAAGCTAAGACTGCAACGTTCTCACTTATTTCCCACCTCCCTAGTCTGAGGTTGTTCTTCAAAATAAAAAGGGATTAGACTTAGTCTTCTTAACAAGGGGTGGTGGGGGGGTATGTGCTGCCTTAAACGTAAGATGTTGCTTCTTCACTGGGACATAAACGGGAGCAAGAACAGCAACAAGGTTGGTTCGAATCCTGGTTTAATCATTCCCCCTGGCTCATTCTGAGAGCAACCTGGACCCATGATTGGGTCCTTCCTTAGGTTCCTCTGAGAGGGGGAAACGTGGAGGCTGAGAAAATTAAGGCCATTCCACCTTAAGTTCAGCGTTAGCACAAATACAGCCATCTCAGGCCCCTGGGAATAAGAGCTGAACTTTACAGGAAAAACTGCAGAATGTCCTTGACAGGGAATCCCATATCAGAAAGACAACAGAAAAGAGAGAGAGAGAGAGAGAGAAGAAAGAAATAAAGACAACAGAGCTCAGAATGCCCTCAGCAGAGAATCCCATATCAGATCTTAAGAAACTCCCCCACACTTTCCCCCATATTGGAATGGAAAAAATTCCTCCACCCCTTCTGAAAATCCCCTAGACCAGCCCATAAACCCAGCTGTAACCCACCTCAGGGTCCAAGCCCCTGCTCTGCTGTGTGGAGTATACTTGGACCCAAGCTCGAGCTTGCAAATAAACCCTTGTGCATTTGCATCAGTGTCAGCTCCTCCGGCTCCTCCGTGGTTTCTCGGATTCGCAATCTGGGGCACAACAGGCAGTATCTCAAGCAGCTGAGCAGCCATGGGTCCTTCCCTCCTGAAGGGGGATCGGGGAGTGCATTCAGTGTCCACACTGTCCACCCCTGCCACTCAGCACCACTTCTTCACTTCAGTTCCAGAACTCAATCTATCCCTTTCAAAACCAGTAGCTCTAATAAGGAAAATAGGCACCTAGAAGAATTAGTAAAATAGTCCACAAACTCAAACAAATGTTTCTTCATATACAGGATATGTATTTTTTGTGTGTACATGACCATTTACCAAAATTTATCATCTACTGGGTCATGGAAAAATGTTGAAAATTTCAAGAAATTAGATATCTCATAGACTTTCTTATCTGCTCATCATTCAACTAAAAAAAAAAAGAAAGAAAGGATTTAAAAGGCCACCAAAATAATACTAACTACTTGGAAATTAAGTGTAAGAAACACACTGTTTAGTAACACTCGAATCAAAGAAAAGCGAAAGTAAAATTACAAATTGTCTAGGGAAACAGAAAAGGAGACTTCGCTGGAAAACTTACATGGACAGAAAAAGCTACACTCAAAGGAAATTTAGTAGCCTTAAATAATGCCATTAATACTGAAGAGAACTTGCTACTTGTATATGATTCACTTTAACCATTGCTTCATATCTGGAGCCACATCCTACACCTCCCTCCTCTTCCCTGCTTCTGTCACCCCTCCCTCCCTCCGTCCCTCCCTCCCTCCCTCCCTCCCTCTGTCTTCAGGCATTGCCCTGCTTCAGCAAACATGATTTGTTGGTCTTATTACACACCAAACTTCAAGGAGCAAACACATCACCTAGGTCTCTTGTTAAATTTCTGACTCTGTTTTAGTAGTTCTGGGTGGGGCCGGAGATTCTGCATTTCTAACAAGCTCCCAGGTGATGCTGTTAATCCTCTCCCTACACACATCCTTTTTTAAAAAAGAAAACTTTTTAAAGTTTTACTTATTTAAGTAATCTCTACACCCAACACAGGGTTTGAACTCACAACCCCAAGATCAAGAGTCACCTTCTCCTCCTGCTGAGCCAGGCCAGGCACCCCACACACATACTTTTAAGTAGCAAGGATATACACCATCACCTAAAGCAGTTAGCCTGATAGAATAGTAGGGTGGCCAGTCCAAGGCTTGGTTAAGGCATCAGCTCAGTTATAATTATACCTTTTAGGATTGGGATGCTGTCCTCCAGAATAGGGCATATGCACCAAACCAATGGCCTATGTATGGTAGGGGTGGTATCCCCGGGGAACAAATGAGTGGAGGAGATAGGACTAGCCTCCCACTATCTCCTGGCAATGCTAGAGTCTTCAAGCCAGTGGATTAACAAACAAAGAAAGAAATGACTCTACCAGCTGGGATAGTCCACCTTGCAGCTCCAGGAATGAAAGTAGCTGCCATATAGTGGGGCTCAGTGTATGTTTGGAGCCCAGAGAATCATGGGGGCATCTCTTAGGCCAGAAAATTCCAGGCTATTGTAACCTCCACAGTTAGACAAGGCCTAGACCTCTTGAGTAAGAGCCTAGACCTCTTGAGGAGGAAGGTCTGACATCACCCCACCAGGCAAGCAGCATATGTCAGTTAAAGTGATGGCCATGGGGGAGAAAATTCTAGAATGGGTGGCACAGGAGGAAGCTGATAAATAGAAATTCCTACCCTGGAATGAGCTACCAGTGCAGAAACTGTATGTTAGTGTGCTAACCCTCTTAAAACTCCTTCAGGAACTGCGACAAGTGATCATCTTGAAGGACTGACTTGCATCTCTCCTCCTGGGGAAGAAATGAAGGCATCTTATTCTTAGATGTGCTCCAGATACCACAAGAGGGGAGAAGTGGATCTGAATGGTCCAAGGACTGGATATGCTAGACTTGCATTGTGCACCACATCATATCTCTGGCATTCTCCCTACAACCATCCCGCCCACTAACTCATACCTACATTGCTTGCTTTGATTCATAGATGGAAGGGCTCAACAGCGAGCCATTTCCTGGTCTTTTTTTTTTTTTAAGATTTTATGTATTTATTCATGAGAGACACAGAGAGAGGCAGAGACATAGATGGAGGGAGAAGCAGGCTCCTCACTGGGAGCCTGATGTAGGACTCGATCCAAGGACTCCAGGATCACAACCTGAGCTGAAGGCAGACACCCAACCAATAAGCGACCCAGCCACTCTCCTGGTCATTAAGTCTGGTCATGGTTGCCTCTACCATTGACAACACTGCAGATTGAAGACCCCCATGGTAGCACGGGCAGAAAAAGAGAGACAGACCATTATATGCACTAGACAGGTCCCAGAGGCTCTGGCTTCCCTAGATGCCCCCATACAGCATGGGTGTGCCCTGTTAGTGCCCAGTGGGCAGATTTTGAACCAGAGGCAATGGAGGGACAAGAAGGAGCCATGAATAAATTTTGCTCATCTTCTCCAAGACTAACTCATGCAACTAGCTAGCTACACTATTCCAAAACTCTCAGTAATGCTCTGGCACACCCTGGCTCTCCTCCCTGACTCACTTTTCCCCTCAGCCTGATTTCTCTGAGGCTGCACTCATCCACAAAGTGTTAGCATGTAGACTTTTGTCACAGGCTCTGTTTTCTGGGAAGCCCAGGCTAAGACAACACAGTCCTTGAGAAATAGGAAAAAGAATAAGAAAATAAACTGGAAGCCAATTAAGAGAGAATTCATTAAGATAGTGAGATGATATTTTAGGAATAATAGGGGAAAAAATTCAAAATTGCTTTCTTCAAGGAAAGTAATCCCAGTATATCACTCAGGGTTCTGTGTGGTCAGCGATACAAGCCGATTCTGAGGATGATGCAGCAAGCAAGTTTGTTAGAGATATTGAGTAGATAAGACTATTGCTATGAGGGCTGAAAAGCCAGACTCAAGAAGAAGTAATGTCCCAACCCTACCCATGCTGTCTGCTGATAAACTGCCATTCCTGTCACCGCCCCTCCCCCATGCCAGGACCTTGACCTTGGAACCACTGCTGGCAATGCCACCTGCAAAGCTCATTGCCTGTGCCACCTGGACCTACAGAAACAGCAACTCCATGCAGAACTGGATTCCCCATGTAGCCAGCGCACTTCCCATTCATTCCATGAGGATCTAGTGCCCACATCCTAAGGAAGAAGGAGCTCTGGGAACTTGAGTTCTGATCCAAGCCTGGAGAGACAGGACTCATGACTGAATTTCTCCAAATCCGAGAGCGCTGTCCCGAATATGATGGGAGGT
The DNA here is from genome assembly GCF_018345385.1 of Vulpes lagopus. Classification (NCBI taxonomy): domain Eukaryota; kingdom Metazoa; phylum Chordata; class Mammalia; order Carnivora; family Canidae; genus Vulpes; species Vulpes lagopus. Next base: position 14,127,253 of record NC_054841.1, read on the forward strand.
GAGGAACATGAGACAGATGTCTAGTAGAAGCAATAAGACAGCTACACTCCTGGTGAGGCAGATCATAAATAGGAAATAGTCCTCGCAAGCTGATTTTTGGCTGATTATTAGCTGATTATTGTCAAGCTGTCAGATATGATGGTAGTTGGGGCTCCTGGATGGCTCAGTTGGTTAAGCATCTGCCTTCAGCTCAAGTCATAGATTCAGGGCCCTAGGATCGAGTCCCACAGTAGGGTCTTTGCTCTGTGAGGAGTCTGCTTCTCCCTTTGTCCCTTTCTATCCATTGCACATATGCTCTTTCTCTTTCTCTCTCTCAAATAAATGAATAAAATCTTAAAAAAAAAAGAAAAGAAAAAATATGATGGAAGCTGTGATATCATTAAAATGGTTCTAGCAGCCACATTGAGAAGAATAAAAAAGAATTATGTGAAGTTAGTTTTAATATCTAATCCAACATATCCAAAATAGTGTGATTTAGGGGCACCCTGGCGGCTCAGTTGGTTAAACATCTGCCTTTAGCTCAGGTCATGATCTCGGATCTCCTGAGATGGAGCCCCACATCAGGGCCCCCGCTCAGCAGGGAGCCTGCTTCTCCCTCTCCCTCTTGTCACTCCCCCTGCTTGTGCTCACTCTCATACTCAAATAAATAAATAAATAAATAAAATCTTTTTAAAAATAGTATGATTTCAACATATATAAATATAATCAATCACTATAAAAGTAGTGAGACACTTTACATTCCATTTTTTTTTTTGTCCTAGGTCTTGGAAATCGGTATATATATACTTTTTTTTTAAAGATTGTATTTATTTCTTTCAAGAGATAGAATGAGTCAGGGAGAGAAGCAGAGGGAGAGGGAGAGAGAGAATCCCAAGCAAACTCCACACTGAGCACAGAGCTTGATACAGGGTTTTATCCCACAAACCCAAGGTCATGACCTCAGCTGAAATCAAGAGTCGAATGCTTATCTGGCTGAGCCACCCAGGCGTGCCAGAAATCGGTGTATGTCTTAAACATACAGTTCATTTCAGTTGGCCCAGTCACATTTCCCACGCCCAAAAGCCATGTGGCTTAGTATATGTACCTCAGGGCTACTATATTAAATAGCGCAGAAATAGTAGAAATAAAACCAGAACCCTATTTCACATGTCATTTGAACAAAAACAAATTCCAAGTGAATTAAAGATTTGAATCTAAAAAATAAGGGATCTCTGGGTGGCTCAGCGGTTTGGTGCCTGCCTTTGGCCCAGGGCGTGATCCTGGAATCCCAGGATCGAGTCCCGTGTCAGGCTCCGGGCGTGGAGCCCGCTTCTCCCTCCTCCTGTGTCTCTGCCTCTCTCTCTCTTTCTCTGTGTCTATCATAAATAATAAATAAATAGATAAATCTTTTTTAAAAAATGAATCTAAAAAATATAATGATTAAAATCTTAGAAGAAAACATGCAACGCTATACCTCCCTGGCCCTTGTAAGATCTTTCTATCAATCTGCAATGCAGATGGCAGATAAAGGGTTAATGCCCATATACACAGAGTTTTGGCAAATTGGTATCAGAAAAAAAAAAATAGTTAGAAGCTCTCATAGGACAAACCCAAATAGTGAATAGGCCTAAAAAGATATCCAGCTTCTGTGGGAGTCAGGGAAATACACATTTAATAACAAGCCAGGGGCTCCTGGGTGGCTCAGTGGTTGGCTCAGTGGTCGGCCTTTGGCTCACGTTGTGATCCTAGGGTCCTAAGATCGAGTCCTGCATAAGATTACCCGCAGGAATCCTGCTTCTCCCTCTGCCTATGTCTCTGTCTCTCTCTCTCTGTGTTTCTCACGAATAAATAAAATCTTAAGAAAAAATAATAAGCCATCACTTTCCTCACATCAGACCAGCAAAATGGAAGCTTGAGAACACCTACTACAGACTGGGAAGGGACTCTCTTCACCATATTACAATGGCTGGATGTGGCCAGATTGCAATTCCACATATTCTTTGACCAGCAATCCCATGCCCGGGAATCCATGCCATAGAAATAAAAGCACCAGAATATATGTAGATGCAGATGTTCACTCAGTAAACATGAGTATAGATAGAGGAATGGCTGAATAAACTGTGACACATTTATATCATGGCACATCACACAGCCACTAAGAAAGAATTTAATTTTTTTTAAGATTTTATTTATTTATTTGAGAATGAAAGAGAGAGAGAGAGCATGAGTACGGGGAAGGGCAGATGGAGAGAGAGAGAAGCAGACCCCTCTGAGCAGGGAGCCTGACTCGAGGCTTGATCCCAGGACCCCAGGGTCATGACCTGAACCAAAGGTAGACACTTAACTGAACTGAGGCCCCCAGGTACCCCTAACAAAGAATTTCTTGACTTGAGGGCACTTCTGTCCTCCATCCCCGTAAGATGCAGAGAAATGTATAAACTATGGTTTCATTTCTGTAAGAGATAGGGAGAGAAATCTATATGGCTGTGTGTATTTACATCGGATTTTATGAGCACAAAGAGAAAGCCAGGAAGAGATCATCACTCTGCCAGCAAAGTTCTCTGGGAGGAGGGGAAGCAAGCAGGTGGTACAGATAGAAACACGAGAAGGCGGCAAAGAAAAATATGAGAATAGAGAAAAGAGAAGGAGGGTTAAGAGAAAAAACTATAAAAAAAAAAAGAGAAAAAACTATTATTTCAGAGACGGACAATTTCTGTAAAGTTATCATGTGTGTTTGAAAAGGGCAAACATTTATCTCCACATAAATCTATTTGATAAAGCTTGTGAACCATGGTATTTCAAATCTTCCATGTGCTTTACTTGATGTTTTGACTACTTGTTCTGCGGATTTCTAACAGGCGTATTGAAGTTTCCCACTGAGCTGTGGATTGGTTATTTCTCCTTATAATTCTGTCACTTTTAGTGTTATACATTTCAATCCTATGCCACTAGGCACATACCAACACAAAGGCTAAACTTATTGGTAGATTGAATAGCAATATATAGTTTGGACTTTTCAAATAACACAGATTTTTTTTATTTGAGAGTGAGAGAGTGGGAGTGGGGAGGAGGGGCAGAGGGAGAAGCAGACTCCTGCTAGCAGGGAGCCTGAGGTGGATTGAACCCAGAGATCACGACAGGAGCTGAAGGCAGGTGCCACCCAGGAGCCCAACAGTGATCATTTTTGCATGAAGTCCATTATGCCTAATGCTATGATCCTTTGCACCACTTGATTTTCTCTCCCTGGCTTGCCAGGGGAAATATTTTTCCCACTCAGTATTTCCAGTCTTTCTGTGTTACTCTACTTTTGCTGTCTCTAATAAAACAGCATACAGTTTGGCGCTTTTTTTTTTTTAAGATTCATTTATTTATTTACTCACTAGAGACACAGAGAGAGAGGCAGAGACACAGGCAGAGGGAGAAGCAGGCTCCATGCAGGGACCTGATGCGGGACTCGATCCCAGGATCACAACTGGAGCCAAGGCACATGCTCAACCACAGAACCACCCAGGTGCCCCTGACCTTTTTTTAATTTTTAATTCAAGAGTCTGTCTTTTCACAGTGAATTTAATATATTCACACTTATTGTGGTTATTGATGCATTTATACATTTCTACCAATTTACCTTGTGTTTTTTATTGTATATGGTGTGTTCATGTTTCTTTTTCATCTCTACTTTTCAGTTAGTGGGTAGCATTTTATTTGCTCCCAATCAATTTTTCTTCTAATGACTTGGAAAGTTTTTGTTTGTTTGTTTGTTTGTTGTTTTGTTTTGTTTTAAGATTTTAGTTATTTATTAGAAAGAGAGAGGCAGAGGGAGAAGCAGGCCCCATGCAGGGAGCCCGACATGGGACTCGATCCTGAGTCTCCAGGATCAGGCCCTGGGCTGAAGCCCGGGCTGCCCGAAAGTTTTTTTTTTTTTTTTAAGATTTTATGTATTTATTCATGAGAGACACACAGAGAGGCAGAGACACAGGCAGAGGGAGAAGCAGGCTCCATGCAGGGAGCCTGATGTAGGACTCAATCCTGGGACTCCAGATCATGCCCTGGGCTGAAGGCGGTGCTAAACCGCTGAGCCACCCGGGCTGCCCATTTAGAAAGTTTATATTCTGTTCCTATTATCTTTATTTGTTGAAACACATAGTTAAGCATATTAACTAATATCTATGTCTTCCTCATGTAGTTTTGAAATATAGGTGAGGTTTGGTGGGCTGAGGTCCAGAACTGATGACCAAGAAGGAATTCTTGACATGTCTTTGATGCAAAATGGTGATTTTATTAAAGCATGGGGACAGAACCTGTGGGCAGGAAGAGCTGCTGCCCTGGGCTTGTGAGGGGTGGCTGATTATACACTGGGGAGTTGGGGGAGGTAAGCAAAAGGGTTTACATAAGGATTTTCATATGCTACAGAGGACTCACAAGATACTGGACGCCTTGCCATTGTCAAGTTAAGGTTGTTTTTCCCTCTAACAAGCCATTAACATTAAGAAAGTTGGAAACTTCCAGGAGGAATGTCACACATACCCCACCTAGGAGTAGGGAGTGTGGTTTGTAGAGTGTGAGCTTGTGCTTTGTCCTCAGCTAGCCTTCTGTTCCCTCATCATTCCTACCAAACAAAATAAGGATCTTAGCATGATTTTACTTTTCTCTCTACCTCCTTTCCAGTCTTCATACCTCTCCATCCCGTGTTGTCATCTCTGGTTTTAGTTAATTGTTATAAGTAAAGATTTTTATTTAGACCTACACTTTGCTGATATTCTTGCTTACCTGGGTGTCTTATATCCCGTGTTTTCTTCTTGGATCCATCTTCTCATCACTGGAATATAACTCCTATGCTAAGTGGGTTCTCAACCAGGGGCTATACCACACCCATTCCCAGTGTGGAGTGTTTCGTATTGTCTCAGTGACTAAGGAAGAATTCCACTGGCATTTGATAGATGGTGGTCAAGGACACTAAGCGATCTGCAGTGTGGGGATCAGTCTTACATGATAAAGAATCATTCTACCCAAAGTGCCAACAGTACCCTGTGGAGGAATGCTATGCTTCACAAACTGTGAGTTGTAAACGTTTTTAGTCCATTGCTATCTTAAAATTCTTCATGATGCCCCGACATTTGCTTGACAGATTGGTTGAGTAAAGACTCCTTTTTTCTTTTTTTTTTTTTAAGATCGTATTTATTTGAGAGAAAGAGAGAACACAAGTGGGGAGGAGAGGCACAGGAAGAGGGAGAAAGAGACCCCCAGCTGAGCAGGGAACCCAAAGAGGGGCTAGATCCCAGGACCCCAAGATCAGGACCTGAGCTAAAGGCAGATGCTTAACTGACTGAGCCACCCAGGCGCTCCAAGGTAAAGACTCCTAAACTGGCAAGTATCCCACCAGAGAACATTGAAGATAGCATTCTGATGAGGGAACAGAGGACTAGCTGAGGACAAAGCACATTGACAAGTCCTTGAAACAGGGAGAGTGACATTCCTCTACAGACTCAACTGCCTTGATGTTCATACTTTGCTAAAGGCAGAAGGCAATCTTAATCTGACCCCCAGGAGCCGGTAAGGCTACTTTAACATACAAAAATTCCTTTAGAAATTTCCGTTATCTCTAAACTCCCCAAAATACATGTTGGCGATCATCGCACATGGCCCACTGATATACATCAAAAAGCTGTTGTGTCCTTTTGAGTCATCTCATGACTCAGGTTTTATTAGATGGTAATAAGTGACCTTTTCCCAACAATAGCTAGCCCCCTCAAGGTCCTGGAAACCTTGTTTCCAAAATTCCTTAGAGTGTACACCATCCCCACGGCCCTCCCAACTCCCCGGTATATAGTCAGCCACCCCTCACAGGCCCCATGGGCAGCACCTCTTCCTGCCCATGGGTCCTGTCCCCATGCTTTAATAAAACTACCATTTTGCACCAAAGATGTCTCAAGAATTCTTTCTTGGTCATCGGCTCCGGACCTCATCTATATTCCAAAGCTTCATCAATTCTGCCATTTTCTTGCTTACAAAGTTGCAAATGAGAAGACTGATATCAATCTTGTCCTCATTCCTGAGGTCCTGAATAATTTTTTTTTTTTTTCACTCTGGAAACATTCAAGATTTCCTTTTCATTCTTAGGGTCCTGAGATTTCAGGATGACGTGCTTAGACATTAGTCTTTCCACATTTTCCCCATAAATATTCACCATGTCCTCTCAATATAACAGCTTGTATATTTCTTAAGTTCTAAGACAATGTCTTGAATTATTCCCTTGCTTCAGCAACTTTCCTTCTCTGGTTTTCTTCTCTTATTCTGTAACTCAAATGAAGCGGACAATGGAATTTTTGCAACTGCCTTTCATGTCTCTATGCACTGATCTACTTTCCATTTGTTTATTCTTTGACACTGTCTTTTGCGAGGATTCCCTAGCTCAATCTTCTGGTTCAGTACTTCACTCTTTAATCCATTTTGCTATTCAACATACCTATTGAGATGTTTATCTTAAAAGAATTACTATTTTTATTTTAAGAAGACTCAAACTTTTTTGATTTATAAAGCTGTTGTGTGCTTTTTGAATGTTTGTTGTTGTTGTTGTTGTTGTTTTGTTTTGTTTTTAGTAAACTCAACCTGCAATGCAACGTGGGGCTTGAACTCATGACCCCACATCAAGAGTCACATGCTTTACCGACTGACCCAGCCAGGTTGTGCGCTTGTTGTGCACTTTTTAAAAAGTGCAAGTATTGTGCACTTTTTAAAAAAATTGATGCAGGGGCAATTGGCTGGCTGGCTTAGTCAATAGAGCATGTGATTCTTGATCTTGTAATTGTAAGTTTGAGCCCCATGTTGGGTGTGGAGATCACTTAAAATCTTTTTAAAATAATAAAAATTAAAAATTGATACAGCAGGCCCTTTTATTTGTCCAAGATATTTTTTTTAAAGCTTTATTTTTTTTAACATTTTTTTAAATCTTTATTTATTTATGATAGTCACAGAGAGAGAGAGAGAGAGAGGCAGAGACACAGGCAGAGGGAGAAGCAGGCTCCATGCACCGGGAGCCCGATGTGGGATTCGATCCCGGGTCTCCAGGATCGCGCCCTGGGCCAAAGGCAGGCACCAAACCGCTGCGCCACCCAGGGATCCCTGTCCAAGATATTAATGATACTTATTCTACAGTCTGGTTCTATTTGCTCTCTTAACTCAGTTTCATCATCTGTGAAGCAGGAATGATAATTTCTACTGCTGAGTTTCATGGTGATTATTAGAATTAACATAAAAAGATGCCTGGTGGTATTGCATTAAATACCTAGTTGATGAATAGACAAAGCAAAATAATAAATGTAAAATACCTGGCACATACATAGTAGGTACTAATTAAATGGAAGTATCTTATCATTATCTTCATTGGTAGTATTTGCTGAGACAATGATTTTAAAAATTTCACTCTCTTGGTTTTGACTCTGTCATAACATCACCACCCCTCCCACCCCCGATCCATGGCATGAACTGCTTCATAACTTTACTAAGGCATGAATTTGAACTATAAGCTGCAAGACTGATAAGTGGGAGCCCCAAAAGGCTCTATGTTTTTATTTAATATATCAAGCCTGAAGAAAGTACAAGCCAGGGTCTACAGGGCAGTAGCTCAGGAATCTGTGCTAGGTAGTCAGTGTTCTTTCTGACTCAAGAAATGGACTCAGTTTATTCTTCTGTAAAATGGGTCTTACAGTACCCCTCCCCCCTTTTTTGGTCAATTCTGCTGTAATGCTACTTATCACTTGGCTTTCCATGGCAGTACCAATTCAGTGTGGTCACTTCCGAGGATTAGAGCCATTCAGGGTGAACTCCACCACATTCCACCACTCCCTTCATTCACCTAAGGCATCACATTCTGCTGGGAGTAAGCTGGCTGCATATGCATCTGCCCCACATCAGACAGGGAGCAATTTGAAAGAAGTACAGAAGGCAACAATGAGGTGATTTCCCCAAATCTTAGAAATAGGGCTGACCTCTGAGAACTAAATAAGATAAACTAGAGGAGGGCAGCCCTGGTGGCTCAGTGGTTTAGCGCTGCCTGCAGCCCAGGGTGTGATACTGGAGACCCGGGATCGAGTCCCACATCAGGTTCCCTGCATGGAGCCTGCTTCTCCCTCTGCCTGTGTCTCTGCTTCTCTCGCTCCTCTCTGTGTATTCTCATGAATAAATAAATAAAATATTTTAAAAAAAGATAAACCAGAGGACAAATTGTTGAGATGAGTTGCCATTGACCTAGTGGTCAAGTTGAAGACCAGCTCCTAGGACCATAGGAAAATCACTCTTTTCCCAGGAGTATGCAGGCTTTTTAATATTTACATCCCCTTTGCATCTTCTAGCTTCCATCTTTGTATCCTATTCCCAACACAATCCGACCACAACAACCAATAGGATCTTTCTTCAAAATTCAGATTAGCTCCCCCCTTTCCTCTGCCTGGTGTGTGCCATTGACTGTCCCTTACCATGTTTTCTCACAAGACTTTAGGATTAACTGATTCCTGGCCAAGAAACAAAAGCAGAATTGTCTCATTTCCCAGGAGATTTGGATGAAAACTGGTAATAAAATTAGTTAAAACCCCAAGAGGAGGCATTGAAGAAGAACCAAGCTGGGTCTAGTAGGGATCACACATGAGATGACACCCATATTTATGCTGCATGAGGTTACCTGCTCCTATTCTATTACTCTGTAAACTTCACTACTATCTAAATAATAGACATGTTTTATCAGGGAGATGATTTTTCTCTGTTACTATGCTTCTGCGCCAGTGGGTTGGTTGAGCAATAAATATGCAAGATCTTCCATTTGAAAAAACAATTCAAATCAGACAGTGTTATTCCCCTGCTTATGGCCCTCTAATAGATTCACATTGCATACAGAACAAAACCTAAACTCGTCACAGAAGAGATGACAGGACTGCATTAGCTGGCTTCTCCCTACCCTTCTTCCCTTTGTTTTGATGATGCAACCGCCCAGTTCAAGTCAGGATCTTTCCTACTTCCAGATCTTCCCACATTATACTGTTCCTTCTGCCTGGAACATTCAGCCTTTGACCCTTCACCTGTCAAGTCTCAATGCAATCATCATTTCATTTGTCAAGCATCACCTTTTCAGAGGAGACCTCCATAACCATGTAATCCTCCTGCTTTGGTTGCTGGAATGCAGAGAAGTGACCCTAAGCATTCTCCTATAACATTTATCTCAATGTATAATAACATATTTTATTTATTTGTTTGTTTGCTATCTCCCCATGGGGCTGTAAATGCTCTGAGGACAGGGACCATGCTTTTGCTCACCACTACATAACCAATGGTTGCATGCATGGACCACTCAACGAATGTTTGTGGAAACTCAGGAAGGAGTCTACTGGAGTAAAGGAAACATCGACCAGTAAAGCAACCCTTATCCCTCCAGGGGATCTGTTCTCTAGAAGCAGGCTTATCATCAGAGGGATGGTGGCAAGGGATGGTGTGACAGAGGACTCTGGTCAACAAGGCTAACTCACTCACACGTGGAGGCCGAGAAAAATTAAGGCCATCCCACCTAAAGTTTAGCATTAGCACAAGTACAGCCATCTTAGGCCCCTGTGAATAAGAGCTGAACTTTATGGGAAAAACTGCAGAATGTCCTCAATGTCCTCGGCAGGTAATCCCATATCAGAAAGACAACAGAGCCCACCCCCGTGGTAGAAAGTCCCATATTAGAATGAGAACAGAGCTCAATGCCCTTGAAAGCCCCACATCAGAATGTAAACAGAACTTGAGAAATTCCTCCACCCCTTCTGAAAATCCCCTAGACCAGCCTATAAAAAAAACAGCTGTAACCCACTTCGGGGTCCAAATCCCTGCTCCACTGTGTCGGGTATACTTGGACCCAAGCTCGAGCTTGCTAATAAACCCTCGTGCGCTTGCATCGGTGTCAGCTCCTAGGTGGTTTCTTGGATTCGCAATCTTGGGCACAACAAGACACACACGGAGTAGTTGGCCATTAGTAACAACCTCCATTGACTGAATGCCGTGAACTAGAAGCTGGACCTTTACTTATTTCACCCTCATCAGTCCCATAAGTCAATTTCTACTATTATCCATATTTTACACATGAATATAGGGAATTTCAGAGAGGTCAGGCCAATTGCCCCAGAACCCACAATAAGGATGGCAGTGTGCAGCCCGCATAGCCATACTGGTTATTAAAGTATATTAACTCCCCCATATTCATAGGTAAAATTGCTGCCTCAAATCCTTTAGTGCTTTCCCCACTTGGCCAGCAGCCCTGCCTTCTCCCTCCACTCCTAACCTCTTCACCTCCCCACATTCCAGTATTGGTTCAGTCCTGGTCACAGTGATGTGGGAAACCTCCTTACTGCCTTACAGCCCACTGGCAAGTCCTCGAAACAGGTAGAGTGACCTTCCTCTGGTAGCTCAGCTGCCTTGATGTTGACACTGCTAAAGGCAAAAGGCAATCTTAGCTTAACATTATCCGATCCCCAAGGATCCTGTAAGTCTACTTTAACATACAAAAATTCCTTTAGAAACTTCCTTTATCCCTAAACCGCATGTTAGCAGTCATCCCCCAAGCATATGGCCCACTGATATATATCCTAAGGGTCTCATGACTCAGGTTTTATTAGACAGTAATAAATGACATTTCCCTAAAGATAGCTAAGCCTCCTCAAGGTCCTGGAAACCTGGCTTCCAAGATTCCTTAAAGACTTACCTTATCCCTAACTCCCTCCCAACTTGAAAGATTATAATGGGCTACTCCTCATGACCCTGAGGTTGGATATAGTTTTGGAACGTCGGTGAGGTTTGGTGGGTTGAGGTCTGGAGCTGATGACCAAGAAAGAATTCTTGAGACATCCTAGATGCAAAATGGTGGTTTTTTTAAAGCACAGGGACAGGACTTGTGGGCCGGAAGAGCTGCTACCCCAGGGTTGGGAGGGGTGGCTGATTATATACCTGGGAGTTGGGGGCAGTAAGGAAAAGGGAGGTTTCAAAAGGATTTTCATATGTTAAAGTAGACCCACAGGATCCTGGAGGCCTTGCCATTGTCAAGTTAAGGTTGTTTTTCCTTCTAGCAAGGCATTAACATTAAGATAGTTGGGAGCTTCATGGAGGAACATGACACTCTGCCCACTTCCAGCATCTGTCAGTGGGCTGCAGGTTATCAGGACATTCAATTGTATCTACATTTCCTTCTGGAAGTTAGGTTATGATACAAATGCTTTGTTCTTTCAAATTACTAAGACATTTGTAAACTGAGGGAGACTCATGTCTTGCAGGATTGTGATCTCTATAGGTCAACTATTTGTTTTTCCTTTCATTAGCTTTAGGGCAGCCAGGAGTGCCTGAGGAATGTCACATAGATCCCACAGTTGGCGGGGAGGTGGGGGGGATATGTCACTTGCAAGGTATCAGCTTCTGCTTTGTCCTCAGCTAGCCTTCTGTTCCCTCATCAACCCCAGTGTAGCTCTTTCTGCCAATGGGTTTGGTCTCCGTGCTTTAATAAAAACCTTGTTTGCACCAAAAACATCTCAAAAGAATTCTTTCTTGGCTGTCAGCTCTGAACCCCAGTATTTCCTACATCAATAGGAGGTGGGGGCAGAGAAATCCCCTAGGGATCTTCTCCAGAAGCTGTCTGTTCTCATCCTTCAGTCCTGCCCTCATTCCACAAGAGTTGCTAAATATTTTACATTTATTGTTTTGGATTCTCTGCTTCTGTTGTAACCAAGATGCTGAAGAAGCAGATCCAAGGACCCCCATTTGTCACTGGCTGGGGGCTTATCTTCCAACCAGATAGATGCAGTGGTGGCAAGACCAGTTGCCCAGAGGAATCTACAACCTCCCCCAACTGCCCACACTGGAATACAGAAGCAGCAGGCTCACCACTAAATCCTGGAAACATGTTTACCATTTTCTCAAAAATGATGAAGCCATTGCTATGTGTCTGTTCTGAGGTTTTTTTGTGTTGTTGTTTTTTTAAACAGGAGAAAATGGGGCAACCCCATGGCCCAGTGGTTTAGCACCGCCTTCGGCCCAGGTCGTGGTCCTGGAGTCCCGGGATCAAGTCCCACATCAGTCTCCCTGCATGGAGCCTGCTTCTCCCTCTGCCTGTGTCTCTGCCTCTCTCTCTCTGTGCCTCTCATGAATAAATAAATAAAATATTTAAAAAAATAAAACAGGAGAAAATAAAAAAAAATTTTAATGTTTATTTATTTGAGAGAGAGAGAGAGGCAGAGACACAGACAGAGGGAGAAGCAGGCTCCATGCAGGGAGCCCAACATGGGACTCGATCCTCAGTCTCCAGGATCACACCCCAGGCTGCAGGTGGTACTAAGCCACTGCACCACCAGGACTGCCCGAGAAAATAAAATTTAAGAGTAATTTAAGAGTGTGTAAATGGGGAATGCAAACAGATTTGGGAATTCTAATGACAGGCAACAAGATGCTTACAAGAGCTAAGGAGAGGGCTAGGGGTCTGAGGATACCAAGGGGGAGAAAGGCCACTAGCAGGAAGGTGAATAGATATGTTTGAAAAACAAAAATTGTCCTGTCATGCAAAGAGATTTCTTTTTTTTTTTAATTAATTTTTATTGGTGTTCAATTTACCAACATACAGAAAAACACCCAGTGCTCATCCCGTCAAGTGTCCACCTCAGTGCCCGTCACCCATTCCCCTCCAACACCCGCCCTCCTCCCCTTCCACCACCCCTAGTTCGTTTCCCCAAGTTAGGAGTCTTTATGTTCTGTCTCCCTTCCTGATATTTCCCAACATTTCTTCTCCCTTCCTTTATATTCCCTTTCACTATTATTCATATTCCCCAAATGAATGAGAACATACACTGTTTGTCCTTCTCCGATTGACTTATTTCACTCAGCATAATACCCTCCAGTTCCATCCACGTTGAAGCAAATGGTGGGTATTTGTCGTTTCTAATTGCTGAGTAATATTCCATTGTATACATAAACCACAGCTTCTTTATCCATTCATCTTTCGATGGACACCGAGGCTCCTTCCACAGTTTGGCTATTGTGGCCATTGCTGATAGAAACATCGGGGTGCAGGTGTCCCGACGTTTCATTGCATCTGAATCTTTGGGGTAAATCCCCAACAGTGCAATTGCTGGGTCGTAGGGGCAAAGAGATTTCTTAGGCAAAGAGGAATCCCTGTTAATAGCTCTCTTCCTGGTAAAGCAGGCAGTTGAGGGGGAGGTAAAGAACTTTTTCTGAAACTGCTTGGTTGGGATTGCTTTTATTTTATTTTATTTTTTTTGGGGGGGAGGATTGCTTTTAACTCAAAATAATGTCCCTGCCAAAGTGGCCCCTCTTGGGGCAGCCTGCCCTTGTCTCCTATGGTTCCCTCCTGTAAAATTTCCCTGAAGTTTTATGCATTTAAAATTGAGCTGGTAAAAAATAAATAAAAAATAAAATTGAGCTGGTAAATTGTCTCATCAAACCAGTCTTAGTCCTGGCGATAGGTCAATTCAGCCACATTCATTTCAGGAGGTGGGGAAGCAGATGTGTTTTCAAAGTTGGGCTCCTGGTTCGAGAAATCAGGCACTAGGGGCGCCTGGATGGCTTGGTTGGTTAAGTGTCTGACTCCTGATTTTAGCTCAGGTCATGACTTCAGGGTTGTAGGATTGAGCCCCATGCTGGGTGTGAAGCCTGCTTAAGATTTTCTCTCTCTCTCTCACTCTCTCTCTCTCTCTCTCTGTTTCTCTCTGCCTCTTCTCTTCCTCATCACCTTTCTCTCTCTCAAAAACAAAGAAACAACAATAACAAAGCCCCAAACATATCAGATGATGCAGGAAAGACGTTAGGGTTTGAAGCTGATGGCCAAGAAAGAATTCTTGAGCCATCTTCGGTGCAAACAAGTGGTTTTATTAGAGCACAGGGACAGGACCTGTGGGCAGAGAGAGCTGCACCGGGTCATGGGGAGGGGCCCATTATATACTTTCTTTCAAGTTGGGAGGAGGTAAGGGGTAGAGTTAAGTCTCTAAGGAATTTTGGAAGCCAGATTTCCAGGACCTTGAGGGGGCTTAGCTACCGTTAGGGAAATGTCATTTATTACTATCAATAAAACCTGAGTCCTGAGACTCTTCAGATACATATCAGTGGGTCATATGCTTGGGTAATGATTGCCAACATGCATCTTGGGGGAATTTAGAGATAAAGGCAGTTTCCAAATGAATTTTTAGATATTAAAGAGGACTTGCAGGATCCTGGGATTCAGGCTAAGGTAGCCTTTGACCTTAGCAAAGTATTAGTATCCAGGCAGCTGAGTCCCTAGAGAAAGGTTACTCTGTTTCAAAGATGGATTGTAAGAAGTAAGGATATTTAAAAAAAAAAAGAAGTAAGGATATTTAATAATTATTTTCTGCCTTTGTTTCCCACATCATCAGGTACTAAACAAAAGGTGTTTTTATGGAAATGAAAGAACATGGTTAGTGATTAGGCCAAAATATAAACCAGTCTTTGGGTTCTGAGGATAGTCAGTGAAGACTTCTACATGTCAAGCTCAAACTGTGGAGGCCGAGAAAATTAAGGCCATTCCACCTCAAGTTTAGCATTAGCACAAGTACAGCCATCTTAGGCCCCTGTGAATAAGAGCTGAACTTTACAGGAAAAGCTGCAGAATGTCCTGGACAGGGAATCCCATATCAGAAAGACAACAGAGCTCAGAATGCCCTAGGCAGAGAAACCCATATCAGATCTTAAGAAACTCCCCCACCCTTTCCCCCATATTGGAATGAAAACAAAATTCCTCCACCCTTCTGAAAATCCCCTAGACCGGCGCATAAAAAACCCAGCTGTAACCCACTTCGGGTTCTGCTGTTGGAGTATACTTGGACCCAAGCTCGAGCTTGTAAATAAACCCTCGTGTACTTGCATCGGTGTCGGCTCCTTGGTGGTTTCTCCTTGGTGGTTTCTCAGATTCACAATCTTGGGCACAACAAAACCATCTTTAGAGAGAGTGAGAGGAGGCAGTGGACTTCTGACAGGTTTTCCTGGCTTGTGACGCAGATGTCTCTGCTAATCTTTGCATGGCCTACACAGCAACAGGCATGAGGATTGTCTCTACGTGAGCTGTTGTGGTGACTTCCCTGGAGTTTACATGAGGACCTTGATATTTAGTTGCAAGGTTTTAGGAAAAAAGGCAGTTTTAATTTTCAAATGAACCCATCTCTTCTGCCAACTGTTTGTCACATTTCCCAAGGATCTCCCAGCTGCAGTGGTGTCCAGGGTGAGTGGTGTCCAGTGAGTTAAAGTATCCTGCCAACCACACCAACTTCCTCTGCCTTTCAGGATCCCTCTAGCTGGATTTAGAATCAAATTGACATGAGACAGATTAACAGGAGAAAATCAAATTTAATAGCTTAAGGACAGGAAATCCAGACATGGAAATTCCTGAGTGAGGCACTTTACTGGGGGACTTGCCAGGGGGCGCTACAGTCATAAAAAAAAGGCCAGTTAGTAGTTTCCAGAACACAGGCATACTGGTTCCAGTAGTAGCCTTGCCACTTAATAGCTGTATTAGAAATGACCTGGGGCACCTGGGTGGCTCAGTGGTTGAGCATCTGCCTTGGGCTCAGGTCGTGATCCCAGTGTCCTGGAATGGAGTCCCCCATCAGGCTCCCCACAGGAAGCCTGCTTCTCCCTCTGCCTCTCTCCATATGTCTCTCATGAACAAATAAAACCTTTTTTAAAAAAGAAAAGAAATAACTTCTCTCTGCTTCAAGTTCCTCTTGGGAAAAGTGGGAGTAAAAATAATAATTTCTACTTCAGAGGGCTGGGGTGACGGTAAAATTAGATGTAGTGTGTAAAGTCCCAGGAGGAAAAAAAAATTAATGTCAAATCTATAAAACAGTGCCTGCACGCTACCCAGTTATATTGGTAAGTGGTAGCTATTAATTTTACATACTGGGTGTGCTAGACATTTCTCAAATCTCGTTGAATATGCCTCTCAAAGCCCTCCTGCCCCAACACACAGACACACACACAGACACACACACACAGACACACAGACACACACACACACACAGACACACACACACAGACACACACACACAGACACACACACACACACACACACAGCTTTAGATGCAGGAGTTGAAGATGACTTCCTAGGCCAGCAGGGAGCACTAGTCTCACACGAGAAGCTCAAGTACCTCCCCCGCTGGGGCTGAGAGCTGACTGGTCACCCCGGACTCCAGGACACCCTCCCCTCTCTTCACTTCCACTCACAAAAATACACGATAAGCCTCAGTTCCTGGAAGAATGATCTTTGCAAATTCAGTTATATCGTGAGTTATGTGAACCCCCCAACCCGCAAGAGGCGACGCTAGACTGGCTGTCTGCCTCCTGCCCTTTGCTTCCCACTTAAAAAACCAAGTCACCATGAATTTTCGTAATGATACTTTATTCATCTGTTTTAGTCATTTTTCTTCTCTTTCTATCCCAGGCAGAGAGTTGTCTTAAGGGAGATAGCACGGCCTTGTAGAAAAAAACTCAGGCCTTGAAATGAAGCAGAATGGATTTGAATACTGGCTTCACCACTCCACTGAGCAAGCCTGGGCAAATGTCCACCACCTCCCTGTGCCTCGGCATCCTCAACTGGAGAACAGAGGGAAGAGCAGATGTGCCTCACAAGGATGTGAGGAGCAAACGAGAGAAATAATATCCAGGCCTTAACTCAAAGTCTCATAGGTATCCAGGCTTAATAATAATTATTTAAGAGGGACACCTGGGTGGTTCAGTCGGTTAAGCATCTGGCTTAGGCTCAGGTCATGATCCTGCATTGGGCTCCTTGCTCAGCGGAGAGCCTGCTTCTCCAGCTCCCTCTGCCTGCTGCTCCCCTGCTTGTGCACATGCTTTTTCTCTCACTCTCTCTGTCAAATGAATAAATAAAATATTTTTTAAAACCATTTATTTATTTATTTAAGTTTTATTTATTCGTTCATGAGAGACACAGAAACAGAGAGAGAGAGAGAGAGAGAGAGAGAGAGGCAGAGACACAGGCAGAAGGAGAAGCAGGCTCCACGCAGGGAGCCTGATGTGGGACTCGATCCCAGGACTCCAGGATCACGCCCTGGGCCGAAGGCAGGCACCAAACAGCTGAGCCACCCAGGGAATCCCCCAAAAAACGATTATTTAAAAATAAATAAATATAGGGCAGCCCAGGTGGCTCAGCAGTTTAGCACAGCCTTCAGGCCAGGGGGCCATGATACTTGGGTATCAAAGAAGCTGTGCAGCCTTAGCCTTACCACAGCCTTAGCTGTGCACCGCTAACCCTCAGTCTTCTTCATCTGTAAAATGGCCCCTCTAATACTCCTAGAAAGTTGATTTGAATGATCACATATAAAACAGTCTCCGACATAAATCTTGGCACATAGACCCACAATAAATACTGGCTCTCTTTCTTTAAGCAGATACATGTAGGTTGTGACATTTATGAGGCACTATATCAGAAATTCTTCCAGTGTGGTTGCAGGGATTGTATTTCAACAATAATGTATGTGAAGGGCTATGCTTAGTACACGGGCATTTAGGAACATTCAAATATAACATGAGTCCACTTTGTTGAGATCCTCCATTTACCGTGGTTTGTTTTCCTTTGTTTATTCAGTGCTGCAACCAATAACATATTGACCACGTGTCATGTGCAAGATACGCTCTGGGCCCTGGGGATACAGCTAGGGACAAGACAGTCCACATCCATGCTGTCATGGAACTTATGACTCTTGTGGAAGTCAGACAACAAAAAAGGAATGATTTGAGCATGTTGAAGCAAATTAGAGCAGGTTAAGGGAACAGAGTAGCATTGGTGGGAGCTAGATTTAGGATGATAGAGAGCTCAAGGAAGACTTGCCTGAGGAGGTTTTAGAGCCGACTTGAATAAAGTGAAGTAAGCATGTGACCATCAGGGGGAAGAGCATGCCAGGAGAGGAAACAGCAAATGCAAAAGCACAGAGGTAGGAAATTAGGACGTAAGACTGCAGCTGGGTGAGTAGGGGGAAACTGGACATTGATGAAATCAAGCAGACAAGTGCCAGATCATCTGGGGTCTTGTAGACAGACCATGGTGAAGCCCCTGCCATTCTAAAGAGGGTCCATGTCACAGCTTTGTTGGACGTGGGTAGGCACGACAGAGAACCAAGGTGCAGGGGAGACGGGATACCTACAGGAGCAAAATCTGTGAGTAGGTGAGAAGAGATGCCATCTAGGGAGCACTTGCAGGGTTGCCCTTACAGGGGTCAGAGAAGGTGCCTTTACAGAATAGGAGAGAAGGCAAAGCTCTTTGGTACCAAGGAAGACAGGCTGGGGGCAATGAGAAGATGAGAGAGTTTTCTCCCTGTATCCTTATGTTTCTTTTTCTTTCTTTTGTTCCTTCTTTCTTTTTTGTTAGTTTTTCTGTTTTGTTAGGTAAAGTCATCAACTGCGAGTGAAGAGCTTAAGGTAGAAGAGAGAAGATGCACGAGAGCCTCTGGGAGAGCGGGACCAGATATACCGGGAAAATGCGGTGCTGTGGGGCTGCTCCACAGTGCAGAGGACCCACTTGGACCACAAAGGATCTGGATTTCTCTGTGACCACATTCATTGCTGGGCACAGGTGAGAAACAGGTGATGAGCTGAGTTTGAGCAGAGTTGGGACTTTCCAGGTGAGTCAGTGGAGAGAGAAGAGAGCATAGGAGATGAGCCATGAACATAAGGACGTTGTTGTAGGGGAGATCAGGGTTTGAAGCCGGGTAAGGAGGGCAGTGAGGGCCACAAAGGGGATGCCAGCCTAGCCAAATGTAGAAGGTCTATGTGTTAGAGAACCAGGAGGGGTATTTCGATACCTTCCAGTTTCTTTTTTTTTTACCTTCTAGTTTCTTTTTTTTTTACCTTCTAGTTTCTGATGAAGTTTCAGAGGAACTCAAAAATATTACGGATAATTCACTTGCACAATCAATACTTATAGAAGGCCTACTGGAGTTTTCAAAACTATCTACAATTTATTGAGCACATATTATGTCAGACACCGTGCCCTGCGTGGTTCATTTATTGCATCTCATTTAATGCCTAAGACAATCCATTAAGGGCAGTACTATTATTATCCCCACTGTACAGATGAGGAGACTGAGGCTCGCAGAGGACTAGTAACTTACACAAGAATGCGGACCTGGTAAGTAACAGAGAGCTCTGTATGATACAAGGCGTAGGGCTCTTAACTATTATGCTCTACCGTGTGCCAGATACTGTGTTGGGTTTACATAGTCATGGCATTCAGTGTTAAGGGATCATACTCGATCCCCTCCTGGCCTCAACTGCCCAGGGGTAGCAGCTGAGAGTGGAGATGGAGGAATCTGGAATTCTTCCCTTGTGTACAGCCTGGGTGGGGCTGTCAATCACCATGTCTGCCTTCCTTAGCTAAGGGGACGAGTTACCTGAGCCCAGCCTAGCCAACTCTTGCCCCAGGGACTTTGATTCTGATCAAGGAAAGATCTGTTCCAGGATGAGGAGAAAAGAATGGAACTAATTCGTTTTGACTACCTCGACACCCACAGCATCTCCAATCTCTGTCCCTCCATAACCCAGCTTGCCAGCTTCCTGTAACCTCTGTGAGTTAGCCAGCCACCAGGCTGCCAGCAAACTCCCGTTCATTTTTTTTTTTTATTTTTTTAAAAGATTTTTATTTATTTATTCATGGAAGACACAGGGAGAGAGAGAGAGAGGCAGAGAGAGAAGCAGGCTCCATGCAGGGAGCCTGATGTGGGACTTGATCCTGGGTCTCCAGGAACACGCCCTGGGCTGGTGGCGCTAAACCGCTGAGCCACCCAGGCTGCCCCCAAACTCCCGTTCAGCTGAAGTTAGCCAGAATTGGTTCCTGAGACTTGTGATGAAAGCACCTGCACTGGCATATCAGGAAAAGAAGACAAAGTAGTATAAAGCTAAAGTGAGGGACTCGTTCCTTGGATAAATGTGTACTGAGCTGGGCCAGAATGATGGTGAGGCAAGTGAGACACCAGGGCACACCATTAAGGAGGTATTACCGACAGGCTGTGTGAGTGCAGGCAGGGCTCGCTCTAACAGATGCCCTTCCCCTCCTCCTCACCCAAAAGTTAATGGCCTAAAGAACAAAGATTAATTCTCTTTTACATGAGAGTTTGAAGTGACCTGGAATACTTCCAGCAGGTAGCTTTGTGCTCCACGGGATCATTCGGGGACCCTAGCACCTGTGTTGTGGCGCTGTCATCCCCCCTCCCTCCCACGTTATCCTCATGACAAGGTCAAGGCTGGGTCTAGCCATCGATAAGGAGAAAGAGCTGGGAGGAGTCAGGCCCCCTGACTAAAGGCCTCGCTTAAAGTTTTACACCATTGCTTCCACTGGCAAGAGCTTCGTTACCTGGCCATTCTTAACGGCAAGTAGGGCTGGGCAGTGAAGCTTACCTGGGCAGCCGTGGACTACGGAAGGCAGGGAGACGGGGTTTGGCATACAGCTGGTGGGTCACGACAGTCACTGACCACATGGAGACCGTTTCTCAGTAATTATCAAGGCCACTGGGTATAAACACCATGGGTGCTCAGGGAAGGAGGGGTGTTGATGGGCTGGAATAAATGGGGAAGGCAGGGTGGAGTAGAATGTTCCCCAGGAGGGTAACTATAGGAGTTATCTTTCCCTGGAGCCTGGGAAAGGTAAGGTGAACATGGCTTGCTACCTTATAATGGGGCAGAAAGGAGTGTGGTAGACAATGGGATGCAGAGTGAGCAAAACTGGGTCCGATTTCTAGTTCTTGCATTGACCCCAGATAAATCCTTAACCATGCCACACGTTTGACTCCTTTGTAAAAGGATAAAGATGACAGATAGCATCATCAACAACAATAATAAAAGACAATAACAGTATGAATAATAACAAAGTTGCCTCAAGGATCCCACAAAGCAATGGTCTATAAAAGACCTAGAGAGGGCCACCTGGGTGGTTCAGTGGCTGAGCGTCTGCCTTTGGCTCAGGTCATGATCCTGGGGTCCTGGGATTGAGTCCCACATAGGGCTCCCCGCAGGGAGCCTGCTTCTCCCTCTGCCTGTGTCTCTGCCCCTCTTTCTGTGTCTGTCATGAATAAATAAATAAAATCTTTAAAAAAAAAAATACCTTGATATCCAGCAAAGCATGTTGACCAGGGGTGGGCAAAGTGTGGCCACAGGCCACCACCTAGAACACAGCCACACTCATTTGTTTATCTATTGCCTGTAGTTGCTTTCCCACTCCAATAGCCAAATTGAGTAGTTGTCAGAGAGACCATATGGCCGAGTATTTACTATGTGGACCTTTTTTTTTTTTTTTTTTAAGATTTTATTTATTTATTCATGACAGACACAGAAGGAGAGAGAGGCAGAGACACAGGCAGAGGGAGAAGCGGGCTCCATGCAGGGAGCTTGATGCAGGACTCAATCCCAGGTTTCCAGGATCATGCTCCAGGCTGAAGGTGGCGCTAAATCCCTGGGCCACCAGGGCTGCCCTATGTGGACCTTTGTGGAAAGTTTGCTGAGGACCTCTTGGGGGGGAGGGGGAGAGACTGTATTGATGTTAGCTATTTCTAAGCTTCAACTTCCCTGAGTACCAGTTTATTCACCAGTAAAATAAGACTAATAAAAGCTACCTTCGATATTTTGGGGATCAAATGAAACAACATATGTAAAACTGCTTGGCAGATGGCAAGGTGCCATAGAAATGGTGGTTGTTACTTTATCCTTTCTGGGTCCTATCGATTTCATTTAGTCTCCGCTGAGCATCTGTAAAATGGACAACAAAATACGTACTTCTCGGGGATTGCCATTAGGATCTGTGAGACAAAGTGGTGGAACCATAAACTTTATTTTATTTATTTTTTTTAAAGATTTTATTTATTCATTCATGAGAGACACACAGAGAGAGAGAGGCAGAGACACAGGCAGAGGGAGAAGCAGGCTCCATGCAGGGAGCCTGACATGGGACTCGATCCTGGGACTCCAGGATCACACCGTGGGCTGAAGGTGGCACTAAACTGCTAGGCCACCAGGGCTGCCCGGAACCATAAACTTTAGAATCAAACCAGCACAGTCTGGCTTCTTGCTGGGCCTTGCCATGGAGTGTATGATCTCTGGCCTGTGCTCCCAGACTCAGGTGTATGATCTCTGGCCCGTGCTAGAAGCCTCAGTTTCCTTATCCGTAGTAATAGGATGAACATAATACCTGCATCAGGACTGCCTGGAGTATAAAGGGAGGTAGCACAAGTGAGGCCTTGGCTAGGAGCCCGGCCTCGATCTGATCCGTAGGTGCGGTGACAAATGCCACCTCCCACGGGGCTCCATTGACAGTACAGCAGAGCGGTAGCCCTCTGCCTCTGCTCTAGCCCTCTGCCTCTGCTCGGCGCCCACGGTCAGCCCCGGGTGCCGGTATAATTAGCTCCATCTCTGCTCACAGCCTCTGACACGACTGTCACCTCCCACTCACTTATCCCTACTGTAGAGTGTGCATTACATGCCCGCTGGGCATGGGGCTGAGTGCCACCAGAGGACAGCTCAGCCCTCAAAATCTCCCAGTTGTCACAAGAGATCAAAGCCTTTTCCGTCACTCCCGGGCCGTGCCAAAGAAAAGTTCGAGGGAGAAAAGGCTGCCTCTTGGATCTGCTGCGAAAGCCCGCGCCTTCTGACCCCACAGCCCGCGGGGTGGGTGGTGAGTGGTGAGGGCGGGAGCGCAGGAAGCCTGTGTCTTTAAGAGGCCTCCGCCAGTGGGGCGGAGACAGCCGGCGCTTCCCCGGGCCTTGGGCCCGCCCTCCCTTGAGTGACACGTAGGCAACCCAATGGGAGAAAGAGAATTCAGCGAGACGGCGAAGCGGAGCAATAGGAGCGCGGGTCGGCCTGCGGGGGCGGGGTCCCGGGGAGGCGGGGCGGGCGGAGGCTGGAGCGGCCGCGGAGGCGAGACCCGGGCGCGGGAGCTGGGCCTAGGTCGGCGCCCTGGTGAGTGGGGGGCGCGCCGGGCGCCGGGGTGTGGCGGGCCGCCGGGAGGGGCCTGGCCCGGGGGACGCGGAGAGGAGAGGCCGGGCGGGGACGGGGGCCGGAGGCTGCGGCCTGCATTGGCCAAAGGGGCTGGAGGGCGGGCCCGGGCTGCTCGGCGCCGGTTCTGCAGGGGGGTCGCGGCCCTGCGGGGTCCGCCGGGCCGGAGGGGTGCGGGTCCCCGGCCGGGAGGGGCCTCGGGCGGGGGAGAGGGCGGGCAGGGCCTGGAGGAGCGGAGGGAGGTGGGGGTGGGAGGATGGAGCCTGCGGGCGCGACAGCAGATGGGGGAGGGACGGGCTGGGCAGCGCGCAGTGGAGCCGGGGGCGTCTGCGGCTGGGTGGCCCCGGCCGCGGCCCGGGAGTCTCTCTTGACCTCGCCGCCCCGAGGCACACCCTGCCCGTCGAGCAGGCCGGCGCCGTGGCCCCCAGCCCGTGTAGTTCTCACCTCCGCCGCTCCCCTTCCGTTCGGGCGTCTGTCGCCTCCCACCTGGACGGCTGCATTGTCCTCCCGGATGTGCCCGCACGCGCTGGGGCTGGCTGCCGGGGGCCTCGCACCGCGGCCAGGGGGATGCTTCAAAATGCACATCGGATCCCGACACTCCGCTGCTTCAAACTGGCCAGCTGCCCACCTCTTGCAGGGTCAGCCCCAGATCCTCGCCCAAGCCCTGGAGACCTGGAACCTCCAGCCTCTCCCTTCTGCTCGGTCCTCTTCACACTGTCCTTTTCCTGCTCCTTCTACATCCCAAACCCTGGCCCTCCTCAGGGCCTTTACACTTACTTAGCCTTCTTTCTGCTCTACCCGGTCCGTTTTAGTCCAGTGAACTCGTCTTGGTCCTTCCAATCTAATCTGCACTCCTGTATCGCTTCCTAGGGGGCATCTCTGGGTCCTGACTCCTCCTCCTGGCGAATTCCCCACTTTTGTCACTCTCTGTACATCGTGACACTTGAACAGCTGCAGTTTTATTTGTGAAAGTATTAAAATGTCTAAAATGTCTGTCTATGCCACCAAATAATAGGGTCCAGAAGATAGTGTCTGGTTTTGCTCCTTGTATCTCCAGCATCTTGCACAGGACCAGGCACTGTAAATACTTATTAAATAAGGGAATAGGGAGGCCTGGATGTCTCAGTGGTTGAGTGTCGGCCTTTGGCTCAGGGCGTGGTCCCAGGGTCCCAGATCAAGTCCCACATCAGGCTTCCCTCGAGGAGGGAGACTCTGCCTGTGTCTCTGCCTCTCTTTCTGTGTCTCTCATGAATAAATAAATAAAATCTTTATTATTTTTTTTTAATTTTTATTTATTTATGATAGTCACACAGAGAGAGAGAGAGAGAGGCAGAGACACAGGCAGAGGGAGAAGCAGGCTCCATGCACCAGGAGCCCGACGTGGGATTCGATCCCGGGTCTCCAGGATCGCGCCCTGGGCCAAAGGCAGGCGCCAAACCACTGCACCACCCAGGGATCCCAATAAATAAAATCTTTAAAAAAGTAAGGGAATGGAGGACTTGGCTTTGACAGGAGGAATGGGGGTGTGAATTGTGGCCCCTAATAGCCTGCCAGTGAGGGAAGGCAACCAATATTGGAATATATTGTGTCCTAAGCTCTAGGCTAGAGCCATACCCAGTGTCCAATGGAAATTGAATGCAATATGTGTAGTTTAAATTTTTTAGTAGCCACAACTAAAAAACTAAAACAGGTGAAATTAAATTTTGGAACACATTTTACTTAATCTATTATATTCCAAAATAATATTATTTTGACATGTGATCAATCAATAAAAAACACTATTAATGAGATAGTTCACATTGTTGCAGGTTCACTAAGTCTTTGAAATCTGGTATGCATTTTCTACCTACAGCCAGTCCGTTTCAGTTCGTGGTAACGACATGCCCAAAAGCTACTACAGAGTACTTAGGTTAGGGGCTGCCGTATTGGGCTGTGCAGTTCTAAAACCTTTGTATACCTGTGGCATTGAATCCCCTTTAGAGTTTTTTGAGGTAGTTATTGCTACTTGCATTTTACTAATAAAAATAAGGAGTCTCCTAAAAGTTACATTGTCTGCTGGTGATCATCCTAGAGTTTGGTGGAGGAGGGAGATTAGTACCAGGACCTAATGTGTTGATCTATCAGGAGTCTGGTCTCTTTATACCCTATGCTGCCTCTAGGAGGTGCCAAGGAAGTTTGGGGGCGGGCCGGAAGTAGGGACTCAACCTGAAAACAGTGGCACCTGTGGCTGTATTGCATATTCTGTCTGGTTTCGTGCAGAGTAAAAGTGTCTGGACGCATCAGTACCACCTGTCTAGGTGGCTCAGTAACAAGCATATCTGATGCAGTTGGAGGATAAACCTGCAAGGCAAGTCCTTCTTCGACCCAGTCATTTGTACCCCAGCACGTCTACACCAACTCAGCCTGGTCCCAGGATCTGGGGAGAAGAATATACACACCCTGCAGCATCGCAGTGGTGCCAGGAGTACCACGCCCGAGTTAACACTCTGGCTGTTCAGTTCCACAATTGCTCACCGAGCGAGGTTCCCCTTACCGAGAGGCCAGCACTGTTTGAGGCCATTTAGGGTGACTGGGGAGTATAAGTCACAGCCTTCATCTTCAGGATGCTTACCGTGGAAAGGAAAGACCAGATCACGGGGTGATTAGATGATCTGCAACACAACCATGTGGTGTGAAGAAGAACCAGAATCAGTGGTCTGCAGAGCCTGCAAAGTTGCTGTCTTGGCCAAGCTGTGAAATGTGTTTAAAAGTGTTGAATTTGAGTTCCTTTAGAAGTGGTGGGTACTTTGCAGTTTTCACGGTGCCTGCAATAGATGCTACTTAGCTCATTTACATATCTGCCCTGATGCTTAAGGCATTTGAATTTGCCATCCCACTGGAGGCATGCTGGTTTAATATGAGTCACCAGGAAAGATTTGTTGAGCACCTGTTATGTGGCAAGCCTTGTATTGGCCATTGCTCTAGAACTGACCAAAAACTCTCCAAGGCGCTTCTTCTAGAAGACAGTAACAATAACAACGGCAATAATAGCGCACCACCACCAGCAGTGCCTTTGCCTTTTGTGCTGATTTGCCTCCTTGATTGCCTTCACATCTGTTCTCATTTTGTCATCGATATCCTGCAGCCTGGTGGGTTGGGCTTTTTTATGCTGGGAAATATGGTTACAGTGTTTTTGCAACTTCTTTAAGTTCACACAGTTGGAATTCTGCTTACTGTGTGTCAGAATTTGTGGTTATATGATTAACAGAGTTTATCTCACTTAATATTCATAACTGCTTTAGAGAGGAGGGTTGATTCTCATCTCCATTTTACTGTTATGGAAATTGTTAGAGCTGGGATCCAAATCTGGGTCTGTCTCACTCCAGAACACAAGCTCCAACCATTAAGTGGCACTGGCTCACTAGAAGGTCAAGGTGGGAAGGGACATCAAGGATATCTAGTCTAACCTCCTCATGCGGATCAGGACAGGAGGGCTGGAGAGGCTTGTGGTCATGAATTCGGGCAGTCAGGTCTCCTGTGCTTGCAGAGGGGGAGCTAACCCAGACATGCGGGGGGGCAAGGCCTTTTGTCCCCCACTGGTGGCGTGGCCTTGCCAGCTTTTCTGGACCTCAGTTCTCTCATTTATAAAATGAGAGGGCTTGGCCTGATTTTACAATGGGAACAATGCTGTGTTGTTACAGTCAGTATTGAAGGAGTCGGGCCCACAGCCTGGGATTTCAGCCATAACCCAGGACTCTTCTCAGCTCACCATACCCCCTTCCCACACGAGCTCTGCCACCATCTCACAACCACAGTGGTCTATTGAAGGGGAACAGTTTCTTAAAATTCATTGGTGTTTTCCATTTCAGTGTCTGTTTCACTTCCAAAAACTGAGGGAAATAGTCTGTAAACACTGAGCCCTTCTAAATCCGTCAATTGTTATAGTTAGGGATTTGTAAAGTTCTAGGCAGTGGATAGTCCTCTGTAGTGTTTTTATTCTCTTTGAAAGTCAGGTCCCAGGACATCCTGGAGGGTATTTTTATTAATTTAATTTAATTTTTTAAGAGAGGGAGCTGGGGGCGGGGCAGAGGGAGAGAGAGAATCTTAAGCAGGCTCCATGCCCAGTGCAGAGCCCAGCATGGGGCTCAATCTCACAGATCTGGGACCACGACCAGAGCTGACATCAATAATTGGACACTTAACTGAGTAAGCCACCCAGGTGTCCCATGGAGGGTATTTTTAGTGTGGAATTCTGCAGGCACAGCACTGTGCTGGGCATTGTACTACAGACTTTGGGGAAGAATGGGCAGGGGACGAGACACAGGCTGGATGAGTCCCTGCTCTCAGATGGCTAACAGTCCTGTTGGCTGTAGTTCTCAGCCCTGACCACCATTAGGATCACTTGGGTGGGGAGGGGCTTCAGTGACATGGGGTGGGCATTGATGATGTACAACTCTGGTTGTAACCAGAGTTAAGAACTACTGGTCTTGGGCAGCCTGGGTGGCTCAGCGGTTTAGCACCGCCTTCATCCAGGGCATGATCCTGGAGACCCAGAATCGAGTTCCATGTCCTGCTGCCTGCATGGGGCCTGCTTCTCCTTCTGCCTGTGTCTCTGCCTCTCTCTCTCTCTCTCTCTGTGTCTCATGAGTAAAATAAATAAAATCTTAAAAAAAAAAAAAAAAGAACCACTGGTCTAGAAGTCTGCTTCTCAGACTTAAACATGCATGTGAACCCCCTAAGGGTCCTATCGGAAGGCAGATTCTGATTGGGTGATCCTTCATGACTATAGACTCCCAGAAGCTGCTGATGCTGCTGGAGTGCAGTTCACACTTTAGTAGAAAGAGAAGAGACCACACAGAGGATTACAAGTCAGTGGGACTGTGAAGGTTTGTATTAATAACAACTGGGAGCTCAGAGGAGGGTGCATTTAATTCCACCTGAGGCAAGAAGACTAGGAAGGCCACATGGATGAGTGGTTGTATGAGCTGGGCCTTGGAGAATGACTATAAGTTTGCCAGTTGGCTAAGGTGGAAGGTGTAATGGCTCAAGCAAAAGCACAGACTCAGAAGAGCATGATGTTTGAGGGAACAAGATGGTCTGGTGCAACATACTAGCATCTACACGGGAGAGTCTGAAAGGCAGTTCCACCTTGCAGAGCCATGAGGAACTGGGGTCAGCTGAATGCCCTGCTAGGGAGTTTAAACTCTGTTTTATACATATACAAACCCTGCAGAGGGTTTCTATGCAGGGTAAGAGGAGACCTAGGTGATCCTTAGGGGAAGAAGCCCAAACAGTATCCCAGTTCCCATAGCCTTCCTCATTGTCCTTTGGCTCCAGCTTAGTGGCTTTTGGGTAAGTCTGGTGTCCAGCATAGTTTTACAAAAAGAAACAGCAGCTGCTGTTGGCGTGAAGGGCCTTCTCAGCGTTTCTAGCAGTACGCAGCAGAACCTGAATCTCTGCCAACCCAGTTTCTCCTCTGAACCTGAGAGCTCATCCTCATTCAGCAGTCCGAACTAAGGGAAGTTGAGTCACTCTTCAGATGAGAAGATTTCAGAGGGAGAGCCTCGAGTGAGATTGTGGTTTCGATTAGAAAGAAGATGTGACCTCTAGTTCCCTTCCTGGTATGGTGGACTCTTGCAGGAAACAAACCAGACTCACCCACACTGCCCGCCCCCCCCCAACCCCAACTGAATCAAAAGCAAAAGAAGAGAACAAAAAAAGCACATGTCAATCCTTATCCTTAAAAGAGCAGAGAAGAGAGGAGAAGAGGAGCTGGAAACCAGGCATCTTCATTCTGAATACCTTACTAGAGGGAAGGGATCCTCTTTCACTTCCTTTCTTCAGATGGGCAGTGCCACCCTGCCGTCAGTTCTGCTCCAAACCCCAAAGCAGTCACTGCATGGGTGATGATTGATAAAGCTCCACGGGGCCTTTTGTAACGGTGTTGATTTTAGAAACACACTTTTCGGAGGCCACTTAGAGAATGTTCCATTGGAGACACCAATGTTACTATTTCTCTCGTTTTCCCAGCTTTGCTTTTGAAAATGTGTGCTTTCATTCTCCTGCCTTACAGAATTACCTTCCTCAGATCAAATGCGTACTTCTCTCCTGTTGATGGCATTTTGAGTTTTCCCAGACAGCTTGATGTCTGCAATGCTTTAAAGGGGGTGGGAGGTAAGGGATGGTGAGCTGTTTCATCTAGAAGAGGGGTATCACTTCTCCACCCTCTGGGCCTGGATGTGAACCACAGTTCCCTTATTCTGGCCTGGCTATTTGCTGTTGAACTCAAGAGCACCGCTGAGCGGCCAGAGCAAGAGGCTATTTATAACCCTCAGAGTTTTGCAATGTTATTGAATTGCTTCGACCTAATTTCCACTTCCTTTCTAAAATGAAAATGAAAAGTAAGCAAGCAAGTACTGAAGGAGTTCCCACAAGGAGACCCTTCATCCAGGAATGTGCTCGGGAGACCCTGACTGCTCCTACTCCCATCTCCTGACACGTCTACAGAGAGAAAAGCAGAAAGATACTTGTCCTTTTCTTTTCAGTAGAGTCAGGAGTACTAACCCTGGTTTTCTGGTGAGACACCTTCTAACGTTAGAGATGACAACTAACTCAACAGTGGAACTACCATGAAGTTGGAAGGTGGTGGGACGTGGAGGGAACCCCAAACAACCAGAACAATTCACGCTAGTCCCTTTCCATTCAGAGGCAGCCCTGTTCATAGGAGTTGAGGAAGTTAGAGGTGATGGATTTGCATAGACACTGGTGCTTACCAAATCATAACTGTATGCTAGGTTAGTGGGCTACAGGGCATACCTGCCGTGGAGGAGGAACTAGTGAAGAAGAGAGATGTATAAATACATAACTATCATAACAGTAAGTATGATAGTACTAATACCTACAATGGAGTCGCACAGTAGCCCTTCTAGAGGTTGGAACAGAATGCTATGAGAACACAGTGGCCCCATCCTATTTTATCTTGCTTGGGGAAGGAAATGACATCTGAGCTGGGCTTTGATGTTTGAATAGAAGCTCTTTTTTTTTTTTTTTTTTAGGATTTTATTTATTTATTCATGAGAAACAGAGGAGAGAGAGAGAGGCAGAGACACAGGCAGAAGGAGAAGCAGGCTCCATTGCAGGGAGCCCGACACAGGACTCAATCCCAGGTCTCCAGGATCACACCGTGGGCTGAAGGTGGCGCTAAACCGTTGAGCCACCCAGGCTGCCTGAATAGGAGCTCTTTTGACAGTCCAGGGGAGGAAGGGGACATGCAGAGGGCCAGAAGAAATGGAAGAACACGGCCTGCCTCATAGAAACAGCAAGCAGTCTGGGAAGATCTGGCTAGGTGGAAAGGAACTGAATAGCATGTGGGGAGGTGTGGATCTCCTCTAGACAGTGAGGAACCACTCCCTATTGGAACAGTGAGCTCTTGTTCTGCAGGTCTCTTAGCTGCAGTGTGCTTTAGCTTCTGGTTCAGCAAATCAGAATTCTCCAAGCACCTGCTGGGGGCCACAGACTAGCTTCTGGTTCGGCAAATCAGAATTCTCCGAGGACCTGCATGGGGGCCACAGCACTACCTGCTTTTCACCTGGCTTTCCAACAGCATCAGACTACCCAGGATCTAATTATTATTATTAGCTGTGTGACACTGAGCATTGGACTTAATTTCTCTGTGCTTCGTTGTCTAATCTGTTAAATGGGGGGTAAAAATATATCACATAGGGTTGCTGTGTGGATTAAATGAATCAATATATGTAAAGCCCTTAGAATAGGACATTAGCACCATGTAATAGTTAGCTAACGTCATCAGCATTGAAGAAGTATTAAGTAGAGGGAAAAGAACTAACTTTGAAGTCCAAATGACTCAGCCTTGAGATCCAGTTCTGATCTGATTTCTTTTTTATGGAGGGAGAGGAGGCGTGGGAAGGAGCCCTGTGGACGACAAGCTTCTCAACCCATCTGAACTTCAGTTGTCTCATCTGTAAAGTAGGGATGATTTTCAAGGTTCCTTGAGCATCAGCTGTAATAATGCTATAGAAGTGGATGATCCGGGGAGCCCGGGTGGCTCAGTTGGTTAAGCAACTGACTCTGGTTTCTGCCTAGGTTGTGATCTCAGGGTTGTGGAATTGAGCCCTGTGCTCAGTGGGGAGTTTGCTTATGCCTCTCCCTCTGCTCCTCCCCCGCCCCACCCCTGGTATAAATAAATAAATAAATAAAATCTTAAAAGAAATGAGTGATCAACTATAAAGAAGTTGTCTACCCATACTATTATATACAACATGATTACTATAAAGTCACTTATATAACTGATCTATTTTAAACACACCAAACTTATCTAAGAGGGTCTCACTCTTCATTAATTGAGCTGGTGTTCATTAAGGACCTGCTCACTGTCATTATCATATACCTGTTATGCAGCTGTCTGTGCAGGCCCCCATATCAGAGTTCCTCCAAAGCTTGGGGTCAAACTTAGTCGTAGGCCTTTTCATTGCAGTGAACAGAAAAGCAGGCTAGTTCCATTTAAAGGAGGTTTTTTTTGGCAGGATCCGGGGGAATTTCAGGCGCCCCAAGTGTAGGAGTTGGAGCCATGGAATCTGGGAAGTCATCAGGCTTTTCCATCTCTTTTTGGGACTTTGTGGTTTCTGGTTTCTGGCCTCCACTTATCTACACATTTCTGGATTCTTCCTGCAGTATAGCTTCCTCTGAAAGGCTCTTGGTTTTTGCTTCTTGGTATTTTTGGCTTGCTGGTGGCTTTGCCTTGCCATGGTACCTGCTCCGAATTGAACTATGAGCTTTCTGCTCCAGGGCCCCTAGTCATCCAATTTCCTCAGCCTGTGTCTTTAAATTTAATAGAAAGAATTGGATTCATCCTGCTTAGATTGAGTGTTCACTTGGGTCTCACCAGCTGGGGCATGGTTCGAGAGAGTGTCATTCAACATAAATGGACAGCCTGCCCTGTGTGAGAAAGGGCAGAGTCGCTGAGAATAGGGGCTCATAGTATCTCTTGGATAGTCCTGGCGGTTGCAAATCTCCATGCTTTAAAATGGATATGAATTTTTGAAACCGCCAAGAATCACTCAGGGCAAAGTTTAATAAAGAAAAGAGACAGTCAACCCAGGAAATGCCAAGTGGGGTCAGAGTAAAATGGAACTGCCAAATAATGAGCTTTTGCTTTATTGTCTCCAAAGACAGTATCCAGAGTTCTAACAAATACGATTGTTTCTTAGTAGCACCATCAAAATAAAGGTGTAGTTTCTTTGGGTGTGGATTTTGAAGTGGGTATACTCTTCATTTGGATTTGTAAATTCTGCTTTAGAATCATGGCCTTTTAAACTTAGGAGGCACTCTACACGTGCTTTAGTTCAATATTCATATCCCACAGTAGAAATTTGGGTAAAGGGACACATCCACTTCACCCAGACCCCTGGGATTGGGACTGTGACTGGGTCCTGAGTCCATCAGGTCCAAATCCAGCTGCTTCTTCAGCAGGCCATTCTTCCCAGCCTAGGGCTCTTTCTCTTGCATCTGTAGCACCTACTTGTCTTAAAGAAGAACTAAATAACAAATGGTCCTAGAAGCCGTCCTATGCAGCTCCATGTATATAAAGTGCAAAAACAGAACACTTATGTATGGTGAGAGAAGTCAGGCAGAAGTTGCCTCTTAGAGGGCTGCAAGGTGGGGAATTGACTGGAAGGAGGTGGAGGAGATTTTCTAGGGTGATAGAAATGTTCAAAGTCTTGTTTTGGGTGGTGGTTGCAGAGAGATGGATTTCTATTTTATATATTTATACACACACATATATATATGAGTTCTGTGTGTTTTGTATGTAAATTCTATCTCATTTTTAAAAAATGATCTCACAGCTGTACAGTCATACCTCCTAATTATGGTAAGGTTAAGGATGCCTGCCTTAGGAGAGTCATGGTCCCACCCCTGCTTTGCTGTGTCACCTTTCAACCAGGAGATAATCTAAATGGGAACAGTTTCTTCCCATAGGTTCGTTGTGTGTCTAGGCACATGAACATCACATGTGGGACATTCTGCTTGGAGCCGCAGAGGTTGTGGAAGCTTTAGGGGCCATCAGGCCAGCTGCCCCCCACCCCACTACTTCCTTAGGCTTGATTTAGTTCCAATGAACAGAAATTCAGGCTGGCTCAGAGGAGAAGGGAAGAGCATGGGCCAAAGTCAGCCCCAAGTTCTGTCCCCTTACCAACCCATAAGCTGGTTGAACTGGGGCACTTTAACCGACGTCTGAGCTCTAGCTATGTCATTTCGGAGGTAATAATCTGATTCCGCCTACTTCAGGAGGCTGCTGGGAGGGCTCAGCAGAATCAGTGAAAGCACTTAGAAAACCATCTGTGCATTGTCATGTGCTAGAAATGCTGGTATTGTTGACACCTGACTTCCGGAGCACCCCACCCTGATCCGGAAATGGTTATGAAAGCTCCCCTCTTACTGAGACTCGTGGGTGTGTAGGGAAAGGAACTTTTACCCCTTTCACCAGAGGGGTTTATGCTCACAAGGCTGCAAGAACTGACATCTGTGTTTGGGCCTAAAAGTTGATAGCATACACGAATAACAGCTTAGCAACAGCTATGCTGCATGTTCCGGGAGAGCCAGGCAGTCTCCATTAGCGAAGCATGAATTGCGGGTGAGTGGCCAAGCCTGGCAGATGTAGGAGAAAGGTCTTTTTCATTAAGAGAGAGGCCTCTCCTGAACCTGTAGGCAAGGAATGTAAATATACATGGAAATAATCCATCAGTGGAGTGACTTGCCTTCATCAGACCTTGGAGAGAGGATGCTTTAGCTGCTGCTTGGAATATCACTAAGCTAGCGGAGTTGCCTAGGATACTGGTCACATGGACCCATCTTCCAGACCTGTTCAAAATGATTTATTTTCCTTTATTTGGGAGACAAATGGAGAGAGGGTCAGAGGTACTTCCGAAGCTTCGTCCTCCTATAGAGGGGCCTTTGTGTGAGGCTGTCCTCACCTCCCTACGCTTGAGCTCCAGCAGCCCTTGCCCTTGGCAATAGGGACTAAAATAGCATTTCCTGTCCCAGTTCTCTTCCCCATTTTCTGAACTCTGCGTCATCCCACACAGAGGAGGCTCCACATTGTGTCCTTTGAGGGGGAAGGAGTGGCAGCAGTAACTAGGGAGGAGGCGAGAGAGCATGTGGCCAGGCCCTGCTGACACTAGGATCTTCCTAGGATGGCTGCAGAACACAAGTGGGCTGGCTCCGTCAGCTAACCACCCAACCAAGAAAAGGCTCTGGCTATTCTTATCTGTCTCAGAGCATATGCTTCTCCCTCCCAAGGTCCCAAGACAGGAATTTGCAGTAAATTCATTCTTCTGCGGCCCAGTCCTCCTGACCCTTAGACCGAAGTGTCATGCTGGCAGATCTTGCTACTGGCAGATCTACAGTTGATGGATAGGTCTGTCCCATTTCTACTTGTCGATTTAATCTCCAGAGACAAAAAGCCCAAGGAGAGGGTATGGTGTGATGTAGAAAAATTCCAACCAAGTAGTTCCATATGTTACTTTGGACACTGTCTTCTGATTCTCAAAAATATCTAACGAGTGAAAAATGAAGGCAAACTCTCTGACTCTTCCCTTCTTTCTGATTCTTTTGCTCTAGGCGGCTGTGTCTGTTTGTGTTTCTTGGAGAAGTAGGGCCCACTGGGAACAATGCCACCACCATCAGACATTGTCAAAGTAGCCATTGAGTGGCCAGGTGCTAATGCTCAGCTCCTTGAAATCGACCAGGTAAGCTCCTGCAATGAGAAGCAGAAGCAGGATCTGGGAAGTATGTGGCAGGGTTGTCTTCAGGGGTGGGGGCCTTTAGCATGAGGAGGAAGAGCTAGCTACAGGATTATCAAGGCCTGTCCCTCCCCGTGGCAGAAGGTCAGTCCCCTGACTTGGGAGAGGCTTCCTCTTCAACAGAAGCTTCTGGGAGGCAGTCCATGTACAGGCCCTGGACTGATCCTGCTTGGCAACCCCTCCTCAAAACCTGGGTGTGAGTTGCATGTGGTTGTAGATGAAGGATCTCTCTCTCTTTGTCTTTCAGAAACGGCCTCTGGCATCCATCATCAAGGAAGTTTGTGATGGGTGAGTAGAAGCAGCCCTCATTCTGCACAATGGTAGGCTAACAACTAAAGGGACGTTGTCAGACCTTGAAAGAAATCTCCAGTTAGCTGGATCCTGGGAGATCATTGTCTTACAAAGGAAGTATAGCTGAGGAGGGCATCCCTAAGACCTTGTAGAAATCTCCACCCCCCACCCCCACCCCCCAGTAAGCCGAGGAATGCCCTGCCTGAGGCCCTGATGGGGTGTTAGGCCCATGCTGAATTGTGTGGACCACCTTTTGCGGCACCAGTCTGTACACAAAGCTGAGCCGGTGGTTTTGCCAGCATCTCAGGCTGAAGCTTTGGGTTTCCCCCATCCTCCAAAAAGGCTGCCCAATCCCTTAGGCAACTCTGCTGGAAATTATTAATACATCTGTGGCTTCTAGCCAGGCCCGGTGGAAGAGTCAGATGTCTGCATGGTGTGTTTCTTACATAGGTGGTCGTTGCCGAACCCAGAGTATTATACCCTCCGTTATGCAGATGGCCCCCAGCTCTACATCACCGAGCAGGTCAGTGTGGGAGGGGCAGAGTCAGATCCGAGGGAGGAGGTGGTGCTGCCTGCCTTGCTGACATGCAGGCAGCTTCTGTCTACTAAGGAAGAGCTGCCTCCCAGGCAGATGGGGGCGCAACAGCCCTGCCTCTAGTGGCTGGAAAGCCATGTCTTCTATGTTCTGAGGGCTCGGGGTGCGTGGAAGTGTTCTGAGAAGTTCTTGGGCAAGAAGCACACAGGAGTCCTGACTGAAGAGGCTCAGTTATAATTACTGAAAAAGACAGCAAGCTCTTGTTGATTCAGCTGGCTTGCACAATTTTAATATTTTATCTTACTCTTTTTCTTCTTTGTTATCTAGACACGCAGTGATATTAAGAATGGGACCATCTTACAGCTGGCTATTTCCCCGGTAGGTATTTGGCTCTCCTTCGGAGTACATTTGTTTAACACAAAAATGAGCACCCACCATGGGCCAGACTCTTCTAGAAACCAAGACTACAGAGCTTAAAAAGTCAATCTTTGAGGGGCACTCAGTCGGTGGAGCATCTGACTCTTTTTTTTTTTTTTTTTTTTTTTGCATCTGACTCTTGATCTCAAAGTTGTGAGTTCAAGCCCCACATTGGGTGTAGAGATTACTTTAAAAACAAAAATCATTCTTTGCTCTCACAACATTGTTAGAAGTAAACACACAAAGGCCTCTCTCAAGCATCCTGACAGTTGCTTAGGGAGCTGTAGGGACTCAGAAAAGGGACTGCCTGGCTCAGCCTGAGGATTCCCAGAAAACCTTCCCAGAGAAGGGGACACTTAGCACAGATGTTGAGGGATAAGTGAGAATTCACTGGGGAAAGAAGAAAAGAAAGTATCCCTAGCAGAGACATGTGCTTTGTTTCTAGGAGGCAGGAGAACTAGATGGCAGAGGGCTTATAGCAAACAGGGGAAGGGTCCCAGACGGCCTGCTCGTGGGTTTGGACTTTATTCAGAAGGGAATATGGGGACACTGAAAGATTTTAAGCAGGAAGGTACATTATGTTTAGATGTATATTTTAGGAAGATCCTTGTAGTGACAGTGTGGTAGATGGGCTAAAAAAAGAAGGTTGGTGGTAGGAGGAATCTTTAAGAAGCTAATGAGGATGTTAACAGCCCATGAAGGCAAGTGCAGTGGAGACGAGCGGACGGGCGTGAGAGCTATTCAGAGGTAAATCTGGGGATATGGTGATAGCCTGGATATGGAAGGAAAGGAGAGAATCTGAGGTGACTCCCTGATTCCTTCCTCAGTGGTCCTTAAAGGTAACAAAGGAAGCAACCAGAAGGGCAGAGAGAAAACCAAGAGGGGGGTGTGGCATAGGCCCAGAGGGCTGGGAGTGTGAGGATGGAGGAAGTGTGGTCTGCCATGAGCTGAGACCTAGTAAACTGAGAACAGAAAAGCTGTTTGTCGATCCGGAAAGTCCATAGTCCCTGGCGACTTCTGTGAGGACAGTTTTGGTGGGGTGATAAGTGGCAGCCAGACTATAGTGGTGGCAGCGTGAGGTCCCCGACTTTACCGCACCATCAGGAAGCTTAGTTGTCAAAGGAAGTAGACAGCAGAAGACAGGAACTCAGGGATGTGAAGCCAAAAAGATAATACTTTTTAGAAAGAGGTAAAATGTTCAAGGGTTTCAAAAATCAAAAAGTTTGACAAAGATGTAGTAAAAGGTCTCCCTCCCACTCCCGTTCCTCATCTACCCAGTTCCCCACCTCCTCTGACCCTTCATAGTTCCTAACTTCTGGTGCAATTTTTTGTGTCTTTGAAAATAAGTTAAAGAGAGGAAGGTTGATGGTGCAGGAAGGGGGATAATTAATGAAACAGGACCTCCCTGGGTCAGGTCAGGACAGGAGGAACCCAAAGCCCAGGTGGAGGGATTTTTGACCATTTGGTCCCCGAGAAGGATGATCGATATGGGGGTCCCTTAGGGGTGGAGGGGCTGCCAGAATTTTTTTTTTTAAGATTTATTTATTTATTCATGAGAGACACACAGGGAGAGGCAGAGACACAGGCAGAGAGAGAAGCAGGCTCCATGCAGGGAGCCTGATGCAGGACTTGATCCCTGAACTCCGGGATCACACCCCAAGCCAAAGGCAGACGCTCAACTGCTGAGCCACCCAGGCGTCCCAGGCTGCCAGAAAATTAAGGGCATGATGACACTCGTTTTCCTGGCAAGGCGAGGGACTGGTTCATCTGAGTGGAAGGGCAGTGTGGAGTAGTAACAGCTAACGGTTCCAGAAGGCCAAGCGCTTCGCGTATATTGTATCATTTCATCTTGACAGACACCCGAAGAGATGGGTGCTCGATAGCCTCGTTTAGCAGATGGGCAAACTGAGGCTTGGGTTAAATGACTTGCCACTGGTCACACAGACAAAAACATGGCAGAGCTACCTTTCAAATCCAGGGCTGCCTGACTCCTGGCCAGTATTCTCACCAGCGAGTTCTGCTTTCCCCCTTCTCCGGAACTTTTCTCATCCTAAAGGCTTACGTCCTGCCACCTCCACCCCCTGCCCGCATCAGCTCTGCTAGCTTAATATGACAGTCTGGGAGTTGCTTTCATAGCTGTAGCCGTAGCTGTACTGAAGCATTTTACAGACCTCCTGCGCAGAGTAGTTGACTTTCTCAGGAGTACATCTCTCTGGAGCAGGAGGCAGCGGCCCAGAAACACAGTCTCGGGAGGAAAATTAACATTTGGAGTTGGAAGTTTCTAAGTGTGATGCAGACCAGTGCTCTTCAAATTGTTCTATCCTGTGACCTTTTCTCGCAGTGTGCATTTTCTCCACTGTGGGGAGTCTGGAGGATTTCTGTGTTGAGAGCCATGTGCTGCTATAGGGCCATCTTTGTAATAAAAAAAAAAAGAGGAGAGGCAGAGGGGAGCAGAGAGAGGTGAACAGGACTGACTCCTTGGCCAGCAGCAGGAGCTGGGCTTCCATCACTCGCTTAGCACTGTAAGAAAAAATAAAGACCACAGGAGCACTTTGCTCTCAAGGCTCTTCTATTCCAGCTGAGAATATTAATTAACACGCAAAAAAATAGAGAATGATGCAGGCAAGTGGATTGCAGGGCACTGGCTATAGAGCTAGGAAGTTCCGCAAGAGGAAGGACCAGCAGACTCTAGGGGAGGGCTTGTGGCTGGAGCTTGTAGAAAGGAAGCAAGCATTCTGCTGGAAAAAGTTCATGTGCTAGGAGAAGGTTGGGTCACCAGTCATCACTTTGAAAAAGCTATTTCAAAAGCTTCCGGCTCCTCGATGTTCTTAAAGTTTCCCTAGGACTGTCAGTTTGAGGAACCATGATATGGGCTTTCAGAGAAAGTTAAAAAAAACTTGTCAGGCTTATATTTTCAGATTGAAAGGGACTTTACTTTTTTTTTTTTTTTTTTTTAAGATTTTATTTATTCATGAGAGGCAGAGAGAGGCAGAGATATAGGCAGAGGGAGAAGCAGGCTCCACATGGGGAGCCTGATGCAGGACTTGATCCCAGGATCCTGTGATCTCAGGATCACAGCCTGAGCCAAAGGCAGACAGACGCTCAACCACTGAGCCACCCAGGTGTCCCTGAAAAGGACTTTAAAGGTGATCATCAGATTAAATTCTCCATCCAGTGCAAGAATCCCTCGTGAAGCATCTCTGACAGCCAGTTGTCCTGAGTCTCCTTGATTGTTTTTAGTGACTGAGAGGTCGTTATGTCGAGACAACCCGGTCCACTGTCTGATGGCTTAAATTAATAGAAAACTCCCCTCTTTGGAGCCAGTATTGTTTTCTCTATGACTTGCTGGAGGTGGTAGACTATTGTCTCCCGGTCTTTTGTAGTCCTTCACTGGGAAGTTTCTGTAATCCATAGACCAGAGCACTACAGAAAGGATATACATAACTACAGATTGGTCTTGGCACAATGGTAATTCCATGATTGATCCAACAAGCATTTTTTAAGCAACTCCTAGACAGCATGAACAAGTAGTTCTGCCTCGGGCTTGGATGTCCACAGAAAAGCCTTTATGAGCTACTCACAGAGCAGTAACCTGCCACAAGGAGCAGATGGCATACATCTTGTCCCTGGTGTCATAGTCCCGGGCCGCACGCCAGCTGATGGAGAGGACCCAGTCATCCAACATGGAGACCCGGCTGGATGCCATGAAAGAGCTGGCCAAGCTCTCTGCTGATGTGACCTTCGCCACTGAGTTCATCAACATGGATGGCATCGTCGTGCTGACACGGCTTGTGGAAAGTGGAACCAAGCTCTTGTCCCAGTGAGTATTATTGAGCTCTTATTGGGGGAGTTTCAGAAGTCTTCCTTATTCTGCAGGGCATCCTTTTCTCATATTCACTGAGTCACCTGAATTTATTGAACACCTTCTGTGTACAGAGCAGTGTGCCCAGTACTGGGGTCTGTAAGAGGAATTCTCTCTTGTGGTCCTGAATCTTGTAGTCTAGTTGGTCTTCACAGATGCCAAGTCATAGTGAAATGAGGGGGTATAGGAAGAGAGAGGGCATGTCGTGACAGATCTGTACATTTATGGAAAATGATTGGCCTGGTGAAACCTAGTGAGTGGACTGTCCATGGTATTGACCAGAAGAGATCTGTCTATTCTTAATCGTCCCCCTGCTTCCTCCCTGTCCAGTCACCTCCCACTTCTGCACACGCACATGCACGCACACACGCACAGGCCTTCCTCCGTGCTCACCATGGGTTTACCATCTCCCTTCCACCCATATTCACAGGGAGGAGGGGCTCCAGAACTTTGCGATACTCCACGGACACCTCTGTGGTGCTCCAGTGCTAAGATGAGTGCAGTGGGACACTGTGCTGTGAATGATGAACAGATGTTTAGTTAGCTGTCTAGGCCAGTAGTGGTTTTTTTTTTGTCTCTCAGCTGGCACAGGGGGAGTCTGAAATCTTCAGTAAATAGACCACCTTTTGAAATTTTCAGCCAAACAAAGCAACTAATCACAGGTGTTTAAGTCTTGGATTTTGCGGCTGCACTGACCTCCTGAAGCCTTCAGTGGCCATCAGCCTTCTGCCATCTCTGAGGGGTGCAGGATTAGACTGGCCCTGGTTTCCTCCTCTTTAACCTGGAGATGCTGCTTATATTGGAGTATTGCCACGAGGAGTGTTGTTAACAGGTCCAAATCTGCCTTGCCAGTGGGAATAAGGTTTGTTAAATCTAGAGCACCGTACAGATGTGTAAAGGGTTGTATGTAGAGAGAGGAGGGACACAGGAGAGACGGCGTGGTAATCCCCATCCTCCATCAGCACTGCAGCAGGGCTTTGCATACACTGTCATCTTGCCGCCGCCACAACCCTGTGATGTTAATGCTGTGAGATAAACTCAGTTTGACAGAGGAGGAATTTGAAGTTTGAAAAGATAAAATTTGCATAGTTAGTAAATGGTTGAACAGGAATGGAGCCCGGGTCTGGGGTTTGTACTCTTTGTCCTACACTCTGCCGCCTCTCGGCCTTGAACGTGGGCTGTTATTTCCCTTGGATACGCCAAGTATTGGGGTTGACAAAAGTCTGATACCTTTTTGGTTTTGGGAAATGGATGAGTGATTGTGTTTAGATGAGGTGATATGGGGAAGGAGAGCCAGTGCCCACGTAGCTCTTTTCTTCCCAGAGATGTATACCTGGACAGAATCTGCTGCACACCTGGCGAGGGATGCAAGCAGGTGCTTACTCATGGCTGTGCCTACCCACCCCTTGTGGGGCATTTAAGCTCAAAGCCATCCCCATTATGGCTGCCATCACACCTGTGTACCCGGTTTTGAATCTTTGTATTATTTTGTGTGTGTTCTGCTTATGTCTCAGCTACAGTGAGATGCTGGCATTCACCTTGACTGCCTTCCTAGAGCTCATGGACCATGGCATTGTCTCCTGGGACATGGTTTCAATCACCTTCATTAAGCAGGTGAGGCCTCCAGCATTCCATCTTCCTCTCCTCCCTCTGTGGCTGGTTGTCCTCTCAGTTTATGGAGAGATGCAGGCAAGACAGTCATCCTACTGAGAGTTAACTTTCTATCCCCCAAGGCCTGACTTTTCATCCTCATGCTTGGTCTTCCTGGGATCCTGAAAGAGTTCCTTCACTGTTTTCTCAGGGCCTGCTCTGAGAAGATGGAAACAGGTTTTTAGAATTGACTGTGGCCAAAGCGGAATGGGATGATCAGTGAGACTTGAGATGATCCCAGCCAGTCAATCAGTACCAGCCCTGATTCTTCTGACCTACTTACCCCCAAAGAGCTCCCTTCTCTTTGGCTATACATGTTCATTTTGTTCACCTTTTACCTTAGGTTTACAAGTCTGCCTTCTGTTGGCAAAGCAGCCTGCAAAGCAGCCTGTTTGGATGGTCAGATCAAACTTGGTGGGTGGGAGGGGACACTTTTACTTTTGCCCTCCTTTCTTCGACAGGAAGAGGCAGCATCAATGCCAAAAACTGGACTGAACTCAATGAGTAATATATCCACAGATACAGAATCAAAGCTGTCATTGGCTTGGGACACTGGGTACCTCCTGATGCTGGAAATATTCAGACAAAAGTGAAATGACCATGTGTCGGGGACATTATAATGGGGGTTGAGAATAATGGGGAATTACTAGATCACAAGACTTTGAGGTTTTCCTGTCCCCCCTCCTCAAGTCTCTGCTGTCCTGTGTGCATGTAGGGACAGAACATGTGACAGGAGAAGGGTACGTCGAGATAAAAGGAGACTCAAGGAAAAAAAAAAAACGGAGACCCCAGTTTCAGTAAGATCCTCTGCTTTCTACACTCAGCTTTTTCAAACCTTTATTTTGAAAACAAAGGATTAAACCTTTAGATTTTGAGGAAACACAGTTGACTGGATGCTGTCGTTTGAAATTGAGTTGTCCATGCCTTGGGAAACCCTGGCACACTGGCCAGGGTGGCCCTACACCAGGTACCACTGACTTCATGGGGATAGCTGCCCCCATGT
This sequence comes from Vulpes lagopus, assembly GCF_018345385.1. Taxonomy (NCBI): domain Eukaryota; kingdom Metazoa; phylum Chordata; class Mammalia; order Carnivora; family Canidae; genus Vulpes; species Vulpes lagopus. The sequence goes on from NC_054841.1 coordinate 14,169,810, forward strand.
AGGCAGCACACCTGGAGGAACCCTTCGTGAGCTGATATCAGAAACCCAAGTCGCCCAGTGCTCTCAGGCCCTGGGCTTCCTGACTGATCTGGCCTTTGCTGGCTGTAGATTGCAGGGTACGTGAGCCAGCCCATGGTGGACGTGTCAATCCTTCAGAGGTCCCTGGCTATCCTGGAGAGCATGGTCTTGAACAGCCAGAGCCTGTACCAGAAGATTGCCGAGGAAATCACCGTAGGACAGCTCATCTCTCACCTCCAGGTGTGAGTAAGACACCCTGCCCCAGCCTCCCTTCTCGCCTCTTATTTCCAGTACATCTCCTTTGCTTGTGTTCCATGCCACCGGTCTGCTTGCTCACTCATTCATCACTACTTCCACACTAGTGCCAGGACGCTCCCATGACCTGGACCCAATCGTGTCATGCTCTCGCTAAAATCTTCATGGCTCTCTTTGTCCCTCAGGATGAAGCAGAGTTCTCCCAGCCTTCCTGCACTACCATACACCACACACAATTAGATGCTCTCTCCTCTACGGGCCAAATAGTCTCTGTATGTACCTGTAATAATTATATAAAATTCTCTATTTTTATTACTCGTCTCCCATTTAAAATTTTGAACTCTCTGGGAGGAGCAACCAATCATTTTTGGGTCCCCTGCCTTGATTTAACTAGAAATCAATTAGTATTTGTTGTATGAACGTTTAGCAGACAAACGGTATGCTGTTGGGGGTAGCAAGAAATATTGTATAGGGTATGAGTTCAGGCTATCCATTCAGATCGCAGCTCTCTTGCATGCTAACCACGTCTCTGCCTTTAGCAAGTTATCTGGTCTCTCTGGTCTTGGTTTCCTCATCTCTAGACTGGGGTTAATCCTCTCCACCACTCAGACTTGTGAGGATCAAAGGAGATAACAGATCTTGCATCATGGCCAGTACAGGATATGTATACAATTCAAGAGTTCTTTGCTTTTGTTTGTTTTCTAAGAAGCTGAACACAAGGGCACCTGGGTAGCTCAGTCCATTAAGCGTCTGACTCTTGATCTCTGCTCAGGTCTTGATCTTAGGGTCGTGAGCTCAAGCCTGGCATTGAGCTCTATGTAGGACCTATTTGTAAAAAAAAAAAAAAAAAAAAAAAAAACACACACACACACAAAAAAAAACAACTAAGAAGCTTATCACATCTTAAAACGTTTTATCAGACAGGAAAACCAGAAAACAGATGAACCCTTTGGAGCACTGTTCCCCTCCTCTCCATTTTCTTCACTTCACTTTAACCCTTCTATACAATTTAAGGGGGCTGGACCCCCAAGACAACATGGTAATACTGTTGATTCCTTTCTGACTCTTGCTCCCTTTTAGCATTTCGGACATGGACAGGTGCCAACAGAATGCCCTGTCAGTTCCCAGGGAAGCCACAGCTCCCAGCTTTGCTTGTTTATAGCAGCCTTGTCTTCACTCAACTCTGCTCCCAACCCATACCTCCCCCTCGCACAACTAATCCAAGTAAAAAGAAAGCACAATTTGCAGCTCTGATTTCTCCTTGTCACTTCTAAGGAATTCTTCAGTCTCTGTTTTCATACCCCAAAGCTAAAAAGATTGTTTGAAGTGAAGGGAACATTATAAACTCCAGATGGAGAGTTCTGATTTTCCTGACGGCAGACTTACCCCTCTGTTTCTTTGTTTCTGAATTAGGAATGACCCAGTTGCGTCCCCAAGGATGATAGAGGAGCATGGCTTTTCTCAGGGGTCGGTCTGTGAATATTTTCAACCTGTAGCTGTTACTAGAAATTCTGGCCTCTCCTATTTGGGCTGGGACACTTAGTGCCTTCCATGAGACACCCCCTCCCCCCCAGGACACTTCCCACCTGACCAGGACGTCAACTGGCCCATCTAAAAAGAAAGCCACCGTGTGTACCCCCAGTGTGGCAGGTAGAAGCATCTTGCCAAGTGCCAGGGTTATAAGATTCCAGAGAATGGTTGTAGTTAATTTGTTTTAAAATGAAATAAGTTTATAGTTGAAGACTTTGAAGGTATAGAAAAGCAAAGAGTAAACCCTTTGCCCATTTCCCTACCTCCAGACACAACCACTGTTCACATTAAATTGACTGCCCTGCTAGTTGTTTTTTCTCTGCATGTTTTTTTTTTCTCTGCATGTTTTTTTTTTTTATTTTTTTATTTTTATTTATGATAGGCACACAGTGAGAGAGAGAGGCAGAGACATAGGCAGAGGGAGAAGCAGGCTCCATGCACTGGGAGCCCAACATGGGATTCGATCCCGGGTCCCCAGGATCGTGCCCTGGGCCAAAGGCAGGCGCCAAACCGCTGCGCCACCCAGGGATCCCTCTCTGCATGTTTTTAACAGAACTGAGAGTTTACTATACATACTCTGTGTACCTTGTTTTGTTTTGTTTTGTTTAATGGAATATTAAACCATGTATAATGGCTTGAACCTTTCCCATGTATAATATTCTTCTCAGGGCACCTGGGTGGCTCACTTGTTCAGGCATGTGCTCAGGTCATGATCCCAGGGTATTGGGATCAAGCCTTACATTGGGCTCTCTGCTCAGTGGGGAGCCTGTTTGTCCCTCTCTCTCTCCCTCTGCCCCTCCCTCTGCTTGTGCTTTCTCTCTCTCTCTCTCAAATGAATAAATAAAATATTTTTCAAAAAAATAAAGATTCTTCTAAAAGGGTAGTTCTAAATCTTTTACATCCCATATGCCTTTGAAAATCCAGTAACAGTTCTAGACTCTCACCTCCTTGGAGAAAATAACACATAGTCAACCAACTGCACAGAATAATTTCTGCACCATTTCTAGGGTTTACAGACACTCTACACCATCTCTGAATCCAGGAAGAAGAACCTCTACTCTGTATGTGATTTTTTTTTAATTTTTATTTATTTATGATAGTCACACAGAGAGAGAGAGAAGCAGAGACATAGGCAGAGGGAGAAGCAGACTCCAGGCACCAGGAGCCCGACGTGGGATTCGATCCCGGGTCTCCAGGATCGCGCCCTGGGCCAAAGGCAGGCGCCAAACCACTGTGCCACCCAGGGATCTCTGTATGTGATTTTTAATGATGATTTAGGACTTTAATGTATATAAACAGAGTTGTGACTATGGACATTTGGATTGTTTACCATTCTTTCTTTCTTTCTTTTTTTAACCGTACTTGAATGAAATGCTTTGCCAATACATCTTACCCAGCTCTCTGATTACTGTCTTTGGATAAATTGTTATTAGTGGAGTTGCCCACTTTTCAGGCTTTGGAGACTTCACCCTGGATCATTAGTTGATTACCATCTTCGAGCAACTGTTGTAAACCCCCCTAAGTGTCCTCTTGCTGGTCAGTCCTCTAATCTCCTTCTGCCTTCTTTCTCCACTGGCACAGCTCCAACCAGGAGATTCAGACCTACGCCATTGCACTGATTAACGCGCTTTTCCTGAAGGCTCCCGAGGACAAGCGACAGGTCTGTGGCTGCCTTTTCAAGCTTTTCATCTGGGCTCTTCCAGAAGAAGAATTGTCTCCCACCCACCCTCCCCTCTGTTGTGCAGACAGCAGACATACAGCCATTGCCTCAAGAGTCCTTCCTCTCATCCCTCTGTGTCAAGGGCCCTCAGAGTGGCCTTACTAAGGAAGACTTGGGGAAGATCTAGAAGGGGTAATCAGTGGGTCTTAGGCCCAAGCGGGGGCCTGCAAAAACTTTTTCCTCCAAAGGGCTTGAGAGTAAATATTTTTTGCTCTGTGGGCTTATGGTCTGTGTGGCAGTTGTTTAAGTTTGTCATTACGGCCAAAATAGCCTCAGACAATAGGTAAACAAGCAGGGGTGGCTGCCTTCCAAAAAGACCTTGTATATGCAACTAGATGACAAGCCCAGTTGGGTCTTAGCAGCCGACCCAGGCTAGAGGATCAAGAAGGGAGAAGGAGGTCCTCTAGGCATCACTGTTGAGTCCAAGGAAACCAGCACAAATGAGATCTTGACTTAAGGAAGCAAGTGTGTGGGGACTTGGCATGAAGTTTCATGGATAAAGACCCTCTGGCCCAGATTCTAAGCTGCTTTCTTCCCCTGTCCATTAGCTGTGTGACACGATACAAACAGCTCTGCTTCTCCAAAGCCCGATTCCCTCACCTGTACCATGGGAGCAGCAACATATGCCCAGTGTGCTTCACAGGGATGTCACAAGGGAAAATAAGAACTCTGTTTTACAAATGAGGAAATCAGGAATCAGCCGGGCGGAAGAATGACCACTGACCTGAGCCCAGGGCCCACAGGCTAAGTGCTTTTCCTTGCTGGGCAGGTGCTTGAACCTCTCGGGTCTCTGTTTCTCTTTCTATAAATGAAAGGGCCAGAGGAAATGATCTCTAAGGGCCCGTCCACCTATGACAATCTGGATATCTCTGTTAAAAGCCCAAGTGGTGTATAGAAGAAAGACTTTTAAGTTTTCTGTCAATGCCATGGGCTCTGTAAGTTGGAATTCATGTGGGATCATGAACCAAGCTCTTGGTGGGTTCCAGGGGGAGGGCCAGCAGCATCTATGGTTCTGTCTGTCCTTGTCTTTCTTGGATGGCTTTGTTCTGTTAATCTCTCCCTTCCCAGTCCTGTTTTGAACATCAGCTGAAAGCTCATTCTTCCATCTGCTTCTCTCTGTGCTTTTTGCTTTCTGCCGGCAGGACAAGCACCTTAACCCTCTAGACCTGCCTGTCACTGTAAGTAGCACCGCCGTGTGGAAAGGGCCCCAGCTCTCTTCCAGGTGGGGAGGTCAGAGCTGGGCGAGAATCTCATGCTCTGATCTAGGTGTTCATGGAACTCCAAGACCCAGGGAAAGGTTGTGTGCTGTAAACATCAGAGTGCTCAGGGAAGTGCTGGAGATCAGCATCTCCGGCTAGGACTTCTAGGATTAAGGGGATGCCTGCCCCAGGGAATCTGCCCAGTCTTTCCTTTGTAACCTGCCTTTAGGTAAGTTTGTGGTTCAGCCAGGGGAGTCAGATTCAGAAGTAGCCTGAGACTTTCATCTCGGTAATAGGACGGATGCATCTTCTCCCAGCTTGGTACGGCAAAGAGTAAAAATAAATCCATGTTGCTTCGGATGCGTACTACAACCATAGGAATTTGAAAAAGTTTAAATGGTTGTCAGAAGGGAATTTGCATGCTTGTTTCTTGGTTAGAAGGAGCTTTAGAGGTTGGCTTTATGAGGCTATGAAGAGGGTGAATGCTTTCCCCCAGCACCCAGAGAAGCTTTTGGTCTAAGGCCATTATATTCTAGCAGTAGACGAATGTCAATTACCCAATACAACCCACTTTGTGAGTTGTCCACAGCAAGATTTAATCTCAAGCCGACTTCCTATAGCTACCAAAGGAGTTTCTAGGCCACCTTCCTCCTCTGCCAGCCAGTGTGTGCTCAGGGGATGCAAAGTAAAACTTAATGTTCCCAGTAGTGTCAGCCACTTGGAATATGGCTAGAAATGCAGAAGTGAGAGGGAAGGGCCTTTTAGCTCTGAGAAAAATGAGAGTGCTCACAGATACTGCTCCACAGGAGAGGTGTGACAGCTCCCTCAGGCCCATTGATTTAGAATTATCCATAAAATTAAATTAAGGCAGCAGTTTAGAAAGTGAAGTCATACTAATTAACGTGGTAAGAAGCAATGGCCGAGATTGGAAGGAAGAGACAGAAGAATTATGAAAAGCTGTCAGAAAGATTAAAAGCACAGCAACCTTGGGACCATTCTGTTTAGGGAAAAATAACCTCACATCTCAGAGCTCCTCGGGGCTGCAGAGTGTCATAGCACACCGCTCTTCTGCTGAAGCCGAGTCCTTGGCAGTGATGAAGTTATAATCATTGTAGTCCCTTCAAAAATAAATGTCTATAGTATATTTTTAGAGAATATGCGTAAGGCCGGTCAAAATAAGGTCCTGAAAGGACCCTTGAAGCTTCGCTCCCTGGAAGACTCATTTATGTAGGATACTTTATTTCCTGAGTGTGCTAAATAAATAGTGTTACTGTCAGAATCTGAACAAAATATAATAAAAAAGATGGCCCTATTCTGAGAAATTACCCAAAAGCACCAACATTCTATTCTCCAAACCAGAATCAGAAGTGAATCAAGGACTACTTACTGTTTCAGAGCATCTGCGCCCCTGACTCTGCCAGCTGTTGTGGCGCCGGGGGTGGGGGAAGGGGGCCAAAGCCCTCGCCTTGGGTTGGAGGCGTGCCTTCCAGCCTTGGTGGTGGGTGTCTACCTGGAACAGTACATGGGAACCGTCATGCTGCTCTGTGCTCCGTATACATTGTCCATTGCCCAGCATCCTTGTGACACAAGTGTCTCGTCCTGAAGCAGTCTTTGTTGCTCTTTGGAAATGATGTGGTGATTGTGCCATTGGGGAGGGTCACCCTGTTTGAGTGGATTTGCACTCCCAGAAAAAAGCATGAGGGAATTTTTCTGAGTATACAATAGGTTTGGTGGTCTTTGGATTTTTTTTTCCATTTGCCCACTTTCCATTTGAAAGGAGAAAACATTTAAGAGAAAAAGCCCCAGAGCCCTGATATCACTTTTCACTTGACAGCTGTCACAGCTGGATGCCTACCACCTTGCCTTACATTTGCTTGTTTTTCTCAACAGGATATGGCCAATGCATTTGCACAGAAGCACCTTCGGTCCATAATCCTGAATGTAAGTCCCCAGAACAAAGCTGTATTTTGTCACTAGTGAGAGCAATTATTACTGTTACTGTAGTTGTATTATTATTATTAAAATTACCGTTGAGTGGGGAGGGCACTCAAAAGGAACCTACCGATAGGTGCTAATAAACTCTTGGTAAGCTGGAAAGCTTTTTCTTGTAGTCCTCTGTAAGCAGAGCTGTCTCCAGGAGGCTGGCCCACCAGGAATTGCAGTCTCTGAGGAGGTACTAAGGCCAGCCAGCTGTACTGTTTGTTGCCCTGCAACTCCCAACATTTTTTATCCAAAAGGAATGTGTTAAAACAGGCACAGAAGAGGAAAGTAATTCATTCAGCTAACACCAGTCAGACCTGAGTGGGACACTAGTGGAGGGCTAAGACAGTGCGTTTGCTCTTGAAGATCTAGTCCAGTGGGATGGGGCCAGATCTCTGTGTGGTCAGTGGTTCCATAGAGCTTCACGGTCTGGGGGATTTCTGGAGGAGGAGCATGACCTGCCTTGAAGGAGGTGTCAAGAAGCCTCTAGAGGAATGAGGGCAAGTGAGGCTGAGGCTCCCTCTGCAGACCTAGAAGGAGTATGCAGTGGGGTGGAGGGTGAGGCAGGGAGCCAGTGCGTGCCTGGCTGGAGGCTGGAGAGCAGCAAAGAGCAGATCAAGTAAGGCCTTAGTCTTTTTCCCAAGTGCAGTAGGGGGGGTTTAATCAGGATGGTGACATAACCAGATTGGCATTTAGAAACCTCACACTAGCAGGTGTGCGTGTTTCCTGGGTGTGTATGAGGGAGGAAAGTAGATGGGAGGTGGCGAGGAGGGAGGCATCTGGAAAGGGCTGACTCCCTGTCCCCACACAGGGATGTGGGTGGGAAAGAGCCGGCTTTGGGTGGGAAAAGCTGAAGAAGAGAGCCGAGGATCTGGGGGAAAAAGGGGGCCGTTCTATCAGTTGTCAAAACCAAGGGAAAAACCAGGAGACCACAGTGAAAGGAATAAAATGAGAAGTCAGGGCAGCCCCGGTAGGTAGCTCAGCGGTTTAGCGCCACCTTCAGTCCAGGGTGTGATCCTGGAGACCTGGAACAAGTCCCACGTTGGGCTCCCTGCATGGAACCTGCTTCTCCCTCTGCCTGTGTCTCTGCTTTCTCTCTCTCTCTTTCTCTCTCTGTCTCTCTCTATCTCTCATGAATAAATTAAAAAAAAAAAAAGATGTCTCAAAAAAAAAAAAAAGAAAAGAAATGAGAAGTCAGGTGTGAAAAGCTTGATAATTCTGAGCATGAACTTCAGAGTCACCAGCCTCCACTCTGCCATTAACCAATCTTTGATCTTGAGCAATTCACTTAACTTCGATTTGCTTTGATTTGCTCATCTGGATGGGAGGCCTGAAGGAGCTCATATATATACGGCGCTTAGCAGGGTGCCTGGCCCTGGGTAAGCACCCCGCTCACATCAGCAGTTACTTTACTGTGAACAGGATACAAAAGTGATAGAATTCAAGAAGGGCGCTCTGAGCACTTGCAGAGTCAAGTGATGGGCTACTCTGAACACACAGAGCCCCCACTTCACCTTGTAGAGCCAGCTCCTGCCTGCTGGCCATATCCCTAGTCAGAGCCCCACTCTCCGTCAGGCAGGAGGGACCTGAGCAGACTCTCCAGCCTGCTGCCTCCGAGGGATACAGAGCACACAGGCCCCATGCATGCTAGTCCACATACCTGAGCAGCTGTCTTAGGTGCCACCCTCTGCATGTATGGGAGGGAAGGTACCCTTCTGAGGGAAATTGAATGCATTTTTGAGGCTTATTATTTACCTCAATGGGATTAGTTCAGCTCATTTCTGGACAAACCTTGGAACAAGTGAAGATTCTACTAGAAAAGACAATTCAAGGTCAGGACTCAGGACTGAAATGGTTAATGCATGCTCACTGAAGTCCCAGGAGTTCACGGAGTCAAGCCCAAGAGTGTAGGCCTTGAATTGCTCGGCAGTCAAACAGGACTTGAGGTAAAAGCTCTGAAACCATGACTCCTCAGACTGGAGCTGTACTCCTGGAAGCCATTACTGGCAGAGTGATTACCTTCCTACTATCATGTTTCTAAGTTTGAGAAAAGTGGATTAAAGTGAACGAAAACCATATCACATTAACTTTAACCTCTTCTCAAAGTGGTTTTCAAAATTATGGAGAGAAGAAAGGAGGAAGGAAGACAAGAGAGCTGGGTTGGGTAGGGTAGGGTAGGGCAGGGAAAAATCAGGAGCAGCAGAGGGAGGGGACACAGAGAAAGGAAGGGGCTTAGAGGGAGGCCAAATGAGGTAAGGAGGGGGCCTAGGAGACCCTGCACTGAGGCTGGGGGTGGGGTGGCTTGCTCAGGTTGGGGGAGGAGGAACAGAGGACTCCCCTTGGGATGCGAATGAGCACCTACACTGAGCCAAGAGCAGGAAGCTAGAAAGAGCTGCAAACATTCTGCAGACATTCCACCACTTGGAGGAGGTGAGGGCCTGAGCGCACACACCCTAGTGAGAGGTTAGGAGCAGCACCATCTGTAGAACCTTCTGTAGCATGAAGGTGCTGTCCAGAATGGTGGTCACTACCCATATATGGCTACTAAGCACCTGAAATGTGTGTAGTGTGACAGGGAGCTAAATTTGTCATTTTTTAAAATTTCAGTTAAAATACCCACATGTGGCTTGTGGCTGCCTGCCTTATTGAGCTGTGCAGATCTAGAGAAACGAGGAACATTCTGGAGTCACAGGTCAGGGAGAAGTCTAGTCTAGAGCAGTGCCATCAAGTGGAAATACATTACAAGCCACTTATTTAATTTTAAATGACAATAGTACCAACATTAAAAAGGGAATATAGGAAATCAGATTCGATAATGTATTTAATTTAACCCACTATATCCCAAATACTATGATTTCAATGTGTGATCAACATAAAAAATTGTTAATGACGTATTTTACATTCTCTTTTTTCACACTAAGGCTCTGAGATCTGGTGTACATTTGACATTTGCAGCACATCTCAGTTTGGACTACCCACATTTAAAGTGTGGCTACCAAATCAGACTACACAGGTCCAAAGACATCAATCTCGAGCCAGGGAAAACTCTGTAGAGTTATGGAGTTCTAGAGCAGTGCTATCCAGTAGAACTTTCTATGACAATGGAAAAATCTTCTATCTACTGTATCATTGGGTGGTACCCACTGACCACATACACCTATTGAACTTAAAATGTGACTAGTGTGACCACAGACCTGCATTTTTAACTTAAATTAATTCTAACTAACAGAAAAACATTCAGCCATATATAGCGAGTGGTTGCCGTATTGGGCAGCACAGCTCCAGAGATATAGCACTAGACTGAGAGAACATGAAGGACACGAAGGTGGTGTGTGTGTAAAACTGGGCAAGAGTCTCATTTGGGTGAGAAGAAAGCAAGAACAACAGGATTCAAGATGGTGGTTAGGACAGGAAAAAGCAAGAAATACAAAGGAGCAAGCCAGGAAGAGCTGCCATTGTGGAAGTGAGAACGGGACAATAGGAAGCGAGAACGTCGCCAGGTGCATTGATCAACCGGAGGGACAGAGGGAGAGAGGTAGCATGCAAGAAAAAAGATGGGGGTGGGGCATGAGGGCAGAGGATAGAGCCTGAAATGGGGTGGGCATCAGAGGCACTGAGTTGAGAGGGTATGGTGGGGTCATGGAAAGAGGGGACAGGATAGAATACAGGACGCAGGGAGGGGAGCATGCATGGAGTGATAGGGGAGAAGGTGACAGAGGAGCCTCGGGAGCTGGACCAGGAGCATTAGCTGCCTTCCTTTGTGTAGTTATCTCCATGCCATTTCAAAAAAGTAGCCTGTCCTGAAGCCTCTACTTGGTGAGGGCATCCACAACATTGTATATTTCTAAGGGAAGGCAAAGCAGAGTCCTCCACACACACACTGTGTTTCTTGGAGTGAGTATCCACCTGGAGGACGGTCCAGCTGCCAAGCCCTACATCATCATCTTAGCAGGGTAGCTACCATCTTCTCTGTGGCCAGATACAGCCTCTGCCCCCTGGTTCCACTTCCTCTGCTCAGGGGAGTGCTGAAAAAGGTCCTGTGCCCTTGGGGCCTGCAGTGAGTCATCTCAGCCTGAATCAAGTCCTTTCATGCTCCATCCCTCCTAGAACTCGAAGTCTTGAAGTTCCGTGTGTGGGAGGAAAACCCTGTTCCTTGCCCAGCATACTTTCTTTTTCACCAGCATGGCTGTGAGTCTTCAGGAGAAGAAAATCAGTTCCGCCCTCTGTCCCCTGCCTTTGCTTTTTCCAGCATGTGATCCGAGGGAACCGCCCAATCAAAACTGAGATGGCCCATCAGCTGTATGTCCTGCAAGTCCTGACCTTTAACCTTCTGGAAGAAAGGATGATGACTAAGATGGACCCCAATGACCAGGTAGGTGTTCAGCAGGACAGAGCATTCCTGACTTAAATTATATGCCATTTGATGTGATGCATTCCACCGCTAGGCTATGCATTGAACGCCTGCTGTGTTCAGGGATTGTGCTTGATTATGTCGGCAGATATGGTATGTGTTGCCCTGGGGAACCTGGCTCAGCCTCCCTGCCCTCTGTTCCTGCTGAGTGACTCTTTGGACCAAGCCCACCTCTGTCCTGCTAAGGCAGATGTGATGCCTTCTCAGAGATTGATCAGGGCCAGAGTCCTGCCTCCAAAAGCCCAACCTGCTCTTTCTTTTTCTTGCCTCCCTGGGTTAGCTGATTTACCTGCTGACTATCTGTTTCACTTCTCAGGCTCAAAGAGACATCATATTTGAACTGAGAAGGATCGCATTTGATGCAGAGTCTGACCCAAGCAACGTCCCTGGGAGCGGTACTGAGAAGCGAAAAGCCATGTATACCAAGGACTACAAAATGCTGGGATTTACTGTAAGTTTCCCAAAGTATGAATCTTGGTGGGCTTTCCCCCCTGACAGAAGGTCGGAGGGCCTCCACATAGAGCCCTGAGAACCCTCCCTACCACATAATGGTGGCCCTGGAATAGATGACACTAAGAAGCTGGGGGAGGGGTGCCCTGGCACTCGGTTTGCCTTGGCACTGGCAGGTCACACGTTTCTGCTCAGCATTGGGCCCTCTGGGATGACTCCCATCTATTGGAGGAACCAGGAGGTCAGTCACATAGGGAAAGAGAGGAGCTCTCACAAGAGCAGCAAGGTTCTCTGAAAAGTAGAAGTGAATATCTTGTGATAAGATACAGCTTGAGGATGGACCTCCCTACTTGGTGCACAGTATGCTAGGCTCTGGGACACAAGAGCTAGTGGCATGGAGAGGAGGGCAGTAGGGCTTCCCCTCAGGTTGGTGCTGTACACTGGAGGCTACCAAGTCTCAAATCCGATTTCTTTATTTCCCCAGAACCATATCAACCCAGCAATGGACTTTACCCAGACCCCTCCTGGAATGCTGGCCTTGGACAACATGCTGTACTTGGCCAAAGTCCATCAAGACACCTACATCCGGGTAAAGACTGGGGGCCAACTGGCTCAGCCCTGCTGCCACATCTGCCTCCCTAATCCCCCGGCCTTCCTCCCCAACAGATCGTCCTGGAGAACAGCAGCCGAGAGGACAAACATGAGTGCCCCTTTGGCCGCAGCGCCATCGAGCTCACCAAAATGCTCTGTGAAATCCTGCAGGTTGGGGAACTGCGTAAGTCCGAGCCACCCCCCTCTTCTTGCACCCGTTCCATAATAGGAGCCTAGGGATACTTGAGGTTATGAAGTCAAGGGTCAGTGGGACTGGACAGCTATTGTGCTTTGTTTTGCTAATCACTGGGTGAGCTGTGATCCCATCTTATCCTTGTTTATGGGAATCACGGCTGCTGCTTTGAACGGGTCATTTAACATGTTCAGGAGCTACGCCCCTGACCATGTGCTCCCATGGGCCAGGCAAGCTGAGCTGAGAGAGGGCAGAGCCAGACCAAGAGAAGAAAGCTCAGGAAATAGAGAAAGGCCCATCCCACACTCTTCATTCACCCTGACCTTGCCTTGGAACTTGGGGGCACAGGACCTAGGTCTGCAGGCGAGTGCCCAGTTTCACCCTCTTGCTTCTCTTCTTTCATAGCAAATGAGGGCCGAAATGACTACCACCCGATGTTCTTTACCCATGACCGGGCATTTGAGGAGCTCTTTGGGATCTGCATCCAGCTGCTGAACAAGACCTGGAAGGAGATGCGGGCGACAGCGGAGGACTTCAACAAGGTCAGTGGCTCGGGGCTCCGACGCCCATGGGCTCAGGCCATCATGTGACAGTCTATGACTGCTGGCTGGCACCAGGGGACCACCTGAGCTTGGTCAGCAGCCCTGGGTCACAGGATGGGGTACTAGAGAACCGTGGCTCCCTCTGCAGCCTTGGAGCAGGGGTATGCCTGCCGCCCCTGGTGCCCTGGGCCCCTCACTTCCCCAATGGAGCCAGTACCTACCCTGCCTGTCTTCTGTAGAGGACAGGAGGCTAAGCCTCACAGTAACAGCTGTGGCCTACGAAGTACCACTGTGTGCAAGCACAGATGAGGTTTTGTGGACTGGCATGAGACACAGGTCCTGGCCCTCCATGTGGTAGTCATCTGTGATACTTACCAAGTACCCACAGTTAAGAGATGGGGTCAGGATCTGAGCCCATGCTGCCTGGAACCTGCCTGGCCCTCAGCAGTGGGGCTGAGGCAGCCACTCTCTTCCTTTTCAGGTCATGCAAGTGGTCCGAGAGCAGATCACTCGAGCTTTGCCCTCCAAACCCAGCTCTTTGGATCAGTTCAAGAGCAAACTTAGGAGCCTGAGCTACTCAGAGATCCTGCGGCTGCGCCAGTCCGAGCGGATGAGTCAGGATGACTTCCAGTCCCCGCCAATTGTGTAAGTGCTGCCAGGTGGACTTGCGGGGAGGCATCGCCACCTCTGCCGTCCCCTGACCTCCCTTTGCTCCTTTGTGCGTCCACCCAGGGAGCTAAGGGAGAAGATCCAGCCTGAGATCCTGGAACTGATCAAGCAGCAGCGCCTGAACCGGCTCTGTGAGGGCAGCAGCTTCCGGAAGATTGGGAACCGCCGAAGGCAAGGTGAGGGGGCCTAGGCTGTCAGGCTGGTCCTGACTGCTCAAAGTCAGCACACTGGGGAGGGAGCAGGCAGGGAACAAGTCATCCTTTTGCCCTTCCTGTGCCTAGGCGTCTCCCAGAACTGTCCTTGGTCACCTGCTTGTCTACCCTTGTGTTCCAGAACGTTTCTGGTACTGCCGCTTGGCACTGAACCACAAGGTCCTGCACTATGGGGACTTGGATGACAACCCTCAAGGGGAGGTGACATTTGAATCCCTGCAGGAGAAAAGTAGGTTCATTTCTCTGTTGACGCGTCATAGTAGCTGGACTCGAGGTCACCAGAACAGTGTTGTAGTCCTGGCTGTTTCAAACTGATTATCTGGTCTTGGGCCACATGTCTCTCTGGACCTGTCTCCTCATCTGGCCTACTTCACAGGGCCACTTGGAGAGTTCAGTGGAATCACTGATGGGAATGGGGTTTGCAGATTGTCAAGGGTGCTACAAGATGATATCAAAAGGCAGTGGTATAAGCAGGAGCTCTGAAGCCAGACTGACTGTATTCAAATCCTAGCTTTGCCATTCACTCTAATTAATGGCAACCTCTGCCTTGGTGTCTTGTGCAAAATGGGAATAATAGGCACATTTCCTTTGTAAGAGGATTAAATGAGTCACTTAGGACAGGGACTGGCAGGTAGTAAGCACAGCTGTTTGCTCTGGCAGCGTTGTCGTCTTCATCACTGTGCCATGGAAGTAATATGAGCGTCTGAGGGCCCCCATCCTTGGGGAATCAATCCCACAGCCCTGAACCGACCCCCAGTTAGATTTACCCAGCCCAGCAGGCCATGGCCTCTGGGAAGGGACCATGGAGGAGGAAAGAGCACAGGCCACTCTCCCTGAGCTGATACAGCCTTCTGGTCTGGGCACTGGGGCTTCCCTCAGGCGCTGGGGCTTCTCTTCAGCACTGGTGCAAAGACCCACGTACAGCATGGATCTTCCAGAAACTAATTGCTTTAATTTACCAGTTCCTGTTGCAGACATTAAGGCCATCGTCACTGGGAAGGACTGCCCCCACATGAAAGAAAAGAGCGCTCTGAAACAGAATAAGGTGAGTAGAGCAGCAGGCATGCCGGAGTCACTGTTACTGTGACGCTTAGAGAGTTCAGTCGGTGGTGGCTGCAGTTTAAGTGCATGTTCTCCTGCCCCCACTCTCTCCTTCTCAATTATTCCTGCAAGTCTTACTAAGAACCATTTTGAACATACACAGAAACAGACAGAACAAGTCTTACTGCAAGTCTTACTAAGAACCATTTTGAACATACACAGAAACAGAACCCCCACATATGCATCACCCAGCCCCAACAACCGACACCCACCAGCCCACCAGATCCTGCCCATCTACTTATTATTACTGCAAAGAAAACCTCCAGTATGATATCATTTCCTCTTAACTATTTAGAATGTATTTGTAAATCATAAGGACTCGTCACATAATCACAATACCATTATTACGCCTAAAAAGAAACTTAAAAAGTCACTTCATATCAAATGTTGCACGCATGTTTGTATTGTCTTATAAGTAACATATAGTTTCTCTTCATAAAAATATGTAAATGTTTAATGTGTACACACACACACGTGCATACTCATACCTATTTTGTTTGCAGCCAAATAGGGCATGCACACTGTGATTAGTCTTTAGTTCCCCTCTCTCTTTTCCATCTTTGTTTTCCTCTTGGCAGTTTATTAGTTGAAGAAATCAGGTTGCTTATTTGGTAGTTTCTCCAGGTCTGAAATGTGCTGATTGTCTCTCCATGGTATAGATCACCTTGTTCCTCTGTCCCAGATCTGTATGTTGTTGGAGAAATCTAGGGGGAGGCTCAGTTCAAGTTTGACCCCCTTTTGGGGGCTTGGGGGGAGCAGGATGACTTCCTAAGTGGCATTATATTCTATCAAGAGACACATGATTGAGGTGTGATTGCCTCTCTTTTTGCAAAGTTAGCAGACTGTTGATGCTAAGTGCCTTGTCCACTAGTAAATTAAGATTTGCAAACTAGTGGTGTTCTAATGCGGTCATTTCTTTTCATTTATGTGCTGAACTACTTCTCTAAAGAGAAACTTACTATCATCTACTCTTGGCTTCCCAGTGGTCCAGTTTATTGAAGAAAGGAGAATATGTGCTTGATTCTTTCCTTTTATAAAAGTACCTACTTCTTCTTTTTTTTTTTTTTTTTTTTTAAGATTTTATTTGAGAGAGACTGTGCAGAGAGAGCACTAGCCAAGGTGGGGAGGGAGAGAGAGATGCAGACTCCCTGCCGAGCAGGAAGCCCAGTGTAGGGCTCAATCCCAGAACCCTGGGATCATGACCCGATCTGAAGTCAGATACTTAACCGATTGAGCCACACAGGCACCTCTAAAAGTACCTACTTTTAAAACAGTGAGTTGGTTCTCTGGTATCATCCAACAGTGATTAATTTTGTGTATGTGTTTTGTTTTGTTTAGCATTTCTATGAACTCATGGGTTGAAGCAAATGACATTTGTTCCAAGCCATTACAGTTATGTTGTTGATGCTTAAATTCTCTCATTTTTGGCCACATTTTATTATTGTTGTGGTGGCTTCTAAACTGTTAAGATTTTGAGTCTAATCACCAACACATGTACCAAAGGTAATCTACAGTCATGGACTCTGACATTCAGAGGTTTTGAGTGTTGAGAAAGGACTTTTCTCCAATGTTTAAAGCATCCACATCTTAGGTGTGACCCAGGCGGGTGGGTGAGTTACCACTCGTTCCCACTGTGCCTTGTCTCCAGCCACCCTCGTGCATGTGCCATGAGGCCTGATGATACCACATCTCAATCAGCACATTCAGCAATGGTGCCAGGTGACAAGGAATGTGGCCAAAGTCGCAGAGCCCAGGCCGTCCCACTACACATAACTGAAACTTTTTCTCCTTCAGGAGGTGTTGGAGTTGGCATTCTCCATCCTCTATGACCCTGATGAGACCTTAAACTTCATCGCACCTAACAAGTATGAGGTGAGCATTGTGGGGCCGCTTTGGACAGCCGAGCCCTCTCTGTGACTCTTCAGCTGGAGGGACAGCCCCCGAAAGAGAGGAGGCCACATCATGTCATGAAGGCTTTTGGCGCTGAGCATCTATCAGGCTGGGGTCCATCCCCCTGAGCTGGGCTCCCCAGGTTATTCTTCAGCAGCAGCTATAAGTTGCCATTAGAAAAACAGGCTCATCAGGGGATAATCCAACTTGTCCAGACTAGGGAAATTCCCCCCCTTTTCAGTCTCCACATGGCCACCTTCCAAGTGACCCTAACAGATTCTCCCTCCTTGGCTCCTGGGCGCATGTGGTAGTAGGACTGGTCCTCCTGACCTGGAGCCTGCCGTTGTACCTGCAGCACTGGGAGATACTGTAAGTTACATGAGTAACTGTGCTAGAGCCTCACATGTTGAGCTCTGGAAGTGACAGAGGGGACTAGAGGTGGGCTTCTGGAGGGTGAGATGCTTTGGCCAGCCCCAAGATCCCAGTGAGTGCTGTTGGGAAGAAATGAGGAACTAAAAAAAAAAAAAAGAAAAAAGAAAAAAAAAAGAAATGAGGAACTAGCAGGTGGGGAGATGGTGAACAAAGGCAGGAGGAGTGAGAGGGACAGGTGGAGAATTCTGTTACTCCTCCTTATCACGAGACCCTCAAGTTCAATTTCTCTAGCACTGATTTTTAACATTTGTTGACCGGGCTTTTTGTTTGTTTACTTTTTTGGAAACAAAATTGAGATCCTACAGTGATTCCTTTTGTGCCCTGATTTTTTTCTCCTAATATGTATTCCCTCCACTATTGCTTGTGTCATGGGCAGTTTTGGGTTAGTTGATGCTCTAGTACTTAGGTCTTATTTTGCTGTATTCATTAGTTGCATTTTTAAATATCCTATTTCTAAAAAATATCATATTTCAGATTATTTTAGGAAACTTAAATGCAAATCCCTCATAAAAGCCAAAAGATTGTGTTTTTTGGTGGTGGGGGGAAGCGAATGAATTACCTCCCATTTTATCTTTGCCGTTATCCCAAATCAGCTCTGCCTATACTAAGTAGTGCCAAAAGAGACTATTGTGAATCCTCCCCACAAAGGGACCTTGGTGGGACCTCCTGTGGACCTGGGGCCACCATGTGATGTTTTGCGGCTTGCTCCCACAGTACTGCATCTGGATTGATGGCCTCAGTGCCCTTCTGGGGAAGGACATGTCCAGCGAGCTGACCAAGAGTGACCTGGATACGCTGCTGAGCATGGAGATGAAGCTGCGGCTCCTGGATCTGGAGAATATCCAGATTCCTGAAGCCCCGCCGCCAGTGCCCAAGGAGCCCAGCAGCTATGACTTTGTCTATCACTATGGCTGAGGCTGGAGCCAGACTCCACGGTACCCAGGAAGGGATTTGGGGCCCAGGAGAAACACCCACAGACTGGTGCCTTGTCTTTTGCTTGTACAGAATCTGTAGTGACCATGGTGGCCAGTAAATGCCAGCCATTCCTCAAACTCACCTCAGACCACCCAGAGCTTCCTCTTGGTCCCTGCCCACGATCAGCCATGCAGGCAGGGTGCTCTGCCCTCCCGGTCACCGTGGAGCCTGGGACCAGAGCGTGAGGAATGGCCAGCAGACCCCCTTGCCTCCTAGGCCAGGGGCTGCTTGGGCTGGAGTTAACAACAGTCACTCACCTTTTCTTCCTGAGCCTGCTCTCCGGTCAGCTGGATCCCTGTGTGGGCAAGAGCTAGCCCAGCAAAGGCTGCCCGCAGAGGACAGACGTTCTGGGCATGTTAAGAGCCTCAGAGAGACTGCCTTTGGGTGACCCGTGCCTGTGTCTCAGAGCCAAGTGGAGGCCTCGGCCTTTGCTTGGTAGATGCCTTGCCCTTGCTTTTGTCGCCTTTGTGAGGGCTTACTCCGGCCTCATTCAGTGCCAATAAGCTGCTGCTACTGAGGCTCGGCTCTAACATCTCTGGTCTCCGGAGCCACCAGATCTCTCTTGCCCACACAGTTGTCTGGGCAGATGGAAAGCTCTCGCTGCAAAGCTCTCAGGCTCTCATCCTGGCAAGTCAGACACGTGCAAGCTAAGTCCTACCTTCTAGTCTCAAAGAATTCTACAGGGAGAGAGCCCAGACGAGGCCTGGGTCGAGACTGGGAGGTCACTGGAGTCCACTCCCTTCCCCCCACATTTTTATCTTTTCCATCCTTAGAAATCTTCCACCTAACCTGAGAATGGCAGCCCCCTCTTCTTTGCTTTCCTTTGGCCTCCCCGACCTCAGGAAGTTTGGCCTTCCCTCCCTGCCCCCATCCCAGTGCTGTGGTTTCTGCCATTGGCCATGATTTCAGGGAGCTAGCTGAGGCCACGGCTGTGCCAATGGGGCTTCCCTGGTGCTGTGGCACTTGTAAACCACGCCCCAGCCTCTCTCCTTGGACATGTGAACACAGTGGCATTCAGTATTGGTAGCCTGGCATGGTAGGTACTGCCCGATGAAGAATGGACTATATATTTTCTTTACTATAGGCCATACTTATACAGACATGTATATATATTTATATAAGATCTACCTATCCTAGGGTGGAATGTTTGAGGGAAAATAAAACTGAAGGCTCCCCCTAAAAAACAAACAAACAAAAAAAACCACTTCCAGTTGTGAGCCAAGAGAGTAAGCTGAGAGCAGCCAGGAGCAGCTTCCTGTCAGTAACCATGTTTTCAATAAATACTCTTTCATGTACAAACTGTGGTACCTATTAACAACTGTTTCTCTGTACCTGCTCTTTCACCTGGACAAGCCTTCATTTCAGAGTGTCTGGGAGATTTCCTCCTCTTCAGCCACTCTGCCCTCACTGTGCATGTGCATGTGCTTGAGCAGCACATGCACACACACACACACACACACACCCCTCAACAATTAAGGACACTCACAGATTGTTGCACCAGGACAAAGTGTTTTCTGCTTAGGCTTGCCGGGCGCAGCAGGGAATGGCATACTGTACACCCCCATGAACATATCCTCCCTCTTCTCCCTGCCAGGGACACAGCCAGGGAACAGCTCACATTCTTGTGACTTACAAAGAAGACACGTTTCTTCACCCTGTGTGTTGCTGGTGCTTCATGCCCAGCCTTCCAGCTGGTGTTTTAGGCTGTTGCTCCAAAACTCAGCCCTGGTAGCTGGGAGGCTTGAATGAGGGTGGTGATGAAAATAGACACTTTCTTTTACCTCTGAGAGAGAAGTCTTTCAAAAGGCAGAGAAAGTGCATGCAGTACAGGCCTTGAGAACTGAATTCAGCCAAGACCTTGGGCAGTGGTGGGTGCCATTGTAGGTGCTCAGTAAGTGCCAAACGAATGAACTAATGCCTGCATGTTGCCAGCCTGCGGGGGTGGGGGCAGCAGTGGTTTGCATAATGCACTGCTTACACTCTGGTTCAGAGGGGCCAGGGAGGTCAGCTGAGTCACTCACAAGGATCCAGGTTTGCAGCCAGTGTTAGAAGAGGGCACAGGAGGCACTGGGAAGAGAGCAAAAAATCACTAACTGGGCCTCCTGCAACCCTCACCTGCTCTGACCTCCTAGTGGCTCATGCGCCAGGCTCCGCTTCTTTTAATCTATCCTTCAAGATCAGTGAGATCTGAATTTCCTTGCTGGCATTTTTGAGACTACTGCAACCCGCCCCACAGCTACTTTTCCAACCACAGCTTTTGTTAACTCCCCTTATAAACAACTGGGCTTCAAGCCAGGCTGCAGCCTTCTCCTCTCCCCATTTCTTCTGCCCCAGACACTCTCCTCGCCACCCCCACTTATTGAAATTAAGATAATTCTTAGAAAGTTTCAGGGACACAAAATGTCTCACGAAATGTGTATTATCTCCCATGGATCGCCTAAGTCGTAAAATGTAATGCCCCTGACTTATCACTCCCCAGCAGATTTAAGCTCTGGGAAGAAAAAGCCCATGAGAGATTTATCTCTTGTGGCTCGTCGGTTGCTCCAATAGAAGTAAACAGATGGCTATTTTCTGTCTGCCCCCGGGTGCGCATGAATCGGCAGCACGCTTGGGGCACCGGAGACAGGCCGTAGAGCGCAGGAGACAGAAGGAACGAAAGTACAGGGGGTGCTGGGTGGGTGATGAGTGGTCCGCGGGCCCGCCCCCAGGGCTCCGCCTCCGGAGCCCCGCCCCCAGGGCTCCGCCCCCAGGGCTCCGCCTCCAGGGCCCCGCCCCCAGGGCTCCGCCTCCAGGGCCCCGCCCCCAGGGCTCCGCCTCCGGAGCCCCGCCCCCAGGGCTCCGCCTCCAGGGCCCGCCCCCAGGGCTCCGCCTCTAGGGCCCCGCCCCAGAGCCCCGCCTCCAGAGCCCCGCCCCCAGGGCTCCGCCTCCAGGGCCCCGCCCCCCGGCGGCTTCAGGCGGAAGTGCCCCCACCCCGCGGCGACGTTCCGCCTCACACTTCCGGCGGGAGGATCCGGTCCGGAGCGCCCGCGGCCGAGGTGAGTGGGGGCGCGCGGCGGGCCCTGCGCGCGCTCCCGAGGGCGGGGGAGGGCGGGCCGGGGCCGGGAGCGGGGTCCCGGCTGGGCTCTGCGCGCCGTGGCACGCCCGGGCTCCCGTCCCCCCCGGGCCCCGGCGTCCGCGCCGTGGACGCGCCGGGGCCTCCACGCACCCTCCCCGGCCGCCTGCCGCGCGCGCTTCCCCGGCGCCTCCTGCCCGACCCCGGCGGGTCCCGACCCCGCCCCGAGGCCGCGGCGCGGTGGGGTGGGAGCGCGGGGCGCGCGGTAAACTCGTGGGCACACAGGGCCACGTCAGGTGGCGGGAGGTGCCGGGAGGACGGGCGGCCGGCCGTCGAGGAGGCTGCCGCCGAGCGAAGGTCCGCGGAAGAGGGGCGGCCCGTGCAAAGGACACGGGCTCGGCGGGCCTGGCGGGGGGCCAGGGGCCAGCGTGGCGGGCGCGGGGGCAGGCGTGGGAACGAGGCCGCGCCGGAGCGGAGGCCGGGTGCTGGAAGGCCCTCCTCGCCGGCCTGCGGGGCGGGAGCGTCGGGATTCGCCCGCCCTTGGGGTGTGAGGGCGTGGCCGCTCCCGCTGCCCGGCGCACTCCGGGCTCTCCAGGCTCTCGGGGAAGGAGGGAGCAGGGACGCCAGTTAGGAGGCCGCTAGTCCTAGGTGAGGGATGAGCGCGGCCCAGACTGATGACGGCCGAGCACACGGGGAGACGGTGCTGGTCTCCACCTGTCTACCACAAACAACAGTTCTGGTTGTCACAACTTGGGGTGAGGAGGGGGGGCTGCTCTAGGCACCTAGTAGGTAGAGACCAGGATCGCTCCCAGGTCTCTTACAATGCACACAGAATCACCTGGCCCCAAATACCAGTAATGCCAAGATTGAGAAACCCAGGTACAAGGAAAGAGTGTGGGCCTTAAGGTGCATTAGGCGTCCTCAGGGATGCGGGAGGAGGACCTGACAGGAGTGGAGGGAGGAAGGAAGGAAAGAGCGGTCAGGGATGAGGTCGTCATTCATTTGAGGACGTGGGCTTAAGTAACCTGGTGTCTCATGCTGGCATTTACTAATGACTTTGGACTAAGTTGGGGGCACCTTCAGTGTGAGGTATCATGAGTGGAGCTGCCAAGTAGACTGGAGCGGACAGAAAAGGATAGGGCTAATGGAAAGAATCTAGAAAGTCCCTGGAATGTCCGGTAGATGAGAGGAGATCACTCAAGGGAGAATGGAGGGAAGAGAAGGCAGGATCCAGCACTCAGGCAGTCAACTTTGACAGGTTGGTTGAGCAGTGAAGAAGGCCAGGAGTCCAGAAAAGCAGAAGAAAAAGCAAGAGAGTGTGGTGTGGCATCCAAGAGGCTTTCCCAGGAGGAGGAAGTGGTCAGTTGTATAAGGTGCTGATAACAACAGGGACTTGGTCCTCAGAGGGGCAACAAGGAAGAAGGTGTGACTCCATGGAGCAGTGGGGAAGTGAGTTTGGGCTGCAGGGAAGTAGGGATGGTAGTTCTGGGGGCCTTGGTGGAGTTTTGCTGTAAGGCAGCAAAAGCCAGGAGGGTATGAGCCCTTGCCACAAGCCAGCATCAAGTGCTGTACCCAACTCCCCTCCCAAGAGGTAGGTGATTCTGTCCTCCTTTATTGTTGAGGAAGCTGAGGCCCAGAGTTCAGGTAGTTCAGGGGTCACAAAGTTGCCAGAAGAGCCAGGACTGGCTCCCAGGTCTTTCTTACTCCATGCCCACACTTGTAGCACTAGACGGCACTGCCCATATTGTAGTCACAGAGAATGAGAGGAGCCAGGTACTACATGGACGGTGCACCAGCTCTACCCTGATGTGGCTGCTGCTCCCAGCCAGGCTGCCCCTTGGGGAACATAATGCAGAATATGGAATTCCTTTCTTGGCAAGCCAGATTTGAAAAAGACCATTAGCCCCTTTAAGCCTGCTTTCCCTAGTCATAAAAGAAGGGTGGGGACCTTATCAGTTACATATCTCTATTTCCAATGCTGAGTATACAGTAGTGCTTAATAAATAGGCCATTGAGTAAAATGGCTAGATGATTTCCAAGAGCCCTTCTAGCTGAGGTCTGATTTTGTGTTTGAGAGTAGGTGGCTGATGATAAGAGAATGAGTGTTAACTTGGAGATAGTGCTCCCTGGGGCCGGGGTTGTCCTAGGGACTTTTTTGGAGGTGAGGTACCTGCATGAGCTGAAGGAAGGGTGGGATTTGAACAAGAGGGCAGGGGGTGGGGGTTGGCACAGATCGCAGTGTTGGAACAGGAACTGCACCAAAAGCAGAAGATGCAAGAGGTTGACTTATGGAAAGGTACAGACTGCCCCATCATGGGCCGGAATCATAGGGAGCAAGTGCTAGAATGCCCTGTGGTTGCCTGTGTGCTGGAAGCTGTCATTCTCAGCAGGGAGTCCTTTGGCCTCCTATGACATTTGGCTGTATCTGGAGACACTTTTGGTTGTCACAACTTGGGATGAGGAGGGGGGGCTGCTATAGGCATCTAGTAAGTAGAGACCAGGATCGCTCCTAGATCTCTTAAAATGCACATAGAATCACCTGGCCCCAAATATCAGTAATGTCAAGATTGAGAAACCCAGGTATAAGGAGTGTGGGCCTTAAGGTCCATTAGGCGTAGGTTTGGTGCCTGTGCAGCCCCCTCTCTAGCTGTGCAAGCAAGAGCCTGAGGGTGGGAGGTGCAGGGAGAAGTGCAAGAGACTAACCTGATGTGTCATGCTGGGGAGAGAGGATGGCGGCCTGGAGAGCAGTGGTGGAAGTCAGGAGATGTGACCATATAGGGGATGTTTAAGACTGAAATGAAAATACATGCTGATTGAATGTGGGCTGAGGGAGCAAGGAATCAGGATGGGAACCAGATATCTGGGCTGAGCAACCAGGCAAATGGAGGTGCCACTGGCAGAAGAGGGGCAGGTTCGGATGGCTCCTGGGAAACAGGAGTCATGCTGGGCAGGCCAGGAGTAAATGCCTGGTACTAGACATCCAGGCATGGAAGAAGAGTAGGCCACTGGTTGTTCTTCTGGAGTTGACGGGGAGATGTCAACGTAACTGATAATAAAAGGTAATTGAGAATAGAATGTGTTTCTCTCTGTAAGTTCCGGGAACAAGGATGCTGGAGGCCACAGTGAAGTAGTGCATGCTTCCACCACCCAGAAGGAACATGTAGCCACCATGCACAGTGCCACAGCCACGTTGTGTGGGCAGCTGCACAACCATGTGTGCCACTGCTGTAGATGGCGTGGTTTCTCCAAACTCTCTATCAAAGACACTTCTTTCTCTCCTCCATGTACATGGCAAATGTACTCTTGGAAATTGCAGTGCATGGAAAAACTGCTCTGCATTACATGGAAAACAGTTGGGTTCTGGGGGTGCCTGGCTGCCTCAATCAGTAGAGCACACGACTTTTGATCTCAGGGTTGGCGTTTGAGCCCCACACTGAGGATAGAATTTACTTGAAACACACACACACAGTTGGGTTCTAGGTTCAGGTCATTATACCTACATGGATTGTCACAGTTACGAAGGCCGCAGAGCAATTCTTAGTTCTGTGGGCTATTGCCCTGCCCTCATAGACCCTCCCCATCACTAACAGCTAGGAGAGATCCCCCAAAACACCCCACAGGTTTCCAAAGTTCCCCTCAAGAGAACCTCAGCCCTACAGTATCCTCCCAGCAAAGCCTTCTGCTAGCTCCCCTTTTGCCTCAGGGGAGGGGCAATGATATCCCAGCTTCCAGGGTACAGAATGGAATGAAATTACTCCCTTCGGGAAGGACTGGGGGTGGAGGAAGTAGGTATGTCTGATCAGATGGGTCTAGGAAGGCTTTGGGAAGGAGGTGGCATTTTAGCAGATTGGGAACGTCTCAGACTGGGGGGACACACACGAAGCAGCTGCAGGAGTGATGACTATAGACCTGGGGGTCCGCCAGGTCTCAGAGCCCCAGGCCGTGGATGCTCATTAGGGTTGGCTAGATTGGTAGGCTGGCCTGGGTTTAGTTTGCCAAGACCCTAAGGCAGACCCCACCTCTAGGGGAGTGGTCTTTAGAGGCTAAGGGCCGGGTTGGTATTGGTTTCCCGGTCCATTTTTAATGCCTTAAAGATCAGATCAGTCCCCTGAAAACCGAGTGTCTGCTCTCTCGCACTGAATCATCGAACCATATGGACAGCTCACAGTGTGCCCCAGTGGGCACAAGACTACCCGTGGTCCCCGTCTTCCTGGAGCTCACAACCTCCCAGGGGACAGACCCCACACAGATCAGCATGCCCTGCACAGGTACACCAGAAGAAAAGTAGGGGAGCCGTGAGAGCAGCCCCATCAAGGAGTGGTAGTTCCTGAGGAAGTGACAGGTGAGCTGAAGCTGAGTAGCATCAGCGGAGAGAAGAATGGAGCCGGAGAGAAGAATGGAGCCGGGGCGGCCTGTCGGTTCCTTCAGGCAGTAGGAGAGAGCCTGTGTGTGGGGTGAACTGAGGCAGCCCAGGGGAGGGGACGGAGAGCCTGGAGCTGAAGCTGGAGAGCCCAGCAGGGACAGATCAGGACGGCTTAGCCGACAGGAAGGCTTTTGGTCTTTATCATAAGAGCACTGGGAGCCACTGAAGGGCTGACATCTGATCTGACATGATCAGATTTACGTTTTTAAAAGGTCACTTTGGCGCTTTGGCGCTTTGGCGCTTTGGCGGCAACTCATGGATAACAGCTTGAGGCGACAGAGTAGACGTGACTGGCGCTCTGTGAGCCCATGCTGGGCTGCACCCCTTCCTGCCCCCCCCCCCCCGGCTGTGGTCTGCTTCCTGCGGGCAGGGGTGGGGTGGACCAGTCCTGGGGCAGCCTGTGCTCTGCTGAGCCACCCACACTTCCTTTCCATTTCTCTAGCCTCCGACCTGGGGACCCGTGAGCCCTGCATCCACTTGATCATGGAGAGAGTTGGCTCGGGCCACCAGCCCCTTAGGTGAGGACTCTGCCTGGGGATCCGTGGATGATTCCGAATCATGGAGGCGAAGAAGACTCCCCCAGCCAGGAGACCTTGTTGAAAGTCGAGGCCCAGCGTGGGTGGCTCTTCCCACAGCTGTCTTCAGGGGGAGCTGCCTGCCCCCACTGACCCAGAGCCAGGGAGTTGCAGCTTCCCCGGATGGGGAAGTGGGCCCTTGACGTGGCCTTTGTGTGGAAGGCGGTATTGACTCTGGGGCTGGTCCTCCTCTACTATTGCTTCTCCATCGGCATCACCTTCTACAACAAATGGCTGACGAAGGTAATGGGAGGCCTTGCAGTGCAGGGGCCTGGGTGGGAAGGGGCTGTGGCCGTGGCTACAGCGTCCCCTAATATTTATCAACAGGTTGGCCCAGGCTTCAGCTAATCAGACTGGAAGCCAGGCACACTAGTGGTAGGAGAGGGCCCAAGAGCCCTGCCACAGCTAGGTTCCCCGCAAATGGGTAGAACAAGGGGAGATCAGGGAAAGGGGAGACACCAAGGGTGAGCTACAGTAACTTGGGATTAAGGCAGCAGCTGTTTGCCCTGTAGAGAAGTAGTTGAGTACTTTAATAACTGATCAAGCCACACTGGCCAGCAGTGGCTGTTACCAGGGGAGGGGCTGGAGCAGGAAGCTAACAGGCCTGTGGAAGCGGGGGGGGGACAGTAAGTACCCTGGTCCCATTGACCCCTGGTCTGCCACCTGCTTTCTGTGTGATCTCCAGAGCTGGAACTAGGAGTCTGTCCTCCCAAGTGATTGCAGTTGGGGGGAAAGCCCCTTGGCTGCTGCAGAGCCCTGCTGAACCACCCGGTTAGCACCACTGCCACCAGACTAGGGTGAGGAGGGAAGGGAAGTGCCAGGCAGGGGCCACTATAAACCGCGTCGATCTGTCTGTGCTTTGGGCTCTGCAGAGCTTCCACTTCCCGCTCTTCATGACGATGCTGCACCTGGCCGTGATCTTCCTGTTCTCTGCCCTGTCCAGGGCACTGGTTCAGTGCTCCAGTCACAGGGCCCGCGTGGTGCTGAGCTGGACGGACTACCTCAGGAGAGTAGCTCCCACAGGTACGGGGCTGGGCAGTGGCCCTGGGCAGGCGGGGGCTGGAGGAGGGTCGCTTGGAAAGCCACGGGAGCCTTGTTGGCACAGAGCAGAGACCCTCTCCCCCTCCCCACTTCACTCCTCTCTGCCTACCTCCCCCAGCCCTACTTCTGCCTCTTGTGTCCTCCCCAGACCCCACCACCACACACACACACACACACACACACACACACACACAAAACACACATGCTCACACGCGCAGAAAAGGCCTTCGACGCAGCATTGGTCTTGACCATTTACCCCAAGCCCATTCCTGTCCCAGAGGCAGCCGTGAGCAGTCCCTGCCCTCACCTTGTTACAGTGGGATGAGAAGGGGCACCCTGGGACACACGGGGGAAGCAGCTCAGGCCTGGCAGGGAGGGCTTCCCAGAGATCGAGAGTTTAGTGCCTGTGCAGGTCTGCAAGGGAACCGAAAGTGTCAGGGTGCTGAGAACTCGGCGCTGGTGAGAAGTAGAAGGAAAGAGCAGGTGGCAGCGACAGACCCTGCGGCAGCAGGGCCCCCACGAGGAGTGTGTCTTATATCCTGAGGGAGGAGAAGCCACCCGGAAGAGTTGCTCATGAAGGATGACAGGACTGGATTAATACCCTCCGGGGACATTCACGATACCCAGCAAGTGGGAAGCACAGCGCCCCGGCCAGCCAGGACTGCAGTCCCAGTGCTGGAACAGAACCCCCTCCCTTTTTTGGCCAGGAGTTAACCCTTCAGTTGCTGTGAAAGGAAGGCCCAAGGGCCCGAGAGAAAGCCGGGGTGTTCAGGGCAAAGCAGGGGGCACCGGGGGCCTCGTGGAAGTGTTTGAACAACTGGCACACCCATGCCGGCCTGCCCCGGCTGCGTGGTCCGGTGGGTACCCCTGTCTCCACAGCGCTGGCAACGGCACTTGACGTGGGCTTGTCCAACTGGAGCTTCCTCTACATCACCGTCTCGCTGTGAGTAGTGCCACGCCCAGCCCCTCCCTCCAGTTCAGGAGCTCCTGTAACCTCCTCTGAGCACCGGGCCTGGGCCTGCTGCTCCGCCATTCTGTGTGCCGGCCCTTGCTCTCAGCCCCTGACTTCCTGACACCCAGCAGCTCCCCAGGAAGCTGACAGCTTTTGCAGTGGACTCAGCTCGGAGGGGTGCTGTGCTTGCCTGCCTGGTGGCCTGGGGAGGCCAGAGGCTCAGACAGCCCGGTGACAGTCATGCAGGGGAGGAAGGGCCCTGGCCAGCGCTTAGTACATGCAGCTGCACAGAGGGGCAGGTGTGACAGTTGTGTCTCATCTGTGACCCTGTGTTACGGGCGTCCCTGCCTTCTCTCCCTCCTCCCTCTGTCCTTCCTTAACCCAGTCTCCACAGAGGGGCAGGTGAGTAAGAGGACTTGGTGACCTTGGTGTCCACCCCGCAGCCTTTTCTCTCTGGCGATAGAGGCTCCTGCGTCAGAGATTTCTTCCCATTAAAGGTCACGTATCAGCCCAGATGCCTCAGGCCGCCTTCCTTTGGTCTTTCGTACTCAGGTTGCCCAGCTGCCCCCAGGGAAGTCAGAGGTCCCACAGCCTCCTGCCTTCTGCAGCATAGGCCATGAGCACGTCTCCTGGTGGCAGGCCTGAGTCCTGGCCCCCAGCGGTGCATCATGGGTAATCTGTCCTGCAGGTACACGATGACCAAGTCTTCCGCTGTCCTCTTCATCTTGATCTTCTCTCTGATCTTCAAGCTGGAGGAGCTGGTGAGGCCCCAGCTCCCCTTGTCCCTCCTACCCCAAGGGGTGTCCAAGCAGTGGCTCATCATTGTATGTGACAGAGGAGACCAGCCCAGCCCGGCAATAAATCCTGTTGCTGAGGAAGGACCTAGAACAGGCCACTGCTGAGAATACTTAGCAATCGACGTGGCATCACGACCACAAGAATGAGGGAAGGAGAAAGGGTCAAGGATAGGGGCCAGGAGGAAGGGGGGCTTGGGGGCAGTCGCCCTTTGTCTGCTAGGTCCAGGGCACCAGGGGGCCCTCCCAGGGACCTACAGCAGCTATAGGAAAGCACTTCAGAAGTTTAGGTCAAATAGGAATGCTGGGTACATGTCCACTGAACGTCAGCCCTGCCTGTATGATGGGGAGGAGCTGACCTGGACCCGTGAGGTGGCAGGGAGAAGGGTTCCTTGTTCCAGGGTCAGCCAACATAGCTGCCGAGCCCGAGCTCCAAGTGTGAGGAACTCAGGACCCTGCAATCAGTTACCACTGCTCCCCATCCTAATAGCGTGCAGCCCTGGTCCTGGTGGTCCTCCTCATCGCCGGGGGCCTTTTCATGTTCACGTACAAGTCCACACAGTTCAACGTGGAGGGCTTTGCCTTGGTGCTGGGGGCCTCATTCATCGGTGGCATTCGCTGGACCCTCACCCAGATGCTCCTGCAGAAGGCGGAACTTGGTGAGAGAGAGGGGCCCAAGAACCAGGCAGGGTGGGGTCAGGCTGGGCCAGGCTTCATGACTGACCCTTGTCCCCATTCCGCAGGGCTCCAGAACCCCATTGACACCATGTTCCACCTGCAGCCACTTATGTTTCTGGGGCTCTTCCCTCTCTTCGCGATATTTGAAGGTACGCTGGGTTGTCCATCTTGGGGGTACCCCCCACCCCTGCTCTGAGCCCAGCACCATGGTAGCTGCAGGGGTTACAGAGATCAAATATGGGTCCATCCATTGGCAGTGCCTGGTTTAAGGGCTGGGCAGACATTAAACCAAATGACCGGAATCCATCATGAAAAATGCTTACAAAGTGTCTATAAAAGACAACAGACCAGGGCAGCCCAGGTGGCTCAGTGGTTTAGCGCAGCCTTCAGCCCAGAGCGTGATCCTGGGGACCCGGCATCGAGTCCCACATCGGGCTCCCTGCATGGAGCCTGCTTCTCCCTCTGCCTGTGTCTCTGCCTCTCTCTCTCTCTCTCTCTCTCTCTCTCTCTCTCTCATGAATAAATAAATAAAATCTTTTTAAAAAGACAACAGATGATAAAGAGAGTGGATGTGTACAGCCCAACAGGTATGCCTGGGCTGTTCTGATCATTTTCAGCATACCAACTCTCATACTCCCACAAACCCCATATGGCAGTACTGTCATTATGCCCATCGTGCAGGTCAAAGAAACTAGTAGAAGTAAAGATTACCTTGCCCAACCAGCCAGAATTTGGTTCCAGCAACTGGTTCCTGAGTCCTTCCTCTTAACCATGTTGATGTATTCTTTCTCAGAAGGAGCAGAGGGCCAGGAATCATTCCAGGACGCTAGGGTGGAAAGCCAAGTCAAAAAGACTTCCCAGGCCATGTATTTTGTAGGCTAGATGAGCCTTTACCAGGCTAGCAGGGGCAGGGCATCAGAGGAAGTGGGATCAGTAGGTTCAGAGGGGGAAATGGGTGGGATGGTGTGTGCGGCCCTGGCCATGGCATAGGAGGCTGGGTAGGAGAGCCACCTGCCCACCATTACCTCCCAGAGAAGAGGAGAGGCGGGGAGAACTGTCTAGGCTGCAAGTGCACGCCACCTTCCTTCCTTGCTCCCTCCCAGGTTTTGAGATTAGTTTTGTCCCTGTTTATCCTTCTTCCCCGAGTCCCTTCCTTCTGTCCTCAGGGTTATTAAAGAGAATGCTGTCCCACACGCATTTAAGTTTCAGGCAGTGAAGCGTCTCCAACCTCCCTGAGAAAATTATTGTGCAGCCCCGTTATCCAGGAAGCTTCTGCTCTGCAGCCTCGTTTTCCTCCTTGTTAACATCTCCCCCTACCCTTACCTTCTGCCCCCTGCACCACACAGCACGCTCCCTCCCGTCCTGGCCATGGATACCTTTCCCCATCTCTGCACACCCTCAGCCGAAAGCTCCGGTAGTTGTCACTTAGCAAAGCTGCATGGATTTAGCTTCTTTAATCTTTTCTGGTAAATTAATCCCCCAAGCGCCTTCATTACTTATGTTGCTCTTTCCCGAATTCCCTTCAATTTGCCAACGCCTTTGCAGTACTGCTGAGCCCAGCACCAGACAAGGTGTCCTACATTGAGAGGCTGTTTGCCTGGGAGGGACTGTCACTCTGTATTTCTTTGGTGCTTCCCTCCAAAAACCTCCCAAGTGCTCGGCCAGCCTCCAGCCCCCACGGGTGTCTCCGCTGTGCCTAGCTCGGGCCCTTTCCTGCACAGACAGACCCACGAAGTCATTCTCTCCAAGGGATAGTGTTGGAGGGCCAGGAATCCTCTGAAAGTCGAGCCAGACTTGGTGTGTGGGTGCCCACGTGGGTGTCTCTAGAACAAAGCTTTGCCCTATATTTGTATGTGTGCATTTACTTTTTGAGAACCGTTCATCAAGTTATGCTGTCTGTCTGAGAAATGCCGGGCTAGGTGAAACTCTCGTTTTATCACCAAGAGGAACAGGCTCCTAAAGGGGGCACATCTCAGTCTAGTCCCACAGCTGTGTGAGGCAAGACCCGGATTAAAGTGGAGAAGGTTTGGGAAGATAAAATGTGGCCCTGTCAATAGATGGCCCACCTGAAATTGAGAGTGAGGGTTTGCCACAGTGGCCCAGCACAGACAGCCATCACTCGATGGGCCACCCCGCCTCTCTTTGGCCCACTACTTACCACAGCTGCCAAGACCATGTGAAGTCACCCTCCTTCCCCAAGATGGACAGGTGCGCCTGCCTGATTCTCCATCAGTGCCATGCCCTCTACCCTAGCCCAGAAGCTCTCTGGAGGCCATCACTGCTTCCCCAGCTCCCCAAGTGTCAGGGTTCTCTGCCTCGTCCCATCCCCATCCTCCGGGCCACAGTGAATGTGCAGGTGTGTTGGGGATGGGTCACTGCCACATGCTGGGTCTCCTGCTCCCTGGGGAGGGTGAGGCCCCCAACTCTCTACCTTTGCTTTCAGGTCTCCATTTGTCCACGTCTGAGAAGATCTTCCGTTTCCAGGACACAGGGCTGCTCCTGCGAGTACTAGGGAGCCTCTTCCTTGGAGGGATTCTCGCCTTCGGTCTGGGCTTCTCAGAGTTCCTCCTGGTCTCTAGAACCTCCAGCCTCACTCTCTCCATTGCTGGCATTTTTAAGGTGCAGACTTGGGGGTGGCTCCAGTCCTGTCTTACAGTGCATCCCAGCTCCTAAGCCCCAGACCCCAGCAGAGAAGAGACAGAAGTGCCTGATTAGGGTGCTGTGTGCCTTGGTCTTGTCTGAAGCTCCCTCCTATGGTGGCTGCAGCCCTGTGGGGGAGGAGGGGAGTGGTAGTCATCCCCCCCGCTTCACAGATGGGCGCTCCTACCCAAGGATACAGCCAGCAGGTGGCCAAGCTGGGATTCTGACTCCACTGGGCCTGGTTGCATTCTCGTTTTACCATGAATGCCCGCTCTTGGTCATTTGGCAGTGGCCTGGAGCCATGGGTTGAAAAGCCCCATCCAGACTCATTGGGAGAGTTCTGTGATTGATTGGTGATGTCTGCTGTGATCACAGCAAGGGACAATACTAGCATGCGTGCCGCGCCGTGTGTTTGCCTGTTTTGCCTTTACTGTTGCTAGACAGCACACATGCCTGTGCTCTCAGGCTTCCCCCTCCCCTGCCACCTCTCACCCCATCCTACTCCATGCTCCGGCCCATGAGGGCAGGGAACAGTTTCTCCTTGACTAGACAGGCACTGATGTAGAGCAGTGTTGCCTAAACCCAGAACCGTAAGTCTCCCCAAGGGGCTTAGGAAGAGGCGTGAGCTGTGGTTCTCAGAATGAGTCATCCCACCAGTGCCGTTTGCAGCCACTGTGT
Source organism: Vulpes lagopus (assembly GCF_018345385.1). NCBI lineage: Eukaryota > Metazoa > Chordata > Mammalia > Carnivora > Canidae > Vulpes > Vulpes lagopus. The sequence continues at coordinate 14,202,811 of NC_054841.1, forward strand.
ATGCAGAACCCTGTGGCCATTGTGTGTCTTGTGGAGCCTGGTGTGATGCTGTATTCTCCTGTGGCAGCATCGGGCTCTCCATTGTGGGTGCCTTCTGGAAGCACAGCTGTTTGTTAACCCTGTGGACGTGGCTGGGGGCTGAACCCCGTGCTCCCTGTCCTGGGTTTGCTTTGCCTTTATAACCCTGACAGAACAGTGTGCAGAGCACCTCCCTTGCTGCATCTTAGTGGCACACAGAGAGAAAAGCAGGCCTGGCTCCCTGAGCTGAGGGAAACCACCCTGGGCTGCTGGCCCGCCCGCACACCCAAGCCTCAGGGGTTTGGGCAGCTCAGCCTCTCCCTATGGTCATGCCCCTGCTGTCCACCCTCCTTGCAAAGGAGCCAACTCCTCCTCCTGATGACTTCCCCCTTCCTGCCCCTCTGCCCTCAGGAAGTCTGCACTCTACTGCTGGCAGCTCATCTGCTGGGGGATCAGATCAGCCTCCTGAACTGGCTGGGCTTCGCGCTCTGCCTCTCGGGCATATCCCTGCATGTTGCTCTCAAAGCCTTGCACTCTAGAGGTAACCAGAGCCCCTTCCAGAAGCCTCTTTCCTGATGACGCTCTCATTGTGACTCAGCCACTCTGATCTCCCTTCCACCTGGCCCTGGGTCTGCAACCACCCAGCCAAGAAAGGCAGGTGGCCCTCAACTTGCCCAGAGCAGTTCCAGCCAGGTGGCTCTCTGCAGCTGCCTCTGTACTGGCTGCGCCTCCACCAGGAAGTGAGCCTGGTGGTTCTATCTCCAGGGAGAGGGGGGAGTAGCTAGGGCCCGGGTAACTCAACATATGCATCAAAAGACACCCAGAAAACCACTATTGGGTTGACAACTGGTTTCTCTCTGTCCCTAGGTGATGGTGGCCCTAAACCCTTGAAGGGGCTGGGCTCCCACCCTGACCTACAGCTGCTGCTCCGGAGTAGCCGGCCAGAGGAAGATGACAATGAGGAGGAGGAGGAGGAGGAGGAGGAGTACTTTGTGGCCCAAGGGCAGCAGTGACCAGCCGGAGACCAGCTGGGAACCAGGCTGCTCCCAAGCCTCACACCTCACACCAGCTTAGGGACCCAGATGGCTCTTCACAACAGCTGGGGAGCAGTGGGCCAGGATTCTCCTGGGCTGGGCCTTGGGGAGCACGTGAACACACAGCCAGGCTCAGTCAGGGAGCTGATGGAACAGAGGGGCTGGGCACCAGACCAGAGCAGGGCCCAGGCCACGCTGGAATCACAGCAAGACAAGGGAACGGGCTGGTCTCAGCTGCTTGCCAGGCTCTGCCAGCCAAGGTGATTTCCTAGGGCAGAGCAGGAGAGCAGGTTTCTAAGAGGTCTGGTTTAGACTGCAGCGCAGTTGGGAAGGGGAGATGGAGAGGCTGGAGCCTCATCACCTGGAGAGCGTCTTTTCTCAGAGAGCAGATCTATTTATAGTTTGGAAATAAAGGATTTACGGTCCACTGGCCACTTCGCATTGCCTGGAGGTTCGGGGGGCGCAGGAGGGGGCGGTGTGGGCCATGCTCTCCCCTTCTTTCCCTGCCTAGGGCCTTCTTCAGATGACTGGTCAGACTCTGAGCTTCCTGCACCTCTTGGGTTCCTGTTTGAGCCCCAGTGCCCTCTCGCTTACCTGCAGGCAGGAAGAAAATGGGTATGGAGCACCGTTCTGGGGCTTTTAGTGCTTTCACAGCCTGGATTTGAGTTCTGTCACTTACTAGTTGTGTGACCTTAAGCAAATTACTTAACCTCTTTCTACCACAGTATTTGTATCTGCGAAATGGGAATAATCTCAGTTGTTCGGAACATGGAGTCAATATGGGTAACAGATTCAATCATATATAAGTGTTTGCAAATCATTTCAACAAGCGTGGAACCAGACCCAAATGAGTGACGGAACTAGGATTCACAGCCAGGTCTGTGTGCCAACCTAGGCCCGTGGAGCACAGGTGGAATGGCTTATGGGCCTCTGGACCCTGAGCTTTCTGCTCATCTACCTTGGACCGGCCACGAGCCCCTCTACCTGCAGTCTTTATAAAATGGGAAGGCTGGGCTGAGATCCTGGCTCTGAGGTGCCAGGATCCCTGAAGCCTGGCCTGCTCCTGCGAGCTGGCTCCCCTGCTGACTCCCCCGCGGAGGCCAAGTACTCCCAGGCAGAAGTGCTTTTAGGCACTCACAGCAGGTGGCGCCATTGCACCACGTGGTGCCCCGGGCACCCCCTCGGCCAGCCAGCCCTCACCGTACAAATCCAGGCTGGGGTCCTTGGAAGAGGACCATGGAGTCTTAAGGTCGGGGCCAGGGTGGGGCTTGTTATGAACTGTTCTAATCACATTGGAGCCACAAAAGCTCACTCTGTTAAGCCTAGAAAAATAGTTCTACTTTAGAAACAGGTCAACAAACTTCTGTAAAGGGCCGGATGGTCCCTGTCGGCCCTCCCCTCATAGCAGGAAGGCACACAGGCACAAAAGGGCATGGCTCTCTTACTTACAAAAACAGGATTCTGCTTGCAGGCTCTAGTGCCAACCCCTGCTGTGGAAGAACCTTAAGAATGATTGAGACCCACTCGCAGTCTTCCAGCGGGAGAAACTGAGGCCTAGGAGGGGGACTGACTAGCCTGAGGACCCCAGATCTCCAGGCTCTGGAGGAATTAGAGCAAGATCTGTGTCACAATGCAGACAGACTTCCCTTTGAGAATGGAGGTTAGACACCAAGGGCTCCCCTGAGGTGGGGCCTTATCTTTGCCTGCACCTCTGCCCCCCCTTGGATTTTTCCAGTTCAGAGGCCAGGATTAGAGGAAGCTCATGTGCTCCACACGCTCCACACCGGAGGACGACGTGGGGAGCCAGCAAAGAGGAGGGGCCGGGGCCTCCTGCCTCTGCCAGAGAGGCTGCTCCTGGGCGGGAGAGCCTGCCACAGCCCCGCAGGCTCAGGTGGATGAGAGCTTCCTGTCTGCTCCCCCCTCTGTCCCCCCTCTCCCCGCACACGGAGTAAGCACTGCTGTCTGGTGCAGTAATTACAGGGTGCAGAGCCAGGCCCGCACCGCCCGCATACTGGGTTCAATGACAGCCCCTCACTTAGCAGCAATTACCAGCTGAGCCTGGAGGAAGCCCCCCACTCCTCCCCCACCCAGCCCACCCAATCCCCTGGCCTCCCAGGCCAGACAGTGGCCACTCTGGGCTGCGAGCCCCAGAAGCACCCATGCTATCTGCAGCCATTGCATCTCACGGCTGCAGCGTCGCCATGGCAACTTGGTGCTTGCACAGGTTGAGGGAAGCTGAGGATGTGACTTGTCTCTCTAAGGCTGTGGCGTCTGTCCCCACGCAGCCTCCCAACTCTGGGGCTTCTGCAGAGGGAGGAAGGAGGGCTGACCTGCAGGTTCAAGTTTTAAGTGCTTACATGCCCACCGTCTCTCCCAGGGCCTGCAGTGGAAAGAAGGTTAATGCCCCTGATATATGAGGATGTCTGCAGTTGGGGTCAAGGTGTGGAGAAGAAGCCGCTGGGTCTGCCTGTGGGGGAGACCCGAGACAGGAGCAGGACCGAAATGCCTTCCTCTTCATTCTGGTAGCCTTCTCTGCCTGGGCTTGTGGGGGCTACCCCCATCCGGTTCTGCTCCTTGCTACTAAGAAAAACCTGAAAATCCCAGTGGCTGGAGAGTGGAGTCTCTTGGCACCAAGAGAATTGTCTTTGTGGTACTTGCTTTCTGTGTTGAGGAAATGTTAATGTTGGGCTGAGAGGAGTCCCCATCCCCAATCTATAATCCAGAGGACAGGGCAGCTCAGGTGGCTCAGCGGTTTAGCGCCGCCTTCAGCCCAGGGCGTGACTTGGAGACCTGGGATTGAGTCCCATGTCATGCTCCCTGCATGGAGCCTGCTTCTCCCTCTGCCTGTGTCTCTGACTCTGTGTGTGTGTGTGTGTGTGTGTGTGTGTGTGTGTGTGTGTGTATTCTCATGAATAAATAAATAAAATCTTTTTAAAAAAAAATCCAGAGGACAGGGTGGGGACTCCCAGGCCATCCATTTGGGCCGACCAAATGGACCACTCAGCGACCACTGGCCACGTGCTGGACGTTGTGCTGGACGTGGGTTAGGGATGGGTGTCCTTGGAGAGACAGTAAACTGGGCCCTCTCCCCCCAGCCCCAGGGAAGTGTGGAGGCAGGGGCCAAGGGATCTGGGGAAGAGATCAGAATGCACATTCCCTGGCCTCCCCAACTCCAGGCTATCTGTCCCCAACAACCCAGCGCAGTAGGGATGGATTGTACCTGTTTCAGAGCTATGGAAACTAAGCTCGTGGAGGTTAAGCACCTCAATGACACAGAGCAGCTTCCGGACCCCACCAGACTTGGATTTTCCTCTCCTCTCGGCCCTGTGATGAGGTATGTGTCTTGGGTGTGTTGCTGATCCCCTCTGGGCCTGTCTCCTTGTCTGTTAAGAAGGAATAGTAATAATCCATGTCTCTGAACGAAGCTATTGTGTAGATGAAATAGACTCACATACATAAAACAGCATAGCACTGGGGACATGGTGACCACACAGCAGATGTCAGCGTCCAGGGTTTAACATCACTTGCCGGGTGATGAAGCAAGGGAGAGGCGCCAGCACTGGAGCCCAGGCCCTTCAAACCATCCTGCCTACGATGCCCAGCACAGTGGAGACACTTAGATATTTGATCTGTGAAGGAATTTCCAAGAGTGGAAATTAAAGTGGGGATTTTCCAGGTTTTGGGGACCTCAGTCTATCTTCTAAATGATTCCCCCTGCAAGAAAAGACTGCCTGCTCCCCATCCCCAGCCAGCACCACCCATTCTTGCTGTCCCCCAGCCTCCCAGCCATCCCCTTGAGCCTTCACCCTAACCATGCAGCCCTGACATCAACCAGGGCCCTTTGCCCCTGCTTTGTAGCAACCAATTAGCTTGACTTCTGTTCCCATGGTTATTTACAGCTTCGTTGGCAACTAGTACATTTCCCAGAAACAGGCCCACAGTGCTGGTCCCCCTGGCATCATCCCTCTGGCAGGACTGCCCCTTTCTCCTGGGTGTCTGATGAGGACTCTCCTGCTGGGACAACAGAGGGACAGACCAGAGAACCAAGAGGAAATGCACTAAGATGTATCAAGTAACTGTTCCTAGGGCGTCCACCATGCCCTCTGCCCAGTGAGAACTGCTAGAGGTACAGAAGTCATTAAGACACGGTTGCTGTCCTCAGTGAACTTCTGCAGGGCTTTTTAATCCACTGGGTTCCCTGGGAAATGGACACAGAGCTGGAGATCAGTGTGGAGAACCTTGTTTAGAAAGTGCTCTGGGGTGGGGGGGGAACACCTGCAGAGGGGAGGAGAAGGAGATGGGTTTGGGCAGGGGGAGGAGTCCAGCTGTGAGAAGGTCCTGACAGAGAGCTCTGGAGAGGGGATAGCCCTTCAGACTCATCCCACGTTGGGGTGAGAGATTTGGACCTTTGCACTTCCACATTGATTGGTCACAGGCAGTGGGCCTACCCTGAATGAAGGCATGGCTTTGGGTGAGGCAGTTGCCTTCCAATTTAGACAATCTCCAAAGAGGGCTGACTCTTGAGAACTATCTTCCAGCCAAGATCCCAGTGGCTGGGGCAATCAGTCTTTCAATCCCAGAGGGGGATCTGAGCAGCCCTTCACAGCATCCATCACTGCGAGGACCATAGCCTGACTTCAGCTGACTTCAGAGATGACCAGAAATCTTTGAAGAGGGAAGCAACATCACATGTATGTGCATATACGCATTTTTCTGGGGGAGTCTCTTTGACCTCCAAAAGAATAAGAACTACTGGTCTTGGGAAAGTCAAGCATATCCAAAACTTTAAAACAACATAATCAGAGATGCAAACTATAGGTATCAATAAATAGGAATGGGTGGATTGATAGATGGATGGATGATGGTTGGATGGATGGATGGATGGATGGTGAATGGATGGATAGGCGGATGGATGGATAGGTAGATAGATGGATGGGTAGGTGGATGGATGGTTGATGAATGATGGATGGATGGATGGATGCCATAATAGAAGAATGTATGGGAGGGACAGAAAGGGGAGCGACCAATTCTGCCTGGGGCAGGAGGAGAGCAAAGATTCTCAGGAGGAGCTGACCCTTTTGAACAGAGTCTTGAAGTCTAGGAGCTGCCAAGCTGACAAAAGGAGAAAGGCTATCAGGCAAGGGAAAGAGCAGATGCAAAGACACAGAGGTATGAATGATTTCCTTCCCTCTTGCGTCCACCACTAGGGGTCCAGGTTATTAGCCACCCATTTTCCAGATGAGAAACAAGCTCTGAGAGGCCAGGTGACTTGCCCAAGGTCACTCACCCAGCTCCTCATCACAGCAAGGAGCCACGCCCACTGGGACTCACACCTCCCAGGGCCGGCTGTCCACAGGGTGGTCCCCTGGTTAGAATGCCAAAGTCTCACTACCCTCTTGGGACTAGACCCCTCTGGTTAGGGGTGTCAAAAATGGCCCTGGACTGGCAGAGGGGCTGGCATGGGGCAGCCTCCCGCTGGCAATATTTTGCTCTGGGAGGAATCCCCCACTGAGCCAAAGCCTCCTGTCCTGTTCCAGGGCTGCCCCATGAATTAAACATGCCCCCGTGGTTAACTCGGTAATGCTTTTATTAATAGTTAATTACTCAACGCGCACTGGGGAAATGAGAGTCGCTCAGGCCTCGTAAATTAAGGCAGTGATCTTGTGAAGGAAGCCAATAGGAGTTCATTACCCAGCCCCTCCCGCCGCTGCCCCTCCGGGCTTGCCACTTAGCGGAGCTAAACGAGCTGTGCGCTGAGGGGGGACAGGGCCTCTGGGTGGAGGTGGGAGGCAGAGGGGGCTCTCTCCCTCCCCTGGTGTCTGCGGAGAGACCGGCCCACGGGCTGAGGTGTCCGCCAGGGCAGTGGTGCCTGGTCGTGGGCCTGTGTTCCCTGTCACTTCTAGGGGACCCCCAGGGGGGTCAGGCCACCTAGGCCAGGTGTGGGGCTCCCTCAGCCCAGGCAGAGAAGAGCAGAGCCCAGGCAGCCTCGCAGCCACCCTCCCCCACCACGGCCTCTTTCACAAATGCCCAGACTTCTAGGTTTTTGTTGTGGCTGAAGCCAATTTCCCGTCCTGATTTTGCAGCTGAGCTGGATAAGGGGCCTGTTCTAACCTGGTTTGGCTCTTCTAAATTTAACTTGGCCCATGTATTGTCTCCCAGGAGATGAAGCCCCTGTTTCTCTTCCTGGGAGACTGGAGCCAGCACCTGCTCTGAACCTACTATGTGCAGGTTCAGATAAACTGTTGTGATTTATCCACATGAGCTCTCATGTTTAGCCCTGACTTTGAGCCAGAGACAACCCCCACCCTGGGTCTCCGTTTCTTGATCTGAACACAGAACGATATTACCTGGGTCAGGAGTATTCAATGAGGGAACACGAGAGTGCCCAGCACTGGCCTCATGGGGGGAAGGCTCTCTGAGTGGCAGCCACGATCCTCCCCCACCATGTGCCATCTTACAGATGAGCATGTGAGGGTTTACATACACACTTTGTCTTACCTGAGGATCCAGAACTTCACAATGCCAAAGTTCACCACTTTCCTTCAGTGGAGGCAATGTGGGGAGCCAGTCACCCCTCTAGAAGACCACATCAGCCAAGTCCCAGGAAAAAGATCTGGGAAAGATCTGTCCTTCTGTCCCCAGGTCACAGAGTCTCACCAAGGCAGTATGGGTTGGGACCCAAGAACATGGGCTCTGCAGTGGAGCTGGCCCCAGTCCAAATCCTGCCATACCAGCTAGCTGTCACATCAGCCCCTTGAGCCTCAGTTTCCATTTCTGGCAAAATGGGTTCATGGTAACATCTACCTTCTTGTGAGGCCCTAAGGATTTCTGTTTGAAAGCGTGTGGCACCCAGCAGCATTTTCTCAGAGCTCCCTGCACCTGGGTTTCTTTATATGTAACCTGGGAAGAGCAAAATCCCTCCCTCACTGGCTTGTTGGAGGCCCCACAGAGATAATGGGCATCAGTGGGCCTTGCCAGCAGGAAAATGTAAAATAAGAGGAGCTGCTGGTGATAATGGTCAAGGTCCCACAAAGGCAGGGTTTTTAGGAGAGCCTCCGGCGGTCAGACACTGCCCCGGGTGGATGCAGTGAACTCTGGCCTGATGAAGACTGTCCTGGGTCAGGTGATGCAGAGGGTTGGGGACAGATTGCCTCTGATACACACGCTGCCACCAGCTGCTTTGCACACAGAGACCAGCCTCTGCAGTGACCCCCAAACTGCCAGAGCCACAGGCAGGCAGAGTCTGAGACGGGAGATTGAAGCCTCCCCCGGTTAGGGCGCACGAGTCACTGAGGAGTGCGGCTCCAGGTTCATATATAATATGTAGCGTCAGATTTAAATGTCACTGCTGCAGGCGGCTGACCCGGGTTCCCACACAATGGGCCGCCAGGGGCGCCTACGCCGCCTCTTCATCTTCCTGGCGGTAGCTGACCAAAGGGAGGGGGATTTGGTTTCTTAAAAAACTAAACAGTTGTTGAGCACTCTGGCGTTGCCTGGGCAACAGCTGAGGGGGAGAGAGAAGCATCTTATTGTTTAAAGTTATTCTTGCTCGATTTCAAAGGGCTGCTATGGAAAAGACCGCATTCTCCAGGCAGCCTCGCTGGTCCCCTCTTCCCCCTGCCCGGCTCCTGCCCTCCCTCAGCCCCAGCCCCGCTTCCCAGCCAGAGGTCATGGCCATGCTGGACATCAGGGCCCCAGAGACAAGTCCCCTCCTGGACTCTGTGCTTTCATACCCAGGCCCAGTGGAGCATGTGCAGAATAAACACACCAACGACACACTGGCAGGGAGGACCGGCCCTTTCCCCAGCCACGGGGCTGCTTTCACAGCCCTCCCTGGCCTGGCCATACAGACATCAATGGGCTCAGTGACTTAGGAGTAATAAGCTTGCAGTAGTGCCTGAACTTGGTGGGAGAGGATCTTGGCCATGCAGCTGATTCCAGAGGTGGGCGTCTTGGTTTTCAAGCCCAGACAGGGGCAAGATAAAGGTGGCTGTGCTGGGTCGTTGCTTGGAGGCCACGGCTGAGTGTAGCCGCCAGGATTATTCAAGACCAGACCAAGTGGCATCCCACGGCCCTCTGCCCCCCATGTGACACGCTATTGGCATTGTTTACTCTTCTTCTTTCTCCATGAGACTGTCAACTCCCTGACAGCAGGGCAGCATCTATTCATCTCTGTGTATTCTTGTGAGTGTCTCAAATCCTTTCAGGACCACAGCAAATGCTGGAAAGCCAGATGAGATGTACATATATTTTTAATTTAAAAATGTTTAGCTAGTGAACACATACACATGAGGCAGAGTTCAAAGGGTTCAAAAGGAATAAATACCCATGTTTCCTGATGCCTAATCTCCCTCCGTGAGGACAGACATGGTTTCCAGCTTCTGATGTAGCCTTCCAGAGATACTCTGCTCACCTAGAAGTAAATGGGCATCAAATAAAATATACTATTCACATCTCTAACTCCTGTGTCTAGCACAGGGCTCAGTACACAGAAGATGCTTGATAGAAGTTTGTCAGATACGTGGATGCATAGACAAACAGATGGATGGATGGATGGATGGATGGATGGATGGATGGATGGATGGATGGATGGATGGATGGATGGATGGATGGATAGATACATGGATGGATGGATGGATGGATGGATGGATACATGGATGCACAAACAAAAGGATGGATGGATGGATGGATGGATGGATGGATGGATGGATGGACAGATGGGAAGATACGTGGATGGATGGGCAAATAGAAAGATGGCAGGTGGGTAAGCAGGTGCAGTTCCTGTACTGTTCATTCTCTTTTCCCCAGATAATCTGAATTGCCCCGTAAGAATTTCCTTGACAGAAAGATAGAGGCCCAGCATCAGACATGTTGAGCCTGAGGGGCTTGTGTTATTCAGATGGATACATTCACTAGGCAGTCGTGTTGTGGTTGTATCAGGTGGGAATTTTATTCTACTAATAACAGAGATCCAACTGCAATGGCTTAAATCCACAAAGGTTTTCTTTTCCTCATGATGAGAAGTTTTGATAGAGGTTCCATCTTCCGGGATGTCAGAGTTGAGGTTACTGTCATGTCTTTGACCTTACCTTCATGGTCTCTAAAAAGCTGTTGGGGGAAGGGGCTCCAGCCATCATGTCCCTAGATAACTAGCTGGCTCTGCCACATGGTGGAGAATCAGAGAGTTCTGGGCCAGAGGATTGACACCACAGGAAGGCACAGCCCAGGGGGAGCCAGCATAAGCTAAAGTGCACAGACATGAGAGCTCGCGGCTCGCTCCGTCTAAGGCCTGATGGCTCTCACCTCACAATATTTCCAGGATGGAATCACCTTTCCTACTCCCACCCTGGTCCAAGACGTCACCATCTTCCTCCTGAAAGACAGCAGAGGCCTTGCTCCTGGTCTCCTGCTACCCTCTGACCCCACTGCTCATCCAGAATAACCCCCTAGTCAACAAATTGGAATGTATCGTCCCCTACAGTAGCTTCCCCACACCACTCAGAACGAAACCCCAAGGCTCACCAAGGCCTGTGAACCCTTGCTTGGTGCGGCCCCCACCCTCCCCATCCTCCACCCTGGTGGTAACTTTGCTCCAGCCACACTGGCCTCCTGGCCCCTTCCCACTCAGAGCCCTTAGACTTGCTGCTCCCCTGGTCCCCTGCTCCTGCCCAGAATGAACTTCACTCAGAACTTTTGTGTGGCAGCTCCTCTGCCTCCTTTGAGTCCCTGCTCAAATATTTCCCCAGAAAGACCTCCTGACCCTTCTACCTACACTCTGCCCCCCTGCATCATTCTGTACTCAGGGACTTAACCCATTTGGGAACATGAGTCCTTTGGCATCTAGTGAAGCCTATGGACCCCTTTACAGAATAACATGTGGTGTTTTTTTTTTTTATAAAGATTCTATTTATTTATTCATGAGAGACAGACAGAGAGAGAGAGAGAGGCAGAGACACAGGCAGAGGGAGAAGCAGGCTCTCTGCGGAGAGCCCGATGTGGGACTTGATCCCAGAACCCTGGGATCATGCCCTGAGCCAAAGGCAGATGCTCAACTACGGAGCCCCCCAGGCGTCCCCAGAATGATGTGTTTAAATGTGCAACAGAAAATACATAGACTCACAAAGGAAGTCAATGATATTGAAATAGAGTTTTCAAAATATTTACAAAACAAACGTGTGATAGAGTACTATATGTGCTTCTTTATTAACGCATTACATAACAAGAGCTAGCGGCAGTTCTATTAACTGTCACAATTTTGAAGCAGTGATGAGTATCAATGATATTTTGAAATGTCGACAACAACTGTAATGTGATAGGAAATATCTGATTTCTGCTGGTGACAAAGTCACAGGCATCGCTAATACTCCTGCAGTGTGTTGCCAACATTTATAATTGAAGAGAAATGCTGTATTTCAGTGAGAGGTTAGTGAAATAAAAATGCAATTTTCCCCCTTTAACTTCACTGACCCCCTGAATTCTGTCTAAGAATTCCTTGGAGGAGTCTGGTTTTGTTTTGTTTTGTTTTTCTTAAAAAGCCCCTCTCTCTGTCTGACATTACACATTTGTTTGTTAACTTGCTTTACTGTCAGTTCCTCCCAGGAGGGCAGAGATTTTATCTGTTGTGTTCTCTGCTGTATCTTCAGTACCTAGAACACTGCCAGGCACCGAAGTGATCAAGAAATATTTTTTTAAAATACATGAGCAAGCAAGGGATGAGGCTGGAGAGACAGGGAGGCTGGGGCTAGAGGCGAGGGGCCTTGAATGCTGCACTCAGGAGTGTGGCTGTGACCGGTGGCCAGGGCGTCAGTCACCCTGGCAGGGGAGATGGGACAGGGAGAGGATGAGGCTGGCTGAGCCCCTTCCAGAGGCAGCCTTCTGAGGGAGGCTCAGGTGTAAACTGCTCTGCATCAATCCTGAATGTCAGCAGTCACTTCACTCCCTGTCCCCTCCTTCCGGCCTCCCTGTCTATTAGATGGAGACCTTGGAGAAGCTGGGCCAAAGCTCTGCCATCATTCTTCAGCGTTTCCAGCAATGATGGTGTGCTGAGGGACAAGGACAGGGCCCCGGGGGAGGCGGGCACAGGGGTGGGTGGGGAAGGAGAGGCCCAGAGGCTCCTGACCCGCCTGAGGGGGTACCTCATTGGCAGCTACCGCAGAGGAGCCCGTTGTGTCAGACCCTGGAGGCAGGGAGAAGACGGGTCACCCCTCTGAGACCGAGGCTGGCTATTTGAGGTCACGGATTTACAGCGGCCCGAGAATAGGGGAAATAGCAAAGTTCTGGAATCAGACCGACTTTGGCCATCTCTTCCTTAATTGCGGGCACTTGAACAGGCCACCTAAACATTCCACACCTCCATTTCCACGTCCCAAAACTGGAGAGAACATTCAGTGGAGAGACTAATGGATCTAAACCAGAGACTCAGTGCAAGGAGCATGAGAGACACTCAACAAAACGCGGCCCTCGTCACTGGTAACATAGCAAATGACTGGACATGGGGACCCTGAGTCCCTCTACCACTAGCAATCCTTAATAATCCGCTCCATCTCCCTGCCCACAAAGGGTGGTAAGATAGAAGCCAATAAGGCGAGAGTGGAAAGAAAAACCAGGCCTGGAGACAGAGAGATGTGGGTTCAAATCCAGCTGTGTGACCTTGGGTGAGCCTCAGCGCCTCTCTGATCCTCAGTTTTCTCGTTCATAAAACAAGTATAAGACCGTCTTCGCACAGCGTTGTGAGGATTACTGGACAAGAAGGATGTGGGACAGGGCCTGACCCCAGGAGGGCCCTCAGTCCACAGAACCCTTGAACGCTGTTTGCAGTCCCAGCGCCGGGGCCCGGGAGACAGACCATAGCGACGGTGCCCGCTTTTGCCCTGCAGGTCACACTTCGGGAATCATGCCCACGCACCCGGCGTTCCCAGCGCCGCAGAGTCAACAGGACCGAGTGGTGGAGCCACATCCGACAAACAGGGAGCTCAGGTGGCCACAGAGTCCCAGAAGCAATCTGCTCAAAGGTCGCACAGCCGGCAGGGTTTAGGGCGGGCAAGAAGCCAGGTGTCTCAGCGCCCAGTTGTCAGATCAGCCACTTGGACATTCATTTACTCAACACGTAGCCCCTGAGCGAGGCCTCAGATGCGACTTCTGCCCTCGAGGACCTTGGAGCCTGTGGCCTCAGGGCTCAGAGTCAGGACTCGTTCACACCCAGCAGTGAGAAGGAAAACCCACATCTGCTCCTGGGGGACAGGTCAGGATGCGCCCTGAGTCCAGTCAGGGCTCCGTGTGCCCACCATGGGCAGTGGGACAGAAGCATAGCATCGAAGAGAAGAGTTCTCTGCTCTTGGGGATGAAAGGCACTGGTTCATACGCCCAAGGGTAGAAACTAGGATCCTCACATGAACAGGAGCCCTAAAATGAAGAATCCTGTAGCCAAAAGCATTCAGGAATCTCCTGCCACGCTGAGAGCCATGCTGCTTTGGAACATACTACAGCCTCTCTGGAAAGTTCTGCAGGAAAGAAACCCGAGGCTTCCCAAATGCGCTTGACTGTGGGAACCTTTCTTCCAAGCCACCTCTATGACTTCGGAATATGCTAGAACGGTGGAAAGAACAGTGTCTAGAGTCAGTGCCTAGGGTTGGAAGCCCAGCCTTAGATGGGATTAGAGCTTCCTAAACTGTGAAAACATTATAACCCAGAGGAGGGAGAGTGACTTGCCCGAGGTCACTTACCATCTGACCTTGAATCCTGATCATCCACATGATTGATAATCTGTAAGACGCTCTTGAGGCATAGACTGCTTCGCTTTCCCTCTGACAGGGGTAGGCCTGACAACCTGCTGAACGGGTGTCACTTCAGGTCTACTGGTCCCTATAGTGAGTCCCTTTGTGCAGCTCGCAAAAAGGTATCTGCTTCTCCTGAGTCAACAAAATTCCATGTCAGGGCACAGGCATTGATAAAGCATTGTATCGGCTACATTTCAGTCCCCACTTGCCCGCTGGGCCAACTATCCTTGTGCAAGATACAACCTGTACAACTGTACATGGCAACCCTTGTTAGCCCCCTTTCCGTCATTCTATCTCATTCCTTCCACCCTTGTTCCCTTCATGTGAGTGGTGCCTTCCCCTGGGATGCCAAGTTGAAGCTGACATGGGAACAGTCGTTGGGCTGCACTTCCCAAACCCCAAAGCGGCAACGGCCAAAGGTGCTGACTCAGCAAACTTTAATTTATCTCACAGGCCAGGGGTGCGCATGAAGCAATTAGTGAAATAATGGTTATGTCGCACTAAAAATTATTTATAGAGTCACCGTGCACACAGCTGTGATTAAATTAGACAAGCAGGGGGACAGCATCCAAGGTCCAGACTCCAGCCGGCTGGGGCTGTGATGGGGTGGCTCCCCCTGTCCATCCACTCACCCTCTGCCAGCCGGGTGAGCCAACCATGACCCGGGGAGGGATGAGGAAGGTCTTCACGGGCTGGGGCATGGCAAGACAAAGCGGCCCAGATGGTCTAAGCCACCAGGATCCCAGAACATGAGTAAATCCGGGGCTTTCACACATTTGAGGCTTAGCAGTCACCAAGCAGCTTGGTCCCTGAGAGCCCAGGGCCAAGCTGGAAGCCATAGATCCATCCAGCTGACTCCTTCTACAGGTGGCAAAACCGACGGCCAGAGATTTCTTCCTTCTTGTTCCCCCATAGGTGTCAGGAGGCCCAGCCCTGGGTCCTGAGTGAGCCCTTTACCTCAACCTGGACCTCAGTGTGTCCCCTGTGAGTTAGCGTCGGACAGGGCGCTCCTACAGGCAGGACAGCTATTTACTGAGCACCTACTGCCCTACTGGGCACTGTTCTACAAATATGTATTTATAGTTTTATTTATGTTTATGTGTATATTATTTAGCTCCTCGCATCATTCCTGTAAGGTAAGTATCCTTGTTCCCACTACGGATGGAGACTCTGAGGTTCAGAGAGCTGAAGATGTTTGCCCACAGCCGCACAGCCGGTGAGGGCAGGGCTGTTTTCTGAAGGCCCATCAGACTCCAATGACGGAGCGTCGCAGGGCTTTGAGTGTATCGGGGTGCCTTCTGGGTGCCCAGCACTGTGCTGGATGTGATGCTGGAAAAGGATAACAGGGCTTCTTTGGCACTGGACACTGAGCCAGACACGGGCCATGCATCATCTGGTCTGGTCGGCAGCCCCTCTTGCACATGGGGAAACTGAGCCACAGAGGGTTCCGTGAGTGCCGCCCAGCCGGCAGCCTGTCTGGGTTTGTGGTGGTCAGCAGGTCTCCATCCCTCACCGCGATGCAGGCAGCCCCCTATGTTGGAGCTGTGCACTTGCCCAAAGCCCAGAGCTCCCGGCACAGGGGGCCTGAGGGGTGGCAGGTGGGGAGTATGGGTTGCAGTTGGTCAGGAGGCCCTCTTGGCTCCCAGCCCAGCCCCTCAGCCAACCCCAGACTCCCATCCCTGGCACTTCCATCCCTCCCCCTCTGAGCTAACGAGGTTTCGGATCATTTCACAAGAGTCCTAGCCTTGGTCATCCTGTAGCGGCTGGGGCCCTTCTGGGCCTCCCTCCAGACAAGCTCGTGGAGGCTGGGAGGAGTGGGTGACTGAGCAGGGCCCACAGAGTTCCGGCCTCCCCAGCCACCTTCTCCTCCTCTTCTCCAGCACTTCCCGGGCCTCCAGCATCAGCTCCTCTCCCCCGGAGCAGGTGCCCTCCGTGCAGTCACAGGACCAGCCGAGCTCCAGGGGTCCGGTGCCAGATCTCCACAAACCTTACCCCTGGGATCCCAAAGGAGGAGAGCAGAGAATTGACAGACGAGCTGGGGGACTCTGATGCCCCCATCTTCCAGGAGGTACCTCCGCCTGCGCCCACCCAGGGAGGAAGCTTCGAGACCCCACAGAGTGCACAGTCCCCCTCGATGCCCCCTGCCACTGCCCAGGATGGCTTCTCACCCCAGTCAGGGCTGGACTCTGGGTTCTCCCGGCTGCGCACGGGTCCAGTCCCCTCTCCCGGGTCTGTCCTGAGTCGTACTGCTGCCTCCGGCCACTTAGCATGCAGCCCTGGTTGTTCGGGCTGCAGCAACCAAATGAGATTAGCTTGCCCGCTAAAGCAAGTCCCCACTCGCAGCCACCCACGGCCGCGCACCGCCAGCTGTTGTGGCGAGCCTCCCACGGCCAGGCGCGCCCAGCCAGGCCCTGCCACCTCTCCCCACCGCAAACCTCAAGGCCGGGGAGGGGGGGGGGCGGGGGGGGCGGGGGGGGGCAGTGGGAAGAGAAGGAAGGATCCCGTCCAGCTGAGGAGATCCCCTTCCCCCAACGGACCCAGAGTCAGAAGGGGGGTGGGGCGGGGCGGGGGCAGCCGCAGAGGGAGACCGACAGGATTAAGGCTGCTTCCTGGGTTCCTAACCCTTGCCGATTCTCCTGCACCAGATCTGGGAGGAACACCCCGGCCCCTTGCCCTCCCATGAATCCCCGGAGACCAGCCCAGCTGGGATTCCCTCCATCCCTGCTGCCCTGGGCACGGGCATCAGGCAAGAAGGTCTGCGCCAGCCCTGGGCTTCCCTGTCACCCTCCTGGCTAGGGAAGGGGAGCAGCTTGGCCCCTCAGCCCCAGTCCAGCCCTCGGGGAGCTCCCAAGGGCCTATGAAGGAACTTGGTGAGATTTTCAGCAAGTCTGAGTTCCCAGCCAGGCCCCCTGAGAGATGAGAGAGGCTCCTGAGGACAGGACTGGGTGGAGGGGTCTCGGAAAGGGGTGCACCAGGGACCCCACCTGGGCTCTTACAGACCGCTGCAGCTGCTTCCCTGGCTGCACCCCGGGCCAGCCTCTCCCTAAGGGCTCTCTACCCCACAGGCTACCTGCCGGGCCAGCAGTGACAAGCTCCTGGGGCCACTCCGGTGGTCCCGAGCCTCCCTGGGGCTTCCCTGGAGCCTGGCGGGGTCCTGCCTGTGAGCTCTGAGCTCTGGCACCTGCTGGCCGGGGTGGCGCATCCCTGCCACTATTCCATCCACCTGCCAGTCGGGTTCAGGGGGGTGGTGTCCGGTGGAGTTGGAGGGTGGCCTGGTGTGAGGGAGGGGCTCTTCCTCTCCTTGCCCGGAGGGGAAGGCCCCAGGAACCCCTCACCGACCCCGCACACCATCTCCTTCCCCAACACCGCTAGCCCTGCGCATCTGCCGGCTGCGTAAGGGAGGCCAAGCACCCGCCCTCCCGGAGCCTCCTCCTCCCCGACCACGGATGGGACTGGTCCCTGCCGGCGCCAAGAGGGGCCGCGTGCCTCAAAGGAAATCACCGCCCGGCCTGCCCCGTGAATCCCAGGGCCACCTGACGGACTTCTGTGATGGGGACTGAACCTCGCGGATCCCCCCTGTGCTCGCTGGCCTTGCCCACCAGAGGCTCCGCAGGCCGCTGCCCCAGCGGTGCTGATGCTCCTCAGCCCCGTTCATTCGGACCAGAACCGGTCCCTTCCGGCCTTGGCCCGGCCCGGGGCAGAGGGAGGGAGCCTCACCAGGCGCAGGCAGGGGGTGTGGATTAGGAATTGACGCTTCCTTATCAGGACACCACCTGAATTGCCTCCCTCCCACCCCTGCCGGCTGGCCTCTGCTCCACCACCCCCTTCCTTCTGCTCTGGGTTCCCTCCCAGCCCCACCCCTTCTCCGAAAGCCCCGCTGGGAGAAAGCAGGACGCAGGGATGCGGGATAGAAGCGCTACGGAGAGAGGAAAGTGGGGTGGGCAGGACCCCAAGCTCCTGGGGGACCGGCAGGCAGAGGTGGGAGACAAGTCCAGCGCTGCCGGCTCCTGCAGAGAAGTGGACCCCACCGCGCTCATTCCCCCACCTGCTCCTGGGCCCAGCTGGCCGGGTTGGTGCCTTCTCCTCCCGGCTGGCTCCACTCCAGTCTCCACCTTGGCGCCTCTGCACGGCCCGGAGCAGGGCCCTGATGGCCAGAGCAGAACGCTGGGCTGCAGCCCACGGGTGCTTGGAAGCAGCCCCAGTGAGTTCCTGGCAGAGCCGGGCTGCAGGTGGTGGGGAACAGGCCTCGGGTGGCAGGGGGCAGCCAGCTGTGCAATCAGGCGGGCTCTCACCAAGTCCAGGTCCAGCTCCAGTGAACAGGGAGGTGGGCAGGGCCGAGGCCTAGGAAAGCAGAGGGAGGCTGCGGCCTCACCTGCCTCCAGCTCCCTGGGCAGGCCAACTGGGAGTGTCCCATGGAGGCTCAGCACACGCCAGGAAACTCCAAGGGGGTGCAGGATTCTCAGCTGGGGGCTGGGACCCAGCCATAACCCTCTTCAGCCCCCCGGGGCACAGCCCAGCCGAGCCCTCAGGACTGATGGAGAATCAGAAGCTAAATGCTGCTGCCTCCCCACCTGAGCTGGTCCTGGCTTCCCTTTCCCTGGCTTCCGTCTACAGCCTGGAAGTCCAAGATTCTCGCACCAACAGGCCTCCAGCCCCTAACCAAGCAGAAGCCCCTTCCCTCAGTCCCTGCCTCCCCCACACCTCCTCCACGTTGGCACCCATCGCTAGGGCAGACTTGGGTTGGGTGGTCATAGGAGCCAGGGAGCCCAGCAGGAGGAGGACCCTGGCCCAGGATCATGTGGCCCCAGACCTTTCAAAGTCACTCGGCCCACCCTCCCCAAACACACACACACACAGACACACACACACACACACACACACACAGACACACACACACACACACACACACACACTCACACTTCCTTTTGGATCATTCAGAATGTGTTGGTGAATCTCAAGTTCACATATTATTAGCTCCAAAGACATCTTAATCGAACCCACATCTTACAGGTGGGGAAATCAGGGCCCATAGAGGGAATGGACTTGTCCAAAGTCACATGACAAAGTAATCCCTCTAAGCCCAGCCAGTCCTTCCCTCCCAGAAGGAACCTTCCTCCAGAGCCCCCACTGTCCTGAAGACTCTCTTCCCAGACTTCCCAGGTCCTCCTGGCCTCCTGGCTCACCTGGGCCTCCCAGACCTGGCCAATGGCAGGGCCCCAAAGTTAATAAATCAAGGTGACTTTGGGGACAAGTATGGGCCTCTTTCTCTCTCGTCCCTCCCATTTGCATAATCCTGGCTGGCAATATGATAATGATGTTTGTTAAAGACAGAGCACAATAAATTAATACCGTTAAGTTGTTGCTGCAAAATGCAAAGCAGGTAATTTACTGCCAGCAAGGAACGGAGCCTTTAAACTGTAATGGATTAACTTTCCCAGCAGCAAATGTGTCCCCCGAGGGAGGGAGTGGGGGGAGGCAGGGGCGGGGCTGGGTTGATGGTAGGGGGACCTGCCTGCTTCCCAGTGTTTGGGTCTAAGGTGTCCAGGCCCCAATCCTAGGTCTGCATCGGATGTCAACCCCTTCCCCATTGTACAGAAGGGGAAACTGAGTCCTGAGTGGAGTAGGCAGCTGTAGAAAAACACAGCAAGACTGTGGCAGTGACCCAGGACTCCCTGGGACAGCCCATATCCCTCTGGAGGAGAGGCCTCCAGATGCCTCATCTGTGCACCCACTCTGGGACCCTCCGAAGGAGCCCCTGTTGCAGACCCTTCTCTCTTGATAGTGACTAGAGAGGTCCCGCCAGGCCTCATCCCGGCCACACAGGTGACTGAGCCCACAGACCAGAGGGGGCCCAGCCCCAGAGTCAGTCCCAGCCCAGGACCCTGTTCCTCCCTCCTCCCGGGGTGATGGGGTGACAGCAAGTGGGGAAGGATCCTTGTTCAGTTAGGACCCCGGGGAGGAGAATGAGGGAGGGGGACAGTAGGAACTGAGTGCCCGGCCCTGACATGATATCGCTCCCACCCCAGTTTCCCCAAAACAGGGCCCCCAGGTCCAGGGAGGAGAGGGGGCTTAGGGGGAAGGAGGGAGGGGAGATGAGGAGGGGAGAGGTTAGTTCTGTCTGGGGAAGGGGGGGGAAGCTGGGTGGTCAGTGGGAAGATAAGTCGTGGGAGAGTGGGCCCCTCAGCCCTCACCGCACATCTCAGGGGCAGTCCCCCCATCCCTGCTCAGACAGCCCTGGCCCCTGGGAGGGTTGCCGCAGCCTCAGCTCAGGGCGGGCCGCCAGGCGGGTGGGCGGGTCTCGGGGACCCCAGCAGAATTCTAATTTCCCATTTATCTCTGCAGCCTCTCCAGCTATATTAAAGGGGCGATGCTCTGCAGTCAGCTCCCAAGCTAATTGGATTTGGGCCTCCACTCACTCCCGGGCAAGGCAGGGGGTTGGGGGACCTAGGCGGCCCTGACTGCTGCGGGGAGGGGGTGCAGGAGACAAGGAGGGGGGCTGGGCTCAGTGGGGGGGCTGGGGTCACAGTCCCCACTGTGTGCCCCTCTCTGGATCCTCGCATCCCCTCATCATTTCCTAGGCGTCAGGCACTGCTCCAAGTGTGCTACAACACACACCAGACGGCACCCCTCTTTGCTCCACGGCCCAGCCAGCAAGTATTATGTTCCACCATACAGTTGAGTAAACTGAGGCATGGAGGTTTTCTGGAACCTTAGGTTCTAGAGAGGAGCGACAATGAATCTTTCAAAGAGCCTGGAGTCCCATTTTTAAAAGCCTAGTTACACTCAAACAGACCCAGAGTGGGGGTGGAGCTCCCCATGCCCATTTCAAAGATAGGGAAACCGAGACCTGTTTCACAGCTACTTTTAGCTTTAGAATTTTGTTTTAGAGAGGGGAGGGACCCAGGAGAGGGAGAGAGAATCTTAGGAAGGCTCCATGCTCAGCTTGGAGCCTGACATGGGGCTCGATCTCATGACCTGAGCTGAAATTAAGAGTTGGACACTTAATTGACTGAGCCACCCAGGTGCCCTAGCTTTAGGGTGCTGTTACTCTCAGGAAGGCTCCCTTCCACTCCCTCCCACCCTTGGGTCCGCACACAGGCTGAGCTGGAGAGAGGGCCTCACTTCCTGAGCACAAATTCATTCCCAAGAGAACCCCAAATGCAAGTCATACACATTTACAGGTCCAGGGTGGAGGGACAGAGAGGAGAGAGGAGCCTGTTCCTTGGTGACCCTGGAGCCGGGCAGGCCCTTTAAACACGTGCCACCCCCATTCATTGTCACAACAGCCTCATGAGCCAGTGTGGCTCCTGCGACCATTTTACAGACTAAGAACCTGGGGCTCCTGTGAAGTGCTTTGTGCAAGCTTTCACGGGGAGAACCTGGTCAAGCTGGGCTTCGAACCCAGAATCTGAGCTCTTCACAGCACGCTCTCCCGTGCCAGAGGAGAGCGGGACTCAGAAGTTCCAGTGACCAAGGTCCTGGAACCAGGGCTGGACACGGTGACAGCAGTGAAAGGAGCTCTGGGCTGGGGACCGGGGGCCCTGGGTTTAAATCTCTGCTTGGCCCCAGACTCACTGTGTGAAACATGATTTCTCTGAGTTGAGCCGCAAAATGGAGATGGTACCAGCGCCAGGCCTGCGGGGTGATGCGTTACAGCAACTGTAAAGGAAGTAGGGTCACGGTCGCCGTGCCTGGCACACAGTAGGTGTTCAAGCAAGGCTGGCTGTCATTTCTGTGGACGAATTCACACCAGCATCCGACCGCTGGAGTAGCAGTGGAGGGGGGGGGCAGGGAAGCGTGGCCTGCTCCACAGTCTCCAACGTTGTCAGAGCTAGAAGCTCTTCCACATGGGGAAACTGAGGCCCAGGCTTGGGACAAGGCTGGGGGCAGAGCCACAACCCAGCCCCGAGTCTGCTGGCAGCCTCCTGCTCTGGCCGGGGTGATGGTTCTCCTTTCAGTCTCCTTTTGCCCTGCGTGTCCGCTCTGTCTGTCCGGCGTCCCTCCCTAGGAGGCCAGCTGGATGGCTGACCCTGGCAGCCCTTCGTCTTCTAGCGCTGGCAGGAACCAGCCTGCATAAATGCAAAGAGACCCCCCTCTGGAGGCTGCTCTTCCAGTGTCCCCTGTTCAAATGTTAATTTTGCCAGGGCCTGGATAAATCTTCCTGTCGCCTCCCACCCGCCCAGCCCGAGTCGACGTACATTTCCTCTTATTGAGAGGTGACACTTCCACCCTGAGGTAGTGGCTGTTGATTTCAGGCAGCGCCCAGAGTGGAGCTCAGTGAACAACCAGAACTTGTCACCCCCCATTTTTCACTCAGTCCTCTTTGAGTCACGGGGCCAGACATCACCACCTGCCCTTCCAGAAGAGGTGTTGGGACACCCCATCCCCTCGCTCTCAGCATCTCAGGCCACACCTCCCAGACCCCCAACTGCCAGCACCTGTGCCTCTTTACCTGAGGCTTGCTCAGGCCTCCAGAGTCCCTGGAAGAGCCGTGGAATAATAACGACTGGGGAGGAGCTGTTAATTACTGACTCTTCACAGTGGGGCTGCCAGCACCCCAGCTCCCTCACTCTTTGGGGGATAAATACTCCAAGGTGTGAGTTCTACACTGGCTCCTAGAATTCCCTGGTGGAATTAAGCTCCAGATGTCCTCTGTGATAATGGGATTGATCACGCCCCCCTCATTGGCTGCCTCCCTTTACCGCCCTGCTGCTGCTGCTGCTGCTGCTGCTTCCTAGGATGACATCCCAAACAAACTACTTGCCCTTGAATCCTTTTGCAGGAACCCAAACTAAGACACTCACCAACATTTTTTAGCAGCTCAAGATGTAATGCACTCTAATCAGCAATGGAGATACAATAGAGATCCGACATTTATCAAATGCCTACTACGTGGCAGGACTGTGTATTTCTTGCTCCTAGATCAATTTCTCATTCGAGCTGCAAGACATCTCTGGGAAGTCTTATCCCAGTTTCACAGAGGAGGAAACAGATGCCCAGAGAGGTGAAGTGACTTGTCCAAGGTCACACAGCCAGTAACAGAGTCAATCCCCAAACTCAGGCAGCAACTCCCTCAGCCTCCTCCAGGTAGAGGCAGGAAATGGAGCCAAGGATTCACCTCCAGGTGTGATCAACAGTTTGGATGGGAGAATGTCTTTTGAGGGCTTCCTGTGGGGCAGCTTTCTGCAAGGTGCTGAGGACATTGCAATAAGGAGATGTAATTCTTGCTCTAAAGGGGGCTAGAGCTCTAATGGCGGAGTCAGGTGCAGGAAGACTGTATAGCTGGGCCTGTCCCACTGCACTGCAGCATCTTCCCTACAACACCCTCTTCTTAGAATCTTGGGACATTTGTGCTGGGAGGCAGGCAAGAGATTGTCTCAACACCCTCATTTTATGGATAAAGCAACTGAGCCCCAAGAAAGATGGGGACTCACCTGAAGTTGTATTACAGGGCTAGGGCTCTTGTCTCTGAATTCTGCTGAACATCACCCTTGCCCCCTCCCTGTGCCTTAGTCTTGCCCTGCAATTCCTCAAGAAAGCCAGAGGATCCATCAGGCTTACAAGCAATTCTCAAAACTTAAAGTCAAAGATATATATATATATATTTACTGCATAAAATGTTTATATTTCTGTGCAACCTAAGGAAAAAAATAAATGTACAGACACAGGGGGAAAAGATTTGCATATAGCAAATAGGTAAGGGTTAATAGCCTTAATATGCAAAGAGCTTTTACCAATCAATAAGGCAAAAATAAACAACCATGGGGGAAGGTAGACAAAAGATAGGAGCAGGGGATATCAGTCTAAGGAGTTGATGCCAGAGCTTGGGACTTCTGAGGAGCCTGAGGGTGGTAAAACTGTTATTACTTGTTGAATAAATGCTTATTCATTATTAAAAGATCCATTTGAGTGTGGGTTACACATTACTGCTTGTTAAACCATTAAAATCCTGGGAGTCCTCCCAGATGCCTTATTTACAGTTACAATCGTAGAAGAAGGTGGCCAAATGCCAGAGCCATGGCCTGGTGGTGGGACCCAATCCCTGCTGGTCCCCCAGCCTTGTGCCTGTGGTTTCTCAACCCCAAGCAAAATGGCCTTAGAGCCGAGTCGCCACTATAGCCCGCATAGGGCAGACCAAGGAGAAACATGGCTGGAAAGCCGGGATGCCTGGGCTCAGACCCTGGCCCTCCCTTGATTGTCTGTGTGCCTAACACCTCCATTTTTGGACCTCAGTTTTCCTATCCATAAAATGGGTGGATTGGCACCAGTGATATCAGAGGTGACTCTAGCACTTTTGAGCTAGCATGTGAGGGGAGGAGGGTGAGTGGCAGGGGGAGATTTGGCACCTACCATCTTCCCTGTCCTCACCTCCATGCAACAGGGCAGCTGCTGACGTCATCAACTAGGACTCAATTAAAGAGCCCTTTCAAGTGACTTAAGACAAAGATGCCACTTTACAGGTGAAGAGACAGAGGCCAGGAGAAGAACAGGGACTTCCAGGGAGTCACCCGGCCCAGTAAGAACAGAAGCCGGGACTCTGCATGCCTCCTCTGTCTCTCCCTGAAAGGCAAGCAGAGCCCAGAGGCAGCCGCAGAGCCGGTGTTCTGCAGTCACCTGCTCCCTGCCGTCTTGTCCCCATCTCTCAGTCTCCCCCTCCTCCTCCTAGATTCCGTGGTGCTCCGTCCAGCTCAGTGCCATAAGCACCTTGCACTCTGAGAGTCTTCCCAGCCAGGAGACTCCCTCCTCTCTGCTCTGAAGGCAAGCCTGGCCCTGAGTGAGCGCCCCAGGGGACTCTATGCTGCCTGCAGGTTGCTATTAGCCATCCAGTTCTTCAGATGGAGCATTGCCCTCTTCGAGAAGTCCCCAGGAGGGGCACCTGAATCCTACAGAACACCTGCTGTATTTCATCCCGAGCTTTGTATCCTTTATCTTCATGACTCCTCTTCTGTGTGCCCGGTACTGGCGGTGAGGAGATCAGTGTTGGGGACCAGCTTCTGCCACTTACTGAGTGACCCCAGGCAAGCCTGTAACCTCTCTGAGTTTTTCAGTGAACAGCACTTTGGTGAGGGAACAAGTAGATCATAAACGAAACGTGTGATAAGCACAGTACCCAGGACATAGGGGGAGGTCAGTAGAGAGCAGCTGCTGTCATTACCTAAACAATGAGATTCATGTCTACCTGAGGTTCCCTGGGAGGAGGACTGACACACGGCATCTAAAGCATATGGCAAAAGAGCAGGGGCTCATTTAGGACCGTCCTGGCCTGAGACCAAAAATGGCATCAGTGGCTCAGACAGGGGCATTCAGCCCCTGTGTGGTCCAGGGGCCCACCCTGGCGGCTCCCAGTGCGCACTGGGGAGATGGCCACCTTGTCTGTTCCCACCTGGGGCCGGCCTTGGGATCTGATCCAAACTGGGGATGCCAGCATCAAGGGTGGGTGGGAGCCCAGAGCCCAGAAAGATGCACATGATCAATACTAAGCCAATCTCTTACAAGATTACCCTGGCCTCTGCTATCCAGTCGTAAAGAAAATCACTCAGCACGCTAGGGAGATGTGAAAAATGCCACGGATTACAGTTTGGGATGCTCCGAGTGAGAGTAAGTGAGTCCGGGATTGTTTCCTGCAGTAAATAATTCATCCACTTTAAGTTTCGTTTTTTCTTGCCCGCGCCCTCCCTCCCGCCCCCTCTGTCTCACGGCCTCTCCCGCCAGCCAGCTCGACTCAAGCCTGATGTCTTCAAGCCTCCCACCCCCACCTCTGTCCAGGGCACCCCCGCAGCCAGCAAGGAGCTCGTAATACAAATGTTTTGAGTCTGTTAATGACACTAATCGCCTTTCACTGCTAATTAGTAACGCTGCCAAGAAAAACTTCTTTGTTACCAAGGCTGAGGACCACCCAGGCAGGAGAGCCTACTTGGGGCAGCCACGGGGAAAAGCTGTAGCTACACTGGGGAAGCAGACAGAGCTGGGAATGGGGTACAGGACCAGGAAGGCTCCTTGTGCTGGACTGAGGGTAGTCTGGCCGGGGACAGCTCCTACCACAGAGGACCCCGTCCTCTTGCCTCATCTGCTACATCATTCAGAAATGACAGATTGAGAGGGGGTGGGGATTGGGGCCAAGCCAGGAGGCAGGGAAAGAGATTGGGCTAAGGATGGCCCCTTGACCACCAATATAGTCACTTCAGGATCCCAGATCAGAAGCATGGATCCACTCCAACCTTAGAGTCAATTCTGAGACGCAGGACACCAGAAATAGCTGATGACAGGCACCTATGTGGAATCTCTTTGCATCCCAACAGCTGGGTGTGCTGCAGAGGGCCACTCAACAAGCAGACCCTGGGGTGGGGGCTGCTGGGAGCCCAAAGGCACATCAAACTCCCCCGTGATCTCCTGGTACTCATAGCTGGGTGTGTGATGAATGACAGCCAACATTTGTTGAGCATTTACTATGTGCCAGGCACTATGCCATGATGCTAACAACTTATGTACAGTCACTGACTCCTCCCAACAATCCTGTGAGGTAGATACTTTTTCAGCCTAAGGTTTATTTATTTATTTATTTATTTAAAATTTTTATTTACTGATGATAGGCACACAGTGAGAGAGAGAGAGGCAGAGACATAGGCAGAGGGAGAAGCAGGCTCCATGCACCGGGAGCCCGACGTGGGATTCGATCCCGGATCTCCAGGATCTTGCTCTGGGCCAAAGGCAGGCGCTAAACTGCTGCGCCACCCAGGGATCCCTAAGGTTCATTTTTTAAATTAAGAAAATTTTTTGATAGAGACCCTTCTTATCCCCATTTTGCAGATGAGATATCCGAGGCAGAGAAAGATCAAGTAATATGTCCAGAGTCACAACAGGGCAGAACCAGGCCATAGACGCAGGGAGCCAGGATCCATAGCCCACGTGATTTATTTTTTTATTTTTTAAAGATTTTATTTATTTATAAGAGACACAGAGAGAGAGGCAGAGACACAGGCAGAGGGAGAAGCAGGCTCCATGCAGGGAGCCCGACATGGGCCTCCATCCCAGGTCTCCAGGATCATGCCCCAGGCTGAAGGGGGCACTAAACCGCTGAGCCAACCGGGCTGCCCAGTAGAAGGGAATTCTGAAAGGATCAGGTATGGTGAGCAAAGCACAGAGGTAAGGAAGGGCAGAAATCCAGTGGTCTAGTGATGTTGGAGGGTAAGCTGCAGGTGGGGGGCCATGAGAGACTGCGCTGGGGAGACAGGAGGGGCTGGATGTCATGCTGGGGCCATGGGGAGCAGCACAGAGGGCCTGCCCTGGGAGGCTCCCTCCAGCGACCCACCGCAGACTTGGGAGACTGGGGACAGGCCAGGGATCGGGATCAGGCCATGTGTGCTGAGATTGGATGGAGGAGGCAAATTGGGGTAAAGCGGGCAGAACCAGAAGTGGAGGGAGGATAAGAGAGAGGGAGGAGCCCAAGAGGTAGTGCCCCCCAGGCTCTCCAGCAGGCTGGAGGCCAGCTCCTCCCAGGCCCTGCTGACTCAGCCGCAGCCCGAGGCTGATAAGGCCAGGAGGGCCCAAGCCTGCAAGGCCCCATGACCAAAGGCACCTCAGATCTCCTCATCCTCTTTACTCCCCTGGGTAAAGCAGTGCCCACTCCTCTAATGGGGAGATCCTATTAGGCCACCAACTCCTCTTACGCAGCGTTCAAGATTCAAGCTACTATCATCTTTCTTGGGGGCAGCTTTCTGGGATTCCCGCAGGCAGACTATATTGTTCCCTCCTCTGCGGTCTCCGAGTGCTTTGTATGTTTGCACAGCTCTGATGATGCTAGAGTGAGGTGTTTTGTTTGTTTGTTTGAGGCTTTTGTTTTGTTTTGTTTTTCAGTCGGCTTGCTGCATTAGCCTGGGAGCTCCTGGGGGGGCAAGGTGACAAGAGATCCCTTGGCGTGCATGTGCTTTTGCAAATGAGAACAGGTTTTCATAAATGCATTTTTTAAAGTGTGCCTCTCATTCTAGACTCTGAGTGGTCTGGAACAGTCTCCTGTCTTTTATTTTATTGATCATATAGTAACATTGACCTTTTTTTTTTTAAAGATGTTATTTACTCATGATAGACACAGAGAGAGAGGCAGAGACATAGGTAGAGGGAGATGTGGATTCCCTGCGAGAAGCCTAATGTGGGACTCGATCCTAGGACTCCAGGATCACGCCCTGAGTTGAAGACAGACGCTCAACCGCTGAGCCACCCAGGCATCCCAACATTGACCTTTTTGCATGTGTTCAGCTCTATAAATTAAAGCATGTAGATATGGATTCATGTAATCACCACCTGAATGCACCCTGAGTTCACAGAAATGCTGTTACGCTATAGATCTCTATCACTTTCTTACTCTTGTCGCTTCGTGTTTTAAAGATCCATCCACGTCTGGTGCTGTGTACCTGTCTCTTGTACTAACAGCTGTCCAGCCCTCCACAGCGTGGCCCCACGTCTTCCTGCCCACTCTGCCAGGGAGGGCACAGGGGTTGCCTCCAACCTCCCTGACCACAGACTTGAACAGGATGAGCATCCCCCAGACTTGAACCTCGTGGACATGCCAAGAATTTTCCTGGGATTTATACTCAGAAGCAGGATCCCTGGGTCCTAGGGTCAGTGTATAAGTAATGCTCTCTGAATCCCACATCATTCAGGTCACTCACAAGGATGTCCTAGCCCATCTTGGGAGATGACAGGCCACACGGAGCCAGCACACACCAACAGGGCTGTTCCAGGCATTAAAATGTTGACACCCTTCCACTCTGGTGGATAAAGAGCTGCTTCTCTGTCTTCTGAGTCTCCTACAGGTTCAGCCCACCTCCTTAACCCCCAGCTCCTCCGGACTTTTCCTAGGATCCAGTAAGTCATGAGTTATACCCGCTCCAGGTCCTGATGTCCATTACCAACTGTTACATATTTTGAATATCATTCTTTTTATTATTATTATTATTAAAGTTTTATTTATTTATTCATGAGAGAGGCAGAGACATCGGCAGAGGGAGAAACAGGTTCCCTGTGAGTAGCCCCATGTGGGACTTGATCCCAGGACCTTGGCATCACGACCTGAGCCAAAGGCAGATGCTCAACCACTGAGCCACCCACATGCCCTTCATTCTTTTTTTAAAAAGATTTTGTTTTTAGGTAATCTCTACATCCAATATGGAGCTCGAACTTACAACCTCAAGATCAAGAGTTACATGCTCTACCAACTGAGCCAGCCAAGCATCCCTGAATATCTTATCCAAAACCCCGTGTAAGGAAAGAGCTAGAGAAAGGTCCAGAGGTTGAAGTTCAAGTCCTGTCCAGCCAGTCTCTGGCAAGCCCCCTCCCCTTACTGGGTTCCCACAACATTGGGAAAATTACCATGCTGCCCTGAAAATATGCTTAGAGAAACCTCCAGCCACCCTGAAAGCTAGGAGTGGTTCTGCCCCCTTGACAGATGAAGAAGCTGAGGCTCAGAGAGTGGGAGTGACTTGCCCAAGGTCATGGTGAGGATAGAGCTGGGACCCAAGAGCACAGGGAGATGGAGATAGGCTCCAGCACACTCCTGCTCTGAGGGGTCTCTATTGCACACCCCACCAAGTGCAGCCAAAGGCACCAAATTGCCTCTCACCCACCTTTGATGCCCACGTATGGGAGAGGTGAGCTGAGTCGCCATTGACTAGTTGGCACAGCTAGGTTTTGTAGACATTTAATTAAACACTCATTAATTTCAATTTTGCGGTTTTCTTTTTGTATTTTGGAGCCAATCCTTTTTTCTTTTTCTTTTTCTTTTTTTTTTTCACACCTCAAACTTGTCTGTAGGCCTTTGACCAGTAGATCAAGGGCCCTTCTGAATACCTGCATGTCACATTAGGTGCTGGGTCCTGCCAGTGGCTGGGCCCAGGTCTGTCTCTCTATCTCAATGGTGAGCCCTTAGTAGGGCCCCTGGGTTCCATCGATTTGGGGGGTGAGGAGGGGACAGAGATCTGGACACCTGGGATTTTGCCCTCAAGGAACCTCAGTGCTGCCTCTGAAACTCAACATTCCCAGAAGCAAACTTTTTTCGGCCCCAGGAGGGTCTATGCTCAGGCAGCTGCAGGAGGCTCTGCACACAGTGATTCTCCAACGCCAGCACTTGGGGTGGATGGGGGAGGCGGGGGGCTCCTGGTGGATGCCAGATGTTATCCATAGTTTGTTTTTAAAAGATAGAGAGGAGCAAGGGAGGAAGAGTGACATTCCAGGCTATTCCAGGCTTAGAGCTCTGGTTCAGATTAATGATAGTGTCAAGCTACATTTATTGGGCACCTGCTGGATGCCAGGCACTGTGCTCCTATCATCTCATTTCATCTTCATGACGTCTATAGGATGCAGGCAGGGCAGACAGGCAAAATATTTAATACCCAGGACAGTATGTGTGGCTCTTTCACGACATTCACTGTTGACTCAGAGGCAGGGCCTCAAGGCCCCCAGAGGACTCGACCTTTAGTATTTGGATCTTGGGGAGGGGAGGTGTCCCTAGGTGGGACTGGGGTAGTAGCAGGGAAGAGCTCTGGGTCCCTCAGCTGTTTGCTGAGCAGGATGGGAGGACCGCGATATTTTAAAAAATATTTTATTTATTTATTCATGAGCGACACAGAGAGGCAGAGACACAGGCAGAGGGAGAAGCAGGTTCCATGCAGGGAGCCCGATGTGGGACTCGATCCCAGGTCTCCAGGATCACACCCTGGTCCGAAAGCAGGCGCCAAACCGCCGAGCCACCCAGGGGTCCCCAGGACTGCAATATTTGAACAAGGCCAGCTGAATATTGTGCCAGGCTCCAGGCTATTATGATCCCCACTTCACGGTCAAGGAAACTGAGGCGTGGAGGGGAGCAATGACCTACCGTCTCTAGTCGGGGAGGTGCTTCCTGAATTCAGACCCGGGTCCATGCTCATACCTTTAATCATTAGACTCCTGATATTTAGCTACCTTGTGCCAGGCCAGGAACTTCCCTGCTGGCTGTTTTGTCTCCCCCCTCAAAGGCCTGGACATCGACCTCCCCACGGCAGTCCCAGCTCCACGGCCGCGGAAGGGAAGGGTTAAGTGGCACAGCCCAGGGCAGGCATGGCCCTGCTCTCAGGCCTGGAAGCCTCTGGCACCCGCCCGCTCTTTCATCTCCACGGGCTCCAGGTGAGAGAAGCCAGAGCCAGGCCCACCAGGGACCCAGCAGCATGGCTTTGCTTTGATTCCTGCGGAGGCTGGCTGCTCGGAGCCCAGAATCAAAAGCGGGCGGCAGGGCCAGTGCCCCAGGGTCCCCAGGATGACAGCCGCAGGCTGGCCCCTTCCACCAGCTGGGCCAGGGCCTCTGCCGGGGCTCTCCTCCAGCCGGAGCAGAAGAGCTGCAGGAAGCTCTGAGCCACAGGGAAGAAGGGATGACAGTGCAGGGCCCGGGCACCAGGGGCTCAGACCCAGGACAGGCCCCAGGGTGGGGAAACACTGGGTGACCCCAAAAGCATAGAGCTTGAACCCAGCCTTCCTCTGCGGTGGGTACAACCTCATGGGCTTCAGGTCTCAAGGTGGGAGCTGCAGGAGGCCCGTGAGAAACGCAAGGAATTTAAAAAGAATTAGTCGGGAGGAGGTGACAGGCCCATTCTGAAGCAAGATGAATGGGTTTCAGTTGGCGAAAATGATTCTAATTTATAATCTGCTTCTTGCTGCCGCTCGCCAATTAATTCTCTATAGATACATAAATAGGCCGCGTGTTTGCTTTGCTTCAAACGTAATAAACATTACACTCTGTCCTCTTCTTTTGTGCCGGTTCCTGTCACGGCATTCGTCCCCACAGCTAATTCCTCACACCTGTCTCTGCCACTCAGGGGAGCGGGCTGACGGGGGAGGAAGGGCCCGGGCTCCAGGAAACTCCAGGCACCAGGAGACAAATGGCTGATCCAGAAGCTGCAGGGCGCCTGGCTGGGCTCCCCACTTGCTGGGGAGAGGCCCGGCCAGGGAGCGAGGGAGGGAGAGGAGTCCCCCAGCCTCCTCTTGGGACTCCCATGTCACCAACTTTGAGACTATCTCTACCATGAGGGAGGGAGGAGGAAGGGGGGCAGGCAGAGAAGCAGCCATCACTACCTTCTGTCCTCCCTCACTGGTCCCCAGCTCACTGCTCTCCAGACACTGGGTTCCTGCTCCTGCCAAGTCTTCTCCTGCTCCTGGCTTTTGAACTTGCCATTCCCTCTACCCAGAAGGCTCTTTCCCTGAACACCACCTCCTTTGTGTCTTTGTTCATAAACTTCAACCTAGCAGTGAGATCTTTTCCTGACTACCCCCCTTCCCAAAAGGGGAACCCCCCCTTCAACACTCCCTGTGACCCTCTCCTGCTCAAGACTCTCCTTAGCACCATCACCATCTGACGTACTATTTATTTTACTAATTTGACTTGTTTATTGTCTTCCCAACCTGAATGGAAGTCCATGAGGATGAGAGTATCCCCTGGTTCACTGCTATATCCTCTGTGTGACACATGGGCACAAATGTAGGCATAAATGCTCAACAAATATTTGTTGAATAAATGAGGTGGGAGTGGGATGGGAGGGGGCAGATGGGGCCCAAAGAGTGACATGATACCTCACTGTAGCTTATCAGCTTGCGCCACACCCCTGAGAGGCAGGCGAAACCAAGGTGGGAAGGGGGTGGGAAGGTGACTTGCCCAAGGTGACACCATGGGTTAGTGGTAGAATGGAGACTAGGCTCTTCTCTAAAGCAGCTCAGGCCAGGAATATACATCTCACAACAATTCTCCCCGGGGTGTGTGTGGGGGTGGTATTGGAGAAACTGAAACTCAGGGAAGCATTGTGACTTGTCCAAGGTCACACAATCATTTATTCGATGGAATGACTGAGTACCTACTATGTGCCAGGTGCTGCTCTAGGAGGTGAGGTGTCCAGTGACCAGGTCAGAGAAGCCCCTGCCCTTACCAACTTTATAGGCTAGAGGGAGAGTGAGCGATGGACAAGGTAACCAATAAATGTCAGGGGCACCTGGGTGGCTCAGTGGGATGAGTGTCTGCCTTTGGCTCAGGTCATGATCTCGGGTCCTAGGGTCAAGCCCCGCTTTGGTCTAGGGAGACCAAAAGTTCAGTGGGGAGTCTGCTTCTCCTTCTCCCTCTTCCCCTCTCCCTGTTCGTGCTCTCTCTCACTTTCAAATAAATAAAATCTTTGAGAAAAAAAAGTCAGTGTCAGGAAGGGACAAGAGCTAAGAAGATAAACCAAAATGCAAAGCTAGAGAGTAATGGGAGAGTGGGGTGAGGAGATGCTACTTTACTTGAGTGATCAGGGAAGTCCTCTATAAGGAGAAGCCTGAGCAGAAACCCCTTCCATAAACCTTGGGTGCACAGGGCAGGGCCAGGGTTTCCACTCACATCTGTGCCAAAGTGTGTGTACTTCCCCAAACTGTGTTGTCACTAAGAATGAGCATTCACAGGGGTGCCTGGCTGGCTCAGTTGGAAGAGCATGAGACTCTTGATCTTGGGGTCATGAGTTCTAGCCCCATGTTGGATGTAGAGATTACTTAATAAAAACTTTTTTAAAAATGAAAAAGAGGGCAGCCTGGGTGGCTCAGCAGTTTAGTGCCTCCTTCAGCCCAGGGTGTGATACTGGAGACCTGGGATCGAGTCCCACGTCGGGCTCCCTGCATGGAGCCTGCTTCTCCCTCTGCCTGTGTCTCTGCCTCTCTCTCTGTGTCTCTCATGAATAAATAAATAAAATCTTTTAAAAAGAGGGGGGGGTAGGAAAAGAGCGTTCAGGGAGTGAGTGAGCATTCAGGGAGGAGTGAGGTGACAGGGAGAAGTCTGTACAATAAAGCAAGAAACCCTCACTCTGAGTGGGACATCAAAGTTGGAACCTGGCGCCTGGGTGGGAAATAACCAATAACCAGGGATGGAGCAGGGATTTCTCAAATAGGGGAAACCAGAGGAGTAAAAGCCTGGAGGTGGGAGGGTGGGTTTCAGACAGAGGTTAACTGGCTCTGGGAAAAGACTTCAGGGAAGCTCTAATTTGCCGTGTTTGCCAATTTTCATGGTATAAATACTCTGGATATGGCCAAATTCAAGGGCTCGCAAAACTGGCTTGCAAAATTCCTGAAAAACCTAACAATTGGCTTTAATGAGCCAGTATGAGCCAGCTCCAGCCCAGCACTGTTTCAGGTATCAATAAGGAAGCTGGCCAGGCCGCATCCATGTGGGGGAAGAGCAAGAAATGGCTTGAAAAAGTGTGTGTGCAGCAGAGAATTCTGGACTCTGATAACTGGAAGGGCCCTTAGCCATTGTGAAATTAGCCCCTGCCAGTCCTCTTTTACTTTACAGAACGGAAAACCAAGGCCAAGAGAGAGCCAAGGGCTTGCCCAAAAACACAGAGAGAGTTGGGGCCAGAGCCAGGACTGGGAAGAAATCTCAGACTTTTCAGGGTAACCAGCTCCCTTTCCACTGCTTCTTACAGGGATATGATTGGTGACAGCCCAATCGGGGCCTGATAGCCAAGGATTCCACCATCCCTGTGGGGTGGGAAGAAGACAGCAACTCCAGGTACAAGGGGAGTGCCCAGGTGGGAGAGCCTATGCCAGCTGGTGGGGTGATGGTTCAGCTGGGTTTTGAAGGATAAATAGGAGTTTTACAGCCAGCCGAAGGAAGAAAAGAGATATCCTAGGGGCAGGAACGGCATTATCAAAGCTCTGAGTGTGTGATAAGAAAAGTAAAAGCCGCTGGCATTACCAGGATGTGAAGTACGAAAAGGAAGGAGTAAGAGGTGAAGCTTGAGAGGCAATGCCCTGCCTCTCATGCCCAAGCAGTAATGGGGGGCTTTCAGGCCACTGCAGAGAAGCTATTTTTAGACGGGTCCCCTTTGTCTCCTCAGAACCAGGGGAATGAGCTGCTATGCGGAGGTCCGCTGCTGCCTCGGGGATGAGGGCCGGCAGGTGAGGGAGGGCTCAGGTTCTCTGGCTTCTGGGCCTTTCCCTACTAGTGCTCAGGCAGTCACCCCACAGCTCCCTGCTGATTCCCCTTCCCCTCCTGCTGGCTGCTCTTCTCCTGGCCAGGAATAGAACCTCACATCTGACAATCCTCAGCGGTGTTTAAATTTAATGGGCCTTCCTGCTTTTTTTCCTCCTCAGCACCTGGGCTGGGCGCTCTGCAGCAGCCCTGGGGAGAGGCAGGTGAATAATTCAGGGAGAGTCAGTGTTTGAAGTGTGGGGGTGGGGGTTGTGTGTGGTGGGGCTGTCTCACTTTCCCACCCCAGGGAAGGGGCTTCAGGAGGGATGGTTCAGGTACTCAGGCCCTGTTCTCCCTGAAATGCAGCTTTAGGGCTTTCAGGAAAGCTCAGGGGCGTCCTAGCTCCCTGTCCTCACAGCCACCTGCAGCGCTAGGCCGCAGGGCCAGGAGGCTTCCAGGGGCCGGCAGGATGGAGAAGGAGGAGGCCTGCCTTTCCCGGTGGGCTGCCCTGGCTTTGGATCTGGGTCCAGACAGAGAGGAGGGGGATACAGTGTGGAGGGGAAGGCAGAAGGTGGGGGCCTCGTCCCAGGCTGAGGTTCCATGAGCAGGGGCAGGGTGTTGGGGAGCTGTCAGGGCTGGAGGTGCAGCCGGATAACTCCTGGTGTGACACTGGGCTGGGGTGGGGGGCGGGCTAGGGCTGTATCTGCAGCCCCAGACTTGCGGCAGCTCAGGTCCTAGATGCACAGCTCTCCTGGCCCAGGAGTTCCCTAAGCTCTAGGCTCCTTTTTCCGCCTCAGCCCACTGCGCCCCTGCAAACAGCAGCCTTTCAGTGTTCTGGCTTTGGCACCTTTCCAGTCATTTCCCTCGTCTCTCCCTTCCTCCCTCCTTCATTCACGAACAAGTATTTATTGAACATCTACTATGTGCTGAACCCACGGGATACAGCACCAAACAAAACCTACTCAGCCCTTAACCCCCAGAGCTGTGCTGCCTCCTGGTGCCCACCCCCTTGCACAGGGGCGAGGGGAGAGGGACCCCAGGCTTGGTCCTTGCTCGGGGCACTTGTTCTGAGTCCTCTGGCGAGTCACTTCGCCCTCTGAACCTGGGTTTCCCCGGCTGGAGCACCTGGCTGATAATCCCACTTTGCCGACTTGCTGTTATTAATTACAGCAAACACTTATTCTAAGTGTCTTACACGGATCCGCTCCTGCAGTCTTCACCCAGCCCTTTGACTGGGTGGCTGGCGGCTACGAGGACGCTGGGACCTGGAGGGGTGAAGTCACCTGCCCAGAACGTCGGCGCTGCTGAGTGGGTGACGGGATTTGAACCCAGACAACCTGGCTGCGTGGTGCGCGGGAGGAGGTGTCTAAGCGCGGCGGGGGGAGGGGGGGAGGAGGGCTGGGTGCGTGTGGCTGCCCTGCAGTTGTGCACCCCCCTCCCCGCCCCTCGGTGAGTCGCCTCCCCCCCACCGCCCCGCCCTGCCCTGCGGGATGGGGGTGGGGGGAGCCGGCTCCGCAGACACGGAATGCGGGGAGCCCCTGGAGGGGGGCGGGAGCCCTCCAACCCCGTCCCGGTCCTCGGCCCTTCCCGGGAGGAGCTGGGGTGCACCCTGACCCCCCCCCAGCCGTCCCCCCAGCGGGCAGGCGGCCCCAGTCGCCGCGCTGACATTTCTTTGGTTGTTCATGTCACGGCCCTTCAGTCTGCGCAGTTTTACAAATGTGCTGGCGAGATGAAAGGCGCCGGGAACAGCGACTGGAGAGCAAGTTCGGAAAAGCTTTTAACTTCCAGCTCCCACAGACAAAGGGGAGGAGGAGGAGGGAAGGAGGGAGGGAGAGGAGGGGAGAATAGAGGGAGCAGAGTAGAAGGATGGAGCGAGGAAAGGGGAAGGAAAGAGGGAGGGAGGGAAGAGAGGAGGAAAGAGGGAGGAAAGGAGGGAAAGGAGGAAGGGAAGAGGGAAGGGAGGAAGGAAGACAGGAGGGAAGGGAAGAAGGAAGAGAGGAAGGAAGGGAGGAAGGCAAGGAGGAGGAAGAAAGGAGGAAGAAAGGGAGGAGAAAAGGAAGGTGGGAAGGGAGGAGGAAGGAGGGAGGAAGGAAGGGAAAAGGGGGGAAGGGAAGGGAGAAGGGATGAGGGAGGGAAGGAAGGAAGAGTGGGGAGAAGAAGGTAGAATGGGGGAAGGGAGGGTGGGAGAGAGCAGGAGGGGAGGGGAGGAGAGGGAGAATGGGGACAGAGTCCCAGTAGGCCAGGCAAAGGGGAGCCAGAGGCTGAGCGCCAGAGGTGACCAGACAAAGGAAAGGGATAGAGAAAGACACACACACACACACACACACACACACAGCCTGGGCTAGGGGGAGAGGGGGGAGAGGGGGAGAGGAAGGGGGTGAGAGGGAGAGGGGAAAGCCAGCCTGAGAGAAGAAGACAGGGACAGGCAGAAAGAGACAAATAAGGAGACTGAGAGAAAGAGGCAGAAAGACCCGGAAAGGAAGGCTCACGGAGAGGAGGAAACCGCGACAGCAGTGGAGGGTGTTGAGGAGACAGTGGCCTGTGTGTAAGAGACTACAGACAGATGTAAGGAGATGAACAGGGGGACAGAGACACAGGCTGAGGTGAGGACAGGGAACGGAGCACGTGTAGACAAGGAGGGAAGAGGGAGGGAGAAGACAGAGCCAGGAGCCTACAGCAGCCTGCCCCCCCCCCATCCAAGCCCTCCCCTGACACCTGGTCCAACTCCCCAGGTGCCCTGGGGCAGGCCCTGCTCTTAGGGCTTCAGACTAGAGCAGTTGTTCTCAACTGGGAGTGATTTTGCCCCCAGGGGACGTTTGACAATGCCAGGACACATTTCTGGTTGTCACAAGGGGGGGCACACTACTGGCATCTAGTGGGTAGAGGCCAGAGATGCCACCGAACTTCCTCCTGGGTATACCACAGCCCCTACAACCAAGACTCCTTCTGACCCCAGATGCTAATGGTGCCGGTTCAGTGCAGACCCTGGCCCCAGCCTGCCTCCATTTGAACCCCAGCTCTGCCACAAACAACTTGTGTGAGCTTGGGCAACTTTTATAGTTTCTCCATGCCTTGGTTTCCCCAACTATCCATGTATAAGTTGGTTGCTATGAGAATCAAATGAAGTAATCAGTGTGAAACACTTGGCACAGGTCTGACACATGGCATGTGCTCTCTAGATGTTAACTACTGCTATTATCGGCTCATTTTCCCTGCACAGCAATGCCGAGGAGGTGACTTGTCCCACATCACACAGCCTGCGTGATGGCTGAGCCCAGTGCTCCTACACAGGCTCTTGCCGCCCCTGTCACACTACAGGAGACGTCCGGGCTCACCATCTCCCAGCCCAGAGTGTACAACCTGATTTCACTGCTTGTCGGCTGTGTGACCTTAATGTTTCAACACCCTGTGCCTCGGTTTCCTCATTTGTAAAAGGGGGCTCGTCCTAGAATCTGTTGAGAGAACTTAAAAGCAAAATCACAGCCCACAGCAAGTGTTCAATAATAGCTGACATAGACCTCAACGTGTGCCCAGAGACTAGCATAGTGCCTGGCACAGGGTGGGCACTCAGAGACTTGTGCAGGAAGGAGGAATTAGGGAGAATGGTGGGAGTCTGAGAAGAGGAGCCTCTGAGAGAGGAAAAGCAGTGGGAGATCTAATGAAGAGTCACAGGGAGAAGAGAGGAGAGGAGAGAGATCCAAGGAAAAGATGTGCGAGTAGTTCATCCTACAAACATTTATTGAGCATCTACTGTATGTATGCAGATGTGAAAGCAGCGGGAGTCCCAGGCCAGAAACACTGGCCACCTTAAGTAGGTGTGACTCCGGTGTGAACAGCACACACCAAGCAGGGTCCTGGGGAGGAGGAGACAGGGAGGGAGGGCAGCTGGAGCAGATGGCCAGAGCGAGGCCAAAGTGGGTCTGAGGGGAGAGAGAGAATGGAAAGTGAGGAGAAGCTTCTAGAAGGGCCAGCCTCCAGTCTCAGAAAGCCTGAAAGAATGGAGGCTAAGAATAGAGAGGAGAGAGGAGGAGAGAGTAGAGGCGATGGAGGGCCTGACAAAGCAAGGCTGGGAGAGATCAAGGAAGGGGAATAAACCAAGAGACAAGGAATGACGCGAGGAAACGAGCTGGCACGATGGAGAAGAAATCTCAAAATAAATAAAAGTGTGATGGAGCTTAGAGGGAGGGGCACCAGGGGACGAGGAGATTCCAGTCACCAGTCACCGGGGAGGAGAGGGAGGCGGGGAGAGGGACAGGGCTGGGGCTGGAGAGGAAAATTAGAGGGAGCCGGATGGGAGCAGGATGGGAGTGAGGTAGAGCCTGGTGGGGGAGGACCCACAGGGGCCCCAGCAGGTCCTGCTCCCTTTTTGCCCAGAACTTCAGCAGCTGATCAGACCCCGTTGTGTGTCTGGTTGGTGACAGCACAGCAGGACAGAGGTAGATGGTGGTCATGTCCCCTGTTACCCTGCGCCCACCTACCCGACAGCCCTCAGGAATCCCCCCAACTCAAGACATCTATGGAAGTT
Organism: Vulpes lagopus; assembly: GCF_018345385.1. Taxonomy (NCBI): domain Eukaryota; kingdom Metazoa; phylum Chordata; class Mammalia; order Carnivora; family Canidae; genus Vulpes; species Vulpes lagopus. Next base: position 14,242,111 of record NC_054841.1, read on the forward strand.
GCTGGTCCTAGCGGACTTCATGCGAAACAACCTCCTACAGAGGCCTGGGTGTGTGCGTGTGGAGGAGGGGGGTCTCCTCGATTAGGCTGCGCCCTAGAGAGATGGGACTGAAGAGGAAGCCGGAGTAGCCGGGAGGAAGAAGCTGGGTGGGGCAGGAAAGACCTCCGGCAGCGGCAGCTCCAATTTCAAGAGAATGGGCAATCGGGCCTGCTCGGAGTTGGGGGCAGTGGGGAAGGTGGGGGTGGTTATTGGGAGGCTCAGGGGGCCAAGGGGGCACTAAACTTAGGCTGTCTTGCCTGCTTACTTCGCTGGTTGCAGGTAGGTCCAGCATGGCCCCCCCGCCCCCCGCCGCAGGAAAAGCCTCAGGGGTCCTCCTGGGAGACCCGACCTAGCACCTCCCTGGGGACCGGCCCCCGGCCTCTGTCCACGTCCAAGCACAGTGGTTGCATCTGAAACTGGCGGCTCTGTGCAGGGGCCTTTCCGGGCGGCCGCTGGAGGAGCCTGCCCCCACCCTCCCTGCGCCCCCTCTCTCTGAAGCCGGGCTCCCGGAGCAGTGGGAGGGACATGGGGAACCCTAGACGCAGGGAAGTCAGGTGAGGGGGAAGGGTCGGGTCTCCCACCGGGACCTCCCGGGAGCTGCCTGGCGGGGAGGGAGACGGTCCCCCCTCCTGGGGGCGCTCCCTCCGCGCGGATCCGGCGCCGAACGAAGGAGGGGCGCCGCCCCCCCAGGGGTTTCCTGCGTCTGGGCCGCCCCGGCGCGGGCGAGGCCGGCCCCTCTCGGCGGGGGAGGGGCGCGATCGGGGCGCGGGGGCGCGGGGGGGCGCGGGCGGGGGCCGGGGCTCCCGGGCTGCGGGGTCCGGGCCCGGTGGCCGCCTGCGGCGCGGCGCGGCGCTCCTGCCCGGCGGGCGCTGCATTCTCCGAGTCTCCACCAGAGGCTGCGGGAGGAAGGAAGGGATCCGTCCCTTGCACACTTCCCCCCTAGTCAGACACGCACACTCCCTCGCTCCCGCTCGCTCACTCCCTCGCTCCCTCGCTCTCTCGCTCACACACACGCGCGCACACGCCGCCGCGGCTCCCCCTCTCGCGCCCGCTCTCCCTCCGGCTCCTCCGGGCGGCCGCCGGGCTCCGGACTCGCCCGCCCGCCCGCCGCACGCAGCGTCCCGAGGCGGCAGGACCGGGGCAGCCCCGGGCCGCTCCCCGAGGTAAGGGCGCAGGGGTGCCGCGGGAGGGGCGGCCGGATCGCCGCCCGGGGAGGCTGGCGGGCCGGGAGGGAGCCCCCTGGCCGGCGGGAGCGGCCCGGCAGGCGGCGCAGGGGGCGAGCCTCCCCGCCGCAGGGGGAGCCCGGGTGCCCGCGCCCGGCCCCCGCGCGCCCCCTCCTCTCGGCGGGGCGGGCGGGAGGGAGTTTCCCACGTCCAAACTTTCCCCGGCGCGGAGCCGAGCCGCCTGTCGGCCCGGAGCCCGCGGCCCCCCGCTCCCACCCCCGCCCCGCCCGCCGCGCGCCCGGAGCCGCCGGGACCCCCGCGGGCAGCAGGGGGGCGGCGCGGGGGGCCGAGCGCGCGCGTCCGGAGGGGCTGGGGCGGGGGCGCGCGGTCCCCCGGGGCCGGGCCCCAGGCGCTGCCCGCGCCCCCACCCCCTGCGGCCGGGGCTCGGCTGCCGGGCCCCTCCCAGAGGCGGGGTCCGGGGCCGGGAATACCGCACGGCGCGAGCGCGAGCGCGCGGTGTGTGTGTGCGAGGTCGTGCCGCGTCCGGGGCACCCGGAGGCCGACCCGAGGCGCGGCGACACGCACGGCTGCGGCCACCCCGGGGGGCGGGGCGAGCCGGCCCCCCCGCGCGACCCCGCTGCCCTCGGGCCGTCGGACCGGCCGGCGGACCCGCGCTGCCCTCTTCCTCCCTGGGACCCGGCTCGGGGAACGCGCCCCCCTCCTCGGGACACGGATCCGGCCCGACGGCCTCACGTCCAAACGGAGCGCCACTGGGGACTGACCCCCGGGGGCCGGGGCGCTGAAGGGCGAGTTGGGGATTTTGTGGGCGCGCTCGATGCCCGGCCACCGGCGATCGGCGCGGCCCGGACCCGAGACTTGACCTCCCCTCGGCCTCCTCTCTGGCACCGTCAGGCCCCTGCCCCAGCCGGGGGCGGCTGGAGACTCCAGGCCGGCCGGGCTGCGACCCGAGGAGCTAACCCGGAGTCCCCCGAGGTCTCCCCGGCTGCAGGGCACCCCCTGGTGGCGGGCAAGGACGCCGCCGTTGAAGCCGCCCGAAGGCTTCCTACCCTCGCGCTGGGAGGGTTCCTGCTTCCCAGTCGGCCCTCCCAGCCCTTTAGGCCTGGCCGGAGGTTGCGCGTGGCAACTCCGTTCTCTTTGGGTCTGATTCCAGCTCTGTCTGGGTCCCTGGGGCTGGCCAAGGTGCACAGGACAGGCCGAGGCCCATTCGAAGGCTCAGCCTGCTGCCAGCCCTCCCCTCGGCCCCTCCAGCCGGGTTCTGGATCTTAGCCTCTTCCCCCTCTAGTCAGTGCTCCTGCCCATATCAGCATGACCATGGCCTTGGAACCCATAGGCTCCCCGCTAACCATCGTGCCCCTCCGCTCCTCATTAGTGCTTGTCTGTGAGTGCCCCCAATCCTACTTACTCCTATTCTACAGCCCTATTTAGAATTTGGCCTCTAACACCTACACTGACATCCTTTGGTCCTTGCTCATCTATGACCATATCTCTTCCACTCATCTTCCATCCTGCGTGCCCCAGTTTCTCTCTGTAGCAGTCACCTGTTCCCTAACCCCCTGCCTGCGCCAGCTACTCTCCACTCCACCCCTACTCCTCTTTTTTTCCGGGTGTCTGGGACGCTCCTCTTCCACTCCTCCTGGCAGGGAAGGCCACTGTCAACATTTGAGCACTGCTTCCTGAGGGTGTCTGTGTGCCCTTCTGGGACCATCTCTGCCAGCGCCTCCGGGGAATGTACTTTGCAAAGCCAACCAGGTCTCTCTCAGCCAAGGGGCAGCTAAAGGGCCCTCTTAGCTGACTCCTGGAGAAGAGAAACCCCTTCTGCCATCACAGTGTGATCCTGCCATCACACTGCGGTTAGGTTGGGAACTTCTTGCTTCCTCATTCTTTGTGACTGTGAGCACCCCCCACCCTGGGCTCTCCTCTTTCCCATTTTAAGGTCTGGCAAACAGAGGCCTGGGTCACACAGTAAGCTCCAATTGGAGCCAGAGCGGGTACCCAGGAGCCTTGACTTCCAGGCCTCACCAGCTCTCATATGTTGGGCAGGTCTGCAGGGCTGGGGTGGGCTGGAGTGGGGGGGAAGTGGGGCAGTGGGGCAGTGGGGCAGTTTCTTGCCTTTGAATTGCAAGCAGAACAAGAAGATATCTTGCTTAAAAGCAAGAGGTATTTAAGTTAGACCCGCAGTGCTCCTGGGCCAGTACCCAGGAAAAGCTGTCAGAGTGCCTTTGGTGGAGAAGCCTAAGGAACAGACATGGAGGACACAGCCCAGCCCCTAAAGATGTGTGTGGCCCTGTGCCAGTCACAGCCTTTCTATAAAGTGTGTGATCTCAAGCGTTTCTGGTGGTCTGGAATAATTGTGCCTAGAGGCAGGACTTCCAATTCCCTAGCCACTTCTTTGCTTTTCCAGAAGCCTCTGCAGGAGCACTGGAATCGCAAAGCTGTCAGAGGGGGGTGGGCAGGGACCCCAGGAGGGCCTATCTCCTCCCAGTAAGCAAAGTTTGGAGCAGCTACTTTATTTAGGAGTCAGCCAATTAAATTTCCTGTCCTCTCTCTGTTCTTTTTTTCCCCCTTTTTTTTCTTCCATCAGGAAGCTCCATTCGGAAATGCAGCCTCAGGTATTCTGAGAGAGAGAATGATTCCTGTTTATATAACTCGGGCAGCAGCCGGCTCTCTCAGCTCGGCCTGGGAGGGGGTAGGGGCTGAGGATGGAGTCAGGCGCTTCTTGGGGGAAGAGGAGACCCTAAAGAGGTTGCTTGAGCTGGGGGCTTCCCCATCCTGCCTGGGAATTGGCCCAAAGAGGGCGCTAGGGGTCAGGGACGAGCCTGGAAATCCACTCCCATCAGGCTGAAAGAAGACCCAGGCCTCAGGCCAGACGGGAGAGAGAAGCCTTGTGCTCCCAGTGAGGGTGGGCATACCCTCCACCTCCCCGGAGGCCTCAGAGCGCCCTTAAGATGGAGCTCTTGAGTAGAGGTCTCTGCTTCCTGGAACCTTGTGTTTTGATAAAAGCCTCTCTAAAGAAGGCCTTGTGTGGTTTGTTGTTGTTGTTTTTCACTGTCCAGACAGTCTCCTGCCTCAACTTTTTCATCAGGGCAGTGGGTATAATCAGACTTTGTCTTTTCTCCTATGGAGGAGGCAAGAACTAACAAGAAGCTTGTCTGTAGAATGGTCCAAGCTCTACATATCTGCCAGAAGGAAGGTTTTCTCATTGAGGATGGTGCAGAGTGGCTGCTGGGAAATGGATACAGGACAGAGTGGTTGGAGGTACAGCTGTCATGTACAGTTGGGCAGGTTGCTGAGTGTCCGAAGGCACTCAAAGCAGGAGGAGAAAAGAGGCTGAAATCCATCGTAAGCTCTACTCAACAAATCAGGGGCTGTAAAGGCAGACTGTGTCCTCCTGGAGAAAGGAACATTTTCCCTAATTTGCGAGGCAGTCTTCATGTACTAACCAGCCATGGGGCTGTAAGGCTACAGGCCTCGCAAGGAAGTTGCCTTTCTTTAATGCCCACTAAGGTGGCCCAGCTGGAGGTTAAGCGCGGCTCACTCCTCTCACACTCAGTGCTCACGGTTCTCCCACGGTGGGGACACACCTTTCTCAATGTGTGAGTCTGGGTCGGAACATTTGCAGAGCAGGGACCTGGGCAAATTCCTTTACCCGCTCTGTTCCTTTCATGCCTGGCCAGCAGGCCCCTTCGTGCCATCACACTGGGGTTAGGCTGGGAACTTCTTGCTTCCTCATCAGACTCACAAGCCTTCGTCATCCATTGGCTACCAGCTCCCTCTGTGTGTATATAAATAACTGACTGAGAACATGGCCTTGGGAATCAGGCCAGCCTGGATTGGTGACTTTCTGGCTGTGTGACTTCAGGTAAATTACTTTGCCTCTCTGAGCCTGTTCCTTCCCTGTGAAATGGAAGGGGGGGGGGAAGCAATGCCTGTCTCATTGGGTTGTGTGAAGAGTAAATGTGCAGGAGTATGTCTGGTGCCTAGCGTAGTGCCTGGCACACAGCATTCTCCAGATGAAGCAGTATTGTCACTATCATCCCTCCATTTGTATCCCTTGGTTCCCATGGGGCCTACCGGTGATGTTCCTCTGGTTTTATGTGTGACTTTGGCCGCCTGCACCCCTGCGGGAGGGTGCAGTTCTGTCAAAATCACCAGGATCTGTCTCTGACCTCAGGATCCTTCAAGGGACTGCCTGGTCCTTTTGTGCAGCCTAGGTTATCCGGATGGGGCTAGATTCCCATAGATCCGTTGCACCCCGGTCTCTCCCTTCTCTCCCCTTCGGTCCGTCCCATGATCCTTGCTCTGACTCAGACCTCACTGACTTTGCCTAAACCGCGGTGGCAGCCTCCTCCCTGGCCTCCCCGCCTCTGATCTGCAATCCCTGCTGCAGCCAGAGCGATCTTTCTCTAACGCAGGTGGGATCGTGTCACTTGTTTGATTAAAACCCTTCCATGGCTCCCCATCGCCTACTGAATTAAGTCCAGCCTCTGCACCGTGACATTCAAGGTCCTTGTAATCCGTCTGCATCCTCCTTTATCTCCCACTGTGCCTCCAATCCGACACCACTCCCGCTTTCAGCCACACCTGCCCTTCTACCTGGACGCCCTTCCCTTGAAGATCTTTCAAAGCATTAAAAACCCAACTCAAACAGGACCTATTCTTTGCATCTACTTACCCGGCTGCCTGTCTGCCGTCCATCCATTCATTATCCAGTTAAAAATATATATTTGCACATACATGCTAGGTGTTTACTGTGTGCTAAGCATTGTACTAAAGCCTAGAGCTACAACGGTGAGCAAGGAGACAGGATCCCAGCTAACAGGAGCCCAGTGATACCAGAAGGGAGACTGATAAACAATTCCCAGAAGCCACCATAAGAGCCAGTTGTGGCTCCCGGGGGTTGGGGGGGTGAACGGCCGATGCTTCCAGGAGGAAGCGGTGTTTAAGCAAGGACCTGCCTGTGTGTTAGCAGCTATCTAGGCAATGAAGGCCTGGAGAGAGGATGGAGGAATGGAAAGTGGGCTGTGGGGCCAAGAGATGAGAGGTACCAAGGCCCAGAGGTGAGGGGGATAGCGGAGGAATGGCAAGTTCAGTTGCTAAAGAGGAACAGAGTTTTGGGTGCAGGTGTGGGAGTTACAGGACATGAGACCATCAAGGTGGACAGCAGCCCGGTCCTCTGGGTATTGGAAACTACAGGGGAGACTGGACTTCATCTGGGAGCAGTGGGTGCACTGGCGGGTTTTCAGCAGGGGAGTGGCCCAACGGGCTTTGCCTTCGGAAGCCTCGCCCTGCGGTTGGGCCGGGCCTGGGGAGCACAGCAGAGCCTGCAAGGGCTGGTGGAGTAGAATGGGCAGGGCTTGGAGACTTCCTGGATGTTAGGGAGCCGGGGAGCCCTTGTTTTGGATTTGAGAGGCTGTGTGGGTCCTGGGAGGAGGGGCTTTCAAGAAGAGGCAGAGGCCACATAGCTGGGATGCTCAGTGGGGATCCCGATGGACACTGGTGCGGAAAAGACAGCGCCCATCCTGGGAGCTCTAGGCCGGGTGTAGATCTTTATTTTTTTATGTTTTTTTTTCGGGTGTAGATCTTTAAACCCACAGGATGGATGAGATCACACAGGATAGGTCCACAGAATGACAAGAACCTCGAGGGACCCTCACATTTCAAGGGCAGGTGCACCCCGGGAAGCCTTTCTGACCCATCCGGGCACGCGTGACTGCCATCTATACTGAGCCCTGTAGCAATTCCTTTAGATTTTCTTTTGCTCCCTCCTTTGTATTACCCACTAGATCTGTGGTTCTTGACCAGGGGCAATTTTGCCTCCTACGGGACATTTGGTAATGTCTAGAGACATTTCTGTTTGTCACAGCTGGATAGGAGGCTTCGACTAGCATCTAGTGGGTGGAGACCAGGGATGCTGCTAAACGTCCTGCAACACACAGGACAGCCCCCGCAGCAAAGAATTGTGCAGCCAAAAATGTTGAGGTTGAAAAACCCAGCCTTAGATGAAAAGATCCTGAAGGTGGGCACTGGGCTTTTCCATTTGGGTCTACCAAGCGTCTAGCACGGTTTATGGCACAAGGCAAGCACTCCCTACCCTCACTGATTTAAATGGGGGCTTGGGGAGGGGGGCCTCTGGCCACACAGCATGGCAGTCTGCAATACTTAAAGCCCAATCCTACCCTGGGATGCTCGCTCGTTCCCTCCCCAGCAGGCTGCACCAGCCCAAGATTCAGGCACTTGTAGAAGAGGGAAGGATAGGCCAATGGAGAAAGCCTGCCAAAAAGCTGCAGAAGACCCCAGAGGTTGAGGACCCACTGCTGTGAAGGGTTTTCTTTCCTTGTCTTGTTAACTTCTGTCATTTCTTTACCATCCAAGTAAATATATGTTCTTTAAAAAAAAAAAAAACACAACAGGCAAGTTCACAGATAAACAAAATGAGAAAACATGACAACCTACTGATAGGAGCATGGACTCTGGAATCAGAGGAAGCCAAGTTTAAATCCTGACTCGGCCACTTACTAGCTGAGTGAGCCTCTGTTGCTTCATCTGTAAAATGGCTTTAATAAACCTACCTCACAGGACTGCAGGGAAGAGTAGAAGAGGTGATACAGACAAAGACTCAGTGCAATGCGGGGCTGCTAGTTGTCAGTACAGAGTGACTACATATGCATGTGTCAACTCTGTGTGTGTGTGTGTGTGTCTTTTTATATAAGAAAGCATTTTTAATTAGCCATAATCCCACCACCACTTGGCTAACATTTCAGTGCATATCCTCCTTGACATATATAGATTTTTAAAAAATAAAAATGGCATCTTGCTTTACACATATGCCTTTGTAACCTGCTTTTTTCACTCTATAATATATTGTGAATGTCTTGCCATTTCGATAAATATACATCTACATCATCATTTTTTAAGAGCTGCATGGTTCTCCATTGTGTGGCTGGCCCATAATTCATTTAACCAGCCCCCACTGTTGGACACTTGGGTTGTTTCCAACACTTTGCCATTACAAACAATTCTGCGATGAACATCCTTGTACACACATCTTCACGTTCTTGTCCAGTGATTTCCTTGGGGACCACTTGGACATTTTTGGCAGAAGGCATGTGGCCCTGACCAGATTCCACAAGTAGAAGTCCTTGGGCCTGGTGAGGAGAGAGTTGGGGATCCTCGGGGAAGGGAGAGGATGCTGGATGGCAGTGAGAGACTGGACTTCTCTGTGAGCAAAGAAGGAGGTGCTCCACCCTACCTCTCTGTTGTTGCTGTGGTGCTTGCAGAGTAGGGAATGGGGGGTGGAGAGGTGGACTCTGTGTGTGTGTGTGTGTGTGTGTGTGTGTGTGTGATGGGCAGAGTGACAGACACCAGGCAGGCAGAGAACATGAGGTGGATGGGCCCAGGCAGGCTGATGGATGGGGAGCCGAGGCAGATGGATCCAGGTCAGTGGGCAGACAGGATGATGGGCAGTGATGAGCTGGACAGATTCAGGTGACCACGTGGAGGACTGTAGCCTCCCAGTGGGGCCCACGGGAACCCGGGGCTGCAGTGGCGTATTCAGGGAAAACAGGGGAGTTCAGGGACATGTAGCCCAGGCCCTGAGGCCAAGAGGCTCTCAGGGCTTCTATCTTCTGTCAGCCAAGCAGCTGTATTTAGGATTATACATTTGAGAGGTGAAAGGGCCTTTAGGAGTGGATGGGCCCAACCCCATTAGGTAGATTGGAAATGAGGCCCAGAGGAAATGGGGACTTGCCCAGGGTCCTACAGTGTCGCAGTGGCAGACTGAGTCCTTGCCCCCTCATTTCATCTACCATCATTTTCATTTTTTTCACATGAGCCCTCACCTGGGCTTGCAGGGCTGGGGACTAGGGCAGCAGGGGAGAAGATGACAGTGGGGAGAGGGACTGGGAAGTCAGAGTGCCCCCATCATGAATGTCTGTCCAACCCCCTGCCAGAGTTCCCTGTGTATCACACTGCTGTGCCCTGGTGGGAGCACCTACCCAGGAGTGGGACCGCCCCATCCCATCCTTCCTCTGCCACGTACTAGTGGCCTGACCTTAGAAAAATTGCCCAACCATGGGCCTCAGTTTCCTCATCTGTACCTACCTCTTAGGTTCATTAAGAGCACCGAATGAATTACTGGAAGTAAAGCCCTTAGAATAGTGCCTAGCGCATAGTGAGCGCTCTATATCCATTAACTACTATGATGCTATTTTAACTTTTTTTCTCCCTTTGAATTCTGTATGGGTTTGTGTGCACCTGCATGCTCAGAAGCAGGCTGTATCTCCTTGAGGGCAAAGATTGTATCTTTCTCATCCTGCATCCTCCCCCTCCCTCATTAGGGGCCCTTAAACCAGTTGAGCACATAGTAGATGCTCCACAAATGTGTCTTGATGAAGTGGCTGGTTTCATTGTATCTGGTTGAAGGGATTGGGGAAGGTTTCATTGGGGAGGCAGCACTTGAGCTGTGTGTTGAAGTCTAAGATGGCATCACCACAGGTGGAGGTGGCAGGGAGGGTACTCCACGTGGTAGCGACAGCATGAGCAAAGGAGGGGAAGCTTGGTGAATGTTCGGGTCACAGCCAGGCTACATAATACAGAGGACATAAGGGAGAGGGATGAGAGGGGGCCCGAAAGGGGAGGTCCAGCTGAATTCGGAAGTGTGGAGCTCCAGGCAGTGGGAGTCATTGAAGTTTGTTGACTGGAGTTGAGCTGTAGAAGATCATGCCGATGGTATTGTCTCAGCTTCAGCTTGAAGGAACAAGAAAGGAAGTGCAGGGCACAGGCTGCTGAAGTTGTCCAGGAGATAAGTTGGGGGCTTAAATGAGGTCACAGAGAACTAGGGCCAACGGGAAAAGGAAATAGGACCCAACCAGATCTGCTTGGTTGTGGGAGATGACAGAGAAGTGAAATACGACTAGGTCTCAGGCCTGGGTGTCTGAGAGAACTGGGACTCCTTAATCAAGTTAAGGAGTCTATACTTGGGAGATATGGGGAAAAGTTGAGATGCCAACTGAGATTATTCATCCATCCAACATCCTGTCTAAGCCATCCTTTCTTCCATTTATCCATCCCATTCTTCCTTCCACCCACCCATCTGTCCATCCATCCATCCATCCATCCACCCACCTGTTTATCCATTCATTCATCCATCCATCCATCCATCCATCCATCCATCCTTCCACTCACCTGCCATCCATCCATCCATCCATCCATCCAACCATCATCCTTTTGCCCACCCACCTCCATTTAAACATCCATCTGTCCATAGGTCATCCACCTCCACCCTGCATCTATCTACCTGTCATCCACCGCCACTACTAACACTTGTCTTTGTTATTCATCCATCAATCCACCAAGTCATTCATCCATCCAAGATATGCTTCTTGTGAGCCTCCAGTATGCCAGGCTGGTAAAACCCTGCCACAAGCACTTGGAGATTCCTGGTAATAAATATAGTAATCAGAAAGGCCAATGGAGGGACTGGGATTCGTTTACCTAAAGGAGAGAAATTTGAGAGGAGACTTTACATCTCTGAAGCTATGACAGATGCCCTGATAAAAGGTGGCCTGCAGATCAGCTGTATTCTATTCCTAGAACAGAACAGAGGAAATTGGCGGCACTTGCAGCTGGAGGGATTAAAGTTAGCTTGGAGGGAGAACTACCTTACTGATCATTGCTGGTGTCTGAAGTGCCTACTGATAATGTGCAGGGGCTGCAGCACGGTACGAAATCCATATGGGTGAGTTAGAGGGAATAAGTGCCAGCTGGGCATTTAGGGCATAGTGAAGAAGGACTCAGGGCTCAACCTGGTGGGTGTGTGGAGAAGCAGAGGACCAAGGTGAGGGGGCTTTTGGGGAAGGGGCCTGTATGGGCCAAGGAGACAATTGGAGCTAGGATGAGCCCGGATAGAATAGGGTACTTAGCTGTTGGGTTGGGAGGAAAGAGTTGCACTTAATTCCCCAAACACCACTCAGAAGGGCGGGTGTGTGTGTGGGGGAAGGACTCAGCCTCCTCTCCTGGCCCCCGGCCCTTCCTACGCTAACATTTCTCTTGGGGGCCAGATTCTCTTACGCAGTCCCGATACCTCCCAGTGCCTCTGCTCCATTGATTTAGCCCTAGGTCCTCTCGCTGAACCCATGTCATCTCTTCCGAGTGTCGGTCCCAGTCCCGGGGGACCCCCTGTCACTGTCCTCACAAATCCCAGGGCCCCCTGCTGAGCCCCTGGCCGGAATTCCCTCCTCCAGTGTCCCCATCTTTTCTCTGAGCCGCATCTCCTTGTGGAGACTCTCTCCTCCCAAATTGCCAGCAGAGCTCATGCTCCCCTTTACAACCCCACGCCCCACCTGGAGCCCCCAATCCTCTCCCTGAGCACCGTGCCCTCCTGAAGACCCAAGTCCCTCTCTGAGCACCCCGCCACTTGACTTAGCTGCTGGCCCCTGTTCCTAACAAGATTCTGGCTCTTTTTTGAACCCTCATCTTCTTCCTGAGCCCTGTTTCCTCAGGGGGCCCTCCGCCCCCTTTGCAGAGCCCTGGTGCCACCCCCATCCCAGGACCCAGACCTCCTTTCAGGCACTGCCAGTGGCACGTAGTGACTCCTGCTCTGAAGCCACCCCTGGGGCTCTACACCAACCCCGTCAGCCATCAAGACCCTCCCACAGCCTCCTCGGTACCCTGGGGGGCTTTGGGGAGGGAGGGGCTCGTAGGACCCCCAGTGGGCTGGACTGGGGTGGGGGCGGAGACCAGCAGCTTTGGCAGCCAGGCTCTGCTTGTGGGCCCGGAGAATCTGGAGACTCGCAGCGACTCACTCTCGCAGCTTCTGGGTTAGGAAAACAATCACAAATTAGAGAAAATGCTCTGGGAAATTGCTCTGCTGCGCGAGAGGGAGGCCGCCTCGGGAGGGAGGCAAAGAGGCTCCTAAGCCAGCAATGGCTCCCTGTGGCCTCACCCATCCACTCCAAACCATCTGCTTGGCATTTGAGGCCCCATCCCATCATCCGACATGGTCACCCGCCGAGCCCTGACACACCTGCTCCAGCTAAGCCACAGCTCCAAGGTCCCAATCCCACCTGTGGGCCTTTGTTCACCTGGGCCGAGCTCTGCCTTCTCTCCAGTCTGAATGCCCCCTTCCAGCCCTTCACGAGCCCTTGTCCCTTGTCTCTCTGATAGTCCCTCGAGGACAGGAACTATCACTTGCACTAGAGGCAGACAGAGCTGGGCACCAGTCCTCACCTGATACACATTAGCTGGGTGCCTTTGAGCAAGTCTCTTTTGATGTCCTGAGCCTCGGTTTCTTCATCTATAAAATGGGGAGAGTGAGACCTCCCTTGCCGGACTGTGATGGGAGTCTGTGAGGTCACGGGTACTGCTTACAGTGGGTACCAAGGTAATGAAGGTGCCCTGAATCCAGTGCCTGACACTCAGGTCAGATCTTTGGGCCAGCATTTAGCTATGAATGTCCACGTATCAACATCCCTAATCGTCTGCTCGGACTCAGCTGCCTTCCATTCCCCTACTGAGAAGATACAAAAAGAGGGCTCATGAGCTTCAGGACTGCCAAGTGGGGTTGGGGGGGGGGGTTGGGAGGTTCCTGAGAGAAGACGAAGCAGTAAATGTTGAACAGTTACGAGACTTCTGGCCATTGGGCAAGACTCAAGGTCAGGCCATCTTCAATCAGGAGGAATTAGGACGGTAGCTGAGAGCATGGATTCTCAAACCAGACTGTCAGGGTTTGGGTCCCTTCACTGCCCACCCTAGCGGCCAGACCTTGCACGAGTGACTTAACCTCCTCAGGTTCCCCATCTGGAAAATGGGGACAGTAATCACAGTACCTGCTTCACAGGATTCTGGTGAAGAGTAAATGAACTAGTATTTGTACAACACTTACAACACTGCCGGGCATCTCAGTAAGGCCTATAACGCGATTCGTTTAATAAAAATGATGCGGGGGATGCAGGGACATAGGAGTGGGCAGCAGGGGAGCTTAAGCCAGATAGGAAATGGGCTTTCAGACTTGAGTTTTTGCAGAGCTAGAGCCCAGCCAGCTGCCTGTCAGATTGGGCTCTCTTTCTGAGTAAGGAGAGCATGGGCTGTTCTCGAAGGAGCAAGGCTTTTTCTGGAGACCACTCAAGTGCCTCATTTGGAGCAGCATGGGCCCAGGGACACTGCACACAGAGGCAGGCTCTGCAGAGGGCAGCAGGGAATGGGGCTGAGGCCCTTGGCTGTACCTCTGAGCCCCCCTAGAATTCACCTGCTCTTTCTTCTGGCCCGATGCTGGTTCCTGACCGGACTACCCTTCTTGTCAGTGAAACGTGAGCCCACTGCTGTCTCTCCTTGATGAAGGGAGACCAAGACACTCTGCCAGCAGCTCTCAGAGAAGCTCCCCCTGCTGCCTCCGCTGTCTGGCTGAGCCAGGACTGGAGGGGTGTCCTAGAGCCCCCTCCTCCATTATAGCCCAGTCCAGAGCATCTGCTCTGGGCCAGGCCTGTGCTGGGCTCTGAGGGGGCGGGGGGCCACCATAGGCCACCATGGGCCAAACCCAGTCCTCATCCTTGAGGAATTTGGGAGAAGCAGCCAACTCCTGGGCTTCCTCTTCTTGGCCTCAGTTTCCTTATTGAACTTTTTCCTTTTTGCAGAGTGGTCTCCTCTCTTTCCATCCTTCTTCCAAGGCTCCTCCCCAAGCAGAGGAGGGAAGGGCCCCGTGGAGGAGAGAGAGTTTGTACAACTGGGGGCATGGCTGGAACTTCTGATTGGCTGGCCAGGCCCATTCTTTTTCCCTAGTTGCCATGGCAGCCATTTCCTGGGGTTGTCAGTGATGAAACTCATAATATTGTTTTCAAATAATCCGTGTAATTGAAATAACAATTGAGCTGTTAACTCGTCTCTCACACCCGGGCTAGGACACAGCCGCCTCTCCTACACCCTCCTCCCCAGTCCAGGAAGCTCCTGCCCCTCCCCACCTCTTCGCTGAGGCTTCAGCCCCTTCCCAGGGAAGGAGGAAAGAGGAGGTCGCTTCCCCCTGGAACCCTAGAAACTCAGGCCCCCAGCGCTGAACTGGAACCCAGACATCAGAAACACACTCCCTTTGTCCCCACCCCCACCCCCACCCAGGGACAGACGAGGTAGGGACTGTGACCAGGGTCACACAGGAAGGAAGCAGCCAAATCAGGACACGAAGTTCTGTTTTTCAGCGGAAGTTGGCCTTGATTGATGGGTGGCTTTGAGGGACTGGCATAAAACCACAGAGCTGTCCCTTCTAAGGACTTGATCTGGTATGAACATCCTTACCCCATTTTCCAGGTGAACAAACTGAGCCCTGCGAAGTTAAGCTTAATACAGGTGTTCTAGTAACTTTTCAGAAAATACCTATTGAATGGATGGATCCCAAAGGGCACCTGCCATGTCTCTCCCTCTGTCAGCCCCTGCTCCCCCCCAACCAGGAACAGACACATGCTTTCTTCAGTCAGAGAACTTCCTGGAAGAGGGTGTTGAGGCAATCTGGGGACATGTGTCTTAGAGGAAGAGGAGGAGAGATTCCTGGAGGAGAGAAGGGAGGGAGGGAATTACTGCCCCCACCCCCCCATCCTCCCTCCCCACCCCCACCCCCAGCTTAGGTCTGACGCTGTGTCCTCAGAGCATAAATGTGAAGAATGCAGGTCCCTGCCTCGTCCTCAGCCTGGAATGGACCAAAAAGTAGAAGCAAAGCTTTTTCTAGGATCACTGTGCACACACGGGATACAGGTCTGCACAGCCAGCTCCCTGTCGCAGCAGCTCCACTGAGGATAAAAGCATTTTTTAAATAGCGTCTGGTCGCTGTCCAAGGCCCTTGCTGGGTCCGCAGACTGTGGGGGTGGTGGGGGCGGCAGGCACTTGCTGGGAGTGGGGGTGGGGGCAGTCTTCTGAACGTGAGACTGGGTGACAGCAAGAGGTTGGCTTCCTTCCCTGGATTCTAGTGTTGGAACCGCGAAGGGTCTTGGCAACCATCTACTCCTGCCATTCATTCATTCTTATTTATTCAACATTTAGTGAGCACCTACTCTGTGCCAGGCACTGTGTGGGCCATGAGGATATAAGGATTAGGGACACCCAGTCTCTATTTTCAAGGACTCTTTCATTCTAGAAGGGAATACACACACACACACTCACACACACTCGCATGCACGCACCCCTAACAGCTGCCAGTGCCCCAGAGGGTTAGCAGGGGGTAAGTACTAAGGAGGTAGCACTCTGCTTGCAAAAATAAGAAAGATCTCTTGGAGCAAATGACTTGGGCTCAGTCTTTTTTTTTTTTTTTTAAGTCTTTATTTGTTTATTTGAGAGAACATGCACGAGCGGGAGGGAGGGGCAGGGGGAGAAGCAGGCTCCCCATGGAGCAGGGAGCCCGACTTGGGGGCTCAATCCCACGACTCCCGGATCATGACCTGACCCCAAGGCAGACCCTTCACCGACTGAGCCACCCAGGCACCCCTCAGTCTTGAAGGATGAGTAGGGGTTCTCCAGGTGGATAGTGGGGTGAACAGTATTTCAGTGGAGACAGCATAAGCAAAGGAAAGGAAGTATTCACAGTTGGGAGAAGTTCTGTTGGCTCAACTCTTGGCTGCCTTTGAGGAAACTGGATTCTGAAGAGGGGCAGTGACTTGCCCCAAGGGCCACCTTGCTTTGGGGCACAGCAAAGACTAAAACACAGCATACTTTACTTTGTCAGAAAACCCAAACATCAGAGCTAGGTGGGGCTTTGAAAGATTAGTTCAAACTTCCCATTTTTCAGATGGGGAAACAGGCATCAGGGATGTCCCAGAGTAAGGATGTGACCAAGCTGGGACGTGAAAGCTGGTCTATCTGATATCAAAGGCGGAGTGATCTTTCCCGAACCAAAGCTGGGAGCATGGCAAGTGCCATCTCAGTTCAGCTAGATGGCAGAGGGCTCGGACAAGGACAGGCTGCCCCCGTGGGACGTGTGCAAGAGGCAGGACAGGCAGCCTGCGCCGGCTTCCGTCCCACTGTTGGCACCAACACTTGCACAGGAGGAGCGGGAGTCCAGCAGGAGAGCTTGGCTGCAAGACCTTTCTCTTGGCTGAGTGGACCTGAGCCTGCTTGCAGTCCTGCCCCTGATTCTCTGAGTGACCTTGCATAAGACATCACCCCTCTCCAGGTCTTCAGTTTCCATGCTCATCTGTGTCAGAGGAGGATCCTCCTTGCCTACTCCCTGGGGCAGTTGTCCTTAATAGTAGTGGTGGGGGTGGGGTGGGGTTGGAGGGGAACCCCGGGGGACATTTGGCAGTGTCTGGACACAGTTCGGGTTGTCATAGCTGAGGGACAAGGATGCTACTGGCATCTAGTGGGTAGAAGCCAGGGATGCCGCTGAGCATCCTAGAAAGTGCAGGACAGACCTCACCACAGAGAATTATCCAGTCCAAAATGTCAGTACTGCCGAGGTGGAGAAGCCCTGCAGCTTGAGCCTTGTTCGTGAATATCAGATGAGGCCACGAGAGAGGGCACTGAGCGCTGTGCAGGGCTGCACCCCAAGCTGTAACGCAGAGAAGCAGAAGTGGCCTTGATGTCAGGCAGACCTGGCTGTGTTGAGAGGTACTTAACCTCTCCAGAGCTTCACCAAGGGCTTCATCACTGGAACAGGGGCAGTGATAATGGTACCTATCCCAGGAGGCAGTTGAGAGGGTGCAATGAGGTCACATATGCAGATGGCAGAGGAAGACAGCAACGCAGCAAGTCAGGGGGCCCCCCACCCCTAGCCCCTCCGCTGCAACACAAGCCCTGAGCCTCTGAGCACAAACTCCAGAGCCAGCCCTGCCACTCAGAGCTGTGGGATCTTAGGCACCGTCACCTCTCTGTGCTTCAGCTTCTCATCTGTGCAATGGGGATTACAGCAGTAGCTACCATACAGCCTCGGAGGGCAGATGAAAAGCGAATTAACAGACAGAAGGCGCTTCGAGTGGCACAGAGGAAGCGCTATGCAGTGTCAGCCACCGTTGCACCTATTTCTGTTGTTGCTGTTACACAGGTTCTGTCTGGAACAAGGAAGGCGCTGGTATGAGCTGCAGGACCCGGCTGAGGGCCTGTGCCACCCTGCCTGGCTGCAGACCCCCCTCCGAACAGCTCCCACCTTGCTTGTGCATGATTTCCAGGATCCTGTCTCCACCCCCAGAGCCGGGCAGAGCTGAGAAAAGCTGCATCCACGGGGAGGGGCACATGTGGGCACCTGTACCTCCCTCTGAACTCAGGCCCATCACACCAGCCGTCAGCCTGAACACTCACACCTGAGCCTTGGCTCCTGCCCTGCCCCGCCCCCCAACCGCCGCCCACTACCCCCCATTCAGAGCCTGGCCAGCCCTTCAGAGAACAGACAAACTCTCTCAACAGGCTTCCTCTGCTTCAGCACTATTGACATGTGGGGCTGGATTGTCCTTTGTTGCAGGGACATCTCTGTGCATTGCAGGATATTTAACAGCATCCCTGGTCTCCACTCGTCGAATACCAATAGCTCCCTTCCTCCTCCAGTCCCTAAAATGAGTGCAGGCATTGCCAAGTGTCCCCTGGGTGGCCAGATCACCCCTGGTGGAAAACCACTGTTCTAGAGCTTTGCCATAAAATAAGAGTTCTGTCTTATAGTGTCCTGGCAGAGAAAACTTCTAAAACCTAACGAATGTCCTTAATTTGGGTCCCTGATGCCACCTTCAGCTTTATCCCATTTTCTGACCAAACTTCCAATCCTTGACCCATTCCCCAAACCAGCTGGTGACAAGCAGCAGCTCTAACTCCCATATTCTCAGCCCTACCCAGAATCCTTGAATCTTAACCTCAAATCTAAAACTTCAACTTGTTCCCAACCTCAAACCTTAACTCAGATCCTAATCCTAAACCTTTGACCTGTTTCAAAACTTGAGATTCCTTAACCTCAAACAGAATTCTCAACAATAGTTAACCTCAATAGGAAACCCGCACTTCCAGATCCTTCTAGAACCAGCTCCTAATCTGGTCCCTGTCCCTCTGGCGCCTAGAGGGTCTCTGGCTCAAGCTTCCAGCCTCCTCTCTCCAAAGTAGCCCTAGGTCCTGGGGGAGAGGCAGGATGGGCTACAGGAATAAGAGGCTCCAGGAGGCAACTCTGCCTGTCTCACAATGCCTCCCTTAAAGCACCCCAGGCAACCCATCTGGAAGTTCTATTATTTATCCATTTGTTTATTCAGACATTCAGTGGGCACCCACTCTGGGCAGGCTCTGCCTTGGACACCAGAAAAAACATGGCAAATTGGACCCTTTTTGCTGCCTACTGTTTACTGGGGGAGACAGAGAAGTAGACAAGCAAGTAGACAGATAGCTAAAAGCAATGATTCCAGCATCATTGGAGAAATAGCCACTGAGCACCTGTGCTATGCCAAGCACTGTCCTAAGCACTGGTGATACAGCACTGAGCACAAAAGGCCAAGCCTCTACACATAGAGCTCTTGAAGGGCAAGGAGGCAGAGCAGATATAAGGAAAGTGTAAAATACCAAATAGCATTAAGTTCTTGGTGGAGGAAAGCAGGGTGAGGGGATGGGAAAGACAAGGGATGGAAGAGCTGTTCTATCTCAGGGTGTCAGGGAAAGCCTCACAGGACACAGCCAACTGAGCTGACCTTTGAAGGAAGGCGGAGAGAGAGCCAGGCAGATATCAGGAGCAAGGGTGTTCCAGGTAAGAGGACCAGCAGGTGCAAAGGCCCTGAGGTGGGAACATGCCTACTATATTCAGAGAACAGCCAGCTCCGGTGTGGCCGGAGTAGGGGGCAGGGATGGTAGGAGGGAGTTAGAGAAGCCACAAGAGGCCCAATCATGTCAGATCTTATGGACCATTTTACTCTGAGTAAGACAAGAAGTCGAATTTAAGAGGAGGAGTGTTATGATCTGATTTATGTGATGACACCATGACCGAGAACAGTCTGTAAGGGGCCAAGGCAGAAGCAGGCGGACCAGGGAAGTGGCAGTCGCAGCAACTCAGGTGAGAGATAGGTGATGGTGGCTTGGACCAGGCTGTTAACAGTGAAGGTGATGAGAATGGCCAGATTCTGGATCTATTTTGAGGGAGAGCCGGCGGGATTTGCTGATGGATTGGATGCTGGGTGTGAGATGGCGTGAAGTCAGGAAGGACTCCCAGGCTTTTGGCAGAGGCAGCCAGAATAATGGAGTTGCCAGATACCGAAAAGGGGGAAGCTGGACAAGGAGCCATTTGGAATTTATTTTATCTCATTACTATTTGTGTGTATATCGGGGGTAGAAATTTTGGACTCCATGAGTTTGAAGTGCATCCGGCAGGTGGAGGTAGGAGTGGGCTTGCGGGGAGCGACCACGGTTGGACCCACTCTCTCGGAAGCCAACAGCAGACTGATGGCCTTTCAAGGCATGGGGTTGCCTGCAGTCCCCTCGGGAGCGGGTGTGGACAGAAAAGAGGAGTGACCCAACGCCTCAGCTCTGCAACCCTCCAACATATGGAGAGAGACCAGGTGGAGGTGGTCAAGGTGCAGGAGCCCCAAGGTCAGTGCAGCGTAGGGAGCTGGGAGCGCTGTGTGAGGTACCTTACCTTGGCTGTCTTTGTCACACTTTTTTTTTTTTAAAGATTTTATTTATTTATTCATGAGAGACAGAGAGAAAGAGGCAGAGACACAGGCAGAGGGAGAAGCAGGCTCATGCAGGAAGCCCGACGTGGAACTTGATCCCGGGTCTCCAGGATCAGACCTTGGGCCGAAGGCGGTGCTAAACCGCTGAGCCACCCGGGCTGCCCTGTCACACTTCTTCATGAAGTTGTGCGCTCGTACAGAGAAGGGAGAGGCCGAATCTGGGATAGCCAGGGAAGGCTTCTTGTATTGGAAGTGAGGTCAGGACCCAGCTGTGAGTGATTAATTAAAAATCCCCCATTGGGAAACGTCTGGGTGGCTCAGTTGGTTGAGTGTCTGCCTCCAGGTCAGGTTGGGACCCCGTGACCCCAGGGTCTTGGGATGGAGCCCGGTGGCTGGTGGTGGGCTCCCTGCTCGGTGGGGAGCCTGCTTCTCCTTCTCCCTCTGCCCCTTACCCTGTTTGTACTCACTCTTTCTCTAATGAATTTAAAAAAAAAAAATCCCGCATCAGACATAACTGGGAAAGCGCATTCCAGGGAGAAAGAACAGCATGTGCAAAAGCAGAGGCCTACAGCCACCAGGACGTGCAAACTGAGCTCGTGGTCCCTGACCCTCCAAACTTGCTCTCTTTGTGCCCCCACATCAACAATGGGCCACCTTGGAGGCCTCCCTGACAGGTGCCTTCCCACGGTGTCCTGGGGATTCAGCCTCATGTATGTCTCCAGGGGCAGCTTCCCCTCTCTCACCCTCACTGCCCCCACCCTGGTCCGGGCTACCATGATCACTCACTTGGACAGTGGCCTCTTCTCCTGTCTCCCTGTTTCCTTCTTGGCCACCCCAGAGGGGCCCTCACTGGGTGAGGTGGGGGGCAGCCCGAACAGCGTCCTGGTTGAGTTTGAAAACAGACAAAGGTTCATGCCAGTCTTCTGCTTCAGGAGCTTTTCATCACTTATCATTGCTCTCAGGACAAAACATAAAGTGTACCTCGGCCCAAGAGGTCCTACGTGCTGTGACACCCCCCACCCCCTCACGCCAACCTACTTCTCCTGACCCACCACCTCCTGCTGCCTGTCGACTTTCTCACCTGGGCATCCAGGCAGCCTCAGCCCATGGGTCCATTCTGACCCCTCCACCTGACCTGACCCCTTGCTGTTCCCTCCACCTCCCCTCCCCACGCCCACTCCACTGCTTCAATTAGCACCCACTCATCCCTCCAATCTGAGAGAGTTGGGCTTCTGCACAGAACTTGTTTGATGCCCCCTTTGCTCCCTGTACCTTTCTTTTGTACCCATCACTGTGTAGTTTACTGAAGTCGTGAATTAATGATAATAATAGCTAATGGTTATTGAGTACTTCATGCTCAACGATAAGTGATAGTAAGTATATTACGTGTTTTCATATAGTTTTAGCTCTCTAATTCCTCACACAACCCTCCAAGGTAGCTCCTATTATTATTCCCATCCTACAGAGGAGGAAACCGAGATTCGGAAGGGGTTCTGTGTGCAAAGTCACAGATAGGAGAGAGTCGAACTGGGATGTGGACCTAGATGGCCTGGCTGCAGAGTCCACGAATGTCTGTCTTTTCTGCTTGATGTTCAGCCCCGCAAGATGAGGAGCCGTGTCTGTCTTGTTCATAGCTTCGTCCCCTGCATCCTTCAGAGGGCTCAGTGAATGTTGAATGAATGAATGAATGAATGAATGAGTAGGAGTTTGAGCAGACTGGGTTGGTGGTGTGGGAATGCGAGCAAAGAGGCTGGAGCAGGAGATAGGATGAGATGAGAGCAACCCGGAATGGCAGCCAGATGAGTCCAGAGTTGGCCTGGGGCCACAGGACCCATGGGGCTTTCTGGAGCAGAGGAGGGCGGAGCTCAGTTAAGTGTGTTAGAAAGACCCCGCTGCTGGCTGTTGTGCAGGAGGGCCAGAGGTGGGGTCCTTCTCTGCCCAGCAGCCAGGCAAGATTGGCACCTGCCCCCTCCCACTTGGCCCTATTAGCATTCTGAGTGTGGCTTGGGCTCCACAATTAACACAAAGGTACAGTCATTCATTCTGACTGGCGGACTCGGGGGATCAGCCGATCGGGGGCTGGCTGCGCGGGGCTTCTGCTGGGAAGGCATGTCACAGCACAGCGGCCACCGAAATGAAAAGCTATTAATAATGATCCTGGAACTTCACTCCCATCAGCTGTTTGTTTAAAGGTGTTCGGTACTTGGAGCCGCCTGATTTATGTGGGCAATAACGCGCCCCGGTCGGTCCGCACTTTTTAAAGCAGCGCTAATGGGGTGAGACCGAGACCTCGGGGGGATGCTGGGGAATAAGGCTTGAAGGCCAGGCCTGGTCAGGCTCAGACCTCGACAGGGCCCAGCACTACCTCAAAAGGCCCTGCAGATGGCAAAAGGGAGAGAACCAAAAGAGTGCGCGGGGGGTGGGGGTGGGGGATTTGGGTTCAGATCCAGCAGCCCCTCGGTTTCCCCATCTGCACTTTGAGTGAAAGAACACCTGCCTTGCAGGGGTGGTAGGAGGATCCAGGAGAAGCACACAGTAAGTGCTAAAGAATACCTTCAGTTTCTCCCCTCTCTCTTCTAATAGAAAACTGTCCCCACCACCTGCCCGGGCCTCTCCAGAAAGGAGAAACATTCAGTCCACTTACATGTTTATCAAGGGTCCACAGGTGTATTTGACATTGAGATTTCACACAGCCTCACAACAACGGAGGAAGAGACACAGTGTTGTGCCCATGTTAGCAATGAGAAAACTGAGGGAATGAGACAAATCTAAGGTGACCCAGCTCAGAGTCCACTATACTGTGAGTTCCACGTGGGCAGAGATTTTATGTTTTGTCCAGCACCTTGCAAATGCCTGGCACATAGTAGGAGCACAATATACGCTTGTTGTATTGAAAACAGAAAGTGTCGGAAGCCTGAATCTTTGACTTGGAGGCTTCCTGGCCTTTCTACCGTTTAATCTCATGTGTAGACGTAGTCAGAGGAGCTGGGTCCTATCTTCCCCTCTTGGGTAAATTACTTAATGGGGCCACTGGATCAAATGACTCTGGGGAGGAGTTTCCCAATCTTGGCACTGTTGACATCCTGGGTTGGATGATCCTCTGTTATGGGGCCGTCCTGTGCACTGTAGGATGGTTAGCAGCATCTCTGGCCTCCACCCACTGGATGCTAGTAGCATCACCCTAGTTGGATAAGCAAACATGTGTCTAGACCTTGCAAATGTCCTGTGAGGGGCAAGATCACCCCTGCTTGACAACCACTGCTCTAGGAGTTCTCTCGAAACGAGGCACAAATTCTGAACAGCAGAGGTTTACCTTATGGTTAGAAGTACAAAGAGGAGACAAGACTTGAATGCACGACCTAGCCCATGACTGGAGGAGAAATGTCATATTGACATTTTCACAAAGTCATATCTTCCCACTTGGCCTGTGAAAGAGCAGTCTTCTTGCCAGAGCCAATCACCAGGCTGTTTCTGTCGATGGCGCTGACCTGGTCCACACACAGGTCACTGGATATGTAAGGTTAAGCTTCCCAGAATGCACTGCAGCTAGAAGTGGGGCCACTGGGTCCCTCCTAGGCTCAAAGGTGAGGGAGAAAGCTGAGGCTCTTGGAAATGAAGGGCCAGGAGCCATCAGGCTGGAGTCCAGGGAGAGAGACAAGGGGAAGCTGGCAGCAGGTCAGGGGACAGCCACAGCCTAACAGAGACGAGGAGGCCGACAGGAGTGGCAGAGGGGAGTGAGGGGAAAAATTAGCCGGTGCCCATTCTAGAAGGACAGACACCAGGCCAGCCTTCCTTCTCCAGTAGGCCCCCTCCCACCGTCCCACCTGGGAAAGCCACCCCTGTTCTGCAGGGGACACTGTTTCTTCTGGCTCCAAGTCATCCCTTCTGAGAAGGGGACCCACCCAGGACTCATTACACAGCGGGGTAGACGCGGTGTATGCCTCAGTGGGGGACACCGTGGGTTCCACTTGCAGATTGGAGCACACAGCCCTGTGGCCTTGGCCAAGTCACATGACCAAAGGCACTATTCAAAGGATTTCACGGCCGTGACAGCACAGACACTAACCAGGCAGAGCAGAATCCCTGGAAACAGCCAGGAGGATGGCTGAGCATCCTCAGCTCTGCCTCTGAGCCTCCCGTCTCCACCCGTACGTACACCACGATGACACTCGACCCTGGCATCCACCCCCTGGGGCTCTGGGAGGAGATGGAGATAAAGCACCCAGCGAAGCAACTTGCACACAGCAGGCAATCAATGAATGTTCCTTAGCTTCCCTAGAGGATCTAGAAGGTGCTGAGGTTTGAATTCCCTGCAGTGGGCCCTGGATCCTGGCAGTGCTTCTTCTGTCTTTCCAGGTGTTTAGGGAAGTTTTCTGATGAGTGCCCTGCCCCCCCCACCTCCTCCTCCCCCCAAACCCCCCTGCTCTGGGCCAGGGCCAGGGACCACAGAGGCTGATGGAGATGTGCCAGGTCCGAACACGGCAGCTGCAACCAGCGTACACTGAGCACCTACTCTGGAGAAGCCCCAAGCTGAGGCTGCCAGGGGTCTTCGTCCTGCCTTGGGGCGGGGCGGGGGAGGAGGGTGCGCACCTGGGACACCTGGCTGCCACCACGCATCCCAGACAGATCTGGATCTGTCACTCCAGCCCCGCCCGGCCAGCCCCCTGTTGGTGCGTTCAGGCAGCTTGTCATTACCAGATCCATTTTCTTATCTCCTACCATATCTATTTTTCTGATTCTTACTTAACGAGCTCCCCTGAAAATAAGAAAATCATTGGAACAATTTCCTTAAGTGTGAAAGATTAGTCTGAAATCGGCATTAAGGGGACTAATTACCTTCATTCTCCCACCTTTCCGAGAGCCGTTTGTTAACTGCTTGGACTCATTCATCTGCTGCTCAGGGAAGTCAGACAACAGTTGCCGTGGAGGGCTTCTCCACTCGGCTTTCACTCACAGGGCGTGTGTGCGTGTGTGCGTGTGCATGTGTGTGAGAGAGAGACAGAAAAATGGGGAGCAGGGGTGGGAGGGGAGGAGTCCAGCTCAGCATTGGCACAAGTGGAGTAGGGGGCGCATGAGCCAGCAGCACAGGGCCTGACAATCTCCCAGAGACCTAGGTTCTTTGCCAATAATTCACAGAATGCCTTTGGGGAATTCACTTTGTTTCTTCGGGCCTCAGTTTCCTCATCTGTAAAAATGAGTGTAATTTCTTGTCCTCCAGTAACAGCAATGTCTGGCTTTCACTGGCCAGGCACTGCTCAGGGGACCCCTCCCGATCTTAATCCTCACTGTGGCCCTGAGGGTAGCTGTTCTCATCAGCACAGTGTACCCAGCAGAAAGTGGAGGACCAGAGAGGTTAGGTAACCTGCCCTTAATCACACAGACAGTGAGTTCAGAGCTGGAATTGGAACCTGAGTCTATCTGATTCTGGAGCTCGTGCCCTGTTGACTCTACCCAGATCCCAGACCTCCATCTGCTCCCAGAATCACACTCCCAGTGAAGTCTGAAGACCTGGGCCCCAACCTCAAACTCACACCAGCGGTGTGACTGCAGGCACATCCAAGCCTCTCTCTGAACCTCAGTCTTCTGCTCCGTAAAATGGGCATGCTTATCACACTCCCTGCCACAGAAGGATGTGGTGTGCACTCTGTAAACTGAAATGTGGGGCAAAAAAAGTAAAAGACGGCAATGGAGAGGCTCATTTGAGGAAGGAGGACCTAGAGAGGAGCAAAGACTTGCCCAAGAGCATGCTCAGAGTATGTGGAAGGTGGGGTCAAGAACCTAGGTCTCTGGACTCCCAGCTCCCCTATCCTGGGTCAGCTGCTCCTGCTCCTGTTCCCAGAGCTGAGAGGCCTCCTTCCAGAGCAGCATGAAGGCTTGTGACCAGGGAGCAAGTGGGCAAGTGGCGACACCCAGGGAGAGGCAGGGCTCCAGGGCCTGGGGTCCAGGCTGGTGCCTGGCGTGGGGGAGGGGCCACCCCCCTCCCGGGAGAGCTCATTGGGGGAGGCGGATAAGCTCTGAGAAGACGACGGGAACATCTTCCATTTTCCATTTAACCACCCGATATTGAATTATAAATAATTCATACACCTGCCAAACATTTGATTAAAAGAACCCAATTCGCACTGCATTTGTCAAGGGGTAAGAATTGCATTTGGTGTTTTTATTTTAATCTGTCCTTTAACTCTTTTACGAATATTTATTTATACTTGGCTGTCAGGTTTTATTCTATTTGCCCTGATTTTATTCTGGCTGTAGCTGGCATTTTTTCCTTTCCCTTTTTATTTTGTCACGTCTGCCTGGTAGTCATGCATCTGAGAGCCCAGAGGTAATAAATAAGGAAGCCAGACTCCTTCCCTGCTCCCTCCGTGCTCTCCTGCCCCGCCCCTTCCCCGCCCACCCTTTACAGACCCCTGTCTCCCCAGAACTCTTCCCCACCTGGACCCAGGGTGGAACCAGGGTGTCTTGGGTGCGTCACACACACATCCAATCTCTTGTCTCCCAACCTCTGCCCATGCCCTCCTCCTGCCATCCTCCTTCCTCATTGCCAAACATAGAGTAGGTGCTCAATAATTATTTTTTAAATGAATAAATGAAGCGACATCATTAAAATCATCAGCATCCGTGTCTTTGGGGAACAAAAAGAAAGTATTGTTATTCATCAAGTCTAATGATAAGAGCAAGCTGTCACAGTGGACCTCAGAGCTCCACGAGCTCTAGACCCCAGCTCTGCCACCTAAGCAGCTGTGTGAATTTGGGTAGGATACTTCGATTGCCTAGGTCTGCAACCCTACCCCCACCCCCGGGTCTGTAAACGGCACATATATAAACAGCACCCACATCGAGATAGTGCGTGTGCCCAGCACATAGGACGCATTCGAAAGGTGGCAGGTGCTGTTTTTGCTGTACAGTCTCCCTCCCCCACGCGGTCCATATTCCCACCGGCCTTTTCATGCTTTTCCCTTGAATCTGAAGTTTCGGGCCTGTGTGATATTATCCTGAATGCCGGGTGTAGGTCAACAGACGTGTCTGTGACAAACAAGAGAAAGGAAGCTGGCCATTCCCTTTCGCTGGCTACCGCCTTTCGCAATAATGTGCTGTATTTGTTGGAGGGCTTACATGGGTCGGTTTTGTGAGTTGACATAAAAACTTGTTTCTGCCAAGTGATTCAGGTGAGCTGGGAATTTGCTTGAGACCTGCGTTGATGCTCCCTGAATACAAAGGGGCAGGGATGTTGTATGCCTAAGAAAAGGCTGTGACCATGACAATGAGATCAGGGTGTGTGTATGTGATTTTTTTTTTTTTTTTTTTTTTTTGGTTTACAGAACACATTCTCATATACATCACGTGTTTTCTCTCAGTCTCCTTAAAATCTCAGCCTCTTTCAAAATCTAGTCCAGCCACCCACTCTTTCCTGGCTTCCCCCTGTCCCCCAGGTATTTCATAGGATGAGAAGGGACCTCGGGGCTCCTTCTGTTACCTGAACTGTTCACTGCAGCCTCGTCTCTGCCTCTGCGCTTGTCCATTCCAAAGCCACACTGCATACTGCGTGTTCTTTCTGAGATCAATCTCACCATGTCACTCTCTTGATTAAACCTTCAAAGTTTCCCCATTTTCCTCAAGGTAGAGTTCAAAATGGCCCTAGTAATCTAATCCCAGCAATCAGCTAGGGTCCCCTTGCTTATGAGGACCAGTTAGATTGTGGTGACTTTCCCGGTTGTCACGGATAATCTAATCCCAGGAGAAGCCAAACCACAGGCTTCCCTGGGCACCTACTCATATGGAACACTGTGCCTGACACAGGGTTCCAGGGTGAATCAGGCCTCTCCCTGCTTAGAGCCGGGGAGGCCATGGGAAGAAGAAAAGAGCAGGAACTAACATTAGTGAGTGCTTATTACTATGTACACTTTGCACACAGCAGCCTAAAAACTCAGTATTACTTTGAAAGCAAGGAAGTGGCTGGCTCAAGAGCCAGGGTTCAAATCCAGGTCTCTCTGAGACCAATATCCAAGACCTTTCCTTAGTACCATACTGCCTCCCAGAAACTTGTGGGTAAGGGTCTCAAGAGAGAGAAGGTGGGCTCCTAACCATGTGGCTGAGGTCTTTGGGGCCGGCTCAGGTGGGGCTATAGGACTTTTGCCTGGAGGCTACAGGGATTTTGTCCCTGAGAGGGAACTTAAAGGTGGGATGTACCCTCACCGTCATTATCCTAATGACCACAGTGGCCTGGAGACCATTGAAAAGGCATTTTCATCCCAGAGCCTGGAGCAGTAGATAGCTGGGCCAACCTATAGAACCAGACAGCCTCAGGCTTGAATCCTCGCTCTGGCCCCACTCCACAGGTGCGAACTGGGACAAATGCTTCACCTCCCTGTGCCCCCGTTTTCGTCCTCAATAGAGCAGGAATTATAATCCATCCATCTCAAGTCTTGTTGAGACGATGGAGTAAGGTCACGTGGGCCAAAATGCTCTGTCAACTAGAAAATGAATTACACATTCTCTGTGCACATATAATACGATCCTCTAAACAATTTAGTGAAATAGGCAGGCAGGGATTTTTTAAAATTTCTTTTCAAAAATTAATTTTAATTTTACAAGAAATGCACGAACCCATTCTCTTAGATATCAGGGTCTTGCTGACGAAGCCGAGGACCCCTTTACCGCCACCTCCAACCTGGTCTCCTTCCCACCTTCTCGGGGGTCACTGCTATGATAAGCTTGGTGTGTAGCACTGCATCCTGTCTTGGTGCTTTAGTGTCCATGATCCGCACCCACAGAAAATAAGTAGCATTGTTTTGTATTTTTTAATATAAATGGATTCATACTAGATGTATCATCACTCTGCAACCTGCTTTTTTCTCTTCTACAATGTTTTTGAAAGCTATCAATGTTGATATATATAGCTCTGGCTTATCCCATTTAAGTGGCTATATTCCTTCGTATGAATATACTCCATTTTTATTTGTCCACTCCCTTACCAGAGACATGTAGAATGTTTTCCCTTTTTCCCTTATCAGGAGCAATGTGTACATAGTCACCCCATGCTGGTGTGTCTCTAGTATAGACTTCTGGGTTATGGGTTTCACACATTTTCAATTTTTATAGATCAAGGTGCAGCTTTTTTAAACAATAGTCCTCAGATAGTGAGCTTTTGCTATATTTTAGGATCTTCACGTGCATTGTCTTATTTAACCCTTGAAGTAAAACCACGTGGGAGCAACAATCACGTCCACTTCTCAGATGAGAAGGCTGAGACCCAGAGCCCTGTGGGATTTACTGACCGCTGTGGAGCCGGGTGGGACAGAGTGTGGACCAGGACCTGGCTGTCTTAGGGCAGGAGTATCTGGAAAAACAAAGCAGGCCATTCTGGAGCCAGAACCCACAAAACTCCAAGTGGCGGGCATCTTTTGGTGATATTCGAAGTGTCCAGGTCATCCCTGGGCCAGGAGGCTCATCTTGTCAGCTGGGAGAACCACCTTGCCCTTCATGAGGTTTCCTGAATGCAGATGTTGGAGTTGAGGCATCAGGGACAGATACCAACCAGCAAGCACACGGAGCCATGCAATCCTAGGATCCAGGAGCTGGACAAGCCCTTGAGGAGAAACTGAGGCCCAGTGGTGGGGGTGAGGAGGACTTGCTCTAGGTCACACTGCAAGCCAGGGGGTGAGCACCATCAGGAGGCTGCCTTGTCCAGTGGCCAGAGCAGTTGACCAAAGAGGCCTGGAAGCGTGGCTTGGTGGTCAACACAAGAAGCAAGCTGGACACTGTCCCCAGAAAGCCACAACCAGATGGAAGAGAGCAGGAGGGGTGGCCTCAGGTTGCTGAGGCCTGGCTTCTGCTCCTGGCTTTGCTCTCCCCTCCACAGGCCACCTGGGACGGCAGAGGCACGTCGTCTCTTTGCCTGGGCTCGAGACACCTTGCCTCCTGCAACTGTCCTTAGTCTTCAGTACCCTGTCTCTACCTCCAGCAGCACTTAATATGCTCCATGCTCCCTCTCTTGAAAGCCCCCCTCTCACCACACAGGCCTCCCCAGCTGGCCCTGGTCCAGCCCTCCCTCTAAGCCTCCCCGCTGCAGCCTGTTTCTCCCACTTGTTCCAGCCATGCCAATCATATACCTCTCACGGGGTCCCCGCAGGAGATTGCTATACTGTGCTGCAGCCCCCATCCCTTCACCACGCTGAGCCTCTTATGAACTTGAGACATCCAGCCGGACCTCCTCCCAAATCTCTCTCCTCTGATCTCACCCCACCCCACTCTGTCGGGGGATTTTCTTCCCACCTGTCTCATGGCTCCTTTTTATTTATTTATTTATTTGTTTGTTTGTTTATTTATTTATTTATAATTTTTTATTTGAGAGAAAAAGAGCACACAGAAGGAGAGGGAGAAGCAGACTCCCTGCCCAGCAGAGACCCCCATGTGGGGCTCCATCCCAGGAGCCTGGGATCATGACCCAAGCTGAAGGTAGACGCTTAACCAACTGAGCCCCCCAGGTGCCCCTGGTGGCTCCTTTTGAGTCCCTTTGACATCACCTCATCCACATGGTCCCTCCTTTGTTAAAAACACTTACCATTATGTTTTTAAAAAAAATACAAAGAAGTATCTAGAGAAAAAAACATGCAGAAATGACTTTAAATCTCACCAACCGCTTATTCCCCCATTGGTGCTTTTTGAGAAATAGATGTGGCACATGTATCACAGGTCTGGGAACATGTGTAGGATGGGAGTTCCTCCCCTACCCTGCCAGCTGCTCCCCAGAGGTAAACCCTGTTCACACTTTCTCCGAATTCCTCCTAGAAAAACGTTTTGTTCATGCTGGAGTATGAACAATATTCACATATGTTTGAATATTATTTATTTACTGTGAAGGGATCATGCTACCACCGTTTTCTCCTCCTGCCACCCTTGAAATCTTGGGGCTTACCTGGCCTTTTGTCACTCCTCACTCTGGTCAGCAGCTGTCTCAGCTGCCATCAGTTGGTGTCTTTGTGGGCATAACACCCAAATCACTCCCTGCCATCTTTAAATTTCTTCTCTGAGGGGCACCTAGGTGGCTCAGTGGTAGGGAGCCTGCTTCTCCCTCTGCCTATGTCTCTGCTTCTCTCTGTGTGTCTCTCACAAACAAATAAATAACATCATTGTTTTAAAGATTTTATTTATTTATTTATGATAGACACACACAGAGAGAGAGAGGCAGAGACACAGGCAGAGGGAGAAGCAGGCTCCATGCTGGGAGCCCGACATAGGGCCCGGTAGGGCCCGTGGGACTCAATCCCAGGTCCCCAGGATCACGCCCTGGGCTGAAGGTGGCGCTAAACCGCTGAGCCACCCAGGGATCCCTAAATAACATCTTTTAAGAAAAATAATTTCTTCTCTGGATTCCAACCCATATATTCAGCAATTCTGTTGGCATCTCCACTTGGCTGGTCCCCAGAACCTCACACTTTTTTGTGGGTGTAGCATCTTCTGTCACAAATCGGCTTCCCTCTTTCTTCCCCAGCCTCCACCCCTGTCTCCCCAAATGGCTCTACTTCTCATCCAAGCCAACAACCTGGAGACCACTCTGGAAAGCCTAATATCATCTGTGGAGTCTGAATCCCGGATGCACCATGTAGGTCACTGAGACTCCCCGTGGTTCAATGTCTCACGTACTGTGTGGATTAAGAGATAGTACTGGTCAGGGGCTCAGAGCCTTCCCTGGCACACAGTATCTGCTCAGCAAATGCTGGCTGTGGCAATTACTATTATCCATGACCCCTCCCTTTCCTGGCCACCTATGTTCACTAAGTCACCCTCAACAGGACTGGCACAAAGCCTCCTGCCCAGCCTCCGGTTCCTCCAATCTGTTCTGCCCTTGGCAGCTGGAGTGATCCTTTCAGAAGTGTCACTGTCACTCTCCTGCTTAAACCCTCCAGTGATCCCTAACACATCTGAACCCCCAGGCTCTCTCTTGAGAGCATAAAGCACAGCACAGATTCCTCTGGAATGTCCCAGCTGTTTATGATCAGGGTCTTTTCCAATTGGCCCTGCTGAACTGACTGTTCCATATTGTGACACCAGCGCACCTCCCCAGCCCCATTTCTCCCAGTTACAGATTATGTTTTCAACTGAAGCAAACTTCTCTCTCGCGTCTCCAAACAGGACACACCTTCTCTCTGGCCTCTGAGCTTTTTCACACATGCTGAAATCCTCTTCCCTGGGCCCTGAAATCCTCTTTCCCTCCTCCCCAATTGGCCCATTCATACTTCTCCATTGGGTCCCTTGCCAAGAAGACCTGCCCTCATCCTGCCCCCAAAACAGCCTTTTGTCAAGTTTATCATATTCATGATTTCTTGGTGATGGGGCTAGGAGTTTCCTTCCATTAGTAGTTTAAAATATTTTCTTGCCTCTGGTCTCTCTGCCACTAAAATGCAAGCCACCTAGGGCAGAGAGATTTGTTCCTCCAATGCACTGCTGTATGTTCAGCTCCTGGCACGGAGAGGGCATTCAGAAATCACGTATTAATTCATTTACTTGACAAATATTTATTGACCACCTTTCTGTGCCAGGTATTGTTCTATGCCCTAAGGGTACATCAGTGAATCAAACCAACAAGAATTCCTGTCCCAGTGAAGCATATATGCTAGGGAAGAGAGAGAGACAAACAATAAGCATAATAAATAAGTAAATTATAGGTTAGAAGGTGATAGAGCTATGAAAAAATAAGGGAAGCGTGCTTGGCAGAGCCTTAGTGAGAGGCTACAATTTTAGACGGAGAGCTTGGGTTACTTTCCACTGGAAAGATCATATTTGAACAAAGATATTAAAATGGTGAAGGAGGAAGCCCTGCAACTATCTAGAGGGGAACATGCCAGGCAGAGGGAACAGCCAGTGCAAAGGCTATCAGGTGGGAGCATGTCTGTCCCAAGGACAACCCAGAAGGCCCTCGGGCTTGAGCTGGTGGGGAGGGGACGGGATGGGTAGGTCCCAGTGGATCTACCTACGATCTGCAGGTACAGATCGTATAGGACCTTGTAGAAACTTTGGCTTTTGTTCCCAGAGAGATGGGAGCCATTTTTTCCAACAGCTTTCTCGAAGCATAATTTACACACTATCACATTCACTCATGGTAAGTGTTCAATCCAGTGAGTTTTGGAAAATTACAGAGTTGCACAACTCTTACTATCCAGTTTTCCATTTCTTTTACCCCAGCAAGACCCTTCATGCCCATCTGCAGTCAGTCTCCATCCCCACTGCCAGCCCCAGGCAACCACTGCTCTGTTTTCTGTCTCTATAGATTCGCCTTTGCAGGACATTTCACGTAAACAAAGTCATGCGATATGTGGATTTTTTGCATCTGGCTTCTTTCATTGAGCATAATGGTTTTGAGATGCTTCCGTCTGTATTGTAGTATATACATACCCACAGTTTGTTCCTTTTTTGTTGCTTAATAGTGTTCCTTTGTGTGGATATACCGCCCAGTTGTTCATCCATTCATCAGTTGGTAGGTTTTTTTTTTTTAATTTTATTTATTTATTCGCGAGAGACACAGAGAGAGAGGCAGAGACACAGGCAGAGGGAGAAGCAGGCTCCATGCAGGGAGTACGACGTGGGACTTGATCCCGGGTCTCCAGGATCATGCCCTGGGCTGAAGGCAGCACTAAACCCACTGAGCCACCTGGGCTGCCCAGTTGGTAGGTTTTTAATTGTTTGCACTTTTTGGCTACTTTGAATCATGTTGCTATGAACATTTGCTTACAAGTCTTTGCGTGGACATTTATTTTCATTTCTCTTTAGGTAGATACCTAGGAGTGAAATTGCTGGATTGTATGGTAATTTATGTTTAACTTTTAAGAAACTACCAAATTATTCTCCAAATGGGCTGCTGATGAAGCATAGTCTACAGTAAAGCAAGGATGGAAGCCAAGAGACCGGTTGTTTAATTAACGTAATTAATTAAATAAACCCACTGGGTTTGAGGAGAAAGGAGTTCAGACTGTCATTGGGTTGGCGCCAAAGACCCTCATGGAGGACCCAGGCCAAGAAACCGTTGACTGCAAACCCAGCCTTCCCAAACACAGAAAGGCACAAGAAGACCTGTCCCACCCCTGCCCATCCCTCCGCACTGCCCAATCCCCAGACACCTTCCACGCACCCAAAGCGTGGAAATCTCCAGTTTGGAGAGAGAATCAGCATCAGGCATGACTTTTCAAAGCTACAGAGCCCTCTCCCCCCAGGGAGATGACAAATTTTCTTTGCAATTAAAATTCCTTTGAAACTGGGACCAAGGAAAATTCAGAGGAGAGAGCTTTTTTAAACTGGGGGAGATACTCTTCTCAGCAATTACCATGTGTGCATTTTCACAAAAGCTGTTTCTCCTCCCTCCTTCTGCCAGGGCTCTGCTTCTGCTTTCACTTCGGGCCCAGGGGCTCTGCTTGGCCTTCACGACTTTCTCCTGGCTGGCCCATGCTTCTCTGCCCCTTCTTGGTTGCTGAATCCCTTACACATTCCAGCCTTCGCTTCAGGCCTTTACTTACAGTGCCACCTCCTGTGGGTCCTCCTTTCCTAAGCCAATGGCTAATCTACCATCAAGTTACACTTTGATGCTCACCCTGGTCCTATCCTCTACCCCCTGCCATTGTCCTTCCTGATCCCACAGAGATCCTTCCCCTCCTTGGAGCTCATAGCCCTGCCTCTTTGCACAGCTCACTGAGCTCTGACCATAGTGCTCTGTTGGTATCTTGTCCTGGGAGTGTGATGTCCTGTGCATTGGAAGAAGCAGGGATGTTGGAGACCTGGGTCCACTTCATCCATTCAATCAATACATATTCATTGAGCCACTACAATGTGCCATGAACAGTGCTAAGCCCTAAAGATTAGCTTTTCTGGGTTTAGAAATAGGAGGCTAGGTTTTTTTTTTGACCAACCCTTCAGCTGAAAAGAGCTAAGAATGATAGATAAAATAGAAAAAGCATCTTATTAAAGCATCAAAGCACTGACAAGTAAGCTCTTTGTAAGGAATTACCAGGAATTATTAGGTCAAAACTGAAGGGAAAACAGAAACCCAGAGAAGTTAGGAAGCATAGAATCTGCTTTTGTCCTGAGGGCATTTGCTGATCTCGGAAATTTTGAATTTGTTTTTTGATGATCTCACAGCATAAAGGGAATTGGAGTTGAAATCAAAAGTCCATGGCCTGCATAAGGTAGGCAGTCAAGTAGGTGATCCTTACGGAAATAAGCTGGGACTCCGGAGGGCTTCACCCTTGGGGTAAGGGTGAACCAAAGGTAGCCCAGCCTTGAGTCATGGATTGGCAGCCTCATCCAAACTACTTGGGTATTCCAGGGAACTTCAAGCCTTGGATTTTTGTTTAAAGCAATCCCAGAATGGTTGCACCACAGCCAAATGTAAATCCTTTTTAGAAAAAAAAAAAAATCTTCATCCTGAATTTGAAATTCTTCCTAAAGAAAAAAAAAAATCCAATTACGATGGCCAACACACAGTCAAAGATAACCAGACATGCCAGAAAACAATGCTAATGAGCTAAGCACTAGAGGTACAACATGAGCAAACAAATGATATTTCTTGCCTTGTGGGGCTTATAGTCCAGCAAAACAGACAGACTTCAGGACTCTTTTCAAGGCCACTAACCCCCTCTGAATTGCCCAGGGGAGTCTGTCACTTCTCCAACCTCAGTTTACCTTGCCTCTCAGCAGGCTTTCAACATGCTGATCTTTAGTTCTACTCTTGGTTTCCATGACACCACGTGCTCTTGGATGGCCTCCAACCTCAATGGCAGATACTTCTCAGTCTTTGTGCCTCCTTTCCTATCTCATCTCTGATCTTGGAGTGCCCCAGGGATCACTTCTGGGCCTACTTCCTGTCTCTCCCCAAGTGATTTCATTCATTTCCTCAGCATTAAATATCACTACATGCTGATGATCTCAGATTTATGTCCCCTCTCCTTGGAGCTCCAGACTTCTGCATCCAGCTGCCAGCTACACATCTCCACTTGCAGGTCTCATGAATGTATCAAACATACCTAAAAAGGAATCCTTATTTCCTTCCCCAACCTCCTCTCCCCTCAGTTGCTCCATCCTGGTCAGTGTCACACCATCCAGTGTCAAGCCAAAAATCTAAGAATCATCCTGAATCCCTGGTTTGAATTAGGGTGGTGATGGAGATGATTGCAAAGTGGTCAACTTGAGGAGTTATTTAAGATATAAAGTGAACCACACTTCTTTTTTAAAGATTTATTTATTTATTTATTTATTTATTTATTTATTTATTCATGAGAGAGAGACATAGGTAGAGGGAGAAGCAGACTCCCTGTAGGAACCCAATGTGGAATTCAATCCCAGGACCCTGGGATCATGCCCTGAGCCAAAGGGAAACATTCAACCACTGAGCCATCCAGGCATCTCTAAAGTGAACCAGACTTAATGATTGAGTGCCACTGGGGTTGCAGAGATGACAGTTGTCAAGCTCATGACTTCCAGCCTTCTGGCTTGGACCACATGACAGAGATGGGTGCCATTTGTGCAATGGGGCACCCAGGCAAAGGGCCAGTATTTAGGAATAACACATGTTTGGCTTTTGATATAGTGGGTTTGAGGTTTCTCAGAGGCATCTAAGTGGAGGTGTTGAATGGGCAGTTGTATTTTTATCTGTAGACTTCAGATGGGAGGTTACGCCTAAGTTGGAAGTCACATAGCATTGATGGTAATTGGAGTCATTGTCATGGCTGAGATTGTACAAAGACTGGGGAATCTAAAGGTGGGATATAGGAAAATAAGCCTGCAAAGGAGAGGCAGAGACATATTTAGAGAAGTAGAAAGAAACCCAGTTGTCTAGTTTAATGTCTCAAATACTGCTAACAGGTCCAGTGAAATGAAGGTTGGAAAACATCCATTGGATTTAGTAAGATGGAGGCCATTGGTGACCTCTGTGAGCCATCCTAATGCAGCATTGAGGATTGGAGCTAGGTGGACAGTGGGTTGAGAAGTGAGTAGGAGGTGAGTAAAGGAGACAGTGAGTAAGTACGACCAGCCTTCAGAGAAGTTTGATTGGTAAAGGAAGGGCTGGGAGATGTCCAGTGTGTGCTTCTTTTTTGTTGCTGTTGTTTTTAAGATTTAATCTACTTGAGCACACGTTATGCCAGGAGCCCATCAGACAGGGGTAAAGATAGGGCAAGAGAAGGGATAATCCATAGTGTATAGCTTCTCAGATGTCAGGGAGGTGTGAATGGACTCCAGAACCCAGACCAGGGAACTGGACTCTGCCAAGAGAGACATTTACTCCACTGCAAAGGGCAGTAAAGATGGGGATAACCATGCTCCCTCATCTCTGAGATGGGGATAGCAGAACCCGCCTCGTGGGGCATTGGGGTGGGCACTCTCTGAATGGATTTTTATAACAGGTCCACACTAAGGAGGTATGGCAGGTGGTAAAAGCTCTACAAAGAGCCACTATTATTGTCTTTCAGTCTCATGACTCTGAGAGATTTATTATTTCTCTTCTAGTGGATAATAATAATCAAGCCTCACCTGCACTCAACTCTTTCCAGAGGATTACTTTTGTATTCATCATCTATTGGAGCCTCCCAACAAACCCGGGAAAGATTTATTTTCCCCGTCTTACAGAGGAGAACACTGAGGCTCAGAGAGGTGAAGTAACTTGCCTGACGTCACACAGCTGGTAGCAGCAGAGTCAGGAGTGCAGGTCCAGCTCCTGCATTCTCTGTAAAGATGATGCAGACTTTGAGCCTCCCCACCCCCTTTGCGTCCCTGACAGTACAGCCCTGTGTGTCAGCTCCATTTTCTTCCATACTTGCTCTGTTCCCTGGAGATGGGGAATCCCTGACTAGAATCTGTAGCTTGAAACTCAGGAAGGAGAGGATTAAGATCTGAACCAGGCGCTGGGCTTAACGGGCTCAACTTGCTTCCTCGTGGCAGCCTGAGACGAGAGATTAGGGACAATGACCCTCTATCTGTCAGCTGCATCGCTTGTCAAGAGAGAGAATAAAGTAAAATCTGCCTGAGCCCCGGCATCAGTGCTGCCTCTCTGTCACCCCAATCGAGGTCCTGTGCATGTTCTTGGGGGGGTTATTTGGTCAAATGGTTTGCAGACTGTAGCCCCAGCAGCCCCAACCTGGGAATGTAGAACCTGTGAGAAATATTCTTTCCCCATCCGTCCCAGGCACAAGTCATAAAGAGTGTTCTCACCCACAAGTTAAGACGCGGCTCTTTACCAACGTGCTCAGCCTGGTCTCAATTTACCTTTCCATCCTCTTCACCACCACCACCCTACTCCCCTTCACACTCTGAATATTGCTTCCTCCAAGACTTTGCTCAAGCAGGTCCCTCTGCCTGCCATCAGCTTTCCCCCTTAGCCTATGTGGTGAACCCATACTTATCCTTCCAGGAGCAGTTCAAATGTCACCTGTTGCGGGAAGCCCTACTTGAGTCCCTTAGATAAAAGCAAGCTTTTCTGGAGCACCTGCTATGTGCTGGTCCTGAGTTAGGCTCTGGGATACAGAGATGCATCAGATCCTGGCCCTGCCACCAGTAGGAAGAAGTGATGATGCAGAAGGCCCCTGGGACATGAATGGGGAGTTGCAGAGGAAGTGGGAAGTGACAACCTCTAATGCACAGGCTTGGGACAGGGGGAGTGTTGACTTTAGGCCCCAGGCCCAAGAACCTGAGTGACAGGCAGTTTCCCTGGCAGATAAGCCATCCTTGCTTCTCGCCGGTATGCTGGCCTCTTCTGGGCACTTGTGTCTGCTCCCCCATTCACCAACAAGCCATGTGGAGTGGGGAGAGGCAGCGTGGAGCAGGGGAAGCACCTGGTTAGGAGCGTGGCTCTGACGTCAGGGTGCTTTGGGGACATTAGGCAAGTCACCTGACTTCTCCATGCTTCATCCTTCCGCAAAATGGCAATAGAATAGTATCTGCCTCATAGCGTCGTTCAAGAATTAAGTGGATTATACATGTGAGATGCTCAGAATGGTGGTATCAAGCACTCAGTGGATGTTAGCTATTTTATTACTAGTTGTCATTTTAATTGGCAGAAGATTCGGGCCCATCATCAGCTCCCCCTGTGCGTTAGGGAAATTCATCCCCTCTTTGAGCCTCTCTCCAGCAGGAAAAGGAGGAAGGACTGGGTTGCCAGCTCTGATATTCTGGGGTAGGAATAAAGGGAGGTAGCGATTGTAAGGCGGGGGGTGGTATAAGAAGAGACCCAGGGGCAGAGCTGAGGACTGAGCAGCCGGGGAGATCCCTAGGCAGTCTACAGTGTTGGTGAGCCACAAAAGATAAGTTAGCAGAAGGGAGTTAGCAGCTGGATCACGGAAGACCATAAATGCCAAAACAATGCTTCTGAGGGGTGACAGGCTTGATCAATTATTTGGAGACTGTGTCTAGTCATTAGAGAGATAATGGGCCCTCCAGAGAGGGAGTGATCTCCCCATCCCTGGAGGAAATGAGCAGGGACTGAGATCTAAGAGAGAATCAGACATCAGGTGGAGAAGCCAAGGTCTTAGAGGACCTGAAACCCCCTGAGAGACTCTACACCCCTCCAGGAGCAGCAGTTAGGGGAAGAGGCAGTGCCCCAGCCCTGGACTCAACCGCTTCCTTGGTGTGTGACCTTGGATACTGACCTCATGCTCGCTGGCCCCAGTTTGCCCTTCTATAAAATGGGGGGATGACAGCGTCTGCATCATGGTGGTGTGAGGATGTGCAGTGACAGCATCCATGTGCCTGTCACGGCTGAGGTTACTATGACCTCTCTGCCTCAGTCTCCGGAAGCCCCTTCCCACTATCTTGGCTTCTCCTCTCTCCTCCATCCTAGGAGGAAGCGGCCGCACTGGAGTCTGGGGCTGACGAGGCTCCAGCCTGAAGCCTCCCTAAGGAGCTTGCCATGGTTACCAGCTGCCTGCAAGGAGAGGCCATAAATCCTGCGCCCGGGGTGGTGGGAGGGAGGGCCCCACGTGTGGGGCAGGAAGGGGGGCAGCTAAGTGGAATTGAATCTTGTTTAAGGAGGAGGCCCACGCCTCCCCGGGCCTGTAATTTACTGCGAGGTTGACAAGATGAAAGCGGAATTTTCAGTGGCATAATCGCCAGGACCTCGGGGAACCACGGGAGATGAGCCACCAGGCAGGAGGTGGCGGCCAGGCTGTGAGCGAGCTCCAGGGCTCTGATCCCGCCGTGAACACAGCAGGCGGTGGACGCAAGGTAGCGGGGCTCAGAGCTGGGCCAAGGCCAGCTGGCTAAGCCCAGGGCTCAGGCCTCGTTGTGTCTGCTGTCATCTCCAGAGCTGAGGCCAGGCCCCAGGTTTTTCAGCAGATTTGATGTAGCAGAACGTGCTGCCCCGGACGGCGGTGCCAGCAGCTACTGACAGCCCTCAGCTTAAGCCTCTTCCCGGGACTGCCCTCAGCCAAAGGGAGCTGTCTTGCTCAAGGTCACACCCTCTGGAGGGGTGGACAGCCCATGTCCAGTGTCTGGTAGATGCATGGAATCTGGTAGATGCATGGAATCGGAGCCCGGCCCCTTCTCTCGACTGGGAGCATCGCTGCTCAGCGAGCCCGTGGATCGTGGATTGTGGATCGGGCTGGGGCCTCCGCTGGGAGGACCTCGTGATTCAACTTCCTCCTCACCACCAGCACCTCCCTCCTGCGGTGTTCCCCACAACTCTCCACAGTATACCTCCTGCAGGCCGATCTCTGCCCTGGAGCCTGTTTCCAGGGAGCCAGACCTGAGGCCTTCTGTCACAAGGAGGAAGCTTGTTTTATTTTTATTTTATTTTATTATTTATTTTATTTTTAAGATTTATTTATTTGAGAGAGAGAGAGAGAGAGAGAGAGTGAATGCAAGCAATGGTGGTGGGTGGGAAGGGTAGGCAGAGGGAGAGAAGCAGCCTCCCCGCTGAGCGTGGAACCCAATAACATATGGGGCTCAATCCCATGACCCTGAGATCATGACCTGAGCCCAAGAGTCAGATGCTTAACAGACTGAACCCCCAGGAGACTTGTTTCAAAGCAGCATCTGTGTGTAGTGTTGGGATAGAGTCACAGAGACTTCTTTTCCAGATGGGGAAACTGAGGCCAGAGAAGAAAGAAACCTACCTGGGAACACTTGGTGTTAGGGGCAGAAGCTAGGACACTAGACTCCAAGCCCAGGAGTCCAGCACCTCCATTTCACAGCAGGGGAGACTGAGGCCCAGAAGGTTGGAGGGTGTGACTCCCCATCTGTGACCAGGCGCAGGGGAGGGGTGGGGCAGGTAATCGAAGCAGAGTGCACGGCTTCGGAGTTGAACCCTTAGCCACGTGGTCGGGAGTACCACCTCTTCTTGTGCCTCTGTATTTCCATCAGTGACAGGAGAAGCTAAAGCCGGGCTCAGGAGGGTGGTGTGAGGATGGTCGAATGAATTAGCCATAGAGCTCGCGCTGGTTGTGTGTCGGGGGGTGAGGGGTGCCTTCACACACGTCTTGATGACTCACTGCGAAGATGGTAGGTGCACCGTGCTTGATCTCCGTGGTGCCACTTCCTGGCCACCCGGCCCCGGGCTCCCAGGTCAGTGCCAGAATCTGCTGGGGAGCTATCCCAGACCAAGGACAGGCTCAGACTTTCCTTGTTCAGGGCCCAGCTCCCCCACTTCCTGGCTGTCACCCAGAGCCAGCTACTTCACCTCTCGGCGCCCCAGCTTCTTCATCTGTAAAATAATAATCAGACCGTGGCACAGAGGAAACAAGGTAACTCGTGTAAAGTACTTAGCACAGTGGTCAGTCAGCCCAGCTTCTTCACATCTAGCTCATCAAATATTCAAGTCCTGGCACTCAGAAAGCGCCCTCAAATGTTGCCTATTAGTATTATTATCATTGCTACTGCACCAGACGCTCTGGGGACCCAGGGATGTATTTTGAGCAAGTCCCCCTTGTTACACTGCCAGCATGACCCTTGCCTTCTGACGACCCCTGGAAATCACAGTTTGACTTTTCATTGTAAAGAAGCCCAGAGAGGGCGGAGACTTGCCCAAAATCAGCTAGCGTGGCCGGATCAAAGCCAAGTTCCAGCCTGTCCACTCGCCTTCCAGTCTAGAGAGCTTTCTCTTGTACTGCAAAGGGACGGATTCCTTAATGTCATCTGCGGGTTGCAATAAAAATTAACTACCCTGAATATGTCATCATCAACGCAGCTCCAAGACAGAGAAGGGATTAAGGGAGACAAACGAAATGTGT
Organism: Vulpes lagopus; assembly: GCF_018345385.1. Classification (NCBI taxonomy): domain Eukaryota; kingdom Metazoa; phylum Chordata; class Mammalia; order Carnivora; family Canidae; genus Vulpes; species Vulpes lagopus. Next base: position 14,284,138 of record NC_054841.1, read on the forward strand.
CAGATGTGCTCCTGGGGTACGGAAGTGGGCTCTGTAGTGGCTCTTTGGAGGGCCCCCTACCCTACTGGGCACACACACACACACACACACACACACCCCGTCTGCTGGTCGCTTCTGCTGTAGGGGTGAGACTCACTACGAGGCATAGGATGGGCACTACCTGAGACTGTGAGCTAGCAGAGCTGACGATGGGGCTTGGCCCTCGTCCGGCCCAGGCTCTCTCTCCCTGCCACTCTTCATACATCCCACTGACAGCTGCAGAGCCACGTGGGGCCAACTCAGTTCTCACCCCAGACCAGAGGGTAGTGCTTTACCATCTGGATAGGGGCAAGAGGTGAGTCCTTCTCTACCAAGGCTGCTAACCCAGAGCAGCTGGATGCATCAGGGCAAAGGCTCTGGTACAGAGCCTGGTCTCTGCCCATAGGGATCCTCTGCAACAAATAAATGGTCATAGGCTCAAGTCTGGGGGACCCTCCCTCCAGCTGGAGCCCATATCCCAGGCACTGTGTGCATGTGTGTGTGTGGGGGGGGGCAGACCCAGAGGGAGCATCAAGCTGCTGCTCGGATGGCAGAGCTGGGATCAGGTGTGTGCATGATGTGAGCAAATGCAGACCATCAGGGTCATGCAGACGGACCATCAGGGAGGTAGAACAGGGGAGAAGGAAGTGGAAGGGAAAGGAGTTGCTGACCAGGAAGAGGGCAGGAGAAAGGAGGAAGGAAGAGGAAGAAGGAGCATGGCTGGAATCGAGGTAGGGAACAGGGTACGGCCATGCCGTGGAGTACTATACAGCCGTGAAAAGGGCAGGCTCGAGAACAAAGACAAATCTCAAAAACATAATGCTGAGAAAAAGAAGCAAAACACAAAAAGAGTAGGATTCCATCTACATCCAGCTCAGGCACAAGCAAAACTAAGCTGAGACTTTAGGAGGGCATAGGTGGGTGATAAACTCTACAGAAAGACAAAGAGCCAGGATAGAGGGACACAGGGGGTGGCCGCTAGGAAGGGACACAGCAGAGGCTCCTAAGGAGGGGGCTATTTTCAGTGTTTTGATGGACGGGTGGATCCACAGGGCTCATTTTCTATTATTGATCACTTATTGACCACTGTGCTAAGTACTTTGAATGAGTTATTTTATTTGTTAAACTCCGCATTTATGATTAGTATACTTTTTTGGTAGAAATGTTGAATTTCACAATTTTCGCTGAAGACAAAAAGCTGACAAAGAGGAGGAGGGAGAGAGGAGGAGCGAACGGAGGAGGCGGCTCCAGCATGAGAGGGAGAAGGGGTTCCTGGGGCCATGCTTGGCTGGCACCACAGCGGGGCCCTGTCCCCAATCCGGCCGCGTTTGTAAAATGGAATAAATATTGACACGGCCAGGATGGTATTCAATTTGTCCTGATCACTGGGCTGCGGTGAGTTCTGACAGGGCTCGGTGTAAAACAGCAGCTCGGGATGTAATTTCTACTGTCAACATGATGTACAGCGGACTCTGCCCGCGGCACCAGCAGGCAGGCAGGGCGGGGGCAGGGCAGGGAGGCAGGTGCAGGCCGGGGGCATCTGGGGTGGAAGGTTCTGGGCAGGCCAGCCCTGGGAAGGCGAGCAGTGGCAGCCAAGGGGCATGTGTGTGTGTGCGTGTGTATGCATACGCGTGTGTGTTCGTCACTTGCGTGGGAGATCGGGCCTTGAGAAGAGACCCAGGCACAGGGTGAACAGCATCAAGAGGCGTTGTCGGGAGGGACATGGTTCGTGCTTAGAGCCAAAGGCAAGCCTGTCCTTCTGGGCACTCACCCAGCACCCTACCACGGCCTGTTTGGATTCCAGATCCACCACCGACGAGCTGTGTGACCTTGGACAAGTCCCTCAACCTCTCTGAACCACTGTCCCTTCTTCTGAAATTTTAAAGACAGCGGTGAGTTGTGAGAATTCAATCAGTCCGCTGACATAAAGTGTTCTGCATAGAACTAAGTGTTACCTCTTATTATTAGCTAATTGGATGGCACCACGCCTGGCACACAGTAAAAGCTCTATAAATGTTATCTATCATTATTCTCACTGACTCAGAATCGGCTCAATATATGCAACCTGCCTTTCTTTCTCCCTTCTCTTCCTTATATCCGCCAAGCCTGTTCCGCCAAAGGAGCAAGGCTTGGGACAAAGCCTACTGGGTCCCCCTGCCCCCGCATCCTTACCAGAGGGAAGTGAGATTGTGAAGGGGTAACAGTAACTTACTGTATGGAGCTACTGTGAGCAGTAAGTGGGGTGGAGCCCAAAGCGTTAGTAGGTGCTCAGCGGATGTCAGCTAAAACAAAACAAAAGCTAAGAGTTATTCTTGATGTCGCCCCCCCCACCCCCAGCTGCCACTTCATTCACTACATCTGATCCATCTGGTCTGGTCCCTTTGCTTCCTTAATATTTCATATCTGCCACTTCTTCTCCACCCCAAGGTGGCCTCCCTGGTCTGAGCCATCACCACCGACTCTGGCCACGCTGCCACTGCCTTGCTCACTGGTCCCCTGCTTCCTGCTCACTGGTCCTGCACACCAGCAGTTTGGTCTTTAAGCGGCAAAGTCGGTGATCTTAAAAATACAAATTTGATCACATCTTCTGTGTTCTATGCCTTCCTGTTGCTCTTGAGCCAGAATCTAAACTCCTTAAGCTGCTGGTAAGCTGCCTCGCCCCCAACGCTGTGCTCTGGCCCCTGAGCTCTGAGGCCCTGGCTTTTTGCTGGTTCTGTTACCTGCAGCTTGTTCACTTGCCCCTCCTCTTTGTTTCAGCTCAAAACCCCTTTCTCGGGGGATTGCCCGTCACCAGCCCATCTGCCCCTAATGAGAGTGTGTCCCCTGTGAAGTGTGGGGGTCTTTGTACTTTCTGGTTGTGGAACATTGTACATGTACCCATGAGATTATTGGGTTAACAAACATCTCCCCTTATACACACACACGCAACAGAAGGCCATGGCCATGGGCCTCTGATTCACCCACGACTACATCCTTAGCCTCCAACACAGCCTGGCCTATAGTAGGTGCTTGATAAATATTTGATGACTCAATAAACAGAAGCAGCAGAAGGAAACGGTGCCACCTGTCCTTCTGTTCATCTGTCCATCCGCTCATTCTTTTATCCATGCCCACACAGAGCAATAGTGGAGGCGCCCACAGCCAGCAGGTCAATCAAGGGAGAATTTGGTTCTGAGCCACGGCTCAGACGAACGAGCTCACAGGGGTCTGGGGGAGGAGGCACAGAGCAGAGGTCAACTGGGCTGGGTGTGGAGGGGTGAGCCAGGGTTGCAGGGTTGCACATAGGGCAACAAGGGAGAGGGCATTCCTAGCACAGGGAACAGCAGGAGCAAAGGGCCTGAGGCATGCAGGTTGGAAATAGTGGGTGGAGCCCTCTGCTTGAGAGATAGACATAGGAAAAGAGGCAATGGCCATGAGGTAGGGTGGGCAGGTCCAGATCTCCCAGGGCCTTGAGCAGCCATGTGTGTGGTGGCAGACAGTACAGGCTTTGGAGCTAACAGCCCGGGGTTCAAATCCCAGCTCCCCAACATACCAGACAACCTCTTTATGCCTCTGTTGGCTCATCTGCAAAATGAGGGCAAGTAACAGTACGTACCTGAAAGGATTGTGTGCAGCTTCATTGAGCATGAGAAACCCTTTGTTACTCCGGATGGTACCTAATGAATGGTAACTAACTCACTTTGTCTCAGGGAAGGTTTCAAACGGGGAATCTTCTAGACTGAACTGGGCTTCATGAGGGCATATTTGTGCTCCGCATAGACTGGGGGACAGACTGGGGGCCCTTGGAATAGCCTTTGCAGATGGGGTGACCATGTGAATGGGATGTGTATGGCCTCAGCTCTGCTCATCCCCTCTCCCCTCACCTCCCACCTCTGCCTCCCTAGGTAATGGGCCAGCTACCTGGCCCAGAAGCTTTGGTAGATCCTGACCCCCACACACACAAACACACTCAGAGATGTAACCCCCACCCCACACCGGCAATACACTGCTGAGTTTAGAGGACATGGCATCACACCCACCCACAGCCCCAGAAATAGCCGATGGGTTCAGCCCACACACAGCAGACTCGCATCCAGTCCCTCCCTGCACACTCACTGCACCTCCAATGTACAGGGAGTTGTTCAAGGGTTGTTCTGGCCTGAAGGGAGAGCACTGAGCTGGTAGAAATAATTTCCCCCCAGGGAGAAGACAGCAGCCAAGCACAGAGAGCTCTGGGCTCAGGATCCAGTGGGCAGAGTGCCGCGGGGACTCGGAGAGGGCAGACAGGAGCCAGGCTGCCGGGCATGGCCCCCACTGGCAAATCCCCCCTCCTCCCGGGCACCAGCCTTGTGCTACAGCAGGAGGCACCACCCTTACCCCGTACACACCTCACTCTTCTTGGAATGAGGTGTGCTCGTGGGCTCCAGGGCAGTTGTTAAGTGCATGAGTGAATAAATCAACAAGGAGATAAATATCTATGAACCCCTTTTACCTACTTGGTGCAAAACAGGGGTCCGGTAGTAGTTGTCAGGTGGTCACCTGAAATAAGAACAACAGCCAGTATTCTCACATCAGCTAATATTTATTACCAAACACCATAGATCCCACCATGTGCATCATCCCATTGATTCTTCACATTGACCCTAGCCCCATTTCTCAGATGAGAAAACTGGGAGAGAAATGGAGCAAATTTACCAAGGTCAAACATACAGGAATGGATGCAACTCAGACCCCTGACTTTGGACCCCATCATCTTAGTTTCCCTGAATCCCCAGAGATAGGGGCTAGGAAGATTATCAGGAGCTTTAGGGAGGAGGCAGAGATGAGGAGCTCCAGGCTACTCCATGAAGTCTCCCCCACTTTGTGGTGCCTGGGGGTCACTGTGCCCAGCCCCTCTTCTTGGTCTTGGCAGAGAGAGAGGGTAAGAAATGAATGTGGGATGGGTAGATAGGAAGCCCTTCCTCTGTCCCCAGGGAGACAGCCAGATGACAAAGGAGAGCCTGGAGCCACTGAGCTGGCAGTCATACAGCCTTGGCAGCAATGATACCAAGGCATTGAGAAATCAAGAAAGGACATGCCGGCCACTCAGCCTAGACACTGGAAGGACACAGTGTGGGCAGTGGCAGTGATGCCCAGAGCATAGACAAGGCCACAGCAAATCAGCAAGGCTGGCAGGTCCTCACTGAGAGGAAAAGAATGTTGCCCAAGCAAATTCTGAGGCAAGACTCTCCAGGGTCCCTCCCAGGGCCAGCTCTTTCGTGGCTCTGCCAGGAATGTGTGGGAAGGAATGGGGAGGGATGGAAGAAGCAATAGTCATGGTTTCTGTCCTCCAGAAGCTTGCTGTCACTGCTGACACCAAACCCCAGAGACGACTCAGCCAGACAGGTCCAAGGGAGTTCAGAGGAGAGAGAATGAGAGTCTGGAGGAAATAGGGGCTGAACTGGATCCTCAAGGCCCCAAGTGGGTAAAGCCAGTCGTTCAACATCACCAAAGCCACAGATTGTACCATCTTTCTTAGTAAGTCCCTAGAGCTTTTTGGAGGCTGGCTTCCTTCATTGTCCCAAAGTGGCTGCTGTAGCTCCAGCCATCACCTCCTCACACAAGCAGAAAATGAAAAGTTTCTCCTCACGGCCTCTCTTTTTAAGGAGCAAAAAACAATTCCCAGAAGCTCTCCAGCAGGTATCCCTTTAGATCTCACTAGCCAGAGTTGTGTCACATGATACTTTCTAAAACAATCATTGGTGGGGACAGGGGAATGGTTCTCACTGGTTTAGACTAATCACTGTTCACAGGGGCTGGCTGAGCACATGGCCAAGCTTGGGAGCGAACACTGAAACAGAATTGAAACAAGAAAGAAGGACTAGGAAACGAATTGGCTATTAGCAGCAGGCCTATCTGTTTCCCATCCCTCTCTTTTATATATCATGAAACCCAGCAGGCTGTGGGGTCGGGCTAGGGGCTAGGAGAGCAGGCAAAAGGAACCTTCAAAAAACCCCCAGAAGGGCTGTCACCCACCCCCACCTGTGTCTCTGCCGACCTGCCTCCCAATCTCTCCTGAACCCACTCCATTCGAGCCTGCGCGCCCACCATGCCACCAAACTAGCTTTGATCAAGGCTTCCAATGACCTCCATGTTGCTAAAGCCAGTGGGGAGTTCAAGGTCCACATCTGACTTGACCTGGCAGTAGGGTGACCATGTAATTCATCCTCTAGACTGGGAGTAAAGAGGGGAGGGGGGACAGGGGTGCTTGGGTGGCTCAGTTGGTTAAGCATCTGCCTTGGGCTCAGGTCATGATCCCAGAGTCCTGGGATGGAGCTCCCTGCTCAGTGGGGAGCCTGCTTCTCTCTCTCCCTCTGCTGCTCCCCCTGCAAGTCCTCTCTCTCTCTCTCTCTCTCTCTCTCTTTCTCTCGCTCTCTGTGTGTCAAATAAATAAAATCTTTTTAAAAATGTTTTTTTAAAAAGGGGGGGACACTCTTAGCAGTGGTGCCAGGACAACAGATGTAAAGCAGGACTGTCAGAGGCCAAGCTGGACAGAGGTCACTCCCAGACAGCGCAGCCTGCACAGTTGATGACCCATTCCTCCTCACGCACTGTCCTCAGTGGGCTTTCAGGATAACTCCTCCCTCTTTGCCTCCCCTCCCCTGCCCTCCTCTTCCCTCCAGCTCAGGCTCCTTCATGGGCCCTCCTCATCTCCCCGATTTCTGCAATGAAGATGCTGGGCCTCTCCACCCAGGAGTGTGCTCACTCCTTCGTGGGCTCGTCCGGTCTCAGCCCTAAATACCATCCAAGTGCCCAGCTTCACACCTGCAGCGGGGCGCCCCCCCGCGGGCGAGCCCCTGGCAGTAGGGGCGCTGGTCTGCTCCCCATGCTACCGGGTGTCCAACAGGCTTTGAATATAACACGCGCAAGACTGCGTTCCCGCCCTCCCCACACCTGCTCTGCCCGAAGCTGCCTTCAGCTCGGTGAGAGGGAGCCCCGCCAGTCCCCTTACTGAGGCGGCCCGAAGGTCACGCTTGGGTCCTCTTCCCCTGGCAGCCCATCTGTGACCCACGCTGTACCTGCGGCACGGCTCCACTTCTTGGCTCCTCCACTGCTCCCCTATGGTCCAAGCCTCCTTTGCTTCTCCCCTGCATTGTTGAGCCAGTCCCCCCAGACCCCCTCCAGGCCCAGCTTCCCTCTATTTTGAGCACAATAGCCACTGAGATCTTTTAAAATGTAAATTAGATCATGTCAATTCTGCTCAAACCCTCCCAGGGTAGGGGTCCCATCTCACAGTAAAAACCCAGAGGAGACGCTGCAGGCTCTGATGCCCACCTCTGTATTTTCTCTGACTCCGTCTCCCGCTGCTGACACCCCATCACTCCACTTCAGCAACTAGGGATTTCTTGCTAGTCCTCCTGCACACCAAACATGCACTGACCTCAGGACCTTTTTGCTTGCTGTTCCCGCAGCCTGGAATGCTCTTCTCCCAGCTATGTGCACAGCCCTGCCTCCTGCCCTCGCTTTGGATCTCTGTTCAAATGTCACCTTAGCCATGAGGCCTTCCCTGACCACCTTGTATAAATTATCATTTATAGTAGATGATTGGGAAACAGAGAGAGCGAGCTAATCCCCACCCCTACCAACCCCCCACACACGCTCTAGCACTTCCTATGCCCATTACCCCGCTTTGTTTTTCTCAACAGCATTTACCATGAACTGTCATGTTCTGTGTTTATTGTCTGTCCCCCACTAGACTTGCAAGGACAAGGACTCTACCCATTTCTTTTCATTGTGCCTAGAACAACACAGAGTGGAAATTCGCAAATATCTCTGGAATGAATGAATGTGCATGAGATACACGCATACACGACGACATCCGTGACGGCAGATGCAGGCCCGCACGCACATAGGAATCACATGCGAGTACGTGGTTGGGAGAGCACACGGATCACAGGAGCTGAGGCTGAAGAGTGGAGAGGCCAAAGCCAACATTTATTGAGCCAGACGAGGGCTTGACTTTTAATTCCATTTGGGATGGAACAGCTGTGCAGTAGGTTGAGACCTGGGGCTCAGAGAAAGCCACCAACACACTCAAGATCTCATGGGAAGGCCTGGCAGATTCGAATGCAGGCCCGAGGCTCCACAGCGGCCTCCCCTGAAGGCCTGGACGGGGTCCCATGGTTACACCCGCTCAGAAGACACAGCTGGAGCAGGAAAGGGAGGAAGGTGGGGGAGAGAGGAGGCCGGAGTGTCTGCAGCAGTCCTGGCAGGGCCACGCAGAGTGGTGGAGAATTGGCAGGTGGCCAGGAAACCTGGCCAAAGCGTCCGCGAGTGGCCCCGGGAGGGTGATACGGAGGCCTGGGGAGGAGGGAGAGGTGGGGGCTCTGAGGGCCGCGCCCCTCAAACTGTAGCGCAGGATGTGCCCTGCACCAGGGTGCCTGGCCAAGGGACAGGCCCGGGGCTGAGCCACAGCCACCCTTGTTCCGCCAAGTGCGCCCCCTGGCACGAAGTTACATCCACTGAGAGGGGCGACTTTTCCTGTTCCTTCAAAGATGCACTACCTGCGGCACGGCTCCAAGGGCAGTCCTGGGTTCGAGACCACACTGCCACTTTGGTCGATACCCTTGACTCTGCTTTGCCCCTCTCTAAAGTGGGACTTGACCTCTGGCCTTTGTTCCAGGCAGTCCTTCCAGGGAGAGCTCCTTCTGCTCCTGCCCACCCCCAATTCCACAAGTCCAGATCCTTCTTGCGCTTTAACTTCCAAGGCCACCTTCTCTACGATGCCGTCCCTCCTCTGCGCCCCACTGTGCTGCGCTTGGCCCTCTGGCGTTGAAGGACTTCCATCATAAAATTCCCTTATGGCCGGAGACCATTTCGGTCTCCTGTGGCTTTTATTGTATTAAATTCCTCTCAGTACTTCTCTGCACACACAGAATAAAATGGAAACTGCTTTCCCTGCTCCCAGTCCTGCTTGATCTGGCCCGTGCGCCCCAGTGCTGACTCATCTTTAAGCCACCTTCTTGCTCTGCACCAGCCACAGTGGCCTCCTTACTGTTCCTCAGCTTAATCCGGCCTCTGGACCTTTGTGTGTACTGTTCACTCTGCGTGGAAACCTTTCCTGCTAGGATCCTTCTCATCTTTCCAGATCAGCCAAATGTCACCTCCTCTGAGAGGCCCTCCCTGATAGCACATCTCTAATAAGACACCCACTCCAGCCCTTCCATCATGCTCTTCCTCCCCCTTTTCTTGTCTTATATTCCTTCTTAACACATATCACCCCCAGAAATTCTCTGGTAGGTTTCTTTCCTTTATAACTAGAAGGTCAACCTCACAAGGACCAGGACTATTTTGCTTTGTTCGCAGTGCCCAGCACAGGGGCTGGCACTGGGGAGGTGTGGTAAATCCTCGTTGAAAGAGTAAACGAATAACCATAAGAAATGTATCTCTCTCCTGATATAGAGCCGAGGAACTGATTGTATCTTGCTGTCTTCACAGAAAAACAATGTTGAAAGTATGCAGATTGAATGAATGAATGAATGCATTTCTGGCTCCCCACTTGTAGTAGATGCTAAGGTTTGACGAATGAATGAATGACAGAATCTTTGAAAAGGTGGTGTAAAGAAAGAAAGGGAAGGAGGGAGAGGGGAGGAAACAGAGCAGCAATAGGGTGCCTGCAAACACTGGGGATCGCCCACCCCCGCACCCCCACAGCTCTCCCCAGAGGTGGTCCCAGCCTCCCCCCAGTCTCACCCTCCCGCGGGCCCCTCCCCTTTGCATCCCTGCAGGGCTGTGATGGGTCCTGGAACAGCCTGATGGAGTCAGGGGAACAGTTCCTGCCGAGCCCGCAGGGAAGTCATAAGCTCCAGGAAATGAAGGCTGCGGAGCGATGCCTCCTCCTCACCCATAACTCCAGCCTCATTACGACCAGCCCAGGCTGTAACGGGGGAGATCAGAGGGAGATCCCCAGAGGCAGCCGCACAGCTCCAGGATCGCAGAGCAGGGCCACAAGGGGAGTGGGGGAGGGGGGGTGTCCTCATCCCTTGGCTCTACTTTCATGCCTAGGCCCCACAGGGTGGGGGTGAGGAAGGGGTGAGACAGGGGTTGGGGGGGTGCTGGGGATGCTCGTGCCAGGGTCACCACATGACCTCCTGACCTCCATTAGTTCAGGCTTGGGACCTGATGGGAAAGAGGGAACAGCACGTTCACCTGTTTGGGACTCCTCCCTCCTCTCTTCCTGAGGGGCTGTGAGGTCTTCTCCTTCTCACTGCCCTGAGATGCAACTTTAACCTCCTCACCGTCCCCTCCTCCAACAGGTGACTCCCCACCCTGAACCCCTTCCGTAAGGAAGCTCCTTTGCCTGTGCAGGGAAAGAACAGTGGGGAACCAAGCATGTGCAGAAGGAGTATAAAATAGCAACCTTCACAGTTGCTAGGACATACAAGTCAGTTAAAGGCCATGCTGTGGAGCTGGGCCACAGGAGGTGGTCTGCATTTCTTCTGCCCCAAAGATTCCAGCCACCTTTGTTCCACAGGAGGACCTGGATGGGGCCGGGTCAATTCTTCTCGGATCCTCTGCCCAGCCACACACCTCATGTTTCCCTCCGGACTACCCCAACCAGCCAGACACCTCCTAGACTGCCTGCACACTCCTCTGCCACCATGCCCATCCCTTTCTCCCCTTGGGCTCAGAAGCCCCGCCTCCAAGAACAGGCTGGATTCCCTCCTACCACCATCCCCTTCCAGACACCGGTGCCCACTCTCTTCCCTGAACCCTTCCTGGAGCCCTGCTCACACACCACCTGGCACCAATGTTGCCCACCCCACTAAACTGTGAGCTTATTTATTCTTTGTCCTAGCATCCCGATCAGACAGCCCAAGCCAATGATGCTCAGTGGAATTGAGCTGTGGAACTGAGCTGAAGTGGGCCTGGGGAGAGGGGAGGGGACTGAGCCCCTCACCTCTAGTCACTCTTGTCAGCGCCTGAAATTCCTCCATTAAAGCAGCAGTGCTGTCCCCTGTAAACACCCACATTAAGCCATTATTCATCATTATGGCTTGAGTAGGAGTTAGTCCCTCAGATCCTTTCTTGCTGAAAGCAGGATCTGATGGAGGTGAGGGAAGGAGAGATGGATTCATCTGGGGACGGCAGTGCTGGGCCAGGACGGCGAGAAGTGTCTCCCAGACTCTCTGCAAAAGGAGGGTTTTCCAGGGCAACGTGGAGGCACTACAGCAAGCTCAGAGGGGTTGTGGCCCTGCCCAAAGTCACTCAGGGTGCCTCCAAGCAAGGCCCCCTGGGACTCAGATGCCCCCCCCCAAAGGAGCCGTGATCAGAGGGCCTTCCCTAGGCTCTATTTTTCACGGAATGACCTTTCACCTGCTTTCAGAAGGCAGGAATGTGGGTGGCAGGCTGGATGCCGGACTCTGGTCAGCAGGAGGCCTGGGTCCTGGGAGCCCCTGAAGACCTCTTCTAGAAGTGCCTGCTCCCTCTCCGAGGTGGAGAATTTCCAGGGGGTGGGCTGGGCTGACCGATTGTCAGCCAGCATCAGGGGAAGCAGCTGATAAAGTCTGGGCTCCCCTGGGCACCACGGAGAAGGAGCTGGGCCAGGGGCCGTGAGAAAGTGGGGGAGGCCAGGGGGGAGGCCAGGTGCGTGATGGGAGCTGAAAGAAAGGATCCAGGGCTGGGGGTGGGGGTGGGGGTGGGGGGGATGCAGGGGAAGAAGGAGCAGAGCACTAAACCCGGGGCCTAAGAAGTTAGGGACCCCCGGGGGTCACAGCAGGTGTTGAATTGTCGACTCCCCCGCCCAGCTCCCGACCGTGCCGCTTCTGACGTTCTCTTGTTTCCCTCGCAGGCCCGGGGCGGGACGGCCCCCAGCCCTCCAGGGATCGGCGGCCCCGACCAGCACCCTCTCTGCGCGGGGACCATGGCGCACACCGGCCTCGGCCTGCGGAGCCGCGCGGGCGCCGCCTGCTGATCCCGCGGCGGCGGCGGCGCGAGGGGGCGCGGGCGGGGACCCCGGGGGCCGTCCATGCCCCGGGCGCCCCCGCCGCGGGGCGGCGCGCAGGGCCGCGGGCCTGTCCGGGTGCCCGTCGGGGGCGGCGCCCCGGCGGCCGCGCCGAAGCCACCATGTGACCCGGGGCCGCTCCGCCGTGCCTCCGAGCGCCCGCCGACGCCCCGCTCCTCCCGTCCAGGCTCCCGGCCCCGGCCCGGCGCAGGCCAAGCATGAGGCCGCGGCCCGACGGGCGGGGGCTCCGGGCGGGGGCCGCGCTGTCGCCCGCGCTGCTGCTGCTGCTGCTGCTGCTGCTGCTGCCGCCGCCGCCGCCGCTGCCGGGGCGCCTGTGGGCTGCGGGCACCCCCGCGCCGGCTGCCCCCGGGGCTCGGCAGGACGGCGCGCCCGGCGCGGGCCGCGTGAAGCGCGGCTGGGTGTGGAACCAGTTCTTCGTGGTGGAGGAGTACACGGGCACCGAGCCCCTGTACGTGGGCAAGGTAAAGTGGGGCCCGCACCCGCTGCCCGCGCGCAGGACCCCGGAGGCCCCGCTGGGAGCGCGAGGGACCCAAGGCCCCCAAGTCCCAGGCCCCGCCGCCGCCTCCCAGGCGCCAGCCAGCAGGGTCCGCCCCCTGCGCCCTGGGCTTGCCTCCTGGGCCCCACGCCCCCTCCGGTCCCTCTCTCCCGTGCATCACAGAGCAGAGCCAGCTCACAAGGAAACCCAGGCCGCCTTGTCGCTGGATGCATCTAGAATGTAGAAACAAGTTTGCAAATCTGATCATGTCACACACACTGTCCCCACCCTGCTTAAAATTCTCCAGTAGCTTCCCAGGCACTTGGGGTCAAGTCCAAATTTCATCGGTCTCCTACAAAGGTCTGGCTCCCCCTGCAGCCTCACCTCCTGCCCCGCTCCTCTGAGTTTCACTCCCAGGGCTCTTCTGATGGTGGTCCCCTCAGTGCCCTGCGCTCTCCTGCCACCGCCCCTTCGCCTGGGTCATTTCCTCCCTCTGAATAGGTCGGTCCTGCTCTGTTTGCTGATTACTTTTTTTTTTTTAAGATTTTATTTATTTATGAGAGACACACACACAGAGAGAGAGAGAGAGAGAGAGAGGCAGAGACACAGGCAGAGGGAGAAGCAGGCTCCATGCAGGGAGCCTGATGTGGGACTTGATCCCGGCTCTCCAGGATCAGGCCCTGGACTGAAGGCGGCGCTCAACCGCTGAGCCACCCGGACTGCCCCTGCTGATTACTTTATCCTGACACTCAGGTCTCCACTCAAATGCCACATCTCCAGGGAAGCCAGCCTGATCATGCAGGCTTAGATTCCCCTGTATGTGGCCATCCCTCCATGTCACGTGCCCTCCAAGGTCCCCATATCTTACCTTCATCACACTTCATTATGCATGTGTTTGTTTGATTATGCAATTAATGTATATATTTCCTATCAGACTGTGCTTGTTTTGCACACTGTTAAATCCAGCACCTAGAACACATTCTTCATAAACTGTTTGCATTAAATGAGCAAACGAATGAATGAATGAAAGCTACTTTCTAAACTCTCTGAGTAAATGCTGGTTAATTGTGGCTAAGGATCTGTGCCTTAGGGATATATGAAGCTGGGATATGGCTTTTGTTCAGCCATTCAATTCCTAGTGCCTCATGGGTATGAGGCTGGAGAGGCAAAGGCAAGTAAGACCCAGCCTCTGCCATTTGGGGGGCTCCCCAGAGTAGCAGAGATGCTCTGGTACGGAAAGCTTCACAGGTCAGCACCTAGCACTGAGTAGGCACTCAATAAATGGTATCCGTTGGCTGGCTTCATGGAGGAGAATACACCTGAATGGGGTTTTGATGTATGAGTAGGAGATCGTTGGGCTGATGAGGAAGAGGGTATACATAGGCTGTGCAAAGACTTGGAGGCCTTAGGGAGCCTGGCGTAGTCAGAGACTTGTCAACAGTGGAGGTATTGAAGTGGAGGGTGCTGGTAGGGCACAGTTCTCTGGTTTCTGCTGAGGCCAGTCAGCTTTCCAAGCATGTTTGATCAGCAGAGTCAAGGGAGGGGAGGGACCAACTCTGGAGTTTCCTGTGTGCTCACCAGGTCTGAGAATTGGGAGGCTGACCAACTGCTCAGGTCAGAAACTCAGGGCTGGAGGAGGGGAGGAAGGCGTTGGTGTAAATCTCTGGGTTTGTCTTGCAGGAAACCTAGATTTTCTCTGGTCTAGACACAGTAATCCCTGGTTCTTGGCTACTTTGCCCTCCATACCTGCCCTTGCTCAAGGTCACCTGGCAAACTAGTGGCAGAGCCTAGGACAACGGACTCCCAGCCAGGGCAGTGAGATAGTGGGGCTGGCACAATGAGGTGAGGGGATGGGGACGGAGGGACCAGTTCCAGACCAGGTCTGGTGAGATTGGTGAGATAACTAAGAATGCAGGCTTGGGGGCCAGACACACCTAAGCTTCTGGCCTGCTTTTGCCAACCCATGAACTGTATTACCTTGAGCAAGTTGCATCACCTCTCTGAACCTGTCTTTTCATCTGTAAAAGGGGGGCTAAGAGAGCCCACTTGGTAGGGTCGTTGAAAGGATTAAGGAAAAAAACAGCGTATACAGTGTTCAGCCTGCAGCCTGGTTGGCTGCTCATTGTTGTTTTCTCATTATTCTCATATGAAGCACTTAATCCTTAAACTGCAAGGTAGAAATCATGGTTCCCTAGTGTGGCAAGGAAACCGAGATGGAGAGAGGGCAAAGCCCTAGAGTGGGCAAGAGGCTTGGCCAGGACTTGAACCTTCGTGTGTCGGAGGCCCATCCCAGCCTAATCTCCAAACCTGTCCAAGGACATACAGGCCTGGGAGGTGGATTTGGGTCCAAGAAACCCCCAGAGAAACAGGGAAGGACTCGCACGCATCTGCCTAGATATCAGCTTCATGCTGGCAGGTACCTGAGCTCTGCTCTCTGCCCAGCAGCTGGAGTTCCGAGGCTTCCCCAGCCACCCAAGTCCTGAAAACACAAGAGAACCCATCACTTGTTCAGCGCTTTGCGCTGCATCCCCGATAGTCCTTTGCATCTCAACAACATGAGGGGAACCC
Source organism: Vulpes lagopus (assembly GCF_018345385.1). Classification (NCBI taxonomy): domain Eukaryota; kingdom Metazoa; phylum Chordata; class Mammalia; order Carnivora; family Canidae; genus Vulpes; species Vulpes lagopus. The sequence continues at coordinate 14,299,182 of NC_054841.1, forward strand.
CATCTCTATCTCCAGGAACCAGAGTCTGAGGCCTTAGTAAGTCCCTTCATTGTAAGACCAGGAAACTGAGGCTGGAGGCAGAGAATATCATTGCTAAGGTCACCCAGCAACACAGTGACAGAACCAATCCAAGAGACCAGATTTCTGGATACCAGCGTGGGGCCCAATGCAATGTGACTGCCCTTGGCCATGAGCCAAGCATTGTGCCCAGCCCAGGTGTCTTTCTTCTCCTTGTGCCCACCTCTCCTAACATCCCCACTGCTGCCATGACCATGTTATCCTCCCCTCTGTCACCTTCACCCAGAGCCTCCCTGTCTTAGTCCAGAGCCCTCCTCTGTGCAGGGAAGAGAGAGAAGTTTCCATCTCTCTGCAAACATTTGCCCAGAGCACACTTTCTTTGGAAAAGTGGTATACAGTATGTGGTTCGAGGGGGCCAACTGGAGCCAGGCTGCTGGGCCCAAATCCCAGCTCTGCCCTTTATTATCTCTCTGATCTTGAGCACATTATTTAACCTCTCTGAACCTCTGGTTCCTTATCTGTTGAGTGAGGCTGTTCCTCTCCCCTCCTCAATGGGTTGTGTGGTGAGGAATCACTGAGTTCGCACATGTCAAGAGCCTAGAAGAGCCAGTGCCTGGCACCCAGCGTGTGCTGGGTGTTAGCTTTTATTATTATACTTTTATTATTCAAGGTCTGCCTGGTATTTCCACCAGCTTGAGCATCGCAGTGACTGTGAACCCCTGCCCCCAACCCTGAAAGGCTTCTCAAGCAACCGGATGTCCCGGTTTTTCCCCCACCAACTGGTGGGGGGCAGGGGGATGTGGTCGCTAAGCCCGCCCCTCACTCAGTATTCAATAGGAATATGAGGAGTATGAGCTTGGACTTTTAAAAACCACCTGTCCCCTTTTCCAGCCAAACCCCACCTTTGTGCAGGCGGTTGTATGTGCACACACACACATACACACACACACACACATGCTCGTACCATGCTGTCTCACTCTTTGCGGGAGAAAAGACTTCTCCACGGTTTCAGTGAATTCACTGCTTCCTGGTCCCCCGCCCCAGGGAGCCGCTCGGAGCATCCGTCCTTGTCGAATTCCAAAGGTAGCTTAGCAACAGCACCATCCGCCGAGTGAACCCCGGGCGCCCAACAGTAACCTATTTTACAAATGCCTTCTCCATCACTCACCGCCAGGCTCCTGTCGGCACCCACAGGAACCGCTGGGGCCCGTGGTTGTCACCAAGGCCCCACATCCGCGGCTCCCTCCGCTGTCCTGCCCCCTGGGCAGCCTGGCCCACCTCTTCCCCTAACCTGCCCACAACATCCACCCTCAAAGCAACCTCCCAGATTTCCATACAATCTGGGTACTTTGACTAATCCCTTTTCCGAACTATAATTTCCCTGGAGGCTTCTGTCAGCTGGATGTGGATTTTGTAGGATTTTTAATTTTTTTTTTAAAAAAGATAGAATTATGGGGTCAGCACTTATGACCAACTCCTGTGGGCGGTGAGATCTATTTTAGATATACAGCAGGATTAAAGTGGGGAGGAGAGCAGATTTAATTAAGTTGCTAATATTTAAAGAAAATTGATGAACTCCTGGTTTACGAGAAGCACAGGCATGAACAGACCCCTCATTCCGGGGGAGGCTCTTTATTTGATTTGCTTTCCGTTTAAATCCTGGGCTCGTTTTATTTGCGTAGCCGTGCTGTCCGTTTAATTGTCTTTAATAAGGAAAACGTACCTCTGCTCGCATTTAATTTTGATTTAATTAGGAGGAAGTAATTAATGGCCTCGTAAATCCCATTTTTCAGTTCCCCCCGGGATGAGAAGCCATCACTCTTGTGTTTTTCACGTTGTTTATGATCTAGGGCTGGGGCTTGAGGGGGGGGAATCTCCCCTGGGGCTGTCCGCACTTGATGGCAGGTGGAAGAACCCAGGAGGTGGAATCAAGCCTCAGGGTTGCCCCTTGCTGGCTGTGTGACTTTAGGGAGGATGTAGGCCCTCTCTGATCTTCAGCATGCCGACCTGTGCAGTCGGGAGAGAATACCTCTGATTCACAAGATCATGATGAGATGTCAGTGAAGTTGTGGTAAATGGTCTAGCAGTGTGTCTGGTGACTTCCCTAGTCTAGCTCATGTGTACCTGGGATTTAACAGTGACCAGATCCTCCAGAAATCCCAGAAGGTTAGTGGGAAATTGTGGTGACTGTCGTATATTTCATTCTTCATTTATTTGGTTTGGTGCCATGCCTTGTGCTAGGTGCTGGGTAGAAGGAAACGAGCAGCCATATGCTTGGTCCTCAAGGGGCTCACATCTCACACCCTCACCTGCATATACTCTTACACGCACATACTCAGCTCTCTCACTTTCCCCCATATTTTCTCTGCAGGCCTGGTCAGGACACCTATATGTGCCAGGCATGGGGAGTTCAGACAGGCGTGAGTCAGAGTTAGTCGGCACCCCTGACGCCCAGAACAGCTGGGGAGAGAGTTGTGCCCCTGAGGTATTACAGGGGAGTGCAGAGCAGAGAGGAGTGTGCAGGGAGCAGGGCGAAGGCTCTTCAACCAAATGGGGGAGGGTGGGGAGGAGGACACCTGAGAGGACTGCCTGAAAGAGGAAACAAGCCAAGTTTAAAAGACAAAGTACTAGATGATGATCCCCCCCTTTCTCTCTAATGGGTCAGGACTTTAGTCTATGGTGATGTGTCAGGAGATGGGGGATGAAGTGGGTGACCCTCAGTCCCTCCTGAGCTCAGGATGGCAAAAGGTGAGAGAACTAATCTGCATTGAACACCTACTAAGTGCCAGGAGCTTCCACATGTTATCTTATGAATTGTTGGAATGCACGGAAGTCACATTGTGTCCTTTACAGATGAGGAGACTGAGCTTCAGAGAGGGGTAGTCTCCGGTCAGGGCCATGTGACGGGCCAGTGGCAAAACCTAAGCTGGCACCCAGCTGTTCCCAAACCCAAAGTCCTTTCCTAAGTTTCAGTGGAGACTCAGGCAGAAGAGGCCAGTACAAGGTGGAAAGTGTGTCCTGGCCTCTCCCCCAGCCAGACTAACAGATCTGCAGAGGCTGCAGAGGGACAGACTGGACTTTTGGAGTCAAACAGACATAGGTCGGGTTCAGTGTCCTCACCTGGAAGAGGGGGATACGACGGTGGGCACTCCAACATTAAATTAGATTTCTGCAGAGGCCCGCAACACAGCTGGCACATGGGAGGCACTCCATAAACAAGACCACTGTCCTCCAGCCTCCACTCACAGCTGAGAGTCTTGAGAAATGTCCTTCAAGGGGTAGAGACACAGGCACACCCTCTTCGATCCGGAGCCAGGACCCATGCAGGCAGGGCAGGCAGTGCAGGCAGCCCTGGCCCAGCCCAAACCCACAGCTCCGAGCTCTCAGCTCCTGCCCCTGTCGCTCAGCCCTGTCTGACTCTGCAGTCCCCAGAGAGCAGCCACTGGGCCACAGCATGAGCTGCGTGTCATTCTTCACGGAAGAAGAACATTGGTGACATCACCACTGGTGGCTCCACCCCCTCCTCCCCACTCCTCACTCATGAGCAATCCCTGTCCAGGGTCTGAGCTCACATGTAAGTAAGGTCTGCAGAGACATGATAGAGTCCCAAGGGACAGAAAGAGAGGGCAAGAAGGTCTACAGAAGATTCGGGTCATTACAAACAGGCTCTCATTGAGTCCTCACCACACCTGTGCTAGGGAGGGCTTGATCTGATTTCTCAGGTGGGAAAACAGAGAGGAGGAATGGACCAAGCCTATGACCAGAACATTACTGAGTGCTGGGATCAGGAGATTGGCTTCCCCGGGGTACCCGGGTGTCTTAGGTGGTTAAGCATCTGCCCTGGGCTCAAGTCATGACCCTGGAGTCCTGGGATTGAGCCCGTGTGGGGCTCCCTGCTTACTAAGAGTCTGTGTCTCCCTCTCCCTCTGCCCCTCCCCACTTGTGTTCGCTCTCTCACTCTCTCTTAAATAAAAAAAAATTTTTTTAATATATATTTTAAAAAAAAGGAGATTGGCTTCCTGAACTTACCTGTGCGACACAGCAAAGGGCTTACCCTCTCTGCATTTCCATTTTCTCATCTGAGAAATGGGAAGAACAGTGTTTCATAGGGCAGAGATGAAAACGAATAGGATTACAGCTGTGAAGCATTCCCCCACGTGGTATCTGTTCCAACCACACAGCTCAGCGGCGCTGGCTGACTAAATAACCAGAGGACAGGTCTGATTGGAAAGTGGATGGAGGCACTTGAAGGGACAAGTTCACCCTCGCCACGTGCCCTGGACAAAGGTGGAGGGAAAGCATAAACAGCAAACAGGAGAGACAGGTCTCCTCATCCCCTGCACTGCCAATGATTCAGGGCTGACGTCCTGAGATAATTTTATTGGGGGCATTAAACTGAGTTATGAGGTTTTTACAATCCAGCCACTTATGAGAAATCTATTAACAGTAACTGGACAGGAAGAAGGCTTCTCAGTGGAGCCCAGAACGGGCATTAATTGGGGCAATCTATAACAGGACGGGGACCCGGGAAGGTTCCACCAGACGCCTCCATTTACTCCCCGCAATTTCTGCTGAGAATCAGCAGACTCGCCAAAAAGAGAGAGATGCCCATTAATCGGCTAATGAAATATGAAAATGTTTATGGGCCATTCAATCTTCCAAATGGCACTTCTATAATCCACCTTTCAGACACAGAGTTCCACCAGCAGAATTTATACCCGGGCTCCTTCTGCGTGGCAAGGGGTGGGCTTTCATCCCCCTTCATGACGACTTCATTGGCACCTGTTGTCCTGCCGAGTGGGCTGGGGTACGTGGCATCCTGGCCTGAAAGGGGTCTTAGGGAATCTGTCACTCACACTCCATCTCTACAGAAGCTTAGAGCAGAGTAGGGACCCACCCAAGGTCACCAGCTTCATCGGATGCATTTCCCTCTGCTTAGAGCTGCCTTGTGGGCATTGGAGGATCAGGACCTAGGGGTTTCTATTTGGGTAACAAGCTTGCTACCGGTTTCTTCCCTAAGAGATCTCAGTTCAGTGAAAACAGCCTGGGATTTGGAGCCTGACGGTGCCTGGATTAAATCCCAGTTATATATAGCTAACATTTAGTAAATAATATAATAGCAACGATAGCTACCATTTATTGGACACTTATTACGTCTCGGGCAGGGCTGATTTTCAGCTAGTACATACGAGTATGGTTGTGGCGGTCATTAAGAGAGTGAAAAAGCTCCCCACCTGCGGTAAATGGTCTCTCTCCTCTCCCTCACCCCCGTTCCCTCCGTCTTCCCCCTGGACCTCTCCATGATCCAATAGCCAGAGGGTCCTGCCTTGGCCAGCCAGGGCCCTGCTGCAGTACCACTGTATGGCAATGCCCCCGCCAGGCTGGCTGACAAATATCATGTGTCCCATGGTGCCAGGCAGGTGCTAGTGCCTTCTGTGGACTTGAAAAAAATTTTTTTAAGAAGTCTGAACAGATAAGTATGGAAATGGCTTTGCACAGTGCCAGGCATGGAGTAGATTCTCCTTCAATATGCATTCTCTTCCTTCTTTGCTCCCTTCACCCCCTGTCCCAACTACATGCTGAGCTCAGAGTCTGGGGGTACTAAAGGGGCGATGGACCTATATCTCAGAGTGGGAGTCAGAGACAGCCATCTGGAACCTTGATAGAGGTGCAGACTCCTGAGGCCTCAACCCGGACCCACTGAACTTCCTCCCTGCCTCCCCAGATCCACTCAGACTCCGACGAGGGTGACGGAGCCATCAAGTACACCATCTCGGGCGAGGGCGCTGGGACCATCTTCCTCATTGATGAGCTGACCGGAGACATCCATGCCATGGAGCGCCTGGACCGTGAGCAGAAAACTTTCTACACGCTGAGGGCTCAGGCTCGGGATCGTGCCACCAACCGCCTGCTGGAGCCCGAGTCAGAGTTCATCATCAAGGTGCAAGACATTAACGACAGTGAACCCCGCTTCCTGCACGGCCCCTACATCGGGAGCGTTGCCGAGCTCTCACCTACAGGTGTGTGTCGGGCTCCGGGGGCACCAGGCTGAGCCAGGGGCCAGGATATGGGGAGCTGCTGGGTTCTGGGGGAGTCTGCTTTGGGGACCGACTGATGATCTGGGGAGAATTGAGGCTGCTGCCCCAACAGGGGTACAGTACGGGCATGAGCCCAGGTGCCCACATGGGCTCAGGCAATAGTGATGGCACAGCCACAGCTGCACATCTGGCACACACATGACCTCAGGCACGTACATGAACAGCCTACAAGTTCAGCTGACCACTTGTACACAGCCCCACACAAGTACGGCTCCGTGCAGACCTCGCCCAGCCCTTGGCCACAGACCCCCACGGGCACTGGCATAATTGAAGGTGGGTGCGCTAGAACTGGGAACAAGCAAAGCGGAACACAGCTGGAACAAGGCTGAACCACACGACCAGACAGCCTCACACCCCACAGAGCCATGTACAACACCACTCAGCAAACAGCCCCTCACACAGATGGAACTTATGCACAGACACAGCCACCTACATAGACATGGGCAGAAGCCACAAACAGACATGACCCTCCCCGGGCCAGGCTCCATCAGTGTCGCCACAGCAGCAGGTACGACAGCATCCAGACAGCTTCATGCCCTGCCCACCAGAGACCCCAGCCACACCCAGCCCCAGCCCCCTGGGGACACAGGTTCACAGAAATGACTGAGCCCCAGAGACTGGTTCAGTGGCACCTACCCGGGTATGGCTGCTAATGTGCAGGGGCGCTGGGAACGCACAGTGATACGTGTAAAATGGGGGCCCACACACCAGAACCCCCATGTGCGAGGAGAGCTCAGGCAAAGGCTCATCTTCACGTAGCAGTGGGACACTGTAGCTAAAGGTTGGATAAATATGCCTGCTCCCACGGTGGGGCCCCCTTAGCCCGGGGCTTCTGGGAGAAGCCAGAGTCATGGGCAAGGGGCACAGCCATCTTCTTACCCACTGGGTTAGCCCATGCACCTGCACACCAGGCTGGGCAGAGAGCAGTGGCCCTCAGTCCTAGACACCTCATTCCATCCCTGCCGCACTGTGGTCAAGGCCTCCAAGCTGCCCCTCTCTGGGCCTTCCAGTTCTGCTGATGCATGTCAGAGGCAGGGGTGTCTGAGCTTGTGGGAGAGGGTGCTGTCAGCCCCCGCCTCCCCAGATTGGGCTAAATCTGGCAGATTGGTGGGTAGAGGCGGCAGCCAGCAATGAAAGAGAGGGAAGTGGACCAGAGATAAGGGTGGACACAGAGGGACAGTGGGAGGACACGGAACAGTGAGGGCAGGGGCAGGGAGGTGGGTGCAAACTGGTGTGCACGCACACAGGGGTGCACGTGTGCTTGATGGGTGTATGCATTTGCACACGTGTGTGCACGTACACGGCTGGTCAAACAGCACTTTAAGGCCTGTGCATGCGTATGCCATGCTATGTGTCTTTTTGAGCATATTAATTTATTGATTTGACAAGTGTGTATGAGGACCTACTATGTGCTGGACCCTGGGAACAGGGTGTCAAGGAGGCTGCAAGCCTCTCTTTCATGGAGGGAACCTTTCAGCTGAGGAAGATAGGCAGTAAGGAAAGTCCAGATCATTGGACTGGGAAGGCTTCTCTGAGATGACATTGAAGCAGAGACCTGAAGAAAGTGGAGGATGGCTCCTGGGAGGAAGAGCATTCCAGGCAGAGGGAACAGTCCATGCAAAGGCCACAAGGAGAAGTGGAAAGGCAATCAGATTGTGTAGCCCTGTGGACCACAGTCAGGGCTTTGACTTTTACGCTGAGAAAGCTGGGAGAGGCTTGTTCAGCAGAGTGACATGATATGACTTAGTTTTAACAGGATCCCATGCTGTTCTATGACGATCAAATGGTGGTAGGATTGGGGCGTGGGGCAAGGACAGAAGCAGAGGAGTATATTGTAATTACCTCTGCGGGAAATGATGGTGGCTTGGAACAAGGTGGGACCAGTAAGGGTACTGAGGAGAGGTCGGCTTTGGGATATATTTTGAGAAGCTGAAAGCATTTGCTAATGGATGGGATGTGGGGTGTGAAAGAGAGACAATTCAGGGATTTTGACCTGGGCAATTAAATAGATGGGATTTCCATTTGCTGAGATGGGAGGATCAGCGGGAGGGGCAGATCTCGGGGACTGAGTGAGGGACATCGGGAGTTTGGTTGCTGTAGTGCTAATGTTGGAAGTACTTATTAGACAGCCAAGTGGAGATCTTACAAAAGGCACTTCAACATACAGGTTCACTGGAGAGAGTATCAGAAGTTGTCAGTAACAAAGACCCACAGACTTTCAGAGCCCAGTGATTACTTAGAAATCAGTTTTGCAAATGGGGTAAACTGAGGCTCAGTGAAGCCGTGACGTGTCCAGGGTCACCTAGCAAGTCAGGGGCACCTCAAGCCCCTGACATCCCAGGTCCAGCAGCCCCTACTCACTGACTCAAACCACAGCCCTGCCTCTCTCTTCATCCCAAATGGACCTGCACATTTCCACATGGAAGAGGCCAGAGAGGTAACACGAGGTGAGGCAGGAGATGAAAGCAGGAGCCACCCCCGAAGGACTTGAGGGAAGCATGGGAGCTGGGAAGGGCTTTGGCAAGGGAGCCATGTGGGTAGACATGGAATTTAGGAAGTTCCCTCTGCTACAGTTTGGAAGATAGGTGGGGACAGGGGACTCCAGAGGGAGGTATCCACCAGGTGATCATCCATCACTCCACTCCCAACTTCAACTCTGAGCGGTGGGGGGACTGGTGGTAGCATCCCCATTGAACAGATATGAACACTGAGGCTGGGAGGGGAGAAATGGGCCTACTGTCACATAGCAAGTCAGTGCCTGAGCCAGCCAAGGGTTGCCTCCCAGGCTGTTGGGAATGGCAAGAGTGCTTGTGTCACACTTGGGAGGACTGAGGCCAAGAGAAAGGCAAGGACACATTCAAGATCACCCAGATTGTAGGAAGCAGAGCCAGCCCCGGGTTCATGAGTATCAGCCTGAGGAGCCCCTGCCCTGCCTCCCCTCCCCCTCCCAGCCCATGGACTCTGACATTCTGCTCAGGAAAGAGTCTGGCATTGGATTCAACGCAGACAAGCCAAGGAACCCGGGAGGGGGAAGGAGGAAACAGAAATTAAATTAGTTTATTTCATTTAAGCAACTTTTTGAAGAGGAAGCAAATCTGACACCGGGGTGCTCGTGGAGACTCCAGGCAGCTTTGAAAATCAGACACAATTACTGAGCCTCCTGATCTGGGCTGAGGAGGGCGGGGCTGACAAGCGGCACCAGGGTCTGGGCAGCTTCGAAGATCAGAGGGAGCAGGGACACAGCTTGGGACATGAAAGACAGCACTGCTCGCAAATTAAACCACTCACAGCTTAAAAAGGAAGGGAAGTGTGCCGGGGGCCTCCAATGAGCCGCACTTCTGAGGAGGGGCACACCAGCCAAGCTGAGCCTAATGCAGCAAAGTAGGTCCTGCAGCTGACAGTCAGGAGGCCTGGCTCCCTACATGACCTTGGGGAGGTCCCTGCCTCTCTCTGGGCACCAAGTTCCCTTCTAAGTATCGAGGGGCTTCATTCATGCAACAGATGTTTATTGAGTGCCTACTCTGTGCCAGGCACTGTTCCTGGCATTGGGGATTCTTAGGAAGCCTACGTCCAGAGCAGAGAGAGAGAGACAGGAAAGAGATGAACAAGCCAGTATGTTAGAGGTCCTGTGGTATATAAAAGCTGTGAAACCAAGGGAATTTGGAATTATACTGAGGGAGTGCTATTTTAAATACAGGAATCAGGGTGGGCCTTTCTTTATAAAGGAGGACATTGGAACAAAGATCTGAAGGAACCAAGGAGCTATGTGAAACAGTTTTTTCTTTTTTTTTTCTTTTTTTAAGATTTTATTCATTTATTCATGAGAGACTCACAGAGAGAGGCAGAGACATAGACAGAGGGAGAAGCAGGGTCCTCACAAGGAGTCCGATGTGGTACTCGATCCCCAGACCCGTAATAATGCCGAGTCAAAGGCAGATGCTCAACCCCTGAGCCACCCAGGCATCCCTGAAACAGTAGTTTTCATACTGTATTGTGTATCCACATTACTTGGAGGGCTTGTTAAAATACAGACTGATGCCCCTTCTCCCCCAGGGTTTCTGAGTCAGTAGGTCCGGCCACTAGAAATATTTGTATTTTTAATAAATTCCAAAGTGACGCTGTTATTGCTGGCTCAGGAACCACACTTGGAGAACCACTAAGCTGAAGGAAGAATGCACAGGCAGAGGAAACAGCAAGTGCAAAGGTCCTGAGGCATAGTGTGTTTGTCATGTTTGAGAATAGCAGGGGGTCAGTATGGGTGGAGAGAAGAGTAAGTGAAGGGAGGAGCATGTCCAATGAGATCAAAGGAGGTACTGGAAACTGGATCCTGTAGGACATTGTAGCCATTTTAAAGATTTTGGTTGTACTCTGAGATACAGAGTCGATGAGTGATGTGATCCAACTTAAACTTTTAAAGGCTGGCTTCTTGGCCACCATGTTGAAAATGGGCTGTAAGGGACAAGGTTGGAAGTAGGGAGATTAGTGAGGAGGCAGGTTGCGGGCAAAAGGTGATGGGGACTCAGATCAGCATAGAAGGTGAAAAGATATGGGATTCTGGATGCATGTTGAAGACAGTGCCAACTGGGTTTGTGAGGGATTGGATATGGGGAGTGAGATAGAGATAAGCCAAGGGTAATGATGTGTTTAGCCTGAGCAACTGGACGAATGGAGCTGCTAAGATGAGGGATGCTCTGAGAAGAGCAAGATTAAAACACAAACTCAAGACTTCACTCTTGAGCATGTTAAGATTGAGATGTCTACTAAAAAATCCAAGTGGAATTGTCAAGGGGACAGTTGGGTCTCTGAGTCTGGAGGTCAGGAGCATGATCAGGGTCAGAGATACAATATTGGATGTCATCAGCAGAGAGAAGGAACTTAAAGCCTGAGGCTAGGTGAAATCAACAGGAGTGAGTTTTGAGAGAAAAGGCTTGGACTAGACAATCTCTTAATGTTGGGGACACCAGACCCCTTCCCACAAGTGTCACAACCTGACCAGTGGACAGCAAGATTTCGTAGGGCTTTTGTGCCCAGTTCGACTCCACCTACTGATGAATGCCAGCTATGTATAAGATGGTATGCTTGGCACTGTTGAGGATACAGAAATGAGAAGTTCAATCCAACACACATCTATTAGCCACTACTTTATTCCGGGCACTGCAGGGGATGTAAAGATAAGTAATTGAATTAAATCCACAAATGTTTATTAGCACCCATTATGTACAAGGCCTCCAGTGTACTTGGCTCTGTAGGGGTTGCAAAGATGAGTCACCTAACTTAGCGAACATTTATTAGCACCTACTTTATCTATGTATATAGCCCCAAGGGGATAGAAAAATAAGCAGTTGCTTTCAATTCAATAAACATTAGTGCCTACTGTGTACATGACACTTTGCTAGGTATGTGGGGATGCAAAGATGAGCAAGACCCTCACCTGACCTCAGAGTGGTGGCCAATCAGTTTCATCTCTGGGGTCAATTGATCTCTGATCAATTGATAGTGACTGTAGGGTTGGTTGAGACAGTCTGAGGCCCCATTTAAGCTCAGGAGAAAGCACCACAAACAATTAGTGATGTCTGCTGTGAGCAAAGGCAGGAGAATGGGGCAGTTTTGGGCATAGGATTGGCATTGTTGGACCATGGGATTGGGGTTCAACAAGATGTGGACATGGGCAGGAGCTCTACCAGAGCTGGGTTCCCATGTATTCTAGTTCCTTAGTGAGCAGCATCTTTAATAGATGAAAAGGCTGTTTTGTAGTACAGGCCGCACTTCTTGGGACATTTACTAAATAACAGCTGTCAGCCAACACTGCTTTCACGGATCTATTTCCCTTTATTCTCAACAATCCTGGGAAATAAGCAGGGCAGGTATTACTGTCTTCATTTAACCAATGAGGAAATAAATGCAGAGAGAGATAAAGTAACTTGCCTGAGTTTCCAGAGTAAGAGCTAGAGCCAGAACTGGACCCAGAACCTGGAAGTAGAATCCAAGCCACTTGCTTCAGCTCTTGTGGGAAACAGCCATGCCCGGGGACTTTACAGCTTGCAAAGCACTTTCACATCCCTGATCTCATTTCATCCCCACCAGGAGCACTTGGGCCAAGCGTTAACATGCCCATTTTATAGCTGAAGAAATTGAGGCTCACAAGGGGAAGGAAATAATATTGGAAGAGCACACTATCTGATTGCTGAGTCCAGTGCTTGGCGGGGGACAGTGTCAGGGAGGAAAGGAGGAAGGCAGGAGGCAGTGTGTTCCCCAAGGGCCTCATTTGGGGAGGGCAGCAACAAGCTGGGAGCCTCTGATTGTCCTATCTGCAGCCAGAGAGAGTGTGGCTCAGCAGCCCTCAGGCCCAAGCCAGGAATCAATCGCTGGCCTCTGCAGAGACAACTTCTAAAGATGTTTTTAATTAAAGTCCAGGAAGATCTATATGTGCAATATCTCCTTGCCTAGCAACGGCACTGGCTCTCACCATCCAGGATTGGGGGGAACAGGACCGGAGATTTCTGGTGGGGAAAGGTGATGAGGAGGAGCAGAGGCCCTGGCCCTCAGGAGTCATCCCCATGGCCCCGGGAACCTGGACAGCAAAGAGCGTATCCATGCCTTTCTTTGTCATTTCCATCAACAAATTATTCAACAAACATGAGCACCTACTCTATGCTGGGCCCTGCGTCTACACGGCAGTGAGTGAGTACAAAGGTGACAAAGCCACCATCCTGCCCTCAAGGGTCCAGCACACAGTGGGTGCTTCATTTGTGTTGGGTGACTGAATGGAACTGAATTATGATTTTTAAAAAAATGTTTGCTTTCTACAACAAGCAGAGGGATGCTATTGCAGATACTTACAATGTTGCTGTCCCAAACAAACAGGATGACCAGACTACTTACTAGAGGGTTCCACTTAAATGCGTAAAGGACAGAAGAGCATAAATTTCTCAAATTGGGATGGTAGGAAAGCCCTCTCTTGGGGGAGGGGAGTGCAGATTAGATCCCCACATGCATTCATGGGTGAGTCCATGCCTGGAATCTATGAGGCGAAAGAGAGGGGATACTGTCCCAGAGGTCACTGGAGGCTCTGGAGAAGCCTGTTTGCAACATAGGGCACCCTCATCCCATTGAACCAAAATTGTTTCTTCTCGTTTTCCCCCCTCCCACTCTCTCCCACTCTCCTCTTGCTTAATATGTATCTCTGCCTGTCTCTGTTTCTATAGAAGTCTACTTTCTGACTTTATCTGTGCATTTCTGCCTTTTTCTGTCACATTCTGTGTTCCATTTTCTCCCTGTCTCTATGTATCTCTGCCTCTCTGATGCTCATCTCTCTGTCTCTGTCCTGATTTCTTCCCGAAGTTCTGGGTATCTGTTATCCCACTTTCTCCCTGCTCATCTCTCTGAGTCTCTGTCCCTCTGCCCCTTGTCTCTCTGTCTCTGACCCACTTTCTAGCTTCATCTCCCCGTGCCATCTTCTCTGTCACTTATCTCTGGGCCTGCCTCCTACCCCTCTCCCCCACCTTTTCCTCCCCTGCTGGCACATTCCTGCCTCTCCTGCATATCATTAGGCGGCCCTGGCGGGGCAGCCGGAAGCTGTGAAGGCCAGCCCCGTGAGCCAGCATTATAAGTGATGATCAAAGAGGGAGTTGGGAGGGAGAGTTTGAGAAGGGGTTTGTTTCCCCGTGTTATCTGAACGTTCCCAGGGATTCGACAAGTGGTTTTTAATTTTTAATATAAAGCATTCCGTGCAGTTCTGGCAGCAGCAGGGGGTGGGACTCATTTTTTATAAATGTTTGAGAAGCTAAATGTGAGCTGAGGGTTTCCCCAGGCCCAGCAGGGCAGCAAAGGGAGGTAGGGAAGAGGCAGGATGGTAATAATTACAAACATCTTCATAATAATGACACTTGGTCACCTCGTCGTTTTGTTCGTTAGTTCTTTTGTGGGAAGACTCTGTTCTTTTCCAAACTGCTTCATCTCTTTCATCTCATTAAAGGGCCTCCCTCCTCCAGGGAGGCAAGGAGGATGACGTGTTATCTCCATTTTACAGAAGGGGAACTGAGGCCCAGTCAGGTCCGTTTTCCCACAGCCAACACAGCCCAGGAGAGGGCTGGGATGACTTCAATCCTGGAGCTCCCTCCATGCAGCACCACCTCCCCCCTGAGTCAATGGGAGCTCCCCCTGGGGGCTCTAGAGCCCAAGTCTGGGCTGCAGTTGGACCTCACAGATAACAAAGATAAGAGACAAGAAAGGAAAGAATTCTGGCTTGGGGTCCAGGCCATGGGTTCCATTTCTGGCTAAAACATGTCAGAGCCACCCAGATAAACCAGAGATGAGGGGTGGCCATGCCCCCTCCCTCCTGATACTGGTGCCCAGGCATCTCCTACTCCAGGCCAAGCACACAGTCCCAGAGACCTTCTGCCCATTCAGCGCTGCCTTCACAGCTTCCAGCTGCCCGACTAGGGCAGCCTAATGATATGCAGGAGAGGCAGGAATGTGCCAGCAGGGGAGGAGGAGGTGGGGGAGAAGGGTAGGAGGCAGGCCCAGAGATAAGTGACAGAGAAGATGGCACGGGGAGATGAGGCTAGAAAGTGGGTCAGAGACAGAGAGACAAGGGGCAGAGGGACAGAGACTCAGAGAGATGAGCAGGGAGAAAAGTCAGAGACAAGAGAGGAATAAACTCGTGAGAGCTGCTACATATCCAGCTTTATCAGCCAAATAAATCCATCATTTCTAGTCCTCAGAGCATCTCTGGGAGGCAGAGGGGCCCCCTCTAGACCAAAGGTGACGAAAGAGGTCAACAGGGAGAAAGACTTGACCAAGGGCACAGAGTGAAGAAGTGGTGGAATTTGAACCCAAGACTCTGATGCCAAAGCCCACCTCATCTCATCTCCTCGCAGGAGAGTCTGATGTCTCATGCTGATTTTGCCTGGCAGGAGCTTTGCTGACTTGGTGGCATGTGTTGTCCTTGCTTTTTCCTTCCTGGTGTCAGTCTCAGTATAGGCACAGTGAATCCAGGAGGGTGCCATGATGGCCCCACAGACCTGGGTTTCAATCTTTCCCTACCACTTACTAATGATAGAATCTGGGGGAAGTCACTGAGCCTCTGCCTCTGCTCAATGACTCAGTTTCCTCATCAGTTCAATGAGGGGTTTGGTCTAGAACATCAGTTCTTAGTTTGGGATGCACTTTAGAATCACTGTGGGAGCTTTTAAAAATACCCCTGCCTGTGTTCCATCCCAGGAGAGTCCTAGAGAATTGGTCTGGGGTGGGGCTCAGCATCAGTTTTATTTTAAAGCTCCTAAGAGATTCTAATGTGCAGCCAGGGTAAGAAACACTGGTTTCTGTGCTCTCCAAGGACCAACCTTTCCACATCTAACATTCCATGTGGAGCTCTGCTCTGAGATCTTGTTTATCCAAGAATCATTTAGGCAACGTTTCCTATGCCAGCCTGGCTAGAGGCCCTTAACCCCTCGTAGATGAAGAGTTGGCTGACAGCACCACGGACAGCGACCAGTTCATCCTAGCTAATCCCAACCCTGCTTCTAGAAGTCTGAGCTTGACCAGCTGTGGGCAGGGAGAATCCTGAATGCAGTTCCTTGACACTCCCCTCCTTGTCCTTCCCTCTCCTTTCTCGACTCTTCCCTCTCTTACTTGCCTGTCTGTCTCCTACTCCTACTGACCTCCCTCCTCCTATTTTATAAGGCCAGGCACGTATGGGGTTTGACATCAGATCATCCTGGGTTTGAATCCTGCCATTCCTGCTTCCTTGCCAAGTGAACTCAGTTCTGAACATGGAAAACTATTTGAGTTCTCACAGTGATCCTAAGAGTTTGGCAGTAATATTACCTTCATTTCACAAGTGAGGAGACTGAAGCACAAAGGGCTTCCTTACTTAACTCCACTCAGCCTCATTTCTTCATCTGTAAAGTGGAAATCTTAATAGAGCTTACTTCAAGCCTATTTTATAAATTCCATGAGGTAACATACATAAAGTGCTTCTCATAGGATCTAGCACAAAGGAGTTATTCAGTAAACATAATCTATCATGACCATTGAATAATGATATGTGATAATGGGTTTCATCATTATTTATTCACATTTTTCACCCTTCACCATGCATAGCAGTTTCCTCATCTGTAAAATGGGAATGATGCAGGATTGTACTGTGTTGGTCCGTATCAGCTCACAATAGGCAGATATTGATTTTCTGTTTTGTGAGCCACTTGGTATCACATTGGTAGCTTGAAATTGGCCATGGTGAGAGTCTCCACACCATGGAAATCAACAAACACTACAAGGCAAGGCATTCCTCCCCCCCCGCCCCTCGAGCCTTTGGAGCCGATGGTTACACATGTACCAGTACACCACTGCATCTACATCATGGAGTTGCTCTGAGAACTAAAGGTGGGAGTGGATGTGATAGTCATTATAAAAATACAAGCTGCTGAATGGAGGGGGGATGACCCCGAGGTGATTCCGTAGCAGCCACAAGCCCAGAACCCTTTTATCTGCCCATTCTGGGGAGCTGCTGACTTGTGAAGAAGGTAGGAGGGGGTCTGGAGCCTGGGGAGCCAGTGGTGAATCACTGACCCTTCACCATCCCCATGTGTAGGCATTAACTGTAATGGCTGCAATAAAGAATCCTGGATTGGGGAAATGATTCCATCATCCCCGCAGGAGTCCCTGGGATGCAGCCAGGGAGAAAGAAGGGGGGGGGCAGCCATGTCCCTGGGGAGTCACTCAGCCTGACATTGTGCCTTGCCCAAGGGGTGGGGGGAACAAGCAGAGGGGAGTGACAGGAAGACCCTCTCTCATAACAGTTACAACAACCACTATTTATTGGGCACCCACCATGAGCCTGATGCTTTATATATCTTCTCCCTTTTCAGCATGTCTGTGAGGGAGGCATGATTGTTCTATTGTATAGGGGCATGCCGTGCCTCCCAAGACAACAACAACCTGCATTTATTGAGTTCTTAGCATGGGCTAGGCACTGTCCTCGGTGCTGAACAAGGAAGTCTATTTGAATTCTCAAAACAATCCCAGGAGTTTGGTAGTTACCATCATCTTCATTTCGCAAATAAGAAAATTGAGGCACAAGGAGGCTTGTGACATGTTCAAGGTAAAACTGCTAGTAGGTGGCAGAGTCATCCCTGATTGTGATTCAGTACACGGGGCCACTCTGCCTGTGCTGACTGTCACCCAGCAGGGTTTGAGCTCAGAGTCCTGGGTTCAAATTCTACCACTTTCTCTCTCTGTGCTCTTGGTCAAGTCTTCTTACCTGTTTGACCTGTTTCCTTGCCTGTAACTTAGAGGGGCCCACTCTGCTTCTTGGAAATACAATGAGGATTAGAGATGATGGGTTTGAGTGCTTGGTGAAGCTGGGCATGTAGTGGGTGCTCAAAAGGAGTTTCTTTCTTTCTCCTCTCTCTGTATTGGAGAGTGCCTCCTCTCCTATTGGAGGCACCTGGCATTATTGCCTCCTCTCCTATGTGCCTCCTCTCCTATTGGAGGCACCTGGCATTATGCCCTTGGCCATAAGTAGGAGACCCTAGGCACCATGCATCAAGAGGGAGAGGGCATGCTCAAATCCCTTCTTTGGATTCTATGGGCAACCCTGACATGGTTGACGTGGAGCAGGAGCTGCCAAAGAGAGGCGCATTGCAGGGCCAGTTTAGGAGGCTCAGGCTGGGAGGGGGGGCATGGAGAGGGAAATGAGAAATGCAAAAGAGTGAAAAATAAATACATGTGTCTGTCTGGAATGATCAAGGGCCCCAGGCTGGAGGCGGGAGAGGCGGGCGGCAGGCTGGGCTTAGCAGAATTGCTGCAGTAGCACTTCTAGAGCCTCACTCATTAGCCAAGCTGTGAATGGGCCTTCCCTCCCAGCATGCCACTCTCCTGGCCCAGACAGTCCAACCCAGCCCCAGGAGGGCCCCACCCAGAACCTCAGTGGGTCTGGGCCCCATCCCCTCACCAGCAGGGCACTCAAAAGAAGGCATCTACCTCCTTGAAGTGATGTCTGAGTCTCATCCCCTTAGGTCATATCCTGAGCCCTAACTGATTCCCTCTTGGGTCTTATACCTCACTCACTCCTTTCTGGAAAGGTTCAGATGGACCAGAAGGCTTTGCCTGCTTCTCTACCCAACCCCTCCCCCACCCCACCCTCACCCCCATCCTGTCCAGCCTCATGTCCCAAGCCCTGATTTCGTCAAATTGAACATGATGTCAAATTAGAGGCATCTCTGGGACAGGCCGAGAGAAGCTCCCAGTTTAATGAGGCAGCGTCGAAAATCAATAACTTAATTGCCGCTGTTTGATGGACTTTTATCCAATTTATACTCTCCCCAGCAGCCTACGTGCAGAGCGTGCGGAGCATGTGGAGAAGTGTGTGTGTGTGTCTGTGTGTGTGCATGTGTGTCTGGGGGTGGGGGACTGTCTGGACACCCAGGGGAAGAGCAAGGAGGGCGCCAGGGCCCACAGCCAACTAATTCCCAAAAGGAAAGCTGGTCCAGCCATCCTCTGGCCCCAGATTCAAAAGACACTGCCTCAGTGAACTTGGTTATCTTTCTGGGCTGCCCAATCCCCATCCTGTTGGTGGGGAGGGTAAGGAGGGAGGGAAGAAAAACAGAATTCCCTTGAGGAATTAGGAGGGGGTGGGAGTGGGGTAGAAGGACCCCTGCTTTGGGAGTCAGGTGACTGGTTTCCAGTGCTGGCTCTAAGTTTGAAAGTAATGACCTTAACTGATGAAGATGACCATTGGCACTGCCCACTGAGGTTGAGCCCCGTCTGCACTGAGAATTTAAAGTGCGTTCCCTCAACCTCAAGGACCAGGGACTGGGATTATTCCCTATTTGCTGAAGAGGAAACAGATTCAGAGAGGCTGCCTTCCCTTGCCAGAGTCCTGCAGCTAGGAGCCACCAAAGGGAGATTTGAACCCAGGTCTGACTCTAGTGGTCACGCTTGTACCACAGGAAGGCCCCAGATCAGGAAGTGGGTTGGGGATGTGAGGATGGGGACTGTGAGGAGACTAGCTTCGGGGACCTCCAGCTTGGATCTCCTCCCCCTGCTTCCCTGGGGCGGGGAGGACAAGCACAGCAGCCCCAGGTGACTCCCCGTCTCGCTTGGTCCCCGGGGCCCAGGCACGTCGGTGATGCAGGTGATGGCCTCGGATGCGGATGACCCCACGTACGGCAGCAGCGCTCGGCTGGTGTACAGCGTGCTGGATGGCGAGCACCACTTCACCGTGGACCCCAAGACCGGTGAGGGGCGGGGCGGGGCGGGGCCGGGGGGCGCGGAGGGGCGGGGCCAGAGGATGGACTGAGGTCCGCTCTCAGCCTTCTGACTGGACAGCGCGGAGGCATCTAGCCTGTTGCAGGGTTGCAGGGAGGGAGGGGCGGCCAGGCAGAAAGAGGGAAGGGCTGAGGAACAGAAAAGGATGGGGCGTGGGGAGGGGGGCACTTGCAAGACTCGCAGAGAAACAAAGAGGCAGGATGCCTCCGCCATGGGTGCCCTGAAAGGACTTCCGAGGTCGCAACTAAGCGGCCCTCTTGTCCTTGGAGCTAAATTGAGGCAAGTGTGTCTGGAGCCCTTTGAGGTCGGCCGTAAGTGTCGTTTGGAGGGTCAGGTGGTGAAGGGCACCTTTCAGCAGTTGTGAAAGCTCGGCTCAAAGGGCAGTTGTCAAGGATCTGATGGAAAGACAGAGACAGAGACCATTAGGGAAGGATGGTTTCTTGGCTTCTTCCCCTCCCCCAACGCCATCAAACACAGTCCCTATTTCACTTTCTCTGAACTTAGAACCTGATTATGTCTCTGAGGGGCCCTGCCCGAGCGGCAGGGAGGGCAGAGCAGGAGACAGGCTCAGAGAAGTGAAGTGCTTCACTGAGGTTGCGCAGCCGGGCGCAGCTGCTGATGCCAAGGGCGGTGTTCTCCCCCTCCCCGCGATGGGAGGGGCAGGGCAGGAGTGAAGGGGAGAGGGGAGACCGCACACCACAGGATGTTTATCAGATGCTACCATGGGGCTCACAGTCCTGTGAGGGTTGGGGCGAAGGGAAGATGCATGGGCAGTTAGGATGCGAGATTCTGGGAGGCGGAAGCAGCTGATCTCCAAAGGATGAGAAGGTGTTGGCCAGACTGGGATTCAGAGACGGGCACTCCAGGCAGAGGGCATGGTGCAGGCAAAACTAGGAGGGAAAGAACTGCCTGAGGCATGAGGGGAATTGTAAGCAGCTCAGGACTGGGGAAGCAGGCGGGCTCAGATGTGATGTGGACTGGCTGGCAGGGGTCCTACTGGGCCTAGTAGAAGCGAGCCTTAAGACCTTGGATTTTATTCTAAGGGTAATGGGAAAGGGTGTGTGTGTGTGTGTGTGTGTGTGTGTGTGTGTGTGATGGATCTAGGTTTTGGGTTTTCATTTGTGTGTTTTTATTTTTGGCGGGGTGGGGAGTTAAGGATTCCAGGCTATGAGCATAGTTACAATTGTATTATTTTACACATAATATCTTTATCATTTTTTTCTCCTTGCAAAAGTAATACATTTTAGGAAACACTCT
Source organism: Vulpes lagopus (assembly GCF_018345385.1). NCBI lineage: Eukaryota > Metazoa > Chordata > Mammalia > Carnivora > Canidae > Vulpes > Vulpes lagopus. The sequence goes on from NC_054841.1 coordinate 14,319,827, forward strand.
AACATTAAAGAAATGTGAAGGAAAGAAGGAAGGAAGGAAGGAAGCAAGGAAGGAAGGAAGGAAGGAAAAAAAGAAGAAAGAAAGAAAGAAAAAAGAAAGATGCTTCCCACCCTCATCCCCTAATTGCAGCCCCAAAGGTAGCCACTTGGTGTATATATCCTATGAGACTTTGGACTCATTCACTTAAAAAAATATATTGTTTTTTTAATAGATAACACATTTCAAGATTCAAAATTTTAAAAGTAGTCAAAATAGACATTTAGTGGAAATTCTTCACCCCTTCCAGTCCCCCAGCCACCCAGTCTGCGTCCCCACGGCAACCAATGTAATTTTCTTGGGTATCTTTCCAGAGCTATTCTATGCATGTACAAGAAAATAGGTACATGTATTTGTTTTATTTATTTTTTTTACAGAAATGGTAGCTATAAACACACACTATACACACTGCTTGCCTTTTTCACTTAACAATACATCTTGAAGATTATTCTATATCAGTACATAAAGAGCTTCCTCATTCTTTTATTTAACAGCTGTTGTGGATACACTAAAATTTATTTCACCAGTCCCCTATTGATGGACACTTACGCTGTTTCCAATCTTTTGCTACAACGAACAATGCTACAGTGAATAACCTCATACATATATCATTTTGTGCTTGTGTGAGTGTATCTGCAGGATAATTTTCGGGAAGTAGAAAAGCTGGGTCAAAGACCACATGCATTTGGAATCCGGATAGATAATGCCGAAATGTACCAGATTACACTCCCGAGAGCCACATAGGAAGGCGCCTGTTTCCCCTCCTCCTCACCAGCACTCTGGGTTCATTGATGACTTTTAGGCAGGGAAGTGACATGCTCAGGTTTTCATTTTAACAAGATCCCCCGGGCTGCTCTCTCTAGCATGGCTCAGAGGCAGGAATTGAATTCAGGGAGATTCCGTAGCTTGGGATGCCCAGCAGAGAGCCCCAAAGGACAAACACCAAGGCCTGCGCCTTTTCTCGGCCCCCCACCCAGACTCCTTAACCTGATCCATCTAGTTAGGGAGCCAGAGATGACACAGGATTGATGGTGAAGATTAATAGAGATGCCGAGGAGGGAGAAGGAGGGATGACAGTGAGATCCTGCCAAGGGCAAACCTTGGGCACCTGGATGGATGTAGGGGAGTAGATTGAGGAACGAATCTGGGGATTCCCAGCTTTGGGGCCTGGGATGGGAAGGGGCACCGTGTACAGAAACAGAAGGAGGAATATGGATTAGAAAAAGTAGGAGCAGAAGAATTCGTGAATGTGCCCTGGGATCTGATGCAGAGCTAATTAATTCCATTTTTAACCATAGTGGGTTTAAGAGGAGAAGAAAGAAACATCTAGGACATCTAGTAGGCCATCTGAAATATGGGCCCAGAGCTCCCTGAATAGCTGGGGCTCTTTAAGCTTTGGTTTCCCATGTGTACAAGAAGGATAGTAATTCCCATCTCACATGATTGTTGTGAAGATCCAATGGGAGAGTCCCTTCCTTCACTCAACAATTCTTTAGTGAGTGCCTGCTATGTGCCTGGCTCTGTTCTAGGCTCTAAGCATATGGCAGGAGGCAAATCCAAGGCCCTACCCTCATGGAGCTTTAATTCAAGTAGGAAATATGGAAAATAAGCATATGCATTTATAGCATAATGAGTGCTAGGAAGACATAGAAAGCAGGGTGAGGGGATAGATTTAGGTGAAGGAATCAGGACAGGCCTTTCTGGGGAGATGACCTTGGGCAGAGATGTGGATGAAGGAAGGGTATGAGTCCCTTGGTCGGTATCTAGGAAGGAATGTGCAGGCCAAGGGAAGAGCAAGCATATGGAGTGCTCAGCACAATACTTGGTACCTACTGGTAAACCAAGGGCTGCTCTCACTACCAAAGCCTTCATTCATTCAGCCTGAGGAGGGGGCCCTTAGAGTCAATCCTCTTTCAGAAAGGGAGAAAGAGACAGAAATAAGGGAGGGGTCAGGACTGAGTCTGGGAGGTGGTGGGGGTGAGCAGATGGAGGACCAGATTCCAAGAAAGTGAGGAGGACGGCCAGGTTCTAAGAAAGAGCATCCCCCGCTGCAGAGAATCAGGAAGAGGGTGGCAAGTGGGAGGCCTTGGAGAGCCCAGGAGGGCGGGAACGGTTCCCAAGAGGCCAGTGAGTGGGCACCGGGCGAGGCAGGAGAAGTGCAAATCAAGTCATTGTCCTAGGGTCTTCCACGTTCTTAGTCCTAGAAGTCTTGTCCGACATTTCCCAGAAGGACCAGATTTTTTCCTCCCCTTGCCTTCAGCCCCACTGCAGGAGCCGCCCTGGTGCCATTCCCAGCCCCAGCTCCATTTCCCCAGCCAGGAATATTCCGCTGATGCAGGTCTATATTTAGCAGCTGCTGCGAGGTACAGTCTGTTCTTGCTGTGCAGATAGCAGGGAGCAGAGCCGGAACGGGCCCTGAGAGGAAGGTGTGAGGGAAAGGAGGAGGCGGGGCGCCATGAGGCCGAGTGCCAGAGGAGGAATTAACTTGTGTGTTTTAAAGGCCAGGCCTGCCAGCAAGCCCCCCACAGGGGCGACAGGGTTGGCATTTGCGGGCTAATGAGGCATCATTTGGGCTCCAGGGCCCCTTCTGCAGAATTTGGAGGGGACAGCGGGGGGTGGCGAGGACAACAGCTGAAACTAGGGTGATGGGCGAGGATGGGGCTGCAGGGAGCCATGGCCAGGTTCTAATTTCCAGCCCCTGCCCACCCCCACCCCCAGAAGAATAGAAAGAGTTTCTCAGAGGCTCCAAGTTATCTGCTGAAAATTCTCAACTGGACCAGAGACGTCTGTTTTCCTGGGATGAATGAAACAAATCTTTACCGAGCACCTTCGAAGTGCCAGATCCTGGGGTCAGGATGATATACTAGATCTGGTTTCTGCCCCACAGGGCTTTTGTTCTAACAGAGAAGCCAGAAACAAATAGACAATGACACCCTGCCTGTGAGAGGAGAGACAGAGGGTCTGTGGCAGTAGGTCAGACAGTCCAAATGTTTACTGAACGCCTACTATGTTCCAGACTCTAAGATGATGAACAAGGTCAGTATGAATCTCTGCCCTCACGGAGCTTATTAGTCAGGTACCCAATCCAGGTCTTGGGATGGGGGGGGGATCATCATGGCATCCCCAGAATGTGAGACCTGCCACTGGAAACTTTGTCTCTTTTAATTCTCTTAAAAGCCTTCCAACTGGGCAGTCCCATTTTATAGAATAGGAAACTGAGTCTCAGAGGCACTCAAGAACTTGCCCGAGGTCAGATAGCATATAAATGGTGGAAAGTAGACTTGAACCAGTCTGATCCCAAAGCCCCTCCTTTCTGCACGGCCTCATATCTGACTCTGTGACCCCTACACATAATATGTCCTCAGTAAACATCTAACAAATGAGTGAATGAAGGGATCTGCAGAGCCAGAGGTTTCAAGAACAACTGCATGGACTGATTGGGGAATTTTACCCCAGAGCGGGAGCAAGGCACCAGCCCCCAGGGTGCTCCTCCCAGCGTGGGGAGGTGGAGTAGGGAGCAGAACGTAGCAGGTAAGGAAATATACCATCAGTTCCTCCCACCCCTCTAGGTAAAGGGACTTTGCCACTGTTCCTATTAAAAGGTGAAGTCTTAAGGAGTGCCTGGCTGGCTGAGTTGGTAGAGCTTGGGACTCTTGCTCTCAAGGTCATGAGTTCAAGCCTTATGTTGGGCATAGAGCCTACTTTAAAAAAAGTAGAGAGAAAAAGAGAGTGGGAGAGAGGTGTGGAGTCTTGAATCTGCCAAGTTCCAGATTAGGCCTTAAGAGACCTTGTAGCCTTCACGCTTCTCTCCCAAGACCACCATCTAGGAAACTAGCCCAGCCTGCTGAAGACACGAGAAGCTCCAGCTGACAGCCAGGACCACCTGCCAGACATATGCATGAGGCCACGTTGGGCCTTCTGGCCAGCTGAGCCTCTCGTGAAATGTGGCTGCATAAGTGAGTCCGGGAGAGGAACAGGCCGGAGAACATGATTTCTCCATCAATTATCTACTGCTGCATGACAAACTGCCCCCAAACATGGTGACTTAAAACAGCAACAGTTTATTATTTGTCATAATTCTGTGGCTTAGCTTCAGTTCTTTTCAGTTCTTTTGCTGGGATCACTCGTGTGGCAGCAGTCAGCTGGCAGATCAGCTAGGACAGCTGGCATGGCTGGGCCCCCTCCCTCTGGGTGGCCTCTCATCTTGGGGCTTTTTCTCAGCACGGGGGTCTTGGAGTTCCAGGAGGACAGGCCCCAGAACACAAGGGCTTATCAAGCGTCTGCTTTTGTCATGCTTGCTGATGTCCCATGGGCCAAAGCAAGTTGTATGACCGAGGCCAGAGCCAGTGTGAGAGGGGGTGACCCGAGTGTGCCTATCAGCAGGTGTGCTTTATTGGGAGCTGTCATCATCCCAGCCTATCCCTAGGTGTCATCCCAGGGCCAGGTCCAGGGGCGGCATGGCATCTGGGTACCCACCTCCTAGCCTCCCAGGGATGGCATCTGACCATCTACTAGGCTTCCTGACCAGTTGCCAAATGGAAAGACTTTAGTGTCCCTGCTTCCTCCAGAGCTAGAAGTGGCAGGGACAACAAGGAGGCAGCCACATGAGCATGGCTCCTCAGCCAGAGCCCCACTCCAAGCCCCACTCATGAGTGCTTGGTACACAAGCTCACAGGTGCACAGTCACCCCAATCCCAGCACCACCTCTGCATTCTGTGCGGTCCTGGATGCCAAGTGCATGCACATGGCTTAGCACGCAGTAAGGCTCCACTGGTTGGCTCCCCTCTCTGCCTTTCCGACTGCTTCACTCAGGGAGCCCCTGTCTCTGGCCTGGTGGCCACTCCGCCATCGGTCTGTTTGTCTGCCCTCTCCTTTCCTCCCTCTACCATCTTCTTCCCCCTTTCCCATCCCCTGTCCCCTGGGTGTCCCTGCAGATGGTGAGAAGGGCCGTTTGCTTTGTCTCTGGTATTCTCTGTCTTCCTTTCTCACCTCCGTTCTTTCTTTTCCCTCTTGTTCTGTCTCTGGCTCTCTGGCTCTCTGTTCTCTCTCCCTGGCCCCTTCTGAGTGTGCATTTCCCTCTGGCTTGGCCACTCCCTTCTCTGGCTCTCTGTTCCCTCTCCTCTCCCTTCTCTATCCCCAGGGCCTGTCTCTCTGGTCTCTCCCCTCCTGCCTCTCTTTATCTCTCTTGTCCCTGACCTCCATTTCTTCGGTCTCCCCTGCTGGCCAGGGCTGCAAAGCCTCAGCGGACAGACCAGCAGAGCAGCAGTGTGGTGAGTGTTGCTCACCACCAGAAGGCACCCCCCCACAGTCCCCGTGTTGGGGTGCAGGAGGGGTTGGAAGCAGGGCAGGTCAAGGAGGACCTACTCTGGCCAGAATTAGGGCTGGTGGGGAGCGCACTGCTACTGGCAGCTGGTGGGGAGCATTATCCCACCCAAAACGTCAAAGTTGAGAATTCCTGTTCTGTGGGGAGATATTGCAATTGTCCCATTTTCCAGATAAGGAAACTAAGGTTCAGAAGAAGGGATCTGTTCAAGATCACATGGCCCAAAAATGGCAGATCACAGATTTATCCCAATTTCATCTGCTTCCAAGGCTCCTCTGCCCTTGCGAAGACATTCTTGGTAAAGGAGGGGTCAGCGGAGAGCCTATGGGGTCTTGGAGGCCACCTGTAGAGAGTCTGTACAACTTCTGATTAGATAGACCACACATTTTCTGTATATCTCCATGTGATCCCACAAAAACAGGGCCATCTCCTAGCTGCCTGACCCCCGGCTCCCCCAGCTACACATACAAATACACACATAAACGCACACACTGCAGCCTCTCCCCTCGTTCTTGCATCTTTATTGGAGTCTGGGGGCTGTTTGGGGACATCAGGAGTCAGAGATTGGGTTTTATGGGGCGCATCATGGGGCTGCTGGTGCATGACTCCACCTGGCGTGCAGGCCCCCGGCACCACCTGTCACCACCTGGTACTCGGCAGGTTGGAGTGAGTGGCGGGGGAGGCTCTGAATGCCTCATCGACTCTCCCCTCCACCTTGGTCCCCCACTGGCAGGGAGACAAAAAGCTCGGCCTTCTGCTCCTCTGCTTCTCGGGCAGAATTAATCTTGCGGTCACCCCCATTCCTGCTGCCCCTGCCCCTCTTGCATCAACAACAGCTTGAAAGGTTGTCTGATCAGTGATTAGCTGGTGCCTGGACAGAGAATCTAAGGCTGGGCCAGCACACGGGGCCCCAAGGGCTGGGAAATGACTCCACCAGAGGGGGGAGGGGGACGTGTGACAATAAGAGTGTGCACTCGTAGCTGTGAGTGTGCATATGTGTGGGTGTGTATGTGATCTCGTGTGTTCTTATGTATTTACTACCTAAGTGTGTGAGACATACCTGGTGTGTGTATACAGTGGAGTGTGACTCCAACGTGAGTGTGCATGAGTATGGGTGTGAGTCCAGCTCACCATATTAACACTCCCCACGCTGCTGCTCCGTGCCTGGCTCTGCTGAGTGCCACTGACAGAGATGAAAGGGCATATCTCTATGAGCAGGTGTGAGTGTGAGTTATCATGAGTTTTCTGTGCGAGCACGTGGGTGAGTGTGCGTGAGCGTGTGTGGTGGCTGCTGAGGCTGCACCTGTACTGTTCAGCCACCTCCGTGTCTTCTGCGTTCCCCTTCCGAACTTGCCTGAGCCTGGCCTCTGCCTGGGGAGGGGTCTCTGTACCAGCCACAGCTTTTGAGAGCATCCCCGGCCTCACTGTCACTCACCCACAGGCGTGATCCGGACAGCCGTGCCTGACCTCGACCGCGAGAGCCAGGAGCGCTACGAGGTGGTGATCCAGGCCACAGACATGGCGGGCCAGCTGGGCGGCCTCTCTGGGTCCACCACCGTCACTATCGTGGTCACCGATGTCAATGACAACCCACCTCGTTTCCCGCAGAGTGAGTGATGCCCTTTCCAGAAGGAGATGGCTGCATCTGTGTCCATCTGATAGACCCCCCAGCACCCTCCCATCGGGCTTCCATGGGGCGTACTATGGGTGTCCAGCCACCCACCGACCTCATGCTTCCCTTTAGGCTCCCACTGAAAAGGGACTTGAATCTGCCTGTCTATCCACCCAAGTCACGCATTTACCCCCCGTGGCCTTCCAATTCCGTTTCTTGCAGAGAAGTTCCTCAAAGTTGTCTGATTTCCCACACAGCCAAGTAACACTGTTACCTTCCTACTTCTCATCTTGCTTCCTATGGACCTACTCCAACCCCTCACTGGCCCTCAGCACATACCCCACTCCTGCATATTATCCCAGACGACCTGCCTGGTGACCCAAGCTTGCAAAGGGAAGGGGTGGAGGAGAGATACAGGGATCTAGGCAGAGGTTTTGGCCAGATCCAGGCCAAGGCCCACCCATGCTGCAGAAAGAAGCTGAGGTCTGGAGTAATGGGTCTGTCCCTACAATAAGCCTGGAGGGCAGGTTTCCGTGCTTCTGGATTATGTCTTTCCACTCTCTGCCTCTCCTGGCACAACAGGGGATGAAAGAGGGGGCGGTTCTCTAGCTGAGTTCCCCACCTCCCCATCAGCCAGCCCCTCTGTCCAGTCTTGGCCCGAGAGCTACGCCGGCAAAGCCGCCCAAGCTGGCAGAGACTAAATACCGCAGCGAGTGGGGCTGATCCCTATCGGGGAGTCATTACTCGAGGTCTGCTGCTCTCACATTAGGCCCGCCACAGGGGACTGACCCCCGCGAGATAAGGGAATCCAATCCCTTAGCTGAGAGCGCACCATCACCGGGGCCTAGGGCCTCAGCCTGGGCTCAGAGTGGGGTGAGTGGAGCCACCAGCCAGCTCCGTGTCTCCAGGGAGCCCAGGCACAGAACCCCTCCCCACTGCCACCAGCTGATGGGGAAGCTTCCAGGCTCCGTGTGGAGGTGTGGGGACCACCCACTCTTTTGCCCAGTTGTGTGAGGCTCTGTGCCAGCTCTGAGCTGGAAGCAGTGAGGCAGAGCAGAGAAGAGGGACCCGGGCCCCAGGAACACTCTTGTTTATCCATAAATATATTCCTTCTCTCTTTATTTTTAACGTTTCTTTACTGTGAAATATGCACACAAACAGAAGGGTGTAAGATATAAACGTCCAGTCTGGCAACTAATTATAAAACGAACACTCCTATAGACCACACTCCCAGACCCCAGAAGCCTCCATGTGCCTTTTGATCGCCGCCTCCTTGCTTTAGAGTCCATTGACCCATATACGCATCACCTAACATCATAGCTTAATTTCACCTGGTTTTTTTTAGCCTTATATGAGCAGAATTATACCATATAAACTATTTGTGTCTTGCTTTCTTTCTCTCTTAAAATTATGTTTATGAAATCACATGTGGTTGCTTGTCACTATAGCTATAGTGTATTCGTTTTCGTTGCTGTACAGCGTCCTATCATTTATCTACTGCATGTTGATGGTCGTTTGGTTTGTTTCCAGTTTGAGGCTATGATGAAGGACACTGCTCTGAACGTTGCTGAACCTTGTAAAACATCTCCAAGTGCCGATTTGCATGCATTTCTCCGGTGTGTAGACATAGGAACAGAATAGCTGGCTCATGGGATAGACTCCTCTTCAGCTTTACTAAATAAAGCCAAATTGTTCTCCCCACTGCCCCCCAAACCCCCCGTGAAAAAAAATGCACGTGTCCATTGTAGCACATCCTCACCAACACTTGCTATTGTCAGACTCTTTAATTTGTGTTAAGCCAGCGAGTGTGGACCCATGCATCTTTTCATTCATTCACTCCCTAGTCACTCACACATTTCATTTATGTGACAGTCTGGTGTTCTTCCAGGTTCGGAGAATGCCTGATGAATAAGGGATGTGGCTCCTGCCTTCCAGGAGCTCACACCCTGGACGGACGAGAGAGGAGAGAGCAGGAGGAGAAAAAGCAGAAAGTGGTAGGGAAATGCAGGAATCCTTACAGTGGGATGAGCTCGGAGGTCCTGGGGCACAAGACCAGAGCCTGGAGGTCGGTCTGAGAAGGCTCCCTGGAGGAGGGAACGGCTCATTGAGACTAAAGGAAGGGCAGGAATTGGGGAAGGGCACAGCAGAAAGAAGAATAGAGAGAGGGAAGGCCTAGAGATGAGGACCTCAGACAGGATGAAGCTGGGGTCAGGGAGAAGGAGGCTGAGGCTGCAGGAGTCCACAGGGGTCAGGCAGCGAGCGTCCTGTAAGGCAGGCCAGAGGGCTTGTATGGCCCCATCACAGGGCAGCGGGGAGCTGTGGAGGGGACTCCAGTGGGGGGAGTGGCACAGTCAGGATGTTATAGAGAGAGCCCCTCTGGCTGCCGTGTGAGAATGCATTGGAGGCCGCCGCTCCACATGAAGGGTGACCAGACCTTGGGGACGCCAAGAAGCCCATCCTCAGCTCCACAGGCCCTGCTTCTCCTGCACTGGCCCATCATTTAGCGAATCACCCTCATCTCAACCTTGACTCTGGGAAGAGGGCAGGGGACCATTGTGTCCCATCTGACCTCCTTCCCTTATGTTTTTGCTCTGCTTCCCTGCTGTAGCCTCAATGGCCATCTTGCCATTCTTCAGACATACCGGGCATTGCGCCCACCTCAAGGCCTTTGCCCCTGCTGTTCCCTCTGTCTGGAATGCTCTTTCCCACCAATCTGCTTGGCCTACTCCCTCACCTCCCTCAGACTTTGACAAAAATGTCACCTTCCCAGTGAAACATTTCTTGTTTACCCTATTTAAAACTTCACACATACCCTCATCAGCATTCCCCTTCTCCTTCCCCTACTTTATTTTTCCCCAAAGTCCCTATCACCATTTGATAGACTACATGTTCCACTGATGTGATTGTTTGTGTCTTTCTCTGCCTGTTGAGAGGAAAGCACTGTGAGAACTGGGGTTTGGGTCTATCCTGCTTGTTGCTGGAATCCCAGTCCCTGAACTGCATCTGGGGACATCATAACCGCTTAACAAATACATGGAAATGAAAGAATCAATATCATTCACATCCAGAGCCACAGGAAGTCGGCATGAAGCTCCACTATTTTACCATAATTGGTTGCATTTATTGAGTAGCTACCAAGTGCTAGGCACTGTACTAGGTGCTTTCCATGCCTCATCATCTCAGTTAATTGGGAAAATGACGATGCCATTAGGAAGGCACTATTTCCACTCTACAGATGAGGACACCAAGGCTCAGGATTACACAGCCGGGACTGACTCTGGAGCCTGAGTCTCCTCTGTACCCCTCATGGGGAGATGGGGAAACTGAAGCCCAGAACACAGCTGGCACTTTTCCCATCAGTTAGCAAATCAACCCAGGGTCAGAATTAGGACCCTCCTCTTTGTACCGCCCACTTGGGAGCCCCTTGAAGACACTCCCCGGCTGGAGCCTATCTGGGCCCCCCTCTCCTCTCTGCTAAAGCTGGTGAGAGTTGGGGTAGGGGCTGCCCCCCCCCACCCCTGTTCACAGCTGTGTCCCCTACAGAGATGTACCAGTTCAGCATCCAGGAGTCAGCCCCCATCGGCACTGCTGTGGGACGAGTGAAGGCCGAGGACTCAGACGTAGGCGAGAACACAGATATGACTTACCACCTCAAGGAGGATAGTGGCGGCGGCGGCCACGTGTTCAAGGTCACCACGGACAGCGACACCCAGGAGGCCATCATTGTGGTGCAGAAGGTGTGGTTTCCCCAGGAGGGACAGGGGCGGCAGACCCAGGGTGGCAGGGACAGGGAGGCCCCAGAGCAGCTGCAGAGCCCCACTCTACCCCACTCCAGGGATTGGGTCTCTCCAGGGACCCGGGACCAAGCTGGGAAGAAGCCATGCTATCAGTCCCATTTTTACAAATGAGAAAATGAGGCACAGAAAGGGTAAGTGATGAGTGCAGGTTGCACAGCCCATTGGGAGAGCCCAGATTCATTTTTTTTTTAATTTTATTTATTTATGATAGTCATACAGAGAGAAAGAGAGAGAGGCAGAGGGAGAAGCAGGCTCCATGCACCGGGAGCCCGATGTGGGATTCGATCCCGGGTCTCCAAGATCGCGCCCTGGGCCAAAGGCAGGCGCCAAACCGCTGCGCCACCCAGGGATCCCGAGAGCCCAGATTCAAACCAGATTTGGATCTGTGCTCTCAAGCACTGTGCTGGCTCTCAGGAACCAGAACAAACCCAGCAGTCCCTAGGGGAAGGGGATGGAGGGCAAATAAAAAGCAAAAGATCCACCTGCCAGGACTTGGTCATGGGCTTGGCAGTTCAGGGCTACGCAGGCCTTTGAGACCATCACCCCAGCCCTGCTCTCCCACAGGAGGTCAATCCGCTGCACTGGCCTGCAAATGATGGGAGGCCTTTGTACACCTCCAGGATGGGATGCTCACTCCCTGCCATTGTGCAGCTATGTCTCCTGCCATTCAGCCAGAAAAAGTCTCCCCAAATCAGCTCCCATCAGCCTGGGCCTTGCCTTCTGGGACCCACAGCAACATCTGCCCCCCTCCAGCCCTTCATTCACTCAATCCCCACATAATGACCTGCTCTCTAGCTGGACCAGAAGGTTTGAAAAGAGAGAAAACTCCCAGTTATTGTTGTTTTTTAAGATTTTGTTTATTTATTCATGAGAGACAAAGAGGCAGAGACATAGGTAGAGGGAGAAACAGGCTCCCTCTGGTGAGCCCGATGCAGGACTCAATCCCAGAACCCTGGGATCACGACCTGAGCCAAAGGCAGATGCTCAACTGCTGAAGATTAAAATATAATAGCTATTACTTATAAAGTGTATACTACATGCTAGGCACCCTTCAACTGCTTTTCATGTATTAACTTAATCAATCCCTACAACAGCCCTGTGAGGTACCATCATTGCCCATTTTATAGATGAGAAATTGAGGCCATGGAAATTCAAAAATTCACATCCAATGTCATGCATCTTGCAGAGCAGAGTAGGGTTATGAGTCTGGGGCAGTCTGGCTCCAGAATCTACCCTTTTAGGCATTGACATGTCTTTCAGTCTTCTGAGATCCATTTGTCGTCTCTGGAAGATGAGCCCATTTCACAGATGGGGCCCAGCATCACAGAGCAGCAGAATCATGCCCCAAGCCCAGCCTCTGCATTTGCTCTCCTCTCCAGGCTGCCCCTGCCTCCCTGCTTCCATCTCATGCCCCTCCCAGCCACCCCAGTGGCGCCTGAGGTGTCTCGGTGGAGGCTGGAGGCGAGCTGGCTCGGGGAGCAGAGCCTACGCCTGATTGATGACCTGGCTCCAGAGCCCATCGCTCACTCACAGGCCGGACTCCGGCCTGCCTCCCTGCATCTTGATTTTTCCCAGGCAACAGGATGGAGGAAGGAGGTGGCCTTGTTTGCTGCTCAAGAAGGTGGGGGTGGGAGGTTCTGAGACAAAAGGCGGGGGTCTCTACGCACAGGGCAGGTCTCTAGCAAGGTCACCTTGGCCACTCAGATAGCTCCCCTCACTGGACAGAGGCGCCTGAGCCCACCACTGCTGTTTCCCTTTGCTATGAGGAGTTGTCTCTAGAAGGCCGGAGCCAACACACAGCCAAGGAGCTCATTCATCAGAAGGTCACCCATTAGCACTCCCTGATGAGAAGCCAGGCTCAGCATGGGTTTAGCCAGATTTCCAAGGAAAGCTCTAAGGCAGCCTGGCTTATCAGGCTCAACTCAACATTAGTTGCTGCCGCCTACGGACCACTGGGAAATGTCTCCTTAACCCTCACAACCGGAGGCCCAGAGAGGCTGAGTAGATTCCCCCCACACACACAGCTGGTCAGCCCAGATCCAGTGCGCTTCCCTCCTCTGGGGTTAAAGGCCAGGACTTGAGAGCAGCACTGTCTGGATTTGAACCCTGCCTCTGCCAGTACCTGACTGCTAAGTGACCTTGGGCAAAAGTACAAATTTTCCTCCTGTATAAGATGAGATAATCACAATACAGGCCTCTTAGTGATGTTGTTAAGATTAGATGAGTTAATGTATCTAAAGCACTGGCGCACAGGAAGTGCTCCGTGAATTAATAAATGCATGAAATGCCCCCACGTACTGCGCTGGGGGCGGCGTGTCAGCGCCCTTTAGCCCTAATGGACCGTGTTTCCCTTGGCAGGACTAACTCCCTCGCAGTCTCCCTTGGTCCACCTGCAACCCGGGAGGGTTGGTCTGGGTCTCCCAACACCCCACGCAGAGTGAGCGTGACCTGGGGTGTCCTGCCCCCTCTGCCCACCTCCCGCAGCCCACCCGGCCCACTCACCCACCCGCCCTCTGCTCCCTCCCCGCAGCGCCTGGACTTCGAGTCCCAGCCGGTGCACACCGTGGTGCTGGAGGCCCTCAACAAGTTCGTGGACCCCCGCTTCGCTGATCTGGGCACGTTCCGCGACCAGGCGATCGTGCGCGTGGCCGTGACCGACGTGGACGAGCCCCCCGAGTTCCGGCCGCCCTCCGGCCTCCTGGAGGTGCAGGAGGACGCGCAGGTGGGCTCCCTGGTCGGCGTGGTGACGGCGCGGGACCCCGACGCCGCCAACCGGCCCGTCCGGTGAGACCCCCGCCCGGGGCCACGCCTGCTGCCTGCTAACCCGCCCCCGCCCCGCGGCCAGACTGCGGGCAGAGGGGGAGGGGCGGGGGGATGGACACGGAGACGCGGCTCAGGAAACAGTCAGGGGCCTCCGGACAAGGAGGGAGACCCAGGTCTGCCAGACTGAGCAGAGGGAACAGGGCTCAGCCCCCGGTCCTCCTCTGCCCACGCTGGCGCCCTCGGTGCCCTCAGCCTGTCCATCCCTATGCCTCTGACCCCCAATTTCACTCTCTCGCCCACCCCGACGTCTCAGCAGCTGCTCACCGTTCGGAATTGAGCTCCAGGTGGCTCCACCCCAAAACGAGGACCCCAACCTTCCAGTTGTTCAAATCTAAAATATTGGAGACACCCTGCCTCCTGTCTCTCTCCCACACCTCCCTCCAGTCTATCAGCATATCCAGAATCCAAGCACCTCTCTCCACTCACCCTGCAACGACTCTCGGGTGCAGGCCACCATCCTCTCTTACCCTGATTCCTGCACTTCCCCCAACCCCCACTGATCTCCCAGTTTCTGCCCCACCCCCTCTTTAATCTAGAACTGACCCCAGGGCCTGGCTGATCCAGTCTAAACAGAAATCAGAGCATGGCCCTCCTGGGCTCAGAGGCCGCCAGAGGCATCTGGCTCAGAATAAAAGACCAAGCTCTCACGGTGGCCCCCAGGCCCATGAGATCTGGCCTCACTGTAGCCTCAGACCGTCCCTCCTTTCTAGTTCACTCTGCTCAGCCACACTGTCCTCACTGCTCTGCAGGTGCTCCAAGCTCACTCCACCTCAGGGCCTTTGCAACTGCTGTTCCCCTGCCCCTCCCCTCCCTAATATCCCTGCCATTGTTCCTCTCCATTCCTCCAGTCCTTTGCCAAGAATCACCTTCTCAGTGAGACCTTCCTGAACCACTTTTTCTAAAACTTCAACTCCAACCCAACCCCCAGCCCCAACCCTTCACACCCCCTTTCCTCAAGTTACTCTGTGCTCAGTAGCCTTCGTCACCATCTCACACACTACCACTACCGCATTTTCCGACTACTTTGTGTGTCTCTCTCGCTACAAGATAAGCCACTTGAGGGCAGGGAATTCTGTGCGCTTATCCCTTTACCTTCAGGGCCTTTACCTTCAGGGCGTGACAATGCCCTGCACCCGTAGACACTAGCTGACTGCCCTGGGGAGTGAATGAAATGTAAAGGCAGAGGAAAGAGAAAGAGACTCAGAGGCAGGGGGACAGATCCACAATGAGAGGAGGAGGTCGGAGAGAGGGGGGAGCCAGTGGAAAGAGGGTGAGAGGAACTAAAAGAGGCAGAGGACATACCTGACAATGTGGAGACGGAGGAGATTTGCTGGGAGAGCCAGAAAGGGAAAGAAAGAGAAACAGACGTGGAGAGAGAGAAGGGTGGGCAGGGAGGGAGGCAGATGGGCAGAGGGGAGGGGATGCTGCAGTTCTGTCCCTGTCCCTGGAGGGGTTTGGGGACTGCAGGGGGGTGGGAGGTCCCAGACTGTGGCCCAAGTTGGAATAAGGTCAGGTAGAAGAGAAGGGAAGAAGGGTTGTAGCAGAAATGATCCAGAGGAGGTCAGGGACGGGGGCATGGCCATTGTTGGATGGACGGGAAGGAGATTCCTAAGCTCCTGCTTTCTCTCTGAAACCCCTGTACGTAATCAGTAAGTAATCCCGGAACCAGCTGTGTGCCAGGCTCTGTGCTGAGCATTGAAGAGAGGGAGAAGGGAAGTTAATTTGAGGATTTCTTTTTCACAGTTCCAGGTGGGTAACATTCCCCTCATCATCTATCTAGGTGGATGGTTCTCTGAGTTGTACAGTGCACAGCCCGAGCAATCTTACATGGGTGAGAACAGAGAGATGCCATCCTGCCTAACTCCCTAGGGACTCCCAGACTGGGAGTTACCCTCAAGGGTCTTAAAAGACTTCCTGGAGGAGGCAGGAAATGAATTGAGCTGGTACCTGGGTATGGTCAGGTGTAAATACGAGGTGAAGGACATTCCAGGCAGAGGAACAGCTTGTGCAGACATATGGAGGCAGAGGTAGATGTGCCTGGGGACGAGCAGACCCTGATGGCTACAGTGGACTGAGGGAGATGAGGCAGCAAAAGTGAAGTCCAACGGGCCTCAAGGCCAGGCCAAGTTGCTCAGACTCAGGCCGGAGGGCGGGAGGGCCTGGGGCTACCTCTGCCCTGCTCACAGCCTAAACCGTCCTGCCTGCCACCTCTGAGCTCCTCCGCTGCCTGTCTGCTCAGGCTGTCAGGACAGTCCGGGAGCAGCCCCCTAGCCTGGGCTCTCTGCTCACTCTGGGATTATCACCCTGTGTGTGAGGAAGCCAATGCCCAGAGAGGGGAGGAGGCGACCCTGGGCTCTCTCTGGCAGTGGAGAGCCAAAGGTAGGAGCTGAGTCCTTGCCTCCAGGCTAGTGCTCCCCCATCTGCCCGCCTCCCCTCCCCTGCAATGTCGCTTTCACAGCCCATCTCAGTCTTCTCCCTCCTCCCTTTGTTGACTTCCCTTCCCTCCGGCTTTTATCTGCATTGAAAGGGCCAACTTTGAAACCAGCTTCTCACCTCCTTTCATCTCTCTTGGCTGGCCCCTACCCTGGGGCTCCTCAGATGTGGAGGCAGTGAGGAGCTTGAGACAGGGCCAATTTACCACCACAAACATTTACCCAACTCCTCCTCGTGCCAGGCCCTGAGCCAGGCCCCCGGATGGGGAGATGACTCAGCCAAGGACAGAGCTGGGGATGAGCACCCTCTCTGCCAGGGACAGCCTCAAAGAGGCCAGGGAGGGGCAGGGAGGGGCCGCTGAGGCCGAAGGGCTCCTCACCAGGCACATGTGCTGCCCGGAGCCTAGTTAGTATCCAGGCTCCCGAGTTCTATAGTTGTGGACTCAGTCACCGCCTACCCATTGAGTCCAGGGGGAAACGTGATAAGACCTCACCCCTGCCCACAGAGTTGGCCTTCTCCTGGGAGAGGAAAAGTCAACTGAGCAGTAAAACATTTGTTGACACAAATGATTGCTGATAAGAGCTATGAGGGAGATAAAGAGGGTAATAGGATAAGGAGGATGGGGGCCACAGGGGCTACTATGGAACAAGTAGTCAAGGAGTTGTTGACAAATGAGCTGAGACCAGAATGATAAAGTGAGAACCAACCTGCAAAGATGTGAAGAAGAGGACTCCAGATAGAGGGAACAGCAAGTGCAAAGGTCCTGAGGCATGGGGCAACTTGGTGTGATCCCGGAGATGAATAAAGTGGTATCCTGGGAGATTTTGCCTAACACACTAGGCACCTGGGAAATACAGAGATGCAGATATACAGAGCAGTTTTTCTGAGTTCCTGCACTGGAGAGAGTGGAAAGTGCTTCATCTTGTTGCATACCCAGTTTACAGATCGAAGACACTGAGGGTCAGAGAGAAGTGACTCTCCCAGTGTTATTCAGCTTGAAAGGGGAGGAGTGCTTTAACCCATTATTGTCTGCTTCTTGAGTTCAGCCTCGTGTTATTTTATCCCTGCTTCTTACTCTCTGTGGCTAGGTGTCCTCCCCTGTGCATAAGGCACAGAGATGAATCAGACATAGGCCCACAGGAAGGCTAGGCCTCCATGTGAAGGCTTCTAGTGACATGTTTAGGTCTGAGGGGTCTTGGGCTGAGGCCGGGGCTTGGGGACCACAGAGCTCCATGGAGGGGCAAGTGCTCAGTGCAGGGGTACATGGAAGGGAATGAGCCCAGGCTTCCCCCAGGTGGCCCCTGAGCAAGGCTGAAGAGGTGAGGTTGGAAAAGGGAGAGGACACTCGTGGCTGGAGTGATGCTGGGGGCCCGGAAGCAGGAACAGAGGCATGGAGCCCGGAGGTTAGTTGAGCAGCAGGATGGTGCCCTGGATGAGCTCATGTCAGGGTGGGCAGAGATGAGGACAGAGTGGCACTTGGGCCAGGCTGGGAAGGACCTTGAATGTCAGGTGGAGAAGTGAGACTCTATACTTAGGCAATGGGGAGCCTTGGAAGCTTTGCAGGGAGGGAGGAGAGTGCTCAGGACAGGCCCATCTCTGGGTTAGGCAGCCTTGCAGATAGTCAGGCTCTTGATCAGCCCTGCATAGCTCTACACCCTGGTGAGTCTTCTTCAAACATCAAAACCAGCAAAAGCCCACACTGGACCAGAGGGAGCAAATACCTCATTTCCTCCCAGCACTCCACAGTGAGGCACAGCAGAAAGGACATGGGCTCTGGAATCAAAGACCTGGGTCAGAATCCCAGCTCAGTTGTAGAACCATGGGAAAAATCACTGGACCCACTGCAAGCCTCAGTTTTCCTGTCTCTATTTTTTTTTTTTAATTTTTATTTATTTATGATAGAGAGAGAGAGAGAGAGAGAGGCAGAGACACAGGCAGAGGGAGAAGCAGGCTCCATGCACCGGGAGCCCGATGTGGAATTCGATCCCGGGTCTCCAGAATCGCGCCCTGGGCCAAAGGCAGGCGCCAAACCGCTGCACCACCCAGGGATCCCCCAGTTTTCCTGTCTCTAAAATGGGCATCATGATGGTACCCGCCGCATTCATTTATTCAAAAAATAGGTATTAAATGTCTACTGTGTTCTACTAGGTTCTGTGTTCAGCGCTCCCAGGGCTGGAGCAGAGGCTTGTTTGGCACATCATAGGCCCTCAGGAAATGGACAGTACTATTTTCCTTTATGGCCTGGACACTCATTTCTGCCCTTCATTCTTCGATCAGCACTAACCACATACAAATTCCCAAGTATCATGCTTGGGCTTTAAGTGTGTATCTTAAGGGGGAGGAGGGGCAGGTGCAGGAGAAAGTCACAGACTGGAGAGGGCCAGGTGAGCAGAGAGGAATCCCTGGGGGTGGGTAGGGGAGCCCCTTCTGCATCTGAAGAGATTCTCTGTCTAGTAGCTCTGGTAGGGGCTGCATCATTCAGCCTGCCGCGCACATATGTACCTGGACCCTGGGAAGCCTGCACACACACGAGCCTGCTGCCTCTTATGTTTATCGTGCCTGTGTGCATGCTGTTTGCACACATTTGTGTGGGGGAAAACCATGCCACGTTAATGCACGCCCAGGCCAGGAAGTAGTACCCTCCCCACATCCCCCACCTAACCCTGGCCACAGCAGCATTTTGTGCTGTTGGAGTGTGTGCTTGTCTGCAGCTGTGCCTGTCTGGCCCTTAGGAGGGTGCCCTTAGACACGAGGTCCTGCGCAGATGTGGGCTGGGAATGGGGCTCTGCCACTAACTGGCCCTTGTGACCCAGGGCGAGGCAGGCACCTGGCTTCTCTTAGCCTAGTTTCCTCATCTATGAAATGGGGGTTGATAACAGGGCCTGGGAAGATTGGAGGAGCTCATGCATGTTAAAGCCCTTCTGCAGGCCTGGCACAAACCTAAGAGCTAATCCATAGGTCATGTGGCAGGTACCCAGTGCTGCTAGAAGTGTTTTACCAGTAGCTATTGTCTGACCCTCACAGTCACTCAATAAGGTATTGTTCTTATCTTCATTTTTAAGAGGAGGAGGAAACGGAGGAACCAAGATTAAGTGATTTACCCAAGGTCACACAGCTAGGTTTCAAACCTAGGCAGATGGCCACCAGTTCCACACTCCTGACCACCATTCCAGGGCCTCCCTTGCACGGTGCACAGGCACGCACACACGCACAACACACCAGCTGACACCTACCCACGCTCTCTCAATCCACTCCTCCTTCCACACCTGCTCTGGTTCAGCTCTCTGCCGTCCAGGTCCCGGCTGACTGAATGAGGAGCAGGACCTTCTTCTAGACCCACAGCTGCCTCCCACCCTTCTCAGCCTGCTGGCGATACCCCGATACTCGATACTCCCTACTCCTGGTCGGAACATAGGCCCTCCCACCCTTCGGGAACACGGACCACACACTAGCTGGAGGGACTCCTGTGTACCCATTGCTAGACGGTTCTGAATAATAATTAGAATAACAATCGTTCTCTCTCATAGAGTAATCTTCCAGGAGCTCAGCTAGGCACCTTATCCCGCAGCTAGGCATTTAATCCTCCCAGCAACTTGCAAGGTAGGATTATCATCTCCGTTTTGCTCCAAATTAAAGTTCAAAGATTGAAGTGACTTGTCAGGGGCATCGTGGACTTGGATCCACACCCAGGGCTAAGCAGCTGCCTCTTGAGCCTTAGCTTTTCCAACAGCAAAGCCATATCACACACACACAGACACACATGCACATTGCTCATATATTCAGGACACACACACACACACACACACACACACACACACTTTCCACCCACAACACAGACCAGACATACAACTCGTGTACCTACACGTGAGGTCCATAAGCCCCCCTCTCCCGCCCCCCCCTCCCCCTATATTTGCGAGGCCTCCGCAGAGCTCCTTGCCTCATGCCGAGCCCCTCCAGCCCTCCCTCCCACTCACTGGCTGGCTTCCTGAGCTGGAACAAAACCACCTGGGCTCAGCCAGCCACACTGACCTGCAGCCCCAAGTCTTTTGCCGGTTAATGGCAGGTCTCTCCCGCCCGCCCCATGGCCTTGGGAACAGCTGCCTCCACTTAGATTCCACCCTCCCCCTTCCCCTCCAGGAGGGAACAAAAGAGAAAAATGGGAAGGAGAGAAAAGAGGAGGGAGATCTAAGCAGGAATGGGAGAAGCGGGAGAAGCGAGAAGGCGGTAGGCATCCTCCCAGCAGCCCTGCCTCCTGCCCAGTCCTGACCCCAGGGGTCAGGAGCCCTGGGCGGTGTCAGGCCCTGGCTCTCTCCTGGACTCTGTTCTCCCACCAGTAAAATCAGAAGGAGGTTCCTCCCAGCTGAGCTGACGCTCAGAGTCTGGTTCTACCTCCTCTGGACCCAAACATCTGACAAGGCCAGCCTGGGGGCAAACAGGACCTGAGGTTCCGTGCTTTGCAGCGTTGGGTGGTGCAGTGAGCTAAAAAGAACTCTGGGTGGAGAGTCCTAAATTTGGGTACAAATTCCAATTCTGTGACAGTCCCTGTGCAATTTTGAGCAGGGTCATCACTAACCCACACGGCATCTTTGCATAAATAAAAAGATCCCTCTTTGGGAAGATACTCCCTCTGCTAGGACACATGGCTTGGCAAGCGGAACGCTGGTTAGACTTTAACCCCACTTCACTCCTTTGTGCAGGACACAACCTGCTCAACCATACGTGGCAGTCTAAGCTTGGCAAGTTTCCTCTCTGAGCCTCAGTGTTCTTATCTGCAAAACTGGGGAGATCCCATCAGCTTCATAGGATACCAGGCAGGGACCTCATCTGTTTCATTTGCCCTTTTGTCCCCAGGACCTAGCACAGAGCAGCACAGAGAAGGCACTCAGTTAATGTCTAGGCATAAAGGAATGCATGGAGGGATGGCTAAGGGAAAAGCAGACTATAAACTATTAAGTGCTGTCCTAGCGGAAGGAAGTATATCATCTTGGGTTTGAAGTCCCCCATATACTTTCACCCAGGTCAGGAGGACCCAGGAGGGTCAGCGGCAAGGAGGATGTAGGCTTGGCAGCTCAGGGATGGGAAGGAGAGTTGATGGGGTCTTAGAAGACGGGCTGTAAATGCCTACTATACCATAGTACGGCCCTTTATAGTTTGTCACAGCCTTCACCACCTTCACCTGGACCCCAGTAACCATGAAAATAAGGGATGTCACCTGTGCCTATGCAGTCTTATGAATTAGTTCCTTAACCCATAGCAGTGTGAGGTGAGTATAGCTCACCCCCTTTTCCAGATAAGCAGAGGCCAGGGAGCTCCAGTGACTTGTCCAAGGTCACACAGGGAGAGTCGGTAGCCTAGGATTCAAACGCAGCAGCGCGCGCAAAGGCCCCGGGCAGTCCCAGTGAGTGTCATCATTCCCATTCAACAGATGGGGGAACTGAGGCCCCAGGGACCTTGTAAAGCAGCTAAGCCCCACTAGGGGATCGCTTCGGGGCTTTGAGCCTCCCGCAGGGGGCGTTTCTGGTGCCCTCGCCTCCCTGGGCCTCAGTTTCCCCCTCTGGGAGTTGCGGAGAGGGTCCCCTTCCTCCGTGTGGGAGGGGCCGGATGGCTCAGGGTGAGCCCCGCCCGGCCAAGCGTCTTTGTCCTCGCCGCACAATGCGCCCTGGCTTGTTCCAGGCCTTTGCGGGCCGCGCAGCCCGGCGGCGCCCCCGCCCGCGTTATCAGCGCAGGGAAGCGGCGGCCGAGCCGGCGGGGCCTCCCTGGGCCGCCGCCCGAGACATGTGTTGGACACAGGCCTTTCAGGCCCGGAGCCGCCGCACAAAGGCCCGGGAAGAAGGCGGAACAAAGGGCTTTTTCACGCGGCAACTGAAAAGCCGCAGATTAGCTCGCGCGTGCTGCGCAGGCGGGGAGGGGCCGCGGCCGGCCCGAGCCCTCGGCCGCGCTGGCTCCGCCCTGGCCCGGCTGCGGCCCGCGCGCCCCCGCCTGCCTCCCGCTCCGGGTTCCCCTGGCCCCCAGGACCCGGCCGAGCCCGAGTCCCGCGCCCCGCCGCCGCACTCCACCTGCTTCTCGGGGCTGCGCGGTGGGCACCGGCTGCCCTTCTCGGGATGACTCCTGCCCGCCCTTCTCCGACCGAGCCTTTGCACCTCTGTTCCCCCACCCGTGCCGACCCCCCCCCCCCCCACTTCCCAAGCCCCGTGCTAGGGTCGCCTCTTGGGAAAGAGGAGAATCGGATATACAGTGACGGCTAGCTCCGCGCCAGGGACTTTGCCCACTTCCAGCCCTCACAACCCAGGGGTGCAAATGACTAGCCCCATTACCCAGCTGAGGAAACCGAGGCTCAGAAAGGTTGAGGGCGGCCCGGGGTCGCACAGCAGGTACCGGTGCGGCAGAGATGCAAACCCAGATCCCTTTCCACCCCTCCTCTCCTGGAAGGGGGTTCTCTGCTCCAGGCGTCTCCCAGGCAGGTGGTCCCTCTTTTAGGGGGGGGGGGGGGGGGCGGGGGGGGTGGTGGAGGCAGTGGACCTGGGCTTGGGCTCCACCTGGCTCCAGGGCGCCTTCAATCAGCCCCGCCCTGCCTCCCTCAGGTATGCCATCGACCGCGACTCGGATTTGGACCAGATCTTTGATATCGATGCGGACACGGGCGCCATCGTGACGGGCAAGGGGCTGGACCGCGAGACGGCCGGCTGGCACAACATCACGGTGCTGGCCATGGAGGCGGGTGAGCCGGGGGCGGGGCGCATGTCGGGGGCGGGGCGAAGAGGAAGAAGCCGGCACAGGTGGCCCGGTTGCGGGAGGCAGAAGCCCTGGAGTTGGAACAAAGAACCTGGGAAGGATCCCAAGCCAAAAGGCGAGAGCTGGTCGTGAAGCTGGCTTTCTTCCCTCAGCATTTATTGAGCACCCACTGCATACGAAGCCCTGTTTTTAGCAGCTGAGGATGCGGCCTTGAACAAGACAAAAAAGCTCCTGTCTTTGTGGAGGAGCGCTAGACTGTCAGCAAACAGGTGTACACATGTCAGATGGTGTGAAATGCTAGTGATAATAAACCAGGGAAGAAGAAAGCCGGAGAAGGGGTTTGGAAAGGCAAGGGTGTTGTTCCTCTTAGAAGGAGGCCTCTCTGAGAAGGAGACGTTTCAACAGAGACCTTAGGAAAGTGAGGGAGTCATGCCCATGTGTGAGGGAAGAGTGTTCTAAACAGAGAGAACAGCCAGTGCAAAGGCCCTGAGGTGGTAGTTTGTCCAGCATATTGGTGGAATAGCGAGGAAACCAGCGTGGTTGGTAAGGGGCAGAGTGATCAGCCATTGCAAGTTCTTTGGGCTTTACTCTGAATACGGTTGGAATCACAGGACAGGAGCGTCATTTGAACTGAGGAGGGACACTGCCTGACAGGATACCTCTGGCTGCTGCATGAGAATAGGCCATTTGGGGGGTGAAGGGGGAAGCAGGGGCTCAAGTGGAAGTTAAGTGTGACAGTGGCAGGAAAATGAGACAGTGGCCTGGTGCAGGGCGATAGCCATGGAGGAGGTGACATGTGGTCAGCTTTGGGAGACGGGCTGAAAATGGACCCTGGGACTTCTGATGGAATGACGGGCATGGAGAGAAGAGATGGAGAGGGGTCCAGGACTACTTCAAGGAGCTTGACCTGGCTTTCTGGAAGAATGTGTGTGTGTGTGTGTGTGTGTGTGTGTGCACACATGCGTGTGCCACAGACAGTTTGGTGCCACTGGCACAGTGTGAGCTGCAAGAGAAAGGGGGGGCGGCCTGTGCATGGGGTCCAGATAAGTAAGGCCATGGAGGTGAGGAACTAAGACCACAGGGGTTCACAGAGCCCCAGAAGAGAGGAGAGGGCTGTTCCAGGACTCCTCCAAAACCAGAGCAATACTGCCTGGACCTGGTCTCCAAGCCCTCCACCCCCGCACCCCCGCCCCAACAGCTCTCAAGGTCCAGGAGCCAACAGAGCTGCCAGTAAGCAGCCATGACAACAGAGAGACTCGAAGAGCCTGTGAGCCTCTGAGCCCTCTGAGCCTCTGAGCCTCTGAGCCTCCGGTGGGTGGGTCAGTGGGTGACTTTCAAACTTGCCCCTGCACACACTCCTGCACTCCGCACTTCGGGCCCCAAGCCCCTCCTGGCTCTGTGAGCCCCCTGCCAGCCTTCCTACTCTTCCCCCTGCTGGTGCCCTCCCACTTTGCAGGCCCCACCGGCCCGTGGGCCAAGGAAGTCCCTAGGCTGAAGTTCCCTTCGTCTCTTTCAACTTCAGTTTAAAAGAAAATACAAAGCTGGCTCAAACCTCAGTGCCTGCTGCTCTGGAGCCTTTGAATCCACTCCTCCACCGCATGAAAGGAAGGTAACAAAGGTGGCTGGAGAGGAAGTGGCGGCTGGACTGGGGGGGAGGAGAGCTCCCCCTCCTTACCTCCCTGAACTTGCTCCCTGGGCAGCCAGGGGGACTGGCCTGGCTGCTGGGCAGAGCGGCCGCCTCTCTCTGCCCACAGATACATCTCCCCCCACAGCCTGTCACACTGCCTGACGTCCCACTCTTGAGTTAAGCATTGTGCTGCTGCCCAGTGGGTCTCTTTTCAGCGAGCAGCTAGAGTGGCATACAAAGCCTGTAATGCTGCCATTTCACAGAAGAAAGAATGTGGAGGGGACTCTCCCACGAACATTTTACAGTGTTTATCTCGTACGTATTCTGGGCTAGATGCTTCCTAGTGTGGACTTTTACTGAAGTATGATCAGTAACCGATCAGCACCCACTTTGCTGATGGGAAGATTGAGGTTCAGAGAGGAAACTTGCCCGAGGATGTGCGGTGGCCGAGCTGGGATTTGGAGCAAGTCTGCCTGGTTCCTTCCTGGGCATTCCTGATACTCTCAGCAATCTGAGCCCCACCCCTCTCCCACCCACCAGTGCCTAGCAACCAACCATGGGGATGATGAGGCTCTGAAAGGAGACTGATCACTGGGCTAGAGACCCTCCCCCTCCGAGCTGCAATCAACAACCCCTGCCCAACCCTCACCAGGTATTAATCAATGAGAAAATGAATGGCTCCCACTTCACAGACCTAGTGAGAGGATTCAATAGGATCATGCATGGAAAGAACTTGCCTAGTACTTAATAAGTGCTCAATTAGTGATATCTATTGATCTTGACTCTGTGCACTTGACTTAAGAACCTACTCTGCGCAAGGCATTTTACAGTGATGTGCTCGCTCCTTGTACCTTCCCACCTAAGAGGTGCGGTCTGGCCTCATCCCCATTGTATGGATGAGAGGTGAAGTCATTTGTCCAGATTCCCAGCCCCAGCCTGTCTGACTCCGAAGCCCGGCTCTCACCTGGATGCCCCTCGAGTCATGTTTCTTTGGTGCCAGGCACCAGTCCAGGAGTGTCACAAATAATACACCCACTCCAGCTTCCCGCCATCTCTGTGAGACAAGGGCAAAATTATGATCCCCAGTTTACAGACGAGGAAATAAAGGCTCAGGGAGGAACAGCGATGGTTCCAAGGTCACAGAGCAAATCCACGCAGGGCTAGGGTTCCACCCCCAGATCTTCTGCTTCCCAGCAGCCAACCTGAGCCCCAAGTGTAATGCCAGTGCGTCTGCCTGCCCGTGACCTCCTGCTGAAGCATCCCTTTGGCTTCCTCAGAAACAGGGGATGCGGATGGGGTCACAGTGGCCCCACCTGCTCCGGGAGAAACAGAGGATGCCGGTGGGGTCACGGTGGCCCCACCTGCTCTGGGCGTAAGAAACACGAGGTGACAAGAATCAGAGGGGAAATATTTATACACAGTGGCGGAGCTCGGTGAGCACCTTTGAGAAGGCTGCACTCAGTCGGGAGCCGCCGCTGTCATACTGGATTACCTCAAAGACTCCGGAGCCACTTAGTATGCCGGCTCCCCTCTCCCCGAACTTCTGAGTCATCCATTCTGCCCATGCAGACGCTCCTTCCACTGACATTATCTTTAACGTTTTGTAATCATGAAATATTAATGACCGATATTGAATTTAAAGTACAATTTGTGTCTGAATCCTTCGGTGGAAAGGGCAGTTGTAAAGGGACAGTCCTCAAAGAGCTGGGGGTACAGACTGGAGGGCCAGTGCTGGGTTGGGGGTGCCAGGGGCTGCATCCTGCCCCCTCCTCCAGGGTCGTCTGGCCCTAATCTGGTCTGGAGGGGGCATTCTCTAGCTGCCAGAAACAGCAAAGAGTTAACCAGATTAGCAAGAAGCTTCCCCATCTGGGTCACCCCAGGCCAAATACATCTTACAGCACCCCGTTTTTTTTCTGCATACCATGGAGCGTGCATTATGATTTATATATGCATTTGTGTGAGTATTTAATTAATCTGTTTTCCCCCAGGAAGCTGTACCTTCCATGAGGGTGGGGGCTCATCTGCACCTGCACTCTACATATGGGGCCTGGCACTTAGTAGGCGTGTGTAAATATTTACTGAATGAATGGATAAAGTTACTGACCCACCCAGTTAGGAAAGCAGGACGGCATGGAGGGGGAGAACTGGTGCCAGTTGCACAGTTCCCAGCTGTGTGAGCTTGGTCAGGTCACTCCCCCTCTCATTGCCTTATTTTTCTCATCTCTAAAATGACACTGTTAGGTGGCTGTAAAGATCGTAATTTAAAAGATAATAATTTTACCATATCTTTACAATAATAGCAGCTTCTATTTATCTGCAGCTTCCAATGTGCCAGACATCATACTGAAAGCTTTCTACATGGCATGTACGTTAGAATCTGTGTATGTGAAGTGCCTAGCATGGTTCCTGACACACGGTATGAGCTATTCATAGCCAGAGAAAGAATCCGAGGAGAGAATGAATGTCAGAGACGATAGATTCCAGCCCTTACCCTCACCCCCACTCCCACTTCATAGCTGGGGAGACAGCCCAAGGAAGGAAAGCACCCTGGCCACATCCAGCAGTAGGGCCTTATGACTCTCAGTCCAGTGCTCCTTAGGAGGACAATAGGAATGGGGGTGAGGGCTTACAGTGGGGTGAGAGATAGAGTACTCAGTTGCCACAAGGATACCCCCCCACCATATCTACCCTCAGTTAGTGTTTCCTGAGGGCCTCTCGCCACTGCCCAACCCGGGCTGGGTGCTGGGATCTGGTGGTGAACAAGGATTGGCCACCGACCTCAGAGCTCACAGGTGGGCGGGGGAGAGACATGTCAACAATCAATAACAACACAGAATGGATGGGGACAGTGGGCACGCAGGAGGAGCAGGGAGGGACTTGCCCAACCAGAGGGAAGAAAGCTAAAAATCTTTCCCAGAGGAGGAGACATCTGAGTTGGGTCTCAAAGGCTGAGGAAAGGGGGTTTGGACGCTCTAAGCGGAAAGACCCAGAAGCTCAGCAGTCCACTGGCCATTCTGAGAACGGGGAGACTGAGTGTGGCTGGAGGCTGGGGCTGGGGGACGGCTGGAGCAGGCGAGGTGAGGTGAGCATGCAGAAGCTCACTGGGCTTCTACAGGAAGGGCCTTGAATGTCCTCTGAGGAGCCAGGCATCTCGCAGAGACAAGGGGGAGCCAATGCAGGTCTTTAAGCAGAAGAGTGACTTGGTCAGATGTGCGGTCCCAATGTTCACTCGGGCTCATGGGTGAACAGAGGGTGCTGGCCTGGAGCAGGAGGACACATAGGAGGCTGTTGGGAAGACCCAGGCTTAGATATGAGCTGGGGGTGTCAGGGCAGAGCAAGGGTGGGCAGGAAAAAGCACCAGGGAAGTGGAGTGTGGTGTCGTCTGGGGAAGAGGCTTGGCACAGCCCTGCATGGAAGGGGCTGCTTCAAGAGGCACTGAACTCCCCATCACCAGAGGTGTGTAAATCAGGCCTGGGCTCCTCTTGGTAACTCCTGGAATCCTTTACCACCTGAGGACCTAACAGATGCCGACCAGAATAAAAGGTTTTGTCATGTCCCTGGAGTCTCCAGAGGGCAGCCCAGAACATCAGGACCAGCTCAGCCCTAGGAAGGAAAATTTTCTCCCACCCCACCCCCTTTCTAGAGCCCCTGATTCACCCCAAAGTCCTCCCTTACCTTTTGGAGAACTACACACATCCTCTGCCCCCCCGCAACAAGGTCAAAGCCTCCAATCTCCACTGGGTAGATCTCCACTGGGTAGCTCAAGAGATAAAGTCGAGAGAGAGAGACAGAGAGAGAGAGACAGAGACAGAGAGAGGCAGAGACAGAGAGAAAGGTGCCCAAACCTCTCTCTCCTGCTAAAGGTGAGTGAGGACAGGGCAGGGGGTGCAAGGAGTCTACTTTCAACAGCCCTGACACCCCTCTCCTGGAGCACCCCCACTTGCTCACCCAGCCCCCTCCCCGGCCTGACTGCTTGTCTTGGCCAGCGGGTAATTGGGATGATAAATCTTCCTGCCCAGCTGGCCAGCTCTAATCAGAGCCTGGTGTTTGGATGCAATTTAATTCTCTCAGGAGGGGGAGGGGCTGGGGGAGCTTGGGAAGGGGGTCCGGCTCTGCTGCCCACACCCCACTGAAGTGAGTGGGAAGAAGATGCCTTCTAGATGCTCCCCCAAGCTCTGTCCCTCCCCCCACCTTCCTTCCTTCCCCCCTCCATTCCCTGCCAGTCCCTCTCTCCTTCCCCCACTTCTCCCACTCTTAAAACCTCCTTGCCCCTCCTTCTCCCTGGGCTTCTCTCTCTCTCTCTCTCTCTCTCTCCATTTGTTTTACTGATGAGAAAACCTTAGTCCAAAGAGAGGCAGGAACAGGGTCACAGCTTGACTCCTTCCCAGATGGAGGGGTCCTGGAGGGGGTGTGAGTCTCACAACCACTCCATCCCAGGAGGTCTTGGTCTCTTCCTGGGGCCTCCCCAGTATCCCAGCATAGTCACAGATGCCGCGGACAATGACATCCATTCATTCGACCATCTTTTAAGCAGCACCTACTATGTGCCACCACAGAGCAGTAAACAAAATAGAAATCCTGCTTACTTTCTAGTGGGGGAGACAGGTGATGAGCAAGTAAGTACAAATATAGGGGGTTAGGAAGTGTCACGGAGAGAAAGTAGGGAAGGCTCGGATGGCAGGGGGCACATTTAAAGAAGTCATCAGGGGAGGTCTCTCTGAGAAGGCATCTGGGCGCAGATCTGAAGGAGAGACCAGAGTAACGAGAGGAGTGAGGGTCAAGGCCAGGGAGAGGACTGGAAGCCTGCGGCCATGTAGGACTTGGGCTTATATTCTGATGGCCCAGAACTAAGGCAATCAGGGAAAGCTTCCAAGAGGAAGCAGAGACATTTGTTTAGGACATGGGGCAAGTGGGACTCCAACAGCTAAAGATGGCAAGAAAGGCAGTACCATCTGATGATTAGAAACTCCCCCTTTGGAACCAGAGCCAGGCACAAGTCCCAGATTGATCGGTCGTCCCCAACGAGACCTTGGGCAAGTTCGCTACCTCTCTGATCGGTTTCCTCCTCAGTAAAATGTCAATAGCACTTGTCTCTACCTCCCACCATGGCTGACAGGGTGGAATGGGGCAGTGCAGACCCTGGCCCACAGCACATGCTCTGTGTGTGTTTGCTGCTGTCTTTCTGGGAAGGAGCACATTCCTAGGAGGACCCTTAACAGAGTCACCAGGCCAGCCCCATGTCCTTGTCCCTTCCCAGTAGCCCCCAGCCATCCAAACCCAGTTTGGTTCAGATTCCAGGTGTGTACTTGCTGAGGGCTGGGGTCTTCCTTGGAAGGGATCCAAAGTCTCATTATCTACAGCCTTCTGTGCTCCTCCAGGGTGTCTGCACATGCTGTTCCCATTCCCTGGGGCACACTTTCCCTCCATCCCCTTCACCTGCTTACTTCCTAGTTCGATCTCAGCCTAAAGGTCACTTTTTCCAGGGAAAACATCCCTGCACCCACCCGTTCCTGAACCTTTATCTCTTAGCTCTTATCAGTCTGGAGTACTGTCTGTCCCTGCCACTAGACTGAGAGACCATGTTGATCTTGTTCATTGTAATGTCCTTGGCATAAAGGAGGTACTCAATTCATAATTGTCAGCAAAACCCAGAAGTCTCAGCTCCAAACGGCTCAGTCTGATCCCATCCATTATACATCAGGGACTTCTCCAAGGCTCAGAGAGGGTAGGAGACCTGTCCACAGTGCACAGCAGTTCTCCTGCCCCCATCCCAGTCTCTTCCTGAGGTACCTACTGAATGGCCCAGCCTCCTCAGCCCCACAGGCCCCCAGGGCTTCACCTGCCACCTTCCCCGATTCCTAGTGAGTTAGCTCAGAGAGGGAGCACCAGACTGGAGCACATTTAATTTTCATCTAGGAACCAGTTAAGGCTGCAGGCCTGCTCAGCTCCGGGCTGTCAATCAGCCTTCCTCAAGGCTGCATCAATTAGTTTAAAAATATTGAATGCAATTTTGCCTGACACAACATATTGCAGCTACTGCAAAATATAATTTATTTTAGAAGAAGAAATAATTAAACTAATTTGCATGTCAGTCAGCTGAACTGAGATGCCAAGAGGGGGGTTGGGACCCATGAAGGACCCAGCCCCCTGGGGGAGGGCACCTGCTGCTGGGCATTGGGGGAGTCAGCTTGGACCTGGGTCTGAGCAGTAGTCGGTACTGGATGGACAGATATCCAGGGGGCAGAAGGGCCTACTGGCCTTGGATTTAGACCAAAGCAATGGCCTTAGAGGCAGGAGAACCAGGAGCCAACCTAGCTCTATGCTGACTTGCCTGCGGCTCTGGGCAAGGCCCTGGCCCTCTCTGGGCCTCGGTTTTCTCATTTATGAAATGGGTTTAATAAGGCCTCCTTTACGGGTTGCTTTGAGGATCAAATGAGGTCATTGATAAGAAAGTTTATTATCAGTTGAAAAGTCCTGCACAGAAGTGAAGATTAATTAATTGATGGAGTCTTTGTTTACTCCCAGAAACATGTAAGGTGGTAAAATTATGAATTAATTATTAGCAATGATCACAAATGCTGCTAAGTGTGATCAGGAGGGGTTTAGAGGAAGTCCACCAGAGGTAAGATAACAGGTTGGACTCCCTTACCTGCTAGTCACCCTGGAGCAGTGGTTGGCAAACCTTGCCACACATTAGATTCCTACAGCCATTTAAAAACCTCAGCTTGGGCATCATTGTGTTTAAAAGGCTTCCCCAGCGACTGTATATATATATACAGCCAGGCTGGAGCTGCTGTGATGTCATGGGCACACAGGCTCTGGGGGTTCTAGGCCAGCCTTAAATTCAGGGGTCCCTGGGATCAGTTCTGCAAGTGAGCACTTGGCTCACCCTTCACTACTCACTCAGCTGCCCCACCTCTGAGACCTGGGATCCACAGCCACACCAAAAGGTTCAGGGCTTTCCCAAGAGGTGACCTGTGACATTTTAAAAGAGGAGGTAGAGTGGCACCTGGGTAGCTCAGTCAGTTAAGCATCCGATTCTTGGTTTCAGCTCCGGTCATGATCTCCGGGTTGTGTGGTCGAGCCCCACGTTAGATTCTGCACTGGGTGGGGAGCCTGCTTAAGATCCTCTCTCCCACTCCCTCTGCTCTTTCCCTCTAAAAATAAGAAATAAAATAATGAAAGAGGAGGCAGGACAACAGCAAAAAGGTAATTATGTGAGGTGAAGGATGTGTTAAGTAACCTTATTGTGGAAAACATTTCACAATATGTGTCTAAAATCATCACATTGTGAATCTTAAATTTACACAATGTTGTCAATTCTATCTCAATAAAGCTAGAAATTAAAAAAAAAAAAAGGAGGCAGAAGAGGCCCAGCAGATCGTAAAGGAATGGCTCAACTGTGGGGGTCTCACCAGGAGTGGACCCAGCCCCCCAAGAGTGTCTCAGCCTCGGAGGAGCTGGCCCTGCTCTGGGGTCGCCCTTCTGCATGCCACACAGGCCCCTGTGCCCTTCCCTCTGCTCAGCAAGGAAAGAGGTGCCTGGTCCTGGCAGCGGGCCTCACCCTCCCCACCCCCCTCCTCCCAAATGCACCCACCTTCTGCCTGTTTAAGTTCTCCGGCAACACGCTCTTAAAAATAACGGCTTGCCCGGCATTCCCAGTCACGACTCCAATCTCCCGCCCTCAGAAAAGCCCCCTCTAATCACTGAAGCAGCAGATCTGGGTGAGCTGAGAAGATAAGGTGCCCCCGGCTAAGGGGAGCTCCAGAGGGGGGTCGAGGTCTGTGTTAATTAAGGACTCGCCCCCCCTCTTTCCCTGACCCCCCGAGGTGGCTGCACCTGCCTCCCCATCCCATTTCTCTTTATCAACACAGGAGCAGCTGCAGTCAGCCCGCAGTGGCCTGAGTTCAGAGAAAGAGGCGGCCGACCAGCCCCACTCCCCGCAGAACTCGTAGGGTTCCTGGCTGCTTGGAAGCTCCCAGGCTGCGCCCTAAAGAGGCCCCTGCCAGCGGGGCTAGAGACCCAGTTGCCAGCTGACTAGTTCTTTCAAGTTTCTCATGCTTTGTTTCTCTTCTGCAATGTGGGGATATAAATTGAACCAAAGCATGGGATTTCCACATGGATACCTGAAATGATGGATGTGGGGATGCTCCGGGTGCGTTCTGTGCACACGGTGGCGATGGGTTGTTGAAGATGAGATGTTGGTTGATGGCAGTGGTGATGACAGTGTCGCTAGAGGTGGGAGTAGGGGTGCCAATGTGATGGTGCCATGGGTGTTTATGGCGGGGGTAACTGTAGAAAGGGTGGGGCTGGTAATGGTGATGGTGGTGGAGATAGTGATCACATGGATGGTGATGATGGTGGTGGTAAGGGCGCTGATAGTTATGGCCTTGGTGTTTGTGATCACAGAGATGAGGTGGTGGTGCCTTGGATAGGGTGGTGGTGATGCACTCATTCTGATGGTGATGGTCATGATGGTAATGGTCTAATGGTGAAGCTAACAGGTTGGTGACAGTGAGAGTGGTAAAGTTGGTGATGGTGGTACTGGTAATTATGTTGGTAGAGGTTAATGTTAATGAGGGTAGTGGTTAGAGTACTGGTGACAGTGATGGTAAAGTAGCAGTGGTAGGGATGGTGGTGATGATGGTGTTGGGTGGCACTGCGGATTATAGTGGTGGAGGTTGTGATGGTGATGGTGATAGTGACACTAGCAGTGATGATGACAGTAATGAGCAAATGGTGGTGATGGTGACAGCAGTGGTGGTGGTGACCTATTCATGACCAATGTCCTCAGTCCTGATCCTATTACCTGCTGGATCAATCCACAGATCTCTCAGTGTGACCCCACTGCCTCATCTTGTCCTCCTGGCAGATGGGGGGTTGTCTCGATCTCACACTTGATACCTCTCACCCTGCTCCTGTGCTCTCACTGCAGACAATCATGCCCAGCTCTCCCGGGCATCCCTCAGGATCCGAATCCTGGATGTGAACGACAATCCCCCAGAGCTGGCCACCCCCTACGAGGCAGCTGTGTGTGAGGACGCCAAGCCAGGACAGGTACACGAAGGGGCTGGGGACTGGGATTGTTGCCAGGACTGGCCAGGACACCCTCTACCTGGGTTTAGAGTGGGTTCGGCCTCACATCAGCTCCCTGCTCTGTCTTCACCCTTTAGCTTATCCAGACCATCAGCGTCGTGGACAGAGACGAGCCTCAGGGTGGGCACCGTTTCTATTTCCGCCTGGTGCCTGAAGCTCCCAGCAACCCTCACTTCTCTCTGCTTGACATCCAAGGTGAGTTTTCTCTGAACCACCAA
The DNA here is from genome assembly GCF_018345385.1 of Vulpes lagopus. NCBI lineage: Eukaryota > Metazoa > Chordata > Mammalia > Carnivora > Canidae > Vulpes > Vulpes lagopus. The sequence continues at coordinate 14,353,524 of NC_054841.1, forward strand.
ACCTAGGAGGCACGGAGGGAGGGCCTCGCCTCCCTTCCCCTTCCCACATTACAGGTGGAGAGACCAGGCACCCCCAGAGGGTCAGCGTTGGGCTCAAGATCAAACAGAAAATCAAGCTAAAGGTGCTCCCTAGCCCACTGGCCAAACTCTGAAGAACAGGCCGGAGGCGGGTTGGCAGAGTGGGGAGGGGTCGCCCCAAGAGAAGAGAATGGAAAGATACAGAGAAAGAACAGATGAGGAGTGGGTGGGCCAGAGTCCTGGATGGAAAGAGCCCCTGGTCTAACTGAAGATTGAAATAAGCCACGTGCACACACTCCCACCCTTCAATTTAAAAAGTGCTGTATCCCACTCATGTTTCCCTTTGCGTCCTCACAGCCGCCCTGGGAGGTGGTTTTCTTGCCCCTCCCCCTATTTTGCCTGTGATAAAACAGAGACTTTAAGAGAAAAGGGACCCACCCAGGGCCATACAGGGAGTCCCTGTCTCCGATCTAGCGTGCTTCCTGCTTTAGCTCATTTGCCACCTTGAAAGTGACCACCCTGCCCAGCCTTACTGATCCCGCTGTATGCCCCTGCAAATTCCTCAAGAAGCCCAAGTCTGACCCTTTGAGGACTGAACTGGAGGTGGGGGTGGGGGAGTGGTCAGTGGACTGGGCGTGAGGGGCCTGGATCCCAGCCCAGGCTCAGCTGGGGACTCTCTGTGCAACGCTGGCAAGATTTGCACCTCCTAAGCCTCTGTTTTGTCATCTGTAAATTGGGGCTGAAAGTGCCTAGCCACCTGGCTAGGGAGCCCCAGCAAGATGAGGGCTGCTGGGGTATATTATTAGTACCTAGAACATGTAGTTTCCTGTATTTAGCAATTATTTATTGAAACATAGTGCCCAAAATGCAGTGGCAAAAAAGCCAATATCCCTGCCCTCGTGGAGGTGACATTCTGGTGAGGGGAGGTAGAGATTAAACAAGTGATAATATGTTGGGGATGCTAAGTGGCTGGAGGATGAATAATGCAATTTCTACAGGAGCCTGGACTTGGTTTTGTTCAGTGCTGGGCCATGGGTGCCTACAGCAGTGCCTGGCACATAGTGGGTATTAAACAAAACACGGGAAAATAAAGCAGAGTAAGAGTAGGAGCTTTTTAAAATAAGAGGGTCTGGGAAACACTCTCTGAAGGAATCAATAGTGAGTACTAATATAAAGGAATTTAGGGAGTGAGCCATGCTGATAACTGGATAAAGACTGATCCAGGTGGAATGAACAGCAAGTGCAAAGGCTCTGAGGTGAGAGCAGGCCTGGGATGTTCAAGGAACAGAAGGCCTGCCTGGTTGGAGTGAGTGGATGCCAGGACTAGGAGATCAGGTCATGTTGGTTCTTTCTGACCCTGGAACAGGTCTGGGATCACCCCCAATACCTTTACAACCCTTCCCTCTAAAAGGAGGGACCTCAGTGGCCTGTGAAGCCAGATTCTCTGTATTTCCAAGAGTCATACTAAAAATATTTCACAACCAGAGCAGTTCAGATAACCAACCAAAAGGGACACTGACCAGAAATAACCTGGAGCAGGACCCTGGAGCCCTACTGTACCACCTTAGTGGCTTGATTGTGTCAAAGTTAGGGGTGGGCATGGGGGAAAGACAGAGACGGCAGGGGGACTTGGGGCATGCAGAGTCATGCATGTTGAAACCTTTTTGGAAGTATTTCAGTATTTTAGCAACTGGTAGTGCCTTGCCTGCTCGTTATTCCAGCTGTATCCTGAGTTGGCCCCAGGAGACACAAATAGCCCTGGCTTGACCTCGCCAAGTTCACAAGTCTTTCCAATCCAAGGAGCCTGAAGTTCTTTCCCAACTGCCCCTCTTTGACGGGGAGCCGCCAAACGCTCCCATCCAGTGTGACCACCTGGTGCAAGCTCCAGGAGCAAGAGTGGCAGCCGTATGCTGAGCTCAGCACAGCCGTGGAAGGGCTCCTCCACTGGCTCTCTAGCCCCTTCCCACGGCCTGCCAAGCCCCCTCCTCCTCACCGTATAAATATCCTGGGTGACAAACAGCTACCCCAACCCATCTGTTTCTTTGTACACATTTGTAGCCAGTTTGGAAACGTGATTTATAAATATTGCTTTTGCAGCCAGGGATTGACACTGATGTATGTCAGGCCAGATGGATGGGTACAATGCTGGGCGCAGATCCTGCCTGGAAGGGTGGGGTAAGGGTCTGGAGTGACCAGCGGCTTCCCCAGGTGAAGCCAGCCGCTGCCGAGGAAGGCAATTCAGGAAGTTCAGGGTTGATGCCCAGGGATTCCCTTTTATCGGGTGGAGGAGTGGCAGGGACCAGAGCTCTCAGAACATATGGCTCCATGGCCAAAGACAGCAACCCTGAGAAACAAACATCTCCTCTCCTCTCCCCTGTTCTTGCTTAGGAATTTGAGGCTGAGCCAGAACCAGCTACTCATTTTTCAAATCTACTTCTCTATGCCTCTACTTCCACTATCCTCTCACACCTAAAACACATAATACCTTCCTAACTGATCTTCCATGTCCACTCTTGTGTTTTAGATTAGAAACTCCCTTGCCTAGAATGTAGGCTTAGCAAAGGCAGGGGCCATGTCTGTCTTGTTCGTTGCTATCTCCTCAGGGGCTAGGATAGTCCTGACATAGAGAGGGTGCTCAATTAGTATTTGCTGTGGAATGAATGGATGGCATGTTGCTCAGCCTCTTCTTTTCTTAAAACCCACCAATCAATGGCCTCTCGTTAAGAAAATAACCCTAATTCCTGACTATGGCCTCTAAGACTTTCCATGATGAGCCCCTAACCCCCACCCCCAGCTTGACCTTGACTCACTCTAGCTATCACCTTCATCCCTCCAGTCACAAAGGACTGCTTTAGTTCCTTGAGCAAATTATGCTTCTTCCAATCTCAAGGCCTTTGCATAGGGTGCCCTCTTTCCTGGAACTCACCACTTGGGTCTCAGCAATAATATCACTTCTTTCAAGAAAATCTCCCCTTACCTCTCAGACTACTTAAGTAGAGTCCTCTGTTAGGCGCTCTTCCTGTACTTTTCCTTCTTAGCACTCACCCCATGGTTTGTAATTATAGACTAAATTGTGGGTTTACTCAATTAACATTTGTCTCTCACATTAGAATATAAGTTCATATCCAGGACTGTGATTGGTTTAGCTCTCCATTGTTTTCTCCCAGGGACTAGGACACAGTAATTACTCAATAAAGACTTATTGGATAGATAAATGATGGACGGATGATGGATAGGTGGGTGGGTGGATGGATGGATGGATGATGGGTGAATGGATGGGTGGAAGATGGATGGGTAGATGGGGGGTGGATGATGGATGGATGGATGGATGGATGGATGGATGGATGGATGGTTGAATTGATGGATGATGGATGGATAGATGGGTGAATGGAGGACAGATGGATGGGTGGATGGATGGATGGATGGATGATGGATAAATGGATGGATGATGGATGTATAGATGGATGGGTGGATGGGAGATAGATGGATAAATGGATGGGTGGATGGAGGATGGATGGATGGGTGAGTGTAGGATGGATGGATGGATAGGTGGGTAGATGGAGGATAGATGGATTTGTGGGTGGAAGATGGATGGATAGATGGATGGGTGGATGGAGGATGGATAGATGGATGGATGGATGGATGGATGGATGGATGGAGGATGGATGGATGGGTGGATGGAGGATGGATGGATAGATGGGTGATTTGATGGGTGGATGGGAAAGATAGCTATGTCACCAATTCACTGGATAAATTCAGACAAATCACTTCTCTCTGAACCTCAACTTCCACGTGCATAAAATGTAAATAATGCCATAACTCTCAGTGGTTGGGACAATTAAACATTACTATCTATTTAAAACATCCACACAGTCCTTGATACATCAAAAGCATGCAGTCAATGCAGAGGAGCCCCACATCATTCCCTTGTTCTTATCTTGCTCTCAACTTCATTCCTCCCCTCGGGAAGGCAGATATTTTCACAGCTCGGGTTGATATCCCCTTTGATAGGCCAGCTGCAGTTGAAGCCAGAGCTTGAGAAGCTGACCCGGGGACCACCAGTTACCCCAAAAGTTGTGGTTCATTCAAGTGCCAGTCTTTAAATCTGGCTCAGTGCCAGGACAGAGACAGGCACAAGCTAACCTAACACAATGTGACAAGTGCTTTAACAGAAGTGTGCATGGCACCTGCATAGTCAGAGCAGGGAGGGGGAGCCATAAATCCTTCCTTCCCAGGGAAGCGGAGAAAGGAGGCCACAGAAAGGAGGTGACATTTAGCTGGAGCATGACAGATGAGGAATTTGCCCAGGTAAGAAGGTGGAAAGGGTGTTCCAGCTAGCAACGGACATGGCAAAGAAGCAGGGCAGTTTACACAGAGAGCAGGCCAGTGGTGCAGCACAGGGACCATGGGGGTAGGGCATGGACAAAAAGAATAGCCAGGACTTATGGAGAATTTCTATGTGCCGGGACTGATTCTAAGGGCTATGCATGAATTTCAGCACATAATCCTCACACGTATGTGCTACGATTTGCCTCAGTTATAGATGAGAAAACTGAGGTCCGGAGAAGCTAAGTGAGGTCCCAAGCTAGTAAATGATAGACTCGGCATTATTTTCTAAATATTTTAATGGAAATTTTCAAATGTGTGTAAAAGTAGATAGAATAATGTCACAAAACCTCATGATACCATCACATGAGCTAAAAACCCATGAGCAGTCTTGTTTGAGCTGGACCTCTAGTTCACTTCACAGATGTGTTCAAGGTCACAAGTCAGCTCTTTCCTCCTGCATCGTGTCCATGATTGGGGGAAGCCAGGACTAAGGAATGAATTGGAGTAACTGGGACCCCAGAGCTGGGGAGGGGACCCAGAATGCCAAAGCTGGAGGTCAGAGAGACTAGCCGGAAAGAAGGCTGTGAGGGCAGGAGAAGGACTCCAGAGGGAAGCCCGGGCTCCCCACAGGGAGGCAGGGCCCCTTGTGTGGAGCTGGCTGTGAAGTGTGGGGGCAGCAGCCAGCCGGGCCCCGAGTCTGTGCCACCACATTGACAGCCATCAAAATGGTGGAGGTTCAGGGATAGCCTGACCTATACAAGAGAGGCAGGAAGGGCGGGGGAAGTGGGCACCGCCTAGCACATAAGCCCATGCCCTGAGACCAGAGTCCCACTGAGGCCTGCCTGGCATTCCCAGCAACTGGCTGAAGTGGTGTAATGAGCATGACTTGTGTTAGTTCACTGTCCTCTCTGGTCACACGTGTAGGAAGGAGACCCTGGTGCGCCAGGGTCCCCTCATCAGGCCCCAGGGACTATGCCCTCAGCCCTCCAGGCTCAGTCTCTTAAGAAAGCTCCCTCCGCCAGAGCCAGGTGCCAGAGAAGACATTCTCAGTCTTCTCTGTGACCCAGGACTTGTCAGGACACAGTAAGCCACAACCCAAGGACCCCAGGACCCCAGGGTCAGGGAACCCTGGGTGGCTGGGGTGGAAGAAAAACAGGCTGTTGAGATGTATGAGGGAAAAAATTAACATAGCCCCAGACAGGACCTTGGCCCAGCTGGGGACAGAATCTTGAAAAAGCTGGGGACAGGACCTTGGCGCAGCTGGGGACAAAACCTTGGAATAGCTGAAAACAGAATCTTGAGACAGCTGGGAGTAGAATCTTGTGACAGCTAAGGACGGAACGATGGGCTACATGGCTGGGAACAGGATCGTCAGGCAGCTGGGGGCAGAATTTGGGGAGACCGAGGAGTAGATCCACGGGTCCCCTGGGAGGCAGGAGCTTGGGGCAGAGGGAGACAAATCCCGAGGTGGCATCAGGAGGTGGCCAGGCCAGGGGAGGCTGACCCGGGACCCCAAGTCACACGCCACTCCCTTTTTTCCGGAGCAGACAACACAGCAGCGGTGCACACTCAGCACTTGGGCTTCAACCGGCAGGAGCAGGACGTGTTCTTCTTGCCCATCCTGGTGGTGGACAGCGGGCCGCCCACGCTGAGCAGCACGGGCACGCTCACCATCCGCATCTGTGGCTGTGACAGCTCCGGCGCCATCCAGTCCTGCAACACCACAGCCTTTGTCATGGCTGCTTCCCTCAGCCCGGGCGCCCTCATCGCCCTCTTGGTCTGTGTCCTCATCCTGGTCGGTGAGTCCACCCAGAGCCCCGTCCCTGCTTCTCTGGCCTCCACCCCAGGGCCTTGGGTTTGCTTCCTAGTAACCCCCTGCCCCCAGGTCTCAGCTTCCCTCTCTCACAAGGAAGGGTGGCCCCAATGATGTCCAAGCCCCAAGGTGCAGCTCCTGTGACAAGTCTTCTAAGGACGGAGCAGCCCCACCACCAACTCCACAAAGTGTCAACCCCTACCTGAGACTATTTGCATGCCGGCCATCCTCTCTACACAGCCCAAACTCTCCCCAATTTTTAAAAATAAGCATATTATTAAAAATTCTCTCATGTCCACGGTCCTTTTTATTATCTATGTAGGACTTTTAGTAAAATCCTTTTAGTAAAAAGGAGCTGTTGTGAACCTCACAACCATGTGGCCGGGTGTATCATCCCCATTTTCCAGAGGAATAAAGTGAGGCTCGCAGGTTAAGTGGCTTGCATAAGGGTACATAGTGTTCTGACTTGAAATCAGGCCTCCTCACCTTGTGTTCCCTTTAACTACGTCACCTGCTATAAAGCTCAACTGGGCAAAACCCAAGGAGAGCTGGGGCAAAAATCTTAAGACTTTTGAAGAGACAAAATCTACTCTGGTAGCAATCCCAGCAGCATCCAGTTGAGCCTACAAAGCATCACCAGTGAAGAGGTCAAGTTCTAGATGCTGAGCTGGATTCCAGTGGCCATAATGCCACCTCCCATTGCCTCACCTCAGCTCCAACGGCCAGACTTCAGCAACCAGCCAGAGCTCCAAGAACCCAAGTGTGGTCCAGATTGTGGCTACAGCTCTGCTCTGTTCCCTGGGAAATGTCAGCCGCCTGCCCGCTGGCGCTGGTGCGGTGGCCGCTACCCACCCCACCGAGAACCTGCCAGTGTTGCTGCACCTCCTCAGGTCCCTGCGGTGGCCCTGGGCAGGCAGGCACCTCCTGGCTGGGAGGCCCCAGCCCCCCTTCTCTCCCCTCCCCAGCCCATGGCTCAGAAACCCTTTTTCCAGAGGGTGCACTTTACAGCGGTTTCATTTTCCGAGGCAGTGCAAACAAATTTCTGCCTAATTGCCCACAAACGAAGAAAGTGCACATCAGTGCTCTAAAGGTGACGGGCGGAATCGCTGATCAGGCCTGGCACATCTGTTGCCCGCCGCCCGCACTCCCCACCATCTGCTCTCTCGGGCATCCCCCTCCACAGCTCCCAGCCTCCACTCCGAAAGCTGTCCATCCATCTTTCCCACTTCTCTCCTGACACCTTCCCTCCCTCCCGACCTGTTCCCAGGCCCCACCCACTTCCCTGTCATGTGCCACCTTGTTAGGTCACCGGCTGGAACCCGGCCCCTTGGCCCCAGCAGCTGGCTCTGGCCACTGGCCCCGCCAGAGCTGTTAGGAGCAGCGAGAAGAATCCCGTGCCTGGCATGGTACCCAGCACGTGTCTCTCCATCCACCCACTCACCTACCCATTTAATTCTCTCAATGGTTCATCAGCTCCTTATTTATCCATCCAGCGAGTCCCCTCCATGTACTAGACTATTGCAGGCACTGGGATCCATCCATGAAAAGAAAAAAAGAAAAAAAAAAAACACAAAAGCCCTGAGTAACTGGAAAGTTGGGGCTGCGATCACAGACACGGAGGAGACTGAGGGCAGGGAAGGGGGAAGGTTATTTCAAGTGCTAAGTGTGAGATTCTCTTGGTCGGCCCAGAGGACTTGCTGAGGAGCAAGCTGGACGTACAGGTAGATTTATAGGGAGAAGTAAGTCCGAGTGGGGGGCTAGGATGTGGGAGCGGTCAGCCTCAAAATGGACCACAAGAGAGCACCCACGGAGGGGTGTGGATACGGGGCCAAGGACCCCATCCAGAGACATCTGATTTTAAGGGGTCAGACAGGCAAGGAGAGGTCTGCTAAGAAGGCGGAGAATGAGTGATCAGTGTAGTGGGAGGAGGAGAGAACGTGGAGTCCTGCAAGTCAAGTGCAGAAAGCACAAGAAGGAGCGATCCTCTCATTCTTCATCCTTACACTCACTACATCTCCATCCACCTCTTCAGTCAGTCATTCGCTCAACAACATGCTTCAAGGGCTTACTGCCTGCCAGGCACCAAGCTCGGGGCACACGCCCTGGGGCCCCAAGGAGAGTTTAGAGTGTGTGTTTGGGGGTGGGGGGAAGCTGTGGTTCTCAAACCTGAGTGCCTGGGCCTCACTTGGAGGCTTCATCAAGACAGCCTGCCAGTAAGATCTAGGACAGGATCCGAGAAGTCACATTTCTAGCAAGTTCCCAGGAGATGCTCCTGCTGCTGCTGGTCCAGCAATGGCACTCTGAGAACCTGAGAGACAGAGGGAGGGACTCCTCACCAGGGGAGCTTGGAGGTGAAGTCTCGGAACCTGGCCTGGAGCTCTCAGGGTTGGTGCTTTTGCAGAGGACATCTTGACCTGAGACTCAAGGGGTCTCAAATGCAGGTGCTCGGGACTTCTGGAATAGACAGAGGAGGGTAAGGCGGAAAGAGAGGTCAGGTTGAAAACATCTTTCATTCCCCTGCCCCATCTGCCCCTCAGCTGCCCCCTTTACACACACACACACCCCGGGTCCCCAGGAACCTAGAGACCTCTCAGGTTGGATCTCTTTATAGAGTTTAGGATGGAGACCTCAGAGGTTGGATCCAGCCCCCCCACACCCATTGAAATCTCTTAACACTGCCATCTGTGCCACCACCCCAGCCTGGTGGTGCAGCCTCGATTTGCACACCTCCTGAGATGGGTAGCTCACTACCTACCCATATAGCCAGTACAGTTCTGACTGTAAGAAGCGTCTTCTTGCACAGAAATCTAGGAAATTCGCACCAGCGGTTAGGCTGGGCCCGCTCCACTGTGTGTGAGGGATGGTGGTGGTGGAGGGGGGGGTCCCCGGAATGCCCCGGGCCCGGCCCTCACGTGCCCCTTCTGTCTCCCGCGCAGTGCTGGTGCTGCTGATCCTCACCCTCAGGCGCCACCACAAGAGCCACCTGAGCTCGGACGAGGACGAGGACATGCGGGACAATGTCATCAAATACAACGACGAGGGCGGCGGCGAGCAGGACACGGAGGCCTACGACATGTCGGCGCTGCGGAGCCTCTACGACTTCGGCGGCGAGCTCAAGGGCGGCGACGGCGGCGGGGGCGCGGGCGGGGGCGCGGGCGGGGGCGCGGGCGGGGGCGCGGGCACCCCCCCGCCGGCCCACCTGCCGTCCGAGCGCCACTCGCTCCCGCAGGGGCCGCCGAGCCCCGAGCCAGACTTCTCGGTGTTCAGGGACTTCATCAGCCGCAAGGTGGCGCTGGCGGACGGGGACCTGTCGGTGCCGCCCTACGACGCCTTCCAGACCTACGCCTTCGAGGGCGCGGACTCGCCGGCCGCCTCGCTCAGCTCGCTGCACAGCGGCTCGTCGGGCTCCGAGCAGGACTTCGCCTATCTCAGCGGCTGGGGCCCGCGCTTCCGGCCCCTGGCCGCGCTCTACGCCGGCCACCGCGCGGACGACGAGGCCCCGGCCTCCTAGCCCCTCCGCGCCCGCCCCGCCCAGGCCCCAGGACCGAGCGCTTCCCCGGCTCGCCCCTTCCCTAGCCCCCGACCCTCCCAGGACTTGGGAGACGGACTCCTGGACGCCCCGCCCGGGGGGAGGGGTGGGGAGGGGAGGGGGGTGCAGCTTCTGCCCAGACGTGCAGGGGGGTTACCACCATCGTCGTTAAAACTGCAGCGAGACAGGGCACTGTGTGGCTCTGGGGTTAGAAGGGGAGGTGGGGCGGGTTACTCACTCCTGGCTGGGGGGGAACCCCGGAGGGAGGATGCTGCTGAGGTGCCCCCCTCCCGGGTCTCCCCCGTCGGAGTCAAGAGAGAAGGAGGGCTGTTCATTTACTAAGCGCCTACTGTGTGCTGGGACACTGTACAGAGACCGTCTTAGTCGTCGCGGAAAACATGAGGTGGGACCCTGCAGGTAACAGATGGAGAAGGCCACCCAGAGAAGTGGCTGTGGCCTGTCCAAGGACACCTAGCCAGAACGACGCGCCTCTGGCACTGACTTCCAGGCTGCCTGGCCTTGGGCAAGTTACCTCACTTCTCTGGGCCTCAGTTCCCTCGTGTGTCACATGAGGCTAATAACAGAACCTACCTCGATGAGTTGTGAGGGTAAGAAGCGGTCATACGTGTCATGTGGTTAGGACAGTGCCTGGCACATAGTAGGTGTTCAATAAATGTTAGCCTTTGATACTATTGTTATCCTTGTCGTTATTAGAAGCCCCACCCCCACCCCACCCCGTGGCTGCCTTCCTGCTATGCTCTCCCCCTTCTCCCAACATCTCCAAGGGAGAAGGAAGTGGTTCCAGTTGTCGGCTCTGCTCCTACCCAGAGTAGGGGATAGGGACATTCCCAGTGACTGTGGAGCCTTCCGGAATCTCAGGTGGAACTGGGAGAGGACCCCTGGCAGGAGTGCCAAGAGAGGACAAGCTGAGAGGCTCTAGGACTTGGGTGAGGTGGGAGAGTTGGCAGGGGATGGAGGAGCCAAAGCCACTGGGTGTGATGGGCACCTTATCTGTTTGGTCCGGGAGCCCATCAGTCTCCCCACCCATGACCCCTAAGTTAAAAACTTTGGGCTAAGTTGTCTTTAAGAGCCTCCAGTTCTAAAACCATATGATTACAAGATATAGGTTATTTGTCCTCCCAGCGCACCCCCAAGTGATTCATTCATTCAGCATTAATCAGCTATAAATCCCAGTTCCTACTAGCTGGGCAGCCCTCATCAAAGTCTTCAACTGCTGAAGCCTCGGTTTACTCATCTGTGAAATGGGGCTAATGGTAGGTAGTCCCTCCCTTAAAGACTTGTTAAGAGGCTTAAAGGAGATTATGCATGTTAAGCTCTGATCCCAGTGCCTTCCTGACACATTGGAGATGCTCAGTGGATGCTCATTAGCATTGTTATGATTTTTTTTAACTCATCCAGGGAATATTCATTGATTCCCTTCACATTTGCCAAGGTCCCCTGTGACATCCAGAGATGGTCATTATGCCCTGAGTGCCTTACCTGTATTATTTCATCTAAGCTAGATAATGTCAGCCCTGCTTCACAGGTGAGGAAACAGGTCCTGAAGGTAGTAACACACCCAAGGTTATGCAGGTCATAAGGACTTCCTGCCTTCCTGCAAAGGGCCCACTGGACCAGGCATGGTGGGCAGAAGCAGCCAATGTAATGCCCTTGATAAGAGTTGTAGCAGAACTAACAGGGCAAGGTCCTGAAAACACTGAAGGAAGATTGAATAATTTGTGGAGGGCTTCTCAGAGGAGGTGACTCCAGCTGTATCTTAAAGAATGAGATGTATGAGATGTCTGAGCAAGCAAGAGTATTCCAAGCAGAGAGAAAGGCATCTGCAAAGGCAGGGGGAGGGAGAGGCCAGAAGCATGTGGTGGCTTCAGGGACTACGTGTGGTCCTAGGGGCTGGATCACTGGGTGGAGGGATGGCGAGCCGCGAGGCAGGGAAGGCTGGTTGGAGGCAGGCAGGGAAGGAACTCAAAGGCCAGGCCGAGGAACTGGATGTTTCCCTGCACTTGAGCATGTCTCCTGAAAGTAGATACATGGGCTGAGCGAGGTAGTCCCAAACTGGGTGACATTGGGACCCTCATCCCATGTAGGACACTTGGCCCATGGTTCCTGTATCTATCTCCTCTACAAGTGGGCATGGTAACTCAGGGACCCAGGAGGAGACATGTAATCCCCTCCCTCACCGTGTCTGTTCAGCTGCCATGTACAGAATCCCAGCAACATTTCTCAGATTGGTTTTTGCTCTCTCCATTGCAGAGGAGAAACTGAGACCCAGAGGAGTAAAGTGATTGGCTCAAGGTCCCCCAGCTGGTATAGGACAGATCTGGGACAACACAGGACCCCTAATTTCAAGTCTTTGTTCTTTCTTTGTGTCCTGGTTGCCCTGACAGATTCTGACTCTGCCAGGAAGGAGGTTACGTTCAGGTTACATGTCCAGAACGATGTAGACACACACGGAGTCACAAGCATCCTTGAACATCTTCCAAATCCCACACGTGGGAATAACCTTCCCAAGGTCACCCAAGATCCTGCCAGAAATAAAGAACATTATTCATCGAGATTCACGTTTTGAGCCTCTGGCTCTATCATTTACCAGCTGTGTGACTTTGGATATGTTATTTACCCTCCCCATGCTTTGCAGACTCAGACCACCTACTCCATAGGGTTGTAGTGAGGATAGAATGCAGGGACGGCCACTGATACCTGGTACTTATTGGGCATCTCTCATGTGCCAGGCCCTGCTCAAAGCATGTCACGTGAACTAATCCATCTAATCCCATAACCACCCAATAAGTAGCCTTTGTTTTATGGGAGAGGAACTGAGGCACAGAAGGGTTGAGTGTGTTGCCCAAGATCAAACAGCTGATAGAGATGCCAGGATTTCATCAAGGTGTCCTGGCCCTAGCACCTCCACCGTGAGGAGCACACACAGTGCCTGGCACACGGGAAGCACTGGACAAGTGGCCGGGGTGCACCCGATGTCATCGTCTATGCCTGTGAGAGCTTGTTCTTCACTCACTGCTGTGTTCTACAGCCTGTGGCAGTCCTCAAGCCTCCCCACAATTTCTTCTTATTCCGGAGTGGGGCGTGGAGGGCAAAGCAATGCTCCCTCAGCCCCGCTGCTTCCAGCTCCTGTGTCCCTACTGGACCCTGAACCAGCCTGAGAGTGAAATCCAGTGGTGAGTCCAGCCCCTGTACTGGGCCCCACAACGTGTCCACAAACACCAAGAACAGCAAGCATTTTGCGAGCAACTGTTCTGATGGTCTAGGGTCACAGAGAAGGGTCTTGTTGTGGAGTACACAGCCTTTGGCCATCTGTCTTGTGGGTTCCCACCAAATTCCCCCAAGAGCTCCAAATCCTCTCCCTGTGCCAAGCAGAGAGCACGGCCACCAGAGACCCTCCTAGTTCTAGGCTCGAATTGGCCACACCCGACTCTACCAAAGAGCTCAGAAAGCAATGAGCCTTCCATTTACCAGGTCTGCCTTCTTTTCAAGGCATCAGGGAAAATAGAAAGAATTCCCTTTTGTTGTCATTGTCTCCATCACCGTCATCATCATGGGATAAAGGAGGATTCAGGGTCATGAGCAAGAATTGGCATATAATTGGCCAAGAATTTTAGAGCCAGGGATATTAATGACAGCGACGACGATGGTTAACAGTGATGACGGTGACAGCACGCTTACCGAGTACTTGCTGCCTGCCAGGCACTGTTCTAAGCCCTGCACGTAATTATCACCAGTACAGGTAAAACCCATGGAGGGTGGACTCTACGTTTACTGTGTTTAGTGCTTTACATAAGTTGCGTTAATTTTAAGCAGGTACATGATTAGCCCTATTTTACAGATGAGGAATCCAGTGCTCACAGATGAGAAGAGGTTTGCTCGATAGCTCAGAGGTTGTAAGGGCGGGATCATTGCACACATGCCACCCCATGAGTCTGCACGGGACCAGGATGACTCGGATTCGGAGTGGAGTTTGGGGTGGAGGGTGGAGGGGAGAGGAGCAGCTGGTGGGAGGGGAGGGGAGGCACTGCAGACAGATGGCCGAGCTGCGGAGCGAGGTGGCTGTGGGGCGGAGGCCGCAGTGCATGCCCGGGTCTGTGTACCGATGTGCGTGCATCTGCATGTGGCTGTGGGCATGCACCGGGGGAGGGGGAAGCCGGCGCCGAGCACAAAGGTCAAGAACTAACCTCCCACCTCCCGATTGGGGCAGCCGAGAGAGCCAGCTGCTGTCATAGGGGGCGGCTAAGCGCCCGCATCCGTCAGCCAGCCCGTCATCGCTGCCCACCCCTGGGTCACGAATCAGCAGCTCCACTTACCTCCTGCCAGCAAGCGCTCTCAGGCCAGCTCTGTCACTGGCCGCTGAGCCTTCGGAAAATGTAACCCTGTCAGCCCTCACTCTGAGGGAAGGGGGTTTATGCTTCAATGCCTGCACACGGGTGCATGAGCTCGGCCACGTGCTCACACCAGCACAGGATGCACGCACGTGTGGCCCCCCAGACATGCTCCCACCTGGGTGCACAGTGCTGACATACACATGCTCACGGCCATGCACATAGAGCATATCTGCAGGTCTGCAAATGTGGTCACAGGCTCGCACACTACGTGTACTGAAGGCAAGCTTTCATGTGTGCACTCACATTTGTACACAAACCACATACATACCTTCCGCAGGTGTGTTCTCTTACATGCATGAGCATGTGTATCCACTGATCCGCTTCCATTTTCCCACGCAAACAGGCACTCATACACATTCATGACATTCCCATGCAGTTACCCAGCACATAACTGTGTATCCCCTCAGATGTGCTTGTGCACACAAACCCCTAGCTCCACACATACATTCATACTGCCATATGCACATTTGTGTCCTTGCAGAAGAAAGCATGTGTGGCCTCAGGAACAACTGTCAGTTACAAATTCTAAATTCCAGGGCATAATGCCTATAGACCTGTATATGAGCACATAAGTCTATGTGCACGTAATAAACATGATCAATTATAAGCATCTAAACAACAAGGCATCCTGAACAAGCATTCAGAACTACTCCACGCAGGGGAGCCTCGGTGGTTAGTCAGTGAGGCATCCAACTCTTGGTTTCAGCTCAGGTCATGATCTCAGGATCATGGGATTGAGACCCACTTCAAGCTCTGCACTGATCGTGGGACCTGCTTGAGATTTTCTCTCTCCCTCTGCCCCTACTCTCTCTCAAAAAAGAAAAGAAAAGAAAAACAATGATATATACCCCATGCATCTGCCTGCCTACATGTATGTACCTCTACTTCTAGACCACAGTCCTCAGGCATCTAACCACCTCCAGTCACATGTACCTTCAGACAGACCCACCATGGTTCACGCACACTACGTCACATGGGCCTGACTCACACACAAGCATTCACTCACACAGACTCGTGCGTGGGGTCAGAGCCCTGGCACTCTGGTGCACCCCTTCTAGCGTGTAGCCTGCCCTGGTCCCAGATTGTCAGGTGTGCTGGGGACAGCAGGAATAGCGCCCGCACACAGAAATCGCCACTCATGCAGAATTGCATCTGCCGCAAACTTCTCATCTGCTGTGCAAATGATGATTAAATGTTATTGTGCTAGAGAAACCGGCAAGGAGGGATTCATTAGCTTTATTGTCAGGAAGGACTCCATGGGCTCCAGCGCCCAGCTCCAAGGCTGGCTTAACCCCTTGCGTGCTGGGGCTGCCATGCTTGCAGAGAATGAAGGCTCAGGAGACGGATCCCAGTGCTGGGCCCACGTGAGCCAGCCAGGGTGCAGAGAGCACTGGGGAGAGAATCATGAGTCCAGGCGCTCGCTCCAACCTCACCCCTTGTTGGCTGTGCAGCCTTGGGCTTGTTTCATTCATCAAATAATCTCTCACCCAGGTCACAGGAACATAAAAACACAGAGGCCATGGTCCCTCCTGAATGCACGGGGCTTCCTGGCTGGAACAGCTTTCCAGGCCAATGAAACAAAGACTGGAAGGCTTGGAGACATAGTAGCAGTGTAGGGCTTGTCCAGAAACACTGGGCTGGGCTGGCCAGGGCAGGTGGAGGGCAGATCTTAAGAGGCCCAGAAAGCCCTTCCAAAGAGCTTAGGCCTTTTCCCCAGAACATCGGAGAAGCAGGAAAGGTACTTAGGGTTGACAGATAAAATACAGGGTGCCCAGTTCAATGTGAACTTCAGATAAATACCAGATAATTATTTTAGCATTAGTATGTTCTAAATATTGCAGACGACATACTTACACTAAAACACTTAGTCATTGTTTATCTGAAATTCACAGTGGACTGGGAATCCTGTATTTTTATTTGCCAAATCTGGCAACTCTATATATGGATTAGCATCTTAGACAGATCCTCCTGGCTGCTGTGTCCAAGGTAGATTAGAGGGTGAGAGAAGAGAGAGGGAGATCCGTGAAGAGGTGGGGAGGCCACAGTCTCACCCTCCTCTCTAATCAAAGAGCCCTCAGTTTTTAGCTGGGCACAAGGCCATCTATCATAAAGACCACATTTCCCGGCCTCCCTCACAACTGTATTGTATGGACTGAGTTGCAGCCAGTACAATCCAAGTAGAATGGTCATACAGCAGCTTCTGGACACCTCCTCAAAAGACTGTTGACCAATGCCTTTTGCCTTTTTGTTCCTGCTCTTCCTCCTTTCTGCTGCGTGAACACAACTGAGACGGCTAGAGCTCAAGCAGCTAACTTGGGCCACAAGGACAAAGGCTGTACCCCATGGATGGCAAAATAATGAGCTAGGAGACCTGGTTCCTTTCAACCTCATGGGCCCACCATACCAATCCTGAACTGCCCCTATCCACACGTGGATTCCATTGAGAGAGAAATAAACTTTCAATTGTTGAAGGCACTTTTGTTTTTCTTCCCAAGTAGCCAGTCTAATTCTAGCAGATACAAGAAACTGACACAGGAATCTCAGCAAGAGACACTGAAGCTTAATCTGGGGCCAGCAACAGTGGATTTGAAAAATGTTTAAGAGGAAGACCCAGCAGGAGTAGGTGGGTGTGTAGATATGGGGAGTGGGAGCAGGAGTAGGGATGGGGGATAGAAGAGATCCAAGGCCAGAGGGTAAAGAAGGTTGAGGAGATAAGGACAATGGGGCTGGTATGGGCCTGGGAACTCAGGAGAAGCCTAGAATCCGGATCATGGGAAGTCAGTGTGGTTTGGGTAGGTTGAGTGTGAGGGGCCTACAGGTCATGTACCCTAGATGTGGAAATTCAGGACTGGTGCACAGGAAAGAGGAGGGGCTCACAAGCTCTGCTGGTCACCCTCATCTATAGGATCCCTAGAGCCGTAAGAACAAGAGAGGCCTGAGCAGAGTGCAGAACTGTGGGATCATAGGGTCCAGGGGAACGCTGAGAAAGCATCAGGCATGGATGGAGAGAGAGGAGCTATTTGGACCTCAGTTTCTCCAGCTATAAAATGGGGCAGGAGAGAGGGGTAACCTAACTGATCCCTAAAGTTTCTTCTTGATCTAACATTCAAGAATTCTTAGGTATGATGTTAGGCCATTTATTTCTCCTCCCTGTGATCAGTTTCTCCTTTGGAAAATGGGGCTCGGGCAGCCCAGGTGACTCAGCGGTTTAGCACCGCCTTCAGCCCAGGGCCTGATTCTAGAGACCCAGGATCGAGTCCCACGTCAGGCTCCCTGCATGGAGCCTGCTTCTCCCTCTGCCTGTGTCTCTGCCTCTCTGTCTCTCTCTCTGTGTGTCTCTCATGAATAAATAAGATCTTAAAAAAAGAAAAAAAAAGGAAAATGGGGCTAAAAAGAGTACCTACCTCATGGGGTTGTTTGGAGGACAAAGTGACCCACACTAGCACCCAGCTCAGTCCCCACAGAGAATAAGCAAAATAGACAAGATTTGTCAGGACATGGACTCAAGGCTGCATGTGGACAAAGGAGCAGTGGGGATGAGTCCTCTTCCCACTCCAAGCCCAGAAAGAAGTGCAAGCCTGGGGCCCTTCGCTGGGACCTCTAGTGGGCACCTGCTGTATACAGAACACAGAGCCAGGTGGGGAAAGGGGGGGGGGGGGAATGGGGAGAAGGCACACTTACCCCAAGGAGATAAAGCCCAGCCTTGCCTGGAGAGACTGGAGGAAGCGAAGATCCAGGGACTGGACAGGCATTAAGAGGGGGCAGAGGTAGGGTTATCTAGCCCAGAGGAAGGGCCGATACGCTGAGGCCTTGGGGCTGAGGGCTCTGAGCTGGATCCCACTGGGCA
Source organism: Vulpes lagopus (assembly GCF_018345385.1). Taxonomy (NCBI): domain Eukaryota; kingdom Metazoa; phylum Chordata; class Mammalia; order Carnivora; family Canidae; genus Vulpes; species Vulpes lagopus. Next base: position 14,371,472 of record NC_054841.1, read on the forward strand.
GAGTGAAGATGTGCCAGCCAGCCGAGGACCCCAGAGAAACCTGTGAAATGGGCCTTCTGGGACCAGAAGAGCCTGGAAGGAGAAGTGCTTTTAACCCTACACGTCCCGGGCCTCAGTTTGGTAGGGCCACCATAACAAAGCCCAGAAGCCGAGTTGTCTAAACGAGTGGACAAGAGGGATTCATTATTTCACAGCGCTGGAGGCGGGAAGGCTGAAATGCAGGTGTCAGCAGATTTGGTTCCTTCGGAGAACTAGAGGGGAAGGTCTGTGAGAGTCAGGCCTCTCCCCAGCTTCCTTCCATGTGCTGCCTTCTCTTGTGTCTCTTCATCCCTGTCTTCCCTCTGTGGCTGTCTCTCTGTCCAGATTTCTCCTTCTTAGGACACCAGTCACATTGGATGAGGGCCCCACCCAAACTCTAGCATGACCTTATCTTGACCAATCACATCTGCAATGACCCAATTTCCACATCAGGTCACATTCTAAAGTACTGCCAGTTAGGAGAGCAGCACCCCCTAATCCCAGACTCAGCACTAGCTGTCACCACAGACCCCTTGCTGGGCTCCCTTACTGGGCTGTGTGTGTGTCCTCTGCCCTGTGGTGGAGGCTTGTGTAATCTGACAGAGGAGGCCCTGGGACCCCAATGCCAGCTGGGATGGGGTAGGGATGGACTACAGTTTCCTCTCTTGTTCTTCCTTCATATCCATTGATTCACTCAGAACCCCACATTTAGGGACACCTGGGGGGCTCAGTGGTTGAGCATCTGCCTTTGGCTCAGGGCATGATCCCAGGGTCCTGGGATCGAGTCCCACATCGGGCTCCCTGCATGGAGCCTGCTTCTCCCTCTGCCTGTGTCTCTGTCTGTGTCTCTGCCTCTCTCTCTGTCTCTCATGAATAGATAAATAAAATCTTAAAAGAAAAAAAAAAGAACCTCACATTTAACCACAGTCACACACAAATATGCACACACAGACTCTCCATTCAGAGAAAACCTCAGAGACCCACCCATATACACGAAGGCACACAGACACACAGACACACACACCTGCAGAATCTTACACATCTTTTCTTGAATGTACCCGCTCAGAGCCATGGAGACACGCACCAAGATAGACCACGACTCACACATATCTCCAGACACACAGCCACATGCTAGCACATCCACACGGGCACAATGACAGTTGTGTCCAGATAGATGCACAGGGAGGGACACAGCTGTGACCTCACAATCACACAGCACAGATCTGCCCGCGTGCACTCTCATAGGCCTATACACCCACACGCAGACACAAAACCCATGGACAGAGGCATTCACGTGCACGCAAAGGCCGTCCCCATACACAGGACTTTTTAATCCCGCAGTGGTTAGCAGATCCTGGCGTGCACACAGCATCCCTGTGGCCTCACAGCTCACCACTCACTCCCTAGTAATTGGAGGCAATTTAATCCCCATCCCGCTCAGCCAATCGTAGGCTCCCCAGAACAGGCAGTCATCAAAATGCGAAGCAGAGAGCCCCCTCCCCACTCTGGTTTCCCCATCTACCTCCGCAGTTGAGATGGGGATTTGCAAACCTAGACACACACACACTAAAATCCTGAGACTGTACACATACACACAATCACATATACACAGAAACAGGCACAACTGTGTGCATACACACACAGAGGCACAGGAAGAGAGCATACACAACACGTAGAAGGCACCATGACATAGCTGGCATCTCTATCTATCTACCCAGATACAAGCAGGTTCAGGTTTGGTGTGTATGCGTACACCTTTCCAGGAGTTCTGCTACTGTGTTTGAACACAGACAGTCCACGGCACCTTGAGATGGAGGGCACATTGGACATAACTACACACAGACCTCAACCTGTCCTCAGTGAACATCCTCCCAGGGCGGCTGAGCATGTGACACCGACACGCGATGACAGTGAAGCAGTGTGCAGGCACAGACACACGGGAGCAGTGTGCATGCACACAAAACACACAGGATGCCTCGCTGGCCCTCTGCACATCCCCACAGAGACCCATGGTCCCCGCCGCTGAACCCAGAAATGGCCTGTTCCCTCACTACCTGGGGTGATTTCCCAGGAGAGGGGGAGACACTCCCCCCACACACACACTCCTGTCAACCTGCTGTTTGTCACTCCATCAAGGCTGGTGTGCTGACATTCAGAGCCAGCACTGAGATGATCACATTTAGCTGTAATGTACCACAGATTGCACTGACATTTGGAAAATATCCCACCTCGGGACCCATTCGACTTCAAACTTTTTTTGTGGAAAAAGAGAGAAATGGCAGAGAGGGGGCAGAGAGGGCTTGCAATGTTCTGAAAAGGAGCTGAGACTCTCAGCCTCTCCTCCCAGAGATCCAGGGGCACTGACTGCTCCTGGGCATCTGCCTGGGGATGGGGGCATGGGGGAGGAGGGATGGAGGTCCCCAAGACAGAGACAAAGTTCCAGACCACACAGCAAGTCTTCATAGGTGATCCACTGGGAGTCCCTCTATCTGGTCTGGGGCCAGCGCTAACCAAGTACCAGGCTTTGTTTTAAGCATGTTACGTCCATGTCTTCATTTGGGATTGGAAAACCTTAAAAAGTAGGAACTGCTATTGTCCCATTTAAATGATGAGGGATCTAAAGCTCAGAGAGGTGAACTGACTTGCTCAAGGCCACACAACCAGGAAAGGCTGGAGCTGAGATCTGAACTCCAGGCTGTCTGACTCCATACCCCACCCTCTTTCCACCCACACAGGGCAAATACATCAGGTGTGCAGTGGAGTCAGGCAGATGCTGAATCCTACCCAGGCCCTGCCACAGAAAATGTTCCCCTTCTTTCCCTCTTCTCCCCTACCTCTCTCTGGCTGCCTTGCTTTCCTCTCCCCTCCCGTCCTCTCCACCTCTTTAAGCAGACCAGCAGTCCCCAGAATGATGACACAGTCTGGGCTGGCTTCCTGGAAGGGAGGAGGGGCCTGTGCTGCCCCTGGAAACTTAGAGGTGTGGATGGTTAGGCCTGACATCTGCAGAATTGATGTGCAAGCTTCACAGAAAAGCCACTGGAAGCCATCGCCTTCTAGTAAATGGAACAATTGGACCCTTCCTATGTGACAGCTGCAGAGAGGCCAGGGTTTGGATGAGGGAGACTTGCCTGGGGTGGCCCAGGCCTCTCTGAGGTTGTATCCAGATGGGGTCTGGGCAATAGGTGGCCGTCTGCATAAACAAATATCAGCCATAGATGTGCCTACCTTTTCCCCGAAGAAGAACCCACAGAGGACCCTGCTTAACTGAACTGGGCAATAATGGTGGAAATGCACACGGTGTGGTGGAAAAAAGATATTTCAAAGGAGAGTGAAAATGACACAGTCTCAGGTAGTCCAAAAAGAATGAAAGAGGCGGGAAGATTGTCTGGTTCTCTGATGAGCTGATTAATCTCCTTAAATAACTTACAGTCCAACTTCCCAAAAGGCAAAAGAAAGTTAGGTTAATCTACTCTAAATGATTCCTGAGCTTCTCGGGGGTGGTAATCAATACACACACTCTCTCTCTTCATAAGTAATTCTCAGTAATTGCAAGAAGGAGGGTTTTTCTGTGGAAAATGACATTCTATCCACAGAGAGAATCCCAGGCAAGGGGATCAATTCGCCTCCAGCTGGGGAGCCAGCCCTGCCAGTGGGAAGAAGCGGTGGGATGACCACCAGCACATTACATTGTGGATCACAGTGTCATCCCAATGTCTGTCTTCCTGCAGGAGCTGTAATTGATTGGGGAGGAAAGGGAGATGAAATGGGGAGAAAACTGAGATCTCCAGCAGAAGCAAAGACTGATCCCTCCCAGGGCCTATGTCATCGAGAGCACCACTAGTGCTCAGCACCAGTGCCCACCCTTGATACCATAGGAGCACCATCAATGGCCATTACCAATGCCCTTGGAAACACAACAGTGCTTAGCACCTGAGAACAGTTCTCGCCTGAGAACACTGTCAGTGACTTTGGGGCACCATCAAGGTTCACCAGTGCCCTTGCAAGCCCATCACCTATATTCTCAGGAGCACCCATCTGTGTCCATCTCCAAAGCCCTTGAGTAAGCAACCTAACTGATGCCCGCAAGCATAGGGACTGGGTCCTTGTTAGTCATCACTATATCCCCATTAGCCATAGTGCCCGGCACATAATAGGAACTCAATAACTATCCTCTGAATAGATGAATAAGTGATTGAATAGGAAGGACAGGAACTTCTTCTTTGCCCTGTTGGCCACTCTACCACCCTATCCTCAGAACCTTACCAGGTAGGTGGTTGGATGGTGGATGGATGGTTGGTTGGATGGAAGGATGGGTGGAAGGAAGGATGGAAGGAAGGAAAAAGAAAAGAAAAGAAAGAAAGAAAGAAAGAAAGAAAGAAAGAAAGAAAGAAAGAAAGAAGAAAGAAAGAAGAAGAAGGAAGGAAGGAAGAAAGAAAGAAAGAAAGAAAGAAAGAAAGAAAGAAAGAAAGAAAGAAAGAAAGAAAGAAGAAAGAAAGAAAGACCTTCAGAGCAAAGACAAGTACCATCTGTAATTCTAGGCAATCAGCTCCTGAGATCAAAGTTCAATATGAAGTAATCCTGAAACAGAAGACAAGTCCACCTACTGGGCCCCTGTGTGGTTCTGGGCCTCCATGTGAGCCTGATGGCTTCACCTGAATCTGATGCAGTGGGGCTGAGGGTGGGGGTGGAGATGGGCAGAGGCAGGGAGAGCCTCTCACCTCCCAGCCCTACTCTCCCTGCTCCCACTCTCCAATTCGAATACCATTTTCTAGAATGTCCCCAGGTACTGGAGGGGAGAGCTCATTACCTGTGATCCACCCATAAAACTGTCAGTAGCTGCCTGCCGGCTGGAGAGCCAATTGCCATCAACTCTGCCTGGCAGCAAAGTGGGCAGGTAGGTTGAGGTGAGGGTACACAAGCTCTAGTCATCAGCCCAGCCCCTCTGCAGATGCCAGCTTTGTGCAGATCCAGCCATGACCCCTGGCAGAGCTGACTGCCTGGTACCTCCCAGAGGGCCACCCCAGGATGGGGAATGCTCAGTCTGCCTGCCATGTATTCCACCTCCACTGCATGCCACCCACTCCCTTGTACCACCTAATCCAGACCCTCAGGGCAACCCAGGAGGTAGGTCCAATCACTAAAGAGCCCCCTCTCACAGTTGAGGAAACAGGCTCAGAGAGGTGAAGGAAGTTGCCTAAAGTCACACTGCAAGGATGTAGCTGAGTCAGCATCTGACTAATCCCAGATTGATCTGACCGATCCCAGAGCCTGGCTCCTGTGGATGGCAGTTGGCAGCCTCTGAAGCCAAGTCACCCAATGCCACCATGGGCATTGCTACCCAGCAGCTCGGGATGAGAGCCCTCGCTACAGACACGGTTGCCCACGTGGCACACACACCCCCACCCCCCCCACCCCCCGCAACCTATAACCTCTGTCAGTCACCTGGCTGTCTCCAAAATCCCAGCGCCATAGGATCAGTATCTAAAGTCAGAAGGCAGGGGTGATGGAACCTGATGGGGAGTCTGCTAGCCCATAGCACACATTCCCATAAATTAGAAAAAGTGACCCCCTTTGTCCAGGGGAGGGCCTGGTAACCTTGTGCAGTACCCAGCCTGCACCGCCATGCATAACAGCCCGATCTTTGCTTTGAAATGAGATTCTGCTGCTAAATCACAGAACCTTGGAACTTCAGCTCTAGAAATATTATTGAATCGATCCGGTTTTCCCCATTTCAGCTATTCGAATACCATATTCATGATTTCTGACATATCTAAGTGCCACCTGGACTATTATTTACTGAATCTTTTTCTTCCAATGACCCCCATTTTACACCTAATTTTATTTGGGAATCAAAACTTACATCAATACATTAAATGGATAAACAGTAACACAGGACATAGACGGTGACACAAAACACACATACTCAGGTAAAACGATATTATCATGGCCTGCTCTGATAATGCTACCAATCGAAGATTTAGTCTGTCTTAAGCCCTCTTTATTTTTTTTAAAAGATTGTATTTATTTATTCATGGGAGACACACACACAGAGGCAAAGACGTAGGCAGAGGGAGAAACAGGCTCCCCTCCAGAGTCTGATGTGGGACTCGGTCCCAGGACCCCAGGATCACGCCCTGAGCCAAAGGCAGATGCTCAACCACTGAACCACCCAGGTGCCCCATTATGCCCTCCTATAACAAAGGGAGGTTACTGAAAATTAGGTGTTTCAGACGTGCTAGCACCAGATCTGCTCAGAGAAGAAGGAAAGAGCTGGAAAGAAGCCCCCTCTCTTGCCAGGTGGTAGTTCGGTGTTATTTAATTCTGTTTATGGGTCTTGGGGCCAAGCAAGTCACACTTTTGGGAGCACTAGGCTCGATGCTAACGGTCAGGGTTTCCCAGGGCTGACCCACTTGGCCACCACAACAGCCCAACATGAGAGCTGAGGAGGGTTTTCACTCGCCTTGATTCTTTCACTATGTGCTGTGTCTCTGGGTGAATCCTTTCCCCTCTCTGTGCCTCAGTTGGACAGAATATCCTCTATGGATGCTTTCAGCTCTGATATTCTAAAATTCTGAGATCTAAAAGGGGATGATTATATTGTCTAGGATGAGGGTTGGCAAACTTTATCTGTAAAAGGCCAGATCAAATAATAAACATTGTCCATTCTGAGAGCCATATGGTAGCTGATAACCGCTCATTTGTGCCATTGTAGTGTGAAAGCAGCCACAGACAATACGGGCGGGCATGGTTGTGTTCCAGTAGACTTTTTGTGACAAGGACAAGCAGGGACCAACCACAGGTGGTAGTTTGCAAAGCCCTAGTCTAGATCTGGGAGGACAGAGGAGGCCCCAGGGTCAAGGGAAATCCCCACAAGGTCTGTGATGGGTCGGGTGATGGGTCGGGTCTAGGTCCCCTGTGAGGCCCCAGCCTCCCCTCTAGGAGGGCTCACCACATGCTTCCTGGGGCAGCCGTGAACGTGCTCCCTTCTTTCCCCTTTCAAAACTTACTCATCGGGGGATCCCTGGGTGGAGCAGCGGTTTGGCGCCTGCCTTTGGCCCAGGGCGCGATCCTGGAGACCCGGGATCAAATCCCATGTCGGGCTCCCGGTACATGGAGCCTGCTTCTCCCTCTGCCTGTGTCTCTGCCTCTCTCTCTCTCTCTCTCTCTCTATCATAAATAAATTAATTAAAAAAAAAAATTAAAAAAAAACTTACTCATCGGAAAAGATCAAAGTCACTCTTCGAGGTGAAATCATGAACCCACTCAGAGCTGACAGGGCACTTCCACCCCGCGTAGCCAAGACACACCTAAATCTCTGGACACTGACAGGTTTGGACCTGAAATCTCACTCCCCCTCCTCACCTGTCATGAAGACAAATGTCTTCACCTTCTGGACCTGGTTTATTCAACTGCAAAAACGAAGAGAGAGGACTGATACATACCCATCCTCGTAAAGCTAATTGCAAAGGGGAAAAGAAGTTAATCTTTACAAAGCACTCAGCAAGTATTAGCAAGCGATAAGCCCTCCACACGTTACCTGTTATTATTATGAATAACAATACAGTCAATTCAGGGTGGCTCAGCTCCCCCACGCAGCCCCGCCCGCTGTCCAGCAGGGCTTCCCCGCCACACATCTGCTGCACAAATCATGGTCATCGATTTCTTGGAAGGCAGCTTTAGGGGTTTTGTGATTTTTTTTTTTTTTTTTAGTTTGATTTTAAATCCTGGTTTATTCTTAGTGCCTTAAAAGAGGAAGTGGAGATTTGGAGGCAGGCTGGATCTTTCTTGATGCTTGCTTTTCCTGCTCTTCCACTCCTGGCTCCCCACCCTCCCAAGCCCCAAGCCCAGCCCAGCTAATCAGTGTATCTTGTCTCTTCCCCCAAAGGGACCTCTGCCCTGCCCTGGCATGGGAGGAGGGGATGGAGCCCCTCGTCCTCCTGGTGACTACCCTCACCCAAACCCACCCAGCATCTTTCTGGGCCTCCCTTTGCCATCCACCCCCAACCTTGGACAGGCACAGGCTCAAGAGCGCCCTAAAAGTCTGCCACTTCCTAGCTGTGTGGCCTTGAGCATATCATTAAAACTCTCAAGACCTCTGTTTCTTCCTCTGCAAAATGGGTGCAGAGGTGCCATCTCCCAGCACTACGGGAGGAGAGAGTCAGGTGGAGGGGGGCTTTGCGAGTCCTCCAATGTTAAGAGAGGGTCTCAGGGATCATTGCCTTCCTGGGACAGGGTCTGGCTGCCTCCCAGGGGCTGCTGGGTTCAGATGGAATCAGGCAGAGAGGACTTCCCAGCTGAGTGCTTCAAGCTCAGGCTCTGGAAATGTTGCAGCTGCCGCTCTGCTATGACCCAGCTGGGACCCACTGACAGCATCTTAATTTCAGCCCAAGCTCTTTTCCAGACGGGCTGCTAATTAGGGCTAATGGGCAGCTCTTCCTGCTGGCTTCCGGGGCCGCCTCCTCCTCTATAAAGCAGGCCACTGAACAGGGTCGTTGGGCTGATGCCTTAGGCCCCCTCGGCCAGTCAGTCCTCTGAGGAAGGCATTGCTCTCTGTGTTTCTAGGCAAAGATGAGTTTTTTTTGTCTTTTCACCTGACAAATGGGAGGTAGGGGAAGGAGCAATATTCATCCAGGCAGGCAGGCACTCCTTTTACCCTCTTCCTACTTTATGCCGGACCTGTGGGCAGCACTGAGGACATGCACATAGTCTGAACCAGAAGCTAGACGTTCCTACATTCAAAACTTAATTTCAAATCATTCCGGCTGTGTGACCTTGGGCAAATTATTTAACCTCCCTGTACTCGGTCTCCATGTTTATTATAACATAGTCCCTACCTCACAGGGATGGTGTAAGGATGAGATGAGGCATGACGGGCTAAACACAGTGGCCGGCAGCACAGCCACGAAGTTGGCAGAAGTCAGAGGAAGCATAAAGGGCCTTGAGTGCCATCTCAAGAAGCTGGACCTTCATGCCCAGAGAGCAATACACTGTGACTATTATTCTTACCTTGTTTACTTCTGTTCAATGCTTACTAAGCATCTCCAGAGTGCTGAGAATATGACAATAGCTACACTTATATAGCACTTACTGTATACCAGGCACTGTCCTAAGTACTAACTCATTTAATCTGTACAACAGCTTGACAAAATGGGTGTGATAATTAGCCCTATTTTACAGATATAGAAACTGAGACACAGATCAAGTAACTTGCCCATGAACACAGTCAGTATGGAGTCACCTACTGCTGTATAGACACGTTAGACCAAAATGTAGCAGCTTAACAAAATCAATGTTTATTATCTTAGTTTCTATATGTCAGGAATCCTGATGCCATTTAGCTGGGGCCTCAGGCCTCACAGTTCCTGGCCAGAGACATCAGCTCCTTGGCATGTGGGCCTCCCCCAGGTGGCAGTTCACAACTTAGCTGCCGGCTTCCTTCAAGCAGGAGAGGGGGTCCAACATGGAAGCCTCTAGCTTCTTATAACCCACTCTCAGAAGTGATATCCCCCCCCCCAAAAAAAGTGATATCCCATCATCCTTGCTGTATTGTGTTTACCCAAAGCTAGCCCCACTAGGTCCAACCCACACTACACAAAGCGGGAATATCAGATGCCACCACCTTACTGGGGCCATCTTACTGGCCTAGCACAGCCAGTAAATAGGGGAGCTGGGGTATGAATCCAGGGAGGCTGGCTCCAGAATCCGTGTTCTTTTCTTTTTTAAGATTTAAAAAAATGTATTTATTCATGAGAGACACAGAGAGGCAGAGACATAGGCAGAGGGGGAAGTACGCTCCATGCAAGGAGCCCAAGGTGGGACTTGATCGTGGACCCAGGGATATGCCCTGAGCTGAAGTCAGACGCTCAACCACTGGGCCACCCAGGTGTCCCCAGAATCCCCATTCTTAATCCAGAATCTGGCTACACAATTGTTTTATGATTGAATGATGAGAAATTAGACATCATCCCCCGCCCCTCCTGAAACTCCGTCTGGAGAGAAGCAGAAAAGTAAGAGAGTGAGATGCAAGTGCATTCCTGGAGGAAGGCAAAGCAGATGAAGCGGGAAGCCTGCCTGGAGGAGGTGATGCCCAAGCTGAGAAACAAAAGACAAGGCAGAGTTGACCAAGCAAAGAGGAGTGTGGGAGAAAATTTGGTGGCTAGAACAATTTGTGCCACGGCTCATGTGGAAGACTGGTGCTTCGTGTGAAGGCCAATGTGTGTGGGAAGAAGAGAGCCAGGGTGGACAGAGAAGGGAGGAGAGGTAAACAGGCCAGGCTGCAAAGGGGCAGTGGATATTATTCCAAAGAACTAGGGAGCCGTGGAATGTTGTCCACAGTGAGATTCATGTCTTCAAAAGACTATCCTAAATGCTGTGGACAAGGAAGAGGGTGGCTGGGGACAGAGGGAGGAGTGAGGAGGCCCTTCCTTCCTTCCTTCCTTCCTTCCTTCCTTCCTTCCTTCCTTCCGGTAATGTATGTTTAGCAAGACCAGCAATGTACTGTTCTAGGCACCAGAGATATAGCAATAAATAATACAAGGCTTTTGTGTCTTAGATGTCACATTCTAGGGGCACTCGGGCGGCTCAGTGGTTGAACGTCTGCCTTTGGGTCAGGGCAGGATCCCAGGGTCCTGGGATCAAGTCCTACTTCGGGCTCCCCATGGGGAACCAGCTTCTCCCTCTGCTATGTCTCTTCCTCTCTCTGTATGTCTCTCAGGAATAAATAAACAAAATATTAACAAAAAAAATTTAAGAGAAGTCACATTCTAGAGGAAGAAAAAATTAAACTTACAAAACTAATAAATAAAAAAGGAGAATTAGCAAGGTGATAGATGCCATGGGGCACAAAAAAAAGCAGAGTAGCATACAAGTAGAAATGACCACATTAGCCACATGGATTTAAACCTGAATGACAAGAAGGAGCTGGCTGTGGGAATGCAACATTGCAGGCAGAGAAACAGCCAGTGCAAAGGTCCTGAGGTAGAGGGGGTTTAGTTGGAGGCCAGCATGGCTGAGGCATACTAGCGAAGAGGGAGCAGAATAGGAAACAAAGTAGGAGACAGAGCCAGAACAAGAGAGGATGGTGCCAGATGCTGAGCCCTGGCAGCAGGGACGAGCGATGGGAATGCTGAGGAGCACATAAAGACGGCAAAATTGCCCTGCTGTGGGTAAGCAAATCGGAGTAACAATGCTGGGCCCTGTGAATCTGGGGAGCCCTAGCAGGTGAGAGAGGGAGGGGAGGCTGGCCCAGCCCTGACCCACTTTGCGTATAGGCCTGCTCCCTGTGGCCCCGGCCGCAGATTAACAGTCATCCCCGCAGCAGACCCAGGAGAAGGCAGCCGGTTAGGCAGCATTTGCATATTTGTTTAATAAAAAGTTATGGATGTACAAAGACGGATAATTAATTACCCAGCATATTTTCCCTCCCATCCCTCCCCTCCTTCCCACATTGCCACCATGGCCCCAATTGCCTTCCTCTCTTTCTGGCTGAGTCAGCAGAATCCTTGCCTCTTCTTGGGGAGGGGCGGGGGTACAGGACCAATAAATATGTACTTATTAAGTGGGTATTGCGGCCACAGTCAGGCCTGCACAAGCAGCAATCCCCAAGCGTTCTGCTTGAAGTATTTATGCCGGTACCTAGGGCCACTTTAGCTATTTATTTTCGCAAAGAAATTAAATTAGATAGTTTGATAGCTTTCAGTGTAATTATGAAAGAAATTTACATGAGATGTTTATGAGGAGGGGATCATTAGGCACCCGAACCCCGAGGATATCCATTTGTTGGGACCCCCCCTTATTTCCTCTCCAGCCACTACGAGGAGGTGGGGAAGTATCCCTCCCCAGGGTGGGGGGGCTGAGGTTGGGGGTGGGGTGTGATTCAAATTGCTGGAACTTGAGCCCCTAGAGGGTGGGAGCTGTCTGTCCATTTCAGCAGTGGGCTTGGAGCTCCCCGGGGAATGGATGCCAGCCCCAGAAAGCAAGGGGCTCCTCCCCTGGAGGACTCCGTTTCCTCATCTGTGACAATGCCTCCCTTGCCACACTGTTCTGGGAATTAAATGAGATAATGCAAGCAAAATGTTCCCTAACCAGAGCTGCCATTTATTGGGCTCTTACAATATGTCAGGAACAGCTCCTAAGGACTGTCTTGCATCCTTGTAACAATTGTTTTAAGCAGATGTCAGCGGGACCCAAGTGGATCAGCCGGTTGAGTCCCCAGGGTCTGATTTCAGCTGGGGTCACAATCTCAGGGTCGTAGGATCGAGCCCCCGAGGCAGGCTCCATGTTCAGAATGGAGTCTGCTTGTCCCTCTCCCTCTGCTCGTCTCCTCCACTCATGCTCAATCTTTCTCTCTCTCTCTCAAATAAATAAATAAAGTATTTAAGCAGATGTCCGTACTTCAAGCTTATCCCCATCTAATGGGTGGGAAAAGTGAGACCGGGCTGAATTAGTTACCCCAGCAGCTCAGGGCAGGGCCAGGTTTTAAACTGGGCAGCTGGGCTAAGCCCACTCCTCTGGTCAGGAGCTATGCAGCCACCCTGGCTTTCTTTGAGGTAGGTGGCTAGGCTCTTTCCCTTGCATTTCAGAGCTAAAGACCTACTACCTTCACCCACACCAGTGTGTAGCCAGGGAAACCCAGATCCAGAAGGAAGAGCGTTGTGCCAGTGTCCCACTGTGCCAGCCGCAGGGCTGGAACCCTCCTAGCGTCTCTGCTTGCTCACCTCCCTGTGGGCTGAGTAATTAGCCAGGCTGATTAGCACTGATTGCAGCCCCCGCTCTGCGGGGCAGAAAGGGAGCCCTGCCTGGGAGCTGGGCCTGAGGGGGGGAGTGCAGGGCACCAGGGGTCCCTCTCATCCACCTGGTCCCTCTCTCACCAGCCCTGGAGGAGGCTGGCTCCTGGGGGCTAAAATCTGAGCTGCAGAGGGACAGGCCAGGAGACATACTTTTAAGTCCAAAACTGGGAAACTGAGGCTGGGTTGAGGGGCCTCCATGGGCCAAAGTGCTTCAATTCTAATTCTGGTTCTGCCACTTAAGCTAGCCATGTGGCAATTACTTAACCTCCCTGAGCCTCAGTTTCTTCATAAAATGGGAAGATGATAGTAGTCCCTTCTTTTCTGGGTTGTCATGAGGACAAAATAAGCTTCTGCAAGTGACACGCCTGATAAGACATTCAAGAAACATCATTTCTTAAATGATAATAAAATCTAATAAAATCTTAACTTTCTCTATTTATTTATAGTTAAGATTTTATTATTTATTTATTTATTTATTTATTTGAGAGAGAGAGGGAGAGAAAGCATAAGAGGGGGGAGGACCAGAGGGAGACAGAGAAGCAGATTCCATGTTGAGTGTGGATCCCCACTCAGGGGTGGATCCCTGGACCCTGAGATCATGACCTGAGCCAAAATCAAGAGTCAGATGCTTAACTGAATGAGCCACCCGGGTGCCCCAATATCATTTTAGTTTATTAATTACCGAAATCTCTGAAAGTAGGAAAAAGAGGGAACTGTCTTCTTAACCAGAGGCTGGATAGCTGATGCAGGCAGGGCATAAAGGCAGGGTGGAGTGGCCCTCCTCTCACTATAGGAAGCCACCCCCCACACCCCCACACATTTGGAGATGGGCTGAAGAAGGCAACATCAGGGACTGATTGAATGTACCAGGTAAAATCACTCAGGTGAACCCTGATGAGGACGTGGGCCTAGCCAGCAGACAAGCAGGGTGCCTTGCACAGATCACTGGATAGAGTCAAAATTCCAACTTGGGCCACCCTGACCCCAGGGCCTCCAGGGCAGCTGGGGCACCAGCTTGAAGCTGCATTCTCTACGTGGGGAGTCACCCAGGCCCTGTAGAGGGCAGGAAACTGGCTAACCAGAGCACAGAGGAATCAATGGAGGAAGCTAATCAGGGAATCCTAGAGAGGACGCCAGACAAGATCCAATTAAAATGCCAGCCTCTATGAGTTCCCCATTTTAATTTTCCACAAATTAGCTTAAAAGGGGGGGATGGAAATGAAGATATTAGTTTTTCTTTTCTTTTTTCTTTTTTCTTTCTTTCTCTCTTTTTTTTTTTCTTTAGAGCCAAGAGGGAAAATCCTTTGAGTATTATATTACTTGTTTCTCTTTTTAAAAATAAAATAAAATAAAATCACTCTCAGCTGAGGGATTTGGGTTCTGACTCTACCCTCTTTGGAGGCTCTTTCCAGGGCCTGCTTATTAGATTGTAGACATGGTAAGCCCTTTATAATATGAAGCACCATTTTTTGAAAGAGCACTGACTGTATACCTTCCAACCCTCACAAACCCCCAAGGTCAGCATGATTACACCTGTTCACAGGTACCTGAGGCTCAGAGAGGTGAGGTGATTGGCCCAGGTCACACAGCAGGGATTTGGTAGAGCCTTTTCCCGACCTCCCCATGGCAGCCAGGGTTCTATCCAACCCTACTCCCCGGTCCCAGTCCCCACAGGAACCTACCAGATTGAGGATGGGGAGCCAGGCAGGGGCTCCAGCCGGCCTGCTGCATTCTGTGGGGCTAGTCAGGTCATTAGTAGTCCAGAGGCCCCACAGACTTCCCAGCCTGCACTCATGATGGGGTGGTCCCGCTCCTGGCTCCTCCAGGGTGGCAGTGATTTCTGACACCCATCCACACACACCTAGGAACCAGATCTCCATTTGCCATTCGGCACCCCATGGCTGCGACCCAGCCTATTCATAACTGTCTCCTGGCAAAGGCTGGCTCCTGCCACCCCCACCACGGTGACTGGCCCGGAGAACCAGTACCCTTCACCTCATTGCAGTTTTCTCTGCTCCCTGCCCACCCCATCCTCTGGTCTACTGGAAAGAATTAATTTTGTTAGTGTGGAAATAATACAGACTTAGCTCAATGACAATAGCCTCCCCCCACCCAGCCTCCTATGTTAGGTGATAGCCCTTTCAAGTCCTAAAGCCTGAGAGCTCTCCAAAGCTCTGCTCCAAGTCCTGGGGCAGGATCCTGGCAGAAAAAGCTCTCCCTCTTCTGAGCTGTGTAACTTTAGAGGTCTCTGTGCCCTGTTTTCTCATCTGTAGGAGAGGATGATGAAAATCTAGCTGGGGGGATCCCTGGGTGGCGCAGCGGTTTGGCGCCTGCCTTTGGCCCAGGGCGCGATCCTAGAGACCGGGGATCGAATCCCACGTCGGGCTCCCGGTGCATGAAGCCTGCTTCTCCCTCTGCCTGTGTCTCTGCCTCTCTCTCTCTCTGTGTGTGACTATCATAAATAATAAATAAAAATTTAAAAAAAAAGAAAAAAAATTTTAAAAAAGAAAATCTAGCTGGAAAAGCTGTGGTGATGTTTCCAGGAGACCACAGACATGTATGTAAAGCTATGGCACATAGGATGCTCAGTAAACGTGACTTTCCTTCCTAAAGGTGAAAGGCCCGGCTAGGATGAGGATCCCAAATGGAAGAAGAGGCTAAAAGGGTGAGACAGGTCCCAAAAGGGATGGGGAAGGTGGGAAAATGAGGCATCAGGGTGTGGGTGACAGGTGAAAATACCTCCACTGCCTCCCTGGCCTGGTAGGAAGGGGCATGACAGGCCTGAAACATCCCAGGCCGTTGGAAGTGAAGCAGCTCCCCTGCACATGGGGGGCACTGGGAGAGCCAGAGCTGGCAGTGACCCCCAAGGCTTGTTATGAGCTTATTTAGGGGGACCTGGAGTGACCCCTCAGAGTCTGGGGGAGCCCAAACTAGGGTTTGAGGTCTAGTTCAGGGAGATATCTGATTCTGGAGTTGTGCCAAATCTGTAGGTAAACCCAGGTTTGGGGGATATCAGTACTGGAGGGAGAGCTCTGAACTTGGGGCTGAGCCTGGTTGTGATGCTCCAGATTTGGGGGTCTGCACATCCAAGTTTAGTATTATCAGGACCGAGCTGAGCCCGCAAGCCTGTCAGCCTGTGCCTGGGACATATCAGAATTTGAAGTGAGCTCTGAATTGGGGTACACCAATATCAAGTATATGAACCCCACATCTGAGGAATGAAGTCTTATTTGGGGAGCCCTGCTGTAAGGGTCTGAGCCAGCCCCGGAAGTGTGTTTAGGAAGGAGCCGGGCATCTCAGGGCAGTAAGGTGTGAGTCCTGGGTGGATCCCCAGGCAGCAGATGAAGACAGACAGCTTCCCCATCCTTCGTTTCTTCCTCCCTCCTCTCTCGGTGCACACAATCTCCTTTCTTTGGTTTCACCCTCCATCACCCATTCAGCCTCCGTCCCTCACCCCCACTTCTGCCCAGAACTGCTGACTCTCCAGGAGCTAGTGTTCTGAACCCCAAGCCTCAGGAGCCTCCACATTCCTTCCCTGGGGTGAGGAGGATCAAGGGATGAGGTGAGGAGAGAACCTACCATCCCCTCCTCCTCCAACAAGGCAAATCCTCCCCAAAGCACCCTTTGGAGCCCAGGGAAGACGGATCCTATTCTTGGGGAGCTCAGAGGCCTGCTGCCTTATCTAAGTCTCTGGAACAAGCATTTTGCATTTATTCCCCCAAATGTGTTGCCGAATTGCGTTCCAGCCCATGGCTCCCAGCCATCTGCAGAGAGAAATCCAGTTAGACCTTGTATAATAAGTTCCTGACAATCTTGCCGAGGACGCTGGGTCATAAAAGTCTCCTGGTTTTATCGCCGGTAACAGACACGGAGTGAAATTAAGTTGTCTTATCAAATTTAGATAATATATATCCCTCTAGAGTAGAAGGCTCTGCACGGGGCTTTCATGGTATGAGCCCAGGAGGGGAACGGAGTGTGTATGGGGGGGTGTTCCTAGGGCTGTGGCACGGGGTGGGGGCGGTCCTGGAGAGCCTGGCAGGACTGAGTGACAACTGGACAGGGTGACTGGCATTCCAGGTTTCAGTGTCATCTGGGCCTGGATTTGAGACCTGCCTCTGTCATTTCTGTGCTGGATGAACTTGAACAACTTACTTGACTTCAGAGGGCCTCAGCTTCTTCATCTGTAAAATGGGTGGGACAGTAGCAATGCCTGCCTCCTGGGTTGTTGTGATATTTAAATGAGATGCTACATCCAACAGGCTAAGCTCAGTGCAGGACATGGCATGAGCATCCGATACATGTTTTCTGTCATTTGGGAATGGGAGAAGGGAAACAAGGGCTGGACACTGATATGATCTGGCCCATTCTCTTCCCATTTCATCAAGTGGGTTCCCAAGTCACCCCTTCAAGACTGAGCCATCTCAACTCTCCCCCACTTCAACTTGGACGCCCCCCACAAAGGGGCTGGAGGCTGCTGTGTTCCTGCCTCTGCCTATGGTCCTACCGTTCAGTGCCTTGCCCCAGGGAATGGGCATGGGTGATAGGAAGCTTGGTTGTCCCTTTGCTAGTGGGATGGACTTCCAGGACATTACCCAGTGCTGCAGCTGGCCCTGGGAAACTTGTCCCACTGTCCCAGGAGAGGGCTGTCACACCCCAAGCAGTATCTGCCTGATGGAATTGACCTGCCTTTCTCCCACAGCTGGGATCCTCTCTATGGCAACCTCATACTTTGGCATACCTCCAGTGATGGAGAGCTCACTACCTTGCCAGGCAATCATTCCATTTCCCCAGCCTGGACTTGAAACAACCTCACCTTATCTGACCCCTAAGCTAAGACTCATCCATGGCTTTCTTCCAGCACAGCTCGAGTATATATGAGCCTGTATGTGCTAATGGATTTCTCTGTGTGTGTGTGTTCCACCCTGTGAGTTCTAAAGGGGGGAAAAACTGAATGGGTACAGATCTGTATTTCCAAGGAACATACAATAAGACTCAAAAAGAAAAAGCTAATCTTTATTGAGCTCTTACTATGTGTCATGCATGAGTTACATGCATTAACTATTTAATCACTATATTAACCCTGAAATGCTGTTGCCGTTATTTTTTTTTAAGATTTTATTTATTTATTCATGAAAGACACAGAGAGAGAGAGAGAGAGAGAGAGAGAGAGGCAGAGACACAGGCAGAGGGAGAAGCAGGCTCCATGCAGGGAGCCTGATGTGGGACTCGATCCCGGGACACCAGGATCACGCCCTGGGCCGAAGGCAGGCACCAAACCGCTGAGCCATCCAGATGTCCCTGCTGTTGCCATTATTATCTCCAATTTACAGAGAGGAAATCTAAGGCACAGAGAGGTTAGTGACTTGCCCAAGGTCACACAGCCAGGACATGGTAGAGCAGTGTGAGTCCAGAGCTATTACTCTCATTTCCTGGGTATTCCTAAAGATTATTTAGCATGAAGGAAGGAAAGGGAAAAAGGAAGGGCAGACCCAGCTGTGAATATCCATCTCTTCCAAGTAATCTGGGCTCCTGAAGGGAAGGAAATGCATATTATTCATATCTCTCTTCCCCAGCACCTAACACAGTGCTCAGCAAACATTAGGTCCTCAACAGATATTTGTGAAATGGCAATTTACTCATTTTTTTCTCCCCCATTATCCCAGGAGCCCTCGGATGAAGAATTGAATTCTATTCATCTCTCCAGAACTATTACTAGCCCACTCTATGTGGATTAGGAAAAAAGCCGCAATCTTGTGACTATGGTTTGCCGAGCTGATGGCCCATTGTGGAAAGAGAAAGAAAAATTCCCTTTCTCTGGCATCAGGAGTTCCAGGTTGGCAAATGGAGCCCCGCTCTCCCAGGGATGAGGCTTTGTGCAGTACACAACCTAAATGACTGTCCGTGGAAATCCTGCTCTGGCTCTCTAGGGCCCAGTACCGGGCCTGAATATGCAGTAGCCACCGTGTTTGTTGAACAACTATTTGCCAGTATTTGCCTCTCTTCTACCTTGTTTTGCCCATAGCCAATCTAAGCCCCAGGAGAATGATTGGTGGAAGAGCCACCAGCTGGGTGTCATGCGGCCATGGTGCTGATGGGGGAGTTTGCAGACATAAGGGGGACAGGCAGGGTCAAACATAATTGGTAAATATTTGTCTATCTAATCAGAGGGCCTTTTAATTAGCAATTTCATCCTTGCAACTGGTTTATTTTTTTTTCTTTCTGCTGGAAGTCAATTAAATGTAACAGATGGAGGAGAACATGGGGGTTTCCGTGTCTCCTACCATCTGTCCTATCCCACCACCACCTCGCTCAGCCAGTAGCACCCACACCTTATTGGTGGAGCTGCCTGCCAGTTTCCAGAGGAGGGCGGGGCTAGGGCACTGAAGCGCTGAGGCAGTCTCTGAACCTGCCCCCTCACCCTTCCCAGGAAGTCCTCTTTGGTGCTCCAGGTCTCCCTGGCCACCCCACACATCTAGGCTGATCCTGTTGACTCGCCTATGACTCTCAAGTCCTGACACCCTCTGCCAGCTGGGCATCTCTACTTCCTGCCTGGGAGCCAGTATCATGGGCTTGTTTCAGCTCCCACTGCAGGCCTGCCAGGGGCCCCGGTCCAGAGGGGACTCCGCTTTAATTCAACAAACCTTTACTGAGTGTCTGCTCTCTGCCAGGCAATGTATTGGGCACTGGAGATATAAATCGGGTCGTCCCTGCCCTTCTGGAACTTGTAGCCCACTGGGGGCAAGGGGACATTCATTCATTCATTCACTTATCCTTTAAATATTTATTAAGCAGCACGCCTACACCAAGCTCTGTACTAGGCCCCAAGAACACAGGGATGAATCCATCCCTCCCCTTACTTTAAATAACTCAGTCAAGCAGAGGAGACAGGCACATAAATTCATGCATTTAATAGTATTTATTGAGTGACTACATGATCTAGGCATTGTCCTGGCTGTTAGGGACACATCAGTGAACAGCACAGGGTCCATGTCTTCTCTAGCAGGGGGAGAGAGACAATAAGCAGATGGACATATAATGGCAGAGGTGATCAGTGATTTGAAAAAATTGCCCATCATATTGTGTAGTGTGGAATCTGAGCTCCAAAATTAGAAGTCCAGAGCCTCCAGCAGGGCCTGCAAAGGGCCCTGATCACAGCCCTGTTTTCTCTGTAGGATCATTTCTTGCCACTCCCCATGTCCCAGGCTACATCCCAGCCACATCCACCTTCTGATAATTCCTCCAACCTGCCATGCTCTGTCTTCAGACCTTCCCCCAGACTGTTCCTCGACCTGCCACACTCTTCCCCTTACTTTTTGCCTGGGCTAACTCCTCAGCTGAAATGTCCCTCACTGTCCCCTTTGGGTCTCTCAGGCCACGTGAAGTTTCTTTCACTACATTCCTGCAGTCACAGCATTCTTTCCATCCCAGGTCCTCCTTCCAGCTTGGCTGTTGCCGGATACTCCTCTGTCTCCCTCATCCTGTGTGGGAAGCCAGCCTGGGGCCCAGACTATGTCTGTACTGCTCCTCTGCAATGTATCTATCACCAGCACCAGTCACGGCGCCTGGCATATGCCTAATCACCTATCTCACCAATATTGACTGGACCAAATTAAATCAAGTAGAGAAGAGGAGAGAGGACATCTCAGTCAGGGGCCAAGATTTGTAAAGACAAGGCAGCTTGAAAGATTCCTAAGTGTTTCAGAAATAGGGAGCACCCTGATGTGCCCAGATTAAGGAGAAGAGCAGTGTATGAAGCTGGAGTTAAACCTTGAATGTTAAACTGAAATGTCTAGACTTTATCCTTATTAAGCCAATAAGCCAACTTCAATCACTCACATTCCTCTTCCATGATTTTGCCAGAGATCCATGTGTTTCTGTACTACTGTCAGCTTTTTTCTTCGAATGATTGCTTTTTTTTCTTTTTAAAAAAAATAATAGCTTTATCGAGATATAATCCACATGGCATAAAATCCACCCTTTTAAAAAAGATTTTGTTTATTTATTTATTTAGAAAGAGAATGTGACCAGGGAGAGGGGCAGGGGGAAGGGAGAGTCTCAAGCAAACTCCCTGCTGAACACAAAACCCAACGCAGGGCTCTGTCTCCACGACCCTGAGATCATGACCTGAGCTGAAATCAAGGATTGGATGCTAAACTGACTGAGTCACCCATCCTTTTAAAGTGTACGATTCAGGGGCACTTGGGTGGCTCAGTGGTCGAGCATCTGCCTTTGGCTCAGGGCATGATCCCGGGGTCCTGGGATTCAGTCACATCAGGCTCCCCCCAGGGAGCCTGCTTCTCTCTCTGCCTGTGTCTCTGTCTCTGTCTCTCTCTCTCTGTGTGTCTCTCATGAATAAATAAATTAAATAGTTTAAAGAAATAAATAGGGTGTACAATTCGGGTCTGGGATTGAGCCCCACATTGGGCTCCCCACTCAGTGGGGAGTAGGCTTCTCCCTCTCCTTCTGCCCTTCCCCCTGTTCCTGCTCTCTCTGATAATAAATAGAATCTTTAAAAAAAATAAACAAATAAATAATAACATGGGAAAAACAGTAACAGATGTCAAATAAACAAATAGGCAGCCCCGGTGGCTCAGCGGTTTAGCGCCGCCTTCAGCCCAGGGCTGATCCTGGGGACCCGGGATCGAGTACCATATCAGGCTCCCTGTGTGGAGCCTGCTTCACCCTCTGCCTGTGTCTCTGCCTCTCTCTCCCTCTGTGTGTTTCTCATGAATAAATAAATAAAATCTTTAAAAAAAAACAAATAAATAATAAAATGGGTAAAACAGTACAGAAGTCATAAATCAAAGGTGATTCTAAAAATTAATATAATTCATGTATTCAATCAATAAACAATAATCCTCTCTGATGACCCAGGCACCATTCTTGACACTGGGGAATACAGGCCTGAGCCAGACAAGTAAAGATCTTACTTAAACTTCCTGGTTTATAATGATATGGGGCAAAGCAAAAACCAAACAAAGGAAATAAATAAAAATGTCCTGCTCTGCAGAGAAGAGGCATCTATGATTGTATCTAGGGGTGACTTTGCTGTTGGATGATGAGGGAAGGCCTCTCTGAGGAGGTGGCCCTCAAGCAGACAGCTAAAGGAGGGGAATGCACTGGACATGTGAAGATCAAGGGGAAGAGAATTCTGGACAGAGAGAAGAAGGCAGAACTGAGCTGAGTGTGACTAGAACAGAGTGGACAGGAGAGAGACTCCCACGGGATGAACAGGGAGAAACAGACAGAAAGTCCCCCATCACACGGGGCCGCATAAACCACAGCGAAGAACTTAGACTTGGCGTAAGCTCAGAAAATGCCCTTTGAGAATTGTAAGCAGTGGAGCAGTATAATCTGATTAATGTTTTTAAAAGCCACTCCGGCTACTGGGTGGCGGAGTGCTGGGGTGCAAGGGGGAAGCAACACCAGTGCAGAGGCTACTCCAATGAGCAACTGAGGGGTGATGACGGCTCGGATGAGGGCCAGAAGCCATAAAGAGAAGTGGCTATTGCAGGATGTGTTTCACAGGTGAGGCTGACAGGCATGGCTGATGGATTGGATGGGGCAGGCCAGCAAGAGAGAGCCATCAAGGATAACTCCTGGATGCTCAGCCATCTACTGCAACAGCCGGCGAGAGGGGAGGAGAGCGCTGGGGTATCTCAAGGCTCTAGTTTGGACTTTCAGGTAGAGATTCCCATTGGCATCCAAGGGGTGTTGTCAAGAAGGCAGCCGGAAATTTCTGAGTCCGGAGAGGTGCAACCGGGAATCAGAGGTGGTGTTTATGGCCACGGGACTGGAAAAGGTCCAGAACCCCCTGGAACACCAGCTCTAGAGGGCCAGCTGCGGAGGGAAAACCAACACAGGAGACTGGGGAGGAGCAGCCAGTGAAGAGGAGGCAAGCAAGAAAGGGTGGAGTGAGAAGCCTGGGGGGAGAAAGTGTTTTGAGAAGAAGGAAATGGTTGGGAAAATCTAGTTTTAAAACACATTGCGTTACTGAGTTCTAACCGGATACACTTGTTTGCTCACAGCTCTGAATCTGATCTCTCTGTGGCAAGAGGTGTGAAAGACAAACCACCCCCAAACCGAGATGTCCTCTCTAGCATTGAAAGAGAACTGGGAAGTTCCCAAGGAACACCAGATCATGTACCACCTAACGTTATTCCCTAACTTCCCGGGGTTCTCCTGGGAAAGCACTTGGAGAACCAATTCTAGGGGCAAAGGGGAGTCATGGGACACTGTGGATGAGGGCAGTGACGGGCTCAGATTAATGAGAGTAGAGAATGGACTGGGGGAAGAGAGATCAGGCAGGAAGAGAAGGGATGAAGGAGAAGCACTGGGCCCGGCGAGAGGTGTGAGGTCAGGACTAAAGCAGAGGAGACTGAGTCTAGAACTCTTCAGGGGGGTCACCTGCGCCCCCACTCAGACCCGACACTTACATTTCCATCTTGCTTTCTGCTCACCTCAAGTCCCATCCCTCCCGCCAGCTCTCTCCGGCCTTCCACATCCACCCATTTATTCCTACTCTGCCCAAGCTCTACAATGCTAGTTTATTGAGTGCTTACTATGTGCCAGGCACTGTTCTAAGCACTTTACATGCATTACGCATTCAATCTTCACACCCCTCCATTTTACACATGAGAAAACTGAAGCACAGAGAGGACTAGCAAGTTGCCCAAGGCCACACAGTAAGTGAACAGTGGAGCTGGGATTCAAACCCAGGAGCTCTGACTTGAGTCCATATTACCGGTGACAGAGAAAATGGAACCCAATGTCATCTCCTGCAAGAAGCCCTTTGTCAGCGAGTCACTCCTTGCATACCTCCTGTGATGGGTATTTCATCACCTCTCAGCCAGACTGCTTTGTTGGTCAGGTTGATTCCTAAATCTCTCTTTTTCTGTCCCTGCAATCTGTCCCCGGTAACGCCTTCCTACAGGTGATGCAGCAAAGGGCTAGGGGTGGCACGGCGACACAAAGGTTAGAAGAAGGGCCCTAAAATCCAGTTGAGCTGGATTAGTAGCTGTGTCACCTTAATCAAGTCCCCTCACTTCTCTGGACATCCATTTCTTCATCTGGGAACCTGGCTTGTGACAGAACCCACTTCTGTGTTGTGAGGATTGTGTGACAGATGCTTATCCCTTGGCCTGGCCCCCTGTGCACTCTGGTAGGAGGCAACTGCTGGGGCGACAGTGATATATCTGCTTGGTGCAGACTGTCCCCTCCTCCCTGTGAGCCCTAGCTCCTCCCCTTAAGGTCTTCAATCCAGGTCCTCAGCCTCTGGCCACGCTGCTGTTTGTCCCTGTGCCACTCCTGGACTCCCTCACTGCCCCCTCCCCCACTGCCCACCCTCCTGTGGCTCAGGTGAGCCCAGCTGCACCTGCTCTCTAATCAAGACTCCAGGGCCCCGCACCACCCGCAGGGCCCCGCAAGGCTTCTCACTAATTCCCTTTCCTCAATCAGTGGGCCACTGGCACTCTCATGGCCTCTCTGCTGATTGTCCCTTTGTTCCCTGCCAGGCCGGCACCACCTCCAGGGCCCAGTGCACCCCAGACGGCCCTCTGGGTGCCCAGCCCACCTGGCTCTGTCCCTTAGGCTGGGGCGGGGCCTGTAGGCTTCTAAGGGGCTAGAGTGTGACTGGGGTGTGTACAAACAAAACCACCAGGAGTGTGTGGTTGTACACACACACACACACACACACTAAAAAACATCGACACACATGGGCAGGATGCAAAGCACTTACACGTTTTCTTAAAGGACATCCACACTAACCAGGAAAAAACACACTTTTGGAGACAAAAACACACAAATACACACCAGGTGCATGAGCACACACAGGCACACATGGCACATACGCTCCAGCAGGTACCCTATCCATTCCAGCCTGTTTCAGCTCCCCCCACCCTTCTGCTTCTAGCCCCTCCCCACTTCTTAACTGTGGATGGGTTAGTTAACGCCCAAGGCCCTCGGCCTGAGCGAGCACAGATAACAAGGCAAATCTCATTTCCAGAGCGAGTCTGTGCCTGGTCCCCCCCCCCCCACCTTGCTACCGTGAACCTCAGGGCTGCATTCACAACCAGCCCCTCACCAAGCTTGCAACATCAGTAGGTGCTGACGGGCCAGCTGTCTGGCTCTTATCATCCCCCCAAATCATCGTGTCCCTTCCTGGGAAGAGGAGGCCAAGGCAGTCCCGGGGCAAGACCAGGGCAAGCTGGGGAGGGCCTCTCCTGCCCAGGGATCCCAGCGGGACCTCAGCCCTCATTGTTTCCCTCTGGCTAGGACTGGCCTTGCTCAGGAGGCGAATGATCGCATCCCAGCCGGCTGGCTGCGTCCACTTCCAGCCCAGTGGTCAGGGTAGATAGGGGTCCTCTGAGACCTGGGGTGGGGGGCAGGAAGGCTCTGGCACTCTGGGTTTGATGAGTCCCTGGGTGCCATTCAGCACTGAGCCCTGATTCACCTGGTCTAAAGCCCAGGGGTCATGCAGGGTTTTGGGGGAGGTTGCCCCAGACACTGTTGGCCAAAAGAGAGGGAGAAAGGGCCCCAGGGCTTTGGGGACCTACCGCCCCAACCCTTGCCCTGTTCCAAGACCGACTTTCAATTGAAACACACCAGTCACGCCGTAGGACGTTAGAATAACTGAACTACTTCCCCCGTGTTGTCAAACAGGGGCTGCCCAGAGCCCTCCCAGTAGCTCCAACACACTGGTCCCTACCCTGGCTCTCCCCTCTTTCCCAGAAATTAGGACTTCACGCCTCCATACAGGTGGGTAACTAAAGATGTGGAGTGTTACCCAGGACCGGGGTCCTGATCCTGACTCTGTTATCGGGCAGGGGGGCTTCAAAGAAGAGTTGGTGCCATAAAGAGAACACAGCCCCCCAGCCGAGGATCTGAAAGGGAAGAAGAAAGTCAGCAGAGTCTTCTCTCCGGGTCTCAGCCAAGGAGGAGTGGCAATGGCTCCCAACCTGAGCCCGAGCTTCCTCTGCCACTCACACTCTTTGCCACCCCCGCCCCCACCAGTACCTCCATCATCTATACAGATTTATTTCACGATAATTTCATTTCGTCCCTGGCTCCGGAAAGATGGATTGCCCAGCGAGGTGATTGGGGAATCTGTGTTGGGCTTATAAATTTGCTGCCCCTCTACGAAGCTCCCATGAAGTGTGCCACACTTGGGGGGAGGGGGAGGAGGATGGAGACGGGTGAATGTGACTATAGTCCATCTCTCCCTGCCACCTGAGGGGAGGGGTGGCAGGAAAACATAGGGAAGGGGGAATTTCCCTGCCTTAGAACCAGTGGGGTTCTCTGGGGTTCTCTCTCCACCTTTGTTACAAATAAGTCTATTTGTCACTTGGCTGGATGACCCGCCCTCCTCCACCCCTCCACTCCCCACCCACCCCCGGGGAGGCCTTCTCCTGCTGGCAGGCACTGAGCCTGCAGTGGAAAGAGGGGGCAAGAAGAAGCAGGGGCGGCTGCCCCCTCCTCCCTCCTCTCACTGGTCAGCAGGAGGCACTGTGCTGGAAGGGAGTGGGAGGCTTGTTGAAAGCTAGCCCCTTTGGGGAGGGAGAGCTCACGCTCGCATACATCTAACAAGCATGCACACACACACACACACACACACACACACAGAATAGTAGCACGCCCACACCAGCACCTGCTAGAAAGAGATTACAAACGCAATAGCAAAATCGAAGCAGCGTAGGAGAAAGGAGTGTGGGACTCGGAATCTAGGAGAGCCCGAAATTGGATACTGGCTGTCCTGTGTTCCCTTGGACCACTAACTCAACCTCTCTGAGCTTCACCTGTTCGACTGTAAGGATAACTAATAGTCCCTCAAAGGGCTGCTGTCAGGATCAAATGAGGTGCTGTGTGAGAAGTGCTTGGTAGGCAGAATCATGATCACTGTGCCCCCCACCCGAGTGTGCGAGTGGGCACACACACACATGCATGTGCGCACGCACACTCACCTCTACCTTCTTTCTGCATCTCTCCATAGCCTGATCCACCCCTCTTTCCATTTCTGCACAATCCCTAACTGACCTCTCACCTCTGAACTCCAGGAACTGCCCAGAATGGTGCAGCTCAGAGCCCCCTGGGGCCACATTCGGGCCCTGTTCCCTCTCTGTCCTCTCCCACCCAAGTCACTTTATCAGCCCAAGCCACATAGCCCCTGCTGCCCCCATCCTTCACGCTCCTGGGTGTCAGGAACCCGGGTGACAAGTAAGGCTAGGGCTCGGAGGTCATATGGGACAAGGGATGGGGGAACAGAAAGGACAGAAGTGAGTGGAGGAAGGGAAGCCACAAATGCCAAAAATTAAAAAATTTGGAGCAGAGACTCCAATGGGGAACAGGTGGTTTTCAGTCCCTGTGGAATGTTAGCATCGCCGGGAAGCTCTTGAAAAATACAGGTGCCTGAACTGCCAGCATCACACCTCCAGCCCACGGACATTTTATGTGGTTGGTCAGGGATGAGGCCTGGGTCACTCTAGAGGGTCAGGAACTGGGAGCCAGGCGGTCCCCTCGCTGTGGGTGGGCCAAAGGTTCCCTGGCACCCGGCCACCCACCCCCCACCCAGCACATCCCCTGCAGGCCCCACCTGCTGTGCCCTCCTCCTGTCTCTGATCACACATTAGCCCCCTACCTGCCTCCAGCCCCAGCATTTCATTTCCCCAGCCCTCCTCCCCACCTGAGCCCTTCCCAGGGGTCCGGGGTGGGACCTGGCCTCCTGAGGGATTCACCAAGGACCACCCTCCACCCCAGCTGCTCAGGTGGGAGGGCGCCAGGAGAGTTCCCAGTTGTGTGTATCCCGTGGCTTCTGCCTCATTAGTATTCCACGGAGAGCTGGCTCCACAGGCCCCAGGATTCGTTTGCCAGCCGGCCAGTTCCCCATCTCCCCAGTTCAGAGTGAGTAATTCTGTCCCTCCCAGGCCCATTTAAGGGAGTGAATAATTAGTTACATTCAATTAGGCCTCTCGCTGCCACTGTGGCTCCTGCCTGCCTCACTTGGGGGGACAGGCGCACTAATGAGCCGGCGCATGTCTGACACGGGGGAGCGGGTGTTAAACACCAGGAACCCACCCACCCCTCCACCGGTGAGGGTTTGGAGGGAACAGGAGGCAGGAGATGAGAAAGGAGGGTGGAACCCTGGGGTGAAGGCGAGAGAGGAGGGGGCAGAGAAAAGGAGGGGAAGCAGAGGAGGGGTGGGGCAAGAAGGAAGGGACTCCAGAGGAAAAGGAAAAGAGAGGAGCCAGTAGAAGTCCATCAGGGTGGAGTCCTTCCGTGAGGCAGGCTCAGCTCTCCATGGAATCCTATGCAGCACTTAAAAAGTGTGTTTTCCATCTATATTTATCCACACGGACAGACGCCCACCATATACTGCTAGGCAAAGACTGCTTACAACACTGTATATGTAATAATAGCCCAAGTTAAAATATATATATATTTTTGGCACAGAAAACAAGCCTAGAAGGACCTGTAACTTGCTGTTGGCAGGGTTGGTGGGGAGGCTTACAGGTGGTCTTATTTTCCTGTTTATTGCTTAGATGGGGGTGGTGCAATGTACAGGTATGATTCTCATAATTAGCCAAAATAACACTTGTTCCAAAAAGAACAGGGGGAAATGGAATTGCCTGGAGAAGGAAGGAGGTGGGTGGGCAGGGAGTGAGCAGACCGCAGGGGGAGGGAGGGAGGGAGGGATGGGCTGAGACTGCGGTGGGGGGTGAGGTGGGCGGAGTCCTGGAGTGAGGCTGCTGCAGGGAAGTCACTGGGCACCGAGGCCCAGGGGACACCGGTCTGCAAGAATAGAGGCAGGGAGCCCCAGGGACAGGGAGGGGGTGGGAATGGAGAAGCGACCGGCCCGCTGGCCCCATCTGTCTGGGCAGGAGCTGCTCACCGACCTCGCTGGGCCCCTCCCAGAGCCGCCCCTCCCTGAACAGTCCTGGCTGGTCCCAGAGGCGCCTTCCCCTGAGCGGCCCCCAGCCCCCAGACTCCAGGATCACAGCATGGGGTGTTTCTTTTTCCTTTTTTTTTTTTTTTTTAATAAATTAAAACTGTATCTCTCCACCCCTGCAGGTGGGTTTTTAATTTTCTGTGCCAGAATCACTCTGGGGGAGAGAAATCCTTCGGGGCAGAGTCTTTAATAACTTCTGCTGCCCAAGGAATCCACCGTAGGCCTGCAAGCTGATGGGGAAGGTTTGTGCAAGCCTGCCTGGGGGGGAAGGGGGGCTGACAGTGGGGGCAGGAAGGGAGTATCACAGGATGAAAAGGACACCAAACCGAGCTTTGCTGCAGTCCCAAGGCAATTCCCTCAGTCCTAGAGCTTTGCAACATCTTAAACATAGGTAGAGCCTGGGCCCCCAGGAGCTCCCTCCAGCTGCCTGGCTCGGATGTGGAGGAAGAAGATAGTCTGTCTCTGACATTGGCCTAACTCAGTTCTGGAACTTCCCAGGGCCTCAGTTTCCATATATATAAAACAAAAGGATCATACACAATCGCGTTCCTAGCCTCTTTTAATTCCAACCCTCTATGACATGTTTTCTTGGGTCCTCACTGACTTTTTATAATTTTTTAATTTAAAAAATTTTTTATTCATGAGAGACACACAGAGAGAGGCAGAGACTAGGTAGAGGGAGAAGCAGGTTCCCTGCAGGGAGCCCGATGTGGAAATCGATCCCAGGACCCCAGTATCATGGCCAGAGCCAAAGGCAGACACTCAACCACTGAGTCACCCAGGTGCCCCTCTTTTTAATTGTTTTTAAAATTTAAATTCAATTAATTAACATATAATGTATTATTGATTTCAGAGGTAGAGGTCAGTGATTCATTAGTCTTATATAACACCCAGAGCTCATTACATCACGTGCCCTCCTTAATGTCCATCACCCAGTTACCCCATCCCCCCCACTCCCCTCCCCTCCAGCAACCCTGTTTGTTTCATATGATTAAGAGTTTTATGGTTTGTCTCACTCTCTCATTTGGTCTTGTTTTATTTTTTCCTCTCTTCCTCTATGATTCTCTGTTTTCTTTCTTTTTTTTAAAAAGATTTTATTTATGTATTCGTGAGAGACACAGAGAGGCAGAGACATAGGCAGAGAGAGAAGCAGGCTTCCTGCGGGGGCCCCAATGCAGGACTCGATCCTAGGACCCCAGGCATCACGACCTGAGCCAAAGGCAGACACTCAACCACTGTGTCCCTGTTTTCTTTTTTTAATTACACACATGAGTGGGATCACACCATGACTGTCTTTCTCTGATTGACTTACTTCACTTAGCATAATACCCCCTAGTTCCATCCACATCACTGCATATGGCAAGATTTCATTTTTGATGGCTGAGTAGTATTCCATTGTGTATATATACCACATCTTCTTTATCCATTCATCTGTCGATGGATATCTGGGCTCTTTCCATAGTTTGGCTATTGAGGGCATTGCTGCTATAAACACTGGGGTGCAGGTGCCCCTTCAGATCACTACATTTGTATATTTGGGGTAAATCTCTTGTAGTGTAGTTGCTGGGTCTCAGGGTAGCTCTATTTTCAACTTTTTGAGGAACCTTCCTACTGTTTTCCAGAGTGGCTGTACCAGCTTACATTCCCACCAACTGTGTAAAAGGGTTCCCCTTTCTCCACATCCTTGCCAACATCTGTTGTTTCCTGAGTGGTTTAATTTTAGCCATTCTAACCAGTGTGAGGTGGTATTTCATTGTAGTTTTGATTTGCATTTCCCTGATGCCGAGTGATGTTGAGCACTTTTTCATGTGTCTTGGCCATTTGTATGTTTTCTTTGGAGAAATGTCTGTTTATGTCTCCTGCCCATTTCTTGACTGAATTATTTGTTCTTTGGGTATTGAGTTTGATAAGTTCTTTATAGATTTTGGATCCTAGCGCCCTATCTGATAAGACATTTGCAAATATCTTCTCCCATTCTGTCGGTTGTCCTTTGGTTTTCTCTCCCTGACTTTTAAAATTCTTAGAATTGGTATCATTTCAACATTGGGAGATTTCACATGGAAATCTGGTGGCAGCAATATACAACTCCTATTCCTTCAGGGCAACATTGAAAGGGATCGATTGGCTGCCCCCCAAAGATAGGCAGAGCCGGAGGCATAGTCACTTTGCCATAGTCTCTGCCTTCCTGACTCTTCTTGCCCCAGCCTGCCTCACTCTTTGGCTCCAAGGCAGGTGACTTTGCAATGCCTACCCTGGAGGTTAGTTGCTCTGGGCTTTCCCTCTGCCCTGGACAGTCACACTGTCTCTTAATGGCCCTGCAACATGCACTTGTTCCCCTATTTGATGACCGGGCAAAATTCACAGGCTTTGGGTCAGCCTACTTAGGCCCAAATCCTAGCTCTAGACTTCAGACCTTAGCAAGTCATTCAGTCTGAGCTCACTGTAAAATGGGTCTTTTTAAAAAAGATTTTATTTATTCATGAAAGACACACAGAAAGAGGCAGAGACATAGGCAGAGGGAGAAGCAGACTCCTGGCAAGGAGCCCAATGCAGGACTTGATCCCACACCCTGGGATCACGTCCTGAGCTGAAGGTAGATACTCAACCACAAGCCACCACGCATCCCTGTAAAATGGGTCTTATGAGATTGTGCATTATGTACAGTAATCCTATGGACTAAGACAATGCAGAGGAAGTTCTTAGCACTGTGCCTCGTATACAGCGAGCACTTGATCCACACACACTTTCAGCGACACCATGCACACCCCTAGCTGGGGATGAGGCCACAGTGGGAATGCAGTTGATGCCCATCTAAGGAAGGAGGAAATAGGGTGGCTTCCAAATGGCCAGAAACTGAAGAAGATGCAGAGTATAGGTCGCAGGAGGCTCAGGCCTAGGGGACCCAAGAGAGGAAAGGCCTCTTCTCCAAAGTGAGGGTGGGATGTAGCTTGAAAGGCTGCACAAACCAACGCCAGGGTCTTCGCATGTTACGCTGGTGCCATCTTCTGGCTGATATGGACCTCACACCCACCAGCTACTCCTTCCAACCACAGGCCAGAGTGGCTACTACAGTAGGGTGATCTTCTTCACTTATTTTTAGAATTGGCTGGACCCTTAGAACTCTTAGGGCACCGGTCTTTCTTTACACATTAGGAGGGAAAATTTCCAGAACTAAAGAGTAACTTTCCCAAGGTCACATAGAAAATTTCTGGCTGAGCTCCATAGAACCCAGAACTTGCTACAGCTGCCAAGAACCCCTTCCTTTTGTCAGGGACGCTGAGATACAAAAAATTGTACCTTCTCATGCATGAGCTCTGCTGACTCTTAGGGGGAGCCCCTCCCAGAAAGACTCTGTGTGATAAGGAAAGAATCCAGGTAGTTTATTCGGAGATTGAACTCAAGCACCAGTGGGGGGCATGATGGTGGAGTGGAGACAGGGGAGGGAAGGAAACCAGTGGCCGAGGGGCACCTGGGGCTTGATCCTGCTAGGAAACCTAGGAAAACCTACACTGCCCTTCAGATTTGTCCCTTCCAAGGGCAAGGAGGCTGGGGCATCTATCCTCCACCTTTCATTTCTATTTGGTTGAGAGTATTCTGGGGGCATTAACTCTCCGGGGTATAGCTGACCCTCCGCATACCTGCACTAAGCATGCTTTAGAGACCAGGGAAAGCCCCCCAGGCAATCCATCCCTAGTGCTCCTAATAGGAAACTGTGGGAGGGCGGTAGTTCTCAAAGTGTGGTCCCTGGACCACCAGCTTGAGCATCACCTAGGGAACTTGTTAGAAATGCAAATTACTGAGCTCCAACCCAGACCTACTCAATCAAACACTGGCCATGAGCCAATCTTTTAATAAGTCTGATAGGTGGTTCTGACCTCTGCTCAAGATTGAGAACCTCTGACCCAGGAGAACACAAAGAAGACTCAATACCCCCTATTTTAAAAAAAAAGAAAAAAATACCCCCATTAGGGGTATGGGGTATGGTCTCCATTTGCCAGATGAGGAAATTAAGCTCCTCAGAGATGAAAATGACACACCCAAGGTCACACATCACACAGACAATAGGTGACTGAGGACGGTCTTTTGCCTCTTTCCACCATACTGCCCTGCACTGAAGTAAGTGACACTAGGATTTGGACTCTAGGTAGAGGATAAGGGTGCAGTCCCAAAGCTCCTCTTTCTCCACCCCGCAACCACCACTTTGTTCTGCTTTCTAAACCAAATGTCTCCACCTGGTTCATCCAAATGGTTCTTAAAGCTCTTCTGGGATGTCTGCCAAGCCAGGTGCCCTTCTCTTGGCTCTCAGCTGCCCCCAGTCTCCATCCAGGACAAGCCCTCTCCACCCTCACCCTCCAGCCAGAAGGACATAATGGGGGAATCCAAGGCAGCTTCTTGCTGGGGAAAAGGTTGAGATTCCCTGGGTTGAACCAGCCTGGTCTCATCCTCACCATGAATTTTTGTCCAGGAGCTTTGTGTGGCTCTTCCCTCTCCTTGTCCTATAACCTCCCTCCTTTCCCCTCCCCTCCTCTCCCCTCCTCTCCTCTCCCTTCCCCTCTGCTCCCACTCCATCTGCTGCTCCTCCTGGCTAGGCTCCCCCTCAGTTGGCACAGCAGGAAAAGAGAACAGGATGGTTTATTTTTATCCTAAGATACTGCTGGGGGGAAGGGGGCACCATCTGACCAAGAAGCAGGCAGCTCCTGTAGCAGTTGGGAGGTCAGAAGGAAGTGGGAGGCCCAGGACCTCCCCAGGAAGGAGCTACAGATGTAGGTTCCAGAGAGCAGGAAAATCTGGAAGAAGCAGCATAGGACCGAGAGTGGTGAGCTTTGAGTGGCACCACTGAGAATTGCTGTGTGACCACAGGCAAGTCCCTTTACCTCTCTGGGCTCCCATTTTCACCTCTGTTAAAGAGGGATGTGGACCCTGCCTGCCCTCAAGGCTGTTTTTTTATGAACATGCATAAAATGAGGAGAGCGTTTTCCAAACACAATGCCAAATGTGAGCACACATGGAAACCGCCCCAGAAGGGCAGCAGCCTGGGGACGTTCTTATTATCCTCAGCAAGTGCCCTAATTCTGTGAGCCTGACAGCAAGTGAAACAGCTCATGTCACTCAGCATTTCCACCCCCATTTTCCTTTATACATGTTTGATGACTTTTTAATTATATAAGCATTAAATGGACTCACTTTCCTTTTGGGGAAAAAAGTCAAACCTTCTTTTAACCCTTCCCCAATGCTTCTCCCCCAACCCAGATATTACAACTCTTAAAGCTGTGCGTTTCCTGTGTATCCTTCCAGAACACTTGTCATATCTACATATCCCTTAGTGTGTTATGTTTACACACATCATATTGTTTGGGGGCAGGTGCTTTAAAAAAAAATTTTTCCATACCCATCATTCTGCAACCTGCTTTTTTTTTTTTCACGACAGTGTTTCTGAGATCCTGTTGTATAAATATATTACAAATTTTATTTAGCCAGTCCCCTGCTGCTGAACAGCTAAGTGGCCTCCAGTTGTCCACTGTCACAAACAATGCCACAATGGCTCTTCGTGTGTCTTCCTGGGCTCGTAGAAACCACCGTGATATACACCTCAGGGCCCTGAAATGCTGGGTTGGTGGATATTACTATCTGGCCCCCCAAAAGTTTCATCTCCATCTTTAAAAGCAAGTTGGGAGGTGGAATGGGCTCCAGGGGTGGGGTGGAAGGTTCTCTGTTTCTGCAGCACAGGGGTGCAGGCAGAGGAGCACCGCCCCTTCATGCCCCTCCAGCAGCTCCAGGCTCTCCGGCCACACGCCCACTCTCCCACGCTGTCACACTCCTGGGCACACGCTGCCTCACACTCTCTCCTGCACGGAGATGCGGCTCTCTTTGCCGTCCTCCTGGGTGACCGGCTGGCACCCATGTAAGGTCTCTTGCACCGGAGCAATGGAGTGCGGGGGCATAGGAAATTCCTCCAAGTCCTCCACAGGGTCCTGACACATAACCTTAGGGCAGCCAAGGTGTGAGGTAGCCAACCCCCCCCCCCCCCCCCCCCCAACACCTCTGAGTAGCCTTTCCCTTAGGAGACCCCTCCCCCAAACACAAGCCCCCTTCCCCTTTCCCAAAGGGAGGGTGGGTGCTGATTCAATGGGTGCCTCCTGCCCCCTGCTGGCCACACAGAGAGCATTGAGAAGCTTCCAGAGTGGAAGTCAGTGGATCCGAGGAGCTGCCCCACCAACCCCCACCCAGTGACCTGGCACCAACGCCCCCAGAGACATGGTTCCCCATGTATTAAATGCCAGGAAACATCAGATTTTGCAAACGGTGCCAGGGCTGCCGCATGGGGAGACTAACTCTGGAGATGAATGTAGGTTGG
Organism: Vulpes lagopus; assembly: GCF_018345385.1. Taxonomy (NCBI): domain Eukaryota; kingdom Metazoa; phylum Chordata; class Mammalia; order Carnivora; family Canidae; genus Vulpes; species Vulpes lagopus. Next base: position 14,406,573 of record NC_054841.1, read on the forward strand.
TGGTGCAAGGGGGTGAAGGGGAAAAGCCCTGCAGCCCAGCACTGGGAGTGAAAGTAGCTAATTCTGCTGCCTCCCCACTGGCCACAGGGGCAGATTCTGAATCAGTTGTACTGCTATAGAGGCAACAATGAGTCAGGCTTTCTTTCCAGTTTGCCAAAACCCTGAGCTGTTTCCCAGAGCTAACCTACCTTATTCTCTGGCTTCTTGACCACCTTTCCTAGAGAGACAGAGAGAGAGAGAGAGGAAAAACAAGATGGGATGGGCAGTTGGTGAAGCCAAATCAGGAAACAGGTGCCCAGTTCTACGGTACCATCTCCTCCCTCCCTCCTTCCCTCATTGTCTCCCCACCTGGGGACTCACGGATGCAGGCAGACAGCAACAGGACAACAAGCAGGACCCCCATCATGATGGGGATCACCACTAGGGCTCTTATCCGAGGCTGGGGACCTGGAGAAATCAAGACTTCAATGATGGCTCCCCATCAGCAGCAGCCCCTGCCCCCATGCCCAAAGCTGCTGCACCTGGCTATACTCTAAAATCCTTCCATGCCTGAACTTATCTAAAATCAGGGGATTCAAACAGGTGGCCCTGGCAAAAATGAGGCCAGGTGTGTTTAGTGTAACCAGCACATTAAAAAAGAATTCTTGAAATATTTTTCATCTTTTTAAAGTTAGGGGATTGCATATTTAATATCAAGATATCTGGTTTCTCTAAGAAGTTTTGAAAGATCCAGAGACAGTGGGCCGGTAGCCCCACCTGGCACCCCTCGCCAGAACTGAGGAGTGGCAGCTGTCTCCACCAGCTCACCGCATGCCCCATCCCTCCCTACTCTGTGCCCAATGCTGAGGTCCATCAGCATTTGTTACAGAGGAAGGGGGCGGGGGAAAGTAAAGTGTTTCTTAGGCCTAAGACTCTATCCTAAATGGAAATATGAAGGAAAGACCAGGGACTAGGGGAAGGCAAGTGAAGCACTCATCTTGGGACAAAATCTAAGGGGACAACAAAAAAACTCAGTAATCAATATAGTAATATTGATAATATTTTAATGTCATGTTTTGAAAAATCATATCAACAAACTATGGCCCACATGTCGGCTGCCTTTTCTTTCTTTTTTTTTTTTTAAGATTTTATTTATTTATTCATAGAGACACAGAGAGAAAGAGAGGCAGAGACACAGGCAGAGGGAGAAGCAGGCTCCATGCAGGGAACCCGACATGGGACTCGATCCCGGGTCTTCAGGATCACACCCCAGGCTGCAGGCGGCGCTAAACCGCTGTGCCACCGGGGCTGCCCTCGGCTGCCTTTTCTAAGAGTTATACATTTATTTGAGAGGGAGAGATAGAAAGAGAGATAGCACGAGTGGGGGAGGGGCAGAGGGAGAGGGAGAGAATCTCAAGCAGACTCCCCACTGAGTGGGGAGCCCCACACAGGCTCAATCTCATGACCCTGAGATCATGAGCTGAGCCGAAATTGAGATCATAGCCTGAGCCAAAATCAGGAGTCGGACGTTTAACCAATTGAACCACCCAGGCATCCTTGACTGCCTGTTTTTTTAAGTAAAGTTTTATTGGAACCAGGGCTGGGATTAAGCTGAGGCAAGTGAGGTGGGGCTGGATCACAGGGTTTGTTTGTTTTGTAAATTTTGATATTTTGTTCATTATGGACTTTTTTTTACATTAGCTTTGATTTTTTAAAAACATGTATTAAATGTTATTTATCTTGATGACTGCATTTTCCTGGCACCTCCTTAAATACTGTGTCCAAGGCAAGTGTCTCACTCACCTCACTCCAGCCCCAGCCCTGCCAAGGGGAGAAAAACAGAGTGTCTCTGTCTTAGCTGTGACTTTTCAACTCATTAACATGACCTGCCCATCCTTGAGTCTGTGATTGTGCTGTAGGTCAACCTCCTCATTCTAAAATCAAAACCGAGGTCCCGAGAGGAACAATGTCACACCACATTGGTGCTTGAGATGCATGGTGGCAGCAGATCATTGACAGAACACGTCCAAAGTACAAGAACCCATGCCAGGCACTTATCCCAAACTGCTAAGGGAACTGCTGTTATCATCCCATTTCACAGATGAAGAAACTGAGGCTCAGAGTAAGGAGGTGACTGGCCCAGGCAAAGCTGGGATACCTCAACCCCAAAAAGCTGCCTCCTCCTCTCATGTCACCTGCTCTCCCTCTTTCACCACCAGTGTTCCCTTTCAGTTCCCTGCCTCCCGGGCCTGCTGCCAGGGCCCATTCCCCAAGACTCACCACAGATAACATCAGTCTTGTTAGTTCCCGCCTGAACCTTCACCAGGCCTTTGGTTTCACAGCTGTGCACAGACAGATGTGCACACACACACACACGAGGAACAGAAAGAAAGAGAAGTTAAATTTCCCCAACCACAAGATTTCCAACCCGAGGGAGACCGTCAAAACCAACAAGTTCAGGTTCACTGAGCATGGATGGTATGCAGCCTCCTATGCTGATTATTATGGGAATGACACAGACTCTGTTCGCATGGAATTCATGAGAGCAGAGAAAAAACATCTTAAAGGAGGAATAATCAGTTGGAGAGTCTCTAATGAGTGCCATGCTTTGTCACATAGGCTAAAGTGAACTGGGACTCATTCAGAGAAGGGGAGACAAAGCCCACAATAGCTGGAATAGAGGTGTAATGAGTTCAGTCCTAAGGCAGGGCTTCTCAGTCTCAGCCCTACTGCATTTGGGGCCACATCTCTCTCTATTGCAGGGCTATCCTGTGCTCTCGTAGGATGCTCAGCAACATGACTGGCCTCTACCCTCAAGATGCCAATAGCAGCCCCTCCCCAGTTGTGACAACCAAAATATCTCCATATATTGCCAGATGTGCCCCGGAAAGAAGAATTGCTCCATTGAGAACCTGTGGGTTAAGGGTTGTCCAGAAAGCCTGCCCTAGTGGAAGCAAGATCTGAGTGGCCCTGAAGGATGTAAATTTAGACCAGCAGCACGTTCTGGCTAAAGCAAGACAACGTGATTTGAAGGATTCGGTGATGGGGGGTGGGGAACATGCCAGATGAGGTTAGGGAACTATGCAAAATTGGGCTTTAGAACTAGAGCACTGGTAATCAGCCATGAAGGTTTCAACCGGATTCAGCTGGTAAGTTGCATCAGCATCCAACCAGATGACTACCCAGTGACAGCACTCAGGGGGCCAGAGAGCTCACAGGAGAAATTATGGAAAAGTGGACAGCCAGGAGGCCCTTGCAGGCATCTCGATATGGGATGATCAAGACATGGTCCCAGGAGAAGTAGATAGAAGAGAACATCACCAAGAAATTTACTTCTAAAGTGGGAAAAAAGCTGAAAAGCTTCAAAGAAAGCACATACATACCAGTGCTTAGGCATCTAACAGACATTCCTATGTGTTTTTTCTTCATGCCTTGTGAGATGAAAGTCATTCGCATTTTCCAAACGAGGGCACCAAGGCCCAGAGGGTCACACACTTATTGTAGAGTCACGTCCTTTCTAAGCTGTTCTGAGGCTGGAACCCAGAGCTCTGATTCTACTAACCAAGATGCCCCCAGGTTATCATTCAACATTTATCAGTAAAGATTTATTGAGCACCTACTGTGCATTGGGCATTGTTCTGGGCATAAGGAATGCATCATTGGAAGGGAAAAAAAAAAGCCAACTCTCTACACTGAAGGAATCTGCAGTCTACTGGAGCAAGGCAGAAGGAAACAAATAATAAAGTATATATGGAATACTAGTATTTGTGTGGAAAATACATGTGTCTGCATGTGTATGTGTGTTTATTTGTTTGTACATAGAATCTCTGGAAGGACACACAAGGAACAGTAGCTGCCTCCAGGGAGGACCAAGTGGCTGAGGAACAGAGTGAAAGGAGACTTATCACCATAGGCCCTTTTGTGCCTTGTATCCCATGAGCCTGTCTTACCCATTTTTTAAGAATTAAGTGTAAACAGTTAATTAGGCATATGTTTAAGGGTATTCCAGACAGGAGAGTTTGATGCAAGAGAACAGACGGTGTTGAGGAGATTACAAAGTAGCATGCGGAAAGCAGTCAGGAAGTGGAGCTGGAAGGTTGGGGCCCGTGCGAAGGAGTCTGGGTTTCGTCCTCAAGACACAGAGAGCCATGAAGCATTTTAAATAGGGAGTGCCGTGATCCAAAATACACTGTAGAAAACTCACTTTGGCGAGAGGGTGCAGAGAGAGAGCAGAGCCAGGGAGGCCGGTGAGGAGGTGAAAGCACCATCCAGACCACAGTGATGACCGTGAAGATAATGAGATGGGATCCCAAAACATCTGGAAGACCAGATGGACAAGATCTGGTGACTGCTTCTGGAGGGACCATGGGACAAGTGCCCAGACCCATGGGACTGTCTTCCCACAGGGTGAGAGGGGTGGGCAAGTGAGCCCATTTGGTGCCTGTGGATCACCTGCATGGAGGTGGACCCTCAGTGGTGGCATGTGATTGTCTGGGACCTAGGACACAGATCGAGATGTTATTTGGGAACCATGGATACAGATGAGATGCTCAGGGGAGGTGGGCATAGTGATTGGAGAGTAAAGCCTAGAACAAAGGCCAAGGAAACCAGGTTGGAGAAGCAGAGGAGGGGTAGAAGGAAAGCAAGATAGGTGCCGCGGTGCCCCCAAGAAGGGAGTTTCATGAAGATTGAGAGATCAGCAGCATCTGTTACCACCAGAGATACACCAGGCAAAAAAAAAAAAAAAGCTGAAAAATGGCCTTTTGGTCAGCCACGGGGATACTTTAGAAGTTCTATGAGTCCACAAGCGTGTGGACATGGGGAGCAGGGCCTAAAGGACAGGTGGCCAGATAGAATGGAAGTAGTCTCACGTCCCTCTTATGGCAGGAAACACAAGGAATGAATCTTTGTACCTTGTCCAAGGGTGACACTTTTCCAAAGCAGAAGACACATTGGAGAAGAAGCCGATGGGGCAGGGATCGCAGACGGTATCAGAAACCCCTGTAGCTGGAAGGGAGGAGGTGGCATTCGTCATCACAGTGGACCACCTGTCCAGCTCTCAGGGGAACTGGTGGATAGGCAGGGCAGGAAGAACTGCCTATGTCACTGGCTGTCCCCCAGCACAGAGCTTCCCTGACCGCTGCAGTCTCTAGGAAGCCTCCTCCCACTGCCCTCCCAAGGCAGATACCCAGGGCTGGAGGCAGGATGAGAAAGGTTCCATTTCCTGCTCACCAAGCGGAGATACCAATGCAGGTGGGTCCCTCCGCCTCCAAGGCTGAGTGCCCACGGCCCACCCCCTCACCTGGAGCCTCAGCTCCTCTCTCCTGCCTGAGGAGCTGATTCCCAGACAGGCCACATACCAATCTGTTTGACTCCCAGGCCAGGGGGGCACAGGCTGTGCATGGTGCAGCTCTCACAGGCAGCGTTGGTACAATGCAGACCTTCATCGCATGTGCAAGTGGTGTCTGTTTCTGACGTGCCCTCCTTCTCGACATGGAGCCCTAGGTCTGAGTAGAGATGGCAGGAAGGATGAGGACCTCTTACCAGTCATCCTCGGGGGATCTGCTCCTCACACATCCTGCTTTTATTTCCTTAGACCCTCTTCCAAGTATGGGTGGGAATCAAACTGTTTAACAAACAGTACAACCCAGACTGCAGCCAATCAGAATCGACCTTGACTAGAAAAAAAAGCTAAGGCTGCATTGTCAGGAATGAGCTAGACTATCAGCCTAGCTCCCGCTCACCCCTTCCCCAGCAGCCCACGCACTGGGGTCGCAGTATTTGTGCTGGTGACAGTGTCTCTCTGCGTTCCAAGTGTCTAGGAATTCGCCTGTTTGGCAACGAGTGCATTCCGTGTCAATGGTATGTAGGCAGTCATTCACCAGTTTCTCTCCTGCAAAACATTGGGAAATGAGATGGCTCCCGCCAGCTCAATGAGTCAGACACTTACCAAAAACTGAACAGACTGGGGTTTTAGGGCGAAGGGGTTCAAAGATGACTTTCTCGGACCCTTCCAGACTCCATAGTCTGTTGGGATTCATGGGAGAGATTGGAACCCTGGTCCTGGGTAGGCAGAGAGGGAACCCAGAACATTCTGACAGCAGGGCAGGGATGGGAAGACTCGCAGGAGTCATTTAAGACTCGAGTTGACAGCAGACACTTGGAGTCTGCCTCTGCCAGCAAACTAAGAAGGGTCGCACTCTGGGGCCAAGGGTTTAGCAGCTCACCTGGTGGGCACATATTACAGCACTGACTGTCTACTAGGTATTGCTTTTCTCTGCATGCAGTGCGTGGTTCTGGGTAGACCTAAAAACAGAATTGGGTGATTTGAGGGGATCTTGAAATCTCTGCTGCAGCCTCTATGGCAGGAAATCAGCCAGGACAGAGGTTAGAACTGAAGTGAAGTCCAAAGCAGAAAAAATGGAGCCTGCATATTGCTTCGTGTGTTTGTTTTTAACTAAACTGCCAACTGATGTGATTATAAAAGCACCCAGAGGATCGGTCTGGCATTTTACAAAGCGATTGCGCTGGAACATCACAATATTCTCTGAACTAAACAGATCTGCCTTTTGGCTTGACTCCTGAGTCTTTCCTCCTCCCAAAGACCCAGAAGCACATGAAGGCTCCCGTACCTCCCCTGGAGTCCTGAGGCTGTCTGGCTTCAGCTAGTCCTAGTTCTGGCTGGGGCTATATTTAGTATTTGGCCGCTTCCTTCTATTCTTTTGCTCCCCACCCCTTTCCCCTCTCCAAACCCTCGTCATCTGATCATCCAACGCCTCCCTGACGAAATGTCAGGACTGTGAAGCTGGCAAGATAAAACCCATTGCTTTTGCTTTACAAATGGTAAGCTGAAGGTCCAGGGAGGCTGAGGCACTTGCCCACAGCCACACAGAAATAGAATCCGATGAGAACTCTGGTCTCAATACTCCCCCATCTCCATCAACTTAGGTCTTGACTGTACTATTTTTATTCCGTCCAGTTACCAGCCATGCTATTAATTACTTCTCATTAATTTAAGGGCATCGATTTTAAATGTAAACCTTATAGCATTGCCATGAGAGAAGAGCCAGTATCACTTCTCATAAATAAAAGGTAACCCTAAAAATAAATTCAACTTCAGAAGCACAGCAATGTTATTAAAACCCAGCTGGTTGCTCTGCTTGCTGACAGGCCTCTTCTCCAAGCTCACTCTTGGTTTTTGTTTAAGAAGGAGGTTTTGTTTAAAAAGGAGGATTAGCAAGTGCTGGAGAGGTTTTAACTATATTCTAGCTCCGAGACTTCCTCCTTGAAAAAAATGAGAAGGATTTTAATAAAAGTATAAAGTGAATTTTTGTTGTTTAGTTCTATATCCACGTGTTCCCTAAAATCATGCCACACTTTGGGAACAGCCAGTGAAAACGAACATAGGCTTGAAAGTCAAAGCGCTTAAGGCTCCGATCTTGCCTTTGTAACACTTACTAGTTATTTTGTTTCTCATAGCCTCAGTTTCCATATCTCTCAAATGGGAGTATTGACCACTCCATGGATAAGGTTGTGAAAATAGGAATGAATACATGTATGCAGCCTAGCACAGTAGCTAGCCCATAGTAGAGGCTCATTAAATAGTAATTTCAATTACCATAAATATGTAGCAAATATCTGCTGGGATGACTAACACTCTGGATTCTGCCTAATTGGTGGCTCTCATTCAGCCTGGGTGAGAAAACTACTTAGAATCACCTTACTCCAAATGGGGAGGGAAATATAAAGGTCTGTTGTTTCTTCCTGCAACCCTATGGACTTTCCCACCAGACTCCCAGTGCAACGGAAGTCCTCTGTGCCATTTTCAAACCCATGAGAAATACAGCTCCTTCTCTGAAGGTTTGTCAACCCTCAGTTCCTGCTCCATAGCTCCAGTCCTTCTGACACAAAGCATCTCAGGACCAAGGCTCCCAGAGGCAGGCTCTGGAATCAGGCAGAGGTAGACTTATATCCAGGTTCCACCTAACTATGAGAACTTTGGCAAGTTATTTCCTCTCTCTGAGCCTCAGTTTGCTTATCTGTATAATGGAGGAGTTGAAAAAATCAGACCAAGAATGCATGCATGTAAAGCGTTTTGCTGAGAGCCTGACACACGGGAAGCTCTCAAAAGTAGCCCTTGCCATTGTCACCACCCAGTCTACCTGGAGCCAAAGTTGGCAGTATGCTCATGAGAAGCCCAGATCACCCTTCACCTTACCTCCCCTGGCTCTTCCTCCAATCAATCCCTCCTACAAGACTCCTCCTCCTCCTCTCTCCAGCTCCACCTTCTTCCTGCCTCCTTTTTTCCTAAGTAAGAACCATGGCTTAGAGTGAAAATGAAAGCTCTGGGAGCAAAGCAGCTTCCCCACTGACTCTCTTCCCTTGCTGCTGACTCCCCTCCCCAACCCCTCCAAGGGTCTTTCCTACTCAGCCTTCAGTGCCAGAAACTACAGCCCTTGAAACCAGTGGGGGGGCCAGAGGGGCTGGGATGAGAGGGGCAGGTAGTTGGGGAATTCCCAGCCTCCAGAATGAGGAACTACAAAAATACACTTAAACAAAAAGTGAGTCAAGTGTGGGCTTCTGAAAATCCCGGAGACATGCTTGGTTGGGCATAACTGAGACTTTCTGGTACCTGGAGAAACCCCTGCTGGTCTCCTAACCCTTTCTTGGGTCCCACTAACTCTTCACCACCACCACCCCCAGGGGTCCTCTATGTCATCTTAAATTCAATGAGGCAGCGACACAGCCTTGGGTATTCCTCCTAGGTTGGATCACCCAGGATTGTGGGGTAGGGGTGGGAGAGTTCAAAGTTCCTTGCCTTCTTAAAGAAGCACCCACGCTTGTTCCCACAAGATGCTCTGGAAGAAGGCAGCCCCAGATGGCCAGACTATGATAACCACTCACAAGAGGCTAGCATCTGTCCACAACGAAAAGGAACAGGAAACCGGCCAGATCCGCCTCTTCCCTTGTCCGGCCTCCCTTCTCGCCTCTGAAACCCCTCACCAGTCTTCCCCAGGCGGCCAGCCTCTGAGGCAAACCCAAACTTCAGTCTTTTGACCAAATAAAGGCTTGAGGCTCCCCAAATCCCAACCCCATCCACGCCGGAGATGCACATTTCTTGCAGTGCCCCTAGTTCGCGCCCTCTGTAGGCTACCTGGGACCCCAACCTGGAAGGAGACAGAAGCAGCCTACCTGGTCCAGTCGGGACCCGAGGTATCTTACCCAACTTCTACCTACGCTCCTGTCCCCCCAAAATCAACTGGGAAGGTCCCGTCCCCGAAATATTGCTTCTCTTCCCATTTCCCCACTCTCAAGTCCCCAAATCCCCTTTCGGGTCGGAGCAGAAGCTCAACTCACGGTGGTCAACAAGGAGCCCCAGAAGAGACAGCGCAGAGGCAGGAGAACCATGGCGAGGTGAATAGCAGGCGGTGGAGTAGGGGCGCGGGGACCGTCTCTAGTAACTCCCCAGCCCCTGCCCCCGCCTGCCCCGCCCAGGAGATGGGCGGGGTCTTCGGGGACCAACCGTGGCCGGCTTCGTTGGGCAGGGCGGAGCTCCTCTCCAGGACCCTTAGCGCCGGGAGTTCCCCTGAACATTCCCGGGAGTCTAACTGTCCCGGGAATTTAGGGACGCGCTTTAGGCGCAGTGGAGGGCGCGTGGGCCCAGGAAGAGCACTTCCTCCTCGCCCCTGGGGCCCAGAGGCCACGCTGAAGAGGACAGAGAGCTGGCAGTCTTCCCGGAAGGCTAAGGGATAGACTAGAGATCCCCACGTGCTGGGAAGATGCCCCAGGGACCACCCCCACGGTTCTTCCCCGCAGCCTCCGGGAATTCCAGCAGAACCGAAAGTGTCCCCACCGCGGATGGAGAGGCCTGAGGAAGTTCCCTCCATCCCTGCAAACGGGAAGGCCACCGCTGGGGCTCGGGTGACATTTCAAGGAAAAGAGTTAGTTTCCCAGCTTAAAATTTCGCTCTCTTTCAAAGGAAATTCCCTCAAGGGGGCACCGCGTCCCAGCCTCCGCATCCATCCATCCATCCATCCATCCATGCATCTATGCATCCCCACCAGAGTCTATTCCATCCCATTCCCGGCCGGTGCCTGGAGAGAGGCACTTAGAGTAGTAGTACATCAACCTTTCGTGGGATTGTAGGACCCACGAGAATCTCAGGGGACTCGGGACCCTCTCATTCTGCAGCAATCCCGACACCCCTGTGCCTACATTTCCTGGGTTCTGGCTTCTAAGCGGTTCTTCAACCAGTGTTAGCACTCTCTATTCAGTAGCATCAAACCCCTGAATTCTATTCTAGGCTCTTCCTCTGATGGATTGAGTTTTGTTGAGCCTCAGTTGTCCCCAATGGAACCTAAGGAACTTGAACTAGACAGGTGTTGGGGTGATGAGGGTTCCAAGTTCTGCATTTCTGGACCAGGCCAAAAGGCCAGCTGCATAGATCAGGGAGGATGGGAGAGGAACGTGCTGCTAACCCCACCCTCCTGGTTCAGCCACAAAGGGCATCCTCCTTTCCAACACATCTGCTACTCATTCAGAGGCTCATCATCTCTCACCTAAGCTGTCCCATTGGTCTCACTCCTTCACTAGGCCCCTGTTGAGGCGCTACCAAGACCCAGGCAACTCTCAACTAACCCTCCCCCACACTCTCCCCCTCTCATTGTTCATCCTGGTCAGTTCTCTTTGCAAAAGCCAGATCTGATCTGATGAGGACACTTCCCTGCTGAAAAACGGCTTTGGGCTCCCCCATCCTCAGGATGGTCCAGACTCTTTCTCAGGGCACAGCAAGCCCTCCTCCACTCTATCCCCACCTGTCTCTCCAAGTTCACTCCCCTCCATGTCCTCCCATCCACACTGGCTTCCTCTATACTCTCCTCCCCATTTTCAAACAATCTTTTCTCCTTTTCTTTTCTTTTTTTTTTTTTTTTAAGATTTATTTATTTATTCATTCAGAGAGAGCGAAGAGAGAGGCAGAGACACAGGCAGAGGGAGAAGCAGGCTCCATGCAGGAAGCCCGATGCAGGACTCGATCCTGGGTCTCCAGGGTCACAAACCCCGGCTGCAGGCGGCGCTAAACCGCTGCGCCACCGGGGCTGCCCTCCTTTTTTTTTTCTTTAAGATTTTATTTATTTATTCATGAAAGACCCAGAGAGAGAGGCAGAGATGTAGGTAGAGAGAGAAGCAGGCTCCTTGCAGAGAGCCTGATGTGGGATTCAATCCCAGGGCTCCAGGATCATGACCTGAATCAAAGGCAGACACTCAACCACTGAGCCACTCAGGTGCCCCAAACAATCTTTCCTTCTTACTGTGTCTTGCTGTTTCCTTCTTTCCCTCTCCTTCCTGGAACCAGCTTAAATTTTGCTTCCTCTTCAGTTAAGCTTCCTGTTAACTCCCGGAAATACAGATAGTCGCTCCACCTTAGCCCCTCCCCTGTGTTCCTGCAGCATTGGTATGCTGGACTAGAACTCCATCTGTCTGGCCTCATTGGACTGTGAGCATCTTGAGGACAGGACTGAATACATCCCAGTTCTGGGCATCTAACAGGACACCAATACACATTTGCTGAATGAATAAAAGAGTAAGTGGGTTCAGTAATTTCTCATTCCCAGCACAACCTCCATCAGGAAGGATGTGGGGAGAGGAAGTGCAAAGCTTGTTGGTAGTCACGACACACCTCAAGCTGATGGTCAGATGCCAATAAGCCAGGAACACTTGAAATCAGAGTCCAGAGCACTTCACAAAAGCCACCCAAACATGCTTGGAATGAAGAGAACATTAAACTATCTTTTCCCTTTTAACTGACTTCAAAAAGCAAGCACAGTTTTAATTCCTTTGGGAGGGGGGAGGGCGTTACTATAATAACTTCAGCCATTACTTATTCTTTATTTGCTTGATTCCAAAATTGGGCCCTTCACAAAACTGCCTTGGGAAGCCAGTACACAGAATTAAAACATTAATTATATTATATAAAACGTATCATAGTCGCAATTAAAGCAGCTTAAATTAATGTGTGAAAGAATAAATAGTAGCCTTCGGGTTGCCCCATGGGGCGAAGACCAGATAAGATAAAGGAAGATATTTTAGTATACGCATATCCAAAGAAGACATGTGCTGGCGGCAACAGGCCAAAAGAAGCCATAGAATTTTCCTGGGCTGAGCAGAGTATTCTGGAAGAGGAAAGAGAAAAGATGATTTATGGGGAGTGTGGGTTCAATGACAGGAGTAGGGCAAAGGACATTCCAAAGAGTGGAGATCTAGGATTTTGGAATAACAGGAAATGGCCTTTTCAGCAGTGTGGGGGTCACAGGGCCACGTGGATAGCTAAGAAACAGGCCTGGAGGTCAAGTCCATAGCACAGCCAGAATCTGGTGAGCAGATGATTCTAATATGCAAACTCCATTGTGTTGCTGTTAGGTCTGAAGCAACTCCACAGAGCCCTCGCTCCTTAAGCTCATGGGGTCTTAAGACCATAGGCTCACTGAGCTCCATCTCTAACTGTCCTCCTGCCTTCACCTTTCTGCTCCAGACTGTGCTGTCACCTCTGCCAGAAAGCCCTTCTCTGCTCTGCTTTCTTCAGATCAACCCCATCTTATCTTTCAAGGCTCGGCTCAGGTGCCCCTTCTCTGGAAACCCCGCTGCAACAGCTAGCTACCCCGGAATGTGCACACCTACCTCCCCATACCCTCTCAGAATCCTGCAGCTGCTTGCCTAAGCAAGACTCCAGCCCTACCACACTGTATTTCAATTATTCTGTTTACTTATGGAACCAGTTTACTGAGGCAACACAACTTGATGGGGCATAATAATGAAGCTTTTCCCCCTAATCTCTACCTTCAGCATGCTGTGTTGAATTTCCCTGTTCCATCCCTTAATGACATCTTGGGCAGATTGCATTACTTTTGGATCACTTTCTGTTTTTAAACCTCCATCCTTGAAAGCTTTATTCTCAAACTCAATTTAAATCTCATTTTGTCTTCTCCCTTATTCATCCAAGGGTTGACTTGAGCCAGGATCCTGCCTTTTTGAATAAACGGTGGGGGAGGGGAGCATAGCCTGGTTAGGAAACATGCCCCTGTACCCTCTCTCTTATTGAAATTGGGAGGAAGGAGTGGGAATAGCTCTGCAATAGCCCCCTCTCTGTTGGTTGACCGTGCTTTCCTGACTAACCTGGAGTGGCAAGTGTTCATAAATGGTTTCTCATGCGCCTCATGAGTATATTTCTTGTGGGCTTCTCTACTGCACAGTTTTCTGATGGTGGCCATCCAGTTCAGGCCTGAGCTTCCCTACCCTGCCCTACCACCTCGGCTTCTGCCTCTGGTGGGACCCTGTTGCTCAGCAATCAGCCTGGTTGGGTGGAATGTCAAAGAGCTTAGCTAACTACTGCAGGGTCTCCTTGACTCAGAGAAGCTCACACATCCTGGCCAGCTACTCCACAGTGACTCCTCTCTCCACCTCTCTTTTCCCTTACTCAGACAGGCATGGGGGAACATCAGCAAGTCTACTGCCAAGTAGACCCCCATTGGGGAACAATATCCCAGCATCCTCTTCTTGTCATCACCCTTCAATCTCCAGAAAAGACTACCAAATATAGAGGGGAGAGAAGGGAATTATCTTTCACCATAAACACTATACTCCTCAATAAAACCAAAGAACTCCTCCCTCTCCAGTATTATAATTGAGCAAGGAGGAGGAAAGTGAGCTTTTAGCCAGGAAGTAGAGGGCAGTTCTGCCCTCTTCAGTAAACCTTGCAGGGAGAGCATCTGGCTCCATTTAGAATGTAGGGTACACAGGGCCTATTTGCTTTAGGCTGTGGGACATAGTACCAATTCCTAAGTAACAAGGAATTACATATGTTGGGCCCACTCAGTAATCCTTATGTTGGGCCATCATTCATACCTAACTTGATTCTTGGGGAGGAAGATCTTAGTAGCCTGATGTCCACACAGAGCCCAGGCACATGCTGAAGGCCAAGCAAGTTGTTGAATGAATGTGGGATTATAAAGTAATGAGACTGCAAGGGATCCATCAGGATCTACTTGCTCATTTTCATACTGGGGAGTTCCTCATCTCCACCAGGTGACCAGGCTCTCTAGCTAAAAATCCCAGGCCCAACTGCAAAATTTCTTCTTTCAGCTCAGCATAGTTGGGGTGGGATTTATCAAAGAAAACTAAGAAGCTCAGAAAAGAACCCAACCATAAATTAAAACCCAAGAGCCAGCAAAATAGATGGGTGAGTTGACAAGGTATGGACATTCTTTATCTGGTGAAAGACACCTACTGATTTGGCTGATCCTGATTCCTAGACCTCAGGTCTAGTCCTCAGCCTTCTCAGGCTCTGATGTCTGGAATATGAGATGGCTTAGTTGGGGGAGGGATCCAAATTCTTTACCATGGCCTCAAGATCTTGCATGATATGGTTTCTGCTGACCACTCCCTCCATTCACTCACTTGCTGACTACACCTCAGTCACCCAGGCCTCTCAGTTCCCATTTCAGAGCCTTTGTCTGTGCTGTTCCCTCTGCCTGGAAGGCACCCCGCCCCCATCCTTCATCAGCTGACTCTTCCTCACCATTCAGGTCTCAAGGCAAATGGCACCACCAGAGAGGCCTTCTCTGATAATCTTATCTACAGTGAGTTCCTGTGATGCAACCCACCTTCCCCACTGCTGTCCTCTCTCACAGCACCTGTTCTAGTCAAGATCATCATGGCAAGCAAGAGAAGACAGAGCTGGTGAACTTAGGTAGAAGAGAACATTGTTGGAGGGTGTCAGGTGGCTCACAGAACTGATGGGAAGGCTGAAGGACCAAACTCGGCAGTAGCAACCATGGGAGATGGGACATAATCAAGACTCTGCTACAGAACAAGTCTTACAAACCAGCTCTGTCTTAGCCAACCTCCAAGATGGCCGGCCCCCAGTGACCCCAACCTCCTGGTCTTTACATCTTTCTGTAGTCTTCTCCCTCACTGTGCCAGGGTTGTTCTGCATAACCAACAGAATCCAGAAGAAGTGACAGCATGTCACTTCCAAGATTAGGTCATAAAACTGAGATTTTATGTGGCCTATGTGCTTTGTAGAATATTGTCTCTCTCCCTCACCTTCCCTCTTCCCTGCTTCCCTCCCCCTCTCCCTCTTCCTCCTCTCTTCTTCCTTCTTTTGTCAGGCCCACTGGGGAAGCCAGCCATCCTGTCAGGAGAATACTCAGGCAATCTATGGAGAGGCTCACAATGGGATGCCTGGGTGGCTCAGTGGTTGAGCGTTTGTTTGCCTTTGGCTCAGGGTATGATCCCCAATTCCCCAGGATTGAGTCCCGTATCAGGTTCCTTGCATGGAGCCTGCTTCTCCTCCCTCTTTGTGTGTCTCTGACTCTCTTTCTGTGTCTCTCATGAATAAATAAATAAAATATTAAAAAGAGAGAGAGAAGCTCACATAGCAAGCATCTGAAGCTTCTGGCCATTAGCCATGTAAGAGGAATGGACCCTCCAGCTCCAGTTAAGCCTCAGTTAAGTGAAGCCTAGCTGACAACTTGACTGCAGTTTTATGGGCTCCTAAATGTTTTGTTATTTCAAATCACTAAGTTTTAGGGTAATTTCTTACACAGCAGTAGATAACTAATATAATCAATAAGTGACTCTGTTTTTGTTTTTGTTTTGTTTTGTTTTGTTTTCAAAGAAAGACCCTGCTGAAGGAGGGCATGTTTGATTTTTTTTAAGATTTATTTATTTATTTATGATAGAGAGAGGCAGAGACACAGGAGGAAGGAGAAGCAGGCTCCATGCCAGGAGCCTGACATGGGACTCAATCCCGGGACTCCAGGATCACGCCCTGGGCCAAAGGCAGGTGCCAAACTGCTGAGCCACCCAGGGATCCCCTCAATAAGTGACTCTGAATGTGAGCGTCATTCCCTCCAGTTTCAACATCTTGGGAAGGGATATCAGAATCGCCATGCTTGGTTTACACTCCATATTCTGGCTGCCAGGGGGTAAGAATAACTATCTGTGCCTTGCTGACCCCTGGTGGGTCCTGCCCCACCACCATTCCCAGCAAATAGGAGGGGTGCTCATATGCTAAACAGCCAAAGTAATCCATTTGTACTGCAATGTTCCATCACAATATTAACACTAGTTATATTTCTCTGTGCAGGGTAGCCTTTCTCTCCTTTCCCCTCCTCCTCCTAATTTTGGGCATACAGCAGAGCCCCAGAACTAAATAAAGCAGATACTTTCTTGGCCCAATAGTATAGGAGAAATATCCTCAAAAGTCAAAAGCCTGAGCACCTTAAGAATGCCAAACTCTGGGTTCCTGGGTGGCTGAGTTGGTTGAGTGTCTGCCTTTAGCTCAGTCATGATCCTGGGGTCCTGGGATTGAGGCCCGTGTTGGGCTCCTTACTCGGTGGGGAGTCTGCTTCTCCCTCTGCCCTTCCTCCTTGCTCATAGTCTCTCTCTCTCTCTCTCTCTGTCTCTCTCTGAAATAGATAAATAAAATCTTTTTAAGAAAAAGAGAGAGAGAGAGAGAGAGAGAGAGAGAGGGAATCCCAAACCCTGAGGAAACTTCAGGGCAACCTCTTCTCAATGGATTAATGGGGAAAAATAAAATAAAATTTGGGAATCAGAATCAAAAGATACAGTTCTACATCTTTCCATATAACCAAACCCCAATGAGTAATCAAACCTTTCCTGCTCAAGATATATGTATGAAACAGATACTTTAAAACAGATAAAAAAATTAGCCATGGTCCCATTCCAAAATTAAACAAACACTTTATTTGTACATATCACCTTGTTGTCCTTGTCCAGATGTACCTTCAGATTTTTCTTTCCTGAGGATATCCTAGATTTCCTGTTCTATGTTTTTTCGTAACATATCAAATGTATTATTTCCACTTCTGTATATATCTATTTTTTTCTAAATATCTCTATTGTGGAAATCATTCCAGGTTAGCAGACACAGATCTGACATTTCTTTTTTAATTACTGTGTAATATTCCATGATATGGGCTTGTCACAACTGATTCGATTGTTCTTCTGTTGACATACGACTAGGCAGCATCCAGGTTTTACCACTGCGCAGCATACTGTGACAACATGTACTTGTACCCATATGCTTAGGCATTTGTGCTTCTATTTCTATAGAATAGATTTCTAGAAGTGGAATTTGTAGGTATGTATATTGTGAATGAGAACAGTATTTACAAAACACTTGGGAAATTCACATGTATGAAGAGATCTTTTCATTCTATCACTAGATGTTATCATTCATTTTAATATCTGACAGTTAATGGGTGATGAGAGCCCATGGGCTTTAATTTATATTTTCTTAATTATTAGTGAAATTAAGCATCCTATCAGATGTTTATTAACCATCTGGATTTCCTCTTTCATGAACTAACTGTAGATATCCTTTGCCCATTGTTTTACCAAGTATCTTTTCCCTATCAATTTAATTCTTCCATGTATTCATGCAACAATTATTCATCGAGCAACCACTACATGACACATTGTAGGGTTATAGTTTTGAACCAGGCAAGTCCCAGCCCTAACTAAGAGTTCTTTGTGTGGTTTCAATATTGACTCTTCACCATGTCACACACCTTGAATATCAGCTCAGATGTCTAATTGTACCTCCAGGTTCTCCCCATAACCATGCTCTGGAAGACTGCTAATCTTTATAATTTTAAATTTTATGATGTAAAATACCTAATACCAAGAACCACTAGCCATTAGTTTGTTAGAACAAAAAGAGCACTTAGTACAATCCTATAGGTAACATCTTGCTGGTACCCCACTTTAATGTCCTCCATATTCACTCTTCCATCCCTCCTTCAAGCACCTGCGATCTTCTCCTGAAGGGCCTTTTTGGGCCACAAGAACATATTTAGCTTTTGAGGGATCCAGGACAGAAGTGCCTGGGGGAATGTCCCTGGGAGCAGCCTTCTACTATTGACAGACAAAAAGCTGGTGAGTGAACACCCCAGTTCCCTCCTCCCTTAGGCGGCATAACTCAGAGGTGTGTGTTCTACACTATCTCCCCCATTAAGATTAATCCTCAGTTGTCCATGATGTAACCAGCATATGAACCCACCCTGCGATGGCTTCCTTCCCTCCTGGTTTCACTTCCCCACTCCAAATTAACTGTACTTGCACTTGGGTCATCTTCCAAATTAACTACTTGCACTCAAATCCTTGTCTCAGTTTCTGTTTCTGCAAGACTTCAACTAAGACTCCTTGGTTTGCAGATAAGGAACCAGCAATGGAGGTGGTATAGCTTGATTAGCTTGATGAATAGGAATGTGACCTCTGAAGTCAGAGGTCTGGGTCAAAAACCTGGTTCTGCTCTTGACTGTGGCCTTGAGTAGATTCCTAATCTCTGATTCCTTCTCTGTAAAATTCACATGGTTATTACAAGGATTAAATTAAGTATATCATTTCCTCAAAATAATCAGTAGAAAATTACATTAATCATTAATACTAGAAGGACGCCTGGGTGGCTCAGTAGCTGAGCGTCTGCCTTCAGCTCAGGGAGTGATCCTGGAGTTCCGGGATCAAGTCCCACATCACGCTCCCTGCAGGGAACCTGTTTCTCCCTCTGCCTATGTCTCCACCTCTCTTTGCCCCTTTCATGAAAAAATAAATAAAATCTTTTTTAAAAATCATTACTACTAGAAATATAAGAAAAAATGCATCCTAGAGAGTACAAGTAGCCCACCTAAGGTCACATAGGAAGGTGGGACTCATGTGCCATTTCAGAAGACTCTCATCTTCTGTCTTCCCATGGGCCAGAGATGTCACAGTCATCAGGTTCCACCTGTTCTGGAATTTGAATACCCCTAGACTTAGAGAAGGAATTGAGTATTTATCAATGCTGTCCAACAGAACTTTCTGTGATGATGGAAACACTATATCTGCATCCAACGTGAGAACCACTAGCGAAACTACATGTGCCAATTAAGCACTTGGAATATGGTTAGTGCAACCAAGGAAGTGGACTTTTTCTTTCATTTACTCCTAATAAATGTGAATAGTCACACACAGCTAGCCAGACAGCTCAGGTCTAGAGAATAGGAGTTGGGCAACTATGAGAAGACTCTCTTCTTTTCTTCTCCACCTCTCCTTGCCTGCTACCCCATCTCCCAGCACCAGCTAGTTGGGACCCCCTTTGCGGCACCCTCCACCTTTCCCTCCTTTGTACATGCTGGGTT
Organism: Vulpes lagopus; assembly: GCF_018345385.1. NCBI lineage: Eukaryota > Metazoa > Chordata > Mammalia > Carnivora > Canidae > Vulpes > Vulpes lagopus. Next base: position 14,425,751 of record NC_054841.1, read on the forward strand.
CTATGGCAGGAAGCAGCAGGGACTGTGACTATGCTATCTATGTATTTTCATACATCCAGAAAGGTAAAACAAGCTCCTTTGCAGTCCCCATGTTGAAAGACAAGACGAATACCTGCTATAAATAAAGCTGAATAAAGATCCTTTTCTAGATGGTTTCCATTGTTCCCTGTTCCCTTATACTATTCATGCTGAGATAATTTCCAGCTTCTCAGACCCTCAATGGTTATAAAACATACCATTACCTCATTTTCACTTCATTAGATTTTCAGGTCACAAGACCACTTTGATCCTTACCAACTTCATCTTTAATGGTTTCAAAATAATAGTGCTTTCCGTTTCAGTGTAAGCCCGATACAGAACTTCCTACTTGTGTATTCTTACATCTCCTGCTTCCCCTTTAACTCTCTCTCTAGACAATAGTGGCTAATGGAGTTTCCCAAATGCCAGTGTGTATTTCACATCCACGAAGATGCGCCCCGCACTGCTCTGTAACCCCACAGTAAGAGCAGTAAAAGCAGTCATTTCTTTCCAAACCGTCTAATCCTGATGGATGGCATGAAAAGGTCCTCCTGAGTCATATATCCGATAAACCATCAGCTCTCCAAAGCTGCATTTCCACAGCACCTTTAATTAACTCTGCAGGGCACAATGGGACAGGTGGGCTCTGGAGCCTGGCAGACGTGGGTTTGAATCCTGACTCTGTTGCTTAGCTGTGGGAAAAATAACTTAGGCTTTTTGAGATTCAGTTTCCACATCTGCAAAGTGGAGGAATGGGATAATTACTTTGCAGGACAGTGGAAGGACTAGATTTCTATGGAAGCAGGATACTGGCACTAAAAGCACAAACTCTACCACTAGAATACTGCTCTGTGACCTTAGGTAATTTATTCAACCTCTCTGAGTTTCAATTTTTTTGCCTATATAATGTTGACAGTAATAATGCCTACCTCTTAGGGTGTTGGATTAAGTAAGAGTATATATATATGTATATGTATATATATGTATATATATACATACACATATATATATATTTACCTGCATTTATGTATATATATGTATACTCCTTGGAGAGTGACTGACTCAAAGAAAGCATTCACCTCTTAGTATGCCCTAAGGAGAGTTTCTCATCCCAGGCATTAACTACTTTCTTTAGAGCAGGATTCTTGTGTGTGAGTGTGAATGTGTATGGTGTGTGTGTGTGTGTGTGTGTGTGTGTGTCGTGGAGTCTCCTGAACATATGGAGAGGTCTTTAGACCCTTCTTAGGAAAACATTTGTGAATGCATAAAATATGATTAATAGAGATACAAAGAAAACCAATTATATTGAAATACAGTCATCAAAATGTTAAAAAGACAAATGTGCACCATAGCGCTGTATGTGCTTCTTCGTTAATGGATTACATAATAAGATCTAGTGGCAAGTCTAAGATTTCCATAATTTCAAAGTAGTGATGAGTGCAAATGATAATTCAAGACATCTGCAATAACTGTAATGTGATAGGAAATATCTGTGATTTCTATTGGAGACAATGTAACAGGCTCTACTAATACCACCGTTTGTTGCTTACACTCATAATGGAAGGAAATGCTTCATTTCGGTTAGAGGCAAGTGAGAATAAGGAGGTAGGTTCTTCCCATCCAAGTTCATGAACCCTGGGTTAAAGCCTCCTGCTTAATATTTAGGACCCCTTTATCCTCAGCTATGAGTCCAAAGCCACAGATTAAGAGATACTCCCAAGATTCCCCTCATATCCTATTCACTGACCTCTGATTGGAAGAGTAATTTCAAGACAGAAGTGCATATTCCTACAAGAGCCGTGCATCAGGATGATAAACCACTACCAGCTTGCTAATGCTTACTGCAGTACATGGTAGGCACTAAGTGTTCTAAGTGTTTTACAGATGTTAACTCAGCAACATTCACAATAATCCTTTCAGAGGTCCTCTTACTGTTTTACAGAGAAGAAAATTGAGGCACAGAGAGGTTAGATGACAAGCCCGAAATCACACTGTGAATAAATGGTAGAGCTAGAATTTGTAACCAAGTAGTCTGAATCCATGGTCTGTGCTCCTAGCTACCAGGCTATACTGTCTTTCTACTCTGAGTAGGGACAAAGAGTCAGATTTAAGGAAAATCTTGTCAACCCTAAACATAAAACATCCAGTTATTTTACTAGCCAAATGAGTTTATTTGGGAATCACAGAGGAATTGCAATCTGAGACATGCAAGCTATGGCAAACCACAGGCAATTCTGGAGCCCAAAGCAGAGTAACATTGCTGTATGAAGAAAAAGGAGGACATTGGAGGGGGCTGCTCTGAACAAAAATCCCTTGAAAGAAAGCTCAGGGTGGTGATGGCTCCTCATTGGATGAGTTGTGAAGTTTCTCATGGGCTAGGATGTTGCTGGGTGAAGAGAAAATCTTCCTTCCTCCTGCTGGGGTAGCCAAGTGAACTTCTTCCTGCCCAGGAATGTGAAACAAGCTGCATAGGAAAGTTTGTGGGTGAGAACTTCCCCTTCAGCACTTCCCAACTCCATAATAGCTGAGGTTTCCCTTTATTAATTTTTGCAATCTTAAGGATGAATAGGAATGAATTAAAGAGGTGACAGAGAAGGGAGGATGGAGATGTAGGAAAAAGGTTAGTAGAATATTTAAGCAGAGGGAATGGGAGGTACAAAAGCCCTGAGGTGGAAATAATGTGGTGAATGTAGGGCCTGAAATGACACCAATGGGGCTGCATGTTGGAAAGCAAGGGGGACCTTGGCAAAATATACATCTGGATGGCAAAATTCCAGATCTCGCACGGCCTTGAAGGCAGGGTGGCTTTATCATTATCCCAAGAATCGGGGGGGAGAGACAACCAGATCCGTTATATAAAAATATCCTAGCTATAGAAGAAAAAGAACTGGAGAGAAGAAAAGGTGAAAGCAAGGAGCCTAGTTTAGAGACAAGCAAAGTAGTGCAAGCTAGGGGTGATGATAGCTTGGACTAGGTGGTTGGTCAGGAGGGACCAATTTGAGAAACATTAGAGGGAAGGATCTGGTGCACTGGATATGGGAATGAGGGATAGCTCCATGGCAGACTGTATTCCCTAAAGGTGGCCACAGCTTTGTCTCCCATCCACAAGCTCTGCTCACAGTGAGCCCTTGCTATTCCTCCCATTGAGAGGGGGCCTTGAATCTGGCCAGCCTCGTGAGGCATATGACTTCCACGGCTATGCCAGAAAAGGGAATACAGGTCTGGCCTGATTCTTTCGGCCGCTTTCCCAGGGCCCTGAACTCCATACTCCATGAAGCTGTGTAACTGCTCTGAAGCCACCGTATTGTAAGGAAGCCCAGACTAGCCCATGCAGAGAAGTCACGTGAGAAGAGAAGGATGTCCAGCCAGCCTCCAGCTGCTCCAGCCCCCTGCTATTCCAGAGGCAGCCACTGTCTGATGAAGAGGGAGCCAGAACTGCCCAACCAAGCCCTTCCAAATTCCTGGTTCCCAGAAATGATGAACAAGAATAAAATGCTTGCTGTACATCACTAAGTTTTGAATTTGAAACATTTGTCCTTCAGATTCTGTCTCTACTGACTTGGCCAGTTATCCAGTTCCAACCCTCATAAAAGAGATTTAACATTTTTTTAAAGATTTTATTTATTTATTCATGAGACACACAGAGAGGGAGAGAGGCAGAGACATAGGCAGAGGGAGAAGCAGGCTCCATGCAGGAAGCCCAATGTGGGACTCGATCTGGGGACCACGGGGTCACACCCTGAGTCAAAAGTGTCCTGAGATTTAACATTCTCAGTTTGGGTAATTTATGAGAGACTCTGAAACATGGTAAATGACTTTGAGGTATGTTATCTCTGTAATCACCAAGCCTAGGGGTCTGTAAACATGGGATGAGAGTTGTTGTTTTTTTAATATTCTGAAGTTCTACTCCAGACTCACTGAATCCAGAATCACCAGGAAACAGTGACCCAAGACTTGGCTGACCTGTCCCTACTCTCTGATATCATCCTTAACCATTTTTATGATTTTATACTTATATTCTATTTCTATACTCCCAACATATGTAGGCAAATTTGGAGATGTATCCTTTAAGAATTTCAAGTGAAGGGAGGCATTAATCAGATTGCCCTGGTGATCTGAGTAGCACAAACAAAATTTACTTACCAGCATCAAAGATAATTCTTTTTTAAACATTTTCATAAATATATTTCACATGGCTCTGGAAATAAAACAACTAAATATGTGCCATCTAGAATAATAATTGAAACAATGTGAATTGACCCCAAAAAGGAAAAGATATTATAGAATCAATAAAGAGTAGAGCACCTAGCTGGCTCAGTCAGAGGAGCATGTAACTCTTAATCTCAGGGTCATGAGTTCAAGCCCCACATTGGGTTTTTATTTTCTAAAAATAAATAAATAAACTTAAAAAAATAGGAAATGGTATGAAATTAATGAGAACACTAAATTTAATCCTCTTATAAAAGAGACTATTATATGATAAAGAAGAGATACAAAAATGATTTGGGGGTTATTTGGTGTTGAAATGGCTTGGAGAAAGAGGGAATCTAATTGTACCTACCTATGGCATCATACATCAAAATCGGTATTATTAGAAGGAGAAAAATAAACCATGGTAACATTAGAAAGGGAAAAAATATATTTATTAAGTTTTCTGGAGGATGGAAAGTCAAAAGTTAAAAATAAGTCAACAGGGGATCCCTCGGTGGCTCAGTGGTTCAGCACCTGCCTTTGGCCCAGGGCATGATCCTGGAGATCCCGGGTCAAGTCCTGCATCGGGCTCCCAGCATGGAGTCTGCTTCTCCCTCTGCCTATGTCTCTGCCTCTCTCTCTCTCTATGTCTATTATGAAAAAATAAATAAAAATCTTTTAAAAAGGAAAAAAATAAGTCAACAAAGCTGTGTTCCTTCTAGAGCCTTTGGAGGAAATCTGTTTTCCCACCTTTTCCAGCTTCTAGAGGCCTCCTGTGTTCCTTGGCTCATGGCCCCATCCTCCACCTTCAAAGCCAGGAGTATAGTAACTTCTTCCACTACCTACCCCTTTCCTCTCTACCCCTCATCCTACTGCCAATCTCTGCTTCCATCACCACATCTCCTTCTCTGACTGACCCTTTTACTAAGGACCTTTGTGATTACATTACATTGGGCCCACCTGGATAATCCAGGATCATCTCCCCATCTCAAGATCCTTAACCTACATTTGCAAAAGCCCCCATTGCCTTGTAAGGGGATATATTCACAGGTTCCAGAGATTAGGATATGGATATCTCCAGGAAGTCATTACTCTGACTTCCACAGTTGTACAAAGCTATACTGACATCGATGGGTGTGTTATAGAGGCTGGTCTCCCTGATGGCTGGGAGGGATCATAGGGTGGCTATTCTGCAGTTCCCTGAGCTGCTCCTTTCAACATACAACAGAACTTGCCAAGTGGGGGCCATCCCAATCTGATCCACTTTGTTGGCAGAATGTTACTCTGAGGAGCTATTAATTCAGTTGGGGTTCACCAGGAACTTAATATCACAACAAAGTCCCCTCCACCCCCACTCCAATGTCCTGGGGAACAAGGATTTATTGACCACTCCCCTGCAATATTTATTCAATTTATTCCATTTGTGAACAGACTAGCCCATGAAAACCTAAGAGCCCCTATTTTCTAGGGATATCTAACAAACTGTGAGCACAAACAAATCTATAGAAAGACACAAACCATGGGGTCATAATACATCAGGATATCCTACACGATAAGCCAGACGTGATTCTAAGAGCGTTATGCATGATAAGTATTACCTCATTTAACTTGCTTCATGTTGACCTTATGAGGCACATACTATTCCTATTCCCATTTTATAAATGAAGAAAAGGAGTCATGGAGGTTAAAGAACATGCCCAAGTCTGCCCAGCTAGGAAGTGGTAGAGCAGAGTTGTGAATGTAGGCTAGTCTGATTCTACAGCCTATGTTCTGATCCACTCAGGTCTTGTAAATGGTAAATTCCCTGATTAGGTTTAAGCTAAGAAGGTTGAAGTATCAGAGTTCTGTGTACATGGCACACCAGGTAGATGCCCAGGGCCATACTGGCAGGTCCCAGGCAGGCTGGCAATCACCCCACTCTCTGTGCCTCTTTCCTCCCTTGTCACCTATTGGCAAGGACTCCCTCCAACACCAGCATGTAGGAATGAAGAATTTCTTGGCCTCTGTTGGGTCATGTGAATCCTTTGGGAATTAGAAAGAAGAGATATTAAAAAAAAAAAAAAAAGAAAGAAGAGATATTAATCATTTCACCTGCACATAATAATGTATGTATGCACATAATATTGCAGAGGGTTCTCGTCAAAGGACAATTGCTGGCTGAAAAGGACAGAGCATCACAGCATCACTTCTGTGTATTCCTGCCAAAAGTGTAGAACGTGGATCTAACAATGGAGAAACATCAGACAAGTCCCAATGAGGGCTGTTCTACAAAATAAGTGACCTGTACTCTTCAGAAATGTCAAGGTTATGAAGGACAAAGACAGACTAAAGAACTGCCACAAAGGAAGCCCAAGAGATGAAAACTAAAGGCAACATGTAACCCTAAACTGGGTCCTGGACCAGAAAAACAACAAATTGTTTCTTTTGCTCTAAAGGACATTAGTGGAACAACTGGTGAGATTCAAATTAGGCCTGTGGATTAGACGATATAGAAATAACACAGAGGAAATAACACTCACGTAGAGAGTTACAAAGCGAAGTAAAATGTTCAATATTTGGAGAATCTTGGCAAAGGACATTCAGGAATTCTTTGTACTATTTTTTGTGACTTTTCTGTAAATCTGAAATTATTTGAATATTTGAAAAATATTTTTAGAAATCCTGAAGTCTAGAGCCATAGTGCTTCATTATGTAGTAAATGAGAATTGCACTTAACTGTCAGCACATCTGAGATCTGCATACTTTCTGTGTCTACAGAAAAGGCTGAGAAGTGTTCTCATGAGACATTACCAGAGCAAGACAGCAAGAAGTTTCTAAACCATGGACTGCAGTGCAACTTGGAGGTCAAGAGCCCAAGCTATTCACCTCTACTGCTCTGTGACTTTAGGCAAGCTATATTAGCTCTCTGTGCCTCAACTGGCTCACCCGGAAAACTGACATAATAATAGTATTTGCCAAGGAGACTATCTAAATGACATTAGGAAAGGGAAGGAATTCTTTTACAAGACCCAGAACACCACAAACCATAAAGGGAAATGTTGAAACATATGATTACATTAAACAGCAAAACTTATGAATGACAAGACACCATTAATAAAGTAAAATGACAAACTGCAGAGAAGACCTAATCCTAACAGTAGATTGGTATCCAGAATATGTAAACAACTCCTGTGGACCAATAAAGAAAACAAAAATGAACCCAATGGAAATGGTCTAGACATATCAACAGGGGGCTCATAAAGGAAGTAACTTAGATAGCCTGTAAGAAAATATGCTCAACATCACTAAATTCAGGAGAATTAAGACTAAAAGAACAAAGAGATCATTGCATATCTATAGTCATAAGCAAAAATAAGTGAATGAATAAAGTCTGAAAGTATCCAAAGTTGATAAGGGTATCTAGAAATGATACTTGAACACTGCTGGCAGGAGTATACATTAATACTTCTTTGGAGAGCAGTCTGGCTAAACCTCCTAAAGTTCAAAATGTAATATATACTACAAAGTCAGCAGTTCCACTCTTAAGGGTGTTTCCTCACACATATTCCAGGGGGGTATGTACTAGTGCAGTACACTTTGTAGTAGAAGGAAAATCTGTTTCTTAGTACAGATACACAAACTATGGCTGATTCATACAATAAAATACTATATAGCAAATAAAATGTATATATTAGAGCAGTAGTTCTCAGACTTTAGGATGTATCAGAATCACCAAGGAGGGCTTGGGAAAGGGCAAATGGCTGGGTTCTACCCTTTTTTAAAAAAATATTTTATTTATTTATTCATGAAAGACACACGGAGAGAGAGGTAGAGACATAGGCAGAGGGAGAAGCAGGCTACCTGCAAGGAGCCTGATGTGGAACTCGATCCTGGATCCCAGGATCCTGGATCCCAGGATCATGCTCTGAGGCATGATCTCAACCACTGAGACACTCAACCACTGAGCCACTCAGGCGCCCCTGGGTCCTACCCTTGAAGTTTTCTGATTCAATGGGTCTTGGGTAGGGCTGAAATTCTGCATTTCTAACAAGTTCTCAGCTGTTACTGATGCTCCTTGCTGATCCACAGGCCACAAAACTAGTTATAGGTCTCAGCACAGTTAAATTTTGAAAACCTAACAGAATTAAAAAGATAAAAGTTGGGAAAGGATACATAAAATATATCTAAACACATTAAACAATAATATACAGATTGAAGATATATTGATATACAGATACACCTTTATAATAAAAGTACAAAATAGGGATCCCTGGGTGGCGCAGCGGTTTGGCGCCTTCCTTTGGCCCAGGGCGCGATCCTGGAGACCCGGGATCGAATCCCACGTTGGGCTCCCGGTGCATGGAGCCTGCTTCTCCTCCCTCTGCCTGTGTCTCTGCCTCTCTCTCTCTCTCTCTCTCTCTCTCTCTCTCTCTCTCTGTGACTATCATAAATAAAAATAAAATAAAATTCTTTAAAAAAAATAAAAGTACAAAATATATGTCAGAATGTATTTCAGGAGAGTGATTATTTGGGAAGGGAGAACAAGGAAATGGGAAGAGAGTCTTAACAGTGAGCAGAAGGGTATGTATTATATTTTTTAATGTACTTTTAATGTATGTTTGAAATGTTTAGGAATTTTTGAAGTTCAAATTATATAGCACCTATCTCATGGATGGATGTGAATAATAACTAATATAATGTGAAATTTTCTGGGTGAGAAAAGATAGGAAGATGAAGTTGGGCCATAAAAATCTCTGTCTCTGTATATCTAACCAGAAAAATAGTAATAATTAGAGATACCAGAAAATTAAAGGAATTAATCAATTCAGCCAAACAATGAAAAATCATACTTTATGGCATAAACATCAAAAAGGAGCAACCGAGGAAAGAAACAGAAGATTCTGAACTGTGTCAAGTGTGTCACCTGCCCAGAAAAGGATACCAGGAAAGCAGGCAAATCCACAAAATCCTCAGACTTCTCACCTAGAGTGAGTGAACAACCTGAGCAAAAGTAAAGAAAAACAAAACCAAACAAAACCCTGGGTGTATATGCCCCTATCTGGCTCCAGGAGCTCTCAGCAAAGGTGGGAAAAACCACTCAGCTTCCATTTTCCTGGGTGCCATGATGAATTATGAACTTTTAAGTATCCGAAGACCATTTGTCCATAGGCATCAGGCACACCCTGCCGCTCATCACAGGTGAGACAAACTAGACAATACAGTGTGCCCCTGTTTCTTTTCTTCAAGTACTTACTGTTTGTAACTATACACTCAAGTGTGATTATTCACCTAATTCCTCTCTCTCTGCTAGGCAATAATCTCCAAGATAGCAGAGATGGGTCTGCATTTGCTCTTGACTGTGCTTGGAAAGTTGGTGTCTAATAAATCATGGGGCCACCTAGTAGGTGTATAATAAACATTGGGTGAGCAAATGAGTGAAGGGGGCAACAAATTGGTGGTTATCAAAGAAATCTGAGTTCCCATAGCCGTTCCAACTCCGCAGCCACTATTTTTACTTGGCATGCACTATTCACCAGAAGAAAAACTAGACACCCTCCCCCCGTGGGCCCCCCATGGGGTCTGAGGCATATCCTGGCTAACAAAAAAGCCTACCTGATTCATAGAGCAATAGCTGTGATTAATAAAGTGTATTTACAATTGTGTGAGCAAATTCCATTCCCTCTGATAAATTATTCTAGGGATTAAATGAACAATACAGCATTTTACATGCTTCACAGGAAATTTATTTTTGACATTGAATAAATATTGCAGGAAGAAATAACTCCAAAAGAACCTGTAACTGGATCACCAGAAGCCTTTTGCTCCTTGTCTGAGAAACGAATAGGGTACACAGCCTATTTAGATGTAAATTTAAATAAAACGTTTTCTCTACCTCTCTGCTCTCTTTGTTCCTTGGGATCCGGAATTTACAGGAATGTGTATACACTATTCTCCAACACACACATCCACATTCTTTTCTGTTTCGCTTTATGAAAAACTAAATCAAAGCATTTTAGGATTTCAGTGACCTATCTCCACAGTTTGAATGGAAAGAGCTCCAAAAATTAGAAGAAAGGCGAAGCCTTTCGGGGGGACGGAAGGGACGGAGCCTGGACCCAGTCTTAGCCGGGGACGCCGTTACTAGGCAACCCCTAGCGTTCCCAACCGCCGCCGGGGAGCCACTTCCTCCTCTCGTTGCCAAGGAGATCGACGCCCAACTCAGCCCTGCCATAAACCCGCGCGCTCTTGCGACACTGCCGCGCCTGCCGCTGCGTGCGCGCCCTCTGCCCCCACTCTCCGCCCCGGCCGCCATTGCCTCGTGCCCGCGCCGGTCGGTTGGTGGCGCCTTTGTCCTACGGCGGGCAGGTGGGCTGAGGTGGAGGCGGCAGGGGCGGGCCTGAGGCGAAGGAGCGGCCGGGAGCCCGCCGCGCTGGTAGCGGTGAGTGCCGGGAAGCGGTGGCCGTCCGCCGAGGCGTGGGGCTCACGGCAGGCGGTTGAGGGGGCCCGGGCCGGACCGGGAGGCTGAGGCGGGAGGGCCCGCTCGACGCGCTGTCGCGGCCGCGGCCTCGGCTCCTCTCCGGGTGCGCGCGGAGCTGCGCATGCCCGGTGCGGGGCGCGGCCTCTGGCTCCGGTCAAGCCCAGGCCCGGGCCAGCCGGGGCGGCCCGTGGTGGGCTCGGGTCCGGGCGGCGCCGCGCCGCGCCCGCCTCTCTGCGCGCGAACCGCCGGCAGTAGTTCTCCGAGCTCCTCTGTAGGGTAGGCCTGCACACCCCGCGCCTTTTTCTCGAAATGGTGGAGTCGTTCGCCTGCGGGTCCTCAGCGAGTCGGTGGCGCAGGTCGGGATTCGAACTCGGACCCAGGCGGCCCGGCCCGCCACTCCGGGCGTTCTCCTGGGCGCCGCGCGGCGAACCGAGCGCTGGGCCCCGTCGCCGCCGCCGCCGCCGCCCCGCGGCCCCCTGACAGCATCTTCGAGGCGCCTTGTCTCCTTGGGTGATACCCGCACTCCTTTTATAACGCGGACCCCGGGCCCACAAACTGTGCCCGAGGTTACCGCGGAAATGAGCGCCGGCGCCCCAGTCCGCTGGCTCTTCCGTCTCCTGACCCAGGGCACTCTCCGCTCCCAACAATCCGCCCGGGGCTTTTTTTTTTTTTTTTTAATTTTTTTTTTTTTTTAGGACGGCGTTTCCCAAATTTCAGTCTCTCGCGTTGCACCTTTCTGTCCGTGTACCATCTGTACTGCTATTTACCAAATGTTAATTTTTTTTCCTTTTAAACCGACTTTTTCTTCCTTCTTAAACGAATTTAAGGTGGAAACGTAAATCACAAGCCGTATAATGGAAAGCCAGTTATTTTTCTCATGCTCATAAACAAAATAAATACCTATCTATTAAAATAAACAGTGCGTCCTCGTTCCTCCTGAAATTATTCTGCGTTCCACGCTTTGGGAAACGCTGCCCTAAGGAGTATGGGGTTAATTGTGGTCCTGGCTTTCGCTTTGTGCACAGAATTTTTCCCGGAGGCATAGCGGGTTCCATGAAATGCCCCAGGATCTTCGGGGATGGTAATTAATATTATAAGGCTTTCTTCTTTGTAAGCCGTTCTCATTGTTGACTTACAATCCGTAGTCCCAGGGAACCGCAGGAACTTCAGCTCAAGTGCACCCGGTGTGCCTCCTCAGTGTTTTTGTAGCGTTGCGGGGTGTGGGGTGTGGTAACCACCTGACAGTTTCTGCATAATGACGATGGAGCAGTTTTGGTTTTTGACAACTCCAGATTTAATGTTTGTATGAGTCAGTCTGGGTGTGAAAACTAACTTTCATGTTGCCTTTTTCCAACCAGTAAAGCCCAAGCTCTTTGCATTGTGAGTAATGGAGATCTCTTGGCCATTTAACATGTATTTCTTCCTATACTCTAGTTTTTTTTGCCTTTCTTTTAGCTCATCTGTCACTCTCCAGATACTCTTTGAAACCTCTGATAATACTATCTTTTAACCTAAAACATAGAAACTAGCTTTCCATGTAGAATGTGCTGGAGAAACCATATTTCAAGGCCCAGTGGAAGGAATTTTTCTAGGTGCAGGTTGTTCAATGTCACATGCCAATGAACACACATTTAAAGAAGGTTTTAGGAGCTCCTTTGTACTTGCTAGATCAGATGCTGTCAATTGGTGAATTGTTGAATAAAGCTAATTAGATCTTTCAAAGAAAGGGAGGCATTGACAGATTAACTTATTTCTGTAAACAGTCTGTTCTGTTTGTATGGCCTGTTCATAAACTGTTTTTGTGTGTGAGAGAGCAGATTTACTTTAATCCATTGAAAGGAAACTCAGAGAAGTGTGCTTTTAGGCCATTCAGGTGTTGTTTTCTCAACAGTTTAAAGAAAAATCCACATTCCTTGGGGTTACTTTGGTAAGAGCGAAATGTAGAACTTAAAATAAGGCTAAGATGATTTTCTTCACATTTCTCAGCATCGGTCCTGTTTAGAAAAGAAATGAGAATTTTTTACTCAAGTGCATTTCAGAACTTCAGCAAATGGAGCTTCAGTCTACCAGTGCTCAAAAGCTAAGTCCTTTGGTGAGGTTTTAGAGGTGTGATGAAAAAGAGTGCCTTGTGGTTTGAAACTTCATTCTTAATAACTATTGCAAGCATTCCATCCCTATGGCCTGCAGATGGCAGTGCCTTTGTATGGCTTGTTACTACTGTGAGAAGTATTGGGATTCACTTGTGCTTTTAAGAATGAGAAATCTGTGGAAGAGATGTATTTAATATTTTATTCCCTTCAACTATCATTGTTTCTTTGTTTTTGACTCCCCACGTAAAGAATGAAATGCAGCTCCTAAACTGTTAATCTTAATGGTAATGATGACATATATCCAGCAGTGCATATGATTTACAAAGCAGGTTTACAGTACCAACTCACTTGTTCCCACCAATCTTGTGAGATAGGTGGGGTATTATTATTGAATCCTTTTTGTGTATGAGGAAATAATGGCACAGAGAAGTTAGATTTTTTTTTTTGTCCAAATCACGTATTTATAGAACATATTCAAGATACTACTGTAGATAAAAGATTTTGTGGTCAAGCAAAATTGAGAAATATGGAGATTAAGAAGTGTCCTTATTCCAGAACTTTAATCTGCCAAACATATGCACTGTAGATGTCCAAGAAAGGAAGATATTATTGGTGCCTCTTTTCTTGCTATCCTGTATGCATACATCTTTAGATCCTAGTGTTTTCCCAAATGGACTATTCTTTCTGCTGCACTGTTTGCTCTCTATACCTTGTGGTTTACTAGTGATTATCATGTGTCTTTGAGACAAGTGCTTTTAAAGCTCAGTCAGCTTTTATTGTGCCAAAAGATTTGTCCTGTGAATAGCATACATGTTTGTCTAGACTATTTGGCTTAAGCAGAGTTAAACTATCAAGAAGTTAAAAGGGCAGTGACCAACAGAAAATTACCCTCTATGCTACTTTGGTTAATGAGAAGTGTTAATGAAAGGATCAGGATAAGGCCACTGTCTGAAGCAGCAGCACATTAGAGAAATATGAAGTATACTGACAGCTAAATATATAATACCAGCATGCCTGCTGCTTTTTAAATGGTGGTTTTATTACCACCAGATATGAATATTTATAGGGATGATCATTTTCATTCTTTATCCTATCACTAAAAAAAAACTGAGATAATAGGTCAACTAGACCAATTACTTTTTTCTTTCTTTTTTTTTTAATTTAAATCCAATTAAGTAAGATAGTGTATTATTAGTGGGCGAGGTAGAGTTCAGTGATTCATCAGTTGTATATAACACCCAGTGTTCATTATTAATTACTTTTATGTTAAAATAATTCTCCTCCAAAGAATCAGAACTTTTCCCCTTATTTCATATTCAAAATATTATTGTTGACCTACATAAAGACCAACAACTCTAGGCAAGGATCAGGGCAACTTAAGTTGCATTGGAGAATTTATAAAGCAGAATGTTTTAGAACTTTAGCTCTATAAAATGTCTTGAGTGGTCTCCTGGTTTGGATCGAGAATGCTTGAATTGCTGAACATTAGATTGATCCTGCAGTTAGTGAGCAAGCTTTGGAGAACTTTGAATTATGAATAATTTGACTTTAAATGAGTATACTTCATTATGCATTTGGAGATTGAGGTAGTAGTAACATGTATTTACCATGAGAGGATATAAGAAATTTATTTTTAAATCTCTTCAGAAATTATTCTTGATATCCAAAAGAAAAAGGAAAAATATGCTTTCGTTCAGTACAAAAACTTAGATTATAAACTGAACCTTTCTTTGAAAAATTTATATTAGGACAGTGTCAGAGTCACTAGAACAGTTTGTTGAAAATACATATCAGTATACAGCTCTCTAACCCCTCAACTGACCAGTCTGTTGAGGTGGGGCCTGAGGTATCTGCCTTTCAGAAGCAACCCCTGCAGTTTTTATGTACATTAAAGTTTTAAGAACCCCTGATTTAGGCTTTAGAAAATGAGTTTTCACTGGAAACAGCAGATTCTAGTACTAATCTAGTATTACTTATATCCCAGATTACTAATAGAATTGGCAACTCTGGTTTATGGCTGGGTATACATTTTAAGCAAAACTGTAATTTAACTATAAAATGTTCTTTGGCATTATAGTTTGAACTCGAGAGGTAATAGCAATAGTTAGAATATCTGTAGTTTTCAGTATTTTAATTCCTTCCATTCACATCAATAGGATGCTTTCACCTTCTTGAGAACAAAGGAAGCAGACCTACCAAGATTCCATGGTCGGCTTATTAAATTTAGATTTGACCCATTTTGCTTTTAATGGTGTAGATATGAAATTATGTGTGTGACCATTTTTCTCTTCTTGCAAAGAGATGCATTTAGATATGAAAACCAAATGCCTCAGAAGAAGCAGGAGTTTTAGCCTCTGCCAGCAAAACAATCTGCAGAATTCAGACAGAACTTTAGTTGGCAGTTTGCCATTCAAAGAAGTGGATATTATGCTATCAAAAAGTGGCAAGTTCAGTGGTTAATATTTTTCTTGCTGTTTTATAACTAGCTAATTGGGAAAAGAAGCTTAAGTTCTCAGGATACTTTTTAAACTATCAGATGAAATTAAAGAGTTGTTGGTGCACACTCCTCCTTGGTGGTGGGGGTGCTGACCTTATAATTGGACATTGTTACTACGTTTATTACAATGGAAACTTGGTTGATGATTCCATTTCCTTTGGAGGTAGCAATGTAATTATGTTTTCTATATTGTTTTCAAAGGTTATACTTTGACAGATTTTAGCCATTGTCATGACATTTTCTTTGTAACATTATGTTTATGGGTTATTACTCCTTGAATACAGGAGTTAAAGAGGTTTCTAAATGGAGGATCTGAGTATATGTTATGCATAAGCTAAAGGGATAAATAGATAATACGGTTCCCAAATACTTGCCAGGAATCACCTGAGAAGCTTGTTATAATGCAGATTCCTAGACTTCATCCTCAGATTCTCAAAGTTTGAGATGGGGTCTGAGAATAACGTTTAACTATCTTCATGGGTGATGCTTCATTAAAGGAATGCGACGTGAAGAATGAAAAAAAATGTGTATGTATATATATATAAATGAAGAGAGGGAACATGGGAAACTAATGGGTATAAAGAGTTTTAGTTTTGCAAGATGAAAAAGTTCTGAAGATCTGTTGTACAACTGTGAATATACTCAGCATACTAAACTGGTACATGTGAAAATAGTTCATGTGAAGGGCACCTGGCTGGCTCAGTCGGCAAAGCATGCTACTCTTGATCTTGGGATTGTGAGTTCAAGCCCCACACTGGGTATAGAGCTTACTTTTAAAAAATAATAGTTAATATGATCAATTGTATGTTATATGTTTTTTATCACACTTCTTAAAAAAAAATACTAGAAAAAAGTAAGAGTGCTTGGCTGTCAATTTCTTCCTGAACAATAGGTTAAGCTAATATTGTTAGCAATTAATTACTGACTCTGGCCCTAAGTTTTTTTAATATTCCTTAACTGAAGGTAAAATTGTAACCTTTTAAACATTTTTCTGGTATCTCTTTCCTTGATTGTCAAACCAGTGATCCTTGAAAAACATCACTATAATAGGCAATATTTTGAATGTCTTAGGCTTGAATCCTCCCAACCCCCTTTTCTGGATAATATACATATAGGAAGCGTTCATTAATTTGGCTTTACTGAGACTCTATTATGGTAGCTCAGTTTATACAAGCCCTCTTGCCACCAATTTTTTCCTTTTCAAAGTCAAAGTGTTTTGTGACCTTTTTCTAACTCTGGCTTGCATCTGTAATTCCGCTCTCTTTTCTTCCTCCTATCCCCTCTTCCCTACATTACACTTCCTTTAGTTTTTCTAATTATATTCTTCACACCATTCCTTCACCTTTACATGTGCTGGAATGACTTCTCTCTTGCGGGTAAACTCCTCATCCTTCAGGATTCAGTTTCTTTTTAGGCCATCCCTTACTCCTCCATGTACCTCCTACCCCTTATTTTTTCCAGTCTCCTGTCTGCCCTTTTCCTCTCCCCTGCCACATATACAGGCCTTCATTGTCTCTGCTATAAACCCACTTTTGATTATATTATGATTATCCGTGTATATGTCC
Source organism: Vulpes lagopus (assembly GCF_018345385.1). NCBI lineage: Eukaryota > Metazoa > Chordata > Mammalia > Carnivora > Canidae > Vulpes > Vulpes lagopus. Next base: position 14,442,569 of record NC_054841.1, read on the forward strand.
CACTCTCCTTTATTAAACAGTGAACTCCTTTAAAGCAGAGACTTTAGTCCTGTTATTTCCATATGTGTAAGGCTTAGTACAGAGTGTGACACATGGTAGGCCTAGAGGCATTTGATGAGCTGATTATAAGCTGTCCTTTCAAGTGTGTTAACTTAATTCTGTAAGGATCTCTACTTGTACAGTTGAGTTGAAATTTTACCTGTGTTAAATAAACCTGTATATTACATTTTTTATAGCTCAGACTGTTACTAGTTTGGATTAGCTCAATCTTTGTGAATCCTAATTAGTGAGGTTTTTCTCTTAGCTGATGTTCTCCTTGAATCCACATAACCAACACAGGTAGAATATCCATTTCATCAGGTTGACTAACCATCCCTTGCCCCTGTTAGGACTAGAACTCAGATATGCTGATTAGGCAAGTGCTCTTTCCTCGAAAGAAGTTAAAAGGGCAGGAAATTAAATGTTGATAGAGAATTTTTGTCTGAAGTGTTGAAGTGAATAGAATATCAGGAGCAAAGCCAGAAACATTGTACAGTTGACCCTTGAACAGCCTGGGTTTCAACTGCAGAAGTCCACCTATATGTGTTTTTTTTTTTTTTTTTACAGTACCATAAATGTGTTTTCTTCCTTATGATTTCCATAATATTTTCTTTTCTCTAGCTTACTTTACTATAAGAATACAGTATATAATACAGATATCATAAAAAATTTTGTGTTAATCAACTGTTCGTATTATTAAGGCTCCAGTCCACATAGACTATTGTTTTTTGTTTTGTTTTAAAGATTTTATTTATTTACTCATGAGACACAGAGAGAGAGGCAGACACACAGGCAGAGAGAGAAGGAGGCTCCATGCAGGGAGCCCAACGTGGGACTCAGGATCACATCCTGGGCAGAAGGCGGTGCTAAACCACTGAGCCATCCGGGCTGCCCAACATAGGCTATTGTTAAGTTTTTAGGTAGTCAGAAGTTTTTTGGCTGCATGGGGACAGCACTCCTAATCCCTGCATTGTTCAAGGGTGAACTGCAGTTTGAGGTGATAGAAATTGAAGTGGTAATTGAATAAGTAAGTTCTGCCCCGCTGGGTGTCTAAGGCACTTAAACATTGGTGTGACTGGCATAGACTGGTCCTTTTCCAGGTTCTGTCGTTTTTGATCAGGGAGTCTTAGCAAGTGCTCATAATGGAAACCATGTTTTTCCATTCCCTGTTGGGGCAGCATAGCATAATGGTTAAGCACTTTGGTGTCAGACAGACCTGGATTTGAATCCTAGCTCTGAGCCTCCTGGTCATCATGTGACCAAAGAGAGGTCACTTCATTTCTCTAAATATCAAATTTCTTCATTCGCAAAATAGAGAACATAATAGTACTTTAAGAGTTGTAGAAAGGAAAAAAAAAAAAAAAGAGTTGTAGAAAGGATTGGATGATATAATGCACATGATGCTGTTAGTGCAGGCTCTGGGACAGAATAAGCATTCTGTAAATATAAGTTATTGTTTCTCCCATTCCTGTACATAGGAATAATAATTTAATACAGCTAAAGATAGAATAATTATTTTGATTAGAGAATGAAAGAGATAATCAAATATGAGGGAATGCATAGTTTTTAAAGTAAGCTTAAAGGATTGATTTAGAAACCATAATCAGAGCATTCTCTTATCCCTGACTCATGACAGTATAACTGGTTTCATATCCCTGATGTTAAAATATACCTCAAGATCATCTTCATAAATACAGTTTAAGTGAAAAGTCCAATCCTTTCCCCTCCCAGTTTGAGGAGTTTAATGTGTGATAACCGCTTTCTTGCCAGTATGGTGTTTCAAATGGCTTTATCTTTATCATCACATATTTCCAATTTAGTAATTACTGATTGTTAGTTGGTTTTCGACTAAGCTTTTGGAGAATTTTATTTCATTTGTAATCACTTATTGAAATTGTATAGGCTTCTGGATTCTTTCAACTGCAAACAGTGGTACTGTCACTCAGTACAGCGATTCATACTGCACTTTGTTTAACATGGTCCTTATGGTTTTCCATTGTGATAGCTTGTGATAAAAACTGATTTTAAGGTGAAAAGAGTTTTTAGGATAGTACAATTAAAAAATAGAGCAAAGCAGTTTCTGGTACTATGAATGAAACATGCATTTTTATTTATAGCATTATACAAAGACCGTTGTGTGAACCCTGTCTAGCATATTAGTCTAAAATAGTACATTAGGCATTGTGTCATTCTTTGAAAGTTCTTTGCCCCAATCTTTGGTGACTTAAAACAGCTCTACCGTTTCCTGTGTGACATGTTTTCTAGATTATTTTCTCGTTTGTTCCTTTTATGTAGATCCCTTCAGTTGGTATTTTTCTTATCTAAAAATCCTTACCTGAAAAGTGCTTTTAACTATTTTCAGAAGACTACTTAAAAGATATTCAGGCCAAAGTACCTTGTAGTGATGGTGATTTTTGAATGGCATTCACCTTGCTAATCTACTTAACAAAGTCTAGAGGTACCAACCAGGCTGAAGTGAGAGAGGTGCTAAGAGACTGACTTTGGATCTTAAGGCCATTTGGCCAGTATGAGATAGAGCAGGAGGAGAAAGAAGCATCACAGTTGCCATTATCCTCTCATTGATTAAATTCTCTCCAGTTGTGGTTCTCTACCAGATGTCCAGAAAGGTGCCCAAATTGACTTTATGTCTTTTTTTTCCTTTTCCTTTATATTATTTATATTTCCTTGAGGTAGACTATATGTCTCTAAAAGGATTTAAGAAGGTAAAAATCTGATTCATCTAATTAATACAAAAGCCCCCTTTACCAGTTCCAATATTTACATTTTCAAAGAGAAACTTACTCAAATGAATGTCTAACCTCCCTCCCAGTTGATGGGTCATTATGACAAAAAATTGAGATGGGGCAAGAGGTTTTTTCCCCTTGACTCTTTAAATCTTTATTACACTTTTGTGATCAGCTCCCTGAAGTTATCTGTTCTTTTGGTAGCTTCTCTATTCTTCCTGCATTTCTGAACTCAGAGGTTTTCAAAAGTTCCGTGTGACCATGTGTTAGGATATTTTTGTGTATTAGGATTAATAGTGATGACAGTATTGTTTTCATAACTCTCACTGAAACCCATCCCCCAACCCTCCTCTAACCTGAGCAGTCCTTTTGGGTGGCAGTGAAACTATTAGAAATTTCCAAGTCTCATTTTCTCCATATCTCACCCAAAATGGAGGTATAAGAACTCTTAAATAGAGGTGAATAAACAAACACTTGACACTTAAGAAAAAAATTAAGAAAATGGTCTCAGAGTTCTCTTTTTTTACAGAGGAAACATAAGCCACACTATCCAAATATAATTAATTGCTTTAGACTATTTGATGAAAATACATATTAGGAAGCAAATTATAATCAAATGGTTTAAAGATATAATAATTTTGAATTTTAAATAATTTGCCAAAAATTGCAAAAAAATTTCACTAATTTCAAAGAACAGTATTTACCTCATTCATTCTAAATAGAACCAGTTTTGCCCCAAAAGTATGTAATTCATGACTACATTGGTCTCCCAGTCCTATTTATAGGTGCTCACAGAACTGGATATAATTAAACAGTGTAATAGTCCTTTTCATTTCATATGGGCAAATTATATAACATTAATAGAAACTTGCCAACAAAAATAGTACCATATGTTCTGTACTCTAACCTAAATGTTCAGGTCAAGTCAATGTTCAGAGAAGTTTTCTTTTTTTTCTTTTTTTTTTTTTTTAATTTTTATTTATTTATGATAGTCACAGAGAGAGAGAGAGAGGCAGAGACACAGGCAGAGGAAGAAGCAGGCTCCATGCACCGGGAGCCCGATGTGGGAATCGATCCCGGGTCTCCAGGATCGCGCCCTGGGCCAAAGGCAGGCGCCAAACCGCTGCGCCACCCAGGGATCCCGAGAAGTTTTCTTTATTCACAAGACCATTTAATAGTATTTGGAATCCTGCTGGGAGATATGGTGCTTATTTAGAAGATATCTTCACACCCCTACCACCCTCAGTGTATTCCAAAGATACTTTAAAAACTACTTAAACAATCAAAGAGATGACATTTTCCTCTGAATCCTAGTCACCCCATATTAGAGAGCAGTACGAAGTGAGTAGACTAGGTTAGTAGGCCCTTCTAAACCTGAACTGATAATCTCTACAATAACACATAAGAGAACTAGGTATTATTCCCTATAAGATTTATCATTATATGATGTGTAATTCAGATATTGCCAAACTTTCAGGCTTGTAAGTGAAAGTTCTACTTGCCATACCAAAGCCATAGTCAGTACTGGCTAAGTCCTATATAGACATTATTTTCTGATCGTTTTAAAATAGAGGGATGATAGCATTGTGTCTACTTAATTGAAAAATATGAGAAGCAACTTGGGGTGAAATATGCTTCTCTTACTTAGATTTATGTTACTTTCAGTTTATCAGAAGTCATTTTTCTAGATTATGATAGAAACTGACTTAAAATGAAACTGAAGATCATTCTCACTTGAATAGAAACTTAGAAGTTGACAACATAGCAGGGTACTGTGATCTCACATCATAGGACTCCCGTTGGAATTTTTTAAATACATAATTACTATTTTAAAGCACTCTAATTATGTGAGTGCTTAATACCATTTAATGTCATTAAATACACTACTAATTGCTTACTATGGAACAAGGGGAACAAAATTATACTGCAGCAGGACACAGTTTCATTTCTTCATTCAACCAAAGATTCAGATTTTTAATACATTCATTACTCTTTAAGTCATAAAAATTGGCCTTTGTTACCTTTGGGCATAGATTGGTACATTTCATTTCCTTAGATATTGCATCAGTTCTTCCTTATATGTGGTGTTATTATTCACTTCAATTTTTTCAAAGCAGATTTGTTTTTCTCAAGCAGACTTTAACTACATATATTAGCTTTTCTGTAAGTTTGTATGAGTCCACTGTTCTCCCTTACATATTAGTAAATGCCACATTTCTCTAATGAAAACTTCTTATGTGGAGTGTTTTACTATCAAACCAAATACCAATTCTTATTCTTAGGTACTTACCTGTGAGGGTTATAGTTGCTAACCTGTAATATACTTCATTAAAAATTTTTTTTCCTACATCTTATTCTAGAACATTCTATCCAATGGGATGCAACACCGAGCACATTAAAAGTAGGCCTTGCTTCATGGCATATTGGAAGTTTTAAGACAACAGCCAACTGTTTCTTCTTTATAACATAAAATGGAATTATTTGCCTTTGCTCTTTTTTTTTTTTTTAACTCTGTCTCTCCCACTGTCCTGTACTCACCCACACAAAAAAAAAATTCTTACAGCTGACACTCCATAGTCTAGAAGGCAACCTTTTCTACTTTTGGAGGGGGCAGTTGTTAGGTTTGGGACTTGGCAGAGTGTTAAAGCATTGTGTTAGCTAGAAAACTGAGGGATATTCCTTACCAAACCATGACAATGTACTGCCGTAACTTAATAAAAATTGCCCAAGTGACAGTGTGTCTGCTGAATGGATTTTCTTACACCATCTGGTTGTCATTGTAGTTTTTTTGTTGTTGCTTTCATTTGAAATGTGCTGATGATTTTGTTTTTATTCCGTAGCATTGAACAGATGGGTTGATTATTCTTTTCAGATATTAATAAGGCAGCGGAAAGAAGAAATATGAATACGGCTCCATCAAGACCCAGCCCCACACGAAGGTAAAGTACCCTGAAGCAGTGAGTTACCTTGGGAGAGTTGGGCTCTGGGGAGTTAAGCCCAACTTCGTACATCAAGGGTCTTTTCTTCCCCCAACAAATCAGAAACGCTCAAGCAAACAATAAGAACATGAACCTTGTGTGAAGGGCCTTGCTGCTTTTTTTAAACATACATCAGGAGATGCAGAGAAGCTTTGCGTTTTCGGTGACAAACCCAGCAAGTTCAGCCTGCAACATGAGTTGCAGGTGATTGGAAGAGGATAAACCTCTGTCTGTCCCCAGCTCACGTGTCATTGGGAGCCTCCACAGCAGGAGGAGTGCCCCAGGGTCGTTGGTGTGTGCCATGCTGCACTGCAGTGGGCAGCAGAGATTCGACTCTTCATTCCAAATGGCTGCCGGTCCAGATGTTAACCCAGGTTTATGGAAAGTGCTGCTTGAGAGATGGCTGCTGTGCCTGTGCTGCAGATCCCCTGTTTGCTCGCATGCTTGGGTTACCGTTTGAGGGGAAATAAAAAGGGCAAAAATACTCCAGCTCTCAAAAGTCTCCCTTTTTCTTAGCTTTTCTGGAAATAAAAGGCATTTCCTTAACATATACAAAAGAAGTAGTCCTGATGTGTACCCTTGAGATACGCATTAAATTGGCCCTTCTCTCAAAGAAGAGCCTTATTAAAGTTACCATTTACACCAAAGATACAATATCCAAACTAGCTCCCCAACAGTACACAAGTGGATGCAGTGTGTGCACTTTTGTGTGGAATGCAGACAGATATGATATATTTCATATCTGGTGTCTTTGGTGGCCCAAATGGATACTCAGTATGGATTTTGCTTTTGCCTCTCAGTAAAAATAACAGTTTTCCACAATAAACTACATACCTAAACTACATACCATGGTAGACGACATTTCCTACAATGAATGGAACACTGCTCAGTATGATGAATCCTAGTCTGTACTGGTAGCTCCACAGGTCACCTGGAATAATATACCCAACTAACTTACACATAACATACAGCTGTCCTTTGAGACAAAAACATCTATTTTTTTTTCCTCACAGGAAAAAAGGCTGCTCTATGTTTGGTGTATGTTGTCCCCACTTGGATGTGAAGGGTGGGTATTTTGTAAGCTACCAGGAATAGATTAGACATGACTGCTCTGTGAAGTTCAAGCAGACTGTAGCAGCAAGGTAGTGATTTCTGTTGGATTCTTTGAGCACTCTGCCATGCAGAGGAGTTAAATCTGACACCATAACTACAGCTACACTACAACCACCAGGTGGATGCCCTGGCCATCCAATGGTCTCACTGCAGAAGTGAGCATACACATTGGTATTCTGTTCTCTCTAACAGCATAAGGAATACCTGTAGCTTGCAGGTAAATACTGTGTTGATTGATTTTGTGGGTATGTGTGAGTATCCTGAAGAACTTAAATGAATCCTGCAGAACTTCAGCAGTTCCATATAATGTCTGCTTCCATTATGCTGCACCAAATCATGCTGTAGATCTTGGGAAGTCCCATATTTGTTGCTTCTCATTGCCCCAGTAAACATGGAATACAGGGGGCTACAAGTTTACATCAGATGGTCTGAAATATGGGGCATTCATTGGAAGCTGTGGTTGCCAACTGGCTTGAAAGGAGATATAGTGTGTATCCAGTTTCCAAGGAGCTCTAATGGATGTGTTCCTGAACTAGGTAGCATACCAGAAGGGTGTATGGAATTGGTAACTATAAAGACACTGACTTCAATAGTAAAATCCTCTCCCCTCTTTTGTCCCCATGATGCTTATAATCTCTGGATAATGTCTATGTATTTTTGCAGCAACCCCCCCTCCCCCCCAAATAACAAAAAAAAACAAAGCACATTGCAGAATACAGAGTAGTTCCTGTTTGTGCTCTTGATTTATATCATCTTATTAGTAATTCTTAGCTAAATACTGTTAATATTTCTAATTGAATACAGTATTCAACAAACATTGGCAATGTTGAGGAAATAACCATTTCCCCTGCTTGGAATCCAGTATAGCTGTTGCCAGGACATTAAATTAAAAAGATTAATTTCATCCCAGTTTAAAATGCAGCTCTGTAATTTCATCTATAATGAAAGAAAAAGCTATATGCTTTTATTCTTTTTTTAAATAGATCCCCCCCCCCAACAAAAAAAAACATACAATTGGAGGGGATTTTTAAAATGTTCTCCCTACAGATATATAAATATGTCACTTTTATATACCTTTTAAAATATCACCTTCCTCAGAAATAATTTCTAAAATGAGGTTGTTTGGGATGTGGATAGGGCAGTAGCTTCCTGCCTTTTTTTACAATCAATAGGAGGCACAGTTGGGCTAATTTAATTTCCATCAAGAATCAGTCTTCCCCTTTGGTGCTATGTCCCTAACTGGGTTCCGCAGCATGTTATTTAACATGATGAAGTGTCATAAAGTCATGCCTATTAATCAGGTTCAGGGAAAAAGGATAATCACATTTAGTAAAATCCCTTCTGAGCCTCGTCTAAAACCTGAGTAGAGAGTCCCAGTTTTTTACTTGTAAGAATAAAAATTTTAAAACTCTTAAGCCAGACAAATTTGAATATTGTACTCAAAACAGAACACTAACATTTTGTCATCATCACATTGATCATGTATTGTCTCTTACAGGATACCAATAGGGCAGAAATAAAATGGAGTAAGTAGGCAAGATGGATGACTAGCCTGGAAGAATCATTTCTCTAAGGGTGAACACTGGATATCACTCTTTGGGTGGATACTTCCAGTCAGAGCCTTGAAGTAATTCCAGATATACCAGTCTGTTGACAAGAGCCAAACTGCCGCCTTTTGGCAACCCTAATCATTTATGTGTCCCCAGCCATAGGGAATGCATTGTTCACAGGGGGGAAAAAAGCATATTTGTGGCAAATATTTCCCTTAAGTTGTATTTTTATGTCTTCAGTGTTGCTCCTTTTAATAAAATTGTTTCTAAGTATTCTGGCAAGACCTTTGTAACACCTTGTTTTGCTGGACGTTAACCTTGAGTGTCAAAACACCTAAGTATCTTTGGGAGTTTTCACAGGATTATCACCTCTTCAAATGTCTCTAAGCCACAGTTCTGCTGGCATTGCTCTCTGTTCAGTAATGTGCCTCCCTAATGACTCCAGCTGTCAGTGTGTAATTCTGACAATATTGGTCCAGCCAAGCACAAAACTCTGCATCAGGAATCTGCTCTGGATCAAATTTCGGCCGGAATTCTCATTATTTAACCCTTGGACCACTTCATTGGACTCTTGAATAACATTACTTAATTACCATGTCAGTTGTCTAGCATTGGTGCTAGGCACTGGCCCTTAACCCTCTTCAAACACTGGACCATGATTCTGGTCGTACCTCAGATGTTCTCAGTTTCTATCTTCAGCTCAACACCCTGGCAATCCAGGTCTTGGAGCATATCCCTACACAGATGTGGCCTCCAAGTGAGAGTCTGCATTTCCTAAACCTTCCTGTCTGACATTAAAAAAGAGCAAATAGAACTAATTTGTCTACATCAAAAGCTCTGCAGAGAATTTTCCCCACGTGTTAAGGATGTTAAGCTTGGTGCCTCTTTTGGTGAAAGTCATCGGGGATTGGCTCATCAAAAATCCTAGCTATAGACAAGTTTCTTATGTGGCTCAAGATGAATTCTATCTACTCTACAATGTTCATTCCTTTGACAACCAATTGCTCCTTGGGTATGAGACAACACTAGCTCTAGGTGGGCCTCGCAAGTTACGATTCCAGGCTGCGATCACCTCTGCACTCGGTTCTCAGCAAGTGCCACCTCTACCAACGGAAAACTTCTCTATTTGTGCTTAAGAAAATCATCAGCATGCTTCCTAGGGAGAAGCATGGACACTTAGAAAACTTGGATCTGTGAGGTGTGATATCTCATTGCACCCCATATCCTACCAGCACCTAATGGCAAAATACTGCACAGGTCTATTGTTTCCGTTTCTCACAGTAGCATGGAGCCATTGTGGTGGGGGATCAACATCACACAGCAGCCAGTTATTTAGATAATGATATTTGTGGACGGTATCTGACAGAACAGAAGTACCAAGAACTATTGAAGAATTTTTTTTCAGGAACAAAAAAAGAAAAACTGGCCCGCCCAAAGAAAATATTCCAGTGAACAGAAAGGAGACGCCGACAAAAAGGACAGAGGCCCTCCTCCATGACATTCTGTAGAACCAAGGCCAAAGGACACCATCCTGGGCTTGTGGTTTCAGTCTCTGGAGGAAAAGAAGTTCAAAGTCCATCACAGTCTTCCAAGATGATCATCTGTCATTTCTTACTCTTTAGGCTCTCAAATACCTGGTGCTCTGCATACCTCTTTAGTCCCAGGAAGAAAAGCATTTCTACCAGAAGCATGTCACTTAACCATCTGAGCCATGGCTTTTCCTTTTACCCCTCTTCTCTTACCTCTCAAATGTTTCCAAATGATATGACTGTATTTCTCTCGAGGCAAAGAGCATTTGGCTTTTCTCCCTCAGCTGAATAGATGAGAAATTTATAACTACTTTAGTAGTGTTTGTCATCTGCCTTCAGTTTGTGGACCCTGGTGCTGAAATTTATGTAACTGGTTCAGTTTAAAGGTTCAGTTTCTTTTTAGCCTCTAGTGACCTGGTACCTGAGGGTACACTGCATTTGGTGTCCAGTAAAACCTCTGGTGCCGTGAGATGAGATTGTGAACCTATTCTCCAGAAACTTGCTTTTTATAACCCACTTGTTGTCTAAGGTCAAGCATCTCATTCAGAGGCTTCGTCTTTGTGGCACTCTGAATCCTGCACCCTGTACCTCCCTTTTATTAGCTGGTTCTTGTTTTGAGAAAGATGTTGGGGCCAGCAGCAGGAGCGCTTTTGTTCTGGGGAGTTCTTTGGGTCCTAAAGTGACCCCAAAAGGTTTTTTGTTTTTGTCTCTAGAAGAACAGCTTCTGCTATACTGCTCCTCTTTTGGAGAAAAGAGAAAAGCTATGCCTTTTCATATTATTATCTTTTCTGTTCCTACTTCCACCATTCCTTTGATTCTCTCCCCCATGTGAATATCATCTTTTCTACATTTTACTCAGAAGGCAATTGAGGGGGAATTAGTTTTGTTGCACATGGACTTAGATTCATTGAGGTAAAGGGAGTGCTTCCCTTCCTGCACTAGAAGCATGAACTGAGACTTTGGGAATCTAGGGTTGTGGTCAGCCTCCAGGGATGGACTCTGACAGGTAAGTAACGTATTTCAGTGGATTCAAAAGAATGAGAGCAGTATGGCATTTTTAATTATCCTAAGGCTGTGAATAATGTGCTGTGACTCAGTGTTCTTATCTATATCCGCACCCCTCATTTCCACCACGAAAGACTTTGTGTGTGGTCTTTGGTCTGTTAGGTTCATGTTATATCTCATCCCTGATTACCAAGAACACTTGAAATCTGATTCTACCTCTAATGACTACTTCTGACTGCTCCCCAAGTCAGGTTTATCTGCTGATCATTAATCCAAAAATATTTACAGTTATCCCTTCCCATAGGATCCTAAATGTTTTCCCACATTACGTACTAAACTCCCTGGTCTCCCATATGTTTGTTCCCACAAATCAAGAGTACTTATGAGCCTTAAAATATGTGATAAGAACTTTTCATAGATCCAAAATTGGTGTTTGAATTATTTTTGCTCTGCTCATGTGGATGAAGTGAAATTGAGGCTTTCAGCCAAGCTTGATGGCATCATGATGGCTGCCTAATATATGTAATCATGGCAGATGACAAAAGTATAAACCAAATAATGATGCCTGCTCAGTTTAAACATTTATTGAACTCCATTCTGTTGTCCTAGAGATCCAAAGACTTCAAGAAAGCTTACTCTTTAGTAGAGAAGCCATGTAAACAGATAATTACAGAACTATGTGATAAGTGCAGTGATAGAAATATGTACAGGAGCAAAATTCATTCAACATAAGTCATGCAGCATCTGCTGCATGCCAGACATTATAAACTTACATAGTGGGTTGATAGTGGAGAGTCAGATTGACAATCCTTGTCCTCGTGGACTCACAGTCTAGTAGAGCAGACAGACGTTACACAAGTAAATAGATATGTCAAATTGTGACGAATGACAAGTAAAAAACAGTGCTATGAGAAAGTGTGGCCGGGATTTAAGGGCAGAAAATAAACTTTTAGACTCTTAGAATCTGGAGTAAGAGACACATACTATGCTGAGACATGGAGAATGTGTACAGATCTGTTCTTGCTGCCCAAGTAGAGGCATCAGGAAAAACCTTGGCTAGTTACAGGTGAAAGGCCAGCATGGCTAGATAGTGGTAAACTTGGGACTGGAGGGGATGAGGTTTGAGAAGACAGCCAAGTTTCTTACCAGAGATTTTGGATTGAATTCTCAATACTGTGGGAAACCAGTGAAGGGTTTTTACATATTTGAAAAATCACTTTAGAATAATTTGGAGAGGGATCCCTGGGTGGCGCAGCGGTTCGGCGCGTGCCTTTGGCCCAGGGCGCGATCCTGGAGACCTGGGATCGAATCCCACGTCGGGCTCCCGGGGCATGGAGCCTGCTTCTCCCTCTGCCTGTGTCTCTGCCTCTCTCTCTCTCTCTCTGTGACTATCATAAATAAATAATAATAAAAAAAAATTTGGAGAAAGATTAGAAAAGGAGCAAGAGCAGAAATGGGGAAATCTTTCACCATGGTAGAAGTCTCTTGGCTATGGTTTTAGAGAGAGAGGTCATTATGGATTGGCCTGCAGCATTGCTAATGGATGTCAAGAAATGTGGACAGAATTGATAATCAGTTTCAGAGAAAGAATGAACAGAACTTGCAAATGTGATTGGAAGAGCGGATGGGGCTTCGGAAAAGATGACATTCAGTTCCCTGACTTGAGCAACTGAGTAGGTGGGTGTGCCATTTACTGAGATGGAAATGACTGGAGGAGGAGCATGTTTGTTGGGAAAGTCCAGGAGTTTAAGGGCAAATTTTATGCAGGTGCTGATCCTTAAATAGGTCAAACAAGAAGACGTTGTGAAAAGGTAAATATCAGATAGAGATGAGTAATAGAAATAGTAAGTGCTCTAAGAGTTGAGCAGCAGGAAAAATCAGCAGTTATTAGGGAGATTAGAGATTCTTGGAAGATTTGAGACATGATCTTGCCTGAGAGGAAGGCACAGGAAAAATATTACAAGTTGGAAAACTATATGAATAGAAATCCTGAAGCAGATAGGATCATGTGAGTTAAATCATTAGAACAAAACTGAGAAGGTTGAATCAGGAAATGAGAGAACAATAGTAGGGAAGGGTCCATATTTGTTAGGGAGGGATATCTAGAAGTATGATTGTCAAGCTGCAGTTGGTAACAGGTGGAGATTGGGATGGTCAATCTGGTATTTATGTGTTGAATGAATTGAAATCTGGAAGATTGGTTTTGGGTTTGGGTTTTTGTTTTTTGGAAACTTGGTATCAAGCATAAAAATAAGGGTTTGAGTTATACTTGTGAATCCAGAGGGAATGAAAAGGAAAAGTGACAAGGATTCTACTGACTAAATGGGGAAAAGAAAGGAAGAATCAACATTTCAACACTGACTTTCAAGAACATAAGCCTTGGTTAACTAGAAAGATGATTTTCGTCAGAAGTGAAAAATTTGGGAATGGGACTAAGAAGTGGGTTGAATAAGAAGTTTGTTTTTGTTTTTGTTTTTGTTTTAAAGACTATTCATTTGAGAGAACACGAGCAGGAAGGGTAGAGGGAGAGGGTGAAGCAGACTCCTCAATGAGCAGGGAGCCTGATGTGGGGCTCAGTCCCAGGACTGTGAGATCATGACCTGAGCCTAAGATGCTTAACCTACTGAGCCACCCAGGCACCCCGAATAAGAATTTTAGACATTTTGAGACTGAGTTTCTGGTGGGGTGGGATGTCTTACGAGGAATATTGAATGGGAGTGGCCCAAACATATTTGTGACTTCACAGTTAAAAAAAAATTAATGAAAAGGAACTGGGTTCTGCATTAAATTCAGATACTCAATAACCATGTTGTGAAGACAGAAAAGCTGAATGTCTTTATACTTTATTGTGTGTGTCATATTGTGCTTTTTCCCCCCCTTAATTTGATTATCCTGCTCGATATTTTAAATGACGTTTTCTGTACTTCAGGAACAACTACTTTGATCACTGTTACTTTGAATGAGATTGTGCATTTGCTCCTTTTTTTCTTCATGAGTCTTCATATGTCCCTCCAACTTTCACCCCTTTTAGAATCTCTTTCAAACATGTCTGGTGGGGAAAAGCAGGTTCTAGGGGGAAGATGCTTCCACTTTGAAAACCTGGAGATTGAGATGATAGCATGGCATGTGTAAGGAATACTGAATTACTCCCTGATACCTGACAAATACTGTGACCCCTGCCAGAATCTTTGGCTTTGAGTCATACATTATTCTTCTTTTGATGTCCTAATCCTTTGAGATCCTGGAACCTACTAGTCTTTATTTGCTGACCAGTTGGGTGACTGTCTTCAAATTTTAGTCATGTTCTCACTGTTTGGCTGCCGTGTTTTAGAGAAAAATGCTTGGAGAGGGTGGGGGCTTCCTCCAATAAAGAGCTGAAGGGTTGGCTACCTTCAATTTCTTTGTCTTAGCTCCTTCTTGCTACCTCCCACAGAGATCCATATGGTTTTGGAGACGGTCGAGATACACGACGTGATAGATCCCCAATCCGAGGAAGTCCAAGGAGAGAGCCCAGGGATGGCAGAAATGGCCGGGATGCCCGGGATAGCAGAGCCATGCGAGATCCGCGAGACTTGCGGGACCACAGAGATAGCAGAGACATTCGGGATCACAGAGACAGCAGAAGTATGCGGGATGCTCGGGACATGAGGGACCTTAGAGACTTTCGTGATCTAAGAGACTCTAGGGATTTTCGAGATCACCGGGATCCCATGTACGACAGATACAGAGATATGAGAGACTCCCGAGAGCCCATGTACAGGTACATATACAGCCATCTGCTTGGATTTCTGTTGTTTTTTTTTTTTTGTAACAGTCTTTTTTATGGGTGTTCTGCTGAACTAATTGAAGGCTCTTTGAGGGCAGCAACTTTATCAGCCTTATTTTTCTAATGTCTAGCAAGTGGCAGATGTGCTACTCAATAAATATTTGCTAAATGTGTGAATGTTTGATGAATTATGCTTAGTGAATGAATCTGGATCTCTTCATGTGACCTATAAAAGGCAGCATTGTATAGATGGGAAAAAAGCACAAATCGTTTTCGTAGTGCACAAACACAGGGAAGATACACACGTGGCCAGCAGGTCTGTGAAAAGAGGCTCAACATCATTAGTCAACAGGGAAATGCATTGTCAAAGCCACAGTGAGTTACCACTTCACACCTACTAGGATGACTATAATCATCTATTAAGGAAAACAACAGCAAATAACAAGCAATAACAAGTATTGACAAGGCGTGGAGAAATAGAACCCTCCATACGTTGTTGGTGGGCATATAAATAGTGTGGCTGCTATGAAGAACAGTTGGTGGGAGATTCCTCAAAAAATCAAATAGAGCAGAATTACTCTGACCCATCAATTCCACTCCTAGGTATATATCCAAAAGAGGGACTCAAACAATTACTTGTATGTAAATGTGCATAGCAGCACTCTTCACAGTAGCTGAAGGTGGACAAAACCTGAATGTCCACCAAGAGATGAATTGATATATCCATACAGTGGAATACTGTAAAATGGAAGGTAATTCTGACACATGCTACAATAAGGATGATCTTGAAAACATAATGCTAAATGAAATAATCCAGACAAAAGAACAAATGTAGGAGTCCACTGACATGAAATATCTAGAGAAAGCAAATTCATAGACAGACAATAGATTAGCAGTTACAGGGATGGGAAGCGAAGAGTTACTGCTTAATGGGTATAGAGTTTCTGTTCTGAGTGTTCTGCTCAGAGTGATGAGAACTTTGTGTTTCTTTGAAATACTATTTATACATGTATTTTAAACCATAGTTTTTAAAAAACACTTTTAGGTTTTTAGGCTAGAGGGATGGAGAAACATCAAAATTAATATCCATAGTTATTGTCAGTTACTTTGCATTTACTTTAATCCAGGGACTATTCTGAGAGCTTTTTGTACATTCCCCCCCCCCCCCCGCCCCAGTCATTCATTTTGCAATGACTGTTAACACAGTCACAGCCACAGAGCTGATAAGTGGTGAATTTCAGACACAGACCTTGTTTGTCTAATCTATATGCCCTGCCTTACTGTGTCACTTCCTCACAGGGGACTGGGTGTTGAAGAATTCTGTATCTGAGTTTTACAGTATAGGTGAGTTTTAACTTTGTGAGCATTTCTTCCACTTTTCAGGAGAGAAAGCTCTTATGACCGATACCTGCGAATGGATGACTATTGCAGGAGGAAGGACGATGCTTACTTTGACCGCTACAGAGATAGCTTTGATGGACGGGGCCCTCCAGGCCCAGAAAGTCAATCTCGTGCAAAAGGTAAAGTAGCAGTTTATTTCTGTTACTGGTAGAACACTTGACAAATGAAACAGGAAATGAATAACCAACTGGAAAGGGACTAATGACTTGGTGGAGCATTCCACGAAAAAGAAATACAAATAGCCTGCTATAGTGTGTAGGGATCATTCAGCTTAAAAGTAAATAATCAAAATGCAAAGTATTTTTAGAAAGTCCTGAAGAATAATTTAGAGAGAATGTGTATGTTATGATCTTGGCCTACAAGTAGTTCAGGATTTACAATAAGGCCTATAACTTATTTATTTATTTTTTTAAATAATGCTGTTTTGGGGTGTTTTTTTTTTAAGATTTTATTTATTTATTCATACAAGACACAGAGAGGCAGACACATAGGCAGAGGGAGAAGCAGACTCCCTGTGGGGAGCCCGATGGGGGATTCAGTTCCAGCACCCTGGGATCATGACCTGAGCCAAAGGCAGATGCTCAACCACTGACCCACCCAGGTGCCCTGTAACTTATTTGTATAGAAAGGGACAGTCCATATTTCAGTTTTCCTTGTTGGTTTCTTACAGAGCGTTTGAAACGTGAGGAACGACGTAGAGAAGAACTTTATCGTCAATATTTTGAGGAAATCCAGAGACGTTTTGATGCTGAGAGGCCTGTTGATTGTTCTGTGATTGTGGTCAACAAGCAGACTAAGTAAGAATCCTTTGGCTATTTCTCCTGCGTAAGGAGAAAGGTTAGAAGAGAAAACTTCCTTTGGCAGTTGTACCCACTGAATTTGGGCTGTGTATTCTAGCATTGCTCTCCTGTGTTCACCCAGAGTTATGTCATTTATAGCTTAACAGAAAACCCATTGCAAACTGGCTCTGGCCCCAAAGCGAAATTTTAGCTTGCTTGACTGGGAGCTTCAGATATGGCCACATCCAGGGTCTCAAACCATGTCATCAAGACTTGGTCTCTGTGTCACCATTCTCGGACAAGCTTTCTACCTTAAAAGGCAGAAGGGCACTGATCCTAGACATTTATCTTAGCAGAAGCTTCTCTTTCCCAGTGCTTCTACCTAAAGGCCTGGAACTGTTTCTCACTGGACTGACCTAGCTCACTCTCCCATCCTTGAACCAGCAGTGCTGGGATGCCTTGATTGGCCAGGGCTAGGTCATGTACCCATTCCTAGAGCTAAAGGTGCAGTTGGGCCTATAGAATCATGTGGACAGGGTAGGAGAAGGGTGCTTTCCCAAAGGAATATTGAAGAGAGAATATATGTTGGTCATGCAAAGCAATAGATGCCCCCTTGATGGAAAAACCTGAATCCCCAGTGCTTTGGGAAGCACATGTCTCTGCATTTGTCAGCCAAGCCTTCTTTGTGTAGTGCCATGATCTTGCAGAACTGTTAGGAGACCCTTCTAGCCAGTCCAGAGTTTACAGTACCTCTCTGCACACCTCTTTTTCACATTATTTCCTAAAGAGACTGAGCGGAGAGGCAGAAGGAAGCATAGCAACTTGCGGCTTGGCACTAGCTATCTTTCCTTTCCCCAGGTGGTTAGTAAATAACTTCATGTGTTTTCTAGCAGTTTGGGGTTAAAGAGCTAATTTCAAGGCAGAGACTAGGGAAATAGGTGTTGGGACACCAAGCGGCAGGAAGAACCTCCAGGCTCTGGGCTGCCTTGTCAGAGATAGATACCGCTTTAACTGTAGATGGCTTTTTTTTGTCCTCGACACATGATAATAGCTGTCATTTTCTGAGCACCTACTCTTCTACCCCTTTGCTGGTGCTTTACTTAAATTATTTTTAATCTTTACACTCCTCCCGTCACATATATATTCATTCAGCTCATTTCCCATATGTATGACGAATCTAGGTACTAGGGCTGTGATGGTAAGCATGCACAGGGCCCCTTCCTGTTGTGGAGCTTACACCCTCGTCAGGCAGATGACAAAAATGGATGTATTGGTGATGAGCCCTCAGAGAAGTACATCAAGGATCTAATTTAGATTGGAGAGAAGGTCAAGGGAATGACAGGAACTGAGCCATATTGTTCTGGTTTTATTGGTAAAGAAACAGTTTCATAAGAGGTTAAAGGATTTGCTTAATCTTCACAAGTAAACAATAAGGCTGGGATCCATACTTCTCTTTCTAGCATTAAAGCCCATGTCTTTTTCCATTATATTCAGCCACCCCAAAGACAGATACATGTTACAAGTCTTAGGCAGGAGGATGGTGTTTAAGGAAGGACCACTGGACTACAGGACCAAGAGAAGGACCTGGGTACTAAGTACTGTGCTTTTGGCAACTTGTGTGTGACCATTCTTAGCTAGTCATAACCACTCTGGACTAGTGTAAAAGAAAGAATTGGTCTAGATTCTTGGATCCTGAAGTGGACGCTAGGGAGACACTGGATATGCTAAGATTTGAACTCGTGATAGGAGCACACTCCTGGCTGAGGTGCAGCAGTGTACAGATTGGGAGCTGGTCAGGGAGTGCTCACCTGGATCCTGTTTGTTTCTGCAGAGATTATGCTGAATCTGTGGGGCGAAAGGTACGAGACCTAGGCATGGTAGTGGACTTGATCTTCCTCAACACAGAGGTGTCACTGTCACAAGCCTTGGAGGATGTTAGCAGGGGTGGGTCTCCTTTTGCTATTGTCATCACCCAGCAACACCAGATTCACCGCTCCTGCACAGTCAACATCATGTTTGGAACCCCACAAGGTACGGAGGCCCAAGTATATCAGAATTCCAGAGGTAGTCACTAGTCCATTAATTCTTTCATACCTTACTCAGAAGCAGCAGGTTTTGGGCATATAACTTGTAGGTCACTCAGATATGGTAGGGCCCTTTTAGAAGCATACTGGAGAAGCCTGCATGGTCATTTCTTGAGTCTGATATTCTTTCAGTGGAGACAGTTCTGGGCCTACTGTATAGAACACCTTATATTTAGCCCATAGGTATAGACAGTAGGATACTGGCAAATGTTTAACAACTAGTTCTGGGGAGGGATCAGGAAGCAATGTGGTTTACAGCATTTGCTAATCTCTGTGGTGTAAATGCTCCCACTTTGTCCTGTTTCAAGCCACCAACGTGAAGTCACTTGAGAAGAGATGCGCACCCTGGCGCACACTGCACTGAGCGCAAGAGAATCCTTGATTTCACCAGACTTCGTGATAAGGGACAGAGAATACAACAGGCGATGAGGATACTGTGTACAAGTGTATTAGAGGAGTTGAAGGGGCAGAAGGGCAAGGAGGAGGCCCAGGAAGCCCTTGAAGCCCTTCCCTGAAGTCGCTTTTAGTAGTAGTAGTAGTAGTCCCAACTCAGAATGTTGGGACTCGGCCAACTGATGCCCTGGTCATTGCTCCTCCAGGGCAGACTTTTACCTTTTCCCACCACACTCGGAACCTCTTTACCTGATGGGTTGCGCCCATAACCATAAAATACGTAAGGCTCTCCACTAGGTCATTTGGTCATTTGTCTCTCGAGTAGTTCTCAAGATGTGTGAGGACATTTATGTAAAGTTCTGAGGCTTCTTACCACCCTGTAAGTAATGTTGCCCCCAGCTGAGGAGAGGAGGTTATTTAGGGTCACATTTGATCTTAATCCATGACCTTTGAACTGATGAATTCAAAAACAGTAGGCTGGCTCTGTGCTGAGCATCTCAGTGGAGAGCAGGCTTTACAGAAGGCCTTTTTTGGCACCCTGCGGCCTGCCTCCCCTGGTTATTCCCTATGTGGTCTTTTTGAATCTCTGGGAGATGGTCGTGTTTCTTTGATTTTTGCTACAAGTCTGTGATCTAGGAATTCCCCCAAAGAACCAGCTCTGTGAAAGGTGTGTGTTCCCCACCAAAGAAATCTATTCACTTATCTTCCCAGCCTTCATCTCCTTCCTCTCTGCTCCCTATCCCACAGCTTTTTGTCACCAAAATGGTTTTCTTGCTGGTTTGAGGTCAGGAAAGGCCCGGTAGAATCCAGCAGGTAGGCACTCAGGTGTGTCAGGGGATAAAATAAGTCCTGTCATTCTCTCCTGCAGAGCATCGCAACATGCCACAGGCAGATGCCATGGTGCTAGTGGCCAGAAATTATGAGCGCTACAAGAATGAGTGTCGAGAGAAGGAACGTGAGGAGATTGCCAGACAGGCAGCCAAGATGGCTGATGAGGCCATCCTGCAGGAAAGGGAGCGTGGGGGCCCCGATGAAGGAGTGCGTGGGGGGCACCCTCCAGCCATCCAAAGCCTCATCAACCTACTAGCAGACAACAGGTACCTCACTGCTGAGGAGACTGACAAGATCATCAACTACCTGCGAGAGCGGAAGGAGCGCCTTATGAGGAGCAGCACCGACTCTCTGCCTGGTGAGCTACGTGGCAGGGCCGAGGTGAAGTTCTGACTCTGCATTTCTCTAACCCCCAGGCTCTGTTGGGAGGGTGGCAGGCCCAGGCTCTTTGGGGTGGGTAAGGGGAATGAGCTCATGCCCTGGGTTCTCCCATGGGCTGTCCTTGCTGATATAATGGTAACTTAAGATCTGGGAACTGAATTTCATTCTCTGTAGTTAATGTGGTGTTGGGTGGGCTAGGATTGCTGGCCACCTGGTCACCGAGATGGATGCCCTTTTTTTCCTTAAGTAGTCCTCTGAGGCAATTAAGCTGTTTTCTGGAGACAGCACATACCATGAAGTAGCCCCTTTGGGAAGTTGATGTTATAGTCTGTGTATCATGTGATTGATGTGATCAGTAATTGTTGTTCTTCCCTGGCTGCTAAGCCTCCTTCCCACGGAGGGTATTTCAACCCGATACCTCCTCCTTCTGTCTTTTAGGCCCGATTTCCCGCCAACCACTCGGGGCGACCTCGGGTGCCTCGCTGAAGACACAGCCAAGCTCCCAACCGCTCCAGAGCGGCCAAGTGCTCCCCTCTGCTACACCCACTCCAGCTGCACCCCCCACCTCCCAGCAAGAGCTTCAGGCCAAAATCCTCAGCCTCTTCAATAGTGGCACGGTTGTGGCCAATAGCAGCTCTGCATCCCCCTCAGTCGTTGCCGGAAACACCCAGAACCAGAATTTTTCCACAGCAGTGAACAGCCAGCCTCAGCAAAGATCACAGGCCTCTGGCAATCAGCCTCCAAACATTTTGGGACAGGCGGGATCTGCTCGGAACATGGGCCCCAGGCCTGGGGCTCCTTCCCAAGGGCTCTTTGGCCAGCCTTCCAGTCGCCTGGCACCTGCCAGCAACATGGCTAGCCAGAGGTCTGTGTCTTCCACAGGTATCAACTTTGACAATCCAAGTGTACAGAAGGCTCTGGACACCCTGATCCAGAGTGGCCCTGCTCTCTCCCACCTGGTTAACCAAACCACAGCACAGGTGGGGCGGCCCCAGGCCCCGTTGGGATCTTACCAGAGGCATTACTGAGGCTAATCTCTCAACTACCCCCAGTCCCCTCATCCCCTGGCCTCCCACCTACTTCGTTCAAATAGTTATTTGGAGGATGTTCTCTGCGCCTCTCCAGGTCTACATCGAATGTTTCTACCACCTGCTCTCTTCTGCCTGAGGCTGTGTTGCTTATTCCTTCCAGAGTCAGAGTTTATACTGCATTTGGGGGTGTATCTTTTTTTGTTGTTTTTGTTTTTTGTTTTGTAGAAAATAAATATCTCTGGGGTCACTTGGGCAGTATAGGTGTCTCAGTTTATATGTCATGGGTTACTCTGGTCTCCGTCTGCTGGATATGGAGGTTGGGGGACAGGAGGAAGCCAAGCACGGTCGGATGAGTTTAGAATGGCATTTCATGCCAATTGCCACCACCTTTGTTCATTTTGAATCTACCAAGGTTTTCTAGCTTCGCACAGGCCGACTGGAGCTCAAGCTCCTGTTCTGTAACTCCTGCCTGGGGTTGCAGAGGGCTTGGTCTGGGCTTGGTCTTGGCTTGGCCAGCAGTGTTGTCGTTGTTGTTCCTCATCCCATGTTTATGGGGCCTGCTTGAGGATTCATAAATGAACTGTTCTGGAGTTGTTGAGAAGTGTCCATGGCAGCCATAGAAGGAAGCACTTTTCTGCATCATCCAGGGTGGTTGGTTTAGGGTTTTCTCTTTTTTTTTTTTTTTTCCTCTCCATTTCATTGGAGTTTCTCCAGTGGACTGAACAGCTCCAGTCTCCAGCAGTTCAATAGGAACTGTGAATCTGGACCCTGACCACTCACCCCCTTAACATTTCTGTCAGCCTCTTCCTCTCCAGTGCTAGTTTTCATGGAGGCTCTGAAAAGGCAGCTGGAGACTCTGGCAGGGAACACCCCCCTCCCCTTTTTTTTTTCCAAGTGATTGAGCTTTTGGCTCAGAAATCAGGCTCTTATTTTCATCTGGACTCTTGTTCTGTTTTCTGAGCAGCAGGAGGTAGGGACCATTTTGATGTCAGACTTTTGGTAGCTGGACATGTCCTTGTTACAGGTGGCTGTTCATAACTTTTGAGCCAGAGTGAAATTATTAGAGGGAGGACTTCTGGCTGCTGCTCTAAATGGAGCCAAAGGAAGCTGCCCTCTCCCTAGGGATGGCGCTCATTAGAGCCCTGTGGATCACAGTCTCAAGGGGCCCCTGGCAGGGACGAGGAAGAGCAGTGACTTCAGCTGAGTCCGGGCCAGTGGCTGAGCAAACAATGATTTCAAAAATTCAAGGTCCCCAGGTGGCAGCGTTTTACGTTCTGACCTGTTTGTGTTATAGAGTGTTTTTTTTTTTCTCTTTGGAATCTGTGTTGTTAATAAGATGAGATGATTACTTTTTAATTAAAATGAAAAAGTAAAATCTGTGTTGTCTTTTTGGGGTGTGAATACTGCAGGGGCATTCCCTCTCAAGGTCAGAAGGTGAGGGTCCCTGATGGAGCACAGACTGGTTTCCATCTACCCCCTTTGTCATCCTCTTGTGGTCAGGCCTGAAGACCTCCTAACCCTAGGCTCTCCTCATGCATACCACCTACTTAGAAGCTTCCGTAACAGTCAAGAACTAAGCCTCCTGGCTAATTTTGATGCTGTGTTAAACATCCTTGTTTATGGTAGACTTCTAGTGTGGCAGCAGGCTCGTCCTCTTACTCTAAGAGAGGAAAACAGGATCCCAAGGAGGCCATTTCTGGCCCCTGGCGTGAGGCACTCTCCTATTTTGATTTCATCTCAGTTGCCACCTTCTGTTCTCCCCGTTATGTGAGGAGTTGAGAGAACCATAGAGTCCCAGAAGCTGTGAGTGCCTGCAAGAGCATTTAAGCCAGCCCCACCAGGAAACCTCGGGGCTGGGGAGTGAAGGGACTGCACTAGGCCTCCGGTGGGCTAGGGATCGTGCCAAGCCTGACCTGCTGAGTGCTTGCTCTAGGAGGATGATGGCAGTGCTCTCCAGGACAGGGCTCCATGGCAGTCTGAACTCGCAGCAGGCAACCAGCCCCTTTCTGTCAGTGAAGGTCAGGGTGTGATGTGATGTGATGAGCAAACTAGGCTCCTGAAGAGCTACCTCGAGTACCCCTCTTCCCACCTACTCCTCTTTCCCCCTTAAGTGTCCAAACAACACACCTCAGGCTGTAAAGGGTATAATAAAATTATTTTTATTGCATTTTGTGCAGACGGGAGTCTAAAAAATACAGTAAAAGCTGTAAAGCATTAAATGGGAGCATTCAACAATGAAGGAAAGAACCAACGCGCTCCTTTCCGTATTGGCACGAAGAACACAAGATCAGTACTGAGGCAGAATGCGGAATACTGAAACACACTGAAAATTAAAGGCAGGCCTAATAATAGTAATAAATAATCTTGATTTGGTTTGCAACCTCTCCTATATACAAGGGTTTTCAACTTCATTGCATTGCCCTGCACATAGATCGTCTAAAACAAAAGCAACACTAGTTATCACTACAAGGCTATTGAAATATTGCACTCAGAATAAAAGTCACTTGAATGGACATGAAACATCTAGCTACAATGGTTATAAAGATAATTTGATGAGTGACTTGTGATAACATTCATAACAAATATTGCACATGTAGCACAGAAAACTTGGGTTTTGTGGTGGGATGTTTGTCTTCATCAACGGAAACTTTGCTCTTGCCAACCAGACATTCCGGGCCCAGACAGCGTAACTTTGGTTCCCTAACAGGTGTTGATACAGCCCCATCCCCCTTCTGCTCAGCGCACTGCTTCGCTGGGAAGGCTGGACCCAGCTGTGGTTCTGGGAGGGCAGTCTTCAGGAAGATGCCGGGAGGGGAGGGGGGCGGCCTGGTGTCCTAATACAACTTTCTAAAAAGTCTATCTGGCCCCCTCATCAAATCTCAGAGGGCCTTGGCCTAACGGGGAGATATCCAGACCTACCTCCAGCCACACCTGACCCAGTCTATTGATGGCAACAGCTCCAGCTCTTGGGCTCAAAGGGAAGGAGGTGGTGAGGTCAGGAGTACCCAGTAGCCCCAGTTCTGGGAGGCGGGCAGGATGTCTAACTAGGTGCAAATGTCAGGGCCCTGGGGCTGGAGGTACTGAACCCAGTCCCAGAGGGCGCTGGAACGAGCATGCAGGGCCTGCCCCCTTAGTATCGTGCCCTGGGGGAAGGGAACCCGCCCAATGCGCCTTCCCTGGGGATAGAGGGCGCCTCTGATGGGGCTGCTTGGAGCAAAAGCGCCAAGGACTGGAGTTGGAGAAGCCAAAGGCCTTGGGTCCTAGTTGGAGGAGGGCAGAGAGGCGCTAAGAACAAAGCACGTGGCGACTCCAGCCCTCCGTCAGGCCCAGGCGCCTGGGAGACGCAGCTGGAGGCCGCTGCTGGGCGGCGAGGCCCGGCCCCGCGGCGCGGAGAAGGCGACGGGGTCCCCGCGCCCCGAGCTGCCAGCTGCCGGATGGGGACAGAAGAGGGAACATCAGGGGCGGCGCTGGGGCCTCCCCGGTGGGTCTGGCCCCTAAACCCAAATCGCCGCCCCCCTCCTCCCTCGCCTGTCCCAGGGACGCAACTCCGGGGAGGGGACGCCCTCCAGCTCCCCGGATTCAGTCTTTGGCGAGGAGCCACGGGGTCGGGGGAGCAGGCGACGAGCGGACGCGGAGAGGCGCCTGCTCCCCCGCGAAGGCACGGGGCGGGGCTTCCTCGGCCGGCGCCCCCCCCGAGCCCCGCCCCTGTCCCGAGGCCGCGCCCCCGCCGCGGGGAGGCGGGCCCAGGACGAGCCCGACGCCGGTCTCACCCCCTCTCGGAAAGGAAGTCGCGGGCGGGGGGGAAGCCAGGGGCGCGGGGAGGGCGAGGCGGCGAGAGCGGGGCGGGCGCCAAGGGGCCAGGACCACGGCTCCCGCCTGGGCCGAAAGCACTTCTGCCCCCAAGCTCGCGGGCGTCCGGGAAAGCCCAGCTCCCGGCCGCCGCCTCCCCGGGCGCCCCCAGCCGGAGAGCTCGACGGCGGCGAGCAGAGAAGTCCGTTGCGCTTCTAGTCACAGAAATATGGGGACGTTAAAAATACACGCGATGTCTCCTGTACACTATGTATAGGCGCGGCCCCGCCGGGGGAAGGCCGCTCGGGCCGAGGCTGCCCCGCCGCGCGCCCGCGGGGCCGCCCACGAGGACCGGGCTCCCCGGCCTTATTGCAGCGTCTCCGCCCGCGGGGCGAGGCTGGGCCCGCGGAGCAGCGGCCAAAGGGGCGCTCGGGCTCCGGCCTCCGCGCGGGGCGGTCCTCTCCGAGTCAGCCCCGAGCGGCGCGGCCTCCGGGCTTCAGGCAGCGGGGAAAGGGGCCGGGGCGCGGGCACGGGTCTCTATGTAAACGGTGACAGCGGCAGGGGGCGCGGCAGGGCTCCGGGGCCGCCGGCGGGCGCGCTCGGGCCCGGGGCAGGTCCCGGCTCTCAGGAGTAGATGGTGATGACCTCGCGGCCGCCGCCGCGGACCAGCATCACCCGGTCCAGGTGCTCGGTGAGCACCTCGAGGAACTCCATGTCTGCGCGCGCGTCAAGGAGAACGCCTGGCCCGCCCCCGGCCGGAGGTCGCGGTGCCCCCCCCCCGCGGGGCCCGCGGTAACGGAGGCGGGGACGGGCTCGGCTCCTCCACCCCAGGGCTGGGACCGCGGCCCCCGACGCCCGCCTCGCTCCCGCACCCCGCACCCTAGCGCCAGGATACAGTTTTCGTCACCGTTGCGGTTGCGCGGAGGTCCGGGCATGTTGAGCAAGACCAGTTTGGCGTCCCGGGATTTCTTCACGATGACCTCGTTCAGCCGCACGGCCGTGTGCATGCGCCGCACGTTGGACTGGTTCCTGCGGGAGGCGGGGCGGGGAGGGCGCGTGAGCTGGGCCGCGGAGAGCGGGACCCAGCGCCCCCCCCCCCCCCCGGCCCAGGGCCTGGGCGCCCGGCACCTGCTCAACCCCACACCTCTCCGGAGACCCCAGAGGCCAGGGGCACGAACTGAGGCTCGTGGCTGAGTGAGGAGCGCAGGGACCCCGGCCAACCCAGAGAGCGAATAAAAAAAAAATCCTGAAGCACTTACAAATTCTCCCACTCCCTTCAGGAAACACAAGAGAAGCAAAGAGAGGAAGAACGAGAGGGGTCAGCGGAGGAAGGAGAGACTGAGGACTTGCCCCCCACGCAGGTGCATGCTGGTCCCGCTCTCCCGGCCACACGCCCTCCTCTTTTTCACTGCCTACACCTGGGAGTGCCGACCCTCGGCCACCAGCCCAACCCCCAGGTTGTCAGATGGGGAAACCCAGACAAGGTCTGGGCTCAGTCTTCCGCGGGGACCTCCGCTGCTCGTTCGCTCTGCCATGGGGAGCAGGGACCCTGTAGGCCCACCCCACCCGAGGCCCAGCCTCCAGGCCCCTACGGCTTCATGCTGAAGAAGTCCTTGATGCCCTCGGAGGAGACCGGACTGGGGCCCTTATTCTTCTCTGCCACCGACTTGTCCTTGGTCCAGGTGAGATGCACCTTCTCGGGATCTCCCTCGCCCTCCCCCTCAGGCTCCTCCCCCGGGGACGGAGAGCTGCTGGGGCAGCTGGGAGCGCTCTGGTCGTGGATCAGCTGCACCTGAGAGATGAAGGAAAGGGCAGCACGTGACTCCTATTTAGAGACCAAAGCTTCTGCTCCCACTGGCTGGGGCCAAACCACCCCAGCTGCACACCTCCTCCTCTGGCTTCTCCTCGCTGTCACCAGCTGTCTCTTCTGGGACGTTGAGGCGGAGCCGAGTGTTGGCTGGATTCTTTCTCCGGATTGAGCCACGAGACTCATCTGTGATACTCTGGATCTAGGGAGTGACACAGGTTAGCACCAGCTCTGCTCTCACTCACCACCCATTCCCTGCCAGGAGCTACCGTGGGAGCTGATGTTCAGCCACAGAGGCACGCTTTCGGGAACTGTACCAGTTGTTCAAATGTCGCAGTGCTTGCATACCAAATAGCTACTGGCCCACTGACCTGGCCGCTCCAACTCATCTGCAGAACCCCTGACCTCCCCACCATCCAGTAACCAAAGGGTTAACAGTTGGCCCAGCAAGGCTCTATCTTAGCATATGGTCCAGTACCAGTTGTGATTGGTCAGGGCACTTGCCATTTCTTACTTTTTTTTTTTTTTTTTTTTACTATCACCCCTGGACAACATCCTCGGAGTATTCATCTTTCCCAGCTCAAAAACGTACCCATCAGTCCTTTCCCTGAGAACCCAGTAACCACAATCTGAGAAATATATTATTCACACCTGGGAGGCCCCCTCAACTATGGTCTGTCACCCTCACCTGTAGGATCTGCTACCCATTCCACAGGCACCCTGTCACCTGCCCCCAAAGTCTTCAGTCCCAGAGTACCGTGGCTCATTTCCCCCAAGGACTCTGTTCCCTGAGGTGGGGCTTTCGTCCCAACTCCAAGGGACTAGTGGTCCCACGTTACTCACACCTGGGCAATCTTACACCCATACCCCATGGGAGGCTCATCGTCATTATCCCTGAGAACCCATCAACCACATCCTAGGAAGTGTGCCCCCAACTCCCACCATTAGCCACATCCCTAAATATCCATCTCTTACCCACTCTCACAGGGTCTGTCACATGATCCCTTGTCCCCCACACTCGCAGCCCACGTCCCTGAGGAATCATCATCCATACATATTTAGCTTCCACTGTTCTCCGTTGGGCCCCAGAAACCACGTTCAGAGGGGGAAATCTGTCACCCATGCCAAAGCCCTCTGCATCCTGGCTGGCAGGCTTGGTAGGTGCAGCTGAGTGTGCCCCTGCTGCTAGGAAGCCCGGTGCTGGGAGGGGGGGGGGTTGAGGGGAAGAAGGGTGATGAGTAATGCTCTAGGGTGAAGACCGTGCCAGTGACCAGGAGCATGAGCCCTGGGCCATCTCTACTGTGCAGACCCAGAGCTGGCAGGAGCTTGAGGCTCTCAGAGCCCAGCCGGGGCAACCTTACCTCCCGCTCTCGCTCATTCTTGGTTAAATGCATCTGTTTGAGGATCTGGGAACGCTGCTCCATCACCAGCGTCTTCTCGTAGGTGTAAGCCGAGATGTCGCTCTCATGCTGTGGGCGGGCAGGAATGGGGGCAAAGGAGGAAAGCAGTGAGTTCAGGTGCAAGGCCAAGGGAAGGGAGGCAGACCCCCTTCCTTCTGCCAAGCTGGGGCTTCTCTGTCTAATGACCTAGGTTAACCAATAGCTGTGGGAGTCAAGGATGAAGCACAGGGCAATGCTCCTTGAAGGCAATGCAGCTCATTCCCTGCTCAGCCCAACTCAGGACCAAGAGTATGAATGGGTGAATTAGTGAATGAGTAGATTAATTAATTACCTGGCTGAATGGAGAAGGGGAAGAAATTTTAAAGGAACACAGTGATGAATGAATACATATATGGATGAATGGGTGGTTGAGTGAATGAATACATTAATGAATACACAGAGGGATGGGAGGATGGATAAATAAACTGCAGGAAAAGATGGACAAGGGGCTCTGTAGTGTAATTGTGAGGGGCGTGGACTCTGAAGCCAACCAGCTGGGGTTGAAATCCTGGTTCTGTCACTTAGTTGTACTGTTGGGTAAATTACTTAACATTTCTGTGCCTTCCTAATCTATAAAATGAAAATGTTGATAGTTGTATCTATTTCACTGGTTGCTGTGAGAATTACTATATGTAAAAAAAAATATATATATATATATATATTTACAGTGCATGAGACAGTGCTTCACATACAATGACATGGCTATTCTTATAAAAGAGGAGGGAGGGAGGGATGGATGGATGGACGGACAGACAGACTGACTCTTGGGTGACTATATGAGAGTCTGAGAGGTGGAGAAGGTGGGGAAGGGATCCACCATCATCAGCTGATGGATCTGGGAGTTGCCTTATTTGGTGTGGGGCCAAGAGGAAAGAGGACCAGGGAGGACTCCGAAGGCTCAGGGATGGCTCCTGGGCACTCACCATCTCCACCACCTCGACCTCTGCGGTGATACGTAAGTGGTACAGAAAGGTGGTCAGGTCCTTCTTCATCTGGATGCTATTGTCGTCCATCTGGGCCACCGTGAAGATACGCATCTTGCACTTCCGCCAGACCTGGAGGGGAGAAGGGGACCCAGAAAGGTCCAGCCCAGATGGAGTGAGGAGATCCAGAGTCAGAACCTCGAGAGGCCCCGTCCCTCGCCCTTCTCACCCACCTTCCCACACATACACACAGACCCGAAATCCTCTATCTCAGCGGCCTCTCCCTACAAAAACTCCCCTGCTTAGGTAAGGGTCCCCCATTAAAGTATCCCTTGCTTGGGCGGAGCATTGCTCTCCTTTACAATGCAAGCACACCTGCAAGAGGAGACCAAATCAGTTCCTAACATCTCAGTTTAAGGGAGGTGATCAGCCTGCTTTCCCAGGAGCTCTTGGGGAGGCCGGCCCTGGCCAGAGCCGGGGAGCCATGAGCGCCCTCACCTTGTGGTGCCGCAGCAGGAAGGGTAACAGCATGAGCATGCCTCCATCGTGCACGATCCACCAGACGTCAATGCTGCCCTCGGAGAAGCGCTCGGGATTCCCAGGGAACATGGAAACGTTTTTGGTGACCAGCAGGGCCAGGTGACCAGCTGTGGTTTCCCGGACCAGCTCTGGGGAAGGCCAGGGAGAGGGCCAGATGGGAAAGCAGTGATCCTGGTCCCCTCCCGCACCAAGCAGCAGTCACAGAGGCTCCTGGCTCCCAGCGTCTCACCCCACCCTGCCTTGGCCTTGGCCTGAGTCATCAGAAAACCAGCATCCATGTAGGTTTCATCACTTAATCTTGTTTGGATTTGGGAAAGCCTCTCAACCTTGCTGGGCCTCAGTTTTGCCATCTGTTAAGTGGCAATAACACCACCTGCCCTTCCTATTAGGAACTCTTCTGTGCGCAGCCTCATTTATCCTCCCAACTGCCTTCTAACTATGACCCAACTATAAAGGACACAGAAGAGCCTGGAGTCAGCAGGGCAGCCTCTAGTTTAACCAGCTGCGTGACCTAGAGCAGGATCCTCAATCTCTCTGTGCCTCTGTTTCACACCAGTAAAGTGGAGATAACAGGTAGTAGCCCTCACAGGACTGCTGAGGGGACGAGAGGCTTAGAGAAAGCCTCAACTTGTCTCACACACAGAACAGTCTACAAATGGTAGTTATATTATTACCAAGGAATCTGGTGCTCAGAGAGGGGAAGTCACTGGTGAACCAGCACACAGCTAGGAAGGGCCAGAGGCGAGGTTTAGACCCAGGCCTCTCTGACTTCGTGGCTGTAGCTGTTTCCACTGCCCTCCACTGACTCCCTCCCAGGGCCCACCAAGCTCTGCAGGGTCCCAGACTACCCTGAGTTCACATCTGAGTCCCCAGCACCCAGCACAGCCTCTGTGGCATGGGGCCAGCTCTGAGCACCGACACCTGCATATTCCACACTTGTCATGTCTAGGAAATAGCCCCAGGGCCCAAGAAGGAGAAGCCACAGCCCGCCACTGCCCCCAGCCCACTCAGTGTTACCAATGAAGTTCCTCCACGTCTGATGATCTTCCTTCTGCCGCCAGTTGCGGGGCCAGCCGACGAGCACGGTGTTGTGCTGCAGCCCCCCAAGGCCCCCAGACTGAATCAGATGTGACACACCATCACGCAGGTTGGAGGAAATCACCACCTGGCAGAAGCCTTTCACCTTCTCTGCCTCCATCAGGCGCCGGATGGACTAGGGGGCGGGGAGGGGGTGGCAGCATGTCAGATGAGGCTGAGCCTCAGGCCTCCCTGGCACTGCACAGCCCCTCCCCCTCGGGCCTCCCTTCCTCCTGTCTCTCCCCTCCATCACCCCCATCTCTCTGAAGCTCAGCTCCGATCAGGTCAGCCTCTGGCGCCAGAATCGTGCATGGCTCCCCATCACCCATGGCCCCCATTCCTTGTTGGTCCATCAAAGCTCTGCACGACCTTACCCAACACTTCTCCGCACCCTGCCAGCACTGCCAGCCCTCCACCACCTTCCAGACCTCTCCCTCCCACTGTATATTCCACCCTACCTGGCTCAACCCAAATGTTAGCTTCTCAGAAACCACCCCCCACCCAGACCAGAATGGAACCGGGCTCCTCTGCGTGCCCAGACAATTTGCTTTTAACAACTCTTAAAAGTCAGCATTAATGATAAGCATTTTAAATGTACATTGCACCTGGATTATGAGGTTAGTGTTTTTGGTGCTCTCGTTTTATAGATGAAGATATTGAGGCTTAAAAGAATGAAGACTTGCTTGCAGCCACACGCTAATGGGTGTCCCCATTCCACTCCAGAGCCCTGACTCCATCCCCCATACCCTGAACTACTACCCTGATGCCAGAGGGCTTCGGCTCCTACCTCTGCCACCTCCTGGCTGTGGGACCTTGGGCAAATCACCTAACTTCTACAAGCCTCAGTTTTCCCATCTGTCAAATGGGGGTCGTGACGGCTACCTCATTTAGAAACAGGCAGGATTACAAGACATGATGTAAGGTAGAATGTTGCCTGACAGACTGTAAACACTCAACACATTCTATTGCTCTGATGATGTGACCTCCAGTGAAGCCCCTATCAACAGCAGACGGCCTTGAGAGCCTTCTGGGTGTGTTCCAGCTTCCCACTAGCCTGTGAGCGCCTTGAGGGCTGGGATTCAGTCTCATACATCCCCCATCTCCCCATGCCTAGTACACAGCACATTCTCAGCCACTGCATGTTGAGGGAAGCTGCCCAGTGGAGGCCTCCAGCTCTGGGCCCTGACAGATTGGTGTGAACGGCCCAGTGAGGCAGAAACAGCAACTGTCACAAGCCATTAGGGGTGCCCCGCCCCATCTCTCCCTGCCTCCCTCTGGCCCCCTTTCCTTCCTCCACAACTAGCCATAGCCCCAAGGGGAGAGAGGCAGGGATCAAAGACAGAACCCACTTCCTCCGCCACCCACCAGGTTCCAGACACCTGCGACTGCCCCATAATGCAGAGGGGCCTGCCCCTGCCCACCCTGGCTCTGGACACTGCTCTGAGAGCATGGGCCCGTGGATGGGGACAGGAGCAGGTGACCCAGAGCCAGGGTCCCAGGCATAAATCTCAGCTGTGATTCCAGCCAGCTTTGTGACTTTCGGCAAGCTGCTTTCCTTCTCTGGGCCTGTTTCTTCCTGTACTAAGTGTACACAGTGCCAACTCCATGTAGTGTAGGGATCGCAAGAATCAGGGATGTAGAAGCACTTGAAAGATTCCTATTTTGGCAGGGAGAAGTCTGGAGCAGGAGTCAAGTAGTCCTAACCTGGGTCTCTGTTTTCTGTCCTTAGACAAATGCCCTGACTTATCTAAGCCTCAGTTTCTTTATCCATAAAATGGGCCTGTTTAGGGGCACCTGGGTGGCTCAGTGGTTGAGCATCTGCCTTTGACTCAGGTTGTGATCCCAGGGTCCTGGGATCGAGTCCCGCACCGAGCTTCCCACAGGGAGCCTGCTTCTCCCTTTGCCTGTGTCTCTGCCTCTCTGTGTGTGTGTGTGTGTGTGTGTGTCTCATTAATAAATAAATAAATAAAACCTTTAAAAAAGAGAGAGAGAGAAACCTGTCTTCCTGAGTGCCCTGCCCTTCCCCTCCCACCAGGACCTCGGCTCACCTCCTCTGCCCGCTGGGCCTGGGGATGGTTGTCGAGAAAGGTGCCCTCAAGGACGGAACCCACAATGGTCAGGCCCTTCCCTGCCTTGAGCTGGGAGGTCAGTGAGAGCAGCTGTGGGTGTACCACATTCTGGTCTTGGTCCACACGCACCAGCACCAGTAGCTGTGGCCTGCAGAGGATGCAAGGCCGTGTGAGCCATTCAACACCCACCCAACCTCCACCCACCACCCACCACACACCCACACACGGTACCCCGGTGAGTTTACTAGCCATCTGTCCTCTATAGCCCCACCCACCTATACCCCCATCACTCACCCATCCACCTAAACATCCATCCATCCATTTCCTTGAACATTAACCCATCCAACCAGACACGCACATCCACCCACCCACCTTCTCATCTCCCCATCCACCTCACTTTATCCATCCATCCATTCACCCACCCATCCATTTTATCCACCAGTCACCCACTTGTATCCATATTAATTTACCTATACATGCATTATTCACCTAATTATCTAACATCCACCTGCCACTGTCCATTTACAAATTCATCTATTCAGTTCAAGAGCATTCTCTAAGCACCCTGGGCTAGACCCTGTGTCAAGAATTTAAGAATTCACAGACAGATCACACAAAGCCCTGGTCTCTGGTAGCCCCAGGTTAGCAGACATCAGCAAGCGCCAGCTAACTATGTGCTCGGCATGGTTCAGAGTTCAGGCCTTACTCTCAGCAAAGTGACCTGAGGGAGATGAGTGAGGGCCAAGCTCGCAGAGCCCTCAGCTAGAAAACACCCTGGGTTGAGAGGAGGGAAGTAAAGATTCTGCTTCCAATACAGCCTTCTATGAGACCCTCTCTGGCCCCTGATTTTCACACAAATAAAGTAGAGGGATTATTATTAGTCTAGAGATTTCTAGGAGTCTCTTTAACTCTCAAAGTGAATGAGGCCACCTCTCCCAGAACAAATGCTACATGGCATTACATTCATCTGTCTCTGTGTGTGCCTTCTCCATGGAACCATTAGCTCACTAGGTCCCACAGACTGGAAGGGCGCCTGGCACACACCATGCATTCATACATTTTTTAAACACATGGTGGAATGAATGGAAGGCTGAAACAATGGTAGCTCAGCCCGGCCCCAGGTGCTGCAGGTAAGAAAGGTCAGACTCGGCTGGGGCTGAGAAGGAAACCACTGTGGTGGGAATGGTACTGATTATACAAAGCAGATGAGGAGGATCAGACCCTGCTCCCTTCCTGTCCTTCCCCTGGGCCCTACCATGAGTGCCTGGCCACCTACCTCCAGTTCTTTGTATGTGGGGGTCCTTCCTCCAGGCGTAAGAGGGCATAGCGTGCAGCACTGAGGGACAGGCCTCGGATCCCATCGCCCCACTCCTTCTCTGCCCTAGGGGCCCGAAGGGGATCAACCAGGAAAGAAAGCCAAGGGCATCAGTAAGAACCACACACACTGAAGCAGCTCCCTCAAGGCAGAAGATGTGCAGCCATCCTGCCACCTCCTTTTCTCAAAGCTTCACCCCTCCTTCAGCTCCTCCCTTTTGTCTCCCAATCCCACCCATCGCTCCTTCCCCTTCCCCATTTCCTTTATCCCCACCCCTTCTCACCCATCCCCATCCCCCACCCCCCACCCCCCCTACCCCCCGCTTCCTATGCTTACCCTCGGTACTCGATGTACTTGTAGATGAGCCCAGCGATGAGCATGGCCACCAGGGCATAATACCAGGAGCAGATAAACATGAGGGCCAGGCAGAGGCTCATGCCCAGGAACGAGAGTGTCCTGGATGATGGGGGGAAGACCCAGCTTCTGAGCCCTGGCAGAAATGTCCCTGGTGCCGGGGCTCAGACAGCTGGAGTTAGATGGGGTAGGGAAGGAGACCCTCTCCAGAACCCTTCTCATGCTAGTTGGGCTACAAAAGCTGGAGACATGGAGGAATGTCAAATCCCTATTTGAGTTTTGGATCCTTAGACCTAGGGGATGGGCTGCGGTGAGGTGGGGGTTGGGGTGGAGATGAGAAGGTGGTTCTGTCAGGCAGGGAAGGGGACAGGGCACCTACCAGTGGTAATATCGAAAGCGTGGCCTCCAGTTGGGTGTCCTCAGCAGTGTCTGGACTGCGCAAGCCAGGTTCACAAACATGTAGCACATCAGGAAGAACCTAGAACACAGAAAAGACCCAGAAGAGACAGAGATGCAAAGGGAGGCAGAAAGAGAAAGAGAAACATAAGAGAAGAAAGGGCAGGAAAGAATGAGAATTTGAGGAGGTGATCAAATCACATTCTCGTGCTTCAGAAGGGATTCAAAGGCCAAATCCCCTTACAACACACCTTGATCCAAGTGGGAATGAATCTCCATATAACGAAAGACAGACAGTTAAAACAATTGGGTGGGCTATCCAGGGTCACAACCAGAGGATCCAGGTAGAGAGACACGCCCCCTCCCTCAGAGCTATTGGGAGGGAAAGAGGCCAGCACGCACATAGAAAGGATGGGGGCGACCTCGTCAAGGGATGCGATGAGGATGCCAATCTCACAGATGCAGGCAGTCAGGAGCAAGGCCCATGTTGGTTCTCCATTTGCTTTGCCGTGGCCAAAGACCTAGAGAGAAAGCAACCATCACAGAGGTCTGAGATCTTAGAGATGTCTCATCTCTCCTCCAATATTGGAAATCAGTGCAACAGAGGCAGAAATCCCCTAATCAGTGAGGAAATGGGGAGCGGATGCTGTATTCCTCATCCTTCAAGGGGTACGCAAGGGGATGCCAGGCTTTGGCTCTGTCTCTCTCACTCTGGCATTGGTACCTCAGTGCAATGAAGTTTGAATGATCACTTAAGGAGAAAAGAACCACCTGTGGGACAGATAGAGAGGAGCACCGGGAGCCAGCAAGTGGCCATGACCGTGCTCCATAAATCTTTTTTGTTTTAAGCACCATGGAGAGAGCTTGCCCTTTGGCTGCCTCCCTATCTGATCACTCAGCCAAAGGAGGGCCATTTGTTTCTCCCCTCAGAGCAGACAACTCTGCCCCAAGAGTGGCACTGCCATGAGCCAAATCCAAAATAAGGCACACCCATTCTTCTCAGTGGCAGTAAGAGCGGAAGGGCCTCAGGGGGCATAGGCTCACTGGGTGGCCTCTCTGGGCAATGGCTTGGCTGGCTGGTGTAGTGGATGGGCTGTTCTCACACTCCACCTCCCACTGACCTGCAGGAAGGGCACGATGCCATCCCGGGAGATGGCCTGCAGCAGGCGTGGGGCCCCCGTGAGGCTCTGCAGCCCGGCCCCACAGGTGGAGAAGAAGGATCCAATGACAATGACCCAGGGGGATGGCCAGGCCAGTGTGCCCACCACCAGGTTGCCATTCACAGCTTCTCCAAACCTGGAATGAAGCAGCGAGGGGATAGGAGATGCTGGATGAGCAATGCTGCCTCAATTTCCAGGCCATGTCTCCCACACCAACCTCAGGACCAGCTGTATGCCCACTCCAGAGCTAGGCTCCAAAGGAGCAAGGGGAGGAGACAGGGCTTGTAAGGCCCTGGGGATTTTCTGACTGTGTGGTCTTGGGCAATTCGTTTGCTCTCTCTTTGCCTCAGCTTCCTCAGCTGTAAAGCAGAACCATTATAAACCTATCTCATATGATTGGTGACAAGATAAAAGGAGATAGCACAGGTAAAATGCTCAGCAGCATGCCTGGAACAAGATGCCAAAAGTGATTAGAGCAAATGGTCAATTATGGGGGCACCTGGGTGGCTCAGTCGGTTAAGTGTCTGCCTTCAGCTCAGGTCATGAACCCAGGGTCCTTGAACTGAGCCCCACATCAGGCTCCCTGCTCAGCAGGGAGTCTGCTTCTCCCTCTCCCTCTGCCTGCTGCTCCTTCTGCTTGTGCTCTCTCTCTCTCTCTCTTTCTCTCTCTCTCAAATAAATAAATAAAATCTTTAAAAATAAAAAATTATCAATTGTGTAAAACTATGTTAATCTGGTAAAATCTCTTAGCTTATTAGAACATGTCTCCATCTGAAAAATGGGGTTCTGGTCTCATCATATGGTCATGGTTATGCAGTGTGAGAATCAAAGTAAAGCATTTTCTAACAATGACACTATCTTAAATTGAAAGATGCTGCCTCTGTAGGCAGAGAGAGCCTGTCACTGGAGTGTATAACCAGAGGTTTGCTCAAATGGGCCATTGCTAAAGGACTACAGATGAAGGGTTTTACTGGATGACCTGCTGAATCTTTTGGAATCCTGTGGGAGGTCTACGATCAAATGAAATAAGTGGAGATTAAGTTGCCCTAAAAGTGAATAAGTGCAATATGTGCAAATTGTCCATTTGGCCAAGTCACTCCTTTACTTAAAACCTGTCAGAGTTTCCCCCATCTTCTATAAAATAAAGCTCTAATGTCCTGGTACCAAAAACCAGGCTTCCAGAATTGGTTCCAGCTTCATTCCCCTTACAGAAGCCACGATGGCACCATGGAAACTGACTTCTGTGACAAGACCTCCTACTTCACCCGGCTAGTGGTACATGCCCACATCCTTCAAAAGCGTATGTTCCAGAAGCTCTGAATTGCTTATAGCTACAGGCACCCACATGCACATGCACACACACACACACACACACACACACACACACAGCTATTTCTCTCCTCCACCTTTGTTCATGCTGTTCCCACTGCCTAGAGTGCCCTTCCCACTCCTAGTCACCTAAGTAATCTCTACTCAACATTTGAAGTGAGAAGGATAAATGAGAAAATGTGTAGAAGGCACTTCCAGCATCACCTCCTCCTCCCCAGCCCCCTGCACACTGAATTGCAGTCTCCTTGTACTACCAGAGCCCCTGTACGTTATTTTATCCCACTTCTGCTGCTCCACATTCCAAATCTGTTGTTGACTATGGTTACCAGCCCTGAAAGAGCTCCTCCAGGACAAGAAGCATGTGTCATTTATGTTTATTCCCCCCAGAACTCTGGACAGTGACCAATAAACAGACATCTAGGAAATGTTAAATGGGTTAATAGATTTTAAAGAAAAAAAAAGGGAAGTAGCATTATCTGAGAGAGAGAGAGAATCCAAACTTCTTGAGCTGGAGTGACAGGAGAAAGATAAAATATAAGAAAGTGGGTTTGCAAGCAGTCCCCTGTGACCTCCCTCCCACAATTCCCCTTGCACAGGCTCAGCACTCCCTGCTGGGTCTGTTTCCCAGAACTTGCCCCCTTATACCCACCACCCAGAACAGGATCAGCTCTGATTCCCTTACTTACTTGTCCCGCAGGACGACCCCCTCAATGCAGGCCCCAAACAGAACAACGGAGCTGATATCTGTAGCAGAGGATGAAGGAGAATCCCCAAGGTGACGTTCCCCTTTCTCCTCCCAAACCAGCTGGGCGGGAGGCAGAGGCTTCAGATGCCCTCCCTCCAGGCCTCCCCACCCAGTATGGTTTCAGCCCAGCAGTGCAGGATACAGACAGCAGAGGTGGTGGCAATGGCCAGGATGGTGCCAGTGGGAATTGACTTCTGGGCATCCCGTAGGTCCCCAGAGCGGTTAGAACCAGCCATGATCCCTGTAAACAGAGGAGCAGCTAGGACAGTGTCCACAGGAGACCAGACAGAATAAGAAGAAAGGACAGCAGCCTCGGAGTCAGGAAGCCTGGGATCTAGTCCTGGCATACCACCTGGTGTGAGAACTTGGGCACATTACTTGGCTTCCCCAGGCCTTAATTCCCTCATCTGTGCAATAGGAACTGGACTGTTAGCTCTTGTCTATGTGATGAGATTGTAGGACTAAGAAATTCCCCCACATCATCATTGACTCTCTCTACCCATCACTCCCAGGCTGAGTCCTCCCTCTCTGAGCTCCCCTTCACCTGTGACTGAGGGGAAGTAGATGCCAACCAGCAGGGTGAAGTAGGAGGTCATATCGCTGAAGACATAAGGATGGTCCATGTCGATAGGGGTGCCCTCCGCCAGGCCCACCGAGGGCATCCCACGCCTCTCCACAATCACCCCTTTGGTTAGGTAGGAGCTCCAAAGATTCTCTGTGGGGGGAGACAAGATGTTCATGAGGAAGACCAGAAATCAGGGTGCTAGAGCTATAGGGCCAGGAGGTGGGGTGGGCAAAAAAGAAGGACCAAGGTCAGCCACTTCTCACTCCTCCTGGAGGCCTTGGCTCTGTTTTATTTCCACCAACATTTCCTAAACTCCTGCTTTGGGCCAGGTCATGTGTAGAGGCTTTGTACATGAATCATATCTAGTCCTTGCCCTCAAAATAGTCCAGTCTGGTGGGGTGAAAAAACACATAAAGACCTATCTCTGACCGATTTAACATTCTCAAACTGATCTCAGTGCCCAGACACCTCAAACCTTTTTTGTATCCTTTATCTCAACAAA
Source organism: Vulpes lagopus (assembly GCF_018345385.1). Taxonomy (NCBI): domain Eukaryota; kingdom Metazoa; phylum Chordata; class Mammalia; order Carnivora; family Canidae; genus Vulpes; species Vulpes lagopus. The sequence continues at coordinate 14,482,203 of NC_054841.1, forward strand.
TGGCATCACCATCAATTCAGACACTTTTATGTTGCCCTCAACTACTCCTCTCCCCCCTCCATTTCAAAACCATCTCCAACTTCTGTCCATCATTCCTCTAAATATTTCTCAAATATGCCCCTTCTCTCCTTTCCAGGGCTCCCCCACTTCTGCACTATTGACATTTTGAGTCAGATAATTCTTTGTTACGGAGACCTATCCTACAGCACTGCAGAATGTTTAGCAAAATCACAGCTTCTACGCATTAGATGCCAGTAACAACCATCTAGTTGTGATGGCAAAAAATGTCTCCAGACATTGCTATATGTCTCCTGACGGGCAAAACAGCCCTGGGGAAGAACCACTGCTCCACTCCCACTGACATCACTCCATCACTCTAAGTTAGAAAAACAGCATCTCTCACCTGGACTCAGCATTAGCATCCTCCTGGACTCCCTGCCTCTGTTCTCTCTCCCTTTTACCTCACCCATATGATAAGCCAGAGTGAACCTTTAGAAATGATCTGACCATGCTCATCCCTTATTTGAAACCCTCTGGTGCTCCTCATTGCCCTCAGGACATGGTTCAAACCCCTAACATGGCTTCCAAGGCCTGCCACAATCTGGCTTATGCCAGCCTCTCCGACATCATTTCTTGCCCCTCCTTCCTTTGTACTTTATGCCCCAGTCATACTAAATTATTTGTGGTTGGAAAGACACAATATGCTCTTCTCTGTCTGCATGCTTTCAGGCAAGCTGTTCTTCTGCCTTAAGTCCTTTATTCCCCTAGTATAACTCAAAATCTCTTATTTTTCCCCAAAATCCTCCTCAGAGGAGTCTAGGAAGCCTTGTCTTGCCACCTTATACACATGACCCATCTCTCCCCTGTAAGGTTTCTGTTCATTGAATCTACATCTGCTCATATCACAATTTATTTCCTAATACATCTGTGTCTGCCATTAGACTCCTTGAAGCCAAAGACTATGACTTATTTATGTCGTATTCCTGGTGCTCAGCACAGTGCTAGACATTAAGTAGACACTTAGTGAATAGTTGTTAAACTAATGACTTTCATTCCTACTAGGTGGTAAGATACTTGAAGGCTCCCTTTCATCTCTCTTCCTCCATGATGCCAAGGACAGAACATGGCCCAGAGTAGGTGCTCAATTAAAACTGACTGAATTTAAGTGAATCCCAAGGAGAGTTCCTTAATCCTGACCGTTTAACCCACAATCCCTGTAGTGTTCCCTGGACATCAGCCCTCTTCCCTCCCCCAGACCTTTGATGAGGCCACTGGCAGCGCCAGGGATGCCCTGGATCTCCGTGACATTATTTCGGGTGAAGTACTCATCACAGGTGGCGTTGAGGAAACGGGAGGAACAGAAAAGGCCCCAGAGCCGTGTGGTCACCGTCTCATTTCCTTCCCAAGCCAGCTTGGCACAGACATCAAAGCCATGGCGAGACAGTGTGCGGTTCCCCAGGAGGCAGATCCTAGGGAGAGAAACAAGGGAGGAAGATGGGGGAGGGACATAACCTTGTCTTGGCTTCACAATAGAACCATGGGGGAGCTCTAAAAAACACAGATCCCAGGGCCCCATATCCAGAGATTCTAATTTAATTGGGATGGAGCACAGAGTTGGTGTTTGTTCAAAGCTCCCCCAAGTGATTTTAATATGCAGCCATCGCAAAGCACCGTTTTAGTGCAAAGCTGTGTTTCAGCACCACGGACAGCAGTCTCTGAACGCCGTCCTAGCAGTGAGATTTTAAGGGAATGTGTCCTAAAGAGGCAGAACCCACAGAGATCTGAGCCTCTAGACCCTTTCTTCTGTGACCTTTCCCAGGATAGAGAATATGACAACACTAATAAGTTGTCCTATTCCAGGAATTTGTCCCCATCCAGGAAATGCTTCCTAACTTAAACAGTCATTCCTTCAGAAATCGTCCCACTTGATTCTTCTTAAGTCCACCCCACCAGCAAGCAGTTCACCCTCAAAAGGGAAACTGTGCCAACCTCCAGGAACATTACCCCACCCTGTAGAGATTTCCCCAAAACCAGGGGAGATTTTCCCTCCCAAGGGAGGTTGCTGTGAATCCACAATCACTCAGATTCTGAGAGATGAGGTGAGGGAGGTTGGCAGAGGCTGGCATCACAGACCCTGAAACGGAGCCAGGGAGAAGAAGGACAATGCCTTAGGCTCAGAGCAACAGCACTTACGGGAAGTTGGGTGGGTCGAAGGCAGATTTGATGACCCCAGCATAGATGGCCAGGATGGAGAGGATGACACAACCCAGGAAGACAAGGGCAAACTTGTTGACATACTTGACGCCCACAAATACCACAGTGGCCATGCAAGTGAGCACACAAGTGCCATATACACGCATATTGTTCAACATGGCTGCTGCCTCCCCACTGGCATCTTCTGCCTTAAAAATGGCCATAGCTGGGAAGAGGTAAGCCTGTGGAAAGGAGGCAAGGATGTCAGGTGAGTGACACAGCAAGAACCAACTAAGAATCACCCCCAAGGATATAACCTGAAGTGCAGGAAGCACTTTGGAAAAAATACGCTCATCATAGCATATTTACAGAAGTGTAAGACTGGAAATGGCATCCACTGATAAGAGGAAATGTGATCATCTGTATTCTTTTGGCACATACATTTATATTTTCTAAAACTTCCATGTTTATTATTATTGTTTATGTTCTTTAAAAAAGTTATTTTCATTCTAAATGTTATTTACAAAGGGAGTTTCTAGCTATTTAGGGATATCTATAGAATTCTACATTACAAAGACAGAATACAATATCATATAGTTAAAACAAAAAAAAATAGAAGGAAATACACCCAAATGTTAATGGTGATTTCGGGCAATTGTTATTTCCCTTTTTACATTCTTTGGTATTTTTCCAATTTTACACAATGGGCAGAACTGCTTTTATAATAATTTTTAAATTATTTAATTGTTTTAAGTCATGGAGGTCTATTATTATCCTCTCAGAATTTGGCTCTTTGGGTCTTTTATTTGCCATCCATCCTCCCTGTCCCCATACTCCTCCATTCTGCCCCAAACCCAGAAGCTGCATCTTTTAGTTCTAGTTCTCCAAGACAGTGTGGTAGAGTGGAAAAGCACTGGCTTTGGGGTCAGAAAAGCACAGGTTCATATCCCTTCCACATGTTCCCTAAACTCCCTGAACTCTGCTTTCCTCATCTCAAATTCTTCTCTTTTGCAACCCACTGGTCACCAGCACCAGCCTGCCTGGACAATGAACATCCACAGAGAAATCAGCACAGTCCCAGGCACGTGGTAGGCAATCATCTACTACGTAGCTATGATGTGACATTATTTTTATTATTTCTACCACGATTTTACTCTTAACAACCCACCTCTGCCACTTGGTAGCTGAATGACCTTGAGCAAGTCATGTCACCTCTCTGAACTTCTCATTTGTAAAATGGGCATAATAATACTTGATCCTTGTGAGGATTCAAGATAATGACTGTAAAGCAATTGGAAGTCTGCTGAGAGCACAGTGGGAGCCCAATGAACGACAGTTGTTCACATTACGTAATTATCGTATCTTGTCTCCCCAACTAGATTGTGAATTCTTTAAAGACAGAACTACACTTCATTTTGGCCTCACTGAGTGGTTTGGACCTCTCCCCAGGAGGAGACGAGGAAGCATTGGTTAACTGACTGACAGCCTGGAACCCCACACCTCCTCCTTGACCCCTCTCACCAGTAGGATTTCGATGGTGCCCAGGATGTACATGGCCCCAGCAAAGGTAGTGCCCAGGTAGAAGCAGAGGCCCACGGCGCCCCCAAACTCTGGGCCCAGAGACCTGGAAATCATGTAGTAGGAGCCGCCAGCTGCAGAAAGAACCTAATGTCAGCAAGAAGTTCAAGGGGAGCTGGGCTGCCATTGAGGGTGAGGGGGCTCAGGGACAGAGGTGAGAAAGGAGTTGTTCTGGGCCTCACACCTTACACGGTGCAGCCTAGGACTGGTGGGAGACTCAGCCAGCCACTCTGACTGGATTTTGCAGCACTAATTACCATGTTGCTAATTACCCCTCTAAGGAGGTCATGGCTCAGAAAAATAGGATGACAGAGAGGAGGGTCTCAGGCAAAAAGGAGATCTGCATTGCCCTGTTCAACTCCATAAACTGCTTCCCTCCCTTCTGCTTAATACTGCTGCCCCCACCCACCCCACCAAATCACAGCCCAGCCCCCAGGCTTGCAATATTGCCTCTCCTGGTCCTGACAGCCCATGAATCCTGTGGCTCTGTCCTTCTTTCCAACCATCCAGGCACCCCTCCCGACCATCCAGGTCCCTTTCCCCTCAAGCAGCCCCATCACATACCAGGTACAACACCATTAGTTGCAATTGCACTCATGGAGATGGCCGTGAGCATGGTCTGTGAGGAGAGAGATCATCAGAGTGGCAGCTAGGGTGGGGGCCGCAGTGCCCTGGGAAAGGGCCAAACCTTCCTACCCCATAAACACCTGCCAAACCCACAAGTCCTTGCTGAGCTTCTCCCTGGTCCTGTTCCAACTTCTACTCCTGCCAAGACCTTCTTGTCAAGAAAACCTCTTATTCACCATGCACACAGGAGAAGCACAAGCTACAGCATCAGAGAGCTCTGGAAATCCCAGCTTGGCCTCTGACCAGCTGTCTGACCTGGGACAAGTCACCTCACTTCTCTAAGCCTTGGTGCCTTTATCTATAAAATAGGTACACTGTAGGGGCGCCTAGGTGGCTCAGTCAGTTAAGTGACTACCTTTGGCTAGGATCATGATCCCAGTATCCTGGGATTGAGCCCCCCCCGCATCATTGGGCTCCCTACTCAGTGGGGAGCCTGCTTCTCCCTCTCCCTCAGCCTGCCACTCTCTCTGCTTGGGCTCTCTCTCTCTCTCTCTCTCTCTCTCTCCCTGTTGAATAGATAAAATATTTTTTAAAAAATAAAATAAAATATATATACTGTATTCCTGCCTAAATGCATATGCTTAATCTGATCGTGAACAGATACAGATACGTGACAAACCCAGACCAAAGGACATTATACAAACTAACTGATTCATACTCTTCCAAAGTGTCAATGTCATGCAAGACAAAGGAGGAGCTGTTACAGATTAATGGAGGCTAAAACAATCTCATAAATGAGTATAAACATGATCTTGAATTTTTCTTCAGTTACCAAGGACATGATTGGGACAATTGACAAAATCTGAATAAGGCCTGCAGATAAAACCTTATTAATGTGTCACTGTTAAGACATCATTAATGTATCAACACTAGTTTCCTGGGTTTGATAATTGTACTGTGGTTATGTAAGGGAATGTCCTCGTTTTTAGTAAACACACGCTGAAGGATTTAGGATAAAGAGGCATCATGTCTGCGACTTGCTCTCAGATTCAGGAGGGAAAAGGTACTTACAGAGAGGATGGAATAAATATGATAATGTATTAACATTTTTCCTATTCTTGCAAACTTTCCATGTCTGAAATTATGTCAAAATAAAAGTTAAAAAGAAATAAAATAGGTGTACTAGCATCAGTACTGGCTATCACACACGCAGATGTGGCTCAAGGGTCACATGTGAGGGAATGGAAACATGACGAGGAGGTGGTTAGTAAATATTTGACTTTTTAGGGAGGTGGAAAGGATTCTGTTACAAAGCTGTTTGTGGCATACTCTCATGTTTTGTGAGTCTGAGCCTACCAAAATATTAACAACTGTAGTTTTCTAGGTGGACTTGATTTCCTTCTATACGCCTATCTTTTTCATCAATGAATCTGCATTACTTGTATAATTATACACACACACTCACTCACACACACGCAAACACAGATCTAGGTGAAACCTGGTTAGCGGCCATCAGGGACCAGCCTGTGAGAGGCAGGAAGGACCAGTCAGACCTAATTTACTCTCAAAGATCATACACAGTGGTTCCTATAAAAAGCTCAAGTCTCATGCTTCCCCACCCCCTACCACCCCTGGGGTCCCTGCTCTGACCCAGTGGTCAGGGGTTGGGAAAGGGAAGGTGTCACTCACACAGGAGCAGCAGATGAAGACCATGCAGAAGGCTTCCATGATGCCTGCGATGCCCACCACCCAAGTGAGTCGCAGGAAGAGGATGACACCAAAGATGTTCTGCAGGCACGGGAGGTACACGCCCATGAAGGTGCCCATGCGTGGGGCCTGCCAAGGACGCCAGCATCAGTTTCTGCAGCTCCTAATCACTATGAACGTCCCAGACCCACTCCTTCTCCCCGTTCTCCATCCCCATCCTTTCACCCCTCCTCCCTCTGGTTTTTACCCCCCTTCCCTCTCCCCCCTTCTCCTTCCATCTCTATCCCTCATCTCCCATCTCTTCCTCACCCTCAACCCCTAACTCCTGTCCTTCTGCCTCCATCATCCATCCCTTCAACTAACACTCTTTTGTCTCCCCATCCTTTATCCCCTCTACCCCTCCTTCCTCCCTCATCCATTTTTCCCCAAGGCCATCACCTGCACTGGCTTCTTTTTTCCACCCTCATTGTTTTCTGCCTCTTCATGCTCCCTACTTCCCTGGGGCAGGTTGGTGTAGTTGGCCAGGCCACTGAGCAGGGAGGACACCATGGGGCTGGTGTCCATCTCCTCCTGTGAGGGGAGGGTGGCAGTGATAAGACTCTGGGGCCTGGGGGAGGGCCAGGTGACTTACATGGTAGGAGGCAGGGAGGGATGGGGGCAAGGAAGGCAAACCACTGGGGTTGGGATGACATGGGGAAGGAGGAGGGAGAGGCATGGAAAACAGGGAAAGAAGATGGTGGGATAAGGCGAGGGAGTATCAGGGGTAATGGGAAGGAGAAGAAGGTGGACCTGAGGAGGAAGTGGAGAGAAGAACACTTCCTGAGGGAAGGATGGCAGATGAATGAGGAAATGAACTGGGGAAGGGGGGAGACCCCAGCAACCCACCTCAAACAGGGCCATGTTCTTGCCATCATACTCCCTTCCCTTCTCTGTGTCAGTGCTGTTGATGAAGGGGCTGCTCTCCTTGGGGTTGCCATCACCTGAGAAGGCAGAGGTTCCCATCAGGGGTCCAGCACCAACTGGTTGTCATCCCTGTGTCTGCGCATCCAGCTGTGTGGCCACTTTAACTCCCTGCACCTCAGTTTGCACATTGGAAAAACCGAGCTAGCCGCATTTTAGTTGACAACATGTATAAAGAGCCTAGTGCACTTCCGGGCACATACTAAGTTTTTAATGAACACATGAGTGCTTCCTTGCTCTTGGGTGTCCTTCTTCATTCAGCAGGGCACCCCAGACTCTCCAGGTTCCCCTCCTTGTCCATAACTGGGACCATGCTGGTGTTCTGGGGTGGAAGCATGCTCTCTCCCAGAGGCAAAGATAAAGACTACTACAGCCCAAGGCCCAAAGGATACTCCACCTCTTGGAGAAGTGACCCATTTGGCAACTCCTACGCAACTCATGCATCTTCAGTCAACACATATTTACTGAATCTCTCCCATGTGCCAGCATGGGCATGTGGAGGGAGGGAAGAGTAGACAAAGACTAAGTCACCACTTCTGCCCTCGGGGAACCCACAGGCAGGAGAGATAAACCAGTATTCAGGAATTTCCAACTGAGAGTGGTAAATTCTGTGACTGAAGATGAACTAGGGACTGTGGGAATACAAGAGAGGCATTCAGCCCAGCCTGGGAGGTCACGGAAGGCTTCCCAGAGGAAGTGACGAGTAGGCTGAGAACTGAAGGATGAGTAAGAGCTAGACCGGGAGGGAGACAGGAGGGTGTTCCAGGCAAAGAGAACAGCAGAACAGCATGTTCGCTGGCCCAGAGGGGCGAGTGAACAGAGTCGGTCAGAGAGGCTGAAAGAAAGTCTGAGGAAGGGGCACAGAGGAAGGGGCTGAAAGGCGGAAAGTAACCTATGAAAAGATGAGCCTCAGAAGGTATGGGCTGGGTCCTTAAATGATTAGCAAAACATGTTAAAGATTTTGGCCTTCATCCAGAGGACAATGGGAAGTCATGAAGAGTTTCACGCCAAGAAGTGCCACGAACAGACTCGTGTTTTAAAGCAATCACTCTGGCCTTTAGATGAAGAACACAGATGCTAGTTCGAGACTTTCAGTAATCCGGGCAGGGGCTGATGATGACCCAGACCAGAGCAATGCAGGGCAATGGGCAGACTCAAGAATTACTGGCACATATTTCTATGCCAGATGTTTGGGGACGTGAGAAGGAAGAATCTGGGATAATGCCTGGGGTTTCTAGCATAGGTTAATGGGTGGGTGATGGTGCTATTTGATAAATGGGGGAAGAGAAGAGACTGGGGGTGGAGAAGATGCTGAATTTGATGGAGGGTAAGACAGAATAGACCACTCAAGCAAATACAGCCAGAAGCCATACAGAGTCTGGGACCCAGGAGAGAGGCTGGGCAGAGAAAAGATAAGGGTAACCCAGGAGAATGTGTGGAGGAAGTGTATGAAACCGTGCATCTGAATGAGATCACTCAAGGAGAAAGGCTCTTGGCCATCTAGGAGAGGTCCTTTCAAAGAGATAAGGGGACCCTCCCAGGCACTTGCCGTGGCTTCAGCGGGCACCCTTTCCCAGTTCCAGGACTGAATCCCAATAGTAGACATCTCTCCAGACCCTGGGGAAACTCCCCAATAAATAAATCCTAAATGAAGTTGAGGCCCTGTGTATTCCGAATTTCCTGTCCTTTCATCTCCTGCCATGTTTCTCTCCATCCCCATCTTCCCAAAGCCTCCCCTATCCTTCTCCTCCCTAACTCCTAGAAACTTGCCTTAGTCACCCAGCCAGGGTCCATCCCCAGAGCATGACCTGTTACAAATCCAATCTCATCCTGACTCAAAGTTGTGAAAGGGAAAGCGATGCCTCACCAGCTCAAGGGACACCCACCACCTTCTCCTGCCACCACCTCCACCTCATCCATCAAGCCGGAAACTCCTGATCCCCAAACAGGGGGGCATCATCACCTCTTTCTTGTCCACACATATGAGTTCCTGAAAATGGCAGACCTGTCCCCTCAGTGAGAACTAGCACATAATAGATGCTCAGGGGAAAAAAATGTCATTGGACATAAGTTCCCCAAGGCTCTCTTCCTGACCCCCGGGGTCTCAGAAGAGCTGTCTGGGGCCAGAGAACAGAAGAAATAAAAGAGAAGTGGGTTCCTCCTCCTTTTAAAATGCTGACAAGATGCTTCATATCCTCACCACACGGTGGTGGGAACCAAAGGGGTTGAGGGGAATAAGAACAAATTTCTTGATGATTAAGGGAAAGGGCTGGGATCAAGATTTAGGTTCTGGTCCCAGCTTCATTGGCTGTGTCGCCATGTTGGGCAAGTCACTTAAACTAAGCCTCAGTTTCCTCCTTTGCAAAGGGATAATAATTGTGCTTAGCTCCCAGGGCTGTCCTGGGGATTGGGGGAAATAATGCCTATTGGGTGCGCCTGGCACATAACCGTAACTATCGATGCTATTACAAGTACAGTTATTATTCATGTACTTGATGCCGTACTCAGCTCGGGCTCTCCATCCCATACTCCTCCCCAAGCGCCAAGATTTAGGGACCTTGTCCCCTGTGGGGCTGGGTCCCTCTCCCGGCGGCGTCCGCTCCGGGTCTCCGGGTAGAGCCCTTCCCCTCTACCTTCCACGCCCCCTCCCAAGCCCCTCCTCTTTCCCGGGGTCCCGGGGCGCGTGCGGGGCGGCAAGGGGGGCGTCCTGGCCCGAGACCCGGCTACCAGGCAGCCCCGCGCCGGTCTCCATGGCGACCGCGCGGGCCGAGAGCGCAGCGCCGAGCCGAGGCGGCCACGCGCCCGCAGCCGCTTATGTAACGCGACGCGCAGCGCGGAGCCAGGCTCCGGGCCGGATCCCAGCTAGGAGCTGAGGGCCGGGGAGAGGGCGGCTCGGCAGGCTCGTCCTGGGTCCCGCCCTTCCACCCGCCATCTGGACCGGCCGCCAAGGCCGCCAGCCTCGTCTGCCGGGGCTGATTTTTGTCCCCTCCTTGGAACGGCGGGCCCGCTGGTTGCGGGGAGAGGGGCGAGCCTCAGGAGTTCTCAGAGGAGCTGGGGGACTCGCCCTGAATCCCCAGGGCCAGGACGCAGGCTGCTGGGTAGCGGCAGGAGGCGCGCGCGCGAGAGGCAGGGCCAGACTGAGGCTGAGCCCTCTCCGCCCGGCCCCCGCCCCCGCCCCCGCCCCCGCCCCCGCCCCCTGGGAGCTCTCAGCCCGAATCGGCTTTCAATTAAGCTGCGGCGGCCAGAGCTCCTGGGGAGGAAACAGGCTAACGGCTCGACCTAAGGAGCCTCCCCCGGGGCCTGGGGCCAGGCCTGGGGGAATCCCCAAGCCAGATTGGGGGAGTGGGGGAGGGCCCCAGACCCCAAAGGGATAGGAGATTGGGGACCAGAGACAATATCCTTCGGTTCTTCTTTAGTCTAGAGGAGCCCCCTTACTTGTTGGGCTATTACCACCTCCCTGAGGTCAGTCCCCAGGTCCTCACCTACACCCCCAGGAACCTAAGATCAGAGATGGCAGAGCCTCTTGGCTATTCCCTCCAGCCCAGCGGCTTCTTAGAGCCCTCTATGACCACCTTTGGGCATCATGGGAGTCTTTCTCTTTCTGGGACCCCAAATGCCTGACCCAGGTCCTGGTCACTCTAGTCCCAGGTCCTGGACCCTACACAAAAAGAGAAGGTCTCCAGATGGGCCTCTATACTCAGAGTCCAGAAACTAATGGAGAATGGGTAGAACAGAAGGGAGTTCCTAGTTTGATTCCCATTCATACACAGAGATGCCTCTTTCCTAGGCCTCCTGAGACCCCCATGGAAACCCCAAGACCCAGTAAGGCACAAACCTACGAGTAGAGAAAGCAGGGGCTAGGGGATCATACCACACTCTGTGTCTGAGGGGAGTAGAGATTATCTCTCTCAGGCTGAGCAACTGTCCTCAGAGTGGAGGCATCTGAAGGAGATCCCAGATGCCAATGACCCTCCCCATACACACACACACACACACACACACACACACACAACTCATTCCCTGGGCACCGCGTCGGCATGCCTAAATCTGCCGCAGACTCGACTTTGCCAAACCCTCTTCCCCCATAGCTGTAGCCGAAGCCTGCTGGGGAGGGGGCGGCTGCTGGATGAGGCAACCCCAGGGTCACTGGGACGATGAACGAGCTAGCTGGCCAGCCTGTGGTTCCGACGCCTGTACACCACTCAACTTCAGGGACGTAAAGGGGGTCTCAGACAGAGCATTGGGGACCCTGGTGTCCACAGTCTTCCCAAGTGGCCACTTGGCTCTGACTTGGATCCAGGATCTGGAAGACTTTAAGTTTAGGCTCCCAGTCTTTCTAGAAAACCCGGTCTTTCGGTCCTTAGGGGTCTTTGGCCAGCCCCCAGGGAAGTCTGCAGGAGTCTCAGCCCAGAGGGTCAAGCAATGCCCAGGGGAGCGTTTGAAGGCGCGGAGCGCAGACAGCCGGAGCGGGAGGCGCGCTAGTGCGCAAGGGACGCAGCGCCGCTGGAGGGTGGGGGGTGGGGGCGGCTGACAGCCGTGATGGATGGCTGAGACCGCTGGGGGGCGGCGGGGGGCCTGGGAGCCCGAGGGGGTGGCTGGCCCCGAAGACCTCGGAGCAGGGAAACCGTGGAGGAGGGCGGCGGAAAGCAGGAGCGGCGAAAGGACTTGCTTCAAGCCCCTGGGCTCCTAGCGAGTCTCCGCACCCACCGCAGCGCGTCCGCAGTGTCCGCTCCGCGGCGCCGGGGATTCAGCCGCCGGGACCCCCATTCCTGAGGCCTCACTGGGGAAGCTAGCAGAGCTGACTAGAAAGGCTCCCCCTTGCCCCACCCTGGAAACCTCATTGCCATCCCAGGGCACCAGAGGAAGGGAAAAGGGGGAAGAAAGGAGGGTGATCTTGCTTCCCGTCCTGAATAGGAACCCTTGGGCACGCGAGAGGGAGAGGGAGAGGGAGATTCCGCAAAGTAGAGCTGAAAAAATCTCCGGAGGAGATGCTTCAGTCTGAGGTCGGACCTGGGGCAGCTTTGGGGGAGGGGGCCCGGATTGCACCAAGTGTCCCCTTAAGGAGACACTGCAGCCCGGACGGGGGCTGTCATATGTCTCCAACCCCCCATGGGCACCTTCCCCCCACCTTTCAGCTGGAAGTCTCAGAGCGAGGGACTGCAGCAGACTGCACCCCCCACCCCCTCCCCGCGCCGCCGGTCAACGCTCTGCGCCAGGACGCCGGGGTCCCTTCTTGGGGAAAGGAACCCTCCTCCCGCCCGTCGAGGTCCACGTCAGCCCATTTTAGCTCTTCCATCCCCTTCCCACCGCCTCCCCCGCTTAGCTAACCCACGTCTGCCCCCGGGCTGTGGGCAATGGCAACCCCTCGGCCCCCAGCCCTGCCCGGGGCGCGGCGCATTCCAGCACCTCGGACAGCGCCTGGCGCATTCCAATGGAGCCGGGCTCCAGGCCGCCTTGGGCGCCCACCGCCCCGGTCAGTCTCAGCCTCTTCTCTGAAGGAGGCGGCCCCCGCTCTGCCTCTAACCCCAGAGCTGCCTCCTCTCCTTGCCGCCCCCTCCCTCGCCGCCCCCGGGCCGCTGCTTACCGGGGTTGGCTCCCCCATCGCCGTCCTCGCAGTCCGTCAGGTTGTTTAGCATGGTGGCGGCGCGGCGCCGGGCCCGGGGATGGCTGCTCCGCCTCGCCCGCGCCCCTCTGCCCGCCTTCGCCGCTCTCGCTCGCTCTAGCTCTCTCTCGCTCTCCGCTCCACGGAGGAAGAAGCTGCAGTGCCCGCCCGCCCGGCGCACACACACTCGCACACGGACACACGCTCACACCCGCGCGCGCCCCCTCTCAGCGGCGGCGCTGCTCACCTCATCCCGTATGCAGGAGGCGTGAGCCACTGGCGGGGTTTTGGGGGGGAGCGCGAGAGGGAGGAAGAAGAGGAGACGAGGGGCGGGCTAAGCGCGGCTGGAGGCCCCCTCGCACGAAAACCGGGGGCTTGCACGGGTAGGATGAAGGGGATGCTGCGGGGGACGGGGGGCCTCGCCTCCCACGAGCAGACGCAGCTCCGCCCGCCCCCCCACTCCCCGGCACAGGCGGGGCCGGCACGTGGGCAGGTGCCATCCCGCGCCCTAAAAATAACGGCAGGGAACTAGGTCGCGGCCGCCGGGAGGCGGCCCCGCAGCGGCTGCCTGGCTGGGGGTCTGGGGTGACCCCTAGGGGGAAGGCGAGGAGTACTGAGGCGGCGGGGGTGGGGCGCCATGGAATATGGGTCCCTGGGGAGCCTGTCTGCAAAGCTGGGGAGGCCAGCCCTGAAGAGGAGCAGAGAACCAGGCCCTTTCCCAAACCGCTGTTCAAAAGGTTGGAACTGGGGGCGGATGGGGGAGGGAGGGTTGAGGATAGAGCCCTTAACTGAATCAGTGTGCTGCCCCCAAGGGTTCAGGGTCACTGGGCTGAACTGTCTGTCTCATCTTGTCTTAAAATGGGAAGGGTGGAACCTGAGGAGTTGCAATGAACCCTCTCATTGTGCTTAGACGGAATCCTAGCATTTCACCCCCAAGACAAATTCCAGGAGTCCACAGACAGGGACCCTCTGACTGTAGAATGACCCTGGGAAGGAGATGTGGTGAGAAGGAGAGAAGGCAGCAGTGAGATTCCAGGGATGGCTGACTCCCCACTGGGGATGGTGCAGCCTCAAGGGAGGGCAGGCGGGTAGGAGGCTGGCCGGGGACAGAGTGGGGGAGGGAGGAATGAGGCCGACTGTGGGTTTGGGACCAGATTTTCTCCTGGGGCGGGAGTGTCTAATCCCCTAATCCAGGATTGCTTTCTGAGGATTCCAGAGCCAGCCCGCTCTCTCCATTCCTCCCCCTCCACTGACACCAGTCCTCCAGAAGCTTGATAGTCCTGGGACCTCTCTGGGCCAACCCCTAGAATTTAGACTTAAGCCAGCAGTGGAGACATCTCAGGAAGCAGCATCAGAGGTATGGACCCTGTGTGTCTCTGAAAGATCTAAACATCCAAGGGTGAGAGCAGATTAAGGGGAAATTATTTTCAGACTCACCCTAGCCCCCCAGCACTGGCCCTCTAAGTTTCAGGAGAGTTCCAGGGCTGGAGAGGATCACATCAACCATCTTATCTAACAGACAACTTTCATCTTATAGATGAAAAAGCTAAGGCCCAAAGAGGAGAAATGACTGCCTATGGACACAATGCCAGCAAATGGCAGGATTTAGTCTAGAATCCAGTTTGCTTTATTCTCGTTTAGGACCCCTCCTCAACATAACTTCTTTGAAACATTGGTCTTGCCTCCAACGGAAGGGACAAGGATATAGTCAAACCAAACTGCTCAGCAATCTCTGATTCTTGGCTACCAAAAAGGGAAAGGGGAAGGGTCTGAGATGAGCTCTCTCCCCTTTACTGGTGGCCAGACTTCAGAGGTGCAGGACTGAAGGGGCCCCTCAGCTGGCAACTGGAAGTAGGCCCAGAAGATCTTCAAGGGTCCTAAAAAAAATCCGTCCACATGACTAGAGACCCCATTCTAGGACATGACTTTACAGGGCCATTGACAGGACCCGCTGCTCAGAGTCCTTGCACATATTTGTCAGTGGCTTCAGATCAGGTCAATCACAGTCTTTGGCAGCTGACTGAAAGAGGTTCGGAGGTACCCACCACTAAGGTATCACTACCACCAGGGTTTATGGATGCTGGAAGGCCTCGTTAGGGTGGAGAGGTAGCTATTCAGACAAGGCGTAAGAATTGGTCTTCTTGGGGGGCCCTGGCTGACTTGGTTGAGCATCTGCTTTGGCTCAGGTCATGGTCTCAGGGTCATGGTCTCAACCCCCACATTGGGCTCCCTGCTCAGCAGGGAATCTGCTTCTCCATCTCTCTCTGCCCACCCCTCCATTCATGCTTTCTCTCTCTCTCTCTCTCTCTCTCTCTCTCTCTCTCTCTCATAAATAAATAAATAAATAAATAAATAAATAAATAAATATCTTTTAAAAATTGGTCTTCTTGGCTTTCCCAGGGAGAAAATCACCAAAAAGGTGAGATGAGTTTGGATTGGTGACAGAGGTTAAAAGGATAGCAGGTGGACAGACCAATATTCAAGAATATCTAAGCTCTCCACTCCATATACACCCACCATCACCGCCACAAGCCACAGCATTATGGTTTTCCACTACTCATAGAGGCAGGTAACAGCAAAATGTGTAGCATGTTTGTCTGAGAAGTGCTGTAAAATAAATGCTGAGATTTTTTTCAGCAACTTCAGATCTGGGATGTTCCCCTGGAGGTACTTCCATTCATTTGTGGTCCAGAGCCCTGGCCACACAGGGACTGAGCCCACCCACAGGAGGAACCTAGATCCCAAGAGAGTGCAGGTGAAGGCAGGAGTGACTCCTCTTCTCTGGGTGCTCCGTCTGCCTACCCTTATGGGAGTTCCTATCCCACAAGGCATCTGTAATTCAAGACATAGTGAACTTACCCTGTTCTCTATCCCCAAACTGTGTGTATCCCTGGGAAAAATTAACTTCCTCTTTCTGGGCTTCAGTGTCTCCATCTGCAAAAGGGTTAGGTCACATACATCCAAGGAACTTCTTCTCACTCTGCTAGCTCTTAGTGCTCTCTCCATTTATTTCAGACTAAAGCCTTGGAGCCCTCCCTGAGGAGCCAAGACCAAGTAAGGAAACAGCCCCAGAGGGAGAGCCTATACCTTCAAGTAATGCTCCTACTTCTCAAGGAGAGTGGTCCCTACTCTGGCTTTTCAGGCCAACCCTCTGCAGTGAGGCTTTGAGAAAACACCATTGCAGGTACTACCTGCACTGCCAGCCTGGTCTCAGCCAATAAGGTCACCAGTAAGGTGACCCTCAGCTCTGAGCCCCAGGAACATGGCTCAGCATCCTATCTCCACCCAGAGCACTAGGAAGATCGAGGGCTAGGGAAACTCTCTCATTCTATCAACACAAGATGCAGAGTTGGGCAGGGTTCTGTTTCTGAATTCTGAATGTCTTAAAGTTCACTCTTCTCCCACCGTGCATTTCTCAGAGAGAAAAAGGTTTCAGGGAAGCTGCCTAAGTGTCAGGATGTGGGAACTGGAAGAGACTTTATAAATTATTTTTTGCCATCCCTCATTTATGGGAAAATTTAAGTCTAGAAATGGAAAGGTACAAATTTCTTCATGGGGTAAACTTGTGGCAGACTGGGGACTAGAATCCAGCTCCCTGACCTCCAGCCCAGGGCTCCAACCACTGACCCAGGATATAAGGCCATTTGGAGGAAGCTGGAGCCACCTGACTGAGTCTTCTTTCCACAGGAGGTAGACGTAGTGTTCCTCCTCATGGCTCAATCTCTACCCATCCTTATCTGCATATCATTACCCCCATGACCTAACCCACCCACCCCAGCTGTCCTCCTGGAGCCAAGGCCCTGAATTCCCTCTTTCACTCCTCTCCCAAACTACATGCTTGTCCTCCAGACCCAAAACCCTCACAGTGAATTGATGAGTCCAGAGCACAGCACACCCCACACACACAGGGCTCGCCGCAGAGCACGTCAACCACCATCGTCTCCGTGGCAACCGGGGGCTTAATTAACAGGCTGCAGCCCTGTCACCATGGCAATGGCACCCCAACAGCCCCCCATTCCCCTACAGATTCAACCCATCTTTCTTCTTTCTCAATCTGGACCCCCTTCTCACTGCACCACCCCCCACCCCCACCCCACCTGGAAAGCTGGTGCCCACAGATCGCTCTGGTTCATTGAGAAGAGGGGAGGGGAGATGAGGGGGATGAGAGAGAGAGAGAGAGAGAGAGAGAGAGAGAGAGAGAGAAGCCCGTCACCATGGCAACTGCAGCCCCGTTCATAACCAGTTTGTTGCCATGGAGATTCCCGGGGCTCACCTTGGGCTGAGGTACTGGGCAGTGAGGTTCTGAGTCCTGGCTTGAAAAGGGGGTGATTGGAGAACAACCTGAACAGACTGGCGATCTCCAGATCAGATATTTATATGAATAACTCAGTGTCATTCTTCCCAATTTACAAATAGACGGCAACATGAGGTTTGAGTATGGGGGAGGCAGAGAACTTCACCCTTCTAGATCATCAAAGAATCTTAGCATCTTTATGGCTACAATGACCCTCAGATAGCTTCCTGTTCAACTCCTTTATACTACAGATGAGGAAACTGAGGCTCAAACAGTGGAAGCAACATGCCCAAGGCGACACCACAGAGCTTGAGCTAGAACAGAGATGGGCTATCTTATGGTCTTGCTCCATCCCCCTAGCATAAGTCAGCTCCTTCTCATGCATGGGAACACATCTCAACTCCTGTTAGTCTTAACTGAGGCCCAGTGCCCTACCTTGCTCCTTCAGAAACTTGGGGACAGTGGAAAGAGGTATAAAGGGATGTGGGAATAGCTCAGAGTTGTAACAACTGACCCCAGGTCCACTTCTAACCAGCCAAATCATTATTAACTTCCCTATACTACAGATTACAAAACTAAGATATGGGGGCTGCAGCCCAGGATTAATGGTGGATTCAAGAATCAGCCTCTGACTTGCTTCTTTCACCCCCATCAGTTAGGTTCCCACTACAGCTGATCCCCTGGCAGCAGGAGGCACTTCCAGGGGCAAACTCCACCCCATTGGTCCAGAATTAAAGATAATGCTCATACACAAGTGACCTCCCAAACGTCTCCCAACCCTTCCCCATCTTCCACATGCTGTCATTTCTCCCCATGGGTCTGGGTGAGGATAAGGGGTGGGGAAAGCATCTACTTGGGACCAGAGGACTGATGCAAGAACAGCTGTGGGAAAGACATCACCAGATTTTGTTTCCCCTAAGGAGCCCTTGTCTACCCACCCCCATGCAGTGACCTACCCAGGAGGAAGTGCTGGAGGCACCCCTCAGGGCCAAAGATGTTAAAAATCACCCAAATAATTCTCAAGATGAAACTTTAATAAACTCATGCACACAGGTACCCACCCCACATGACAGACAAATGAATACACATATCAACATGCTCATCAACACACTGGAAGACAGTGACACACACAAGCACTGACTCACTGACTGCCCCACAGGTCATCAGAGCTCATGTGGGATGCTCCTCCCTCAGGACACACAAAGATACACACACACTGCCTCTACCACAAGCACACAGTATTCCAGATTCACATCCAGCTTGCACACACATACCTGCATACCCAAAACTGGGAGCCATATTTTACTTCAACATGCAGGAGCCTGGGAATGTGAATCTGTCAGTCACCAAGGAATGAGAGACTGGCCATCTTATTCTCAAGCCAGCGGATAGGGAACGAGAGGAGAGTGGGCAAGAGTAGGAGAAGCAGGAGCTTACAGCCACTCCCCTTCTCATCTGACAAACAGTAAGCACCTACTAAGTGCCAGGCTGTGGGCATGGAACTTTGAACACAAAGATAAAAGGATATGGTCCCTGCTTGTGACTTACAGGAGCCACACAAGTCCACTGGGACATGGGCTCTAATGGTGCAGTGGGTGGGCAGGAGAGGAATGACCGCCTCTGCCTGGAAGCAAAGGAAAGTGAAAAAGATTTTCAGGAGAGGTTAAATGAGCCATAACCTACAGAGTGAGTAGGAGTTCCCCTGGCTAATGGAGGTGGAAAGATGAACACAGATAGGTATGCCTTGGGAGCAGATGAGGAAAGAGTCTGAATGACAGACAACTGCATTGGTCTTTATCCTAAAAGCGACAGGGAGCTTGTGTGGAGGATGGTTAGGACAGGATCTGAGGCAAGCAGACCAGTTAGGAGGCTGAGGCCATGGCCCTGGCGGTGCGAGAAATGATGGAGGCTTGTCGAGTGACAGTTACCGGAAGAGAGATGGGACAGATTCAGGATTAGTGTTGGGGGTGGGTTGACCACAATGTGAGGACCTATTCCATCCGGTGAGAAAAGAAAAGGAAGCATCGAGAATAGCTCCTGGAGTTCTGACTTTTGAAACTGTAAGGATGGAAAGGATATTCATGAAAATGAGGGGGGGGGATGAGAAAGGAGGCAGACAGTTTATGGGGAAACACGGAGAATAGAAAGAGCCCAGGAAATCCCAAGGTACGTCCAGGAAGCGGCTGGTTCAGGGGCTGGAGGTCTGCGGAAACCTAGGCCTCGGTTTGCTCATCTACACAAACGAGGGAGTTCACCAAAGAAACCCCTAAAATGCCCCCTCCAGGGCTGTTGGTGCTTAGTTTTGCTGCAGTCGGCTCACCTGCGGCTCAGCAGCGACCCCTGGCGGCCCGGGGAGGCTCTTCCTCCTCCCCGTGCTGGGGCCACATCAAGCCGATTCGCCGTTTCTTGCAGACCTGAGGGGCTCAGCACCAGGAAGGGGACCCCTGATAAGTGCCCCCTCGGAGGAGACTGTGAGTGCATCCAGGATACACCGAAAGCTAAAAGGACCCTTCACCTCCCCTCTTCTTTAGCCTGCATGTAACTTCCATTACAAGACAACAGCAATGGGTCCTCCAGGAGCACGCCCCCAATCTAGCCTGAGCTTGCTCCACCCAACCCTCTTCTGGAGCTGGAGCAGAGGAGCTTAAGTGGGTCTCCAAGGCTCGAGACTGGAGACCCCACAGAATCCTGCCAAGATCTAGCTGCCCAAAAGTAGCTTCTCTTTCTCCCATCTCCTTCCCGGGATCCCCGGGCTCTGTCCGCGACGTCTCCAGGGAGGTTTGTAAGATCCTCCTGGCACCAATCACCTGCAGAGCCAAGCACCAGCCCTAGCGTCCCGGACTCATTTTACCTCCCGCCCTCGACCCCACCCCTATCTTCCCGGCACGACCTCTTCCTCTCTGGTCCTCCCTTTTCTGCCCCCAAACAGGGATAGTCCTGCCTTCTCCCATTGCCTTTGAACCCAGCGTTTAATCCTGGGGCCCTCCCCTTTCCTTGGTTTCACCTCCTCCCCTCTGGACACGCCCCTTACCCGAGTTGGCCCCGCCCCTTTAGTGCCCTCCAGGTCAGCCCTCCTTCGACTGCCCCTCCATCCCGAGGTCCGCCCCTTTGCCTAGAGCCCCACCCCCTTCGCTGTGCCCCGCCCACCTCGGATCTGGCCCCTCCCCCCGCCACTTCCCACCCGGCCTCCTGCCCTCCCCGCTAGGTCCCAGCTCCCCTCCCTCGTCCCGCCCTGGGCTGAGACCACCCCACGCCCAGCCCAGGCCTAGCCCTTTCCAAAAGAAGCCCCGCTTCCCATGGCCCCGCCTCCCCTCTCGCCCCGCCCCCTCCGGCAGGCCCCGCCCCCTGCGGCCTCTACCTTTGGCGTCTTCTCCTGAGAGGTGGCGGAGCTTGGCTGCCGGCTGCGGGTGGGACTCTAAGTCAGGGGTCGCGGCGGGCGCCGCGGGGGGCAGTGAGGTGACTGTGAACCTGCGGCTCATAGTGCGGAAAGGGGCCGGGCGGCGGCGGTACGGGCCCAGATCGCACAAGTGGCCGCAGCCCGGCTCAGCAGACAGAAAGAGCGGATTCCCCCCGTCCGCCGCCCCCCACCGGGCGCCGCGCCGCTCAGGGTCCTAGTGCCCGCTGTGCTGAGCCGCAGAACCTGGCCATTTCGCTCCAAGTCCCTGGGCTCTCAAGTCTAGGAAGCTCCTGAGGATCGCGCCCGCACCTGAGAACCATCCCTACACTGGAGGCCCTAGTGTGTGGCTCCCGGAGCCCAGGCCCACCTGGGCTGGAGTCTCCTAAACACCTGGGATTTATTCACTCATTCATTCAACCCATCTTGACAGTGCTCCTGTGTTTCAGGCAACGGTACTAGGCACTGGGGATACAGCACTGCCTGGCTTCCTGCCCTGCTATGGCTTAAATCCTAATAAGGAGTGAGGGGAGAAAGGTCATAAGCGAGCAAACGCACAGTCAAGATAATTTGAGATTCTGGAATACGTTAAGGAGAAAAAATAGGGCCCAGGGATGACGACCAGGGGGAAGGACTAGTTTAGAGGGTGGTCTGAGAAGATCCCTCAGAAGATGTGATATTGTAACTGAAACCTCCCTGATGAGAAGGAGCCAGCTATGCAAAGATCTGAGGGAAGAGCTCTCCGGCAGAGAACATAGCAAGTGGAAAGGCCCCGGGCTGAAAAGGAGCCTGGACTGTTCAGGGAGCAGCAAGAAGGCCAGTGTGTCTGGAATAGAGTGAACAGAGGTGAGAATGATAGGAGATGAGGGAGGGGAGGAGGGCAAGTCATGTGCTCTCTTGAAGGCTTCAGAGAGGAGCCGTTGAAAGTTCTTGAGCAGAAGAGTGATGTGATCTGACTTGTGAAGACCCAACTAAGAGCAAGAGTGGAAACTGGGAGTCTAGGTAGGAGGTTCCTGTAGACCCCCATGTCAGAAGTGGTAAAAGCCAGAGTAGAGTGCTGGCAGTCATCCCATTCAAGGTATGTTTTAGAAGTAGAATCTACAAAACCTGTTGCTGAATTGGACGTTGCATGGGTGGGAAAGAAGAGTCAAAAAGGACTCCTGAAAACTGTCACACATTGCTGGTGAGAGTACAGATGGGCAAAACCACTCTGGAAAATTGTTTGATCATATCTGCTCAAGCTGAACATGCATATACCTGTCTTCCCAGCAATTCCTCTCCTAGGTATGTGCTCTGCCAAGCCACTTGTATGAATAAGTAAGATTTAATATATTTGAATATACAATATCCTACTTCTACCTATGCAATTGCTCAATTACATTTCTAATTGCATCATTAATTGCTGTACTAGATATACGAGGTGTGTGCCCTGGAAAATGGCTGCCCATGTTCACCAAAAGGTTACAAGAATGTTTATAGGAGCATTACTCATAATAGCCTCAAATTGGGAACTACCCAAATACCCATTAACCATAAAATGCATAAATAAAAAAATAAATGGATAAATAGTGGGACCTTGAGCAGAAGAAGCCAGATGCAAGAGTACGTACTGTAAAATACCATTTAAAGTAGAAACTAGTCAAATCTGTCTAAGCTGTTAGAAGTATTGGTGGTAACTCTTGGAGTGGAGGAGTAGCAATTGCAAGGGAGCAGCAGAGGGGCTTTTAGGATGCTGATTATGTTTTGTTTTTTGATCTGGATGTTGGTTACACAGTTGTGTTTGGTATGTGGAAATTTATTGAAATGTACACTTATGACATGTGGACTTGTCTATATGTTTATTATATTAGAGCAATAGTTCTCAACTGGGGTTAGTGTTGCCCAACAGGGAACACCTGGCAATGTTCAGAGGCATTTCTGATTGTCAGAACTGGAGGGCAGTGTTAGGGACATCAAGGGAGTAGACGCCATTTGTGCCATCTAGGCTTGCACCAGGTCGACCTGGCCAGGAGCCATGGGTTCTCCATCACCTCCCTGCACTCCACTCCCACACTGGGACCCAATGTAGGGAGAGGAGCACTGATTCTGAGTGGGTCTGCTGTCTGTCCATGATCCCACTACCCCCTAGAGGAAGACACCAAACATTCCTATGATGTTTCCCACAACTAAAAAAATTATCTAGCCCAATATGTCAGTAGTGCCCAGGTTGAGAAACTGTACAATAATAAGGAGTTTAACTGATACCTAGATTTTAGGACTGATCAGGTTCTAAGACTGATTGGGAGCAGATGATGTCATCTTTATCGAGGTAGTATGATAGACAGAGAACATGTTCAGAAAGTGGATCCCACATGTTCCCAGTGGATCCCACTGACCATCTCAGTGGTCCCAACTGAGTTCAGTTGGACCTGTTAGGTTGAGAACCCTAAGAAGCACCTAAGGATCATGAGAGTCAGCCCTTGAACATATAAGTCAGGAGGTCAGGGGAGAGATTAAACCTGGGGACTTAAACTTTGGAGTCTTTAGTAGAGATACATAAAACTGTAAGGCTGGGTAAGATCACAGGGAAGCAGGGCAGCCCCAGTGACGCATCAGTTTAGCACGGCCTGCAGCCCGGGGCGTGATCATGGAGACCCGGGATAGAGTCCCACGTCGGGCTCCCTGCATGGAGCCTGCTTCTCCCTCTGCCTGTGTCTCTGCCTCTCTCTGTCTCTCTCTGTGTTGCACATGGATAAATAAATAAATCTTTTTTAAAAAAATCACAGGGAAGCAGTATACACAGAGAAGTCCAAGGATTGAGCACGAGGGTATGCTATGCTATCATCTAAAGGTTAGAAAGAGGAATATCCAGCCAGTGAGGTGAGGAGAACCAGGAATGTTCTCCAGAAACTGAGTCAAGAAAAATTTGGGGGAGAATGGCATTACCGATGGCGTCAAACAAGCTGAGAGACATGTAGGATGAGCACAGAGTGCCTGTCGCATCTGGCTGCAGCAAGTTCATAGATGGCTTTGAAGAGAATGATTTCAGTGGTATAGTGGGGTGGGAGTCAGGCTGGAAATGGCTGCAGAGAAAACGAAAACTGAAGTGGAGACAGTGAGTGGAGATTGTTCTTTGGAGTTTTACTGTGGGTGGGGTGAGAGGTAGAGAAATGCAACAGTATCTAGAGAGAGACTGAGGTTCGGAGGGGCTTTAAATAAGACCTATTAAGGAATGTGGGTATGCCCATGGAAATGGGTCATTATGGGTCATTCCTCGGTAAGAAATGGATGAGGTGGGGTTGAGTCCACCCAAAGGAAGCTCGGGAGGAAGTCCTCTGAGTCCCTCAAATTCCCACTTGGGCCTGAGTCCAGAAGACAACCAAATCTGAACAAGCCCATCACTTCCGCTCACCTACCCCAAGCCTCAAGTCCCTCTGCTGTCCTGTGGAGTCACATCCATGCTCCTCAGCCTGGCATTCATACCTTGTCTCATCTGGTCCAGACCACCATTCCTACCTCAACCGTTCCAGAATCCTCTCTGCTCCCCTGCTATCTACCTCCTAAAACCACACATTAGAGTTCTCAGCCATTTGTAGTTCCCCCAAGCGCCCCCTGCTTTTTCTCTTCTCCCTGGTATTTGCCTCAAGAGCCCACAGTCAAATCCCACTGCCACCGCTCACCAGCCATGGGACTTCCTCTGAGCTATGTAATTCTGTGAGCCTTGGTTACCTCATCTGTCAAACAGGGGAAGGGGATGATGGCAATCATACTCATAAGGTAAAAGTAGTACCTGTCTTCTGGGTTGTTTAAAGGATTAGCTGTGTTAACACATAAAGCACGTGAAACAGTGCCTGGCACTGACTCAGTATTGAACTAGGGGTGGCTACTATCTATCATTGTGTATATAATCCATACTCCATTTACCCACTGTCTGACCTCTGCACACTTAGGACGTTGCCTCACTATACGAGCCATACTGCAGTGTCCCTCTGTCTGTTGTTTTGTGCACATGTGTGTGAGAGATAGAGTAGGCACATTTTTAGGTTTAATGGTTTGTGGTAAAAATTATCCTCTAGGAAGACAGTCCTACTTGCATAGAAAAAAAACTCTTGCCATCATTCCAGATTCAGTTCAAGTTCAGATGCCATCTGAGCTGAGAAATGTTCCCTGACTTCAACCACGACATACAGCATCGCATACACACACCATTATTCTAGGATAAAGGGCCACACACTGCACACTCTTCAAGTGTGATCCCACCCCCACCAGACAAAGAATCACTCTGGTAACTGAGCGAGATTCTTCAGGGACTGAGCCTGGAGTCTGCATTTTAAGCAAGTTCTGAGGGTACTCTTGTGTACATAAAGTTGGAGGACCCCAAGAGGTCCTTGAGGACAGAAACATAGTCCAACTCATCTCTCCTTTCTCAGTGCCCAGCACACAGCCTGGCTCTACTCAGTGGCTCAATAAATGTTTGATGAATGAAAAATAGGTTGGCCATTTTCCCAGCTGTAAAATAGAAGTAATCACATTCTATCTTCCAAATAGGAAGAATGAATGTTAATATTTATGAAGTGCTTAGGACACTACCTGGCACATAGTGAGCAGTCTATCAGTTACATACATGCATGTGTGCATACATACATAAAGAAATCTCCTCAAGATTAAAGAATTCAAGTTTATTAAAAACATCCAGCAAAAAAGGAAGGTGGAAAGAGGGGCCCAGCCCACCTCAACTCTTCCTTGTCCTCCAGAACAAACCCACCAGTTTGTGTCCGGCAAACTGGCTCCCTCCCCATTGGGACCATCCCTATAGGATCCACTCTGCAGTGCTGAAGCAGGGTGGGAAGCCCTAATCCTCAGGGCACTGCAAAATGTCAAAGGTCACGTAGCCCACTTCGTCCACCTGGTTCACCTCATTCCGAGAATTCACACGCCAGTAGAAGCGGTCCTGGCAGAAGTAGGCTTTCTCTGCAGGGGAACAGCAAGGACAAGGGAGGTGATGTCAACCTTCCCACAAACATATACAGAAGCAGAACAAGAGCTTTACAATCATCCCTCTTGCCCTTTTCATATGACATCTCTGTCTCCCCCGCCCCAACAGAGATGTTGGAGGGCAGAAAACCTCAATGTCCAAAGCACTGGCACCGAGCCTGGCACACAGTAGGTACTCAAAACAATTCATTCAACATGCGTGTGTTCAGCGATTCATTTCATCAAATATTTATAGTGCTCAGCACTGTTAGAGGCACCGGGGGATACAGCAGAGTAAAAAACGTAGGCATCATCTCAGTTCTGCTGCTGCTGGCACTCTCAAGGGGTAAGAGAGACAATTAACAAGCAAACATTTAAGTAAATAAATAAATGAGACTGTGACAACATAGAAAGCTATGAAGGAAATAAAAGCAAGTAGGTGAATAACTCATGAAGGGCAGAGAAGGCCTCTTTGAAAAGGTAGCCTAAGCCTCCCAGCCCCAAAGGGTAAAAGGGAAGCAGCCCAGCCATGGTCTGGGGGAGAACCTTCCAGGTGTGGGAACAAAAAGCACAGAGGCCTGGAGCTAAGAGTGACCTTGACATGTTCAAAGAGCAGCCAAGGCCAGGTGGGTGGTGCAGAGCAGGAACCACTGGAGTGCTGGGAGGGTATGAGGGGAAGATCAGATCCCAGTAGTTTCTTTGACCTTGGAACTGGTCTGTAGTCATCCCCAGGACCGTGGCCCTGCACTCCTACACATTCCCTACTCCTGAGAACATCCTGATGGCACTGAACAACCAGTATACCTTGGAACAGAGTATTTACAAAGGAGATGGTGAAAACTGAATATTTTGTTAGTAGAGTCAACAGAACTTGTCAACTGATTGTATGTGAGCGGTGAGACAGAGAAAGTACGAGTAACTCCAGCTATCATGCCCATTTTACAGATGGGGAAATGAGGCTCCATGAGCAGTAGTGACTTGCCCAAAGATACAGTTACAAATTTTCTTTTTTTTTTTTTAATCACTGTATTTCCCATGTCAGCATGGGTGCCTGGCATATTATAGGCACTTGATAAATATTGTCTAATAAAGGAATGAGCCTCCGAGCAAAGCAGGCGTCCTGTACTGTCTGGGAAAGAGCTTCCAGATGGGGAGGCAGGATATCTGGGTTCTAGTTCTGGTTGTTCCTAGTGTCCCTTCATGATCTGGGAAAGGTCTCTGCATTTTTAAGGAACTTCATCTGTGCTGGGGCATTTGCCTCAGTCTCCAGGGGATTTTTTTTTTTCTCTTTCAGAATTTGACCAATCACCTGAGGCAGGCTAAGTAGGAAGTGGGGGGGGGGGGTGGTACTCGCTCCTGACCCGCGGGTCTGCAGCCCTCACCTTGGTACTGGAAGATGTCATGCGTGTTCAAGGGCACCCCGGGGTACGTCTGTTCCACCGAGCCGGCGCTCCTGGGATCCACGGTCTGCGTCTTCACGTCGAAGCTGCAGGAAGGTGGTGAAGAAACAGGTGGTGAAGAGACAGGTGCTGAGCCGCAGGGCGGGGTGGGCGGATGTCGCCCGAGGTCCCCCTGCCGGCGGTCCGCGGTCGCGTGACTCTCACCTCCAGAAGCGCTGCCTGCTGAACAGCAGCACCTTACCCCCGCCTTGCGGGAGGGCGCCGGTGACTTGGGTAACCTCGGGGCCCAGGCCCAGCTTGTCCAGACGCCTCGGGCCTACCACCGACGTGCCTGTGTACACCCACACCTGGCGCCCTGCAGGGGAGAAGAGCCACGTCGGTCTGGGGGCAGGGAGTGGACACACATTGCTCTTGAATGTCAAGGGGAAGAACCCAGCGAGGCCTTTCTGCGCCCGAGGTGCCCGCAGTCTCGGCGCCCACGGAGGAGACCGGCTGGGCCGGACGGTGCAAGGGGACGGCGACGATCTGCGCCAGAAGGGGGCGCCTTTTTCCTAATCCGCGTAAACTTTCACGGATTTATACTCGGTCTCTTGGCCCTCCTAGATTGGCGAGGATGAGGATGGCGGGAGCGGAGGAAGAAAAAGGAGGAAACTAACCAGAGAAGAAGAAAGTCTTCTTGGTGAGCTGGTCCTCAAAGGCGGAGTCCAGCTTGCGGGGCAGCGCAGGCCACGTGTCGGTGATAAGGAAGGGGCCCTGCACCCGGCGTCCCTTGCCCTTGGAGAATCGCCAGTACTTCCTGAATGAGAAAAGGGAGCAGCGGGGCACTGAATTTTGAACCCGAGGCCAGTGGGCGGAGAGGGGCAGGCAGATGCCCCTCCAAGTCCCCCCCACCCCCCCAGCCACACATCCAAGCCCGCTCACCCTTCCTTGAAGAAATGCAAGTAGTTCCTGATCTCTGCGATGGCGTCGAAGATGTTCACTTTGCATATATCCTCTGCCGGATCCACAGGCACTGTAGGGGCCTCAGAAGGGCCAGCAGTGGGGGGACCCGTGGGGCCAGCTGCAGGGGGGCCTGTGGGGCCAGCAGTGGGGCGCTCGGAGGGGCGGGTGGTGGGAGGACCAGTAGCGCAGACGGTGGGCGGGGCGGTGGGCTGGGCGGTTGGAGGCTGTGGCTGAGGTTCAGGCCGAGGACCTAGAGAGACGGGAGAGACGGCGGCATCCGGATGAGATACCTCTATTCCTGCACACATCTCTGCTGGTGGAATATATGCCACCCCAAACCCCACCAGTTAGGCGTTTAGCACTCCCTCTCCTCACTTTGGGTGCTGCCTTCCCTCAATCACACTGACAAGCCCATTCCCCACCCCACCCCCATCCATTCACCTTTCATTCTAGTCATGTTTGTCCAATCCCTGGGCTGTGTAGGAACCCAAAGGGCCTTAGGGACACAGGACATGCAGGAGCTCTCCCTCCCCCTCCAGGGTGGTGGGAAAGAAGTGTTTTTTGAACGCCAAACTTACTGCTAAGAGCTTTATAAATTCGCATTAGCTCATTTGACTTAAAAAAAAAAAAACATCAAGTAGATTCTTTAATATCTCCATTTTTAAATGAAGGAATAATATTAATGATCATAAGTGATGATAACAAAATATTAAACACTCATATGGTGTCTACTATATGTCAGGCATTATTCTAACTCACTCAAACCTCCCAACAACCCTATGAGCAGGTGCCATTTCACAGGTGAGAAAATTGAGAGGTGAAGTAACTTCCACGGTCACCTAGCCAGGAAGTGGCTGGACTGGCTTTTGAACCCACATCTGTCTAGACTCAGTCTAGAGTCTACGCTCTTTATCACCATCTCCAAGCAATGACCAGGCAGCAATTGGACCCACTGGCCCCAGGCTTTCCCACAGATAAACGTTGAGGTCCCCCCTGCCCACCTCCCTCCGTTTCCCCATTGTGGGTACTGCGACAAAGCCCCGCCCCTTCCTCCATCCCTGCCCCCAACCTCACCGTACAGATGCTGGATGCCCTTCACGTCGTCTTCATGCAGGGGGGGACCCTCGGTGAAGCTGTACATGGGGTACATGAGCGCTTCTGGCACCGATGAATGATCTAAACCCAGCGCGTGGCCGAACTCATGGGCGGCCACAAGGAACAGGCTGTATCCTGGAGGAAAGAGAGGCCCTGGGATGTGAGTCCTGGCCCTCCCTCCCCCAACACCAATGCCCCCAACCTTGGAACCCTGTTCACCTTGGTCCGGGCAGAAGCCCCACTTCTTGTCTCTGTCAAAGTTCGAAGTGGTGGCGCACCAGAGGTGCCCATCTCCGCGGCCCTCCCTGGTGCACGTCGAGTACTGCTTGCCCAGGAAGATGAAGGGGAAGACACACGGCTCCCCAGCGGAGTTGCCCCCGGTCACCGCGGAATCGACTGGAGACAGGAAGCGCCTTGGGTGAGCCAGGTGGGTGGGCCCAGTAAGGAACCAGGGCGGGCCAAACTGGGAGCTAGATAATCCTGGTGTCCTATTTTAAAAGCCTAGGGGACGCTGGGGATGCAGCTGAGCCCGGGCTAGGGTGGTGGGCGGGGCCTGCCGACGGAGACTACAGGAGAGGCAGCAAGCTGGACTAAAAGGCCAAGCCGCAGGGGTGCGGGGTGGGTTGGGGCGGCACGTGGACGTCAGGCCGAGACACCGTGGTCCTGAGGACCAGCGTGTAGTGGAGAGACAAACCGATGGGCAGAGGAGCCCCATTTCGGGGACCAATGCGAAACTAAGTGGGGCGGGCCTGAGTCTGGCAGGCGGGGCAGAGGTACCTCGGGTTGGGCAGAAGCCGAAGAGTTTGTCCTGGTCGTAGTTGGCGGTGGTGGAGCACCAGCGGTAGCCGTCCGAGCGGCCGTCGGTGGTGCACGTGGAGTAGGAGCGGCCCTCGAAGGTGAACGGAAACACGCAGGGCTTGCCGTCCCCATTGCCGTCCTGGGTGTAGAGTTCTGGGGAGACCCACACAATTACCCGAAGATGCCATGAGTATACTGACCCCCACTCTGTGTCCTCCATTCCTCCTGTACCCATTTCACAGATGAGAAACTGGCCCCAGAGAACGAGAGGCTGACTTGCAGGCCGCACAGCCCTAGTGGCAGAGCCGGGATGAAACTCTAGGGTTCTGGCCCCTCGAGGGGGTGGGCGCCGCTCACCCCCGCCGCGACCCCGCACTCACTCTCGCTGGGGCAGAAGCCGAACCGACGGTCGGTGTCATAGTCGGCCGTGGTGCTGCACCAGGGCGTGTCATCCGAGCGGCCGTCCGTGGTGCAGGCCGAGTAGGAGCGGCCCTCGAAGGTGAAGGGGAAGTGGCAGGGGGCGCCATCTGCGTTTCCGAAGTGGGTCGGAACCACTGCGGGAGGAGGGGGACGGGGTCAGGGTGGCCGGTGATGAGTGTGAAAAGAGAAGGGAGTGGGGGCCGGGGCGGCTCAGGATCTCACCGACGCCCTTGCCCAGAGTCCATAACTCTTCATCGTCGAAGTGGGCATCTCCCTGAATGCCCGGGCCGGGAGGAAAGGCGTGAGCCAGGAGCCCGTTCTTCCCATCGAAGGGATACCCATCTCCGTGCTCTGGGGAAGCAGGTGGGGAAGAAGGGCGTTAGCTGAGCGCAGCCGTGCAGATTGCGCGCTGCGCAAGGGCGCTGCCTCGAGTGTGGGCGGAGACCCGCCCCGGAGCAGAGGTCCGAGCCTCCAGCCCCCGCGCTGTGCCGCGCGGGGCGGGAGGGGGCGCACGGGGGACTCAGAGCCGGTCCACCGCCCGCCCTACTCCCTCCGCGGTCCTCCCTGCGCTCTCCCCGTCCGAGACCCTCCTGGCCTTCCCCTTCTCGCGCTCTCACCCCTAACACCAAACTGAATGAGGATGTCGGCTTCGGGGCCGTACACGCGAGTGAAGGTGAGCGGCGTCACCGCGCTCCAGACCGCGAAGGCTCGGGCAAAGGCGTCGTCGATCACGTCGCGGGGCAAGTCTTCCGAGTAGTTTTGTATCCTGGGGGGGAAAGGCAGGAGGCTAGAGGTCAGAAGTGAGGCCGGCGCCCGGGGCAGTAGCAGCGACACCCGGTGTGTCAGCGACCTCAGCA
The DNA here is from genome assembly GCF_018345385.1 of Vulpes lagopus. Taxonomy (NCBI): domain Eukaryota; kingdom Metazoa; phylum Chordata; class Mammalia; order Carnivora; family Canidae; genus Vulpes; species Vulpes lagopus. The sequence goes on from NC_054841.1 coordinate 14,512,963, forward strand.
AGCGCAGGGCTCCCTGCGCTCCGCGCTTGCATCTACAAAGCGCTCTCAGACGCATTTTTCTCTTGGGACGCTCACAATGGCCCTAGCAGGAAGATTCAAGGGTGCGTGCGAGACCCATTTCCCTGAAGGAGAAACAGGGGCTCAGAGGTGGAGCCACTTGCCCCAGGCTGCCCATTTAAACCCAGGGACCCGTCTAAGGATGAGATCACCGCCCGCGCGGGGTCTGGCCCTCCCGCCCGGGTCCAGCGCCTCCGCGGAGCCCGGCCGCGCACCAGTAAGTGATGTCGCGGTGGTGCCACTTGAGGTCGCCCTCAAAGGTCTGGAATTTGCCCAGGTCCGGGACGCCGCAGCGCGGGGCCCGCATGGCCTCCAGGGTGGTTTTGTCCAGCTCTCCAGTCTCGGGCAGAGCCAGGCGCCTCTGGAGAAGCCGCAGCCCGCGACTCAGGGACTGCTTGTCGTTGCTCAGCTCGGCCACGTGAGTGTAGCCATAGCGAAACAGATATTCCTGTGGATGGAGGAGCAAAGATATTCCAGAGCCCTGATTCTTTCTCTGCCCTATGTGGCTGGATTGCATCTGGCCAGGCACTCAGGGACTAGCGACTACACAGGACTTGGTACCTTGGATACCTGTACTAATGCCCACCCACCCATTAACTCCCTTAATATCCCTGAGATATCCTCAGCTCCTTCCCAGCCTGGATGCCCCTGGCCCGTGCCTATCTCGGGGGCTCCCTAGCATTTAGCCCTGTCTACCTCCAGCCCATGCCCACTCTGGAACCCTCCAATGCACCACCACCCCCATTTTAGCCATTCCTGGCCATCACTGTCCAGAGCCTCTGCAGGACCCCCCAGGCCCTGATCCTGGACACCTCTATTCTCCAGACATGCCCATCACCCCCAGCTTGCCCCAAGGTATCTCCTTCCAGGCCACATGCCCTCCCTGTGACTCCTGACCAGCCCTCTCTAACTCCAGACCGGGGGATTAGCCTACCTCTGCCAGCTCCTTGTCAGTGAGATTAGTTCTCAGTTCTCCTGGAAAGACCACAACGGTGGGCTTGTGTGGTCTGGGAGCTGCAGAGCAGCAGGCCAGCACCAGGAACACCAGGACCAGGGGCTGCCTGGGGTTCATGGTAAGGGTAGTGGTGTGTCTAGCTACTAGCTGACACTGTGAGGGGTTTAAGAAGGCACTGTTCACTGAATCAGTAACCCCGCCCCTCCCTGGCAAGCAGGGGCTGACTCAGGGGATGGGGTGTGTTGGGGAGGGGGGCGGCCCCAGCATGAGAAGGCAAAGAAAGGGCTTACACCACGTCCTCCTCTACCCCCTGCGCACAGTTCCCACTGCCGAGTCAGGCAGGACCCCCGACCCACAGGAAACCACAGGCCCATAGGGGAAGGGTTGGGTTTTGCAAACTGCAGAGCTTGTGGGAACTGAATGAAAGCAAGGGAGAGAGTTAAGGCTACAGGACTCCCTGAGCTCACCACCCAAAGGCCCCAAGTGGTCAGCCCAAGGGCAAGGGATGGAAGTTTCCCCAAGGCCTCTTCCTGAGCCCAGCAATCCCCCTTCCCACACTGCTGGGATCCATCCTCTTTTCCCTTCCCTGGAAGCCTTTCTCAGCAGCTTCCTCCCCCTACCCCACCTCAAGGCGGAAGGAGTGGGCTCCCTCAGGCAGGGATTGGGGAATTCCAGCTCAGCAAGCCCTGTCTTCCAAGGGGAGTAAAGGGGGAAGTGCAGGGCATCTGGAAACCAGCAGACAGGCTTCACTCTTCTCCAGGGCTCCAGACAAATGTCCTCCACTCACTCTGAATTTGCTTCCTCAACTGTAAAAAAGGGCCCTTTGTCCCTAAATTGATGTGAGGACAAAATGAGATCAAACACAGAAATGCGGGATCCCTGGGTGGCGCAGCGGTTTGGCGCCTGCCTTTGGCCCAGGGCGCGATCCTGGAGACCCGGGATCGAATCCCACGTCGGTTCCCGGTGCTTGGAGCCTGCTTCTCCCTCTGCCTGTGTCTCTGCCTCTCTCCCTCTCTCTGTGTGACTATCATAAATAAAGAAAAATTTTAAAAAAAAACACAGAAATGCTTACCGCAGTGCACGTCGCAAGTCCCCAATAATGGCCATGGTCGCTTTTAATTACGGGCCAAGATAGGGATTCCAACTTGGGATCAGGAGATTGGGGACTTGGACTCCAATCTGCCCCGTGTGACTTACAACAAATGCCTTCCCATCTCTCTAGGTTTGGGACTCTTCAACTGCAAAACGGGGCAGGGTGGATGATGGGTTGAGGGGTGGGTAGCATTCAGTTCTCCACCCCCCCTCACGCCCCCCCACCCCCCCACCCCCGCTGCACTGAGCATGGAGCTCCAGCCCCAGAGTTTCCCCAGTATGGGTCCCTCCCTTCTCTCTTCCCCACCAGCCCCTTTAGAGAAGGGTCTGTGTTTGCCTTCCTGGAGGCATCACTTGGGAAAGGCAACATAATAACCCAAGAAGTGGGGTGCCTGGGTTGCTCAGTCAGTTAAGCATCTGCCTTCAGCTCAGATCATGGTCCCGGGGTCCTGCGATACAGCCCTGTATCAGGCTCCCTGCTCCATGAGCAGCCTGTTTCTCCCTCTGCCTGCCGCTCCCCCTGCTTGTGTTCTCTCTCTCTCAAATAAATAAATAAAATCTTAAAAAAAAAAAAAAAAAAACAAGAATATGGATTTAAAGGGCTCACTATGTGCCAGGCACTTTCTTTTTCTTCTTCTTTTTCCTAAAAGATTTTATTGGGCAGCCTGGGTGGCTCAGCAGTTTAGCGCCGCCTTCAGCCCAGAGCCTGATCCTGGAGACCCAGATCCAATGAGTCCGACATTGGGCTCCCTGCATGGAGCCTGCTTCTCCCTCTACCTGTGTCTCTGCCTCTCTCTCTCTCTCTCTCTCTCTCTCTCTGTCTCTCATGAATTAATAAATAAAATCGTTTTTTAAAAATTTTATTTATTTATCTGAGAGGGAGAGCATGAGCAGGGGGAGGGGCAGAGGGAGAGGCAGAGGGACAAGCAGACTCCTAACTGAAAGTGGACCTGATGCAGACTCCATCCTAGGACCTGAACCCAAGTCAGATGCTTAACCAACTGAGTCACCCAGGCACTCCTATTGGGAACTTTCTATGCTTATCTAATAAATGAATCTGTGAGGTGAAGATACTTCCCTTATAGGAAAATTGAAGGTTTAGAATTCACAAATTAATGAGCATTGGCTTTGGAGTCATCCAGCTCTGGTGTTCAATTCCTGCTCTGCCATCACCCAGCTGTGTCGCCTTGAGCAAGTCACTTCACCTCAGAGCCATATTAATCATCTATTTCTTTTTTAAAAAAGATTTTATTTATTTATTCATGAGAGACACACAGAGAAAGAGAGAGGCAAGGACACAGGCAGAGGGAGAAGCAGGCTCCATGCAGGGAGCCTGACCTGGGACTCAATCTGGGGTCTCCAGGATCACACCCTGGGCTGAAGGCGGCGCTAACCCACCGAGCCGCCACGGGGCTGCCCTAATCATCTATTTCTTGAGATTCACTGTGTGGAGTACTGTGAAAACTTCCCTATAAGCATCTCATTTCATCCCCACCACCATCTATAGGTAGATTTATTTATTGTTTTTTAAGATTTTATTTATTTATTCATGAGAGACACAGAGAGGGAGGCAGAGACAAAGGCAGAGGGAGAAGCGGGCTCCTTGCAGGGAGCCAGATGCAGGGCTTAATCCCAGGATTCCAGGATCACCACCTGAGCCAAAAGCAGATGCTCAACCACTGAGCCACTCAGGTGCCCCTGTGAGGTAGATTTAATGAGCACCCTTCCTACTTTTAGAGGACACTGAGGTTAAGAGCAGTTAAAGAACTTGCTTATGACCACACAGCAAGTTAGTTCACCAAACCAGGATTCAAGCCTAAGGCTGCCCAGTTCTGAAGTCTTTTTTTTTTTTTTTAATTGTTGTTCAATTTGAACCAGTTCTGAAGTCTTTCATCTTCATCACCATTTACCGAGGAGTGAGATGGCCAGAGGAGGAGGGGAAGGAGCTCGGGGAAGAGAGACCAAAAACTCAACGCTTTCTCCCCTGATCCCCTGCACCCACCCAAGAACAGAGCAGGCTCAGGCCTTTGGGGAATCAGAGGTTAGGACAGGGTACCTAGGGGGACCATATTCTATTCCAGAATTGAAAGTGTGCAGTCATCGAGCAATATCATTTTATTTTTTGAAAGATTTCATTTTTTTATTTGAAAGAGAGAGCACAAGGAGGGGCAGAGGGAGAGAGAGAGAGAGAAGCAGGCTCCCTAGTAACAAGGAGCCTAATGCAGGACTCAATCTGAGGACCCTGGGATCATGACCTGAGCTGCAGACAGACGTTTAACCGACTGAGCCATGCAGATGCTCCAAGCAATATATCATTTTAGAGATGGAAATAAAGAGACTCTCCAATCAAGGGGGTCTTCATCTGGTGGCAGACTCAAGCTTTAGAAGATTCCATGAATCACTCCCAACTTGCCATCAACAGTTTAAAATATGTCATATCAGGGATCTCTGGGTGGCTCAGTGGTTTAGCGCATGCCTTTGGCCCAGGGCGTGATCCTGGGGTCCCGGGATCAAGTCCCACTCCCGGCTCCTGGCATGGAGCCTGCTTCTCCCTCCTCCTGTGTCTCTGCCTCTCTCTCTCTCTCTCTATCATAAATAAATAAATAAATCTTTAAAAAAATAAAATATGTCATATCTATGTATGTATGTTGTGTTTCTCAAATTTAACACTATTGACATTTGGGGCCAGATAATTATTTGTTTTGAGGGTCTGTCCTGTGCATCATAGGATGTTTAGTAGCATCCCCAGCCTCTACCCACTAGGTGCCAGGAGCACCTCCCCCTGCCAGTTGTGACAACCAGAAATGTTGCCAAACATTGCCAAACGTCCCCTAGATGGGTGGGAGGGGCAAAATCACCACCAGTTGAGAACCACTAATATATGTTGATTTTTTATATAAAGGACCCAAAACTTTTCTCATATATCCAAACCGGTGATAATTATCCTTAAATATTCAAGTATTTGTTGAGTTTTTATGGGCCAGACATTGTGCTAAAAATTTGGGAATACTGTACTGACCAAAATGTGGTCATGGAACTGAGCCCAGTAGGGAAGAAACTGAATAATTAATTACCAGAGAGACCAACATCACAAGGGGATGGTGTACTAATCTACTCCAATTACCCCCATCAGGCAGATGAGGAAACTAAAGCCCAGAGTAGAGAATTTACCTCTCTTGGGTCACAGAGCAAGGACAGCATGAGTGGCACAATAAGGAGTGGTAGCAATGAGCCTGCCTTGTGAGCCAGCCAAGCGACTGAAGTTCTAATCTCAGTTCTGGCACCAACTTGCTGTGTGATCTGGGCAATTGGCATAACCTGTCAATTTCCCCTAGATTACATCTGGGTATTTACATCTGTAAAGTGGGTATTAGCATTACCCTCAGTTTCCCCATCTGTAAAATGGGCGTAATAATAGGAGGTAATACCTCATTGTAAGGGTCAAATTAACGCATATAAAGTGCCTGTCATATGGTAGTAAGTGCTTGCTGCTGTTTTAATTATGTTGGCCTCCAGGCTGTTTTTACCAAATGCAGGGGCAGGAGGAGAGCACCCAGCCAGGAACCCCTGGCTTGATTCCTGGAGTCAATCCAAACAAGAACCCTCCTTTCCTCACCCCCTTCCAACTTCCTCCTTTACCCACTGGCAACCCAGCCCCCATCAAGAGGAACTTAGGAGAGTGTGGCTTTCAACACAGCAATGGCAGGAAGTGGTTCTGGTTACCACATCCCCTTCCCCACTTCCCTCAGCCCCTCCTTCCAACACCACAAGTTTAGCCAAGGCCCCAGGAAAGGAGGCAGAGAGCAGGATATTCCTCCAGGTGGTTACCCCTTGACCCTGACCTAAGGTCATAGCATGGACTTTACACCCCTCCCCCAGGTGGAGGTCCCATAAGATGGGGAGGGGGCTGTTCCTGGAGCCCTGAGTCACCAGCTGGATGACACAGCCCCGCAGGCTGCTGTTAGTAACACCAGACCCCCAGACCCGGGTCAGCCTCACGAGGTAAGGAACCTCTCCCCCAGTGTAGGATGGGGGATTTCCAAGCCTGTTCCTCCTGAACCTACCGAGGATGGGAGGGGCAGCCAGGCCTGAGGTGCCCTGGCAGGAAATGGGAAAGACACTTGTGCGTGTCTGTGATGAAGCAGAAAGGTGTGTACACTACAAGACAGTGCCCCAGGGAAGAGCATCACCCAAGTACCCACCGCCACCCACAAACGTACCTACCATCCCTAGCCCCAGGGTGGTGGCAATCACCGGGCTCTTGTAGGCCTTAGTAATAATGTCTTGCCTCCCACTGTCTCTATTGAGCTCCTTCAAAAGGAAACCATATAGTAGAGACTTTGGAATCAGACCTTCTGGGTTCAAATTCCAGCTCCTACTACATCTGGTGGTGTGACCTTAGATAAGTCACTTTGCTTCTCTGTGTCTCCACAGCCTCATCTGTAAAATGGGGGGAGAACAGCCCTCACTCAAAGGGTCATGGTGAGGATTAAATGCTATTATACATAGCAAGTTTTTGTACACAGTAGGTACACCTACCAGAAAAACATGTTAGCTGTCATGATTCTGTTGCTCTAATGTTCTCTCCTTTATGAATTAGGATTCATGCTCTTCTTTCACTGGTGAGGAATCTTTGAGGCTCAGGGAGTTGCCCAAGTCCATGCAGCTAGCCAAGGGCAGGCCTGGGATTCCATCCAGACCTGACCCTGGCACCCTGTTCTTTCCACCACATTTGGCATGGGCCGATAGCCATAGCCACCCCGGTGGCCAACAATTCTGATAGTCAATGCGCAGCCCACTTAATGCTTTATCCAGTGCTGTCATGTACCTTATCCCATCTGATTTGCACCAAATGGCAGAACTTCTTAACATTTTATTAGAATCTGAGCTTTCATGGGAAGCCGAGACTGTAGCCCATTTCCAAGGCGACAGACCCAAGGCTGAGAAAAATGCTTCAAGTTGCTCACTGTCACATAGCTGGTGAGTGACAGAGCTCCTGCGCAAGCTTTCTGACTCCAAATCCCGTGCTAAGATCAGGTCACTGGATCTGACAAGAAGGAAGTCAGTGGGGAAAGCAGCCTCAGCATGGGGTGGGGTGCCCAGAAGTCAAGCTGGAGAGACCAATAGACAGAACAGGTGTGGAGTATTTGGGTGGGTCCTGTAGGGGGAAATAATTGGGGGAATAAAAAGGAAAGTGAAAGATTAAGGTAGCTGGACAGGGCAGAGAACAGTGTAAGGGAGTTTCCATTATGGTGAGAGGTTCATGTCTTCAAGAGGGGATAATCCTGTGGAGGGAGAGTTGTACCAATTGAGGGGGAAAGAGGATGAGCCTGGGACTGGCAGCCCCTGTCAGTGTATTCCCACTGGCTATGCATGGGTTCCAGCAAAACAGGTGCAGCCCCCCAAATACACATTTAAAAGATTCTTCGGTTGGTTGTTTTTTAGATTTAGACTCTATTTTTTTAGAGAAGCTTTAGTGGGTTCACAGCAAAACTGAGAAGAATGCACAGAGAATTCCCATATACCCCCTGCCTCCACATATGCGCAGCTTCCCACATTACCAATGTACATTCGTTACAATCCATGAACCTGCATCGACACATCATTATAACCCAGAGTCCTCAGTTTACAATTAGGGGCTCACTCGTGGTGCTGTACATTCCATTGGGTTTGGACAAATGCATAATGACATGCATCCATCATTATGCTCTCATACTGGGTAGTTTCACTGCCCTAAAAATCCTCTGGACTCAGCTTATTCATTCCTCCCCACCACAAAGACTGTTTTCGATATTTGAAAAAAAAAAATCCTTTAAGTAGCCACCATGGGAAATATTGGATCTTTGGTGAACTTCCTTATATAGTCATTTCAGGATTTAGTGTTGTTTTACTCTGACATATGGGGAAGGGCATCATATTCTCAGGGATAGCAGCCCCTAAAAGTCTAAATCTGGTCCTGTTCACAATGGGGAGGGGGTTGGGGAAAGCCCTAATCCTTGGAAATTCCAGGTTAAATATTTAGTGGTCAAACATTAATCCTAGGTTAAACATTCAGGCAGTGCTGGCCTGAATTGAGAGCCCTGGGGACCAGAGGGGGAGGGAGAAGTCCACACTGCACACAGGGAAACTGGTGACTTCTTTGCTGCATTTCTAAACCTGGGTTGAGCCCCTACTCTTGGCCAGGCATGCTTTCTCATGCATCTTCTAGTTCAGCAGTTCTCCAAGTGTAGTCCCAGGACCAGCAGCATCAGCACCACCAGGAATTTGTTAGAAATGCAGATTCTCAACTGCTCCCACCCCAGAATTACTGAATCAGCATCCCTGGGTGGGACCCGGCAGTCTTTGTTTTAAAATGTATGGTCAGGGATCCCTGGGTGGCGCAGCGGTTTGGCGCCTGCCTTTGGCCCAGGGCGCGATCCTGGAGACTCGGGATCGAATCCCACGTCAGGCTCCTGGTGCATGGAGCCTGCTTCTCCCTCTGCCTGTGTCTCTGCCTCTCTCTCTCTCTCACTGTGTGCCTATCATAAATAAATAAAAAATTAAATTAAAAAATAAAAATAAAAAATAAAATGTATGGTCAAAGGGGTGGCTGGGTGGCTCAGTCGGTTAAGCATCCAACTCTTTTTTTTTTTTTAAGATTTTACTTTTTTATTTATGAGAGACACAGAGAGAGAGGCAGAGACAGAGGCAGAGGGAGAAGCAGGTTCCCTGCAGGGAACGTGATGCGGGACTGATCCCAAGACCCTTGGATCATGCCCTGAGCTGAAGGCAGACACTCAACCACTGAGCCACCCAGGCGCCCAAGCATCCAACTCTTGCTTTAGGCTCAGGTCAGGATCTCCAGGTTGTGAGATCAGCCCCTCCTCAGGCTCTGGGGTGGGACGCGGAGGAGGTCCTTGCTCAGCAGGGAGTCTGCTTGGGGATTCTCTCCCTCCCCCTCCCCCTACTCACACTCTGTCTCTTTCTGTATAAATAATTAAAATCTTTTTTTTTTATTTTTTATTTATGATAGTCACAGAGAGAGAGAGAGAGAGAGAGGCGCAGAGACACAGGCAGAGGGAGAAGCAGGCTCCATGCACCGGGAGCCCGATGTGGGACTCGATCCCGGGTCTCCAGGATCGCGCCCTGGGCCAAAGGCAGGCGCCAAACCGCTGCACCACCCAGGGATCCCAAATAATTAAAATCTTAAATAAATAAATAAATAAATAAATAAATAAATAAATAAATAAGGTAGGAATCTAGGTCTTTCTGACTGTAAAGCTGATGCTCCTCACCACAGCATTATAATGAGAGATGACTTCAAATATTTAACAACCGGGACCCTGACCAATCAGACTGATTGTATCCAAGGAGCTTCAGGAGGCCCCTCATTGGGTGGAGGGGTGGAAGGAGAGAATGATCATTATTAACCCTTTCGTTCTTGGTTCTGTCATTCTAGGAGTCTGGGAAAAGGGACTAGGGCTCTGGGGCATTTAGAAGTTTCAAAGTACCGCCTGTTATCGATGGGTAGGTAAGGAAATTTTTCAGCATTTTAATAACTGGTGCTTACCACTGAACACCAGCCCTGAGTATATAGTCTGCTTCCCAGGGGAGGTTCCTGAAGCTTGCACACTGGGTAGAGGGCCTGGAGCTAAACAGTCCAAAAGAGATCACAGGTATAACAAATGTCTTATGAGAATACATGTTCAACAGTGCTTCTCAAATTTGGCTGCACATGGGAGTCTCCTAGGATTTTCTTTTGACTAATGATGCCTGGGTTTCATCCCCCCAGAGACTCTGACTTAATTGGTCTGGGTTGCAGCTTGGGCATTGGGCTGTGTTTTTTTTTTTTTTGTTTTTTGTTTTTTGTTTTTGTTTTTTGTTTTTTTTAAGAGAACAATCCTATACAGGTTCCCTGAAGCCTGGGAGACCTTCCAGATTAAGAATCCCTGGCTTGCAGGGGATCCCTGGGTGGCGCAGCGGTTTGGCGCCTGCCTTTGGCCCAGGGCGCGATCCTGGAGACCCGAGATCGAATCCAACGTCGGGCTCCCGGTGCATGGAGCCTGCTTCTCCCTCTGCCTATGTCTCTGCCTCTCTCTCTCTCTGTGTGTGTGTGTTACTATCATAAATAAATAAAAATTAAAAAAAAAAAAAAGAATCCCTGGTTTGCATTGGTATTTCCCAAGGCTGAGGACTTTTTAAAAACATACAGATTCTCAAGAGATTCGGATTCAGTAATCAGTGGGGCCTGGACCTGGGCATTAGCAAGCCCCTCTGGTATAGAAACCAGTGACAGGGACAGCCCCTGCAGGCCACCGCAACAGAGAGAGGCTCAGAGATTCTAACCCCTCTCTCCCAGCCCACCCCCAACTAGTTGAAGCAACCAAGAACATTTTGCCAGGAAGTATCCAGAACCAATTTCCGCAGTTCTTCCTTCCCCTGTGCTGCAGAGACATTGCTTCAAAGAACATGCTCTGAAACAGTCTAAGACACCCTCCCGCGAGAGCCGTTTCCTGGTTGCGTTTTCGCAGCAGAGCCCAGAGCCGGAGGCCTGCTCTCATTTGCCTTTCTTTCCCATTAATCCTGGGACCCCCTCATTTAGATGCGATCTGCATACATTTGCATATTGAATTCCAGTGCCCCCTCCTCCTCCACCGCCCAACCCTGTGGCAGGTTGGCTGGGTGGGAGGCAATAAAACGAATGTATTCCCGGAGCCCGCTGAGATGTGTTTGAACCTCACGCAGCGCTGGGACTTTGATACACCTGAAGCGGGTTGCCAGGTTGAAGGGAAGACAGCTCACAGGCTCAGCGTGGATGCAGCAGGAAGGCAGACCCAGGAGGCCTCCCGAGGTCTAGAACCAGCAGTTCCACCCAGCTCCTGATGAGAGGCACTGCGGAATTTCTTCAGTGGGAAAAGATGAGAGCAGCAGTAGTTGGGGAGGGGCTTTCCCTTTCAGGGAGGCAGGTGAGATGCCTTCACAACTTCAGAGAGGGCCTGGCTTGGAGACCGCTGGTAAAGTTCTGCCAGCTTTGACCACCAGCTCTGTGAAGCTGCAGCCAAGTGACAGCTGGTCCCACAGGCCTGGATTTGAACTCTATATCTTTGGGTAAATGACTTCCCCTCCCTAAACCACATTTTCCTCATCTTTATAATGGGAATAATAAGCTAATTGCACAGTGATGGGAACCACGGCTTTATTTGATGACTCAGTAATGGAATATCTTTCCCAGGCCCCTTCGGAGGTTAGGAAGGAATCTGCAAACAGGTGCAGGTGGAAGATAGCATGGGGAGCCCAGCAGCCCCACCAGTCCTCACGGACTGTCCCTGCAGTGTGGTTCCAGCCAGGCTCGAGGCTGACCAGATTCCTTTGCTTCTTACTCACTTTCCTAGTCTGGTCTTGAGCCTTCACATCACTGCTGGGAGCCCCCGGAATCCTACCAGATACCTTTCTTTTCACTTAAGGCAGCCCCGACCAGTTGTGACTGCTTGCTGTCAGGGGCCCCAATTGACACAAGGGCCATTCTGTTCCTTCTCAACACCCTGAGTTGCTTTGATTGCAAGCTCCACCATCTGGGTTTCCCAAAGCCTCCCAGATAGGGCGTCCTGCAGTTCCCAGGGGCAACTCCACTGCCACCTGGTCATTCACTCCTCTCTAGCCCTGCTCCTCCCTCCAGGCTCCCCTGCCTGCTTCTGTTCTATTCATAGCACTCTCTCCTCCCTGCTCTTCCCAGTTTCCAAACCATCTGGATAGGCTCCTAGAGTGCCTGCCCCCACCCCACTCCCCTGTCATCCAGTTTACAACCTGTATAATCTTCTTAAATCCAACCCCTCCCCCAATCCATCTACTGGGGCTGCCCTAACAAAGTACCATAGACTGGGGCGGGAGGCTTACACAACAGACATTTATTTTCTCACAATTCTGAGAGGCTTGAAGTTCAAGATCAAGGAGTCAACAGAGTTGGTGACTTTTTTTTAAGATATCTATCTATTTATTTGAAAGAGCAGGAGTAGTGGGGAGGAGCAGAGGGGGGGAGCAGCAGAGGGAGAGGGAGAAGCGGGCTCCCTGCTGAGCAGGGAGCTCAATGACTTGGGACTCAATCCCAGGACCCTGAGATCATGACCTGAACCAAAGGCAGACGCTTAACCAACTGAGCCACCCAGGGACCCCTTATGGGTTATTTCTAAGGCCTCTCTCCTTGGCTAGTAGCCAGCTGTCTTCTTCCTGTGACCCTACATGGGCTCCTCTCTGTAGCTGTGTATCCTCATTTCCTCTTACAAAACGACAATCATACTGGATTAGGATCCACTCTAATGACCTTGTTTTAAATTAATTACCTCTTTTTAAAAATATTTTATTTATTTATTCATTCACAAGAGACAGAGAGAGAGGCAGAGACACAGGCAGAGGGAGGAGCAGGCTCCCCTGCCTGATGTGGGACTCAATCCCAGGACCCCAGGATCACGACCTGGGCCAAAGGCAGACCTTCAACCACTGAGCCACCCAGGCACCCCAATTTAATTACCTCTTTAAAGACCCTGTCTGGGGCAGCCCCGGTGGCGCAGCAGTTTAGCACCACCTGCAGCCTGGGGTGTCCACGTAGGGCTTCCAGTATGGAGCCTGCTTCTCCCTCTGCCTGTGTCTCTGCCCCCCACCCCCCTCTCTCTCTATGAATAAATAAAATCGTTTAAAATTTTTTTAAAAAATAAAAATAAAAAAATAAAGACCCTGTCTCTAAGTATAGCCTCATTCTGAGGTCCTAGGAGTTAGGACTTGGACGTATGAATTGGGAGAAGGGAGCAGAATTCAGCCTGGAACACCCTCCTCCATCCTCTGCATTCTCACTGCTGCTGCTGGAGCTTCAGCCCTACTGTTTCTCACCTGCTAGTGCACTAGCTCAGCTCCTCTAGCCAACCCCACCCCCAGCACCCACATACTCTAGATTCCTCTCCTCAGTCAGCTCTCCCTGACCATGCCTCAGAAATCTTCCATGTCCCCTAGCATCTCCAGAAAAAAGACTGAACTCCTTAGCCTGGCACTCAAGGCCCTTCAGAACCTGGCACAACCTCCTTCAAGAATCATCATGGTGACCAGGGCCAGGAAAAATGGGCACGCTGTCTAGCGCCTTGCTGGTGTCATTCATAATTTACGAAAACAAAGCAAAACAACCAAGTGTTAATTCCTGGACCTACAGCTTTGGCATCACCTGGGAGCTTGTTTGAAATGCGGAATCTTAGGCTGGGGGGGGGGGGGGGCGACCTGCCAAATCAGAATCTGCATCACATACACAGACCCCAAGCAAAACCGGGAAGCTTATAAGCAGCAATGGTATCCAGAGAGGGACTCACAGGAGTGAGACCTTTGATCACCTTGTTGGGTCAGAAACTTGTTTTTGTCCTAACAGAAACATCCAATTCCCAGGAATCTGGGATGTATAGCAGATGATGATTCTGAACAAACAAGTGAACTTGACTTCCCAGGGCTATTAGGAATGCCTAACTCGCAAGTATGAACAAATGAAAGGGTTGCTGGGGATGGTCCCCTGATGGAAAAGGCAAGATTCTTGTTGCTCCTTCCCATTCAGCAAGCATTTATTGAGGCTCTGCTGAGTGCCAGGTTGAATGTTGGGTGTCGGGCAGGTGTGTGGAATGAAAGGGAACAGGAGTTTTGTTCTGTAGGAGTTCACAAACCAGGAAGGGAGAGAGATCACAAAGACACGTACCCACTCCCACTTCTCCTCCACACCCCTTACTTCAGTTCATAGAGGACATCACCTCTGGACCCTGGAGTGCACTCTCTGACTCCCCCTGCCCCCGCCCCAAATCCTTCCCACACCTCCCCCTCCTTGCCCTCCCCCTGTGTCTGGCTCAATCTTATTCATCTTTTAGATTTCAGCTGAGATGTCATTTCTTCCAGGAAAATACTGCTGACCACCCCAACCTGGGAGGTGGGGCTCTTCTGTGCTCTCATGATTCCCCTCAACCCACCACTTCCCTTACTGTGGCATTTTTCATCATTCAGAGTGAATTTCCTGTTTATTCTTCTATCTCTCTTCACAGGCTGAGATATAGTTATGAGGACAGGACCCTTATCTGCTGTGTTCATTATATTTGCAAGTATTTAAGCATAGAAAAATAATAATAATGTTAGTCTGTTTTTTTAATTCATACTATGTGCCAGGAACTGTCTTAAGTATTTATATGTGTTAACTCATTTAATCTTCACAACTACCCAGTGAGTGGGTGCTATTGGTTTTCCCATTTCACAGATGAAGAGATAGAGACACAGAGAAGTTAACTAGCTCACTCAAGGAAACACAGCTATTAAGCAGCAGAGTAGGGATTCAAACCTAGGCAGTCTGACTCCAGAGTCTGCATATTGGAAGAGGGAGTGATAAATTCTAAGGAGAAGTCAGAAGTCAGGGAAGTCTTCAGGAGCAACACTTGAGCCCAGTTTTGAAGAATGCATAGAAGTTTGCCATGTAGAAAAGGAGTGGGGGGTGGGAGCATTTGCCGACTGGACAACCTTCAATTTGTCAATGCACAGCATCTTCCCAAAGGGCAAAGGGAAAGCAATTGACAGCACTCCAGATACTGGCCTGGGAGGGTCAGACAGTGACTGTCTTAGCGTCCAGTTTCAGCTTGAGTCATGCATGAGCGGGTCAAGGCAAGTTACACATGCCCTAGGGTTCTGGTCCTTCAGTCTATGCGTGGGTGAGAAGTACACTCCCCTACCCTCTTGCCTCATGATGCAAGGCTTACTCCTGAACCATGCCCCAATTCCTTGCAGGGATTGCCTCACCACCTCAGAAGGAAGGGCCCAGCAGGCACACCTCCAGGCAGGTACAGACCCAGGATAGCCCTGGAACCTGTGGGAAGAGTCCAGGAGTTTCCCCAAAACCCCACTCAGACTGTCCTCAGCCTGACTTTCAGACTCTGGGAGCCTCCTCTGGCTCGGGTATCTCTCAACCTTTAAAGCCCCAGAATACTTTTAGGAAATTGGATCCCAAGAAAACCTCAGGATATAAGGCAAATTAAGAGGTGTTCTTCAGCTCCCCACTGCCATCAACCCTGTTCTTGGGAGAGCCCCTGAGACCTGACCTAGCCCAGCTACTTCTTTTTACTAACGGGAAAACAGACGCTGGAGGAAGGAAAAAATTTGCCAAGAACACAGGAAGAGT
Organism: Vulpes lagopus; assembly: GCF_018345385.1. Classification (NCBI taxonomy): domain Eukaryota; kingdom Metazoa; phylum Chordata; class Mammalia; order Carnivora; family Canidae; genus Vulpes; species Vulpes lagopus. The sequence continues at coordinate 14,528,226 of NC_054841.1, forward strand.
CAGGCCTGACACCTGGGTGGCAACTTGTTGCAGGGGTCTTGTCTCACAGAGTTGAAGAATGAATCTCGGGGACACAAAAGGGTGAAGTGAAAGTTTATTAGTGAAGAGGAGAACAGAAAGGAAAGAAAGAAAAAACTCTTTTGGGGTGAGAGAGGTCCCCATGGGTTGCCACTCAGGGCTTTTATGGTGGGTCTTTTATAGAAAACTGATCAGGGACCTTGGTAAATATCTTGTCTATAACATTTATCACAAACAAGATGGATTTGTAAATATCATGAAAATATCCCATCTATTAGAACAAACAAGGTGGATTTGTTATGTTCCCTTCTCTCTGGCTAATATCTCCTCTATAACATTTCTCCACATCTGGGATTTCCATGAACCTGGTTAGTAGCCTCCTGCCAGAGCCTAGGCTGGGAAGTCAGGGGCCTCCTGTTCTCTCCCCGCCTATACCTTAACCCTTTCCTTACTCATCCTGAGTTCAAGGAGAAGAGGCAAGCCCTCTTCTTGATAAGCAGCACCATCTCCCCTGTCCTTTCTGTCCTGGCCTCTGGAATGCAATTGGAAGACTCTACCCTCTGCCTTTGTTCCTACCATTCATTCATTCAGTCAGTCAGCAGATATTTATTAGGCTCCTTCTAAGTGTCAGGCACTGAGAAGGGCCCCCGAACTCAGTGGGTGACAGAGTGATGTGTGTAAGACAAACACATTCACAGACATTGACAATCCGCTTTGACAAAGCCACAGCGATGACCATCTGACCATCCATCCCTCATTCTCAGGGCCTAGTACAAAGTAGGCACCCAATAAATATGTGTGGAGCACAGAGGAAAAAGTGATGTAGGGATGGTGAGCTGACAGGGGTGAGGGCCAAGTTAGACTTCAGAGCCCCTCCCTCTCTGACCCACCACCACTCAGTACCTTGGATGGTGTAACGATGGTGATGATGACAGGCTAAGGACAAGAAAACTCAGACCCACAGGCTGCCTGAGCTCTCAGCTTTGTGAGACCCAGACTCTCTGACCCAATGGCTACCAGGTCCATGCCTCTGTCTCAATTTAAATTAATTAAAATTAAATATGTAAAATTCAGTTCCCCAGACTCACTAGCCACATTTCCAGGGCTTCAAAGCCATATATGGCCAGTGGTGATCTCACCAGACAGTACAGATTAAAGAACACTGGCATCACCATAGAAAGTTCTTTTGAACTGTGCTACTAGTCTATAGCAGCAACTCGCAGATTTTGAATTTCAGGGACTATTATATGTTCAAAAGTATTTGGGAAAGGACATAGATTGCCAATTCTTTGGGTGTCTGGCTGGCTCAGTTGGTAGAACATGTAACTCTTGATCTCAGGATTGTTAAGTTCTAGCCCCATGTTGAGTGTAGGGATTACTTTAAAAAAAAAAAAGAGGGGGGATCCTTGGGTGGCTCAGCAGTTTAGTGCAGCCTTCAGCCCAGGGCCTGATCCTGGAGTCCCAGGATCAAGTCCCACGTCTCGTTGGGCTCCCTGCATGGAGCCTGCTTCTCCCTCTGCCTGTGTCTCTGCCTCTCTCTCTCAGTCTGTGTCTCTCATGAATAAGTAAATAAATCTTTAAAAAAAAAGATGGGCCCTTAATATTAAATTTAACATTATGACACTATTTCCCTTCATTTTGCTAAGAATCCGCAAACACATCTCATCATAGATAAGCACCAGGTACAGATGGACTGCATCAGAATCACCAGGAGAGCTTTAAAAAATCCAGAATCCCAGACAGAGAGGTCACGGAGAAAGGATAAGGAGTCCAGAAATAGACTTGAATACATGTGGGAATTTAGTATATGCTAAAGGTGGCATTTCAAATTAGTGGGGGAAGACAGATTATTCAATATGGTGTTGGTTCAACTGGCTAGCCACTTGGAAAAAAATAAAGCTGTATCTCTACCTCATTCCAATTTACCAAAATAAATTCCAGATGGATGAAAATGTTAATTAAGGAGAAAAAAAAACACCACCCTAAAAGGACTACAAGAAAATGTGAGACGTTTTCCTTTTATAATCTAGAGGTAGGAATTGCCTTTAACCAACATTTACTGAATACTTAATCTTTAACTTTGTGCTTGGTGCTAGAGATGGGAAGGATGGTTGCCCTCCAGGAACTCATACTACTGAGGGTGATCTAAAACACTGCTTCCCAGGTTGTAAGGTTTCACTAACCATAATAATACTATTTTAAATTCATTGCTTTTTAATAATCTTAGACTGAGGAAAACATTTCTATGCACCATAGAAAATCACTATACGGAAATCACAAAGCTATTATGAAAAAAAGATTAATTAATTTTACTACATAAAAAAACAAATGGCCAAAAAACAAAAAAACAAATGGCCCTGATGGGCAGGGAAATGAAAATAGATTGCTCAATGGGTATGAGGTCTCCTTTGGGGGTGATAAAAATATTTTGGAACTAGATAGAGGTGGTGGTTGCATAACATTATGAGTGTATTAAATAGTACTGACTTGCAAACTTTAAAATGATTAATTTTCTGTTATGTGAATTTCACTTCAATTTAAAAAAATAAATAGGAATGCAATTTTTTTTTAAAAAATTATTTATTTATTTATGATAGTCACACAGAGAGAGAGAGAGAGAGAGAGAGAGGCAGAGACACAGGCAGAGGAAGAAGCAGGCTCCATGCACCGGGAGCCCGATGTGGGATTCGATCCTGGGTCTCCAGAATCGCGCCCTGGGCCAAATGCAGGTGTTAAACTGCTACGCCACCCAGGGATCCCTAGGAATGCAATTTTTATTTTTTATTTTTTTTTTAAATTTTTTTATTTATTTATGATAGGAACACAGTGAGAGAGAGAGGCAGAGACACAGGCAGAGGGAGAAGCAGGCTCCATGTACCGGGAGCCCGACGTGGGACCCGATCCCGGATCTCCAGGATCGCGCCCTGGGCCAAAGGCAGGCGCCAAACCGCTGCGCCACCCAGGGATCCCGGAATGCAATTTTTAAAGTCAACTTTAAAAACTCTAAATGGTCGTGGTGGGGGAGGGACTCTAAATGCCTCACTGGGAAAAAAAACTCAACAACACAAAGGGAAGACAAAAATATTCACTTCCCTAATATACAAAGAGTTCTTACAAATCAATAAGACAAAGATATACAATCCAGTGTTGGTAAGGGCATGGAATAACAGACAAACTCATATATCACTGGTCAGAATATAAATTGGTGTGAACTTTTGGGAATGTAATTTTGAAATACTGTAATTTAAATGGACATAACTTTTGACATAGCAATTTCACTGCTGAGATTTTCTTACAAATGTACTTACACAAGAGTCATTGGATTACTCTTGGAACTCAAGGAGACATACTGGTTCAAGGTGTTTTTTGCTGCACTGTTTATAGTAGCAAATAAGTCAATGTAAGTGTCCATTAGTAGGGAACTGGTTAAATATGATACATCCCCTTGGTAGTGGAACCTATCCAGACATTAAAAGGAACAAGATATACAGGTGCTTGTGGAAAATTATCCAAGACAAGAACTATTAAGTGTATGTTGGGATGGGGAGGGAGCATTGTCTACAGCAGTTTTTATTACCTATCCAGTGTGTGCAGATTTTTCAAAAAGATTTATTCACTTGAGAGAGAGAGAGAGAGAGAGAGAGAGAGAGAGAGAAAGAAGAGGAGCAGAGGGAGCAGAAGACAAGCAGACTCCATGCTGAGCTCAGAGTCCAGCGGAGGACTGGATCCTAGGACCCTGAGATCATGACCTGAGCAAAATCAAGAGTCAGAAGCTCAACCAACTCAGCCACCCAGGGGCCCCCAGTGTGTGCAGATTTTTAAGATTTTTACTTGATAGACAGTTGCTACTCAGAGTCACAACGTTAACCTGAGGGACAGGGAGAAGATTTACCTAACTTATGATTTTTGTACTTCTGTTTATTGTATGACTAAGTGGAGAGATTTACTTAATTTATATCTTTTGTATCTTTTTTTTTAAGATTTTATTTATTTATTCAGGAGAGACAGAGAGAGAAAGAGAGGCAGAGACACAGGCCCAGGGATAAGTAGGCTCCATGCAGGTAGCCTGAAGTGGGACTCGATCCGAGGTCCCCAGGATCACAACCTGGGCCGAAGGCAGGCGCTAAACCACTGGGCCACCCAGGTGTCCCCCTTTTAAAGGTGATTTTAAAGATTGATTTATTGATTGATTTTAGACAAAGAGAGTGCGAGAGCCAGATAAGGGGCAGAGGGAGAGAGAGAATCCTCAAGCAGAGCCTCAACCCGGGGCTCGATCCCAGGATCCCGAGATCATGACCTGAGCCAGAAACAAGAATCAGATGCTCAATAGACTGAGCTACCCAGGCACCCCCCAGAGCTCATACTTTTAATCACTACATCCTCATGGCAATCTGGTAAGGCATGTACTATGCCCATTATGCAGCTGGGGACATTGAGGCTCAGAGATGTGGAGTGACTTGCCTCAGATCACACAACTAATTAGTGCTGGAGTCCTGGCCTGGACTCACCCCAGTTCTGTCTCTTTGCATTGTCTCAAGTAACTCTATGACAACCCAGAAGACAAGGTGACCCTGTATGACAAGTGAGGATGCTGAATGGAGATGATTGAGGGACTTGCTCAAGGCCACAGAGCCAGTTAGTAGGGACCTTTCTCTTTTGGGGGTGCAGCCTGAGGACATTCTATCTGGGGCCCAGCACCTCCACGGCGCCCTGCTGCCACCCTTGGCCATCCCTTGCCTGTATGATCACAGCTCCAGTTCCCAGGCACTCGAGCTGAGCATTGCTTGCTTCTGGGCCAGCTTGGGCACAGCTGTCAAAATCATGCTCTCAAGCTGTCACTCAGCCTGAGCCTGGCCTCTGCATTGGTTGTTGGGGCTTTCTGTATGGTTTGAGGCTCAGATTCCATTGCCCTGCCCTCTGGAAGGCAGCTGGTACCACAGAAGAAGCAGGATTTCAGAACCAAACAGTCCAGGGTTCAAATCTAGCTGTGTCTGTCATTTCTGCACAACCCTGGGTTTTCTCATCTCCCTGAACTGCTATTTCATCCCCTGTAAAAGGGAGGTAAGGACCAGCACTTTGCAGGCTCCTGGAAGGATGAAATGCAATCAGGTATGTACAGCATCTGGTACACAGCAAATGCTCAATAAATGTTAGATCCTTTTGCTAGTCTTTTGCTCCAGACCCTCTTCTCCTGCTGTCCGTGGCTCTTCCTGATAGGCCCAGCTGTCACCACCTTCTGTCCCTGTATGTCTCCAGGCCTGCATCAGGCCTGGGTATAGAACAGGTATCCTCTGTGGGGCCTGGGGACAATGCAGGAGGGCACATGAGCTCTGGCCCATAGGCAGAATGACATCACCACATATAACTCAGTATTGTTCAGTGGCCTAACAAAGACTGATTGAGCACCTACTATGCACCAGTAAGTGTTCTTGGTAATGGGGCTGTAGTGGTAAATGAGAAAATTAAGATTTGCTATGTCTACATCACTGTTTGCTATGAATGTATGACTGATAACTTCCCTCTTTGGTGTTCAGCCACTGAGTGGGGCCCCTACATGCTGATACTGTGCCCATTTGTTGAGAGCCTGCACTGTTTTCCATGCATGGTTTCATTTAATGCTCCCAGGTGCCATAGGAAGTCTTCATATCAGCCCCAATTTATAGGTGAGGGAGTGGAGATGTAGAGTTAAATAACTTGAAGAGAAGGCAAAAGCCTGACTGTAGATAGTCTAGTTCCAGGACCTGAGCTTAATGGTGCTGCCATGCATTCTCCCTTTTACTCTTCAGAGTTTGTATTGTTACTCCCACTTTACAGATGAGGAAACTAGACTCAGAGGGAATGAGGGCTGGCCAAGGTCACAGGGCATATAAACATAGGTGTTGGAATATTTAGACCCTAGGTGTGGCCCGAATCCAGACCCCAGGGTGCCCCTGATTCATTCAACAACTATTTTCTTCACAGCAAAAAAAATCAAAGCCGGGTCTTGGCTTGGGAGGCTAAATCTGTGGAGGAGGCTGAGGGATAACTGGTAGCATCAGTACTGTGGTATATGTTATGATAGAGGCACGTAGAACGTGCTGGGGAACATGCACTAGGGAGATAACCACTCTGTTGGGAAGGAATCCAGGAAGGCTCCCTGGAAGAGGTGATGCTTAAGGCGAATATGGAAAGATAAGGAGCCTAGAAGGATCAAGTGGAGGTATGGGGAGGTGGACTGCCTGATAGAATATACATGATGTAGCTCCTTCCTAGGTGGGCGACTACTTGGGCCACTTAATTTTTCTGTTTATCTCAAATCCACTCACTCCTGCTACACTCCTTACAGTAGAGGCTGGTCCCTGCAAACTATGCTTCCTGGGCTCCTTTGCCAACAGGCTTCTGGCTGCATTTACCAATGGGAAGCCCTGATGAGAGATCAGAGTAAGATGAAAGGAGAAGCCAGGGTATTTCTCCCCATCTCTTTCAGCCTTGTGGGTTGGGGCTGGAGGGGCAGGGGTATGACACAGCTATGATTTCTCCTACATAGTTGTGGCTTCTTCTAGAAAGGCCCATTGTGGTTCCTAGTCCTCTCTGGGTGGCCCATTACCAGTTTTGGTGATGCCATCTCCTCCCCATAGAGCTCCAACCTTGGGGGGCGGATCATGGCTTTCAAAGTTGTTGCTAACTTCTGGTTTGCCTCAGCCTCCCGTGGTTGCTCTTTCTGGTCACCCCACAACTTTGTAATGAACTCTCCATATTAGATTCTCTCTTTAGAATCATCTGATATGGGTCTTATTTTCCTGGGAAGATGCTCTGTGTCCGTTTCCTGGCCTATAAAAAGAGGGCTCATTGATTCACTGAACAAATAGGAATCTAGTGGCTTCCTCATGACTGTACACCTGTGCTAAGTGTTGGAAATATCACGGGAAACAAGATACATTATAAGACATGAAAATCCACATGCTGCCCATCCTTCATGTCTCTGTGATGATCAGAAGAGATGCTTGCATAAATGCCCCCTGCTGCCTGGGTTTCAGGAATTGCCATCACAGGCAAACACTGTGTGAACCAAAGCCTGTTCAAGTGTTCTGGTCCTAAGGCCTTTCCCCACCTTTCCTCCCCCAAGTCCTGAAAGAGAAAAATTTGGGACAAATGAAAGGAAGCCTTAATTTACACCATGGGAAGTCAACTTAAGGGATTCATTATCTCAAGTGGTGGTGTGGTTTTAAGCTATAAATAGGTTTTTAAGAACAGGTTTAGTTAAACCCATAGATGGCAGTGGGCACGGAGACAGAAGATACAGACGAGCCCTGGAGCACCCACCTGCTGACTGCCTACTCTTAGCTCTGCTGCCCTCCTGAGGCATCTAGTACAGTGCAAGGAGCACTGGACTGGGTGTCAGGAAACCAGGGTTTGAATGCCAGCTCTGCTGACCAAGTACATGACCTTGGACAATTCACTTCACTGCTCCTGAGCCTGTTTCCTCATCAGCCACATGGGAATATTGGGAATATCTAAGATCTCTGGTTGTTGTGATGATTACAGTTTAAAAATGCATGTAAAGCACCTCATGTAGCATATGGTACACAGTAAGCGCTCAGTCAACATTCACTAGTGTGATTCTTCTCTGCTGCAGGAGCTCTGGCCAGAAATCACAGCCCTCTCCATTAGACCAAGAAACGTCCTATGTGATTTTGAGCAAGTCACTTTCTTTCTCTGGGCTTCACCTTCATCATCTATAAAACAGGAAGCTAGTAACACTGCCCTCCCTAGCTTAGGAAAGAACAGTTAAAGTATCACCTGTTACTATTGGTTACTAACATGAGCAATGTTGGAGCAGTCTAAAAGTGTGGTGCCTGGAGCCACATTGCCCAGTTTCCAATCCCAGCTCTACCCCCTACTTATTTATTTATTTTTTTTATGATAGTCATACAGAGAGAAAGAGAGAGAGGCAGAGACACAGGCAGAGGGAGAAGCAGGCTCCATGCACCAGGAGCCTGATGTGGGGTTCGATCCCGGGTCTCCAGAATCGCACCCTGGGCCAAAGGCAGGCGCCAAACCGCTGCGCCACCCAGGGATCCCTCTACCCCCTACTTAGATTCCTTTCCTGATGTTTCCTCACACATAAAATGGAGTTAATGACAGCAACTACTTCATAGGGTGGTTGAGAGGATTATATAAACTAACGGAGGTAAAGTGCTTAGAACAATGACTAGCACAGAGCATTTTAAGTGTTGCGATTACTAAGCATCCAACGCACAGCACCTAAATTGCTTGGGGCTTTTGAATCAGAAAGACCTATGTCTGTGTCCCACCTTCCTGGTGGTATGACCTTGGAAACGTCACTTCCTCTTCCTGAACCTCGGGTTCCTCTTCTCTACAGTGTAAGATGGTAACAACCTGCGTCCTTAAGGCACCATGATGCAGCAAAGCGTGTGTACACTGCCTGGCATGTGGCAGGTGCTCACTGAAAGTGTTTCCCTCCTCTGCCCCTCCTCTTGGCTCCTCCCTCCATCATTCTTCTCAATGGTCCACCTCATCCTTCTCACCCAGAGCCTCTTCGCTACTTCTAAGAAGTCTCCCCCTCAGAAGTGAGGCAATGACACACTGCACATTTTGGTGGGAAGAACCCTGGATTGGCAGTCAGAAAACCAGGGTTGGCTTGCTTGTCTTCCTAATGGAAGGAATACGCTGATACGCTGTTTCCAAGGAGCCATGGCCTTGGGCCAAGAGTGTTCCCTCTCTGGGCCTTGGGCTCCTCTTCTGTTCCATGGTGGGGTTCTTATATTTTAAATCAAGGCATCCTGGGCAGCCCTGGCGGCTCAGCGGTTTAGCACCGCCTTCGGCCCAGGGCATGATCCTGGAGACCCAGGATCGAGTCCCACGTCTGGCTCCCTGCATGGAGCCTGCTTCTTCTGCCTGTGTCTCTGCCTCTCTCTCCCTGTGTCTCTCATGAATAAATAAAAATAAAATCTTAAAAAACAAAAACAAAACAAAACATGGTATCCTGCAATCTTATGATTGGGTGGGAAATGCCAAGATTAAGGTTGATCCTTAGGTGGGCTGGAGAGGGGAATGGGTGCTATGGGACTACTCCTGAGTACCTCAAAATCCTTGGGAGAGATGGACTTGGGTCAGAGACAGGATATATCCTACTGGCAAGTGGTGAGGGTTGGAGCTGGCTCTGCAGAGCTGAGAAATCAGGTCCTCACTGGAAACCAGTCCAGGGAGTGCAAAACCAACCTGCCATCATACCATTGTTGACTCAGCTTTCCAAGGCTGCTGGGGGGGGGGGGGGTGCTAGGCCTGCTGGGTGGAAGGGATGATGAGGGGACCTAACCCATCCAGAGGCCTCATGCTGTATTTCCCCTACCAAAACCTGCTCCTAGTAAAGGACCAGGGAAACCCTCTCATACTCAAGCACACACAAATTATAAGAAGCACCCTTTGCCTTTTTAAATAGGGTTGTTGTTGTTTTTTTAAACAGGAGTGTTTTGAGAGTCTTCCTCCTCTCGCCTCATTTCTATTTTTCAATTGAACTCATGCAACACCGATTTAGGGACAAACCAAGGGGCCAGACTCCCTCACAAAATGCTAGACAGGCTTCGACAGAAAATAGTGCCAAAGGTGGCATTTGCAGCATCAGGAGGGGTATACCTGAAGGGCTGCAGACCACAAAATGCATCTACACTTGTTTACACTGAGCAGAGGAGGGTTGTGGGGGAGGTCTCTATCTCCAGCTCTACTAGTGGAACAAAGAAGTATGAATAAAGTTCACTAAGGGCCGGGCACTGACTCCTCTCCATGGCCCCGAATCCAGCCATCCGGACTTGCCTCCCCAGTGCCCAGAGGTGACTTTGGACCAGCCACTTCCCATCTATGGGCCTCAGTTTCCCCAACGGTACAAGGATTATAAGCTCCCCTCCTCCCAGGATACATCAGACCTAATCGGGAAGGATTCGATCAGGCTCGATAAGAGCGTTAAGTCACCCGTCCTTCCTGAGCCAGGTGAAATGACTAATAATGTTTATTCCTCTCCGGCCGAGGCAGAGCGCCCCGGGCGCCGCACACTCCCGGGAGCAGTTCCGGGGGGCGTGGCCAGGCCACGGAGGGCCACGCCCCCTCCTGGCCACGCCCCCGGGCCGTGGGGCAGCCTTCGCCGCGCCCAACCCTGCGGCCCGGGGAAGGGACCCAGCCTTGACGTCACAAACCACTCCCAGTGTAGCCCTCCGCCAAGAGAGAAAGTAGTTCCCGACCCACAGCGGATTCTGCCGCCCGTGCTTGGCGACGTATAAAATTCTAGACTCTCCCCGGACTGGACCATGGTTCTGAGGCCTCAGGAGGACCTTCTGACACGCCGGAAAGTTGTCTTTCTCCGGGTCGGCGTAGGAAGTAGTCCCGGCCTACGGTGGGCCGACGGGTCCCTCCGCAGAGGGGGGAAGAGGATGGCGACCTCGTCGATGCCGGAGTCGGAGAGGCGCGCGGCGACGAAGGCGTCGGGTGAGCATCGGGTACAGTCAGATCGCCCCACTGCACGCGGCCGCGAAGTGGGGCCAGGCTGCGGAGAGAGCCGGCGGCGAGCTCCCGGGCCGGCGGGGCTGTCCGAACAGGGCCCCGGGGTCCCAGGCCCTTTAGTCGCTCTCGCACTTGCCTGAGCGGAAACCCGGCGCCGCCGCAAGATGGCGTCGGGCCTGGAGCGCAGGCAGCGCCGGGGACAGCCCCGAGTCGCCAGGCCCCGGGACCGTCGCTGTCAGCCCCCTCCGCATGGGAGCCAGGGGAGGGGGGAGCGAGCCACTGACCCGGGGGGCCTGCGGGCTGTACCACCGACCCTGCGCCCGGGGGGACTCGGGGGCCGAAAGGCTGAGCCGCCGAGCCCGGCCCGAGCGCGCTCTTAGAGCGAACCACGCTGCGGGAATTACGGAGGGGAGACGAGGAGGGTCAAGATTACCGGCCATTGACCACCCTCCCGGGGATGGGGAAGGCTCTAGATCGGGAGGCCAGCCTTCTCGGTCCAGTTTTCCCCGAGGCTCCTGTCTCCGCACACGAGAAAGCCCCTCCTCGGCGGAGACTCAGTCTTTGCACCTGCGGAATGGGCACACGGGCGCAGCTGGATGGGCCGGGGAGGAGGCCCACCTGTTCCAGGTCCAGCCCGCGTCGCCTCTTCCCGCAGAGTGAAGGAGCCAGCCCCTGCGCCTCCCTGTCGGGCGGCCCCCCGAGCCCATGGAGGAGAACGAGGTGGAGAGCAGTAGCGACGCGGCCCCGGGGCCTGGCCGGCCCGAGGAGCCCTCTGAGAGCGGCCTGGGCGTGGGCACCTCTGAAGCGGTGTCGGCAGACAGCAGCGACGCCGCGGCCGCTCCGGGGCCGGCGGAGGCCGACGACTCCGGCGTGGGGCAAAGCTCTGACCGAGGCTGCGGCTCTCTGGTATGGACCGTGCTGGCCGGCGTGGGTGGAGGCGGGGACCGCAGGCGGCTTGCCTGGCAGCGGAGGGAAGCAGCCGGAGAGGCTGGCTTGCAACTGATAGTTGTTTTTGGTTTACGGCCCGTCAGGCACCCTGCCAAGCCCCTAACGTGGATTTTTCTCATTTAAGTCTGAGACCTAGTAAGGCACATACATGTCACTCTTGCACATCTTATAGGGAAGGAAACCGAGGCACAGGGAGCCGGCAGAGCCACGATTCAGATCTGAGCCGTGGTCTTCCCCACTCCACTACCCACTGTCCTCACTCTTTGAGAATGCAGGTACCCTGGTTCAAGGCTTGGCTCTGCCTCCGATTCACCGGGAGACCTCTTTGAGCCTCATTCTTTCTCTGTAAAATGGAGCAGGAATACTTGCCTCAGAAGGGAGTACTCTTGGACACGTTCTGTGAAGCTGCCATCTCCTGGCTCTGTAATCTTGGACAAGCTACCTCATTTCTAGCTCTCAGTTTTCTCACCTGTAAGGACGGAATGATAAATATATCTGCCTCAGTAGGGGTTCTGTGAGGATTAATACACGCAAAGCATTAATAAAACAGTGCTCAGCACGCATAGTACGTACTCAGTAAGCATTAGCCATTACCATTGTTATTACTTGCAAGATAATGACTTCCAAGACCTCATGTTCTAGAGCTGCCCAAAGATGGACCCCATTTTGGGTTTCGTTAAGTGAACAGAGATGGACCTGGGATCCCTGGGTGGCTCAGCGGTTTGGCACCTGCCTATGGCCCAGGGCGTGATCCTGGAGTCCCGGGATCGAGTCCCATGTTGGGCTCCCTGTATGGAGCCTGCTTCTCCCTCTGCTGTGTCTCTGCCCCTCTCTCTCTCTCTCTCTCTCTCTCTCTCTCTGTGACTCTCATGAATAAATAAATAAAATCTTTAAAAAGAAATGAACAGAGTTGGGCCTACATGTGCCCAGCTTGTGGTGAACCCTGGGGGTATGCTACAGGGGTCAAGATAGATGTGGGCTTGGCCCTTATTGAAAGTACAGCCTGACCTAGGAGACCTTACACTACAGAGTGAATCATGATTAGAGGACACAGGTGACTCTAGCACTTGGGACAGAAAGGCCTGGTTTGGCCCTCCTCCTAGAAGAGGTACTAGTGAAATGGTGGTGAGAAGGCTGAGTAGGAATTAGCCATGCTGCAAGGTTGGGAACCATTTCAGGCAGAGGGAAGAGCTAATTCAAAAGCCCAGTGAAGGTGTGCTTGGGTAGCTCAGTAGTTGAGCATCTGCCTTTGGCTCAGGTCGTGATCCTGGAGTTCTGGGATCGAGTCCCACATCAGGCTCCCTGCAAGGAGCCAGCTTCTTCCTCTGTCTGTGTCTCTGCCTCTCTCTCTGGGTTTTTCATGAATAAATAAATAAAAACCTTTAAAAAACAAAAGCCCAGTGAAAATAGTTCTGTCAGGCTGTTGTGTGGGTATGGGGATTACGGGGCCTCTTACCTGACCAGAGCTGGGGACCCTGGAACTTGTTCTTTGGTGGCTCTGTGACTAGAGGGCATCTGCTGGTCATCAGTGATGCTGACGTGTGGATGGCACCATTCACCATGTCTGAGGGCCTGGGAGCTCTGTCTAGTGGGTAACAACTTGCCTTGCACCATCCCTGACTCCTAAAATTCCTCTCTCCCTGTTTCCTATCATCCAGGAGGAAGTATCTGAGAGCAGCTCGAGCACAGACCCCCTGCCCCACGGGTACCTGCCTGATTCATCTTCTGTGTCCCGTGGGCCAGTGGCAGGGGTGACAGGTGGTCCCCCAGCCCTGGTGCACTCCAGCGCACTCCCAGACCCCAACATGCTGGTGTCTGACTGCACGGCTTCTTCCTCAGACCTGGGCTCAGCCATTGACAAGATCATCGAGTCCACCATTGGGCCAGACCTAATCCCGAGTGAGTTAGGGCAGAGGGCAGCAAGAGTCAGCCCGCGGGTTTTTCTGTGAGGTCCAGCAGAACCAGCTGTGCAAACTTAGGCAAATAACTGTAGCATTCCAAATGTGTAACATGGGAATAGTAGCCCCTGTCTTGTAGTGGAGAATGAGGTGAGGATTTAATGAAATGGTGCGGTATAATACCTGGCATGTGATAAATGCTGAATAAACACAGAAACAATAGTACCTTATTTTGTACTGGGGTCTGTCCTGAGCACTTTATATATAGTATTTCACGAGTTCCCTGGTGACCCCAAAAAAGTAGGTGCTATTATCCTCACAGTCTAGATGAGAACCCACTGTGACCAGCAAGTGTTGGGCCATGAGCTCAGATACTCTGACTCCAGAGTCTGTACTCATAATTACCACCTGCATCCTGTGTTATCAATGGTGTGTGTAAAGGCCATAGACTTTGAAAAACCCTGGGGTGGTGTGGGAAGTCAACCCGGAGAAAGTGATGCAGGGGCTAGGCCTATGACCTTGGGGAGGTTTGAAGATGGGGAGGGGGACTCTCCAGGTTTTAGTGGTCAGAGGTAGGGTGGCAGGGGTAGCCATGCCACCTACGTGACTAGGCTGGGTGCTGGGCCAGCGTGTCACACCAGACTTCCCGACAGTCCTGCTCTGGGTGACGGTGCACAAGCAGGGACAGGATGCAAGTGAGGCTCGGTGGGTAGTACAGCTGGTTCATAGTTGGCTGTGAATATGGACAGTAACAGTTGTCATCGTCAGCTCCCCACATTTCTGCCCAGGCTGTATCACCGTAACCAGCGCTGAGGATGGTGGGGCCGAGACTGCACGGTACCTGATCCTGCAGGGCCCAGATGATGGTAAGACCCAGGGAGCCCTGCAGTGGGTGAGGGGGCTCTGTATAAACTTACTGTGTGATCTTGGCAGGTTGTTCACTGCTCTGGGCCCGTTTCCCCAGTCATTCTGGTGGGGATTTGGGTTCCCGGATCCCTGGACCTCCCTGGGAGGGGCAGCTGTTGATCATGGCCCGCCTTCCCCTTGCCTTCCCTTCTCTCTGATTCCCTCACCCACCACCAGGTGCCCCCATGGCTTCGCCAATGTCCAGTTCCACCTTGGCTCACAGCCTGGCAGCCATCGAGGCCCTGGCTGATGGCCCCACATCCACATGCCTAGAGCCCCCTGAGGAAGCACGGGGTAGGCCCAGCTCCCCAGCGCAGCCGCCCCCAGGCTCTGGCACCGAGGAGCCAGACCTGCAGAGCCTGGAGGCCATGATGGAGGTGGTGGTGGTACAGCAATTCAAGTGCAAGATGTGCCAGTACCGGAGCAGCACCAAGGCCACGTTGTTGCGCCATATGCGGGAGCGTCACTTCCGACCAGGTGCACTGGCTGACTGGCTGACGCTGCGTGGGTGGGGGTGGGTGCCGAGAGCCACACATGGCAAGCTTTTCTGATCTTCACAGCAGCAGCAGCTGTGGCTGGAAAGAAGGGACGTCTGCGGAAATGGGGCACCTCAGCCAAGACCCAAGAGGAAGAGGGGCCAGAGGAGGAAGATGATGATGACATCATCGACGCCGGCGCCATTGATGACCTAGAGGGTAGGCCACCTTGGCTCCCAGGCGTACTACCGCCATGGCCATCTTCAAATACTGAGTTCCCTCTGACCCATGTGGAGGGCTGGGAAAGAGGACCTGGCACAGATTCAGGCATGTGGGTGCCTCCAGTATAAGACAGGAGTTGGGGCTCTGAGGTCAGGACCTCTGTGTACAGCTGTGCAGGCTGTGCACTAAAAAAGAGCACCACATCTAAGAGGGCCACATTCACACTTGTCTGACAGAAATAGAGTACAAGCCACACATGCACTTTTTTCTTGTAACTATACGTAAAAAGGTTGAAAGATTAAGCTTAATCATAATTATCAGGTCATTTTACTTTCTTTTTTTATACTAGTTTTTTGAAATCCAGTGTCTCAGTGTAAATCAGACACAGTGCTTGATAGTGACACATGGCTAGTGGCTCTTGCACTGAATAGCATGGTTGTCAGAGTTGTAGGTTTGAATGTTTATTCCAACTATTTTCTAACAGTGGCTATAAAGTGTCTTAAGGAAGGGGCATCTTTTTCTAGTTAACACAGTGGTGCTGAGTTAGTGGTCAGAGTCAGGAAGGGTGCAGAGAAAGGATTGCAGGGGCTTGGAGAGAGGCATTCATAGTCAGCCAGGGGGAGACCAGGAGGGCTTTCTGGAGGAGGCATTACTGGTTGGTGAGCTTGGAGGGGAAGTAGGCAGGGATGGGAAGAGGGCGTCTTCCCAGGGAAACCGAGTTAGGGGTCAGGGTTGATGCCCACCACCTTCTCATGTGGTCCCCACAGAGGACAGTGACTACAATCCAGCCGAGGATGAGCCCCGGGGCCGGCAGCTACGGCCCCAGCGCCCTACTCCCAGTACTCCAAGACCGAGAAGGAGACCTGGCCGGCCTCGCAAACTGCCTCGCCTAGAGACCTCGGACCTCCCAGATGGTGAGAGTTGGTCATAGGTGGGGTTGTGTGAGTGGGGCTGAATGGTGGCCTCATTCCCTAGTTCTTCCTATAGAGCGTTGGAGACTGAGTGTGCCATACAGGGCAGCATATAACAAACCAGGGGGGCCTGCAGGCCTCCTCATACAGCCTTCTCAGAACAAGCTTGAGAAACCCTGAGTTAAGAAGTGATACATCAGCTTTGTGACAAGGCTTCTCAATGGCAAGGTGTCACAGCACAGAAGTTTGAATCTTTATAACTGAACTAAGAAGATAAGTTTTAAGTATGACTGCCGAAATGACATCAAGTCTGAGGCCTGAAACTGTCCAGGGAGCACTGGCTTGGAGTATTACAGGCAGGGGAGGAGAAAGCCCCGTGGGCATAAAGGCTCTGCCACCTACTAGCTGTGTGAATCAGAGCATGGTACTTTGCCTCTTGAATCCCCTCTTCCATTACTATGAATGGAGATGATTGCACCTGTCTTTCACGATTTCTTTAAGGTGTAAATACATACAAAATCACATATTAGCTGTTTTCGTATATGCAGTTTGGGGGAGATTATTAAATAATTATTTAAGATTTTGAGAGAGAGAGAGCATGGGAGAGAGCATGAGCCAGGAAGGGGCAGAGGGAGAAGCAGACTCCCCACCAAGCAGAGAGCCTGATGCAGGCTTGTTCCCAGGACCCTGAGATCATGACCTGAGCTGAAGGCAGGTACTTAAGTGACTGAGCCACCCAGGCATCTTAAAATAACTTATTGTTAAGATCTTTATGGGAAAATACACATAATCCTTAGGAAATTTTGATAAGGGCAATACACCTGTATAGCCAGTACCGCCCCCCCCCCCCATCAAGAAGCAGATATCATTGGCATTGTGTAGATCACTTTTAATTTAAAAAAAATTTTTTTTAAACATTACACTGGAATACTGTAGATTTTTTTTTCTGTTGATGTTTTTGAATAGGTAACACATTTAGATTGTTCAGACTTTTAAACGTTTTGAGTGTGTACAGTGATGTGATGTCTCCTCCCTTCCTCTCGTCTGCCCTCCAGACTCCCAGCCTCCCTAGGGAAAAGCAGTGTTAAAGTCCCTGCTGTTACTCCCAGGCCCTAGAATGTTCCATGAGATCACTAGCACAGCAGGTATCATCTCTACTTGACAGATGAGAAAATGAGACTCAGGGCGGCGGCTTTGCCCAAGGATGCACAGAAGTCCGGTGTCTGAGCTGAGCTAGCATGTGGGTCTCTTGACAGGGAAGTCCCCAGCTCTTGCTGCTGCTGCAGACTGTCATGTGTAAGTTGTCCTGTGCCAGCAGCAGGCCAACTGTAGGAGGGTTGTGTCCACACTGCCCTCTAACTGCAGGCCACTGCATCTGTCCCATGACCTGAAGTGCCCATCGGGAGCCTGTGACAGTGTTTGAGGAAATATTCTGGCTGGCCTCTGGCACACTTGTCCACATCTGTCTTGGTGTGTCTGTGGCTAATTCGTGCCCATGTCTGTGGCAGGTGTGGAAGGGGAACCTCTGGTGAGTTCCCAGAGTGGACAGAGCCCTCCAGAGCCCCCGGACCCCGAAGCACCCAGCTCCTCAGGTCCAGGATGCCTGGCTGCCCTGGGCAAGGCTGATAGGGCCCCTGTGGACCCTGGTGTGAGCCAGTCGGATGCAGAGAACGCAGCACCCTCCTGCCCAGATGAGCCTGACGCTCTGCCCCGCCGCCGCGGCCGGCCCTCCAGGCGCTTCCTGGGCAAGAAATACCGCAAGTATGTGGCACAGGGAGCCTGGATAAGGGGAGGGGAAATGGTTGGCGGCGCAGCCCAGCCAGACCTCTCCCCAACGCCCTCCTGGCAGGTATTATTACAAGTCTCCAAAACCCCTCCTGAGACCTTTCCTGTGTCGCATCTGCGGTTCCCGCTTCCTGTCCCACGAGGACCTGCGCTTCCACGTCAACTCCCACGAGGCCGGGGACCCCCAGCTCTTCAGGTGCCTGCAGTGTAGCTACCGCTCCCGCCGCTGGTCTTCACTCAAGGTAGGCAACGGGTGGGGTGGGGGGCGGGGCGCAGCACTAGGATAGAGAGGTGATGGCTGGCAGGCAGTGCCAAAGGGAATGGAGTTCACGGGCCATTGGCTGGCACCTTCCTGCCCCTTTGTCGGGCACCTTACATGGCATGCTGCTGGTGTGCTGAAGAAGTTCAGGCAGCGCCTTGGGCACTTGTGCAGGCTGCACACTGCACAGTGGTGCCATGTCATCAGAGGTGCTCTGCACATTGCAGACAGCATAGGTTTGCTTCACACACAGACACACTGCACTTCACAGCAGATGGCAGTACAACTGGTTTTATCTAATTCAGTATGTTAGAAAGTTTTCCAGTAGATGGCAGTAATGTGTCTCAAGAAAGGCATTCCTTTTTATATCAATTACCCAAAAGTGCCGGTGGGCTTGCTGCCACCCTAGGCCATTTTTTATTCAGTACCCGGGCCTTGTAGGCCTGCTTGAATTTCATGCTCACAGAACCCAAAGTGATTGTAGGTATCAGTAGCCCCATTTTACTGACCCAGGAAACTGGCTTGGCCTGGCCAAAGTAAGGTAGAGAGTTGGCCATCATGGGATAGGGGCTACCTGAAGCACAGGCCAGAGCCCCTAAGCTTTCTGCACACGGTACATTCTCCCTCATACAGGGCCCCATGACCTAGAAGTTGTTCTCTAGAACCCTGCCCCAGGAGAGTGTAGGCTCTAGAGCCGTGCTACTTGGATTTGACTCCAAGCTCTGCCATTCACAAGGTCACTTGGGGCCAAGGTTACTTCCTTCTGAACCTGTTTCTGCCTCCATCAGATGGTGAGCCAGCACAGGGCCTGGTGCAGAGTAGATACCCATGCTGAGGAGAGGGCCCAGCCCTAATAGGCTCTGGCCCCTACAGCACTCCTTTGTTCTGGGAACTTGCTCCCACAGCAGCTCTAAGACTATGGGTGCAGGTTGGGGGAGCAAGGGAGGCCAACCCCAGCCCACGACCCCATTTACCTCTGTCCTAGGAGCACATGTTCAATCACGTGGGCAGTAAGCCCTACAAGTGTGACGAATGCAGCTATACCAGTGTCTACCGGAAGGATGTGGTCCGGCACGCAGCTGTGCACAGTCGAGACCGGTCAGTGCATGCAGGGGTGTATACGGGTCAGAGTGGGAAGTAGAGGTCCAGCACAACCGCGTTTCCCCCTTGCTGAGCACCTGCCCTGGGCTACCCCCTTGGCAGCACATTACAGACATCAGAAAGATAGGCCATTCATCCCAGCTCGCTTGGCTTAGAGCAGTAACAGGGCTTCTGGGGGCTCTTGTTCAGTCTCTTCCCTGCTGTGCACTTTGTGAGGTGGGTATGGTCATTGTTGAAAGGATGGAAGGGAATCGTGTAGCTAAAGCTCAGTAAATCAGCTCAGCTTTAGGAAAGAGCTCAGTCTGCTTGGGGTGCTGTGTGAGCAGAGGTGGAATCCATGAGGACACTGACTTTCAAACTGTGCTTTCAGGAAAGCCTGATCTCCAAGATGCTTATGGGTTTTATTTTAAAAAGTTGGGCAGGGGGAAGTAAGATTGGGGACACCAAATAGAACACCTGGTTCACTAACTCTTTTCTGCAGGACTTTTTAGGGCCTTTACAGTGCACATTTTAATTTGTGATGAAGGAGGAAAGCACCATTCCAGAATTTATTTACAGCATGCCTCCTAGCATTTCCTAGTGAATTCTACTTAGAGAAACCCTGTTGTGAAGAGAAGGGCTTGGTCAGACAATAGGGATACTCAGGGCTGAGACTGGGTCTGGTCTGTGTGAGAAGGTCTGAGGTGGGCTTGGGGAAGCAGTGGTCTGACTCCTATGCCTTTCTCCCCCAGGAAGAAGAGACCAGATCCGGTGAGTCTGGGCCCTAGCCTGGAGAAAGAAGCCTGCTTGACGGCTGCTTGTCAGGGTGGAGGCAGGAGGTGAGGTCTCACCCTCTCTTCTCCCCTTCTTTCTTCATCTGGTCCCTTCTTGTCCCATCCCAGACCCCCAAGCTGAGCTCCTTCCCTTGCCCTGTGTGTGGCCGTGTCTACCCGATGCAGAAGAGACTCACACAGCACATGAAGACACACAGCACGGAGAAGCCCCACATGTGTGACAAGGTGGGTGGGGCCAAGGGCTGGCTGGGGGCAGGATGGAGGGTCTCCCTGGGAAGTCCCCCATCTAACTCACTCTGTTCCTCACAGTGTGGAAAGTCCTTTAAGAAGCGCTACACCTTTAAGATGCACCTGCTCACACACATCCAGGCTGTTGCCAACCGCAGGTATATTCCCAAGGAGGCCCCTGGGACTGGAGCACCCCAGCCCAGCCCAGCCCACTGCTGAACTTCCCTCCCTCTCACCACCCCAAGGTTCAAGTGCGAGTTCTGTGAGTTTGTGTGTGAGGACAAGAAAGCACTACTGAACCACCAGCTGTCTCATGTCAGTGACAAGCCATTCAAATGCAGCTTCTGCCCCTACCGCACCTTCCGGGAGGACTTCCTGCTCTCCCATGTGGCTGTCAAGCACACAGGTCAGGCTGGCCCTCAGCTCACTGTGCCCCGAGTCACAGGCTCTGCTTTGTCCTCTTCCTCCTGCTCCGCAGCCACAGCCCCCGGAGAGAGCAGCCTAAGCTTCTTGGTTGTAAGGGAATCTCCTCTAAGGGTGCCACACTCTCTCTTCAGCTCAGCCAGCTCTTCTCTGCATGATCGTGGGCCAACTTGCCCTGTCTGAGTCTTCCCTGGCTGTGAAAGGGGGAGTCAGAAGTACCTACCATGTGATGGTTGTAAAAGTGAGCTCTGTTCCCTGAGCCCTGTCTGCTGGGTGCTGGGCAGGAAACGTTTACAGAGGCCCTGCCCTTGCGCATGAAGTAGGAGAAGCAGCATCACATGCTTGGCCCACAGAAAGTGGACAAAACAGTTGATTCTTTCTCATGCTTGCTGCCCAGCCTTCTGATGGGCACACTGGGGGAGATTGGACACACTAGAGGGCTGGGTTCCTGTCTACGTGGGAGAGGTGATTCATAAGAGGAGTGTGTAGTCATGTGCTGTGAAAATGAGATACTGCTAGGAAGGCTGTGAGTGCAGCCGGGGGGCCTAGTTCACACCTGGCCTGGCCCGCCAGAACAAACTGCACCATGTGCTTGCCTGAGCTTGGGGACGAAGTGCTGGGAGGGAAACAGTTGGAGAGGTCCTTGGGCTCATGGAAGGCTTCATGGTAAAGGGGGGTGGGAAAGCCCAAGCATCCCTTCGCCTGTGCCTGCAGGGGCCAAGCCCTTTGCCTGTGAGTACTGCCACTTCAGCACACGACACAAGAAGAATCTGCGCCTGCATGTACGATGCCGACATGCCAGCAGCTTTGAGGAATGGGGGCGGCGCCACCCTGAGGAGCCCCCTTCCCGCCGTCGCCCCTTCTTCTCCCTGCAGCAGATTGAGGAGCTGAAGCAGCAGCATAGTGCAGCCCCTGGACCACCCCCCAGCTCCCCAGGACCTCCTGAGGTAAGCTCAGCACACAGGCTGCATTCAGAAGGGGCTTGGGGCCCTGGGCCAGGATGACCGTGTCCTATCACCTCTCCCATCCCCAGCATCCTCATTTGCACACTGGGGACAACAGAATGGTCCTTGCCTCTCCAACTGCAGTAAAGAGCAGATGCGGTCACAGATATGTCATCCCTAAGCTCAGAGTGGGAGTGGCTTTCCAGTGCTAGGAATAGAGGATGGGATCTCTGTAGCTTAACTGTGGTAATAGTTTATTATTCTCTCACAAACGAGTCCAGAGGTCGGCAGCCCAGGGCTAGTGTGGCAGCTCCACGGTCAGTCATCAGGGACCAAGCTCTCTCAATATTTTTTCCCAGCCATCCTAGGCATACGACTTCCATCTTTGTGGTTGCCTCATGGTCCAGTATAGCTGCAGGCGCTCCAGTCTTCTAGCCACATCCCAGGCAAGAAGCAGGAGGAAGGGATGGGAGAAGGGCAGAAAGGAAGCGTGCCATCTCTCCATCTGTCTTCCCTGCGAACTTAACCAGAAGCTCCTGCTTAGCCACAAGGCCCCACTTTTCCTAGCTGCAAGGCAGGCCGAGAAGTGTAGTCTCATAGCCGAGTACATTGTCTCCCCCTCCCGTGCCCCAAAAGATGGACCGCTTCTATGTGCTGGTGAACACAGGCTCCAGAGTCAGTCTTGTGCTACTTACTAGCTGTGGAACCGTAGCCAGTGTTCCGCTTTTCTGAGCCTCGGTCAGTTCATCTGTAGCACTGAGCTGAGAGATATCTTGAGACGTGGTTGTGTGAAGATGAAACAAGCCAAAGGATATGAAGCGCCTGAGGAGGTGCTTGGTCACCCGTGCTGGAATCCCAGCTGCCCCCTCTCAGGCTTGGCCACATCCCCACCCCGCAGATTCCCCCAGAGGCAGCACCTTTCCAGGCACCCGAGACCCCCCCACTGCTCTGTCCTGACACCCTTGGTGGGGCCACCATCATCTACCAGCAAGGTGAGCTCTAAGGGAAGGCGGGAGCCTGGGGAGCCGGGCAGAAGGGGGGCGGGGCGGTGGCCTGTTCTGAGGCATAGGTCTCACTCAACCCAGGTGCTGAGGAGTCGACAGCAATGGCCACGCAGACGGCCTTGGATCTGCTGCTGAACATGAGTGCACAGAGGGAGCTGGGGGGCACAGCCCTGCAGGTGAGCCGCCGCCGCCCCCCCCAACCCCCCTAGGCAGCCACCTTCCGCATCTGCTCTGCCCTGACACCCCACCTGGAGGAGAGGAGCCAGTCATGCTCGGGGCACTCCCGCTGAGCCAAGAAACAGTCCACCAAAATCCAGGAGGGAGCAGACGCAGGCCTGGAGGATCCCCGGTGCAGGGAGGGCCACTGGCGACCTCTGCCCGGCCAAGCGGTTAGCGCCAGCCCCTGCTCCGGCTCAGGCGTCGCAGCTCTGCAGCCTCCTGTGCTGTGGGTCGGAGCCCACTTCCCATGTAGCCCAGCACCCTCATCCTGGGATGCCTCCCACTGCCAGGAGGCCCCCAGGGTGCTGCTCCTGCTCCTGCCTGGAGCCCTGGCTGATCCCTAGCCACCAACACCCCACCCCCACCCCCGTCCCCCATCACAACCTCTCCCTCCTTGCCGCCTGGGGTCGCTCTTGCCCCTCCTCACCTCCCACGCTCCTCAGAGGTGGGGAGAGCTTTGGGAGCCCCTCCTGTTTCTGAGCCTCTTGAAAACATATTGAATCTGTGTTTGAGATGATAAATTCCAAGAACTTGGAGCAATAATGTGCTCCTGGGGGCTGGAGGACAGACAAAAGTCTGTTGACGAGGGAGCCTTCTGTTGGACCAGGACAGCTTCCTAGGATTCCCTGAGCGCTTTTGGGGGAGCATGGAACTGGTACATTTTTAGACCGTTAAATCAGGCTTTTATATAGTTTTTGCCTTTGATATCATCCCTAGAAAGGCCTCCTTCTCCCCCCCGCCAAGATTATATAAACATTCATTTGTATTTTCTATTTAGGGTTTCATTTTTTACACTTAAATCTTTACTCCACCGGGAATTTATTTCTGATGTATGCACAAAGGTAGGGGACTAACTTTACTTCTTTTCCCCCAAATGTTATCCAGTGCAGTATATCAGATAATCTTCCCCAGTGGTTAGAAATGTCCACTTTATCATGTTCTAGATTCCCACATATACAGGACAACTTCTGTTCTGTTATTCTGTCATCATGCCAGTATTTCATGCATTTTTTTCTGATTACAAAAACATATTGTTAAAAAAAACAAAAAACAAAAACCCACCAAAATGAACATTAGGAAATGTTCTGTACAGAAAGTAAAAGTTCTTAACATCCGTCCCCTCCCCGTTAACAGGCATTTTTCCAGTTTTCTCTACATATACAGTAACACAGAGACATTTTGCTCCTTAAAAAATAGGATCATGGAGGTGCCTGGGTGGTGCAATCGGTTAAGCATCCGACTCTCAGTTTTGGCTCAGGTCATGATTTCAGGGTCATGAGATCGAGCCTCACATCGGGCTCCATGCTGTATGCAGAGTCTGCTTGAGATTCTCTCTCCTCCTGCCTCTGCCCCTCTCTCAAATAAATAAATCTTAAAAATATATATTTAGAAAAAAATAAAAATAAATAAATATATATATATTTAGGGTCACATGATTCATGCTTATCCACAGCCCACTTTTCTTCACTCTGCAGTATGCGAGGCATGGCCTGGTAGGTGTATACAGATCTCTCTCTTACTAAGACATTTCCACTTTACATCTCCATGTTATTCCATCGTATAGATGTTGTAAGTTCATTCAGTCCTTTGTTGGTTATTTCCAGTTTTTCATTAATCAGGGCAGTACTTCAGTACACATATATTTCTGGTGCTCGTAAACATTTTTTAGTTAAAAAGCCTCCTAGAAGTAGAATTGGTGGGTCTGAAGGTATGAAGCCTCTTACAGAGATACGTTGGTTTTTGTGACCACCATTACAGCGTGTTTACTGTGTCTTTGCCAACGCTGGATGTCCCTAATTTTAATAAATCTCTTCCACATAGAAGTGTGTGATATATATATATATATATATATATATATATATATACACACACACACACATATACATATGTAAATTTTTTTAAAGACTTTATTTATTTATTCATGAGAGACACACACACACACACACACACAGAGGCAGAGACACAGGCAGAGGGAGAAGCAGGCTCCATGCAGGGAGCCTGACATGGGACTCAATCCCGCGTCTTCAGGATCACACCCTCGGCTGAAGGTGGCGCTAAACTGCTGAGCCACCCAGGCTGCCCTAGAAGTATATTTCATGACCTTTCTTTTTTAAGTTTTTAATTAAGTAATCTCTACACCCAAGCAATATAAGGTTCAAACTCAACCCCGAGATCAAAAGTGGCCTGCTCCTCTGACTGAGCCAGCCAGTACCCCTCATGGTCTTAATTAATAATTTTGTGACCGGGCAGCCTGGGTGGCTCAGCGGTTTAAGCGCCTGCCTTTGGCCCAGGGCATGATCCTGGAGTCCCGGGATCGAGTCCCACATCGGGCTCCCTGCGTGGAGCCTGCTTCTCCCTCTGCCTGTGTCTCTGCCTCTCTCTCTCTCTCTCTCTCTATCATGAATGAATAAATAAAATCTTTAAAAAATATAATAACCCCTGGTGGAGCCTGCTTCTCCCTCTGCCTGTGTCTCTGCCTCTCTCTCTCTCTCTCTCTCTATCATGAATGAATAAATAAAATCTTTAAAAAAATAATAATAATAATAATTTTGTGACCATAAATTAGATTGAACTACTTTCTGTATGTTCACAGACCACTTACTTCTTCTCTGACTTACCTTTTTGTGTCATGTATCCGTTTTCCTATTGTCAGTCTTAAAAAAAAAAAAAAAGGATTTTATTTGAGAGAGCGCACACGTGAAGGGGGGGTGCAGAAAGAGAAACCTTAGGCAGAGTCCTCACTGAGCATGGAGCCCCATGCAGGCCCGATCCTACTACCCCAAGATCATGACCCGAGCCGAAACCAAGAGTTGGACACTCAACTAGCTGTGCCACCCAGGTTCCCTTATTAGTGTTATCATCACTTTGCAGCGACTCTTTGTATATTAAGGAGACTCCCCTTTTCTCTCTCATATGAATCGTTAATTACTACATTTTTCTCATTTCAGTTTATGGTTTGTTTTGCTGTAGGTTCTAGCATCTTTTTCTGTCATGATTAGAAAAAAATCTTCCCACCCTGGATCATAAAAACACTTATCTGCATTTTCTCTTCATATATTTAGCTTTTTTTTTTAAATAGATTTTATTTATGTATTCATGAAAGACACAGAGAGAGAGGCAGAGACACAGGCAGAGGGAGAAGCAGGCTCCATGCAGGGAGCCTGACGCAGGACTTGATCTTGGGACTCCAGAGTCACGCCCTGAGCCAAAGGCATATGCTCAACTGCTGAGCTACTCAGGCGTTCCTATTTAGCGTTTTTTATTATTACATTTGAGTCTTTAGTCTATTTGAATCGGACCTGGAGTAAGATGTGAGATCATGCTTTTTTTTTTTTTTTAATGGTTTGCCACTTGTCTCTCTATCCTAGGATTTCTCAATCTTGGCCTTTTGTGCTGCATGGTTCTTTGTTGCAGGAGCCATCTTCTTCATTGTGGGGTGGTTAGCCACATCCCTGACAAATAACCCCTACGTGCCAGTACCACCTCCCTTGGAATTGTGACAACCAAAGACTGTCTTCAGACATTGCCCAACACCCCTGGAGGGCAGCATTGCTCTACCCTGGTCTTGTTTATTTCCAGTTGCTGGGTGGGGCTTGGAGAGCCTGATTGTGTTTTAGAAAGAACACACAGTTGGGGTTGTACAAATGACTGGTGGCAGCACTTGGTTGTCTGAGTGTGGGTAACCTTTAGGCCCTGAGATAGAGAAGGCCCCTGAACACCAGCCTCTTCACCACAGACCCTGCTCATAATGCCCACGGATTCTGTTTTAGGTGGCTGTGGTGAAGTCAGAGGACATGGAAGCAGAGTTAGCATGCCCTGGTGGGCAGCCTTCCCCAGCAGGTGCCACTCCACAAGTGGTAACCCTCCACGTGGCAGAGCCGGGGGGCAGTGTGGCAGCAGAGAGCCAGCTAGGCGCCCCTGACCTGCAGCAGATCACCCTGGCACCGGGTCCGTTTGGTGGGACTGGCTACAGCGTCATCACAGCACCCCCTATGGAGGAGGGGACGTCAGCTCCTGGCACACCTTACAGGTGAGACCTGCTGCCTCTAAGGCCTCCTTCAGCTATTGATAGGCATGCTGGGAGCCTCAAATAAGAGCTGTGCCCACTGGAGTCTAGTTGGCGGGAAGCAAAAGTCCTAATACGTGTAACATAATTAGCCATGAGAGTCATAGCTTTCTCAGGAGGTTGGAAGCTACTATTTTTGGGCTACTTAGATTTTCCAGGCACTGGACGTTCGTGAACTCACCTAAACCATTCTTGTGAGATCCATGTTTCTCTCATTTTACAAGTGAGGAAATAGGCCAGGGACGTTGAGTAACTGGCCTGAGGTCAGACCAGGAGTAAGTGAAGAGTTGAACCTTTGGTTCTAAAGTCACATGCTCTTTGTTGTGGGTGATCCCTAAGGTGGTGTCCAGTTCTGCCCCAGCAGGCAAGCTCAGGCTCCTCTCTGGCACTGGAGGCCTGGCAACTGCACTCTGCTTCCCCTACACTGAGCAGGTTCGGGCCAGAACTGTGTGTATGCTCACTGAAGTCCTGGGCAGTCGGAGAAAGCCCTCCGTCCAGGCACCGACGTGTCACTGTGTGTGGCTGGGATGGGAATCCGGGTCCCTGGGCTGGCTGCAGGCTTGGGTGGCCTGGTCACAGTGTCTGCCATCTGCTCTGGTCTCCGGGTACTTGCCAGCCCTGCCTCCCCCACTGGCCCCTCCTGTTGCTGCACCTGGCCAGACCCCTGGGGCTGTCTGCCCACCCTACCCTCCAAGGGTGCCAGGATTACTACGGTTGAGCAAGATGATACATTGGACTGTGGTCACCGTTTCTGGAAGAGACTGTCGAGGTGCAGCAGGAAAGGGGCAGAATGAAAGTTCATGCCAGGGAGGCCACCCGTGGTGGCAGTCACCCCTCCGTTGATGACTTCTTGGGAGTAGGGGGCTTCTGTGGCCTTCCATCCCATCCTGGCACTCATTCCTCCCCTCTTTCGTGCCCACAGTGAGGAGCCCCCAGGGGAGGCAGCCCAGGCTGTGGTTGTGAGTGACACCCTGAAGGAAGCTGGCACCCACTATATCATGGCAGCTGATGGGACCCAGCTGCACCACATCGAGGTGAGGCTTGGGATACCAGTCCTCCCCTGTTTCTCATCTTTCCCCCATCCTCGTCAGTGTCTCATGCTTCCCCATCTCCCTACAGCTGACTGCAGATGGCTCTATCTCCTTCCCAAATCCGGATTCCCTGGCCTCTGGAGCCAAGTGGCCCCTGCTACAGTGTGGGGGTCTGCCCAGAGACGGCCCTGAACCCCCATCTCCAGCCAGGACCCACCGGGTGGGAGACTCCCAGGGCTCTGCTTCCCCACCCCCTGTGGCCAACAAAGCCCTGGGTCTGGGAGTTCCACCATCGCCGCCATCTGCAGCCACGGCATCATCAAAGAAGTTTTCCTGCAAGATTTGTGCTGAGGCCTTCCCTGGCCGTGCAGAGATGGAGAGTCATAAACGGGCCCACGCCGGACCTAGTGCCTTCAAGTGTCCTGACTGTCCCTTCAGTGCCCGCCAGTGGCCTGAGGTCCGGGTAGGTGCTATGCCCCTGTGCCTCTCCTGGCACTCATTCGGCCACTTGTGTCATAAACCTTAACTGAACACCCCAAGCCAAGCCCTCTGCCCCCTTCTAGGGTCAGAGATGACTCCGAGAGGGTTCAGCATTCAGTCTGGCGGGAAACCAAACCAGCGTGACTCATGCCCAACAGTGTCCCCGGCATGAACAGAATGCAGATGACAGAGCACAGAGAACAGGACTCAGGGTGTGGGTGCTGGCCGACCTGGGTCTCCAGGGGCCGCAGCACAGGCATGGTGGCATGAGGCGTGCTCAGAGAAACGCAGGTTGTCTAGAATAGGGAGAGCGCACAGAGCAAGGAAGTTGGTGGGGAGGGCAGGTTCTGGTGGGGGCCTTCCCCCAGGAATTACCATTTCCAGATGTAGCCTTGCTCTGAGTCCTCACAGCAGCTCAGTGAGGGAGCAGGGCCCAGAACCCCAGAATATCCCGGCTGGAAGAGCCCTTCAGAGGTTCCCTCATCTGAGCCTGTATCTTAGGCTTAGTGGGGGTACACTGAGTCAGAACAGGGGCAGGAACTGTGACCTCACGATGGGACCTGTGACGTTTCCTTCTCAGCATACAGAAGCACCAGGTCTCAGTCTGCTTCATACTTTATACGCAACTCCTCCCCACCTGAGGACAGACTCCCCAGCAGCACTGTGGGTGAGGGGCTATGTTGTCACCCAGCCAGCACCCCTGACTCTGCCCCTTCCCCAGGCCCACATGGCACAGCACTCGAGCCTGCGGCCTCACCAGTGCAGCCAGTGTAGCTTTGCCTCCAAGAATAAGAAGGACCTGCGGCGGCACATGCTGACCCATACCAACGAGAAGCCTTTTGCATGCCACCTCTGTGGACAGCGGTGAGGCTGGGGACAGGTGGGCAGGGTGGGGGCTGCTGCAGGTGTGATGGGGCTGCCCCTGAGCCTTTCCCTGGCCCCTCAGTTTCAACCGGAATGGCCACCTCAAGTTCCACATCCAGCGGCTACACAGCCCTGATGGGAGAAAGCCAGGGACACCTACTGCCCGGACCCCAGCCCGGACCCCCACCCAGACCATCATCCTGAACAGTGACGATGAGACGCTGGCCACACTGCACAGTGAGCTGCCCCCAGGACACCAGGGTGGAGGCCAGGACACCAGGGTGGGGACCAGGGGCCAGGGCAATTCCAGGTTCACCTAAGCCCCTATGTGAGTACCCTCCCTTATCTGCCTAGCTGCACTCCAGTCCAGCCACGGGGTCCTGGGCTCAGAGCGGCTACAGCAGGCACTGGGCCAGGAGCATATCATTGTGGCCCAGGAACAGACAGTGGCCAATCAGGTGAGAGCCTGGGCTGGGAGGTCACAGGATGGGGCAGGGAGGGGTGATGCGCACAGAGCCGAGGCTAGAGCCGGCCTGGTCCTGGCAGGAAGAAGCCACCTACATCCAGGAGATCACCACAGCGGATGGCCAAACAGTGCAGCATCTGGTGACCTCTGACAACCAGGTGAGCACCTCAGCCAGCAGCACACACCCTCCACCGGCCTCCAGACCCCTCTTTGAGGAACCACCCCTCCCCGGGTCTGTACCTGCAACTGCCATCATGAATGGTGGGTGTCCCTGGTCCCCTGCTCTGTCTTCCTCACTCTAAGCTCCTGCCTATTCTCTACCCTTTTCCAGGTACAGTACATCATCTCCCAGGATGGGGTCCAGCATCTGCTCCCCCAGGAATATGTTGTGGTTCCAGAGGGCCATCACATCCAGGTAGGCCAGGCCTGGGTAGGGGCAGGAAGTGAGGGGAGGAGTGTACAACCTCCTCGATCACCGAATGGCCTTCCTCCCTCTAGGTACAGGAAGGCCAGATCACACACATCCAGTATGAACAAGGGGCCCCTTTCCTTCAGGAATCCCAGGTAGGTCCTTTAGGGGGTCAGGGGGTGCTGGGCTACAGGCCAAGCTCCTCCAAGGCCAGATCTCATTGGCTTCTCCACTCTAGATCCAGTATGTGCCTGTGTCCCCAGGCCAGCAGCTGGTCACACAGGCCCAACTGGAGGCTGCGGCACACTCAGCCGTCACAGGTATGGGGCGGGAACCTGACAACCATGGGGACTCAGGCCTAGCTTCTGGGGCCTTGAGCTCACCATCCTTTCCCCTCCCCTGACAGCGGTGGCTGATGCTGCCATGGCCCAAGCCCAGGGCTTATTTGGCACAGAAGAGGCGGTGCCTGAACACATCCAACAGCTGCAACACCAGGGCATCGAGTATGATGTCATCACCCTGACGGATGACTGAGCCCCAAGGGCCCAACACAGACCGTGGATATCAGGGCCAACCGTGCTGGGGGTGGGGGGCCCACTGGGACTCCCCTCCCTGTTCCGCCTAGGGTCTCCAGACACTGAGCAGCCAGTATCCTGCCCCTCTAAGAGAGCCAGACCTGCGTTGCTGGGTTTAGGGGACAACCTTGGGCCCCAGCCAGGACATGCTGGGTGCCCTAGCCTGCAGGCAGGCTTTGGGGAGAGAAATTTATTTTTGTTTGGATGGACCCACTGGCCCCTCAGTCTCAATAAAGGGACCAGAGTCCAGTCCTGACCATCTTACTTTTGTCCGCAAGGACTTGGGAAATGGCAGGAAAGAAGAGCCTGTTACAGCTCACAAGAGCTGCCTAGCTCCACAGTGCGTCCTGCCCTACCTCTGTAAGTGTGGTGGCCCAACAGCAGGGCAGGCCCTTGGGGCAGAGGCCTGATACTAGGAGAGATGGCTGAGCTGGTAAGAACCCCTATGAGCACTTTCAGACCTCCTTCCCCTCTCCCCGGGCCCCAGAAAAACACCTGCTCCTCTGTGTCTTCAGAGGGCAGCACAGCCAGGTGCCTATCTGCACGGAGACCATACCCTAAAGCCCATGGTGGCTGAGCTGCTCTTCCTACTGATCCGGGACTGTGAATCAGCTGGCTGCCCACTCACTGTGGCAGCTCCAGGTCTAGCAGGAGTCTAGCGCTCTGCCTGGGCACAGCCCCCAGTCTGCTCCCTGGAGGTATGAGTGCAGGCCTGGCTGTGAGAACAGCTTGCACATAGATGAGGTGGGCCTTTGGACTCCACACATTCACTGGACGTAGGCAGAGGCCACCAGAGACTCAGTTGTGGGGTCAGCAGGGTGGGAAGTTAGACACCAGAGCCCTAGGTTGGGAGTGTGAAGGCCGGGGGTGTCATAAGAAGATGGGCCTGGGTGGAGTGTGTGTGGTCCCAAGACTAGCTCCAGGTTCTCCGCCTTCTCTGCCCTCAAGACCCTCACACATTCTCAGAGGGGAGGGCAGGGTTCTGTATTTCCTTTTACAAATGAAACAAGATGGCAATAAGATGGTAGGGACTGGACGGGCAGGGATGGGACCTATTTACACAGGAGTTGGAGTGAGTTTGAGGTGAGGAGTTGGGGGATCGGGCAGGGAGGGGGAGCCCTGGCAGAGCCATAATCTTCCTATGACCTGGCAGCCTGAGTCCTGCAGCCACCTCAGGGGGAGGGTCCTGGGGTCTGCTCAGCCCCGAGAGGCCTGAGTCCCAGCAGTCCATACCAGCACCCTGGGGCTCCTCCTCCCTGCAGGATGTGTTAAGTGGGATGAGGCTCGCGGCTAGGGCCCTGTTCACGGCCCGAGTCCCGGTCCTTGTTCTCAGAGGAAGAGGAGGAGCTGGAGCCGTGGCTGCGGCCTGACTGCCGGTAGGCGGTACTCAGCTCCTGTAGCCGCTCTGGTGTCGGCCCCCACTTGGCAAAGCCAGGGTCGTTCTGCAGGAAGAGCACGGCCGTGTTGTGGACGGCCTTGTAGTGCATTTCTTCCCTGTGGGCAAAGGAGCAGCTCAGGGTGGGGCTCGGCCTGGCAAGACGGCCCAGTCCTCCCAGCCCCACCCTCCCCCAGCACCCACTTCTTGCAGACGTGCTGGGAGCCACTGCGGTACTCATGCTCGAAGGCAGGCAGGACCAGCTGGTGGCGTTTGAAGCGGCTCTGCTCCATGCGGGTGAGCGCCGGTGTGGGGGGTTCTCGCCACTCGGGGATGAACACGATGAAGGACAGGGGCTCTGGTGAGCTCTCGAGAAGTTTCTGTGGGAGGGAGGAGGCATCGGGCAGACATCAAAGGCTGCCCTCCAGGTGGCTGGCAATCTTGCTGGCCACCCCCACCCACAGCAGCACACGCACCTCGAAGTGAGAGACCATGGCATCCATGAGCTCCTCGCAGAATGGAGGGTTGGCCTCAAAGGAACCACTCAGCGGGGAGAAATCCAGGCAGGGCCTGGGGATGGAGGTGAGCATTCAAAGTCCTACCAGGACCCAGGCCCTCAAGCAGAAATGGGTGCCACCCCCACCTTGTTGAAGGGATGGGCCCTGCAGTCAGGCCATAAGTGTGGCCGACTTCATTGGGGGCTGAGGATGGAGAGGCTCGGGTTTGGCGGCCAAGTCCACCAAGCACTTCATGGAAGGGCTGGAATTCAAACCCATTTCAGACTCTGCTGCCATCACAGCACAAGCCCCTGCCAGGGGTCCCCAGCTGCAGAGCCTATCCCCTTTTTGGCCCAGCCTTTCTTCTGCTGGAGGCCGCGTCTCCTTTCATTCGTGCTCCCTCCCCTCCCATCTCCCACGTGAGTCTGTCAGGTCCCTGAGGTCTGAATCCCCACCTCCCATGCCTCTCAGTGCCTGGACCATGTGCTCCCACCCCAGCCAACGCTAATTCACTGAGAAACCCACCAGCTCCCGAAGTACAGTGAGCAGTCCAAGGCCCCACAGGCAGCAAGGGCTTACACCCAACACCACCCGATTCCAAGACCCTAAAGCATTAGGAAGTAGCTGGCCCAGGGGAGATCTATGCTCTAGGGGACCCCTTCCCTGGGCAGAGGGCCCTTGGCAGCCCCTGGTTCTCACCCGCGGGAGCCGAAGTAGCCATCAGTGTCCGGGAAGGCAGAGCAGTACTGGCGAAAGTAGCAGTTGAGGGGCGAGGCAAAGCACTCAAAGCTGACGCTGAAGAGTCGGTGGAGGGCCTCAAAGACGTGCACGGGCAGCGATCCCTGCAGGCCTGTCCCCTCGTAGAGGCCCACGCCAAACATCATCTGCACGGTGGCCACTGTCAGCCTCTGAGGCTCAGCCTTCTCCCACCCTCTAGAGGAGCCCTCCCACTGCCGCCCCAGGCCTGTACCTGGTACCGCCGCAGAAGACACCAGACTCGAGGCAGGAACCTCTCAAAGGCAGAGTCGTCAATGCAGCTATAGCGGTAAAGCAGCCACTGGGGAACAGAGGGGAATGGCCTTCAGCAATGCTCCCTCCCTCCCTCCCTCCCTAATCACAGGTCTGCTGAGGACACTGGGTCAAGAAGTAGCTGGCCCTCCCTCCTCTCACCTCCCACCTGGGGGGACCTGCTTCCCCTTCACCCCAGCTCTTACCAGCTTGCTGAAGTAGTTGCGGCTGACCTTGACCATCTCTCCCTTGTACCGGATGCAGACCACGTTATTCTCCATGTGCATCTCCACACTGGGCATAGGGGGTGCAGACACGGCCAGCCGTACTGGATAACAGTACACCAGGCGGGGCTCCACTTCTGGGGCCTCCACCTCCTCTGTGGGCAGGGAGAGCAGTCAGGGGCCATGGCTTCCTGGACAGCCCCAGTGCCTACTGCATGCTGGGTGCCTCACACGCATACACCCCAGTAGCCGAGGGAGGGAAGTCTCATCCCATGAAGGAGCAGGACAGAGCTCAGATAGTTTGATAACCACGTTAACAGCCAGGCAAGGGCAAGAGCTGGTGGCCCCAGGTCAACACGTTCTGTACTGACCTGGACCCCCAGTTTGCCAGGCAGGAGTACTGCATCGCTCTCACAGGAATTAAAACACCTTGTTTAGGGAGCTTTTTTGGCCAGCACTCTTTTGAGTTACCACTAAGTTCTCGTATGATCCTAGTCCGCAGTGTGGGGGAGATGGGGGCTTGCAGAGAACAGGTGTAAACCCAAGTCCCCCTAACTGCTTACCCTGTGCCTGTCTTCACCACCTTCTGGCTCCCCCTTTCCCAGCCCTTGTCCACTTCCTGGAGGAGGGCTGAAATACCTGAGCTCAAGGACAACAGGTCCTGCCCCAGACACTGCTGGGGAAAACGGGTTTCCCCAAACCAAGCCTCACTTTCCCCTTCAGTCAGGGACCGGGAAACAGAGCTGACAGCCTCGAGCTGGCTCCCTGCCATTGGCTCCCTACCTGGGATGTTGTTTTCCTTGAGGATGGCAAGGTGCTTCTCTCGGATCCGCTTGACATACTCCAGGGAGATGTGATAGATCTTACTACAGATGCCCTCCACAGAGTCCTTAGCTGCGGCTGAGACGTGGGGGCCGCACTGCCTCCGCA
Source organism: Vulpes lagopus (assembly GCF_018345385.1). Taxonomy (NCBI): domain Eukaryota; kingdom Metazoa; phylum Chordata; class Mammalia; order Carnivora; family Canidae; genus Vulpes; species Vulpes lagopus. The sequence goes on from NC_054841.1 coordinate 14,562,760, forward strand.
GATGTTCCAGGCGGTCCTGGAGGAGACACTCGTGATCAGAGCTCTAGGGGGCTGGTGGAGGAGGGCTGGTGGGTTCCAGCAGTCCTCATTTTGAAACCAACTCTGCTACCTACTAGCTGTGTCACTTGGACAAGTCCCTTGGTGTCTTTTGAGTCTTATTTCTCAACTGTTAAGGGAACACAAAATACTTACCAGAGAAGGCAGTTTGAGTATTAAATGTGAACATTCCCATTAAGGGCTTAAGAAAGCCTCTGGCATCCAGCAAGTGTCTAATAAATGCCAGCATCTATAGTTGGGGTTACACTGTGCCAGATCTCATGATAATTTCTGGGGAAACAGACAAACCAGGCACAGTCCCCACTTACAAAGCATTCGCCATCTACCAGGGAGAAGAGACCATTACAAAACAGGGTCCTTGGTCATTGCAGATTTAAAATTTGAGCTTTTAGCAACTTGCAAGGATTTAACTAGGCATTTGTAATTTTGCTGAATCACACGTGTGAAAGTGATGAGTGAAAATGAGTCACTGGCTAGTGAGTACACCTACCTTTGTCACTCTACATGTCAAGTACAGTTACTATCGTGAAGTGCGAAACCTTGTCTCTTGTGAAAAATGGTCCTGAAAAGAAAGCCCATTGCTAGTGCTGGTGGAGAGTTAAAGAAGTGATGGGTCTGGGCCAGAAAACAGAATTGCTGTGGACACAGTAAAGGAGGGAATTGAATCTGGTGCCGGCTCTTAACTGTGGTGAGCGCACACACCCAAGAAAAGGCAGTTTGTCAATCTGTGTCCAAAAATCTATTCAAGGGAGATGTTAAGTTGAAAAGGCAGATACTTCTCATGTGTGGCCGAGCACAGGATCAGTCTTTAGGAGAGAGCCAGGAGCCTGGACAAACCTCTACATGGCGGGAGTTTTGGGACCAATGAGCATCAAAGGTCTGCTGAGCTGCAGACAGGCTGCCGTGGGGCCCAGCCCAGCCTAGGCAGGCAGCTGTGGGAAGTGGCCGCGGAGCCCTTCCACCAGCCTCCTCACCCAGGGCCACTCACCATATAGTCCTCCTTGGATGCCGAGTGGTCCTTCCGCAGCCAGCTGAACGTATCCTCCACATTCCATTTGACCACCTTCCTGCTGTCAGGGGATGCACTCCTGCCAGTTGAAGGCACATAACAGCCAGCTGTCCGGCATCTGCTCCACGCTTCCTCCTCCCACCCACCTGTACTAACATTGAGGCATCAGGGCTTCCCTCAAAGCCCCTGCTCCTCCTCTGGGAGCCTGCCCTCTTCCTGCCACGGAGAGCAGTGACTGAGCTCCGTGAGATGGCCAGACAGCCCAACACTTCCCCATTCTGAGCATACACCCAGCTTCCTGGGGCAGGAGAGCAAACCTGGATTCAATGAGCCGCCGAGCAGCCTCTGCGTACTTAAAGAGCAGGCGCTTGGCTTCCTCCCGGAACTTGATTCGGGATAACCTGGCATACGGAGCAGGCAGGGTTAGAGTCTTCTACATAGGAGTGGCTACGCAGACCCAAAGCCCCCCGAGTCGGCCCCAGCCGTGGGCTGTACCTGATGGGAATGTCATTCATGATTTCTCGAAACATGGAAGGTGACACGACTGGTTCACAGTTGCTCGGCAACAGGGGATCAGAGCCTTTATCCACGACCTTGCGCTCCAGCATCCAACGGTTGAAAGATTCTCGAGGGGGCTCGATGCCTGCAGGACAGCACAGCCGGTGAAGGTCTGGCTCGATCAGCTGCCTGCGTGTGGGCCCAGCACACGGGAGGGATGGGGCACCCGAGACGACAGCCCACTCTGCCAGCAGCTCATCCTCTAGGCAACATCCCCTAAGTGTCCTCTGAGAACTGCTAGTTTTATACTGAGTGTGAGTAAATGTTACTTAGATAAGAGGGAAAAGGAGAAACTATATGTCTGCATAGTTAGAAGGCTGCTTTACAACTAATAAAAGCTACAGCGTACGGAGGGCTTTCCAATCCACTTACTCCGTGTAGTAGTAGCCATGCCGTGAGGTACAGGCACTTTTTTGTTTCTATGCTCTCTTACAGGCACACAAAAAGGCTTCGTGTGTATCTGACAGTGGGCATTCTGGAAGGTTACGGACTAGTTCTGTGGTTACTGGTGCCAGCCACCCTTTCTGTAAGCGGTCAGCGGACCTGGGGCTCCAGCAGGCCTGTCCCCTCCACAGCCTATGCTCTCAGCCACGAGGCTTCACAGCACCATCCCCAAGCCCAGCTGGTTGAGCCTGGCCCTTGCTAAGGGTAGGTGGAAACAAGGGTCCCGGAGCCCAGGAGCAGTTACCCTCTCGCTGCTGGCACAGCTCCCGGTAGTGCTGCCGAAGCTTGAGGATGAGCTGGGAGCGAAGCAGCTCCACCTCAGGGTGTGGGGGCAGCACCTCTGATGGCCCCCGGTGCTTGATGACAGCATTGGTCTGGATGTCCAGGTCCCAGTATACCCTTGGGGCACAGAAAGGAGCACTGAGGACAGTAGAGGAAAAGGAGGGAGGGATGCCAGGCATGCAGGCTGCACTGATGATGGATGCCCATCAGCAGGGACTCACTCAGTGGGTCGGAGGAGAGCTGCCTGCTGTTTATCTTCAGGGGATGTCCCCCACATCTTCAGTGTTGGGGTTCCTGGGATACTGGGAGAGCTAGGCACCGATGGGCCTGTGGGTGTCACAGGGATTTCAATCTAGAATAACAAAGGTATCAGGGTCAGGAGGATTGGCCTATGGCTGCTACGCTGGTGCAGCTGGCAGGCTGTGCACCAGGCCCCCTCCCAACCTACCACTGCCCAGCCCTTGCAGGAAACCTGCTGGTTGCCACCTAGAGCAGCCTCTTACCAGCCACATCCTGACAGCCTGCACTCACTCACCTTGGGCTTCTTCACACCATTGCCGCTTGGCTGCTCTTCTGAGAGCTGTCGCTTTCGGGGCTTGTTCTCAGCCGGGGGGGTGTCCACCAAGCTTGAGTCTTGGGGCAGTGGAGTCGCATTCAGTCCCAAAGGGTCCGACTGGTGGAGGGAGACCGGCAGAGTTGCGAGTGGGGCCAGTGGCTTAGGAGCCCCAATAACATAAAATCCTGATGCCCCCCTGCTCCAACTGCTCAGAGAAGAACAAAAGAGGCTGGGACGCAGAAAGAACACGGGGTTCCATTCCTGCCTGCCACTTGCAACTGTGTGACCTTGAGAGAGTTACATTCTTTCCTAATTCCCTCACCTTCAAAATGGCCATGCTAAGGCAGGCCCAACCTCCCTTTGGGAAGATGATTCAATGAGTCCATGAATATGACCAGCTTAACAGGACATCTGACATGACAGGAACCCTCTGTACACGTTAATTTCTCCTCCTTGAACACTGGAACTCCTTTGGTGACACAAAGAACTAGTGATGGTAGGCAGGGTGGCCCTGAAATCACACCGGGTTCAACTCCAGCTCTGCCTCGTACTGGCTCAAGGTCTTGGGCCAGTCATTTCCCATCTCTGACCCTTAGTGTCTTCATCTGCAAAATGGGGGTGCCAACTGGCTTAATTATGCCCAGTAAAGTAAGTCTGCCCCAACGGATAGGGATCCAAAAGCCCACGTTTCTGCCAGACATCTCGTGCTAGTACTTCCTTGATCACATTGACACTTCTTTCCTAGAACACGCTTCTCCCATCTGACAACTTTCATGTCACTTTGTCACCTGAAATGCTAATTCAAAGAGAAGCTTTTCCTGTCCCCTCCCTTCCAGCCGACCAGGGTCCCTGGTGTAATCTAACACTATCCTTCATGCCCGTGCCAGCGCCATCCTGCCAGCTACTCAATAGACTGTGGGCCCCGAGAGTGCAAGGGCAGGACCAGATCCATCTTGCTCACAACTGCATCACAGGCACAGTGCCTGACATGGAGTTCAGGTTCAATATCACACTAATACAATCATCTTTTTAGGGGTCAGTCTCCCCTATTTGAGTGTAGGTTACACAAGGGTGGGAATGTATCTGTGTGCCATTGTATCCCCGGGTTCCAAGATGGAGCTAGGCTCAAGAGACGTTTAGGGAAGGCCCGGATGCTAGAAGCTGCTCTGGACCCCTGCCCTGGGCTGGCACTCACAATCACGTCATGTTGGCCCAGCACAGGCATCTCCCATAGGGACTGGTTGGTGAATCTGTTGAAGTAGTAGGGACGGTTCTCCCTCCGGCTCCAGCACTTCTCCCAGCCCGCATGCACCAGCTCCTCTGCAAACAAGCATGGAACCCAGCCAGGGTCAGTGCTGCTCCTGAGGCATCCTTCCTACCCCACCACCCTACCCTGCCCTGCCCCTCGCCAGTACCTGGGAGGTCCTGCACCAGGCGGATGGGCTTTGGAGAACAGGGCTGGTTCTGATTGGAGGTGCCTGGGGAGTGACTCAGCAGGGACGCCTCCTCTCGGGGGCTGCCGTGATTCTCATTGGCCATCTCAGCACCCACACCGGACCTGCCACACAGAGGACCGAAGGGTGTCAGGCCAGCAGGGCATGGAGGTCAGCTCCACCCCTCACCCACCAATTACAATCCACTGAGGGCTCCATTGACCACTTGCAGATATGAAGGAATCAATTCAGTCCTGTCCCAGAAGGCCAGTGTGGTAGCAGAGGAGCCCTGGGATCTAAGTCGCAGTCCCCTCAGGCTGTAAAATGGGTGCATTTCTGTTGCTCTTTTCTGCCTGACATACTCTCCCCAGTTCTCTGCCTGGTTTGTCACAATGTCCACTCTACTCCAGAAAGCCTTCCTGGACTCTCCCTCCCCTAAGCTAGGTGGTCAGAGCTCCTCTGCAGGGCCATGAACATCTCCACTGTGGTACCCAGTCCTGTCTATCAGCTGGGTTTGTCTACCCATCAGATGGTCAGAACTCCCAGAGCTAGGAACTGGGCCCAGTTCATCTCTCCAGTTCTCAGCATGGTACCTGGACACAATAGGAACTCTATTCATTCTGCAAATATTTATAAAGCAAAGGGTGGCACAGAAGACAGAACAGGGTCTGCCCCTGAGAAGCTATTCCCACAAAAAAGAACAGCAAATCCTCCTCTTTCCTGTTCCTATCCAATAAAATCTAACTGGAACATAGTACAGCTCAGAGGGGACAGGCATCTGAGTGGCTGCTTCATTCTCTGCTTCAGAGCAGAAAACAATCTGTTGCTAAAGAAACCCGTAGGACTGAGAAGAAATGTCTAATTCTTTCCTTCCTCATCCTCATGTGAAAATTTACTTTAAACATCAGGAAGCAGGGCAGCTCCTTCAGATCTGTATTCTCCACCACCCCCACCAAAGCACACCCAGTGCGAGCCTCAATGGCCAGTGATTTCCGACCTGGCTGGTGGACTCCTAGGGGCCCAAATGAGATTGGACTGGTGATCCCAAAGTTGTTCTCAATATGTCACAACACCCAAAGAAATCAAACATTTACCCAAAAAAGAGCACAAAGGCATGGTGAGACATCAGTTATCTTTGCTTGCTAAAATTTTATCAACTCATCATGGTCACACTGATTATCTCATGATCAGAAGCTCTGATTGGCTATCGACAACATCATAGGAATCACTGGGACATTAATTTTATTTGTACACTCAGTCATAGATGTCTTTGTTAATTTGGAAAGGGAAAAGTGAATGGTGACTTCATTGGTACAGTTTGGCAGTAAAAATGCACGGAGCAAGAGGACATACATACAACCAAAGGGGGCCATGGTAACAAAAGGTTCGGAACCACTAACCAAGGGGAGAAAAAGCTTGATTCTCTGGGGAGGAGGGATCCCCGGTGCCTTGGGGCTGAGCCCATAGGTCTCAAGCCTGAACAAGGTCCCTCTTTTTCTCACCCTCTGGGGTCTGCAACGCTAGCATGAGAGGGTTTTCTTCTCCGACTGGATGGGCCCCCACGTCACAGGGTCCCACAGAGGCAGGGGGGAGATCTGCAGGAGGTTCAGCACAGGTGGGTGGGCTGGTCAGCAGTGGAGTGGACGGGGGCCCAGGGAATTCCTTGCATCAGCAACTGCAGAGCAAATAGAAAAAGAGAGAGTCACAGACCAGTGAAATGCTGCAGAGCAGGGCTAACAGCAACAGGGGCGACACAAAGCAAGTTGGGAGCCTCTAGGATGGGGCAGGAGACACTGTGGGAGATCTGGAGATTAAAAGGATGAAAATGGTCCTCAAGCTTTGCAAACCAAAAGGTTCACCTTCATAGACTTGTAGCATGTAGTCACACAGGCCCGGTTTGAGGAGGGCCCTAAGCCTGGTTTCATGCTCTCTTGTCACTCTCTTGAAATTTTTAATGAATTTTTAACAAGAGGAACCACGTTTTCATTTTGCACACTGGACCCCATGAATTGTGTAGCTGCTCCTATCAACCAAAATATCCCGAAGACAAGAGAAAAGTGAACATACCGTTTGGCTCTTGAATGACACAGGTCTGAGCTGTGTGGGTCTACTTACATGCAATTTTTTCAGTACGATGCACTACTATAAATGTATTTACACTTCCTTATGATTTTCTTAACATTTTCTTTCCTCTGACTTTATTGTAAGAATACACTATATAATACACATAACATACAAAATATGTCTTCATTCACTACCTATGTTTCCAGTAAGGCTTCCAGTCAACATTAGGCTGTTAGTAGCTAAATTGTGGGGAGTGGAAAGTTATACTGGGATTTCTGACTCTGCCAGGATCAGTGCCCCAAAGCCCTGTGTTGTTCAAGGGCCAACTGTACATATCACAGATGGGGGGCATGCTCCCAAGCCACCAACAGTGAGCAGAAAAAACACTCTTAAATCAATCTTTTAAAATTACAATAATAACAGTACATGCAAATGCATTACGTAACACAGCATGTTCATCTTTATTGACAGTTCCCCAGTAAATATCGTGCGGCATCCAGGCGCCACCAACTACGTAGCTCAACTACACAGGGCAGGGAGAGCAGCACAATTACAGGCCAAATGGGGACACTGCAGTACTTTTACAACCGACTACGCATCACGAGGGCTCGTAAAACAATTCAGATTCCTGTCCCTCACTTCACGTCCTAGGCATCAGAAATGGGGAGGGGAGATACACAAGAAATCTGTACTTTCTAAACCCACCCCGAAAGGTGGATCTGGGAATCGGGATGACGAATTCTTAACACTGCTTCAAATCACCATTTTTTTTACGATTAAAATTTTGTTCTTAATTCCCCAAGTGATCTGGAAGCAGCAGCAAGTCGGCGGCCGAGGAACCCGTTCTGGGTTTGGGCGGACCCGGGGTCCAGATCCTTCTGCCGCTTTTGACTTACAAACACGAATCTTTCGACCTATAGGGTCTGTATACGTAGAGTCCAGCGTATTGTACACTTTACGTAAGAAATGACTCTATCATTAAGATGACGTTTTTATTTATCGAGGCTCCCCGACCCCCGCGCATACCGCACTTCGACACCGCCGATCGGCTTAAATAAACAACAGTATCTGCGCAACCCGAGGAACCCACCATAAGGAAAGAACCCGGTTACGGGATTGGAAGAAGATGGGGCGGGACTATCGCAACAATGCACCAATCAGAACCCTCGGAACCAGGAAGGCGGAGTCAAAGGACTTGCAAAATGCGCAGGCGCGGGGGCCGCTCGCGGAGGGGTCCCCCCCACCCGCGCCAGCGCGCGCACCCTTTCCCCTCCCCGCCAACACCGGCGGGGGCGGGCTGTTTGGCGCGCGCGCGCCGGCCCATCTCCCGGGCTCCGCCCCCCGCCCCACCGCGCGCTCCCGCCCCCGGGCTGAGGCGACTCAGAGTCGGAGCCCGACACAAAGGCGGTGGCGGCGGCAGCAGCGGAGGGGCCCTAGAGGCCGCTCCACCCGCGCTCTCCGGGCCCACCTCCCTCACCCAAGCCACCGGCCCGGCCGCCCACCCGCGGGCCTAAGATGGCGGCGGCGGCAGAGACAGGGCAAGCGGTGGCCCCGAGCGGAAAGCGCCGGAGGGGCCACCGCCGCTCGGCTTCGGATCCCCGGACCCCGGAGCGGCTCGCGGCGGGACCATGGCTTCCTGGGGCTCTTACCTGCCCGGAGCGGACTCGAGGGGACGCGGCTACACGTTCTGCTCGACCTCCCGTTTTGCCGCCTCCGCCTCGCCCTCCCCAGCGCCGCTGCCGCCATCTTGTGTCCCGGGCCGGGACTCCGCGCTGCGCATGCGCTGGTACCGCCTCTGAGGGACCTCGCCGCTGCCGCGCCGCCATCTTGAGTGTGGCAGGACCGGCCGACTCCACAGACCCTGCTGGGTTTTGGCCCCCTCCCCTTCCTCCTGTCCTTCCCTGTTGTCCCATGCGGGTCTCAAGAGGGCACGGCAGCTTCGCGGGCCGTGGGGTGCGGACTGAGGAAGGAACGAGCTCACAGGCACGCTCCCTGCCTCAGTTTCCCCGCGCGAGCACACCGGCCCGGGCGGGAGGACCGGACTGAGAGTGCGCACCGGGGGGCGCGGGGCGGGCTGGGAACCTGCGGTCGCTCCCTGAGACGCCGACCCGGGGGCGGGGTTCTGGTGACGCGGCTCTCGGCGTAGCGGGGCCCTGGGTCCTAGCTCCGGCGGGGCGCTGCCACCAAAACGTTTAGCCGCTTGCCCTCTGGGCCTCGGTCAAGAATGTCTAACAGCTGCTTTCCATGTCCAGGCCGCATGCAAATCGGACCTTTTCCCACTGTTGAGGCTACGCTAGTTACAAGTGCTCCTGAGTAGAAGAAACTCAGAACAGCCGTGGGAGACCTAATAATGGGCTTCGGCAAAGTTAGGAAGATGCTAAATGCATCAGAAGGGCTCTCCCAGCACTGACGTATCCGGCTCCGAGTTGCGGGGCAGAGCGTCGCTAAGAGCTCAGGCCGGCCACGAAAGTTAGCCCAGCGGGAGGTGCAGTTGCTGGGTGCCCCACGCCCGGCGCCCTGCCGGGTTCTAGGCTGGCCCCGCCTCCCGCCGGCCGCCTCGCTAAACTGACCTCAACAGTAGCTTAAGAGGAACCCAAGGTTGCCACCTGCTGTTCGCCTGGCGCGTCCCTAGCGGAGCCAGAGGCAGCGGGTACCCTCGCTGCGCAGCAGCCTCTGCATCCGTGGTGCCTGGCCCCGTGCAGCTGGGTGGGGCTGGGGCATTGTCCGTATCGGAGGCAGCAGCATGAACGAGGGTCCCCCCCCCCCCCCGTCCGGCTAGATTCAGAGCCCTGCGCCTCCATCCTAGATGTGTGGCCTTGCGGGAGTTCGACCTCTTCAAGCTTTAGTTTCCTCTAATTGAAGGTAGTCCGCCAAACCTCATAAAGATTTGGTGAAAACTGGGGTGATAACCTGTAATTACAGTACCCAGCATGTGTGGTACCCGGCATTTAATAAACGTTAGCTGTTACCGCCTCACCCAGTGATGAGGATTGCTCCAAGTAGATTCGAGCCCTCCAAAAATAAACCGGCTCCATACAGGCACGGGAGGTGCAGTCGATCCTGCCCTCACAGAGCATCCAGTTCACTCGGGAAGCTTGGTAGGAAATCCGGATGCCTGGTGCCCACCTCAGACCTGGCTAGGGGGACCACATGTCCTGCTTTCCCTGGGACAGTCTTGATTTATATCTGTTTTCCTGGCATAATTATTAATGTTGCCTCCTTTCTCAAAAGTGCCCTGGTTTTGGATCCCTGCGTGGCTCAGCAGTTTAGCACCTGCCTCCCGCCCGGGGCTGTAATCCTGGATCCTGGGGCCGAGTCCCACATCAGGCTCCCTGCGTGGAGCCTGCTTCTCCCTCTGCCTGTCTCTCTCTCTCTCTCTCTCTCTGTGTGTGTGTGTGTGTGTGTGTGTGTGTCTCATGAATAAATAAAATCTTTTTTAAAAAGTGCCCTGGTTTGGACAGTAAATTATATGGTCATTTGAGACTTACAGAATGCCCAGGTTTGCAAGCTCCCCAGGTAGTTCTTATTAACACTGGAGTGTAAAAACCTTATAGTCACTTCTAGCTGTTCTTGCTGTTATACTTTCAAAGTATCTTTTCCTTTGTTACTAAGAGTCTCTTAATTGAAAGCACCAAATATCCCAAGTGCTTATATCCTATTTTACCATTTAATCCTCTTCAAGAACTCGTGAGAGTAGAAATGATTATCTCAAGTCTACCCATGAGCAAACAGGCTGCAGGGACAGGGCAGGGGTCAAGTAATGGTATGAAATCATACTAAGTATCAACTGGGGTCATAAGACTGGGGTTTCCAGCATCAAAACCCAAAGCCAATTCCATGAAACCACACTGCTGCTTCCCTCGTGAGGAGAGGGAATCTGGACTTTAGGGAAGTGACTTGCCTGAGCTCACACGGTGGTCCTGGACATCTCCAACTTCAGACTCACGGTGTTAAACACTGCACCTTGCCTTTGTTTGCCCCGCTCCCCAGATTGGTTCCTCCCAGGGCATTCCTCACGTTCCCCTTCTCCTTACTTTCCACATAAAGTCAAAATAAGCCTCTTCTTTCCATCCCCATTCCTGCTACCATAGAGCAAGCACCATTATTTTTGAAACCTCCTTATTGTTAGGAATAGCACACATGCAGGGGCTCCTGGCGGCTGGCTCAGTGGTTGAGCATCTGCCTTTGGCTCAGGTTGTGATCCTGGGGTCCGGGATCAAGTCCAGCATTGCGCTCCCTGCAGGGAGCCTGCTTCTCCCTCTACCTGTGTCTCTGCCTCTCCCTCTATGTCTCTCGTGAATAAATATCTTTAAAAAAAAAAAAAAAAAAGCACACATACAGAGAAGTGCACAAAACAGAAATATGAAACTTCATGATTTATCAGAGTGAAAACTCAGGTGACCATCACTCAGGTCAAAGTATCACAAAGCACAGGGTAATCACTGATTTTACGATAATCACTTCTTTGCTTGTATAGTTTTACCACTTAAGCATGTATCCCTAAACACTGTACTTTCATTTTGCCTATTCCTTGAATTTTATACAAATGGAATTATACAGTGTTGTTCAACATTGCACTTGTAAAACCCATTTATGTTGTTGCATGTGGCAGCATTAATTTTCATTGCTGTACTGTCTTCCAAAGTATGTTTATTCTACTGTTGGGAGATATTTGAAACCTCCCACCCATTTCTTCTTTCTGAATTATTATAGATAATAATTAGAAACAAAAAAATTACACTTACATAAATAATGAGTTAATCTATTGGTTAATTATGTAAATATATGAATGAATGAATGAATGAATGAGACCAATCTCTAAACCGGTCTTCTCGTCCTCCAGCCTTGCTTCTCTCCTAGTCCATAATCCATACTGCAGTCACAGAGATCTCTTTAAATCTGATCATATGGCAAATCTGATCAAGTCACTCTGGCTCAAAACCCTTGAGTGTCTCCCCACTGACTACAAACCCTTAACTTGGTTTACAAGATCATAAGTATAATGAGAGCTACCACGGCAGAGCATTTAGTAAGGGCTGTGCTGAGCACTTTACATACATTCATGTTATTCATGATCCAGAGCTTCAAACCACCTCTCCTTCATCGGGTCCCAGCCATCTTGAACTATGTGTAATTTCCCCCAAAGTGCCAGGTTCTCTCTTGACCTTGGGCATTTACATAAGCTGTTCGCTCTCACTCTTCCTCCCCAGTTTGACTCATTTAACCTTCAAGTCTTACTTGAAATTTTAATTTAGTTCTAGGGGGGAGGGGCAGAAGAAAGGAGTAGGGGGGAGAAGGGCGAGTAGGGGCTAGAGGGAATTGGGGGGAGTAGAGAGGAGGGGCAGAAGTAGGGGAAAGGGACAGAAGAAGAGGGAGAGAGAATGTCAAGCAGACTTTCTTTTTCTTTTTTTTATTTTTTTTTTTTTTATGATAGTCACACAGAGAGAGAGAGAGAGAGAGAGAGAGAGAGAGCGCGGCAGAGACATAGGCAGAGGGAGAGGGAGAAGCAGGCTCCATGCACGGGAGCCCGACGTGGGATTCGATCCCCGGTCTCCAGGATCGCGCCCTGGGCCAAAGGCAGGCGCCAAACCGCTATGCTACCCAGGGATCCCTAAGCAGACTTTCTGCTGAGTGTGGAGTCTGATATGGGGCTTGGTCTCACGACCCTGAGATCATGACCTGAGCCAATATCAAGAGTGGGATGTTTAACCGACAGAGCCACCCTGGTGCCCTCTTCAAGTTTTACTTTAGATATCGCCTCCACCAGGCAGCCTTCCCTGAACTTGTCTTCACCCAGGCTTAGTCAGGCCCCCTCTTCTTATTCCTAGAGCAGCCTGTGCTTAAGCACAGGCTGGACTGCTTAAGGGTGGGGCTGGGGCTTGTTCACATCTGTAGCCCCATTCCCAGTGCTATGCCTAATGCTCTGTAAATATGTGTTGGCCACAGACAGACCACACTGGATTGAAGTCTGGATGACTTTTTCAGGTATCCCTGTTTCTATTCCAGGCTCTGGTTTCTGTGGTGGGCACACCAAAGCAGCGGCCTTTGAGATGCCAAGAAAAGCATGAGCTGCGTACTGTGACAGAGTCTCTGCCAGCAGCCTGGAGTCCTCTACTCCGGAGATAGGTATGAACAGGCCAAGCAAAGATCGATCCTGGGGCTTTTCGAGCACTTAATCACCTTTTCTGAAGTAAGAAGCCTCATGAGTTGGGAGAGATGGTTGAGATAAGCAGGGCTCCTCCAGTTTTAGCCTATCATGGCTGGGAGTCTGCTGGCAGAGCCTCTGAGGACCTCAACCTCAACTCAGGACAAAGCCCAGCCTCCATATTAAAGCAGAAACATAAATGTACAGGCTCAGCAGGCTCAGGCTGCCACATATCTTAACCCCCTTGTTCTTTCCCACTATTGCCAGAAGCTGCTGAGAGGGAACCACACGGCTAGCTCAAACCCTGAGGTCCTGGCGGTCGGGGAAGGGAGGCTCCAGTGTGATCCTAATCCAGGCTGCCCCCACCCAGGTCCAGCCAGAGCTGCCCAGAGACGGCTCTGCAGTTTAAATAACACCAAGACAGTTTCCAAGGCCAGTGGGCCTGGCCCCGGGGAAGCTGTGGAAGAAAGTCTTCCACTCCAAACTGTGGTTTCCACTGGGAGTGGCTCTCTGGCCATCCTGGGGCCAGATGAGAGAAGGCATTTAGGCCAAGAATAGATGAGGGGAGCGGGGCGTTTCCTCTGGTCTTCCTGGTCCTGTAAGTGTCTGATGTGGTGTCACGCTCCCCCCCTTTCTTCGCTCAGCTGGGCCCAGTGTGTGGTGGGGCCTGCCCTAGAACCTTGAGAACCAGAGATAAATAAGACAGACTCTTTGTCCTCAGGGAGCTCACAGAGGAGGCAGGGAGGCAGACACATAAATAAACCCTCTGCTTCAGGGAGATAAGAGTTCTGTTGGGCTGACCAGGAGGCAAAAGGCTTCAGAAGAAATGGCAATAAAGGATAAGACTTTCCAGGTGGAGGGATCCCTGGGTGGTGCAGTGGTTTGGCGCCTGCCTTTGGCCCAGGGTGCGATCCTGGAGATCCGGGATCGAATCCCACGTCGGGCTCCCGGTGCATGGAGCCTGCTTCTCCCTCTGCCTGTGTCTCTGCCTCTCTCTCTCACTGTGTTCCTATCATAAATAAATAAAAATTAAAAAAAAAAAAGACTTTCCAGGTGGACAAGGATACAGCCTGTGCTAAGGCCTGGAAGGGTGGAGAGGGATGGTGTATTGGGGTCACTAGTCATCCTGAGCACTGCCAGGCAATGGGGAAGGTGCAGGTGGAGCCAGGCTCCTGGACCCCAAATCTGGTCCCCATTCTGGTTTAGCACCCAGCATCTCCAGGTGGTGGCTGGGTCATCTCAGTAGGAGGACTTGCGGCGGGGGGGGGGCACTTTCACCCTCCCCACCCCTTCCTTCTGATCCCCATTTTTACTACTTTGGGCAGAGTGGCCACGAACCAGGATGTTTACACTAAATAGAGCTGAGTCTGCAGAATGAAATCCTAGACTTCTCCAAAAAAAGAAGCCAGGATGACAGAAGGCAGCTTCCTGAACATCTGAGATCAGAGGAAATTTTGACATAGAGAGGGGGAAGGGAGAGGACACCAACTGAGCTTGGGTCCCAGCTGAGGGGGTCCTAGGATGCTTGGCTTCTGACCCAGAGATCCCAAGCCTTGCGTGAAAAACTTGGGGTATGATTTTTTTTTTTTAAGATTTTTAAAATTGGGATCCCTGGGTGGCTCAGCGGTTTAGCACCTGCCTTCAGCTCAGGGCATGATCCTGGTCCGGAGATCAAACCCCATATTGGGTTCCCTGCATGGAGCCTGCTTCTCCCTCTACCTGTGTCTCTGCCTCTGTGTGTGTGTGTGTGTGTGTCTCTCATGAATAAATAAATAAAATCTTAAAAAAAAAAGATTTTTAAAATTAATTTATTTATTCATGACAGACACACACAGAGAGGCAGAGAGATAAACAGAGGGAGAAGGGAGAAACAGGCTCTTCGCAGGGACCCCGATGTGGGATTTGATCTCCGGACCAGGATCATGCCCTGAGCCAAAGGCAGATGCTCAACCACTGAGCCACCCAGGCGTCCCTTGGAGTATGATTTATACGGTGTGAGATTCACCTGTTTCAAATGTACAATTCAAGGATTTTGAGCAAATGTACACAGCTGTGCAGCCACCACAAGCCAGCTTTAGAACATTTCCATCCTCCAAAAAAACCTCTTGTGACTGGTCATTTACATTCACCCCCTCTTCCCACACCCCAGGCCCAGGTGGCCACTGCTCTGCCTTTGATCTCCATAGAGTTGCCTTCTCTGGACCTTTCACATTCATGGAATCAGGTTTTTGAGATTCATCCATGCTGTGGCACAGATCAATCTTCTTCCCTGCTGAATAGTCTTCCACCACACAAGTGTGCCACATTTTGTTTATCTGTTTACCGACTGCTGGACATGGGGGCTGTTCCCACTTTTTTGGCTATGAGGAATGGAATTGCCACGAACCTGTGTGCAAGGGTTTGCATGAACATAGGTTTTCCTACTTGTGGACACCTGGAAGTGGAATTGCTGGATAGGTAGTGAACATATGTTTGCCTTTATAAGAAACTGACAAAGCACTGCACTACGCTGCGTCCTAGCAGCAGTGGGGAAAGGGTCTCCTTTCTCCGTGTTCTTGCCAATGCTTGTTTTTTTGTTTTTGTTTTTTTCCAATGCTTGTTACTCTCAGTCTTGTTCATTATATCCTGTTGAGGAACTTTTTTTTTATATATAAAGATTTTGTTTTTTATTCATTCATGAGAGACACAGAGAGAAAGAGGCAGAGACACAGGCAGAGAGACAAGCTGGCTCTTTGCAGGGAGCCCGATATGGGACTCAATCCTAGAACCCCAGAATCAACCCCTAGGCTGAAGGCAGGAGCTCAACCACTGAGCCACCTTGGCATCCTGAGGAACTTTTTTAAAAAACACCCATTGATCCCAAACCAATGAAATCAAGAGTTTTGCAGGGTGCCTGGCTGGCTCAGCCTACAGAGCGTAGGACACTTGATCTCAGGGTCATGACTGGGGCCCCATATTGGGCGTGGAGCCTGCTTTAAAAAGAGAAATCAGAGGGCCACCTGGGTGGTTCGGTCGGTCAAGTGTCCGACTCTTTTTTTTTAAAGTCTTTTATTTATTCATGAGAGACACACACACACAGAGAGGCAGAGACACAGGCAGAGGGAGAAGCAGGCTCACTGTGGGGAGCCCTATGTGGGACTGGATCCCAGGACCCCAGGATCACGACCTGAGCCAAAGGCAGATGCTCAACCACTGAGGCACCCAGGCGCCCCAAGTGTCTGACTCTTGATCTCAGCTCAGGTCTTTTTTTTTTTTTAATCAGCTCAGGTCTTGATTGAGTTCAAACCCAATGTGGAGCCTACTTAAAAAAAAAAAAAAAGAATAAATAAAAATCAGAGTCTTAGGGTTTGGGGCCAAACCATAGGTATTCAAAACATAACAAAACAAAGGAAAACCCTCCCCACTTCAAAAGCTACTAATGTGCAAAAGGGTTGAGAACCAGTGATCTAACTTTAGGCCTGAAATTCTGGCCTATGGGGCACTGAGAGGGATCTCAATCTGGCCAGCAGCTTCTCCCACACCAGGAAGGCACATGAAGTCCCAGGGCAGCCTGGCCTGTTAGAAGGTAAGGTGTAGGGGCCTGGGAGTGGCTTGGGTCAGGGAGTCCTGATTCCTGTGCAGCCAGCTGAGATCCTAAGGGAGTACCCCCACCCCCTCCTGAGGTGACTTTAGGGATTGTTCAGGCCTCTGAAGAGATTAGGAAAGTATGGCATTCCTGGCTGCAGACCAGCTCCAGATAACCCCAGAGAGATGTAAGGAGATGGATGGTGCCAGCAGGAAGCATAGGGAGCTTAGAGGCTCAGGGGGGAATTAGGCCGGTGCTGCTCAGTCCGTGATAAAATCTCCCCTTTTGAAGGGTCTGTAGATAGTAATAACTACCCACTCTCTATACACTGGCTCCTGTGCTGGGCCCTGGGGACACAGCCATGAGTAAGTATCAGGCTCCTGCCGCCATGGAGCTTACAGTCTGCTGGAAGAAACAGCCGATAAAGAACAAAGCAGAGCAACAGGCGCACTGATGGGGTGGGGTCCTTCCTGGGCAGGTGACACTTGGGGAGAAACTCCAGTGAATAGAGGAAGCTAACCAGGCAAGGTCTCTCTGTAAAGGTGCATCGGGTGGAGGGAAGGGTAAATGGAAAGCTCGAGGCTGAGTGACTTGGTGTCCAGACAGTGGTGAAATAGAGTTGAAGAGGAAGGTAGGTGGGAGCTGGGCAGCCTAGTCCTCTGGGCTCATGGCCAGCACCCAGGTCTTTGTGTGTGATGGGGAGTGAATGAGGGTTTTGAATAGGGTAGTGAGGTACTACGATTTCTATTTTTTGAACACCACTGTGGTTGGTGCAGAAAATGGCCCAGACTAGTGTTGGTGCAAATGGGAACCGTGCATAGAGGTGGGGGGCACCTTTTGGAGTTCAGGACACCAGGATTCACTGATATGAGCTTTCAGGAAGTAAGAGAGTCAAGGAAAACTGCTCTGCTTCTGACTTGAGCATCTGGGTGAGCATGATGCCATGATCTGAGATGAGAAGCCTGGGAGGGCGACAGGATTTGGTACCACTGTGGGGACAGTGCTGAAATATGGCGCTACTGGGGTGGCACCCAGGAGGAAGGTGGGGAGGCTGTGATGTCCTCACGACTCCCTCCCGGGAGGGGAAGGCCCTCAGAGGCTGTGGTAACAGAGCATCTCGGAAAAGTCAGGATGCTGCAATGTGTTGGGGGCTTCTCACAACCTTTGGAAAGGTCTGCAAAGAGACAAGCTGAGGCCAATGAAGATCATCAAAAGGAGAAAAGTCAGTACCGCTGGCGCCCCCTCCCTTTGAAATTATAGTTCTGGCTTATGAACTCCAAACGTCTAGACAGCACTGTACAGATCTTCCACCCCTTCCTCAAAGCAGTGAGTGGGTGGGAAGCCCATGCTGAATGCTAATGACAGCAGGGACAGGAGGTTGAGAGGACCTTTGAGAAAGAGGCCCCCATGAGTCAGAGTCAGCTGGAGGCTGCAAGAGGCATAGAAGCTGGGAGAGTGAAGCGTAAAGAAAAGGAGAGAAGTTGGAGGATGAGGAAGCTGCTCGAGGCCAAGTTTGCTGGAGCGGTACCAGGGACAGGGGCACACAGGACCCAGGAGCCAGGGAACGCCGCCCCGTGAGCAGCGTGGGAGTCCTTGAGTTTCAAACCTGGAAGACCCTTTGGGGCCTAGGTGGCCGGCTCCTTCCACAGAAAAAGGAGCTGCTCTTCAAGGAGCAATGGGAAAGAAAAGGAGAAACCCAAATGCCAAGTGTCCAAGTTTTAGAAGCCACAGAATGGCAGTCAACAGCTCTGCCCCTGGCTGAACCCAGAAAGCCCCAGTCCTGTGTTTCTCTTCTCTCCATTTGGTAAACGTCTGCCTCCCTCCAGCCTGTTTGGGGAGATGTCATCAGAGTCTCCTGGTCTGACATCTGGCCCCCACACACACCTCTTCCCTCATTCCAATCCATCCCCTAACACTCGTGCCCAGGCACATGCACGCTCACCAGCGCAGGCCTGTACGCATTACATACGCCGCGGTGCTCGGGCCTCAAGGGCTCCAGCATGGTGAGGGTGGGGGGTGCTTTTCCCAAAGGGTAGCTTGGATGGGCCTGGGGGGTAGGGGCGGTGGAAGAATGGTCAGGAGGGGAGAAGGACTGACGCAGCTTCTCCAAGCCATGCAAGGATCCAAAGAAAACACAGCTGGAGATGGGGAGCAGGAGGGGGAAGCCAGGCTACACATGTGGAGATCTTGGGCAGAAATCCAATTTGGTGTCCAGTGGTCAGCAGAGCCGGTGTTTACTTATTTTGACCAGTGACTTCCTCCTGCTGTACCTCGGTATGCAAGTCTGCAAAACCGGGGCGATGATAACTATTGCAAAGAATTGCTATGAGGATGAAATGGGGTCATTTAAAAAGAGACAACTGAGCGGAGTGGGGAAGAGCCTACGCCCTGGAGCCAGATTGACTTGAGCTAGAGACTTGACCTCTCCAGGTCTCTGTTTCCTCATCTGTAAAATGCGCTGATGATACCTGTCTTACAGGACACGATGAGTTTTAAGTGAGTTAATATCCATAAAGCATTTTTTGTTTGTTAAACACCTAGTTAATACTAACGACCAGAGATACTTACTGAGCACTTCAGTGTGCCAAGTACTAGGTTTGGCACTTTACATACTGTTTTTTGTTTTTTTTGTTTTGTTTTGTTTTTCTTTTTCACAGATTTTTTCTTTAAAAAATTTATTTAAATTCAATTAATTAACATATAATGTTTTGGTTTCAGAAGTAGAGGTCGAGGATTTATCATTCTTATATAACACCCAGCACTCATTCCATTACCTGACCTCCTTCATGTCCATCAACCAGTTACCCTGTACCCCAGGCCTCCCCTTCCAGCAACCCTCAATTTGTTTCCTATGATCTGTGAGTCTCTCACAGATCTTTTTTTTTTTATTTGCGAGATAGAAAGAGAGAGTGCGCACACCCGCAGAGGGAGAAGCAGACTCCCCGCTGAGCAGGGAGCCCAGCAGGAGCGCCATCCTGGAACCCTGAGATCATGACCTGAGCTGAAGGTGCTTAACTGAGGGAGCCACCCAGGAGCCCCATATATATGTATATATATTTTAAGTTTATTTATTTATTTGAGAGAGAGAGAGAGAGAGTGAGGGGAGGGGCAGAGGGAGAGAGAATCTTGAAGCAGACTCTACTGAATGTGGAGCCAGATTCAGCATGGGGCTCGATCCCAGGACCCTGAGATCATGACCTGAACCGAAATCAAGAGCCGGTCACTTAACCGACTGAGCCACCTGGGTGACTCGGCACTTCATGTGCTTAATTATATTAAAATCTCACCACCACCTAGAGATGTAGGCAGGTACTAGATCATCCCCATTTTACAGATGTGGAAATTGATGCTCTCAATATTTACTTTTTAATTTGCTTTATAACAGGGGTTGGCAAACTACAGCCTGTGGACCGAATCCAGCGAGCAGCCTGTTCATTTAAATCTTGTTTATTGCTGCAATGGCAGAGTCTGAACAGCTGTGACAGAGACCACAAGGCCTGCAAAGCCTAAAGTATGTACTATCTGATCTTTTACAGGAACAGGTCTTTGACCTCTGTTCTAGAAAATGACAGAAGGGGGATTTGAACCAGGTCTGTCTGATTCCAAAGTACTTAACTAATGCTTTGCTCTCCTGGTGTTTTACAATCTCCCTGTGCTGGAGACACAGTAGAGGCTAGAAGAGCACTTCTTCCCAGTCCCTTCGAGTGGTAGGAATTAAATTCAATTAATTAACATATAATGTTTTGGTTCCTCCTTCCCTCTTCAAAGCCAGGAGTGAAAGTTGAAAGGGATCCAAGCATTTTGATCTCTTCATCCCACAAGTCAAGTGTTGAGGACTCCAGGAGCTTGACAGAGACCCTCCTGGGCTGCACATCTGCCAATATCACTGAAGTGTGAGAGTTGGGGACACAAGCTTTGGGAGAAAGAGAACCCATGTGATGGAGGGGGTCAGGCTGACAGGACAAGTTCCTAAAATCAAGGCCAGTGAGTACATCTTGTCCCCCAGCTCGGGGCTGTTTATAGAGTCAGTTGGGCTGAGACAAACGAGGTGCAGGAGTTGCTAAAGAATCCTCAAAGCAGGCAGTGTTCTAGGTACTGGGGATAAGTGTTGAACCAGATGCCAGTTCTCATGGAGACAGACCATGCCTCCATTAGCCAATGCTTTGGTAAACCAATATAAAATAGTCACAAGATCTATAAAGCAAATAAACCAAGCTGATGTGAAAGTAACTGCTAGATAGGCAAGGAGGTCCTCTCTGAGGCAGTACCATTGAAGCTGAGACCAACATGACAAGGAGCTAGCTGTGGGAAGGCCGGGTGGAAAAGCATTCCAAGCAGAGGGAACAGCAAGTGTAAAAGCCAGCGTGGCCAGAGCAGAATGAAGAAGGGCAACAGGGTGGGTGATGAGATAGGGTATGAGTGTAGCATGCCTGGAAGTTAGGGTATGGAAGCAGGAGTTCATTCTGAGTGTCATGATTTAGCTTTTTTTTTTTTTTTTTTTTTTTGAGCCCTTATTAAATGCCAGATGCTCATCAAGTCCTTTAAATGCATTAACTTTTTAAATCCTTATGATCAGTCTAGATATGGAAACAGGCCCAGAGAGGTGAAACCACTGGCCCAAGATCACGCAGCTACATTGAAAGGTACTGGGGCTGCTGTGGGGCAGTGAAGCACAGACAAGAACCTCCCACAGGAGATCACAGTGATACAAAGATGGAGCTTGCATTTCTGTGAAGAAAGTGAGAAAGAGAACTAATGTCTGCCAGGTTTTCTGCTTGAGCCAGGCTCCAGGAAGAATGAGGGCTACTAGAGTTCAAAGGCATTAAGGCACTTCCTCCTCTGGATATCCTTAGCTCTTTCTTCCTTCCCCTCCAACACCCTTTCTGTCTCATGTGCTTGTGGTTTGTGCCCCTAATCTTAAAAGCCAGCATTTATTTGGCACTAACGGTGTGCCATATACTGTGCTCAGCACATGCACTAGGCCCATTGAATTTATTCTTGCAATAACTTTATCATTTCTGTTTTAGGGCAAGGAAACTACGTCTCAGAGCTGTTTCAGTAAGGGGTCCAAGAATTGGACCTGAGAACCCGACAGCCTAGGATTTGAATCCTGGTCTGTCAGATGCAAGAGTCTAAGCACTAACTACTATAAACACCACCTCCCACCCTTTCAGAGTTCATGGGTTCT
This sequence comes from Vulpes lagopus, assembly GCF_018345385.1. Classification (NCBI taxonomy): domain Eukaryota; kingdom Metazoa; phylum Chordata; class Mammalia; order Carnivora; family Canidae; genus Vulpes; species Vulpes lagopus. The sequence continues at coordinate 14,584,061 of NC_054841.1, forward strand.
TTACTAGTAGCTGTATGATGGTCTTTACCTCTGGTTTCCTGCTAAAGCGGGTTCATAGCAGTGCCAACCTCATAGGTTAAGAAGATTAAATGACTTAATCTAGATCTAGGATGACTAACCATCCTGGTTTGCCTGGGATGGAGAGGATTCCCTGGAAGGGAGGCATTCAGTTTCAAAGCCAGGAGAGTCCTGGGCAAATCAGAACATGTTGGTATTCCTACCTGGATGAGTGTTTGATGCTACATACATGTTCAATGGACACTCACCGGGCAGCCCGGGTAACTCAGTGGTTTAGCACTGCCTTCAGCCCAGGCCTGATCCTGGAGGCCCGGGATTGAGTCTCATGTCAGGCTCCCTGCATGGAGCCTGCTTCTCCCTCTGCCTGTGTCTCTGCCTCTCTCTCTGTGTGTGTCTCTCATGAATAAATAAATACAATCTTAAAAACAAAAAAAAGGACACTCACCTTTATTGCTTCTCCTTTCCTCTTTCATCCATTTGACAATAAAAAAAGGAAGCAAGCACCTACTCTGTGCCTGTCCCAGGAGCTGGGAACACTGCAGGTGGTAGATGGAGATCCTGTGCAGAGAATCTAACTGCAAAGGTTCACACAAATGCATGCACACGCGCGCACACACACACACACACACACACACACACAATCCACAATCTCTGGAAAACGCCAAACCTCCCTCTGGGGTGATTCCAACAGCCTGTGCCCTATCCTCCTGGGCCGGCAGCACTTGCTTGGACCCCAGTGGGAGAAGTGTCTGGGCCCGTTAGGTCGGTAGGTAGTGACATGGAGACATTTGGAGGGTGGGAGGAATGTCCCCTAGCAAAGCCTGTCAAGGAGAGGTCTTAATGATTATGAGTGGAAAGGAAGGAAGAAAATGTGCCTGGGTGGTTCCAAGTATCCGGCACATTTTACTGGATGAGGAAACTGAGGCCCATGACCCAAGTGAAGTGACTTGCTCAGGATCCTGCAGGAAGACGTGGGCATTTGGAATTTGAACCAAGGTCCCAGAGGAGCAAGGACTGTTGGGACTGGGCGGGCCGCCTCTTGCACTTCCCTCCCTCCTTCCCGGCGTGGGTCCCCCACTTGTCTTGACAGCGGCCGGGCCTGTCACGGGGCTCCGTGCAGCCCTCTCCACCCTCCCGACTGCCAGCGTTCCGCCCCGTCCCCTCCCAACCCCCCGAGGGAGGAGGGGAGAGCGGGAGCGAGGAGGGGGGTCGGAGAGGCCCGGCGTTATAAAGGCGGCGGGAACCGCACTGCCCGCCAGACCCCGCCGCCCGGATCCCCTGCGCAGTCCGCCGCCCCGCGTGACCGCGCCGACCCCCAGCTCCGCCGCAGTGAGTTGGGGCGCGTCCCCATCCACCCCAGGCCCTCGCGGGGCCGCATGGTCTACTGAACCCGAGGTGGGGAAGAGATCCCATGCAGGGCGCTGATGGGGGGGTACCAGGCCGAATCCTGGTGGCAGGGATTTAGGACCCGGCGGAGCCGGGAGACCCGGGAGCCCGAGGTCGGGCTGGCGGGCCGCGGGGACTCCCTCGGCGAGGGGCCTGGGAGACGGCGAGCCACCCCCCAGGAATGCGCGTGCAGCCGTTCCCATGGTAACAGGCAAGCCGCGCCCGCCCTCAGCTAAAGGAAGGGGGAGCTGGGGGGGGCACTGGTCCCCGGGAGGTCCAAACTCGTCACGCGGCGGGCGCACGGGGAACCGAGGATGTCCCCTCCCCTTCCCCCGTGTCCCAAATCCTTGGGACCCAGAGCACGAGTCGCATCGCCTCCCTAAGCCTTAGTTTCTGCATCTGCCAAATGGAGGCAATATAGTCGAATCGGTTCCAAATTCCCTGAAGAGCTGTTTCGCGGGTAACGATCCGGCCAGCCCCTCTTCTGGTTGGACAACCGGGGAGTGGGTTTTAGCGGCCCCGATGACCCCAGCGACCCCACCCCACCCCAGGCCCGCTCGCCATGGCCCTCTTCGGGGCCCTCCTCCTAGCGCTCCTGGCAGGCGCTCACGCCGAGCTCCCCGGCTGCAAGATCCGCGTCACCTCCAAGGCGCTGGACCTGGGTAAGGCGCGGGGCGGGTGAAGGCGGAGGAGGGAGGGTAGCCCCAGGAGGGGCGCAGGACCGAAGGGTCTCGCTGCTACCTCAGTGAAACAGGAGGGCCTGCGCTTTCTGGAACAAGAGCTAGAGACCATCACCATTCCGGACCTGCGAGGCAGGGAGGGCCACTTCTACTACAACATCTCTGAGTAAGTAGGAGACCCGGGGGGCGGGGTCTCGGGTTCGGGGCGGGGCCTAGGGCCGGGGAAACTGAGAAGGTGGGGTGGGGCCAAATCGAGAAGGCGGGACTCAAGAAACAGGATGGGGCGGAGAAGATAAAGACCAAGCCGGCCAACCTAGGCGGGAGCCTTGGGGGCCGAGGTGTGGCCTAGGAGCACCGGAGAGGCGGAGTCACGAAACTTGCCAATTAATGAGATTGGGGTCTAGGACCCCAGGTGGAGCTAATGGGAGAGGTCTCGGAACTGGAGCCCAGAGCCTCATTGGGGACGATGAGGGTAGGAGGAATGGGGTACGGAGTGGAACCAGCTGACAGAGTGAAAATCAAAGGACTCAGTTAAAAGAACAAGTCAAGCAACCACAGGGTGTGGGAGGGAAGAGAATGCACGCCATAATGCATCTAGGAGAAGGGGTGAAGCTCACTCTTAACACCTGGGTCAGGAGCAGCTCATCTCTGAGCTGTCCAAGTCCAGGCTGGGCCCTTGAGAGCTAATGGAAGAATTCATCCATCCCCCCCCCACCTCAGCTTCCCCAGGCCTGGACTGGAAGAGGAGGGAATGAGTTTCCTGTGCTTGGGTGGGACCCCTTCTTCCTGGTCCTGAAACTGACCCCGAGGCTTCCTGCAGGGTGAAGGTCACAGAGCTGCAGCTGACATCCTCTGAGCTCCATTTCCAGCCAGGGCAGGAGCTGGTGCTACAAATCAGCAACGCCTCCTTGGGGCTGCGCTTCCGAAGGCAGCTTCTCTACTGGTTCTTGTAAGGACCTCACACCTTCAGGGAAGTGGAGGGTGGATCAGGAGGGCTGGGATGCTGGGGGGCTGTGGGCAATACTTTAGCCCTCCTGTGCCTCAGTTTTTTCATCTGTACAATAGGGATAAACATACCCACTTCCTAAAGGTTGGTAGAGCTTGGTAGAATGTTTGATAAACTGCCGAAGCGAAGTCTTGTTAAGAAGAAGTATCATGATGTACTGGGTGGGTCGGGGAGTGGAGAAGACACAGTTAAGCTCCAAGATGGACATTAACTGCTCCCCACCCCCTTGCAGCTATGATGGGGGCTATATTAATGCCTCTGCCGAGGGTGTGTCCATCCGCACTGCTCTGCAGCTCTCTGGGGATCCCACTGGCCGTATCAAAGTGTCCAACGTCTCTTGCCAGGCCTCGGTCTCCAGAATGCACGCAGCCTTTGGGGGAACCTTCAAGTAAGTGCATCTCCAGCCCAGTGCACCCCCTTTAAGCTTTACTGCCCATTTGCCTTGTGCAATGCAAAGTGCACAGGCTTGGGAGTCAGGCCAGCTGGGTCCAACTCTCAGCACCCTCATTTCCTGTCTCTGTGACCTTGGGCAAGTCATTGAAGCTCTGTGCCTCAATTTCCTCATTGGTAAGATAGGGATGATAATAGAAACTATTTTATAAGACACTGGGAAAACTATTTGTTAATATGTGTAAAAATATTTAGAATAGTACCTGGCAGGCAGCCCAGGTGGCTCAGCTGTTTAGCGCCTCCTGCAGCCCCAGGGTGTGATCCTGAAGACCTGGGATCGAGTCCCACATCGGGCTCCCTGCATGGAGCCTGCTTCTCCCTCTGCCTATGTCTCTGCCTCTCTCTCTCTGTGTCTCTCATGAATAAATAAATAATCCTTAAACAAAAAAAAAGAAGGGATCCCTGGGTGACGCAGCGGTTTGGCGCCTGCCTTTGGCCCAGGGCGCGATCCTGGAGACCAGGGATCGAATCCCACGTCGGGCTCCCGGTGCATGGAGCCTGCTTCTCCCTCTGGCTGTGTCTCTGCCTCTCTCTCTCTCTCTCTCTATCATAAAAAAAAAAAAAAAAAAAAAGAATAGTACCTGGCATATTAGTGGCTAGCTTCCTAAATAGGAGTAGTTGTGTATGCACAGTTGGGCATGAACTAAGTTCTCAATAATTGGTAGCTCTTACTACTAAAAACAGTAGCATAGTTTCAGGTCTGAGGCTGAGAAAGGAACTTTGTGATACTTCTCAAAGAGAGTGGGAGAGAAAAGATGGTGGATTTATTATCTGGTGTTGGTATACTGTCAAGTTTTTCTTTATTCAACAAATGAAGTATATGCCAGTCCCTGAGAATTCCTAAAGGAACTCAGAGCCTAGATGAAGGGACAAAACATTTGTCATCAGGGCTTTGAGAGAGGGACTCCAGGGGTTCAGAAGAGGATAATCTGGGAAGACTGCCTGGAAGAGGAAGCATCTAAGCCATACAGGGAAATACAGGACAGGAACTTTGAGAGTGGAAGGAAAGGCATGGATAAGCATCTGGAAGTGGGGATGTTTACGGCAGGTTTGAAGAACTGGGGATAAATTCCTTAGGCTGGTAGGGGGCAGGGGTTAGGAGAGGTCTTGAGAATCAGGCTGGAGAGATTTGGAAAACCTCCATTAAAGAGCTGGTAATACAGGTCAAAGTTAAGTCACCTCCTCCCCATCTCTTTGGCTATTGATTTCTCCTGGACCTGGATTGGGATAGGGCGGAGTCTGGGCTCACGTGGTCTCTCTCCTTACAGGAAGGTGTATGAGTTCCTCTCCACATTCATCACCTCGGGGATGCGCTTCCTTCTCAACCAGCAGGTACAGCAGTAGTGGGGCGGGAGAGGGCCTCTCTTGTGAAGGCCCTAACTCTAGACCCCACCTCGCAGATCTGCCCCGTGCTTTACCACGCAGGGATGGTGCTCCTTAATTCCCTCCTGGACACTGTGCCTGGTGAGTTGGTGCTGGCTGGGAGGGGAACTCCGGGCCCTGCCTGGGCCAGGAATGGGGGTGAGGAGGAGGCTAGGTATGCAGAGTGGGCCCCTGCCATGCCCTGGCTTGAAATATGGCCTCTGCTGCTGACTTGCCACATGACCCTAGGTAAGCACTCACTTCTCTCTGGGCTTTAGTACCTTCGCTTGGCTGGCGATGCCTCCCTCTGGGGTTGTTGTGAGGATTAGCTGAGTGATTGTCAGGGTCCTCGATATGTGCCTGCTGATCATTGGGACCCCGTTTGCCTTCATCCCCTGCACTTAATAGGTGCTCAACTAAAATGAATTCCCTTTTCCTCAACTGTGATTTCTGTCTGCTATGGGGTAGAGATCATCACACCCCACACACGGCATGAGGAGGGAGGGAGGGAGCAGCCAGGGAAAACCAGTGGAGGAAGGGGATCCCCTGCCATCCTGTTTAGGGGGATCTAATGAAACCCTCGTGGTAGTAATAGTCATTAATATTGCTGAGCACTAAGTGGTTCCCACATAAAAATAATTCGATCCCCACAACAACCCTATGAGGGAAAATTCATAATCACCACTTTGTGGATGAGAAACAGGCCCAGAAGGGTGAACACCTTGCCCAGCATCACATAGCTTGAGTGACGGAGCTCCTCTCCACAGTACGCAGCTCTGTGGATGACCTTGTTGGCATTGACTACTCCCTCCTGAAGGATCCTGTAGCTTCCACCAGCAATCTGGACATGGACTTCCGGGTGAGCTGCCTGGCTGCTGTGGCATCTCTGACCTAACCAGACCTCCCCCTTGTCCCCAACTCTCTGGTTTTGTCCTCCTAAGGCACTGCTCTGATGAGACTCTCCACTGCTGAGCATGCCATGGCTCTCCACTTCCTGCAGAATTAGGTTCAACTCCTGGGTTTGGCTTCAGAGCTTTGTTAATCTTGTCTGGCCCTTTCTTTTTTATTATTATTCTTCATTTGAGAGACAGAGAGAGAGAGCATGAGCACAAGTAGGGGGAATGGCAGGCAGAGGGAGAGGGAGATGCAGGCTCCTTGCTAAGCAGAGAGCCTGATGCAGGGCTCGATCCCAGGATCACAACCTGAGCTGAAGGCAGATGCTTAACCAACTGAGCCACTCAGGTGCCGCTGGGCCCACCTTTTTAACTTCACCCTGTTTCTCTGCAATCATTCTTTCCCAAATATGCCCCTGCTTCCTACCTCAGGAACTTTGCTCAAGCACTGCCTTTTCTCATCTCCCCTGAAGCAGTTAGGACATACAGCTCTATGCACATAATCTCATTTCGCCCTCACAACTGTGTCAGTCAGGCACTAATGTTTTATTCATTTGGGGGATGTGGAGACTTGCTCAGAGGGGTGACATCACAGCCCAAGGCCACACATCTAGTATGTGGCCATTTCCTTTGCTCCCTGTAGTGGAGGGTAAGTTTAAGAGCAAGGACTGGAGCCTAAAGTTCAGGTCCTGACTCTGCCACTTACTAGCCACGTGATCTTAAGCAAGTGCCTTACTTTCTGAGCCTGTTTCCTACTAATATGTAAATGGAAATAATAGAGTAAGAAAACATCCCTCCTTGGAGTGTTATGTAGATGAAAGGAGTGACCTATGTCAAGGCATGGAAGAAGTACCAAGTAAATTCACATTCCCACCAACCGAACACAGTCACACTGGAACATTCTTACATATTTCTTTGCACAGGTATACAGAAGGTCCTTTATGCATAAATTTATGTTTACGTTGCCCATTTCCTGATGATTTTATGGAAAAAAGTTCCCTCTATTTCTCTTCAGTGTACAAGGGAAGTTATTTTGTTGTCTTTCATAGGAAAATTATAATAGATGCTTAGACTTGCAGATATCATTTCTCCTGGTTATGTATTTGGTATGCTTTCTGATGTTAATTGGCTTTGGAAACCCCTCCTAACTGAACACTGAGGATATGTGAGAATTGTTGACTTTATTTAGTTCAGTAATGGTACTGCAGTTCTGTGGAAAACGGTGCTGGTATTTTTAGGAGTCTTACTGAAATATTTAAGTGTGCAATGTTATGTCTGTAATGTACAATACAAAAATGTGAAGCAAAAAAAAAAAAGGTACTATGTAAATGTAAACAGCAGCTTTTGTCATTACTGTTCTGCATCTTCCAAGGCCCACTGACATGCCACCTCCCCCCCAAACCCTTTCCTGGGTGTCCCTTCTCTGGTCTACCTGGAGTGCTCCCTTGCAGAACTTGAGCTGCCCTCCTTTGAATGTCTTTTTAGGAGTTGTGCTAATGAAGGCAGCTGGCTGGCTCAGTCAGTACAGCATGCAGTTCTGGATCTTGGGGTCATGAGTTTAAGCCCCACATTGGGTGAAAAGATTACTTAAATAACTATAACTTAAAAAGAGAAAAAAGTTGTGCTAATGAATCCCCTAAAGACAGCAGCTGGGTCCGAGCCCCACCATCCCTGAGTGCCTGGCACAGGGAATGGGAACATCTGGGTGCTGGGCCACGCTGCCTTGGCTCTGACCCTGCTCCCCCAACTGCAGGGGGCCTTCTTTCCCCTGGCTGAGAGGAACTGGAGCCTGCCCAATCGGGCAGTAGAGCCCCAACTGCAGGAGGAGGAGCGGATGGTGTATGTGGCCTTCTCAGAATTCTTCTTTGACTCTGCCATGGAGAGCTACTTCCGAGCGGGGGCACTGCAGCTGTCACTGGTGGGGGACAAGGTATACCAAGGCCTGTCTGTGGGATGGGCAAGGGGAGCCCTGTCACAGAACTCCTGATGACCCTGCCTCATCCCTAACTCCCCTCTCCAGGTGCCCCACGATCTGGACATGCTGTTGAGGGCCACCTACTTCGGGAGCATCGTCCTGCTGGTGAGTGTTGATGGGCGGTGGGTTTGTGGCCAGGGTGGGGGATGTATCCGTGGGATACAAGTGAGGGGACACGTGAGGTGTGTAAGCAGAGGCTCCCATGGCCACCATAGAGTAGACCTCTGTCTTGGCCTGGCCTCTCGCCTGTGGCCAAGTCCTTTATTTGTTTATTTATTTTTAAAGATTTTACTTATTTATTCATGAGAGAGAGAGAGAGAGAGAGAGGGGCAGAGGGAGAAGCAGGCTCCCGGCAGGGAACCCGACGCAGGACTGATCCCGGGTCTCCAGGATCAGGCCCTGGGCTGAAGATGGCGCTACACCGCTGAGCCACCCACACTGCCCCCAAGTCCTTTATTTGTCAAGTTCCTTTCCAAGTCTGTGAAGGGCCCTCACTACTTCCTGTTCATGAAGTGAGGAGGAGGACAGGCTGAGACCCAAGCTCTGTAAGTGTAGGGATTGTAACAATGACCAATATACTTTTTCAAGTTAATTTAGTTATTTAATAATCTCTATGCCCATCGTGGGGCCTCGAACTCAAGACCGCAAGATTAAGAGTTGCATGCTCTACTGACTGATCCAGCCAGGCACCACCACTGATGTATTCTTCTTTTTGCTTATTATTTTCCTTTGTTTGATGGTGGGAGGTCAAAATTTAAAAAGGATCTGTGATTATTCACTGAATCAATTCATGGAAAGCGATTAGGGTTAAGTGCTCAGGAAACACTAGCTGCTGTCCCCCCTGCTGTCATCCCTGTCAACGCCATCAGCCTGATGGCCAAGCACTGGTAAGGGCACAGACTCACTTTCCAGACTGTCTGGGTTTGAATCCCCGGTTCTACACTTAGATGACCAAAGAACCTTGGACAAGTTACTTAACCTCTGTGCCTTGGTTTATCCATCTCAAAAATGAGTATGATAATGCCCTTCTCATGTGGTTGTGATGAAGTTTAAATGAGCTAACACAGGTGAAGCATTGGTCAGCGCCTACAGGAGAAAGAGCACAGCGGTTTCCAGAAGGGTGATATGACAGAGGGTGGGGATGTGCAATGCAAACACTGTCCCCGAGGAATCTGGCTGGAGATGGATCTCCACTACAGAGAATTCAGGAAAGCGGGAAAAGGAGGAGACATTCCATCCCTTGTGTGAGCAAAGGCACAGAGGCTGGACACAGCCTTCATATTCATCTGTCTGGGCTCCTAGTGGGCAGAGCCTGAGCCTTGCCATCTCCTCTCCCGGGGCTCATCAGGAAACAGTTCTGGGACTTGACCTGCCCTCCCTACTCTGTCCCCAGAGCCCGGCGGTGATCGACTCCCCGCTGAAGCTGGAGCTGCGCGTCCTGGCCCCGCCTCGCTGCACCATCAAGCCTTCGGGTACCACTGTGTCTGTCACTGCCAGTGTCACCATCGCCCTGGTCCCATCTGACCAGCCTGAGGTCCAGCTGTCCAGCATGACCATGGTGCGGGCACCAGAGTGGGGGCCACTGAGGTTCAGGGACAAGTGTGCTGTGGACCCTGTGGGTTGGTAACACCTCCTCAACCCCCTTGCCTGCAGGACGCCCGTCTCAATGCCAAGATGGCACTCCGGGGAAAGGCGCTGCGCACCCAGCTGGACCTGCGCCGGTGAGTAGATGGCCCAGATCTCGGGCAAGCCCTGAAGCTCCCTGAGCCTTGGTGTCTTCCAGATAATTGCACCTGCCCAACTACTGGGAAGCTAAAATTCTCTCAGATCTCTAGCCACTGGAGGGCTGGGGTCTTTGCTAATTCATAACAAATGCATTTCATTCAAGTGTAACTTCTCTGCATTGTCTTATAACCCAGTGGCAGGCAGAGCAGGTATTTGAGATGACCAAAGTGGCCCAGCAAGGTTAAATGATATGCCCATGGTCACACAGCAGAGAGCCTAATGGCATGGGTTCAGGCAAAAACCTCGGCATGACTTTTGTGATCCTGAGAAGAGTTGCTTTATCTTCATTTTTTTTTCCTTAAAGATTTTATTTCAGAGTGAGGGAGCAAGAGAGTGCACAAGCATGAGCGAGAGACGGGCAGAGGGAGAAGCAGACTCCCCACTGAGCAGGGAGCCCAACATGGGGCTCAATCCCAGGACTCCAGGACTATGACCTAAGCAGAAAGCAAAAGCTTAACTGACTGAGCCACTCAGGCGCCCCCTATCTTTCATTTTCCTCATGGGCTAAATGCAGGGAAAAATAGCATCTACTGTGCTAGCCACAGGTAGCTAGTGGCTCCCATGTGGCAAGTGTAAATGCACAATGTTTGCAAAAAGTTCTACCAGGCAGCACTGTCCTAGGGGTTAGATGAGATACTGTGGGGTACTGGTTGGGAGCCTAGATTCTAGAGGGAGGTTGTGCCCTTTACTAGCTGTGAAACCTCAGGCACATTACTTGCCCTCTCTAGGCTTGAGCTGCCTCATCAAAAAAGTGCAAATTGCTTAATAGTGCCTATTTCTTAGGTTATGGGATTAAGTCAGGTTGGCATTTTAAAATATCTTAATATTTAACTTCTGTGACATGCTTCGTATTGGTCAGGGAGTAAGCTCTATTAAGGTTTATTAAGTAAACACACACCATACATGAATAGCTGCCAGCACTAGTCTGGAATACAGGAAGTGCTCAACAAATGAAAGGTAGCAGACTTGGAGAAGAGGAGCCCCAAGAGGGAGAAATGACTCACCCAAGGATGCACACCTGGCAGGTGGCAGGCCTCCAAATAGGTGTGGAGGTGGGAGCATCTGAGGCTGAGGCTCAGGGACTTTGGGTGGGTAGGCCTGAGTGGCCTGAGGAAGGGGTGCTTCCGGGGCTGGTGCCCATTGGATAGTTCTTTCTCTTCCATAGGTTCCGAATCTACTCGAACCAGTCTGCATTGGAGTCGCTGGCAGTGAGTTGGGAGCGGTGGGGGTGCCGAGGCTGGGTCAGGGTGGAGCAGCTAAGGCAAGTCCACTTCCTGCTGGCTGCCCTGACATCCTGCCTCCTCCCTCCCAGCTGATCCCACTGCAGGCCCCTTTGAAGACCATGCTGCAGATTGGAGTGATGCCCATGCTCAATGGTAGGGCTGGGGGACAGGAGGCAGGAGAGGGAAAGGAGAGGGAACTGGGTGGACCCAGGCTAAGCCAGCTGCTCCTACCCACAGAGCGGATGTGGCGGGGAGTGCAGATCCCACTACCTGAGGGTATCAACTTTGTGCGCGAGGTGGTGACGAACCATGCGGTGAGTAGGGGGGTGATGGAGGAGGGCAGAGCCTCCCCACCCCTGCTTCAGAACTCATCTTCTTCATCAACAGCCCCTCCCATTTGAATCTTCCCTTATCAGACTTCTCCAGCCCTCTGCACAGCTGTGCCCTCACCTTGTAACCCTCTTCCTGGATTCCATCCCCAATATCTACTAATCTTGAATCTCTGAGCTAAGAGGTCACCTCTAGGAAGCCCTCCTCGACGCCCACAGACTGTGCTCCTGCAGCCTTTCTTTCATACCCTTCACAGGGAGTTAGAAGAACTTCTTTGCCGTTCCTCCTCTCCCACTAGATTGAGAACCCCTCAAGACCAAGGACTCTGTTTCTTTACATTGAAATTTTTGTCCTCTGTGATGGACTGAACAGACTCCTTTCTCTGCCCCACCGCACAGGGCTTCCTCACCATTGGGGCCGACCTCCACTTTGCCAAAGGGCTTCGAGAGGTGATTGAGAAGAACAGGCCTGCCTCCAGGGACCCCTTGGCATCCAGTGCCCCACCACCCTCCACAACAGTTGCCTGAGCCCTCAAGCCCGCCCTGGCAGGGGCATTCAGGACTCCAACACCTCTCAGCCCCTCCCTCAGCCCCTCCCAGCCTATACTGTCCAGTCTAACCCCCAGTGCCACAGAGAAGACAGGGTTTTAAGCTGTACCCAATTTAATTCCATAATCAGTCAATGCATCAATTACCGTCCATCCACCCTTCCCGTGGGCTGTCCTGAGCTCTGCTATGTTCCAGTGCGTTAAGGGAGGGGGCCAGGCCCCACCCCAGTCAGGAATAAAGTGCTAACTCCCCCAGTCTGTCTATGTGAGGCACTGGGGCCTGGTCTTGGAGGCAGAGGGGTGTGGAAGGGGCAGGGGCCGTGGGAAGTGGGGGTGGGGTGGGGAGCAGTTCTGGAGGCAGGGACCTGCCCCACAGGGGCATTTTGCATAAAGGAGGACCTCCCTTCTAGCAGGAGGGGTGGGAAAAAGGAGCTGGATTAGACAGAAGGGGACTGACTGGTCTTCATCAGTATGGCTGCTTATTCAGGAAGCGGGAGAACATGGTGAGGGCCGCCTGGGGTTTGTCCGTGGGAACCATGTGTCCAGCACCCTAGGAGCAAAGCTCTGTGAGATCACCTTCCTTGTGACCCCTGCCCCTGGGTACCACCTCCATCCTACTGAATGCCTCCAGCCAGTAGCCTTCCTCTTCTCCCAACTCTGCCCCAAGCTCTGCATTTTTCCCACTCCTCGTCAGAAAACTTGCTTTTAGGGGTCCAGATGGTAACCCGGTGTAAACGGAAAGAGAAAGCAGAGGATGGTGGCTCCTGCCCCATCCCCTCCAGCCATGCCGGCCATCACCAGCCAGGCCCTACCTTGATGGTGAGAAAGGCGATGTGAGAGAACTCCTTCACGAAGCCAGCAATCTGCTCCCCACTGTCCCCGTAGTCCACTAACCAGGGCCGGCGCTGGACCTCCATCTGCCCCACCAGGAAAGACTCAGCAGCCTGCGGCCGCCCCCTCATCCCTGCTCACAGCTGCCAACAAGATCTCAGGGGCCCGGGACTCCCCCAGGTTTGCCCTCTCTGTCTGCCCAGAGCCACACTCCAGGCACAGCCGCCCATCCCTCCCCAGAGCCGGGATCCTTGCCTTACCTTCTGGTTGAGGGAATCCACAAACCACTCATCCCCCATGAAATTGCAGGCCATGTCCACATCTCCGTTGTAGAGCAAGATCCGGTATTTCTGGAGCGGGGCAGGGGGAGCCATGGGGGGTCTGGAGGGAGCCCAGGCCCTTGTTCTTCCCTGGTTCAAGCCCTACCCCTTCAGGGAATTCAAGGAGCCCAGGCAAATAGCACGAAGCAGGAACACTCATGTTTTCTGTTTCCTACCTGTCCAGTGCTCTACTAAATGCTTTAGCTGTGAAGGTAGATACTGTTTACTATGATTACCCCCACTTTCAGGTGTCAAGATATGAGAAACCTGCCCAGGGTCACAAGGCTAGTAAAGGAACGTGCATACAGGCAGTCTGACCCTAGAGCTCATGCTCTAACCACTGTGTTGTACAGAACCTGGCCCTGCCCCAGCTCTCTCAGGGTCTCCCAGATGATCGGGGACAAGGCCCTCTTCTACCCTGGGCCTCCCGTTTGCTTGTCTGTGACATATTCCCATCAGCTCTCCTCAAGTCAAGAACTCCTTGGCTGAGAAAGACCCCTCAGCCTCCTACGACAGAGAAGCACAGGGTGGAGACAAAGCCATGTTCAAATTGTGACCCTGCCAATCACTGGACTTCGTTTCTTGGAGTGTCAGCTTCCTGCATCCGAACTGGCACTCTGAAAGGGGTCCCGAGGCCACTGGTGGTCCCAGCTATGCCGCCCCCACTCACTTACCTGTGTGGTGAGCAGCTTAAGGTACTGGGACTGCATGCTCTGGTAGAGACGGCGGTACTGTATATTCACCAAGAAGCTGTGGGAGCACACAGGCAGGCCCGGGGAAGACAGTCACAGAGCGTCCCTCCCTTCCTGCCACCTCCTCTCTCTGAACTCCAGCATAGGAGGCAGAGTTGGGATTCAGTCCTCTCATGTCCCCTCTCTAAGACTGACTTGGCTATGGGGCTAGAATTAGAGGTCCTCAACTCCACCCCCCCACCCCCGCCGTATAGAAACGTATACAGGAACACCTAGTGATTGATTCACAACTGGCCTATAGTGCACAGGGGCCCCCAGGTGTGCGAGGTGTGTGTGTGTGTGTGTGTGTGTGTGTGTCTGTAGCAACAGTAGGGCAGAAGCACAGCCCAATCAGAATGGATCTGAGTGGCCCCTGCTGTGCCAGGTGGCACCCTTGTACTCACACGGGTCATTGGAGATCCAGGCCACTGGGGACAGGAGGGGAGTCGGGGTGGGGTGGGGGAGTGTGTGTTTACTAAATGCCAGAGCAGTAAGTGCCACTTTACCAACCACTGTGGCCACGTAAGAATGAACTGGCTAAATCTCAACCAATTTAAGGGTTAAATATCCTGCACAACTCAGTCTGACACACCCTGAGTGCCTGGGGTACTACTCCTTTTTTTAAATTTTTCTATTTTTTATTTATTTTTATTTTTTTAAATAAATTAATTTTTTATTGGTGTTCAATTTACCAACATACAGAATAACACCCAGTGCTCATCCTGTCAAGTGTCCCCCTCAGTGCCCGTCACCCATTCACCCCCACCCCCCGCCCTCTGGGGTACTACTCCTGAGAAACCTTAGTCAAGGGATTCTTGGGAACTTTTCTGAGCCCTGAGAGCCCCGAGAGCCTGCCACCCCCAGGCCCCAGCTGGCCACAGAGCCTTACTTGCACATGTCCCAGCGGGGCAGCTGCTCGGGGATGTGAAGGGCCTTCCGCACGTAAGGGTTGTTGAGGTAGGTGGAGGCAGCCGTGGTGTTGGTGCAGGGAGGGTCCATGCGCAGCCTATCCCCGGAACGCAGCAGTGCCTGGGGGCACAGACAGAGGAAGATCAGGTGGTTTCCTGGCCCTAACCCCACTGGGACAAAGCCCATGGTTACACACACCGGATGCCACACCTGATGCCACACCTGATGCCACACCCGCTTAAACGGCAGGCGAGTGAAGATGTTGCCCAAATCGTGGAGCACCACGGTGTCCTTCTCATACCTGCAAGGTAAGTAGGGGCTGGGCACCTCGGCCTCTAGGCGGTGCTGGGCCAGGCCTCCAGGGTGCACCACAGGGCCTACCTTAAATGGCCAGGCACCCCCCCAGCACATGGGGCATAGAGGTTGTAAATGTTGAGGCCAGAGTTGCCCACGATGCGGGATACTTCCTGCAGCTGCAATGACAAGCCGAGCAACCATGTCTCACTGAGCCCTGGCCTCCCCACCATCTCACCGACTCGGCCCAAGATTTATTGCTTTCCTACTTCACCACTGGGCGTTACCCTTCCCCCACTTTTTTATAGGTAGGGAAACTGAAGCACACTGGAAGGAATCTGCTTCCACTCGGGGTCCAAACTCTGGTGCCACTACTTCCTAGCACTGTGACTTCCAGCGAGTGACTTTAACATTCTCAGCCTCAGTTTCCCCTTCTGGAAAATGTGGATAATATAATCTCCCTTAAAGGAGAGTTCTAAAGATTAAATATCTGTATTGATGTATTTCAGCCTGGTGCCTGGCATATAGTAGGTGTTCAATAAGTGAGAGATCCTTTCCCACGGGTTACAGGATTTGCCCAGAAAGTCATAGGAAATGGTGATAGGAACACATCCCTAGATGTGTCCCAGAAAACATAAAATTGCTGGAGCAAGCAGAATAGGAAAGCAATAGGGGATGGGGTCAGGAGTCCCCAAGGAGAGAATGCGGTCCTATTCTCAGGGCTGGGGGTGTCAGGGGTGACACAGGTTGGGGGCAGAACCTCACATTTGTCACACATTCTGGGTCGGTGTTGTCATAGAAATTACACTTGTTCTGAGAACAGCAGTGGGTCTGGAGGGAAGACCAGAGCCTGTAGGAGATGGATAAAAGCGTTCAGGCCTAAGGCCGGGCTCCCACCTTCTCCTCCCACTTCCCACCACCACCTGACCCCAGGGGATGAGGAAACGGATCACAGGGAATGGTATGTAGGTTCCAAACCTAGCTGCTCTGGGGCCATACTGCCAGTGCTCCTTAGTCTCTTTCAGCACCAAACACTTCCAGCAACCCCAGCCCCACCTCCTGCTCATAAACCAGGGTAGGGCCTAGGGTATCATGTGCCTGGAGAGCAGACATGAGCTCTTGTGACCTGCCCCACCCTGGAGATTGCCCAACTATCCCCTCCCATACCTGTTCCCCAGAAGGCCATGGTAGTAGGCGAAATAGACCAGGGAGTTGTCATTCTGCTCATAGGAGGAGAGTCCATTGCCCACAGCCAGCCCCTGTGAAACACCCAGGGCATTCAGGTCATCTGGAGGGAGAGGAGCCTCCCTTGACTACACCCAGACCTTCAGCAATCTGGAAGCTGAAATCCAAAAGTGGTTTATGGGAAGGCCACTCAGAGTAAAGAATAGAGTGGATTGGGTGACAGGTGAGCTTCCTGTTGTGGTAGGCTGGCTGGTGGCAAGCATCTTGCAAAGGAGACCAGGCAGGGAAGATGGCCTGTTTGACTTCACTAAGGCCACAACCATGAGCTGCCTCACCTCCCTTCTGCAGTGGCCCTGTACCTGAAGGTTCATGCTGGGATCCTGCATGACCAGCACTGCCAGGGTGGGGATGTAAATGCCAGCATAGCTCTCTCCTGTCAGGAAAAGCTCATTGTCCTTGTACTCTGGGAAGAGGCGGAAGAAATCCTTAAGGGCCTCATAATTACTCTGGGCGACCTAGGGAAAGCAAGATGGAGGGAATCAAAAGACTCTGGTATTTGAGCTGGAAAAATATCAGAGATGACACCCACCCACTGTGTCTGAGCAAGAGGAAGTGGCTTAGGCAAGACCACACATAACATGTGACAGAACCAAAAACAGACTTTTGTGTCTTGCCATGCTTAGAGAACCAGGAAGGCTGGGGCACGGGGCAGGGACTGGACTCACCTCCGTGTCGTTGGTTGCATAAGTCTTATCATCAGAGTAGGAGAAGCCCACCCCAGCTGGGGACTCAAGATACAACACGTTGGCAATCTACAGAGGAGGAGGAAACCAACTGAAGAAGGCTCCCCAACCCAGCCAACTGCCCAGACACCCCCACAGGACCCAAGGCTCCAGCTATACCAGGTTCCAGGAATAGGGGTTGTACTCCAGAGTGGCACCATCTGGCTGCACCTGAGGAGGAGAGAGATGGCTGACTGCCAAGGGCCAACTGGGTAGAAGGAAGGGCCACGGTGCTGGGCACTTCCCATTTGGGCAAAACCCCTGAAAAGTACAGATAGTCAAGCCAATAGTACCGATCAGGAAACCCAGACTCTCAAAAGGGCACACTTGGAAACACCTCCAAGTCGTGTTCTCCCTCCTCCCGGGCTCTTGCCTTTAGGCACGCTCCGTTACCTCTCCCCCGGCCCGTGGTGGGGGTCCGGGGTGGGGGGACAGTGGCTTTCCACTCACCAGGAAGGGGCCGTGCTCCGTGAGAAAGCCATCTAGGGAGCTGCAGCCCGGCCCTCCGTTGAGCCAAAGCACCAGAGGGCTGCTCTTGGGATCCTTCTGGGACTCCACAAACCTGCGAGAGGAGGCAGAGCACGGTGGGTGCAGGCGGAGGGGCCCCTGCCGGCGCTCCCAGCTCGCAGGCTCCCTCGGGGGTCTTCGGCCCCTCCCCAGCTCGCACCCCGCGCCCGCCCCGCCCGGGAGGGAGGGCCGCAGACCAGTAGTGGAGGTGCTTGGGGCCGGAGCCGCGGAGGTAGCCGGAGTACTGGCGGAAAGCCGGCTGCTTGGCCAGCCCGGGCAGGCACTGGATCTCGTCCAGGTCCGGCGCTGCCTGGCCCGGCGGCGCCCAGAGCAGCAGCAGCAGCAGCAGCAGCAGCCGCAGCAGCCACGGCGGCGACGGCGCGGCTCGGACCATCTGCCACAGGAAGCGAGGCGGGCTGTTTCCGCGCTCCCCCGCTCCTCCGCGCTTCCGCGTGGCCGCCCCGCGGGGGAGCTGGAGGCGGCGGCGACGGGAGTCCCCGGCCCGGCCCCGGCGCCCGCCCGCCGCACCGTCCCGGACCGCGGGTCCCCTCCAGCCTCCCGGGGCGCCCTCACCTCGGCTCCCCGCGTCCTTGCTCTCCAGCAGGGGCCCGGCCGCGGAAGGTCATGTGAAGGCCGGGTCACGTGGGCGCCGGCGTCACGTGACGGCCGCCCTCCGGCGCCTCTCCGGTCCCCCGGGGACCCGGGGCTGCTGGCGGCGGCTGCGGCCGCGCGGGGGCCTCCCAGGTCGCCTCGCGCGCGCCAGCCATCAGATGACCCAGATGCGGGCGGCCACGATCGCCCGGCCTCCCGGGGGCCCAGGTCCAGGCGGGGTGGCTGAGCAAGCGGCGCTAGGACCCCCGGGCAGAGCCTCGGGGAAGGCAGCCGGGGGTGGGAGGGATACCTTACTTGGTGCCCCCGCGGTCACCCTCTGAGCACGCCGCCCAAAATAGCCCCCGGCGCCCGCCGGTCTGTCTCGTGGCCGGGAGATGGCTGCTGTCTCCGACCCCGTGGGCCTGCGTGCGCCCTGGAGACCCGCGCGCCCCGAGCCCCCTCCCACCCGCTTCCACCAGGTGCACGGTGCCAACATCCGCGTGGACCTCTCCGGGACGCGGGCCACACGCGTGGAGAGCTTCGCTCACGGCGTATGCTTCAGTCGCGAGCCGCTGGCCCCGGGCCAGGTATTCCTGGTCGAGATCGAGGAGAAAGAGCTGGGCTGGTGCGGGCACCTGCGCCTCGGCCTGACCGCGCTGGACCCCGCCACTCTGGCCGCCGTGCCCGAGTTTTCGCTGCCCGACCTGGTCAGCCTCGGCCACACCTGGGTCTTCGCCATCACGCGCCATCACAACCGCGTGCCCCGGGAGGACCGCCCGGAGGCAGAGGCGTTGGCTCCCAGCCGCCCCCCTGCCCTCCTGGTGGAACCGTATCTGTGCATCGAGCAGTTTCGAATTCCCCGCGACCGCCTGGTGGGTCGCAGCCGGCCCGGGCTCTACAGCCATCTCTTGGATCAGCTGTATGAGCTGAACGTGCTGCCTCCGACCGCGCGCCGCAGCCGCCTGGGCGTTCTTTTCTGTCCGCGCCCGGACGGCACGGCCGACATGCACATCGTCATCAACGGCGAGGACATGGGCCCCAGCGCCCGGGGGCTGCCAGCCGCCCAGCCCCTCTACGCAGTGGTGGACGTGTTTGCCTCCACCAAGAGCGTGCGCCTGGTCCAGCTCGAGTATGGCTGTAGGTATCCCACCCCTTGGGCAGCGACCCCTCCTGGCCCAGCGTGGGGACCGCAACTTGCTAGGATTCCCAAGCCAGCTGGCAAGGCCCTGCCTGGTCTGTCCAGCGTTAGTTTCGAAGTTGGGGGAATCTGACTTCAGGTTCTCCCTCTGTTTGCGATCTTGGACAAGTAGCTCCCTGGCTCTGGGCCTCAGTTTGGCCATCTTGGCTGTGATCCATTAGGATCTTTGCTTTGCTAGTATTTTCTGCATTAACCTAGGGCAGGGATTCTAAACTGATTTTACACTTGGGCTGCTGTGTAAATGCTTTGCTCTTTTTTGGTTTTTTTTTTTGTTTTTTTTTTTTCCTTTAAATCCTGTGCTCTTTTATTAGACAAATGCTCCTGGATTTGGGATCCCAGTTTATTTTTTTTAAGATTTTATTTATTTATTCATGAGAGAGAGAGAGAGGCAGAGATACAGGCAGAGGGAGAAGCAGGCTCCATGCAGGGAGCCTGATGTGGGATTCAATCCCTGGTCTCCAGGATCACGCCCTGGGCCGAAGGCAGCGCTAAACCGCTGAGCCCCCCCCCGGGCTGCCCTGGGCATCCCAGTTTAAAGGCATCGTAGGTCCCAGATTGAGACGTCTTAATCATGGGGTCTGGCCCTTTATATCTCCATTAAGTCCCTTATTTATAAATTCAGTGAACTAGAACCCCCCCTTGGTGTCAGACCTGTGCTGGAGGCTGGGCCGTGCACAGGGGAATCAGGCACTACCTATAGCCCTCCACCCCCAAAACTGCTAAGGGAGAGTTAAAATAGAAATTGGCAGCATTGTGGATGTTTTCAAAGAGGTACTTATCTCAACCACACGTGCAGCCCTATGACGAAAGCTAGGCCTTCAGAGCAGAAGGGACTAGCCCAAGCTAATGACAGAGGGAGAACCAGGACCTAGATCTTCTGGGTGTCACCCTCAGACCCCTCCGCTCTCCGTTTCAGTTTGTCTTTGACAGCCTTCTCTCCACAGTGCCGTCCCTACAGACTCTGTGCCGCCTAGTCATCCAGAGGAGCGTGGTGCACCGGTTGGCCATTGATGGGCTCCACCTGCCGAAAGGACTTAAGGATTTCTGCAAGTATGAGTAGAGGCCTGCAGCCACCCTGGAACTGGGCCACATGAGCCTGTCCTGGCCCCGGAGCTGTGGCTGGTCTGAAACTGGCCATACTTCTGCCAGCCAGGCCTGGAAATAAACACAGCTGGTGCTGACACCAATCACTGGAGGGTCTCCTTGCCCTGGAAGCCCATGAGGGGCACTTCTTTTAGAATCACTGTGGGTCAGCAGGTCTGAACAAGAGAGAGCATTTCTGATGTCACCAAGACCAGTGGTTCCTAGCCTGGGACCCTACTCATTCAGGTTCTCTGGGATAAACTAAAGAGCTGATGCCCCGAACCCCATTTCCAGAGATTCTCATTCCATTTGTCAGAGGATCAGGCCTAGACCTTGTTCTTTGGTAAAAGCTCCTCAGAGATTCTAATACACAGCCAGGATTTAGGATTCCCCGAGAATAGAGATCTTGATTTTGGCATATATAATAACCATTTGAGGGACTTTGAAAAATACTGCTAACTGGATCCGACTCTGGGATTCTGATTTAATTGGTGTGAGGTGAGGCCGGGCATCAGGATTTCTGAATGCTCCCAGGAGAATTTAATGTGCATCCCAGGGTGAGACCCAGTGCCCTGGACCAACGACATCATTTTGGAGATGGGAAGCCAAAGCCTAGGATGGAAATGTATTCCAAAGTCACACAGCAGATGAATGAGTGCAGAGCACTCCTCTCATGCTGCAGAGCACAAAGCACTTGCCTCTATTTGTATCTCTGATCATTTGCTTCCATACAAATAGCTTCATATCATCCCTACAACTTCTGGTGAGGTAGTGGGTAGTCATTACTTCCACTTTACAGAGGAGAATATTGAGGAACAAAACTGTCTGAGTGACTTGCCCAAGGTAGAGGTAAGAACCTAGAATGTCCAGTTCCTGGCCCAGCACTCTTTTAACCCCATCCCATTGTAATATACAGGTTCTAGAATGAACAGGTCAATGCTGTGAGGTGGGTTCCAGGTGTAAAGGGCAGGGACTATGAGGTGACATTCTAGAATGGTGGGAAGGGTAGGACAGGAGGCAGATGACTGTTCCCTCACAAATGGGGGCTTTGGGGCAGCCATGTCCTACTTCGTGTCTCCACAAACTCATCAAGGTCTTCTGCCTTCCAGCCAAGGTGAGAGAGGGGCTCCTGGAATTGGAAGGGGTACCACAGCTTTCCCTGAAAACTTGTTTCCTGGCTCTGGGGAGGTGGAGGTTCTGCTGGACATTTTTGGGCTGGCCCTAGAGTCAATTCTCTGAAGAAAGCCTTCCAAAAGTCCTTGCCAGGAACTACCTGCTTGCTCACTCGTTCATTCAACAAACACTTCTCCATTCCTTACTTGGTGCTGGGGACTGGGGGTGCGGATATGAGTAAAACACCTAGTTCCCAACCACTAGACAGCCCTCCTGGGCTGGTCTTAATTGCTCCTGTTTAATATTCTGCTCCTATGCCCTGCCCCTCAGGGCCTTCTGAAAGAGACCAAGAATAACATTCCATCTCATTCTTGTCTCTACAGGTGGGGCTGCTTCTCCAGGCTCATCCCTTGGCCTCTACAGTCCTGTAGAGCCAGTGGTGGTGGCCTCTGGTGGACTAGGCCCACTGAGCCAGAAAGCTGAGCAGGTGGCACCTGTTGCCCAGGCCTGGGGCCCAGCCCTGGCAGTGCCGGAAGCCAGAGGCTGCCCTGGGGGGGCTAGCTGGGAGATACTACAGCGGACTGAGTATGGCCGATACAACCACAAATTCCCCTATGCAAGGCAGCCAGAGAGCCTGGGCTGGGAGGATGGCTGCTCCAGAAGCAGAGCTCCCCAGCTGGGTAGCCCCAGCAGGCCTGGGCCCCTGCTGCTGTGTGGGCTGTCACCAGGGGTTCTACCGATGCCCTCCGAGGCAGGGGGGACGGAGGCCGGCTCCCAGCCTGACATCTGCATCCTTACCCTGGCCATGATGATCGCTGGCATCCCCACCGTGCCTGTCCCAGGCCTGAGGGAAGAGGACCTGATCAGGGCCGCTCAAGCTTTCATGATGGCCCATCCAGAGCCAGAAGGGGTTATGGAAGGGGCGCGGTACGAGCAGACACATGCCCACACAGCCTCAGGGCAAATGCCCCTAATGAGATCCAGGAGAGGCCAGCCTCCTGGCTCCTGCTTGTAGCTGGATGAAATAGCACCAGACACATAGGGTGGCTTCTCCGCATGGTTTTTGGGCAGACAGAATTGGGGGTACCTGTGACAAGGATGGGGGGAGAGGGTGGTTGTTTGAGCCACCCTGATGAACACAAGCCTTTCATCTGAGTCATCAGGGCCCAGACCCCAGAAGTTTCTCCAGATATCACTAAGTCAGGAGATAGGTCTTCTCAGGGTAGTTACAATGAAAATTACCTGAGGGAGCCCAGCTTGGAGTGGAGGCCTCTCTTGTACAGTTTTGGGATTTGATCAAGATGTACAAAGTCCTAGGCCATGTGAGCTTTCCTCTTACCTTACATTTCTCAGCCAGCTGAGGGCAAGTGATGGGACGGACCAGAGGCAAGGAAGGAAAATGAACAGTTATTTGACCGCCCACTGGTCATTGGGCCCATTACATGCAGGCTCCCCTTTAATCTTACCAATGCTCTGAGGATCTCCATTTTTACAGATGAACAGATTGAGCCTTTTGAGGGGTGACCTGCCTGATGTCCCAGAGCTAGTAAAAGGCACAACCAGGCCTCAAAAATCAGGCAGAGAAAAAACCCAAGATTTGCATGTAGTGTCAGACTCCAAAATCTATTCTTTCCACAATATTTGCTGTCTTCTAGAAGACAACAAAAACTAGTCAAGTGCTGGAACAGGCAACATTTGACTTTAATGACCTCTGGGTGGGTGCCGGGGGACAAAGGCTGGGACCCATCTCCTCTCCTCTGTGACTCAG
Source organism: Vulpes lagopus (assembly GCF_018345385.1). Lineage (NCBI taxonomy): Eukaryota > Metazoa > Chordata > Mammalia > Carnivora > Canidae > Vulpes > Vulpes lagopus. The sequence goes on from NC_054841.1 coordinate 14,607,028, forward strand.
AGGAGTCATCTAATGACTGCAGAAGCTATTACCAAACTCCTGCCCTTGATCCCTTATCTACACCTAGTGTCTTACTCTAGAACAGAAGCCACCTGTTTCAGTAAGGCCCTTGAGCTAAGTGGGTTTTAATCTTTTGAAAAGGCTGACAAACAAAAACCAAACCAAGAATATATATACAACAGAGACTGTGGTCAGCAAAGTCTAAAATATTTATTGCCAGGCCCTTTACAAAAAAGGTTTGCTGACTCCTGTCTTAGGGAACTAGACACATTTTAGGTAGCACACTGTAGTAGAATAGAAGACCCTTGTCCTTTCCTGGGAAGAGGGCCCGCAGGAGTATAATAGTGTGTGTGTGTGTGTGTTGTGTGTGGGTGGGTGGGTGTGAGTGTGTACATGTGTATGAACATCTCTGGGCATTTAGGGTAATCAGAGCTGAACCTGCTCATAAGGGCCGATCCAGCTGTCTGCCAGTTCCCGCAGGGTGCTGTACCTCCGTTCAAACTCCTCCTGGCTGCAGTGCTGCAAGAGCTGGCCCACCTCCTCAGTGAGGAGAGCCACGGCCAAGTGCTTATCCAGCGTCTCACTCCACTTGCTGCCCAGGATGTTGTCTAGACTGGCAGCACAGCCTGCTGTCCACTGAGCTGGCAGCATGTCGGGCTGGAGCACCTGGTGGTGGGCACTGAGAATGGCTAGGATGTGGCGGCAGGGCAGGTGGAAGGCCTGGTGAAAGTAGCAGCTGCAGCTGGCAGGGGGCTGGGGCTGCACCCTATGGGTGTCCTCCAGGATCTGGATGTTCACCTTTTCTGAACCGGAGCCAATGAGGTGCACAGATTTTTGGACCACAGCGAGTTCACCCAGACAGAGCTGGGCAGCTGGCCCCGTGCAGATGGCATTGAGGGAGTGCTGGATGCGGGCTTCTACTAGCTGCTCCACTTTGGGGCTTTCGGGGCTGATGTCTAAGGCGGCATGATTGTTCTGGAGACTCAGGCCCAGGCTAAAACTTGCCTTGTCTCCAGAGTTCTGGTGCATGTATCGGAGCAGAGAGACCATGCCTTGTTCCACACATGGGGTAGTGCCGAAGAACTGGCTGAGGACGCGGGTGGTGACCTCCAGGCTTTGGAAGTAGCGGCTGCTCTCAGCTCGGCTTCTCCAGCGGTGGGCCAGCCAGATGCGGTCGTTGAGCAGCCAGTGTGAGTGGAGCTCGGGCAGCTGGGTAGGAGGGATGCAGCTGCTCAGGAGTGTATACAACTTCCTTAGGTTGCCAGCTGTGGCTGAGCACATCGTGCTCTGCAGGGAAGTAAGGAGCACCCTTTCCACAGGCTGTCCAAGTGACAGCTGATAGAATTTGCCCTGGAGGAACTTACAGATATGGAAGGCTGAGAGCAGGACCTCGGCCGCGGGAAACTCCATAGCAAGGGTGGGCAAGGGGAGGAAGTGAGGATCCACCAGGATGGTACAGACTCTCTCCCATGCTGGGTTAAACTTCTTGAACACCTGGAACATCTGGGCCAGGCCCTCAGCATCCTCTTTGGCAGGAATGGCAAAGTAGACTGCCCGGGCGAGATGACCCTCCAGCTGCACCCGAGGTCCATCTACCAGGAAGGTATATAGCACCTTGCCCATTGGGTTATAGGTCCGGTGGATAAATAAGATCTCAGGGAAATGGGCAAAGACACCTTGCATAAAGCAGCTCTGGTAGTTGAGGGTATCTAACTGAGCAGTCTTGCTAACCTGATACAGCAGCATAGGTGGGTTTGGGTCCTCAATCAAGAGCTCATTCAGCATTGTCAGGGCCATGGGGGAGATGGGAGATGTCTAGATGCCACAGTCAAAATATTTTCTCTGCAAGGCTGCTGTCCAGGAGACTTTCAGGATCTCAAGCTCCAACTAAGCTGAAGCTTGAGGCTGGAATGTAGTTCCCCGATCTTGTTCCAAAGATGGGCCTATGGAGAGGAACAGAAGTTTAAGGAGACAGTAGGGGCTTGGTTCCTCAATTATTCATCCAGACAATATTGCTTACTCTGTATCCTCACTGTCCTGGGTGAGATACACAATAAACATGTAAACAAAGATATAACAGGCAATGAAGGTTAGCAAGACCACAAAACTGGGTAACAGGTAGAAGGTAAGTTGGGGGAGGGAGGGATACTTCAGTTAAGGTGGTCAGGGAAGCTCTCTCTTGCTGGGGAGGGAGATGACATTGGAGCTGAGACCTAATTGATAAGCTGGCCATGGAAAGATTCAGTTCCAAGAGATTTAAATGGGTGTGAAGGCTAGAGCTGCATATGGTCTTTTTGTTTTTTTTTCTCCTCAAACAGCATTTAAAATATTTGTTTAGCACATTATATTTACAGATTACTGCTTGGCATCCATTCTTCCATTTGGTCCTAGTATACATAAGAGAACTTTTATGATGCTGGGCAAGTCAGTGACTCCCTCTGAGCTTCAAGCCCTTGAACCACAAACAGGGGCTATCGACTGTGCATGGCTGACTTCTCCTGCCTCCCCAGAAATCCCTCTAAATGCAGTACTCTGTCCCAGAGTTTACTCAATTTGGCCCCAAACCGGGTTACTGTCCCCATTTTACAGATGAGAAACTGAGGCTCAAAGAGGTTAAGTGACTTGCCCACCATTACTCTGCAAGTAGCTGGAAGCTGAGCCTTTGGCTCGACATCCTGGCTGCTTTGCACAGTACCTGAGGTCCAAACACCAGAGAGGGGGCGCAGCCTGTGACCTCTCACCCGGGTGGGAGGATGTAGAGGTCGGACGTTCGCGTCCCGAGTCCGGCCGGAGCCAGAAGAGAAGTCAACCTCCCACCCCTTTGGGAGCTGTGTCATGGCTGACCGCGGTCATCAGTTGCCTCACACCTCCACCCCTTCAGAAATCACTCACCTACGGCCTGGCTCCGTCGCCATTTCTCCCTATTTGACCCTGGCTCTGACTCTGACTGACCTCTAGGCTCACCAACCGCGGCGCCAGCTTCGCCGAGACTCGGGCCAATGGCCTGAAGAGTTCGCGTTCGGCCTTTGGGGCCTAGGCCAATCGTAGCCCGGCGATCTGTGGGCGGGCGCTGTTCCCAGGGTTACGAGGGGCTCGGCTGGCGGTGGCCAATGAGAGCCCGAGGACACCACGATCCTAGAGAGCCGGAGCCGGGAGGCTGGAACTCCGCAGCCCCGCGTGGGGACCGGACGCGGGAAGGGCATGTTGCTATGGAAACTCCGCAGGGGTCGAAAATTTAAAGGGAAATAAACAGCGGTGCTTTATGGATTTTTTTTCTTTCTTTCTTGTCTGGTCAAATTCCAAAGCCGGGGGAAGGTGGAGGGGAGGAAAGGGTGCCTCTGTAATTGTACCGTGTCTCCTGCTTTATGGGGAAACTGAGGCCCAGGCCTCGAAATCTGCCCTCTCCATTACAGCTGAGGAAATCCAGATCTTGCGAGAGCTGAACCTTCTGTTGCCCAGCCCCGCCCCCTCCATTGTTTTGTAGAAGAGATCGGTGGCGCGCGGTGATCTTTATAAGGTCAGGGCAGACTGGCGGACGAGCGCAGGAACCAAGGCAGACTGCCACCTTTGACCTCGGTTCCCCTGAACAGAACATCCTGGAAAGCTGGGTAGCTCCCAGGATTTAGGTGGTTAAGATTATAAACTAGCAACAACAAAAGTCCAGGCTGGTGCTTAGAACTGGAAGGAAAAAGTTCTGTTTAGATGGCAAATTGGGATTAGAACAGGCCAAGACTCATTTTTACAGATGAGGAACGTAGGGTCAAAGAAATTAGAAACCTGCCCACAGTCTCCCAGCAAGTGCAGGTAGTAGACTCTAGGGTTCAGGTTTCCCTCGCCCCACATCTATTTGGTGGCTTCCTGCTAGAATTCTAGGCGGCATGAAATCCTTGTTGAAGGCTTGGTTGGTGGGAAGAGGATGAAGTTGGTGGCAGACTGCTAAGTCTTTGAATTTAAGGCATCAGATTCTGTTTGGCCCCACAACCCCCATTAGATTCCTTCCCTGTCCAAACAGCACACATTTCCCCAGCTTGTTTGATTTTATTAAAAAAAACAAAAAACAAAAAAAACTTTAATGTGAATAAAAATAAGTACAAATAACAGATTCTTTGTAAAGAGCAGCAACAGCCAAGGATCACCCTCTGTCCCTGAAAACAGGTCCTTTTCCCAGGTATAGACTGTCTCGCCCTATACTAGGGCAGGAGTTCATCTCTAATGGGAGTGAGATCTCTGATCTCAGGAGATGAGCAGAAAGAGGGATGACCTTTCAGCATGGAGATAACTTTGGCCTTGACAATGAAGGAGGCTCCCAAAGAATGACAAAGGTAGGGCAGAAGAGGGGTAGGCTTGAAGGACTGTCATGTAGTGGGGTTCTTCTACCCCCTGATGTAACTATCTTCCTAGCCCTATGTAGGGACACTGGTTGAAATGCTGACCCTAGCATGTCATGCCCGCCTTGGGCTCTCCGACTTCCAAGAAGAGGGATCTGTGGTCCAGCGTGCCAGTGCTAGTGCTTCAGTCATGAATTGTGGCTCCAGCAAGAGGGAGTCCCTCCCCTTCCTCTGGCTTTCCCCAGAGGAAAGGGAGGCGGCCCACATCCTTGAAGTCCTCTGGCTGCTGACTGGGCTCAGGAGGCTGGCAGGGGTCCGCCCAGATGTCCACAATCTTGCGCAGGGTGGAATAGCGCTCCTCCAGCTCTGGCCCTTCACTCTGCATGAGCAGGTTTGCCAGCTCCCTGCTTAGGTCCTGAATCATGTCACTCCGTCCTTGCTTCCCTGGCTGGCCTGTGTTTGGGATCATGACAGGGTCCCGGAGCTCCCCGTTGGGCCCGAGGAGGTGCTGGTACCTCTTCTGCCACCGGCGGCACACCATGGCTTCACCCACGGGCTTCTGGCTGGTATGCAGCAGGGCCAGAATGTGCCGGCATGGCAGGTGGTACGACTGTTGAAAGGAACAGCTGCAGCTACAGCCATCTTTGCTAACATGGTGAGAATCCTCCAGTAGCTGAATGTCCACAGAGGAGCCAGCCAGGTCCACCAGGTGGGTGGAGTTCTGTACCACCTCCCACTCGTTCTGGCACAGCTTATAGGCCAGCTGGGAGCCACTCTCATGCAAGGCATCCAGCATGCCGCCCCGGGAGGGCCATACCTGTGGCTGCTGCTGCAGCTGCACCCGCTGGGGGCCGGGCTTGGTCTCTTCCATGGGGAGCCTGCTGAGGTTGCCCCCACAGACTCCAAACGCCTTCTTGGGCTTTGGTGGCAGGCTGGCTGGCCGGGCTCTCTTTAACTTGGGAGGAGCTGTGGGCACATTCTTCAAGCCTTTGGTATTAAAGAAGTCTATATAATCTACAAAGCGGAGGATACAGTCCAGCAAAGACTGCTGTTCCCGGAAAAGGCTGGACACCTTGCTGGTGATGACATCTAGGCTATCCATGTATGTGTTACACGCATGTAGGCCTTTCCTCACGTGCATGTACCATAGCAGCTCACAGGAGAACCAGTGGGCCTGGAGGAAGCTGAAGAGCTCCTCGTCTAGGAGGGCTTGGGACATCTGACAGAGATTTTGCAGGCTGGCATCAGAAGTGACAAACACCGCCTCCCGCAGGGCTTCCTTCATGAGCCTTTTAAAGGATGGATTTGCTGAACTCCGATGCAACTTCTTCTCCAGGAGCCGGGTGGTGTGGTAGATAGAGAGGAGGATGCGCGCAGCAGGGAAGATCTCCTGCAGGATGGCTCGATGGGGGAAGGAGGGATCCACAAACACCACCTTGACCTTGGGCCAGTCACAGTTGAACTCCGTGAAGATACTCAGCATCTTGGCCACAGAGGTAGCCGTCTCAGCCTGAAGCACGGCAAAGTGTACCACTCGACCCTCTCGTTCCTTGTTCTCCACCAAGAAAGCATAAAGGATGTGGCCCTGGGCGTTCTCCACCCGGTGTAGCAAGAGATTCTCTGGGAAGCGGATAAACAGATCACTCATCTTGCTGCTCTGGAAGCTCAACCGGTCCAGGTCTTGGCTGTTGCCCACGCTGAGTGAAGCCATGGAACCCTCATCCACCTTAAGAAAGTTTTTCATCACTTTGGCTATCTTGGCCAGGTCAGAAGGAGTGATTCCCTCCTGCTCTGGCTTTGAGGGTGTTTGGACTTTATCTAAGCAAAATGATGGTTCAACAAGGGACTTCTTGGCCAGGTCAAGGTCCTTCTCGATCATGGGCTGCGCAGGCTGGGGTTTCTGCAGGCATACGGTCTTCTGAGATTTGCCAGCGGTGTCTCCTCTGGGACCTGCAGTTTTGTAGTCAACGTGGATGTGCTGGGTGTTGAGTTCACTGATGAACAATCTATCCAGTTTCTCATTGTACCGCAGGAGCAAGTATGCTGGGCACATGTCCACCTCTGATGTTCTCTTCCTGTTTGACTGAGTCCGAATACAGACAAATTTCACCTGCACATATCTAAGGAAGGTAGAGGTGACAGTGAGAAAGGTACTGCCCACCCCTTTCTAAGACAAGACCCCGTAGGGACTTACAGTGGCTGCTATGTGTCCCAGAGACCACGAGGCAGTGTAGGACGTAGGGAAGGAAGACTGATATTCACATTCCAATCCCAAAGTGTTTAGCTCTTTTGTCAAGACCCTGCCCAACTGACACTGCATTCATTTTCATCATCAGCAGTTCAAAGCCCCCACTCCTTTCATTCATGCTCTGTGGCCTGTCTGCAGCTCCCAGTGATTCAGCATGAGGCAAGACACGAGGGAAAACAGACAAGAGGCGGCAGCAGAGGGCCAGCTGGTTACTCACTGTTTAAAATGTCCTTTATGTTCTTGCCTTTTGGGGAACTACTGCTTTTGCCGCCTCCTCCTCCTCCAGACAGCAAAGATACAAGTGGCCTTCTCTCAGAGGAAAGATCTCTATTCATCTTTCACTTAAACAAAAATGTCCAAATCCCAAGAGAGTCTAAGAATCCCGGGGCTAGAAGACCTTCGGGTCCCTTCAGCTTTGCCATTCTAGGATGAAAGTGATGATTCAAAGGAGAGGGATAGGGGCACCTACGTGGCTGAATCAGTTAAGCATCTGCCTTTGGCTCACCTCATGATCCCAGGGTCCTGGGTTCAAGCCACAGCCTCTCCTTCTACCCCTCCCTCTCACTCATGTTCTCACATGCTCTGCTGTCTCTCTCAAATAATCTTAAATAAACAAACAAAGGAGAGGGATAATTAAATTGAATATCTGTTCTTTTCCTATCATCATTCAACCCATGCTTCGAGGCCAAATCAGGTCTCACCTTCTCCAGTAAGCCTTTGTGGATGTTTCAACCCATAGTAACTGCTCCCTTCTTGGAATTCATTGCATTTATTTAACATAAAAGGCTTAAAACTTCTCTGGGTGGCAGCATAACTAGTGGTTAAACTGGAGAGAGATGCTGGAGGCTGACTACCTGGATATTAATAAGGACTCCATCACTTGTAAGATCTTTGACTTTATGCAAGTCACTTTACCTCTCTGTGTGCAGTTTCCTAGTCATAAAATGAGACTGTCTTATTAAGACTGTTATGAGGATTAGCCCTGTCTGGCTCAATGGGTAGAATGTGCAACTCTTCATCTTGGGTTTGTAAGTTTGAGCTCTACCACACTGGGTGTAGAGATCATTTAAAAATAAAATCTTAAAAAAAAAAAAAAAGAGGAGCTCCTGGGTGGCAATGTGGTTGAGTGTCTGCCTTTGGCTCGGGTCATGATCCCGGGATTCTGGGATCAAGTCCCACATCAGGCTCCCAGTGGGGAGCCTGCTTTTCCCTCTGCCTATTCTTTGCCTCTCTCTGTGTCTCTCATGGATAAATAGAATCTTAAAAAAAAAAAAAAAAAAAAGATTGTTATATGTATTAAAGAAGCCTGAGACATAATAGCCCAGAGCCTGGTTCACCCTTTTATTTATGCTAAATCAAAGTCTGCTACTGTTATTATAGCTCTTATGTCTTATGACATTCTCTTGGATGTTTATAAAGTACCTTTATAATTGGATGGGGCTATTGTCAAGTGACAGGACTGAGTTATTTCTCAGTGTATTCCAAGCACCTAACACAATGCTATTCTTTCAGCAGATGCTTATCAAAGATGTTCTGATAAATGACTCATAGACCATGGGTGGCACAGGTTGCACCCCTGCCTCCTCAGGGAGTGTCCCAGCAACAAGGAGAAGGGAAAAAAAATCTCAGCCTCTGGCATGACGTGACACAGCCTGGACTTCTCACTAACCCTTTCCAAACACTCTAATCTTGCTGGTCCTGTCTACCCACCCTGTGGGGTAAGCTTAGAAAAACAGGATACGTCAGGTCTACAATAACAGGGTGGCATGGCCCAGGGCTGGAAATGCCTGTACCTGTTGTGTGCCTAGTGCTGGGATGGCAACACCATCCCCAGCTCAGGGCCAGGAGGGGCTTGGGCAGCCAACTGGTATGGCAAGGCCAGTCATAGTGACCTAGGTGTTGCCTCTGCCTATCTCACTAGCCAATCTTCCCACCCCCTCACCATCTCACATTTTGTGCCCTAGAAAGACAAACTGCCTACAGCATCCTGTACTCACTATGCTGTCTCTCAGTTCTCTGCCTTTGCTTGTATTTGTCTCTCTCTGGAATGCCCTTCCCACCTGTTTTCATCTTAAAGCTTACTCATCCTTCAGGACTATGTGCAACCATCAATGTTTCTAGGAAGCCTTCCCCAAGCCCACAGACTGGGCCCTACTCTTTTGCTGGCTTAAGATCTTAGCATAGCCCTAGCTCATCAAATGAGATTGACTTCATGTGTTCTTTTTTTTTTTTAAGATTTTATTTATTTATTCATGAGAGACAAAGAGAGAGGCAGAGACACAGGCAGAGGGAGAAGCAAGTTCCCTGCAGGGAGCCTGATGTGGACTCCATTCCTGGACCCGGATCACATCCTGAGCCCAAGGCAGATGCTCAATTGCTGAGCCACCCAGGTGTCCCATGAGCCACCCAGGCATCCCAACTTCATGTGTTCTTAATGCAGGTTTGTTAGGCTACTCCGAAAAAAGATACTGGTGAACACCAACCATAAGGGTCTTTCAAACCTTTCCTGATCCTATTAATGACTGACTGTACCTCCCAGGGTAGAAATTTTGGCATTCTAATTCCTCCTATTCCACGTCTATACCCAATATGTTAACAAGGCTTTTACAGTCTTTCCTGCCAGTACAACATGTATTAAGGTATCATATGCCAGGCTTTATTAAGCCCCTAATGTGCACCACTTTATACTAGGAAAGGGGTTCTATTATCCTAATTTTACAGATGGGGAAACAGGCTTAAAAATGTTCTCAAGGATAAGAATCTGGGATATGAACTAAGCCTGCTTGGCTAGTGTCTGTGTAGTTAACCCTTATGCTGCCTGTCTTGTTGTCAAAATCTCTCTCCTTTCTCAGAATAATAATTTTTACCCCTTCAGCTTGACCCTCAACACACTAGTCAGGTCCAATAACTTCCTTATAGATCACTAAATGTCCTTGTTGGCATCATGCATTTCAAACATAATAGGTACTAGGGTGAAGCTTGCTTTTTTCCCTGCTTTGCTTCAGCTTTTTTTATTGAGATATAACCTGCCTACAATGAAGTATACAAATCTTTTGTTAAGAATTTGTTGAGCGGGGATCCCTGGGTGGCTCAGGGGTTTGGTGCCTGCCTTTGGCCCAGGGCGTGATTCTGGAGTCCTGGGATCGAGTCCCGCATTAGGCTCCCTGCATAGAGCCTGCTTCTCCTTCCACCTGTGTCTCTGCCTCTCTCTCATGAATAAATAAAATCCTTAAAAAAAACCAAAAACAACCTTGTTGAGCACTTCTGTTATTTTAGTCTGTACCTAGTTGCCTCCCAGCTTAAAACATCGACTCCTGAGGGCAGGCACAAGGCTTCACATCTTTAAGAATCTCCCTTAGTGCTTATATCACAGACTGCTCACTCGGGATCTGGAGGGAGTCAGCCAGCCTTCCTTCCCATCCACTTTCTAGGCGTTTATATTCCCTACTGGACAGCATCACCAGTGTGTTCCCGTGTTGGCTCCCATAGGTGGCACCCACCAGATGCTTGAAGCACATGTGCCAAATGAACATTAAATGATTCTCCTCGTATAACATGACAAGTTTACTAGGCAGAGCACGGGGAACATTCTGTCAGACAACTTGGCTTCTGGTCCTAGCATTGTTACTTTCACTACGACATGGGACAAGTCCTTTGTTTAATTTCAAACATTTACCAAGTCCCACTATGTACTGAATACTACAGTAGTTGTTCACAGGGCTACATAGACTCATTTGTCTCCACTCTCTAAGTCTAGTGAACAGAGAGAGACTCACATAGGTAGCCAGTGAAGTCAAAATCAAGTGAATGGTTAAGGAGAGGTACAAGCAATATTACAATAGAACAAAGAGTAATTCCCTCTATGGGAACTTGTACAGATTAACTACGGATTTTAATTTTACATAAGATTTGTGTCCTTGTGTGTAAATCATACCTTCAGCAATGAATAGGATTTTTATAGGTAAAGTCATTTTAGACAATGTAACTTGAGTTAGGAACAAGACTCTGAGTCAGAAGATCTGAGTTTAAGTTCTAGCTCTACCACTTATTAGCTGTGTGAGCCTGGACAAGTCATTTCACTTTCTCTAAGCCTCCAAATCCTTATCTGTAAACACAGAAATAACAAGAGTACTGGTCTATAGTTCATCAAAGTACCTCATCCCAAACCAATTAGAAGTCAGCATCTCATCCAAAACCAATCAGAACCACTAGAAGTGAATTCATTTAAAATGTTGTGACTGCATCTGTGGGTTGCTAACTCAACAGCCCTTAGCCCCTTCTTCCTTACTAACAGCAAGCCAACTTAATTTGGGTTGCCATTCCTCCCCCACATAGCTAAGTACTTCAGGGCTAGTCTAAGCCAATTAAGGTAATCTCATTAGGAATGGGCATGGATACTGGCCCAATTCTGAAGAAAAAAACATGAGAGGAAATCTGCAGGAAACCAAGGAAGGCTTTTCCCTTTGGATATGACTTCTGCCTTCGTGAGGAGCCTTTCTGCAGGCAAAGCTTGAGACCTGAGGATGGCAGAGTAGAAAGACACAAAAAGCCTGGGCCATGGAAACAATGACCCTCAGAGGCCCCCCTCTGAGCTTCTAAGAAAGAAGCCATTTTGAGTCAGAGTTTTCAGTTAATTGCAGCCAAAAAACATTCCCCAGAAACAACATATCAGAGTAAATAGTGGGAAAAAAAAGACTTGAGTGAAACTTAATCTTATAATAGACTAAAATTATGAAGTTAATATATTTAGGGGCACCTGGCTGGGTTAGTTGGAAGACCAAGCAACTCTTGATTTCAGAGTTGTGATTCAAGCCCCATGTTGGGTGTAGAGATCACTTAAATAGTTTAAAAAATATTATATTTAACAAAATGTAGGTTATAATGGCAGCTGTATACAAATTCTTAAAATAAAGCATGACTTACAGTATCAAATTTTTTTTTTCCCCAAACACTGATACTTTATTCATGTCTTTCACAATATGGAAAGGTTTTACAGAAATATTCCTAAGCTCTATCAGGCTTCCCAAGGACCTAATTTAATTCTTCACTATGCAAATCCTTTGTCAAATTCCTCACGTAATCAGCCTTGTTGACTTCCCTTCTTCCCTTGTTCATGGGTGTCAGGCTGAGGGAGATGGAAGGGGTTCTCCATCATTACTTTCAGAGACCCAAGTCCTACAGGTCTTGGGAGATGTGTAATTTCAGCCTGCAATTCATTTTATTTCCATTGTATAATCCTAATGTTTACCACATCCATTGATTAGCCAGAAACTGAGTGCCAAAGATGTTAATGAGACTGGTAGAGATAAGCAGGACATTATTAAATAGTGACTAATTTTTTTAGTGGCTGGTTTATTAGCATGATTTTTATATGACATCTGCTTTCCTACTGGGCCTTGTGACTATGGATACATGGAAAATGAAAACTCAGATAACAATGCCTAGTTCAAAGGGTGTGATAAGGATTAAATAAAACAATGCCTGTAAAATCAGAGTGTCTGGAATGCAGTAGCTATTAAACTGAATGGCAGTGGAGAGAGACAGAATACTTCATGGAGTGTTTGAAGAATATCAATCCCCCAAAAGAAAAACAATGTATATAAAAATATGAGAGGGGAAACTGGGCATAAAAATCAAAGAAGTTGGGCAGCCCGGGTGGCCCAGCGGTTTAGCGCCGCCTTCAGCCCGGGGTGGAATCCTGGAGACCCGGGGTAGACTCCCATGTCGGGCTCCCTGCCATGGAGCCTGCTACTCCCTCTGCCTGTGTCTCTGCCTCTCTCTCTCTCTCTCTCTGCCTGTCATGAATAAATAAATAAAATCCAAAAACAAAAAACAAAAACAAAAAACAAAAAACAAAAAAAAAACGGTAAACTTCTCTTAAAAAAAAATCAAAGAAGTTCGAGTGGAATGGGACTTTTGATCATTTAGTGATAATTCCTACAGCACATTTGCCTCTCAAAGTACTGAGTCCCAGTACCACTTTCTAACATGTCCTCATTACAGTTTCAGAGTACTTACAGAGCACCACGTTTCTGCTCCTATACGCATTTCTGTTATTTACTCTTCACCGCATCCATCTCATTTTACAAAGGATGAAACGGTCACAGACATGAAGTGTTCCCCAACTTCCAGTGTAAAGCCTGTCTTTCTGGCTCCAGAGCTTTCCCTTTTAACCACTGATGGGGTTCAGGACAGGCTGCCCCAGAATTTGCCACTTTGGCATGTGGATTATTCTGAGCTGAAAACCATCAAGGTCCAACAGACTCAAGAAGAGCTCTTCTCCTCTCCCTTAACTGCCTAACAATAATTTAGACAGGGAGCTTGTACCGTTCCTTGAGTTGGCCTCCTCAGAGTGTGTTCAAATCTAAACTGATTTGCAATTTTTTAAAAAGTGGAGATATTGCCCCAAATTTGGATTTCTTGTCCTGCTCCCATTTCTGGCAACACCGGATCTTCATTTCCACCTGGTGGCCATTAGCTGGAGTTGATTAGATAGGGCCTGCTCTCCATGTCACCACACACCTCTGTGGTCTCTGCTACAAAGACCGTTGTTATTTCATCATTCTTTCTCTTAGGGTGAAATTAAAACTTTCTGACGCTGGGCTGTTTCACCCGAGCCCTGAAGACAATGGAGTTGTCAACCCTCTCAGCCTGTTTTCTCAGCTGCCAAAAGGGAAAAACAGCATTTATCTATAATTCTCAATACAGCCCTGCCTGGTAAAGCATGCACACAACAGCGAAGGATGCCTGGGGCATGGGAAGTGTCTGAAAAAACGGTTGTTAATCTCAGAAGCTCGAGAACCACGTAGAAAACGAATGAATGAGCAAACTAACCAACAACTGACCCCGTTCATTGCTTTGTCAAGAGAACACTGATGGAGGAAACCATCCCAGAGGCGTTTTGTATCCATTTGTGAAGACGGTACTTTGTACGAGGGATACTGCAGGTGCTCAAAGAATGGGGCAAATTGCAGTTATTACAGGAAAGCTATAATGGAGTGAATGAATGAAGGGGAAGTGGGTGGTCAAAAAGCGATGCCTTGGGAATGTTTTGCTCTTTCCACCAGGCACAGGACAGGTGCTCGGTGCCTGTTGATTGCCCTGAGACCAGGGCCCAGCTGCGCTCCCTCCTCCTCCTCCTCCTCCTCCTCCTCCTCCTACTCCTCCTCCTCCTCCTCCAAGGCCTCCCTCCAGGGGACAGTCCGGCATTCTCCCCACCCTCCTGCCCCGCCCCAGACCTGCCCCGCCCTTACAGGATGTCCTCGCGGATGCAGGTGCCATGGTTGAGGTTGTGGAAGCGGACGGAGACGCAGTCCCTGAGAATGAAGGAGCACCTGTTCTCCTTTTTGTAGGCGCTGAAACACTCCTTGAAGTCCTCGTAGGTCTTGAAGCAGCTGCCCAGCTCCATGGCCACCCCCTCAGCCCACACCAGGGGCTGGCCCCCGGATCAACACTAGGGTTCAGAGGTCACACTGTGAGGGCCTACAGGCTGGCGCATGTCCAGGATGCCTTAAGGGTCGGCCTCAGCTGAGTGGCCTGTTACGGACCTCAGGAGGAGCCCTAAGGGCCGAGAGGGCTCAGGGGTCTGGGGGCGTCTTTGCTTTCTCACAGAGGGGAAATGACGCTCAGCTCTTATTATTCAGCCCTGGGTTCCGCCCCCTCACAGTTACATCCAATCACACACGGTATCCCCAGACTGGCACTCATTTTCTCCAATCGCTAGAGAAAGATAGCCCGCCTCTCGCGAAGACTGACAGGAGCGCCGACCAATCATAACTTGGACCCCTCTTTCTTGGGCGGGGGGCCTTGAGGCGATTTCCTGTTACTGGAGCAAGCTGCCGGAAGAAGGTCGGCGTTCAGTGCGGGTCTCCTCGTGTCCGCTCAGCGCGGTGTTCTGGCCGGCTGCACGTGAGCCCCATGTCGTCCCGGCAGGCTCCCGAGGATGAGCAGGGCGGCGGCGATCCCTCCGGGGACCTCCGCAGCGTCCTGGTTACCAGCGTGCTCAACCTCGAGCCGCTAGACGTGGATCTGTTCAGGTAGCCGGCTGCATCTGGCTCGCACCCCTCCCCCCCGCCACCCCGCACATTGGGACAGAGACTTCCGACCTCGACTGCAGCCACCGCGTTGCCTCCTGCTCATAGCCCCCCGGACGGGGATGGGCTCTGTGCAGGATGCAGGCTCTGCCGCGACTGGGAGAGAACTGGTCCCTGACAGACCTGGCTGGCCTCGCTGGCCTCGCTGCCCCAGCTTCCTCCAGTGCGCGCCAGGTCTGCTCAGCCCCGCCACTAGGAGGCGCTAGCCATCCGGGCAGATGAAGTGGTGGCTTGAGCCGGCCTTCTCAGCAGGCTCTCTGGAGGAGTCCTGTCCCTAGGGGCCAGCCCATAAGGGGTGGTCACTTAAATGCACGCAGCTGATCCGGTTGAAAATTTAGAAGCAGCTTCTTGCATATTCACTGTTCTTTCCTTTTACGTACCTCGCACCTTCCACCACTTGGATCTAGTACCTCATTGCCCTAAGATCTGAGCCAGTTTCCCTCCAGATACCACTTAAATGCTTTTCTGCAGCTAGGGATTTAATAGTTTTGGCCGTCAGGGTTCCTACTGGCTTTTCAGAGGCAATCTTAAATGTTAGAGTTTCACTTCCCCCCCCACTTAATGAATTACAAATGACTTCCTGGAGGGGCTACTTGGAATGCATTATATTTTTTTTAAATGCTAACCTAGGTTGGAGCTGAGCTGGCCTCAGTGGTAGGAAGCTGGAGTTCCAGGGCCTCATTTCCTCATCTGTGCGCTAGAGGGTTGGCCTTAAAGCCTGAGGACCCTTTGAGTTCTAGGACCCTTTGTAGTTCTTGGAAGAACTGGGCTAAAGTTGAGAGGCCCAAGTGGCAGGCCTGAACGCAGTCTGCCCTCAGGTCTTGGGGATCATCTTGGTCCCCTTATGGCCTTGAGAGGCTTCTGCTTTATCCTGGAATCGGCAGTGAAAGAAACACTGGACTTGGGGGCAGAAGACGCAGACACTGCTCAGGACTGGCAATGTTTAAGTTGACTGACCTCACTCAAGTCACTTTCCCTCTCTGATCCCTGTTCTCTTTGGGTAAAAGAAGAGACCTGGTTCCTTATCTTTAACTGAAGCCTACAGAAGGGTTGGGCAGTCTTGAAGGCACTAAAGTTATATGTATGCTGTATGCAGAGTAAGGGTATTTGCCTGGGAGAAGGGTCCATGGCTTTCACCAGATTTCAGAAGGATCCCAGACGTCAATAAGGTTGAGAGGTCTTGCCCTATAGGATGGTTGCAGGATTTGGCCCAAGTATTTCCTGCTTTCCCCTCTCTCCACAGAGGAAGACATTACTGGGTACCCACAACCCAGCGGCTGTTTGGGGGTCAGATTGTGGGCCAGGCCCTGGTGGCTGCAGCCAAGTCTGTGAGTGAAGACGTCCATGTGCACTCTCTGCACTGTTACTTTGTACGGACAGGTAAACTATCCCCTCTTTATACCCAAACCCAACCCTGAGGGCCCAGCAGCCACTTGTTCCTGGACTTGGGGGGCTGATGGGCTGGAAGAGGGAGGAAGGGCGGTGGGGGAGGGGAGAGTGAGACAGTTGATTCCCCTCAGGGAAACCTAGAGAGAAGCAAGGTCTGGGGCCCAGAGGAGTGTTGGACTTCACACTGATGAGATCACTGAGTGCTTGTTGAAGAAATGTTGGTGGCAGAGCAAATGATCAAGAAAGAATTCTTGAGATGTGTTTGGTGTAAAAAGATGATTTTGTTTGTTTGTTTTTATTTTTATTATTTCTTAAAAAAGATTTTATTTATTCATTCATGAGACACAGAGAGAGAGAGGCAGAGACATAGGCAGAGGGCGAAGCAGGCCCCTTGCGGGGAATCTGATGTGGGACTAGATCCAGCCTGAGCCAAAGGCAGATGCTCAACCACTGAGCCACCCAGGTGTCCCTGTCTGTTTGTTTTTAAAGATTTATTTATTTTTAGAAAGAGAGTGGGGGGAGGAGAGCAGGAGGGAGAGGGAGAATCTCAAGCAGACTTCCTGCTGAGCATCCTGAGATCATGATCTGAGCCAAAATCAAGAGTGGATGCTTAACTAACTGAGCCACCCAGGCTTCCCTAAGAAGGTGGTCTTACTAGAGCACGAGAACAGGACTTCTGGGCAGAAAAGGCTGTACTGGGATTGTGACAAATGACTATATACTTTCAAGTTGGGTGGGGGTTAGGGACAGCACAAGTCTCCAAGGTATTTTAGAAGTCAGGTTTCCAGGACCTTGAGGGGGCTAGCTATTGTTAGGAAAAGGTCATTTATTCCTGTCTTAAAAAGCCTGAGTCATGAGACCCTTCAGATGTGTATTGGTGGGCCATATGCTTGGGTGATTGCCAACATGCAGCATGCCAATATGGTAGAGATAAAGGAAGTTTCCAAAGGAATTTCTACGTGTCTAAAGAAGACTTCCAGGATACTGCGGGGTCAGGGTAATGTTAAGCTAAGATTGCCTCTTGCCCTTAGCAAAGTACTAACCTGGAGGCAGCTGAGTCTCTAGAGGAGGATCACTCTACCTGTTTCAAGGACTTGTCAGTGGGTTGTAAGTAGTAAGGAAATTAATTTTTTCTTTTGCTTTTGTTTTCCACATGACTTGTTATCTGGCATGGAATGACAGAAGACTCTGTTGCTTAACTACTCCCTGCAGGTTTTTTGTTCATTCTTCACACACCTTTTGGTTCCAAGCACTGTACTGGATCCTCAGAGAGATGCTGTCACTTGTGCTAGGAGTTCAGCAGTAGGCAGCTTGGCTTGGAGAAGAGAGCACCAGTGTGCGAATCAAGAAACCTTGGGTCTGGTTTCAGCTTTGCCACTAACTCACCAAGCCATCTTGAGTAGTTACCACCCCCACCTCCATCCCCCATCTCTTCCAGGCTTGGTTCCTCCCACCTGAAGAATGGAGAAGGAGAGGAGCCTAGCCCCAGATCCATACAGCTGCTTGTAGCTCTGGAATCAAATAAAGGAACGAGAGAGCAATCCTTTAAAACCCATGCTTTCTTTTGAGAAACATAAAAATCTCACTTTCCCTCCCTTCTCCTCACTCCTAAGGCAGATGCTTCCAATTCTTCTGCACAGTCCCATCAGCTGAGAAGAATCTATGGAATTTTACAATATGTGATTTATATTAAGAAAACAATAGCGAGGTTTTCCCCTTTATTTTACAAGTGTAGTTATAATAGCGTACCCTTTTATTCATACTGCATACCCATGCTACTACCCACTATCCTGGTGTTGCCTGTCACTCCCTGACAATCATTTCTTTCTTTTTTTTTTTTTTTTTAAAGATTCTATTTATTTATTCACGAGAGAGGCAGAGACACAGGCAGAGGGAGGAGAAGCAGGCTCCATGCAGGAAGCCCAATGTGGGACTCGATCCTGGGAATCGGGGATCAGGCTCTGAGCCAAAGGCAGACGCTCAACCGCTGAGCCACCCAGGTGCCCCCCTGACAATCATTTCTGTAAAGTATTTGAATACTTACTGTGGGGTCAGCCCCATTCTTACCTTTATGCTAGCTGGGAGCAGATGGACTCTTCTTCAGTTTAATTGTAAGCTCCAAAAGGGCTAGGCCTTTGATACAGTAATCCTTTAGCCCAGTGAGATAGTTTTGTTTTGTTTTGTGGCAACGGGGGCATTACCTGATCCCTCTGAATGGGCTTCTTTCTTTTGTTTCTGAAAGAATTCTGGGTCTTCTCAGGTAAAGTATCTAGTGCAGGCCCTGGACTATTGCTGGTTTTCCATAAATGAGAACTATTTTTTGATGAGGAGCTTATAGGAATAAGTAAAATTTGCATGATAAAGAGAATAGCTATGTACCTTATCTTGTTTGCTCCTTTTTTTTTTTTTAAAGATTTTATTTATTTATTTATGAGAGGCACACAGAGAGGCAGAGATATAGACAGAGGGAGAAGCAGGCTCCCTGCGGGGAGCCCAATGTGGAACTCAATCCCAGAACCCTGGGACCCCAGGAACACATTCAGGCAGATGTCTGCTCAACCACTGAGCCACCCAGGTGTCCCTTGTTTGGTCCTTCTAAGTAAACATGAGGGGTGGGCATGCCTGCCTGCCACCATTCCACCTCTAAGGAAATAGGGACCGGAAGAGGTTATGTAACCAGCTCCCACAGTGTTCAGGGAGGCAGAGCCAGGATTTAAACCTGAGTGTGTGTTTCTTCAAGCTCCATACTCTGTCCTCCCCCCTTTGCTATTCTCTTTCAGTCTTGGGAGATAATTAATTTCAAACCAGGGGAGAGCTACCAGGTTCTGGGGGAAGGATCTTTTTCCTTGGAAAGTCTCCATCCAGGAGCAGCATGAAATGAGACATGCCCACACTACTATTTCAGAATAATCACCAATCATTTGTGTCCTTACCTGCTTCTTGAAAGGTTGCAAGACAGCTTGATGCTGGGGTAGGGGTTGTTATCCTTGGCTATTTATCATATATCAATTCTTTTTTTAAAAATCCTGGATAAAATGATAGTTCAATTTTTTTTTTTTTAAGGTATTTCTCTAAAGACATAGAAAAATGTAGTACAGGAGTCATCTGACTTGGCATAGGTTTAGAGGTTGGCAAATCTAGAGTTGAATCATCAAACATTATTCTGTAAAGGGCCAGATAAAAAAATATTTAATGTGTTGGAGCACCTGGCTGGCTCAGTCCATGGAGCATATGACACTTGATCTCAGGGTCATGAGTTCAAGCCCCATGTTGGACATGGAGCCTTCTTCTTTTTTTTTTTTAATGAATTTATTTTTATTGGTGTTCAGTTTGTCAACATACAGAATAACACCCAGTGCTCATCCCGTCAGGTGCCCACCTCAGTGCCCACCACCCAGTCACCCCCACCTCCCGCCCGCCTCCCCTTCCACCACCCCTAGTTCGTTTCCCAGAGTTAGGAGTCTTTCCTGTTCTGTCTCCCTTTCTGATATTTCCCACTTATTTTTTCTCCTTTTCCCTTTATTCCCTTTCATTATTTTTTATATTCCCCAAATGAATGAGACCATATAATGTTTGTCCTTCTCCAATTGACTTATTTCACTCAGCATAATACCAGCATGGAGCCTTCTTGAAAAAAAAATTTTTTTCAGATTTTTTAGGGCAAAAGCAACAACAGACAATATGTAAATGGGCTTATGTGTAGTCAGGAAAATGTTATTAATAGCATCAGTTTCCTCATCTGTTCAATGGAGATAAAACTTACTTTGCATAGCTATTGTGAGACCCACTGGAGAAAACTTGCCTTAGTGTCTTTTTTTTTTTTTAAGATTTATTTATTTTAGGGAGTGACTGTGTTGGTGGGGTATGCAGAAGGGAATTCTTTTTTTTTTAAGATTTTATTTATTCATGAGAGACAGAGAGAGAGAGAGAGAAAGAGAAAGAGGCAGAGACACAGGCAGAGGGAGAAGCAGGCTCCATGCTGGGAGCCTGACGTGGGACTTGGTCCCGGAACTCCAGGATCACACCCTGGGCTGAAGGTGGCCCTAAACCGCTGAGCCACCCCGGCTGCCCCCCAGAGGGGAATTCTTAAGCAGGCTCGCTGCTGAGTATGGAGCTCAGTGCAGTGGGAGAAGGGGTCTCTATCACAACCTTGAGATCGTGATCTGAGCTGAAATCCAGCTATATGCTTAACTGACGGAGCCACCCAGGCACCCCAACCTGCTCTAGTTTTTAATGCCACCTGGTACCCAGTAGTCACTCCACAATCATTTGTCCCCTTCCTTCAATATATTCCAGGGCCTATCTACTCTGTTCCAATAACAGTGGCCAAAAACAGGTCTGGAATTCATTCACACTGAAAAGTAAATCACTAGTAAGTAACTGGAAGTACTATGTTTTAGCTACAGCCTAAGGATTGGATTAGAGCCTTTTTTTTTTTTTCTTCTCCTTTTTTAAGTTTGCTGGTAGGGAAAGGAGGGTTCCTTTCCAGCTCCTGAAATCAGACTGCATATGTAGCTATTTCTAGGATCTAGACTTTTGGGAAGCCCTTCCTAAAGGCCTTCAACCTTAAAGAATACCCATTCTGATAAAAATGCCCCTTTGGCACTGCCAGCCAGCAGGCTGCTGAGCAAACCAACCAGCTTCAGATGGTGATGTATATTGCTGTTGAATGAGCCTCTAGTGCCTGGTGTGCTCCTCATTTGGATGATGGTGGAGGAAGCAACACCTCTGGAGATCTGCTTCTTTGTCTGAATATTGAAAATCATCCCCAAGATGTCTCACTGCCAAGGTGTCAGAGTTCTCCAACATCGGCCCGAATCAGAGAGACACTGAAGGACTTCAGGGACAGCAAGGAGACTCTCTCTTCCCCAAAACCCTCCAGACCAGTTTGTTGAGGACTAACTAATAGGCCTCAATGCAGAGCCAGTGACTTCCATACTACACTGGGGTTGCAGACACCCAAGAGAGAAGGGCCGAGTGACTGCTGTTCGCATCTAGGACAAAGTAACTGACAATGGTTTTTCCTGAGAGAATGAAGAGACAAATGATGGCTAGGCCATATATAAAAAGAGAACTCTGGGGTGCCTGGGAGGCTCAGTCGGCTCAGTTGTTTGAGCATCCGACTGTTTCGGCTCAGGTCATGATATCATGGGTCGTGAGATCATGATATTGAGCCCCATGTTGGGCTCTGTGCTCAGTGTGGAGTCTGCTTGAAGATTTTCTCCACCAATAAATAAATAAATCTTTTTATTTATTTTTATTTTTTATTTTTAAAAAAGATTTTATTTATTCATTCATGAGAGAGACACGGAGAGAGGGAGAGAGAGGCAGAGACACAGGCAGAGGGAGAAGCTGGCTCCATGCAGGGAGCCGGACATGGGACTCGATCCCAGGTCTCCAGGATCACGCCCTGGGCTGAAGGTGGCGCTAAACTGCTGAGCCACCTGGGCTGCCCAATAATTCTTTTTTATTTATTTTATTTTATTATTATTTTTTAAAGATTTTATTTACTTATTCATGAGAGACAGAGAGAGAGGCAGAGACGCAGGCAGAAGGAGAAGCAGGCTCCATGCAGGAAGCCTGACATGGGATTCCATCCCGGGTCTCTAGGATCACGACCTGGATTGAAGGTGGTGATAAACTGCTGAGCCACCCGGCCTGCCCAATAAAGCTTTTTTAAAAAAGATTTGATTTATCAGAGACCATAAGAGAGCACAAGCAGGGGGAGTGGCAGGCAGAGGGAGAGGGAGAAGCGGACTCCCCACTGAACAGGGTCCCAGGAGTCTGGGACCATGACCTGAGCCAAAAGCAATTGCTTAACTGACTGAGCTACCAGGTGCCCCTAAATAAATCTTTAAAAAAAGATAGAACTCATCCGTAGTTGGCAGCAAGCAGCACAGGAAGCCAATCCACTGTCTACATGTCAGACTTGTAGGAAGTCAGGCCACCATCCCTAGCAACCAGTCCAGGAAGCCAGAGCATAGCCCCTGTAATAATCAGCCCCAAACACCAAAGACTTGTTTAAAAGCTAATAGCTTCTCTAATTCTTGTCCCCACTTCCAACTTAGAACCAACCAGAGAAAGCCAAATATGCATACCTCTCCAATTATATAGGGTGCCCTGCTTCTAATTAGCTTCCCTACAGATTCCTCATGCCAACAGCCTCCAGTTGTGGTATAGTGTGAATCTTTTTTTTTTTCACAATAATTTCCACTCCTTTGCCTGCCTTTGAGTTTCTGCCAGACATAAGTGATGGTAACTGACTCCCTTGCTATACTAAACTCTGAAGAAATAGCTTTTGCTTGTTCCAAAAAAAAAAAAGAAGAAGAAGAAGAAGATAGCAGGCCAGAGTTGCTGACCTCTGATCTAAAGAATAGTCCTGGACTCATGACAAGATCCCCCAGTCACAGATGGAAGCAAGACAAAAGCTGGGATGACTTATTTTCTTTAACAAACACATAGAGCACTTACTGTGTGCTGGACACTATTTTAAATGCTTTGCAACTATGACTGATTTAATTCTCCTTAAAACACTGAGAAGTACAAGCACTGATGATCCCTATCTTACAGATGGGTAAAGCGCTCAGAGATTTCTTTTTCCAAGACCACACAGCCAGTGAGCGGCAGGGACAGTATGCAAATGCAGGGAACATGGCAATGTCCCTGTGTTCTGTGCTGTTGAGAGGAGCTCCACTTGTGCTGGAGTGCCCAGTGACAGGTGCTGGTACTTGTTGTACCCCTAGTCCCCAGGCCCTCGCAGGCCTCAGTTAGGGACTACTGGGCCGAAAAGGAACAGAATCCAGGTAGCAGAGGTGACTGTCCTGCCATGGTGACGATGACTGCTCCTCTGGTGGCTTCCTAGGATTCACTGTGTCACTTGTGTTCTCCGCAGGGGACCCAAAAGTGCCGGTGCTGTACCAGGTGGAGCGGACGCGAACAGGGACGAGCTTCTCAGTGCGCTCTGTGAAGGCTGTGCAGCACGGCAAGCCCATCTTCATCTGCCAGGCCTCCTTCCAGCAGACTCAGCCCAGCCCTGCACAGCACCAGTTTTCCATGCCCAATGTGCCCCCGCCCGAACAGCTGCTTGACCATGAGGCCCTCATCGACCAGTATTTAAGGTAAGAGACCCCGAGGCTCTGGGACAACTGCAGTTGTCATCTGTGAGTAGGTCATAGAATCCTTTAGTGGGTCTTGACTGGTATTTAAAAAACAAAACAAAACAAAACAAAACACAGATACTGGAGCGTATTGTGTGCCTTAAGGGTAAGACCCCTTCTGTAAAACTTGAGTTTCCGTTGGGTGTCTCTCTGGTGTAAGTATGGGGCACAGGCAAGTGTGTCAGGTAAGGCTATAAAGGCAGAGTGTATGATTCAGCCAGTTCGGGTACTATCGCAACTTTCCTGGTTGTTAAAATTTTGAAATACTTCTCTAATCACATGGTACCATACCTCTCCAGGGCTTGAGTGATCCCTCTCCTCCTTTGGAAATCACTCATGGTCCAGCAGCCTAGGAGGTAATACCTGGCAGAGAGTGACAGTCCCTGCTACCTTTTCTTTAGTGTGTGTTAAATATTTTCAGTATCACCTGGTGAAGCATATTCCTTTCTTGGATCATAGCTAATAAAGTTGGAAAAATTCTGGGGCAGTGAAAAGAGCTCTGGGTCCTGACACAGGACGACACATGGGTTCTGGCTAGGTCTGTGCCTCTGTTAGTACTCACCTGCTGCTGTGTGACTTTGCCCAACTTCCCAGCCTGTCAGAGACCTGGTTCTTTGTCTAAAAATTGGGACTGGCTATGTTTGTCCTGGCTACCTCACAGCTGTATCATAAGGAGAGCTCCCCTGTCGTGTGCTGCATGCTGGGGAGGCAGCAGAGTATTGATGGGATAGATGTGGGTTTGATCATTTGGTAAAGGCCTGGGTTCAAATCTAGACTCTTTCTGCTGGCTGTGTGAGGTTGAGCAACTTGCTTTCCCACTCTGAGCCTCTGTTCACGGTTATAAAAGGGTGCTAATTGTAATTCCTACCTCATAAAGCTGCTATGAGGATTAAGTGAGGTAAAAGACAATAAATCGCTTTGTGACAGCTCAGTGAATTTTAGTTATACCACTACCATTAGAGAGGAATAAGCACAGAGCCTGGTCTGCTGGTCTCCTCAGAGCTAAAAATGTTTGCTGAGATGAAAGGAGGACATCATTCTTTTTTTTTTTTTTTTGGAGGACATCATTCTTAAAGGTCCCTAAATAGAGAGCTGTGCTATCCAAGGAAGCCACTAGCCACATGTGGCTATATTAAAGTAACATTCAATAGAATCAACAATTCTGTCGGTCACACTAGCCACACTTCAAGCATTCAGTAGCCACATGTGGCTTGCAGCTAGCAGAGTGGACAGTGCAGGTACAGAACATGCCATCGTCACATAAGGTCTGCAGGACAGTGCCCTAGAGGGTGGGGGTGAAAATGGAAACCCTGGTGAAGAGCACTCGGAGTGGTTGCTACTGGGTGGAGGGGCTTCCCTGGAGATGGGCTTCTCCTACCGGGAACACAGTCTTCCCAATTGCTGAGGATTAGGTAGGCCAGTCCGAGGCTCCAAGTTGTGCAGCCTGCTTCCTGAAAGTTGTGAATAGCGAAGTGGGTAAAAGCTTGAACCATGGAACCAGACCACTTGGGTCCACATCCTGCTTTCTCAACTTCCTGAGCAAGCTCCTTGGACTCCCCAGTGCTTAGTTCAGTTCAATTATCAGATGGGGATGATGATGGTGGCATTGTCTCACAGGGTTGTTATGATGAGGTAGTCACAACATGTGAAATGCTTAGGGCAGTGCCTCTTACGGGGTCCACCTTGCCACCCTGCAATGTTAGATAGGTTGCTGTCATTACCTACATTCTGCAGATGGGAAGATAGGTTCAGGGAGGTTACAAACTTAAGTTCACAGCGCTTATACGCAGCAAAGAAAGGATTCAGACACTATGCTCTTCTGCCTGTTGGATGGAAGGGGAGCTGTGGGGAAAAGTCAGGAGCCCCCATGGAGAAAGGAAGGGGCCACAGAAGCAGCTCAGAGAGGGTCTCCCTTTTCCCTTTACTTTCAGGGACCCCAACCTCCAAGAGAAGTACCGAGTAGGACTGAACCGAATTGCTGCCAAGGAGGTGCCCATTGAGATCAAGCCAGTAAACCCGCCTACCCTGAGCCAGCTGCAGAGCATGGAGCCTAAGCAGATGTTCTGGGTGCGAGCCCGGGGCTACATTGGTAAGAGGACCCCAAGGACTAGAAGAAAACACTTCAGGGACTAGGCCTGGACCTCATATGCTCTGTGTGGCATTGAGCATGTTACTTCCCCTCTCTGGGCCTGTTTCCTTGTTGGCGTGATGGAGAAGTTGGCTTCTCTTGGCCACTTATGCGAGGATAAAGGGGAGGTGACTATATTAACCTTAATGTAGGCCCTTTCTGGGGAAGCAAGGCGCTTTGCCGAGATTCTCCAGGACCCCTGCTAACCTTATGGTAGCTCTGTGCAAGCTGGAAGACACCCCTTAGGGGGCGGAGTGTGGGAGACTTAGGGAGGGGAGACTGGAATTCAGTCCTCACCTACCCCTGCCCTCTGCCCCTCCCTACCTCCTTTGTTACCTGGCTCATATACCTGGGGCCAGGTGCCCTTATGCAGTCTACACATCTGTGCATGGCAGCCCCTCTAGGCCCGCCTCTCTGCAGGTCCTGAGCTATAAAGCCCAGGAGTGCAGGGCTGACGGGACAGGCACATGTTGCAGGGGAGGGCGACATGAAGATGCACTGCTGCGTGGCTGCCTACATCTCGGACTACGCCTTCCTGGGCACAGCACTGCTGCCTCACCAGTGGCAGTACAAGGTGCACTTCATGGTCTCTTTGGACCACTCCATGTGGTTCCACACTCCCTTCCGAGCTGACCACTGGATGCTCTATGAGTGTGAGAGCCCCTGGGCTGGTGAGTACAGGGCCACATGGGACAAGGGATTGAGGTGGGGGGAGGGCAGGAAGCCTGCTTTATCCGATCCTGCCCCCCTAGGCTCTGGCATTCTTATCTTCAAAACAGTGTGAGGCTTGAAAGGGGTCAGCTTCATTTCTCTAATATGCAGGGAGGATGAGAGACCCAGTTCTGGTCCCAGAAGCACTTCAGATTCTGTGTGATCCTGGGAAAGTCCCAGCTTTTCTCTTAGCCTGTTTCTCCATCTAAACAAATAGGGTCCCGTACTTGTTTTTATTTATTCTAGGTACCCCTAGAGCTGTGGTATCTGAACCTGGTGGCACATCAGATTGCCAGTTGGGGGAGCTTTTTCAAAATAGATTCTCAGATTTCACCCCCAAGATTCTGACTCAGCAGGTCTTGGATGAAATCCAGGAAACTATTTTTAAGCAGGTCCCTGAGCAATAGTGTTGATTAACCACCCTGGGTGGGGGTCAGGGTCCTCCGTAGTCTCTAAGGGTTCCGCCACTTGGCTGCTTGTTAGTGCACAGAGAAGCCCAGACTAGTTCATCACAGTCTAGTCTCAGAGCCCTGGGCTCCTCTCCTGGGAAGTACATTTCAAATGAAAAAAGGCCTTGCTCTGTAAAACAGGAACAGAACGAAAGGGATTCTCTCCTCAGGGGAAGGGGAACTCTCCAGCACCAATAGCGTCACCACACAGGATCAGCAAACTTGGGAGTTAGGACACATAGAGTCGGGTTTGGCCAACTCCTCATAGCCGAGTACCTGAGGCTCTATGGAGTTCAGTGTCTTCATCTGGAAAATGGGCTGAGGCCTGCTTCCCTTGGCTACTAGGAGAACTAAGCTCTACTCTGCATCAGGGGGACCAGTGGCTTCTACTCAGGCCCAAGGCTAGCAAGGGAGCCTCCAGGCAGGGAGGGAGGGAGGCCAGATGTGATGGCCCCAGGCTCTCCCCAACCCCCTTTTTCCTGGTGGGGGTGAAGATAGGGGTATTTTTGGTGAATTACCACCCTGGAGGCCCCGGTTTGATTTATTAGGGAACTGCCAGGTTTCCTACCACAAGTGGCCAGGGTGGGGTGGATCTATTTAGCCAAGCTTCTGACCCCAGACTGCCCTCAGAATTCTTCCCCCTGTGAGCTTTTTGAGGAAGCCAGTGGATATGTGAAAGTGCTTTTAAACTGTCAAGTGAGGTTCCCACAGGAGTTACCCCCAGGGACAATCCATACTAGGCTCATAAAGGGCCACTTAGAGTTGGGAGAAGCCACAACACTTGGTGTGCCCTTGTATGGGGCAGCCAGATGGGCTGGACAGTTTTCAAGGAGCATGTTGGCTGTGCTGTGAAGGAGAGAGAAGGCTCTTCTCACCCTTCTCCTCACCCACAGGTGGCTCCCGGGGGCTGGTCCAAGGGCGGCTGTGGCGTCGGGATGGCGTCCTGGCTGTGTCCTGTGCCCAGGAGGGTGTGATCCGAGTGAAGCCCTGGGCCTCAAAGAGCAAGCTGTAGCCAGAGGGACCAGCTCGGCCTAGGGCTTCAAGGATTCCCCCTCTCCCCCCAACTTCCTACAGTCGAGGGCTGGGCCTTCTGTCCGCAAACCCAATAAAGAGACTAGTACCACTGGAGCTGCCGGCCTTTAATTCCCCCGGGCCAGACCGCAGCCCTACTCCAGGACTCTGGAGGCAGAATCCCTGGCCCTCTGGCCAAGGAAGAGGGAACACTGACCTACCCTGGGGCCTAGTCCCCAGGCGTTCATAAGCTGCAGCAGACTTCCTCCCTGCACCATCCCAGGGCAACCCCAGCTGAAGCTTGTCCTGAGTCCAGCTCAACAGAAAGAACAGGTTTCCTTGGTCTACTACAGATTCTCCATAGGACTTCTAGGGGTTCCCAGCACCCCACCCCCAGCTTCCCAGCTGCCATCCTCACTGCCCACCAGCCCCCTGTCCTTGGGCAGTGCCTCTCCCCACAGTGGCCTGAAGTCTAGGCAAGGTCAGTCCAGTACTTCCTTGATGAGCAATTCTTTGAGACTGGGAGGTGGTGTGGGGGTCAGGCCCGCCTCCTGCAGGGCCTGGAGCCGGGCCTCAGATTGGCGCTTGTCCAGGCCAAGGCGCCAGGAGAGCCGCACATGGGCCTCCAGAAAGGGTGCCAACAGAGGGTGGGGGTTCTTGTCCCCCAGCAGTTGCAAGGCTCTCTCGCAGCACGCCCGGGCCTCCCCAGGGTCCTCCAGCTCCTGGTGGCACACGGCCAGCCCAGCCAGGGTCAGCAGAGGGCGGTCAGGGCCCAAGGGGGTGCCCAGCTGGGTTTGCAGCTGCCAGGCGTTGGCCCAGAGTGCGAGAGCCTCGTGATAGAGGCCGGTGCAGGTGAGGCTTTGTGCCCGCCGCAGCTCAGGCAGCACAAAGAAGTCCTGCAGGTCTGGGGCCTGGCGCAGCTCAGGCACTGCCTGCAGGTGGCTCAGAAACTGCTCGAAGGCCCGGCTGCGGCGGGCAATGGTCTCTGCGGTAAAGTTCCGGCGCAGGCGCTTCCGGGGGAACGAGATGGCAGCCATGGGGCCCCGGAACTGTCGCTGCAGGTTTCGGTGCAACCGCTCAAAGTCCGAGTAGCGGCGAGAGATCTGGGCCGGCTGGCGACTAGGTGGCCCTGGACCCATCACGGCGAGGGTGTAGAGCTGTGGGGAGGGTGGGGTCAGGAGAGGTGTGAGTTGTCTATGCGCCCCTTCCCTCCCCACACCCACACCTCAAACTGTGTTCACCCACTTCTTCCCTTTGCTCCAGAGACTGGGCCCGGGAGGGTGGGAGCTGCAGGGGCAGCAGCCAGGTAGCCCAGCTTCATCTTACCTGAGGCTCGTCTGAAACGACCCACGCCCAAGGCAGCACAGGGAGAGAAAGACAGAGATGAGCTTCAGTGCCTGGAGCTGCCAGCCCTTTTTGCCCCTTCCAGGGAGCACTCCCTTCTGATCGGGTAGTTTGCTCTTCTGACAGCCCCTCTGGTAAACCAGTTGCGAGCTGGAACCCAGGCTGATCTCCTGGGCCTCTGAACCAGCCTTCAAGACCAGCTTGGGACTTTGTTCCACTCTGGACACAGAGCCCCCACATCCAGACCCAGGTTATTCCAAACCAGACCAGAGGAGAGGTCTTCAGATAGCCCCAGTAGCTATCACTGTGAAGAGGACATCGGGACCTGGGCTCAGGTCCTAACCCCTGGTCAGCTGTTCCCTCTCGATGTGTCATCTGCAAAGCAGTACCCCCTTGGGTCTCCTTTCCTCTCTAGTGAATGAAACATTGGCCTAGGTCAGTGTCCACTCACATGAGGGATACTTAGAAAATATAAGTAGATGTTGGTCCTGAGATTTTAGGTGGTATGTGCTGGAGTAATACTGAATCAGAGACAGGAGGTGACTCCCCCCTAATTCTCTTTGGATCCTGACTACAGGCTGAGAAGCTCTCAGTTTGGTTTTTAAAATGCACTTCTCCAACACTTCTCATCTCCACTTTCAGAAAAGAGCCAGAAAACAGGGGCAGCCCGGGTGGCTCAGCAGTTTAGCGCCACCTTCAGCCCAGGGTCTGATCCTGGAGACCCGGAATCAAGTCCCACGTTGGGCTCCCTGCATGGAGCCTGCTTCTCCTTCTGCCTGTGTCTCTGCCTCTCTCTCTCTCTCTCTCTCTCTCTCTCTCTGCCTCTCATGAATAAATACATAAAATCTTAAAAAAGAAAAAAGAGCTAGGAAACAAATCTCAGGTCTGGGCCTTCAGGCAACAGCATTCATGCAGGGTTTTAATGAGTTTTCAAAAAAAAAAAATGAGTTTTCATTTTCACTGCTTTTATTGGATTTAATCAATTAATTTTTATGGTTCTTTTTCTGGCAAGCAAGGCTTTCCACACACAGTAGTGCTTTAAAGTCTTTTAAACTTATGAAAAAAAATAGATGGACTTAAAGAAAAATGGTAAGCAAGGGATGATACAAGTAGTATTTAGCTAGGATAGGAATCATGAAGGTGGCACTGAAATGACTGATGTTTGAGAAACGCTGATCAAGATGACCATGAAGCTTCCCCGAGGTCTGAGCACCGGAGTATAGATTACTCTGTAATAATGTTGACCCACCAGGTTTAAAAAGGAAGGTTAGTGAGGCATGATATGGTGAAGGCATGCTAACATCAAACCCAGACTTCTCTCTCTCAAATTTGTTCTTTGAAACCACCAATATTCTAGCCACCTCTGGTCTATTCTTTGCTTCTCTCAAAGTACATTAATATCAAGGGTTGGGGATCCCTGGATGGCTCAGCAGTTTAATGCCTGCCTTCGGCCCAGGGTGTGATCCTGGAGTCCCAGGATCGAGTCCCGCATCGGGATCCTTGCATGGAGCCTGCTACTCCCTCTGACTGTGTCTCTGCTTCTCTCCCTCTCTGTGTGTCTCATGAATAAATAAATAAAATCTTAAAAAAAATCAAGGATTAAAAAGTTTAATCTTTAAGAAATTTTTTTTTTATTTTTATTTATTTATTTATTACAGTCACAGAGAGAGAGAGAGGCAGAGACAGGCAGAGGGAGAAGCAGGATCCATGCACCGGGAGTCCGATGTGGGATTCGATCCCGGGTCTCCAGGACCGCGCCCTGGGCCAAAGGCAGGCGCTAAACCGCTGCGCCACCCAGGGATCCCCGTCTTTAAGAAATTTATTTTACCCTCATTCAATTCTGCATTCCCAAAACATAGTGGCTTCATTTTTTTTTTTTTTTTTTTTTTTTTTAAGAAACAGTTATTAACATTCCAGGAAACCAGTTTCCTGCAAAATATACTTCAGGAAGCATTGTCTAAAATGACCCCTTATATTCATGTAGCTTTTACTTTTATTTTTAAGTTTTGGTCAGAAAGGAAACATTTTATATCCATTATCATCTGACCTTTGTAATGTTCTGCCAAGATAGAAAATAATAACAGTAGCTCCATTAACTGAGCACCTGCCCTGTGCCATGATGTGCTGTGCTGGGCACTTAACTATGAAGCACAGTAAGTAAGGAGTCCCTGCCTCTGTTTGACAGCAGAGGAAGTGGGCTTCACGAGGGACAAAGAGCTCAAAGATGTCCTCTAAGTCACAGCTGGGAAATAGTCCAGCTGGGATTCAAACCCAGGCCTGCTTAATTCCACAGCCTGGGCTTTCTACCCCCAGGAAAAGTTAAATGGGGAATTTAGGGTCCCATTGGACAGAGGAGGGGACTTGCTCCCCAGACATGGGCCAGAGCATATCTGGCCCTCCTGCTCTATCTTGTCATTCTCTTCCCAGATTCACCCCATACTTCCCTGCTGCTCGGCTGTTCCTCAGGGTCCCTTTCCTGTGCATGACGCCTGGCTGGGACTCTTGCCACTTAAGACTAGATCATCTGAGTCAATCCCTGCTCAAATTGGAGCAGTCACCCCATGGGCGTGGCCCTCGTTTACTAACAGCAGCAGAAAGGAATGGAGAGGCCCAGATGTGGGACAGGGCTCCAGGCCCCTTTCCTGCTGAGTCAGAAATGGAGGAGGGTGGTGAAGATGAAGGAAGTCTGAGTCTGCCAGGACTGGCCAGGTCAGGCTGGGTTTTAGGACTGGCAGACCTCATTCTCCCATGCCATGGCAAGGAAAACTAGACTCCAAGGCCCTCCCCCACACTGCTCTTCATCCCAACCCCACCTACCCCCTAAATCTAGCCATCAGAACAAGATTACTGTGTACACTGTGGGTGCCTGGGGACTGATTCACCTGGGCTGTAAGGAGGCCACAACAGGTCCTAGATGCCAGACATTTTCAAGCCAAAGTTAAGTCAGAATAATGGA
Organism: Vulpes lagopus; assembly: GCF_018345385.1. Lineage (NCBI taxonomy): Eukaryota > Metazoa > Chordata > Mammalia > Carnivora > Canidae > Vulpes > Vulpes lagopus. The sequence goes on from NC_054841.1 coordinate 14,638,842, forward strand.
GCTACCATTTTATCAAGCACTTCGTAACGCCAGGCACAGTGCTAAGGGCTCTCTCTGCACTATCTCATTTTTTTTTTTTTTTTAAGGATTTTATTTATTCATTCATGAGAGATACAGAGAGAGGCAGAGACACAGGTAGAGAGAGAAGCAGGCTCCATGCTGGGAGCCCGATGTGGAACTTAATCCTGGCACTCAGGATCATGCCCTGAGCCAAAGGCAGTGCTAAACTGCTGAGCCACCCGGGCATCTCTGTCTCATTTAATTTCTGCAACAATTCTCTGCTTTATCCTCACGGCTGAAATGAGGAAAGAGGGTCACCAAGGTTACACATCTCACCCCAGGTCAAACAGCTGGGAAAAAGTAGAGTTTGAATCAAGGTCTGGATCGAAAACCCGTTTTAGCCACTAACCAATGCAACTTGGGTCTCAGGTCTGACCCACATAATATTCTTTTCTGTATATCTTGTATTTTGCTAGGGTTTGCAAAATCTGGGGTGGGGGTGGGGCACACACACCAGTTCTTAGTCTCAAAACCAGGATGGGGGCAGGTCCATAATCCCTCAGAAAGCTAAGTCATTTGCCTAAGGACTTGATCAAGTTACATCCCCTTTCTGGCCTCAGTTTCCCCATTTCTAAAATGAGATGACCATTTATAACTATATAGCCACGCCCCACAGCCCCCACCGCTGCAGGAAGTTGGGAGTCTTTCCTCCCTTTCTCTTAGCCAGACTTAGACTCACAGCCCAGGAGTTCCTGGGCCCTCACTCACCACGTACTTGGAGGGTGGGTCCTTGACCACGTTGGCGCTGGTCACCTCGAAGAGCAGACGCTGGGGTACCAAGGTGTTCCGGGACTTCTTCCAGAAATCCTGCAACTGCCTTGCCAGGGGCTGACTGCCCCGCTGCCCATCAGGTGGGGGGCTCCGTTCTGCATGAGCACACGACCAGTCACATCAGTGGGCCTGGGCTGAGTTAGACATAAACTGTGTATGATGCCCACCCTCATCCTCCCAACAGGTGAGATAGGCTTTATTTCCATTTGACATAAATGGAAACTGAGGGCCAGAGAGGGGCCAGGTGCCAAAACATTGCCTGGCAGATAGTAGGCTCTAAATACCTCCATCCCGCAAAACATGGCAAGCACATTATTACGATTTGTATCCCAGACCCTGTACGTTTAATGCCCGCAGCAACCTCGAGGTGGGAGTGATTTACCCCATTTGACACGAGGGAAAACTTGGCTCAGAGAGGTGTTGGGACTCTCTCAAGGTCACACAGCCAAGAGGTGGCTGGGGAACAGGGTGGAGGCCTAATGAGCCCCAGGGTTCCCGCCTCTGTCTTCGGGAACTCGCCTGCATCTTCTCCCGATGCCCCGTCCCCGGAGGGCAGGGGGTCGGGGCCAACCTCCCCGTCGTCCTCGTCGTCCTCGTCCTCTTCGTCCTCGGCGCTGGTGAAGCTGAGGGTGCCGCTGAGGCGGGAGGACAGGCCCTCGGCGTCGTCGTCCTCCAGCTCCGAGCTCTCCGGGAACTGCTCGGCCTCCGGGCCGGCCGCCGCCTCCCCCGGGTTGTCGCCGGCCAGGGCGTGCCGCAGCCGGTGCAGGAGCCGCGAGGCCATGGCACCCTGGGGGGAGCGCGCCACGCTGGGTCCTGGGCGGGGGCCGGAGGGAGACCCGGGGCCCCGCGCGGGGAGGAGGGGCGGGGCCCAGGCGGCGGGGGGAGGGGCGCCGCGGAGGCCCCGCCCCAGCCCGTTGGGGGTCCCGCGGGCCGCGGGCGTCGCCGCCCCCCCTCCCCGCGCGGACTTAGGGCCGCGCTCTTCCCGGGAGAGGCCGGGAGGCTCCCCTCGTCTCTTTCGCCCGCTCGCGCGTCTCTCCCTCCTGCGCTCAGGGGCGCACGGTACCCCGGGGGCCGGGCTGCAGCCCCGGCAGCTTACCGAGGCCGGCCGGGCTTCGCCGGGCCCAGGCCGCTCCCAGCGCCGCTCCGGCCGCTTCCTGCCGCCGCCCCGCCCCCGGCCCCGCCCGCTCCCCGGAGCCTCCCGGGAATCCCGGGCCCTTCGCTCCGGGAGGGACTTGGGAATCCTGGGTAGGCCTGGGCGAACCCCAGCCCTCCTGCGGGATCGTACCCAATCCGCAGGGGCTCCCAGCCTCGGTGAATCCTCCCACCCATCCCGAAGACCCGGCCTGCCCCGGCGGGCCCCAATCTGTCCCGCGGTCTCCATCCATCCAACACTCCCAACTTTCCAAAGTCAGGCGACAGCGGGAGGCCCATCACTCCGGTGAAAAAAATTGAGGCCAAGGGAAGACATGCTCTCCGAGTTGGATGGAGTCTGACTTCGAACCTGGTTTTTCTCCTGTGTGAAACGGGAACATTTCAAACTAGTACTAATTTTGTAATTAGTTCTTGGAAGGACTCTGATCCAGTGCCTGGCGCAGACCTGGGGCTGACATATCCATCAGTCACGTAGCGATTATTGTTTCTACAGTGTTCACAGATTCTTAAAATCTCATTTGAGCCTCACACATAGGAAGTAATAAACGGGGAAGTGAGATCCAGAAAGGCAGAGTTATTTGCCCAGAGTCACACAGCTTGCCAGAGGTTTGAGTGTGGGGTCTTGCAGCTATGAGTTCCTCATTCTGTTCTTTTCTGATACAGAAGGCCTGGTAATCTCAGCAACTTCCCTGAAGGGCTGTGTTTTACCTTTTATCGGGAGGGCAGGAGTAGGTCAGAAAGAATTAATTGTCACTTCCTGTCAAAAGGCCTCGTGATCAGTCCCTAGCAGGGCAGATATTGTTTGTTATACAACTGAACAAATAAAATCTCTCTGACAATCCTTCCTACTACCCTTTTTGAATGGCACAGGAGAGACAGGTGGGGGAAAGTAGCTTTGAATGGAAAACACAACACACTCCCTGCTCCACTATGTGCAGAAGAGGCAGGGCTCTCAGTTTTGAGGTTTGACTCCTACACCCTGTTCTAGGCACTTTACATAGGGTGACATCTCACACATCTTGGGGAGGGAGCTATTATTGGATAACAATGGTCCTTTTTCAGGATGAAGAGGCAAATTGACTTTCCCAAAAATCCAGAGCAAGGAAATAGGGGAGCTGGGGTTTATGGCCACATGCCATGTAATTTCAAGGCTCTAGCTAATTTTCATTCCACTTAGCGTAGGACATTGGGGCAAAAAAGACACACGTCATTCCTTAATTTATTCAATACTCACTCATTTACTGAACAGCAAACAAGAATATTAACTTGTATTTTGGCATATGTCTCACAAATCTGGGTATAAAAGACAAAACCATGGGTTGTCAGAAATCTGGTCTGGTACTTCTGTTTTACAGATGGGAAGTTTGCAGCTCAGTGAGAGGAAGGGACCTGCCTTGGGTCATACAAACAGGACGAGAACTAGTTCTCCTGATGTCTTATATTCTCTCCATTGTCCTGGATTCTGTATAATATCTCCCTAAAACTGTCCCTAGAGATGGTCATTAAGTTCCTGGTTGCACACATTCAGTAACAGGAAACTCATTATCTCCCAGTGCTTCTCATTCCTGTTATTATCCAACCATGATGGTTAGGAAGTTCCTCCTCATAACCAGATGCCACTCAGTTCAGTTATTCATATAAAAGAACATGATATTTATTGAGTGCTTGCTAAGTGCCAAGTGCTGGGTACTGGGGAATGCAGTGATGAACAACTAACAATCTTTGGTCCATGGAACTCAGAACAGGTCATGTCATGTGGCATGCTCAGGGCTATGACTGAAGACTGCCTTGGACTCCTTTGGCCTGTGTAGGGGAGGAGGGATCCCGAAAGAAGTGATGTTATTTTTGATTTGTATTTTTCTTTTTCAAGTAAGCTCTACACCCAACGTGGGGCTCGAACTTATGACCTGGAGATCAAGGGTCCCATGCTCCACTGACTGAGCCAGCCAGGTGCCCTTTTAAATATATATATTTTATATCTATCTCTATATATAAACTCATGACAAGAGTTTATATAAGTATATATATAAGAGTTTATATATAAGATCAAGGGTTGCATGCTCTACCGACTGAGCTAGCCAGGCACCACAAGGAAGTGATGTTCAAGTTGAGAAAGATGACAGGGATGTAGGCAGGTGAAGAGAAGATGGGGGTTACTGGCAGAAAACAAACAGCATGTACAAAGACCTGGAGGCTCTAAAGGGTGGCGCTTGGAGCTCTATTTTAGTTTGACCAGACCAGAGCAGCATGCAAGATGGGGAGGAAAGGGGATTGAGATTGGGAGGTTAAAGGGAATAGATAAATCTGGACCTTATCTATTTCTCTGAATAAATGCAAAAACAAATTAATGAACAAATGGTTGTGGAGGGTTCCAAACTCTCTGCTTCAAAGAAATCATTGTGGTTCCAAGGCTCACATCCAAATTGGACTCCCCTGGTGTCGCTGCCCCTTGGCCCTCTGCCTGGCAGGGGGAGGCCTTATGTAGCCCTGCCTGGCCTCCACTGAGCTTTTCTTGGGAATGTCTATAAATAGAGGAAGATGGCAGCCCAGCTGCCACTGTCTATCTGCCTTTCCTTGGAATCCAGCCTCCTTTCACTGGCCCTGGGCTCTGCGCTCAGTTGCCTTAGTGCTCTTTCTGTTGACTTAGCTGCTGTCCACAGCCTCGGCTACCTCCCCAACACCCAGCCTAGACCCTGGGTGTTGGGCTCACTATGGACTAGACTTGCTCTGCCCATCCCTTCACTCTCCAGATGGCCGGCCAAGCTGCTCCAGACTTCTTCACCGAGCTCTAGGAAAGGGCCTGCTGCCCCTTTACCCACCTAGAGAACTTGCCCCCAGTCCCCCTCTCCCTCAAAAAAAGTGAATCACAAACACCGTTTCCCTGGAGCAGGTAAACTCGAAAGATCTGCTTTCAATGTTTATTTATTAGTTAAAAGATTGTACTTATTCAGAGAGATACAGAGAGAGAGAGAGGCAGAGACATAGGCAGAGAGAGAAGTAGGCTCCCTGTGGGGAGCCCAATGTGGGACTCCATCCCTAGACTGGGATCATGCCCTGAGCCAAAGGCAGACACTCAGCTGCTGAGCCACCCAGGCATCCCTCAATGTTTATTTCTCTTCCAAATGCATACCCATCTCCTGGATCTGTAGATTTCTCCTTTGGACAGGTCCCCTCCTGGCTGTCCCAACTTCCCTTCAGGAATAATAAGAATCATTGACATGACTATAGACCTTTGTGATTTAACAAAGCTCCCCAGTAAAAAGGGAATAATAATAGCTTCTCCCCTATGAGATGACGACTACGTGAGATCACATGGTTAAAATGCTTAGCATGGAGTGTGAACCTAGAGGTTCAGTGACTGGCTGTCATTCTCTCCTCCTCCCCTCCCCTGCCCTCTAGCATGGTTCAGACAGGACATTCCACTTGCCAAGCACCAACCCTATGGAGCAGGCACAAGCTCGGCGACTTACACCTGGGCCCCATTTCCCATTGGTCTCTCTGTGAGGGGAGGTCATGACTGTCCCCATCTCCACCTCACAGAGAAGGAAACTGAAGCTCAGAAACTGAAGCTCAGAGTGGCATGTCACCTGCCTAAGAGTACACAGCTTGCAAAGAAAGTATTGGGTCTTGGGTTTAAGACTTCAAGGCTCGTGCGCTTTCCTGTCTGCCATGCTGCTTCACTTTTCTGGATTCTGATTATCCTCACCCATCTTGGAGCAAGCGTGTTTCTTGAGCAGGGGCTCCCTAAAGCAGTGGAGCAGGGCGGGTTCTTCTCCCAAGAATCTAGGACGTCAAGGCCTGCCACCTGCTCACAGGCTTAAATTTCTCTGCAAGGGCCCTTGGCTAAATTAGGTAATGGGCCAGGACTCTGGAATGGGGATGGGGGAGGAAAGGAGGAGGTGCTCGCTGACCCCAGGATCTGATTGGCCAGGGCAATTAGTCCTGGGGAGCAGAGAGGTGGGAGGAGAGGGTGCCCCTACAAATCCAAGGTGCTGGAGCAGGCCAGAGTATCTTTGGGTGGTGGAGTGCTGAGGAGGTGACTGACCTGAAGCAGGGGAGGCCCAGTGACTTGCAACCATGGTAAGGACAAGAAGGAACTTCATCCCTTTGCTTGCTGGAGCACTTCTGGACCTCTTCCAGGCCAGATCCGGGTGCTCTGTAGTTCAGTAATTGGACGTTTAAGGATGGAACATGTAGGCCCCTGGAGCCTAGATGTCTAGGAGGAAGCCTGGGAAGAAGGCCTTGGACTTCTCTAGGAAGGGGAGGGCTGGGTGCTCTGGGATTGCCAACTCCCTGCAGACCTAAGGCTTTGGCAGTGTTGGCCACAGAGCTGTGAGGGGGATGTTAGCTTGTCTCCCTCACGGTGGAGGTGGGGACCCTGAGGGCCAGAGTGAGTCACCTAGCAAGCCAGTGGCAGGGGTGAGCTAGCTGGAGGTCTTGCCAAATCATCCTACTGCCGGTGAGAGGAGTCCTCTAGAAGAAGGGAGGCCTGCAGAGCTTCAAGCCAGCTAAGGTGCAGGATCCCAAGAGCTATGAGGGAGAGAAGGGGCAGAAGATGATAGACCAAGGTTAGAGACCCCAGCCTCCCAGAGAGGGAGGTCATTTCCCCTGAGGTCCCCCTCCCCACTTCAAGGGGTAACTAGACCCCACAGGACAGCTGCTGTTGCCCATGCCAGGCTAAAAATAGCCTGCCCTCCTGCATGGGCAAGGAGGAGGGAGGAGGGGAGGGTAAGGAGGAGGGCAGTGGCTAGCTGGCCGCCGAAGAAGGCCTTGGCCACCTCAGCCCCTCCTCCCCGCCAGCCTCAGTCCAAAGTCCCATAGCCAGATGGCTTGGCTTGGATGTGGCCAGATAGCTTCCCCTGAAATCTTATTTCCACCTCCACAAGGCCCCCATTATATTCTGTCCAGCATGATTATGATTTACTCCAATGGCTAAGTGATAAGAAGGGAGCTTAAAATCTCCATCTCCACAAGTTGTCGGAGGGAAGGGATGGGTGTCTGGGTCTTCTTGGCCTCAGTGTCCAGTCTCTGGCCTGACGCTTAGTTGGGGCTCAATGACTCTGCCTTGCATTATTGAGAACATTTACTGAGCCCCTATTATAGTACCAGGCTCTACTGGGAGCTAGGGGACACTGGAAAATGATGCTGGAATAGTGCTGGTACTTTACAAAACCCTTTGACATCTCTGATCTTTTCATTCTTGAAATGCAGCTGAGAAGAGCTAGAGTAGAATAAGGACTTGCCCAAGGTTAGAAAGGGGGATTCCTGACTTGACATCTGATTAGCAGGTTTGGAGACCCTGGGCATAATCTGTGTTTCCTCCCTGTTCTTCAAAACTGGGGTTCAGGTGCTGCGGGAGCATGCAGAAGGTGTTGTTAGTTTGGAACTGTTCTTCTGGAAGACCAAAGGGCACTGACAGAAAAGGGTTGAAGAGAAGGGGGTTAAGGCAAGAATGAGCTCTGGGGCCACCGCTTCTGCTCGCTGACTCTGTGTCTCCTGCAGACGGACCAGCAGGCGGAGGCCCGGTCCTACCTCAGCGAGGAGATGATCGCTGGTGAGTGCCGGTGGGCGGGCCGGGTGGCTGTGTGCTGGGCAGTGCTGGGGGCTGGGCAGGGTGGGAGGGAGGGTGTGAGGCTGACAGTCCAGCCAGGCCCACCTCGGTCCTCTGCCTCGCTCAGAGTTCAAGGCTGCCTTCGACATGTTCGACGCTGATGGTGGCGGGGACATTAGCGTCAAGGAGTTGGGCACGGTGATGAGGATGCTGGGCCAGACCCCCACCAAAGAGGAGCTGGACGCCATCATCGAGGAGGTGGACGAGGACGGTGAGCAGGTGGCCCTCCAGGGGCTGCGACTGCGGCGGGCGGGGTGGGCCTGCAGGGCTCAGTCTCACTCGCCACCTGCTCGCCTCAGGCAGCGGCACCATCGACTTCGAGGAGTTCTTGGTCATGATGGTGCGCCAGATGAAAGAGGATGCGAAGGGCAAGAGCGAGGAGGAGCTGGCCGAGTGTTTCCGCATCTTCGACAGGTGCACTGAGGGCTGGGGAGCCGAGAAGGCGCTGGGCTGGGCGAGTGCGTTGGACCAGGCGGCGCGGGCGGGGGGGGGGGCTCGCCCCCGCCTGTCCTGACACCCTGTCCCTTCGCCCCAAGGAACGCAGACGGCTACATCGATGCGGAGGAGCTGGCTGAAATTTTCAGGGCCTCCGGGGAGCACGTGACAGACGAGGAGATTGAGTCCCTGATGAAAGACGGCGACAAGAACAACGACGGCCGCATCGACTTCGACGGTGAGGGGCGCGGGGCGGGGCGCGGGGCGCGGGGCGCGGCTCCCACGCGGCCGTCCGTGGCTTTGTCCGCAGGGCGGGAGCCCGGGCGGGTGCGTGCGACTCACGCTTCCGCTCTCCATCCCCGCAGAGTTCCTGAAGATGATGGAAGGCGTGCAGTAAGACGTCGCCCCCGCCTCCGCCCAGACCGCGGTCCCTCGGGCGAGGGCGGGCTCAGCACCCCCGCCCCGCCCCGTCACAGCCTCAGCCCCGGGAGGGAGGCGCGGCCCCTGCGGGCTCTGTGTGCAGGGGAATAAAAGCAGACACTGCGAAGCGCGTAGCCTGAGTGAGGGTGTCAGGGCCCGCCTGGCCGGGCCGCCGTCCGGGGCACCACCCGAGCGCCTCGGGGCTCCAAGGAGCGGGCACCCGAGTTGCGGGACGCACCGAGGCGCGGGAGCCCGGGCAGGTTCCCGGGCGCTGGCGCTGGGCGTGCACAGCTCGGCCGGCGGGGTTGCAGCGGCGCCTGGCGCTGGAGGAGGGAGGCCGGCGGTGGGGGTGCGGGTGGAGCTGTCGGGGTGAGGGTGCCGGGGATGGCGGGTAGGGTGAGGGCGCGGCAGGAGGCTGGAACCCGCGGGAGGCCGAGGTGAGGCCCCTTTCCTTCCCCGCCGTCGTTCCTTTCTGGAGCCTTTGGGTCTGGGGTGCAAGCTACCGGGCTGGCGATGGAGAAGCGGGTATCGTATCCGTCCGTTCCAGGCAGCATTCACTCTTGGTTGACTTTTTCTACTTTGTTCAGAGCGTTTATAGGTGCTCCATACTGGAGATGGGAGAGGAGGGTAGGGGCACACAGCCGGGAAGGAGGTTCTGACGTCATCATCTCCACCCTGCATCCCTGCCTCCAGCTCCCGCCAATGCCAGTGTGCTCAACATGGGGCCATTAGCAAGATCCAGCTAAAAGAAATCTGACCTGGCTGCTCCCTTGTTGAAATACCCTCAGGGCTCCCCTTCGCTTCTAGAATCAAGTCCAAATTCCTTTCCCCTCCTACCCCTCTCAGGTTCCAGCCACACTGGGTAATCTATCCTTACTGCTCTGGACAGTGGAGGTGCACTTTGAAGCTTTTGGGCCTTTGCTCATGCTGGAATGCCCTTCCTCCTCTAATAAGCCTGGCAAATTTTTCAGCCCAGCTCAGATACCATCTTCTCCCTTGATCCCTCTCCCACTGGCTGTGCTCTGGCTTCTATAGCTCTTTGCACACAACTCAGTTCTAGCAGGCCTCAGGGCCAAGCTGACTCAGTGCAGCAGTGCTTTAGCTTTAGTGTCAGGCTGCCCGAGTTTGAATCCTCATTGCTGGGGACAGATCACCCGGTGCTTCAGTTTCCTTTACTCTGTAAAATGGGGACAATGATAGATAGTATCTACCTTGCAGGGTTGTGAGTGCAAGCTAGTGTGCAGAGTGCTTAGAATGGAGCGTGGCACAGACTAAACACTATTAATAAATGCTATTATTAATATCATTACTGTCACCTTGAAACATTGACCTGTACTATTATTGTCATGGTCCTCCCTGTCCAACTCCTTCGTGTTCTCGGCTGCCCTTTCTGACACATTAATTTCCCAGTTCACGTTTCCAGCCAGGATCAGGGCTTGTCACCAAGACTGATTCCTGTGTGCAGTGCCCTGTGCCTTGCAGGCGGGTCTCATTCGTCCACACAACCCGAGAGGCAGTCGGATGCTGTTCGCCCTATTTTACTGTGGAGGAAACTAAGGCAGAGTGAAGGGACCTATCCAGGCACACAGACATTTGGTGGCAACGAGCAAGGCTCTTAACCATGGCACCAGCTACCTGTTGACACTTCTACCTGCATATCCTGAGTACTTCAAGCTGGTCCTGTGCTAAACTGATAAATCCCCTCACCTTCCATCCTGTTCTGCAGCATTCCTTATCTCAGAGACGGCACCCCAGGGGATCGGCCTCCTTTCCACCTGTAATTTACTCTGCCCTGCTACTTTCTCTCTTTCCCTTTACCCTTTTATCCCTCCCTTCTGAGCCCACTGGCTGTTGTGACTCAGGCCAAGCCATTGCTCACCAGGTTGCAGAAGAGTAGTTAACCTCCTTGCCAGTCACTTCCCATAAGGCATCCAAAAGCAGCTTTCTGAAACCAAACCTGATCACATCATTGCCCTACTCAAGGCTTCGTTAGCTGCCTCAGGGTAAAGCCCCCACATTTTAATTAAAAGCCTTAAAGGCCTTACAAGCCCTGTGTGGCCTGACTTCCAAGCTATTTTGCCTGTGTTCTATACCCCTGGACTTCTTGCTGTCCAGAGTGGCCCAATCTCCTCCAGAAAGCCCTCCTTGACCCTCCTGGTCTTCATTAGGTACCCATTTCAGAGCTTTCATAACATGGGAGTCTAGCAGCTGACATTCATTATCTAACATGTCAGGCACTATTCTAAGGCCCATCGAGCCTATAAGGTAGCTATTAACACTTCCGTTATACAGAGAGGTTAAGTCTGAGTGTATGCACGTAGCATGGGGTGGTGTGGGGATTCTAACAACTGTTCTGCCTGCTGGGTCTGAGCTCTTAACCAGCACTCTGTATGGCACTCCACCCCACTGACATGCCTATCTGGCCCCGGAACCTCAGCCTCTTGAGGACAGGACTGCGTCCTTTCCTCTGCCCCAAGCATAGGGCTTTTACAGTAATTGTATGGGGTGAATGGTAACAATACCTTCTGATACTGTATTAGACTTTTTTTGTTGCAAGTGCCAGAAACCTAAAGCAAACAGACTTAAAAAAGGGATTTACTAGCTCATGAAACTGGGATGCTAAGGTGTCAGCTGGAGGCCAGAGCCTCAATGTCACCTCCATCTCGTAGCTAGCTACTTCTCTGTGCTTGGCTTTTTTCCATCTGCAGCTGTCTGCTCCAGCTGCCCAGACTTCCTCCTCTTTTAGCATCCCTATTAGTAACATCATTTTACTTTTTTCCCAGGAATTAATTCCAGGGAACACTGATTGGTTCTGAACTAGTGAGCCCCTGGGATTGACACAAGGCAGGCGGGCTAGCCATCTGGGGGTGGGGGAGCAAACACTTTGATCAAGGGGACCACACAAAGAGGCATCCTAAGGCAGGCAAAAAAATATGCCCATTTTGGCCAGCATGGAGTAAGAACCACTAGTGCCAGGTTCTGAGCTTTCTCTTCTTAAAGACATCCTCTAGCCAGGGGTTTTCAAAGTTGGGAGAGCTATCAGAATTCTGGAGAGCTTGTTGGAACCAAGACTTTGCATTTCTTTCCTTTTTTTTTTTTTTTTTTTAAAGATTTTATTTATTTATTCATGAGAGACACAGAGAGAGAGAGAGAGAGAGGCAGAGACACAGGCAGAGGGAGAAACAGGCTCCATGCAGGGAGCCCGATGTGTTTTGATCCCGGGACCCCAGGATCATGCCCCAAGCCCAAGGCAGAGGCTCAACCACTGAGCCACCCAAGCCTCCCTCAAGACTTTGCATTTCTAACAAGTTCCAGGTGCAAGTGGGAGGGCCACACCTGGAAGAGAGCTCTGCTCTACACTTTTACCTTCCAGAGAAATGCAGGACCTCAAGCCCCATCCAGATCAACTGAATCAAAATTTGCATTTGTTAGACCCCTGGCAGATTTATCTGCAGTAACAGGGTAGCACTGTTCCAAGCACCACTCCGCCCCTGCCCCCCATGTGTGAGATTTAAAAAACGGTGCAGAGGACATCAAATCCAATCCCAGACCTGCCTGCCACTGCTATACTCATGGGGGCACAGGGCAGGAAAGGAGCCTGGGCTGGCAGAGCACAAGGAAGGCGAGAACCTGATGCCCTCCTCTGCTCCCCCGCCCCTTCCCCCAGGCCTGCACTATCAGCTGCTGGCAGAGCGGACTAGGTTGGGTGAAGCTAAGATCCAGGTGGGGCTTGGAGGGCACTTGGCTGCTGGGTCAGTCCACCTTGGAGATCTTGCAGCACCTGGACCAGGGCCATCACCCTAGCCTGCTCTTCCCCGTGCCTGTCCCTGGAAGGACCCCAAATGGCCAGCACAGGAGTTTCCTCTCAGGGGCTCCAAGGGTAGGGCCTGTGGCAAACCAGTGTTGAGAAGGCCTCAGGGCTGGAGGCCCCTGGCCAGTGGGTGCAGCAGCTGGAGTTATCACTGGTGGAGATGAGCAGGAGTGTGGAGCCATCCATGGAGGGCCTGGGGTAAGAGGTGGGTTGAGAGCTGTCCTGGGGTGTCTGGCAGGAAAGAGGGGTTCCCTCCCTGTCTCCCAGACCCTGGGCCTGCTGTAGGGTGACCCAATCGCCTTGTCTGTCTCAGGGCCAGAACACCCCGACATAAGAGTTGGTAGCTGGTGCTCACCCCCCAAACCCCTGCTGTACATGCATGTGTCTGCACATAACACTCCATAGCTACAGCTGTTTTGCTCTAAGGTCTGGTTCAGTCTCCTCTGTAACTTGGCTGGGACAGCTCCAATATCCACTGCCATTCCTGGTGCATGTCACAACTCGAGAGAAAGAGGCATTTTATGACACCATCTTATCGAAGAGGAAATGGATGCAGTCATAAAATGACTAAGGTCACAAGGGAAGGAATCCTTGTCACCTCCTTGCTCAGCTGCTCAGCCTGTCAGCTGCCTTCAGGCTGTGGGTTAGATGAGCAGGGCAAGAGCCTGGATCCACTCCACTGACCCTGAGCACGCCCAACCCTAGGGTAACTACAAGGCAACTTGTAAAAAAAAAAAAAAAAAAAAAACCAATGTATTTATTTAATATATTCATCACAAGGGCTCAAACAGAGACTTAATTTAAAAAACAGAAACAAAACAAAACAAAAACGACACCACAGCTTCAGATACAGAGTCCTAGACAGAAATGAAGAGAAGGACAGACCATGTAGGGAGAAAATAAAAAGACAACACAAGGAGAGTAGGCTGGACAGTCAGGGATCTTGGCTGGAGACCTGCTTTGAGTAGGTTTCTTGCAGATACTTCTTAAAGGCTGGAAGAGAACAGGCAGGTCTCAAGGAATGGTGGGCACAGGGGCTAAGGTGGGCCAGGGGGCAGGCAAGGATACAGGGGTGGGAGAAGTCTGGGGAGCTGGGGAGGACTTCCCCAACAACAGCTTCTCCTTCTGCTGCCCACCCAATTAGGTCTCCTGGATGGGTTCTGCTCCCAGAGGGGCTGGGGAGGCGGCTGGGGGCCTTAGTGAGCAAGTCATGTGCAGGATCCTTCTGTTTGAGGGATACTTTGGAGGTTGGGAAGGGACCACCTGGTGCGTGAGAAGGATGAAGGACCCACCTGTGGGGTTTTTCCAGAGCTCGGCAGCATGTGTGTTCAAAGGACTATCAATGTTGGGTTCTGTGGATGGACAGAGAATGGTCAGTAGGAAGGGAAAAGGCTGGCCACGCAGGGGGTGTCCTGGGAGTCTTGACGGGTTCCCAGGCTCAGGGGAGGGGCTAGTTTCAGAAGTCACCTCCTAGCAGGCTCTGGATGGACAGCAGGATAGTCCTGACATCATACAGGGCAGACCATTTGTCCTTCAGGATGTCCAGGCAGATGTTACCCTGGGTGTCCACGTTGGGGTGGTAGCAGGGTGTGAGGAACTTCACTGTGGGTGCGTTGTAAGGGTAGCCACTGGGGAACTCCAGGGAGAGCTTATACCTCAGGTCTTCATATACCTGGCAATGGAGAAACAGGGGTGGGGAATAGGCCTCCCACCCCAAGTCCCAATAAACGGCTTACAAGGACCTTTGAGTTTGTCTGGGACTTGACAAGAGACAGTGTTACACTGGCTCTGTACTTTCTCTCATATCTAGTAGGGACATCAGTGATCCTTCGGTCTGTGGGCTGTCAACTGGCATCCTGAGGGCTACCATAGCTGTGCTTTAGTCAGTCACAACATCAGCTGCTAACATGTGAAAATCAGGGTAGTTTAGACATACACCTGAATTTGTTTCTTAAAAAGATTTTATTGTTAAGCAATCAAACCCCAGTGTGGGGCTTAGGGCATAGCCCCGAGAACAAGAGTTTTACATTCATTCACTGAGAGCCAGCAGGGGACCCCTGGATTTCTGACTTAAACCAGATGTGCAGCAATGGGAGCTGCCATCTTGGGAGTTGTGCCCTTCCACTGGCTGAAGTCCTCACGTACCCTCTGTTCTTCATTCCGTCTTGCCCTCTCTAGGCATCCAAGATGGAAAGCTGTGCTTTAAACCCAACCTCTTACTATCCAGAGGGAGACAAGGGCCACAGGCTCAGAGCACAGGAACAGAACAGGGAAGTGTCCCGCCAGGTTTTAAGCTGACCTGCACTTGGTTTTCACCTCATACCTCTCCCCAGACTCACCCACCTCAGCCTTATACTTACTGTGCCAGCTGCTCCGTGGATGGTCCCCACCCATTTGAAAAGGTTGTCTGATTCAGGGAAGGCAGAAATTCCTTTGTCACCAGACATCTGGGGAAGAAACAACACCTGCTGGGCTGCAGAATATGGTTTTGGGGATCAGTGGGTAATATCCTTCCCCTTAAGCTCGTAAATTTTGATCCAAAATAAAGCAACTAGACCAAACTGATACGCTTTTTTGAGGAAGTGATTAAATTCCTGGGGCTGAAACTGCCCCCGTGGGGGAGGAGTACTGGATGTGTTAAGGGCGGAGGGGTTATGCAGAGAAACAGAAGGCAGCTCTGTACTCTCAGTCTTGTTGGATGCTGGGAATTGGGTTCAACATGCTAGTTAGTACTAGCTGCATACGAAGCCTAAGGACCATTCACAGACCCAGGAGATACACAACATCAGCATAGAAGGATTTAAATTGGATATTCAGGGTTAAAGTAGACAAGGTCATCTAGGAAAAATTATTTGAAGGTTTGACAGGTATATTCCCTAAGAAGAGTAAGGGTGGAGAGTTAGGTGTGGGAAGTAGGACCAGGCAGCACAGAGAGAAGGACTTGCCTGGCATCAGGGAGTGGTATTTTATTTTATTTGTATGTGTTTTTTATTGGAGTTTGATTTGCCAACATATAGCAAGGGAGCTGTATTTTATTTTATTTAAAGATTTTATTTATTCATTCATGAGAGACACAGAGAGAGAGAGAGGCAGAGACAAAGGCAGAGGGAGAAGCAGGCTCCATGCAGGGAGCTGGATGTGGGACCCGATCCTGGGACTCTAGGACCACGCCCTGGCTGATGGCAGGTGCTAAACCGCTGAGCCATCCAGGATCCTCGGGAGCTGTATTTTATTTTTTATTTTTTTTGGGGGGGAAGCTGTATTTTAGAGAGAACTTAAAGGTGGTGGTGGTGGCTGAGGGGGACCTGGAGTAGACACTGCTGGAAGGAAAGGTGTAGGTGGGGCCCAGAAGAGAGGAAACTCAACTCATCCTTTTATCTCCTGTGCTGTGTCTAGCAAAAAGCCTGATGTAGGAGAGGCCGCTACTGATAAGTGAATGGGAGGTGGAGGGTGGGTCACCTGGCTTGGGGTCTGGGCAGGTAGTCACTCACCATGAGGGTCATCAGCTCCTGCTGCAGCCTGCAACATAAGCGTTGGGCGTCATCTGGGGGCCTGCATGGGCCAGCGCTCCACCCGGTGCCGCTTCCCCAACCCCAACCCCAGGGTCCCTGGAAGAGCTGTCAAGGAGGCTTCCCCAATCCTGAGGCCAGCCAGACTCCGCGGGGGCACGCTCAACCCCATTTCTGGCAGAGAGTCCTCTCCCTTCCTGATTCCAGGCTCAGGCAGTTTAGTTCAGTTCAGGCTTTTTTTTTTTTTTAAATTAAGATTTTACTATTTATTCATGAGAGGCAGAGACACAGGCAGAGGGAGAAGCAGGCTCCACGCAGGGAGCCCGATGCGGGAACTCATCCTGGGACTCCAGGATCACACCCTGGGCCGAAGGCAGGCCCTAAACCGCTGAGCCACCCAGGGATGCCTGTTCTGCCTTGTTCTTTGGCCCCTCAGCTTCTCTGACGCCTCTCCCTGTGCCGGATCCCTGTTTCTCCCCACTCCGCCCCGCTTGCCCCTACTCCAAGCCACCGGGGGCCCAGGCACACTTTCATTTTGACTCACCTGCGGAGGGCCCCGGCCACGCGCCTCCTCCTGTCCGCCTTCGGGGCGCCTCTGGGGGCAGCCCGAGCTCCCGGCGCGCCCTCCGGCCCCGCATACCTGCCCACTCCAGGAGGTGGGGGCCCGGAAGTCCGAGCTCTGGACCGCAGGGCCCAGGGCGTGCCGGCCCGGCCAATGGTACCTCCATACTCCTCACCTCTTGCCCACGGGGCCCCGGGCGGCGCCCCCGCTGGGTTCGGCTCCTTTCCGGGCGGCGGCGACGCTGGCGGCGGCTGGGTCTCGGTTCTGGGAGGCCATCCGGGCGGCGCAGGGAGGGAGGCAGGAACTCGGAGAGCACGGCTGCAACTGCGGGGCCGGGGCCCGCCCGCCCGCGTTTGAATCGTAACCCTCCGGCAGCACCGGCCAATCAGCGGCTCGCTTGGGTTTGATCCAGCCAATGGGGCGCTCCGGGGCGCTCTGTCACCGCGCAACTGCTAGGCCCGCCCCCCGGCGCAGCACTATTGGGCGGCGGGAACCCGCTTCTGAAGGGCGATTGGCAGAAGAGGCTGCCATTAACTAACGACTCAGCGGAGTGGGGGCCTTTGGAAAACGCCGACCATTAAAGGGCCAAGAAAAAGTCCACGTGGGCCGACCCTTTCGGGTTAAACGCCTGGCTGGGGAGGGAGCTACCGGCGCGCCCCGCCGGGATTCCCTGCTTCCCGGCGGAAGGCAGCGTCTCCGGTCTGACGACATTGGTACCCTTCCCTCTCCCCGGAAACCCCTACGACACATGTGACGTCCCGGACACGTCCGTAGGGCCCGGTGTTTGAAAATTCATGGGAGGGGAATGACGGCTGCTACAAACAGGCTCGTTCCCAGCGTTTGCTGTGTGACCTCGGGCACGGCATTTAGTATTTCAACGTGTAAAACGGGGGTAATAAAAGCCTCTCCGCGTTTCTCTTCTGGTCTGTCATCGACCTCCTGGTGCCAGCCATCACATCCTGCCACTTCTGTACCTTAGGGGATGAAGAAACAAGCCGAGAGCCAGGGAAGGTTGGCACGGTGCTCCGTGGAGTTCCCAGTCTCAGAAGCAGAAATGCCCGGGGCAGGGGGACCTTACTGGGTCTGACCTGTGATGGGGGAGGGATACCTGGTCCTTTTTTCCTACACCCACTTCTAGATCCCTCGGTATTTTGTTGGCCCCTACAACACAGACTGCACAGCTAGCTCACTGTCTATTACAAACTGTTTAATTGCTTCTTAACCCGATAACTTTACAAACAGAACCACACGCCAGTCTGGGGGTGCTCTGTAGTGAGTCACTACAGACTAGCCCAGGCACAGCTTAATGCCGCTGAGATCCATCCGGGTGCAGTCCCAGCAGTGGCCTCGGCCACGTGGGTGCCAGGGCCTTGGAGGAGGGCTGCCAAGTGTAGCCAGGGGTCTTGGCTTCGGTCAGGTCTGTGGAGGCGCTTCAACAGCACGATGCTCGTTCTCTGTCCGTAGTGTCTCCATGTACTTTCGCATCTTCTCAACCATCCAGGAGGGCAGCACAAAGGATTTCAGCTCCTCCAACTTCAGGTCCAGGCATCCTCTGGAACAGACATTGAGGAGGGGTCGAAGCAAAGGAAGGTGTGGTCCCAGGGTCACCCCAAGGGGCTCCTGTGGGGGTGGGTGGGGCAGGGGACAGACAACCAGTTTTACCTATAGTCATCACTGGCCGCGAGGTCCCGGATGTCCTCCTCGATGAGGAGGTAGGCCTGGGGCAGAAGCAAAGAAGAGTGGTCATTGCCTCTGGTTCACTTCAACTCATTAACACTTGATTAAACGTGTGCTTAATATAAGGGTTGGAAGGGAGGGGGGCATAATTCACAGTTTAGGAGGGGAGAGTAGTGAGTAGGGAGAGACTGTCTGGAGAATAGCTCCCTGAGTCAACATTTCACTCAAATAGAAACTTTAGGGATTAGGGAATAGGGACTGGTGTGACTTATTTATAGCCTTTTCCTCTTGAGCATGAGGCAGGGGGGGAGGATCAGAGGGAGAGGGAGAAGCAGGCTCCTCTGCTCCTGAGCAGAAGGCAGATGCTTAACTGACTGAGCTGCCCAGGCGCCCCCAGCCTCCTCCTCTTTTAAAAATGGACTCTGAGGTGGTATAAAGTGAAATGGCAAGAGAGTTATCAAAACACACAAGGGAACCAGGAATCAGGAGGAGGAAGCTGTATGTTAACTCTAGGAACTGAGATGATCTGGTTTTGAACTTGGCAAAAAGGGAAACAGGAGAAGCTGCACTGCTCCTGGGCTCTTCCTGGGCTGTACTGTCCAGGGGCCTGCAGCATGGCACTGGCACAATGCCACGGTCTGCAGTGGGAGAGAGCCTTCTCCATAAGCTTACCACACAGAGGGTGTTGTTCATCATATGAGAAAGTCTTCTGTGGGAGACAGCTCTTTCTAGTCTTAGGGTCAGGGTTGTGTGTCCCCTGAGTAATCTGCGTTCATCTTATGAGGACTGTGAACTATGTAACCAATGAGATGTCCTTGAGAAGAACCTACAGCTAAATTTGAGAAAACCCATGAAAGTATGCTAGTTTCCCAAGTCAGCAATGAAAAACACCCACCCATTTTAAAGCTAGTCTTGCTCATGGCTTTACATCCTGTCTCTCCTTTTTCCCATCTATTTCTTACTTGTGTTATGTTGCATTTTATGTATCAGTGCTAAGTTCCCTGAAATCTCACACAGGGTGTAGGAATAAGTAGAGTAGTAAAACAGAAGACAGCTTTCCTTGCCAGAAAGGAGATGGCACATTGGTTTGTCTGCAAGGCCACTGAATTCTAATAGGAAAAGTCCCCATGGTGGGACCGAGTCCTCATATGGGGGACATTGCATGTGATGGACAAGGCCCTGCCAGTTTTAGAACACAACAGTGATTTCCCCAAGGCTGTAGCTCAATAAGCTATGAACTGTTTAAGCAGAGTTGATTCTATATGGGGCTGCTAGGCATGGCCAACATGTTCCACTGCATGTGCTAACTCCCACGGACAGGAGATACTGCCTGGAGCACTGTGTTGGGAGAAGATCCTACAGCTGTGTCTGGTGGAAGAGTTGTGATCCATGAGTGCAATCTGACAACGGACCCACGAGGGAAAAGTAGTGTTACGTGTGTCATATACCTGCCATTCTTATGCACAGCTAATATAATCTGAATATGAGGGATGATGTAGGAGGGAGGGAGGGACCAGTGTGTGGGAAGGGAATCCAGGGATTAAGTCTGGTCTTCAGCATGAAGGAATGGGCTCTCTCCACCTGACAAGTCTCCCTTTCCACATTTATCAGGACTTGAGAATCTCAGACATGGAGGGAAGCTGCCACCAATAGCTGAAGCCTCGGCCCCTGGGCTGGGTGGGTTTCTGACAGTGCACGCGTGAATGGTGCTTACCATCTTCCCCCCTGTCGCCCGCATGTGATGCTGCTCGGCCAGCCAGTGCTTGTCCTGGGGGTCAGCTGCATACTGTGAGGGATGAAGTCACAGATGTTAGCCTAGTGTGAGGAAGTTTCCTCATTTGGTCCCGGAGCAGCTCTCACCAAGACCTCGGCCCAGCCTGGTAAATGCAGAGCACTTGCCAACCTCTTCACAGCAAGCGGAGCTGAGCCCAGGAGGCCAGGGGATAGCACCCAAATCCCAGAGGTTTAGCACATGTCTAATCTCTACCTCTTCCTTTCTCAAGCACTCTGGCAGCTGGTCAGACTGGTGACTATTATTCTAGAGCTCAAGTCCTTTTCAAATAAGCTGAGGTAGTTTACCACACATGTCAACTGTTATGGTGACCATGTTTTCTGAAACAAGAATCAGGACAAGTCATGCTCTGGGGGAGGCAGATGCACTGTGATTTAAGAACTTCGTTTTGGGAGGGGGTGGGGCAAGATGGTGGAAGAGTAGAGTCCCCAAGTCACCTGTCCCTACCAACTTACCTAGATAACTTTCAAATCATCCTGAAAACCTACGAATTTGGCCTGAGAATTAAATAGCTGGAACACTACAGAGAGAAGAGTTCATGCTTCTAACAAGTACAACTCGTTTTTAGCCACTCTGCACTGAGCAAAATGACTAGAAAGAACTCCTCACAAAAGAAAGAATCAGAGCAACTCTCTCCCACAGAGTTACAGAATTTGGATTACAATTCGATGTCAGAAAACCAATTCAGAAGCACAATTATAAAGCTACTGGTGGCTCTGGAAAAAAGCATAAAGGATTCAAGAGACTTCATGACTTGCGCAGAATTTAGATCTAATCAGGCCAAAATTAAAAATAAATGAAATGAGATGCAATCCAAACTGGAGGTCCTAACGACGAGGGTTAATGAGGTAGAAGAATGAGTAACATAGAAGACAAGTTGATGGCAAGGAAGGAAGCTGATGAAAAAAGAGAAAAACAATTAAAAGATCATGAGGAAAGGTTAAGGAAAATAAATGACAGCCTCAGAAGGAAAAATTTACGTTTAATTGGGGTTCCAGAGGGCGCTGAAAGGGACAGAGGACCCGAAAGTGTATCTGAACAAATCATAGCTGAGAACTTCCCTAACTTGGGGAGGGAAACAGGCATTCAGATCCAGGAGATAGAGAGATGCCCCCCCCCCCCCCCCCCCTAAAATCAAGAACTTGGTTTTGGAATTAGGTTTAAATTCTGGTTCCTGCCTTTTGGTAGATGGTGTCAACCTGGACAGTAATTTCCTTGAAACTTGGCTTCTTCATCTGTGAAACAGACAGTATTAATATTTATCTTATCTGGGGCTTGTTAAGGATAAAGGAGATAGTGCATAAGAAATGGTAAAGATAGTATCTGACACACAGTAAGTGCTCAATAAAAGTTTTATCAAATAGGTAGAACATTTGAAATAGAGACAAAGCTGAGAAATCTGTATGGCTACTAGCCTTTGAGTTTATTTTTATTTTATTTTATTTTAATTTTTTTTTATTTGTTTATGATAGTCAGAGAGAGATAGAGAGAGGCAGAGACACAGGCAGAGGGAGAAGCAGGCTCCATGCACCGGGAGCCCGACGTGGGATTCGATCCCGGGTCTCCAGGATCGCGCCCTGGGCCAAAGGTAGGCGCCAAACAGCTGCGCCACCCAGGTATCCCTAGCCTTTGAGTTTAAATAATTATTTCACTTCCCAAGTAATATAAAAAAAATTGAAAGTATGCATTTTCTTTCTTTCTTTTCTTTTATTTATTTTTTAAAGATTTTATTTATTTATTCATGAAAGACACAGAGCGAGAGAGAGAGGCAGAGACACAGACAGAGGGAGAAGCAGGCTCCATGCAGGAAGCCCGATGTGGGACTCGATCCCAGGTCTCCAGGATCATACCCTGGGCTGCAGGTGGCGCCAAACTGCTGCGCCACCAGGGCTGCCCTCTTTTCTTCTTCTTTTTTTTTTTAAGATTTTATTTATTTATTCATGAGAGACACGGAGAGAGAGGCAGAGACACAGGCAGAGAGAGAAGCAGGCTCCATGCAGGAAGCCTGATGTGGGATCACGCCCTGAGCCAAAGGCAGACACTCAGCTGCTGAGCCATCCAGACACCCCAAAAGTATGCATTTTCTAACTCAGTTTCAATCTTATTTCCAGGGATATATCCTGCAGAATCACCCACGCATGTTCATATGAGATGTTCGGGATAGCATTTTTTGTAATAGCAAAACTGCTGGAAAAACATAAATATCCACTAATAGGGGAGTATTGAAAAATTATGGGATATCTATGCTATGAATTCTTATTTGTTAGAAATAAAATGAGGGAGATTAAATTTAATAACATGGACAAATCTCTAAGCGGTCAGCTTTATAGTAGTCAGCTTACTTTTTCTATAAAGGGCCAGCTAGTAAATATTTTAGGTTTTGCTGGCCATATACATCTTTGTCACATATCCTTCATTTTAATTTTTATTATTGTTTTTAAAGATTTTATTAAAAAATATTTTATTTATTTGAGAGAGAGAGAGTGCACACAGAGGCAGAATGAGAGAAAGAAGCAGACTCCCCCTTGAGCAGGGAGCCTGACGCGGGGCTCAATCCCAGAATCTTGGGATCATGACCTAAGCTGAAGGGAGATGCTTAACTGACTGAGTCGCCCAGGTGCCCCAAGGTTTTATTTTTAAGTAACTTCTACACCTAACATAGGCTTTGAACTTACAACCCCAAGATCAAGAGTGCTCCACCAACTGAGCCAGCCAGGCACTCCCATTTTAATTTTTTAAAATCACTTTTTTTTTCTTAGATTTTATATATTCATGAGACACACACACACACACACACAGAGAGAGAGAGAGAGAGAGAGAGAGAGAGAGAGAGAGAGAGGCAGAGACCCAGGCAGAGGGAGAAGCAGGATCCACGCAAGGAGCCCGATATGGGACTTGATCCCGGATCCAGGATGGGGTAACTGGGTGACAAGCATTAAGGAGGCACGTGATGTAATGAGCACTGGGTGTTATATACAACTAATGAATCACTGAACTCTATCTCTGAAACTAATAATACACTATATGTTAACTAAACAATTTAAAAAAAAAAAAAAGAAAAAGAAATGTGAAGCCACTTGCCCAAGGTCATACAGCTGCTAAGTAGTGGAACCAGGACTGAAACCATGGTCTTAACCACTAGGCTCCTGGAGTTCCAAGGAGGTCCCAGAGCACATACACTGGGGGGGAACGATGCAGGAAGGGTTTTAGAAGAGGTGGATCTTGCAGAAGGGGCAGAGAGGGGAGGAAGGTCATCAGAGGGAATAGCAGGAGTTGAAGACACTTGAAGGAAAATGAAGTAGCACGTAGGCCACAGTGTCTAAGTGCTGAGGATCTCAGGGTGTAAGACTGAAGAAGTAGAAGCAGCAGGTCTGCCCTTCAAAGAATCTTAACTTGCACAGAATGTCTTGGACAGAGCTGTAATTCTGGAACTCCAAGCCTTAGGTATACATGCAAAAATGCGTATCTTGAACACACATGCACTACTATTTTTCCAATATATTTGGATACTTTTGTGATTAAAAAAACACAAATTCGGGCAGCCCGGGTGGCTCAGCGGTTTAGCACCGCCTTCAGACAAGGGCCTGATCCTGGGGACCCGGGATCAAGTCCCACATCGGCCTCCCTGCATGGAGCCTGCTTCTCCCTCTGCCTATGTCTCTGCCTCTCTCTCTGTTTCTCATGAATAAATAAAATCTTAAAACAAAAACAAAAAACAAAACAAAAAACCCACAAATTCATTGAAGAGGGTAACTGATATCATGTTCCCTATTATTTTCTTAAATAGTAGAGACCAAAGTACCTCTCTTTGAGAAGGGTTAGAACTGCTGCCCTGCTCCAATCTCTTTATTTTATAGATAATTGAATAAGGTAATGGTTAAGAGCTCAGGCTTTGCTGAAGACAGACCAAGACTGAGTCTACTCACCATGTACTGGCTGAAAACTTTGGGCAAGTCATTTAGCCTTTACTTTGTGTATGTGTGTGTGTGTGTGTGTGTGTGTGTGTGTGTGTGTGTGTTTTAATTTGTAAAACAATAATAGCCATCCCTATTTTACAGGATAGCTCCCAGAGGTAATGCAAGTGCAGCAGGTGAAATGCTGTTTGGTCTGCAACAAGCACATAAGGAAAGTAGTTGTTGTTTTTTAGATTTTATTCATTTGAGAGAGAGTGAGAGCATAAGCCTGGTGAGGGGTAGAGGGAGCAGCAGACCTCCTGCTGAGCAGGGAGCCTGATGCTGGGCTTGGTCCTGGGATCTGGGATCATGACCTGACCTGAAGGCAGATGCTTAACTGCCTGAGACACCCAGGAAAGTAGTTGTTATTGAGGGGCAGAGTTGTTCAGTAAATTACAAGAGGTGAAGGTTAAGGGCAGAGGGGTAACTGGAACCCAGAAGTCCTGACTCCCAGATCAGTATTTGTTCCCAGAATCTCTGTGCCCTCCAGAACTCCCAACATTCACACTGCAATGGCCTGCCTGCCTCCCAGCTTTCACTTACCTTAAAGAGGTGCGGGTGCTTGATGTAGATTCTCCCTCTGGTGCCCCCCATCCCCAGGGCCCTGAAAAGGAATGGAGGAGTGGTAAGGATTCTAGCAGCTACAGTCCTATGGGTGAGCACCTGGGGTGCCCCCTCCCTCAGTGCCAAAGCTCTTAAACTTACTTGTTGGCTCGAGATCCCAACACAAAGGTGGTAGATTCATTCAGCCGGGCTGGGTCCCACTACGCAAAAGACAGAGACTGATGAGGATGAGGCTGACCTGGTGGGCAGGATAGAAATACTCTTCTCCTGCCTTCTCCTACCACCATCCGTCCTCATCTACTATTCCAAACCGCTGATTCAAGAAACCAAGTACTGACAATAAAGAGGTAAGATATAGTCTCTGGTCTCCGGGGCCGCAGACGTAATGTATAGATAACTTTTTTTTTTTTTTTAAGATTGTATTTATTCATTCATGAGAGCCAGAGAGAGCCAGAGACATAGGCAGAGGGAGAAGCAGGCTTCTTGTGGGGAGCCTGATGTGGAACTTGATCCTGAGACCCTGGGATCATGACCTGAGCCAAAGGCAGATGCTCAACTACTGAGCCATCCAGGTGCCCTGTATAGATAATTATACCAGCATGAGACAGGTAGGGATATAGGTGTTGGATGTGAAGGATGCCATGGGGGAGGGCAACAGGAAGGTTCCCTTATAAATTCCCAAGTTAATTGTGGAAGGGCAGATGGGAGGAAGAAAGACCAATATAGGATGAATGGCAGGAAGTGAGAGTGGACTTGGCATGCTGGAGAAACCACAAGCAATTCTGTGCAGCTATAAGGCGAGAGAGCACAGATTAGGGAGTGGTAACAGATGAGATTGGAGAGGGGCAGTGAGGGGCTAGGCCTGGGTGTGCTGCTTTTAGGGGTTTACATTTTATTTATTCTGTAGGCCCTGGGGAGTCACTGAGGTCTCCCAACAGGGAGAGCCAGATTTGCTTGAAAGACAGCTCACTCACCCACAATGTGGCTAATGGATTCAAAGTGGCAAGATGACAGGCAGTGAGTGGTTTAGAGGCTGCTGTACTAAAGGTTTCTGAAAGAAGATGAGGGTTTGAGCTTTGACAGCAATAAGGATGACAACAAGGGAAGAGAAGCTGTGATCTATTGTGAAGTGGAATCAACCAGGACCTGAGTGCACATAGACGGAAGGAGGGGAAGAGAGAAAGATGACTAAAGTCAAGAATGTCAAAGAGGGTCTCGGAAGAAAGACTCTGACTATAACTTCGGATAGGCCGAGTTTGAAGTGCTAGGGAAATTCCAGGCAGGGAAGCCTAGCAGACAGCAGGAGACAAATTCTATTATTTTTATTTTTTTAAAGATTTTATTTATGAAAGCACAGAGAGAGAGACAGAGAGAGAGAGAGAGAGAGAGAGAGAGAGAGAGAGAGAGAGAAAGGCAGAGACACAGGCAGAGGGAGAAGCAGGCTCCAAGCAGGGAGCCTGATGTGGGACTTGATCCAGGTCTCCAGGATCAGGCTCTGGACTGAAGGTGGTGCTAAACCGCTGAGCCACCGGGCTGCCCCAGGAGACAAATTTTAAACCAGAAAGAAATATGTGCAACAAAGAGGTATGGCAGCTTTGCACACACTGGTCCCTGAGATCCTAAGAGTGAATGAGATCATTCATAGCAACTTCAGAAGCAGGAGTGGGCCAGTGAGACAATTCTGAGGAATGCCCACTACACGGGTTGCTGCTGAAGAAGAACTCACGAGAGAGAGAAGGAATGTCTGGAGAAAAACAGAAAGGTCAGGGAAATGCATGATCTTTGGCTCTAAAGGAGAGTTTAAGACGAAAGGCATGGTCACCAGGTGAGAGCAGAGAGGGCCAGTAACCCCGAAGGTGGAGCATTTCTACTGGGATAGCCTCAACCAGGCACATGGAACTTTCACCTACCTTACTAGGCTTCCATATGTGATTTTACTTGAAGAGAGGATTCTATTGCTAAAAGAGCTTGCCAACAATCATTCTGGAGGCAACAGAAGCTAATGGTTATGAGCATAGGTTCTGGTGGCAATGGAACTTGGCTTGACCATTTGGCAGCTTGTGACTCTGAGCAGGTCTCTAAGCTTTAATATAAGAGGTCTCTAAGCCTTAATTTAAGATAACAACACTTAATACACTACACCACAATAGAGTTAACAATATAACTCGTAAGATTGTTATAAAGATTAAATGAGATGACATACAAAAGATTTAGGGCAGGGTCTGTCATATACTAAGCACCCCTAGTTCCAATCCCAGTTTAAGATCTTCTGGGAGGCCAGCAGGGTTGCAGGTGCAGGGTAGGGGTTGGGGAATAGGTTCAGTGGCTCTGGAATGGCATGCACACATCCCTCATGGTGGGTCCAGGGCCTTGACTGGGTCTCTCTGGGACAGTGGTCACTGCCGTGCTTATATAATCATACCTTGGGACCTTCTCGGCGAATTGGTTCACAGGACTTTGGTTTCCATCTGATTGGAAGGAAAGAAGAAAGGTGACTCCTCCGAGGTGAGGCCTAGGACTGGACCAAGCCTGCTGCTGGTGGTGGGAGTTCCTCACACACTCTTGCTTTGGCCCTGCTGGTCTTTCCTCCTGGTAACCCATTGGAGGAGGTATGAAGACAAAACGCCATTCTAGGACTGGCTCTGGGATTACCTAGCCATGCAGGCAGGTCCAGGAAGCTCTCTGAGCTGTCGTTTCCTCCTCTGTGAAAAGGAAGGAACAACAGCAACTGTCCCTCCTCCTGTGTTTGTGAGCCTCAGAGCTGCTTCAAGGGGGGGACCCAGTCATGATGTGACGGCCTCACTGCTCTGTCTCCTAAGCCAGTGGTTTCAGACTGTCCCTGCTGCTCCCAACCAGACCGGTGTGGCTTTCTCGATCAGACTTCCACATAAAGTTTTATTTGAAAAAAATATTCCGTTGCTTCAAAAACCATTGTAATACAATTCTGCTCATTAGCTTGGTTGACCTTGGATAAAAATTCTGTTTCCTGATTTACAAAATTAGTTACACCTTCCCTAGAGGGTGGTTGCAAGGATTAAAAGATAATGTATGGTGTTTAGAGCAGTTATGCAATGTTAGGAGCATTCAATATATACTAACAATAAAAACAGCTCTGGTATTTAACCAAGCTGGGCTGAACAGTTCTGGGGCAAAAGCAGGATAAAATAGTGTCCTCTTCTTGCTGCCTTCTTTGCCCATCCCTCAAACCAGACTAACCCTCCTCCATGGCGACTCAAATAGCTGGATCTGATTTCAGCAGGTGAGGAATTCTGGCCTCTCTCCCTCCAGGCCCACCCTCGCCCCACCCTCGCCCCACTCTCAACACACTGCTGCCCCCTACTCACACCATGCCAGCGGCTGCCCGGTCATTCGACAGCATGTGTCCAGGAGGCCGTCCTTTCCTCTGCCAGAAAGAACAGCAGTCAGAGGCCTGACCCTGTGGGAAGCCCCAGCCCACCACACTGGCAGGCCCAGGGTCATTTGTTGGAGATGGCCTTCCAAAGAGACCAAATGATGCTTGAGAGCGAACAGGGAGAGTTAACAGTCTCCAGGGGTCATACTTCTCATGCTAGAAAGGCCCCACATGTGTGGAAGAAGCCCTCTACCTTCTTCTGGAGTTGTAGGGCTTTTTCTCAGGCAGAAAATATGGAGATGAGTTACCTTTTTGGGAACAGGGCTTCCTCGATGGGCACATTCCTCTTCTGTCTGTCGGCCACGCTGAAGAAAAATAGAAGGGAGGGGTCAGTGGAGAGTCAGTGCCTAGGAGTGGCAGGTCCCTGGGGGCTGGAGAAGACAGAGTCCTGGACTGTACACTCAGGCCCCTCCCTGGGCTGGGCCTCGGAAGCTCTCCCAGCATGATGCCATTTGGACCTGGTCCTACGAATGCGTAATCTGTGGAAGCTCCCCGGGTCCACAGAGTTCATCTGCCTCCCAGCTTCATCGGTCTCGCCCTATAACACCCCAGACACAGACAAGTGATTCTGACCTTTATCCCTGGAAGCTCATGGGCCAATCTGGGTATTACTTTTTCTCCATCTGAAAACAGGAGTTTAGCCTGAAGGGAAAAGACCAAGTGTTAACAGTCACTATTTTGGTGGGTAACAGCTGGGTTAAAACTCCAAACTGGGTTGAAATGTTTCCATGGTCAGTAAAAGGCACCCCAAGATGTGCACATATGTAGATATCTGTTTTTTTTTTTTTTTAAACCTTAAGTACAGTTGACCCTTGAACAATATGGGTTTGCACTGCACAGGCCCACTTATATTTTTTTCAATTCAATAAAAACAGTACAATACTACAAATGTATTTTCTCTTCCTTATGATTTTCTTAGTAACATTTTCTTTTCTCTAGTTTATTTTACTATAAGAATACAATCTGTAAAACATATACAAAATAGGTGTTAATCAACTGTTGATATTATTGGTCAAGTTTCTGGTCAACATAAGTCATTAGTAGTTTTTTGGAGTCAAAAGTTTATATGGGGGGGGGGGTGCCTGGCTGGCTCAGCTGGTAGAGCATGTGACACTTCCCTGGTTTTCCTCCTACTTGCCTGGCCATTCTCTGTTGGCTTTCTTTGGTGGCTCATCATCCTCGATGTGGTTCATTCTGTCTTCTTCCATTTGGTACTCTATCTGCTCTCATCATGCTCACAGCTTCAATTAACATCAATAAATTGATGATGCCCATATTTAAAAAAAATTTGTGTACAGTTGACACACAATGTTGACTATGATTTTTTCTCTTGAGCTGTGGCCTCTCCTTTGAGCTCCAGATTCATATAGCAGTCTTCCTGGTGTCTGTTGTGTGGAGGTCCCAAATTTGCTAAGTCCAATACTGGGTTCATGAACCTTCTGCAAACATTGCGGTGAAGAGTGTACAAGCCTCTGTGTGAAATTATGTGCATGTTTTGCAGTAATTCATACTGTCTGCCTAACCAGACTGTAGGTTTTAGAAGAATAGGAACCCTGTGTGGTCCTTTGCCATTTGTTCCTTCATTTTCTCCTTCATTCATGCATGCAGTCATTTAGCACACACTCAGTGTCCACATATTCAGTCATATTCTAGGACTGGGCATACCGCAGTGCACCAGGTCAGGCCTCAACTCTTGTAAAGCTCAAGCTTTCAGCAGAGGTGGGGGGTGGAAAGGGAAAATAAATTCACCAATAAGTAAGGTGATAGAGATTACCTGAAGGTGGGGAAGGAGATGGGGGGGCTACTTTATTTATTTTAAAAAAGATTTTACTTATTTATTTTAGAGACACAGAAAGAGAGAGAGAGAGAGAGCATGAGCGGTGGGAAGGGGTATAGGGAGAGGGAGAATCAGATTCCCTGCTGAGCAGGGAGCCTGACTTGGGGCTCAATCCCAGGACTCAGAGATCATGACCTGAGCCAAAGGCAGACCTTAACTGATGAGTCACCTAGGTGTCCTGGGGAGCTACTATAGATGGAGTGGCCAAGGAAGGCTTCTCTGATGAGGTAATATTTGAGCTAAATCTGAAGAAAAGGAGGCAGCTATTGAAAGAGTTAAGGACAGAACAGCAAGTGCAAAGACCCTGAGCTTGGTGTAACTGGAGAAGCAGAAAGGATTCCAGTACAGCTAGAAGACAGCCAATGAGGGAGTGATGGGATGAGTTAAAGAAACGGGCAGGAGCCAGTCCAGGTAGGGCTCTGGTGATCACGTTGAGGCATCAGGGTTTTATTCTGCTTGCAGTGGGAAGTCACTGGGTTTTAAAGAGGAGGGGAACACACTCTGGTTCATCTATAAAAGGACAGGTCTGGCTGCTGTGAGAATGGATGGGGAGAAGGCAAAAATGGAAGCATCTCAGGGCTGATACACACATCTGGGAATTAACAACAGTTAAACTGGTTTAAAGTGTCAGGACTGGAGGGAATCAGCTAGAACGAGAGTGAACCACAGAAGAGAAGATGAGCTGGTCCAGGAAGCCAAGGATGAGTGGATGTAAAGTCAAGGCACTGGAAGTGAGAAAGGAGTGTTCCAAGAAACATGAAATGATCCCCTGTGATAAATGCTACCAAGAAGTTGGGTAAACTGAGGATAGTTAGGGTCCACAGGATTTGAAAACATGGAGGTTACTGATCACCCTGATATAAAAAGAGGGGTTTCAGTGAAGTGATGGGGACTGAACAAAATGAGCAAAAGAATGAACAGGAGGTGACAAAGTGGAACCAGCAACAGCCACCTTCCCCAAAGTTGAGCTGTCAAAGGGAACAGAGACAGTGTGGCAGCTAAAGGAGACCATGGGTTCAAAAGTGGTATTTGCTCCTCATTGCATTCCTAGTGCCCAGTGAATGAATGCATGTGTACAAAAATATACAGAGGGAAACTAAAAAAAATGTACTAAAACGTTAATAGAAGTTATTGCTGGTAATGAGATTATTAGAAATCTTAGTTTTCTTCCTTAGGATTTATATTGTCTAATTTTATTTTTATTTATTTATTTTAAAAAAGATTTTATTTATTTATTCATGAGAGAGACAGAGAGAGAGAGAGAGAGAGAGGCAGAGACATAGGCAGAGAAGCAGGCTCCATGCAGGGAGCCAGATGCAGGACTCGATCCCTGGACTCCAGGATCATGCCCTGAGCTGAAGGCAGACACTCAACCACTGAGCTATCCAGGCATCCCTATGTTGTCTAATCTTAATATAAACTAGCAGCAGGTAACATTTACTGAGTCTTTGTTACTGATCAAATGCTTTAAGAGTATTACCACAGGTCCCAGGTCCCTCTCTTTCTCTCTGCGTCTTTCATAAATAAAATCTTAAAAAAAGGGATCCCTGGGTGGCGCAGCGGTTTGGCGCCTGCCTTTGGCCCAGGGCGCGATTCCGGAGACCCGGGATCGAATCCCACGTTGGGCTCCCGGTGCATGGAGCCTGCTTCTCCCTCTGCTTGTGACTCTGCCTCTCTCTCTCTGTGTGTGACTATCATAAATAAATAAAAAAAAATTAAAAAAAAAAATCTTAAAAAAACAAAACAAAACAAAACAATCCTATATATCCATTTTGCAGATGAGAAAACTGAGATTTAGTAAGGTGAGGTAACTCACCTCAAGTCATACAGCCAGTCAGTGGTAAAGTCAGGACTCCTATCTGGACAGTGCAAATCAAGAGAAAGCCTGCATTCTTAACTATCATGCCACATTTTTCTTTTTTCTTTCTTCTTCTTTTTTTAAATATTTTATTTATTTATGAGAGACAGAGAGAAAGAAGCAGAAACACAGGAAGAGGGAGAGGCAGGCTCCTTGCAGGGAGCCCAATTTGGGACTCGATCCCAAGACCCCGGGTTCACGCCCTGAGCCCAAGGCAGACACTGAACTGCAAGTCATCCAGGAGCCCCATGCCACATTTTTCTTAACAGATGTATATTACTTGATTAAAATGAACAAACAAAAACTACCATGCAAACAAAAAATGCAAGGCAAAGGGTTACAGAATAGATTAGCCATTTCTCCCTAAGAAATTGCCAGAAAGGGGTAGCTAAGGAGATTAGGGAGCATGACTGAGATGGCCAATGATGTGGTGCTTCAAGTGCAAACAAGCAAACAAAACCCAAACAAAAACCCCTCTCTAATTGTCTCACGTCCAGTCTGAAGAATCTCTTCATGCAACAAGAAGTTCTGTATGCAGTTTAGACAAGGGGACCCCGAAGAACTTCCAAGTATCCTGGGCAACCTAAAGCCAGGCTTTGTTGTGAGGCAGTTGTGTATTATAATTATGAATAGAACTTCCAAGTATTTAATATCTAGCAGGTTCTGTGTTGTATGCACCCACAGTGCTAGTAGTAGATGTGTATTTATTTTCTCATTTAATCCTCAAAGCAAACCACTGGGATTCTTACTCTCAATTTTAGGGATAAGGAAACTGAGGAACAGAAAGGTCAAAAAAGACTTGTTTGAAGTTTCTTGATTTGTCTGGTTTCCAGCTGGACTTTGGGCTTTCTACTTTCCTGTGTTCTGATTCCTGTGCTCTGATCACCCACTGTCTCTGTTCCACACTCCAGCTTCCCAGTCATATCAAAACTGGCAAGGGGGACTGCACGAGGTAGATGCAGGGACTCAGGAGACTGTAAAGGTGTACCCATCCACGATCTGGAAGTACAGATCGTGCCCAGTTCACTTTAATATTGTCTTTCATGGAGACTCCTGAAGAGTTTCAGACATTTCCCTTCCAATCTCTAGGGCAAATTCCCAAACCAATCTCCTTCTGGCCACCAGAGTGAGCTTTCTTTTCTTTTCTCTTCTCTTTTCTTCCTTCCTTTCTTTCTTAGATTTTATTTATTTATTTATTCAAGAAAGACACACAGAGAGAGGCAGAGACACAGGCAGAGGGAGAAGTAGGTTCCATGCAGTCCCAATGCGGGACTCGATCCCGGGACCCCAGAATCACGCCCCGGACCAAAGGCAGGTGCCAAACTGCTGAGCCACCCAGGGATCCCCCAGAGTGAGCTTTCAAAATGCAGATCTCAGTAGGTAGCTCTTTTGCTTAAAACTCCACACCTATCATTTGGCTTGATTTGGTCTCTGCTTACCTTTCCAACCTCACCATGTATCATTCTCTCCACTCTCTGAAACTAGTAACCTTGGCTTCTTTGTGTCTCTTGGATGGACTCTGCTTTCTTTTGCCCCCAAGCTCTGCACCTTTTAGTGTACTCTTCATTGCCTCATATGCTGAGAGCATTTAGAACAGTTCCTAATTACAGATCTATTGTACAATTAATGGAGCAACATCAGGAATCTGGGGGGTAAAGACTATGTCTGTTTTGACAGCGCTGTTGGGGCCTGGCACAGAAATGGCACACAGGAAGCTCTCAGTATATATTAGCTGGAGAGGTAAAAAACTCAAGAAAGCATTCTGGGATGCGGCTGAGACTGAAGGTTTATCAATTTAATTTTGATTCAGTTCAAACTTATAAGACCATTAACAAACTGCCATGTTTTATCATCAGCAGATGTTATAAATGACTATAACATACTACAGTCCCAGAGTGAAGTAATGAGTTGGCCTCCTATGAGTCTGGTTAGCTTAAATGTAAGACCATGAGAAACAGATGAGCTTTTATTGTACTAATGATATAGTTCCGCCCTCTCCAAAGCTGAGGCTCAGGCCCTGGTCTTGCTCATTTCTGAGGCTGTGCCTGAGCAGGCTAGCCAGCCTACCTTCCAGAAGACATTACTCTCTCTTTCCTGAGAATCACCCTCTTAGGACTAAGCTCAAACCAGTCTGTGGCTCTGAGTGTGAAGAAATTTCCATCTCTAACAGCTAGTGGTTTCACAGTCAAGTACAGAATCTGGGTGATGCTGACAATTCCTATTAATAAGAACAGCTGACAGCGCAAACAGGTTCACTTCTGTTTTGGGAACATGGGCATTTTTAGACCTGATGTCATGCCTCCTGAGCACAGCCCATGAGGCAGGGAGGCAGAAAGGGTGACAGGCCCCACAGTATCAAAAGGGGCTATGACTACTTAGAGAGTGAAGTCACCACTTGCAGAGGTGAGAGAGTCCCCAGCTATTCTACCTCTGGCTTGTTCTGAGCCAGTTTCTTCATCTGGACACTAGGGATTAAAATATGCCTTCTGGGAAGCCAATGAACTAAAGCGTGTGAAAGCATCTATCCTGGCACCTGGCACAGAGTAGCCACTTCCCTTCTATCAGCAACAGCTCCAGGTCCTCTCTGGAGGTTAGTGGCTTGTCAGACATCTCCCAAAATATCACAGAAGTGACCACACTTCTTACCAAAGCCCTGAGGACTAAGCCCAGGCCTACATCTCTGCATCTCTTGTCCCTTCAGGTCTCACCTGCTCCAGGCAGCTCCGACAGGCCTCCTGGATCAGCTGCTCTGCATCCACTTCTTCCCCGACATTGTCTCTGACATTCAGTGCTGCCTTCTGGAAGAACTAGGGAGAAGTGCAACAGAAGACAATGTCAGAAGAAGTGCTAATTTGCAACAACTTGAAGGAAACTGATTATGAAAGAGAAGCTTTTGTCTTACTCTCATACAGAAGGGAAAAGCGATTATGAATGTGGCTTTCACATTAGACAGATTTAGAGTCCAATCCTAGGCTGTACTTTATCCTGTCTTAAGGAGGGTAATGATCATCGAAGTGCCCAGAGCCTGGTCATTACAGCATTAATGTTAAAAGTGTGGTGACATTATGGATTATTTCTTTCTTTTTTTGCTTATCTATAGTCTCTCAATTTTTTTTTCAATTTTTATTTATTTATGATAGTAACACACACACAGAGAGAGAGAGAGAGAGAGAGAGAGAGAGAGAGAGAGAGGCAGAGACACAGGCAGAGGGAGAAGCAGGCTCCATGCACCGGGAACCCGATGTGGGATTCGATCCCGGGTCTCCAGGATCGCGCCCTGGGCCAAAGGCAGACGCTAAACCGCTGCGCCACCCAGGGATCCCATATAGTCTCTCAATTTTTACAATATATCTGTATTAGTTCTGCAGAAGAGAGAAGAATGACAGTGCCTGCAGTCAACAATCCAGGGCAGGCCAGAAGAGTCTGAGAGCAGAAGGTCCTCCCTGAATTCTGAGTTTGCCCAATTGGGACTGGCAGCATGAGACCTGGTCAGAGTCCATGGACACCAGCAGTCTCAATCAGCAGGGGAAGGTAAAGGGACAAAGTTCCTCCAGTGGGGATGAGGGAGAGCTGGAGCCTGAAAACACTGAGGAAGAGGTGATGGGAAGTCCCAAGTGGAGGCACTTGGAAACACATTCATAATAAGAGTCCGAGTAGTGTCTTTAGAAGACAATGTCATACAGAAAAATTCTGCACCTATAACCACTGCTCCTATTATGGGAGACAACTATGGGGATGTATTTTCTTTGTTTCTTTAAAAAATTTTAAGTAGGCTCCATACCCCCCAACCTGGGGCTTGAACTCATGACCCTGAGATTAAGAGTTCCATGCGTGGGGTGCCTGGTTGAGCAGGCCGACTCTTGATTTCAGCTCAGGTCATGATCTCAGGGTTGTGAGACTGAGATCCACACCAGGTTTCATGCTCAGTGGGAAGTCTGCTTCTTTCTCTCCCTCTGACCTCCCTCCATTCACATTCTCATAAATCAATCAATCAATCAATCTTAAAAAAAGAGAGAAGAAAAAAAGAGTTGCATGCTGTACTGCCTGAGCCAGCTACTCCCCAAGGGGATGTACTTTCATTTTATATTTAGCAAGGTCAAATGCCTGCTATCGTTAATGTCCAACCAAGGAGAAGAACAAGAAGGTTTGGATTAGAAACCTCACAAATTCTTCAGGCCAAATTAAACAAATGGTCAGATGAAATTTCATTTCATTTCATTCATCTAAAGATTATATTCATTTATTCATGAGAGACACAAAGAGAAGCAGAGACATAGCAGAGGGAGAAGCAGGCTCTGTGCAGGAAGCCCGATGTAGGACTTGATCCTGGAACTCCAGGATCATGCCCTGAGCTGAATGCAGGCGCTTAACCGCTGAGCCACCCAGGCATCCCATGAATTTCATTTTAAATTTTTTTTTTTTAATTTTTATTTATTTATGATAGTCACAGAGAGGCAGAGACACAGGCAGAGGGAGAAGCAGGCTCCATGCACCGGGAGCCCGATGTGGGATTCGATCCTGTGTCTCCAGGATCGCGCCCTGG
Organism: Vulpes lagopus; assembly: GCF_018345385.1. Classification (NCBI taxonomy): domain Eukaryota; kingdom Metazoa; phylum Chordata; class Mammalia; order Carnivora; family Canidae; genus Vulpes; species Vulpes lagopus. The sequence continues at coordinate 14,674,809 of NC_054841.1, forward strand.
GCCAAAGGCAGGCGCCAAACCGCTGCGCCACCCAGGGATCCCTGAATTTCATTTTAAAAGAAAAACCCTAATGAAAAAAATAAAACAAACAAAAATAAAACAAACCCCTAAGAACTAGAGATTAATACTAGTGTTCAATATTGATTACTGGGTAAGTAGGTAAGTGAAAGCTAGCTAAAACAATCTGGATTCTTCACAGCCAGCCTGTGAGGTGGGAAGTGTAATGAACATACAGGGGGTGACTGAAAGCAATCTCTGAACCTAAGAATGAAATCTGGTCCCACAGAAGGCATTTGCAAATGCTGCTGGGAGAAAAACAAAATTGTACAAGCTTCTGGACAGAAATTTTCTTGAGAGAAGATGTTTTCCGTTCCTTTTTTAAGAAAAAAATATTTTATTATTTTATTTGAAAGAGAGCATGTGCATGTGTGCACACACACGAGTGGGGTGGAGGGGGAGAGGGAGAAGCAGACTTCCCACTGAGTAGGGAGCCAGATTCGGCTTGATCCCAGGACCGAGATCATGATGTGAGCTGAAGTCAGATGATTAATGGACTGAGCCATTAGGAAAACAGATGCCCTTGTTTTCCTTTCTACCCACCAATTCATCTCTAGAAATCTATCCCCCAGAGAGACTCTCACAAGTGAATGAACATGTACACTCCAAATGTTGAGCATAGCACTATTTGTAATAGAGAAAAAGTGAAAATAATCCAAATGTTCTTGAAACTATAGAATTAAATTGTGGTACCTTCATACAATAGGGTACTCTGCAACTGTTACAAACAAATCAGGCTGATGGGGTACCTGGCTGGCTCAGTCAGTAGAGCACATGACTTTTGCTCTCATGGTTGTGAGCTTAAGCCCCAAGTTGGGCCTAGAGATTACTTAAAAAAAAAAAAAAGAACCATGATCTAGAAACTTGACCAAATTATATCATTAAATGAAAACATCGAGTTGTAGAACAGTGTGTGTAAAATAATGCCATGTACTTTTTGAACGTGTCCACACGTACCTGCCCATAAATAAATATAGGAGACCTATAGTCACTGTTAGTAGTTTGGTATCTCTAGGAAGTTTTAGTGATTTTAGGTTTTACTTTTTAAAATATCTGTATTATTTTCCGCAATATTTTATGAAAAATTTCAAACATCAAGTTGAATTATTCCATCAGTGAACACTAACATCTACCATGTTTAGTCTATAATTAACATTTTACTGCATTTGTTATCACATATCTATTTACTCATGCCTTTGTCCATCCATCAATCTATTTTCTAAGATATATTAGAATATTAAAAAAAATAGGGATGCATTTAATAATCGCAGAAATAAAGCAATAATGATGAATAATGTCTTAAATGAGATCAGCCATACCTAGAAGTTATTATCCTAACCATTTTTAAAAAAAAATTTTTTTTTTTTATTTATTTATGATAGTCACACACAGAGAGAGAGAGAGGCAGAGACACAGGCAGAGGGAGAAGCAGGCTCCATGCACTGGGAGCCCAAAGTGGGATTCGATCCCGGGTCTCCAAGATTGCGCCCCGGGCCAAAGGCAGGCGCCAAACCGCTGCGCCACCCAGGGATCCCTATCCTAACCATTTTTAAGACATTGGATACTTGAAATCTGGGGACATTGTCAAACAAAGTGATCAGAGGAGGTCAGTCAGCAGTGTGAACTTACCTGAAGTGAGGGTATAATCAAGCCTCTTGTCTGAAAACAAGGGTGATAAAGAGGTATCCTGACAGATTATATTAAGAAGGGAGCCCAGAGTTAAAAATTGTGTCTATCCAGCATTTGTCCAGGAGAAAAAGTTGTTGAATTATGGTATCTGCTATTGGGAAGCAATAAGGAGAGGGCTTTGGAGGCAGGCAATCCTGGACTGAATCTTGGCCTAGTCTTTTCCGAGTAGCTTAAACTCTTTACTTCTGCATATGTAAAGGTGAGGTAGGAGAATACATGGTGCAGTCTAGAATATGCAATAATTAGGGGTAGTGGTAACAGGGTATACAGCGAAGTATGGCTGGGGTCTGATTATAGCAAGCCCTATGTGCCATGTTAAGGAATCTAGGTTTTATCTAGAAGGTAATGGAAAGTCACCAAGGGATTTTTTTCTTTTTAAGATTTTATTTGAGAGAGAGAGAGAGAGAGAGAGCGCACACGCAAGCATGAGTAGGGGGAGGGACAGAGGAAGAGGGAGAAGCAGGGCTCCTGAGCAGGGAGCAGGGATCCTGACATGCGGCTCAATCCCAGGACCCAGAGACCATGACCTGAGCTGAAGGCAGGTGCCTAACTGACTGAGCCACCCAGGTGCCCACCAAGGGATTTTATTTTATTTTATTTATTTTTTAAAAGATTTTATTTATTTATGATAGACAGAGAGAGAGAGAGAGGCAGAGTCACAGGCAGAGGGAGAGGCATGCTCCATGCCGGGAGCCCAACGTGGGACTCGATCCCAGGACTACAGGATCGCGCCCTGGGCCAAAGGCAGGCGCTAAACCGCTGAGCCACCCAGGGATCCCCAAGGGATTTTAAAGAGGAGTGACATCCTTATATTTACACTTTAGAGGTCACTGGCAGCTGTATGGATGCAGGGGAAGAAGAGCAGCAGTTGGAAATTGTAGTAGGAGCCTTGAACCAAGGCAGAGGTGAGGAAGAAAAAAGGTATGCAAGACAGATTGTGAAGTGGAATGTACAGGACTCTGTGACTGGATAGAGAAGGTGAAGGAAAGGCAGAGCCCTTGGTTTCTGGTTTCTAAGTGAATGTAGTCCAATTCAAACTTCACGTGTCCAAAACTGAGCTCCTGATTCCCCCTGCCTGTTCCTGTTTTCCACATATCAAGTCAGTGGCAACATTGTTGTTATAGCTGCCCTGGACAGATAACTTGCGAGATTACTTTAGTTGTTCTTTTACTCTGCACATCTGAATCATCAGCAATACCTTTGTCTTATTTATTTTTTATTTAAAGATTTTTATGGGCAGCCCCGGTGGTGTAGTGGTTTGGCGCTGCCTGTAGCCTGGGGTGTGATCCTGGAGACTCGGGATCAAGTCCCACATCAGGCTCCCTGCATGGAGCCTGCTTCTCCCTCTGTCTGTGTCTCTGCCCCCTCTCTCCCTGTGGCTGTGAATAAATAAATAAATTCTTTTAAAAAATGTTTAAAAAAAATAAATATTTTTATTTATTTGACAGAGAGAAAGAAGAGAGTGAGCACAAGTGAAGGGAGAGGCAGGAAGAAGCAGACTCCCCACTGAGCAGGGAGCCTGATGAAGGGCTTAAGCTGAGAACCCTAAGACCACGAGCTGAGCCAAAGGCAGACACTTAACTGACTGAACCTCCCATACCCCTTTAAAATACACATGGAATGGGATTCTTTCCCAATACCCTTACTGCTAACACTCAAGGCACTATCCTCTCAAGCCTCCTGATTCTCCTGCAGGTGATTCACATCAGTCAGACTGACCCTTTAAAAATGTTTAAATCAGGGCAGCCCTGGTGGCTCAGTGGTTTAGCGCCACCTTTGGCGGGGCATGATCCTGGGACCTGGGATCAGGTCCCACGTTGGGCTCCCTGCATGGAGCCTGCTTCTCCCTCTGCCTGTGTCTCTGCCTCTCTCTCTCTGTGTCTCATGAATAAATAAAATCTATAAAAAATATTAAAAAAATGTTTAGATTAAAAAAAAGTTTAGACCCAGTGCTCTGCCCAAAAGTCTCCAAGGGCCTCTATTTTACTCAGAGTATATCCCAATATCCTTACCATGGCCTCAAAGGTTCTGCATGAACTGGGTCCCTATTTTCTTTGATTACCTCTCCTATTCTCCTCCTCCTGGCTCAGTCTGCTCTAGTCACACTGGAGACTTTTTTTTTTTCAAAGATATTATGTATTCATTCATTAGAAAGAGAGGCAGAGACACAGGCAGAGGGAAAAGCAGGCTCCACACAGGGAGCCCGACATGGGACTTGATCCCAGGTCTCCAGGATCCCACCCTGAGCTGAAGGTGGCACTAAACCGCTGAGCCACTGGGGCTGCCCGAGACTTTGTTGCTTTGAGTGTCCAAGCACACTCCTGCCTCAGGGTGTGTTCCCCTGATGTTCCCTCTGCCTAGGGTGTTTTCCCCTGATGTGTCCACATAGCCTGTTTTTCTCTCCCTTTATTCAGGTGTCTGCTCACATGTGGCTTTCCTGGGCACAATCTATGAAACAGCACTACTGTTCCCCACTGGTTACTCTCTCCCCCTTCTCTCTGGTATTTCCTAGCATAGTACTTATTTGTTTAAAGAGGGCAGAGACACTGTTCATTTTGTTTGCTGCTGCATCCTCAGTGCCTGCTATAATGGTGGGTGCTCAGTACATGCTTCTTGAATAAATAAACAAACATAAGAGGAAGAGGTTTAGGAAGAAAGAGTTCAGCTCTGGATATGCTGTTTCAAGCATCTAGGGGACAATCAGGTAGAGTCATGTGGAAGTTTATTTATAGGCCTAGAAAGGAATTTTAAATAATAATAATGTTGATCCTGTTAAACAAATAAGAAAGACACTTGTTTGTAACATGGTGCAGAGCACATTAAACTTAAATTATTTTATCCTCATAATAGCTTGGCGAAAGAGGTATTCAAATTACCTCTAAAGAGGGTGAAAAAAGTTCTCAGGGGTTCAGAATTGGAAAACCTGACTCATCTTTTTGTACCAAAAAGAGCCAGGGGGATTGTAATGTAGGAAAGGCCTGCCCTTGCATCTCTGTATCTCTCACCTTCATATACTTGTTGAAGACCGTCTGGATCTCCTCGTTGATGCTAGGCTGCAGGACAGCTCGAAGGAGGTCCATGGAAATGGCAGGATCTGTGAAACTGCATTCAGGAGGGAGACACAGTCAGGGGTCATGTCCCAAACATATCTTTCCTAGTCTGCCCAGCCAATTATTTTTTTTTTAAATTTTATTTATTTATTTATTTTTTATGATAGTCACAGAGAGAGGAGAGAGAGAGAGAGGCAGAGAGAGACAGAGCAGGAGCCTGATGTGGGATTCGATCCTGGGTCTCTAGGATCGTGCCCTGGGCCAAAGGCAGGCGCCAAACCACTGTGCCACCCAGAGATCCCTGCCCAGCCAATTATTGACACAGGCTCCTTTAATAACAGTAATAGCTTCTATTGAAAACAAGCTACGTGCCCAGGTTCTGTGCAAACGAAACATATGTATGGCTTTATTCCATTTTCATAAGAACCCTACAAAAAAAGTACTATTTTTTAAAGTGTTTTATGAAATACAAAGTCTATATACTTTACCAAATAGGTTTAGTGAACATCCACTTAATCACTACTCAGGTCAAGAAATTTAATCAGGATCCCATAGGTCCATTGTGCTCTCTCCCTTCACCGAGATAAATACTACTATTAGCCTCACTTTTTTCTTAAAAAAAAAAAAAAAAAAAAGATTTTATTTATTCATGAGAGACACACAGAAAGAGGCAGACACAGGCAGAGGGAGAAGCAGGGTCCATACAGGACTGACAGCATGGCAGGACTCCATCCCTGGACTGACAGCATGTCCTGAGCTGAAGAAAGACGCTCAACCACTGAGCCACCCAGGTGCCCCAGCCCCACTTTTTTCTAAACCTCTATGCTATTTTGCCTCTTTAGAGCCCTCAACCACAGAGCGAGTGAGTGTTAGGATCTTAGGCACTGCTGAATTCATGATTCCTATTTTGTACAAAAGTTCAGAGGTGGCAATGATTCAACCAAGGTCACATCCAGAGTGACAAAAGCCGAGTCTCCTTTTTCCTAGTCCATTGCTCCTTCTAACAGCTGCTGATCTCTCTTCAGCTCTGTGTAGTGGGGACCCCAAGGTGCCATCCAAGCCAATCAATGCCGGGGAGGTCAATACTCAGGCCCAGCCTTACCTTGTTGTCATCTGTGAGCGGCGGCCCCTTCGCTGCACCTGCCTGTGCTTTATCATTATGTTCCAAGGGTTCTGTGGGGACCAAGGGAACAGATGTCACCGAGGCTTGTGACACTAGGGTACAGGTGGAGGGTGAGTATGAAGTTAAACGTGGACACCTCTGCTTCTCAGGTACTGTCAGCAGCTCTCCCACCCTCGGGCAGGCGGGAGGGCACCCCGGTCCTGCCGGGGTGGAGGAACTGAAGTTTCCTGCCTCGAAAAGTCCCAACCCCACCCCTTCTGGGATGGGGGGGGGAAGGAACCAGTGTTTACCGAGGGACCACTCTGGGGCTGCTGGCGTGCTGGGCGCTCTGCTCGCCTTTACACCCCATCCCGTAACAACTTTACGAGGCAGGCACTAATCATCCTCATTTTACAGAAGAGGAAACCGGAGCTCAGAGGTGACAGGACCGGCTCACATCGCCTAGCCAGGAGGGCGGCACCAGAATTTGAATCCGGGTGGTCGGACTGCGAAAACGCCAACGCCCTGGGCAGCACCAGCCGCCGCGTTCTCTCGCCCGCGGGCCAGCGTCCCGGGAGCCCGAGGCCCAGCCGGCCCGAGCCCAGGCCCAGCCCCAGCCCCAGCCCCGGCCTTCCCGGGGGCGCCCTCACCGTGAGTACCAGCTGCCCCGCTGCGCCCGCGTCGCCCAGCTCGGAGCCGCCCCGCTCTGCCCCGCCGGGTCCCCGCGGCTGCTCGGCGTCGCCAGTGGCCCCCATGGCTCTCCCGGCCCCCACAACCTCAGCCCGACTCTGCCACCGGCCGGAAAGTGGCCCTGTGACGTCATTGGAGGGCGCCGCGAGCCGGCCCGGAAGCGCGACGCGGCGAGCCGCGGGGTTTCCATGGGAACCGCAAGGCCGCGTCTCGCTGGGGCCCGGAAGCGGGCAGGCGCTGTGAGCCGGGCGGCCGGGGCTTCTTCTGCGGCCCGGCCGGCTCCTCGGATGCGGACTGTGGGTATTTGGTCCGGGAGCGCTCTCCGCTGGGCCAAGGCGGGTGGAGAAGTGCGGGGCAGGAGGACGAGAGCGGGCTCTCGGGGCTGGAGCTTAGGTGCGGAGGGGAGCACAGCGGGGCCCGCAGTTCAGTCTTTGAAAGCCGTAGAGTGCGCCTAATGCGGGGACCCGAAAATCCAACAAGAGGGGGTCTGGCCCATGCCCCTCCAAACACCCACCGGGTCCCCGAGGCCTAGGCTCCAGGGGATGCCTCTTGCATCTAAAGGCATCATAATGAAGGTTGGGTCTTGGCCCGTGGACTCTCCAAGCCCCAGCGACCTGGGCTTCTCTCTCCAGGAAGGTGATTCTGGGATGGGCGGGGATGCAGAGGTTTAACAGCTATGGAGTTTCGCAAAGCTCCCCTTAGCTCTGGCTTAGAGGTAGGATGTCCGTAAATAGAACTGGATCGATTTACCGGTAGTAGAGAAAGTTCCTTTTACCGGGTCACAATGTGGAATAGTAAAAAGTACATGAGTTTTTATTTGTATTTTATTTATTCATGGGAGACCGAGAGAGGCAGAGACATAGGCAGAGGGAGAAGCAGAGGCTCCCTGGAGGGAGCCCGATGAGGGACTCCATCCCTGGACTGGGATCAGGCCCTGAGTCAAAGGCAGACGCTCAACCGCTGAGCCACCCAGGTGCCCCAGTACCTGAGTTTTTAATGTAGAAAGATATGAGTTCAAATCCAGCATGATATGGTGATTAAGAATATTGACTAGGCAGGGCTGCCTGCCTTTGGTCTACCACCCTCTGTGTGATCCAGGTTTCTTTCTGTGCCTCGGTTTCCCTATCTGTAGAGTGGGGACAATGGTACCTAACTAATAGGGTTGCACTTAAGGATTAAGTGAGCTAATTCATGTGAAGAACTCTGGCACAGGTAAACCCCCAAGCAATGCTATCTGTCACTGCTATTGTTAAATTCCAGTAACCACCATTTACTAGCTTTATGACCTTGGTCATTCTTTCTCAACCCCTCTGAACCAGTTTTCTTACTTCTGCAAGATTATTGTGAGGATTAAAATAGATAATACATATAAAGCACATGTTAGGTTATCAACAAATGTTAATTATCTCCATGGTCCAATATCAGCCTTAAAACAATAAGGCAACTCTTTGGCACCAAACTCTGGCTCTATAGTGGATATTTTGGCTTTATTTTTATTTTATTTTTTTAAGATTTTATTTTTTCATAGAGACAGAGAGAGAGGGGCAGAGACACAGGCAGAGGGAGAAGCAGGCTCCTTACAGGAAGCCTGACGTGGGACTCCTCCGGGGTCTCCAGGATCACACCCCAGGCTGCAGGCGGCGCTAAACCGCTGCGCCACCGGGGCTGCCCTGTTTTTTATTTTTTTTAAAAAAAAAATATTTTGTTTATTTGACACACAAAGAGAGGCAGAGACATAGGAAGAGGGAGAAGTCGTCTCCCTGTGGGGAGCCCAATGCAGGACTTGATCCTAGGAGCCCGGGATCACAACCTGAACCAAAGGCAGATGCTCAACCACTGAGCCACCCAGGTGCCCCGAGATTTTTTCCTTTAAGCCTTGAATTTCCTCTGCTCTTTAATCTTACTAGGCCAAGCAACGTCAGTGGATACCATTAAATATCATGTCTGACCAAAGTCATCATGGACAGGACATGTCAACAGGACAGATAAAAGTAAAACAAAATAGAAGAAGAGGAGATAAAGTAAGGGAGTATAGATGGTCTAGACTACTTGAATCATAGCAACTTCTTTTTCGTTCTGTCAGCTAGCCTTCATGCAATCCAAAAATGGCCTGAATGGGCTAGATGGACCAAGATGTAGGTGTTTGGTGCATTTGTATTAGTTCTGAACAAACTCACATACGGCTTTGCTGTAGTTTTTTTTTTTTTTTTTTAAGATTTTATTTATTTATTTATGAGAGAGAGAGAGAGAGAGAGAGGCAGAGAGACAGGCAGAGGGAGAAGCAAGCTCCATGCAGGAAAGCTCAATGTGGGGCTTGATCCCGGTCTCCAGGATCAGGCCCCAGGGCCAAAGGCAGTGCTAAACTGCTGAGCCACCCCAGCTGCCCCCTTTCTGATGTTTTCTAAGTAGTCTGCTCCACTCTGTTTTTTGGATTGCTAGGATGAACAGGAGCCACACCACATTTTGTTAGTTTGGTTATGATTAAGTCCTGTCTTTGGTCCTTCCCTCTGTCTCTTTGGCTGCAGCTGTGTCCTTCCAAAGCCCTTTAGGGCTCTCTTTGATCCTTAATCCAGTGGCCATCCCTTCATTTCCCCAACTACCAACCAGGTTCCTTATCCCTGCCCATGAGTGTTGTGTATATTGCATTACAGAGTTTGATCACCATCATCACATGTGCCCTTTGGGAGTGCCAGGCATTTTCCCACACACCAGCAACCACTTTTCTTCTTGTCGGGAGAAGACGTCCTTGGGGAATATTGCGAAAGGGAAGACTTTGGGGCTGGGTTTGGGCCAGTCTCCTAGTCCTGCCCTTCCCTTGATTGATGCTCTGGGTGAGGTGTATACCTCCGGCCTGGACTGAGCGCTCATCTCAACTCTCCGCACCATCATCATGTCTAGCTGCTGCTTCTTCCTGAAGGCACTTCTTGCTCTTGGGTCCCTGACATCCTGGGTGGCTGCAGGAGAGCATGGTGAGCTATTATGTGGGATCCCTGGCTGACAGTAACAGAAAATAACTAAGAATAAGTCATCCCTTTCCTCATCCTGGAGTGAGAGTCCTCATTTGTGGAGATGGTCATATCTGTAGGTCAGGATTGGATGCAAAGATTCTCAGGACAGCTTGACAGGGTAGGTCTTCTTGGTTTTCTTTACTCTCTCTGGACAAGGAGGTAGGACTTCCAGTCTGGCTTACTAGAGGTTCTAGCTTTTCCCTAGTGCTCTTTAAATGTGAACAGGATCAACCCCAACCTTTCCTTCTCTTTATCTACAAAGTGGCTGGACATTCAGTAGTGGTAGGTGAGTGTCAGTGGTTGTGTTGGGGGAGGGGAAAGGTATTTTGGATAGGAAAGTTTGGAGAGGTTGAACATCCTTGAAGTGCACTTGGCTTCTATTCCCCATCTTTTGAGGCTTAGCTAGTCACTCCAACCTTGTGTGATATCTTTTGCAGTGAAAGAAGGAGAATGCCCTCCTGATAAGAACCCATGTAAAGAGCTGTGCCAGGGGGATGAATCGTGTCTGGCTGGGCAGAAGTGCTGCAGCACTGGCTGTGGTCGGGTCTGCCAAGGAGGCATTCCAGAGGGTATGTTGACTGGAGGGGCAAAATCCAAGTGTGCTTCCTGACCTTGCCTCTGGGCTAGAAAGACCCAGAGAGCCTCCAACGTCCTAGATAGGCTCTTGAAATCTAGCTTGCCTGAAGTGCCTCATCTCCCTTTTGGAGTTTCATCTTCAATCACTGAGTCCTCAGTTCTTTGTCTTCTATCAGGAAAGAACACACAACTGACGATCTCTTTTTTTTTTCTGACGATCTCTTTTATTTGAACTCAGGGCTCCTGCGAAGGCTGGAGGGCAAAGTTGTGAGGGGAAGCCTGTTAGAGGTAGTTATCAAAAGAGTAGACCCCGAGCCAGGCTGAATAAGACTTAAACAGCCTTTTACCTCGATTTCCTCATCTGTAAAATGGGGATAATTGTTTGCACCTCTTGGAATTGCTGTGAGTTTCAAATGAGAGGTTCCTGGCACAAAGTGAACTCAGTAAATGTGAGCTCTTATCATTGTTACTGTCTCTGCTGTAGCGCCAGGGTTGAGAGTCCCAAAGAAGCTCGGGGGTTCCTTCCTTTAAATCTCCCTTTTGCTACACCTATGGGTGCCACCAGGCACTTCTCTCTCTCTCTTCTCTTTATGGCTGTCTCCCTTTTTTGCTACAGGGAGGAAAGGAGATTGCCCCAGGGCTGTTCGGAAACAATCCTGTTTTCAAAGGTGCGTCACTGATGAGACTTGTCCGGGTATAAAGAAATGCTGCACGTTTGGCTGCAACAAGAGCTGTGTGGTCCCAGTCCCTAAGCCAAAGCTGGGTAAGAAACACTACCCCGGGGCCCATGGGCTCTTTGGCCTGAGTCCTTCTTTCTCAAATAAGTCTGCACCATCTTATTGTTGGTTTTACTTTACTTTGAACAACAAAAATTAAGTGGCTGCCATATTCTGAGAACTTTTCTAAAAAATGATAGACAAAGGGTCAGCCATTGATGATCTGGGAATGGGGTCCAGGCAGGCAGAGGAGGCTGCTAGAAGGAGGATCGTGGCATGCAGAGCTTTCTGCCCTATTGCTTGCCTCCTCTTTTGGTCCCTGAGAGGCCTCCAAAAGGTATCAGAAATTGATGATGCATCTTCCGTAGCTTCCCCTTCTCATTTCCCTCTTGTTTCTGGATTTTTATGGTTTATTTGCTTGTTTGTGCTTCCACATATATTTTGTTATCATATTGTCCATCACTACCTCCTTCCTCTCAAATAGGAGGGCTGCTTTTATTGGAGATGTGTTAGATGTATAAATTAATTTCAGGAGTGCCTGAGTGGCTCAGGTTAAGTATCTGTCTTCAGCTCAGGTCATGATCCCAGGGTTTTGGGAGCCCAACGTGGGCTCAGCAGGGAGCCTGCTTCTCCCTCTCCCTCTGCTACTTTCTCCTCCCATGCTCTTTCTCTCTCAAATTAATAAATCTTAAAAAAATTAATTTAGGGAAAGCTGACATTTTTATGTGAATCTTTATGTCTTCCCATTGTCCATGTGCATTTGGTGTATTTCATAGTTTTCAAATACTTCTTGATAAGTTAATGCCTAGGTTGTTTTATTTTTTTCTCATCTGCATTAAATGAGGTCTTAATTTACACCTTCCATTATGTTTTCTAAAGAAACTGGAACCATTCTCTCTGAGGGCATGTGGCAGCTATTCCAGTAGAAAAGCCTAGATTTTGGTAATCAGAGAGCTGGGTTCAAGCCTGAGGCTCACCAGTTACTGGCCAGCAGGTCCCTGGCCAAGTGTCTTCTGCTTCCCCGAGCCTCAGTTCCCTTCTTTGTAAAATGGAAAGAATAAGCCTTGGAGGTTGTTGTAAAGATGCAAAGTGTGTAAAGTGTTTAGCCCTCAGGAGACATCAGCTTCCTTCCTGTTGCCTGCTAAGGTGGGCTTTATTAGGAGTGCAGTTGCTTACCAGCCCCTTTTATCAAGAACAAGGATTCCTCTTCCTGTGGAAGACTCTGGAACTCCACAGCATGTGACCACCTCTTTCTTTCCAGCCAAACCTCCCCAGGTAGCGGGCCTCTTCTCTGGACCTTGTGGGGCTGTGTTTGGCCTGGACAGCTCTCTTGGGCTCCCTGCCCATTAGAGAGAATAGAGGGTTGTACTCCTTGCCAGGACTCTTGCGGCCCAGCTTTGGAACCAGAGCCTGGGAACCTGTGTCAGGCCAGTCACTCACTGCCAGCCTGTAAGGCCCAGCACAGTCTTCCAGTGTGTGAGGCTGATGGCTGAGTCATGGGGGCTGAGGGTGAGGCTGGCACCTAGGCCAGGCCCTTTGTGAGCTGCTTTGGCCCTTGGCCAGCCCAGATGGGGCTTCTTCTTTCCTTGGAGCCAGGCAGCCTGCAATAGTGACCTCCCTGCAGATCTCCCAGAGTATACTTACTGGCTGAGCGGGCTTCCTAGTCTGGCGAGAGTAGTTAATGACCTGTCTACGGCTCCAGGCCTGGGCTGAGCTACTCCATGGGACAGGAAGCTGTCAGTCCTGGGCTCTGAACAGTTCCTGCTTTCCCTCGGCTCTGACATTGCCAGAGGTTTACGTAGCCAGTTCTAGTCTGTTTGGTAAGGTGGGGGGACAGGCTGGCTGAGGGTTCAGAGTAGACCCTGGGACCTGCTCAGGTGGGGCAGTTCTGGTTTGAGCATGCAAGTGAACCTTGGCTTCTAACTGCTTGCTGTGTGGCCTCAGGCAAATCCTTTTAGCTCTCTGAACCTCACCTTTGTCCTCTGTACAGTGGAGATAAGCTTATTTACCTCAAAGAGTGATAATTTGGTGTCTTAGTCCTTTGGGCTGCTAGAACAGAATTCCATAGACTGGGTGGCTTATGAATAACAGAAATTTATTTCTTATAGTTCTGGAGGCTGAGAAGCCCAAGGTTAAGGTGCCAGCAGATTCAGTGCCTGGAGAGAGCCAGCTTCCTGGTTCACATACTGCCATGTTTTCACTGAGCCCTTACACGGTGAAAGGGCAATATGAGCATTGTCCTATTCATGGGGGGCCCCCCTCCCAAAGCACGCATCTCTGAAACACATATTAGGGGTTAGATTTCAAGACATGAATCCTGGGGGAACACAACATTCAGCCTATATCATACAGTTTAGAAGACTGTATTTTATTTTATTTATTTTTAAAATATTTTATTTTTTTATTCATGAGAGACACACTGAGAGGCAGAAACATAGGCAGAGGGAGAAGCAGGCTCCCTATGGGGAGCCTGATGTAGGACTCAATCCTGGGACTCCGGGATCATGCCCTGAGATGAAGGCAGATGCTCAACCACTGGGCCACCCAGGCATCCCAAGAAGAAATTTATTTTAAAAGCCTATAGAAAGCCTGCCAAATAATGCTCAGCAGCTCATGCTGTGATGCACAGCACCTCTCTGCTCACGTTCCCTCCTGCCATCTGAAGTCAGATCTGTGTGTCCCCTCCCTCACTACTTATCAAGTGTCTGCAGCTGGCATTATGTGTGTCCGGTGTGAGCAAGGCAGCCGAGGTTATAAATAATAGGCATAGATTGTGATGAGAGCTGTGAAGGAAAATCAAAGAGAGCTATCAGGGAGGTGTCATTTTAACCTGCAGGATGAGAGAGAGCTGGCTGTAGGGTGTGTGAAGAGTAGGAAAGAGCTTACTGATTCAAGGAAGTGAAAGGAGGTCAGTGGAGTTGGAGAAAAGAGAAAGGGAAGGAGGAGGAAAGTGGCTCCGGTTAGGGAGAGTCCAGACCTCCAGTGAGTCTCTGGGACCTCTGTCAAAGCCCTTGTTCTAAGTGCACTGGGAAGCCTTTGCAAGGCTTATGAAAGCAGAGAGGAGAGGCCTAGTCTGGTTTTCGTTTTACTTTATTTTATTTTATTTATTAATTTTAAAGATTTTATTTATTCATGACACAGAGAGAGAGAGAGAGAGAGAGAGGCAGAGACACAGGCAGAGGGAGAAGCAGGCTCCATGTAGGGAGCCTGACGTGGGACTCGATCCCGGGGCCCCAGGATCACATCCCAGGCTGAAGGCAGCGCTAAACTGCTGAGCCACCCAGGCTGCCCTGTTTTACTTTATTTAAAAAGATTTTGTGTATTTATTTTATATATATATATATAGAGAGAGAGAGTGTGTGCTAGAAGGATGAGGAGCAGAGGCAGAAGGAGAGGGAGATAATTTCCAGTGGACTCCATACTGAGCACAGAGCCCAATGCAGGGCTGGATTGCATGCCCCAAGATCACGACCTGGGCCCAAACTAACAGTTGGACACTTAACTGCCCAAGTTACCCAGGTGCCCCTTGGTTTTAATTAATTAGTTAATTAATTTTATTATTTTTAAAGATTTTACTTATTCATGAGAGACACAGAGAGGCAGAGACATAGGCAGAGGGAGAAGCAGGCTCCCCGTGGAGAGCCTTATGCAGGACTCGATCCCAGAACCCCGGGATCACAACCTGAGCCAAAGGCAGACACTCAACCACTGAGTCACCAAGGTGCCCCTGGTTTTCTTTTTTTAAATATATGTATATTTTATTTATTTGAAAATAAGCACTCTGCTGGTGTGTGAAGAAGAGATGGAGACAAATGTAGCAGATGGCAGGCCCATTAAGAGGCAGTTGAGGCAGGCTTGGGGGGAAGGTGAGCACAGCTTAGACCAGGGTGGTGATGGTGTGGACAGGGAAAAGTGACAGACTTGAAATACTTTTAAGGTAGAGTTGACAAGACTAAGTGAAGAAATAAGTGGATGTGTGTGCTGAGGGAGAGGAAGTGTCAAGAGCTGTACTAAAGTGTTTGACTTGAGTAGTTGAGTGATGGGAGGTCTTGGAGGTAAGAGGTTTTGGAGCAAAGATGCAGATTACAGCCTAAGAAACGACTCTCCTTTGGCTACCTTAAGGCGCCTCCCCTCCCCCATGAAACCCAGTGACCCATTGTTTTGCTTATTACAACCTGTGAATTATATCCTTTGGGTGGATGGATGGCATGGGCTTCCTGTGTGTTTGGATGACCTTTTCCTGAAACCTCACTGCTGGTTGTTCAGAAAAGAGTTAACATAGCAGGCCTGAGATTGATATTCTTAGAAAGGTCTACTTGCAAGACCGGACTTGAC
Organism: Vulpes lagopus; assembly: GCF_018345385.1. Classification (NCBI taxonomy): domain Eukaryota; kingdom Metazoa; phylum Chordata; class Mammalia; order Carnivora; family Canidae; genus Vulpes; species Vulpes lagopus. The sequence goes on from NC_054841.1 coordinate 14,690,032, forward strand.
TGGCTTCTGGGAACTTAGATTTTGAGAGTGTTCCTACTACCCTAACTGGTAAGAATCATACCTGCTAGGGCAGCCCTGGTGGCACAGCGGTTTAGTGCCGCCTGCAGCCCGGGGTGTGATCCTGGAGACCCAGGATGGAGTCCCACGTCGGGCTCCCTGCATGGAGCCTGCTTCTCTCTCTGCCCCTGTCTCTGCCTCTCTTTCACTCTCTCTGAATAAATAAATAAATAAATCTTAAAAAAAAAATCATACCTGCTAAGCAGAGAGTGCCCAATAAAAACCCCAGGTCTCTAATGAGCTTCCCTGGTTAACAACACTTCACACTGTGTTGTCATGACTTATAGGAATCCACTAGAAGAGGACTCATGGAAGCATGTGCTTGATTTCCTCTAGACTTTGCCTCATGCACCCTTTCCCTGAGATGATTTTGCTTTATATCTTTTCCTGTAATATAGCGTGGTCATGAGTACAACTGTATACTGAGTCTTGTGAGTCGTAACACATCACCCAACCTAGGAGTTGTCTTGGAGACTCCCAACACACTGGTTTCTTGCTAGGTTTTACTAATCCCTGCAATTCTCTACCACTGGGTCTTCACTTTTGTCAGAATACAGCTGAATGAGTCCTAGCTATTTCTTTTTTAAAAGATTTTATTTATTTACTTTGAGGGTGGAGGGGGGAGCAGGGTGGGGGGGAGGGGAAGAGGGAGATGGAGAAGCTGAGCAGGGAACCTGAGACCCAGGGGGCTCTATACCCAGGACCCTGAGACCATGACCCAAATGGGATGCAGATGCTTAACTGACTGAGCCATCCAGGTGCCCCATGACTGAGTCTCAGCTCTTGTTCTTGTGTAATCCTTGTAGAGTGTAGGGAATCATAATGAGTGGCTTAAAGGACCACATCATTGGTCCTAGTGTCAGAGCTGGGAATTTGGGAACCAATTCTGCCACCATTGACCTCAGGCCAATCCTATCCCTTTACTGGCTGTCTGGCTGTCTATTTGCAAGAGGAGTAGGTTTGATAACTCAGAGAGTCCTTGGCTTAAGAAGTTTTGGGATTTCACTTTTCAACTAGCGCCACTGTCCTTCCCTCAGGTATAGTGGAAGGTTACAGCCAGGGTAATAGTAAAGTCTAAGAGTATTTCCTGGGCTTCAGCTTTTTATTCCACTTTTTTTTGGTGATATCTTGGGTCTTGGGATAGGGGTATATTTGCAGGGTGGGGATGACCATTCCCATTCTGACTCTCATTCCTGTTTGTCATCCTGATTCCTGGTAAGATAACTGTGAGGTGCCTGGAAACCATGTGGTATGAGGAACTGAGCTTACCTAGTTTGGGAAAGCTGAGACAGTGAGAGGCAGAGGATCCTGTCTAGGCTGATGGCACAAGCCATGTTTTCACAAGGTCTCTGGACATAGGACCTGGACCAATGGACAGAACTTCTAGACAGCCAGATTTCAGCTGAGGATAAAGTATAAGGATGGGGGTGCCTGGGTGACTCAGTTGGTTAACTGACTCTTGATTTAGGCTCAGGTCATGGTCTCAGGGTCATGAGATTGAGCCGTGCATTAGGCTCTGTGCTCAGTGTGGGGTCTGCCTGAGGTTCTCTCTCACTCTCCCTCTGTCCCTCCTGCTCATGTGCTCTTTCTCAAATAAATAAATTAATCTTAAAAAAAAAAAGTATAATGATGGCATAGTCTGGCTTGGAGGTTGTGAGGCCCCCTGGATTCCAGCATTTGAGCTGAGAGTAGGGAATTATTTGGCAGGGATTCAGGCATCAGACATGGGTGATGTAGTGGGTGGCCATGGTGGGCACTGGTCAAAGGACACGTTCTGACCCTCAGGGCTTCAGCCTATTCCCCAAGAGTCTCTTCACTGTCTGGTATTTGACACAACCCCAGGGACCTCAAGGAAGTCTGGCCTGGAAGAGAGTAGAGGTTTGGTCTTTATGCCTGGTCCTCAGTATGAGCTGGTATTGGTCACTTCAGGGCCAAGCTCAGCAAAATCGTATCTGGGAAGTGTTCTGCTCAGTGTAATTCCATGAAAAGTTAAAGTTGCTAGGTTTTTCCCACCAGAGAGATTTTTTTTAATGTCCCCAGCCTTCTCAACTGTGGGATGAAAGACTTTGCTCTTTGTTAAATAGATTTTAGTGTTCATCTGGCAGGTGGGGAGGTGTGGAGGGGTACATCTGGCAGTGACCATATTTTCTGGATTAAAAAATAAGATTTGATGTGCTCTGACAATGGCATAGAACCTTTGAAATAGGGGCTGTTCAGGAAAATCCTGTGATGCAGGGTTATTAGACCATGATTGTTTAGCTGTACGTGTTTTCCTTGGAGTCCAACACTTGCCTTTTCCATCATGGCAGACTTCCCAGAGCCAGACATATGCAATTATTACATGTCCCTACTCAAGGGCACTGGGCCAGTCCTGCGTTGGTTTTCTACAATGCTTTTAATAGCCTGCCTCTTCTTTTCTCCACTTAAAAAAACCTGAAATAAACACTGAGATGAATGAGTCATGGCAAGTCAATTTGGCTTGGATGAGGCTTCCTAGGGAGTGCCTGCTCCAGAGGACCTGGCCTGGTGCCTGCATGTTTTAAGGATGGTGTAGTAGAAAGAGTGCTTCCTTGCAAACCAAGAGGCTGAGTTTTGTCCTGCTTTCCTGCTGACTCACTCTGTAGTTCTGGGCAAACCCCTTCTCTTCTCTGAGCCTTATTATCTTCAGAGGGGTGGTGAAGGAGTGCATCATGGATGTGCTTGGCTCTGTACAACAGAAAATTAACCAAATAGGGATTCATTTTTCTCATATAAGAAGAAGTCCTGAAGTAGGGACCAGGGCTGGGGTGGTGGCTCCATGATGCTAACAAGGATGAGGTTGTTTATTTTCCTTCTCCTTTGCATTCCATAGCTCCATCCTCAGTCTAGTTGCCCCCCATGGTTGAAAGAAGACGGCTCTATCTCCCTGTGTTATGTCTGTCTTTGCACTGGAAGAAAGAGAAGCCAGGGGGCAGTTTGAAAGGTGCATTATCTGGGTCAGAATGCAAAAGTTTTCCCAGCTTATGTCTTAGTTTGTAGTCTCTCCTAGTTACAAGGTAATTTGGGGAAGCAAATCATTGTAGCTGGCCAGGCTCATTGCCTCACAACAAACCTGCGGTTTTATTAGCAGGTGTTTCAGTTATCCATGGCTGCATAACAAGCACTCTCCAAACTTAGTGGCTTATGATAACAGCATTTGACTCTTTCTCACAGCTGGCCCAAACAGGCTCAGCTGGGCAGTTCTTATAGCCACATGGCACAGCTAGGTCACTCACGTAGCTGCATGTAGCTGGTAGCTCAGCCGGGAAGTTGATGATGGCTGGACCTTTCAGGATGCTTCTCTTCATCCAGCTTCTCTCGCTATGGGATATCTCATCATTCCACAGTTGAGCCCAAGCCGCTTCATGGTGTAGCAGCCGGTTTCCAAGGGGGGGCGCTGTTTCCCAAGCCCCAATATACAAGTGCTTATCCAGCCTTTGCTCTCATCATACTTGATGGTGTCCTGTTAGTCAAAGCAAGTCACACAGTCCAGCCCAGAGACAATATAGGAGGTGTGGTTCACTGGGGACCACCACCATGGATGTCTACCACAGGAAGGAGGGAGAAAGAGTGAATATGGGGTGGGCAATAGGTCTGTTAGCCATAGTAGGTTAGAGCTCAACAGTGTTTTCCAGACTGTGAGTCTTGAGATTAGTTTAGTAGTTGAGGACCAGCATTTGAAAAAATACATAGAAAGACTATAGAGTATATAGATATATGCACATATATATATATATAAAGTTTAAGCATGTCTATGGATTAATATACACAATGAAGAATGTAATTTTGCACTCAAGAATCACAGTGAAAACAACTGGAAACACTGGACTTGAACACCTCTGGGCCCCATGCTCTGATTCTATTGCAGAGTCTGGTGGTGAATGTCCTGCTGACCCCCTTCCATGTGAGGAGCTGTGTGACAGGGATGAGTCCTGTCCCCAGGGGCAAAAATGCTGTAGCACCGGCTGTGGGCACGCCTGCCGCGGAGACATTAAGGGAGGTATGTTGGCTCTTTGGGGAAGAAATCCTTGAGTTCCACGGTTGGTTGGGGAGGGAGCCGTTGGTGGCCTTATTGTCTTTCCCTTCCTGGGGGGAGTCAGAGTTCTCATCCTTCCTGTCCTCCTAGCCTCCAGCCCAAAGCCACCCTTCCTCAGGCTCCGGAGCCCATGCTGGCATTTTAAGAACTAGGGGAAGGCAGTGTGGGTTAGTAGGAAAAGTTCTGAGGTTGGAAGACTGGTAGCATGGCTGCTGGTCTTGGTCCCACTGCTGACTGGCTCCGTGGCCTTGGGGAAGCAAACTCTCATTGAGCCAGTTTCTTCCTCAGTAAAATGAGGGAACTGCCCAAGATCATGGTTTTCTGATCAAATTCTTAGGAACATATCTGCAACAGATAAAAGCATTCCTGATCTGATTTGTTTCAAAAAATATATATTTAAACAAATCCATATTTTTGAATGCTCCTTTTATACCAGGTGCTGTGGAACTCCCATTTCAGAATCACTGGCTCAGGTGTGTGTGTGTGTGTATGTGTGTGTGTGTGTGTGTGTGTTTTAAAGATTTTATTTATTTATTCATGAGAGACACAGGCAGAGGGAAAAGCAGGCTCTTTGCAGGGAGCCCGATATGGGATTTGATCCCCAGACCTCAGGATCACAACCTGAGCCAAAGGCAGATGCTCACCTGCTGAGCCACCCAGGCATCCCTCAGATGTGGTTTTTAGACAACATGTAGATTCCCAGGCAGTGTTCAAGGTTCTGAAGACATATTCTTGAAATTATGTAGTTTATCAGTGAAGGTAGATCAGATCAGGAATTGTAATAAATCTTGATGAGAGGAGCACAACCCAGGGCACCAAGCCTTGTCTGGGATGGCAGAGGAGGCCTCCCTGAGGAAGTGACCCTGAGAAGCCCAGGCAGAGGGGAGCGAGAAGGGGGCTCCTTGGCACCCCACCCAGCCCCACGCACAGAGATATCAAACCCAGGGACCTCTGGGGAACTCTATGGGGTATCATTTGAAAAGTTTTAGTCCAGATGTTCTCGTGGGCCCCTACTGATTTTCAGAGGCTCTAGCTTCCAGGTTTCCCAGGCAGATCTTTGGTTAAGATCTAGTTACAGTCAGGGATGGATTTCTCTGGAACTTCCAGGTCTCAGTTCTAGCCAGGAACTTGGAGTGGGTGGAGCCGACCGTCCTGTCTCTTTACCTGTGCCTGTTTATCCCGCAGGGCGGGGTGGTGATTGTCCAAACATTTTGGTGGGCCTGTGCATTGTTGGCTGCATGATGGATGAGAACTGCCAGGCTGGGGCAAAATGCTGCAAGTCAGGCTGCGGCCGCTTCTGTTTCTCTCCAGTTCTGCCACCGGAACCAGCCATGAACTCCAACTGGACCTCAGGTCTGATTCTGCATTAGGTGAGTATGGTCTGTCATCACTGATAATAACTGAACTGCTATGTGTAGAGCACTGGGTTAGGTGCTGGGTAGGGGATTTCAGAAGGTCAAGACAAAGTTCTAGTTGGGGAAAAAGATCCTATGTCACAGATGAGAACACTTTTTTATTGACATCATGGTCTTCTAGGCTCTCAGAGTGGGTATGCCTCCTTGGTAGGTTTTCCTGCCTGAAGCAGGATTTGATCTGGGCCTTAGAAGCTAGGCAGGATGTGACAAAGGGAGGACAGCACAGAGAACATGCTGGATGGGTGGTCTGGTGGTTAGCAAAGGCACAAAGGGTGGGATGTATGTGATGTGTTTGGGGAACGGGGTGGGGTGGGTGAGAGTGGGCTGTTTTTGTGTCAGGAGATATAAGGTTGACATCTGAATGAGGAGAGTCTTCACTGCAAGTTTGGACTGGATTGTCTGGGAAGCAGGACACCATTCAAGGCTCTGGGTAGCAACACATGCCGAACTTCTCTAGGGTAGAGGGGAAACATCTCTAGGATGGGGTGAGCCAGGAGGGCACAGCTTTGACCTGATGTTTCTTCTTTTTGTAGAAAGCCCGATGCCTAAGCTGTCCTGATTTATCCTGAGCTGCTTGGTGACTGCAGGGGGCTTGTTTTGGTTGCCAGGAGAGGGTGATGCCCTGGGGCTGTGAGCCTTGTGGGGGCTCTTGTGGCCCTCTTTGCTCTGCTTCTGTTCCTGCTGCTGCCTTGAGCATGGGAAACAGAGTTGTGGGTTTGGGCAATGATGTGCAGTGTCCCCAATAAAGACTTTGCTCACCTTCTTGTCTGTGCTGTTTGAGGGCCAGGATGAGGAGAGAGAGCCAGGGGTCTGAGCATGTTTACAGGATTACAGGATTAAGGCAATCCATCCTTTCTGAGAACACCAAACCTGGGTGCTGCTCAGGTAGGTGAGAGCTCAGCCTAGGCTGACTTGTCACACACAGATGTCTCTCGCAAGCTTCAGGAGTGGGACCATCAGGCTCCTTCTTGGGCCTGCTGACCTTTCTTTTGTTGGAAAGTATGAATGGTGATGGAATGGGGGTGGGCAACTAGTTTACTGTAGTCCCTTGGATGTTCCCACCTTGGAGTTCCTTCCTTGGGGGCCCGTCCCTTAGCTCTAAGACAGGCAGTTTGTCCTCTCTGGGTAGCTTTGCTGTAGGGAGGGGTTGTTCTTAGGGTCTCAGAATATAAACAATTAAAAAAAATAATTTAAAACTGCATACAAAATGGATCACATTCTATGTCTTGGAGAAGTTTATGTCATCACATTATTCTTGTAATGGGACACCGTGAAAATAGCTAATTTAACTAGTCATCTCCTGGTGAACATTAATGCTTGTACCTATAAGTGTTGGCCTACTTTTGCAAGTAAATCTGGGGAAATTCGGATCCCTGGGTGGCGCAGCGGTTTGGCGCCTGCCTTTGGCCCAGGGCGCGATCCTGGAGACCCTGGATCGAATCCCACGTCGGGCTCCCGGTGCATGGAGCCTGTTTCTCCCTCTGCCTATGTCTCTGCCTCTCTCTCTCTGTGTGTGACTATCGTAAATAAATGAAAAATTAAAAAATATATTAAAAAAAAATCTGGGGAAATTCTTTGTAGTAGAATTCTAGTTCCTTCAATAGAGCCTGACCCCAAAAAACGCCCTCAATTAGTGTTTGTTGAATGAATGAATATAATCCCTGAGTCTTTCCATTAGGAATTTGTTGAGCTGCAAGTAATAGAAAACCCAACTAATAGTGGCTTAGCCAATAAAGACATTTAATTTTCTCATATTAGATTTCGGAGAGAGGCTGTGAGGCTGGTCCAGCAGCTCACCCACAATACTAATGAACAGACTCCTTCCTTCCTCCCATACCAATGTCAGTGAGACTGTCACCTGGGATAGTTGCTGCAGATCTGGATGTCATGGCAGGAAGGTTTGTGGTGAGCAGAGTGGTGGAAAGACCTTCACCTCAAATGATGTGCTCCATTTTTAAAAAAATATTTATTTGTTCATGAAGACACAGAGAGGCAGAGGGAGAAGCAGAGCGTGATGTGGGACTTGATTCCAGGACTCCAGGATCACAACCTGAGCCAAAGGCAGACACTCAACCACTGAGCCACCCAGGTGCCCCTGGTGAGCTCCTTTTATTTATTTATTTATTTATTTATTTATTTATTTATTTATTTTTAAATTAATTTTTATTGGTGTTCAATTTACCAACATACAGAAAAACACCCAGTGCTCATCCTGTCAAGTGTCCACCTCAGTGCCCGTCACCCATTCCCCTCCAACACCCGCCCTCCTCCCCCCTTCCACCACCCCTAGTTCGTTTCCCCGAGTTAGGAGTCTTTATGTTCTGTCTCCCTTCCAGATATTTCCCCACATTTCTTCCTGGTGAGCTCCTTTTAATGATGGTGACCATCTTCCCCAGAAGCTGACCCCTCCCCACATTTTCCTCATCCTCTCATTGGCCAGAGGTATTGCCGCCCGGGAGGACAGAGAAGCAAATGTCTGCAAATAGGAAAGGGAAAATGTGACTGTTCTTAGATTATACATGCTTTATCCTTGAAGCTGAGGGAGGGGCCCACCTGGATATAAAAGTCAAGATTCTATTAGCAAGAAAGAAGGGGAGAATGATTTTGGGGTAGGTAAGTAATGAACTGCGTGTGTTTCATGGGGTCAAAGGATATATATGTTCAAAATGTGGACAGCCACAATTGCCAAACTGTGGAAGGAGCCTCGGTGTCCATCGAAAGATGAATGGATAAAGATGATGTGGTCTATGTATACAATGGAATATTACTCAGCCATTAGAAATGACAAATACCCACCATTTGCTTCGACGTGGATGGAACTGGGGGGTATTATGCTGAGTGAAATAAGTCAATCGGAGAAGGACAAACATTATATGGTCTCATTCATTTGGGCAATATAAATAATAGTGAAAGGGAATAGAGGGGAAGGGAGAAGAAATGGGTAGGAAATATCAGAAAGGGAGACAGAACATGGAAGACTCCTACTTCTGGGAAAGAACTAGGGGTGGTGGAAGGAGAGGTGGGCGGGGGGTGGGGGTGACTGATTGGCGGGCACTGAGGGGGCACTTGATGGGATGAGCACTGGGTGTTTTTCTGTATGTTGGCAAATTGAACACCAATAAAAAATAAATTTATTATTAAACAAACAAAAAAAGAAACGATAAATACCCACCATTTGCTTCAACATGGGTGGAACTGGAGGGTATTATGCTGAGTGAAATAAGTCAATCGGAGAAGGACAAACATTATATGGTCTCATTCATTTGGGGAATATAAAAAATAGTGAAAGAGAATAAAGGGGAAAAGAGAAAAAATAAGTGGGAAATATCAGAAAGGGAGACAGAACATGAAAGACTCCTAACTCTGGGAAATGAACTAGGGGTGGTGGAAGGGGAGGTGGGCGGGGGGTGGGGGTGACTGGGTGGCGGACACTGAGGTGGGCACTTGAGGGGATGAGCACTGGGTGCTATTCTGTATGTTGACAAATTGAACACCAATAAAAAATAAATTTATTTAAAAAAAACCCCCAAAACCAAAATGTGGACAGAAATTACTAAGTAGGCAGGGATTTTATAACAAAAAAAAAAGAATAGTGCTCACTTTGAATATTGCAAAAATGTCTTTATAATTCCCAACACTAATGGAAAAAGGTGAGTTACAACTTAACAACAACAACAACAATTTCTAGGTCGTTTGGGTGGCTCATTCTGTTAAGCATCCGACTTAAGTTTCAGCTCAGGTCATGATCTCAGGGATGTGGTATTGAACCCCATGGTGAGCTGAGTCTGCTTAAGACTCTCGCTCCCTCTGCCTGCCCCCTAGATACATAAAAATCTTAAAATAAAAAAAATTTCCACTACCACTATCTTTTTGTGCCCCCTCTCCCCCTGTTTTCACACTAGCCTGTGAAATTCTGGTTTCTCCTGGGTTCTGAACCAAGGAGAACTGAAAGAGATGAGTAGACATGTCTATGTTGCCTGATGCCAGGAGGAGTGGCTGGCATAAGCATCGCAGTGGCCATCCCAGGGACACTCAGGGCTTCAGGCTCAGTGCAAGGAAGTAGGAGGACCCACAGAGTCAGTGTAATAGGCTGCTAAACTTTTGGTAGTTTCCTCTTCCATGGTTTTGCTTGTCATGTTATGATTTATTAAAAAAACAAAACAACACATGCACAACAGTAAAAAAAATCAACACAGAGAAGCTTTTAATGCAAAACAGCAGTCCTGGGATCTTAAAATACTGCTGGGGTGATTTTCTGTTGGGGGTGGGGCTAAGACTGGAAAGGAAGGCCTGAGCCCCAGCACAGCTCAGGCTGAACATTGGGAGAAAGGTCCCTTCCAGATTTTTCCTCCTCATCGGGGGCAGCCCACTCTGTCCACATAGGAGCAATGACATGGGGAAGGGGGAGGGGAGACAGTGAGAGAGAGAGAGAGAGAGAGAGAGAGAGAGAGAAAGCATGAACTGAAGGGCCGAATTTGACCTTGGGATTGTGTTGGAGTTGCACGTCAAGGGTTGAGATGGGGTCCAATTCCATGTCACCCCACCCTCCTCCCAGGCCTTTCTAGGTTGCTTTTCCTACCGTTGTACCCCAAACCAAAGAAGCTATCAGAACCTTTCCTTCCTCAGTTTAAGGACATGTCAGCTTCGGGCCTGGAGGAACAGGCTCAGTGGATCCTGCTCCTATGGACGCCCTAACCTTGCACCCTGAAATTAGCCCTGGCCAGATTGAAAAACACACACACACACACACACACACACACACACACTCCTCCCCACATCCTCAGCTTCCTGTGGCTCACCTTAGGGGGTGAAATCTGAAGCCAGCTCCCCATTCACAGAGGGCCTGGTGAGAGGGAGGGAAGCACAGCTCTGATCAGCAGGTAGCAGGTGTAAGAAGTCAGGGAGCTACCACAAGATGCTTGTTGAGGGCAGCAGATCTTAGCGCCTGCCCACCCACCAGAGCCTTAGCATTTTACAGAGAGGCCTTAATGGGGCTCAGTCACAGGCACCCGTCAGAGGGTCGCAACAACACCTTGCTCCCTCAAGGCTACATCCTGGCAGATGGCTCCCACTGTGGAACATGAGTGGCATGAGTGGTGGTACATTCTAAGGGCAGGGAAGGGGGAGGAGGAGCCTCCCATTGCCCTGGGGTCAACAGGAGGTCATGGCCTCTCTGTGACCTCCAACACTTCCGAACAGTGGGCAGGAATTTCTGGGGCTCTGATACTTCCTGGTCCTCAAGTGTGAGTCACCTGAGATCTGTTCTTTGTTTTTTTTTTGTTTTTTTTTTTAATTTTTATTTATTTATGATAGTCACAGAGAGAGAGAGAGAGAGGCAGAGACACAGGCGGAGGGAGAAGCAGGCTCCATGCACCGAGAGCCTGATGTGGGATTCGATCCCGGGTCTCCAGGATCGCGCCCTGGGCCAAAGGCAGGCGCCAAACCGCTGCGCCACCCAGGGATCCGAGATCTGTTCTTTGACCCGAGTCACTGGGTCTTTCTTCATCCCTTTCCTTGACCATCAGGTGGTGGAAACCCCAGGATGCACACTTGTGTGCCACTTTAGTGATATCACGGGCCCTGGATCCTCTTCCGTGTGCTGCTCTTCTGGGTCTTACTCTCTGGGGGGCATAATGTCATTGGTAAGCAGGATATGTGGGGTGACGTGGCAAAGGGGTGCTCTTGAGGGTGACCTTCCTTTTCCTACCCAAGTTAAGCCCTCTTGTCAAGGGGATTGGTGCCTAGAAGGCCAGATTCCAATAGATTCACAAACATCAGAAAAGAATGAAGAAGGCCCCTGCCAAAGAGTTAACAGCTAACACTGAGTGCCTACCGGGTCCCAAGTGCTGGGCTCAGAACTGGACATGCAGAGAGGCCCTGGGACGTTCTGTGTCTTCCACATGAGCTAAAGAGGAAACTGAGAGCGTTTTTTTTCCCCCCTAAAGATTTATTTATTTATTTATTCATGAGAGACACAGAGAGAGGCAGGCAGAGACATAGGCAGAGGGAGAAGCCCTCTGTGATCCCCGGGACCGTGGGTCCACACCCTGAGCCAAAGGCAGATGCTCAACCACTGAGCCACCCAGGTGTCCCCCGAGAACGTTTAAATAACTTGCCCAAGGGTGACACTGAGGGTGTCACGGGGTAGTTTGACCCTTGGTCTGTGTGACTCCGGCTATTTTGGTATGCTACTTTCTCTCACTGTGAAATGGCGGTAGGCAAGTGGTTTGGGATCAACTGCGACAGTTTGAGAAGTAAGAAAAGAGGGATAGGCAGGGGTAACTCTGGGTGCCAGTCCAGACTGGCTCCATGAGCTGGGGCAGGGTGCTCCCTCTGTAGGGAGGGAGGGAGGGAAGGAGGGAGAGAAGGAGAGGGAGGGAGACTAAGAGAAAGAGAAGGGGATAACCTGAGTTAAAGTCCCTTCCAGCCCTGGGACTCTAGGGTCGAGCAGGTCCCGGGAGGAAGGAGCTTGGCCCTGGAAATCTGTGACCTATTCATACCCTCCCTTTCATCTTTCTCATTCATTTTCTGGTCACTCTGCCCTCCTGGTCTTACATACCCATATCGGATAGCAGTTCTTGAATCGTTTTCTTCCAACAGTGACCTGGGCCCTGGCTCCCGCCTGAAGCAGGACACTGTGTAACCAGGGCAGGCAAATGAAATGCAGTTTGTGAGGGTGGGGGCAGAGCCCAGACCGTGAAAACATGGGGTGCGGGTATTCAGCGAGGGCTCGAGGCCTAAGAGGAGTGGTGAGGAGCTCAGATGCTCCTCTCCTCAGACCCTGAGCTCAGCTGTTTTGGGGACACTTGGGGAAACAACAATGGGTGGGGGAGTTTTGAGTGGGAACAATTGTTGGCTGGGTGCCTTTATTCTCAAAGCCACCAGAGGGCAGCAGAGGTCTAAATAACAGACCATTTCCAGGCAGGAGAAAGGAACCTAAAATCTAGAAGCCTAGTTAAGGGAAAAGTTCAGTACTGTCTGAGTTCTTCCCAGCTTTTTCCAGTCACTATGAGAAAAAGTTACAGCTGGCTCTATACTCCAGATTCCTACTGAATTGCACTTAATCAATTATAAGACCTACTATGTGTTTTTAAAAAAGATTTAATTAATTAATTTATTTGACAGAGAAAGAGAGAGAACAAACACAAGCATCAGGGAGGAGTGGGGGGAGAGGGAGAAAACTCCCCACTGAGCAGGGACCCCGATGTGGGACTCCTTCCCAGGACCCAGGGATCATGACCTGAGCTGAAAGCAGACACTTAACCCACTGAGTCACTCAGGCACCCCTATAAGACCTAATGTTATGTCCTTTCTTTTCATACCTTGTGGAATGACTGCCATTTGGTAACACTTACATTGTATCACTTATGATCCCCTTGTATCAGTGTTTCTTGTATAAAGTCACAGAGGGAAAGTTCTTTGTGGAGCTCAAGATCAGGAGAAAGTTTCCTTCTGACCGTGAGCCATTCTGAGAATGGGCAGGGAAGTCACTGGCATCTCCTCTGTTGCTGACCCCTGTGGAAAAGTGTTTCATTTTTGCTGTGGCTACCAGGACGCCAAGAGCTTGGGTTTTGCAGTAAGGTCTGGGTTTGAATATGAACTCTTCTGCTGCTTGTTAGCTCTGTGCGATATGAATGAGGACAATAACATTATCACATTGCCCACCTCACAGGATTGCTGAGTGAATACATAAAGAGAGCACTTAGCACAGAGCCTGACACAAAAGGAACATTCAGTGATGGTTATTCACGTTTTCCTGGAAAAATTAATCTCTTGGCTCTCTTTTACTCTTGGTATAATGATTTTCAGTTTCCTGTAATCTACTTTATAGTATTAAGTTCCTCTAATCCTGCTTGGCAGATGGTGTGGTATACATGCATGAGAGGTTAGCATCTGTGGAATGTGTGGGCAGAAAGAAACATCTAGAACAGCGCTCTCCAAGAGAAATATAATGCAAGTCACATACGTAATTTCAGGTTTTCCAGTGGCAAAATTAAAAAAGTAAAAAGTTTGGTGTCTCCTCAAAAAGTTAACATGGAATTACCATACGACCCAGTGATTCCACTCTCAGGTATAGAACTAAATGAATAGAAAACAGGTGTTCAACCCAAAACTTGTACTTGAATGTTTGCAGAATGCCGTTTGCAATAGCCAGAAGGTGGAAGCAAAGCAGATGTCCATCAGAGGATATATAGATAAAAAACCCAAAATGTAGCCTAACCCTCCAATGGAGTAGTATTCAGCCATGAAAAGGGCTGAAGTACTGACACTTGCTACAACTTGACGAGCCGCCTCACAAACATTGTGTTGAGTGAACGAAGCCAGACACAGAAGGCCACCTCCTGAAGGCTTCCATTCATAAGAAATACTTAAGTTATGCAGACCCATACAGACAGGAAGCAGAATAGAGGTTGCCAGAGGCTAGTTTTAGAGCAGAGTTACTTGAGAGGGCTTGTCAATGTGCAGATTCCCAAATTTCATCCCAGATATTTTGATTCAATTGGTCAAAGGTGGGGCAGGCCAAAGGAACTGCTGGTTTGTCCACTAGTAGCTACATTTTATATTATTAATAATAATAATAATAAATTTATTTTTTATTGGTGTTCAATTTGCCAACATACAGAATAACACCCAGTGCTCATCCCATCAAGTGCCCCCCTCAGTGCCTGCCACCCAGTCACCCCCACCCCCCGCCCTCCTCCCCTTCCACCACCCCTAGTTCATTTCCCAGAGTTAGGAGTCTTCCATGTTCTGTCTCCCTTTCTGATATTTCCTACCCATTTCTTCTCCCTTCCCCTCTATTCCCTTTCACTATTATTTATATTATTTTTAAAGATCTTATTTATTTATCTGGGAGAGAGAGAGAGAGCGAGTGTACCCATGAGCAGGGTGAGGGGGAGGGGTTGGGACAAAAGGAGAAACTGACTCCCTGTTGAGCAGGGATCCCAATGCAGGGCTCAATTCTAGGACTCTGAGGTCGTGACCGGAGCCAAAGGCACATGCTTAGCTCACTGAACCACCCAGATGCCCCTAGGAGCTACATTTTAAAAAATGTTCATCAGGGAATTCTCATGGATGATCTGGTTTGGTAATCTCTGAATTAGAAGTTTGTGAAAGCCCCTCCCAGCTCTGAGGATATCTGAACCCAACTCGGTAACCTCAAACGTTCATCCTTCCTTTACCTCTTCCGTGTTTTTCTTTCTTCTTCAGTTTTCTTGCATTGTCAGAGCTGCTGATATGCTTGGGATCATACATCTTTTTTTGTTTTTCTTTTCCTCTTCCCCTCTGTCCCTTCTCCCTCCTCCTCCTTTTCCAGTTTCTTATTTTTTGAGAAAGGATGCGTGATCACCATTGAGATATTCAAACAACATGGAAAAGTCCAAAGAGAAGGATCTCCCACCCATAGATTACCATTGCTAACTGGTGCGCATCCCTCCTGCCTTACCCTTAGGTACTCACGCAAACGTTGATAGGATAGCAAGAATGGGAAGGAAGTTCCTGCTGTTCTACAGTAGGCTTTTGTCACTCAACAGTATGTCATAGATAGACATGATTTTTAAAAAAGGTTTATTTATTGGAGACAGAGAGGGTGTGAATAGGGGGAGTGGCAGAAGCAGACTCTCCTGAATGCGGAGCTGCTTCAGGGCTCAATCTCATGATCCATGAGATCATGACCTGAGCTGAAACCAAGAGTTGTCTGCCAAACTGACTGAGCCACTCAGTTGCCCTGATAGACATGATTTTTAATTGTTAAAGTATTAGTGAAAAAAATACATATGGATGTTTTATATTTAACAAGACCCCATAACTTTGTAGCTGCTCCTTGACTTGTTCCCCATGCTCTTTGCCAATCAGCTTCAAAGGCTTTTACTTTCAATCTTACTGCGATTAAACCAGTAAGTGTTTATAAACAGCAAAGGCTCTGTTTTTTGCAACACTTCTTAGGCTTGCAGGTAGATAATTACAGATGTTTCTTGATATATGATGGTCCTGATTTTAATTTTTAGGTTCTCCTGTTCTGCAGCACACTCCATTTTATAGGTTATGTCTTTCCATTTTTAATATTTTCCCAGTTTTAACATTTTTTTGGTCTTTTTTAAAAATTTTTATTTATTTATGATAGTCACAGAGAGACAGAGAGAGAGGCAGAGGCACAGGCAGAGGGAGAAACAGGCTCCATGCACCAGGAGCCTGATGTGGGACTCGATCCCGGGTCTCCAGGATCGCGCCCTGGGCCAAAGGCAAGCGCCAAACCACTGCGCCACCCAGGGATCCCTTTTTTGGTCTTTTGAATATAGGCTTCTTTTTTCACCATTCTCTCCCCCAGGGCCATATAGAAGCAATCCAATCTCTTCTCTCTCCCTTGTTTTCTTCTGCCTTCTTAGCACTGATACTCAAAACTAAAGCAAGCTTGCTTCAATACCCATCCAGTGGTCTAGATCATTGGGCTCCTAATAATGAGCAGTTTGTATCAGTGATACAAAATTTTCATTTAGAGTAAATGAAAATAGTTTTCTTTCTGGTTTTTCAGATTACAAATTCTAGTAAAGTTCATTAAAGCTGAACTTTACTTTGCTGATGCGTTACATGTATGCTTAGTGTGCTTAGTGGCTAGGTGAGTCCACCCTTCCTTGGAATGGGACTCTCATCTGACTAGGTACTTGTGGGTCAGTATTCTCAGTTACTTGCAACAGAAAGATACTGGCTGACTCAAGCAAACAAGAAAGATTTTGATACTCATGCTATTCATGGAAAGGTGGGGTTCCATGTTTGGGAACTGGTGGTGCTGTGGAGGGTCAAGAAAGAAGAAGCATGTCCTCTAAGCAGGAAGGTTACCCAGATGGGGTTCTGGTGGTACTGCTGTAACAGTGATGTTCCCTTTCTCCTATGTCTTTCTCTTAAGATTTAGATTTTCTGAGAGACAAAGGTCATGATTCCTGATTAAGGGTTTCTCAACCTTGGTTCTACTATTATTTTAGACTGGATACTTCTTTTAATTATTATTATTTTTAAATATTTTATTTATTTATTTAAGAGAGAGAGAGAGAGAGAGAGAGAGAGAATGCAGGAGTGGGGTGAGGAAGGGCAGAGGGAGAGGGAAAAGACTCCCTGCTGAGCAGGGAGCCCAACATGGGGCTCAATCCCATGACTTTGGGATCACGACCTGAGCTGAAGGCAGATGCTTAACTGACTGAGCCACCCAGGTGCCCCTAGACTGGATAATTTTTTGTCAAGGTGGAGGGGCTGTCCTGTGTATTCTATGATGTTTAGCAGCATCCCTAGCTTCTTCCCACTGGATGCCAGCAGACTTCACCTTCTTTTTTTTTTTTTTAATTTTTATTTATTTATGATAGTCACACACACACACACACACACACACACACACACACACACACACAGAGAGAGAGAGAGAGAGAGAGAGAGAGAGAGAGAGGCAGAGACACAGGCAGAGGGAGAAGCAGGCTCCATGCACCGGGAGCCCGACGTGGGATTCGATCCCGGGTCTCCAGGATTGCGCCCTGGGCCAAAGGCAGGCGCCAAACCGCTGCACCACCCAGGGATCCCCAGACTTCACCTTCATTTGTGATAATCCCAAATGTCTCCAGATTTTGCCAAATATCCTTGAGGGGCCAAATGGCTCCTGGTTGAAAATTTCTACACAACCCTGTCCCCTCACAGCATTGTGTAGAAAAGTGGTCTAGTTCCCTGACTTTGGTTGTGGTTAGCAGGCTCCTGGAATTGGCCCCCACAGGACATCATAGGATGGAGAGAGAGAATTCCCTAAAAGGAAAATAAAATGCTCCTAGAAATGGGAAGGGACGGATACAGCTCACTGTAAATCCTCAGAGCTATACAGACTCCTGATAAGAGTTTCACATTTTATGGGTAGAAGTTAGTTGGTGTAGGAGAAACCTTTGTTCTAAGAAGCTACTCAGGTAGATTTCCTTTCCTGATAGCTTCCTGATTTTTCATAGGCTTGTACTTGTGAAATGAGTCTATAAATCACCAAGGGGTCTTGTTAAAGTGCAAATTCTAATTTGCCAATTCTCTAGTGGGCCCAAGATTCTGCATTTCTAACAAGCTCCCAGATGGTGCTGATGCTCCTGGGCTTTTAGTTTGTTCATTTTGATTTTTAGATTATTGTCCTTCTGTTATTTCATTAAAAAAACATTTTAAAGATTTTTATTTTTTGGAAAGGGTTCACAAATGTAATACTCTCTTATTTAAAAAAAAAATCAAAGCTATAAAGCTTACCCAGTGATTTGGCACCTGTGTCATGGCTGGATCTTTGGAATATCACCTGCACATTACAGATTAGAAAGACAATCAGGGATTTGAGAGGAGACTGTATAACATTATCGGAGATTTCCCCTTGTGGTTGTCTCCTCTTTGGATTTCCTCCCTTGATACATAGCTACTTTGGGAGTCCATCCTCATTACTGTCTTCTGACTGCTCAGGACACAAGACTGTGGCCTTCTGCTTGAACTTCATCTGTATTTTTTTTAACATTTTGTTAAGATATTATAATTGTTATCTGTAGGATAGTTTGATCTAAACCATTCTGCCATTATCAGAACCATAATCCCCCAAATGTTCTCTTAGACACATTATTCTTCATTTTGAAACCCTCCATTTTTATCCATTGCAGCTGGAATAGATCTAAACTTCTTTCCCTGACGTATAAAGTCATATGGAAGACCTGGACCTGCAAACCTCTTTATCCTCACTATGGCCCCTAGCTCATGGGAGCACAATCAATGCTTGGAATATGTTATGATCTATCCTGCCTCAAGGTTTATGCATATCATTCCCTCTGGTGGGAACACCTGTCCCCTTGTGCCTAATTATACTTCAGATGTCAGCTCGAATATCACTCACTTACTCTGGAAAATATTTGCTGAATCTATGGATAGATTAAGTTCCTTTCTTCTACCTGCTAATAACATGGAAGAAAGTTCCCAACTGAGAGTTGAAGTATAAGACATAAAGGACACTCTGAGATACAATGGGGCATTTGTCATGTCACCTCACATTTCAGACCTTCAATTCCAGTATGTACAATAGGTCAGAATTGGATTAGAGGATCTTTTAGGTCACTTTCCTCTCTCAAAATCCATGCTACTCATAAAAAGACTAGTGAAGTTGAGACAAAAGCCCAGTGTAGGAAAGAGTAATAATATGGGGCAGATGTGGGAGATCTGGATATTAGGTTAAAATTTTAACCACAAACACTGCATGTTTTGGACCAAGGGCCTGAAAAACAGAAATGGTACTTGCGGATAATGATTCTGGCAACAGGAGATAGAATTAATGAGGTTTGGAAGTGGCCAGATCATGAATGGATCTGATGAAGAGAGCCTGGTAGATGGGACAGGTTTCAGGGTACTGGATATGGAATTTCATATGGAGAAAGTGATCTACCAGACCCAGCGAAGGCTACACAGAAGAAGGGTTGGAGGTTTTCTCCTAAGCTTTTATTTCCCTACAGGAGATGGAAGGGGATGGTTAGATGGGGAAAGAGATCAGAGTCTTTTTGATGATATTTCTTTCCATCTTCTCCCAGGTCCTGCTCTGAATCCAGATATGAGGGCAGAATGTACTATCTCTTTAAAAAATTATTTTAAAATTTAAATTCAATTTAGTTAGCATATAGTGTATTATTAGTTTCAGGGGTAGAATTGAGTGATTCTTCAGTTGCATATAACACCCAGTGCTCCTTATCTCGTGTCCTCCTAATGCCCACTACCCAGTTACCTCATCCCCCCCACCTCCCTCCCCTCCAGCAACCCTCAGTTTGTTTCCTATAGTTAAGAGTCTCTTATGGTTTGCCTCCCTCTCTGTTTTTATCTTATTTTTCCTTCCCTTCTCCTCTGTTCATCTGTTTTGCTTCTTAAATCCCACACAGGAGTGAAATCATATGGTATTTGTTTTTCTCTGACTGATTTATTTCACTGAGCATAATACCCTCTAGTTCCATGGTTGTTGCAAATGGCAAGGTTTCATTTTTTGATGGCCAAGTAATATTCCAGTGTGTGTGTGTGTGTACCATATCTTGTTTATCCATTCATCTGTTGATGGACATCTGGGCTCTTTCCAGAGTTTGGTTATCACGGACATTGCTGCTATAAACATTGGGGTGCATATGCCCCCTTTTAAAAAAATTTTTTAAAATTTTATTTATTAATTCATGAAAGAGACACACACACACACAGAGAGAGAGAGAGAGAGAGAGAGAGAGAGAGAGAGAGGCAGAGACAGAAGTAGGTTCCATGCAGGAAGCCCAATGTGGAACTCGATACCGGGACTCCAGGATCACGCCCTGAGCCAAAGGCAGACACTCAACCACTGAGTCATGGAGACATCCCAGCATATGCCCTTTTGAATTACTGCATTTATGTCCTTTGGATCAATACCTATTAGTGCATTTGCTGGGTCCTAAAGAAGTTCTATTTTTAATTTTTTGAGTAGCCTTCATACTGTTTTCCAGAGTGGCTGCACCAGTTTGCATTCCCACCAACAGTGTACGGGTTTCCCTTTCTCTACATCCTTGCCAACATCTATTGTTTCCTGAGTTGTTCATTTTAGCCATTCTGACAGGTGTGAGGTGGTATCTTATGGTGGTTTTGATTTGTATTTCCCTGATGCTGAGTGATGTTGAGTACTTTTTCATGTGTGTTCTTTGGAGAAATGTCTGTTATGTTTTCTGCCCTTTTCTTTTCTTTTCTTTCTTTTCTTTTCTTTTCTTTTCTTTTCTTTCTTTTCTTTCTTTTCTTTCTTTTCTTTCTTTCTTTCTTTCTTTCTTTCTTTCTTTCTTTCTTTCTTTCTTTCTTTCTTCTTTCTTTTTACAGGTTTAAAATAAGTATTTACGTCAGAGAGAGAGAACACAAGCAGGAGGGGAGGGCAGAGGGGATTCCCCACTGGGGGGAGGAGCCCATTGCAGGACTCGATCCCAGGACCCCAGGATCATGACCTGAGCCGAAGGCAGATGCTTAACCCACTGGGCCACCCAGGTGCCTTTCCGCCTGTTACTTGATTGGATTTTTTGATTTTTGGGTGTTATGTTTGAAAAACTCTTCATAGATTTTGGATACTAGCCCTTTATCTGATATGTCGTTTGTGAATGTCTTCTCCCAGTCCACAGGTTGCCTTTTAGTTTTGTTGACTGTCTACATTGCTG
Source organism: Vulpes lagopus (assembly GCF_018345385.1). Taxonomy (NCBI): domain Eukaryota; kingdom Metazoa; phylum Chordata; class Mammalia; order Carnivora; family Canidae; genus Vulpes; species Vulpes lagopus. The sequence goes on from NC_054841.1 coordinate 14,710,737, forward strand.
TGCAAAAATTTTTTATCCTGATGAAGTCCCAATAGTTCATTTTTGCTTTTGTTTCCCTTGCCTTTGGAGATGTGTCTAGCAGGAAGTTGCTGTGGCCAAGATCAAAGAGGTTGCTGCCTGTGTTCTCCTCTAGGATTTTGATGGATTCCAGTCTCACATTTAGATTTTTCATCCATTTGACTCTATTTTTGTGTATAGTGTGAGAAAGTAATCCAGTTTCATTCTTCTGCATGTGGCTGTTCAATTTTCCCAACATTATTTGTTGAAGAGACTGTCTTTTTTCCATTGGATATTCTTTCCTGCTTTGTGGAAGATTAGGTGACCATAGAGTTGAGGGTCCATTTCTGTGTTCTCTATCTTTCTATTCTGTTCCATTGATCTATGTGTCTGTTTTTGTGCCATTACCATACTGTCTTGATGATTACAGTTTTGTAATAGAGGTTGAATTCCAGAATTGTGATGCCTTTAGCTTTGGTTTATTTTTTTCCCCATTCCTTTGTCTATTCAGGGCATTTTCTGGTTCCATCAAATTTTAGATTGTTTTTCCTGCTCTGTGAAAAATGCTGGTGGCATTTGGATAGAGATTGCACTGAACATGTAGATCACTTTGGGTAGTATAGACTTTTAAACAATATTTGCTCTTCCAATCCCTGAGCATGGAATGTTTTTTCATTCCTTTCTTTCTTTTTTTTTTTTAAGATTTTATTTATTTATTCATGAGAGACATACAGAGGGGTAGAGACCTAGGCAGAGGGAGAAGTGGGCTCCGTGCAGGAAGCCCAGTGCAGGACTCAATCCTGGGACTCCTGGGACTTGGGGATCATGCCCTGAGCCAAAGGCAGACGTTCAACCGCTGAGTCACCCAGGCGTCCCATATTTTTCCATTTCTTTGTGTCTTCCTCAATTTCTTTCCTAAGTGTTCTAATAGTTATCAGAGTGCAGATCTTTTACCTCTTTGGTTACATTTATTCCTAGGTATCTTTTGGTTTTTGGTGCAATTGTTGATTTCTCTTTCTTCTGCCTCATTGTTAGCATATAGGAGTGCAACATACTTCTGTGCATTGATATTATATCCTGTGACTTTGCTGAATTCCTGTATCAGTTCTAGTAATTTTTTTTGTGTAGTCTTTTGGGTTTTCTACATAGAGTATCCTGTTGTCTGCAAAGAGCAAGAGTTTTACTTCTTCTTTGCCAACTTGGATACCTTTTACTTCTTCTTCTTGTCTGATTCCTGAGGCCAGGACTTCCAGTAGTATGTTGAACAACAGCAGTAAGAGTGGACATCCCTGTTGTGTTTCTGGCCTTAGGGGGAGAGTTCTCAGTTTTTCCCTATTGAGGATGATATTCACTGTGGGTTTTTGTGTGTGACTTTTCTGATATTGAGGTATGTTCCTTCTATCCCTACATTGTGAAGGGTTTTTTTATCAAGAAAGAATGCAGTATTTTGTCCAAAGCCTTTTCTGCATCTATCGAGATCATTATATGGTTCTTGTCCTTTCTTTTATTAATGTGGTGTATCACACTGATTGGTTTTACAGATGTTGAACCACTCCTGCAGCCTAGGAATAAATCTCACCGGGTTGTGTTGAATAATCCTTTTATTGTACTATTGGATCCTATTAGCTAGTATCTTGGTGAGAATTTTTGCATCTGTGTTCATGAGGGATATTCTCCTTTTTGGTGGGGTCTTTGTCTGGTTTTGGGGTCAAGGTAATGCTGGTCATAGAAAGAGCTTGGAAATTTTCCTTCCATTTATATGTTTTGGAATGGTTTCAAATGAATAGGTATTAATTCTTCTTGAAATGTTTGAAAAAAAAAAAAAGAAATGTTTGGTAGAAGTCCCCTGGGAAGCCTTCTGGCCCTGGAATCTTGTTTTTGGGAGACTTTTGATTACTGGTTCAATTTCTTTGCTGGTTATGGGTCTGTTCAAGTTTTCTAATTCTTCTTGTTTTAGTTTTGGTAGTTTATATGTTTCTAGGAATTTATCCATTTCTCCCAAATTGCCTAATTTGTTGGCATATAATTGCTTATAATATCCTCTTATAATTGTATTTCTGTGATGTTGGTTGTGATCTCTCCTCTTTCAATCACGATTTTATTTATTTGGGTCCTTTCCCTTTTATTTTTGATAAGTCTGGCTAGGGGTTTATCAATCTTGTCAATTCTTTCAAAGAATCAACTCTTAGTTTTGTTGATCTGTTTCTACTGTTTTTTGATTTCTATACTGTTGATTTCTGCCCTAATTTTTATTATTTTTTTCTCCTGCTAGATTTAGGTTTCATTTTCTGTGAATTTAGGTTTCATTTTCTGAATTTAGGTTTCATTTTCTACTTTTCCAGCTAGATTATTAATTTGAGCGTTTTCTTGCTTCTTGAGGGAGGCCTGTATAGCTATATACTTCCCTTTTAGGACTACCTTTGGTGCATTCCGTTTTTTTTTTTTAACATTTTATTTATTTATTCATGAGAGACACACAGAAAGTGGAAGACAGAGAGGCAGAGAGAGGCAGAGAGATGGGCAGAGGGAGAAGTAGGCTCCCATCAGGAGCCAGATGTGGGACTTGATCCCAGGACCCCGGGACCACAACCTGAGCCAAAGGCACACGCTCAACCACTGAGCCACCCAGGTACCTTCTTTGCTGCATTCCAAAGTTTTTTTTTCCCATAAATTTATTTATTTATTTATTTTAAGATTTATTTATTTATTTACTTATTTATGATAGACATAGAGAGAGAGAGGCAGAGACACAGGAGGAGGCAGAAGCCGGCTCCATGCCAGGAGCCTGACATGGGACTCGATCCCAGGACTCCAGGATTGCTCTCTGGAACAAAGGCAGGTGCTAAACTGCTGAGCCACCCAGGGATCCCCTCATAAATTTATTTTTTATTGGTGTTCAACTTGCCAACATATAGAATAACAACCAGTGCTCATCCGTCAAGTGCCTACCTCAGTGCCCGTCACCCAATCACCCCCACCCCCCGCCCACTACCCCTTCTGCCACCCCTAGTTCGTTTCCCAGAGTTAGGAGTCTTTATGTTCTGTCTCCCTTTCTGATATTTCCCACTCATTTTTTCTCCTTTCCCCTTTATTCCCTTTCACTATTTTTTATATTCCCCAAGTGAATGAGAGCATGAGAGCATATAATGTTTGTCCTTCTCCGATTGACTTACTTCACTCAGCATAATACCCTCCAGTTCCATCCACGTTGAAGCAAATGGTGGGTATTTGTCATTTCTAATGGCTGAGTAATATACCATTGTATGCATAAACCATATCTTCTTTATCCATTCATCTTTCGATGGACACCGAGGCTCCTTCCACAGCTTGGCTATTGTGCACATTGCTGCTATAAACATTGGGGTGCAGGTGTCCTGGCATTTTATTGCATCTGTATCTTTGGGGTAAATCCCCAGCAGTGCAATTGCTGGGTCACAGGGCAGATCTATTTTTATCTCTTTGAGGAACCTCCACACAGTTTTCCAGAGTGGCTGCACCAGTTCACATTCCCACCAACAGTGTAAGAGGTTTCCCTTTTCTCCGCTTCCTCTCCAACATTTGTTGTTTCCTGCCTTGTTAATTTTCCCCATTCTCACTGGTGTGAGGTGGTATCTCATTGTGGTTTTGATTTGTATTTTCCTGATGGCCAGGGATGCGGAGCATTTTCTCATGTGCTTGTTGGCCATGTCCATGTCTTCCTCTGTGAGATTTCTGTTCATTTTTGCCCATTTCATGATTGGATTGTTTGTTTCTTTGGTGTTGAGTTTAATAAGTTCTTTATAGATCTTGGATACTAGCCCTTTATCTGATATGTCATTTGCAAATATCTTCTCCCATTCTGTAGGTTGTCTTTGAGTTTTGTTGATGGTATCTTTTGCTGTGCAAAAGCTTCTTTTTTTAATAATAAATTTATTTTTTATTGGTGTTCAATTTGCCAACATACAGAATAACACCCAGTGCTCATCCCGTCAAGTGCCCCCCTCAGTGCCCGTCACCCATTCACCCCCACCCCCCGCCCTCCTCCCCTTCCGCCACCCCTAGTTCATTTCCCAGAGTTAGGAGTCTTTATGTTCTGTCTCCCTTTCTGATGTTTCCACCCATTACTTCTCCCTTCCCTTCTATTCCCTTTCACTACTATCTATATTCCCCAAATGAATGAGAACAAAAAATGTTTGTCCTTCTCCGATTGACTTATTTCACTCAACATAATACCCTCCAGTTCTGTCCACGTCGAAGCAGATGGTGGGTATTTGTCGTTTCTAATGGCTGAGTAATATTCCATTGTATACATAAACCACATCTTCTTTATCCATTCTTTATCCATCTTTTGATGGACACTGAGGCTCCTTCCAGTTTGGCTATTGTGGACATTGCTGCTAGAAACATCGGGGTGCATGTGTCTTCTTATCTTGATGAAGAACCAATGGTTCATTTTTGCTTTTGTTTCTCTTGCCTTGGTGGATGTATCTTGCAAGAAGTTACTGTAGCTTAGTTCAAAAAGGGTGTTGCCTGTGTTCTCCTCTAGGATTTTGATGGAATCTTGTCTCACATTTAGATCTTTCATCCATTTTGAGTTTATCTTTGTGTATGGTGCAAGAGAGTGGTCTAGTTTCATTCTTCTGCATGTGGATGTCCAATTTTCCCAGCACCATTTATTGAAGAGACTGTCTTTTTTCCAGTGGATAGTCTTTCCTCCTTTGTCGAATATTAGTTGACCATAAAGTTGAGGGTCCACTTCTGGATTCTCTATTCTGTTCTATTGATCTATGTGTCTGTTTTTGTGCCAGTACCACACTGTCTTGATGACCACAGCTTTGTGGTACAACCTGAAATCTGGCATTGTGATGCCCCCAGATATGGTTTTCTTTTTTAAAATTCCCCTGGCTATTCGGGGTCTTTTCTGATTCCACACAAATCTTAAAATAATTTGTTCCAACTCTCTGAAGAAAGTCCATGGTATTTTGATAGGGATTGCATTAAACGTGTAAATTGCCCTGGGTAACATTGACATTTTCACAATATTAATTCTGCCAATCCATGAGCATGGAATATTTTTCCATCTCTTTGTGTCTTCCTCAATTTCTTTCAGAAGTGTTCTGTAGTTTTTAGGGTATAGATTCTTTACCTCTTTGGTTAGGTTTATTCCTAGGTATCTTATGCTTTTGGGTGCAATTGTAAATGGGATTGACTCCTTAATTTCTCTTTCTTCAGTCTCATTGTTAGTGTAAGAAATGTCACTGACAAAAAAAAAAAAAAAAAGAAAAAAAAAAGAAAAAAAAAAAAAAAGAAATGTCACTGACTTCTGGGCATTGATTTTGTATCCTGCCACACTGCCAAATTGCTGTATGAGCTCTAGCAATCTTGGGGTAGAGGCTTTTGGGTTTTCTATGTAGAGTATCATGTTATCTGCGAAGAGGGAGAGTTTGATTTCTTCTTTGCCAGTTTGAATGCCTTTTTATTTCTTTTTGTTGTCTGATTGCTGAGGCTAGGACTTCCAGTACTATGTTGAATAGCAGTGGTGAGAGTGGACATCCCTGTCTTGTTCCTGATCTTAAGGGAAAGGCTCCCAGTGCTTTTCTATTCCAAAAGTTTTGAACTCTTGTGTTTTTATTTTCATTTGCTCCCATAGGGATCCCTGGGTGGCGCAGCGGTTTAGCGCCTGCCTTTGGCCCAGGGCACGATCCTGGAGACCCGGGATCGAATCCCACATCGGGCTCCCGGTGCATGGAGCCTGCTTCTCCCTCTGCCTGTGTCTCTGCCTCTCTCTCTCTCTGTGTGTGTGACTATCATAAATAAATAAAAATTAAAAAAAATTTTTTCATTTGCTCCCATATATTTAAAAATTTTTCTTTAATTTCCTGGTTGACCCATTCATTCTTTTTTTTTCTTTTTTCAAGGTTTACTTATTAATTTGACACAGAGAGAGAGAGAAAACAAAAGACAGAGTACAAGCATGGGGAGTGGAAGGTGGAGGGAGAGGGAGAAGCCGGCTCTGCCAAGCAGGGATCTTGATGCAGGGCTTGATCCCAAGACCGCGGGATCATGATCTGAGCCAAAGGCAGACACTTAATGGATTAGCCACCCAGGTGGCCCCCATTCATTCTTTATTTTTTTTAAAATATTTTATTTATTTATTTATGAGAGACACACAGAAAGAGGCAGAGACACATACAGAGGGAGAAGCAGGCTTCCATGCAGGGAGCCTGTAGTGGGACTCAATCCCAGGTCTCCAGGTTCACACCCTAGGCTGAAGGTGGTGCTAAGCCGCTGAGCCACCCAGGCTGCCCTCCCCATTCACTCTTTAGTAGGATGTTCTTAACCTCTACATTGTGGTCTTTTCAATTTTTTTCTTATGGTTGACTTCAAGTTTCATAGCATTCTGGTCTGAATATACGCATGGTATGATATCAATCTTTTTGTACCTGTCGAGACTTGATTAGTGACCTAGTGTGTGATCTATTCTAGAGAATGTTCCATGTGCATTGGAAAAGTGTGCATTCTGCTGTTTTAGGAGGAGATACTGTGAATATACCTGTTAAATCCATGTGGTCCAGTGTGTCATTCAAAGCCATTGTTTCCTTGTTGATTTTCTGCTAGCTTATCCGTCCACTGCTGTAAGTGAGGTGTTAAAGTTCCCTACTATTATTGTATCATTATCACTGAGTTTCTTTATGTTTGTTATTAATTGATTTATATATTTTGGTGCTCCCAAGTTGGGGGCATAAATATTTACAATTGTTAGATCTTCTTTTAGATAGACTCCTTAAATATGATATAATGCCCCTTTTCATCTCTTGTTACAGTGTTTGGCTTAAAATCTAGCTTGTCTGATATAAATATGGGTACTCTGGCTTTCTTTTGACATCCATTAGCATGATAGATGGCGCTCCATCCCCTCATTTTCAACCTAGAGGTGTCTTTATGTCTAAAATGAGTCTCTTGTAAGCAGCATATAGATTGGTCTTGTTTTTTCATCCATTCTGATACCTTATGTCTTTCGATTGGGGCAATTAGTCCATTTACATTCAGAGTGATTATTGAAAGATAGGATTGTAGTGCCATTGTATTACCTCTAAAGTCCTTGTTTCTGGAGATTTTCTCTGTTCCTTTTTAGTCTTTGTTACTTTTGGTCTCTCTTTCTGCTCAAGGGGTCCCCTTTAATATTTCTTGTGAGGGCTGGTTTAGTGTTCACAATTCCTTAGTTTTTGTCTTTTGAAACTCTTTATCTGACCTTCTATTCTGAAATACAGCCTTTCTGGATAAAGTATTCTTGGCTGCATATTTTTACCAATTAGCACATTGGCTATATCATGCCAGTCCTTTCTGGCCTGCCAGGTCTCCATGGACAGGTCTGCTGCCAGCCAGTGTCTACTCTTTTAGCTTAAGGACCTCTTGTCCTGAGTGGGTTTTAGTATTTTCTCCTCATCTTTGTAATTTGCAAGTTTCACTATAATATGTTGAGGTGCTCACCTATTTTTTTTTTTATTGCTTTTGAGGGGAGTTCTCTGTGTTTCTTGGACTTGAATGCCTGTTTCCTTCTCCAGATTAGGGACATTCTCAGCTTGTTCAGTAAACTTTCTGCCCCTTATCTCCCTGCTTATTCATCTTCTGGGACTCTTATAATATGGATAGTATTTCACTTTATGGAATTGCTGAGTTCCCTAAGTCTGCCCTCATGGTATAATAGTTTTCTTTCCCTCTTCAGCTTCCTTATTTTCCATAATTTTATCTTCTATAGCACTGATTTTCTCTTCTGCTTCATTCACCCTCATTTTTATGGTACCAGTTGGGATTGCATCTCGTAATAGCATTTTAAATTTTGGCCTGATTAGATTTTAGTTCTTTCATCTCTACAGTAATGGATTCTCTAGTATCTTCTATAGTTTTTTGAAGCCCAGCTAGTATCTTTATAATCATTGTTTTAAATTCCAGTTCAGACATCTAACTTATATCCCTATTGATTCAATTTCTGGCAGTGAGTACTACCTACTGTTCTTTCTTTTGGGTTGAATTTCTCTGTCTCATCTTTTTGTCCAGAAAAGAAAGGAAGAAAGAAAAATGAAAAAATAGCAGCACCAACAACAAAACAAAAAAACCTGGATCCTGGGTGTGTTTTGGTTTCCTTGTTAAAAGAAATGAAATCCTAAAATTAGAAAGAAAGAAATAAATTTTATGGTGTTTATAATAAAAAATAAAATGAAACAAAAATTTAAAATATAAGTATATATAAAAATAAAAATTAAAAAGTAATAAAAAAAGAATTGAGAAAATAAGAAAATAACTGAAAAAACAATACTAAAAGAGTAAAGAATAAAAATAGGAAGAATTCTGTATACTGTTTTCCCTAAGAACTGAAGCTTTAGCCCTTTATGATCAGTAAACTTGGTGCCAGCCAGTTGTTTGTGCCAGTCTTCTGGAGCAGGGGTCTGTTGCACTGGTTCTCAGGTGGACTTGCCCTAGTGGAGGAGTAAGTACAGTGTGCAGGGGGGCAGAGCTCAGCATAAGCACTTCTGGACTTCACTACATGGTGCTATTTTGCTCCCTAAAGGCTTTCAGCACTGATGGGTGGGATGAATATGGCTGTGCCCACTCTCTAGCCCCAGAGCTGAAGATTCTCCCTCCCTTTGCACTCTTCAGTAAGCCCTAACAGTAAAACATCAGTTACTCTTGTCTCCCGGGTTTCTGTCATGAATATGGCTGTGCCCACTCTCTAGCCCCAGAGCTGAAGATTCTCCCTCCCTTTGCACTCTTCAGTAAGCCCTAACAGTAAAACATCAGTTACTCTTGTCTCCCGGGTTTCTGTCAGAACTCCATTTTTGCCCAGCCTGTGACTGAGTGTTTCTATCTCAGTTGTGATTGAGTTTCAAAACTCCAAATTTTAGAGACTGCCTCCTTCAGTGGTGCTAGGTGGTGGGGGGAGAGGGTCTTGACATGCTTCTGCATTTTGCTGGACCTCCAGGAAAGCAATCCTATGACTATCTAGTGGTTCACAGTTTATGGCAACACAGACCAGAAAGCTGGCATCTAGGCTCACTGTTCTCAGTGGGCTTCCCTGCTCCTATGCCTGGGAACTCTACCACACTTAGGCACCACCTGTTCTTCCTGTGACACTGAGGATTCTGAGACAACACTGTCCTACCTGGGATTCCACACCACCTTACTACCTGAGCAACTTTAATCCAGGGATGTACCCCACTGTAGCAGACTTTTAAAAGTTATGATTTCACAAGAACTGAGTATCTCTTGAATGGCAGGCAAGCTTGTGCCAAATTTCAAGATCTATTGCACAAATTCCTTTTCTTTGGTGGCTCCTGGAACCAGAAACCAAATCATTTTTGAACTACTTTTAATTCTCTGTCATATATAATGGAATTTTCCCTTTGAGTTTCTCTAGTGATCTGATATGATTTTGGGAATAGACCAGACTCGGGACTGTAATCTTTTCATTCTGTCCTTGGTGTATACCTCAAGACCTTGTTTTATGTTGTCATCTGTGTCCCTCTTTTACCAGTGATCATCCCTTCAAAATATCTCATTTGAATTTAATGTGAAGCTCATTTGGATTTCTTGTAGATTGATGTCCTGTGTTACTCCTTGGGTATGTAGTTCTGTAGAAAGGTCTGCAAATGTTGTATGGCCTTGTGCCATCTTACTGATCTTTGTGGGCACTTGTGAATATTCCTTCAGTACCATGGACAGCGCACACAAAACTTCTTAGAGGCAAATTTGAGACTGAATGAGAAGGAAACTTGGATAATCACTTGAGCACCCAGAAGAAATCTGAAAATCTGAGCTAAAATGGGCTTTTTTTTGGTAATAATTATCTTCAGAGAGTGTTTTGCTTATAGTAATTCTTTGGAATAGACTATAGTTCTGAAAGAGTTTCCAAGGAAATTTCACTCAAGTCTTGTTTATGTGATACTGTGTTTCACAATGATTAGAGGAAGGAAAATCTCCAGAATCCATGAATGGATACCAGATAAGCTATACTCAGGATACCAGGCCTAGAAAAAAGTTTCTGTGGAGTCAGAATGATCTGGGATACTAGACTTTGGCTCAGTACCCAGAAACTACCTTTTCAATGGTCCCTTTTTACACAGGAACAATTTCTGGGTGAAGGGCTAGAGTGACATCTCTAACTTATGCTTTCTGCCAATTCCCAAGGTAGCTCCCAGTCTATGCCCAAAGTCCAGAGGCAGGGGTTACCATTGTTGGTATTGACCTAGAATGCCCATGTATGGATTTACTCTGGGCTACATTGGCCATTACTGTTTGTGGTCCTTAAAATACTAGCCTAGGCTGCACATACCACTCTACTCCTTTGTGAGGGTGGGTCCTTGATAAGAATATAAATAGGGTAGTCAGGGCAAAGGGGAATGATCTTCCATAGTCTGATTATAGAAGTTCAGGTTCATTTAAGATTTGCAGCTTCCAGGTGTAAAGTCACAATTTCTATATTGCTGGCATCTGTGGAGCCATTTCCCTAGAATGTGAGCATTGTTGAGGGTTCAATGCTCATTAATTTGGGGAGGATGAAATAATTTAATGATGATTATTTTAGTGCCATTTATATGGAAATCTACTGGGATCAGTGACAAAATACAGAAGCAAACTCAGTTTTGGCAGGCCATACCAAGGAGATATCAATAATGATTGTCCTTATACAGACTAACTCATTAATTGTGCCACTGTAGGTCATCTGTAGTTTACATTGGAAGAATCTAGGTTGAGAGAGATGAAGGATTTTAGACAGGGTCTGACATACAAAAATTTTCCAATTAAAATTTTATACATCTAATCAATATGAAAGGCAAATCTGGGCAAAGAAATTAGCAAGAATTCTAAATTTGAAAATCTTCCAGTAATATTTCAATTTATTTACTCAGAATTATTTTGGGATACTTTTGCATGAAGAATATTCCATTTTGCTTGTTTCTTTCTTCTGTCATGTTAAGCCTCCTGTTTTCCACCACCTCTGTCACTGTTAATAAATAAATGTAGTGATTGTTATGGTCTTTGGTAGAATCCAGGGTTTTTTTGCACATTAGCAGAACTTCAGAGATGTTTTTAATGCCTATAATACATCCTGACCCATAATCCATCCATAAAATGTTAATGAGCAAATATAGTGCTATACTCTGAGGACTAATACATTGAAGTCTCTGCTCTTGAGCCTGAGGCCATTGTGTGGCCATTCACTATAGATACTGAACTATTCAGCCAAATCTCACTACTTCTCTTTTAACTGTGCAAAAATAAGGGTTGGATAGGATCTTAAAGACATGAGGCCATCATGGTAGTAGTGAGATGCTGGGTAGAGAGCTAGGGGGTCTGGATCCATGTCCTTCTTCTGAATGAGCTTGGGAAGTCATTAGCCAGTTTTCACTTTGGGCTTCAATTTTCACAATTAAAAACTTTGTTGGACTAAATGACCCAAGACATTGAAACTGATTGTTTCCAACCCAGGTATAATCTCTTGTCCCATTGCTTAATCTCCCCTGGCCTCTTATTTTCTTTTTCCTGAAAAACCAAGGTTTCTAGTATTTGGTGTCATTTGGGGTGGATGAAGTGTTGAAGTGTTGAGAGACTTACTTTTCAGGAATACAGTATTTTTCACAGAGATATTTTTGTTTAAAGTTGTTTCTGTTGCCTCCACAGCCAGAGAAGACGAAGGGCTCACACACAAATGTCAAGGTGTTGTAGTAGAATCTGGTGTAAACTGACTTACAGGTACCAAATAGCGGAGGGTAGTTGCAGATTTCTGGGCATGAGAATCCTGGAGTCAGGTTTTCTTTTCTATTGCCAAATGGACATTCTTTTCTTCATGGACTCAGATGACTGATGGTCATCAGTCCATGTGAATCTACCTGATACCTTTTTATTGAGCGAGTTCCTTCAGCATAAATTTCACTGTATATGCGATATAGGGCAATGATTTAGATTCTGGCCTGGGTCAGAGATTCTGAGAAGTAATTGGAGAGGGACAATAAGGTGGCATAAAGAGCTGAAAGCAAGAAAGACCTGAGGCTTCTGCCCTGTGTCACAGAACTTTATATTAAATAGGTCTCATTTTCTGACTCTCCACAGACTTTCCCCAAGGCACTGGAACTGAACATGTCATCATCTGCTTCCCCAAGGCCACAGGTCAGAACCCTTACTTTGATTTTTACAGACTCCCTGCAAACACACAAGCTAAAAAGATCTTTGGCTGTCTACATCTACTTCTGAAGGATAGGTTTAAAATGCTTAATTTGGCAGAAGATCTTCCTTTCCTCCACCTGTGTCTATGTCCTCTCCCATCTTATCCCCCTTTTTGCCTACCATGCAGACTCACCTGGCTTAGCTGAGACCATGGAGGTGGGTGGTCAAAGCAGGAACAATGATGGCCATGTTGGAGACAAAGAAGGAATTAATGTCATCTTCTTCAAGTCTAACTACAGCCCTTACCCACAACTGGGAATTTGCTACATTTACTCTGAGTATTTCACATGTATTCATCATGGTAAGTAGAAGTGAGTGCCCTAAGCCTGTGAGTGATGGCCTCTGCTTCTTTGTATCCACAGAATGCAGAGTAGTCCTGTATGTGTTAAGTAGAATTAAAGCTCATTTAATACACCCACATACATATACACACCCCAATAAAAGGATTTCCTAGACACTTTTGACATTAATCCAATTTTCATGATCCCGCTCCTCTTCCACCGAAATCCCTTAGAAAAAACTTAAGTTGATTTTATTTTATGTCTTCCTCCTTCTTCAATCCATAGGCAGAATTGAATGAAACTTCTGGAATCAGATTCTCTTGAGCCATATGGTTTGATATAAAAGCAGAACTTCATTCCTGCTTGTCACCCAGGCGGCCTAGACCACCATTGCCTTCACACTGTTCCCTAGGACTGCCCTTCCTATTTTGTCTTACTTCCAAGATGTCCACTTTCACATAATTGTTTTCTGAGATTTTCAGGAAACAGCATGCCTGAAAGCGTCTGGAGAGGCATGGACACGATGAGTATACACAAAGAAAAGAGGATCCATTTAGGCTTCATGGTGTTGCAGACAGCAGATAGGAGAGTCCTGGACTGGGCTGACATTATATCTTGGGGGTGGAGTTCCTTCTCTTGGGAGAAGTTGAATCCATCTCTTTCATCCCCCCAGGGTCCAAGCCTGGGCAGGATTCTGGTGTGTCCAGAATCAGCCTGGTGAGCAGAACATTAAGTGCTTGGGTACCCAACCATGTAGCATACAAAGTCATGGTTTGTCACAGCTCTACTGGTGAGCCTCAGCATCCCTCCTTTCTTCTTCATATCTAGGGATCTCGACTACTCCTGGTTCAGGACATTAGCATTTCTATAATGAACAGTTGTAAATAAATTATTATCAGTACTTTGGTATATAAATGTAAAAACTTGAAAGTTAATGTGAGCTTGAACCCAATAAGATGGAACAAAAAAAAAGCAAAATAAATATAAAGAAAGTAGACAAGATATTGATGAAGATAGTAGTTGAAATTAATGAGTTAGAAAAAACCACTAAGATTGTCAAATAAAATGAAAAGTTTGTACTTTAAAAGTATCATTCAAATAGACAAAATTTTGGGCAGCCCGGGTGGCTCAGTGGTTTAGCGCCGCCTTCAGCCCAGGGCCTGATCCTGGAGACCTGAAATCGAGTCCCATGTCGGGCTTCCTGCATGGAGCCTGCTTCTCCCTCTGGCTGTGTTTCTGCCTCTCTCTCTGTGTCTCTCATGAATAAATAAATAAAATATTAAAAAAAGACAACATTTTGACAAGAACGGCCAAGAAAGAAAAAAACATTTTCAATAATAGGAATGTGGAGAAGAGGAAAAGCTTACTGGGGACATGGAGAAGAGGAAAAGCTTACTGGGGAATAGTTTGTACATTTTTATGGTTAAAAGCATAAAAATCTTCATAAAATGAAATTACTCAAATTGACTCAATATACAGCAGAATGCTTAAACTCATTAAAAAGCATGTATGAAATAGAAGTAAATACTGACTTTATAGGTGTTATGATTATACTATAAGTTCTACCAAACACCAGTCAACAATTTTGAGTCTGTTATTTACTTAAAATATATCATTTATTTATTTATTTAATAGAGAGAGAGAGAGGGAGAAGAGAGTGAGAGAGAGAGAGTGAGAGCAAGAGCCCAGAGGGAGAGGGAGAAGCAGACTTCTTGCTGAGTAGAAAGCCTGATGCAGGACTGGATCCCAGGACCCTGAGATCATGACCTGAGCCATAGGCAGATGCTTAACCAACTGAGCCACACAGGTGCCTTTTTTTGTGTCTTTTAAACTGTTACAGTAAAAATATTTAAAAATTACAGAAAATGAAAAGATACAGATCTTCCTGGACTTACTATATTCCAATAAACCCATTGTAAATAAAAAATATCATAAATCAAAAATGCATTTAATACACCTAACCTACCAAACATCCTAGCTTAGCCTAATCTACCTTAAATATGCTCAGAGCACTTAGAGCAGCCTACAGTTGGGCAAAGTCCTCTAACCCAAGGTCTTTTTTATAATAAAGTGTTTAATATCCCATGTAGTTTATTGAATACTGTACTGGAAGTGTAAAGCAGAATGGCTGCATGGCTGGACAATGGTTGCAAGTGTGTAGGCTGTTGATCCTCAGATTATGGTGGCCAACTGGGAATTGTGCTCATAGCCCCTGCCCAACATAAGAGAGCTGTGGAATGTAGATGGTTAGTGCTGCTGGGAAAAGATCAAAATTCAAAGTATGGTTTCTACTGAATGTGTATTGCTATCATACCATTTTTTAAAAAAGATTTCATTTATTTATTCATGAAAGACACAGAGAAAGATAGAGGCAGAGGGAGAAGCAGGCTCCATGTAGGAAGCCTGATGTGGGACTTGATCCCAGGACTCCAGGATCACGCCCTGGGCCAAAGGCAGATGCTCAACCGCTGAGCCACCCAGGCATCCCTCTGTCATGCTATTTTAAAGTTGAAATGTCATTAAGTTGAACCATCCTGAAGTTGAAGACCACCTACATCTATATCCACATCATTTTCTTTACTGAATTAGAGAAAGGGAAGGGTTACTTCTCTCCTCAGTCCTTGCACCCAGATCTCCAATTTTTCCCCAGATGCTTAGAAACCTATCTGTAAGTATCGGTAGTATTCTTTGCTCCTTTAAAAGTTAGAAACATCTTTTTGAGGACAAATTATGGTTTACCCATCTACTAACATGAATGTCTCTTAAAGTGAGAACAAATCAGTCAGTATATTTCATATAGGAAATGAAGTGCTAATTAATTCATTAAGTGGGTTTCATTAAGAGAACTTCTATTTTAGTTTAAAAAAAACAAAGACATAATTGAAATCATGCTATGCAGGTAGATCTGGGACTTGGGTTTATCTCTTAATGTTACATTGCTGAACCTCTTAAATAGCTACATGGATTATATCACTGTATGATAACTTATTTTATTTTTTGTATTGATGGCAAATTGGGTTGTTTTTTGATATTTAATTACACATAATACTCTAATAAATATTCTTGTACATGGGTCTTTATGTATAATTATTTCTGTGGCATACACTTTTAGAGGTGGCCTTCTGGATCAAAAGCATATACATTTACAAGTTTCATGGATAATACCCAATTCACCACAGCCTTGATAACACTTATTTTTTTGGTAAATCTAATGAATGAAAAATGGTAGGCCACTGTCGTTTTAATTTAGGTTTCTCTGGCTGCTAGTGGGGATGAGATTAATTATTGACATTTTGAATTTCCTCTTACACTTTGGTAATTTTTGTCTTGGGATATTGTTTTTTTCTTACCGATTTACAAGAATATTTTATAAAGCATGAGTCTTAATAGTTACATCTGCTGTAAGTATTTTCTCCCAGGATATTATATTCCCTCTTATCTTGTAGTTTCTTCAACTGAGTACTTCTAATACTTATATAATTAAATCTGTCATGCACAAATTTAGGGGTTTCTGAGTCTTAGAAAATCCTCCATCAGCTTAAAGTTAAATGTTTACAAAATATTTTCTTCTAGTACTTTATCATTTAAAATTTTTTACATTATAACCTTAACATACTAGAAATTTATTTTTGTATGTGATGTGGGTTATCTAACTTGACTATCATATCAGATGAATAGCAAATTGTCCTAGCATTTATTGAAGAATATGTCAAATTTCCCTTGATTTGAAATGTTTACTTCATCATATTCTCAATTATACTTGGATCTATTTCTGGATTTTCTATTGATGTATCCATGAATGTTTCCATTTCTGTACCAGCACTGCACTATTTTTTTAAATTGAGATATAATTTACATACTCTAATAAAATTCACAAATTTAAAGTGGTTTTTAATATATTAAAAAAATTGTGCAACTGTCACCCTTATCTACTTCCAGAACATTTTCATCACCCCAAAAAGAAACCCTTTATGCCATTGCTCCGGCACCTGGCAATCACTAATCTTTCTGTCTATATAAATTTGCTTTTTTCTGTATATTCTACATAAACAGAATCCTACAATCTGGGGTCTTTTGTATCTGGATCCTAACTTAGTATCATAGTATTTTCTTCCTTCCTCCCTCCCTTCTTTCCTCCTTTCCTTCCTTCCTTCTTCCTTCCTTCCATCCTTCCTCCTGCTCACCCTCCCTCTCTCCTTCCCTCTTTTCTTTCCCTTATCTTTTATTTTCTTTTCTTTTTTTCTTTTCTTTTTTTTTCTTTCTTTCTCTCTCTCTCTTTCTTTCTTTCTTTTTTTCTGACATTTGAAATACAACTTTATTCTGCTTCTGAATGAAAATGCATGGGAGTGAGATGCCTGTGTGGCTCAGTGATTTAGATCTACCTTTGGTACAGGGGGTGATCCCTGGGTCCTGGGATGGAGTCTCACATCAGGCTTCCTGTGGGGAACCTGCTTCTCTCTCTGCCTATGTCTCGGCCTCTCTCTGTCTCTCATGAATATATAAATAAAATCTTTAAAAAAAAGAAAGAAAAAGCATGGGAGTGACAGAAAACAAGATTTCACCCTTGAATATCGTGCTGTGATTGCAGTGGTCTTTTAAAGAAATATTTAATTAATTAATTTATTTATGAGACACACACACACACACACACACACACACACACAGGCAGAGACATAGGCAGAGAGAGAAGCAAGCTCCATGCAGGAAGCCAGATGTGGGACTCGATACCGAGCCAGGTATCACGTCCTGAGCCAAAGGCAGATGCTCAACCGCCAAGACACTCAGGCGTCCCATGATTGCAGTGGTCTTTTTTTTTTGATAATAAATTCATTTTTTATTGGTGTTCAATTTGCCAACATACAGAATAACACCCAGTGCTCATCTTGTCAAGTGCCCCCCTCAGTGCCCAGCACCCAGTCACCCCCATGTCCCGGCCTCCTCCCCTTCCACCACTCCTAGTTTCCCAGAGTTAGGAGTCTTCCATGTTCTGTTTCCCTTTCTGATATTTCCTACCCATTTCTTCTCCCTTCCCCTCTATTCCCTTTCACTATTATTTATATTCCCCAATGAATAAGACCATATAATGTTTGTCCTTCTCCGATTGACTTATTTCACTCAGCATAATACCCTCCGGTTCCATCCACTTCGAAGCAAATGGTGGGTATTTGTCATTTCTAATGGCTGAGTAATATTCCATTATATACATAGACCACATCTTCTTTATCCATTCATCTTTCGATGAACACTGAGGCTCCTTCCACAGTTTGGCTATTGTGGACATTGCTGCTAGAAACATTGGGATGCAGTAGTCTTATACTGGAAATTCAAGAAGGAAACAGCTGCATTCTAAAACAGCTAAGTATGTAGATCCAAAAGATGAAGGTGCTTTGTTTAGCTGCAATATTTACTCCAAAGCCCGTTCATCTTCAGCATCCTAAAGAGGAAGCACACGTTCTCTCAGCTATACGTTATAGAAGTAGACAGGTTGTGCCACTGACATCACGGTTTTCCTATAATACCAGACTTCTGATGTTGGGTTCCAGCTTCATTTTCTCACAGGTCACCATCCTCATTTGGGAGAGCAGCTGCCCTAGCAACCTCTAAATCATGCTCCTATTGCACTGCCAAAGCTGAGTCCAGCAAAACTTTCAGTGGGGCAAGGGCAGGCATGCAACAAACTCCGTTAGAGTCTCTAATTCCTTTTCTAGGAAGCTAAAGGAAGGGCTTTGCAAAATTATGGTTACTTTTGACAGAAATGTCATAGTATTGAAGATTCTTTTTTTCTATTTTTTGGCTATTATGAGTGATACTTATATGAACAATTCATGTAAAAGTAGACATATGTTTTCATTTCTTTTGAATAAACTCCTGGGAGTGAAATTGCAGTGTGTTTAACCTTTTGAGGAAATGTCAAGATGCTTTCCCAAACAGTCTCTCCATTTTTCAATTCCACAGCAATTCATGAAGGCTCCAATTTCTCTACATTATTTTTTTAAAAGCTTTATTTATTTATTTATGAGAGAGAGAGAGAGAGAGAGAGAGCGAGCAAGTGAGCACATGAGTGGAAAGGCAGAGGAAGAGGAAGAGAGAATCTAAAGTAGACTGTTGTGGGGCTTGATCTCATGACCCTGAGATTACAACCTGAGCTGAAACCAAGATTCCGACACTTAACCAACTATGCCACCCAGCTGCCCCAATTTCTCTATATTCTTGCCAACACTTTCTATTGTCTAAGTTATAAAAAATATTTTTAATTATTATTTTAATCCAGTGTAGTTGCATAGAGTGTTATATTAGTTTCAGATGTATATTATAGTAATTCAACAATTCCATATATTACTCAGTGCTCATCATGATAAGTGTACTTACTATTAATCCCCAACCCCTGTTTTACCTATCCCTCCATCCACCTCTCCTCTGGTAACCCTCTGTTCTCTATGGTTAGGAGTCTCTTTTTAGTTTCTCTCCCCACCCTTTGTTTGTTTTGCTTCTTAAATTCCACATATGAGTGAAATAATACAGTATTTGTCTTTCTCTGACTGATTTATTTTGCTTAGCATAATACACTCTAGCTTCACCCATGTTGTTGCAAATGGCAAGATTTTATTCTTTTTCATGACTAATATTTCATTGTGTATATAGGCCACATCTTCTTTATCCACTCATCTATTAATGGGCAGTTGGTTTACTTCCATAATTTGGCTATAATAAAAAGTGCTGCAATAAACATATGGGTGTGCTTGTATCCTTTTGAATTAATGTATTTAACATTTTATTTTTATTTTTATTTATTTTTAATTATTATTTTTTATTGGAGTTCAATTTGCCAACATATAGCATATCACCCAGTGCTCATCCCATCAAGTGCCCCCCTCAGAGGTATTTAACATTTTAATTGTAGCCATCCTAGTGGATGTGAAAAATATCGCATTGTGATTTTGTTTTGTTTTTGTTTTTTAATTTTTTTATTGGAGTTCAATTTGCCAACATTTAGCATAACACCCAGTGCTCATCCCACCAAGTGCCCGCCTCACTGCCCATCACCCAGTCATCCCAGCCCCCTGCCCACCTCCCCTTCCACTACCCCTTGTTCATTTCCCAGAGTTAGGTGTCTCTCATGTTTTGTCACCCTCACTGATATTTTCACTCATTTTCTCTCCTTTCCCTTTATTCCCTTTCATTATTTTCTATATTCCCCAAATGAATGAGACCCTGTGTTTGTCCTTTTCTGATTGACTTATTTCACTCATACCCTCCAGTTCCATCCATGTCGAAGCAAATGGTGGGTATTTGTTGTTTCTAGTGGCTGAGGAATATTCCATTGTATACATAGTGTTATGTATACCACATCTTCTTTATCCATTCATCTTTTGATGGACACCAAGGCTCCTTCCACAGTTTGGCTATTGTGGAGATTGCTGCTATAAACATTGGGGTGCAGTTGTCATTGTTTCACTACATCTGTATCTTTGGCTAAATACCCAGTAGTGCAATTGCTGGTTCATAGGGTAGCTCTATTTTTAACTTCTTGAGGAACCTCCACACTATTTTCCAGAGTGGCTGTACTAACTTGCATTCCCACCAACAGTGCTCATCCCATCAAGTGCCCCTTTCAGTGGTATTTAACATTTTAATTGTAGCCATCCTAGTGGATGTGAAAAGTATCTCATTGTGATTTTGATTTGCATTTCCGTAATGACTGATGGTGCTGGATGTCTTTTCAGGTGCTTATTGTCTGTTTATATATCTTTGGAGAAATGTCTATTCAAATCCTTTGCCAATTTAAAAATTATTTTAATTGTTGTCTTCTTATTTTTGAGTTGTAAGAATTCTTTATATATTTTGGATGATAATCTTGTACCAAATAGACAATTTGTAAATATTTTCTCCCATTCTGTGGGTTATCTTAACTTCCTTAATAGTCCCCTTTGAAGCACAACAGTTTTTAAATTTGATGAAGTCCTTTGCATCTCTTTTTTCTTTTGCTACTGTGTTTTTGGTGTCATTTTAGGAAGCCATTGCCTTACCCAAGGCTACAGAGATTTGCTCTGTTTTCTTCTAAGAGTTTTATAGTTTGAGCTTTTACATTTAGGTCTTTGATCCATTTTGAGTTAGTTTTTGTCTACAATAGAGGTCCAATCTTGCTCTTTTGCATATGTAAATCATTCTAGCACCACTTGTTGAGAAGACTATTGCATTTCTGACTGAATTATCTTCACTGTTGAAAATAATAAAAAAAGTAAGGATTTATTTCTGTTCTCTCAATTTTATTCAATTGACCCTATCAGGGAAAAATATGGTTAATGTGTTACGATAGGGCACATGAAGGATATGAATGGTGTTCCTGGACCAGCACCTAATTACATTATTGTATTAAGGAGTAAAATGTAATAGAAAATAGAAAGCTTGAAATATAGAAACATAAAGTGACTATTGAGATATATCTCTTTTTTTCCATCAGCTTTATTGAAGTATAATTGATAAGTAAAAATTATATATGTGTAAGGTGTACAATGTGATATTGTGATATACATATACCTTGAGAATTACACATATCCCTCACCTCACATCATTACCATTTTTTCCCTTGAGGTGTGAAAACTTAAGATCTTTTCTCTTAGCATTTTCAAGTACACAATACACTATTGTTAACTGTAATTACCATGTTGTAAATTAAATCCCTAGAATTTATTGTATCACTGAAAACTTTTATCTTTAGACCAACATCTCCCCATTTCTCCCACCTCTTAGCTACCATTCTACTCTATATCTAGGAGTTTGACTTTTTTAGATTACACATATAAGCAAATCATTTAGTATTTGTCTTTCCATGTCTTGCTTATTTTCTTAGCATAATGTCCTCTAGATTCATCCATGTCACAGATGACAAGATTTCCTCTTTTTTTGATGGTGAATAATATTCCATTGCGTGTGTGTAGGTGTATATACACACATATATGATATATACATACACACATATATATGACTTCTTTATATATTCACCCATTGATGGACACTTAGGTTGTTTCCATCCAGGGTTACCTCTTATTCTTTGGGAATGAAGGTTTGGTTCATGGTGGTGTAAAGAATCCTGATTATCTGAGGTGCTGGTGGAAGGCAGAGACATATGGTATATAACGGAGGAGGGATGGCATAAAGACCCACTATGACCTTACTTGATTGGCACAAATAAAACTTCTATTCCCTTGTTTGTTGTGTTACAAAACTAAAAGAAAAAACCTAATGCTTAAGTTAAGGTGTGAATGTTTATTCTTTTAGGCTATTTGAGTAATAAAATTTACTATTTAGTCCAGATGTTGCAGAGCTTTTTGTGAAGATCCACGCAGTACTGTAAGAATGAGACCTGAATCCCTTAGATCTGGAAATGGTTGAAAGAGCAAATGGAGATTTGTCTCCCTTTGGGATGTGGGCGGGTGCTTTTGCTTACTTTAGAAAGAGACAATAGTAAGGTTTGTGGTCATCAGCACTGGTTACTTTAATAGCCCAAAATGACCACTTGGAATAAACTTCAGCTCATTATATACTCTTTATATACCATTATATATATGAGTGCCAAATTCTACCAGAGAGAAGGCAGCAAGCAATGAGGTCAATGCACAAAGACCAATGTGAGGCCAGTGATGACCAGAATAGAAAGCAGTACATGTGAGTTGAAAAGTCAAGAGGTGGAATATAGTGAGTATTTTTGGTTTTGTCTGTTTGTTTGGGAGCATTACATCCTCCCATTATATGCCTCTGGTAATGGAATCCCAATTTTTCTTTGCAGAACTGTCCTTCCATGTATTGGACTCTCAGTGTTGTATCTTTTCCTTCTGTGAGTGTGGGCAAGAACAACTCATGAATGGGAGGATTGAGAGTTGTGAATATTTGAGTAACAGTCAGGAAATTCAGGATTTTTCATCTGGATTTTGGCTCACATTGAACAAATCTTAATGTTATTCGCTTATTGGTGCTAGGATATTTTCTTTTTGCTAAGGAAGTAAATATTTATTTTGTATTTGACTATTATGAATGAGAAGGTATTTAAAAAGCCCAGCTTAGGGACACATGACTGGCTCAGTTGATAGGGATTGTAATTGTTACTATTGAGGTCATGAGTACAAGCCCCGCATTAGCCATAGAGCTTACTTAAAAAAAAAGTCCAGCTTGTGTGTATAACTGTTTCAATTCTGTTACATGTTATGACTTTACATCTCCATATGATTAATAATATACATTTTATGTGGCAATAAATCTAAGTAACCCCAATATAGATATAGGTGAGATATTCTTTTTGAAAAATATTAAGCTCATATTTAAACATTTCTGATGACCTCTAATTGTTTTTGCATATTTGTGTTCTATGGTGTTAATCATGATCTTGTGCTGCACTGATAATGTAATTGATATACAATTACCTAATTTCTCTCCTGTGCTAGGTTATGCATTGTTAGAGGGACCCAAATGAGACATGATTCCCCTTTTAAGGCTTTTATAATGAAATTGTATTAAGGACTTGAAACCTGGTCAGTGAGTAGAGACTAAGTGTCTGGTGTTGGTTGGAGTACATTCTCCACAGTGTGGAGAAAGGTCAGGGCCAGAGGTTATATAGTAAATAGAATCTGAGTTGGTAGTTTCATGTTTTCAAGAGGGTCAGCATCTTCACTTCTTCAGGTCATTGACTCCTTATCTCTATAAAGGACAAGGCTGAGTAGTGGCAGGGCTGAGTGGGAGAGGCCCTAGGCTGTGATGGAGAAATAAATATATTCCAGAGTGTTGAATGCCTTGAATTCTTCACCTGTGTGTTCAGAAGAAGGGCTATCTGATAACATTATTATTTAAATATTGGGTTCCTGAAGTTTCTGTATGGTCATGTGCAAACATGGGAGTGAATGTTCTGAACTGCAGGTCCACAGGAGAGGATAAAATGTTCCATTTCAGTGTGTGAGGGTCATTAACTTCTTGATTTGTCTGGTAAAATCCTATGAAAGGAAAATACTTGAGAAAAAAGCCTGGAGTACCTAGTGAACCCATTAGAAGCCCATCAAAATAAGGAAAGAATTGACTTTGTGAGGTGAATATGACATGACCCCAAAGGCATAAGAACATTTTATGAGCAAGCAAATTATACCCTCAGCTCATGAAATATACTCTTCTTGTTGTGTTGTGTTGTCACAGAATTTGAAATCCATACTTATGGCTTCTTCAGGAATTCCCAAAGACCAGATGACTTATGGTGAAAAAATTATTTTGCATAATCCTTCCACGATAAGTGTTTTAGGACAATTAGAAATGAACTGCTTATCCCGTGCCCTGAAAGACAGGAATGGAAAATTTCTCAGTGGGCAGACTTGAAGAAATATCCATCCTTGTCCACTTTAACTGGACAATCCAAATGATGGATTTATGGACAGTTGTAATGGTGTGCCTACGTTGCAAGAGTAGTGGAATAAGTAAGATTAGAAAATTAGAACAAGTTTTAGAGAAGGGAAATATGAATGGAATTTCATTATGGTACATGATTATTGCTGAAGAATAACTTGCTCAATAAGTGGACCCATAATATGAAACTATTTATGTTCCAGGTAACTGTTCATTTTTAAAAAAGATTTTATTTATTTATTCATGAGAGGCACAGAAAGAGAGGCAGAGATGTAGGCAGAGGGAGAGGTAGGCTTCCCATAGGGAGCCCAATGTGGGACTTAATCCCAGGACCCCGGGATCATGACCTGAGCCAAAGGCAGATGCTCAATCACTGAGCCACCCAGGTGCCCACCCCCTTTTAAAGATTTTATTAATTTATGCATGAGAGACACAGAGAGTTTTTGTTTTTTTCTCTTATTTTTATTTTTTATATCTTTTCTTTTTTTATTATAAATTTATTTTTTATTGCTGTTCAATTTGCCAACATATAGAATAACACCCAGTGCTCATCCTGTCAAGTGCCCGCCTCAGTGCCCATCACTCAGTCACCCCCACCCCCTGCCCACTTCCCCTTCCACCATCCCTAGTTCATGTCCCAGAGTTAGGAGTCTTTCATGTTCTGTCTCCCTTTCTGATATTTCCACTCATTTTTTCTCCTTTCCCCTGTATTCCCTTTCACTATTTTTTATATTCCCCAAATGAATGAGACCATATAATGTTTGTCCTCCGATTGACTTATTTCACTCAGCATAATACCCTCCAGTTCCATCCACGTTGAAGCAAATGGTGGGTATTTGTCATTTCTAATGGCTGAGGAATATTCCATTGTATACATAGACCACATCTTCTTTATCTATTCATCTTTCGATAGACACCAAGGCTCCTTCCACAGTTTGGCTATTGTGGACATTGCTGCTAGAAACATCGGGGTGCAGGTGTCCTGGCGTTTCATTGCATCTGTATCTTTGGGGTAAATCCCCAGCAGTGCAATTACTGGGTCGTAGGGCAGGTCTATTTTTAACTCTTTGAGGAACCTCCACACAGTTTTCCAGAGTGGCTGCACCAGTTCACATTCCCACCAACAGTGCAAGAGGGTTCCCCTTTCTCCACATCCTCTCCAACATTTGTGGTTTCCTGCTTTGTTAATTTTCCCCATTCTCACTGGTGTGAGGTGGTATCTCATTGTGGTTTTGATTTGTATTTCCCTGATGGCAAGTGATGCAGACTGAGCATTTCCTCATGTGCATGTTGGCCATGTGTATGTCTTCCTCTGTGAGATTTCTGTTCATGTCTTTTGCCCATTTCATGATTGGATTGTTTGTTTCTTTGCTGTTGAGTTTAATAAGTTCTTTATAGATCTGGGATACTAGCCCTTTATCTGATACGTCATTTGCAAATATCTTCTCCCATTCTGTAGGTTGTCTTTAGTTTTGTTGACTGTTTCTTTTGTTGTGCAAAAGCTTCTTAGGCTTTTGGGTGCAATTGTAAATGGGATTGACTCCTTAATTTCTCTTTCTTCAGTCTCATTGTTAGTGTATAGAAATGCTACTGACTTCTGGGCATTGATTTTGTAACCTGCCACATAGCTCCAGGTAGGGAGCCTGATGTGGAACTCTAGGACACTGGGATTACAAACAGCGGAAAGCAGATGCTCAACCACTGAGCCACCCTCAGCCAAAAGGTGCCCCTCTTTTGGATTTTCTATATACAATATCATGTCCTCTGCAAAGAGGGAGAGTTTGACTTCTTCTTTGCCAATTTGAATGCCTTTTATTTCTTTTTGTTGTCTGATGGCTGGAGGTAGGACTTCTAGTACTATGTTGAACAACAGTGGTGAGAGTGGGCATCCCTTTCATGTTCCTGACCTTAGGGGGAAAGCTCTCAGTTTTTTCCAATTGAGAATAATATTTGCTGTGGGCTTTTCATAGATGGCTTTTTATGATATTGAGTTATCTTCCTTCTATCCCTACATTTTGAAGAGTTTTAATCAAGAATGAATGCTGTATTTTGTCAAATACTTTTTTTGCATCTATTGAGAGAATCATATGGTTTTTGTCTTTTCTTTTATTAATGTGATCTGTCACACTGATTGTTTTATGAATATTGAACCACCCCTGCATCCCAGAGATAAATCCCACTTGGTCATGGTGAAAAATTCTCTTAATGTACTGTTGGATCCTATTGGCTAGTATTTTGGTGAGAATTTTTGCATCCATGTTTATCAGGGATAAGTCTGTAACTCTCCTTTTTGATGGGGTCTTTGCCTGGTTTTGAGATCAAAGTGCTAGCCTCATAGAATGAGTTTGGAAGTATTCTTTCTATTTCTATCCTTTGAAACAGCTTTAGTAGGATAGGTATTATTTCTTCTTTAAATGTTTGGTAGAATTCCCCTGTGAAGACATCTGGCCCTGGACTTTTGTTTCTTGGGAGGTTTTTGATGACTGCTTCAATTTCCTCACTGGTTATTGGCCTGTTCAGGTTTTCTATTTCTTCCTGCTTCAGTTTTGGTAATTTATAGATTTCCCGGAATGCATCCATTTCTTCCAGATTGCCTGATTTTTGGCATATATTTGCTCACAATATGTTTTAAAAATCATTTGTATTTCCTTGGTATTGGTTGTGATCTCTCCTCTTTTATTCATGATTTTATTAATTTGAGTCTTTTCTCTTTTCTTTTTAATAAGTTTGGCCAGGGGTTTGTCTATCTTATTCTTCCAGAGAACCAGCTCCGGGGTTTGTTGATCTGTTCTACAGTTCTTCTGGTCTCTATTTCATTGAGTTCTGCTCTAATCACCTTAGTAGGATGTTCTTTAACTCCTATGTGTTGTGATATTTCCAAATTTTTTCTTGTGGTTGACTTCAAGTTTCATATCATTCTGGTCTGAATATATGCATGATATAATATCAATCTTTTTGCATCCATAAGCAGCATATAGATTGGTCTTGTTTTTTTCATTCATTCTGATACCTATGTCTTCCGATTGGGGCAATTAGTCCATTTACATTCAGAGTGATTATTGAAAGATATGATTGTAGTGCCATTGTATTACCTGTAAAGTCCTTGTTTCTGGAGATTTTCTCTGTTCCTTTTTAGTCTTTGTTACTTTTGGTCTCTCTTTCTGCTCAAGGGGTCCCCTTTAATATTTCTTGCGAGGGCTGGTTTAGTGTTCACAAATTCCTTTAGTTTTTGTCTTTTGAAACTCTTTATCTGACCTTCTATTCTGAAATACAGCCTTTCTGGATAAAGTATTCTTGGCTGCATATTTTTACCAATTAGCACATTGGCTATATCATGCCAGTCCTTTCTGGCCTGCCAGGTCTCCATGGACAGGTCTGCTGCCAGCCAAAGTGTCTACTCTTTTAGGTTAAGGTCCTCTTGTCCCGAGTGGGTTTTAGGATTTTCTCTTCATCTTTGTAATTTGCAAGTTTCACTATAGTATGAATTATGCGCTCACCTTTTTTTTTTTTTTTTATTGCTTTTGAGGGGAGTTCTCTGTGTTTCTTGGACTTGAATGCCTGTTTCCTTCTCCAGATTAGGGACATTCTCAGCTTGTTCAGTAAACTTTCTGCCCCTTATCTCCCTGCTTATTCATCTTCTGGGACTCTTATAACATGGATAGTATTTCACTTTACGGAATTGCCGAATTCCCTAAGTCTGCCTTCAAGTTCTAATAGTTTTCTTTCCCTCTTCAGCTTCCTTATTTTCCATAATTTTATCTTCTATAGCACTGATTTGCTCTTCTCCTTCATTCACCCTCATTTTTATGATATCAGTTGGGACTGCATCTTGTAATAATATTTTTAATTTTGGCCTGACTAGATTTTAGTTCTTTCATCTCTACAGTAATGGATTCTCTAGTATCTTCTATGGTTTTTTTGAAGCCCAGCTAGTATCTTTATAATCATTCTTTTAAATTTCAGTTCAAATCATTTGTATTTCCTTGGTATTGGTTGTGATCTCTCCTCTTTTATTCATGATTTTATTAATTTGAGTCTTTTCTCTTTTCTTTTTAATAAGTTTGGCCAGGGGTTTGTCTGTCTTATTGAGATCTAACATATCCCTATTGATTAAATTTCTGGCAGTGAGTACTACCTACTCTTTTTTCTTTTGGGGTGAATTTCTCTGTCTCATCATTTTGTTCAGAAAAGAAAGGAAGAAAGAAAAAGGAAAAAACAGCAGCAGCAACAACAAAACAAAAAAATCCTAGATCCTACGTGTGTTTTGATCTGCTTGTTAAAAGAAACTAGATCCCAAAAGTAGAAAAAATATGTATACATATATGTATATTTTATGGTGTATATAATAAAAAAATAAAATGAAAGGAAACAAAAAATAAAAAAAAGCATAGTTTTTTTTTTTTGTTTGTTTCTGAAGATTTTCTCTGTTTCTTTCTAGTTTTTGTTGCTTTTGGGTTGTTTTTCCCATTCAAAGAGTCCCCTTTAATATTTCTTGCAGGGCTGGTTAGTGGTCACAAACTCCTTTAGTTTTTGTTCGTCTGGGAAGCTGTTTATCTCTACTTCTATTTTGAACAACAGCCTTGCTAGATAAAGTATTCTTGGCTGCATATTTTTTCCATTCAGAACATTGAATATGTCATGCTACTCTTTTCTGTCCTGCCATATTTCTGTGGATAGATCTGCTTCGAACTTGATTTGTCTTCCCTTACAGGTTAGGGATTTCTTTTCCCTTGCTGTCTTCAGGATTCTTTCCTTATTTCTGTATTTTGCAAATTTTACTACAATATGTCTTGGTGTTGATTGGCTTTTGTTGATTTTGATGGGAGTTCTGTGCTTTCTGGATTTGGATGTCTGTTTCTTTCCCCAGATTAGTGACGTTTTCAGCATAATTTTCTCAAATAAACCTTCTGCCTCATTTTTGTCTCTTCTTCTAGGACTCTTATGATAGGAATGTTATGCTTTATGGAGTTGCTGAGTTCCCTCAGTCTACGCTTGTAGTCCAATACCTTTCTTTCCTCTTCTTTTTAGCTGCATTATTTTCCATAGGTTTATCTTCTATATCAGTTATTTCTTTTTCTTCTTCTTCCATCTTTGTGGTCATTACATCCAGTCAGTCTTGTATCTTGGTTATAGCATTTTAAAATTTTGGCCTGACTAGTTTTTAGTTCTTTTATTTCTATGGTAAGGGTTTCTCTGGTTTCTTCTATGCTTTTCTCAAGCCCAGGTAGTATCCTTATGATTGTTGTTTTATTTATTTTTTTATTTTAATTTTTTAAAGGTTTTATGTATTTATTCATGAGAGACAGAGAGAGAGAGAGAGAGAGGCAGGAGACACAGGCAGAGGGAGAAGCAGACTCCATGCAGGAAGCTGGATGTGGGACTGGATCCTGGGTCTCTAGGATCACACCCTGGGCTGAAGGCGGCACTAAACCGCTGAGCCACCAGGGCTGCCCCTGATTGTTTTTATTTTTTTTTTTTATTTTTTATTTTTTTATGATTGTTGTTTTAAATTCTAGTTCAGGCATATTACTTATATCTATTTTGATGATCTCCCTGGCAGTGACCTCTTCTGACTCTTTTGTGATGAATTTCTCAGTCTTGGCATTTTGTTTAGGTCTCTGTCTTCTTAGTAAAGCCTACATGTGGTCCCATTTTCTTTTCTTTTCTTTTTTTAAAGATTTTATTTATTTATTCATGACACACACACACACACACACATACATACACACACACACACACACACAGAGGCAGAGACACAGGCAGAGGAAGAAGTA
Source organism: Vulpes lagopus (assembly GCF_018345385.1). Classification (NCBI taxonomy): domain Eukaryota; kingdom Metazoa; phylum Chordata; class Mammalia; order Carnivora; family Canidae; genus Vulpes; species Vulpes lagopus. The sequence goes on from NC_054841.1 coordinate 14,740,372, forward strand.
GGCTCCACGCAGGGAGCCCAACGTGGGACTTGATCCCAGGTCTCCAGGATCATATCCTGGACTGAAGGCGGTGCTAAACTGCTGAGCCACCGGGGCTGCCCTAAAAGTTTAAATTACATGATTAGAGTCTGATTGGTATTTGATAAAAATGAGTCAGAGAGAGTAAAAGGAGCTCCTTTAGGTAATAAGGTGGTTAGGGAACATATTCCAGTGGAATGTCCTGGAAAGGTTTAAAGATTATCCAGGGCTGCCCCTGAATGAGCAACATGAGTGACTGCTCACATGTTCTACATGAGGGCACTCAAAGACTCCTCCAACTTCCCAGACTTCTCTATCCTTTCTACTGGACAGCCTTATTGTAGCTTCAGGTATATATGCATATGCCTTCTTTTCCATATAGATGGAGGGTCCTATAGATTCCTCATTTTCAGCATTAACTGTTTATAGACTCATTTAATCCTTAGCACAACTTTATGGAATGGGTACAGTTACTATCCCCATGTATCTTTGAGGAAATTGAGGCACAGGGTGTCTGACTCAGCCCCAGATAGTGTTGTGGTCCCATTTTCACTAGAGCTGAAGCTTTGCAGCACTCAGTGGTCAGTAGACACTGGTGTGTGTGTGTGTGTGTGTGTGTGTGTGTATGTATGTGTGTGTGTGTGTGTGTATGGAGAGAGGGTTTGTACTAGTCTTCTTGGGGAGGGGCCTGCTGCTGCTTTGGTTCTCAATCACATTTGTCCTATTAAAAAAGATACATGTAGAGCATGGTGGGGGATTATGGGGCTTGGTATCAGTGGCTCAAGCCTCCACTGTATGCACTCTGCATTGAAGTCCATCTGTACTGATGGGAGGGGTGAAAACCAGCAGTGTGCTCTCTTCCCTGGAGAGGGGAGTTTGCTCCAATTGCTGTTCAGGAAGCCCTCACAGAAGAGCAAAAAATCTCCCCTCTTGTGTTCAGTCTTCCATCAGATTCCTGTCTTCACTCTGCTGGCATGGACTGCCCATGGGCAGTGATGCAGTGCTCCTGTCTACTGGTTTCCCTAGTCTCTGGGAAGGATCACAGCTAGCCTCTTGACATGTACTAAATTAGGAGCCTGATTTTAAGGAAGCAACTTTCAAAGTATGCAGATGGACCCATTTGGGGGAAAGGCTAGAAGAAGGCAGTTTTGCTTGATTCCTGTGCATTGAACCCTGGGGGAGTCTTAAAAGTTGGGGCACTAATTTGGGTTCAAAATACTTTGCTCTTCAAGAAAAGACTGAGAATTGAGAATTCCTTCCTGATTGTATGGTGCTGTGCTAGGGGTGGGATTTATGATGAGAGTATCTCAGGCTTTTCTACCTGTTTCAATATGAGTATGTTCTCATTTTCTCAGTGTGTAGGAGTTGCTCACCTTAGTTTCTGGATTTCTTTCAGAAGTAACTGTTGCATGTGTAGCTGTATATTCAGTGTATTCGTGGAAGGAGGGGAGTTCAGGAGCATCCTATGTTGCCATCTTGGTTGTTCCCTTACCTTCTCTTCTTTTGAAGGACAATTTGCTGGATATAGGATTTTTGGTTGACAGGTTTTTTTTCTTCTAGCATTTTTCCTGTATTATCCTGCTGCCTATTGACTTGTGAAGTTTCTGATGAGAAATCTGCTGTTATCTTAATTAAGATCCCTTGTATGTGATGTGTCACTTTTCTCTTACTGCTTTCAAGATTCTCTTTAGCTTTTGAAAGTTTGATGATAATGTGTCTCAGTGTGCATTTCTTTGAGTTCATCTTACTTCCAATTTGTTGAACTTCTTTGATATTTATATTCATGTCTTTCATCAAATTTGGGAGGTTTTCAATCATTATTTCTTCAAATTCTATCTCTGGTCTTTTCTCTCTCTTTCTCTGGGGCTCCCACAATGCATATGTTAGTTTACTCAAAGGTGTACAAACATCACTTAGGCTCTGTTCACTTTTATTCAATATTTTTTCCTTCTGTTCTTCATTTTTTAAAAAGATTTTATTTATTTATTTATTTATTTATTTATTTATTTAAGACAGAGAGAGAGAGAGAGAGAGAGAGAGAGAGAGCATGAGTCAGGAGAGAAGCAGAGGGGGGAGGGAGAGAGAATCTGAGGCAGTCTCTGTGCTTAGCACAGAGTCTGATGGAGCTTGATCTCACAATAGTGAGATCATGACCTGAGCAGAAACCAGGAGTCAGCCAGGCACTTAACCAAATGAACCACCCAGATACCCTTTTCTTTCTGTTTTTTTAAAGATTTATTTATTTAAAAATATTTTGTTTTTATTTATTCATGAGAGACACACAGAGAGAGAGACAGAACATAGGCAGAGGGAGAATCAGGCTCCCCGCAGGGAGCCCAATGTGGTGCTCAATCTCTGGACTCACTGAGCCACCCAGGCATCCCTGTTCTTTAGATTTGTAATTTCCATGGTTCTATCTTCATGTTTATTGCTTTTTGTCTTCTGTCTACTTCAATCTGCCTTTGAACACTTCTACTAAAATTTTCATTTCAGTTATTGTACTTTTTATCTTCAAATTTTTTTCAGTTTTTTTAAAGACCAAAAAAATTTCCTTATTAATATTTCCATTTTGTTCATACATTGTTTTCTTGATTTTCTCCATGTTAGTACTTCAAACATCTTAAAGATAGTTGTCTTATTTATTTACTTATTGTTATATTTTTTCATTTTCTTCCTTTTTAAAAAATATTTTATTTATTTATTCATAGAGACAGAGAGAGAGAGACACACATACAGGCAGAGGGAGAAGCAGGCACCATGCAGGAGCCTGACGTGGGACTCGATCCCAGGTCTCCAGAATCACACCCTGGGCTGCAGGCAGCACTAAACCACTGCACCACTGGGGCTGCCCCATTTTCTTCCTTTTTATGAAAGGATAGGTGTTTTAAAATCTTTGTCTAGAAGATCTGCCATTGGATCTTTTTTGCGGACTGTTGATTTGTTTATTTTTATTTGAATGGGCCATATTTTTGTGTTTCTTTTTATGCTTTGTGATTTTTTAAAAAATTATTTTTGTATATTTTTTTATTGGAGTTCAATTTGCCAACATATAGCTTTGTGATTTATTTATTTATTTATTTATTTATTTATTTATTTATTTTTATTTATGATAGTCACACAGAGAGAAAGAGAGAGGCAGAGACACAGGCAGACGGAGAAGCAGGCTCCATGCACCGGGAGCCCGATGTGGGATTCGATCCCGGGTCTCCAGGATCACGCCCTGGGCCAAAGGCAGGCGCCAAACCGCTGCGCCACCCAGGGATCCCTGTGATTTATTTTTAATGAAAACTGGACATTTGAACCTAATAATGTGGTAATTCTGGAAATCTGTCTTTGTCATCCCCTAGCCTTTTTACGAAGAGAGAGAATCTTAAGCAGACTCCACACTCCACACAGAGCCCAAGGTGGAGCTTGATCTCACAACTCTGAGATCATGACCTGGGTCGAAATCAAGAGCTGGATGCCAACCAACCCAGGCAACCCCCCCATTCACCTTATTTTTAGTTGTCTCACTTTTCCAGGATTTGGCTGGAAAAGGAAGCAAATGGGCTATGGGAATATGTTATTTTGTCCCTGAAAGATTGTTTATTTCTGGGACATCCAGCTTCATGACTCACAACAGGAAAATCTCAGAACTTCCATTTATGTGAACCAGTCATGTTAGCCCAGTTCCTATTATTTCAGGTTCATAGCATGTCTCCAGCAGCTGATTTAGCTGAAGAATAGTTTATAATTCCCAGGTCTTCACTAAAGTTGGAACATGCTTTACCTGTTCAGAATAAATCCTGTTTGGATAATGGTCTGATCTTGAAGTAGTCAGATATCTTGCAGAAAATGGTCTCAATTTAGGGGACTAGTTTTCCTATTCTTAAGATTGAGAAAAGACAGGTTTGCATGCCTAGTTACAGGATCTCATTTATAATGCCTCTGATGTTGCCCTAGCTACCAATAGTCCAGGATGCATTCACACGTAAGGGATTGGACTTAGTCAATAAGATGGACAGGGAAGGTATGCAGAAAAGGGATGCTTGGATAAATTCAGAGATGAAATGGTCAGGCTGTGTGTCCTACAGCTGGGAAGATGGCCATGTTGAACCTTGTAGCATTCATGAAACTTGGCAACCAGCGTTTGGGTGATTATTCTCTTGGTGGCTAAAACACAGTCATTGGATTGAAATTGAGGGTTGTTTTTCCAGAAGGACTGAGAACAGCCAAGTCAAATTTCATTGACTGGGGTACTAAACAATGTCTAAATAACTACTTATTATTAGGGATCAGGTCAGGAGGCTAGTTAAACTAACTGGGACTCCTGACTTGGTGGACATAAATTTCATGTATTAGGTTCACCGCACAATTTGGTTCTTTTTTTTTTTTTTTCACAATTTGGTTCTAAGGAAAAAAAAAAGAGCACTAGTTTGGTGCTCTGGTTCTACTAACTAGTTCAACGTGAGAAGGGAGGTGATACAAACCTATACAGATTGGGTTTGTCACACCTAAAACACCATACACATATATGAGAAATGGTTGATGGGATAGAGGGCAACTAAAGGATGGGACCAGTTGACATTCAACTCTAAATAAGGCAGAGGAAGAGACATTCAGAGAGTAGGGAAGGCTGACACAAAGTTGCTTTCATTTTAATGGTCATACAATTATTTCTCAGGAAAGGCAAACCTCAAGTTAGGAAAATAGCAAACATATGGAGGTTTCCAGGATTATGGAAATATTACAAAGGTCTTAAAATTGATTTGAATTTTCTTACAACTATGTTTCAGAATGGTGTATCAACTCTAACCTCTCGGCACATTGTCTCTGTTAAAGCAAAAACAGACAAACAAACAACAACAACAACAAAACATATTTATGTTAAAGGTTTTGGAAAGTCTCCCTGGATTAATTTAAGTCATTTTTATCCCAAAACAAGTCCAGAGGATATCATATCTTTCAATGTCTCTCCTGTTCCATTTATTGATATCTTATTCTTTCATTCCTTAAAACTTAGTAATTGTCTACTACTACTACTAATGTGCCAGGCATTGCAAAAATTCACAAGGCATATTAAATAAATAAAACAAAATTTATTTTTGAGTTACTCACAAGATCACTTTCCATCTCACTTTCTTGGGAATCAGCCATACCAAAGCCTCCATGGGCCTTCTTCTAGTTCCAATGACTGGGAAATGGTCAAGTGTGGGCTGAGAACTTAGTTGTATAAAACAGCATGTTGCTATGGAGAGTTCATAGGTCTGAGATTACAAGGATTGGTTTTGGGTGAACTTGTGCTTGTAAAATAGTCAAGCCTTGGGTGACCATCACATCTGGTTAGAAACCATTTAATATGAACTTGGTCCAGTTAGTTACCTCTAATGGACTTTGTTTCTTCATTTGCTACTCTAAAACAATGATACAAATCTCCCTTAGGGTGATTTTAATTTTAAATTATATCAATATATGTAAATTGCTTAGTGCAGTGCCTGGCACATGGTAATTATCTGATAAATGGTGACTACTAATTTTTCTCTGGACTTTGGATTTCCTAAGGAAAAATGACAAATGATCCTGAGATCTAACCTATTAAGTTTTTTAATGAGGACAATCCTCCCACTTCCCATCCCAAGCCAGGGATCCTAGGATCTAAGAACCTCTCCTTTTCCTCTCCCCCACGGGCCAAGGGCAGGGTTGGATTTCTTACTTTATTTTGTATTCTTTGACACAGGCTATGTCACATTCTATTTTAAGCTTGTAGTTGTTAAGGTTGCCATCACATCCAGAGAATACAAAACTTTCACATCTTTTGGAGGTTCGGTTGTAGAAATATCTAAAGTGAATTTCAAAGCAGCTACCAGTTTTCATATCCATTTTGCAAGGATCTGCACGAGAGGTTCCCATTGAATTAGGCGGAATGAGTTAGGACTTAGCAGGAGATTTTTGACTTCCAGGGCCCTTAAAAATTCCTCACATTAGTTTGGAATTAGGTGGAAGGTGATTGAGTGACTTGACCAAGGGCACACATTTGCTAAGTGGCAGGGCCAGAATTTGGGGTGTCTGACTCACAGCGTAGACTGTGCCACCTCCCCATGCTCCAGAAGCACCAAGCCTATACACATTACCTGTGGAAGAAAACTTCATTATCTTTCACATCTACATTTTGAACTTCTCTAACAGGGACCATGGGTTCAAGTGTTCTCTCTGCGCCCATAGCCCAGATATTGAAAATGCCTCAGTTTGCTCCATTTCCAGCCCTCCTTTACTCTCCTCTCAATATGTATTCTTAAATGGTCTTGGATCTTCAAAATTTGTCATGAAACCCCTAATTCAAAATATGTTTGATCCTTTGGACCACCTAAAAGACAGCCTCATCTGGATTCATTTGCCTCATTGTTTTTTCTCATCAGACATCTACAAGATACCCAGAGTAAGTAATGCCTGGAGTCAAGGGACTAAGTGTTTTTAACACAAAAGGGGGACCTTTCTGGACCAGTTGGATATCACATTTTTTTTGACACTCTCTCCCCCATTCATAATTGGTTTTTGCATTTATTTTCTACTTTAAGTTCATACCTTTGAGGTCTCCACATATCATTTCAGCAAGTTTAGCAACACCACCCATTAATGGGGTAGTCAGCAAGAGGAAGATGAAGAACCCTAGAAGAAATCCCAACTCAGGAGGCTTCATGATGTAGTAAGCAGAAGGTAGGAGAGGCTTGGTATCAACTGATGTTATATTTTGGGCTTGATACTTGAGAGGGCTAAGCCCACTTACCCCAGGGGCCAGGACTGGGCATTACTAGGCATTGAGTTGAACAGTGAATGCTTGGGTGCCCAGCCATGAAGCTGAAGATCCCAGGCCAATTAGACCCCTGATAGTGAGTCCCATGTTCATCTAGAAACCATAAAACAAAAGGATCAGAGATTGTAGCATAAGCTTAATCATGGAAGATAGAATGATTAATGAATTAAAAAAAGATTGATTCCTTTTCTCTCTTCAATATTCCACAACAAGGAAGTGACTGATCCCGGTGAAACAGGAAGAATGTAATAAAACCAATAGTAGTAATGATAGTAACTAACCCCTATGGTACTTCCTTCATGTGAGGCACTATTATCTATCCATCTGCATAAAATCATTAAATTTCAAAAACAAAATTTTTTCTCACAAAAAGCATATGCAGTTCATGAGTTAGGAGCAATTATTATCATCACAGATGAAAAAACTGAGGCTGAGGCTAAGTTACATGTGCAATCAAATTTGAACTCACTATACTATATTACCTAGGAATATGGGACACCTTGGTTTTGTTTACTTGTAAGGCTTTCGAATTTTGACTTTCATATTTAAACTCTTAGACTACCTGAAATTGATTATTTTTGGTAAGGTGTGAAATAGTAATAAGGTGTGATACAATTTAATTTTTCAGTGGCTTCAGACCCAGTTGTTGATGAATTCAACTTTTATCTAGTTATATGATAACTTCTTTTATACATGTGGGATTATTTTTGGGCTCTTTATTTTACTCTACTGTATATTCCTGCTTCAAAGCCATTCTTGATTACTTGAATTTTGTATTATCTTAGGATTCTGCATATTCACATAAATTTGAGGGTCAGTTTGTCAAGTTCTTCAAAAGACCCAGCTTGGATATTGATTTTAATTGCTTTGGATTTACAGGTCAATTTGAGGAGAATGACATCCTTACAATATTATCTTGCATAAATACAGTAGTTCCTCATTTATATTGATTTTCTTAATAACTTCCTAGCAAGGCTTACAATATTTCCCAAACAAGTCTTGTAATCTTATTTATATTTTTGGTATTATTGTAAATGGTATCTTTAAACATTATATTTCTATTTGTTTCTGATGTACAAAACTGTAATTTATGTTATATATTAATCTTATGTCTAGCATAAGCATATCCTTCATGAGTAGTGATATTGAATACATTTTTTTAAATATTTTTATTTATTTATTCATGATAGACACAGAGAGAGAGAGAGAGAGAGAGAGAGAGAGAGAGAGAGAGAGAGAGGCAGAGATACAGGCAGAGGGAGAAGCAGACTCCATGCAGGAGCCCAATGTGGGACTCGATCCCGGGTTTCCAGCATCACGCCCCAGGCCAAAGGCAGGCACCAAACCACTGAGCCACTCAGGGATCCCCTGATGTTGAATACCTTTTTATGTATTTGTTGGCTACTTATTAGTCTCTTGGAAAAATGTCAATTCAGGTCCTTTGCTTATTTAAAAATCAGAGTACTTGGCTTTCCCCCCCACCTAATGAGTTGTATGAGTTTCTTATATATTTTGGACAGTAACTCCCTAACAGATATGTGGTTTGCAAATATATTCTCTCAATCCATAGATTGCCTTTTCATTTTGTGATTGTTTCCTTTGCTTGCAGAAGCTTCTTAACTTGATGTAGTCCTACTTGTTTATTTTTGCTTTTGTTGATTATGCTTTTAGTGTCATATCAAAAAAATCATTACCAAAGACTAATATCAAGGAACTTTTTCCTCATGCTTTTCTACAAGTTTTACATTGTCAGGTCTTATGTTTAAGTCCTTATCCATTTAAAATTAATTTTTCAAAAAATATTTTATTTATTCATGACACACACACACACACACAGAGGTAGAGAACAGGCAGAGGGAGAAGCAGGCTCCATGCAGGGAACCTGATGTGAGACTTGATCCCAGGACCTCAGGGTCACGCTCTGGACCCAAGGCAGGAGCTAAACCACTGAGCCACCCAGGTGTCCCAAGTGTTAGACTCTTGATTTTGGCTCAGGTCATGATCTCAGGGCTCTGAGATCAAGCCCTATGCCAGGCTCCATGCTCAATGCAGATTCTGCTTCTCTCTCTCTCTACCTCCCTCTCCCCTCCCCCCACTTGCACACATGCTCTCCTCCCTCTCTCAAATAAATAAACAAAAATATTTTAAAATAAAAAAATTAGCCTATACAGGAAGATAGAGGAAAGAAGATATGAAAATAATAAAGTATGGTAGAACTACGTAGGAGATTAGCATAGCAAATACATGCTATAAGGTCACAGACACTTGCTATGAGGTATCATAAAATTGGCTATAAGTTTTTGTAATAACTATACAATAAGGACAACACAGTTACAACCTTTAGAGTAAGCATAAGATTAGCTTAAAAAAAAAAGGGTCCAACAATCAATTGAGCCACCCAGGTACCCCTAGATTTGTTTTTTAAAAAAATACTACATATTATGAATCCTGGTAAGCTGCCTTACATTCTTCAAAACAAGGTTGAATATAAATAAATAAAAACCATAAACTGATTTGAACCCAGGTCTTCATATTAAAGTAAAATTTTTTTTTCCAGGACACCATGCTGCTTTGAAGGTGGAAAGAATGGGATGGGGCTCTTGGGACACAAGGTCTCCCTTGGTTCATTAGCTACTGGGAACATCCTGTCCTGTCCCAAGGGCTGAAATGTTGTTAAGTGGGGAAGATAGGAACTAAATGTAAGAGGAGCCACAAAAAATTTAAGTCCCAACTTAAAAGAATAATCTCAGCTCAGATAAAAGTTCTCCCATCTTGTCCTGATAGCATCAACTAGGAGGTTCATCTGAACCCTTCTGGGTGCTTTACTCACTGCTCCAGAATATTAGACTTGATGGTAAGAGCAGTACTGAGACCCCAGGAGGGGTTATATTCCTGCCCTAGCCTTTACCCTTAAAAAGAGTTAGAATATTGTGAGGCTAGACTCTAGGGTTTCCTAATGCCCTAGGAGGTATTCTTTCCTGTAGTCAAAACCCACAATTTTGTTCTCAATTTTGGAAAAAGCTCCTAAAAACTGATAAAATACTGATGGAACGTAGGACCTATCTCTGACTCTACCGAGTGGACAGTTTTCTGGAATATGATCCAGGGGAATAACTAGGTACTTTGTGTTTGATCAAAGCTTGATAAACTGACTCCAACTGATAGTGGGAATGGACATGCCAATAGTATAGACAAATCTACCTGAGTCAGGAAGTGGGGAACAACATGAATTTAATGATATCAAAACTTCATGGAATCCCAATCACTTCCCTGGCCACTGCTCCTTATACATCATCTCATACATTGTGTCTGTTTCCAACCATGAATTTGAGGGTAAAAAAGGAAATAAGTCTGGGGTGGCCAGTAATAAAAATATGTGATTAAAAGACTGGGCAACTGTGTAGAGAGAAGTATTTCAGCTGCTTCGCACTACCATGCTGGAGATGTGGGTCTAGACATGGTTGAACCCGGCCACGAAAAGCTTGATGCTTGTTTGTTGGTTCCATGGACAGAAATGGGGACACAAATTTGATATTAGGTGGAACTATGAAATCCCTTTCAGTCAAGGAGGCTGGAGGCCAGTCTCTGGGTTTGGGTTATCGTGGTTTTGATTTCCTTCCTAGATCCTGGTATACATATCTCCTCTTGTTTGACAAATCTGAGAGCTAAGGAGTCATGAAGTTGGTGATAACATGTGTACAGTGTCCAACCCAAAGTTAGCATTTAATAAGTCTCAGTTGTTGCAATCTTATTTGTTTTGTTGTGTATGTTTTTTTCTTCTTGAGTCTTTTGGAGGAGGGACCTTTTGGGTTCCAATTACTCCTCCAGCAAAATAACAAACAACGTTTGTTTGTAAAAACACCCTCACTCTTTTCTTTCTTAGGCCAGAGTGTTGAACTTAAGGAAAATTGGACATTTTTCTGAACTATTCAGATCATACTTAAGCTTCATACCCAAATTATCAGAAGCTCACAAGGGAGAATGCAGTTGTTATAACTGTAGCTTTCTGACCAAAGAGGCACGTAAGGTCACCTGTGCATTCTCAAAGTAGGAATCTCATAAAGTAAAGGAATTCAGAGGTTCTGCTAATAATTTATAAGAGCCACAGATGAGAAGCCAAAAGGTAAGATTTGGTGGGGGGTTTACATGAGTGATAGTCTAAAAATAAGGATTTTCTTTGATTTTCAAATGAACAGGGGCATCTAGTGCCAATTGTTTGCAAAATTTGGGAAGGATCATGATTAAAATTCCAAGTCTCTCTTCCTATTAAGTCCCCTTGAGTTGTGTTGTTGTCCTTGTAACTCTTGGGACTTCTGAATGTAGGAGCTCATTCTCATATCCTCGATTTACTGTTTACACCACCATCTCACCCCTTGTCCCCACCACAAGTTTTTTTTACTTTTATTTTTTATTGGAGTTCAATTTGCCAACATATAGCGTAACACCGAGTGCTCATCCCATCAAGTGCCCCCCTCAGTGCCCGTCACCCAGTCACCACCCCCTCCCACCTCCCACCTCCCACCTCCCCTTCCACCACCCCTTGTTCGTTTCCCAGAGTTAGGAGTCTCTCATGTTCTGTCTCCCTCTCTGATATTTCCCACTCATTTTTTCTCTTTTCCCCTTTATTCCCTTACACTATTTTTTATATTTCCCAAATGAATGAGACCATATAATGTTTGTCCTTCTCCGATTGACTTATTTCACTCAGCATAACTCCTCCAGTTCCATCCACGTCAAAGAAAATGGTGGGTATTTGTCGTTTCTTTTTTTTAAGACTTTATTTATTAATTCATAGATACACACAGAGAGAGAGGCAGAGACACAGGCAGAGGGAGAAGCAGGCTCCACGCAGGGAGCCCGACGTGGGACCCGATCCCGGGTCTCCAAGATCACACCCCCGGCTGCAGGCGGCGCTAAACCGCTGCGCCACCGCGGCTGCCCGTATTTGTCGTTTCTAATGGCTGAGTAATATTCCATTGTATACATAAACCACATCTTTATCCATTCATCTTTCGATGGACACTGAGGCTCCTTCCACAGTTTGGCTATTGTGGACATTGCTGCTAGAAACATCGGGGTGCAGGTGTCCCGGCGTTTCACTGCACCTGCATTTTTGGGGTAAATCCCCAGCAGTGCAATTGCTGGGCTGTAGGGCAGATCGATTTTTAACTCTTTGAGGAACCTCCACACAGTTTTCCAGAGTGGCTGCACCAGTTCACATTCCCACCAACAGTGCAAGAGGGTTCCCCTTTCTCCACATCCTCTCCAACATTTGTGGTTTCCTGCTTTATTAATTTCCCCTGTGGGCACTTGACGGGATGAGCACTGGGTGTTATTCTGTATGTTGACAAATTGAACACCAATAAAAAATAAATTTATTAAAATAAATAAATAAATAAATAAATAAATAAATAAATAAATATTTACCCCCCCAACCAAAACCAAAGAATAAAAAAACAAATGCCCCAAGCCCCCAAACCCCCTAAAAAATGCCAAACCAAAATGGTAGATCACAATTGCCATTGTTGGGGACACTTTTGGAGCCTTAGAAGAAAGATTTGTGATAAGACAGAAGGGGAACTGGGAATCTTGGGTTGATGAGTCTTTGAAAGACTTTTAGTCTATCCTTCCTCAAGGCATTTCCATAACCCATCATTCTCAGTCCAAGAGGCATTTTCATTTCCAGACTGCAGCATTCCCTGGTAAGGTGAAATGTTCTTTGCTAATTTCTTCTATAAATGCCCTGGCAACACCCTCAAGATGTCCAATGCTGGCAGTCTTCTTGCTGAAGTTTTTCCTAGATGTCTCAAGCCTGGCTACTTCTCTGTTATTTCCTTGGCTCACATGAAGACTCAGGCTTCCAAGTCTTTTCAGACTCTGGATGGGAAGCACCTCCCATTGCTTCTATCATCTAGACAATAGTCTATGCCTTTCAGTCTCAGAGGACACACCTCAATCTCGTCTAGGCACTCTTTCATGCCCTGCTTGGACAGTAGCATGGTAGAGGGTCTCCTGTTTCTGCAGTTCAGCTGCACTCAGCATGGGGCTAGAATGTCAGTCATCCCTTCTGGCAGAAGATTCAACTCACGCATCAATGGTTGGTTCATATAAAGCTCCTCTCCGGGCAGCGTGGCAGGGAGCACAGCATTCCTTAGTTCTATAACACCCCTTCTAAAAAACATACTCATGAACCATTTCTGTATTTTTTTAAAGGATTTTATTTATTTATTCACGAGAGACTCAGAGAGAGAGGCAGAGACACAGGCAGAGGGAGAAGCAGGCTCCGTGCAGGGAGCCTGATGTGGGACTTGAACCTGGGACCCCAGGATCATGCCCTGGGCCGAAGGCAGACGCTCAACTACTGAGCCCCCCAGGCATCCCAAACCCCCTCTGTATTAAAGCTCTAACCTTCTCTTGGATGGCTGGAGGTGAGTGATGGTCATTCGGCCACTCTAGCCACTTCTGAGTGCTTTCCTCTTCAGGTATTTCATACTTCTCTTTAGAATGAATGGCACTAATTTTTTTAGTTATGAAGTCTCAGCCGAAATATATGAGACAAGAAACAAAGATCCAGTCCATAGCTTATCATAAATACATTTGTTTCACACCATGGATCTGCCATAATTTACATAAGTAGTTTCCTATTGTTGAATATTAAAGCTGATTCAAATATTTTACATTCATAAGTAATATTGATGAATATCTTTGTCCACATCATTATTTAATCAGTCTACCTTTTATTAACAATTTTCACATGGTACGCCTGGGTGGCTCAGTGGTTGGGTGGTTGCCTTCGGACCAGGTTGTGATCCTGGGATCTGGGATTGAGTCCCACATCGGGCTCCCTGTGAAGAGCCTGCTTCTCCCTCTGTCTATGTCTCTGTCTCTGTCTCTCTCTGTGTCTCTCATGAATAAATAAATAAATCTTAAAAAAAAAAAAACAATTTTCACTTGGTTTGATAACTGTGGGTTCTCCAGTCCATCACTCATCTAATCCTCCAAAAAAAATGGACCCGGCCCATTCCTGTGTCATCTCCAGTTCCTACAGTTGGAAAGTCCACATTATGGGAAGCTATGAGATAGGAGATCTCTATTTTGCCAGTGCCTTCATTGCCTGTTCCCACTTCAGGTTCTTTTCATATTACACTGATATACTATACCAAGAGCAAAAAGTTCAAATACATGTGTCAACAATTAGTACATATCTTGGAATTTTATTTCTTCACAGATAATTGGAACTAAATGCTAATACATTAAATGTAAAAAAAATCTGTAATGTAAACCCTTGTAAAATTATCTGACACTATGATCTTTATTTTGCCATTATTATTTAGATATCAACTCTATATAGGTCAAAGCAATGCTTTCCAATAGCACTTTCTGCCATGGTGAAATGTTACTGTTTGCATTTTTTTTTTTTTTTTTTTTACTAACAGTAGCCACAAGCCAAATGAGGTTAGTGATCACTTGAAATGTGTTTAGTGAGACTGAGGAACTGATGGAATAATTTATTTACTGAGTTGTAATTAATATAAATTTACATTTAAATAGCCTTCTGTGCTCAGTGTCCTTGTAATGGACAGATAGGTCAAGCTCAGGTTATTCAAACAGTTATAGCTGCAGTTGAATGGACCACTCTTAGTATGAGAAGCCTGGCTACGAGGTCAACTTGAACCACATTGGGTGAAGGAGCCTGCAGAGTTTTCTGAACAATGATTCCAGCTCTGGGTCAGGGGTCACCAGGGATAGGTCAGATTAGAACGGGGAAACAGAAGAGAGGAGTGGGACATGGAATTGTGACAGATTTATCTTGGGAAATGTTCATTTGGATGGGATGTGGTTGGCGGAGTCGTATTGTGAGACTAGGTGACCACAAATTTCCAAGTTAGTACATTTACATGGGATTTGTGTGTGTGTGTGTGTTTGTGTGTGTGTGTGTGTGTGTGTGTGTGAAGCAACATCTTCTACAGTTGCTAGAGACTTAGTAGAGGAATTGAGATCATTGTTAAAACACCTGCTCCATCATCATGTAGTTTAATCATATCTCTCAGGGATGGAGTACTTTCTATAACTATGCCTTATCCCATGTGAGAAGATATTTCAAAGGTCAGAGACATGGTGCTTGTCTTCTTTGGGAGCTTATTTATTTGTTTGTTTGTTTATTTATTTATTTTATTGGAGTTCAATTTGCCAACATATAGCATAAACCCATGCTCATCCTGCCATGTGCCTCCCACAGTGCCTGCCAACCAGTCACCCCAACCCCCTGCCCACCTCCCTTTCCACTACCCCTTGTTTGTTTCCCAGAGTTAGGTGTCTCTCATATTTTGTCACCCTCACTGATATTTTCACTCATTTTCTCTCCTTTCCCTTTTATTCCCTTCTACTATTTTTTATATTCCTCAAATGAATGAGACCATATAATGTTTGTCCTTATCCAATTGACTTATTTCACTCAGCATAATACCCTCCAGTTCCATCCACCTCGAAGCAAATGGTGGGTATTTGTCGTTTCTAATGGCTGAGTAATATTCCATTGTATACATAAACCACATCTTCTTTAACCATTCATCTTTCGATGGACACCGAAGCTCCTCCCACAGTTTGGCTATTGTGGACATTGCTGCTAGAAACATCGGGGTGCAGGTGTCCCGGCGTTTCACTGCACCTGCATCTTTGGGGTAAATCCCCAGCAGTGCAATTGCTGGGTCGTAGGGCAGATCTATTTTTAGGAACTCTTTGAGGAACCTCCACACAGTTTTCCAGAGTGGCTGCACCAGTTCACATTCTCACCAACAGTGCAAGAGGGTTCCCCTTTCTCCACATCCTCTCCAACATTTGTGGTTTTCTGCTTTGTTAATTTTCCCCATTCTCACTGGTATGAGGTGGTATCTCATTGTGGTTTTGATTTGTATTTCCCTGATGGCCAGGGATGCGGAGCATTTTCTCATGTGCGTGTTGGCCATGTCTATGTCTTCCTCTGTGAGATTTCTCTTCATGTCTTTTGCCCATTTCATGATTGGATTGTTTGTTTCTTTGGTGTTGAGTTTAATAAGTTCTTTATAGATCCTGGAAACTAGCCCTTTATCTGATACGTCATTTGCAAATATCTTCTCCCATTCTGTAGGTTGTCTTTAGTTTCTTCGACTGTTTCTTTTGCTGTGCAGAAGCTTCTTATTTTCATGAAGTCCCAATAATTCATTTTTGCTTTTGTTTCTCTTGCCTTCATCGATGTATCTTGCAAGAAGTTTCTGTGGCCAAGTCCAAAAAGGGTGTTGCAAAAAAACAAAAAAACAAACAAACAAACAAACAAACAAAAAACCCCAAAAAAACCCAAAAAGGGTGTTGCCTGTGTTCTCCTCTAGGATTTTGATGGAATCTTGTCTCACATTTAGATCTTTCATCCATTTTGAGTTTATCTTTGTGTATGGTGCAAGAGAGTGGTCTAGTTTCATTCTTCTGCATGTGGATGTCCAATTTTCCCAGCACCATTTATTGAAGAGACTGTCTTTTTTCCAGTGGATAGTCTTTCCTCCTTTGTCGAATATTAGTTGACCATAAAGTTGAGGGTCCACTTCTGGATTCTCTATTCTGTTCTATTGATCTATGTGTCTGTTTTTGTGCCAGTACCACACTGTCTTGATGACCACAGCTTTGTAGTACAACCTGAAATCTGGCATTGTGATGCCCCCAGCTATGGCAAGGGGTCTTGGCTATTCGGGTCTTTTCTGATTCCACACAAATCTTAAAATAATTTGTTCCAACTCTCTGAAGAAAGTCCATGGTATTTTGATAGGGATTGCATTAAACGTGTAAATTGCCCTGGGTAACATTGACATTTTCACAATATTAATTCTGCCAATCCATGAGTATGGAATATTTTTCCATATCTTTGTGTCTTCCTCAATTTCTTTCAGAAGTGTTCTGTAGTTTTTAGGGTATAGATTCTTTACCTCTTTGGTTAGGTTTATTCCTAGGTATCTTATGCTTTTGGATGCAATTGTAAATGGGATTGACTCCTTAATTTCTCTTTCTTCAGTCTCATTGTTAGTGTATAGAAACGTCACTGACTTCTGGGCATTGATTTTGTATCCTGCCACGCTGCCGAATTGCTGTATGAGTTCTAGCAATCTTGGGGTGGAGGCTTTTGTGTTTTCTATGTGCAGTATCAGCATCCATTCCTGATCAAAACTCTTCAGAGTGTAGGGATAGAGGGAACATTCCTCAGCATCTTAAAAGCCATCTATGAAAAGCCCACAGCAAACATCACTCTCAATGGGGAAACACTGGGAGCCTTTCTGCTAAGATCAGGAAAATGACAGGTATGTCCACTCTCACCACTGCTATTCAACATAGTACTAGAAGTCCTAGCCTCAGCAATCCGTCAACAAAAAGAAATAAAAGGCATTCAAATTGGCATAGAAGAAGTCTTGGGAGCTAATTTATATAGAACCTAGAGAAATTTTTTATTTTTATTTAATTAATTTAAAAAATATTTATTTATTTATTCACAAGAGACACACAGAGAAGCAGAGCCATAAATAGACAGAGAAGTAGGGTCCTCGCAGGGAGCCCAATGAGGGACTCTATTCCAGGACCCCAGGGTCACACCCTGAGCCGAAGGCAGACTCTCAACTGCTGAGCCACCCAGGCGTCCTGAGAAGTTTTTTTTAAAACATAGAGTTTAAGGTGGAAGATATACTTTGATTCTTTCTAAAACAAGAATTTTTGTTAAAGGAAGGATTGAGGGCAGCCCCCATGGCTCAGCGGTGTGGTGCTGCCTTTAGCCTGGGGTGTGATCTTGGAGACCCGGGATGGAGTCCCACATCGGGCTACCTGCATGGAGATTGCTTCTCCCTCTGCCTGTGTCTCTGCCTCTCTCTCTCTCTCTCTCTCTGTCTCTCATGAATAAATAAATAAAATCTTTTTTTTTTAAAGAAGAATTGAGAACACATGAACAATGATAGTAACATTCTCTTTAGACTCTCTCTACCAGGCACTGTGGTACATGATTTACCTGCATCATCTTATTTGGTCTCATGACGCACCTGAGGGTAGGTGTTATTCAATGACATTTACAGATGAAGAGTTTGAGGCCCTAAGGAATTGGAGATGTCCAGCTTCACCAGGCCAGCAAGAATAAAGCTAGTCTGAGTCCCCGAGCAGGACCTTTATTCTGTCCTACCATCCTTTATAAACAGCTTTACAAGCTTTTTTTGGAGGGGGTTTATTTTTCAACCTATTCTAAGTTTCCAAAAGCAAATAAAAATCTGTCTTTAAGAAAAGTAATTTATAAAAGAAGGCTGAGTCCAGCCCACTACCAGTAGAGTAGTCAGCTGATATCTGAGGGGTTCTGGACTATGCAGTGAAAATTTTGTGAGAACAAGGCATCAAGTGTTAGGATTAGTCTACTCCTTGCCAGCTTCTTTCTCATCCCATTTGAAAAAGTCAGAATTGTATCCTCACTATGTACCGGGCATGGTGTTAGATTCTAGGGTTCTGTGGCAAAGAAATCTGACATAGCTCCTACTTTTATGAGATTCATTCTCTAGTTAGAAAAATACTAAGTTAAATGATGATAGGACAATGTGAGAAGATATAGTACTTTGAGGGACACTTGGGTGGCTCAATGGTTGGATGGCTACCTTCAGCTCAGGTTGTGATCCCGGGATCTGGGATCAAGTACCGCATCAGGCTCCTGCAAAGAGCCTGCTTCTCCCTCTGCCTGTGTCTTTGGTCCTCTCTCGGTGTCTCTCATGAATAAATATATAAATCTTTAAAAAAAGGTACAGTACTTTTAAAGGACAGAGAGTGCCCCATTCCATCTGGGATGAATTGGTGAAGGTTCCATGGAGATTTTTAATTTAATATGAGGCTTGAAGCATGAATGGGAGCTCATCAGGAAAGTGGGAGAAATATTCTGGCAGAGAGAAAAACTAGAGTTTGAGCATAGAGGGACAGAGGGCATGGGGTCTTGGAGGGAGACCAACCTGAATGAGGCAGCTTTCTTTCTTTCTTTCTTTCTTTCTTAGCTTTCTTTTTTTTAAAAAATTTTTATTTTTTATTTATTTTTTTAAATTAATTTTTATTGGTGTTCAATTTACCAACATACAGAAAAACACCCAGTGCTCATCCCGTCAAGTGTCCACCTCAGTGCCCATCACCCATTCCCCTCCAACACCCGCCCTCCTCCCCCCTTCCACCACCCCTAGTTCGTTTCCCCGAGTTAGGAGTCTTTATGTTCTGTCTCCCTTCCTGATATTTCCCAACATTTCTTCTCCCTTCCTTTATATTCCCTTTCACTATTATTTATATTCCCCAAATGAATGAGAACATACACTGTTTGTCCTTCTCTGATTGACTTATTTCACTCAGCATAATACCCTCCAGTTCCATCCATGTTGAAGCAAATGGTGGGTATTTGTCGTTTCTAATTGCTGAGTAATATTCCATTGTATACATAAACCACATCTTCTTTATCCATTCATCTTTCGATGGACACCGAGGCTCCTTCCACAGTTTGGCTATTGTGGCCATTGCTGCTAGAAACATCGGGGTGCAGGTGTCCCGACGTTTCATTGCATCTGAATCTTTGGGGTAAATCTCCAACAGTGCAATTGCTGGGTCGTAGGGCAGGTCTATTTTTAACTCTTTGAGGAACCTCTTTGGCAGCTTTCTAAGTGTGAAGGGGAATAAGGAGTTATAAGGCCTGAGTTGGAAGCAGGGGGAAGAGTGTCAATAGTAAAATTCAGTGGAAACATGAAAATGTGAATATCCATTCAGCAGCAGTAAAACTGGCTGCTCAGGGTGGCAATCCCTTGGGAAGAAGGCATCCCAATCCTTGGGTTTATATTTCAGCTCTACCACTGGCCCATTGGCTAATGCTGTGCATGTGACTTTAACTCTCTCATCTTCGGTTTCCTTGTTTGTAAACTGGGAATGATGGTTGCTATGAGGACCAAGTCAGATGAAACATGTCATTGCTAAAATGTTAGCTCACATTTAAAATGTTGGAATCCCTTGGCAACGCCCACCAAAGCCCAGGTTTTATGGAAAATGCTGGCAAGATCTGCCTGAGCTGTTCTGTCTTCCATTCTGTCACCACAGGAAGCTCAACACTGCACTTTCTGGGAGTAAGTTGAACATTTTTCTCAGGTCCTCACTGCCACTGCCATCTCCTCCCTTACTTGAGCTTCCCAGCCAATACCAGGGCTTTCAGAGCAGTGATGGTTAGTCAAGGGAAACTATTCTGCAGAGGACAGGCTACAGGACTGGGGAGAGCAAACATTCTGATGTGTGGATCTAACAGATATTACAGTTAATGTGATACATCAAAGGGCATGGTCTTAGCTGAGCCTACCAGAAGATAGCAAGATGGAGATGCTTGTTTCTGTAGAAGATACACTCGGGTCTATGGCAGTGTTTTTCGGCTTGTCCAAGATGAAGTCTTGTCTCTCTGGGCAATACTTTGAGATGAGGCTTGCTAATGCTCACATACCCATAGCCATGCAACCAACCCTGAAGCTACAATAAAAATACCCTATATAGTTGCACCAGCCACCTTCTGTTACCTCTCACCTGGATAGAATGCCTGGGTTCTTACTACATGCTCAGTGTCTTCCCACTTGGTGGGCCATAGATTATGTGATAATGCTGATTCACTGATGGATGGTCAGTGTGTGGCCTGAGGAGTTAATCATGTACAAGGTGCAGAGGAAGTTAGCATGGCTGACTCACCAGGGTCTGTACAAGGTGGTGTTCATGCACATAAGCTCCTCCACTGGCCTTCACTTGTCATCATTTATTGAACTCCTTTATAGAGAGTTAATAAAAGGACCGTCTAAGCTGAAATGTCCCTTGGAAACTCTGATGACTTCAGAAGGACTGTTAGAAGATCTTAAGGTCCTCCTTTTTTCCCAGTCTGAAATAAGATCCACCAAGTTATGAATTGTAGCTTTGTTTTTATGATGGAGTTATAGAGGACTCTATTTTGCTCTCTTGCTTTCTTGTAACATTGGTAAAATAATAAAAATTATCCTCCTTTCTTTTTTTAAAAAATATTTATTTATTCATGGGAGACACAGAGAATGGCAGAGACGTAGGCAGAGGGAGAAGCAGGCCCTCCGTGGGGAGCCCGTTGTGGGACTCCATCCCAGAACTCTGGGATCATGACCTGAGCCAAAGGCAAACCCTCAATTGCTGAGCCATCCAGGTGCCCTGATTTTCCTTTCTTTTAAGAAGAAAAATCTGGAACCCAGAAGGAGTTAATTACTGGCAGCTCCTAACCTTTACAGAGACTTTACAATGATCAAGTTCTTCCGTTCCATACAACCTCATGTTATCTTCACAAAACCCGACGTATGGATGTCCTCTTCATCTCTCACATGAGGAAGCTATTAGTCTCAAAGGTGTGGAGTGAGCTGACTAAGGCCACACAGAGTATGAAGGGTTCAGCTTGACTTTTCCCCTGGGCTATCATTAATCCAAAGGCTGGCAGAGCCTGTTCCTTGGCAAAGGCTCAGATGTGAGTGCCCTGTGTTCCCCCTTGGGCCATGACTCTGCCTCCTTATGTTGCTCTGTGTGCCAGAACTCACCCTGAACAACATCTTGCCCCAGGGAGTGAGAGCATAGCCTGGTGGGGGTGAGGTGGGATAATGGAGGAGGGTGCAACTGGGATGACTAAAGGCTATTCTGATGTGGGGATATCAGAGAGGCTAGAGGAGGAAAACTGGAAGAGGCCACACTGGGAATGCCAGGCCAAACCCCAATACTTACAAAATGTTCTAGGAG
The DNA here is from genome assembly GCF_018345385.1 of Vulpes lagopus. Taxonomy (NCBI): domain Eukaryota; kingdom Metazoa; phylum Chordata; class Mammalia; order Carnivora; family Canidae; genus Vulpes; species Vulpes lagopus. Next base: position 14,761,970 of record NC_054841.1, read on the forward strand.
ATAAGCCTTAGTTGCCAGCTGAGATGTTTCATTCTTTTTTTAAATTTTTAAAATTTATTTATTTATTTTGGTTTCAGCAGTGTTTTTATTTATTTAAAATAATATGACATTTAGTGTAATATGTATTTGAAGCAAATGTTTTCTCTTGCACTTATGTTTTTTTAATATAAATTTATTTTTTATTGGTGTTCAATTTGCCAACATATAGAATAACACCCAGTGCTTATCCCGTCAAGTGCCTACCTCGGTGCCCGTCACCCAGTCACCCCCACCCCCCGCCCACCTCCCCTTCCACCATCCCTAGTTTGTTTCCCAGAGTTAGGAGTCTTTCATGTTCTGTCTCCCTTTCTGATATTTCCCACTTATTTTTTCTCCTTTCCCCTTTATTCCCTATCATTATTTTTTATATTCCCCAAATGAATGAGACCATATAATGTTTGTCTTTCTCCGATTGACTTATTTCACTCAGCATAATACCCTCCAGTTCCATCCACATTGAAGCAAACGGTAGGTATTTGTCGTTTCTAATGGCTGAGTAATATTCCATTGTATACATAGACCACATCTTCTTTATTTAAATTCAATTTAGTTAGCATATACTGTGTTATTACTTTCAGGGGTAGAATTCAGTGACTCATCAGTTGCATATAAAACTCAGTGCTCACTACAGCATGTGCCTTCCTTAATGCCCATCATCCAAATTACCCCATTCTGCCTCCCCTCCCCTCCGGCAACCCTCCGTTTTGTTTCTAAAGTCTCATATGGTTTGCCTCCCTCTGTTTTTATCTTACTTTTTCCTTCCCTTCCCCTATGTTAATCTGTTTGGTTTCTTAAATTCCACGTATTAGGGATTCCTGGGTGGCTCAGAGGTTGAGCATCTGCCTTTGGCTCAGGGTATAATCCCAATCTGGGGATTGAATCCCACTTCCTGTGAAGAGCCTGCTTCTCCCTCTGCCTGTGTCTCTGCCGCCCCCCTCTGTGTGCCTCTCATGAATAAATAAATAAAATCTTTAAAAAATTCCACATATGAGTGAAATCATATGATATTTAGCTTTCTCTGACTGACTTATTTCACTTAGCATAATACCCTCTAGTTCATGGGGATCCCTGGGTGGCTCAGCGGTTTGGCGCCTGCCTTTGGCCCAGGGCGCGATCCTGGAGTCCCGGGATCGAGTCCCGCGTCGGGCTCCCAGCATGGAGCCTGCTTCTCCCTCCTCCTGTATCTCTGTCTGTCATAAATAAATAAATAAATAAATCTTTTAAAAAAAATAATACCCTCTAGTTCCATCCAGGTTGTTGCAAATGGCAAGATTTCATTTTTTTCGAGGTCTGAGTAATATTCCATTGTACATGTATATACCACATCTTCTTTATCCACTCATCTGTCAATAAATTTGGGCTCTTTCCATAGTTTGGCTATCATGGATATTGCTGCCATAAACATTGGGATGCATATGCCCCTTTGAATCACTGTTTGTATTCTTTTTTTTTTTAAAGATTTATTTATTTATTTATGATAGACATAGAGACAGAGAGGCAGAGACACAGGAGGAGAGAGAAGCAGGCTCCATGCCAGGAGCCTGACGTGAGACTCCATCCCAGGACTCCAGGATCACGCCCTGGGCCAAAGGCAGGCGCTAAACCTCTGAGCCACCTAGGGATCCCCCTGTGTTTGTATTCTTTGGTTCAATACCTACTAGTGCAATTGCTGGGTCCTAAGGAAGTTCTATTTTAACTTTTTGAATAGCCTCCATACTGTTTTCCAGAGTGGCTGCACCAGTTTGCATTCCCACCAATAGTGTAAGAGGGTTCCCCCTTCTCTGCATCCTCACCAACATCTTATTTCCTGAGTTGTTCATTTTAGCCATTCTGACTGATGTGAAGTGGTATCTCATTGTGGATTTGATTTGTATTTCCCTGATGCCGAGTCATATTGAGTATTTTTTCATGTGTCTGTTGGCCATTTGTACATCTTTCTTTGAGAAATGTCTGTTCATATCTTCTGCCCATTTATTGACTGGATTTTTTGGGTTTTGGGTGTTGAGTTTGTAAGTTCTTTATAGATTTTGGATACTAGCCTTTTATCTGATAAAACATTTGCAAATAGTTTCACCCATTCCATAGGTTGCCTTTTAGTTTTGTAGACTGTCTCTTTTGTTGTGCAAAAGCTTTTTATCCTGATGAAGTCCCAATAGTTCATTATCCCTTTTGTTTCCCTTGTCTTTATAGATGTGTCTTGCAAGAAGTTGTTGTGGCCAAGTTCAATAAGGATGTTGCCTGTGCTCTCCTCTAGGATTTTGATAGATTTCTGTCTCACATTTAGGTCTTTCATCCGTTGTGAGTCTATTTTTGTGTGTAGTGTAAGAAAGTGATCCAGTTTCGTTCTTCTGCTTGTGGCTGACCAATCCCAACATCATTTGTTGAAGAGACTGTCTTTTTTCCATTGGATATTCTTTCCTGCTTTGTGGAAGATTAGTTGACCATAGAATTTTGAGGGTCCATTTCTGTGTTCTCTATTCTGCTCTATGTGTTGTTTTTGTGCCAGTACCATACTGTCTTGATGATTACAGTTTTGTAATAGACCTTGAATTCCAGAATGGTGATGCCTCTAGCTTTGGTTTTCTTTTTCCATTTCTTTGTCTATTTGGGGCCTTTTCTGGTTCCATTAAATTTTAGATTGTTTTTCCTGCCCTGTGAAAAATGCTGGTGGTATTTGGATAGGGATTGCATTGAATGTGTAGATCACTTTGGGTAGCATAGAAATTTTAACAATATTTGCTCTTCCAATCCATGAGCATGGAATGTTTTTCCATTTCTTTGTGTTTTCCTCAATTTCTTTCCTAAGTGTTCTAATAGTTTTCAGAGTGCAGATCTTTTACTTCTTTGGTTATGTTTATTCCTAGGTATCTTTTGGTTTTTGGTGTAGTTGTAAAAGGGATTGATTCCTTGATTTCTCTTTCTTCTGCCTCATTGTTAGCATATAGAAATGCAACATGCTTCTGTTCATTGATTTTATTTTGCTGAATTCCGTATCAGTTCTAGTAATTTTTGGGTGGAGTCTTTTGGGTTTTCTACATAGAGTATCCTGTTGTCTGCAAAGAGCAAGAGTTTTACTTCTTCTTTGCCAACTTGGATACCTTTTACTTCTTTTTGTTGTCTGATTCCTGAGGCCAGGACTTCCAGTACTATGTTGAACAACGGTGGTGAGAGTGGGAAGAGGCGGAGAGCTCTCGGTTTTTCCCTATTGAGGATGATATTCACTGTGAGTTTTTGTGTGTGACTTTTCTGATATTGAGGTATGTTCCCTGTATCCCTACATTGTGGAGAGTTTTTATCAAGAAAGAATGCTGATTTTGTCCAATGCTTTTTCTGCATCTATCAAGAGAATCATATGGTTCTTGTCCTTTCTTTTATTAATGTGGTGTGTCACATTGATTGGCTTTACAAATGTTGAACCACTCCTGCAGCCTAGGAATAAATCTCACCGGGTTGTGTTGAATAATCCTTTTATTGTACTATTGGATCCTATTAGCTAGTATCTTGGTGAGAATTTTTGCATCTGTGTTCATGAGGGATATTCTCCTTTTTAGTGGGGTCTTTGGTTTTGGAGTCAAGGTAATGCTGCCTCATAGAAAGAGCTTGGAAAATTTCCTTCCATTTATATGTTTTGGAATGGTTTCAGATGAATAGGTATTAATTCTTCTTGAAATGTTTGGTAGAAGTCCCCTGGGGAAGCCATCTGGCCCTGGACTCTTGTTTTTGGGAGACTTTTGATTACTGGTTCAATTTCTTTGCTGGTTATGGGTATGTTAAAGTTTTCTATTCCTTCTTGTTTCAGTTTTGGTAGTTTATATGTTTCTAGGAATTTATCCATTTCTTCCAAATTGCCTAATTTGTTGGCATATAATTGCTTATAATATCCTCTTAAAATTGTATTTCTGTGATGTTGGTTGTGATCTCTCCTCTTTCAATCACAATTTTATTTATTTGGGTCCTTTCCCTTTTCTTTTTGATGTCTGCCTAAGCGTTTATCAATCTTGTCAATTCTTTCAAAGAAGAGCTTCTAGTTTTGTTGATCTATTTCTGGTGATTTTTTATTTCTATACCGTTGATTTCTGCTTTAGTTGTTATTATTTCTCTTCTCCTGCTGGATTTAGGCTTTATTTGATGTTCTTTTTTTCCAATTCTTTTAGGTGTAAGGTTAGGTTGTACCATGACCTTTCTTATGTTCTTGTGACTGGTTCTGTAGAAAAAAAATATTCTCAAATATTCTCTAGTGCAATTTTTCTCTTAGAAATATAATACTTAATTTTCCATTACTTCCCTCATTAAAACTAGACCATTAAGCTAAGCTTTCTTGCCATGGGGAAAGCAGAACCTCAAAGAAACAAGTGACAACAAAGAGTCATACTTATGCTTCTGTGTTGCATGGTAGAGCCTTGAAAGGTATGAAGTTTCACTCTGAAGACTACTCTGTTAAGAGAGATATGGTTGCCTAGTTGTAAAACTTACTGAATAATTAATAGGTGTCAAGTAATGTCTTTAGAGTTTGCATGTGTTATTTATTTTCATGTCACTATTGTTGTTCAAGTCTTAAAGATAAGGAAGCTGACACTCAGAGAGAGAGGTTGATTAGCTTGTCTGAGGTTACTCAGCTAAGAAGTGGTAGAGCTAGGATTTGGGTTTGGGTATCTGGCTCTGAGCCCCTACTTCATCACTCTGTGTCTTGTCTCATAGGTTGGTTATTGTGCTCAGGGGAGGGAATACAGCAAAGAACAAGACAATTTAGAGGGTCAATGATTGAGTCTCTTGCCTTGTGAGTCTTTGTCCCAACCTCACAAGGCTAGAATAAAGAGTACTCATCTTATGCATTAGAAAGAAAGGCAAACACGGAGAATTGTATTGCTCAAGGTAGTAGAAAGTCATAGTTGAAAGATATAATTAGAAATCAGTTGTCTCATAACTCTCTAATGCCCTTTCTCTGCTCTAGGAGCACTTCCATTCAGCAGATTTGGGGCCAGTGCTAATGCCTCAGCAGCTAACCAAAGCTTTGCTCAGGCTGAAGAATCTCCAGAGCCCAGGAAACTGGGGGCCAAAGGATGGTATTTGGTGAAAGAGGGAAAGCAAAAACAAAGAAAACAGATTGGCTTTGGAATTTTGGTGAGACTTGTAGCCCAGATATAATGTCCCAGGCCTCAGGATAAAGGTGGATTCTGGGACAGGGAGGGTCTGTTGATGGAGTGGTTTGTGGTTGTGTTTAGAGAGGCATATTTTGAGATTTACAAATGTGGTGATGAGAAACATTATGTAGTTTGGGAATGGAGAAAGCCTCTTTTACTCAAGGCATTTAAGAAAATTATTCTTGGTAAAGAGAAGGAGAATGTTAGAAAAATAGATCCAGTATAGGGGCTGGTAAGAGACTCTTCTGTTGAGTTCCCAAAGCAACTGGGTTAGAACTGGGCAAGAGAAGCCCCTTACCTGTCATAATTTATATTCTTGTTTAATGAACAGACTATCCCGCAGAAGGCAGAACAGCACTGAAGTCCGTTTTTGCAATCTTCTTGCATTGTACAGAATTGAGTGCAGTTTCCAGGATCTGATCTGCAGGGTGGGGGTTCCAAGATATACTCTGGATTACAGAACAGAAAAGAGAAGTGCCTAAACAATGGACTGGAGTAACATCCAGAACTCCAAAAGCCCTAGGAACTATCAGAAAACTAGCCTCCCTGATCTTCCTCCTGTAGTTATAGGGAGGTGGAATCAGATGTTGTCCTTAGCTGCTGCCTTTCTCTGAGTTCTTGGCAGGGAAAACTGAGGCTTGGGTATCTGATTGCAGACAGAGGTCAGCAGAACCCTGCCCTCATTGACAATTCAACATCCTTGCAGATCAGATACTTCATATTTGAGGAAATGAACAGTGTGTGGTAAGCAAGAGAGGGGTGTGTAGATGCATTTGCACTGACTCACTGTGTAGCCCCAAGTGGGTTGTACAACCTCTCACTAACAACATAGTCTGTCCTAAAGTTAACCTAACAAATGTTATTTGTGTAGAGAAAGAATGAATGGGAAGGAATATTTTGGGAAATGATAAAGACCAAACAATACACTGAAGATACTGGAATCAGAATGCTAGAACCCAAATCACAAGTGAGTTCTAGGGGTAACTTATTCCGTGGGATTGAGGGTGAGTGTTTTGTTTTTATTTTTTTTAATTTAATTTTATTATTATTATTTTTTGTATATTTTTTATTGGAGTTTGATTTGCCAACATATAGTATAACAGTGCTTATCCTGTCCGAGGGTGAGTATTTTGGATAAGGTATAAAGATTGGCTTCTCTTTCTTCCCAGGTTTCTTCTTCTAAGGAAGCCAGAGCATTAGGATGTCCTATTTTCTACTATTAGAGAAGAATAAACATCTTCATGCTAATATCCTATTTCCCCCATCCCTCAGTACTTGGGTCAAAGTCAAGAATACCTCCACCAGGAGATCCTTCTGTAGGGCTCCAACTCACATTCTTATCTCTGTTCCTGAACTCCAAGGCATTAAGGATAAGTACAATTATCCCTGTTGTTGAAGCCCAGACAGGCCACAATTTTTGTACCTTGTGACTTGACCTTTCTCTGGGGCAAATGCTATAGGTGGAGTATTCTATAAGCCCCGGTTGACTTATTGCTTTGCAAGTATTTGCAATTAGAAGGGAGTCCATAGGGTATCATATTGACCTGGAAGAAACAAATGATTAATGAAGTTGGGGCTAAAACTGTGGAAGGAGCCTCGGTGTCCATCGAAAGATGAATGGATAAAGAAGATGTGATTTATGTATACAATGGAATATTACTCAGCCATTAGAAATGACAAATACCCACCATTTGCTTCAATGTGGATGGAACTGGAGGGTATTATGCTGAGTGAAATAAGTCAATTGGAGAAGGACAAACATTATATGGTATCATTCATTTGGGGAATATAAAAAATAGTGAAAGGAAATAAAGGGGAAAGGAGAAAAAAATGGTGGGGATGACTGGGTGACGGGCACTGAGGTGGGCACTTGACAGGATGAGCACTGGGTGTTATTCTATATGTTGGCAAATTGAACCCCAATAAAAAATAAATTTATAAAAAGAAGAAAAAAGTGAAGTTGGGGCTATAATTGGAACAGCAAATGGCACTAGAGAAAAAAAGCCAAGGCTCAAATTGTTGACAATTTGGCAGAGACCAGTATACAGCACTCACCTTGGGTCTCCTGGTCATCCCATGGCTCACTAGCTCAGTGCAAAAAAATTGGAACTGGTCCCCACTTTGGGGAGTTTGGAAATCAATAGGACAGTGTGGGGAAGGAGTCTGAGCCAGGGATCTCAGAGAGGTGGGCCTTTTCAGGTTTACCTCCTCTTCTGGGTATGTGATCAGTCTTACTTACAAAGACTTACCAGTCTTTCAGGGACCTTTTTGTGTTTCTCTTCAAATTTTAGTCCTTGATTCTCCAAATTTACCCTTCCCCATTCTCTCCCGTCTAGCTTAGCCTCCCTCAGCCTTACAAATGTGTGGGCCCTCTCTGAAACACTTAAAACAGAAACTTGCCTCCTTAGACACTTGAGATAGTACACATACTCCTCTCTGAGCCCTCAGTATTCTGAGGATGCTTTCCTCATAGAAGAGTGGAGGTATGGTGGATAATAGTTCATTTCCCATTTGGTATTGGTCAAGGTCAACATAACTGTGGTCAGCACTCTTGTTAGGTTAAGCTGGGCAATGGTGGCTGCTGAGATGGACTCTATACTTTGCCATTGGTTATAGTCACTGGTAATTGTGTAGGTACCTCTGAATGTTTAAAATGTGGAATAAAATGTAAGACTTTCATTCCTTCCTTCCCAAATATTTTCCAAGGCAGAGATTTTGTAGGTTCTGGCTTGAGTTCTACCAACTTAATTTTCTTCTCTGTTTTATTGTTAAGATTTATTTATTTATTTTAGAGAAGGGAGGAGGGACAGAGAGAAAATCTCAAATAAACTCTCTGATGACCACAGGGCCTAACGCAGGGCTCAATCTCACAACCCATGAGATCACGACCTGAGCTGAAACCAAGAGTCAGACTCTTAACCTACTGAGCCACCCAGGCGCTTCGGTTTTAATGCTTGAAAAGTTGGTGCAAGCATCCATGAAGAAACTAGGGCAGCAAGACTACACTGGGTGATGAGGCTGATAACATTTACAGTAGTTAATTCTTATTGAGCATTTATCATGGTCCATTAAGAGTGCTCTATGTATGCATGCATTATTTCTGTTTCTTCTCCCAACTGTCCCAGTGTCATTATATCCATTGCAAAGATAAAATCTGAGGCCCGGACACTTTGTCCAAGACCACTCAGTAAGCACACAGCAGAGATTCAAACCTGGATCTTACTTACTGTAAAACTAGGACCCTTGAACATGATACTGTATTTTTTCCATAATGTGTATCCTCAGCCCTCAGATCCTCTTATCTCTACAAATGCTGCATCCCTCCCCAGAGCCCAGACCCAGAACCTACTCATAAAATGTTGCTTGGGGCTCCCAGGCACCTGCTGTGGTGTTAAGTGAATCAATAGGAGTTGGAGAAGCAGTGCAGACTTCATGCTGCTGGCAGGATGAGTGGGTAGGTCTTGGCTGAGGACTGCTGGATTTGACCAGACACAGCTCAGAGGACGAGAGAAAGAAGGAGGGCAAAGCAGAGGCATGCTGTGACCAGCCTTTTTTTGTGTATTCCAATGACAGACATCCAAGTTACTTCCCAACCACATCCTCCTCCGGGCCAGGTAGTATTTTCAAATCTACCCTCCTTTCATCCTCTAATCTTGGCCTTGTTATGTCTTTCATCTGTTTGGGTCTTGTTAATGTCCTTTTACACAATTTTAATAATCTTTCCCATGTAGAGTTCTGGCATGTCTTCATTATATTTATTCCTATGGGCTTGGACTTTAAAAATAAAATTGTAAGCAGTGGATAATTTTTTTTAGTATTTCTTTCTGTTGCTAATGTAGAAAAATGACTTTTATATACTGTCTGTTACTAGCTACCTTGCTAAATTCTCTGTTGATTTTAATTTTTTGATGTGGTCCTTATAGTGTTCTGGGTAGTCAGTCATCATCTGCAAATTATGGCAATTGTATTTTTTCTCTTCAAACTTTATGCCATTTCAAATGCCTCCTTGTGCAGGCCAGGACTTGTATAGAAGTAAGGATGTGCATATTCTTGTCTGATACCTGATTTAAAATGAAAGCTTCTTAAATTTCCCCTTTTAGGATAGTGTCTGTTTTAGGTTTCTCATAGACATCTTTTATCATAGGTTTAGAAAATTCTCTTTCATTCCTGACAAGAAAAATTTCCTTAATTTATGTGAAATTATATTAATTGCTTTTTTCCTGTTAATATGTCGAATTACATTTCATATTTTCTTTTTAAAAAAGATTTATTTATTTACGGGAGAGAGAGAGAGAGAGAGAGAGAGAGAGAGAGAGAGAGAGAGAGAGAGAGAAACAATCACACAAATGGGAGGGGTAGAGGTAGAGGGAGAGAGAATCCCAAGCAGACTCCATGCTGAGCTCAGAGCCCTACGTGGAGCTTGGTCCCACAACCCTGAGATCATGACCCAAACCAAAGCCAAGAGTCTGTCGCTCAACTGACTGGCCCCAGCCAGGCAATCCCACTTCAGATTTTCTAACCTTAAATCATTCTTGCATTTCTCCCATATCTAATGTGATTATTGGATATTATCATTTTCATATCATTTGGTTCACTTTGCTATTTTTAAGGAATTTTACACCTATGTTCATAAGAGCTGGGACTGTAACCTTCCTTTCTCACACTGTCCTTGCTTGGTTTTGTAGTAAATTTGCACTGACTTCATAGAAAGTGCTGAATAGCAGTTTCGTGGAAACTTTTGTGTAAGATAAAGGTAATAATCAGTTACTTGAATCCTTAATTTCCTTTTTTTCTTATTGCACCAATACACTCATTTGTAACTTGTTTTCATTTAACAATATATCCTGAAAATTACCTTGAGGCAGTTCATAGCAATTTCCCCCTTTTTACAATTGTGTTGTATACTACCATGTGCACACAAACTTAGACATTCAGCCAATCTCCTTTATAGGGGCATTTTTGTATTTTCCAAGATTTTGCTATTACAGGTATGCTTCAATGAACAGCCATGTGCATATTTTCTGTATTGTTGGAGGTGTAACACCAAGGTAAATTTCTACAAGTGTAATTGTTGTTTAAAAGGGTAAATTTATACATAGTTTTCTTGGAATATCACTAAATTCTACTCAATAAAGTTTATACTATTTGGTACTGCCACCAACCATGTGAGCATGGGTGTTTCCCACAATGGCATGTATGGTCATGTTTTTAAATTTTTGCCAAACTAAGTGAGAAATGTTATCTCTGCAGTTGCTGACATTAATTCGTGTTGTAGTATGCCCTAGTACTTTATTGATTTTTATCTCTGAATAATATTCCATTGCATGTATATACTACAATTTGCATTCATCTGTTAATAGACATTTGGGTTGTTTCCACCCTTTGGTGATTGTGAATAGTGCAGTGTGAATGTTTGTGTACAAGTATTTTTTTAGTACCTATTTTCAATTCTTTTGGGTGTAAGTCTGTCAGTGGAATTGATGGCTCATATGTTTAACTTTGGAGGAAATTTCAGACTGCATCCATAGTTCTTTGTACTATTTAATATTTTTATCACTAACGCATAAGATTTCCAATTTCTCTACATCTTTGCCAACTCTTCTATTTTCGTTCTTTTGGATTATAGCCATTCATGTGAGTGTGAAGTGGTATCTAAGTGTGGTTTTTGATTTGCATTTCCCTTCTGAGCATCTTTTCATGTTCTTGCTGACCATTTCTGTATCTTTGGGGAAATGTCTATTCAAGTCCTTTGCAATTTTACACATGGGCTATTTATCTTTTTTGAATTGTAAGACTTCTTTTTATATTCTGGGTTTTGGACTTTTTATCAAACATATAATTTTCAACTATTTTCTCCCACTTTATGGGGTGTTTTTTCACTTTTTTGATAGAGTCTTTGATGCACAAATGTTCTTAATTTTGATAATGTCCAATTTATCTATTTTATTAATGTTGTTGCTATGCTTTTGATGCCATTTCTAATGATTCATTGCCTAATCTAAGGTCATGATGATTTATCTCTATGCTTTCATCTTAGAATTTTATAACTCTTATAATTAAATCATTGATCAACTTTGTATTAATTTTTGTATATGATGTGAGGTGGGGATCCAATTTTATTCTTTTCTGTGTGAATATCAAGGGTCCCAGTACCATTTGTTGATGAGACTATTCTTGGTCTTTATACCCTTGTTAAAAATCATTGACCCTAGATGTGTGGGTTTATTTACGGACTCTCAATTCTATTTATCCATCTATATGTCTATCCTTATGCCAGTACTACACTCTTCTGATTACTGTAGCTTTGTAGTAAGTTTTGAAATTGAGAAATATGACTTTGTAGTAAGTCTTCCAATTTGTAGTACTTTATTGTTTTGTATATATGGCATGCCCATTGAAATTCCATATGAATTTGAGGATTGGCTTTTCATGTCTGCAAGAAAAGCCATTGGAATTTTATTTGGGATTACATTGTATTGCCATTTTAATGTCATAGATCCTTCAATCCACAGATATTAGATGTCTTTTAATTTATTTAGGTCTTCCTTAATTTCTTTCAGCAATGTTTTGTATTTTTTGGTGCACAAAATTTTCACCTTCATGGTTAAATTTATTCTTAGGTATTTTATCCTTTTATATTTTATTGTAAAGTGAATTGTTTTTTTAAATTTTGTTTTTGTATTGCTAATTGTGGGTTATAGAACACACTTGCTGAATTTATTTATTCTACTAATTTTTTTGTGTGGATTCTTTGGGAATTTCTCTATATGGGATCATGTCATTTGCAAGTAGTTTTACTTCTTCCTTTCCAATTTAGATGGCTTTTTTTTTTTCTTGCTTAATTGCTTTGGCTAAAACTTCCAGTACAATATTGACTAGCAAATGAGAGCTGCATTTTTGTCTTATTCCTGATATGGAGAGGAAAGATTTTAGTTTTTCACTATTGAATATGATAATTGTGTATTTTTCATAGACATCTTTAATTATGTTGAGGAAGTTCCTTGTATTACTACTTTTGTGAATGTGGTGCATTTTGTAAAATGCTTTTTCTGTTTCAGTTGAGATGATTGTGTGATCCCCTCCCTTCATTTTATTGATGAATTTTATTACATATCACTGCAACTATAAATATGAGTATCAGGGATGCCTGAGTGGCTCAGTGGTTGAGCGCCTGCCTTTGGCTCAGGTCATGGTCCTGGGGCTCCTGGAGGGAGCCTGCTTCTCCCTCTGCCTATGTCTTCGCACCTCTCTCTGTGTCGCTCCTGAATAAATAAATACAGTCTTTAAAAAATTCATTAAAAAAATAAAAAAGATACAGATGCAGTGAAATGCTGGGACACCTGCACCCCGATTTTATTAGCAGCAATGTCCACAATAGCCAAACTGTGGAAGGAGCCTCAGTGTCCATCGAAAGATGAATGGATAAAGAAGATGTGGTATATGTATACAATGGAATATTCCTCAGCCATTAGAAATGACAAATACCCACCATTTGCTTCGATGTGGAGGGACCTGGAGGGTATTATGCTGAGTGAAATAAGTCAATTGGAGAAGGACAAATATTATATGGTCTCATTCATTTGGGGAATATAAAAATTAGTGAAAGGAGGGATCCCTGGGTGGCGCAGCGGTTTGGCGCCTGCCTTTGGCCCAGGGCGCGATCCTGGAGACTCGGGATCGAATCCCACGTCGGGCTCCCGGTGCATGGAGCCTGCTCCTCCCTCTGCCTGTGTCTCTGCCTCTCTCTCTCTCTCTCTGTGACCATCATAAATAAATAAAAAAATTTAAAAAAAAATAAAAAAAAATTAGTGAAAGGGAATAAAGGGAAAGGAGAGAAAATGAGTGAAAATATCAGGGAGGGTGACAAAATATGAGAGACACCTAACTGTGGGAAATGAACAAGGGGTAGTGGAAGGGGAGGTGGGTGGGGGGTTGGGGTGACTGGGTGATGGGCACTGAGGGGGGCACGTGACGGGATAAGCACTGGGTGTTATGCTGTATGTTGGCAAATTGAACTCTAATAAAAAAATTAAAAAAATACAAGTATCATAGATTTTAAAAATTAACTATACCTCTGTACTGAAAGAGATTGTATTAGTTTAGAATATCAGAATAGGGTTCAACTTTTCATTGCTATCTTCTTCCCAGTTTCTTTTTTTTTTTTTTAATTTTATTTATTTATGATAGTCACACACACAGAGAGAGGCAGAGACACAGGCAGAGGGAGAAGCAGGCTCCATGCACCGGGAGCCCGACGTGGGATTCGATCCCGGGTCTCCAGGATCGCGCCCTGGGCCAAAGACAGGCGCCAAACCGCTGCGCCACCCAGGGATCCCTTCTTCCCAGTTTCAATGCCTATTGGGAGTCCAGTCCAAAAATAGGTTCCCCTTTTGCTCTTCTTAGGGGAAAATCAACTTTGCTTCCAAGAGCCCACAATATTTATGGTCAATGACCACCTCCTCTTGATTGACAGATCACCTCTTCTGTCTGAGATCTAAGATACTTACTATGTGCCCCTATTTTTCTCATGTCTTCCTCTAGTCTCTCTCTAGATAACATATTTTATTATATTAATTAATTATAATTAATATATATTAATAAATCTGGAAAATATGTGTTAATATATATAATTATATATATATAAAACATATGTAATATATTGTTTTTCTAGCCTTATTAAGATATAATTGACATAACACTGTATAAATTTAAGGTGTACAATGTATTGGTTTGATATACTTATGTGTTGTAAAGTGATCTAACACTTCTATCACATCACATAATTATCATTTCTTATCTGTGGTGAGAACACAAAAGATTTAGTCTCTTAGCAACTTTCAAGTAGTACTGTTACCTATAAGTACTATGGTGTATGTTAGATCCCCAGAATCTGTTCATCTTATAACTGAAAGTTTATACCTTTTGCCAACATTTCCCCATTCCCCAATCTGCAACCCATGGTAACCATCATCCTACTCTGTTTCTAGCAGTTCAGAATTTTTAGATTCCATGGAGGCGATATTATACAATATTTGTCTTTTTATGTCTGACATTTTACCTATCACAGTGCCTCAAGTTTTATTCAAGTTGTCAAAAATGGCAAGATTTCCTTCCTTCTTAGGGTTGAATAATCTATCTATTGATCTATCTCTATATCTATACTACATCTTAATCTATTCATCCATTGATATACTGAGGTTGTTTTTATATCTTCCTACAAAAATAATGCTTTCTTCTTTTCTGTAAATTATCTTGTAACTAGAATGTAGAAATACATCTTTCAGGAATAAATTCTGTTTGCAAAGGAAGGGGTTAGTCATGTGAGAGCAGGAGTGACCTAGAGAAGCCAAAGTCCCACAGGGAACAGGACACAGTAAGGGCAGGCAAAGGGGAGGAAACAAGACTCCTTGTTTGGCCAGTGGAGGGAGGGAGGAGCCAAGGAAGATCTCCCAATTCTCCAGAGAAGTCTGTGCCAGACTGAGAGCATTCCACTCTGACCAGAGTCATGCCAACCCAGGCTCTGCTGCTTATCCTGCTCCTCTGTATGCTGCTGCTGTAAGTCCAGGGAGGGTACCATGAACTGAAGAGGAAGCCAAGTAGGTGATACCCTAGGGGACAGACTGGGGAAGAGGACCAGGAGGGGCTATGTCCCTTTTGAGGAGGACCTGGGAATTGAAACCTATCAGCACATCCTGCTCAGACCACAGCACTATGAAGACTCTGGGTCCTCCAAACCATGGCCCTCTAGCCCCTTTACCCAGCTCTGGGAATATGATATGGATGGAGGGGGAACCTCTATCTTTTGATTCTCCATTTCAAATACCCAGACACAAATGGTACATTCAGTAGTGAAAGGTACATCATGGCCTGAGAATCATGAGGGGAAACCAAAAAACTATTCTTTGATTTCTGCACATAGGTGACACATTACATCCAGAAATGTTGGTGGGAGTAGGTGTAGAATAAAAGGACCCTGAGAAAGCAAGTTTTGGGGTGTTCAAAGTCAAGTCCAAGTTATCATTGGAGGGCCCAGGATGGTGACAGTGGAAGGGAAAGAAAGAGAGTGCAAGTGGTATTTTCTGTGAAGGGGCAAGGGCCCTGGAGTCAGGGACAGTGACAGGAGAGAGGGGGCAAAATGGCAAGTCTTCTTCTCTGGACCCTGAAAATTCTGGAGAGTGGAGAGCATCTTCAGGATGTCTCAGACTCTGCTGGTTTCTCAGAGTGTAGATTCTAGGGGGAGAATTCACCAAGGCCATGACTAACAGGAGAGACAGAGTCCTGGCTGCAGAGTATGGAGAGGCCCAGGAAGGCTAGGCACTGAGATTTATCTGTTGGGGGACAGAAAGAGATTATAGAATTTAAGATACTACCAATTGCCAAGATTGGGTGAAGGGCAGAAGGTGAGTTCCCTGAAAAGTCCAAGATGAGGTGAGTGGGACCTAGGTCCTGGGTTCTTTGGAGAGGCTTTAAGCGTGAAAGGAGCGCTCTCAAGAGATCTGGTTCTACTGATCTTGCTCCTACTCCTGTTCCTTTTAGGTCAAAAGGCCTGTGAGAAGAAGCCCAGCGTGGACCTTTGCAGCAATCATTGTTCATATTTTCTGAAGTGTCCAGAAGCGAACGCTATATGCTGTCCAACCTTCTGTGGGAATGTTTGCATGGGTCGCTAGTGAGTGGGCAAGGGGGCTGGGCTGTGCATCCTGCTCCTCTGCTGTCTTCACACCAAGGAACAAGAACCTCAGATCCTAGGCAGGAGGATGTCAACAAGAATGCACCTTCGCTGCTGTCTGAACTTGTTTCTGTCAAATAAACCAGAACAAATGTCCACACACCTGCCTATTTTACTCCCAGTAAAATGTGATCCTTGAGGACTTAGGGCAGACCCCAGAGTGGCCACATTTGATGGGTCCAGGTCTCTGATTTCTCTCCCCTTGTCATACTTTTCTATTCTATCTCCTGTTGGCCCCAACACCCCTGCCAGGCCCCTGAGGTCCAACCTCACTGTTGATCTGCTCGCTGAACCGGTATTCTCAGCGGAGAAACTGCTCATGTGTGATATTTCCCAAAGCTAAGAAGAACACTCCTTAGCCTGGGATCAGAAGGGCCAAGTTAAACGTGAGGGAGGTGGGGCTAGACATTGGTCACAGAGTAGGAGGTTCACAATGAGGCCTCTTCTTAATTGATCCACCCCATCCCGTTCTTCCCATTCTCCTTGTGAGGTTCAGATTACTGTCCCTTTAAAACCATGAGGAAAACTAATCCAAGGGCAGTTAAGTAATATGCTCAAGGCCAAGAGACTGAGAGATCAGGATATGGCTGGTGGGGGGAGGGGGGCCGAAGGCTTGCGTGGACTCCCTGTTTGCTCACTGCTCCTCCACTATGGTGAAAACATGGGCATGGAAGTGAATGCCTTCACTAATATCTCCCACTCCATCCTCCATCAGAATGGCCACTCTTGAGATGGGACCTGGAACGGGATGCACTTTTCCCCAATATCCCTCCATATGGTCTCATTCTCTCTCTTTTTTAATCCAGGGAAAAGCCACATAGTAGAGAACAGGGGGTTCATGGTGATGCTACCAAGGATTAATTGCCTACTGAGGGGAGCTATGCTCTCATGGTGAATCAGTGGATCTAAATCATTGGGGGACAGACTCCTGACCACTCTGTGCCAGCAGAGAGGCCCTGAGATAGTCATGGGACTAAATCCAGGGACTGGGTCACATTTGCCCAGTGGGGACATGGAGTCAAGCGCAAAGAACTCAGAGGCCAGCAGGCTTTGCTGGAGGCAGGTGTGCAGTGGTACACTCCAGTCTAGTGTTTCCTGCTGGGCAGCAGTGAAGGATTGTCTAGAGGTGGAAACCTACCTCTTTCAGGCCAGAGCCTCTGGCCCACCTCAGAAGCATCCCAGGGCTCCTGTATTAGAGGAGCTTCTCCACCTCTCCTTTTGGGCATTCTCCTCTCATTTATTTCCTTGGGGGAATATAAAGCTGCTAGTTTTATGTGAGATCCAAATTAAGTGCACCTCTCCTAGGAGCTGCACTTGACCAGGAGGCCTTAGGAAAGAGAGATCAAGATCAACCAGCGGCACAGACATCATCAGATGTAGATGGGCGGTAAGAGCATGCTCTGCAGGAGCTCTTACTTGGTGCTTCCTCACATAGCCTGACTCTGCAAGCATCATCCCAGTGCTTGGCCATGCCCCAAACACCCTGGGAGAGACTATTAAGAGAGCCAAAGTTTTTGCCAGGGCCCATTGGGGAATGAGCTCCCACATCCACATCCAGTGCTATCACGTGAGTACACCATGCTGCCAGCTGACCTATTTCTTGCCACCAGCATGAGCACCTTGGACCATGAATTCTACTTGATGCAGCTGGTCTTCTCCATCAGGACAGCTGGTGTCCCAGCCTGTGTTCTACAGAGCTCTCTCGACATTCCACCCTGCCCAGTGACAAAGAGACTACAGCTAGAATGCTTTGGCTGGGAGGAGTGTTTTCCTGGTCAGCACTTCATGTTCTGTCCTATGGAACAGCTGTGTGCCCCTGTGGTAGGGCGAGTGGGGGAGTGAGACCCCTGCAAGGACTGAATCTCACGGAAGCAGAGGAGGGAGCAAATGTACATTCTGCCATGACCTGTGTCCAAAAAACCAAGTCCTGGCTTGCAGAAAATCATTGATCAGGCTGCTGTGTGTGACAAACACATGGCCTCAGGGTTGTCATGGCTTCTGTATTAATTATTGTCTTCTCCTACTCTAGCCATGCTCCTAGCAAATTCTCTCTTCCCAACCCTTTGTCTTGATAATCAGAAGTAGCTTTCTCACATGTAGAGACTCAGCCACGTACCTCACTCTCTTAATCAGGACTAAGTCATCTCCTCAGCTCTGTGACATAATAGAGATTGAAGAGACTTTGATCACTTGACATCCCAGAGGAAATCATGCTGGTCTCTCATGTCATTTACATTGTGCTAACTGATCCTGGGGAAGTAGTAGGTATCCTAGGTGCTTTACCATGTGCATGCCAGAGTATAGGAGATACACCTGATGATATCCAGGACTTTTAATATTAGTAAATTTCCAGGGATCCTGTGGGTTGGTGCATATGGGGATAGTCCCTTGAGACAGGCGACAAGTTTCTGCACCTTGTACTGCTCACCTTGAAGAAAGATACAATGTGTGGTGGGTGTCTTTGGATTTTGGAGATACCAAAAGACACTTTGGGCATTCTCCTCTCATTTATTTCCTTAGGGGAATGTAAAGCTGCTAGTTTTGTGTGAGATCCAAATTAAGAAAATATTTTGCAGCATGATCAGGATGTGTTGAAAGTTGCCTGCCAGCTGGGTCTTAGCACCTAGCATATACATTTTACTACATGTGTCCATGGTAGATTAAGATGATGGATAGAACTTTTGCATGTCCAAGTAGCAGAATCAGAGAACACACACTTGGAGTATTGAGTTCAAGCCTTGTCCTCTTCTTTTGACAGATGCTTTCCATTTGAGAAGCAGCTCTTTACTTGCTAGTGGACACTGGTAAAAGACTGAACGTCTGAATTTTCCGTCATAAATTGGGAATTATCTGACCTACGAAGTCTTAAAACGGGCTGTGCACAGAGGCAGTCCATTGTCAAATGGAAATGGTTTAAGTGAGAATGGGCTCATTCAGACTCTTTCTTCTGGAAATGAGTAACCTATGTAATCAGGTGTTTGGGCCCTAAGGACCCACTGATGTCTCCTCTTGCTTCATTCTTGCCCACCCATTGCCACTAAGTCTCCAAGAGCAGCTTCCCTTTCCACACCACCACGCATTCCCCAAGAAGTGGTGTCTTCCCATGTCTGCCTGTTTGTGTCCCTCATACTTTGAAATCCCTTCTTTATGGTTTCTCAGGAACCAGAGATCCAATCTACCAAGTGTCAGCCTTATTCTCAGTATTCCTCCATTCATATTCAGACTTTCATTTTTGTGAGGGTGATTTTATCTGTGTTCTATGCTAAGCCCTCTGCTCCCATCTCCTCATTTCCATGCAGTGTCTGAAGTCTCTGCGTGTAAATATACTGTTAACCTTAAATATAACCTTAAATACAAAACCATCAATTTTATATTGTTATTATATTATGTTAATATAATGTATTATACTGTTAACCTTAAATATAAAACCGTCAGTTATTCTACTAACAAAAATGGGTTAATTTGGAAATAGCAGAGAATTGCAATTTAGGGCAAACAAGCTTTGACAGAACCATAGGCCAGTCCAGAGATCAAAGGAGAGGAATCTTTTTTATAGAGGTAACTGGGATTTCCAAGTAGAATGGCTTTTCATTGTGATAATCTCTTATTGACTACGTTATTGCCAGGGGAAGAGGAAAACCTTTCTCTTGCTGTGACCGCAAAGTACTAAACAGCTAAGGTACTACCCACTTGGGAGGAACATTTCCTGTTGGCGCCACAATTGAGGACGAAGAGTGTGGTGTGAGAGCTCCCTCTTGTGGCTTTCCAACTTCATTTCAGTGAAATTTTTTCACGAACTTTCACACTGCATCTATAGACTCCCAGTAGTACTAGTCCAAATCTGCTGGATTTGCATGTTTTATTTCTTTGCTCATAGATTGCTTGAAACGTGCAGCATTCTCTATTTCCTCAATAGACTGCGACTATGGGTTATGGATTGATTTATTTGCTTTCCTCGTTGATCTGTATGGGTTTGTTTGTATCAGTTTCAGAGGTAGAATTTAGTGATTCATCAGTTGCATATAACACCCAGTGCTCATTACATCAAGTGCTCTCCTTTTTTTTTCAAGTGCCCTCCTTAATGCCCATCATCCAATTATCCCTTCTCCTCACTCATCTCCCCTCCAGCAACCCCGTTTGTTTCCTAGAGTTCAGTGTCTTATGGTTTACCTCCCTCTCAATTTTCATCTTATTTTATTTTTCCTTCCCTTCTCTTTCTTAAATCACACATATGAGTGAAATCATGTGCCATTTGTCTTTCTCTGACTGGCTTATTTCATCTAGCATAATACCCTCTAGTTCCATTCAGATCATTGCAAATGGCAAGATTTCTTTTTTTGATGGCTGAGTAATATTCTGTTATATATATATGTATATATGTGTATAATATATATATATATATATATATATATATATATATATATATATATATATATTGGTGTATAAGAGGTATAAGACAAAAAGGAAACTCTGAGATACAATGGGGCATTTGTTAAGTCACCTCACATTTCAGACCTTCAATTCCAGTATGTACAATAGGTCAGAATTGGATTAGAGGATCTTTTAGGTCGCTTTCCTCTCTCAAAATCCATGCTACTCATAAAAAGACTAGTGAAGTTGAGACAAAAGCCCAGTGTAGGAAAGAGTAATAATATGGGGCAGATGCGGGAGACCTGGATATTAGGTTAAAATTTTAACCACAGACACTGCATGTCTTGGACCAAGGGCCTGAAAAACAGAAATGGTACTTGTGGATAATGATTCTGGCAACAGGAGATAGAATTAATGGGGTTTGGAAGTGGCCAGATCATGAATGGATCTGATGAAGAGAGCCTGGTAGATGGGACAGGTTTCAGGGTACTGGATATGGAATTTCATATGGAGAAAGTGATCTACCAGACCCAGCGAAGGCTACACAGAAGAAGGGTTGGAGGTTTTCTCCTAAGCTTTTATTTCCCTACAGGAGATGGAAGAGGATGGTTAGATGGGGAAAGAGATCAGAGTCTTTGTGATGATATTTCTTTCCATCTTCTCCCAGGTCCTGCTCTGAATCCAGATATGAGGGCAGAATGTACTATCTCTTTAAAAAATTATTTTAAAATTTAAATTCAATTTAGTTAGCATATAGTGTATTATTAGTTTCAGGGGTAGAATTGAGTGATTCTTCAGTTGCATATAACACCCAGTGCTCCTTATCTCGTGTCCTCCTTAATGCCCACCACCCAGTTACCTCATCCCCCCCACCTCCCTCCCCTCCAGCAACCCTCAGTTTGTTTCCTATAGTTAAGAGTCTCTTATGGTTTGCCTCCCTCTCTGTTTTTATCTTATTTTATTTTTCCTTCCCTTCTCCTCTGTTCATCTGTTTTGCTTCTTAAATCCCACACAGAAGTGAAATCATATGGTATTTGTCTTTCTCTGACTGATTTATTTCACTGAGCATAATACCCTCTAGTTCCATGGTTGTTGCAAATGGCAAGGTTTCATTTTTTTTTTTTTGCACTTGCTATGGCCTGCTTTATTCATTTTTTTTTATAATAAATTTATTTTTTATTGGTGTTCAATTTACCAACATACAGAATAACACCCAGTGCTCATCCCGTCAAGTGCCCCCCTCAGTGCCCTTCACCCATTCACCCCCACCCCCCGCCCTCCTCCCCTTCCACCACCCCTAGTTCGTTTCCCAGAGTTAGGAGTCTTTATGTTCTGTCTCCCTTTCTGATATTTCCCACACATTTCTTCTCCCTTCCCTTATATTCCCTTTCACTATTATTTATATTCCCCAAATGAATGAGAACATAGACTGTTTGTCCTTCTCCGATTGACTTACTTCACTCAGCATAATACCTTCCAGTTCCATCCACGTTGAGGCTTCATATATTTTGATGATTGTCATTAGCTACATGAGTGATTATAATTGTAATTATAAAATTCTTCCTGTATTGGAACTTTTATTAATATGCAATGGTCTTTGTCTCTTATCGTCTTTATTTAAGGTCTATTTTGTCTGATATTAGCATAGGCAGTCTTGCTCTCTTATGGCTACTATTTGTATAAAATATCTTTTTCCATACTTTTACTTTCAATCTATTTGTGTCTTTGGATCTAAAGTGAGTCTCTTTTTTTTTGGAAGTTTCTCAAAATTTTATTTTATTTTATTTTTTTAATAATAAATTTATTTTTTATTGGCGTTCAATTTGCCAAGATACAGAATAACACCCAGTGCTCATCCCGTCAAGTGCCCCCCCCCCAGTGCCCTTCACCCATTCACCCCCACCCTCCGCCCTCCTCCCCTTCCACCACCCCTACCTAGTTCGTTTCCCAGAGTTAGGAGTCTTTATGTTCTGTCTCCCTTTCTGATATTTCCCACACATTTCTTCTCCCTTCCCTTATATTCCTTTTCACTATTATTTATATTCCCCAAATGAATGAGAACATATAATGTTTGTCCTTCTCCGATTGACTTATTTCACTCAGCATAATACCCTCCAGTTCCATCCACGTCGAAGCAAATGGTGGGTATTTGTCATTTCTAATGGCTGAGTAATATTCCATTGTATACATAGACCACATCTTCTTTATCCATTCATCTTTCGATGGACACTGAGGCTCATTACACAGTTTGGCTATTGTGGACATTGCTGCTAGAAACATCGGGGTGCAGGTGTCCCGGCGTTTCATTGCATCTGTATCTTTGGGGTAAGTCCCCAGCAGTGCAATTGCTGGGTCGTAGGGCAGGTCTATTTTTAACTCTTTGAGGAACCTCCACACAGTTTTCCAGAGTGGCTGCACCATTTAAAGTGAGTCTTTTGTAGATAACATATGATTGGATCATGTGTTTTATTTATTCCATCAACCTGACTTTTGATTGGATAGTCTAACATTTATATTTAAAATAATTACTAAAAAAAAAAAAAAAAAATTACTGATAAGGAGGGACTTATTTATGTCATCTTCCCATTTATTTTCTATGTGCCTTATAGCTTTTTTGATCAATTACTTCTGTATCTATATATAGATAGTAGATGGATATACACAAATATGTTGGCATAAGCTGACAAAATTAGCAGTAGTTTTTAAATTTTTCTGTCACTTAAAATTTTTACAAGGTATGTACTTTAAGCATGAGCTGCCTTTTTAGTATTACATAAGCAACAAATGGTATTCTGGAAAGAAACTTTTTTTTTTTTTTACAGAAAGAAGTAAATGGGATGAAGTAATGAGAGGCCTCATGAAGAAGTGAAGGCCAAGGGTATGTTGTAAAGTGGGGAAAGACAAGGAAACAAACCTACCGGGGGCGGGGGGGGGGGGGACGTTCGGGCAACCCATAAGGCTTTGCTTCTTTCTTGCTCTCCATTCTTTGCATTATAGCCAAGCAACTCTGAGAATACTCTAAGCCAGGACTTACCCAGTACTATCCATAGTCAGCTTGGCCCCTGGCATTCCTTTCCCCACTCTGATCCTCTGCTAATATTGTAAGTATACCTGGAGAGAGTAATCTTGGTGATACGAAATGGGTCCAAGGAATATCATGGCTTGCAGTCCCAAGAGAATCTGGGGTCTTGACCATGTGGCATATGGTTCTAGACTCACTTCCTTTTAAATCCTGTACTTAGGGATGCCTGGGTGGCTCAGTGGTTGAGTGTCTGCCTTCAACTCAGGGCCTGATCCCAGGATTTGGGATCAAGTCCCACATCAGCCTCCTTGCAGGGAGCCTGCTTCTCCTTCTGCCTGTGTCTCTGCCTCTTTCTCTCTCTCTCTGTCTCTCATGAATAAATATAAATAAAATCTTTAAAATAATAAAAATAAGTTAAAAAAACAAAATTTGTTCTTTAAAAAATACATGTTAAACATCTGACACATAGTGAATTTGGTCTTTTTTTTTTTTTAATTAATTTTTATTGGTGTTCAATTTACCAACATACAGAAAAACACCCAGTGCTCATCCCGTCAAGGAACAGGGGTGGTGGAAGGGGAGGAGGGCGGGTGTTGGAGGGGAATGGGTGACGGGCACTGAGGTGGACAATTTGGTCTTTTTTTTTAAGATTTTATTTATTTATTCATGAGAGATACTGAGAGAGAGAGGCAGAGACACAGGCAGAGAGAGAAGCAGGCTCCATGCAAGGAGCCCGGTGTGGGATTTGATCCCGGGTCTCCAGGATCACGCCCTGGGCCGAAGTCAGGCACTAAACTGCTAGGCCACCAGGCATCCCAGAACTTGGTCTTAAACTGAATGATTCTTGACACTTCACTGGGTGTTTCATTCATTTATTTAACAAACATAGCACGACCTCTATGCCAGACATTAGCTCTAAGTGCTTTACAGATAATCACTAATGGAGCCCTCACAACAACCTCATGAGGAAAGTGCTGTTATTATACCCATTTAACAAATGAGGAAATTGAGGCACAGAGAGGGCTAGTGACTTCCTCAAAGTAAATGGGAGCTAGGATTTGGATCCAGGTTAAGTCTGTGTTTTAAATCTCTATGTTATGTTGCCTTTTGCAAGCTCTCTTGGTAGACCTCTCTCTTCTTATCAGTACAGAAGACACAAGATATTGATGATAAGGTAGTGTAAGTTGATGCTAGCAATGGAGAAATTAATATCAAAGACAGATGGGCCTTTATAAAAGTCTTCACACAGATGCTAGAGAGAAACAGATACGTAAATCCTTTCCCACCTCCATAATCACCCAGATTTCCAGAAATGTGTGTGTTGGGGGAGGGGAGGCTCCAGCAGTCCACAGTGTTCTGTTTCTGTCTGTATTACCTGCTGCAAAGAGAAAAGAGGAAGTACTCCTTGAATAAGAAGTCAGTGATAACGTTCTGAACGTACCCAATTTATGACTTGGGAAAGAACTCACAGATCTGTCATAGCCAGAACTATGATTACATTCTGATTCTTTGAAATCTGTTCTGCCCATCATTTGCCCCATGCAGAGACTCTGTGGTTCCCAGAAACCAGGAAGAAGAGCCATCAGCTAAATAATTACCAGAGCTTCTAACTTGAACATCTTCAGAGGTAGGTGGAGGTCAGAGTCCTATGGCTAGAAGTGGGAGCATGCAAACACTTGTTTGTGGCTTGGTTGGATGAGTTCCTTGTCCAAATCATGCCTCCAGATCATGCCAACTCTACCCCTGTTTGGAAGAGATTCTTGTCTTCGTTGTTCAAATGGAGAAACCAAAGGACTCCCGGGCGGCTCAGTCAGTTAAGTGGTTAAGCAAGTGCCTTTGGCTCAGGTCATGATCTCAGGATCCTGGGATCTAGCCCATGACAGGCTACCTGCTCAGGGGGGAGTTTGCCCCTCCCTCTCTCTCTCCCTTTGCCCCCTTTCCTGTTCATGCTCTCCATTTCTCAAATAAATAAATAAAATCTTTTAAAAAATGGAGAAACCAAGAAAGAGAGAAAGATGATGTAGATGAACACTGTGTCCCTTCATGTGTGGTATCCTGAGAAGGACACTATGTATTGCCTAGATAGCATCCCCACTGACCCTGTATAAGCTGAGTCTAACCATGAAGAAATTTCAGACAAACCCCAAAATGAAGAATGTTCAACTAAAAGAAAAGTTTGACTGTATTCTTCAAAAATTTCAATGTCATAAGAGACAAAGGACACTGTTGGGTGAATTTATAAAATGGAATACTTATGGTAGCTTAGTAAATGAATAAAAGTATATTTATTCAATGTTAAATTTAATGAAGTTGATTGTACTATGATCATGTAAGAGAATTTTTGAGTATTGTATTGTAATTGTATTGTACAATTGTAATTATAATTGTAGAGTATTGTAATACAGAAATATTATTTCTAAATATAAAATATAAAAAATACATAAATATATTATATATATATAAATAAAATATAATTAAAAAAATATATATATACACTTATATGTAAGAGGGAAGAAGGAAGAGACAGAGGAGGTAATTATGGATGAATACCTAAAATAGATGATTCTAAGCAAATGGTATACGGATGCTTTTTATACAATTTTTACTGTTATAACTTTGAAATTATTTCCAAATAATAGTTCTTAAAAATTTAAAGGCAACTCATCTAATGCTCCATATGCCTCAAATTTTATCTTCCTATTTTATAACTTTTCACTTGTGCCAAAGAAGAGAATAAGACCTTTTAAAGAATTTTGCCCCTTTGGAAACGTCTCTATATATTATGTCTATTTTTGAGCATTTGAAGATTTTTCAACCATGGGTATGAAAGTTAATCTTCTGCTTTGTTGAAAAAGTGGAAGCAAAAATAAAGACTTTGAAGGGAAATTGGTCATTTGCTGGGAAAGAGACAATTACTCCCCTGTGACTATATAATTCATAGTATCCAGACTTCTCCCTTGTCTTTGTTTCTTTTTTGTCTCTGCCCTTCTGTTTGGCCTCAGGAGTGTGAAGCACCAGGCTGGGAGTCAGAGAGAAGTGGGGAGAAGACTGAGAATTTTGGGGGAACAGTATTTAATCTCTTCCTTCAGAACCCTGAATCTTATCACCAGTGATCTCCCTAAAATAACAGCCAGCACTTATTTTGCATATTCTGCATTCCAGGTCCTAGATCCTCTTTATCTTTATCATCTTTATCTTTATCTTTCCTCCTTCACATTGATGTCCATCTATTATTATGTCCATCTATTATTATGTATTTATCCTTTTAAGTGTCTTGTTTATCTTCTATCCCCTGTCCTAGAATATAAGTTTTACAAGGGCAGAGGTTTTTGTAATTTTGTCCACTACTGTATCCTCAGTGCTTAGAAGAGTGGCTTGTAGTAGTCACTAAATATAAATATTTGTGGGATGAATAAATTTAAGACAGATGAGTGAAATATGGACCCCCACTCACCAGAATTAATTTCAAATGGTTAAATAGTGTTTTTTTTAAACAAAAAGATTACAATAAAGTTAATGAGATTAAGAATCACTCCTCTAGAGAAAAGAATCTGAGCCTAATAGTAACAATAAAGGCCATTTATTTTGCACATTCCATGTGCCAGACTATGCTCCGTGCTTTATAGATTCAACATTTGCAATGTGGATTCCAACAACATCCTCATGTTACAGGTGAGGAAACTGAGGCTTTGAGAAGTTAGGTGGTAGGTAGGCCAATTCCAAAATTTAAATTAAGCTCATGCATTGGTGCTGGGTTTCAGGCCCAGGTCTGTCTGACTCCAATGCCCATGTTTCATTCTCTGTCCTATATGGTATTGACGGTCTTCAGTGTGGTAACGAGTGGGAGAGAATTTCCTTTTTATGGCAAGACAAGATGTGCATAATATTGATAGAATAAACCAATCTTTTTTTTTTTTAAGAATGAATCATATTTATTTTTTTCTAGTTTTTTCAGGGGTTTTGTCTCTTTTTTTAAATAATAAATTTATTTTTTATTGGTGTTCAATTAGCCAACATACAGAATAACACCCAGTGCTTATCCCGTCAAGTGGCCCCCTCAGTGCCCGTCACCCATTCACCCCCATCCCCCGCCCTCCTCCCCTTCCACCACCTGTAGTTCATTTACCAGAGTTAGGAGTCTTTTCTTTTTTTTTTTTTTTTTAATATTGTTTTTTTTTTAAATAAATTTATTTTTTATTGGTGTTCAATTTACCAACATACAGAATAACACCCAGTGCTCATCCCGACAAGTGCCCCTCTCAGTGCCCGTCACCCAGTCACCCCCACCGCCCGCCCTCCTCCCCTTCCACCACCCCTAGTTCGTTTCCCAGAGTTAGGAGTCTTTATGTTCTGTCTCCCTTTCTGATATTTCCCACACATTTCTTCTCCCTTCCCTTATATTCCCTTTCACTATTGTTTATATTCCCCAAATGAATGAGAACATACACTGTTTGTCCTTCTCCGATTGACTTATTTCACTCAGCATAATACCCTCCAGTTCCATCCACGTTGAAGCAAATGGTGGGTATTTGTCGTTTCTAATTGCTGAGTAATATTCCATTGTATACATAAATCACATCTTCTTTATCCATTCATCTTTTGATGGACACTGAGCCTCCTTCCACAGTTTGGCTATTGTGCCCATTGCTGCTAGAAACATTGGGGTGCAGGTGTCCCGGCGTTTCATTGCATCTGAATCTTTGGGGTAAATCCCGACAGTGCAATTGCTGGGTCGTAGGGCAGATCTATTTTTAACTCCTTGAGGAACCTCCACACGGTTTTCCAGAGTGGCTGCACCAGTTCACATTCCCACCAACAGTGTAAGAGGGTTCCCTTTTCTCCGCATCCTCTCCAACATTTGTTGTTTCCTGCCTTGTTAATTTTCCCCATTCTCACTGGTGTGAGGTGGTATCTCATTGTGGTTTTAATTTGTATTTCCTTGATGCAGAGCATTTTCTCATGTGCATGTTGGCCATGTCTATGTCTTCCTCTGTGAGATTTCTGTTCATGTCTTTTGCCCATTTCATGATTGGATTGTTTGTTTCTTTGGTGTTGAGTTTAATAAGTTCTTTATAGATCTTGGAAACTAGCCCTTTATCTGATACGCCATTTGTAAATATCTTCTCCCATTCCATAGGTTGTCTTTTAGTTTTGTTGACGTATCCTTTGCTGTGCAAAACTTCTTATCTTGATGAAGTCCCAATAGTTCATTTTTGCTTTTGTTTCTCTTGCCTTCGTGGAGTGCAAAAGTGCAAAAAGAGTGTTGCCTGTGTTCTCCTCTAGAATTTTGATGGAATCTTGTCTCACATTTAGATCTCTCATCCATTTTGAGTTTATCTTTGAGTATGGTGCAAGAGAATGGTCTAGTTTCATTCTTCTACATGTGGATGTCCAATTTTCCCAGCACCATTTATTGAAGAGACTGTCTTTCTTCCAATGGATAGTCTTTCCTCCTTTGTCGAATATTAGTTGACCATAAAGTTGAGAGTCCACTTCTGGATTCTCTATTCTGTTCCATTGATCTATGTGTCTGTTTTTGTGCCAGTACCACACTGTCTTGATGACCACAGCTTTGTAGTACAACCTGAAATCTGGCATTGTGATGCCCCCAGCTATGGTTTTCTTTTTTAAAATTCCCCTGGCTATTCGGGGTCTTTTCTGATTCCACACAAATCTTAAAATAATTTGTTCCAACTCTCTGAAGAAAGTCCATGGTATTTTGATAGGGATTGTATTAAACGTGTAAATTGCCCTGGGTAACACTAACAATCTTAATGAAGAAGAAAACTGGCAACAAGTATGTAGGGTTTGAAAGAGGCAGTACCCTTTACTCAGAACTTCTAGAGCCATACATTTGTACTCTAAAGCTAATACTGGATTTAACTGAATTTTAGTTGCAAGATGGTTCCTACTGAGTTTTTTTTCCTAACAAAGAGAAATTACAAATTTTCAGATGTCTTATTTATTTATTTATTTATTTATTTATTATTTTTTTAAATAATAAATTTATTTTTTACTGGTGTTCAATTTGCCCACATACAGAATAACACCCAGTGCTCATCCCATCAAGTGCCACCCTAAGTGCCCGCCACCCAGTCACCCCCACTCCCCGCCCTCAGATGTCTTATGATCAATGGGAAAATATGAGTGATATGTGTAACTAGTATATTGGGAAAATTTTCACAGGGAGTATTATTGATAATGTGTTGAAAAGCTTGTCCTTTGTCTCATTTAAACTTACTCATTAAAGCTACTTCTTTTCCTTCCTCTATATAGAGCTTGGGTATAGAACTTGACTTTTCTAGACACTGCCTAAATTGAGAATATATGAAAAAAGTCTAAGCCCATGCAACAGTCGAAATACTAAAAATTGAATTAAAATCGTGGCTTCCCCCATACCTAGAAACCCACGATTGGGGAAGAGAGTGGCCCGTTTCCTCTCTTACAGCTGGCTAAGTGCCATTTTGGAAGTAGAAGAGGGAGAAGGAATGAGGAGGTCAGAACAGCAGGGAGTACTGTACCTTTGTGCTTTGTACTTTCTGGGCTTGGTATTACTTAAAGTTGATTCTGTAATGGGTGGTTTCATGAGTTAAGTCTTCCCTCAACCCCAACTGATGGAAATTTCTCCTCTGTGGTTGTCTTGATATGGATGAATCTACCTCCTTTCTAGACACCTTTTCCAGACCCTAGGAATCTGGCCACTCACTTTCTACTCCTTCTGCTGAGGTTCCATGTCCTTCCTAGGCAGCCTGCCTGACATGAATCTAGTGCAAACCCATAGTGGCTTTCTTGTGTACATTGCCCTATCAAATGCCATAGTGCAAGTTATAGGTCACTTCAGCCAGTCTTTTACTCTTTGTTTCTCTGTTGTGATTCATACATGTGCCACTATGTCTCCACAAAACCTTGGGGGCACATATAAAGCTCTATGTGAGGTAATCTTAAAGCCTTTCTAGTGACTTGGAATTAAAAGAGCACAACATCCTTTAAAAACAAGAGTGAAAGATGGCCAAAAAATAGTTGGTAACTCTTAAAATCCTGACTTGTTTTAAACGTGGAAAATGGCCAGGTTTTTGACATATTTTTTGCAAGGTGATTTTTGAGCAGATTTTCTTTAAACTCTAAGTTGATCTGTCTCACAAACTCATTTTAGGGGCTATCCAAGGGTCTTGGCCAAAACTTTGATTTTAATACTGTTACACATTTTAATTAAAAAATTTATTATCATTTTTTATATATAGAGAGAGCACACAAATTGGGGGGTAGGAGAGTGGCAGAGGGAGATGGAGAGAAAGAATCTTAAGTAGGCTTCAAGCTCAGCATGGACCCTAACACAGGCTCAATTTCATGACCCCGGGATCATAACCTGACCCTAAATCAAGAGTGAGACACTTAACTGACTGAGCCACTCAGTCACCTCTAATATCTTGTTACACATTTTTAAATAAAAAATCAAGATATAGACATCAAGCTTGATATGATTGCAGTTTTATGTGCACATATAGAAGACAGAATAACATACACCAATATAGTGGATTTACTAGAAGTAAATATTTCATTGTCTTTTCTGTACTTTTTTATTTTAAGAATTTTATCAGCTGGATTTGAATTATCTTTTAATTAAGGGAAGGCAATATCTTTTTAAAATAATTTTTTTTCTACAAAAGGGAGGCATGAAGTGTGCAATGTGGAGAAACATTTTAGCAAAGCCAATGCTCAGCTTAGGTGTGTGCCTGTTGTTGAGTGGATGGAGGCAAGGAGGAATAGGTAGACAAAGAGTAAAGAAATTCTATAAACATTTCTTTTTGCCTTACAATTCTGTTTATATCTCTCAGTTTCCAGCAGCAACTAGAAAGGGAAAACAACATCCTGACAGTATATATTCAGACACATACGGTCAGCATCATGAAGCTCTGGACACCTCAACTCATGATATTCTTCTGTATGGTGCTACTGTCTGTGCTGGGAGTGCTGAAGGAAAAACATAGCAGTAGGTGATTAGACTTGGGGTGGGGATACTGGGAGATGGGGATACTGTGCTTGTTCCTGGACAAGTGAAGGGGTATTATGGCTGGCACACCTGACTCAGGACTCAGGCCCCACCTTCCCTGGGTCACCTATTGGAGATTCAGAGACTTTTTTGTGCATAGAGATCTAAGAAATGACCAAATTAAGGTCCTTTGCTGCTGCTTCTTCCAATCTTGAAAATGGTAATAGGTACCTGTCACCTTTTATATACATTCCATAAGTTACAAGGATATAATATTTTTCCGTGTCAGGATACCATATCTTTCCATACTTCCAGAAGCTCTGTGTCTTAGCTGTGAGTACTTTACTGAATACTATAGGGGGATTTCTTAATACATACCCTAAGTTTCAGTGGGTATGGTCTTTTAGAATGTGAAAAGATAGAAAAGAGACATGAGATGTGTCCCTAGTGGGTCAGAGTTGGGGGCCATATGATGAGAAATTGGAATCAGTGGAGGGTGCTAAGAAAATTGGGTGAGAGAGAGAAGAATTTGGTGGGAAGCTCTTCTTAAAGCAGGATCAGCAAAAAAGAGAAGAGAAAAGGAGAGAATCTTTTCCTTATTCTCCCGGGTCTGGCTTCCCACATTAGCGAATAGGTATAAAGAGGCTAGAGGCTGCCTTGGTCCTTGAGGTCTCCTGTTACAGAAATGTAGATTTTATAGGACACAAGAATGTGGGGGTATTCTGAGTTCTGTCTCCAGGATGTTTGATGAGGGCCCAGAGGCCTATGGGAGCAGAAAAGGCAGAGATCTATGAAGATGTAATGAGCAACCTCAGCAGGGGGATATTCTCATAAGGCAGATGAATACCTGGGTATGGCTTGGTGGGGCTTGGATTCTAGGAGGGGCTGTTAAGCTGATGAAGGACTTCTCTTCCCACCTTGGCTATGTGGCCTCTGTCAGTCTCTTTCCATCCCATGTCAATTACAGGGGATGAAAGGCTCATTGCGGAGTGCTGGGGAGAACCCAATATCATTGAATGTACCAGGAAGTGTTCTAGAGCCCTTAGATGTTCAAACAAAAATTACACATGCTGCTGGAGCTATTGTGGAAACATCTGCTGGAAAAATGAGGTGAGTTGGGAAGTGTGCTTGGGCATGGGTCTTCACTGATTCCCAGATGCTGTTATTCATAAAGAGAAGATTGAGGCATCCCACATCTTAGGAACAAAAATAGTGGAAGACAATGTACCCTAAGCCTGGACATCAGCTCACTGGTGAATAAGCCAAGACACCAGCTTAGGGCACATTGTTGCTTTCATTATATAATCAATGCCTATGTTGTCCTCATTATATTATGCAATCGTTTTCTCTTTCCTATTTTTTTTTCTTTTTTACAAATTTCTACCCAAGGCCTCCATAGTCAGACCTTTCCATGAACTTTTTTGGCCCACCAGGCCACAAATCTCTACCTTCCTCTGTTTCATAAACCAGACTCATCTCCCCACACCAGAAGTGGACAATTCTTATCATTTCATAAGGTGCTCATGTCCCAGGGTCTGGTGGAGATAGATAATATTAGGCTTGGGAATGAATGCTTGTTCCTCAGAGTTCCCTTAGCTTTTGAGTATATAACCTTTGTGTCTTGCAGGAAATCTTTGCATGAAGTCTAAAACCCTAAACTCCCAGCAGGATACCAGTCTGTTCACACTAAGGGCTGGGCAAGAGCAAATCCTAGACAAATAAACTCATTTATCAATAGTGGCTTTCGGCTTTTTCAACTCCATTCCACTATCTTTGATTGCCCTATTACACCCCCCAATATTGTCCCCATCCTACAGGCTACATAGCTTTTATCTCTTGCTTCCTCAGTTGCTTACCTTAGAACTGATAAGCTAATCTCCAGGGTTTCACAGAATAGAAGTTTATTTATTTCTCGTACTTCATTTTAATGTGGGTAACTGGCAAGTAGCCCTTTAATTTTTTTTTTTTTTTTAGTGAGCAGGTCTCTGGTAAATTTGTTTCTCACAGGGTATGGGTAAACAACACTTTTTTTTTTTTTGAGAGAGAGAGAGAGAGAAAGCATGCATGAGCAGGTTGAACGGGTAGAGGGAGAGGGAGAGGGAGAATCCCAAGCAGACCTTATACCCAGGTTGGAGATGGACATGGGGCTTGATCTCACTATTCTGAGATCATGACCTGGACCAAAATTAAGAGTTGAACACGTAAAAAAAAAAAAAAAAAAAAAAAAGAGTTGAACACTTAACCAGCTGAGCCACCCAAATGCCCACGGGTAATCAATTCTAAAATGACTTTACATGGATATAAGATTGAACAAATAAGCAAATAAGCGGGGATGATATGAGCCATGTTTCTAACTGTAAGAGAAAAGAAGTTACAAATAAGCAAAATGGAAGGCTAGAATGAGCCCCAGGATTTGAGTCAGAGACATCGATATGAACCCACATTCAGCTCAATATATATATACAGAGAGACTGATACAGAAGTAAAATAGATGA
Source organism: Vulpes lagopus (assembly GCF_018345385.1). NCBI lineage: Eukaryota > Metazoa > Chordata > Mammalia > Carnivora > Canidae > Vulpes > Vulpes lagopus. The sequence goes on from NC_054841.1 coordinate 14,795,754, forward strand.
CTGTGTAGACATGGATTAGTTGCACATGTATATATTTCCTGGCTATGCCTGGAAGCAGTGATACCATGGTAGCAATAAATACACCAGGAGCCTAGATCTTGTTTTTTATTACCATTCTCCAATAAATGGGCAAAGGCTTCTTGGTGAAATGGCTGATTCTAGAAATAGGCTTAGAAAATACAAAATGAAACTGGAGTATTTTACAGGGTCAGAAAGTAAGGAAATGCTCTTAAAGTCAAAGAATGCGAAACAGGAACCAACCTTAACAAGCTCCCAGTGACCAAAGCCTAGAACAATTTGAGCATAGAACTGTCTCTGTTGGTCTATTAAAACAAGATGTTATAAAGTTAATGGAAAAATATCACAAACAAACAACAAATGTTGGAGAGGATGAGGAGAAAGGGGAACCCTCTTGCACTGTTGGTGGGGATGTGAACTGGTGCAGCCACTCTGGAAAACCGTGTGGAGGTTCCTCAAAGAGTTAAAAATTGACCTGCCTACGACCCAGCAATTGCACTGCTGGGGATTTACCACAAAGATACAGATGCAATGAAACGCTGGGACACCTGCACCCCGATGTTTCTAGCAGCAATGTCCACAATAGCCAAACTTTGGAAGGACCCTCGGTGTCCATCAAAAGATGAATGGATACAGAAGATGTGGTCTATGTATACAATGGAATATTAGCCATTAGAAACGACAAATACCCACCATTTGCTTTGACGTGGATGGAACTGGAGGGTATTATGCTGAGTGAAGTAAGTCAATCAGAGAAGGACAAACATTTTATGGTCTCATTCATTTGGGGTATATAAAAAATAGTGAAAGGGAATAAAGGGGAAAGGAGAAAAAATGAGTGGGAAATATCAGAAAGGGAGACAGAACATGAGAGACTCCTAACTCTGGGAAACGAACTAGGGGTGGTAGAAAGGGAGGTGGGTGGGGGGTGGGGGTGACTGGGTGACGGGCACTGAGGAGGGCACTTGATGGGATGAGCACTGAGTGTTATTCTGTATGTTGGCAAATTGAACACCAATAAAAAATAAATTTATTTTAAAAATCTTGAAAAAAGAAGACAAACAGCACAAGTGGACACCCACAGGCCTTGAAAATATTAAAAACAAAGTTAAAAGAAAAAAACCCTATAATCCAAGAAAACATTTCATCCATAAAAGAAACCTGAATCTGCATAAAAAGGGACCACCATATCCTCAGCAACAGTGACCCAGAATAGCCTCAGATATCAGATGCGTGGTGTCCTCTCACTTAGGCTCTTCTACCATCTTACGCCCACTCAGCAGTGAGCCTTCCCAAGCTAAGACACTGGACAGACACTACACTACACTCACTGATGGCTATACACTCCTAGAGAATGTAATTATAATGGTAGGATTTTAGGCTTAGAGCTTTCCTTGAATCCTGCATGTCATGCCCATACTAATTATATTTGGGCTGATGGGCAATTCATGGTGACAGATATTGCACTTAACACCTAAACCCAACCCTTGCATCCCAGATAACTTCCTGTAGCTCCTTAATTAGGCACCCTGGCTTTGCTATCACACGTACTATCACCAGAAGCAGAGATGGGATGCACTTTGGGGTGAAGGCATCAGTATGGACCCACCTGTGAGCAGTGGGAGGAGCCAAAGGATGGAAATCAGGTAGAAACTGACCAACATCGTGGGTGTATGAGGCAGGAGGATACTTCTAGAATCTCTCATCTGTACTAACATAGAGAAGGAGCATGACTGGAGGATGAGAAAAGAATAATCAATGTAGAAGCCATGGCAACTGTGAGGCTGTGTGTTTGTCACACACAGCAGCCTGATTCTCTGCAGGCCAGGACTCGGTTTTTAGGACACCAGGTCATGGCAGAATGTACATTTGCTCCCTCCTCTGCCTCTGTGAGATTCAGTCCTTGCAGGGGTCTCACTCCCCCACTCGCCCTACCACAGGGGCACACAGCTGTTCCATAGGACAGAACATGGAGTGCTGACCAGGGAAACATTCCTCCCAGCCAAAGCATTCTAGCTGTAGCCCCTTTGTCACTGGGCGGGGTGGAGTGTTGAGAGAGCTCTGTAGAACACAGGCTGGGACACCAGCTGTCCTGATGGAGAAGACCAGCTGTTTCCAATAGAATTCATAGTCCAAGGTGCTCACGCTGGGGCAAGAAATAGGTCAGCTGGCAGCATGGTGTACTCACATGATAGGGAGCACTGGATATGGATGTGGGAGCTCATTTCCTATATGGGCCCTGGCAGGAACTTTGCCTTTCTTAATAGTCTCTCCCAGGGTGTTTGGGGCATGGCAAAGCACTGGGAAGATGCTTGCAGAGTCAGGCTATGTGAGGAAGCACCAAGTAAGAGCTCCTGCAGTGCATGCTCTTACCGCCCATCTACATCTGATGATGTCTGTGCTGCTGGTTGACCTTTTTTATTTTATTTTATTTTTTTAATTTATTTTTTATTGGTGTTCAATTTACCAACATACAGAATAACCCCCAGTGCCTGTCACCCATTCACTCTCACCCCCCACCCTACTCCCCTTCTACCACCCCTAGTTGATCTTGATCTCTCTTTCCTAAGGCCTCCTGGTCAAGTGCAGCTCCTAGGAGAGGTGGAGAAGCTCCTCTAATACTAGGAGCCCTGGGATGCTTCTGAGGTGGGCCAGAGGCTCTGGCCTGAAAGAGGTAGGTTTCCTCCTCTGGACAATCCTTCCCTGCTGCCCAGCAGGAAGCACTGGACTGGAGTGTACCACTGCACACCTGCCTCCAGCAAGGCCTGCTTGCCTTCCTGAGTTCTTTGCACTTGACTCCATGTTCCCACTGGGCCTATGTGACCCAGTCTCTGGATTTAGTCCCACGACCACCTCAGAGCCTCTCTGCTGGCACAGAGTGGTCAGGAGTCTGTCCAATGATTAGGGTCCACTGATTCACCATGAGACCATGGGCAACACCCATAGCTACCCTCAATAGGCAATTAATCCTTGGTAGCATCACCATAAACCCCGTTTCCCTACCATGTGGCTTCTCCCTGGATTAAAAAAGAGAGAATGAGACCATATGGAGGGATACTGGGGAAAAGTGTGGACCATTCAGTTGATGGAAGGCACTGGAGTCTCAGGTGCTGGCATCCAGTCCAGGCCCCATCCCAAGAGTGGCCATGCTGCTAGAGGATGGGGTAGGAGATGTTAGTGAAGGCATTCACTTCCATTGGCCGTGTTCTCACCATAATGGAGGAGCAGTGAGCAAACAGGGAGTCCAGGCAAGCATTCTCCTCTAGCCATATCATGATCTCTCAGTCTCTTGGCCTTGAGCATGTCACTTAACGTCCCTTGGATTAGTTTTCCTCATTGTTTTAAAGGGACAGTCATCTGAACCTCACAAGGAGAATAGGAAGAATGGGATGGTGTGGATCAATTAAAAAGAGGCCTCGTTGTGGGCCTCCTACTCTGTGACCAATGTCTAGCCCCACCTCCCTCATGTTCAACTTGGCCCTTCTGATCCAGGTTAAGGAGTGTTCTTGTTAGTTTGGGAGATATCACACATGAGCAGTTTCTCCCCTGAGAGTACCGGTTCAGTGAGCAGATCAACAGTGAAGTTGGGCCTCAGGGGCCTGGCCGGGGGGGGGGGCAACAGGAGAGAGAAGAGAGAAGTATGACAAGGGAAGAGATATCAGAGACCTGGATCCAGCAAAGGGGGCCACTCTGGGGTCTGCACCGAGTCCTCAAGGATCACAAGCACTGGGAGTAGAATAGTCAGGTGTGTGGACGTTTTTTTATTTGACAGGAACAAGCAGTTCACACAGCAGGGAGGTGTTTTCCTGTTGACGTTCTCTTACCTGGGATCTGAGGTCCTCATGCTTTGGTGTGAAGAGGTTTAGGGGAGCAGGATGCACAGCCCAGCCCCACTCACTCACTGGAGGCTCATGCAAATATTCCCACAGAAAGTTGGACAGTATATGTTATTTGCTTAACAATCTTGGTGATATTCACATGGACATCTGAATATGTGTATATTGGTGTGCTTTTCATAGACCTTGATTTCTTTGAATAGCTCTGTTTCTGAAGCGGACCATGGGTAGAATCAGTGCAACCAGATCCCTAGAGAGCATTCCTCTCAAAGCCCCCCACAAAGACCTCAGAACCCAGGTCCCACTCATGTCATCTTGGACTTTTCAGGGAAAAGTCCACACTTTCTGCCCTTCACCTAATCCTGGTGATTGGTAGTCTCTTAAATTCTATAATTTCTTTCTTTCCCCCAAGAGATCTCAATACCTGGCCTTGCTGGTCCGTCTCCATACTCTGCAGCCAGGACCCTGTCTCCCATGTTAGTCATGGCCTTGAGGAAGTTGACCCATAGAATCTACACTCTGAGAACTCAGCAGAGTCTGAGACATCCTGCAGACCCTCCCCACTCTCCAGAATTTGCAGGGTCCAGAGAGGAAGATGACTTGCCACTTTGCCCTCTCTCTCCTGTCATTGTCACTGACTCCAGGGCCCTTGCCCCTCCCCAGAAAATATCACTTGCACTATTTCCCTTCCACTGTCACCATCCTGGTACCTCCAATGATAACTTGGACTTGACTCTGTACACCCCAAAACTTGCTTTCCCGGGGTCCTTTCATTCTGTACCTACTCCCACCAACATTTCTGGATGTAATGTGTCACCTATGTGCAGAAATCCAAGAACAGTTGTTTGGTTTCCCCTTGTGATTCTCAGGCCATTATATACCCCTCACTTCTGTATGTACCATTTGTGTCTGGGTATTTGGAATGGAGAATCAAAAGATATAGGTTCCCCTTCCATCCACATCATATTCCCAGAGCTGGGTAAAGGGGCCAGAGGGCCATGGTTTGAGAGGACCAAGTGCTGTAGTCTGAGCAGAATGTGCTGATAGGTTCCAATTCCCAGGTCCTCCTCAAAAGGGACATAGCCCCTCCTGGCCTCCTTCCCCTTTTTGTCCCCTAGGGCATCACCTACTTGGCTTCCTCTTCAGTTCATGGTACCCTCCCTGGACTTGCAGCAGCAGCATACAGAAGAGCAGGATGAGCAGCAGATCTTGGTTGACATGATTGGCTAGAATGGAGGGCTCTCAGTCTGGCACAGAATTCTCTGGAGAGTTGGGTTGTTATCCTTGGCTCCTTGCTTTTACTGGGCAAACAAGGAGCCTTGTTTCTTCCCCTTGTCTGCCCTTACCTTGTCTGCCTGTTCTTTGTCAGACTTGGGCTTCTTCAGATCACTCCTCCCCTCACATAACTAACCCCCTCCTTTGCAAATAATTTTTTCCTACATTTTTAATGATATGATAATTTCCAGGAAAAAAAAAGTAACATTTTAAAAAAGTATGATAATCTAAATGCAGAGAATTAAGGCATGTCTCTTTGCATTACCATATTTTGCAAATTTAATATAATTAATTGATTGTTTTCTCTTTCGGAGTCATCCACCCTTTGTTACCCATCTTGTCCCACTCTCATTTAATCCGGTAAATATTTCAAAATGTGGTGTTCCATAATTGTATATATCTTATTTAAAATAAATACCTATTGTTAAGCATTTGCATTGTACTAATTACTGATTACCTAGATAATATATTATGTTGAACGTATACAACCAAAATCTTTTTTAAAAAAGATATATTTATTTATTTGAGAACGAGCGAGCAGAGGGAGGGGCAGAGGGAAAAGGAGAGAGAGAATATCAAGCAAACCTCAAGCTGAGCAGGGAGACTGACCCAAGGCTCAATCTCATGAACCTAAGATCATGACTTGCACAGAAACTAAGAGTCAGATGTTTAACCGATTGAATGACCCAGGCACCCCACAGCCTGTTTTATTTTTTAGAATATCAGGGAAAAATAAAATATTTAAAATAAATAAAATAAAATAAATATTTTATTTTTTAGACTAATATAAAAAAGGTAGAATAATGGGCTTAAGAGTCAAGTAGGCATTTTAAGTATAAATAAATAAATGCATACTGTATGCTGGTATACCTATATACACACACACACATGTATGGAGGGAGGAATTAGTTTTGTAATTAAACATGTATAAATCATGTTTAACTCAACAGAGGATGAGTGTCAATTTCCTCAAAACTTATAAGGCACCATGGTGTAAGTCTGGAGATAATGGGCAGGAATCAGCCCTCTATTGCCTATAAAAATTTGAGTAGCAGAGGAATGTTCATACGTTTTGTGCTAGGTCAGATGGGGAGTTGAAACTGACCCCAGTATTTGCCAGCATCATACACTGGGACAGTCCTAGGACCTCTGTAGACTTAGTCCATTCATAAATTCTTTGTTTGTTTGTTTGTTTGTTTGTTACAACAGTTTATTATCTAACCTCAAATATTTGTTTTTTTTTTATTTTTTTTATTGGAGTTCAATTTGCCAACATATAGCATAACACCCAGTGCTCATCCCACCAAGTGCCACCCTTAATGCCCATCACCCAGTCACCCCAAACCCCCGCCCACCTCCCCTTCCACTACCCCTTGTTCATTTCCCAGAGTTACGTGTCACTCATGTTTTGTCACTCTCACTGATATTTTCACTCCTTTCCCTTTATTCCATTTCACTACTTTTTATATTCCCCAAATGAATGAGACCATACAATGTTTGTCCTTTTCCGATTGACTTATTTTTTTAATAATAAATTTATTTTTTTGTTGGTGTTCAATTTGCCAACATACAGAATAACACCCAGTGCTCATCCCGACAAGTGCCCCCCTCAGTGCCCGTCACCCATTCACGCCCACCCCCCATCCTCCTCCCCTTCCACCACCCCTAGTTTGTTTCCCAGAGTTAGCAGTCTTTATGTTCTGTCTCCCTTTCTGATATTTCCCACACATTTCTTCTCCCTTCCCTTATATTCCCTTTCACTATTATTTATATTCCCCAAATGAATGAGAACATACAATGTTTGTCCTTCTCCAATTGACTTACTTCACTCAGCATAATACCCTCCAGTTCCATCCACGTCAAAGCAAATGGTGGGTATTTGTCGTTTCTAATGGCTGAGTAATATCCCATTGTATACATAAACCACATCTTCTTTATCCATTCATCTTTTGATGGACACCGAGGGTCCTTCCACAGTTTGGCTATTGTGGACATTGCTGCTAGAAACATCGGGGTGCGGGTGTCCTGGTGTTTCATTGCATCTGTATCTTTGGGGTAAATCCCCAACAGTGCAATTGCTGGGTCGTAGGGCAGATCTATTTTTAACTCTTTGAGGAACCTCCACACAGTTTCCAGAGTGGCTGCACCAGTTCACATTCCCACCAACAGTGCAAGAGGGTTCCCTTTTCTCCACATGGTCTCCAACATTTGTGGTTTCCTGCCTTGTTAATTTTCCCCATTCTCACTGGTGTGAGGTGGTATCTCATTGTGGTTTTCATTTGTATTTCCCTGATGGCAAGTGATGCGGAGCATTTTCTCATGTGCATGTTGGCCATGTCTATGTCTTCCTCTGTGAGATTTCTGTTCATGTCTTTTGCCCATTTCATGATTGGATTGTTTGTTTCTTTGGTGTTGAGTTTAATAAGTTCTTTATAGATGTTGGAAACTAGCCCTTTATCTGATACATCATTTGCAAATATCTTCTCCCATTCTGTAGGTTGTCTTTGAGTTTTGTTGACTGTATATTTTGATATGCAAAAGCTTCTTATCTTGATGAAGTCCCAATTGTTCATTTTTGCTTTTGTTTCCCTTGCCTTCGTGGATGTATCTTGCAAGAAGTTACTGTGGCAAAGTGCAAAAAGAGTGTTGCCTGTGTTCTCCTCTAGAATTTTGATGGAATCTTGTCTCACATTTAGATCTTTCATCCATTTTGAATTTGTCTTTGTGTATGGTGAAAGAGAGTGGTCTAGTTTCATTCTTCTGCATGCGGATGTCCAATTTTCCCAACACCATTTATTGAAGAGACTGTCTTTCTTCCAATGGATAGTCTTTCCTCCTTTGTCGAATATTAGTTGACCATAAAGTTGAGGGTCCACTTCTGGATTCTCTATTCTGTTCCATTGATCTATGTGTCTGTTTTTGTGCCAGTACCACACTGTCTTGATGACCACAGCTTTGTAGTACAACCTGAAATCTGGCATTGTGATGCCCCCAGCTATGGCAAGGGGTCTTGGCTATTCGGGGTCTTTTCTGATTCCACACAAATCTTAAAATAATTTGTTCCAACTCTCTGAAGAAAGTCCATGGTATTTTGATAGGGATTGCATTAAATGTATAAATTGCCCTGGGTAACATTGACATTTTCACAATATTAATTCTGCCAATCCATGATCATGGAACATTTTTCCATCTCTTTGTGTCTTCCTCAATTTCTTTCAGAAGTGTTCTGTTGTTTTTAGGGTATAGATTCTTTACCTCTTTGGTTAGATTTATTCCTAGGTATCCTATGCTTTTGGGTGCAATTGTAAATGGGATCGACTCCTTAATTTCTCTTTCTTCAGTCTCATTGTTAGTGTATAGTAATGCCACTGACTTCTGGGTATTGATTTTGTATCCTGCCACGCTGCCAAATTGCTGTATGAGTTCTAGCAATCTTGGGGTGGAGGCTTTTGGGTTTTCTATATAGAGTATCATGTCATCGGCAAAAAGGGAGAGTTTGACCTCTTCTTTGCCAATTTGAGTGCCTTTTATTTCTTTTTGTTGTCTGATTTCTGAGGCTGGGACTTCTAGTACTATGTTTAATAGCAGTGGTGAGAGTGAACATCCCTGTCGTGTTCTCATCTTAGGGGAAAGGCTCCCAGTGTTTCCCCATTGAGAATGATATTTGCTGTGGGCTTTTTGTAGATGGCTTTTGTTTTTTTTTATTTTTTACTTTTTAAAAAATTTTTATTTTTTTATGATAGTCACACACACACAGAGAGAGAGAGAGGTAGAGACACAGGCAGAGGGAGAAACAGGCTCCATGCACCGGGAGCCCTAAGTGGGATTCAATCCCGGGGTCTCCAGGGTCGTGCCCGGGGCCAAAGGCAGGCGCTAAACTGCTGCGCCACCCAGGGATCCCCTGTAGATGGCTTTTAAAGTGCTGAGGAATGTTCCCTCTATCCCTACACTCTGAAGAGTTTTGATCAGGAATGGATGCTGTATTTTGTCAAATGCTTTCTCTGAATCTATTGAGAGGATCATAAGGTTTTTGTTTTTTTCTCTTGGTGAAATGATCAATCACATTGTTTGCTTTACGAGTGTTGAATCAGCCTTGCATCCCGGGGATAAATCCCACTTGGTCATGGTGAATAATCTTCTTAATGTATTGTTGGATCCTATTGGCTAGTATCTGTGTGTGTGTGTGTGTAGGGGGGGCTGGGTTCTCTGGCCCTGGAGTTGAACATCCTGCCCCCCAGTCTGCAGTGAGCCTTCACAGAAGAGCCATCAAGCCCTCATGTCTCTGCAGTTGGTTTCAAAACCCTGTGTTCGCTCTGCCTGTGTCTGAGCTTTTTTTTTTTTTTTTAAATCTCAGATGAGTATTGGCTAGTATCTTGTTGAGAATTTTTGCATCTATGTTCATCAGGGATATTGGTCTATAATTCTCCTTTTTGGTGGGGTCTTTGTCTGGTTTGGAATTAAGGTGATGCTGGCCTCATAGAAAGAGTTTGGAAGTACTCCATCTCTTTCTATCTTTCCAAATAGCTTTAGTAGAATAGATATGGTTTCTCCTTTAAACTTTTGATAGAATTCCCCTGGGAAGCCATCTGGCCCTGGACTTTTGTGTCTTGGGAAGTTTTTGATGACTGCTTCAATTTCCTCCCTGGATATCGGCCTGTTCAGGTTTTCTATTTCTTCCTGTTCCAGTTTTGGTAGTTTGTGGTTTTCCAGAAATGTGTCCATTTCTTCTAGATTGCCTAATTTATTGGTATATAGCTGCTCATAATATGTTTTTAAAATTGTTTGTATTTCCTTGGTGTCGGTAGTGATATCTCCTTTCTCATTCATGATTTTATTAATTTGAGTCTTTTCTCTCTTCTTTTTAATAAGGCTGGCTAATGGTTTATCTTTCTTGTTAATTCTTTCAAAGAACCAACTCCTGGTTTTGTTGATTTGTTCCACAGTTCTTCTGGTCTCTATTTCATTGAGTTCTGCTCGAATCTTTATTAACTCTCTTCTTCTGTTGGGTGTAGGATCTGTTTGCTGTTTTTTTCTCCAGCTCCTTTAGGTGCAAGGTTAGCTTTTGTATTTGAGTTCTTTCCAGTTTTTGGATGGATGCTTGTATTGGGATGTATTTCTCCCTCAGGACTGCTTTTGCTGTATCCCAAAGATTTTGAACAGTTGTATCTTCATTCTCATTAGTTTCCATGAATCTTTTTAATTCTCTAATTTCCTGGTTGACCTCTTCATATTTTAACAGCATGGTCCTTAACCTCCACGTGTTTGAAATCCTTCCAAACTTCTTGTTGTGATTTGGTTCTAATTTCAAAGCATTATGGTCTGAAAATACACAGAGGATGATCCCAATCTTTTGGTATCAGTTAAGACCTGATTTGTGAGCCAGTATGTGGTCTATTCTGGAAAAGTTCATGTGCACTTAAGAAGAATGTGTATTTAGTTGCGTTTGGATGTAAAGTTCTGTAAATATCTGTGAAATCCATCTGGTCCAGGGTATCATTTAAAGCTCTTGTTTCTTTGAAGATGTTGTTCTTAGAAGACCTATTGATTGTAGAAAGTGCTAGATTGAAGTCACCAAGTATAAGTGTATTATTATCTAAATATGTCTTAACTTTGGTTATTAATTGATTGATATACTTGGCCGCTCCCACATTCGGGGCATATATATTGATGATTATTTAGTCCTCTTGTTGGATATATCCTTTAAGTATGATATCGTGTCCCTCCTCATCTCTCACTACAGTCTTCGGGATAAACTTTAGTTTATCTGATATAAGGATATATAAGTATATCTGCTTTCTTTTGAGGACCATTTGAATGGTACATGGTTCTCCGACCTTTTATTTTCAGGCTGTAGGTGTCCTTCTGTCTAAAATGAATCTCTTGTAGACAGCAAATAGATGAGTCCTGCTTTTTTATCCAGTCTGAAACCCTGCGCCTTTTGATGGGGTCATTAAGCCCATTCACGTTCAGAGTTACTATTGAAAGATATGAATTTAGTGTCATCATGATCCCTATTCAGTCCCCGTTTTTGTGGATTGTTTCCTTGGGCGTCGTCTTTCTTTTATAGAGTCCCCCTTAATATTTCTTGCAGAGTTGGTTTGGTGGTCACATAGTCTTTCAGTTTCTGCCTATCTTGGAAGCTTTTTGTCTCTCCTATTCTGAATGAGAGCCTTGCTGCATAAAGTATTCTTGGCTGCATGTTCTTCTCATTTATTTTTTTTTAATTTTTAAAAATTTATTTATGATAGTCACACAGTGAGAGAGAGAGGCAGAGACACAGGCAGAGGGAGAAGCAGGCTCCACGCACCAGGAGCCTGACGTGGGATTCGATCCTGGGTCTCTAGGATCGCACCCTGGGCCAAAGGCAGGCACCAAACCGCTGCACCACCCAGGGATCCCTTGTTCTTCTCATTTAAAACCCTGAGTATATCTTGCCAGCCCTTTCTGGCCTGCCAGGTCTCTGTGGAGAGGTCTGCTGTTATCCTAATACTTCTCCCTATTAAGGTTAGAGATTTCTTGTCTCTTGCTTCTTTAAGGATCTTCCCTTTATCTTTGGAATTTGCAAGTTTCACTATTAAATGTGGAAGTGTTGAACGGTTGTTATTGATTTTAGGGGGGAATCTCTCTGTCTCCTGGATCTGAATGCCTGTTTCCCTTCCCAAGTTAGGGAAGTTCTCAGCTATGATTTGTTCAAATACACTTTCTGGACCTTTGTCTCTTTTGGCGCCCTCGGGAACCCCAATTAAACGTAGATTTTTCCTTTTGAGGCTGTCATTTATTTCCCTTAACCTATCCTCATGAGCCTTTAATTGTTTCTCTTTTATCATCAGTTTCCTTCCTTTCCATTAACTTGTCTTCTATGTCACTCACTCGTTTTTTTACCTTGTTAACCCCCGTCGTTAGGACCTGCAGTTTGGATTGCATTTCATTTAATTGATTTTTAATTTCAGCCTGATTAGATCTAAATTCTGCAGTCATGAAGTCTCTTGAACCCTTTATGCTTTTTTCTAGAGCCACCAGTAGCATTATAATTGTGCTTCTGAATTTGCTTTCTGACATTGAATTGTAATCTAAATTTTGTAACTCTGTGGGAGAGAATACTGTTTCTGATTCTTTCTTTTGTGGTGAGTTTTTCCTTCTAGTCATTTTGCTCAGTGCAGAGTGGCCAAAACCAAGTTTTACTTGATAGAAATGCAAACTCTTCTCACTCTCGCATTCCAGCTGTTCTCTCTTTAAATCTAAGACCGAATTCGTAGGTTTTCAGGATGATTTGAAGGTTATCTAGGTAAGTTGGTGGGGACAGATGACTTGGGGACCCTACTCTTCTGCCATCTTGTACCGCCTCACTCCCATTCATTAATTCTTGATACTTCCATGGTGAGGATGAAATATGATGACATGTTATATACACCCTCATAGTACCTGGCACACAGTAGGTGCTCAATGCAGTACCTTTGTCATGTCTCCAATCTTGCTTCCCAACAACATATAGCAAGTCCTAGGGACCAGAAGGACTCTCTTACCTCATCGTTTACACTGGGTACTAAGATCCAGCCCTGGAATTGGACTCTTAGAAGAGAAACTGTTTGGTCCAGGAGTCGGTGAGATTTGCAGGCTTATCCAAGCAGATCTGCCAATTCCACATGGATTGGTAGCAGAGCCAGAAGTAGATATAGGAACTCAAAATAGCCATTTCAAATGAACTACCTCTACTCTCTGAAAGAACAGAAAATGTGGGTAATTTGTTCTGGTATTTTGGAGTGAGGAGGTGAATTCTGAGAAGGGACCTTTCCACATTCTGTGAGGTAGAGGGTCAATCACTCTACCCTTCTTTCAACTTAAATTATTTCTTTTTTTTTAAATTTTATTTTTTTATTTTTTATTTATTTATGATAGTCACACACACACACACACACACACACACACACACACACACACAGAGGCAGAGACAGAGGCAGAGGGAGAAGCAGGCTCCATGCACTGGGAGCCCGACGTGGGACTCGATCCCGGGTCTCCAGTATCGTGCCCTGGGCCAAAGGCAGGTGCTAAACCGCTGCGCCACCCAGGGATCCCCAACTTAAATTATTTCTTCCCGTTGACAAGCTCCACCAACCTACACCCTTGGAGAGAACCCCTCAGCCTTTCCTTCTCCCCTGCCTCCTCTTCTTTCCTTGTTCACCCTAGTGACTGTGGGGAGAGCTCCGCAGAGTGTCTCCTCTTTCAACATTTTCTAGGTGGGATAGACACACAATCTTACCCTTTAACCTGAGGTCAACTGTAAAGACCTCCCTGTCCAAAAAGAATTCCTAAGGGATGCTTAAATTTCCATCATCGGCCATTTTTTCTTTGGAGATTGGATCCTTTACAAATGCAAATACTGTATGATCTCACATATATGTAGCCAGAAAACCAAGACAGCCCAAACTATATCTGCAAAGAACAATCTAGTGGTTACCAGAGGTGGCAGGTAGAGTGTGAACAAAATGGGTGACGGGGGTCAAAAGGTACCAATAATAATTATGTATATATACACTAATGTAGATGTATACATAAATCCATATACATACACATGTATATGTATATACATGCTTGTCTGTTTATACGTATATGCATATATATGTATGTGTATATATGTATTGTTCGTTGTGTGTATATATTGTGTGTTCATATGTACATATATACATATATGTGTGCATATACATGTGTATTGTGTGTATAAAATATTTACATAGGGAGAGATCAGGAGCCTCCTGCTTTCCTAAAATCTACACAGCTTTTTTGCAGACCCATCTGCATAGTCCAGAACCAAGTGTGGCAAGAGTCCCCAGAAGAACCTCCTTGGAGCTCTCAGTGACTATGCTCCTCAAACGGACCACTAGGGACCCGCCAACATCTGGACCAGACGCAGGGCAGAGCTGTGATTGCCCCACACAGAACATTATTACCTGTCCATAGAAAAAGAGGTCTTGGGATTCCATAACGCAATCATTTTAGGTGTGGCAGCCTTTGTAGTCCCCACCCATCAAAGTTCCCTTCTGTTTGCTCCCACGCCTTTGTACCCAGGTCCCCAAATTCTACCTTTTGTCTCTATACAATCTACCCTCCGCAGCCAAGTCCCCAGGGCCCTGACATACATTTCCTACTGTTCAATGCATCTGATGAATCCTAGGAAAAATCACTTATACATGGATGTCTCCAGGCAGTGTATGAGATATTCTTGGACATAGAGTTTGAAAGAAGGAAGTCTGCTCCTTGAGAGCCCTGGCCCTTGGCACCTGGACTCCTTTTTTTAAGGTTTTATTTATTTATGAGAGAGAGAGAGAGAGAGAGAAATGAGAGACAGACTTAGGCCAAGGGAGAAGCAAGGTTCCCTGCATGAGCCCTACATGGGACTCGATTCTGGATCCCAAGATCACACCCTGGGCCAAAGGTAGACTTTCCATTGCTGTGCCACCCAGGCATCCTCCATTTGCCATTCCTAAAGTCCCTCCTGTTCAGTCTCTTTTTGTCCATATAAAACCATGCATTTGATGGGAGATGGTGGTATGCTTTATTGTATTCTATTCTTTTTATTCTTATTTAAAAAAAGTTTTTATTTATTTATTCATGAGAGACACAGAGAGAGAGAGAGGCAGAGACATAGGCAGAGGGAGAAGCAGGCTCCATGCAGGGATCCCGATGTGGAATTGGATCCAGGGACTCCAGGATCATGCCCTGAGCTGAGGACAGATGCTGAACCGCTGAGCCGCCCAGGCTTCCCGGTGTTATGCTTTAATTAGCAAAAGAGAATCAATACAGAGAAGGGTGGGACCTTATTACCATAAAGCAAGTTCAAGACAAACAGATACACAAACTGCACTTCAGTCTATCGGTAAACTCAGATGCATCAGATAGACTCAAGACTTGGGTCTGTTTGGGTGGCCAGAACTGCAATTAAGGTATACAGTGTTCCTCCTAGCTAAGCAGGGTGTATTGCTCATATTAAAGAAAATCCAATCCTTTGGAATGGGAGAGTATCCAAGGAAAAAGTCTGTGACATGGCTAGCATGTAGCTCCTGGTCAGAACTTACAAATCTGCCACAACACAAATCACCATTAAGTTCTAGGCTTTTGAACTTTGTTTTTCTGGTCCATTGTCTCTGTTTCCAGGCCACAACCTCCTCTCCCCCTCCCCAAGTAATAAGAGGCCACATAAAAGAGCTATCAGCCAGTTCCTCACACACTCAACTCAAATACCTTCAGAGGTACGTAGGGATAAGAGTCTGGAGGCACCAGCTTTTATTGGTGGCTTGCTTGGATGAGTTCTCTGCATAGGTGGCATCAGCACTATTCCTGTGAGATGGAGATTACTGTCTCTAGTGTTTGAATAACTTGAGAAACTTGAGACAGAGGGGACATACCTGTTTGAGGTCCCACAGGTAAAAGGGGCATACATGAAACAAGATACCAGTATTCCTAACTCTAAATCCAGTACTTTCTCCTCTTTAACATTATCTGGAAAGCCCAGGATCCTGAATTCTGAGGGGATCAGTCATTCTGTGTCTTTGTGATGTCTAGGGGTTTTGTTATTGTCCTATACTCTATCTCAAGATGACCAAAGAATTCACCCAGAATTCTGAATGTGAGTAGGACCCACCCTGGACATGATTATATATCTCTTCTGGCTCAGTTAGCATACCAGGTGTGCAAAGAAGAGGATTGAGCATCCTCAGGATCCTGAGCACCCTTTAAGGGCAAGTATAGAACTCAGAGAACTGGACTAAGAGTAAGGCCTTTTCAATGAACAGATCTCAAAGTTCTGGAAAACTTAGATCTAGAATGATATATATATATATTTTTTCATTTGTTTTTATTTAAGTTTGATTTGCCAACCTATATGACACCCAGTGCTCATCCCATCAAGTGCCCTCCTCAGTGTTAGATACAAATACATAGCTTCATGAAACCCATGGCTTTGGGTTTACTGTGTTTCTGTCAGTGTCCACTAGTTTTCCTCCTTCTTTGAGGAAAGGCAGTGTCTAGGAATGCAGCCCACCCCAGGGCATACTCACCTTCACTCAGCTGCCTCCTACCTCATATCTCTGCCTGAAAGTGGATGACAGATAGTCTGCATTGCTCATTTGCCTTGCTATGCACTGCTGACTTCAGAGGATCACAACTATACTCTGAGCCAGGCTGAGGAACTGGATATCCCACCACCCTGAACTGACTTTTTTTTGGCTAACTATGTGAGTGATTTATAGGATTTCTGCAACCTACCATGCTCAAAGATAGTTGGCCTTTGGCCTGGAGCTTCTCCAATTAGGTAGTGTCCATTGGCAAGTATTATGTTGATGAAGTTTTCCTTCATCAAGCCATGCTGAGGCTAGGTGGCAGGGACATGGGTTCTGAATGGAAAAGGTTGGAGAACAGATGTAAACGTCTGAGAGTGGGAGTTCTCCAAACTTCTCCATTCAAAACCTGTGTCCCAACCATGAAGGAGAACTGCTAAGTGAAGGTATCGGGACTTCATTTACCATTGGGCAGTATTTGCCAAGGTATACAAACCAATATTCACAAGACTTTCTTTTTCTGACCCTAACTCCTTAATTCCTGTTCTACTTCAGGTAGCATTGGGACAAGAGCTATCTTCTGCCAGAACTTAACCCAAACATACAGAGTAACAATCATGAAGCCCCAGGTTCTCCTATTCAACATGCTCTTCTATGAGGTTGTGATGCTTCTGACTGTACTTGTCAAGGACAAGACATTTTGTAGGTGGTATGACATGGGAGGAAGGGTCTCTGCCCAGGCCTGGGATGACGGGTGTAACTGATTGTGGGACCACCTTTTCTGGACCACAACCCTCCTTAAAGCAGGGATATCCAAAAGATTTAGGATGTATGTTTCCAGTTTGGTGCCCCTCTAAATCCCCCTCTGAGATCTGAAAGTGATAATGAGTATATGGAAAGGGAACCTAGCTTTGTCTATAAGTACATCCCATAAACTATCAGAAATGATAATTTCCAGTATTAGACTACCTTAGACAGGGGAAACACCAACACAGAGCTGCCCTGAGTCCATATTTTCAGGTTTCTTGCCTTTGATGAATACCAAAGGGCAATATTATTTTCTTGGAATGGAAGAATCTTTTAGAATATGAAAAAACAAGAAAGGAAAAGACAAGAAAGAGATTCTTAGGAGTCTAAGTTTGGGGTCAGATGATAAAGAGGGGGTAATGAAGGGAGGGTTGTGAGCTAGTGAAAGATATGGAACATAGAGAGAGGTTGAGTGCTTAGGTGGTATGAGCACGGAAGCAAAAAGACAAGGGTAAAGATAGTACCTATGACCAGGGTGCTGGTCATAAGTTTGGCTGTCCCCAGGGCTCCCTGCATTTTAACCACTTGACTTTTCTCTTCCAGAGAACCCTTTAAAAGCATGCTAAACCCCTAGGTTCTAGCAGGCCCACCACGAGTGTGGACTAGAGGATGACAGTTTAACCTAAGAAGAGTGCTACCTGGCTCCCTACTGGGTTATTCACTTGCCCTGGCTGAGGATCCTTCCATTCTCCCCTTGATCTCTCTGTCCTGAGAAGGTCCAAGTGTCTGCCAAATAAACTGATAACCAACCTGAGGGCCCTGCTTTGTCTTATGCTGCATTCCTGTGGTTACCTTCTGTTTTATGATGACCAACTGTTGTTCCCATCTGATCACCATGGGTATAGGCACCCAACTCTGCCTTCCCAGTTAGACCTATATATTAATCAATAACCTCATAGCTGTAACAAAAATCAATAACCTCAGCTGTAACAAAAATGCAGAGACTTATAAATATCTCAGTAAAAACAGTAAAAGTTTATTCTCTTTCACAATACATTTACTGAGCATGTTCGGTGAATGACCTCCATTCCATGCATGATTCAGGGACCCTGCATCCTTCTCCCTATAACTCCATCATTTTCCGGGGGTCCTCTGCAATCAGACAGTAGATTGGAGAAAATGGCAGCATTGAGGCTCCTATGGAAGCTTTTTGAGGGCCAGGTCCATAAGTGCAGCTCTGTTTCTATCCACATTCTATTTGTATAGTGCAGTCACATGGTCCTTTTATTTGCAATGGAGATGGGCAAATATAGAGTAGGTGTAAGCTCAAGGACCACAGAAAGCTGGATTTGGTGAACTCATGGCAGTCTCTGATCTGTCTAATAATGGAGAGCCAAACTCCTCAGGAAGGCCCAAGACTCTGCCCTCCACATCACTGTTCAATGGAACAAATAACCCTCTAGTGAGAAGTTGGCATTCTCTATCATAGAGAAAGGGTTCCTGCCCTTAGAGTGGACATGAGCTTCCAGAATGATTCTTCTTTTGTCATCCCTGTATCTTATTACTCCTGCCTGTTTGTCTACCTGGCAGTTCTTTTTTTTGTTTTTTAAAGATTTTATTTATTAATTCATGAGAGTCACACAGAGAGAGTCAGAGATACTGGCAGAGGGAGAAGCAGCCTCCTAGAACTCTGGGATCATGCCCTGAACTGAAGGCAGATGCTCAACCATTGAGCCACCCAGGTGTCCCTGTATGCCTGGCGGTTTTATCTGGTAATAGTACTCATCTCCTGAGATTTCTAGTAATGTAAGGCAGGCTTTCCAGCCCATACTGTTCCCCTAGTATATATTTAAACATCTACCATTAGTATCTTGAAGGTCATTTTAATGATATAACTTCCCTTGGATGAGGGGATATAAAGTCCCTACAGTGTGTTCATATCTGTGCCTCTGCGTGGTCTAGAGAGTGAGATATTCTCATTTAGATGGGATGAGTCAGCACCTCACACTTATCAACTACAGAGCCCATGGAGAGGTTCCATAATGGGATATAGGATAGACTGAGGCCAAGCAAGGGACTAAGGCCTGCCAGAACACTGGTTAGTGCCTTAGAGCTCAGAGTAAGAAAAAGGCACAAGGACTCAGGGGCTCAGGGAACCATCCTTCAGGAGTGGGGCTTTGTCTTGATCTTCAGGGGTAAGGAGCACTTGGAGTTCTATTGAGTGAAGTGGTTATTCCTTCCCAACAAAAGTAGTAGTGAAGAATAAAAGGTTAGAGACCCTCTAAAGGAAGGACAGGGAAGGAAAGGGTTGTCCCTTTGGGAATCCAGGATATTATGAGGAAGGGAAAGCAGTTTCCCCCTCTCCTTCTGGATTCCTAGCTGAGACCCCTGCAATAAAAGATAGATTAGGAGGAGTTAAAGAAATAGAAGTTAACTAATATGTCTCTACGGTAATATGAGACAGACAAAGAAAACTGAGTAACTCCCCGAAATGGCACTAGGCATCTCTTTAAATATTGTCCTTAGCTAAAGACAAAAGATGTGGAAAGGAAGGGGCAGGCCAGTTATGGGAGGTCACGAGGAAAGGCAGAGTTATTGTTGCCTCATGTCAACCTCATTCATAAGATTCTACTATTATAGAAAATATTTCAGTTAGTAATCTGGGGAAGAAACTGATAATGCACAATATGTGTAAATGATGTGAGCATGAAATGAGCTTAAGTTTGATGCAGTGACTATATATCATTTTCCCTGAGTGCATAGATAAACATTTTTGCATTCATAGTCCTTAAGAAAATATTTTTTAAAAGTCTGGGTAGGTGTGAAGTGGGTGGAGTCAAACTGTTATATTTAACCTCTCCATTGCATCCACACTTGGATTTTTTTTTTCTCCATCAGTGTGGTGGAACTCTGTTACAAGCCTGGACAGCCACAAAGCTCTGTCACCTGTGGGTTATTGTCTAAATGTGTGTTCTCCAGTGGCTCCTAGTCTGTAGTGGAGGGGAGATAGAGGCAGTTCTCAGGCCACTTCAGGGTCCTGTGCCAAGCCTGAGATCTCCATGCCTATGACCCAATCCATAGCTGAGACTCCTCCTTGGTCCCTTGGCATATGGTGCTGGATTCACAGCTTCCACAAAGGTACCTTTGTCTGTGAGTAGATTCCAAATGTTGCATGTGTGTGTGTGTGCTCAAGCACAGGAGTCTTATTCAGTCATCTTGCTGATGTCACTCCCAAAAATACCTTAATGAAATTGAATGAAATAGAATTAGTGTATCTATAAAAACTAAATTCAGTATTCTTTCAAAATATAATGTGCTGGTATCATTTAAGAGCTAATTCTTGTGGAACTCAGAAAATGTTGGGGAAATGCAGGCATAGAAAAAGTTGTCCACTTCAAATTTTATAATCAATTTTTAAAAGTCTCTGATGATTTTTAAATTTTAGTTAACTTATATTTATTGACATTCTTTTTAGAAAAAGACTATATTTATTTGAGAAAGAGAAAGCCTGAGAAGGGGGCGGGGAGCAGAGAGAGAGGGAGAGGCAGACTCATTGCTGAGCAGAGAGCCCAACAAATGGATCCATAACAGGACTCTGATATCAGGACCTTAGATGAGATCCTGAGCCAAAGGCAGATGCTTAACCAACTGAGCCACTCAGGTACCCCCATTTACTGATATTCTTTTTTAAAAAATAAATTTATTTTTTATTGGTGTTCAATTTGTCAACATATAGAATAACACCCAGTGCTCATCCCGTCAAGTGCCCACCTCAGTGCTCGTCACCCAGTCACCTCCACCCCCCCCGCCCACCTCCCCTTCCACCTCCCCTAGTTCGTTTCCCAGAGTTAGGAGTCTTTCATGTTCTGTCTCCCTTTCTGATATTTCCCACTTATTTTTTCTCATTTCCCCTTTATTCCCTTTCACTATTTTTTATATTCCCCAAATGAATGGGACCATATAATCTTTGTCCTTCTCCGATTGACTCATTTCACTTTGCAGAATACCTTCCAGTTCCATCCAAGGAAACTGATTCTTAACTACAGAGAACAAACAGATGGTTATTAAAGGGGAGGTGGATGAGGGAGATGAGTGAAATAGGTGATAGGATTAAAAAGTACAATTATCATAATCATGGAATAACGTGTAGAAGTGTTGAAATACTAAAATGTACACCAGAAGCTAATATAATACCATATGATAACTATACTGGAATTAAAATAAAAAATTTAAGAATATAAAAAATGATATTCTTAAATGGCTTTCCAAATATACCAAAACACTTCTATAATAAATATATATGATTTGGGGGTTCAACTCTAAAGCTATCCTTCATGAAAGACAAATGACATCATTATGTATCTAGGTAGTGGATAACTGATTATATCTGATTAGTTTTCTTTGTGCTTTTCTGTGTTTTTCAAATCTCTAAATTAAATAATGATAAAATTATGAAGAATTCATTTCTGTAATGAGAGGAGTAGAAAGCATAAGACAAGAAAATACCTCAGGAGATGGCAGTGCCCAGCCAAGGAACGGTGCCTGGAGGAGATGAAGCAAAACCAGGTGGGGCAGTGAGAGACCAGTCACATGTTCTTCAAACTCCACACCCCAAAGCCCTTCGCTAACCCCTGCAAGACCTGGTAAAATACTGGGTCTGCTGCCAGGCTCACACTCAGACATCCAGAGTTAACATCATGAAGTGGTTGTTTCTCCAGGTGGTGACACTCTACTGCCTGGTCATCATGCCAGTGACAGGAAAAATGAAAGAAAGAGTTGAGATTGTAACTTCATCTCCAATTTACAGTAGGTATTTTGGTGGAGCTTCAATCTGAAGAGGGGCTAGGAAACAAGGAGCCAGGCACTGGCATAATGAAAATGTTGGTTCCTTTTTTAAGCCAGGATACCTGAGGAAAGCTGAATGTGCAGTTCTCAAGTTTGAGGGACTCCTGATGTGACAAGTAATGATGTTTTTCTGTATGTTGTGGGGACTGTGGTGCCTACATAGTGTTTCTGTTGAAGAGGACTCGTAGCCGTGGAAAGCTGCACAGGATTCAAAGCCTGCAGAGAGGGTGCCTAGCTTGAACCATCAGGAGTTCGCGTCCTCCACTTGGGATTTCCAAGGATGAGCACCAAATTGGGCAAGGGGGAGTAATTATTTCTTGAAATATGTCCTTTGTTTACCAAATTGAGTATTTTAGAACATTGGGTGTGGGGAAGAGAACTAAAATGGGTGATTGACCAAGAGAAGTTTGGAATGCCTGTGGTAAAAGAATTGAAATCAACAGATTTGAGAGGAGAGTAGTAGGTCCTACTGTCTGGCAAAGGTTTCTGAGGAACAGCTAGGTTTGGAGGGTTGTCTCAGCCAGACAGGGAAAAGAATGAGACAGTTCTTCCTTTCCTTTGGGACTCTGTTTCTCTCCCTTGGTAAAATGAGAGCAGGAGACCAGAGAATCTCTTGGTCCTCTTTGTTCTGTAAACTGGGTTTCAGGACTCTGGTCATATGATATTAAATTTCATAGAGGTGGCCTCATGGTTTCTGGTTTGTTGGGAGGTAGAAGCTGGATTTTGACTCTGGGAATGGACAAGCCACCAAGACCCCAGGCAGGGAGAAGAAGAGAAAGCAATGGGTGCTGGGGCCTTAGAGGGGCTGATAATAGTGAGAAAAAACTCTTATTGGAGTCACTGCTCATGTGTTTCTTCTCAGTTATACGTACACCACAACTATTACATTGCCCGAATATGCCTAACTACTATGATTGCAAGAAACAGTGCAACTTTTATTCAGATTGTGGTATTGGCAGTGAATGCTGCTTGTCTGTCTGTGGAAAAATCTGCATGAAAATGCCAGAACCTGGTAAGATCTAAGAATCACCCCTCTCTTGCAATTTGATTCTGAAAGACCATGGAACCCCTAAATGTGAGGGAACAGTCAGAAGGATACTATGCCTCCCTAGTCTCAGTACCCATTCCAGCATGGGGATCCCCACCCCTTCTTCCCAGTCCAAGCCCCCATTTTTATTGTTCATTTTCAAGCCTGCTGATTTATATGAAACTCAGGAGTCAGATATTTATGTCTCTTTGATCACTGGATTTAATACATATAGTCTGAGGGAAGCCTTGTGTGGCATCTCCTAAACCACAGAAAATATCCCTGCTCCTGGGGTTTGGGAGGATCTGTTTCTCTCAAAGAAATGTGTTTCAGCTTACTTTGTGGTCACTGAATACCTACCCCTTCTCTCTTTCAGAGACCCTCAGTGATAGCAACCACCCCACCACCACCACGGTGGTGTCTACTGTTGTTCCCTTGAATTTCACTGAGATGTTCCAGAAGCATCATCATCATCATCATCATAACACTACCTGATAATCAGTGGGACCATTGTCTTGTCTCGGCGGGTTGGGGGAAGGAGGAGGACATGTCTCCCCTACTTGTCAACCCTCTTCTCTGAACAATTATATTGTCAGCTTCAGTTCATTGACAAATAAACAGTGGCAGTAACCCAGAACATCTGTCTCTTCTTCTATAGTCCTACTACCATTAGCTCCCTCCACCTTTTACTTAAGCCCCCAACTCCTGCCTCCCAGTGGATTTCTCTGCCTTTTCACCATTCAGAAGATTGAACTCCTTAGCCAAGACTCCTGGACTCTATTGTTCATTGACTATCATCTCTGAGGAAAACTGCTATGTGTGGGATGTTCTTTTGGCTATAGGAAACACCATCCCTCTGGTTCCCCAGTATTTCTTGGTGCAGCCTTTCTTTCCTTTTCAGGACTGTGATTCTAGTAGGTTCCCACAAGTGGCCACCTTTTAATCCAGGGAAGTACAATTTTTCTTACAGGTGACAGTGCCCATGGTCTAGAATTGAAAGGAAATGCCATTGGCCTCTTCAAGCCCTCCTCTCAGACAAGTCACTTTTTTTTGTTTTGTTTTTTTCAAGAAAGAAGTTTTTTATTACCATAACTTCTAATGAGGTCTTGAAAAGGTCTTTCTTTTCTCTTTTTCTTTTCTTTTCATCTTCCTCTTTCTTTCCTTTAAAATCAATTAATTGATATACAGTGCATTATTAGTTTCAGAGGTACAGTTTTATGATACATCAATTGCATATAACACCCAGTGCTCAATGCCTTTATGTCAGCATTATTTACTCAAACACTTGAAATCTATAGAAATATCTTCAAGTGTAAATACTTCTAGAAAGAAGAGGCAAACTTTAGAAGGTTATAGAGAACCTACATTGTTCTCAGGCTCGTGGCAAGGGCCGCTTCCCATGCATGGAGGTGTGACTAACTCTCTGTTGGCATATAGGCCAAGTCTTGTGACCCAAACAAGCAGAAACCAGGATGGGTCTTGGCAAAAAGGGATAAATGGGATATATAGTTAGTGCCTTAAGATATAAGTACAGAGAGATCATTATGTGTGTCGTGGTATCAGATTTACTGGATGAAGAGATGTTTGGTCATACCTTGAGAGGTAGGGAGGAATTGGGGTAACTGAAATGGAAGTTTTCCTCCATGATAGGATTAAATATAGGCTGGGGGGAGAAGAAAGGGAACTTGAAGGATATAACAGGTTGATATCAAACCTTCCTCCTGTCCCTGACACCACAGATGAAGTTGTGGGCAATAGTGGATTATGGGCTCTATCACCCTACCCTAGTAACTTGCCAAGTCTCATTTTTGATCTCTGTTGTTATACCCATGAATACTGCAGCACACACTTGCTAAAAGTAACAAAGGAAAACCAATAGGCACAGACAGGTGACTGAACCTACTCAAGTCCACTCAGCAGATTGATGACAAATACATATGTAGACCTCATTGTCTACATGTTCCTATACTTGAGTTTCCTGAAATGCATGTATGTCAGGGGCAAGAGATGTGCTTAAAATAGGGGATCTGGTGGCAAATAAGGTTGGGGATGGGCACTGTGAGGGAAGAGTGATAGCTGAGATGGGCGAAGGAGGACAGGTCCATAGTGTTCTCCTGAACTAGCAGGGGGTGATTGCCTTAGGACAAAACCAATGAACTATTTCCTGCTAAGCAATTAACAAAAAGAAGCAGTTGAGAAAGACTCTGGAGCCACCGGCAGATAGGACACATTATCTGGTGGGTACATTAAGGAATACACGGAGAGTTTGCTTTTGGGTGTCTCACTTCAAAGCTCAGAGTTAACCTACTCTGGAAGCAGAATTAGGAGGTGACCAGTAGCAAATCTGGGGCTGGAGCCCCCAGGAGATCTCATTTTGCATTCTTGGAAGGATTTGTCCCAAGTCAACTTGCCTGCCATTGCCAGAAGCATAATTGACAAGCAGACACTTTGGAGACACTTCTCAGTTGCCAATAGACAGGCAGGACAAAACAAAACAAAATACAACAAACCCAGGAAGGATCTAGAATATTTGAACAACACAAATAACAAGTAACTGCTGTGTATCAAAAAGGTTCAGAATTACTGGGGAATACACGTTCTTTACAAGAGTAAATAGGGGTAAAAGGAAAACTGAGGTGCAGGGTAACTGGCTGGCTCAGTTGGAAGAATATGTAACTCTTGATCTCAGGCTTGTGAGTATAATCACCAAGTTGGGTATAGAGATTATTTTCTTTTGGTATATTTTTTCATTGGAGTTTGATTTGCCAACATATAGTATAATACCCATTACTCATCCCGTCAAGTGCCCTCCTCCGTGCCCATCACCCAGTCAACCCAATTCCCCGCCCACCTCCCCTTCCACTACCCCTTGTTCATTTCCCAGACTTAGGAGTTTCTCATGTTTTGTCACCCTCACTGATATTTCCCACTCATTTTCTCTCCTTTCCCCTTTATTTCCTTTCACTAATTCTTATATTCCCCAAATGAATGAGACCATATAATGTTTATCCTTCTCCAATTGACTTATTTCACTCAGCATAATACCCTCCAGTTCCATCCACGTCGAAGCAAATGGTGGGTATTTGTCGTTTCTTTTTTTTATTAAAAAATTTTTTTAATAATAAATTTATTTTTTATTGGTGTTCAATTTGCAAACATACAGAATAACACCCATGCTCATCCCGAGAAGTTCCCCCCTCAGTGCCCGTAACCCATTCACCCCCACCCCCCACCTCCTCCCCTTCCACCACCCCTAGTTCGTTCCCAGAGTTAGGAGTCTTCCATGTTCTGTCTCCCTTTCTGATATTTCCTACCCATTTATTCTCCCTTCCCTTCTATTCCCTTTCACTATTATTTATATTCCCCAAATGAATGAGACCATATAATGTTTGTTCTTCTCTGATTGACTTATTTCACTCAGCATAATACCCTCCAGTTCCATCCATGTCGAAGCAAATGGTGGGTATTTGTTGTTTCTAATGGCTGAGTAATAATCTGATATATATATTATATATAATATAATATATATATCTCACATCTTCTTTATCCATTCATCTTTCAATAAACACTGAGGCTTCTTCCACAGTTTGGCTATCGTGGACATTGCTGCTAGAAACATTGGGGTGCACGTGTTCCGGCGTTTCACTGCATCTGTATCTTTGGGCAAAATACCCAGCAGTGCAATTGCTGGGTCCTAGGGTAGCTATATGTTTAACTCTTTGAGGAAACTCCACACAGTTTTCCAGAGTGGCTGCACCAGATCACATTTCCACCAAGAGTGCAGGAGGGTTCCCCTTTCTCCACATCCTCTCCAACATTGTGGTTTCCTGCCTTGTTAATTTTCCCCATTCTCACTGGTGTGAGGTGGTATCTAATTGTGGTTTTTTTTAAAGATTTATTTATTTATGATACACACACACAGAGAGAGAGAGAGAGAGAGAGAGAGAGAGAGAGAGAGAGAGAGGCAGAGACACAGGAGGAGGGAGAAGCAGGCTCCATGCCGGGAGCCCGACATGGGACTTGATCCTGGGACTCCAGGATCACACCCTGGGCCAAAGGCAGGCGCTAAACCACTGAGCCACCCAGGGATCCCCTCATTGTGGTTTTGATTTGTATTTCCCTGATGGCCAGGGATGTGGAGCATTTTCTCATGTGCTTGTTGGCCACGTCTATGTCTTCCTCTGTGAGATTTCTGTTCATGTTTTTTGCCCATTTCATGATTGGATTGTTTGTTTCTTTGCTGTTGAGCTTAATAAGTTCTTTATAGATCTTGGATACTAGCCCTTTATCTGATACGTCATTTGCAAATATCTTCTCCCATTCTGTAGGTTGTCTTTTAGTTTTGTTGAGTGTTTCTTTTGCTGTGCAGAAGCTTATTATCTTCATGAAGTCCCAATAGTTCATTTTTGCTTTTGTTTCTCTGCCTTCACAGATGTATCTTGCAGGAAGTTGCTGTGGCCAAGTCCAAAAAGGGTGTTGCTTGTGTTCTCCTCTAGGATTTTGATGGAATCTTGTCTCACATTTAGATCTTTCATCCATTTTAGTTATCTTTGAGTATGGTGCAAGAGAATGGTCTAGTTTCATTCTTCTGCACATAGCTGTCCACTTTTCCCAGCACCATTTATTGAGGAGACTGTCCTTTTTCCAGTGGATAGTCTTTCCTCCTTTGTCGAATATTAGTTGACCATAGAGTTGAGGGCTCATTTCTGGGTTCTCTATTATGTTCCATTGATCTATGTGTCTGTTTTTGTGCCAGTACCACACTGTCTTGATGACCACAGTTTTGTAGTACCACCTGAAATCCAGCATTGTAATGCCCCTGGCTCTGGTTTTTCTTTTTCAATATTCCCCTGACTATTCAGGGTCTTTTCTGATTCCACACAAATCTTAAGATATTTTGTTCCAACTCTCTGAAGAAAGTCCATGGTATTTTGATAGGGATTGCATTAAATGTGTAAATCGCCCTGGGGAGATTTGATATTGTCACAATATTAATTCTTCCAATCCATGAGCATGGAATATTTTTCCATCTCTTTGTATCTTCCTCCATTTCTTTCAGAAGTGTTCTGTAGTTTTTAGGGTATAGATACTTTACCTCTTTGGTTAGGTTTATTCCTAGATATCTTATGCTTTTGGGTGCAATTGTAAATGGGATTGATTCGTTAATTGCTCTTTCTTTAGTCTCATTGTTAGTGTATAGAAATGCCACCAATTTCTGGGCATTGGTTTTGTATCCTGCCATGCTGCTGAATTGCTGAGATTACTTAAAACTAAAATCATAACAGAAAGCATGAAAAAACTAAAAAAATAACAAAAGAAGGAAAGACAGACAGACTAAGGCTCAGTGAGGTTCAGTGCTGAGCCAATAGGCAGAGCTGTCAAGTGGGGGATCCACCACGTGAACTCAGATTCAACTCCAAGCACTATTTTTGACCATGCCATGCCACTTCATGAATACTCTTCACCCAATCTAATCTAATCCTCACAGTGATGCCAAAGTTGCCAGATAGGTCGTATCATTTCCATTTTCCAGATGAAGAAACTAAGGCTCAAGAGACAGCTACAGTGGTAAGTTACCAGCCAGAACCAAAAATTAGCATCACTGAGTTTGGGGCCATAATTGTCATTACTGAACAGCCCATGCACTGTTGTAAAATGTGGGGAGGATGCAGGATTAGAATTCTGGGGACAAAAATGAAGACATTGCTATAAGTCTTTAGTCTTAGGCAGCCACGTAATATGGTTTCAGGAGATCTGGAAAAGACTTTATGCCTTTACCATGTCTGAAGTTCCACCAATAACATAGGTGCCTTCCTGGGCATAACAACGTTCTCTGCTGCTCTCTCTTTCTGTCTCCCTTCCTTTCTGCCTCTGTCTCTCTCTCTTGCTGTTTTCAAGATGCATTTAGTCTGTGAGAGGAACATGGTAAAGCATTATCAGCTCTTCACATCACAAATCTAAAAGGTACATAAGGACAAAGAAGAGACATGTGGAAATGGGGTTGAGTGAGTGGGGAGGGTCATCTGTGTATGGAGTGCTCTGGGAGTATCAGAAACTAGACTTGGTAACACCAGAAAGAGGATGTGGTATCCTTCTCTTCACCCAAAGTCACCTGGGATTTTTTGCTCCTGGGGCACTAAGACCCTGGGGGGACATGCTCAGGGCCTCTTGAAGATCTCATACCACCAGTCTCTTGTCATCAGTGGAGCAAGGAAAAGGTATTCACTCATATCTGGGGTTGCCCCGGGAATAACGTGGGCAAAAACCAGCCCTGCAACTGTTCCAGACAAATCCCGGTGATCCTTCATGGAGGAGCAAGACAATGGGCAAGTGTCCTGGTGGGACATGGTTCAGGACCATGGCAGAGTGTGGGGCCACTGGGAGGGTCCTGGGCCTGAAGGTCCTGCCCTACTCTCCACGTGACCTCAGACAAACCCCTTCCCCACTGTGCATCTTGGTTTTCTCATCTGTGAACTGAGAGAATTGGTGGACTATCTCCACAATTTTCAGCTCATGGTCTGTGTGTCTGTCTGGCTTGTGTTGAATCCCCATGCCTCTTCTCATCTCACACAGGAGCCTTCTCTCCACAGTGCCACCTTCTTCTGGAGGAGTGTAGTGCTCCTGCTGCCTCTTTTTCTCTCCTTTGAGGAGACCACTTCCTCATCTAACAAAAGAGTGAAATATGGGTTCACAGGAGCTGCAGTCTCTCCTCTATAGGAGGTCTTCCTGGAAGTGAGGGTCAGTTGGGAGGTAAGGACTTACGTTGTTTGAGGCCACTTCCTTTGTGGCTTCAGATAACTTTCCCTGCTCACTTTCCTTGTTCCTTTGAATCCTTCCATCACCTAATGCCTCCAAATTATTTCCCTAACTTATAATGACATGTGCCTTTTCCAAGTTTATTTTTTTTTTTTTGAGAGATAGGGTAGAAACTTTGGGAGAGTGGCTGAGGGAGAGGCAGAGAGTGTCCTAATTAGGCTCCATGACGAGTGCAGCTCTTCTGTGAGCACTGCTCACAGAAAAGCGGTGTGTAAGAAGTCCCCACTCTATGGATAAGCAAGCTCAGTGACACATTTTCCCTGCCCATCAACATTGACAGATTTCAGTGAATAACACAGCTCCTTCAAGAGAGACTGGAGTCACTTATGTCAAGACACAGCACCCTGCAGGTGCATTTTTACTAGGGCAAATTAGCCTGAGAACCAGCATAGCAGCTCCCTCCCCAGAAGACCAGCACAAACCCCTTAGACACACCATGTCTACTGGTCAAGAGTGCTTCAAAGCTTCAGTTCTAGGGAAAATAGGATCTAGCCTCTTAACATGCAGACCAAAACATACCTAGTTAAAACTTGCCAGAGTGTGGACAAGATCCAAACACCTCCACTGCAGGCAAAGAGAAACTCTGCAGAGAAACCTGAGGGAAGGAACACCCAAAACGTAACAGCAGAGTGCACACTCTGAAACACTTCTTGAGATGCCATGCCAGGGCAGTGTAGGATATCTTCTTAATATAGCCATTACTCTCAGGCATAGGAAATAAACAAGCTCTCTTAACACATAAAACAGAGTGACCTAGATAAAATGACATGGAGGAATTCATCCCAAAAGAAAGAACAGGAAGACATTATGTCCAGGGATCTAATAAAAACAGATATAAGCAATATGCCTGAACCAGAATTTAAAACAAGTGTCAAGGATGCTGCTGGGTTTGAGAAAAGCATAAAGGACACTGGAGAATCCCTTTCTGCAGATATAAAAGAACTAAAAATGAGTCCGGCCAAAATAAAATTGCTGTAATTGAGATGAAAAACTGACTGGATGCAATGACATCAAGAATGGACAAAGCAGAGGGATAAATAAGTGAGACAGAAGATTAAATTATGGGAAATAATGAAGCTGGAGAGAAGAGAGAAAGAAAAGAATTAGATCACAAATGTAGACTTAAGGAACTCAGGAACTCCATAAAGCATAATAACATTTTTATCATAGGAGTCACAGAAGAAGAAGAGAGGGGGAAAGGGGTAGAAAATTTATTTGAGAAAATTATAGCTGAAAACTTTCCTAATATGGAAAAAGAAACAGACATCTAAATCCATAAAGGACAGAAAACACCCATCAAATTAAACAAAAGCCAGCCAATACCAAGACATACTGTAGTAAAATTTGCATAATATACAAGATAGGAAAGAATACAAACGACTATACAGAAGAAGAATCCTGAAGATAACAGGGGAAAGGAATCCCTAACCTACAAGGAAAGCGAGATGAGGTTCACAACAGATATGTCCACAGAAACACAGCAGGCCAGGAGACAGTGGCATGATATAATCCATGTGCTGAAGGGGAAAAATAAGCAGCCAAGAATACCTTATCCAGCAAGGCTATCATTCAGAATAGAAGAGGAAATAAAAAGCTTTCCAAACATAAAATAAAGGAGTTTGTGATCACTAAACTACCTTGCAAGAAATATTAAAGGGGACCCCTGAAGTGGAGAAAAAAGACAAAAAGTATAACAAAGACTAGAAAGGAACAAAGAAAATCTTCATAAATGCTGACTTTTTAGGTAATACATTAACACTAAACTCTTATCTTTCAACAATTACTCTGAATGTAAATGGACTAAATGCTCCAGTCAAAAGACACAGCGCATCCGAATAGATTAAAAAAAAAAAACAACCCAGACCTTTTATATACTACTTATAAGAGATTCATTTTAGACCTAAAGATACCTCCAGGTTGAAAGTGAGGGTAAGAAAAACCATCTATCATGCTAACAGATGTAAAAAAAGAAAGGTGGAGTAGCCATATTTACATCAGACAAACTAGATTGTAAGCCAAAGACCATAATAAAAGATGAATGAAGACACTATGTAATAATTAAGGGATCTATCCAAAAGAAGATCTAACAATCATAAATATTTATTCCACCAACTTGGGAGCACCCAAGTATACAAATCAATTAATAACAAACATAAAGAAACTCATTGATAATAATACAATAATAGTGGGGTACTTTAACACCTCACTTAAAGCAATGGACAGATTATGTAAGCAGAAAAGCAACAAGGAAACAATGGCTTGAATGACACACTGGACAAAATGGATTTAACAGACATATTCATAACATTTCATCCTAAAGTAGCAGAATACACATTCTTTTCAAGTGCACATGGGACATTTTCCAGAATAGATTCCATATGGTCAAAAATTAGCTCTCAAAAATACAGATTGAGCTCATGCCATGCATATTTTCAGACCACTATGCTATGAAACTTGAAGTCGACCACAAGAAAAAAATTGGAAAGACCAGAAATACATGGAGGTTAAAGAACACCCTACTAAAGAATGAATGGGTTAACCAGAAATACATGGACCAGAAATACATGGAAGCAAATTAAAATGAAAACACGACGGTCCAAAACCTCTGGGATGCAGCAATGGTGGTCCTAAGAGGGAAGTATATATCAATACAGGCCCACTTGAAGAAAGAAGAAAAGTCTCAAATATACAACCTAACCTTACACCTAAAAGAGTGAGAAAAGGAACAGCAAATAAAGCCTAAAGGCAGCAGAAGAATGGAAATAATAAATTTTAGAGCAGAAATAAAGATCTAGAAACAAAAAAACAGTAGAACATATCAGCAAAACTAAGAGGTGGTTCTTTGAAAGAATTAATAAAATCGACAAGCTCCTAGTCAGACTTATCAAAAAGAAAAGAGAAAGGAT
This sequence comes from Vulpes lagopus, assembly GCF_018345385.1. Classification (NCBI taxonomy): domain Eukaryota; kingdom Metazoa; phylum Chordata; class Mammalia; order Carnivora; family Canidae; genus Vulpes; species Vulpes lagopus. The sequence goes on from NC_054841.1 coordinate 14,828,275, forward strand.
CCAAATAAATAAAATCACAAATGAAAGAAGAGAGATCACAACCAACACCACAGGATTAAAAACAATTATAAGAGAGTATTATGAAAAATTATATACCAACAAACTGGACAATCTAGAAGAAATGGACAAATTCCTAGAAACATATGAACTATCAAAAGTGAAACAGGAAGAAATAGAAAATCTGGACAGACCAATAACCAGCAAGGAAAATTGAATACATAGTCAAAAATCTCCCAACAAGCAAAAGTCCAGAGCCAGATGGCTTCCCAGGGGAATTCTACCAAACATTTAAAGAAGAATTGATACCGATTCTTCTCAAACTGTTAAAAAAAATAGAAATGGAAGGAAAACTTCCAAACTAATTATATGAGGCCAGCATCACCTTGATTCCAAAACCAGACAAAACCCCACAAAAAAGGAAAGTTGCAGGCTAATATCTCTGATGAACATGTATGCAAAAATTCTCAAGAAGATACTAGCAAATCAAATCCAACAGTATATTAAAAGAATTATTCACCATGATCAAGTGGGATTTATTCATGGGCTAAAAGGGTGGTTCAATATTCATAAATCAATCTACATAATACACCACAATAATAAAAGAAAGGATAAGAACCATATGATCCTCTCAACAGATGCAGAATAAGCTTTTGACAAAACACAGCATCCATTCTTGATAAAAATTCTCAACAAGGAGTTACAGATGGAACATGCCTCAACATCATAAAGGCTATTTATGAAAGACCCACAGCTAATATTATCCTCAGTGGGAAAAAATTGAGAGTTTTCTTCTTTGGTCAGGAACAAGACAGGGATGTCCACTTTCACCATTACTTTTTATTTTATTTTATTTTATTTTATTTTATTTTATTTTACTTATGAGAGACCAGAGACACAGACAGAGGGAGAGCAGGCTCCCAGTGGGGAGCCTTATGTGGGCCTTGATGCTGGGACTCCGGGATCACGCCCTAAGCTGAAGGCAGACACTCAATCACTGAGCCACCCAGGCATCCCAGGCATCCCTCACCATTACTATTTAACATAGTACTGGAAGTCTTAGCCTCAGCAATCTGAAAAAAAAAAAAGAAATAAAAGGCATTCAAATTAGCAAGAAAGAAGTGAAAGAAGTGTCACCTCTTAACAGGTGACATGATACTTTATGTAGAAAACCCAAAAGACTCCACCAAAAAAATTGTTAGGATTGATACAATAATTCAGCAAAATTGCAGGATAGAAAATCAACATATACAAATCTGTGGGTGTTATGCTATATGTTGGCAAATTGAGCTCCAATAAAAAAGTTTGATAAATTAAAAAAAAAACAAAAAACAAATCTGTTGCATTTCTATACAACAATAATGAGCAGAAAAAAAAGAGATCAAGGAATTGACCCATTTATAAATGTACCAAACCCATAAGATACCTGAGAATAAACCTAACCAAAGAGGTTAAAGATCTGTACCCTGAAGATATATATAGAACAGTTAGGAAAGAAATTGAAGAGGACACAAAAAAATGGGAAAAGTTCCATGCTTATGGATTGGAAGAAAAAATATTGTCAAAATGTCTATACTACCCAAAGCAAGCTACACATTTAATACAATCAGAAAGGGAGACAGAACATGAGAGACTCCTAACTCTGGGAAATGAACTAGGGGTGGTGGAAGGGGAGGAGGGTGCGGGGTGGGGGTGACTGGGTGGTGGGCACTTAGGGGGACACTTGGCAGGATGAGCACTGGGTGTTATTCTGTATGTTGGCAAATTGAACACCAATAAAAAATAAGTTTATTATTAAAAAAATAATAAAATCCCTATCAAAATACCACCAGCATTTTTCACAGAGATAGAATAAACAATCCTAAAATTTGTATGGAACCAGAAAAGACCCTGAATAGCTGAAGCAATCCTGAAAAAGACAAGCAAAGCTGGAGGCATCACGATTCTAGACTTTAAGCTCTATTATAGAACTATAGTCATTAAGGCAGTATGGTACTGGCACAAAACCAGACACATAGATCAAGAGAACATAATAGAAAATGTAGAAATGGACCTACAATTATATGGTCAACTAATTTTTGACAAAGAAGGAAAGGATATCTAATGGAAAAAAGATAGCCTCTTCAATAAATGATGTTGGGAAAATTGGACAGCCACATGCAGAAGAATGAAACTGGACCACTTTTTTACAGCATATAAAAAATAAATTCAAAATGAATGAAAGACCTAAATGTGAGACAGGAAATCATCAAAATCTTAGAGGAGAGCACAGGCAGCAGCCTCTTTGACCTTGGCCACAGCAACTTCTTACCTGACATGTATCCAGAAGCAAGGAAAACAAAAACAAAAGTGAACTATTGGGACTTCATCAAGATAAAAAGATTCTGCACAGAGAAGGAAAGAGTCAAGAAAATTAAAAGGCAGTCTAAGTAATGGGAGAAGATATTTCCAAATGACATCTCTGATAAAGGGTTAGTATCCAAAATTTATAAAGAACTTATCAAACTCAACAACCAAAAACCAAGTAATCCAGTTAAGAAATGGGCAGAAGACATGGACAGGCAATTTTCCAAAGAAGACATACAGATGGCTAATGGACACGTGAAAAGATACTCAACATCACTTGGCATCAGGGAAATATAAGTCAAAATGATAGTGAGATACCACCTCACACTTGTCAGAATGGCTAAAATTAACAACATGGGAAACAAAGGACGTTGACAAGGATGTGGAGAAAGAGAAAACCTCTTACATTGTTCGTGGGAACGCAAACTGGTATAGTCATTCTCTATAGTATGGAGGTTCCTTGGAAAGTAAAAATTAAGAACTACCTACAATTCTGCAATTGCACTAAGATATTTACCCAAAGGATAGAAAAATACATATTCAAAGGGGTACATGGACCCCATATGTGTATAGCAGTATTATGAACAACATCCAAACTATGGATAGAGCCCAAATGTCCATTGACTGATGAATGGATTAAGATATGCTATATAGATGTGTAACATTACTCATCCATCAAAAAGAAAGAAATCTTGCCATTTGCAGCAACATGGATGGAGCTAGAATGTATTATACTAAGTGAAATAAATCAGAGACAGACAAATACCACATGATTTCACTCATGTGGAATTTACTAAACAAAACAGGTGGATGTGTGGAAGGGAAATAAAGAGAAGAATGTACTGGAAGGAAAACCATAAAAGACTTTTTTGTTTTATTTTTAAAATTGCTATCAGGGAAATACAAATCAAAACCACAATGAGATACCACCTCACACCAGTGAGAATGGGGAAAATTAACAAGGCAGGAAACCACAAATGTTGGAGAGGATGCGGAGAAAAGGGAACACTCTTACACTGTTGGTGGGAATGTGAAATGGTGTAGCCACTCTGGAAAACTGTGTGGAGATTCCTCAAAGAGTTAAAAATAGACCTGCCCTACGACCCAGAAATTGCAGTGTTGGGGATTTACCCCAAAGATACAGATGCAATGAAACGCCGGGACACCTGCACCCCGATGTTTCTAACAGCAATGTCCACAATAGCCAAACTGTGGAAGGAGGCTCGGTGTCCATCGAAAAATGAATGGAAAAAGAAGATGTGGTCTATGTATACAATGGAATATTCCTCAGCCATTAGAAACAACAAATACCCACCATTTGCTTCAACGTGGATGGAACTGGAGGGTATTATGCTGAGTGAAATAAGTCAATTGGAGAAGGACATACATTATATGGTCTCATTCATTTGGGGAATATAAATTATAGTGAAAGGGAATAGAGAGGGGAAGGGAGAAGAAATGGGTAGAAATATCAGAAAGGGAGACAGAACATTGAAGACTCCTAACTCTGGGAAATGAACTAGGGGTGGTTCATTTCCCAGAGTTAGGGGAGGAGGGCGGAGGGTGGGGGTGACTGGGTGGTGGACACTTAGGGGGGGCACTTGACGGGATGAGCACTGGGTGTTATTCTGTATGTTGGCAAATTGAACACCAATAAAAATTAATTTATTATTAAAAAATAAAAAATAAAAAATAAATTTATAAAAATAAATAAATAAATAAATAAATAAAATTGTTAAAAAAAAACAAAAAACGAAAAATAAAAATAAATAAAATTGTTTGTATTTCCGTGGTATTTGTTGTGATCTCTCCTTTTTCATTCTTGATTTTATTAATTAGAGTCTTTTCTCTTTTGTTTTTAATAAGGCTGGCTAATGATTTATCTATCTTACTAATTCTTTCAGAGAACCAACTCTTCGTTTTGTTGATTTGTTCCTCAGTTTTTCTGTTCTCTATTTCATGGAGTTCTGCTCAAATCTCTATTAACTCTCTTCTTCTGCTGGGTGTAGATTTTATTTGCTGTTCTTTCTTCAGTTCGTCTAGGTGCAATATTAACTTGTGTATTTGAGTTTTTTCCAGTTTTTGGAGGGATGCTTGTATTGCAATGCATTTCCCTCTCAGGACTGCTTTTGCTGTGTCCCAAAATTTTGAACAGTTGTATCTTCATTCTCATTAGTTTCCATGAATCTTTTAATTCTTCTCTAATTTCCTGGTTGACCCTTTCATCTTTTAGCAGGATGGTCCTTAACCTCCATGTGTTTGAGTTTCTTCCAAATTTCTTCTTGTGACTGAGTTCTAGTTTCAAAGCATCATGGTCTGAAAATACTCAGGGGACGATACCAATCTTTAGGTATAAGTTAAGACCTGATTTGTGTTCCAGTATGTGGTCTATTCTGGAGAAAGTTCCATGTGCACTTGAGAAGAATATGTATTCAGTTGCATTTGGACGTAAAGTTCTGTAAATATCTGTGGAATCCATCAGGCCCAGTGTATCAGTGAAAGCTCTTGATCTCTGGAGATGTGCTTAGAAGATCTGTCATTTGTAGAAAGCATCATGTTGAAGTCTCCCAGTATAAGTGTATTATCTAAGCATGTCTTAACTTTGGTTATTAATTGATTGATACACTTGGCAGCTCCCACATTCGGGGCATAAATATTCATGATTGTTAGGTCCTCTTGTTGGATAGATCCTTCAAGTATGATATAGTGTCCCTCTTCATCTCTCACTACAGTCTTTGGGATAAACTTTAATTTATCTGATATGAGGATTGCTACCCCTGCTTTCTTTTGAGAACCATTTGAATGGTAAATGGTTCTCCAACCTTTCATTTTCAGGCTGTAGGTGTCCTTCTGTCTAAAATGAGTCTCTTGTAGACAGCAAATAGATGGGTCCTGCTTTTTTATCCAGTCTGAAATCCTGTGTCTTTTGATGGGATCATTAAGCCCATTCATGTTCAGAGTTACTATTGAAAGATATGAATTTAGTGTCATCATGATACCTATTCAGTCCCTGTTTTTGTGGATTATTTCTTTGGGTGTCCTCTTTCTTTTACAGAGTCCTCCTTAATATTTCTTGCAAAGCCAGTTTGGTGGTCACATATTCTTTCAGTTTCTGCCTATCTTGGAAGCTTTTTATCTCTCCTTCTATTCTGGATGAGAACCTTGCTGGATAAAGTATTCTTGGTTGCATGTTCTTCTCATTTAGGACCATGAATATATCCTACCAGCCCTTTCTGGCCTGCCAGTTCTCTGTGGAGAGGTCTGCTGTTAATCTAACATTTCTCCCCATATAAGTTAGGGATCTCTTGTCTCTTGCTGCTTTAAGAATTTTCTCTTTCTTGGGATCCCTGGGTGGCGCAGCGGTTTGGCGCCTGCCTTTGGCCCAGGGCGCGATCCTGGAGACCCGGGATCGAATCCCACATCGGGTTCCCGGTGCATGGAGCCTGCTTCTCCCTCTGCCTATGTCTCTGCTTCTCTCTCTCTCTCTCTGGGTGACTATCATAAATAAATAAGAATTAAAAAAAATTAAGAATTTTCTCTTTCTCTTTGGAATTTGCAAGTTTCACTATTAAATGTCAGGTGTTGAGCGGTTTTATTGATTATAGGGGGTGAATCTCTCTATATCCTGGATATCAATGCCTGTTCCACTCCCCAAATTAGGGAAGTTCTCAGCTATGATTTGTTCATATATGCTTTCTGGTCCTCTGTCCCTCTTGGCGCCCTCTGGAACCCCAATTAAATGTAGAATTTTCCTTCTGAGGCTGTCATTGATTTCCCTTAGCCTTTCCTCATGTTTTTCTCTTTTTTCCTCAGCTTCCTTCCTTGCCATCAACTTGTCTTCTATGTCACTCACTCTTTCTTCTACCTCATTAACCCTCTTGTCTTTAGGACCTCCAGTTTGGATTGCATCTCATTTAATTGATTTTTTAATTTCAGCCTGATTAGATCTAAATTCTGCTGTCATGAAGTCTCTTGAATCCTTTATGCTTTTTTCTAGAGCAACCAGTAGCTTTATAATTGTGCTTCTGAATTGGTTTTCTGATACCGAATTGTAATCTAAATTCTGTAACTCTGTGGGAGAGAGTACTGTTTCTGATTCTTTCTTTTGTGGTGAGTTCTTCTTTCTAGTCATTTTGCTTACTGCAGACTGGCTAAAAACGAGTTGTACTGGAAAAAAGAAGAAAAAAAGAAAAAAAAAACAAGGAGGTGTATCCTCTAGTTCTATATATTGTAAATCCCTTAACTTCCCCTGGAGCTTTCCAGTGCTTCTGGTCAAGAACTTGCTCTTCCCCTGTCCTTCCAGCTGGTCTTTTGGGGGAGGGGCCTGCTGTTCTGATTCTCAGGTGTGTGCACCTGGGGACACTGCCCCATCCCCTGCCAGGTGCAGGGCTCAGTGGGAGCTGCTTATCCTGTGAGGCCCTTGTTCCCTGGCGGCCCTGCTCCGTTCCATGCACAGGATGACACCAGGAGGGAGAACACTGGCCGGGGCCAGCTCTCCAGCCCTGGAGTCAGCGCCCACAGTAACTACCGCAGTCCCCCAGTCCGCAGTGCCCTGGATGCTCCTGGGGGCAGGGGGTGCTGATCTGCACAGCTTGGGGGCACCGGGCGACAGGAGTATCCTCGCTGTCCTGTGCCCTCCCTGCCTCTGTCTTTCCAGGGGGAACACAGGATCCTGGGCTATGTCCCCCAGGGCCCTGGGATTCCAGGCCTGTGCTGCGGGAATTGCGTTCCCAGGGCTGTGGCCCGCGAAGGCAGCAGGGCACAGCCCCCTCCATCCAGAGCTGCTGCCTGAGCTTCTCCCGAGGCCCTACTGGGCGCACTCCAGGCCTTTACCAAGCTCAGTATGAGGTGTGTAGTGCGCTCTCCCCTGGGCACACTGCCTATGTTAGTGACCGCGGGAACGTGGAGGCTCCACTGCCCCTCCTGTGATTCTGCCCAAGTTCCCTGCTAAATGCCTTTCCTTCTGGGAAGAATCTGGTGCGGATTTTTAAAGTTCTTGCTTCTCTGGGACTGGGCTTTCCTGTCTGGAGGCTTTCGCTGCCTGGCCCTAGCCCGGCTCTTCACGGGGCCCTCCCCCACTTGATTCTTTTTTTTATTTTTATTTTTCTGTCTTCCTACCTTGTTAGAAGCACAAACTCTTCTCTCTTTAGTGTTCCAGCTGTTCTCTCTTTAAATATCAGGTCGAATTCATAGGTTTTCAGGATGATTTGAAAGTTATCTAGGTAAGTTGGTGGGGACAAGTGACTTGGGGACCCTACTCCTCCACCATCTTGCCCCGCCCCCTTCTTTTCTTCTCTTTTCTTTTTTCTTTTCTTTCTTTCTTTTTCCGTCTTCTTCCTCTTCCTCCCCCTCCCTCTCCCCCTCCTCGTATTCCTCTTTCTTATTTTGGCTAATTTGTGTTTTATTGATGCTGATACTCAGGCCTTGACTGCATACTCAATCCCTGTTACGTATGGGAGATTTAGTAATTGTAATCAGCAACTGTTGTCACCTATGAAACACATAAATGCCAGATGCTGTGGTACATCTTGATCTTCATTATCTCAGGTAATCATCCAACATCTCCATGAAATTTGTATTATTGTTTTATCAGAGGTGAGAACAGTCAAGTTCAGATCAAATAATTTGCTCAAGGGCAGCCTGGGTGGCTCAGAGGTTTAGGGCCGACTTTGGCCCAGGGCCTGGTCCTGGAGACACGGGATTGGGCTCCCTGCATGGAGCCTGTTTCTCCCTCTGCCTGTGTCTCTGCCTCTCTCTCTCCCTCTGTGTCTCTATGAATAAATAAATAAAATCTAAAAAAATTAATAATTTGCTCAATTCCATAGAGATAATTTGTGTAAGAATTAGAAATTAAATTTAGGTCTGTTTGAAACCCCAGTGAAGTGGAAGGAGTGTAGGTGATGAACTCAAACTGCCTTTAATTCACTTAGCTGTGGTTGCTTTTGTGGACAGAGGGTGGTTTATACATGTTCTTTTTTTATTACATTTTTTAATTTGAATTCAATTTGCAAACATATAGTATAACACCCATTACTCATTCCATCAAGTGCCCTCCTCAGTGCCCATCATCCAGTTACCCCATCTCCTCAGCCACCCCCTCTTCCACAACCCTCCAGTAACCCTCGGTTTGTTTCCTAAAATTAAGAGGCTCTTTTGGTTTGTCTCCCTCTCTTTTTGTCTTTTTAAATTTTTCCTTCCCTTCCTTCGATGTTCATCTGTTTTGTTTATATATATCTTTATCCATTCCACTCTTTTGTCAATGGACATCTGAGCTCTTTCCATAGTTTGACTATTGTGGACATTACTGCTATAAGTATTGGGGTGCATGTATCCCACAGAATTACTGCTGTAACTTTTGGATAAATACCTAGTAGTGCAATTTCTGAGTGGTAGAATAGCTCTATTTTAACTTTTTGAGGAGCTTCCATACTGTTTTCCACAGTGGCTGCACCAGCTTGCACTCCTATCAAGAGTATAAGAGGGTTCCCTTTCTCCACAACCTCGCCAACATCTGTTGTTTCCTGAGTTGTTAATTTTAGCCATTCTTACTGATGTGAGGTGGTGTTGAGACTCTTAAGGATAGAGGACAAACTGAGGGTTGATGGAGTTAGGAGGGTGGCGGATGAGCTAAAAAGGGTGATGGGTATTGAAGGGGGCACTCATTGTAATGAGCACTGGGTATTATATGTAAGTGATGAATCACTAAATTCTATTCCTGAAATCAATATTACACTATAGTTAACTAGAAAAAAAAGAATGATGGAACTGGAGGGTATCCTGCTGAGTGAAATAAGTCAATCGGAGATGGACAACCATCATACAGTTTCACTCATAAGTGGAATATAAGAAATAGTGAAAGGATTATAAAAGAAAGGAGGGGAACTGTGTGGGAAAAATTAGAGGGGGAGACAAACCATGAGAGACTCCTAACTCTGGGAAACAAACTGAATGTTACTGGAGGGAGGTGTGTTGGGAGGATAGAGTAACTGGTGATGGGCATTAAGGAGGGCACTTGATTTAATGAGCACCAGGTGTTATATGAAATCAATGACTCACCAAAATTTACTTTTGAAACTAATAATACACTATATGTTAATTAAATGGAATTTATTTATTTATTTTTTAAAAATCTTTATTATTTTTTTAAATTTTTATTTATTTATGATAGGAACACAGTGAGAGAGAGAGGCAGAGACACAGGCAGAGGGAGAAGCAGGCTCCATGCACCGGGAGCCTGACGTGGGATTTGATCCCGGATCTCCAGGATCGCGCCCTGGGCCAAAGGCAGGCGCCAAACCGCTGCGCCACCCAGGGATCCCAATTAAATGGAATTTAAATTTTAAAAATATTTTTTATTAATAATAAATTTATTTTTTATTGGTGTTCAATTTGCCAACATACAGAAAAACAGTGCTCATCCGGTCAAGTGCCCCCCTCAGTGCCCCTCACCTAGTCACCCCCACCCCTCGCCCACCTCCCCTTCCACCACCCCTAGTTCGTTTCCCACAGTTAGGAGTCTTTCATGTTCTGTCTCCCTTTCTGATATTTCCCACTCATTTTTTCTCCTTTCTCCTTTATTCCCTTTCACTATTTTTTATATTCCCCAAATGAATGAGAACATATAATGTTTGTCCTTCTTCGATTGACTTATTTCACTCAGCATAATACCCTCCAGTTCCATCCACGTCAAAGTAAATGGTGGGTATTTGTCATTTCTAAGGGCTGAGTAATATTCCATTGTATACATAAACCACATCTTCTTTGTCCATTCATCTTTCGATGGACACCGAGGCTCCTTCCACAGTTTGGCTATTGTGGACATTGCTGCTAGAAACATTGGGGTGCAGGTGTCCCGGCATTTCATTGCATCTGTATCTTTGGGATAAGTCCCCAGCAGTGCAATTTCTGGGTTGTAGGGCAGGTCTATTTTTAACTCTTTGAGGAACCTCCACACAGTTTTCCAGAGTGGCTGCACCAGTTCACATTCCCACCAATTCTGTCTGAATTTTATTCTTGGCTGATGGGGATATTTAATATCTCGCTTAGGCCTCGTGAGTCATGAGGTGATGATCTTGGAAATGGAAACTTCATGTCAGGAGAATGGAGAAAAAGGTGAAAGAGCCTGGATGGTCCATGGTCTTGTGAAGTCCCTAAACTCATTTTGGATACCTAACACCTGAAATTTCCAGGTGAACAAAAATTGACCTGTCTTCTTTAAGCCACTATTCTCGTTGTTATTGTTGTTGTTGTTGTTGAGGTCATCGTGTAGTCAGAACTTATTCAACCTGAAATACCAGCCAAAATGTGTATTAATGTAGAATGGAGGCATAAGATGTCTCTATTTTACTTATTTCTCGTGTACTGTCTCAGGAAGCCCCTCTGGGGTGTATGCTACCAGAATAAGGTCTTTAAGAAGAGGGAGGGGTAGGACCCAGGAAACAGGCTCTGTAATCAAGGAGAGTTGAAGTTCCACCATGAGGATGGTGAAGGGAAGTCTCCAGTGCTGCTGGATATGGCCCTGGAGCCTAGAAACACTCGTACAGAGGCTGAGGCCCTTCTGAGCCCCCACAAAGGAAAAACAACTACTTACAGAATGCTTAGCATGAGCGGCTTCAGCTAGGGGTGCATTCTTTGACTCTACCCTCTTAATGCCAGTGTGTTCCCATTTCTGTCCCAGGTAGAAAGAGAAATAGAAGAGGTGACAAAATGTGTACCATTCTGATTGTCAAGGAACTGTCCTCCTTAAAGTGACATCCTTTTTGGAATGCCCCAGATGAACCAAATAAAATGCCTTCAGATGTTCAAAGGGACGGAAATAAGGAGAAGATGCCTTTTAAAGAAGAGTGTCAAAACTCCAAAGTTAAGCAACTGCTCACCTGGGGCAACACATCTTCTCTCCCTTCCACCTCTAAATGACCCATGATTGCATTAGACAAAAATCTTTGTTCTTATAAAAAAAGTAACCTCTATTCACTTTTCAGAGCTTCACCTGTGTCTGCTGTTTCTTAAAAATCACCAGCTTCAAATAATCAATGTGCCAAAGAGGCATAACTTGGCTTAGCAAAATTTTCTCCCCTTCATAAGAGACATTTACATGGATGAGGATATCTCCATTTGTAAGGGTTTCTCTCTCTCTCTCTCTCTGTAAGTGAAAGAGGAGGATGACTTTCAACCTCTATAAACTCTTTTTATCAGTGGAGCCTGTAGGAGAAATCTGTATGACAACCATACCATTGTTCACTGTGCCTTCCTCGTGACCTCTCATAACTGACCTGCCCCTTCCTTTCCACATCTTTTGTCTTTAGCTGCAGATGATATTTAAGGAGATGGCTTGGATGATCTGGGAAAGTGACTCAGTTTTCCTTGTCTGTATCCCTGTGAGTAGACTTGTGTTTCCTTTTCTCCTGCTTATCTGTCTCTTGTAGCAGGGGATCTTAGCCATGAACCCAGAAGGATAGCGGGAAACTGCTTTCCCTTCCCCATAATATCTAGGATACCCAAGGGAACAACACATTCCTTCCCTGTCCTTCCCCTAGGGGTCTCTAACCCTTTATTCCTCTCTACTACTTTTGTTGAGAAGGAATAGCTACTTTCACTCGATAGCACTCCAAGTGCTCCTTATCCCTGAAGATCAAGACAAAGCCCCACTCCTGCAGGATGGTTCCCTGAGACCCCGAGTCTGAGCTCTAAGACACTAACTAGGGTTCTGGTAGGCCTTAGTCCCTTGCCTGGCCTCAGTCTATTCTGTATCCCATCCTGGAACCTTACCATGGGCTCTGTAGTTGATAAGTGTAAGGTGCTGACTCCTCCCATCTAAATGAGAATATCTCATTCTCTAGACCAGAAAGAGGCACAGAGATGAACACATTGTAGGGACTTTATAATCCCCTCATCCACGGGAAGTTACGTCATTAAAATGACCTTCAAGATACTTATGGTAGAAATTCAAATACATACTAGGGGGACAGCATGGGCTGGAAAGCCTGCCTTGCATTACCAGACAACTCAATATATGAGTACTATAGCCAAGTATAAACTGCCAGGCAGACAAAATAGGCTAGAGTATGGAGTAAGAGGATGCAGACACAGCAGAAGGAAGGATCATTCTAGAAGCTCAGAGTGCCCACCTTGGGGGCAGTAATGCATACTCTAATGACAGGGGGATGCTTGCTCCATTGGACAGTGATGTGGAGGGCAGGGTATTGGGTCTTCCTTGAGGAGTTTGGCTCTCTATTATTAGATAAATCGGAGACTGCTGTGAGTTCACCAAACCCTGCTTTGTATTGTCTTGGGAATACAGATAGATTATGTCTGCCAGTCTCCTTTGCAAATAAGAGGACTGTGTGATGACCTTATGGCAAATAGAATGTAGATAAAAATAGAGTTCCCTTTCTATGCTTGTCCCTTAAAAAGCTTCTATAAGAGCCTCCATACTACCATGTTCTCCAATCTGCTGTCTGGTTGCAGATGCCACCCTGAATGATGATTGAGTTATAGATAGAAGGATGCAGGATTTTGAATCATACATGGCATGGGGTCATTCACTGCACACACTCAGTGAATTGAGAATAAGCTTTTACTTCATTTACTGGGATATTTATAAATCTCTGCATTTTTGTTACAGCTATGAGGTTATTGATTAATATATAGGTCTAACTGGGAAGGCAGAGTTGGGTGCCTATACCCATGGTGATTAGATGGGAACAACAGTTGGTCATCATAAAACAGAAGGTAACCACAGGAATGCAGCATAAGACAAAGCAGGGCCCTCAGGTTGGTTATCAGTTTATTTGGCAGACACTTGGACCTTCTCAGGACAGAGAGATCAAGGGGAGAATGGAAGGATCCTCAGCCAGGGCAAGTGAATAACCCAGTAGGGAGCCAGGTAGCACTCTTCTTAGGTTAAACTGTCATCCTCTAGTCCACACTTGTGGTGGGCCTGCTAGAACCTAGGGATTTAGCATGCTTTTAAAGGGTTCTCTGGAAGAGAAAAGTCAAGTGGTTAAAATGCAGGGAGCCCTGGGGACAGCCAAACTTAATAGCACCCTGGTCCCTGTTAATGGGAACAGAAATTCTTTCTGTAAGATGAGGAGTTACCCATTTTAAGCAATTTCTCCAAAGAGATTTGCCAACTGGGGAGATAGGTGGAGCCCAGGACTCTTTGGGCCTGCCTGCCTCAAGGGGCCAATGGAAAGACCAGACCAAGGAGGCAATAGTCTGGACCTTGGACAAAGGAGGGATGAACAAACCGATGGATGACCCTTTGGGGGAACTGAATGAGAGCAAAGGAAGAAAAGTGAGCGCCCCCCTACATTGGTGCCTTGGGTTTTTTGCCCTGAATGGCAGTCTCAGTATAGAGATTAGAGTGCATTGCCTTATGCTGCCTATTTCTTTGACCAGGATTTTGGTGACTCTGTTCCATGTTACAGCTTCTGAATGAGGGTGACCAGTACTGAGGAAGCATGTCCAAGCCCAACCTTCCCACTCCAACCAACTCACTCATTGTCCAAGCAGATATTTCCACAGAAGGTCCAGCAACATGTATGATTGGGAGATAAACACTCCTGTAATTTAGTGCACCTCTTCTTACAATACTTTAACAGAGGCTGTACCCAGCACTGCTCAGTGGCTCTTCTTCCAACTGGAACTGAGATGGTAGATGTTGGCAGATCCATCACCCACAACTTAGAGAAAACACACACCTTTCCCAAGCTTAATAATCCTCAAGCTCTGAATCCTGAGCTCAAAGTCACAAACAAAATATTTCTCTTCATTTTAAGAAAATCCTTTCCTTGAATTCTAGCTGAGTCTTTTCACAGGAGACCCTTGTTGCATCACATGTCTTCCCTCTTTCCACATGTCCCCATAGCACTGCAGGCCTTTGGACCCTCCCCTAGCTCCCTAAAGATACGACCCAGGACAACTTCACAACAATGGTACTACCTCACCAGTCTATTTCTTTAGTACTTGGGATTTCAGGGCCTGCAATATTCTCTAGCTCCACTTTCCATACCTAGTTTACAGAATGGAAAACTGAGCTGAGGGAGAATAGATACTATCTTTCCCCTTGTCTCTTTGCTTCTGTGCTCATACCAACTAGGCACTCAACCTCTCTCTATGTTCCATATCTTTTACTAGCCCACAACCCTTCCTTCATTTTCCCCTCTTTATCATCTGGCCCCAAACTTTGACTCCTAAGAATCCCTTTCTTGTCTTTTCCATTTTTTCATATTCTAAAAGATTATTCCCTCCAAAGTAAATAATATTGCCCTTTGGTATTCATCAAAGGCAAGAAACCTGAAACTATGGACTCAGAGGGCAGCTCTGTGTTGGTGTTTCCACTGTCTAAGGTAGTCTAATACTGGGAATTATCATTTATTATAGCTTATGGGATGTACTTATAGGCAAAGCTAGGTTCCCTTTCCTTATGCCCATTATTTCTTTCAGATCTCAGAGGGGGATTTAGAGGGGCACCAAACTGGAAACATACATCCTAAATCTTTTGGATATCCCTGCTTTAAGGAGGGTTGTGGTCCAGAAAAGGTAGTCCCACAATCAGTTACACCCGTCATCCCAGGGCTGGGCAGAGACCCCTCCCCCCATGTCATACCACCTACAAAAAGTCTTGTCCTCGACGCCTCCCAGCACAGGCAGAAGCATCACAAACCCATATGTGAGCATGATGTGTAGGAGAACCTGGGGCTTCATGGTTGTCACTCTGTGTGTTTGGGTTAAGTTCTGGCAGAAGACAGGTCTTCTCCTAATGCCACCTGAGGTAGAACAGGAATTCAGGGGACTAGGATCAGAAGGAGATAGAAATTTCTTGTGAATATTGGGTTATTATTCTCCTATTTTTCCTTTTCACCCTCTGGCACCTAACAATGTATCAAGCTAGCCATTGGCTTCTGTAGACTACTTCCTCAACTTACGTTACAAGCCATTTCCTTTGCAAAATTACTTCTTTTAAAAATCCATTTCTTTCTTTTCTGATTAAAAAGCAATAAATCTTCAGCTTGTATAATTTGTCAAATGACAACAACAAAATACAAAAAGGAAACAGATAAGCATTAGATTCCACTACCTAGGGATACCCTGTGTATGTTAGGCCTTAGAATTTCTATAAACTTGGAATAGCTGAACACATCAAGGATCCTGATGTTTTTACGTAAGAACATATGTAATATTATAATACAATGAAAGTGTTGGTCCTGACCCTAAGCCAGAGTGCCAGAGTGATTCCAGAGTGAGTTATGGGAGATGGGCTACTCAGTAAGACTTGAAAAAGTTGATGGCCAGATATTAGTTAGTGGACTCTTAAAACTTTCATCTAAATAGATGACCCAAAGTTGAAGAAGTTGCAGAGGTTTTGAAGATTTTATTGGTAAGAAGATCTGTTCAATCAGTGAGGAAGCTGTCTTCTGATTCCAAGTGGACAGAAAAGACTTTGTGGATACTACTCATTGAGCTTACTGTGCATCTCCAGAAGTTTGTAGTGATCCTGTAGGCCTGAAACATAACTGAAGACTTGTAAGGGCAAGAAATCTGGCTAAAGTGGCCTTCAGTACCAAAGAAGAGAATGCAGTTGGGGTCCATCTGAATTGTAAATGGCTAGATGCCATTTTGGCATCTAGTTCATTCTTCAGTGAACCCTTGAAATCTCCCTTGGAAGAGTGCCAGAAGCACAAATCTAGCTTTTGATAGTAGTGTACTGTGTGAGAACTGTCCTACTCCTACTTATTGGTTCTTCCTGCCTCTACTACCTAGGAGACAGAAACTTTTTTTAGCCAGATAGATGTGAAGGAACAGAATCATGAAGAGCCCAAGGTGGAGATACCACATCCTTTCTTATAACTAGAGCTTCTGAGGGAGGAGAGAGTCTACAGTTCTCAACAGTTTTAGAATTGTGGCTAATTACATGGGCCTGCACATTTAATTATTAAGTTGAGCTGTTTTGTGATTAGAGAGTCACACAATTTAGGGGGTCCCACCTAGTTTTCCTAAAGAGGCAAGGAAACAACTGGCCAATCTGAATAAAGTATACAGGCAAGAGAGACAAAATAATATGATCATATCACACAAATCATGCCAACAATCCAACTATCAATATCACTATCATTCCTCCATATATGGTGGTAATTGTTAAAGAGAAAACAATGAAGCAGAAGAGGAAATAGCCTGCTGACAACTGGCAGCTGAGGTGGGGGGGCGGGCATGGACATAGGCCTTGGAAGCAGGAGCATTAATTACTGCTAAAATTCCCAGAGCTCTCCCATCTGCCCCCTTTAGCCTTTATCTGCTGCTTCACCATCCTGAAATCAAAGAGGAAGAAAAAGGAGGGGTGGCAGGACCGCAGAATCGCAGATATGACTGAGGCTGATGTAAATCCGAAGGCCTACCCCTTTGCAGATGCCCACCTCACCAAGAAACTACTGGGCCTTCCTCTCTATCCTCTCAGGATTCATCCTCTTTGGTGAATGGAGCAGTCATGTAACTACAAGCAGCTTCAGAAAGGAGCCAACGAAGCCACCAAAACCCTCAACAGAGGCATCTCTGAGTTCATCGTGATGGCTGCAGATGCTGAGCCCCTGGAGATCATCCTGCACCTTCCACTGCTGTGTGAAGATAAGGACATGCCCTACATGTTTGTGTGCTCCAAGCAGGCCCTCGGGTGGGCCTGCCGGATGTCCAGGTCTGTCATCACCTGTTCTGTCACCATCAAAGGAGGCTCCCAGCTGAAGCAGCAGATCCAGTCCATTCAGCAGTCCATTGAAAGGCTCTTAGTGTAAACCACTGGCCTCTGTCCTACTCCTCAGTGAGTCCTCCCCCTGGGGTTGTGTATCATATCATCTGTGTTCGCATGTAGTTTCTCCAGCTACCTTCTCTTGTTATATTCTAGTACTAAATCCGGGTTTTGCATTTTTGTATTATTTTTGTTTTACAGGTTGTTATCTGTATATTAATCCCCCACCCCACCTCCATCTCCCATTCTACTCTCTCTCTACCATCCTATCCTCCCTTTTGAAAAATGAACTAATGCCAAGAACAGGCAGAAACAGAGTGGTGACACCATTCAGAGGCAGGAAGAGCCTCGTCAGAGATCTGGTTTGAGCTCACTGCCTGTTGCATGTAGGACATGATGGATGTAAACACCATTCACTTTGTATCCTTTGTGCCTGGAGTACAAAATCATGCCATATGTGTTTGGTCTCTAGGGGATTATGAATCATTAGGGGAGAAAGCATGTATTCTTTGAAGGTGTTAGGTGTGTGTTCAAGTGTCATTTGCCAAAACGCTCCTGCTGTTTGCTTGGTAATGTGATGTTGTTCCCCTTTCCCCCAAATCCCAACCATGCCCCTGAGGGCGGCAGGGCAGCAGCATACCAAAGAGATGTGCTGCAGAATTCCAGAGGCTACCTGGGTGAGTTAGACATGGGGCAGCTGATGTAAGGAGTTGAGAAGTGGCTAGAAAAAAAAAAAAAAAAGAGGGTCCACTGACACTGGAATGAAGTCTGAGCAAATCATGGAGACCTGACTGGAAGCTATAGCAGATACATTGGAATCAAGGAAACATCCTTTCTGGTGAATGGAGTTGCCTTCAATGGATACTTGGTACCAGCTCTGAGAGCCCTTATGCCTGTTTCCTGCCAGAATGTGGGTCAGGGTCAGATGTATGTATTCTTTATCACATCAGAAGGACAGTGCTAGTGTGTCATTCTTGTGAACATCCTAATAAAGAAATATATTCATATTCCGAAATAAAATAAAAGAGCCCAAAAGAAGAATAAAATTCCAATGTTATGAATTACATGGCCACAAGGCAGTGACTGTCCTTCTCCCTAGAAGTCTTTGTATTTGTTCAGAAGTTTTCCACTAAGCGGAAAAGCCTCCCCCGCACTGTCCAGTAACGATAGCCGCTGCCCACAAGTGACAATTTTAATTAAATTTAAAATCTGACTTCCATTCATTTCACACATTCAATAGCCACATGTAGCTAATGGCTATTATGTTGAACAGCTCACACATATAACATTTCCAACATCCCTGAGAGTTCTAGTGAAAACAGTGCTCGAGATGAATCAAGGAAAATTCCTCTGCTCAAAAGCAAGTGTTGACTAGAGATCATTTAAAAAGCATAAAATTTTTCAAAGGCAGTTTTGAAAATGTGTTCTTCTTTCAGAAAAAGTGAAATTTAGAAGCTGGAAAAATGCAAGTTTTAGGCATATGAACATTTGACACATTGACTGCGAGCAGATTAGATTTAGAAGACCTGAGGAGGAGCTACTGCCTTCTCCATCCCGTCTGGGCCTTGGGAAGCCCCAAGCTAAGCAGGCTGGAGCAGAAGATATCCAGCCCTCAGACTGCCCCCTGCCCCTCCCAAGTAGATCCCAGCCAGGAGCTGACAAGAGTGGGGCTGGGCTTTTACAATTGAGGCAGCCCCAGAAAGGCCTCATGTCCTCTGGAGAAGGGGTGTTCAACCCGGGATGCTCCAAGCCTGGGGTGGGCTGGACCAGGGAGGGGGCCCTGGGTGGGGAGTCAGCTCTACCACTGTCCTGCTGTGCACTCCGGGAAGCATCTCTGCCTCCGTGGGCCTCCTGCCCTGTGAGGTGGAGAGGCCCGATCAGGGCGTCACAAAGGCCTTTCCTGGGATTCTTTAATTTTCAGACACACATAGATATGAAACTTAGGAAAAAGTTGAAGTAATGGAAAAACATTCACACATAAAAAGCAACACACTAACTTGTATCAGGATTGAAACCGATATGTTTAGGATTCTTTGTAGTCATAAAGTCACTTAACTGGGCTTCCTCAGAAAGCTGTACCTCCTTAGCATAACCTATTCACCTTCCTCCCCCGTCTTGGCCCCTCCTCTGTGGATAAGCTCCCACAGCTCAGGTGGAGGCTCAGTCTGAGCACTACCCCAGACCTGGATTTCCTCCTTTGACTGCAGTGGGGTGGATTTCAGACCCCCCACCTCCCAATAGCAGCAGCTAGGTCACCTGGAGTTAGGGAGGAGGAGAGAGACCCTCCTGGGAGTGGGAGTGGTTTGGGCACCACCAGGGCCCAGTGGGCCCATCCTGGCCCCTGAGGCCAGCACCAGACTTGTCTGCCCAGAGTGACGACACCTGGAAGACAGAATGTGCAGGCATCAGACTACAGGGAAGCCAGAACCCCCTCCTATGCCCTTGCTCCTCCCAGGAGAGTTGAGGCTGAGACCTCAGGCACTTGCCCACCCCTGCTCTGCTACATTACCTCCTTGGGGGAGGACGCCAATCTTGAATATTTATTGAGTGTATTTATTTGATTAACATTACATTTAGTGGGCATTATCTTTGGAACAGTGATAAAATGTGGTACGTGTCACATAGATTTCTTGGTTCTGGGCTTGGCCTGTGGCTCAGAGCTCCACTGGGGCCTCCCTTTGGCATCCCACCTCACCCCCCTTTCCAGCTCCCTTCCTATCCTGACCTCTGGCCCTCCTGGAGCGGGGAGCATTGAGTGTGGGTTGTACTGCAAACCCAATCCACGTCTAGTGGCCAGCGAGTGGTGGCAACATCCTGGCTGAGGCCCAGTCTGCTGGCTGCCACTCCCCTACCCACCCAATTCCCATGTACTCCGTTGGTGGATTGGGGGCACAGAAGGGGGGACTGGCAGCTGCTTGGAGCTACAGCTCTGCATCATGGACTCTGAAAACTACATCTTCCTGAAACCTGAAGGAGAAAGTCTGGCTGTTCCGGGTTCTGCCCAGAAGCAGTCCTGGTGGGAGAAGGAAGACACAGGATTATTGTAGTGGAATCTGACCACCACTCATCTGTGCCCCAGATACAGAGCACACAGCTCCTGAGGCTGAGAAATAAAGCAGGCCCCCCAAATATAAAAAAAAAAAAGAAGACTTGAGGAGAAGAACAAGAGAAGGAGATTATTGAGAGAAAGCAAAGGAGGAGGATAGCCTTTAAAATGTAAAAGATCTGAGTCTGGAGGGCTTCCACTCTTAGCTGCTTACATCTGTTCTCCAACCTTCTATATTCAGAACCTGTGTCCCTGCCATGAAGGAGAACTGCCAGCTGAAGGTATTAAGACTTTATTTACCACTTGGCAATACTTACCAAGGGATACAACCTAATTGGAAAAGCTCCAGGCCAAAGGCCAACTATCTTGGAGCATGGTAGATTGTCAGAAATCCTATAAATCACTCACATAGTTAGCAAAAAAAAAGTCAGTTCAGAGTGGTAGGATATCCATTTCCTCAGCCTGGCTCAGAGTGTAGGCAGCAGTGCATAGCAAGGCAGATGAGCAATGCAGATGCTCTGTCAGCCACTTTCAGGTGGGGATATGAGGAAGGAGGTAGCTGGGTGAAGGTTAGTAGGCCCTGGGGTGGGCTGCATTCCTGGACACTGCCTTTGCTCAAAGAAGGAGGAAAACTAGTGCACACTGACAGAAACACAGTAAACCCAAAGCCATGGGTTCCATGAAGCTATGTATTTGTATCTAACACCGAGGAGGGCACTTGATGGAATGAGCACTGGGTGTCATACTATAGGTTGGCAAGTCAAACTTAAATAAAAGCAAAGGAAAAAATATTTAAAAAATATAAAACATTCATTCTAGATCTAAGTTTTCCAGAACTTTGAGATCTGTTCATTGAAAAGGCCTTACTCTTAGTCCAGTTCTCTGAGTTCTGTACTTGCCCTTAAAGGGTGCTCAGGATCCTGGGGATGCTCAATCCTCTTCTTTACACACCTCAGGTGCACTAACAAGCCAGAAGATATATATATATAAAATCATGTCCAGGGTGGGTCCTACTCACATACAGAATTCTGGGTGAATTCTTTGGTCATTTTGAGATCGAGGGTAGGATAATGACAAAACCCCTAGGTTTTGCAAAGACACAGACCAACTGTTCCCCTCAGAATTCAGGATCCTGAGCTTACCAGATAATGTTAAAGAGGAGAAAGTACTGGATTTAGAGTCAAGAATACAGATATCTTGTTTCATGTATGCCCTTTTACCTGTGGGACCTCAGACAGGTATGTCCCCTCTGTCTCAAGTTTCTTATTCAAACACCAGAGACAGTAATCTCCATCTCACAGGAATAGTGCTGATGCCACCTATGCAGAGAATT
Source organism: Vulpes lagopus (assembly GCF_018345385.1). Lineage (NCBI taxonomy): Eukaryota > Metazoa > Chordata > Mammalia > Carnivora > Canidae > Vulpes > Vulpes lagopus. Next base: position 14,849,737 of record NC_054841.1, read on the forward strand.
CATCCAAGCAAGGCATCAATAAAAGCTGGTGCCTCCTGACCCTTATCTTTACTTACCTCTGAAGGTGTTTGAGTTGAGTGTGTGAGGAACTGGCTGATAGCTCTTTTATGTGGCCTCTTCTTACTTGGGGAGGGGGAGAGGAGGTTGTGACCTGGAACCAGGACAGAAGAGCATAAAAACAAGGTTCAAAGGCCTAGAACTTAATGGTGATTTGCATTATGGCAGATCTGTAAGTTCTGCCCTGGAGCTACATTTTGGCCATATCACAGAGTTTTTCCTTTGATACTCTCCCATTCCAAAGGATCGGATTTTCTTTAATATGACAGTACATCCTATCCTGCTACACTAGAAGAACACTGTGTACCTTACTAACAGTTCTGGCCATCCAAACAGACCCAAGTCTTGAGTCTATCTGATGCATCTGAGTCTCCCCATAGGTAGACTGAAGTGCAGTTTGCGTATCTATTTGCTTTGGACTTGCTTTGTGCTAATAAGATCCCACCTTTCTCTGTATTGATTCTCTTTTGCTAATTGAAGCATAGCACTGGCATGGCTGGGTGTCTCAGCGGTTGGGTGCCTGCCTTGGGCTCAGGTCGTGATCCCAGGATCTGGGATTGAGTCCCACATCAGGTTCCCTGGGAGGACCCTGCCTATGTCTCTGCCTCTCTCTCTCAGTCTGTGTCTCTCATGAATAAATAAATAAATCTTTAAAAAAATTAAAAATAAAACATAGCAGTATCTCCCACCAAATGCCTTCGGGGTTTTATGTGGATAAAAAAAGACTGAACAGGAACGACTTAGGAAAGGCAGATGGCCACCCAGCAAATGAGGGAAGTAAAGTGACCGAATCTAGCACCAAGGTCTTGACACAAGTTTGTGGGTTGAGGGCTGGGGGCCTTTGCTCACCAAATATCAGAGAGGAGTTTTGCACTGGGCACTCATACACATGATTTGGAGCTTATTAGAAAAAAAAAAGAGTCCAGAGGCCAAGGGCCAGGGCTGCCAGGGAGCAGACTTCATTCTTCCAAACTCTATGTCCAGGAATATTTCATACATTGCCTGGAGATATCCATGTATAAGCATTTTTTTCTAGGATTCATCAAATGCACTGAACAGTAGGAAATGTATTTCAGGATTCTGAGGACTTGGCTATGGAGGGTAGACTGTATAGAGACAAAAGGCAGAATTTGGGGACCTGGGTACAAAGGCGTGGGAGCAAACAGAAGGCGTGGGAGCAAAGGCGTGGGAGCAAACGTGGGAACTTTGATGGGTGGGGACTACAAAGGCTGCCACACCTAAAATGATTGCGTTATGGAATCCCAAGACCTCTTTTTCTATGGCCAGGTAATAATGTTCTGTGAGGGGCAATCACAGCTCTGCCCTGTGTCTGGTCCAGATGTTAGGGGTCCCTAGTGGTCTGTTTGAGGAGCACAGTCACTGAGAGTGCCAAGGAGGTTCATCTGGGGATTCTTGCCACACTTGGTTTTGGACTATGCAAATAGATCTTCAAAAAAGCTGTGTAGATTTTAGGAAAACAGCAGGCCTTTACTCTTGCTTTTGCTCTCTGCATATTTTATTTTATTTTTTTAAACAAAATTCACATTTTATTTAGGTTGAAATAAACTATACAAAATTGATTTTCTTCACCAAAAATAACAGCAATGTTTTCTGTATTATTCCTAGATAACCACAAAACACTTATTTTTGTAGGTTTTCCAGGTTTTGTTTATAACTCAAGACGAGGCAGTAGATATAGTTATGGAAAAAGACAGAGGAAAACAGACAAATCACTTGTCAGTATCCATGGCCTCTGATCCTGTCTTGACCATGAACAGAAGTGTTCAACATACACCTGCTAAAAAAGCTTACAAAGACATAGGTGTTCAACATATACTTGCTAAACTAGGTTCAACAAAGGAATGTAAACAGCAACAACCCAATGTGGAACAATGGCAGGTTCTCTCATTCAAACTTTAAGTATAAATTGTTCCTTTAAGTTCATTTGATAAAGACAAAATCTACACTGCAATCTTCGCTTGGCAAGCTCACTTTTCTCTCTGTCTGGTAACTCCCTTAACTCCATTATAGATTTTTAACATACTAACACTCCTATTACTCAAATGTCACTCGTGAGCTTCATTGTAACATTTTACAAAATGTACTCCTTCTTCCCACACCTCTTCAAAATCTATTTTCTCTCTGCATATTTTATACACATGTACATATATACATACATACACATATACATGCATGAACACTCATACATATACACACATATATATACACTTACATATATAGTCACATAATATATATACTCACATATATACACACATACATATAAACAGACAGGCATATATATTCATATATACATATATGGATATGAATTTATGTATACATTCACACAAATTATTACTTATATGATTATATGTATACATATACACATATAGTACACACATATATAATACATGCTCATGTAATTTTTATCTGTAATGTGCCTTGTGTTCTTCTAAAACTATAAGGTTGTGTTGTTGGTGTCTGCTCTCATAGTCCCCATTCCTGAGCTCTAGAGAAATCCTAGTGATTGCTTATTCCATTGGCATTTGAATGTTTAAAAAAGATTTATCTGTATATCTGAGAGAGAGAGAGAGAGAGCAGGAGGAGGGCCAAAGGGAAAGGGAGAGAATCCCAAGCAGACTCTGCTGAGCCCAGAGCCCAAAGTGGGGCTCTCAGGACACTGAAATCTTGATGTGAGCCACAACCAAAAGTCCAGTTCTCAACCAACTTAGCCACCCAGGTGCCCTGATATTTGTATTTTTAAAACTGAGACATAATTTACATGTATTAGTTTCAGGTATGTAGCATAATGATTCAATATATATATGGTGAAATGATCATCACAATAAATCCAGCTAGCATTCATCACTACACAATTACATAATTTTTTCCACATGCTGAGAGATTTTAAGACCTATTCTCTAAGCAACTTTTCAATATACAATACAGTATTGTTCACTACTGTTACCATGCTGTACAGTACATCCCAGAACTTATTTATTTTGTAATTGGAAGTTGGTACCTTTTGACCCTTGTCACCCATTTTGTTCACACTCTACCTGCCACCTCTGGTAACCACTAGATTGTTCTTTGTAGGTATGAGTTTGGGCTGTCTTGGTTTTCTGTACATATATGTGAGATCATACAGTATTTGCATTTGTAAAGGATCCAATTTCCAAAGAAAAAATGGCCGATGATGGAAATTTAAGCATCCCTTAGGGATTCTTTTAGGACAGGGAGGTCTTTACAGTTGACCTCAGGTTAAAGAGTAAGATTGTGTGTCTATCCCACCCAGAAAATGTTGAAAGAGGAGACAGTCTGTGGAGCTCTCCCCACAGTCACTAGGGTGAACAAGGAAAAAAGAGGAGGCAGGGGAGAAGGAAAGGCTGAGGGGTTCTCTCCAAGGGTGTAGGTTGGTGGAGCTTGTCAGCCGGAAGAAATAATTTAAGTTGAAGGAAGGCTAGAGTGATTGACCCTCCACCTCACAGAACGTGAAAAGGTCCCTTCTCAGAATTCACCTCCTCACTCCAAAATACCAGAACAAATTACCCACATTTTCTGTTCTTTCAGAGAGTAGAGGTAGTTCATTTGAAATGGCTGTTTTGAGTTCCTATATCTACTCCTGGCTCTGCTACCAATCCATGTGGAGTTGGCAGATCTGCTTGGATAAGCCTGCAAATCTCACCGACTCCTGGACCAAACAGTTTCTCTTCTAAGAGTCCAATTCCAGGGCTGGATCTTAGTACCCAGTGTAAACAATGAGGTAAGAGAGTCCTTCTGGTCCCTAGGACTTGCTATGTGTTGTTGGGAAGCAAGATTGGAGACATGACAAAGGTACTGCATTGAGCACCTACTGTGTGCCGGGTACTATGAGGGTGTATATAAGATGTCATCTTATTTCATCCTCACCATGGAAGTGTCAAGAATTAATGAATGGACTAAGTCTACAGAGGTCATAGGACTGTCCCAGTGTTACGAAGCTGGTGAATATTGGGGTCAGTTTCAACTCCCCATCTACCCCAGCACAAAACGTATGAACATTCCTCTGCTACTCATATTTTTATTTTTATTTATTTTTATTTTTTTTTAAAGATTTTATTTATTTATTCATGATAGTCAGACAGAGAGAGAGAGAGAGAGAGGCAGAGACACAGGCAGAGGGAGAAGCAGGCTCCATGCACCGGGAGCCTGACGTGGGATTCGATCCCGGGTCTCCAGGATCGCGCCCTGGGCCAAAGGCAGGCGCCAAACCGCTGCGCCACCCAGGGATCCCTACTCATATTTTTATAGACAAGAGAAGGTTGATTCATGCCCATTATCTCCAGACTTACACTGTGGTGCCTTATAAGGTTTAAGGAAATTAGCACTCATCCTCTGTTGAGTTAAATATGATTTATCCATATTTAGTTACAAAACTATCCATCTCTCTCTTTACATATACATATATGTATTTATTTATACAGGCATACATGCATATATATGTGTATTTATTTATTTATACTTAACATATCTACTTAATTCTTGCACCCACACAATCCACTTCTCTTATATTAATCTCAGAAATAAAAGATTTATGGTTGAAAATATTCAATATAATACATTGTCTAGATAATCAGTAATTAGTATAATGCAAATGGTGGACAATAGGAATTTAAGTGAGATGTGTGTAATTATGGAAAACCACATTGTGAAATATTTACCTGATTAAATGAGGGTGGGGCAAAATGGATAACAATAGATGGGTGATTTCAAATATGAGAAAACAATAGATTGTTTATATTAAATATGCAAAAATAGAGTGGTAATAAATGAGACACACATGAATTCTCTAGTTAGATTATCATATTTTTTAAAAAATTATACTCTTCTCTTTTTTTTCTGTAAATTATCTAATAATTAGAATTGGGAAAAAATTGGGACACTTGGGTTGCTCAGTGGTTAGGCATCTGCCTTTGGCTCAGGTCATGGTCCCAGGGTCCTGGGATCAAGTCCTGTATCAGGCTGCTTCTGATACAGGGGAACCTGCTTCTCCCTCCACCTGTGTCTCTGCCTCTATCTGTGTCTCTCATAAATAAATAAATAAAATCTTTTTTTTTTTTTAAAGAAGTAGGAAAAATTTGTTTGCAAAGGAGGGGGTTAATCATATGAGAGCAGGAAACTTCTTCAGAAGCCCAGGTCCCAGAGAGAACAGCGTGTGATAAGGGGAGGAAACAAGGCCAGTAGAAGAAAGGAGGAGCCTAGGATAACCAGCCAACTCTTCGGAGAAGTCTGTGCCAGACTGAGAACACTCTACTCTGGCCAGAGTCATGCCAACCCAGGCTCTGTTGCTTATCCTGCTCCTCTGTTTGCTGCTGCTGCAGGCCCAGGGAGGGTACCATAAATCCAAGAGGATGCAGGGTAGGTGACAGGAGGGGAAAGGGGCCTTCCGAGGAGGACCTGGGAATTGGAACCTTTAACACATCCTGCTCAGACCACAGCACTATGAAGACTCTGGGTCCTCCAAACCATGGCCCTCTGGCCCCTTTACCCAGCTCTGGGAATGTGATGTGGGTGGAGGGGGAACCTCTATCTTTTGATTCTCCATTCCAAATATCCAGACAAATGGTACATTCAGTAGTGAAAGGTACATCATGGCCTGAGAATCATCAGGGGAAACCAAAAAACTATTCTTCGATTTCTGCAAATAGGTGACACGTTACATCCAGAAATGTTGGTGGGAGTAGGTATAGAATAAAAGGACCCTGGGAAAGCAAGTTTGGGGGTGTTCAAAGTCAAGTCCAAGTTATCATTGGAGGGACCAGGATGGTGACAGTAGAAGGGAAAGAAAGAGAGTGCAAGTGGTATTTTCTGTGAAGGGGCAAGGGCCCTGGAATCAGGGACAGTGACAGGAGAGAGGGGGCAAAATGGCAAGTCTTCTTCTCTGGACCCTGAAAATTCTGGAGAGTGGAGAGCATCTGCAGGATATCTCAGACTCTGCTGGTTTCTCAGAGTGTAGATTCTAGGGAGAATATTCACCAAGGCCATGACTAACAGGAGAGACAAAGTCCTGGCTGCAGAGTATGGAGAGGGCCCAGGAAGATCAGGCATTGAGATCTATTAGGGGAAAATGGGGGGAAATAGGATTTAATATACTACCATCACCAGGATTGGGTGAAAGGCAGAAAGTGAGTTCCCTGAAAAGTCCAAGAGTGTCATGTGTAGGACCAGGTTCTAGGGTCTTTGGGAGAGGATTTAAACTTGAGAAGAGTGCTCTTAAGGGATCTGGTTCCACTGACCCTGTTCCTGCTCTGTTTCAGAAATACAGCTGATTAAGGAAATCAAGGTCTGTGAAAAGCACACCACCATATACATGTGCAGACGCCCATGTGAATATCATCAAGACTGTCAAGCAAATAACATATGCTGTTCAACCTTCTGTGGGAATATTTGCATGAGCACCCTCCAGTGAGTGGTGAGGAGGCTGGGCTGCTGTCCCAAACCTCTATTCACACCAAGGCATGAAGACTTCAGATAGCAGGCAAGAGGATATCAACAGGAAAGCAGTCTTCCCACTGTCTGAACTGATTGTTCCTGTCAAATAAACCAGAACAAACCTCCACACACCTGACTATTCTACTCCCAGTGCTTGTGATCCTTGAGGACATAGTGCAGATCACAGAGTGCCTACTCGCTGGATCCAGGTCTCTGATCTCTCTCCCCTTGTCATACTTCTCTCTTCTCTCTCCTGTTGGCCCCCACACCCTTGCCAGGCCCCTGAGGCCCTGCCTCATTGTTGATCTGCTCACTGAACGAGTACTCTCAGGAGAAACTTCTCATGTGTGATATCTCCCAAAGCTAACAAGAATACTCCTTAGCCTGGATCAGAAGGTCCAAGTTAAACGTGAGGGAGGTGGGGCTAGACATTGGTCACAGAGTAGGAGGTCCACAACGAGGCCTCTTCTTAACTGATCCACACCATCCCATTCTTCCTATTCTCCTTGTGAGGTTCAGATTACTGTCCCTTTAAAACAATCCAAGGGAAATTAAGTAATATGCTCAAGGCCAAGAGATTGAGAGACCATGATAGGCTGGAGGGGGATGCTTGCGTGGACTCCCTGTTTGCTCACTGCTCCTCCACATGTAAAAACATGGCCATGGAAGTGAATGCCTTCACTAACATCTCCCACCACATCCTCCACCAGAACGGCCACTCTTGGGATGGGGCCTGGAATGGGATACCAGAACTTGAGATGCCAGTGCCTTCCATCAATTTAAAGGTCCACACTAAAAAAAAAAAAAAAAAAAAAAAAAAAAAAAAAGGTCCACACTTTTCCGCAATCCCCCTCACTCTCTCTCTCTTTATTAATCCAGGAAAAGGCTACATAGTAGAGAACAGGGGGCTCATGGTGATGCTACCAAGGATTAATTGCCTATTGAGGGTAGCTATGGATGTTGCTCATGGTCTCATGGTGAATCAGTGGACCTTAATCATTGGACAGACTCCTGACCACTCTGTGCCAGCAGAGAGGCTCTGAGGTGGTCGTGGGACTAAATCCAGGGACTGGGTCACATAGGCCCAGTGGGGACATGGAGTCAAGTGCAAAGAACTCAGGAAGGCAAGCAGGCCTTGCTGGAGGCAGGTGTGCAGTGGTACACTCCAGTCCAGTGCTTCCTGCTGGGCAGCAGGGAAGGATTGTCCAGAGGAGGAAACCTACCTCTTTCAGGCCAGAGCCTCTGGCCCACCTCAGAAGCATCCCAGGGCTCCTAGTATTAGAGGAGCTTCTCCACCTCTCCTAGGAGCTGCACTTGACCAGGAGGCCTTAGGAAAGAGAGATCAAGATCAACTAGGGGTGGTAGAAGGGGAGTAGGGTGGGGGGTGAGAGTGAATGGGTGACAGGCACTGGGGGTTATTCTGTATGTTGGTAAATTGAACACCAATAAAAAATAAATTAAAAAAATAAAATAAAAAATAAAATAAAAAAGATCAACCAGCAGCACAGACATCATCAGATGTAGATGGGCGGTAAGAGCATGCACTGCAGGAGCTCTTACTTGGTGCTTCCTCACATAGCCTGACTCTGCAAGCATCTTCCCAGTGCTTGGCCATGCCCCAAACACCCTGGGAGAGACTATTAAGAAAGGCAAAGTTCCTGCCAGGGCCCATATAGGAAATGAGCTCCCACATCCATATCCAGTGCTCCCTATCATGTGAGTACACCATGCTGCCAGCTGACCTATTTCTTGCCCCAGCGTGAGCACCTTGGACTATGAATTCTACTGGAAACAGCTGGTCTTCTCCATCAGGACAGCTGGTGTCCCAGCCTGTGTTCTACAGAGCTCTCTCGACACTCCACCCTGCCCAGTGACAAAGAGGCTACAGCTAGAATGCTTTGGCTGGGAGGAATGTTTCCCTGGTCAGCACTCCCTGTTCTGTGCTATGGAACAGCTGTGTGCCCCTGTGGTAGGGCAAGTGGAGGAGTGAGACCCCTGCAAGGACTGAATCTCACGAAGGCAGAGGAGGGACAAATGTACATTGTGCCATGACCTGGTGTCCTAAAAACTGAGTCCTGGCCTGCAGAGAATCATTGATCAGGCTGCCCTGTGTGACAAACACACAACCTCACATTCTCCATCTCATACACCATGATATAGGTGTATTCTCCATCTCATACACCATGATATAGGTAAACTTCTACGTCATATCAATCCTTTGCCTACCCTCACTGCTCACAGGTGGGTCCATACACCTTTGATGCCTTCACCCCAAAGTGTGCCCCACTACTGCTTCTGGTGTAGTATGTGTCATAACAAAGCCATGGTGCTTAATTAAGGAGCTATAGGGAGTTACCTGGGGAACAAGGGTTGGATTTCAGTGTTGAGTGCAATACCTTCAAAAGAAATGCCCATCAACAAATATAGAGAAGCTATAAGCCCAAGGACAACAGAAAGGAGGATTTGGTGAACCTACGGCAGGCAGTCTCTGATCTGTCTACTAATAGAGAGCCAAATTCCTAAAGGAAGACCCAAGACCCTGGCCTCCACATCACTGTCCAATGGAGCAAGCATCCCCTTGTCATTAGAGTAGGCGTGCTGACCTCAAGGTGGGTACTCTGAGCTTCCAGAATGATCCTTCCTTCTGCTGTATCTGTATCCTCTTACTCCTGCTTACTTTGTCTGCCTGGCAATTATACCTGGTAATAGTAGTCATATCCTGAGTTGTCTGGTAATGCAAGGCAGGATTTCCAGCCCATAGTGTTCCCCTAGTATATATTTGAATTGTTCTTTTTTTCAGGATTTCTTTTTCTTTTTTTTAAATAATAAATTTATTTTTTATTGGTGTTCAATTTGCCAACATACAGAATAACACCCAGTGCTCATCCCGTCAAGTGTCCCCCTCAGTGCCGGTCACCCATTCACCCCCACCCCCCACCCCCCCCCCGCCCTCCTCCCCTTCCACCACCCCTAGTTCGTTTCCCGAGTTAGGAGTCTTTATGTTCTGTCTCCCTTTCTGATATTTCCCACACATTTCTTCTCCCTTCCCTTATATTCCCTTTCATTATTATTTACATTCCCCAAATGAATTAGAACATATAATGTTTGTCCTTCTCCGATTGACTTACTTCACTCAGCATAATACCCTCCAGTTCCATCCACGTTGAAGCAAATGGTGGGTATTTGTCGTTTCTAATGGCTGAGTAATATTCCATTGTATACAAAAACCACATCTTCTCTCTCCATTCATCTTTCATTGGACACTGAGGCTCTTTCCACAGTTTGGCTATTGTGGACATTGCTGCTAGAAACATCAGGGTGCAGGTGTCCCGGTGTTTCATTGCATCTGTATCTTTGGGGTAAATCCTCAACAGTGCAATTGCTGGGTAGTAGGGCAGGTCTATTTTTAACTCTTTGAGGAACCTCCACACAGGATGGTTCAACACTCCTAAAACAATCAATGTGATTCATCATATCAGCAAGAGAAAAACCAAGAACCATATGATCCTCTCATTAGATGCAGAGAAAGCATTTGACAAAATACAGCATCCATTCCTGATCAAAACTCTTCAGAGTGTAGGGATAGAGGGAACATTCCTCGACATCTTAAAAGCCATCTACGAAAAGCCCACAGCAAATATAATTCTCAGTGGGGAAGCACTGGGAGCTTTTCCCCTAAGTCAGGAACAAGACAGGGATGTCCACTCTCACAACTGCTATTCAACATAGTACTGGAAGTCCTAGGCTCAGCAATCAGACAACAAAAAGAAATAAAAGGCATTCAAATTGGCAAAGAAGTCACTCTCCCTCTTCGTCGATGACATGATACTCTACATAGAAAACCCAAAAGCCTCCACCCCAAGATTACTAGAACTCATACAGCAATTTGGCAGCGTGGCAGGATACAAAATCAATGCCCAGAAGTCAGTGGCATTTCTATACACTAACAATGAGACTGAAGAAAGAGAGATTAAGGAGTCAATCCCATTTACAATTGCACCCAAAAGCATAAGATACCTAGGAATAAACCTAACCAAAGAGGTAAAGGATCTATACCCTAAAACCTATAGAACACTTCTGAAAGAAATTGAGGAAGACACAAAGAGATGGAAAAATATTCCATGCTCATGGATTGGCAGAATTAATATTGTGAAAATGTCAATGTTACCCAGGGCAATTTACACGTTTAATGCAATCCCTATCAAAATACCATGGACTTTCTTCAGAGAGTTGGAACAAATTATTTTAAGATTTGTGTGGAATCAGAAAAGACCCCGAATAGCCAGGGGAATTTTAAAAAAGAAAACCATAGCTGGGGGCATCACAATGCCAGATTTCAGGTTGTACCACAAATCTGTGGTCATCAAGACAGTGTGGTACTGGCACAAAAACAGACACACAGATCAATGGAACAGAATAGAGAATCCAGAAGTGGACCCTCAACTTTATGGTCAACTAATATTCGATAAAGGAGGAAAGACTATCCACTGGAAGAAAGACAGTCTCTATATTTGAATTTCTACCATAAGTATCTTGAAGGTCATTTTAATGATGTAACTTCCTTTGGATGAGGGGAGTATAAAGTCCCTACAACGTGTTCATCTCTGTGCCTCTTTCTGGTCTAGAGAATGAGATATTCTCATTTAGATGGGATGAGTCAGCACCTCACAGTTATCAACTACAGAGCCCATGGAAAGGTTTCCAAACAGGATACAGAATAGACAGAAGCCAGGCAAGGGACTAAGGCCTACCAGAACCCTAATTAGCGTCTTAGACTCAGAGGAAGGGAAGGGCACAAGGACTCAGGGTCTCAGGGAACCATCCTGCAAGAGTGGGGCTTTGTCTTGATCTTCAGGGATAAGGAGCACTTGGAGTGTTATCGAGTGAAAGTAGCTATTCCTTCTCAACAAAAGTAGAGGAGAGGAATAAAGGGTTAGAGACCCCTAGGGGAAGGACAGGGAAGGAAAGTGTTGTCCCCTTAGGTATCCTGGATATTATGGGGAAGGGAAAGCAGTTTCTCGCTATCCTTCTGGGTTCATGGCTAAGATCCCCTGCTACAAGAGAAAGATTAGTAGGAGAAAAAGAAACACAAGTTTCCCCACAGGGATACAGACAAGGAAAACTGAGTCACTTCCCCAGATGATCCAAGTCATCTCCTCAAATATCATCTGCAGCTAAAGACAAAAGATGTGGAAAGGAAGGGGCAGGTCAGTTATGAGAGGTCACGAGGAAGGCACAGTGAACAATGGTATGGTTGTCATACAGATTTCTCCTACAGGCTCCACTGATAAAAAGAGTTTATAGAGGTTGAAAGTCATCCTCCTCTTTCACTTACAGAGAGAGAGAGAGAAACCCTTACAAATGGAGATATCCTCATCCATGTAAATGTCTCTTATGAAGGGGAGAAAATTTTGCTAAGCCAAGTTATGCCTCTTTGACACACTGATTATTTGAAGCTGGCGATTTTTAAGAAACAGCAGACACAGGTGAAGCTCTGAAAAGTGAATAGAGGTTACTTTTTTTATAAGAACAAAGATTTTTGTCTAATGCAATCCTGGGTCATTTAGAGGTGGAAGGGAGAGAAGATGTGTTGCCCCAGGTGAGCAGTTGCTTAACTTTGGAGTTTTGACACTCTTCTTTAAAAGGCATCCTCTCCTTATTTCCGTCCATTTGAACATCTGAAGGGATTTTATTTGGTTCATCTGGGGCATTCCAAAAAGGATGTCACTTTAAGGAGGACAGTTAGTTCCTTGGCAATCAGAATGGTACACTTTTTGTCACCTCTTCTATTTCTCTTTCTACCTGGGACAGAAATGGGAACCCACTGGCAATAAGAAGGTAGAGTCAAAGAATGCACCCCTAGCTGAAGCCGCTCATGCTAAGCATCTTGTAAGTAGTTGCTTTTCCTTTGTGGGGGCTCAGAAAGGCCCCAGCCTCTGTACCAGCATGTCTAGGCTCCAGGGCCATATCCAACAGCACTAGGGACTTTCTTTCACCATCCTCATGGTGGAACTCAATTCTCCTGGATTACAGAATCCATTTCCTGGGTCCTACCCCTCCCTCCTCTTATTTTTTTTTTGTAATAATAAATTTATTTTTATTGGTGTTCAATTTGCCAACATACAGAATAACACCCAGTGCTCATCCCATCAAGTGCCTCCCTCAGTGCCCGTCACCCAGTCACCCCCACCACCCGCCCTCCTCCCCTTCCACCACCCCTAGTTCGTTTCCGAGAGTTAGGAGTTCATGTTCTGTCTCCCTTTCTGATATTTCCTACCCATTTATTCTCCCTTCCCCTCTATTCCCTTTAACTATTATTTATATTCCCCACATGAATGAGACCATATAATGTTTGTTAATCCCCGATTGACTCATTTCACTCAGCATAATACCCTCCAGTTCCATCCATGTCGAAGCAAATGGTGGGTAATTGTCATTTCTAATGGCTAATATTCCATTGTATACATAAACCACATCTTCTTTATCCATTCATCTTTCGATGGACACCGAGGCTCCTTCCACAGTTTGGCTATTGTGGACATTGCTGCTATAAACATCGGGGTGCAGGTGTCCCGGCGTTTCATTGCATCTGTATCTTTGTTCCGTCCTCTTAAAGACCTCATTCTGGTGGCACACACCCCAGAGGGGCTTCCTGAGAGAGTACATGAGAAATAAGTGAAATAGAGACATCTTATGCCTCCACTTAATTAATTAATTAATACACACTTGATACACACTTTGGCTGGTATTTCAGGTTGAATAAATTCTGACTACATGATGGCCTCAATAACAACAACAAAAACAATGAGAATAGATACAGATGCAATGAAACGCCGGGACACCTGCACCCCGATGTTTCTAGCAGCAATGTCCACAATAGCCAAACTGTGGAAGGAGCCTCGGTGTCCATCGAAAGATGAATGGATAAAGAAGATGTGGTTTATGTATACAATGGAATATTCCTCAGCCATTAGAAATGACAAATACCCACCATTTGCTTCGACGTGGATGGAACTGGAGGGTATTATGCTGAGTGTATATTTCTTTATTGGAGTTCGATTGCCAACATATAGCATAACACCCAGTGCTCTTCCAATCAAGATGCAATGACATTCTTAAATGGCTTTTAAAATTTACTGAAACTTGATGACCACAGCTTTGGAGTACAACCTGAAATCTGGCATTGTGATCAAGACAGTGTGGTACTGGCACAAAAACAGACACATAAATCAATGGAACAGAATAGAGAATCCAGAAGTGGACCCTCAACTGTATGGCCAACTAATATTCGATAAAGGAGGAAAGGCTATCCATTGGAAGAAAGACAGTCTCTTCAATAAATGGTGCTGGGAAAATTGGACATCCACATGCAGAGGAATGAAACTAGACCACTCTCTTTCACCACACACAAAGATAAACTCAAAATGGATGAAAGGTCTAAATGTGAGACAAGATTCCATCAAAATCCTAGAGGAGAACACAGGCAACACCCTTTATGAACTCGGCCACAGTAACTTCTTGCAAGATACATCCATGAAGGCAAAAGAAACAAAAGAAAAAATGGAACTATTGGGGCTTCATCAAGATAAGAAGCTTTTGCATATCAAAATATACAGTCAACAAAACTCAAAGACAACCTACATAATGGGAGAAGATATTTGCAAATGACATATCAGATAAAGGGCTAGTTTCCAAGATCTATAAAGAACTTATTAAACTCAACACCAAAGAAACAAACAATCCAATCATGAAATGGGCAAAAGACATGAAGAGAAATCTCACAGAGGAAGACATAGACATGGCCAACACGCACATGAGAAAATGCTCCGCATCACTTGCCATCAGGGAAATACAAATCAAAACCACAATGAGATACCACCTCATACCAGTGAGAATGGGGAAAATTAACAAGGCAGGAAACCACAAATGTTGGAGAGGATGCGGAGAAAAGGGAACCCTCTTGCACTGTTGGTGGGAATGTGAACTGGTGCAGCCACTCTGGAAAACTGTGTGGAGGTTCCTCAAAGAGTTAAAAATAGACCTGCCCTACAACCCAGCAATTGCACTGCTGGGATTTACCCCAAAGATACAGATGCAGTGAAACGCCGGGACACCTACACCCCGATGTTTATAGCAGCAATGTCCACAATAGCCAAACTGTGGAAGGAGCCTCGGTGTCCATCCAAAGATGAATGGAGAAAGAAGATGTGGTTTATATATATACAATGGAATATTACTCAGCCATTAGAAATGACAAATACCCACCATTTGCTTCGATGTGGATGGTATGCTGAGTGAAATAAGTCAATTGGAGAAGGACAAACATTATATGGTCTCATTCATTTGGGGAATATAAATAATAGTGAAAGGGAATATAAGGGAAGGGAGAAGAAGTGTGTGTGAAATATCAGAAAAGGATACAGAACATGAAAGACTAACTCTGGGAAACGAACTAGGGGTTCCCCACCCAAGGGGGATGAATTCACCCCACTCAAGGGGGGTCAATGGGTGACGGGCACTGAGGCGTCAGTTGACGGGATGAGCACTGCGTGTTATTCTGTATGTTGACAAATTGAACACCAATAAAAAACAAATTTATTATAAAAAAATAGAACTACCCTACAATCCACCAATTGTATTACCAGGTATTTACCCAAAGGATATAAGAATATTAATTCAAAGGGATACATACACCCTAATGTTTATAACAGCATTATCAAGAGCTAAATATCGGAAACAGCCCAAATGTCCATCGACTGATGAATGGATATGTGGTATATACACAATGGAATATTACTCAGCCATCAAAAATAAAATCTTGCCATTTGCAACAAAGTGAATGGAACTAGAGAGTATTATGCTACGTGAAATAAGTCCGAGAGAGACAAATACCATATGATTTCACTCATATGTGGAATTTAAGAAAGAAAACAAGCAAGCACGGGGGAGAAAGGAAAAGGCAAACTAAGAAAGAGATTCTCGGCTACAGAGAACTGATGGTTACCAGATGGGAGGCGGGTGGAGGGACAGGGTTAAATGGGTGATGGGGATTAAAGAGTGCACTTGCTGTGAGATCAATGGATATTGTGTAGAAATGTTGAATTACTAAATTGTACACCTAAAATTAATATTGCACTGTATATTAATTGGAATTTAAATTAGAAATTATTTAAATAATAACTATAATTAAATTGACAGGAAAAAAAAGCCTAGGGTGCTATAATGTAACAGAATCAACCCTATGTCACTGGATAAGTTAATTAAATGTTCAAGTTGTCAAAAAAAAAAAAAGAAAAGAAAGGGAATAGAAGGGAAGGGAGAAGAAATGGGTAGGAAATATCAGAAAGGGAGACAGAACATAAAGACTCCTAACTCTGGGAAACGAACTAGGGGTGGTGGAAGGGGAGGAGTGCGGGGGGTGAGGGTGAATGGATGACGGGCACTGAGGGGGGCACTTGACGGGATGAGCACTGGGTGTTGTTCTGTATGTTGGCAAATTGAACACCAATAAAAAATAAATTTATTATTAAAAAAAAGGAAAGGGAGGTGGGCTGGCGGTGGGGGTGATTGGGTGACGGGCACTGAGGGGGCACTTGACGGGATGAGCACTGGGTGTTATTCTATATGTTGACAAATTGAACACCAATAAAAAATAAATTTATTAAAAATATTTACTAAACCTCTCATACAGTAAAGATGTATGATTTTTTTATAAAAGGACAATTCTAAAGCTATCTTTATATGAAAACAAATGGCACTATTACCTATCTAGGTTGGATAGCTGATTATATCTCCTTCATTTTCTTTGTACTTCTGTATTTTTCAAATTTCTAAATAAGAAATGATTAAATATGAAGAATTCATTTCTGCAGTGAGCAGAGTAGAAAACATAAGAAATTGGAAGTACCTCAGGAGACACCAGGGCCCAACCAAGGAGTGGTCCCTGGAAAAGATGAGACAGAACCAGATGGGGCAGTGAGAGACCAGTCACATGTTCTCTAAACTCCAAACCCCAAAGCCCTTTGCTACCTCGTGCAGGACCTGGTAAAATACTGGGTCTGCTGCCAGGCTCACACTCAGACATCCAGAGTTAACAACATGAAGTGGTTATTTCTCCAGCTGGTGACACTCTACTGCCTGGTCATCATGCCAGTGACAGGAAATATGAAAGAAAAAACTAAGAAAGTAACTCCTTGTCCAAATTTCAGTAGGTATTTTGGTGGAACTTCAAACTGAAGAGGGGCTAGAAAACAAAAAGGAACCAGGCACTGGCATATGTGAAACTCTTGGTTCCTTTTTAAAGCCAGGATACCAGAGGAAAGCTGAATGTGCAGTTCTCAAGTTTCAGGGTCTCCTGATGTGACAAGTAATGATGTTGTTCTGTATGTGTGGGGACTATGGTGTTTTTGTTGAGGAGGACCTGTAGTGGTGGAAAGCTGCACAGGATTCAAAGCCTGCATAGAGAATGCCTAGCTTGAACCACCAGGAATTGGTGTCCTCCACTTAGGAGTTCCAAGGATGAGCACCAAATTGGGCAAGGGGGACTAATTATCTCTTGAAATATGCCCTTTGTTTACCAAATTGAGTATTTTAGAACATTGGGTGTGGGAAGAGAACTGAAATGGGTGATTGACCAAGAGAAGTTTGGAATGACTGGGGTAAAATAATTAAAATCAGCAGAATTGAGGGGAGAGGAGTGGGTCCATACTGGCCGGCAAAGGTTTCTGAGGAATAGCCAGGTTTGGAGGGTTGTCTCAACCAGACAGGGAAAAGCAAGGGACAGTTCTTCCTCTCCTCTGGGACCCTGTTCCTCTCACTTGGTAAAATGAGAGCAGGAGACCAGTAGATCTCTTGAGTCTCTTTGTTCTGCGAACTAGGTTTTAGGACTCACGTCATGTGATGTTGAATTCCATGGAGGTGGCCTCATGGTTGCTGGGTTTGTTAGGGGGTAGGAGCTGGATTTTGACTCTGGGATCCCTGAGCAGGGAAAAGAAGAAGATGGATACAATCATACATTGGAGGTGGTGCTGGGGCCTTAGAGGGGCTGATAATAGTGAGAAAAACTCTTCTTTTTGGAGTCACTGCTCATGTATTCCTTCTCAGTTTTAGTAAAACTAAAACTGCGAGATTGCTCGAGGTCACCCACCTACTATGGGTACCACAGAACCTGTAAGTATTCCTGGGACTGTGCTGTTGGGTATGAATGCTGTATTGCCATCTGTGGAAGTATTTTCTTGAATATCCGACAAATTGGTAGGGTTAAGAATCACTTCCTCTTGCCACTCGGTTGTTAAACCTATAGAACCACTATTACAGGGGAAAGACAGAGAGAGACTATACCTCCTCAGTCCCAGGACCCATTCCAACCTGGGCATTTCCACCTCTTCCTCCCAGTCTAAGCCTTCAGTATTCACTAGCAGGCCTGCCTGAATTATCCAAAACTCGGGAGATCTGACATTAATGTCCCCTGACAATGGATTCGAAACAACCTGAGCAAAGCCTTGTGTGGGCATCTCCTAAACCACAGAAAATATCCCTGCCTCCAAGGTTTGGGAAGATCTGTTACTCTCAAAGAAATGTGTTTCAGCAGACTGTGTGGTCACTGAATACCTACTACCCTTTCTCTCTTTCAGAGACCCATGAGGACAATACACCCAGTACCGAGGGAACCACCACTGAGAGTTAGGAGAGATAGACACCTATGATGCATCAGACTAATTCTATGTGATATCCAGTGTTATCACCATGTTGTGCCAACTGGGAGGCAGCAGGGAGGAGAGTGGACAGGTCCCAGGCAATGTCTCTCTTACTTGCCAACCCTCTTCCCTGAACCATTATATATCAGCCTTTTTTCCCTGACAAATAAACAGTATCATTAACCCAGAACCTCTGTATCTTCTAAATGTAGTACCACTATGTTTAGCTCCCTCCACTTAGTACCTAAGGCTCCAACGCCTGCCTGCCAGAGGAATTCCCTATCCTCTCACCATTCAGAAGTCTGAACTCCTTAGCCAAGACTCCTGGACTCTCTCTGTTCATTGACTACCATCTCTGAGGAAAATTGCTTATGTGTGGAATCTTCTTATGGCTACAGGAAACACCATCCCCTGTGATCTCCAGACTTTCCTTGTGAAGCCTTTCTTTTCTTTTCAGGCCTGTGATTCTAGTAGGTTCCCACAAGTGGCCTCCCTTTGAACTAATCCAGAGAAGTACAATCTTTCTTACAGGTGTCAGCACCCATGGTCTGAAATTAAAGGAAATGCCACTGGCCTATCCAAGCTCTCCTCTCCAACAATGCCTTGTTAGCATTGTTTACTCAATAACTCGGAAACTATAGGAATATCTTTAAGTGTAAATACTCCTAGAAAGAATAAGCAACCTTGGAAGGTATAAGAGCCTACAATGTACCCAGGCTTGTGGGAAGAATGACTCCTCATGAGTTGAGGTGTGACTCTCTGTTAGCATAGCCCAGGAAAGAGTTAAGTCTTATAATCCAAACTGGCAGAAAACAGGATGGGGCATGGAAAAAAGGCATACCTAAGTCAGGTGCCTTAAGGTATAAATACAGCGAGGTCATTTTGTGCATCATAGTATCAGGTTTCCTGGAAGAAGAGATGCTTAGTCCTAAACTTGGATAGGAGGGAATTGGAATAACTCAATTGAAAGGTAGTTTTCCTCCATGACAGTATTAAATATAGAGTGGGGGAAGAAGAAAGGGAACTTGAGGATATGAAAGATTGATTCCCTCCCTACCTCTTGACCCCAAACCAACAGATGAAGTTGTGGACAAGATTGGATTATGAATTTGGTATAAAGCTCTATGACCTCAGCATATTGTAACTTGCCAGCTCTTCCCTTTTGGTCTCTGCGTTATATCCATGAAAACTGCAGCACACAGGTATTACTTGCTAGAATTAACAAAGGAAAACCAATAGGTACAATAGGTGGCTGAATCTACTCAAGTCCACTCAGCAGGTTGATGACAAATAGATGTGTAGACCTCATTCTCTACATACCCCTGTACTTGAGTTTCCTGAAATGCATATATGTCAGGGGCCAGAGATGTGCTTAAAATAGGAGATCTGGTGGCAAATAGGGTTGGAAAGGGGCACTGTGCAGAAAGAGTGATAGCTGAGACGGGCAAAGGAGGACAGGTCCATAGTGTTCTCCTGGACTAGCAGGGGGTGATTGCCTTAGGACAAAACCAATGAACTGTTTCCTGCTAAGCAATTTAACAAAAAGAAGCAGTTGAGAAAGACTCTGGAGCCACCAGGCAGATAGGACACTCTGAACCAGTGGGTACACTGAGGAACACACTGAGCCTTTGTTCTGGGGTGTCTCACTTCAAAGCCCAGAGGTAACCTACCCTGGAGACATAATTGGGAGTATCCAAATATGGGGCCAGGAGAACCCCAGGAGATCTCATTTTGCATTCTTGGAAGGATTGTTCCCAAGTCAACTGGCCTGCCATTGCCAGAAGCATAACTGACCAGCAGACAATTTTAACACACTTCCCAGTAACCAATAGAGTAGGAAGACAAAACAAACAAAATACAACAAACCCAGGAAGGATCTAGAAGATTTGAACAACACAGTAACAAGCACTGACATGTATCAAAATGAATTACTGGAGAATATACATTCTTAAAAAAGCAAATGGAACATTTTTTTTTAAAGTCTCAGCAAATGTCAAGAAAATGAAATCAAACATTCCACAGTGGAAAAAAAACTAGACAGAACATGAGAGACTCCTAACTCTGGGAAACGAACTAGGGGTGGTGGAAGGGGAGGAGGGCGGGGGTGTGTGACTGTGTGATGGGCACTGAGGTGGGTGCTTGACGGGATGAGCACTGGGTGTTGTTCTATATGTTGGCAAATTGAACACCAATAAAAAATAAATTTATAAAAAAAACTAGAAATGAGTAAAGTAAAATTGATAGAAAAAATTTCCAAATGGGTAAAAGTTAAGGAAAGCAGTGCACCAGGGTGGTTCAATCAACTAATTTTTTTTTAAAGATTTTATTTATTTATTCATGATAGTCACACACAGAGAGAGAGAGGCAGAGACATAGGCAGAGGGAGAAGCAGGCTCCATGCAGGGAGCCCGATGTGGGATTCGATCCCGCGTCTCCAGGATCGCGCCCTGGGCCAAAGGCAGGCGTCAAACCGCTGCGCCACCCAGGGATCCCGGTTCAATCAACTAATTGTCTGCCTTTGGCAAGGGTCATGATCCTGGGGTCCTGGGATTGAGCCCCATGTTGGGCTTCCTGCTCAGTGAGGATTCTGCTTCTCCCTCTCCCTTCACCCCTCCCCTCCTTGGTCTCTCTATCCTTCTCTCTCTCTCTCTCTGCTCCATTTCTCTCTCAAAGAGATAAAATATAAATAAAATGAAACAAAGCAATTCTAAGGAGTCATAGGTCAAAATGAAATCATGATAGAAAATAAAAAACATTTGGAACTGAAAAATGAACATGACATCTCAAAACATATGCACACAGAATGATGTCCAGCAAGTAGCAACACATGAGACCCTAGCCTCTGTCCCTCCACATAGATCAATAAATACACAGCTGTCCGTGAACAAAAACAGTTCTGCAGTAGCAGACACACAGTGGAAATGATTGTGGCAAATGGTGTCCTGCCCTACAAACCAACCCAGCACATTTGCCATTGAAGAAACCAATGGCCAGCATGGCATCCATAGACCTCAAAGCAGATTTCAGTAGCTTTTGCCACTCTCACTGTCACCAGCCACTTGAGTCTCTTCCCACTCCTAAGCCTCTGCCCACATGGAGCTCAGGAACTGCACCAGTAGCTGATCCAGGCCTCTGTAGCTGTGCAATTGCAAGATGCCTGTCAAGACCCCCGTGACTGACCCCACCAAAGTGAAGTGTACATGCTTGGGGCTGGCCTACTTGTGACAGGCCTTCACTGCAGTACACATGCCCTGGGAAAATATGGAGCCACAGGAGGGCTTCACCTGCTGACCTCCAGGGCCACTGCTGCCACTTACGGTCCTGGATCAGGCCCTGTCTTCAGTCACTGGCCTGTACCACAGCACTCATCTACAGACAGTCCATCCTGCTGCACACCTGCACTCCCCTGGTCCCACCTCCACCACAGGCCTTCCCTGACAGATGCTGGCAACCTAATGCACAGCATGCTGACTACAGTTAATACTGGTGTATTGCATACTTGCAAGTTGCTGAGAGAGCAAGTCTTCAGTGATCATCAAAGTTTCTTGATCTACAGTCTTATGTCTCCCAAAATATTTAGGAATTTTCAGTTATTATTTCCTCAAATATTTTTATTTATTTATTTATTTATTTTAATAATAAATTTATTTTTTATTGGTGTTCAGTTTGCCAAAATACAGAATAACACCCAGTGCTCATCCCGTCAAGTGCCCCCCTCAGTGCCCATCACCCATTCACACCCCCCCCGCCCTCCTCCCCTTCCACCACCCCTAGTTCGTTTCCCAGAGTTAGGAGTCTTCATGTTCTGTCTCCCTTTCTGATATTTCCTACCCATTTCTTCTCCTTTCCCTTCCATTCCCTTTCACTATTATTTATATTCCCCAAATGAATGAGAACATATAATGTTTGTCCTTCTCCAATTGACTTATTCCACCATTTGCTTCAACGTTGATGGAACTGGAGGGCATTATGCTGAGTGAAATAAGTCCTCAAATATTTTTTCAGCATCAGAACCTGGTTGTTGCCCCTTAGGCTCTGTATATTTTTGGTATGTTTTTCTTTGTTGTTCAAATTTGATACTTTCCATGCAGCAGTCTTCAAGTTGGTTGCTCCTATCTCTGCCCTGTGAATTCTGATAATAAGCCCATTCAGTCAGTATTAAATCTCAGTTATCATGCTCATTTCAAATTTCCATTTTCTTCTTTTTTAGGTCTTCCATTTCTTTGTCAAGATTTTCTATTTTTCCATCTTTCAAGGGTGTTTTGATTACTTGTTTCAGAGTTTTTATAATAGCTGCTTTAACACCTTTCTCAGATGATTTCAACATTTATTCCATCTTGAAACTGGAGTCTGTTAGTCACTTTTTGCCATAGGAGTTGGTATTTCCCTTTTCCTTCATATATTCCAAATTTTGGATTATCCTGGACATTTTAAAAAAGATTTTGTTTATTTATTCATGAGAGACACACAGAGAGATGCACAGCCATAGGCAGAGGGAGAAGCAGACTCTCCAGAGGGAGCTTGATGCGGGACTTGAACCTGGACCCGGATCAAGCCCTAAGCTGAAAGCAGGTGCTCAACTGCTGAGCCACCCAGGTGTCCCTATACTGGACATTTTGAATGTTTTAAGACTCTGAGTCCTGTTCACACTGAATGGAGAAGGTAATAGTGTGTTTTCAAAAGTAATTCAAATGGTTAAGTGTAGTCTGAGTTCAACCTGTCTTGGATGAGTTGTGTTCCTATGTCAGTTCTGTTGTTCAAAGCCCCTGTTTGCAGTTCATTTGGTGCCTTCCTGAATATGCACCACCATGTGGCTAGTCTGGGACCCAGGTGGTGGTGAACCTATCTATTGGCTCATTTCTTGAAGTATGTCAGCTGGGATCACATCCATGCGTGCAATGGCTTAGAGGTGAACCCAGAAATAAACAAACAACTATATGTGTTTGCTTTCTTAAGTCCTTGTTGGTGATCTCCCCCGCCCCCCGCCCACGTGTCTTCTATTTCCCCTCAGCTCCAAACAGCTTAGGCTTTGGTTATCCTGCTCTACTAGGCCCTTCCACAACTACATCCATATCCAGAGCCAGTTGGTGAGAGAACAAAGAGAGAAAAGATAAACAGGGACAACGGTGGCCACCTGCTCTATAGAATTACAGCTGCACCCAACAGAGGAAGAGTTCCCCTCTCTCAGAGTCTTGGCTCCTTCCCATCCTGATCACTACTCTTTTTCTTAGGGACTAGGACACCAGAAAATTAAGAGGCACTCAGCAGGTACCATAGAGCGTGCAACTTTTGATATTGGGCTGTGAGTTTGAGCCCCTTGTTGGGTGTAGACATTATGTAAAAATAAAATATTTGAAAGAAGAAAGAGGAGGGAGAGGTGGAGGAGGAGGAAAGGGAAGAATTAAGAGAAAGAGAAAAAGCCAGGTGATTTCTGCACTTCTTCTGGGCATTACATTTCTCTTTTCTATGTCTCAAGCCATCTTTAGAGAATTTCTCCCGACATTCTCTTTATCTGTGCCCTAGTGCTTTTTCCAGGTTGGCTAGGGGATACCAGAGGAGGAAAAATCCCAGTAGATGCATCATCAACAATGTGGTGCTTGAATTCTAGCCTTCTTTCTTTTCTGTATGTAGGTACTGACTTTCCAGTTTTTATAGCTATATTTAGTGGGATGGGCAAGGAACCAGAAGAGGGCAATAGTATTTATCCTTGAATATGGGCTTGTCATTCCTTCTATTAGGTCTTTATGTGGAAATTTGTGTTAATATAATCATGAGCCAGGCTAGTTTGTGGGTTATGAGTTGTTTGTTGCTGTAGTTACCTCGAGTGCAACATGAACATTTGGAGAAAATCTCTAAGAGTGTGTGAACTGCCCGTTGCCCTCAACCCTTGCCTGGTATTTTCAGCCTCAGAGTTTTCACTTTCTTTTGCCCGTACACACTCAGCCTCTAGCAATTTGCCAATCACCTAGCTGAATTATCCTTTCTGGTGCCTGGCTGCCTATCTCTTAGGTAATTAATGCTTGTGTCTTCTGTGTCCTTGCAGGTGCCTGTCTTCCCCTTGATACTGCGCTGCTTAGTGGCCCTGAGATCTCAGTGCTCTGGTGAGTTTAAGAAAGGTTGAATGGATAAAGAAGATGCGGTCTGTATATACAATGGAATATTATTCAGCCATTAGAAACAATGAATACCCACCATTTGCTTCAATATGGATAGAGCTGGAGGGTATTATGCTGAGTGAAGTAAGTCAATTGGAGAAGGACAAACATATGGTTTCATTCACTCAGGGCATATAAAAAATAGTGAATGGGATTGAAGGGGAAAGGAGAGAAAATGAGTGGGAAATATCAGAGAGGGAGACAGAACAGGAGAGACTCCTAACTCTGGGAAATGAACAAGGTGTACTGGAAGGGGAGGCAGGTGGGGGAATGGGCACTGAGGGGGGCACTTGATGGGATGAGCACTGGGTGTTATCCTATATGTTGGCAAATTGAACTCCAATAAAAAAATTACAAAATAAAAAAAGAAAAGTTGTCGAACTTTGTTTTCAGTGTAAGTTTGGGAGGTTAATTCAGCTTTCTACATCTAAGTCGAAATCAAAAGCCCCTTTTATGTATTTATTATTATTAGGAATTGTGGTAAAATACACATAAAGTTAACCATCTTGACTATATTTTTAGAAGGGGGAGAGGCAGAGGGAGAGGCAGAAGAGAATCATAAGCAGGCTCCCTGCCCAGGAGAGTCCAATGCAGGACTCAAACTCACAACCCTGAGATCCTGACCTGAGCCAAACTGAAGAATTGGATGCTTACAGACTGAGTCACCTGGGCACCCAAATGATCCTGACTATTCTTAAGTGTACAGTTCAGTGGCATTAAGTACACTCACAACTGTCACCACCATCCATCTCCAGAACTCCTTTCATCTTTAAAGTGAAACTCTCTGATTGGCTTATTTCACTCAGCATAATATCCTCCAGTTCCATCCACATCGAAGCAAATGGTGGGTATTTGTCATTTCTAATGGCTGAGTAATATTCCATTGTATACATAAACCACATCTTCTTTCTCCATTCATCTTTCATTGGACACCGAGGCTCCTTCCACAGTTTGACTATTGTATTCATTTGGGGAATATAAGTAATAGTGAAAGGGAATAGAGGGGAAGGGAGAAGAAATGGGTAGGAAATATCAGAAAGGGAGACAGAACATGAGAGACTCCTAACTCTGGGAAACGAACGAGGGGTGGTGGAAGGGGAGGAGGGCGGGGGGTGGCAGTGACTGGGTGGTGGGCACTTGACGGATTGAGCACTGGGTGTTATTCTGTATGTTGGCAAATTGAACACCAATAAAAAATAAATTTATTATTAAAAAAAAAGTGAAACTCTCTACCCTCAAACAACTCCCCATCCCTATCCCCCCAGCCTGTGGAAACCACCCTTCTCTTGTCTCTGTGAATCGGACTCCTCTAGAAATCTCACATAAGTGGAATCATATGGTATCTGGTTTTTGTGACTTGCTTACTTTACTTAGCTTGTGTTCAAGTTCATCCGTGTTGTAGCCTGTATGGTAATTTCCCTAATTTTCGAGGCTGAATAATGATCCATTGTATATCCATTCCATATCTCCTTTATCCATTCAATAGAGTGGGGAAAAGATTCCTCCAAAAATTCATCACTTACAAGCTAGTTTTCCCACATAACAGTGCAGCAGGAATTAGCACATGGGTGAAGTCCGAAAAACCTAGTCATGACTTGAGTTTGAAAATAGTCTGAGTGGTTAGGTGAAACATCTGATTTTGACATTGCTCACTTAAACACAGGATTCCAAGAAATTCTACAAGTAAAGTGTCATGGAAGAGAAGTTTCCATTAAATATACGAGCTCACAAGAAAAAAAAATTCCCACCCGTTTAAGAAAACAAGAAAGGATGAAAAAAGTCAAGAGAAGCAGAGATCCACAGAGACTTCAGATATTGGAATTACTATAGACAGAGCACAAAATAAAAGTGCTTAGGAAAGGAAAGGAAATGAAAGATGGTAATAATGCCCAGATAAAGTGAAAGAGAACATAAATATCACGAGAGTACTGGGGCTCCTGGCTGGCTTAGTCGGTGGAACATGTGACTTGAGCTTGCAGTTGTGTGTTGGGAGTCCCATGTTGGGTGTAGAGATTACTTAAAAATAAAATCTTTTAAAAATCATCAGGATATTGAAAAAGTACAAGTAGAATACCTAGAAGTAAAATACATAACTGAGTAAAAAGCAAAAGAATGAAATATCTTGACTCACCAAGGATTACTCAGAATGCAGTAATATATTTTTAACGTGCTGGCAGAAAACTGTTAATCTAGTACCGACTACCCAGTGGAAACTTCTTATTTTTAAAAAATTTCACCCAGCTCTCCTGAAGTAATTGATACATAAAAATTGTATGTATTGAAGATGGGTATCATAAGTTTTGATATAGTTACATTTTATGAAATGATCACCATAATTAAGTTTGTTAACACATCCATCACGTCACATAGCCATCTCTTAATTTTATGTCTGGTGAGAACACTTAAGATCTACTCTCTTAGAAAATTTCAAGTGTACACTATTGTTTTATTACTTGTGGTCACTATGATACATGTTGGATCCCTGGAACTTATGCATGTTATAACTGGAGGCTTGCTCCCTTGGAAAAGTACCTTCTCTTTTGCACACATCCCTCAGTCCCTGGCAACCACTATTCTGTGGAGAGATGGAGTGCTCTGTATACCACCCTTAGAGAATTTCATTATCAGAATGTAGATTACTAGATAGGAGTTATGTCTTTGGAGGAGGCATCTACTTACTCTGCCTAGGAATAGGGCAAGGTGTATGAAAGAGACCCACAGAGCTAATTGTCCTCCTCAGGGTCTGCCCAGTGGCTGAGGCTAAAGGCACATTCTTGGTTGAGTAGCCAAGCAGGAGACATGCTATGCCATTGGGAGGAGGAAGATGTGAGGGAGGAGCTCTCAGTCATGGAAACAGGGTCTGAGGCTGGCTCTGCTCCCGGTGTGTGGTGGGAGTGGGGGAAAGAAGTAGGCCGTCATGGGATGTAGTAGAGTTACAGTGGGGCCTTACCTGTAGTTTCCAAAAATTGTAACCTGGAACTTCACACTCTTCCCCCAGCTCCTGACCATCAGGAGATCTTTTGATTGAAAATGCTCCTCCGTATACTGCAAAGAACAACCTCAGCCATGTGGGGAAGCTGGGCAAAGAGGTAGGTTCTGTGATGGGGTTCTGGAGAAAATTTGACCACTCAGGCTCAGGAACTGAGTAACACTCTGGGTGTGAAACATTGTCAAATGGACTGTTGGGAAATAGGGGGAAAAAAAAACCCTACCATCATTTTAAGTGACTTAGATTCTTAGAGACCCTGAAATTTAAGCAAATTACTTTAATCTCTTAAAAGTTGTTGCACTTCTACCACTATGCATGTATTAGAATGACAATTCTAATGCTAGAATTACAATTCTAAATGCTAGCAAGGATATGAGGCATGTGCAACTCTCATATGTTACTAGTAGAAATGCAAAATGGTACAGCCATTTTGGAAAACACTTTGGTAGTTTCTTTTTTTAAAATAAATTTATTTTTTACTGGTGTTCAATTTCTCAACATATAGCATAACACCCAGTGCTCATCCCGTCAAGTGCCCACCTCAGTCCCCACCACCCAGTCACCCTCAACCCCCTCTTACCTCCCCTTCCACCACCCCTAGTTCATTTCCCAGAGTTAGGAGTCTTCCATGTTCCATCTCCCTTTCTGATATTTCCCACTTATTTTTTTCTCCTTTCCCCTTTATTCCTGTTCACTATTTTTTATATTCCCCAAATGAATGAGACCATAAAATGTTTGTCCTTCTCCGATTGACTTATTTCACTCAGCATAATACCCTCCAGTTCCATCCACGTTGAAGCAAATGGTGGGTATTTGTCATTTCTAATGGCTGAGTAATATTCCATTGTATACATAAACCACATCTTTCTCCATTCATCTTTCATTGGACACTGAGGCTCCTTCCACAGTTTGGCTATTGTGGACATTGCTGCTATAAACATCCGGGTGCAGGTGCCCCGGCATTTCATTGCATCTGTATCTTTGGAGTAAGTCCCCAGCAGTGCAATTGTTGGGATGTAGGGCAGGTCTATTTTTAACTCTTTGAGGAACCTCCACACAGTTTTCCAGAGTGGCTGCACCAGTTCATCTTCCCACCAACAGTGCAAGACGGTTCCCTTTTCTCCACATGGTCTCCAACATATGTGGTTCCCTGCCTTGTTAATTTTCCCCATTCTCACTGGTGTGAGGTGGTATCTCATTGTGGTTTTGATTTGTATTTCCCTGATGTCAAGTGATGCGGAGCATTTTCTCATGTGCGTGTTGGCCATGTCTAGTCTTCCTCTGTGAGATTTCTGTTCATGTCTTTTGCCCATTTCATGATTGGATTGTTTGTTTCTTTGGTGTTGAGTTTAACAAGTTCTTTATAGATCTTGGAAACTAGCCCTTTATCTGATACGTCATTTGCAAATGTCTTCTCCCATTCTGTAGGTTGTCTTTTAGTTTTGTTGACTGTATCCTTTGCTGTGCAAAAGCTTCTTATCTTGATGAAATCCCAGTAGTTCATTTTTGCTTTTGTTTCTTTTGCCTTTGTGGATGTATCTTGCAAGAAGTTACTGTGGCCGAGTTCAAAAAGGGTGTTGCCTGTGTTCTCCTCTAGGATTTTTTTTTTTATACAGAAATTACTTTATTATGTTAGAATACTCCTTAATGGGTTGGCAATTATTCATGTGAAGGAGAGTTCAGAAAACAGATTTATGACTGTATTAGCCTTGTCCTTGATTAGAGATTTATGAATTATACAAAAAATATTATTCCCTAGAGAAGGTTACTCTAAAAGTAGTAGTAGAAAAGGTCTAAGAGACTGTGAACTTAGAAGAGCATCTCCCTACTTGTCTGGCTGTTCCAGGTGGACCACAAGACTTCAGTACAAGGATGGACATGTTTTCTCTGTTGAATTTAAAGCTTTACAACAGTTCGAATGCTCTTTCCTGCATGCAACAGGTCAAAGGCTTCATTAATTTGGTCAAAAGACAGACTGTGGGGGGGGAGGGGCAAGATGGCGGAGGAGTAGGGTCTCCAAGTCACTTGTCCTCAACAAATTACCTAGAAAACATTCAAATCATCCTGAAAATCTACGAATTCGGCCTGAGATTTAAAGAGAGACCAGCTGGAACGCTGCAGTGAGAAGAGTTCGCGCTTCTATCAAGGTAGGAAGACGGGAAAAAAGAAATAAAGAAACGAAAGGCCTCCAAGGGGGAGGGGCCCGCGAGGAGCCGGGCTGAGGCCGGGGCGAGTGTCCCCAGGACAGGAGAGCCCCGTCCCGGAGGAGCAGGAGCTGCACCAACCTTCCCCGCGGAAAGGCCTCCCGGGGAATTGGAGCAGGATCCCCAGAAAGGCGGGGACGCCCTCGGGCTCCCTGGGACAGTAACAGAGGAACTGCGCCCCGGAGAGTGCGCCGAGCTCCCTAAGGGCTGCAGCGCTCGGCGGGGCCCGGAGCAGCTCGGAGGGGCTCGGGCGGCGGCTCCGCGGAGGGGGCTGCGGGGCTCCGGGAACAGCTCAGCGGCGGCAGCTCGGGTGGAGGAAGAAGCTCCGCGGAGGGGGCGGCGCGGCTCCGGGAACAGCTCGGAGTGACTCGGTCTGCGGCTCCGCGGAGGGGGCTGCACCGCCGGGAGCGCGAATCCAACAGCGCAGGCCCCGGAGCACAGGGCGCCGGGACACAGCCCAGGATCCGGCCTCCCCCGGGACAGGCAGAGGCCGGGAGGGCCCAGGACAGCAAGGACGCTCCTGCCTGGAACTGAGCAGATCAGCGGCCCCGCCCCGGAGCCCCCAGGCCCTGCAGACGGAGAGCCCCGGAGCTACTGCGGGAGCTGACTCCAGGGTCACAGAGCTGCCCCGGCCACTGTGGCTTCCTCCCGGGGCCTCACGGGGTAAACAACCCCCACGGAGCCCTGCACCAGGCAGGGGCAGAGCAGCTCCCCCAAGTGCTAACACCTGAGACTCAGCACAGCAGGCCCCTCCCCCAGAAGACCAGCAACACGGACCAGTTCCAGGGGAAGTCAAGGGACTTAAAGTATACAGAATCGGAAGATACTCCCCCGTGTTTGTTTGTTTGTTTGTTTGTTGTTTTTGTTTTTGTTTTTTTTGTTTTTGTTTTGTTTTGTGCTTTTTTTTCTTTCTTTCTTCTTGATTTCGGATTGCTTCCCCCACCCCACCCCACCCTTTTTTTTCTCCTTTCTTATTCTTTCTCTTTTTCTTCTCTTCCCCCCCTTTTTTTTCTTCTTTCTCTTTTTTCTTTTTCTCTTTTCTTTCCTTCTCTCTCTTTTTCTCCTTTTCCCAATACAACTTGTTTTTGGCCACTCTGCACTGAGCAAAATGACCAGAAGGAAAACCTCACCTCAAAAAAAAGAATCAGAAACAGCCCTCTCTCCCACAGAGTTACAAAATATGGATTACAATTCAATGTCAGAAAGCCAATTCAGAAGCACTATTTTACAGCTACTGGTGTCTCTAGAAAAAACCATAAAGGACTCAAGAGACTTCATGACTGCAGAATTTAGATCCAATCAGGCAGAAATTAAAAATCAATTAAATGAGATACAATCCAAGCTAGAAGTCCTAACTACGAGGCTTGACGAGGTGGAAGAACGAGTGAGTGACATAGAAGACAAGTTGATGGCAAAGAGGGCAACTGAGGAAAAAACAGACAGACGATTAAAAGACCATGAGGATAGATTAAGGGAAATAAATGACAGCCTGAGGAAGAAAAACCTACGTTTAATTGGGGTTCCCGAGGGCGCCGAAAGGGACAGAGGGCCAGAATATGTATTTAAACAAATCCTAGCTGAAAACTTTCCGAATCTGGGAAGGGAAACAGGCATTCAGATCCAGGAAATAGAGAGATCCCCCCCTAAAATCAACAAAACCCGATCAACACCTCGACATTTAATAGTGAAGCTTGCAAATTCCAAAGATAAGGAGAAGATCCTTAAAGCAGCAAGAGAAAAAAAGTCCCTGACTTTTATGGGGAGGAATATTAGGGTAACAGCAGACCTCTCCACAGAGACCTGGCAGGCCAGAAAGGGCTGGCAGGATATATTCAGGGTCCTAAATGAGAAGAACATGCAACCAATAATACTCTATCCAGCAAGGCTCTCATTCAAAATGGAAGGAGAGATAAAGAGCTTCCAAGACAGGCAGGAACTGAAAGAATATGTAACCTCCAAACCAGCTCTGCAAGAAATTTTAAGGGGGACTCTTAAAATTCCCCTTTAAGAAGAAGTTCAGTGGAACAATCCACAAAAAGAAGGACTGAATAGATATGATGACACTAAACTCATATCTATCAATAGTAACTCTGAATGTGAACGGGCTTAATGACCCCATCAAAAGGCGCAGGGTTTCAGACTGGATAAAAAAGCAGGACCCATCTATTTGCTGTCTACAAGAGACTCATTTTAGACAGAAGGACACCTACAACCTGAAAATAAAAGGTTGGAGAACCATTTACCATTCAAATGGTCCTCAAAAGAAAGCAGGGGTAGCCATCCTTATATCAGATAAATTAAAATTTACCCTGAAGACTATAGTGAGAGATGAAGAGGGACACTATCTCATACTCAAAGGATCTATCCAACAAGAGGACTTAACAATCCTCAATATGTATGCCCCGAATGTGGGAGCTGCCAAATATTTAAACCAATTAATAACCAAACTGAAGAAATACTTTGATAATAATACACTTATACTTGGTGACTTCAATCTAGCTCTTTCTATACTAGATAGGTCTTCTAAGCACAACATATCCAAAGAAACGAGAGCTTTAAATGATACACAGGACCAGATGGATTTCACAGATATCTACAGAACTTTACATCCAAACTCAACTGAATACACATTCTTCTCCAGTGCACATGGAACTTTCTCCAGAATAGACCACATACTGGGTCACAAATCGGGTCTGAACTGATACCAAAAGATCGGGATAGTCCCCTGTATATTCTCAGACCATAATGCCTTGAAATTAGAACTTAATCACAACAAGAAGTTTGGAAGGACCACAAACACATGGAGGTTAAGGTTAATCATCCTGCTAAAAGATGAAAAGGTCAACCAGGAAATTAAGGAAGAATTGAGAAGATTCATGGAAACTAATGAGAATGAAGATACAACCGTTCAAAATCTTTGGGATGCAGCAAAAGCAGTCCTGAGGGGGAAATACATCGCAATACAAGCATCCATTCAAAAACTGGAAAGAACTCAAATTCAAAAGCTCACCTTACACATAAAGGAACTAGAGAAAAAGCAACAAATGGACCCCACCCCCAGCAAAAGAAGACAGTTAATTAAAATTCGAGCAGAACTAAATGATATCGAGACCAAAAGAACTGTGGAACTGATCAACAGAACCAGGAGTTGGTTCTTTGAAAGAATTAATAAGATAGATAAACCATTAGCCAACCTTATTAAAAAGAAGAGAGAGAAGACTCAAATTAATAAAATCATGAATGAGAAAGGAGAGATCACTACCAACACCAAGGAAATACAAACGATTTTAAAAACATACTATGAACAGCTGTACGCCAATAAATTAGGAAATCTAGAAGAAATGGACGCATTCCTGGAAAGCCACAAACTACCAAAACTGGAGCAGGAAGAAATAGAAAACCTGAACAGGCCAATAACCAGGGAGGAAATTGAAGCAGTCATCAAAAACCTCCCGAGACACAGGAGTCCAGGGCCATCTGGCTTCCCAGGGGAATTCTATCAAACGTTTAAAGAAGAAATCACACCTATTCTACTAAAGCTGTTTGGAAAGATAGAAAGAGATGGAGTACTTCCAAATTCGTTCTATGAGGCCAGCATCACCTTAATTCCGAAACCAGACAAAGACCCCACCAAAAAGGAGAATTACAGACCAATATCCCTGATGAACATGGATGCAAAAATTCTCAACAAGATACTAGCCAATAGGATCCAACAACACATTAAGAAAATTATTCACCATGACCAAGTAGGATTTATCCCCGGAACACAAGGCTGGTTCAACACTCGTAAAACAATCAATGTGATTCATCATATCAGCAAGAGAAAAACCAAGAACCATATGATCCTCTCATTGGATGCAGAGAAAGCATTTGACAAAATACAGCATCCATTCCTGATCAAAACACTTCAGAGTGTTGGGATAGAGGGAACTTTCCTCGACATCTTAAAAGCCATTTACGAAAAGCCCACAGCAAATATCATTCTCAATGGGGAAGCACTGGGAGCCTTTCCCCTAAGATCAGGAACAAGACAGGGATGTCCACTCTCACCACTGCTGTTCAACATAGTTCTGGAAGTCCTCGCCTCAGCAATCAGACAACAAAAAGACATTAAAGGCATTCAAATTGGCAAAGAAGAAGTCAAACTCTCCCTCTTCGCCGATGACATGATACTCTACATAGAAAACCCAAAAGCCTCCACCCCAAGATTGCTAGAACTCATACAGCAATTTGGTAGCGTGGCAGGATACAAAATCAATGCCCAGAAATCAATGGCATTTCTATACACTAACAATGAGACTGAAGAAAGAGAAATTAAGGAGTCAATCCCATTTACAATTGCACCCAAAAGCATAAGATACCTAGGAATAAACCTAACCAAAGAGGTAAAAGATCTATACCCTAAAAACTATAGAACACTTCTGAAAGAAATTGAGGAAGACACAAAGAGATGGAAAAATATTCCATGCTCATGGATTGGCAGAATTAATATTGTGAAAATGTCAATGTTACCCAGGGCAATTTACACGTTTAATGCAATCCCTATCAAAATACTATGGACTTTCTTCAGAGAGTTAGAACAAATTATTTTAAGATTTGTGTGGAATCAGAAAAGACCCTGAATAGCCAGGGGAATTTTAAAAAAGAAAACCATAGCTGGGGGCATCACAATGCCAGATTTCAGGTTGTACTACAAAGCTGTGGTCATCAAGACAGTGCGGTACTGACACAAAAACAGACACATAGATCAATGGAACAGAATAGAGAACCCAGAAGTGGACCCTGAAATGTATGGTCATCTAATATTCGATAAAGGAGGAAAGACTATCCATTGGAAGAAAGACAGTCTCTTCAATAAATGGTGCTGGGAAAATTGGACATCCACATGCAGAAGAATGAAACTGGACCACTCTCTTTCACCATACACAAAGATAAACTCAAAATGGATGAGAGATCTAAATGTGAGACAAAAGTCCATCAAAATCCTAGAGGAGAACACAGGCAACACCCTTTTTGAACTCGGCCACAGTAACTTCTTGCAAGATACATCCACAAAGGCAAAAGAAACAAAAGCAAAAATGAACTATTGGGACTTCATCAAGATAAGAAGCTTTTGCACAGCAAAGGATACAGTCAACAAAACTAAAAGACAACCTACAGAATGGGAGAAGATATTTGCAAACGACATATCAGATAAAGGGCTAGTTTCCAAAATCTATAAAGAACTTATTAAACTCAACACCAAAGAAACAAACAATCCAATCATGAAATGGGCAAAAGACATGAAGAGAAATCTCACAGAGGAAGACATGGATATGGCCAACATGCACATGAGAAAATGCTCTGCATCACTTGCCATCAGGGAAATACAAATCAAAACCACAATGAGATACCACCTCACACCAGTGAGAATGGGGAAAATTAACAAGGCAGGAAACAATAAATGTTGGAGAGGATGCGGAGAAAAGGGAACCCTCTTACACTGTTGGTGGGAATGTGAACTGGTGCAGCCACTCTGGAAAACTGTGTGGAGGTTCCTCAAAGAGTTAAAAATAGACCTGCCCTACGACCCAGCAATTGCACTGTTGGGGATTTACCCCAAAGATTCAGATGCAATGAAATGTCGGGACACCTGCTCCCCGATGTTTCTATCAGCAATGGCCACAATAGCCAAACTGTGGAAGGAGCCTCGGTGTCCATCGAAAGATGAATGGAGAAAGAAGATGTGGTTTATGTATACAATGGAATATTACTCAGCAATTAGAAACGACAAATACCCACCATTTGCTTCAACGTGGATGGAACTGAAGGGTATTATGCTGATTGAAATAAGTCAATCGGAGAAGGACAAGCAGTGTATGTTCTCATTCATTTGGGGAATATAAATAATAGTGGAAGGGAATATAAAGGAAGGGAGTAGAAATGTGTGGGAATATCAGGAAGGGAGACAGAACATAAAGACTCCTAACTCGGGGAAATGAACTAGGGGTGGTTCATTCAAAGGGGGGAGGAGGGCGGGTGTTGGAGGGGAATGGGTGACGGGCACTGAGGTGGACACTTGACGGGATGAGCACTGGGTGTTTTTCTGTATGTTGGTAAATTGAACACCAATAAAAATTAATTAAAAAAAAAAAAAAGAAAAAAAAGTCAAAGAGCAAAAAAAAAAAAAAAAAAAGAAAAAAAAAAGACAGACTGTGAGTCACAAATTCATCAACTTTTATCTTTCTGGACATATATTCAGATACCAACTTTGGGACACTTTCCACACTCTTCCATCCTCCAAAGGCAGTGCCTTTCCATACGCGCCCTGTTACCAGCTGAAATGGACGAGTGGCGATTTCTTCACCTGAACCAGCTACTCCAACTATGACGCTGACACCCCAGCCTTTGTGGCAGGCCTCTAGCGCAGCTCTCATGACTTTCACGTTACCAATACACTCAAAGGAATAGTCCACTCCCCCGTCAGTCATTTCAATGAGCACTTCCTGGATGGGCTTACTGAAGTCCTGGGGGTTAATACATTCAGAGGATCCAAACTCCTTGGCCCTTGAGAATTTATCTTTATTGATGTCCACACCAATGATCCGGGATGCACCAGCCACCTTACAGCCCATGATAGTCGCCAATCCAACTCCTCCTAGGCCAAAGACGGCACAAGTAGAGCCAGGCTCCACCTTGGCAGTGTTCAGAGCAGCACCATAACCAGTTGAAATGCCACAACCGAGAAGGCAGACTTTATTCAAAGGTGCTAAAGGATCAATTTTAGCAACAGAGATATCAGCCACAACTGTATATTCAGAAAACGTGCTGGTTCCCATATAATGTAAAATTGTCTTTCCTTTGCAAGTAAATCTGCTAGTACCATCTGGCATTAATCCTTTCCCCTGTGTAACTCTTATCTTCTGGCAAAGGTTTGTTTTAGGATTTAGACAAAATTTGCATTCTCCACACTGTGGGATGTAAAGTGGGATGACAGTGTCACCTGCTTTCAGCTTAGTAACTCCTTCGCCAACACTTTCCACAATTCCAGCACCTTCATGTCCCAGGATCACTGGAAAACTTCCTTCAGGATCAGCCCCACTCAGGGTGTAGGCATCGGTGTGGCAAACTGCAGTGGCAATAATCTTAATTCGAACTTCATGAGCCTTTGGGGGTGCCACCTCTACCTCTTCTATAGAGAGAGGCTTTCCTGCCTCCCAGGCAACTGCAGCCTTGCACTTGATAACCTGGTTCACCATGTCCTCTGCTCCGGGTCAGTGAGGGGCGGACATCTGGGGTGGGCCGCACGGCCTCCTCTAGGATTTTGATGGAATTTTGTCTCACATTTAGATCTTTCATCCATTTTGAGTTTATCTTTGTGTATGGTGAAAGAGAGTGGTCTAGTTTCATTCCTCTGGATGTGGATGTCCAATTTTCCCAGCACCATTTATTGAAGAGACTGTCTTTTTTCCAGTGGATAGCCTTTCCTCCTTTATTGAATATTAGTTGACCATAAAGTTGAGGGTCCACTTCTGGATTCTCTATTCTGTTCCATTGATCTATGTGTCTGTTTTTGTGCCAGTACCGAACTGTCTTGATGACCACAGCTTTGTGGTACAACCTGAAATCTGGCATTGTGATGCCCCCAGCTATGGTTTTCTTTTTAAAAATTCCCCTGGCTAGGAATATAAATAATAGTGAAAGGGAATATAAGGGAAGGGAGAAGAAATGTGTGGGAAATATCAGAAAGGGAGACAGAACATAAAGACTCCTAACTCTGGGAAAAGAACTAGGGGTGATGGAAGGGGAGGAGGGCGGAGGGTGGGGGTGAATGGGTGATGGGCACTGAGGGGGGCACCTGACGGGATGAGCACTGGGTGTTATTCTGTATGTTGGTAAATTGAACACCAATAAAAATAAATTTATTATTAAAAAAAAAGATCTTGGAAAATTTAAATAAATAAATAAATAAATAAATAAAATAAAATTCCCCTGGCTATTCGGGGTCTTTTCTGATTCCACACAAATCTTAAAATAATTTGTTCCAACTCTCTGAAGAAAGTCCATGGTATTTTGATAGGGATTGCATTAAACGTGTAAATTGCCCTGGGTAACATTGACATTTTCACAATATTAATTCTGCCAATCCATGAGCATGGAATACTTTTCCATCTCTTTGTGTCTTCCTCAGTTTCTTTCAGAAGTTTTCTATAGGTTTTAGGGTATATATCCTTTACCTCTTTGGTTAGGTTTATTCCTAGGTATCTTATGCTTTTGGGTGCAATTGTAAATAGGATTGACTCCTTAATTTCTCTTTCTTCAGTCTCATTGTTAGTGTATAGAAATGCCACTGATTTCTGGGCATTGATTTTGTATCCTGACTTTAGCAGTTTCTTATAAACATATACTTATCACATAACCCAGCCGTCCTCCTCTCTGGTATTTAGCAAAGAGAAATGACCATTTATGTCCATAGAAAAACCTGTATGAAAACATTTGTAGAGGATTTACTCATACTCATCAAAAACTGGAAACAATCCAATGTCTATTAACTAGTGAATGGATAAACAACCTATGGTACCTCATACGATGAACCAGAAATCAGCAATAGGAGGTCCAGACAACACACAAGAAGGAATCTCAAATGTATTATGCAAACATGCTGTAGATATTAATCTTATTAAAGCTGCCCAGCTTTATTTTTTAAATTTTTTTAAAACCATTATCTTTTTTTTTAATTTTTATTTATTTATGATAGTCACAGAGAGAGAGAAAGAGAGAGGCAGAGACACAGGCAGAGGGAGAAGCAGGCTCCATGCACTGGGAGCCCGACGTGGGATTCGATCCTGGGTCTCCAGGATCGCGCCCTGGGCCAAAGGCAGGCGCCAAACAGCTGCGCCACCCAGGGATCCCTATTTTTAAAATTTTTTTTATTGGAGTTGAAGTTGCTAACATTTAGCATAACACCTAGTGCTCATTCCGCCAAGTACCCCCCTCAGAGCCCATCACCCAGTCACCCCAACCCTCCCGCCCCGCCCACCTCCCTTTCCACTACCCTTGTTCATTTCCCAGAGTTAGGTGTCTCTCATGTATTGTCACACTCAATATCTCTTTCTCTTTATTTTCTTTCACTAATATTCACATGCCTAGCTTTATTTCTTTTTAAATTAATTTTTATTGGTGTTCAATTTACCAACATACAGAAAAACACCCAGTGCTCATCCCGTCAAGTGTCCACCTCAGTGCCCATCACCCATTCCCCTCCAACACCCGCCCTCCTCCCCTTCCACCACCCCTAGTTCGTTTCCCAGGGTTAGGAGTCTTTATGTTCTGTCTCCCTTCCTGATATTTCCCAGCATTTCTTTTCCCTTCCTTTATATTCCCTTTCACTATTATTTATATTCCCCAAATGAATGAGAACATACACTGTTTGTCCTTCTCCGATTGACTTATTTCACTCAGCATAATACCCTCTAGTTCCATCCACGTTGAAGCAAATGGTGGGTATTTGTCGTTTCTAATTGCTGAGTAATATTCCATTGTATACATAAACCACATCTTCTTTCTCCATTCATCTTTTGATGGACACCGAGGCTCATTCCACAGATTGGCTATTGTGCCCATTGCTGCTAGAAACATCGGGGTGCAGGTGTCCCGACGTTTCATTCTGCAGTCATGAAGTCTCTTGAGTCTTTTATGGTTTTTTCTAGAGCCACCAGTAGCTGTATAATAGTGCTTCTGAATTGGCTTTCTGACATTGAATTGTAATCCAGATTTTGTAACTCTGTGGGAGAGAGGGCTGTTTCTGATTCTTTTTTTTGAGGTGAGGTTTTCCTTCTAGTCATTTTGCTCAGTGCAGAGCGGCCAAAAACAAGTTGTCCTGGGAAAAGGAGAAAAAGAGAGAGAAGGAAAGAAAAGAGAAAAAGAAAAAAGAGAAAGAAGGGGAAAAAAGTGGGGGAAAGAGAAAGAAAAAGAAAGGAAGGAGAGAAAAAGGGGGGTGGGATGGGGGAAGCAATCAGAAATCAAGAAGAAAGAGAAAAAAAAGCACAAAACAAAACAAAACAAAAAACAAACAAAAAAAACAAACAAAAAACCCCGGGGGAGAATCTTCCGATTCTGTATACTTTAAGTCCCTTGACTTCCCCTGGAACTGGTCCGTGTGGCTGGTCTTCTGGGGGAGGGGCCTGCTGTGCTGATTTTCAGGTGTTAGCACTTGGGGGAGCTGCTCTGCCCCTGCCTGGTGCAGGGCTCAGTGGGGGTTGCTCACCCCGTGAGGCCCCGGGAGGAAGCCACAGTGGCGGGGCGGCAGCTCTGGGAACCTGGAGTCAGCTCCCGCAGTAGCTCCGGGGCTCTCCGTCTGCAGAGCCTGGGGGCTCCCAGGCGGGGCCGCTGCTCTGCTCAGTTCCAGGCAGGAGCGTCCTTGCTGTCCTGGGCCCTCCTGGCCTCTGCCTGTCCTGGGGGGAGGCCGGATCCTGGCACATGCCCAGCTTTAAAAATAAATCGATTGGTGTCAAAATACTATCCTACGGTTTGTCACCCGCTCTAATTTTTCCCATTTTTGCTCCCTTCCCCTATAATCCCTTTCATATTTCTATAATCCCTGTAGGAGTGAAACTATAACATGATTGTCCTTCTCCGATTGACTTACTTCACTCAGCATAATACCCTCCAGTTCCATCCATGTTGATGCCAAAAATAAATAAATAAATAAATAAATAAGGCAGCTTAGCGCTGCCTTCAGCCCAGGGCCTGATCCTGGAGACCCGGGATCGAGTTCCACGTCGGTCTCCCTGCATGGAGCCTGCTTCTCCCTCTGCTTGTGTCTCTGCCTCTCTCTATGTCTATCATAAATAAATGAATAAATAAATAAATAAATAAATAAATTTAAAAAATAAAATAAACATATAATAAAAAATACATGGAAAGCCTTTATTTTTTAATAATAAATTTATTTTTAATTGGTGTTCAATTTGCCAATTTACAGAATAACACCCAGTGCTCATCCCATCAAGTGACCCCCTCAGTGCCTGCACCCATTCACCCTCACCCTCCGCCCTCCTCCCCTTCCACCACCCGTATTTCGTTCCCAGAGTTAGGAGTCTTCATGTTCTGTCTCCCTTTCTTTAAAAGTCGGACATTTTAAAACACTTCTCCTTCTCCTTGAATTCATATTTCCATTCCTAATACCCCACAGACTCTTACTCTAAAGCAATATAATCTTATGCTCAGGATCCCTGGGTGGCGCAGCGGTTTGGCGCCTGCCTTTGGCCCGGGGCCTGATCCTGGAGACCCAGGATCGAGTCCCACGTCAGGCTCCCCATACATGCAGCCTGCTTCTCCCTCTGCCTGTCTCTGCCTCCCTCTCTCTCTCTCTCTGTGTTACTATCATAAAAAATTAAAAAATAAAATAAAATAAAAAAATCTTATGCTCAAGAGTCTTTTATCACCACCTTTTCATACTGCTATGCAGTAAAAAAATGAGTATAGATTGAAATTTTAAGTTTTCATTTACTGGGACCAGAAGACTCTAGGAATAAAGTTTTTTCTTATGCATTGATTTTTCATTCCATTCATTATTAAAATAACAATAACACGATATACAAGTAAATACATTGAAATTATTGATCACCAAAATTTTATTGGTTAGCAAAATTCTATAGGTAATGCATCTCTTAGTGATAAGTAATTGCAGGGGAACAAAATTTTTGTTATAGGTATGTCATTTGGATTTTCCAACTTCTAGCACGCTGCCCCACCAAATCACATAATGCTCTCTAATAAAAAATTATTTTAATGATCTAAGTTAAATATTAAAACAGTTTAATTAAACCCCCTTTCGTATTTTATTAAGGCATAGAACTGGAAGCCTTATACTTGAAAAGAATTTATTTCCTAGTAATTAGGATGCTGCTCACAAATTGGTTGGTAGGCACTGAGCGGGGCACTTGACGGGATGAACACTGGATGTTATTCTGTATGTTGGCAAATTGAAAACCAATAAAAAAATCAATTTATTATTAAAAAAACAAATCAAAAGTGATTTTCTTCATTTTTGGAAGGTTTACCAAAAAGCCTTTGCCAATTGACTGGGTGGGGGACACTGAGGGGGGTACTTGACGGGATGAGCACGGGGTGTTATTCTGTATGTTGGCAAATTGAACACCAATAAAAAATAAATTTATTATTAAAAAAATTTTAAAAAGCCTTTACCAATATTTAATACATGTTCAATAATGTCATTAAGTATACCTGTTATTCTTTGATTTAGACACCTTATTGAATCTGATACACTCCATAAATGTTGGAAAGTTAACTCTGATAGACCTTTAATAGTATATATTTTATAAAATGCTTTATCTTATAACATGCTTTAAACACATTCAGAAATTTTTTAATGTATTTTTTATTGGAGTTCAATTTGCCAACATAAAGCATAACACCCAGTGCTCATCTCGCCAAGTGCCCCCCTCAGTGCCCATCACCCAGTCACCCCAATCCCCCACTCACCTCCCTTTCCACTGCCCCTTTTTTTAAAATGTATTTTTTATTGGTGTTGAATTTGCCAACCTATAGCATAACACCCAGTGCTCATCCCATCAAGTGCCACCCTCAGTGCCCGTCACCCAGTTACCCCCACCGCCCGCCCACCTCCCTTTCTACCACCCCTTGTTCATTTCCCAGAGTTAGGAGTCTCTCATGTTCTGTCTCCCTTTCTGATATTTACCACTCATTTTTTCTACTTTCCCCTTTATTCCCTTTCACTATTTTTTATATTCCCCAAGTGAATGAGACCATAAAATGTTTGTCCTTCTACAATTGACTTACTTCACTCAGCATAATACCCTCCAGTTCCATCCACATCGAAGCAAATGGTGGGTATTTGTCATTTCTAATGGCTGAGTAATATTCCATTGTATACAAAAACCACATCTTCTTTCTCCATTCATCTTTCATTGGACACCGAGGCTCCTACCACACTTTGGCTATTGTGGACATTGCTGCTAGAAACATCGGGGTGCAGGTGTCCCGACGTTTCACTGCATCTGTATCTTTGGGGTAAATCCCTAGCAGTGCAATTGCTGGGAGTAGGGCAGATCTATTTTTAACTCTTTGAGGAACCTCCACACAGTTTGCCAGAGTGGCTGCACCAGATCACATTCCCACCAACAGTGCAAGATGGTTCCCTTTTCTCCACATGGTCTCCAACATTTGTGGTTTCCTGCCTTGTTAATTTTCCCCATTCTCACTGGTGTGAGGTGGTATCTCATCGTGGTTTTGATTTGTATTTCCCTGATGGCAAGTGATGCGGAGCATTTTCTCATGTGCTTGTTGGCCATGTCCATGTCTTCTTTGGTGAAATTTCTGTTCATGTATTTTGCCCATTTCATGATTGGATTGTTGTTTCTTTGGTGTTGAGTTTAATAAGTTCTTTATAGATCTTGGAAACTACCCCTTTATC
The DNA here is from genome assembly GCF_018345385.1 of Vulpes lagopus. Taxonomy (NCBI): domain Eukaryota; kingdom Metazoa; phylum Chordata; class Mammalia; order Carnivora; family Canidae; genus Vulpes; species Vulpes lagopus. The sequence goes on from NC_054841.1 coordinate 14,892,744, forward strand.
TGATAGATTGTTTGCAAATATTTTCTCCCATTCTGTAGGTTGTCTTTTAGTTTTGTTCACTGTTTCTTTTTTATATAAATTTTTTTTATTTTTATAAATTTATTTTTTATTGGTGTTCAACCTGCCAACATATAGAATAACACCCAGTGCTCATCTTGTCAAGTGCCCACCTCAGTGCCTGTCACCCAGTCACCCCCAACCCCTGCCCACCTCCCCTTCCACCACCCCTAGTTCGTTTCCCAGAGTTAGGAGTCTTTCATGTTCTGTCTCTCTCTTTCTGATATTTCCCACTCATTTTTCTCCTTTCCCTTTATTCCCTTTGTTCACTGTTTCTGTTGTTCTGCAGAAGCTTTTTATCTTGATGAGTCCCAATAATTCATTTTTGCTTTTGTTTCCCTTGCCTTCATGGATTTATCTTGCAAGAAGTTGCTATGGCCAAGTTCAAAAAGGGTGTTGCCTGTGTTCTTCTCTAGGATTTTGATGGATTCTTGTAGCACATTTAGATCTTTCATCCATTTTGAGTTTATATTTAGAAATTTTTTTGAAGCCACAGATTTAACTCCCTATATTTATGGAAAATGTTCAATGAATCAGCTAATTGGCAAAGTCCGTCTTCAATTAGCCAAATTAGACCACTTTATCCCACAAGATGACTGACTTCACTTTTCAATTGATATGAATGTTTTAATGTACATCCCTGTGGATATATGCTATTGTCCTTGGGATTTCTAACTTTAAAAGAGTGAGCTAAAGGCATAACGACATACTATGACTTTGACACCTGAGTGAAACAAGGTACTGTCCCCTTAGTATTTCCTATCCACATATTTTTTTTGCTTTGCTCCCAGGGAAGCATACTCAGGAAAATACATTTTCAAATTGTTCCTTTGTTTAGAACTCAGTTTTTATACTTCCAACACATATAAGAGACTCTTAACTCTGGGAAACGAACTAGGGGTGGTGGAAGGGGAGGTGGGCGGGGGTTGGGGGTGACAGGGTGACTGGCACTGAGGTGAGCACTTGACGGGATGAGCACTGGGTGTTATTCTATATGTTGGCAAATTGAACACCAATAAAAAAATAAATTTATAAAAAAATAAGAGATAGGTAAAGCATATGCTTCCATCCCCACCTTTCTTAGAAGCAGCACGGGACATTCTGAGAGACAGAAGAGGAGAAAGGCAGGCTGCAGGCTATTTTTCAGGCAGACCAACTTCAAGAAACAATAAATGTGGAGTTTAAGAACCAGGACATCATGTCCTTAAACCTGTTTGTGCCTCTGGAAAATCTATCTGTGCCCTCTGGAGTAGGGGAATGCCAGCATGCAGCATGGACAGGACTGACTGAGTTGACCTCATTTTTCAAATGGGTAGACTGAAATAAAAGTAGCCCAAATTGATATGCTGAATTAATGGTAGAACTTTGGCTTTGATCAAGGTCTCTTCATTTCTGGCTCATTGTTGTTCCTACAGGATGTTCGGGTCATGCCTCCCACATCTGTTCCAGTCCCCAGGGCCACTGAACCAGTAAGCCACATGCGTTTGCTTGTTCCCCACAGGACACATGTTTTGTAGTCTCTTGCCCAAAGAAATACCCCTCCAGAATGAATTCACTGTTTTATGGTTGCTAGATTTAGCACATAAAAATATTATATGACCAACTAAATTTATTTATTTATTTATTTATTTTTAAATTTTTATTTATTTATGATAGTCACAGAGAGAGAAAGAGAGAGAGGCAGAGACATAGGCAGAGGGAGAAGCAGGCTCCATGCATCGGGAGCCTGATGTGGGATTCGATCCCGGGTCTCGAGGATCGCGCCCTGGGCCAAAGGCAGGCGCCAAACCGCTGCGCCACCCAGGGATCCCTGACCAACTAAATTTAATGTCAGATAAATACTGAATCGTTTTTAGTGTAATTACAGTGTTTATATTTCATGGGATATACTACTAAAAATTCTAACTGAATACTCTACATTATATTTGGCTATCCGATTGATCTGCATCTTTCCTTTCCTTCCACCCAAATCCCTGGAGATCTGCTTCCAACAAAGAGACTACAGGCTAATCTGATGAACTACTACTCAAGACTGGGTTAACAGGTATAAAACATCAAACCCAAAGAGTGATTTGATTTAAGAATTTAAGACTCCACGATATGTTGGCAAATAGATCTCCAATAAAAAAATACATATAATTTTTAAAAAGTGAAAAAAAAAAAGAATTTAAGACACCATAGGGCCTTGGCTAATCTTCCCAGGGAAGAGAAATAATGATATGCCGAGATGATTATGGGAAATTCAAGAGCTAAAAAGATAATAGGCACCTTTTCTTTGACATTCAGTAAATTATTTGTTTACTTCCTAAAATATATTAAGTACTAATTATGCCAGTTGCCTTGCTTTCCACAAGAGTTCAGTTAATTCTCATGTCTATGATGTAGGTGTGTTACTATTTCCTTCAAGGGAAACTGAGGTGTGGGACACCTGGCTGGCTCAGACAGAGGACTATGTGCCTCTTGTATTTGGCCTTATGTGTTCAATCCCTACATCAGGTATAGAGACTAGTTAAAACTAAAATCTTGAAAAGAAGATTCTTGTTTTTTCTCTTGTTGATATGATCTATCACCTTGATTGTTTTACGAGTTTTTTTAATAATAAATTTATTTTTATTTGTGTTCAATTTGCCAACATATAGAATAACACCCAGTGCTCATCCCATCAAGTGCCCCCCTCAGTGCCCATCACCCAGTCACCCCCACCACCACTATCCTCCCCTTCCACCACCCCTAGTTCATTTCCCAGAGTTAGGAGTCTTCATGTTCTGTCTCCCTTTCTGATATTTCCTACCCATTTCTTCTCCCTTCCCTTCTATTCCCTTTCACTATAATTTATATTCCCCAAATGAATGAGACCATATAATGTTTGTCCTTCTCTGATTGACTTACTTCACTCAGCATAATACCCTCCAGTTCCATCCACATCGAAGCAAATGGTGGGTATTTGTCCTTTCCAATGGCTGAGTAATATTCCATTGTATACATAAACCACACCTTCCTTATCCATTCATCTTTGGATGGACCCCGAGGCTCCTTCCACAGTTTGGCTATTGTGGACATTGCTGCTATAAACATCGGGGTGTAAGTGTCCCGGCGTTTCACTGAATCTGTATCTTTGGGGTAAATCCCAGCAGTGCAATTGCTGGGTCGTAGGGCAGGTCTGTTTTTGAATCTTTGAGGATCCTTCACACAGTTTTCCAGAGTGGCTGCACCAGTTCACATTCCCACCAACAGTGTATGAGGGTTCCCTTTTCTCCACATGGTCTCCAACATTTGTGGTTTCCTGCCTTGTTAATTTTCCCCATTCTCAATGATGTGAGGTGTTATCTCATTGTGGTTTTGATTTGTATTTCCCTGATGGCAAGTGATGCAGAGCATTTTCTCATGTGCTTGTTGGCCATGTCTATGTCTTCCTCTGTGAGATTTCTGTTCATGTCTTTTGCCCATTTCATGTTTGTATTGTTTGTTTCCTTGGTGTTGAGTTTAATAATTTCTTTATAGATCTTGGAAACTAGCCCTTTATCTGATATGTCATTTGCAAATATCTTCTCCCATTCTGTAGGTTGTCTTTTAGTTTTGTTGACTGTATCCTTGCGAGTTTTGAACCAACCTTGCATCCCGGGGATAAATCCCACTTGGCCATGGAGAATACTCTTCTTAATGTACCATTGGATCCTATTGGCTAGTATCTTACTGAGAATTCTTGCATCTTTGTTCATCAGGGATATTGGTCTATAAATCTGATTTTTGGTGGGGTCTTTGGCTTTGGAATTAGGGTGATGCTGGCTTCATAAAATGAGTTTGGAATTATTCTGTCCCTTTCTATCCTTTGGAACAGCTTTAGTAGAGTAAGTATTATTTCCTCTCTAAACATTTGATAGAATTCTCCCGGGAAGCCATCTGGCCCTGGACTTTTGTGTCTTCGAAGGATTAAAACAATCAACGTGATAGATCACATCAACAAGAGAAAAAACAAGAACCATATGATCCTCTCATTAGATGTAGGTGTCTTTGAAAAAATACATTTGAAAAAGTACAGCATCCATTCCTGATCAAAACTCTTCAGAGTGTGGGGATATAGGGAATATTCCTCAGCATCTTAAAAGTCATCTATGAAAAGCCCACAGCAAATATAATTCTCAGTGGGGAAACACTGAGAGCCTTTGTCCTAAGATCAGGAATGCAACAGGGATGTCCACTCTTACCACTGTTATTCAACATGGTACTAGAAGTCCAGCGTCAACAACCACAATGAGATACCACATCACACCAGTGAGAATGGTGCAAAAAATTTTTTTCTAGTCACACATTTAGATCTTTCATCCATTTTGAGTTTATTTTTCTGTATGGTGTAAGAGAATGGTCTAGTTTTCATTCTTCTGCATGTGGCTGTCCAGTTTTCCCAATACCATTTATTGAAGAGACTGTCCTTTTTCCAGTGGCTAGTCTTTCCTGCTTTGTCGAATATTAGTTGACCATAGAGTTGAGGGCCCATTTCTGGTATCTCTATTCTGTTCCATTGATTATGTGTCTATTTTTGTGCCAGTACCACTCTGTCTTGATGAACACAGCTTTGTAGTACAACCTGAAATCTGGCATTGTGATGCCCCTGGCTCTGGTTTTCTTTTTTCAATAATCCTCTGGCTATTCGGGTCTTTTCTGATTCCACACAAATCTTAAGATGACTTGTTCCAACTCTCTGAAGAAAGTCCATGGTATTTTGATTGGGATTGCATTGAACATGTAAATAGCCCTGGGTAGCATAGACATTTTCACAATATTAATTCTGCCAATCCATGAGCATGGAATATTTTTCCATTTCTTTGTGTCTTCCTCCATTTCTTTCAGAAGTTTTTTGTAGTTTTTAGGATATAGATCCTTTACCTCTTTGGTTAGGTTTATTCGTAGGTATCTTATGCTTTTGGGTGCAATTGTAAATGGGATTGACTCCTTAATTTCTCTTTCTTCAGTCTCATTGTTAGTGTATAGAAATGCCACTGATTTCTGGGCATTGATTTTGTACTTGCCACACTGTGGAATTGCTGTATGAGTTCTATCAATCTTGGGGTGGAGTCAGGGATATTGGTCTATAATTCTCCCTTTTGGTGGGGTCTTTGTCTGGTTTTGGAATGAAGGTGATGCTGGCCTCATAGAACGAGTTTCAAAGTATTCCATCCTTTCCTATCTTTCAGAACAGCTTTAGTAGAATAGGTATGTTACTTCTTCAAATGTTTGCTAGAATTCCCCTGGGAAGTCATCTGGCCCTGGACTTTTGTCTCTTGGGAAGTTCACTGCTTCAATTTCCTCCCTGGTGTTCAGGTTTTCAGATTTTCTAATTTCTTCCTGTTCCAGTTTTGGTAGTTTGTAGTTTTCCGGAAATACACCCATTTCTTCTAGATTGCCTGATTTATTGGCGTATAGTTGCTCATAATATGTTTTTTAAATTGTTTGTATTTCCTTGGTATTGGTTGTGATCGCTCCTTTTTCATTCATGATTTTATTAACTAGAGTCTTTTCTCTTTTGTTTTTAATAAGGCTGCCTAATGGTTTATCTATCTTATTAATTTTTTCAAAAAACCAACTCCTGGTTTTGTTGATCTGTTCCTTAGTTCTTCTGGTCTCTAATTCATGGAGTTCTGCTCGAAACTTTATTAACTCTCTTCTTCTGTTGGGTGTAGGTTTTATTTGCTGTTCTTTCTCCAGTTCCTTTAGGTGCAAGATTAGCTTGTGTATTTGAGGTTTTTTTCCAGTTCTTTGAGGGATGATTGTATTGTGATATATTTCCTTCTCAGGACTGCTTTTGCTATATCCCAAAATTTTGAACGGTTGTATCATCATTCTCATTAGTTTCCATAAATCTTTTTAATTCTTCTTTAATTCCCTGGTTGACCTTTTCATCTTTCAGCAGGATGGTCCTTAATCTCCACGTGTTTGAGGTCCGTCCAAACTTCTTGTGATTTAGTTCTAATTTCAAGGCATTATGGTCTGAGAATATGCAGAGGACGATCCCGATCTTTTGGTATCGGTTCAGACCCGATTTGTGACCCAGTATGTGGTCTATTCTGGAGAAAGTTCCATGTGCACTTGAGAAGAATGTGTATTCAGTTGAGTTTGGATGTAAAGTTCTGTAGATATCGGTGAAATCCATCTGGTCCAGTGTATCATTTAAAGCTCTCGTTTCTTTGGATATGTTGTGCTTAGAAGACCTATTGAGTATAGAAAGAGCTAGACTGAAGTCACCAAGTATAAGTTTATTATTATTTAAGTATTTCTCCACTTTGCTTATTAATTTATTTAAATATTTGGCAGCTCCCACATTCGGGGCATATATTGAGGATTGTTAAATCCTCTTGTTGGATAGATCCTTTAAGTATGAGATAGTGTCCCTCTTCATGTCTCACTACAGTCTTCGGGGTAAATTTTAGTTAATCTGATATAAGGATGGCTACCCCTGCTTTCTTTTGAGGACCATTTGAATGGTAAATGGTTCTCCAACCTTTTATTTTCAGGTTGTAGGTGTCCTTCTGTCTAAAATGAGTCTCTTGTAGACAGCAAATAGATGGGTTCTGCTTTTTTATCCAGTCTGAAACCCTGCGCCTTTTGATGGGGTCATTAAGCCCGTACACGTTCAGAGCTACTATTGACAGATATGAGTTTCGTGTCATCATGATATCTATTCAGTCCTTGTTTTTGTGGATTGTTCCACTGAACTTCTTCTTAAAGGGGAATTTTAAGAGTCCCCCTTAAAATTTCTTGCAGAGCTGGTTTGGAGGTCACATATTCTTTCAGTTCCTGCCTGTCTTGGAAGCTCTTTATCTCTCCTTCCATTTTGAATGAAAGCCTTGCTGGATAAAGTATTCTTGGTTGCATGTTCTTCTCATTTAGGACCCTGAATATATCCTGCCAGCCCTTTCTGGCCTGCCAGGTCTCTGTGGAGAGGTCTGCTGTTACCCTAATACTCCTCCCCATAAAAGTCAGGGATTTCTTGTCTCTTGCTGCTTTAAGGATCTTCTCTTTATCTTTGAAATTTGCAAGCTTCACTATTAAATGTCGAGGTGTTGAACGGTTTTTATTGATTTTAGGGGGGGATCTCTCTATTTCCTGGATCTGAATGCCTGTTTCCCTTCCCAGATTAGGAAAGTTTTCAGCTAGGATTTGTTCAAATACATATTCTGGCCCTCTGGCCCTTTTGGCGTCCTCGGGAACCCCAATTAAATGTAGGTTTTTCTTCCTCAGGCTGTCATTTATTTCCCTTAATCTATCCTCATGGTCTTTTAATTGCCTGTCTGTTTTTTCCTCAGTTTCCCTCTTTGCCATCAATTTGTCTTCTATGTCACTCACTCGTTCTTCTACCTCGTTAACCCTCGTCATTAGGACTTCTAGTTTGGATTGCATCTCATTCAATTGATTTTTAATTTCTGCCTGATTGGATCTAAATTCTGCAGTCGTTAAGTCTCTTGAGTCCTTTATGCTTTTTTTCTAGAGCCACCAGTAGCTGTATAATAGTGCTTCTGAATTGGCTTTCTGACATTGAATTGTAATCCATATTTTGTAACTCTGTGGGAGAGAGGACTGTTTCTGATTCTTTCTTTTGAGGTGAGGTTTTCCTAGTCATTTTGCTCAGTGCAGAGTGGCCAAAAACAAGTTGTATTGGGAAAAGGAGAAAAAGAGAGGAGAGAAAGAAGGAAAGAAAAAGGAAAAAAGGAAGAAAAAAAGAAAAAAAGAGAGAAGAAAAAGAGAAAGAAAAAGGAAGGGGAAAAAAGGGTGGGGTAAGCAAAAAGAAATCAAAAAGCAAAGCAAAACAAAACAAAACAAAAAACAAACAAACAGAAAAAAACCACGGCGTAGTATCTTTTTTTTTCCTGTATACTTTTAAGTCCCTTGACTTACCCTGGAACTTGTTCGTCTAGTTGGTCTTCTGGGGGAGGGGTTTGTTGTGCTGATTTTCAGGTATTAGGACTTGGGGGAGCTGCTCAGCCCCCTGCCTGGTGCAGGGCTCAGTGGGGGTTGTTTACCCTCTGAGGCCCCAGGAGGAACAACCGGAGTGGCGGCGGCCAGCTCTGGAGCCCTGACGTCAGCCCCTGCAGTAACTACAGAGCTCTTGGTCTGCAGGGGCCTGGATGCTCCCGGGCAGGGTCGCTGATCTGCTCAGCTTGGGGCAGGAGAGTCCTTGCGGTCCTGGGCCCTCCCGGCCTCTGCCTGTTCGGGGGGGAGTCCGGATCCTGGGCTGTGTCCCGGCGCCCAGTGCTCCCGCGCCTGCGCTGTTGGATTCGCGCTCCCGGCCGCGCAGCCGCCTCTCAGGAGCCGCCGCCCGAACCCTCCGAGCTGCTCCCAGAGCCCCGCAGCCCCCTCTGCAAGGAGCCTCTTCCTCTGCAGGAGCCACCTCCGAGCTGCTCCCGGGACACGCAGCCCCCTCCGGAGAGCCGCCGCCCGAGCCCCTCCGAGCTGCTCCCGGGTCCAGCCGTGCGCGCTGCAGCCCTTAGGGAACTCGGCGCACTCTCCCCGGGGCGCAGGTGCCTGTTAGTGTCCCAGGAAGCCTGAGGGCATCCCCGCCCTCCTGGGGTCCTGCTCCAACTCCCTGCGAGCTCCTTTCCTCCCAGGAAGATTGGTGAAGCTCCTGCTTCTCCTGGACGGTGCTTTCCTGTCCTGGGGACACTCGCCCCGGCCTTAGCCTGTCTCCTGGCGGGGCCCCTCCCCCCTTGGATGCCTTTTATTTCTTTATTTCTTTTTCCCCCCGGTCTTCCTACCTTGATAGAAGTGCGAACTCTTCTCACTGTAGCATTCCAGCTTTCTCTCTTTAAATCTCAGGCCGAATTCGTAGATTTTCAGGATGATTTGAAGGTTATCTAGGTAATTTGGTGGGGACAGGTGATTTGGAGACCCTACTCCTCTGCCATCTTGCCCCTCCTTATAGGGTTAGTTTGCCCACTGTCATTCCCAGGTCAACCCCAGACATGAGTGGACACCTTTTCCTTGCTCCACTGATGACAAGAGAATGATGGTATGAGATCTTCAGGAGGGCCTGAGTATTTCCCCCTGAGTCTTAGAGTACCAGGAGCAAAAAATCCCAGGTGACCTTGGGTGAAGAAAAGAATGCCTCATCTTCCTTCTGGTGTTATCCAAGCCTTGCTTCTGATACTCCCAGAGCACTCCATACACAGATGACCCTTCCCTACTCACCTGACACCCATTTCAACATGTCTTTTCTTTGTCCTTATGTCCTTTTAAATTCTGTGATGTGAAGAACTGATAATGCCTTGCCATGTTACCTCTCTCAGACTAAACACATCTCAAAAACAGCACTTGACAGGATGAGCACTGGGTGTTATTCTGTATGTTGGCAAATTGAACACCAATAAAAAATAAATTTATTATTTAAAAAAATTTAAAAAATAAAATCTGAAAAAAAAAACAGCAAGAGAGAGAGAGAGAGAGAGAGAGAGAGAGAGAGAGAGAGAGAGACGGAGGCAGAAAAGAAGGGAAACAGAAAGAGAGAAAGGCAGAGAATGTTGTTATGCCCAGGAAGGGACCTATGTTGGTGGAACTTCAGATACTGTGTAAGGGGTAGAGTCTTTTCCAGATTTCCTGAAACCATAATACGTGGCTAAGAGTAAAGACTTGTAGCAATGTCTTCATTTTTGTCTCCTCTAATCCTGCATCCTCCCCACATTTTACAACAGTGCCTGGGCTGTTCAGTAATGACAATTATGGCCCCAAATCGAAGGACACTGATTTTTGGTCCTGGCTAGTAACCTATCACTGTAGCTGTGTCTTGGAGCCTTAGTTTCCTCATCTAGAAAATGGAAACGATACAACCTACTGGCAACTTTGGTGTCACTGTGAGGATTAGATAAGATCAGGTGAAGTTTATCCATGAAGTGGCAAGGCATGGTCAAAAATAGTGCTTAGAGTTGATTCTGAGTTCATGTGGTGGATCCCCCCACTTGCCAGCTGTGCCTCTTGGCTCAGTCATGGAACCTCACTGAGCGTTATTCTGTTTTACTTTTGTTCTGTTTTTTAGTTCTTTCATTGTTTCGGTTATGATTTTAGTTTTAAGTAATCTCTACATCCAACTGGGGGTTATACTCACAAGCCTGAGATCAAGAGTCATACAGTCTTCCACCTGAGCCAGCCAGATGTCCTGCACCTCAGTTATCCCCCCATTTGCTCTTGTAAAGAATGTATATTCCCCAGTAATTCTGAATTCTTTTTGATACACATCAGTCACTTGTTATTTGTATTGTTCAAATCTTCTAGATCCTTCCTGAGTTTGTTGTATTTTGTTTTGTTTTGTTTTGTCTTCCTACTCTATTGGTTACTGGAAAGTGTGTGAAAATTGTCTGCTGGTCAGTTATGCTTCTGGCAATGGCAGGCCAGTTGACTTTGCATTCCAAGAATGCAAAATGAGATCTCCTGCGGTCTCCCAGCCCCACATTTGGATACTGGTCACCTCCCAATTCTTCTTCCAGGATGGGTTAACCTGGACTTTGAAGTGAGACACCCAAGAGCAAGGGCTCAGTGTATTGCTTAATGTACCTACTGGTTAAGAATGTCCTATCTCCCTGGTGGCTCCAGAGTCTTTCTCAACTGCTTCTTTTTGTTAATTGCTTAGCAGGAAACAGTTTATTGGTTTTGTCCTAAGGCAATCACCCCCTGCTAGTCCAGGAGAACACTATGGACCTGTCCTCTTTCGCCCATCTCAGCTATCACTCTTTCTGCACAGTGCCCCTCCCCAACCCTATATGCCACCAGAACCCCTATTTCAAGCACATCTCTGGTTCCTAACATATATGCATTTCAGGAAACTCAAGTACAGGGGCATGTAGACAATGAGGTCTACATATCTATTTGTCTTCAATCTGCTGAGTGGACGTGAGTAGGTTCAGCCACCTGTCTGTGCCTATTGGTTTTCCCTAGTTAATTTTAGCAGGTGTGTGCTGCAGTATTCATGGGTTTAACAACAGAGATCAAAAACTAGAGTTGGCAAGTTACTAGGGTAGGGTCATAGAGCCCATAATCCAGTCTTGCCCACAACTTCATCTGTGGTGTCGGGGACAGGAGGAAGATTTGATATCAACCTGTTATATCCTTCAAATTCCCTTACTTCTCCCGCCAGTGTATATTTAATCCTGTCATGGAGGAAAACTAACTTTCATTTCAGTTACCCCAATTCCTCCCTACCCCTCAAGGTAGGATCAAGCATCTCTTCTTCCAGTAAATCTGATACCACGACACACATACTGATCTCTCTGTACTTATACCTTAAGGCACTAACTATATATCCCATTTATCCCTTTTTGCCACAAAAAGGGGGTCTTTCAAAACCATGGAAAACCACTGTGCTTCTGGGATTCTGGTTTCTGCTTGTTTGGGTCATAAGACTTGGCGCATATGCCAACAGAGAGTTAGTCACACACCTCTGCACATGAGAAGTTGTCCTTGCCATGAGCCTGAGCACAATGTAGATTCTCTATAACCTTCTAAAGTTTGCCTCTTCTTCCTAGGAGTATTCACACTTGAATCTTCAAGTTCAATTCCTATAGATTCAAGTGATTGAGTAAATAATGCTGACAAATATGGCATTATTTGAGCACTGGGTGCTATATGCATCTGATGAATCATGAAACTGTACCTCTGAAGCTAATAATGCACTGTATATCAATTAATTGATTTGAAAGAAAAGAAAGAGGAAGATGAGAAGAAAAGAAAGAATAGAAATGAAAGAGCTTAATCAAGGCCTCATTACAAGTTATAGTAATAAAAAAGTTCTTTCTGAAAATATAAAACAAATATCAAAAACAAAAACAAAAAAAAGTGGCATTGTCTGAGAGGGCTTGGATAGGCCAATGGCATTTCCTTTCAATTCTAGACTGTGGGTGCTATCATCTATAAAAAAGATTGTACTTCCCTGGATTAGTTAAAAGGTGGCCACTTGTGGGGACCTACTAGAATCACAGGCCTGAAATAAGGAAAGAAAGGCTGCACCAAGAAATTCTGGGAAACCCAGAGGTATGGTGTTTCCTATAGCCAAAAGAACATCCCACACATAAGCAGTTTTTCCTCAGAGATGATAGTCAATGAACAAAGAGAGTCCAGGAGTCTTAGCTAATAAGTTCAATCTTCTTTTTTTTCAGTTCAATCTTCTGAATGGTGAGAGGGCAGAGAAATCCACAGGGAGGCAGGGGTTAGGGGCTTAAGGTGGAGGGAGCTAATGGTAGTGGGACTACAGAAGAAGAGTCAGATGTTCTGGGTTACTGCCACTGTTTATTTGTGAAGGAGTAGAGGTTGATAATACAATGGTTCAGAGAAGAGGGTTGGCAAGTAGGGGAGATGTTGCCCTCCCCTGCCCTCCAACCCCCCAAATGAGACAAGACAATGGTCCCACTGATTATCAGGGAGTATTAATCTGATGCTCCTTGAACATCTCTACCGGAGTCCAAGGGAACAGCATTAGACACCACTGTGCTTCAGGGGTTGTTGTTTGCAGTGCTGGTCTCTGGAAGCAAAAAGGGGTAGATATTCAGTGATCACAGTTGGCTGAAACACAGTTCTTTGAGAGTGAGAGTAACAGATCCTCCCAAACCCCAGGGGCAGGATATTTTCTGTGGTTTAGGAGATGCCCACACAAGGCTTCCCTCAGGCTATATGTATTAAGTCCAGTGAGTCCAGGCAATATGTATTAAGTCAGGAGTCCAGATCTCCTGAGTTTTGGATAAGTCAGCAGCCTTGAAAGTGAGCAATAAAAATGGGCTTGGACTGGGAGGAAGGGGTGGAGATCTCCATGTTGGAACGGGTACTGAGACTAGGGAGGGATAGTATCCTTTGACTTTCCCTCACGTTTAGGGGTTCCGTGGTCTTTCAAAACCAAATGGCAAAAGAGGGGTGATTCTTATATCTTACCAGGTCCTCGGATTTTCATGCAGATGTTTCCACAGATGGACAAGCAGCATATACTGTCAGTATTACAACCTGAATAAGAGTTGCAGTGTTGCCTGCAATCATAGTAGTTGGGCAGGTTCGGGCAATATGATAGTACATCTTTGGGGTTAACTAGGAAGGAACACATAAGCAGTGACTTCAAGAAGAGGAAGAGATTTTTCTCACTATTATCAGCCCCTGTATGTCCCCAGCACCACCTCCATTGGTTTCTCTTCTTCTTTTCCCTGCCTAGGGATCTGGGAGGCCTTTTCCATTCCCAGAGTCAAAATCCAGATCTCACCCCTTAACAAACCCAGCAACCATGAGGCCACCTCCATGGAATTCAACATCACATGACCTGAGTCCTGAAACCAGTTCTCAGAACAAAGAGGCCCAAGAGATCCTCTGGTCTCCTGCTCTCATTTTACGGAGTGAGAGGAACAGGGTCCCAAAGGAGAGGAAGAACTGTCTCATTCTTTTCTCTGTCTGGCTGAGACAACCCTCCAAACCTAGCTGTCCCTCAGAAACCTTTGCCAGCCAGTATGGATTCACTACTCTCCCCTCATTTCTGCTAACTTCAATTCTTTTACCCCAGCCATTCCAAACTTCTCTTGGTCAAGATCCATTTCAGTTCTCTTCCCCACACCCAATGTTCTAAAATACTCAATTCGGTAAAGAAAAGGCATATTTCAAGAAATAATTAGTCTCCCGTGCTCAATTTGTTGCTCATCCTTGGAACTCCTGAGAGGAGGATGCAAACTCCTGGTGGTTCAACCTAGGCACTCTCCATGCAGCCTTCCATGGCTACAGGTCCTCCTCAACAAAAACACCATGTAGTACCACAGTCCCCACAACATACAGAAAAACATCATTACTTGTCACATCAGGAGTCCCTCAAACTTGAGAACTGCACATTCAGCTTTCCTCAGGTATCTTGGCTTAAAAAAAGAACCAACATTTTCATTATGCCAGTACCTGACTCCTTGTTTTCTAGCCCCTCTTCAGTTTGAAGCTCCACCAAAATACCTACTGAAATCTGGATGATAAGTTACTTTCCTGGTTTTTTCTCTCATATTTCCTGTCACTGGCATGATGACCAGGCAGTAGAGTGTCACCAGCTGGAGAAACAACCACTTCATGATGTTAACTCTGGATGTCTGAGTGTGAACCTGGCAGCAGACCCAGTATTTTACCAGGTCCTGCAGGGGGTAGTGAAGGGCTTTGGGGTGTGGAGTTTGGAGAACATGTGACTGGTCTCTCACTGCCCCACCTGGTTCTGCTTCATCTCCTCCAGGCACCACTCCTTGGCTGGGCACTGCCATCTCTTGAGGTACTTTTCTTGTCTTATGCTTTCTACTCCTCTCATTGCAGAAATTAATTCTCCATAATTTTATCATTATTTAATTTAGAGATTTGAAAAACACAAAAGCACAAAGAAAACTAATCAGATATAATCAGTTATCCACTACCTAGATAGATAATAATGTCATTTGTCTTTCATGAAAGATATCTTTAGAGTTGAACCCCCCAAATCATACATATTTATTATTGAAGTGTTTTGGTATACTTTAAAAGCTATTTAAGAATATCAGTAAATGGGGGTACCTGAGTGGCTCAGTTGGTTGAGTGTCTGTTTTCAGCTTAGGCCCTTATCTCAAGGTCCTGATATCAGAGTCCTGTTATGGAGCCACTTGCTGGGCTCTCTACTCAGCAATGAGTCTGCCTCTCCCTCTCTCTCTCTGCTCCCCCCCACCTGCCAATGCCCTATCTCCCTTAAATAAATATAGAATATAGTCTTTTCAAAAAAAGGCTGTCTATAAATGTGAGTTAATTAAAATTTAAAAATCACCAGAGACTTTTAAAAATTGATTATAAAATTTGAAATGGACAACTTTTTCTAAGCCTGAATTTCCCCAACATTTTCTGGGTTCCACAAGAATTAGCTCTTAAATGATACCAGCATATTTCATATTTAAATGATACTGAATTTACACTTTGAAAAATAAAAAAATAAAGGATACTGAATTTAGTTTTTGTAGATACAATATTTCTATATCATTCAATTTCATTAAGGTACTCTTTGGGAGTGACATCAGCAAGATGGCTGAATAAGACTCCCGTCTTGACCCCCGCCCCCATACACAACATGCAACATTTGGAATCCACTCACAGACAAAAGTACCTTTGTGGAAGCTGTGGATCCAGCACCATATGCCAAGGGACCCAAGAGGAGTCTCAGCCATGGGTTGGGTCATAGGCATGGAGATTTCAGCCTTGGCATGGGACCCTGAAGTGGCCTGAGAACTGGCTCTATTCCTCCTCAGCCACAGTCCAGGAGCCACTGGAGAACACTCATTTAGACAACAACCTGCAGGTGACAGAGCTTTGTGGAAGTCCAGGCTTGTAACAGGGAAGTTCCACCACACTGATGGAGAAAAAAAAAATCCAAGTGTGGATGGAATGGAGAGGTTATAAGTAACAGTTTGACTCTACACACTTCACACCTACCCAGATTTAAAAAAAAATATTTTCTAAAGAACTGTGAATGGAAAAATGTTTAAGTTGTCTGTGCATCCAGGTGAGAGGATATATAGTCACTGCATCAAACTTAAGCTCATTTCATGCTTACATCATTTACACATATTATGCATTATCAGTATCTTCCCCAGATTGCTAACTGAAATACTTTCTTAAAAAGTAAAACCTTATGAATGAGATTGGCATGAGGCAACAACAACTCTGCCTTTCCTGGTGACCTCCCATAACTGGCTGGCTCCTTCCTTTCCACATCTTTTGTCTTTAGCTGAGGATGATATTTAAAGAGATGACTAGAGCCATTTCAGGGAGCTACTCAGTTTTCCTTGTCTGTCTCATGTTACTGTAGATACGCATTTAGTTCACTTCTGTTTTTTTTTTTTTTTTTAACTCCTCCTAATCTTTTATTGCAGAGGTCCCAGCTAGGAACCCAGAAGGATAGAGAGAAACTACTTTCCCTTCCCCATAATACCCAAGATACCCAAAGGGACAACACTTTCCTTCTGTATCCTTCCTTTGGGGGTCTCTAACCTCTTATTCTTCTCTACTATTTTTGTTGGAAGGAATAGCCACTTCACTCAATAGAACTCCAAGTGCTCCTTATCTCTGAAGATCAAGACAAAGCCCCACTCCTGCAGGATGGTTCCCTGAGCCCCCCAGTCCTTGTGCCTTTTTCTTACCCTGAGTTCTAAGGCACTAACCAGTGTTCTGGTAGGCCTTAGTCCCTTACCTGGCCTCGGTCTATCCTATATCCCATTGTGGAACCTTTCCATGGGCTCTATAGTTGATAAGTGTGAGGTGCTGACTCATCCCATCTAAATGAGAATATCTCATTCTCTAGACCAGGCAGAGGCACAGATATGAACACGTTGTAGGGACTTTATAATCCCCTCATCCAAGGGAAGTTACATCATTAAAATGACCTTCAAGATACTAATGGTAGAAATTCAAATATATACTAGGGGAACAGTATGGGCTGTAAAGCCTGCCTCACATTACCACAGGATATGAGTATTATTACCAGATAAAACTGCCAGGCATACAGGGACACCTGGGTGGCTCAGTGGTTGAGTGTCTGCCTTCAGCTCAGGGTGTGATCCCCAGGTTCCAGGAGGCTGCTTCTCCTTCTGCCTGTGTCTCTATCTCTGTGTGTCTCTCATGAATTAATAAATAAAATCTTTTTAAAAAGCTTCCAGGCAGACAAAACAGGCAGGAGTAGGAAGATACTGGGATGCCAGAATGAAGAATCATTTTGGAAGCTCAGGGTGCCAACCCTGAGGGCAGGAACCCTTTCTCTATGATAGGGGTTGCCAGCTTCTTACCATAGGGGTACTTGTTCAATTGGACAGTGATATGGAGGCCAAGCTCTTGGATCTTCCTTGAGGAGCTTGACTTTGCATATGGAGACAGATCAGAGACCATGTGTACACCAAATCCTGCTTTCTGTTCTTCTTGGGAATAAAGCTAGACTATATTTGCCAGTCTCCTTATAAATAAGAGGCCTGGGTGACTACCTTATGGCAATTCAAGTGGTTAAAAGTCAGGGAGCCCTAGGGACAGCCAAACTTAATAGCACCCTGGTCCATGTTAATGGGAACAGAAGTTCTTTCTGTAAGATGAGGAGTTACCCATTTTAAGCAATTTCTCCGAAGAGATTTGCTAACTGGGGACGTAGGTGGAGCCCAAGACTCTTTGGGCCTGCCTGCCTCAAGGGACCAATGGAAAGGCCAGATGAAGGAGGCAATAGTCTGGACCTTGGACAAAAGAGGGATGAACAAACCAATGGATGACCCTTTGGGGGAAATGAATGAGAGCAAAGGAAGAAAAGTGAGCCCCTCACATTGGTGTTTGGGTTTTTGTCCTAAATGGCAGTCTTGGTATGGACATAGGAGGACATTGCCTTATGCTTCCTGTTTCTTTGACCAGGATTTTGGTGAATCTGTTCCATGTCACAGCTTCTGGATGAAGATGGCCAGTAGTGAGGAAGCATGTCCAGGCCCGATCATCTTACTCCAACCAACTCACTCATTGTCCAATCAGATATTTCCACAGAAGGTCCAGCAACATATATGATTGGGAGATAAACACTTCTGTAATTTAGTGCACCTCTACTTACAATACTTTAACAGAGGCTGTATACCCAGCACTACTCAGTGGCTCTTCTTCCAACTGGAACTGAGATGGTCGGTGTTGGCAGATCCATCACCCACAACTTAGAGAAAACACCTTTCCCAAGCTTAACAACTCTTGAGCTCTGAATACTGAGCTCGTAGTCACAAACAAAACACTTGTTTTCATTTTCAGAAAATCCTTTCTTTGAATTCTAGCTGAGTCTTTTCACAGAAGACCCTTGTTGCATCACATGCCTTCCCTCTTTCCACATGTCCCCATAGCACCTCAGGCCTTTGGGCCCTCTCCAAGCTCCCTAAAGATAGGAGCCAGGACAATTTCACAACTTTGGCACTACCTCACCAGGTCTATTTCCTTAGCACTTGGGATTTCGGGGCCTACAATATTCTCTAGCTTCACTTCCCATACCCAGTTTACAGAATGGAAAACGGAGCTGAGGGAGAATAGGTACTATCTTTCCCCTTGTCTCTTTGCTTCTCCGCTCATACCACCTAATCACTCAGCCTCACTCTACATTTTATATCTTTCACTATTCCCCAACCTTCCTCATTATCCCCTCATTATCATCTGGCCCCAAGTTTTGACTCCTAACAATGTCTCACTTGCCTTTTCCATTTTTTCTCATTCTAAAAGATTCTTCCCTTCCAAGTAAATCATATTGCTCTTTTGGTATTCATCAAAGGCAAGAGATCTGAAAATATGGCTCAGAGGGCAGTTCTGTGTTGGTGTTTCCCCTACCTAATGTAGTCTAACATTGGAAATTATCATTTTGTGCCAGCTTTTGGTATGCACTTACAGACAAAGCTATGTTCCCTTTCCATATGCCCATCGTCACTTTCAGAGCTCAGACGGGGAGCTGGAGGGCTCCAAACTGGGGACATCCAACCTAAATCTTTCTTTATGTCTCTATTTTAAGGAGTTTGTGATCCAGAAAAGATGGTCACATAATCAGTTACACCTGACATCCCAGGCCTGGGCAAAGCCCCCTCCTCCCATGTCATACCACCTACAAAAATCTTGTCCTTGATGCCTCCCAGCAGAGCCAGAAGTAGCATAAACCCATAGATGAGCATGATGAGTAGGAGAACCTGGGGCTTCATTGTTGTCACTCTGTGTGTTTGGGTTAAGTTCTGGCAGAAGACAGGTCTTCTCCAAATGCCGCCTGTGGTAGAACAGGAATTAAGTAGACTGGGATCAGAAAAAGATAGAAAATGCTTGTGAATATTGGGTTATTCTTTCTCCTACTTTTCCCTTTCACCCTCTGGCACCTAACAGCGTATCAAGCTAGCCATTGGCTTCCCTAGGGTACTTCCCCAACTCACATTACGTGTTACTTCCTTTGCAAAATTGTTTTTTTAAATGCATTTTTTTCTGATTTAAAAGCAATAAATCTTTTCTATAAAGAACTTATTAAACTCAACACCCAGGAAACAAACAATTCAGTCATGAAATGGGCAAAAGACATGAACAGAAATTTCACTAAGAAGACATACACATGGCCAACAAGCACATAAGAAAATGCTCCACATCACTTGCCATCAGGGAAATACAAATCAAAGCCACAATGAGATACTGCCTCACACCAGTGAGAATAGTGAAAATTAACAAAACAGGAAACAACAAATGTTGGAGAGGATGTGGAGAAAGGGGAACCCTCCTGCACTGTTGGTGGGAATGCAAACTGGTGCAGCCACTCTGGAAAACTGTGTGGAGGTTCCTCAAAGAGTTAAATAGAGCTAGCCTATGACCCAGCAATTGCACTACTGGGTATTTATCCCAAAGATACAGATGCAGTGAAACACCAGATCACTTGTACCCCAATGTTTCCAGCAGCAATGTCCACAAGCCAAACTGTGGAAGGAGCCTCGGTGTCCATCGAAAGATGAATGGATAAAGAAGATGTGAGATATATATTTGCTTCAATGTGGATGGAAAACTGGAGGGTATTATGCTGAATGAAGTATGTCAATTGGAGAAGGACAATCATTATATGGTTTCACTCATACAGGGAATATAAGAAATAGTGAAAGGGATTACAGGGGAAAGAAGGGAAAATGAGTGGGAAACATCAGAGAGGGTGACAGGACATGAGAGACACCTAACTCTGGGAAACGAACAAGGGGTAGTGGAAGGGGAGGTGGATGGGGGGATGGGGTGACTGGGTGACAGGCACTAAGGGGGGCACTTGATGAGATGAGCACTGAGTGTTATACTATATGTTGGCAAATCGAACTTCAATAAAAATAAATAAATAAATAAATAAATAAATAAATAATAAATGCAATAAATATTCAGCTTGTATAATTTGTCAAACAATAACAAGAAAAATACAAAAAGGAAACAGATAAGCATTAGGACTTCCACTATGCATGGATACCCTGTGTATGTGTGTCCTTTTTTGTTATATTCATTATTTTAAAAAAAGATTTTATTTGTTCATGAGAGACACAGAGAGAGAGACACACACACACATATAGGCAGAGGTTAGAAGCAGGCTCCATGCAGGAAGCAGGTGGGGATATGAGGTAGGAGGTAGCTCGGTGAAGGTGAGTAGGCCCTGGGGCGGGCTGCATTCCTGGACACTGCCTTTGCTCAAAGAAAAAGGAAAACTAGTGCACACTGACAGAAACACAGTAAACCCAAAGCCATGGGTTCCATGAAGCTATGTATTTGTTTCTGAGGAGGGCATTTGATGGGATGAGCATTGAGTGTTATACTATAGGTTGGCGAATCAAACTTAAATAAAAACAAATGAAAAATTGAAAAAAAAAACAAATGAAAAATTGTAAAAAATATAAAACTATCATTCTATATCTAAGTTTTCCAGAACTTTGAGATCTGTTCATTGAAAAGGCCTTACTCAGTCCAGTTCTCTGAGTTCCTTACTTGCCCTTAAAGGGTGCTCAGGATCCTGGGGATGCTCAATACCCTTCTTTGCACACCTCAGGTGCACTAACTGAGCCAGAAAAGAGATATAATCACATCCAGGCTGGATACTACTCACATACAGGATTCTGGGTGAATTCTTTGGTCATCTTGAGATACAGTGTAGGTTGATGACAAAACCCCTAGGCATTGCAAAGACACAGAGCAACTGCTCCTCTCAGAATTCAGGATCCTGGGCTTTCCAGATAATGTTAAAGAGGAGAAAGTACTGGATTTAGAGTCAGGAATACAGGTATCTTGTTTCATGTATGCCCTTTTACCTGTGGGACCTCAGACAGGTATGTCCTCTCTGTCTCAAGTTTTTTATTCAAACACCAGAGACAGTAATCTCCATCTCACAGGAATAGTGCTGATGCCACCTATGCAGAGAACTCATCCAAGCAAGCCACCAATAAAAGCTGGCGCCTCCAGACCCTTATCCCTACTTACCTCTGAAAGGGTTTGAGTGTATGAGGAACTGGCTGATAGCTCTTTTATGTGGCCTCTTCTTACTTGGGGAGGGGGAGAGGAGGTTGTGACATGGAACCAGGACAGAAGAGCAGAAAAACAAGGTTCAAAGGCCCATAACTTTTTTTTTTAATTTATGTTTTATTGGTGTTCAATTTGCCAACATATAGAATAACACCCAGTGCTCATCCCATCAAGTGCCCCCCTCAGTGCCCGTCACCCAGTCACCCCCACCTTCCGCCCACCTCCCTTTCTACCAAAGGCCTAAAACTTAATGGTGATATGCATTGTGGCAGATCTGTAAGTTCTCCCCAGAAGCTACACTTTGGCCATGTCACAGACTTTTTCCTTTGATACTCTCCCATTCCAAAGGATTGGATTTTCTTTAATATGAGCAGTATATCCGGCTAAGCTAGGAGGAATGCTTTATACCTTACTCACAGTTCTGGTCACCCAAACAGATCCAAGTCTTGAGTCTGTCTGATGCATCTGAGTCTACCCATTGGTAGACTGAAGTGAAGTTTATAATTCTATTTGCCTTGGACTTGCTTTGTGCAAGTTTGGATTGATTATTTTTTGGTAATTAAAGCATAACACTATCTCCCGCCAAATGCCTTGGGGGTTTTAGTGGATAAAAAGAGACTGAACAGGAAGGATTTAGGAAAGGCAGGTGGAAAAAAAATAATTTAAGAAAAAAAAAAGGAAAGACAGGTGGCCATCTAGCAAATAAGGGAAGTGAAGTGATCAAATCTAGCCCCAAGGTCTTGGCACATGTTCGAGGGTTGAGGGCTGGGGGTATTTTCTCACCAAATATCAGAGAGGAGCATTGTACTGGGCACTCATACACATGATTTGGAGCTTATTAAAAAAGAAGAGTCCACAGGCCAAGGGCCAGGGCTCCCAAGAAGCAGACCTCCTTCTCCCAAACTCTATGTCCAGGAATATTTCACACACTGCCTGGAGACATCCATGTGCATAGTATGTATATATATACATATATATACACATTTATTAAAACATATACATATATGTATATGTATTAATGTTAAATAATATATATCATTTAATATATACATATATACACATATATTATACACATATATGATACCTGCTTATGTATCTTTGACCCATAATGTGTGCAAGCATTCTTCTAAAATCGCAAGTTTGTGTGGTTGATGTCTGCTCTCATAGTCCCCATTCCTGAGCCCTCCATAAAACCTACTGATTGCTTACTCCACAAGTATTTGCATTTTAATTGAGAGATAATTGACATATAACATCATATTAGTTCACATATGCAGCATAAAGTTTCAATATTTATATAGTGAAATCATCATCACAATAAGTCTAGCTAGCATTCATCACCACACAATTACGCTTTTTTTTACTTGTGTTAAGAACTTTCTTTTTTAGATTTTATTTTTTTACTTGAGAAAGAGATAAAGAGAGAGCATGGAGTAGGGGCAGGGGAGAGGAACAGAGAGACAAGCTGACTCCATGCTGAGTGGGGAGCCTAATGTGGGCTCAGTCCCAGGACCCAGAGATCATGACCTGAGCTGAAGCTCAGGTGCTTAACTGACTGAGCCACCCAGGTGCCCAGTGATAAGAGTTTTGAGATCTATTCTGTTAGCAACTTTTTAATATACAATACAGTATTGTTCACTACAGTCACCATGCTATACAATGCATCAATCATTAATTGATTGCATCAATGCAATCCAGTTATTTTGTAACTGGAGGTTTGCACCTTTTGTCCCTGTCACTCATTTTGTTCACACTCTGCCTGCCACCTCTGGAAACCACCAGACTATTCTCGATAGGTATGAGTTTGAGCTGTATTTGTTTTCTGGCTACATATATTTCATACAGTACTTGCAGTTGTAAAGGGATCCAATCTCCAAAGAAAAAATGGCTGATGATGGAAATTTAAGGATCCTTTAGGAATTCTTTTTGGACAGGGAGGTCTTTACAGTTGACCTCAGGTTAAAGAGTAAGATTGTGTGTCTTTGGGAAGAGCTTTGGGAAGAGCCCAGAAAATGTTGAAAGAGGAGACAGTCTGTGGAGCTCTCCCCACAGTCACTAGGGTGAACAAGGAAAGAAGAGGAGGCAGGGGAGAAGAAAAGCCTGAGGGATTTTTCTCCAAGGGAGTAGGTTGGTGGAGCCTGTCAACAGGAAAAAATAATTTAAGTTGAAGGACAAGGTAGAGTAATTGACCCTCCACCTCACAGAACGTGAAAAGGTCCCTTCTCAGAATTCACCTCCTCACTCCATAATACCAGAACAAATTCCCCACATTTGCTGTTCTTTCAGAGAGTAGAGGTAGTTCATTTGAAATGGCTGTTTTGAGTTCCTATATCTACTCCTGGCTCTGCTACCAATCCATGTGGAGTTGGCAGATCTGCTTGGATAAGCATGCAAATCGCACCAACTCCTGGACCAAACAGTTTTTCTTCTAAGAGTCCAACTCTAAGACTGGGTCTTAATACTCAGGGTAAACTATAAACTAAGAGAGTTCTTCTGGTACTTGGGGCTTGCTATGTGTCATTGGGAAGCAAGATTGGAGATAAGACAAAGGTACTGCATTGAGCACCTACTGTGTGCCAGGTATTATGAAAGTGTTTAAAGATGTCAATTTATTTCATTCTCACCATGGAAGTGCCAAGAATTCATGAGTGAACTAAGTCTACAGAAGTCATAGGACTGTCCCAGTGTTATGATGCTGGTGAATATCGGGGTTAGCTTCGACTCCCCATCTACCCCAGTACAAAATGTACGAATATTCCTCTGATACTCAAATTTTTATAGTCAATAGAGGGCTGATTCCTGAAATTGTCTCCAGACTTACTCCAGATACTCCAGATACTGTGGTATCTTATAAGGTTTGAGGAAATTATCATTCATCCTCCGTTGAGTTAAACATGATTTGTACATGTTTAATTACATTTATAGCAGCAATGTCCACAAAAACCAAACTGTGGAAGGAGACTTGGTGTCCATTGAAAGATGAATGGATAAAGAATATGTGATATATATATATATATATATATATATATATATATATATATATATATATAATTTTACTCAGCCATTAAAAACGACAAATACCCACCATTTGCTTTGACATGGATGGAACTGGAGGGTATTATGCTGAGTGAAATAAGTCAATTGGAGAAGGACAAACATTATATGGTCTCATTCATTTGGGGAATATAAAAAATAGTGAAAGGGAATAAAGGGGAAAGGAGAAAAAATGAGTGGGAAATATCAGAAAGGAGAAAAAATGAGTGGGAAATATCAGAGAGGGAGACAGAACATGAGAGACTCCTAACTCTGGGAACTGAACAAGGGGTGGTAGAAAGGGAGGTGGGCGGGGGGTGGGGGTGACTGGATGATAGGCACTGAGGGGGGCACTTGATGGGATGAGCACTGGGTATTATGCTATATGTTGGCAAATTGAACTCCAATAAAAAATAAAAATTAAAATTAAAAAAAAGCTCTGGTCATCCTGGCCAAAGGAGCAGAGGAGATGGAGACAGTCATTCCTATAGATGTCATGAGATGAGCTGGAATTAAAGTCACCATTGCAGGTCTGGCTGGGAAAGACAGGGTAGCCGAGATGTCATTTATCCTGATGCCAGTCTGGAAGATGCAAAAAAAGAGGGACACAGAATGTATGTGAGTCCGCTGCCGAGAAGGAGATAATGAAGGAGCAAGAAGACAGGAAGGGCCTCATAGCCGCCATCTGTGCAGGTCCTACAGCTCTTTGGGCTCATGAAATAGGTTTTGGAAGCAAAGTTACAACACACCCACTTGCAAAAGACAAAATGATGAAGTCATTACAGCTACTCCGAGAACCGCATGGCAAAGGACGGCCTGGTCCTCACCAGCCAGGGGCCTGCAACCAGCTTTGCGTTTGCGCTTGCGATTGTCGAGGCACTGAGCGGCAAGCATGTGGCTGACCAAGTGAAGGCCACGCTCGTCCTTAAGGATTAAAGCAGAAATCTTTGATGGCGAGGTAGAGAAATGGGATGTTTGTAATCCTTCTCACCGTGTCCACTTTAAGCAAAATGGGCAGTTCCCACGCAGTCTGGCTGCCAAGTGGCCACCTCACCGAGCTTCCAGGCCTTCGCCTAGGTCTTCACGGTCCTGAGCCTTGATGGCAGAGTAAATGGCAGTTAGCAAACTGCTGGTTGTTACTTCATTTGTCTCTCAATTCTCCCTTTTTTTTGTGTGTGTGACCAAATTCACTATCAGCTTCACTTGCAGCTGTTAAGTGTTGATACAGCCACTGAGAGAAAAGAGCAGTGAACACATTTGACACAGCAAAGAGGAAAAGCATAAAAAAAGATTTAAGGAGCTTGTGATTTTTCCTCCCATTTGCTAACTGTATATTGTTAATGTGCTACTACAAAACCAGTGGAGAGAAGGGCACTAGACGGGATGAGCACTGGAGGTTATCAAACTCCAACAAAAAAAAAAAAAATAGGAGGAGGGGCAAGATGGCAGAGGAGTAGGGTCCCCAAATCACCTGTCCCCACGAAATTACCTAGATAGCCTTCAAATCATCCTGAAAATCTACGAATTTGGCCTGAGATTTAAAGAGAGAACAGCTGAAACGCTACAGTGAGAAGAGTTCATGCTTCTATCAAGGTAGGAAGACGGGGAAAAAGAAATAAAGAAACAAAAGGCATCCAAGGGGGAGGGGCCCCACGAGGAGCCGGGCTAAGGCCGGGACGAGTGTCCCCAGGACAGGAAAGCACCATCCAGAGAAGCAGGAGCTGCACCAATCTTCCTGGGCAAAGACGCCCGCAGGGAGTTAGAGCAGGACCCCAGGAGGGCGGGGATGCCCTCGGGCTCCCTGGGACACTAACATACACCTGCGGCCTGCGCAGGAGAGTGCGCCGAGCTCCCTAAGGGCTGCAGCGCGCACACATTGACCTGGGAGCAGATCGGAGGGGCTCCGGCGCCGGCTCCGCGGAGGGGGATGCGAGGCCGGGAGCGCGAATCCAACAGCGCAGACCGGGAGCACAGGGCGCTGGGACACAGCCCAAGATCTGACCTCCCCCGGGGACAGGCAGAGGCCGGGAGGGCCCAGGACAGCAAGGACGCTCCTGCCCGGAGCTGAGCAGATCAGCGGTCCTGCCCCGGACCCTCCAGACCCTGCAGACGGAGAGCTCCGGAGTTACTGCGGGGGCTGAATCCAGGTTTCTGAAGCTGCCCTAGCCACTGTGGCTGTTCCTCCTGGGGCCTCATGGGGTAAACAACCCCCACTGAGCCCTGCACCAGGCAGGGAGCAGAGCAGCTCCCCCAAGTGCTAACACCTGAAAATCAGAACAGGCCCCTCCCCCAGAAGACCAGCTAGACGGACAAATTCCAGGGGAAGTCAAGGGACTTAAAGTATACAGAATCAGAAGATACTCCCCGTGGTTTTTGTTTTTTTTTTTCTTTTTGATTTCTGATTGCTTCCCCCACCCCTTTTTTCACCTTTCTTTCTGTTTCCTTCTCTTTTTCTTCTCTTTTTTCCTTTTTATCTTCCTTTTTTCATTTTTCTTTTTCTCTTTTCTTTCCTTCTCTCTCTCTCTTTTTCTCCTTTTCCCAATACAACTTGTTTTTGGCCACTCTGCACTGAGCAAAATGACTAGAAGGAAAACCTCACCTCAAAAGAAAGAATCAGAAACAGTCCTCTCTCCCACAGAGTTACAAAATCTGGATTACAATTCAATGTCAGAAAGCCAATTCAGAAGCACTATTATACAGCTACTGGTGGCTCTAGAAAAAAAGCATAAAGGACTCAAGAGACTTCATGACTGCAGAATTTAGATCCAATCAGGCATGAATTAAAAATCAATTGAATGAGATGCAATCCAAACTAGAAGTCCTAACAACGAGGGTTAACGAGGTGGAAGAATGAGTGAGTGACATAGAAGACAAGTTGATGGCAAAGAGGGAAACTGAGGAAAAAACAGACAGACGATTAAAAGACCATGAAGACAGATTAAGGGAAATAAACGACAGACTGAGGAAGAAAAACCTATGTTTAATTGGGGTTCCCGAGGGCGCCGAAAGGGACAGAGGGCCAGAATATGTATTTGAACAAATCCTAGCTGAAAACTTTCCTAATCTGGGAAGGGAAACAGGCATTCAGATCCAGGAAATAGAGAGATCCCCCCTTAAAATCAATAAAAACCGTTCAACACCTCGACATGTAATAGTGAAGCTTGCAAATTCCAAAGATAAAGAGAAGATCCTTAAAGCAGCAAGAGACAAGAAATCCCTGACTTTTATGGGGAGGAGTATTTTTTTTAATTTTATTTATTTATGATAGGCACACAGTGAGAGAGAGAGAGAAAGAGGCAGAGACATAGGCAGAGGGAGAAGCAGGCTCCATGCACTGGGAGCCTGACGTGGGATTCGATCCCGGGTCTCCAGGATCGCGCCCCGGGCCAAAGGCAGGCGCTAAACCGCTGCGCCACCCAGGGATCCCTATGGGGAGGAGTATTAGGGTAACAGCAGACCTCTCCACAGAGACCTGGCAGGCCAGAAAGGGCTGGCAGGATATATTCAGGGTCCTAAATGAGAAGAACATGCAACCAAGAATACTTTATCCAGCAAGGCTCTCATTCAAAATGGAAGGAGAGATAAAGAGCTTCCAAGACAGGCAGGAACTGAAAGAATATGTAACCTCCAAACCAGCTCTGCAAGAAATTTTAAGGGGGACTCTTAAAATTCCCCTTTAAGAAGAAGTTCAGTGGAACAATCCACAAAAACAAGGACTGAATAGATATCATGATGACACGAAACTCATATCTGTCAATAGTAGCTCTGAACGTGTACAGGCTTAATGACCCCATCAAAAGGCACAGGGTTTCAGACTGGATAAAAAAGCTGGACCCATCTATTTGCTGTCTACAAGAGACTCATTTTAGACAGAAGGACACCTACAACCTGAAAATAAAAGGCTGGAGAACCATTTACCATTCAAATGGTCCTTAAAAGAAAGCAGGGGTAGCTATCCTTATATCAGATAAACTAAAATTTACCCCGAAGACTGTAGTGAGAGATGAAGAGGGACACTATCTCATAAAGGATCTATCCAACAAGAGGACTTAACAATCCTCAATTTGTGCCCCGAATGTGGAATCTGCCAAATATTTAAACCAATTAATAAGCAAAGTGAAGAAATACTTAGATAATAATACACTTATACTTGGTGACTTCAACCTAGCTCTTTCTACCCTCAATAGGTCTTCTAAGAACAACATCTTCAAAGAAACGAGAGGTTTAAATGATACACTGGACCAGATGGATTTCACAGATATCTACAGAACTTTACATCCAAACTCAACTGAATACACATTCTTCTCAAGTGCACATGGAACTTTCTCCAGAATAGACCACATACTGGGTCACAAATCGGGTCTGAACCGATACCAAAAGATTGGGATCATCCCCTGCATATTCTCAGACCATAATGCCTTGAAATTAGAACTAAATCACAACAAGAAGTTTGGAAGGACCTCAAACACGTGGAGGTTAAGGACCATCCTGCTAAAAGATGAAAGGGTCAACCAGGAAACTAAGGAAGAATTAAAAAGATTTATGGAAACTAATGAGAATGAAGATACAACCGTTCAAAATCTTTGGGTGCAGCAAAAGCAGTCCTAAGGGGGAAATACATCGCAATACAAGCATCCATTCAAAAACTGGAAAGAACTCAAATACAAAAGCTAACCTTACACATAAAGGAGCTAGAGAAAAAACAGCAAATAGATCCTACACCCGGCAGAAGAAGAGAGTTAATTAAGATTTGAGCAGAACTCAACGAAATCGAGACCACAACTGTGGAACAGATCAACAGAACCAGGAGTTGGTTCTTTGAAAGAATAATAAGATAGATAACCCATTAGCCAACCTTATTAAAAAAGAAGAGAGAGAAGACTCAAATTAATAAAATCATGATGAGAAAGGAGATATCACTACCAACACCAAGGAAATACAAACGATTTTAAAAACATATTATGAACAGCTATACGCCAATAAATTAGGCAATATAGAAGAAATGGACTCATTCCTGGAAAGCCGCAAACTACCAAAACTGGAACAGGAAGAAATAGAAAACCTGAACAGGCCAATAACCAGGGAGGAAATTGGAGCAGTCATCAAAAACCTCCCAAGACACAAGAGTCCAGGGCCAGATGGCTTCCCAGGGGAATTCTATCAAACGTTTAAAGAAGAAATCATACCTATTCTACTAAAGCTGTTTGGAAAGATAGAAAGAGATGGAGTACTTCCAAATTCGTTCTATGAGGCCAGCATCACCTTAATTCCAAAACCAGACAAAGACCCCACCAAAAAGGAGAATTACAGACCAATATCCCTGATGAACATGGATGCAAAAATTCTCAACAAGATACTAGCCAATAGTATCCAACAGCACATTAAGAAAATTATTCATCATGACCAAGTAGGATTTATCCCCGGGACACAAGGCTGGTTCAACACTCGTAAAACAATCAATGTGATTCATCATATCAGCAAGAGAAAAACTAAGAACCATATGATCCTCTCATCAGATGCAGAGAAAGCATTTGACAAAATACAGCATCCATTCCTGATCAAAACTCTTCAGAGTGTAGGGATAGAGGGAACATTCCTCGACATCTTAAAAGCCATTTACGAAAAGCCCACAGCAAATATCATTCTCAATGGGGAAGCACTGGGAGCCTTTCCCCTAAGATCAGGAACAAGACAGGGATGTCCACTCTCACCACTGCTGTTCAACATAGTATTGGAAGTCCTCGCCTCAGCAATCAGACAACAAAAAGACATTAAAGGCATTCAAATTGGCAAAGAAGAAGTCAAACTCTCCCTCTTCGCCGATGACATGATACTCTACATAGAAAACCCAAAAGCCTCCACCCCAAGATTACTAGAACTCATACAGCAATTTGGCAGTGTGGCAGGATACAAAATCAATGCCCAGAAATCAATGGCATTTCTATACACTAACAATGAGACTGAAGAAAGAGAAATTAAGGAGTCAATCCCATTTAAAATTGCACCCAAAAGCATAACATACTAGGAATAAACCTAACCAGGTAAGAGGTAAAAGATCTATAGAGGTAAAGGATCTATACCCTAAAACCTATAGAACACTTCTGAAAGAAATTGAGGAAGACACAAAGAGATGGAAAAATATTCCATGCTCATGGATTGGCAGAATTAATATTGTGAAAATGTCAATGTTACCCAGGGCAATTTACACGTTTAATGCAATCCCTATCAAAATACCATGGACTTTCTTCAGATAGTTAGAACAAATGATTTTAAGATTTGTGTGGAATCAGAAGAGACCCCGAAGCCAGGGGAATTTTAAAAAAGAAAACCATAGCTGGGGGCATCACAATGCCAGATTTCAGGTTGTACTACAAAGCTGTGGTCATCAAGACAGTGTGGTACTGGCACAAAAACAGACACACAGATCAATGGAACAGAATAGAGAACCCAGAAGTCAACCCTGAACTTTATGGTCAACTAATATTCGATAAAGGAGGAAAGACTATCCATTGGAAGAAAGACAGTCTCTTCAATAAATGGTGTTGGGAAAATTGGACATCCACATGCAGAATGAAACTAGACCACTCTCTTTCACCATACACAAAGATAAACTCAAAATGGATGAAAGGTCTAAATGTGAGACAAGATTCCATCAAAATCCTAGAGGAGAACACAGGCAACACCCTTTTTGAACTTGGCCACAGTAACTTCTTCCAAGATACATCCACGAAGGCAAGAGAAACAAAAGCAAAAATGAACTATTGGGACTTCATCAAGATAAGAAGCTTTGCACAGCAAAGGATACAGTCAACAAAACTAAAAGACAACCTACAGAATGGGAGAAGATATTTGGAAACGACATATCAGATAAAGGGCTAGTTTCCAAAATCTATAAAGAACTTATTAAACTCGACAGCAAAGAAACAAACAATCCAATCATGAAATGGGCAAAAGACATGAACAGAAATGTCACAGAGGAAGACATAGACATGGCCAACACGCACATGAAAAAATGCTCCGCATCACTTGCCATCAGGGAAATACAAATCAAAACCACAATGAGATACCACCTCACACCAGTGAGAATGGGGAAAATTAACAAGGCAGGAAACAACAAATGTTGGAGAGGATGCGGAGAAAAGGGAACCCTCTTACACTGTTGGTGGGAATGTGAACTGGTGCAGCCACTCTGGAAAACTGTGTGGAGGTTCCTCAAAGAGTTAAAAATAGACCTGCCCTACGACCCAGCAATTGCACTGTTGGAGATTTACCCCAAAGATTTTTATGCAATGAAACGCCGGGACACCTTCACCCCGATGTCTCTAACAGCAATGTCCACAATAGCCAAACTGTGGAAGGAGCCTCGGTGTCCATCGAGAGGTGAATGGATAAAGAAGATGTGGTTTATGTATACAATGGAATATTACTCAGCCATTAGAAACGACAAATACCCACCATTTGCTTCAACGTGGATGGAACTGGAAGGTATTATGCTGAGTGAAGTAAGTCAATCGGAGAAGGACAAACAGTGTATGTTCTCATTCATTTGGGGAATATAAATAGTAGTGAAAGGGAATATAAGGGAAGGGAGAAGAAATGAGTGGGAAATATCAGAAAGGGAGACAGAACATAAAGACTCCTAACTCTGGGAAACGAACTAGGGGTGTTGGAAAGGGAGGAGGGCGGGGGTGGGGGTGAATGGGTGAGGAGCACTGAGGGGGACACTTGACGGGATGAGCACTGGGTGTTTTTCTGTATGTTGGTAAATTGAACACCAATAAAAAATTAATTTATTAAAAAAATATACACAAAAATACCAGTGGGAAAATGTTTTTTAAAAACTGATGGAGGAAAGACCTTGTGGCCATAATAATACATATAGCGCTGTGGGACAGCATTCTTTTTTAATTTCTAAAAATTTTTTTTATTGGAGTTCAATTGGTTGCTGTATCAGCCTGGAACCTTCCTCCCTCCCCCAGTGATCATGGCTATCAATCTATGAATGTTTTTCTCTAACATTCAAAAATATTACGCTGTGTTCCGGTGACTCACTATAGCTTTATAGAGCCCACAGAACCTAGCTTATCCTCTTGTGCACAGAAGAATCACGAAAACATTTCATGTGGTCAGACAGGTGTGTTCAACATTCCAATGTGAATACTTAGCCATTTTACATCCATTATTGTGGGCTTCTCTATGACCCTTGACTCAAGCCAAGCTCACTCATAAGGTTTTATTTTTGTAGAAAATATTTTCACTTAGTAATGTGGGCAAGTTGATATCCATTATGTACAATATGTGTAAACAGTGTGAGCATGAAGCAAACTGAAGTGTAATGCAGGGACTATACATCCTCTTGCCTGGGTGCACAGATAGATTAAACATTTTTGCATGCACAAGTCCTCAGACTATTTTTAAAAGATTTTATATATTTATTCATGAGAGACACACAGAGAGAGGCAGAGACATAGGCAGAGGGAGAAGGAGGCTCCTTGCAGGGAGCCGATGTGGGACTCGATCCTGGAACAGGTATCATGCCCTGAGCCTAACGTAGATGCTCAACCGCTGAGCCATCCAGGAGGCCCTCCATAGACTTTTTTTTTTTAATCTGTAGAGGTAGGATACAGATAAAGTCAACCTGTCACTTTTAACCTCTCCATTGTGTCCACACATGGCTTTTGTTTTTCCTCCATCAGTGTGATGGAACTTCCCTGTTATAAGCCTGGACTGCCACAAAGCTCTGTTACCTGTGGGTTATTGTCTAAATGAGTGCTCTCCAGTGGCTCCTGGTCTGTGGCTGAGGGAGGATAGAGCCAGTTCTCAGGCCACTTCAGTGTCCCCTGCCAAGGCTGAGATCTACATGAAAGGACCCAACCCATGGGTGAGATTCCTCCTGGGTCCTTGGCATATGGTGCTGGATCTGCAGCTTCCTCAAAGGTACTTTTGTCTGTGGGTGGATGCCAAAATTTTGTGCTGCTGAGAGGAAGGATCCAAGCAGTGGGGTCTTCTTATTCAGCCATCTTGCTAATGTCACTGCCAAACACTACCTTAATGAAATTGAATGATATAGAATTACTGAATCTACAAATATTGTAAATGCAGTATAATTTAAAAATGAAAGGTGAGGGGATCCTTGGGTGGCTCAGAGGTTTAGCGCCTGACATTGGCTCAGGGTATGATCCTGGAGTCCTGGGAAGGAGTCCTGCATCAGGCTCCCTGCACGGAGCCTGCTTCTCCCTATGCCTGTGTCTCTGCATCTCTTTCTCTCTGTGTCTCTCATGAATAAATAAATAAATAAATAAATAAATAAATAAATAAATAAATAAATAAAATCTTTTAAAAAGAATGAATGGTGCTGCTATCATTTAGGAGCTAATTCTTATGAAACAGAAAATGTTGTGATAATTTAGGCTTAGAAAAAAATTGTTCAACGTTGAATTCTGTAACCAATTTTTTAAAGTCTGTGGTGATTTTTAAGTTTTAATAAACTTACATGCATTGACATTCTCTTTTATTTTATTTTATTTTATTTTTATTAAGATTTCAATCTTATTTTATTTTTTTAATAAATTTATTTTTTATTGATGTTCAATTTGCCAACATATAGCATAACACCCAAGGCTCATGCAATCGAGTGCCCCCCTCAGTGCCCGTCACCCAGTCACTCTAACCCCCCGCCCACCTCCCCTTTCCACAACCCCTTGTTCGTTTCCCAGGAGTCTCTCATGTTCTGTCTTCTCTCTGATATTTCCCACTCATTTTCTCTCTTTTCCCCATCATTCCCTTTCACTATTTTTTATATTCCCAAAATGAATGAGACCATATATTGTTTGTCCTTCTCTGATTGACTTATTTCACTCAGAATAATACCCTCCAGTTCCATCCACATTGAAGCAAATGGTGGGTATTTGTCGTTTCTAATGGCTGAGTAATATTCCATTGTATACATAGACCAGGTCTTCTTTATCCATTCGCCTTTCTATGGACAGCAAGGCTCCTTCCACAATTTGGCTATTGTGACATTGCTGCTATGAACATCGGGGTGCAGGTGTCTCAGTGTTTCACTGCTGGACTGACATTTTTAAATGGCTTTTAAAATTTACTAAAACTCTCAAACAGTAAAGACGTATTATTTTTGTTTATTGAAAGGACAATTTTAAAGCTATCTTTCTATGAAAACAAATGGCACTATTACCTATCTAGGTTGGATAGCTGATTATATCTCCTTCATTTTCTTTGTACTTCTGTATTTTTCAAATTTCTAAAATAGAAATGATTAAATATGAAGAATTCATTTCTGCAGTGAGCAGAGTAGAAAACATAAGAAATAGGAAGTACCTCAGGAGACACCAGGGCCCAACCAAGGAGTGGTGCCTAGAAAAGATGAGACAGAACCAGATGGGGCAGTGAGAGACCAGTCACATGTTCTCCAAACTCCACACCCCAAAGCCCTTCGCTACCCCCTGCAGGACCTGGTAAAATACCGGGTCTGCTGCCAGGCTCACACTCAGACATCCAGAGTTAACATCATGAAGTGGTTGGTTTTCCAGCTGGTGACACTCTACTGCCTGGTCATCATGCCAGTGACAGGAAATATGAAAGAAAAAACTAAGAAAGTAACTCATCGTCCACATATCAGTAGGTATTTTGGTGGAGCTTCAAACTGAAGAGGGGCTAGAAAACAAAAAGGGACCAGGCACTGGCATATGTGAAACTCTTGGTTCCTTTTTAAAGCCAGGATACCAGAGGAAAGCTGAATGTGCAGTTCTCAAGTTTCAGGGTCTCCTGATGTGACAAGTAATGATGTTGTTCTGTATGTGTGGGGACTATGGTGTTTTTGTTGAGGAGGACCTGTAGTGGTGGAAAGCTGCACAGGATTCAAAGCCTGCATAGAGAATGCCTAGCTTGAACCACCAGGAATTGGTGTCCTCCACTTAGGAGTTCCAAGGATGAGCACCAAATTGGGCAAGGGGGACTAATTATCTCTTGAAATATGCCCTTTGTTTACCAAATTGAGTATTTTAGAACACTGGGTGTGGGAAGAGAACTGAAATGGGTGATTGACCAAGAGAAGTTTGGAATGGCTGGGGTAAAATAATTGAAATCAGCAGAATTGGGGGGAGAGGAGTGGGTCCATACTGGCCGGCAAAGGTTTCTGAGGAATAGCCAGGTTTGGAGGGTTGTCTCAGCCAGACAGGGAAAAGCAAGGGACGGTTCTTCCTCCCCTCTGGGACCCTGTTCCTCTCACTCTGTAAAATGAGAGCAGGAGACCAGTAGATCTCTTGAGTCTGTTTGTTCTGCAAACTGGGCTTCAGGACTCAGGTCATGTGATGTTGAATTCCATGGAGGTGGCCTCATGGTTGCTGGGTTTGTTAGGGGGTAGGAGCTGGATTTTGACTCTTGGAATGGAAAAGGCCTCCCAGATCCCTGAGCAGAGAAAAGAAGAAGAGAAACCTATGGAGGTGGTGCTGGGGCCTTAGAGGGGCTGATAATAGTGAGAAAAACTCTTCTTTTTCGAGTCACTGCTCATGTATTCCTTCTCAGTTTTAGTAAAACCGAAAGTGCGAGATTGTTCGAGGTCACCTACCTCCTACGAGTGCCAAAGAAAGTGCCAATATTCCTGGGACTGTGCTGTTGGGTATGAATGCTGCTTTGCTGCCTGTGGAAGTATTTGCTTGAATATCCGACAAATTGGTAGGGTTAAGAATCACATCCTCTTGCCACTCGGTTGTTAAACCTATAGAACCACTATTGTAGGGGAAAGACAGAGAGAGACTATACCTCCTCAGTCCCAGGACCCATTCCAGCTGGGGATCCCCACTCCTTCCCTCAGCCCAAGCCCCCATTGTCTGCTTGTAGCCCTGCCTGATTTATTCAAAACTCAGGAGATCTAACATTAATGTCCCTTTGCTCACTAGACTCGAAAAAACCCAAGGGAAGCCTTGTGTGGGCATCCCCTAAACCACATTAAATATCCCTGCCCCCAGGGTTTGGGAGGATCTGTTACTCTCAAAGAAATATGTTTCAGCAAACTGTGTGGTCACTGAATACCTACTACCCCTTCTCTCTTTCAGAGACTCATAAGGACACTACACCCAGAACCAAGGCTGTAACTACTTTGTATCCCCCAACCACCATTTGGAATTAGGACCTATAGACACCTACAAGGTGTCAGGCTAATCTACATGATGTCCAGTGGTATCATCGTCTTATCCCAGCTGGGAGACGGCAGGGAGGGAAGTGGATGGGTCCCAGGGCAATGTCTCTCCTACTTGCCAACCCTCTTCCCTGAACCATTGTATATCAGCCTCTTTTCCCTGAAAAATAAACAGTGGCATTAACCCAGAACCTCTGTCTCTTCTTCTATAGTACCACTACCTTTAGCTCCCTCCATTTAGTACCTAAGTTTCCAACGCCTGCCTCCCAGTGGATTTCTCTACCCTCTCACCATTCAGAAGTCTGAACTCCTTAGCCAAGACTCCTGGACTCTGTTCATAGACTACCATCTCTGAGGAAAGATGCTTATGTGTGGGATCTTCTTATAGCTACAGGAAGCACCATCCCTCTGAGTTCTCCAGACTTTCCTTGTGCAGCTTATCTTTTCTTTTCAGACCTGTGATTCTAGTAGGTTCCCACAAGTGGACTCCCTTTGAACTAATCCAGGGAAGTACAATCAATCTCACAGGTGACAGCACCCATGGTCTAGAATGGATAGGAAATACCATTGGCTTCTCTAAGCATTCCTCTCCAACAATGCCTTATTTGTTGGCATCGTTTACTCAATCACTTGGAAACTACAAGAATATCTTCAAGTGCAAATACGCTTAAAAAAATAAACAAACTTTAGAAGGTTATAGAGAGCGTACAATGTGTCCAGACTTGAGGGAAGAACCACTCCTCATGAGTCGAGGTATGACTAACTCTCTGTTGGCATACAGCCCAGGGAAGGGTTAAGTCTTATGATCCAAACTAGCAGAAACCAGGATGGGGCATGGAAAAAAGCATGAATGGGATATAAGATATAAATGCAGAGAGGTCATTATGTGCATCATAGTATCAGGTTTCCTGGAAGAAGAGATACTTAGTCCTAAACTTGGAGGATAGGGAGGAATTGGGGCAACTGAAATGAAAGTTAATTTTCCTCCATGACAATATTAAATATAGAGTGGAGGGAGAAGAAAGGGAACTTGAGGATATGAAAGGTTGATTCCCTCCCTACTTCCTGTCCCCAAACCAACATATGAAGTTATGGACAAGATTGGATTATGAATTTGGCATTAAGCTCTATGGCCCCAGCATATTGGAACTTGCCAACTCTTCCTTTTTGGTCTCTGTCGTTATATCCATTAAACCTGCAACACGCAGGTATTATTTGCTAAAATTAACAAACGAAAACCAATAGGCACAATAGGTGGCTGAACCTACTCAAGTCCTCTCACCAGGTTGATGACAAATAGATGTGTAGACCTCATTCTCTACATGCCCTGTACTTGAGTTTCCTGAAATGCATATATGTCAGGGGCCAGAGATGTGCTTAAAATAGGAGATCTGGTGGCGAATAGGGTTGGAAAGGGGCACTGTGCAGAAAGAGTGATAGTTGAAATGGTCGAAGGAGGACAGGTCCATAGTGTTCTTCTGGACTAGCAGGGGGTGATTGCCTTAGGACAAAACCAATGAACTGTTTCCTGCTAAGCAATTTAACAAAAAGAAGCAGTTGAGAAAGACTCTGGAGCCACCAGGCAGATAGGACACTCTTAACCAGTGGGTACACTGAGGAACACACTGAGCCTTTGCTCTGGGGTGTCTCACTTCAAAGCCCAGAGGTAACCTACCCTAGAAACAGAATTGGGAGTATCCAAATATGGGGCCAGGAGAACCCCAGGAGATCTCATTATGCATTCTTGGAAGGATTGTTCCCAAGTCAACTGGCCTGCCATTGCCAGAAGCATAACTGACCAGCAGACAATTTTAACACACTTCCCAGTAACCAATAGAGTAGGAAGACAAAACAAACAAAATACAACAAACCCAGGAAGGATCTAGAAGATTTGAACAACACAGTAACAAGCACTGACATGTATCAAAATGAATTACTGGAGAATATACATTCTTAAAAAAGCAAATGGAACATTTTTTTAAAAAGTCTCAGCAAATGTCAAGAAAATGAAATCAAACATACCACAGTGGGAAAAAAACTAGAAATAAGTAAGATAAAATTGATAGAAAAAATTTCCAAATGGGTAAAAGTTAAGGAAAGCAGTGCACCAGAGTGGTTCAATCAACTAATTGTCTGCCTTTGGCAAGGGTCATGATCCTGGGGTCCTGGGATTGAGCCCCATGTTGGACTTCCTGCTAAGTGGGGAATCTGCTTCACCCTCTCCCTTCACCCCTGCCCCGGCTCTTGGTCTCTCTATCCTTCTCTCTCTCTCTCTGCTCCATTTCTCTCTCGAAGAAATAAAATCTAAATAAAATTAAACAAGCAATTCTAAGGAGTCATAGGTCAAAATGAAATCATGATAGAAAATAAAAAATATTTGGAACTGAAAAATGAACATGACATCTCAAAACATATGCACACAGAATGATGTCCAGCAAGTGGCAACACATGAGACCCTAGCCTCTGTCCCTCCACACAGATCAATAATTACACAGCTGTCCGTGAACAAAAACAGTTCTGCAGTAGCAGACACACAGTGGAAGTGATTGTGGCAAATGGTGTCCTGCCCTACAAACCAACCCAGCAGATTTGCCATTGAAGAAACCAATGGCCAGCATGGCATCCATAGACCTCAAAGAAGATTTCAGTAGTTTTTGCCACTCTCACTGTCACCGGCCACTTGAGTCTCTTCCCACTCCTTAGCCTCTGCCCACATGGAGCTCAGGAACTGCACCAGTAGCCGACCCAGGCCTCTGTAACTGTGCAATTGCAAGATGCCTGTCAAGACCCCCGTGACTGACCCCACCAAAGTGAAGTGTACATGCTTGGGGCTGGCCTACCTGTGACAGGCCTTCACTGCAGTACACATGCCCTGGGAAAATGTGAAGCTACAGGAGGGCTTCACGTGCTGACCTGCAGAGCCATTGCTGCCACTTACGGTCCTGGATCAGGCCCTGTCTTCAGTCACTGGCCTGTACCACAGCACTCATCTACAGACAGTCCATCCTGCTGCGCACCTGCACTCCCCTGGTCCCACTCCCACCACAGGCCTTCCCTGCCAGGGTTGGCAATCTAATGCACAGCATGCTGACTACAGTTAATACTAGTGTATTGCATACTTGCAAGTTGCTGAGAGAGCAAGTCTTCAGTGATCATCAAAGTTTCTTGATCTACAGTCTTATGTCTCCCAATATACTTAGGAACTTTCAGTCATTATTTCCTCAAATATTTTTTCAGCATCAGAACTTTGGTTGTTGCCCTTAGGCTCTGTAGATTTTTGGTATGTTCTTCTTTTTTTTTTCTTTGTTGTTCAAATTGGATACTTTCAATGCAGCAGTCTTCAAGTTGGTTGCTCCTATATCTGCCCTGTGGATTCTGATATTAAGCCCATTCAGTGAGCATTAAATCTCAGTTATCATGCTCATTTCAAATTTCCATTTTCTTCTTCTTTAGGTCTTCCATTTCTTTGTCAAGATTTTCTATTTTTCCATCTTTCAAGGGTGTTTTGATTACTTGTTTCAGAGTTTTTATAATAGTTGCTTTAACACTTTTAAAAGATGATTTCAACATTTATTTCATCGTGAAACTGGAGTCTGTTGGTCGCCTTTTGCCATAGGAGTTGGTATTTTCCTTTTCTTTCATATATTCCAAAATTTTGGATTATATCCTGGACATTTTTAAACATATTTTATTTATTTATTCATGAGAGACTCACAGAGAGATGCAGAGCCATAGGCAGAGGGAGAAGCAGGCTCTCCAGAGGGAGCTTGATGCGGGACTTGAACCTGGACCCGGATCAAGCCCTAAGATGAAAGCAGATGCTCAACCACTGAGCCACTCAGGTGTCCCTATCCTGGACATTTTGAATGTTTTAAGACCCTGAGTCTTGTTCACACTGAACGGAGAAGGTAATACTGTGTTTTCAAAAGTAATTCATTTTTTTTTAATTTTTTTTTTTAATTTATGATAGTCACAGAGAGAGAGAGAGAGAGAGGCAGAGACACAGGCGGAAGGAGAAGGAGGCCCCATGCACCAGGAGCCCAACGTGGGATTCGATCCCGGGTCTCCAGGATAGCGCCCTGGGCCAAAGGCAGGCGCCAAACCGCTGCGCCACCCAGGGATCCCCTCAAAAGTAATTCAAATGGTTAAGAGTAGAGTGAGTTCAACCTGTCTTGGGTGAGTTGTGTTCCTATGTCAGTTCAGTTGTTCAAAGCCCCTGTTTGCAGTTCGTTTGGTGCCTTCCTGAATATGCACCACCACATGGCTAGTCCGGGATTTAGGTGGTGGTGTACCTATCTGCTGGTTCATTTCTCGAAGTATGTCAGCTAGGATCACATCCATGCGTGCAATGGCTTAGAGGTGAACCCAGAAATAAACAAACAACTATATGTGTTTGCTTTCTCAAGTTCTTGTTGGTCATCTCCCCCTGTGCCTTGTATTTCCCCTCAGCTCCAAACAGCTTAGGCTTTGGTTATCCTGCTCTACTAGGCCCTTCCACAACTACATCCATATCCAGAGCCAGTTGGTGAGAGAACAAAGAGAGAAAAGATAAACAGGGACAATGGTGGCCACCTGCTCTATAGAATTACAGCTGCACCCAACAGAGGAAGAGTTCCCCTCTCTCAGAGTCTTGGCTCCTTCCCATCCTGATCACCACTCTTTTTCTTAGGGACTAGGACATAGAAGAAAAATTAAGGGGCACTCTGCAGGCTCGGTAGAGCATGCAACTTTTGATATTGGGCTGTGAGTTTGAGCCCCGTGTTGGGTGTAGAGATTATGTAAAAATATAATATTTGAAAAAAGAAAGAGGAGGGAGAGGTGGAGAAGGAGGAAAGGGAAGAATTAAGAGAAAGAGAAAAAACCAGGTGATTTCTGCACCTCTTCTGGGCATTACAAGTTCTCTTTTCTATGTCTCAAGCCAACTTTAGAAAGTTTCTCCCGCCATTCTACCTGTGCCCTAGTGCTTATTTTCAGGTTTGGTGGGGGATATCAGAGGGGGAAAAATCCCAGTAGATGCATCATCAACAATG
Source organism: Vulpes lagopus (assembly GCF_018345385.1). NCBI lineage: Eukaryota > Metazoa > Chordata > Mammalia > Carnivora > Canidae > Vulpes > Vulpes lagopus. Next base: position 14,934,021 of record NC_054841.1, read on the forward strand.
TGGTACTTGAATTCTAGCCTTCTTTCCCATCTGTCTGTTAGTACTGACTTTCCAATTTTTATAGCTATATTCAGTGGGATGGGCAAGGAACCAGAAACAGGCAATAGTATTTATCCCTGGAAATGGGTTCGCCTTTCCTTCTATTAGGTCTTTTTTTTAAGATTTTATTTATTTATTCATGAATGACACAGAGAGACAGAGGCTGAGAGACATGCAGAGGGAGAAGCAGGCTCCATGCAGGGAGCCTGACACCAGACTGGATTCCAGGTTCCAAGGAACACGCCCTGGGTGGAAGGTGGCGCTAAATCGCTGAGCCACCTGGGCTGCCCATATTAGGTCTTTAATGTGGAAATTTGTGTTAATCTAATCAGGAGCCAGGCTAGTTTGTGGTTTATGGGTTGTTTGTTGCTGTGGTTACCTTGAGTGCACCATGGATTTTTGGTGAAAATCTGTAAGAGTGTGTGAATTGCCCACTGCCTCCACCCTTGCCCAGTATTTGCAGCCTCAGACTTTTCACTTTCTTTTGATTTTTTTATAAATTTATTTTTTATTGGTATTCAATTTGCCAGCATATAGAATAACACCCAGTGCTCATCCCGTCAAGTGTCCACCTCAGTGCCTGTCACCCAGTCACCCCCACCCACCTCCCCTTCCACCATCCCTAGTTTGTTTCCCAGAGTTAGGAGTCTTTCATGTTCTGTCTCCCTTTCTGATATTTCCCACTCATTTTTTCTCCTTTCCCCTTTATTCCCTTTCACTATTTTTTATATTCCCCAAATAAATGAGACCATATAATGTTTGTCCTTCTCCAATTGACTTATTTCACTCAGCATAATACCCTCCAGTTCCATCCACATTGAAGCAAATGGTGGGTATTTGTCGTTTCTAATGGCAGAGTAATACTCAGCCTCTAGCAATATGTTGACCACCTAGATTAACTATCCTTTCTGGTTTCTGGCTGCCTATCTCCTAGGAAATCAATGTTTGTGTCTTCTATCTCCTTGCAGGTGCCTGACTCCATTGATACTGCACTGGTTAGTTGTCCTGGAATCTCAGTGCTCTGGTGAGTTTAAGAAAAGTTGTCAAAGATGCAGTGAAATGCTGGGACACCTGCACCCCGATGTTTATAGCAGCAATGTCCACAATAGCCAAACTGTGGAAGGAGCCTCGGTGTCCACTGAAAGATGAATGGATAAGGAAGATGTGGTCTATGTATACAATGGAATATTACTCAGCCATTAGAAACGACAAATACCCACCATTTGCATTGACTGGATGGAACTGGAGGGTATTATGCTGAGTGAAATAAGTCAATCGGAGGACAAACATTTTATCGTCTCATTCATTTGGGGAATATAAAAAATAGTGAAAGGGAATAAAGGGGAAAGGAGAAAAAATGGGTGGGAAATATCAGAAAGGGATACAGAACATGAGAGACTCCTAACTCTGGGAAACAAACAAGGGGTGGTGGAAAGGGAGGTGGGCGGGGGGTGGGGGTGACTGGGTGACAGGCACTGAGGGGGGCACTTAATGGGATGAGCACTGGGTGATATGCTATATGTTGGCAAATTGAACTCCAATAAAAAAAATTGTCAAGCTTTTTTTTCAGTAAGTTTGAGAGGTTTATTCAGCTTTCTACATCTGGGCAGAAATCAAAAGTCCCTTTTATGTATTTATTATTATTTGTAAGTGTGGTAAAATACACATAAAATTAACCATCTTGACTATTTTTTAGATGGAGGGAGTGGAGGAAGGAGAGGCCGAAGAGAATCATATGTAGGCTTCCTGCCCAGCACAGAGTCCAATGCAGGACTCAAACTCACAACTCTGAGATTGTGACCTGTGCCAAAGTCAAGAGTTGGATGCTTTACCAACTGAGCAACCTGGGATCCCAACCATCCTGACTATTCTTTTTTTTTTTTTTTAAAGGTTTGTTTTCTTTTTTTTTTTTTTAAGATTTTTTTTATTTATTCATGATAGTCACACAGGGAGACAGAGAGGCAGAGATACAGGCAGAGGGAGAAGCAGGCTCCATGCAGGGAGCCTGACATGGGAGTCGGTCCCGGATCTCCAGGATCGCGCCCCAGGGCCAAAGGCAGGCGCCAAACCGCTGCGCCACCCAGGGATCCCCCATCCTGACTATTCTTAAGTGCACACTTCAGTGGCATTAAGTACACTCACATGGGTGTACAACTGTCACCATCATCCATCTCCAGAACTCTTTCATCTTGTAAAAGTGAAACTCTGTACCCATTAAACAACAACTCCCCACCCCTATCCCCCCAGCCTGTGGAAACCACCCTTCTCTTGTCTCTGTGAATCGGACTCCTCTAGGAATCTTGCAAAGGTGGAATTATATGGCATTTGGTTTTTGTGACTGGCTTACTTCACTTAGCTTGGGTTCAAATTCATCCATGTTGTAGCCTGTATGGTAATTTCTCTCATTTTCGAGGCTGAATAATGATCCATTGTATATCCATTCCATATATCCTTTATCCATTCAGTAGAGTGGGGAAACGATTCCTCCAAAAATTCATCACTTACAAGCTAGTTTCCCCACATAACAGTGCAGCAGGAATTAGCACATGGGTGAAGTCCGAAAAACCTAAAGGCAAGGCTTGAGATGAAAACAGTCTGAGTGTTTAGGGTAGTATGTGAAACAAACTGATTTTGACATTGCTCACTTAAACACAGGATTCCAAGAAATTCTACAGGTCATGTGTCATGAAAGAGGAATTTCCATGAAATATACGAGCTCACAAGAAAAAAAAAATTCCCATCGGTTTAAGAAAACGAGAAAGGGGGGATCCCTGGGTGGTGCAGCGGTTTGGCGCCTGCCTTTGGCCCAGGGCGCGATCCTGGAGACCCGGGATCGAATCCCACGTTGGGCTCCGGGTTCATGGAGCCTGCTTCTCCCTCTGCCTGTGTCTCTGCCTCTTTCTCTCTCTCTCTCTCTCTCTCTCTCTCTCTCTCTCTCATAAATTAAAAAAAAAAAGAAAGAAAACAAGAAAGGAAGAAAAAGGTCAAGAGAAATAGCAGAGATCCACAGAGACATCAGATATTGAAATTACTATAGACAGAGCACAAAACAAAAGTGCTTAGGAAAGGAAAGGAAAAGAAAGATGGAAATAGTGCACAGATAAAGTGAAAGATAACATAAATATCACCAGAGAGTCGGAGCAGCCGCCGCCTCCACCGCCCGACGTGAATTCCGGATTCCTTTTGGTTCTAAGTCCAAAATAGCAACTCTCAAGGATCAGCTGATTCAGAATCTTCTTAAGGAAAACCATATCCCCCAGAATAAGATTACAGTTGTTGGGGTTGGAGCTGTAGGCATGGCTTGTGCCATCAGTATCTTAATGAAGGACTTGGCAGATGAACTCGCTCTTGTTGATGTCATGGAAGACAAATTGAAGGGAGAGATGATGGATCTCCAGAACAGCAGCCTTTTCCTTAGAACACCAAAAATTGGCTCTGGCAAAGACTATAATGTGACTGCAAATTCCAAGCTGGTTATTATCACGGCTGGGGCATGTCAGCAAGAGGGAGAAAGTCGTCTTAATTTGATCCAGCCTAACGTGAACATCTTTAAGTTCAGCATTCCTAATATTGTCAAATACAGCCCAAACTGCAAGTTGCTTGTTGTTTCCAATCCAGTGGATACCTTAACCTATGTGGCTTGGAAGATAAGTGGCTTTCCCAAAATTGCGTTATTGGAAGTGGTTGCAATCTGGATTCAGCCTGGTTCCGTTACCTAATGGAGGAAAGGCTGGGAGTTCACCCATTAAGCGATCATTGGTGGGTCCTTGGAGAGCATGGAGACTCCACTGTGCCTGTATGGAATGGAGTAAATGTTTCTGGTGTCTCTCTGAAGAATCTGCACCCTGACTTAGGCACTGATGCAGATAAGGAACAGTGGAAAGAGGGTCACAAACCGGTGGTTGACAGTGCCTATGAGGTGATCAAACTGAAAGGCTACACTTCCTGGGCCATTGGACTGTATGTAGCAGATTTGGCAGAAAGTATAATGAAGAATCTTAGGTGGGTGCATCCAATTTCCACCATGATTAAAGGTCTCTATGGAATAAAAGATGATGTGTTCCTTAGTGTTCCTTGCAATTTGGAACAGAACGGAATCTCCAATGTTGTGAAGGTGACTCTGACTCCTGAGGAAGAGGCCCGTTTGAAGAAGAGTGCAGATATACTTTGGGGGGTCCAAAAGGAGCTGCAGTTTTAAAATTCTCTAATGTACCACGTCACTGTCTAGATTGCAACAAGATTTTAGTTGGAGGTTGTGTATGTTGTCCTTATCATCTGACCTGTTACTCAAGTCGTAATATTAAAATGGCCTAAGAAAAACATCAGTTTCCTAAGTTACAAATGGGAATGGTGCACAAAACCCTGCAGCTATATCCTGATGCTGGATGATACTTGCTTGTGTAGTCCTAAATTGGTTAATGTAATATAGTTCTATCATCTCAGAGGCACCACTGTCAATGTCATATATGCTGCAGTTACTCCTCAAACCAGATGTGTATTTACTGTGTTCAGTAACTTCTGATTCCTTCAGCCCAACACCCAACATGCCTAGTCCATCTTTTATTCTTCAGTCATATCCTGGGATCCAATGTATAAATTCAATATTGCATGTATTGTGCATAACTCTTCTAAAGGATCTTATTTTGTGTACTATGTATGTCAGAATATAGTGTGCATTGCCATATAATGTAAAAAGATAATGCAACCAACTATCTGTCATACCAACTAAAATACCAAATAAATTTTGGAAAATAAATATCACCAGAATACTGGGGCTCCTGGCTGGCTTAGTCGGTGGAACATGTGACTCTTGAGCTTGCAGTTGTGCGTTGGGAGTACCATGTTGGGTCTAGAGATTACTTAAAAATTACTTTCAAAAATCACAAGGATATTGAAAAAGTACCAAGTAGAATATCTAGAAATAAAATACATAACAAGCAAAAAGCAAAAGAATGAAATATCTTGACTCACCAAGGATTACTCAAAGTAGTAATATATTTTTAACCTGTTCGTTACTCTAGTGCTGACCACCCAGTGGAAACTTCTTACTTTTAAAAAATTTCACCTGGCTTTCTTGAAGTAGATTGATAAATAAAAATCGTATGTATTGAAGATGGGTATCATAAGTTTTGATATAGTTACATTTTGTGAAATGATCACCATAATGAAGTTATTAGCATATCCAACACCTCACACAGCTATCTCTTTTTTATAATGTGTGGTGAGAACACTTAGATCTATTCTCTTAGAAAATTTCAAGTGTACAATACAGTTTTATTATTTATGGTCACTATGCTACATGTTGGATCCCCAGAACTTACCCATGTTATAACTGGGGGCTTGCCCCCTTTGAACAGTGCCTTCTTTTTTCCACACACCCTTCAGTCCCTGGCAATCACTATTCTGCTTTATGCTTCTATGCATTCAACTTTTTGAGATTCCACATGTGAGATCATGCAGGATTTGCCTTTCTGTGCCTGGCTTCTCTTACTTGGTATAATATCCTCCAGATTCATCCATGTTGTTGCATATGACAGGATTTTTAAGGCTGAATAAAGTTCATATATATCACTTTTTCATTATCCATTCACCCATCCACTGATACTTAGATGGTTTCCATATCTTGGCTATCATGAGTAACACTACAGTGAATATGGGAGCGCAGATATCGCTTCAAGATATTACTTTCATTTCTTTTGGATATAGTATAGTCAGAAGTGGTATTGCTGAATCACATGGTTGTTCTGTTTCTGATTATTTGAGGAACATCCAGACTGTTTTCCATAGTGATGGCACCAATTTAAATTTCCACCAACATGGACAAGACTTCCCTTTTCTCCACATCCTTGCCAATACTCATTATCTTGTGGATTATTGATGATAGCCATTCTAACAAGGTGTAACATGAGATCTCACTGTAGTTTTGGTTTTCATTTCCCTGACGATCAATGATGCTGACCATCTTTCATTATACCGGTTGATCATTTGTATTTTTCTTTTGAGAAATTCCCATTCAAGTCCTTTGTCCATTTATTAATCAAGTTATCTGTTTCCTTGATATTGAATTGTTCCGCAAACAAAATAAATTTGCATGTACAGAATCTGCAAATAATAAGAAGAGATTATAGAAAACTCAAAATAAGATTGTAGAAATGAACACACATGTCATTAACCCCATAAATGCCAATTGATCAGCAAAGATGACTGGAAAGGATTTTTTTTTAATGTATATAGACACTGTAAGAAAAATAAAACACAGGTGCATGGAAAGGTTGAAAGCAAACTGAGGGGGGAAAGTCGAGGCAAATGTAAACCAAGAAGACATGGTATAGATAGATTAATATCAGACAATACAGAGCTACAAGATGACTTTACTCTAGGGATAGAGAAGGGGTCACTGTACAATGATAATAGATCCAATTCACCAGAAATTGTTTGTATTTACCTAAATCAATAGGATCAAGATATATTAAACAAACAAGGATGGAATTACAGGGATAAATTGAGTAGTGTTTGTCTTGAGAGCCCTCAACACAACTTTCTGAATTACTGATAGGTCAAAGAGACACAAAATTAGAAAGTTTAAGACATTTAAACAACATATAGCAGAGAGATGTAGTGCTCTGTATACCACCCTTAGAGGATTTCAATATCAGAATGTAGATCACTAGATAAGAGTTACGTCTTTGAAGGAGGCATCTACTTACTCTGCCTAAGCTTAGGGCAAGGTGTATGAAAGAGACCCATAGAGCTAATTGTCCTCCTCAAGGTCTGCCCAGTGGCTGAGGCTAAAGGCACATTCTTGGTTGAGTAGCCAAGCAGGAGACATGCTATGCCATTGGGAGGAGGAAGATGTGAGGGAGGAGCTCTCAGTCATGGAAACAGGGTCTGAGGCTGGCTGTGCTCCGGTATGTGGTGGGAGTGGGGGAAGCAGTAGGCAGTCATGGGATGTAGTAGAGTCACAGTGGGGCCTTACCTGTAGTTTCCAAAAATTGTAACCTGGAAATTCACACTCTTCCCCCAGCTCCTGACCATCAGGAGATCTTTTGATTGCAAAATGCTCCTCCGTTTACTGCAAAGAACAACCTCTGCCATGTGGGGAAGCTGGGCAAAGAGGTAGGTTCTGTGATGGGGTTCTGGGGAAACTTTTGACCACCCAGGCTCAGGGACTGAGGAACCCACTGGGTGTGAAACATTGTCATTTGACAATGGACTGTTGGGAAATAGTAAAAACAAAAACAAAAACAAAAAACCCTACCATCATTTTAAGTGATTTAGATTCTTAGAGACCCAGAAATTCAAGAAAATTACTTTAATCTCTTAAAAGTTGTTGCACTTGTACCACTATGCATGTATTAGAATGACTAAAATAAACATTTATAATTCTAAATGCTAGGAAGGATATGAGGCACGTGGAACTCTCATATGTTACTAGTAGAAATGCAAAATGGTACAGCCATTTTGGAAAACACTTTGGCAGTTTCTTATAAACATATACTTATCACATAACCCAGATGTCCTCCTCCCTGGTATTTAGCCAAGAGAAATGACCATTTATGTCCATATTAAAACCTGTATGAAAACATTCGTAGAGGATTTACTCATACTCACCAAAAACTGGAAACAACCCAATGTATATTAAGTAAATGGATAAACAATCTATGGTACCTCATAAGATGAAACATAAATCAGCCATAAGAGGTCCAGACAACACACAACAACATGGATGAATCTCAAATGTATTCATGCAATGTATGCAAACATGTTGTAGATATTAATCTTGTTAAAGCTGCCCAGCTTTAAAAATAAAAGATACAGATGCAATGAAACGCCGGGACACCTGCACCCCGATGTTTATAGCAGCAATGTCCACAATAGCCAAACTATGGAAGGAGCTTCAGTGTCCATCGAAAGATGACTGGATAAAGAAGATGTGGTTTATGTATACAATGGAATGTTACTCAGCCATTAGAAATGACAAATACCCACCATTTGCTTTGACGTGGATGGAACTGGAGGGTATTATGCTGAGTGGAATAAGTCAATCAGAGAAGGACAAACATTATATGGTCTCATTCATTTGGGGAATATAAATATTAGTGAAAAGGAATAGAAGGGAAGGGAGAAGAAATGGGTAGGAAATATCAGAAAGGGAGACAGAACATGAAGACTCCTAACTCTGGGAAATGAACTAGGGGTGGTGGAAGGGGAGGAGGGTCGGGGGGGTGGGGGTGAATGTGTGACGGGCACTGAGGGGGGCACTTGACGGGATGAGCACTGGGTGTTATTCTCTATGTTGGCAAATTGAACACCAATAAAAAATAAATTTATTATTAAAAAAAGAAAATAAAGCAGAAGCAAAAAAATAAAAATAAAAAATAAAAATAAATAAAAATAAATCGATTGGGGTCAAAATACCGTTCTATGTTTTGTCACCCTCTCTAACTTTTCCCATTTTCACTCCTTTCCCCTATAATCCCTTCCATATTTCTTATATTCCCCATAGGATTGAAACCATATAATGATTGTCCTTCTCTGATTGACTTACTTCACTCAGCATAATACCCTCCAGTTCCATCCATGTTGATGCAAATAATAAATAAATAAATAAATAATGTCCTAATTTGATACCTACAATCCATTTAAAAAATACATGGAAAGCCTTTCTTTAAAAGTCGGACATTTTAAAACACTTCTCCTTCTCCTTGAATTCATATTTCCATTCCTAATACCCCACAGACTCTTACTCTAAGGCAATATAATCTTATGCTCAAGAGTCTTTAATCACCACCTTTTCATACTGCTATGCAATAAAAACATGCATATAGATTGAAATTTTAAGTTTTCATTTACTGGGACCAGAAGACTCTAGGAATAAAATTTTTTCTTATGCATTGATTTTTCATTCCATTCGTTATTTAAATAACAATAACAATGGATATGTAAGTAAATACATTGAAATTATTGATTACCAAAATTTCAATGGTAAGCAAAACTCTATAGGTAATGCATCTCTTAGTGATAAGTAAGTGCAGGGGAACAAAATTTTGTTATAGGTATGTCACTTGGTTTTTTGAACTTCTAGCATGTTGCCCCACCAAATCACATAATGCTCTCTAATAAAAATTATTTTTAATGATCTAAGTTAAATATTAAAAAGCAGCTTCATTAAACCCCCTTTCAAACTTTATAAAGGCATAGATTGGAAATCTTATACTTGAAAAGAATTTATTTCCAAGTAATTAGGATACTGACCAAAAATCACAAGTGATTTTCTTTATTTTTGGAAAGTTTACCTAAAAGCCGTTACCAATATTTAATACATGTTCAATAATGTTATTAATTATACCTGTTATTCTTTTATTTAGACACCTTATTGAATCTGATGAATCTGATACACTCCAAAAATGTTGGAAAGTTAACTCTGATAGACCTTTGATAGTATATATTTTATAAAATGCTTTTGTCTTATAACATGCTTTAAACACAGTCAGAAATTTTTTTGAAGCCACAGATTTAACTCCCTATATTTATGGAAAATGCTCAACAAATCGGCTAGTTGGAAAAGACAGTCTTCAATTAGCCAAATCAGACCAGTTTCTCCCACAAAAAGACTGACTTCGCTTTTCAATTGAAATGAATGTTTTTATGTACATCCCTGTGGATATATGCCATTGTCCTTGGGATTTCTAACTCTAGAAGAGGGAGCTAAAGGCATAATGACATACTATAACTTGATACTTGAGTGAAACAAGGTGCTGTCCCCTTATTTCCTATCCACATATTTTTTGCTTTGCTCCCAGGGAAGCATACTTAGGAAAATCAGAAAGGGAGACAGAACATGAGAGATTCCTAACTCTGGGAAACAAACTAGGGGTGGTAGAAATGGAGGTGGGCGGGGGGTGGGGGTGACTGGGTGAGGGGCAATGAGGGGGGCACTTGATGGGATGAGCACTGGGTGTTATTCTATATGTTGGCAAATTGAACACCAATAAAAAATAAATTTATTTAAAAAAGAAAGAAAGAAAAGGAAAATACATTTTCAAATTGTTCCTTTGTTTAAAACTCAGTTTTTATACTTTCAACACATATAAGAGATGGGTAAGGCATATGCTCCCATCCCCAACTTTTTCTGGAAGCAGCACAGGACATTCTGAGAGACAGATAGAAGAGGAGAAAGGCAGGCTGCAGGCTTTTTCTCAGGCAGACCAACTTCAGGAAACAGTAAATGTGGAATTTAAGAACCAGGACATCACGTCCTTAAATCTGTTTGTGCCTCTGGAAAATCTGTGTCCTCTGGAGTAGGGGAATGCCAGCATGCAGCATGGACAGGACTGACTGAGTTGGCCTCCTTATTTTTCAAATGGGTAGACTGAAATAAAAGTAGCCCAAATTGACATGGTGAATTAATGGTGGAACTTGGGCTTTGATCAAAGTGTCTTCATTCCTGGCTCATTGTTGTTCCTACAGGACAATTGAGTCCATGCCTCCCACATCTGTCCCAGTCCCCAGGGCCACTGAACCAGTAAGCCACACACATTTGCTTGTTCCCCACAGGACACATGTTTTGTAGTCTCTTGCCCAAAGAAATACCCCTCCAGAATGAATTCACTGTTTTATGGTTGCCAGATTTAGCACATAAAAATATTACATGACCAACTAAATTTGAATGTCAGATAAATACTGAATCGTTTTTAGTGTAACTACAGTCTTTATATTTCATTGGATATACTTCTACTAAAAATTCTAACCGAATACCCTACATTATATTTGGCGATCCAATTGATCTGCATCTTTCCTTGTACCCGCATCCCTGGAGATCTGCTTCCTACTAAGAGACTATAGACTGTCTGATCAACTACTACTTAAGACTGGATCAATAGATATAAAACTTCAAACCCAAAGAGTGATTTGATATAAGAATTTAAGACTCCACGATATGTTGGCAAATCTATCTCCAATAAAAAAAATACATATAATTTTTAAAAAGTGAAAAAAAAAAAAAAGGATTTAGGGATCCCTGGGTGGCGCAGTGGTTTAGCACCTGCCTTTGGCCCAGGGCACGATCCTGGAGACCGGGGATCGAATCCCATGTCGGGCTCCCGGTGCATGGAGCCTGCTTCTCCCTCTGCCTGTGTCTCTGCCTCTCTCTCTCTCTCTCTCTCTCTCTCTCTCTGTGACTATCATAAATAAAAATTAAAAAAAAAAAAAAAAAGAATTTAAGACACCATAGGGCCTTGGCTAATCTTCCCAGGGAAGAGAAATAATGATATACAGAGATGTTTATGGGAAATTCAAGAGCCAAAAAGACAATAGGCACTTTTTCTTTGACATTCAGTAAATTATTTGTTTACTTCCTAAAATATACTAATTACACCAGTCACCATGCTTTCCACAAGAGTTTCATTAATTCTCATGTCTATGAAGTAGGTGTGTTACTAATTCCCTCAAGGAAAACTGAGGTAAGGGACACCGGGTTGGCTCAGTCAGAGGACCATGTGGCTCTTGTACTTGGGCTTGTAAGTTCAAACCCCACGTCGAGTATGGAGACTAGTTAAAACTAAAATCTTGAAAAAAGAAAGGAAAAAAGACTGAGGCTCAGTGAGGTTCAGTGGCTGAGCCAAGAGGCACAGTTGGCAAGTAGGGGATCCACCACATGAGTTCAGATTCAACTCCAAGCACTATTTTTGACCATGCCATGCCACTTCATGAATAAGCTTCACCTGATTTCATCTAATCCTTACAGTGACACCAAAGTTGCCAGGTATGTTGTATCGTTTCCATTTTCCAGATGAGGAAACTAAGGCTCCAAGACACAGCGACAGTGATAAGTTACCAGCCAGGATCAAAAATTAGCGTCACTGGGTTTGGAGCCATAACTGTCATTACTGAACAGCCCAGGCACTGTTGTAAAATGTGGGGAGGATTCAGGATTAGAATTCTAGGGACAAAAATGAAGACATTGCTATAAGTCTTTAGTCTTAGGCAGCCACGTAATATGGTTTCAGGAGATCTGGAAAAGACTCTATGCCTTTTCAGAACTTCATGTCTGAACTTCATGTTTGAAGTTCCACCAACAACATAGGTGCCTTCCTGGGCATAACAACGTTCTCTGCCTTCCTCTCTTTCTGTCTCCCCTCCTTTCTGCCTCCATCTATCTCTCTTGCTATTTTTGAGATGCGTTTAGTTTGAGAGAGGTAACATGGCAAGGCATTATCAGTTCTTCACATCACAGACTTTAGAAGACATAAGGACAAAGAAAAGACATGTTGAAATGGGTGTCAGGTGAGTAGGGAAGGGTCATCTGTGTATGGAGTGCTCTGGGAGTATCAGAAGCTAGGCTTGGATAACACCAGAAGGAAGATAACACCCAAGGTCACCTGGGAGTTTTTGCTCCTGGGGCTCTAAGACCCAGAGGGACATGCTCAGGCCCTCATGAAGACCTCATACCATCAGTCTCTTGTCATCAGTGAAGCAAGGAAAAGGTGTCCACTCATGTCTGGGGTTGCCCTTGTAATGACAGTGGGCAAACCAGCCCTGCAACTGTTCCAGAACAATCCCTGTGATCCTTCACATGTGACCTTTCATGGAGGAACAAGACAATGGGCAAATGTCCTGCTGGGACATGCTCCAGACCATGGCAGAGTGTGGGGCCACTGGGAAGGTCCTAGGCCTGAAGGTCCTGCCCTACTCTCCACGTGACCTCAGACAAACCCCTTCCCCACTGTGCATCTTGGTTTCCTCATCTGTGAACTGAGAGAAGTGGTGGACTGTCTCCATGGTTCTCAGCACAAGCTCTATATGTCTGTCTGGCTTGTGCCTAATCCCTCTGCCTCTTCTCGTCCCACACAGGAACCTTCCTCTCCACAGTTCGACCTTCTCCTGGAGGAATATAGCACTCCTGCTGCTTCTCTCTATCTCTTTGGAGGAGACCACTTCATCGCCAGTCAAAATAGAGATACGTGGGTTCAGAGGAGCTTCAGCCACCCTTCCTTAGCAGGCCTTTCTGAGACTGAGAGTCAGGCGGGAGGCAAGGACTCACATTATTTGAAGCCACATCTTCTGTGGCTTTAGAGAACTAGCCCTGCTCACACACCCTGGGCTCTTTGATCCTTCCCTCATCTACTGCCTCCAAATTATTTCTCTACCTTTTCCTGCTATGTGTCTTTTCCAAGATAAATTTTTAAAGTGAATCTATCACTAGGTAGGAGCCTGAGGTAGAGGACAGTGAGGAGGCAGTTGCACAGTGGAGGACAGAAATGGAATGAGGTCTGGCCTGCCCTGGAAATGGTGGTCAAGAGAAGAAGCTATGGGGGCTTGAAGAGAGACTAGAGGGAAAACTGGCCCAAGTCCATGACTGATAGGATGCTGGGGTGAAATATTGAGAGAAAGGAATCTCAGGGTTCTCATGACCACCTGGGAGCCTGCTGATGTCAAATATAAAGATGTGAGTAGAGAGATGGAGGCATTGCTGAGGCATAGGGAGACCCTAGTTCTGTTTTATACATGTGGGCATAGAGGTCTTATGAGATGCCCAGATACATGTTCCCCAGGTGGTTGAATATGTGTCTTTAGCTTGGAAGTGAAGATGGGTCTGGAGAGAGGTATAGGAACCACAGTTAGCATCATGGATATGGATGTGGTGCAGAAAGAGTGTGTCCAGTAAAGACAGCAGAGAGCTGATATCTACACCCAGGGAGCATCCTTAGTAGTTGCAGAGGAACCATCAGGGTGTGTGCATTCAAGGAGGAGACGGCACAGACAAGGTAAGGAACTGAGGACGGCTGACCAGGAGGGAGGAGGATTATAAGTGAGAGCTGAAGCTGACAGTGGGGCAAGAAGGTACAATGGCTAAACCAAAAAGATGGTTTACAAGCCTCCAGAAGCATAAGGGAGGCAGGACTGACTAGAGTCTACATTAGGTGGGGACATTTGTCTTTAGAATCTCAAGATTTCTATGCCTTTTTACTTCTTGGAGGTATCCCTTATTTGATTTGCTTTACTCTCCTTTATTTAATTTGCTAGAACACTGGCTCCCAAGGAGTAGCCTGCATCATGATGCTCAACTGCCTGCTTTGGTGTCCCCAGATGTGCTTTTAAAAATTGAAGTCCTTAGGCTTCACTTTCTAGAGATTCTGATTCAGGCCACAGTCTGCAGTTTCTAAAAGATGCACAGAGGTTTCCATTGTACACTCCAGATTAGGAACCACAATTCTTCTTAGCCTCAGATGTCCATGGCGGATGCATGAAGCATGGTATGAAGGGTAAGAAATATATCTGGAAAGTACTAAAAGTCTCAATGGCATGCTCAGGGCTTCTGGCTTCCAGAGTGAGTCATGAATTGGAGGTCCCAGGGCTGCCCCTCATTAACTGTATTTTCACATCTGACTTCTTCTCCTCCTCCTCCTCCTCCTTCTCCTCCTCCTCCTCCTCCTCCTCCTCCTCCTCCTCCTCCTCCTCCTTCTTCTTCTTCTTCTTCTTCTTCTTCTTCTTCTTCTTCTTCTTCTTCTTCTTCTTCTTCCTTCTTCTTCTTCTTCTTCTTCTTCTTCTTCTTCTTCTTCTTCTTTCTTCTTCTTCTTCTTTCCTTTGCCTAGGAAATTAGGAGGGTGATACTAATGACCCATATGGCCTTTCCAATTCCAAACTTCTATAATTCCAAGTCTCAGTAGTATCCAAATGAATCATGCTTCTCTGGTCAGATCTCACTGGAGAGCTGCTTGGTTTAGAGTCCTGCAGCCAACTGCACAGTATAGTAGTTATCTGTCGCTGTGTGACACATCACCTCTAGGCCAGAAGTCTGGTGTAGTGTGCCAGGCTTCTCTGCTCGGGGTCTTGGCAGGCTGAAACCAGGGTGTCAGCCAAAGCTGCCATTCCCATCTAGGAACCCAGAGTTCTTGGCCATGCACCCTGGCTGTGGCAGAATCATTTCCTTGCAGTTGTACCATGGGGGTTGCTTCCAGAAGCCACCTTCCATCCAGGGCACCTAGCTTCCTCCATCCTCAATGTTACTAATAACGCATTGGACTGAATCTCTCTTACCTCTTCCCTATTAATCAGGGGGAAAGCGCTTCATTTTAAGGACTCAAGAGCTTAGGACTGGTTCACTCAGATAATCTCTATATTTTAAGATCAATTAACTTGGGACTCTACTCACATCTATGAACTCCCTTCACAGCAGCACCTAAATTCATATTTGGTTCAATAACCAGAGGATGAGAATCTCGGGGAGGCAACTTTCAAATTCTGCTTCCTACAACCCCAGCAATTAGGAAGCCATGTCTAGCCCTTAAAAAGGAGGAAGCAAACCCATATCTGCCAAGCTCTTTCCATGTGCCAGGCACTGTGACAAATGCATTACAGGCATCATCCCCTTAATTCTTTTAAGCAGGTTGTAAGGATTTTCTCATATTATAGATGAGAAACGTTGGACTCCAAAAGAATACATTTTTCCCAAGATTATTTACAGTTGTGTTGGCGTCAGGCTTCCACACCAGGTCTGTCTTGGAGTGCTCCTCCTGCTGCCCATTTCTGCATACTTTAGAGGTAACTGCGAAGTTGTATAGTGGAACTCAGTTTGGCCTTGAGCTCACAAGGAGCCAGGGGCCCAAATCAGGTTTTTTTGGTGACTCCTATACTCCTATTTCCATGATATTTCCTCTACTCTTTACTAATTAACTTCCCCAATCAACTACAGTTCTGGAGGTAGATGCCATGGGCATTAATATATTCTATTCCAAAAGGAGAGAGGAGCTCCTGAACTTATGGTAAGACTCTTGATCCACATATAACTCCCTGCTGTGGAATCTGAGATGCTTCCCCTTCAGTTGACCTGAGCATAGATTCCTGACTCAGATAGATCTAAATGAACCATGAGTGGTGAGAAACAGACCCAATCCCTAAATATAAGCAGAGTGAGAACAGAGAATGGAAGGTAGAAGACAGGGCTGATAGAATATCACTTTTCACCTTTGCCATAGGAGGAGAGCTGAAACTCTCAAGAAATGTGAATGTGGACATTGCTTTGTTGCAGGGAAACCAGGAGTATGCCCCAAAGACAGGGTCATCTGTGAAACTAAACTTCTAGACTTCTGCTTAAGTGATTTGCACTGCCAGGATTACATGAAGTGCTGCTCGTTCGCCTGTGGGAAGAAGTGTATGGATCCATTCCAAGGTAGTGGCCCCCAGGCTGTGGGCACAGGTGCCTTTACAGGTGCCTTTCTTCCTGCTCCATCCAGAACTAGTTGAATGATTCTCTTGGAGGGTAGGACAAAAAGCTAGGGTTCATGCTTTTCTTTTACTATTCAGATTCCCAACACTCAAGTACAAACAATGAATTCAGGCATGGTGGATATCAACTGGATAATATGGATGATAGTCTTTTTTTGAGTCAACATTCAAGCATTCACAAATAACTAACTCTAGTTGCATGTCCCCTAACTGTCAAGAGAATGTTGCTGGGCATGTGGTAAATACAAAGCTCAGTTGGTTTAGATGCTGGGCTTAGTTTTGGACCCTTTGGCCTTCAAATAAGTTTCCTGCTAACTTAAAATATAGAGCATCTCATAATAGGAAATTATGTTTTATATATATATATATTATATATATATATATATCCAAAGTGTCTATTTTAATGTACTTTAGACAAAGGCCATCGAGAATACACTTATAGGTGAACAAGGTGGATTTATTATTCATTATAATGAGGGAGAATGTTCACCATAGATAACTGGAGGGATCTCAGTAAAAAGCTACTGAGATTCAGGAAAGAATCTACTATAGGAGAAAGGCTTTGATTGGGGAATTTGGGGCCTGGGTGTGATCTATATTGGGTGTTGTTGAAAAGTGGGACACTCTCAGGGAATCTTATCTACAGAGAGGTCAGGCTAGACCGAGGATGAAGCCATAATGGATAGAGAAGCATAAATCACTCATAGGTGTTTGGCATTTCATGGGTTTCACAATATTGTGTTTTTAGTTTCCCTTTATGATGGCCCCAGAGCAATCTTCTTTGATGTGGATGTCCTGTGACATATTTCTAATAGGGAATGACATGGTTCAGCTGTGAGCATCAGACAGGATCCAGACATGAGACATTGCTGTTTTTTCTTTCTTCATGGCTTGTTCCTTCTATACACCAGGTGCTTTGTTAGGCACTTTGGATACAGTCACTGAACAAGTCTCACCTTCCCAAAGCTCCCAAAGCTCCCAAAGTCTTATAGTAAAAGATCAGCTACAAAACATCCTCATATGCTTTTCACTATGTCTTTTGCAAGGTAGAAATGGTGCTCAGAGATAGTGCACAACATAGATTATTTGTAGGAGAACTAGTCTAGACTTTTCTTGACAGTGGCTCTGTATGACTTGTATGGTCATACCAAGAATTGTGTAGAAGAAGAACCTGACCCCTTCTCTTTTCTACTACCCTTTCTGGCCTTAACTCTTTGCTTCCCACCCTCAGAACCCTGCATGCTACCCTCAGACCAAGGAAGCTGTAACATTGGGATCTCGCGCTGGTATTTTGACTTTAAACATCAGATATGCAAACCGTTTAAATATGGAGGCTGCTATGGGAATGCCAACAACTTCATCAGCAGAGGAAACTGCAGAGTGGCTTGCTCATCAGTTGGTAAGACTTATAAGCCTAGCAGTCCGAGGAACTAGTCTAACCAGAAATAGCATACCAGCCTAGGTATAAGCTTAGGCTTTGAGGTGAAACTGTCTTGACTCAAGTCAGCTCTGTCATTCACTGAATGGGTGGCCTTCGGTTAGTCTTCTGTTTCCATGCACTTCAGCATTCTTGTCTATAAAAGGGGGATAAAAATAGCATTTACCTAATGGAGTCATTGTGGCAGAAAAATGACATAGAGCACATGCCTGTTGAGTAGTACCTGAGGACTCATCCAAGAATGAAGCATCAACAGGTCAGGTCTGGAATCCCATGAAGTAGGAGTAGAGCATGGAGTAAGTGAAGAACAGGGTGAGGTGAAGGTAAGGGCTGTGGATTAGTTCCTACTCTAATGACCAACACCAGTAATATTGGGAGACAGTGTCTTACAGAGGTAGATGAAACTCCTCCTTTTCCCATTTCCTGAAAATTTCTTCACCTCTTTGAGTTTCTGTCCCTCCCCTGTAATACTGGACTAACAGCAAAGACTTCACTGAGGTGAGGTGTTGGTAGGATTATATGTGATCAGGACACAAGGATCTGATATGGGGGCTGTTCAGTAGTGTGGGCTCACTAAATAATAGCAATCCAAGGAGTGACCATTGATGTTCAAACGCAACACTGTGTGACATACAAGGCAGCACTAGAACTTTGGCCTCCGGGTCTGTGAATCGAGCTAAATGCTGTACCATCACGTCTATTAGCCTCACAAAGAAACAGAGTCAGAGAGATAAAGTTAGTCGCCCAAGGATTCACAGTGGGTCCCAGGTAGATCTGGAATTTTAATTCTGTACGTCCAGTGAGCCTGAATAGACAAGGCACTCTTGTGGTCTTACCCATTGTGGGATGCTGTAAGGAATCATGGCACTATGGATTAGACCTTGGCTCACTCTCAGAAGCCAGCAGAAAGAAGCAACCAGTGAAATGGGCTTGGGTGAGTTTGGGGGAAACTTTTTTTCCATCTGGGGCTCAGAAAGAACCTAACAATAGCTCTGAGAGTCAAACACACCACAGACTGTCTGAGTCTGACTTGAGGAAGAAGGACAAGGAGTAGAAGGAGAAAGAGAAGACAAGAAATACTTCCTGCCCTCATAGAATTTGCAATCACATAATAATCACAGGAAACATGCACAAAATCCTAACAAATCGATTTCAATACCACCCAGGTCCTAGTGACCCACACAGTTTTATCTCCAGTCTGAATTTGACTCCCAAACTCCAACTGCTTACTCTACTCCTTCATCTCAATCTCACAAACACCTCACACTTCACTTGTCTAAAACAAGACTCCTCATCTTTGCTCTCCCACCTCAAACTTGCTCTGCCCATAGTTCTCCCCATCTTGATTGAAATCAACTTCTAAATGACCCTTAATGAATCAACATCGACATTCTCAATCCACATCTACTGAGTTAGGAAATCCTTTTAGATCTACCTTAAAAATAGATCCAGAATTTGACCACTTCCTACCACATCCTCAGCTGCCAGCCCAACCTGAGGAGCCACCTTCTTACCTGGGGTTTCAAAGAACAAGCCTAACTCTCTTCCTACCACATCCCATGAGATGCTGAGGTATTGCATTCCTCCGCAGGCTCCCAGAGGTAGTCATCGTAGAGTGAACCAAGTCACAGAAAGATATACTAGTTTTGAAGAGAAGGTAAAGGTGTTTGAAGGGTATGGGATGGGTGGGGTTTGAGGAAGCTCACATCTGTTCTTGTTTTAGTCAAGACTGGACAGTGCCCACTCTTCCCCTTCAAGAACCGTATGGAGTGTCCAGCTTCCTGTAAGGGTGACATGGATTGCCCCAAAAGTGACAAATGTTGTGAATCCATGTGTGGCTTTGTTTGTGCCAAGGCCTGGACAGGTGAGGACTGGAGATATACCTCCCAAATATGCTAAGGATGTCATGTTGTCTCATGGAATGGGGATGCCCCTTCGGTTGACCTTAGATGTCTCTTGGGAAATTTTCCTTTTTTAAGGCCCAATCACTGCTCTCCTGTTGCCTTCCCGATTTCAGGAAACTATTGTGCTAGTCTTCAAAGCCAACCAGGCATAGTATCACTGCCTATTTTTCCCCATGAGAACTTATTTATTCTGAGTCTCTTCTTCACTGACCAACAGGTGACAATATCCACTTATTCATACAAAAAAATGATAACCATTACATCCATTCCTAATAAGTCTTATGTCTGTCTACACAAAACTTCAGAACATGTAGAGCATACTCACATCATGTAAGGGATGCTGGGGAAAAGATGGGTAGCAAAATGCTGTTGGGGCAGACTTGAACTTTGTACCTCTGAGACTAGTGCTCATTTCTGCATGTAGTGCTGAGATAATATGCTCTTGTCCCAGAGATTGTTAGTGTTTTGAGGTACAGCCCGGTGTCCCGGAAGGAACCCAAGGCCTTTCAACTGACTTCAACTCTTCTACTTGTTTTCCATATGGCCTTAGGTAACTCACATGCCCCTACAAAATCCTCAATTTCTACAATTTCTAAAATGAGGAAGTTCTGAATGCTCTCTAACATTCCTTCAGACTCTGGTACTTTGGGATTAGGAAACCCAAATCCATTAGTTTTGTGGGAGTGGCAGGAATCCTAACGGATTCTCTACGTCAGACATGGCAAGCCTCTTTGATACTCCTCAAATTATTAGCCATAGAATGCTGATATTCTGCCTTCTGCACACTATTGTTACTCCAGGGGGAAAGAGTAAGAGGCTTCCTCAGAAGATAGCCCCTTTTAGGGTTCCCCAAGTCCCCCAAATTTGTCTCAAACTATGATAAAGTATTTCAAGGTCAAGTGTCTTATTTTATCCCATAAAGTCAAATCAGGTTTCTGCCCACGCAAGCCCCTGATGTGTTCCAAGATTGAGAGACCCAAGTGCCTGCAGGATCGTGATTGCCCAGTGTCCCAGAAGTGCTGTTCACATTGTGGACTGAAGTGCCTGGAATCTCAAAAATGACCAGTAAGTGGAAAATATTATCATCGATGTAATTAACTATGACTAGCATGATAAAAAGCTATCAGTGTTATCTCTTATCCAACTACCTTCCAAATTGTCTTCGAAGTAGAACAGTATTTAATGGGATTACTTTGATTTTATAGAGAATCATGTCAACTGAAAATGATGAGAAATTTAACTCTTCTTTATTCCAATTTCACGACTTATATGTTTCCTTGTCTTTTTATATCATGTAGGGCCTCTGAAACAATGCTGAAAATAAAGGTAATGACATTTATCCCTGTCTGGTTCTTTATTTTAGAGTCAGCGTCTCTTGCTGTATAAAATGATACTTGTTGATGGCTTTGGGATCAACAGATGTTACTGCTCTTGGGTTGTTTTCTTTTCATCCATTTACAGCTGCTATTAGAAATTACTGTGGCATTTTGTCAAAAACCTTTTAGGCATCTAAAAATCATATAATGATTTTTCTCTTCTAAAGTGCTGGTATAAGGGAGTACATTATTAAATTTTCAAATGTTGGATCATCCTTGCATTCTTGGATTGACCTTAATCGTATTGAGGGTATACTTGTATTAATACACTGAAGGTTCTTTAAGCAAATAATTTGTACAGAATTTTCACATCAATGGTCAAAAGAAAAATAGGTCTATTACTTTGGTATGTCTTACTATCTGAGTCATATACCTTTCAACAAACTAGCATGGAAAACGTACTTTTTCTCCCTATGACCTGTAATATTTTAATTTTTTGTATATTTTTTAATTGGAGTTCGATTTTCAAACATATAGTATAACACCCAGTGCTCATTTAAAATTTATTATTTATTTTATTTTAAGCAATGTCTACACCCCAGTGGGGCTCGAACTCACTCTTGGAGATCAAGAGTTGCATGCTCTGCCAACTGAGCCAGCCAGGCGCCTCCCATGATCTGTAGTATCTTTAATAATAGTTTCAATAGTAACATTTTAATGATATCCTCTGTTCCTTGAAAGCTGGACAAAATTGTTCTCCAAAAGCATCTAGGTTAGGTTCTTTCTGTAAGATATATCTTTACTAATTTTCTTTGTGTTTTATCTTATGCTTGTACAGGCTTTCTACCTCTTCTTCTATAAAGTTAGGTCTCTTATGTGTTGCTAAAATTGATTCATTTTCTCTCCACTTTCAAATGTATTACTTTAGAGTAATATAAATTATTTTGTACATGATTTTTATCTTTAATTTTCGTTAATGTTTTTATTCTTATACTCATGTTTCTACCCTACCCCCACCTATTCACCACCATTCCCTCCATTTACTCTTGTATCCACCCACTCACCTACAATACATTGATATATCTTGAAATTTACCTGTCTTTTCATCCATGGTTTCACTCATATATCCATCCACTTACCCTTCCCACCCATCTTCTTTCTGCCTATGCAGCTGCCTGTTTTATATCCAGCCTTTATCCATCTTTCCTACACACACCATCCTCTCATGCCCAACGACATACTTCTGCATCATTTCTACACCCATCTCCCCTCCATCCACCTACCAATTTACTCACCTCCCTTCCATTCAGAGTTTCCATCAAATAGACCCATTCATTCCATGACTAACCTATCCATCCTTATGTTCAGTGCAACCCACTTCTTCACCCACCCATCCATGTTCATGTATTCACGCATCCAAATGTCCATGATACCCTCACCCATCCTTCTTCATATTCTTCAAATGATCTTCCCATTCATCATACTATGAACCACCCATATACCTACCTTCCTCATCCAGTAGTTTATTTGGAGCATTTATTCCGGGCCTATCAATGTGCTAAGCACTAGGCTCTAAACATAGGCCTGTTTAATGAAGGTCAGAATTCATTTAAGGACACAACATGAAACTCAGTAATACATGTAGGGACTCAGGAAACAACACAGAAAGCCAGGGACAGGAAGTTTGAGGAAACTATCTTGTCCTAATTAACAAGCAAAAATTTCCAGGTAGAGGCCATCAAGCTTAGTACCCCTTGGAGTTTCTCATTCTGACAGGGGATAGGTACTTGAACAGAAGTGTGGCTGAGCTAGTAGAGGCAGGGTACTATGACCATCAGTGAGAGGAGATAAGAGAAGCAGGGCAAAGATCCACATGTATCCTTACTCGCCTTCTTCAAGAAATTGGGTGAGAGAAGGGGCCAAAACGTGTCTTTCATCTCAGGCCCCAAAGACATAAATTTCATCTCACCTGCTTTGAAAGTGAGACCCTTGGGTGGGGCTGGAAATTAGGCAAGACAGGATAGATAGATAGAACAATCAGAATTCTGAGTTTTCATTTACTTTCAAGAAGATTTAGAGAAGAATTTGGTCTTATTTGGGGGACGCAGGAAACATCTGGGCATTTATAGACCCTGGAATTCCTTAGCTTCTGTCCCCACTGTACACATCACCTTCACCCCCTCCCCTTTTACGTACTATTCCTCCCACTCCATAGTAACATATTATGTCCACACTAATATCAGAAGATTCCATAGTGACCTCTGACAAGAACTCAGACACTCCATTCCCTCTGACCTGTATCTCTGACACTCACTCACTTGATGACATTGAATCAGCATCTGCACTCCAATGGGCCTTATGACCCCTATGTGTAAGATGAGGAAATGGGACTTGTGCCCTCAGAGTCTTTTCACCCAGGTGGTTCAGCTTTGTAATCTCTTCTGGGATGATTTTGAGAAGGACACAGAATTAAGAGGGACAGCACCTCTGAAGACATCTTGGTTATTCATTAGAAATTCTATTTCCTGCTCCCTTTATGGGGTCCACTGGGTCCCTGAAACTGATGGTATGGGATTCTGTAGTGTAAGTGCCTGAGAGTCAGCTTTTTATTGTAATGTGAGTGCCTGACATTAAGCTTTTGAGTGGTGAGGCATCCATTTCAAAGACACCCACTGCAATACACAATAGGACAACTCAGCTGTATAACACAGATTGTCATGACAGGACTAGATGAGCAACCACCCTCCTCTCACCCATGAAGTTACACTTTTAGGAAGTCCTCAAGGATTCCAAATCATTGATCATGGCAAAGCCCAGTTTCTCCCTTCCCACACCCTAATACCCACTTCTATGTGCTTTATTTTTTTTAAAATTTTTATTTACTTATGATAGTCACAGAGAGAGAGAGAGAGAGAGGGGCAGAGACACAGGCAGAGGGAGAAGCAGGCTCCATGCACCGGGAGCCCGATGTGGGATTCGATCCCGGGTCTCCAGGATCGCGCCCTGGGCCAAAGGCAGGCGCTAAACCGCTGCGCCACCCAGGGATCCCCTCTATGTGCTTTAAATTCACCAACAGAAAGTGAACTCATGAAACCCTACATTTCACCCTGGGACCCTAATAAAGGGAGAGTCCTAGCTCTGCACTTTCTCCCACATTCTCTGTCCACAACCTCCTGTGTGGCCCTCCAGCTTGCCATGTACCCTACAAGGCTTGTGACTATTAAATCTTGTTCTCTTAAATTCCCTGATGGAAAAAAAAAAAAAAAATAAATTCCCTGATGGTATGATAGATGCAAGTCCTGGGATCATAAAAAGAACCACAAAATCTTATCCAACCACAACACTGGCCCAGTGGTGGTAGGGGGATGTCTGTGAGGGGAATGTCTGGAGGCCTCTCTTTGAGTAAATATGCCCCCCACTCAGGGATGTCTCAGGCCTTCCTAGCTGAGAAACTCACTGTCAATAGGCTGAGACCCACATCACAGACTCCCATAGAAGGCTCTGTCAGTGATCCTAAATTTTGTGACCATATAATCACTCACTGAAGATAAAGCTTGCTTTGTCTGGCTTCTGCCCATAATGTAGGACAAATGGAGAACAAAGCTTGGCCCAAAAGTGCAACAGCTAGTTAATGGAAGAAATGAGGACCCTACAGATGACATTTACTCTCTGAAGAGAGTCTCTCTCCCTGCCAAGACTGAGAGACTGGCTGACATGTGGACTCTTTGTTGGAAAGCTACCAAGTACCCTAGCACTCTCTCCAGAGCCCTTTCACCAGTCCAGTCAGAAGCCAGCCACTCCACTGCTATGGACCTCTTCTTGGGTGTAGTCTCTCAGGCAGGTCTCCCTATCTTACAGTTCCTCCTCCAACAACAAGTAGTTTGCACCAGATGGGAGACACCCCCCTAGAAGCTCTACTGACATTCCTCAAAGTTCTCAAAGTAATACAACTTTGACAAATACTCTCTGAAAACTGTGCTGACAGGCTGTTCCTTCCCCATGCCCCACTCTGTGGCAACACATTTACTCTTTTGGCCTTATTCAAAGAATATAAACTACTGAAAGAGAAAATGGAGAAGGATGGGAGGAAAGGATAGGAGAGGGATAAAGAGACACAGAGACCTTGAGAGACCCAAAGAAGAAGAGAGTAGTTCAGACACTGACACAGAGAAGCACAGAAAGACAGAGATAACAAGAGATCCATAGAGACACATGTCAGAGACAAACAAAAAGGGCATGCCACTTAGTGTGCAGATAAAATGTAAAGTGAATGGAGAGCAGGCACATTCTGCAACTCTCAGAGTTACCAAGAAGACGACCCCTGATGGTGGCATTGACTCCTAAGGTCACCTGGAATGTGAGACAAGCTTTGCCCACTCCCCCTGGTTGACCAGAGGGCACGGCTCTGCCCAGGTGGAGGATCAGGAACCAGGCAACCAAAGACCCTTCCCCAGGGCTGTGTGCTATAGACACCCACTGTCACACTGATGATCTCAGGAACTTGGGGTTCCCAGCAGGAAAGGAGGTGGCTGGCTTCACTCCAGTTCTCACATCCAACATACTGACTACTGAAGAAATAGGCTGGTCAAAGGCAGCTGGACATTTTCATACTCTGGAATCCCTGGACAGACCAGCTCTTCTTCAGTATGGAGTCTTCTAGACTTTTGAGCATCCTGGTCTTATCCATCCTTCTAGTGAATGTCCAGGGTTCTTGTCTGAAGTGACTGGATCCTTCCCAGTAAGTACTGGGGCTTCAGCCCTCACCCTGGAGAGAGGAAAGTCACTAGGAGGAAGGAACAAGGCATAAGACTTGAGTTGCTTCCCACCATGTTAGCCCTGGTCCTAGATTGGGAGAAATTTGCATATTTCTTCCAATTTCTCTCTTTATGGAAGAGCCCTTCAGTGAATGCAAGAATGCAGGACTTTCAGCCCCTTTGAAGTGAGAGTCAATGGGGTAGGGTGGAGTGGAGGGAAGAGTCACAGGATCTAGTGTGTATGAGAGGGACTGTAGGAATCTGGGAAGTCTAGGAGCCATTCCTCTCACCCCACAACAGAAACAGCCCCCTTTCTCAGGATATTATCCCTAGCAAGTCCTGATTCTTTCAAATGCAATATAATACTGCAGAGTATTATAAACCATTCCTGCAACCCCAGGGGTGCCTTACCTTAAGGATAAAAGACAGTATCCAGAAGGTTCTTTGAACTGCAGTAAGAATCCATGACCTCATAGTAATAATGATTATTGCTGCCATTTACTGAACATTTAGAAAGTCAGAAGTTTGAGAGATCCACATTCTGGTTCCACCACTCAGTATCCATGACCTCGGGCATGATGCTTAAATTCCATGTCCTGTATCTCCTCCTCTGCAAAATGGGGATGTCAGTAAAACTGAACAAGTTATGATTTAAATGCACAGAAAAGCTCTTGGCTTATGGCAAACAGTTGACAAATGTTAGTTAACACTGCTATGCATCAGTTGCTATGATTAGAACTTTACACACTTTTTAAAATTTTTTAAAGGTTTTATTTATTTATTCATGAAAGACAGAGAGCGGGGCAGAGACATAGGCAGAGGGAGAAGCAGGCTCCCCACAAGGAGCCCAATGCGGGACTTGATCCCAGATCCCGGGATCAGGCCATGAGCCAAAGGCAGATGCTCAAACGCTGAGCCACCCAGACTTCCCTACACACTTTGTCTCATTTCTTCCTCAACGACTCTTGAGGCTAAAATGATTTTACAAGTGATGAAACCATGGTTCAGATAGGTGAGTGGTAATCCAAGGGCTAGAATTTAAAAACCCAACTCTCTGAAGTCAGAGTAAGCGATATTAATCACTGTGCAATAGTGCCCCCCAGAAAGAACTCCCAAACACTGACTTCTCAACCAGGCCAAAATGACCAAATTACCTCAGACCAATGACTTTCAGTGGGGTCATTTTGCCTTCCAGGGGACATGTGCAATGTCAGGAGATATTTTTAGTTTTTAAACTGGGGAGTGCTATTGGTGTACAGTGGGTAGAGGGCTAAAGCGCTGCTAAACATCCTACAGTGCACAGGACAGCTCTTCCCCTCCCATAACTAATGATCAGGCACTAGTGACAAGGTTGAGAAATCCTGCCTTAGAGGGGATGAGGCTAGGGGGTGGAACTAGGGGTGAGGTAAGAAGGTAGAGAATAAGGGGTGTCAGAAGGGAGGGTAGCATAGACAGTGCTGGGAAATAGATGAGACACCCTGAAGAAAGGTCTCTTGGTGGATGAGCAAAGACAAAGCAAACTTCCCTGACTCCCCAGAATTGCCTCACGTTGGGGGAAGAGTGGACTCTGTGCCCTCCATCATTCATGGTTGTAAAACTGTCCTTTCCCTAGGGAGAGGCCCCAGAATCCAAGAGAAATGTGAATTCAAAGAAAGGGATGAATGTGCGAAGGACAGACAATGTCTACATGACAACAAGTAGTGTTGTGTATTCAGCTGTGGAAAAAAATGTTTAGACCTCAATCAAGGTATTATTCTGAGCCTCAGAATAACCATCCACCTTGCCCACCTTCTCATCTTTTGCCCACCTAGGTGGCATCATCCTTGCTTTGCTAAGGGCTGGTCTCTGAGCAAGATTGCTGGGTTGGGGTGACCTGCAATTTAGAGCCATCACTGCCCCTGATATTATGTTAACATTAGGAAGTATCTTCATCCTGCCTGGACCTCAGTTTCCCCAAACAGAAGATGACTGTAGGATTGTACCAGCAGTCGCATGGTTGCTTTTAACTCATTATTTTCTTTTTTGTTTGTTTGTACTTGTTAATTTTTGAGTCCCCTGGTGGCTATTACCGGCACATTTTTGCTGTATGTCATAACTAAGCTATTGGTATTTACCAGTTTTTTGCTGCAGATGTGCTGCCTTTCTCCTTATTGAAGTGCAACTTAGAACCAGGAAACCTCCAACTACTCCAGACCAGAGGCTAGTATCTCACTTTGATCCCAAGAGCAAATGAGTCCACTGAGGTGGACTGTGACATGATCAGGTTTTAACGATGCCTACAAAGAAGGAACAGAGTATCTTTGAGAACTTCAGGAATAAAGGATGTGGTAGCTTGAACCAGAGAGGAATTGAGGGGATGGAGAGGAATGAGGTGAGTTTGAAAGGTGTCTAGGAGGTAAAGTAAGCAGGACTTGACAATGGAGCAGAGTGGGTAGAAATTAGACACAATCTCTGCTCCCTTGGAAGCCCACAACCTCATGGAGGAGATAAAGGATGTAAACCAGCCACAATAACGCACATGAAATCAGAAGCATGGTAGAACAATGCAGGATTGGTCCAGGTGCCTGTGGGGTATGGGGTATAGATGGAGTCAGTGACATCACAGAGGAGCTGATGTTTGAGGTTTTAAAGGGAGAGGTGGGAGTGCCGCTAATGAACAGCAGCAGGGTGGGCAGAGGGAATGCAGAGCAAAAGATGTGGATGTGTGGGATAACAAATGGTGTGAATATTGCAGAGCATGTACCTCAAATGGTACTGTGGTGGGGGAGAGGGGTAGAAAGAACCACAAGCAGGCTCCAGTCTACAAAGAGCCTGTGAATCACGGAAAGACTTGGCCATGAATTCAAGGCCTTAGCTGTGGAATGATGTCATCAGCTTTGTTTCAGTTCCATTAGGTCCTTCCTTCTGGTGGGCAGCACAAAGGACTGATTGGAGGGGCCAGGGCCAGGGACAAGAAGATCAGTTCCAAGCTATCCCAATAACCTAAGCAGAAGACACCAAGATTTCAAGAGACTGGCATAGAAGTGAGCTAGAAGTTTTCCCTTGAGAAGCTCAGAATTTAGTTCAGATCTGCATTCATTTGCTAGGGCTGCTATAACAAAAGACCACAAACTGAGTGGCTTAAACAACAGAAATGTATTGTCTCACAGTTCCTCAGACTACAAGTCCAAGGTCAAGTGTTGGCAAGGAAGGTTCTTTCTCAGGCTGTGAGCATCTATCTGTTCCCTGCCTCTCCCCTAACTTCTGGTGGTGTGCTGACAATCTTGGCAGTCCCATGCTTATAGACTTTTGCCTTCAGCTTCTCATGATGTTCTCTCTCTCTCTCTCTCCCTCTGTGTGTGTATGTGTGTGTTTATGTGTGTGTTTGTGTGTGTGTGTCCAAGTTCCGCTTTCTATAAGGAGACGAATCATATTGGATTAGGGATGCATTCTACTCCAGTATTACTCCTCCTAACTAATTATGCCTGCCACAACTCTATTTCCAAATAGGATCTCATTCTGAAGGATTGAGGTTTAGAACTTCAACATATGAATGGGAGTGGGGTGAGTAGGGAGAGACACAACTCAACTCATCACAGGACTGAAGCTAACTGCAGGATGAAAGGTGCTTGACTTGACCATCTAAAAGAATAGCCTCTGGCTTCCCTGCCTTACTTGCCCTTTACTCGCCATCATCCCAATGCTGTCTTCCCAGCACAGTTTGGAGCACAGAGTAAATAGCTTATTATATTTTGTCATTTTCAAGCTACTTCCATATCTTTTATCCACTCAGGATGTATTTCCTGAGCAGCTACTCTCTGCCAGGCATTGTGCTAGGAGCTTCACAGCCTTGTGCTACTAGCAGTGTGGGATTTTGCATTTCCATTTTCCACAAGAGGAAGTCAAGGACGAGACAGGTAACACAGGAAATCAATGTGCACACACTGAATTGGGAGCAGATCCTTGAAATCAGTCTCCTCGGAGAAGACAATAAAGGACAGTGACCAAGAAGAACAGAGGAGATAGACATTCTCCAGGGGTGCAGACACCCAAACAAGTCTGCTCTGGGGGCCTACAATGTGCACCACATGTCAGTGGAGCTGGGCTCTGAAATGTGATAAGGGGAAAGGAGCCTGCTCAGTTCCATGTCCAGTGATTTCCAGGGGGGGAGCAATATCAACTGCTTTCTTGGGGGGGCACTCATATTACTAAAGTCTGGGGTCTCCCTACAGACATATGCACCATGCCCAAAGAAACTGGCCCCTGCATGGCTTTTTTTTGTGTGTGTGTGTCGTTGGTGGTATGATAAGGAGAAGAATGCCTGCTCCAGGTTCATCTATGGTGGATGCAAAGGAAACAACAACTTTCAGTCCAAAGCCATGTGCCAGAACATGTGCCCCAGCAATTGTGAGTCCCGGGGGCATTCCATCCTCAGTAGGGCCCTGCCAGCAAGTTTGTGTGTGACTGCTTTATTCAGGCATGGCCACAACCTTGGCAGGCCAAGTGCTGACAGAGCCAGCTTTACCTGGGAGGTAAGCATGCACCTGGCTGAGGGTTGGACAGTGGCATTCTGGGAACTGAGTTTGGGAAGGGATGTGGTCATGAATCAAAGCTGGCAAGTATGAGAGGTGGAGGAAGGGTGCAGACAGGGTAAAATCCCAGAGACCAGCTCCAGAGAGGTCACAGGACATCCAGCCTAGTGCTGGGTTGCCAGCACTCTATCCCGACCATATCTCGTTTCTCCTGCAAGGAGGAAAGCTATAGCTCCCCCAAAGAAAATCCACTTTGTTTTAACCTCCTGTGCAAAGAAGCACAAACATAACTTCAAGACTCACACTGAAGATAAGCTGAGCCCAAGATGCTTAGTGGGTCCCATCCTACATTCTTGCCAGGTTCCTATTCCTTAGTGCATAAGGATGCACCTGAACAACCACCAGGAGGTGGCTTGTGATCTAAGGTT
Source organism: Vulpes lagopus (assembly GCF_018345385.1). Classification (NCBI taxonomy): domain Eukaryota; kingdom Metazoa; phylum Chordata; class Mammalia; order Carnivora; family Canidae; genus Vulpes; species Vulpes lagopus. Next base: position 14,964,638 of record NC_054841.1, read on the forward strand.
GTGTCCATGCACCTGGATGATTCTCCACGTTGGGTTCCACTGTTCTAGTCTACATTCCAAGGCCCCAGGTCTTCCCCCAAACAGAACCTTGGTTTCTGCATTCCTCTTTCCCTATCTCAGACTCTTTTCAAACATGGTATAATTCTCTTTTGATCCCATCCCTATGCTTCTTTCCTTTATGTCCGATGTCTAGAGCCCCCAGTTTTCCCCAATTAAGATTCTGTTTAGTCCCATGCCTCTGAGGCTGAATAATTCACATTGTTTGGTACATTACATCTTGCATAGAGTAAAGGATCATTGAGGCTATTGTGGCACCATTAAAGGGAGTGAAAACAGTCAGAACCTCGAGAGCTGAGAGCATCAAAGACATTGTTATTCTCCTCTGTTTCTTAAAAAAATTATAAGACCCTTTTAGGACAAGGGTCTACAGGCATTGCCTTAGTTTGAATCCCCCAGAAACCAATCCTAGGACAAGGACATGGATAAAGGAGTTTACTTGGGACATCTCTCCAAACACACAGGATGGGGGAGGGGGGAGTGATACAGGCAAGAGAAGAGTCGATTGTGAGCTGTTTTGATGGGGACAAACTGCAGCTTACTCCCCCTGGGGACCTTCTAAGGAACCCTGTAAAACATATGTCCAAATGTCTGCATTCATCTCCGTGATGGAGCAGCTGAGGCATTTATTCCCTAATTCCCACCCCCCCCCAGATGTCGGGGTGTATTAAACCCCTTGCTCTTCTAAATTGTTCCTCATGCAAGCTGAGCAAGCTGTCAGGGAGCCAGAGAAAACCCATAGCATAGAAGTAGAGACTCTGACACTAGAAGTGGGAAGTTATTACTGTGCACTGGATGCTATTCAGCCATAACAAGGAGCAAAGCGCTTATATAGGCTACAATGTGAATGAACCTCAAAAGCATTAGGCTATGCAAAAAAAAAAAAAGCCAGACATGAAAGATGATATGCTGTATGATTCTATTTATATGAGATATCCAGAAAAGGTAAGTCTATAGAAATAGAAAGTTACTTGTTACTGGTTGCCAGGGGCAGGATTAGGCTGGGGGAAATAGTGACTACTAATAGGTAGTCCTTTTTTAAAAAAGAGTTTTATTTTTTTAAGTAACATCTATATCAGATGTGGAGCTCAAGCTCCTGCGATCAAGAGTCATGGTCTTCCAACTGAGCCAGCCCAGTCCTCCTATCCTAAAGTTTTCTTCTGAAGTGATTAAAAAAAAAGGGGTGATTATGCAACATTGTGATGGTACTAAGAAGCCTCTAATCTGTCCACTTAAAAATGGTTAATCTTCTCTGATGTGAACTCCACTTCACTTTAAAAAATGGATTAGAACAAAAAAGTTCACTAGATCTGTCTCCTGCAGCTGCAGGTGAAATCAAAGGTGAGCCAAGAACATGTCATATTTCTGCTTCAAACCTTAAGTTGAAAAGTTCAAGGAAGGATCCTCATGGCCTATGGCTTCTGTTTCTGAGGTTGTAACTGATATTTATCATTTCCTCCTGCATCATACATTCCAAATTGCACACAATGACAGAGGCTCTCTGTTAGCTCTGGCATCCTCTCTTGCTTTCAAAGCACCATGATCTCAACATATACTCTCTGAAGATTTGGCTTAACCTGTCTCCTCCCCCAAAAGCTCCTTATGGCAATACCTTTTCTTTTTGGCAATGGTTAAGAGAAAGGAGTGGCCCAAAGAAAACAAAAAGGAGAAAGAAGGAAAACAAAGGGCAGGGAGAAAGAGACTCAGAGGGAGACTCACAGGAAAAGAGAAAAAGGCAAGGGACAGAGTAAAAGGAGGAGGCATAGAGAGAAGAAAAATAAACAGTGTGAGAAAAAGAAGCAGACAAAAACATATCAGGAGAAGGGTAAGATTGGAAAGAGGGAACTGGAATATTCTTTTCTTTTAAGATTTTATTTAGTTATTTGAGAGAGAGAGAGAGAGAGAACATGAATGGGGAAGAGAAGAGCAGAGGAAGAAGGAGAAGCAGGCTCCCCAGTGAGCAGGGAGTCCGATGTCATGGGGCTTGATCCCAGAACCTCAGGATCACAACCTCAGCCAAAGGCAAATGCTTTATCAACCGAGCCACCCAGGCATCTCAAGAACTAGCATATTCTTGATCTCTAAACTTCCCCCTGGAAAATGGAAAATGAAATTGGACATCCCTTTCTTCAAGGGAGTCTAGAAGTCCCAGACAAGCTTTATTCCCTCCTCCTGGCTACCAGAGAGCCAGAGAGCCTCAGAGAGCTGAGGAGTAGAAGCTGCCTGTCAAAATCCCTTTCCCCCCGGGTTAGTGCTGTGGGTTCCAGATACACCCACTGATGACCTCCGGGACTTGATGTTCCCCAGCAGAGGGAGTGTAGCTGGCTTGTCTCCAGTGATATGTGGCTTTTGCTCCAGGGAAGCCAAAGTTCAGAAGCAGGAGCTACTGAGGAGCAGTTCTTAATTTTGGTGCCATCAGCCAGGCCAGTAGCTCTTAACATGGGGCTTTTGGGACTTCTGTCAGTCCTGGCACTCTTCATCCTCTTGGGGGGAGTCCAGGAACCTGAGCTGGTTGAGGGGTTACTTGCCAGTAAGTACTGGGGACCAGATCCTCCCAGCGGAGACATGGAAGTTGCTGGGAGGGAGGAAGTTTCTGGGAAGAATTCTACAGATGAGGAAAGCTTCCCCTACTCAACCTGGGGTCCTGTGTGGGAGAAAGGGGAGATATTCACAGTCCATCTCTCAAGGCCCCTTCCTCCTGATAAGATGCACTCTGTGAGTGCAGGAACCCGAGTTTATGGCAACAGACTCCCCACTGTCATTATGAGAGGGATTCCTTCTGGAGGTGCCTAGACCCGGAGCTCATGAGATGGACTAAAGGTGCTGGGACCTTGTGGGCCTTCCCTGCAAGAAAGGTCCCTCGCCCTAGCACCACCATTAGCAGCTTCAAATTTTCCAGTTGCAGCCCTCAAAAGTCTCCCCACACCCAAACCCCCAGAGAGTCCTTGCCTGTGGAGTAAAGAATGGTCTCTGGAAATCCCTTGGAATGCTGAGATATGAAGGTTCCCATAAGTAGCAGTTAAAATACACTGAGCACTCAGCAGTGAAGCCATACATTGCAGGTTCAAATCCAGGCTCCACTTTTTGGTGGCTGTGTGACCTTGGGGAAGTTCACATAACCTCCCTGTGCTCCAGATTCCTCTGTTTTATAAAATGTGGATATTGGTAGGATTCACCCATAGAAGTGCCATGAGAATCAAGGAAAAGAGGACAAGCTCATAGTATCTCTTTAATACCAGTTATTAGTAATATGCCCCAGGCCGCCTTACAAGGCCTCCAAGATTTGTCAACTAGTCCTCCAAATAACTTTTCAGGCAAATGAAAGAATCAAGGTCCAAAAATGGTGCCTGCCATACCAAGGGTTGCAGAGAATTCAAAAGCCCAGCTACCTGACTCCACGAATGGAGATCTCAGTCACCTAGAGGAGCTACAGCCCTTTTACCCCCACCCAGGGAACATCCAAATATAGGAAATCCAATGACCAGAGTAGTCCTAGAGGAGAGCATCCTTCTCCCTAAAACCTTACGGGTGGTGTGGGTGAGAGTAGGGTTGTGTTTAGTGAATAGATGAGGAGTTGTTATGGGGTTGAGAGTGGGGCCAGTGGTGTGAAAATCCTGAGCTCTCTGAAGGTCTCTACTTCTGTGGACGATGAAGCGAAAAGCCTTCTCTAACTCTGCAGTGATGTGCTGGGCCTGTCAATGGAGGGTTCTTGCCTGGCTTCTTCCCTTTTTCCCCTTCCTCAGTCAAGTGTCCCCGTACCAGAATACCATGCCGTTACAGAGAAATCGACCAATGCTCGAGGAGTAAAAGCTGCCCTGAGAAGATGACGTGCTGCAATTTTAACTGTTCAAAGAAATGTTTAGACCTCAAGGAAGGTAACACAAAAACCCCTGAAGTATCCAGTGCCCTCCCTCCTGGCCCCCACTTTCTGCCCATCTACACTGGCAGTGTTCGACCCCTCCCCCCTGATTTCCTGATGGCTGGTCTCTGACCAAGAATCTGGGTGCATCTTTTACTTAACCCAAATCATAGCAGCACTGGAATGGGGTGGAGTTTATTTCATTTTCTGCCCCTATTCAGGTATGTGATGTGAATAACAGTTTTTGCTTTATGGACCTTAGTTTCCCCCATCTGTAAGAAAGATGTAGGCATTAGACCACATGGTCTCTTGGCTATTCTTCTGTGATCCTCTGAGATGCCAAGTTCTCACTGAAGTCCCATCAAACATCAAATGGCATCAGGTGATACGATAGCTATAAGAAACAAGTATACAATTTCTATTTCCTGGCATTCTCCCCTGCCCCCCACCAGGCTTCTCTGTCATATAAATCCAGGATTCCTTCTCTAACCACTTTTTTACTCTTCCACTCTTCCTTCTGTGCCCATATGATTGAACTTTAAAGAGGACCATCAAGGACCATTCATTCATTCATCCATTCAACAAATATTTACTGGTGCCGCTTACACACATGATGGGCTCTGCTTGCTCAATATAGGCCAGGGGAGGCAGGTCAGGTTTTCCTGGAAAAGAGATCTATGATTTAAGATCTGAAAGATTGGTGGTAAGTAGGCAAAAATTGGAGGGAAAAATTTCCAGTCACAGGAAATGCACACATGTGCAAAGTCCCTGTGTTCAGGGACAGCATGTTCAGGCCTAGAAATTTCAGAGACTAGAGAGCAAGTATGCCCATGATGAGAGAGAGAAGTATCAGGAGGGTGAGGCCATGCTAGGTAGGCAGGGTTCTGACGAGGCAGAGTCTTGCCAGCCAGAGTAAGGGATCTGGTCTTAATTCTAAGAGCAACAGAATATCTATGTTCAAATCCCTTGCCATCTTTGTGACCTTAGGGAAGTTACTTTGTCTCTCTGAGCTTCAGTTTCCTCATCTGCAAAATGAAGACAATAAGAGGACCTACCTCCTAAGGTTATATGTCAATATATGTCAAGTGCTAAGAGTTTTAATTAAAAACTGTCATTGTTGTGCTTCAGACTGTGAGGTTCTAAACAACTCTATTTGTACCTCATAGTACTGTGCACAAAACAGTTGCTCAGGGGGATACCTGGGTGTCTCAGTGGTTTAGCACCTGCCTTCAGCCCAGGGCGTGATCCTGGGGACCCGGGATCGAGTCCTACGCCGGGCTCCCTGCATGGAGCCTGCTTCTCCCTCTGCCTGTGTCTCTGTCTGTCTGTCTGTCTCTCTCTCTGTCTCTGTGTCTCTCATGAATAAATAAATAAAAACTTAATAAAAAAACAGTTGCTCATTAAGTATTTCTCGAAGTTCAGGATATATTTGATTTTGTACTGTGTACATTCCTGAAGCAACCTCTCAGTGCCAGATTATCTGCTAGGAACTAGTATACCAAGATGATGTAATGTGCAAACCTCACTTTCTGATGGAGAAGTCAGAAAATATGAATAAATAATTACAATTACGTGGAAGTGATCAATGTGTAGGCAATATTGAAAAGCAATAAAGAAAAGCAAACAGTGAAGAATGGAGCCAGGAGAGAGATCACAGAAGAGTCTGATGTGGGGGGGAGTGTTTTGAAGAATGAATAGAAATGTACCTAGTAAGCAAGAGAGGGGTAGACTCTCCAAGCATGTGCAAAAGTGTGGAGAAGTGTAACAGCACAATATTTTTTTAGCACATCCATGCTGTTCTAAAAATATCATGCTCTTTCATTCTTCCAAGCCTTTGCACATGCCTGGAATACTCTCTAGCAAGGCAGGCACCCAAGCAGTACTGCTCTGCCATCTTCTTGCAGACATATGCACTTTGCCAATGAATGTGGGCCTCTGCCTGGCCCGCATTCCACGCTGGTGGTACAATAAGGAATACAAACGCTGCTACAGATTCAACTATGGTGGTTGCAGTGGGAACAATAACAACTTCCAAACTGAAGCTGTCTGCAGGGCCATCTGCCCAGATACATGTAAGTCCCAGGGGTCCCGTCTCCCATGCTCACCTGCACCAGTGGGAGATCTGGGTGTTGGCGGGCCCATTCCAGGAAGTTGGCAGGCCTGGGGCAAATAGAACAAGTCCAATCACAAGGTAAGAATGCACCTTTCAGAGGGGTCGATAGAGGATGCTTTGGAAAAGAGAAGGTAAGATGAGGAGCAGTAGCCAAAGGGAAGTTGGCAAGTATGAGATGGATAAAAGGTGCAGAATGAGGAAGCAGAAGGGGTGTAATGTCCAAGAATATGTCAGAAAAAGGCTCAGTGGAATATAAATAATAGTGAAAGGGAATAGAGGGGAAGGGAGAAGAAATGGGTAGGAAATATCAGAAAGGGAGACAGAATATGGAAGACTCCTAACTCTGGGAAACGAACTAGGGGTGGTGGAAGGGGAGGAGGGCGGGGGTGTGGGTGACTGGGTGGCGGGCACTGAGGGGGGCTCTTGACGGGATGAGCACTGGGTGTTGTTCTGTATGTTGGCAAATTGAACATCAATAAAAAATAAATTTATTATTAAAAAAAGAAGAAAAAGGCCCAGTGAACCAGCCCAGTGTTGGTGCCATGCACCATCACCCAATCTCTTCATTTTCCTTTTTAAGGTGATTAGAACCAGGGCAACCACATGCTTTATTGACCAAACCGAGAAACTTTTGACAGTGAAAGGGGATGCCATGAATTACTACATTGGGACAACAGGTGTAAACTGGGACTTGACTGGAAAAACCAGAGCACACAAGTACCCTATGAGCCCTAAAAGTCACTCCACTTCTGTTTTATCTTCCTGTGAAAAGATATAAAAATGATCCCATCTCTTTTGTTCCATTAACTACAGCATTTGGTTCCTGAGGTGAGTAAGGCCCAATCATCTCATCCTTTTTTATTCTGCTATCTTGCAGAGTCACCATCTCCCTTGGTAGGATAAAGAGAACTGGAACAACCTTCAGAATTTGGCTCATAATCCAAGGTTCTCTTCACATGTGCCTGACTGATGCTTCATATTGGCTTACTCTGGCCAAATCTCAGCTGCCAAAACATTGCCTGTTCCAAAAAAAACTGAACCTCAGAATTTGCTTACTCCCTTTCCTCCAGGTCACCTTCTCTTCAAACACAATGCCCTTCATCCTTTAACCCTTTCTCAATGTCTGACCCTATCTCTTCAACTCTCAGCATACCTGTGTATACTTTGGAAGCCTCCAGTTTCCCTAATAAAGTGTTCTATAGGTCTGATATCTCTGAGAATGAATAATTCGCATCTACTCCCTCTGTGGAATGTTTGCAGAACAAGGAAACCATTGGGTCTTCCAGTGACACCAAAAGAAAGAAAGAAAGAGGTATAGAAATCCTGCAAGTTGGGAACTCTGGTGATGCTATGGTCCGGTAAAATTGCCATAAAATGCTTAAGAATAGAACTGGGTTTGCACAAGTGAGGGACCATGAAGCTTGAACTCCATCAATTTCATGAAGCTTCATATCTGAAAAGGCTATGAGCTTGTTTTCTGGGCTTTCAATAAAGGATACACTTCCAGGCGATGCCTGGGTGGCTCAGCGGCTGAGTGTCTGCCTTTGGCTCAGGGTGTAATCCCAGTTCCAGAATCGAGTCCCACACCGGTTTCCCTGTGAGGAGTCTGATTCTCCCTCTGCCTGTGTCTCTGACTCTCTCTATGTGTCTCTCGTGAATAAATAAATAAAATCTTTTAAAAAAAGGATACACTTCCAGAGTCCAGCACAGACACTACAAAATAGAAGATGACTGGGGAGAAGCATGAAAGGAGGAGATGGGGTAGCAAAGAAGAGTGACAGAGGAAGGGAGAAAAGAGGAAGGATGGAGGAAGGAAAGATACTGAATGATGGCACAGTTTAAAAGAAGGGATCTGCAATTCTTTCAAGCACTTCAGTCTAGAGGTAGAGTCCATGGAGTCCATGCCCCCTCCATTTGAATCTTGGCACACTGTGGAACTGCTTTGACCAGTAGAGTAAAACCAGATGATACTGTGTGATTTCCAGGGTTAAGGCCAGACGAAGTGCACCTGATCCTCTTAGGATGCTTGTTTGGGGGGGTGTGTGAGGCAGCTACCATGGAAGAGGTCCAGTCACTCCAAGACAACCATATTGGAGAGGCCCAAGCATGCACTCTGGTTAACAGCCCCAGACAAGATCTACCCAAGAGCCTGTGTCATTTCCCAGCCACATGAATGAGCTTCCAATTGAGCAGAGCTTCAGATGACTGTGGCCCCAGCAGACATCCAACTGAAAGTGGGTGAAGACCTCAGGAGAGAACCACTGAGCTCATTCCCTCCCAAATTCTCACCCACAAAATGGTGAGAAATAGAAAATGTTCTGGGAATTTTTTCACAGCTATAGGTAGGTAATTGGAACAGATGAGAAAGAAGTGGAAGGAAGAGGAGAGGCAAGGACTGGAGGCATGGGGGAAAGGAAAGGCATTAGGAAGTCAGGAGGATGGAGAAAGGGGTCCCCAAAGGACTGGGCAAGATAAGAAGGTGCCAGGCTTCAGGAAGGAGCCCCACAGCAGGAGGCTTGACTACCACAGCACACCAAAACCTGGATGTATCTTTTTTTAAGATCGATTGATTGATTGATTGATTGATTTGAGAGAGAGAGAGAGAGAGAGAGAGAGAGAGAGAGAGAGAGAGAACAAGCCAGAGGGGCAGAGAGAGAGAGAGAGAGAATCTCAAGCAGACTCCATGCTGAGTCTGACACAAAGGGCTGGATCTCAGGACCATGAGATCACAACCTGAGCCAAAACCAAGAGTCAGTTGCTTAAGACTGCATCCATGACAAATGGATGTAACTTTCAAATGAGTTCATTGTCTGATATAACTTGGATCAAGAGGCTCTAATGAAAGTCTGTGATCCACTTACTATTGAGTAATTCCTTTCCTCTCCATGTCTTTGTTTCTTTTTCTTTAAAAAGGGCTAGTTAAACTAATGAATATTTCTGAAAATGCTGTTAGCAAACACCTACATTAGAGTCACTTAGGGTGGGGAGAGGCTGTCTAAAATACAGGTCCTCAAGGAATTGCAGATGCCACTGCCCTGGAGCAGCCTTTCCACCTAGCCACAGTCAATCTCACCGTGTTCTTCAACATGTCTGTGGATGGCGAACCCTTGGTCTCCTTCCAGCTGTTTGCAGACAAAGTTCCAAAGACAGCAGAGAATTTCTGTGCTCTGAGCACTGGGGAGAAAGGATTTAGTTAAAAAGTTTCCTGCTCTCACAGGATTATTCTGGGATTTATGTGCCAGGGTGGTGATGTCACCTGCCATAATGGCACTGGTGGCAAGTCCATCTGCGGGGAGAAATTTGATGATGAGAATTTCATCCTGAAGCACATGGTCCTGGTATCTTGTGCATGGCAAATGCTGGACCCAACACAAATAGTTCCCAGCTTTTCACCTGCACTGCTAAGATTCAGTGGTTGGATAGCAAGCATATGGTCTTTGGCAAGGTCAAAGAGATCATGAATATTGTGGAAGCCATGGAGCACTTTGAGTCCAAGAACGGCAAGTCCAGCAAGACCAGACCACCTTCTCACCCCCATCTTCTTGAAATATCCCATAATATTTGTGCTCTCATTGCAGTTCAATGGGTTCCATGTTTTCCTTTCTCCCCTCCAAGTCTAGCTGAGTTGTAGAGTTAAGTTTGTTATTATGAAATAAAAACAAAACAACAACAAAATAAAAATAAAATATGGGTCCTCTAGATCCCATAAATATGCATTTTTAACAAGTACTTCCAAGTGATTTTAAAGTTTCAGAACCTGTGGATTGGATGATATTTAAGGGCCAACCCATCAGTGGGGGGAAAAATCAAGGATTAAGAAGTCTATTGGTGTCTGGGGAGGATCAGGGAAAAGTTTTACAGAAGACCCCAAAGTCCTACTCGTCTGGCAGTTTTACAGAGGACCATCTATCCAAGTGGCCCGTGTTTACATCTCCTTAATTTATCTGGCTCTTGCCTCTACAAATCTGTGAGAGTCTGTTCTCTGGGGAAGCCTGTCTTTGTGCATCTTTGTGATCCAGACCAAATTTGCAAAAAGTCAAAACTGGTTTGCATCCTGTGGGAAGAGCACTTATCTGGGAATAAATATATCCAAATATAAATCCCAACTTTGCCCTGGGTTGAATGTATGATCTTGTTGGGACAGGGTAGGATGGAGGGATGATTCCCTCAGGACCTCAGTCTCCTATGCATAAGATGAAGGTGATGGATTAATAATGTCAAAGAGTACTTCTCAATCGAGGAACTATAGCAGCTCAGGAACCCAGCCAAATCTGATAAGCACCTGATGCTTGTCTGTCCCATTGGTACCTCTCAGTCCTTGATTAATGTTGACATACATGAATGACTGGAACAAAATCATTCTGTCCTAGAAGGCCCTTGAGTCAGAGTGGTCCTTGGAAATGGCCAGAGTGTGCCTTGCCATTTATAGAGTCTGCTCACCTGCTGTCCTTAGGAATGAACTTAGAGTCATAGGAGTTTAGCACAGGGAACTCTCTGCTTTACACGGACCTCAGTGGAAGATGTTGTGTTTCTTTGTTATCAACCATTTGCTCATTATTCTGCCCATTAGAACCCAGAGGACACTTCAAGAGGGATCTTCAAGTGTTATTCATGGTGTTATGCAGATCCAGGACTCCATCTTTTCTCTCCTTATTTCCTCCTCGAAGCTATCTTCAAGAGCCAGAAATTCCCAGAGGAAGGTGAGGATGGTTTGGAAACTCAGGGAATGTTGAGTTACACAGCCCCAATCACCCTCCTTTTTAAAAACCCATGTAGAAATAGAAGCTTCTAGTAAGAAATAGATTCATCCAAGATCACACAGCAAACCTAGCAAAACTAGAGCTAAAATCCAGGCTTGAAGGGTTAGCAAGGTGTTGTCAGATTCCACAGCCCAGTTGGAAATCAGATGGATATAATGGCTGTCAGTTGGTTTGTCAATATTCACTATCTTAATCCCATTCCTACAGTTGGAGAAGTCTCTGCCAGAGTTTTGTTATTAAATAAAACCAGCATTCCACTTCTAAAAGCTGAAAGAGCCAGCCTCTCTATCAGTCAAGATTCAGGAAAACTGTGTGGAGGTTCCTCAAAGAGTTAAAAATAGATCTGCCCTACGACTGTACTGCTGGGGATTTACCCCAAAGATACAGATGCAATGAAACGCCAGGACACCTGAACCCTGATGTTTCTAGCAGCAATGTCCACAACAGACAAACTGTGGAAGTAGCCTCGGTGTCCATCGAAAGATGAATGGATAAAGATGTGGTTTATGTATACAATGGAATATTACTCAGCCATTAGAAACGACAAATACCCACCATTTGCTTCGACGTGAATGGAACTGGAGGGTATTATGCTGAATGAAATAAGTCAATCGGAGAAGGACAAACATTAAATGGTCTCATTCATTTGGGGAATATAAATAATAGTGAAAGGGAATAGAGGGGAAGGGAGAAGAAATGGGTAGGAAATATCAGAAAGGGAGACAGAACATGGAAGACTCCTAACTCTGGGAAACTAACTAGGGGTGGTGGAAGGGGAGGAGGGCGGGGTGGGTGACTGGGTGGTAGGCACTGAGGGAGGCACTTGACGGGATGAGCACTGGGTGTTATTCTGTATGTTGGCAAATTGAACACCAATAAAAAATAAATTTATTATTTAAAAAAATTCAGTAAAGGACACAGAAATGCACTCGTATTTCAAACACAGAGGATTTAATACTGAGAATTGGTTATATGAGCATTGGTGGGGATGGGGGTGCACTCATCACTCCTAAATTTGAGAGAATAAAATCTTTGGGGTTTTCAGACCTAGGAGTTCATAGAAGGGGCCCAGGAACAGCTGGTGCTCACACCTCTGGCAGGACAGGTAGGTAGAGGCTGTGTGGCTGGCACTCAGTTTTCTAAAATTCACTGTGGCGGGCAGCCTGGGTGGCTCAGTAGTTTAGTGCCGCTTTCAGCCCAGGGCATGATCCTGGAGACCCGGGATAGAGTCCCATGTTGGGATCCCTGCATGGAGCCTTGCTTCTCCTTCTGCCTGTGTCTCTGCCTCTCTCTCTCTCTCTCTCTCTCTCTGTCTCTCATAAGTAAATAAAATATTTTTAAAAATAAAATAATAAAATAAAATCCACTGTGGCTGGCATTCAGACCTCTGAGGGGAGCCTGGTGATGGGTCTACTGGATCGAGATATGCAGCCAGCTGGTGCTGGTATTTCTGAGGAAGTGCAATGCATTTTGCTTGAAAAGTGCCAAAAGGACCTGGAGGCTGGAGGTAGAACTGTGTTTTGCTACTGGAGAGATGCTGATAAGAACCAGAAATAGGAAGGAAACCCCTTCTTTCTTCATTTCACTTGCTTCATTTACACTTTCTTCTCAGTGTCTCCCATGCAGAGTCTAACTAGAAGCAACTGGCAAAAGAATGAGGGAAAACATAGTTTGCAGAGTCCCACTGGAAGCATCACAAAGAAAGGTATGGACTTGCAGCTGAGACACAGTTGGTAGTTAATAGCTATACACTCTCCCAGCCTCTCTTGTAGCTAGGAAGTAGACACTTGTCTTGGGCTCAGCCAATCGGACACTCCCACATTGAACATTGAACTAGAAGCTAGTAAGCAAAGAAGCAAGGCCAATGGGGGATTTATTCTGATGGCAACAGTGGCAATAGATAGCCTTATCCTATTTCTGGGAGTAGTAGTGGCAGGGATGATGGTGATGGCATTGATGGGGCAAGATGGTGCAAGTGTTCAGTGTTCTATTGACTGTGGCCCCGACTTCACAGCCTTCCTTGTTCCCAGCCGTTTTCCTAGTCTTATTTTCCAGTCCTGCTGGTGATCCTGTGAACTACCCAAATTCTTAAAAAATGAATTTCTGCTCAAAATAATCAGAGTTGAATTTGTGGCTATAACCTCTAATGGATATATCAAGGATGGCACCTGGAGAGAACTTTGAGCCTAGAAGTCTGTATGAGCACAAGAGAACTTTTATCTTTGTGTGCCTGGGTGGCTCAATCAGTTGAGCATCTGACTCTTTATTTCAGCTCAGGTCATGATCTCAGGGTCGTGAGATTGAGCCTTGCCTTGGGCTATGTGCTGAGTATGGAGCCTGCTTAAGATTCTCTTTCTCCCTCTCCCCTCTGCTTGCTCTCTCTTTCTCTCTCGAAAGAAAGAAAGAAAGAAAGAAAGAAAGAAAGAAAGAAAGAAAGAAAAGAGAGGGGCACCTGGGTAGCTCAGTGGTTGAGTGTCTGCCTTTGGTTCAGGGCATGATCTTGGGATCCTGGGATTGAGTCCCACATCAGGCCCCCTGCAGGGAGCCTGATTCTCCCTCTGCCTATGTCTCTGCCTCTCCCTGTGTCTCTCATGAATAAATAAATAAAATCTCTAAAAAGAGTAAGAGAGACTTTTTTCTTGCTGGACAGGTTGTCACCCTTCTGTGATGTGGTTCAATGGAGTCCTTCCCCATGATTGGTTCTTAAAGCTTGTCATCAGGCTATGGGCCCCATATTCCTCCTCTGAGTTAAGTTTTACCTTGGAAAGGGTGCCCTTTAGAACATGGATGTCCAGAAGTATATAACACAGAGGTCATTTACTATCTTACTTTCTCATTGGAAGGATCTAGTCATTAGGAAGAACTGGAGCTTGAGTGAGAATCAGAGAGAACATTCTCTCCAAAATAACAGGGTAAAGCTAAACTATTTCCAGGAATAGTAGAAAAGCTTTGGGCTTGAAGAACTGTTCAATAAAGCTGGCACCAGGTCTTACATGCTGTGCAACAATGAGCCACTTGCTCTCTTCTCTGGGCCCTAGTTACCACAACTATACCATCGGGAAAGACAAAGAAAGAATCCTCCCCCACAGACTCACCTGGGGATCTCATCCTTCCCACCTCCAATGATGTTCAAAAAGCTATTAGTGGTAGTAGTGATGGGAGAAAGGTAAATCTGTGCAGAGTCACAGAAGATCCAGTAAAATATACGGTAAACCACACACCTCCCAGGAAGACCTGAAGTTCCAAGCTCTTTTTCTACATAGAAGTGAGCTCTCAAGTGAGCTGCACTCCATGACAATAACATATCAGGAAGGAAGAACTGAGACTGTGTAACTGTTAGTTTTCTAAAATTTCCACTTGGATTTCTTAAGACATAAATTGACTCTATTCTTAAAGTGATCAACCTTATTTTTGCCCTCTGGACATTTATTTGAAACATTAAAAAGGTAAAAATAGAAATCAATTCCTTTGGTATGTACATGTTTATGATAAATGTATTTGTTATATGTACAAATATGTCTTCTCTGTAAGCCCTGGTTCCTCTGTTCTGTAAAATGAGGATGTCAATAATATCTATTCCAAAGACGTTTTATGAGAATGTAATGAGGCAAGGCAGGAAACTCCCTGACATATAGTTAGTGCTCAAGTGATGTTAATCACCTTCCTTTTCTAGATAAGAGAAAGATTATATGGAGGTTAGAATCTAAATGAGGGGGAGCCTGGGTGGTTTAGCGGTTTAGCGCCGCCTTCAGTCTAGGGTGTGATCCTGGAGACCCAGGATCGAGTCCCATGTCAGGCTCCCTGCATGGAGCCTGTTTCTCCCTCTGCCTGTGTCTCTGCCTCTCTCTCTCTCTCTCTCTCTCTCTCTCTCTTTGTGTGTGTGTCTCTCATGAGTAAATAAATTCTTTTTTTTTACATTTAAAAAAATTTTTATTGGAGTTCAATTTGCCAACATATAGCATAATACCCAGTGCTCATCCTGCCAAGTGCCCCCCTCAGTGCCCATCACCCAGTCACCCCAACCCTCCACCCACCTCCCCTTCCACTACCTCTTGTTCATTTCCCAAAGTTAGGTGTCTCTCATGTTTTTTCACCCTCACTGATATTTTCACTCATTTTCTCTCCTTTCCCTTTATTCCCTTTCACTAATTTTTATATTCCCCAAATGAATGAGACCATATAATGTTTGTCCTTTTCCGATTGACTTATTTCACTCAGCATAAGAATCTAAATGAGGAAACTTCATTATTTCAAAATTCCACCCAATTCACTTTCCCCCATCCCCATACCACCCAAATCAATGGTTCTCAATCAAAGGTAATTTAATTAATTCTTTACATATACACACACATGCATGGACATATAGTTGATGTGAGGTTAGTAAGAGTCCTTTGATAAATACAAAAGCTGGATAACCAGAAAGAAGTTCCTGTTAGCTTCTCAAACATGCATTTAGTAAATCTTATGCTCTCCCTCCATCTTCTGGAATTATAGTAACCCTGCACCCAAATCACCTGAGGAAGGGTCAAGTCACTGAGTCATGGCCAAAGATTCCTCAGGACATCCCCAGTACAGAGTGCCTAGTTTTCAAAGTCCAGTGCCTCCCACACTGACTCACGAAGCCTGCTCAGCCAAAAATAGTACAGGCACACCTCATCAAGTACTACCCTCACTGCATGGAGTCCTTATCATGCTACCAATGTTAGAATTTTTTATTAAAAAGGTATTTATGGGGGCACCTGGGTGGGTCAGTTGGCTAAGCATCTGCTTTCGGCTCAGGTCATGTTACCAGAGTCCTGGAGTCGAGCACCATGTTGAGTTCCCTGCTCAGTGGGGAATCTGCTTCTCTCTCTCTCCCTCTGTTGATCACCCTGTTTGTTCTCTCTCTCTCTCTCTCTCTCAAATGAATAAATAAACTCTTGCTTAAAAAGTATTTATGTCCATAAATACTTTTGCAGGGTTTCCTGACCTTGGCTCTATTAACAATGGGGGACGGAAAATTCTGTGTGGTAAGTCTGTCTTGTACCTTGTAGGATGTTTTAGTAGCATCCTTGGTCTTTACTAATAGGTCGTTTCCCACTCCAGGGTTGTGATCACCCAAAGTGTCTCTAGACATTGCCAAGTGACATTGCCTCTTCAGAGGAGATAAATAGGAAATAAGGTAGAGGAAACAGTGAAGATCAGCAGCTGATGAGAGAGTTGACCAACTATTGTGTAAACTACAGTTGGGAGAAGCAATTGCCAAAGAATGAGTATCATAGCTTTGGAGGATTTTAAGAGAAGGAAGAGCTATGAGTAGTGAGAAAAATGGGTAACACATGTCTGTAGGGACCATGGTGCATGGTGATGATCCAGTTAAAAGTTAAAATTCCATTTCCAAAAAAGCATCATGACCCCCAACAAACACACACACACACACACACACACACACACACACACACTTGCAAATGGCATGTGTCTGTGTGCATTTACAATCAATGAAACATTTGCATACTGAGGTGGGCACTTGACGGGATGAGCACTGGGTGTTATTCTATATGTTGGCAAATTGAACACCAATAAAAAATAAATTTATTTTAAAAAAAAGAGAAAGAAAAAACAAATACCCACCATTTGCTTCGATGTGGATGGACCTGGAGGGTATTATGCTGAGTGAAATAAGTCAATCGGAAAAGGGCAAGCATTATATGCTCTCATTCATTTGGGGAATATAAAAATTAGTGAAAGGGAATAAAGGGAAAGGAGAGAAAATGGATGAAAATATCAGCGAGGGTGACAAAACATGAAAGACTCCTAACTTTGGGAAAAGAACAGGGGTAGTGGAAGGGGAAGTGGGCAGGGGGTTGGGGTGACTGGGTGATGGGCACTAAGGGGGGCACTTGGCGGGATGAGCACTGGGTGTTATGCTATATGTTGGCAAATTGAAATCCAATAAAGAAATAAAATAAAATAAAGTACACCAGAAAAAAAGGCAGATGAGGGTGGGGATTAGTGAGTCAAAGATGAAATAAAAGTGGCAAAATGTCAAAAAAAAAAGAGTTGTATACTTAACCTACTGCACCACCCAGGTGCCCCAATTCATCTCAATTTATACGTGAGAAAACTGAGGCTCGGAAAGGTTAAATAATTCGCTCAAAATCAAGAACCCCTGGACTCAATAGCACAACCTCAGACTTCAAATCCAAAGCTCATTAAATCCCACTAAAGCATGTGGCTTCATAGTCTGAAAAGTCAAATGTCTGGAAGATCTAGGAAAGGAGTTGGGTAAAGAATGTGCTGTACCCTGGTGACTGGGGCATGTGTTTAGACAGATGATTCTCTAAACCAAACAAAGTTGGGCTCTCCTTCTACACTATGCTTTTGACATTTCCATTTGAAGATACTGAGTCTATATCTTCTCCAAGTAGATGACTTATTATGACCTCTGGACAATGTATGTGTTGTTCCAGAATAGAGAACCCAGAAATGGACCCTCGGCTCTATGGTCAACTTATCTTCAACAAAGCAGGAAAGAATATCCACTGGAAAAAGGACAGTCTCTTCAATAAATGGTGTTGGGAAAACTGGACAGCCACATGCAGAAGAATGAAACTGGACCATTCTCTCCAACCACACACAAAGATAAACTCAAAATGGTTAAAAGATCTAAATGTGAGACAAGAATCCATCAAAATACTAGAGGAGAACACAGGCAACAACCTTTTGAACTTGGCCACAGCAACTTCTTGCAAGACACATCTATAAAGGCAAGGGAAACAAAAGCAAAAAAGAACTATTGAGACTTCATCAAGATAAAAAGCTTCTGCACAGTGAAGGAAACAACCAACAAAACTGAAAGACAACCTACAGAATGGGAGAAGATATTCGCAAATGACAGGTAAAAGGTTAGTAACCAAGATCTGTAAAGAATTTATCAAACTCGGCTCTCTTCCTCTTCGGAGGCGGAGAGCCCGTTTGCGCAAACGTCCAATAAACCCTCTTGCTAATTGCATCTGCCTGTCTGGGGTCTGAGTCTCTGGGGCGTCCACCGGGACACGTTGGCACCCATGAGCCAGGGTCCAACATTTGGGGGCTCGTCCGGGATCCGAGACGCCCCAGGCTCAATCCTAAGACCGGTAGGAGGTAAGACCGAGCTCGCTAAATGTCATATCTGTCTCGTCCGTTTGTCTGACTGGCCGGGTCTGTGCCGGGTCTGTATTGTGCCTGCAGGACGCTGTACTCTGTATTCTGTATTTGGACCAGCGGGGGAGGCAGACGTGCCCTGACACCCCTGGTCCCCCTCCGGAGTCGGACTCCGGAGTGGTCTGGAAGAGGAACGGAGCCCCGGCACTCCCTCCTCTTCAGGGACGGTCGTTGTTGGCGACCGCTCCCATCTGAATCCGCCGCGCCAGTCCTATCATTCGTGTGCGTCTGTTCGTTCTGTGTCTTTCTGGTCCCGCTCCGGAGTTGGACTCCGGAGTGGTCTGGAAGAGGGAGGGAGCCCGGCACTCCCTCCTCTTCGGGGAGGGTCGCTGTTGGCGACCGCTCCCGTCTGAATCCGCCATGCCGATCCTGTCATCTGTGTGCATCTGTCTGTTCTGTGTCTTTCTTCCTGTCCTCTTCCTCCCCACTCACCTCTTTTCTACACGCGCAGGGCAAACTGTAACCACCCCTTTAAGCCTCGCTCTAGATCACTGGAAAGAAGTCGCCGGCCGAGCACACAACCTTTCGGTCGAAGTCAGAAGACGAAGATGGGTCACCTTCTGCTCCTCAGAGTGGCCGACTCTCAACGTCGGGTGGCCCACGAATGGAACTTTTAATATTGATATTATCTTGCAGGTGAAGGCCCCGGTCTTTCAGCCAGGACCCCATGGGCACCCTGATCAGCTCCTGCAGACTCTCCTCACCACGGAGGAGAGACTGCGCGTCTACAGAAAAACGTCCCCGGGGCAGATGGGAGGCCGACCCAGCTGCCTAATGAAATTGAGGACGTTTCCCCCTTGGTTCGCCCGACCTGGGACTACGACACTGCTGCTGGGAGGGAGCAGCTCCGTCTCTATCGCCAGGTACTCCTAGCGGGTCTCAAAGGGGCAGGGTGATGCCCCACCAATTTGGCAAAGGTACGTGCTATAGTGCAGGGAAAAGATGAGACGCCGGCAGGTTTTCTGGAAAGATTAATGGAGGGCTACCGTATGTATACTTAGAGAGAGAGAGAGAGGAAACGCAATAAAGAACTGCCTGGGATACTGGCCACCGTAGTACAGAGCTCAGGGCAGAGTAAGTCAGGACAGAGTAAGGACCTGGGAGACAAAAGAAGACCACGGGTTGAATGAGACCAGTGTGCCTACTGCAAGGAAAAAGGACATTGGGTTAAAGATTGTCCAAAGAAGGGCCAAACGCAGGGACCTAAGAAGCCCATTCCCGTACTGTCCCTAGAGGATGAAGATTGGGGGTGTCAGGGCCAGGAGCGCCCCCCCCCCGAGCCTCAGATAACCCTTAAAGTGGGGGGGTCAACCAGTGACCTTCCTGGTTGCTACGGGAGCTCAACATTCAGTTTTAACTGAGGCAGAAAGACCCTTGAGCTCTATCTAGAAGATGCATTCTTTTGCCTAAAGTTAAGCTCTCAAAGCCAGCCTATTTTTGCCTTTAAATGGAAAGATCCTGAGACGGGATTCTCAGGACAACTCACTTGGACAAAGCTACCACAGGGATTCAAAAACTCCCCCACCTTGTTCAACGAAGCCTTGCATCAGGACTTGGCAGACTTCCGAGTTGGCCATCCGGACCTCGTTCTCCTGCAGTACGTGTTTGATTTGCTCATAGCGGCTAAGACAGAACAGGATTGTGTAAAAGGTACGGGGGCCCTGCTCGAGAGACTGGGAGGACTGGGGTATAGGGCCTCCGCCAAAAAGGCCCAAATAGGCCAGAGACGAGTGACCTATCTGGGATATCTCCTGGAAGGAGGCCAGAGGTGGCTGACGGAGGGCCGCAAAAAGGCTGTAGCCCTGATCCCAGCACCCACTAGTGCCAGAGGGCTACGAGAGTTCCTCGGCAGTGCTGGGTTCTGCCACCTCTGGGTACCCGGGTTTGGAGAGCTGGCAGCTCCCCTATATCCTCTCACGAAATCCAACACCCCCTACCACTGGGGAAAGGAGCAACAATTGGCTTTTGACAAAATAAAAAGGGCCTTATTGACCGCCCCTGCCCTGAGCCTCCCAGATGTAACCAAGCCATTTGCGCTATATGCTGATGAACACCAAGGAATACCCAAAGGGGTCCTAACTCAGAAACTGGGACCCTGGAAAAGGCCTGTGGCATACTTTTCAAAAGAAAATTAGACAGAGTGGCTGCAGGATGGCCCCCATGTCTCCGAATAATAGTGGCTGTGGCAGTCCTGGTAAAAGACTCAGATAAGTTGGCCTTCAGCCAACCCCTCACTGTGGTGGCCCCCCCATGCCATAGAGACAGTCATCTGCCAGCCACCTGATCGATGGCTCTCAAACGCCAGGTCACCCATTATCAGGCCATGTTACTGAATTCTGAGCGGATATGGTTCGGAACGGCTACATCCCTAAACCCGGCCACCTTGCTTCCAGAAGCCGAGTCCCCCTCCCTGGTAATGCATGATTGCCACCAGATCCTAGCCGAGGTCCATGGCACCAGAGGGGACTTGACAGACCAGCCTTTGCCAGGTGCTGAAGCAACCTGGTACACCGAGGGGAGTAGCTTTCTACGAAATGGTGAACTTAAAGCCGGGGCGGCCGTGGTAGATAATTCACTGTCCGGGGCATCAGCAAGGCAACGACCCAGTAGCAGAGGGGAACAGGATGGCCGATGAAACGGCACGAGCCGCTGCACTAGGCCCACAGGAGGATGGACAGAAGCCTTCCCCACCAAACGAGAAACTGCCCAGGTGGTTGTCAAGAAAATCCTAGAAGAAATTTTCCCCTGGTTTGGACTGCCCAAGGTAATAGGGTCAGACAACGGCCCCGCCTTTGTCTCCCAGGTAAGTCAGTTGGTGGCCAGATTACTGGGGATAAATTAAAAATTACATTGTGCATACAGACCCCAGAGCTCAGGGCAGGTAGAAAGAATGAATAGAACAATTAAAGAGACCCTAACCAAATTGACACTGGAGACTGGCACTAGAGACTGGGTCCAACTCCTCCCTATGGTTCTGTTCCGAGTCCGGAACACTCCCGCGCGCCATGGGCTAACTCCTTACGAGATTGTCTATGGAGGTCCCCCACCAGTGACGGACTTACTAGATTCTGCTATTGACCCTCTTGCTAACACTCCCGGTTTACAGGACAGGCTAAAGGCGCTCCAGATTATCCAGCGCCAGATCTGGAAACCCCTTGCGGGGCTGTCTACCGCCCCGGAGACACAACCTGTTCCAGATCGGTGACTCCGTCTATGTCAGGAGACATCAGTCCAGGACGCTTGAGCCCCGCTGGAAGGGCCCATACACTGTACTACTGACCACCCCAACCGCCTTAAAGGTAGACGGCATTGCTGCTTGGGTCCACGCCTCACACGTCAAGCGCGCCCCATCAACGAGCACCGCTGACGCCAGCCAGGACGGACTGGGCGAGCCACTCCAATGGAAGCTCCACTGCACCCAAAACCCGCTCAAGATAAGACTTTCAAAAAATTGTTCAATGACAGTTGTTATATTCCTACCTCTCCTAGCGCTCTTTACCTCCACCAAAGGTGACCCTCATGCCCTCAAAAGGTTAACCTGGCAGGTACTAACGTCTGGGGGTGACGAGGTCTGGTCTATAACTAAGACCGCCCCTGTGGGAACCTGGTGGCCTAACCTATATCCTGACCTATGCAAGCTAACCATAGGGGCCCCTAGCCCATGGGACCTAGAGGGATACTTCGACACCTCTAGAGCCCCTAACCGAGAAAGCCCTCCAGGGCGACTGGGATTAGACCCATGGGGAGGATGTGGCACGCCTGACAGAAGGGCCATGCTAAGCACTCTTCCCTTTTATGTCTGTCCCGGGTACCACAGAGATCGCAGGCTAAATCCCACCTGTGGAGGGGAATACTTCTATTGTAAAAATTGGGGGTGCGAGACTAGGGAGACACAGGATGAGAGGCCCTCCTCCTCCTGGGATTACATCACTGTCAAAGCTAACTATACTCACCCGGGGTTACCAGGAACTCTGCAATACTACCGCCCCGATTTTAGGGACTGACTCTTACCTGGAGCCCCAGCCGGGAACTTGGTGGGCATGCAACAAAGTCCTCACCCCCTGTGTGTCAGCTAAGGTTCTAAATAGCTCAAACGACTTCTGTGTCATGGTGCAGATCATACCCAGGGTGTTCTATCACCCTGGTGAAACTCTAGAAAATCAGTATAATGAACATCCCACCCGTTTTTGGCGCGAACCTGTCTCCCTAACCCTAGCCGTTATGTTGGGACTAGGGGTCGCTACTGGGGTGGGTACTGGCGCAGCTGCTCTGATCCAGGGCTCACGACGTTATATAGAACTCCAGGCAGCTGTAGATGAGGATCTACGGGCACTAGAGCAGTCCGTTTCTAAGTTAGAACAGTCCCTCACCTCACTTTCAGAAGTAGTACTCCAAAACAGGAGAGGCTTGGATTTACTATTCCTGAAAGAGGGAGGACTGTGTGCAGCCCTAGGAGAAAAATGCTGTTTCTATGCAGGCCATTCTGGAGTCATCAGAGACTCCATGGCCAAACTCAGGGAAAGGTTAAATAAAAGACAAAGGGACCGGGAGGCCCAGCAGGGCTGGTTTGAAAGCTGGTTTAATCAGTCTCCCTGGTTAACCACCCTAATCTCTACCATTATGGGCCCTCTAGTTATCCTGCTCCTGCTGCTAACTTTTGGCCCCTGAGTCCTCAACTGGCCGCTCCAGTTAATCCGAGAAAGATTGTTTATTACCCAAGCTCTGGTATTAACTCAGCAATGTCGGGCCCTCCAAACTGAAGAAATAAATGTTCCCTAAGATTTTAAGGTTAAAATCAGCCCAAACAAGAGGAGGGAATGAAGAAACCTCCCCCCTTGTAAGTAGGGCCAGCCCTAATCCAGAGGCAGCCCATCCAGGCATCTTCCTGAAATTTTAGCAACTAAAAGCATTCTGTTTACAATAAGAAAACCATTTCCCCCCACACCCTGATTGGAATGTCCCTGAATAGGTTCATGTTGACCCTCTGTGAAATCAATAACCTGAATGCTATGCAACTCCCGAGGTTCTTTTGTCTTTAAGCGGTTTTTTTTCCCCTTTTGCCTTTAAAAGATACCTGTAATTACTAATCAGGGCTCTCTTCCTCTTCGGAGGCGGAGAGCCCGTTTGCGCAAACGTCCAATAAACCCTCTTGCTAATTGCAAAAAAAAAAAAAAAAAAAAAAAAAAAAAAAAGAATTTATCAAACTCAACACCCAAGAAACAAACAATCCAGTCATGAAATGGGCAGAAGACATGAACAGACTTTTCTCCAAAGAAAACCTCATGTGGCAAACAAGCACATGAAAAAATGCTCCACATCACTTGCCATCAGGAAAACACAAATCAAAGCCCCAACGAGATACCACCTCACACCAGTGAGAATGGCTAAAATTAACAAGACAGGAAACAACAAATGTTGGAGAGGATGTGGAGAAAGGGGAACCCTCTTGCACTGTTGGTGGGAATGCAAGCTAATACAGCCACTCTGGAAAACAGTGTGGAGGTTCCTCAAGAAGTTAAAAATAGAGATATCCTATGACCCAGCAATTACACTACTGGGTATATACCCCAAAGATACTGATGTAGTGAAAAGCCAGGACACCTGCACTCCAATGTTCATAGCTGTAATGTCCACAATAGCCAAACTGTGGAAGAAGCCATGATGTCTTTTGACAGATGAATGGATAAAGAAGATGTGATATATATAAATACAATGGAATATTACTGAGCCATCAGAAAGGATGGACACCTACCATTTGTGTCTATGTGGGTGGAACTGGAGGGTATTATGCTGAGTGAAATAAGTCAATCATAGAAGGACAATCATCATGTGGTTTCACTTATATGTGGAATATAAGAAATAGTGGAAGGGACTCTCAGGGAAAGGAAGGAAACTGAGTGGGGAAAAATTAGAGAGGAAAACAAATCATTTTTTTAATAATAATAAAAAAGGAAGACAAATCATGAGAGACTTCTAATTCTGGGAAACAAACAAAAGGTTACAGAAGGGGAAGCAGGTGAGGTGATGGGGTGACTGGGTGATGGGCACTAAGGAGGGCACTTGATGGGATGAGAACTGGGTGTTATACTGTATGTTGGCAAATTGAATTTAAATTTTTAAAAAAGGAAAAAATGTATGTGTTATTCCAACAATTCCCTGGAGTCCCCAGAAGGGAGAGAGACAGCACCTAAGACTATGCCTCACACATTATGGGAACTCAATAAGTGTTTGTTGAATGAATTATACAAGGGCATTGGAACTGGACAAGCCAGGGTCCCAGTCCTGTCTGTGAAACTTGATATCCATGTGACAATGGTCAAGGCAGTTTAACTTCTCCTTGTCTATAAGATGGGTTCTAAGCTTTGTGGGAATACTTTGTGGATTCAATGGAGATATTTTATATGGTGCCTAGAAGAGTAAGGGACTCAACAAATGGTAGATGTTGTTTTATTATTGTTAAAGAGGTTCCCATCCTGAAGTGTAGTCAAATGACCTTGGATAAAGTTAGATCAAATAAGGCCAGAGGAGAAAAGCAGAGCTGGGCTTTGAATGGATACTCTGTTCTAGGGGTAGCCCAGCCTTGTAAAGAGCAGAAGTTAGGGGTAAATCAGCTGAATGTGGGCCTAAACTCCTCCCTTTTGGTCTGCTTTCTCTCTAAAATGCCAGTCCCAGGCTGGGTGGCAACATACAACTCCAGGTCGCTCTCCCATTCCTCTTGCTTCTCACTCCTGCCAAGAGCCTTGATCGGATTTAGGACAAAGTTGGTATGGAACACTGGAGCTCCAAGAACAGTCTGGAAAGGGCAGCACAGAGAGAGTTCATTTCTTTACTTATAGGATAGGGAGTCAATTCAATTCACTTCATCAGATATATGTTCAGCAAACATATGCCTACAACATGCCAGGCACTGTCCTAGGTGCTGAAGCTAAAGCAACGAGCAAAATAAAGATCCTGCCTTTGCGGAATTCATATCCCAATGGAAGAGAGACAGACAATACATAATATACATAATACATGATAAAAGGACTATAGAGAAAGAAAAAGTAGAGCAGAGTAAGGGGGTTTCAAGTCTGGGGTGGGGCTAGTGAGAAGTAAGGTGAGATGGAGAAGGGTGAGTAGGATTCAAAATTCAAAGATGAAGGGCTTGGCTAAATCAGACCTACCGGTAGGAAAAAGCTACTTTCTGGACAACTTTCTTTGCTAAACTTAAATTCTGCACGTGGAAGTGGGGAGATGAAATGCAGCATATCCAAGATTACTGGAAATGAGGGAGTTAGCAGTAGTTTCCAAGATTTTTTTCACCAGCCCGTAAGATTGCTTTAAAAAAATCATATTATAATATGCAATTATAAAAAAAAGCTATACCTATGTTTTGTAAAAACTCAAACATACAGAAGTGTAAGGAAAAAAAGTTAAAAATCGTCAAAATTTTTGTCTCTTACCTTCCAGAGACTACCACTTGTACATGTAGCTTTCTGCATGTATGCATAAGTATAAAACTGTAGATCACAGATTCTTATATATACCTGGGATACTAAACCTCTCAATAACCTGACAAACCAATGTTTTTCAAAGTTTATCTCCTTTTCTAGAAGCAGTAGCACCACCTGAGAATTTACTAATTCCCAGTTTTACTGTATCAGAAACTCTGGGAGTGTCCCTCACAATGTGTGTTTTTGTTTGTTTCTTACAATTTCCAAGCCTGCTTAAGATTCTCCTCTCCCTCTATTTCTGCCCATCCCCTTGCTTGCACACTCTCTCTCAAAAGAGAGAGAGAGAGAGAGAGAGAGAGAGAGAACCTCTGTTAAGGAGCAGTGGTCTCGGCTTTATCTCAGTCTCGGTCCCTGAAGGGAAGATTTCAATTTTTTTTGTATTTTCTTAATGTTCACTTTATTGGGTTGTATTTCAGTGCAATGCAACTGCATTGCATTTTTTTATAATATATTTATTTTTTAATGGAAAGATTTCAATTTTATCCCTTCAAGAACTGTACTGACCTGGATTATTTCAAAATACACTCTTTATCCAGTTAAGGAATGGTATCTCTATTTGTAGTTTTCTAGGATTTTGTCATGAATGTGTGTTGAATTGAATTTTATTAAAAGCTTTTTTTCCTGTAAAAAAAAAAAAAAGAAAAGAAAACCTCTGCTAAGAAGGTTGTAGTAGTCAACCGGATGGGATACCTACAGACACCTGGATCTAGGTCATGACTCCACTACTTGTTTTGGGAACATTATTTAGCCTCTCTGAGCTTCAGTCTCTTCTTCTGTAAAATAAAGCAAATGACCTTACCCGCTTTATTGATCAACTGGTGTGATGTATGCAGAGCTCTCAGCATAATTTAGCTCTTAATAGATTCTTGTCTTAGAACTAATCAGTCATAAACATACCATATAAAAAACTTGTGGACTGCAGCTAAAGTGGTTCTTAGAGGGAAATTTGTCACTTGAGTGTTTAAACTCAAGTGAGTGTTTTCTTCTTTACAAGAAGAAAAGTTGTAAGGTAATTAACCATGCAAGAACTCAAGATACTAGAAAAGAACAACAGAGTAAACTCACACACACACACAAAAAATAGACAAAAACAAGAGAGAGTAGAATAGAAAACGTGACAAATACAGAATAAATAAAACTATTAGTTGGGGGAGAGGAAGTTTAAAAATAGATTTTTGTAAAGCATTTAGCAAGCTTCTTTCACATACAACACACACATTACATATAAACACATATGCACACATACACAGAGGCATCATTGTTCTCATTCCATAAGAAAAGAAATAGGTCAAGTGATTTTCCTTTCTGTGCCTTTTCAAAGATTACTTATTGATTTATTTATTTGAGAGAGAGAAAGAGAGAGCATGTGGGGGGCACAGAGGGAGAGGGAGAGAGAGTCTTAAGCAGTCTCCAAGCTGAGCCAGACTTGGGGCTCAATCTCAAGACCCTGAGATCATGACCTGAGCTGAAACCAAGAGTCAGATGTTTAACTGACTATGCCACCCACGTGCCCCATAATTTTCCTTTATTTAATGACACGGAGGAGCATAGAGGCAGGGCTAAGAAAATTAAAAAGCAAATAGGACTACACTCCTTGACGAGTCACTTGTAAAGATCCAGGGGGTGAAGCTGCTGTGACTAGGATATTCAGGAACATCACAACATGCCCCACTCTGCCTCTCATCTTGACTAGACTAGCTATTCTGTCTCTTTCTTATAAGAGACTTCACCCTTAGCATCTGCCATACAGGTAGGAGGATAAGACAGAGCTTGAACATTCCCTCTGTCTAGCTTGATGACTGAAGGTCTGCCATAGGAGTGATCATCTATCCATTCATTCTCCAACAACAAATATGGATTGAGAATCTGCAAGCCAAATGGGAGAAGATATTTGCAAATGACATATCAGATAAAGGGTAGTATGCAAGATCTATAAAGAACTTATTAAACTCAACAGCAAAGAAACAAACAATCCAATCATGAAATGGATAAAAGACATGAACAAAAAAACAAACAAAACAAAAAATACATGAACAGATATTTCACCAAAGAAGACATAGACATGGCATGGCCAACAAGCACATGAGAAAATGCTCCCCATCACTTGCCATCAGGAAAATACAAATCAAAACCACAATGAGATACCACCTCACACCAGTGAGAATGGGGAAAATTAACAAGACAGGAAGCAACAAATGTTGGAGAGGATGAGGAGAAAGGAGAACCCTCTTACACTGTTGGTGGGAATGTGAACTGGTACAACCACTCTGGAAAACTGTGTGGAGGTTCCTCGGAGAGTTAAAAATAGAGCTACCCTACAACCCAGCAATTGCACTGCTGGGGATTTACCCCAAAGATATAGATGCACTGAAACGCCGGGACACCTGCACCCCAATGTTTCTAGCAGCAATGTCCACAAAAGTCAAACTGTGGAAGGAGCCTCGGTGTCCATTGAAAGATGAATGGATAAAGAAGATGTGGTCTACGTATACAATGGAATATTGCTCAGCCATTAGAAATGACAAATACCCACCATTTGCTTCGATGTGGATGGAACTGGAGGGTATTATGCTGAGTGACATAAGTCAATCGGAGAAGGACAAACATTATATGATCTCATTCATTTGGGGAATATAAAAAATAGTGAAAGGGAATAAAGGGGAAAGGAGTAAAAATGAGTAGGAAATATCAGAGAAGGTGACAGAACATGAGACTCCTAACTCTGGGAAATGAACAAGGGGTAGTGGAAGGGGAAGTGGGCGGGGGGGGGGGGGGGTTGGGGTTACTGGGTGATGGGCACTGAGGGGAGTACTTAGTGGGATGAGCACTGGGTGTTATGCTGTATGTTGGCAAATTGAACTCCAATTAAAAATATATGCACATGGGTAGCCCAAGTTGCTCAGTGGTTTGGTGCCACCTTCAGCTCAGGGTGTGATCCTGGAGACCCCGGATCGAGTCCTGCATCCAGCTCCCTGCATGGAGCCTGTTTCTCCTTCTGCCTGTGTCTCTGCCTCTCTCTGTATCTCTCATGAATAAATAAATAAAATATCACTGAGGGGGGCACTTGACGGAATGAGCACTGGGCATTATTCTGTAAGTTGGCAAATTGAACGCCAATAAAAAATAAATTTATTATTTAAAAAATAAATAAATAAAATCTTTTAAAATATATTTTTTGTAGAAGCAGATACACACACACACACACACACAGAGAGAGACACACACACACAAAAAGAGGGAACCTGCAAGCCTTTGTGGTATGCCTGTCCTGGGTTTGGTTCTTGGCCCAGCACTTTCTTGCATAACATTAGGAGTTGAGTTGATGCATAATCACACAGTAGTAAGGAACAGGGCTAAGATTTGACTTCACTTGAGTTGAATTCTCGTCTGGGATTTTCACCACATCAGGCTACTCCCAGAAGTGAATATCTCAGCTTCTTTGTAGGTGGTAAGACCATGGCCAGGTGGGCTGGGCGTGAAGGAATGCAAAGCTTGGCTATGGTTGGACAGACCCACAATTGTGCCCAGGGCCATCCCAGCCCTTGGCCTGTGAGGCTGTGAAGGGGAAAGTGATGTCTTTGGCCTCTCTCAATTCTCTCCTCTCTTTAGGCCTTTCCAGCCTTGGCTCCTTAAGTGTATGCAATCTCCTTTTTAGAAATGGATCTTTGTCAGGCCTCAATGCCACGATGGTTTCACAATGTGAAAACTTAAATGTGAGAAGTTTTTCTCCAGAAGTTTTAATGGCAATGGCAAAGAACTTTTTGAGAAAAGAATCATGTGAGAAAGTCTGCAAGGACACCTAATTTCCTAGTAAGACCACAACCCTCAGTTAGGATTGCTCTAGGGCAATATGAGGTGTTTTTGTGAAATTTTAAGACATGCACCTTCCACCCCCAAACTAGTTCTCCCTGCTGTGTTCCTGAAATCATTCATCACCATGCCTGAAATTTACCAATATTAAAAACATGTTTAAAATCTCAAGACCTTCCCTTGAAAATACATACATACACACAAATATGCTAGGTAAATTAAGAGTTAATAGCCACTCACACTTTGTTTGAGTTATTGCTTAACCTATTGGAAAACAGGGGTATTAAAGGACAGGGGTAATCTGAAAACTTGGGGCATGATATCAGAAGGGCCTACAATGGAAAAGAAGATTCCTGGAGACCTGTGAAACAAGACAAAGGAACAATAGAAACAAAGAAGCAAAGGGAATGGGGGGTGGGGTATGAAGATTTTAGGACCATTTTTTTAAAGTTTTTATTTATTTAGGTAATCTCTACATCCAACATGGAGTTTGACTCACAACCCTGAGATCAAGAGTTGTGTCTTCTTCTGACTGAGCCATCCAGGTGCCCCAGGACCATTTTTAGTTTAAAGATTAGTGAGTTTTCATAAAAGCCCTTAGCTACTAAGGCTACACCACATCTAACTGCCATGGGCTACACAAGGAGAGGAATAAAGAGTCCTGGTCCTGGAATCCCTTCATTTGCCTTACCGACACCAATTATTCCAATACCAATTATTATAATTTGGAGCAAAAGGAGAAAATATGGAGATCATCTGGTTCAGTTAGCTCAAATCTCAGAGGGGAAAAGGGTGGCTAAAGAGGAGCAGAGACTTCTCTAAAATCACAAGGTGGAAATGAAACAGAGGTGTTCCTGATATAAGAAAAATGCCCTCCTTTCCAAAAACTTTGCAATGTCTGCCCAATAATTTTCCCTGACTTCCTCTGCCCCCAGGAATGGAGGGAAGAACTAAGGATGGATCATTCTTTTGGCACATCTATCTCTCATTTTGATTCAGGTCCTCCTCTCAGATCCAAGTCAGCTGCTTGCTACTGCCCAAGGAAAAAGAACTACCATTCATTGTGCCAGGCACTGTGCTAAGCTCTTTGTAAACAATACATATAAAGCTCAGAGTGACTTTTAAAATTAGGTTGTAATTATATGGTCTCATTCATTTGGGGAATATAAAAAATAGTGAAAGGGAATAAAGGGGAAAGGAGAAAAAAATGAGTGGGAAATATCAGAAAGGGAGACAGAAAATGAAAGACTCCTAACTCAGGGAAACGAACTAGGGGTGGTGGAAGGGGAGGTGGGCGGGGGGTGGGGGTGACTGGGTGACGGGCACTGAGGTGGGCACTTGACGGGATGAGCACTGGGTGTTATTCTATATATTGGAAAATTGAACACCAATAAAAAATAAATTTATAAAAATAAATAAATAACACCCAGATTGACTTATGTCACTCAGCATAATACCCTCCAATTCCATCCACGTTGAAGCAAATGGTGGGTATTTGTCATTTCTAATGGCTGAATAATATTCCATTGTATACATAGACCACATCTTCTTTATCCATTCATCTTTTGATGGACACCAAGGCTCCTTCCACAGTTTGGCTATTATGGACATTGCTGCTATAAACATTGGGGTGCAGGTGTCCCGGGGTTTCACTGCATCTGTATCTTTGGGGTTAAGAAGCAGTGGTAGATGCGGAAATGCAGATAATATATTTCATTTCCACTACTGTTTCCATGGTAAGGTTTCCAAGGCCTAGCTGGAAAATCACAGAGCTGGACATTGACCCCAGGCTGGTCCATTTCCAAAGTCCATGACCTTAACTGCTCTACTATACTTTTTCCATGGATCTCAGAAATTCCCCTATCGGGCTAATTTCCAGCCATAGCTTTTATTCAAACCACTTCAAAATAACAAGTTCGCTGCCAAGAAAACAGACACATCCCACTCTTCTCCTCCACCCCATTGCTTCCCATTACATCACTACTCATGAGAAGCAAGTCACTGGGTTTGGCCCACACTCCAGGAGGGAAGTATACAGGGGCATTCATATCAAGAGATGGGGATTGTTTGGGCCACATTAGAAGTCTATCTGCCACAGGGAGTAACTTGACCTAAATCACATGGCAGTGACTACTGGAAGTCTCAATTCTTGAGTCTTTCCCTTTCCCCATTCTTCTTCCCTGATATTTGTTCACAGATGGAAAATTCAAGGTTCATAGTGCCTGGTCCCTGTGCGTATAAATGCCCAAATGGTCCTACATCATCAAGTCTAGGTTCTGAGAGATGTCATGTTACAGAAGTTGCTTAGATGGAAAGATAAATAAAAATTGCCAGAAAGAATAAACTAGACTACTGGGTGCCAAATAAGCAATGTGGGCCCTGGGAATAGCCCTCTTGACGTTGTATTGAAGGTGTCACTAAATTTATCAATTCAGGGGCACTTGGCTGGCTCACTTGGGAGAGCGTGGGACTCTTGATCTCAGGTCATGAGTTTGATCCCCACATTGGGTGTAGAGATTACTTAAGTAAATAAACCTTTTAAAAAATTCTCAATTCACATATGATGGAGGAAGATCTTCCAAATGCCCCTGAGGACAGTAGCAAGCTTCTCAAGGCCTTTAAAGAAACTTTCTGGGAAGAATGATAATAATTTAGAAGCATATATTAATGCAGATTTATTTTTTAATGCAGATTTATAACGTACTTTTGTCAGTTAACAATATTGAGTGAAGATTTTTCTTATATTATTCTACAACACAATTGCTAAAAGGCACAAAGCCTTCTTTATGTTGATAGATCATATTTTTTAAAGGAAACTGTTATGATTAAATGTTAGGATTGTTTATGGTTTTTCAATTGATAAGTAGTGCTGCAAGGATAATAAATCACTGCAGACATTTCTGATTGTTTAGTTAGGAGAGGTTCTAAGAAATGGAATTTCTGGGTCAAAGAAGACATGTATTTTTTTATAAATTTATTTTTTATTGGTGTTCAATTTGCCAACATATAGAATAACACCCAGTGCTCATCCCGTCAAGTGCCCACCTAAGTGCCTGTCACCCAGTCACCCCCACCCCCCGCCCACCTCCCCTTCCACCACTCCTAGTTCGTTTCCCAGAGTTAGGAAGAAGACATGCATTTTAAAGGCATTTGATACATAATACCTTTCATTAAAATTTTAATAACTACCACTTATGAAACACTTATGGTATGCCAGGAAGCAAGCTTAGTGCTTTGCATACATTATCTCATTTAATATTCTCAACAGCCTGAAGAGGAGGATTCTATTAATATCTGTATCTTACAAATGAGAAAGTTAAAGGTCAGGAAGATAAATGACTTGCCCCAAATAACAAACCGGCAAGGAATGAAGCTGGTGTTTGAATCAAAGTCTGATTCCAGGGCCCATGTTCTTAATTAGTTTGCTGTCATTAAAACACAGCTCTAAAAAAAAAATAAATAAATAAAAATAAAACACAGCTCTGCCATGGCCAGCCCAGCCCCTCCTCACCTCTCCATCCCATAAAAACCTCTGGACTTCTCCAAATGTACTCCACAGGAATATTGGGGGTCTGCTGGCTTCTACATTTTCATCTTCACATTTTGTGGATTGAAAGCAGGTACCTTGCCTTACATATTTCTCCCTACACTAAGCCATGCACAGAAAGAAAGTGTGACATGCACAGAGTAGGTACTCAGCAAGTACTTGTTGGTTAGTTTCATAGAAATGATACCATAGAGGAAAGGAAAGACCTGGGATTTCTTTTTTGGAGTTAAGGTTTTAAGCTATGAGTCACTGCTATGATTCTCATCATCTCTGAATTATGGAGAGGAGGAAGGAAGGAAGGAAGGGAAGGAAGGAAGGAAGGAAGGAAGGAGGAAGGAAGGGAGGGAGGGAAGCTCTGATCTCCTACAAGATAACTGGCTGCAGGAAGCACAATTGACTGACAGCCCACCTGCCACACCTCTGGGTCCTCCATCTTGTTTGCATCAGGCTGTGTTCCCTCAGCCTGCTTCCAATCAACAACTGAGATTGGTTGGGGTTCTAGGGGAGGCCCATCCCTGAGAGATAAAGGATTCCCCTGGTAAGCAACCAAGATTTCCCGCTGACCTGGACAAGCCTTCTTAGAACTGAGCTATAACCAGAGACTTTCTGCCCAAACCTCCTGCCCTCCTGCCTCCTTTCACTAGTATGAGACCCCCATCATCTTCCCTGGCCTCCTCCTGCCCCCAATTTATCCTTCATGGTTCTTTCCCAGTAAATCTCTTGTACATCTAATCCCCTCTTGACAGCAGCTTCTGGGAGGACCTAGACTGACAGGGGAGGAAACACTGTGCTTTGGGAAGTAAAAATAAGAGTCTGGTGAATTGTGATACAAAATGTGGAGAACAATGCTGAAAATAATGAGACCACTCATACCTGGGAATTCTCAAAAACAGCTCCCAAATGGGAGACAATAAAACCAAGAGATAAGAGTACACAGCCTAGGAAAAAAATATGAAAGATCTCTCAAGAGTAAAAGTCTGCACTTGTTCCTGTAGGACCCCAATAGAAATGGCAAAAACCACCAGGGATCCCCACTTATCCTGGTGAACTGGGAGAAAGGCAGAGCAGGACTCAGAATGCGACAGCTGGGAGCATGTCACCCCAAGCAATAAGCTAAAACTAGAGACAAAGTATTAAATACATCTAAGATTGGGAGGTTGGAGGAAAGAGATTCTAGTGGAAGCCTTCGAGAAATCTCTTCTTCCCTACTTGAGCTATTCTTAGAAGGCCCAACATACAAAGGCACCTTGCGCTTTTCTCTTTTGATACGCAGGTGAGCACATAGCTGCTGTGGAGAGATCTTGAGCAGGATGGGATGATGTAGAGAAAGAAGAATCCCAAGCTCTGTCCCAACGGCTAGATAACCCCTCTTGGGAGCAAGATGCTCTGCTAACTACAAGGAATAAACCCTGGCGGCTGCGGGGCTCCGGGAGCAGCTCAGAGGCGGCGGCTCGGGCGCAGGAAGAAGCTCCGCACGGAGGGGGCGGCGCGGCTCCGGGAACAGCTCGGAGTGACTCGGTCTGCGGCTCCGCGGAGGGGGCTGCAGGGCGGGAGCGCGAATCCAACAGCGCAGGCTCCGGAGCACAGGGCGCCGGGACACAGCCCAGGATCCGACCTCCCCCCGGGACAGGCAGAGGCCTGGAGGGCCCAGGACAGCGAGGACGCTCCTGCCCCAAGCTGAGCAGATCAGCGGCCCCGCCCGGGAGCCCCCAGGCCCTGCAGACGGAGAGCCCCGGAGCTACTGCGGGAGCTGACTCGAGGGTCCCAGAGCTGCCCCTGCCACTGTGGCTTCCTCCCGGGGCCTCACGGGGTGAACAACCCCCACCGAGCCCTGCACCAGGCAGGGGCAGAGCAGCTCCCCCAAGTGCTAACACCTGAGACTCAGCACAGCAGGCCCCTCCCCCAGAAGACCAGCGACACGGACCAGTTCCAGGGGAAGTCAAGGGACAAAAGTATACAGAATCGGAAGATACTCCCCCGTGTTTTTTTGTTTGTTTGTTTTTCTGTTTTTGTTTTTTGTTTTTGTTTTGTTTTGTGCTTTTTTTCCTTTCTTTCTTCTTGATTTCTGATTGCTTCCCCCACCCCACCCCACCCTTTTTTTCTCCTTTCTTTCTTTTTCTTTCTCTTTTTCTTCTCTTTTTCCCCCCTTTTTTCTTCTTTCTCTTTTTTCTTTTTCTCTTTTCTTTCCTTCTCTCTCTTTTTCTCCTTTTCCCAATACAACTTTTTTTTGGCCACTCTGCACTGAGCAAAATGACTAGAAGGAAAACCTCACCTCAAAAGAAAGAATCAGAAACAGCCCTCTCTCCCACAGAGTTACAAAATCTGGATTACAATTCAATGTCAGAAAGCCAATTCAGAAGCACTATTCTACAGCTACTGGTGGCTCTAGAAAAAAACCATAAAGGACTCAAGAGACTTCATGACTGCAGAATTTAGATCCAATCAGGCAGAAATTAAAAATCAATTAAATGAGATGCAATCCAAGCTAGAAGTCCTAACGACGAGGCTTAACGAGGTGGAAGAATGAGTGAGTGACATAGAAGACAAGTTGATGGCAAAGAGGGAAACTGAAGAAAAAAGAGACAGGCAATTAAAAGACCATGAGGATAGATTAAGGGAAATAAATGACAGCCTGAGGAAGAAAAACCTACGTTTAATTGGGGTTCCCCAGGGTGCCGAAAGGGACAGAGGGCCAGAATATGTATTTGAACAAATCCTAGCTGAAAACTTTCCTAATCTGGGAAGGGAAACAGGCATTCAGATCCAGGAAATAGAGAGACCCCCCCCTAAAATCAACAAAAACCGTTCAACACCTCGACATTTAATAGTGAAGCTTGCAAATCCCAAAGATAAGGAGAAGATTCTTAAAGCGGCAAGAGAAAAAAAGTCCCTGACTTTTATGGGGAGGAGTATTAGGGTAACAGCAGACCTCTCCACAGAGACCTGGCAGGCCAGAAAGGGCTGGCAGGATATATTCAGGGTCCTAAATGAGAAGAACATGCAACCAAGAATACTTTATCCAGCAAGGCTCTCATTCAAAATGGAAGGAGAGATAAAGAGCTTCCAAGACAGGCAGGAACTGAAAGAATATGTAACCTCCAAACCAGCTCTGCAAGAAATTTTAAGGGGGACTCTTAAAATTCCCCTTTAAGAAGAAGTTCAGTGGAACAATCCACAAAAACAAGGACTGATTAGATATGATGACACTAAACTCATATCTCTCAATAGTAACTCTGAACGTGAACGGGCTTAATGACCCCATCAAAAGGCGCAGGGTTTCAGACTGGATAAAAAAGCAGGACCCATCTATTTGCTGTCTATAAGAGACTCATTTTAGACAGAAGGACACCTACAACCTGAAAATAAAAGGCTGGAGAACCATTTACCATTCAAATGGTCCTCAAAAGAAAGCAGGGGTAGCCATCCTTATATCAGATAAATTAAAATTTACCCCGAAGACTATAGTGAGAGATGAAGAGGGACACTATCTCATACTCAAAGGATCTATCCAACAAAAGGACTTAACAATCCTCAATATATATGCCCCGAATGTGGGAGCTGCCAAATATTTAAACCAATTAATAACCAAACTGAAGAAATACTTTGATAATAATACACTTATACTTGGTGACTTCAATCTAGCTCTTTCTATACTAGATAGGTCTTCTAAGCACAACATCTCCAAAGAAACGAGAGCTTTAAATGATACACTGGACCAGATGGATTTCACAGATATCTACAGAACTTTACATCCAAACTCAACTGAATACACATTCTTCTCAAGTGCACATGGAACTTTCTCCAGAATAGACCACATACTGGGTCACAAATCGGTGTGAACCGATACCAAAAGATCGGGATAGTCCCCTGTATATTCTCAGACCATAATGCCTTGAAATTAGAACTTAATCACAACAAGAAGTTTGGAAGGACCACAAACACATGGAGGTTAAGGACCATCCTGCTAAAAGATGAAAAGGTCAACCAGGAAATTAAGGAAGAATTGAGAAGATTCACGGAAACTGATGAGAATGAGGATACAACCGTTCAAAATCTTTGGGATGCAGCAAAAGCAGTCCTGAGGGGGAAATACATCGCAATACAAGCATCCATTCAAAAACTGGAAAGAACTCAAATTCAAAAGCTCACCTTACACATAAAGGAACTAGAGAAAAAGCAACAAATAGACCCCACCCCCAGCAGAAGAAGACAGTTAATTAAAATTCGAGCAGAACTAAATGATATCGAGACCAAAAGAACTGTGGAACAGATCAGCAGAACCAGGAGTTGGTTCTTTGAAAGAATTAATAAGATAGATAAACCATTAGCCAACCTTATTAAAAAGAAGAGAGAGAAGACTCAAATTAATAAAATCATGAATGAGAAAGGAGAGATCACTACCAACACCAAGGAAATACAAACGATTTTAAAAACATATTATGAACAGCTGTACGCCAATAAATTAGGAAATCTAGAAGAAATGGACGCATTCCTGGAAAGCCACAAACTACCAAAACTGGAGCAGGAAGAAATAGAAAACCTGAACAGGCCAATAACCAGGGAGGAAATTGAAGCAGTCATCAAAAACCTCCCGAGACACAAGAGTCCAGGGCCAGATGGCTTCCCAGGGGAATTCTATCAAACGTTTAAAGAAGAAATCACACCTATTCTACTAAAGCTGTTTGGAAAGATAGAAAGAGATGGAGTACTTCCAAATTCGTTCTATGAGGCCAGCATCACCTTAATTCCGAAACCAGACAAAGACCCCACCAAAAAGGAGAATTACAGACCAATATCCCTGATGAACACGGATGCAAAAATTCTCAACAAGATACTAGCCAATAGGATCCAACAACACATTAAGAAAATTATTCACCATGACCAAGTAGGATTTATCTCCGGGACACAAGGCTGGTTCAACACTCGTAAAACCATCAATGTGATTCATCATATCAGCAAGAGAAAAACCAAGAACCATATGATACTCTCATTAGATGCAGAGAAAGCATTTAACAAAATACAGCATCCATTCCTGATCAAAACACTTCAGAGTGTTGGGATAGAGGGAACTATCCTCGACATCTTAAAAGCCAGTTACGAAAAGCCCACAGCAAATATCATTCTCATGGGGAAGCACTGGGAGCCTTTCCCCTAAGATCAGTAACACGACAGGGATGTCCACTCTCACCACTGCTGTTCGACATAGTTCTGGAAGTCCTCGCCTCAGCAATCAGACAACAAAAAGACATTAAAGGCATTCAAATTGGCAAAGAAGAAGTCAAACTCTCCCTCTTAGCCGATGACATGATACTCTACATAGAAAACCCAAAAGCCTCCACCCCAAGATTGCTAGAACTCATACAGCAATTTGGTAGCGTGGCAGGATACAAAATCAATGCCCAGAAATCAATGGCATTTCTATACACTAACAATGAGACTGAAGAAAGAGAAATTAAGGAGTCAATCCCATTTACAATTGCACCCAAAAGCATAAGATACCTACGAATAAACCTAACCAAAGAGGTAAAAGATCTATACCCTAAAAACTATAGAACACTTCTGAAAGAAATTGAGGAAGACACAAGAGATGGAAAAATATTCCATGCTCATGGATTGGCAGAATTAATATTGTAAAAATGTCAATGTTACCCAGGGCAATTTACACGTTTAATGCAATCCCTATCAAAATACCATGGACTTTCTTCAGAGAGTTAGAACAAATTTTTTAAGATTTGTGTGGAATCAGAAAAGACCCGGAATAGCCAGGGGAATTTTTTTTTTTAATTTTTTATTTATGATAGGCACACAGTGAGAGAGAGAGAGGCAGAGAGACAGGCAGAGGGAGAAGCAGGCTCCATGCACCGGGAGCCTGATGTGGGATTCGATCCTGGGTCTCCAGGATCGCGCCCTGGGCCAAAGGCAGGCGCCAAACCGCTGCGCCACCCGGGGATCCCCTAGCCAGGGGAATTTTAAAAAAGAAAACCATAGCTGGGGGCCTCACAATGCCAGATTTCAGGTTGTACTACAAAGCTGTGGTCATCAAGACAGTGTGGTACTGGCACAAAAACAGACACATAGATCAATGGAACAGAATAGAGAACCCAGAAGTGGACCCTGAAATGTACGGTCATCTAATATTCGATAAAGGAGGAAAGACTATCCACTGGAAGAAAGACAGTCTCTTCAATAAATGGTGTTGGGAAAATTGGACATCCACATGCAGAAGAATGAAACTGGACCACTCTCTTTCACCATACACAAACATAAACTCAAAATGGATGAGAGATCTAAATGTGAGACAAGATTCCATCAAAATCCTAGAGGAGAACACAGGCAACACCCTTTTTGAACTCGGCCACAGTAACTTCTTGCAAGATACATCCACAAAGGCAAAAGAAACAAAAGCAAAAATGAACTATTGGGACTTCATCAAGATAAGAAGCTTTTGCACAGCAAAGGATACAGTCAACAAAACTAAAAGACAACCTACAGAATGGGAGAAGATATTTGGAAACGACATATCAGATAAAGGGCTAGTTTCCAAAATCTATAAAGAACTTATTAAACTCAACAGCAAAGAAACAAACAATCCAATCATGAAATGGGCAAAAGACATGAAGAGAAATCTCACAGAGGAAGACATGGACATGGCCAACATGCACATGAGAAAATGCTCCGCATCACTTGCCATCAGGGAAATACAAATCAAAACCACAATGAGATACCACCTCACACCAGTGAGAATGGGGAAAATTAACAAGGCAGGAAACAACAAATGTTGGAGAGGATGCGGAGAAAAGGGAACCCTCTTACACTGTTGGTGGGAATGTGAACTGGTGCAGCCACTCTGGAAAACTGTGTGGAGGTTCCTCAAAGAGTTAAAAATAGACCTGCCCTACGACCCAGCAATTGCACTGTTGGGGATTTACCCCAAAGATTCAGATGCAATGAAACGTTGGGACACCTGCACCCCGATGTTTCTATCAGCAATGGCCACAATAGCCAAACTGTGGAAGGACCCTCGGTGTCCATTGAAAGATGAATGGATAAAGAAGATGTGGTCTATGTAGACAATGGAATATTACTCAGCAATTAGAAACGACAAATACCCACCATTTGCTTCAACGTGGATGGAACTGGAGGGTATTATGCTGAGTGAAATAAGTCAATCGGAGAAGGACAAACAGTGTATGTTCTCATTCATTTGGGGAATATAAATAATAGTGAAAGGGAATATAAAGGAAGGGAAAAGAAATGTTGGGAAATATCAGGAAGGGAGACAGAACATAAAGACTCCTAACTTGGGGAAACGAACTAGGGGTGGTGGAAGGGGAGGAGGGAGGGTGTTGGAGGGGAATGGGTGACGGGCACTGAGGTGGACACTTGACGGGATGAGCACTGGGTGTCTTTTCTGTATGTTGGTAAATTTACCACCAATAAAAATTAATTTTAAAAAAAAGGAATAAACCCTGGCCTAGAACATTTCACTGAAACTCAGAGGAGAGATCCCAAAAACTCCAAGAAAGTTTACTCCCCACCCCCAGGGCCTGTCCTGGGCTCAGGACAGTAGCTAGAACACAATACTCAGCCCTCACACTAGAGACAAGGGAAGCCAGAAGGAGCTCAGTAAAGGATAAAATGAGAAAAATCATTGTTTAGCAACCATTCAATAGTCCCTAAATCTGGCAAGAATCATCGGTGGATATTAAAACTAGCAAGTAGGGGATCCCTGGGTGGCGCAGCGGTTTGGCGCCTGCCTTTGGCCCAGGGCACGATCCTGGAGACCCAGGATCGAATCCCACGTCGGGCTCCTGGTGCATGGAGCCTGCTTCTCCCTCTGCCTATGTCTCTGCCTCTCTGTGTGTGTGACTATCATAAATAAATTTTAAAAAATTATAAAAATAAAAAAAAATAAAACTAGGAAGTAAAATTTTTGAGAAGCAAAAGGATGTTTACAGAGCTTCAAAGCATCTTCCCATAGATACTTATTCATTACAAGGCGGAGAATAAGAACTTTATAGTGGAGAATCCTGGCAGATACCATCTAACTCAAGTAATCAAAGTTAATATCATCACTCTGAACAGAACAAATCAACATCCTGTGCCCCCTGATATGATGCACCACAAAGAACACTCTATCTCTTTGGCAGTATTACTGCCAAAAATGCATAGCATGAATCTAATTGTGAGGAAATATCAGATAAGCTCAATTGAGGGACATTCTGTAAAATAACTGGCCTGTGATGTTCCATCCCCTTGACCCTGTCCCCCTACGGCTGGGATGGCAATTGAGTCACATTAGTGAGGAGGCCCATGATCTGTCATTGCCATCATCTTCCAGTAGGGGCCGTGGCAAGGATACAAGAGGGATCCATGTACAAGTGTAGATACCCCTTGGCATCCCAGGGAAGGCTTTGGCAGACACTGTCCCTATTCAGGGACGGCAGCACCATAGTGCATTCAGAAGGTCTTTCGGCAGGGGCTAACCTCTCACCCGCTCCAGTCCAGGTACCAAGCACATCCAGCACAGAGACTGCAATCCCATGGAGATCACCCATCCATGGTTTAGAATGGAGGGAACTGTAGAAAGAGGAAACTGATTTCCCCACCCACGGCTGGGGCACAGAGCTTCCATCTGGCAGCTGGCGGGAGGAGGGATAATCCAGCTGCCAGTGGAATGCTCAAGGATACACTGCCAAGTACCCTGGGCACCTCTGAGACTCTATTGCCTTCACAGTACCCTCATGCCCAAGGGAATGTGACATTGAATGATAAATAAAAAGCATTATAACAGGTCTGAGAGAGACCCTACAAGAAAAGAAAATGTGTTATAGATGGGTACCTTTAAGGCATATT
The DNA here is from genome assembly GCF_018345385.1 of Vulpes lagopus. NCBI lineage: Eukaryota > Metazoa > Chordata > Mammalia > Carnivora > Canidae > Vulpes > Vulpes lagopus. Next base: position 15,006,315 of record NC_054841.1, read on the forward strand.
TTCTTCAGCTTTTAGAAGAGGGGCCTCCACATCTTCTTTAAGCACCAGACCCCAGAAATTACGTAGCTAGTCTTGTCGGTAGATGAGATAATAATATCATCTCAATGTTAATTTCCTGAATTTGATTATTATGGTATTGTGGTTAAATAAAAGAGAATAAAGAATAAAAGAGAATAAAGAATAAAAGAGAATAAAGAGAATGCCTTTATTTTAGGAAATTGACTGAAGTATTTAAGATGTCTGTAACTTGCTCTCACTTGTTACAGAAAAACATATGTTGTGGGGTGTCTGTGACACTCTTCTATGGCACAGCCAGTATGACCTATTTACAACCCAAATCTGGCTATTCCCCAGAAACTAAGAAACTCATATCATTGGCTTACACATCACTTACACCTCTGCTGAATCTACTGATCTACAGTCTGAGAAACAGTGAGATGAAAAAAAAACTTTGATGAAACTATGGCAAAGAAAAGTGGTTTCACACATATTCTCACTGCACTGAGAAGCCATGTGATATTTGATCAGTGTTTGATTGAACTCTACTTAAATTTAATAAATGGGCCAAACATTCTGCAAAAAAAAAAAAAATGTGGGGGGTGTAGAGAGAGAAAAAGAAATGAAAGACAATGTAATAAAATGTAAGCATGTGATAAATATACATAGAGTGTGCAGGAAATCCCAGCACTATTCTTACAACTGTAGGTCTGAAATTCTGTCAAAAGCAAAAGTTGGAAGAAAAGAATAAAATAAAGCATTAAAAAAAGAAAAAAAAAAAGTCAGGGAGAAACAACCCGCCACCACATGAGAGCTACCGGGAGAGTGGGATATAGTGTTCCATGAAACCACAGGCCAAAGCCACAGAAACTACAAGGCAACTATGCACTTGAACCACAGGGAAGAAGAATTCCCCAAGACAGCTGGAGAACTGTCCTGTGATGGGGCATACTCACCTCACTGGCATATTAATACATTGAGAGATTGATGCTATTTCAAAGCCGTTGTTTTTTTAAGATTTTATTTATTTATTTGAGAGAGAGAGAGACAGCACAAGCAGGAGTGGGGCCAGAGGGAGCGGAAGAATCAGACTCTCCACTGAGCAAGGAGCCCAGTACGAGGCTCAATTCCATAACCCCAGGGTCATGACCTGAGCCGAAGGCAGACACTTAACTGACAGCCACTTCAAAGGAGTTTTGAGTTCTATCTCAGAGATCATGAATAAACCAACACAGAGACTTCTATGCTCCAAATCACTCAGCCAACCCAGGCACTTACCCATGAGTCTAAGTAGATTGCTACCTGGAGTTTGACTAAAATGGGTCCTGTGGGCACCCAGGCCATGGGGAGCCCTGCCTACTGCCTGGAACTGCCAGCCTCCTTCCTATTCATGAGCTGTTGTTTTCAGACCAATGGCAACTGCCTTCCATTGCCTATTCCCCTAGTGGCAAGATCCTGCCCATAATCCTAAAGCTAACCCTAACCCGTAAGAAACCATCTGCTTCGGGATTGTTTATCCTGCGAAAAATTTCCAGAGGAGCGTTTATGGAGTGAGGGGCACAAACACTGAGGACAGAGCAGCTCTAAGGGTCTCATCTTTGTGTGAAATGAGCTCACCCCATCTTTCAAACACAAGTCAGATCACAGCATGTCTCTGCTCAAATCCTTCCCATGGCTCCTAGATTCTCTAGATTAAAAGGCAAAGTCTTTGCACTGACCACAGTGCCCTCCATAACCCGCGCCGGCATTACCTGTCTGAGGTCACCTCCCCTCATGCCCCTGATCGCTCATTTATTCCGACCACATTAGCCCCCTGGATGATCCTCAAATACCCAGGGCACATTCTGACCTCAGGTCCTTAGCCCTGGAAGTTTCCTGGGCCTGGACAGGAATTCCCATGGATTGTCACATGGTTCATATCCTCCTTCACTCAACACAGTCCTTGAATGATGCCTATTGAATACCCGCTGTGAAGTAACCACTCTCACCTCTACTATATCCCCTGGACTCACTGGTCCTCTTACCCATCTTTATGACACCTGACATGGTATACATATGTGGGTTCATTCATTTATTGACTGCCCCCACTACCACCACCACACACACATGCACACACATGCATGCACACACACATACACACTCATACACATACCACCCTGATACCAAATCCCTGCCACTTATGACAGAAAGCATAGTAGGCACTCAATAAATGTTTACTGAATGAGTGGATGCTATTCCTCAAGCAAGACTATCCTTTACTGGTCTGTCTTTAGAACCTCACTTTTTATGTAACTGCCTATTATCCCTCCAACCCCAAACCTACACTTTCCTGCAAAACAGAGGCTTATTTCCACATGGGTGTTATCATACACAGCCCTCTAGACTGGAGATGGGTGTACTGGCATCAGCAAAGCCGTCATCAGCTGTTGGAGATGGGAAGGAGTAAGTGCAGGAAGAAACTCTGCCCTGAACTCTGGAGAAGTGGACGGATTGAGGGGCTCTGGGAAGTGCCACAAGTCCCATCTGAAGCCAGAAGTTTACCAGGATTCCTGGCCCTGGGAGCCATCCTTCCAGCCAAAAGTAAACATTGCTGTGTGGTCTGTCTACACAACATGTAGCCCATCAAGACCTGGAAGCAAGTAGGAAGGGACCAGTCCAGAGCAGCCCCTTCTTTCTCTCCTCATCCCCCTCCTCCACCAAAGACCCTCAGAGTCCCCAACCTGCAGCAGCCACTCAGCGGCAAAGGCTGATCAAAGAAATGTCCTCGGCCAGGAGCTCCTCCAAACCCACCCATTTTCTCACCTGACCCACTCCACCCCTCAAGTGTCCTTTTCCAGGAGGTTCTTCCTATTCATCACTGGGACCCATGGTAACCTCCACTCCTGGTTCTCCCCTTTATCTTCCCCAGGATGTCCCTGGGCCAGGATGCCCTTGATAAAAGTCCCACCTTCTATCAAGGTTCTGGAGGAGGCCTGAGGGTCCCTCTCCCTTGGCCCTACTCAGGGTCGTCCTGGCATGCTTCTCACGCAGTAAAACCTCAACCATGAGGTCTGCTATTCCACTGGTGGCACTTCGTTTCTTTATTAAATTGGGAGTCGCAAATTCATGGGCTAGCCCTGATCAGTGGGTGGCTGCTAGCAGCTGCCTGGAGTGTTAGGGGGAGGAGTAGCATGAGTGCTATAGGTTTGCAGGGTGGGAGCTGGTGGAGAAATGATGGTGTGCAGACAAAAGGCATACCCGTCCTGAGTTAGGGCTCTGCCCAGGGTTCTTTCCAAGTTCAAACCGAGGGAAGGTGAGGAGAGAGTAGAGGGGGTGGCAGTCATACACTTGGCTCCTAACAGCTCTACCCATGCCTTTGCTGCTGCCTGCAAGGGCTGGGAGACCCAAGCTTGGGCAGACAAAAACCAGAAAAAAAGCAAAGAGAGCTATGCTGCCATCTATCGCCAAGGGTGGCCTTATGCACTGAGCACACTCCCTTGCATCCAGGAGACTCATTCACTCATTCACCTTGCATCCCTAGTGGAGGTGTAGGGAGAAGCCCTGGGGTGTTGCAAGGTTCGTGGTCTGTGGCAAGGACCCACAAGAGATGAGAAAGATAGGACCAGCCAAGCACCAAGCCACCAAGGCTTTCTTTCTCCAGACCACTGCCCTCAAGCTGCCCTAATTTCTCACATCCCATGGTGGGTGGAGCAGAGGAGCTAGAAGCTGTCCTGGGGGTGGGCAGAGGAAGGCTGAGAAAAGTGGATCAAAAGGAGCATGGAGGAAGGACAGAGAAAGAAGCCATGCAGGAACAGAGATAGAGCGATAGAGGGATAGAGAGAGAGCAAGGGGGAAGAGAGACAAGAGAGGGTAAACAGGAGACGGAGAGAGAGAGCAAAAGAAGGGATGTGAGGACTGGGACTCAGGTGTGTCTCTGAAAGAACACACAAGAAACTCGTAGATTTGATTTCCTCCATAGAAAACAGTTTGGGGCTGGGGGGGGGAGAGGGAGGGGATCAAGCTTGAAGGACCCTTTCCGTTGTTTTTTTTTTTTCAATCTTTTGAATTTTGAATCATGTGAATGTATTATTTACACAAAATAACGGTTTAAAAATCAACAACCCGGGGCGCCTGACTCTTGGTTTCAGCTCAGGTCATGATCTCGGGGTCATGAGATCAAGCTGCCTGTTGGGCTCTGTACTCACTGGGGAGTCTGCTTCGAATTCTCTCTCTCTCCCTCTCCTCTGCCCCTGTCCCACTCTAAATACGTACATACATATATACATACATAAATACATAAAATCTTTTTTTAAAAAAATGAACAACCAGGGCAGCCCCGGTGGCGCAGCGGTTTGGCACCGCCTGCAGCCTGGGGTGTGATCCTGGAGACCAGGGATCGAGTCCCACATCAGGCTCCCTGCATGGAGCCTGCTTCTCCCTGTCTGTGTCTCTGCCACTCTCTCTCTGTGTCTATGAATAAATAAATAAAATCTTTAAAAAAAAAAAAAAAGAACAACCAGAATAACTGAGCACCTGGGTAGCTCAGTTAAGTATCTGCCTTCAGTGGGGAGTCTGCTTCTCCCTTCCCTCTGCCTTTCCCCCTGCTCACGCATACATGCTCTCTCTCTCAAATAAATAAAATTAAAAAAAATAATAAATCAAAACCAACAACCAATCAAAGGACCTCAGCTTTGCCACCTTCTCTCCATGTGGCTGCAAGCAGGTCATCTGGTAGACGCCTGGTCTAGAACACGCAACTGTCATCAGCCTCACCAAATCTCTCAGCCCTGCCTGGGTCCAGCACCCAGATGGCACCCAGACGTGCTGTTAGTTATCGAGCCCCTGGCAATGAATGCGAATGACTTTGGAAGCATCCCATCCTGTATCGGAGCCTGTTCTCCCTTCCATCTCCCTCCCAAGGAAAGGATAACTCCCAACCCCCGAGGAAAAGCACGACTACACAAGCTGAACCCTGAATGTATGTTCACTGTTTCTGAGTTGATCCCTCCCTGGACTTCATGCCCAATGACCTGGTCACCAACCCCCCACCTCAACCCAGAGTCAGAGGAGACAAGGACAGAATGATTAAGAATGGAGGCCATGCTCCCCACCCAGTGCTAGAAGCGGTCACTTTATTGGTTGGAAAAGGAAGAAGCTGCGCTCAGCTCTGGAGGGAGTGTACAGGCCAGAAAGACAAGAGGACGGCAGGCCTGGAGCCGAGCTGGAGCCAGGCAGGGCTGGACGGAAACTTCCACTCCCCACTCCTCGGGCTATGGTGGCTGGAGCTGGAGGAAGAAAATCATAAAATACATCAGTGACAATATCCAAAATACCAGCCAAGAGGACCTGGAGCTTAAATTCTGGACCAGAGCTCCCCTACTCTCCTTTTCCAACACACACACAGCAGAGCCCCCCCGGACTCTGCAGGTCCTAGACTCACCTCTTCTGCTTCTGATCATCCGGGTCATACCTGGTTAATCACGGTCCAAGTGACCGCTGGAGCTTTCCTGAGGGACCATCGTCATTTATCTCCCTACAAGTCCCTCTACCACCAGGAAGCTCCACCACCACCACCACCCCCGCCCCACCCCAGTCCTTAGGTTAAGCTGGGATTTGTTGGTCAAGGAGATCTCATTTTATAAGCACGGTAATTGCAGCTTTGGGAGGTAAAGACTAGTTAAGCGTCAGAGCTGGAATCTGAACCTGGGTCTTCCTGGCCACGAAGTCCGGCAATGCTGCCGGCACGTGGGAGCCAAGGGGTGGCTGGCATCACTGGGGAGCTCTGGGCCCTCGGGAGAACGTGGCTGCCGCTTAAGCACCGAAAGGACACCTCGAAACTGCAATCACAGGATCTTGGGCACATTCTCCCCTCTTCTCATCTGTGGAATCCTGGGTGCCGCCAGAGACCTGTCAGCCCCTGGCTGAGGGCTTATCAAGGTAGCCCACGATCAACAATGAGATTTCAGTCAGAGGACACTCCTGGGGTCCTGCTCCTCCTGTACCTCACCCCTCTACTGACCTTCCAGTCATCCTTGAGGATGGGCCCAGGGTCATCAATGCCTCTGTGAAGCCTGCTTTCTCCCCACACTGGTTTTCCACCCTCCCACCCTCTTAACCTTAACCCATAAGGTTTTTCCTCCTCTGTTCCTCTGTTCCCACAGCACCCAGTCCTTCCCTCACTGCAGCACTGAAGACTGGCCCTGGGAGTGTCCCTCCGTCCATCACCTTAGCCAGGGGGCTGTAAGCTCTGTGAGGAAGGGCAGTGTTCACCTTCAGTCCCAGCAGCTGACATAGAGACCATGGCACAGCGCCGGATCTCCCAATGGGCCAATCAAACATGTGCTTTGTATCTTGTATTTCTTACTTACTCACACTTACTCTAGGACTTGGTATTGCTTTATTTTTAGTTGTAGGTAGGGGAAGAGAGGCTCTGCAATCCTTTCCTTGCAGGGTCAGAACTACCAGAGGTGGCCAAACATAGCCCCAGCCCGCCACTGAGCAAGAGCTCATCACACATCAAATACATATTTGACACCTGCCAAGTGTATCCTGAAAAGCCAAGTTTTTGGGGAAATTAAAGATCAGTCTTCAGCCTCCCACTGGCCACATGCAAAGAGCTTCCCTCCCACCTTTACCCCCTCCAGGCACTGTCCACTACCCCTCTCTCAGGACACAGGTGCTCCTCCAACTGTTGGCTTTCTGAGTGTATGCTATGGAAACAGGGAGGATCTTCTCTTTCCCTCACAGCCCAATTCATCAGCAAGTACCATCCCATCTACCTCCACATATATGCCCCAAACAGTCACTTACCTCCCCTGGTCTGTCATCTCCCAGCTGGTTTCCTGCTTCTGCCACTGCCCCTGTATAGTCTATTCTCCACCCAGCAGCCAGAGCAATCCTTCTCAAATCTAAGCCAGAGTATGTCCATTTCCACAGGGGCGACATCTCGGGGTCGAGATCAAAGTCCTATAACGACCTACCAGGTCCCTAAGAAGCTGCTAAACTTACCCCTGACCTTCCTCTTCCTGTGCTCTCCTGGCTCCCTTTCAGCCTCCTGGCTTTTCCTGAAACACCAGGGATGCTCCTGCTTTTGTACCTGCCGCCCTCACCTGTAACTTTCCCCCCGCCCCCCACACTGCAGCTATCTTCATGGTCCCCTGCCTCAAGTTCTGGCAAGTCTTTGTTCAAATGCTGCTTTCTGGGTAGGGCCCTCCCTGAGTGTCCCTAAAAAAAAAAAATTAACAACACAGAAACCCTGCTTCCTGCCCACCCCACCTCACCCCCACTCACCCCACTGCCCCTCCCCAGCACTCCCATTCCCCTTCTGTTTCCTTTTTCTCCATGGCACTTTTCTCTCTCAAACATTCTACAGAAAACACTTGCTTATTTACTTTTCTTTATTATCCATTAGCACATAAACTCCATCAGAGAGGATTTTTTTGTCTGATTTGCTCACTCATGGATCCTCTTCAGTACCCAGAGCAGTGCATGGCGCATGATAGATGCTCAACTGATACTCATTGAGTGCAAGAAAGCAAAGAAATGGACAGATAGTGAACAGAAGTATGTTTGCCCAGACCCTCCTTTTCAATCACCTTTACATCTAGACATCAGTGTGCTGCCCCCCCCCACACACACACACAACTTACCTCAGAAGATGGGAGTGACACAGGACACCTTCCCGCAACCATTGTAGCAGCATTTTAACAGGCCCGGACAGTGACTGTCCACCTGGCACTGGTCCTGACAGAGGCCGAGCTGGGGGAAATCAGTGTTCACCTGGGGGCAGGAACCCTGCTTTTCTGGGGAGAAAAAGGAACAAGAGAAAGTGGGCAGAGGGGATGCTGGGAGACGAACACTGGTCCACAACATGACCTCCCCCCCCCCCCCCGTGTCACAAACCAGACAGCTGCCTTCTGGCATTGATCTCAGGGCACCTAGGAAGACCACCCGTAAACCCCTCCACCTCCTGCTCCCTCCATCCTTGATTTTGGAACCACCCAACACCAGGCTGCTGGTAAGAAGTAAAACCAAGACCTGAGCCCAGTCTGTGACCATTTCCAAACACACACACACACCCTAAGCACCACTTCCTGGGTCAAGGAGAAAGAAGCTGGGCTCAATTCCCGGAAGCCCCAAGAGCAAGCCCAGCCAAAGGTCAAACACAGGTACAGAACTGGCTGATCAGCTGCAGAGGATAGGAGTGGCTGACTTCTTAGCACAAAGAAAGCCATTCCTCTGAAAAGGGCAGGAGGTCTAGATACTGGGCTTCCCTAGGACAAAAAAGGAATCGGGAGTGGTTTACTGACAAAACACGCCACGGCGGATAGAGGGTCTACTCTCCACAGAGACATTTCCTGTGTGTTATTTCATTTAGCCCCCATGTCAGTCCCACAAAGTTTGGGATTATCATTCCCATTTTGCCAACAGGAAAGGAGAGGTTCTGAGACATAAAGCAACTTGCTCAGGACCACACAGCTGGCAGATGGCAGAACTAAGATTCTAGCTCAGGAGGCCGTCTGGCCCGTTGCTCTTCCTGCTTCAGTCCGTCCATCTGAGACAAAGGAACAGCAAAGTCTGCCCCTAACAGTAGGCACGCCTTCTGTCCCCTCCACCCCACTCATCTGTGTTTGTCTGCCTCTCGCTTTCTCTCTCAACCCTCACCTCTCCCTCTGGTCCTCCTCTCCCTGCTCCAGATTAGAGGCCTCCAGACCCAGCAGCTGCCCATGATGGGCCAATCTTCCCTCTACCCTCCCAGCTCCAGTCTCCTAAGTCTGAGGTCTCTAATTACAAACTGTCCCAGCCCCTACTAGAAATAACAGAAAGGGAAAAATCACAGCTGGGCGAGGGCAGCTGTATTTTGGATAAAGACCAGTAATCACAACAGCTTGGTGCCCCAGGTCATATCCCTGCTTCTGGTCCTCAGTTTTTCCCTCTGAAAAATGAGAAGCTTGGATTTCTTGTTGCCTAAGGCCACTCCCTGTTCTGATGAGGTCCCTGCAGCCTAGTGGAGACAGTGAGCTCTAGCAAGGACCTTTGCGGATCACCAGGACTTTCGCATAGCTCTCTCTCTCTCCATCCTTAGTGGAAGAGACTGTTTTATTTTTTTTTAATTTTTATTTATTTATGATAGTCACACAGAGAGAGAGAGAGAGAGGCAGAGGGAGAAGCAGGCTCCATGCACCGGGAGCCCGACGTGGGATTCCATCCCGGGTCTCCAGGATCGCGCCCTGGGCCAAAAGCAGGCGCTAAACCGCTGCGCCACCCAGGGATCCCCAAGAGACTGTTTTAAATAGGAGGAAGAGGGTAGGGGTGCTCAGGGAAGTGATCCTGATTTCCTCCAAACCAGCCTTCCAGAAGTGGCAAAAGTTGAACCCCCTCGCTAGGACTCCTGCCGAGCCACGGAGTGGCGGTGCGACCTGGGACAAGTCTGCCGCTCACAACCACATCTTCAGGATGGGCTGGGCGCTCTCCTTAATGCGTAAAGTCTCTTTCTGTCTGGACAGAGGAATCCGGGGAGTCTTGCTAGGCCAGACGCTCCAAGTCCTTCCCCCAGAGCTGGGGGAGGGAGGGGAGGGGGGTACAGGGGAGGGACTCCGAGAGGGCTGAGCGCCCCAGGTCTCACGACCCAGCCCACTGGCCAGCCCGGGTCCTGGCCGCGGCTCCAACCGGCCGGGGAGGAAACTGAGAACCGGGTGCCTTGACCTCCGGGAACACGGTCCCAGCTGGTGCTTGCCCGGAAGCCCGTCACGCACCAGGGAACGGAATCCAGCCAGGGGTGGGGGGACCTCCCTTCCCCCTCCTGGCTGAGCTTTAGCGCCGCCTTTGTCTCCCCGAGGACCCGTGAGGAGGCACAGGGCGGATCTGGTTCCATCCGCCTCGACTCTACAGGGGTCCCCGGGGTGGGGGGGGCTCCCCTCTTCCCCGATCTCGGCGCTCTGCCTCCTCCAGCCCACCGCGCCCTTCCCGGCCCCGCGCCGGACGCCCCAGGGTTACCTACCGTTGGGCAGGTGACAAATGGTGGCGCAGCCGGCCTGGCAGCACTTGAGGTTGTCTGCGCATTGGGCGTCCGAGACGCACTCCTGCGTACAGTTCAGGTCCGCCTGTAGCTGGGGGCACACGCCGGTCTTCTCCACTTCTCCGCCTGGGAGGTGCACGGTCAGGGGGCGCGGAGCCCGAGCCTGGGAGGACGCCCACCTCCTGCTCCCAGGGCCCCAGAACGCAAGCTCCAAGGATTCTTGGTCTCTGGCTCTAGGCGCCCCCCTCACAGTCTTCAGGGAGCCCCACCTCCAGGCCTGGGGACCCTAATACGTGTAAGTACGGGGGTCCCCTAACCCTCATCCTTAGAGCCCTCAATCCTTAAGGGGCCCCCAGACAGCTGAGCATCTTAGGAGCTTCCTATGCCAGGGCAAGGGTCCTCCACCGGCCACTAAGTCTCCACCTTCAGCACAGAGCCTCTCCCCCAAATTTCAGCCTTCGGTGGTCTCCCCCACCTCCAGCACATAGGACCCCACATCTAAGCTCCAGGGGTCACTACCTTCAGGAACCAGGGAATCATCAAAATTTAGTCCTCATGGGTCTCCCCACTTCCGCCCCAGGAATCCCCATTTCTCCAGCTCCCGGAGAGGCTACGTGCGCCTCGGCCCAGGCCGGGTCCTAGCGCTCCGGGAGAGGCCTCTCTGGCGCCAGGGCTCTCCCCGCCCCGCTCACCTGGGACCCGGGGGAGGCCGAGCAGCAGCAGGCCCAGGAGCAGGGCGCCGGCCAGAGGACCGGGGCGGCAGGCAGGCATGGTGCTGTGCTGGCTGGGTGCGGGTGTGAGCCGCTGCCGCCGCGGGATGCGGGGATTTAACCGCGCGCGAGGGCGAGGGCGGGGGCGTGGGGTAGGGGTGGGGCCGCCCTCGCGGCGGGGGGTGGGCGCAGCGGCCACCGCGGGCGGGCTGCCACCTCACGCCATTTCACAATTCCCCGGGATCAGGTGTCATTCTTGGCCCCGGTGGGAACCAGGAACCTGAGCAGCTTCCAGGGCCTGGCGCAGCTCGACCAGCTGCAGTCAGACCCTTGTCCACTCCCCTCTCCCTCCTCCCTGCTGGGGCCTTCGCGCAGGGCTGTGGGGGCGGTGGCTGGCGGCCCGGTGGGGCCCAGGACTCCTGGGTCTCCCTGTAATGCCACGGGAGGGCAGGGCAGGGCCCACAGGGAGGCAAATAGAACCTGGGGATTAAGTGGTTGGATTTGCAGCAGCCTGGTCAGAGTGCCGATCTCTGTTGAAGGATTCACGATGCAGGTCTAGTGAGGTGATAGTAGGGGCTACAGAAAAATCATTAATAAATGAACCCATTCCACGGAAGACATTGAGTCCCATGAAGGTGAAACAACTATTAACAGACTCAAGACATTTTGAATGTGTGTTTCTCCTCCCTCTTTCTTCTCTTCTCTTCTCTTCTTTTCTTTCTTTCTCTCTCTCTCTCTTTCTCTCTCTCTCTCTCTTTCCCCTACCAATGCTCTCTCAGGGCTGACTGTGCCAGGCTCTGTGCTCATGGCCTCCTGGCGTCTCATGGCTTTTCCCAGCAAACCTATGAATAGGGAGTTCCTATTACCATCAGCTGTAAATGCCAGATGAATAGGATGTTCAGAAGTCTAGAGGCTTCCCCCAAGGTCCCATGCCAAGCTCTAGAGACAAGGTTTTGAACCCACACCTCTTCTCTCCAAGCTCTTGTTTTTTCCCCATTCCATCATAAATATTCACTAGGTGCCTACTACGTGACACGTTATGGGGCAAGACAATTGGTGTAGAGAAAGCAATTAAAGGAGCCATCTGGCACTGACTGTGGGGTGGTAGGGTCTGGGTGTGACTCCCATCTTCATTATTTCCTAGCTGCAGAACCTTGAATGAATTACTTCTCCATTCTGAGCTTCCATCCTGCCATGTACAAAGATGTTGATAAAGTAAGAATTCAGAGGGAACACGAATGTAATGTTCCCTGCTGTGGAGTAGCTGAGTACTCACTGACGGCTAGATCCACATGACTGGCATAGGAGCTCCAGCCCTGACACCTAGCAGGGAGTAGATAAACAGCTGTGAGTGCTTGATAAAGGGTGTCTAGACCAAGGAACCTGATAAGTATATAGCCAAGCCTTAGAATCCAGGCTGGAAAATACCCAAAGAGTTACCCAGGGCATTAGACAAGACCCTTCCTGCTCCAACAATCTGAGATTCTGTAAGCCCCTTTGCTGCTGGAGGCTAGAGGCATCTGGGGCACTGACAATTGGACCGACTGGTGAGCAGGGCTTTGGTGACATGAGCGTATCAGGCCACTGTCTCCGCAGATGACTCTTGGTAAAAGAGGCTGAGAATCCCTACCCCAGGGGCACCTGAGTGGTTCAGTGGGTTAAGTGTCTGCCTTCTGCTCGAGGTCATGATCCTAGGGTCCTGAGACGAGCTCCACATTGGGCTCCCTGCTCAGTGGGGAGCTAGCTTCTCCCCCTATCCTTCTCCCTCTCTTATGCTCTCCGTATATCTCTCTCCCTCAAATAAATAAATGAAATCTTAAAAAAAAAAAAAAAGAATGCCTTCCTCAACTTCCCATGCCCCTCCTGGGGAAGAGAGGGGTGCCATAGTTGGGAAGGGCAAGGGCTGTTTATTCTAAGCTCAGAGAACAGTCAACAACAATAAGGCAGGAGCCAGGTAGGGGACAGCAGTGGGCACACTCACTCAGTCTAGGGCATGCACGGGGCACCTGGTGGCTCAGTGATTGAGCATCTGCCTTCAGTCTAGGGCATGCAGAGGACATTTTGATGAGCCGCCGATTTTAGCCTTTGGACCCAATTGGGTACTGGACATTCCGTCTTGGGCACAGCTTCCGGGACCTACCCAGCTCCCCAGGCAGGGAAACTGCCCAGCCACACCCCTCCCCAACCATCCTGGGTTCCCAGCTGGTTGGCCCTCTCTTCTTGCAGGAGTACGGATTAGTTTGAGGCTGAGGGGGTGGGGTGCTGCAGAAGATGGAGAAGTTTCCTCTGTCAATGGCCAAAGGCATGAAAAGATGTTTCACTTTTGTGATGCTAGGCTCTGTGCGGGAATATTCATATATTTTCCCTTCTCTTTATAGAAGGTAAAAAGGGCAGAGGCTTTAGAACCAAACACACTCAGGTCTAGATCAGAGGTTGGCTACTTCCTGGTGTTAAGTAACAAAAGTTAAACCAAGCACACATTAAAGATCTAATTGGGTTTATTAATGGATTCATGAATCAGGGAGCATCTCATCTAGCAGGTGGGGGGGGGGTGCCAAAGGGCTACTGAAAAGCAAAGAGTTGTAAAAGCAGTGAAGGAGCAGAAAAAAGGGAAATTATTAACAAAGAATCTTTTGTTTTAGGCAAGGTCACTCTCCCCAGAGGAACAGAAGGGGTCTATCAGTAAATTTCCTAGCAATGACCAGGAAGTCCCCATGTTGACTGGAAAAAACGTTATACTTGTAGGGGGTTGAGACTACAGTTAGGTTAGGTATTAAGTCTTGGTTTAACTGACTTAGGGTCTGAATCTAAGTGACTTGGGGACTGTGGTTTTATTATTAACAATTACTCCCTTGACCAGACTCTCAGCTGATTTTGATTACTTAAAACTTAAGGCATTAGCATCACTCTCAGCTCTGCCCTATAGTGCTTGCAGCTCCTGTTGCTCCCCTGTGGTATTCATAGGTCCTGATGTTTTTGCTTTATCACTATGATATTCACAGGTTATGACTTCAGTTTCACAAATGGTCATTTTCTTCATTCCTTTTGTTGACGTTTCAGTCTTGGGGAGATCACTTGCTTGAAGGTTAGTGTCTATGAACACACATGTAAAGCTTTTGAGAGACTATAACACAGCAGGAAGGTTATTATGATTATTATAAATAGGATAATTCCCAATATTTGGAGTGTACTTTGAAGCCATGGTCCCCAAGACCCAAACCAATCAAAGTTAAATAAGTCAAAGAAAGACCTCCCACTGAAGGAATCACTCCTTTAAGCCAAGAGGCTTGCTCAATGAGTTTATGTAACTCAATTTTGACTTCCGTAGAAGTGTTAATTCAGGTGTAGCAGGTGGTGTTGGCCACAGCAGATACCTCCTGGTTCAGCTAAAAGATAATCAAGGGCTGTTTTATTATCGAGAACGACTTTGGCCAGAGAGTCTAAGGATCTTTCTTGGGCAGCTATTGCTTTAACAGCAGATTTTGCAACAATTTCAAGAATTAAGAAATTCCTGATCACTACCTCATTTACATTTATCATCAACCAGAGACGTAGGAACCTGCCAAAAGGAGTGAGTCCTGAATTGTGAAAGCCTCCTGATAGGTGCTTTTTAACTCACAATGTAAATATAGGTAATGTCTTATTTTGCCTCTGAAAAGTTAGGGTCACAGTTAGATTTTCTCCTGGCCTGAAATAAAAAGTTGACATAACTTTTTATGTCAACATAAACCCCCTTAGCAGTGGCCTGGGAGACATAAACCCCCTTAGCAGTGGCCTGGGAGATACAGATGAGAGTGTTGTTTTCCAGACCAATGCCAGAGGGAAGGGAAGGGAAAGGAAAGGAATAGGAGGGGAGGAGAGGGGAGAGGAGGTCAGGGGAGAGAGTGTCATGTCTAGTTAAAGTATGAAATCAGACTTGCCGTCAGGGAAATACAAATCAAAACCACAATGAGATACCACCTCACACCAGTGAGAATGGGGAAAATTAACAAGACAGGAAGCAACAAATGTTGGAGAGGATGAGGAGAAAGGAGAACCCTCTTACACTGTTGGTGGGAATGTGAACTGGTGCAGCCACTCTGGAAAACTGTGTGGAGGTTCCTCGAAGAGTTAAAAATAGACCTGCCCTACGACCCAGCAATTGCACTGCTGGGGATTTACCCCAAAGATACAGATGCAGTGAAACGCCGGGACAACTGCACCCCGATGTTTCTAGCAGCAATGTCCACAATAGCCAAACTGTGGAAGGAGCCTCGGTGTCCATCGAAAGATGAATGGAGAAAGAAGATGTGGTCTATGTTTACAATGGGATATTACTCATTAGATATTAGATATACAATTAGATATTACTCATTAGCCATTAGAAATGACAAATACCCACCATTTGCTTTAACGTGGATGGAACTGGAGGGTATTATGCTGAGTGAAATAAGTCAATCGGAGAAGGACAAACATTATATGGTCTCATTCATTTGGGGAATATAAAAAATAGTGAAAGGGTATAAAGGGGAAAGGAGAAAAAAATGAGTGGGAAATATCAGAAAGGGAGACAGAACATGAGAGACTCCTAACTCTGGGAAACAAACAAGGGGTGGTGGAAAGGCAGGTGCGTGGGGGGTAGGGGGTGACTGGGAGACGGGCACTGAGGGGGGCACTTGATGGGATGAGCACTGGGTGTTATGCTATATGTTGGCAAATTGAACTCCAATAAAAAAAAAAAAGTATTAAGTCGGTCAGTCATCTTGGTGGAAGCAGTCTACCTAGAACTCAGCTACTTTTCTTCCTTGTCAACCTGACATGGAGTTGTCCAGCATCTGTACAGGATCAGATAGCAGGTGGAGCCTCCTTTAGCTGTGTGGTGTGTACCCAAGGCTCAATACCTTTTAGTTTTGCAGCAGTGTCAGTCATCAGCAACACTTGGTAGGGTCCTTTCCAACAGGACTCCAAGACTGTCTTCCTCTGATGACATTTCTAACATTTTTTTAAAGATTTATTTTTTAATTTATTTGAAAGAGAGAGAGCACGAGTGGAGGGGAGGGGCAGAGGGAAAAGCAAACTCCCCGCTGTGCAGGGAGCCCGACATGGAGCTCCATCCCAGGACCCTGGGATCATGACCTGAGCTGAAGGCAGACACTTAACTAGCTGAGCCACCCAGACACCCCTCTGATGAAGTTTCTAGAAGGCCCAGTCAGCGGGCTTTATTTGGAATGTGATCAACAGGTTCTTTTGAATTAGGATCTGGGAAGGCTTCTTTAATCTTTGATGACAGGCTTGAGCATAAGCCTTTAGGAGCTTACAGTAGCTGGGTGTACTAGCATGAGACCAGGCATTAGCAGAAGGTTGTACACTGATGGAATTCCAAGAAGTCTGCAAGATTTTCATGAAGTGTTGTATGATTTGTCCAGCCAAGTGGGAGTTTCAATCACTGGAGATTATAGAAGGTATATCCCAAATGTGAAACACATTTTTAACAGTTTTATCTCCACACTGAGAGGGCATCAGCCTTGCACCAGGGAAAAGTTCCAACACCCCCCCCCCCCCAGAAAACATATAAGCAAAAACAAAAACATATTGGAAACCCATCCTTGATGGCAGTTTAAAAATCCAGTTGCAGGTGTTCCTAGTGTCCAGAGGAAGGAGATCTGAGACAAAAAGTTTTTCCAGGAATATGGACCCGACAAATCAGACATTGCTGGTAGACTTTTTTTTTTCTTGCTATATTACAGAATTCTCTCCACTAATGTTCATTTATAAGTTGAGTCATCTTACATACCCTCTGGTGGGTAAAGGAATGCAAACACCAACAAATGGGGTTTGTCAAAGAGCCGGGAAGAACCAAGCCATTGTCTTGGTTTCCCTGTAGCCCTGTTTGTTTAATTTATTTTTATAAAACTCAATTTCTCTGCTTGAGGAGCTGACTGTTGCCATGTTACTAGGACATCAGGATAGCAAAGGTCTGGCAATGAGGGGCCATTATTGTAGAAGCAGAATGGACTTTACCCACATGTGCCACAATCTTACAAATACAACAAAAGAAAGCTTAGTGTGACTTCTTATTTGACAATGTTCCCCATGCAATTGGACATGGCAAATAAGCCTCATTAGTTTAGTCAATGTTTTGAAATGTTCGAGGTCGAAAAGACTTAAGCATACCAAAAGTCTAAAATAAAAAATTGTCCTTTTAACAGAAAGAAAACCAAATTCTAATGTTGCACCAGCTTACTTTTTTTTTTTAATTTCTATTTATTTATGATAGAGAGAGAGAGGCAGAGACAGAGATATAGGCAGAGGGAGAAGCAGGCCCCATGCACCGGGAGCCCGACGTGGGATTCGATCCCGGGTCTCCAGGATCGCGCCCCGGGCCAAAGGCAGGCGCTAAACCACTGCGCCACCCAGGGATCCCCAGCTTACTTTTTATATAGAAACTTACTCATTCCAAAAGAAATCATGTGAAAGATACAAATAAGTCACCAGTAAGTAAAACAAATAAAGCCAACCAAACAAACCCCCCAAACCCCACCTTATTCGTTCCAATCTTAGGGAGTCCTGACCACACGTAGAATTGCTTCCCAAAGGGGGCGCCTAGGTGGCTCAGTTGGTTAGGTGGCCAACTCTTGATTTTGGCTCAAGTCATAATCTCAGGGTCCTGGGATAGAGCCCTGCCTGGGGCTCCTGCTCAGTGGGGAGTCTGCTTGAGGATTCTCTCTGCTCCTCCCCCTACTTGTGTGCTCTCATACTCTCTCTCTCTCAATAAATAAATCTTTAAAAAAAAAAAATTATTCCCCAAAGATGTTTTTTTCCATGAAACTTCTACGTTTCCTTTTCACATTCAGATGTTGTCCTCAGTTTTTCCTCTTTAAATAACCACCCCTGGGGCACTTGGGTGGCTCAGTCCCTTGAAAGTCTGACTCTTGATTTCTGCTCAGGTCATGATCTCACAGTCATGAGAGTGAGCTCTGCACTGGGTGTGGAACCTGCTTAAGATTCTCCCTCTCCGACTCCTAACTCTGGGAAACGAACAAGTGATGGTGGAAAGGGAGGTGGGCAGGGGGTGGGGTGACTGTGTGACGGGCACTGAGGGGGGCACTTGATGGGATGAGCACTGGGTGTTATGCTATATGTTGGCAAATTGAACTCCAATAAAAATTTTAAAAAAAGATTTTCCCTCTCCCTCTGCTCCTCCCTCCCTTGCTCTCTATCTTTTTCTAAATAAATAAACAAATAACCAACCACGCTCATTTTAGGACAAGATTACTTTCTTTTCCCTCAACAAAAATGTATTTCTGTTCCTCATAGTTTTTCTTTTTTTACCAAAAACACATCTTACTTTCTTGCATAGTTATTTCCCTTATTAGAATTTTTACCTCTTAAAAACCTTGATTTCTACTGAAAGCTAATAAGTAAGCAATTGTGACCTGTTACACCGGCATTCTCAAGGTTTGCAAATTGAAAAATGTATTTCATAATTCTTAGAAACACACAACATGTTTACTAACAGACCCAACTTTATCTTTACTTTCTTTGTAATAAGAAAGTCAAAAGTAAATAAACTACGTTCAGTAATTAATGTTGCAGTATTTTATCTTATTTGGAAATGATCTACATATTTAATGAATTTAACTTATTACTTAACCTAACTCAGCAAAACTTTAAGGTGTTAGGTTACCAAAAAGATTTGGGCGACGATTTAAAGTTTACCTAAAAATTGTTTTATTTACACCTATTTAATTTACTTGTTATTAACAATTATGCTTAAACTACCCATAAAAAAACTTTATGACATAAAAGTCAGTCATTCTCCCAAGCTACTTTAAAAAAAATTTTTTTTTAAAAATGGCAGAACAGAGATCATATCAACTTATTTAACTGAAGTAAATCCAGGCAGAATAAAAGTTTTAATTTTAATACTGAAAACCTGAAGACATGTCTATTTTTAAAGTTTATTTATTTTTTTAAATAATCTCTACACCCAGTGTGAGGCTCAAACTCAGACCCCAAGATCAAGAGTCACATGGTCCTCTGACCAAGCCAGCCAGGCTCTCCAAAACATGTCTATTTCAATTAAACAAACAATTGAATGTTTTCCCAGAATAGGTGAACTTGAAAAAAAATTTGGGGTTAGTTTCTATATTTCTGAGTGTGTTAGAATGCCCAAGTGCTTACTTTCAAACCTAGTAAATAGGGCTCTTTTACAAATTAATCTTAGCAGGACCGCCCAGAAGTAGAACAGTATCTCATCACATTTACAACATACACATAAGCACACAGATGTAAAGAACTTATAGCCACTAATACTCTTGAAGAAGATTTTTGAAATTTGTATTTGTCCCTAGAATTAATCTTAAGGAGGCTATAGAAGAGTTTGAACACCAGAGCCCTTTAAGGAGTTTGCATTTTAAAGAGGCCTCTACCCCTACCCCCACCCCACCCCCTTCACCCCTTTCTTTTCCTATCCTCTCAGCTGATTGCAGGTTGTGTTCACATTTAAAAGATATTATAAGATGTACAACTTTAAGAGACAGAGAAAGAATGCAAATTTCTCTAAGAAAGACTTTGGCTTTGGGACGCCTGGGTGGCTCAGTGGTTGGGTGTCTGACTTTGGCTCAGGGAGTGATCCCAGTTCAGGATGAGTCCCACATTGGGCTCCCTGTGGGAAGCCTGCTTCTCCCTCTGCCTATGTCTCTGCTTCTCTCTCTCTCTCTCTGTCCCTCATGAATAAATAAAGTCTTAAAAAAAAAAAAAAAGGAAAGACTTTGGCTTTTTAAAGCTAGTAATTTACAAGCTGTTTAGGATAACTAGGGAAAGTTTAGGGATTGGTAAAGGAAGAGGTGAACTTTAAACGTGTCTCCAGAGCTTCATTTCCCATTTTGTAAAGATTTGTAAAATGTGGAAAATTGCTTTCAATTCCTCAAAGAATTGCTTTGTCGCTTCAGTGTCCTCACTGGTTGATCCACCTCTCCAACTCCTTTATCCTCAACTTACTTCTTTCCATTGGAGTATGTAGTTGTAATATTAAATATCTCTGGCAGTGTTGGATAAGCCTCCTTGGGGCTTGTAGAGGGTACAAAAAATACTAACTTCCTCAAAATCCAAAGTTGCTCCCAGTGAGAGCCAAGAGAAAGAACCAACCTCCTGCATGTCCCAGGCAGGCAGAAAGTCCAGCCCAGTGACAAGGATGTGTTGTGAGAAGACAGTGGCTATCTCTGGGAGAAGAAGGATCAATAACCAATGGGATTTGGAAAGGAAGAGACAACGTGAAATTTTATTGTTCTCTCCACCTGGCACTACAGAGATTCAGAAGAAATTATTCTGGTAAGGATTTGCACCCTTTGTGGCTCCTGCCAATTTTTCCAGGCTCCATTCCACAAGCTCTGGTGTTTATGGGTTTCCCTTTGGCTGTTTAAGGGAATAATGTAGCAATTTATTAGAGAATCCCTTAGTTCTGACAACTCTACAGGTAGTTATGGGGTTGGGCGCAGTTCGTAAGTCCATTAACTTGGTGGAATTTTTTAAGGGTGAGTCTTTTCAGAGTGGAAAACCCATTCAGAGAGAGGATTAGTAGCATGAATGCTAGCTCAAAGGACAGCAGAGGGGAACAAGGAGTTACATCAATCTTACAGGCGTTTGTCTTAGGTACCTCTTCCATCTGTAATTTCCTTTTTTTTTAAATATTTTATTTATTTATTCATGAGAGACACAGGGAGAGAGGCAGAGACATAGGCAGAGGGAGGAGCAGGCTCCCTGCAGGAAGCCTGATGCAGAACTTGATTCCAGGACTCTGGGATCACAACCTGAGCCAAAGGCAGACACTCAACCACTGAGCAAGCCAGGCATCTCCTGTAATTCGTTATTAGCCTTTTGCAATGCATCTCTTTGTGAAACTATTGGGAATTTTGAAAGGTTTTGGAGGCTTCTGCTTGCCAATTAAAAAAGGTATCCCATTTTAATTTGGGAACCCTTGCTTTTGAGGGCACTTCTTAAATGACCTTACCTAATTGGGACATTCTACATAATGGCCATTGTGTTTCTAGGTTGTTAATTCCTCTGAGGGCAGGCAGCAGTTTGGTAGGACCCTGACCCCAAATGGAGCAAAGCCACATTTCTGTCCAGCCATATCTAACTGCAAATGGGGTATAACTCACATTTCTTTTTGGCTTTTTTTTTTTTGGAGGGGGGGTGCCTGACCTGGTAGTAACCAAGTCAAGTTCCTCAGGACAAAACAAGTTTTGTAAGATTTTGCCATTTTTGCTAGATATCTCTAACTTCCGGAGTATAGTTCTTAAAAATAAAATAGGCAGGTGTGCTGGAAGGTGGCATGTGAGATTGGGAGAAATAGCAATTGACTCTAGAATTTAAAGATCCCATTAGAAAGGAGGGGAACTGAGTAGGAAAAATTAGAGAGGGAAACAAACCATGAGAGATTCCTAACTCTGGGAGACAAAGGGTTGTGGAAGGGGAAGTGTGGGGGGGGGGTTGTGGGGTAATTGGGTGGCGGGCACTGAGGAGGGCACTAGATGGGATGAGCACTGGGTGTTATACTCTATGTTGGCAAATCGAACTTAAATGAAAACAAATGAAAAAAAAAAGAAATACTGTCTATGGAAAAAAACCTTCTAATTTAACTCCTTAAAACAAATAAATTGAATTAAATTAAATTAAATTAAATTAAAAATAAAGATCCCATTAGCTAAACCTTTGGGTTTCCAGGAGCTGAACTAATACCTAAAAGGGATGTGCCGAGGGGTTGGAGGTTATGTGTGTTTTACAATATACCTCATTGCCCAGAAATTTTCCTGAAGTTGGGAGGTAACCTAGTGTCTACTGAACCCATTCTGTGACCAACTTATTCTACCACCAAGTCTTTTTGAGGTGGTGAGCACTCTACCAGGCTTTAAATGCTCCACCAGTACCCACCAATTTCTTTCTTTTCTTTTTTCTTTTTCCTTTTCTCTCTCTTTCTTTCTTCCTTTCTTTGTGGTTCTTTGGCTTCTGAGATATGCCTTAACAATAGCCTTAATCTGCACAAAACAAGACGAACAAATGTACACCTTAATGTACCAGCAGTAACCAAGAGGTGTTAGTGTCCTGGCCCACAAGAGGTCACTTGCTATTTCTCCCAATCTCACCTGCTCCAATCATGAGCATGTTGGCCCCGCCTTTCATATGTTCCACCATTCTCCATGTGCAACTACATATGGGTGCTCCAGTGGACATCTCCAACCAAGCTATCAGCCAACAGCCAGCCTCAGATGCCAGGGAGCCACTGTGGACATCTGTCCCAGGCAAGCCTTCAAACGGCTGCAGCCTTGGCCGCCATCTGACCTCAGAAAGAACCCAAACGAGAACCATTCAGCTGATCCAAGTCAACCTACAGGACCATGAGAAATAATAGTAAATTGTTTTAAGCTGCTAAGTTTTGGGATGGTTCATTACACACCAATAGATGACCAGAACAGTGGCAAGATGAATATGATATCTGCTCTCATGAAGCCTACTCTCTAGGGAAAAAAATAAGCAAATAAATTAGTAAATGGAAAATATTATTGCCAAAGTGGATAAATGCTATAAAGAAAATGAAGCAAGGTCATGTAATTATAGGTTGGGGTTGGGGGAAACCAGAGATAGGCTCTCTGAGCAGGTGACATTTGAAGTGATACCAGAGGGCGCCTGGGTGCCTCAGTTGGTTAAGTGTCTGCCTCTGGCTCAGGTCATGGTAACGGGGTCCTGGAATCAAGTACTGCATGGGGCTCTCTGCTCAGCAAGAAGTCTGCTTCTCGTGTCTGCAATAGCCAAACTGTGGAAGGAGACTTGGTGTCCATTGAAAGATGAATGGATAAAGAAGATGTGGTCTATGTATACAATGGAATATTACTCAGCCATTAGAAATGACAAATACCCACCATTTGCTTTGACATGGATGGAACTGGAGGGTATTATGCTGAGTGAAATAAGTCAATCGGAGAAGGACAAACATTATATGGTCTCATTCATTTGGGGAATATAAAAAATAGTGAAAGCGATTATAGGGGAAAGGAGAGAAAATGAGTGAAAATATCAGTGAGGATGACAGAACGTGAGAGACACCTAACTCTGGAAATGAACAAGGAGTAGTGGAAAGGCAGGTGGGCAGGGGGTGGGGGTGACTGGGTGACAGGCACTGAGGGGGGCACTTGATGGGATGAGCACTGGATGATATGCTATATGTTGGCAAATTGAATTCCAATTTTAAAAAAAAAAGAGTCTGCCTCTCCTTCTCCCTCTGCCTCTCCTCCCTGCTCATTCTCTCTCTCTCTCTCTTAAAGAAATAAATAAAATATTTTTTAAAAAATGAAGTGATACCTGAATGATGTGTAAGATCTATCTATATGATCATCTAGAGCTTGAGTATTAAGGAAAAGGAAGAAAAAAGGAGATTAAACTCCTGACATAGTCATCTTTGTGTGGAAGACAGTCTTTTTTCACAGATCTAGATCTTTTCTGAAGTGGTGAAACTAGGCAGCTAGGATACTTTTGGTCTAGACAGACATTCAACACAGCCCAGATAAAATGCAGAATATCATATAGTTGTAGCTTATAGATGATAGTGAAATGGAACAATTCAGGCCATTTTTCTAGTTGTGATGTACAATGTATTAAATAAGAACTCTATCAAAGTATTCCTTCCATAAAATATGTATAGTTGGCTGCCTGTGATGAGCAAAAACTGAGTATTTGCCACTGGGCGGATTTGAATGATGAGGGATGAAATTCAATGCTCATCTCATATCAGCTCACTTACCAACAGTGCTATTTTCACACTGTGGAGTGAGTCACATGCAAGGAACATAAACATCAGAGCCCTTCCCCAGTCTGCCTTACCCTTCATCTGTTCACAAATATTTATTTGCTAACTATTTTTTAAAGAGTTATGGAATAGGAAAATAAAGTGTTAGTTCATCATTTACTAAGGGATTGTAAACTTGAGTTTTTCAACAAATTAAAATGTCGTTGCTTTAAAAAAAAAAAAAAAAAAAGACTAAAGCAAGTCCAAAGTCCCTAAGGCGAGAACAAGCCTGATGAATGCCAAGAACAGTAAAAAACCAGCGTAGCTGGAACAGAGTGGAAGCTGTAAGAAGTGAAATCAGAGAGCTGGGCAGGGAGGAGATGGCGCAGGGCCCACTGTGGGTGTGCCCTCTCAGTGCAATGGAAGTCACAGGCTAGTTTTAGCTGGGAGGTAGGGATGTGAAATTATCTGATTTGTAATTTTGGAAATCACTCCAGCTGCTCTAAAAGAATGGATTATATGTAAAAGGGAAGCTGTGGAAACTGGAGATACAGTGAGAGCAGTTGACTGAGCAAAGAATCAATGGTAACAGTTCCTTATATTAGGCAAAGGATCATGAATCACTTGTTGCTGATCAGTCCATCCCATCCAGAGGACAGGGCTGATTTATTAGACTTGTCATACTAAGGAAGATTAAGTCACAGAGGGGGACTGTATGGTTACTGATTCATCATGCAGTTTCTATCTTTTGCACTGGAAGTTTCTACTGGCACACTAGCTCTTGGAGCTCTGAGCTGCCTTGGGTGAAGTCTAACTAGCTGAGGCCGCCATGTTGTAAGGAACCCCAAGTCACATGGAGAGGCTGCGTGGAGGCAATGTGGGCCACAATCCCAGCTCACCCAGCCTTTCAGTCATTCTCAGCCCAGACATTTGAGCGCAGAAGCCATTAGATTATTCCAGCCCCAGTCATGGAGTCACCTCCAGTTGTAGAGTTTTTCCAGCTGAGGCCTGGGGCTTTATGGAACAGAGACAAACCATTCCCACTGTGCCCTGTCCCAAGTCCTGACCCATGGAATCCATGAGCATAGTATAATGATTTCTATTTTACACTTTAGGTTGGTGTACTGTGCCCATAGCTAACTGGAGCAGATATTATTTTTAAAAAGGTTTTTATAATCTTGTTGGCCTTGTGAATAAACTATGTAGAATTAGAATAGGCTCTCTATCAATTACTGAGGTTTGCCCACAGAAATCATTCTGTAGCAGAAGTGAAGAAGAAACACCCAACCAATAGTTTCATTATTTGCAAATGCTCTCTAATCTCCATCCCACAAAAGTAGTTAAGACTCCATTTGGAGCTCAGAAGATCTGGTTTGAAGCCCAAATCTACCACTTCCTAGCTCTGTGACCTTGGGCAAGTTACTTAACCTCTCTGAGCCTTGGTTCCTTCATTTATAAGGTGAAGATAGTACTTCTAACCTCATAAGGTCAAATGGATTAAGAGATACTTTTTGCAAAGCAATCAAGACAGTGTCAACACACGAACAGTAGCTGTTGTCAAAGCGTCCCGTAGATGCCCTATGGCTCTAGGCACCTGGCTCTGTTTCATCCCAGAGGACTCCAATGATGTCACCTCCCTTCATGCTCAGACAGCCTCAGGTTCTGAACCAAAGATGCCTTGTGCATATACTCTGCACCAGGTCGTGATGCCCAAAAATCGTTTGCCTTTGCAACATCCATGATGTGAAGTAGAAAGAGAGGAAGAAGGAAATCCTTCCTCCCCTCAACATCCTTCCCCTCTTTGCATTCCTGGGAGGTGGGCAGGACAGATTTTTTTCACTGCCACTTCATAGAGGAAAAAACTAAAGATGAATTGGCATCTCAAGTTCAGGCAGCCTGGCACAGGTCCTGAGGGGCAGCCTGCATATACAGCCAGTACTCTAGGAATTAGTGTGGAAGGTTTGATAGAATCATCTGTCCTTCATGAGAAATCTATCAGTAAAGCCTGTTGACTGTACCTCCTCACTATCTCCTCCCCAGGCCATTATTCTTTGCTGAGTGCCGGCCACTCTCTTGCCATCTGGATAATTGTTGGGCCGCCATGCCACATGCCTTGTACCTCTTCCCCATCCAGCTGCCAGCTTCTAAGATATCCAGGTCCTTCCTCTGGCCTTCAGATAAAGCCTCAAACTCTTAGCCTCTCTAGCAAGGCTCCTTGGGTCTGGTCCCTACTCTTACACCCACTACCATCTTGTCCCATCCTCCCACTCATTCTGAGTGTCTCCTCTTCCTTTAGCTGTCTCTTGCTTTCCTATCTACTCAAATTGCTCTTCTCCCCCTTTCTTTGCTTTTTAAAAGGATTTTATTTATTTATTCATGAAAGACACACAAAGAGGGGCTGAGACATAAGCAGAGGGAAAAGTAGGCTTCGTGCGGGGAGCTTGTTGTGGGACTCCATCCTAGGACCCCAGGATCACCACCTGAGCCAAAGGCAGATGCCCAACCACTGAGCCACCCAGGTGCCCTTCCCCCTTCTTTTGAGTAACTCTGGCTCACCCCTGCGTCTCAGCTGCAAATTCACCTCCCCAGGGCCTCCCTCCTATCTACCATCACCACCACCACTTCCACCGTGGCCAGGTCCCTTGCCAGCATTCCCATCACACCTTGCATTTCCCTTTTGCAAATAGTCACCACATGCATTGTTAAGCACTTGTTCAATGTCTCATGGGATTTCTGATAGCCGGTGAAGTCCATGAGAGCAGAGGTTGTGCCTGTCCTGCGTACAGATGCACAATAAATATTTTATATTAATTATTTCTATTATTTTATGACTTAAAAATTTACTTCCTATATAAAACAAAAAACAAAAACTTTTTAAAGAAGCAGATACCTGGGATCCCTGGGTGGCTCAGCGGTTTGGCACCTGCCTACAACCCAGGGCATGATCCTGGAGACCCGGGATTGAGTTCCTTGTCAGGCTCCCTGTATGGAGCCTGCTTCTCCCTCTGTCTCTCTGTCTCTCTGTCTCTCTGTCTCTCTCTCTCTCTCTCATGAATAAATAAATAAAATCTTTTAAAAAAATCTTTAAAAAAAAAAAAAAAAAGCAGATACCAAAAGAGGTAAATCTTCCTGGTCACAGGAGTCGGGTGTGCGCTGTTTCAGGGAGGTGGCACTTCCCCCATACTGCCACCAGGTGGCAGGCAGAGCTTTCTTTAAAGGGAGGTTCCTACCGGCTGAAGAAGAGGTGGCCTCATCTCAAAACCAGCAGTATCAAAAAAAATAATAAAAAATAAAAAATAAATTAAAAATAAATTAAAAACCTAGCGGTATCGCGCACCTCCCGCGCACATTTTTGAGAGACCTGAAAGTCAAATAAAAGACAAGGTGTGTTGGATGTGGGAATGGACCTGAGTGAAGCCAATTATGAAAGCAAGAGGGGTTTAGTTGCCCCTAGGGAAGACTGGGACCCGTTTGGAAGAGATACTGTGGCACTCCTTGGGCAATGGAGGGACGGACTTTCCTGGAATGGACTTCCCGGAGGTGACACCACCAAAAAAAAGTTATTTGTTCCTTTATTCATTTTTTTTTAAGATTTTATTTATTCATGAGAGACACAGAGAGAGGCAGAGACATAGGCAGAGGGAGAAGCAGGCTCCCTGCAGGGGAGCCTGAGGTGGGACTCCATCCCAGGACCCCAGGATCACTACCTGAGCCAGAGGCAGACACTCAACCACTGAGCCCAGCACAACCACCCAGGCCACCAAGGAACTCCCTGTTCCTTTCTGTAATGCCACTGGCAGCACATTAAAAAAAGCAATCAGGAGCCAAGGAAACTAAAAATCTATGTGCTTTTAGGTAAGTTGCTTTGGTCTATGGTGTTCAAAGTACTTCAGCACCATAATCATTGTAGTCCACAAAAATACCCAAACTCATGAATTTCTTAAGGCAGATATCATCTTCTTATTTTACAAAGAAAGACACTGTGGCTCAGAGAGATAAAGTGACTGGCTTAAGATCACATAGCAACATCCAGAGCTACTTTTTTTTAAGATTTTATTTATTTATTCATGAGAGACACAGAGAGAAAGAGGCAGAGACACAGGCTCCCTCTGGGGAGCCTTATGTGGGACTCTATCCCGGGACCCCAGGATCACAACCTGAGTTCAACCACTGAGGCTGATGCTTAACCACTGAACTACCCAGGCTCTCCAGGGCTACTTCTATTTTTTTTTAATCTTTTTTTAAAATTTTTTTTATTTATGATAGTCACAGAGAGAGAGAGAGAGAGAGAGGCAGAGACACAGGCAGAGGGAGAAGCAGGCTCCATGCACCGGGAGCCCGATGTGGGATTCGATCCCGGGTCTCCAGGATCACGCCCTGGGCCAAAGGCACGCGTCGAACCGCTGCGCCACCCAGGGATCCCCAGGGCTACTTCTAATTACTACCAAATCTGTTTCTTATTATACTGCTTAAATTAATAATGGAAATAATGTATTTATTAATAGTATTACCATTAATGCTATCAGAGCTCTCATTCCCTGAAGGGTCACTCTGTCAGCCACTTGCACAAAGCATTTTACAAATGTTGTATTATTTTAATCCTCACCAGGATTTGATGAGGTAGATATGAGACAGAGAAAAGCAGCCCTTCTGACTTCTGACCTGCCCCTCACAGCTGGCCTTCGATGTGCTGCTGAACAGCAACAATTTCACAGAACATTCACATCAGACAAGGCCATTCTGTGCCTGTGGTGGATTGAGACAAAATCATGACCCTCTGTAATCTTGTTTGAACACAGACAGAACGTGAGTATCGCACAAGCCACAAAAATGAGCAGGGATCCTCTATCCTGGCCCATCTGAGGGACTGCTGCTCCTTTACCCGCTACAGCTTTCACCACTACCTGCTGTTCCCTTCTTATTGTTTAGATTAAGATATCCAATCAGAGAATTGCCCCACTTCCTGACGGCCTCTGATCCAGAGCAAAGCCAGCTTCCTGAAACCTGTCCCCAAATCACCCCACACAAGCCCCAAATCCCCTAAGTCCTTTCTAACATCCTCTTAATAAGATGCATATGCTTCCCCAAGGTGTATGCTCTCCCTTGCTGCAATGAGTAATAACCCCAACTCGTTCAAGTAGAAACAGGAGTGCTTCTAGCGTATTTGGTTGGGGATAGTAACGGGTATTTTCATCACCCTTATTTTATAAATAAAGAAAGTGAAACTCGAAAGGTTGAGAAATTTGCCCAAGACTACAAGGTAGTGTGTGACAAAACCAGCTGCGTCTATGTTCTCTTTTTTTAATGATCCCTGCTGTTTGAGTACTCTGTGCCTCAGTTTCCTCATCTGTAGTGAGGCAGTTAGACCACTCTCCAAAGGTCCCTCCAGCTCACACCTTCCCAGACGCAAGAGTGTGAAAGCATTGTCAAAGCCATCTGCTTGGGAGAGCTGAAAACTCTGGGTGGGGGACATCCCTTTGGCTGGGGACCCAATAGATTCTCAACAAGTCATTCCCACAATGCCTTATAGCTGGGAAGATTTAATGATGAACCAAAGAGTGGTGCATCCTGAGAAGTATCTCCCAGAGCTTGGACCCCTGCCCATCACCTACCTCTTACCCCCTCCCACCAGCGATCCTCTTCCAGTTGTTCTTATTTCCACATTATCTGATTGCCACTCTCTTGCCCAAAGTAGGGGGGGGTGCGGGGAGCAAGTCAGGAGGGTGGTTTAGGAGCTTTTACCTTACAGTCCATCCTCCTTTTCTTACATGAACCTCTCTCCCCCAACAGAGTAAGGGGGCATCCTAGCAGCCTCTGCATAAATTGTAGATAGCTGAAAAAGACTTTTAGTCCCGAGAATCTGGAAGCTAATGGAGGGGACTTAACAAAATGTTGCACAAGAACCTAAAAGACACTTTATGGGAGATGGGGGTACTTCCTTAATGGCCCTCTTCCCAATCTCTGTATAAATTGTCTTAGGACAAAGACAGCAGACTTGGTCGGTGGGTTTCTTGGGAGTAGATTCAGGACCAACATGGAAGAGCAGGGCAGGGACGAGGGAGATCCTTTTGGGTTCAAAGAGTAAAAGACAGTGTTCTAAAGATGAGTGTCTGAGTCACTCATTTGCCAGCAAAGGACAGTATAATTAGGCAATACTAATGCTAGCAAAGGTTTCAATTGCACTATTTACATGCTAGGCTCTCTGGTCTAAGGGCTCAGCATGTATTAAGTCATTTAGCCTCATAACGACCTCATGTAAGGAGAAGGCAGGTCCAGGGAGGTTAAAGAATTTGTTCAAAGCCACATACACGGTGTGGAGGAAGGTAGGTGCCCTTCCCTTACCTCTGGGAGCTGCCTTGTTCTGTTGGCTGGCTGGCTTCCAAAGGCCAGTATGTACACCTCTTTGCCTGAGGGCTTTCTTGGAAGCCACACAAAGAAAGCCTGTGCACAGAGCAAGCCAAAAGTCCTCAACCAATGAATAACAGGGAGTTGGTGTGTAAATACCTTTTTACTCTTGGGGGAGGTCACTACAGGGAAAGCATCTATCCACCTCCTCAAATCCTCATGGGATTAAGCACCAGTCTCAAACCAAGCTGTGGTAGTGGCCCTGATAACTCAATGTTTACTGACCACCTTTGCTTCTCTTTCTTGCGCCCCTCCACCTTCCCTAATAAGCTGCTTGGCCTCTACTTCTTTGGAGCCCTGAATTAAGACAGACCCAAGCATTTGGCCCCTTGTAGCCTAGCTGGAGAGGCTGGGCTCCTCTACAGCCTTCCTCCTTCCAAAGGGCAAAGGCTTTGGGTCAGGCAGATAGGTCCACATTCTGACATTTCTTTGCTATTATGGATGGAATTGTGTCCCCTCTAAACAAGATATGTTGAAGTCCTAACTCTGGATATCTCAGAATGGGGCCTTATTTGGAAATAGGGTCTTTACAGAGGTCAGCAAGTAAAGATGAGGTCATTAGGGGAAGCCCTGATCCATTATGACTGGTGTCCTTTAAAAAAGGAGAAATCAGGGCACAGAGAGAATGCCATGTGAAGACTGGATTTATGCTGCCACAAGCCAAGGAACTTCCAAGAACTAGGAGAGAGGCCTGGAACATATCCTTTTCCCGTGCCTTCAAAGAGATCATGGCCCTGATCTCAGGCTTCTGGCCTCCAGCACCATGATTGAATAAATAGCTGTTGTTTAAGCTGCCCAGTTTGTAGTACTTTGCTACAGCAGCCCCAGGAAAGGAATTTGTCAGCCATGAGATGTCCCCCAATACCCACTTCTTCCCTCACAGGGATCTTAGGATGTTTACATCAAATAATGTGTGTAACATGCTGAGCAGGGCCACTACATTGAAAGTGTTCATCTGATGGATGGTTGCTCTTGTAAATGAAATAGCAAGCACACTCCCCTGCCACACACATGACAAGGAAGGGGTTTCTTGGATAAGTGGACAGTTGAGCCCTATGCTCCTTCCATTCTCCAAGTCCAGAACAGCCTGTCTGCATATTTATTTGAAACTGGCCTAAAAAAAGTAAAGAACAAAGATTTTAATGATGAATGACATTAAAGTCACCCAGGTTTATGTGTAGCTTGGGGTGGCCATTAAAAGGTAGATGACCCTGGGGACTCCAGGGTGGCTCAGTGGGTTAAGCAACTACCTTCGGCTCAAGTCACAATCCCAAGGTCCTGGGACCAAGCCCCATGTAGAGTCTGCTTCTCCCTCTCCCTCCGCCCTCACCTCCCCGCTCATGCACATGCTCTTTCTCATAAATAAATAAATAAATAAATAAATAAATAAATAAATAAATAAAATCTTAAAAAAAGAAAAAAGAAAAGAAAAAGAGGTAGATGACCCTGTAATGGGTTTGCTTCCCTTACTGGTTCAGCTCAGTCTGAAGACAGGAGAAGAAGGGGAGATGCCACTGCCCTGCAAAAGAATGTAAAGTACAACTACTTTGATGGACTGTAGCAGTGAAGGTTCTTAGTTGCCAACAACAGAATCCATTCAGGCTAGTTTAGTTCTAAAATGAATTTATTTAAACACAAGGCCAAAGAGTTTGAGGTCATAGACAGGAAAATGTACAATATCACTGAGGGGGAAAATGGGGCTTCTTTAGCAAAAGTATTCCTGCCACCATAACGCATGGAACTGGGTGCCAGAAATTCCACCACTGTCAACCCCCAAAGCCCAGTGATAGTGAGAGATGAAGGTGAGGATATATGAGGATGAAGTTGAGTTACAGTCCTGGCTTTGAACCTTACTCTATGGTCACTCTGCTAGAGAGGAGAGGTGCTCATGCATTCATCCATTCATCCCACAAATATGTATGGACTGTCTCCTTTGTGCCGGGAACCATGCCACGTGCTAGAGATAAAGTGATGGGAAAAACAGCGGTGGGAGCACCTGGGTGGCGCAGTCAGTTGAGCATCTGACTTGTGGTTTCGGCTCAGGTCATGATCTCAGGGTTGTGAGATCGAGCCCCAAGTCAGGCTTGCGCTCTGCTCGGACTGTGCTTAACACTCTCTTTCCCTCTCCCCCTGCTTCTTCCAACCCCTCTTTCTCTCTTAAATAAATAAATAAATCTTTACATACAAAGCCAAAAAAAAAAAGTGCATAGTTTTTGCTTTTGTGGTGCTTCAAGTCTACAGGGTGAGACAGAGCTAAACCAAGTAGGCCCATGGGAAGAAAGAAAGAAGCAGGGTTCTGCTGAGGAGAGATAGGGGTGAGGGCTAAATTATTTCTGGAGGTAGCCACAGCCCAGCCCTGCAAGGGGCATCCTCAGACTTCAGCATCTCAGAGTTGCTCAGTTGCCAGGCTCTCTGCAAGGAGAAAGAAACAGGCTGTCTGTCATCACTGGAGCCCCTGACATACCTTGCACACTGACAGGTCCTGGAACATCTCAGAAATAAGCAAGCTCGACCTCCCCATGATTGGGATTTCTGTCAAGAAGGAAATGAGTTTGTCAAGCCCAGGTGGTAGCTGCTCATGAGTTCTGCAGGGCTGCTGCCTCAATGTTCCCATCTGGAAAGGGGGCACGGGTGGGCCAATTCAGGTTATCTTGGGGCACTGCTATCAGGGACAGTCTGCCGAGTCCTTGGAGGGTGTGCTCAGCGTGTGGTTTCACAGGATCCTGCTGCTACTTCCTCCTCAGGAAGGCATGAGGGGCACGGGGCCCCTGAATCCCACCTCTTCCCTAGCCCTTCCCCTCCTTGCCCTGTGCTCCACTTCACCCATCTGTTCCCGGCTCATTCCTACAACTACACGTGCAGATGTAGGCCAGCTCATCCAAGAGGCTGTTCACCTTCCCTCTGCAGCCACTGCACACAAAGGTCTGGCGGTGCCCAGAGGTGGTGTTGAAGAACCACTAGATCTTCAGGGCTCTGCAGTGACCTGGGTAGGGAGGCTCCAGGAAGAATGCGGGTCACAGGCTTGCTGCTCTGGGTCAGTTATGAGGTGTCAGCACAGCTTGATCTGCACAGTGCACAACTGAAATAGCCCACATGCCTCGAGATGGAAAGTGGTAAGGGGTGGGGAGGATGAGGTGCACAATCTCCATTCAGTGGCCTACTTTCTAAGGCATTGTTACTGATTTGTTAGATATCATGATGATATGGTAACCGTGTAAAATACATATCCATAATGAAGTATTCATAAATTAATTGGCACGATGCTTGATATTAGCTTCAAAAAACTCCAAGAGAAAAAAGAAGAATATCCATAAGCAATATTCTCCATAGGTTGATAATTGCTGAAGCTGGATGGCAGGTATGTGGGGACTTATTATTCTATTCTCGTATTTTTATGTATTCTTGAAAGCTTTCACTATTAAGAAAAAGTTTTAAAGAATCATGCCATAATGAAGAAAAGCATGGAAGAAAGCATATCAGTGTGCTTACTGTGGCTGCCCCAGGGGGATGGGAATAATGGAATATTGAGGGGGTGTGACGTTGTGATTTATAATAATAAATATATATTTGCTCTTCCTCCCTTTCCAGGCTAAAAGCTCCTAAAGCCCTTAGAATTCCCTAAATGATGGCATCCATAAAGGTATCTTTCCCTACCTTAGTGAGGTGACTTTTAGAAAGCCCGTGGCTAACAGAGAGGGATTTCTCTGGCAACAGTGTGAGGGGAACCAACAGTGTGATTTAAGGGTTGAAATTTTAGCCCCACTCCCTGCCTTAGAGGAGGGGAAAGGGGCTAGATATTGGTTTAATCACCAATGGCAAACAATTTCATCAATCATGCCATTGTGCTGAGACTTTAATTTAAAAAAAAAAAAAAAAAAGAAAGGATGAGGTTCTGAGAGCTTCAGGGTTGGTGAACACCTGAAGGTTGAGAGAGTGGCATCCTTAGAGAGAACATGGAAGCTCTTCACCCTTTCCCCCAACTTTGCTTGATGCATCTCTTCCATCTGGCTGTTCCCAAGTTATATCCTTTTATAATAAATCTGTAAGCTAATAAGTAAAATGTTTCTCTGATCCTCTGGCAAATTAATCGAATCCAAAGAGTGGTCATGGGAACTTCCAACTCTAACAACTTGGTAAGAAGCACAGACAATAATCTGGACTTGCAGTTGGCATCTGACGTGAGGTGGGGAGGTGTGCAGTTTTATAGGATTGAGGCTTGTGGGATCTGCCACTATTTCCAGGCAGATAGTGTCAGAGTTGAGTTAAATGGTAGGACACCCAGTCACTATCCACTGAGAAATGGATAATTATTTGGTGGTGTTGGAAAAAACAGAACACCTACTCCTGAAGGGATTTAGAACAAGTATTCCCAAAAATATGCCACTTTAGAATGTGGACTATTTTAAGCTAAAGGCATCTGAAACCCTGTGGGCTCAGGAGAAATTTTTACACCTCCCTTAACTACCTAGAAGAATCTAAATTGGAGATCTTTTCCAGAGTAAGAGTTAAATGTTACCAGAGATAAAATGTTATCTGACTGACTCATCTGTATGGCAAGGCAAACATCTAATTACCAAACATCTGGCCTTCTTCACATTGCTGGGTGACTTGCCTTCCTCTCCCTTGAAGCCCTAGGCCCCTATCCCATTCCTTAGCCCTGGAAGGCCTAAAGACCTCATTTTACCTTCCTGTCTTTATGGATTTTTTAAAAAGATTTTATTTATTTATTCATGAGAGACACAGAGAGAGAGGCAGAGACATAGGCAGAGGGAGAAGCAGGCTGCCCTCAAGGAGCCTGATGCTGGACTTGATCCCGGATCCCGAGATTATGCCCTGAGTCAAAGGCATATGTTCAATCACTGAGTCACCCAGACGTCCCTACTTTCCTGTCTTTGAACTGTTCATGGATGTGGGGTTCCTACATGTATAAAATTAATTTAGTTTTCTTCTATTCAACTGTCTCATGTCAATTTAATTTGTAGGCGAGCCAGAAGAACCTTTGGAGGACAGAGGAAAATTTTTCCTCCCCTATACTGAAGAGGGAGTCTTAAAACTTTATTTACACATCTTTATGTCCTTCCACTGGCTATAATAAACATATATGCCTTTTGTAATTTAAAAATAAAGAAATATTAAAATAAATATGCCACAATTTTTGCAATAAGTCAATAATATTATAGAAGAATACTGACATCAGGGAATGGTTGCAGGATATTGTGGAGTAAGAAAGCACTGCATCCAGTGACATCCATCCTGGCATTGTCAAGAATAGAATATGTGCTATGAGGATGTGGATGTCAATCCTTTTCAGTAGGAGATCCCTTCTTTCAAATGAAATCTTACCAAAAGAAAGCTATCTGGTAAGTGCCTGGGTATGGGGCTTGGAGTCCCATCATCAGCCCTTTCACTATCCACATCCATTCTCCCACCCTTTTCTACCCCAGTACCTTCAAGGCTCCAGAAGCATCTTATGCAAATTGGACTTCATGTTCTTTAAACTTTTAGTGATGCCACTCAGTGACTGTGTGATTTTAGGTAAGAAAATTAACAGTTCTGAGACACAGCTGCTTAGGCAGTGAAATGAGCATAAACAAAGTCCCAACCTCATAGATTTGTTGAGAGAATAGGGGATGATATCTGTAAAATAAGTGGCAATTAGTTAATATTCAATAAGTGGTAGTTGTAGTAGTTGTATTCAAGCTGTAAATAACCTGGGACAAAATTGCCCATGAAAAGCCCTTGAACCTCCCCCCAACCCATTGAAGTACAATAGACTCATCCATCCTCAGTGACCTTCCACCCTGGAGACCAACATGGCCAGATTTTCCAATGGTAGGATAAACCAATGGTAGGATACTTCTTTTTCTCAGCATCAGATTAAATAAATGACTTTACCTTTTAGAGATTGCTATATGTATATATATATATATATATATATATATCTTCACACATATTTTATGCCAGCTACAGTTATAAAATATATGTCTATCCCAGAATTAGAAAAATAAATATTATATATATTAGGTCTAAGTTGTCAAATGTAAAATATCTTGATGAATATTAAGTCTTTTTCTTAAGATTTTATTTATTTATACGTGAGAGATCGATACAGAGAGAGAGGCAGAGACACAGGCAATGAGAGAGAAGCAGGCTCCATGCAGGGAGCTCAGTGTGGGACTTGATCCCAGATCCCCAGGATCACGCCCTGGGCCGGAGGCAGGCGCCAAACCGTTGAGACACCCTAGCATCCCTGAATATTAAGTCTTAAGTCTCTGAATTATCTAATGTGTTTATTCAGCCACAGACTTCTTAATCCCTTCAATAAATGATCAAGTAAATAGGGGGAAAAATCCTGTGCAACACAGCCGAAACCATCACACAGTTGTCCAGAGGGCAGAAGGGAGGCTCTCATTTATGAGAAAACATGTATATCAATTTGCAAGTTGCTTTCTTGCAAGTTGCTTTAAATAGAGAACCACAATTCTCTATTTAAAAGAAACATTTTTCGGGGCACCTGGTTGAGCATCTGCCTTTGGCTCAGGTCGTGATCCTGGGGTCCTGAGACTGAGTCCCGCATCGGGCTCCCTGCAGGGAGTCTGCTTCTCCCTCTGCCTATGTCTCTACCTCTCTCTCTGTGTCTCTGATGAATAAATAAATTTTTTAAAAAATATAAAATAAATAAAAGAAACATTTTTCATTTTGAACCTAGAAATCACATTCTGATAAACATCTAAACTTGAAATCAGGAATGACTCCTACTCAGTACTCAGGTCTGAATGTAAAGCTCTTGGGTTTCAGCTGAACAGAGCCAGGACTGGAGTGAGGTAGGGTCAGGCAAGTGCAGGGGCAGATCCTGTGTTTTTTGAAAATGTTAATATTTTCTCCATAACTGGATTTTGACATTAATTTTGATTTTTTTTAAACTATTGTATTCAAATATAACTTATTTGGATTATTAGGCTTTTTGGCTTCCCTTAGATTCTGTGTGAGAGGTGCCTCCTTCACCTCATCTCTGGCCCGGCCCTGCTGCTGAGGTGAAGAGTGTCCTCTCTCATGGTGGATTTCATGAGTTGTATATTCTGAGAGGGACTTGATAGGGACCTAGAGGGAAGGTGGCACCAGGGCCCTGAGGTTGGGGGGGGGGGTTTGCTCTATAGAGGAGAAATGAAAGGGAAGGTGTGGCTCTAGAGGACAGCCTTACCTGCTTGGTGGCTCTGCCTGGCCCTGCTACTGTCCCCTCTTCACCTTTTGATGAGCAAATCAATTTGTTTATGTACATTAAGAGTTCAAAGTAGAATGGTTTATCTGTGATCTTTAGGTTGTAGGATTTGGAAATCTTTATTTTTTTTCATGCTTTTCTGTATCTTCTAAGTTTTCTGAAATGAATACATTACTATATTTATTATCAGAGAACAGATAAAGAAAAACACTTAATTACTCACTTGAGGAGCAGAATCATTCCTAACAAAGCAAGACATTTGTTTTATTTAAGAGACTGGATAGACTGAGGGAGCCAGGTATGTCCACATTCCATCATTGTTCGCCTGGACTATTGCAGTACCCTGACCACTCGTCCCTCTGTCTCTGCCCTTGGCCACCTACAGTTCATTCTCCACTGCAGTCAGAGGGATTCTGTTATCACTTGAAAGCTATTGCACTGCTCCTACATCCAAAGCCTTAGCCACTCCCTGTCTCTCTCTTAGAGCTAAAGTCTGAGTTCTTGTAACGTCCTATGAGACTCTGCACTACCTACCCACAGGGCCTCACTGGCCTCATCACCCCACCTACTCAGCTTCAGCCACCTTGGCCTCCTCACTGCTGCTCAAATGCACCAGGCAAGTTCTTCCTGCCTAGTCTTCCTGCACTGCTCTTCCACCAACTGACCACCTGGCACACTCTCATTTTCTCCAAGCTCTGCTCAAACACCTTTTCAAAGAGGATTTCCTTGACCAGTCTATAGAAATAACATGGCCTTCTTTATCCCCATCACTCTCTTATCAGCAAAACACTAGTCATGACCTGGCATATGACCCTCTTTCTCTATTGTTTGTCTCCCTCCTGCAGGGCAGGGTCTTTGTTGTATTTTCTTTACAGCTGTGTCCCCACACCAAGAACAATGCCTTGTAGGTACCTGACAAATATTTATCAAATGAATTCATCTCCCATCTCATGTTCACATGGGTACACAGTCACTGGATAGAATGAATATAATGAAATTTCCATTAATAAAATGTCCATTTGATGATGGGGCACCTCTGTATAATTAGGAAGCTAGCTTTAACATTCAGAATGTTAAAGAGGATAATAAAATAATAGTCAGACATGGGGGCAAGGGGAAGGGGTCTTGAGTTATTACCAATATTCTAACAGGCTGGGAGAAGCATAGCCTTAGCCCTGTGGGCAAACTCACAGAGGCGCTGCATTTCTTACTCTCTGTCTACTCTTGCCTCAGGCACAGCAGAAGCTTTGTTCAGCTGTTCCAGGCCCTTCTTATTAATTTTAACACGGAGAAATAAAATCATTATTTGACACTTGGACATTTTTTCCTTGGGGAAAGGAGATTGGTGGACAAAGTCTTTCAGACTAAGACATCTCAGTGGATAATGGGCCACGAAGCATTATTAAATCTGTATATTCATGGGTTGGTAATCCTTTTAAACAACCTGTGTGGCAGGCACCCCCTATACAGGTGAAAAAACTGTCCAAAGTCACACAGCTATTAAGTGGTAAGGTCAGGATAAGTACCATCCCACCCCACCCCCTATAATGAAACATCTGACTTCTG
Organism: Vulpes lagopus; assembly: GCF_018345385.1. NCBI lineage: Eukaryota > Metazoa > Chordata > Mammalia > Carnivora > Canidae > Vulpes > Vulpes lagopus. The sequence continues at coordinate 15,044,972 of NC_054841.1, forward strand.
TGGGAAATTGTTAAAATGCAGAAAACTAGTAGTAATGCAGATATTAGGACCTTTGGGGGCATTGCCCACACCCATTTCTCCCTTGACCCTGAACCTCACCCCATCCACCAAGGTACATGGATTAGTGAGTCTGGGTTTCTTTTCCCTGGCACCAAATATGTTCTATCTCTACCAACATCAACCAATTCTCCACCAACTGGTTGTCCTAAAGGTCCATTCGCTTTTGACACGAAATTCTCAGTTAGTACAGACCCCACAGATTAAGGGCTTAGCCCCACAATACTGCCCCCTATTCAGGTGCCAGTTGCAAGACCCTGGGGCCACCCATATTTCTGACTAGCCAGCTATAAATTTGGGGTTTCCTTGATCACTACTGCCTCAGGTTCAATAATTCACTAGAATGATTCACAGAACTCAGGAAAGTACTTTACTTACCATTATCAGTTGATTGTAAAGGATAAAACTCAGTAACAGTCAAATGGAGGAGATGTGTACAGGAAGGTGGGGGTGGCAGGACTCAGAGTCACCCTCACAGCACCTCCATGTGTCACCAACCCGGAAGCTCTCTGAACCCTAATGTGTAGGAGTATTTGTTGAGGTTTCATAGGCATAGTTGATTAAATCTTTGACCATTGGTGATTTAACTCTCTCAGTAGCCTTCTCCTCCTCCCCAGAGGTTGGGTGGGGGTAGGGGCTGAGAGTTCTAATCCTTTAATAATCTGAGTGGTTCTTCTGGCCACTAGCCCCTCCAGAAGCCATCCAGGGACTCCTGCCTGTGGCCATTCATTAGTATCCAAAAGAAGCACATCCCAAGGGTTTCTCGAGTCTTGGCTGGAAGTGGGCAATGATCTAATAGTTATCTTTTCATTACACTACAGTGAGGTTCAGGGAAGAGGCAGAAACCAGAAATAGGGAGTCTCAGAAATGGGGCCCAGGTTTTGGTAGCACTGTCTGATGAGCATTAGGCAGGATAATGTTTTAAAAGCCAAAAACATGCTAATTTACTTTTTTAGAGTCATGAAAAGTCCTTGCAATTAAAACTTCCTAACTTCCCTGGAGAAATACAGTGGTTTGGCTCCTCTTTCACAGAATTGCCCCCCTTTCCAGGCCCCAGCCTACAGAGGACAGGTGAGCAAGACTTACTTGGGGAAGAGGTACTGGTTTTATCCCCCAAGGTGCTGGCCACCAGGGTGCTCAAGGGGAAGAGAAGGACTGCAGAGAGGCAGAGGGGGCTCATCTTCAAGGCCTTCAAAAGGGCTCTTATGGAAACCTAGGGTCTAACAGAGTTTTTCACATCCTCACAGAGGGGTGCGGTTAGCAGATGGGGATGGAGGGGAGTGGGGAAGGGGAGAAACTGGGGTCAGTCCTATGTATTGCATAACCTCCTCACCTTCCCAGGCTTCTGCCTGCAGGGGTTAAAATACTCAGTAATGCCCTTCTCCAGCTTTATTACACCTGTGAATCACCCGGGGATCTTGTTCAAATGCAGGTTCCTTTCAGCAGGTCTGGGGTGAGGCCAAGAAGGAAAAGCTGCATTTCTTACAGGCTCACTGCTGCAGGGTGTCCCCAGCTCAAATTTCTCCACTCTGAAATGGTCCTCAGAACCACATGTTGAGTAGCAAGCCTGGAGGAGACCTCATCAGAGTGAGAAGGGGAGCAGGCTGAGAGAAAAACTCTCTTTCCCACACATCTTGGGAAAGTGGCAGAGGAAACAGGATCATGAAGAAATGTCTCAGAGAACCCCAAATTCACCCCCATTAATCTAACCCCCTGCTTCAACCTCCACCTCTACCTTATTTCTTTGGAACAGTCACAGTGTTCACCATGTGATCAGGACAAGTCATTTGATTTCTTTTGCAAAAACAAATGAGTCCACTTGACCCCATCTCCCTCAGAGAATTAAGCAATTGAATAGATTTCAATTCACTTGCACCATACAACACTATGTGCATGAAGTAAGTGAGGCTCCACGTTACAATGTTGCCCCCATCCAGATACTACAGAGAGACCCTCTAGTCTGGTTGTGATTGGATCGTAAGGACTCACTAACAAGTGGCAAATACCCTTGGGAGATGAAATACCTTATTTCCTATCTCATATTGGAAGCAAACTGAACTGAGAGTACAGGGCACCAGCAAGGTGGTGGTGGAGAGGAAATTGTTTTATTTAACCTCTAACGACTCTTCTGGCTGGTCTAAGAATTAGACATGAGGTAGATTAACAGCAGAAAATCAAGTGTAATTGAATTGGAGAGAATTAAGTGTAATTCTGCACATATGGGAGCACAACACACGTGACAGGTTCAAAGACAGAAAGGTAAAATGAGGTCTGTAGGCCCTCCTGGGCTAAGGAATGAGATAGGAGCCTGGGGCTGTCAGGGAGAGGAGGGCAAGCCACAGGGCAATAAGAAGAAGGGCAGATGTTTGGTAATTAGGTGTTTGCCCTGCCATACACATGAGTCAGTCAGATAACATTTAGCTCTGTCAATAACTCTTATTTTGGGAAAGATCCTCAATTTCGATTCTTCTAGGTAGTTAAAGGAAGTGCAAAATTTTCTCTTGAGCCCACAGGGTTTCAGCTGCCTTTAGCTTAAAATAGTCCACATGCCAAAGTGGCACACGTTGGGGAATCTTGTCCTGAATCATTTCGATTACATATTTCACAGGCAGGAGGACCTGAGTTTGGCAAATTACTTAGAATTTCTGGGCCCTGGTGCCCTCATCTGTAAAATGGGTTTGTTTATAAAATGAACTCCCATTTCTAAGGATTGTTCTGAGGGTATTTGAAACTAATGAAAGTAGATGCTCAGCTCTGTGCCCCTGGGTAGTAAATGCTCAATAATTTAAGGTTCCTATTATGATCATCATTATCATACCCAACTCCCAGTTGAAAAGTTTGGATCTGCGCTCAGGCCTGAATTGAAATAAATTTCTTGGCCCAAGATGGAGCCACTCCTGTCCAAGGCACCATATCAGCAAACCTAAACTTAAACTTTCATGTTCCTGCAAATGCTCTGCTTGACCAGAAACAGAGTATAGCCAGTCAGCAATCCCCAGAGGCCAACCTAACTATGGGCTCTATACTTATTTCCTTGCTCTTTACTTGTTTTCTTTCGTTTCCTTGTTCCTCATTCTTTGTCCTATAAAAGCTGCCTGCCTTCTGCCCCACTTTGCAGTTCTCTGGATCCTTGGGAATAAAGACTGCCTGTTTCATGAAGTGTTAAATAAAGTTATTTTGTGTCACCAAATTGTCTTTAATCATTTTTAATCAGTTTTTGGTATGAGGAAGTCATTCAAAGCTGACTGCTAACAGCCTGTTGTATAACAAGACACCCGGGTAAGGCACCCACTGAATATTTTGGGTTCATTTTTCCTTTCATGGTTGCTGAGGACCATGGGTGTGTGACTCTCAGATTTGAGTTCTGCTCCCTTGTATGCAACTCTCTGGTCCAAATAACACAGATATATGTACATGTAGATATTTTTCCCAGAAAATTTCCAGGATTCTGAAAAGGTTACAGTACAGTTATATTGACAGTCCACAATGAGTAGCAGCCATTAGAGAACTGACAAAGGTTTGAGGTGAAGTTCACAGCATAAACTCTGGAGGACTTAGGTTAATAAAAAGAAATTCTGACTGCTTTGACTAATGGTGCATCAAATTCTAAGTAGCCACAAGTCATTAAAAGTCATTTGGGGGGAAAAAAAAAGTCATTAGGGCATCTACCACTTTAAAGAATCTTCTTGTGCATGGAATAAGAGATTTATTGCAGATGGGAATCTCTAAAGCCAAAGCTGCAAAATTGGTGGGCATGAGTCAAGCACCTTAGAGCTGTCAGAGTGCTTAGCCCCTAAGTCCAAGACTCCTGTGCTAAGCTAAGTTGGTCTTATGCCCATGTGACTGAGCACAAGAGAAACCCAAGACGCCCATTATTCAGTGAACTTCCCTGGTGGACAACACTTCAAATGTGTTGGGCTAAGGGAATGAAAATATCCTCTATGACTGGATTGGGGGAGTGAACCTTGTGCCTTCCTTGGAGGGAAGAATGGTTTCCTCCATTCTTTACATCCTATGCTTTTTCCCTTTTGATTTTAATCTGTGTCCATTTGCTGTAAAGTTAAGTATAACAACTTCTGAGTCCTATGAGTCCTTTTGTGAATTGAACCGGAGCATGGTCTTATGAACTCCAAACACAGGGAGTTTCCACTGTTCTCTCCAAATAGAAACCATAGTCCAGAGAGGTTAAATAGATTGGCAGAGGTAGCACAGATTGTAAGTGGAAAAGCTTACATTTTAATTTGTCTATCTCCAGTGAACATGCTTTTAATAAATACTAGAGGACAAGTGAAGAATAATCTGATAATTGGCATTTCTTTATAAAACTCAACAATTGGGACATGAAATTCATAAAGCATAATATAAGAAAATTTTCTTACGAAAAAAAAATCTGTGGGGCACCTGGGTGGCTCAGTCAGTGGAGTGCCTTACTCTTGATTTTTTTTTTAAGATTTTATTTATTCATGACAGACACACACACACACACAGAGAGAGAGAGAGAGAGAGAGAGAGAGAGAGAGAGAGAGAGAGAGAGGCAGAGACACAGGCAGAGGGAAAAGCAGGCTCCATGTAGGGAGCCTGACGTGGGACTCGATCCCGGGTCTCCAGGATCATACCCAGGGCTAAAGGCGGTGCCAAACCACTAGGCCATCAGGGCTGCTCTTACTCTTGATTTAGACTCAGGTTGTGATCTCAGAGTCATAGTAAGATTGAGCCCCACATCAGGCTCCACACTCAGCACAAAGTAGCTTGTCCCTCTCCCTCTGTTCCTCCCCCTGCTCATGCCCTCCCTCTTTCTGTCTCAAATAAATAAATAAAATCTTTTTTTAGGGGTGCCTGGGTGGCTCAGTCAGTTAAGTGTCTGCCTTCGGCTCAGGTCATCATCTCAGGGTCCCAGGATTGAGCCCCACATCAGGCTCCCTGCTCAGTGAGGAGCCAGCTTCTTCCTCTCCCACTCCCCCTACTTGTGCTCTTGCGCTCTCTCTGTCAAATAGATAAAATATTTAATTAAAAAAAATTTTTTTAATCTGTAGATTTTTAGCACTCTATGTCCCATTTAAAAAAAGTGCAGAATGATGCCAAAACAACCTTGTTAAGTTATTGGATCTCAAAGAGAAACAAAGAAGTCTTTAGGCATTCAGGTACAAAAAAGGGAATCTCTAAGGGAAAAAAAAAAACCTTGTAGGCCACTTCTTAGCAACTTCTTTGGCAGAATTCAGTGGAGCCAGGTCTGCCCAGGTCCTAGGTTCTAGGAAAAGAAAGTGTGACCCAGGATTTTTTACCTCATCAAACTGTCTTTCAAGTATTAAGACAATATACAAAAATTCTGGGAAAGTAATAACCTGCAAACTCTAATAGTTACTTCATGTGGTAGAAGTCCACTGTTCAATATGGTAGTCCTAGCTACATGTGGCTCCTGAGCATGCAACATATGGCTGGTATGAATCATGATGTGCCACAAATGTGAAATACATACCAGATTTCAAAGGCTTAGTACCAAAAAGTAAAATATTGCATTAAAAACTTTATTACAGGGCAGCCCGGGTGGCTAAGCGGTATAGTGCCTGCCTCTAGCCCAGGGCCTGATCCTGGAGTCCCGGGATCGAGTCCCACATCGGGCTCCCTGCATGGAGCCTGCTTCTCCCTCTGCCTGTGTCTCTGCCTTTCTCTCTCTCTCTTATGTCTCTCATGAATAAATAAATAAAATCTTTTTAAAAATTTTTATTACATGTTGATCATATGTTGAAATGGTTAATATTTTTGATATATTGAATTAAACTATTAAAACTAGTCTTGGGGCACTTGGGTGGTTTAGTCGGTTTAGTGTCCAACTCTTGATTTCAGCTCAGGTCATGATCTCAGGGTTGTGAGATGAAGCCTCAAGTCAGGTTCCCTGCTCAGCAGGGAGTATGCTTGAGATTCTCTCTCTCTCTCTCACTCTCTTTCCTTCTGCCACTCTCCCCCCATTCTCACTCCATCTCTAAAGTAAATAAATAAATCTTTTTTTTAAAAAAGTTAGTCTTACCTTTCTACTTTTTTAAATGCAGGCACTAGAAAATTATACTGTAATATATTTCATAATATTTCTGTTGCAAAGGACTATAGTAGAATTTGGGGAGAGCTTTGCTTCTTTGTACTATTCAGTATAGCTTGATCTTTTAAAAATAAGTATGATAATTTATATAAAACAATAAACTCATTGTTCCTAAATGAAATAAATAAAGCAATGAACAAAGAGCTATGTTTTCTCTCATGGGATGTTGAGACAACTAGCTGGGAGGATCTGGATGGGAACCAGTAATAATAGAATGGAAAACAGCTAAGCTGATTTGTTAGTGACCATGTTGTCCAGCCCACTTGTTTTACAGGTAGGGAAACTAAGGCCCCACCATCATACCAGTCCAAGGTCACAGCAACTCAAGTCTGCAGTAGATGAGTCTGGGACTAGCAATCCAGATGCTGCAGAAACAGACTTAGGGCACTTGCCCAACAGCCTCCAAGAAGCCCTCCAAGGCAAGTGGCACTGCCTCCAGGTGGACATCCAATTCCTCTGTGACCACACTCCTTGCCCAAAGGGCTTCCTCTTCCAAGTAATGAAAAGCCAGATGCTTCCCTCAACTCAGAGGAATAAGGGCTCTTCAGCTTCAGCTGCAGGTAACTTTAGTCCCCCAGCTCCAGCCTAGAACATTCAGCTATTGGCACCATGAAGTTCAGCCTGTTCCTCGCCCTCTGCTTCCTCCTCGGCCTGGTGGGCATCTCCAGCCTAGAAAAGGCCTCAGGTGAGCTGAGAGGTTAAAAAAGAGGATCCCTGAGACCCACAGCCTGTGTTTGGGGGAAGGGGAGGCATAGGGTGGGTGGCTGGCTCCAGGGCCATCTGGTCACTTCCATCTCAGGAGGAAACCAGGGCCTAGGTACAGGAAGGGGACTCATCTATCTGGGGCCAGACCTCACAGCTGTCTATTTGATTGAATTCAAGCCTCACCAAATTTAATTTTTATTACAAAGCAATATATGTTTTGGTCTTAAAAGGGCAAACAATATGTGAATATACGAAGTTAAAAAGTGGTCCCCTATTTTACGGAGCCCTAATAATTCTTTCCAGAATCCTACTTCCTGGATTTTTATGAGAGCAAATGAATTTTCATACTGCTTTAAAAAGGAGATCAGACTCTGAAACTTGAACTGTACTCTGGAGTCATCTGGGGGCTACCTGGGTGCCACACTCCCAGATTCTGATTTAATTAGCCTTGAGTAAAGCCTGGGTGTTGGATTTCTTTCAAGTTCCCCAAGAGGATTCTAATGTTCCACTAAGATTGAGAATTGCTGCCCTAATGCAAGATCCTGAATTTCATTCTTAGAATGGTTTCTTTCCAATTCTAGTTTAGGTTTTTCTTAGGATATGCAACATATCACATCAATTGAGGATTCACAAAGTGATACTATGGAGCAGAGTTGACCCATGAACTCATTGTCTGAGGGATGCTATCCTTGTTGGGGAATGTACATATCAAAGCAGGGTATACTGCATCCTATGAAAAGATACACTGGGATCCATGGTCAATTAGTGGGTAAGGGTGTGTGTGTTTGTGTGTGTGTGTGTTCACACACATGTTGGATAAATCACTTGATGTGATAACCAAAGCCAGATGTGAAAGGAGTTAAAATAACAGGTGATTCAGTAAAATATGTCCATTTCTTTATTTTTTCATACTTATGGATACTGAAGATTAGTGCAAATGCCTTTTTCCTAGTTACAAAAAAATACTTGTCCATTGCCATTTAAATTACACCAATTAGATTACAAAAATAATTAGAATAATTAGAATACAAAAATCACTTGAAATTCCACCACCCTGGAAAATTACTACATGTAATAGTGGTGAACAACCTTCTAGGCATCACTGCATGGGTTTATAGGTATATTTTACATCAACAGGACCATCCTAAGATATTGTCTTTTGAAATTTGATTTTGTTCCACAAAATTATGGACCTCTCTCCATATTGAGGCATATAGATCAGCATTATGCTTATCAATGACTACATGTAACCTGTCAAATCCTTGTTGGTGAACATTGATATTTTTTCCAAATTATGTTTCTTTGCAATTATAAACAAGGCTACCCCAAATATCTTGAGTCAAGTTATGAGAAGTTGTAGCATGCAGAGCCTGGGATTTGAAATTGAAACCAGGTAAAACTCCAGGCCTCAATTGATAGGTTTTATGATTTTTGGAAGATGACCAAACCTCTCTGAACCTGTCTGTTCATTTATGGAGGAAGGACAGTAATATCTGCCCCATTAGGTCATTGAAATCATTAAAAAGGGGCAAGCACCTATCAGGGTGTTGGTGTAGAAGACATTCTTCTAAAAAAAAAAAACAAAAAACACATCAATTCTTTAAAAGGACACCTAAGTGACAACCCCTGTCCTTCCTAACTCCTGCAGCCCATCTCAGGCAAGAGGCTTTCCAGGAGCTGTCCCAAACTCTGCCTGTCCTGTGCCAGCTGCCCCCAGGAAAGGGCCCCTGCAGAGGCCGCTTCTACCGGTACTTCTACAACTCTACATCCAGTGAGTGTGAACACTTCATCTATGGTGGCTGTCAGGGCAATGCCAACAATTTTGAGACCACAGAGATCTGTTTGAGTATCTGCAAGCCCCCTGGTGAGTCCTCTTTTAGAAACAGAAGTGATGTTCATGATTGGGTGGTGGTGGTCATGGGAAGGGAGACAGCGTGGTGGAGGATGGTGGCAGTGACGCCGCGATGATGTTACTATGGGAGGTGAGGTGATGGTGATGGAAACAATCAGGATGTGTCACAAAGAGGTGCCGGTGCTGGTGGTAATGGGGTGCTGGGGCGGAGGTAGCAAGGCTGTGGTTGATAGGGTTTGGATGGTGAAGATGAAAGCAGTATTGGTGAGTTGTGAGAGCTTCTCATGCAAGTAGTGGTGCTGGCCAACGGGAAGATAGCAATGTGACCTTCACAGGGGATGAAGGTGTTGGTGGCAGTGATCAGGGTGGGAGGTGAGAAAGCTGAGGAGGCCCCCGGGATGCTGGCTGTTGAAGGGGGTGGGTAAGGAGTCCAGCTGATGGCTCTAGCCCTAGGCCACCAATGTGCCAACCAAGAAGGAAACTGACTGTCATCTCCATTACAGAGACAAGGTAAAGAGCAGCTGAAGACCATGCTTGCACACTCCTAGCCTGGACTGGAAGCTGGCTGGGCCTCCCTTCCTGCACTTAGGCCCCCATCCTGTCACCCTCCAGGTCTAGGTCAATAAAACATTCAAAGTCGGTGTGGACTGTAGACTTCTTACGAGGGCCCTGGGCCTGTCCTCATGAATTGCTCACAGCCACTTCAGCTCACAAGGGTGATCAAACCTGCCTCACTTCATCCCTACCCCTCAGGCCCTCATTGTCCTGTGCCTTCAGGAGGATGAGGATGGGGGTCCCTGGGTGGCTCTTAAGTGTCTGTTGGTTTAGGCTTAGGTCATGATCTCAGGGTCCTGGGATCAAGCCCCTCATTGGGCTCTGGGCTCAGCGTGGAGTCTGCTGAGATTAACTCCTTCCCTCTCTCCCTCTGCTCTCCCCTGCTCATGGGCTCTCTCTCTCTCTATCTCACTAAAACAAAAAAATAAAATCTTAAAAAAAAAAAAAAAAGAAGAATGAGGACAAAGGACACAAGTTTCCTATAACCAGGAGGGGTTCCTCATGGAAGCCAGACTGAATGCAAATTTGGGGACCTTGCACATCTGTCCCCAGATACTGGCCACCTGCTCTTTGCTGCCTGGGGCTCTACTAGCTCTACTTCTGCTCTTCCTGTCCAGCAGAAGCCAAGACCTAGAGTGTGGAAAGAGCTAGAAATTCAGGGAATCTTGGTCAGCCAGGTGGGAATCTCCCTCCATGCCCAGAGGTCTTGGAAAAATAAAGATTTTATATTCTTTGAAATATATACAGCTATGTGGTAAATACATACAGCATAAAATGCACCATTTTACCCATTTCTAAGTGTAGTGTAGTGACCATAAGTATACTCACATTGTGGTGTAAGCATCATGACCATTCATCTCCAGAACACTTTCATCTTCCTAAACTGAAACTTTGTGTCCGTTAGAACCAACTCCCCATTACCCTTTCCCTGGTCACGGCAGTTCTATCTTCTGCATCTAAGCATTAACTGCTTTAGGTACCTTATATGAGAGGAATTCTACAGTATTTGTCCTTTTGTGTCTGGCTTATTTCATTTAGCATATTTCCAAGTTTCATCCCTGTTGCAGTCTGTCAGGATTTCTTTCTTTTCAAGACTAAATAAAATTCCATTGTTTTTACATAATTTTTGGAATGCTGGATGGCATCTGGAAGTACCGCCGCCACTTCCCCCATGATCCTCTCCTGCTATCCTATGCACAGTCCAGGTACTTGTCTTTCCTTGAGAAACTGCTACCCAGGACCAATCAGCAATACTAGAATCCAGAACCTGGGACTCCCAGACTAGACCTTTGTCCTTGGTGGTGTCATTTGTGTTCTTGGTATGCCCTATCCAAATTTTATATATATACATAAACATATATATTAATTATATAATATATAATATATATTCAAAATTTATATATTAAATATATAACATATATTTATATATTTTATATATACATTTTATATATCTATTTTATATTTATATGTAAGTATATTATTTTTATATATCTATTTTATATTTATATATAAATATATTTATATATAAATATATATTAATTATAGTAATATAATAGATACATATTCAAATGAAAGGGCATGTTTTCCCCTTAATTTCTCCATTCTCTTTCATGTACCTAACTATCTGAGAGATTGAACTCTGGAAGATTAATTGAGGATAGCCTTTAATTAGTATTTGAAATAGTGTCTATGTTCTGAAACTTATACATTTAAAAATATGATTATTAAAAATAATTTAAAGTAAAAATATAAATACAACTAAAGAATTTGGGATCCCTGGGTGGCGCAGCGGTTTGGCGCCTGCCTTTGGCCCAGGGCGCGATCCTGGAGACCTGGGATCGAATCCCACATCGGACTCCCGGTGCATGGAGCCTGCTTCTCCCTCTGCCTGTGTCTCTGACTCTCTCTCTTTCTCTCTCTCTGTGACTATCATAAATAAATAAATAGAAAAAAAATTAAAAAAAAAACAACAACTAAAGAATTTAATCAGTTGTTCAGATCAAGTCATGAGATGGAACAGTAACTGAGCAAGTTATAATTAACCATCCTTTTCTCTCCCAAAAAAATGAATGAACCCTTCCCTGGGTTTCCTGGATCACAGCACTTATTCCAAAGTGTTTTGAGTGTGTTTATTTATCTTTGCCTCTAGGCTGTGAGCAGGACAGGGACTGTGTGGAATCTATCTTTTGTAAAGGACTTAACATATACAAAGCAATTACCAGCAAGCACTAAATGAATCAATAACTTGCAACTTAATCCTTGAATGTATGGGTGAGTGGAATCTACCCCAATAAACCCAATCCAATAGTCAGTCCTGGGGCTCTACTTGCAGAATTTATCCCAAAGTCAATCAACTTCACCACCTCTGCTGCGATGACCCCGGTCTGCTCTTCCTGATACTCTATCACCCCCTCGCTGGCCTCCCAGTGTCCATTCACTCCAGTCTGTTCTCTACACAGCAGCCAGAGTGATCTTTTAAACATCAAATCCTTTGCTAAAATATGCTAGTTTTTCTATTGGATGGTAGGTTTACAGGTCCTTACTGCACTGAAATATATGCATATGTATGTAAGGAATACACAAAAAGGGCTACACATGGACCAATCATGAGACTATTATGAAGCAAGAATTTAACCTAATTCTGTGCATCAGAAGTCCAAAAAAGTACATAAGCAAATAAATCAATGCAAATCCGATCCCAACTCTTCAGCTTCCCATCACATGTAGAATAAAGCTGGGAGTTGCTGCCTACAGGACCCTCTTCCTCCTGGCCCCTATGAATCTGTCCAAACTCCCTCCTGCAACCTCCCATCCCCAGCTCTAGCTATTAGGACTTTCTTGTTTTGCAAACACACTAAGCAAGCTCCTGCTACAGCATGTTTGCACTTGTTCTTTCATCAGATTTCATGTGATTTTTTCCTTTGTTTGGGTCCCTGATGATTCATCACCTTCTTAGAGGTCTAGACCATCCCTTTCATGTTCCTGCTGGTTTCCTTTTCTTCAAGGACATAGCACTGCCTAGGATTACACTATATACTTATTAATATAGCCAAGATGTTTTTGTCTGTCTCCCTGGCTGAACCATAAGCACCACAAAGCAGGGATTTCTTTTCTTGTTCATGAGTGCCTAGAACAGTACTGGGCACTGGACAGATACCCGACACATACTTGCTGAATGAGTAGACAGGTGGATAATAGAAGTGCCTGAAGGACAGTCAGAGGTTGGGTAAGTAAATGAATGAATGAGCATACAGGAAGTGGGAGTGGTCAGAACAGGCTTCATGGAAGGAGCTCTCGGTCAGGGACAGAGTCAGGGGGGCATAAAAGGGAAGAGCAGGAGCTGAGGCAGGGAAGCCGGAAAATGCAAGGCAGGCCATAAAGCTACCCAGGGCAGCTGTTGCCAAGCCTGCCAGACTCCCAAGCCAGCTCTGTCTCCCAGCCTTCAGAGAAGATGGGCCCTGCCGTGTCCCAGAAATATCCTAATAGGCGTGCAGTGACTAATGGTGAAGGACAGTAATAGTTGGTCACAAGGAACTGTCCCTGGTGTTGAAGGAAGATCCAAAAGGAGACTAGTTCTTCTGGGGCAACTCTGCTTCTGCAAATCGCCTTCATCTACTCACTCTCTCACCGAGCTGTTCCCAGAGGAGGCCTCAGAGGGCAGAAGTTCCCGTCTTCCCACAATACCATCCCTAGTGCAGCTCCACCAGACAGCCCCAGCCCTGTGAGGGGAAAACATGCCTCACAATGCCCTGGGGGCCTGACTGACCTGCCTTCAGCACCACTGGTCCTCCCCCCAACACACCACTGCCTCACAGCAACCCTCCTGGAAAAGGCCATGGCCAGGCTTAGAGTTGAGAAACCCCGAATGAGCAGAACTAGAAATGCCCAGGCCCTGAATGCAGAGACAAGGGAAGACTGTCCTGGTGCTGGCTCGGCAAGAATTTCAAGGTTCATAACCCAGATGTTTGGGTGACCTGGCTTGCTTAGCAGTAAAATTACTGCATGATATTTGTACATTCATTCATTCATTCAGCAATTACTGGAATGCAAACCATGCCAGGCTCTGTTTCAGACACTCCAGCTACAAAAGACAAAAATCCTTGTCCTTATGGAGCTTAATAATTAATAAACAAGATAAGTAAGGCACGTTGCACATTGATGGTGATGAAAGCCACAGAGGAAAACACGACAGCAAAGGAGGGAGCTCATAGCTGGGGCAGTGATTTAAATAGGTATGGCCAGGAAGACCTCATCTATAGATAGCACAATGGTGGGGGTGGTGAAAAAGGAGCTGGCTTTTGGAGATTTACTTTGGAGGTAGAGCAGAGTTGTTTATAGGGCACGCACGATACGTGAGGGAAGCATCGAGGATGGCTCCAAGTCTTTTGGCCTGGGCATCCAGGAAGATGAGCCGACCACAGATGCACATGTTGGGGGTAGTGGAGGAGTGTATTTGGAAGCTTGGTTTTGGAGATATTAAATCTGAGATGCCTTTAGACACCCAAGTGCAGATTGCAGGTAGGCAGTTGGGTAAATGAATCTGGAATTCAGGGAGGAGCACAAGAGACATGCTGGTGTCTGTCCACAGGTTACATATGACACAGTAGCAGAGGCTGTTCCTGGTGCTCACCTGACTGGGGGTATAAAGCACAGCTAGGCCACAACCCCATGCTCTTCTGACATGGCAGGGATCCCATTCCATGCAGCTGCCAGGACCACTAGCTTTGGATATCCGCCCACCCGCATTCTCATCTCATTTACACCCTGCTTATTTATTGCTTGAAGAAAAACTCAAAGTGAAAGCAGCCTGGCCAAGTTGCTTTTGCCTTGGTCTAGATTAGCCCATCACCTCCTTCCTACACACACATCACTTATACATTCTGGGAGCTCTTGGAAAACCCTCAGAGGCGACCCACACAAGCCCATCCATGTTGGCTTTACAGACATCACCAGTACTATCGTGCTTAAGACTGCACTCATACTTGTGGGGCTTCTAGGTTCACCTCGCCCTTCCCATCCCTACCCATGAGCCCCAGATCCCAGGCCAGAATAGCCTATACCCATTCATACTGACTGAGCACTTTCATGTCCTGAACTGGATCAGGTCCAGATGGAAGATGGCCCCTGTGCCTCCAGGGAGCTTAGTTTGTTGGAAGTTAAAGAACAAGTACAGCTAGGGTGAAAGGAACCTGTAAAGGTAAGTTCAGGGAGCTCTACAAACAGAGGGAAGGGTCAACTACAGCAGCCTGGTATATCAGGGAAGACTTCCTGGAGGAAGCAACTCTGTGTGTGTGTGTGTTTTAAAGATTTTATTTCACAGAGGAGAGAGCACAAGCATGGAGAGTGGCAGATAGAGGGAGAGGGAGAAGCAGTCTCCCCACTGACCAGGGAGCCCGATATAGAGCTCGATCCCAGGACCCTGGGATCACAACCAGAGCTGAAGGCAGACACCTAACTGGCTGAGTCACCCAGGTGTCCCGCAACTGTTTTTAAAAGTGAGCCAGGCAGGGGCACTGGGTGGCTCAGTCGGTTGGGCTTGAGTAGTTATCTCAGGGTTGTGAGATCAAGGCCCATATTGGGCTCTGCACTCAGCCCAGAGTCTGTTTGGGTTTCTCTCTCCCTCTTCCCTGCTCTCACTTTCTCTCTCTCTCTCTCTCTCAAATAAATAAATAAATAAATAAATCTTTAAATAAATAAACGAATAAATAAATAAATAATAAGTGAACCAGGGAGTAGAGGAGAGCGTGTGGCTGGGGGAAGAGGGCATTCTAAGCCAAACCACTATGATGGGAGAGCTAAGGAAGGGACAAACAGACTGCAAATACATATACAGTTAATCCCAGTGTGCCAGGGCAGAGACATAAGATGGTGAGGGTGGGGCATCTGCCTAAGGACCTGGAACAGGAATCCAGGATTATATTACCAGAAGGGAAGGTGGGCAGGGGCAGGCCTTGATTCACTGGACGTGGCCTCAAAGCCTGTGGGAGGTCTAAGGACCACACAGAACACAAACTCATGAAGAACCTGATAGAAATCTCAAGGCGGGCTAAACTCAGATGGATTGAATTCATAGTGTCTGGACCCAGGAATTCTTATTATTTTCACAAGCATCTCAGGTGGTTCCAATGTACCACACAGAAAATCAACACACAGAGCTCTTCTGCCTCTCCAGCTCTACCCCCAGTGACAGAGGACAGGTTTTCAGGGCCTGAAAGGCAGAGAATGGTTCATAGTCATGGATACACTTATATAAACCCTCCCAGGGCATCCCTGGGTGGCTCAGCAGTTTGGCACCTGCCTTCAGCCCAGGGCATGATCCTGGAGTCCCAGGATCGAGTCCCACGTCAAGCTCCTTGCATGGAGCCTCCCTCTGGTGCCTGCTTCTCCCTCTGCCTGTGTCCCTGCCTCTCTCTGTCTCTGTCTCTCTCTCTCTCTCATGTATAAATGAATAAAATCTTAAAAAAAAAAAAAAAAAAAAAAAACCCTCCCAGACAAACCCAGGGAGTTCTGGGAATCACAGATGAGGAAAGCAAGAGAGAAGGAAGTTTTAGCAGGAGGCAGAGGAGCTTTGTTTGTGGGTATTTTGGGGGGCAGTGTAGGAAGTCTTATGTAGGTACCCAGGAAACAATCCTTAGCCCCCTCTTCCTGGGCCTCAAGGACAGGAGGCAAAGAACCAAGGAAGCCACCTTTTATTCCACTGCCAGTAAGTTCCAGCTACTGCACAAGTGATACAAGTTCTTCAGCATGGCTGGGTCAGTGCTGTCCTACAACTTTCTGCAACGATGAAAAAGTTTGCCCACAATGTCCAGTACAGTAGCCACTAACCACTTTTTGGTTACTGAGCACTTGAAATGTGGCTAGGACAGCAGAGGAAATGAATTTTTAATTTAACTTAATTTAAATTCAAATGTCGCATTTGGCTTGTGGCTACTGAATTGGACAGCGCACTCTAGGCCCTGGACTCGTCCTGGGGCAGTTTGGTTCAAAAGCCAATTCTGGAGAAAGTGGCAGAAAGAGCCCTTGGGATCACCACAAGCCCTCTCCCAGAGAGAAACAGCAGCCCTGCTGTCAAGGGGGCAAACCTCACAGCGGGGGGACACCACGGGCACGCCGGATAAGGTTGGCCAGCCATTTGGCCAGGCCGCCTGTGCTGGGCTCCTCGATGTGGAAGGTTCGTGTAAGGAGATTGTAGAAGGAACCATAGCACACAGCCACCACTGTGCACGTGAGGCAGATGACGTTGTAGGGCATGCTGAAGTCCGGTGTGGGCAGGTTCACCAGCAGCGGCTCAGTGTAGAGGCGCACGAAGTAGCTAGAGCTATCGGAGACCGGGTACCTGGGGTCAGGAAGGACAGGTGAGTGAGGCAGGACCGGATGCTCCTCCCCATCTCACCTTGTCCCCACTCCTGGCAGAGCTGGATACACAGAGCTAAAGGTCTACAAAGCCTTCTCAGGCTCAAAAGACATCTTTTTGACAGAAGACATCTCAGGTTGACACAGAAACACAGAAGATGACAAATAAACTTGATCAAAGGAGAACTACCTTGTGCTGAGGGTGGGGAACAGGGCCCTGCCTTTGCTAGGCTGCTTCTTCCTTAGCCTCTGGTCTCAGCCTCAAGGCTGTCTCCTCAGAGAAGCCTTCCTGGATAACCCACTCGATTACTCCCCAGTACCCGATCCCATTACTCTAGGACCAGAATCTCCCCTCCAGCCTCTTAACATGAGCAGGGCAGGGGTGAGACTGCTTTGTGTCCTGTTATACATCCGGTGCTCTCTGAGGGAACTGGCATTTGATTCGATTTGATGTGACTCAATTAAATATTCATTAAGAGAAATAATGAGTAAAGGCAGGTTCTAAGTATAGTCACCTATTTCTTCTTCTAGAAGCACTTCACAATCATTTCATAGGGTCAGAATAAATATTCTAGACCACTAGGATTTCTACTGGGATTGAGTTAACTCTGTACATTGTTTTAGAAGAGGCGACATCAAAAAAAAAAAAAAAAAAAAGAAGAGGCGACATCCATCCCTGACCTGGCTTGCAGGAATCTGGTCACCTGTGTAGATGCCCACCCCAAAGCAGACCGGCTAAGGCCACACTTACAGGGACTTGAAGAGGGGACTCTCCTCCCAGTCCACGGGCTTGGCTGCCACCATGCTGGGCACGAGGGCACTGAGGACAGATGGGCTGTGGAGAAGCAGACATGCATTCCGAGTATGTGGCTCCTCCCTACCCTCACCTCCGGGGCCAGCAGCCCAGTGGGTGGGTCAGGAGGCTGGGGGCAGTCTGTGAGGGGAGCTCACCTCACATAGAAGCCATGGTTGGGGTCCGGGGTGTACTCAGTCCACTTAAGCAGCGCCCGCTCAAACTGAATGGAGACCTTAGTGGCCGAGTTGGCGGGCAGCTGAATCAGCATCTCCAGGAGGTGTGGCTGCAACCGGTCCTGTGCGGGCTGGTAGTGGACGTAACCTGGGGAAAGGTAAGTGTCACCCACACCTCCTTGCTGGGGTCCAACGATCTGTACTCTTGTCCCTGCCTCTTGAGACCTTCAGCTCTGGATCACAGAAGCCAGGCAGGCTCAGGGAGGGGAGGAGGGTCTTGGAAAAGGGAGATGATGTGTCCAGGGTGGCTGTCCCAGGGCATGTCCAACCTAATTAATCCTCACATCACTCAAACTGGGGCGCCTGACAGCAGGCACCTGTGATGCAACAAGGTCACAGAGTCACCTGGAAGTTTCCTGGCCAAAATGTGGAACCTGAATCTAAGCGAGTTTCTATATCTAAAGGCCAACACACAAGAAGTGCAGAGGAGGGAGGGGTCGTGTTAAACACAGGCCCAAGGACAGATTCAGAATACAGAACCTTCCACACAACAGATGACCAAGCTCCTCCAGCAAGCAGATTAAAAAAAAAAAAAAAAAAAAATAGTGAGAACTGTTATAGATTAAGTCACACTTAAGAGCAAACACCTCAGGGATCCCTGGGTGGCGCAGCAGTTTGGCGCCTGCCTTTGGCCCAGGGCGCGATCCTGGAGACCCGGGATCGAATCCCACATCGGGCTCCCGGTGCATGGAGCCTGCTTCTCCCTTTGCCTGTGTCTCTGCCTCTCTCTCTCTCTCTCTCTCTCTCTCTGTGACTATCATAAATAAATAAAAATTAAAAAAAAAAAAAGAGCAAACACCTCAATACAAGATGTTAATAATAAGGAAACTGAGTGGCAGGAGAGGGAACTCTGAGAGTACATGGGAACTCTGCTTTCTGCTGTTTTTCTCTAAACCTAAAATTGCTCTAAGAAAATGAAGAGAGAGAAACTTGAGAGCTTATCAAGCAAACGCTATGTGAGGACCCTGTTTAGATTGTAACTCAAATAAACCAACTACTAAAGTGTTATTTTTAACACCACTAGAGACAACGGGCATGAGAAGGACAGGTGGTATTAGAAACGTAGACTGAAGCATTTAAAGGCAGATCTGGTATCTAGGATCAGTTTTAAGATACTCTAGCAGAAAAATAACAAAACCGAAAAACGAAACAAGGGCAGACATGAAACAAGAGCCAGGAGGAGCCCGAGCTGCTGGCACTGCAGGCTGGGGGCGTGGGAGTGTGTCATGCTCTTCCCCATGGGTGTGTTTGACACTTTCCAGGGCAAAAGGTTAAAAAACAAAACAGAAAAGCCTACAAAATACAGGGGTAACATGTGTGAAGAGATTCTGGAGGGGATACAAATAGTAGTAAAACAGCCCCAGGTTTGAAAATGCAGGTGATGACAGGGGTGGTCACAGACAGTAAGTCTGGGTGTTTGGGACGTGCAAGAACCTCCTCCTCAGAACTCTTCTGTGTTAAGTCTCCCTCCACTCCAAACAACAAGGGCTTTGGTGCTAGGCCTGCCACCCGACAGAAAGCACGCAGTAAACATTAGCTCCTCTTCAGAAAAGGAATAGAAAAAAAAAAATAAAGATTTAAAACAATGTCTCTTTACCCTGCCCAAGGAGGCAAAAAACATCTACTCCAGTTTTCTCTATTTTCTTTCTGATACCGTTTTCTTGCTGCTAACCCATTCTCCACTACAGGCCTACAAATCCACACAAAAGGACATGCCCAGGGCCCCGGGGAAAATGGAACAAGGAAGTAAAAAGATCAGGAAACTGCTGCCCTTGTGAAGTCCTATTAAGAATCACCAGTTCTATATGGTTTCATTACTTTTGCCTAAAAAATTACTTCCAGATCTGGCATGGTGAGGCTACCCTTTCCACGTTTCAAAGTCTCTGTGCCTGGATGGTGTTTCTGAGGTACTTGAGGAATCACTCTGAGAAGTAAAGGTCTGGGGGACGTCAAGGTAGAGCAGGATGGGATCGGGGAGGTGCCAGGGGCCTGGGGTCATCTCTCACTTGGCTTGTTCTCCTTGCCCTTGGAGGTGATGGTGAGGGTGTGCACATAGAGCCGCAGGTACCAGGGCACTGTGTCCAGCACCAGCACAGGGAAGGCGCGGTATGGGTGAGTATTGTATAGCAGCGTGTTCAGCTCCCCATTCTGCAGCCCGTAGCCACTCACATATCGCTGGGCATGCAGGAAGGGTACTGGAGGGGCCTCTGCAAAGATAAGTTCATGGTTAAGAGCTACTAAAGGAAAGGGTCAGTGCTCACCCCCCACATCCCCGGCCATTTGCAGGGTCCCACAGCGAGGGAGGAGACAGGGAAGAGCTTTGCCATCAGAACTCAGAAGCCTGCATCCCGGAACCATCCTTGTCTTTCCAGCCCAGGGCATGATGGAATTACTATCACTTACTAAGTACTTACATGCACCGAGCTCTGTGCACCTCCCAACCCAAACCAGTGACTGTCTACACTTTTCCTCGGTAACACTGAAAGCTCTTTAGCCCAGTGCCCTGGCGGCCCATCCGCACCTACCATTCTCTGGAGGGCTCTTCCACTTGAACTGGAGGTTGAGGTTACGGGAGTTGTTGATCACAGCTGTGTCAAGCAAGTCATAAACGGCGTAGGTCTTCTGGGTACCGAGGGTGACGTCCTGGTACGTGGTGGTTGGGGTTGGGTGAACCTCCAATGTCTCATTGTCCTGGTGGCACAAGGGCAGGACTGAGAAGTGAGCAGAGGCGCAGGCTGGTTTTGGGTGGAGGGAGGGCGATTGTGACTGAGACCTTGGTACCTGGTTATAGCTGGTGACGTCCACATAGACTCGGCTCTCCGAAGCCAGGGGACAGGGCTCTGTAAGGGTTCGAGAGAACATCCGGAAGAGGGACCAGTCTGAGGAGCAGAGAGGAGGGTTGAGTGGGGGTGAGGACTAGGCCTAGTCTGCATAGACAGGGCGGGACCAGTGACGGTAAGTAGCCAGTGGGTTGCCAAGGCAGCCTACCTTTCTTCCCCTGTCCTGTGACAAAGGCGTCATATACGACAGACAGGGTCTGCCTCAGCTCCCAGGAGATGCTGGTACAGCGTGCATTCTACCACGAGGGCCAGACAGCAGCAGTCAGCACACATCACTCCCTACCCCGAGCCCCCAGAGCCTCAGGGACTCCTGCCCGGACCCCATCCCTTGTCTATCATGTATCTTCCCACCCATCAATTTACTACCATTCACTACTGAGCACTTGACCCTATGCCAGTGGCATTACACGTACCAGTTGGATAAACCGCCACCAACACCCATAGGAACTGATAACTACTATTACTCTCATGTGACAGACGAGGAAATCAAGCTCAGGGAAATGAAATGATTTGCTCAAGGTCAAGCTGGCTGAGTGACTTACCTGGTAGTTGCATGCACAGCTATTGTTCTTAACCGCTATGCTCCATGACAAAGATTTACTGAACGCTTGCCAGGCAACCACTCAGTTTCCTTGGTGTGTGGCCAATGCCCCAAATGATCATCAGCACAGCTAAGACTTACTGCTAGCTCAGCCCGCAAGACACACTAGGCTACGTGCTTTATCTGCATGTTCCCTTGGAGCCCCTGGATAGCGCCCACCCCTGTTCCCCATGACTTACTCTGCAAACAGGACGAATATGCACTGCCTGGGAGTGGTAGCTTGTGTGGAATAAGCGATCAGCCTTCAACAGCACAGACAGGCCTGCCTGGAGGAAGCAGGAAGAGGTGAAAGGTTGGTGCCCTACACTGTGGGACACCTGCACAGGGGGCAGAGGTGAACGGTAAACACACCCTGGTGGTCAGGTGGTGAAGGAGCACGCACCAACCCCACTGTCCAGAGCTCCCACACATCCAGAGCACTCTGGCCTCACCTTGGAACTACAGGGCAAGAGCTTCTTCCACGGGGTGAGGTTCTCAGTGCAGACCACCTCTCGTGGCAGCACCGCGTAGCGTAGGAAATAATGATCAGTGCCTGGGCAAGACACAAGTCTGTCTGGGGTGGGCCCTGTGGCCCAACTCTTCAGGACCCACACTCCAGAGATGGGGTAACCCCCTCCTACTGGCCATGCAACTCTCCAGTACCACCACCCTAACAGTCCCAGCTTGGGTTGGGACCCCTCCTCTCCCTGGAAGGCAACACAGAGACAGCACAGTCTCAGGAAGCCTTCCTCTGGGGCCTGCATACCCAGGATCCAGCCCAGTTGAAGAAGGAGGAAGCTGAAGAGAAAGGAGGCAAAAGTTGGGGCAAGAAGAAGAAGGAGAGGGCCACAGGGCTATCTCACCATTAGCCAGCCCCAGGGGTTTGAAGGAGGCAGTAGGAGTGACCGTGTTGGTAGAGTCGATGAAGTTCAAGGAGGCACAGAAGATCCCCGAGAGGACATTACTGAGCTCCTTCCAAGATTTATCCACGCTGGATGGAGACAAAAACCCACTTACTATCATGAGGCTCCCTCCCTCCAAGCCTGCACTTGGCTACTGAACCAAAAAACTGACCAGCTAATGGAGCTACCATGGTACCACTGCCCTGCTCAGTTGCCTCCTGAGTCTTGCCCTACCCACCCTTTCTTCCTCACTCTCTTCTGGACATCCCAGCAGCCCCACAGGTCTCTACTACTCAGGTGACTCTTCCTCTCGCCTGGGAATGCCCTACTCACCCCTCTCTGCCCACCTTCAAAGAGGTTACCTCCTCCAGAAAGTCTTTCCTGCCCTCTACAACCACAGTTCCCTCCTGTGCTGCCAAGGTTCCGACTACCTGAGCCTCTCACGAGGTCCCTCCAGGGACATGGCTAGGTAGTGGCATCTTGTTCTAAGCATCTTTTCTCAGCTAGGCTGTGACCAACCAGGGGAGATGGAACAAGTCTGGGTCTCCTAGGTATATCCCACAACACCATGTAAAGTGCCCCACATTTTCAGAGGCTGAGATTAGCCCGCTGATCCACCATGAGGTGTGCCCAGCTAGACAAACCCACATACTTCCCTGCGAACACCCTGGGAATGCAAGTAAGTCCTGGTTCCACCCTCAGAGTAGGAAGTCCTACATCCATAAAGGCTTACTGAACAACGGAAAACAACCATTCTAGGACCCTACAAAAACATCGAATTAAATTAGAAAGAGAAATGTCACAATAGATTTGCTCTCCATATCAATAACAAAAAGCATAAAACCAAAATTCTAAACACCAGCTCCACATCACAGGCAATTATGAGCTGGGGGGGAAGACAGTGACAACAAGGCAGATGGGGGTAAAAAAGCAAAAGAGCCAAAGTTCAGGCAAGAAAGAAAAGCAAATCTGGAAGTCAGGGCTTGTGCCTCATTTGATATCATCTTAGTGTTGTCCTGGGATTTTTCAATAATCTGCTATTCAGAGCTTTTCAATTGCTCTAATCATTAAGCCTGAAAGGTCTACCCAGGGACACCTGGGTGGCTTAGCGGTTGAGTGTCTGCCTTCAGCTCAAGGCCTGATCCCAGGATCCGGGATGGAGTCCTGCATCAGGCTCCCTATAGGGAGCCTGCTTCTCCCTCTGCCTGTGTCTCTGCCTCTCTCTCTGTGTCTCTCATGAATAAATAAATCTTAAAAAAATAAATAAAGCAAGCCTACACAAGCCATAATCACATTTCATTTGGTGTGCACAACACTGACCCATATAGCATTTCTTACATTTTGAAATTACTTACTGATATCCATATTTGCCAATTACCACACTAAAATCCAGATTTCTGGCATCTCTTGAAAATGGGAGTATCTGACAACAGTTAAGCCTCTATTCCCACATGGCAACAATCCACTAGGGGTGAGTGGCAGCTGTCCTCTCAAGCTCTCTAGCCCGCTACCGTCTCCACCACTCCCTATCCCATTCCCCTCTTTAAAATCATGCTTATGATACTGACTTCTCATAGTGAGATTAAGAGGAAATTGTGGTACAACAGTAGTACCTAAACCTGTCCCTCTCCCAAACAAGACCTATTCCTCTAATGGGGAGATCTGGGATCCTGTGGGCCAATTCTAGCCCACAGAGGTTTTGTTTGGCCTTCATGGTCCCATCATCATCATTATCATTATTATTATTATTACATGAGTGAATGTCTTTTTATTTTTTAAAAGGTTGTATTTACATATTCATGAGACGGAGAGAGAGAGGCAGAGACACAGGCAGAGGGAGAAGCAGGCTACGGGGGGCGGGGAACCTGATGCGGGACTCGATCCCAGGACCCCGGGATCATGCCCTGAGCCGAAGGCAGATGCTCAACCACTGATCCACCCAGGCGCCCCTGAGTGAAATGTCTTTTAAAAGATTACCCAATTTGCCACAGACTTCTACTGTCTTACACCCAAATGAGCTTCAAATTATTTATCTGTCTGTAGATACATGCAGGTGCTACCTCAGGTCTGAAAGTATTAGGGGAAGCGAAAAACATCAATGTAAGGAATGCCACCGGGTGGTAATGTCATTTCTCACTTCCGATGCCCCCATGGAGTCGCTGTCTGCTGGAACTGCTGCCCCCCCTCCCCAAGGAGCAGTGGCAGGATGACAACGCCGGCCACTGCCACATTCCCTCCGTGACCTGCAACAGGCCCCAGGGCGGGCACTCACTCCGTGACGGTGTCTTGGAACCAGACCCAGAGCTCTGCACCTGATGGGGCCTGCAGGAAGGGTGGCCCCCAGTACCGAGTCCTCCAGAAGCCTTGAGTGAATGACAAGTGCAGCTCTCGTAGAGAATACTTGGAGATCAACTGCCCCAGGGCCTTGGGAAATAGCCTATAATGAGACACTGGGAAAAGGGGAGCAGGTGAGGGATGATCCTGGAGGACGGGTTCTCAATAACTATCCCATCTTTCCCCGCAGAGCCAGTTTGTCGGGCTCCAAGCCCCGGGGCCAGAGCCCCTCTCAGGTACCAGCCTCCACCGCCCAGGGCTGGCCTCCAGCCCGCCTCCCAGCAGGAGCCACCGAGGAGATGCCGCATCCTCCGACCTTCTTCTCGCTGCAGGTCCGAATCCCAGCGCGTGCGGAACTGGAATGTGGCGGCTACGTCCCCGGAAGGCAGCGGGGTGATAACGAGCTCCTCCCGCAGCGTATCTCGTGGGGGCTGTGCTCGGCCCCCGTCCACCAGCCCCAGGAGCAGCAGCGCGAGCCACACGAGCCGCAAGCGGGCCGCCGCCATGCCTGCGGCTGCTTCCGCCCGCCCGTGGTGCCCGCCCCCACGAAAGCCGACGTCCAATAGGAAGAGCGCACGAGAAATGACTTCCGGTGCCATCCGGGAAGCCGGGGCGAGGCTCCCGGAGCGGCGGCCACCTGGGTCCTTTGGGGCTGGTGGGTGTGAGGGGGCGCGGGGGGCGCGGGGGGCGCGGGGGGCGGGGGGTTTATGGCAGGACCGAGGGCCGGACCGAGGACTCTCCACTTGGGGGTATTCCTATGCATTAGAATGCGCTTAATAGGGACGCCTGGGTGGCTCAGCCGTCGGGGCGTCTGCCTTGGGCTCTGGGCGTGAGCCCGGGTTCTGGGTTCGAGTCCCGGGTTCGAGTCCCGCGTCGGGCTCCCTGCAGGGAGCCTGCTTCTCCCTCTGCCTGTGTCTCTGCCTCTCTCTACGTCTCTCATGAATGAATAAATAAAATCTTTTTTTTTTTAAGTGCTTAATACCGACTGCCGCCGTGCCAATGTGGTAATTGAAACAAGACTGGAAAAAGGAAAACAGGAAAAAGACTGAAAACGTGTTTTGCGAGGTCACATGGCAGGGCTGGTGGGTTTCACTCCCACAGTTTCTGATGTGTCCGTTTGCTCAGTCCTAAGCCTGCTGCAGAGCTTTCCTGTAAAACCCTCAAATAACTGGCCCCTTTATTAGGGGGAAAAAAATGTCACACGTACAACAAAGTTGAATGAACACCTGTTACAATGAACACCTATTTCCCCATCACTTCCTGCATTAACATTTTACTATACTTGCTTTATCACAGACTGGTCTGTTAAGTCCCTCAATTCCTCGGATGTCTCCAGGTAAACTGCAGACATAAGTACTCCTCTCCCCTAGATATTTCAGCATGTATGTCATTAAATAAAGCTTAATGTTTGTTTACGTTTTGGTGTAAAATTCACGGACGATGAAATGCACAACTCCGAAGTGCATATTCACGGAGTCTGACAAAAAAGCATACACCACACACAAGTTTGTGTAACCCAAAGTTCTGTCGATTTATAGAGCATTCTTAAAACCCCAGAAATTTGGTTAATGCCCCTTGCCAGCCAATCCCTGTCCCCCTACCTTCCAGAGGCAACCACTATTCTGATTTTTCTCCACAAAATACATGAGTCTGTTCTAGAAGTTCATGTCAGTGAAACCATCATATGGTATGTTATTTTCTCGTGTAAGATTTCTTGCATAGGAAGAATGTTTCTGAGAATCATCCCTGTTCTTGTGTGTATCAGCAGTTTCTTTTTATTGCTGTGTGGTTTCATATTATATGAATATACCTTAGTTTATCCATTCTCCTGGGGATGAACACCTGAACTCTTTCAAGTCTTTAGCTGTTATGAAGTAGGTGGCCATAGGAGTTATTTTGTAGATGTATATTTCCTTTGAGTGAATATTTAGGAGTGGTCAAAGACTAGATAATTCTTAACTTTTAAAGTAACTGCAAGATCTTTTTCCAAAATGTATCACTTTATACTTGCACCAACAATATATGAGAGTTCTGGTTAATCCACATCCTGCTCAACATTTGTTTTTTTAATTTGGCGGGGGCGGGGGGGGGGGTGGACTTTAGCTTTAGCCTTATGGTATATGTAGTGGTATCTTATTGTGTGTGGCTTTATTTTGCATTTCCCTGGTCCCAAATGATGTTGAGCATCTTTTCATATGCTTTGTGGCCATACATATGTTTTCTCTTGTGAAGAGTTTGTTAAATTCTTTTTGCACCCCCCACCTTTTGTATTGGCTTGTTTGCCTTTTTACTACTCAGTTGTAGGAGTTCCAAAGTTAAATTACTGCTTTGGTTTTTCTGGGTGCCCTATGAGGACACACTCATGAAGGATTTTGCTCAGTCTCTTGCTTACAACCATGCTTCTACTTAAGAGCCAAATTTGATGGTGGACAGATCTGCCTAGATATACCCCAACCAACCAGAAAGGGGATGTCAAAAAGATATCTCTATGTCATTAGGCCCTCATCCTACTTCCATCTAGTGTTCTTCTCCCGCTACACATGGAATAGAGGCTATGAGTTTAGAGGTCGGACAAATCCCCACACCAGCTTTTAATCCACCGGAGCATGAACAACCTAGTGTCACTTTTCTTCTGTAAAATGGATAAGCCTACTTTCAGGGTTGGTGTTAAAGACTAGAAATTATGTATATGCAGGACATAGAATGTAGTGAATGTTTAATAATATTGACTGTCATTTACTCAAACAATTCTTTGATGTAGGGTCTATGATCTCTTGTTTTACAGATAAGAAAATAGGTACAGAAACCAAGATATTGCCTAAGATCATAGTGAGTCATGAAGCCAGAACTAGAGTTCACACCATCAAACTCAAACAAAACAAAAACCAAAAGAGGAGCTGCCATCATTATGATTATTTTATATTCTATGCTTTCTCTCCTTTTGAAATTGCCTCTCCCCATCATTCAAGACCCGCCACCTCCAGGAGACTTACCTTCTCTTCTCTAGTGTTACAGTCTTCTGTGCACTTCTGCTACAGCCTGTGTTCTATTTCCATTATCTGTGGCCCCATGTGCTCCTGAAAGAGCTCTTGGTCACCTTAGTATTCCTGTTACCTAAGCAAGAAGGCTAGTATACAGTAGGTGCTCAGCAATGTCTGAACAAACAAGTCACAGCACAGTTCATAGTGTCCCCACACTGCCACACTATTCAGTGTCAAGTTCTGTGCATTCTTTAGGGACTGCTAGAGGGTGCACCTTCCAGGGAATCTTTCCCCAAGTTGTGATCCTTCCTATTTCCTCCACACCATAGGATTCTACAGGATGAGACTGTCTTTATCCCTCCTCCCCAGAGTCTGTGATAAGTCTGTGCAGAAGACAGAAGAAGCCACACTGCGGCTTGGAGACAAAGCTGGGCTGCATGCTTTGGAGCTGGCTCCAAATCATCCTCTCCTCTCTGGGGCACCGTGTGGCCTCAAGATACAGTCAGTTGGAGATGCTGGCTCTGAAGGCTGGCCAAACCCCTGTGGTTTGGCAGGAGAAGAGATCATTGTCCAAGCAGGAAGTGGTCTTGGGTCTCAGCTGACCCTAGACTTTTCCAGGCAGGGCTGGGGCTCATAGCAGCCGAACTGGAGGCTCCCCGCAGGCTCACACACAATTCTGCCTCTCTGGAAGACTAGAGATCCCTGTCCCCAGGCAGGCTCCCTGCCCCAAACCCCACAAATCTTAGCATCACGTGCCTGGAGTACTAAGAGATTTCTTGACATACTGACAGCAACCAAGTTAGTCTAGCTTCCCATCATTTGCCCTGGAGGGAGCAGGGTGATCCTGGGAGCTGAGAAGCCTTGTATAGCAGAGCCATAGAGCTCACAGGCTGCAGCCCAGGAGAAGGCTCAGCCACAGTCAGGTGGTTGAGCTTTGCTACTCCAAAGGAAGGGAGAGCGCAAAAGGACAGAGACCATATCTTTTGTGTGCAGCAAAGTCATAAGCAATCCAGAAAAACTGGAAAATTTCACATGAGACTAGCCCCAGCCCAGTTTAGTAGATGATCTCAACTTGGACACAGAGGCTTTTAGACAAAAGGAACACAAAACTCCCACAAGTTTCTCACTAGCGCTGGGAAAAAGCACTTAAGAGCTGTCACTTACAAAGGTCTCCTGCAGGGGTGAAAGCAGGCTGGTACCATGGGAAGACTGCAGGCCCGTCACTCACTCAGCCTGGATAGTACAAAGAGCTTTGGGATTTAGGCTGAAGGCCACTGAGCCCATGGGTGGCTTTGATGTCTGAAGGGAGGTGGAGGGGCTTATTTCTTCTGATGTGAGAAATGACTTGATGCCCCTTATGGCTGGGTCCTAGAACCCTCCTTACTCCTTCCACTCCCCTTCTCTCCCTGAGCACATTCACTCACTTACCACCTACACAGTGGTATCTCTATTTATCTTCCCAGCCTAATCCTCTCTAAATCCAACACTCATGGGTCTGATTTCATACCCAACATAACCTCCCGCAGGTCTTGAAAGCACCTCAAGCTCACCATGGCCAAAAACAAATTTATGACCTTCTCTCCAAACCTGGTTCTTCCCCACACTCTCCATCTGGGTGAATAACCCTCTATATCATCCTATTGCAAGGGAGAAACAATTGTGGCACCCTTGACCTCTTCCTCTCTCACCTACTGCTCAAATCTTTTGGAATCTGTCTCCTAAATATCTCTTCATTCCTTCCACCTTTCTATATCCCATCCACCTCCACCCTAGTCCTGTTACCCACTATGTAGTATGTGGCAGTGATCAACAATCACCTATCACCTCCTGGATTCCAGGCATCCACTCTGGTGCTTTCCAGTCAGCACTCCACTGAGGAGGTTCTCACCCTGCTCCCTTCACTCCCCTCTAGTTGACTCCTAATTATCCTTTAGGCCTCAGCTCAGATGCCACTTCCTCAAAGAAATGCCCCCCACTCCCCTGACTGCTCTTAATAGGCTATTAACCTCTTCCTAGAACTGGTCATTATTGCAGTTTTACATCTGGGCCCCCACTAGACTAGACTCCCATAAAAGCAGCACTGTGTCTTTTTTTTTTCCCGCTCTACATTCCATCTTCAGTGTCTTACACATGTTAAACACTGACATTTAATAAATATTTGTTGAATGAATGTCATTTATTTTTTATACCCTGCCTCAACCCAGTCAAGCTAATCACTACCATTATCTTTTTGTTAGATGTCTGTCCTGAGCCTGTCCTCCTCCAGTATATTCTCTACAATGGCCAGAATTACCTTTTTAACAAGCAAATCCAACCACTTGTAATCCTTCATTACTCCCCATAAAGTTCAGATTCATTAATGTGGCCTCTAACACAAAAACTGCTAGTTAACTACCCAAAGACTAATGTCTTCTTGTTCCTTAGAAACATTACCCTGGGATCCCTGGGTGGCGCAGCGGTTTAGCGCCTGCCTTTGGCCCAGGGCACGATCCTGGAGACCCGGGATCGAATCCCACGTTGGGCTCCTGGTGCATGGAGCCTGCTTCTCCTTCTGCCTGTGTCTCTGCCTCTCTCTCTCTG
Organism: Vulpes lagopus; assembly: GCF_018345385.1. Lineage (NCBI taxonomy): Eukaryota > Metazoa > Chordata > Mammalia > Carnivora > Canidae > Vulpes > Vulpes lagopus. Next base: position 15,074,834 of record NC_054841.1, read on the forward strand.
TGTGTGTGACTATCATAAATAAATTAAAAAATTAAAAAAAAAAAAAAAAGAAGAAACATTACCCTGATTTTATCAAGATAGCAGTGTGCCCTACTAAAGGCCTATCCTGGCCTCTCCAGTAGCCACGGTGCTTCTGAGAGGTTTGAAAGGTAGTTCAGAAATCAGATGCACTGGTAATTCAGTGACTTGAAAAGGTTATTGTTTTTCCAAAGGCCAGAATTTTCTTTCTTCCAGATAATGTTGTGTCCCCATGTCTATGAAATATCTATAAGTGAAACATTTGTTGTGTTAGCAAGCTCTGGTCAATGAGATGAAAGTGGACGCCACTTGTTAGAGCTTCCAAGAATGCTTCCCAACGTGGAAATAGCAGGCTGTGCTTTGCCCGTCCTCAGTTTCTTTTCCCACTTTCTGCCAGTTTCAAGGACATGATGGCCGGGCTCCAAGGGCCATCTCAGACACCAGCTATCACTGAGAATTCAAGGCACGTAGCTGGGATGGCTGAGCAAAAAAGAGCCAAAAAGGACTCCGGTGTTTAATAACTTTGGAGCAGCCACATTGCCCTGGACTTCTTTTATACGAAGAAATACATTTGTATCTTAAGTCTCTGCCCTTTTACTAGCAGCCGAATTGAAACTTGATACAGGCTCCAAAGTCTTTCATGACTAACCTCTGTCACTCTTCCTTCTTGCACCTTCCTCTCCTTCTCCAATTCAATGCTTGTGCCCAGCTGAATGTTTCTCAGTTCCTCAGAGCTATTTCTCTCCATATAAAATCTTCCCAAGCTGCTCTTTCTGCTTGGATTACAGCCCCCACTTGGCAAACTCCTACTCAGCCTCTGATCTCAGCTTAAAAATCAGTTCTTCGGTGGCTAGATGAGCTATTTTCTGACACCAGAATCGTTGCTCATCATGCTACTTATTACACCATGAACCGTGGCATTTACTTGATTTTCTCTTCCAGAGACAGTAAACTCCTGAAGGCAGGGACATGGCCTGTCTTACTCAGAACTGTATCCCAAATGCCTAGCATACATGTTCAAGAACTATTTTCTAAAGAGAGGGAGCACACAAGAGATGGGGCTGGGGTACAGTGTTGGTCAGATATAATGGGTCTGAGACCTCTGCAGTATAACACATGAAGGGGAATGGTTGGTATATGATTATTTGTTTATTATTTATACTGTGTCCTGTTCCCAAACAGGACATAGGCGAGCAGGATGGCTAAAGTACCTACCACTGCACGGGGAGTGCTAAGGAGTTCACATCCACTTAGAAACACGGGTTTAGAAGCCTCTATTGGAAGACTACAGCAGAGTCTGGGGGAGGGAAGGGTGCTAAGAAAAGCAGCAGCATCTTATCCTACCTCACCTTCCATCTCCTCGCCTGTAAGCCCTACCTCAGGAGTAAGCCAAAAACTGGTGGGAGGGTTGTAGCAGGAAAAGGTTAGCAGGAAAGCAGGAGGGTTAATTCCCAGAGAGGTACGCCAACCCACCGTCCTTCTGTCCCCCTGGTGCCTACTGCAAATAAAGAGTCTGGTCTTCTCTGAAGTGGGCCTAGGGTCTCCTGTGGAGAAGAGCCAGCTCTGCCAGTCTGTAGATGTAGGCCCACCGCTAGCTGCAAGCTCCAGGCTCTGCCCCTCCATCAGCCCCGTCCTCCTCATCAGATTGTGCCAAGGGCGTGTCTGCTCCACCATCGCTGGGATTTGGGCTGTGCAGGTTGGTGGAGTCATCGGAAGATGATGAGGAGGTACGGGAGGCAGTCCTGTCTGGCGTAGGCACTGGGAGGCTCAGCTCCTCTGGATGGTCATCCAGCCCTGCCCCAAAAGAAGAGTTGGTCAGGGCTTCAGGGGACTCTCAGAGACCCTCTGGCCAGGAGAGGCTGAAGCCCAGAGAAGGGTAGGGGAGTGACCAGTAACTGAGCTAGTGTACAAAGAGCCAGGTCTCAGGATGCCTGGTTGACTCAGTGGTTACGCATCTGCCTTCTGCCCAGGGAGTGATCCCGGAGTCCTGGGATCCAGTCCCACATTGGGATCCCCACGGGGAGCCTACTTCTTCCTCTGCCTATGTCTCTGCCTCTCTCCATGTCTCTCATGAATAAATTAAAAAAAAAAAAAGCCAGGTCTCCTGACTTCCAGTTCTTTCCACTTCCCAACACCATGTCCGGGCCCTGGAGTCAGGTCAATCAATTCAAGAGTTCAAGATCTATCTATGTCACTTATTTGCTACTGAGTTGCTTTGGGCAAGTCATTTTCCCCCTCAAGGGCCGAATCTTCTCTAAAAATGGGATATGCACCTACATTCCAGAAGGGGTTTTGAAGATGAAATCAAGGACTGCTTATAAAATGTCTGGTATGGGGCGCCTGGGTGGTGGTTGAGCATCAGCCTTCAGCTTGGGGCATGAACCGGAGTCCCGGGATCGAGTCCCACATCAGGCTCCCTTGCAAGGAGCCTACTTCTCCTCGCCTATGTCTCTGTCTCTCTCTCTCTGTGTCTCTCATGAATAAATAAATAAAATCTTAAAAAAAAATATCTGGTATGCAGTAGGCCATTAATAAATAGCAGTAGCTTTAAATAAGAAAATATCTAATAAGCTAAGTATATGGGCTTTGAAATAAGAAAGCCATGGTTTGAAGCCAGCTCTTCCACTTTCTGGCTATGTAACAACTTCTGAGTCTAATTTCCTCCTTGATAAAACCAGGATAATACTGCCTGCACTAATAGGACATTTTAGGGATTGAGGTAACTAAGCACAGTATTAGCAACCTTAAAAAAAAAAAAAACATGTTGACTAAATATTCATATGAAGATGACTAAAATGGCTTATCTAATACAAAAACCACATTTTATATTATTTCAATTATATGAATTAATTACATTAATTTCACAAAAGGCAAAATTAACAAAGGTTAAGAGATTGGGACATTCCCAGAATTTTAGATTGGCGATCTGTCACCCAGTTTCCCTTAGGGTCAACTTCCCTAAAATCAGAACAGACAGCTGTTTCATTGGTAGAAACACCCACTTCCAGCCGCCACATGTATACTTCCGCAGCCCTGCCTTGCAGCCTCACTTCAGAGCCTGACACCAGTTCTGGCTAACTCGTGCCCAAGTCCCCAAAGCCAAGGGGCATACCAGATGTCTGGGAGGCTGGCGGAGGGTCTTCACAAGGCAAGAACACATCTGCTCCATCCTGGTCTCCAAGGTCAATAAGTTCTACCTGTTCCAGTGCATCCACGTTCACTTCCATGGATGAGATACTACCTATGGGGGCTGCAGATCAAGAAGGGGGCAAGTCAGGAGGACATAAGCCAGGGCCCCTAGGATGGTTAGAGATGTGTGTCAGGTCTAGAGATAGACATTTTGAGGGCCCAAAAAACAAGAGGAAGAGGCTCCCATGATTCAAGACCTATATGACTTACCCACCCCTCACCCTTGCCCCAGTCCCTCTCCCCAGAACTCAGAGCTTACGTCTCTGTGACTCAAGATGCAGGTGGGACAGGGGGAAGACAAACTCTGTCTCCGGCTGTAAAATTTCCTCGAAGAATTTCTGCCGCTCCCGAAGGCGGAGCTGCTGGCGCTCCAGGGCTGCCCGAGGATTTGGGTCCATGTCAGCTCCTGGAAGACAGAAGAGCAAGGATGGCTATGAAGTTGAGAGGGACTACAATGGGGGCCTGAACTTGGGGAACCCCTCTGTAGCCAGCATCCCAGTGTTACAGCCTGGACACCTCTGGACTGGGCTACCTCCTTCTCTTCTTTGACGCAGAATCCATTACCACAAACTTCACATCTCATTGAGAGGCAGGGCTGACCCTGTCCCCACAAAGGGGATGCTGGTTCCAGGCACCGCAAAAGCAGCTCCTCTGTATTCAGAGAACAGAGCCAATAGCCAAGTCTCAGTATCATGCCCTTGTGAGAGGAGTTGCAGGGATTGGTCTAGTCCAAATGAGCAAGGCACTTTTAATGGACTCAGGCTCCCCTCAGAAGGCTATGGAAGACAGTGGGATGGGGATCTCAGGGTGGAAGATTATCTTGCTCCAGTGCTGCAACTCTGGTTCATGCCCAGCCTTCAAAACCCAGACAAAGACTAAAGCACTCCCTCTCCCCCACACACCCCATCACCACCATCCCCTCCAAACCCCGCTCTGAAGTTGCAGACCTGACTTCCAGACTTGGCTCTGCCCCTAAGGAAATCATCTTTCCAGCCTCAACCTTCCCATCTGAAAATGACTGAATAGTCCTACCAGCCTCAAACACAACCCAGCAGCTGTTGGTTCAGGTGCTCTGTAAAATGTAAAGCTGGGAGAGTGTGCTATTTAGAGGCCCCCCCACCATCTCTTCTCGCACTCCCCAGCTCTTTTTGAGCACCTCTTTGACACATCTCAGCCTTATATCCCCATAGTCAATGAGTAGCAACTGGGCCGGCGAGTCTTGGGTCCAATTCAGTCCAGTCCCCCACCCCCCACCCCAGGCGGTCCCCGGTGCTGAGAGCTTTCCAGAACACCAGAGCTCTGGGCCGGCCCAGGCCCTAAACATCCACTCGCATTCACTCCATCTCCTTCCTGGCAGCGGAGGAGCCCATCACCCGAGGCAAGGGAGTATCAGGCTTGAGGACCAGCTCGTCAACCTCCGTAGCCTGCCTCCCGCGCTTCATCTGGACTCAAGTGTCAGGAGACCCTGGGCAGCTCCACCGGCGCTGCTGCGGGCTTCGAGGGGCTCAAACCCAAGTGGGCCAAAGGCGGTGTGCGGAGACTGGGTGGCCGCCGGCTGGCAGCGGGGGCAGGGAGGCGCTGACGCCGATTCCTGGGAAAGGCTCTCGGAGCTGCCGCCCAGGTCACGGCGCTAAAAATACCCCGGGCCCCTGGGGCCGTCTGCTCCGCCGCCGAGAGGGGAGCGGGGAAGGGAGAGATCGAGGGTGGGGGCGCCCACGGGCGGGGGACGCCAGGACGCCCCCTCTCCCTAACCCCATCCATCTCCCGAGACCTGAGCGGCTGTCCCCAGGGGGCAGCGGAGCCGGGTCTGGGGAGAGGAAGGGAGTTGTTTACGCGACCAAAGGTGCTAGGATAAGGGAGACGAGGTCGGGGAGCCCGGGGGGAGGAGGGTGGCCGTGAAATGCAGCGCGCCCCGCCAGTCTCCGCCCCACCCGCCCTGGAGTCCGCGGGAACAAGAAAATTCCCTAAAAAGGGCCCGGGCGCGCCCGCCGGTGGGGGGAGGAGGCGGTCGAGGGCCGCGGGCGTCCGACTCGTGCCGCCGGCCCCCGGCCCTGGCCCGCCCGCCGCCTCTGAGCCCCCGCGCCGAGCCCCTACCTGCAGCGCCCTGCGCCCCCGCAGCCTCGACCGCTCGGCTCCGGCGAGACAGCACCGGGGGCGTGGGAGCGAGCCGCGCCGGCCGGGGTGGGGCTGCGCCGCCGGGGCTCCCGCGGGACCGCCAGGCCCTGGGAGCCGGGAACGAGGAAGCGTCGGGCGGCGGAAGTGGGGGAGGGGCTGCGCCGGGCACCCGCGCCCGCCTCCCTCCCGGCCGCCTCGGGGAGCCCCCTCGGGCGCGGCCGCTCGCACTTGCAGGCCGGGCGAAAAGTTCCCGGCGCGCATCCTCGCTCGGCAGCTGGCCGCGCTCGTCCCTCCGCCAGCCGCCGGGGCGCTCGGCCCCGCACGCTCACATCCACTTGCTGCGCCGCCCTGGGCGCCGCAGCCCGGCTGGGGGCTCACACGCGGGCTCTGCACCCAGGCGCACTTGCTGCTCGCGACTCCCGGGCAGCCCCGGCGCAACGCACCCGCACCCGCACCCTGGGCGAGCAGGCGCAGGCGGGGAAGGGAACCGGCCAGGGCGAGGAGGGCACTGACCCGCTGCCGCGCATCAGGGCAGGTGCGCCGCGGCGGAGGGCCCCCTGACCCCGGGACTCACCCGGCAGCCCGGGTTTCTGGCTCCGGGACCGGACTGAGCCACCGCCCAGCCTTCCAGCGCACTGGGCGGGGTGGGCGCCGGGACGGGGCGGGTCGGGGCCGCAGGGGTGGGCCTCTGCGCCGCGCCCCGAGACGCCGGCGGGGAGCCAAGTTCTCCAGGGCGCGAACAGGGGCGCTGCGCGTCCAGGTTGGCGGGGGTGGAGGGGCGAGGCTCAAACTGCCGGCGGACCGAGGAATCTCTTGCCCCACTCGCCGCGCCTCCTGCTCAGACCAGCGCCAGAAGTGTCCAATCTGGCAGCTCCTGGACTGAGATTCTGTACCCTCTTTTCCTCCTCCCTCCCACCTATCCCTTCGTGCTCGCAGCTCCAGAAGCAGCGGGAACAGGACGGGGTTGGGAGTGTCTGTCGGGAATACTTATTCCATAGGGTCATTCATTCATTCACTCAACAAACATCTGCGAGCAAGCCAGGAACTAGGAGTCATCCTTGGCACCTCCCTGTGCTGCGCTAAATTCACCTCCATTCCCTGTCGATTCTCTTTCCTAAATAACTTCAATCCACCATTCCTCTCCTTTTCCACCACCATCTCTCCCTTGGCTCCTCCAGTTGTATAGCCTTCTATCTGGTTTTCCTGAACTCACTCTGGCCCTGCTACACTCCATCCCCGCTCGCCCTCCCCCTCTCCCCCAACACACCGAAGTCAGCCACCATTTCAAAACGCGGGTTTGTGTTCCAAACACCACCCCCTACTTGAATCCTTCCATTGTTAGAATAAAATCTAGATGCTGATATCTGAGCCTAATCTTGAAAAAATGAGTTCAACAAGCAGAGAAGAGGGGGGAAGGGCATATACAAAGTGGAGTCATGACACATGTTTCCCTGTCAGGGGACCAGTACTCTACAAATACCCAAAGCGCTGCTTCTTTTGTTAATGGGATCGCAAAACAACCCTAGGAGAGAAATACAGCAAGCAGCTTTCCCACTATTTTATAACCAAGGAAACTAGTTCATGGGAGGCAAGTGGTTAAGAGCATGGGTGTGGTGGTCAGACCCTCCTGGGTTGCAAACCTAGCTCTGCATCTAGCCAGCTGTGTAAATACTTAATTTCTCTGTTCCTTGATTTCCCTGCTTATTAGGTAGGAATAATTAATCCCTACCACTTATGAGATAATTCATATAAAATGCTTAGTACAGGAATGGGCGCTTTGGAGATGCTCAATAAACAGTAGGTGTTTTGATTGTAATGGGTTCTGAGAAAGGGAGGATAGTGCTTTCTTCCATGAATTTCTGAAATTATAGGAAGTATACCTTAATAGTTAATACTTCCACAGGGCTTATTATATATCTGTTGCTATTATTAGTGTTTTGCCTATATTAACTCTTTTAATCCTCTTAACAACCTTGTGAGGTAAGCTATTATTATTTCCATTTTACAGATACAGAAACTCAGAGACAGAGAGGTAAGGAGGCTTGTCCGAGGCCATACAGCAAATAAGCAATGGAATTCACATCCACATGGGCTGCTTTCAGAGACTGTGCTTGTAACCACTGCTCCCAGGCTGTTCCCCTTCCGTCCTGTTGCAGTTTTCAACTTCTAAGAAATGTCTGGTCAGTTTGATTCTTATTCCTCATTAATGGATGAAGTAGATACTTGGTCCCATTTCCTCGCACAGGGGAATGAGGCCAACTCAGGAGTATGTTGGATGAGAGCTCAGCTCCCAAAGCTACTTCTCCCTTTTCCAGGCTTATCCCTAGGAACTTTGAACTCTATGGATTGTTTTGACCTGTTCCTAATATGGTGACAGATCTGGAACCTCCGTCCCTTCTCTTTGCCAGATAGTTGTCACATGAAGGGGTAGAAAGGAAAGAGCATCTAAGCTAGATATAATTCAGGGGGCAAAGCTGGAAGGGTATTGGCCAAGGGAAAGACCCAGGCAGCATCCCCAAGAGCAGATGGCAAAAAGAAGTGAAAGGAGCCATGGAAAAGTAGATGGCTGAGACTTCTGGCTTCCATCCAGGACACAGAAAGCTAGGAAGAGCTTTTTTTTAAATTTAAGAACAATATTGAAAAATTGTCAGGTAGTCTATAAAATTACAACTTTTGTCAAACCCATCAGAGAGCTAGGTTTGGAGAGCAACCAATTAACCTGAATTCCAAAGGAGGCCAGGAGCCCTCAAGAAGAAATGGGACGCAGGCAATGGCACACTTGTGACGAGGCCTCCATGCAGACAGGTAAAAACAGTTCGTTTCATTATGCAGATCTACATTTCTTTCTGGTATCATATTCTTTCTGCCTCAAAAAGATCTACACAGAGAAGTAAAGATCCCCAGAAATGGACAGAATAAAGGTAGATATAACATTTTTGGTTTTAATCACCTTAAAAGACAACTGACTAAAGCAAAAGAGTTGCAATACACTACTCTTTGGCTTTAGAAGTCATGGGGATGTAAAGTGCAGCACAGGGAATATATAGTCAATAGCTTTATGTAAAAAAAAAAAAAAAAAAGCTTTATGTGATGACAGATGGTAAGTACACTTACTGTGTTGAGCATTTAGTAATGTGCATAATTGTCGGGTGGCTATGTTGTATATCTGAAACTAATATAAAATTGTATGTCACTACACTTCAACTTTTAAAAGTAGCAATATGTTGTGGATAGCTAGCATATATAAAAGTAAAATGTGTAATGATAACAATAGTCAAAATGATGGGATAAGTAATTGGAAATATACTGTCGAAGGATCCTCTGCTGTATAAGAAGTGATATAACATTATTTGAAGGTTGACTTTAATTAATTGAAGATATATATATATATATAGGTATATGTATACATATACCTATATATACTTTTAAAGATTTTTATTTATTTATTTGACAGAGAAAGAGAGAGCACATGAGCACAAGCAGAGGAAGTGGCAGGTAGAGGGACAAGGAGAAGCAGGCAGAGGGAGTGGGAGAAGCAGGCTCTTTGAGGAGCAGGGGCTGGATCCCAGGACCCTAGGATCATGACCAAAGCACTAGAGCTGAAGGCAGACATTTAACTGAGTGAACCACCCAGGCACCCCCAATTAATTGAAGATATATATTGTAAATGCAAGGGCAACCGTTAAAAAAATTTTTTTAAGTATAAATAATTCAAACCAATGTGGAGATAAAGTGGGATAATAAAAATATTGGGAAACATTCTCCCTGGGCCTTTTGTGTTCAACGTGTCTTGTTGACTATCTCAAGATTGCAAGGATCTGACTTCTCTTTCACCTGGGCCCTTGCTCAGGATTTTTGATTACTAAAAGAGCTTGAGAGATCAGATGGTGTCTTTCTCAAAGTCAAGCTTGCTTACTGCTTGCTGTAAAAGTTCTGGGACTGGTTCCCCAGCCAAGTGTAAACCCACTTTGTATGTGCTGTGCATCTGGGACCTCCATGTCAGTTGTTGGAGTTGGGGCCAAAGGAACCAACGAACACACATCGATGCTGATGTTCATGTTGTTTGGTGTGCAATGAGTAATAAATTGTTTCAATCAAATGCAATTAAGTCTTATTGTCCTTGGCCAACAAGCACATGAGAAAATGCTCCGCATCACTTGCCTTCAGGGAAATACAAATCAAAACCACAATGAGATACCACCTCACACCAGTGAGAATGGGGAAAATTAACAAGGCAGGAAACAATAAATGTTGGAGAGGATGTGGAGAAAGGGGAACCCTCTTGCACTGTTGGTGAGAATGTGAATTGGTGCAGCCACTCTGGAAAACTGTATGGAGGTTCCTCAAAGAGTTAAAAATAGATCTGCCCTACCACCCAGCAATTGCACTGCTGGGGATTTACCCCAAAGATACAGATGCAGTGAAACGCCGGGACACCTGCACCCCGATGTTTCTAGCAGCAATGTCCACAATAGCCAAACTGTGGAAGGAGCCTCGGTGTCCATCAAAAGATGAATGGAGAAAGAAGATGTGTTCTATGTATACAATGGGATATTACTCAGCCATTAGAAACGACAAATACCATTTGCTTCGAGGTGGATGGAACTGGAGGGTATTATGCTGAGTGAAATAAGTCAATCGGAGGACAATCATTATATGGTCTCATTCAAATGGGGAATATAAAAAATAGTGAAAGGGAATAAAGGGGAAAGGAGAAAAAATGAGTGGGAAATATCAGAGAGGGAGACAGAACATGAGAGACTCCTAACTCTGGGAAATGAACAAGGGGTGGTGGAAAGGGAGGTGGGTGGGGGGTGGGGGTGACTGGGTGACGGGCACTGAGTGGGGCACTTGATGGGATGAGCACTGGGTGATATGCTATATGTTGGCAAATTGAACTCCAATAAAAAAAAAAAGTCTTATTGTCTTATTTTTGGTGATCAATGGGTTGATGTTTTTCCCTGAAAAAAAAAAAATGTAATTTAATCCAAAGTAAGAAAGAAAAAGGAAAAAATGATTTTCAAAAGATGGAAAATATAAAACAAATAGCAATATATAAGATTTTAATCCAACTGTCAATGAAAAGACAACCAATTAAAAGACTAGTAGAACAGGAAAGGAAGTAAAGCAAAAGGCAATAATGTGCTGTCTACAAGAAACCCAATTTAACTATAACAAAATATATGGGTTAAAAGTAAGTGAATGGAATGAGATACACCAATTATAATGTATGTACTGCTGAAGCGAGCAGAAGCGAGCACGTATGCGATACACCATACAGTCAAAGCAAACTGGAGTGGCAAAATTAATACCAGACAAATGTAAACTTTAAAAAGACTGTTGCCAGTGATGAAGAGGGATATTCATAACAATCAAAGGTTCAATTCACTAGGAAGACTCAACTATTATAAGTGTGAATACATCTAATAACAGAGTTTTAAAAAACAGATGAAGTAAAAGCCAATAGACCTAAAATAGAAAGAGAAAAATCTATATTTCAGTTAGAGAATTTGATACTGCTGCCCCAGTAATCAATAAAACAAGTAGGACAAAGAAGGAAGGATATAGAAATCCTGAACACTATCAACTGACTTGTTCCAACTGACACTTTTATTAACACTTTAACCAACAATAACAGAGTAAACATCTTTTTCAACTGCACATAAAACATTCACCAAGATACATTGTACTCTGGGCCACAAAACAAACCTCAACAAATGTAAAAGAATCTAAATCATACAAAATGTTAATATGGCTATACAAGAATTGAGATATAACCAATAAAGATACCTGGGAAATGCCCCCAATACTTGGAAATAAAATACAACGCTTCACAATAACCCATGAGTCAAAGACAAGGTCCAAAAGGAAATTAGAAATGGAATAATATTGAAATGCAGCCACCAGCCACCAAAATAGCCCCCAGGGCTCCGCCCCCAGGGCTCCGCCCCCAGGGCTCCGTGCCTTTCCTTTATTCATACCTTTATGTAGTCCTCTGCTATACCCAGTATCAGGGTTACTCTATGTGACCAGTAAGAAATGATGGTGGACCATGTCCAAAATTAGGATTAAAAAAACAAAAGACCACAGCTTCCATCTTGGGATCTTGGGTGTGTGTCCTCATTCTGGTGGAAGCAATCTACTATGTTGTCAACAGCCATGCAGAGAGGCCCACGTGGCAAGCAACAGAAGATTCCAGCCAACAGCTAGGAAGAACAGAGGGCCTGCCAGCAACCACATGAGTGAGCAGAGAAACAGATCCACTGGCCCTGGTAGCACCTTGAGAGGACTACAGTCCTGGCCAGCAGCTTGCCTGCAACCTTGTGAAAGACCAAGCAGAACCATTTCAGCTAGAGCATTCCTGATGCCCAAAACCTTTGAGATACTAAATACTTCTTGTATCAAACTGCTAAGTTTGTATTGCAATAAAGCAATACAAACCTCGTATAGAGGTTTTGGTACTGGGGTAGAGTGCTGCTTTGTCTGTCAGCTCTAAAGCATGGCAGTGGCATTAGAACTGGCAACAAACTGAGAGGAGTGTAGTGGAAATGCCTTGGAAAAGCTGCTGAGAGAAGCCTCAGTCCTTTGATAAGACACCAGCCAAGGCAAATGGGAAAGTAGGTAAATGCTATTGGAAACTGGGGTAAGAGGAAGCTCGTTATGTCATGACACAGAGGTTAGCCGCCCTGTTTGCCTCCAGTAAAAGAGGAACAGAGAGAGTATGCCAGTAATGAATTGGGTGATCTAGCTAAGGACGTTTTCAAGCAAGGTGGTAAGGTGCCACCTGGTCTCTCCTCGCTGCTGACAGTAAAATGCAAGCAAGGAGAGAGGAGCTAAAGCAGCAGTTCCCTAGTGACAGGGAGGCTGCCTCCTGGAGGGACATTTGGCAATGTCTGGAGACATTTTTGGTTGTTGAAACTGGAGAGGTTGCTATTGGCATCAAGTTAGTAGAGGTCAGGAATACTGCTAAATATCCCCTAGTGCACAAGACAGACCCCTCTCACCATTGCCCCCCCTCCACACACACGCACACAAAGAATCATCTAGTCCAGAGTGTCAGTAAGTGCCGAGATGGAGAAGCCCTGAGCTAAAAGGAAGCACTGTTAAGTATGAAGAAACCAGGACTTCACAGTAAGAAATTCTCAGCCTCTCCAAATGGCAAATGATAGTAACATTAAGAAGTGGTTTCCTAGCAAACCTTAAATCTAGGGCATTGAAAACATCCAAAACAGCATGGTGCAAAAATGCAACTGAGGGGTGTCTGGGTGGCTCAGTGGGTTAAGCATCTGCCTTCCCCTCAGATATGATCCGGGGTCCTGGAATTGGGGTCCTGGGATTGAGCAGGGCTCCCTGCTCAGCAGGAGAGTCTGCTTCTCCCTCTCCTTCTATCTTCCCCCTACTTTGTGTTCTCTCTCTCAAATAAATAAATAAAATCTTTCAAAAAATGAAACTGAGAACATGACTATAAAATCTTGAATTTATATCTCAGGAAGATTAAAGGCAATGCCTCAGAGTACTCAGATGAAAGATCTCCAAAGAAATCATAGGTGTGCCTCATAGATCCTCTGAATCAAACAATAGGGATTCTAGAAAGCTTAGGGATGTTGTCCCTTAGCCATTTCAGCGTAAGCCTAATGCAGAGAAGGGCTTATCTCAAAGAAATTGTAGGCATGGCCCTTGTCTAATAGAGTGCTCTGAGTAAGATTTAGAGTGACCCACAAGTTCTTAAAAGGACAATATATCCAGAAAAGTCTCCAGTTTGGATGTATAGGGATAAAGAGAGTATAAAATAAAAAGAGGATTTTTGGTCCTGAACAAAATGGAGTAGATGCATTCCTCTCCATCCCTCCCACTAAATATAGCTTTTAATGTTTTTATATCTCAAATAAATATAAGAAGGCAGACCAACCAGGAACTCCAGTAGGTTTTCTTTTTTGCTAGGGTCTGGAGAAGCCTGTAACCTGGAAATGCCAAACAGGCACAGATAAAAATTGTCCCAATGAAAAGCCTGTCTTCTGGCTTTTCTCTGACTGAGAAAGAGGCACCCTAGCAGTACAGAGATCTTTTGACATTAAATGTCCCCCTCCAGCAAAATAATAGAGAAAAAACCACGACCAGCCTCTACTAGCAAAGACAGAGGGAAAGCCAGACTTCAATGTTCACCTTGTAACAAAGGTCGCTTCACCTCCAGGTGGTGTTAGAGGAAACCGGCTGGGAGCCTGAGCTTCATCACTACCAGCAGTAACAAATACCCTTCCCCAAGAATCCCTCCCCATTTCCATGGTGTCAGAGGAGGCCACATGGGGAGCTGCACTGCCATCTCCATCAAGCAATAATGAGGCACCACTCCCTTCCTCCAATGTAAAGGAGGCCAAGTGTACAGCCTAGATGTCCAACTCTGCCCAGCAGTAATGAGACAACCTTCACCTTTCCGTTTTGAGTGGGGTCATGCAGGTAGCCTGGATTCTCACTCTCATCTGGTGGTAGAGTTGGTGCCCCACCCCCCATCTCACTGGCCCAGGTCATCCAAGGCCTACTGAAACAGAAAATTTAAATGAGATCCAGAGACTCATAACATAATTTCCATAATGTCCAGGTTATAACTGAAAATAATTCGTCATACCTAGAACCAGGAAAATCTCAATTTGGATAAGGAAAGACAACAGAATCACAGCATTGCTCTATTTATCTAACCATGATTTTTTTTTTAAAGGTAATCTTTTTTTTTAAATTTTTTTATTTATTTATGATAGGCACACAGTGAGAGAGAGAGAGAGAGGCAGAGACATAGGCAGAGGGAGAAGCAGGCTCCATGCACCGGGAGCCTGACGTGGGATTCGATCCCGAGTCTCCAGGATCGCGCCCTGGGCCAAAGGCAGGCACCAAACCGCTGCGCCACCCGGGGATCCCTCTAACCATGATTTTAAGACAGTCACTATAAAAAGTGCTTCAACAAACAATTACAGGGATCCCTGGGTGGCTCAGCGGTTAAGCATCTGCCTTCAGCCCAGGGCATGATCCTGAGTCCCAGGATCAAGTACCACATCAGGCTCCTTGCATGGAGCCTGCTTCTCTCTCTGCTAAGTCTCTGCCTCTCTCTAATTGAGAGTGCTTGACAAAGACTCTCCCCTTGATCAAACTCTACCTGGGCTCCTCTGAGCCCTCTTTTCGAACAGGACTTCACCTTGATCTATAAAGACTTGAACAAACACTAACATAGTTTCTAATAGCTCAAGACTGAATCCCTAGGATGACCCCAGATCCCTTAAAATGCCTGCCTGAGAAAACTCAAGGCTGCCAAATGAATTAACTGTTTGTTCCAGCCAACCTCTCAAGATAGGGCCCCTGTCTCCCAACAGCAAGATACCCATCTTCTATGGGAGGCTAGGAGATTAACATCAATAGTGTCAGTTAGCAAATCTACATGAGTTTCACATGGACCAATACTCCCTTTCTGTCTTCTGTAAATTTTCACTTCCTTAAATCTATAGAGCAGCCCCCCTCAGCTCCCTATTCCCAAATTCCTTTAAGATGCTGAGTCATCTCTGGACAAATCAAAGCTGAGTCTCATTCATTTGGGGAATATAAATAATAGTGAAAGGGAATAGAGGGGAAGGGAGAAGAAATGGGTGGGAAATATCAGAAAGGGAGACAGAACATGAGAGACTCCTAACTCTGGGAAACGGACTAGGGGTGGTGGAAGGGGAGGAGGGCGGGGGGTGGGGGTGATTGGGTGGCAGGCACTGAGTGGGGCACTTGACTGGATGAGCACTGGGTGTTATTCTGTATGTTGGCAAATTGAACACCAACAAAAAATAAATTTATTATTAAAAAAAAAAGCTGAGTTCAGTTCACACTAGATTCTTTTTCCTATTACAACAGTATATTACTGATCAAAATCTGTTCTTTCGGGCAGCCCTGGTGGCTCAGTGGTTTAGCGCCTCCTACAGCCCAGGGCGTGATCCTGGAGTCCTGGGATCCAGTCGCAGGTCAGGCTCCCTGCGTGGAGCCTGCTTCTCCCTCTGCCTGCGTCTCTGCCTCTCTCCCTCTCTCTCTTCTCTGTGTATTCTCATGAATAAATAAATAAAATCTTTTTTAAAAAATCTGTTCTTTCTACTTTAAATAATTTGTTTATCTCTGACATGCTGTACCCAGCGAGAAGATCTTTTAGGAATGAGAAATCAAGACATTCTCAAATGAAAGAAATACTAATAGAATTTGTTGCCTGAAGACCTACCCTAAAAGAATGACCAAAGAGGGTACCTGGCTGGCTCAATCGGTGGAGCATACAACTCTTGATCTCGAGGTTGTGAGTTTGAGCCCCACATTGGATGTAGAGATTATTTAAAAATAAAAAATCTTAGGGACGCCTGGGTTGCTCAGTGGTTATGCATCTGCCTTAGGCTCAGGGCATGATCCTAGAGTCCCAGGATTGAGTCCCACATCCGGCTCCCTGCATGGAGCCCGCTTCTCTCTCTGCCTAAGTCTCTGCCTCTCTCTCTGTGTGTCTCTCATGAATAAATGGATGAAATATTAAAAAAAGATCTTAAAAAAAGAAAACATCATAGATTAAATAAAAAATTTAATCCTAAAAGATATTCAAGTAACACAGGAAGGGTGGAAAATGGAACAGACAAATGAAAAACAGAGGAAACAACTATAAAATGACAAATGGAAGAAGCACTAAGACACAAATAATTACATGAACTGGAAATGGCCTAAATATATCATTTAAAAGTGAGAGAGACAGGGCACCCGGGTGGCTCAGTGGTTGAGCATCTGCCTTTGGCCCAGGTCATGATCCTGGGGTCCCGGGATCAAGTCCCACGTCGGGCTCCCTGCATGGAGCCTACTTCTCTTTCTGCCTATGACTCGGCCTCTCTCTCTCTCTCTCTCTGTGTGTGTCTCTCATGAATAAATAAATTAAATCTTTAAAAAAAATAAAAGTGAGAGAGATCTGCAAAACAGGATATGAATAAATAACCCAACTATAAGCCATCAACAAGAAATTCACTTCAAGTATAATGACATAGGTAGGTTGAAAGTAAAAGGATGGAAAAAGATGTGCCATACAAACAATCAAAAGACAGCAGAATCTGCCATCTTAATATCAGATAAAAGAAAATCACCAGGGAAAAGAGGGTACATTACATAATGATAGCAGGATCAAACCATGAGGAAAACAAAGCAATCCTAAAATGTATGGGCACCAAACTCAGAACCAAAAGGAGAGTTGGAGACCAACACATCTCTGAAATACTGATAGAAATACTAAGCAGAAAAGCAGCAGAATACATAAGAACTTTTTTTTTAAGATTTTATTTATTCATGAGAGACACAGAGAGAGGCAGATATATAGAGGCCCCTAGAATACATAAGAACTCAACAAAATATCCAAAAAGCTCTAATAGACATTTAAAGAACACTCTACCCAACAATAGCAAGATACACATTCTTTTCAAGTGCCCATGGAATATTCACCCCAACAGACAATATCCTAAGTCCAAAGACAACCTCAAGAGACTTAAAACAATCAAAATTATACAGTGTATGTTCCCTTGACCACAATGAAATCAAACAGATCCAAATCAGTAACAGAAAGGTGACAAGAAAATCTCCAAACACGTGTAAATTAAACAACATACTTCTAAACAATCTGTGGTTCAAAGTGAAGATCTCAACAAAATTTTTTAAAATTGAGCTGAAGCAAAGTATTAAATATTTAGGGGAATCCCTGAGTGGCTTGGCGGTTTTCACCTGCCTTCGGCCCAGGGCGTGATCCTGGAGTCACAGGATCAAGTTCAGCGTCGGGCTCCCTGCATGGAGCCTGCTTCTTCCTCTGCCTCTCTCTGTGTGTCTCTCATGAATAAATAAAATCTTTATAAAAAAAAATATGTAGGGCATAGCTAAGGCCATGCTGAAAGGGAAATTTACAGCACTAAATGTCTACTTTCAAAGGAAGAAAGACCTCCAATTATCAATCTAAGTTTCAGCCTTAAACTAGAATCAGAAGAGCAAAAACTCCAAAGAAATGAAAATAGAAAAACATAGAGAAAATCAAAGAAACAAAAAGCTGTGGGTTTTTTTTGTTTGTTTGTTTTTTGGAAAGATCTATAAAATGGACAAACCTCTAACAAGATTGACAAAGGAAACAGAAGATCTAAACTATCAATTTCATGAGTGTAACACAGGATACCCTTATGGACTCCCAGACATTAAAGAGATAATAAGGAACTACTAAGAACAATTCTACACACATAAATTTGGCAATTTAGATGAAAAGGACTAAATCTCCAAAAAGTACAAACTGCCAAAACTCACTCAACATGAAATAGATCATAAATTTGCTCCATCACTATTAAAGAAATTGAATGCATAGTCAATGCAAAACACACACATATTCCTTTATTATCCTTTTGATGCCCCTAGGATCAGTAGTGATGACCTCTCTTAAATTTCTAATATTGGTAATTTGTGTCTTCTTTTATTTTTTTCTTGGATAGTTGGCTACAGGTCTGTTGATTTTATTGACTTTCTCAAAGAACAACTCGTGGGGTTCACTGATTTTCTCTACTGTTTTTCCTGTTTTCAATTTCATTAATTCCTGCCCTAGTTTAGGAATTTCTTTTCCTTTGCTTACTTTAGGTTTAAATTGCCCTTCTTTTTTTTTTTTTTTCAAAGATTTTATTTATTCATGAGAGACACAGAAAGAAGTCAGAGACACAGGCAGAGGGAGAAGCAGGCTCCTCACAGGGAACCCAATGCGGGACTCGATCCCATAACTCCAGGATCATGCCCTGAGCCTAAGGCAGGCGCTCAACCACTGAGCCACCCAGGTGTCCCTAAATTGCCCTTATTTCTCTAGTTTTATAAAGTGAAAGCTTGGATTGCTTTCTGATCTTTCTTCTTTTCCTATATACAGTACTGGTATAATTTCCTTCTAGGGGCACCTAGAAAGTGGAGAGGCAGAGACAGAAGGAGAGAAAGATCTCAAGCAGACTCCCTGCTGACACCAGAGCCCTATGTGGGGCTCAATCTCCTGACCCTGAGATCATGACTTGAGCTGATCAAGAGTTGGACACTTAACCGACTGAACCACCCAGGAACCCCTAGTTCAAAGTATTTTTAAGTTTCTCTTGAGATTTTTTCTGTAATCCATGTGTTATTTTAGTAGTGTACTGTTTCATCACCAAATATTTTAGACCTTCCCAGCTATGTGTTACTGGTCTCTAATTCCATTGTGGTTTGAGAACATACTTTGTATGATTTCTATTCTTTTAAATCTGTTCAGGTGTGTTTTATGGCCCACTGTGCAGTCTATCATGATGTTCCATAAGAGCTAGAGAAGAATGCATACTCTGCTGTTTGGTGGATGAAATATTCTATAAATGCCAATTACATCAGGTTCATTGCTGGTGATGTTCAACTATACCCTTACTTATTTTCTCTGTGTTTGATTTATAATTATTGAAAGAGAGGTTTTGAAGTCTCCAACTATAATTGTGGATTTGCTGATTCTCCTTGGAGTTCTACCAGTTTTTGCCTCACATATTTTGACATTCTATTGTTGGGGGAATAAATATTAAAGAATATTGTGTCTTCTGGATAATGGACTCCTTTATTATTATTTAACAATCCTCTTTATCCCCGATAATGTCTCTTGTTCTGAAGTTTGCTTTATCTGAAATTAATATAGCTACTTCAGCTTTCCTTTGACTAGCATTAGGATGGTATGTCTTTCTCTATCCCTTTTTTTTTTTAAAGATTGTATTTATTTATTCATGAGAGACACAGAGAGAGAGAGAGAGAGAGAGAGAGGCAGAGACATAGGCAGAGGGAGAAGCAGGCTCCGTGCAGGAAACTGGATGTGGGACTCCATCCCAGGACTACCAGGATCACGCCCTAAGCTGAAGGCAGGCGCTAAACTGCTGAGTCACCCAGGGATCCCCACTATCCTTTCATTTTTAAACTACCTTTGCCTTTATATTTAAATTGAGGTTCTTTTAGACAACATATAATTAGGTCTTGGTTTTTGTCCACTGAGAGTTCCAGTCTCTTAACTGGAATATATTTAGGCCATTCACATTTAAAGTGATTATTGATATAATTGGCATAATATCTGTCATGTTTATAAGTAGTTTCTATTTGTTGCATTTGTTCTTTATTTCTTTTTCTTTCTTACTCTCCTTTTCTGCTTTCTTTTGTTTTGAGCATTTTAGGTGATTCTATTTTTCTCTCCTTTCTTAGTCTATCAATTACACTTTAAAAAATTTGGGGAGGATCCCTGGGTGGCTCAGCAGTTTAGCACCTGCCTTCGGCCCAGGGCATGATCCTGGAGTCCCGAGATGGAGTCTCACATCAGGATCCCTGTGTGGTTCCTGCTTCTTCCTCTGCCTGTGTCTCTGCCTCTCTCTCTCTCTCTCTCTCTGTGTGTGTGTGTGTCTCTCATGAATAAATAAATAAAATCTTTAAAAAAAATTTTTGGTAATTTCCCTAGAGTCTGTAATATATATTTACAACTGTCTTAAATCTACTCTCAAGTAACACTATACCAGTTCTAGGATAGTGCAGGTACCATATAAAAGACCCATAGCCCTCACAAAAATAGACACAAAAATCTTCAACAAGATATTAGCAAAAATTCAATCCAAAAATATATAAAAAGGATTACCAAGTGGGATTTATTCAGACATAGTTCAACATTCAAATATCAATCAATATAATCTACCACAGTTATGAACTAAAGAAAAACATCACATGACCATATCAACTGCTGCAGAAAAATCATTAGACAAAATCCAATGTCCATTTTTATGAAAACTCTCAGCAAACTAGGAAAAGGGGTAACTTTGAACTTGATAATGATAAAGAGCATCTACAGAAAACCTACAGCTAACATCATATTTACTGGTGAAAGATAAGATCAAGTACAAGGCAAGGATGTCTGCTCTCATCCCCTTTATTTAACATGGTGTTAGAAGTCCTAGCCGGCAAAATAAGACGAAGATGAAGATGAAGACGAAGGAGAAGGAGGAGGAGGAGGAGGAGGAGGACGAGGAGGAGGAGGAGGGAGAGGAGAAGGAGAAGAAAAAGAAGGAGAAGAAGGAGGAGTAGAAGGAGAAGAAGAAATTAAAGGTATACAGATGGGAGAAGATACTTCAAATCACATGTTACAAAGAATTTTATGTATAGAATACATGAGGAACTCTCAAAACTCAACAGCAAACAAATAATCCAATTAGAAAATAGGCAAAAGACAGATATCTCATCAGAGAGGATACAGTGGTGGCAAATAACACATTAAAATATGTTCAACATCAATACCATTAGGGAAATGCAAATTAAAACCATGATGAGATATCACTACAAACTTATTAGAATAGTTTTAAAGATGCAGAGAAAACAGGTTTTTCATACATTGCTGGTGGGAATGTAAAATAATATAGTCACTCTGGAAGATAGTTTGTGTTTTCTTAGAAAACTAAATAGACACTTATATGATTTAGCAACTGCACTCCTCAGCATTTATTACGGAGAAATGAAAACTATGTCCATACAAAAACCTATATATGAATGTTCATAGCAGCTTTACTTGTAATATCTCTAAATTAAAAACAATTCATATGTTCTTCAATGAGTGAATAGTTAAACTGCGGTACATACCATACTGTGGAATAAAACTCAGCAAAAAAGGGAACAAATGATTGATACAAACAATTGGATAGATATTGAGGGCATTATTCTGAGTGAAAAAAAGCCAAACTTGTAATGTTACATACTATAAAATTCCATTTATATAACATTCTTTTAAAAAACTTTATGTATATATGTATGTATGTATGTATGTATGTATGTATTTGAAAAGGAGAGGGAGAGGGAAAGAGAGAGAGAGCACAAGTGGTAGGGAGGGGCAGAGGAAGAAGAAGAAGCAGACTCTGCACCAAACAGGGAGCCCAACACAGGGCTCCATCTCAGGACCCTGAGATCATGACCTGAGCTGAAGGCAGATGCTTAACCTATGGAGCCACCGGGTGCCCCTTATATAACATTCTCGAATATTCTACAACAAAATTATAGAAATGAAGAGGGGTTGCGAGGGGATAGCATGGGAGGAAAGTGGGGTGGGTATAAAGAGCATGAAGGAGCCTTGGGATGATAACAGTACTTGATGATATAATCAGTGTCTTGATTGTGGTGGTGGTTACATGAATCACCATGTGGTTTTGATATTATAACGTAGTTAAACAAGATGTTACCAGTGGGGGAAAATGAGTGAAAGGTAGATAGGACCTCCATGCATATATTTTTTGGAATTCTCTGTGAATCTATAGTGATTTTTTAAGTTTATAAAAAGAATTACTGATACAGCAACAAACTGAATGGATCTCAAGAGCACTGTGCTGAGTGAAAAAAAAAAAGCCGATTTTGAAAGGTCACACGATGTGTGATTCTATTCACATAACATCCTTGAAATGACAAAATTATAGAGATGGAGAACAAATTAGTGATTTCTAAGATTAGGGATGGGATTGTGGGGAGAGGGGCAGATAGCACAAGAGAGATTTTAGTGGTGATGGAATATACACACACAAATGAATGCATGTAAAACTGCTAAAAATCTGAATTTCGTCTATAGATTGTACTAATATCAATTTCCTGGTTTTCATGTTGTACATATTGTAAGGTGCTCCCTTGGAGAAAACTATACTACTTTTGCATCTCCCTATGATCTATAACCATTTCAAAATTTACAAAAATATTTGAGAAAAATTAAAAGAGGCCTTTGAACCTCAAAATTTTACTGGCAGGAAGCATGTGAAGAAAATGACAACTGCAACTGTGCACAAAAAAGAAAGAATAACTCAGAACAAAAAGTCCAAGGGACAGAGTCAAAATTTTAGTAGGATTTTGTGTAGAAATCAACAAGCTGATTTTAAAATTCACAAGGAAAGACTAATGAAGGATGATAGTCAAAACAATTTTTGAAATAAACAGAAGGAGTGCCTGGCTGGCTCAGTCTGAAGAGCATGCCACTCTTGATCTTGGAGTCATGAGTCTGAGCCCCATAGAGATTACCTAAATAAATAAACTTAAAAAAAAAAAAAAAAAAGAACAAGAAAGTTGGAAAACTCACTAATTTCAAGTATTATTATAAAGTGCTATAGTCGGGGTCATGAGTTTGAGGCCCAGGTTGGGTATAGAGATTAAACTTTAAAAAAAGGAAAATTGGAAAACTCACTAATTTTAAGTGTTACTATAAAGTGCTATAGTAATCAAAACATATTATAAAGCTTACTAAAAGGAATCAAGACAGTATGGTACCGGCAAAAGGACAGACCATATAGATCAAAGAAACAGAATAGAATCTAGAAATAAATCCATACCTATATGGTCAATTGACTGTTGAGAAAAGTGCAAAGGAATTCAATGGAAAGAAGAGTCATGCTGTGTAGGGGCACACCTGGATGGCTCAGCGGTTGAGCATCTGCCTTCGGCTCAGGGCATGATGCCAGGATCTGGGATGGAGTGCTACATCAGGCCCCTTGCAGGGAGTCTGCTTCTCCCTCTGCCTGTGTCTCTGCCTCTCTCTCTGTGTGTGTCTCTCATGAATAAATGAAATCTTAAAAAAAATTGTGTAGGAATAACTGGATATGCATATAGAAAAATCCTGATCCATACCTGACACTATATATAAAAATTAATGCAAAATGAGTCATTGACCTAAATTTAAAAACCTGAAACTGTAAAATGTTGAGGAGTAAGCCTTGGTGATTTGGGGCTAGACAAATATTTCTTAGATACGACACCAAAAGCATAATCCAATTTTTAAAAACTCATAAATTGGACTTCATCAAAATTAAGAATCTACTCTTCAAAAGGCAGTAAGAAAATGAAAACATAAACCAGAGACTAGCAGAAAATACTTGTAAACCATATGACTGACAAAGGGATCCAGAATTTACAAAGAACTCTCAAGCTTAACAGTATGAAAAACAATCCGATTTTTATTATTTAAGTAGGATCAACACCCAGTGTGGAGCCCAAAATGAGATTCAAACTCATGATTCCAAGATCAACACCCCAGCTAAGATTTAGAGTCAGACGCTCAACTGACCCAGGTCCCTCAAAAACAACCCAATTTTTAAAAATGGGCAAAATATCTGAACAGACACTTCATCAGAGGAGATAAATAGATGGCAAATTAGCACATGAAAAAATGCTCAATATTATTAGTTATTAGGGAAATGTCAATTAACACTACTGTGAGATACCACTACATACCTACTAGAATGGCTTTTTAAAAAACACAACCTGGGTTGCCTGGGTGGCTCAGACAGTTGAGCGCTGACTCTTGGTTTCAGCTCTTGGTTTCAGGTCATGATCTCGCAGTTGAGAGATCAAGCCCTGCATCAGTCTCTGCACTCAGTGCAGAGTCTGCTTCAGATTCTCTCTCCTTCTCCCTTTTTCACCTTTATTTTTAACAGAGTTTGTAGAAGCATAATAGGCTGCAACTGACTCATAAGGGCTTGCAAAAGCCTATTATGCTTCTACGAACTCTGCTGACTGGTCATTAAGCATAGTCATCATTAAAAATCAAATTATACAAACTTAATTAAATTAATGATATTAAAAACAAGGTGAAAAATGTTCAAACTCATCACTTCCAATTGTTTGCTACCTTTTGCTACTATCTATGCTCTCAAGAGTCTTCACATTTGTAGAAATATATAATGGTATGCTACTGTGCATTTCTATTCAACTCTGCATTCAGTGACATCACACTGGTACCTTGAAATCAGCCTTGGTAGGAGTTGTTACCCCAAAGACATAGGTACTTGTTATAAATCAGGTTTTGATTTATTATTTTGTTGATTGTCTAGACCAGAGGTTTATCATGGGCCAAATCCAGCCTATTTTTGTAAATAAAGTTTTACTGCAACACAGCCATGCTTACTAATTTGCATAATATCTGTGGCTGCTTTCACACTACCATAGCACAGCTGAGCAGCTGTAATGCTGTGGCCTACAAAACCTGACATATTTACTATCTTGCCCTTTACACAAGAAATTTGCCAACCACTGGTCCAGCCTTAAGAAACTAATGGAAGAGGGGCATCTGAGTGGCTCAGTTGGTTAAGCATCTGCTTTCAGCTCAGGTCATGATCCCAGGGCCCTGGGATCAAGCCCTGCATCGAGATCCCTCCTCAGCAGGGGAGTCTGCCTTTGCTTCTCCCTTTCCCTCTCCCTCTCCCCCTGCTTGTGCTTTCTCTCTCGAATAAATAAAATCTTTTAAAAAGAGAAACTAATGGAGATATTAATAATGCAATTAAATGTAAACACATATGTCCTGTCTATACATTGTAGACAACACACAGACAAAAAAAATTTTTTTGAGAAAATATACTTCCTGTATTTGAAAACTCTGATCCAATACAGCAGATAAATCAATATGTCACTGATGAATGAGTGAAATTCCAACATTTTTATTCTTTCACTTTTTTGCTTTCTTCTTTCCCTTTAGTGTAAGTGAAAATGTCAACATTTATGTTGGAGCTACACTTGTTCATCCATTGTGACCATAGGCTGGTTATGCATATGAGTCAGGCAAAATCCAAGAAAAGCCTATTTTAAGAATGAACTGGCTGTTTGGAATTTACAATAAAGAGTATTGGAGAATTTTATTATTTTAGATTTCTATCAGTAAAATTTATAATAAATTCACACACACAAATATATTTTGTTTCAGGGAGCCAATTGCTAAACATTTACAAGCACACACACTGTTTTGAACTCCACTAGAATGTATGTTCCTTGAGGGTAAGAATTTTCTTTTATTTCAGTGCTTAGAACAACAAATGTAGCAGGTGTACCATCAACATACGACATGAATAAACAGGAGCATTGCTGGGAACACCTGGTTTCATGTGTTGATTATCAGACCTTCAATTTCCAGCTCCACCATTATCCAACTGTGTGGCCTTGAGTAAATTCTTTAACCTCTTTGAACCCTGGTATCTTTATTTAAAAAGAGAAGATAGGGACGCCTGGGTGGCTCAGCAGTTCAGTATCTGCCTTCAGCTCAGGGCATGATCCTGGAGTCCCGGGATCGAGTCCCACGTCAGGCTCCCGGTGTGGAGCCTGCTTCTCCCTCTGCCTGTGTCTCTGCCTCTCTCTCTCTCTCTCTCTCTCTCTCTGTGTGTGTGTGTCTCTCATGAATAAATAAATAAAATCTTTAAAAAAAATTTTTGGTAATTTCCCTAGAGTCTGTAATATATATTTACAACTGTCTTAAATCTACTCTCAAGTAACACTATACCAGTTCTAGGATAGTGCAGGTACCATATAAAAGACCCATAGCCCTCACAAAAATAGACACAAAAATCTTCAACAAGATATTAGCAAAAATTCAATCCAAAAATATATAAAAAGGATTACCAAGTGGGATTTATTCAGACATAGTTCAACATTCAAATATCAATCAATATAATCTACCACAGTTATGAACTAAAGAAAAACATCACATGACCATATCAACTGCTGCAGAAAAATCATTAGACAAAATCCAATGTCCATTTTTATGAAAACTCTCAGCAAACTAGGAAAAGGGGTAACTTTGAACTTGATAATGATAAAGAGCATCTACAGAAAACCTACAGCTAACATCATATTTACTGGTGAAAGATAAGATCAAGTACAAGGCAAGGATGTCTGCTCTCATCCCCTTTATTTAACATGGTGTTAGAAGTCCTAGCCGGCAAAATAAGACGAAGATGAAGATGAAGACGAAGGAGAAGGAGGAGGAGGAGGAGGAGGAGGACGAGGAGGAGGAGGAGGGAGAGGAGAAGGAGAAGAAAAAGAAGGAGAAGAAGGAGGAGTAGAAGGAGAAGAAGAAATTAAAGGTATACAGATGGGAGAAGATACTTCAAATCACATGTTACAAAGAATTTTATGTATAGAATACATGAGGAACTCTCAAAACTCAACAGCAAACAAATAATCCAATTAGAAAATAGGCAAAAGACAGATATCTCATCAGAGAGGATACAGTGGTGGCAAATAACACATTAAAATATGTTCAACATCAATACCATTAGGGAAATGCAAATTAAAACCATGATGAGATATCACTACAAACTTATTAGAATAGTTTTAAAGATGCAGAGAAAACAGGTTTTTCATACATTGCTGGTGGGAATGTAAAATAATATAGTCACTCTGGAAGATAGTTTGTGTTTTCTTAGAAAACTAAATAGACACTTATATGATTTAGCAACTGCACTCCTCAGCATTTATTACGGAGAAATGAAAACTATGTCCATACAAAAACCTATATA
The DNA here is from genome assembly GCF_018345385.1 of Vulpes lagopus. Classification (NCBI taxonomy): domain Eukaryota; kingdom Metazoa; phylum Chordata; class Mammalia; order Carnivora; family Canidae; genus Vulpes; species Vulpes lagopus. Next base: position 15,101,491 of record NC_054841.1, read on the forward strand.
TGAATGTTCATAGCAGCTTTACTTGTAATATCTCTAAATTAAAAACAATTCATATGTTCTTCAATGAGTGAATAGTTAAACTGCGGTACATACCATACTGTGGAATAAAACTCAGCAAAAAAGGGAACAAATGATTGATACAAACAATTGGATAGATATTGAGGGCATTATTCTGAGTGAAAAAAAGCCAAACTTGTAATGTTACATACTATAAAATTCCATTTATATAACATTCTTTTAAAAAACTTTATGTATATATGTATGTATGTATGTATGTATGTATGTATTTGAAAAGGAGAGGGAGAGGGAAAGAGAGAGAGAGCACAAGTGGTAGGGAGGGGCAGAGGAAGAAGAAGAAGCAGACTCTGCACCAAACAGGGAGCCCAACACAGGGCTCCATCTCAGGACCCTGAGATCATGACCTGAGCTGAAGGCAGATGCTTAACCTATGGAGCCACCGGGTGCCCCTTATATAACATTCTCGAATATTCTACAACAAAATTATAGAAATGAAGAGGGGTTGCGAGGGGATAGCATGGGAGGAAAGTGGGGTGGGTATAAAGAGCATGAAGGAGCCTTGGGATGATAACAGTACTTGATGATATAATCAGTGTCTTGATTGTGGTGGTGGTTACATGAATCACCATGTGGTTTTGATATTATAACGTAGTTAAACAAGATGTTACCAGTGGGGGAAAATGAGTGAAAGGTAGATAGGACCTCCATGCATATATTTTTTGGAATTCTCTGTGAATCTATAGTGATTTTTTAAGTTTATAAAAAGAATTACTGATACAGCAACAAACTGAATGGATCTCAAGAGCACTGTGCTGAGTGAAAAAAAAAAAGCCGATTTTGAAAGGTCACACGATGTGTGATTCTATTCACATAACATCCTTGAAATGACAAAATTATAGAGATGGAGAACAAATTAGTGATTTCTAAGATTAGGGATGGGATTGTGGGGAGAGGGGCAGATAGCACAAGAGAGATTTTAGTGGTGATGGAATATACACACACAAATGAATGCATGTAAAACTGCTAAAAATCTGAATTTCGTCTATAGATTGTACTAATATCAATTTCCTGGTTTTCATGTTGTACATATTGTAAGGTGCTCCCTTGGAGAAAACTATACTACTTTTGCATCTCCCTATGATCTATAACCATTTCAAAATTTACAAAAATATTTGAGAAAAATTAAAAGAGGCCTTTGAACCTCAAAATTTTACTGGCAGGAAGCATGTGAAGAAAATGACAACTGCAACTGTGCACAAAAAAGAAAGAATAACTCAGAACAAAAAGTCCAAGGGACAGAGTCAAAATTTTAGTAGGATTTTGTGTAGAAATCAACAAGCTGATTTTAAAATTCACAAGGAAAGACTAATGAAGGATGATAGTCAAAACAATTTTTGAAATAAACAGAAGGAGTGCCTGGCTGGCTCAGTCTGAAGAGCATGCCACTCTTGATCTTGGAGTCATGAGTCTGAGCCCCATAGAGATTACCTAAATAAATAAACTTAAAAAAAAAAAAAAAAAAAGAACAAGAAAGTTGGAAAACTCACTAATTTCAAGTATTATTATAAAGTGCTATAGTCGGGGTCATGAGTTTGAGGCCCAGGTTGGGTATAGAGATTAAACTTTAAAAAAAGGAAAATTGGAAAACTCACTAATTTTAAGTGTTACTATAAAGTGCTATAGTAATCAAAACATATTATAAAGCTTACTAAAAGGAATCAAGACAGTATGGTACCGGCAAAAGGACAGACCATATAGATCAAAGAAACAGAATAGAATCTAGAAATAAATCCATACCTATATGGTCAATTGACTGTTGAGAAAAGTGCAAAGGAATTCAATGGAAAGAAGAGTCATGCTGTGTAGGGGCACACCTGGATGGCTCAGCGGTTGAGCATCTGCCTTCGGCTCAGGGCATGATGCCAGGATCTGGGATGGAGTGCTACATCAGGCCCCTTGCAGGGAGTCTGCTTCTCCCTCTGCCTGTGTCTCTGCCTCTCTCTCTGTGTGTGTCTCTCATGAATAAATGAAATCTTAAAAAAAATTGTGTAGGAATAACTGGATATGCATATAGAAAAATCCTGATCCATACCTGACACTATATATAAAAATTAATGCAAAATGAGTCATTGACCTAAATTTAAAAACCTGAAACTGTAAAATGTTGAGGAGTAAGCCTTGGTGATTTGGGGCTAGACAAATATTTCTTAGATACGACACCAAAAGCATAATCCAATTTTTAAAAACTCATAAATTGGACTTCATCAAAATTAAGAATCTACTCTTCAAAAGGCAGTAAGAAAATGAAAACATAAACCAGAGACTAGCAGAAAATACTTGTAAACCATATGACTGACAAAGGGATCCAGAATTTACAAAGAACTCTCAAGCTTAACAGTATGAAAAACAATCCGATTTTTATTATTTAAGTAGGATCAACACCCAGTGTGGAGCCCAAAATGAGATTCAAACTCATGATTCCAAGATCAACACCCCAGCTAAGATTTAGAGTCAGACGCTCAACTGACCCAGGTCCCTCAAAAACAACCCAATTTTTAAAAATGGGCAAAATATCTGAACAGACACTTCATCAGAGGAGATAAATAGATGGCAAATTAGCACATGAAAAAATGCTCAATATTATTAGTTATTAGGGAAATGTCAATTAACACTACTGTGAGATACCACTACATACCTACTAGAATGGCTTTTTAAAAAACACAACCTGGGTTGCCTGGGTGGCTCAGACAGTTGAGCGCTGACTCTTGGTTTCAGCTCTTGGTTTCAGGTCATGATCTCGCAGTTGAGAGATCAAGCCCTGCATCAGTCTCTGCACTCAGTGCAGAGTCTGCTTCAGATTCTCTCTCCTTCTCCCTTTTTCACCTTTATTTTTAACAGAGTTTGTAGAAGCATAATAGGCTGCAACTGACTCATAAGGGCTTGCAAAAGCCTATTATGCTTCTACGAACTCTGCTGACTGGTCATTAAGCATAGTCATCATTAAAAATCAAATTATACAAACTTAATTAAATTAATGATATTAAAAACAAGGTGAAAAATGTTCAAACTCATCACTTCCAATTGTTTGCTACCTTTTGCTACTATCTATGCTCTCAAGAGTCTTCACATTTGTAGAAATATATAATGGTATGCTACTGTGCATTTCTATTCAACTCTGCATTCAGTGACATCACACTGGTACCTTGAAATCAGCCTTGGTAGGAGTTGTTACCCCAAAGACATAGGTACTTGTTATAAATCAGGTTTTGATTTATTATTTTGTTGATTGTCTAGACCAGAGGTTTATCATGGGCCAAATCCAGCCTATTTTTGTAAATAAAGTTTTACTGCAACACAGCCATGCTTACTAATTTGCATAATATCTGTGGCTGCTTTCACACTACCATAGCACAGCTGAGCAGCTGTAATGCTGTGGCCTACAAAACCTGACATATTTACTATCTTGCCCTTTACACAAGAAATTTGCCAACCACTGGTCCAGCCTTAAGAAACTAATGGAAGAGGGGCATCTGAGTGGCTCAGTTGGTTAAGCATCTGCTTTCAGCTCAGGTCATGATCCCAGGGCCCTGGGATCAAGCCCTGCATCGAGATCCCTCCTCAGCAGGGGAGTCTGCCTTTGCTTCTCCCTTTCCCTCTCCCTCTCCCCCTGCTTGTGCTTTCTCTCTCGAATAAATAAAATCTTTTAAAAAGAGAAACTAATGGAGATATTAATAATGCAATTAAATGTAAACACATATGTCCTGTCTATACATTGTAGACAACACACAGACAAAAAAAATTTTTTTGAGAAAATATACTTCCTGTATTTGAAAACTCTGATCCAATACAGCAGATAAATCAATATGTCACTGATGAATGAGTGAAATTCCAACATTTTTATTCTTTCACTTTTTTGCTTTCTTCTTTCCCTTTAGTGTAAGTGAAAATGTCAACATTTATGTTGGAGCTACACTTGTTCATCCATTGTGACCATAGGCTGGTTATGCATATGAGTCAGGCAAAATCCAAGAAAAGCCTATTTTAAGAATGAACTGGCTGTTTGGAATTTACAATAAAGAGTATTGGAGAATTTTATTATTTTAGATTTCTATCAGTAAAATTTATAATAAATTCACACACACAAATATATTTTGTTTCAGGGAGCCAATTGCTAAACATTTACAAGCACACACACTGTTTTGAACTCCACTAGAATGTATGTTCCTTGAGGGTAAGAATTTTCTTTTATTTCAGTGCTTAGAACAACAAATGTAGCAGGTGTACCATCAACATACGACATGAATAAACAGGAGCATTGCTGGGAACACCTGGTTTCATGTGTTGATTATCAGACCTTCAATTTCCAGCTCCACCATTATCCAACTGTGTGGCCTTGAGTAAATTCTTTAACCTCTTTGAACCCTGGTTTCTTTATTTAAAAAGAGAAGATAGGGACGCCTGGGTGGCTCAGCAGTTCAGTATCTGCCTTCAGCTCAGGGCATGATCCTGGAGTCCCGGGATCGAGTCCCACGTCAGGCTCCCGGTGTGGAGCCTGCTTCTCCCTCTGCCTGTGTCTCTGCCTCTCTCTCTGAGTGTCTCTCATGAATAAATAAATCGTTTTAAAAAAATAAATAAATAAATAAAAATAAAAATAAAAAGAGAAGATAATTCTCTTACCTCACAGGGAGATGTTGACAATATATGCCTCTGCCTGGCACCTACTAGGTTTTTCCACAGGTGGGAGTTTCCTCCTCACCCTCCACACCTGCCACACACATACTCCGTGGTGACCCAGCCCTGCTGCTGTCACAAATTTCAGTGATGTCACAGCTCCCCTCCCAGGAAGCTCCAGCAGAGCCATGCTGACGGCCAGCCTGAGTGCTGGCCGAACTGAGAGGGGCAGGGCGCAGGTGGTGCCTGGTACCAGTGTTGCTCCATTTGTCTTTGAGGTCTCACAGCCCCAGTATGACTCCATCAGCAAAGAAGAGGCCCAAGAATAGAATGGTTTCTAAGGTTGGACTTGGGAGTGGACACAGAGGGGATCCAACCACACCCAGAACAGGGGCCATCTAGCCTTGGGGGAAAGGGAGAGGTGAGGGTGAAGGGAGGTCAGGAGAATTAGAGTGGTCTTCCCATTTCTGTCCCCAAACCAAGATGACAAAACCCCTGGTCAAAGGTTAGTCAAACCATGTTCAGCCAAATGGAGCAGCATAATGGAGGCATTCAGGGGTATTTTTCCTATGTTAGCATACTCTCTCCCTCTGTCTGTCAGATACAAGATGAAGAACCAAAGGACAAGATACCGCAATCTGTCAACAAAGTAATTGGGCGGCACCGACTTAAGATGGTGAGATCCCTCATATTGGTCCCTCCTGGGTGCCAGGCTTGTTGTGACCCAGAAGGGGTCACCAGGTGCAGCCCTGAGTTGAGCTGAGCCAAAGTCTAGGTGGGATGTGGGAGGCTACCCCAGGAAAGCTGAGGCTTCTGTTTTCCTGGTTTGTTGATCCTGGCAGGTATTAAAAAACTTGTCGCTCTTGAAGCTGCTCAAGAGCTCGAACCCCCGGATCCAAGAACTGCATAACTTGGCCAGAAGGTGTTGGAATTCACTGCTCAGAGTTCCACAGATCCTTGGTATCTCCACTGGGTGAGCTCAGCCCCCTGGCTATCTTTACTAGGAGTGGGCACTATGTATGCTGACAAATTTAGAAAACCTAATTTTCACAAAGGTTCTATGATAAAGGTATTTATTAGCCCTATTTTATGGATAGGGAAGCGAGGCTCAAAAGATAGTGACTTGTCCCAATAACTCAAACTGGTAAGTGATAGAGCTAGGATTTGAAGCCATTCCTGTGTGATATCAGAGCTGTGGTCCTAGCTAGTGTCATAATCATCCAATTATGGGGCTAACCACCAACTGGGGCACTACCCAAGCAAGAGGGACCACTCCTCCTCCTCCCCACCCTCAAGTCCATACCACTCAGAGATTCACCTGCACACCAGTCATCTAGCTAAGGCCTGGCTTCCTCATAAATCATGTCAGAATATTAAGAAAGTTGACATTTATTAGGCATCTGCTAAATACTTCACAAACATTTCCCATTGAGTTAATTCTTCACAGCAGTCCTATTAGATAGAGTTATCCCAGTTTCACAGTTGAGGAAACTAAGCTTTGAGAGGTGAAATTTCTTGCCCCAAATCACAGATGGTAAGAGGCACAAGCAAATTTGAACCCCCATTTGTTGGTCTTGAAAGCCTGTGGTGGCCAAGCCATTCCACCACTGCCTCCTCCTTTGTGGGGCTGGTGTGAGGGTCCCAGGCCCAATGCACAGTGGACACTCACTCAGCAGTGGCAGTTAGCATTGGTACTGGCATTACGTTGAGCCTCAGTCCTCACTCCACTCCACACATATTCAGCTAGAACAATGCTGTCACTGTGCAGAGGACTTAGTCTATTACACACCTTCTTGGGGCAGGTCTTCTTCTAGCACCAAATACCTCCACCTAATGCCTCCTATCAGAGCTCCTCTCGGAGCTGGCCTCCTAGACGCCAGCAATCAGGAAGCACTGGGCTGGAGGGGTCAGGCCTCTCTCATCCCATAGTTTTCCAACCTGTTTGAAGAAGCAGAACCTCTCTTCAAGTATCTGTCATCAAGCCCCAGCTGTGCTGTTAGGTAGAAAGGTATCCTGCCCTCACTCTGCCCCACCCCTGGGTGCAGAGGCATTTGAGATATCTCCTGAGAAACTTAAGGTTTCTTGGAGCAGAATTTGAAAACACTGGACTAGTTCACTCCACCTCTCTGAAATTCAGAGAGGCAGAACCATGGCCAGCGGCCCGTGAAGACAACATACAGTCCACATACAGTCCTAGGTGTTCTAACTCCTGGTCACTGCCTCTCACGTTCCCAACCTCTCCTGTCCCTTCAATGGTCCTCATCACCTCCTCTGCCTCCAGGCCCAAGGCCTCTGGTTGCGAAGTTTCTTTTCTGGTCCTCTCCACAGCTTTCTCGCCTGACCTGGCTGCATAGCAATGGTCTCGGGGTGAGGCTGGAGGACCAGGACCTTTAGTCTTACTGATTGCCTTCCCTCCCCCTGCCAGGAGCAGCAATGTCTGTGATAGAGTGGAACAAGATAATGAAGAGCTCCAAGAGGCTGGGTGCCCCAAGAAGACACTGGAATCCAAGAAGTTAGAGTCCACAGGGGAGCCCACGGTGGGACTATGGGAGAAGAATGAGGCGCAGCAGTCACCTGCAGCAGTGCGCCAGAGCCAAGAACAGATGGAGCCTGAGCTCCCAAGGACATCGAAGGGTCATGACCTGACCACTTACCCCAGAGTCCAGGGGAGCCAATCATCTACTAGGGACCCCCGCATCATCTTCCTGAAGACCTACCAGCACAGAACTCCCATGGGTGACAAGAAACAGCAGGAAACTGTAGCTGACCAGTGGATCTGGTTTGAAGGGTTGCCTACACGAATCCACCTCCCAGGGCCTCGAGTGATGTGCAGATCATCCACCCTGCGCTGGGTCAAGCGTTGCTGTACCCGCTTCTGCTCTGCATCACTTGAGCTACCCATGTGCCATCCATACAAAGTGTGACAGCACCACTGCCAGGCCAGGGTGAGACACAGGCCCCAAGCCAGGCCTGGAGCTGGGCCCCAGAGTGGGACTGTAACCAGCTTGCAGTGCTGGGGGACCCCTCCCTCATGCCTAGAGAGGGGGAAACCATTGATGGAGGCCACACAACAGGGTGGTGGCCAGGCTGGGGCCTCTCAAGATCCAAAGAGGGGTTCTGGGGAGGGACACTGGAAGTGGGCGTTCGGAGGTGGGTCATCTATCTCACTGCCTGGAGGCCTCAGGAGCCACAACAGCAGCTATGGCTCAGAATCTCAGTCAGGAGTCTGAGTAAGGGACTTGAGGGATTTCCAAATGTTAGAGGAAGGGGGAGTGGTCAAGTAGAGCTTTGCCATATCCCATCCCTTCTTAGACCAAATCACTGCCCCCATTTGTTTCATTTATTCATGCTTCAAAGAAGATTTCCTCTGAACAAAAAGTTTCTTAGCAAAAAAAGAAAGAAGACAAAAATACTCCAGCCTTCCATGAGAGAGCTGAGGTCCCAAGAGAGGAAGGGGTAAAAGTCTTGGGGGTCCATCTGAAAGGGAGGCTTCCCCTACACAAAACCCCAAACCCCAACCTGCTAGATTTCAGGGCACCCTGGTCCCTCTCCCCAGGCAGCAGAGCCCCCTGGTGGCCATCTGCACTCCTAACACCAAGGTCTCTGCTCACAGGTGGTGTGACCTGGGATGGGAGCCAGAAGTGTGAGGTGAGGGTGAAGATGGCGCCATCATCTGAGCGGGAGGGATGGGCGGAAAAATTCTCCAGTCTACAAATAAAATCTCCATAGTGAATTGAAGAATACTACCGCTGGTTCTGCCTGTTTGGGGCTGGCGGAAAGAGCCCCTCCACCCAGGTGGGGAGAGTAGTATGCATCTGATTTTAGATTTCTTCTACCCCATTCCCAGGCCCCTAAAGTCTGTCTAGAACCTGGCACACAGAAACCAGCAAACTGCATCCCTCCCCACTCGAGTGAGCTGGCCTCCAGAAGAGTGCACTCTATGAAGTCATGGAAGGGAGACAGTTGTCAGATGCTTTCTGGGTGCCAGGTACTTCAAATGGCCCTGCAAGACAAGGGGATGAGAGGCCATGGTTCTGAGACAGAAGGTGATTTGGCCAGGCTCAAGGGACTAGGAAGTGGCAGGGGCTGACTCTCATCTAGAACTGCTGGCTGCTCCCCATTCCATTTTCTGCAGAAAGGAAAAAGGCACAAGGAAGCATCCAGCCTGCCATTCATGGGCATTGCACCCTGGATATTGCAGCATCGGGTGTCAACAAATGGGTGTCAGCTGGGCCTCAAAATGTGTTCCACCTGGGTCAGGCCCCAGTACTCCAGCTAGACAGCTCTGGCGGGACACAAGCCCAGCCCCCCTACACGCAAGCCGCGTTGACCCCATCGAGTCGGGGTCGCCCTCTGTCGGCAGGAGCCACAGCCCTGAATATGCAGTTGGGGAGAGGAAAACCCAGGGAACCCGGGCTTTCTGGGGTTCTTCCCCTGCGAGGCAGGTTGCCCGGATTGGCGCCCTCAAGAGAGCGCACAGTGATCAAGGGGCGCAGAGCAGTTCCTGCAGGAACCCAGGCGGCAGCGGAGATGCCTGGAGCGGGAGAGAGGAAGACGGGAGGGGTTCCTCCGAATCTGCCCGCCTGCACGCTCCTCCATCCCGGCGCTCTGCTCTGAGACTGCGCCTGGCCGGCCGGCGCGACCACAATACGCACCCCACCGCGTTAGCCCTGGGCGGCGCTGCCAGCCTGAGCCCGCCGGCACAGGGGCTGCTCTGGGGCTGCCCCGCTCGGCCCCTGCGAGCCTACGCCTGCCTGGGTGCCGCGCTCCCCACTCCCGCCTCCTCCGCGCCCATCGCGCCACTTCCCGCGCCGCCTCCACCCTGCAACCTCCACCCCAAGCTGCCTTCCCGCTTGGCTTGCTTGCACTCCAGCCCACCTCCTGGGTAGTCGCCATTTCGGTTCCGTTACTGGACAGCATCCATCCCATCAGTCTTTGAAAATCACCCCACTGGCTCTCCCACCCCCAGCACTGTCCATTCCATCAACCTCCCAAACGAATGTCTGTCCCCGTGTGCTACCAGCAGGTAATCAGGGCAGCCGTGCTCTCAACCAAAACCTACCATGTTGCGGACCCCCTGCAGTAGCCTTCGTGGGAGCCTGCCCAGGAGTCCCAAGTGAGAACCCAAAAGGTGTGGGCCTGAGAAAGATTGGCTCCACTTTGCTGCAAAAGGAGCCAGAGTTGGGCCCAAGGACAGCGGTTGGATGGGCTGTTCCTGTGTGCTAAGGCTGGGATCCTTCCTGTCCAGGGCACCACCGGGGTGCAGAGGTGCAAGGGTGCAGGCCTCAGTGTGAATGACTCCCAGCACTGCACTCTTTCCAGCCTTACCCCCACTTGAGCTGGCACTTGGGCCTCAGGCAACCTGCCTTCCACAATCCCACAGCTGGAGTCCTCCCATTACCATCTTCCCTATGCTTGACTACTTCAATCTGAGGCACCTCTTCTGGGCTCAGTTAGATCCTGCTTTGGGCAGGAGGCGGCAACAGATCTCAGGGATCAGAGGAGACCACTCCAGAAAACAGCTCCCTACCAGTTAACAGGCAAAAATTAAAGTGTTTGATGCAGAGTGATTTTTAAGAAGTCACATGACCTCTCTGAGTCTATTTCAACGGTTTATAAAATTGGGATACTAATATCCATTCCACAGGGCCTGGAGAAAATCAGGCTTGATGCAGGTGAAGCCAGTTTGTGGGGTGTTGAACAAATATCCTTTTTTTCTGCCTCCTTCCTGGCCCTGTGCCACAATAAAGCCCTAACTGCTCACCTTTAAGGGAATTAGCTGCTTGTTAAAGAGCCAATCTTCTGTTCACATTCACAGCCTTTTGCTATGACATCTGGGTTCCAGAGACTGTCCCACTCCAACTCTGGATCACCTACCACTAAACATAATTGGAATGTGCAGAGAATGAAGCTGTTGAGGCAGACAGGCCTAGCTTCTCATCACCTGTGTGATGTTAGGGAAAGGTGTTTACTCCTTCAGTTTCTCTGTCTGCAAAGTGAGAAAATAATGGTGCCTATCTCACAGGATTGAGAAGAGACACAAGTCACTCTGCAATGGATGGTACATAGGAGCGCAGTAGTTGGTAGTTGTACCCCAATCATGGGCAAGCCTGTCCCCCAACTAACAGTTGAAAACACTGAGGCTTGGAAGAAAAGGATCTCCTCTGTAAAAGGAGTAGAGATGGGGCAGTGGCCCAGTAACTATAACTGCTTAGATTTCTGGATCACTTCCTATAGGTCAGGCATCATGCTAATAAGTGCTTTACACTAGATACCTCGTTGAATCCTCACAAGACCACAGAAAAGTGCTATCTTATATCCTCATCTTACAAACAAGGAAACCAAGGCAAGGGCAGATCACCAAGGCCTCACCACTAGTAAGGGGTCCCAGGACTTGACCCTGCACTCCACCGTAGCTCTCTCAAGTCAAATAGCCTTGGGACCCACTTTTCTTTTTTTTTTTAAAGTAGGCTCCACACTCAGCATGGAGCCCACACAAGGCTTGAATTGATAACCCTGAGATCAAGACCTGAGCTGAACTCTGGAAAACTGTGCGGAGGTTCCTCAAAGAGTTAAAAATAGATCTGCCCTACCACCCAGCAATTGCACTGCTGGGGATTTACCCCAAAGATACAGATGCACTGACACGCCGGGACACCTGCACCCCAATGTTTATAGCAGTAATGTCCACAATAGCCAAACTGCAGAAGGAGCCTCAGTGTCCATCAAAAGATGAATGGATAAAGAAGATGTGGTTTATGTATACAATGGAATATTACTCAGCCATTAGAAACGACAAATACCCACCATTTGCTTCGAGGTGGATGGAACTGGAGGGTATTATGCTGAGTGAAATAAGTCAATCAGAGAAGGACAAACATTATATGGTCTCACTCATTTGGGGAATATAAAAAATAGTGAAAGGGAATAAAGGGGAAAGGAGAGAAAATGAGTGGGAGGTATCAGAGAGGGAGACAGAACATGAGAGACTCCTAACTCTGGGAAACGAACAAGGGGTGGTGGAAAGGGAGGAGGGCAAGGGGTGGGGGGTGACTGGGTGATGGGCACTGAGTGGGGCACTTGATGGGATGAGCACTGGGTGTTATGCTATATATTGGCAAATTGAACTCCAATAAAAAAAAAAAAAAAAAAGACCTGAGCTGAGGGGCACCTGGGTGGCTCAGTGGTTGAGAGTCTGCCTTTGGCTCAGGTCATGGTCCTGGACTCCTGGGATCGAGTCCCGCATCAGGCTCCCTGTAGGGAGACTGCTTCTCCCTCTGCCTGTGTCTCTGCCTCTCCTTCTCTCATGAATAAATAAATAAATGAAATCTTAAAAAAAAAAAAAAAAAAAGACCTGAGCTGAGATGCAGTCAGATGCTTAATCAACTGAGCTGCCCAGAGCCCCAGACCCCTACAAATCTGACTTGTCCAGGGAGTGGCAAGATAGGGATCCAAACTCTCAGCAACCTGTACCCATCCCTATCTCAACACTATTTTCACTACCACTTGCTACTTTCCTACAGAAAACCTCAAGCAAGGCTTTCTCTTTCCATAGAGGGCCTCTCTTGTGCCCTGAATCTGCCCACACTCACCTGCCCCTGAAACTCTGTGCTCCTTGAGCTACAGATATAGGGAAGAGATCCATGTCTGTGCACTGACTGCCCCCCCTGGGACTGCCAGAGGAAGCTACTCTGATCTGGGAAGTCACTGAGCAGCCTAAGAAACTGTTTCCAGGGGAGCCTGTTTGAGCTGTGCACCTCATGATTCATGGGCCTGGAGCTTCCCACCCCACCCCCTGGCATCTGCTGGCTGCCATCCTGGCTCCTATTTGGCTCTGATCTGGACAGGGCTACCTAGAACTGGCAGTTAGGGGAACCCACTGAGCTAGACATCTCTTTCTCTTTTCCCATCTTCCAGGTCATAAACTATTCTGAGAGCACCAGCTATGCAGTAGTCTCCACTTCTCTCCCTATAGAAGTTGAGATAGTTGAGGGTGGGGGGGGTGGGATGGAAGGAGGTCCAGGCTTCAGACTCCCTAGAAAGCCAAGAGACACACCAACTCAGTGGCGGGGTGGAGGTAACTTTCCCTTATCCTTTCATCCATTCACTTGGGAATCTGTGGCCATATTTAATATACTACCAGTTATTCTTAGAAAGCTGTCATGTTTACAAAGCACTACACATCTTTGTATTTAAAACAATAGAAGGCAGAGGTGACAGATTGTTTTAACTAATTAAAGAACATGCATATCCTTTAACTATTAATGTCTTCAAAATGAGTTTATTGTCAGAACCAGAGCCCAAATCCTGGGTCTGCTGGTTCCTAACACATAACCTTGGGCAAATGTCTTAGTTTCCTCATCATCCTCATGATATTTCCTATTTCTGAGGGTTGTTGTGAAGATTAATAACAGGTAAAGCACTTAGCCTACTTCTGGACATGTATTAAGCACAGCTATTTATTATTAAAATGATAAACAGGGGCGCCTGGATGGCATAGCTGGTTGGGTGTCAGTCAGACTCTTGGTTTCAGGGTTGTGATCTCAGGGTTGAGATTGAGCCCCCCCACATTGGGCTCCACACTCAGCACAAAGTCTGCTTGGGATTCATATTCTCTCCCCCCCCAAAAAAAAAATATTTGTCTTTAAAAACTATATATATTAAAAAATAAAATAAATGACAAACATGTCCCTGCCACTGCCCAGTTCTCTTTGGAACTTGTCTCTAGACACTTTTTATTGTTACTTCAGAAATCATAACAATTTCATTAAAGTCATACATTTCTCAATCCCAACTGTCGTCCAGCTCAGTCACTGTGATTATTGTGAGAAAAAAATATTGGCTCCCCTGACTTCTGGCAAAGATTTGTCATTACAGAAGATATGCAGAACAGGCACAGGTCTCTGATGGAAACTCCCAGAGATGTGGGCCAACACAGATGGAGCAACCAGCCCATAGCTGACCACGGGAGACAGCAGCCACATGATATATGCTCTGGTTCCCTTCCCCAAGTAACAAGTTAGCCACGTGCCTTTATAGTTTGTGGTGTCTGGGGGAAATCCACCAACTTAGGGGAAGTCACCTCAGTTTGTCTTATCTCCTGGACTCTGCAGCCAGGATCCAAGTCCCACTAACAAGCTGCTTTCTTCCAGCTTGGCCAGGGCCCTGAGTTACTGAAGTGCCTCACCCTGGCACCTTCCCTGTCATCCCCCAAGCATGTTCACTCTCCAACCTTCATCCTGTCAGCCTCCTCTCCCTACTCTGCAGGGCTGGGAGCCAGGAAGCTAGACAGGCTTCCTGGGCAGAGAGCAAAACTCATCTGTGAAGCCCTAACACTGTAAGCTGAAAGCTGTCCACGGTCTTGGACTCAGAGGACCCAAAGAGGAACACGGATGGTTTCTAGAAGTGGGTCTAGATCAAGTGCATTCCACTGGACACATTCATAAATCACTGGCAAGAAAAAGAAAACTCAGTCATGGCACTTCATCCAAGACAGAGCAGAGGAGGGCGTAGATGGAGAGGGTAGGACACAGGAATTCCCTGCACTTAGCATTTTAACCAAATGGACGAATAATCTGGGGTCTGGAAGGGGGGAAGTTGGCCTAATCATCCTGTATAGCTTCCCTGTCTGGCTGTGCAGGTCTCTCACTGGCCCAACCATGGCAGTACAAAGTAAGCACACGCAGAACCGTGGAAAATACTGTATTTATGTACATAGGAGGGACAGCTGCAAGCCCCCCACAGAGGACATGCCACCCCAAAGAAAAATCTTAGCAGCAAATTCCTATCTCCCTCAGCACTATCAGCGCAGCCCAAGTTGGAAGGCTAGGCTTCCTGTTTCTGGGCACCCATCATACCCTTCCCAGTGTAGAATTCCCAGGAAGGCAGGAAAAAGGAACTATTGCCAGAAGTGAGGTCCGGTGGGAGCTGGGGTGCCTAGTCATTCCCAGAGAAGAGGCAGTGACTCTATCATGAAGGGTGGACCAGAAGCAATGCTGGGATTCTTCTCTGGGTCCTATGGCCTGCTCTGTTGAAAGCTGGCAGCAGTAGACCCAGTAGAACTGGAAGAAAGTTAGTCATGGGTTCATGGGTGTGCGCACACATGCGTGTAGCAGGACACAGGTTGTGTATTTTCTTTGTGCTTCATGCCTCCATCTGCCGTCCTCTCCCTGACAGCAGCCTAATACTTTGCACCTCTGTCTCTTTCTGTGGCTATGGATCCAGAAACCGAGTGTTTCTCCAAACAGAATAGCTGTGGTTCAGCAACATGGCAAAGGTAACAGCTGTCCCAGGAAGGTTAAGACAGATGACTAGAAGAGTGGTTTGCTCCAATCAGATATCCTTGATTTGGTTCTTTTTAAAAATAACAGGCTGGTGACAGGTGTGGTGGCTCAAGAATGACATGGTTCCAATTCTGTTATTACCCTGAAAGAGGTCCCCTTGATGACCTCCCAAATAGCAAGGCTTCAGCAGACAGAGGCCATTCTTGAAGCTGTGGTCCTGACTGCTACCTGCCTTCTTGACGGGGCCTCACTATCTCTCTCACACCAACAGAGACTTCACATTTCCAGGGTTCCTCTCAGACCTGGGCTGGACCTCATCTGGAAGGTCTGAGCAGCCCAAGGTGTTGGGGGTGTGGGGCCAAGTGCCCAGCCGGGTGTCCAAAGGACCCGATTCTAGACATTGGATTTAGGGGCTGAGTTGAGGGGGATCTCCTTGAGCTCCGTCCGCATGCACAGGTACTCCCCGATGACAGCCATGAGTGCAATGCACACGGCTTGAACCAGCCACCAGGTCAGCGCCGAGGGGAAACGGGAGCTGTAGAACCAGCAGCCCAGGAGGTGAAAGAAATGGACAGTGACAGTGAAATCCAGACACTGCTTCCCTCGCCGGATGAAGTACAGCAAGCCCAGGGCACTGTGGGGAGAGGACAGCAGTGAGTTGTCACTGGGTTGTCCTGGCCTTGGATCATTTGGGGAGTAGAGACAATTAGGATAACAGCATAGTGATCAGAAGCAAGCAAGAGAAGTGTGAAGCAAGAGTTACATTATTAGATGCCTAAAGAAAGCTGGCAGGTAATGCTGGGAGGGAATCAGGTTGGGTGGAAGAAAAACAAAACTATAAGCTTGATGAGAAATGGTGACCATCGCTCAGGGGAATCCTAGGGACCCTGAAGCATACATGGGCCATCGAAAGTGAGGACAACAGGCTATTTGCAGCTGGGCAAATCCACATGCTGGAAGGTTGGTCTGGAATCAATTGATCTTCCCAGTTTTCAAGAGAAGCCAGAAATCTGGATTTTTTTTTTAATAGAAAATATCCTTTCAACTAAGTGGAAAAATGTTTAATTTCAAACACCACTTGTGGGATGTCAAACAGAACATATCTAGGAGACAAATTCAGGTCAGGTCAGCCCACCCACTTTCAATCTCCAGTGTAAGGTCGAGAACAATAATGTGCAAGGTGTTGGTCTAAGTAGTTCCCATGAATGAATTGATTTAATCCTTACAACTATGAGATAGGTAATATTATTCGCCTCATTTTACTGATGAGGAAACTTGTTCAAAGTCACTAGACTAGTGGGAAAGCTGAGATTCAAAGCCAAGTGAGTCAACCATCTAGAGCCTGAGATCATAGTCACTATGCTAAACTACCTCTCAAGGGGCAGGCAATGGTCATGAGTGGCGTTAAATTTTATCCAGTCAAACCCTTCAGGTGTACCAACAAGAAGCCCAAAGCCTAGAGAGAAGGGACTTAATTTGGCCAATGGCACAAGGACCAACAGAACTGACTTCTCCTGACTCCCAGTCCAATCCCCTCCTCATCTCATTCTACAACAGGGAAGTGATCTGAGATGAAAGCTATCCCACAGGCAGCATGCAGAGTGACGTAAGAGCTTTTCAGCTAAGTCGAAATCATGATAGAAGGAGCCCTATTATGGAGCCAGTCCCAGAACTGGCCTTTGCCACCCACTTTAGTCTACCACTCCCCAGGAACAAGCGCCAGCCTGTCCCATGTCCAAATTTAGGAAGTTAGTTCCAGTGCTGGACCCCAAAAGCTGGAGAGCAAAACTGGTGATACTCACCAGGTGAGGGCGTTGAGGATGAAGGACATCATGGACAGCCGGCCTGGAGGGGTGGAAAAGCCCAGGATCTGAGGGGGAATCACAAATGGAAATATGCTGGAAGTGACTTGGCTTGGTAGAGCTCCAGGCTCCAGGACCTCCCAAGGAAAAAGCATTCATCCCAAAGCACAGAAGACAACAGGCCTCTCCATCAGTGTGGCAGCCTAATTCCAACAAGGTGCTTTCACAGACATCCACTATGGTATCTTATATGACTCCAAATAGCAGCCAGGAAGAGACTTACAAAGGAGAAGCCAAAGTCCAGAGATGAACATTAAGTAACTTGCCCAAAAGTGATATCATAATTAAAGAAAGAGTAAGGACTATTACAGGGTTCAGCAAACTGGTCCCCTACCAGTCAGACATCTAGTTTTGTACATAGGTCTTACGGAAACGCTACCACACCTATTTGCTTAGTACTGTCTCTGGCTGCTTTTGCACCACAGTGGCGTTATTGAGTAGTTGTGACCTAAAACCTTTACTATCTTGCCCTTTAAGAAAAAGTCTGCCAACCCCCAGTCTATAATCCAGGTTGTATGCATGAGATGACTCTTCAACAGAGCCCAGGATTTCCACAGGCTCTTCCCAGGAGGACAGAGGCTCCTAAGAGGCTACTTCTGGGCACCTGATGTGTGTGCAACTTCCACCACTCTTGATACAATGCTACTGAATACCAAACATCTGCCCAGCATTGTCAGCTTACGAAGGCCTCTGACTCTAATCAACTCCTGTTATCCTCACAACCACCTCACAAAGCTATTTTTATCATTACTGTTACCTCTTTTCAGATAATACCTTGCCCAAGGGCTACACAGAGAATAAGCAGCAGGAGCATTCTAGACCTCCTGGCTGAGAAGTGTGCTCATTACCATTCACCACAGCTGCTTCTCAGATGCAACCAACCATCTCATAACCCATTACTTCAGAAAGCACTCTTCATCTTCCTAGGCACCTCTGGGGTCTCTCGGCCTCATAACATTTTGCTGAGAATTATTCCGCCCAGTTTCCAGGAGAGAAAACAGGCTCAGAAAAGTGAAGCAACTTGCCCAAAGTCCCATGGCTAGTACATCTGGACCCAGATTGGACGCTAAACCTTTCTGAATCCAAAGTACAGGCTCTTTGTGTTACAGTCCACGACCTCTCTGCTATTGCTCTCATGATTTTGCAGAGGGGATAACTAGAGTTCAGGGAGGACAACACTTGCCCCACATCATAGGGCTAGTAAACGGAATTTAAACAGAGGCCGGGGGTAGCCCCGGTGGCTCAGCGGTTTAGCTCCGCCTTCAGCCTAGGGCATGATCCTGGAGACCTGGGATCGAGTCCCACGTTGGGCTCCCTGCATGGAGCCTGCTTCTCCCTCTGCCTGTGTCTCTGCCTCTCACTCTCTCTGTGTCTCTCATGAATAAGTAAAATCTTTAAAAAATAAAAAAAATAAACAGAGGCCCGATTCCAAAGTCTAGGCTGTTTCCATTACACCTCCATGAATGCTGTTTTATCCACCCCCCTCTCCAATATGGCACCTGAGAATGTGAGGCCCAGGGAAGTGAAGTCACCTTCTCAGAGTGTCGGAAAGGAGATGCACCAGGTTGTTCATAAGGAACGTAGGCCTGTTCCTTATGATATCCAGGTCCTTTCCTTTGTACTAACAATCTGCCTCGGTGTCAGTGGTTTCCTCTCATGGATGGGGCACCTAAGGCTCAGAAGGATGAGATCCCTTTCCCAGGGCCACAATATGAGATGGTGGTCCAGCCACGGCTAGCCCCCGGGAGGGTCAGACCACAACACCCCCCCCCCACGAGGCCCAGACGCCGCCCGCGCCGGCCAGGGGACCCTACCTCGGCGTCGAACATCTGGTCCAGCGAGGGGCTGCTGCGCACCAGCCCATCCACCAGCGCCAACCACAGGCCGAGCGAGCCGTAGTAGACGGTCTGCATGAGGACGATCTGCGACAGGATCAACAACGGGTCCCAGACGTAGCTGCGGAACTGGCCCGCCATGCCGGCCCGCAGGGCCCGGCCGCCACCAGGGGCCTGGGTCAGCGCCGCCGCGCCATGGACCCGGGGCCGCCCCGGCACCTGCGAGAACACACGCCGGGCCTCAGCCAGCCGGCCGTCGCCATGGCAACGCCGCCCGGCCCGGGAGGAGGGACCCGGACGGAGGGAGCGAGCCCATTCCGGGAGTGGGGGGTGAAGGCGGGGTCGGACGGACCCATTCCCAGAGCGAGGGGAAGTCCTGCCCTTCCGGCTGTTCGGGCCCCGCCCGTCCACAGGCTCCTTTGGGGTTCACTCACCGGTGACGGACTCGAGGGTCGAAGCGTCCGAGTGCGGCCCAGCCTCACCTGCTAGCCCCCCAGACAGCGCTGACAGACGGGACCATGGAGGAGAAGCCCTAGCGGCCTAGAGAGGCAAAGATCCAGCGACCACGGCACCAGCCGCGACGGCGTAGGAAGGAGGCGTTTCCGGGGATGGCGGTGGAGGGGGCGGGGCAGAGAGCGCGCAGGCGTGGTGGGCGCAACCTTCGGCTGAGCCTCCTTAGACCCGGCGGGGTGGGGGCCGCCGGGAAGCGGAGTCCGCACATGCGCAAGATGAAAAGTGAAGGCGAACGGAAGTGAGGCACGGGAGCCGTGGAACTTGCGTGCCCTCTACAGGGGAATCTTGAAGAAGAAGGCGGCAACCGGGAGAGTAGGGAGAGGGGTGCGTGGGCCAGAGCAGGGAAAGATGCTTAGCAATGAACAAGTCGATAGATGTTGATTCTATTTCCTTTCTCCTCGTTAAAGTCCAGGATAAGGGGCAGCCCGGGTGGCTCAGTGGTTTGGTGCAGCCTTCAGCCCAGGGCCTGATCCTGGAGACCCCAGGATGGAGTCCCACGTCGGGCTCCCTGCAGGGAGCCTGCTTCTCCCTCTGCCTGTGTCTCTGCCTTTCTCTCTCCTTCTCTCTCTCTCTGTGTCTCTCATGAATAAATAAATTTTTTAAAATCTTAAAAAAAAATAACAAAGTCCAGGATAACTTTAAATGAACCTGCCAGCTCTTCCACGCATTACTTTGCCACTGTTTTCGTCTTACAGATAATTAAGGGTTGGAGAAGGAAAGCAACATACTGCCCCAAAGACACAGAGTTAGTGGAAGTCAGGAGTAGAATTCACGTGCCAACATCGCAGCAGTGACTTCGTGCTACCGGGTGCCTGGAAGGTTTGGACCCATACGAATGGGATTGTTCCTGCCCTCTGACATAACCTGATTACTAGGAGGCAAACATCCTCCTAGTGGACCTTTGGGACTTGGAGCCCAAATGCATCACATGGGTATCCATTTATATTTGTATACACATATACATTTAAAATAGAAAAAAGGACAGGTGCTGAAGTCATACCTGGAACCAGATTCTGACTGCCTGTCACTATGACTGTTTTCTCTCCCCCTTCTCTGAGTCCACATAGTGTATGTACGCAGTCAGTAAATATTTGCTTAATGAGTCAAAACAGAAAGGGTAACAGCAAATTGATGAATCACTGTATTCCTGCCCAGCCAACCCAAACCCCACCACTTCATTGAGCCTAGTCCCCCTTCTCCAGAATGGAAAGAAAGGAAGTAACCCATTCCAGGAAAAGAAGGTAGAGCCAATTCTACTAGCTGCGTGACCAGCAAGCCACTTCCTTCTTTAAATCCAGCTTCCCAGATTATGAAATACGGAGTTAGACAAGATTAATGTTTGCCAACATTCGATCTACCCTCCACTAATTAGTTTCCCATTTAAACACTTATCAAAGGCACATGAAACTGCCAGTCAGAACCTCTGAAGGGCATGTGGTAATCCTATTATCACCTTGAGTTGATATGATTCCAGACAAGAGTAAAGAAACATGAGACTTTATTAAGAGTAAATAGGAGGTTTCCCTTATCATTTAGAAATTCTGTAAACAGTTCCCCTGGACTCCGGTTTAGAAGTTATTAAGGCCCAAAGATTTCTGAGGTGTTTCCAGGTCAACCATTCTTTTAGGTGGCTCAATTCAGATCAAGAAAAATATGTTCAAATCCCTCTGGTCCACTGATGAGTCATATGATCTGCTGTTTCTGAGAAAACATCTTCTGTTTATCAAATACATACGTGATCTTTCATCTTCACAATCTGAGAACGTGGATATTATCTTTTTTTTTTTTAAGATTTTACTTATTTATTCATGAGAGACACAGAGAGAGAGAGAGAGGCAGAGACACAGGCAAAGGGAGAAGCAGGCTCCACGCAGGGAGCCCGACACGGGACTCAATCCAGGGATCCTGGGATCACGCCCTGAGCTGAAGGAGGGACTAAACTGCTGAGCCACCCGGGGGCTGTCCCTGTCTTTTTTAAAGTGAGGAAATGGAGACTCAGAAAGGGAGTGTGACTCTATGTAGGTAAGGGAGCTCATAAGCTGATCAGGGATTCAACCCCAAGACCCCTCATTCCAAAATGCAGATAACCATTCCTGAAGCAGGCAAAATAAGTAGTGGAGTAGTGAGGAGAAGCTCAGGAAAAGTGCTTGAGGGTTTGACTTAGTTTCCATGAGCAGTTTGGTCTTCTTTCCAGGTGCTGGAATGTTTGGTTCCTCCTGAGTCAGGCCCTTACTTGAGTCACAGCTGGGCCCATTGGGCTCTCCCCACCTGTCACCTCCCACAGACAGAAAGCCCTCCCTGTCCATTCTCCGGAAATGGGAAATGGAAAACTCAGGTAGCCTGAGACGTTAGGGCACTGAATAGCTGGGGTGTGATGTCATTCCTAGAGCCTGGAGCTCACCTCTGGGAAACTTCTGCGGACCTGCAGGACAGCCTGTTGCAGTTTCCAGTTTGCTGTAGGAGTTCAGCTCTTGAATTCCCACCTTTCCTAGTTTGGGAAATGGGGCATCATCCTCTGTCTTAATTTGGGTACAGCAAGGAAAACAAGAGCTGGGGAAAACCACAGTAACTCCCTCAGCCAACCTCCTTGGCCCATTTTGAGAATCTGACCACAGGAAGCCTGGAGAAAAAATGAGTTTTGGGTTCAGATCACAGAGTCTGAACTAGGGCCCCAATGGCCTGCCATGTGATTTTGGGAAAGTCCTACGCTAGGTTTTAGTATGCCAAAGAATAAAATGAAGGAGGAACATTGGACTCCAACTTCCAAATGCAGTCCCTGGCCTTGTGCCATCTGAATCAGCTGAGGAACGTATTATATTGTCAGATTCCCAGGCCTTGTTGCAAACTAAAGTCTGAATCTCCAAAGGAGAATGCAGAAATCTGGATATTTAAAGAGTTCCCCAAGTGATTCAGAGGTATGGCCAACATTTGGTAATTACAGAACAAGATGATCTGTAATTGACCTCAAACCAAATCCTCCTTCTAAGAGAAAATTGCTCTGTGACCTTGCCATGTCCGTGGCTCTCTTTAGGCCTCAGGGTTTTTTTCCATCTGTAATCTGAGGGGGTTGGACTGGAATAGCTGATCTCCAAGGGCCCTTCCCACACTGCTGGGTTTGTGATTCCAAACTTATGAATGAAATTTTAAACTTTAGGTCAGAGACTGAATGACAAACAGCCACAAGCTGGGACAAACTGTCCTCCGGGTGCAGAGAAGAGGAGTGCCTCTGGTTGCTTGGTCACTTATGTCACTTCCACACTGAACTCCCACTGTGGGTTTGTAAGGTCAACTCTTGTGGAGATCATTTTCCAGATCTACCCCCCATAAATCCCTTGGAGGATGTCCTCATACAGGTCTGTGGGGTTTGAGCCCTGTTATATTTGAAACCAAGCCCTACTACTATCTTGCTGGGTGACCTTGGAGAAGCTACTTCATTTCTGAGTCTCTGTTTCCTTTTCTATAAAAATGGCGATGAGAATAGTGCCCATGTTATGGGCTGTCCTGAGGATCAAATATGTGCTCACCACGCTACTTGATAGGCAGTCAGCATCATGGAAATGTTAGCAATATTAATTACTGTTATTTCTTCCCTGGAATGTGGGAGTGTTAACACCTGATCTGTCAGATTTATGGGAAAGATCTGGGTGGATGTCAAAGAGAGTGAGCCCAGTGCCTGGCACACAGTAGGAGCTCGGTAAATGCAGTATCTTCTTTCTTAATCCCGTCCCACCTGCAGAGTTCTCCACTCCCTCCCTTTCTCCCTTCTTCCTTCCCTAGGCTGCCCACTCACGTGATCCCTTTCAGGGAATGTTTGATGAAAACACTTCAGGAGAGACACGTGTCTCCGGGACAGGTTATGCAACTCTGCGCTCACACTTTTCTTCGGAAACTCCATGTGGGAGGTTGTATTTGGCTGCCTGTCCTCTGCATGGGCTCTGGCCAGTGATTTCCTCTCTCAGAAGAGAAACTGGAGACAAAGAACTCACCGTTGTCTGTTTTCTCCTTCAGACTAAGAACCCGTTGTTACCCAGAGTATTTTTTGAGAGAGAGAGAGAGAGAGAGAGAGAGAGCGTTGAGGGCAGGGGTGGAGGGGCAGGGGGAGAGGAAGAGGGAGAGAGAGAATCTTAAACAGCCTTCATGCCCAGTGTGGAGCCTGATGTGGGGCTCAATCTCACCACCCTGAAATCATGACATGAGACTGTATCAGAAGTCGGACACTTGGGAAGCCTGGGTGGCTCAGCGGTTGAGCGTCTACCTTCAGCTCAGGGCATGATCCTGGGGGTCCCGGGATCCAGTCCCACATCCGGCTCCTTGCAGGGAGTCTGCTTCTCCCTCGCCTGTGTCTCTGCCTCTCTCTCTTTCTCTCTGTGTCTCTCATGAATAAATAAAATCTTAAAAAAAAAAAAAAAGAACTCAGACACTTATCTGACTGAGCCACCTGGAGTATTTTAAGGGCTGTGTGTGCCTCTGAGGAACATTTGCTGAGTTACATACTGTGTGCTAGATATTTGATCTCGCTTGATTCTTATTTACTTTCTAAAACAAGATTGTAAATTGTAGATACAATTAATAGTCCCAGGAAACCAAGGCTCAGAGGAGGAAATTCAATGGTCAGTGCTTTTCTGCAAGTCGTCTCTCTATGGAGGGTGGATGCTGCCAGGGATTCCAGCAGGTGGCTGGGCCTCCGAGGGTACTGTTTCTCTTGAATAAAGAACTCTGATCCAGGGAATGGTTACCAGGTCTAAGACACCCCCCAGGAGGAAAAGAAGTGAGATTTTCTGAAAACAGTTGCTCTACTCCCTGGGCTTTTTGACTCTGCCACATACTATACTCTCTGCCTCTCCCTAGAAATGATTCCTTGCTCTGACTTGAAGAATTCAGGACTTCATTTTAAGAAGAAAAGCTGTTCTCTTCACCTCCCTTTTCATCATTCAATCAATCATTTGATAAATATTCACTGAGCATTTACTATGTGCCAGAAACTGAGTAAAGTAAATAAAGAGGAAAAACCCTTGAGTATATGTTCTCATGGAAGGGAAAGACAATAAGCAAGTCAACCAACAGTGTAAAACTTCTCATCAAGTCTTGAGAAGAGCTATGTAGAAAAATGGAGGCCAGGGGATGAGAACAACAGAAGAGGGAGGGTGAGAGTGATTACTTCAGAAATGGCAGTCAGCAAAGACCTCTCTGAAGAGGTGGCACTTAAGCAGAGATGTGATAGAAGTGAAGGATGAAGCCAACTGGTATCAGGAAAGAACATTCCAGAAAGAACTCAAATGCAAAGCCCTGAGGCAGGAATGAGATTGGCATATTCTCCGAATAGCAAGGCCAGCGTGGCAGGAACAGGGAGCAGTGGAGGCCATGGCCATCTGCCCTAGCCCATGAATTTCCAGCTTACAGTTCATCATTCACCTTACAACACCTGCTGGGACCTGTGTGGGGTGCACGGGTGCAGTTAGGCAGGAGAGATGAGAAGAGGAAAGCAGATTCATTCATTCACTTATCCAACAAATGTATATTATTGTGTGCTCACTATGTAGCAGGTACTGTGCCAGCCTCTGGGTAGAGCAAACAGACTTAGTCCCTCCCCTTGGAGAGCTTCTGATCTAGCAGGGGAAATACACAACAAAGCCAGAAAACAAAATAGTAATTATAGGAATACAAGTTGTAGCGTATGCTATGAAGGAAGCTAAGTGAAAGAAGTTGGGCAGGAAGACAATTTGGCCTTAGGGGAAAGTCTCTCTGAGGAAGTGGTAAAAGTAGTAGACCGTAAAGATGAGTGGAGTTACCCAGGGCAAAGATGTGCCAGGGGAAGGAGACAGTGTTTATCACAGCCCTGTCATCACAGGAGGATTCTTATTAATTGGAGGAGGAAACAGACCCATGGCGTGGGTGGATTGCCCGTGTCATAAGTCAAATGGTTGACGAGGCTTCAGCTGAGGTTCTTTGCCTCACTGCCCCATTTCTGCTACACCAGCAGCTTTTGCTGTTTGCAAAGAGCAGATTATGATTTCTGTGGCATCTAGAAAATGCACTATCTCCACCTTGACTGGCTATGTTGGATGGAAGCTGGAGGAAGGACCTCAAAAGGGCAGGGAAAGCTGGGAGGAGCAGGAAAACACTGGATGTTGGTAAACGGGGTTCAAAGCATCGCACTCTGATCTCTACACTGCAGTCCTTGGGCTGTAGCATGTGAATCCCATGGTGCTATGCGTCCCATGGGTAAGTGCTCAGATGGTCTCTCAAAGACACAGAGGAAACAGGGTGTTTGGAAGGAGCTCAGGGCTAGAAATCAAGAGACTAGGATTTAGATGAAGCTTTGTAACCTGGACAGCTCACTTTGCCTCTCTGAGCTTTATTTCCTCAACAATAAACTGGTCATAATAACACCAGCCCTGGCTACTCTCTAGGACAGTTTGAGGTATGTAAATACAGTAATTTAGACAAAATATCTTTGAAGAACAGTCTAGCACTCTGTGAATGGTTAGGATTTTTATCATCTGTGCTTTTCTCCAGCCATCAGAGTAGGGAACTACAGGGGAAGCACAAGCTTAGTACACAGGAGGTTCTCAGGGACAAATCTCTCAATCTCTTTTCCGGCATCTTCCTCTCTGCTCTTTGGGGATGGGACACTTCGAAATGTTTTTGTGGGGACACCAGGATTCAGAGGTATTAACTTAGTGGGACAACATAGGGAAACTGAATCAGAGAAAGCTGATTTTAATCCTGTATTCATCAGCTGTTGCTGCATAACACCCCCCCCCCCCCCCCCATCGAATTGGCATGTATTTCTCAATCATGGATTTGCAGGTCAGCTGGGGCAGCTTTGTTACAGCTTTGTTGTCTCCTCTCTAAGCCTGTTTTCCCATCTGTAGAATAGAAGTAACATTACCAACTTCATGGAGTCGGAGTGAGGATGATGTTCAACACTCCCTTTGAACTAAAGATACGCTCTGTTCAGGGTATGTTACAAGGTAGGTGATGTTCATCCTCTAGGCCCACTAGTAATCCAAGAAGCAGTTTGACCTAAAAATTCTCACTCTGGGAGACAATGCAGGCCATTGGCTACACTAATCAGACTGCCTCCCAAACTCAAACTAGAAAGAGAGTAAGTCAGTCAAAGAGAGAGGGGCACACATCCAGGAAGGACAGACGCCCTCAAAGACCACTCAGGTTTTAAGAGCTGGAGATAAGGTGGCCAGCCCCTGGAATCATCTCAGTTCTTACATCTTCCTTTCTGTTTTAGTCTTTAGCTGTCCTGTATCCTTCCAAAAGACCTAAGCCCTCTTTTCTTAAGGAGTCTAAAGTGAGGCATGGTTTTTTGCAACTGCAGGAGCTGTACATACACAGAGAAGATGCATATAGAGTTGCCAGCCCAGGGCTTGGCATATAATAGGTCCTTAGCCACTGGTGGCTACTGTTCCCTAACCAGGGAGCTGCTTGAAAGCAAGGACAGTGTCTCACTCACCAGGATTTTTCAATAAACCTCTCACATAGAAGATGTTCATCAAACATTTACTGGATAGATGAGTAAATGAGTGAATGCCATGTCTGAACCTGTAAGGACAAAAAACCAAATGGCATTCATTCATTTACCTATACAACACACATTTACTGGACACTGACTTGTGGCAGATCTTGGGCAAGATGCTAGGGATACATCCATGCACAAGAACATGTCCCTGCTCTCACAGAGTTTACGTCTGGTTGGGAAACACGATAAATAAGGAAAAGGATAAAGACATGATATCAGGCGAGGAAAGTGTAATGACAAAACAAAACAAAGCAAAGCAAGGAGAAAGTGATTGGAGGGGGTGGGGCTATCTTTAGAATTCTTTGCCATCCCTCCAGTGGGTGCTGACTCACTGTATGGGCCTTGGTTTGCCTGTCTTACAATGGGGGTGCTGTTGGGATGAACAGTCTGGGAGGGTCCTTCCTTGTCCAGGATTCCCAGGTTCTGTGGTTATGCAAGGCAGTGGCTGGACATTACAAGGCCTCTGGAAACTCCAGGCTGTCAGTATCTGGAACTGGAGAGAGATTTGCATGGAATGAGGATGACCAAAGAGCGTTGGCACTGTTCTGCGAGAGAGAGCCCCACGCCCACTCTCTCAGCTGTTCTGAAAATAGTGACATGATTACCTGTTATTTACTTTGTGTGAGGAGCTTTTGGCAAGAAAGCTTCCCAACTCAAGACTCCTAGAGGGAGACCTCTGTGATCATAAAAATGGATATCATTTATGTGGTGGGTGTTGTGCAAAGTACCATACTCTCAACACACGTGGCTCCCAAGCTACTAAAGAGAAACTGAGATGCAGAGGTAAAATGTCTTGTCTCGGGTCGAGGGTTATAGCCCCCAGATCTCTCTGACCCTGAAGCCTGTGCCCTTAATCTCCAACATAAGAGAGAAAGGGATGTTTGTCCAAGGAGAGGGACTGATGGAGTGACAGCGATCTCAGGAGAAGGAGAGAGGAAAACTAGAAAGAAAAGGTGAGAGGGTTTTGAGAAGCCTTCCAGGAGCATTTGATCTGGGCCATTACAGAAAGGATTAGTTGTAGTTTCTTGGGTTAGGTGTCTCTGGATGCGCCAGGTATACACACAGACTTGATTACCTTTGGCCTAGGAGGCCTGAGAAAAGGGACGGAGCAGCTTTACCCCAGTTATAAGCCAGATCTCAGCTCCTTTTTGAGCTGCCTGCTGACTCTCTGAATCACTTTTCTGTGCTCGAAAGGAAGCTGGCAGGAGGATCTGTGCGTGGCCCATGCCATCTTCCAGACTCCCTCTATCTCAGGGGCAAAACCAAGGAAGGGCCAGAATGTAAGGGGCATGGACTCAGTACCCAGAACTTCACCTTATTTCATCCTCCTAATTACCCCAAGAGGTAGGTCTTTTATCCCCCCACTGAGGAGCAAAGTGATCTTTAAACTTTCCTCTCACTGGTGAGTGCCAGAAAACAGGATTTTAATCAAGAATTTCTGGCCCCAATACCTGGGTGGGTTTTGTTTGCTCGCTTGGCTTTTTGTTTTGTTTTGTTGTATTTTACTTCAGTCCCATGTAGGGGAATTGAGGACTTCAATTCAGCTCACCTTTGATTACAGCATTTTGTTCTGTAGGAGTCACAGAAGAACCCATTAAGACTTTTTAAAAGGCCTCAGAGTCTGTTCAAATAGTTTTTAACCTCTTGGGGGTCAGGAAGAGAGAATCTGAGGTTGCTTGCCCCAGAAATTTGCATAGAGACACATACGTTATGGAAGTAATGATCATCCATGTTTCCCCTTGTCCCAGTTCAAGAAGCACAGGGAAAAACCCTACAAATCTACAAATAACCACATTCAAACGTGTTTCATGCCTTCGGAGAGATTCTCAGAACACAAAGAAGGGGAAATTAATTCCTTCATTTCAGGAGCTTGGGATAGCTTTATAGAAGAGCTTCTGGTGTCTAAACTGGTAGTATTTAATCTTTTTGTCAGTTTGCTTTCCAAATGATCATTGAACAACTATGTATTTCTGGCACTTTTTTTAGTTGACTGCTAATCCTTTTTCATAAAGAGTTTAAATAGTTGCAAAGGTTGCAATTTCTGATATATTATAAATTCATACACTCAAAAATAGATGTTTATAGCATTCTTTTCATTATATACAGTTGAATTAAATACCTACAATTTGATACCTACAACCATCCGTTTAAAAAATACATGAATGGGGGTGCCTGGCTGGCTTGGTGGGTAGAGCATGCAACCCTTGATCTCTGGGTCCTGAGTCTGAGCCCCGTTTTGGGTGTAGAGATTACAAAATCAATCAATCAATCAATCAATCATGAATAGGCTCTTCTCTAATGGAAATTTCACATCATTCTTTTTTCTATTCAAACTCAAATTTCCACTCCATGTTTCAGCACATAAACATTTTGCCATAATTTTTTTTTCACCCCTCCAGCATAGGGAGCTTGAACTCATGATCCTGAGATTAAAAGTTGAATGCTCTACAGACTGAGCCAGCCAGGTACCTAACCAATAATGTTATTCTTAAATGCTTAAATAGCTTATTGATAGCACTATCATACTTTTCTGCCTAAAAAGAATTACATAAATCGAATCATTATTTTACCTTCCATGACCTTACGACTAGGTATTCAAATTCTCTATCATTACAATTATCATGAAAACACAATCTTTTAAAAAAGATTTTATTTATTCATTAGAGACACAGAGAGAGAGGCAGAGACACAGGCCGAGCAAGGAGAAGCAGACTCCATGCAAGGAGCCCAATGTGGGACTGGATCCCAGGAATCAGGGATCACGCCCTGAGGTGAAGGCAAACGCCCAACCACTGAGCCACCCAGGTATCCCCATAAAAACACAATTGATCAAAGCAGTTTAAATATATTACAGTTTTTTGAAGTCCTAAAAGCATTTTTAATGGTGTTTTGGAGATAAAACATTTCAGTTTTATGAAAATGAACTACACATATTTAAAGTGTGCAATTTGACATATGTATACACTGGTGAAACCAATTCTACAAATTTTGATAAATAATTATTAAACAAAAAAAGTAAAACTGAGTAATGTTTCCTTCCCCATTCGTCCACATGGCTCTGGAGGGATATTGCTTGTGCAAGAATGAGACAGATTCTAGCAATAATTTTATTTCTACTTTTAATTTTTTATAGCCGTCAAGCAGTGGGTGCCAGAGTCAGATTGTATTGGTTCAATTGTTGTGGGTGATTTAGGCACCCACAGAGGCTAGGCACTTTAGGGAACATGACCATTACTAAAAATTAAATTATATAAACTTATAATTAAATAAACTATATTAAAAACAAAGGAAACACTTTGTACTCAAGACTCATGACTTCCTAGTTATTTCATTAGATCTTATTGTTATCCATGCTTTTGATATTATTTGCACCTATTATTTTGCACTATGTGTGGTAGAAATACTGCTCATCTCTAACCAACTCTGTGTTCAATGACATCACACTGGGAATTTGAAATCAGGTGGGAGTATTTATACCACAGAAATTGACAAATGGTACAAATTAGCACTTCTTGCTTCCCCCAACCTATTGTTAAACATTTATCAGCACACCACTGGCTGTAAGAAGTTGGTGGGAATAAAAGGAGTTTTGTTATAGCGATGTGTTGACAGATAACCAAAAATGCATAGTGACCTATCATCAAAAATTATTTTAATGATCTATGTACTAACAACTATTTTAGGCCCTCCTGGGATTGTGTGGAAAGCAAAGATTGCAAAAACCATCCGACTTGCGAAAGAATATCTTATTCTGACGTGAAATCCACTCATTTTCTCAATAGATTTCTCAATCCTAGGAAAGGGTTTGGCGAAAAAAATTGGAAAAAAATTGCTTACCTTTAAATCCCTGGGGAAAAATAGGATCCACATTTGAAGCTTGCTTTACAGTCGGATCTCTCCAGCGTGAGGTTTTCATCCTTTTGCTAATAATTGAGGGAAGAGGAGAAATCACTCCCAACTCTCTACTCCGCAAAGTATATGAATTCAGTTTGCCAACAGAGGCCAAAATACCCTGGTTATGAAGCTGAACCTCTGCCCTTAGAAGGATACACACAGAAATCAATCAGGGGGGAAAAAAAAAGAAATCAATCAGGGTGAGAGACCAGTCTAGTCACCTTTGGTACTTTGATTAATTGTGATATGATGCTTCCTCCTAGTCATTCTAACAGTATCTGTACCTGGAGACCCCCAGAGGATTTCCACCTCCAACCCTTCCCTACAGCTTGGGGGTGGGGGTGGCGGTGGTGTAGTGGTAAGGCCAACCCAACTTTCTTTTGCAAAGGGTGGAAGCAGATCTGGGATAGACTCGCAGACTAGTTCTGAGAGACGGAACTTTTTCTGAAGTTCAAAATCTGGAAAAAGAAATCCCTTAAAACAGAAGTCAGCCATCGTAAGACCAAAAAGTCTACCCTGATGGGGTACCCTTGGTTTTTGTTCAGCCTGCTGCTAAAAAATGGCTTGCACATTTTTAAATAGGGAGAAAATCAAAACAAGGATGATATTTCGTGACACCTAAAAATTATACGAAATACAAATTTCAGTGTTCCATAAATAGTGTTTCATTAGAACACAGCCGCGTTCTTTCTTTTAAGTATTTGTGGCTGCTTTCGAGCTGCCAAGCTGGAGTATGACAAGACACCGAATGGCCTGCAAAGATTGAGCTATTTAGCTCTTTACAGGAAAAGTTTGCTGACCCCTCAAGCCTATGCACGTTCACGTCCCCTTTGGAATGTGCTCCGTACCCTGGGGGGGGGGGGGGGGGCGGAGTGTAGCGGGTTTGGGGAGCGCCGGCCTCCAGGGAAGACCCTGGGCGAGTCCGTGGCCTCAGTTTCCCCAGGTATAAAACGAGGTTAGACGCAGTGATCCCCGGGGGCCTGCCTGGGAGGACATCCAAAGAGTAAATGGGACAGGACTCGGGGTGGATCTGGAGCGGGCGGGTGCGCGCGGGGCGGGTCCCTCGGGGTTTCCAGCCGCGTGGGCGGCCGGAGCGCCCCGAGGCCCAGCTTTCGCGGGGGAATTCCGGGCGGGGCGCGGCGGCGGGGCGGGGCGGGGCCGGGGCGGGGCCGGTCACCGCCTATAAGAGGGGCCGCACGCCCGCCGGGGCCACTCGCCTGCGCGCCCTCTGCGGACCGCGGTGCCATGGCCTCCGCCCGCCTGCTCGCGCTGCTGCTGCTGCTGGTCGTGGGCTCCCCCGCCGCCACCGCGGAATCGGTAGGTGCCGGGGCATCCCGGGGGGAGGGGGGCGGCCCGCTGCCTCCTTTGTTCCTGGGGGCCTGAGATGGGGGGTGGCGCTCAGGGGGCCGCGCCGCCCCCAACTAGACGCCGGGGCTGGGGAAACTTTGCTGGAAACTTGGCTCCGGGGTGACGGGGAGGCTCCGGGCCGGGGCGGCTCCCCCGCGCGAACGTGCGCCCCAGCCTGTTGCTCTTCCCGCCTCCCCTGGCCTCGGCCCCGCCGCGCGCTCCGGGCTCGGACGTGACTAAGCCGGTGTCACCTCTTCTCCCCCCACACTCGCGCCCTTCCCTGGTGACCCCGGGGCAGGCTCTGAGTCGCGGACCCCCCTGCTCGCCGTCCGTGAGCGCCCGAGCGGCTGCTCTGGAATCCGACGGGGCCTGGGGACGGGGGGGGGGGGCTGGCGTGTGCTCGGAAGGGGGAGGGGGACGCTTGTGCGGGGCCTGTTTCACACACGGGGAGTGAGGAGCTGAGCCCTGACCACAGGTCCGGCCCCAGCCCTACCCCAGGCTGGTGACCGGGCAAGGCCCTGCCCCCCTTCTGAGTGTCAGTTTCCCCATCTGCACACGGGCTGGGCGAGCGCAGCAGGAGATGACCAGGGCTTCTTTGGGGTCCCCCCAAAGTTGAGACTCTGATCCTTCTAGGGCGGACGGGGAGGGATGGTCTGGGCCCGGCGTTTCACCAAGAGTTGAACCTCTGCTTTCTGCGAGAATTCTGTTTATTTCTGCTGAACTGCGCTCGCTCGGGAAATCGGAGTATCCACCTGGGGTGGAGTAAAGGGGGTTGGGGGAGGGAAGGCTACAGTGAGCACCGAGAAGCTCTTCTCACTCGCCCGCTGGTCTCTGTCCTAGTTTACAAAGCCCTAGGCCACCAGAAGCTCCATTCATCCCAGCGACCAGCGGGGGAGGAGGGTGGCTTCCCCATCTGGGAAGTTGGGGGAGCAGGAATTGATGGGAGAGGCTATCTGTCCCCCCAAGAACCCCAGCCCCGAGCCCCCTTCATGCCTTAAGCCCCCCCCCCCCCCTTTTAGACAGAGGAAGTCTGTGGAGTTTTATCATTGTGGATTCCTTTTGCTTGGAGGAAGCCTGGCTGGCTTCTGTTGAAGAATGCATGAGACCCCGAGAATAACCTGCCAGCACAATTGAAAGCAAGCAGTGATGATAGCAAACATTATGGTGTGCCTTATGGTGTTCTGATAGCTTTCTTAATTTTTTTTTTTAATTTCTTATTTATTTATGATAGTCACAGAGAGAGAGAGAAAGGCAGAGACACAGGCGGAGGGAGAAGCAGGCTCCATGCACCGGGAGCCTGATGCCTGATGTGGGATTCGATCCCGGGTCTCCAGGATCGCGCCCTGGGCCAAAGGCAGGCTCCAAACCGCTGCGCCACCCAGGGATCCCTGTTCTGATAGCTTTCTAATGGCTGTTCTAACTAATGGCCTATCAACTAGCTTTAATTCTGACAGCCCGGCTGTTTACCTTAAATTGGTCCTGAGGTTGAGGAGGTTAGCTAATTTATCCAAGGCCACACAGCTTAATATGGGGCTGAGGCATTCAACTTTAGCCAGCCAGGCTCTTATGGTTCCTGCTCTTATGATAAGTTCCTGCTCTTATGATAAGCTGTGGTCTGATGCTTTCTGAGGGGCTGCCCTTGTGTCCCATCCTCAGGTAACTCAAGAGTTTAGAATCTGTTGAGATTTGGGGCTGGCCAGCCTCAAGAAATTCTGGGGTGGAAGGAAACGGGCCCAGGGTGAGGTGACGACTTCCCCAAACTATGGGCAACCTTATGGAAAAGTTAATGTCTGAGCCAGGACTCCAGCTCACACCCGCTGCTCCCTGGTGCAGTGCTCTAAACTAGACCCTGAGAGATGTGTTGGAGTCAAGCAGCTGGGGAGACATCCAAAGGAATGCGTGTTGGCTCCTGTGGGTAGCCTGGGGGGAAATAGAAAGCCCCAGGCATGGGCAGTCACATGGCAGTCCCGGGTGAGGGGCTGCTGAGTCTGCAGGTGCTTCAGGGTGAGGAACAGACAGCTGTGTCCTGGGGGCAGTCGGAAGGATATGGTTTGGGGGAGGGCAGCTGTGTCAGCCCTACACATGGTGACCCATCATCAGCTAGGGAGAAGCTGGCCCTTGAGCAGCTGCTTCCGGAGAGAGGTATCGGTCTCCCTCATCCTGACCTCAGCACTCCCCTTCCTGAGGAATGTCACAGACCTTCCACCTCGAATTGGGTTACAGGGCTTCCCCTTTTGCCTCCCCTGTCCCCTTACTGCCAGGATTGTGGCCAGAAAAATCAGGCCTAGTCATAGCTGGGTAGATTTTTACAGGTGGAGGAAACAGGCCCACTGGAGAAGGGATTAGCTAATGGCAGTTATGATTTGTGGGGTGCTTTCCACATGCCGGGTCTGGTGCCCGGTCTGGTGCGTCTTATCCTCACAGAAAGCCCAGCATGTGGGGATTATATCATACCCACTTTCCAGATGAAGGAGCTGAGGGTCCACCTCCAGGAGTGCTAGTGAGGCCCTTCCCCAAGTTTTGGGTGTAAGCCAAAGGCCTGCCTTCTCCTTGGGTGGTATCCTATCCCCACCACGAGGGCTTGGTGCCACAAGTTTTGGGAAGGGAACCCAGTCTGAGCAACCAGTCTCTTCCCTGGCAGGGCTTGCTATCCCAAACCAGTTCTTCCTGTCTACCTGACTGCCTTCCTGCCACTCCTTCCCTAGCCAATTAAAGACAGCCTTGTTTTGGGAGCTGGACCCCCCCAGAAGTGTTGCCGCCCAGGGGCACAGCCTCCTGATGTGGCACCAGGCCCCGTGGGTTCTGGGGAGGTGTACTTTAGCTTAGAGAGGTTTCTGGTCTCCTTGAGAATTCTTTCCTTGATTGCACTGAGGTTGGATAGGGCAGGAGCATAGGGGGTCTGGGACCCTTGAGTGGCCAGTGAGAGCTCTTTGGAATTCTTAGAAGCCACAGAGAACCACCACGGAGGATATTTGGGGCCGTGGTTTAGAGGGTTCTGTGGGGTTGACATTACCCCATCTGTAAAATGCGGTTTGAAACAAATGACCTTGAGCGCCCTTCTGGGCTCAAGTATTCTATGAATAAATACCTATTCTTTGGAAGGGATTGTAGAAACCCCGGACATCTAAGGCATTGCCTCCCTTGAAGAGACTTAGTTTGTGAGAGAATTAGTAAATATATCCCACCAAAATCTGAGTCGTATGCCCACTCCCCATCCCCCAACCCGACCACACATACCACTTCCACCCACACACATCCCCTGGGGCAGGGGAGGGGGGAATTTCTGCTCTATTCATCTTCAGTGAAATACTGGTTCCTCAGTTAGTCCTCAGGAAATGTTTGTACGAATGAATAAACTCGTGCATGTAGCTTCATTCTAAAAGGTGCGTTGAGATTATTATCACTAATATGAACGTCTTCCAAGGATACTGTGAAGTAGATTTTATTTTCTACGTGTTTATTTTTTAAAGATTTTATTTATTTATTCCTGAGAGACGCAGAGAGAGGCAGAGACATAGAGGCAGAGGCAGAGGGAGAAGCAGGCTCCTCGAAGGGAGCCTGATGCCGACTTGATTATCGATCCCAGAATCCTGGGATCACACCCTGAGCCCAAGGCAGGTGCTCAACCGCTGAGCCACCCAGGCGTCCCTATTATCTACATTTTTACAGGAAACTGATGCTCAGAGGAAGATAGTGGCTTGCCAAGGTCAGCACTAGGTCTCTCTGATAATACAAGGTGTCTGCTTTGAGCACCCTGAGAGGACATTCCAGATGAGGAAATGGGCTGGTTTTGAAGGCAGTTACTTTGAGTTCTGCTTTTGACCTGTAGGGTGACCTTGAGTAAATGTACCCTATCTCTGGGACTCAGTGTCCCCAACTCTATAATAAGCCCACCTTGAACTAAACCCCTCCATGGATCCTGCCTGCCCTGAAAAACACACCAATGGGGGGGAGGGGAGCTTTCTTGGCCCTTTTGGTAAAGATTCTAAACAAGAGGACAAGTTGGGGGGGGTGCAGGGAGGTGGAGACATTCAGCTCCTGCCATCCCCAG
Source organism: Vulpes lagopus (assembly GCF_018345385.1). NCBI lineage: Eukaryota > Metazoa > Chordata > Mammalia > Carnivora > Canidae > Vulpes > Vulpes lagopus. The sequence continues at coordinate 15,137,499 of NC_054841.1, forward strand.
CTCCTGGAAACAGAGGGCTTTTCCAAGGACTTGGAGTGCTGGGCCGTCTTGAATGAGGAGCTGGGAGAGCCAGGCTGGGCTTCCCGCCCCAGTTCCCTCTAGGGAGGAATTTGGCTTCTAGTTGTTCTCAGCCTCCTGGATTGGTGGGTGTGATTTCCAAATGACCATTGAAAATTGGGGGAAGGGGCTGGACAGGGCCTGTGAGTCACTGGAGGAGAGCGGTGGCTGGCCTGAGTCACCCATTTCCTTTCAACCTCTTGGCCCGAAGGATGGTTCTGGTGGGGGTGTTGGAATGGGCTCTATAGAGTTTTACCATGTCCTCTGAGAGCCTATTAGAGATAGTATCTCAGCGTCCTGGACCTTGAGGGGGTGTACAGGGAATGCCAGCACTAGACGTCAGACCTTCTTAGTGCCTTGTCTGTGGGTGGGCTTTGACAGGGTGTGAATTCAACCAGTCTTCAGAATTGGTCTTTGGGCCTGGGCAGAGCAGGTGTTGCTTTGTTTCCCTTAAAGCTGAACTGAAGCTGCCCCTGCTCTGACCCCCAGAGTCAAGCTGGTACAGTCCAGATATGATTGAACCCCAGGAGTCTCTGATTTTTCTGATGCCCTCTCCTTGCTTCCTGGAACTGGCTGGAGAGCAGTGGAACATTGGTTTGGGACTTAGGCAGACCTAACTTGCAGAGGTGTGAAGTCCACCTCTAACTAGCTACATGGCTGTGGGCATGTCACCCAGTCCCCCCAGCCTCTGCTTCCTGGGCACTGTGGGGAGGCTGGGAGGAGGTGACAAGCGTGCAATAAAGTTCCCAGTGTGTGCCTGGGAGGAAGGCTGCATTCTTAGTGATAGTGATGCCAGCTGGTTCTGTACCATTGAAGATCCTACTCCCAGTCCCCCTGGAACACTCTCTTCCCTCCCCCCAACAGCTGCAAGGTGGAAAGGGAGGAGTCCAGGGTGGGGCGGATGGAGTTCAAATCTACTGTTTGTTTGTTTTAGAAGTGGACTGTTTGCTAATTATCAGATGGGTTTATATTTAAACAAGAACCAGTTCTCGGCAGCCCCACCCCTCCTGCTGGGATCTGTAGGAACCCCTTGCTGGGCAGCTTGCGTCCCGGAGGGTGATGGGGGCTTGCTAAGGGTATTGTACCACCTGGACACCACACAGAACAGGGTCGCCCTCCTGCGTTGGAGGACAGAGTTTCTAGTCCTACGGAGGCTGAGTGAATTGCAAGCAGCTCTCTGGCCTTGGAGAGGGGGTGTGATGGTGGACAGGAAGGTACACAGTGTCTGAAAAGCCAATTTTCAGTGCAAAGCACCCACAGAGGGAGGGGAAGGCCTGTGTCAACAGTTGGGGCCTGATTTAACCCTAGAAGTACTGGAAGCCTGACTTCTTGGACTGGTTAGTTATTAATGCACTGGTGACCTTCAGGCGGGTCCCTGCACCTCGCCAGGCCCTTTGGCCCTGTGTGCTGGAGGCAGGGTGACTAGAAGTGGGTAAGTTCCCAGCCAGACAAGCCTGAGTCACCACCCCAGCTCTGCTGCTCACCCAGGAACACGCAGTTAGTTAATAAGTCACTCTACCAGTGCATTCTCTGTAAAACACCTGTGTCATTCAAGGTTCATAGTCTGTGTTTGGCAAACTCGTAAAGTGCTGGTCCCATCTTAGTTTATTCTTAGCAGCTACACAGGGTTCTTAACCTGACCAGATATTGGCTTCAGGGGGGTGGTAGCTGTGTGCATGCTGAAAACGTAAACCGATAGTTCCACTTCTTGGGGTTTAGAACTTTTTATCCTTTCTAGAGGGCTCCTGGAGTCCCCAGGAGATACTGTGTGATTTCAACATTTCTTCCCAGCTTTGGCCTTCTACAATCCCGCCTACCTATCCCTGCTCCTTGTCACCACCTCTGGGCTCCCAGTTACTCACCACCCTCACCCTCTGGCCAGTCCCTCCTACTCAGCACCCCCTTTAAGCTGCCTCTCCTCTCCCTGGCCCGTCCCTCCTCCCCCCTCAGGCCGGGCCGGAGCTCCGCTGCCCCAGTTTTCTCTGGCACAGTAGAGGAGGCTGTGGCTGGTCAGGTGACACCTGGGGTAATGGAAAGGGGAGGCAGGGAGAGGCTGGTATGTGTGGAAACAGTGACTTGGTGGAGCCTGCTGGTGGCGGCCAGGCCTGCAGGACTGGCTGTACCACTCGGACCTCAGGGCATGGGGGCAGGGATGACCCGTGGCCGGTCACAGGGAGCAGGGACACTCCTTCCCCGGGGGAAGACCGGCTGGGAGAGGTCTATGGGACAGACTGACCCGGGCTGGAGCCGTGGCTTCCCCACGTGTGGGAGGGAGGCTGGGAAGGGGCAGGAAGCCAGCACCCAGGGCTGATCTAATCAGCCAAGACAAGGCTATCGGCTCTGCTCTTGAGAACACGGGAGGCTTGTTTACGGCCTGCCCTTAGATCCAGCAGGGACTTGGGATCTGCTGCCTAGATTACAAGCCCGAGCTTCAATGCACCTCTGTCTCTGCGGCCCTCAGGGAGCCAGCCCCCTCCTGGCTGTCTCCAGCGGTAATCGGAGCAGTGCCCAGCTTGGTTACCAGGCCCGAGACAGAGGGAGGCTTGTCTCTTTGAGAACCGTCTTTTACAGGTGGGCAGGCAGGCCCAGGGAGGAAGTCTCCATCACCTGCTGGCAGGGGGATGTCCAGAGCGGCAGAAGCTCCCACCCCACCCCCATTCCTAGCTGGCACCCCAGGATCCTGGAGCCCTTGCTGTGGAATGGGTTTCCCTGGGGGGTTGGTGAAAAGTTAGCTGCTGGCAGTGCCAGGCCTGGCTTCTCTCCTGAGTGATTGTGTTCAGAGTAACCCGACCCTGGAGTGGGCAGAGCTGACATTCGAACCCCCACCCCCACCCCCACCCCCAGACCTGGCTTAACCCTTCAGGTACCAGAGCACCAGATTTTGCATGGGTGTGTGTTTCTTTTTGACTTTTGGATTTTTTTTTTTTGTCCCCAAAACAAGTCAGGAAATACCCCGAGGATACAGGTCCTTGTGTAGAATGTCAGGTGTCTCTGGTCACTGCCATTTGCTCTTTTTGGAAAGATACAACTGAGTTTCCTCTGTCTCTGTCCTTTTCGAACAGGTGCTCCAAATTGGTGACCTTGGGCAGGTCTCTGGAGCCTTTGCAATTTCAAGGGAGCTGATTGGTTGTTAAAGTCTCTGGTCTCAGGAAGCAAAATAAATACCCTTTATAGGCATTAATTCAAGATTTGTGAAGCACATCCTTCCATCCACTGATCATCTTCTTTCTAGTAATGGAACTGCTTCTACAGCTTTTCCCAGGTCTCTCTGACCCTTTGAGCACTAATCCCTTTGGCCAGAAGGAAGGCAGGTGGGCATTAATAATAGCTGCTACTCATTGAGCACCTGCTGTGTACCAGGCCATATGCTGGGTCCCTTGCACACACTAATGCATTGCACTTAATCCTCATCATCTTGTAGGTTGCTCCTAGCTCTGGTTATCAAAAGAAAACTGAGGGTTCGAGATGTGATGCATACCCTGACTCTTGTAGTTAGGAAGTGGCCAGGCTATGCTTTGCTTGTGGGTAACCACTCTACTGGCAGATCCTTCATTTCTGCCTGGGTATAGAGTTCTGATGGTGGCTTCCAGGTTTGCTCATTCTGGGGGATATCTGACCCTTCAGAAAGGGTCATGGAGGAAGATAGTGACTGTACCAGAGGCCCCTTCTGGGGATTTCCTGTCAGGACCAGTCTGGTGGGTTTAGTAGTTTGAGCCCACTGTCCTTAACCCACACCTCCCTTCCCCCGCTGCCCCCATGCCCATGAATTTGGTTGTGAGGTTGTCCTTCTGGTCTCTCACCTCCTGAAAGAAAGGGCAAGTGTGTTCCTGACCCTACCTCTGCTGGGGAGGAGCCTGAGGGCAGGAGGGTTGGGGGTGAGTGGGAGTCTCTTTTCCTCCCACCAGCTCACACTTAACCAAGCCTGAACTTCTCCCTGGTGCCCCAGCCAAGTTTTTGTTCTTTTGTTTAAGCAATATCACTTTCACCTTTGTTTGCTCCCTGGTGGAGCCTGGCCTGGCAGTGTGGGGTTGGGGTGGATAGGGGATGCGTGGGTGGCAGTGAGAAAGCTGGTTGTGGCTAAGGCATGGTCTTGAGAAAGGTCTAGGTTCACAACCCAGCTCCGCTGCTTTCTAGTTGTGTCACTTTAGGTAAATTACTACACGCCAGTTTCCTGCAAAATGGCTAGAGCATGTTACAAGACGGTTGTGCCAGTAAAAATGAACTCATAGAAGAATCCAGCTCGGTGTCTGGCACGTACTGGATGCTTGGGCTAGTCACCCCAGCCCCTATGCCTTTACTTGGTGACTAAAGCTATAGGACTTTGGGATAGGGTGGGTGACCTTTTCCTAGCTTCATGCCTATAGGGTAAGGACTGAATGTGGAATATGTCTGGAGTGACAGCTGAGGCCTGTAGGTTTGCAGAGACCTTTAGTTTTGCAGCCAAAATCCTTGAAGCGGGGAAGGAGGACAGTTCCAGCCTGAAGCCAGGAGACCTAGGTTCTAAGTCTAGTTCTGCTGCCAACTGCTTTGGGTGACCTTGGCAAAGTCCCTTGTCTTTTAATCTGTTTGCTGGGTTATAAAATGAGACCGTTGGGCTTAGTAGCCTCGGATACCTTGGCAAATGTTAGATCCTGTAGAACAGACAGCACCTATCCCCTCTTCTGTAGATAATCTGGGGAGGCATCCAGCATCTCAACTACCAGGTACCAACCCCAGGTGCCCACCAGCCCTGGGGCAAGCAGGATCTGTGGGATCCAGGCACACTGATGCATTCAGCTGGTGATTTCTGTTATGGTCTGTCAGAAAGGGGACCTGAGGGCCCAGAGAAGGTGCCTGTGTGTGCACACGCACACATGAACACACAGTTCCGGGGCGGGGATGGGATGAGTGGAGAACAGATGGAGTAGGCTCAGCCAGGAGCCGGGTGGAGTCCTCTCTGGTCAGAGCTGGGTCTGGCTGCTGGGTGGCCTGGTTCTTCAAATCTACCCCAGACTGAATGGGCCTTGTCTGCAAAGCGGGTGAGGCAAGGGAGGGCTGTTGGCATGCCCCCCACTCTCAGACACACAAAGGGATGTTTGCCCATGATCCCATGGAGCTTGGGCCTCTTTTGATGACCTGATCTTAAAGGGTTCCCACTTGGGAATTTACTTCTTGCCAAGAGTCGTGGGCAGAGAGGGGAAGAGAGGGTGCTTCTAAGTTGAAGAAGGATTTGCTTTCCTGTGTCCTCGCATGAGCACACCGCACAAAGCTTCTTCCAAGCCCCGTGACTTGCTGGAGGGGAGGGTACATTGGCTCCTCTAATGCTTGAGAACCCTGGAATAGGTGCTTGGCAGGGTCTACTTCTAGCCATGCCACTGACCTCTGGTGCCCTGAGACAAGCTGTTTATCCTCTCCAGAATCCTGGTCTAGAAAGGAAAGGGGAGGGACCACCAGGCGACCCCTAAGAGGTCTGAAATGCAAGCAAATCTGGGTTTCAGCTTTGGTTTCCAGGCTGCCCTACCTGCCTCCTCTCTTAGCCTCCGTTTAGCTATTGTAACAGGGGAGCTGGTAACTCTCAGCCAATCAGCATGCTAATCCCGTGGTTGTTTTGAAACACCCCTTAGCACTTGCACATAGTTAAAGAAAGGAAGGACGGGTAAACAACATTCCAGGGCTCCTGAGGGTGAGGATTGGTGGGGAGGGTCTCTGCCTGAAGCCTGAAACTGTACCCCACCGTGGTGGGACCCCCCAGCCCCCTGTCTCGAGGACTTGGAGCCATGACTCCCACAGCCAGTCTGGTCTCCCTGGCCAGGTCGACAAAGTGGCCATAGTACCATTTTTCTCTCCTGGGCTGGATTTGGCCCCCACTCCCCAAGGCTCCCTCCTAGCTGGGGTGATCGGGCACTCTACTTCTATGTGTGTCCGTGCAGAGGTTCATGAATATGTGGTTAAAGGCTCAGGTGACCCATGCCTGGATTCTGGTCCAATGTGGCCACTTTCTGCCAGTATGACCTTGTGGCTGGGCAAGCCACTTAACCTTCCTGCAGCCCTGGTTCTACTTCTGCACAAGATCTATCAGGAGGACCTCCTTCATGCTAAGGGCTCAGGAGGTCCTGCTCTTTCAGATTTGGGGCCTGGGGGCGGAATCTGTGGCAGGGGTTGGGGGGTAGGAGCGCAGGGACCTCGCCCTAGGGACAGTTTCGCAACCACCACTGAGAAGCCTTCCTCCCAGAGCTGCCAAACCAAAGCCACAGGCACGGGGCTGTGTGCGGGGGCTGGAATTCCAACACCAGCAGCTCAGCAGCTCCTGATTCCCGAGTCATGAAGTCATCCCCAACCAGGGCTTAACCCCTTCTGGCTCCCCACCCCCATGTGTGGCAAGTGTTCAGTAAAGATTCTCCCATCCGGTCGAAGAGGGCTACGTGCCCACTGCCTTCCCCCTAGTCTGACCTTCCTCCCTTCCGAGAATCCAGCATATGCCCTCGCGGGGGTGGAAGAGGGCACAACAGTCAGGCTCTGCCCGCCTCTCCCCGGAAGCCAGTGGAGGAAGGAAGCCAGTGGAGGAAGTAACGGGAGGATCCTGGATGTCTCCTGTGACAGTTACCTTGTCCTAGGAACAGATACTCCTTCTTGAGCTCCCCCACTGTGTCCGGGGCAGTCTCAACCTGGTGAAAGACAGCCTGGGGCTCAGTCAGGAAAAGACACCTGGCCTCTCTACTCTGAGCTGCCTAACTCAGTTATGGGACCCTAGGCAGGTCACTGGCCTGTTCAGGGCCCAGAGTATCTCAAATTCTGTGAAATGAGAGGACAGGACCTCCCTGGCCTTTGTAGCTGGTCTTCTGGTGGTTCTAAGCAGAGCCCCTATCTCTTACAGTTAGGGGCTCTGAAAAGAACGGAGAATGTTTAGAGGAAGGGTGTGTACTGAACTTCATTGAAACCCTAACTCTTTTGGCAAATAGTAGGCACTTTTGCATTTGAGTTAATGTGGGGGGGTGGGGAGGATGAACTTTGCTCAGGGCTGCTGTTCTTTGGGAAGCCTTAGCCCCAAGCCTAAGAGGAAGAGTGATAGGCTGAATGTTTCCTACCCCTGTGAGTTGGGGGGGGCAGTTGGGGGAGGCAGTGGCGGGGCGGCGGGGGGGGGGGGGGAGAACAGAGTAGCTGACGTACTATATAGGATCTTGGAAAAGTCTTTGCCTCCCTGGATCTTGATACTTTACCTTTGAAAGCTTATTGGTGGAAATGGGCTTAAGATTTTGCTGTGATATGATGGGCTGGGTCCCCATGGGGTAGGGATTGAGGACATTTGTGGGTGCTGGAGTGGATGGTCCATGAAGAACTGTGCCGCTCTGGTGCCTTGCCCTACCCAGGGCTGTTGCAGAACAGATTTGTGGGAGATGCTGGAAAGTTGAGTACAAGAGCGTGCTTATGTCCATGTGAGTCACCAGGTCTGTGCAGCTCCTGGCCTGAGGCTGCCCTGGGGTGTGGGTGAGACAGCCCTATCCGCCCCAGCCCAGTCTGAGTCAGCTGGGAAAGGTGTCCTGTTCTGGGCAAGACCAGCAGCCCTCTCCCTGCTGCTGGTCAATCAGCTATGACTTCATTTGCATCCTAGAACCCCCGGAGTGTCATACCCTCCAGCCCCTGTGGTTCTGCAGTCTGGCAGCTCTGTGCTGGATCCTCATTCTTCCACCTGCTACTCGTGTCAGAAGGAAATCCCCACTTCCCTCTGTTGCCTTTGGTGTTAAGAACAGGGACTGACACAGAGTAAATACTCCGTAAACGATACCAAGTAATATTTAATGTTCTGATTATTACTGACTTTATGATTTTTCATTAGCCTAGAATGGGAAAGAGATTTGCCTAAGGTCACACAGCAAATTAGGGACCAGGAGGGGTGCAGGACCTAGGTCTCTGGGTTCTGGCCTGAATACCTTCCAGCACCCCAGCTTATCTTACTGAATCCCCACTTCACTGCCTTTTGGGTCTCAGAGTCTGTTGTAGAGCACCAGGGTGCTGTTGAGGGGGCTGATGTGACTCCTTTTTTCATCCTAGATCCGAGAGACCGAAGTCATCGACCCCCAAGACCTCCTAGAAGGCCGATACTTTTCTGGAGCCCTCCCAGATGATGAGGATGTAGGGGGCCCCGGGCAGGAACCCGATGATTTTGAACTGTCTGGCTCTGGAGATCTGGGTATGGAGGATGTGGTGGGTAGGCCTGGGATCATGGGGCTGGAGGGTAGTGAGCTTGCCTTGAGATTTGGGTTTTTATGGGGACTTTCCTACAGTGCTCCTCCGGTCTCAATAAAGAGGAAACAAAAGTAACTATCAACCCTTTTCCAGCTCTGACTACCCTCCTTGGGCGAGTTATTTGTTGCTTTGAGTTCACTTGTCGCTCTAGGTTTACTGAGCACCACCAGCCTGGACCTGTCTGCCCATGGCTGGGGGCCCTGAGGAGGGGGTGCTGGAAAGAACTGTTAGTGTTTTCTTCCTATGCAAAGGAAAGGGACCGGCTCAAAAGTCTGCGAGCATGTGTGGGCAGAGGTGTGGGGGAAGGTGCCCAGGCTTCCAGGGGCTGGACCAGGAGCCAGGGCTGTTCATGGTCATCTGTGACTCCCTGGCTGCTGGGCCAGACACAGCTGCTGAGAGGCGTCCCTCCTCTGTGTAGAATGGTGTGGCGATTGGAAGTTTGAGCTTTGGAGTCACATAGGCTTGAGTTCCTACTGCTTCTCTGTGACCTCTAAGCCTGGGTTTTTAAATCTGCAAAATAGAAAAATCAGCCTTTTGGGGATTGGACTGAGTTAAAGCTCTCTTGGCACATACCAACCACTCAGGACTTATTTATTTATTTATTTTATTTATTTATTTATTTATTCATGAGAAACACAGAGAGGCAGAGACACAGGCAGAGGGAGAAGCAGGCTCCCTGCGGGCAGCCTGATGTGGGACTTGATCCCAGGACTCTGGGATCACGACCTGAGCCAAAGGCAGACGCTCAACCACAGAGCCACCCAGGCGTCCTCAGGACATATTTTAATGTTGCAATTCCTACTATTTAGTATTACAGTCTAGAGTCTTCTTGAAGGAATCCCGTGGGGATCTTGTGAAAATGTAGACACTGATTCAGTGAGCCCTGAGATTCTGTATTTCTCACCGGCTCCCAGGTGATGCTGTTGGCCCCTGGATCCGTAATTACAGAGCAGGGGTTTGGAGCTGACAAAGCATCAGCTCAGCTACCTACCTGCTCAGCATTCTTGTGAAAGAGCCAGGGAGGCCAGTCTTTGGGGCTCCATTTGACAGATGAGGTGATTCAAGCTGGGGTGGGAATGGTCACTTGCTATACAGTGAGCATTTGAGGGCTGGTATAAGTAAGGACTCCCCCCAACCCCCTCAAGCCATGGCTGAAGAAGGGGGAGGTCCTTTATCTAAAGATACGTGACTTCATTCACACTCACACAGCCTTTCTGACCTTCCAGATGACTCAGAGCACCGCCAGACCTTCCCCGAAGTAATCCAGCCCCTGGTGAGTAGTTATGTGCTTTTGCCTCTCCCTACTTGTTCCTCTTTGACACCTGTTGAGAGGGACCCATAAGTGAGGGTCTGACCTCTCACTCTGTAGGAAAGCTTTTATTTGTGGCCCTGGCTCCTTAGAGGCAGGCACAGCTGTGGGTCATGGCTAGGCCATCCTTCCTGCAGGGATAATCACTGTCAACACTTAGAGGTGTTTCCAGCCCCTTTACTGTGCGTTTCTAGGTATTTCCCAACATGAGTATCAAATTGTATATGCAGTTTTCTGTGCTGCATTTTTCACTTGAAAGTGGTCATGAGTTTATTATATGAATTTATTTCCTCACATAATTAAATGTGCTTCCTACTCATTTTTATAGGCACATAATCATAGTTCACAACTTTTCCCTTACTGATGGAAAAGTTAGTTGTATATGATTTTTTGATATTCTAAAATTATAACACTACAGCAAACATCTTTCACTCAAATGTCTGATTGGCTCCTTGGGATAGAATCCCAGGGACAAAGGACCAGCGATTTCTACAGTTTTGCCAGACTGCCCCTGCCCCCCGCCACCCCCTCAGCGGGGGTGGTTATTCTCAAATACCCACTACCAGCCGTGAGTAGAAACACCTGCTTCCCTGCCCCCTCGGTCACATTATTCATTCCCCATTTGGGAGTCTATTAGAAAGGTTGAGGGTAAGCATTTGATGGCATAATTGATGAGAAGTTGGTGCTGCTTTGTGCTCCAGGACCACATGGTTCAGCCAGCAAGATGGCAAAGGCAGACTCCCTCCCTGGCTGAATGTTTCCATCCCCTGCCCTGGGTTTGTCCCCAAACCATGCTGAGTGTTGATCTCTCTTCTTTCCATCCCATCCAGGTGCCTCTAGATAATCATATCCCTGAGAAGGCAGGGCCTGGGAGCTGGGTCCCCACCGAACCCAAGGAACTGGAGGAGAACGAGGTCATCCCCAAAAGGATCTCACCCTTTGAAGGGGATGAGGATGTATCTAACAAGGTGTCCATGTCCAGCACTGCGCAGGGCGGCAACATCTTTGAGAGGACAGAGGTTCTGGCAGGTAAGGTCCTCACCAGATACTTCAAAGGGGGAGAGGACTCAGAGGAAGGTAGTGCTGCAGACACAGGATGCCCACTGGGCTCCTTGGTACCCTTCCTGCCCTCTGCAGGGTGCCCTGGCCCCCAAGGACTATACCTCCCTAGGGGCTGGCTCTGACTGGGGGAGGGAGAGGAAGAATTGCATATCAAGGCTTGTGAAGAACAGCCTGTGAGTCTGTCACTTGCCTTAAGTCCCTCTGTGTTGTTTTTGAAACATTTGCATAGGCCTGGGGTTGGTATCTAGGGAGTTAATTATTAAACATCAATTTCCCCTGAAAGTCCAGAGAGTCCTCTGGATTGGGCTGGGGCTCCCCTTCCCTCTGCTCTATTACTTGATAGCCTTGTGACCTTCCTTGGCTGAGCAGCTTTTTCCAACCCCCGTTGAGGAGGTGAGTCTCAGTTTCCTCCTCTGTAAATGGGTACAACGCTACCCCTTGGGTTGGTGTCATAACTCCATGAAAATTAGAATCTGAAGTAATTTGGCAAGCTGGCAAGCTTTGGCAAGCGCTCTTCTGATTTGTTGGTATAATCTGTCATTGAGTCTTCATTGACTTTTCATTTAAGGTGGCATACCAGAAACCTTCATATGGCAAATGAAGGCACTGTGAGGCCTAGAGAGGGGTTTGGTGCTTAGCCTGATGCAAGAACCATAGGTTCTTGACTGGGGGCAGCAGGTGGGAGGGGTGGGTGCTATCATGGTGGAAGCCTTGTGCTGGGGTGGGGCTTCAGGTGTGGCCTTCAGTGGATGTGGTGACTGACACTCCCTCTCTCCTTCCCTGACAGCTTCAGGGTCTCCAAAGCTGGGGATGGGTTGTCAGAGGGAACTCTTTTCTGGCCAGGGTTTATAGGCCAAGGGTCTATCTGCATGAACCAGCCTGGTGAGGGGGTACTTGGTGTTCTTTCTACTTTTCCTTGGCTGCTTTATGTGCAATGTAGGAAGGGTAGGGGATGCTGTTGGAACTCAGGAGGCCCTTAGAGACCTTTTAGTCACCTAAGCTTCAAAATATTTAGTAAAACATCCCCCATCTTTTTTCAACCACTTTTAGCTGGTATATGTGGGATTAGCACAAGGCTTTGCTTTCACCAACTAAGGGTTGTACTGTATTTATTTTATTTTATTTTATTTTATTTTATTTTATTTTATTTTATTTTATTTTATTTTATTTTATTTTATTTTTTTAAAGATTTTATTTATTCATGAGAGACACAGAGAGAGGCAGAGATATAGGCAGAGGGAGAAGCAGGCTCCCTGTGGGGCGCCTGATATGGGACTCAATCCCAGGACCCCAGGATCACAACCTGAGCCAAAGGCAGACACTCAACCACTGAGCCACCCAGGTGCCCAGGTTCTGCTGCTTTTATTTATTTTTATTTTTTTAAAGTTTTTATTTATTTATTCATGAGAGATGCAGGGAGAGAGAGAGAGGCAGAGACACAGGCAGAGGGAGAAGCAGGTTCCATGCAGGGAGCCCGACATGGGACTTGATCTCGGGTCCCCAGGATCATGCCCTGGGCTGAAGGCGGCACTAAACCACTGAGCCACCCGGGCTGCCCGGTTCTGCTACTTTTAAAGAAAAATTTAAAAACCACTGATCTAGTCCAAGCAAGTGTGTCTTGTAAATGGGGAAACCACAGCTTGGGTCACGTAGCAAGAGACAGAACCAAAGCCAGGCCATCTCTTAAATCTTCAGGTTGAGAATCATACATGCATAAGATCTTGATGTGGAAAGTTAATGTTGTTGCATTAGTTGAGGTGGGACTCTGTTCCAGCAGCATCTCATCCATGTGCCCCCTCACTGAGTCTCCACAACCCTATCAGACACATATGGTTATCTGTACTCTTACAGATAAGGAAACTGAGGCTCAGAGAAGCCAAATCACTTATGCAAAGTCACCAAACTAGGTGGTGGTAGCCCTGGCATTTGAACCTGTAGCACAGTTCATCACAGTTGTGAACCTGTCCTTTTACCTTAACATAGTGGAGAGTCCCAGCACAGACCAAGGTCCTGAGAGAGGAGCTGGAGGGGTATCAGGGAAAGGTGATAAAAACAGTAGCAGAGTTGGTACCTCATTCCATGTGCATTTTTTGTATTTCCTGGGATCACTTTGTGGCTGCTTTTTCTTAGAGTTTTAGCCAAGAAAGAACCTCACTGGGCTCCTCTGTGCCATTCTGCCCCCATTCTGTGCATAGATGTGGAGTGTGGGCAGGGATGGAAAATTAATCTTCTTAGCCCTAGTAAGACCGAATTAGGGGACTCAGTCTGCCACAGCAAGGATTCAGGGAGATATCCCTGCCCCCTCAACAAACAGGAATGAGCCCTTCAGGCGGGCCCGGCATAATGCAGAACAGCTGCTCACCTGAGGTTAGCAGTGCACCTCTGCCTGACGCAAGCAGGTAACCTTGGGCAGTGCTTCTTTCTGAGCTGAACTGTGCGTGTCATTTATTAAGCACATAACTGTTGTGCCAGGCCCAGTTCAGGGTGCTAGGGACACAGATATAAACCACAAAGGTTTACAGTTAGCAAGTACTGAGCACATGCTATGCATTGTTCTAAGCACTTTCCGTGGGTTTATTTAATCCTTAGGACAGATGAGTGAGAAAGTTACTGTTGCTTTCATTTTGCAATGAGAGGGATGAAGGAACTTGCCTCATCACACGGCCAGTGATGAGTAATGGGAGTGGGTCCTAGGCCTTAACCACCGAGCTGCAAACGTAGGAGTGTAAACCACAGTATGTAATTGTCTCTGACATAGTAGCATGGCAGTGTTAGCACGTCCAAGCTGTGTTCGGTAGTGTACACCTACGTGCATAGAGAACTTGTATACATGTCTGTAGAGTGTAGGCCCAGGGGCACCTGGACGGCTCAGTCGGTTAAGTGTCTGCCTTCAGCTCGGGTCATGATCTCAGGATCGAGCCCCACATCGGGCTCCCTGCTCAGTGGAGAGTCTGCTTCTCCCTCTGCCCCTCCCCCTGCCCCCTACCCCCGCTCTTGTTCTTTTTCTCACTCACTCTCTCTCTCTGTCTCTCAAATAAATAAATATGATCTTTAAAAAAGCAAATAGAAGCGTAGGCCCGTGTAGGTGTGTGTGCACACAGAGCCCTCTAGACAGCGCACTGTGCCAAGGCTGTGCTGTGAGTATGTCTAGGTGGATTTTTGCAGCCTGCAGGTTTGCTAGTCCCTGGCTGAGTGAGTTAGTGTTAAGCTGGGGCCGGCGCCTGGCTGTGGGCTCCAGCGGGGGTGGGTTGGAGTGGTGGCTTTGCCACTCTAGCTCTGTGGTCTTCAGTGACTTACGGTGAACCCAGTCTGGTTAATGAGGTCATGCGTAGCACAGGCGACAGCAAGGGGAGGGAGATCTGGTTGTAAGAGAGCTGACTGGGGAGTGGGGGAAGCGGCAGCGTACCCAAGGCCCTAACCCACAGCTCTCCCTGTTCTTCCCCTGCAGCTCTGATCGTGGGTGGCGGCGTGGGCATCCTCTTTGCCATTTTCCTGGTCCTGCTGCTGGTATACCGCATGAAGAAGAAGGATGAAGGCACCTATGACCTGGGCAAGAAACCCATCTACAAAAAAGCCCCCACCAACGAGTTCTATGCCTGAAGCACCCGCCTGGGTACTGGCTTAGGCCTCCTCGGGGAGGGAAGCCGAAGGATTTTGCAGGGTGGACGTTAGGGTCGGGGGAGGGCCACCTAATACTGACCTGTCGGCATCTCCAGCTCTAATTATGTTTCCAGTGTCAGATGAGACCTCATCTTCTGTTCCTGCCTGCCTCTTCTTGATTCTCTGGGCCTCGATTGTCCCTGCAGAAAAATGGGGTTAACACTTGGCTTTGCTGAAGGCAGGTGTGGGATTGGATCATTTCTTAATCTCACACTTCACGTGTGGGCCCAGCTTACAGCCTATCCTGAACCTGCCTCCCCAGGGCCCCTCTGAAGCTGGTACAGGAGTCCTGCTGGAGCTCTGCCCCCCAGCGGCCTTTTCCCTCCCTTCTGTGAAAAGGAGCTGGGAGAAGGAACTAGAACCTTTCTGTACCTTGAGATGATGTGTCTGTCAGAGGGCACTTGTGGCCACACTACAGGAGTCTGTGGTACACCTTGAGCCATTCTCGGCTCTTCCAAGTGACTTTGGGAAATCAACCTTTTTTATTGGGGGGAGGGGGGTGGGCAGAAGAAGTGAAAGTTCATACTGAAATGGACTTGCAGAGTATTTGTAAATCTGCTTTCAGCGGGGTATTTTTTCTTAATGGTTCATTCCTTGGTGCAGAGCCTCTGCCTGGGCAAGAGTGTGCCGATGCCGAGATGTTCTCCTCTTGCACTTTCCACAGTACCTGCTAAGTTTGTATTTAATGGTTTTTTATTTTTGTTTCTCAAAAATGAGAGAAGAGACGGAGATATGATTTTTATTAATTTTTTTTTTTTACTATTTATAGCTTCAGACAGGGCCCTCTTCCCTCTTTTTCTTTAAATACCCTCCCCATTTTTTTTTTTTATACTTAACACACCCCTGCTCATGACCTTGGCCCTTTCTGAAGCTGCTTCCTCTGAGAAGTAGCTTTTGCTGAACCAGGCTTCTAGCAGTTCCCAAAATATAATGTAGGGGATGGTGGGATATTTGTGTCTCTTTTCTTGTAATATATTGTTATTCTTTCTTGGTTCTAGAAAAATAGATAAATATATTTTTTCAGGAAATAGTGTGATATGTCCCATTTGAAGTTGGCTGGATGGTTGAGTGAGTGGATTTTTGTGTTGCTGAGTGGGTTTTTGCCTCCTCCCCCCTTCCCCGTTCCTGGTGCCTTCTCCTGGTTGGGCTGGAATAATTGAGGGTAGATAGTTCTACCTTCGTTCTAGCTTCTGCTTTGATCCCAGCTGGTGTTCCTTTGTTTGTTTTCTCCAAATTTACGAGAAAATTGGACAGCTGTTCTATCCATTATGGTGACCACTAGCCACATATGGTTATTCAAATCAATTAAAATCACATAAAGTTATAAATTCATTCCTCATTTACACTAACCAAGTGCTCATTTGCCATAAATGGCTCGTGGCTGCTATACGGAACACGCAGATGGAGACCATGTCCACCTGTTGAGCCTCAGTGCTAGAGAACTAAACTGGCTTAACAGGTCCCAGCCCCAGCCTTACTGGGGTGACCTTTGTCTCCCAGGGAAAAGGGGGGATGAGGGAGGGCTGATGGGGGCTCTGGCTCTGGAGCTTGTTATCTGTGACTCTCTCTGTCCACAAAGTAGAGGCCTGGGGGCTTAGCCTGGGCAGTCTGCATCTTCTCCTGACCCCACTGGCTGGGGTACAGGGGAGTCACCCTTGCCCTCTGCACCCTTCACCACCACAACCCAGGGTCCCAGCTGGCTGGGTCCTCTGCACCGCCCCACCTCCCCCACCCATGTCCTTTCCCTCTGGTTATGTTGGGAGTGAGCACCTCTTCTTGTAGCCACTTCACACTGTTGTCTGTTACTCAATTTTTTTTTTTTTTAATAAGAAGATAATAAAACCTGGTACTTTCTAGATGGCCTGTCTCTGTCATTTTTTTTCCTTGTCATTTTAAAGTGTGTGAGAAGTCATCCTTTCTGGGCTCTGTAACCATTGAGATCGGTGGAGCCTGAGAGGACTGCTTGACCAAATGCCCTTAGGGGTGCCAGACACAGGAGGCAGAGCTGTGAGAAGCCAAGAAAGGATCTAGGAAGAGAGTCAGAACATGTACATGGATGCCTATAGGCATGTTGCACTTGCCTTGGTATTTAATTTAGATGGCACTTTGTTTTTTAAAAAAAACACAAAAAACCTTGGGTTAGGCGCTAATTATAGAAACGATGTTTGGAAAAAAAAAAAAGAAATGATGCTTGGGGCACATGGGTGGCTCAGTGGTTAAGCATCTGCCTTTGGCTCAGGTCGTGATCTCGCATCAGGCTCCCCACAAGGAGCTTGCTTCTTCTTCTGGCTATGTCTCTGCCTCTCTCTGTGTCTCTCATGAATAAATAAAATATTTTTAAAAAGGAGGATGCTCCCCATATAAATCCAGATTCCCCACTTCTTTCGGGAAAAATTCAAGATATGGCTACTCTGGCTGATGGCTACAGTTGGAAGTTGCTGACAGGCAAGATCCTGTCTAGACGTAGCGTCTCTGTCCACCTGCTGTCCCTTATGTCACCTGCTTGGCTGCTGCAGGCATTGCCATAGTTGGGTCTGGGCAAACCCCCCTGATGCCTCTCTTGATACTGGTAAGAGCTTTTTTACCAAGGGGGAAGCCTGCACTTAGCTTGTCTGCAGAGTTAAACCTTAATTCCTAGGCCTTGGGATCCCTGGGTGGCGCAGCAGTTTAGTGCCTGCCTTTGGCCCAGGGCACGATCCTGGGGACCCGGGATCGAATCCCACATCGGGCTCCTGGTGCATGGAGCCTGCTTCTCCCTCTGCTCTGCCTGTGTCTCTGCCTCTCTCTCTCTCTCTCTCTCTCTCTCTCTCTCTCTCTGTGACTATAATACATATATGTATTAAAAAAATTCCTAGGCCTTGGGCTTTGGTGGTCTAACCTCAGTGTCATGCCGCCCAGTGCCTGGCCGGGGTCCGTGGAAGGATACTGAGGAACTGGTAGTAGTAGAGGCAAACCCTCCTGTCACCTGCATGTGCCAGGACCCATTCTCTGCTTCACAACAGAACTCACTTTATCAGCACAATAATTGCACCGAGTAGGTGCTGTTAGGATCCCCATTATATAGGTGGGGACACTGCAGCTAAGAGGTGACATAACTTGTCCGAAGTGACACAGTTTACCAATGGTAGAGGTGGGGTTGGAACCCAGGCATTTGAGCTCAGGAATCTACCCACCACCATAGTTCCCATCAGAGGGTTGATGTGGCCCGAGGCCCCCTCACCAAGGCTGCTTGGGACCTGTGTACCCCACTCTGAAGCAGTGAGTCTGGTCCCAAGTCCCGCCCAAGCCTCACGCCACACCTTGGTTTCCTGAGCCCCGTGAGACTTGAGGGCATCTCTGTTCCTCACAACCTGGTTCTTGCAGACAGACCTCACCTCTGTTAGACTTCTGCTGTCCAGCACAGCAGCTATTTGTCATGTGGCTATTTCAATTTAATGTTTTAAAAATGAGCTAGCCACATCTCAAGTGATCAGTAGCCACATACAGCTGCCAGCTGCTCTGGGACAGTGCATACAGATGGAGAACATTTCCATTATCTCCGAAATTTCTGTTAGGTCCATGGCGGGTGATGGGAGACTGGGGCTCACGACCTTGGGACTTGGATTTCAGCTTTTCCCAGCGGTTACCTCATTACCAACGGCCTACAGGGAGGTAGGTCAGAGCCCAGTAGGCAATAAGTGCTCAATAAAAGGCACTTCATTGTCATCATCAGTGCCATCTTTTGGGATAGGTATTAGCTCCAGAAGGCCCCTTTATTACCCATCGCTGTGCAAAGTTACCCCCCAATTTAGGGTCTTATGACCACTATCTCAGAGTTTCTGGAGATCAGGAATTTGGGAGCAGCTGAGCCAGGGGGTTCTGGGATCTCATAAAGTTGTAATCAAAATGTTGACCAGTGGCTGGGCTGGAAGATCCACTTCCGAGGTGGTTCACTTACATGCCTGGCAAGTTGGTGCAGGCTGATGACAGGAGGCCCCAGGTCCTTGCTTGCCATGGGGCCCCTCAGGGCTGATTTTATGTCATTACACAGCCACCAGCTTTTCCCAGAGAGTGATCCAAGACAGCCAGGTGGAAGTTACAACGCCTTTTACCGCCAAACCTCAGGTCACACACTGTCACTTCCACAAAATATCCTATTGGTACGCAGGTCAGCCCCATTCATCGTGAAAGGAGACCACAGGAGGGCAGGAATGCCTTCAGGAGGCAAGACCCATTAGATACCATCTTAGTAGACCAGTCTATATATAGCCTGGTTGCTGGCCAACTATGGACAGGGCTTAATTTACCTAGAGCACTAACTCTGAGTGCAACTTGGTATAGTATTTTTTCTGAAAATTGGGCACAGGATGCAAAGTGGATTTTAGACAATAATGAGCAATTTTGTTCACAATCTTGCCATTTCTCTGAAGCAGGAGAAGCGTGGACCCCTGTGTCGGGCAATGGGGAGGCCTATAGGCCAAATAGATTCCCTGTTGTCAGTAATCTGCTGTGTAGTTTTGGGGGGTGGGATAGTCAGAATTCTAAGATGACCCTCAAGATTTCTGCCCCTTGTTGTAGACACCTGTATATCCCTTCCCTTTGAATATGGGCAGGACCTATAAACATGATGGATGCCACTTCTATGATTAGGTATATTAGACAGGAAAGGCGAAAGGGTTTTGTAGATGTAACTGAGGTCCCAAACTAGTTGATTTTTGAGTTAATGAAAAGGGAGATTACCCATGGTGGGCCAAGCTTAATCAGTTAAAAGCACTAACAAGAGGGTTTGGAATCTTCCTGGTAAGAAGAGAGGTGCTCTCCTGTTGGCCTTGAAGAAGCAAGCTTCCACGAGTTCTACAGCTACAAGGACATGAATTTTGCCAACAACTGTGAGCTTGGAATGGGACCCTTTGCCTCAGACAGACTGTCGTGCCACCCCTGGCTTGCACCTTGATTACGGCTGTAGGAGGCCCTTAGCAGAAGACGACCCAGCAAAGCTGTGCTGGACTCCTGATCCATGGAAACCGTGAGACAAGAAACTGGTGTTATTTTAACCTGCTCTGTTTCTGGTAGTTTGTGACAAAACATAGAAAACGAAAACAGGAAGGTCACTTGCCTCCTGCAGATCATCAGCTTCCCCATCCATGATATGGAGGGGAGCGCAATATTGTGGGCTTGGCTGATTTTGCCCTGATGTATATATATCAGCCAAGCCCAGGACACCCCTCGCCTTGCTAAGGCGCTGATGGGCACACCTTCAGACACCAGCCCGGGTTGCAGAGGAGGATGTTTTGAACCAGATGGGGGCTTGTGGGATGAGCTCTGCAGAGTGGGCTCCACTTCGGCACTCTGTAATCCAGCTGAATCCATAAAGCACTTGGTCACAAATCTCTGCCTTCCCCTAGGCCTTGCCTGCCTCTAGGGCTAGCAGCCAGCTGGGGCAGGTGTTTACCACTTAAAGGCATTATTGTGTCACCCCTGCCCCACCTGACTTTGCCCCCTGGGGTTGGGAAGAGAGCCGAGCCTGACTGGAGGGCCTTTTCTCCCCCCCCCCCCCCCCCAGTATGGTCAGGGATGACTCTTACAGACCTTAGTGGATGCTATCTTATTGGTTTTATTCCCCTTAAAGCTATTTCCTCCCTCCCTCGTCTTCACGGTCTGTGCCCTCAGCAGTCTACAACCTTGTGCTGGGGAGGAGGGTGTCTGAGAATTCTATCCACACTGCAGTTATAACAATTTCTCTTTGAGGAAACCCCACTTAAAAGAAACAGAAGAGAAACCCAAAGGTCAAAGCTTAAGCCTGTAGAAGAGCTTGTTTATGGTGGAACCTCAGGCAACGTGAGAGCTGGTCGGCTTGGAGATTTTAGAACAGAGATTTGGACTTTATTGGCACTCTGAGAACCCGAGTCCCAGACTTAGCGTGAGGAACATAGGACTTAAATTAGGCTCTGCGGTCAACCTGCTCTTGGAGCTTCGTGGGCCCTTTCTCTGAGCCTGTTTCCCTGTCTGTCCAATGACGAGGAAATATAGACTAGAGCAATGATTCTCAACCCCGGGGTTCTGATCCTGACAGTGTGAAAATGTTAAGATTGTCTTTTAAAACTTAACGATTCTTTTAACAACACTTGAAAACTTAACTCTTGGGCAGGAAACAGTGCCACCTGCTGGTTTCACTTTGCACCTGCAAATATCCAAATTGCCAGTGCAATGCTTGGCATTTGGTATTTATTGAGCCTCAAAGTTCAAGCTATGCTAAGGCGCCCTCTAGTACACAGCCATGAGCCTCTTTCCCCATGAGCTCACAGTCTAGAGGGGACAATCGACGTGTACATAAGGCCCTTTGATACAGGGTGGGTGGTGACGTGGTCCCAGTGAAGTTCTAGGGAACACAGGGTAGGACCAGAGCATGTGAATTGTGCACTCAAGGCTCTGTACTTAGAAGAGCCTGCCTTGACTTTATGATCTGGTGTCACTGTCTTGAAATTCTTAGTATTTTTTTTTAAAGCACCATACATTTTTATTTTCCTTCCTTCTTTCTTGTTTTTCCTATACCTTTTTGTTTTGCACTGGGCCCCATAAAGTATGTAGCTGGTTCTGCCCTGGGAAAATCTTGGAAGAGGTGACATTTGAGCTGTATTTGGAGAATAGGGCAGTAGGTGGAGGGAAATGAAAGAAGGAAGCCTATTCTAGCACGGAAGGCAAGTGGAGAGGTGGAGTCCTTAGGCCTAGGAGGTGTGAGAGAAGGAGATAGAAGGTGGGTTGCTGCGAAGGCTGAAGAGGGTGGGGACTGCATGTCAGATGGATTCAGGTTGTGTGCTAGGAAGACCTCTAAGCACAGTACAGCTGCTGGAACTCAGAAGAGTCCCAGGGGTGGAGCCAGGGGTAGAGCTTTGAGGTCACAGACTTCTGTGTGGGTGCACAGGTGGGACTCAGGGCCCTGTGGTGCCCTGAGGGGAGTGCATAAGGAGACAGAGCTGCATGGCTGGGCCTGGGCTTTCAGGCCAACCTAGGATCTTGGCTTCCAGGACTCCTGCCTTGTGAAGTGGCAGAGGAAGTCCTTGAGGGCAGGGCTGAGTGGGCCCTTGTGCCCCAATGCCCCGCATGGTGTGCTGTGAAACTCATTCTCCTACAAGTGGCTTCCTGCTTCAACAGCCTCATGGGACTGTGAAAGCAAACTCTTGTGAGGTGGACACTCATGTAGGGGACATTTCCCATTCAACTTATTCCCTGTATTCCTCAGCCAGGAAGAGCTCTCAGGGGCCATGAGGGCCCTTGAACAAGCTTCTCCTTCCCTGTCATAGTGGATTTCCGCCTGCTGATGGTAGATGACAGAGCTTCACTATGACTTTGGGAAGTTTCCATAGCAAAAGGCCACTTTCTCCCCTCGGGAAATGAGCCCTTGCTCAGAATTCAAGGGCCAAGAGGGGTGAGAGCCCTGAACCCACATTTCAGTTCAGTTCTCCCCATGGGGCACCATGGGGACTGGTACAGGGTCACTGGCACCTATATCCTTAGTTTCAACAGCCTGAGCCATGACCCTGCCTGATTTTTCTGCTTCTGTATAAAGCACAGACTTGAGAGAGGATGGGCAGGTTGATCAAGGCAGACTGTGATTTGGTCTCCAGGGCCCCATACAGAGCAGCTCCTTTCCCAGCTGGGTTATCACCAGGAGTTCCACCCAGAATTGTACTGTTTTGTATCCTGCGTTTGCCCCTGGGCCTGGGGTGTATCTTTACTTGGATTGGGAGCATAGCTAGTAGGGTAACATCCCCAGAGCCAACAGGTGGGCCCCAGGGCAGGGCCAGGCATTCAGAGATGCTAGCTGCTTCTGAACCCCATTCCTTCTCCAGAAAGGGTAAAAAAGGCAGGCTCTCTGTTCCATCAGACTTGAAGTCCCTTCTTCTGTATGTGTGAGCGTGGGGGGAAGTACACTGAGCACCCCACTCCTTGGGGAGGTGGGTCATTCAGATCAGACTCTGCCTTGGCATGACAGAGGAATCCCTGATCTTCAGGTCCACATCCTGGTGGGCCTGCAAGAGAAGTGCCTGGGTGGACAGTTAAGATGGTAAGACCTGACTACTGCTTTAGGCACCAAAGCTGTAGGCCAGAGAGTAAACACAGGCCTATGTACTATGCCTGGCTCCAGCCACTGGGAGTACAAGGAGGGGCAGGTTCCAGGGTGGAACCCCACCGCAGGAGGGACTCAGTGCTTCCAGTGGGATCCAGTGGACCCCCTGCGCCAGGCGGGATTTGGTGTTCTAGGGGAGCCCAGGACTCCAGGTGAGACCTGGTGCCCTAAGAGGGACCTATTGCTTCAAGTGGAACCCAAGTCTCCAAGCAGTAGCTAATGTTCCAGATGGCACCTGATGCTCCAGGTGACAGTCCTTTAAGCAGGACCTGGTGCTCTATGTAGAAGTTGGCATTCCAGGTCAGATCTAGTACTCCATGTAGGACAGGATGCTCCAGAGCACGTCTCAGGAGCCCATGCTCCATGCCTGGGTGGAGCAGTCAGTGGAGCACTATGTGTCTTTTCTTCAAGAGGAGACATAACTGCACAGGGGGTAAATACCCCAGACTTGACTCCTTCTTAGGAGTGTGAAATCTTAGTGAGACACAGGGAGAAGCAGAGAGAGACACAGTTGGAGGGATAAGCACACACATGTAGGGCGACATGCAAAGTTACTGGGGGAGAGAGAGACTGGTACAGGTTGACTGACTGGTACTGATTGCTTGAAGAGTGAGTTGGACAAACACAGGGAGAGTCACACTCGTGTCTGGACACAGGCATCATAGCATCACTCAGGTCGTGTCTTCTTGGGTATATAAAAATGAGTCGGTGACAGTTTCTATGGCGACAGCTTTCCCCCACCCAAGCTTTGGTCTTCACAGCAAAGGGGCAGGGGGCAGGGCCTGGGACCCCCAAAACCGGCTCCGGGCCAGGCGCGGGCAGAGCTAAGTTTGGATGAAGAGGTGGAAGTTGGTGCGCGTGAACTCGTGGTGGATGCTCTCGAGGAGCGCGTCGGCGTCCGTGGCGGGCTCGAGGGCGCCGGGGGGGCCGGGCCGCGCGCTGTACTCCGGGGTGTAGGTGAAGGAGAAGGCGCTGGGGTAGAAGAGGCCGTCGGCGCGCACCAGGCTCACGGGCACCGTGATGGGGGTGCGCAGCCAGCGCCAGTCGCTGCCGAAGGCGGCTATGTCGGGTACCACGCACACCAGGGACCGGGGGCTCCTGGCGTGGCGTCGAGGTTAGGGCTGCAGTGACACCGATGACAGGTACCTGCCCCGTTCCCACGCCCCCGCGGCCCAAGAGAGGCGCCCCCTATACCTGTACATGGTTTCGGCCTCCACGTCCCCAAACCACACCTTGAGCCCCGCGTGGAAGTTCTCACCGTGAAGCTCCAGCGTGGCCACGTCGCCCCCACCGCTCAGCTAGGGGAGGAGGGAGCAGGTGCCGTGGCAGAGAGCCTAGGTTCTCCTGGCCCCTGTTCTGAGCAGCCCTCCCCCAGTCAGATCCCCACCGGCCTGCGTCCACCAGTGCCCAGATTCACCTCCAGGGTGCTGATGAGGGGCACCGGAGTGACTGGTTCCCGGGTCCACGCCAGGCTGGTGCTGAAGGAGAACTCCACTGACTCTGTGCCGATGATGGTCCAGCAAGAGCTGTCGTTGAGCAGAGCCCTGTTCGACTCCTTGGGGCAGGGAGAGGCCTGGGAGGAGACCCGAGGGGATGGTGGCCCCCCAGCACTGGGGAGCCAGCACAGAGCCTGAGCTTCTTTCTGCATTCTGGGGTTCCCTCCTAGGCTCCAAGCTTTACCTGTCCTGTGAGCTTGGACAAGACCCTTAAGTTCCCAGAGGTAAGTACATTCACTGAACCAGCTGGTTTCTAAAGGCCTATTAGGATTCTAGACTTCTATTTTTTAGCAGTGTGCAATTCTCTTCTACAATTTTAAAATTCTTTGGGAGGGAATATTGCTCAATAATAATGTTATTTTCTACATATTATGATTTTTTTTTAAATCTTTTTTTTTAATATTATTTATTTATGATAGTCATACAGAGAGAGAGAGAGGCAGAGACAAGGCAGAGATACAGGCAGAGGGAGAAGCAGACTCCATGCACCGGGAGCCCGACGTGGGATTCGATCCCGGGTCTCCAGGATCATGCTCTGGGCCAAAGGCAGGCGCCAAACCGCCGCGCCACCCAGGGATCCCCTACATATTATGATTTTATCTCAACATTCTATGACAAAATTCTTTTTGGAGTTATATAATAATAATAATAATTTTCCACATTCTACAATTCTATTGCTTACTATTTTATGGTTCTAATGCTCTTTACACAATAATACTCAATACTACTACTTATTACTATTTTTACTTTCATTTTATAGTCTTATCTCACAACATTCTAGGACTCTAATACCCTTTGGGAAGAAGCATGGCTCAATAATATTACTATTTTTTCTTCATCCGTGGGTCCTGATAGTCTACAATTCGAATACTGCATGGAAAGCAGTATTGCTCAGTAAGCAGCAGCCATTATGATGATGATGATAATAGGGATCTTATGATCTATGTTCTCTGTGTTCTGACTTTCTAGGATGCTTGATGCCAATACTCTCTACCCCTCACCTGGAACTGCACCACCTTGTCTGTAGCGAGACATAAGTAAGTGCCAACCCCTCCAGGAGAATCACCAGGAAACTGGAATGCACACTTGTGCAATTGGGAGATGGGCTCATCCACGTCGAGGAGTGCGCACTGTTTGGCTACTTTGCGGATGATCTACAACAGAAAAGGTGGTAGGAAGCTCAGCAGCCAGGTGCCTGGGTGGCCAGAAGCTGTCTTCCCAGCCAACTTTCAGCTATCCAATAGCCATGTGGGCACTGGCAGGTTCCTTCCATGCCCCCCGCCCCTCACCAACCCTTTACCTCCATCCAGAATCCTAAGTATCCAGAATGAGAACAGGTGTCTTCATGACTTGGGCCCTCACCCTCCAGTCCTCTCTTGTGGATCATACCTTCTGCATGGGTCTGTAGGGATCCCCCTCCCCCCCAGGTATGCCCTCCCTTCTCATACCATTGGAGGTAATGTGATGCCTGTGACAGTGCAGACAAGTTGCACCAGGGAGCCATAGCGTACATAGCCCTCTCGAGGCGGGAAGTCCCCCTGGGAACAGTGTTCATCAGCTGGAGTAAAAAGGGGGAAGAGAAGGAAGGAAAGTTTCAGGGGTTCCATGCTTCTGCCCCAAACCCTGCCCTCCTTGCCTCTGGCCCCACCCTGCATCACATATGGGTCTTGTGGGTAGGGTCGGCATGCAGGGAGACAGCTGAGGCTGAAAGTTCTCATCCTCGAGGGGTCCTTGAAAAATGTTTGCTCCTGGGGTGGGGTCTGTGATGAGGGGAAAGGGTTGGACATTGGCGCCAGAATGGCTTAGACTAGTTGCAGGTTCACTAGGACTTTTGGCAAGCCTCAATTCCGTGGGCAAAGTTTACTCTTCTTGAGAGGTTATAGTGAAGATGAAATGAATTAATGCATGTGAAGCGCCCAGCCCCAGGCCTGCTGCTCTGGTTACCCAGGTGGAGTGTGAAGGCAGCCCACTGGCGCGCGCTGGCCACGAAGGCCCCGTCCTCCACAGACAGGTAGCGCGTGGAGACAGTCTGGGAGCGCAGGCGGTTGAAGAGGGAGACCTTTGAGCCCGAGGATATACACACTGTGAGGGGAGAAGAAATCAGCACCCAGGCTGGCTCCTTGTACTTGCCAGACAATTTCAGGTCCTCTGTCCCCTGGGTCAGTCGCCTTATATGCTCACTGGCCTAGACACACTGGGCCTATTTCATGGTCATTTACCTAGCACCTGCTGTAGTTCTGCTTTTGCACTTTCGCCTGTTCCTTTTTGCTGCTTGGGTACCCTTCGGATCGACAAATTATATTACCAACTATTCACTAAATGCCTCCCTTTAGGCAGGAACTGTGCTGGGTACTGGGGACCAAAGAGTGAATTAGACCCAGTTTTGCTCTGAAGGAGTTTGCAGTCTTGGAGAGGAGGGACATAAATATACATTTTCAAAATGATGTGGTAAGGGCTGGGTGAAGGAGGGCTTCCTGGAGGAGGTTATACTCTCAGCTGGGGAGCAGGTAGTAGTAGGAGTTGCTTAGGGAGCTGCATAAACAAAGACCATGCCGTGTGAAACAGCGGTGTGAAATTTCTAGGGCTTGACACTGGCCTCTTCCAGTTTATCATACATACTCAGAGCTGTGGTTTTGTTTTCTGACCGAGTTTTGACCACCCGGGGAGCAAGCACTGGGTCATCTCCCTCTGTCCCCTCCGGGTGTTAGGCATACTGTACGTGCTCAATTTATACTTAGTCCAAGTTCTCATCCACTGGATAATGACGATAGCTAATGTTTGTTGTGTGTTAGGTATGGTTTTAAATGCTTTATATGTCTTAATTAGCTCATTTGATTCTCTCAACAGTGCTCTGGGGTAGATATTATTTCTATTTAAGAGAGCAACTTGTTCCACATTGCACAGCTAGCAAGTGGCAGAGCCAGGATTCAAACTCAGGCCACCTGGCTCCAGAATCTGTGCTCCTAATCATCACACGATACCACTTACCTGATATCAAGGGCCAGACAGAGCACTGCCTGAGTCTGAGACATTCTATGGGGCTTTTAACAGACAGAAAGTAAATATGATATAGGGGTAGGAGCTGGGCTCTGGAGTCACACTGACTCAAGTTCAAATCCTGACTGGGTCTCTTCCTAGCTGAGCAATCTGAGCCAAGTTACCTGGATGGTGATAGACCCAAATATTTCATTAAATGAATGGATGAATGTCCTAGACCACATTTTCCTCATTCCTGACATAGGAACAGTGACAGTACCTACTTCAGAGGGACATGAACATCAAACAGGATGATTCGTGTTAATGTCTGCCGAGAAAGCTCCACCTTCCCCTGTGTCTTCCCCCATCTCCCTGCGAGGGTAGTGGTGGTATCATTGTTATTCAGGCCCTGTCCCTCATCCTCAAAACCCCTAGTCCTGAGATTTGTCCCTTGGCACCCAGGGCAGTACTTATTTCAGACTGTCTCTTGGATAAGCGATGTGTGTCTCTCTCCCCTGCTAGGCTGTGGGTTCCTCCAAAACAGACATTCTTCCTTATTTTACAGGGATCCAGCATCTCGCATAGAGCCAGGCCTACATCAGGTACTGAATAGGGATTTTTTTGACTAGATGTCCTCTGCCCTTTTATTGTCACTTTTTTTTTTTAATTGTCACTTTGAATCTGTCTTTAGCACAGCACCTGCCAGTCATTTTTGTCTGCTCTGGACGCCCCCTCCCGATCCCTTCCCCAGGGTCTGGTGTCGGGGGTGGGGGGAGTGGGGGGGGTGGGGGGCCCTTTCCTCTCTGCTGGGTCTGGGACCTCGGACCCCCGCCCCAGACCCCGCCCCCCTCCCGCTCACCCAGACCCCGCCCCTCTCTCGGCTCAGGCTCCACCTCTCGCACTCCGGCCCCACCCGTCGGGTCGAAGCCTCCGCCCTCCCCAGCTGGGCCTGGCGGCCCCGCCCCGCCCCGCCCCGCCCCGCCCGGCTCACGGTCCGTGTTTTTCAGGGACTGCTTCTTCTGCGAGGGCTTCGAGATGACCTTGATGAGGCGGCTGTGGAAGGTGCCCAGCTCCCGGCCCCCTCGATGCACCAGCCGTAGCACCAGCCGGAAGTGCTTCCTCTTGTCTGCGTCCGAGATGTACAGGGTCTTGGCGCACCCGAATTCCTGCGGGGTGAACAGGCACGGGGGTCGTCTCGCTCCCACCCTCCGCCACCAGTTCTCTGACGTCTGCCCCATCAGACGTGACATGAAGCAGCGCGATCCCAGCTCCCGGGCTTACCCTCGAGGCAGAAGCCCGGCGCTCCCGCCTTTCTATCTCTTGGCCTCTGCGGGGATGGTGTGTGTGTGTGTGTGTGTGTGTGTGTGTGTGTGTGTGTGTGTGTAAATGAGCCCCCCTCGCCCGGGGAGGGGCAAGGATGGGAGCGGGAGTCGGACCCTGTCCCGTGCGCTCTCACCCTGGAATCCGGCTGCTCTTCAAAATTCAACTTCTGCGTCTCGGCGGCGCTGCCGGACGCACCGTCCAGTCCCATGTAACCGCAGACCGTGGGCCCGGTTTCCCCTGCCTGGTGGCCTGGAAAGGGACGCGAGCGCGCTCTCGGAGTCAGGTGCCAGGCAAACCGAGTTGTCGCCGCCAGGGGGCGCGGCTAGACCGCGCCTGCGACCCGCCCGGCTCCCGGGCCCCAGTGCGCCGTCGGTCCCCCGGCAACAGGAGGCGCCCGGCAGCCCAGCAGTCCACCCTCACCTTGGCCCTGCACTGGCTTCACCCTCCATCCGGGACCTGCGAGGTAGACACAGGGCGGGGGACAGAAGAATCTGCGGAGACATGCAAGCAAGCGCTGGACTCGCACGTCCATCTCCACTTGGCCGGCTGTGGATATCTCAAAGGCAGCATAAATTGGGCAGGATCTTTGATTGCTCCTCCGCCTTTCCCACCGCCCTGCCCAGGCTTCTCCAAGACTGTGGACCCCATTAACCTCTAAACGTTCTATCATTCGCTTCACTCAACCCCTGTAGTCAGTCCTCCTTCTCCACATTCAAAACACATCCAAAACCCACCAGTCTCTTACCACCTCCACGTTAGTCCCAACTGCCATCATTTTTGCCTGGACCACAGCATCAGCCTTCCCAGGCTCCGGATGCTTCCACTCCCCACCCTCTTCCACCTACTTTGCACAAAGCAGTCACACTGTCTTTTCTTTTAAAGCACGCATCAATCATGTTACCTGTTTTCCTAAAATCCTCCAGTGGTTTAAACTCAAAGTCCTCACATGATGGGCCTCTGCTTACCTCTTCAACTTTATTTCCTGCAACATCTCTCTCCTTTCCTAATTCCAGCCCCACTGACTTCTTTGGTACCAGAACAGGCCAAGCCGGTACAGCCTCAAGGTGTGTGCATTTTCTTTTCTTTTCTTCTTTCTTTCTTTTTTTTTTTTCTGTCTTTCTTTCCTTTTTTTTTTTTTTTTTTAAGATTTTATTTATTCATGAGAGACACACAGAGAGGCAGAGACACGGGCAGAGGGAGAAGCAGGCTGCATGCAGGGAGCCTGATGTGGGACTTGATCCCGGGACTCCAGAATCATGCCCTGAGCCAAAGGCAGATGCTCAACTGCTGAGCCACCCAGGTGTCCCTTTTCTTTTCTTTCTAATTGGAACACACGTCTCCTGGATTTTCTCTTGTCTGGCTTCTCTTTCACATTCAAGTCTCAGAATAAATGTCACCCACTTAAAAGGCCTGTCCATTGTGTTGACCTTTCTAGCTAGAGTGCTTCTACCTCAGTTTCTGCTCCATGATGCTGTTCTATGACTCTACTAGCTCTTCAAGCTGGAAGGCTCCTGCATACTGATTTGTGGGGAGTTTGTTGCCTGTCTCTTCCACACTACAGTGAAGATGCCTTGAGAGCATGTGTCTTCTGGCGCTGTGTGTCCAGGGCTCAGCACAACCCAGACAAGCCTGGCACCTGATAAACACCCAGTAAGTAGTTGTTGAATGAAAGAAGGAATGAATGCGTGAATGAGTGAGTGAATGGGGACTATAGATTCACAGGGAGGTTCCATATAGACCAGAGTGGCAGCTCGGGGCAGGGTCCTAAAAGGCACTGAACCCGGAAGCAAGCAGAGAGTGGAAAGGTGCCCATTTGGAAGGGCCGCTGAGGCACCTACCGCTTCTCATTTCCATATGATTTCTGGGCCACTTTGGCATGCAGGATCCGCACCGTCTGCTCACACTGTTGCCTCAGGCACTGGCGCACGCCTTCCCTCAGAACAGGGACGAGCTCTGGGGAGGACCTGGGAATGGGGGCAGGCCGACGCTGGGCAGCAGTGATTGTTAAGGGGAGAGGTGGCATGGAGCCCAGCAAGCAGGTTGAATGAAAGGAATGGGGGGAGGGGCTAATTTAGTTCTGCCCCCCTCCAGGTCAGGGAGCGGGAATGTTAGGCAAGAGAGAGGATTTGGGTGTAAGTCGTGGGTTAAATATTTAGGCTGCCTGGTACTCAATGAGGCCTGCACGGAGCCCACTGGGACCACCCAGGCACTACTCCGCAGGTCTGGCGCCATGCCCACTGCAGCCTGAAGCACTGGGGAGAGGCCCCAGCGGCACAAAAGCCACACTTGTGCTGGCCTTGGGATGGAGATAGCATCCTGTGAGGGTACTTGGTTTCCTTGCAATTTGAGGGGGCCCACCCCAGTGACATCTTGATGCTGGGGAGAGGAGTTTTGCTGCACCCCCTAAACCAGAGTGCTCTCTTGCCTGCCCTCAGAAGCCTGCAAACATGCAAGCGCCTCCAAACAGTGTCCCTAGGATCCTGGGGGGGGGGGGGGAACATTTGAGCCCTTCTGGGGTCAATCAGCCCTCCTAACCCCTTTTCTCCCAAGAGAAGGGAACTGTTACTGTCGTAGCTTTCCTTCCGTTGATTACAGGGCCCCCATAATCAGGGGAGTGGACCAGAGTCTAGGGGCCTCGTAATTTTTGAGGAGCAAGGGTGGTAGGGGGGCCCAAGACTTGAGCAATCGCAGAGATCAGGTGGAGGCGTCCGGGAGGGCAGAGATTTGAGGGACCACCGGGTGGGGCCCGGGGAGCCGTGAACCCTGCGGCGGCCCCTCTGAACCCTTCACCCTTTGCGCAGGACCAGAGCCCAGGGCCTCTCCTCACTCCTGCAGGGCAGGAGCCCGGCCGCGCCCTCGGAAGCGGGGCCAGGCAGCAGCCGTCGGAGCCAGGCCCCGCTCCGCCCCTTGGGGCTCTCTACTCAGGGAAGAGCCTCGGAGGCTTCGGGCACATTCCGGCGGAGAGCGGAGCCGCCCAGCCTCCCGCCGGGAGCCGAATTCCGGCCCCGCCGCTCGCGCCGCCGGCTCCCGGGGTGGCAGGAGCAGGGGCGCCGCGCTGGCCCCGCCCCAGCCCTCCGAGGAAAGGGGATCGCTCCCTGCCCGGTGGGAGGGGTCGCAGCCCGCGCCCCCCCGCCCCACTGCGGGCCCCGGGTTAAATGCGGCCGCCGCCTCCGCTCGCTCCAGCCGCCTGGCAGTCCCCGGCTTGGGCACGGTGCCTGCGCCGTTACCTGGTCCAATTGCCGGGGAGGCTCCGCCCGTCGGCTCCGCTCTGCGGCCGCGCCTCCGAGCCGTCGGGCAGGCTCAGGTGAGTCAAAGGGCCTGGGGGCGCTGAGGGGTCTGCGGGGGAGCAGGCGTCAGGGCGATCAGGCGACCGTCTGTAACCGCCACTGAGCCACTAACGGTGCCCCCATCTGACCTGCGGTGCCCTTCGTCCCTGCTGTGGGGTCCTTTCCAAGTTGAGCTCCCACCAACGAGGCCACCACGGGGGTGGGGTGGGGGAGGCAGACTTTCCCCTTAATCTCCTCCCTCCAGGGACCGCCAGGAACATCCCCACGGTGTTTATTCTTTGGCCAACTCTTGAGGAGTTATTCTCAGACCTCTCTTCCCTTTGGAGCCCAGCCTCTCCACCCTTTCCAAATCTTTGTAAATTTAGGATTAACCCCTCAGAGGAGCTCGGTGTTCTAGGGTCAGACCTGTCACCACGTTGCTGTGCTGTGTGACCCTGGGCAAGAGGCTACTCTCTGGACCTCGTCTGTACCTCCATAGAATGAGGGGGTTGGGAAGGTGATGGACTTTGAGGCAGTTGCTATTTTGACTTTCTAGGATTCCTGGGGTGGGGGGTGGGGTGCCAGGCCAGAGGCTGGCTCAGGCCAAGAGCAGGATCGGGGTAATTGTAATCAGGATTTGGGGGCCCAGAGGCTTGGGCAGGTGGGAAAGAATGGGAGGTGGCAAAGGCTCCTTGTGTCTTTACCCCCATGTCCCTCCAGAGGTGCTGGCCCTGCCTCTGGCCCACGCTAGGGAAGGCATTCTGCGCCCTCCCGTTTCCAGCAGCAGCTGGCACATCTGGCTTAGGAAACCTCCCTCCCACCACTGGCCCTGCCAGAGGGATTTTTGTTCTACCAAGCCTGAAAGGCGAAGGCGGAGAGGATGGAAAGGCCGCCTGGAGTGAGTGAGCTGCAGGCACCCGACCTTGCTCAGAATAGGCCCATTCACGGAATTGGGGGAGGGGGTAGAGGGGCTGCGGTTGGGTTTGGGCAGCTGGTCCCCTCCGCCAGGAAACGAGCAACAGAAAAATGGCTAACGCAGCTTGGGGGGGGGGGGGCGGGGTACGGAGCAGTGGGAGTGAATGTAAGGAAAAGGCTTAGTGACTCCTAGGAGCCAGGTTGCTAGGCAGCCAGGCAGCCCCAAAGGAAGAAGCGGAGCCAGGAGTCCCGGGTTCTAGTCGCAAGTTCCTTCGCAGCTGGGCGGGCAACCTTCCTGGACCTCAATTTTCCCATCTGTACACGGGAAGCCTTCGGGATTATCAAGGGGCGTCGCCAAGGGCGGTGGAAGAGTGAGCGCTCACCTGTTGCGCGGACAGGGTCCATGGCCGCACTCCGGCCTCACTCACCGCCTTCCGGGCGCATCCGATGCAGCCGTCCCCCGATCGCTGCGCGCCCCTGCTCCTAGGCCCTTGCGCGGGATATATCCTGCCCCGGGCTTATCTCCAAGGCCTCGGGGCTCCCGGCCACTGTTTGCTCTGGGCAGGGGCACCTGCTAGGCAGATGTGGGCTTCCCACGGCTACGGAACCAACGCAGCCAGACCCAGGAGGACGCCCTCTGGCGGCTTCTCCTGAGAGCAGGCGGGAAGTGGAGGCGCCAAACTTGGGCGGTGGGTTTTGGCCAAAGTGCTGCGCGTCCTCGGCCCCCCAACCCCGCGAGAGGGCGCGGCTCTCCCCGGCGGCCGGCGGCTGGGCGGTGCATGTCTGAGTGTGTACGTGCAGGAAGGACAGCCACACAGAAGCGCCCCGTGTGAGGAGGGGAGGGTCGAGGTGGGGAATGACTGTCTGCAGAGATTATCCCGGGGGGGGGGGGGGGGGGCGAAACGCGCCGCTGGTCTTTGGAACCACTTAAGCGTAGGATTGTATCTTGGCCAGCCACTTTCTTGCCAGGCGACTTTGGGTACCACGGCCTACCTTTTCTGAGCCTGTTTCCTCATCTCTACAATGGGAACAATGACAGTCTTAGTCTCATAGAATTGCAGAGGATTAAATATCCCAGTGCATGAAAAGCATTTAACACTGCGCTTGGTATTTATAAAGGCTTTTCCCCCCTTTTCATTCATTTTGTTTTTTTTTTCTTTCAGGGGAGCCTTTCTTTTCAAATGTCATATTTTAAAAAAAAACTGTTTTCTATTTATTAAGTATTCTGCAATTCTGCAAAGTAGAATTCCTTGTATTTCCCAGAATAAGAGTCCTGCAAATACTATTGCTTTGCCATTTTCCTTGCACCCTCCAGGCTCTGACACTTCTGTCCTCTGTCCCCCAAGCGCCATGAGGGGCCTTCTGTGCTCGCCACTGCCCGTGTTGCTGTTTCTCCTCCAGCCCTGGGAAACCCTGTCCCAGTTTGCAGGTGAGCGGGGCTCAGCCCTCACCAATAGGGGAAACCCGGGAGCAAAAGCTGATTGCCAGTTTGCATCCAGCTAGGTCTGCTGAGGAGAGAAAAAGCAAAGGATCTGAAATCATGAAGGGGCTGGGTTCTAGTTCACAGTTTCACCTCTCTGTTACTCAATTTCCTTTCCTGTGGGATGTAACAACGTTGGGCTCATGCAAAACTGCCCGCTTGGTGTTTAATTTTTAACAGTTCATTGAAAAATCAGGAGACTTCACATACAAATCCCGATTTGGAACTTCTCTTGAAAAAAATCCAAGGATCTATTAACTTGGGGTCCACATGGCTGCATGGCAACGCTTGGCTGGAGGAGGGATACGCGAGTCCGCCAGCCTAGCCCAAACAGCTCATTCATTTATGTTGCGGGCCTGGTCGCTATAGACGGTCGAGTTTACCATACCCCTTCGCCCACCCCCACCCCCTCCGGATGGAGAATGCCTCTTCGGGATAGCCCTAAGAGCTGCAGGGTAGAGAATTAGGGAAATCTGGCTCAGGCCCTTAGCGAATGCTGGATGGGCGAACGTATCTAATTCTCGTTTGTTAGGTTGCTTCTGCGCTAGCCGCTGTTAACGCCAGGATAGCGTCATTTCGCCCTGGGTCTCCCTGGGGGTCTCCTCCAAGATGAGGTTTTGCGGACCTCGGAAAGCCCTTCCTTGATCTATCTCCTCGTAGGTCCCAGGTGTCGGACGGGGCCCCTGGATTTGGTGTTCGTGATTGACAGCTCGCGCAGCGTGCGCCCCTTTGAGTTCGAGACCATGCGGCAGTTCCTGGTGGGCCTCCTCCGCGGCCTGGACGTGGGGCCCAATGCCACGCGCGTCGGCGTGATCCAGTACTCGAGTCAGGTGCAGAGCGTCTTCCCGCTCGGCGCCTTCTCCCGCCGAGAGGATATGGAGCGCGCCATCCGCGCGCTGGTGCCGCTAGCTCAGGGCACCATGACCGGGCTGGCGATCCAGTACGCCATGAACGTGGCCTTCAGCGTGGCCGAGGGCGCGCGCCCTCCGGAGGCCCGCGTGCCGCGCGTCGCTGTCATCGTGACGGATGGGCGGCCCCAGGACCGCGTGGCTGAGGTGGCGGCGCAGGCGCGCGCCCGCGGCATCGAGATCTACGCCGTGGGGGTGCAGCGCGCCGACGTGGGCTCCCTGCGCGCCATGGCGTCTCCCCCGCTGGACGAGCACGTCTTCCTCGTTGAGTCCTTCAATCTCATCCAGGAGTTTGGCCAGCAGTTCCGGGGGCGGCTGTGTGGTGAGTTAGGGGAGCGCCGGAGCGAGGCGCGCACCCCCCAGCCGCTTGCAGGCCCCTCCCGCCACGTCAATGCCGACCCCACCTCCCCCGAGGCTCCGCCCACTGTACCGCTAGCCCCGCCCACCGGGTAGTTAGTGGAGCGGCGCTGGGCTGCTGGGTCAACTTCCAGCTCCGCCCACTTTTGCTAGGTTTCGCGCGCGAGGAGCAACATTTAGCGTGCCTGCTCCCCCGGATGAGCTGTGTGGCTTACCACAGGCCAAACTCAAAAGTGCCCCTCAACACAGGAAGCACCTCCTTTCAAAGCTTCGAGCAATCGCACCTCTCCCTCCGCAGGGCATGCCCCGCCCACGTGGGCATGGCTCCGCCCACATGGGCATGGCTCCGCCCACTCTCATTTTAGTCCCTCCCACAATGCTGAGGGTCTGTGCTAGTCGCACCTTGAATTATTTCACCCACCTTGATTTAGTACCTCTTCCCCCCCCCGCCCCCACCTTACCCCTGTGCAGTCCTGCCCTATCCCATTGACGCGTCTAGCCCGGAGACCCCTTCTGAGCCTATTCAAAGGGGCTGCTCAGGCCCTGTTCTTTCCCTAAGCCCCCGTATCTGGATTGGCCCTCTCAAATGAGTCTTGTCCCATCTAAAGCTGTACTTGAGCTTGGTTGGTGCCTGTCTCTGACCCCACCCAGCTTTTTCTTGTTGGAGGTTTCTGCCCATCTGTCCCTTGCTGATTCTACTGTTGTGTGTTTTCAGGAAAGGACTTGTGTGCTGAGGGGGGACACGGCTGCCAGCACCAATGTGTCAGCACCCCAGGCACGTTCCGCTGTGCCTGCAATCCTGGCTACCAGCTAGCTGAAGATAACAAGAGCTGTTTGGGTGAGAGCTGCCCCTGCCCTACAGTCTCACTGCTCCTGAGCCTTCTGTGGCTCCCCATTGCCCCAGCATCAGACCAATGAGTCTGGAAGGGCCTTTGGAAGTAAAAGTTTATTTATTTTTTTTTAATTTTTTTTAATTTTTATTTATTTATGATAGTCAAAGAGAGAGAGAGAGAGGCAGAGACACAGGCAGAGGGAGAAGCAGGCTCCATGCACCAGGAGCCCGATGTGGGATTCAATCCCGGGTCTCCAGGATCGCGCCCTGGGCCAAAGGCAGGCGCCAAACTGCTGTGCCACCCAGGGATCCCTGGAAGTAAAAGTTTTTTTTTTTAAAAAAAAGGACGTAAAAGTTCAGCGCTCTTAATCTATGGGTCTGAGGGAGGGTATTGCCTGGGGTTACACCATTCCTTGGTGAAGTCTTGACCTCACAGTAAGTGTGCTATCTGCAATGTTCTCTCATTTATTTCAGGCATGTCTCCTACATGGTCCCAATATGCCTCCCAAACTTGTTCGTGAATTCTCACATGCAGATCTTCCTACTGTTTCTGTTACTTAGGCACTCACTGTTGGGGTCTCCAGTTAGGGTCTCCATACCCCACCCCACCCTCCATATACACTGCTCCTTTCTGCTTCTGCATCTCAGCTCTTTCTGGGCTGCCCTTGCTGGTTCTCTCTGCACCTGCAAATGCTTCAAGACCTGGTTCTTCATTTTTGTCTTCTGAAAGGGTATGGCACATTATATCTTCCTTATACAATTGGGATTTGCTTTTTTGTGTGTATGTGTGTCTACTCCTTTGACCATGACTGCAGCTACCATTCGCGGAGTGCCGATGTAGCATTAGACAATGCACTTGAAGCTTTACATACATCATCTCTCGATCTCACGACAACTGGGGAAATGAAGTCTTGTGTTCCCAATAATGCGCATGTTGGCTGGGGTCCTTTTGTTTCTGGAACTTAGAAAAGGCTGGCTTGAAGCCTCATGCAATGACCTGTGAACATTTGAATCTATCCGTAACATCTCTGGGAATTCCCTAAGTGCTTACATTCTATGGTCACCCCTCACTCTGAGCTTCTGCTGAATTCATTCAATTTATGGCTCCTCGATTAATTTCTCAGCCCACACATGCTGTTCTTGTTCTATGCATGTAAATCAGCGTCTTCCTTGGTTTGCACACTTGTGCACACAAGGGCAGATGTGTGCATACGTAAGTCGTGCATATGTCCATTTTACTAAAGATGGGGGGTGGACAGAGGTGTGTGTTACATCTACTAAAGTCAAACAAACACACAAAAGAAACACCTAATATTAATAATTAAGTATTAGACATCCTTGGTCCCTGAAGTCCTCTGTCACCGCATTACAGGTGATTTTTCACTGGTAACCTCAGCCCACACAAGTACTCATGCTCACACTATCTCTCCTGTTCTTTCTCTCTCTATTTCCATATCTTTTCTAGGAACCCCAAATTCTCACTTTTTTGTGTGCAGGGCAATCTACATCTCTCCAGTCCCTATTTTCCAGCTCAGCTCTGGGGTCATCTTTGCACATCTAAACCATCAAGATACTCAGCTGGCAATAGTTTGTCCTCCCTAGAAGGAAGTTGTAAATAGTGATTGCACTCCTCCCATTATATTCCCATTTTGCAGATGAGGAAATGGAGGCTCAGTGAGTAGAGCGGCAGAGCCTGGCCCTCCTCTGAAGTCAGTGACCAACTTGAGGGCAGGGGCCCTGTCTTCTACAATTGTGGGTTCTTTTTTTTTTTTTTTAAAGGTTTTATTTATTTATTCATGAGAATACACAGAGAGGAGAGAGAGAGAGGCAGAGACACAGGCAGAGGGAGAAGCAGGCTCCATGCAGGGAGCCCAGCGTGGGACTTGATCCTGTGTCTCCAGGATCATGCCCTGGGCTGAAGGTGGTGCTAAACTGCTGAGCCCCCCGGGCTGCCCGGGTTCTTGTTCTTATGCGTGGCTTAGTAACAGGCATGTTGGGGTGTAGCTGGGCCTTGAATGGTAGCAGGGAGGAACAACTGGCCCACTAGGAAGGAGGCCTGTGCTTATAGAGATGCCTGTGTATGAACCACAGACTAATTAAGTCAGGCTCTTGAGGGTTTGGGCCCAGGCATAGGTATTTGTAAAAAGCTCCTCAGAGGATTGTTCTGTCTGGGCTGAGGAGTGCAGCCCCAGGGCATATGCTGACCTCACCTCTTCCTCAGCCATTGACCTGTGCACTGGAGGGACCCATGGCTGTGAGCACCACTGCATCAGCTCCCCAGGCTCCTATTTCTGTCGCTGCCGAGCTGGCTTTGTACTCCAGCAGGACCAGAGAAGCTGCAGGGGTGAGCAGGCCCCACCACTAGCACCCTGGACGGTGCTCCAGCCATCCCCAATGGCTCCAATTGGAAGTGACACTTGCTCTCTCTCTTCCTTCCCACCAGCCATTGACCACTGCGGCTTTGGGAACCACAGCTGCCAGCATGAGTGTGTCAGCACCTTTGGTGGGCCACGGTGCCACTGCAGAGAGGGCCACGACTTGCTGCCGGATGGGAGGAGCTGTCAGGGTGAGGAGGGGTCTCCTGTGTTTGTGCGGAGGGGCAAGGGATCTTGGCTGGCAGAGTCTACCTTGACTCATCCTGATTTATCTCTCCGTTAAGCCCGGGACCTTTGCAATGGTGTAGACCATGGTTGTGAGTTCCAGTGTGTGAGTGAGGGCCTCTCTTACCGCTGCCTGTGCCCTGAGGGCCAGCAACTCCAGGCAGATGGCAAAAGCTGCAACCGTGAGTGATGGGTGGGAGGGTTCTCCGCATCCTTGATTCTGCCCTTGCCATGGCCCAAGGCTGTGCTGTGAATGTGTGTGTGCTGGTGATGGGGTGTGGGGGGCGGAGGGCGTGCCAGGTCCTGCCTCCATCTTTTTCCCCTCGATCCTCTACCCTGCTGCCACGGTTAACATCAAAAGTACACATTTGATCTTATTTCTCCCTTGCTCGAGAGTCTTCTGGGCTTGCCAGTGCCTACCCCTGAGTTCAGATGCGTTACCCCTGAATTTTTTAGATGGTGAGTGCAGCCACATTAGTGAGTAATGAAATCAAATTAGTTTTTTTTTAAAGGAGAAAATAGAGCTTACTGCCTGTGGAAAGAGTGTTATTTAATGAAACTTAATTATATGCGACCATACAAAGTGTGTCATATTATATTATTGTTGTTATTGTTACTGTGGGATGTGGTCAAAATGTTGAAACCACCACCTCACCTCATCTCAGCCAACCCGGTCAGCAGGTTCCCTAGCACACTTGAACATTTTAGCCATACTGGTCGGCCCTTTCCAGAGCGTGCTGACAGCTCCCAGCTTTCGTGCCTCTCTGCATGTGCTCCTCCCACCATCCAGCCTGTCCCTTCCCACCTTGGGGAACTCCTGCTCACTCTTGGAAGGACAAATCAAATGTTACCACCTCTTTGCAGCCTTCCTCCTCAACTCCAGGAAGAGTGACTTATTCTTACCTTGGGCTCCCTATATGCCCCTCTATTCTAGCACCTTCTTTAGCTGTGGCATATGGCATGTCTGACTGCTCTG
This sequence comes from Vulpes lagopus, assembly GCF_018345385.1. Classification (NCBI taxonomy): domain Eukaryota; kingdom Metazoa; phylum Chordata; class Mammalia; order Carnivora; family Canidae; genus Vulpes; species Vulpes lagopus. The sequence continues at coordinate 15,177,046 of NC_054841.1, forward strand.
TTCTGTCCTGATTTCCTTAGGATCAGAATTGTGTTCATTTATTGTTAAACCTCCTTCAGGGCCTAGCCAAGTGTCTGATTCAGAACAGAGGAGGTAACATTGTAGAGTGATTTAGGAGCATGGATTCTGGGGTCAGACAGATCTGGCTTCAAATCCTGCTCAGCCACTACTGGCTATGGAGTCTGGAGCAAATTACTTTATCCTTCAGAACCTAAGGTTATATTAAGTGGGGATAATACCCATGATTATTGGGAGGATTGAGAGAAAATGTATAAAGCACCTAGCCCTAGCCCAGTATCTGGCACATGGTACACTGTCAAGGAATTATGTTTTTGTTTTTGTTTATTATTGTGATTGTTTATATATTAACAGCATATATTTTCAATATATATTAGTGTTCATAAATTTATTATTGTTATAATGTTTTATTTATGTATCATGATTACCATAATTATTATTTAGTACAGTGCCTGGCACAGGAAGCACTCACATGTTATATGATAAGTGTTTGTGAATGAGCAGGCAGGTGGATGGCTGCTGCCAGGCCAGGATCTGGCCCCAGCCCAAGCTCTCCTCCCTGTAGGGTGCCGGGAAGGCCACGTGGACCTGGTTCTGCTCGTGGACGGCTCCAAGAGCGTGCGCCCGCAGAATTTCGAGCTGGTGAAGCGCTTTGTGAACCAGATCGTGGACTTCCTGGACGTGTCCCCCGAGGGCACGCGCGTGGGACTGGTGCAGTTCTCGAGCCGCGTGCGCACCGAGTTCCCGCTGGGCCGCTACGGCACCGCGGCCGAGGTCAAGCAGGCGGTCCTGGCCGTGGAATACATGGAGCGTGGGACCATGACAGGGCTGGCGCTGCGCCACATGGTGGAGCATAGCTTCTCCGAGGCGCAGGGCGCACGGCCCCGCGCCCTCAATGTGCCTCGCGTGGGCCTGGTCTTCACAGACGGCCGCTCCCAGGATGACATTTCGGTGTGGGCAAGGCGCGCCAAGGAGGAAGGTGGGCTTGGTGCGGGATGCACCGGTCAGGGGTTGGGTTGGGCGTGGGGGGTGGGGGGTCTTTCCTGAGGCCTGTGACGCCCCGTGTCCTTCGCCCCGGTAGGCATCGTCATGTACGCCGTGGGCGTGGGCAAGGCGGTGGAGGAGGAGCTGCGCCAAATCGCCTCCGAGCCCGCGGAGCTGCACGTGTCCTACTCCCCCGACTTTGGCACCATGACGCACCTGCTGGAGAACCTCAGAGGCAGTATCTGCCCCGGTGAGCACGTCCAACTTCGCTCAGTGCCCAGCCTCCGATCTTTCCCCCTCCTTTTCAACCCTATCCGCTTGGAAGAGCTATAGCTTGGGGTTGGACTCCCTAGACAGAGCCTTGTTACCCCAAGTAACAAGTAGTAGTCCGTGGACCAGTGGCAGGGTTGTCATGTTAGAACTGCAGCATTTCTAGAGCTTTCCAGACCTAAGGAATCAGATTTCGTAATTGAACAGGACCCTGAGGTGGTTCCTGAGGATGTTCATGGAAGTTAAGCACTAGACCAGGCTGGCTACCTGCCCCTGAAATTAGTGGGTGTTCACAGTAATTTGAGGAAACTTTTTCAAGAGCATGTCAGATTCCTTGTTAGCAGAGTCACATCATATATTCCTTTAACTTGTTGGAATTCAACTATACAGACCTGGTAAGGGGCAAGTATGCAAAGACATGTATTTTTTTGGACAATATTGCCCATAAATTCAATCCATCTACTTCATCTGGTGCTCAGGTGAGGAAAAAGGAACAACTCTATCTGTGAAAGAGAAGCAGGCTTCAAACCTCATGTACTGTACTTTATAGGTCATATAGGGAACTTCTCGGGGGTAATTTTTACCACAGAGTCTTTAGACTCTAACCCAGGCCAGAGATGTGACTCTTTCACATTACCAGACCCTGTCCAGAGCTAGGGCTGGGCTGGCCTAGAGAATCTAGTTTAAAAAGTAGTTTTATTAACATAAATATATATGTATAGACACATACATGTGTATACACGTGTATGTATGTGCTGCATATACACACATATACACCTACCTACTTCTCTCTTTCTCTCTCTCACTCTCTCCAGGCTAATTCTGATAGGGTATTGTAGAGGCACTGGATTAGCTGCTCTTTCAGGGCCCTTCCTGTCCTCTTACATCCCCCACAGTGTGACTTTGGGCAAGTCACTTAACCTCCACCTCTACCATAAGTTCCCTCTTCTGTAACAGGGGAGGGTGTTGGCTGCCCATGCTTGCACACTTGCAGATTTCTCTAAAATTCTAAGAGAAAACTGTGGTTGAGGCTCTTCACCAATTGGCCAAATGACCTTGGGCAGTTCTTTCCCCTTCTCTGCCCTGGGTCACCCCAGGTGTCAAGTTAGGACTGTTATTGATACCACTGATGACACATATCATACAACAATTTACTAAGGTCCAGTTAGACTAAGAAATCACTCTTAAATCATAGGAGCAACTCTTTTGTGAAGGCCAAGCACCAGGCATTGAGCTGTCATATTAAAAAGGACAGATGTTTACAAAATTTGGTGAAATCTACAATACCATTTATTGTAAGATTCTCCATTATGTTATGTACTGCTAAGAAACAAATTTAATTGTAAGGCACATATTTTGATTTCAGAAATGTTGAAATGTGTGTGGAGACAGACTTGGATCAGTGTTTTTTTTGTTTGTTTGTTTCTTTGGATTAGTGGTTTTTAAACATTCGTATGCATCAGATTCACCTGGATGGTTTGTTAAGACACCAATTGCTGCCCTCCAACCCCAGAGTTTCTGAGTCAGTAGGTCTGAGGTGGAGTCTGATAATCTCTATTTCTGATAACTTTCTAGGTGATACTAACAGTGCTGGTCCAGGGACCACACTTTGAGAATTGCTGGTCTAATTTAAATATACAATAAAGTGTATAGCTGAGCTAGGCAGTACACTAGATATTCCCTCTTTAATAAGGCAGTTACTAGTTACATGTGCCCATTTAATTTAAATTACTTTAAAAAGTTAAAAATTTTAGCTCCTTAATCACACTAACCAGATTTCAAATGTCAAATAGCTGCATGTGGCTTGTGGCTATGCCACTGGACAGACCAGAAACAGAACATTCCCATCACTGCACGAAGTTTCATTTGGAGAGTGCTGCTGTCATTTGGACTCTTGCTACAAAGTGTGGTCCACAGACGCAGCATCAGCATCACCCGGTAGCTTATTAGAAATGTGGGGCCCCAGCTCCTTCACCATTCAGAATCAGAATCTATATTTTAATAAGATCTGGTGATTTCAAGCGCATTAAGGTTTGGTAAATACTCCTCCAAGATGTACACACACACACACACACACACACACACACACACCCCTCATAGAATTCTCAGCACCATCCAGTGAATAGGTTTTCTCATTGTATCCATTTTTACCGACAAGGAAACTCGGAGTTAGAAAGGTCGAGGGGGCCTTGCAGGATCTCACAGCCGCCTAGCTGGTATTCATCCCAGGTCTGTTTGAATCCGAAGCCCACATACTCAGCCACAGGCGGGTGGGGGTGTATTGGGGGGCCTTGCCAGGGCCGGCTCATCCCCCTGCAGATTCTCATTCCCCCGACTCTCTCTGTGCCGGCCTGGCAGAGGAGGGCATCGGCGCGGGTACAGAGCTTCGGAGCCTGTGCGAATGCGAAAGCCTCGTGGAGTTCCAGGGCCGCACGCTGGGGGCGCTCGAGAAGCTGACCCAGAGCCATATCCTTTTGCGGGTCGGGGGCCCGGGCTGGAGGGGAGGTGGAGGACCCCCGAGACCTTCAGGGGCTTCCTTAACCGCTCACTGGCCCAGCTGACGGCGCGCCTGGAGGATCTGGAGAACCAGCTGGCCACCCAGGAGTGAGGGCCGCCGGGGGCCGGAGCCGGGCGGGGGCGCGGCCCCGCGGACTGTGCCCTGCGTGCGCCGTCGGGGCGCCAGGGCCGGGCAGCCCCGGGGCGCCGGGGCCTTGGGCTGTCGAGGAGGGGGCGCTGGCGGGCTCCCAGCGCTGCGCTCGAGCTGGCCTCGCCTGGACGAGAAGCCGATTGCAGGAGACGGAGGGGCGCGCGAGGTCCGCACGCCCTCGCTGCGTGCTGCGCTCAGTTCTTTGTTGGATTTCCTTTTTGTTTTCTTTTTCTTAAAAAAAAAAATTTTTTTTTTGGTTTCCACCGGATCGGTTTGTGGGTCTTGCTGTGCCGCCAGGGGGAGGGGAGGCCAGACTCCGCGCGCTCCGACGGCGCCGGGCGGCGTCTCCTCGGAGAAAGGCGCATTGTGCGGGGGTCGGGCCGGGGGGCAGGGGGCCGGGTGCTGCTTCCCCCACTTGTTTATTCAGCCGCGAACAGACGGCTCCTTATGCGGGCTGCGGGAAGGGAGGGGGCTCAGCGCGAACCCCTGGGTTTGAGCAAGTCTGCGCCCCTCCATCCCCCAGCGGATAGATGTGTTTCGCTTGGGTTGTATCTCCCGCCTGTACTACGAAGGAAGAAGAGGAGATGTGAGCCAGGACTTGTGGCCAGAGCTTCCACTCAGGCTGTGACCCACTCTCTGCACCGCCCCCCTAAAAAAAACCCCAAACCAACCGTCTATCAGGCAGGAGCACAAAGCATGCTATTTCCCAAGCGCATGTAAGAAACTAAGATTAAAATAATCCAGCCCTCCAAACTGTGGCCAATTACTCTGGGTTTGTTTCCTTATCTGTAAAATGGGGATTAAGATTGTTACCCCCAGATGTGATGGTGAGAATGGAGGAAGTTATTCCAAGGCACCTGACGTTGTGCCTGGTACATATTAGGCCCTCAATGAATGGTAGCTATTAATCTATACTAATAGCTAAGATATTTAGTCTTGGGCATTATTCTAAGTGATTTGCAGGTGTTTTCATTTTATCCTCAGACAACTTTATGAGGTAGGAGTTATCGCCTTTATCATCCCCATTTTACAGGGAGGAAATTGAGGCATAGAGGGATTAAGCAAGTTTCCCAAAGTCACAGAACTGGTAAGAGGCAGAACCAGGGTATACTAGTTTCCTATGGCCACTGTGACAAATTACCACAAATTCAGTGGCTTTACACGACACAAATTTATTACCTTATAGTTCTGGAGATCAGAAGTCTAAAACGGGCTGGTAGGGTGGCATTTCTTCTGAAAGCTTCTGTTTTCTTACCTTTTCCAGCTTCTAGAGGCTACTTGATTTCCTTGGTTTGTGACCTTGTGTCACCTTCACCTCTGCTTCTGGTGTAACAGCTCCTTCTCTGACTCTCCTGTCTCCATTTTACAAGGATCCTTGTGACTATATTGCTCTGACCCAGATAAACTACACTAATCTCCCCATCTCAAGCTCTAACTTCATCACAGCTGCAAAATCCCTTTGCCATGTCAGGTGACATATACACATGTTCCAGAGACTAGAATGTGGACATCTTTGGGGAGGCCATTATTCTGCCTACATGTACAGGCCTGAAGCCTCACAGACTGACCTCAGAGCAGACCTGTACTACACCTGGCACCTTGCTAGGATACAAGAGGGAGAAATATAATTGAGAAAAGCCTGTGGCTTTTCAATTCCCCTCAATTATGTGGGGAAGGGTAGCTCAGGGCTGAGGGGTGGAGGTGCACCTGACTATAACTTGCAGCAGAAAGAGGGCCCTTCAGGTGAGAAGATGGAGTGGTGGGTGAGGGCAGGTAAGCAGGGAGAAGTCCTGGAGGAGGAGCCCTGGAGCCTAGACCTAACCCATGGCTGGAGTTTCTGTATGGCATGAATGTGTGTGGTCAGGAACAACTGGAGTATGGGGGAGCAGGATACCTGAGATCTTCCCCGTACATGAGTGTCAGGCGAGCTGAAGTGCTAAGCACAGTGCCTGGCGTATCGGCTCATCAACACACCTGGCTGAGAGGACAGATTTGCCTGCCCAAGATCATGCGGTGAGAGAACCCCAGCCAGATGAGGCAGTGGCCTGGGAGTCTAACTAGGAGCGGGTCCTCAGCTGATGAAGGGAGCACTGAGTGCAAAGAGTGACTCCCTCCTTCCTTCCTGTCCAGAACTGGTGGGGACTGTCTGTCTTCTCTGGCCTTTCTTTCCTGTCCAGCTCTTTCCTCCTGCAGTCTCCCTAGCGGCCACTGGATGGCGTCTGGAGCTCTGACTTGGAGTTGGGTCCCAGAGCCCTGATAGATTAGGCACCTCGGGGACGCCGGGGTGGCTCAGCGGTTGAGCACCTGCCTTCCGCCCAGGACGTGACCCTGGAGTCACAGGATCAAGTCCCACATTGGGCTCTCTGCATGGAGCCTGTTTCTCACTCTGCCTGTGTCTTTGTCTCTCATGAATAAATAAATAAAATCTTTTAAAAAATAGGCACTTGACACCTGGCACTTGGACGGATGAACCAGGCCTGATCTTTTCCGTAAGATTCTCCATTTCTTTGAAACTCCTACCTCCTCTGAAAGACCCACAACCCTAGCCTAGAAGCTGCTTCTGTTCTTAGGCATTGGCCATACGCTCCTGGATTTGTAGACCAGCACTCTACTCACCAGCTGGTGTTGATGGTTACCTTGTCCATCTCCCAACTCGTGCTCTCTCTCATTTTCCTTTCCTCTCATACCTTTGATCCTTTTAGATATGAAAGAATGTCGCACGGATGGGTAGCTAGCCCTTATGTCTTTGTTTGCACCCTGCTCTTTCAAAGGATGTATAGAAGACTAACAAAGGGCTCAGCGGTCCAGCCAAACAAATATCCATTAACCCAAGAATGGAAAATAAAAGAATCCAAGTAACACTGGAGGGAGAGTAACACGGCCAACCAAGCAAGCTTAGGTGGAGAGAAGGCATGGAGCCTGAGCAGACACTGGGCTTCCTGGAGTCCAGGCAAGCAGGGGGTTATGTGGCTCTCCAAATCTGATAACACTGGGTGCAGAGCAATTATGTGTTGGGGGACTCTTGAGCCCAGGTGTGCTGGAGGGAACTCAGAGCCCTCAGCCCTTTTGGTGCCCTGCAGGTTTGAATATCTAAAAAAAAACGAATATCTTCTGCAGTGGTTGACTGAGATATCATTCATGGAGCTGCTTCTTATCCTTGGTAATATGCATTAGACAGGTGTCAGACGGGAAAGCCAAGGGCAGGAAGGGCTGCAGTCTTGGCCAGTCACCCTGACCTCTCTCTGAATTCCATCTCTCTCTGCATTCTCTGGCTCACTGTTTCTCCACAATTTTTGGCATTTCTATCTATTCTAGCTCAAAGCTCTTCCCAGTTTCTTTGGTTGGCAAAGCTACTCTCTCCAAGGGTTATCTACTCTTCTGGGGCTTTGGACCCAAGATAGCGAGAAAAGGAAGAGAAGAAAATTATCAATTACAAAACAACAAAACAGCTACAGTGTGCCAGGGACCATGCTATACCTGCACCTGCATCATCCTGTTTAAACCCCTCAACCCACAGAATGGAAAACAGATTCGAAGAGTCCAGTTGTCAAGGTCACAGAGTGTCAATGCTAGGATTTGAATCTAGGTGTCTCTGACCCCAGAATGTGTCCCACTTGCATCTCTACCCTTCAATCATCAGGGACAAATTTGAAAATTTTTTTTTAAAAAAAAAGGATTTTATTTATTTATTCATGAGAGACACAGACAGTGAAACACAGGCAGAGAGAGAAGCAGGCTCCCTGTGGGGAGCCCGATGCCAGACTCGATCCCAGGACCTCAGGATCACGACCTGAGCCAAAGGCAGATGCTCAGCCACTGAGCCACCCGGGCGTCCCAAATTTGAACTTTTTAAAAGAGACTTCTACTGGACAACTTAGAAGGCAGACATGAGCAAAGCCCAAGGTATGGAAGGGAAGAGGGGGCAGGGTGGTGGTTCTTCACTGAGGGGTATCTCAAGCACATTTAAACTTCTCGGTCCATGGGCCAACATTCTTTCTGCTTTTTGCCCTGCCCTGGGCAGTTCTATTTCTACCTGCCCCCACGCCCTTCTCTGCCTTTCCCAGGTCCAAGGTAGGTCTTTTTCCTGAAGTGAATATAACCTGGGACTCCCCCTGTCCCCTAGTAGGGAGCACAAGGAAGAGGAAGTTCTCCCTGGCAGCTGAGCTAGGGGTGGCAATTCCTGGATGGAGCTGGCGGAGAAAAGTAACAATGCTACTATACAACACACAGGGGACAATCAGGTCCATTTTCTTCCAGATGAACAAGAAAATATCAGGGTGGCCTCTGTTCCCTGAAGGAGGGCAACTAATCCTCATCTTGGCAGGTGCTCAAAAAAAAAGTGCCTTTCCAGTGAGTATTTCTTGAATGTCTAGTTCAGAGATATGCTGGCTATTATATGGGGGCACTGGGGATACAGTGGTAAAAAAAGAGGATCGTACCCCTTGTTTACATTCTAGGAGGGGAAGGCAGACAACAAATAAGTAAATGAATAAAGTTTCAAATAGTGATAAATACTAAGAAGATAATAAAATAAAGGTATGAGCAGTGCTGTCCAGTAGAATTTCCGTGATGGTGGAAATGTTCTATATCTACATTGCTCAGTGCTCGCTTCAGCAGCACATGTATATCTGCAGCGTTCAATATTAGTAGTTGACATATGGCTACTGAGCACTTGAAATGTGGCTCATGTGGCTGAGGTACTGAATTTTAAATATCGTCCTAATCATTCATTAATTAATTACAAATTCAACAGCCCTACGTGGCTATTGGCTCCTATATTGGACAGTGTAGGGGGGGCGTGGAGAGAGGTAAGGCTTCAGAAGATGTGGTGAAGGGAGATGCCTCAGGTGGTGGTGATCTCTGAGCTGAGATCCCAGTGAAGAGAAGGGGGCCAGCCCTACCATGTTCCACGTGCAGGACTGCAGGTGAACCAGCCCAGGGACCCCAGAGCCAAGGAAGGAAGGCTCTGAGGCTGGAGCCCTCTGTCTGTGGGTGGGAGAGCAGAGTGGGATTTGAGGGTGGGTGGCGAGAGGCCCCTCCAGGGGAGCTGGGCCAGGCTGACTCCTGGATGTGCTCCGGGAGGCCCGGCTCAGCGGGCACCTCACTCTTGGGCTCCCCTGCTGCCCCTCCCTTACCTGCCCCCTTCTCTCTCAGGGCATTGTGGGCGGGGGGGGGGTGTCTTATGAGACTAGGTGACGTGCAAAGGCTTCATAAACTTCAAATGCTGCCCATGAGAGAAGGATAGAGTCCTGGTTCTGAGTGTGGGCCCAAGTTCAGCATTGCCTGGAACCTTGTAGGAATGCTTATTCTCAGGTCCCACCCTAGGTCTGCTGCTTCCCTGCTCTGGGAGTGGGGCCAACAATCTGCCACAAGCCCCCCAAAGGGCAGTGACATGCGCCCAAGTTTGTGAGCAGCTGCAAAAGAATGATGGCATTCAATCCCTCTTCCTCAGCCTCATCACAACTCCCACCACAGTGTCCCCAGCCCCCAGCCCGACAGAGCTCCCTGAGGGCAGATGTCAGTGCTCACACTCCTCCCCTCCCGAGGCTCCTCCCTGCAGGACCAGCTCAGTTTTTGGTTCCACATACACAGATTTTAAAAAAAGAAAACAACTGGTAAATTCTTTGTATTAACATTTTTTTTTATTATGAGAGGAATTCAGGCTCATTGCTAAAATAAAACTTGAATGGCACAGAGAGTATCAAGTGACAAAAAAAAAAAAAAAATCCCCCAGCTCTCCTAACCCCATTCCCCAGAGGTAACCACAGGACAACAGTTCCTTGTGACTCTTTCCAGACGTTTCCTGTGCTCACGGAGGCAGCCGGTGTAGTGCTCAGAAGCCAGTCTGCTTGGTTTGGAGTCCTACATTTGCTTCTTGTTTGCCGAATATGTTGGACCAGTTGTTTTAGGTTCCTCATTCATAAAGTGGAGTTCATAATAATAGCACCCTCACAGAGTTGTCTTGAGGATTAAATAAATTAACTCAAGTAAACTTATCAGTTCTTGGCATTCCGGAAGCACTGTAGAAGTGATTCAATATGTATTTTTATAAATTTATTTTTATTTCTTTTTATTTTTTCCAAGACAAACTATATCCAGCTTTTTTCTTTAAAAAAAAAAAGATTTTATTTTTCATGAGAGACACAGAGAGAGAGGCAGAGACACAGGCAGAGGGAGAAGCAGGCTCCGTGCAGGAAGCCCAATGTGGGACTGGATCCCAGGACCCAGGGACCATGACCCAAGCCCAAAGCAGACGTTCAACCACTGAACCACCCAGGCGTCCCTGTATCCAGCTTTATTAAAGGTACTTTTCATAAACAATCATGTCATCTCAGGCAGGACATGTGCAGACGATCGTTAACAGTATACGACAACTGGGATCCCTGGGTGGCGCAGTGGTTTGGCGCCTGCCTTTGGCCCAGGGCGCGATCCTCGAGACCGGGGATCGAATCCCACGTCGGGCTTCTGGTACATGGAGCCTGCTTCTCCCTCTGCCTGTGTCTCTGCCTCTCTCTCTCTGTGTGTGACTATCATAAATAAATAAATTAAAAAAAAAAAAAAACCAGTATACGACAACTTTCAAACTCCCTTCTCCAACGGACTGCCACAGAGAGCCACTCTGAAACCCCCTGAAGCTTCACATGATGCTCTGAACAGGGAAAGTTCAGAGTGAGGCCTGACACTTCACATTTGGCATGTTGTTCAACATCTTTTTGCAAGCTGACCCTGACTTTCAGGAAACAAAATGAAAATGGCAGAATTATCCATCTGAAGATCCACAAGCAAAAAAAAAGTACTGGTGACACTGGAAAGTCCAAAGTACCTGACTGGGAACCATGTTTTATTTTATTTTATTTTATTTTATTTTATTTTATTTTATTTTATTTTATTTATTTTATTTTTAAAGATTTTATTCACTTATTTGAGAGAGAGAGAGAGAGAGAGAGAGAAGACAAGCAGGGAGAAGCAGTCTCCCCATGAGCAGAGAGACCAATGTGGGGCTCAATCCCAGGACCCCGGGATCATGACCCGACCTGAAGGCACAAGCTCAACCAACTGAGCCACCCAGGGGCCCCTGGGAACCATGTTTTAGGGTCAAGTTCCAGCAGGTCTCTGGGCTCAAGGCGAGTCAAATCTATATAGGTTGAAAGCAGACAAGGAGAAGAGGACATTAAAAAATGAATTTTAGTTTTTCCACACTGCAAGGCATTTGTGCTAAGGTGGCGAATGTGTGTCAACATTAAGGAATCCTTCCTCCTGGGAATCAAGAGGGAGTTTCTTAAAACTAGAAGGGAGGGATGCCTGGGTGGCTCAGTGGTTGAAGGTCTGCTTTCGGCTCAGGGTGTGATCCCTGAGTCCTAGGACAGAGTCCCACATTGGGCTCCCCAAGGGAGCCTGCTTCTCCCTCTGCCTATATCTCTGCCTCTCTCTGTGTCTCTCATGAATAAATAAATAAGATCCTTAACAACAACAACAACAACAACAAAAACCTAGAAGGGAAAGGTGTTTTGCTCCTCGTATTCCATCTAACTTTGGAGATATTCTATTAGTGACATCTGCCCTTCCCCCAAAACAATGAGGTATTCTGTATCCTAATGACATAGCTTTAAAAAAAGGTAAAAGAGGGATCCCTGGGTGGCACAGTGGTTTGGCGCCTGCCTTTGGCCCAGGGTGCGATCCTGGAGACCCAGGATCAAATCGCATATCAGGCTCCCAGTGCATGGGGCCTGCTTCTCCCTCTGCCTATGTCTTTGCCCCCACCCCCTCTCTGTGACTATCATAAATAAATTTTTAAAAAAATTTAAAAAAAGGTAAAAGAAAATTCTGCATTTTTATAAAACTTCATTAAAAAATGGTACTTCAAACTATACAGTCACCAGAAGTACATAGTTATCAAAAATACACACACTTCACTTGGCATCTCTTATAAACTTCTTTTAAAAAATCGAATCACACTCCACACAGTACCTGAAACTTGTCCTTTTCACTTACTGCTCTATTGGGAACATTTTTCCTATGGCAGGACATGTACATTTGTATATTCGTGTAGAGGATGTCCCCCACCCCTTTAGAAAGGATGGTCAGATACGAGTAGACAGAAAATGATATTTATAACACACATACCTGACAAGGAATACTTATATCTGACAAATGGTACACATAAACTATTAGAATATATAAAGAGCATTTACAACTCAAAGACTAAACATAGGCAAAAATGGCCAAAGATCTAAATTGATATTTCACAAAAGAAGATATATGAATGACCAATAGCATGTTAAAAAGGTGCTCAATATCATTAATTACCACAAAAATGCAAATGAAACCACAATGAGATATTATTTCATATGCACTAAAATGGCTAACATAAAAAAACTGACAATATCAAGTGTTGGTGAGGATATGGAGCAACCAGATTTTTTTTTTTTTGAGAGAGACTGAATGATGCAGAAGGGAGGGGTGCAGAGAGAGAAGAAGGAACTCTTATTTTTTTAAATTTATTTATTCATGAGAGACATACACAAAGAGAGAGGGAGAGACACAGGCAGAGGGAGAAGCAGGCTCCATGCAGGGAGCCTGATGCGGGACTCGATCTCGGGTCTCCAGGATCATACCCCGGGCTGAAGGCAGCACTAAACCACTGAGCCACCCGGGCTGCCCAGAGAAGGAAAATCTTAAGCAGGCTCCATGTTCAGGAAGGAGGGCTCACAACCCTGAGATTATGACCTGAGTTGATATCAAGAGTTCGATGCTTAATAGACTGAGCCACCCAGGTGCCCTGGAGCATTCAGAATTCTTACACTCTTCTTGAGAAAATGCAAAAATGGTTCAACCACTTTGGAACATTAGCAGTTTATAATAAAACCCAATATACACCTACTCAACGACCAGCAATTCCATTCACAGATATTTGTTCAAAAGAATATAAACCTAATATCCATAGAAAGATTTGAAAAGAACATTCACAGCAGTTTGCCTTACAATAGCTCCAAACTGGAAACAATGCAAATGGCCATCAACAGGAGAATGGATAAAGAGATTGTGATAAATCCATGTGATGGAATGCTGTTTAGTAATGAAAAGGAACAGATTACCCACACTGGCAACAACATGGATGAATCTCAAGAACATTATGCTGGACCAAAGGAGCCAGACCCCAAAAAGTACATAAATATGATTCCATACATCTGAAATTCCAGAGCAGACAAAACTATAGTGAAAGCATGTAGATCATTGGCTTTCTGGCACTGGGACTATGGAAGGTGGTGAAATTGATTATAAACTCACTCCCTGGGGGTGCTGGGAATGTTCTGTGTCTTGTTGGGGCACCACTTACATTTATTTGAACTCATTAGTCATTTGATACTTAGGGATTTTATTGAGTATAAATAACATCTTAAAAAAGATTAAAAATCATAAGTGATTTTTATAGTTCAGAGAATCCCCCTCTGGCCCAGGCCTCTCTTAAGGATAGTGTCCAGCTCTGGTTGACAGATTTTTAGTCTTCAAAAATCTTTTCTATCTTGTCAGGACCCTAAATCATTTCCTTGTGAGAGACTGCAGCTTCTTCTGATAGCAGTTTGATAAATGGGATGCCTTCCTCTGAGCCCTGGAGAGATTGCCAGAAATGCCCTGGTATCTCTCTGAAGTCTTCACAAATTGTTTCTGGACAGGGTTATTGGTGGGAAAGGCATGCAAGCTCTCCCAGTCTGTTCTCTCATCTTCTACCACACAGGAGGACCTCTGAGGCCCTTGCCCTAGATTCCAGGTCCTGTCTTTCAACACGGACAAGGAAATAGGAGGTTAAGTGATAGAGGCATACACTAGGCTTCCATGGGTTTCACCATTTTGGGATCCAGACCATTTTGGGATTCTGATGAGAGATAGGAGGTCTGGACTCACTCCTCTGAAAAGTGCAGATGATATTTGCATTTCATTTCCTGGGGTTTATAGATACCATTAGGGATCCTTGAACCTCAGATAATGATATGCAAATCTGTAGTATGATGATGTAGCATGAGGCTCTACATCACCTAGCAGAGAGCCAAGTAGAGTCGGAAGTTAGCTAGTATGCCCCTAGTTAAGGAGGATCCCTTCTCCCATCTTGCCTCTAAGAAACCTCTCTGGAGCTAGTTAACATAAACCCGAGAGCATGAGGACTCCACCTCTACTGGGAGACTAACCATCCTGAGTTTGGGGCCTGGGAGAATGCAGAAAGCACGAGAATCCCTGCACTCCTAGCAGTGTCAGTGCCAAGAGGGGTCTTCTTTACCTGACCCAACTCTCTTTGTATAGGTGAGGAAGTTGAGGCTCTGAGAGAGAGACAGTCAAGACTGTGCAGTGAGTCAGGGACTAGGTCCCAAGAATCCAGGTCTCTGAGCTGCCAGGTCAGAGAGGATGGGCCAGGAGGCAGAGGGACTCTGGTCAAGGTTAAAGCCAGCATCTGCTAGGCTGTGGAGAGAGAACTGTAGCCTTAGAGAGAGGACAGGACCAGATGCGGCTGATGGTCACCTGGCCTGATCAAGACCTCCTTAGAGGGGCACATGGGTGACTCAGTGGTTGAGCATCTGTCTTAGCTCAGGGTGTGATCCCGGGGTCCTGGGATTGAGTCCTGCATTGGACTCCCCATAGGGAGTCCCTGCTTCTCCCTCTGCCTATATCTCTGCCTCGCTCTCTCTCTGTATCTCTCATGAATGAATAAATACAATCTTAAAAAAAAAAAAAAAGACCTCCCCAGAGACGAGGATCTGAGGTGACAGAGGAGCCTGGCCTCTCCTCAGAGCTCCAGACATCCAGGGAGGAAATTTTAATAATAATGAGAAATACTGTTTTTGACTCACAGCCTGCCAGACACTGAGCTGGATGCCTTATGACTGTCTTGTCACATACCTCAAACAATGTCCCTAATAAGGGATGAATGATGATGCCTATTTTACAGAGGTTCCCGAAAATAACAGAGGTCTCCTGAGCTGCCCAAATCACACAGGAAACAAGTTGCAGAGTCAGCCTTGGTGTCCAGGCCATTCTGAGCAGCTTTGTATCTATGTTTCTTATTCACAGCTGCATCCCCAGCGTGCACAGTGCCAGGCATACAGGAAGCATTTTTGAGGAATTCAAAGAAGAAATAAGATTTAGAAGGTGTTGGAAGCTGGGTGTAGAAGCCTCAGTTGGGTACCAGGAGCTAGACCCGGTTAAGAGAGGTATGGTTGTACAGACCAGGCTCCATGGAGTGTGTACCAGGGTTGCATAGAGTAGATGATCTGGGCAAGGCCCCTCTACTCCGAGTCTGTTTTCTTTCTCGGAGACATGGCTAGTTTGACCTAGATGATCTTTGAGACTCCCTCCATTGCTAACGTGCTATGGTTTTAGGATTTAGAACTAATTGTAGCCAGGGCAGGGTGGCTCCAGGCTGCTAATACAAAACCTGGTTCTAGCCTGGAGGGACCTTGGGGGCTCAAGGGAGGTGAGCACAAAATCACGAAAGATAGGCACAGGGAAGGGAAATAGAAACTTCCTATTCTAGGCCAGTTCACACAGTAAAATGGGCACCTATGTGCATAAAAATAATACCAGGAAGGTACATTGTTTTTGGCAGTTGACAAACTCAAGAGAGACTCTCCATGCTTGAGCTAGGGCTGATTTTGGTTAATTTCATACAAGCCACAAGGCTGAAGGTTTAGAAAACCAAGTTAGCTAGAGACTAATCAAATGGTTTTTCTGTTGCTCCCTGAGTCTGTCCCCCAAATGGTGTTGTGACATCACTTTACATATATATATATATATATATCACTATATATATATATTTTTTTTTTTAGAGAGAGAGAGAAAGCAAGAGGGTGAGGGGAGGGGCAGAGGGAGAGGGAGAGGGAAAGGGAGAGAGAGAGAGAGAGAGAGAATCTCAAGCAGACTCCCTGCTGAATGCAGAACTTGTCATGGGGCTGGATCTCACAATCCTGAGATCATCACCTGAACCGAAACCAAGAGTTAGATGCTTAACTGACTGAGCCATCCAGGTGCCCCTCTACAACTTTATTTTTTAAGAAGGGAGGTGATCTGTTCCCTTTCCTAACCTTCCCTGACGCACACACGATTGGCTATGGTGAGACTTGTTTTCATTCCACTACTGCCCTTGAGGCAGGTTCAATGGGCACATCCCTCTCTGCTGGGCAAAATTAAACAAATCTGCCAGTTGGTACAATGCTTGCCCAGAGATACCTCTCATGGATACTTTGTAATCATTTCATGTTCTATTTGTTGCTGCATGTAAGATTTATATTTTTGAGAAATGGGCGAGGATTTTGGTATGATTGTTTAATTGTTATACTCTATTAATTTTTATTTATTTATTGTTAAGGATTTTATTTATTTGTTTGAGAGAAGAGAGAGAGAGAGAGAATGAGTGGGGGGAGGGGCAGAGGCAGAGGCAGAAGCAGGCTTCCCACTGAGTATGGAGCCTGACTTGGGGTCCCATCCCAGGCCCCTGAGATCATGACTGAGCTGAAGGCAGACACTTAACTGACGAGCCACCCAGGCACCCCTCTATGAATTTATTTTTAAACTGAGAGAGAAGAAGAGTTTTATTGTGAGTGTTGGAGGGCCTCAGACTTATACAGGCATTTTGATGAAGGATTTCCTGAACAGACAGCCAACAAATTTGACAATTAGCAAATGAGTTCACGAAAGGCAAAATGCAAATAACAGCCTAATCCCCCAAATAACTTTGAAATAAATACTTTAAGACCCTTGAGAGGATAAAAGGAATAACATTCACAAAAAGGGAATAGGAGATTATACAGTAAAAATAGGAGGATACAAATCAAGAACTCATGCATACGGGAAAAAGAAAGAAAAAAATATGAAACAAAATACATGCAGCTCAAGTTCTAGAATAAGAGAAAAGACAGTCAGAAGAGACATGCAAAGGAGCAATGGGAGAGGATTTTCCAGAATCAGAGGAAGATGTGAATGTTCATGTTGAAGGCATACATCAAGTATGGAGCAGAATGAATAAATTAACATCTACGCAACAAGATACTTGGCTTTGGTTATAGGTCCACAGCATTGACTGGAAACCAATGGACCAGAAACTGACTAAAGCTATGGGTTGTATTGGCAGGGAAATTCCAACATTGGCCAACAAGGGCATTGCTTATTCTGGAAGGCAATCCTCAGGATCTATTGCACCTACAAGAGAGGTGGGGAAGACCCACAGTGATAGGGTTGACCTGTAGCCTTGCTCTTTCCTGTCGTGAAGAAAGAAGTCTGTAAGTACCTGGAGGTGATAAGTGACACTCAGCAGCCTCCACAGCTGTGAAATGAAAGACCAGGGCTGAATGAGTGTGTATGGACAGACGTGTTTCCATTGAAAGATCCAGAGGAGGAGGCTGGTCTCATGCAACCCCCTTATGACCGACCACAGCCTTTGGTGCCCTGGGCCATGGATAAGAGATCATCTGCCTGTTTACCTCTTAGGGGAGCACCTGTCTGGCCTTTCTATCTTCAATACTTTCTTCCATCACCTCAACACTTTTGCACAAGAAGCTGAGGTATAAAATATCAAATTAAGACTCCATATAATGTGTCGCCTTGGTTATTGGAAGATTGGGGAAGACCTGGGATGTCCGAACTTCAGCCTCTCCTCACTTCCGCTCTGCACCCGCTGATAAGTCTCTGACCTAAACAACCCCTTTATCAAAGAACCAGGCACAGTTCCTGCTTATCCCTGAGTAGCCCATTTCAGTTCCCTGCAGTTATGAAATAATTGAAACAAACCAATTATATCCTCCCATGGGAACCAGGGACACCCCACCTTTTGATACTGCAAACCCATCCCCCCACAACCCCTGAGAGTTTGCTCTGTTTTCAAGTGCAACTGCCACGTGCCACTGTGTGGTGTGTGATATCCTTCCTCAAGCTGTGAGTGTATGTGACTGGTAAATTGCTATTAATATCATCTGTCCAGCATCAGGGGTCATGTGTTTGGCCATCCTCATACCCTCATCTCATCCTAACCAACAGGATCTCTCCAAGATGTGCCTCTAACCCAGTCCCTTCTGATTGGGAATCTGGGAGTGAGGGTTGCTTGGGGCTGAGGCACAGGAGACCACATCCTAAAGAGTCTTGGATTTGAGCCTCAGCTCCATCAACTGACATTTGACCTCAGGCAAATCCTATATCTCTCTTATTGTTAATATTGGTTAAGGGTTGGTTGCAAAACCAGGAACCACTCTAGCTAGCTTAAGCACAGAGTGATTTATTAACAGAAACTGGTATTCTACAAAATCGCTTGGAGGGATGGAGGAGGTTATAAACTGAGTTTCTGGGAAAATTTCCTCCTTTGAGTCATGCTGCCTTGGCACAGTTCAGGAAGTTACCAATTGGAGAACCATGCTGCCGACCCTGGTCTATGCCCTGCTCTCTGCATGCCTCCAGGCTAAGTTTTGGTTCAATGTTTTAGAGAGTACATCTGGTTTGTGAAACCCAAATCACAGCCAGAACCCCAGCTCTGGCGGGTCATGGAAATGTAGCTTTTTAACTTTCCAGCTTCTGTGTTATTGAGAAGTACACCAGAAAGAAAGAGGTCAAAATGGATGGTGAGTGACTCAATCCAGAGATTCTGCATTAACCTCTGCTCTCCACCTCTGAAGTGGCTTGCTGGGGTCTCAGGGTGGGTTTGGAATAAGTGTGGGGTTGCTGCCAAACTTGTTTCATTGTCAGAGTCCCTCTGGAGGTGAGCTAAGTAAGTGCTTTTCAACCCTGTGGATCCAATGTCCTGCATCCTTTTAGTGACAAATCTTTCATTACAACCCCTTTACTAATCTACACATGTAATATCAGAAACAGGTCACTACCATGTACTAACTGTGATGACAGAAATGAAGTAAAAGGAAAGTAAAATTTATAGTAAAATGATACGTGTTCCAACATTTAAATGCTCCACCAAGGTTGTTGGAGATGTGATGAAGTTACCAAGAGCTCACCTTATTCGGAGATGTGATGTACACAAATGCAGATGGTTGTAGTTACAACTCAAACATTATGAAAGTGTCTCTCTTGGCGATACCATTTATAAATGGTTAACAGCTTTTGATAAACTTCTGAACAAAACATAAACTTCCCTGAATTTACATGGTGGTTGCATTCCTGAAAAAAAAATCAGTGCTTATTAAAACTGGACAAAGGGTGTTTTGTGCTTATACATCATGTGAGTTTGGTACTTGGCTCATATAAACAGATGTTTCACCTTCAAAATGTCCAGCAAGGGCAGCCCAGGTGGCTCAGCTGTTTAGCGCCGCCTTCAGCCCAGGGCCTGATCACATCAGGCTCCCTGCATGGAGCCTGCTTCTCTCTCTCTGCTTGTGTCTCTGCCTCTGTGTGTGTGTGTGTGTGTGTGTGTGTGTGTGTGTGTGTCTCATGAATAAATAAATAAAATCTTTTTTAAAAAATGTCCAGCGAGACATTAAAAAACTTTACAATGAAAGTAAAATTCATATAACATAAACTTACTAGTTGACCATCTTCAAGTGCACAATTCAATGACATTTCTGCATTCACAGTGTTGTGCAACCATCATCTCTATTTAGTTCTGAGACACCACTCCAGAAAGAAACCTGTCCCCATTAACCAGTTGCTTCCCATTCCTCTCTTCCCCAAGTCCACTTGGGGCATGACTAGCAGACTAGTCTGCTTTATGTGTCTATAGATTTACTTATTCTGGAAATTTCATACAATGGATTTATAAAAGTAGGTGATCTTTTGTTTTTGGCTTTTCACTTAGCATAGTGTTTTCAAGATTTGTCCATATTGTAGCATGGATCTTGACCCCATTCCTTTTTATGACTTAATAATATTCCATTGTATGGATTTATCAACACTGTGGAAAACAGTTCAGTCCTTCCTCAAACAGGTAAACATAGAATTACTGTATGACCTAGCTATTCTGCTCCTAGGTATATACTCAAAATAATTTAAAAGGGTATTTCAACAGATACTTATACATGAATGTTCATAGCAGCATGACTCACAACTATGGGACATTTTGAAAGTCATGCAAGATGTTGACACTTGCTAGGTGTGAAGGATTGTCTGTGCAATGTACGATGTCTGCCATCCTCAGCCCTCACCCACTAGAGATGAGTAGGCCTCTCCAATCATTTTGAAACCCCCAAAAACCTTTACAGGTTTTCCAAAGTCCCCTGGAGCTTTGCTATTGCCAGCGAGATCACTGATGTGATCATGTTTTATGAATGGAGAGGCTGAAGCCCAGAGAAGGCTGTTCACACAGGGAGTCAGTTGAAGCCAGGGTGAGAACTCACTTCTGTCCAACCCAAGCTAATTGTCTTTCTGTGTTGAGCCTCCATCTATCCCATTGAACCCTAAGGGTGGGAAGAAAACACAGTAAGTCCTCAATGCTGAAGCAATGGGCCTAACTGCATCCCCAAAACCTGATTCCCACCACTGACAGGAGAGAATAGAAGCTCCTTCATAGAATGTAAGCTGTGCTCAGTAACCATAACTTCCTCATTTTCTACAAGGTTCAAGAGGACAGGGACTTCAAGTTTTCATTACACCTTAGAGTTTTCATCTATACCTAGGAAAGTGCCTGGCACTTGGTTGGTTTTAACATGTATTTATTGAATGAATGAATGAATGGATGAATGAATGGATGGATGGATGGATGTGTAGTATGTAGTCCTGTGGTCCAAAGATTCTCTTTCTCCTTCCTGGCTGGAAAACAGAAGATTTGTCCCTAGTGTGAGGACATCCTTCAAGGATAACTTTAGACTCCATTCATCCGCACGCCCCAAGCACTTGGCTCAGCACCAGGCACATAGTGGGTAATGTACACAGTGAATCAGTGTAGGATTTCTGCATATTCAGTTTCTGTCTGGGACAGAAGTCTGGCCTAGGACATATGGGATGATGGGAGGAGAGGGAGAAGTGGGAGAGATAATGGGATTTGTGGTCTTCTCTTCAGCACAGGAGTGGAAAGAACAGAGGGCTGAGTCAGACAGATCATAGCTTGAATCATAGTCCTATGTTATTGGCACTGAATTGCTGAGCCCATGACTTCACCTGTCTGAGCTTCCCTTTCCAGTTTTGTGAAATGGTCAGTAACACTTGCTTTCTTCTGTGGTGGTGGAGATTTAAAAACTTGACGGGATGAGCACTGGGTGTTATTCTGTATGTTGGCAAATTGAACACCAATAAAAAATAAATTTATTATTGGGATCCCTGGGTGGCGCAGCGGTTTGGCGCCTGCCTTTGACCCAGGGCGCGATCCTGGAGACCCGGGATCGAATCCCACGTCGGGCTCCCGGTGCATGGAGCCTGTTTCTCCCTCTGCCTGTGTCTCTGCCTCTCTCTCTCTCTCTGTGACTATCATAAATAAATAAAAATAAAAAAAATTAAAAAAAATTTATTATTAAAAAAATAAATTTATTATTAAAAAAATAAATAAATAAAAATAAAAAAGGAAAACCACCAGAAAAAAATAAAATAAAAACAATTTTTAAATACAAAAAAAAATAATAAAATAAAATGTTATGTTTGTGAGATGAGTACACAGTGACTGTAGGTCATATAAATAATAGGACATATTTATTTTCTTCTAGGATGAGCTCCAGATTTTTCTCTACACCAATGTATACTCCACCTCTGATTGAAAGTGTTGCTAAGGGCAGCTCAGTGCCCTAGCAGTTTAGCTCTGCCTTCAGCCCAGGGCATGATCCTGGAGACCCAGGATCGAGTCCCATGTTGAGCTCCCTCCATGGAGCCTGCTTTGCTCTCTACCTGTGTCTCTGCCTCTCTCTCTCTCTTTCTCATGAATAAAAAAATAAAATCTTTAAAAAAAGTGTTGCTAATTGTTGTTAGCCAGGTTTAGGACTTTCTGTTGGGCTTTATTCAGAAATTAAGGTAGCATATACATGGGTGTGATTCTCTTTAATTTAATTTTTCAGGAGTTGTCACAAGGGTCTGAGCTGAAATGCTCTAGTGGGGACCAGATATGACCAGTCTTCCCTCTCTCTTTGTCCTTTCTGGTTTGGGGAAGAAATTCAAAACCTAAAGAAAGCTATAATCATTCAAAGATTTGAAGTGACAATTGAATTTCTCCCTTTGTAAAAAGAAATAGGTTAAGATTTTTCAATCTGGTGATTACATTTCTCTCTTCAAATATGGAAATGATAGGTGGTGGATTAATTTTTTACATAACTTATAAGAAAGAGATAATTTTGGAGATCCCTGAGTGGCTCAGCGATTTAGCGCCTGCCTTTGGCGCAGGGTGTGATCTTGGTGTCCCAGGTTCGAGTCCCACATTGGGCTCCCTGCATGGAGCCTGCTTCTCCCTCTGCCTGTGTCTCTGCCTCTCTATCTGTGTCTCTCATGAATAAATAAATAAAATCTTTAAAAAAAGAAAGAAAGATAATTTCTACACCATTGCTATTTCAGAGACTAGAACAAGGAAAACATGGTTAGAAACTCTGTGGTTTTTTTTTTTTAAGGATGTGGTTTTTATTTTTGATACCGTATGTTTGATGTGATAATTAGAGTTCAAGAAGAAAATTATACACTTGTTCTTTTCTTATGAAGCTATGATGGGAAATCCTAATTAAAATGTCAGGAAATCGTTGATGTTGAATTTCCTGGAGTCGATGACTGCACTGCGGTTCTGTAGAAGAATGCCCTTATTCACGGAGAATACATCCTGAAGTATTCATGACTAAATCTGATGTATACAACTTAATCTCAAGGCTCACTATAGAAAAGTACATTCTTGCTTGCACATGGAAGAAAGAGAACAATAAAACAAATGTGGTAAAATGTTAACATTCAGAGGATTTGAGTGAAAGGAATATGACAGCTCTTTGTACTATTCTTCTAGTTTTTTTCTATACATTTGAAATTATTTCAAAGTGACAAGTATAATAAGTGTTAGGATATTGAGTGCACTAAAAAGAAGTCCCTCATAAATAAATAGGGTACATCTCAGGAATACAAGGGTAGTTCAAGAATAGAAAATCTATCAATGCAATCAAGCAAATTAAACGTTTGAGGAAGAAAAGCCAGGTGAGTCTTTAAATTGATTTATAAAAATCATTCTATATTGTTTTATGTTCATTCATGATAAGAATACAAGCTGTACTAGGAACAAAAGCAAACATCTTTAATGTGGTAAAGGGTATTTACCAAATTCCTACAGCAAATATTATACTCAGTGATGAAACTAGAGAAGCAGCATCCTCAAAGACAGTACAAGTCTAAGATGTCCTCTGTGGCCACTGTCATTCAAAATCATTTTGGTGATCTTAGACCAATGCAATAAATGAGACATAAAAATGAAGAGATATATATGTGTTATTGACCAGGGAGTGGGGAATGGAGAATGGGTAAGATGGATGAAGGGGAGTAGGAGGTATAGGTTTCCAGTCATGGAATGAATGAGTCACTGGGATAAAAGGCACAGCATAGGGAACATGGTCCATGATGTATGGTGTTGTATGGTGACAGGTGTGGTGAGCACAGCATGTGAGCACAGCATGACATATAGGGAAGTTGAATCACAATGTTGTACACCTGAAAATAATGTAACATTATGTGTTAACTAGAACAAAATATTTTTTGTTTATTGTTTACTTTTATTATTTATTTATTTATTTATTTATTTATGCTTTAAATTTAAATTCAATTTGCCAGGTGCCTGGGTGGCTCAGTCGGCTAAATGTCTGCCTTCAGCTCAGGTCATGATCCTGGGGTCCTAGGATTAAGGTCAGTGGGGAGTCTGCTTCTCCCTCTGCCCCTTTCCCCTGCTCATGTGCTCTCTCTCTCTCAAATAAGTAAAATCTTTAAAAAAAATTAATTCAACTTGCCAACATATGGTATAACACCCAGTGCTCCTCTCCTCCTGTGTCTTCCTTAATGCCTGTCACCCAGCCACCCCATCCCCTCTCCTGCCTCCCCTTCTGCAACCCTTTGTTTCCCGGAGTTAGGAGCCTCTCATGGTTTGTCTTCCTCTCTAATTTTTCCTCACTCAGTTTCCCTCCTTCCCTTATGTTATGGTCCCTTTCACTATTTATTATATTCCACATATTGGTAAAACCATATGATGATTGTAATAAATTTTTTTTAACAAAGAGGTATAACGATTGTAAAGGAAGAAAGAATTGTCAATGATTACAGATGACATGTCTTCAGCGGAAAGCCAAGAGACTCATGAGAAACTATTAAAACTCATGAGAAAATATACCAAGTTTGTGATGACACATTAGTATACAAAAAGATAATTGCATACTTACACACCAAAAACAATTAAATATTTGAAAAGGGGAGAAGATCCTATGTTCACAGTAATTGTAAAATCGATATCTACCTAAAAATAAACCAAAGCAAAGTTTGCAAAAATTATATGAAGATAATAAAACTTCTTTTTCAGATAATAAAACTTTATTGAATGATTTAAACAGGCCTTAGATAGAGTGATGCTCATTGTTTTTATACTTGGGAAGACTGGCTGTGGTAAATATTTTGGCTGCCCCCAGTATTTTACAGCTTTGATGTAATCGTGATGAAAATCTTGACAAGTTTTTTAAGGACCTTGAAATATTGATTCTAAAATTTATGTGGTAGAGTAAAAGTGTAAGAAAAGCCAAAACCATTCTGAATAAGTAAAACAGAAAAGAAGTATGCCACAAAGCACCAAGATATAAAAAACATATGTGTTAATTAAAAGAGGACCAAAGAAGACTGGTTTGAGAGTGGACAGACTGAGTGAAAACACCTAACAGAGTGCAGAAACACATCCATCTCTAAATGAAACTTGGTACAAAATAGATACAGTTTTATAAATTAACAGGAGTTCAGTGTAATGGGGGAGCAACTGGCATTCCATATTGGAAAAAACATTGAAACAAGATCCCTAGTTCAAACCTTCCACAAAAAAATAAATTCCAGATATATTAATGACAAAATGTGGAAAGCAAAACTTTTAAAACCATTTAAACATAAAGGATTGTTCTCAGGTGAGGATGGTTTGTTTAAAATTGCCATAAAAAGCACAACTCATAAAAACAAAACAAAACAAAAAAACAAAACAAAAGCACAACTCATAAAGGAAGGGGGGTGATATTGACTGCATCAAAATAAAAAAATATCCTTTTATAAAGATGACACCAAGGACAAATTTATGCTAATTGATGCTACTCTCTGGAGCTCATTCACCATTTGTGCATGGGGTTCATCAAGTGCACAAACTACAGAGGTGATCCTCCCAGGGGTTCTCTCCTCTGACCCCCAGCTTTGGACAGATGGCATCATCCCTAGGCAGCCCTCTGCCAACCTCATACAAAGTGTCCCCTCTTCCTGTCACATTATACAGGAGGCCACCTCTGAGCCTTATCTTTGCTGTTGGTAAAATCTGATGACTGTAGCACCTGTTCAATACAATGTCATGAGGCTTGGAAACAAATCAGGCAAAGCATTGCCTGGCAAGTATCAAGTGCTCAGTAACAGCTATAATTAACTAAAGGAGCATATTTATTAAGTGAGGGAGTCAGGGGGCACCTGGGTGGCTCAGTTGGTTGAGCCTTTGTCTTTGGCTCAGGTCGTGATCCCCAGGTCCTGGGTTAGAGCCCCACATGGGGCTCCCTGCTCAGAGCCTGCTTCTCCCTCTCCCTCTGTCTGCTGCTCTGCCTGCTTGTGCTCTCTCTCTCTCTCTCTCTCTCTCTCTCTGTCAAATAAATAAATAAAAATAAAAATCTCTTTTTTAAAAGTGAGGAATCAGAATTTTTTTCTTCAAATCTTATTTATGATAGTCACAGAGAGAGAGAGAGAAAGAGAGAGAGAGAGGCAGAGACACAGGCAGAGGGAGAAGCAGGCTCCATGCACCCGGAGCCCGATGTGGGATTCGATCCTGGGTCTCGAGGATCGCGCCCTGGGCCAAAGGCAGGCGCCAAATCGCTACGCCACCCAGGGACCTCTGAGAAATCAGAATTTAAAAGCAGGTCAGTCTAACTCCAAAGTCTGTGATCTCCGGCAGCCCCAGGGGAGCAGCGGTTTAGCGCCGCCTGCGGCCTGGGGCGTGATCCTGGAGACTCGGGATCAAGTCCCACATCGGGCTCCCTGCATGGAGCCTGCTTCTCCCTCTGCCTCTCTCTCTCTATGTGTGTGTCTCTATGAATAAATAAATAAATTATTTAAAAAAACCCCAAAGTCCATGATCTTTTAATGGTAGTCCTTGGAATCAAGCAGAAGGACTTAGAAGTTGGTCATTTGGGGGATGTTTCCCAGGAGCCTGGGGTCTGCATCCGCTTGCTCTGGAGTTTTCATGACTCATTTTTACTCCAGTATAGCTGACAATCACCTCGTCTCCAATGCTTGTTCTTCTCCCCAGCATTTTACATTGTAAAATAAACACACATTCAGAAAAAGTACATAAAATACGAGGATAACTTAGTGGGTAATTAGAAGGCAAATATGTGTGCCACCACCACCACATTGGTTTTCAGTCTGGTTTCTCAAGCCCCCGGACTGCTTCTTTATGGATGGGTCACAAAGCTTCTTTTCTGTTGGTCACAGAGTAAACAGATGATATCCAGGCCCTGTGGGACAAGTGGGAGAAACTCCTGGTCTGAAATCTGACACTGTCACAAATAATTTCTAGCGTGGCAAGGTCTCAGATGCTCCCTGGCTTCTACTTCATTTGCTGCCCCTTCCCCCAGGCTGCTGCCGTCCTCTCCACCCCCCTGGGGTCTCTAGCCCTCCTTTGTGCTGAGTTCTTTTCTGAGGAAAACTACCTTTCTCAGTTTCCCCAGCATAACAAAGAAGAATCCATCCTGGATAAAGAGCAAGAACTCAAGACAAGGGAAAGCATCGAAGACCCAGCTTGCTCTGGATGCCTGGACGTGGTGACTCTCCCTTGTTCTCACCCCTTCTCAGCCCCTTCCTGCCCTACATTTGTGTGTTTTTTATTTTCCTTTCCAAACCTCCCACAACCACTACCACACCTACAGCTAGCCAATCTCCTGGGGCTTCTGGCCTTAGGGTTCTTCACTTCAGGAAAATGAAGACTAGGGAGGACTGGAGATGAACAGATAGCCACTGGTGGCCTCTTCCTGGGTTCATTCACTCAGTCATTCATTTACTCAGTGGTTCATTGAGTAAATGTGAATGAATTCACTCATTCAGTTGTTCTTTTTTTTTTTTTTTAAGATTTTATTTATTTATTCATGAGATACACAAAAAGAGGCAGAGAGGCAGAGAGAGAGGTACAGGGAAGAGAAGCAAGTTCCATGCAAAGAGCCTGATGCAGGACTTGATCCCAGGAGCTGGGATCACACTCTGAGCCAAAGGCAGACGCTCAGGATCACGCCCTGGGCTGAAGGCAGGCGCCAAACAGCTGAGCCACCCAGGGATCCCCAACATCAGTTCTAAATGAGACCTTCATCTTCTCCTCGTTCAATTTTCTCATATACATGTGGAGAAACTGAGGCTCAGAGAGCCATCATGTCCTGACCAAGGTCACCCAATGGGTCAGTGGCAAAAGCTCTAGAATCTGGAAGTAGACTACGTTGATCATTAACTGGAATAAGATCTTTCAATATATAATAATCTCAGTCGGTGGAAGACCTGATATCTTTTTGTGAGCTCCAGTGTGTGTGTGTGTGTGTGTGTGTGTGTGTGTGTATGTGGGTTTCTTGTTTAGTGCCAAGATTTGAATCAGATTGGAGTGCTTACTTCGGCAGCACATATACTGAATCCAGATTGGGTTAACTCTGATGTTCATGCATTAATCCACTATACTGTACTGTCTCTGTGTCCTATTAACTTTTGTCACCCCAGGGCCAAGCATGGTGCCTTGCTTGCAGTGGGGACTCAACACATTTTTTTGGGTGAGTGGATGAATAAATGTCCTTAAGACTCCATAGTCTTACAGGGTACAGGGTATAGGAAGAGATGACAAGGGATGAATGGAGAAGATGGAGTAAGAATCTGGACTCCAGATCAGGTCAGGAAGGGTGTGGCTAAATAGAAGAGGCTCTGGTAACCAAATTCAGAGAAACCACGTCTCACATATGGTGACTAGTTTACCTGTGACTATGTATAGGTCACTTCTCTTTGGGATTCTGTTTTCTCCTTTGTAGAACACATTGGCCTCAATCTATTCTGAAATACATTTCAGTGTGAACATTCTATGATTTTAAGATCATAACCAGTTGTGATCAGCTTACTACAGATGATAGATATCTATCTGGTCCTGTCCCATCCTCTGTGTCCACTGATCACTAATCAAGCACAATGCTGTGTTAGGAGTTCTCTAAGCTCAAGCAAGAGCCATTACCGACTGCTCAGTAACAGATTCTTTTAAGATTGTGTGCACCAATGATCAGAAAAAGATATTAGGCAATTCCAAACTCTAAACCTCATGTATGAATTTATCAGAGGACAGGGAGAGGGAAAGGGTGGCAGGTCAGCAGGAAGAGTTGAAATGCCTCTAACCCTGTCCTCCTGGGTGGTTATGGTGAGAACTAGGAATTGAAGCCAAGGTCATGGCCACCCTAATGACCTATAAAAAAATGGCAGAAACCAGAATAGAGATATCAATCTGCACTTCCTGTGTAAAAACTGTAAGATATATACTAGGTTAGTAAATCATGTTAATCTCCTTCATTTTCTACCTCCACCTGTGTATAACTCACGTGTCTTCTTTTTGTAAGGAATGGCTCTTGGTTAGCTGTCTGATTGGAGAGGATCCTAAAATTAAATTCACATGGAAGCACCATTGCCTGATAATTTGATTCTCATTCACAGGAGGAAAAATAACACCAAATAAGACAGTTATTGTTAGGTACTTGTTGATGAAACTAGGTCTCTTTTGACTTCATTTAAAATAAACAATGATGCTGAATGTTCGGGACATGAAAATACTTGATAATTGCTCAAAATGGTGTTCTGCTTGATTTACTAACAGGATAGTAGAAAAATACACATCATTTAGGTTTCCCAGATGGAGATCTCTCTCTCCCTCTCTCAATATCTCTCTCATTCCTGCATATATATACTTGATCTTAGCCAAAAGGCCGAGAAGTGATCATTCTTTATATATATATAATATATATATATAAAATTCATTATGTATATATAATTCATTATATATAATCATTATATATGTATATATGTATATGTATATATATATGTGTGTGTGTGTGTGTGTGTGTATTCCAAATAGAAATTCTGGAAATAAATGACTAGAGAATAAAAATAAAAAGTCTGATAATTAGCCAATGGAAGCTCCAGAAGGAGAATGGAGAGAATGGCAGAGAAGTAACATTCAAATAGATAAATGGAAGATAAATCTTAATTAAATTAAGACATGCATCTTCAGATTAAAAGTGCACATTTAGGACTGAACAGAACATATAAGAGGCAAACATGACTTGATAAGACTTCTGACTATGCCTATTAACTTGTGCTCTTATTTGAAGCAAATGGACCAGGAGTCAACTAAATAAGAAACCCTCACCAGCAATGGTCACTGACGCCAAAATGGATATTCTACTGTGCCCTTGTTTTTTTTTTTTCTAATTTTTAATTTAAATTCAATTTAATTAACATAGA
The DNA here is from genome assembly GCF_018345385.1 of Vulpes lagopus. Lineage (NCBI taxonomy): Eukaryota > Metazoa > Chordata > Mammalia > Carnivora > Canidae > Vulpes > Vulpes lagopus. The sequence goes on from NC_054841.1 coordinate 15,206,576, forward strand.
TAGTGCAGTATTAGTTTCAGAGGCAGAGTTTAGTGATTCATCAGTTGCACGTAACACCCAGTGCTCATTCCATCATGTGCCCTCCTTAATGTCCATTACCCAATTACCTTGTCCTCCTACCTCCTCCCCTCCAGCGACCCTGTCTGTTTCCTAGAGTTTAGAGTCTCTTGTGGTTTGTCTCTATTTCTGTTTTCATCTTATTTTGTTTTTCCTTCCCTTTCCCTCTGTTCATCCGTTTGGTTTCTTAAATTCCACATGAGTGAAATCATGTGGTATTTGTCTTTCTCTGACTGACTTATTATTTCTACGGTGCCCTTATGAAGTGAAGTCCCAAAAAGGTGCCTACCACCCTCCCAATAGGACATCCTCTGCAATGCTTCTCTGAGTTATGGCCATGGAAGGCACTGGGCAAGGGAGAGGTTCCCAGATTGCAGAGCTGGATCAGCCAGATTCACTGAACAAGAAAGTCACTCTACTCCCAGGTAGGAAGCCCTCACATCTCTGTCTTCTGGAATATACAACATGCACTATGGGCCAGGGACCACCTATAGGTTGCTTCACATATTTCTCTTTTGCAAACCAGAGTTTTCAGGGCATTTATTCTGTTCTTGTCCTACCACTTTATGTTGAGTACATTCAAAGTGGTTACACTTATTTAAAATTATTATGTTTACTTTACCTGTAAAGTTTATAGAGAGCCTTACTGGAACTTCACTGATAGAACTGCTTTCATCAACCCATTCCCCGTGGCCCCACAGCCTTGTAGGTTCTGTGGACCACCTGCTTCTACTGGTGGTGTTTCTGTGTATCCAGAAGTTTCTGTTTCTTTTCCCACTTGGTGACTCTTATCATCTGCCCATGTCTAACTGCCTTTATTTCATTTTTTAAAAAAATATTTTATTTATTTATTCATGAATGACACAGAGAGAGAGGCAGAGACATAGGAAGAGGGAGAAGCAGGTGCTCTGCAGGGAGCCTGGTGCAGGACTTGCTCCCAGGACCCTGGGATCACACCCTGAGCCAAAGGCAGATGCTCAACCACGGAGTCACTCAGGCACCCCCAGGACTGCCTTTAAATCTGTGTTTCTCTCTCTATCTCTTCACCATGTCCCTGATTCCAGATCTATCCCCTTCTCAGTCTGGGTCATTCACTGGGTTTCTCTTTCTTTTTCTTTCATGATCTTTGACTAGCTGTCTCTGCCACTAACTCTCAGTCTGCGAACTCTGTTCTCTAACTTTCTCCCATCTCTTACTCTGTGCTGCTCTCTGTTTCTTCGGCTCTGTGAGTCTCTGATCTTCCCTACATTGAAACCACCAGCTGTGAGCCCTGTACTCATCCTCAAGCACCATTTCTCCTTTCATCTGGGTAACTGGCTGGTTGTCACTGCGCCTTCCCCGGAGTCCTGAGGGTCCCAAGAGTTGGCCCTTCCTTTTGAGGATGGCCGTCATCTCCCTCTCACTCTGGGAAGTATGTCCTGAAGTTCAGGGTCAGGGGGAATGATTTAGCCTCAACGATCCCCTGAATCTTTGGTCTGCCTTTCCAGACTCTGGCTTCTTCTTCCCAAATGCTTTACCCTCAGCTACCAGAGCTACAAGAATTGCTGGAGAAGCAGGAATATCATAATCATATTTGTGGCCACAAAGACGAAGATCCTCCAAAATTCTAGGCTTAGGTGATTAGATCCTGATTGAGCCAAGAGGGACCAGGAAGGCCAGTGCCTGAGGTCAGAGAATCTCAGAGCATGGAGGGTGGGCTGGGTGTAGGGAGGGAACTGGCTTTCTCTCCTGGGTTTGCAAACCTCAGTCTGTCCCTCCATGGTTGTCAGTCAGTCAGTAAACCCACCACCTAGCCACCCAGACCCTCAGTGTCCCAGGCAGCCTGCCAGCCAGATAGGCTCTGGTGCTGACAGGTAGCCCATCCTGCTTCCAGGAGTGCAGAGAGCCAGCCCTAGGGCTCAGGTGGGTGCTGGATAGATGGATGTACATCCCACCACCTCCACCCCCTAGGTGGCAGGGATGTAGCTGGCTCCTGGAGTATCTGGTGGCTATGAGGGCATCTGGTTTCTAGCCCGTGGCTTTGCTCTCTCTAGTTGAGGGGAAGCCTGGAGAGTTTTCAGTGGTGCTTTTCCAGGAAGGGAGTTCATCATCCCAGCTTTGAGGAAAGGGCGGTCCGGGCCAAGGATATTATAGGTGCCACAAGGAACGTGCAGCAAAGCAATGCACTCCTCCCATACGTCAGGAGGAATGCTGTGAGGACAAGGTCTGGTTTAGGTCATGAAACTTTTAATCCATGCATCTGGTGGTCTCAGTGTCCGCATACCCCAGACCCATGGGCAGGGGGCTGCCCAACCCCTCACCCCCCAGCAGGTCTTCTCCCTATTCTCTCTGCCTTTCCACATCACTCTTGTTTGTTGTTTGAGAGCCTCAAGGATCATCTGGCCGGTGCTTCTATCTCGGGCATCTCCAGGGCATCTCCAGCCTGGGTCTGGGAGTGAAGGGACCAGGATGAGGCCGCACATCACTGAATTCTGAAGACTTGCTGTGCCGCTGACTTGCTATTATGTCATCGTGGACAAGTGGGCTTACTTCTCTGAGGTTCCCTCTTCTTTGCCCTAAGATGGGCTGCGAAAGTACTTGGTTCCCCATGAGACTCTGTATGCATCATGTCCATTTCTAGAATTATCCTCCAGGAAGGTTGGGCTCTCTAGCTTCTGAGTATGGTGGCTTCTAAGGCCCAATCCTGGCTGAAGTCCTAAATTTGCCTCCTTTAGGGATCATCTGTTCCAATGCTCAGATCTTACAAATGTGGAAATGTGGGGCCCAGAAGAAGCAGAGGTCCTGCATGGAGTGAAGGATTCCAGTTCAGTCTCTTAAGGACTGCAGGGCCCTGGGGGCCAGAAGTGATGCTGTCAAGTGCAGGTCCTCTGTCATCTCCAGGCCCCCTACTCTGTTTGGGTCACCAAGATGCTCTCTACTGACCTCGGGCCTGGACATGCAGAGCCCTCCAGCTGTAGCGACCCATCACTCATCTGCATGCCAAATCCACCCAATATCCTGCCACCACCTGGCAGGGTATAAATTTTCCTCATTTATAGAACAGTGACTCATTTTCCTCAATTGTAAAACAGGACCACATCCACATCTACTCAGTACCACATGAAAATTAAATGTGATAAAGCATGCAAAGCACATAACACTGTTTCTCCCTCAATAAATCTTTCCCAGTAAATGTTTGGGATGGTGACTGCAATTGCTCAAAGCTATAATACAGCTCTTAAGAGGTGAAGCCAGGATCAGTCCCAGGCCTGATTTCAGAGTCTGTAACATTTGCAGGAGCCCATACTCCGCTCCACATGATTCTAGTGATTTGAGGAAATGTTTTCCCAGGCTGCTTCTAGCTCCACTCCAGGTTTAAAAATTCAGTTTTTCTTTCCCTCGTGTCTTCCACAGGTAGAGTTGCTCTCAGTTACTAAATGTCCAACACCTGTTTTCTTTGTGTCTTCCCAGACCCATAAGCATTTCCTCAAAGTAAATCACTGCCTCTGATTCATCAGCCTCACAGGAAATGGTGTCTTCTCCTGTGGAGACATCAACCTTTGAAGGAATAAATTGCAGAGCCCTGACCTATTCAGCAACCATCTCTTAGATGGGTATACAGGAAGACACTTGAGATCTACCCTTGTTGGTTGGCTCTTTCCTCCAACGGCATCTTGGATGGATGGCCATTTTTCACCTTTGCCTGGATTCCCCTTAACCTGGGAACTCCCCACTCATTCACATTTGAGCCTAAAAGAACAGTTCATTTTCCCCAGTGTGTCAGGAATACGACGAGTGGCTGGGGAAAGGAAATTCAAACCTTGTAAAACTCAAACTTTCTTGGGTGAAGAAACGCTAAGAAGGAAGTGGCCAGGCCATTTTTTCCTCTCTAAGGCGTGCAGAGATCTGGCTGCCACATCTGTCACCCGTGGATCTCCAGAGGTGACTGACATGCCCCGCCCTGCCCGTGTTCTAATTTCTTCTTTCTATTTCAGCTCAGTGATGTTCTTTCCTGAAATTCTCACCACCTCGTCTGGCTGCTTTTCCAGGCCCCTGGCTTCAGCCTCTCCCTTCCCGTTCAATCATTATTGCATATGGTGTATGTTTTGTTGGAGGGAGTATTTCAAGTTAAGTTATAAAGGCAACTGCCAAAGTCAGAACCAGCGCTGTGACTCCTGGGGTGTTGATGACCTAGAAGGAAGCAGGGCGGCATTGTTTCTTACAGAGTCACAGTATCAGCTTGGGACAGATGGAGATACTGAGGCCCCGAGAGAGCCAGTGACTGCCTCATCTGTACATGAATGAGCCACGAGAAACTGGTCTCTTGACTTCTGGATTCTGAAAGGGTTTTGGTTTTGAGACTGAAAAAGATAATGACATTTAACTAAAGGCAAAGATGCTGTTTGCTGTCAGTAGGGAGCTCAGAAACATAGCTCCCTTAGACATGGGTAATGGGGCACCTGCCCGGGCCTTGCACCTCATGGGTCTGTGCTTTAGAGCACCTTCCTCAAAATTGTCTGTGTTCCTTCCACTGCCTGGGGCTAGCTGGGCTGACAGTGCCTTTGGGATGGAGCACCTCCTGCCTGGCCTGAGACCCGCATGTACTTTGCAGGTCCTTTCTCTCTTTGCTGCTCTGTCCCATTTTCTATGCCCCCTCACTGCTGGCATCCGGGGCAGTCACCCTAGCTGACTAGGGCCCTAGAGATGCTTCTGATGGACCAGATTTTGTTGTTGTTGTTTTTTAAAGATTTTTTTATTCATGAGATAGAGAGAGAGAGAGAGAGAGGCAGAGACACAGAGGGAGAAGCAGGCTCCCCACAGGAAGCCTGAATCCGGACTCCATCCTAGGATCCTGGGATCACAACCTGAGCCAAAGGCAGATGCTCAACCACTGAGCTACCCCAGGCATTCCAGCTGTTGTTCTTTTTATCTCTTATTGACATGTGCTCTTCCACAGGAGCCGTGCCTCAGGATGAGGAACAGACATTTCCTGTGCAAATGGATTGTGCCTCTCACTTCCCTCATGAGCCCCTGTAGGATTGGCTATCTGAGTTGTAGGGCCAAGGGCAAAATGAACATTGGGCCCTTTGATCAAAAGCGGAGTAGGGGAGTGCCATTAAAAGTGTTAAAATACCCCTAACCAAACAAAAAACTCCCCACTTTTCCCTTTCTTCTGTGATTGGTCATGGCATTTTTATTTGCCTCATCATATTGTTCCCCTCAGGGATATACACAGGGAGAGATTGCGGGCCCTCATGGGCGCCCTGGGTCCCTGCTGCGCCTGTCCATGGGAAGGACCCACCAGCCACAAGGCCCCCTTCTTACTAGCTGCCCTGGTGGTAACCACAAAGAACAATCTTGGAAGCAGGAGTTGGAAGCCAGTATGAAGGGGCAGCATAATGGATGGTGCAGTCTCAGGGCAATGGTGCAACTGGCATCGAAGAGATGATGTTGGGGGCACTTGGGTGGCTCAGTTTGCCTTCGGCTCAGGGTCCTGGGATTGAGCCCCCAGTTGGGCTCTCCACTCAGCAAGGAGACTGCTTCTCTCTTTCCCTCTGTCCCTTCCCACCGTTTGTGTATTCTTTTTCAGATAAATAAATATAATCTTAAAAAAAAAAAAAAGGAAATGATGTTGGAAATGCAGAGGGAAGGGGCTTGTATTGGCCAGGGCTCTGTGGAGGTGCAAAAACAATATAATATATGTGTATGTTAAATATATAATATTACATAGTATATACATGATTTACATGATACTATTATATGATTGATAGATGATAGATAGATAGATGTAAGAAGAGAGAAAGAAAAAAAAAAGAAGAGAGAAAGAGAGAGAATGAGACATTCATATCAAGGAATTGGCTTATGCAATCCTGAGGCCTAGCAAGTATGAAACCCTCAGGGCAGGCTAGAAATTCAAGTAAGAGCTAATGTTGCAGTCTTGCACTTGAATTCTGCAGAACAGCAGGCTGCAAAGTCAGGCACGCTTTCTAGGTTTCATTCTCAAGGAACATTTCTTTATTCAGGAAACCTGTTTTTGCTCTTAAGGCCTTCAACGGATTGGATGAGGCCCACTCATACTATGGAGGGGAATCTGCTGGGCTTGAAGTCTACTGATTCAAATGTTTAATCACATCTAAAAAATGCCTTCACAGCAACACCTGAACTGGTGTTTGACCAAACAACAGGGCAAATTAATCACCACAAAGGTCTACATTGTTTTAATACAGACAATATAAAGCCTTGGCACTCTGGATCATAACAGAATTGCATCCTTCCTTGTGCTGGGAGATCTGAAACTAGTCACATCTGACTATACGGAACACAAAGAGCTGGTTTCTGGACCTGTGGAGGGAGAAACAATGCCTGGAGACTGAGGGAACTTAACATGCTCTCCTTGGACAACAAGCAAACACCCCTTTCATTATTCCAAATCCTCTTGGATATATATAAAACAGTATTTTTTCTAAGATTTTGTTTTTATTTTTAAGTAATCTCTATGCCCAAGGTAGGGGCATGGCAAAAAAAAAAAAAACAAAAAACAAAAAAAAAACCCCCCCACAATCAAGAGTCACACTCTGAATCTACTGAGCCAGCCAGGCACCCCTATAATGTTTTTTAATCAATTTGTTTCTAGAGACAGAGGGCCCTCAAGAAATACTTGCCCAGATCCTTCCCCCAACAACGCATCCTAGAAGCAGCTCTGTCCTGAAGGCTCAGTTGGGCATTTAGTGGGGCAGAGCAGGCCGGGTCTGGACCCGAGGTCTGGGGCTGTAGTGCCTCCCTGTGTGCCAGTGTACATGGTGCTGACTGTAATAAGAACCATGTCTGCCATTCTGAGAGGACAAGACACTGTGCCGAGTGCTTGCCAAATACCTTTCACTCACAGCAATGTAGGAGAAGCCAATGCTACCCGGGGAAACAGGCTCAGAGAGGTTGCATGACTTTCTTCCAGCCCAAGGAACTCTGACTCTGCTTGGGTTCTTAATGACCATGTAGTATTGACTCCATGTGTCTCCTTCACTGAAGCCTCAGGGCTTAGCCTCACACCTGGATGCAGGAAGAATTCATTAAACCATTTTTTGTGTGAAGACGTTTAAGGAATGAGTGAATCTATAGTATTTAGGAGAAGGCAACAGAGGGTGTGTGAAGCAGACTTAGTGAATCCATCTCAGGTTGAGATGGGGTCAGGAGGGGAAGAGTCTGACATCGAACAGGTTCTGGGGATCAGCATGGGAGGAACCAGCTTTAGTAAATCTCGGTCTGGTGCCATGTAACTAACTCATTATGCAGCTCAGGGCTTGTACCTGCCCCTGAAGACCTCAGTCCCTTACTGCAAGCTGGAGATTTGGTCTAGATCAGGAATCAGCAAACATTTTCTGTGAAGGACTGGAGAGTAAATATTTTAGGCTTTGCAGTAAGTTTAGGTGTCTGCCGTAACTACTCAACTCTGGCATTTGTAGTGGGGAAGTAGCCCCAGAATACATAAACAAATGAATGTATGGCTGTGTTCCAATAAAACTTTATTTAGAAAAAACAGACAGCTGTCTGGATTTGCTCTGGGGGCTGTCATTGGTTGACCCCTGGGCTAGATGACCTCTGAGACAGCTTTTAATCTTAACAGTCTGTGATTTAAAGACTTAGAACCAATGGTATGAAGGACAGAAATGATCACACCATGTCATCCTCCAATGGCACCCAGAGCAGACGTTGCTAATGGATCACAGGACTCCTTTCTTACAGGAAAGGAGTTGGCTTTTATAATCAATCACAGATGGAGAATTCCATCTGGAGCATTCTCCTCTGCACCCTTCAAGATGCAAATATTTAGAAAATTCCAGACACTCTCTTGAGAGTGGCGTTGAGGAAGGTAGGAAGTATCAGAGAATGGGAAATGTGACAGCTTCTCCCACTCTCTCTCTCTCTCTTTTTTTTTTTTTAAAGATTATTTATTTATTTATTCATGAGAGCCACAGAGACAGAGAGGCAGAGACACAGGCAGAGGGAGAAGCAGGATCCATGCACGGAGCCCGATGTGGGACTTGATCCCAGGACTCCAGGATCACGCCCTGGGCTGAAGGCAGATGCTCAACCGCTGAGCCACTCAGGCATCCCTAGTTTCTCCCACTCTCATCCCCTCGTGTGAGGGAAATCAAATTCTCCCTGAGGATGGAAGTGAGAGCCCAAATCCTGAACCTAAACCAGGGTGTCTGAGCTGACAGTGTTATTACCGGTGGGTGGAAGTCAGACCTTCCAAATCTCTCTTGCCCTCCTGAGCTTGAGCTAGGAGTGGACACCTGGCACTTACCAGTTACCCAGTGCACTCTAATTTTCTTCTTTTTCTTTTCCCACCAAAATGTGAACCGTTGAGGGATTTCTGCACAGCCAGATCTGTTGTCAGTTGACTGTTGGAGAATACCTTACAAATTAGTTCCTGTGTAGCCATTGTTGCATGATAATGCTTGACTCTTTCACATCTATTTGAATTTCCACAAACCTTCACTTTGAGGAATGAATGAGGAAATCCCAAACATCTGGAAGTCACACGATATAAGGGGTTGGGCTGTGCAGTTAGACAAGTTTGGGCTGAATTTGTGGCATGATGATCACTTTCTTGATAATTAGAAGCACTCTCTACAGATGGGGTAACACACAGAATAAGTTTAATATATGGCAGCCATATATATATAACTTATCTCAGGAGTTCTGTAGGGGATTTTGGGGTAGGAAGCATCCCTCTAGTATCTCCAATTGCACACTATAACTACATATTGATTCTGGTGGCCAGGGAGCTCTTTGCACCTTTGTCTCAGATTCATTTCTTTCTTTTTTTTTCTTAAAGATTTTATTTATTCATTTGACACAGAGAGAGATCACAAGCAGGGGGAGCAGCAGACAGAGGGAGAGGGAGAAGCAGGCTCCCCATTGAGCAAGGAGCCTGATGAGGGGTTCAATCCCAGGATTCTGGGATCATGAACTGAGCTGAAGGCAGATGCTTAACTGACTGAGCCACCCAGGTGCCCCTCAGATTCATTTCAAGTGTTCTCAATTGTAAAGGATATAATTCATTTGTTCTTTTTAAAATATTTTATTTATTTATTCATGAAAGATGTACAGAGAGAGCCAGAGCATGGGTAGAAGGAGAAGCAGGCTCCCTGCAGGGAGCCTAATGCAGGACTTAATTCCAGTACCCCAGGATTATGACCTGAGCCAAGGCAGACACTCAATCACTGAGCCACCCAGGTGCCCCTCATTTATTCTTTTTCCAGCTCTTCTACACCCATAATCTCACAATTCTCAGAGGGGCTGATTTGTTAGTATCATCCCATTGCACAGTTGGGAAGACTGAGCTCCAAAGAGATTTGCTGTGGGTAGAGTTCTTCCTTCTGCACCCTTTTGTTTGATAAGTGTTTTTAAAATTTAACCCATTAAAAAAAATTTTAAGTAACCTCTACACCCATTAAGGGGCTTGAAGTCGTGACCCTGAAATCAGGAATCACATGCTTCACCAACTGACCCAGCCAGGCGCCCCTATTTGACAATTGTTTAGTGAGCGCTTTCCATGTATCAGGTATGGACCAGGCACTGGAGACAGAATGGTGTCAATATTTCAGGAAATAAATGTCTGTTGGTTGAAATGTCATCTGAACTTTTGAGAAGGAAATTGCATTGAGCAATCAGTAGAGAGTTTCACAATCCCTGAGAGTCCAGGAATGTGAGAATTAGTGGGGCCTTGCACAAGGTCTTAGCGGAGAGTTCACATCTGTGGCTTTAGCTCCAGATCTAAGTATATTCTTTGCAGCTGGCCTCTTCTTGCCCTCTTCTCCCACCAGGCTTATGGGCTTGGGGCCCCCACTACATTCATGGTTCACACTGACATGAAATGGCCACATGAGATGGCCTCCTTTTTTAAAAAATTTAAATTCAATTTAATTAACTTACAGTTTTAATTTCAGAGGTAGAATTTAGTGATTCATCAGTTGCATATAACACCCAGTGCTCATTACTTCAATTCAGTGCCCTCCTTAATGCCCATCACCCAGCTACCCCATCCTCCTGACCCATATCCCCTCTAGCAACCATGTTTGTTTCCTAGAGTTAAGAGTCTCTTATGATTTATCTCCTTCTCTGTTTTTGTCTTATTTTATTTTTCCTTCCCTTCCCCTATGTACATTTGTTTTGTTTCTTAAATTCCACGTATGAGTGAAATCACATGGTATTTGTCTTTCTCTGACTGACTCAGTTCATTTAGCATACTACCCTCTAGTTCCATCCATGTCATTGCAAATGGCAATATTTAATTCTCTTTGATGGCTACACACACACACACACACACACACACACACACATATATATATATAAAGAAGATAGATATATAGATAGATAGATCCATTGATGGACATCTGGGCTCTTTCCATAGTTTGGCTATTGCAGACATTAGTGCTATAAACATGGGTGTGTATATGCCCCTTCAAATCATTATGTTTGTATCCTTTGGGTAAATACCTATTGGTGCAATTGCTGGGTCATAGGGTAGCTCTATCTTTAATGAATCTCCATAGTATTTTCCAGAGTGGCTGCACCAGCTTGCATTCCCACCAACAGTGTAAAGTGTTCTCCTTTCTCTGCATCCTGGCCAACATGTGTTGTTTCCTGACTTTCTAATTTTAACCATTCTGATCGATGTGAAGTGTTATTCCATTGTGGTTTTGATTTGTACTTGCCTGGTGCTAAATGATGGTGAGCATTTGTGTGTGTGTGTGTCTGTTGGCCATTTGTATGTCTTCTTTAGAGAAATGTCCTGCTCATGTCTTCTGCCCATTTCTTGACTGGATGTTTTATTTTTTAGGTGTTGAGTTGGTACTTTCTTTATAGATTTTGGTTACTAGCCCTTTACTGAGATGGCCTCCTTAACAGCCTGGTGACATCTTCCAAGCCACTCTCTTCCATTTCTTCCCCTGGCAGTTACTGTTGGCCTCATGGTCTTGGCTAGGACAGAAAAGAACTGCTGTCTCTCTGGTATTAGCATTGCTGATCTCACCTAGCTTCCTGTGTGGTGCGATCACAGCTGGGAGGGGCCAAAGAAATTCTGTTGGGGCCACACCCCCTAGCAAAAATATAAATGATGAGGCTTGGCGTTGATCTTCCGAGCCACACGACGTCTCATCATGCAGTCCAGCAGCCTCTTCCCCCTCATGCTTCTTGTCCTGGGAACCCTGGTGCCTTGGACTGTGGAAGGTGTTGGAAATGGTAAGCTGAAGCCCCTCTGGCACAATCTTGGCTATAGGGCAGAGGTGATGGGGGCTCCTGGTGGTGTGGGGATGTCTCTTTCTAGATCTCTCAGTTTAGTTTCAAGAGACCTCCCTGAGGGTGGGTTCATGTCCAGCTAGGCTCCAAAATCTGTGTCGGCTTCTGAGGATTGGGATGGGCTCTTTTACTGGTGTCCAGTCAGCCCGGGCCCCACTCCCTCTGTTCTCATCACCCCGCTCTCTTCATCTTGTCTGTCCCTCTGCAGATACCAGTCTCTGGCTCTGATTCCTTGTCTCTCTGTGCCAATCCTTCAGTTTCTGTGTCTCTGCCTCTGGCTCTAGCTCTCAAACTGTCCTGTTGGCTCTATTTACCTTTGTCTCTCCATCTCCCTCCCTCCCTCCCAGACTGCTTCTTTGCCTTTGCAGAGCTTTGTTTTCCCTGGGGCAGGAAATGTTGGCTGGGAGCCCTCTGCCCTTTGCCAAGGCCCAGGAACTTTTTCTGCCCTCATGTGTGGTTTAATCAAGCCTGTCGCTGTGGAGGTCAGGCAGGCATTTCCCTCTGGACTTTGTGGACAGTTGCATGAGTGAGGGTCTCTCCTGGAGCGTGGTGTTTTGTCCAGGAATCATGATGTCTACTTAGCACCTAGCTCCTTCCTCAACTCTTGACATTCTCCTCAACAGCGTGGAAAGCTGGAGTCTGCCCTTCTGTACCACCTGATCGGTGCCTTTCTGGATTTGAGAAAGCTGAGTGCCGGAGTGACTGGCAGTGTCCGGGAAGGCAGATATGTTGCTCTCATGCTTGTGGAATCAAATGCTTGGATCCCGTTAACATCTCCGACTCAAGTGAGGAGGTGGAAGGGCTGGCAGGAGGGAGGGAGCCTGAGAATGCAGCACCTAAGGGGATAGGACTGGATGCTGGTCCTGCCAGGTCTCCTCCCTCCCAGGAATTGTTGAGTCAAATTTGGCAGCTGGTCAGGGAGTCACACTGCCCCAGAAAGGAATTTACTCACCTAGCTGGTGAAGCAGATAGTCTGTCAGGAGGTGGGTTTTTTGAACAATAATCATCTGATCATTCAGGTAAGCAGGCAGGTGGCAGGCATCCATCCAGTCAGCACCAGACAGCTGGTCACCTGTGTGGACAGGGGGCCTTATGTGAGAGGAGACCTGGATCCTCCATGAAGGGATACAGAGGCCCTGGGAAGGAAGAGGTGGTCATAGGAATGGAGAAGAGATGATTCTCCCTGAGTGGGCTGGGCTGGGTCCGGGTCCAGGAAGCAGGGGTGGTGCAGAAGGCACAAGGCCCCTTACCTGTCTCTCTACTCTCACCAGTTAGAATGAAGCCTGGCAGGTGTCCGGTGGTCTATGGCCAGTGTCTGGTGCTCAATCCCCCCAATCACTGTGAGACAGACCGCCAGTGCGTGTCTAACTTGAAGTGCTGTAAGGGCATGTGTGGGAGAGCCTGTGTGGACCCTGAATAAGGTAAGGAGCGGCCTGGACCAACCCAACTGTCTTTCGCCAGTCCTCTCTGTCCCAAGCCTGTGGCAGCCCTGGCATATAAGCTGGGGGACTCCTGATCCCTACTCCGAAACAGCCTCTGCCTGGCCCTCTCATCCTTCAAGGGCACTGCTCCCCAGGCCCCAGGGCCAGGATTTCTATGGGATCACTCATGACTTTGATTCTATTCCAACCCCTCTGGGTGAAGGCCCTGGGCAAGTGGTCCTCTGAGTCTTGGTTTCCTTATCTGTAAAATGGACATACTGAAATTGAAAGTGCTTTGTAAAGCACCATGTGTGCTAAGTATTTATTATTAAGATCAACTTCAGCATGTTGTTTAGGGTCAGAGACCAAAAGATCAATGGACTTTGGGAGTAATCTAGCTCAATGCTGAGTTTAGAGTCCCACAGTAAAATTGAGACTTGAACTCTGTCTCCTGATACCAAGACTTTTCAACTATACCACCACCTTGCTATTTTCTCTGTCTTGGGGGTTACTTGGGGGAAGAAGAGGGAGATAATTTGGCTGGTCCCCATACTAAAGCCCTGATCTGATTTTCTCCCATAGCCTGATACCTGCCATTTGGAAGAGTCCCTGGATTTCTACTCTGTGGTCTGGGAATTCTGTTTTCTGCTCCCAGGCTTGGATCACCGTGGTGGCATTCCATGGTGAAGGCTTGGTTTTACTACCAATATCTCCACTGGGGAAAGGCTTGGCACACTGTAGGCTTTCAGGAAATGCCTGTTGATTGATGAATAAATAAATGAGCACATTTCTTTTGTCCACATGCTTCTTGTAGTTTGTTGGATGGGAGGTGATGAGGGAATGTGTGAATATGAGGCCTCCTTCCTAAACAGAGTGGAAGAAAGAGGCTTCAGGGGCAGACAGACATGAATCTACATCATGAGTCTGAAAACACTGGCTCTGCAATTTTGGACAAATGACTTTATCTCTTACATCTTAATTTCTTACATCTTAATTAATTTTAATCTCCAAAGTGGCAACAAAAATCACGTTCTCATTGTGTTGAGCATTGGAGTATGCCACATGTATGAAATGAATAGCAATGTTGCTAGGTTACAGCAGGCTCAAAAAATGGTGGATATTTGCCTTCTGTGGTGATTTTGAGCCTCCTACATTTCTTCTCTCTCCCTTGGGAGAGATTTCTTCTATCTTAAAGTAAATATTGAGCAGAACCACATGCACTGATTATCAATCCTGAGAGGGGACTCCAAACACTTCTGCCCACTGCATCTTGGTATTGGAGTCCCCAGGGAAAGCAAAGTGCAGTCAAGCACTGGATAAAACAATGTTTTACTTACATAGGAAAGAAAGAGCAAATTCAGCTTCCACCTCGGGTCTCCATTTCCCATGGCAGGCAGATCTCTCCCAGGAACTGATGCAGGGTGACTTACCTCCACACTAACCTCTGATGCCACAATAGGAGGCCCCTTTCTCTACTCACTGAGGACAGACACAGCAGTGGGGTTGGCCAGGTGCTATATGGCATATGCACCTACACAGAACAGAAGGGCATACGCTGAAGCTTGAAACAGAGAAAGATACTCCCACACACAGCCATAAGGCTGTCCAGGCTTGTGAGCTCTTTATTTCTTGGTAAGTAAGTATTCCAGGTCCAAGGCCGCTCTTATGCAGTTGAGTGGGGAGTGCACACATGAGGCTGCCTTTCCCCACAATGAGAGTATTGTCACGGTGGGTCGCGTTACAACATGCTGCTGGCTAGTAACCACACAAGGATAATGGGTGTTGTTTGTTTGTTTTGTTTTTCACACAAGGATAATGTTCTTGACTCCATGGAGCAGAAAGAGTAATAAGAACTGGACTCCCAGAACTCAGAGCAAGCAGGGAACTATGCTCCCCATTTCTCTGTGCTCTTTGGACTCCAAAGGAAGCAGAGAACTTAATTGGAAAGTGACATAGAAGGACAAAACACAACTGTAATTCAATAATTTCCTGGAAAATATCAATGATCTAAAAAAACATTCTACATCCTACATTCAGTCAATGTTCCAAGAGCAGCAACAGGATGTATTAACTTAACTGTTTAAGGGAAGAGGGAAAAGAGGGAGTGCCATTTTATTTATTTTGTGAGCAGGGTAGCCGCTCTCTGAGCTGCCTCCTGGATATCCTCATCTCTTGGGACTCCAGCCCTTGTGTGGCCCCTCCCATGGTTTTTCAAGATGGGTCTATGTGACCAACAAACTATTGCAGAGTGAGAGGTAGTTATGTCCTGATGAGATGAGTTAAGGATGGCACCTTCCATCTGGGAAGCACGTCCCCTCTCTTGGATCTTCTGCTCTGGCAGGACTCAGTTGCCCTGTCAGGAGGACACTCAGCCATCTGTGGAGAGGCCATCAGGTGAAGAGACAAGGGTCTCCCAACAGCATGTGAGGAACTGAGCCCCACTGACAAACACGTGAGGGACCTTGGAGGCAGAGTTTCAGCCCCAGTCTAATCTTGAAAAGATTGCAGTCCCAGCACACAGCTTGATTATAACCTCATGACATACCATGACCAAGAACCATCCAGTGAAGCTACTCTTGGCTTCTTGACCCTCAAACTGGGAGAAGGTGCTAAATTTGGGGGACAATTTGTTAGGCAGCAATAGACACCTATTGCAATGTGAGGCTAGCAAAAATCTGCTACTGCCACCAAATATGGGCAGTATAAGAAAAGATAATTATAAGGCAATGTCATTGTCTCTGAACAAGGTTGGGAACATCCTAAATAAATTGTTAAAATTAGAATTCATGAAGGTTTAAAAAGTTTTCATAGAAGTTCAACATGATTTTTTTTCAAGACTTTATTTATGTATTTATGTATTTATTTAAGAGAGCGAGAACACAAGCAGGGGAAGGGCAGAGGGAAAGGGAGAAGCAGACTCCTTATTGATCAAGAAGCCCAATGTGGGGCTCGATCTCAGGACCCCAGGATCATGACCTGAGCCAAGGCAGATGCTTAACTGACTGATCCACACAGGCGCCCCTCTTTCATTCCTTTATGATGAGGAATTGGCTTGCACAGTTATGGAGGGTAAGTCCCATAATTTTCTGTCTGTAAGCTGGAACTGTGGTGTAATGCAGTTCCTGTCTGAAGGCTTAAGAACTAGGAAAGCTGATGGTGTACATTCCAATCCAAAGGCAGGAGAAAATGAGGTGAGATGTTCCAACTCAAACAATGAAGGAGGAAAAGAGATGTGGATTCCTTCTTCCTCCACCTTTTGTTTTATTTAAGCCCTCAGGGGATTGGATGAGGACTACCCACACAGGGGAAAGGATTCTACTTTACTGATCCACAGATTCGAATGTTATTCTCATCTGGAAACATCCTCACAGACATACCCATCTATAATTTTTAATCTGGGCATTTTGTGATCAGTCAAGTTGCCACAAGAAATTACCCACCACAGGCCCAGGCCATGTCAGCTTGGCACCCTGATGCATCCACTTAAACCATACTTAACCTCCAAAGAAAGACAATAACAAAGTCAGAACTCTGCCAAACATGATACAGTTATTCTTCATACAACCAAAAACACATTAACTCTTTTGCAAAAGAAGAGGTAAAGTCCTTGAGTGATGTTTGATCTCCTCCTTGATATCCTGTAACTTAAATCCTGTAATGTAAAATTAAGAAATACTATGATATAAAGTCTCTACAGCTTATGTTACATGATAAGGCAGTAAAAGAGACAGAAGAAGGAAAACACAAATGCATTCAGAGCAACATAAGGAGGAAATCTCATAACAATTACAGTCCTCATTTCTGTAACTGGTCATGTGGTTGTAGCTGGTATTTATAATTACCCTCTCCCACTACCCATTCTATATTCCTTTGCTTTCAGCAAGCACCTCAGCTGGTTGTAGTTCTTGGTCACCTGAGAGGCTGACCCAAACCTTCATTCTTGAAGGGTTTGGGCCGTTAAGTTGCCTTGCTTGGATTGGGTTGTTGTGCTTTTCTAAAGACCTTACTCACAGAACATGACAATATTAAGAGGTGCCCTAAGAGATCTCCTGTATTCCAGGCATACTCTTCCTTACTTCCATTTCGTAGAGTTCTCCAACTTCCCCTTGGAAGTCAGGATCAGTCATCCTGGCCAACACTGTAACTCTCTTTTTTGCCTGTTGATTTAGAGGCATGAGGAGCCCAAAGTACCCAGCTGGTAGTCTTAACTTCCAGTTCAGTGGAATCATTGTTGTGTCTCCTAGTAGAAACATTTCTTCCTCTGGAACTAACACCTCTAGGCCACCAGCACACAGAATCTTGAGAACAGGAAACAAAAGTTTTGCTAATGGGTCACTAGGGGTGATCATGAGTGATCATCACCACCTCCATTTCCACTTCTTGATTCCTGAACTCATGAATCCTGGCTATGGGAGAAGCAGCATTATATATTAGGAACTGATTCAGAGCATATATAGCCTTCTGGAGAACCTTGCCCCGGCCCTGCAAAGTGCTGCCACCTAGCTGGCACTACAACTGAGTCTTCAAAAGGTCATTCTACTGTTCTATGAAGCCAGCAGCTTTAGGGTGGAGAACACGGTAAGACCAATGAATTCCATGAGCCTGCCATGGCTATTGCAACACTTCTTTTGCTATAAAGTGAGATCCTTGATCAGAAGCAATGTTGTGTGGAATATCATGGTGGTGGAGAAAGCACTCTGTAAGTATGTGGATGGCAGAAGCATCACATGCAGGGAAGCCAAATCCATATCCAGAGTAAGTGTCTATTCCAGTAAGAACAAAATGCTACCCTTCCCATGATGAAAGTGGTCCAATGTAATCAACCTGCTGCCAGGTAGCAAATTGATCACACCGGAGAATGGCTGTATATCAAGAATCAGTGTTGGTCTCTGCTGCTGGCTAACCGGGCACTCAGCAGTGGCCATAGCCAGGTTGGCCTTGGTGAGTGGAGTCTATGTAACTGAGCCCATGCATAATCCCCATCCCTGCCCCACAGCCACTATTCCATGAGCCCCATAGGGCAATGACAGGGGTACCTGAGGAAAGAGGCTAATTAGGATCCACAAAACAGATCATGCTATTGACTTGATTATTAAAATCTTCCTGCTGAGGTCACCCTTTGGAGAGCATCCACATAGGATACAAATATCTTCATGTTTTTTTGTCCATTCAGAGAGGTCTATCAATATAACTCTTCTCCAGATTTGTCATCGATTTTCTTTTTTTCTTTTCTTTTTAATATTTTTATTTATTTATTCATGAGAGACACAGAGACAGAGAGAGGCAGAGACACAGGCAGAGGGAGAAGCAGGCTCCATGCAGGGAGCCCGACGTGGGATTCGATCCCGGGACTCCAGGATCACGCCCTGGGCCGAAGGCGGCACGAAACCGTTGGGCCACCGCGGCTGCCCTGTCATCGATTTTCTAATCCTGTTCTTTCCAACTCCACATTCCCCTTTCATGGTGAATTTTCTGAATTTGAAATCATTGACACTCAGAGGCTCTCGCAGCTGTCAGACAAGGTGGCTACCTTGAAGAAACCCCACACCCCCGCCCCCGTGAGTGGGACCAGGCCTAACCCTGAGGCAGCTCATCCAGGCGCCTCCCATGAATTCAAGCAACAAAAACATTCTGTTTTTCCGAGATAAGAAAACTATCCCCCCTCGCCCTGACTGGGAAAGTCCCTGAATATGGTCGTGTTGACCTTCAAAGAAATCAATCATGTCATAACCCGAATGCTATGCTACTCCCGCGGTTTTTTGCCTTTAAAAGATGCCTGTAATTGCTAATCGGGGCTCTGCCACCTCTGAGGCGGAGAGCCCGTTTGTGCAAACGTCCAATAAACCCTCTTGCTTGTTGCATCTGCCTGTCTGGGGTCTGAGTCTCTGGGGCGTCCACCGGGACGGGTTGGCACCCGTGAGCCAGGGTCCAACAACCTGATGATTAGTGTTTCTACTCAGCCAAATGACTAGCTCTTTCAGGACTTCTGTAGTCAGAAGACAATGAAGTTCTTCCTTAGTGACCACCAGAGGCCTCTGTGGGGAAAGTCTTCCACCTGGGTTAGTCCTACACTGGGATGGCATGGGAGTTCCACGTGGATCCGTGGAGCAGTAAGTGAGGCAAACACCAGGGTGCCTTAAGGTGTAGGCCCCAAACAGGTCTTTTCAGATGCTTAAAAGCGGAGATAAAACAAATAAAAATCCATAGCAAATGGTCAGCAAGATGCATCTTCTGCTGAATGAGGATGAATCTTCCATCCTCTCACCATCTGCTTGGACTGGAGGCAGCTGAATGTTACATGGGTCTGACCTCAGGTGGGGAATTTGTGCAGAGGCCTAAAAATTAAAACAACAAAGAGATGTCATTTGCGTCTATTATCCTGGCAAACATTGGAAAGTTACATGCTACCAAGTTTGGGTGAGACCGTGGGGAAATAGGAATGGTTATGCATGACTTGTGGGGAATATAGACTGTGGAGAAACAATCTGGCAGTCCACAGTCAAACTGCATTTTATACAGCTACATCAGATTTTTGAGAATTGAGATCATTTAGGATATGTTCTCTGAGGAGAACACAACTGTGATAGAAATAAAGAATAAAAAGATACACAAAATGCCCATATGTTTAGAAGTTTAAAAAATTTAACTTCAACACAACTTGTGAGTCAAAGAAGAAATGAAAATGAAATTGAGAAAATATTTTGAACTAAATGAGTATGACAAAACGGTCTATCAAAATGAGTGGGATCACCTAAGGCAGAACTTAAGTGGAAATGTATCATCTTACATGCATATATCAGTAAAGAAGAAAAGGTAAAATTCAGATCACAAAGCAGCCATCTCAAGCATTTCCAAAAATAACAACAAAAGAAACTGTAAAACATAAGGTAGGAAATGATAAAGAGCAGAAAAAAATGAAATAAAAAAACAAGGAAGATCAATTGAGAGATGATCTGAGCCAGAAGTTGGTTTCTTTCTTTTTCTTTCTTTCTTTCTTTCTTTCTTTCTTTCTTTCTTTCTTTTTTAAGATTTTATTTATTCGAGAGAGAGAGAGAGAGGGGGGAAGAGAGAGCATAAGCAGAGGGAGGGTCAGAGGGAGATGAAGAAGCTAATGCCCTCATTGTGGGGCTCGCCATGGGGCTCCAGGCAGGGTTCCGAGCCAGGCTCGATCCCAGGACTCTGAGATCATGATCTAAGCTGAAGTCAGACTTAACTGACTGAGCCACCCAGGTGCCCCAAAAAGTTTGTTCTTTTTTTATTTAAGATATTTATTTATTTATTTATTTATTTATTTATTTATTTATTTAACAGAGAGAAAGAGAGAGAGAGCAGAAGCAGGCTGAGCAGTAGGTAGAGGGAAAGGGAGAAGCAGGCTCTCTGCTGAGTAGGGAACCCGATGCGGGGCTTGACCCCAGAACCCTGGCATGATCTGAGCTGAAGACAGATGCTTAACCGACTGAGCCACCCAGGTGCCCCCAGAAGTTGGTTCTATAAAAAGATTTTCATAATAAATCAACCTCTGGCAACACCAATCAAATAAATAATAGAAAAGGTAAGGTAATCATTATCAGAAATGAAAAGTGGACATCATTAGGTACTAGAGATATCACATAAAGTACACGAATAACATCGTGTCAATAATTTAAACATTTAGATGAAATAGAAAAATTCCTAGGATTTCACACAATCAGCCCAAGACAAGCAAGAGCAAACTAATAGTCTCATAAAGGCAGGTTCATTGAAATGAGGGGACCAAGCACTGAAGGAATAACAGAGCATCTCAACAAAGGAGAAGATGGAAAGAGAGGGATCAGGTGAAATTAAAGTGAGTAAGGGATTTCTTAAAACATTTCACATTTTTCTGAATTTTGTAGTTTCCAAGGAAACAAGAAATCCCTTACTTGAAATCCCTCTGCTCTATACCCAGCCTGGGAATCATGGCTAAGTCTCCAATATCAAAGTAACTGAGGTACTTCAGGTAAGAATGGGAAGTTTTATTCTTACAGACACATTTCCAAGTATAGTTTCTGATAGTCTGTGATTTTATTTTATTTTTTTATTTTTAAAGATTTTATTTATTTATTCATGAGAGACACAGAGAGAGAGAGAGAGAGGCAGAGACACAGGCAGAGGGAGGAGCAGGCTCCATGCAGGGCGCCTGACGTGGGACTCAATCCCAGGACTCCAGGATCATGCCCGGGCTGAAGGCAGTGTTAAACCACTGAGCCACTAGGGCTGCCCTAGTCTGTGATTTTAGAAAACATGTTTTCCAGGTGACTAAGAAAACAACTGTTATTCAAAGAGTGGGCCCTTCATGGCACTTGACGGCTATAGCATATTATAAGGAAAAATATCTTTTGTTAACTTTGAAGTGAGATTTACCTGTGTCACTTCTTGCAGCCTGATGAACAGCAGGGCAGATTTTTACTTCTGAGTTAATTTTACTTTCTCACTAGAAAAATGCAACTTACCCAAATGAATATAACACAAAATAGAAACATGAATGTTTCTATAAATAGTAAAGACATTAAATTTGTGGAAAGAAAAATTTTGACTCAACTTTGCTGGCATGTTTTACCAAGTATTATTATTTTTAAAAGATTTTATTTATTTATTCATGCAAGACACGGGTGGGGGGGGGGTGAGGCAGAGACACAGGCAGAGGGAGAAGCAGGCTCCCTGCAGGGAACCCAATGTGGGATTCAATCCCAGAACTCTGGGATCACAACCTGAGCCAAAGGTGGACGCTCAACCACTGAGCACCCAGGCATCCCTTTACTGAGTATTAAAGGAAGAAATAATGTTAATTTTTATAAAAACTTGCAGGAGATTCAAAGGAAAAGTTACACTTCTCAACTCATTTAAGGAGGGTAGCTTGATCTTAGTACTAATGTACAGCAAGAACACTATAAAAGGAAAGTACAGGCCACGTTCACTCATGAACATAGAAAAAAATCTTAAAATATTAGCAAACAGAATGAAACAATCTATGAAAAGGATAATGATCAAGCTGTGTTTATCCAAGAGATAGAAGGTGGTTTTTGCATCAGAAAAGGAATCGATATAACTTTTCAATTTAACATGATAGAGGAGGAAATCATGTGATCATCTCAATAGTTGCAGAAAATGCACTGAATAAAAATTTGATGGTCATTCATCTTGAAACTCTTAGCAGGGAACCCTGGGTGGCGCAGTGGTTTAGCGCCTGCCTTTGGCCCAGGGCGCGATCCTGGAGACCCGGGATCGAATCCCACGTCGGGCTCCCGGTGCATGGAGCCTGCTTCTCCCTCTGCCTATGTCTCCGCCTCTCTCTCTCTCTCTGATGACTATCGTAAATAAATAAAAATTTTAAAAAATGTTATATATATAAAAAAAAGAAACTCTTAGCAAACCAGGGGCACCTGGGTGGCTCAGTTGAGCTCTGCTTGAGGGAGGGGAGCAAGGGAGGAGAGGTCTGCGCTCAGTGGGAGAGTCTGCTTGAAGATTCTCTTTCCTTCTACCCCTCCCACCTCTCTCTCTCAAAAGTAAGTCAGTCAATCTAAAACAAAAACCAAAACCATCTTAGCAAACCAGGAACAGATGGAAACTTAAGCTGATAAAGGGTATCTGTTTAAAAGCCTGACAGCAATTATACTTAGAGCCAAAATGTTGAAGACTTTTTTTTTAAAAGCAAAAACACAGCAAAGATGCCTGTTATCACCATTTCTTTCAACACTGTAACCCATATTCAGCAGTGCATTAGGACAAGTAAACAAAATTAAAGTTATAAGAATTGAAAAGGAAAAAGAAATAAAACTGCCACTATCCAAAAGGATAATGAAAAAAATACCTACAGATACATTATTATAATTAACAGGAAAGTTTATCAGGGGCCCTGAGTACAAAATCAGTATTTTTTAAAAATCAAGGATTGAAAAATTAATTCTATTTCTATATTCCAGCAAGAAAAAAATTGAAGATAAAATATCTTACAGTAACAGGGAAAAAATCGAATTAATAGAGAATAAAACTAAGAAAAGATGTGCATGATCTCTATGTAGAAAACTTTATTGAGAAAAATTAAAGATCTAAGTAGAAAGAGAGATACATAGATTGGAAACCCTAATACTGTAAAGATGTACTTTCTCTCCATACGTTTATTTATAGAGTTAATGCAATCCCAGTCAAAATCCCAACAAATTGTTATTGTTTTGTTTGCTTTCATGTGTATGTACCTTGCAGAAGCTATTTTAAAAATTCATTTGGAAAAGTGAAAGGACAAGAATAGCAAAGACATATCCTTGAAGAAGAATATAAGAGTAAGGCAGAAATAAAGTTATTAAGATTTTTTTATAAAGTTAGAACAAGTAAAATATTGTGATACTGGCCAAGGTTAGACTCATAGACCAATGGTGTATTAGCATCCAGTGAGAAGAGAGAAAGAACACAGTAATGTGAACAGAGCACATTTAATATGACTATTATTAACAGTTACAGGAAATTAACTAGAAGGAAATGAAAGAGTAGGCTAAAGGAAACCCTAGAGCTGAGGAAGGGTAGTCGAGGAAGGAATTAACTTTCAGGAGAGTAAATCCTCTCCACAGTTAGGAGACTCACTGAAGAGGGTGTGGTGGCAGCCTGTTGGTTGGCGGACAAGTTGGCTGGGTTGTCCCAAACCAGAGCTTGTGCATGGTCCCTGGGCAGAGGCTAGCTGGAGTGCTGGAGAAAGCTCTGAGAAGCTGCCTACTAGGGGTGCTGTTAAACTAACTAGGAAACCATAACCAGGAAGTCACCAGGAAGCAAGCTGGGGTACCTGCAGGACTCATGCTTGGGAAGTCTGCCGGGTTATCTTAGGAACCCTTCTAGGAGCTGCCTGTGTGGGGTTAGGAACTTTTCTAGGAGCTACCTGTGTGGGGTTCCACTGAATGCACCTGCTGGGTGGGCTCCACCGGTGGGGCTGTAACAGCACTCCAATGGGTCTGCAGGGCTAACTTGCTTCAAGCTTATGCACCTGCTGCTTGACCTAAGTCTCTCAGTCTGTTGCAGAACTAACTTTCCTTGAGATTTGCAGACCACTGGCCTTGAGAAGTGAAGGACCAAACTTTCCCAGAAGATAAGGCCTGACCACATTCAAAAGCAGCTGCTGCCCATGGCCAAAGTCTGTTCAGGGTCCTGTTCACAGCCAACTAACCACCCAGGCACCTGTTTTTCCACCCCTTTCCATGCCTTCCCCTTTACAACCCTCCGGCTTCCCCTGGACAGGAAAAATGGTCTTTGAGATGTTAGCCCACCGTCTTCCTAGGTTGCCAGCTTCCTGATTAAAACAATCTCTCCCTTTGCACCAGCACTTGTCTCTCAAGTATTGATTTTTGAGTGGTGAGCAGCTGAACCTGAGTTCAGAACCTGTTCTCTGTCTGGTAACAGTCACACACCAGGGCAGCAGTGCAGGAGGGAGAAAAAGGAAAGCACGTCTGGAGCAGAAGAGAAGCCCTATCCTCCTCCAGTGCCTGTCCTGCACCCACTACTGACAAAGATTAACTACAAATCAGCTAGCGAGGGAGAAACGTTCCCATATTTCAAGCCAGCAATGAAGGATGGATTTGCAACTGAGAGTCAATAAATTGGAAAGCAGCAAAAACAGAATAGGATAAAGAACCCCTGGTGCACCTGGGTGGCTCAGTGGTTGAGCATCTGCCTTTGGCTCAGGGTGTGATCCCAGGGTCCAGGATTGAGTCCCACATTCCTAAGGGGGACCTGCTTCTCCCTCTTCCTATGTCTCTGCCTCTGTGTGTGTGTGTGTGTGTGTGTGTGTGTGTCTCATGGAAAAATAAAGTCTTAAAAAAAAAAGACCCCCTCGGAGTCTCCCAAATATATACAGGAAGTTGATTGATGTCACAGGTTGTCTTGCAAGCCAGTAGGGGAAAGAGAATCTTTTCAATAAATGCCACTGGGACAAATATCCATATCCATATTTTTATTTTTTTTTTAAGTAGGCGTGGAGCCCAACGCAGGGCTTGAACTCATGATCCTGAGCTCAAGACCTGAACTGAGATCAAGAGTTAGACACTTACATGACTGAGCCCCATATCTGTATTTTTAAAAAAAGAAAAAGGGAAACTTTAAAAAAAGATTTTATTTATTTATTCATGAGAGACACAGAGAGAGGGGCAGAGAGACAGGCAGAGAGAGAAGCAGGCTCCATGCAGGGAGCCCGACACGGGACTCGATCCTGGGACTCCAGGATCACGCCCTGGGCCGAAGGGAGGCACTCAACTGCTGAGCCACCCAGGTATCCCAAGAAGAGAAACTTGATCACTACTTCTCATCTCACGTAAAATCAATTCCAACTGGTTGTAGATTTAATATAAAAAGCAAAACCAAAAAGATTTTAGAATGTCATAGAGGATATTTTCATGACTTCAGTCTAGAGAAAGTTTTCTTATTTCAAGTTTTTATTTAAATTCTAGTTAGTTAATAAATATGGCAAAATCGGTTTCAGGGATAGAATTTAGTGATTCATCACTTACATGTAACACCCAGTGCTCATCACAAGTGCCTTCCTCAATACTCGTCACTCACCTAGCCCATCCCTCCACACCTCCTACCATCAATCCTGTTTGTTCTCTGTCATTGAGAGTCTCTTATGGTTTCTTTCCCTCTCTCTCTCTCTTTTTCCCCTTCCCCTATGTTCATCTGTTCTTTTTCTTAAGTTCCACATGTAAGTGAAATCATATGGTATTTGTCTTTCTCTGACTGGTTTATTTTACTTTAGCATAAAATACTCTAGTTTCAACCACGTTATTGCAAATGGGAAGATTTCACTCTTTTTGATGGCTGAGTAATATTCCATTATATATATTTCCATTATATATGTATGTGTGTGTGTATATATATATATATGTATATATATACACATATATATAGATGCCACATCATCTTTAACCATTTATCAGCTGATGGGCATTTTGGCTCTTTCCATAATTTGTTATTTTTGATAATGCTGCCATAAGCATCAGGGTTCACGTGCCCCTTCGAATCTGTATTTCTGTATCCTTTGGATAAATACTTAGTAGTGAAATAGCTGAGTGGTAGGGTAGTTCTATTTTTAACTTTTTGAGGAACCTCCACACTGTTTCCTTGAGTGGCTATACCAGTTTGCATTCCCACCAACAGTAGAAAAGGGTTCCCCTTTAGAGAAAGATTATTTAAAAGAGAACACAAAAATGCTAATTATAAAGAAGTTTGATAAGTTTAACGATAATAAATTTTAAATTTCTGTTTAACAGAAGATACTGTTAAGAAAATAAAAAGGCAAACCACAGATGGGGGCATATATTTGGAAGCAGGATATATAGAAATAACTCCTATAAATAAATGTCAAGAATAATTGGTCTGGTAGAAAGATCTACTAAATACACAAATAACTTCCTCACACACAAAAATGGAATGCAAATATCCAATAAACATGTTAGAAGCATGCAGCTTCATTACTACTCAGGGAAATGCAAATAAGAACCAAAAAGGAGACACTGCTATGTATCCACCAAACTGGCAAACATTGAATTGTTTGGCAACACTGAGTTGTTTCTTATAAGGATGAGGAGCAATTGGAACACCCATCTACTATTGGTGAGAGAGTGAGAGAGTGAGTTGGGGGCAATTCTTTGGAAAACAATTGGTTGTAATAGAATGAATTTGAGAAAATGCATAGTTTCTGATGCGACAAGCCCCCAAATGAATACTTTTACATGTGTACAAGAGAAGGTACGGAAATGTTCATAGGAACATCATTCAAAATAGCCCAAATCTGGAAACAACCTAGTTGTCCATCAGTATACACTAGGATGACGGGAAAAGTATGATGTATTCATACAGTTCGATATAAATGTAAATGGACAGTACACAGCTACATTCAACAGTTTGGATGGACTTCAAAGCATACTGGTGAGTGAAAGCATACAAATGACTTGAAAATATTTATATAAAGTTCAGCATATAACTAAAAGCAAAGTAATGATGACAACAAAAATCAACTTACTGGATCCCTTTTCCTAAGGGAGGGAATTATGGCTGGAAAAGGCATATCTTGATCTGTGTGGGGCTCACATGGTTTATAACACACATGGTTAATGCTTTATAACAAATCATTACCTTTGCATATTTATGTTTTAGGCACTTTTCTTCCTGTACTGTATTTTGCAACAGGTTATTTAAAATTAAAATTAAAATGTACCTAGGTAGGGACACCGGGTGGTTCAGCGGTTGAGCGTCTGCCTTCAGCTCAGGGTGGGATCCCAGGGTCCAGGGATCGAGTCCTGAGTCCCGCATCAGGCCCCCTTTGGGGAACCTGCTTCTGCCTCTGCCAATGTCTCTGCCTCTCTCTCTGTGTCTCTCATGAATAAATAAATAAAATCATATATATATATACTTAAGTATTATGAGTATACTGGCAAATTATATGTCAAGTTTGTACATTGGAAGGATTAGAAATAAGAAGTTACATCAGACAGTGAAAAAATTGAAGAAATACAGAAAAATCTCAGAAGCAGGCATACACCACCCCCCACCCCCACCCCCCTTAAAGAGAACGCAGACATTCTCTCAGGCTCCTGAATGTACTCTGTCACATGAGAAGTTGTCCCAGTGCCATAAACTGGAGCTGGAGCTGGAGCTGGCTTCTTAGACAAACTCTCCTTAGAGGAATTCACTGATTGGGGCTGCACGGTCAACTGAGAGGAAGGACATAGGTTCCAAAAATGTAGACCAGCACTTTCTCCTTTAAGGGCCTCAGTTTCCCTGTGAATATACTGTGGAGACTGGATTACATGATCCCTGGAATAGCAACTGAATGAAACACAGAGGTGCAGAGTGTCTGAGTTGGGGGCGGCAGAAAGGAAGTAAGAAATGGGTAAGGGATGGTGATGGGTCACACCCTGGTGCAGAGGTGGAGAGATCGGTCTTGGAAAGGGCAAGATCTTGCCCACCTGTTTACAGGACATCAAGAGTAGGACAGAACCAGAGCCACAGTGCCAGGTGCCCCTTTTTCCTGACGCCACCAGCCTATCTGACGTGGGGAAGCTGAGGAGCTTGTTGTTGTCTAAGGCATGGTCCTGAGGAGGAGGAGGCTGCCAAGTTCCCAAGAGGTCAGATCCAAGATTTCAGGAGGAATCCAAGCCCCATTTTGTGGGAGCAGCACTTACTTTGGGGAGAGGATATCCCGACTGCCCTGTCCTTCTCTGTCCCACCCCACCCTGGCACTACCTGACCATTGCTTTATCTGTCCCCTTCTCTCTTGGCGAGGATCTGTAGATGTTTCAGTGCAGTCCTAATGAACTCACAGAGGTTCTAGGTAGGTGCTAACAGATTGTTTCCATCAAGCGTGGATCCCTGCCCTTGGAAGTCTGACTCCTCTTTCCCACCATATGTCTGAGAAGCTATAAATTCATGCCCATGTGGGGGTTTTTACTTATGCCTATACGTGTGTTTCTATGTACCTGTTGTGTCTTTGTGGCATACCTACTTGTCACCCCAGGGGTGGCCCCCAGGCCAGCAGCACCAGCATACCTGAGAGCTTAAGAAATATGGCAGCTCAGTCCCCATCCAAGACACACTGACTCAGAATCTGCATTTTATGGTTTTTGTGCATATTAGTATTCGACAAGCCTGGCATTCCTGTTTGTAGATGCCCAGGAGAGCATATGTTTCATGTGGGTGAGAAGGTCAGTACCTAGAGGTTGGGTGCAATTGTATTACACATCTGTACATTTACAGGCACACTTGTGGGCCTCTGTACGTAAGTGTTATGTGTCTCTTGTTCAAAGGTGGGCAGTGTTTCCTGAGGGCTGACTATGTGCCAAGCACCCTGTAAGTTCCTAACATGATCATTTATATCCTCTGCCTCTTTTGATTTTCATAAAGGCCTTACAGGTAGCAGAGAGCGGGAATGATTTGTGTTGAAAGCCTTAAAAACATCCAAAGGCTTTGACCCAGTATATTCTACTTCTAGACATCTGTCCCAGCAGAAATATCTGAAATAAAGAAAAAATGATTTATGTACAAAGATTTACATATGCATGTAATCCACAATAGAAACCAAGAACTGGGAACAACTGGTTTGCCCAGTGGAGTTACAGAAATGATGACATAACCTTGAAATGAGCAACAACGTGGCCATTAGCTGAGTTTAGCTGAACCATACTTTCCTGTCCATGCCAAGTGCATGCTGTGCAAATGGTTCATAGAGCAAATCAACATGCTGTCACGAATATCAAGATATTTATGAAGTTTGTATAACACTGGGATATTGTAATGCAAACCAAAATGTATATCAGAGGTACCTGGCTGGTTCAGTCTGTTAAGCATACGATTCTTGATTTTGGCTCAGGTCATGATCTCAGGTTCATGAGACTGTGCTCCCCCCTCATTGGGCTCATGCGCTGGGTGTGGAACCTGCTTGAGATACTCTTTCTCTCCCTCTACCCTTCCCTCTAAAAAAATTTAAAGAAATATTTGAAATAGTGTATCAAGTGTAATCGCAATCAAGGAAAAAAACTTGCTTGAATCAGAAAGAACAAGCCATGCCTTCCCACCAGCCAGGAAGCAGAGAGGAGGCAGGTGAGCTGCCAGTCTGTACACATAGTCCTGTGAAAGCCTTGGCTTGTTTTCTGTCTTAACTATTTTCTTTTATTTTTTTTCTTTAAAGATTTTTATTCATTTATTTGACAAAAAGAGAGCACAAGCAGCGGGAGTGCCAGGCAGAGAGAGAAGCTGAGCAGAAGCCCAACAGGTTGCCCCAGGAATGGGGTGTACCCTTGGATGTAGCTGCTCACTTTGGCCAGGGAAATTCCCAGGGAGGGACTCAGCTATGAGCATCAGCAGCCAATCTTCCCAGCGCCTGAAGGCATCGGCACCTCTGTCCTGTGGGAGGATCTGGACAGCACACCACAGCAACCACTAAATCACCTGAAAAACAATAAACTTGAAAATAAAGAAAAAGAATGCAGGGCTTCGGGTTCCACAACTGACTGGCTGTATTGTCTTTTTGGGCCTCAGTTTCCCCATCTGTACCCTAAGAAGGTGTTACTAGACAGACAGTCCCTGACTTTCTAGTTGTGGCTAACTGGGACGCTCATAAGTCACAATCACCAGGCAAGCAGGTGCCCTGAAAGCTGGCCACAGCCCCCGGGGAAGATGAGGCTAAGGCCAGGCCAAGAGGTTGAGGGAGTTCATGGATCTCAGGGAGTTCTTAGAACAAGATGAGGTAGCCTATCCTACTGGGGCTTTCCTTCAAAAGTAATCTATGAATCATTAGTTTGTCATTAGCAGAACAAAGTGGGACATTGAAAGTGGCCTGAACCATCCCTTCATTACACAAATGAGAGGTCATGCCCAATGTCAACACTGAGTCAACAGCCCAGCTGGGGACAACCTCTGTTCCTAAAGCCTGGCCAGGTGATTTCTCAATGCCCCTGCTGCCTGTATCTCGAGAGACTGAGTCAAGGTGTGTTTTAGCTGGAAGAAAGAGATACCCCATCAAGCTAACTTTCACAAAAGATCTATTTGAAAAGAGTCTGGATGAGAGAAGATTTTCTCCATCCTCTTGTTAAGAATGGGAAAAAAGGACCTGGAAAGAAGTGACTTGAGTACAGAGCTGTCAATCAGTGTAGGGCAAGTTCAAAATGTATCCAGAGTGCTGGAGGGCCAGATGCTCTCTTAGCACAATAGGGTCAGAATTAATAGACCGCATGTCTTAAGATCAGATCTCTTCAGATAAATTTTGAGAGACTTTCGGGGAAAAATTAATCTTGTGGTCCAGATATTTGATTTTAGAGGGTCTGGTTGAGAATGAGCTTGAACCAGGGTGGAAGACTGCAACCTTTTCCCCTCATCCACCCCCAAAAGATTGGTTTCTCCCTCCCCTCTTCCAGATCATCACTGCTCCACCACACAGAGTCAAGACCCTGAAATCTGAGTCCCTCACTTCCCCACCAAACAGCAGAAGCATATATGTGAAACTTGCTTGCTATTTAGTGGACTGGGGAGTGTGGATAATGTATTGATACATGGTATTCCTGTAGTGAGGGCTGACACATTCAAGGAAAGAGGGTTTAGTGACGCAGAGAAAGGAATTGCAAAAGAAAGGAAAAGGATTTGAAGAGAAGGAGGGAGATCTGAGGAGGAAGAAACAGTTGGGGAATCCTCCAGAGTTCTGAGGATGATCCAAAGGGATACTCCAAAAGGCCTGGAACCCAAAGCAGGGGCCAGGGACATCACAGTGCAGTCTCAGAGAGCAAGGAGGTGAACACCTGACTCTCCTCCAGCAGCTCTGCATGGCTGCAGATGGAAACGCCTAGGTGAGAATGTTCAGCCCTGGTCAGGGTTTATCGTGCATAAACTTGCATCAGGAACATTCTGCACCTGCAACTGACAATCTGGCCAGAGAGAGCAAAACTGAGGTTTCAGATTCTCCTCACGTCATTCCCCACCCCCAACCTTTCCCAGATATGGACTAGAAACACCTTCATATGGGATCCATGATGAAATGAGGCATCATGAAGCCCTCAAAGGCAGAAAATTGAGCAAGGCCATCCAGTGGGCTGACATTGGACTCCAAACAGTGGTCAGTAACTGTACTACGCAGGTAGTACAAATTCCAAATTTCAGTGCCTTAGTCCCTTGCACATGCATTGCTCGCTCGTGTCATAGTCCCAAGCAAGTGGAGAGGAAAGGCTGTGACCCACTAAGGAATTCAGAATCCTGGGCTCCTTCCTCCAGGTCCTTGACATCCTTTCCATGGCACCAGCAGGTGGTTGAGAGAGTTTTATGGGCCAGGTCCAGAATTGGAACACATCACTCCCGCTCCCATTTCACTGACCAGAGTGTACAACTAGCTACATTCAGTTGAAAAGGGAGGTGAAAAACTCAGCCTAGCCCTGTGCCCAGGGAAAAGTGGACACCATCCATACTGGCGATTGTTAAGGTTAGTTATCTTTAGCGCCATCTGTCACTTGGTACACTATCTTTCCTCTGGACTTTTTCCAGATAAGGATCCTCTTGTTCTCTGCCTGATGGCTTTTCACTTCTTCCTGTCATTCGTGACAGTCGTTGGGCTACTCATTTCACATATTATACCACTCATCCTCAGCTTTATGGAATTGGCACTATTATTCTCCCCATGTTACAGATGACAGAACTGAGGCTCAGTGGGACAAAGCTCCACAAATTTGCCCCAAATTACAGACCCAGTAATTGACAGACACAGAATTAAAAACCATATCTGTTTGGCTCTGAAATGCTCTTTTTTCCATTTCCTAGTTTAGGGGAGAAACCCTACACATGCAGACACGTCATTCTTCACCTCACCCCTCATATCCTAGACTAGATGCAATGAGTCAAGGATGATGGAAATGCAGGGGAAATCTTGTGTATTTATTTATTCACTAACCAGCAGTCATTTAATCTCATGTGCAAAACCCCACGCCAGGTGCCAAGCACACACAGATAAAACAGGCCCAACTTTAGCCCCCTGGAAGTGTCAGTCATGAAGACACACCTTCATCAAGACACTTTCATTTTTCCCAGGCTTGGGAAACAAGGGAATACTCAAACCACACGGACCAACAAGTCTTAATCTTATTGAACTGGCAAGAATACATCTGTGAAGAGAAAATAAAACAGAGCTTTAGCACAAGAACAATCCCAGTGACTCTTACATTCCTCCCACCCAAAAGGTCCTCTTGTCAGTGGGCCCTACATCCCTTGGGATAAGAGTTTTCAATTCGTAATAATCGCGCCTCGGATAAACCTCATTGGCTAGGATACTGCCACTGCGCAAAGCTCCCTTGGGATAAGAGAGAGAATATGGTGCTGGAATAGTCAAAACAGCACTGGTCTTCGATTTAGGAATCAAGAACAAATCCAGGTTGTTCATTGACAGCTTCTGTCTTCATTCTGGTAAAATCTGGGCATTGGGCCTCTCCATCGGGGCATCACACTGGGGTTTCTTGTGGTTCCAGGAAACCCAGCCAATCGAGGTCATGACCATAGCAATACTCTCTCAACACACACAGACCTCTGAGTTTTAAAAGTGTACTTTTACATTTAGTATCTCAGAGGATATGCTTGTGTCCATTTTACAGCTGGGAGCACTGAGGCTAAAAAGATACAGTCAGTTGCTCATAGTCACACAGCCAGTCAGCGGCAGAGGTGGTGTGAAAAGATATAATTCTCACCTCTTTTATCATGGCTCCTTTCTCCTGGCTCATTTTGAGAAGCCTTCCTTCCCAGGACCCAGCACTACCAGTCACAGGTGACCCTGGGGATTGCTTGCTTAGAAAACTGGGGGTGCAAGGTGTTGAGGGGCAGCGGATCTACTTGGGGGGGGTAATGAATGCATAGGGAGATACCAAGTACCCTCCTTCACATGGTATCAGAGGGTTAAGGCTGTAGTAGGATCCTGGGGATGTGGATCTGAGCCAGATCTTACCTTTCACTGGCTTAACACAGGAATTCCCACATACTCCCTTGCAGCACTTGAGACTGTTCAGGCAGTGGCTGTCATTCAGGCATTTGTCTGTGGGGTTGGGCCTCTTGCACTGGTCAGTGACCAGGGGACACTTCCCAGGATTGACCTTAACTGGTGAGAACGGGGTCACAACTCAGAGGCTTGCCCTCCTAGACATCACCCCAGCTCCTACCCCATCTCTACCCCGGTGTGCCAATCACTTCCTCTCTACCTCGGCACCCAAACTGAGGCCAGTGCATGTCCTGTTGGAGTCCCCTTTCCACCGAGGGGGCTGCAACTAGGGTTGCAAGTGTCTGACAGAGTGACTTATTAGCTGAATGAGTGGCTAACTCCTGGACTGACTCGCTGAGCATAGCAGTGAGCCCTGGCTCTGCCTCACCTTCCAGCTCAGTTCCCAGGAGCCCCCACCACTTCTCCCAGATGTGTGTCCTTAAGCTGAAATCTCCCTGGTCCCCTCTTCCAGGGCTTTGTTTCCTCACCAGGCTTTGACGGGTCTACAGGATCCACACATTTGATGCCACAATATTCACGACAGCATTTCTGCTCCTTCGGACAATCCCAGTCACTCTGGCATTGAGGGGGTTCAAACACAAGGCACATCACACGAGGTGTGAAGGGGCAGGCTCCGTGTTTAGCTTTCTCTAAAGAGTAAGAAGAAAGGAGGAAGAGGGAGCTGATTCTGAGTCATGACCACAATCTCAGACAAGGAACTGGCTTGGGGGTGGAGGTGGAGAAACCTAACCCGGGAAACCGACCCCAAAGGAAAAGAGAGTGTTACTAGGATTCCTGTTTGAAGGCAGGTGTGGGGTTGTGCCAGGCTCAGCCAACCACTCAACCAAGAGGGAGTTGATGGCACAGAAAAGAAGGTATAGAGATGGTGGTGTGCAGGTAAATGTTTTAAAAGAGGCCTTTTTGGCATTTGCCAATTTCCATGGTGTAAAGAAGGCCACCCTGGCTGATTTCAAGCTACCACATGATGTCAACTAGCTTGCAAAAGTCTTAAAAGTGTAGCCTCCTGCTGTTGTGAGCCAGTATAAGCCAGCTCCAGCACACAGCTGGACAGAGCTCATGGTCAGGTGCGCCTTCCCCGGGAGGGGAAGCCAAGAAGGACCCCGGATAGTAGGAGAGGCAGCTCATCAGAGCCTGAAGGAAAGATTGCAGATCCACTGAGAGTAAATTGACCATTAAAAAGGAAACAGTAAGAGAAGAGAACATTTTGGAAAATTAAACAGAGAGCAAAATAATGCGACAGAGCAAAAGAGCAAACAGTAGAGAAGTTGCTGTAGAGAGGGAACAATAAGCAATACAGGGGCTGGGGTCACCGGGTCCATCTGGTGGAAGATGGGTCTCTGGATGCTTCAGAACCTCTTAGCTGAAATCCTCAGAGGGACACATGAAATTAGGGTCCTTGAGCCAGACCACTGGAGAGGTGGCTTCAAGGTCAGCTTCTGGACTAAGAGGAAGAAGCTACTGCCAAGCTGAACTTTCACGGACCCTGGCACCTGGATACCACCTGAGAGACTCCAACTCACCTTTGCTAGCACCTTCCACAGTCCAGGTCATGAGGATTTCCAGGGCAAGGAGCATCATGAGGGGGATGAGGCTGCCGGGTTTCATAGTGACGGTCCTGGGGCTGTGGTGGCCAGGGCTAGGCTCTCCCTTTATGCCTCCCCCAGAGGGTGTGGTCACCCCAGAAGTGCTCAGGCCCTCCCATCTGCTCTGTCCTAAGCCAGAAATTGGTGTCAGAATATTGGTGGCAGGAGCCCAAGGCCTAGCAAGGGACATGTAGAAATCAGAGGAGCAGGAGGTGTCAGCAGGCTGGTCGGGAAGCCATATGGAAGCACCTGCCTTGGGCCTTTGGCCTGGAGCAGGGGAGGGGTTCAGAGGGGAGGGTACAGGGCAGAACAGGAGGACATTTCAAAGGAATCTCTCTGCTTGCCTTGACTTTCCCTCACACGGTCTTGCTACCGATTCCCTGGGGTCACTCCCTTTCCCAGACTTCACGTGACGCCTCTGTCTGCACCCTCTAGACTTGTTTCCACCTAATACCTGCAGTTCCAGGCACTCTGCCAATCCCACGGGGCTTCTCAAAGAGCCCATTGTCATGACTGGTGAAGAGGGGACAGCAACCCAAACCACGGCTTTGGGCCCCAGTCTTCCCAGCTGTGAGGTGGGGTAGTCATACCTACTTGGGCCACCCAGCAGAATTGGAGGTAAAGAGTGGGGGGGGGGGGGGGTAGAAGGGCATTGCAGGGAGTGAGCACTCTGCTCCTGAGCACCAGGTGGAAGTGAAGTTGATGGGAAGCCCATTTTGAGTCCCTTTCCCTGAGATGAACAGATAGAACTCTTCCCAGCAGTCAACTGGGCAGGTGAGCAAGGAGTGCCGCTTGATGTGCTCAAAAAGTTTTCCCACACCCCAAATTATCCCCACTGTGCTCTCATAACTATAATGAAGGTTCTCATTTACTGAGCATTGGCTATGTGGCAAGCAGTTCATGGGGAACATTTCTAAATATCAAAAGGAAGCCTATTACAGCGTAACCAAGAAATAAAATGCAAGGGATAGAGAAGCCAGAATGTAGGGGAGGAAAGAAGGGAGCCCCCACGATGGTGTGACAAAAGATCCCGGTGACAGCTGAGTGCGGGAAACACAGGGCCACCAGTCCAGACTGGAAAGGGTCAGAGGCCTCCAGGAAATTCATCTTTGGGAGGTGAAGTGAATAGCATTTGGCGCATATGAACACAGAGAGGAGATTTTGGCAACCAGTGAAGAGTTTGTGGTTGAAAAGTGTTATGTGCCTACAAAACCAAGCAAACACAAACTTGACAATTTTTCATGTCAAAGAAAATAAGAAGTTGTGCCAGAAAGGAAAAGTGGTTGGTTTACTATCTACTTCAGCTGTGACGAGTGTTCACATAGTCACAGTAATGTAAACAACAGTGCTGAGCTCATCAGATTGTCACATAACTCTCTCTCTCTCTCAAATAAATAAACACATTTAAAAAAAAAATGGGGTGCCTGGGTGACTCAGTCTCTTGATTTTGGCTCAGGTCATGATCTCAGGGTCCTGGGACTGAGCCTCACATTGGGCTCCCTGGTCAGTTGGGAGTCTGCTTCTCGCTCTCTCTCTGCCCTTCCCCCTACTTGCTCTCTCTCTCTCAAATAAATAAATAAATCTTAAAAAAAAAAAAAAAAAGCCCTGTCATGTAACTAATGGAAGGAAGGGGATGGAAGGGTGAGTCTGTATATTTTGCATAGGCAGCAGAGCAGTGGTCAAAAATCTCATTTCCAGTCATGGGAAGTCAATAGATTATATCTAAGACTTTGAAGTCATGTGTAATAAAACATGAATATTACTTAGGGACAGGGGAATAAGTGACAATGCCTTATCTAAACTAAAAGTGATTTCCTCTGGGGGCAGGGGGTTGTGGTCAGCACCTGCTGTTTGTCACAACAACCTTTGTGAGATTATGTGACTCTCGAATCTCTCCACATGTATAACTTTGATAAAAATACAGAAAAATATGTAAAAAGAAAGCCCATTTTCTCACTTAGCTTACCACAAAGAGCTACAATCATCCAGGTAAAGCACGAAGTGTTATTCTTCTTTCAGTAGGGCTCCTTTGGACATAAGACTCTCTCTCTGAGTTGGGAGACCCTCCTCTGCTCCCCATCTTGCCCTGTACTTAGTGGTCTCTTGATGAGATCTCATGGTCAGTGCCAGTTTACAAGGATGCTTTTCTGTGAGAAGATAAGGTCCTAAAGAGGAGAGAGACTGTGTGTCTGTTGTCTGTAAAATTCATCCGATTTAGTGTGTGGTTCTGAGTCATGACAAAGGCCTGCAAGTCCTGTAACCACCACCACAAAACCAAGGGAGAGAACGGTTCCTTTGCCCTTTTGAAATTCTCATGCACCCTTTGGAGTCAATCTTGTATTCCAGCATCTTCAACTCTTGGCAACAATTGATGTGTCTTCTGTCCCTATAGTTTTGCCTTTTTTGAGGGTATCATATGAGTGGACTTGAACAGGCCTTAACCGGTTGAATCTGCTGCCTTTTTAAAATGATTTTATTTGAGAGAGAGAGAGAGCGAAAGCATGAATAAAGGAAGGGGCAGAGGAAAAAGCAGGCTCTCTGCTGAGCCAGGAGTCTGATGCTGGGTCTATCCCAGGACCCTGGGATCATGACCTGAGCCAAAGACAGATGCTTAGCCAACTAAGCCACCCAGGTGCCCCTTGAATCTGCCTTATTATGTTTAGCAGAATGTCTATATTCCCAGTTTGTTACTTTCTACAGCTAAGTAATATTGTGTTGGATGTAGGTTGTGGTGTCTACGTGGGGGTGTCTCTCAACCAGATGCAGCCCCCAAATGTGGGGCAAAAATCAGGTGGAAGCCAATGGAGTGGGCAACAAAATTCACCCATGGTGGAACAAAGAAGATAAAAGCGTATTGAATACACTACAAGGGAGCAGCGGGTAGGATAACAGAGGAGAGGCTGTCTGCCATGGGGTAACGGGTGGGGGCTGCTTTTAAAGGAGGGGAAGATGGGATGCCTGGGTGGCTCAGCAGTTGAGCACCTGCCCCTGGCTCAGGGCATGATCCGCAGTCTCAGGATCAAGTCCCACATCAGGCTCCCTGCCTGGAGCCTGCTTCTCCATCTGCCTATATCTCTGTCTTTCTCTTTCTGTGTCTTTCATGAATCAATAAATAAAATCTTTTTAAAAAATAAAGGAGGGGAAGATGAAGAGATATGGCCACATATGGAATCTTCTCTTTTTTAGTAATCGTGCCTGGTTGTAAGTAAGCCCATTGGTTGGTTATGGCCCGCGGATATTTTGAGGTGGGTCGCCTAAGGGGTCTGTCTGGATTCCGTTGCTCAAGCCTGTTTGCCCAAAAGGGGCCTCTGAAGAAATGTCCAATTTGTTTATGCATTCCCCAGTTGAAGGATTCGGCAGTTGCTCTGAGGTTGTGGAAACTTTATTATCAATAAAACTGTTCTAAGTATTGGTATACAGGTTTTTGTGTGCATATGGTTTACACATCTCTTGGGTAGTATCTAAAAGTAGGATTGATAGGTAGTGTGGTAATTATGTTAACTCTAATAAACTGCCAAATTATTTCCAGAGTGGCTGTACCATTTTGCATTTCCACTAGCAGGGGATTCCCACCAGAGCTTTCATTTCTTTGCCTCAGTGGCAGCACTTGGTATTGATGTGTGTGTGTGGGGGGGGGGGGGGGGTTGTTTGTTTGCTTGCTTTTGGGCATCCTAATAAATATGTAGTGTATTTCATTGAACTTTTATCTTATATTTTCCTAAAGACTAATGACAAAGTGACTATTTTCATATGCTTATTTGTCATCTGTGTGTGTTCCTTGGTGAAGTGTCTGTTCAAATCTTTTACCCATTTTTATTGGGTGGTTTGTTTTCTCATTATTGAATCTTAAAGTTCCTTATATATTCTATATACCAATACTTTAACAGATATACATTTGGCCAATAGTTTTCCCCAATTGGTGGCCTGTTCTTATTTTCTTAACTGTTTTTCAAAGAGCAGAAGTTTTTAATTTCTATGAGATACCACTTACCATTTTTCCTTCATCATGTTTTTAGCATTCTATCTGAGAAATCTTTGCATAATTTAAAGTCATGAAAATTTCCTCCTTCTGTTTTTTTTCCTCAAAGTTTTATGGTTTTGATTTTTCCAATTATGTTTGTGATCAATTTTGAGTTAGTTTTTGTAAATGATGTGAAGTATGGATCAAAGTTCCTATTTTTATGTACAGATGTTTAATTGTTCTGGTATCATTTGCTGAAAAGACTTTCTCTGGTGAATTCTCTTTGTGCTTTTGTCAATGGTCAATTGACTGTATGTGCATGAATCTCTTTATGCACTCCCCACTGATCTATGTGTCTGTCTTTTGGCCAATACCACAATGACTTTATTACTGTAGTGTTATGGGCTGAATGTTTGCATTTCCTCAAAATCCATATGTTGAAGCCCTAATCCACATTGTGGTGGTATTAAGAAGTGGGTCCTTTGGGAGATGTTTAGGTCATGAGGGTGAAGACTTCATGAATGGGATTAGTGCTAATATAAGAAGAGATATGAGAGAGATGATCTCTCTCTCTCTCTCTCTCTCTCTCTCTCTCTCTGCCATGTGAGGACACAATAAGAAGGTGTCCATCTCGGGATCCCTGGGTGGCGCAGCGGTTTGGCGCCTGCCTTTGGCCCAGGGCGCGATCCTGGAGACCCGGGATCGAATCCCGCGTCGGGCTCCCAGTGCATGGAGCCTGCTTCTCCCTCCGCTTGTGTCTCTGCCTCTCTCTCTCTCTCTCTGTGACTATCATAAATAAATAAAAATTAAAAAAAAAAAAGAAGGTGTCCATCTGCAAACTGGGAAGAGGGCTCTCACCAGACACCAAATCTGCCAGTGCCATGATTTTGGACTTCCCCGGCTCCAGAACTGAACTGTACGAAATAAATTTCTGTTGTTTAAGCCACCCTGTCTGTGATATTTTCTTATAGCAGCCTGAGCAGATTAAGACCTGAAGCTTTATAGTACATCTTGATTCCAGCCCAAATTGTTTTGGCTGTGGTTTACCATCAGGTTTTATAGCTTACCCTGGCTGTGCTCTGTCTATAATCTCAGGGCACTCACCATCTCAGTACCTGCCGGTGGCATCTAATATAAGCACCTGGGCTACCCTGCCTGAGGATTTTCTCTCAGCCCAAGTCAGGGGAGCCAGGTGCCTCAAGGAGCAGAACCAAGTCAGAGACAGACAGGAGGTGGAGGATAAATACCACATCTTTTCACCCTTGGATGGAAATTCCAAGGCAGGTTCTATACTACATTCCAGAGTTTCCAATAGTTTTGAGCCCCAGTTGCAAGAGACCAGCAATCTTCTAAATTCTGCACCCTTTTTGGCTTCTTTCGGCCCTGTCTCACAAACCTCTTCTCTGAATAGTGCTCCTTTGATCAACTCTCCAAATAAATTACTGGTCCTCAAGTTATTGCCCCAAGGTCTTACTTCCAGGAGCACTCAACCAAAAAAAAATATATATATCCCAGCACCTAGTTCAATGGGGCAATTGTCGTCAGAGCAAAGACAATACCTCTCTATTTAGTCCAGGAACTTGACATGGTACATGTTGAATGAATGAAACAATGAATTATTCATTGAACAAACTAACAAAGAAAGCCAGAAAGAGCCATTAGCCAAGCTTGAATCCTGCCTTCCCAATTCATGGTAGTCCTTGGAAACACAATCCATGTCCAGATTTGTAATGTTCCTTTTCTTATATTTGGAAAAGTTTCTCTGAAATATGCCAGCAATCTCCAAGGGGAAGGGTGTATCCCTCCACCACTTGAGATTGTGACCTGGTGCCAACAAGATGGTGATGGGTATCAGGACAGAAACCTGATGGATGGAGCCAGAAGATAGAGATTGAGAAATGGGGTAGAAATAAGGGAGGGTCACATCAACACGCCCTTCCCTACCGATAATCTAATTGATAGCAATAACTGTCAGATCTCCTCTCACTGGAAATGTGATTTGATTTGAGAAATCAAATCACAGGAAATGAGCCTCACAGCTGATTTCTTCCTGCTGGGGTTTTCCCTACGTGGCTCTTCCTAGATGGGTCTTTTGAAACTTACAGAAGGTTAGAATGCCCTCTCAACATCCCCACTAATCCACTGAATCTGTGGAAATAAACTTGCACAATGCTATGCCATTGAGATTGTGCAATTGCTTTCTCATGCAGCACTAAGTACATAGATATTAATTATATTATGATTAGCTGAGTGCTTGAATATGTGTATATATAGCCTCATAAATAATCATGTATGCAAATCAAAAGAGAACATGTTTTCATACAGAAAATACATGTTTTCTGTAATAGATATATTTTCAAGTAATAGATATTTTTTAAATTTCAATCTGAGATGGATATAGATACAAATATGGATAGAGGTATTTGAAGCCCTTCATAGCCTTTTTCAACCTGGTTCCTCTATGAGAGAATGAAGCCCCAGTGTCTAACAGTTACAAGTGTTATTGGACAGTGGACTGGTTCTCAACTCAGGTCCGACTGCTTGCCACTTGAAAATTGATACTCGAGAGACAAATGATGCTGGGAAAGCAGAGGCTGATTTATAGACGAAGCTGGAAACCTGGGAAGATGGTAGACTAATGTCTCAAAGACCATCTTCCCAGCCCAGGGGAAATTGGAGGGTTTTAAAGTGGAAGGCATGGGAAAAATAAAATAATACCAAATCAGAGAAGGAGACAACTATAAGAGACTCTTAACTCTAGGAAACAAACTGAGAGTCCCTGAGGGGAGGTGGGTAGGGGGATGGGACAATTGGGTGATAGGCATTAAGGAGGGCACATGATGTGATGAGCACTGGGTGTTATATGCAACTGATGAATCACTGAACTCTACCTTGAAACTAATACTACACTATATGTTATTTAATTGAATTTAAATTAAAAAAAGTAAAGAAGTCATCCAAAAAAGGAAGGGGGCTATATGCAGGAGAAGCAGGTGCCCGGGCTGCTTAGTTGTATGTCACCATGACCCTGAACAGATTTGCTGGCATCAGTGAAAGTTGTTTTCAAATATAATCAGGCCTCCTTATCTTCTGGGAAAATCTGGTCCTTTACTCCTCAAAGCCAGTGGTCTGCAAATC
This sequence comes from Vulpes lagopus, assembly GCF_018345385.1. Classification (NCBI taxonomy): domain Eukaryota; kingdom Metazoa; phylum Chordata; class Mammalia; order Carnivora; family Canidae; genus Vulpes; species Vulpes lagopus. The sequence continues at coordinate 15,248,534 of NC_054841.1, forward strand.
TCAAGCAATACTCTGTTAGTTCTGCTACAAAATTACAAAGAGACTTAAAGTCTGACCGTATATTATTGATTAAGTTACAGGCAAGCAGAAACTAATATACCACTGGAAGGAGTACAAATTGACCCATTCAGTTGGCAGAGTTACTTGTTTTCTATAAGAACACCTAACCTTGCCAAAAGGTAAAATCTAGAAGCAATTTGAATTCTAGGTATATAGTTTAGGGGGAAAACCTGCCCAGGGGTATGAGGAGTCATGGTGTCAGAGGGAGTCTTTTTGCTCCCAGCAACTCCCAGGCTCCAGGCCAGACTCTGAATCACAGATCCTGGGTTATGCAGAGAGAAGCATGAGCTTTTATTCATTCTCAAATCAAATCACATTTTCTGTGTCCAGCCTTTTTCTGGGTTCCAGGGATACACTAAGGAGCAGGCATAAAGAAGTATCCATGGTAGGACCAAGGCTTCAGCTTAGAATGCCCAATATTTGGGATTGTGTGGAGAATAGACTCCCTGAACCACTCACAGTGACAATCCTCAGCTTCACCACACTGGCCATCATCTATCTAGAACATTAAGTCAAAGCTTCTACCCAAACTGGGCAGCCCAGGTGGCTCAGACACACTCCCAGGGGAAGCCCCCATAAAGAACCCCCTCCCTCCCCTCATGTCCCTGGGATGCCCACCGAGGTGGAGCTTGCAGGTCAGCCTCCACCCTCAACTGTGGGCAGAGGCTTGAATCCAGGGACTCAAACTCAGCAGGGAAGCATGACCGCCTTCCACAGCCCAGAACCAGGACATCAAAGTCCCAGGTATGAGAAGGAGCACAGGGCAAAGGAAGTCACAGGACTTCACGGTGAAGTCTATGTGACTCTGAGGGCACTGGGGGCCCCGCCACTCACACCTTGGCATGGGGCTGTGGCCCCACTGGAGCTGTCACAGGCAAACCAGGGGGCTGAGGTAGGGACCCCCAGGGCTGAGGGGATCTCCCCCTCCTGCTGACAGCCTGAGGCCCCTGGGAGCAGAGCCTATGGGTCTGACTACTCCTTACAGACATGTTCAAACACTGTTCTAAATGCTGTTGCCAGATAAAATATAAGACTCAATTAAATTTGGGGCGCCCAGGTGGCTCAGTTGGTTAAATGTCTGCCTTTGGCTCCGATCATGACCCTGGGGTCCTGGGATAGAGCCCTTGCATGGGGAATCCCTGCTCAGTGGGGAGTGTGCTTCTCCCTCTCCCTCTGTCTCTTCCCTGCTCGTACTCTGTCTCTCTTTCTCTCCCTCAAATAAGTAAAGATTTTTTTTAATTTTTATTTATTTATGATAGTCACAGAGAGAGAGAGAGAGAGAGGCAGAGACACAGACAGAGGGAAAAGCAGGCTCCATGCACCAGGAGCCCGACGTGGGATTCGATCCCCGGTCTGCAGGATCACGCCCTGGGTCAAAGGCAGGCGCCAAACCGCTGCGCCACCCAGGGATCCCTCTCTCAAATAAGTAAATAAAATATAAGACTCAGTTAAATTTGAATTTCAGATAAATACCAAATAATTTTTTTAGTATATGTATATCCCAAATATGAGAAAAAATTCATTTTTTAATCAAAATACTGGTTATCTGATGAACTGAAGCTCAAATTTTGCTGGTCAGCCTATATTTTATTTGCTAACTGTAGCAATCCTAGCCCTAAAACCATCCTTCCTGAGTTCCTCAGTCCCCCAATTCTGAGCATTTCTGTGATTCTATAGGGCACACTGTTTATTTTTTATCAGTGTATCACATCATTATTTTTTTATTTTTTCCCCTTTGTGAGTTTTCTACCATTCCTTTCCTTCTTCATGTGTTGTTAGAAGTGTTAACAACCTGGATAGCTCAGTGGTTAAGCATCTGCCTTCAAAACAGGTCATGATCCCGGGGTCCCCAGATGGAGCCTTGTGTTGGGTTTCCTGCTCAGCGGGGAGTCTGCTTCTCCCTATCCCTCTGCCCCTCTTCCCCACTCATGCTCTCTCTCTCTAATTCACTTTTTCTCAAATGTATAAACAAAATTGTAAAAAAAAAAAAGAAAAGTGTTAACAACAATAGTATTAGAAGTTAAAAGAAACCCTCCAGGGTGGGCATCTGTCTTTTGTCCTCTATGTGAATGTAAGTGATTTCAGAAAGAAGAGGACAGAATAGTTTCATTTGCAATTCTGACATCAGAAACTTATTTTAAAAACAACAAGCCACTAAAAGCAAAATATAGGCCTCCTTAGACAAGACCACATTCATTTTTGTCTTCCCCTCCCAGAGGAATCGCCAACTACAGAATACCAGCAGGGCTGAGGGATTTGAGAAATTCAAAACCTATAAAGAAGTAATCAATTTTCTATTTGCCTCCAGTGAATTCTATTATAAAAGTTTCCATAATTTGAGCACCTGGCTGGCTCAGTCTATAGAGCATGAGACTCTTGATTTGGGGGTCATGAGTTCAAGCCCCATGAGTTGGGTGTAGAGCTTCCTTTAAAAAAAAAAAAGAGGCAAACCAAGAAACAGACTCTTAACTATAGAGAACAAACTAATGGTTACCAGAGGGGAGGTGGGTGGGGGATGGGTGAAAGAGGGAGTGGGGATTAAGGAGTGCACTTGTGATGAGAACTGAGCATTGTTTGGAAGTGTTGAATCACTATACTGTGCACCTGAAACTAATATTACACTGTACATTAACTAACTGGAATTTAAATAAAAACTTTAAAAAAAAGTTTCCATAATCAACTAGGAGACTTTGGGCAGATCCTCTGGGCATAAGACATACACACCAGGTTTGATCTGGAGGGAAGAAGGAAAATGCAGAAAACTAGTATTACTGAAGGCCTCTTGGAGCCAATTACATAATTTGTGGGGCTCAGGGCAAAACATAAATGCAAGATCCTTTGTGCAAAAACCATTAAGGGGCAGCCCAGGTGGCTCAGTGGTTTAGTGCCTCCTTCAGCCCAGGGCGTGATCCTGGAGCTGCGGGATCAAGTTCCACATCAGGCTCCCTGCATGGAGCCTGCTTCTCCCTCTGCCTGTGTCTCTGCCTCTCTCTCTCTCTCTCTCTCATGAATAAATAAAATCTTAAAAAAAAGAAAATATTAAGGATTTTAAGATGGCGGCAGCAGAGTATTATTCCAGTGTGACTGTTCAGGTTCCCAACCCATGAAGCTGGCCCACCTTCTGGAAAATCCCAGTTCTACAACTAACGATCTCCATGATGCTGGAAAAATCACTTAGCCTTTTAAAATAGTCTCCTCTTGTCTGAAAGGAGGGGTTTACCTTCATCACTTGGTAGAGTTGTCCTGACATAAAAAGTTGTCAGTGGGTAGCGGGTGTTATTTTTATTGCCATTGGGGTCCTGCATACGTCACCCCAGCAGGTGCTGCTGGACTCCATTTGGAGCCTCAGGCCATTGAATCTGCACTGCACTTGTTCTGGCCCTTTCACTACCTGCCTGGTCTTGGATCTGTTTGTCTCTGCTCCAATTGGCACATGCCCTCTTTGCCTTGGATAAAAGTCCCCTCCTCACCCAGGCCCATCAACCCACTTATGGCTGTCCCCAGGGCCACCTGACCTTGCCCAGGTATTATCATTTTATATCATGCTATTTAAAAAGACTATTTGTTTTTTAAAAGGCAATTATGTCTATTCAGAGATAGGACAAGTAGAAAATTCTTCCTTTGGCTCAAGATCTGAGCAGACATGGAGGTTCCAGGAAAGAAATCTAGACCAGTGTCACAGAGAGATTTGGAAAGAGTGGAAAAAACAGGGGGTCTGATAGATAAAATTCTTCCAACAACACTATATGTTAACTACACTGGAATTAAGATTAAATTAAATTAAAAATATAAATAAATAAATAAATAAAATTATTCCCGTAATCGGAGGGAGACAGCTGTGCTCCCAAGAACTCCTCCCATCCTCACAGCCTAATTCCCATCACCACAAGAGCTTCTCAGCCAGCTTCTTCCTTGCTTGAGTTTTAGAGGTTTTGACAACGCTGAATTCCATCCCTGGCAGTGTCAAAATTCTCTGCTGAAATGAGAACTACAATCTGTCCCCAGGGGAGTGGCCCTGGAATGTGGGAAGGGTAGCAGAAAGCATGAACATCTGGAGAAGAGGTAGGGGAGGAAGGGGAGCACAGCCAGCTCCCAGGGCCCTACAACCCTAAATGTGGACACCCTGTGAAGGTGCCTGCAGCAACACTGGGAGGTTGTAACCAGTGGGAAAGTATGAGAGAAAATAAAACTTGCCAACTGTTTCATTACAGATACTTGATATTAATATTCTAATGTATTTATCCCAGCTTTTGTCCTGTGGTTATTTTACAAAATTGGAACTATACTGTCTAGAATACCTCAAATTAGTTCATTTTTATTAACATAGCAATACATGTACACAGCTTGAAGATTAAAATAGTACTTGTTTCTTAAAAAAATATCAGTGGAAAAAAAAAGTATCAGTGGGTCACCTGGGTGGCTCAGTTGGTTAAGAGTCCAACTCTTGATCTCAGCTTGAGTCTTGATCTCAGGGTCATAAGTTCAAGCCCGAAGTTGGGCTCCATGCTGGGCGTGGAGTCTGCATAGAAACAAAACAAAACAAAACAAAACAACCAGCAGTACATTTAGGCCTCCCTCTAGAGTGTGCCAGTTCCCAACCTCTACCTCACTGCCTTTCTGCTCCCCCACAAGTAAATGCTGTCAACTCTTCTAGCTATTCTTTTTGTGACATTTACTTTCATATTTTATAATTGTATGCATATCCTGCCAATTTTTACTTCTTCAGATGTAGATCTTATCTGCTCACTTCCTGTTATGGATTTTCACTCTTCTAAAGATCTCTATACCCTCCCAAAATAAATATATCACAATTTTGGTAAAATCCATATTCAAGGATAACACTATTACAACTCAGTTTAATGTCACTGCTGAGTCGAGTTATATGCCATGATTACATTGCATTTATAGTTTTTGTTTTTTCCTGAGATGAATTGCCTTATTTCATTTTTCTTCCCCTTAAAGAAAAACATGCTAAGTCTGTCACTCTCCAATAATTCTGTAAAATGCTTCTGACCAAGACAGTGAAAATGTAGAAGAACTAAACAAAATAATTAATACAGTACTTTTATGGATACATGTTGAATTTTGGACACCATTAACAGAAACTATAGTGTTTCTCAAGCAGTGGAACATTAATAAGTATTCATGATATATCAGATCTCAGGGAAATCCCCAATATGTTCTCATAGAGTAGAGACAACAGAAACGATATTCTCTAGTAGCCATGCAATGTGATGAGGGATCAAAAATAATTTTTAAACTGTCTTTCTTCCCAGAAATTTAGAAACTCTTTGTAAAACAACTATCAGGTCAAAGAGGAAATAAAAACTAGAATCACAGAATTTCTAAAAAATTACCGATAGTGATATGTTGCATGTAAGACTCTAAATGGGGCAGCCCGGGTGGCTCAGCAGTTAAGCGCCGCTTTCAGCCCAGGGTGTGACCCTGGAGACCCAGGATCGAGTCCTACGTCAGGCTTCCTGCATGGAACCTGCTTCTCCCTCTGTCTGTGTCTCTGCCTCTCTCTCTGTATGTCTCTCATGAACAAATAAATAAAATCTTAAAAAAAAAATAAGACTAAATGGGGGCACCTGAGTGATTCAGTGGTTGAGCTTCTGTCTTTGGCTCAGGGCATGCTCCTGAGGTCTGAGGATCGAGCCCCACATCAGGCTCCCAGCCTCTCCCTCTGCCTGTGTCTCTCATGAATAAATAAAATATTTAAGAGAGAGAGAGAGAGAGATACTCTAAATGATGTGAATTAAGCAGTAATCAGGAGAAAAATCCATAGTTTTAAATATAAATAGCAAAAAAAAAAAAAATTCAAAGGGTGTAAATAAACACAGAGCTCAAAAAGCACAGAAGAAACACAAAGGTAAACCAAAGTAAAACAAGTAAAAAACATTAATAAAGATAAAAGCAGAAAATAACAAGTTAGGAACCTCAAAAGTAGAGTTGAACTAATAAATAAAATGATGTCTTCAGAAAAAGACCTATAAAAAATAAACAAATGGCTTGCTAATCTAATCAATAAAAGTAAGAAAGCACAAATATGCAATATAGGACATAGGAAGGAGAAATAGCTTTCCAACAGGGGAAATTTCTAATATTACAAGAAATTTATTTGCACAGAACTATGCAAATAGATATAAAATTTTGGGTTAAATAATTTCCTAAGAAAGTGCCATTTACCAAATCTTCCTCCAATAGAGATAGAAAGTGAAAGTAGATAGATTTCCCTAGAAGAAATAGAGACCATTGAAAAAACCACCCCCTCTGGTTCCTCAGAGACTGCTCTCAAGCCTTCAAAGATATGACACATTAAGTCCACTGTCACTTAAACTACCATTCCAAAGTACAGAAAAAAAGAATTTTCCCAGGTCTTTTTATAAAGTAAGCATAAAATTGACACCCAAGCCTGGCAAAAGTTACATAAAAGGAGAAAACCGCACATCAATTTCACTAATAAATACCAATTCAAAAATCCAAAATAAAATATGAGAAAACAGAATAGAATTGCATATTTAAAAAGTAAGACAGCATGACCAAATGAGGGTTTTTTCCCTGAGGAATACAAGATGACAAAACATTAGGAAATCCTTAATATAATGTATATATAAGTATATTTAAGGAGGAAAAAAATGATAGGATTCATTTCATAGATGCTGAAAAGATCTTCCAAAAAGTAAACTCACTCTCATTTATTATTTTTTAAAAATGTACACACATTCGATAAACTAAAAAATTGACCAATACCTTCTTCATGGAGAAACACAAAGCCTCTTCCGTTAAGGTTAAGAAAAAGATATCCACTAACTTCTCTACTACTTCATATTAAATTGGAAGAAGCAGCCAAAAAGGAGAAAACAAATTTTTTTGAAAAAAGGGAAGAAGCGGGGATCCCTGGGTGGCGCAGCGGTTTAGCGCCTGCCTTTGGCCCAGGGCGCGATCCTGGAGACCCGGGATCGAATCCCACGTCGGGCACCTGGTGCATGGAGCCTGCTTCTCCCTCTGCCTGTGTCTCTGCCTCTCTCTCTCTCTCTCTGTGTGACTATCATAAATAAATAAAAAAAAAAGAAAAAAGGGAAGAAGCAGCCAATGTATTATACAAGATTTTAAAAATTAGACACATAAAAATTCGAAATAAATAATTGAAATTATCATTGCAGATGACATGGTAGTGTATCTATCAAAGCTGAAAGATTCCATGCTACACCTAACATAGAGAGGATTTTGTATTAAAATAAAAAAATCATTGCTCTTCTTACATGTAAACAAGAAGTTAGGAGATTTAACATGAGGGAACATTTCGTTTACGGTACAACAAACAATTTAAACACTAGAAATAAGCACCATAAGAAATTACCAAGATTTTAGAACATTTCTGAAATACTCAAAAGTATACTTAAGTTGGAAGATATCCCTTGTCTTTGGATGGAATGATCACAGCAAAATAAAAATGTCAAATTTCTTCATGTTAATTTAACATGACTGCAATAAAAGTACCGGTAAGGTATTTTTTCTCCCCCAGGCTTAGAAGAGTTGATTCTAAACTTCATATGAAAAGAAAACAAGTAAGAATAGCAACAAAATCTCTGAAAAAGAAAAGCATCAAAAAGGACTAGCTTTACATTAAAAGATACCATCATGCTTCTAGAGTTAAAGTAGTGTGGTATTGGTATGTGAATAGACAAATTGAAGGAACAAAATAGAAAGTTCAAGAACAGAGTCAACTACAAACAGAAATATAATGTATGATAAATGTGGCATTTCAAGTCATTGGAGAAATACATACTTTGTAACAAATGATATTAGGAAAGCCATAATAACTTCTTAATGCATAGCAAAAAAGAAAAGAAATTATAGTCAATATCAAGAGACAGGAAAAGTTAGCTAATATCATAGAAAAACAGCTAATCTCCCTCATATGTAAAGAGCTTATTTTTATTTTTTAAAAATATTTTATTTATTTATTTGTGAGAGAGAGTGAGAGAGCACCAGAAGAGGGAGCTGCAGAGGGAAAGGAAGGGGCAGGCTCCCTACTGAGCAGGGAGCCCAATGTGGGGCTTGATTCCAGGACTCCGGGATCATGACCTGAGCCAAAGGCAGATGCCCAAATGACTGAGCCACCCAGGCTCCCTGTAAAGAGCTTTTTAAAATAAAGAAGAAAACTATAAAAAAACTCATAGGAATGTGAGTAAAACACAGGAATAGAAAATTTACAGGAAAAAATTAAAACGGCTCCTGAAATAAGGAAAAAGTAAATATCAATATCTCATATAAGAAAACTACACATTGAAATTATATTCTGATACATTTTCTACCAGACTGACAAAAATCTAAAAATTTAACAACAAACTTCATAGGTACAGTTGTGAAGAAAGAGACCTTCTCAGACATAGCTGGTAGGAATCCAAAACAGTGCTGTCTCTGGGGATGGGAATTTAGCAGTATTTAACCAAATTAGGTATCTACCCTGTCAGGATTCACATTCTAGGAATTTACCTTGAGGACATATGTCAACAGTCATGCTAACATAATTTATGACATTTGTAATAGCAAACGATTGCTTATTAATGCAGGACTAGGAAGTGGGATAAATAAACTTATGACATATCCACACAATATAATATTATAACATCATTTTAAAAAATCAAGTGAAGGTCACTATGAGCTGAGATGAAGTAATCGTCAGTTCCATCATTACGTGCAAACAGTGTATGTAGTAAGTTATCCTTCACATAAGAAACAAATGCAAAGAAGAATGTATATACATAATGAAAATGTAAGAAGGATTAAAAAAAAATAGAATTATTACCTAGGGGCAACCCAGGTGGCTCAGCGGTTCAGCGCTTGCCTTTGGCCCAGGGCGTGATCCTGGAGACCTGGGATCGAGTCCCATGTCGGGCTCCCTGCATGGAGCCTGCTTCTCCCTCTGCCTGTGTCTCTGCCTCTCTCTCTCTCTCTCTCTCTCATGAATGAATAAATAAAATCTTAAAAAAAAAAAAAGAATTCTTACCTATAAGGGTTGGGTGAAAGTGGAGTAAAGAGCATAAGTATGGGAAAAAACTGCTAAAAATATTAACCTTTTATATAAATTTTGATTGTTCACCCCCAGCTTTTTTGAGATGTAATTAACACATAACCTTGTGTAAGTTAAGGTGTACAATGTGATGATTGAATACACGTATATATTGTAAAATGTTTCCCACAATAGGGTTTGTTAACACATCCTTTATCTCAAATAGTTACCATTTTTGTTGGCATTGTTGTAGTGAGAACATTAAAACTCTCCTCTGGTAGCAACCTTCAAGTATATGATACGGTTTTGTGAACTATAGTCACCATGCTGTATAGTGATCCTGAGAAGTTAACTCATCTTTTATTTCCAAACTTAGTTATCTTATGACTGAAAGTTTGTACTCTTTGGCTATCTCCCATTTCCACCATCCCTCTGTCTTGGCAACAACCGTTCTAATCTCTGTTTCTATGAATTTGATGTTTTCAGATTCCATACATGAGTGAGATTGGACAGTATTTGTCTTCATCTGATTTATTCCACTTAGCTTAATGCCCTCAAGGGCCATCCATGTTATCACAAATGGCAAGATTTCCTTCTCTTTTTTTAATGGCTGAGTAATATTCCATTGTATATGTGTGCCACGTTTTCTTCATCTGTTCATCTCTCAATGGACACTCAAGTGGTTTCCATGCCTTGGCTACAGTGAATAATGCTGCAGTGAACACGGGAAGGCAGATATCTTTTTGAGATAGTGGTTCAATCCCCTTTGGATATATACCCAGAAGTGAGATTGCTGGATCATGTGGTAGGGCTCCCTTTGCTCTACATCTTGCCAGCATTTGTTATCTCTCATTTGTTTTTTGTTTTTGATGATAGCCACTCTATCAGGCATGAGGTGGTAGGTATCTCATTGTGTCTTTGATTTGCCTTTCCATAATGGTTAGTGACGTTGAGTACCTTTTCATGTACCTGTTAGCCATTTCTATGTCTTCTTTGGAAAAATGTCTATTCAAGTAGTCCAGATTATTATTTTAAAGATTTAATTTATTTATTCATGAGAGACACAGAGAGAGAGAGAGGGAGAGAGAAAGGCAGAGAGGGAGAAGCAGGCTCCCTGCAGGGAGCCTGATGCAGTACTCGATCCCAGGACCCCGGGATCATGACCAGAGCCAAAGGCAGAGGCTCAACCACTGAGCTACCCAGGTGCCCCCAGATGATGATGATGATGATGATGATGATGATTTTGCTACTGAGTTACAGGAATTCTTTATATATTTTGGATGTCAACCACTTTGTCAGATATATGGTTTACAAAGATTTCCTCCCATCCTGTAGGTTACTTTTTCATTTTGTTGACTGTTGATTCTGCTGTGCAGAAGTGTTTTAGTTTGATGTAGTCCCAATTGCTGATTTTTGCTTTCATGCTGTTGGCGTTGTATCCAAAAAATCATGGCCAAGACTGACTGAAGGTTTTTCCCTATATTTTGTTCTAGTAGTTTTATGGTTTCAGGTCCTATATTTTTTTTTAATTTTTATTTATTTATGATAGTCACAGAGAGACAAAGAGAGAGGCAGAGACACAGGCAGAGGGAGAAACAGGCTCCATGCAGCGGGAGCCCGATGTGGGATTCGATCCCGGGTCTCCAGGATCGCGCCCTGGGCCAAAGGCAAGCGCCAAACCACTGCGCCACCCAGGGATCCCTCAGGTCCTATATTTAAGGTCCATTTCAAGATAAGTTTTGAGTGGTGCAGATAGGGGTTCAATTTCATTCTTTTTGCATCTGGATATCCAATTTTCCTAACATCATTTATTGAAAAGATTATCCTCTCCCCATTGAGTATTCTCAGTTGCCCTGTTAAACATTAGTCAACCATATATGCAACCATCCATTTCTGGGCTGTCATTCCATTGGTTCATGTGTCCACCTTCATGCCAGTAATATGTTGGTTTTTTTCTATGCTCAGTGTGAGGCTCAAACTCATGACCCTGAGATCAAGAGTCGCTTATTACACTGACTGAGCCAGTCAGGCACCCCAGCAATATGCTGTTTTTATCCCTGTGGCCTTACAGAATAGTCTGAAATCAGGAGGGGTGATGCCCCTAGCTTTGTACTTCCTCAAGATTGTTTTGATTCTTCAGGGTCTTTTGTGCTTCCATAGGAATCTTAGGATTGTTTTTTCCATCTCTGTGAAAAATACCATTGGAATTTTGATACACATTGTACTGAATCTGTAGATGGCCTCAGAGAGTATTTTCTTTTAACTATATTAACTATATTAACAATATTTTAACATTTTAACAATATTAACTCTTCCAACTCATGAACACAAGATATCCTTCCGTTTGTGTCTTTCTCAATCTCTTTCATCAGTGTCTTGTAGTTTGCAGTGTACAGATCTTTCCCTTCCCTGGTCAAATTTATTTCTAAGGTATCTGCTCCTTATCTTTTACACTCCCCATGCTTTTGCAGGGAGGCCGCACATGCAGATGTCTTGCCACTCACTTCCTCCACCCAACCACTAGATCAATGAAACTGGATATGAAGAAGAAACACATTTACTTATTCATTTTCTAACCAATAGGCATTTCCAGAGTGTCTACTGTATGCAAGTCCTGTCTTGGCTGCTAAGGATACTCAGATGAATCAGGCCAAATCTGAACCCAGAGAAGGTACTGGTGATAAAACCATGTCTCCATCAAGGAGCTTTGGAAGTTTTGGGGCTTAGTGGGGAAAGAGAATTCAGAGACCACTTACACCAGAGATTAGTCTGCAGAGAGAAAAGCAGGTCAGAGCTATAGTGATAGAACTAGCCAGGTGACCTCCAAGTCCATAGGCACCTCTAGCCACCAGTCCCCAGAATTGCCTTAGGTCAGGCAGAGATAGAGAATGATGGTGGCATAAATGAGCACTGTTCATGAGGTCAGGACACTGAGTTCAAATCCTGGCTTTTCACTGCATCAGGGCCTTAGTTTTCCCATCTGTAAAATCTGGCCATTGGACTAATCCACGTTGCTCTTTATATTCTGGTGGTCCTATTGGGTTTGTCCTTTGGTATCAAACTAGAATCCATTCAACCTGGGGAATAACCATACCAACAGCCCTCCATGTACAAGTGCTTTATAGCATACAAATTCCCTGCACCACTGTTACCTTGAAGGACATGGTTATGTCCATTTTAATAGTGAAGAAACTGAGTGTCACTGAGTCTCAGAGAGGTAGGCCACCTGCCTGAGGCAATAGCAAGTCAGAGGCAAAGCTGACATTTAAACCTAGGTCTTCACCCAGCTTCTTCCTCCCAGGGCCCAGGTCAGAGATTCACGCAGAAAAGCACTGGGGCAGGAGATGCTGTAGGTTCTGTGCCTGGAGGACAGCAGAAGGTGGTGTTGAAAGGCAGAGGTGCTGCCAGCTGTTGTATGTGAGGCAGGCCCCTCACCCCCACCCTGCAGAGTGCCAGTGGATTTAGGCCACGCTGGGGGAGGGTGATGTCCAGTAGGTCCTGCATCTGAGCCTAGCTCATCTTACCTTCCTCGGGGACAATATACCGCTTTCTGCTCTTGCCCTTGTACTACTTTAGGCTGTGCCAACCCAGAGCACCATTTTTGCATAAGTTTGGAGGGTTGTGCATCCTACAGGTGCCTTTCACCACTGAAGACTTCCCAGGCTTCACCTGAACTGAACAGATCAGGTCCAGAACTCAAGACTCTCCTGCTGTCGGGGACCCCAGCCTCACCTCACCCTTCTCCCTAGAAGCCAATCCCTCTCCCCTGCCCCCAGGACCCAAACTGAGGCTGAAAAGTCTCATAAAGGAAGGCCTGATGCCTTTAATCCAGTGGCCCCCCTGATGGACTGAATGGTAGGTGACCCTCAGTCCACAAGCCATCAAGAAGATTTACTAAGTTGGCAGCAGTAGAGGCAGAGCCAGGCCTTGTCCCCAGCCAGCTTCAGAAGGAGTCCTGTAGCACCCCAAGACTCTCTGTCCTCAGTCTCAGCCTTTGGCCCCTTGTAGATAGAACCTTCTCACTCAGGTTTGGAACATTTGCAGGATTTCTGTACCTTATACAATAAGCAGTAGGCCAGCCTTGCTGCTTCTCTGGGCATGGCTGGTCACCCTAGCACAAACCCGAGGGCTGACAGACCTGGCACCAGTCGGTGTGTTATAGAGGTGCAGGCTCTAGCTTTCTCTTTCTGTGATGAGAGACAACATGGACAAGGAAGGCACATCTCTGACAAGTGCACAAGAGCCCATCTTCTCAGGAAGTGAGACGAGTCCCCAGAAGCCAAAAGGAAGGTGGCGGGGATGGGAGGCAGTCATGACCCAGACAAGGGCCAGGGGACAGTGCCAGAGACAGCCTCATAGCTAGGCAATGAGAGTCACTGGCTCAGGAGGGAACTATGCATAGGGCTCACATTCGAGTGTTCCTGGCCCCCAGGAAAGACAGACACACAGAACAAGGAATGACAGAAAGAGAGAGGGAGAAAATAAAGATAAACATCTGGAAACCTTATGATGAAAACAGAGTTAGAGACAGAGGGTAGGGAGACAGAGAGAGAGAGAGAGAGAGAGAGAGAGAGAGAGGAAGATAGTAAGATACAGTAATAAAGATTAAAATGAGCCAGAACCTAAAAGAAATGCAGGTAGCCATCAAAAGGGAACAAGGTAAGGAATAAGAGCACAAGGAGATGTAGAGCATGAGGGTGAGCAGGGGTTCACAGACAGATGGACGGAATATGGCAGACAGAGCTGTTTAGTCAAGGGATGATTTCAGGTAGTTTGGACAGGCTCCCAGACGGAGCCCTCAGTGTTTGCCTCAATTCCCTTTCTTGCTGTGCCCAATGGAAGGACTTGATTGAACTCCTGACTTAGGAGAAAAAGAAGAGGTCACCCCCAAGCTAGCCAGGAGCCCCGCCATTTCTGACCTATTATTCAGAGAGACACAGGACTCGGGTGGCAGGTGACGCTCATTCAGGCACTCTGTGTGGGCATGGCTGACCTTCTATATTGCCCTGTCTTCTGGAACTTCCTCCACCTCGCCCTCCTCCTTCGAGGCAGGCAGCCTACCTCATGGCCTGATGGCTCTCCCACTGACTCCTCCCTTGGCATTTCCCCCATAGACTCTTGATGATCTAATCTCATCTTGACACCTGCTTTTCAGAGGCTCCAAAGAACATGCGCATCTATTTGCTGGGGCTTGAATTATTCAGGCAGTGAAGGGAAAAAAGGCGGGGAGGCACAAGAGTGTCAGAAAAGAAAGAACAAGTTTTTTCTCTGATACATATGACTATTGAATGAAGATAGTCATTAAATTCCCTTAGACACTTTAAAAATTAGAGTGAGGTCCCATATTTAAATGACAATTTTCATCACATACCTAAAATTTTAGCACTTGCGGTCATATAAACAATGACAAAATGTCAACTGAAAACCTTCTAGGCAATAGTGCCTTTACAAAAATTTGTTTCAGGTGTACGTGTCAAAGAAAAATAAATTTTTTAAAGATCACTCTCCCAGACCTGAAACCCTTGGGTGACCCCTAATTAAGGCTGAATCACATAGCAAGAGGTGAGAAGATGCCAGGCTAAATAACATTTCATTATTAGGAAGACTAGGGGCTCAACCCCCAAACTAAGACTCAACTAAGGTAGCTAACCTGGGTCAGAGCTTTTCCTTTTCCTGATTGATGATGGGCCTAAATTTTAGACCCTAATGTCATAACTTAGAACTAAGGCATGGCCTGCTCCACTTCCAGCCCTAAATTCCGGACCTGGCCTTAGACCATCCTACTCCAAGTGTTAAGGCAGCCACAGCAGTACCACAGACAATGTAGCAGAAAAGCGTCCTCCTCCATCTCCAGGTAATGGAGCTACCGTTCACAGGATCCACACACAGAAGATATGACTCAAACATGCCCCTGGAACCTGACCAACAGAAAATCTGAGGGTCAGGAGACACTGAGAGTGAGAAACATATCAGAAAACGAGAAGTCAAGAACCAGCCAAAAGTAAATATAAAAGGGTAGCCTGCTCCCTTCTTACAAACTCTAACTCTGGGAAACCAACTAGGGGTGGTGGAAGGGGAGGAGGGCGGGGTGTGGGGGTGACTGGGTGGCAGGCACTGAGGGGGGCACTTGACAGGATGAGCACTGGGTGTTATTCTGTATGTTGGCAAATTGAACACACACACACACACAAAAAAGACAAAGGAATAAAAAAAAAAAAAACTCTAAAGGATCCCTCCAAAAGGCAGAAGATAGAGAAAGGGCAGGGTGGCGGGTGGATATCCAACAGTCTTAGATTTTCATGTAGTTTTAAATAGGTCACACTTTATTTCTTTGCATTCTTTCATGTTAATAAGCATTTAACTCTCAATAAAAGGAAGTTTGGTGAATGAGGAGAGCCTGGAGGAAGAACTGGGGATCAGTAATCCAGGTCTGAGCCTGTCGGATGGGTCTTCTCAGGTCTGGTTAAGAAGGGGTTTCTACCTGGGGAGAGAGGAGGGACTCAGATGTGAGAAGGTGCAAAGGGGTGGGGGTCGTGGGGTGGAGGGCGGGAGGATATTCACTGGGTCCCAAGACCACCCTGATCTGCATCCTGCTGGGTACCCTCGTCCCAGGAGCGCCCAGATGTGCTGCCCAGGAATCAGGAACAGGGGACAGGGAATTCTAAGAAGAGCCATCCTAAGGAATTAGAATCTTACAATCCCCTTACCTGGAAGTTGAAATGTGGAGATGAAAGTGATTCGTTATCATAAGCTGTAAGAAAAACCAATGGCAGTTGAACACAATAAAAATTCAGTAACAGTCGAGGGATAATCTTGTGGATCATCTTGTCCGAATGGCCCCATCATTCTGGTGCCCGTCACACGAAGTGGACTGTGTGCCCCTTTGAGGAAGGGGCCCTGGGCAGGCCCACCTGGGCAGGCCCACCCCAGCTGGGAAGAGCTCTGATCTCAAAGACTTCTAAGAGCAGTGTCAGTGCCAGGACACCTTGTTCTTCGGGGACATTCCCGGCGCAGCCCGAGGGCGGCTGTTGGGGGGCGTGGGGGGCTCTCACCTCAGTCCAGGCTGAGCCAGGGCTCCATACACTGCCGCCTGCAGTTGTAGAAGCAACACTTGCGCTCCGCCTTGCAACCTCCGTCACGGTAGCACAGAGGTAAGAGGACGAAAGGGCACTCATGTAAAAACTCCGGGCAATAGCCAGGCTTCTGCACAGCTGAGGAGAGAGGCCACAGGGTGAGTTGGGGGCGCCGGGGCGTCGTGGCCGGGCACGAAGGGAGCCCCCCCCCCGCCGCCCGCGGGCCCCCTGCGCCCGGGGACACGCACCCTTCCGCCGCCCCCGGCCCCAGGGCTGCGCCGCGGGGAGGCCGAGGAGGAGGAGGAGGAGGACCGCGGGGAGCGCCGCCGGGCGGAGCAGCTTCATCGCGCCGAGCCTGTGCGCAAGGTGCGCGGGGATTCTTGGCTTATATCGCCTCTGGCGGGGGCCCGCCGGCAGGGGGCGCTGTGACCCCCGGGGTCCGAGGTCACCTGGAAAAGGCGGGGGCTTCCTTCCCGCCCCAGCCCCGCTGCAGGGGAGGCCTTGCAGCACCCCGGGCGCATAGGAGGGTCGGGGCTGGCCTGGCCCTTAATACTTCTTGCTTTACGGAGAGGATTTTGAAGCCTTATAAGATAGAACCGATTTTCCCAGGGCAGATCCTTAGGTCCGATAAACTCCGCTAAGTGTCCGGAACAATTTAAAGCCCAGCCCTCTGGAGCCCCTGCCTTAGGCTCAGGTCAGGATCACCGGGTCCAGGTCACGATCGCCGGGTCCTGGGGTCCAACCCCATGTAGTCTCCTGTTCAGGGGGCATCTGCTTCTCCCTCTGCCCCTCCTCCCCCTGCTCCTGTCCACAGTCTCTCTCTCTCCCCCCAAAATAAATAAAATCTTTTAAAAAATAAATAAATAAAGCCCACCCCCTCCCAGCAGATTTCAGCAATGGGTACATTTGAAGAGCTTACTTTGAAAAGATGAACCTATGAAACGCACACAGGCACAAAGACAAGGCAAGAAAATGAGCTGTTAGCAAGATGCTATCTAGACCTACAGAGACCATCAATGCGTCGGGCACCAGAGGCAGAGCTGGAAGTCGTATGATGTTTTGTGCCTTAACTCCTGTCTTTATGCCTCCATGATTTTGTATAAACTTCATTGCTGATACGATCTAACTGGAGGTCCCTTTGGAACCTGAAGTCCAGGCCCCAAGACCCTGCTAGCTCTCCCTGCCCTCCCATAAAAGTGTATGTTGTTTCTGCTTGCTTGGTGGCAAAGAACATACCCATCTTAAGCAATGGGAAGAAACAGGTGTCTGGATGGTCACAGGAGAATTGGCACCAGCTGTGGGAGACAGAGCTGCTGAAAAGGGTCAGTCCCTGGAGGCGCAACTCTTTACACCTGTTCCTTTCTTTGCAGTGCTATCTCATAGCTACCTCCTGGCATTTTTCCACTGTGCATCTTCCTTTCTAGCTCTAGCTTGGCCTATCCTCTGTGAAGTTTTTGTCCTCATTTAGAAAAAAAAAAGATTCTTTCCAATGGGTTTAGCAGGCAAATAACATAAAAGTGTCTGCATTTTTTTTCTCAAGATTTTTGTTTGCAGTCCCACATGCCCACTCATGACCTTTCTTTTTTTTTGACCTTTTTATTTTTAAAGAAACTTGATATTCACTGAAGTTTTATGCTACCAAAACATGACAAAGGTATGACATGCAAAGGAAACTATATGTCAATCTTATTATAGATGTAAGGCAAAAACCCTAAGGAAAATATTAGCCAGTGAATTTTGTCATATATAAAAATGGTGATGCATCATAAACAAGTGGGGACTTATTTCAATCATATGTGGTTGGTTTAACATTCAAAAGTCAGCCAGTGGAATACTCCTTACTAATAAATAAAGGGGAAATCCTATGATCATCTCCACATCAGCAGAATATGTAAAAAATCATGTATCTATAATGATAGAAGACTATAATGGGGGATCCCTGGGTGGCGCAGCGGTTTGGCGCCTGCCTTTGGCCCAGGGCGCGATCCTGGAGACCCGGGATTGAATCCCACGTCAGGCTCCTGGTGCATGGAGCCTGCTTCTCCCTCTGCCTATGTCTCTGCCTCTCTCTCTCTCTCTCTCTCTCTGTATGACTATCATAAATAAATAATAATAAAAAAAAAAGAAAAACAAGAGTCTTTCCTTTAAAAAAAAAAAAAGAAGACTATAATGGTACAGGATTAGAAGTTCACTGAGTTCCTTTGATAGCAAGCCTCTATAAAATCCCTGCTACAGAATGATAAAGAGCTACTCCTCCATAAAAGCTGTTAGAATACTAACAAATATTGTCAAAATCAACCTTTTCAGAACTTTAGAACTTACCCAAGGCTTCCAACAATCCATGAAGTGTTTATTCAAGAGAACAGGTGCATCTCAGCAAGAAGAAAGAGCTTTGTGGCAATTTGACGTGCCCCACTCACATCCCTTTCTTCCTGGCTGGGAGGTAGCCTTGAGGGCAGCAGGCTCGCATTGCAGGAGGTGTGAAAACGGGCAGCATAGCTGTCACCAAAGTACAGAGTGCTTTTGATGCTACTCAGAACTCTATCACCAAGAAATTGTCACGATTTGACCAGGCAATTTCATAAAAAGAGCCTTTTTTATTTCACCCAACTCAGAGCTTTTCTTTGTGGTCAATCCTCTCCCTGAGTCAATTTTGTTTGGCATTATGGCATCTTCAGACAGTGAGACCAATTGAAGCTAGTGAAAGGCTGACCAAAAAACATAAAAAGAAGTGGGGAATGAGATGTCTAGGAGGTTTTAAAGCTTTCTATCCTGTTCATGGGAATTCGTGGGAATTCTTGGGAATCTAGAAGGCCACACACACATGTGGGATTGTGTCTATGCCTAAGTGCTGTGTACATGTGATTTATATATTGGCCCCATCCTTCAACTTGATTAAGATTGTATGACTTATTATGATTGTCATGTACTTGCTGTTGGGTTGGATACAGTCACTATCTTGGGATCTATCTTGGTGTTTGCCTTGTGGTATATGATTGAGTGATTTTCTACCTTGATATTAGTCTGGCATGTCACTGCCCTTAGACTATGCCCTTGTTCTTGATTAGGATTTTCTGTCTGATAATGATCATTGCCATATACTTGCTTTATTTTATTTTATTTTTTTTAAGATTTTATTTATTTATTCATGAGAGACAGAGAGAGAGAGGCAGAGACACAGGCGGAGGGAGAAGCAGGCTCCATGCAGGAAGCCCGACATGGCACTTGATCTCGGGTCTCCAGGATCACACCCTGGGCTGAACATATACCTGCTTTGAAGTTGGGATATAATAACTGCCTTTGGAGCCAACCTCGTGTCTGCCTTTTTTGTCCAGAATAGTGTGGACTCTGTTCTGTTTGGAAATCTGTATAATCCATCTGGTAATTAATAATAAGAATGTCTGGCCTCAATAATCTCCAAAGTTCCCTTCCATCTCTTACCCCTCCCACCTGCTCCCTGCCAACTCATGATGTTCCCCCAAAGGGTTGTGGCTTGGGTTGCAGCAGCAGAATTCATTCCCATCGGGGAGAAGAATATGTGCCTGAATAGGTTCTCTGCTAGCACCCAGAATATCCTTAAAAGCCATTCTCCTTGACTAGCTTTTCCTCAAGCCCACCTCCTACACTTACCACTGAGGCCCATCAAAGCTACTTGGTTCTCAAAAATGAGCAGAGAAAGGAAAAAGATAGTATACTTCGTTTTGCCAGAAGAGCCTTGGCTGAGAGCTGAATTGGGTTTCTCATATATGCCTTCCTTGATTGTATGTGCCAGGGGTTAGCTGAAGTCACAAAAGGCATTGTCCTTTCTTAGCTTATCAATAAATGCCACCTTCCTCAGTCCTGCTCAATAAGGGACATTGTCAGAGTTCCCAGGGACTTTGTGCATGGACATGATGTCAGAGGCCTTTGTCTTCCCCTATAAGCTCCAGCAAATCTTTATCAATACTCATAGGTCATCAGGCTAAGCCTTCTGTATTTATAGAAAAAATTCAGTCCAGAGAAGAGAACTTACTTCAGGTTACAAAACTAATCCTTCCATGATGCCATCATTTAAATACTCCATCACAAATATAAGCCTGTACTTCTCCTTGTTTCAAAATGGGCTTGAGATAACATTCTATTTTACCTGAGAAGGAATAGTCATAGGTATAGGAGGTATAAAGACACTGAAGACAGTGCAACTTTATGGAAGCCAAATAAAGAAGGTTTCAAGAAGCAAACAGTATGTGCCAAATACAAAACTGGCTGTGAGGGTCATCAGACAAAGACTGATATGTGCCCAAAGTTTTACTGTCTTCGGCAGCTGCTAGTAACTTTAATTACAGAAGATTAATACTGTTGCTATGTTGAGTTGTCAGTTGGAAGATAGAGAATAGAAGTAGCATTTTCAAGAAGTCTGAATTTGCAATGGAGTGGGGGTCTGGGCCATACCTGTAGATAAGGTGAGCTCCAGAGATATTTGCAAAGGTTGGGGGGAACTTAACATGTTTTAGTGGTGATGGGAATGAGTGTTGGATAAAGAAGTAAGAGTGTTGGTTTTCTTATTGGATTCTTTTCAGTCTTTCCCTTTTTTTTTTTATTACCAAACAACAAAATTAATTTTTTTTTTTTATTTACTTATGATAGTCATACAGAGAGAGAGAGAGGCAGAGACACAGGCAGAGGGAGAAGCAGGCTCCATGCACCGGGAGCCTGATGTGGGATTCGATCCCGGGTCTCCAGGATTGCGCCCTGGGCCAAAGGCAGGCGCCAAACCGCTGCGCCACCCAGGGATCCCCACAAAATTAATTTTTTAAAAGATTTTGTTTATTAGAGAGAGAGAGACAGAGACAGAGAGACAGAGAGCATGAGTGGGGAGTGGGGCAGAGGGAGATAGAGAAGCAGACTCCCCACTGAGCAGGGAGCAGGGACCCCGATGCAGGGCTTGATCCCAGGATCCTGAGATCATGGCCTGAGCTAAAGGCAGATGCTTAACTGACTGAACCACCCAGGTGCCCCCCAAATTAATTTTCTAACAAAAAATTTCCTACATAAATAGTAAACAGCTACAGCCCAATAGTCTGTGAGGAATATTTGCTACCATCAATGAATTCATTAATATATTGAGAGAGGATACAAACAGAATATTCCCAACTTATCTAGAGAAGTATAGTTTCTGCAAATGTGAGAAGATCTTTAATAGTCTAAGAGCATTCCTTTACTTTGACCCATGAAAATTGGCTTGTGGGCAGACCACAGGACCAGTGAAGCATCCCAAGAGTGACCTTGTATGCATTCAGAACACATGGAGGGTGGTTCTGGAGGAAGGATGGCTTGAAAACATATTTCCAATCATTCTATATTAAAATCCTAATCTCCCTGTAAGAAATGCCATATGTGAGAGAAAAAGGGAAAGACCAACTGAGTTCTTATGTGAGAAACATAGATTAAAAATTACTAAGTTGTCAGACATAAGGCATGTGAGCTACACGGTTCCACTTAGCCATTCCGAGCTCCTACCAAGGTTATGTGTGTGCCCCAAGGGTAGTAGTATCAAGAGCTGAGGGGCAATATTTTCCTGGGGCAGAGACCTGAGCAGATAAGGTTGAAATGTTCCTGAACTATAATTGCCTACAGTACCTACTGTGCCCTAATTACCTATGCACTCCTTCCCACTATTCCTTCAAGAAATGCCAGAAACCACTCTATTCCAAGCTGACTAGTAGAAGAAAAGATCTGATAGCATTAATCCTATTTATGGGCCAAAGAACAAAACCTCTGTCTAATTCTGTGTGCAGAAGATACAGATAAAACAGAGGGACTGAAGATTTGCAAAACAAACCAGACAATTGCAAACCAAAAATAGCATAAGATAATGATACTCATATTAGAATAGGGTTCAATGAAATTTGGGGGGAAAAGTATTTCAAAATTAAAAAGGAATATATTGGTAAAAATGAAAGAGTCAGTGCTTTCAAAAGCAGAAAAATGGATAATTCACCTATGAAAATAAATAAAACTTGACCCATAATTAAAGAAGTTCAAGTTAAAACAAACATGATTCATTTTTTTATTGGGGCCTATGAGACTGGTTTCCCACCACTGATTTTGGGCAATTCTATCTACCACTGGCCTCTGTCTCGGGTACTGTGAAATGAGTGGCTTGGTCTCTTAAGACCTTTCTTGTTTGAGAAAGACTCCAAGGGTCTGAGCAAAGATCTCTGCTTGGTGAGGAGCGAATTGGCAAGAAAGGAGCAGGAAGGTCATTGGAAGGACAATGAAATGATACAGAACGCCTCATGATAATGGCTGACTTGGCATTTTGTGAAGTGACTTATCTTCTTCCCTAACCTACATTGTATTTGACTCTGTGCTTTGGCTTGAGTCATCCCATCACCGTGGAGTGCCTGCTATGAACTTGATTTCTGGTTCAGGTAAAATGAATAGACCAGCAAGTCTTTTTTTTTTTTTTTTTAAAGGCTAACCGTCTTTGAGGGTTTGTGAACATCCAATGGAAAAAGAAAAAAAAAAAAATAGTGCCAAGATAGGTAGCTCCCAGCCCAGTTGTGCTCTTGACTCCTAGTGTGAACTTTGATGGCTCCACAGTTTTCCCACCTGCAGGATGAGGGCGCATATCTGGACTATGTCAAAGGGGACTTCCAACTCCACATGCAGTGGAAGGTTGTGGTCCAGGGCATCTGTGACAAGCTGAGAAGCACATGGTGTCTATACATGATCCTTGTCATTCATGAACTCCTCGGGGCAGACACACATGGCTGGCTAGAACAAAGTGTCCTCATCTGAGGAACTTCTGGACAAGGAGAGCCTAGGAAGTGGCCAAAGGATGTGCAAAAATGATCAGTGACTCTGGATGCTCAACCCCCAAAGTGCACACAAGGCCTGCCGATATGATATCAGGATTTTCTCTCAGCCCAAACCTCCTCAGCTGCAGAATGCTGTGTCTCTGGGAGAAGCATGTGAGCTGCTCCCAGTTAATCGCATACCTTCTGACTAGGCCTCCCATTTGGGGCACAGCCACCAGCATCTCTGGGTAATTTCACTAGTATCATGTGGCCTCCCACATCATGCTTGCTCCCTCTCCTCGCTACTACACGTAAAGTTGAAAGTGTCTTTATGAGGCAGTAGGTGGTTTAGAGAATGCCAGCCCAGAGGCCTCGGAGGCCCTATTGCTTCAACCCCCTTCCTTTTTACATTTGGTTAAACTATAGGCTGGAAGCTGAGGCCAGACCCAGAGCAAAGGGGATGGTGCTCACAGTGGGAATGGGAGTGGTTTAGACAATGTTCATTTCCTGACGGCTAAGCATACAAACACCATTCCTATAATTAGGAAGTCTCCTGCTGGGCTAGTGATGGCAGTGGGAGGCTGAGCTCAGGTCCCCCACAGATGAAGGAAAGTCCGGATGCCTGCTCTCTCTGTCTTCTCTGCAGCCACCACATGTGCACCAGTACTGGTTCAAACAATGCAGGCACGGACTGTCATGTGAGGCCTAGTGGTTGTAAGCAACAGACACAGAGATAGGAAGATGCAAGAATTTATTGCTGCAGCTGATAGCCTCAGCATCTCACCTTTCAGGAAGGGGAGTGAATGTGTTGGTGGCCAAGGCTTTGGCAGTGTCGGCTGACAAGATGTGACATCAGCTTGCCTGGAGGCCGCAGTGCTGTGCTTTATTGTGACTCGGGAGTAAAAGGCCTTGCATGTTTTAAAAGTAAAAGACAGATGTTACTGAAGAATTAGTGTCCCCATAAAAACACTAGGCTACAGACTGGGGAAGACCAAACATCACACAGCGTGGAAAAATTGAGAATGTAACCGGAGTTAGAATAGGGTCAGAAAAGTGATTCAGGTTTATTTTAAGTGACTTTGTGAAATAAATTACAACGGAAGGAAATACTGGTAACAGAGCTGTCTTGCTGTCTAGCTTAGTATGAGAAGGCATTTTCCCAGGACGTTCCCTTGGGGACTAGGGAGTGTGGTCTCTGTCGCCGAGGCTGTAACATTTATGGCGTTCCCTTTGTGGGTGTCAGCTTAAAAAGTTGCATGGGGGAGTTTTGAACCTTATGGAAATCCACAGAGGAGAGGCGACTTAGTGTTTGTTGACTGCCCACTCTGTGGAATTCCCTTCTTCTAGTTTGGCACCTTTCTTTTTGAGTCTGTTTTGAGTCTGGTTGAGAGCCAGAGACGGCCTCCCATGCTAGATACTGAACAAACAGGCTCATTTTCATTCACCCCAGACACCTAGGGCTGCTCAGCAAATCTGATCCTCCCCCTGGCACTTCAGATCTCCCCGAGTGACTCCAAGCAGCAAGGATGAAGGGGGGTTCTTTCCCAGGGCCACATCGTCGCATCATCCACAGCAGCACCCGAGTCAGGGGCACTGGTGGCCATAGCGAGTGTGCAACTGCCACGTGTCCACATCACACAGTCGTGGAGCTGTGCTTCTGGCTGTGGTCATGCTGCTGAATTCTCTTTCTTACGATACCCCCAAGCCTGAATTTTCATAATCCCTGGAGCCACGTTTTGCAGATTGGGTTCTTGGGGAAGCAGGAGCTGAGACAGAGCGAGGGGCTCAAGTTCCTTTACAAAATGCCACCAGTGAAAAGTACCAGAGAGAAGCAGGGCTGGGCACAGACAGAGAGCCATCGCTATGCCGCCAGCCTCCCCGGGAGCTCTGGAGCAAGTGTTTTCCATTAAAGGAGTCATCACTTGGGCAGAAAGCACCAGGACGTTACCCCATCCCTGGCTGGGGGTCCCCCGCTGGAGCACCACGCCTGTGCCTGAGAAGTGCTCTGCTGTGCATGCTCGCTGCAGCTGGGAGGCCAGGGGCTCCTGGAGGGGAATCTGAGCTGCACCTGTCGCAGTCAGACCCAGTCTGTGGGGTGCGTGTCTCTGCACACACGGGGGCACAGCTCCTTTGGGGGGCCGGTGCTCTTCCGGCAGGGAAGTGGGGCGAATTTGAGCACCAGCCCCTGCAGCTGGCGCCAGGCCCGTAGCAGCTCCTCCTGGTTGCCCTGCTGGTCACTCCATTCCGCGGCTTCCTTGTCCTCAGCTGCCATCAGTGTTACACTCTGTGGCTTACCTCCAGGTGGTATGACCCAAACCCTCCTGAGGGGTCACCACACCCAGCTCGGGCCAGGGCAGCTGCACTTGTCCGTTCGCGGTGGCACAGGAAAGATGCCACCGAGAAACTCTGTTCTGTGCCTTTCCTCTGGGCAGCTTCCCTGCCGTTCGCTGGCTCTGCCTGGCCTGTCCTCACTGAGCTCCTGTCTAAGTTTAGGAAAAATCTTTTTGGATTGGTTTTGCAGATCAGCTCCTTAAGAGCCTACACTGGAATTCTGATGTTGGTGCCTTGCCCCACTCTCTAAAGCTGACACATCACCAGCCTTGAAAATAACAGCCCAGCCCTGCATCAAGGAAGATAGTGGCTGGTCCCCTCTGTCCTCACCCTAACAACCACACACACCACACCCAGCAGCGTCCTCTCTCCCTCCCTCCACCTCCTCACCCTCAGGACAGCAGCCAGAAAGGGGTGAGGAAAGAAGCTGGTCTGCCAAATGGTCTCAGGATGATTGTGTCTCTCTCACTACTGGTCTCTACTGTGGTGCTTCATTTTATTTATTTCTGCGTCCTTTCTTTTTATCTAGGATAAGTAGGTAGAGGTTTGTCTATTTGGTAAATATTTTTTAAAATAAGATTTTGGTTTTTTTGTTTTTATTTATTTATTTATTTATGATAGTCACACACACAGAGAGAGAGAGGCAGAGACACAGGCAGAGGGAGAAGCAGGCTCCATGCACCGGGAGCGCGACGTGGGATTCGATCCCGGGTCTCTAGGATCGCGCCCTGGGCCAAAGGCAGGTGCTAAACTGCTGCGCCACCCAGGGATCCCTAAAATAAGATTTTGATTTATTAATTCTAGCTACTGTTTTCTTATTCTCAACCTTATAAATTTATTATTTTACCTTTACTATTATTACTTTTTTTAGGTGTCCTTTGGTTTACTCTTTTTTTATTTAAGATTTTATTTATTTATTCATTAGAGACACAGAGAGAGAGAGAGAGAGAGGCAGAGGGAGAAAGAAGCAGGCTTCATGCAGGGAGCCCAACGTGGGACGCGACCTGGGACTCAAGGATCACGCCCTGGGCTGAAGGTGGCACTAAACCACTGAGCCAGAAAAGTCAGCCCTTTTCTCGGCTTTTTTTTTTTTAATTATTTATTTATTTATGATAGTCATACAGAGAGAGAGAGAGAGGCAGAGACACAGGCAGAGGGAGAAGCAGGCTCCATGTACCGGGAGCCCGACATGGGAATCGATCCCGGGTCTCCAGGATGGCGCCCTGGGCCAAAGGCAGGCGCTAAACCGCATGCCACCCAGGGATCCCTTTTCTCGGCTTTTTTGATGTAAATTTTGATGTACTTATTTTCATCATTTTGTTTTATTGATTGAAGTATTTCAGAATACTCTCCTCTGATCTTCTGCATCCCTGTTTTTTTGTTGTTCATACAAATAGTTTTACAGAGATAGTATGTTAAATTCTAGTGTTAGTGAGCTGTAATCTATATCTCCTTGTATATCCTATAGTTACTTCTTTAAAAAAACTGAAGTGTGGTTGACATACAATATAATATTAGTTTCAGGTGCACAATGTAGTGCATTCACGACTCTGTACATTATGCAATGCTCACCACCATAAGAATAGTCACCACCTGTCGTACAGTGTTACAAAAATGTTATTGACTATATTCCCTATGTTGTGCTTTTCATCCCCGTGACTTATTTATTTTACACCTGGAAGTTTGCACCTCTTAATCTCCTTCCCCTGTTTTGCCCATCTCCCACCTGGCAACACCAGTTTGCTTTCTGTATTTATAAGCCTGTTTCTGTTTTTTTGTTTGTCCATTTGTTTTGCTGTAGTTACTTCTTTGTAAAGGAGAAGAGTATATGTGTCATGTGGTGCTTATATGCTTAAAATGCACATCTTTACCATGAATTGTGGTTGTTAACATTAAAAGTATCCTTCTGACAACATGAGTAATAAAATAAAATGCAACCAACATATAAAATGTCTGTAAGTCCACATTGATATAGTTAAGTGAAAAAACAAGAATAAACAAATCTCCCATAAAGAATAATTCCAAGTAACGTCTTGAGCTTCCTCCTCCTCAAGGAGTATATTAAGTGTGGGATATGCATACTAACTTTCTTCCTGAGAGAATAATATGGAAAGAGGGAGGAAAAAGAGTGACTTTACAGTGTAGAAGCTGGCAAACCAGACAGCCCAATGATCAACGATAAGTCAAGTTGCTAGTATCTATCCTACACATGATGTGATGAGAAAGGCACTTGCCCTTAGTGGCCTTCCTTCAAAAACCCATAACCCCAGTCTAATCGTGAGAAAAAACATCAGACCTACCCAACTGCCTAATCAGAGCCTCTCTAAACTGTCAAGCTCATCAAAACAGGGAATCTGGTCACAGCCAAGAAGAGTCTAAAGACCCCCAATGGCTAAAGGTTACATGGTATCTTGGGTGGGATTCTGAAAAATATAAAGAACATAAGGCAATATAAATAAAGTATGGACTTTAGTTTTCAGTAAAGCATTAATAATGCTTCATTAATCATCACACCTGTACAAGAAGTGTTTTGGTAATACTAGGAGGAACGGTGGGCTAATCCACGGGACGCTATGCTCTACTCAGACTCTCTTCTGGTATTTTCACACTTAATGGAGACATCTTCTCTGGGAATGATTTTAGTTCAGTCCTAGGCCCTCCATTTCTCTCCTCTACTTGACACAGATATTTCTGGACCTCACTTTGCTCTCTGAAATGGGTAGAGGTAAGAGTTCAAGAGATACCTCTTTGAAAATCAAGAGTCTTTTCAGCAAAGGCAATAGGAAAGTTTTGCAATTCCCTGACCTCTGACTATATTGATGCCAAGGGGATTCTGTGGTTTTCTTTTTGTCGTTGAATTCTGTAGTTATGAAAGAATGTACTTGAGGGATGCCTGGGTGGCTCAGTGGTTAAGCATCTGCCTTTGGCTCAGGTCATGATCTCGGGGTCCTGGGATCGAGTTCCGTATCGGGCTTCACGTGAGGAGCCTGCTTCTCCCTCTGCCTATGTCTCTGTCTCTTTCTCTGTGTCTCTCATGAATAAATAAATAAAATCTTTAAAAAACAAAAAAGAATGTACTTAATGATTTAAATTTATAGGGATACCAGCTACCCTGGAAGTCTGGCAAATTCCCCGCCCCCCCCCCCAGTTTTAGTGAGATGTGAGTGCCCATTGACAGATGAGTGGATGATGGAATATCATTATATATATATTTATATATGATGGAATATTATCCAGCCATATAAGAACAGGAATTCCTGGATTTTTGACAGCATGGATGGAACTTGAGGGCATTATGCTAAATGAAATCAGTCAGAGAAAGGCAAATACTGTATGATTTCACTTAGGTGGAATCTAAAAATATCAACTCATAGAGAAACCCAGAGTAAAATGGTGGTAGCTGGGGCTGGGAGGGTAGGGGAAATGGTCTGGTCAAAGGGCATAAACTTTCAGTTAATGTGGAGCATGGTGAATACAGTCAACAATGTTGTGCTGTACCCTTGACAGTCCCGATCAGAGAAGAGCCTTAATGTTCTCACCACCACAACAAAAAAATGGTAATTATGTGACCTGAAGGATTTGTTAGCTACCCTCATCGCGGTAAACATTTTGCAATATATACACGAATCACATAATCACGTGAACACCTTAAATTCCACCATTTGTTGATTTTGTCACAATAAAGCTGGGGAAAAAAATAAATTGTAGAGATAAATGTTACTATCTTCACCATGTGGCATCTTCCTATTCAGGAGCACAGCATTTATCCAAGCTTTTTTATGTACCTCTCAAAAAGTTGCAAGGTTTCTTTTTTAAAGTTTCTGCCTTCCTCTTGTTATATTTATTTCAAGAAATGGTATGATTTTTGTTGGTATTTTAAGTGGGATTTTACTTTTTTTAATTCAAATTTTAGTTAGTTAACATATAGTACAATACTGGTTTCTGGAGTAGAATTCAGTGATTCATCACTTACGTACAACACCCAGTGCTCCTCACAACAAGTGCCCTCCCTAATGCCCATCGCCCATCTAGCCCATCCCCTACCATCAACTCTCAGTTTGTTCTCTATTGTTAAGTGTCATATGTTTTGTTTCCCCCTCTCCTTCCACTCTTTCCCTCATGTTCATCTGTTTTTTAAATTCCACTTATGAGTGAGATCATATGGTATTTGTCTCTGACTGATAGAAGCGGGATTTTAAATTTTGTATTTTGATTATTGCTTGTTTTGCTAAAAATTGGATTTATCATGTACAAACTATGTGATTTTGGATGGGGACTGCACCTCTTGTGGCTTCAATCTTCTAACAAAATTAAAGACATGAGATAATACCCATGTGAGAGGGTTCTTATCCAAAATAGATAAGTCGGTACATATAACACAGTTAGCATAGGATCTGGAATAGAGAAATTGTCAATACATGAACTAATCTGACCGCCAGTGGTTTATTTTGTACTTGTCAGGCCAGAAGCTTAGGCACTGTTCTTGGTTACTTTCCAGAATGTCCTAGTATCACAGCTCCAGGGCAGTGCAGCCAGTCCCCTGGAGAATGAGAGGGAGCCTTGGCTTGCATGCTTCTGGAAGGGGCAAAGGACACAGAGCTCCCTGCTCTCTCACCCCAAGTCTCTGCCCTCCACCTCCACTCACATCAGGAACCCAACACAAAAAGAAGAGTTGTCTCAGGGCCAGGATGTCAGGGCTAGACTGTACTTCCCAAATAATTACACCCTACCCCCTCAAATTGAATAGACAACTGAGGCTCAGAGAGGGAAAGACATTTGTCTGAGGTCATCCAGCAAGTGAGGAGGCTGGGCTGGAACGAGAACACAGGTCCCCTGACTCCCAAGCCTGTGCTCTTTCAATTCCATCCCAAATTCTCCTCCTTTTGTGAGAGCGTTCTTGTTCTAGATTAGTGGAGCAGGTGGGTCAACAGCAGAGCCACGAGGTCACTCGGGTTTGCCTAACACACACGCTCCACGATCTGCACCATTCATGTCTGCCTGCCCCCACCCTGTACGTCTCTAGAGGACAATATTCACCACCCACACTAAAGGATCAAGGACTTGGTGCATCCTGTCTCCTCACTCACACTTAAAATAGAAAGCTGGGAGCTTAACCCAAAGGAATTGTGTCGATGGAGGCATCTCAAGTATGAACAAGTGAAATGCTTCCCAGGTAGGCATTTTCCAGCCTCTCTCTATGGCATCTTGAGAGGATGTGGGTCCCTGGGGAACACGAAAGGAAAGGAGGGAGCTTTATCCATAGGGTTGGTTGGTCATCCTGGCAGGGCTGGCCAGAACCAGATCAGGACTCAGTGGTGGACTGGAGGGGGAAGGAACGGCCTGCAGTTTGTGCCACGTTTTGTTTTTCATTTCCCTGGTCTCAGGCCAAAGGCAAAATCCCCTAGTGAAATGCAGACTCTGGTTCTGGGATCCATTAGTGGACTTCTAGTGTTAAGGCCTAGGAATGGGCCTCTTGTCTCCATCCCTGCTCTCTTTTCCATTCCACTGGGAGAGAGAGTCCCAGCTCCTCACCATCTTCCCAGGGCTCCGCAGAGCACAGAAGTCATGGAAGCCACAAGCAAATGGAGACAAAAGTGGTCTTTTATTGCCAAGTCAATGAGGGAGACAGCAAGCCCGGGCTTGGGCCTCCTGAGCGAAAGAGAGACAGAATGGCCAGGGAGAGGACCATGCGACAGGAGTGGGGCCAGCAGCCCTGGGGACTTCACAGGTGCAGTGAGGATGGGCTCCACCTGGCTGGAAGAGAAGAGAACCAGAGAGGTGACACAGCAGGTCAGAGGGCTCAGAGGCAGGGGAGGCAGGCCTCTCAGGACTCAGTCATGGGCTCGGAGATGCTGGGTCTCTGGGTCACCTCCCCACAGCCTCTCTGTTACCCACGGGGTCATTCCCCATCGCTCAGCCTTCTCTGTGCCCTCCGGGTCCCCATCCCTCCACCTGCCTCTCACCTCACTGGGGCTGCAGGCAGGCCAGCCCACAGGGGCCCTTGCAGCACTTCTTGGCCCCTGGGCACTCAGTGTCGCTCAGACAGCGGTTCGGGGGGTTCAGCATGGCACACTGGATCAGAATAGGGGGGCAGGAGCCAGGCTTAGTGGACACGGGACCTTTGGCTTTGACCGGATCTCGACCTCTAACCGGATCTTGTCCTTTGACCGGAACACGACCTCTGTCCGTGCCTGATCCTTTAGGAAGAACTGTTGAAAGAACGAATGTGGCCACATTGAGTTGCCTGGTGCCTGCTTCACCATCTAGTCTTCCCTCCGTGGTCAGCCCCTGCTCACAGCAGGGTTTCCCTAACCGAGGCCTGAGGTGGGGCAGGGTCACCTGGGCCAGCTGGGGTCTGTGCTTCAGGAAGGCTGTGCTTGGGGATTGGGGGAGAGGGTCTACTGGTCCCCCACACAGTGCCCTTGGCTGTCCATTTCTCCACCCACACCCTCCATGTCACATACTCTCAGGAGCAGAAGTCAGACTAGGGTGACTCTTAAGAGCTGTCCTTGGGGTAGGGGGAAGAGCCTAAGACACACACCAGGAGACCCCAGCTCCTTCCTGGCTCTGGAGATTGTCGGTTCAGTCAATGTCCTCCTTAGTAAAATGGAAGTGGGGAGGTGTCCTCCAACTACACAATTTCTGAAGCCTTGTTGGTGTGTAACTTCCTTTGAGAGGCTGATTTCTCAGGTGCTGTCAGGGGGCAGACAGGAAAGGGCCAGACCCTACACCCAGGCCCAGATTCCAGGGGCTCCTCCCTTCACTGTACATTCTGCCCAGGTATCAACACCTAAGGCCAAGACCACAAAGCAACACTCCTTCCAGCAATGGTCCTGAGATCTCAATCCTGGTGTGGAAAGCACATTGATTCTACTGGACACTTCTTGCTCTCTCTGGATACAATGGAAGCCATCACAGACCCAAGTGTGAGATCCAGCCCAGCCTGCTGGCCCAGAGTGCTCTGTGGCAGGACCCAACACAGCCTCTCCCAGGCCACTTGTCTACTTACCTCCTGTGACAGCTGCCTGTGCCGCCAAAGTCCCCAGGATAAGGAACACTGCCAGGACCAAGAAGCTGCTGGGCTTCATGTTGTCAAGAAGCTGTGTGGCTAAGAGCTGAGGCCAACCAGTTTTATGCAGCCCAGCATGGCCTGGTGCCAGGGGGGTGGGTCTGGGGTTATCAATGGGACAAGACCTACATTTTACCAGGAAGGATCCACCCCTATCCTGGAAGGGAACTTGGGACTTTCCCCAGGGATTGTTCACAGAGAAAAATGGCAGACACTGTGTTACATCACCTCTAACAGCCCCAAGGACTGTCCCACTTTCTCACAGAGGAGGAGGGCTGGGTGATGGTTCCAGTGTTCTGATTTCAAAGCCAGGATTTCCCCATTATTCTCTGTTCCCGTAGCCACACCCAGACCTACCCTAACAGTTCACCCCTCCCAGCATCCTTCATGCCCTCCTGGCCCTGAGGAAAACTCCCAAAGGGAAATTTGCCCTGAAAATCAAAGAACACATCACTATACTTTGTCATTTCATGAGTAGTCTCTGAGATGCATCATGGAAGTAATCGGGAAGGTGGGATTCTAGATCTCACATAGCAACTCTAATTAAAATAATGCTGGGTGAAAATACAGGTCTCGAAAGAAAATATTTTGAATTATAGGCTTGTGTAAAAGGCTCAAAACTAAGGAAAACTAATAGATTTTCTAGGCATACTTATATATGTGGTACAACTCATTTACTCAGGGGGTGGATAAAAATGAGGAAGCTATTAACATGAAATCTAGAATAGTGGTTAACTTTGGAAGTGAAGCAAGAAATGTTTTGGATGGGTGAGAAGGACTCAGGTTGGTTTAAGATCTTGGTTCTTGGTAACATTGTAGTACTTTGGCTGATTGGTGAGTTCTCGTGTGTGTGTGTGTGTGTGTGTGTGTGTGTGTGTATTTTCTGAGGGGTAAATCATTTATGGATAACCTTCACTTTCCATAAACCCATACTGCTGTTCTCTTATGTGGTTTCCAGTCTTTTACTGTTACAAACTATACCCCTTGTGGCTTTTTGCATTAACTTGTAAGCTAGAGTCCCAGAGTAGGTTTGCTGGTACAAAGATTAAATGCATTTGAAATTATTTCCCAGCTTATTGTGGTATGATTGACAAATGAATTACATATACATTTAATGTGTACAATATGATGTTTTAAGATGCATGCATATTATGAAAAGCTGACTACAATCAACCTAATGAACATATCCATCAACTCATATAGTTATCATCTTTCAAATGCTTTTGAAATTTTTATACTCTTATGTCCCTTGATGGGGGTTGTACCATTTTGTACCTGCACTGGCAGTGGATGAAACACCTGTGTACGTTTAGGCTCTGGCACAGTGTGTCTAATTTGGGGATTTTTATCAGTCTGATAGGTGAGAAATCATACCTCATTGATGTTTTTAATTAGCATTTCTCTCACTTTCATTTTTGCATATGTTAGAAGCCACTTACATTTCTTTTTCTGAAAGCTTCTTTTCCTTTGCTTACTTTTTTAATAGATTCATCAGTCTTTTCTTCTTAATTCTTGAGCATTCTTTATATATTATGGGTAAAGGTCTTTTGTGGTATGGTTTGCAAATAAAAAATTTAATATTCTGATACCTGCTCAGAACAGCTTGGGGTGGCCTCCTTTCCTCATCTTATTTGAACATTACCTCCTATTGTTTGGCTATTTTGCACATAGTAAGAGCATGTTTTTAATATGGTTATATTAAACAAATCTGGCTATGGTTATATAAAGGAGGCTGCACATCATATTAATACAGGTTTAGGGATCCCTGGGTGGCGCAGCGGTTTGGCGCCTGCCTTTGGCCCAGGGCGCGATCCTGGAGACCCGGGATCGAATCCCACATCAGGCTCCCGGTGCATGGAGCCTGCTTCTCCCTCTGCCTGTGTCTCTGCCTCTCTCTCTCCCTCTGTGTGGCTATCATAAATAAAAAAAAATAATTTAAAAAAAAAATACAGGTTTACTGAAAAGTTGATGGGGGAATAGACATTAAGAAGGTAGAAGGAGAAAAAAGGCAAATAAAAAGAAAAAAAAGTATTGCTTCACCAAAAAACTTATCACATCTAATGTGATCTTATTATATTTATAAATATATTAGAAAAAGAATGAATATCACTAGATCTCTGTGTACTGAATTCTAGCACTATTCATGAATCTTACCAAAAGGAAAACAAGTTAGAAAGTAATATATGTGTTTGATAATACTTCAGTAGAAACACACACTGTTATAAATGCCTTTATTAATGTATGAAGAGAAGAAAGGGGTGAAGGAATACACACTATGCTGTTAACATTGCTTACATCATGGTTATGGGATTTGGAAAAAAAACAGATGAGTGGATTTTGCTTTATATATACCAGTTTCTAATTTTTTCACTTGTCACAACAAAAAGTCACTATTGTGATCTGAAATATCAAAGAAAATTATAGTCCGTAGAAAAAAGAACTCAAAGAATCCTGTGAATAAAGAAAACAGCATAATTGACAGTTATAGCTAAATAAACAGCTAGATACATGTAACCATGAGTACCAGTGTTAAGAAGGGGTGCTTAATATTTAAGTGTCATAACGTAAAAATGTAATAGCGTGTGTCAGGTATGATTCAGATGCAGTCAAAAGAAATCCTTGTCAAGCAGAAAAAGAATCCAGCTATTGTATGAATGCATGTGATTATAAAAACCCGAATCACGCCTGCAGTCCTGCATGTGGAAAAATCTGGGACAGATAGTCACTGACTTTCCAGCTGCTGTAGGAAGATGTGCTGGGAGATTTGGAGAGAGAAAAGAAATAGGAAAATGCACCCCAGAAAAGAGGAGGCATATTTAGGAGAGAGGTTATCATCTGGAAATGTTGGAGCAATATCTCTTTGGCCATGGCTGATGGTAGGAACCCCCTGTTTCAGACTAGTACCTAAGGATCAGTCCAAGTATTTAAGGAACTGATGAGCACTGGGTGTTATTCTGTATGTTGGCAAATTAAACACCAATAAAAAATAAATTTATTATTAAAAAAAAAAAAAAAAAAAGGAACTGCCCGTGACTGTAGCAACGGAGGAGGGAGCCCTTGAGCTAAGAAACTAGGAAACCCATTCTAACTTCCACCACTCTTACTCAGGTAATATAGTCCTTTCAGTAGCTGGTCTGTGAAAATCTACTGATTTTTAAAATAAGAAAGAATTGAGGAAAATATTTTTTAAATAAAAGCAGGCTCGAGTCTATGTATTGAAAGTTCACACTGTAGTAAACACAAGAGGTATGCGAGTAAAATGTCTGGGCTGCAAAGATGGCTACAGAAACCTCCAGGAAGCCAACGCCCCTTGAAAAAAACAAAAAGAGAAACAAAATTGAAAAAAAAAAATCAGATTGAAGGACAGCCAGGAAACAGCAGAGCAAAACTTAAAGGCACCCAAGGAAAGAAAGTATGCACTGAGGATTTTCTTTTTTCACCACGAGTTTGTCCTGGAAGTAAAAAGACTACAAGAATATATTTCTGGACGTGCAAGAACCCAAGTGATGTTATTTCCAAGAGCTTTCCTGAGCAGTTTCTAAGGGACAAGGTAGACCCAACCCGGAAGGTTGGTGGAAATTACCAAAATGACAACACTTGAGTGCTGGACATTTTAACTGTGAGACTAAGTAGTAGCAAATAGTATGTGGATATGCCAGGCTGTGAAAATGTAGAAACAGTACAATTTCTATCAAATAGGAGGACCATGGAGAAGGAAGGTGGATAAAAGAATAAACTCACTGATCACTTTATATATTACAGTTTCAAGTCAAAGGATATTTAAAACATGCTTCAAGAGAATTGACCACTTTTGTGCATCAGTGTTCACTCTCGTTATAGTGAGAAGACCGCCTGCAGAATGGGAGAAAAGATTTGCAAATCAGGTATCTGAGAAGGGCCTACTATCCACAGTACACAAAAGACTCATACAACTCAACTATAAAAAAAGATAGAAACCCAATTTTGAAATGGGCAAAGGACTTGAATAGGCTTTTCTCTAAAGAAGATGCACAAAAAGCCAATGAGCACGCAAAAGGAACTAAACATCATTAGCCATTAGGAAAATGCACACCCAGACCACAAGATACCACTTCATACCCTTAGTGTGACTATAAAAGTGTTTTTCTTAATGGAAAAGGACAAGTGTTGGCGAGGATGTGGAGAAATCGGAACCCTTGTATATTGCTGGTGAGAATGTAAGATGGTGCAGCATCAACATTCCCAAAGGTTTGAGAGATAACCAGGAGCTTGGGCCGGGCTGAACAACGCGGTCCATCTCCTCCATGAGACCACTCCCTGAAGACTGGGGAATGTGGCCCCTTTCTCTAGGGCATAGAAACTAATAAAAGGAGTCAAGGGAATTGAAGTCTTCACACTGGCCCTTGGACAGCTGGAAATCCCTCTTCCACATCCGTAGGCAGCTCCCAGCTGGGCACACCCACTTTCCCTCCAACCTCTGGCTCACCAGCCAAATGCTGAGACCCACTCTGCAGTCCCCTTCCTTCCTTTCTCTAGGGTCTCCCAGTGGTGAGGTAAGCGGTAAGCGCTGGGAATAGCAGGAAGCCATGCTGTGGCTGCCCCTGGGAGGCCCTCCTCCCTGCTGTTAGAGCCTGAGATTCAACCTCCACTGGCACCCCCTCCCCCTGATTACACAGTAACCTCTTCCTGTGGTCTTTTTTGAGAAATAAATGATGAGGGCTGAAATCTTAGAGTAATTTAATAGACTGAGCAGTCCCCCTAGACACCTGTAATTTAGGAGCATGACAGACATGGGGTGACGGGAAACCTCAAACAGGGAAGAGGCTTCCTAGACAGACTTGGATGACCTCATGACTCTGCTGTCTATGCACCAGTCCCATTGCTCTGTTCCAAGGAAGCTCCAAGCAAGGTCAAAGCCCCGGGATGAGCCACTTTGAGTGTTGTGGAAAAAACACTGGTCTGGAAGTTATTTCTAGTCTTAGTTCTGCCCCCTCACTTGCTGGGTGACCTCAGGCACATAGCTTTCCCTCTCTGAGCTTCAGTTATTTGCTTTTGTTTTTCATTGAACTTGAGAGGGTTGGATGCAAAGGGCCATACTAGCCCTGCCTTTACGGGATCTGAATATATCAACTCCTTTACTAAGAATAAAATTAACTTATTTTGAAAAAAAATTAATAGGAAATAAATTCTATTTGAGTAAAGTTGACTCCCTCCCCCCACCCTGCCCGCCTCGTTTTACTGAGAAGTCATTGACATCCATCACTGTATAAGTTTAAGGTGTATAGCATGATGGTTTGATTTACATATATTGTGAAATGATCACCACAGTTGCTTTAGTTAATATCCATCTTCCAGAGATAGAATAAAAAGAAAAAATTTCTCCTTGCAATGAGAACTCTTAGGATTTACTCTCTCTACAACTTCCTTATACGTCACACATGGTGTTAGCTGTAGCCTCGTGCTGTCCATTACATCCCTAGTGCTAATTTATCTTGTAACTGGAAGTTTGCACCTTTGGACTCTCCCTTTCCAATTGCCCTTCCTCCCCATCCCCACCTCTTGTATCCACAAGTCTCACCTCTTTTTTAGGAGTTTGTGAGGGTTGTTTGTTTTTTAGATTTTACATGTAATTGAATATAAGTATTTGTCTTTCTCTGAAGTTGACCTTTTAACATTTAAGTTTCAGAGGGTTGGCTTCCTGCTGTGGGTGTGGGGTGGGAAGCAGAAGATGAAAGGTGGGGATGGGCGAGCAAAGAACCCCATGCCTCTCTCCCCCTGTTCCCTGGGGACAGAAGGAAGAAGGCAGGCTGGGTTGCAGAAGAACATTGGCACCAGAGCTCCTTAGAGTCTAGGCCAGAACCAATGCCTGACCTGCAGACCTGGCAAATAAAAAGATACCGTCCTGGCAAATAAAAAGATACCGTAAGTGGTGACCATGATTCATGTTTTTAAACATATTCTAACGTTTCAGGCTCAGTAGCAAATACTTATATGCATTATCTCACTTTCCCATTAGCAGCCCCTAGGGGGAGCTTCCTATTTTCCCCATTCTGCAAAAACACAGTTTAGCTTCAAGAGGTTCAAGGATTATAGGAATTCTCTGGGTAAATAAGTCGGAGTAACTCATATTATTAAACACTACCAATAATTAGTTATAAAATAGCAAAAAAAACCTTCCTATTCAACATTTTCAAAAATTTTTTTAAGTTTTTTTTTTTTTTTTTTAAGAGATCTTATTTATTTATTCATGATAGACAGAGAGAGAGAGAGGCAGAGGGAGAAGCAGGCTCCATACCGGGAGCCCGACGTGGGACTCGATCCCGGGACTCCAGGATCACGTCCTGGACCGAAGGCAGGCGCTAAACCGCAGAGCCACCCAGGGATCCCCAACATTTTCAAAATCTATAAAATACCTACAAATAAACTCACCTAGAGTATACAGAAATTCACTTCACCTAGAAGTGTACAGAAATTTTCTGGGGGAAAAAAAACTACAAAACTCTACTACATGTGTGGGACCCAGGAAATTTAACAAAAATCCCCTACCCCTGGACAAGCAGAGCAGGACTAGCTCCATTTTGTGCTACACCCGCCAGCTCCCCTATGACCCCCACATAACCTGCTTATTGCTTAAGGCGCTGCCCCACCCTAGTCCAGCCTCTGGGCACACCCTAATCGGAAATCGGCTCATAACAATGTAACCCCGCCTTGTGCCCACCAAAACTGCGCGCCAATTCTGACCAAAGTAATAGGGCAGCTCAAATGGATACTATAGGGTAAGATGTAATTCAATCGGCCACCTGCGTGTGGACCGACATGACTGTGCAACTTTCTGCGTATCCCATGGGCCACTGGCCCCTATAAAGCTGCTACGCCTCTTAGTCTCGGGGTCCCAGTCCCTGCTCCTCTGTGTCAGGTGCACTTGGACCCAAGCCCGAGCTTGTAAAGAAACCCTCGTGTGTTTGCATCCGTGTCGGCTCCTTGGTGGTTGCTTGGATTCGCAATCTTGGGCACAACACATGACATTAAAAAAAAAAGATCTAGATACACTGTTTGAAATTTTCCCTAATAAAAAAAAGATTTTTAAACATATGCTCTTCCCCAAATGGGAAGCCTCTACAAGTTAGGGATGTCTATCCTGGCTAACATAATTTATATCTTAAATATAATCAGAATCAAAACTCGATGGGTTTCTGCAATCCCTAGCGAAATCATTGATTCAGGCGATGATCATTCACAGCTTCTGAAATCATGAGATGGTTTGACTGGGACCAGACGTTTATAGGGTGCCTAACCATCACCCCACAGTCTATTCACTGTTTCTAAGTAGGGCAGCACAACTTTTGAGTGGCATGTGAGGAGACCCCTCCTACAATACACTGACCTATCTTCACCACACTAAATGTGGTTAATGAGGCCTGTGTTCCTCCTGAGGTGATGTGACAGGAAGCACACAGCATCACCTACTAGATGACCTTGACATTTGAATGTGAACCCCATGAAGCCTCTAGAGCTAATGTCCATCTCTGGGAAATAACACAGGATAGAGAAGTATATTAAAAGATATCATGGGGGATCCCTGGGTGGCCCAGTGGTTTGGCACCTGCCTTTGGCCCGGGGCGTGATTCTGGGGTCCCAGAATCGAGTCCTGCGTTGGGCTCCCAGCATGGAGCCTGCTTCTCCCTCTGCCTGTGTCTCTGCCTCTCTCTCTCTCTATGTCTATCATGAATAAATTAATAAAAAAATCTTTAAAAAATATCGGGCTAGTGATGTGGGACACACTAGAGAACACTTCATCTGTTTTGTTCAACAAATAAATAGGATGAAGAAGGAGGAGGAGAAAGGGAAGAAAGAGGAGAAACAGGAGTTGGAAGGAATGCTCTACATTAAAACAAACTTAGGAGACATTAAAACCAATACGACATGTGCACCTTGCTTGCATTCTGATTTAAACAAATCAGCCATAAAAGTTATGTTTGAGATAAGAAAAATAGGATACAAATAGAATATTAGATGTTAAGAACTTACTGTTAATTTTGTTAGATATGACAACAGTATTGAGATTATGTGAAAAAAATGTCCTTATTTCTTTGAGATACATACTCAAGTATTTAGGGGTAAAATGTGACATGCATTTGGATTTACTTTAAAGATTTTTTTTTTATTTGAGAGAGAGAGAGAGCGTGTGCAAGCGCGTGCACATGGTGGGAGGGAGAGAAAATCTCCAGCAGACTCCCCGCTGAGCGCAGAGCCCCATGTGGGGCTCCACCCCACAACCTATGAGATCACAGCTTGAGCTGAAATCACCATTCAGAGGCTCAAACAACGAGCTACCCAAGCGCCCCTCACATTGGATTTACTTTAAAATGTGTCAACCAGAAAAAGGATGGGGGTATACAGGAAGGAAGTGTTGGACAATGTTA
The DNA here is from genome assembly GCF_018345385.1 of Vulpes lagopus. NCBI lineage: Eukaryota > Metazoa > Chordata > Mammalia > Carnivora > Canidae > Vulpes > Vulpes lagopus. Next base: position 15,289,270 of record NC_054841.1, read on the forward strand.
ATTGTTGGGACTTTTCATGTATACTATGAATAAGTTCCAGGGATCTAATGTACAGCATGGTGACAACACCTAACAATAGTGTATTGTATACTCGAAAGTTGCTAAGAGATTAGAGCTTTTTTTTCCTGCTGAATTCTGCTCACTCTCCCCCTGCCCAAGTTCTATTGGCATGCAGCACAATATAAGTTTATGCTGTTGGCATAATGATTTACCTTAAATATATCATGAAATGATGACCACAATAAGTTTAGTTAACATCCACCATCTCATATAGATACAAAAAAAAAATGAAAATGAAAAAAATTTAATGTTCTCACCATAACAACCACCACAGAATTGTAATTGTGTGAGATAGAGGATGTGTTAACTAATCTTATCATGGTAAACATTTTGTAATAATTATCACATATTGTGATGTATCAAATCATCATATTGGGCATCTCAAGCTTACACAGTGTTATAGGTCAATTATATCTCAACAAAGCTGGGGAAAGTGTTAATTGTTGAATCTGGGTGATGGGTATACAAGGCTTCATAAAAGTACTTACTATTCTTTTTTAAAAATATTTCATTTATTTATTTGAGAAAGAGAGGGAGAGCATGAGTGAGCTGGAACGGGAGGAGAGGCAGAGGCAGAGGGAGAGGGAGAGGCAGGCTCCCCACTGAGCAGGCAGCCCGATGTTGGACCCCATCCCAGGACCCTGAGATCACAACCTGAGCCAAAGGCAGATGCTTAACAGACTGAGACACCCAGGCGCCCCAGTACTTACTGTTCTTTTGTGTAGTTTTGAAATTTTTATGATAAAATATTTAACAAAAAGCAACAAATTTGTTCTTGAAACTTAAAAAAAGATTATTACATTCGTCGGGAAGAATGGAATCCTTGTGCCATGGACAACTGAAAATGTAGATTAGCAAGGGGTGATGAACACTACTAGTCACTAAGATGTATTGTGAAACTTTACTTACAAAAGTAGTACTGGCAAAGGAATAAATAGCCAAGGGGGGAAAAAACAGAAAACCTGGAAACTGCCCTTGTTACAAATAAGACTTCAGTTTTTTATAAAGTTCTGAATTCCAAGCAATGCCAAAGTTTGAATTACTCACTAAGCCATACCAGGGCAGCTGCTTAGTAACTTCAAAAAAAGGTATTTCTATATGTCACACTCACTATCCCAAAATAAATGTTAGATGGATTAAAGAATTAACATGTTTTTCAAAAACACAAAAGAATTATAGGTAAATACAGTGAATATTTATCTGACATCAGAGTCAAAAAGACTTTTTTCAGCATAAAAGCCAAGGAAGGAAATATAAAAGAGTGGTTTGACAATTCCCCAAATTTAAAACTTTGGTACAAAGCAAAAACAAGGAAACTGATATTTGTAGGATGGGATTAAAATAAGCATTTATCAAGCTCATCTCATTCAATCCCCAGAACAATCCTATAACATAAATATTATCTCTATTTTGTAGATAAATAGATTGAAGTTTAAAAAAAGTTAAGTGACCTGTCCAAAGTCACACAGCTAGAACCTGGTGGCATTAGGATTCAAACTCAGGTCTGCCTGACTCCAGTTTACATCTGCTAACCATTTTACCATACTGCCTCTTGTGTATGACAAGTTAGTATCCCTAATATATAAACAGCTCTTACAACTCAACAATAAAAGTATCCCCAATAAAAATGGGCAAAGTGCAAAAACAGGCAATTCAAAAACAAAATACAGCTGTTCAGTATAAACAGATGAAGAAATGCTCTTTCACTAATTTCAGAGAAAGGCAAATTAAAATGAGATACTTTTCCATTGGCAAAGACTTTATATACTTCTCTTTTAATATCCTGTCTTGCTTTGGTGAGTGTATCTGTTAAGGATCTTTGGTTGCAAGCAGCAGCAACTGAATTTCAGACTGTTCTCTTTATAGCCTCCTGCCTCCTAGGTTTGGGATTTGCATGGAGGAGTGGGCTGGTGAGAGAAGAGTCCAGTTATTCAAACCTGAGTCAAGTGCCTTCACCTGTGACAGGAGAAGTACTTGGTGATTGGCAGCCAACCAGAATTACAGGACTCAGGAGCAATGACTTCACAAAGGGAATAGATATTTGGCAGACAAAGGCAAGAGACGTCTGCTGCAGGTAGAGGTAGCTAGAGGCTCTCACACACTCATTTACTTCCTTTCTGAAATGCAATTTGACCAGATATTCAAAACCTGAAAAGCAATCGCTCCTTTTGAACTAGCATTTCTTTTTATTTGTGTGGGTTTTTATTTTATTATTTTTGAAAAGATTTTATTTTTAAGTAATCTCTCCACTCAATATGGGGCTCAAACCCACAACTTCAAGACCAAGAGTCACACACTCTACCAGCTGAGCCAGCCAGGTACCCTTGTTTGGGTTTCTAAAAATTGATTTTTAGTTTTGAGTTGTTCTTATTGAGATAGAATTGACATATAACATTGTATTCGTTTCCAATGTACACATAATGATTTGATATTTGTATATATTGTGAAATGCTCACCAAAATAAATTTGGTTAACATCCATCACCACATAGGGTTATCAACTTTTTTTGTGTGTGATGAGAGCTTTTAAGATCTATTCTCTTAGCTGCTTCCAAATATGCAATACAGTACTATTAAAGGTAGCCTCCACTCTGTCCATTACATCCCCAGGACTTATTTTTTTGTAACTGGAAGTTTGTACCTTTTGACTGACCTACCATTTCTATTTCGACAAATTTGAACTAAGAAAATAGAGATGTGACCCAAAATGTATATACAAAGATTGTTGTCACAGTTTTATTTGAGTGAGAAACAAACTGGAAACCTATGTTTCATAATTGGAAACTTTATGTTTTAGCATATCAGTCCTACAAAATACCATGTAATCATTAAAAATGATGGTATTGTAGGGATACTTCAAGACACAGGAAAACGTCTATAAAATCATCTCAGTTGAAAAAGCATTTATTCAATATACATGTATAGTTTGTAGTCAGGAAAACTACATAAAACTCTCCTCCTATTGCAAAAGAAACATCAGATTATAGAATATAGGGTCCCTCCTTTCCTGAGAGCTTAGAAGACAGCACAAGGGATTCTGGTTAAACCCAGTGAAGAACTTTCCAACTGTGAGGATTGTCCTGGAACGGAAACCCCTCCTTTCTTAGGGTCAGATGAAGTAATGCCTTGCTTCCAAGACCCAGTAATTAATAAGGATCATGGGGAGGCAATGATAGAAGTTCCAACTTAGTTGGGAATCAGCTATGGGTCCTTGAGCCAGTCCCCTCCCACCTCTGGCCTATTGTCTCCCCATCTTTCAAGTGGGAGGGTGGCGAGGATGGTCTTGACCTCCTGCAGTCTTGGTAAGGTACTATGGTTCAGTAGGGATCTCTGTTTGGGGCCCCCTACGACCCTGAGCCCCCGTACCTCATCCACCAAATGCAGGAGCCAGATGATGTGAAATCTAAACTGCAGCCCTTGCCTGCGGTCACTTTTTGCTCAGGATCCCTTGCCTGCGGTCACTTTTTGCTCAGGATCTCTTAGGGCCAGGGAAGGGGTCCCAAAAGCCACCTACATCTGCTGCGACTGGAACCTCAGCCAGATAAACAACCACCCTGACAGCTGAGCCAGTCCTAGGCAAGGGGAGGTTCTAGGATGCCACAGGAGGTGATTCACCAAAGGCAGGGCGGTCTCTCTCCCCCATCCACAGAAGTCCTGGAGGAGAGGCCACAGTCGGCCCCACTCACAGGGCCTGCCTGGACCCACATTCTCCAGCAGGGAGCTCTGACCTTAACCCTACTGCCTCCTAGGCATCCGGGACTCCACCACCCCCTCCTTGCCATTCACAGCTGATTTCTGTCCCTTGCCTAAGCCATTGCTGGGGCTTCAAGACCTTAGAGAGTCAGGAAAGGGATTATCTGTCCCAACAACCTTCATTCTTTATTCGGAGAAGAAAAACTGAGGCCCGAGGAAGGAGCAGACTGCCTGAGATCAGAGCCTAAGTCAACAATACAGGCCGAACCGGATCCCAGCCCCCGACACCCCGCACCTGCTCCCACCCCTCGTCAGTTCTTGCACAAGCACACTTGCACTGAGGCTCCTGGTCGGGGGTGGGGCCAGGATGAGGCAAACATGCACCATTCCATCCACCTCTTCTTCCTCCCCTGACTCAGCTACTCTAGCCTCCCTGGAGCTGCAGGTGTTAATTTAGGGGCCCCTGGGCCCTGGCCTCATTAAGTGCCGGTGGCAGAAACATGAGGGCCTGGAGCCTTCTCGTCCTGGTGGCCCTCCTGGCTGTGGGGAGCCGGCTGCCTGCGGCCTCAGCCAGGAGGAAGGGAGGTGAGTGTGGCTAGTTTCCTCTGATCCAAGGACTGGGTGGGGGTTTGGGGAAGGCAGGCCATGCAGTGTGATGTCTGTGCGTGTGTAGCTGGGAGGCCTGCTTCTTGATGCTTCCAGCAGCTCCAGGTCTGGGCTGCCAGCCTGCCCTGTCTGTAGCTGTGGATGTGTTCATGCCAGCTTCTTGGTGCTCGTCTGTACATCCGAGTGTGGATTGTGTGTGCATGTGTGTACGTGTGTATCTTTGTGTCTGCTTGTCTGTATGAACCTGTGTCTGCAGACGTGGGCTTAGGCGTGGCTGCACACATGTATGTCTGTGTGCCCGTACCTGTGTGTCTCTACAGGAGGAGGGGGGAGCAAACCTGTCCACACCTGCTCTTCCGTTGTTATCTCCATGGATTATTAGGATCTGTGGGCCCACATGACAGCGAGATGAGCCTTCCTGTCATCTTCTGTTGCTAACAAGGCTGTGCCTGGTCCGCCCCTGTCCATCTGCTTTCTGTCTTTCTCTGGTCCTTCCCATCCCAGAGACCAATCTGTGCAAGGTTCTCCCAAACTGGGTAGGGGGTGTGGCTGCCAGGATCTGTTGGGAGGCAGCTTCACCCCTACCTCTCCTCTCCCAAGCCTCCTCAAAAAGCTGGGGCTGGCCTGTCAATAAGTGGGGGGGGAGGATGGGGCTGCTGAGAAGCCAGACAGATGACTCCCCTCCTGGGCAAGGCCTCTCTTCCTGCCTTTTTGGGGCTAGAACACTGTGACCCACACACACCCGGCCTACATACACCTGTGCATTCCTGGCTATGCCCTGCGGGAAGGGGACAGTAATGGGGACAGGCTCCCTCCTCCACAGGTGCTGGGAGTAGTTCTGTGCATCCTCTCTGCCCCCTCTCACCTAACCTATGCCTTCCTCAGAGGCTGGGCTCTCATTCCCTGGGGTGTGAGCTGGTTTGGGCAGGAGAGTGTTCAGGCCTAGGCTGAGGAGGAAAGGATACTGGCAAGTTCAGGGCCAGAGCCCTACTGGGTATGATTCAGGTGCCCTCACTGCATTCCTCCTCACTGAGATGCTCTGAGATTGGTACCATTATTATCCTATTTTGCAGGTGAGAAAACTGAGCCACTTGAAATGCCAGTTCTGACTCTCTTCCTGTCTGTCTATTCCTCAAGGCTCAGCTCCCAGCCCCTCCACCCAGAAGCTCTCCCGGTTGTATGACCAGGTCCCCAACACACCACCCCAGCCCACAGGGAGGTGCCTCTTTGACTCAGGCAACTCCTCTCAGCTCACTCCCTGAGGCCCAAGCACCTTCAGCCAGGGCTACCCTGCTGGATCTCCCAGCCTTCCCAGGGTCCCCACTACCTCCAGCCTGTGGAGGAGGGGCTCCTCCTCCCAGGTGGCTCCTTCCCAGACTAGCTGCTCTTTCTCCAGCAGGGGGCAGCAATTCAGTTTAAAACAACCCAGTCAAACGGGTGAAGCTGGTTTTGAGTGCTTATTGCATGAGTAAGGTGCCTACTATGTGCATGGCCAGCGTGCAGTCAGGAGCCAGAGAGGGAAGGTAGACACCAGGTAAAGTCATAACACTGTATCCAGCTACTGCTGCGGGCTCTAGAAACTTCACTCAGATGCTAAAGTGAAGGCCTGGGACCAGCCTCCACCCTCCCCAGGGCTCTGGTGGCCAGAGCAGAGGCCAGAGCAGGAGGTCAGAGGACTCAGAGTCCTAGCCTAGGCCCCTGTGGGTCTGGACATTAACTGTCCTTCCAACCTTTGACTTCTCGCTCTAACTGGAAGAAGATTCAAGCCTTCTGCATGAAATCTGGAAATGGCCCAAAATTCTAACAAGAAAAATGGCTAGATAAGCTCCAGAACAGAACATTCTAGAGCTGTCAGAGGACCACCTCAAAGATCGAATTACTACAGATACCTGACACAAGGCCACTTGCAGCAGGACGAGCACATAGTGCAAGTGTGGCTCATAGTGCACCAGTCTTGTGATGCTAGATTGCCCTTCAAAATCCTTTCTTTCAAAGAGTCGTTGAGCTGCTGGTGTTTTCCATCAAGGACTGTGCATCAGCCTAATGGTGAGAGAAGCAGGTGGGGGGAAGCCTATTCTCATAGCCTCCAGCCAAGGGAGAGAAGCAGACAAATAGATGCAGAGTCACAAACTCTGAAGGCAAGAGTGCGAGGAGGGGTGGGGGCCAACCTAGTTAGCCTGAGGTCAGAGAGGTAGGGTCTCCCAAGGATGCGGTGTTTCCACTGAGACCTGGTAAATGGGGTGGAGAAGAGAGCACCAGGCGAAGCACACAGCAAAAGCAAGTCCCCACGAAGAGAAGCAGCTGAAAGCAGAGCAGGAGCTCCAAATGGAAAAGATGTTGAGGATAAAAACAGAGAGGTGGGCAGCCCCAGACCAGGCATCTCCTGCTGGCCCAGGTACAGATGTTGAACTTCATTTTTTGCTATCCTTCATGTCATCGGAATCTCAAACCAGCCCCGGGAGATAGGAGTCCAGCTTCTCATTCCACAGAGAGAAAACTGAGGCTTGCAGTCCAAAAAAAAAAAAAAAAAAAAGACCAGCCATTTGCAATGACATGGATGGACTTTGAAGATGTTACACCGAGGGAAATAAATCAGCCAGACAAAGACAAATACTGTATGATCTCACATTGGATTTTTAAAAAATCAAAACAAAACAAAAAACAAGCTCATAGATACAAAGAACAGATTGCTGGTTGCCAGGGGGCATGGGTGGGAGGTGGGAGAGGTAGGTGAAGGGAGTCAAAGGAACAAACTTCCAATTGTAAGAGACATAAGTCCTGAGGATGTAATGTACAGCATGGCAGCTGTAGGTAGTAATACTATATTGCAGATTTGAAACTTGCTAAGAGAAAAGATCTTAAAGTTCTGGACACAAGAAAAAAATTTGTAACTATGTATAGGGACAGATGTTAACTAGACTTGTGGTGATCATTTCCCAATATATAGAAATACCAAATCATATTGTTGCACACCTGAAGCTAACATAATGTTAGGTCAATTATACCTGAATAAAAAATATAAATGAAAGTAAATAAATAAAAGCGACTCCAGGCCCCCCAGAAAACAAAAACAAAGAAACTGGCCAAAGGACAGGCAAGAAGTAAGGGGTAGAGAATTCAGATCTTGTGATTCCCAGATTGGTGCTTATTACATGAGTCGGAACTGCCTCCAGCTGCAAGATTTGGGGGGTTCTCTTGCAGAGAAATTTGGGGGCTGCCCGCCGGATGATGGGCCCTGCCTCCTTTCGGTGCCTGACCACTGCATGGATGACAGCCAGTGTCCTGCAAGAATGAAGTGCTGCTCCAAAGCTTGCTTCCGCCAGTGTGTCCCTATGATCTCTGGTGAGTATCCCTGTCACCCCTGCTGAGCACCCAAGCCCCGAGCCCCAGGGCTGGGCACAGACAGGGCTCACCAGGCCCCTGTGTTGCAGTAAAGCCGGGCAGCTGCCCCGAGGACCGCCTGCAGTGCCTCAGCCCCGTGCAGCATCTGTGCCACAAGGACGCAGACTGCAGGGGCTCCAGTCGTTGCTGCCTTGGCGCCTGCGGCCGAGACTGTCGCAACCCCATCCAAGGTATGGTTCCTATGCACCTCGGGGCAGGTTCTTTCCTCTCTTAGCCCTGGCATTAGACTTCTTCCAGTTCAATAAACCTAACAGGACATCTACCTTCCCAGGAGCCTGGGGCTGCCCACGTCAGGCCTGGGGAAGAGGATGAGGTAGGAGCGTTGGAGGAACCGTGGAGGAACTGGCGATCCTCCTTTCTCTTGCTGAACTTGCTATGTCACCTGGACCACAGCCCTCCACTGCCCTGAGCTTCAGCTGGCCCTTGTGAAGCAGGGCGGGCCATCCTGCCTTACTGGGCACCAGGGCTGGGTTGATGCAGTAGACGGGGATCAAAGTTTCTCAAGAACCCAGAGCCCTGTGATGGGGGTGTAATCCTTTCCTTCTCTCTCCCCAGGCTAATTCTGGCTTCAGATCTTCAGGAGGGGTTCCTAGCAGGAAGAGATGATGATGGGGGCCTGGGACCCTGCCACCCAGATAGCACTATCTCTACCCGAGGCAGTTTCAACCTTCTGATGAATACCGATCTGCTGTCACTTCCCTTGCCACCCATGCATCCATCCCTGGTTTCTCCTCCTGGGAGTCAAGGTGCACAGATAGACTCCTATCACCCTGTGCCACAGCCACATCTCTTTGTCTATGTGTTTCTCCACCTAAAATGCCCAATTCAGGTAGGCCCCTCTTTGTGGGGTCCAAACCCCTCCATCAGGCAGCCCAGCCACCTTGAAGGTACGTTCTAGCAGAGTTTTCCAGACGTGATCTGTTCGCATACTCCTTTCCACCATTTTGACCACACCCTCAAAACAGCATCACAATATCTTGCTTACTGCCTATACTACTGTTTATCTAATGTTTTTCTTTAAATGGAATCACTTTTGTATATAAATAAATCTATTTCAAAAGAAAATCTTGATATCATCAGTATAAATGCATATGCAGGATCACTTGCCATGAATAAAATGTAATGGTAAAAGCAAATGCAACAAAAACAGCGAAGGGCTGTTAAAGAAGATGTGTCAGATTAAACAATATTAAATAATAGTATTAAATTCTACCTGGATGCTGCCACCTGCCAACACTGGGAGCCTACCTGAAGGCTGCTCTCTGATTCTGGTAATAAACGAAGATTAGCAAGGGTTAAAGACTTGTTAAAGACAAAGATCTCAAAACCGTGGCCTCCTTCCTGGGATAATCAGAAGGACCGAGGAGAGAACTTTCTCAAGAGTCAATGTTGTATAATTTTGCATCCAGGTACACCCTAAGATCATTTCAGATTGCTCCACATGTGGGGAATGTTGCTTGAACAGTTGGGATAGCTTTATTTATGGGAGAGTCTGTCTCCCATTGGGTGATACATCATTCACCTGGATTTCTCAAGGATCAGTCTATAGTCAGGGCTCGAGAGGGTGGGGAAGGGGTCAGTGAGGGAATGACAGCCATCCCAAGGGACATTCCTGGACCCAGAGTGCTGGATTCCTGACTGTCCCATTCATCTAGGACTCAGCTTTGGGGAGGGGCAGGATCCAGGCAGATTCCTCCCTGCTTTATATGCTGGGTTTCCTCTCGTGTCCCAGTAGAATCTGGGGTTGGGCAGTCCACCAAGCAGGTTAAGTTGGGAATCCTGGGTCTTCTGTCCTTGTTCCCTTGACCTGGCAGTATGGTCACAGGTGAGTCACCACTCAGGGATTCTGTTTGCCCTGGTGGAAGATGGAAAGAATTCACTGCCATAGTCCTTCTCATGGGGTTCAAGTGGCTGAACTCAAAGCAGCAGATGCTAATTGTAAGGATACATGCTGAGCCCTAAGAGAGGAGGGGCAGGAGAATAATCTGTGAGTCACTGACTCCCTGCTAGTCTCCCATCTATAAACTCAGGTGGTCGACACAGATAATAGGGTACATTGTACTGTTTGCCCAGAGATACCCCTTCCCTCCCCACTGTTACTATGGCTTCCCTGGGGGAGAGCACGCACTCCCTTGCCCAGGGATTTAGGGCTTGGCCCTGGGACTTATGAAATGTGGGTGCAAGTGACAGTGTGCCAGTTTCAAGGCAAGGCACCAGCCTTCTTGGAGCTTCTGCAATGAGAAGCGCTTGCCCAGAAGCCACTGGTCTTGGGATAAAGGATATCTGGGGCAGGCCTGAAATTGAGCTGCCGATCCTTTAACTTGCAAGAGCAAAATAAATGTTTGTGATAGAAAGCCTGTGAGATTGGGGATGGGGTGGGCATTTGTTATAGATTTATGGCATTGAGAGCTTGTTGAATTCAGATGATTGCTACTCTTTAGTGAATGCCCGTCTGTGCCTCACACTCTAAAACATCATTTCACTCATCCATCCTATAACTCTGAGAGAGATGGGCATTCTTATTCCCATTTGACAAGAAGAACTTTTGATATAAGTGACTTGCCCAAGACTCTTGGTTAAGAGGTGAAGAAGCCAGGATTCAGCCATACTGTATTCCACTTTAGCAAACAATAAAATCAACAACAGCTGAAATGAAAGCACTGATCCTGTCCAGCTGTCACTTTAATTACTTTACACATATAATCTCATTACATCCTTACAACCTCACTATGTAGACTTTGTCATTTGTTCCCATTGCACATATGAGGAAAACTAAGGCATGACGAGGTTGATTTAGCCAAGATTGTACAGCTGATAAGTAGTGGAGCTGGGATTCAATGCCAAGCAGTGGCGTGCCAAAGCTGACATCCTTACTGGCTACACTAGTTACACCTCATCTTTGAAAATTCCTTCCAGCTCTCAAGACTGAGTTTGCACACCTGAGACATGGGGATCAGAAAGAGCTACGAAGGTTAAGTGACCAGCCTCAGTTCTATGCAGCTGGAACCCAGAGCATTGCCTTGTGTTTCTTTCCTGAAAGGCATTAGGAGGAAAATTAGGGGACCTCAGGACAAGGATCCCAGGTGAGCGGGTTGGAAGGCTGCTTAGGGCCCCATGGTTGTCCTGAGGCCCTGAGGCCCTGAGGCCTGAGCTAGGATCCTGGAGCAACAGGAGGTGGCAGGTCATAGACCATGGCTTCTCTGCTACAGGTGGCAGCATCTACACAATTTCTTCTGGAGTTGCCTGCTCAGCTTATTGGCCAACTGACTACCTGCTCCATCAGGTCTGGGCACCGGGCTTTGCAGTGTCAACTCTGTCCTCAGCCACCAAAGCCCAGCCCATCCAGCTCCATCTCCACTGCCTGTCTCCACCATGCTTCTGGAAAGTCTCCTGGGAGGCTGGACACCTATGTCCAGGAGCCTGAGTCTTCAACCTCCAATCTATTTTTTTCCACTCACTCACTCAGTTTGCTGAGCGCTTAGTATAGGCTCTACTTGGTATCATCACAAAGCTTGTGCACTGGAGGACAAGTGAGGACACTGGAGGACAAGATGAAGCCCCAGCTACAGAGTTTCATGATGTGCTTCCAAGGGAGAAAGCCAGGAAACTATGGGAGGCCAGGGGAGACCTAACTCAGCCTGGAAACCAGAGAAGATTTCCTGAAGGAGGTGATATTTGAATATTGAATATTTGATATTGAATTTAAGTAAGAGCCAAGCATGACACTGCTAGTCATCCATTCTCCCCTTCTTCCATACCAACAGCAATGTCCCTACTTGGAAACATCCAGCCACCCCCCAGGGTACTGGGATGCTGGTGCCAGTCTATATCTTGACTTGGGTGACAGTCACATGGATACATACATTTGTAAAAACTTAATTCGTTTGTAATTTAAGATTTACTGTAAGACCATTATGCTCCAATTTTTAAAAGTAAAAATTAATTTTTTAAAAATGTGTTTCCCTTGCAGCTAGGGATGACCATGGGACCCAGGACTGACCAGTCAGAAGTTTGGGGAAGTCTATTGGGGGGGGAGGGGGAGGCGGTTTCTCAGGAAGCCCTTGTTGTCCTAATGGATGAGACAGATCAGTCTTTTGCCCATCATCCATTTGCACTTAGTTCTTCTGGAACATGAATACTGCAGCTAGAACAGCTATCTGGTGACCTTGAGGATTATCTTGGGTGGGTTCCCTGGAATCAAATCTTAATTTTTTAAAAAGATTTTATTTATCTATTTGACAGAGAGAGCACAAGTAGGCAGAGTGGCAGGCAGAGGGAGAGGGAGAAGCAGGTTTCCGGCTGAGCAGAGAGCCCAATAAAGGGCTCGATCCCAGAGTTCCAGGATCATGACCTGAACCGGAGGCAGATGCTCAACCCCCTGAGCCATCCGACACCCTGGAAGCAAATCTTTAGATGAAGTTTCCCAAGATGGTGATGATTTGGAAATGATCTGGAAAAATGGGTCTGGCAGTGAAGTATACCAGAAAGAGGGGGAGGCCAGTAGGGGTGTGACAACAAGCAAAGTCCCACGGTGGGGGGTTCCAGACATAAGAGTAGGTGACTCTTCAGAGTTGTCCCATGGAGCAAGAGAGCTGGAGCATTGATATCTCTGTACCCCCTCAGTCATCAGTTAATGACTCCTGGATGGAGGACATAAATCCCCAGGCACTTCGGGTTCTCCCTGTAAGCAGGCATAGCGAGCTGCCGCAGCCTTCAAGAATCACTTTGATAAACAGATGCACATCGCTGCCAGGAGAGAAAGCATCCCAGGAGCCAGTGCACACAAAAGTGGCAAAGGGATCCACGGGGCCATGGGCAGTGCACAAGCCTCTGCTGCTGCAGGGGTGAGAGCCACACAAGAGCAGCAGAGGAGGAAAAGACAGGGAGCCTGGATCTTCGGCACCATTCCTGGGCAGCTGTGCCCAGACTGCCAGAAAAAGTCACTTCCTCTCCATTCAGGCCACCGGCTCACTGTGTGTTCTTGTAACTAAATTGAATCTTAACTGATATGCTGGGTAAAGAAATGGCAGAAAGAGTTGTTCATGGAGAGGGAACAGCTTGTGCTACTTCTCACCACAGTTCTGAAAGGGAGGCGCTGTTCCCATTTTACAGATGAGGAACATAAGAATCCACAAGGAGGCATCACTTGAATCATGATCCCACAGCAACTTAGTGGTAAAGGCAGGATGCAAACCCAGTGTATGTATTCTCTATTATTGTGTAGCAACTTACTACACATGTAGTGGCTTAAAACAACACACATTTACTATTTCATAGTTCCTGTGGGTCAAGAATCCAGGCACAACTTTGTCAGGTCCTTACTTCAGGGGTTCACAAAGCTGACATAAAGTTCAGCCAGGGCTGAAATCATATGGTTGTTGGCAGAATTTCAGTTCCGTGAGGGTTGTAGGACTGATTTCCTCAGTTTCTAACTCACTGTTGGCCAGAAGTTGCCCTCAGGGCCTTGCCTTGCCAGCATGGCAACTTGCTTCAACAAAACCAGCAGGAAGTCCATCTTATGTTACCTAATCCTGGAAGCAACATCCTCTCACCTTTACCACAGTCTGCTCATTAGAGGCACATCAGTAAATCCTGCCCATGCTCAAGGGGAAGAGCTTACACAAGGACATGAATACCAGGAGGCAGGCATCACCGGGACACACTCTAGAAACTTAGAAACCACACCTAGTCTACTTATTAACAAAACTTAGAAACTTAGAAAACCACACCTAGTCTACTTATTAACAAAAATGTCTGTACTTTAGGCAACATCAAGCTTACTCTTTAAGGTAGAACCTCATGGATTCAGATGGCCTTTCCGGCCAGGGACTGAAGGAGAATTTGGGGCACAGCTCATCCAAGGCACATAAAGGTTATGAATCCCCCCTTTAGCCTAAGAGGTCCATAATGGCCCTTTCCCCATTCCTATAACTCATGAATTAATAAATGAGGTGAGTACTATAGGATACTAGGCCCAAGGCAAGGTCTCAATAAATGCTGGTTGTTATCACTATTAATGATTATTATTTAAATACAATTAGTAATGATTAATGATTAATTACATAAATTAATATTTGTGAAGTAGGAATTCTTTCTTGTATCCAGGTCCTGGTCTCCAGCACATTCTATCCAGTCTGACACACAGTAGGCACTCAATAAATGCTTGTGGATTAAGTAAACTTTTTTTTTAAAGATTTTATTTTTAAGTAATCTCTATACCCAACATGGAACTCGAACTCACAACCCTGAGATCAAGAGTCAGATGTAATCCAGGCCCCCCTAGATTACATAAAACCCTTGAAAAAACTCTTTGATGCACTTGTCCCTTACCATCCAACGCACTGGGAAGGCAGAAATCAGGGACCCATGGCCAGGTGGGGAGACAGATCTTCTGAGGGGGCAAAATATCTGCTTCAAGCTTCACAGCCCAGGGGGCTCTCGGGAAATGAGGCCATCTCCTCCAGCTCCCTAATGCAGATCTCCACCTGCAGTCCTGGAAGACACGAGTTGCAATCCCAAATCCACAGCACCAAGCTAAGTGACCTGTGCAGGTGACTAAGCCTCATCTGTCCCCATCAAGTCTGCAGCAGGAATAACTTGGATAAGTCCCCTGAGGTGAAGTACCTGGCACATACTAAGGACGCAATTAAGGAAGGTATTATTACTGCCGTGATTGTTGCTTTGTCAGCAATGCTCTGGCTAAAATCCTTCTCTCACTGGACCCCCTTCCCCTAAACGACCGCTCGTCCACTGGTCCCTGACTGGGGAGGATGTCCTGGCTCTCGGGCCCAGTCTCCAGACACCACCCCCACCCAATTGAGGAGTCAGGAATAGAAATCACAGCCTCCGGCAGCCTGCGGTCTCCCTCCCTCCCTTGGCAGCAGCGATCGATGTGGCCTCCGCTGCGGGGGACAGAGGAAGACAGGGAAGGAGGGGGCGGCGGGGCCTCCAGCAGCAGCGAGGCTCTGCGGGGCAGCAGGGGCAGAGACGAGCCCGCTGGCCAGCGGCTCTGCAGCCTCAGTGCCTTCGGGGACAGGGGACAGAGAGCCTGGCCCGAGCCCTGGAGGGGCCCTGACAGGTAAGGGACCTCTCTCGGGGAGGAGGGGGGTGGTGGCCCAGGAAGTGGTGGGGGCTGCAGAGTGGGTTCCTGCTCATGCCCCGTTGGTGAGACCACCCCCCACCCACCTGCCCACCCAGGAGGGAGCACTGTGAGGTGACTGAGTTCTAGGGTCAGTCCTGCTGGTTCATCCGTAAAATGGGATTAGAAAACCTCCCTGGCAGGGTTGGTGTAGGCATTAAACAGAGTGAAGTGTATATGGAGCCCTGGGAAGTGACTAGTACTTAGTAGTTGTTCAAAATAAGTGTGTGGAGAGAGCCTTGGATGGAAAAGCCTAGTTTCCAACCTTAACTGTGCTGTGGACTAGCTGGGTAACATTGAGCAAGTCATTTAATCTTTCTTACTGAGATTCAGATTCTTGTTGGGGAAGGTTTGTGGAATTAATTATCCCAATTAACAGAGCAAGAGGGTGAGTCTCAGAAAGAGAAAGGGATTTGCCCACAGTCATGCAGCTAAGGGGTGATGCAACCGGGTTGGACGTTTCATCTTTTGACACTAAGTGCGGAGGAGAAGGTGGGAGCGGAGCTGCATCCCACCCGTACCCCAGGTGTTTACTGCACATGGAGTATGTACCGGGGGCCAGCTTGCTGCCTTAGTTAATCCTCATAACCTCTTGAGGAAAGCGTGATGCCCCCAGTTTACAGATGGGGAAACTGAAGCTCAGAATGGATCCTCTCAAGGCCACCAGTAAGAGACAGACTCAGAATTTGAACCCAGGTCTGACCAGAAGACAGTGCAAAGGATTGGCATTTATTGAACACCTTACCGTGTTCACACTCATAGTGTGTGCACCTTCCACCCCAAGTGTTATTCTCCCTCTTCTACAGATAAAAGAGCCAAAGCCCAGAGTGGGAGGAGACCGGCCTGAGGACACAGAAGTGACAGAGCTGAGGACACGACCCTTATCCTGACCAGCTTAACTCCAAGCCCAAGGTAAGTGAAGGGCACCTCACTGACTCCCTGCCAGGCACGGGGCCAGCCGCTTGATGTACACCCAATCCCCCATCACCCTGGGAAGCAGGCGTTACTGATGGGATGGTGCAGATGGGCTTACCCAGGATCAGGAGGTGAGTCACTAGCCCTCAGCTCCAGCAGAGCTTGGAGACGTGGGCAGGGGAGGGATCTGACATTTTCTGGTATCAACAAGGCCAAGCACTTTCCACAAGCTATTTGAGTTCTTCAGCCTGCCTTGAGGATAGGTGCTGTTGTCTGCATGGTACATTGCGTGGGAAACGAGGACCCGGAGAAAAGCATCTTCTTCAAGGCCCCAGGTGCATCCAGGGTGTAGACAAGCGCCAGGTTTGGCTGACTCCAGGAGACAGTGAAACAGATGGATAATTTACTGAACCCTTTCTGAGAGCCAGGCCCCATAAATACAATAGTTCTTTTATTCTTTTTAACCACACTGGGAGGTGGCTATTTTTATCTCCACTTGACAGAAGTTCAGGGAGGTGACATGAGTTGCCTCTCTGGTCACAGAAGAAAGTCAATGTCCCATCTGACTCCGCAGATACCTTAAATGGTCTAAGCCAGTGACTCTCAAACTTGACCATGCAGCAGAGTCACCCTCCACCTTTGCCGAGCTCCATCCCCAGAGTTTCAGTAGGTCTAGAGCAAGCTGAGAATCGGCATCTTTGACAAATTCCCAGGTGGCACTGATGCTGCCAGTGCAGGGGACACACTTTTTAAGAATTACTAGTTTGTATCGATGCTTTTGACACCCCTGGAGGGTCAGCATCACTACCCCCATTTTGCAGAGGAGGAAACCGAGGTTCAGAGTGCCGGCATGTCCAAGATCCCATTGGAAGCCCCTGGCATATGAAAATCCAAGTTTGGGGGCAGCCCGGGTGGCTCGGCGGTTGAGACCTGCCTTCAGCCCAGGGCGTGACCCTGGAGACCGGGGATCGAGTCCCACGTCGGGCTCCTTGCATGGAGCCTGCTTCTCCCTCTGCCTCTCTCCCTCTCTCTCTCTGTGCCTCTCATGAATAAATAGATAAAATCTGAAAAAAAAGAAAAAAAGAAAAAAAGAAAATCCAAGTTTGGGAAAGGGTGATATCCTAGCCGAGCACCCCCACCCCCCTCGGGGGGTGTCAGCCTCTCCCGCCAGTCACTTCCGTAATTCCCCCCAATTTGTGCAAATGAAACGGGGGTGCGAAGGCTCTGTGATTTGGCGGGTCGGGGAGCGAGGGGCAGGCCCCGGGCCGCCGCCCCCCGCGGCCCCTCCGCTGAGCATCCCTGCCCCGTCGGTCCACAGGCCATGGTGAGCGAGTCCCCGGAGCCCGGCGCGCGTGCGCCCTGGCGGCGGAGCGGCGAGGCGCTGCGCGTGAACGTGGGCGGCGTGCGGCGGCGGCTGAGCGCACGCGCCCTGGCGCGCTTCCCGGGCACGCGGCTGGGCCGCCTGCAGGCGGCGGGGACGGAGGAGCAGGCGCGGCGGCTGTGCGACGACTACGACGCGGCGGCGCGCGAGTTCTACTTCGACCGGCACCCGGGCTTCTTCCTGGGGCTGCTGCACTTCTACCGCACCGGCCGCCTGCACGTGCTCGACGAGCTGTGCGTCTTCGCCTTCGGCCAGGAGGCCGACTACTGGGGCCTGGGCGAGGGCGCGCTGGCCGCCTGCTGCCGCGCGCGCTACCTGGAGCGGCGGGTGGCGCGGCCGCGCGACTGGGACGAGGACAGCGACACGCCGAGCAGCGTGGACCCGTGCCCCGACGAGATCTCCGACGTGCAGCGCGAGCTGGCGCGCTACGGGGCCGCGCGCTGCGGCCGCCTGCGCCGCCGCCTGTGGCTCACCATGGAGAACCCCGGCTACTCGCTGCCCAGCAAGCTCTTCAGCTGCGTCTCCATCGGCGTGGTGCTGGCCTCCATCGCCGCCATGTGCATCCACAGCCTGCCCGAGTACCAGGCCCGCGAGGCGGCGGCCGCCGTGGCCGCGGTGGCCGCGGGCCGCGGCGCGGAGGGCGTGCGCGACGACCCGGTGCTGCGGCACCTCGAGTACTTCTGCATCGCCTGGTTCAGCTTCGAGGTGTCGTCGCGCCTCCTGCTGGCGCCCAGCACCCGCAACTTCTTCTGCCACCCCCTCAACCTCATTGACATCGTGTCGGTGCTGCCCTTCTACCTCACGCTGCTGGCCGGCGTGGCGCTGGGCGACCGGGGCGGCGCGGGCGGCGAGGACCTGGGCGACCTGGGCAAGGTGGTGCAGGTGTTCCGGCTGATGCGCATCTTCCGCGTGCTCAAGCTGGCGCGCCACTCCACGGGGCTGCGCTCGCTGGGCGCCACGCTCAAGGTGAGGCCGCTGGGGCCCGATGGAGGGTGGGGGAGGGATGGGCACGCGACGGTGACCACGGGGCGGGTGGCCAGGTGAACTTAGAGGCGACCTTCCTTGTGCCAGACGGGGGCTGCACACCAGGTGCACCGGTCACATCCCGTTTGACCTTCCCAGCAGCCCTGGGAGGGCTCCTTCTCGGGGGTGACACTTGAAAGTCGAGGCAGAGCTTTGCTTTTCTTTCTTTATTTTTTTATTTTTTTTAATTTTTTTTTTTAGAGATTTATTTATTTATTTATTTATTTACTTATTTATTTATTTATGATAGAGAAAGAGAGAGAGAGAGGCAGAGACACAGGCAGAGGGAGAAGCAGGCTCCATGCCTGGAGCCTGACGCGGGACTCGATCCCGGGACTCCAGGATCGCGCCCTGGGCCAAAGGCAGGCGCCAAACCGCTGAGCCACCCAGGGATCCCCGCTTTTCTTTCTTTAAAAACAAAAACAAAAACAAAACAAGAACCTAAGACAAAGGTTACTTTTGGCCTATGCGGGATGCTAACTGGCTTCTTTGCTGAGCCTTACTTCTGGCATTATGGGCAGGCTGGGGCGGGGGGCGGGCACAGATATTGTCGGTCACCCTTCACGGGCCAAGGCCAGCCGCAGCCCCAGAACTAACACTTACTGAGGGCTAATTCTGTGCCAGTTTTACATCCATTATTGATTTCATTCTCAGGACAACTTCCTCAGGAAGATGTGGTTATTTATTCCCTTCCCGTAGATGAAGCACCCGCGGTCAGAAAGTTGGCTTTGTAAAGCCTGGTTGCAATTTCCAGAGCACCCTTCTGGTGCCAGGCCCTGCACTCGGGGGTGAATCACTGCTCCGGCAAGTTGTGTGGGAACGGAGGGAACATGAACAGCTTGGATGAAGGCCTGGAGAGAGGACAGGATGAACACTGGGAGGGGACTTGGCAGGAGGGGTGCCAGTTGATGAAGTTGAAGACGCGAGTGGGACGGGGTCCTGAAGGGCCATCATGCACTCTTGGCCCAGGATTTTGAATTTTATCCCAAGGTAATAGGGGATAGAGCCTGTGAGGGGTTCAAGCTGGGGCAAGGATTATTGTCACTACTTTGCAGATTGTGCTGCAAAACAAGGCTCCGGGAGGTGACAGGACTTGTCGGAGGTTCCTCAGTAAGTTGCAGAGCCCAGAGAAGAACCCAGCTGTGCCTGACCCCAGCACCTCCTGCCTTTTCTCCTAAAGCTCCACGCAGCCCTCCTAAGGATCCCTAGGAGACCCTTGCCACCCATAGCTTTGTAAAGCCTTTTTATGCCCTCATAGCAGGGCAGCCAGGATGCCGGGTGCAAGCAGGGTGATGTGAGCAGAATCCTGGGCCAGTGGGCAGGTACGAGGAATTCACATCCCTGAACTTAGGATCTCTCCAGCAAAGATCCCCCAGCCACGCAGGGAACTAGGGCCTGATGCCACCAGATTTTTCTGCAGGGAGGAGAAGAGTGTTGACTGAGGTTGCCAGGGTCCAAGACACAGGTGAAGACTCCTGGCTGTTCAAAGGGAGGCCCCCGAGCAGCAGCAGCTTTCTCATTACCCGGAGGCTTGCTAGAAATTCAGAATTTCTGGCCCTATCCCAGACCCATTCAGTTGAGTTCTGCCTTTTAAACACGATCCCAACATGATTCCTCCACATATTACAGTTTGGGACTAGGAAACTACAGTTCCAGACTGGGGGTCTTGGCCTCAGCACTGCTGACATCTAGGGAGAGATAATACTTTGTTGTTATGTGTGTGGGTGGAGGGTGGCTCTCCTGTGCATTATAGGATATTTAGCAGCATCTCTGGTCTCTATCCAGTAGATGCCAGTAGCACACCTGTCCCAGTTGTGACAACCAAAATGTTTAGAGACATTGCCATATGTTGGAGCACCTGGGTGGCTCAGTCGGTTAAACCTCTGCCTTTAGCTCAGGTCATGATCCCAGGGTCCTAGGATCGATCCTCCACACTTACATGAGCACATGCTCTCTCTCAAATAAATAAGTAAAATATTAAAAAAAAAAAAAACAAACAAACAAACCAGGGACACCTGCGTGGCTCAGTGGTTGACCATTTGCCTTTGGCTCAGGTCGTGATCCCCGGGGTCCTGGGACGGAGTCCCTCATCGGGCTCCCCACAGGGAGCCTGCTTCTCCCTTTGCCTATGTCTCTGCCTCTCTGTGTCTCTCACGAATAAATAAATAAATAAAATCTTAAAAAAAAAAAAAAAAAAAACATTGCCAAACATCCTTTGGAGGGCAGATTGCCCTATTTGAGCACCACTGCTTGGTCTCAGGGGCAGAGCAGATACTTATACCCATGGGCAAGTGCGTCCAGTGGCTGGTCTGGGGAACATATATCCTGGAGCTTTCCTGAGAGGCAGAATGTATTTTTGTACTTGTCAGAAATGAGATAGACAAAAGTACATTAAATGAACCCTTTACATTGTGGAATACAAACTATGGTTGTCCCTTGTGTAAAAATCACAAGCTTGTTACTAACTGGCTGGTGCTGCTAGGTCCCCCTGCATTAGAAGAAACCACTGTGGCTTAGCAGGGATTTTGGACAATGGAAGGTAGGCCTGTGTGAGCTCCCAGGGAGTTGGCTGCCTCTTGTGGTTGAAAGATCTTAGTTTGGTGTCAAGGGACCCGGGTCTCGATGCCAGCTCTACTTTGCTCTGTGACTTTGGACCTGCCCTTTCCACTCTCTGGGCCTCAGTTTCCACATATGCTTGATTTCAGGTCTTTGAGCCCACCCAGCTCTGACTTGGCTTCCTACGTTCTCTTCCAGCACAGCTACCGTGAGGTGGGCATCTTACTGCTGTATCTGGCGGTGGGGGTGTCCGTGTTTTCCGGCGTGGCCTACACAGCTGAGAAGGAGGAGGACGTGGGCTTTGACACCATCCCCGCCTGCTGGTGGTGGGGCACGGTGAGCATGACCACCGTGGGCTATGGGGATGTGGTGCCTGTGACCGTGACTGGCAAGCTGGCAGCCTCAGGCTGCATCCTTGGGGGCATCCTGGTGGTGGCGCTCCCCATCACCATCATCTTCAACAAGTTTTCTCACTTCTACCGCCGCCAGAAGGCTCTGGAGGCCGCCGTGCGCAACAGTGACCCCCGGGAGTTTGAGGACTTGCTGAGCAGTGTCGATGGGGTGTCAGAGGTGTCTCTGGAGACGTCCCGTGAGACCTCCCAGGAGGGAAGGTCTATAGACCTGGAGGCCCAAGCCCCCAGTGGGCCTCCAGACTCTCAGGTTTATTAAAGTCAAGGTCTGGTGTCCCCCTTCCCACACCCCCTACGGTCAGCTGAAACAGCAGAGATCCCTCCCTGCTTACGGCGTTCATGGTGGCGAAACTGCTCAGGATCATCCACCCAGGCCTGAGGAATGAGACTGAGGGGCTACGTCTGTTCCTCCAAAAGGTCCAGGTCAGGGTAGTGTTGCCCAGATTCCGTGAACAACCCAGTGGACTTCATAAATGGACCTCCAGGCTACCCAAGAAGCAGGCATGCGCCAAAGAGAAAGTCAGAAGGATGCTAACGGTTCCTGAGCACCTCCAGCCCTTCACATTTGGCCGAGTCAGAGGAGGAGAAAACTGAGGCTCGGAGTGGGGCCAGGACTTGCCCAAATGTCACCCAACTGGAGGGGGTAGAGCCCAATTTGGAATCCAAGCTCGTTGGTCTGCCAAGACCAGTGTTCCTTGCATGCTGTCTCTCTTCTGCCCTCACAAAGTTTGCATGTGGCTTGAGGGGGTTCTCTGGATCTCCAGAGTTCATCCATAGGGTTCAAACTCTCTATCAGAGTTAGGGAAAGGACCGGTCAGGGGATTCCGATGTAGGAGTCCTGTACCTTAGCAGTGGTTCTTTTCCAGGAGTTTCCAACAAGAGTCAGCTCTCAAAGATGAGGTCTGGGAGGAAGGAGAGGAGCTGCCTCCTTAGCTGGTGTGTAAGATTTGCTAAGCAGTAGTCCTGCAGCTTCCTTGAGCTGCAGACTTTGAAGGGGCCCTGGTCTGTGGCCTGAGGTCTAGACCCAGCTATCCTAGGACATGACGTGTGAAGTGGGCACGCCCTTGGCCCTGTCTCCAGATCTCGGCCCATCTGTCAGATGGTCACAGTCTGCACCCCGGACAGAGATGGAAGCCAGATGTGTTGCAGGGAATTACTGATTTAAAGCCAGCCCAGTTCTGAAATGTTGGTAGCAAGGAGTTGCTATGCATGGACACTCGTGACCCCTGGGTTCCCCCAGTCTGACTTTGGCAATTCTCTTCCCACCATGCAGATCTCGAGCCCTACCTTGAGTTACTATCCAGGCAGATGCTGGGGACCTCGGCCCCCTTCCACCAGCTCCAGCCACCTCATCCTTACTGGGGGCACATCTCTCACACTCACCTGCTCAATCCTCTACTTGGTGAGAAATTTGGGAGGGAAGGATTCCCTTAGCCCTATTCACACACTGTTCCTAGAACACCTGTTACTGTACTGTCCTTGCCTGGCTATGGCTCTGTCTGTCCCACCAGGCTGAGCTTCAACATGGAAGACATCATCTGGTTGAACCGAGACTTGGGAGGAGAAGGTATTTAGTGATACCTATTAATGGATCCACCAATTCGTCCAGCGTACTGCGTGCCGAGTGCTGGGCAGGCAGAGGAAATGACCAGCAGAGAGGTCTTGCCCTTGAGAGGCTGTAGACAAGAGTGAGCAGAAGATTCTCCTGGTTCTCCCCTGCCATTCTTCTTACATTATGAGGCTTTTACAGTGATTTCCTTGTAGGTTCTTCACTCATTCGTTCAACAACTATCTTTTGGAAGACTCACAAGCTGGGGCTTCATATGTGGCCTGTAGACATGTTTCATTTAGCTTCATTTTCATTTCTCTCTTCTCTTTGTGTATATATAAGTGTGTATTTTTTTAAAGTTATCTCTACACCCAACATGGGCTCAGACTCACAAACCGTGAGATCAGGAGTCACATGATCTACTGACTGAGCCAGCCAGGTACCCCTTAGTATGTATTTTTTTAATTTGAATGCTTTTGTGTGAGGTACATACTGTCACTGCCCTATAATGTGCCCCCGACACACACACAGAGACACAGAACACTACTGTGGTAGTTCTACCACTTCTCAGATTTACTTGACACACCTGGGCTCTGAGTCATTGACTGCTGGGTTCACGAGGCATAATGGGGAACAAAATATATGTCTCTGTATTCGTGAAGCTTACAGACTGACTAGTGAGGGAGATGGATTTTAATCCAATGGCCACAGAAACATGTAACAGCTCGGCTAAGTACAGGGAACTAGAAGCACATAATGTAGCAGGGACCATTAAGCGGGTCAGATGAGGCTTTCTTGAGGGTGACATTTTAACCTATGGTCACACAGATGCACAGTTAATTAGGCAGTGGTTCCAGGAAGTGTTTCCAAGCAGGAGGCACAGCATGGGTGCATGCATTGTGTAGACCCCTACGTGTGGATGGAATCCGAGTCTCAGGATGGAGCAGAGGCAGAGCTGAGCTGGGAGTGCTGCTTGTGACTCCCCAAGTACACACTGACCTTCTTGCATGCTCCCCTTGTAACATCTAGGCCCAGCTCTGCCTAGGCCAGGGCACAGAGAGGGGAGGGCTGCACGCACCACCCTTGCCGAACTGCTGAACATCCCAAGGTGCCAGATAGCTTCCAGACTTTCTGACCCCACAGACAAGGCCCCCAAAGCTAGTGCAGGGAAAGCTCAGGGGGAGAATTGTCTGGCCTGCATCCATCACCAGGTTATGTGTTGTCCTGGCAGAAAAGCGACAACTCGCTCCCACTCCCATGTGTCAAAACCATTATGCAAATAAAGAGGTTGGGTCCAGGGACCTGCTTCTGCCTGTACTGGAGCTGGCTGCCTGGCGTGCTTTCAGGGTGAATGGGGGGGTGGGGGTGGTGGTGTGTGTGACTCAGAATCCAGATTATCTGGTTCCAGTCTTGGGTTTGGCACAGGTTGCCAGTGACAGGAATCCAGCTGGAACTAACTGGTCAAAAATAATAATTGATTACAGGTAACTGCAATGATGAACAAGTTACCATTAAGGTTATTTGCTTACAAGCAATAGACACTATCTGAGACCCCTGGGTGCACAGCAGGCTGAGTGTCCAACCATGGTTTTGGCTCAGGATCATGAGATCAAGCCCCGTGCTGGGCTCCAGCTCAGCGAGGAGTCTCCTGAGGTTTCTCTCTCCCTCTCCCTCTGCCCTTCCCTGCACTTTCCCTCTCATTCTTTTTCTCTAAAGTGAGTAAATCTTTTTTAAATATTAAGAAAACCTATCTTACAAAAAAAAATTTTATTGGAAGGTGTATTAGTTTCTTGTGGCTGCCATAACAAAGTGCTATTTAACCTGATGGCTTAAAACAATAGAAATTTCTTCTCTGACGAGTTCTGGAGGCCAGAAATCCAAAGTCAAGGTGTCAGCAGGGCCACACTCCCTCCAGAGGCTCCAGAGGTGAATCTTCTTGCCTCTTCTAGCTTCTGGTGGCTGCTGGTGTTCTTGGCTTACGGCCACATCCCTCCATTCTCTGCCTGTTATGATGTCACTTTGTCTTCTATATGTGCCAATTGCCCAGTGCTACTCTCTCATAAAGACTTGTGTGATGTCACTAGGGCTCACCCAGCTAATCCGTGCTTTCTCATCTCAAGACTCTTAAGCTAATTACATGTGCAAAAAGGTCCTTTTAATGAATAAGGTAGCATTTACAGAGATTAGGATGTGGATGTATCTGTGGGGCCACCATTCAGCCCACTACAGAAGGGTATCTGCGAAGTTAATCCAGTCAAAGGAAAAGCTAACTGAGCAGGCCTCAGGATATGCAGGGATGAGGGGAGCTCTAGGGCCATCAGTCGTGGGAATCATGAATCTTCCGTTGAGGACACTCCCAGCCAAATGCTCCCCTCCAACTCCCCTCAGGTCCAGTCCCAGCTGAGAGGTTGATTTGCCCAGCTTGCATCACATGCCTCTCCCTTGGTAGAGATGGAGGGCAGGGCACCTGGATTAACATCTGCAACAGACTACATGGGATGGAAGAAAGGTAGTTACCCAAAGGAAAGGCCATGTGACATCACCAAAATAAAGGAGGACTTTTTTTGGCAAACTAGCAGGTGTCACTGCATTCTGACCCTTGGCCGCCCAGCACACAATATGCTCACTCTTTCTTCCCAGATACACAGTTTAAAAAAAAAACGTTTCTAACATAAGGAACCTATCATATATATAACCTAAAGCACACTTTGTGCTCTCCAGGCCCTATTAATATGATTTAATCAGTGTAGTGGATCAATTTGGTATCTTGGGGATTAGGACAATCAAAGTCTTTCTGGTGCAGAGCTGGCAAACTAAGGTATCTCTGAGTTGAATAGTAAAGAAAAACCGTTATCCCTTCCAACTAATAGCAAAATGCTTCCAGTGATTTGTTTCTTGGAATAGAAAAGGAATCCAATAGATGCATATGAGCTCCAGGAATTATACCGAGGAAAGTGTATCTAACTGAGCGACTGAAATTGAATTGCCACTTGATTAAAATAGTCCACTGACATTTTCCAAGACACATCTACTTTTGCACCAGCCAAACGGAAAGTAATGGTGTTCTGATGGGAGTCATCACCGTCCAGGGTCTTTGGCGGAGGGTTGTCTCTGCAGCCCCCCCCATAGGTGCGGTACTGCTTTGAGTGTTCTGTTTCGAAACAGTTGTTCACTTGGATTCTATTGGCCTTTTATTTTATTTTTTTAAAGATTTTATTTATTTATTCATAGACAGAGAGAGAGAGAGAGAGAGAGAGAGAGAGAGGCAGAGGGAGAAGCAGGCTCCATGCAGGGAGCCTGACGTGGGACTCGATGCCAGGTCTCCAGGATCACACCCTATGCTGCAGGTGGCACAAAACCGCTACACCACCGGGGCTGCCCTCTATTGGCCTTTTATATTACAAGGGCCTCCCTGGGCCAGGGAGCCAATGTAGAGATCTTTTCCAACTATCACTCAGATATTGGAAATCTAGCCCTCCAGTCACATAGACAAAGTTCAAAATATTATTTTTCACATGGTTCATGGACCATGGTCCTATGGTCTCAAGACCCAAGAAGTTGGTATTAGCTCAGAGTTTTTATCCAAATCGTCCCTGAATGGTTTGGGTGTTTCCCTTTCTTCAGCACCCAGTTACCCCAGTAAATGGCAACAGGCCCTTTTGGAGAAGACAAGAGAAATGTTCACATTACACTGGTGTGAGAGTATAGCAGAGACCTTCCCTAAGAGCAAGTAGTGTATCCTTCATCCGGTAAATGAACTCAAGGCTAGGTGTTAGGTGATGATCAGTTTTTGTTTTGCTTTGCTTTGTTTTGTTTATTATGTTTTATTGGTTATACAAATTAAGTAATATTGGTGGTCAGCTTTACCTTCTCAGGGCCCTCCAGCAGAGATCCTGCCTCATCCAGAACCTGCTGAATATTTTGGTGACCACTTTCACTTAATTTCTGAGGCACTTAAAGGCCAACACCTGGTCCCCCACACCTCTGCATTCTTCCTTCCCTTAGAGATCAGGGAACTCTTCACCAAGCACTCCTGATGTAGACTTTCCTCACAGCAAAGGTGAAGTGTTCTGGGTTCAACAAGGGCCATAGAGGTATTTATGGGAAGGAGGCGCCTAATAAATCCAATCCAGCATTCCTGTCTTTGGAAATCTTGGAGTCCCTTCCTCTATATGATGCCAAGGGATTTGGGGCCTTTTTTCATTTCATGTGGGCCAGCATTTGGTCCAAGTTTGCTTTAGCCAACCCATCGATGGTCAGAACCCAGCCAGCTCCTGGAGCTAGCACAGAGAATGCAGAATCCTTATCCACACATCCATATTGAGATCAATCTCGCCCAACATTATGTTTCCCTTTCCTTCATCAAGCACCACAAAACTTCATTCCCACAAATATTCCCTAGATATCTGCTGGTACCAATGAATAGTTTTTGTAGTTCTGTAACGGTCCAAGATTCTTTCCTACTCAGTCTGTTTTTCACCCTCCAAGCCAAAACTCATCCCCACCATCCAGCTATGCAGCCCTGAGTGGTGGCTAGAGCAAGCAGGAACTTGGAAGCTTCCTCTATAAGGAAGGTGGAGACTGCTTCTAGCCAGTGTTTGAGACCGCCGTGGGTTCCTCCCACATCTTCTTGTATGGCCGGTCCAGGGGTCAGAAGCCACACATAAAAGTGTAGCAGGGCGGTCAAGTCAGCCACCTGCATCATCAGTTGCCAACTTTGGTGTTTGGAGATCTCAGCCCTGCAGTAAGTCATGAGGTTCTTTCACTGTGGTCATAGAATTGCTCTACATTTCATTCTCTCCCTGCCCCTAACACACACACACACACACACACACACACACACACACACACACCCCTATTTGAGCTTGCTTTGTTGACTTTTCCCTATATCCACCTCTATCCCACAGCCTGGGCATTCCTCATCTCCTTAAAATTGAACTGTGACAAGAGCTACCCATTCTTGGTGGTCAAATGATACCACGCAATACAGGAAACAGCCCTCTGCCGCCGTATCCCATGGACTGCTCTCCAGGGCTGGGCACGAGCAGCAACCTTACTGTTTCACCCCAGGAAAGGCCACTTTTAATACCCCCCACTTCCTGGAGGATTTGGAGCAGAACTCCGTTCTACTTCCAATTTCTCTTTGAGTTAGAAGTCTTTGGTTGCAATCAAGAGAATCCAACTCCGAAAATCTTAAGCAAAAAATGGCTGCATTGGATGGACACCAGATTGGATCAAAGTCAAATTAAACAAGCAGGCTTTGAGAAAGACAGGAATGAGGGCAATATGGAGATTGAGGTACTTAGAGCCCATGAATCATCCTGTTAGGGGTCCTGCAATTAAAACGCCCAAGTGACAACACTCTAGCTAAAAACTCCTGGGGAATGGGTGACGGGCACTGAGGCGGACACTTGACGGGATGAGCACTGGGTGTTTTTCTGTATGTTGGTAAATTGAACACCAATAAAAATTAATTAAAAAAAAAAACAAAACTCTATGATAGCATCGTCCAGTGATGCGGTCATCTTTCCTGTATAAAAAAAAAAAAAAAAAAAAAAAAGAACTGAGTCTAGCTGTATGAGTTTGGTCACATGCCCACCCCATGGCTGGAGGATGATGGAGGAAGACCATCCTACAGATGGTCTCCCCAGAACACAGATGGTGGAGGCGTAGTTTCCTGAAGAAAAAGTGGGGTGCTTTAGTTAAAATGAGGGAAAGGGATCCTGGATGGGCAGAACCAACAAATATCTATTATAATGCCACTCAGTGGGAATGGTAGCTAGGTGGCTATAGTCAGCAACAACAGACACCAGGAATGAGAGAGACAGACTCTGGATCGCATGGCAGACATCTCCTAGCTCCGTATCTTGTGGTGCCTCTGCTAGAGACCTTCCCAATTCCAAGTTGAAAAATGCATCAGAGGAGCTGACTGGCCTGTCCTGGATCACTCCACTGTGGCAGACGGTTGGGTCTGTGAGAACATGGTAGCCACCATGTGAACTCCCAGCTGGTGTGGGAATCGAGTAATTTCTAGAAGAGTTAGGGAGTACTGGGCAGATCCCATAGTCATCCCCTTGCAGTCTCGCTCTCTTGGGTCTGTTTCATTTTCTATAAAATGGACAGATGACGTCCAGAGGTGCTCAGGAGTAACTGGGGCCCTGGATCTGGAGGCTACACAGGACAGCTCATGTCGTTGGCAGCTCTGGGATGTGATGTCTGTGGTAGCTTCTCTCTGCTTGCAATGACCTTGGGGTGTGGATTTCCCTGGTAAGTGAGACATAGTGTTCCTCAGGGAGGATCCAATTTAAGATCTTCCCCTCCCCCGCCTCACATTATAGATCAGAAAATGGAGATCCAGGGAAGTCCAAGGTCACACCTGAGTCTCTCTGTGAAGAGAAGAGCTTTTTCGCTTAAGTAAGGGCCGAGTGTTCACATTGGAGAAGGGGCTCAGAGGGGATCTGATGGCCTCCTGAAGTACTTCTTGGGTCTCCCAAGAGTGAAGGTAACCTGTTAACTAACAATAATAACCACCCTCACAAACCCGTGGCGCTCCACAGTTTACAGCGTGATTTCACACCCATTATCTCATATACTTCTCACAAAGCAACAATGAAATAGAATGATCGTTTTTGGACAACTGAGGAAACCATGACCCAAAGTGGGATGTTCAGAAGGTAGCACATCAGGGATTCAAGCTTAAGCCTCCTAATACGAGGCTGTACTCACCAGGCACCTGATCCCGCTGTTCCCGCTCTGGTTGGCAAACTGAACTCCCCAAGTGCCACCGAAGGCAGTGGCTTTGAAATGTGGGTCCTGTTATGAATTTCTCCTCCCGCTCTGGACATGGCCCTCAGGTGCTGGGTGGGATGATCCTTGATGACTACCAGATCTCACATTCCAGGACAGCCGGGCCCTGAGCCTGAGTGTGGAAAGAATTCTCCAGGAAATTTAGTAAGTCGAGAAGCTAACCTTATAAGGTAGGAATAAGGTAGGAGCTTTTTTTTTTTTTTTAGGTAGGACCTTTTGAGATGAAAAGGACAGTGTCTTCCAGAATCTTGTCTGCTGGAAAACAAGAGGATGAGGGGAGATGTAGATTGGTGATTAACCTGTTCAAACAGAGTGGGTTCAGAACCTTCAGGAAATTCATGAGTTCAAGGGCAGGAACTGCTCACACCTTGGTTAGGGAGTCAGGCCTGGATTCCAGCATTGGCCCTGCCACTTACCAGGTGCTGGACTCTGGATTGGACCTTTGATCTCCATGGAGCATGTCTTGGCGTTGACCTCCATCCTCCTCCACTCAGACTGGTATCCAAAGCCCTCCCCCACCTGCATCTTGTCCTACATTCTTGGATGGGTAAGGAATCCTTCAGTTACAAGTGACAGAAACACAACACAATGGCTCAAGTTCAGGTGGATCCAGAGGTTCGACTGAGGTCATCAGGTCTCTTCCCTTATTGCCTTCTTGGCCCTGCATTCCTGTGTTGCCTTCATTCTCGGGCAGGGGATTACTCCAATTATTTGAATAGGATGGGAGAACATGAGCGATACCATGTGGGATACGGGAAAGCCTACGGGCCCTGAGGCCTGATGGACTTGCACTTGAATCTCTGCTACCTACAAGTTGTGTGATCTTGGTTGGGTTTCTTTGCCTCTCTGAGCCCATTTCTTCACTTGTCTTGATATAATAACACCTGCACCTTAGAGTGTTGATGCCAAGTTCAAGTGAGGTAACGTGTGAAAATGCCTGGCATAATAAATCCTAGGAGGAAAATTAGAAATGCATAGGAAGGAAAGAGAAATCCAGCAGCGCTCTGGTTTTCTTTGGGAATGGTAAAGCAACTGTGAGCAGAGGAAAGGAAGTGGCCTATATGGGTACAGATCACAAACCAGATTCACTCTTGAACTTGAGGCCACATT
Organism: Vulpes lagopus; assembly: GCF_018345385.1. Classification (NCBI taxonomy): domain Eukaryota; kingdom Metazoa; phylum Chordata; class Mammalia; order Carnivora; family Canidae; genus Vulpes; species Vulpes lagopus. The sequence goes on from NC_054841.1 coordinate 15,319,919, forward strand.
TGGGGTTTTAGCATGAATAGCAGGCTCAAAAGTCTGGGTTTGAGTCCAGATTCAACATGACCAAAACTTGAGTCTTCGCCACACTGTAAGGCTGCATGCTGGCTGAGAGTGAACACACCTGACATGGCACGGTGGGGTGGCTTCCCTCTGCTTCTGTCTCATCATGAATGACACCCAGACCTCCTCCCATAGACCACAAGGCTCCGCACGCTCATCCTCACTCACCTCTCTGATCTCACTGCCACCTACCCTCTCCTTTGTGTGCTGTGTTCCAGGCATGGAGGCCATCCTTCCAACAGATCCAATCTCTGTGCCTGGCTCAGGGCCTTTGTTCTTGCTGTGCCTTCAGCTTGGAATGTACACCATCCACGTGTTCCGCCTGGCTGGCTCCTTCATGTCATTCAGGTCTCACTTCAAAGCCATCTCTTCAGAGACCTGCCTGGATCACCCCATAAAGCTGCCTCTCCCTGCGCATGTGTGCATGCATGTGTGTGCACACATATACTCACACACATGCTTATCTGCACATATTGCTCACAGTCTCACTACTGTTTTCTTTGTGGCACTTCATCCTTCTCTGAAATGATCGTTTATTCATTACATGTGACACACACTTGCTGTGAATGTGACAGCTATAAATCTAAACTGATCTGTGTGTTGTCTTGTACCAGTGACTCAAATATTGCCTGTGCCGCTGCTGTGGATAGTTGGCAACTCTCGGGAAAGCTCCAAATGAAGCAAACCCACGAATGTCTCTATTCTGCATGGTTCATTCTTGGAAAATTAACAGTAAAACCTTCCTTGTACAGAGTATTTTGTGTTTAGATGTAAATGAGGTTTGGTCTAGCATCAGGTGTTAATAAACAAGTTTCTCACCAACATAAATGTCCAGTGGGATTTGTCTATGGTGCTGAGCAGGTGCAGGACTGTCCCAGAATGCACGGGAGGACATCTAGCATCCCTGCCTCTGCCCATTAAACCTGCGCTCATGGTTACCACAAAACCACTCTGCCACATTTCCAGAACACTACCCAGTGGGCAGTACCGCACACTATTAGAATCACATATCTACAGAAAGGGTGCAGTACTAGAGACCTCGGAGTCTGTGCGAAAAGATAAGACCATCTAAAAGGTTCTGCCCCGAGTCTCACGTAGGAAGTGCTTGGTAGATGTGAGTTTACTTCACCTCCCCTTCCCTCCTTTTGGCCTCAGGTTCTCAATCTGAGCAGTAGGGAACACCCATCATCAGCGCTGGTAACAGGGAAGGAAGACATGCAGACTACTTCAGGGAGTGAGGTGAGTCAATCAGGCAACAAGAAACAAACCCCCACATCCAGAAAGGATGACAGAGTGGCATGACAGTTGTGCACACAGACTGTGGGACTATTGTATTAAACCCCAAAGGGCAACTTGACTCAAGAGCCTTATGCTGTTTGGTGTAATTTTATTCCTTCTCTGTTCTGGGGTAAACTTTAAGAGAACCCAGGGTCAGGTGAGGGAAGTATTTCTGAATAAGGATGGGCCCTACGAGGGCAGCTTTCCTCTGAACGCTGGGCCGCTGGTGGCCCAGCTTCATGCAACAAGAGACAGGGATGAAGGACACCGAGATGGCCACTCTCACACTGGACCCTCTGCAATAGGCTGCTCATGCTGTCACTTCTTCCCCTCTCCAGACCTGGCCCTCATTTTTAAGTTCAGGATGTATTCCCTCCTCCAGCAAAGCTTTGTGGGACATGCCAGCAGGGTTGATGGTCACTCCTTCTCCTGTGTCCATGGCCCATGGACTTCCTTCTCCCAAAGGTGCTTGACCAGCTCCCCACCTGGTCTGCAAGAACCATGTCTGGTTCATCTTTATGTCCCTGACAACCAGCTCAGTACCTGGCACACAGGAGGCATCAGCAAAAGTTTTCTCCCTATCCTATCCCTTTCTCCCCCAGCTTTGGATTCTAGAATTAACACACCACAAAGTCAGTATCACAGAGCTTCACAACATGATTATCCAGGCTATAGAGGGAGGATCTCATTTTTAAAAAGAAGAAAGTCTTGGGTTCCAAAGGACAGTTTATTTAAAACAAAGGTGACCACGTGTAGGAAGGAGGGAGAACAATTCTAACATAAAAACACACAGGAAGCACCTCAAATTTTAAAAAAAACGGGGGGGTGCAGGGAAGAAGCTATGTCTCCTACATATACAAACTGCTGACCTCGATTGATTATTTACATCCAAACTTTATAAAATAGCATTTCAAGTCAGCACTTAAGCCAGTGTTATTAGTTTTTATTACAAAAAGTTAAAGCTACAAACTTCACATTTTTAAGTTGTACATCAGCAACAGCATTTAAGCTTTTTCCAAGTTGGTTCGAGTGCAAGCTGGTGGAAGAGATTTTTTTTTTCTCTAGACACAAAAAAGAACAGAGTCCAAATACAATGAATACAATCCTGATGGAAACACACAGTGTGTAAGAAAGGATGGGATGGGAGGCTGAGGAGCTCCAATTCTTAGAGGCAACGTGGTTTGCTGGAAAGGGCACTGGAATAAGAATCAGAAGACCTGCATTTGAATCCGAGCTCCACCATGTTTTAGTTGCATGGCCTTGAGCAACAGACTTTATCCCTCTGAGCCTCAGTTTCCTTATCTGTAAAATGAGGACAATAATACCTGTATCTCCCAGAACTATTAAGTTTTAATAGATACAGTGCTATTCAGATTATCTACTGAATGAGCTTTGGTGTTTTATATCTTAAAGGGAATTTGTCCATTTTATTTAAACTGTTGAATTTATTAGCATAGTTGCTCAAGACATTTTCCATAGTCCTTTAATATCTGTAGGAGCTATAATGATGTCACCTCTCTCATTCCTGAAATTGGTAAAAGCTACTGAAATTTGAATGGTATAATAAACCTCTGGCATTTGGCAGGTGCTAAATGTTTCCTGGATCAGAATACACAGTAGTCTCAAAGGGTCAAGGCTACAGCTCTTAAGTTGCTTCTGACTATTGGTCCTAGGTAGCTAGCCAGCCAGCCAGCCAAACATTCATTCATCCATCTATCCATCCAGTTGGTGGTTGGGAGAAGGGACAAAGGAAAAAGAAAGGGAAATCTGCTTCAAAATTACTGATGAGGAAGCAATCAAGATATTCTTAGAGAATTTGAGATTTTTTTTTTTTAAAGATACAATTAGGTGTGGGTCATTATTTCTTAAAAAGAGAGAACAGATGAGGGGAACAGCGTTCCCTGGGAGCTTAAGTCACAGATGCCAACACTCAGGGCTCAAAGGAAGCACGCTGACCTATGCTGGAGTTAGCATTCAAGGGGAAAACAACTAGGACTTGCCCCGCTGCCTTTCTGTCACCAGGAAACAAATGCACCTTGTCAGGAAATGGACCTGGTCCAAAGAAATTGACTTTTGGCCTGAGGGCTTTGTCTAGCTAGACTGGTGAGCAGTGTCCTTTGCTAGAACAAAATAAACTCCGGATCAAGATTCAGGACCCAAGAATATTTATGGGGAAAAACCAAAACCTTCTTTTACTTGGATCTAGCTTAGGAAGGAAGAAATGGGCAAATCCCCTGCTGTCTGGCCAAGTGCAAAGTCCTTTCTAAAATGAAAGAGGTTGAGGCAGGCCTGTTCGCGAGCACAGTATATGGTGTGGTGGAAAGCACGCTCCATGCTGAGGTTGGGGACACTCACTTGGCTGTCACACTTGATTACTAATTCGGCTGTTTCCCAACCTAAAAATGCCAGCTGGAGTTATTTATTCTGCGCAAGAAAAGGTGGTCCCTTCATTTTAAAGACTTGTGATCTTCCTTTTAAGTCAGTAAATACTTGGTCCCATGTGGTGATGCTATGAGTCCTGACTGTCACTTACTAGCTGTATTGCCTTGGGAAATACATGGTCTTTCTCTCTCTAAACTGATTTCTTCATCTATGGAATGGAGATAAAGTACTTAACTTAGGAGTTCTTGTGAAGTTTGGATCTGACATATATAAAAAGCCCACCTAGCTCAGTGCCTGGCATATACTCAGTGGTCGACACATGCTAGCTGCCATTGGTTATTCCAGTGGGATCTTCCAACTGTCTTCTGTTCTATCTGCCACATAACTGCCTAACTGGCCAAACCCTGCAGACCAACCACTGCCTCTTACACTTTTTAAAACTTGCTTTTATTGCAAAGAACAGAATCTGGCTAGAGAATAGGGACGTTCCCTGCCACTCCATTGATTCCCAGGTTTGGGAAGCAAAAGCAATTATGGAGTCAAATTACACTATTCTTATGGAGTCAAATTACATTATCCTTACAGATCCTTATTATTAAAAAATAAGCAGACATCTGCCTTTCCTGTCTTCTATTTGCTGTGGACTACATGACATGTGGCCATGAGCCAGTGCCACAGACGGATGGTTCAGCCCTCTGATCTACCTGCGGCCCTAGGTTGCCCGCGTGGTGTGGTCTGCTGTCCGGCCAAGGCTGCAGAGTTCGTGGACCAGCCAAACCTGAACCTGGCTTCCCTAGGGGGTCTCCACTGAGGAGACCAGGCAAGAGCAAGTTTCCCTTGGTAGGGTACCCTGGGACCACTCAACCCAAATGGCAGAGCTTTCTCCCCTCGGGGAAGGGAATGCTTGGATCAGCGGCCCAGGAGTGAGGAGTTCTGGTCCAGTCCCAGCTCTTGCTTCAATTTGCTTTGTGATTTTGACACTCTGTCACTTCCCCTCTCTGAGGGTTGGTCAGGCCTGATGATGCCTGTGGTCCCTTCCAGCTCTGGCATTCTGCGGGGCTGGATGGAGCCTCCTGGAGAACAGATCTTAGTCTGATATTTGTGTCCTTTCCAGACCCCTCAGCAGTAAAATAAAAAAAGAAAATAGTCACATACTGGAAAATGATCACAAAAGCAATGCCCTCTACCCCTGTCTGTAAGGAACGTGGAGCAAAATGCCCCTGTGCGATCTTCACACGAACAATGAGAACTCTGAAAACATTTCTTCTGCGGACTGCACACAGCCCCGTGTTTGTGGAGAGGTCCTGGCAGGCCCATCCCCACACTGGGTCATGTCTCCTCTTAAGGCACTGGGCAGTATCTGTGCTGTGACTGCAGGCGGTTGGGAGAGTGCAGATGGGTGAAAGGCATTGAAGCCACAAGGGGCAGTTTGCAAAGAGGATACCAGACTTCTCCTGGGACTTGAGAAGTATACACAAACTCTCAAGGCTTTTCCTCGGACATGGTCCATAGCTCCAGAAGCCAGAGATGACCCACACAAGGCTGAATCCATGGGGAAGAACTGGCCCAAACCAAATTTTTAAATGCAGCCCTGCAAAAGAGTGAGGTTGGTTCTTGGGAGCTGAGTGACCCCAAGAGCCTCCCGGTGCCCCTGCCCTCGTGTCCCACAGTACCATAATCTTACAGAAAAGAGGCCAACTGTTTAAAACTGTACCTGTACAGAGATGCCACCACACTCAGTGGGGGAATCCAGTTATAATTTATATATATGTGCATATTTATATATTTTTAAAAAGTCTTCCAGAAAGAACCTTTGAAAGCTATTGGGAGAAGAAAGACAAGACAACATGTAACACTTTCCCAGCTATCACTCATCCTAGAGTCTCTGGTTCCTGGGGTTTAAAACTCTGAGTTTAAAAGCGCCGATACGAATCCTTTGAAAAACATAACTGACTAATTTAAATCCATACACGAGGCGGCACGCTGATGGCAGGCAGCCCTTCCCACTGGCGCACGTCCTGAGTTCGCGAAGGTGAAGGTGCTGTGGGGAAACAACGGGGCAGACGTGTTGGCCAACAAGCCAACAAGCCGAGTGGCGAGCAGCCCGAGTTCACCGGAGGCCTGCTGTGCGGGCGGGCCTCCTGGCCAGGCCTCCCTCAAAAGTTCTGCTGCCGCCGCTTCTTAGCCTCGATGGCGTCCAGGATCGGCTGCCTCTTGGACTGGTACTTTTGCCGGATCTCTTCAATCTCTTGCTCCATCATGGGGTCAAGGGCCAGGAGCCTCTTCTGAAGGTCCTCCACTGTCCAACTTTTAAGCTAGAAGAAGGGGAAAGTACGGTCATGACAAAGCCCAGGTCAGCGCAGAGCCGGGAAGCCCAGCCTGTCCGGGCACCCAGAAGGGAAGGCTCTGTCCTTGGACCCAGTCTGGGGTGGCCATAGCCAGAGAGTGATAATTCATTCACAGCGTGCCCCAAGGTCTCTGGAGACGATTTATCCCTGGACAAGTCTAAGTGCTAATCTCTTCAATTTACTCTGCCATAACCAAGAACTTAACTAGTAATGCTTTCATCTCTCTAACTTTTCAATGAATTACATATTGATGCATTGTTAGGGCATTAAAATAACAGCCACTTGGTGTATGCAAAATAATCCTTGCCCTAGTTCTTGTCCCCCCCATAAGATGAGCCTCTGGATGGTGACTGTGTCTCTGTCTAGATACTGTACCAGGGAGAGTGGCTGCTCACTAAGGATCAAATGCTACCCCTCTCCACGCACCCCTACCCCCAGTGTCTTGGGCACTGCCATACTGAGCATCATTAACACTTATCGGGAATCATACACCAGGCACCTCTTGAAGTGCTTCATATGGATTACCTATACAAGTGTCTTGAGAATAGAGAGGCAAGCAGTGGGAGGGATAGTTAGAAACCTCTGAGATTAAGGGTCCATCATCCAGAGGGTACAAGAGGACGTGATATATAAACTAGTAGTGAATGCTAGTGCTAACATAGTGCTTTCTATGTGCCACTCAGTGCTCTACATACGTCTGTTCATTTAATTCTTGTAACAACCCTATGATTTGCATATATTATTATTATCCCCATGTTACAGATAAACGAGCCAAGGAAGAGGGTGGTAAAGTAACTTGCCCAGTGTCTCATGGTTAGTAAGTGGCAAAATCAATATTCAAATCCAGGCAGTGAAGCTCCAAAGTTCATGCCCTTACCTGGTACCACAGAAGAGCAGAGTAGCAAAGCCCAGGTTTGAGAACCAACTTAATCTGTAGTTAAAACATGGCTCTCCCTCTTGCAATGCTCTGAGACTCAGGCAAGTCACCTCTCACCCATCCTCACCTTCAGAAATGGGACAGCCATGCCTTATCATGCTTATTATTAGAATTAAATGATATCATGGCTGTAAAGATACTGGCACAGTGCCTGGTGCTTAAGAATGCAGTGTATGTTACAACCCTCTCTCTTTACCAGAGCCCAGAAGTGTTATTCATGTTCAAACTGTGTCTGCAGCTGTGGAGCATGTGGTTTCACTGCTGTATGTATGGAGTATCACTGAATCCAAGCAAGCCCAGTTCTGGCTGGCACGGGTGGGAATGAAAGCCCACATTATCCACAATGGGTGGTGATTAATTCCGTGAGCTTATAACCAGTTTAATAGGTGCAGTGTTCCAAGAACTCAAAGGCTTACTCAAGTCTTCAGAGAGATTTATGGAATCACCATGTCCCTCAGCCCCTTCCTGAGGCCCCCACACGGAAGTGGTATATGAAGGAGGTGAAGGAGCCTCTTTCTGTCCACCCTTCCTTTCCAGGGTGGGGTGTGACCAAGTGTGAGGGGCTACAGTGGCCTCCCCAGGAATGGTTTAGTGACCTGTCACCACAGGAATTTGCCTTGGCCTGCTTCAGGGAGGTGGTCTGAAAAGCAAGAAAAGCGTAACAGTTTAAGACGAAAGGCTCTTTGTGATGTGAGAATGTAGAACCGAGAGTGGGGGGATGCTGGAAAGCTGCGTTGGTAAAACCACATCTCGTTTCCAGCCTGTGGTTTCAGACCAGCTGGAGGGTGTTCTGGGTCCCAGGACTCTCCAAAGAGCAATGCTTGCCTCATTTTTGGCCTTTTCAGTTTCTTCTCCAAAAAGAAACTGCCCCAAACCTAATACCAAGTGTTACTGGTAGTTGGGGTATTAATCTTTAGGATTCCAGATCATTCATCCATAGTGGCTGTTCAACCCTAGACAACTGACTACACCTCTGAGCCTCAGTGTCTGCCTCAGGAGATGAGACCCCAGTTCCACCATTCTTGGGCTCTCATGAGGATCAGATGAGTTAATGGGTGTGACATCTGTAGCACAGAATGGCATGCCTTTCACGGACAGTAAACATTCCATAAATTACAGTTATCACCACAGTTATTAATAACTGCTACTGCTGCTGTTATTAACACTAGTTATTATTAATATTTTGAAAAGTCTGTAATTAATTTCCCATAAACAAATTGTTCCTGTAACCCCTAATCTAAGCCAGAATCAAACAAGTAAAAAAGAAAATATTCTACTCTATTTTGGGCTAACAATGCCTTAGGGTTGGCATTTTCCCACAGCATCCATTAATTTATTTATAGTCAAACAAAAATACTTTTCATCTATCCATCCATTCATCCATCCATCCATCCAATATTCACTGAACAACTACCAGGGGCCAGACACTGCCCAGGGCACACAGGATACTTCAGTGAAAAAACCCAAAACCCCAAATCACTGCCTTTGTGAAGATTACATTTCAGTGAGGCGAGACAGAGACCTGAGAATGAACACCGTAAACCAGAGGATTGCTCTTCCATGAGAGGGTGACAGGAGACAGGGAAGAAAAAGCACAGTGGAGGAAGGGGAGGCGGGAATTGGGGGACTTGCTCTTCAACATCCATCAGGATGAAACATCAACTGTGGGATGAAGACATCAAAGTTAGGGGAGTGGCCCTGGCTTCAGACAAACACCCCTGCCCCCTAGGCCTCTGTTTCCCCACTTGGAAGAGAAGGCTGCCGAGATGACCTCAAGTCTTGTTAGAATCAGTGTTTCTCTCTGGAGGACCCACAGATCATGAGCGCCAGCATCACCAGTTAAAAGTTCACAGTCGTGAGCGACTCAATCACCATAATTCAAGCTACTCGAGTGTTTCTTGTCATTCCTCAAGTCTGACGAGACTGCTTCTACATCCTCGTTCTTGTTTTTCTCACAGCAAAACCCTCACAAAGTAATTGCTGCCTGTCTCCGGTCAAGGCTTCTAGGTTTCCAATTTCTCTGCAGTCCTTCTGCCCTTGATCTAATCTGGAGGCACCAGGCACCCTTGCTTGCTCTCCACCACCTTCACACTGATTTCCTTGCCCTCAGGCCTTAGGCTTAAGTTACACCTGACCCATTAGAACACAGCCAGTCAGTCACCGCTAATGCCTCAGTCACACCCCAGATATGGATTTTTCTGAAAACGAGCTCACAGAATGGTTTTATGGCGCCAAAAGTAGCATCTCACCTTCCTGGTCCTTGGTGGCATAAATAAATTTCGGGTGGGTATCTCACAGTAGAGTAACTGTGGTTCTCCAGTTCTGCTGCAGCCAGCATTCTAGAGGAGCAAACACTCCCCCAGTGGAGCTCGAGCTGCTGACAGCAGCTGCAGGACAGTCCCCTAGCATTTACACGTCCTCTCTATACTGTGACACCCATAGGGACATCTCTAGACCAGCATTCTCCTCGCAACTCCAGGTTCCCACATCCAGAGCAGATCCTACTTTATATTTCAGTCCCAGATCGGCTCAGGGAAATCCGGCACCTTAATCCAACCAAAACAAAACTCTCGAGTCCCAGCCCACCCTCACCCCTAAACCTGGTCTTCCCCATCTTGGGAGTGATAGCACCCTCCTGCCAGGTGCACAAAATCATCCCTGACCCTTCCCTCCCCTCAGCGGTCCCTGCCCATATCCCGTCCTTCAATCTCATCTCTAACTCAATCCAGGCCACCTGCATTTCATAGCCACAAGCATAAGTAAAAATACAGAAATTAACTAGATCACACCCCCACCCCGGTTCCTGTTGCACTTGGAATCAAAGTGCACACCAGCACTACAGGTATCCAACAGCACACCAGGGCTACAAAGGCCCCCCATCTCTAGCCCCACTGTCCCCTTGGACGTCATCACCCACCACTCTCCCCTCTGCTCACACTTTCTAGCCACCCTTAACTTCAAATTCTCAGACAAGCCACACTTTTTCTGGTCTCAAGGGCTACACAGTTACTGATCCTCTGCCTGGATGGCTCGTCCCCCTTTCTTCTTTATGTTTTAGGTCTTTGCTCAGAGGGCAACTCCTCAGAGAATTGAGCAAGCCTTCCCTGAGCATCTTCCCTCAAAAGGTTGCCTCCCTGACACGTCGAGTTCTCTATCTCAGCCCCTCATTTATTTCCTTCTTTTACTTGTGTCTTTTACTGGGACGAAAGTTCTATGAGGGAGGTTACTTGGTCTTGTTCACTATACTGCAAATCATACTGGTTGAAGGAATGAATAAATTGCCCTTTGTTTCCAAATAACAATGGAAGCTACTGATACTTCTAGCTTCCCGAGCGCCACCATATGCAACAGGGCTCCAGGCAAGGTGCTGTGGGGACTCAGGGTGGAACAGAGAGTGAGTTCTGCCCTCAGAGGGCTTCTATTCCTCTCAACATTCTTTTGAAATTGAAGGAAGTCTCTGCTCCCTTGATTCCCACTTCTGTGTTTGATACTGACTGATAAGAAGCAAGTCTCCAACCATGGCTCAGTCATCTCTAATGGGCATGTCCATTTTAATTTTTTATTCCAATAAAAAACTATTGCTCTGGAAAGAATAAGATGATCAAAAGAAGACATGATCCTTCTGGACGAGACAACATGCCAAGCCCAGAGTCACAGGCTAATCCTTAATGAAGTTGGGTTATGCTGAAGAGAACAGACCAAGCACAGGGATTTTTTGCTCTCTTTCCGGGAGAGGTCACAGAAGGGAGGAGAAACTAAAATAAGCCTCTAAACCATGGTTATTTACAATCCTCCAACCACTTGGATGCTAATCAACACATCAGTCTTGAGTATATGGACATGGATGGGCTCTGAATCTGACAGTACAGATGCTGTGTGGCTGTACGCATTCACTACTATCTAACACACGCCTCGACTCCATTCACTGTTACCTTTCGCCCTGTCTGATGTCTGTCCAATGTCTGAGCAAGCAAAGGCAACAATGTATGTGCAGTGCAGGTGAGATTTCTCTGCAAGGCTGTGGTCTCTGGAAAGTGGGGACTTTTTTTTTCAGCCTGAACTTCAGCCGGATACAATGCTGTCCTCACTATGAGATGCTACACTTAGACACGGAGGCAAGACGTTCATTACTGGCATGTGTGCCATGTGTCTGGCACTGAGTGAAGCAGGTGTCTGCAAAAATCAACTCATCCGGAAGGTAGATATTATTCCTGTTCTCCCTTTACAAGTGAAGTCAACAATGATAAGAGTGAGCAAGTAACTTGCCCAAAGTGATACAGCAAGGAACTGGAAAAGACTGTAACCCCCATCCCCAAGGGTTTCTGGAAATAGGCCTGTGTTAGTGATAAACACAGGAAGATGGGAAGAATCATGAATTTGGCTGGTATTACATATATCAGATGGCCCTCGCATTCAAAAGTGCCACTGCGGGCAATAATGGTGACTTCAGGCAAGTCACCTGACCTCTCTGTGATCAGGTTTCCTCATCTGTAAAATGGGGATGGTACTGTCTACTTTGTTGTCTTTCCTCAAGTAAACCTATACAAGGGCCTACTATGTGCCAGGCACTGCAGCTGAGGGGCAGTGACCCAATTCAAGGCTACCAAACAGTATTCAGATGGAATCAGCCAACTTTCCCAGCCACTCGCCTGGGCCAGGAGCTCCACTGGGCAACATGAATGTAAAAGGCAGTATGTGTTGGAGAAGCAGCAAGGTTTTAGGCAAGAGCGCTGGCTCTGAGTCACATGGACCTGGGTTCCACTGTAGCTCTGCTCTTGGGGGCTCTTCCCTTGGGCAAGTCACCTAATATGTTCCTCACTTTCCTCATTTTTCAATGGAGGACAACAGGATTTATCCAACAGGGGAAGTTGTGACATCCAGAGGTGCTGGTAAAGTCTATAACATAGTGTCTGGTACACACCAAAATGAACGTGGTTCAGTGGGAGCTACCACCTTAAATTCTTTTTGGGAAAATGTTTAAGTAACATAATTGTTAATATAATGTTTAAGTAATACAGCTGCTGCTGTAGGAACTGAGCCTGATGGGCTCACAATATGGTGCAGGACACATACCACAAATACAGAGGGGCCTCTGGTGAACTCTGTGTGAGAAACCCAAAATCAGATGAATCTGGCTTGTTTCCTCTGGGCCAGACCACAGCACAATCCTCAGATTCCCAGCATTATGGATTCCCAGCATTATGAATATATGAATACAGAAGGCTAATGGGAACTGGTTTCTTCTCAAATAGCCACGATAACTCTGAAATTCCGAATTACATTGCACCAAGCCGCCTGGAGAACAAGTGGGAAGATCCAGCTGAAGTTTCATTAAAAGAAGTAACTCATGGGCATTAGAGTGACAATTAGCCTATCATGCATGAGCGGAGTCAAGATGCACTAAACACAAGGCCCACAATGAACAAACGGGTCTGGCCCATAGCCAAGGTACAGGGTTCTAAGTTCTGCTCCTCTGTTGCTAGAAACTCACCTCAGAAGTCTATTGCACTAATAGCGTTATGCAATGTCCCCCAAAAACCATCAGAGAGACTTGACAAAGAGCTTTTTTTTTTTTTTTGACAAAGAGCTTTTAAGGACAAGCCTCAAATCTGTACACACTATACTTGCGCATTCATAATTCTGCATCCATTATTACAACCAGTCTCTCAAACACATCATCCATTCTAGACAGGTGAGTCAGGCTGATGCCCTGTCACAGGTGATGTTTTTATAGTCGCCCAGAATGAGGAAAGAACACACCTTTGGAATTTAGCAAGATGACGGGGAAGCTTGAGAGAGCTGAACAATGCCACCAAAATGTCATTCCATAACTTCAACACCAGCCACTAGAAGGTCAGCAAAAGTGCAATAGGGAAAATGTACTAAGGTCAGTCAAAAGCATCTAAGGTGTTGCTTTAGTTCCACTGATGTGAATCTGTCTCTATCTAGGCATGTGGATTCTAGACCAGGGAGAGGGGAGTTAGTCAGATGCTCAGGTGATGCAGTAATCTCTCAGCAGATGAGTGAGAAGGTAGCCAAGCAGAGAAGCAAGCAAGCTGACAATCATATATCAACTCTTGCAGGTGAAGTAAGTACTAGGCCACTCAATTTCAAAAGATCTTGCTGCTTAAATGAATCTTGTGGGAAATTTCCTCTGATTCAAATTATGGTCATGCCAAATCATGCTTCCATCAGCCCCTTGTAAAATCTTTCTAATGCAAAAACCTAGTATTTTTTTTTTTCAAAAACCTAGTATTAATGCTTATTTCGATCCCACTTTGAGTTTATGATTACTTTCATGGAATCAACCCATGGAATTGTTATCAGAACTTCCACGTTCTCAATCCACGGAACTGTTCACCAGAATTCCAACCAAAGAAAACATGGCTGCATGTATTTAAGATATTTACCAGAAGGACTGGAATGAAGCGCAGACCTTAAGCCTGGGTAAAACAAAGAAATCTGGCTCCACACAGGCCCCTGATGTAACGACATAAGCTTTGACATGGCTCGGGAGACTAGCTTCAAACAACCTAATGGCTGCATCCAGGGAGCCTCCCGCCCACAGGGCGCAGTGCAGGGCACATGTACGAGTTTGTGGGTGTGCAGGATGCACTCTAATATATGGTATAAACAAAAGAGCAAAAAGCAAAAGTTTTTTTTTAATAATGGGGTTTCATTATAATACAAAGTTCATAAAGTTTATATTTGCATATTATTAGGTTTTTGTGATTTATCAAAAATCATCCTTCAATTTACATGACAAAATTAATTTGTGAGGTAGTACTTTTGCATGCTTAGATTTACTCCAATTCTGTTCTGCCATGAACTTTCACAACTCACCCTGAAAATCACAATGCTCCTGCTTTTGTTGTTGTTTTTGTTCTGAGAGTTTTATAATAGTAAGTTTTGACCAACCCCAGCTTTTCTCCCCTACCATCATGCCTCTGGCTTTCCACAGCAAGAACTCATAAGGAGCTTTCATACCCCAAATACTGAAGAATAATGGCTCTTAAGAGGCACTGCGTTGCTGCTGCCTACCATTATATATTTAACTATAAAGATGTAGGGAGTACCTGTTCAGTGTCAGACACATATACCAGGCCTGGCTGGGGATAGAGGTGGGGGTGAGTAAAGGTGTGTGTGTAGGGCAGAAAGCATACAGCAGGATCCCTGTACACTAGACGTGGAGCAAAGTGAGGTCGGCAAATCCTGAAAACAAGCTACACTCTATGGTGTTATTAAGTGACTCATGATTGCTAACAGTAATCAGGGCTGCTTTAATTGAGTGCTATGTACTCAGCACTTTACATGCATTATTTCTGTAATTTTCAGACAGTCCACAAAATAAGTAGTAGTATCCACTTTTAGCGAGGTGGAAACTGAGACTTAGAGAAATACAGGAATTTGCTCAGTAAGTAAACGGTGGAGTTAAGCTATGTGCTGTGGTATGTCTAATGGCAAAGCCTTAGCCAACCTTGGGTCAAGGAAGCAAGAAAGAATCCTCATGGTCAGTCTCTGAGAGAAAGGCCTTGCCTTTTTTAAAAACATATGCATTTATAGTGCAAAGAAGGAGCACTCACTCTAATTTAGGACAAAGTCTGAATTGTCGAATATTTTTAAATGACATGCAAATCTTGTTTCAAATATCTATTGCATTTGAAATACAGAGGATTGATAAAATTAGGTTAAGTAAACAAAAGCATTTATGAGTTCATATCTCATATTACTAATAGCTATTCAGAATTCCTTCAGGCACCGTATTTTTTCACACCTCGATGTGTCCGCTGAATATAATCCTGTCTTCAGTTAAGGGAATGCCCATTTAACCTTCCAATCCAGTCCAAGCTCTAACTCTTCCCTCTTGCCAACTACCTTTTCCTTTCCCTAAAGTGGGAGCTATTTAAGAGCACAAACTACATCTAATATATTTTCAGAGAGTCAGGCCAGCAGAAAAGAGTTCTCAATAAATATTTAATAAAGAAACATATCCCTAATCTTTATTTGAAAACTATACTGACTTTTTATTCGGTTCCCTCAAGAAGCTTTGGAAATATGTAATCAATAAATAAACCTAAAAGTATAATATAAGTTTGTTAAATAAGGCTATGTCAATCACTCCAAACTGACCCATGCATGCCAAAATCAAAATGCATAGCACATCCACTGTCATGATTAAAATAAAGCTACAAGTAAATAAAAAAAATAAAAATAAAAATAAATAAATAAATAAATAAATAAATAAAAAGCTACAAGGGAAAATGGACATAAAAATTCACTCTGGTCTTTGTTGCTGATGATACTCTTTAAGAAAAATTCTATTTTAAGAGCAGCTCTACATTAGTTTATAAATTTCACACTGAAGGAAACTAAAGTGTATGAGGAAAACTTTCAGGAGGTTACTAAACACCTAATCTAGAATAATGGTAAATGTCTAAAGGAGGTGGAGTATAAGAATAGAGCAGAATGTGATGCTCCTGATATCTGAAAGCAGTAATGGGAGACATCCAACCTATCATCATTCTTGTGAGGATATTAATCTTTCAAAAGGTATGAAAACCTAAAACACAAACTGTGCCAAGCTCCTGTTTTAATGCAGCTTAATAATTCAGGAAAAGAGCTAGCTGGTCACCTAAGACTCCCTGCAAGCTGTGCCTCTGTACACTTCCTTGGGCTGGAAATTTCCAAGATAACAAAAAGGCCAAGCCTTCTTCTCTCATCTTGCCAAATGAAAGAAGCCCAAAGAATCCCAAGCAAAATGAAAGCTAAAATACAAATTGATCTCACTTCATTTAATACAGGCAGTCTTAAAAGGTATCTCAGACTAAAAAAGATCCAATTTAAATACACCAAAAGAACAAAACGTTTATGGAAAACTGGTTGAGAATGCACCAAAGCTCTCTGAGGAAGCTACTTGTAGGCCTGAATTTTTACATTTTGGGCTTTCTGATGCGGGAAGACTTGTAAGTGAACAGTGCTCAATTTCTGGAAAGTATATAAAACTCTGTAAGCCCTACTGCCGAGTACTCCCATGTAATGAAGTGTCAGAGATTTACAACCTAAATACCCAAAAAGAAATATTCTCTCAATATCCCCCAAGAAAAAAAGAATTCTACAAAAAAGGCAGACTAGATCTATCTGCAAAGCATGTCACAATCCTTCTGTAATGGCCATCAAGTCTTGGAGACCTGAACCCCTTGCAGTATCAGAAATATAAATAAGGTTAGAGGGGTAGGGGTGTGTGTGTGTGTGTGTGTGTGTGTGTGTGTGCGCGCGCGCGCGCACGCACGCACACACGACACTTTCAATTCTGGCAAAACCACGTAACTACTAAATAAAAATTTGTATTTTTCTGATTTATGACTGTCTACAAAAGATGGCTTTATTTCTTATTCTATAAAAGTATTAATATGTATATGTTCTTGGTATTTTGAGATGGCCCTTTATTCTTTTCAACAAGTATTTAATTGGGTATGGATAATCAAATGTGCTTTAATGTATGCCACGGTAATACTTTTCACATGTGTATAAATTCACAAACCAGAAAAAACTCTTTGTAAAGACCATGTGTCCTAGTTTTTTGGTTCAGAAAGGATGATCACCATATTCCCAGTATTAGCTCATTTAAGCTCAGAGTTAAAAACACTTAGCTTTTAAAAAAACAACAAAATAACACTAAGGTTTTCTGGTATGAAACTTAATCTAAAATTTTATCCTAACTGTTTTCTATAATAAGCAAGCACCATGAAGAAAGAAACTGCCTCCAACCTCAGGTCTGACCAAAAATTTCAATCTAGAATGATCATGAAGGGGGAGAACCATGATGTGTGTGGTAATATACCATGATTAATAAGATATATATAAACTTTTTCTTCGTAAGTTTCCCTTGGGCATGCTCCCTGAGCCCTAGGGAACCACACAAAGTTTCCCTAGACCTTAGAATTACTCTTTCATCATAAGCAATCATTCCTTGTATTAAACTGCCCTTGGTTAACTTACTTTGTGGCTTCTGTCGCCTGACTGGCCCCAGACTGCTACAGGGGGAAGGGCGGCAATGAGTACACATGAGCGCAGGCTTGCCCACTAATGGAAAAACTTCCAAAATGCCAAACCCCAAATAAAAATTTAAATGTAAAAAATGCCCAGACAACCTCAAATGCAGAATAGTCTTGAGTATTTAACAGCCCGAGTGCAGAATTAAAATACTCCCGACTTGCTCCCACTGAAAACTGTATTACTGGGGAATAGACAAATTGTGGTTTATCCACACAATGAAAACTCCACAGTAATCAAAAGGAACCAGTCCATATACAGTAACATAGATGAACCTCACAACAGTATGCTAAATTGACAGACCAAACACAGAAGGCAGTATTCTGTGTGATTCCATTCATTTGGCACTGTAAGAAAGGAGACAATCAGGACAAAAACCGAGCATGAGGAAACTTTCAGGGTGACGTAAATGTTCTAGATCTTCTTTATGGTGGTGTCTATACAACTGTATCTATCAAAACTCATCAAATGGTCCACTACAAAGGGGGCAAATTTTATGTAAATGAAGCCTCAATAATCCTGACTTTACAAAACAAAAAACTACATATCAAAAACTGCGGAACGTATTTAAAGTAATACTTAGAGGGAATTTTATAGCCTTACATGCATATACTAGAAAAGACAGATGATTAACGACTGACAAACTTAACTGTCCAACTAAAGAAGGAAAAACATCCAGAATAAACTCACAGAAAGAAGATAAAGAACATAAATTCATGAATTCTAAAGCCAATGCCCAACAGCACAATTAAACCAAATATGGTGGTTCTTTCAAATGACTACAAAAAAGGAGAAAATCTCTGATAAAATTAATTTTTAAAAAAGGAAAAGAGGGATGGATGCATGGCTGGCTCAGTGGTTAAGTTAAGTGGTTAAGCACGACTGCCTTCCGCTCAGGGCATGATCCTGGAGTCCTGGGATCGAGTCCCACACTGGGCTCCCTGCATGGAGCTTGCTTCTTTCTCCCTCTGCCTATGTTTCTGCCTCTTTCTTTCTGTGTCTCTCATGAATAAATAAAATCTTAAAAAGGAAGAAAAAACAAATATTGGGAATGAAAAGCAAGTTGGAATTACAGATACTACAAATTTTAACATCCAAAAACTTTGCCAAAGAATGAAAAAACTTAGATGAAATCAAGGTTTCTAGGGGGGGGAAAGTGACTAGATTTATCTAGAATAAAACCATAAAGACCACAGACTAAGAAATCTGGATCACAAGGACAAAGTGGGAGGAGCTGGACTGTTCACCGGGTACACTGAGATGAAAGAGCCACAGAAGATGAAACAATCTTTGCAAATACATGCAACCATGAATTACTGTGCAAAGATGCTGCCCTACAAGCAGGACAAACACATTCATTCCCAGAACTTGAGGTTCTGACCCCAACGCAACCACGGAGATACTTCCCAGAACTTCCTCCTAGGAAAGAATGGGGAACCTTCCAGGGGCCAGAGATAATTGTTTGCATACCCACCTCCCTTCCTTAGAATGAGAACACTGCTCTTCCCAGTGAACCAAGAAAGCATAAAGAAAGGTAGGACAAACAGTATGCCTTGTCAAGAGGGGCCAGCAGAAGCCCTGCCGGTACTGCCTGGTGTGGAATGCAGGATTTAAGGGCTTCGTTGTACAATCACAATAGTAATAATAACCGTAACAATAATTAAGCCAGTGTTTGAAAAAATACTATTATTAGCTAGTCACTACATTAAGCACTCTTCTCATAATCTCATTTGATCTTAAATAAATCTACAACTATAATTATTAATCCATTCTATAGTTGGGGAATTTGAGGTTTGCAGAATTCCATAATTTGACATTACACAGTCAGCAAGGGGCAAAGACCAAAACTGAATCTGGTTCTGTCAGACCCTCATCTGTACTCTTAATGGAATATCATCCGCTATCTACTATTGGTCACGTGCTTTTCCCCTCAAGGTCTGAATTATAGAGAGAATAAAGCATGAAGCTACCATCAAAGCAAAACTGAATACAGAGAATACCCAAGATTTCTTTGCTTGCCTTGGTAACAATGATTTAGCATGAAGACTGGCAAGGACTCAAGTCAAGTCACCATAATACCAAGTGGTTATTCTTGCTTTCTCTACCTGTAAAATGGAAAAGTCCGATAATCCCAACTGATTGTAAAAGTCTCTGTGAGAAATAATCAAAATAAACACATGGGTAGAAGATCCCGGGACAAATTTTGGCACAAAATAAAAAAACACAGATCTTCAAGCAGAGCTTTGGAGGTGGACTACTTCTCCACTGTGGAATTCCTCCTTCTTCTCAGAAATGACCAGACCTGGTCAAGAAAACGTTGGACAGTGCCTCTTGTTGGAGATGCAGCAGGAGCTGGCACACGTACTCTGTAAGGACTCTTTTGGCTCTGACAACCCATCATTCTCTGACTGAGACAGTGCTGGAACAGCTTAACTGAGAGACAATGGCTTCAAGACACCTGTGCTTCTAGTGAAGCCACAGGGAATGGACCTCAGACCTTGGTGCCAAGACACAACATGCAGGTCTTAGGATCTATTTCTGATCTTCCACTCAGCCACCTAAATCTAAATTATTTCTTTTCACTGATCATCCTACCACTACCAAACTTGCAAAATGCACGGTCTGCATTCTGCTCACCATGTGATTGAGATAAAAATCCTCCTATATTTTAACAGCAGAGAACAAGCAGCCATGAAGAACGAACTTTAAAGGACCAAGCTGCCAAGCAGCCACAAATCAAGGGGTCTCAAGCCAAACAAAAGAAAGGAAAAACAGTGTCAAGCTCACACCAGCTGATACCATTTATGCAGCCACCTGGGGTCACAAACCACCTTGCTTTCAGGGCCATTTCAATAACTAACTTTAAAACTAAGCTCAAATCAGCCAGCGTGATTCACCAGCAGAACCAGGCTGCTGTGACCTGAGACAAAGACGACATTCATTTGCCATGTGGTTTCTCAGAAAGCATATCTAAACAGCAGGTTTCCCTGGCAATGCTGGATACATACTTCTTTTTTAGACTGCTATTCTTGGCTGGTTTTCTGAAAATAAAAAGTACAAGATCTCATTATATTCCCAAGTACAAGTGAATTCAGCCTTAACATACTTTAAATCTGTCAAACGTCCTATCAAACTGCCAAGGGAAAAAAAAAGCATTTGAAAGATACAATTATTAGGACTTGAAAAAACAGTATCTGAATTTGCCCTTCCCTCCAAAACACTCCTCAGCAACAAGAGGCATTGACCATTGGAGGCTAGAGAATAGAAAGAAACTTAAGCATTATACTTGATGCCAAATTATATAACCTACAACCAGTTCAGGAGGACCCCCTGACTCTTTTCTCAGTCCAACACTGAAGCCCTTGTGGTTAGAAATAATCAATTTTGCTTGGCAAAAGAACATCAAGACATAGAAGTACTCTGGATCAAATTCTGTAAAATCAGCCTATTTCAGATGCATTAAAGTGAATGCCAAGACCAATATTCTTGGTCTGTTCACAGCTCCTTTCTAGAGGTTTTAACTGAAACTCAGAGTTTTAAATGGAAAATTTCTATCTATAAAAACAGCCACTTTTAGATACTAGAAGCCATCAAGATTTGGTAATTCCCAATTCCCCATGTATATTAAAAATTGTTGGTTGTTAGGAAAATTGGCTAGCTGATTAGAAAAACATAAAAGTGGATTGCTACCTTATCCTTTACATCCACACAGATTCCAGACCATAAATAGTGAAAAAGAAAAAAAGTACACATTCTAAAACAAAGTAAGGATTAATTAACATTTTTATAATCTTAGGATGTGAAAAACTTCCAAACATGGCATAAAATTCCAGAAGCCACAAAGGAAAAGCTGCTAAATCAAAATACACAAAAAATTTAAATATCCGAACAGTTAGATACCACAAAGTTTTTAAGAACTGGGAAAATCCAGATTTTTTTACATGCACCCCAAAGTTTATAGCAGCATTATCAAGAATAGCCAAGTTATGGAAAAAGCCCCAAGTGTCTATCAACTGATGAGTGAAGAAGAGGTGGAATGTGTGTGCATGTATACACACAGACACACACACTACACACACACATACACACACACACACACACACACACAATGGAATAGTACACAGCCAACAAAAAACCTGAAATCTTGCCATTTGTAGCTACGTGGATGGAGCTAGAGTACACTATACTAAGCAAAATAAGTCAGAGTAAGATAAATACCATACGATTTCACTCATATGTGGAATTTAAGAAACAAAACAAATGAACATGGGGAGTGGGGGAGGAAGAGAGGCAAACCAAGAAATAGACTTAACCATAGAGAACAAACTGAGGGTTAGGGAGGTGGTGGGTGGGAGATGGGGGAAATAGGTGACAGGGATTAAGGAAGGCACTTGTGTTGAGCACTAGATGCTGTACGGAAGTGATGAGTCCCTAAATTTGACACTTGAAACTAGTATTACACTGTATGTTAACTAACCGGTACTTAAATAAACATTTGGAGAAAGAAAAAATAAAATAAAATAAAAACTGGGAAAACATCTTTACCATGTATGTTAAAAGGCCTGAAACCTTACTTTGAAATTAAAAAAGAACATAAGAATTCCATTAATAATTACATAAATAACACAAACTGGCACTTCAAACACCAAAAACAACAGGGAAATCTGACAATATGTATCATAATTTATAATTTATAAACAGTTTGGCCCAAGCATTCTACTTGCAGGAATTAATTCTAAGGCCATGTATATAAGGCAAAGATGTTTATTAAAACAACTTTTAATATTAAAAAGCTGGAGGCCACCTAAATGTTCATGATTTGGGCACCTGGGTAGCTCAGTCGGTTAAGCATCTGACTTTGGCTCAGGGCATGATCCTGGGGTCCTGGGATCGAGTCCTGCATCTGGCTCCCTGCAGGGAGCCTACTTCTCCCTCTGCCTATGTCTCTGCCTCTTTCTCTGTGTCTCTCAGGAATAAATAAAAATTTTAAAAATCTTTAAACGTCCATGATTTGAGGACCTGTTAAATCAGAGGTCACAAAAGCCAATGTTTTTAGGGGATGGCACAGGAAATAAAAGTAAGCTCAAAAGGCCAGTTATGGAACAGCAAACAGGAAGTGGTATGTTCTGTGGTGAACTGGAACACTCCTACCCATCTCACTAATTCAAACTGTAAACACATATGTGCCCCCGCCAAATTGGCTCTCGCTCCCACAGGCCCCCACCTGCCCAGGACTCGACATGTGATCCACAGCCAGGGGATGGGTACTATAGCCAGGGACTATTCTGGGAGCAGCCGGGGAGGATCCCCTTCCTGTGAAGGACCCCCTATCACATAGGAGCGGCTACGATCTCACACTGAGCTCCCTCGGGGCTACAAGTCACACATCCTTGTTCAACAGGCCCATGCCCAGAGCACAGAGAAGGGAAGGTGGCAGTCAAGGAGCGAAGACTAGGCCTTCTGTGAGGTCTTCCTCTTCCACGGGAATGAAACTGAGATGGGAGGAGAGGTGGTAAGAGCGCATGGGGCGAACCCGCACAGCACGTACCTTCTTCCATAAGGGTACAGAAATCCCCACCTCATGCTCTCACCCCAGGAGCTGAAGCACCGTTTCTGAAAATGCTCACACAAAGTGTGAATTCATGGGACCACTGCTAGACACTCCTGCAGCAGGAAACCTCTGGGTAGCGGCTGCCTTCATCGGCCAAGCGGGCACAGAGTATCGCCACAGATAAGGAGACAGGTGGCATATGGCATTTTATCACAAGGTCTGGACTCCTGCCAGAAACCAGTTTAAACTAATCCTAGAGTGGTTAGTTTATCATTACAACAGCACTTTAAAAGTGGAAAACGTCTACGGGGATCTGGAATAAGTACATCTCTTCACAATGTGTGAGGATGACTCTGTGCTTGGTCCTGCAGTATCTGGGGGAATGAGAGCCCCCAGAAGAGGACATCAAATTTCCTGACTTCATTTGAAACATCACTCCCTGAAGATTTTTTAAACTCCAAAGGAGACACATCAAATGGAGAAGAGATTAGCTGCCAAGAGTTAGGAAATGGGGTGTGGAGGGTGTGCCTATCAAAGCCAACGGGAGTGCTCCTTATGGTGATGGAAGTGTTCTTTATCTTGATGTATTAATGTCCATATCCTGGTTGTGGTAGTGCACTATAATTCTGTAAGACGTCATCAGTGCGGAAACTCAGAGTACAAAGGACCTCTACATATTATTTCTTATAACTGTATGTAAACCTATAATTATCTCAAAATCTAAAAAGTTTAGTTACAAAAAAGAATATAGATAAGATTTATAAAAAGATACATCCATGTCTAAAGGTTACAAAATCCTGGAATAGTATTAAATATTTAATAGGATTTTCCTAAATAAAGAGCACATGGAAGGGACTGGTGGAGTAAAGGGGATCTGAGTTTGCCCCTTCCAGCAGCTGGCCACCTTCTGCTCCTACATCATGTGATGTGCAACAGAAACCATCATTTCAAACAGGAGCACTCCCAGGTGTGAGCTCCCAAGTACAGCTCTCTGTGTCTCTCTATGGGTCTCTCTTTTTCAATGATTCCGTCTCTGTCTCTCTCTCTCTCTCCCTCTCCCACACACAAGCTATTTTATGTTAACAATGGCACCACTGGGATTAAAACTGTTTTGAAAAAGAACATTGGGGCACCTGGGTGGTATGTCTGCCTTCAGTTCAAGTCATGATCTCACTCAAGGTTCTGTGATCAAGCCCATGGCGGGCTCTGTGTTCAGTGGGGAGTCTGCTTCTTCCTCTCCCTCTGCTGCTCTCTCTCCCTCTCCCTCTCAAATAAATGAATAAAATCTTAAAAGAAAAAAAAAAAAAGGAAGAACATCAATGTGGGAACTTTCCAGGTCTTACTGTTTCCAGGCAGGCACAGAAGGGAAGCAATCTGATCAGAGAACACACAAAAGGCCTGTTTGAATCAGTGTGTTTGATATTTAAACCATGTGACTAAGAAAGTCACAACAGAATTAGGCTCATTTTAGGTATGAAATACACACTTCAAAGCAGACAACATTTAACCAGAAATGGGAGCCACTACAGTAGGACCCTCAACAAAACCATGAAATAAGCTGGGGGCCTGACTCCCCCCTTTCTGTTTTGGGCAGCCCACATCATTATCTTAACTCCCCCCCCCCCCCCCCCCGTGGTTCATCTCTCCCATGTAACTATTACACGTGTAAATAAGATTTACTAAATGCCTGCTATGTGTCAGGTACTCTGCTAAGCACTTTAAGAGCACTTTCTAATTTAATCTTCTCAATAAACCTGACGTAAATATGATTAGTATCTCCCTTATAGGTTAAGTGACATGCCTAGGGTTACATATCTCATAAACAGTGAAGCCAGGACTGAATCCAGGTCTACTTGGTTCTTGGTCAGTCTGTTATACTGGCTCCTATGCTTACTCTGGTCTCCAGGGCATCTCCCTGCATTTTAAAAGGAAAACCCCTGTGTAGACTGAGCATCTTTTATATGCTTCACAGAGGCTCTCTCTTTAGGGCTCAAATAACCCCCATGCCAGGTATGTATTATCTCCATTTTAAAGACTAGCAAACAAAGAGAGTTTGAAGGCTCTTGAAGACTTTTAACTCACCTTTATTTAGCAAATGAAGAAACAAGAGCCCCCAAAAGATTAGGTGGCTCGCTTAAGGATACAAAGCTAGTTACCGTCAGAGCTGAGATCTGATTCTCAATGCGGAGCTCCCTTTAGCTACATCTAAATTGTAGCTCTGAAAGGAACCAACATATGAATAATAAAGGAGGACTGCCAGGCACTTTGCTAAATGCCTTTCATGCTTTATCCACCTCTGACGGAGGGGATTCCCAACACTGCAGCTGCTGTCAACATTTTCTACCAAAACCTTATTGAAGAAGCAAAAAATTTAAACTGCACATCAATCCAATTTATAAGCTAATTAACATGCTCCTATACACACAGATGAATGGCTTTTGCAAAAAAGAATTATGAAAAGATTTGGAAACCTTTTCAAAGAATGTGCAATGATTTCAAAGAGCATGAAATCAACACATTCTGAGCACCTGTGTGCCATGGCTAGTTCTGGGTGTCAGAGAAAGAAAATATATGGAGCCTCTGAGTTAGACAAATGCTCACCACCAGCGCATATACAACACTTCTCACATAAGTTGTGTTATGCTGAGAAAAACAATGGTCTTGTCATCAGAAAATCTGGATTTAAAAAAAACCCTAATGCTTAATGCCGTCACTTATTCATCTAGAGTCTCTGAGCCTCACTGTCAAGTGCCTGGGAATATAATCAACTGTCCAAGGATTCTGTGAGGGGCAAAGGGCAGGGGGGAATGTTTACAGGAACTGACCATACCACATGCATTCAATAACTGCTACTTTCATCATTTTCTCCTCAAATTCTATAAACTTAAGAGAGCAAGTGTCCCTGCCAATAAAATTTAAAGTGTGACAAGACAAAGAGGAAACAAGAAGGTATTAGTCAAAGGGCACAGAGCCTCAGGCAGACAGGATGATTGTTCTAGGGATCTACTCTAATGCACTGTGCATGTAGTTAAAAACTCTGCAGGTTACACCCAAATGTTTGCCAAGAAGGTAGATCTTATGTTAAGTATTACTATCACAATAGCAATAATAATAGTATAAGTTAAAGAGGATAAGAGGAAAAGACAGACAAAGATGATGAGCAACCAACAGAAGGTGACTACAAATTTCAGTATCTACCACTAAGGTTAAAAAAAAAAAAGTAAATTTACAGAAAAGCTAATATTGAATAGATGAAGAATATGAGAGAAGAAAGTGGGGACTAAGTGCCTGAATGAGACGACAGGCAGGCCGTGACACAGATATGATCCTCAGAGAGAATATCGAATGTTTGCCAGAGCCACTAAGACTCCTCTCCTCCACAATAGATACCTTTGTTTTCACAGAGGTTCTAGTTGGTCCAACTGAAAGTTTTCTGAAAATAATAATGCCTTTTTGGTTAGCATGACATTTCCTGAACTACAGCATAATTACTGTACAACCCATAGTTACAAAGTAAATAGTAAAAGCAGAAGAAAGTAAAAATTAAATTGTTCCAACAAGGAAATTTATATAAATAATTAATGAAATGCAAAGCTTGTCAATCTGCAGTATTTCTGAATAAGCAAGAAAAACACCATTTGAGACAGTCACAAATATATTCCTCTAATGTCACAAAATTCCAGTAACACACACTGAAGCTGAGACCATTCTTCCTTTGTCACTATAATTCCCATCACACATTATCTGAAAGATGATTCTTTTACTGCTTTGGAACAATAACTAACTACCTAGCATGTGCCTAGAGCTCATGGTTTGTCATTTTGTTTTGTTTTTCATGTAAGAAAGCACTCAAGGATTAACAGATTCGAAGCAACCTGGGGACCTGGGTTCTCACCTCATTCTGGCATTAAGTAGGAAAGTTGCATTTTAAGGTCTCTGGACTTCAGATCCTCAAACTATGAAAGGCTGAAGAAATCTCACCTTCCTCCTTCACAGGAACACTGTAAGCATCACCAAACTAAAGAGAAAGTATGAATGCATCTTTAACTATATTAAATATTATATTGACCTACTGTGATGAGAATGTTCCTGTTATCGGCAAACAAAGGCCGACCACAAGTCTAGGCTTACCTACTCCCTTGGTCTTTTCCTGTGTTTGGATTATTTGTTACTGTTCAAAGACACCCACGCGCGCGTGCACGCGCGCGCACACACACACACACATATGTATTTTTACTAAATAAAGAGTGAAATATTAATAAGATCAGTAATAAATATAATGTGAACCCAAACATCAACAGTCTGCTAATTCTCTGCTAGAATTCTACCACAGTTCTTCTTTTTTTTCTTAAGATTTAATTTATTTATTCATTAGAGACAGGAGTGGGGGGGCAGAGACACAGGCAGAGGGAGAAGTAGGCTCCATTCCATACAGGAGCCTGACGTGGGACTCGATCCCAGGTCTCCAGGACCACACCCTGGGCTGAAGGCAGCACTAAACCGCTGAGCCACCTGGCCTGCCCTCTACCACAGTTCTAATTCTACTTGGTTCAAATGACTCCAAACTCCATTTCATTTGACCCTTCCTGTAACCCCGTGCGAAAACCAGTACAGGTGGTATTATGCTTTTTACAGACCACAAATCTGAAAACTCAACAAAGGAGTGACCCATCCACCATCCCAGCTGAAGCCAGGGCCATTCACCCACCTTCTGGAATGTGTGAATGTTCCCCCTACTTGCTTCACACAATGTCCAGCTTCCAGGATGATGAGCTAGTTTTATCACTCATTTTTCTGCAGCGGCCACCTCTCTGTACCATAAGGGAGCTCCAAACCAGAGGCCGCACACACAAGAAGTCAGAGGGTGGCATCTGTTGGCAACAAGTGAGTGCTGCAACCGAAGCGGTCTGAGCAGTGAAATTTGAAAACTAACAGTACCTTAACAATTTATGAAGTGAGGAGTAGGGACACAGAAAAACTATATGGAATAGAGATGTAAGGGATAGCAAGCAAACATGAGAAGCTCTAAAAATGACAGCCGTGACCACTCTGGGTAACCCATTTCCAAGGGGTCATAGTTAAGGACAGGTTCACATCAGTCTCTTTGGGAGCACGTTTTTTGGGGGAATGTATTTCTGGTTTTGAAACAGAAATCAGTGTCAAGTCATGAGGAAAAGGAGTCTACTGCAATTTACTCCTGTCTGTCTGCATTTACAGACAATGTTTTAAGAAAGGCAGGGAGAAGGTAGGGAAGGAGGAGGAAGTTAACATTTATCAGCTTTACGTTTAAGGCACTTTATGTGCATTACCACATTTAATTCTCATATGCACACAAAATCCATCCGATGGGTGCCAGTAATACCTCCATGTTGCAGATGAGGGAACTGAGGCACAAAGAGGAGAAGAAACAAGCCCAAAACTATACCCAGGAAGTGCTGCAGTCCAGACTGGAACCCTACAAGTCTGACTGCAGTGATATTCACTACCAGCCATTACTGCCTCAACCAAAGCAGCAAGCACGTAGGTACAGGTTCACGGAGGCATCAGAGATGTTCCCACTAATAGGCCCAACTGCAACTTTGTAAGACCTTCTAAACAAATGTGAATTATAAAATTTTCCTGTCTAAACACTTGGATGTACAGAACGACCAATACATCCAATGAGCTGTATACACCCAATACACCATTATGAGCATTTCAATAAATTACTACCAACCGTTCCTCCTGTCTGAATCCTCTTCTCCATACCTCTTCTGCCCTACAGTGTCACCTCAAAATCTCAGTCACAACAGCGTCCAACTCCAACAGTAAGGTGAAGACGGGGGAAAAAGAGATGCGCCTGCCATTCAGAATTACTGCTGCTGGGAGTAAACACATCATCAGAGACAAAAGATGCTCAATTCTGCTGTATTTCATTTGAGTGGTGGAGCATCAAGATTTTTAAGTAAATGTGCTCATGCTGGGAGAGGGAATGAGGAGAAAAATGCCACATCATGTTTTTTCCTCCAAAGGCATGAGGCTACATGAGCAAATATGACTTTCAGAATTCTAAAAGGGATCCTTTCTTCAGATGGGAG
This sequence comes from Vulpes lagopus, assembly GCF_018345385.1. Taxonomy (NCBI): domain Eukaryota; kingdom Metazoa; phylum Chordata; class Mammalia; order Carnivora; family Canidae; genus Vulpes; species Vulpes lagopus. Next base: position 15,348,602 of record NC_054841.1, read on the forward strand.
TAAGAAAATTGGCATAAATTTCCTTGTCTTCTCAACACTGCATGTCCCAGGAATATCGATTACTAAAGTGTTAAGAGTCTGTGTGAGAACAAAGTGGGAGATGAAGCTGAGAAAGATGACTGGAAAAGTATCTCTCAAGCTCAAGGAAGAAGAGTGAACAAAGACACATCTAGGTGAATGAGATCACAATTCAAAGTCATAGCTGTGGAGTCAGCAATAAGAAAAACAATTTACATTCATCTTAAGCAAGCTGAAAATTTCAAGCTCTAGCTTTCTAGATTAATAATTAATTTACATCAAAATATTTTTTTGGCTTTGGAACCTTCTAACTGATGAAGAATAAATAATCCTGAACTTTTTCTAACTTCAAATTTTTAGCAAAATTAAAGGAACTAAACCAAATCTGGCTTTGGTTGTAATGAGATTCATACTTAAGAAATTTCAGGTTTTGATTACAGCAATTAGGAAACCCAGTCCTCCAGAAACCTCTTCACTTGTTAATATCAACCCAAGAACATTTTGACACCTCCGGCATCTAAAAGTGTTTGCTGGGAGACTGATTACTCACCTTCCATTATACAGGTGTTATGACTACATTAGAGTCTAATTAGTTTATATAAACAGCACCAGACTGTGGCAGAGAGAAACCACTGAATAAATATACTTGTTACTAATAAAATAAGAAAACAAAAACAAAAACAAAAAAAAACTACAAAAAAAAGAAAAAAGCTATAAAGGCTTGAAGTATGTAATCTGCTTCTCAAAACTGAAAGGTGAAAAGCATGTGCCTTACAAAAGTGACAGTTATAGAAAGATTCTTTTTTTTAAAAGATTTATTTATTTATTTATTTATTTATTTATTTATTTATTTATTTATTTATGATAGAGAGAGAGAGAGAGAGAGAGAGAGAGGCCGAGACACAGGCAGAGGGAGAAGCAGGCTCCATGCCAGGAGCCTGATGTGGGACTCGATCCTGGGACTCCAGGATCGCACCCTGGGCCAAAGGCAGGCGCCAAACTGCTGACCACCCAGGGATCCCCAGAAAGATTCATTCTCTGCTTACAAATAGGTTTATGAAGTGACCAACTTTAAAATCACTACAAACAACTTAAATGTCTATTGACAGAGGACTAGCTGAATAAACTATGGTTCACTTGCACAACAGAATATAAGCATCAGGAGAAAAGGAATGAGGACTATCTCTATACAATGCTATAAGGTAACTTCTAGGTTATATACTTAAGTGAAAACAGAAAGGTAGCTGAAAGTGTGTGAACTACCACTTATCTAAGAACAGAAGTAAAAATATACATGTATTTGTAAATATATAACCAAAATATAACAAGAAAAAGGGAGGAAACAGTAGAGGGTTTAGGAATAGAAGCTAAGTCCAAATAACTCTGTTCTATAGATTTACCTTTGAAACTGAATAGTTTATATAATTATAAACTGAAGTAGTATCTACAAATAGAAAACAAAACAACAAATCTATCTGCTTATTATGTCTGTGACATAACAACATCCACAGAAATTACTGCAAATGACCCTAACATACAGTGATTTGACTGTGCATCTCAGCTGGGATATGGCCTAAGGCTACAAAGAGAACTGCAATGCAAGTATTAAATTGTTTTCAGTAATTATTGTTGGTGGAAGTGTTGGTATTGTGATTCTGAGGATGGCATGTGTATTGTGGGACATAAAGCAGATAAGCAGTTACGCTGTTGTTGCTGGGAAGTGAGATGTTTAGCATGAGGGAATGAATTACAGATGTAGAATCAGTGTAGTTATAAATACAAGTATTGTACTTGTACTAGAAATAGCATAGGAACTCACGAGTTTATAATAAACATACTCTCTGGTTTTATCCATTGAGAAGGCCTAGAAGAAAATGACCTAACTGCAATGAGCACACTTTGTACCCAGACTGTGGTCTCTAATTATCATTTCCCACTAAAAGTAAGCAGAGTTCCTTCAAAAAATGGCTGTTTCCATGAACTAAAAAAAAAAAAAAAAAAAGTAGAATGGTGATTGCTAGGGGCTGGAGGGCTGGGAAAAAGGAAAGATGTTGGTCAAAGAGTACAAACTTCCAGTGATAAGATGAATAAGTTCTGGTGATCTAATGTATGGCATGGTGACCATAATTAACAATACTGTATCACAGAATTGAAAACTGTTAAGAGAATACATCTTTAAACTTATCACCATACACACACACACACACACACACATACACACACACACACACACACAACTCTATGTGGGAATAAATGTGTTAACTAACCTGATTGTGGTAATTTCACAATATGTACATGTATCAAATCATCATGCTGTATACCTTCAACTTACATATGTTCTCTGCTAATACTATCTCAATAAAGCTTTAAAAATGTGCTATTTCCAGGTGTGGAGCAGGAAATGTCCAACATGAGCCTGGGACATCTCATCATACTAGAAAGAAAGGAAGCTATGAGAAAAACTACTGGGGAGTATATATATGTCACTAAACTAGACTTCTTAAAAAAAAGAACAAACTATCAGGTTCACATCGATATCGAACAATCTGAATATAAAAAAATAATAACTGCAAGGATTGAAATGAACCAAATATTTTAAATCCATATTGCTATTTTTCCTATATAAATTATAGCTGAGATTACAAAATTAATGAGACACTTCACTATAAAAATATTTCAGCTGGTAAATGGCAAAGGAATGATCAAATGTCACTGCTTTGCAATGCTGAATAAAATAATGCATCTAAGCAATGGCCCTCAGTGTCTGATACAAGAGAAAAAATGAGATGAGCATACATCCAGGTATTCTGGACCTCCTGATGCAAGTACACATGACATCCATGTAATATCCTTGCCAAAAGAAACTGATTTTAATCTCTGAGCAAGCTTATAGATCAGCTGTTCTCCAACAGTGGCCTACAGACCCCTGGGAAACCCTACATGCCTTTTTTTTTTTAAATAAAGATTTTATTTATTGATTCATGAGAGACACAGAGTGTGGGGAGAGACACAGGCAGAGGAAGAAGCAGGCTCCATGCAGGGAGCCTGACATGGGACTCGATCCCAGGTCCCCAGGATCATGCCTGGGCTGAAGGTGGCGCTAAACCGCTGAGCCACTCGGGCTGCCCACCCTACATGCCTTTTTAAGGAACCTGTGAGATCAAACTATTTTCCTACTAATATTGAGACATTATTTGCCTTTCCTAGTGTGTTGGCATTTGCACTGACAGTACCAACGCAACGGTGAGTGAAAGTGCCAGCCCCTCTGTATGAATTAAGGGGTACCAAATGGCACTAGCAGCTATTAAATTTTTTGTGACCACAGGCTCCAAGTAGAAAAACAAACCAACAAACCACCAACCAAAAAAACAATTTCCTTAAGAATGTCCTTGATGAAGTAGTAAAAAGCATTAATTTTATTTAAGTTCAACCTTTGAGTATATGCCTTTTTATTATTCTCTGTGATGAAACGGGAAGTTGGCGTAAAGCACTTTTGCTGTGCACTGAAACATGATGGTTGTCTTGAAGCAAAGTACTCATGCAAATAAGCTATGACCTAAACTAGCTGCTTTTATCCTGTAAACACCATGTTTACTTGAAAGAATGGCAAATTGGTTACTTGGATTTGGGCGCTTGGAAGCTATTTTCTCAAAAATGAGCAAAGTGAGGCTTGTCACTCCTTGGGACACAACAGTGTTTGTTGCCAGTGATAAAATTCAAACTTTCAGACATTTGGTTCTATCCTGCCAATGGAGGCTGGGAAATTTAAGGATGTGCACTAATCTTTTAATACTCATTTCAAAACAAAAGGACAATACATTCAAAAACAAAATGGGGAGTACTTCTTTTGTTTCTATAAAATGGCAGATAAAGTTTCAAGTTGTAGATCCCCGGGTTCCCAGAAAACATCAAGATGAATCATTAATTTAAAATGAATAAACAAAGCATCCCTGCTACCATATCAATCATGATTTAAATTACAGGGCAGCCCGGGTGGCTCAGCAGTTTAGCGCCACCTTCAGCCCAGGGTGTGATCCTGGAGACCTGGGATCGAGTCCCACATCAGGTTCCCTGCAAGGAGCCTGCTTCTCCCTCTGTCTGTGTCTCGGCCTCTCTCTCTGTCTCTCTCATGAATAAATAAAATCTTTTTAAAAAAATTACAAATACCGGGCAGCCCAGGCGGCTCAGCGGTTTAGCGCTGCCTTCCGCCCAGGGTGTCATCCTGGAGACCTGGGATTGAGTCCTGTGTCAGGCTCCCTGCGTGGAGCCTGTTTCTCCCTCTGCTTTTCTCTGCCTCTCAGTCTTTGTCTCTCTCATGAATAAATAAATAAAATATTTTAAAAAATTACAAATAAAGTAGTAGTAATTCCCACCTCCCACCAAATGCCTAATTTCTGAAGTATATAATCAAAAGTAAAATGTACAACCTGTTAAACAATGAGCGATCAACTGTGCCCTGACAGCTTCATAAAACTTCTTTATAAAAAACCCACAGAAATTTCTACTTTACAATCCTATCCTATCCTATCTTTCCTCTGATCTAGGAAAGAAGGGTTAAGATAAAGTTTCATCAAATCACAGGCAGTTGTCACCCTCCCAGGGCAACCTCAGTACTAAAATTTATCCTTCCCTACCACAAAGAGCCAGCTGAATGGCTTTAACTACCCAGGGAATGCAGGCAATCAATCTTGTTCAGGTTCTGTTACTTTTATCAAATTAATTTTGAATTGACAGTTCCATGGTTTTACATCCTGATGGCCCCATTATCACACAACTTCACAAGAGAGGTATTAGCTTAGCCTTTGGGCTGCATTAGGAGTCTATTTTTAATTTCTCCAGTACACTAAGGAAAAATCTAAAAGGGTACTAAATACTTCCCAAAAAGAAGGGCACACTGGGCACGATTTTATTGAAGAGCTGGCCTTCAGTCTATCGCCTCTCTGCTCATACGCACACTCTCTGCGCCCCGAATACAATCTCTCAGTGCTTCCTGGCATCCCACATTCTTCAAGGCCTACACACACACACACACACACACACACACACACACACACACACACACATAACGCTGCCCTGTCTCTGCCTAGAAGTCCCTTTCCCTCCTCTAGCTCTAGAGAATTCCTATTGCCTTTCAAAATACCCTTCAAAGGAATCTCTGGATGTTCCCTGGAGGTCCTGCTGGGGTTCTGGCTCCCTCTTCTGGGCTTGTACAGCAATTTTTATAAGTACTTTGCAAACAGAATTGACCAGATTAGCCTAGAGAAGGTGGTTAAGAGGATGGGCTCTGGAACCAAACTGCTTTGGTTCAAATCCCTGCTGTGCTACTTACTATCTATACAACTATACTCCATTATTTACTACCTTTGGGCCTCAGTTTGCTTATCCATAAAATGGCAGCAATATTATCTGTCTCGTGGATGGTTATAAGGATTGAGCTAATACATATAAAAGACTTAGTCCAATGCCTGGTGCATAGTAAGTGCTCAATGAATGTAAGCTATTGTTAGCACAAATGTATCAAAGTTATTTGATTATCTTTTTTGCTACACTATCAACTTTCTCAGTCTCAACTATTTGTTGAATTAATTCAGAGACTGTGTCAGCATTTAATCAAAATTGGTGTTGTAACTTTAAGCGAGGCAATTGCTAGGTGTTAGGAACACAAAGATGAGTTAAATCAAGTCCTGGCTGTCAAGATCCTGCAATCTTGCCTGTTTACACAAAATATATACAGAAGATTTCAATGAATAGAGATTGAGTTGATGTGGAGGCCAGCTACTATCAATTCTGTTTATAGAATGAGTCATAAGAAATCTGGAAATTAAAAAAAAAAAGAAATCTAGAAATAACTTCATTTGAATAAATAGGTAACTTACTCCAAAAGCTAATATGCCAGGAGCTAATCATCAATAATACTTGCATTTATTAAGATTGGAAAGTACTAGACCATTTAGCTCTGCAGAAGTTCTGGCTAACTCTATTTAGACTAAAACCAGGAAAATCTACATAGAATTTTTATTTTATTTTTTTCATAGAATTTTTTAAGACATTGTATTTTTTTAAAAGTTTAAGCAACTAATGTAGTCTTGCTGTAAAAACAGTTAAAACTGAAGTTCTCCTCAAAGGTAATGACTCACCAAATAATTTCATATGCTGTATTTTATTTCTGCATTTGCATGTGTGTGCATATATACAGAAATATGTAGCATGTTTTGTGGTTATTAGAAAATTTACATAAATGGTATCATGGTTTGTATTAGTTTGCATTTTACTGCTATTACAAATTCCTATTATACACAAGTATGTTTCTCGACTCTGTTCTCTATACCACTAATCTGTGTTCTATTCTTGTGCCAATTATCACCATGCTTTCATTGCTCTGGTTTTGTACATTTTCACATCCGGTGGTAAAAGTCCAACCTCACTGTTCTTGTTCAAAAACACCTTGGATACTTTACATTTCCATATAGGAAGTAACAGTGGCATAATGTTTCAACATCTATGGATCTAGGTTTTCAAGTGTAGGGATGTCAAATCATAAATAATATTCTCTTACCACTCTAACATTCTTTTGTCTTTAAGAAACACTCCCTCCCCTTTGTTCTCACAGTTTTTTGGGACCTTCTTCCTTTTCAATTTGATTACTCTGACAAATGTCAGGTCCTTTCCCAGAACCAACGTTTAATTATACTAATTAATTTTGTTGTTTTTTAATTCACTGAATTCTGTGTTTATCTTTATCCTATTTTGTCTTATTTACAATCTTTCTTGTATTCTAAAAAGAAAATACATTTAAGGCTATAAATCTCCCTCTCAGTACCTTCTTTACTGCACCCCATTAATTTACAGAGATCTAAATTCTGTACAGTACTTGTAATTCATTTCTAAATAGTTTACAACTTCTACTTTATCTTGAAAACAAATACTTGGAGATATACTCTTTAAATTTCCAAGTGGAACAAAATGGTTTTATCTACTTTATTGTTAATTTCTACTTTTCTTGTGTTTTAGTCAGTGAACATGGCCTGTGTGATTTCTGTATGAGATTTCTGAGCACTTTAAAACATAGTCAAATATTTCACATATGTTTTCAAAGTGTCATGAATACCTGAAAAGTGTTCCTATACTCTGTTTTATCAACCTTGTTAATTGTGGTAACTCTTGTTTTTTTAATCTAACTGAAATGTCCATTTTTGAGAGAAGACTAAGGCTTTAGCCACAAATGAAAAGGATTTTTAATGCTATAATTCTTGCTGGATAGCTCTTACCTTTACCCCAAATCAAGCATTCGAAATAACAGCCTCAGTTTCTTAAAGTGTCATCCCCAGACCAGCAGTGTCAGCATCACCTGGAAACTTGTTGGAAATGCAGACTGTCAGGTCCCACCCCAGACTCACTGCATCAGAGTCTCTGGGGTCAGCATTGAGTAATCTGTGTTCTAATCTCCGTTACATGTGATTCTACCTTGTGAAATTCTGATCTAAATGATTTTTAGGATATAGCATATTTTGATATGTTTCTTCTTTCTTTCCTATTAGGTACTATAGAAATTCAGAGATAAGGATGTATTAGTATTTTATTAGCACTGCATGATTTTTTTAGCTTCCTTTTTATTCTCCCTTTGTGTCTTCTGTACTCCTATTGGAGGTACCAAAGAAACACATAAAAAAAAGAAAAATGTCCTTTTGTAAGTGACATTTGGCAAAGAAAGAGCCAAACTGTTGAGTGAAAAAAATACTCAGAATAATTTCACTGAGCTTGTAGAAGGCTTTGTGTCAGACTAGCTAACATGTCTCCCTTAGCAATCTCTTAGAGACTCTCTGATTTCCTAATAGGCATTTAACAGAATTTAGTTATGAAATTTAATACATTTAAGAGGTTTTAATTATGAAAAAGATATTCTCCTTTCTTCCTATGAAGGCAATTACCACTTTGAAATGAACTTTTTAACCAAAATGGCAAATAGGAAGCCATTTCATCAGGAATGGTAGCATTTAATACTGAGAAAAACCATCATATTTTTCATCTGAAATTGAGTACTTTTGCATTTCTAAAATTGAATTACTTTATTTGCCACGTTGGAAAAGCTTTAACAAAGGTTTCCTTTAACGTTTAATATATATTGTGATAAAAGTGTAAATAAAAGATGTGTGAAAATGCAATATTTGCTAAAGTTGGTATTTGATAGTCTAAAAACAGACTGCATGCAATGAATATCAATTCTAGGAGAATTCAGACCCTGAATTTGGCATTCATAAAGCCACAAAAGGCTGTAAACTTAAATCCAGCTTGGCTCATGAATCCCCCAGAAACATACTGTAATCTTTTAGTCTAAGGGGGTGGAATGCCAGGAGGAGTGAACACGGCAATGAGGCCGCGCTACCCTGGAGCTTACGGTGGTGAGGAAAATAGACGTTAGGTCAGGTAACCTATCTATTCAGGTAATAATGGTTAGTTAAAGGGAAAAAAGCCACAGTAAAGAGAGAGTGTGAGAGAGGACCTTACAGAGAGAGGGGACATTCAGCTAAGATCTGAATGAAGAGGGCAGCCCGGGTGGCCCAGCGGTTTAGCGCTGCCTTCAGCCCGGGGCGTGATCCTGGAGATCCGGGATCGAGTCCCACGTCAGGTTCCCTGCATGGGGCCTGCTTCTCCCTCTGCCTGTGTCTCTGCCTCTCTCTCTCTCTCTCTCTCTCTCTCTCTGTATCTCTCACGAATAAATAAATAAAATCTTAAAAAAAAAAAAAAAAAAGATCTGAATGAAGAGAAGCAGCACCTACAAAGGCTCCAAAGCAGGATGTGGTGGGCATGTGTCAGGAGAGAATGAAGCCTGTCATGGTTGGAGGAGAGTGACAAGGAACACAGCAGCACAAATGTAAACACTCACGTAATCAAAGTACGTGTGAACACATTAAAATCACCTGGGGCCCCTGGGTGGCTCGGTCAGTTAAGCGTTTGGCTTGGACTCAGATCATGATCCCAGGGTCCTGGGATTGAGCCCCACAGTGGGCTCTCTCTGCTCAGCAGAGAGCCTGCTTCTCCCACTCCTCATGCTTGTGCTCTCTCTCCCTGTCTCAAAAAAATGAATGAAATCTTTTAAAAACTCGTTTTCATTTGATCTTTGGTATTTTTTGGAATAGCAGCTCATCTATACCCCACCTACACTTTCTTACATTGCTTAGTTTGCAATTCTCTTAAAAGAGAAATTATAAGTTAATTCTGTTGATATTTTGACAGTAAAAATAGAATAAAATTTTATGGCAGGATGGGATTGGTTCAGGCCCAATGTGAACATAGACACATCCAAAGGATTTACAGCAAGAATCCCAGTGTTGAATGACCCTAAATGCCAGACAGGTCAGTTAATAGAAACGAATGAAGTAAGCTAAACACTGAGAAGAACTGGACCTCAAGAGAGCAGCTGCTGCTCAGCTCCAGACAATTGTCCTCCAACCATGTAGGTTTATTATGGCTGGGTCTTCCAAGTTTTCAAAAGAAGGCAGAGAGCCAACATTTTATATAAAAGCTTTCAATTTTTAAAAACAGGCAGCTATAGAAAGATTTGTAAACCTGTATAGGGCACACAAGAAGGTCTAGATGCTGCATGCTGTTAGCTTCTAAGCTCTGGTATAGAGGATGCTCTCAGGACCTCCTCCCGGGCCAGGCATCATCCAGGCTGGGCAACGGGCTCACCTACTCATGGTATCCTCCCTCTGTCCAGAATGCAAAGCATGCTCTCTTAAAGACCTACTAAAGCCCCTCTGCAAAAGCAGCTTGCCCATTGAAACACGTTCTCTGCCAGTGATGATAGTCTAGGGAAACTATGGCAGAGAGAAGTGAATTCTTCTAACACCGGAATTACTGAACTGAAAACAATGATTAGAATGACAGGACATCCATGATCATTTGCTTCTATAACATTAAAAAAAAAAAAGGGGGGGGGGGATCCCTGGGTGGCGCAACGGTTTGGCGCCTGCCTTTGGCCCAGGGCGCGATCCCGGAGACCCGGGATCAAATCCCACATAGGGTTCCCGGTGCATGGAGCCTGCTTCTCCCTCTGCCTGTGTCTCTGCCTCTCTCTCTCTCTGTGACTATCGTAAATAAATAAAAATTAAAAAAAAAAAAAAAAAAAAAGGGCGGGAGGCAGCCCAGGTGGCTCAGCGGTTTAATACCACCTTCAGCCCAGGGTGTGATCCTAGAGACCAAGATCGAGTCCCATGTCAGGCTCCCTACATGGAGCCGGCTTGTGTCTCTGCCTCTCTCTTTCTGTATGTCTCTCATAAATAAATAAATAAATAAAATCAAGAAAAAAATAAATAAATAAATAAATAAAATCTTAAAAAAAAAAAAAGAAAGAAAGAAAGAGGAAACTGCAGCTAGGAATCCAGATCTGATGACTCTGCAGCTTTCTATCATGATATCTGCTATTCAGAAGCTGTTTCATCTTTGCCTAGAGACTCACAAAACTGAGAAAAGCAGTCCTGACAAATACGCTCAAGACAACTCTGTGGGCATCACAGAATAGCAAAAATAACTCAAATCTCATGAGTAAACTAATAATGGAGTAATAGCTGATAGTAACAAATGAATGCACACCTGATAAAGCAAAGGCTGCTGGGCTGTAACATGGCTTCAGGGACTTATCTGTCAAACAGCCTCAAGTGAGTTATTCTGGTCCTCAAACGATCTCTATCACCAATACTATCAACTCCAACATTCCTGCTACTGTACAACAGTAGACATTATGTTATGTAAGAAGGATGTCATCACCTTGAGGCCAGTGAACAGGAGAATGGAAAGCCAGGATAGAAAGGCCTCCCAGAATCCAATTATGATGCCCAATCCGAGGTCTTTTATAAACAACAACAGAACCATGACAGAATTTGAAAGTATAAAAGTGAAAAAATCCCTAAAGAGAACATTCTTTCCTAAAAATATTCAGAAAAGGAATGCAGACTCCTTAGCTTACTTTTCCCCCCAATTTTTTTATTGCCTCTACTCATTAAATCTCTGTGAACATTACCAAGTGTCTGTGGTTAAGGGAGAATGTTCCATTGCAGAGAAGGAAAAACACACCCAGTTTTTCATTAGACACTTTGGAACAATTTAATATTCATCCTTAGGCAAAATTCAGAGTGATCCTCTCCGAGGGCCTAAAATTAGGATAATGGTTAGCAAAACAGCAAAGATGCTACAAATCAGCATGAGCTGCCCTCCAGTCTCACTCTTAAAGTCACAATCCCAAATAAACTACGCAAGACAGTGCATCCTCACTCGGCATTTCTTTTACTGTTAACAATTCCAAACTCAACAAAAAGAAAAATGGCAAGTTAATAAAGGATTTTTAAAGCTAAGAAGATGCCACTAATCAGGAGTCCCAGAACTGCTCAAACGTCGGTCAAAATGCAGTCTCAAACTCATGAGGCCCTCAGCCTGGGGGGCTGCTACCGGGAGGGCCAGAGGCTTGCACCGTACAAGAAAACGCTCTGGCACTTTTGGTGAAGTGACAAAAGTGGATGTGCAATATGGCAAAAAACCGTCCCCAGCAGACACAACAGTTCACTTCGAGGACTACTTACGAACTCATAGTCGCCATCCTGCGGTACTTTCCAATCCGAGGAGTTCCTTAGGGGGCCAGGGACACTCTGGCCAAAGCTGTGGATCTGGTTTTCTTTTTCTTTTTGTTCAAAATATTCAAGGAAAGATGGTTTTGCAGGCTGCATGGTCTCATCCCTTCCTGAAAACCAAGAACAATAAAAGGCAAAAAATAGTATCTTCAATTTCAGAGTTTAATGAATACAGATGGGCTTCAGCCTCTGTGTCAGTGGCTTTTTGCTAGATAAGGACTTCCAGAAGAATTTAGTGAAAACCACAGGAAAATGAAAAATGCTCACACCACCTGCTTCCCACAGAATTTCAGAGGATTTATGGGTCCCCTTAAATACATGCAAATATTTCCCCAGGCACCGTTTTTCTGGGGTGATACAACAATTCTGAGTAACCTGCAAGTAGTACTTTTGGGGTCTCCTATAGCAAAAAGTTCCCATGATATTTAGACTGAAAACAGAAAAGCAAGCACAGCTACTTATCACCTACGTAGATAACATTTTCTATAGTTAATGGAATAGGGAAGGGGGATAAGACAGTAGAGTGACTTCCCTTTGAGATTCTCTTGATCCAACTGGACTAGAAAGATATGCACAAAAAAGCAAATATAAGTAAATCATATTCCATCCACTCCAGGAAATATTATGTAATTTTAAAACCCTATTTACAGGGGCAATTGGGTGGCTCAATGGTTAAGTGTCTGCTTTTGGCTCAGGGTGTGATCCAGGTCTGGGGATCAAGTCCCACATCGGGCTCCCTGCATGGAGCCTGCTTCTCCCTCTGCCTATGTCTCTGCCTCTCTCTGTGTGTCTCTCATGAATAAATACATAAAATCTTTTTTTTAAACCCTATTTACAAATGGCTTACAATAATGCTAAAAATTGAAGATAGGATACAATATTATATAGAGAGCAAGATCTCAACTCTGTAAAATCATATACATAGGGGAAAAAAAAATGAAAGAAAAATACCAAAATGTTAACAGGATTTGTCTCTCATAGTAGATCTCAAGATCTCATGGGGAGATCTTGCAAGCTGGGGTGGTTAGGGAAGATGGGTAGGGGGTACTTAGGTTGGACCCTAAACATACCGGAGGAAAGATTCAGTAGTTACTAGTAGCAGCTGCCAAAGGGAGCAAACTACAGAAGTTACTGGTTAGTGGTGGCAAAAAGAATACTTTTACCTGGCATGACTTACAGCCTAGCTAGCTGAACATACCTACTTCACATGTCCAAGTGGTTTCTGCTTCTGATTAGTATTTTAATCCTGGGAAGTATGGAAGCTTTTCCCATTTCTTTCCATGAACATGTGGGTTTATATCGCCCTTTTTCCCAATAACCAGGAAAAAAGACCAGAAGGTTCAAAGCCCTAACAAGTGGATAGAAAGGGAACTAGAATATAGAGACCAGCACGTGTTTCTCTCCAGACATTCTTGTTCCATGTACTCTTATCTCCTGATGTCTGCCTGGTCCAGCTTCAAGCCAGCACCCTGACTGCCTCTCAGACGTTTGTCATATCACTTTGACCACTGCCAAGTTCAAAGCAGCCAATCCCAGATTTGCCCACTTGCAGATGCTGCCAAAAGCCTATTTCACTGTTGCCTCCTGACTTATTAGTGATTAAACACAGTGTTTGCTAAGACCAGCCAATAATTATGTGCTAAGTGTGTGTTGTTCTGTTTATTCTAGGTGTGATGTTAAATGCTTTTCATGATTGTTTTATTTAATTTTAAGTTAAATTTATGGTATTATTTTATCATCTAGTTCTGAAGGAACTACAACAAAATAAAACCTATATTAAGTAGAGCTGTTTGGGATTTGCTGACAAGTCCTCTTGATCAGTCCCCTCCCCCTGGACCAGAAAAACCCTCAGCAAGCCTACACATGGTCCTACACAGAAAGAGCATTTAGCGAGCCTCCTGGAATCACACGAGGGTGGTGGTACTACCGACTGTTACCACATACAGTATACAGTGTTCTTTCATATGGAATCTCGTGGCTAGACATGTCGACCAACCAGCTGAACAGAGCAGAAAGTCTTGAAGCAAAATAGTGAGCCCAAAGGCTTTCCAAATAGCTAGTTATTTGGAAAAGGACTGAATTGGATCTACACCTCACATTTTAAACCAGGAAAACTCCACATGGGTGAGAGCTTTTACTACAAGGACGGGAACTATAAATACTACAAGAAAACTGGTATAGATACACTTGAGGCCTGGGTGTGGTTTCTGACTATGAAAAAAAAACAGACGCAATGAAACATGGATAAATAAAAACCTTTTGTGTGAAGAAAACCCCATACATTTTTTAAAATTAGTAAGTACACATATAAGCCAAGACAAAAGACAAATGGAGAACTGGAAGAAAATATTTGCAACGTGTACCATAAATTTTTTTTAAAGAAAGCTCTTTAAAAAAAATGTATGAGTTGTTCTTGGTATGAGGCAGATAAGTTCCTACACACACACACACACACACACACACACACACTTCCTAAAATCTACCAAAAGAAGACCCAAAAAAGGTAGAAAAATGGGCTAAAGCCTTGAAAGGATAGTATGGTTGACCCTTGAACAAAGCAGGGGTTAGGGCACTGACTCCCATGCAGCTGAAAAATCATGTATAAGTTTGGACTCCTCCAAAACTTAACTATTAATAGCCTGCTGTTGATCTGAAGCCTTACTGAGAACATAAACAGTCACTGAACATACATTTTGTATAAATATTATATGCTGCATTCTTATAATAATGGAAGCTAGAGAAAAGAAAAAAAGTTATTAAGAAAATCATAAGGAGGGGCTCCTGGGTGGCCCAGTTGGTTAAGCGCCTGCCTTTGGTTCAGATCATGATCCCAGAGTCCTGGGATAGAGCCCCGCATCTGGCTTCCTGCTCAGTGGAGAGTCTGCTTCTCCCTCTCCCCTTGCTCGTGCTGTCTCTCTCTCACTTGCTTACTCTCTCAAATAAATGAGTAAATCTCTCTCAAAAAAAAAAAAAAATCATAAGGAAAAGAAAATACACTTACAGTACTATACTGTATTTACTGAAAAAACCTGCACATAAATGGGCCCACAGAGTTCAAATCTGTGTTGTTCAACCATATACACAGGAAGTTATTCAATTAGTCCTTAAACATGAAAAAAAAAAATGCGTAGATCCACACACAGTAAGAGAAACTCAAATCAAAACCATTTAGAGATGTGATTTCTTACATTTCAAAAGGACAAGAATTCAAAAGCTGTTGGTAAGGCTGTGGGAACACAAGCATACTCATACATTGCTGAACTAGGAGTGCAAAATAGTACAAGCTCTAAAAGGGGACGTGGCAAGAGCTAAACATCAAAGTATGAAATAGGGAAGGTACAAAGAATCCTGGTGTGTTGTATTTGAACTGGAGGTATGAATGTGAGCTCATACTTAGAAAAAAAAATCCAACCTTCTTTCATTAAAGTCTTAAAGCAGTAACACCTCATTATCAATGAGCACACCTGGTGCTCAGATCTTGGTTTGCAAATCCCATTCCCCACTCAGAGGAACTAAAGCTTCTTAAGGGAAATAGCTAACTCCAGGTCTAAGAGTGGGCCTGGAACATCTGTGCCATAAAAAGCGAGCAAGTACTCAAAAACTAATGGGAACATATCACCAGGAAATAGAAGCCACCTTGAGGGGCTCCCACTGGTAAATTGTGGGGCACTTTCAGCACCAAAAAGATCTCACTGAATAAAAAGATTACTCATTAAGCTAGGAGTAATAATCAAACAGTGAAGGCGTTTGGGAGAGAGAGGTACTGTCAAAAGAGACTGTACCACTTGAAAACTGTTATTATCATAACAAAAGAGTATCTTCTTTTTTAAGAAATATACACAGATTATCTTCTTTCTTAGAAAAGACACAATGTTTGAGAGTAAGCTACACACATTCCACACCAACTTCTCATTATTTCTATCATTTTATGTTTGTTTACCCATTCATCTTTATTTTTATTTTTTTTAAAAATTTTTTATTTATTTATGTATTATAGTCACAGAGAGAGAGAGAGGCAGAGACACAGGCAGAGGGAGAAGCCGGCTCCATGCACCGGGAGCCTGATGTGGGATTCGATCCAGGGTCTCCAGGATCGCACCCCGGGCCAGAGGCAGGCGCTAAACCGCTGCGCCACCCAGGGATCCCCCCATTCATCTTTATATATGCACAGAGAAATGACTTAATTGAGTTCATCAATAAAAATGGCAACTCTGGACAGAAATAACAGATAATTTAAAATATGTTCTCCTGTGGGATTGTTACAAAAACCACAAAGATATCATTTTTTTTAAAGCATCACTTCCAACGATAAAAATTGTGTAATTGTACTCTATATTGCTCTGATGCTTCATTTGCTCCTTTCAGTTGCAATACAGGTGTATCTTAGAAATTCAAGTCTATACACCAGGGACGAAACATTAAAGATAATAGCCTTTCTATGGTCTAATTCTAAACCATATCATAAAAACCAAAGGAATGTTTGTTAGGCTAGAGTATAATCATTTGTCTAATTTCTATCACTGGTGGATCCCTGGGTGGCTCAACGGTTTAGTGCCTGCCTTCAGCTCAGGGTGTGATCCTGGAATCTCAGGATCAAGTCCCACATCGGGCTCCCTGTGAGGAGCCTGCTTCTCCCTCTGTGTCTCTGCCTCTCTCTCTCTCTCTCTGTCTCTCATGAATAAATAAATCTTTAAAAAATAAAATAAAAAAATAATTTCTATCACTGTTTAGAAGAGAAAATGAAACACAAGTTTTCTTTAAATTTGAGTTTTTTTCTCTTATTTGATGACGACAGCCCTTCCCAGGTCAGCTGAAACTTTCTAATACTTTTGAAGGTAAATTACCAACTATTATTTGTCTCTTTCAAAAGTGAAGGGTTACAAGTAAGAAACTATCTAAAACATCTTTGCTTTCATCTATTTATATTAATACCAGGGACTTGATTATACCGGACGTTTATTAAAGACCAAAGCTCCAAAACCTAGAGAATTTTGTAATAAGATAACTTTGGTCCAATCCCACATTCAGACAGAACTGGAGGTAAAATTCACACATGTATAAAAAACATAATTAGGGATCCCTGGGTGGCGCAGCGGTTTGGCGCCTGCCTTTGGCCCAGGGCGCGATCCTGGAGACCCGGGATCGAATCCCATGTCAGGCTCCTGGTGCATGGAGCCTGCTTCTCCCTCTGCCTGTGTCTCTGCCTCTCTCTCTCACTGTGTGCCTATCATAAATAAATAAAAATTAAAAAAAAAAAAAAAAAAACACATAATTATAGTCAAGTGATTAAATGGCCACATGTATGAGATTACAGTAAGGCTAAAGTTGATTTTGGAGACAGCACTAAAAAAATCCCTATCCTGGAGTTCAAAGATCTAGATTTAGGTCTGACTATAAAATCCTGTGAAAGCCATAGATTCCAATCTACAAAAAGAGGCCACTGGATCAATACTTCTCATGTTCCTTTGCAGCTCTGAAAATTTCATAATTCTATGAGTTGGCAGTAGCTTATGAAAACATATTTGTGCTCAGTTACCAATAACCATTGAAAAACAGTTCTTATCTCCAGAGGGATCATGACACTTGATAACCTCTAATCTAAAATATGCCTCAGGGGTGCCTGCGTGGCTCAGTCAGTTGAGTGTCTGACTTTTAGTTTCAGCTCAGGTCACAATCTCAGGATCCTGGGTTCAAGCCTGCATTGAGCCCCACATTGGACTTCCATACTCAGCACAGAGCCTGCTTGTCTCTCTGCTCCTCACCTCGCTGACCCATGTTCTCTTTTGAATAAGTAAATAAAATCTTTAGTAGGGGATCCCGAGGTGGCTCAGCGGTTTAGCGCCTGCCTTCGGCCCAGGGCGTGATCCTTGAGACCCAGGATGAAGTCCTGCATGGAGCCTGCTTCTCCCTCTGCCCATGTGTCTGCCTCTCTCTGTGTGTCTCTCATGAATAATAAATAAAATCTTTAAAAAAAAACTTTAGTAAATAAATAAATCAAATATGCCATAATTGAGATGTGTATGGGCATAAATCAAAGACCAGACCAAAGCAAAAAACGGGACTTAATAAAATACTTGTGACAAGACTGCCTCTGACTCTTTGTGTTTTGTTGCTGTTAGTGGGGTTATTTTGGAGGGAGGGAAGGAGCAGGGAATAATAAATAATAAAGATATTATCTAGAAATGCTGGTTATAAAAATGTTTTATATAACTAAAGCTGAAGATATGAATGAATGAGCTGGTAGGGGAAGCCAAAACTCAACTGGCAAGAATCAGCATACATTAAAAAAAAAAAAAAAAGTGCATTTGAGATTCCTGAGTGATTCCAGAAATTAGCTGCCTGTATCACAAAACTCATTATGTGTTAGAGGGCTTCTTGGATTAAGTTTATATGGAGCAGTCAGCACCCCTACTGTGACCAACATTTTGGCACAGTAATTAAATTACAGCACCTGTTCTCACTCTGATTTTATAGATGATAATTATTCTAAATAAGGGGCGCCTGCCCCTTTTTTCCATGTTCCTTTTGGAACATGGCCCAATCGTGGCCAGTCGATTAGGCGTCTGCCTTTGACTCAGGTCATGATTCCATGATCCAGGGATGGAGTCCTGCATCTGGCTCCCTGTTCAGCAGGGAGTCTGCTTGTCCCTCTGTCCCTCCTTCCTGCTTGTGCATCCTACTACCTGCTTGTGCATCCTACTACCACGTAAATAAACCTGAGCCTGCTGAATGGCAAATACCATGTGAGCTCCAGTCAACAGACTATCTTAGCTGAGGTCTTCATGAGTCAAACAGCCATGGCCACCATCACAGCAGCTGGCATCAAGCTTGGGAAATAAGCTATATTCACCACTATACCACCACAGCTGCACAGCCAAGCCACTAAATTAGAAGTGGTTTGTTACAAAGTGAAAACTAACCAGATGGTGTCTGTTGTGTCTCCACACACACACACACACACACACACACACACACACACCACTCTGTATCTACAAAAAGTTCTATTCTTTGAGAACTCAGGTTCAAATTTAACTAAGGTTTATAGAATACCTTCTAAGTTTCAGGCTGTTTACTCGGTACTTTTGCATGATGTTCCTAACCAAACTTCAGGAATAACATGTAAATGAAGTAGGAGAGAGGAAGACCTGCACTTATTAGGCACCAAGTACTAGACGATGTACCATTTCACTTAATCCTCAAATCTTTAGAGGTATGTGTTATTATTCCCGCCTTACAGATGAGAAATTTGCCTAAAATTATGTAGCTCATTACTAACAAGGACAGGACTGAACCCTGATCATCAGATTTTAGGTCTGGTGAGCTGCAAATCTTATATTGCAAATTCTCTGACATCAAAATGAAAACTCTTTTTTTTAAAAAAAAAAAAAGAAAAGAAAACTCTTGATATGTCAGAACTGCCATTGAGTGTAGAATGAGTAGGGGAATGGAATTTTCCCAGTAACCTTATCTTTGAACTTTTCTTTTAGCGCTCCTGAGCTAGATGATCAAGTGTGTTGGACAACAGCCTGTCAGTACTGAGAAGCATAACAGAATCAGTCCAAGCTGATTAAAGGCAATGCTGTCCCCAGGGCTTCAGATGGCTGGTGGGCTTTCTATTTCAATGTGAGCTAGGGTATTTTTTCAGATGTATCCCAGGAAATAAAGACGCTCAGCTGACTGATAATGCCAAAAACCTGAAGCTATGGGGAGACTGGACAGAGCAGAATAGTCTAATTTTCCAAACAGCTGTCCCTTGCTCTGATTCTTTTATCTGACACAGGAAGTGCATGAATTCCTATACTATGACTGACTCATTTTTCTTTGTAAGCAGCACATGGTAAGCTCAATGGACAATCTGTCTAAGCTCACAGACCAGGAGTTAATTCCCATATTCATTTTTCTTTGGAAAATGCTAAAAACAGAAGGACCCAATAACCCAATGTCTATCAGCTGGAGAATGGGTAAATAAAATATGGTATGACCATACAACAGAATATTATTCCACAATGAAAAGGACTGAAGTACTCACATGGGCTACAACACAGGATGAACCCTAAAAGTATTATGCTGAACCCTAAAAGTATTATGCTAAGTGAAAAGAGCCACTCACAAAAGACCACTATTCCATGACTCTACACGAATTCAGGACAGGCAAATCTGTAGAGACAGGAAGTAGATTAGTAGCCAGCCACCTGGGCCCGTGGGGTGAACAGGTGGGATGTCAAGTCACTGCTAATGGGTATGGAGTTTCTTCTGCTGATGACCAGAATTCTCTAAAATCAGAGCATCAACAATATAGAGTATCATCCATTCAATGGGATTATTCAGCCATAAAAAGGAATAAAGTGCTGACAGATGCCACAACATGGATCAACCTTGAAAACATTAAGTGGAAGACGCCAAACACAAAGGCCACATTTTGTAGGAGTTCATTTACATAAAATGTCCAGAATAGGCAAACCCATAGAGATAGAAAGCAGATGAATGGCTGCCTGGGAAGAGGGGCAGAGGGGGTCATAAGAAGAGACTGCTAACAGGATTGTGGGTTTTGGCGGGAGCATGAAGAAAATGTCTGAAATTCAACAGTGGCTATGGTTGCACAACTTTGTTAATACACTAAAACCTCACAGGACTGGATCATTAAAATGGTGATTTTTTATGATATGTAAATTATAGCTCTCTTTTGTGAATTGCATCTCAATTAAAAAAATACATCTTTAAAAACTACATTGTGGTGATGGGTGCACAACTCAGCAAATATACTAAAATCCACTTAACTGTATACTTGAAAGAATCAACTACATGATATGTGAGTTATAGATCAATAATTCAATTTTTAAAAAAGAAGAAAGACCCTTGTCCTCTACAATCTACTTTGATTTTTGGATTCATACAAGGTATGACACAATGCCAGGGTAGTCCTAACTGGGACAGAACTTGACCAAAGACTGAAGCCACCTTTGCCTTTGGAGTGACCACCTGGTGGACATTGAGCTTTATGTCCTTTCATGTTCATATTCATTTTTATAAGACTGACAATACGTAAAGCATAATGGTCAATACTCTGTCCTTAATTTCCACAATAATAACTCTTTTCTACCTTAATAGTAATTAATTTTGTTTAAAATTAGAGAAGTAGAGTCTGCATTTTTTTCTGTTTCATATACAAATATTTGTGAGGAAAAAAATAAGTTTTTTTTTCGAGTAATCCCTCAAATGTTTTCTTCTGGCTTGGAATAATATGCCTTATCAGAGGATTGTTCGTTTTGATTTTTAATCTAACCTTTATTAAACTTTGTTTTTGTGTGATTTTTGTTTTTGTTTCTGTTACTGGGCACTTAAGTGCTTTCCACGTAACTCATTTTATTACACAAATTATTATCCAAGTTTCTATGTCTGCTCATAAATATTCCTCTGAAGGCTCTTTGAAACCACTAAGAACCGCTGGAATCATCAGTTATATGATTCCCTGGAGGCCAACTGGAATAACTCTCCTAGTTAACTAATTTTGGCAATTGCCTCTATGTAAATCAACGTGACTTCTGGGCAGTGGTCCTTACTTCCTTAAGTCTAGTGAGCTGCCACATATCTATTCAAAGAGATCTAAATTCAAATTTCAAAAGATTACTAACTAGAGCAATAGAGGTAGCACATTTAAAAAGATACAGAAGGTTGACAAGTAAGAATGATCCATACCTTGGTTATTACAAACATTTCCTAACTGGTCTTCTCTTTTCTGGCCTTTTCAAACTCCACATCATCCCACTGACTCTCCTAAAAAACCATCTTGTTCTATTACTTCTCTGATCAAAATATCTTTATATTACCCTATTTACTACCTGCTGAATCAGGTTCAAACTTCTTTCTGTGGCATTCAAAGTCCTTCAATGTCTGGTCAAAACCCACCTCAGCCAAAATGAATATTCAATATATATATATTTACATTTCTGACTTTGCACTTGCTAAAACAGCCTCACTCAGGCTGCGCATCTAAGTCCTTTGTTTTCCTTCTCACAAAACCTTTAATACTTGTCTGTACCGCTTGCCCAGCATTTGGCCTAGTATTATACCACCTTCAATACATAGAGGTCCTATATTCTCAACTAAGTTATGTCAACATCAAATATCATAATCTGAAGCATGCAGAGTAATGTCCCAGGCATACAAGGAATGACAAAGAATAGTTACAGTACAGCAGGCTCCCCATAAATATTAGGTAACGGCAATGACAAATGTCATCCTTCCCCTTTAAACCTATAAATTCCTGGTCAGCAACAATGCCTCATTTGGCTTTTGTACATTACACAGTAATGACATAAGTGACTACCTAATAAATACTTTTTGGTTGGCATTAGATATTTATGTTAATAAATACTGATTCCAAGTTGATGTTTCTTACAGCATGAACATTTAAGAGAAGCATCTACTTTTTCTATATCGAGCCATTTAAGTTGATCAAAATACATCTCCATTCCTTTGCTGAACAAGAGTAGGCAGGTCAGAACAGCTTAGAGCACCAGAGAAATACATTCCCCTAATCAGTCAGAACTGATTTATCTGCCTCTTAGGCATTAGAGCCAAAGCATATCTTTTAGGACTCACTTTCCTCTTGTTCTTCATTACTTTCATGCTACTGCTCTCTCTTAGAAAATACACTTCCCACATGGCTATTCTTGGCTCTCCTTTTACCAATTTAACTATAACGGAGCACCTTTATCTTCCCAAAAATACAGACCTTGAGCCCTTCACCCGAGTCACACTGAGATCTGGTACTTTCATATCCTAATATGCGGTCTGGCAGGGTGTTTCGAATGAATTTTCAGGCACCATGTGTCTGTGCTTTTTGGCTCATCCCAAAAGAATCAAGAATGTTAATGGTTTCCAAAGATAAAATTGAGCCCAACATCTGGACACAATTAGAAAAACTGCACAAACAATTAGGATTTAGTCTCAATTCAGGATGACCTTGACTTATTTGTGCAATTGTGAGAAAAGACTAAGGACCAAGAGTCTGCTCTTTTAGTGCAAATCCCACCCAGGAGAAAGCTTATGATAAGTGTATGGTGAACCACGACAACTATCTTTTGGGGAGAGAAAAAAAAATCGAGTCAGTAATAAATTCCACAGTATTAAGATAACAGTTTGAAACTTAACAAAGGAAGGTTCAGGTAGATCCAAAGCCTAGCCTCTTTAAAATCTGCCATCGTGTATTTTGAGCTATTTAACAGATTCTCAATGCACCTGTATCTTATTGCCAAGGAATGTGAAACACACACAGAGTCACTCTCTTTCTTTCACTACAGCACATTTTTAAAACATTACGGAAACTGACAAAATAACCTTCCTTTAGATCAACCATTTTCATGCCAGTTGCACAGGCAAAGAGGTGGTGTTTACAAAACACCATTAATACCAAGAATGAAACATAAAAACATAGCAAGCAAGAGAAAATGAATGAGGATGAGAAAAGCAGCCTTGGTCCAATTAAAAAGCCACTGTCATTCATCAGAAGACTCATAAATGTATATTACTTACCATTTTTAAGCATTTACAGGCTCAGTATTTTATTTATTATTTTATATCATCTTAACAGTACTATGAAGAAGGAACTTTTATGCTGCATTTTTTCAGACTATGGAAAAAGGCTCAAAGAAGAGGGAAGTAACCTGCTGAGGCAGAATGAAGTATGTAAGATTCTGAGCAAGTTTCAAAGCAAAGACTCTGAATCCAAAGATTAATCTTCTTTCCACAGTCCCCTTTTCTTTCTCTTACCTTTATTGAGAGATACATTTCTAATAAAACGAAACGTTTTAAAGTTTTAGCTTTGGTGCCAATGCATGCAACACTCTCAGACACTGCAGAAAGTGGCAAAAACACATGCAGATGCGTAATATTGTCCAACAATAGTTTTAAACACCCTGAGGGGATCAGAAATTGTATAGTAAGGCTATTGTGCTAAAATAAATATTAAAATACCTGCAGTACTTTATGTCTTATTTACCACCCTTGCAAAATGCTATCATTGGGGCCAGGGAGAATGAGATAGGGAACACACGAGGGAGGCAATGTTTAAACAATCCCCTCTAGACAACTGCAAGTGTAAAGAAACTAGGCTTTGAGTCAAGAATTTCCATCTTCTGCAACTCCGAAATTAGTATCTGATGGACGGTGCTGAAATAAAGTCATTTCAACAAGAGCTTGGGCTTTGGTTTTGACATGAGGAAACTTATGGCAACAATAAGGGCCTTCATGAGACTTAGGAACTTCTGGGGAACTACAAATGCACAGTGTTTTCACCACATAATACTATCACAGGAATTTGCCCAAACCATGCTCTTGAGTTGTCTTAACATAAGTATGCCACTCGCTTTAAAATCCTATTTCCAAGAGATTAATGTGGCGATTGCTCTAGAATAAAAATGGGAAGTTTCTGAATGATATGCTAGTTTTAAACAGAAACCACCCACTCACTCCCTTTTCACAGAGTCTAATTTGAAAGGCTTGAGTCAGAACTTGGGCCACTGGGAGACTGAAAGATTGATGCCATGGACTCAAGCCTTTCAAACAAGAATGCCCACTACCCCCTCTACCCTCAACACTGTACTGGAGGCCTTGGTAAGAAAGAAAAATATATAAGGATCAAAAGAAAGAAGTAAGACGGACTTCTGGGTAGTGTGGAAACAGATTAGTGAAAACTAAAGAGGCAACAAAACTGTAAGCTGCCATTGTTAATATTTACTTTGATATGCAAATAATATCCCCCAAGTCACCACCACACCAGAATTTTAAGTTTTAACATTTTATTTAATTCCTTGGTTAGTCATTTTTAGCTCATGATGGTTGCAAAATTACATCCATGGTGCCGTGCTGCAGAAAGAAAGCGTCAGTTCTGGTGAAGGTCTACTGAGAAATCCGGGAAGAGAGAGAAAAAGTTTAAACTATTTTGAGACATTTTGGCAGACTTCCGTCTTATTTGAACTTTGCCAAGTATGAGGTACCCAATTTCCTACCTAAATCAAATAAAGACACTGTCCTAGTGTTGCTGCGCTTACTTAAAATAGATTTTAAAATAAATAAACGACAGTCTTGATGGAGAATAAAGCCTACCACAGAAAGGGGATTTGTGAATGTGGATGGGACACCGTTCTAACCATGATCTGTCACAGAGCTCCCTCTACTGGTCCAGAAAAGGCACAACAATCCTAACACGGACCTGGAACCTCTCCTGTCACTTCAGATCTTCTAGCAGCGTTCTGCTATAGCCTTTGCCAAAAAAAAAAAAAAACAAAAACACTTATGTACACAAATAGAAGAAATCTTCCCAAATCCCCATACTGATATTTTATCATGGTTTTCCACGGTTCTTAACAGATGTTCCTGAGGTCTCTTTGTAAAATGGCCAGATCTCACTCCCACTCGGATCCCCTCCCCCAGCTACAACTGGATTCTTTATTGTATATTCAGATATACACAACTGAAACTCCCTCAGATGGAACACACCATTAAGCCCATCATCAGAGCAGGACCCCTTTGAGAACCATTTGTCCTTCTCTTCTGGACTCCTGGGGAATTGTAGAGTATCCAAACAACCAGCAAGGTGGGGTACATTATTGCAGGCTGAGGCTCACCAACATATAATCTGTAACGTGAGCCTCAAAAACTTAATAAAGAGGCTCTGCTGAAGTGGAATAGAACATAATAAGCTTTGAAATCAAACATATCTGGCTTCAAGCCTTGGCTCTTCTATTACTCACTATGTGATCACAAGCAAGTTACTTAATCTCTTTGCAATTTTGTTTCTGCTGCAATAAAATGGGAGGTGGTTCATGATTAATATATGAAATGTTCACAAAGGATTAAGCACAATGCCTGATATATATTAAGGGCCTAATCATTAATGATTATTATTAACAGTTATAATGCCTAGTCTCCTGAGTATAATAAACAAATCATATATAATACATGATTGGTTCTAAAAAAAGTATATCTCTGGGATCTCCTCGGAAGCCAGTACCTGACTTAATCATGAGTTTTGTTGCACATTAGATCTAATGCCCATTAATGTAAGGGTGGGTGGCTTCCAAAACAAACTGGAAGTTCCGTACAATAAAAGGAGCATACACTCTGAACTTGTTCAGCTTATCAGCACTGGCATTTACTAGCCATGTGACCATGAGCAAATAACAACCTCTCTATAAAGTTTTCCCTGGTAGGGAAAGTACAGGCATACCATCACTATAGACAGGTCAAAATGACTGAATGAGCTGAAGCACTAAATGTCCCCACTCCCACTCTAAACACACAAAAATCCAAGACTTAACAAAACAGAAATATTATGGTCCTCAAAACTAGAATAGGAAACTCTGCAAATGGAAAAAGCAACAAAGGAACACACAGCACTGAAGTGAATGGCCCGCTGGGAACACTAAAACATAGAGACTAGTTTTAAACCTGATGAGGGAACAGGAACCAGGACACTGACAGGAGCCAAGATATATCTATAAAAAGGAAGCTAGAACGCAACCCCCAGCACAAAGATAGAAGCCATGACAAACTCTAACCACAAGCTCAAGGACATGGCTTAGGAATGGCTTCTGCCCATGTGAGGAGTGGAAAGAATCAACTTCTAGGAAGGTAATTTCCTTGGCTGTATCACAAGCACAGTACAGAAATGAGAAATAATCTAAAGATTCCACTGGAATGAAATACCCTTAGGGCCTTGCTGGGATACCTATGCAACTCAAGGAACATTAGAAACTTCCAAAGAAGATACTTCCCACTGAATATAACCACACAAACAAAAATCACAAAGTATAAGAAAAAATCTCACAGTATAAGAGATAGCAGACACAATAAACAGCAGAAATTAGATCCAACAACTCAAGATAACAGATTGATCTAAAAAATACCTACAAGGTATACAAGGACCTAGGTCCTCAGTCAGTTAAGTGTCCAACTCTTGGTTTTGGCTGGGGTCACGATCTCGAGGTTGTGGGATTGAGCCCCACATTGAGCTCTGCACTAAACTGAGCATGAAGCCTGCTAAGGATTCTCTCTCCTCTCCCTCTGCCCCTCCCCCCCACATGCTCTCTCTCACTCTCTCAAAAATATTAAAATATACCTTGAAATAAAGACATTTATAATATTCAAAGAGATAAAGGAACATTTGTAAGACAAGACTAGAACATTGCAAAAGAAGAAAAACCAGGGCAGCCCCGGTGGCGCAGCGGTTTAGCACCGCCTGCAGCCCAGGGTGTGATCCTGGAGACCCGGGATCGAGTCCCACATCAGGCTCCCTGCATGGTGCATGCTTCTCCCTCTGCCTGTGTCTCTGCCTCTCTCTCTCTAGCTGTGTCTCTATGAATAAATAAATAAAATCTTAAAAAAAAAAAAAAAAAACAAAAGAAGAAAAACCAGATTTAAAAATAACTAATTAAAACTTCTAAGTGGGGAGCCTAGGTGGCTCAGTTGGTTAAGTGTCTGTCTTCAGCTCAGGTCATGATCCTGGGGTCCTGGGATCGAGCAGGGAGCCTGCTTCTCCCTCTGCCCCTCCCCTGCTTATGTTTGCTCTCTCCCACTTAAATACATGAAATCTAAAAAACAAAACAAAACAAAACAAAAAACTTCTAGGAAGCAAAAAAATTTATCCATGGAAATAAACTCAAGTGTCTGAGTCAAACCATTGATTCGATGTGGCTAAAAAAAAGAATGACAGGGTTAGAAAATAAATCTAGAGAAAACACCCAGAAAGTGGCACAGAGATTTAAAACATGGGAAATAAAAAGGAAAAATGGATATAAAGGAAGAAACCAAGTGTCCTGATAGCTGCTATTAGTCTTGTGGAATGTGAAGTGGTACAAACTTCAGAGGACAGTATGGCAGTCTCACAACAGGACAAATACACATGAAACTATTCAAATACTTCTGAAAACTTATCCTAGGAATACTAAAAAGAAGGAACATTTATATGCAAGATGTTCCCTGCAGAGTTATTTATAACAGTGAAAAATTAGGAACAACCAAAATGTCTACCAACAGGTAAATGATTTTAAAAAAACACTGTTAAGTATGAAAAATGAAAACAGGGACTTTGCAGCGACATGGAAAATGCATACCCTTATTAAGTGGAAAATTATCAGAAAACAGAGTATCAATGTAAATTATTACTATTATTATAGGAACCATACGGGCACATGCTCAAAAACAGGCCTCCAGTGCTTCATCTCATTCAATCATCTTGACCTGTCTATAGTGGTATGTCTTCAGTTCAATATTAGTCATGTTATACAACTTTTATAAAGGTGTGGACTATTTGAACCATAAAGGACAATGAAAGTACATAAGTTTCATGATTCTTTAATTTTACTGGTTAAGGCACGAGGAGGCCCGTACAAGGAAAGTGACTTCTCCAAAACAACACAAATGACTAGATCTGAGCCAAGCCTGGTCAGATACTTTCCTTTAAATGTTTAAAACTAATTCTAAAGAAATGGAATGATATCTGAGATTTACTTTAAATTAACTGAATTTATTTTCTTTGAGGAGGCTGAAATATGATGGGCAGTGAGTTAATCAGGTTTGAAACTGGGTGACAGGGCACTGGGGTCATTCATGGTATTATTCTGTGCAATTATGTATGTTTTAATTTCTCATAACAAGAAGTTTAACTCCTAAAACCATAAATGGTGAAAATCTCAAAGTAAGTGGCAAATCTGTCAAACCTGTGGCCTAAAAACTGAATTAAAAGACCTGTAGCAGATTAATGATGAACTGAGTTTATTTAATGTCACTCAGATGTGATTGCTGCGGTTTTTAAACAGTTTTCCATCATGACTATAAAAAAGAGGCATGTTTCTCATTAGACATGCTAAGCCATCCAAGCTTAGAAACTGAACAAACAACCCATTGAATTAATTAGCACTTTAAATACATTTGGAAAATTACATTTGGAACAAAATTAATTCTTTAAATAAAAAAAGGGCAGATTTTCCGTAACATGTGCATGCACCACACATGTTACTGGGCCAGCCTCCTTACACTATAAGCGATTATAATCATCTGTATGATTAAAGCCCTTAAGACAAGTAGAAGAAGATAAAGCACCAGAGTTCGTGAAAAGACTAGAGGTCAGCAGCTCCCAACTATGAAACAAACTTTCCTAACAAATCGTACTGGCTACTGAAAAGAAAAAGAAAGAGAAGAAGAGAAGAGAAGAGAAGAGAAGAGAAGAGAAGAGAAGAGAAGAGAAGAGAAGAGAGAAGAGAAGAGAAGAGAAGAGAAGGGAACAAAAAACAAAAAACAAAAAACAAAAAAACAAAAAAGAAAAAAGAAAAAAGAAAAAAGGAAAGAAAAGAAAAGAAAGGAAAGGAAAAGACAAGCTAAATTTAGTACATAGCATTCACTTGACAATTTACATAACACCAAATGTATATCTAGGGTGTTCTGATCTCAAGTACAGGGGATGAAACACACCTAAGAACACTGAATGAGGTAAGAATTTAAAGGGACTAGCAAGGTGACAATGTTTTTATAAACTCTTATAAATATCCATTTTTAAGGCCATAAAAAGTGAGAAGAAGAAAAAGGGAGGGGGCAAAAAAAAGTTCTTAAAGTAATCCAAAGTTCGAAGCCCTAATTTATAGGACACACAATGACACCAGCAGTATTTTTGGTCAGACTTCTTTTCTGAAAATAACTTTAGAAAATAAATAAAATTTAACATACTAATGATCCTATTACTTTATTTACTTTTTTATTTATTTACTTTTAATAACTGATTTATTTACCCCCAGCTGTTGCAATACTTTTTTACAGTCTTTCTCCTAAGTACACATCAACATATGTTAATTTATCTTTTTACTTTTGTAAAACTGGGGAATGCTATAATTCTGCTTCCTTCTTTTCTCACTTTACAACGTATCATAAGTATTTTCCTAACTCACAAAGTATTGTCCCAAAACAGGATTTTTAATGTTTTTGTATTGTATAATTAGTCCCCCTTATGGATGTATCATAATTTATTTGACCAATCATCTATTAAACATTTAAATTAATCCAAATTTTTTTTACAATTATAAGTAACATATCTGGAAAAATTCTTAAATATAATTTCTCTATCTTCAATTATTTTCTTGGACCTGATTCCTAGAAGTGGAATGTACTGGATCAAAGGTCTGAACCTTTTAAACTCCTGATGCATACTACATTCCAGAAAAGTTATACCAATTTACACATCCATCAACAGCACTATTACTTTTTCACCACCTGTACCCCTCTGACCAGAATCCTAACACAGATAATGAGTCTTGGCCCCAAAAGAGAAAAAAGAAAAATAGAAAACCTTTTCTCTTCATAAACAAAGACTTGATTATAAACACATAGACCTG
The DNA here is from genome assembly GCF_018345385.1 of Vulpes lagopus. Classification (NCBI taxonomy): domain Eukaryota; kingdom Metazoa; phylum Chordata; class Mammalia; order Carnivora; family Canidae; genus Vulpes; species Vulpes lagopus. Next base: position 15,378,630 of record NC_054841.1, read on the forward strand.
AAAGGTGAAAAGCAGAGTGGGCTGCCTGGGGCCCACAGCCTAGACTGGCTTGCTCCAGTCACGATAAATGGGCTATGGCTCCCCTGCGCTGATCTACCCTTCTCTTGCCTCTAGGACTCTGTGTTACACTGCTCCCTCTGTGGAACACCTCCACCCACCCTACTCCCTGCCAACCTTCCTGCCTTCTCCTTCAGAAATTCTTCAGTAATCCCTAATCCAGACTGAATACTCTTTCATTCTGCTTTACCAAGCCCCTGGATTAGCTCTATTTTAGAACTTGTTTCATACACTGATGTGTCATTAATTAGTGGTCTGTCCCCCACACAAGACAACGAATTCCTTGGGTGCAAGGACTGTTTTTTCAGCATCTAGCAAAGTACTTGAATACAGCATTGAAGAAAAATTCATGAAATGAATTAATCACAAAGCAAAGGGTCTAGAGCAGGGGTCACAAAACTTTTTCTGTCTATAAAGAACCAGAGAGTGAACATTTCAGGCTTTGGGGGCCATACAGTCTCTGTCACAACTGGTCACTCCGCCTCTGTGGTACAAAAGCAGTCAAAGACAGTATGTAAATGAATGGACATGGCTATGTTCCAATAAAACTTTATTGCCAAAACCAGGTAGTGGGCTGGATTTGCCCTGTGAACCATAGTTTGACAGTCCCTGTTTAAAGGAAGGACTTTTAAACTTTAAAAAGCGGGGGGGGGGGGGGGGGGGGGACAGATTATAAAAAGATCATAATGACTTAAAGCCTATGCAAAGCTCAGGCTAAAATGTGCATCCAGAGCTCAATTAGTACCATTTGTATCCTAATTCCTTTCCTCTGTGATACAGAGATTAAGGGAAGGGAAGCAACAGAGGAGCAGAGTGGCAGACAGCACCCTGAGAGCCAAGCACCAGTGTCAGGACAAGGCCACAGGCCAAAAAGGAGAGTGGGATAAGAAGCAAAGCACAGATTTCAACTAGAAGGGACTTGATAGGATTTTCAAAGCTGTACAGTCATCCTGACTACAGACTGAGTATTGGTAAACCTGGGTTAGATCCACAGAAAACAGAAATCGACTGAAGATACCTATAGTAAATAGCTCAGAATCACATCCCATTTTGAACTATGTATCAAAACAATACAAATATATTTGCCTCCACAGATCAAAGAAAAGGAGAAAATGACAACATTCGATGAGAGGTGGCTATTCCAGCTCAAAAGAAAGACCTTCCTCATTGCTGATGCTTTCTTGCCTCTGATGCCTCAGGCCAGCTCTCCCCTCCTGCACCCACCCCTGCACAACCAGAAAGTGACTCCAGCCTGAGTCCATGTGGACCGTGAGAGCTTGTTTTCTCTGGAATTTGCAGGGGTTGTCTGAGAAGGGAGTATATTTAACCAGAGCCTTACTTTTCATGGTCCCTTCCTCTTCCTCATCTTCTGTGTTGATCACCATGGTGCCCAGCTGTGATGGCAACGTGTCCCCGTGCTCAATCATAGTGCTGGCCCCATCACTTGTGGTGCTGGCTACCCGGACGGTGCCCATCTCATCACCTGCTGCTCGAACCATTGTGCCAGAGTCCATCTCATCCTCCTCCTGTGAGAGGACAAACCTCAAATCAGGGCTAACTGGATCGAAAGGTTTTGAATTATTATTCATCTCGGGGCAAGCATTTCTGGATTTGACACTGATTGGGATTCCAGACCCACAGAACTGAGGGTCTTAGAACCTACTTAACCAAAGAAGACCACAAAGTTAGGCAAGCAAGAGCCAGAAACATCCTCCCCCTCTCCCCTTCCTATCTCCTCTTCAAAGTTTTATAACAGAGGGGCACCTGGATGGCTCAGTCAAAGGAGCCCTCAACTCTTGATCTCAGGGCCGTGAGTTTGAGCCCCACATTGGATGGGGAGATTACATAAATAATTTTTTTTCTAAAAAAAAAGGGGGGGGTTTACAACGTAGATCTAAGAAGCTGAGGTGCACACCCTTGGAATCTCAGGCTTGTGAGGGAGTCCGTGAGTGTAAAATCTATATTTTAGTATGGATCCTTGATTCTCCAAAAGGGCACACAAAAAAACAAATCTCTGATCCGAGCATTCGTTTTTCCGAATAAAAAAATTGAAGAAAAAAATAAATTAAATTGAGAAAATGATATGGGGCAAAACAGTAAAATTTGAAAGTGTCTTAGGATGAGAAGAAGGCCAGCCTCAGCAAGCCATTACCAGTGGCCAGGACAGGACATAGTCATTCAGGAAGTGTCTTCAGCTCCAGGCGGACTTGTTAGCCCCTACTCACCTCAACTGACCCGGCAATCATAAAATAACATGCATTCATGCCTGAGGCCCACAGCACTGCCTGCCACTCACGGAGTTCTCTTCATCATCCTGGTCCACCTCCCGCTGCTGGGCTTCCTGGCGTTTCAGCTTCACATCCATGGCCTCGTTAATTAAGTCCCGCAGTATTGATACTCCCTTGGCACTTTTGACAAACGGGTGCTTAAAAAAGAAAGTAGACAACACTGGCAATGGTTTATAGGGCACCAGTGCATACACAGTACCCAGCACACAGTAGGTACTGGATAATAGCTGCTTAATCAACAAATCTCATCTTTCTCTATTTTGGGTAACAGCTGTGAAACCACACTCACTTTATCACTCTGACTGCACATTCAGGCTTTGCCCATCTTTTTCAGCCTGGCTGCAAAGTCTCTGTTTCTGTCTGCCAAATCTAGAGATTCTCAACAGAGTGGTACCACCCCCTAGAGGAAGTTTTCTAAACATGCTGGGAGCTTGTCACCATGTTTGGAGAACACCAATGGTGTGTGAGGAAAAGCAGGAACACCAGCACTCCTTCCAAGTGTGGAAGAGTCCTGCACAACAACGAACTGGGGCACTTTGTGCACACCTTTCAAATGTCTCAGAGTATATGTATACTTTAGTAAATAATACCAAAAATGTTTTTCAAGAGACAAGCAAAAAGTCTGGTAATTTAGGGGATGATTTTGGAGGGGGCTTAAATGTCATAAAGACATTGTTTAAATATCAGTGAACAATTTATTCATCCCGTTTATTCCTTTCATACAATGTACTACAGAGCATTTCTGAAAAAGTTAGATAAAAAGGGATTTTAGCACAAAAGCATAGTTACTACAGAAATACTAAAACTGGTCACAAATATCTAACAGATGTAAACTCAAATATCAATCAGCAAAGACACTTGAAACACAAGGATACTGTGGAATTTCACTTATAAAAAAATGCTTGAATATTATTAATATTAGCACTACCTTACATTTTTCTTATCTTGCTTGTTGTACAAGGAATCCATGCTGTGAAAGTTACCTATGGAAATTCTTTTTTTTTTTTTTTTGAGATTTCATTTATTTATTCATGAGAGACACACACACACAGAGAGAGAGAGAGGCAGAGACAGAGGCAGAGGGAGAAGCAGGCTCCATGCAGGGAGCCCGACGTGGGACTCGATCCCGGGGCCCCAGGATCATGCCCTGAGATGAAGGCGGCGTTAAGCTAAACCACTGAGCCACCCGGGCTCCCAACATATGGAAATTCTTTTTGAGGGGTTTCCTGTTGTCTTCTCAACTTATTCTGTGTTGTCCCCAGTGTTTCTCTTTGAAATTCGTTCTCTATCACCCAGCACCCACCAGAGGATATGGTCTCTAAATGTTTGTAAGTACTCAAACTGAGAGAATGCCTCAGCATGTGCTGGGGCTGCAAAAAAGATTTCCATAAAACCACCAATACCCCATCCTGGCAGGAAAATAATGTGCCAATACACATAGAAATAAGAGCCAGCTCATTTGGAAGAATATCATATTTCCTTGTTCTCTCTTCTCTTCATTTGGAAAAATCTATAAGACTATTTCCCTCTTCTTATCAGATACAAATAAGCCTGGTCTGTTATTATTTAACATCATTTTTATGCTAGCATCTACCCATTCATTGTCCTATATAGCTTGAATAGAATGATTTCTGTTCTTACTGCTCCTAAATCTAAACTCATTTATGGGGACGCCTGGGTGGCTCAGTGGTTGAGTGTCTGCCTTCAGCTCAGGTCGTGATCCCAGAGGCCTGGGATCCAGTCCTGCATAGAGCTCCCCACAGGGAGCCTGCTTCTCCCTCTGCCTATGTCTCTGCCTCTCTCTCTGTGTCTCTCATGAATAAATAAATAAAATCATTAAAAAAATAAAATAAACTCATTTATGGTTCTAGGTTCAGGTATATAACTATCTCATTATATCTGCATGTTGAGTCAAGCTAGAGCCTATTGCTATACTGACAAATATTTAATTATAAATCTTTATGTCTCCATTATATCATATACATTATACTAGCTCTTTTTAAATTATGAACATAAACAGATTTCATGATTTATGAATTTCAATCCAGAACAGGAGTGGAAGTATTAAATATACATATTGGTTAAAAAAGGGGGAAGAGGGGAAATACTGGGTCTGACACAGCTGAAAACCATTGGCCTAGCCCAAAACAACCATAGATATTTGTCAAATCCACATCATACTACTTTTAATATGGGTAAAACAGCATTCAAAGTTATACACATTATGCCACTTAATCTTCACCATAAGAGGCAGATAAACTTTGTCTCCATTTTACAGATAAGAAAACTAAAGCAACAGAGAGGTTATATTATTTGCCCCAGGTCACAAAGCTAGTAAACAGGGAGCCAGGATTCAAACCTGGGCAGTGTGATTCCTGAATCCAATCTCCTAATCACTGAGCAGCTGGCCTGCAAACTGTTCCCATCCTTCCAGGCCCACGCTCCGAGGTGACCTGCTCCAGGAGAGCAGTCTCAGTACCGCCAGCCCTAAGTGGCCTCCTCTCATCCGGACCTACAAGGGCACCTACCATTAATCTCAGTTCCTCATCGGAACAGGGTAGATTTGTGGGCACTCCTGCTTTGGAACCTAGAAGACCTAGGCTCTAGTTGCAGCTCTGTTGCCTCTCAGCTGAACGACTTTAAATAAGTTAACCTTTCTAAGCTTCCATTTTTTCACCTATAAAATTGAAATAATACCCATCCCTCACAGGGCCTGTGTGATGATTATATGGCACCCAGCACACAGCAGGTGCTTACGAAATGTCGGTTCCCAGTCTCTGACCCCCACAGAGCCCTCCATTTTCTTGCACTACTGTCTTGTTCAATGATTTAACATTCTCTTCTACTCTGTTAGATTCAAAGCTCCCTAGAGGCAGAGAATGTCTTATACTTCTTTACCATCTCCAAGCAGGTGAATTGACAACATCTTTTGGCCAGTACATGAATGAAACAGAGGGAGGCAGCATCGTGGGGAGACTCATACCTGTAGGAGTTGAGTGGCTGTGGCTCTCTGCTCAGGGCTCTTTACAAGACATTGCTTCACAAAATCCATGAAGTTATCGGACCATAGTTCTGGCTTTCGAAATGTAGGGGGAGGGTTGGTGGGAATCATAAAGATGGCCTAGTTAAAAAAAAAAAAAAAAAGGTTTTCTTGGTAAAAGTGGTGCACTAATAAAAATATGACTAGAGATACCTCTGAAATTGAAAAAAAATATTTTCCTCTTATCCACTGATAAGCCCATCCAACACCAACAAAAGTCTAAGTGTCTCAAAGTGGGAAGTATGACAATTAGAGAAGTTGATATAGCTCTCTCTCTCTCCCTCTTTCATATGTATTCTTGTCGCCTCAACCTCACGATATCTAGCAAGGTTTTTTTGGTTGTTGCTAACCACTGTACTCTGGCTTTCAAAGTGAAAAGGCAAGAGCTGAGAGCATCAATATCCTGACAGTAATCTCAGCCCTACAGCCGTCAAAGTTCCCTCCCCCATAAAGGTCATCATCACCACAGGATATGAGCAGTAACTGCAAGGAGATCATAAACCTGGAAGTCCCACAAATTACAAGGGATTCATTAACCTCCATGCCAAGCCAATTTAATGTATTTGAAAAAACAAAAAAAAGCCAAAAAAACAGAACACCACATTGCAGTTAAATTCTAACTATTTTAAAAAATTAAAACTACTACTTACTGAGTTTCCAATAAAAGAAGAGCCAGAATTAAATAAAAAAAAAAAAAAAAAAAAACCTCTATAATAAGCAGCAGCTTATATTCTTTAAATCTACCAGTAAATCCTCTCACCCTTCCCCACTCCTCCCCCCAAAAAAAGAGGGAACTTATCTTTGAACACACGAGTACTTGAGTTGATCATTGATTACAACTAGTGGAGTCTGTACTGACAGTTACCAATTATATACAACTCATTCATTTACTATTAGGTATCTAAATCAAGTAAGTCACTAACTTTCTAATGACGACCAGTAGCTAATCACCCTACTGGTGTCCTTACCCTCATTGGATGGATATCGGCATATGGGGGCTTTCCCTCAGCCATTTCTATGGCAGTTATTCCCAATGACCAGATGTCTGCCACACAGTTGTATCCAATTTCCTGAATCACTTCCGGAGCCATCCAAAATGGTGTCCCTATCACTGTATTCCGTTTGGCCATGGTATCCTAAAACAGAGAAGGGTAGAGATTAACGTTAAGCTTTAAAACTATCGAGGAAAGGAGACTTTTCGAACAATAAGAAACATCTTGTACTTGGAATATATATAAAAACCATACTCAAGGCATGATCGAGCAGGTCACAAAAAAATTCAAATGACCTAGAAACATAGAAGACTTTGAATTCTTAAAACACACACATTAAAAAACCCACAAAAATAACAAACACTAAAATGAAGTTGACAAAACTTTCAAAGATTAATAATAACTAGTGCTGGTAACAGTACAGAAAGTCAAGCACTGGGCAGCCCAGGTGGCTCAGCGATTTAGTGCCACCCTCAGCCCAGGGTGTGATCCTGGAGACCCGGGATCGAGTCCCACGTCAGGCTTCCTGCATGGAGCGTGTTTCTCCCTCTGCCTGTGTCTCTGCCTCTCTCTCTCTGTGTCTCTCTCATGAATAAATAAATAAAATCTTAAAAAAAAAGAAAGTCAAGCACTAAAATAGCATTACTAGAGTATAAATCAGTACAAGTTTTTCTGGGCAATTTGGCAATATTTGTCAACTTAAATATCCATATCCTTTGATCTGAATCTTTTTCCAGAAATGTATCCTATATGCAGGTATCTAAGATATACACACAAGTGTTAGAGAAATATTTGTAGGAGAGGTGGGAAAAATAAAAAGGAAATAACCCAAACGACCATCTAAAAGGGGGTAAATGAAACACAATAAATATCCACCGTATTTTTTTTTTAAGATTTATTTAAGGGTGCATGGGTGGCTCAGTTTGTAAGCGAACAGGTCTTGATTTCGGCTCAGGTCATGATCTCAGGCTCCAGGGATTGAACCCCAGGTCCAGCTCCCCACTTGGCAAGGAATTTGCTTTCCTCCTTCTCTCTCTGCCCCTCCCAACCTCCCCCACCCTCATTCGCTTTCTCTCTCTCTCTCAAATAAATATATATATTTAAAAGATGTATTTATTTATTTATTTGAGAGAGAGAGAGTGCATGTGGGGGGGGGGGGGGAGGTGGCAGGGGCAGAGGGAAGAAGACTCTCTGCTGAGCATTGAGTGCTGGCTCAATCCCAAAACCCTGAGATCATGACGTGAGCTGAAATCAAGAGTCAGGCCCACTGAGACACCCAGACGCCCCATCCACCATATTTTTTTAAAAAGGAGGCGTGGAAAAATGTATAAGACATATTATAAAAAGAAAATTAGATGGCAAAATTATATATAATATATAATCATGTTGTATGCATTATATGACAAATCAGTAACCAATAATAATAAATACTGTTGTTATATGGCTAGCAAAAGAAAAATCTCAATACACACTGAACTATTAACAATAGTTACACCTAGAAGGTAGAATCACAAAGGACTTTTAGTTTCCATCCCATTATTTCTACAACACTCTGATGGTTTACATGGAGATACAGAACAAGTGCTATCAAAAAATTAAAAAAGAAAAATCATGTGTATGTGCCTATGTATACATATAATTTTTCTTTTCTTTTTTTATAATTTTTCTTTTTATTATATACATAGATTTTATAAAATGTATATATAAAGTCTTAGTTTGAGGCTTAAAAAATAGGAATCTAGCACACATAGGCAAATAACTATTTGTCTACTTCCCCAGAATGGTGTGGCCTTAATGAAAGAGAACCTTTCCAGAGCTCCTGTATTTTAGGAAGAGGACGATTTTAAACAGAACTAAATATGCAGTAGGAGTCCCCATCATCATCATTCCTGTTCCTTCTGAAATGTCTGTGGCTTCAGTTAGGCTATGCCAGTCAGGAACAAATGACAGGTGATATTTTTAAATTGATCTCACTTTGTTGATTCTATGTAAAAAACTAGCACAGGAACTACCTTAGTGCTTAGTCATTTCCTTTGCTCTGAAACTTAAATTTGCAGTTTTCAAATGGTGGTACTCAAGTTGTTTTTGAGAATTATATCCTTGAAATACTCATCATTTAGAAAAGAGTATTTTGGATACCTAGAAATTTTTTGAAAACTAAGATTAATGAGTGGATACTAACCCAGCCTGATCTGTATTACAAAGTTATACTAATGCATAGCATAACAAGGGAAAATATTAAGTTCAGAACAGACTATGGCTACGTATGTCTGTATTTATACATATACATAAACACACACATATATAACTTGAAGATATAATTAAAATGTTATTCCAAATTACCAAGCAAAGGACAAAAAAGCAACTGGGCATCTGGCTAGTCATTTGTAAAACTCTATACTTAATTTCCTAACTTATACTTTTCACCAAATAAAGTTCAAATAGGTTGAAAATTTAAATACAAAGCACAAAACCTAGAAAGTACTAAAAGGAAGTATAGATGAACAGTTATACAATGTTGGAGCAAAAAAAGACTTTAAAGGTGACATCAAAGGCAGAAACCATAACATGAAAGGGAGGTGGATTTCACTATATAAAATTTGGAAACTTTGGTGTTTAAAGAAAAATCATAATGAAAGTAAAAAGATAACTAGCAAACTACAAAAAGATGTTTCAACATATATAACATAGGATTAATAATTTTAATATAAAATTTTAAGTTTTGGTTTACCTTTTTCAGATTTTTTTAGAAGGTCCAACACAATTAGGAAAATTAAGATGAACAGGTAAGTTCCAAAAGAAGAATTATAAATGGCCAATAATCAAATGTAAAAATATTGCTTCAAAAATGATTTAAAAATACAACTTATTGCTCATTCAGCATTGGCAAATATGAGGGAAAATGAATACATCCTTTTTTTAAAATTAATTATTTTATTTATTTAAGTAGGCTCCACACCCAATATGGGGCTTTAACTCATGACCCTGAGATCAAGGGTCACATGCTCTACTAACTGAGCCAGCCAGGCCCCTCCAAAATGGATACATTCATATATTACAATTGGGAGCATAAACTGTTCCCTAGAAGCACTTTATGTGTTAACAACAAAATCTTTTGAAAGGTCAGAAATGACAATATGGAATAAGTTTCTGATTTTCTTTTTTAAACAACAAAGCAATTTTTGTGCCATTGCAATACCTATTAAACTCCCTAATATAATCTAGGCAGATTTAAAAGCAAAAACCAAAAAACGCTACCTGATACCAACTCTAAACAAACAAAAAAATATTTTTTCTACTGCCCAAGAAAACTGTTTGATATATAATATTGTTGTGAATTTTAGTACTACCTGTCCAGAACTATTTCTATTTTTCTACATCATATATACTTAGATATTTTTCAAAACCAAATAATTCTACATTTCCTGTTTTGAAACGTGGTTTTTTTCAATGCCATGCACTGGTGAGGTGGGAGGAGACTCAACAGACTATCCTGGAACAGGACAAGGAGAGTGTTTTCAGTAAAGTAAATGCCAACTGCTACCGGGTTGAGATGGTGTTAAGTCTTATTCTGCAAGGAAAGCAGTTTGGATTGAATTTTTCTTCATTTTGTAAATTTAAACTTCTACTCTATCATTTCTTGCTTCAGCTTTTATTTTTATCAAAGTTCAGTCACAGGACCTAAATGCCAGGAAAGGACCTAAAATAACCTACTACCTCTTTCGCAACTTAGTGGCACCTTCTATAACTTTTTTACGAATACAATGAAATTGGGTATTTTATTTAAAAAAATGACTAAATGAAAAGAATTCCTTCTCAGGATAGAACTGAAAGATACCAATAGAAGTAACATTTTTACTTACTGTAAGTTGACCTGCTACCCCAAAATCTGCAAGTTTTGCATGTCCTTCTGTATTTAGCAAAATATTTCCTGCCTTGATATCCCGATGTATTTTTCTCATAAAATGAAGGTATTCCAGTCCCTTAAGTGTTGATTGTAATATTGTAGCTATCTCATCTTCTGTTAACTAAAAAAAGAATGGAAAATTAAAATTCTATCAGTTTATATCATTTTACATTCAAAAAAGGCAAAAATTAGATCCAAGTGCCCTTCCAGAATATAAGATGGTATTCAACCTGTGACAGCATTTGACAGCTTACACCATCACTCCATTAACCCCTACTAAAGTTACATCTCCTATCCTGTATCTCCCCAAACATCAGATTCATGTACCTGATCACAACATCTTCAACTGAATACCTAACAAGCATCATAAGCATAACACGTCAAAATCAAATTTTTTTATTTCTACTGTTACCCTACCCATCTACTTACCACCCGCCCAACCTACTTATTCTTCCCACAGTCTTCTCAGGGAAAGGCAGTTTGAATTGCCCTGGCTGAAAACCTGGAGGTCATCTTTGGTTCTTCCCTATGTTCAAAATATATCCATATATATCCTCTGTAATCACTAATCACCATGGTCCAAGCCACCAGCATGCCCTGCCTAAACTATCCAAATAACTTCCTAACTGGTCTTCCTAACTGCTTCTGCCCTTGACCCTTGACAATGTCTGTTCCACATGGCAGTGAGCCATAATGAGCCAAAATGAAAGCCAGGTATGCTCAAAATTTTCCAATGGCTTCCTGAGCCACTCAAAATTAAAGCCAGTCCTCATCAAAGTCTTACATGAGCTAGTTCCCAGCTACCTTCATCCTCTACTACTTTCTATCTTGCTCATGCTGTTCCAGCCTTCCTTGCTGTTCCTCAAACACTCAAAGCACACTTCCAGTTCTGGACCTTTTCATCTCATGTTCTTTCTGCCTACACAATTCTCTTCATGCAGAAAGTCAGAAAGGCCTTCCCCAGTTCCCTCCGTTCCTAGATCGTTCTCTATTCATTGATCCTACCTTGTTGGTAAATGCAGTATTATATCCTCATCTGATTTACACATTTGTATACCTACATGTGATATCTTCCCTATTAGGAACATAACCCCATTTTAAAAAGTCCTGGGGGCTCCTGAGGGGCTCAGGTGGTTAAGGGCTTCTAACTCTGGGTTTCGGCTCAGGTCATTATCTCAGGGTCATGAAATTGAGCCCCACATCAGGTTCTATGCTCAGTAGGGAGTCTGCTTGAAGAGTCTCTCCCTCTGCCCGTCCCCCACTCATGAGTGCACCTGTGCTCTCTCTTCCTTCTCTTTCCTTCTTGCTCTCTTCTCCTTACTTGCTCTCTTGTTCTCTTTCCTTCCTCCTTACAAATATGTAAGTCTTGAGCATCCCAGGTGGCTCAGCGGTTTAATGTCGCCTTCAGCCCAGGGAGTGATCCTGGAGACCGGGGATCAAGTCCCATGTCAGGCTCCCTGCATGGAGCCTACTTCTCCCTCTGCCTGTGTCTCTGCCTCTGCCTCTCTCTCTCTGTGTGTCTATCATGAATAAATAAATAAAATCTTAAAAAAAAATGTAAGTCTTCAGACTTATTAAAAATAAATAAATAAAAAATAAAATGTCTTTGGTTTGTTTACTATTGTATCCCTAGCACCAAGAAAGCCACCCAGGACATAACAAGTCCTGAAAAAATATTTGAGTAATGATGAATAAATGAAAGCACGAATGCCGATCAACACAGAATATCTGCTCAGTTCCATGGTGATTTGGGGCAGACCTAACTCTAGTGCTAACCAAATGCAATCCATCAGCAAACTGTCTCCCTTTTGACAAACAACTCATATTTAGAAGAGAGTAGGCTGTGGGGCAAAAAACATGGGAATCGGGATGAGAAACACCTAGTTTTTACCCTTGGCTCTACATTCTAGCTGTATGACCTAAGCAAGTTATCAAACTTCTCTTGGTCTCGGTTTCCCAAACTAAAATATAGGACTATCACATTTCTTCAAGAATGTCATGGAAATCAGATGATGTAAGTCATATAAGAATACACATGGCTTAATAACTACTATGGTACCAGTCAATGAACAAATAGTTAACAAGCATCAATTATGAGCTAGGCACTCTGCTAATAACATTAAAAATAGCATTTATTGTACTGTAAGCACTATTTTTTTGATTTTGTTAAATCTTTACAAAAATCATATGAAATAGGTACTATTATCATCACCATTTTATAGAAAACGAAGCTGAAACACAAACAAGTAATTTGTGCTAACAAACTATAGAGCTCTTACTGTAGTCCAAGCAAATACTACTGATAAGGTTGCAAGCTAGAGTTTGAGTACCTTCTGCAGTGGAACAGAACAAAGTTCATGTGACTTATTATGCCTTATTCTAATCAGTTAAGCAAATCAGTTAAGGGAGCAGTGCCCAATATTAATATAATGTGAACCACAAATACAACTTTTACTTTTCTAGTAGCCACATTAGAAAAACAAGCAAAATTGGGGTGCCTAGGTGGCTCAGCCGGTTGAGTGTCTGCATTTGGCTCAGTCAGGATTGGGTCAGGTCCTGGGATTGAGCCCTGCATTGGGCTTCCTGCTCAGTAAGTAAGAAGTTTGCTTCTATCTCTGCCCCCCTCTGCTCAAGCTCTTTCAAATAAATAAATAAAAATCTTTTTTTAAAAAAACAGCAAAATTTAGGGATCCCTGGGCTCAGCAGTTTTGAGCCTGCCTTTGGCCCAGGGCGTGATCCTGGGGTCCCGGGATCGAGTCCCATGTCGGGCTCCCGGCATGGAGCCTGCTTCTCCCTCCTCCTGTGTCTCTGCCTCTCTCTCTCTCTATCATAAATAAGTAAATCTTTAAAAAAAAAAATCTATATTGTCTGTAAAAAATAAATAAATAAATAAATAAATAATAAAAAATTTAAAAAGCAAAATTTTAAAAAAATAAAAATAAATAAAAGCAAAATTAATTTAAATTAATTAATTTTTAGTAATCTCCAAATCCAACATGGGGCTCAAACTCATGACCCCAAGATCAAGAGTTACATGCTCCTCCAACTGAGCCAGCCAGGCACCCCAAAATTAATTTTAATAATATATTTTAATCATATTTGTCCAAAATATTACCATTTCAACATGTGATCAATATATTAAAAATGTAAAGTTTTTATGTTTTTCTTTTTGCAGTAACTCTTCAAAATCTGATATTTTATACTTATAGCACATCACAATTCAGACTAGCCACATTTAAAGTCCTTAATAACCACACGTAGCTATTGACTGTCATAGTGCACAAAACAGAACTAAAACATTTTAAAAAATAATGAGTAATAACTAAAGATTAGCACTTAATAGCTTAAAATTACATAAATACAATAAACTAATATTAAAACATCAAATGCACCATCAAAATTCATTTTGGATGGTTTCAAAATACCTGAAACAATAACTTAATGCTGCACAGAAGGCCTGGAACCCAATTTTTTTTTTTAAGTAAGCTCCATGCTCAGCATGGAGCACAATGCAGGGCTTGAACTCACAACCCTGAGATCAAGATCTGAGCTGCGATTAAGAGTCAGAAGCTCAACCAACTGAGCTGTCTCTGGAGCCCAATTTTTAATTCAATAAATCACACAAGATTTGGGACTTCTTTAAATGTATCTTATGGTAGGACATAATTCCTAGCTAATAGGAATAGCTAATAGGAATAGCTAGCTAAAGAATTTGCTATTTGATTAGAAAAAATTACTAATTCTGAATAATGTAAATTAAGAAAAGGATATGGTCATATAGATAATCCAAAGTTACAACTGAGTTTTATTTTTATTATTTTTTAAATTATTATTATTTTAATTCCAGTATAGTTAACATACACTATTATATTAGTTTCAGGTCTATAACATAGGGATTCAACAATTCCATATATTACTCAGTGCTCACCATGATAAGTGCGCACTTACTCCCCTTCACCTATCTCACCCATCCCCCATCCACCTCCCTTCTGGTGACCATCTGTTTCGTTCTCTAGTGTTAAGAGTCCATTTTTTGGTTTGTCTATTTTTTCTTTGTTTGTTTGCTTGTTTGTTTCCTAAATTCCACATGTGAGTAAAATCATACAACACTTGTCTTTCTCTGACTGGCTTAGTTTGTTTAGTACTATACTCTTTAGATCCATCCATGTTGTGGCAAATGGCAAAATTTCATTCTTTTATATGGTTGAATGATATTTATAAATATATATACACATATAAGGATACACCTCATATCTTCTCTATCCGTTCATCTTCCAATGGACATTGGGCTGCTTTCGTGATTTGGCTGCTGTAAATAATGCTGCAATACACACAGGGGTGCATATATCCCTTCGAATTAGTTTTTGTATTCTTTGGGAAAATACCCAGTAGTATGATTACTGGATCTTAGGGTAGTTTTATTTTTAATTTTTTGAGGATACGACTTGAATTTTAAAATATTCTTAACCTTATAATTTATATAGTGCCTCACAATATCCAAAGTACTTTCACATATTTAATTTTCACAATTCTGCAAATGCTTAATATAGGTATTATTCCTGTTTTTCTTATTAAAACAAAACAAACTAACTAACTAAAGGCTAAGTTGTCTCTGGCTTCTACTTTTATCCATTCACAGTCCACACAGAAGCCACAGCAGCAACAGCTTCTTGTTGTAGTTGGAATAAAAGTCAAACTCATTACTGTGGCCAACAATACCAACAGGATCCAGGTCTGCTCACCTATCTCACATCATCTCCTACAGGTTCCCCCAACCTCTCCTCTTTCCTCACAGTAGCCTTCTTTATGTGCCAAACCTGTTCTAGCCTCAGGATCTTTGCACTTATTCCCCTACCTAGAATGTTCTTTTAGAAGTCTAGCTCCATCTTGTCATTCAAGTTTTACTTTAAATGCCAACTCCCTGAGTGGCCTTTCTCCATCATCCACTCTCAAGTAGCTCACTGAACACTCCCCACCAGTTCTGTTCCTTCAAAGAAATTATCACTATCTGGTATTTTTCTAGTTACCATCAATTGGCTTTTTGGTTGCCCTACTAGAAAATGTATAAGCACAAGAACAGGGTTGTTGTCTTCTTTACTACTGTATCCCTAGGGTTTAGAACAATGTTCTAGAAATATTTACTGTATAAACAACTAAATCTGAATTAAAGCCCTCGACTCCTAGCTTTTATTCTAGTGATCACAGTAAGGGCAAATAATCTTTCACAGAGATTATTCTCTAATTAATAGAATACAGACATTGTAAATCTATAATCATGCTGGGTAGGAGAAGAAAACCAAATCTAAATTTAAACATTTAAAACTCATTGCTTCACCAAGGTTTGATAGTCACTATTTTCTTTCCCACTATGAAATAAGCAAAACATGCTAAATATCACTGCATTGGGCTGGTATCAAAAACACCACTTTTAGGAGGCACCAGAAATAAAGGGGGAAAGAATCATGGAAAAGAGGAAATTCAACAGTCATCTTTCTTGGTATGGCAGTAGGAGAATGCCCAGGAATATAAGGCCAGAGACTAGCTCAGCTGCATTGTTCTAGAAGGTAAACTTACCGTTTTATTCCGTAATCGAATGATATCAGACACGGAACCAGCCCCACAGTACTCCATAACAATCCACAAGTCTGTGTTCTTAAAATAACTGCCATAATATTTGACTACGTGAGGGCTAAAGAGAGAATGACAACACAAATAAGTGAACAGCCTTCTATACATGAAAATTAGTTTCTCTGCTTAAAAGATCAATTATTCATATTTAAGGTTAAAATAGATGCCCTCTTGATAAAAATGTAAATATGAAGTAATTATCGTTTTCTAAATAATAAATAACCAAAGTGAAAAAATGTATGGGTACTTTAACCTGCATTTCTAGGTCTACAGTTCCTCCCAGGAAGAGAACTACAGCTATTCAAAAATAAATAGTTACCATCATAGTACTGTTTATAACAATAAAAACTTAGATACTATCTAAATGTCCAACAATAGGGAGTTTAAGAAATAATGATATAGCCATATAATGGAATAACCACAAATCCATGGAAAATATTATAGAAGAATATTTGATGACATAAGATAGCCTGCTTAGAAAGAAAAAAAGAAAGAAAGAAAGAGAAAGAAAGAAAGAGAAAGAAAGAAAGAAAGAAAGAAAGAAAGAAAGAAAGAAAGAAAGAAAGAAAAATAGGTTACATAATAGTAAGCACAGTGAAATTCCAAAAAGAGATATGGAAGGATACATATACCAAGTAGTATTTAAAATGATTATCTCTCCAAAGGGAAAGGTAATTTTCTTTTCTTTTTATTTACATTTTTCCAAAAAGTCACATGTATTTTATAATAAGAAAAAAAAATCACACTATAATCTATCATAAAGAAAAAATATTCAAGGGGAGCCTAGGTGCCTGAGTTCGTTGAGCATCCAGCTCTTGATTTCTGGTCCAGTCATGATCTCAGGACCCTGGGATCAAGCCCCATGTCGGGCTCCCTGTTCAGCAGGGAGTCTGCTTGTCTACCTCTCCCTCTGCTCCTCCCCACTGCTCATGTGTGCCCATTTGTTCTCTCTCTCTTTCAAAAAATAATCTTTTAAAAAAATTTTAGGGGATCCCTGGGTGGCGCAGCGGTTTGGCGCCTGCCTTTGGCCCAGGGCGCAATCCTGGAGACCTGGGATCGAATCCCATGTCAGGCTCCCGGTGCATGGAGCCTGCTTCTCCCTCTGCCTATGTCTCTGCCTCTCTCTCTCTCTCTCCGTGTGTGACTATCATAAATAAAAATTAAAAAAAAATTTTTTTTTAATTTTTTAAAAGAAAAAATATCAGTATCAGACCTGGAATTTTGGGTCTCAAGCTTGAAGAGAGATACCAAATGAGATTTCAGAGAAAAGTCAAATATCCTATTAAAATGAAATAATCTGCCCACTGAGAGCGACTAGCTTTAATTAGATTGTTATCAAGGCTAAATAATGTTGCATTATTACCAAAGATGCTAAAATGTACCCGGTTTCATCAATGCTCAGAATTTCAAATGTCCCTCACTCTTGAGAAACATGCCAATGACAAGGACAGCAGGAAATACACACGATTAATGAAGACATGGATGATTTAAGCCTCTGAGGTACAGGTTCCCACATCTGCTCTCCCTCCCTTAAATTCCTATAGTATTTACTGCCTTTACAAGGAAGTAATCTCAGCTATTTACTGTTGGAATGTCTTCTATGTATCTTGTATCATCGGCTAGATTTTCCTGTACATATATAGGCCTGGTCTGTCCAATTTGTCTCTAAACTCCCAGAGAACAAGAACTCTGCCCCGTACTTCTCTGTCCTCCTTACCATGCTTAGCAGAGTAGGCTCTTCGAAATAACTCTTCTTTAATTAGACATATTTGCATACTCTGTTTGAAATATAGCTCTTGTGTAACCTAACAGAAGAGTCAAAGTCCCTTGGGGCGCCTGGGTGACTTAGTCGGTTAAGCATCTGACTCCGGATTTTGGCTCAGGTCACGATCTTGGGGTGGTGGGATCAAGCCCTGAGTCAGGCTCCGCGCTCGTGGGGAGTCTGCTTGAGATTCTCTCCCCTTCTCCCCCTGCCCTTCTCTCCAGCTCGCATATATTCTCTCTTTCTCTCAAAATCAATCTTTAAAAAGGAGTGGCAAAGTTCAATGTGCCAACTGGAAAGAGCTTCTATACTGTGTGTATCTCATAGAGGTGGGAAAGGAAAACTTCTACCAAACTATGGTCCATCCAGTCAAGAAATACATTTCATCTAGTAGAGAATAACCACAAAAGTATAAGAATAAAAGAAAGGAAGGGAGGGAGAAGAAGAGAAGTAACTGCATTCACAAGCCTGTGAGATCTAAGGGCTCCTGGGCAAATTTCCTCGTAGGCAGCCTCACCTGCTCCAATGCTGAAACTTTACAAATTGGAGATCCTAAGCTTTCTGCTGACCACAAGAGCTTTGGGAGGATGGATGCAGCCTCTGGAGCAAGACATTCTCATTCTCCTTTCCACTCCCTAGAGCTGGCATTGCCCCTAAGTTTGTATATCTCTCAAATTTAAACAGTAGTGGGGAAGCCAGCTCCATCACTGCAACCAACTCATGTTGTGACTGAATTGCAGAAGAGATCACGTGCTTTTCTGTGGCTGCCTGGTGGCCTGACTTCCTGCTTAAAGCATTTGACAAATCTTAGTTCCTCAAAAATAAAATTCTTAACTACTCTGAGCTTGAAGAATTCTTTTTTAAATGTGAAGGAACAGCAATACATTTAAAAAATGCTCTTTTTTATGGATCTATCTGATATTCTAATGTTTCTACAGCTAAAAGTATTTTGATTATCTCTTCTTAGCTATCTCTACAGAAATGTTTTCTCAATAGGAAGTAAAAGAGATCATTATCAGATGGAGAAAAAAAAAAAAAAAAAAGCCAGCACCACCACCTTCTGCCTCTCTGGCTCCTCTTCCTAGTTTTGAAATAGGGAGCTTACTGCAAAAACAAAACAAAAAAATCTATGCGGAAACAGAAGCTATAAAAATTTAGCTACTAAAACACACATTTTTTTTTTATCAGATTTGTTTCTGAAAAGAACATGCGTAGTGATTCCACCTAAACTTTCTCTTCCGCAAAATCTCTAAGTAAATACATCTGTACGTGTTAAACTCCAAATAATCACAGCTAATCCAAAACCATGTTCTGTCCAAAGTAACACCACATGCCTTTACCTGTCACATTGCTGCATGATAGAGATTTCTTTGATTATCTCCTGTAGGTCTGATTCCACTGGAACTTGCTTAATTGCAACAATCTGACCAGTCTCTTTGTGAATAGCTTTGTACACACTGCCATAGGACCTGTGATTGGGGGAAAGAGAACATTTATAAAGGCAACGCGAGTCCAGAGATAAAAAGTGGTAAAACAAAGGCAACTCATGGTTCTAATTTATATCCCTAAGTGCCTAATACACCTATATTATTTACAACTGCAAAACTGAAATAGCTAAAGTACTTTGGGAAAAAAACTTAATTTCATATTTAATCTTGACTGAAGGTATTCAATTAAAATAATCACTATTATAGTAACTATCATGCATTGCCTGTCTGATGTCTGCTAGAAACTGTGCATCATTCCAATTCATCCTCACAAAAAATAAACAAACGGAAGAAGTCATTAGCCCTATTTCATAGAAAAATGTGTAAAGACTCAGAGGTTACAGGACTTGTCCAATGTCAGAGGTGAAAAATAAGTGGCCAGGCCAGGATGTGAATCCTGATGTGTCTGAATACAAAGCTTATGTTCTCCCCATATCTACCCAGACTAGAATGCAGAAATGGAGATCTATGTATTCTTGTGTTCACTCCAGTACCACAAGGTCCTTCCATCCTTGCTCCTTAATTGCAATAATACTTAAAACATTATGGAAACTAATTAAAAATCTAAGTCCCTTCAAATGTTAGTATCATGTGAACACAGTACACACAAAGCCTTTTACTCCATCTTCCCTTAGGAACTTATTATCAAAATAAATACAAAGCTATCTGTCCATTCAGTTTGGGGCCCAAAAGAACATGAGACTTAGAATAGAAAGACCAAGGATTTGCACCCTACCCTCATGACATATTGGCCATCATTTGCAAACATATTAACCTTCTCATACCTAAATGTTCTCACCTGTAAAATGACAACTCAAACTACAAGATAGTTGTTATGGTCAAATATCATCACCCCACACTGATTACATTTTCACTGGAAACCTTGATGGCTGTCAGTGAAAACACAATGAGTCTTTCCTTCTTCCCAAACCCACCTATTTCTTCACACTGTCTTGGCGAAGAAACAACAGAACAGCACCACCTGATGTATTAAAGTAGCTGAGAGCTCTAGCTGCCAAAATGATGCTCCAGAACCATTTCAAAGTGAAAGTAACATAAAACTAAAAAAAAATATGCAAAACACATTTTAAAATTTCCATCCCATCAGACTCCCTCATGTTGGCAAAACTAGTATAATGATCCTTAAAAGTTACATAATTTTTTTTTTTTTCCCAGAGAAAGGCAACCACTGACCGTGTGTGGAATACCTGCCTGCTGCCCCTTCTTCCTTATGAAGATAAAATTCTGATTCACTGGGACAGCCAAGGCTTGTTCCTAGGGGATAAAATACGGCAGTCCAGATAGTCAGCATTCCTATTCCTTCTGCTGGTGACTGAACTAGTAGTAAGCATAGGACCTAGCTCTGGTCAATGAAATTTGAGGGGAATTCTGAAGGGATTCTGCGAGAGGCTTTCTTTCCTGATGAGAAATGCACAAGAAGGCCCATTTTTACCTGCCACGTCCTTTCCTACTTTGGTTACCATTTTGTAAGGCATGATGGGTGAAACTAATGCAGCCATCTTGAGATAGAGAATTACAAAAATGCTAAACCATTATCAAGCCAGTTCATCATTCATCAACCCCAGCTTTATTATTACTTAGTTGCCCTTATAAAATGCCCTTATTGGTCAGCCATTGCTCGTTGGGTATTCTGTTATTCTATAAAGTTATTCTGGTTAACACTAGGTCCTGTATGTGTGAAAATGTCCGTATTTCACATTCTCATTGGAATCAGTTCTGCTGGATAGAGAGTTCTTGGACAATAGCTTTGCCTCAGCACCCTTTCTACAGTTTTCCAGTTTCTATTAGTTGCTGAGAAGTTGGCTATCATCGGATTATCACCTTTCATAGGTAATCTATCTTCCGGTAGCATTCAGGATTTCCTCCTTATCCTTCACATTCTACAATTTTACTATAAAATAACTAGGAGTTGATTCATTTGGCACTTCATAAGCTTCTTCCATTTGAGGGCACAGGTTTTTCTTCAAGTCTGGATATTCTCAGCATTATCTATTTCCTATCTCTTCTATTATCTCCTCTAGAATTCCTGTTAGACTTATATTGCAGCTCCTCAATACATGCTGACCTCCTGATTTCTAACAGTTATTTCTCTGTCCTGCATTTTGTGATCAGTTTCATTT
This sequence comes from Vulpes lagopus, assembly GCF_018345385.1. NCBI lineage: Eukaryota > Metazoa > Chordata > Mammalia > Carnivora > Canidae > Vulpes > Vulpes lagopus. Next base: position 15,399,932 of record NC_054841.1, read on the forward strand.
CTATCTCTCAATTCACAAATTCTTTCAGCTTGTCTAGTTCACTGTTTTTCCAACTTCTTGGGCTTCCAGAACTTCAATCATTGCCAAGATTCCCAACTTTAATTTTTCCTGTAACTATCTGCTCGTGTTCATCACCTGGTGTTCTTAAGGATGTTATTCCCTCCTTGTATCTTTTTGAAAATCATCAACAAACATGTTAAATCCCTTCTGAGATTGCTTCATTGTTTCTATTTCCTTAGATGTGAATTCTCCCATTTGTTCTGCTCATTATTCCATAGCAGTATATTCCTTGATTGGGTTTTCTTTTATCTCAAATGATTTTCCTCTACACAGTGCTAACTGCCATGAGCATTTCATGTATCTTGATGGTTTCATGGTTTTCTCATCCAGTTAGCTAGATGCTACAACTTGAAGTTGGTTTTGTGTTAGGAGTTGGGGGATTTTTTGCCTCTCTAAATCCCAAACCTGAATGCAGTCAAGGCCCAGTTCCTATTGTCAAACCAGTACCTCCACTTTTTTCCCAGGCCACAGGCCAATGAGATTTTCTAACAGTGATCAGGCAAATTTATTTCACCTTTAGTTCATAGATGGGGAGCCTCATCCATCCCACAACTTCATGTAGGAAGCACACCTACCATCTTCTGACAAGGACAGGGCAAGCTTTACTCTCCTCTTACTATTACATAGCTTTCCCATCCCTGGTCCATAGCTGGCCATGTGTGCTTTTATTTAAAAATTTAATTTTCACTCCTTAGTTTTATCTATTTGAAATGGAAAGAGAGGTCTCTGCACATACTCAGCAGTCCTGACCAGAAGACTTCCCACACCTCCCTATACTATCTTGAGAGCAAAGAATACTCCAATAGCTTATATGAACAAGTAAGATTCATGATTCCACATATCGCACTTACAGTAACCTGAAGAGAATTTAGAAGGCTTCAGTAATTGTTGCTTTTAGGCAAGTCCTGTAAGACCTGATTCCCTACATAATAAAAACTATAGTGACTCAATGAATTTTGACCGGTAGAGAACAAAAATGATGGGGAAGGAGGGGTTCTACATGAGCCATACAAAGCAAGGATCAATTTGGAAAAACAGAAACAATATAGTATCTGAAGCCAAATTAATTAGATATAAGTCTTAACAATACCACTCACTAGCTATGAAATGAGGAGCAAGATGTTTTTGTTATCCTATGACAAAAACTTGAATGAGTCAAGGTGTAAAACTTTAAGTATAACAGAAGGAAAAAGGTGCTCAGTTCTTATTCAAAATACTTTCCAAGCATGGGTCACTTGTCCTGGTCTGGAGTGTTGGATCTACTCTGCCACAGATCCACAGGACTTCCTCCATATACAGAACAACTGTGGGTTCCAGGGACTCTAACACAGTCCATCAGGCAGAGCTCATTTCATAAGGCACGAGTCAGTGAGTGTTCACAATCTACTCATTTTCCAGAACAATTAAAGGATGGCAAAAAAAAAAAAAAAAAAAAAGGATGGCATGGCAGTTTGTATTTCAACAGTTAAATGGAGTTAAGGTCTTCCTCCAGGATTCTGTTAGTTCAATGAAGCTTGTTCAGTTTCATTCAGTCACGATGACAGAAATCCAAGCATCTATGGTAACACTTAAAAGAACACTATGGATAAAACAAGGAGAAAGATCTGAAGCTTTATTTCGATTTTCTTGCTGGTTTTATCTTTGTAAGGAAATTCCAAGTTTCTCGATGAAGGCACGCACAGATCTAAAAGACAATTAAAAACAATCATAATTAGCTTAGTTGCCCCTTCCTATATTATCAGAATATATTACTGAGATATTTTCTGTCTGTAGTTTTCTTTTGGTGTTCCCCAAACCCAATCAACTCAAACAGGGCTCCCTCTAGGAATGCCTAAATATACTGAGGATTTAAGATTGAACTGTAATTTGATATGATATGGTCTGAAATATGCTTCAGTGGGTAGACTTAACAACAAAATAAGCATAGCTGCCATTTATTGAGCACTTACTATGTGACAGGTACTATACTCAGTACTTTACCCCTATTATCTTGTATTTTGGGTAATGCTGGACATAACCCAAATGACGGGTATACTAATATCTGTGCTTTTTAGCTGTGGTTTATGAAGCTTCAAAATATTAAGTAATTTGCTCAAGCTCACTCATTTATTGTAACTAATAAACAGTAGAGCAAGGGTTTTAACACAGATATAACCTCAAAGTTTATGCCCATACTACTGTAACACACTTCTATCAAAAATGAAAGAAACAAGTTAGTTACCCATTTAATTATGCCTACCATGCTTTATCTTATTCAACCTGTAAACACTGTGAGATTAAGGGCATTAGACTCACTTCATTGAGGAAACTAGCAAGGAGACCAAGCTACAGCTGAAAAGGACAGGCAAGAGATGTGGAAGGTCTATCACTTTCCCATACCTTTAAGGATGCCAAGTCAACTTGCAGTCTTCGCATTCATTTTGTACTTGTCTTCTAAAGCACAGCTGGTGGCCTCTTTTACTTCCCTTCTCTGGTTGATGTCTTCATTCCAAAGAGTATTTTTCCAACTTATAAAAAGATGACTAATGTTTTTTACAAGGAGGCAATCCATGAAAACAAAACCTACTCCATGTAATCCAGGATCAGGTTTAACATTGCTGACCTATATTAGACATACATAACACTAAACCCCAAAATAATTTAATGACATATAAGACTTGATTCCAAGGACACACTTAACTTAAACAATAGACATTTTAAAAAGTAAGTATTTCAGGTCTTCTCTTGAACTATAAGTACTCTTGAGAGACTGAACATGTAGACACACACACACACACACACACACACACCTGCTTATTTATGCAGAAACTATCACTGAAGAATACACAAAAAAACCATCGTTACTAAATACCATTTCAGCAGTATTTTATACACTTATTCACAAATTTGGATTTCAAGTAGTCCGCTGGTTCCCAACCTGGAATTGTCAACCTCTGGGAAGTTGTGAAGGTAGTGACAGTCCTTGATTTACTTACTATGCTTCACAAAGCTACATTAACTAAGAAGCTGAATTCCATTTTATTGAAACAATAATTATTACGAATTAACCCGAAACTCTGAACAGCAAATAAAAATGATTAATAAAAATTTTAAATGAAGTATAGACTAGTCAATGCTGTTACATAAAATCATGTAAATTATGGATTCTATAAAAGAGAAACCAATAGATGCCCTTGGTGTTGAAGAGACCAGGCATCACTAAATCTGTCTATAATAGTAATTGGAGGAAAAAGGGAGAGGGCATTTCAAGCTATAAATTTACCCCCCCACCTACCCAGAGCAGTGCCATATGTAACATTCCCCCTCCTTAGGTTTGTGAATTATTGGCATAAGAAAGGTTCAGCTCCTTCTGGTGTTGGAGGAAGAAAAAGATTGGGACCTACCAGTCTACCTGTATTTTCTGTACACTTACCCTTCTCCAAGTTTCTCTAAGACATCAAATACTTCTTCTGGTTGTTTAGTTAAACTATCTTCATCCAACTTTTTCAGCTGCCTGGGAATGAAGAAATAAAAACAAAATACTTTTTGCTTGCTAGCAACTAGACCACAAAATGCATTATATTACAATTAGCATCTTAGGAATTGCTCTATAAAGCTTCTACTAGTAAACAACAACAAAGGCAAGCTAACAGACTTTTTTAAAAGCTTTATTTATTTAAGTAATCTCTATACCTATTGTGGGGCTTGAACTCATGACCCTGAGATCAAGAGTCCCACACACTTCCGACTGAGCCAAACAGGTACCCCAAGCTAAGAGTCTTAAGGGATGCTGAAGGGCTGTCTATGGCAGTATTCACCTGTCCTGGGTCTCTCTGGTAAACATAATCAGGACGAGAAGGTAAAGAACTACCAAGCGTCATACTACAGTTCAACAGATATAAGAAATTTTCTAACAAAAGTTGTTCTCAAATGGTTTTGACTGCCTTAAGAAGTCCCTAGTTCCCCATCACTGGAGAACTTAAACAGAACATGAATCATCATTTGGCTTAAATGCTACAGAGTTGATTCAAGCTTTGACAGAACCTTTGAAATCCATTTAAATCTTGAGATTCCATGAATTAAAATAGCATAATTATCTCTTCAGAAGAGATGTTTAATACAAGGTTAACTACAAATTAAAACATGGTCTCAGACTGGAGGCCAAGAAAGACAGAGACTCTTGCTCTCTCTAAGCAAGATTTTGGTAATTGGGTCAAAACATAGGGATTCTATTGGTATCACAGAAACAGAAAGTGGAAGACAGAGACTTTTGCTCTCTCTAAGCAAGACTTTGGTAATTGGGTCAAAACATAGGGATTCTATTGGTATCACAGAAACAGAAAGTGGAAGGTATACACTTAGACATGATCAAAAGTGAAAAAGAACTATGCAGCTAGGAATTTCAAACAGACTCAGAAAGAGACTCTCCCATGAGCAGCTGTGTACTTCCAACAAGTCCCCAAAATCAAAGATACATGGCTGCCTATAATTTCCAGATAATTCAGATTTTTCTGACTATGCTAGACATAGTAAATAACAAACATGAGAAGTTATAAATTAACAATTTTTTTTAAACTCTGAGACATCTGAAATTTATTAATGGGCTTAAAGAAGGAGCTTACCAAGGAATATTTATGTGTGTGTATGTGTATATCTTCTACACAATGGTTTCCTGAAACTACAAAGGACAACAAAGAAAAGAGAGCTCAGGAAATGGTGAAATTATGGAAGTAGTAACACTGGATATTTCTTTGTAGAGAAAAGGTTTAAACTAGCTGGACAATACCAGTTTTTACAAGAAAAGACTTGAATTACACACACACACACACACACACACACGCACGCACAAATGTGTACCTTCCTGGAGGAAATAACAAAACCAGAAGAAAAGACAGAAACCCCTGAACACACTGAGTGTATCCACCCATAAACACTTGTCCCTAAAGGACAATCTCGCATGATTCTATAAATGTCAAAGACTACACACGAGAGAAATGGTAAAATGCTCCAAGTCAGTAATTGCCACAACTTGAAAATTAACAAAATGACCACAGTGACCTTTGAAAATCAAAAGGTCCTAAACATTAAATTCCAATGACATCATAAAAACTAGCTTCAAAACAAAAAGGGCTGAAGTGAAACTCCTCTTAAACTTCAGAAGTGAACTCAGACCTCAGAAAGAACATCGCATGAACCAGGGAGATTTTGTGTGTGTGTGTGAAGTACTGAATTCATAATTGTATAAACAATGGACAATACCTCATTTCTCAAGTATAATTAAACAGCTTATATAAAGGAAGATCAAATGTGTTCTTTTGAAGTGTTGACTTTGTGGTTTATAAAAAGCAAAACTCACTATTTCAATTACTCTGAGACCACAACATAACAAAGGAAACTGCCCCAGGCATAAGAGAAACAGCTGCAAGCCCCTGATAATCCTCTGACAGACAAACTGTATATACCTGCTCAGAGACTTCTCTAAAACAATCTACTTGAGTTTTTTGTTTGTTTTTGATCAGGGCTTAATAGATCTTTATCTCTCTGCCTAATAACCCAGAGGTGGCCAATAAATATCTCCTAAATGGATCAATGAAGGTACTGATCAGAACCCCAAACTTTTATTGGCAATCCTTGTCAGTTTCCGAAGAACAGAATTACCCCCTAAAAAGGATTACCAGATTATCAACAATTAAGATTTCTATGGAAAAGCTTTTGATAAGTTACTCTTTTTTTTTTTTTTTTTGAGAAGTTACTCTTAATGATATTTTATACCATAAGTCTTCATGGAAGAAGCACAAAACAGCCTCACTGATGAGTCAGCTTTCAGCTGGGACTTCCCCAGGTCCTAGGTAGTTTCACTGCTCACTCATAAAAGAACAGGCCTGGCCAACACAGCGTCTGTGGACCAAACACCAGCAGATGCTCCTCTCGTAAGTCAGATGGCCACATGGCCAGCCAAGCATCCCAGAATTGCACTCTACATCCTCCACCATACTATCATTATCTAACTCCAGCTCACTTTTAAAAATCATAATCTCCTACGTAAACCATCAGCTTTAATCTCCCATCATTCAGTCACACAAACGTCAAGCTCATGAGCACAAAGAGCATTTCTTGCATTGAGATTGCTATCCCTTGCTGGAAACACATGCCAACTGAATCTCTGAAAAGCCACCATATCTCTCCAAACATAAACAAGGGTATTTATGAAGTAGTTACTCACAGGCTTGACTCACTCTGAAGCCTCTTTCTCCATCTTAGGACTCTTATAAGGTTCATTTTATTTATGTATACCTATCCCTCTTTCCATTCAGAATTTGCTACGGGTACAACAAATGTATAAGATAAATTGATGATTTTTTTTAAATGATAATAAATTAATATTTGTGCCCCTCCCTAAATTCCTCTGTTCAAGTCCTAAGCCCCAGGACCTCAGAATGTGACTTTATTTAGAGACAGGGACTTTAAAGAGATAATTAAGGTAAAATAGGTCATATGGGTGGGCCCTAATTCAATATGACTGGTGTCCTTATAGGAGATAAGGACGCATAGAGGTATAGAAAGAAGACCACGTGAAGACACAGTAAAGAGACAGCCATCTAATGCAACTAATAAAGTTAATCTGCTGCAGATTAGGTACTTCACTAGTAATGATGAGCAGGAAAGCACCAGTCATTCAAGAATTCAACCCTGCAATGCCCTTCTCTTTCTCATTTAATAAATTTCTTAAAATCCAAAAGGTCCAGGAATGAGCATGCCCAAAAGCAAAAACGTGTACTCTTTTGCCCAAGATTATATAACACAAGGCAAACGTAGAAACAAAACTCAAGATTCTTAATTCTCTTTTCAATTAAACAATGCATTTCAGAAAGAAACATCACCAGTGTACATTTATAGCTGGATCACTATGGTGCTCTGGCAAATACTTGCTAACATACACGGGCCCTGTGGAACAGGGGTACTTCCAGAGCGGCATCAGAGGGAGCAGTTACGAGCATGGACTTTGAACCAGACCGCCTGGTTTAAAACCCCAGCTCTGCCACTTAACTAACTGTGGAATCTTCCACAAATCACTTAAAACTCTCTGTGCCTCTGTTTTATCACCTGTAAAATAGAGATCTGGAGATAACCACCTCGTAGGATTGTTGTAAAGACCCAAAGAGTTATAATGAAGTGAACCACACAAAATTACCATTTTTATAGGTCAATTACGTGTGGTTCACCAGGAGACACTGAAAGCACTGAGGACGGTCCCGGGCACCCAGCTAAGTGCTGTATATGTAAGAATCATTATCACTTCCGTTCAGCACGCTACAGTAGGGTGAATTATGAGTCCATCTCAACCAGCTATTTGCCTTCTGCAATGTTTGTGTACTTCAACTAAACCCCAAGTGTGCAGCCCAGGCACCTCTCCTTTGCCCCACACTCCCACACACTGAACACTTCCTAGTTTAGAGCTCATTCTGCTGCAGGAAGTCAGAGATCTCTGTGAAATAGAAGCTAACTACACTGCACCGCAAAGAAGCATGACTCTCTTGATCTCTGCTCTCTCCCTCTTTTTCTCCAGATGTGGCAAAGTGACACCAGACCCCAGTGTCCCCAGAGCAAATCAATGAGACAACCAAAACCAACAACGCAAGAGTTCACACTTTCTAGGACCAGCCACATCCCTGATCTCGACTTAAAACAATTCCAGGTAGCAGCGGGATCTGGAGCTGATACAAAACAATAGAGGCCTGAAAAGGACCCAGTCTGGTCAGGTCATGACCCAGACCTACGGCAAAGAAGGAAACACCTAGGACTGTATCTCAACTCTTCTGGGCCTCTGTTTGCCCTTCTTGAAAATATCCTCTTACTTCCTAATCCACCTCCTAATGTCAGGGTTGGAAAGCTGAGGATGTAAGGAAAACTAGGAAGGCACGGGCCACCAGGAATAAAAGATGTCACACTCCTCCCAGAGTGCAGACCCTACCCAGAAAATGCTCTAAATGCTATCCTGCACGAAGCCCTCCCTTGCTGGACCTTCGCCCCTTCTCGGTGTGCCTTCAGCCTTAGGCGCAAAGCTCTCCCCCTCCACAGATTCTCCCCACCGCATCCCGCAAGGGGGACCCCTTCCCTTAGAAAGTCCGCCCAGCCTTTCTCTGCTTGTACCTGACCCACACTTTGGACCCCTCTAGGTTCTCCTCCTGCTACAGCATCGCCCCCACCCCAATGAATGGGTCCTAGGATGGCCTCCCCCCGAGCCGCCCCCGCCCTCGGCAGGTGCTCTCCCTGACTTGTCCCCACGTCCCTCAACAGCCGCTCCCTTCAGCAGTGCCCCCCTCCCGCCAGGATTCCCCCCCCCTCCCCGCCCACAGCAAGTGCGCTCTCTCCCCAGCCAGCCCCACGTTTATCACCCTGGGCGCGTGCTCCCCTCTGCCGGACCCCCTCCCACTCAGCAGGTGCCAGGATCGCCTAGCGGGGCTGGTCCCTGCCTCCGGGGGCGCACCCGGTGCCTCCCCTCCGCCAGTTCCCGCCTTTCCCGGTCCCCCACCCCCTGCTCTCAGCCGGCCCCTCACCGGCGCGGAGGGTTCCTCAGCTGCACCGTCTCCATGGCGCTGCCGGCAGCCGCCCAGACCCGCTCACTGCTCCATCCTCCCCCGGGACCTCCCCGAGCCCGCCCCGCAGACCCTCCCACACTTCCGCTTTCCGCCCCCACCGGAAGCGGCGCGCGGTGCGCGAGCGGGGCGGGGCGGCCGGGCGCTGGCCCGGACCACGTGGTGCGGAGCGTGAGTCACGTGGCGCGCGGCGCGCGGACCCGGAAGCCGAGCGTCCTTCCCCGGGCTGGGCTCCGTCCGCGGCCGCGCCTTGGGGCGACTCTGCTCGCCCGGGACACTCGGACTCGGGCGGGCCCTCATCCCTCGGAGATACTGAGGCTTCCTGCGAAGCGCCGGCGATTCCCAACCCGCCGGGTCCTACGCGATTCCTGGGAGGCGCTGCTCCAGGGACTCCTGGAGGTATCGGTGGGTTCCTGCCGCTCCCAGCCGGTTGCATTCTCGTCCCAGACGGAGGCCGGGCCGCCCCTGGATGTTACGGAACATCCGGCTGCAAATTGCTCAGCTTCTTTTCTTAACGGCCTGTCACCTTTGAGTCCGTTTGCGGACCTAAAGATAATCGTGATTAAGTGCTTGCCAGGTGCCAGCTTACCTGTCTCATTTAATCATCCTCATACGAACCCTGTAACGTTACACCCAATTTTTTTTTTTTTAATGTATTTGACGCACAGTGCTTACCACGTTCTCGGTGGTTTACTAGAATTAATTCATTTAATACTCCTAATAACCCTGTAAGGTGAATACTATTATCGCTCTCTTTTTAAAAAGGAGATGAAGGTCCCTTCCTAAAAATACGGATTTGGAGATTTAGATACTAGTGCAGGCTTTGCACTGAGTCTGACCAAGCTGGACAACCATTGATGTGTACCCTCTGTTGGGGCGTGAGGGTCAGGGTCTCCTCTCCGCTCAAGAGCTCTAGTTCCAGCTATGGCAATCTGTAAACCTTCAGTTGCCAAAAGCATATTCCACCCAATTTACCCATGGGGTAAGTTACATGAGAAAACATCACTGTTTTTAATTGTCCTGCTTTTCCCAAAGGTATGTCATCCATGAAATTAACGCCTGAGCATCCACTTTTCAGGGCCACCCATGTATGGCATCCCATATGCTAAAATAGGGGTAATGGATCCATTCCCCTTAAGCTGGAGGAATACATTTATAGCGAATCTGCTATGTGCCAGACACAATCCTCAAAACAACCCGATGAAGTAGAAGTTATTATCCCCATTTTACGGATAAGGAGAACTCTTATAGACGTAGCTAGTGAGAGAAAAGTATTTAACCCAAGACTGGCTAGACTCCACAGAATCCATGTTTTACTTGCACTTTGCCCTACTAGAAATCTGTGTAAATGCCAGTAAGAGCTCTGGGGTAGTAAAGATCAAAAAGTTTGCATCAAACTCAGTAAGCCGTCACTGGTCCCTATTGCAAAAAGTCAGTCCTCTATCCTCTGAAATCCCCTGGTACTTTTCCTGTACTTCCTAAAGCACACTCTACTTTTGACCTTAGGTTCAGGCCCTGCTGCCCACACACGCATCCCTATAAAAGAAGGTACTCAGAAAGCATTTTTTTTAAAATAAATGTCAGCTTACCAATACATGATGTCAGACATCCCTGTTTATCCCCTTCCTGGGATTTTCTCTAAGATAGACTGACGTTAGGATTCCCCTCTTTTGGGGTGCCTGGGTGGCTCAGTCGGTTGGGTGTCTACCTTTGACTCGGGTCATGATCTCAGGTTCCTGGGATTGAGTCCAGTATCCAGCTCTCTGCTCAGCAGGTAGCCTGCTTCTCCCTCTTCCTTTGCTTACTTGTGCTCTCTCTCTCTCTCTCTCAATCTCTCTCAAATAAAATCTTTTAAAAAAAAAAAAAAAAAGATTGCCTTATTTTCAGCAGAACTTCCAGCCCAGCACTGCCCCATAGAAATTTCTGGGTTTTGTTTTTTGTTTTTAAGATTTATTTGTTCATGAGAGACCGGGAGATAGAGGCAGGTTCCCTGCAGTGAGCCTGATGCCAAACTCAATCCCAGGACTCCAGTATCACGACCTGAGTCAAAGGCAGACACTCAACCACCGAGCCACCTAGGCACCCTTAGAAATTTCTGTTTTGATAGAAATGTTCTATATATATGCTGTCCAGAACCACTGCCATAGACATGTGGCTATCGAGCACTTTAAACGTGGCTAGTATGAAAAACTAAATTTTAGGGATCCCTGGGTGGCGCAGCGGTTTAGCGCCTGCCTTTGGCCCAGGGCGCGATCCTGGAGACCCGGGATCGAATCCCATGTCGGGCTCCCGGTGAATGGAGCCTGCTTCTCCCTCTGCCTGTGTCTCTGCCTCTCTCTCTCTCTGTGTGTGTGACTATCATAATAATTAAAGAAAAAAAAAAGTTTAAAAAAAACCTAAATTTTAAATCATATTTAATAATTTAAATTGCAAACCTCAATGAACTGTAATATAATTGCTTAAGAGAAAGAACCAATGGGGCACCTGGGTGGCTCATCAGTTGAGTGTCCAACTTGTGATTTTGGCTCAGGTCATCATCTCAGGGTAGTGAGATCCTGTGTCTGGCTCCACGCTCAGCAAGGAGTCTGCTTGAGATTCTCTTTTTTTCCCCCCACTGCATTTCTCTAACAACTAATGATGTTGAGCATCTTTTCAAGTGCTTGTCAACTGTACATTTTCTGAATTATCTGTTCAAGTCTTTGTCCTCCTTAAAATTGCATTGTTTTATTATTGAGTTCTTAGAGTTTTTTAATATTCTGGATTCTGGATGCATGTCCTTTATCAGATATGTGATTTACAAACATTATCTGGGACTTGTATTTTCATTCTCTTAATCTCAGTAAGAACAGAAACTTTAATTTTTAAGTATAGTTTATCCATTTTTTTCTTTTATGAGTCATATTTTTTATGTCATACCTAAGAAATCTTGGGGGAGGAGACCAACTGTACAAGCTCACTTCCCAGGTTCCCATGTCAGCAGACTTCTGGATGGTTTCAGCTAGCACTAGCAGGAGGCAGAGGGCAAAACCAAGAGAGAAGCCAGTCTTTTCTCTTCTTTGCTTCTGATCAAGTATCCAACAGTAACTTTGTCTTCAGCTCCTTCTAGAATGTCCTGACTTGGCTTCAGCTCCTAGCAACTACAGCTTCTGACCCTGTAAATATCACTGATGAGGGAGCAAAGGCAAACAGAGCAAAGCACAGGCTAATCCTCCCCAGCTGCCCCCCCTCCATGGGATATGTGTGACATTCTTCAGGCACTTATGGCTGCCCTAGAGCAAAGGAAAGGGGGGGGAAAATGATAAAGATCACAGTCACGCAAAATACAAGTTTTCTTCAGCTTTCAACTGACTTCATGATCTGTAAGAAAAAAGCAATTTTCAGAATCCCATAGACTCAATTTCCTGGAGCTCTAAACATCACCCTCCCCTCCCTAGGTCAGAAAATCTTCATGAGTCACTCCTCACAACCCCAGCGCAACTCTTTCCACCCCTGGGTCCTGTCTCAGTGCTTTAATAAAAACCCACCTTTTTCCACCAAAGATGTGTCAGGAATTCTTTCTTAGCCAAACCCCAACACTCAAAACCACATCATCGCCATTTCCTTTTTTATCTTCAAGTCCTGAGCATAGTCGTCATTTCCTGCTGCTGCTGACCTTTGGGCTCCTTCACTGTTACCTGTTGGCATCTTGGCTCCTCTGTCACCTCTGAAACCAATTCCCTGAATTAAATTCTTATTTCAAATCCCTCTTATAAGCCATCTTACTCAGATTGTGATTGATACACCTGAATTGAAAAGCATCCAGAATTATAAATTGACAAATTATGATGCTGTTTATACTTCTTTCCCTAAGACTAATTGGTTCATTATTTGGAATTAGCATATAAAAGTATTGGCTGTGCCTGGCTCAGTTAAATGAAACCACCAGTTAACCCTGAAAAGAAGTGTTTAAACAACAATAAAAAATTAATGTCCAATAATAATGTCTGTGCATATTATCACACCTAGGAGACTATGGCTGTAATATTTATTCCTTCTCCATTAAAGCTGAATACATATTAAATATGGCTTTGATGAGATGGTTAATTCAGAGAGATGAAATCTTAATGTCAAAAGTTACTTCCTGCCCCAAAAATAGATCTCAAAAGTGCATCAGCTGATAAATGTATAAATAAATTGGACAAAAAATAAATAATAAATAAATAAATTGGACACCCCAAAAAATGTATACAATGGAATATTATTCAGTAAAAAGGGATGAAGTTCTGATACATGCTACACCGTAGATGACCCCGGAAAACACTATGCTACATGAAAGGAGCCAACGAAGTATCATATATAATATTCCATTTACATGAAAAGTTAAAAGTAGGCAAATATATCAGAACATAGATTAGTGGTTGCTTTGGGCTTGGGTTTGGGCTTGGGGATGGGGGAGATGGGGTAGGTGAATTGACATAACTAAAAGAATGTAGGGTTTCATTTTGGGGTAATGAAAATTCTAAAATAGATTGTGATGATTGTGCAACTCTATAATAAAAAAACCACTGAACTGTACTCGAAATGGGTGAATTATATGCTAGTGAGTTATTTCTCAATAAAGTTGTTTCTAAAGAGTCACCTCCTGGGGCACCTGGGTAACTCAGTGGTTGAGCGTCTGCCTTTGGCTCAGGTCATGATACCAAAGTCCTGGGATGGAGTCCCGCATCAGACTCCCTGCGGGAAATCTCCCTCTGCCTATGTCTCTATTTCTCTGTGTCTCTCATGAATAAATAAATAAAAATCTTTAAAAAAAAATAAAAAGTCACCTCCTAGAAGACTTCCCCTCTGCCCCGACCCCCCAATTATCTCCCTTCCTTAAATTCTTTCAGTTCTGCTTTTATCAGCCCTAATAAAAGGGAAGCCCTGATATTATGGGAAGCATTGTGGGAAGGGACTGCCATCTCTCAATTGCTGTGTAAGAAACCACTCCCAGGGGTGCCTGGGTAGTTCAGTTGGTTAAGCATCCGACTGACTCTTGATTTTGGCTTAGGTCATGATCTCAGGGTCCTGGAATCACCCCCCCCCCCTTTTATGGGCTCCCAGCTCAGTGGGGAGTCTGCTTGTCCCTCTCTGCTCACTCTGTGTCTGTCTCAAATCTTAAAAAATGAAAGAAAAGAAACCATTCCCAACATTAGTGGCATAGAACAGTATTTTTTTCTCTCTCATAAATCTACAATTTGAGCATAGTTCAGCAGGGAAGGCTCAACTCTTCCATGGTGTTAAGAGTCCTTCACTATTTGGATGAATTCCTATCCAATAATGCCTCACTCACATGGCTGACAAGTTGGTGCTGGCTGCTGGCTAGGAGCTTACTTGGCCCTGGGGGTAGAAGGGTCTTCTCTGTTTTGGTTTGGTTTTTTTGGTCTCCTCACAGAATAAAAGCTAGGTTATGAGGGTATTTATGAGAGAGAGCCAGGAGGGAGCTGTAGTGCCTTTTAATGGCATAGCTTTGGAAGGTAGATAATGTCATTTCCACTGTTGAGGGGGCCTCAAAGTCCTTTGCAGTTTCAAAGACAGCTGAGATAGACTCCATCTCTTTGATGGCCAAGTTCTGGAAGAGGGTAGAGGACTGGAAATTATTGTTCTGGTCATTTTTGGAAAATACCACTTACCACCAGTGAATTTGTACCATTTATAATATGGTGGCACCATTTATAATATCTCCACCTGCAAGCAACTGAAAAAAAACATCTAAGTGGTGGCTAAGGCACTGTGGCATTTGCTGTTTATCAGTAAGTAGTCCAGAAGTCAGACGTTCCAGGGTTGACTCAGCAGATCAACAATGTCAATTTCATCTTTCAGCTCCCGCCCTACTCAGCATATTGATTTCTCATACCTGTGCTTTTTGCCTCATAATTGCAAAATGACTGTCACCTGTCCAGGTGTATATCCTTAACTCAACAGTACCCAAAGCATAAAAGCAAAAAAAAAAAAAGAAAAAGAAAAAAAGTTGTTTTGCAGTCCTGTACCTCTTATCTGGGAAGAAAAAAACTTTCCCATAAGCACCCAGGAGACATCCCCATAATCTCGACAGGTATATCAGGGTCACATCCACCCCTGGCCAATCACTGGCAAAAGGAAGTGAGATTGTGATTGGTTTAAAGAAACCCTGATATTCCCTGGACCAGGAGAATTCAGACTTCTAGAAGCAAAGATGGAAGCTGTTGAGTAGATAACCAACAGTTTGTGTCCCTCCTAGGGTTTCCCTACCACACTAAGTGTTCATGCTTTCCACATGGGGGACCTGCCCTGGACTGAGGGGATGCAGACGGAACAGCCATTCAACCTCCAGAAAGTTTGTAATCTGGTTGGGTGAGGTTTACAGAAATAATTATAACTAAACACCTCAGAGACCAGCTGTTTGCCAACAAACCTTTATAACTGCATGTTTGGCGCCAGATCCTATTAGGTCTTGTGGAGACCAAAATAAAGGCCTACTCCCTGCCTTTATTTTATTTTTATTTTTTTTTTACTACCTGCCTTTAAAAAATCTTACAGTGTTTGAGAAAAGCTGTAAACTGACAATCACAGAGTGATAAGTGCTAAATGAGAGATAAACCCTGGGAGCAATAGGAGCAGAGGCGGGACAAAGTGAAAAAGACCTGAGGAGTCGAGAAAGGCGTTCAGAGAGGATGGTTGAGTTGATTACAGATGCAGTCAGGATCAGGAAGAGAAGTGCTTGAAAAAAAAAAACTGCAGGGGGTGGGGCGCATAAGTAAAGGTTGGGAAGCAAGAAAAACAGCTTCATGTGCCGCAGGTGGCAACAAGCAATTAGTGTCCCACATCAAGTGGGACAGGACGCTGAAGCTAAGCTAAAGCCTCCCTCAGTGAAAGAT
Organism: Vulpes lagopus; assembly: GCF_018345385.1. NCBI lineage: Eukaryota > Metazoa > Chordata > Mammalia > Carnivora > Canidae > Vulpes > Vulpes lagopus. The sequence continues at coordinate 15,415,443 of NC_054841.1, forward strand.
CCTCATCAGCCTATCAGTGCAATCATTCATTAAATCAATTAACTATAGAGCACCAGGTACCAGTTAGTTTCCAGCCTCAGTGCCTTTGCACTTGCTATCTCTGTCTGGGCCCGCGCTCCTTTCATCTTCTCAGGCCCCTTCAGCTCAGTTAGTCCCTCGGAGACCCTACCCCACCCCCCACCCTCTGATCTAAAATAGTCCCCACGTGGTCACTTTCCATTACATCCCCGTTCGGTTTTCCTTCCAGCACTAATCACAAGAGACTATGGTGTTCGTTTGCTCAACACTTAACAGCGCATCGGTGCCCCTTAGAGCGTAAGCTCCTTGCGAGCAGGCGCCGGGCCTCTCTCACGGTTTCACCTACCGCGGCGCCCAGCGCATCTCCGGGGGCCCGAGCGCGCCCCGCCGGGCGGCCCCGCCCCGAGCATGCGCAGGGGGCCCCTGGCGCGCGCAGCCCCGGCCCCGCCCCGCGCGCCCCGCCCCGCCCCGCCCCGTCCCATCCGCTCCCCCTCCCGGGCAGGCTCCCGGCGGGCCCGCGTCCTCGGCCGCCGGTGCTCCCGCCCTCGCGGTTGCGCACGCCTCGGCGCGGTAACGGACGCGCCCCCCGCCCGCGGTGCGCCGGCCCGGCCGCGGGATGGTCCCCAAGCTCGCAGACTCCGTGGAGGGGCTCCGCGCCGCCGGCAACCAGAGCTTCCGCAACGGCCAGTTCGCCGAGGCCGCGGGGCTCTACAGCCGCGCGCTGCGGGCGCTGCAGGCGCAAGGTAGGACCTGGCCCCCGCGCCCTCCCGTCTCCCCGCCGGCCGGCTTCTCCCTCCGCGACCCCCGCCGCCGCCCAGACCTCGCTCCCGCCCTGGGCCAGCCCGGGGCTTGCTTTCCCCGCGGCCAGCTGGCTCACCGGGCTCCCGGGCATCCTTCCCGCCATTCCCCCACCCGCCCCGGCATCCTACGAGAAACTTCCTTGGCCCGTAACACTTTTTTTTTTTTTTAATTATAATACAGTTTTATTCCTGGTTCTTTTTCACTGACATATCACAAACATAGTTCCATAGTAATGGGGGTCTTATCACATTTTTTTTTATTGCAGTAAAAAAAAAAAAAAAAAAAAAAACAACCACAGCGTTGAATTTACCTTAACCATTTTTAAGTGGGCTCTTAAGTACATTCACATGGTCGTGCAGCAGATCGCTAGAACTTTTTCATCTGCGACGGTGGAACTCTGTACCTGCTAAACACTAATCTGTCTTCCTTACCTCCCCTCAGCCCTGGGTTTCCACTTTTCTCCTTTGCCTACCTATGATTTTGATTAGTTTAGGTACTTCAAATGAGTGAGGTCATACAGTGTCTCTTGTGACTGGCTTATTTCGCTTAGCAAAACGGTCTCAAGGGCCTTGTAATCCATGTCGTAGCATGTGACATTTCTTCTCTTTTTTTTTTTTTAATTTTTATTTATTTATGATAGAGAGAGAGAGAGGCAGACACAAGCAGAGGGAGAAGCAGGCTCCGTGCACCGGGAGCCCGATGTGGGACCCGATCCCGGGTCTCCAGGATCATACCCAGGGTCAAAGGCAGGCGCTAAACCGCTGCGCCACCCAGGGATCCCCCCATTTCTTCTCTTTTTTAAGGCTGCTTCATTTTCTGTCGTATGGATATACCACCTTTCTTTATCCAAATGTACACAAGGCCTGTCTGATAAGGATTAGGGCTGCGAGGAAGATAAATATAAGGGGCACCTGGGTGGCTCAGTGGTTGAGCATCTGCCTTTGGCTCAGGTCATGATCCCGGGGTCCTGGGATTGGGCAGGGAGCCTGCTTCTCCCTCTGCCTGTGTCTCTGCCTCACTCTGTCTCTCTCATGAATAAATAAATAAAATATTTTAAAAAGTGGAAGGGGCAGATACAGTAACGTGGTGAGAGGGGTGACTGGGGAGCTCCTTTAGAGTGGAAGGTCAGGGACAACTTGGAAGAAGTGACATTAGAAGTGATGTTGATGTCCGAATGATGAGAAGAAGCCAAGCAGGCACAGTTTTGGGTGCTGCATATTCCAGGTGGAGAGAACTGTCCTTTACAAAGGGCGCCAGGGCAGAATAAGCGTGCTGTGTTGCAGGAGCCAGCGCCTAGTGAGCCCCATAGAGAGTGGAGGAATAGTAAGTATTGAGGGCAGGTAGGCAGAGCCGTATTGCATAGGCATTTTACATGGTAGGTGGTGGTAAGGAGTTTGGATTTTATTCCCTGATGGGAGGCTACTGTGGAGCTCTGTTTTAAATAGAGGAGCTGCGCATCCTTATCAGTTCTTCCTGGCCTCTAGCTCATGGGAAGACACTTTGGAGAAGAGGGAGGCCTCATTCTAACCAACCACAGCCCATTGCCCCCAAACTCCTCCAGAACGTCTTACCCATGAGCCCTCATTTTCTGTAGTACCTGTTTCCCCTTCTCTTCTCGGCTAGCATTTGTTGAGTCCTTTACTGTGTGCTAGACACTACAGACATCATTCCTTTTTATCTTCATACAAACTTATGGATAAGACACGTCATAGATGAGGAGTCCAGAAGAGTTAACCCTGGGTTACACAATGAAGGAATCAGAGGCAGGATTTTAATATGGGTCTGTCTGATTTTTAAGTCCACGTTTTATTTAATTTTTTTTTTAAGATTTTATTTATTCATGAGAGATGCAGAGACAGAAGCAGGCTCCATGCAGGGAGCCCGATGTGGGACTCAATCCCAGGTCTTCAGGATCACACCCTGAGCCAAAGGCAGGCGCTCAACCCCTGAGCCACCCGGGCATCCCTAAGTCCATGTTTTAAATCATTGTGCTAGACTTCTCCTCAAATCTTCTTGTTTTTCTAGGACACTCCTCTTTAGACCCACCTCCTCATCTCAGCCTCACTTGATGAAGTCACTGACAAATCTGAGATACTGATATTTCTGCCTTTTTCTTTCATCTTACCCCAGTTGACCTGGAAAAGCTTATTCCTTTGTATAGATTTATTCTGGATTCTTAGAAGGACTGGCCTGGAGTCTGGATTTAGTAGGGGGGACCAGCATTTGATTCTGCTCTTGCTATTAATTTTTCACATGTTTTATGGGCAAATCCCTTGATTTTTCTGATCAGTTTTGCTGATCTTGAAAGGACAGCAGGGAGCAACCTAACAAAATAGACCGTTCCAGCAAGTCTGTGAAGTAGAATCTTGATGTGACAGGTGAGCACATACCATCAGAGGGATTGAGTGACTCCTGTGGGCTCACCATAGAATCGTAGGTTCCCGTGCCCTTCCCGTGGCACCGCTGCTGTTTCTGTGTGGCCACGCCCTAGCGACTTGAGAGGGACTGCAAGTTCTGAGTACTTGTTCCTTAAGGGCAAGGATATATTTTACTTTTTTCTGTACTTTGCTGTCCCACTCAGGGCCTAGTAAAGTCAGGGAGAAAGTTATTATTATTATTATTATTTTTAAAGATTTTATTTATTCATGACAGACACACAGAGAGAGGCAGAGACACAGCAGAGGGAGAAGCAGGCTCCATGCAGGGAGCCCAACGCGGGACTTGATCCCAGGTCTCCAGGATCACACCCTGGGCTAAAGGCGGCGCTAAACCGCTAAGTCACCCAGGCTGCCCTATTTTGTTGTTTTTAATGTGTGCATTAATTATTATATATTTTTTTAGGTTTGTTATTGTCGATATTGAACAAAAGCGATCATCCCTCTATGTGGCAACATACGTAGTGGAAAAAATTAAGTTGTGGAAGGATAGGCAGCGGGGTACCACTTAATTTCTAAAAGCTTTGAAAGATATAAAATGGCATATTCTCTTCCCTGTGAACCATATTGTAATAGAGGTAGGCAAACATAACATATAAAAGAATGTTACAGGGCAGCCCAGGTGGCTCAGCGGTTTAGCGCCACCTTCAGCCCAGAGCCTGATCCTGGAGACCCAGGATCAAGTCCCATGTCGGGCTTCCTGCATGGGGCCTTCTTCTCCCTCTGCCTGTGTCTCTGCCTCTCGCTCTGTGTGTGTCTCATGAATAAATAAATAAATAAAATCTTTAAAAAAAAAAAGGGGGATCCCTGGGTGGCGCAGCGGTTTGGCGCCTGCCTTTGGCCCAGGGCGCGATCCTGGAGACCCGGGATCGAATCCCACGTCGGGCTCCCGGTGCATGGAGCCTGCTTCTCCCTCCGCCTGTGTCTCTGCCTCTCTCTCTCTCCCTCTATGACTATCATAAATAAATAAAAATTAAAAAAAAAAAAAAAAAAAAAGAAGCAGAAGAAGAATGTTACATACCAACTTCAGGGTTACGCTGACCTCCCGGAGTCTGGGGAAGAAGCATAGGGCAAAAGATGAGGATAAGTGGGGCTTTAGCCATCTCAGAAATGAAAAAGGTTGGGAACAAATGTAATGTATGCCAAGTCCAGTGATGGACGTCAAGTATATCTTTTACTGTATTCTAGATGTTTTATAGTCTTCAGAAAAGAGTTTGTTTTTAATTCTTTGGCATATATACCCAGGAGGGGAATTACTGAGTCAGCACTTAATAGTTTTGGAGCTTTTTGTTTGTTTTCCATTATGGCCTCTGCTAGTGGGTATGAAGTGGTTGAAAAATTATTTTTATTTATTATTTTTTAAAGATTTTATTTATTTATTCATGAGAGACACACACACACACAGAGAGAGAGAGAGAGAGAGAGAGAGAGAGATAGGCAGACACAGGCAGAGGGAGAAGCAGGCTCCATGCAGGGAGCCCGACATGGGACTCGATCCTGGGTCTCCAGGATCAGGCCCTGGGCTGAAGGTGGCGCTAAACTGCTGAGCCACCTGGGCTACCCGAAAAATTATTTTTAAAATTAAAAGTCATCGTGGCCACACAGTAAAAGACATGGGCTTCTGAGATTGCTGAGGATAAGGATTACCTTTAGAGAAGTGTCTGATAATTCTCCTCCCCAATGGGGGGGTAGCTTGAATCCATCCCCTAATTAAGTTGTGCATTGTCCTGGCAAAGTCCTCTCTGATTTGACCAAGTAGGATTAGTCTCTGTCTTTTGTGTCCCCACAATACCTGTTCAGTCTATTTATCACATTCTTTTTCTTTTTCAGGAACCCCTCTTACTGGGTTTACATGCTTTTTGTAACAAAATTCACACAAACACACACACATACACACATAGTTAGGCATGGATTTCTTTGAGCAGAAGCCAGCTGGTTCCTGTTTTGTCTTTTGCCTGGTCCTAACTTCAGTGTTGGAGTGAATGAATGAGAAGGTACTTGGTTCCCTGTGAGTGGCAGGAAGCTTGCTGCTCTCCCCCCCATGTAAGGATGACAAAGCTGGCAGTCCATCAGACCAGCGAGCCTGGTCAGGTAGCCCAGAGAGCTCAGGAATGAAAGACACCCCAGGGTCCCAGGGCATCCATTTCCCTATTAATCTCGTACTTTCCGCTTCTACCTGGCAGGTTGTTCGAACCCTGAAGAAGAAAGTATTCTTTTCTCTAACCGCGCCGCGTGCCACCTGAAGGATGGCAACTGCAGGGACTGCATCAAGGATTGCACTTCGTAAGTAACCGGGGTGACCTCGGGTCTCAGGAGAGGAGGCTCTTCTTTGGACCGATTCCCACAGCTAGAGCTATGCCAGATAATTAGGAAGGGTCTTTAGGTGTCACCAGGTCACTGACTGGTGCTTGTGGCCTCTGACTTGTATTTCCGGAGTCTGCCAGAAAGGGAGTAGGGCAAGGACTTAGAGGTGGGCCTCCAGGGCCCTGTGAGGTTTGGGGCCCCCAGGGTGAGGTTGAGTTGCAGACTCGTGACTGGTTTGCCCAGGTGTTTTCTGGGGTGGATGTGCATGGGAGAGAAAGAAAGAGGGACAGAGGTTAGTGAAGCAAGGAGCAGAAAGTATCCATCTGACCCAGATGTAAAGGACGTTCAGCAGTTTTTCATACTTGTTCCTTCTGCAAGGCAGTCTGACACTGCCATATTTCCTCCTCACTGAAGTGGGACACATGCCTTCATGTGTTCCTAGACCCGATATCCTATGGCTTCACCTTAATTCATGCCCTGGTGCTAGATGAGAGGAGGAGAGGTGAGCGTGCTCATGGAGCCCGTGTAAGTTGCTCTGTACCAGGCCTGTGCCAGGTTTCCTTCTTGGGAGGCTCATGACTGCTCTGCGGGGTAAGTTTACCGTCCGGCCCAGGCTAGAATGGAGGCCGTAAAGTGATCTGCTGGGGGCCATGTGGTTGGTGGCAGAGGTGGAGTCCAGACACCACTCCATCTGACTGCAGAGCCTGTTTCTCCCACCAGGTCAGACTCTGTAGAAACACTTGGAAGAATGAAAACTACAGGCACTTGTTCTTGATGTGGGGGGATTGCAACTATGAATATTGGTGCCTGGACACACAGATTTCATGGTATTTGTGGTTTCTTGCCCATCCTCCTTTCTCTTCTTCAGTCTAAGCTGGAAAGCCCCTCTGCTAAGGTTTGGCCTTTTTAGCAGTGTCTCTGTGCCAGATGTGACCTCTTGTGTACTGGAAGCTGCCGGTGACCCTGCCTTGTGACTTAACAACCAGATGACATTTCTGCCCCCTGCTCTAGAGCGCTGGCCCTGATTCCCTTCAGCATGAAGCCCTTGCTGCGGCGAGCATCGGCCTATGAGGCTCTGGAGAAGTACCCCCTGGCCTACGTCGACTATAAGACTGTGCTGCAGATTGATGACAAGGTGGCCTCGGCCCTAGAAGGCATCAACAGGTGAGCCTGAGTCACTTCAGGCTATCTCTCTAGAACTCCCTGTCCTCTGGGATTCACTCGGGACCACGACTTTGGTCACCTTCTGGGGGTCCCTCTGAGCAAGGCCGAGAAACTCCTAGTGAGCACGTGGGGAAGGGGTGGAAGGAGAATCGAGTCCACTGCTGTGTTCAGTGGGGCCTTGAGAGGTCAGAGTGAGAGGATTGCTGGATTGATTACCCAGCTGCTCAGATTCAATCGCATAGTAAGAACTTACTGAGCTCTGTGTCAGGGATTGTGCCCAATATGTAGGGAGGACTGCAATAAAAAACAGGCCCAGATCCTACTTGTTTCACAGACCTCTGTGGAGTGGGGAAAGTAAGACACAGACAGGGGCATCTGGGACCCAGCACTACAGGAGTGGTGTTCGCAGGGGTGGGTCAGCATGTGGTACTGTAACCCCTGTGTGAGGCCTGGCAGGGGGCATTTCCTCCTGGCTTTTGAGTGGCAGTTTGTTTTAGCCACAGATGCCCTCATTTGTGTAACTGATTGTGTTTCCCCTCTTTGCATGGGCTGCTCGAAAGCCAGACTCCGCAGTAATAGCAAACCCTTCCCAGGACTTCGTGGCATGTGTTTGGTGTATTGCTTTTAGCTTGACTTGTTTTCTCTCTGCCTCCTTTTTAGTTTTTATCGTTCAGCAGAATCTGCCACTCAGATGTACCTGACTTTGCATTAGGGCCTGATCTGCCACTCAGATGTACCTGACTTTGCATTAGGGCCTGGGGTGATGCCTGAGACAAAGCTCTTCCTGCCCTGATGAAACCACTGGTCTCATGGGGAACCCCAGTCAGTCACAGCCCAGCGCACCACAGTGTGGTGGGTGCTGTGGTGGCAGGCAGCCCAGGAGGCCGTGGGGGCAGAGGGGACACCTGACCAGCCAGGGGTGGGGGAGCCAGTCAAGACTTTGCAGAGGAGGTAAGCTGAGGCTGAGAAACAGACATTGGGGCAGCCCTGGTGGCTCAGTGATTTAGCGCCACCTTCCGCCCAGGGCATGATCCTGGAGACCCGGGATCGAGTCCCATGTCAGGTTCCCTGCATGGAGCCTGCTTCTCCCTCTGCCTGTGTCTCTGCCTCTCTCTCTCTCTCTGTGTCTCTCATGAATAAATAAATTTAAAAAAAAGAAAGGAAGGAAGGAGGAAGGGAGGGAGGGAGGGAGGGAAGGAAGGGGGAAAGGAAAGGAAAGGAAGGGGAAGGGGAAGGGAGACATCTGGGGCCAAGGCCACAGGAAAGGCAGCTGTGCAGGATGAGCCAGGATGATGTATTCCAGGAGTTGTGAGAAGTCCCATGTCACTTGGTGCTCCTGGTGAGCAGCTCAGCTCGGACATGTGAGGTGAGGCCAGATTACACAGGGCCTGGACCTAATCTAGGCAGGGTGAGGCATTGTGAAAGGGTCTTTCACAGGGGAGTTGCATGAGCAGATTTGGGAGAAGAGCCCCCTGGCTGCCATGTTGCCAGGTGACATGAAGAAGAGCAGAACTGGAAGGGCTGGGGAGTAACTCAGAGGGTAGAGACAGTGGAAAGAGGATGGGGGGATCAGTTCTGGGGACAGTTAAGTAGCAGTCCAGGGAATTTGGCTGTTGCGGTGGTGAGAAGGGAAGAACAAGAGAATCATCCGGTGGCTGATGCATTGAGTTGGAAGGGACCGAGAGACTTAAGGACAGTGGCTGGTGTTATGTGGGTTTTGGAGCAGAAGAGACAAATACAAGGCAGGCATGTGGATTTGAAGGTCTGTCAGCATAGAGGTGAGTTGAGGTTGTGGGAGAAAAAAAAGACCCCCCCCCCCCCCCCAACAAGTGAGCAGGATGACGCTTTGAAAATTGCAGCATTGAGGGACTCCCAGGAGAACTGCAGCTGGAGGGCAGGAGGAAACTTGGAGCATTTAGGGAAGAAGTCTTTCCAGAAGGGTGAAGACATCATTCCCGTCAGGTGTTCTAATGACTTAGGCAGTCTTCTGCGTTTCAGAGTGAGAGCTTCTGGTGGTGGTTATGGAAGCATCCAGGAGGGTCAGAAGCCCAGGTGGCCGTGGGTTTAAGAAGCCTGGCTGTGAGAAGCAGGGGAGTTCAGCTGCGGTGGCAGAGCAGGGTCTCCAGGGGAGTCTTACGAAGTGAGGAAGTAGTTAAATGCAGACAGTTGGAAGACAGTAGAGAAGATCAAGCTAGAGGAGAGCTGCTGGCCGTGGTTCCTGATGGAGGTAGGAAGAGGTGAGGCCCAGAGCTGAGATGGAGAGACTGGCCTTATCACTTCCTCAGTGGTGACGGGAGAGAAATAGGAAGGATTAGGTGCCCGTGCAGGTGGGACCAGGAAGGGTGCCCTGAAAAAGCAGGAGGGGTTGGGGAACCGGGCTGAGGAAGGTGGAGGTTTGAAATAGCTTTGGGGGCTTAGTCAGAGACTATGAGTTTGTAGTGATAGCAGCCTGTGACGCTTTGTTTCTAGTCACATAGGAGCCCAGTCGTTGGAGCAGAAAAACCACACAATTGGCTTTACTCACTGATGGAGCACATACCTGGCACCCACCTGGCGATGTGCTAAGTGCTGGAGATCACGTAACCAAAGGGATGTGGTCCCAAAGCAGCGTTTTAAGCAAGTTAGCTGGGCCCAGAAGGGGGAGATGGGGAGTGGGAAGTGAAGAGATCATTCCAGGTAGAGGGGAAAAAAAAGCATGTGCAAAGGCTGGAACAAACAGATCGAGAGGGAATGTGGCACACGGTCAAAATGGAGGTGGGGAGGAGACCAGATCTCAGACCCTGTCAACCTAGGAAAATGGGAACTGGTGGAGGATTTTAAAACTTGATAATGACCTAAGATTTGTATTTTTTAAAAGTCTGAGCAGTAATCAAATGTCAGGTGCTTACATGACCTTGTAATAGATCCATTAAGAAAATATAAGACATACAATCCCTTCTTGGGGCGTGTGTGGTCCTTTGGGGGTAAGGTTGAAGTACCCTTAAGAAGCAGCAGTCACCACTTTGAAGGTAACAGTGTGGCCAACTGATGGCCAGGCAGGGAGGGAGGGTCATGGTGGCAGACTTCGGTTCCGTTCCTGCTGGTTGTCAGAAGGCTATAAGGGGATGATGGCTCTCGTACACCCACTTTGGATTTATGAGAGAAGGAATATCTTGACCCAACCGCAAACCTCCCTGTAATACTGCCTGCCTTTCCAGAATGACCAGAGCTCTCGTGGACTCACTGGGGCCCCAGTGGCGCCTGAAGCTGCCCTCTATTCCCCTGGTGCCTGTTTCAGCCCAGAAGAGGTGGGATTTCTCACCTCCGGAATACCAGAAAGAGGTAGCTAAAAGCAAAATCAAAGAAACCACAACTGCAAAGACCACAGGTAAGCTGTGACTTCCTACCCAGAGCGTTACAATCTCCCCATAGCCACCTTCTTTAGAGTAATCCTGTAAAAATCAGCGATGCTTGAGCTATAACAATTATGTAAGAAAACAAGTCTTATTCTCTTAGAGACTGTCCTCTCAGTTCCATCCTGAGAGCGATGAGAAAGCCCACCCACCACTTTACAGATTCAGTGATAGAGAAGGCAAGTTGAATTCTCAGCCTGACATATAGGTATATAGCGTTAGTTTCCTTCTCTTTCCTCTGGCAGCATTGGGGATGGATGATCTAGGATGTTTTTGGTGGCAAGAACAGAAAAACTCAACGTGGTAAAAATAACAAAGAGAATGCATTGGCTCATGGAACTGAAAAGTTCCAAGTTCAGGGTCAGGCAAGGTTTGCTCCAGCAGTTCACTACATTATCAGACTCTGACTCCATTCCTCTGTAGTCTTCTCAGCTCTCTCCTCTGGTGTGTCTACTTTGTCTTGGGACAATCTTCCCTCCCATTAGTAAAGTAGCTGTTAAATAGTTCCTGGCCTTGTGACCCAGAGGAAGAGAAAAGGGTGGGAAAAGGTGGTTGTCTTCTGATAGCTCCCTAAGAAAGAGGGTTTCTTTCCTTTGAATCCCTAGGTCACATGTCTTCTCATTGTATTCTGGCCTGTTTGGTCACAGGCCATTCTCTGAACTAGTCCTTGTGACCAGGGGCTGAGATCTGTGATGAGCTCCACCCTGAGCCATCTGCCCCCAACTTCATACCTGGAGAGGAATGAGAACACCCACATCAGTGAGGCCCTGGAGGTGGAATAAGAGGGAAGATCAAAGCCAGGTAGCCCCAAAACAGGAGATTCTCTGCCTCCACAGTGTGCATTTGGGGATATCATCTTTTAGGCATCCGGCTCACTGGCGCCTTGGGGAAGTAGCTAGGCCCAGCAAGCTAGGTATGGAGGATGGGAGGTACAAAAGGTGTGAGGGCCCAAAGCCTTTGGATGGGTGTTAGCAGACAGCAGGTTTGCTCACCTCCCCAGGAGGGAACGTGTGTGGCCATGGGTAGCACTCAGGGGAACCTGGTATGTGTCCCCCCCACTCTTCTCTGGAATGGAAATGTGGGGTGCTGGCGAACTAGACAGCTTCAGTGCACCCACCACATGTTTCATTCTTTCATAGTCACCGAGCCATGTATTTTCCAGGCTCCATGTCAAGCAGTGTGACACAGAGAGGACAGACAGTCTTGGCCTTCAGGAAGCTCTCGGTCTGGATAAGAGACTGAGACATAAACAGCATTTTTCAAATACAGGAGGAAGGACAAGTGCTTTAGAGCCTTTAGTACTGGGGGAGTTCAAAACAGGAACTAACAGACGTGCGCCTAGGGGGCCGGAGAAGGCTCCTGGAGGAGATGGCATGTTGAACTAGACCTCGAAGTGGGGCATTCTTCAGGTGGGAGGGAGAAGAGGAGGGAGTCTCTGGCAGAAACGGAGAGAGCTAGAGAAGGCAGTGCGTGGTATTGCTGGTGAGAGGTGGGAGTGAGCACGACGGCAGCCTGTGGCGTGTGGCAGAGTGAGGGGCAAGCTGCAGGTGCGTGTATATTGTGGCCCCAACAGGTGACAGGTGTGTCCACTCAGAATGCTTGCGAGAGCAGCAGACAGCAAAGCTGGAAGCGAGGCGGATCTCTGAGTAGAAGGGATGAGTGAGCCGAACTGCGGCAGTGGGGATGAACCAACCCCAGGGAGATGTGTCGGTGCAGGCGACTCTGAGGAGTAGTATTGAGGGGAAGAAACAGAACCAGGTTATGGAAGGATGCTTAGGATTATTTGTTTTTTTTATATGAAATTTAAAAACAGCAAGTGGTATGTGTGTGTGTATATATTTACATATATATAGTATGTATATAATATACATTATATACAATATAAAAATATAATTATATATATACACACATATACATATAAATATACACATATACATATATATAGTTAAGCTACCAAGAAAAAGGGGGGAAGGACACACAGAATTGGGGACCATGGTTTCCTCCAGGGGTGGGTTGCCTGGGGGAGGGGGCCCTCCAGGGCTCCGAAGGCCATGATAAGTGTCTCTCTCTCTCAAGGTGAGGGATGAATTCAAGGATGTTAGCTTTGTTCCTAAAGCCTTGCTTACCCTTGCCATAAATACTCAGGATTTTAAAGATAGTTCTTAAAAAAGAAACCCAGTGATCTGGGAGGCGGGCCTCGAGCGGGAGTCCCGGCTGTGCAGCGAAGGGCCTAAGGGCCTGGCGAGAGCATCCCAGAGCTCACCTGCTGTCTCACCTGCTGTCTCTGTCCGGGAAGAAAGGCAGGGGCAGAGCTGCGTGGGGTGAGGGGAGGAGCAGAGACGAGGGGCAAGGGGGTTCTTCTGCCCTGTTCTGAAAGCCTAGGAGCTACACTCTTTCTTTCTCAGATGCTGACTTGCTTAAATCCTTGCTTACTCTCCTGCTGTAAGTTTATAGGGTGCTCTGCACTTTGTGAGATACTCTCAGGATTTGTCCTAGCCACACGCTAGCCAGTGTGGGGAAGGTGGTGCCCCCCACCTCCACCCCATGGTGCTGCATTGTACAGAGAGACCCAGGTCCCAGAGGCTTAGGTAGGTCACACCGGGTCCCCAGCTCCTGAGCGGCAGCACTGGGGCTCCAACCCGGCCTGCTTTGCACCACGTATCTGTTCTTATGTGCACATCTGTGTGTGTTTCCATCAAGAGTCCCCAACCTCCTCTGACTGAAAACTGGAAGCTGCACGGGGGACTCGGTCCTCGGGGAGGCTGCTTTAGAGCAGGATAGGGGAGACCCGGGCAGGTGCGGGAGGGTCACAGATGCCTGGGAAGAGCCGATGCTGGCGAGGCATCGTGGATCTCAGGCACCCGCTCCATGGCTTTTTCCTCTTCTGAATTTGCATCTAGTGCCTTCTGCTGGGGATGTGGAGAGAGCCAGAGCTCTGAAGGAAGAAGGCAATGAGCTTGTAAAGAAGGGAAACCATAAGAAAGCTATTGAGAAGTACAGTGAAAGCCTCTCATTTAGTGACATGGAGTCTGCCACATACAGCAACAGGTATCTGCACGCAGCCGCTGGACTGGGGCGGGTTCTCCCTTCCTAGGGTTCAGTCAGTACGTCATAGCTCGAAATAGGTGTTCACAGGTGTTTGGTCACCGTGAGGAGGATGTGGCCAGTGGCATTCGCTCTCTTAAACGAACAGAAGCTGAGTCCTGTCAGTCTGGAGACTCAGATTTTCATGAACCATCCAAGTGAGGACAAGCAGCATGCTTGTTATATAGACACGGCCTCAACACCTGCCTGTCTCATGGCCCTCCCCCTGTCCCCAGCCCCACAGCTTCCCAGGACCCTCCTGCTACAAGGACGGGCACAGTCTCAGCACAGTTTCAGAACCCAAGGTGTGGACTCTTGCCTGGCCTGGGAGTAAGAGAGAGGGTCCTCTAGCCTGGAGGCTGTGATCTGTGGCCCAGTGAGCACCCCGCACCATGGGCTGCTGTCCATGGCTCCCGGTTCTTTCCACCCATAGTGGGGGCACCATCCCTTTATTGGATAGTAGTCACGGCTTTGCAACATACTCAGGTGTACTGGTGGTCGGGGTCTTCCCCTTTTAAAGTCAAGAAATCAGAGGCTCGAGCCAGAATGGCTTTACGCCAACTCGCCTGGCCAGTAAATGGTGGAGACAGACCTGGCTCCAATGAGATCTATTAGTTTTCCTCTCAGTACCTTGAAACATTCAAACATTCAGCAAGGGACCAAATCTGATGCACATCTTTTTTTTTTTTTTTTTTTTTTTAAGATTTTATTTATTCATGAGAGACACACAGAGAGAGGCAGAAACATAGGCAGAGGAAGAAGAAGCAGGCTCCATACAAGGAACCCGATGTGGGACTCCATCCCAGGAATCTAGGATCACGCCCTGAGCCAAAGGCAGACACTCAACTGCTGAGCCACCCAGGCGTCTCATGATACACGTCTTTCTTATAAAAGATTTACTAGGGGATCCCTGGGTGGCGCAGCGGTTTGGTGCCTGCCTTTGGCCCAGGGCGCGATCCTGGAGACCCGGGATCGAATCCCACATCGGGCTCCCGGTGCATGGAGCCTGCTTCTCCCTCTGCCTGTGTCTCTGCCTCTCTCTCTCTCTCTGTGACTATCATAAATAAATAAAGATTAAAAAAAATGTTTTAAAAAAAAAAAAAAAAGATTTACTATAAAATGTTATAGATTGTTCCTCCCATACTGCTAACATATACATATTACTCTTTAGTTCAAAAATCTTGGATCTACTATAGTCTTGCTATTCCCTATCCAAAATTTTTGATATAAAATGTGTTCCAGATTTGAGTAAGGTAATACGATCCATACACTGGACTACATAATACTCCCACAGGGTCGGGGGCGGTTGCTAAAGTTCCTTGTTAACCTTTCTGCCGTGAAACATAGGGAACTCCTGTGTTCACATGGGGCAGTGTTAAAGGGGCCTCATGCCTACGCAGGTCAGGTTTTGCTGTGAAATAAGTTAAAAGGAGAATGTTTAGTTTTAAAGCATGGATTTTAGAATTTGGGACGTGGTTTTACTGGCTGATTGGACCACGGGTGCCTCAGTCTGCTGGCCTCACCAGAGGAAAGGCTGCTGCCCATTTGTTCTGTTTCTGCAGCAGCATTTTGACTCCCTTGTCTCTGAGCCCACTGGACTCGTTCACCTCAGATTGCGAGGGACCTCTATTAGCCTATTTTCCTGGGTTTTTAACACATTCAAGACAGTGCTTTGTTTAAATATGGATTTTCATGCAAGTGTGTCTATGCTACCCCATTTTAATTATTAGTGCTATATGAACATCACTGGCTTTTTTTCCAGGTTTGTCCTTCCAGCCAAACCTTAAGATTATTATTATTTTTTTTAACCTTAGGATTATTTTGACCGACTTGGTGGGCATTTGGTTGTGGTTCCATATAACTTATAAATTTAATTTAGAGGCCCAATAACTTGACACAAAACTGAGTTTTCCATCCACTGTGGCTGGAGCTATACTGCATCCCGGATGCTGTTTCAGTGCTCCACCTGGTACATCTGCAGCTCTTGCACCAGGGCTTCGTCTAGGCCTTCCTTCAGTTCTCCCTGTGCAGCTGGTACTTCAGTGGGGCTGTCACTTACGTACCCGGCACCGACTGCTTGCCCTGAAGGAACCCTTAGAAGAGTCTCATTTACTCTGGAATTATTTTATTCTGAGACAGTGGGTTCAGAAAAATGAATTCGTGTGCACACAGCTCAATAACAAATACTTGATCAAGTTGGGACTTAAGCCAGGTCTTTGTGACTCCAAAGCTTGGGTTCCTTCTCACCTATATCATCTCCCAGACTCCTTTGTAATGAACACCATTCAACTGGATACAAAAATCATTGTTTACCAAAAGCCAAGGTGGTTTATTTTGTAGCCCAGAGTCACACACTTTTAACATCTTAAATATAATCTTTAGAAGTATTAATGTAATACTATCACATTTATACTCTGCAGTCCCCACATCGTATGTAATGCATGGTTCCTCTACTTCCCAGAAACTTAGCTAATTCTCTAACTTGCCAGAGCCCATTGGGAGAAAACCAGTTTCCTTAGAATTCTATGTTGAAATTTAAATCAAGGACCACTATTCTAAAACTTAGTAGCTTACGACAGCCATTTTATTTTGCTCATGATTTGTGAGCAGGAATTCAGAAAGGGCAGACCTTACTTAGGATCTCTCAGGAGCAACAAAATAGTAGGTGTGGCTGGAGTCCTCTGAAGCCTTCACTGGCATGTGTGGCCCCAGGGCTAGGGGACGGCACCACTCGGGCCAGCTGGCACATTTTTTCTTTCTGTCCTGGCAGCCTTTTCTCATATGCTGGCTTGAGCTTCCTCACAGCATGGTGGCTCCAGGGTAGGTGGCTTCTCAAATGGCAGCTCAAGGCTTCAAGAACCCAGGCTGTAGCCCCAAGGCCTATGTAACCTAGAATTGGAACTTACAGCACATCCTTTCCTCTCTACTGGTTAGTCACAGAACCTGCCTAAATTAGGACCCCTTCAGTGGGAAGAGTTCCCCAGAATTTGTGCCTGCTTTTAAGTTCGTACATAGCAGTGTTGGGGGGATACTCTGGCTGACTGTGCCAGTGGAGCATACAGCTCCTGATCTCAGGGTCATGGGTTTGGGCCCCACACTAGGTATAGAGATTACTTAGAAAAAGCTCCCCCTTGTATCAATTTTTTTAATTTATAAATTCCACTCAATCATAATGAAACCACTGGAGTTTTCTTTATGATGGTTCCAAAGTTTATTAGGAAAAAAATGTGAATAGCAGCATAAGAATTCAGCATATGATAAAGTGTAGAAAAAAGAGGGATTATCCAATGAATGGTGTTCCATTGACTGGATAGGAGTTAAAAATAAACCTGAGTCTCTACCTTACTCCATCTTTTAAAATAAATTCTAAGCAGATCACAGTTTCAAATGTAGAAAGTAAAACCATTAAGTTCTAGAAGAATGTGTAGGTTAATTATCTCATAGTGGGGAAACTATTAAAATTGCTGTGGGGTAGGGGATAGGGATCAGAGAGGTCGTTAAAGGTAAATTTGATTTCATGAGGTTAGAAAGCCTTATGTAAAGGTACTGAGCTTTGTGCATATTTAAAGCAACTATAGTAAAACAGACCTTTTCTTCCATTATTGACTGAAGTTAAAGGTTGACACCTGGGGTTGGTACAGTTACAGGAAAATAGAAATAGTTATGGATAGAGCCTAAGAGAGCAGCTCTTTTGGAGAGCGTTTTGGCAATAACAGTCAAGATTGTAAATGCACCTATCTGTTGACCCATCCATCCCTCCCAGTAGGCATCTAAGTTTTATGTACAGGGAGGCTCATAGCAGCATCTTACATTTACAAACTGGGAGGAATGAAAAATACATCCGGATAGGGAATTGGTAAGATAAGTTATGGTTCATCCAACTAAGTGAATACGGCTCCCATTGCAAATAGTGAGGTGGAATGGAGTTCCGGAAGGAGCTCCAAGACACCTGTTTTTAGTGGCCGTCTGGGGAGAACACACTGAGGAAGATGTCCATACTTTTTTCCCCATAGATGCAGAACGCTATATGGATGGATGCATGCAACTTTTTTCCCAGGATTATGAAAATTATCACAATATAAGTTGAATTGTACATTGAACACTCATACACGTAAATTCGTTAATGTGGTGTTACATTTGTTCTATCACTGTGTAGCCATTGATTGGTCCATCTTGGTTTGGGCACATTCAGAGTGAGTTGCAGACATCTTTACGTCTTCCCGCTAGCATGTCCACATGCCCATCCTCAGGGTCCAGTTCTGATGTTTCAGGTAGAGGGCTTTTTAATCTATCAGGAGCAAAAGAGCACAGGATGGGAACGTGGAGTAGTCTGAGTAACGGAACCAACCAGTCAGGGTGTGGAGTCCTGCAGGCTGTGCCCCCGTCCAGGCTCCGCCCCACAGCAGCCCTGGTACAGGTGTTCCCCCTGCCCCCACCCCCACCCCCCAGCCAGCCAGCGCCTTCCATCTGTAGAGCAGGGCCAGCATTGCTGCAGGGGTAAGGGAGCTATAGGGGGCCCAGCACAGATCGGGTGCTCAGCGAATCCACAGTCACCCCCACCTTATGGCTGGTGGGCGGCCTTGAAGCCATGACTGAACCCTCCAAATGGTCTTCCCCCATCAGAGCACTCTGCCATCTGGTCCTGAAGCAGTATAAGGAGGCAGTGAAGGATTGCACAGAGGCCCTCAGGCTGGATGGAAAGAACGTGAAGGCGTTCTACAGACGAGCACAAGCCTACAAGGCACTGAAGGTAAACAGCCTGACTGACCGGCACCTGTGGGGACGTCCATGTCTGAAGTGGCACGTCCAGAGCGGAGGCAGGGCAAGGTGGGGGATGCCATGTTCATCTCCTGGGGAGCCCACGTCGCTCAGGGCAGGCCCACGGGTTGAGACCCTCTGCCCCTCAGTTGGGTCTCCGTCTTCACCACCCTCTCTCTCCTCTCAGGACTATAAATCCAGCTTTGAAGACATCAGCAGTCTCCTGCAACTTGAGCCCAGGAACGTCCCTGCCCAGAGGTTGCGGCAGGAAGTTAACCAGAGTTTAAACTAAAATCCCAGCTGTATACACCTGTGCCCAAGTTCTGTCCTCTGTGCCTGCTCCTGGCACCCGGCACGCCCCCGAGTGAGCTCTGAAGCAACTCCAAGCTGATGGCTTCCCAGCCCTTAAGAGGCTTTGCCTGTTCAAATTAAGCTCAGTATAGTTATTAAAAAAAACAAAAAAAACAGATGTTTTATTTTGCTGGAATGTCCCCACTAGAGCTGAAGCCCTATTCCCCACTCCCCCCCCAGACTTTGCTCTGTCCCTGCCCCCAGCATGCAAGCCCCAGCATGCTGCTCCTCCTGCTCTTCTAGTTTCACCAGACCCATCTCCCTGTGCTTCATCTGAGCAAACTGAGCTCGTGGGGTGGGGGGGGTAAGGGAGAAACTAGAACCCAGAGCAGCCTGTCGAGCTGGTTCTCCAGGGCTACCATCCCCACCCTGTCCGTGGCAGAGTTCCCTGTGTTCTGAGAGCTCCAGTGCCTTTTGGCTGGGCCCTCCTTGGGTAGGGACGCAGAATCCTGACCCTTGGACGGCCTTGGCCGTGGCTCCATGCTGCTGCCTCCTGCGTGGAGGTGCCTAACCGGTGTTAAGCGTCCAGAGGTGTGGCCGCTCCCGAAGGTGGGATGGAGAGAGGCCTTGAAGTCTGTGTCCTTCCAGTCTGGGCAGGGACTTACTTTTGACCTCAGCAGTGGTTCCCTCCACGCTTCTTGGTTCTTTGTAACGTGAAGTTAATTTGAACAAAACTGACTTTGTTGAACTGTGTTATTTAAAGCTATTGTATTAAACATCTTTCTGGTACATAAAGATTTGCTGTACTTAATTTAACGTTTGTTTTTTCAGCTTTGGGTTTGGAACTTAGCGGTAATAAAAAGCTGCTGCTTATTGAGCATTTATGCACTCGTTGAACAGACTTCCTGGAATGTCTGCATGGGTCAGGCTCTGTCTAGGGAAATCACAGTAACCAGACATGGTCCTTCCTCTCAGAGGGCTGAGGCTCTGGTGGGCAGTGGAGAAGGTGATCGGATAGTCCCAGGAACAAGATGCAGCCTGCTTAAGCATCAGAGTGCTTTCCCTGCCCCGTGTGGGGTGGGATGCTTGGAGGAGAAGGGGTCCCTGAGGACATTGGCTTGCATGGAATTCCAATGTGGGAGTTAGACTGGTGAAGAAGGCGGAAGGCAATCCAAGCAGCCACAACAGCTGTTTGTAAAGCTAGGAGGAGGGGGCGAGGACCTGGACCAGAAAGTGCTGCTCAAGTTCATAAGACATGGCAAGGAGGGTGGACAGCACTTTAGGATTTGACCAGAATTAAGGGCTGCCACCCTTTCCTGGGCTGTGTCCCAGTTAAACTGTTCTCCCCTTAATGGAGCAGCAAGCAATTTGAGGACTCTCCGAGCAGAGGGATTTCATTGTCCCTTTGCTCCCCGTCACCGAGTACTGAG
The DNA here is from genome assembly GCF_018345385.1 of Vulpes lagopus. Classification (NCBI taxonomy): domain Eukaryota; kingdom Metazoa; phylum Chordata; class Mammalia; order Carnivora; family Canidae; genus Vulpes; species Vulpes lagopus. Next base: position 15,435,120 of record NC_054841.1, read on the forward strand.
CGCCATTCAGCTGTTAGCACACTGCTTCTGACCTCGGAGGGATGCATCTCTGCACTGTGAGCAACCACCGACCTCCGAGCCAAGCAGATTTTAGGGTGCACAGGCAGACCCATGTGTATGGCCTAGGGACCAAAGTGGGGAGCTGTACCCCTTTTATCACCCCCCCCTTAGACATGACTCTTACCTGATTTAAGTTCAGTGGTGACGTCCATTCACGATTGAATGACTCTTTTCAAGGTCTAGAAGGCAAGCATCTTGATTTACTAATGAAAACATAGAAGGTAAAATCATGACCTGGGAAGAAGGTATCCTAAAGTTGTTCTATGTGGATTCCTTTATAATTACATCACACAATCCCTCAATCAGCCATCCCAGAGCCTAGAAGCAGTTGCTGTTCTGGGGTGTATACCTGCACCGCTGGTACTCAAGCCACGTGTCCAGAAACCTCCATGTGCCTCAGATGTGGGCACCTATAGGCTTTAGTTCCTTCTCTGGGTGCTGGGTGATGACCGCCAGTGAGTGACGCTCTGCACCACTGCTGGGTGGGTGGGGTCTGCTCCCATCCTGGCCGTCCCACTCTGGTGTACACACCTTCTATAGCCTTTACTCTTTGGGTTGCTCTTCCTTCCAGGCAAACCCTCCACCAAGTCAAGCCCACCCTTTGCTCTGCCCCACCTCCCTCAGACACAAGAAGGCCTCCTGGGAGACAAGACAGTTTGCAGCACTTTTAATACACAAAGGAAAAGGTGATAGGCTGGCGGGGTGACCAGCCTTCCTTCCACATACAGAGCTCAAGTCCAGATAGAGCCCAATTGGAAAATAAGTTATGGTTCACAGGGACGGAGAGCCAAGCTTGGCAGGAAACGCCATTCTCTTGTCAGCCAAGGAAGGGTGGATTCCATTTTCTGGAGACGAAAGGATAGGCGTAAATGTTTCTAACATCTAGCAGATACCGGCCTTCAGCTAAGAAGGTAGAGTGGGCTAAGCCAGGCCTTCCGGCAAGGGGAGTAAAGCCAGGCAGTGCCCAGGGACAGCCCAGCCTATTCCCAGGGGGGCCAGGCAGGGCCACCGGCAAGAGAACACCTGCGCTTGGCACGGTGGTCAACATTCATTCTAATCACACAGTCTGTCCTGCCCTTGATCCTTACAGCTTCCCCCAGACTCCTTGATGCCTCAGAGAAAGCCAGCGACACACGATTCTGTGGTTCTCAACGGGTTTCTGACTATCAGCCCCTAACTGGTTCTTTCCAGCTCCTCTTGGGCTCCACTGCTTCTGTCTCCGTCTGGCCGACCCCAGCCACCCACCTGGTTTCAGAGCACATTCACTTTCGCCAGCTCTGTGGCCTGGTGTGCCTGCAGCACTGCCAAAGCCTCCTCCACCTGTGGGACGCGAGTGTTGGAGGCGGGTTAGGGCAGCTGCCCAGCAGGGTCCCAGCAGAGCCCTAGCCTCCCGCTGCCTAAGCCTGCTAGGTGCTAGAAGTCCCCTCCCTCCATAGCGTTGCTGCTTGCCAGCGCCCCTGACAGAAACCCCACGGCCACCTTCTCAAGACTGATGTATGCTGCTGGACAGCTGGGAGCATCTCAACCCGATACTCAGAACTCAGCTCCTTGAACCCAACTCTCGTGCATGGAGCTGCAGAGAGGGAATCTGGAAGGGCTGAAACAGCCAAGGCCTTCTCCCACTCAAAGACCCAGCAAGTACTAGCCAGCATTCGCCAAAAGGTAAACGTCCAAGCCACAGTGCACTGGCTCATCTAGGAGAGGTCCTGGTGACGAGCCCTCCTGGCCTCGCAGGGCGCCCTGCCACCCAGGCCCCAGCCCACCTTGGCATTGAGGGACTCTGGGGACTCCAGCATGAGCAGAAGCTCCGAGTTGTCGATCTCTAGCAGCATGCCTGTGATCTTGCCGGCCAGCTGGGTGTGGGTGTTGTAGATCAGGGGGTACAGACGCTCACCTGTACGGAACACCTGGCCGATATCCCAGCAGCCCGGGGTGGGGGTGGGGGTTACTGTGGAAAGGAGGGCTGAGGCATCTGGGGGTCGTCCCAGAACTGCTCCTTCTAGGCTGTGTCCCTTGGCCTCACTGAGAACCTCTTTCCTGTTAAGTACCCGAGCAAATCCTGCTTCGGAGCTAATCTGAAGAATCAAATTTGATGTTCTACATGAAGTAACGTATACAGAGTCTGACACAAACTCGGTGTTCAAAGACAACTCTTGTTCATTTTGCAAGAAATAGTTCCACCATACACTCTGAGATTCTAACCAAGACAGGCTAATGCTGAACTAGACTTTTTTGGGGCCGGAGGCAGGGGAGCCACATATGTAAGACAAATTCACCTACCCCCATCAGGCACTTCTAGTGACAGGGTCTAGCATGGGTGGTCAGCCCACTTCGGCAATGTAAGGAGGGTTTAGCCAGGCTGGGGGGCTGGGGTGGCTTGAGTGGGAGGGGTTTTCCCAAAAAAAGTGAAGAGGTTTACAGGGAACTGCTAACAGAGCCTTCTGCCTCCATTAAGCCCATGCAGAATTTCCTGGGAAGTGGCAAGACCCCAAATGAGCTGAGGAAACAGGGTGGTGGCAATAAGGGGCCTTCAGAGAGGTTCTGGAAATCTTGGCGGCCACGAAGGAAGGAACCTGCCAACCAGGAGCAAACCTGTTCATTCACTGGACAGTTAGTGGCATCCTTTGGCAGGGCCTGCCATAGACACTGGGCTCAGGGTGAATGACAGGAAACTCGCAGCCCAGCGGGGAGTATGTATTTGCCCACGGCACATTTATTTCTTGCCTCCTCCCTGCAGTGGGCACTGGGAGGTGGACCCCATGGGGTGACAGCCTCTTCCTGTTCAGGAGAGGTGAGGATCTGCAACACCCAGCGGCAGAACCCAAGACCACATCCCCTTGCTCCCAGCCCCAGATCTCCCCACAGCTGAGATCTCTCAAGCCTGTCAGGGGCTCTGAACAGCTCTGCTGTCCTGACCAGTGTTTTAACACAAGAGAGGGAGGGAGGCCGAGAGAGCAGAGGCGACCCGAGCAAGGTCACCCACCAGGTTGGTCAGCGGCAAAGCTGGACCTTGTCTGCCGGGCTGATCTCCACCCAGACTTTTACCCACCGGGCTGGCCAACTCTCAGCACCCCACTTCTGGCTCCAAAGTAGGGGGACCAGCCACTCACCAATCATCTGCTTTTGCTCGTGCAGCGGTGCAGCAGCCAGCATGGACGCGGTCAGGGGCTCCTGTCCCAGGATGCGCACGGCAGGCTCCTGGACCTGCACATGGGGCCGGGGACACATCCCTTAGCCACCAGACAGGCAGGGCCCCAAAACACTTACCCTGTCAGGTGAGCATAGGACCCCCAGAAGGCTCTGGAAGAGGAGGGCAGGGGGCAAAGTATGGACAATCGGGTGGGATCACATCCCTAGCGGGGGTACAGTGGGCCAGACACGCTCTAATTCAGATGCCTTCTGTGGTGCCAGGAACCTATAAAAAGGCCCCTGCCTGAACGTTGCCAAATGAAAGTCACACGTTACTCTTCACTTTGTGCCAAGTACTGCACTTTTTATCATGTAGCTTTATGGCCACATCCCCAGCATACCTCTGACCTTTCCACATTATGGTAACTTTAAAAGCATTTGGCTGCTTAAAGACTTCTCCTGTTCCTTTCTGCAAAGAAGAGTTTGAAGTATACACACTGAAATTCTAGACAGGATATAATGATGCCAAGTTTGAGACTTGGACAGGGGGAGGGGTGATAAATACATAGCTTTTTAACTTAATTACAGTAGATATTTTCAATTTTATAGATTAATCATATCCCTTAAATATTTAGCATATTTCTAGAATATTTTTCCTTGCTGCTCACTGCCGAATACTAAAAAAAGAAAAAGAAAAAAAAATCCAGATTAATTTTGATAATAACCCAGGCAGAGCAAATCAATAATTAATAAACCAAATGTGATCTTGGCCCTTAGCCTCCTTCTGTTAGTAAGGGTGATTGTTTCTTGATTGTACACGTCAGTAAGTGAAACTTCACAGATCAAGAAAAGAAAAAACAAGGTCCCAGAGAGGGCCAATGCCGTAGCCACAATTCTGAGCCAAGCCCCCCGGAGCCCAGACTAGAGGGCAGTCAGGCCGGCCTTACCCCATGGTTGTGTGTCGCTGAGGGATATCTGTGTGTCAGGAGAGGCCCACCTGGTGTAGAATATCCCACCCCGCTGGCTCCGGTGGTCTGGGTACCAATGTTGGCTGTAAGAGATAAGCAGGGGAGTTGGGGCCTGACAGCGATCTAAAGCCACAAAGCCTAAAGATGAGCGTTCACATGGAATCCCAGCGCCAGCTGTGAGACTGGCACACAGATGTACAAACATCTGCCAAATGAAGAGGTGTGTGCCTTACGGCCCAAATCTACCACCTTGTTCACGGCTGCTACAGTGCTTGCTAAGGTTCTAAGCTGAGGCTAAGCCCTGGCATGTGAGATCTCATACATCTGCACGACAAGATGGGAGCACTCTTTGCATCCCTAAAGAAGAGGTGATCACCCTACGACCCAGCAATTGCACTGCTGGGGATTTACCCCAAAGATACAGATGCAGTGAAACGCCGGGACACCTGCACCCCGACGTTTCTAGCAGCAATGTCCACAATAGCCAAACTGTGGAAGGAGCCTCGGTGTCCATCAAAAGATGAAATGGATAAAGAAGATGTGGTCTATGTATACAATGGAATATTACTCAGCCATTAGAAACGACGAATACCCACCATTTGCTTCAACGTGGAGGCACCTGGAGGGTATTGTGCTGAGTGAAATAAGTCAATCGGAGAAGGACAAACATTATATGGTCTCATTCATTTGGGGAATATAAAAATTAGTGAAAGAGAATAAAGGGAAAGGAGAGAAAATGAACGAAAATTATCAGTGAGGGTGACAAAACAGGAGAGACTCCTAACTCTGGGAAATGAACAAGGGGTAGTGGAAGGGAAAGTGGGTGGGGGGTTGGGGTGACTGGGTGATGGGCACTGAGTGTTATGCTATATGTTGGCAAATTGAACCCCAATAAATAAAAATAAAAATAAATTTGAAAAAAAAATTTTAAAAAAAGAAGAGGTGATCAGATCCAGTAGTTAGCAAGGCCACAGAGCGAGCTGGCCACAGGAACTGGGTCGGTGGGACTCTAGGGTCCGCACACTAACTGCTATGCCATGCAGCCTCCAAAGTCAGCTCTGCTTTCCAAGAGGGCAAAGGACAAGGTCACGGTGGAGGCCAGTCCTGACCCTCCCCCAGCCCCCGCCTGTGCCAACCCAGCACCAAGCCCCTGCCCCACCCTCCTCACACACCCATTCCTCTTGGCCCCACCCACACTCACCTACTCTTTGGGTGTGGGGCACCGGGGGTGGCACCTGGGTAGAGGCCTGCCTGACACTGCTGACCTGGGCCGGGGGGCGCCGCGACATGGCTGGTGGCCGGACCACTGAGGCAGCTGGAGTGTAGGTGGCTTGTGGCACAGAGAACATGGAGAGAAAGGTTGGCGGGGCAGGGCGATCCGAGTGGCACACTGCACCCTGAAGGTTCCAGGGGGAGACAGGGAATGGCGAGGGGGATCTCGAACATTCTCAGCAAAAAGATGAGTGCGTTCACCTAGTCAGGCAACCCAGACTCCAGGGAAGGGGAACGTGTGGAAATCTACAGTTACAAAGCCAACTTGTTTCCACCCAGAGCCCCAGGAGGCACAGGTGCCAAGATCACACCCCTAGGCCCCCGGGACACTTCAAGTCAGGGCGAGCTCCGCTCCTGGAGGGGGCGTCCATCAGCAAGCGGGCCACAGGGGAGCCTCCTGACGGTCACAGAGCAGACAAGCCTTGGGAGCCAACCTGGAGAACGGCGACCCGCGCGAGCCTTTTGCCAGTTTGGCACTGCTTGGTGCTTTCTATACGCCTCATTCAGAAGAGGAAACTGGAGGTGAAGTGACCCCCCCCCCCCCCCGAGTTAAGACCCGGGAAGCAGCAGAGCCAGGCTCGCCCCCAAAGCCTGTGTTCGCAGCCCCAGGCTGCACTGCCCCAGGAGCCCGCCCACCTGCCACCTGCCAGGCTGAGGATTGGGCGGGGGAGCACTCACAGGAGGGTCTCGGAGGTGGGGCCGTCCACCTGGGGGTGGGCTGCATGGGGAGGCCGGAGGCATAGTACGCAGCCTGGGCCGGAGGCTGTGAGGGAGAAGGCCAGCTGCTGGGGTCCGCAGCAGGTGAGAAAGCCACCCCCTCCCGGACTCCCCTGCCGGAATTCCACTGCCCCCTCTAGGGACCAGTGTGAGGCCCCACGAGCTGGGATGAAGCCCCCACTGCCCAGCTCAGGCTGTCTGTCCGTCAGCCCTGAACCCTCCAGGGTCTCAGGTTCAATCCTTGCCCCTCAGTGGAGCCAGCAGCCCGAGAGTGGCATCAAATGGGCACACGCCTGCTCGGACCTGTGCCAGCCAAAGCTCCTGCTAAAGGGAGCAGGTGCATCCATCCCAGCAGCGGCCCAGGGCCGACACCTTTCTACTTCCTCCAAGTCCTGGGAGCTCCCTTCCCAAGCTGTGCTCCTCAGAACATGACCCCCGGCAGAGGCTGGCGGGCAGCCCACAAGCCAGGGCCCTGCAAGCTGCGGAAATGCCACTCGCTCTCCGCTGGTTTGGGGAAGTCGTCATGCATCCCGGCATGCTAGGCCGGAACGGGGTGTGCAGGAGGTGCACGACAGCATCGAAAGCCAGGCTCGGGCAGCCCGGGGGCTCAGCGGTTTAGCGCCGCCTTCAGCCCAGGGCCTGATCCTAGAGACCCAGGATCGAGTCCCACGTCGGGCTCCCTGCATGGAGCCTGCTTCTCCCTCTGCCTGTGTCTCTGCCTCTCTCTCTCTCTGTCTGTCTCTCATGACTAAATAAATAAAATCTCAAAAAAAAAAAAAAAAAAGCTAGGCTCCTTTCATTTAATGCATCATTTCTTCAAATTCATTTGACCAGAGAGAGTTGTTTTTTTTTTTTTTTTTTTTTTTAGCATAACACAAATCTCTCCCTAGTGAGGAAGGGCTGTTTGACAGCCACACTCTTACCCCTCCTTTTACAGCTGGGGTTAAAATAGCCTGCCTGTTGAGGTGCCTGGGTGGCTCAGTGGTTGAGCATCTACCTTCGGCTCAGGTTGTGATCCCAGGGTCCTGGGATCAAGCCCTACATCAGGCTCCCCTCGGGGAGCCTGCTTCTCCCTCTGCCTGTGTCTCTGCCTCTTTCTCTGTGTCTCTCATGAATAAGTAAAATCTTAAAAAATAAAAACAAAAAAATATTTTTAAAGGCGGCCTGTCAAGTATCCAGCAGAAACACGCCGAGAACCCACATCTCCCCGTGAAGCTGTCCTCCCGCTCTGCCTGGCTATCAGGGAAGGAGTGTGGGAGGGTGCAGGCAGGTCATCACCTGGGGCACAGAGGGCAAAAAGTAGCTGGTGGGCTGGTGGAAGGAGCCCAAGAGGGGGCCGCCCAGGGCCCGCACAGTAGAGAGGCGCTGCATGTACTGGTTGGTCAAGATGGCCTTCCGCTCCTCTTTGCGCTGGGCCAGTGCCACGTACAGAGGCTTGGTGCCCAAAATGCGCCCATTCATCTCTGTCACGGCCTTTGTCGCCTCTTCTGGAGAGGAAAAACACACAAAGCCAAACCCCTTGCTGTGGCCACCCTCTGTCATCACCTAAAAGCAAGACAAGACAAGGGCTGCTGGGGGTAGGGAAGGAAGACTCCTGGGTGCTGTGCTCCCCATCTCTCCCTCCTGCCCCCCTTCTGGGGGCCCAGCCTGGCACTGAGCAGGTCCAGGAGAAACCACCCACACCCAACATTGACTGAGGCCCACTGCATGCCAGATATGCCTTCTCACTTCATAGGTACCACCATCTGAACTGGGGCAGGGGGCACGCTCCATTCCCACTTCACAGGCATCAGAAGTGGGGCTCAGCCAAGAGTGACTTGGCTGAGACCAGGCTACTAGCTAAGCGGGGGCTGCTCCCTGTTCAAAAAGACATTCCCCAGAGTCCGTGGGAACAGCTGCATTTCAGGATTTTTATCTGTACATTTTCTTTCTTAAATGATTTTCCTAAGCTGTGATGGAAAGCTGCTTTAAATAGAATCGGCCTTCATCACACAGGCTATGATGAAGTAAGGGGACAGTTTCAGGATGGTTAAAGATCTAAGAACACGGCAGGGTTCTTTAGCCAGAACCATAATCTTAAACACTTCATTTGAGGTCGCTGTAATGAAAATTTGCATTTTGACTACTCTCTTTTTTAAACCACCCATACGATTCTTTGGCTCATTTGAGAATTAGAGAAAAAAAAATGTTCCTAAGGATTTGTTTCCTAGAGATTCCAATTAAAAGGTAGATTTGTGTGGAATATAAAAAGGATTTAATTTATATTTTTGGTGCCTATCAATTTAGTCTATCAATTTTCTCTGTGGTAGAAATAAAAATCCTTATTACAACTAAAAAAAAAATAAAGTGACTTGTCCAGAGTCACCCAGCCTGTGGACACACATCAGCCAGGATTCAAACCCAATGCAGTGTTCTGGAAAACATCCACTGCCTCTACAAGGCACTGAGCCAAGCTCTTTAGGAGTCTGGGCAAGAGGTTCTTAGCTTTGTAATTTAAATAACCTTTTTTATTTTGGAATAACTTTAGATGTATAGAAAAGTTGCAAAAAATAATATGGAGTGACTGTCAGCCAGCTCATCCCAATGTGAACAAGGTGTATGTGTCAAAACTACGATGTTTCCATTGGGACAATACTATTAATTATTAGCCACAAAACCATTAACTGAGCTGCAGGTCTCATTCAGCTTTCACTAGTTTTTCTAATATTATTTTTCTCTTCCAGGATTCAATCCACATTGCATTTATGGTTCGTAATCTTTTTTGGGGTCAAGACACTGGCCTGGCTCACACATTTGGATTTGAACTGACATACTTTTTAAATCTGCTCTAGTAAGAGCTTATGTTCTGGGGTGTCTGGGTGGCTCAGTGGGTTAAGCATCTTCCTTCAGCTTAGGTCATGATCCCAGAGTCCTGGGATCAAGTCCTGCATTGGGCTCCCTGCTCAGTGGGGAGCCTGCTTCTCCTCCTTCTGCCTGCTGTTCTACCTACCCATGTTCTCTCATTCTGTCAAATAAAATCTTTAAAAAAAAAAAAAAAAAAGAACTCATGTTCTACATCACTGATTTTCAAACTGCACTTTGCTACCCATTCACAAGGGGGCCTAAGAGTTCACAGATCCCCTCAAGGCCAGTGGATAGAAGTCAGGGGGTCTGTGAATTCAGATGGGAAAAAACAATGGCCTCTTTGTAGTCACAATAGAAGGGACTGCTGATGTGAAAACAGACGACAAAAATAGGGGAGTCTTGCCTGTGCTTGCGATTTTGTCAGAAGAAAATATTTTCCTATCACGTTAATTACTGCTGCCCTCAAAATATCATTTATGCTAATTGCTACGTCCCTAGATCGTATAGCTGGATACAATAATGAAGCACCTACTGCTGTCACCTAAGTATTTTGATAATTATGTTTCCACATAGTTGTTTTTCTGTAATCCTCTGAATTTTCTTTTATGAGTTGAAAAATATTCTCGGAAGAAATCTATAGGCTTTCATCAGCCCAATTTTCTTGGCACAAAAGTATTGTCTGAACAAGTTAATGAGAACTTCTGTTAGGTAGTAAATAATGATAAAATACATTTATGCAGCTTACTATGAATGTGATAGCATTATTAGCATTTTCTATGCCTTAACTTGCTTTCATAATCACTGTATTTTATATACAAAAAAAAAAGGCAAAATCATATAAATATGTAAGCTTACATAAAATCTGCATTTTATACCCTAATTGATCAATTAACAAGACAGTAACACAACTCTGAGTGACCCAGCTTTTTACAATTCCCTTCACTCAAGGGGTCCTCAAGGAGGTTGGTGAATCGCCAGAAACCAGACACAATGTGTAAATAATAAGATCACTATTTCACAACCTATTGTGGGCAGGTGCTATACATGCAGGCTTTTTGGTGCTCAGGATACCTCTACGGTAGGGAATGTTGCTCCCATTTTACAGATGGGTAAAGAGAATCCAAAAGGCAAAGTCACTTCCCTCAGATTCTATAGCAAGTTAATGTAGGACTAGGACCTAGTTCTAACTAGTTTCAACATCCCAGTTTTCAACCACAATACTACATAAAATACAGATTTGCTGGGAAAGAGGGCCCACAGCTTTTTTTATGATGCTTAAGCAAATTTACTGAGGTTTATTTACATGTCCTATAGCTCCATCGCAATTTTTTTCAAAGGTCCTTAATTCAAAAATTGTTAGAGCCTTTTCCCTCAACACCAGGCTTCTTGAAGGACATTTAAAACTGGATTCAGGGGTATCCCTGGGTGGCGCAGCGGTTTGGCGCCTGCCTTTGGCCCAGGGCGCGATCCTGGAGACCCGGGATCAAGTCCCACGTTGGGCTCCCGGTGCATGGAGCCTGCTTCTCCCTCTGCCTGTGTCTCTGCCTCTCTCTCTATCTCTCTGTGACTATCATAAATAAATAAAAAAATTTAAAAAAAAATAAAAATAAAACTGGATTCAGGGATGCCTGGGTGGCTCAGCGGTTATGTGTCTGCCTTTAGCTCAGGGCATGATCCTGGGGTCCCGAGATTGAGTCCCACATCGGGCTCCCTGCATGGAGCCTGCTCCTCCCTCTGCCTGTGTCTCTGCCTCTCTGTATGTGCCTCTCATGAATAAATAAAATCTCAAAAAAAAAAAAAAAAGCTAGGCTCCTTTCATTTAATGCATCATTTCTTCAAATTCATTTGACCAGAGAGAGTTGTTGTTTTTTTTTTTTTTTTTAGCATAACACAAATCTCTCCCTAGTGAGGAAGGGCTGTTTGACAGCCACACTCTTACCCCTCCTTTTACAGCTGGGGTTAAAATAGCCTGCCTGTTGAGGTGCCTGGGTGGCTCAGTGGTTGAGCATCTACCTTCGGCTCAGGTTGTGATCCCAGGGTCCTGGGATCAAGTCCTACATCAGGCTCCCCTCGGGGAGCCTGCTTCTCCCTCTGCCTGTGTCTCTGCCTCTTTCTCTGTGTCTCTCATGAATAAGTAAAATCTTAAAAAATAAAAACAAAAAAAAAAATTTTAAAGGCGGCCTGTCAAGTTTCCAGCAGAAACACGCCAAGAACCCACATCTCCCCGTGAAGCTGTCCTCCCGCTCTGCCTGGCTATCAGGGAAGGAGTGTGGGAGGGTGCAGGCAGGTCATCACCTGGGGCACAGAGGGCAAAAAGTAGCTGGTGGGCTGGTGGAAGGAGCCCAAGAGGGGGCCGCCCAGGGCCCGCACAGTAGAGAGGCGCTGCATGTACTGGTTGGTCAAGATGGCCTTCCGCTCCTCTTTGCGCTGGGCCAGTGCCACGTACAGAGGCTTGGTGCCCAAAATGCGCCCATTCATCTCTGTCACGGCCTTTGTCGCCTCTTCTGGAGAGGAAAAACACACAAAGCCAAACCCCTTGCTGTGGCCACCCTCTGTCATCACCTAAAAGCAAGACAAGACAAGGGCTGCTGGGGGTAGGGAAGGAAGACTCCTGGGTGCTGTGCTCCCCATCTCTCCCTCCTGCCCCCCTTCTGGGGGCCCAGCCTGGCACTGAGCAGGTCCAGGAGAAACCACCCACACCCAACATTGACTGAGGCCCACTGCATGCCAGATATGCCTTCTCACTTCATAGGTACCACCATCTGAACTGGGGCAGGGGGCACGCTCCATTCCCACTTCACAGGCATCAGAAGTGGGGCTCAGCCAAGAGTGACTTGGCTGAGACCAGGCTACTAGCTAAGCGGGGGCTGCTCCCTGTTCAAAAAGACATTCCCCAGAGTCCGTGGGAACAGCTGCATTTCAGGATTTTTATCTGTACATTTTCTTTCTTAAATGATTTTCCTAAGCTGTGATGGAAAGCTGCTTTAAATAGAATCGGCCTTCATCACACAGGCTATGATGAAGTAAGGGGACAGTTTCAGGATGGTTAAAGATCTAAGAACACGGCAGGGTTCTTTAGCCAGAACCATAATCTTAAACACTTCATTTGAGGTCGCTGTAATGAAAATTTGCATTTTGACTACTCTCTTTTTTAAACCACCCATACGATTCTTTGGCTCATTTGAGAATTAGAGAAAAAAAAATGTTCCTAAGGATTTGTTTCCTAGAGATTCCAATTAAAAGGTAGATTTGTGTGGAATATAAAAAGGATTTAATTTATATTTTTGGTGCCTATCAATTTAGTCTATCAATTTTCTCTGTGGTAGAAATAAAAATCCTTATTACAACTAAAAAAAAAATAAAGTGACTTGTCCAGAGTCACCCAGCCTGTGGACACACATCAGCCAGGATTCAAACCCAATGCAGTGTTCTGGAAAACATCCACTGCCTCTACAAGGCACTGAGCCAAGCTCTTTAGGAGTCTGGGCAAGAGGTTCTTAGCTTTGTAATTTAAATAACCTTTTTTATTTTGGAATAACTTTAGATGTATAGAAAAGTTGCAAAAAATAATATGGAGTGACTGTCAGCCAGCTCATCCCAATGTGAACAAGGTGTATGTGTCAAAACTACGATGTTTCCATTGGGACAATACTATTAATTATTAGCCACAAAACCATTAACTGAGCTGCAGGTCTCATTCAGCTTTCACTAGTTTTTCTAATATTATTTTTCTCTTCCAGGATTCAATCCACATTGCATTTATGGTTCGTAATCTTTTTTGGGGTCAAGACACTGGCCTGGCTCACACATTTGGATTTGAACTGACATACTTTTTAAATCTGCTCTAGTAAGAGCTTATGTTCTGGGGTGTCTGGGTGGCTCAGTGGGTTAAGCATCTTCCTTCAGCTTAGGTCATGATCCCAGAGTCCTGGGATCAAGTCCTGCATTGGGCTCCCTGCTCAGTGGGGAGCCTGCTTCTCCTCATTCTGCCTGCTGTTCCACCTACCCATGTTCTCTCATTCTGTCAAATAAAATCTTTAAAAAAAAAAAAAAAAAAAACTCATGTTCTACACCACTGATTTTCAAACTGCACTTTGCTACCCATTCACAAGGGGGCCTAAGAGTTCACAGATCCCCTCAAGGAGGCCAGTGGATAGAAGTCAGGGGGTCTGTGAATTCAGATGGGAAAAAACAATGGCCTCTTTGTAGTCACAATAGAAGGGACTGCTGATGTGAAAACAGACGACAAAAATAGGGGAGTCTTGCCTGTGCTTGCGATTTTGTCAGAAGAAAATATTTTCCTATCACGTTAATTACTGCTGCCCTCAAAATATCATTTATGCTAATTGCTACGTCCCTAGATCGTATAGCTGGATACAATAATGAAGCACCTACTGCTGTCACCTAAGTATTTTGATAATTATGTTTCCACATAGTTGTTTTTCTGTAATCCTCTGAATTTTCTTTTATGAGTTGAAAAATATTCTCGGAAGAAATCTATAGGCTTTCATCAGCCCAATTTTCTTGGCACAAATGTATTGTCTGAACAAGTTAATGAGAACTTCTGTTAGGTAGTAAATAATGATAAAATACATTTATGCAGCTTACTATGAATGTGATAGCATTATTAGCATTTTCTATGCCTTAACTTGCTTTCATAATCACTGTATTTTATATACAAGCAAAATCATATAAATATGTAAGCTTACATAAAATCTGCATTTTATACCCTAATTGATCAATTAACAAGACAGTAACACAACTCTGAGTGACCCAGCTTTTTACAATTCCCTTCACTCAAGGGGTCCTCAAGGAGGTTGGTGAATCGCCAGAAACCAGACACAATGTGTAAATAATAAGATCACTATTTCACAACCTATTGTGGGCAGGTGCTATACATGCAGGCTTTTTGGTGCTCAGGATACCTCTACGGTAGGGAATGTTGCTCCCATTTTACAGATGGGTAAAGAGAATCCAAAAGGCAAAGTCACTTCCCTCAGATTCTATAGCAAGTTAATGTAGGACTAGGACCTAGTTCTAACTAGTTTCAACATCCCAGTTTTCAACCACAATACTACATAAAATACAGATTTGCTGGGAAAGAGGGCCCACAGCTTTTTTTTATGATGCTTAAGCAAATTTACTGAGGTTTATTTACATGTCCTATAGCTCCATCGCAATTTTTTTCAAAGGTCTCTAATTCAAAAATTGTTAGAGCCTTTTCCCTCAACACCAGGCTTCTTGAAGGACATTTAAAACTGGATTCAGGGGTATCCCTGGGTGGCGCAGCGGTTTGGCGCCTGCCTTTGGCCCAGGGCGCGATCCTGGAGACCCGGGATCAAGTCCCACGTTGGGCTCCCGGTGCATGGAGCCTGCTTCTCCCTCTGCCTGTGTCTCTGCCTCTCTCTCTATCTCTCTGTGACTATCATAAATAAATAAAAAAATTTAAAAAAAAATAAAAATAAAACTGGATTCAGGGATGCCTGGGTGGCTCAGCGGTTATGTGTCTGCCTTTAGCTCAGGGCATGATCCTGGGGTCCCGAGATTGAGTCCCACATCGGGCTCCCTGCATGGAGCCTGCTCCTCCCTCTGCCTGTGTCTCTGCCTCTCTGTATGTGCCTCTCATGAATAAATAAATCTTAAAAAAAAAAAAAGCAAAAAAACCCAAAGTGGATTCAAGGGACACCTGGGTGGCTCAGTGGTTGAGCATCAGCCTTCAGCTCAGGGTGTGATCCTAGGGTCCCAGAATCAAGTCCCACATCAGGCTCCCTGCATGGAGCCTGCTTCTCCTCACTCTGCCTATGTCTCTGCCTCTCTCTGTGTGTCTCTTGTGAATAAATAAGTTTAAGAAAAAAAACTGGATTCAAGGGTACCTGGGTGGCTCAGTTGGTTAAGCGTCTGCCTTCAGCTTAGGTCATGATCCCAGAGTCCTGGGATCAAGCTCCGAGTCATTGGGCTCCCTACCCTGTGGGGAGCCTACTTCTCCCTCCGCCTGCCCTTCTCTCTGCCTGTCTCTCCCACTGCTTGTGATCTCCCTGCCAAATAAAATCTTTAAAAAAAATTTAAAAATAAAAAACATAAAATTGGATTAATAGGCAAAAGAACTTCTAGACCACTTCCCAAGAGCAACCATCACATCACATCACATGTGCTGGTCTCCAGCCCTACCACTCACACTGATGTCTTTGAAAACTTCCTCATTCCTACCTGCAGCTTCCTACCTGCTCACTGCTAAGCCATGAGGGAAAAGGCTCTAACAATTTTTGAATTAAGGACCTTTGAAAAAATTGCGATGGAGCTATAGGACATGTAAATAAACCTCAGTAAATTTGCTTAAGCATCATAAAAAAGCTGTGGGCCCTCTTTCCTAGCAGTGCTTCTGCCATTGCCACTTCTTACAGGAAGCCCTCCTTCCTGTTCTCCTGAGCTACCGCAGCTCTGCCTCCAATACTCCCACTACACTACACAAACACCTAACAATAAACTGGAGTTGGTGATGCATCAGACTTCTCCGCTTGACTATAAGCTACTCAAAGGCAAGAACCACATCTAACTGGTTGTTCTACGCTTCCCAGAGGGCCTGGTAGGGCAGAAGGTACTTAAGCATGGCATGAGTGAACACAGGGTGATCTGAAAATCACCTGAGGAGCTTTTAAAATAAAATGCCCAGGCCCTACTCTGAGATCGTCATTCGATTTGTCTGACCCAGGTGTCTATCTTTAAGAGCTTCCAGGGGATTTTTTAAACATTTTATTTATAAATGAGAGACACAGAGAGAGGTAGAGACATAGGCAGTTCAGAAGACATCGGTGAAAGGTCACAGAGCTACTGAGTAGAACTGCCAATCATCACATTTCAGGTCTAAGTGGGCTAGGCACATGGTACGTGCTAAGTAAAAGGGGAAGAACCCAACCCTCTCATTTTCCAAATGGGGAATCTGAGGTCCAGAAGACACCAAAAGTTAGTGGGCATTCTGAGACATGAATTTCTAGAATCTGGCATACAGTAGGCACTCAATAAATGCTTGTTGAATGAACCAAGGTTACAGTGACCCCCAACGAGTCGAGCTGTGTGGCTAGGACTGGACTTCCACACTCTGCCCCTCCAGAGCAGACAAGGCTGCAGATGGACACCAAGCTCCAGTGAGGGTGGGGTGGGGTTAGACATAGCCTTCCAAATTCTAAAAGGAGTAGCCTCAGCTCCAACTCCCTGGAAGCCACGAGGGAGGGAGGGGTGTGCAGGCAGCAGAAGGACAGGAGGGGCAGTCTCTCTAGCCCTGTAGGTGCCCCCAGCCCTTACCTTAGCACTGGTGATCACTCCGTAGGGAGAAAACTCTTTTCTCAGCTTTTCGTCATCGATGGAGTCATCCAGGTTCTTAACATACAGATTCACACCCTAGAAAGAAAGGTTATTGCTGGGTGTGTTCCCCCCTATTCCAAGCCCCAGGCTGCCTTGTGTCAGGGGCCATCAGGGGCCTGGAAGCCCTGGCCACCAAGCCTGCTGTTTCCAGTCTTGCATGGCACTCATGCCCCCATCACTCAGCATGCCCATCATCTGGAAGCTGCAGCCCCCACAACCTCTAAAGCCAAGTTCCCAGAAGTGGGATTGCTGGAGGGAGGCTTCACATCCAGTCCCCTCCCCTCCACTCTCACACAGCAGCAGCTGTCACCGGGGATCTGTCACCTGGTAACGGGTCAGCCGATCCTGCTTCAGCTGCTCAAACCTGCGCTTCAGCTCACTCTGCCGTTCTACCCGCTTCTGGGCCCGGCCCACGTACAGCAGCCGCCCACTCACCTCCTTCCCATTCATGTCCATCACAGCCTGGGCAGAGAAGGGGCCAGAGTCCTCGGTAACCATGCCCCCCCCCCCCGACGTGGCCCTGGCCTCCCAGTCTCAGCGTCTGGGCCTCAAGGGGACCAACTGCAACCTAGGCCAGCCTTGTTCGCTGAGAAGAATTAGTACCAGGATGAAGCCCACAAAATCTCAGAGTAAGCCATAGATTTAAAAAATCTGGGGGCACCTGCGTGGCTCAGTGATTGAGCGGTCACCTTTGACTCAGGTCATGATCCCTGGGTCCTGGAATCGAGTCCCACATCAGGCTCCTTACAGGGAGCCTGCTTTCCCTCTGCCTGTGTCTCTGTCTCTCTGTCTCATGAATAAATAAATAAAAATCTTAAAAAAATAAATTTGATGGAAGCTCTATTTTAAAAAATTGAAATAAGCAAAGTTTCCCATATTTCACATTTAGGTTCTTAACTCCCTGATTATCTAAATGAAGCAGCAAGCAGAATTCTTGCAAAATGGCACAAGTGCATAATTAACAGTCTTCACTTCATGTTGGATTTCACAGCAGAAAGATTCTGTTTTGCTAACTATGAGGGCTTTCGTTTTTAAGAAACATGCCTTAACCCTTTATCCTTTTTCATTTCTTCAGTTAGCTGCCCTAAGACTGCCACATTCTAAATTATCAGTGGCTGTGAATGCACAAAACCCTACATCTTCTACAAGACGTGCAACTTCTCTTAATGCACGTGAACTGAATTTAGATGGACTTACCTGAAAAAAAAAATCAGCAAAAGGTAGACTCTTGTGTATCAGCTCAATAGTCAGGAGTAGACACTAGCATTGATGAGGAGAAATGTTTGAAAGGGGACTTTTTAAAGTAAGCTCTATGTCCAAACATGGGGCTTAAACTAAGGGGGAACTGACTTTTTATGCAGTCAACTAGTTGGTAAGTGTTTTCATATAATGCTGCTTCCCTACCTAAACATGCAAATCCATGTAAATAAACTCTCAGGCCCCAAGAACTGCTATGTCTACAACAGTCTTAAAAGATCACTGCCTGAGTTTTCTATTCTGTTCCATTGATCTATGTGTCTGTTTTTGTGCCAGTACCATACTGTTTTGATGACTACAGTTTTGATTACTCAGCCACAAAAAAGAATGAAAGCTTGCCATTTCAAGGACACCGATGGAGCTAGAAAATATAATGCTAAGCAAAATAGAGAAAGATAAAGATCACATGATTTAATTCCATAATGTAGGTGGAGTTTAAGAAAACAAATGAGAGAAGGGGGAAAAAAAAGAGAGGGAGGCAAACCAAGAAACAGACTTCGTTGTAGAGAACTAATGGTTAGCAGAGGGGAGGGGGTGGGGTAGGTGAAATAGGCTAACACGGTGTAATATTAGTTTCAGGTGTACAATATAGTGATTCAACACTTCCATACAACAGCAGGTGTTCATCAAGTGCACTCCTCAATCCCCATCACCTATTTAACAAGAATTCATTTTTTTAAGAGTAATATTCCAATGTGTATAAGTATATATATATATATATATACACACACACACACACACATGCATGCACACATACACAGACACACACACCCCACATCTTCTTTATCCATTTGTCACTTGATGGACATTTTGGGCTGATTCCACAATTTGGCTATTGTAAGTAATGTGGTTATAAACATCAGGGTGTGTTGGAATTGTTGAATGACTATACACTTGAAACTAATACAACACTGTAAAACAAATTTACACTCCAGAAAGTAAACAAGTCATTACCAAAGTAATGTAAGTAAGACCTTGGAGTCTATGGACCTCTGAAGCTCCACCCACCTACTCCAACTCATCATTTCACAGTTGAGAAAACCAAAGCCTAGCGAGAGGGTGGGATTTGTCCAATGATACATAACAGGTCACCTTTTCAAAGGGGCCATTCACTTAAGAGCAAAACTTCATAGTCAGAAAGAGCTGGTTCTATCCCAGTGTTGCCTCTTACCAGCTATAACCTTGTGGCACCTGGTAATAACTGTTGAGTCCACCCTGGGGGAGCAGAGAGGAGAGTGTATGCAGTGATTAGCACAGTGCTTGGCTCATGGTAAGTGCTCTGTGAGAAGTGGCTGCTATCAAGAAGGCACTGGGTCAGATTTCTAGCCAGAATCCACAGTGAGCTGAAATCCCCCATGTCCAATGGTCTTAAGGGGGCAGCAGCTGGGGAAAGAGCTTTAGGGTGGGAAGCCAAACGGGAAAACATTACTTGAGCTATGTCACCATGAGACCTTGTTCCGTTCACTTGTTCAGCCAATAAGTATCTGGTACCTACTGGCAGGTGCAACACTAGAGACTTAGCAGTGAAATGAGATCCAGTCTCTACCCTCAGTCCTATACATGGAGATCTGTGTTACTGATGGAAAGAGGCAGAGGGGCACCTCACCAGAAGCATGAGGACAGGAGAGGCTTCTCGGAGGAGGGAAAGTATAAGTAGAAACCCACAGGGTAAGCAATAAGTAGTCTAAAGCCACACTGTCCAACATGGTGATCACTAGCCACATGTAGCTATTGAGCACTTGGAATATGGCTAGTCTGAGTTGACATGTGCTAGGAGCACCAGATTTCAAAGAATTGAAATCTGCCACATTCTATACCGAAAGAGGGGAATGTAAAATATCTCAATTTTTATATTGAGTACACATTAGAGGGATCATTTCAGTATGTTAAGTTGAATGAAATATTATTAAAATAGGGTTTTTGTTTACCCTTTTTAATGTGACTATGTTAAATCTCACATGTGGCTCCCATTATATTTCTATTGGACAGTGCTAATCTAAAGATCAAGAGAAGGGAAAGGTTTTGAGAAAAAGCATCTGCAAAGACCTGAGAGCAAAGAACAACCTAGCACTTCCCCTCCCCAGCCTCAATCCCCATCAATTCAAGAAGAGGGCAGTGGCTATCTTAGATGCCCCTCTACCTCCCATGTGTGGCAAGAATCTATGAAAAGCAGTCAGTCTTGGGCTTGGAAGCAACCAAAGGAGGCTAAAACTTTCTGCCTTTGCCATAGGTGGGAAGGGCCCTGAATGGTGTGGGCCCAGGCTGGGGAGTGACATTCTTCTTTTCTATGGCAGCTGGAGCCCTCTGTTCCTGATCTCCTTTCTTCCTAGTGCTGGCATGGTACCTCCTCCGTGAAACAGAGCCGTGGGGAGACTCCTACCTTCTGGGCTTCCTCATGCTTCTGAAAGTTGACAAAGCCGAAGCCCCGGGAGTGGCCGCTATCATCCCTCATCACCTTCACACTCAGCATCTTTCCTGGGAAGGGCCAACCTGGCTCAAAGGGGAGTTTGGGAGGCCCCAAGATGTGCCCTTCCCTTCCCCCCCAGTGTGGCTTTAGACTCCTCAGTGCTTCCTCCAACTCCTCAGGAAGCCCAGAAAGGCCCCTCCTCCCAGCCCAACCTGGGGAGAGAAGACAAAGTGATCCCCACTTCCCTTGGGGAATACGCCCACCAAACCCGGAGAAGAGGTCCTGCAGGCCCTGCTCATCCACATCCACATGGAGGTTCTTCACATAAATGTTGGTGAATTCCATGGCCCGAGCTCCCAGCTCCGCTTCCCGCTCCCGTCGAGACTTGAAGTGGCCCACGAAGCTGCGGACACAGGACAGGGTAGGCAGCTGCCAGCCATCAGCCACCCCCATCCCACCCAGCAACCTGGGTCACTTGGGTCAATTGTGGCCAGCCTCTAAGGCCCCTGTATCCCTCATCAGGAGACTGGGCAGGGCAAGACTCTTTAGATGGAACACTTCCAAGGCCAGACCACTTCCAACAGCCAGGATTCTATGTTCTGGCATAGGTTAAGAAGATTTCATTCATTCCTGTGACACATGCACAGGAACTCCTATATACAGCTGAGTGCACAGGAGAGAAGGGCAAGAGTGAACTGGACAGTCATACAGATGAGGACCTGAATCCTCACTCTGCAGTTGCCTCGCGGTGTGACCCTGGGCAAGTTACTTAACCTCTCTGAGCCTCAGTGTTCATTCTTATAAAACTGCGGATTAAGGGTGCCTGGCTGGCTCAGTCAGTGGAGCGGGTGACCCTTGGCCTCAGGGCAGTAAGTTTAAGCCCCATTTTTTTAACTAAAAAAAAAAAAAAAAAACAGAGATGAAACTCCGATCACAGGCATTTGCTTATTCATTTAACAGGTCCTAGATGTACCAGGGAAGCAGTGGTGAGAGAATCAGACATGATTCACACCAGAGTTACTATGGGGAGAAAGCAGGGCCTGAAAATTATTAAGTTTTCAAAATCATAATTTCCAAGTTCATGTACACACATCTAGGAGAATATCCTAGATTAAGAAGAAAACATAAGAAAGACTCAATGGTGTCTATCGCACACTTAGCACAAACAAGTCATAGCTGGCACTAAAAATTAAAAAACACAGAACGGCAAAGATGAAGCCGGCGATCCGTAGCTAACAAAGATCACATCCTTCTGAGAACAGAGGAAGGCCCGCCAAGGCTCAGCTTCGTTGACTGGAGCCTCCCCTGAGATGCTCTGGACAACGTATTCTCATTGCGTCCATCTTCCAGCTCAGAGCCTCCTTCCTTCCCTCCGTGGTGCTGAGCTTGGGGCTGGCGGTCCAGGCGCAGATTCCAAAGCCGGGGAGGAGAATGGCCAGAGCAGATTCTCTCCAGCATCTGCAGCTCGGCTGGCCCACCAGAGAAGCCAGAGGGGGGTGGCGCACTCACACGTGTGAGGATAGCAGGCTACGCTCGGGCCTGATTCCCTTCCTGCCCCCCAAACCCCATGAAAACACAATGAGAGTTTAAGAACAAAACACAATGAGGTTTAAGAACAAAATTCATGGCAAAGCCAAGAAGGTTGGAAAACAGACAAAAATCACAATCCAGTGGTGACCTGGCCGTCAGCTGTTCCCACTGGAATTTCAAAATCCCCTTACAGCTCAGAGCAATCCCCTTGGGAATATCAGCAGCCCCATTCTTGCTCAGGGAAAGGGAGCTCCTGAGGGCAGTCACGCGGCCAGCAGAGTTCTGGCTGCGGCTCTGTGTCTCTGTGCCCGGTGCCCGTGAGCGGTGACGGGCAGCCCTGTCCCCTGGCAGCCGCGGCGCCCACGCCCCACCACTCACACTTTTCGATCATTCAGCAGCATCCCGTTCATGGTGGTGATGGCCTGCTGCGCGGCTTCATGGGTCTCAAAGTGGACGAAGCCAAAGCCTCGGGAGCCATGATCGTCACATACCACCTGGGTCACAGGGGAAAAGGACAAGGTGGAAGGGGTGGGCACCCAACAGAGGGTTTGGGTACAAGAGAATGGCCAGGTTAAGGAATGACTACTGTCTCAGGGCTTACTCTGTGCCCCACACAGGGTCCCTCCACACTCAGCTCTAGCCCAGGTCGTCCATCCAGATTTAATCACGGGGATCCCTGGGTGGCTCAGCGGTTTAGCACCTGCCTTTGACCTGGGGCATGATCCTGGGATCCTGGGATCGAGTCCCACATTAGGCTTCCTGCATGGAGCCTGCTTCTCCGTCTGCCTGTATCTCTGCCTCTGTCTCTCATAAATTAAATATTTTAAAAAAAATCACGTTTACCAGGGCCCCACTCCAGGCCAAGCACTGGCTAAGGGGGTCACATATTTATCTGGTCCTATTTGCTATTAGAGCCCCTCCAGGCAATTCTCAACCTCTGAGCCCCAGCTGCCTGATTGGGGAAAAATGGGAATAAATGACTCATCCAAGGTCACTAGCCATCAAAGTTTCTGATTATTCTAACTATCACTTAGATGATAAATGGAGGTGAGAGGGCAGGTGGCCTTTCAATGTTGTGAAGATGACCAGACTAACATACATGCACAACAAGCCTAGAAGGTAGTTCTACCACTGTCCCCTTTTAGAAGAAGCCGAGGTATGGATAGATTACACAGCTGGCCCGAGGTCACACTGCTAGGATGTGGAAGAGGCAGGATTCGAGCCCTGGATGGTCAGCAGTAAAGTCCTATATCTGACCGACTGTGTTGTGCTGACTCTTTGCTCAGCAGCTGGCTGGACTTTACAGGTCTAGCACTCTTCCCATCATGCTACAGAAACCTTTTCCAGGCAGCCACATGGTATTGTTCTCTATCCTGAGCCTCTGACTACATGGCTCACTAGGCTTTCCCTCCAGAGCCCAATTTCCAGCTTTTCCCAAAAGTCTCACTGTCTCCGACCAGCAGCCTGAGAGCTCCTGGGGTAGGCCGCACACTGTGTGTGCCTGTATCTGACGTGGGCCACAACCACAACGGGTCCTCATGAGGCCTTGGAGACTTGCCCCAGTCACATCTAGCCTTCTGTCCAATTCTCAGTGGCCCAGAGGAAGCCTCAAGGCTTGACTGCCCTAATGGCCTTAATTAGCAGCCTTCCCGTACTGCTACTGAAGCTTATCCTGTCATTTCCATTGTCCTCTCTCCCTGAATCTTGTGGTCTCACAACTTGCTTTGGCCAACAGAATGCAGCGGATGCAAAGGTGTGCCAGTTGCGAGCTTACATCTCAAGAGGCCTGGGGAGCTTCCACTTGGTCTCCTGGGACACTGTCACTGCCATGAAACTAGTCTGGCTAGCCCACTGGAGCAGGAAAGACCACAGGGAGGAAAGCCGACCACCCTCTAGAAGCAGAACCAGTCAGCTTGCAAGGGGCACATGAGGGAGCCCAGTGGAGAGCAGAACTGCGCAGCTGAACATAGCCCGGACTGCCAACTGCAGAACTAGGAGCTAAATAAAGTCTTCGTGTTGACAGCCTCTAAGCTTTGGTGTTGCTTATGCAGCAAGAGCTGACTGATACACAGGTGACTTCTGATGGATCCTTCCAGAGAACTGGAATAACTACCTGCCCCCCAACCCCCGGAGCTGCAGGGAACAGACGTATGGGCTGTGAAGCGAGGCTCTGCTTGGGATCCCTCTGCCACACAAGTATTTATTTGACACAGCCCCTCCCCGGCAAGGGGACACACCCACCTTACAAGAGAGAATGTTCCCAAAGGTGGAGAAGGTGTCATACAAGGCCTTGTTGTCAATGGAGTCCTCCAGGTTCTTGATGAAGATGTTGCCCACGCCCGACTTGCGCAGTCCTGGGTCTCGCTGGGACCACATGATGCGGACGGGCTGGCCTTTGATCACTTCAAAGTTCATCGTGTCCAGTGCCCGCTCCGCTGGATGGGAAGAGGAGAGAAACGAGCAAGTAAGGGTATTTCTTTCCCTGAGCCCTGAGGTGCTTCACTGGGAGGGAAAAAAAGGGAGAAAGAAAGTGTCACTGTCTGGGTCTGACTTGAGAGAAGAGCCTGAAGCCTCAGGGGCAGACACGCAGAAAGAATGAATGTGCATGGCCCTCCACCCACCTTCCCACTGGGGTCTCATGTAGCTTCTCACAACAGCCACAGGAGCATGGGTTCCTATCCCCCCTTCACAAAGTAAAAACTGAGGCTCAGAAAGAGGGAAGGATCAGTGGTCAAGGTCTTCTGCAGTTTTGAAAGCACACACAGGAGATGAAAATGGAATGGAGGGCCCAGAAGACAAAGAATTGCAGCAGTTAGGGAGGAAAAAAAAAAAAAAAATCAAAGCTCAGAGGTGCCAGGAGGCAGCGTTGAGATTCAATCCCAAGTATTAGGGCTTTGGGGGAAGAACACCTCTCTGAGCTTATTTCTTCACCCGTGAAGTGGGGATGATGAGACTATACTACCCTATTTCCATGTCTTACTATCTACCTCCAGGTGCTTGGACAGGTTGAAAATTAAATATGTAAGGCGCCCTTATACTTTGCGCTTGGCACACAATGGGAGTTTAGTAAATGGTAGTGTGTCTGCATACAGCAGCCTATGCCCATCCCCCTGCCACTGCAATAGCCTGTTCCCTCCCAGCTAAGAGGAAAAGTCCTTTCTCTTCCCCAGAGCTCAATTTGTCTCATCTGTGAAGTCTGGCAAAAAGGTCAGAGGTGCAGGGCTCGGCAGAAGAGGTTAGAGGCAGTGGTGGGTGAAGCAAAGAAGCCTCTCTGGAATCCAGCGCAGTCACCTGCTGGGGAAACAGGGAGAACCACCCCAGCAAATCCTCTTTTAGGAAACCTTCCCACCCACCCAGGAGACCCAGAGTAAGAGTGGCGTTGTTTGGATTTGGCCGGAGCAGCCCTTTTGGTTTTTTTCAGGAGTTTTACGCCTCAGTGTTATAGTTGCCATTATTTTTCTCAAGTTTGCATTTATCGAGCCCTTACGATGCACCCAAGGATACTGGAGATGCTCCAGACGTAGCTCACTCCTTCCACGCTCTTGGGGAATAGGCCTTAGTTAGCCCCACTGCACAGGCGGAGAGGAGGTGCGGAGTGTGAACCCTTGCCAAGCTCACAGCCTGGTGGCAAAACCCGGTGCGCTCCATCTTTACCCTCCCCACCGTCAAAGAAAGTGGGGCCTAACCACCCGGCAGGCTCTAAGCAATCCTGGTTTCAGGGCCTGGAGTGGAGGAGACTTGGGGTGCAGACTCAGGTCTGGAGGCCGGGAAAGGTGCGAGCCCGCGGCCCGGCTCTGGCGGCTTCTCCACTCATCACCTGCATCCTCACCAGGTGCGTTGACTCTCTCGTCCTCCCCAGTCCTCCCCGCGGCTCTGTAAGGCAGGTACCGCCCCGTTTTCCAGACAGGCAGCTGGAACTCAGAATGGCTGAGTAATTGCTCAAAGCCACGCAGCTGCGGCCTCGCTAATCCCGAGGTCGGCCTGACCCCAAGGCCCTGTCTCCACTGAGCCTTAATATTTCTCCTCTGTGAAACGCAGCACCAGAAAACACACAGTAGGCGCACACTTATTGCTCGTTCCTGTCTCAGGGGCCTCTCGGGGACAGGGCCTGTATCTCTGGGCCTCAGTTTCCCTGGCTGCAAAATGAGAGATGCAGGAGCAGCCGGAGATGCCAGCGGGGCCCGAGCCGCTGTGGGTGGGTGGGGCGTCGCGGCGTCCGTCGGTCCGTCCGTGGGTCCGTCCGTCCGCCCCCCCCCAGGGCTCACCGTCGGCCGGCTGCTGGAAGTTGATGTAGGCGTAGCCCAGCGAGCGGCGGGTGGCCACGTCGCGGCACACGCGGATGGACAGGATGGGGCCGGCGGGCGAGAACTTCTCGTACAGCATGGCCTCGGTCACGTCGGGGTGCAGGTCGCCCACGTAGAGCGAGGCGAGCGGGTAGCCCGGGCCGCTGGCGTTCATGGTGGGAGCCCAGGCGCGGCGCCGAGGCCCTGCCCCCCAGCGGCCGCCCCTCCCTTTAGCCCCCGCCCCGCGCCCACCTGGGACCCCTCAGGCGCTCCCGGAGCCCCAGGTGGGGCCGCCCGACCCCGCCCCCCGCGGGGACGCGGGTGGAGACTGCGCGAGGCTCGTTCCAAGCTTTCGGGGCCTCTGGGCCCACTTCCCTCCCCGACCGGTCTCCTGGGGGTGGAGGGCCCGGGTGCACTGCGGGCGTCTCCCAGGCGAACAGTCCCGAGCCGGACACCCAACTTCAAAGCCGGTGCAACCTGCCCGCCCCCCCCCGCCCCCCCCCGCCCCCCCAAGGAGTCTTTTTCTTATGACGGCCCAAACCCAGCACACCCTCTGGAACCAGCTTTACGACTCGGGGTTGAAGGCTCCACTCTGATCCAATTCCTCAACATAGTTCTTTTTCTTTTTTTTTAAGATTTTTATTTATTTATTCATGAGAGAGAGAGAGAGAGAGAGAGAGAGAGAGAGAGGCAGAGACACAGGCAGAGGGAGAAGCAGGCTCCATGCAGAGAGGGAGCCTGACGTGGGACTCGATCCCAGGTCTCCAGGACCACACCCCGGGCTGCAGTCTGCACTAAACCACTGCGCCACCGGGGGCTGCCCTCAACGCTAGTTCTTGTCCGGTCAAGATCCTTTCCAGGATATTCCTGGTTTTTTTTTTTTTTTTTTTTTTTAGAGCGATTGGGGTGGGGAGGGGTTAGAGGAAGGAGAATCCTCCACGCTGGGTGTGGAGCCCAACTAGGGGTTGGGTCCCACAACCCTGAGATCATGACCTGAGAGGAAAGGAGTCAGATGCCCAACCCACTGAGCCACCCAGGCAGCCCCCCCCCCCCCCCCGCTTCCCCCCAAGTTTCTTTTTTTTTCTCCAAGTCTCTTTTGACTAAGCTTTTCCTCTGCTTCCCATCAGGAAGGGTCACTACTGCTCTATGGAGACAGTAGGGCCCTAACAGTACAAGGCGGTGGGGGATGGCCCCAAGTTGAGCTTGCAGTCTCAACCTACCCATGGTGTGGGGGGCATTTAAAAGAAAATGCCAGTGCACCGTGGGCCAGTAATTCTTCCCAGGACTGCCCCTTGCCTCTCACAGGGACTCTCTTGGTTCCCTACCACTGCGAAGCAGGTAGCCTCCCACTAACCTTTGCTTGGGTGTGATTTCAACAGGTTAAACAGCTCAGAAGCTAGTCTACTTGTGCAGCATACAGGAGCAAGCAAGCAGCAGACTAACAAATCTTGGGCTGAAAAGTACCCGGATTTTTCTATCACCTTATGGGTGTGGAAGTTTTGAGCAGAGGGGGCAAATGCCATGAGGACACAGAGCTGCAGGTCCCAGGAAAGTGTTAGAACACAGGACGGACTGGGAGAACCCCGAGGACGACCAAGCCTCACACAAACATCTCTCAAAGGCTTGGTATACATTTCAGGGTTAAAAAGAGGGTGTGTATGTCTTAAATGGCATGCAAACTAACTTTCCAGAGCAAATCTTAGAGATTTAGCTACAAAAGCAGTGTAACACCTAGATGGTTTTTTGTGGAGGGTTGGGAGTGGCTGTTTATTAATGGTTATTTCTGCCCCTTTACAAACACCTTGACTTCTGGTTCAAAACAGGATGAAATAAAGATGTTCCCCACTTTGAAAAAAGAGTAGAGCCAAAAGGAAGTGTGGTCAGAAGAGGTAGCTGGTTCTGGCAGTGATACAGATGGCGCCATACATTAGTTCACAGGCAACTGATAAAATTTTTTATTTCACTTTGAATTTTTACACTTTTCCTGATTATTCCGTGTTAAGGTGGAAACTAGAACTGTTTAAAAGACATACACAAATCTAGTACATCAATAACTGGGGATTTTTCTTTTTTATCTTTTTTTTTTTTTTTTTTTGCTATTCTATTTTCACAACCACAGGTGTGCTTGCTAGGCAATATAACCGTCACAGAAGCAAACGTGAGGCAGAAATACTGGTAAGGAAAAACGAAGCAAGAAAGAGCTACCAGATATACAGACAGGCTCGTTCCACATTCACTACTGCATTTTCAAGCGCCAAGTATTAACTGCACGTTTTTGTTCAGCTAGAAAGGGGGAAGGGATTTTTTTTCTTTTTTTTTCTTTTTTTGGTTTGTCTTAAATCAGTGCATGAAGATTTCTTTTCTCATTTCAGCAGATGGACAAACAGGTGGACATTACAGCAACGTGGAATGTTCAAGGGAGAAGGGTACTGTGAGACTTGGTAGGCCTGGCTATTCTGGACTCTCCCCACTGCAGTGTTCATGCAACTTCCCTGCATTATAGGGTCTTGTTCAGACAGGTCTGTGAACTTGGCTGGAGGAGCACACTTGGGGGATGTGGTGACAGGTACTAACAAGCGTTATCAGGGCTGGCTGCAACACAGGGAGAAATCATGGGTATTGAAAAACACTTTTTGATTCAGATTCTTGGTCGGACTGAAGAGCAAACAAGAGTGCTGAGAACTGGAGGAAGTCAGAGCTATGTGCTGGAAGCTCTTCTTAACTCTCTGAAGCGAGGCCTGCTGACCAAAGTGCTTGCCCACTCTGCTCACCCCCTCCAAGCCCCCACCTGGCCCATGCCAGATTAAACAATGGAGAGAAGACAAGGACAGAATTCAAAAAGAAAAAAAACGTAAGGAAGCAGGACAGAAGTTTAAAGACTGAAAAGAAAAACCAGAGTCAACGGTCAAAAAAAGGACAGGGGGAAGAATGTTTCGATTTCAAAATTTAAAAGCCCCAAGCTAGAAAGCACTCAAAGGCTGAGTACTTCTCAGGTGGAAGGCAATCTCTGCAGAACATTACTCTTAAAGGTATGACCCAGGAAACAGATGAGGCCATGTGTATGATATGCGGCTTTTTTCCTTTTCTTCTCTAGGTCCCAGTTACAAGGGAAACAGATTCCACTGCTAAAGCGCAAGGTGCAAATCAGTAAGATGGCTACGGGAAAGGGGTGCTAGTCACATGTTTTAGGAGCACTGGACCTTTTTCATGGTGTCAAACCCAATTATCTGCCACAAAGAGTTTCTACTTCAGGCTTCAAGTTTACTCGGAGGAAGACACTGGACATCTGCAGTCATGAACTTTTGAGTGGCAACAGCCCAAACTGGCCAAGTGTCTATAATCCCTCCCAAACAGGCAGAACGACTGTGAGTTACTGTCACACTTGAATGTCACAGGACAGGTGTCTCACTCTGCGTCCCAGCTTCACAATATAATCTCTATAGCTTTCTGTACAACTTTACAATGGAACTGTTATTTCAATGACTAGTTTGATATCAGATTAAACTTTCCAAAAAGTTACACATAATTCAGATCTATTTTTTTCTACCAGTAAGAGTTCTGCGAAGTTACAAAACCCCATAATCACAGTGTTCAGTTTAAAAAAAAATTCAACACACAGTAATCCTGTCAATGTTAATCAAAACCAAAACTTCAGAATGCCGTGGCATTTATGTGACCAATCTGAGTTTTAGATACAAACACCAGCTGTTTATCCCGTGGACCATTTTGCTAGGCTGAGGCTGTGAAAAATTGAAAGTCGACGTACGACTCTTTTTTTTTTTTTTTTTTATCATCGCACAAAGGGATATATGTGGAGGGTACAGAGTGACACTGAACAGATCACGAAGTACAACAGACATTAGTTCTCTCCCTCCCCAGCATCTCCTTCATCTCCCTGGTTTTCCGACGTCCACAGCTGCAAGAGAAAAACAGAGCTATAATCAAAAATAGGGCTACTAACATTCACTCAGGGAGGTAGGCCAGATCTGGGCCACCTTGTCTTGAGCTTAACTGCATTAAAATTCTTTGCAGCCAGTGAGGACTGCAAAGGGCAAAACTTTAGCAGTCATTTATAACCAGTTTAACAACTTAATACTTTTAACTCTACTTACAGGGTACATATTCCCTCAAGTCTTGGGGAACAGTGAATTCTTAGATCAGTGAGTAGGTACAAGACTATATAAGCCCTCCAGAAGCAGTCGTGTAAAACAGCAGTACTTACAGTGAGATTGTCCCTAAGCAACTGCATGATCAGGGTGCTGTCTTTGTAAGATTCTTCATTCAGTGTATCCAATTCAGCAATTGCTTCATCAAAAGCCTAAAACAAAGAGCCTTTAATAGAGCTGTCACAGATTCTCTGGAGCTAGTTTAGCCTAGTTTTTTTCTGTTAACGAATATAATTTCTTTTCCTGTATGGGAGCTGAACTATCATGACTTTGTTTGCTGGCTGTATGAGCAAACAGACAATGTATGTTTATAAAGCACTGACCAACACTGACACAAATTACCAGATAAGAACTGGATTGTATGCGACGAAGACGGCAGGTATTACTGTCAACCCAGCACAAATTCACATCATTTTCTAATGGCCAAAGATACTATTGGTAATCCTTTGTTTCTTTACTAAACCTCAAAAGGTCTGGATATAAGGAATAAAGGGAGAACAGAAGTTCATACCACTAAATCTGATTCAATTAAGTGATGGACCTTAGAAAATTCATTTCATCTACTTTCTCCAAATTAAAAAAATTGTTAAATAACAGTATGCATGCTGAAAGACTAAAACCTGGTCTGACTTCTTTCATTTGCATAGCTGAAACTTCAAATCTTGCCACAAGGAATACAATACATAACAGAGGCTTATAGAGCCCAAAGTTTGACAAGAAACAATACGCTACCTTCCCCCTGAATTTTCTACAACCGCCAGTAATTACACAATGAAAACAAACAAAAATCAGCAGGAGGTATTGAGAAGAAATCAAAAAGTGACAGGTCCATATTACTTTCACAAAAGATCTATTCCTATCTCCAGAACATCTTGTACTCTTTTTCTAAAAAGCTGTACCTTTTTAGATTATATTTTAAACTTACACTAAAATTTTATGAGAGAAGTCTAATACAGTGAGTTGTTAAATTCAGGTAATAATAATAAGTTATTAAAAAATGAGCAGTGTTTTACTATGACCAGAAGGTCTTTCTCACCGTTTTTGCCAGGCTGCAAGCCTTTTCAGGAGAATTTAGAATCTCATAGTAGAAGACGGAGAAATTCAGTGCCAGGCCAAGTCGAATTGGATGTGTAGGCTGCATTTCTTTCTTACTAATTTCAAATGCTTCCTGGTAAGCCTGCTGGGAGTTCGACACAGTGGCTATAAGAAAGACAAGAACATTAAAAGGGAGGTTTTACCTAGATGCATCACATGCTGGACCACGATCCAGTTATTTTACCATACCAGGCAGGAATGAGGAGTGATACTAATGAAGGATCAGTGTCTCCATCATCTGATTAATAATCATTTGTTAAATGTTTATTCTAAGCCAACTACTACATTAAATGCTTTGGGGGAAAACAACAAGCATGACAAAGTATACTAAAGCAGTTTTTAAGAAATACAGAAATATGGGCAGCCCAGATAGCTCAGCAGTTTAGTGCCGCCTTCAGCCCAGGGCCTGATCCTGGAGACCCGGGATCCCTGCATGGAGCCTGCTTCTCCCTCTGCCTGCGTCTCTGCCGCTCTCTCTCTGTATCTCTCATTAATAAATAAATAAAATCTTATAAAAAAAAAAAGAAATAAACATTAACAAGATAGAACATGGGAAACAATATGCTCCAGTAGAAGAATCATGGACTTGAGAGAGTCAACAGACCCAAACTTGAATTCCTAACTCATTCACTCAATGTGGGGCTCGGGCTTGGATTAAGTAAAACCCTGTGAGCCGTGGTTTCCTCATCAGAAAAACTGGCAGATCCTCACTGGAACTCCTAGAGTTGTGTAAGGAACAAATGAGACTCTAAAATACTTGGCACACAGTAGGCACTAAATAAAGCAGACCTATAGTTATTACCATCACAAAATGCACGTGATAAAAGAAATACATTGCTATTTACTATGGTGGTTTTATAGTATCAGACGTTTTAGTTTTATTTATGAAAAGAGAGATACCAAATAATTCTCAAGATCTTTTTTTTTTTTTAAGAAAAAGATCTCTTTAAATGCACTACTGTACACTTTTAATGCCCTCTGCACTTTCCCCTTAGATACATTGTTGTCAACTCCCATGACACCCTATTAATCACAGGTCAGCATAATGCTATGGTCTTTTAAATTCTCAGTACTATGATGTTCATGAGTATGCTGACCAAAGCAAAAACTGTTTAAAATTATTATGAAGGAGGACTGGCTCCACTATTGGTCAAATTTCTTAAAAAAGAAAAAACAAGTTACTTACTTTGTTTATTATCTCCAGATGCCACCTCCGAAAGATATCTAAAATAATCTCCTTTCATTTTCAAGTAGAACACCTTGCTTTCTGGTTGTGTAGCATTGGGAATAAGATATTTGTCCAACAGCTCCTAAAAAATGATTCACATTCTGTTAAGAATCTGGAAATATTACTTATAAGATGTTAAAACTATGTTTGAGATTCAAGACACACTACCACATCTAAATAATTTTGAAGATTTAAAAAAAAAACATAATTTCCATCCAAAGCTTTTAAGTGGTTTTTCAGCCCAGGTCCTAACAACAGATGCCTGCATTCTTCTGTTAAAAATCTCTTTGACCATCCACAAGGGGTTGATTAAAGTACAGCCATACAATGGAATGCCACGTAAGGCCTTAAAAATGATGATGCAGAACTACACCGATAACATGCAAAGGTTCTCAAAAGAAGTCTGAGTGAAACAAAAAGATTATAAGTACCACATGAATCCTATTCTAATATTAAAATATGTATGTGTACACACAATAGTTAAGTGAAAACTCAAGGATATTTATCAATATGTTAATAATGGTTCTCTACGTGATAGGATTAGAAATGATTTTTACTTTCTTATTTATACTCTTCCACCTGGTCACCGCCCCTTTTCTTTTTTTTTTTTTTAAACAATGAACTTGTATTACTTCTGTAATTTAAAAAAGAAAAAAAAAAATCTTTCCCTTTTGGGAGGAAAAGGGGATAATGGATCAAAACTGCCAAAAACCAAGTTGAAAATCAGACCTGGGTAGAAATCCCTCCTCTGCAGCTCACTATCTGTGCCCCTGGACAAATTATTTAAGCACCCTGAGCCTCAGTTTTCCCGGCTATACGATGGAGAAGCATAATAGCCATCATCTAGGGTAGTTATGAGGATAAATGAACTACTGTACATAAAGCGCTTAACACGATGCCTGGCACGTAGTAAGCACTCAAAAAATAGCTAATACTATTATTAATAATAAATTCCTTTAAACATTTATGCTTACAACAAAAGCAGTTCTGAAGGAGTCCAAGCTTCGTATACAGAGCAATATTTTCGAAGAGTTGTTTTAGAATGTGGCATCCTGAAAAACTGGTTAAGAGGCAGTAAGTACCATGCTTTTCTTCACATTCTTTCAGATGCTCTTAAAAGCTGGTCTACATTTCAGGAATTATGGAACTTTCTCGCCCTTGGAATGCATGCCATACTTCATCTGAATACCAGATGTACCTAACATTCAGGAATTAGTGCACCATTAACAAACCCCCAAATTACCAACAGGCAACAAATTTAGCCATGACACTCTAACACCATGAGTCTAATAAGAGCAGCTCAATGCAAAAGCTTAGTTGTAAGGAGATTTAATCAATCAAAGTGAGAAGATGCAAGGGGCAGTAGTCATTTTAATACTCTGCAGACAGACAGGGTGTAACTCCTATGGATTAGGGAGGAGTACTGCCTGATGGCTGACAAGCTTTGTACTGGTTTTCAAAAGAAAGGTGTCATGGGCAGTAATTCGGAGAGGCAGCCAGCAGGGGAGGAGGTAGATCCACAAGTGTGAATTCCTTTTCCCTTCAAAGCAGCCCTCACCGTTCATTTTTACCTGATTTCACCTGGAAGAAAAAGAAAGTTCCCAGTGGGCTCAGGATGTGAGGGAAAAACAATATGATCATGATTTGCTCTAGGATCCGCACCCCTCCCATCCAACCCGACTGTGGCCAGAACAAAATAGTTACGGATCAATCACTGGACTAAGGCTTATATAAAACCCAGGAGAGGACAATCCCCAAACCACTTATGATTTGGCTTTGGAACGCTGGCTAAACTGACAGATGTGGCTAACTTTCAGGACTTTATATTGTGCAGACATGACTGGGAGAGGATGAACGGTAGCTCGGCTTCTTGCTCTTACCTCCCCAGCTGGAGGTGACATCACCACTCAGACAGAGTAGTCTATCTGTGACTGCACCTACCTGAGATCCTGCCTACGTGGACTCAATTTCTAAAGAAAAGATGGAAGGGATGTGGATTCAGTGCTCCTGTGTGTCACAGGTCTTTTTGAAGGGAGAGGAAAATACCCCACTCGTGAGGAGCAACTGCTGTTCAAATAAGAGGCGACAAAAATCACATCATATGCGTAAAAATCAGTTCCGACTGGTTGGCAGCTTTCCAGCACATTCAGACACCTTCCTCTCATGAGCTGTTTGAGAGTCTGCATTTGGACGTTACATGAATACCATCTAGAAATCGCCATTTGAAACCGAAACCCTGGCCTCTTACCAGAACATCATTGCAGATGTCCTGCAGCTCGGCCTCGATCTTCTCCCGGTACTCTTTGCCCATCTGCTGCTTCTTCTCGTTCCGCTCTGTCTTCTGCTCAATGCTGGAGATGACGCGCCAGGAAGAGCGGCGGGCACCCACCACGTTCTTGTAGGCAACAGAGAGCAGATTCCTCTCCTCATTGGAGAGTTCATGCCCCTGCTCCGTGACGGCCTTCATGGCCGCAGCCATGTCATCATAGCGCTCGGCCTGCTCAGCAAGTTTGGCTTTCTGCACCAGCTCACTTTTATCCATGGTTGTTCCCTAGAATGGGAGCGAGAGAGAAAAAAAGAGAGAAAGCCAGCGTCAGGCTTCAGGGCCCCGGAAATGCATATGTGACCCTTCTTCCAACCCATAGGCAAGCATCAGATGTAAATATGAAACGCATACTTGCAAATGCCCTCGGCGACACTGAACATAAGCACTTATGGGTAATAAGTACCTCGCTAAGGGTTTTTTTTTGCCAATTAATTCTCCCAACAGTCCTAAAGAGTAGACATGTTCACAACAATCCCTTCCCTATTTTCTGAGCTGAGGAAATGGAAGTTCAGCAAAGGCAAGTGACACACCTGGTAACACTGCTCAGAGACCAAAGGCTCAAGTCTCTCTGTCCCCATGAGCCTGATCTGCCTCCTCAACACACTCAGGCTGCTGAAGAACCATTTCTTCAGAAGCTTATGCTAAATACATGTCCTTAACTTCTTTCAAGAACTGTCTGGTTTTGACCAAATCTGGTTTTTCCCCACAGTATTGGGAAAAACACTTTAAGTGTGAGGATTGCTTCAATTAATCTTAAAACAAAGACAGGACTTTAAATGTTACATCTGGCAGTGCCCATCAAGCAATAGGAAGCTAAAAAATAGCCATTTTTGTCATACCTTCCACTATTTGCTAACTTAACTTGCAGGACACAATATAGACAAGAGCATAAACTATAGGCAGGCAGATATGGCTCCTTCTAGCACCAACTCTGTTACTTACTAGAGGAGTACATCCTTGGTCACCTCACTTAACCTCTGAGAGCTTCAATTTCTTTACTGGAAAGTAACAACGTTACCAACTCTCCTGGGGCTACTGTGAGAACAAATGACCTAATCTAATCTACATGAAGGTGCTTTGAAAGTTTCGAGGATTGTATACAAACATCAAATGCCTATACAACTATCAGGGACCAATTTTCTATATGGTGTATAGGCTGTAAGAGCTATGAGTGGATTCAAGATGCATAGCAACAGAACTTCAAACCATAATTGAGTGTATTTAAAGTTTTTTCTGAAATAGACAAAAATTTTAGTGATTTCAGTTTATCAAATCCTCCATACTTACCAATCAGTAAAAACTCTTTAAATTATTCACCTCACCTTAGTCAATTCCCCACTTTAATAATCACCATTTGTAGAGAATGCAATAATTTTTGGATAATATGTAGCTAAAAAAAATTGTTAACCACTAAGTTTTATGCACTGTTAGCTTAAATTTCGAAATGTCCATCTGTGCTACAGTGCAAAAATACACCACTATCTTAAAGTATAATAAGGTAAATACTACTGTAAATAGTAGTAGAAATATCCGTATTTTTATAACAATTCTTACAGGGGCACCTGGCTGGGTTAGTCAGTAGCTTGATCTTGGGATGAGTTTGATGAGTTTGAGTCCCATGTGTAGAGATTACTGAAAAATAAAATCTTTAAGAAACAAAACAACCCAAACTCTTTCATTACTATATACAGAATATCACAATCTAAGACTTTGAAAACAATTAGTAATTTTAAAATAGCAAAGAAGTAGAGCCCTTCCTCACAAAATGGTTTTGCCTCAAGTCATTTTTGTATTTTCAAGTGATAAATCCTATAAGATAGACTCCTGCTGTCACATGTTTTAAATGGAGCACAGGGTAAGAGCCCCCCAACTGTAGACAACCAAGGAGTTATTAGTTCTAAGTTCAGAACTACTGCTTTTTTTTCCCCCATGGTTTATTATCCAAGTCATACTCGAGCTGCATCCTACATAAGGCTAATTCTAAGCTTCCGCTCAGTGAAGCAAGTCTCCCCTGATCTGCCTGACATCTTCACCCACGTCATGAGAATGAGACTGTAACAAAGATAAT
Source organism: Vulpes lagopus (assembly GCF_018345385.1). NCBI lineage: Eukaryota > Metazoa > Chordata > Mammalia > Carnivora > Canidae > Vulpes > Vulpes lagopus. The sequence goes on from NC_054841.1 coordinate 15,471,829, forward strand.
AATCCTCACAAAACATTCCATTTGCTCTCCTACATTTCCTGGCAGCCCCCAGGCACTCAGGATGGGTCACAGGGTTAGTTCTGTTACAAAACAGGAGAAATGATACCATTTCCAGGCGAAAACTGTGAAAAGCCTGTATATTATTTGCCAGACTCTCTTCTCTGACATCAGCTACCTTGAAGGCCATGTGCTGTAGACAATGTGCTAGTGCCTGTAGCCTGAGTCCCTGAGGGACTCTGTTGTATAGACTCCTACAGGCCGGTGCTGGACAGGGCAGTGTGAAGAAGCTTATTAACTGAAGTCACTGAGATGTTGGTGCTTTTTGAGCCACAACGCACCCTAGTCTACGCTGATAAAAGTACATCAAAAGAACACTATTCTTCAGTTTCAAATTACATACTTTCTCAGTTCATGTTAACTTCCCTGACCAAAGTCTTTCAAATGGGATAACCTCTATCAGCAAATAATCCTATTTCACTGTTCCTCAAAGTCAGAAGCAGACAGAAGTCAACTTTCAATGAACTTCAAAAACGTTCCAGTCTGCACACGAATTCAAAGTTAGGAGTCACTTAGTTGCTCACTCCAAAGTTCAAACAGCACCTGTGCAACTCTACCAGAAAATATTCTAATTAATAAAGTATTGGCCAAAAGCCACTTCAGAGCTAAGCCAACCCATGCAGGATTATAAAAGAGTAATGGAGAAATACAAAGGATCAACACTGTTAAATGTTAAAGATGCCATGAAACTCTTTGGCCTTACCAGGTCCCACAATTAAGCTCCCCTCCCAAACATGAAAAGTTAAATCATACCTCTCTGAAGAATCTGGACTACTCCTTGGGAGCTCCCAAAGGTACACGCCCTATTTCTCTCAAGATCAAATGTGGCCTGTTGGGGGGTGGGGTGGGGTGGGGACGGACTGTTTTAAGCTTCTTCAGGATCACGGCAAGAGCCCTTAGACACTGAGCCATCATGATATGGTAAGACCAAATGCATGCCTTAAAAACATATATCCATCTGTTTAAAAAATGTTAATTACACACACACACACAACACTACAACAAACAAAATCCACAGCTAAATGTCCTGATGCCTACTGCTTACATAACTTTTGACTTATATAACACGGATTTTGAAGCAGTTAGACCAATTTCAACAGGAAATGGGTTACACAACACCCAGCAGTTTGGAGGAAGGCAAAAGACAAGGGGGATCTGGAACTGTTCCTATTTCTACATCTGCAATAAGCCTCCTATTCAGTCTCTCCCCAAACCCACTACCTGCGGTCCCCTTCATGTTTTTTATGATCAGACCAATTCTTAAAATTCTGATCAAGTCACTCACTTCCTGCTTAGAGTTCTTTAAAGTTCCTTCCTGCTGATAGTAGTCAGATTCCCTCCTGTCATTGAAGATTTTCCGACCTATCTTCCCAGCTTTCTGCCAAAACATGCCTTCCACACAAATTCGTACTTCTGCCAAAATGGTTTTCTTACAAAACCTGCTTTTCTGTCTCCATGTCTTTGCTCACCAAGCCACTCCCTCTGCCTGCAATGTCCTTTCCCATTTACTCAGCATACAGAATTCAGAGCATGGTTCACATGCCATCTCCTCCATGAAGCCTTTCTTAAGCCGCTAAGCTGGAGATGTCTAATATGACAGCCAGCCACATGTAGCTATTGTCGTATGTGGAAACTGTAATATTTTGGATGCATGGGAGTTCAATTTTTAAAAAAACAATCAAAATAAAGTTCACTTGTTTCTTTGTACTTTTTAAATGTAGAAAATTTTAAATTACTTGTGGCTCATATTCTATTTTCTATCGGATAGCACTGCTCCAAGCTGAAAATATTCTCAACAAAGGATTTCATCTATACCTTACTGTCTTAACACATTTCTTCAGTACTAACATTACTTAGATAGATCTTTAAGTCCCTCACCACACCATAAACTCTTTTAGGACATATCTCCCACAGCACCTTGCACCTAATTGGAATGAATAAGCATCTGCTGAATGAACAAACAGATCCCCAAATGAAAGAATAATAAAACTACAAATTTGGCAGAGTTTTCACTCTGCTTAAATAATTCAAAGCACCTATTCTTCACAAGCACGTTAAACTCTCGTGTTTGCACGAGAGTTCTTTTGTACTTTTGTACTCCTGCACCCTACGAGAGTTCTTTTGTACTTTTGTACTCCTGCACCCTACTTCATTCTTTTGTACTCCTGCACCCTACTTCAAAATCAGTCAAAGGCACAGCACACAGAATAGTCAGTGGTGCTGTAACGGTGTGAGCACAGCATTAACGTGTAACTTGTTGTATCACTATCCTGTATACCTGAAACTAATGTACCATTGCAATAGCAACTACACTTCAATTTAAAAAAACAAGAGGAAGAACAGAGACTCTTAATCCTGTCCTCACCCTGATTTGGTGCACTTTCAATGACTCTCTTTTGGCAGCTCCATCTAAATGCTACCTGACTTTCAAAGTCCTTCTAGATTTTGGTTGCTCCATGCCTGTCAGGCTTTGTCATCGGCCACTCTCCAGCACGTATCTTTTTCTCTGGCTGGACATCCTCGAATGCTCTATAAATGTCATACTCAAACACCCCTGAAATTTTTTTTTTTTTTTTTAGTTCCTTCATCTAGAATGCTTTCCCATTTACTTCCTATGCAAACTCTATCCATCCCCATGGCCAGAAAGCCTTCTGTGACTACCCCAGTACCCAGTGATGTGCCAGCCTGTGAATCAAAATGCACTTGTAGCCTGTTGCACAGTCCAGGACCTACACCCATATGTTTTCTGGTACAGATGAGTAGTATCCATTTACAAGCAGCTCCACGTGTGTGTGTCCTCAAAGGAAAGCTTCACATTTGTTTCTCATTTAATGCCTAACACTGCCAAGCATAAAACTAATGCTCAGACAGGTATCTGTAAACAATTCCAACAAATCAGTTCTGAGAGAGCAGAAAGAACCCACGATAGCTTTATATGGTACGGCAGAAAGGCAACAGGGCTAGGTCTAAGAGTGGGATGTGGTCCTACAAAGCCATGTGAACTTGTTCAACCTCAGCCTTCCAATCTACACCGGAGATACAGCATCTACCTCAGAGGATGTGCTGTGAAGAGATGCAGGGAATTAAAAAAATCTTTTAAAAAAATACATAGTGTAAATTAAATGGAAGTATTATTATTCGTCTCACAGTACCTACACATCACTGTTTCAGGCCACAATGTGAGCTTGGATTTTTATTTATTTATTTAATGTACAACCCATGAGAAGGAAAGTAAGTCTAAATTCATCTCCTGCAGGAAGTGAATATGTACAGTGTTAACATTCCTAGGTAAGACTCCACCCTTCAATAGCCTCAAAAGGACACATGTTAACTCTAACACTTTTATCCATTAGTTCCTAATTGAATTTTCTTGAATTGAATGCTAAGAAGTGATGGGTTATAATCAGGACCTACTTTTCTTCGGAGACTTTTTTTTCTTTAGCATTTTATTTATTTATTCATGAGAGACATAGAGAGAGAAGCAGAGACATAGGCAGAGGGAGGACGCTAATGCTCCTGCATGGAGCCTGCTTCTCTTTTGCCTGCCTCTCTCTCTCATGAATAAATAAAATCTTAAAAAAAAAGTATTTCATTTTTCTAAAATATCCTGAAAGAATGTTATGAAAAATAATTCTAAGGGTGCCCATGAAGTAACAGGATTTTCTTTCAATACATGAAACCTCAAATCTGACTGTAAATGCTAAAACAAGAGTATCTATATGAACCACCCAAGGCTCTCTATCTCAATATTCTTGCCTAAGGGATTTCTCTTAGTCAGGTTTGGAATACTGAGAGGCCATCTCCCAGTGGCCAGAAGCAGACATCCAAGTATAAGAGGGAAAAAAAATAAAAATACAAGTGACTACCCATTACCAATTCATATTTAAAAAAAAAAAAAAAAAGAAGAAAGAAAGAAAGAAAAGCAGCCTGACAAAGAAAATGACCTTCTGAAATAGTATTGAACTTTCAGCTAAGTTTTGTTTTCAAGGAAAAGAACATGCCTTTTTTTTTTTTTTTTTTTAAATAGGCTCCACGCCCTATGTGGGGCTTGAACTCACAACTCTGAGATCAAAAGTTGCATGCTCTACTGACTAAGCCAGCCAGGTGCCATATGCTCAATTCTGAAATACTGAGCTTTAATTGAATTAGATAATTTCCTAGAAATTTAAAATTGAGGATTCCACTATCATGTGTCAGAATCACTAACCCTTTATTATGAAACACATAAGAGTGGAATTTGTTTCTAGGAAAGCCCTACCTACTACAAATCTCGGCTTCTAAAGAGAAATTAGGCAATTCTTAGAGTAATTTCTCTGAACCTCAGTTTCCTTAAATGTTAAAAGGAGACATTAGTAGCTATCAAGGATGCACCAAAAAAATTGGCTAGATGGCACTGGTTGGAGCAAAGGCTCAATAGACACATTCTTTCTTTTTGTTTTGGTTTTGTTTGGGGGGGTGACAGAAGAAGCAGGAGAGAATCTCAATCAGATTCCACACTCAATGTGAAGAGCCCGACTTAGGGCTTGATCTCATGAACCGGAGATCATGATCTGAACTGAAATCAAGAATAGGACACCCAACCAAGTGAACCATCTAGGCACCCCAACACATTCTTACTCTTATGCTACTTCATAAAGATGTAGTGCCTATAATTTAATGTGTGTTGAAATCACTATGAATGAAAACATTACCAGTAGGTCCAAGAAAATTCTTTTCTTGAAATTCACAAGAAATACAATTAGAATAGTGCTGATCTCACCTCTGAGAGCCTACACTCCCCCAGTAGGAACAGAAGACAGCACATACTTTAGGGTTATAAAGCTTCTCCTTGAAAAAACAACCAACTAGAATTAGAGGGAAGAGGGTTAGTTCAAAAGTGGCTGGGTCCTAACTGGTTTTCTGGGCTGGAGAGGTTCTTTCAGGAGAGGCAAAGAGAACTCCAGGTAGGGACAAGAAACACCGATGTATGAATAAAGGGCACATTATGTTTTTCTAGATGAAACTAAAGAAATCAAAGGCCGAAGTAGATAAAGAGATACGTACAGTCACAAATCTGGAGAGAAAACTGACAGGAGCATCTTAAAAATCCAGACTCACAAGTTTCTATGGGGTAAGGAACTGAAAGTAAATTCTGACTAGCGTTCACAGTCATACCATTCCAGACAGAGCACCCACAGCACCATAAGGCCAAAGTTACAGTTCTGGAGTCACTCCACTGAAGGAAAAACAGATGCCAAGCTACAGCAGGGGGGACTTGAGAAAGTCATGGGGCCAGGTGGTTAGGGGGTGTTACCCAGAAAAAGTTAAGTACTCCTAGCTCTTCAAGAAAACTACTGACTGAAAAACACCCACTCTTAAAAAATGTCTGTGTGCCATTCTACACGCACAAATTCAGTCCTGTCAAAAACTTAACTCAACATTTGTAGGCTCTCTGTTAGAAAATGTCCTAAATACAAAATCATTAGTACTCATGTCCAGCAAACAGAATTGTGGAGGGAAACTTCACTTCCATTTCAAAATCTATTCCCTCTTCCACATTGGTTGTTGGGTATCACTGTTAATTATGCTCAAGTAGTAAAAACTAAACTTTAAAAAATGGAAGTATTAAGTGATAATGCCCAAGGTCACACAATGTGAATCAGCAAGTAGGACAATAAATTGATCTTGTGGCATTTGATCAATCCCAAAAGACAATATGTTAATTCTGATCCATAAACACAGCTCAATTGGTCAATTTTGTGAATAGGGTTCGAAAGCTTTGAGCTCACCAACATAATGAAATGACCCAGCCCAATTTACCAGTACCACACACCAACGCCATAGGCTACCACATCTGTGAGTCTATCTTCTCATGCATAAAATAGGCAAATCTATTTAATATGGTTCTTGGAAACAGTAACTTAGTTCATGATGCAAAATACTTAAGTCTCTACACATTGTGAGCATTCAAACGGCAGCCACGAAAAAGTCTAATAGATGTGCTTAGCCAGGAAAGGGACAACTTACTACACACCTCATTTCTTTTAAAACTACATGGATTTCTTTAAAGACTTTTAAAAGAAAAGCATGTGAGCTTACCTATGCCTATTCCTAAAGTAACACTTAGCAGAACTTACTGTAAATGTCTTTATTGACTCCCACACTGGATTGAGAGCTTAAGGTAAGAACCCAAACTTGTATCTTTGGGCACCCAACATGTGGCATAATGCGTGCCATGCTGAGTATGACTAATTTGATCAACTGATGCACTTTTTAAAAGAAGTGAACAAGGCTGTTATTTCCTATGTGGACAGAGGTAAGTAGACCACATCTGACCTATAAAATACAAACTATATTTATCTCTGCCTTAGTCTACTTTAGAATAGAGCCACCCCAGCTCCAATCAGGAAACAACAGTAATGCTTTTTAACCAATGTTTTTCAGCTACCAATTTTTATATTTATAAATTTAGACTGAGTTTCAACAAGCCCTTGGAATACTTTCTCTCCATCTCCTCTTTTAAATAGTCCATACCAGCTGACTTAGTAAACATAACAAAAATACCCATCATTTATAGTTTACCCAAATATGGAAAGCACTGGGGCTTTATTATCAACTCATTTAATCCTAAGTATCCTATGAGGTAGGTGCCACCATCCCCTTTTACAGATGCAAGGAGTAACTTACCCAGGGTCACACAGGTAAAACTGGTACACACGCTCTCCTCTGTGGCACTGTCTCCTAAAGACCAATTAGGAGTCTCAGTACTTACTTTTGGAAGAGATAGAATGGACAATTTTTCCCAAAAACCCATACAAAGTTATTACAGTGAGGTTTCAGGGATTGGCCTTAAGTTAATTTATCTAGTTGTAAAAATCAAAATAAAATTAAGTTAAAAACAGCACATGCCGAAAGCTCAACAGATGTTGAACAAACTTTAAGGTGAGGTTTGTGGGCAAATAATAACAATGGCCAGGCCTCATTATCTACTTCATTGTCACCCCTGTCCAGGTCAAGGCCATTCAGAAATAACTTTTACTGTTGGGTCTCTTAAGGAAAACAATGAAATAAAACTAACAGGAAAAAACTTACATAAGAGAGGACTGGCCAGATTATTAAAAATAATAATAATAAAAAAATTAAAAATCCTCTCTCTAACCTATAGTCCGCTGCAAATGACTTGTTCTCTTGAGGCCATCAATCAATCTCATCTCACTATAAGTACATATTAGAAACACATAACTATGCCTATATTAGAAGATCTTTTAGCCCAGAAAGCAGTAAGCTTTCTTACTTGGCTTTTAGCACACGTATCCCAAAATAGAAAGTACTTTAGTCTCTTTTCCTCCCAAAGTATTCCCCTTAGAAAAACTCCCTTAGAATCCAGCTCCAACTGTTGGTTTCTCCCTCATGACATACAGATGACTTACCAGAACCATATTCATGTAAAGACCAAGATGGTTGTAATGCTTAAAAGTTGCTTTTACACAATGTATTTCTTGCTCCCTTGCTAGTATGAATTATCTGTCACCTCTCCCTAGAAAAATGTAGGAACCAAGGAACGCAAAGTCCCTCTAGAGCAAATCTTGGTTCAATCTGGGATATCCTTATTCCTTAAAGGAAAACTAGGGATCCCTGGGTGGCGCAGCGGTTTGGCGCCTGCCTTTGGACCAGGGCGTGATCCCGGAGACCGAGGATCGAATCCCACGTCGGGCTCCCGGTGCATGGAGCCTGCTTCTCCCTCTGCCTCTCTCTCTCTCTATCATAAATAAATAAAAATAAAAAAAAAAAAATAAAGGAAAACTGCCCAGTTTGATGCCACTCAAAAAACAGGTACCTAATAAGACATTATAATTTACTATTTTCCTTATCTCTTCCTCCCCAACAAAATATGGGGGAAAAAAATCTAAGAATCTACAGAAAAAGTAGTATGGTAAACCAAAAATTAGTGATGGGGAGTCCTGATCAAATTCTGTTAGACAAAGAACCAATAATTAGATAAATCAGCATGCCACAAAGTGATGAACTTTCTCACTAGTATGAGGCAAATGCTAGAAACACTGCGTTTCTCACAAGCTTGCTTCCTGACGCACACCAGCAATATCATCCCCTCATGCCAGGATGAATACAGTCCCTCCACTAAATTACATTCTATGTATCTTCAAAAATAGCTAAAATTCTTGTTCAAACACGTTTAAAGAGGACACATGTAAAGAAAAATTAAGAACTAAATGATGTTCACATGAAACATGTTCCACTGCTGGTTCCACTTATCATTAGAGCCAGATTGGCACTTACCTTGTGCTATGTGTGTGTACTTCTGAGAAAATCATTTAACTCTTGTGCCTCAGTTTCCTCATCTGTAAAATGGGGCTAATAGTACTTACCTATCATTGGTTCTTATGAAGACTTCATTAATATGCATAAAGAGCTTAGAACAAAGTGTGGCACAGAGTAGGCAATGTGGTAACTGTTATTATTATTGACTAATTGCCCTGATGCTACCTCATCAGCTGGCGAATAAATCAAATGGATGGATTCTATGTGTCTATACTATACAGCATATAGATATATGCTATATCCAGTCTCTGTATATGTGTATTCTTGGATATGGTCAAATAACATTTACTAAACACCTACTGTATCCCAAATGCTTATTTTAATCATTGTGCTTGTCATAACAACACAACAAAGACTATTACCATTTGCATTGTACAGGCTTAGAAACCCAGAAGATGCTGTACACAAAATAAAGTTCTATAAGAACATCAATTTTTGAAAGCAAAATGTATACAAAGCAGGGATGGGTCTCATCAGAATGCAGCTGGAGGAAAAAAGAAAGCCATTAATAGTGAATTCTCTGATTAAAAAAAAAAAACAGCTTATATTTAACAGTTTTATAGTTTGTAAAAAAGCTTCAAGACAACTCTGAGACAGAGAAACTAAGAACCAGAGATTAAGTAATATGCTGAAGACCCCACAGCTAGAAAACGCTGCAGGCTAGACCTGAATCAAATTTATCTGACTCCAGGTCCAGTGCTCTGTCTCTGTATCCACAGCCAAATGGGCAAAAGGCACTTTTCGCAGTAGCTCAAATCTCTGGAGACTCTGCCACCCGGAACAAGCATCATGGGAATTTGCTCAGCCTGGTTTTATGGAGGCTGCCTCCCTGATCTATAGAGCTCCAATTCTAAAATGGCTTCAACATAACACAAGCACTGCATGATGGGAAATGTACAGAAGATTATAGGGTAGGAGCCATACTCCAGGGGCTTACAGTCCAGAAATATTTGCTCCTGATGAATGAGGATATTCAATCTAAAAATTAGGCGTGTGGTCTAGGCCAAATTACCTTATTTCTCATAAAGACTTCATCTGTAATATGGGTGAATGGTTTCTTATCTCACTGAAAAACGAGGTTAGGAAAATCATTCAGCAGTTGCTACTGGATTACTACTCTTCCATTTGGAAGACCACACCCAAAATTCTGTAGGGTCTAATAAAAACTGACAGGTTTTACCCTCGCCATCTTGCCTGCTGCTAAGGAAACAGACCCAAGAAAAATGAGGGCTCAGACAACTGAGATATTCCTGAGAAATGGGGTGTGATAAGGCAGTCGAGAAGAAAATCACTAGGAATCAAGCATTATTTATGCATATACATGTCCAAAGAGAAAATGCAAAAAGCTGAGTAACCATGTGTCCAGTTCTATAAACTGCCTGTGTGTGTGTGTGGCTTTATACGAACAACTGAGACACAGTGAGAAATGCAGACAATTTTCATATTCTTGAAAGTGCTTCATCTTTCTGGATCCTGTGGCCGCCTGATTTTGTATGTTCGTAACATCGTCTCGCCAAATTCCATCACCCACAGAGAGTAGGTAAAATCAGAGCCTGATGCTGTCTAGTCTTACCAAAGAGAAAAAGGAGTGAAGGCAAGGACAAGAGCCATGCGTTTTTATAGAAAGGTTGGCAAATTGTCTTACCAATACTGCCACCTTTGAAAACCCCATTACATGCAGTTCTCCATTTGCAATAGACAAAGATGTACTCAATCCTCTGAAGAAAAGGGGCCCAAACCAATCCTACCCCTTCCCTACCACCAGGGAGGCCACCAGGCAAATTTCAATCCTAAAAGAAAAAAAAACGTGCTAACACACAGTATGGGGGAATTTGGGGTGAGGACACAAAAGACTGGCATTAAATGACGGTAAATACCGTGGGAAAACACTCCGATTTTCAGCTTCTGATTATTATTTCCCCCCCCCGGGGATCAGACCTGACTCAGTAAGCGGTTCCAACAAATGCATTTTCTTGATGCAGACCTCAACCCTGTGTGCTTCTCAGGGGATCTCAGGTCCTGCTAGATTTCCAAACCAGCGAACGATGATGAAATGGCTTTACTGCAAAGTGGGAGGGGGGTTTTCCCTCTGCTCTCTCCCAAGGTTAAACCCCTTGCCCAGCCAGGGGGGAGTCAACAGAGGCCCTGGAACTCGAAAACCAGCCCATATTTAGTCAAATTTCAATTTCTGGAAACCAGAAAGCAAGGAGCGGAGGTGACAGGGCTTAAAGGGTCGGTTTTCGCCGCCCAAGGAGCAGGGAGGGGTCGCGCGGGCATCGAAGGTAGGTGGGGAGAGGGAGGGCCGGGGGTCCGCGGCTCGAGGTCCCTTCCGGCCTCGCACTGAGCCGCACCCCGCCCGCAGGGCAGGGCCGCAGGCGGCGAGGGCCGCCCGGGCCTTTCCAAGAGCGAAGGGCCCGGCCCCGGAAACAGGGAGGGGCCGCGGCCAGGCCGGGCCCGCGCCGCAGGCGGCCGCGCGGGGCCGAGGAAGCGGCGCGCCGCCCCCTCCCAGGGCCCACCCGCCGGGGTCGCCCGCGTCGCTGCGGCGGGCGCCGCCCCGGGGGGAGCTTCGGCTTGGGCCCCCAGGGGCCCCGGGCGGACCCCGCGCCGCACTCACCGCGGGAGGGCGGCAGGAGGCAAAGACGCTTGCGAGCGAAGCTCCGAGCGCGGGGACGGCTTCCTTCCCAAGCCCACTCCTCAGGCAGCGGCGGCGGCGGCGGCGGCTGCACAGGCGGCGGCGGCGGCAGCAGCTACCCCGGCTCCGGAATCGGCGGCGGCGGTGGCGGCAGCGGCGGCAGCGGCGGCAGCTCCACTTCCGCTCCGGTCACCACTTCCGCTCCGACCCGCGCTCCGCCCCGCCCCTGCGCCGGCTCCCCATTGGACGAGCCGGGCACGGGGTTGCCCCGGCCGCCCGAGAGGGGCGCTGACGGAGGGAGGAGGAAGGAGCGCGGAGACCCGGACGCGGCGGACTGGAGCGAGGAGGGAGCGGGCGGACGGGGGCGGAAATGGAGGCGGCGGGCGGAAAGAGGCAGTGGGAGACGAGAGGGCGGAGCTGGGGGGGTGCGGGGGTGCTGGGAACCCGAGCCGACGCCGGGGTCATCGCCTCCCTCCCTCCTCCAAAAGGAATCGCCACCGGGTCGCAGGCGGAGGTCAGTCCCCTGTGGCTGAGCGCTCTGGGAATGCGGGACCCGGGGAAGGACAGAGATTGTTCAGCCTTCAACCTTCGCTTAACCCTCCCATCAGCCCTTGGAAGGCGCTCGTCGTTTTCTCCTTTTGTGGACAGGAGAGGCCACGTGAAGCGCCAGGCATCTGCAGGCCTCGACTGGGACTGGCCGAGTCTTTTGTGTTCATTGAGGCCCGTGCCCCTGATCCCTTCGTGGAGGCGCGCCCTTCCCAAGGCTCCTAGGGGAAGCTTCAGGAAAGGAAACCGGCCTCTTCCGCGCGCGCGCACACACACACACACACACACACAGCCCATTTAAACTCAGTTCTCCAGAATGCCTCTCACCTCCTCTCCCTCCCTCTCATTCATTCTTTCAACAAATATTTGTGGAGCAGGCCTTGCGCTGAGTGCTGGAGACGCAGCGAGCACAAGACAGCCCGGCCCTGCCGTCTTGGGGGTTTACAGTCCGGTGGGAGAAAGAACAAAGTCAAACAGGCCTTTGTCATCTGCTTTGCCCTTCCTTAGCTGAATGATAGACCTCTAACTCATCACCCTAACCCTCAGCCCTGCCCCCATCCAACTGCCAAAGCGATCTTGAAAGAATGCCGGTCTTATCTTCCCATCCTTTTGGTGATTACTGAGACCTGGAAGACCAGTGATAAGCTCCTGGAGTGTGACAGTCTGAGGTCCTCCAGCAGCTGCCCCTAACCTTCCACCTTTGCCTATTTTCCCTCCATCATGAAATCCTATTTCAGTTGGATGATGCCTTACCCTCCCCGATACGCCAGCTCCAATATTTCCAAACAATTTGTGTTCCTTGCCAACATTTTTACAAAAGACCATGATTTCTGTGCAAACAGAAATCTGCATCCGGGCCTTGACTGGCAAAACTGTGTCCACATTTCTGTGCGGTGACAACTGGCTGAAGCCATGGAGTGGCTAGGTCAGGCATAGACTTTTCAAAGCTCCAGGGTCCCCTCCTGACCTGAGTCTGCTTTTCTTTTTTTTTTTTTTTTTTAATTTTTATTTATTTATGATAGTCACAGAGAGAGAGAGAGAGGCAGAGACACAGGCAAAGGGAGAAGCAGGCTCCATGCACCGGGAGCCCGACGTGGGATTCGATCCCAGGTCTCCAGGATCGCGCCCTGGGCCAAAGGCAGGCGCCAAACTGCTGCGCCACCCAGGGATCCCTCTGCTTTTCTTATTTATGTTATCTGTCCTGTGCCAGTGACCCCTACGCGTTTAACCTGAGCGAGAGAGAGGGTTATGTAACGTAAACAGCATGGATTTGAAGTTAAAGATCACAGGATTTGAGCTGTGGAAGAGTTTCCCTGTGCAAAAACTTCTCCATGGGGATCCATCTTTGGAAACCAAAAAGATCAGTAATCTAGAGATTGCTCGGGTTGGAATATGACTTAGTGGAATCTGTGCCTTCTGCCCCATCCAGAAAATGCCTTGGTGGGTCAGAGGGCTCATGATAATTATACCCAAATGATGTCGTCAACACATGGAAGGAACAGAAGTGCCCTTTGCCAACATTCCCGAGTATACTAACTGGTTGTATGGATTACCTGCTTTCATCATCTCTACATTCTAGGCCAGAGGACAGCAAACCACAGCTATTAATTGACAGATATAAACATATTAAAATACAATGTGGCCAATGCAGCCATAGGAATATACATGCCTAGGATATTAAGGGCCCCAATCCGTCTTGGGAGTGCGGTAGGGAAACAGGAGACTTTCTGAAAGGGATTCCATAAAGGATTTTTATTTTATTTTATTTTATTTTATTTTATTTTATTTTATATTTTATTTTATTTTATTTTTTATTTTACTTTATTTTATTTTATTTTATATTTTATTTTATTTTATTTTATTTTTTTATTTTATTTTAGATTTTATTTACTTATTCATGAGAGACCGAGAGAGAGAGGCAGACATAGGCAGAGGGAGAAGAAGGCTCCTCACAGGGAGCCCAATGCGGGACTCGATCCTGGACCCCAGGATCACGCCCTGAGCTGTAGGCAGACACCCAACTGCTGAGCCATCGAGGTGTCCCCAGAAAGGACTTTTTAAGATTAATAGACTATTTTTTAGAGCAGTTTTAGATTCATAGAAAAGCTAAAAAGATCGTACAGAGAGAGTTGCCATATACCGAAACTCTGCCCACCCACAGTTTCCCCCAATGTTAACAGATTAACAGAGTAGTGTGGCACAGCATTTATAAGTGATGTACCAATATTGGTATGTTATTATTAACTCAACTCTCTAGTTTACATTAGGGTCTTTTCTTTTTTAAGAGAGCCTGAATGTGAGTGGGGGAAGGGGCAGAAAAAGAGAGAGAGAGAGAGTCTTAAGCAGGCTCCACACTCAGCGTGCACCCCAACATGGGTCTCAGTCTCACAACTCTGACAATCATGACCTGAGCCAAAATCAAGAGTCAGAGGCTTAACCAATTGAGCCACCTAGGTGCCCCAAGGGCTCATTCTTTTTGTTGTACAGTTCAATGGATTTTGACAAATGCATAATGTCAGGTATCTACCATTACAGAATAATACAGAACAGTTTCACTGTCTTAAAGCTCCCTCGTGCCTTCTGCCCAGTGGGGCAAGGAGAGAAGTTGCTGAGCAGGAGGCAGAGTTGCGCTACTTGTTTTGCTCCATCCTGTCCCGAGGGGGGCCTGTACTCTCTCTGCTCTTTTCAATAAATAACATTTAGGCTAAAAGCAATCCCACAAGAAACTACTCATTCAACCTTCACCCCTTGCCCTCACCCCAATCCTTGGCAATCACTTCTCTTTTACACTCATTTCAGTTTTGCCTTTTCCAGATGTTGTATAGTTGGAATCATACACTAGGGAGCCTTCACCAACTGAATTCTTTCACTAATCAGTTCAAGGTTCCTCCAGGTCTTTTTATGGCTTGATAGCTCATTTCTTTTAATCACTGAGTAATATTCCCTTCTATGAATGCACCACAGCTTGTCCATTCATCTGCTGTTATGAATTGACTCATGTCCTCCAGAAATGATACATTGAAGTCCTGGCCCATGGTACCTGTAAACATGGCCTTGTTTGGAAAAGCCTTTGCAGATGTAATCGAGTCAAGATAAAGTCATTAGGGTAGATTCTAACCCTTATGATTGATGTCCTCATAAAAAAAGGAAAAGGCTGGGACACCTGGTGGCTCAGTGGTTGAGCATCTGCCTTCGGCTCAGGGCATGATCTCCAGGTCCTGGGATCAAGTCTTGCATCAAGTTCCCCTCAGGGAGGCTGCTTCTCTCTCTGTGTCTCTCATGAATAAATAAATAAATAAATAAATAAATAAATAAATAAATAAATAAATAAAATCTTTAAAAAAAAAAAAAAAAGGAAAAAGCCAGGTGATGACAGAGGCAGCCACAAGCCAAAGAACACCAAGGACTTATAAGCACCACCTGAAACTAGAAACTAAGGAAGAGGCAGGAAAGGACTTTACCCAGAGTCTCAGAGGGAGAAACCTCTGACCCTGCTGGCCCTGCTGACACCTGGATTTCAGACTTCCAGGCTCTAGAGCTGTTAGACAATAAATTCCCGTTGTTTTGAGCCATCCAGTTTGTGATACTTTGTGACAGCAGCCCCAGCAAACAGATATGCTGCTGAAAGTCAGATATCTCAATTCTGTTTCTGACAATTATGAATAAAGCTGCCATAAACCTCTGTGTGCAGATTTTCGTGTGGACATAAGTTTCCATCTCATTTGAGTGACTACCTAGGAGCATGATCACTAAATCAATGTTAAAACTGTGTTTAGTTTTGTAAAATATCAACTGTCTTCCAAAGTGGCTGTACCGTTTTGAATTTCCACCAGCAGTGAAATCGAGTGCCGAATGCTTCATATTTATGTCAGCATTTGCTATCATCAGGTTTTTTTTATTTAAGCCATTCTTACATAGATATGTAGAGTAAGAACCTAGTTTGTTTCTCCAAAAGTTTATTTTTGTTCCTATTACTTTGAAATTTCATGGTTAATAGTCTTTTTTTTTTAAGATTTTATTTATTCATTTATGAGAGATAGAGAGAGGCAGAGACATAGGCAGAGGGAGAAGCAGGTCCTCAAGGGGAACCCGATTTGGGACTTGATCCCAGGGCCCCGGGTTCACGCTCTGAGCCAAAGGCAGATGCTAAACCACTGAGCCACCCAGGCGACCCCATGGTTAGTAGTCTTGAGACATCCAGTAGTCTTCCTTGCCTCCCTCCTTCCTTCTTCACTTCCCTACCCTTTTTTTCTTTCTTTGTTTCCTCCAGCCTTTCCCTCCTTCCTTCTTTCTTTCTTTCTTTCTTTCTTTCTTTCTTTCTTTCTTTCTTTCTTTCTCTTCTTTCTTTCTTTTTTCTTTCTTTCTCTTTATTTCTTTCTTTCTTTTTTCTCTTTTTATTATGACAATTTTCAAACACAAAAGTAGAATAGTACAGTAAACTCCATGTACCCATTGCCTAGCTCTATTTTAATATTTGATCTATCCTTCATACCATTTTCTTTTTAGAGAGAGAACATGCATGCATGAGGAGGGCCAGAGGGAGAGGGAGAGAGGGAGAGAATCTAAAGCAGGCTCCATGTCCAGTGTGGGGATCCATCTCAGGAGCCTGAGATCATGACCTGAGCTGAAATCAGAGTCGAATTCTTAAGTAAGCCACCTAGGAAGAGAGAGCCTCCCCCCATTTTTGCAGGAGGATTTTACACAAAATCCCAGATATTATATCATTGTATTTGTAAATACTTTAGTATGTAGCTCTAACAGATAAAAAATTTAAAAGCTAATAATGACATAATCGCAATTCTGTGATCACACTTGAGGAAATTAACACATAGTCCATGTTTGATTTTCCCCAATTGCCTCAAAAATTGACTTTTTTTTTTTTACATTGGCTTACTTAAGTCAGGATTCAAGGTCTATCAGTTGCATTTAGCAGCTAATTCTCTTTCAATCTGTAACAATTACTCCTTTTTAAAATTTTATTTTATTTATTTTTATTTATTTATGATAGTCACACACACACAGAGAGAGAGAGAGAGAGAGAGAGAGGCAGAGACATAGGCAGAGGGAGAAGCAGGCACCATGCACCGGGAGCCCAACGTGGGATTCGATCCCAGGTCTCCAGGATCGTGCCCTGGGCCAAAGGCAGGCGCCAAACCGCTGCGCCACCCAGGGATCCCACTCCTTTTTTTTTTTTTTTTAAATATGACTTATTTGTTGAAAAAACTGGGTAAATTATCCTATAGAATTTTTCACAATGTGAATTTGGCTGATTGGACCCTTGAGGTGTTTTTAAATTTTTTTTTTTAATTTATTTATTTATGATAGTCACAGAGGGAGAGAGAGAGGCAGAGACACAGGCAGAGGGAGAAGCAGGCTCCATGCACCGGGAGCCCGATGTGGGATTTGATCCCGGGTCTCCAGGATCGCGCCCTGGGCCAAAGGCAGGCGCCAAACCGCTGCGCCACCCAGTTTTTTTTTGTTTTTTTTTTAATTTTTTTTTTTTTTTTTTTTTTTACCTTGAGGTGTTTTTAAAATGTGACATCATGCCTTGAATATCTTGTATTAGATTCCAGTTCAGTTTTTGGCAAGAATATTTTACAGGTGAGATTATGTATTTCCTATTGCATCCTATCGGGAGGCACATGATGTCTAATTTTTCTCAATGATCTCTTTCCCTTTGAAAACCCATTTCCTTCAACTTTGGGATATTTTTGTGAATTTTTCTATGAAGATATATTTCCTCTAGCTTCCTATTTTCTATGTCTTCACTTTCTAGAACTCCCAATTATTCAGACATCTGAGCTCTTGGAGTGATTTTCTAATATTATTGTTTTTTTTCTCCTTCTCTATGATTCGTGTGTGTGTGTGTGTGTGTGTGTGTGTTTGAGTCTCCTTTCTGAATATCATTTTCCAACCTGTATTTAGTCAGAGTTCTGTGTAGGAGACAGAAGCAGAAACCACTCTAGATATTTTTAAGCAGAAAGAACTTTAATATAGGAAATTAGGTGCTTGCATACTCATTGAGAGAGTTGGCATTGCCAACTTGGGGAGGGCAGGAAGGGGGTGGGAAGGGAAGGACAACTCTTGTTTCAAAGTCACCAGAGCTGCGATTGAGAAGTCAGGGTTGTTATGGCTACTCCTGCAGCTGCCACCTTAGCTTCCTGATCCCATGAAGCTGGGGACTGGGTACTGGATTGGAGAGTCTGGCCATTGACAGTTGGCTCAAAAGGAGAGTTCAAAGGCCAGAGAGCTGTTGTCTGGCTTGAGTAAGAAGTTGAAATCGTGGGGTAGTCTATGACATGTCAACTCAGTGAGGTCTTTGGTATTCATCCAACCCTTTTTGGCTTTTTGTTTTAATGGAACAAAAGCTGAAATCCTGACTTAGAGAGATCTGTTGGTGTAATCAGAAACACAGCTCCCATGGTCCTCACTTACTTTTCCACAGAAGAGTAGACTGTGTGGCAAGAGACCAGTATTCTCCAAGATCGCTGAATTGAATTTTGGTCATATAATCACCTTTGCTCTCATATAAATGAGGTTACTGGAAAGGCAGGCATCATTAACCTAAAAAAAAAAGATTATGAGTCTGTATTTCAATTTCATGATAACTGAACCAGAAATAAGTTTCACAGTGTGTCTAGGTTTTGCAGTTTTCTACCTGCAGAGAAAGTGGGGAGGCATCGTCATGCTCCAGTAGTTCCTCTAGCCTTGGAAGGTTCACAGAGCTATCCGCCTCCAGTCTGTTTCTTCAGGGTGCCAGCTGGGCAAAAAGAACTATTAATTTGTTGGGTGTTTGTGTGTGTATTTTAAGACTGATATTTTTTAGCATTTAATTTTAAGTAAGAAAACACCTGCTGTATTCATTTGAAATAGTGTATTTTTATTACATGGTGTTGTGTGGATATACTTTCATTGTAAGAAAACTAAAATATTAAAGATTAAAAATTAAAGTCCCCTGTGATCACTGCCCCCCAGTGCTGTTTCTCCTCCCCAGACAGTAACCAAGTGGCAATTATATAGCAGTGCACATTAGTCACAGTAGGTCAGGTCATGCTGCAATAACAAACATCCTCAAATTCTCAGTGCCTTACAACAACAAAGGTTTATTTCTTGATCCTTACATGTTTGTCATGGGTTGGCTTCAGCTATTTCCCTGGACATAGGTTGAAGGAGCAGCCAAGATGTGCTAATCTTATGGCAGAGGGGAAAGAAAGAAGGGTGGAAGCTTTAAAAGCTTCTGCTTAGAAGTATGGCATTTTCACTCACATTTCCTTGGTCAAAGCAAATCATAGGGCCAAGCCTGACTCCAGTAGGGGTGGAGATGTATAATCCTTCCATAGGGAGGGGCAGTGAAAAGGTTCCCATAGTTTTCTAGAATTCCTAAAACTATAGAAATACATAACATTTTAATATAATTTATTATGGGATTGAATCTTACTTTCTACATGCAAAAAAATATCTTAGAAGTCTTTGCATGTTATACAAATAGATCCATCTCCTTTTCAAACAGCTGCATAATATGCCATAATATGGATGTACTATAGTTTATTTAGCTATTTCCCTACTTGAAGACGTTTAAATTGTTTCTAATTTTTTATTATTGCAGACAAGGACAAGGGTGTAGCAAATATCCTTGCACTTGCCCCATAGGCATATGTGCAAGTGTTTCTCTAGGGTGGGTACAGAGAAGTCGAATTGCTGATGGATGTCCTGTGCCAGTTTTCTCTCTGAATCCTAATATGGCATACTCGCAGGAGAATTCCAAAGAGAGCTTAATAAAGACTGTTTACAGAGAATAGTGCGGTGCCCCAGGGCTGGTAACAGTGGAGCTATCACCGGCCCTGGGCCAGAAGGAGCGAAGTGAGAGAACTGGGGATTAGACCTGGGAGGAGAGTCATGTGGAATGGGATGGGTGAAGCTAGCCCAATATGGCCCCACAAGGAAGAAGCTGAGAGAACAAATGCCTCAAACCACTCTTTTCCCTCTGGTCTCCTACTGGGCTGACCTGAACATGCTCGTACTTACAGATATGGTTCATTTTCACCATTCTGATGGTGCTTAATGCATGAATATATCACAATGTACTTATTTATTTCTATAACACACATTGAGATAGGTTGATTCCTCAATGCTGCAATGAACATACTAGAATGCTTCATGGGCCACACTCGCAAGAATGTCTCGGGTATGTATTTAAAAGTTGAGCTACAATATCACAATATATGTACATTTTTCAGCTTTACTACAAATGGTTAATCTACATTGATTGTACCAAGTTAGAGTTCCACTAGCATTGTTTGAAAATCCCTGTTTTCTCCATACCTACATTAACATCTGGAATTATTAGGCTTTTTGATTTTGCCAATCTGATTGGTGTGAAATTGTCTCTGCTTGTCTTAATTTGCATTTCCCTTATTACTAGTGAAGGTAAGCATCCTTTCCTATGTTTATTGATGATTCCGCTTCCTCTTTCAATTTCTTTACCATATCAATGGAAAAAATATGACAAAGATCACACAGTTCAGGGCGCCTGGATGGTTCAGTTGGTTAAGGGTCTGCCTTTGGCTCAGGTCATGATCCCAGGGTCCTGGGATCAACCCCAAATTGGGCTCCCTGCTCAGCCAGGAGTCTGCTTCTCCCTCTCCCTCTCCCTTTGTCTGGGCCCCCATACCTGTCGTGTGTGCATGCACTCTCCCTCTCTCAAATAAGTAAATAAATAAAATCTAAAAAAAAAAAAAAAAAGATCACAGTTAATCAGCAACAGTACTGGGTTTAAAACTTGGGTCGTCTAACTCCAGTGTAGTCTTTTTTCCAGCACATTGAACCGCTTCCAGATATAAATTTTTAGAGTGCTGTTGTTTCTACTAACAGTTACATCAAAGAAAAGATCTTTTCCCTTCTAATTAAATGTTGGGGCTATGAATTGCCGATAGTTGGATGCTATATCAGTAAAGGTTAGGTTTGTCTGTGAATAAAAGAGATGCCAAATATCAGTGACTTTAACAAGTTAGAAGTTGTTTTATTTCCCCTCTTCTGTAAAAGTTGGAGACAAGAAGTTTGGCATTGATTTGTGCTATTAAGTCTTCTGGGACTTAGGCAACTTTAATCTTGTTGCTTCATTCTACATAGCTGCTACTTCCAAGTTCGTCTCATATTCCGAAATAGCTGCTCCAACTCCTGCCATTATATCTGCATCCAAGTCAGACAGAAAAGAGAAAGAGATGGGGGGAGGGGATGGTGGAGGTATTGGGTACAACACAGTTGTCTCTTAATGAAGCTTCTAGAATCTACTATGTGATTATCTGATATACATCCTATGGGGCAGAACTCAGCTACATGGCCATACTTGACTATAAGGGAATTTGGGAAGATTAGCATTCATTTGGGGGACCATGTACCTAGGCACAAGGGAGATAATTTCTAAATACTATTCAGATTCCAGGAATTGTACACTCATTTTTCTGTGGCAGGTGAGTTGGTCCTGCTTTCTAGGAGGAGTGTCCCTGTCCTCTGACCTCCATGACCTTTGGCTCTTCCTTCAGGGAAATTCTGCCTTGTCCAGAATCCTCATGGCCATATCTAATAGACACTAATCTATCACCTTCTGGGGAACCTGCTCAGATTTTCAGAGTCCTGTTTTCCAATGATTTGGGAACCCTGGATCTTCTCGTTGCCTTGTAGAAGAAAGGAAGACATTTATTAGGAGACATTTCGTGGTCTCTGCCACAGATGCTAAGAAAAACGTCTGGCCTGATTTTTTCCATGGTTAAGGGCATGAGTCTCCTATGTGGAGATTAAGGTCTAAAGATAGTTCTTGGAAAGATCATATAGAATTGAAATTATTCAACTCCATGTGTGTTATCCTCTATATCTCTGTGGATTTATACCAATCAGCTATTGCTGCATTGCAAGCCACCCCCAAACTCAGTGGTATAAAACAACCATCATTTATTTTCATGTATACTTCTGCAGGTTGACTGATCTAGGCTGGGCTCAGCGGGGCTTGCCTGGGCTTGGGTCCAAGCTATAGACTAGGTCAATATCTGCTCTACGTGTCTCTCATCTTTAGATTAGCAGGCTAGCCAGGCCATGTTCTCTGGAATTGCAGAGGCACAAGAGGGCAAGGTCAACCATGCAAACACATCTCAAACCTCTGCTTGTGTCAAAACAGCTAGCATCCCATTGGGAAAAGCAAGTCACATGGCCAAGCCTAGTGTCAGTAGGTGGAGAAAAAAATAGTGCACGGCTCTTCACCATGCGAAAGAAGTAGTGTAACCAAGCCCACCAGTCTCCAGCATCAAAAATTCTTTTCTTCCACAGAGGTCGCCTGCAGGAAAGATTGAAATATTTTTAAACAGTTTGACTTACCACAAAGTGGTTTTTAATTTATTTTTAAAAAGATTTTATTTATTGGGCACCTGGGTGGCTCAGTCGGTTAAGTGTCTGCCTTCAGCTCAGGTCATGATCTCAGGGTCCTGGGATTGAGCCCCGTGTCCGGTTCCCTGCTCAGTGGGGAGTCTGTTTCTCTCTTTCCTTCTGTGCTCTCTCTCTCTCTCAAATAAATAAAATCTTTTAAAAAATAAAGTTTTTATTTATTAGAGAGAGAGAGAGGGAGGAGGGAGAAAGGGAGCAGGAGCAAGGGGGAGGGGCAGAGGGAGAGGAAGAAGCAGGCTCCCTGCAGGGAGCTGATGTGGGGCTCAATCCCAGGACCTGGGGATCATGACCTGAGCAGAAGGCAGATGCTTAACCAACTGAGCCACCAGACACCCCAACATGAAGTGATTTTTAAAAAATCAGTAAATCAGTTACTGGGATCCCTGGGTGGCGCAGCGGTTTGGCACCTGCCTTTGGCCCAGGGCGCGATCCTGGAGACCTGGGATCGAATCCCATATCAGGATCCCGGTGCATGGAGCCTGCTTCTCCCTCTGCCTATGTCTTTGCCTCTCTCTCTCTCTCTCTGTGACTATCATAAATAAATTTTATTAAAAAATTGAAAAAAGATAAAAAATCAGTTACTCTAATGCATTAGTCAATTTGTGGCCCTCAATTCTTCTGTCCTGATTTGAGGGTGTCAAGAAATCCATCACTAAACGCTTGCCCAGCTAGTCGAACATTGCATTTTACTTCTTTGTTAATGGCTTGGAACCCATAAAATAATCTATATGTTATTTCTGTATGAATTGGCCAAAATACATCAGTTATTGCAGCTGGATGGCAGGCATGGCCTGAGCCCAGGTTCACTGAGTGGGTAGTGCGCAGAACCACGGTCACGCTTTAAATCTCCCTCCCATTATGCATGACACTGACATTGTCTACTTACTAGCTTTCCTCTTATTTGAGCAGCACTGCAGAGGAGACAGGTATCTGGCTCTGTAGTGGAAACGGTGGCATGCTGCCCAGAACCACAACTCCGGGACCAAGAAATCTATTCCCCTAGCTGCTGGGAACATTGGCTGTGGGACAGTGCTCAATTGAGTCCCTCGTGGAAACTTCCCTTGGCTGATGAGTGCAACTTAGCCCAAGTATGGCATCCAATGACTGAACCAAGTGGAAGTCCCAAGGTCCAGCCTCCTTGCCATCCCCGCTCCATACTACTCCTCCCTTCCCCCAGGGCAGGCATCAGCTGGGGCCTCTGATGAGGCTGCGTTGCAGTTTGACTTGTCCCTTCCACCTGTGCTCCTGAGGGCACGCTGCGGTAAGCTTTCTGCATGCACCCCTCCACGCTGGAGTCTGATTCCTGGGGAACCTAACCCACAATAGGCTCTAACTTCACACGGAGCTGGCCTGAGTCTTATCTCAAATCCCCACTAGCTATATGGCTTCAGACATTATGAATCCACTGTAAGCCTCTGTAAGTCTCAGATTTTTAATCTCTAAAGATGCAATAATAGTAGTATCTGCCTCTTCTAGATACAGCAGGGGATGAAGAGAAATAGTGCATGTAAAGCACTTCACACGGTATATGGGGCCTGTTAGATTTAGCTGAAATGTAATCACCCCTGTTTCTCAGCTCCTTGCGGGCATTTCCAAAAGCCCGCGTCCCCACTAGAGCAGAAATAGACCCATTGTGCCACCTTGTTTCCAGCAGATGGCGACAGCGGACAAGGCTGCAGTGCTGTCCAGCTCCCTTCCAATTGCCGCTGCTCACAGGTTATGCATCCGTTTCCCATGCATTCGCTCATTTGAGTCTCCTTCATCAACCATCTCCCAAGTGCTGACCTTTCTATCATTTATTCTCTCATCCCTTCTCAACAAATGCTTACTGAGCACTTACTCCAGCCAAAGGCCAGTTTTAAATCTTTTCTAAAACATCACCGTGACTAAGAAATAACAACAAAAGGAAATAAAATTTCAAGCCACTGCTGAAAAGCTGGATTTTGAGATGAAAAGATAACTTTTAGGCACTGGCACTGGTCTGTTGCCAACCCGTTCAGCAAGGAGGCTGCTTTAATAAAGCAGAAGCAGCATAATATGCCTGAAACAGAAGCAGGAGGCAATGGTCCCTCTGTAGGAGCAGCTGAGGTGCTTTTGGAGAACCATCCACTGGCCTTTCCAAGGGCTATTGATCTGAGGACAGAACACCTGGTCCCTGGGCTGGGTTCAAAGTGCCAAGTAGGAGAAAGAAGAAAGAATCCATAAAGGAGGTGTTGGAGTGCTTGGGAGGAGAGGGTTAGCTGGCCTGTATTTAGGACCTCCAGATTGCAGTAATTTTGCTGGTCTCTCAACTGTGCAGACAGGCCAGCAGGCACCCCTGGAAGCCACCAGCCCAGGGCCTGGCTGAGGTCTATTTCTGTGGTGGGGAGAGAAGCTGCCCACCTCAGCCTTCTCGAACGTGCTCCAGAACTGTATGGGAAAGCACTTTCCTGAAGGTCACCACACAGGGTTGTCATCAAGCTCAATTGAGGAAATGTATGTAAAGTTGCTGGTTATCCGAGTAGCTCTCACTAAATGATATTTATTACTGATGATAATATTACCACTACCAATCAATGGTTCTGATGGTCTTCTCTGATATAATTGCTCAGAGCAAGGTTTTATAAGAGGCATCTGGAATGGCAATCTACAGAGAGATTTGATTATTTGGAGGTTACAAGAGGATCCAGGACTCTGAAGGTAAAGAAAACACCAAGTCAGGGAAAGGGACACAGATGAATTCAGTAAAATCTGTTGAATGGATGGCTAAGGGGGATTCTCTTCTTCTTTTTTTTTTTAATTAAAGATTTTATTTATTTATTCATGAGAGACAGAAAGAGAGAGAGGCCGAGACACAGAAGCAGGCTCCATGCAGGAAGCCGGACGTGGGACTTGATCCCAGGTCTCCAGGATCAGGCCCTGGGCTGAAGGCGGCACTAAACTGCTGAGCAACCCGGGCCACTCAGGGGAGTCTCTTCTAACAGCAAGAATAACGTTCATGATTTCAACAAGTGTAAGTGGAGACTTACTCTGAGTCAGGTACTCTGCTTGTTCTTGGAGCCAAGGAGATGAACAAGCATCCTGTTTGTTTTCAAGGAGCTCCTAGTGCAAGGGAGGAAAGCCAAGGTACCTACAGGGTCTAGTCTGGTGACAGAAATGAGGAAAGTGGATAAGGTGTGAAGAAGGAGCACGGGTAAAATAAATATTTTACTTTCTTTAATATATTATTTAAAAAACAGTATTGCAAGAGTTATGACAAATGGCTCTGATATGAGGCTTTAATGCAGAGACAATAGGGCATGGTGGGGACTGTGAAGAAATAGAGAAATAATGCTCTAACCAAAGGGGACTGCTGCCACAAGAGTGGAGAACTATACCCATCTTACTGGATTTCCAATTTGTCAAGAGAAGCCAGGAATTGGATTGTTACAGGCAATCTCTTAATTTTTAATTTGTGGCAGTGAATTTAAAAAATGTAAAAACACCATGTGGGCCCACATAAAATAGGTCAAATGAAACATAATTCAGTCTTTTTCTAAAAGATTTTATTTATTTATTCATGAGAGGCATAGAGAGAGACAGGGAAAGACACAGGCAGAGGGAGAAGCAGGCTCCTCTCAGGAAGCCTGATGTGGGACTCGATCCCCAAACTCTGGGATCATGCCCTGAGCCAAAGGCAGACGCTCAACTGCTGAGCCACTCAGGTGTCCCATATCTTACCATCTTGACACTTAGCAAGCTGTGTAGAAATTGCCTGTACGCCCATCTGTCTTTCCAATTGGACTAGAGATCATACACTGAACCCTCAGGCTCAGGTCTGGCATTAAGACTTAATTATGGGGATGCCTGGGTGGCTCAGCAGTTGAGCGTCTGCCTTTGGCTCAGGGCGTGATCCCGGAGTTTGGGGATCAAGTCCCACATCAGGCTTCCTGAGAGGAGCCTGCTTCTCCCTCTGCCTGTGTCTCTGCCTCTCTCTACGCCTCTCATGAATAAATAAATAAAATCTTTTTTTTAAAAAAAGAAGGTAAGATGTGATGTGATGGGTGCACAGAAGAAGAGCTGGTGGCAGGGGGGTGGTCTTTGAGGAGGAGAAGACACCTGATTGGAGATCTAGAAGAAGGCCCAACTGGCTAGGGAACTGGGGCCTGGCAATCTAGTTAGGGGGAGTGAGACAGGGGAGTTCAGGGGCCCAGTGGACTGTCAGAGCTCAGGTGTCAGATGGGGTGGGGGACAGGGGGCATGAAGCTGGGGAGGTGGGCAGGAGCAGATGGAAGGCGGCCTTAACTGCATCATCTATATTTAACAATTTCCTAGTTTTCCCTTATTGTAATTTCTCCTGTTCTTGATAGAAAACCAGAGGTTGTGTCTGTACCCCAAAAACGGCCATTTTCTGTTATAAGTGGAAGCTCTTTCTGCTCTCAAAGTTGGCAACACCCCTCTTTCTCCTTTTCCTGCTTTGGCTCACCCTCATCTGTGCCTCACTTTGATCCCTACAGTATTAAAGAAAATAAATACTTTTGACCTTTGTCAGAACACCTTGGACTTGCCAGTACAAAAAGAAACAATTTGCACAGGAGGAAATGATTCCGTTCCTCCCAAATGAATCCTCTGTGTCCTGAGCCAGATGCAGTTCTGATTCAGAGACCATAGGGGTGGCCAGCAGGACTCTGGGCTGGAAGACAGGAGTCCATTGTAGTCCTGGTCCTGTGGACTGATGCCTTGTGTGGCTGTGGATCAGAGCAGGCCACTTGTGCCCAACCTGCAAAAGCAGGTGGTTTGGATGGTCTCCCAGAACCTTTTCCATCAGGACCGAGGGCCCAAATCTCTTGTACACAGATTCAATCTGGACCTGATGTCTGTGATGTGTTGCCAATCTAACCAGTGTGTGCAAACGTCAGGCACTGTGCCAAACTCTTGCCATACATGATTTCATATAATCCTCATAAAAGTCTTACCCCACTTTATAAAAAAGGAAGCTGAAGTCTAGGAAAGTTGCCCAACGTGATGAAGCTCGTATGTGCACCTCAAAGACTATGTTATTTGACACAAAATGTAGTTCATTGTGATGGTTAGTTCTGGGTCGACCTGGCTGGGCTAAGGAATGCCCAGAGAGCTGGTAAAATGTTATTTCTGGGTGTGTCTGTGAGGGTGTCTCTGGAAGTGATTAGCATTTGAATCAGTAGACTAAGTAAAGACACTCAACCTTGCCAATGTTGGGGGGGGGGCAGGAGGAATCACTCAATCTGTTGAGGGCCTGAATAGAATAAAAAGGCAGAGAGGGAGGGTGAATTTGCTCTCTATGCTTGAGCTGGGACATCCATCTTTTCCTGCCCTTGGACACTGGCACTCCTTGTTCTCAGGTCTGTAGACTCAGACCAGGACTTACACCATTTGCTCCCTTGGTTCCCAAGCCTTTGGGCTGTTACAACGCTGGCTTTCCTGGTTCTCCAGCCTACAGACATCAGATCACATGTGTGACCTGCAATTATGCAATAAATCTCTCTTTTTCTCTCTTATACACACATACACACACACACACACACATATCCATATCTGCTCTCTGGAGAGCCCTGCTAATATGCTCATATACATGACAACATATCAAACAGCACAAGACAGTTTACCATGAAAAGTAAACTCTCATGCCCATTTCCCAACTCTCTTGGGGCAATCTCAATCATTTTGATTTTCTGGTGATTATCTCCCTAAACATGAACAACAGCTAGACAGCATTTATTGTCTCTAAAGTTGAATTATACTCCCTGCTTTTTCCTAATGTTGATATTTACATATTTACAGTTATCATTTCTCCCCCTAAATTCGATAAACATAACCTCTATTTTCTTCTTCCGTCACATGGACAGTCCCATTTGACACTGCTTCTTAAGAGGAAGGCAAGAGCAATCTTTTTTCTCTATCTTTCCTCCCTGCTTTTATTTTTGACCTTTAGCCAGCCTGTCTGATTTCAAAAGTTCCCCACCCCATTTAGTTGTGTGCAACCAGTGTGTGACCAGTGCCAGCTGATGGGTTGTGGGAGAGAGTGACTTTTGCTACCCTAGGCTGGAGTATTTCACACATGCTCTTCTGTCTGCTGCTACACTTGGCAACACTCCACATGGGAGAGCCTCCAATAGTCTGGGTCCCTGGGGAGCAGAGCACCCCAACTAATATACAGTCAATGTGTAGTATGAGGGAGATGTAAATCTTTGTTGTCCTAAGCCTCTGAGAGTTTGGGGGTTATTTGTTACTGTAGCATAATCAAGCATATTCTAACTGATGCAGTGAACGTTATTACTTCTGTCCTGCAAATACAACCAAGACTTTAGTGTTTTGTCCATACTTGTTTAAATAAACAAATTACAAAAAAAAGAGACAAACTTTCTCTGTCCTGGCAAGTTTGCAACTGTGTTTATCTACACTCCTACTTGATTACATTTGGCTGGGAATAAAATTCTAGGTTAAAAATCTCAGAACTTTCAAGATACTCCATTAGGGGCATCTGGCTTTTCACTTCTGATGAGAAATCATCATCATCATCTTCTTCTTTTTCTTCTTCAGGTTTATTTATTTATTCATGAGAGACGGACACACACACACAGAGAAAGAGAGAGAGAGAGAGAGAGAGAGAGAGAGCAGAGAAACAGGCAGAGGGAGAAGTAGGCTCCATGCAGGGAGCCTGATGTGGGACTTGATCCCGGGACCCCAGGATCACGCGCTGGGCCGAAGGCAGGCGCTAAACCACTGAGCCACCCAGGGATCCCCCTTCCCCACCTTTTTTTGTAGACTCCATGCCCAGTGTGGAGCCCAACACAGGATTCAAACTCATGACCCTGAGATCAAGACCTGAGCTGAGATCGAGTCAGCCGCTTAACCAATTAAGCCACCCAGGTACCCCATTATGAGGGGAAATTTTTTCTTCATAGATGAATATATTTTTAATTCATGAAAAACTTTTAAACTCTTACAATCTTTAAAATGTATCGTGTCTGACAGTCTTTTAATTTTTTCCCTTATTTTTTGCTTTTTTTAATTTAAATTTTTTTTTCAGAGAGAGAGAGAGTGCACAAGTGGTATGGGGAGGAGCAGAGGGAGAGGGAGAGAGAGATTCTTAATCAGGCTTATGCTTAGCATGGATCATGACATGGGGGCTTGGCATCATGACCTGAACCGGAACCAAGAGTCAGCCGCTCAACTGACAGAGCCACCCAGGTGCCCCTCTCTCTGTCTTTTCCATCTCTGTCTTTTTGTTCTATGTTAGGAAGACTTAATTCAATTTTGATTTTCAACCATCTATCAGTTTTCATTTTAGCAATACTATTTGAGAAATTTTAATACATGTATATGTAAGTATATCAAACAAAAAAAGCACGAATCACAAGTGTACAAATGGATGGATTATCACAGCCAGACAACACCACCAAGTCAAGAAATAGATTCTTACCAGCAAGTAGTCGGCTCCCTGTGCTCTTCCCAATCACTACTCACCCCTTATCCCCAGAGATGACCCGTTCTTCTAACACTGTCAATTAGTTCCTTTTGTTTTTGAAAACCTATATACACGGAGCAAGTCATTTATCCTCTTGAGGTTCCAGTGCCCTCAGCTGTAAATTGAGAATGAGAGACAACTGAAAGAATGTGCTAGATTATAGATGCCTAGTATGTGTTTGTTAAATCTGTAAGACCCGTTGTGCCCCAAGCCATTCTCACATATTTATCTTACCTCTGGTGGAATTATGGCATAAAAAGGTAATATAGTCACTTAACCAGACAACTTATGGTTCTGAGATCTGATGTCAGGCAGACTGGGAGGTGGAAAGCCACTAGATAGGAAGAGGGACATTTTCTCCAGACACTGCAAGTGACAAAGAATTAGAATTCCTGTCATTCCACATCCCTGCCAACATCTGGTGTCATAGATACCCTGGAGTTTGGCCCTCCTCATGGTTGTGTGGTAGCATCTCATTTCATTTATTTTGCATTTCCCTAATGATGTAGGATGTGGAACATCTTTGCATATGTTTTTTTGCCATGGATATGTCATCTATGGTGAGGTGTCTGGTAGGGTCTTTGACATATTTTTTAATCAGGTTGTTTGTTTTCTTGTTCCTCAGTTTTAAGAGTTCTTTGCCCATTTTGGGTCACAGTCCCTTATCAGATGCATCCTTTGCAAGAATTTTCTCCCAACTTGTTGCTTGTCTTCTCATTCCATTCACATTATCTTTTGCTGAGCAGAAGCTTTCAATTTTAATGAAGTCCAGCTAATCAATGGTTTCTTTCATGGATCGTGGCCTTGGTGTTGTATCTAAAAATGTATCACCAGACCCAAGGTTTTCTTCTGTTATCTTCTAGGAGTTTAGGATACATATACCTTTAATCTAACCTGTGGCTGTTGCTCCATCCAATTGGTTTCCGACAATGCCCTTGGCATATTGTCCTCTTCTGATCTTGGCAATGTTAACATTATGCAACCTTCTCTCTCTTATCTTGCTTAGAAGGTAATTTCAGTCCCGCATTTAAAACCTCCCAGTACTTATGTCCGCCAGATTACTTCCCCTCTCTTTACAAGTCTTCTTATCAAATTCAGTTGAGACTTACACTTCTGTAACCAAGATTTGTTTGATTCTACATGGGCTTAGAAGCCGATGTCTTCTCTCTGAGGTGGAATTACATTTACCAAGCTCACGGGACTGATGTGAAAAGTCAGAACGTCAATGTATTCACTGATAACGAGAAATATAATTGCCCAGCAGACTGGAATATTCTCATCAGCATGACCAGCACATTCTCTCCTAAAGACAGATCTCAGTGAAAAGCCAAATTATACAAAGAAGGTGGCTTGGTGAGCATTTGATCATTCGGCTCTATTAATGAAGAGCCTACTGCATGTTAAACATTGTGCTGGACACTAGGTGGAGAGTAGTGAATAAGAGAGGTAGGGCTCTGTGCTCACAGATCCTAAGGTGCTGAGAGAAGACAGGCCCTGAATAGTAATGAGGCTTTTGGGTAAAAACGACTGTACACCTTAGCTTCTGCTTTCTCCTTGAATCTACTAAAATAACAGTACAGGGATTTTTTTTTTAAGGCAATACACAAAGACAGAGGTCGGCAAGCTATTGTCCGCAGGCCAAATCTAGCCTGCTGCCTATTTAGGTACAGTCTGTACAAAGAATAGTTTTATATTTGCAAATGGTTAGAAAAAAATCAAAACAAGAATAACATTTTGTGACACGTGAAAATGATATGAAAGTCAGATTTCAGTGTTCATAAATAAAGTTTTGTGGGAATGCAGCCATGTGTTCCAATGCATGTTCCATGTATTGTCTACGGCTGCTCCTCATGCTACAATGACATAGTTAAGTAGGTGCGAAGGAGACCATATGGCGTGCAAAGCCAAAAATATTTACTATCTGGCCCTTTACAGAAAAAAAAAAGAGCCAACCCTAGCTCTAGAGCAGCACTGTTCAATGGAACTTTCTGCAATGACAAGAAATGTCATACACTGTCCAATACAGTAGCTGGCCACTCACTCCATGTGGCTACTGAGCACTTGAAAGATGGCTAGTTCAACTAAGGACCTGAACATTTATTTTATTTATTTTAGTGAATTTAAATTTAACTAGCTGCACGTGGCAAAAGCTGCTATATTGGTCGGCATAGCGGTCGACTATAACAGGAGGGTATCTGGGTTGGGAAACACCACGTGTCGTGGAAGACAGGGCATCATTCTAAAAGCAGAGGGATTAAGGAAAAGTTCACATATGGAGGGTTGACATGCCCCACCCAATCTTCTCCTTACAGGCTTCTTTCTTGACCTAGATTCCAGAAAGCTGGCAGGGAGAATTATGCTCTCCTAAAAAGAAACTAGAAGAACTGTCTCTGGGGAATTTGACCAGCTCAGGAGGAAGAACCAAAAGATACATTGGGGGCTTTCTAATAGTCTTTCCAAAGCTGGCAGTGAATAAGCCCTCCTGCCAATCCCATAGCATCCAATAAACTTTAGTCTAGGTCCCACGCATCCATATGAGCAGACAGCCAAGGACCCTCGTACATTTGAGGAAAAATGTAAATGAGAGACCAAACAAACAGATGAACAGATCTAAGGAAAGATCTATGGGAACACATATTCTATTAAGTTTGGAGGTCTATGATGCTGGAGGAGAGAAATGGTCCTTATTTTCACCAAGCTCAATTTCTTTTCTTTCTTTCTTTTTAAAGATTCTATTTTTTTTTGAGAGAGAGAGAGAGAGAGAGAGAGAGAGAGAGAGAGATGGGGAATGGGAGAAGTAGGCTCCCTGCTGAGCAGGGAGCCTGATGGGGAGCTCGATCCCAAGACCCCAGGATAGTGACCTGAGCCGAAGGCAGACACTTAACCAACTGAGCCACTCACCAAGCTCAATTTCAATGCAGCATTTTCTTCACTAATGTACACAAGCAACAAACTATAATAGTATTAGCACTTCCAGTGACTTCATCACCCATAGAAACCTGATATTTTCCTATCATAATGCTATTGTTGAAGTCATTTCAAAGTATCATTTATGCTCGTCACGACTTTGAAATGATGGTAGTTATTAGACACACTGCTAAATCTTCTAATACATAAGCACATATGTTACTATATGACAGATTTGTTTTTTAAATATTTTGATAACTGCCTTTTGATATAAATGATTTCCTTTGTAATCCTATGCATGGAAGCTTATTCATTTAAAAATATTATGCTGAAGAAAGGTCCACAGCCTTCACCAGACTGCAGGGGGTCCAGGGCACAAGAGGGGTTAAGAACGCTTGTAGTAATGTTCTCTTTAGGGCCACAAATTGGGGGGATGGAGACGATAATCATTGAGCACTTTGTGTCAGATTTTAAACCTCATAATTCTTTTTTGTGTCAGATTTTAAACCTCATAATTCTTTTTTTAAAAAAGATTTATTTATTTATTTATTTATTTATTTATTTATTTATTTATTCATGAGAGACAGAGAGAGAGAGAGAGAGAGAGAGAGAGGCAGAGACACAGGCAGAGGGAGAAGCAGGCTCCACGCAGGGAGCCCGATGTGGGACTTGATCCCAGGACTCCAGGATCACGCCCTGGGCCGAAGGCAGGCGCTAAACCGCTGAGCCACCCAGGGATTCCCATAAACCTCATAATTCTAAGAGTAATTATTATTATTATTATTTCGATATCTTTCATTAGTACTTTAACATGCTCATTTTGTCATTCATTGGGATATTTGGAGGGAGGAGAGATGAATAGAGGGACTTAATCAGCCCTCTTGACCCAAAAGTTCAGTTTCCTTTGTAAGAATAGGTACATTCACATCATAAGCAAGTTAGAAAAGTGCAAAGAGGAGAACAAAAATCACCTCCAATCCCACTACCTACTTGATGAATGAACATTTGTTCTAGACAGAGGAGTGTGCATACACATGTAAACATACATACATACCCACACAAACACATAAAGACCAAAATGTATAGAAATAGACCTATGTAATATTTAACAAACACTGGATCAAAGTACACATTTATCATTATTTTATTTTTTTACTACACATTTGTTATCATTGTGTTTCTCCCCCTGCGTTTATCTTCTATGGCAATAACAAGAACTGAGATAGGTCATTATTTTCACCATCCACACAAGGAAACTGAGACTCAGATCATTGGAGTCTTGTCCATGGTCACACCTGGTGAGAAAGGAGGAAATCTCTTGGTCATCCCAGAATGACTTACTCTTTAAGGACCTCCTGTCTGTGAGGGGGGAGGCCCTGGAGGTGAGCTGGA
Organism: Vulpes lagopus; assembly: GCF_018345385.1. Classification (NCBI taxonomy): domain Eukaryota; kingdom Metazoa; phylum Chordata; class Mammalia; order Carnivora; family Canidae; genus Vulpes; species Vulpes lagopus. The sequence goes on from NC_054841.1 coordinate 15,505,581, forward strand.
CTGAGAGAGCTTCATCCCCTCAGCTGCATTGACCTGAAAACTTGTGACCCGAAATCTTAGTGATTTCCGGGGGATTCTAGCTCCAGTGGAGGTGACCCATATGCCAAGTCCCAACAGAGATCTGCTGAGAAGCTTCCGTTGAACTGTCACAATTGGAGGCAGGAATCTGGCACATCCTGGATTCCTTTCTTTATTTCCATTCTGATTCCTTGGGGAAGCAAACAGGGACAATTCTTCTCATTAACCCCAACTGCAACAAGTCACTACTGGATGTCTTCATGGGCATAGTGTGCTGCAATGGGCAGATGGAAGGCAATGCGCACAAAGGCTAACCTCTTCATCCTGTCTGGATCCCAGGAACTGGAGGAAGATGAGAGAAAGTGGACTTCCTGAGGTTGTTCCTGGGGATATTTAATCTGCAGGATCCCAAAGCTTGGATGGGCTATACCAGAATCACTTAAGGAGCTTGTTGGAAGTAGTGATACCAGGGTTCTGATCCCAGAGTAGTGGATGTCAACCTTGGTTATACATTAGAATCAGCAGGGAAGCCTTTAAAACACAAATTGATGGGGCACCTGGGTGGTTAAGCATCTGTCTTAGGCTCAGGTCATGATCTCAGGGTCCTGGGATGGAGCCCTGCTTTGGGCTCCCTGCTCAATGGGAAGCCTGCTTCTCCCTCTTCCTCTGCTCCTCCTCTCAGCTTGTGCACTCTCTCTCTCTCTCTCTCAAATAAATAAATCTTTACAAAAGAAATGGCAGAGTAAGGATGTTATGAACTGAATGTTTGTGTCTTCTCAAAACTTTATGTGTGGCAACCTTACCCATCCCCCAGCAAAGTGATGGTAGTGGGAGATAGAGCCTTTGGGAGGATTAGATAAGGTCATGAGGATGGAGCCCTTTAATGGGGTCAGCACCCTTACAAGGGTCACCAGAGAGGTGTGCTTCCTCTCTCTGCTCTCTGCCATGTGAGGATAGGGACAAAAAGCTGGCAGTCTGCGGCCTAGAAAGGCCCCTGCCAGAACCTGACTGTGCTGACTTAGACTTCTACCCCTCCCCCCCCCAGGACCGTAAGAAACCAATTCCTGTTGTTCAGGAGCCACCCAGTTTGTGATGTTTCTGTTAGAGCCGTCCAAGCTGCTGCTAAGACAAGGCACTCTGAGATCCTCCATGAAAACATTGGAAACACAAGCAGAAACTGTCAGAACTAACTTTGTCAGAACTCTGGAAAACCATCAAGGTTTGGAGCAACCCATGAATGCTGAATGAAGGAAAAAACAACTTAAAAAATGGCTCAGTTCAAGCAGGGGTGCCTCCTAAGGCAGAGTTGTGAGCTGCCTGGCTAAGTGTTGGAGGAGCACCCCAGCACAGAGCCAGTTTGCAGATACCAGGCAGGGTGTGTGTGTGTGTGTGTGTGTGTGTGTGTGAGTGTGTACTTGAAGTATAGTTGACACATAACATTATATTAGCTTCAGCTGTACAACACAGTGATTCAACCTTTGCTCATGAGTATAGCCACCGTCTGTCCCCAACACAACACTATCACAACACCATAGATTATATTCTCCATGCTATGCCTTTCATCCTTGTGACTTATTCATCCCGTCACTGGAAGCCTGTGTGTTCCATTCCCCTTCACCCATTGTGCCCTCTCTCCATCCCTCTCCTCTCTGGTGACCACTGAGTCTGAGATGTGGTTTGTTTCATTTTTAGATCCTGGTGTTCGAGGACATCTCTGTTGAAACACAGTGGAGCGGGAGCTAAAGGCTCAGAGACTTCAGTGACTACGTGGGGGTTTGTTTTCATTTGTGACAGCAGCGATAGAAAGCTAACACAGTGTACTGGTCATTGCTAGCTCTGGCTGTTGGGGGATGGACGTCAGCCTTATGTCACACGTGGTTAGTGTGCTCAATGAACACTCATCACAATAAAAATAATGAAGACCATAATTCACCAGAAGCGGTATATAAGGATGTCCGTTCCTTTTCTGCTTAACTTATGGCATTGGAAGCATCTGAAAGCACTTTATTCGGTAAAAAAAAAAAAAAAGGAATTCTGAACCAGCTACTTTGTTCTACTACTCAAGCCTAATTCTACATTTGGTGAAAATTATAATTTTTTTAACAGGGGGAGCAGTTGTGAAATGGAACATACCCCAGGTCGAAAGTCGGAGAATTGGGCCCTGGTCTGAGTTCTGCCTCTGTCTGGCTGTGTGACTTAGGTCATCTTGCTTCCCCTATCTGGGTTTCATCTTTGCCACTTAGAAAATGAGAGTCACACCAATAGTAACTCTCATTTGTCAGATGCCCATGATGTACAATTTATACGTGAGGTCTTGTTCGAGCAGCACAAAAACTGTGCAAGGTATCTTCCCCATTTTATAGTTGAGAAAATTGAGAGCCCCAAAGAGGTTAAGTGACCTGCCCAAGGTCACAGAGCTATATCTAGCAGGACTGAGATTTAAAACCAGGACATTTTAGCTCTTCTTGATAAGCCCCTCTACCTTTTCCATGTTTCAGGTGTCAACACTGTCTATACAGAACATTTATGCAGCGCTTGGTTTTCTCTGTCTGTCATAGTGAGGATGGCTCTCTGTAGTTTTCCACTTGAAGGCTCTGGAATTGGGTCCACCTCTTGTGTTTCTGAGAACCACTGACTCAGCCTCTCAGAGGCCTCCCATAGACATCCATTCCCTATTTCACCTTCTGTGAAAGACACTCCCAGTTGCTGAACCAATGTCTGGTCTTTACTTTTTACTTAGTAACAGAATCCTAACTTTGTTTGTATGAAATGTTCCCAGTCAAAAATACCTGCCCATACCCCCTTGCAGCTAAGGGTGGTCCCCTGACCCAGTTCTGACCAATGAGATGTAAGTGGACATTTGGATGGGACTTCTTAGGAATCTATGATCTTCTTCATTCTAAAGGAATGAGGGAAATTTGTTCCTCAGTCTTATTGCCTGGAATGTAGGTGAGGTTTCTGGAAGTGGAGCAGCCATCTTGTGACTATTAGGGTGAGAGCTGCCTGCTAAAGATAGCAAAGCAGGAAGGCAGAAGCTTCAGTCCTTAGTGATTTCTTTGTAATCGGTCCTCTGTACCAGTCTGGATTGCCTACCTCCAGACTTCTTGCTACGTGAGAAACAAAGCTTTATTTGGTCGGATTTCTGTTCTGTCAACTTCATGCAATCCTAACTGACAGGTTCTCCAAGAAAAGTCTCTCCCCTGCCCTGTAGTCCTGACATGTGGCCTTCCTAAGCACCTGTGGTGACTCAAAAATAGACCTGGGGAAGGAGAAATTGGCCATGGCTGTGATTCTGAACTTGCTGAGCCATCACCTGTTCAGTCCATGCTCTGAAGAAAAGTCTGTTAATTACACTCTCCTTGGCCAGCCAGAGCACAGGAGGCTGTGTCTGTGTATTCTCAGGAAGCTCAAATATAGCTCAGGCTCCTTCACTTCTTCTGCTGAGTATGCAGCATCTGCATGTCTGGCAGCCCCAGTGAAGAATGGGGAAGCTTTTCCCAGGAGGTTAGAGTCTAAAGAAGGTGCTGGAAAACAGGAATGTTAGCAAGATCTTCCCTCCTGTCTCCTATAAGGTGAGTATTATACCTCCTAGTTAGCAGATGCCAAAATTTGCATGAGGTCCAAACAGGCTCAAAGGGTGAAGGGACCACATGTCAGTCTGCTCATTTGGTTGCATGCAACAGAAAAGGACTCTGTTTAGCTGGAGAAAAAAATAGTTTGGGGGAAGAATATGGGATGGCTCACAGAATTTCAGGTAACTTGAACACAAAGGGAACGGTAGTTTCAGGAGGTCTGGATAGCAGAGACCAGCACTGGAATGGCATAACTTGAGTCATGGACCCACTCCACAGTTAAGGAGGGCAAGGTGCCTTGATTGACCTCTCTAGATGGTATTGGAAAAGTAGTTTTCCTGAAACAACTTGAGAGTTCGAGTACCAGAAGAATAGCAAGAGGATGTTGGGAGGTGAAAAAAAAAAAAAAAAAAAAGTTCACTGCAGGTAGTATAGAATTGGTCAAGAGGGATGGGTTTGGGGAGCTGGCTGACCTTAGTTTAAATCTTAGCTCTACTCTTTGGTCAAACCAATTCACCTCTTAAGCCTCCATTTCCTCATCTGTGTTGAGATGTGATGAGAATGAGACATGTTTAATCTAACTAGAATATAAACTCTTGAAGGTGAGGACTTTTGTCCCCCTCCCCCTTCCAAATGCTCTGTCCCCAGCACCTGGCTGTGTGCATGGCTTGTAGCTGATGCTAAAAACATATTTATTGAATGAGCAAATGGACTCTACATTTGTCCCAGAATACCTCCTTTGTAGGGAGCCACTTTGTTGAAACTATAACGTGATAGGTGCTTAGAGTAGAAAGTGAGCACCCCCTCCTGCCTCACTGCTTCCCTCCGGGGAGGGAGGAGAAGGAAGAGAAATGTAGGCAGACACTGAGGTAGATAAAAGGACGTCCACTCCGCAGACTCTTCCCCTGACACACTCCCCACCAGCACGCTGACCTGCTTACTACATCAGTCACTCTGCCCTCATCCTCACAAGCCAGGCTCTTTGGCAGAAAACAACAATCCCATGTCGAGTGCAGAATGGATTCATTCTAGCAATCTCCAGGACTTCCTGGTATAATGGCGTGTTAAACTCTGCTGATAGGTTTGATGGGATAAGAAGTCTGCAGTCACCACGCCCCTACATTGTACAGTGAACCATGACATAGAGGGGCAAACAGAATAAATCACAGCCCTGGAGAATGCGTGCATTCTCCAAAAAACAAGACAAAACAAAGCACACACACAGCAGGACATCACTGGTGAAATGAACGCATTTCAACTTTCTCAGTCATGTTTTCATTCACCAGTCTCGACAAGATGAAATTCTGAGTAGTTTTGTTCCCCAGGGCCACTGTAGAAATACAAAGCATAAGAAGAAAGAGACAAGCTTTGAAGAAATAGGGATTTTGGTATCCTTGGTCCCTCCCAATAACCAATTTGCCATATTCATTGTCACCCTCAGGAGCTTGGCCATTCATGCCTGCAATTATCACCACTGCTGCTACTACCACCGCCATCCCCACCAAGCTACCAGTTACCATCAACACCATAATTTACCATTACTGGTGTTTTTAAAAGATTTATTTATTTGAGAGAGTGAAAGAGAGCAAGTGGTGGTGGTAGGGGGGAGGCAGAGAGCGAGGGAGAGAAGCAGACTCCCTGCTGAGTGCAAAGCCGGATGTAGGGCTTAATCCCTTAATCAGATCATCACCTGAGCCAAAGCCAAAAGTCGGGACACCCGAGCGACTGAGCCCCCCCAGGTGCCCTTACCATTGCTCTTATACCACCACCACCATCATTACTGCTATCGCCACCATGCCATCAACTGCCATCAATACTGCCACCACCAACCCTATCCAAGCCTAGTGTTGCCAGCAGCAGCAGCAGCAGCAGCAGCAGCAGCAGCAGCAGCAACAGCAGCAGCAGCAGCAGCAGCAGCACATCTACCACTTCTAGTATTTCCATCTCCCTCATCTTCACCATAAAAATATCAGCCCCGGGGCACCACCCAGATGCCCTTTACCAGGCAGGTGCTCTCATCTCCCAGCTGCTGGTTGGGAGCTGAGAGCTGGTTGCTCACAGATCATGGCTATTCTTTTCTGAGAATACCCCTCTGCCAGTGGAATTGCCTTGCTTGAAGGTAGCTCATACCCGATGACTGACTAACTGAACTTCAGGCTGGGATAACTTGATGGCAGTGTTCATGTCCTCAGGCTGTCTTTGAAATTAGACAGAGGCAAGACTTGAGCCGAACCCACATTTTTTGCCTATCTTTCTCCCTTGTCCTATTCTGCTTCCCTCAGCCCCTCAAAGGCTTCACCCAAGAGATCCCTCAATAAATCACTTGAACAAGAACTCCATTTCAGACCTTGCTTCCAGGGATCCCAGCCTAAGACACACCTATCACCCCTTTAATCACTATTCTAGTAGACATCTTTTGGAATAGTTTCCCTGCCCATATTCTCTTTTTGGAGAAATTCCACCTTGCACAGGCAGTGGTGTGCTGGACCTGGCCAGCTCTAGCTCATGAGGGTCAATTGCACACATACTCCTCAACTCTGTATTGAATGACATCGCATTGATAGCTTGGAATCAGACATGGCAGGAGAATTTACACCATGGAAATTGGGGGGAAAAAACCCCACATTTTTTGTTATTGTTTATTTTGGACTGCTAGTTGTGAAATATTTACTGGCAAACCACAGGACATATGTCAACCACACAATTCCAAACCTTTGTTGGAATGCCAGCTCTGAATTGTTACTTAGGGGGCTGAGGTAGACTCCTCCCCCAAGGGGACTTATCCATAGGCTTCCAGTGACATGAATAATGTGGTGAGAAAAAAATGGCTTAGGTCTGCAGGTGTCTCATGGAATTGGGAAATCAATAAGTTGTGGCCAGTTGGCAAGGAGGATTGAGTAATGCTAATAATCATAGCTGCCATTTATTGAATGCTAAGTTAAATTTGTGTTGTGTTAGGCACTTTGCATTCATTATCTTGTTTAAGTCTTATAACTCCCCTTGCAAGAATACTATCACTCCATTTTATCAGATTGAACACATTCAAGGAGGTAAAGTCCTTGCTTAAGACCACATAGTTTGTTGATGCAAGAACTGGGATTTGACCCTCAGTCTTTCTGACTTTAGAGCCTGAAACAGACCTGGGGGCCCAGGTAGGCAGAAGCCACAGGCACAGTGATGTTAAGAGTGAACAGAAACTAGAATAAGGCAAATGTTCTCATTAGGATACTTTGGTTTCAAGTTGCAAAAACTAAACTTAAATAAGCTTCAATAAAAAAAAAAATCTTCATGGCTCAAATCTATCCTTAGCAGAGACGAAACTGGGGCTGGCTTTAGGGCAGACTGGAAGAGGAGTCTGGAATCTCAAACCAAGCAATCAATGAAGTATAGGCCTCTGGCCTTATGCTTTCACACACACCATTGAGATAGCTTATAACTTCCTTACATTAGATGCTAGTTGCATTCTCTCTCCCTCTTCCCCCTTTCTTTCCCTTTCCCCCTCTCTTCTTTGTTTCTCTTGGGTGGATGCATCCTAGGAAAGGGCTGTCCCAGCTACCCTGAACCTTTGGTTCCATCTGATTGCAGAAGGTAGTTGTCCAAGGCATCCAAAGGGTAGTGGGGTCCTGAACCCAGAATTCATGCCAGGTCATTTGCTAATCAATGAGGAGATGAAGAGATTATAAGGTGAAGAATCTCATGGATAGTAGTGGAGAGTCTTCATCATCTTTAGTAGCTCATCATCTTTCCCTGTGATTGGAATTCCTAAACTTGATTACAGTTCTTCCCAGGCAGCAGGTGGTGTGAAGTGGAAGTGAGAGAGTGTAGGTTTGGTGTCCTGGAGATCTAGATTCAAATACTGGCTTTCCCGTACCCACCCAATACATTGCCTGAGAGATATTTGATGGTTCACTGGTAGTGTGGCTTTGGGCAAGTTGCTTTATTTCTCTGAATCTGAATTTACCCATCTATGACTTGGAGGTGATCATTATGCTTAGCTAGCAGCATTGTGAAGATGAAATGAATAAAGTGAAGCACCTAGACCAGAGATGGTGTATAGTCAGTGTGAGTTCGAATATCCACTTGGTTTTCCAGCAGAATCAGCTCTTCTCTTAGGTCATTTCTGACTAGGCTAGTAGAGTGGCCTCCACTCTTACCCAGGGATACAAGGGGAAGGGAAATATATCATATTAAAAATATCCAGATGAGGCCCTAATTCTCTGTTCTGCTAGCAGTTACATAAATTTCAAAGTCATCTCTATCTTTCCCTGCCACCCTGGCTAGCCTCCAGACCAATTAAACATTGATGGTGTAGCTATACTTATCTCCAATACCCTCTTCCACCCAAGACTTGGACATCAATTCTCTCTTTCAAATAAAAAATTTAACCCTCACATTTTTGGAGTTCTTCGGTTTATGAGCACTTCCAGATTCACTGGTTTCACATACTTATTATAGCAGGTAAGGCCATATGGAAAAGTACAAAAAAGAAAGTAAGAAAGTCAAGTGATCAAGGTCAATATCATGAATGGTAAGTCATGTTGATATGCCCCTGCTGTGATGTGATCAGACTACATCACTGCTCCCCTCCTCAATCTATAACCTCAGTCTTATCATGAGAAAATACAAGTCTATCCAAAATTGAGGATATTCTACAAAATATCTGACCACTACTCTTTGAAAGTGTCGAGACTATGAAAGACAAAGAAAGACAGAGAAACTGTCATAGGCCGGAGGAGCCTGAGGAGACATGACATCTGAATGCAGCATGGTATCCTGGTTTGGAAACTGCAACAGAAAAAGGACATCAGTGGAAAAATTGGACAATCTTAATGAAGTCTGTAGTGTAGTTAATCACATCATACATATCATCAAGTTAATTTAATTTTGATAAATGCACCAAGCTTACGTAAGGATGTTAACATTAGAACAAGTTGAGTGAAGAATAAAGGAGATGGGACTTTCTGCCACTGTCTTTGCAACTCTTCTGCAAATCTATAATCATTTCAAATTTAAAAGTCTAAAAGCAAAAACAAAAAGCCTCAAATCTGCATAATTCACATGAGATACATGTCATGCCAACCATCTTTCAATGCATGTACACAGATAATCAAAAATAATTTAACCAAAACGGTTTCATATTATAACACTCTTCTTCAATTATGAAAGATATTTTAAATATCTTTCATCATTTCCATCACTTATTTGACTGAGATTTAACAGAATTTTTGTAAATGAAAAGATGAAAGAAGACTATCTGAACTTTAGATAGCTCTTTTTCTCCCAAAAGCGGTATTGGCTCATCAAAGATCCCTCCGGAAAACATCAGGAGGTTATACCCATCCTTGTTTTCAGCTAAATATTTCAATCTCAGGTGGCGACTACCTGCAGTGAATCATTAGCACTGTTATGCTTCCCCCCCCCACCCCATCTCTTCTTCCCAAACTTCTCATTTTGCATTAGTTATATTATTATGTTTATACTGTTGGGTGAAGCAGTTGACGATCGCTTTTAGCCATCGATTACAGAAAACTGGACAATAGCTTAAACAAACACGTAGTGAAGAGTTAGACAGTTGCTGCCTCTGGTTCAGGGCCTCAAGGATGTCAGTACTGGGGTGGGGTGTCTTTGCAAGTCTCCTGGGGGTTTCCTCATGATTACAAAACAGCCGCTACAGCGCCAGTCACCATGCCCTTATTCCACTAAAAGAGGAGAAAATGAGTCTATCAAGAAAGCATTCCACAAGTCCCTAGTCTGTATCTCATTTGCCATTACTATATTCTATGCCGCCCCTGGCTGCAAAAGAGGTTAGGTAATGTGGAATGTTTTTATTAAAGACATTTGGTGGACCTAAAAAAATTGGTATCTTTTAGCAAAGAAGGAAGAGCTGCTAATTCTTATTTTTTTCTTGTTCTATATTTAAGCATATTTAATATTTACCAGTAATCGTATATACCAAAGCTTCTTTATACCTAAAGTCTTTATTTTGATCCACTTCTTCGTTGGCAGGATTTCATTGTCAGGATGAGCTGAGGCTCAGGAAGCAGCCACAAAAACTTGCCTTGCACACTCTCATTTCTCCACTGCCCTGGAATCAGACTCTAAATGGAAAGAGAGAGCCAAGGGGGCCCAAACCCAGCTCCCTGATCCAGGCAGAAGCTGTCCCTTTAAAAGAGAGAGGAGGCAGAGATAGCTTACTGCTGCCAGAAAAGGCTTCTGATTGACAGCCAGCATGCTCCCTGGAGGTCTGATGTCATCACCAGTGAGCAACAAGGCATCTGACTGGCAGCAGAATGAGAAGCCCAGGAGCTGTTGCTGTGACTGGAATGGCCCTGTGCAGCACCACCCAAGCAGGCTTTTAAAGTTGCTGGAATTTGTCTTAAGAGCATTGCTTTGAGGCTCCTCAGAGCCTCTCTCTCAGCTTTACTTATCAAGCAGGGCGGGGCACTGGGCTTCTCTCCTCCTCTCTGTCCTTGGAACTGTGGGGTCCTGCCTGTAAGACCAGACTCCAATTCTGGGACTGGAGTTTCCAGAACTGCTCAGTCTATCCTCAGAGTGCCAGGTGTGGATCACAACTGGCTCTCAAGTGCATTTTCTCCTCCCTTCATCCCTTCTGATGATAAACTTGACATTATTATTTTTTCTAATTATGAAGCTAATACAGATATTGTAAAAAAAAAAAAAAAGAAAGAAAGAAAGAAAGGAAGGAAGGAAGGAAGGAAGGAAGGAAGGAAGGAAGGAAGGAAAGAGGGGTGCCTTGGTGGCTCATTTGGTTGGGTGTTCAACTCTTAATTTCAGTCAGGTCATGAGATGGAGCCCTGCCTTGAGCTCTGTGCTCAGTGTGTAGTCTACTTGAGATTCTTTCCCTCTCTCTCTGCCCCCTGCTCATGTGCTCTCTCTCTCTCAAAATAAATAAATAAATAAAATCTTAAGAAAAGGGAAGAAAGTACCAGTTGACTCTTGAACATTGATAAGCCCTGAGCAGTTGAAAATCATGTATAACTTTGGACTTCCCCAAAACTTAACTACTAATAGCCTGTTGACAAGAAGCCTTATTGATAATAGAAATGGTTAATCAACACATATTTTGCATGTTATATATATTATATGCTGTATTCTTACACTGAAGTGAGTCATAGAAAAGAAAGTGTTAAGAAAATCATAAAAAAGAGAAAATACGGGATGCCTGGGTGGCTCAGTGGGTTAAGCGCCTGCCTTTGGCTCAGGTCATGATTCCAGACCCACATCAGGCTCCCTGCTCCCTGCTTAGCAAGGAGCCTGTTTCTCCCTCTTCCTCTACCACTCCCCTGGATTGTGCTCTTTCACTCTCTCTGTGTCAAGAAATAAATAAAATCTTTAAAAAAATTTTTTTAAAGAGAAAATACACTCACAGTACTAGACTGTCTTTACTGAAAAAAATCTGTGTATAAGTGGACCTGTGCACTGAACAAACCTGTTGTTAAAGGGTCAACTGCACAGAATAGTATAAAGAATAAAATGAAAATTATATTTAGCAAAAATCACTACTAACTTTCTTCTGTTCCTTTCCTACAGGACTTTTTCTATGCATTTATGTTTTTTTTCCTTTTTAGCAAAACATAACTTACATAAACTTATATAAGGCACACAGATGTTAATTACACAATGGGATTGATTTTTATGTATGTACACACAGTATGACCCCAACCCAGACCAAGATCTAGAACAGTTCCAGCACCCTAGCAGGCCTCCCAGTTGACAACCTCCTCCCCGGATCTTGATCACCACATTCTAGTCTTTTCCTACTTTTGAACTTCATAAAAATGGCATATGTGCCTTTTAAAAGTTAAAATAGCTGCTTTACATATTTTTTCAACGAATATACCATGAATATTTCCCTATCATAATTTTTTCAAAACTTTTTTTAATGACTGTGTATTTTATCATATGATTCTACATGATTTATTTAACTATCCTTCCATTTTTGCACAATTAAATTGATTGCTGAATTTTTGCTACTCTAAACAGTACTATGCAGTACATCATTTTATACAGGCTTTTGGGGGGTAGGATAGTGAGGTAGTTCAGAACATGGGTTTTGGAGTTAAAGAGATTGGGGATTGAGCCTCAGCCTATCACTTGGTCGACAGGCTTGAATTTGTGAAATTTACAACACCTTGTTGAGTCTCAGTTTCCCCTCCTGAAGATGGACATGGCAAATCAATCTCATTGGATGTCGCTGCAAGGCCTAATTGAGGTAAGTGTAAAGAGCTTAGCATATTGCGTGGCGCAGAGTGAACACCCAGTAAATGTTAAGCTGCTATTATTCATCTTTGTGTTCACTTCTAATTATTTCCTTAGGAAAAATTCCTAGAAGTAGAATTGTTGGATCAAAGAGTGCTTGTCTTTAGGGTTTTTAATACAGTCTGCCAAATTGCCCTCCAGATAAGCTGTGCCAATTCACAGAACTACCAGCTGTGTGTGAGAGCGCCCTTCCACCAATCTCTCTCAACAATGAGTATCATCCTAAAGAAGAGAGGAGGCAAGCAAGAAAGAACAAAGAGAAGGAAAAAGAGAAAAAGAAACCCTGCCAATCAGATAGGAGGGAAAACCCCTTATTGTTGTTTTGCTTTCTAGTGAGATTGACTGTTTTCTTATATTGGCCATTTGTTTTTCTTCATTTGAAGATTTGCCTGGTAAGGTCTTTTGCTATCTTTTTTTTCTGTTGGAACATGTGCTGATGTTTCCATAATTGGACTGTTATGTTTCCATAATTGGACAGTTCAAGAAGTCCTGTTCCCCCTTGTATGGGCTGCAGTTTCCGTGATAGGGCTTTGGCTTTGGTCCTCATTCCCAAGTTCTTACCTTGGTGGTCTACCTGATTTCCTGGTTCCTAAAGGTTTGGGCTTCTGATTCATTCTTGCTAGGATCTCTTGCTGTCTCACTCTCCCATATCTTGCCAGCCTGAGGTGCATAGTGCCCAGAGCAGCTAATATCCAGTGTCTCTTTTTCCCTTTATTTATTTTTTCTTTAGATTTTATTTATTCTTGAGAGACAGAGAGAGAAGGAGAGAGAGAGAGAGAGAGAGAGAGAGAGAGAGAGAGAGGCAGAGACACAGGCAGAGGGAGAAGCAGGCTCCATGTAGGGAGCCAGATTTGGGACTTGATCCTGGGACTCCAGGATCACACCCTGGGCTGAAGGCAGCGCTATACCGCTGGGCCACCAGGGCTGCCCTCTTTTTTCCTTTAAATGCATATTTGCTCAACATATGTTTAGAAGAGAGACTGAGTGAAGCATGAGAAAAGAACTGGGAAGGAAGAATCCTTGTGGCTACAAGCAGTTCAGCTCTGGCCCCAAACTTGCACAACTGCCTTAATGAGACTAGCACCCTGCAGCTCAGCAGACCCATCTTCCTTAGAAGGCAGTTTAACAGTGCAAATCATTCTTTTCCCTCTTGAGATACCTAAGCAGTTTAATTTTCCCCTTCAAACAAGTGTGGGGGTATCCTCGAAAGGAATCTGGGTCAGTATAATTCTTTCCATATCATTTCATATGTAAAGTTGTTTTAGAGCCTCTAAGATGCACAGCACCTTTGACAGATTAGAACTCTTGGCAATTGCCCACCTGATGATTGTTTTCCTGATTCTGTCTGGTCCTTGTAGGGGCCTGGGTTTCTAAGATATTTGGGGTCATTCCTTGCCAAAGAGGTGAAACAGGAGACAGGGTCATGAAGGGAAGTGCATAAAAAAATTTGGCTGTCTTGGAAGACGATATCATTCCCATCTATTAAATTAGAGAATATAAAAAAAGAGAAGGTAAGAAAATGAATTATCTAGAAATCAACTTAAGCCAAGCCTGTCAGAGAAAGCTCACTGAAGGAGATGTTTAATTCTTGGATAAATGGATATATGTTTGTGAAAGGCAAGGCACAGCATTGTAATGGTGTCAACTCATATAATTCTAATATTTGGGCGAAAGAAATTGGATAAACCAATTCTAAAATTTTCATGGAAGAATAAGTTTCCATGAGTGGGGAATCTCATTCTACTAGATATTAAGACATATTATAAAGTCTAGTTTTTTGAAGTGTAAGCACTACAGACCAATGGAACAGAAGAGAAGAATCCAGAAAGAGACCCATGCATGTGGATATTTGGTATGTGATAGAGAGGGCAACACAGATCAGTGGGGAAAGGATGGATTATTTTAATGGTGTTAGGAAAGTGACTCCACTGCATGGAACAATAAAATAACATCCTATCTCATACTGTGTAAAGACAAATTTCAGATGGTTTAAGAAGCTATAAAAATTGAAAGGGAAATCTTTATGATATTGAGTTAGGGAAGCATTTTTTAAATAAGATACAAAAGCATAAAGGAAATAACTGATGGATTTACATTCAATAAATGACATCACAAAGTTAATGAATGATTAAAAAGGCATTTGCAGCATATTTACAACTACAGATGATAAAAAATTAAAATCTCAATTATATAAGAAACTTAAATCAGCAAGAAAAAAAATCTGGCAATCCAAAAGGAAAATAGGTGAATTCACTTTCCGAAGATCTCAAGTAGTAAATAAACATATGAAGAGAAACAGATTATTAGAGATCAGAGGAAGCAAAATCAAAATAATAACATTCTGCTTTAGATTCATCAGACTGGTAAAAATAAATAAAAATAAAAATAAAATGCTGGCCAGGACATAGGGAAATGAGAACCTAATGCCCTAAATTAGTGTAGCCACTCTGGAGAGTAATTTCAAAGTATTTTGTGAAACTGAATACATTTTAATCCATTATTTTTCAAATTATGGGTAATTAACAGGTTATAAAATTAGATTGGTGAATTGTGATCAATGTTTAAAAATGGAAATTGAGTTAAATAGAATATAACACACCAGAATGTTTTTCTTATGATATGGATAAGCACTATTTCACAGAACTTTTGTTTCATTTGTGTACATGGAGGGAGGCTTACCAGATTCTGGTGTAAAAAATGTATTTCTTACAATGTGTCATAATTAAAAGAGTTGGAAAGACACTGCTAACCCTGTAACCCAGCAATCCCATTTCTGATTAGAAACTCTAGCATAGGGATGCTGGGGTGGCTCAGTGGGTGAGCTTTTGGCTCAGGTTGTGATCCAAGGGTCCTGGGATTGAGTCCACATCAGGCTCCCCCCAGGAAGCCTGCTTCTCCCTCTGCCTATGTCTCTGCCTCTCTCTGTGTGTCTGTCATGAATAAATAAATTTTTAAAATCTTCAAAAAAAAAATTCTAGCAGCGATAAAGAGACAGGTATGAAGATGTTCATCACAGTGTTGTTTATAACAGCAATGTGATGGCAATAAGTTCCATTAGTCTGAAGATGAATCTAAAAAATGAGGACTAAAATTAAACAGTTGTTCAATGAATTTGAATTACATAAGTTAACACAGATCTCAGTAAAAAAACCAAAACAAAACACCGGTATTAATTGAACAGAAAAGAGGCAATAGAATGTAATACATAGGACAATAGCATCTACATGAGGTTTTATAAACACCCTTCCAAAGCAGTATCATATATTGTTTGGGGATATATACATATATATGTATGTTTATATATATACATATATAAACAAAGGTTTTGATAGTGGATCATTGATGCCTACACATCTGGTAAGTAAGAGTGGGTGTCCGGTGGTGAGGGGGAGTGGGAGCTATGCAGTAATGGGACTGTGATGACAACAAAAATATAGTCAAAAAGAGAAGAGCTAATTTGAGAGAATGGAGAATAATGTCATGTGCTTCTGGAGAGTGAAGAGTGGTCCAATATTGTTTGGGGAGATTTGTCAATACTTATTAAAAGCTTTGAAAACATGCATCTTTTTGACCAGTGGTTCTATGTCTAGAGAAGCCATTACGCATGTGTCCAGCAACTGAACTGCAAGAGTATTTCTTTGTATTTTAACATGAGAGCAAAAACATTAAATCATATGAAATGTTATTCAGTAATTTAAAAGAGTGACATAGGGGTATATTTATTGCTGTGGGAAAATGTTCATGATAGGAAGCTAAGTGGATAAAAACAGATCACAGGCCATGAAACTACTTACAGTATGAGACCATTAAAAAAGCACTTATATGAAACACGGTCAAGGGTGGGGAAAGGAAGAAAACATATCAGCTTTAAAAGTGGCTGTCTCTGGGCAGTGTGATGAAGATGATTTTCAATTTTGCCTTTATGCTTATTTTCTTGCCACAATTTCCTAAAATGTGCAAAATTATTTTTGTAATAAAATTCATTATTTTGATTTAAAAATTGAGCGGGTTATCCAGACAATTTGTCAAATGGAAGGAACTAGGTTGAGAAGAGAGATCAAGGCACAAAACTATCAGGATGGGAAAGTAGGAGACAGGCAAGAAGCTCAGAAGCAGGGAGGGCAAGGAGAAAGTCTAGAGAATAGAGCGTCTGGTGGTGTCTCACAGGAACTCTGCAGCCTAGAGGCTTAGCCAGGAGGGAGTGGTCAAGGTACAGAATCTTGGCCCTGACCCAGCCTACTTCCTGCAGGCAGCTTGTGAGTCTTCAGATGCCTGGTGGCCTGGAATCCACCATATCCTGGCCTTGATCTGTTGTCATTGTCCTGTTTGTCAGACTGGGAATGAAAATCCCCCAAGTATGGAGCTCTGTTCACCATGGGAAACCTCAAGCCATTGTCAGCCTCAGCTGGGTGCAGCCATAATGAGACAGGGAAGGGTTCCTTGAGGGTCACATGTAATAGCCTCAAGCCAAAAGGGTGCACAAATGAGCCATCCAAATGGGCAGGACCTGGAGAAGCACTGGGCCAGAAAGAATGTCTTAGTATTCTTCCTGTATTGCTGAGTATTGCAATACATGTGTTGCTGAGTATCAAATTACCATATATATCAGGGCTTAAACACACACACACACACACACACACATACGTATAATAGCTTACAATTTCTGTGGGTCAGGAGTCTGGGCAAAGCTCTGCTGGGTTTTCTGCTTTAGGGTCTCCTGGGACGTGCAGTCAAGGTGTTGGCTTGGGCTGTGGTCTCATCTGCAGGCTCAACAAGAGAAGAATCTGCTGCCAAGCTCACATGGTTGTTGGCAACATTTGATTTCTCTGTGCTTTTGGACTGAGCATTTTCATCCCTAGTGGGCTGTTGGCCAGAGGCGGCCCTTCGGCCTGCCTGACATGGCCCCTTACTTTATCAAGCATGCAAATGTAGAAGGGCAAGAAAGAGAGTATGTTAGCAATGTGGATGTCACCATCAAATGTGATCTAACCATGGGCATGACATCTCATCACTTTAGTCTCCTATTACAGGTTAGAAGAAAGTCACAGTTTGCACTCACACTCAAGGATATTCATGGGTACCCAGTGCATGGGCACAGATCCAGGAGGTGAGGATCATCTTAGAGTCAGCTCACAGAAAGGGCAACCCGGAGAACAAGCTGAAACCAGAGGAGATGAGACTAAGGAATAGGATGGGGTCCTTGGGGATAGGAGGTCCAGAACCATCTCAGTTATAGCCCTGAAGGAACATCCTGGGAAACCCCTCTGTCCCAGGGAAACCAGAATGGTTGGTCTTCCTACCTAGTGGGGCACAGATGTTAGGCAGTGTCACACTATCCAATGTAGAAAGTCTCTGTTTCATGGACAAAGTCTTCCCTTGGCACTGAGGTGTCTTATCACTTCTCTCAGACCATCAACCAGCCTTTTATTAAAGAGAACCCTGGCTTCAGACCCAAGCCTTCTGTAGGCCATGGTATCTCCCTATAACTTAAGGTTGTTTCAGTTTTGTCCTATTTACTTATTTGGTTACCTTCTATTTATGGCAAATGATGCTGGGTTCTTCATTTATAATAGTGTTATAAGATTTTCATCTCAAATAAGTGCACCTAACAAAAAGTCAGTTTAAAGGATAGCAGGAAAATAATATTTGTGGCTGATGACCACTGCACAAATCCAGAAGGCTTGTACCACCTGCCACTCCTGCCCATTAGCACCGGTGTGACCACAAGTTATGCCACTTTTTCCTTCATTCATTCACACTGGCCACACTAGCCTCCTTGCCTTTTCTCCAGCACAGCAGACAAACTCTCTACCTCGGGGCTTTTGCACCTGCTGTTCCCTTTGCCTGGAACACTCTTTCTCTAGTTGTCTGCGCGAGTCATCCCTTCAGGCCCTTCCTCACATGTCACCTTCTCATGATGCCTTCCCTGGCCATCTTCCATGGCATCATCAGTCCCACTCTGGACATTCCCAATTATCCTTCTCTATTTCATATAATTTTTTTCAACAGCATTTATTACCATCCAAACACTATAAGCATTTTGTTGTTGTTGTCGCTTATTTCTCTTCTTTATTCTATGTTTCTCCCCATTAGAATAGCAGTTTCAGGAGGACAGAATTCATTGTCTGCTTGAGTATTGTTTTCTGTACTCCCCAGGACCTAGAACAGTGCCTAGCTCAAAGGAAGTGCTCAGTAAATACTTACTCTCCAAGGGCTCTATGATGTGTGTGTGAGTCAGCCTGGCTCACAGGTACAAGGCTGGGGAGATGGCTGTCATTACATTACTCTTCTCCCACACATTTCTCCCATGGTCCAGGACCTGCACTCGAATTCCTCCTTCCTGTCTGCCCCTTTTCTCCCCACATCAGAAACAAAGACACCTGCCACGAAAATCAACATTTAGATGTGGGTTGGAGAAGTTCTGGCTAAGTCTGGGGTTACTTGGTATCCAACAAAACATATTGAAGAGATGCAGGAGAATGTCAAAGAGTCACTGGCAGGAAATAGAGTCAGATAAGTATGTCCGTGGGATGCTTCTGGTGTCAAAAAAAAAAAAAATCGAAACCAAAAAGCCCAAAGCAAAATGTATTAAACAATAATGAGATGTATATGCTAACAATTACACCAACCCACTAAGTAGGGCAGCTCCAAGGTTGGTTAATTCAGTGGCTCAATGACATCATTAAGGATCTGGGTTCTTTTACCTTTTCTGCCATCTACTACTTCAGCTTTGTCCTAATTTAGCTTCCCTCTTGGTTGCAGTAAGAATATGTCCAGCCATGGAAAAGGTAGTGTTTGTCTCTAGTGTCCATTTTTCAAGAGGGAGGACACATTTCCAAGTAGCTGCTTGCCCCCCAAATGTCACTCACTTCGCAATGGTCAGAACTGGGTCCTATGCATACACCAAACAAGAGGAGTGTGGGGCTTGTCATGGAGGGTGAATTATTCAAATTAAAACAGAGGAAGGGGTAGGAAGGGTAGGCCACCTATCATGTAGGTTTCGAATGACCTCATGAAGGACTGAATGGAGCGGAGAACTGAAGTATCAGGCATCCGGGTCACCTGCTTCCTATTCCCATGGCTTGATTTGCTCTGTTCATTTCCAAAGACTTCTTTTTCACTCCCTGCTTCTCTGGACAATCTGGCTTTCTTCACTCACATGGTCCACAGCCCAGACAAGTCTCCATTAGCCTCAACGTCATCTCTCCTCCCAGTTAAAATGCAAACACCCGGGACAGCCCCGGTGGCGCAGCGGTTTAGCGCGGCCTGCAGCCCAGGGCGTGATCCTGGAGAGGGATCGAGTCCTACGTCAGGCTCTCTGCATGGAGCCTGCTTCTTCCTCTGCCTGTGTCTCTGCCTCTCTCTCTCTTTCTCTGCATCTCTATGAATAAATAAATAAAATCTTAAAAAAAAATGCAAACACCCGGTAGTGAATGCGTCACCTTGGGAAGGTGAACTGCTGTAACAAACATACTTGAAATCTCAGTGACCTCAGACAACAAATTTTATCTCTTGCTTACGTCACAGCCCAATTTGGGCCAATGTGTGCGTGCACATGTGCGTGTGTGCCCGCACATGTGTGCCGGTCGAAGGTGACCCAAGATGAACAGCAGCATCTTGATCCCAGGGCTGCTACAGGTGAAGCCTTGCTTCAGGGCAGCCCAAACCGGATCTGCAATAGAGCCCAACTTTGCTCCCTCTGTCTTCCTGCTGCCAATGATCTCCTTCCCTTTCTCTTGCTTCTGCTTCTGCCTCTTGTTCTCATGTCTGTTACTGTGTCTCTCTTTCTTTTCTGGGCTCGGAGGTCCCCTTCGACCCTTTGTTTCTTCTTTTCTCTGTCTCTTGTCCAAAGTGGTGGTTTATTGGGGCAGAAACCACACCCAGTTCTCTCTCTTTTTCTAAACCATAATGTCCCTGACCAAATAGTATCTGAAGATGCTCTTCCTGAAGAAGCAAAACAGGTGTGTTCCTGTCCCCTTTGCTCCCTGCCACTAGAGCACATCAGGCGCTTCCCCAGAGGAAGAACAGAGGCCAGAAGTCAGGAAGGAAGCAGCAGAAAGCAACAGACTGAGCCATGCAGTGGCAACCAGTCCTGGCTTTGTCCCAGCTCTGGCTAGCCCTCCAGATGACCCAGGACTGCCATCCTAAGGCTTTTGGGTGTCCCTTGGCCCGCTACCTAACGATGCAGAGCTCTTTGCAGTTTTTAAAGTACAGGTGCACTCAGAATCACCACAAGGGGGATGCTATGGCAAGGGAGCTCTGTCCATTCTACTGGCCCAAGGAGAGTATAGCCTGTATCCAAGGTCACTCAAGAAGGTGGTGGTAGAGGCACCTAATGGCTTCTGCTATAAGGAAGGCCTCACCAGCTTCTAGCTCAGGGGCGGCCCTTAGTTAAAGTGCTGCTGAGAATTTGCTGAAATATACCAGCCACCACTATGATGATGATGATGATAGTTAATATAGTAAGCACCTACTTTGTGCTATGCAATGTGCTAAGTGTTTTATATGCAATATCTCACTTAATTTTTTTTTATTTATGATAGTCACACACACACACACACACACACACACACACAGAGAGAGAGAGAGAGAGAGAGAGAGAGAGAGGCAGAGACATAGGCAGAGGGAGAAGCAGGCTCCATGCACCGGGAGCCCGACGTGGGATTCGATCCCGGGTCTCCAGGATCGCGCCCTGGGCCAAAGGCAGGCACTAAACTGCTGTGCCACCCAAGGATCCCTATCTCACTTAATTCACCTCGCTTACTCCTAGTCCTTTCAGGAGATACTTATATCATCCCCATTTCATAGGTAAGAAAACTGAGATACACAGAAATTTAGTAATTTGCCTAAGAGAGAAAACCACATAACTAGTAAATAAATGTCAGTGCTATTGAGATGAATAGGTGAGTGGTCGGATGGAGGGCTGGCTGGCTGGAAGAATAAATTAATGGTTAGGCAGTTGGTTAGGGACTTGGAGTTAATAAAGGATTTTAATATCTCTGTCCCCATCAGCTCAGCCAAATATTAGCCACCTAAAGGCAGGGAGTAAGCCAAGGAAATCCAAGCGTCCTCTCTCAAGCTACCAGTCTACACGGACAAGTTCATAAACAGCTGCATCCATGCTCAGTCAAGGATAAATTCATACCAAGCAGGATGCAGAGAGGCAGATACACACGTGCACAAGAACAGTCTTACATTGATATGCAAATATAACTAACATAACCCAGTTATACACATACACCAGGACCTGCAAAGACCAGGATGCATGTTGCATTTAAAGCCAGACTGGAAAAAAAAAAAAGCCAGACTGGACTCACTTCCCATAGGAACACACACTTTGCAAGGACATATTTAGAGACAAGGTCATTCACAGACAAGGGCACAGATATACAGAAATGCCCATCTATTCAGAGACATGCATATATAAACGGGGATGTTCTATATGTGTGCGTGTACACACACACACACACACACACACACACACACACACATCCTGTAGGTAGAACACATCACAGACAGGATCAGTCTCTCTCGACAAAGCCTCAAATAGGGCCCTGTCACCTTTCCACAGGGCATTCCTTCTCAGCCTCCCCGCCCCTTCCCATTCTAAAAACCATCAGTGGTCTCTTGGTTCAAATTAGGACTTATCTGAAGAGAAGGAGGAAGGCAACTCTGAATTCACTCTAATCTGTTCCTTCCAGAGAAGTCCCAAGGATCATTTTAATATGCAAATGTGAGGGCAGTGACTTTATTTACTCTATCTATCTATCTATCTATCTATCTATCTATCTATCTATCTATCATCTCCATATCCCCAGGGCCAAGAACAGTGCTGGACACAAAATAGGTGCCATTTTCAGCTTAAATGCCACCTCCCCAGGGAAGTCTTCCTAGATTCTCTCAGCCTGGATTAGATCCTCCCTACCCTCTCATACACTGCAGGTGCAGACAAGCACCAATATGCACTAAAAAGCACGTAAATATATATCCTGTATGACACTCATCACACTTGTAATTAAAATTATTATTACAATAAAACTATCATATGATATTATAATTAAATAATTATATTGGCATAATCATCTGTGTATGTTGTCAGACTGTGAACTCCATGAATTCGGGGACCATGTCTGTTTTATTCATCTCTGTGAGCTTAGGGCTGAGTACAGCGACTAGACTGGATGAGCACTCCAAATTACTCAATGAATGTGTCTATTAAGTATCCACTATCTTCCAGGCACTGTATTTACATCCCATCTTCACCATGGCTTGGCAAAGTGAATATGAATTATACTCATTTTTTTGTTGGGAACCCTGAGGGCATTTGCCCAAGGTCACACAGCTAAACTAAGGATAGGCACTCAAACTCAAGGCAGGCAGTTCTTCTTCGACTCTACTCTACTGAGCTGTCTGGCCCTTGGCATCCTCCATCTCCCTGGGCTCTGAAGCCCACACCTCTGAGTTTGTTCCTGACCCCCCACTGTTCCCTATTCCGGACTCATCACTTCCCCCACCCACCATCTCGAGCATCCCCCACCATCAAACCTGTTCTTAGAACATATTATTCACATGCAGGTACAAGTAGTGGACGACTCAGATTTCCCATGGGAAAATTATATCGTTACAAGGGATCAAAGATTTAAGCTTACAGGCCCAAACCCTACTGGGGGAATTTTAGGCATGAGCTAACCAAGAAAGGAGAAATCACACCAGGAGTCCACTGCCTATATTGCTGGCCAGAGGCCAAGTCTGTTTCCGTTGGCTGCCTTTCCTCCTCTACACTGCCAGCTTTGTCTGCATTCACCCCAGGGACCCCCTGCCTCTCTTGCCAGGTGAGCAGGCAACCTGGAGCACAGCAGGAAGAGTACTGGCCCAGGTCAGGAGGCTTCTGTCATGGCAACAGCTCTGCTCCAATGTGCTATGCAGCTTTAGGCAGTCCCTTGCACTTTTGGGGCCTCAGTTTCCCTCTGTCCCAGAGGAGGGGGGTGTTGGATGACCTTTCAGATTCCTCCCAGCTCTGGACGTCTGCCTCTGACAGATGGGGCTGTCCGGTTCTGAGTAGTAGGAGCTCACACTTGCAGAGCACGTACTGTGTTCGGGCACTGTTCTAAGAACTCCACATTTATAACTCACTCCATGATGACACTCACACTGGGAGGCATTGTCCCCATTTTACAACTGAAGAAACAGCCCCAGAAGAAGTTAATTTGCTTGCTCAAGGTCACTCTTCCATTGTGGCATAAAATATTATTCCCAAACTTAGTGGTATAAAACAGCCACTGCTTATTCTGTGGGCTGGAATTTGGGAATAGCTCAGCTGAGCAGTCCCTGCTTGTGTGTCTCTCATGCACCTGCCATCAGATGTCAGTTGGGGCTGCATCCAAGTTAGACACCTAAGATCACTCAGTCGCATGTCTGGTAGTTGATGCTGGCTGTTGTCTGGGGACTCCGGTAGGCCTACTGTGGCCTTTCCAGCAAGTGAGGTTCAGGGTAGTCCGGGTCCTTGTGTGAGGCTGGCATCCCCCCAGAGTGCGTAAGCTAAGTGAACCAGGAAGAAGCCACAGGAAACTTCCTGAAGTTATGCATGTCAGTTTTTCTGCATTATTTTGGTGAAAAGCTAGGTACTAAGGCTGACCCAGACTTAAGGGAGGGTAACATAGACCCTACTTTTCAATGGGAGAACAGTCAAAGAATGTACACACATGCTTTAAAACCACCATAGTAACTCAGATAATTAGTGTAAAAGCTAGAATCTGAACCTCCAAGCAGGGTTTGCATGCTTAACTGGCACACATGTCTACTTTCAACATTTAGGCCTCGTTCCTGGGAGTCTCACTGCTGGTCAATCAGACATTCCTCATGGGTTCCTGAGACTCCTTCCCCAGCTCCAGGACAGTGTTTCCTTGGCCTCCTTGGTGTCCTGTCTCTTGTCTAGACCTCTGAGTGCTGCTCTCCCTCTGGCCTGTCTTCCTTCTGCGTGGTCTTAGGAGGCCAGTAGAGCAGGGGACAGAGCACTGGCATTCCCCATTCGCTGTGCCCTTGAGTGCATCACTTTCCCTCTGAAAGCCTCCGTTCTTCATCTGTCAGTTTGGTGGGGAGGTAGTCATAAAGTTGCCACTTTGCAAAGGGTGGTGAGGGAAGACTTTACCAAGAAAGTGATGTTTGAGCATGGGTCTGTGAGAGTGAGCCACACAGCTCTCTGGAAGGAAAAGTGTTTCATCCAGAGGAAACAGCAAGCTCAGCACAGTGGGCCTGGAGCTGAGTGAGCCAGGGATGTGGTAAGAGGCAGCAGAGAGGGAGCAGGGCCAAAGGAGTTAAGACTGCATCCGACTTGGACCTTTACCTTCGAGTGAAATGAGACTATGGGGCGGTTTTTGGCAGAGGAGCAGTAGCCTCTGACTTCCGTTTTTGACATCCTGATATTGTCCTTGAAGACAGAGGAGGCTATGAACAAGAACTCAAGAGCCGTTTCTAGGAGCTAAGAGCAACTCTCCAGCTAAAGGCCAGCAAGGAAATAGGGGCCTCGTCCCACAGCCACAAGAAACCGTATACTACTAACAACCCAAATGAGCTTAGAAGCAGATTCTTTTCCAGAGGCTCCAGACAAGAGCCTCATCTGGCTGATATGCTGTGAGGCCTCAAGCGAAGAACCCTGTCAAAGCTGCTTAGATTTCTCACCTATATGACTGTACGTTAATCCATGGATGTTGGCAAGCCTCTTAGTTTGTTATGCAGCAACAGAAAACTAATGCACACATTATCTTACTTAATCCTCACAGCTATCCAAAATAGAGGGTCTCTCTATTGTACAGAGGAGGGAACAAGTCAGGGAGGTGAAGGGTTTTACCCTAGGCCACACAGAAGGACAGTGCCACAGCTGGGAATGAAACTCTGGGCTCTTGCCATCTCCCCAGGCCGCTTTGCAAAGAGTGTGTGAGAGCAGCTGGCAGAGGTTAGACACCTGGGGCTTGGCTGGATGGGAACCTCAGGCCCTGGGTTAGGGAATGGAGTTTGGGTTTCTGACCATGATTGTGTTCATCCTGGGGACTCTGAGTGAACCCATGCACGTGTGAGTCTGAAGACTATGGGTCCCCAGAGGCATATCTGGGGCTTTGTCAGTGCAAGTGTGTGATCCTGGAGTGTGTTAATTGTCTCTGTGTGTGTGTGTGTGTATGTGTGGGGGTGTCTGGGCAGTGTATCCATCACTCCCAATGCCCAGGGAGTGATGAGGCTCTATGTGTCTGGGTGTGAGCATGTGTGTGTCCACTGAAATGTGTTTGAATGACTCTCTGTGTCTGTGTCTGAAGGTAACTGTGCATGAATCGGCCAGGGTTTGCTAGCATTTGTGTGTATGTGTGAATCAGTGCTCTGGGAGTCAATGGTGGGGGGCTACTGAGTGTCTCTGCGCAGGTCTGAGAGAGTGCGTCATCAGAGGGCATGAGTGTCTCTGTGTGTGAATTTTAAGATGACTGTGAGTAGTGTGGGTGCATGGGAGTGTGTGTGCCTGTCTGAACTTCTCAGTGGGTTTGTGTGGGATCTGAGGGCCTCCCTGTGTGGCCAAGGTGGGGTGGGGGTCCCTGCTTTTCACTCTCAGAGTGTCTGCAGGTCTCTATGTGAGTCAGTGTGTGTCCGTGGGTGTATCTACCTCTGGGTGGCCTGTGTGAGTCCGAGGGTGTCCACAGGTGTATCTACCTGTGTGGGTCTTTGGAGACTGTCAGAGGGTGTCTGTGGATGGATACTGCAAATGTCTCTAGGAGTGAGCGAGTCTGTGGGTGCACCTCTGCGGGGGTGTGTGTGTGTGTGTGGGTCTGAGGACGTCTGTGTGCCCCTCGCAGAGCGAATGCACTCGCGTGGGAGCGGGTTTGAGCTCCTCTGCGGCTTCATGCGTGAATCTGAGGGTCTCCGTGCGGGAGGCTGAGTGCTGCGCGCAGGTCGCTCTGAGAGCGGGTCTCCTCTGAGCCTGACCGTGTCGCCGGGTGAGGCCTGTCTCGGTCGGTGGCTGGACGCCCGCATCCGGGGCGAGCCTGGGGGCTGGGTGCGGGGTTGGGGCAGAGCGGGGCGGGGGTGGAGGCCCGGGGCCCGGGGCCGGGGGCCCACGCCGGCTCGGCCCGCTCCTCCCGCGGGGCGCGCACACCTGCTGGACTGGGGGCGGCGAGGCGCGGCCCCACCCGCGCCCTCGCGGCTCCCACGCCCCCGCGCGCGGCGCCCCCTCCTCCGGGCGGCGCCGATTGGCTGCGGCGGCTGCTCCGAGCCCGCCCCGCGCGGCCGGCTGGGGGCGCCGCGGGCCAGAGCGCTGCGCCGCCACCTCCTCCGCCGCCGCCGCCGCCGCCGCCGCCGCCGCCGCCGGGAGCACAGCGCGCCTCGGGCTCCGCGCGCCGCCCGCCCCGGCCCGCCGCCGCCCGCCGGCCCCGCCGCGCCCGCAGCCCCGCCGCGGAGCCCCGGCCTAGCCCGGGCCGCCGCCACCACGCCGCGCGCCGTACTCCGCGTCAAGAATGGGGCGGCCAAGCTGCCCAAGCCGCCCGCCGCCGCCGCCGCCGCCGCGGCCGAGGCTCCGGGCGCCGGCGCGGGCATGGAGCGCTCGCAGAGCCGCCTCAGCCTGTCCGCCTCCTTCGAGGCGCTCGCCATCTACTTCCCGTGCATGAACTCCTTCGACGACGAGGACGCGGGTGAGCGCGCGGCCCGTGCCCGGCCCCGGGGGGGCGGGGGTCCCGGGAGCCAGGGCAAGAGGCCCCCGACCCGGTGCGCCCCGGGAGGCGGCCGCCCTGTCCTGCCGGTCGCCGGCGCCGCCCGGGGACGCCCCCACCCGCGGGGCCAGGGCCTGGGGCTTGCGGTGCCTCCGCTCCGGCCGCCTCCGGGGACCCCAGCTGCTCCGCGTTCACCCCGTGCCCGCAGGTGGGCCCCTGGGGGCGTCCGGACCAGCTCTCTTCGCTCACCTGAGCCTCTGGGTGCCCCGCCGTGCCCCGGGTCCGACCCGCCACCCTCTCCGAGTCTTCGTGGCGCCCACACCTCGAGCCCCGGGGCTTCGGCCGCCTCGCCCTGGGGCTCCGACGCGCCCCCTGCCTCTCCATCTTTGTCTTGCCTGCATCCAGAGGCTCCCAGCCCGAGACCCCCGCCCTGCGCCAAGGCCTGGAGCGTCCCCATCTGGCTTCCCTCCCCTTCCCCCAGAGGCTGGGGGTCCGGACCCCTCGTTCCTGTCCGACTGGGGCGGCCCGCGGGGGCCCTGGCCGGGTGCGGCCTTTCCTCCCTTCCCCTCCCAGCTGGTCCCGGAGGGAGGCGTTGGGCGGCGCCAACTCCTCACCTGCGCGCACCGCCCCCCCGCCCCCGACCCCGGAATGGGCCCGGATCCTGGGTGCTCCTGTCCCTGGAGCAGCCCTTCGGGTGGGCTGAACCCGGCCACCGGCCAGCGGCCCGAACCTCGCGCTCCCGGGCCTGCGCGCAGCCTCCCTCCGCCGGAGCCCAGGGGGCGGGGAAATGTCGGGAAGCGGGCTCTTTGGGGCCCTGGGACCGGGCAGGGGGCACATGAGGGCTCCAGATATGTTTTTTCGGGGAGCAAGCGAGTCACCAACAGGTGGGGTAGCTAGAGGGCTTGGGTGAGAGTTCCCCAAAGAGTGCCAGATTGGGAGTCAGAATCAGGTTCCAGTCTTGCTCCTCTACTTGTTAGCCGTGACCTTGGGCAAGTCACGTCACCCCTAGCCTCGAATCCTCATCTGTAAAATGGGATGATAGTGTCTCAGAGCATGCAGCTAAAAGTGTTTTCTGAAAATCTGATGTAACAGAAGCTGAACATCTGAGAGTATTGGAGTTCAGTGGGAGGACAAAAAAGGAGAGGGGTGTATGTGATGGGGAGGGGCAGAATGGGTTCATGGACACTTTTGAGAGCCTGATGAAAACCTGGACTCTCTCTGCAAAAAATACACATATGAATCGTCCTCAAAATTTTGTCTGTAGTTTTAGGGAGTTTATGGGTCCTGCTGAAGACTCCCTGCCTTCAGGGACCCTCATCTGGTCTCCAAGTTATCTGGTGAGACATGGGATGGAGCAGTGGGTAATAGGTGCTCACGTCTTCCTGCTGGAGCAGGAGGCAGGTGGGGGAAAGGTTCTCCAGAAGAATTTGTTGGCCAAGTGAATGTGTGGGGGTACGTGAGGCAGACTCCTGGCAGACCTAGAGCTAAGGGTGGGGTAAAGATGGTAAAGATACTGCAGAGCCATTTTACAGAATCACCATTTTATGAAAAAAGTAACAGGCTTGGAGCATCAGGAGCTTCCCCCTCGATGTAGCTGAGAGAGGTCATTACTCTGGACAAAGCAAGGTGAGAATAATAGAGAAGCTGTCTAACACAGTGGCCTCCACTGGAGGAAATCAGGTTAGCATGAGGACTATGCTCGTGGGGGCATAGGTGAGCTAACTCTTCCACCCTTTGCCTAATGGTCAGGGACTCTCCTGAAGTTCAACAGGCCACTTAGGTCTCAAGAGGCAGGTGAAGCAGGAGCATGGGTTTGTAGGAGCAGGAACAGTGGCAGGGACAGTTAGGTTTTTTCTCCCAAGTGGTGCTCCATGTCGTGGGTCAGATGTCTTGGTTATCATTGCTGGTTGCAAGCAACTTGTTCTGATTTCACTTAAGTCAGAATAGGGAACTTCATGTAATATTAGAGATTTTTTTTTTTAATGATTCACCTGATGTTTTTTTCCAGCAAGTTTCTTCAAATTCTTGTTTTGTACTTGGAAGAGACCCAGAAATCATCCTGTCTGATCCTTTTTTGCCCTCAAGTGGGTGAGTGAGTGTGTGTGTGTGTGTGTGTGTGTAACCCAAGGTCACCCAATGAGGCAGGCACAGAGCTGAGACTACAATCAGGTTTCCGGTTCTCTTTCCAGTAAACTACTAGCCTTCTGTCCGAAAGAATTTTTTAAAAAGCCAAATCTCACTGTATAGAAAATGGTTCCCAGGTGAGGGGTCCCTAGGGAATGGCTGACAGCCAGGAGTTTGGTTTGGGCATCTCGTGTTCATGGTCTGCTCATCTTAAGGGATGCTTTGAGGTTGGGAGGGGGAGGGAGACAGTGAAATTTCATTTCCGGGAGACTAATGAGTGTCTGGTAAGAATCGGAAGTAGGAAACGTTGTCTTGGAGCTTAATTTCTCTCGTTCTTCTCAAAGTCATTAATTTTCTCCTAAAAAAAGCCTTTTGGATTTATTCTTTTAGAACAGCACCGTGCTGAACTAATTTCTAAAAGCAGTTGGACTAATCTGTCACATACTGGACAGAGACTGCTTCAGTAGGAGGGCTACTAGAACTGGCTTTGCTCCACTTTACACTTCCCTGATCCCTCCCCTGGCCCATTGATGCCATGCAGTCTTATGGCTCAGAGATGTGTCCCTGATGGCTTCTGGCTCAACTAGGTGCCCTCTCTTTGATGCTGCTTCCAAATTTTGTGCAATGCATCTTGTCCATCGCCCAGGTAGAGCCAGATCCATCTGCAGGATTTACCTGCCCCTTCAGCTGGTTTCCTGAAAAACTGTGTGCGGAAAGGTCTATTTCATTAATCTTAACTGGGCCAGAATACTTTTCTGCATTGGGCTTGGGAGCCTTGGGCATTTTGTGGGCATAGGAAGCTGCTCCTTTCCCCCACCCTGTTCTAGCCACCCTGAGGCTCAGGGTACTGGTCATTGTAAATTCCTAGTATGCCTCCCAAGGAGCATCTTCCTCTGTGTACACACTGAACTCATGTCTTATGCTGCTTTTGTCCCTTTTCCAAAGACGCTGGGGCTTTAGAGAGACCCGGACTTGGGGGCATTATTGTGTAGGTATCTTCATTGCTCAGCCTTGGTGGCACTGAGTTTGTATTTGGGGAGTTAGATACATGACCTCAGCTTTTTCATCCGGATGAGGAAGAAAATAATAGCATGGACCACATAGGGTCCACATTTTAAAAATGATTACCTTCCAGTAGGCATCCTCCTATGTACTTTAAATATATTATTTTAATTCTTTCCTCATAGCAACTCTATAAAAAATGAACATCTTAACATCCCCATTTCCAGATAAGAACTCTGAGGCACAGAGAGTATTCGTTCAAGGTCACTTAGCCAGGAACTGAGGGAGTTAGGATTTGAACTTGAGCAGTCTGACTGAAACATCCATGCTTTTGTTTATTATGTTGTTTGCGCCCTGCAAAGGACTTAGTACAGTATCTGGCACCAGGTAGTCTCTCACATACCTGTTAGCTATTTATCTAATTATCAAATACGACTTGTTTCTGAGCATGACTATAAAAAAAGAATCTGTGGGATTCTCAAAATGTTAGCTTTTATACTTTCTATAAGCTAATTTTATTACATTGTTGTGGCTATTAAGGCCGAGTTGGGCCCTCTTTCTTGGCAGTGGTTTAAAGATGGGGATTTGGGGGACTTGTGTGTGGAACAAGAGGGTGGGAGCAGTCCAACTCCTTGTTTCCCCGTTCTTCCTTAACAGTTAACACACTGGGGCATGGCTGGGGAGCAAGGGTGTCGTCACTTTCCAATTAATGCCAAAAGGGGGTTGCTGCCATCAGGGTCTGGAATTGAGGATGGTGTCCCTGAGTCTGATCTAGAGGTTTCAGCATCCAATTCTCCCTGGCCTGGGAGAAGGGCGGAGAAGCTGGAGCAGCCAGCTCTGATTTGCCCATAGGATGCTTCGATCCAGCACAGGAGGAAGTTGCCATGGCAACACCGGGCCGGCTACCGGTCCCTCTCTTAGCGGTTAGGGCCACGTCTCTGGGCTGCAGAGCTCTCCACTGCACCACCCTCTTCCGCTCAGGCCAAATCTGGTGGATGGGGCGGTGCGGTGGATGGATCCCCCCTCTCCAGCTAGTACCAAAGCCCACTCCCTCTGTTTTTGGACAGAGGGAAATGGAGGGGGTTGTCTGAGTTTCTTCTCCTGGATTGTGGGGTGGAGATGCCTATATCTTGGCAGACAGATCCCAGCAGGGGGAATTAGAGCTCTAATTCTTGCCGGCAGCCAAGGCACCTGGAATGCCAGCCCTGGCCCTCCCTCCCCACCCCCAATTTACTCCATTTGGCAAGAGTTTTCTTTCCCAGACCAAGTGCTAACTTTTGTCCTTGAAATTTGACCTGAGCTTTTTCAGAGACACAAAATGTCCTGCTGTTTTAGTCCTTCCAGCACTAAGAGGGTGGGTGGGAACGAGTACTTCAGCCCCAGAGCGGGGCTGGGGCTGAGTGCATAAGGGGGGATGGTGAGGAAGATGCCTTCGAATATCCTTTGGGATTAGGTCCACTTGAAGTGTGAGGCAGAGGTTTTGAAGCCTCCATTCCTCCATTCCCACCCTCTTTTCTAGGGCAGGCCACTTCCTGTCCCCCCCCCCCCCCCAACTTACTGCCAAGTGCTGTCATCTCCTTTAGCTTTGGAAGTTGGGCAGAACTCTTCTAAATTGGGATAACCGAGGCATGGTAAAGGATTGAGCCAGTGTTCCCATGGTTCGTGTCGTGGGGCTGGATGAAAGTATGGACCAAAACTACTTTATTTTAATCAAATTATCCTGAAAGAGGCATCTCAGAAAAATCGAGTACATGGCAATGCACCCCTTCCTCCACTACCCAGATCACTGCCCTACAGCTTTGCTTCGATGCCTCTAGAGCTCTCTCCTTAAATCACTCTCCCTCAGCCCCCACCCCCCACCTCCCTTCCCTGTCCCCAAGCAGCCAGACTCCTGGCTCTGGCTTCCTTGGGTTTGCAGTTGCAGGCCTGTCTGGTTCTGTTTGGTGGGAAGTGGGAAGGAGGGCTCCAGGCACATCGGCTTCCTTTGAGCGCGGTGCTCTGCCTCCCTCCCCACCCACCTGGGCCCCAGCGGAGCCGGTTCTCCTGGCAGGCTGAGTGAGGGCGGGGCGGAGGTGTGCGGGAGAGCTGAAGTGTGAGCGCGCCTCCGTGTCAGCTGACCTGCCCTCCGGGGCTCTGGGCTTTTACTTTGCCTCCTCTAACGTCTTTTCATTTCGGCCTTAACAACCATTAACAACCATCGTTTCAACATTTCTTTTAAGAATTGTTGGAAAGGTGCCAGTTTTGGAGAATATGTTCACAAGGGTGCACACACACGTCCTGCACTGTAATCTATGGCCCCCACCCTCTCCAGGGCTACTCACAATCCCACTATCTTACTCTCAGTTCCCCTCACCTCCAGTCACCTGGAGCAACCACATTGCAATCCCCTCTCTCCCCTCATTTATCCTATGTGGTGAGGATTGGCCGCCACTGTGGCTCTGGGGCCTCAGACGAGTCCTTTAAGCTTCCTGGGCCTCAGTCTCCTTTTCTGGAAAAAAGGGTTAATTATCCTTGTCTGAGCATCTCTCAAGATGGTAAAAATAAAATGATTGAAAGTCTTGCTTGGCTGTGTTCTGCGCTTTCCATGATCTTACTGAATCCTATAGCAACCAGAAGGGGTAGCTCCTGTTGCAGACATACCCATTTTGCCGATGAGGAAAAGCCGGGCAGCTTGGAGTAGTTTAATGACTTTCTTGGGTTGCACAGTGGTGATCCAGACTGAGGTGTGTTTGACTCCAGAGGCCACCCTCTGCCTCTTTGCATGACATGAGATTCCAGGTGGGAGAGGAACCTGTGTGCCCTGGGGACTGTTCTTGTGCTAACAAAACAGCAAGTGCCAGAGGCTGGGATGTGGGGTCCCATCCAGATTCACTTGTGGCCCTCCAGGGTCCGCCAGTCCACTCCAGTCGACCCCAGCCTGCTAGATTGCCTTCCTGGCCATCATTTCCTGGATGATCCTCATCATGGGGCTGCCTGGCCTCCTTGAAGAATCCAGTTGTCTGCCCTGGCCCTGGGGGCCGAGCCATCACCTGCCTCTCCAGACCGATGTAGGCCAGTGCTGGATTATATTTAACGCTGTGCTATTTCCACTTGACAGCTCCAGAGCGCCATCCCCCCTCCCCTTTTCTCCTTCCTCCCTCCTCCCTTTCTGATTCACTCGGAAACTGACGTGGCTGATGTCAGCGCCTTATTCTTAGCCCCCGTAATTGTAACTGCATTTAGCAGTGCGCACTTCATTAACAGTTTCTGTGATGGGGGAGTGAGATGACTGCGTGCCTGGGCAGGGACACCGGTGGGGGTGAGGAGGGGGCAGCTGCTGCGGGGACCCTGGCTGGCTGCCTCTTCTGGACGGACCCACTGGGCGAGTTCCAGGCCTGGCTTCCCAAGATTGCCAGTCTGTGAAGGACCCGTGGAGAGCATCTTGTCCATTCCCCTTGTTAGGCAGGGAGGGGAACTGAGGCTCAGAGAGGCAGCAGTTTGCCAAGGTCATGTGTTAAGGATCTAGGGCTCTGGCCTCTGAGTCCAGGTTTTCTTCTTTGGTATTTACTTATTCAACTAATATTTAATTAGCTGCTTAGTGCCACACAGTATTCTAGGTGCTGAGGATATATTGGGGAACAAGGCAGATATAGTCTCTGTCTCATGGGATTATGTTCTGTGATGGGGGAGACAGATAATAAACAGGGAAGCAATTAAAAAAATAAGTAATTTCAGATTGTGTCAAGTGAAATGAAAATAAAACTGATGGGATAGCAGATAACAACAAGTAAGGTACTCAGGGAAGGCTCACTGAGGAGGTGACATTGAGGTTGAGGCCTAAATGACCAAGAGTCAGCTGAGGGAATATGAGAAGGTAGTGTGATCCAGGCAGAGGGAACTGCTGGTGCAAAGGCCCTGAGGTCAGTGTGAGTTTTGGTGTTTATGGAACAGAAAGCAGACCAGTGTGGTTAGAGAGAATGGGTGAAGGGAGATAAGCTCAGAGATGTAAGTTGGGGACAGATCACTCAACCTTGCAGACAATGAGGAGTATCAGGTGGGGGAAGGCAAGTTCTAAAGTGGGAAAAGTAAAGGCCTCCCCAGCTGTGTAAAGTCAGAGAGAAGCCGAGAACTCATACCTCCTGAATCCCTGTCTTTTTTGTTCCTTAGACATAGGTGGCTGTGCCTTTATTTTATTTATTTTATTTTTTATTTTTGGCTGTGCCTTTAAATGCATCTTGTGGCTTCCTGTCATGCTGTAGTCTGGGCAGGGCTCTTTCTGCACCCCTCCCCCCCACCTCTACTTCTTGAATCTTGCCTGACCCAGCTTTATAGCTCCTCAGGCTGACGTAGCTGTAAAAGACCTCAGGGAGCTTCTGTTGTGGGACAGAAAGAACATGGCTTTGGAATCCAACAGACCTGAATTCTCATCCTGCTTCTGCCACTTCCAAGTTGTGTGACTTTGGGCTAGTGGCTTCAACCCTCTGGGGCTCGATTTCCGCATCTGTATAACCGGGGAGCATTCTTCAAAGGGTTATTATGAAGAATACATGACGTGATGCACAGAACGCACCTATTCCAGAGCAGGGCACGTGGCATGGTTTCCTTGGTTACAGGGATGAATGAGATCGTGTGTTCCATGTTGAGCATATAGTAGATGCTCAGTTAGGGGGTAGTTGCTGCAATTGTGGTTGTCCCATCAGCTTCAGTGGGTCAGAATCACCTAAGGGTCTTGTTAAAACACAGATTGCCTGGGTTGCCACCCTGGTGTGTCTCATTCAGTTTCGAGTAGACGCTGAGCATCTTCTTTCTTTTTTTTTTTTTTTAATTTTTAAAAAAAAAATTTATTTATTCATGATAGTCACACAGAGAGAGAGAGAGAGAGAGAGAGAGAGAGAGACAGAGGCAGAGACACAGGCAGAGGAAGAAGCAGGCTCCATGCACCTGGAGCCCGACGTGGGATTCGATCCCGGGTCTCCAGGATCACGCCCTGAGCCAAAGGCAGGCGCTAAACTGCTCTGCCACCCAGGGATCCCAGCATCTTCTTTCTAATAAGTTCCCAGGTGATGCTGATCCCAGTGCTGCCAGTCCAGGGACCCTACCTTGAGAACCATTGGGTTAGAGAAGAAAGGTAGAGAGAACTGAAGTGTTTTTCTGAACCTAGGATGTCTCCTGGCTACCTGCGTCTTAGCTGCTGGGACATTGGGTACCAAAATCAGGAGCTGGGAATAGTCATCAGGCATTCTTGTCACCAGGACATGGTGTTATATCAAATGAGCCTCTCATGCTGCCCTGCTTTGTACCGGGCTTAATGTCTGGGACCCCATAAATCCTTTTGGAAGTCATCTATATAAATGATAAATTAGTCGACATGAATAACACATCAGGCCTTAATATCCTTTTGTGGGGTATCAGGCTCAGTTCTGGGGATTCTGAGAGGTTCAAGTCTAGCACCTTTACCAGAGGGAACAGGACACAGTCCCTTTCCTGAATTGGAGAAAGGCAGGCAGGGCTATGTCTTAAAACCGGGAGGTTCATTTGAGGACAAGCCTCTGCTGGGAAGAAGTAAATCAAAAGAATCATCGATGTAAAGGGGCAAAATGCTGGGAAATGCTACCAAGGGAATTTACTGAGTCAGTTAATTTAGATGTTTCTAAGAAAAGGGTCACTGATAATTTTCTAGAGAAGGTTGAGATTTAACTCAGGTTGGAGGTGTGGGGGGGGCAACCTTGTGTTAAGATTTCCTCCCACCCCAGTCCCATGAAACTCTAAGTCTGACGATAAAGGCATTTACAAATAGTTTCTAGGTGGGACTTGTCCTAAACTCATGGGAAACACTTTCTAAGAGGGTGGCTCAGGGTCATAAAAGAGCATAGGCTTTGGGTTTAAGTCTTTGCCCTGTACCTGCTGAGTCTCTCTCTCTCTCTCTCTCTCTCTTTTAAGATTTTATTTATTTATTTATTTGACAGAGAGCACAAGCAGGGGGAGGAGGAGAAGCAGGCTCCCCCCTGAGCAGGGAGCCTGATGCCACCAGACTTGATCCCAGGATCCTGAGATCATGACCTGAGCTGAAGGCAGATGCTTAACCCACTGAGCCACCCAGGTGCCTCCCAGCTGAGTCTTTTGACTATAATATATAATTGTTCTGCTCATCCTCATCCTTTGCAAGATGGAATGAATAACTGCCACCTTGTGAGAATTAGAGATAATGTGTTTACTACCCGTGGGGCATCCAGGAAATGAAAGCTGCTGCCGTTCCTGCATCCCAGGTGCAGGATGGGCAGATGGTGGGAGCACACACCTGGGGTTGGGACTCATGCCTCTGGTCTGGATGGCTGGTGTTCACTGTGTGCCTAGTGGAGCCCAAGAAGCTGTATGAGGGACCAGAAGGGGTCTCCTTTCAGCTGTTGAATTTCAGTGTCTTCTCTGGCCGCTTCCCTTTGTCTTTTGGGCCTCAGAATTCCCATGTGCAGAGAGAGGGTCTGGTGGGCTTGTTTATTACATACAACAAGAGTCTCCCAGAAAACAGGACACTTATCCAGGCCCCCCATCTCCTCCTTTGGATTCCTCCCCCACTCGGCTGTAGCCCCTCTGTGGTCATTTTTGTCTCCAGGGTGTCCTGCCATGGTTTCTCTCTGGCTATTGGCTGATTGGTCATTGAATACTTTTGAAAGGATTAAGTGCTATTTGGAGTAGGTAATAAATGCAGTTGTATAACATGTTAAAAGCATGAAAAGTATCTAGTGAAAAGCATCCCAGGCACCTCTGTCTTCTGACTCCCGTGCCCTCCCTGGGACAAACACTGTTTCCAGTTCTTTCTGCTGTTACTGATGATATGTTATAGTAAACAGGCCAGACTGCACCAGTGGATGCTCAAGGAAGCACCAACCTCCCTCCTACCTCAGCCACCCAGGCCTATTCCCAACACCACCAATTTTATTGTCTTTTAGGCCTGTGGCTTTTTCTTTATTTTCCAGTCACCAAATTCTTATTAGGCACTTCTGGTGGTGGTTAGCTCTGTGCCAGCCACTGTGCAGGTTTGAGAGTAGTCAGATTAGATTAGGCAGTATAGCTTGGTGATGGTTATGATATAGACTGCAGTCAGATGGCCTGGGTTTGAACACTGGCTTTGCTGCTTATTGGCTGTGTGTCCTTGAGCCAGTTAGTAACTTCTCTGATCCTCAGTTTTCATGACTCTAAAGTGGGTGAATAATAGCCCCTCCCTGCCCTGGAGGTATCATGAGGATTAAGTGAGTAAATATTTGTAAAGTGCTTTGTAGAGAGCCCACACACAGTAAAAGTGTATCAAGAATGTTAGGTATTGCTGTCTCAGAGCCTCCAAGCTGGGAGTCCATCTGAGGTCATCTGCTCATCTTCATTCAAGATCCAGAGAGGGATTGCATGGTTTGCCCAAAGGCTCACAGCAGATCTGTGACAAAGCCAGGAATAGAACTGATGTTTCTGGATTCCCAGCCAGAGCCTTTACCTCTCCCATGAGGGACCCCAAGTGACCATCCTGGACCATATCGGCACCTGAAGCTTAAGACTTCACCCTGAATCTCCAGTACTTGGTGTCCCTGGGAAATGCTGCCTGGAACCGCCTGGGGAGTGGGTGGGAGCCTGTGTCCCTAACTGGGGCCTGTAATTGAAATTAATTAGTTCCTCAGCAAATGTCCCAAGAACCATCTTTTCATCTGCCTGGGCCCAACACCAAGACTGGACCAGGTGCCTCTGGGGCCCGCCCAGGCCCAGGCCAACTCATCACCAAGCCATCTGGCCCCAGGAATCTGCCACTTTTGCCCAGCGTCTCTTGGGTGTGCTGAGTTCTGGGAAAGGGACCCCTGGCCCTTTTGGGAATCAGGTGGTTGCCGCTAACTCGGTAGGAATGAGCATAAGGAGTATTCTCAAGCTCCTCTCAGGAGTCTTCAAGCAGAAAAGAATACAGGAGAGGGAAGAACTCTTCCCTCTTGTCGCTGCTGTCTCAGCCTGAGACATGGGCTCTGGTGCAGGTGATGTGCTGTGTGGTACTCTCAGGGGAAGCCTATGAGAGAGATGCAGGAAAACAAGCAGGTAAAGGTGGGTAGTCAGCCACAACCTAGCCTCAGCCTGATTCGGGGAAAGCTCTTAGGAGCGGATGGCGTTGCAGGGTTGACTAGCCTCCTGTACTCCTGTGTAAGTCATTGGCTATGGGTGGTCCCAAAGGTCAGAACAAAACTTTGGGGGCCAGGGAGCTGCCATCAGCTAAGAGAAATTCTCCAAAGAAGGGGCAGCTGTGAGCCAGGACCTGCAGCTACTCACAGCAGCTATGGAATGGGTATCCTGCTTGGTAAAGGGAATCTGGCTGGCCTGGGAACTTCTAGCTGAGCAGTGTCTACCCCTAATTGCAGTCACCCTCTCCACAGTCCCACAAGGTGTATGTGATCATTGCAGTAGGTGGGCTGGAGGAATCAAGTATCTGGATGGATCCTTGACTTGGCCACAGTCACACAGCTAGGGAACTAACTGTAGCACAAGGCTTCAAATCCAGTTCTGACTCCAACACTTGTGGTCTTTCCCAACATTCTCTATTCTCTACTGTATTTCATTTTTTTGTTGGGAATATGTTTGTATAGTTTATGCTGCTTAGTGGGCTTCTAAGTATGCTTTTGAAGGGTGTCTGTCTTGATGTTCAAGTCCTTTGTGTTTGACAGAACATTTTTGACTGTTTGATCTCACCCAATCCTCACGGAAAATTGGCTGTTTCCAGACAGGTGGGTAAGGGCCCTAACAGGCTGCCAGAGGGAACAGGTGAAGGGGTAGCTGATTTGTTGTGGAATGAACCCTGGATTTGTCATAAGAAAACTGGATTTGAGACCCCATATCTCCCAGTTTGCCAGTTGAGTGGCCATGGGCAAGTCATTCTCCTCTTGAGCCTTGCTTTTCTCTTTGGACAAACAAGTCCATGGCTGTAAGCCACAGGTAACCCTGCAGGTATTCTAATAATACTGTAAAGACTTGGGATGGCTTTGACTGGGTGGGATTGGGAGTTCAGAACCAGAGATGACCTCTGCAGTGTGTGTATGGGGAATCATCTAAAGTAGGGCCTGTCAAATGGACACAGTGACACTTACCCTGCTGACCAGGTTTGGGTTCCCCCAGAAGCAGGTCCTGAAACAAGGCTTTGAGTAAAGTATTTGGGTGGGCCACATGAAATTGCCATTTTTAGGAGTCAGAACAGTCACAAAGCAATTGTACATGGTTTGTGTGGTTCATGAAGTGGATGGATTAAACTGCAGGAGAGGCATGAGAGAAAGTGAGTCGAGAGAATGGAGTGAGGGAACAGTATGTTGTCAGCCAAGTTACCCCTGACCGAGGGCAAGTGGAGTTGAGTCTTGCTGGGGGCTTCTGAGTAAAGGGCCAGACAGTGGATATTTTAATCTTTGTGGACCTTAGGGTCTCACCACTACTCAGTTATGCAGTTGGAGCTTCACAGCAGCCACAGAGGATATGTAAATAGATGGGTGAGGCTGTGTTCTAATAAAACTTTATTTACAACAATAAGCTGTGAGCCACTTTAACTCTTGGGCGGTAGTTAGCAGAACCCTAGAGTAGAACATGCACCTTGATTATCCCACCCAGGAGTGAGGGAGCTGGGGTTTTTATACTCCAGTTCCTGTTGGTTGTTGGTCGAGGGCCATCGGGGCTGGGCTAGGGAGTATTTGTTGCAGTATTTCTAGCCTGCTACCAGGAGGCAGCTCTCAGGCCAGGAATTATAGTTGCTGGCATCAGGAGGCCAGACCAGTGGTCACTGACAGTAGTAAAGATGGAGGGATACAGGACAGGGGACCACCAGCATCACTCATGCCAACTCAGGGGCATGGCTTTTGGAGAGTGTACTAGAAAGAAGGTGGCAGGATGAACAGGAAATCACATTTTTGGGTAGGGCTACATTATTTAATTTCATATTTCTAGATTTTCCAGCCATTTGTTACTTTTAGGCAAAAATTGGCTCCTCTAGTCTTGGCAGTTTTGTTTGCAT
Organism: Vulpes lagopus; assembly: GCF_018345385.1. NCBI lineage: Eukaryota > Metazoa > Chordata > Mammalia > Carnivora > Canidae > Vulpes > Vulpes lagopus. Next base: position 15,545,255 of record NC_054841.1, read on the forward strand.
TGTCTACCTTCCTGCCTCTGCTTCAGCAGTTCCCTTTTCTGGGATGCCCTTCCCCTCCTCTAAGGCTCTAATGCCACTGCCTCCAGGAAGCATACCTCTTTTCTCTCACACGGAGTAGATCACTCCTCCTCGGCAATCACTGGCACTTCACTCTTCCCTCTCACCAGTATTTGAAAGTGTGGCTTCTTTCATGTTCCCACTGCCACACTGAGAACCCCTCCAGATTAAGGACTGTGTGATTCCCTGTCTGCATCCCACCTGAGAAGCATTGATTTGGGAAAGGTGGAGCTGAATCCCAAACCCCTCCTTCCCTCCTATGCTCCCTACCCACTCCACTTCTTTTCTTCCACTAGTAGTTGCATAGGGCCAGGCCCTGTCCTAGGTGGTGATGACCTAAGAAATCCCCGGTCTTTGCTGGTCTCGTGGAGTTTACAGTCTGATGCTGGGACGGGTTAGGCTTTAGATTACCAAAAGGAACAATTAGTAATTTGATCACCACTGTGATAAGTGCCATACAAGAGAAGAAGGGTGCCAGGAAAGACTGTAGCTGGGAGAACCGACCTGTCCTGGTTGGGAGGAGAAGGGGTGGAGATGGCTAAGCTGAGACCTAAGGGATGAGTAGATGAGTTGGCCAAGTAGGGGAGGTGGGAGTGAGATAGGATGCCATATGCTGAGAGGACAGACTTGGGAGTCAGTTGTGGGAGTGGGGGGTTAAATCCTGGAGTTTCTCAATCTATATGGCTGTCTCCTCTTTTCTCTTATATCCCTGTTAACACATGCACATAAAGGGAGATATTAACTGTAATTGCTTCTACGTGGCAGATTTATGGGTAGTGTTTGCTTTCTAGTTAGTGCTTTTTTTTTTTTTTTTTTGTATTTCCTGAATTTTCTATGATGGATGTGTCATAGTGAAAATTGAGGGCTTCAGAGTCTGAAGACCACACTCTCACTGGTAGTTGTGTGAACTTGACAGTGTAATTTAATCACGTGCTGCTTCTCCTCCTCTCTGTAAAATGGGGACAGTATAGTGATGATTAACACATGGTGCCCATCACGTTTGGACATTTCACCTACATTAATTTATTTGAGCCTCACAACCACTCTGTGAGGTGGATACTATCACTATGCCTGTTTTATAGATGAGGAAACAGGTACAGAGAGATGGAGTGTATTGCCCAAGATCACACTGCTGGTAGTCAGAGACAGGATTCAAACCTAGCTGTGTGCCAAAGTCTGAGTTTAATCACTTGACTATGCCACCTACTTCACAGGACAGGAATGAAAATTAATGAGAGGATGCTTGTCAAGCTGTTAGCATAATGCTTGACACATAGTTAGTGCTCTGTAAATATTAGCTCATGTTATTATTGACAGCTGTGCAAAGGCCCTGTGGTAGGAAAGGCACATGGTGTTTTGAAAGCTCAGGAAGGGAGCATGTAGTTGGCAAAGTATCAGGACTGGATCGTACTAGATCTTTTAGGTCAAGAATCCTGGACTTGAGCTTATGGACAGTTGAGCTCCTGCTGGGTTTTTAACAGGGAAGCCACAGACTCAAATTGAAGTTTGCAAAGACTTCTCTGGCTGCAAGTGGGAAGAATAGAGCCAAGAGGCACAAGGATGGCTCCTTTTGGTTATAACAACTCTCCCCAAATGGATCTGACCATTCCAGCGTTGAATCCTCAGACTGGCAATGATGATCTTCTGGTGTCTGGGCTGGCTGCGTGGGCTAGTGCGCAAGACACGAAAAAGTCAGGAGTGTGTCACCAGGCTGGTCTGGTGATGCTGGGAGGCTGGGAAGTGCTGGTTTGAAGGAAGAAACAAATTACTCTCCTGGAGACGAGGCTGGGCCAATTCCTGCCGTGTTACATTATTAAATTTGTAATCTTCATTCTGATACTTCCCAGCAGTGAATAAGAACCAAATTTAAAATGCGGGCTTTACATTTCTGGAATGAAGCTCTTTGTCAAGAACTCTTGAAACCTATAATTTCTCTCCAGAGGTGAATGTCTGTGTCTTAAAAAAAAAAAAAAGAAAGAAAGAAAATGAAAAAAATAAAGGAAAACCACTGTTTCAGGTAAAGGTTGGACTTAAAGGGTTGTCTGAAACCCCAGCCCCCAACCAGGAATTGGGACTTAGGATCTGTATGTCTCCAGGCCCAGAAAGGGGTCAGAGTGGGACTGGGCCTACAGACACCCAGGGCTGCCCCAGAAATTTAAACCCCTAAATCTGGGCCTTGCCAGGGAAAAAAGGTGAGAGAAGCCTCAGGTTCACCTTACCCCCAAGTAGTCTGCAAATTTGTTGACTTTTGAAAGGGTTTGGTAAAAATCAGGCCACAGTCCCCGAAAGAATGGAACATCAATCTGTGGCAAGGTTTCTCATACCTGTGTGGTGAATGGCAGACCTGGCTGCTGGTAGAGCTGTGGGCCTGTGGCCTGCTTACACCTGGCCAGAAGGGCCCTGACTGGGGGCTTGCAGCATTACTGGGCAGTTCTCTGGCCCTTCTCACTGGGTGAGGAATCTGTGGATGAAGGGATATACTCACCTGGACCCCTCTCTCTAGGCCATGTTCTATGTATGTGGGATCCTAGAATTTATTTTTTCTTCTTTCTTTCTTTCTTTCTTTCTTTCTTTCTTTCTTTCTTTCTTTCTCTTTCTTTCTTTCTTTCTTTCTTTCTTTCTTTCTTTCTTTCTTTTTTTTCTTTCCTCTCTCTCTTTCTCTTTCTTTCATTTATTCATGAGAGACACAGAGAGGCAGAGACATAGGAAGAGGGAGAAGCAGACTCCCTGCAGGGAGCCTGATGTGGGACTTGATCCCAGAACCTCAGATCATGCTCTGAGCCAAAGGCAGACAGTCAACCACTGAGCCACCCCAGTGTCCCGACCCTTCCTCAGGTCCATCCATCTGAGTATAGACTCTGCCCGTTGCTGGTGTCCCCGTAAGTGGTCCAGAGTGGCTGTTTGTGGAGGTGAGAACAGAACACAGATATGCAAAGTGGGCCTGTTATAGGAGGAGGGTGGGAATGAAGGGGAGGCAGGCTGCAGCTGAGGACCTGCTCCCTCCTCACTCCATATTCAGCCACAAAACACTGTGTATTCTAAATTGGAACCTGTGCTGGCCTTCATACCCTTATGTAGGTATATTTGTCAGGATAAAAGGATAGAACATATTTTATTCAATAGCCTAATTTTGTAACTTTTAAATATTTAGAGTAAGTATGAGGGCCTCTACTCTTGTCCAGGGCCCCACAATATGGGGAGCGGCGGGTGGGCTGCCTTTGTGCCATCCTCTGAACTGAGAGCAAGAACAGCCCAGGGATGGCCCTTCTCAAGGTCCCATTTGGTACACGTGGCTTGTGTGGCACCTTTATGCAGACACCCACCCTGGGTGATTGAGTAAAGAAATGACTGGTACCTCCTGTAGAGGGATGGATTAGAAAAAGGCCCCTCTTCTCCAGTGCCAGCTCGGGAACACAGGCTGTATTTCTGCCCCGGTGCCCCAAAGTTGGCACCTTTGTGCAAGTAGCAGCTTGTCCAGTATTCCACAGGGCCCCATGAACCTGAACCAGAGAGGAGCCGTGGGCAAGACCAGAGGGAAAGGGCTGATGCTCTGGGATCATGATGTCATTTTACATTTTTAATCATCATCCCCCCTATGATAACGAATGTTTATTTTTGTTTCACACATGCTAGGTGCTCTGAGCACTTCACCTGGACTCTCCTGTTGAAACCTCCACATATGAAGATGGTAGAAATGTCATGCCCATTGTACTGATGAGGAAACTGAGGCTCAGAGAGCAATGCTTGTCTTTGGCCCAAGGTCATTCAGCAGGAAGATCAAGCAGGCTTGCCTGGCATGTGAGGCTGTGAGCCTAACCACTGCTATGCACAGCCCTTTATAATTTTCTTTTTAAAAAAACATTGTTGAGGGATCCCTGGGTGGCTCAGCGGTTTAGTCCCTGCCTTCGGCCCAGGGTGTGATCCTGGAGACCCGGGATCGAGTCCCATGTAGGGCTCTCTGCATGGAGGCTGCTTCTCCCTCTGCCTGTGTCTCTGCCTCTCTCTCTCTCTCTCTCTGTGTGTCTCATGAATGAATAAATAAAATCCTAAAAAAAAAAAAAAAAAAAAAAGCATTGTTGATGCAGTCAACGTATCTTCTGACCCCTGCTCCAGTGTGCTAGGTACTTGAAGATAGGACGGGGGCCTCCCCCAGTAGAAGAGAAAAGATGAGCAGAGCAGATAACTGGGTGACCCCATTGAGCAGGGGGTGCTGAGTGTGGCCCTGAAGTATGAGAAGCTGTTTATCAGGCTGTGTGGTCAGGGAGGAGCTCCCTGTGGTTTATTGATGTCCTGTGGGGGTGAGGTAAGTGCTTCAAGAGGAGGTGGGGCAGGAAACAGGTGGATGGTTGGGAAAGGCTCTAGTGCCTGGGGCCCATCTCGGAGAGTAGAACTCTTCTCTCCTATTCAGACTTACTGGGCCTTGCTGCGAGGGACAAGAGAGATGTCCTGCCCACCCCTACCGCCATCCTTTGCAAAGCTGGGAAAGTGAGTTTTAGAGGGTGATATGCTGTGTTTTTGGCCAGGATGGATCTGGGACCCAGGCCTCTGAGCCCTCCCAGGCGGTGGCCCAGTCCCTTTACTGGGCTCCTGGTATGCTGGGAGTGGTAAAGTCACCGCTTATCACTTTAATTTTTTAAAACAACATTATGCTTTCACTAGTCACAAACACTTGTACAGTTGTACTAGCTGACATTTCCTGAGCACGTACCATGTTCCAGATGCTGTGCTAAGATTTCACGCACATTCCCTTGTACAGTCCTCAATCCTGTCCAGTCCTATTGCCATTCCCGAACTCCTCCAAGGTCACAACCTAGCAAACAGCAAAGCCAGTTTTCTTCGGAGTCTCTGCTGTGGGTGCCCATGGTGGAGATTTTGAGAAAATGCAGAGAAAACACCCAAAAAGAAAATAAAAACGACTCTGATTCTATCATCCAAAAGCAGAATGCTTAACCACTGGGGCTGTTTCCCTCCAGTTGTGTGTATGTGTGTGTATATGTGTGCATGGGTGTGCAGTGTTTAAACCAAGGCAGGGTCATGCTGTGATACTGTTTTGTAAACTGAAGCCACTATTTAAAAATCACCTTAAAAGGACCTTCACAGGCTGGTCTCCACAGGGATGCTCTGATTTCTAGGATCAGGTCTCGAATTGTGTATGATTTGTCCATAGAGACCACAGCCTGGCCAAGGCAGGCCCAGGGACGGCACAAGGCGGCTCACCCGAAGGGCCACAGCTCATTTCTGTTCCTGCTTTTTGCTCTTGTTCTTGTAAAAGATAAATAAATAAATAAATTGGAAACTGACAGACTTAGCCAGGATTTTATTCCATGCCTGGCCCCGCATTTAAATGCGAGAAGCAGAAGGCTTGTGAGCTATAAATAGCGCAGGCCGATTCTGAACAGTGGCAGGGAGAATTTGTAGGTTCTGTTTCCTCCCAACCTGGTGACCTGGATTACTTCCTTCCTGCAGCGGTGGCTTTCCTGCCTGCCTCCTCTGCCCATCCTTCATGGAGCAGTGCAAGTACCTCTAGGCAGGTGTTGAGTGAACATCGAGGCTGGGCCAGGCCCTGGGTGCTGAGCGCATGGATAAAAGTGAGGCCCCAGCTGTGTCACAGCCTGGAGTGGCGGGGTAGACCTAGACATAGATTTCCGCAAATGAGACCTTGTCATTGTGGAAGCCCAAAGAGGGGTTCCCAGCTCTGGTTGGGGTGAGAGGCATCCTGGAGGATGGGATGCTGGAGGTGAAAGAAGGCAGGAGGAGACAGGAACCCCAGAGAGGAGGTGGCTTGGGAGGAGGGGTCTCCGGGGCCATGAGTGTGCGGCTTTGTTGTTTTTCAGTGATTGTGTGCCTCTTGAGGGCACGCTCTAGCTTCCTTTGGTGGCTTCTATGGCTTCTAGAATCTCACGTCTTGGATAAGGAGGGTGCTCAGCATTTCACTAGTCCAGTGATTCCTAGCCTGCTGAGCACATGCCTTTCTATCTGATACCAGGATCTGGAGCTCCAACCCAGATTACTCATGTGGGACCCAGAAATCTATTTCTTCACGAGCTCCCCACATGATTCTGATGGTGGAGCACACTTGGGATTTGCTGTACTGATCCAGTGTCCATCTGGGGACCTGCTTTGGTCCCCTGTCCAGTCTCCCTTGGATGACGGTGAGGGACAAGCTGAATCTCTCAGGGCAGTTCCTTCTGCTGACAGCTCAACTGCAGAAAGTCTTTCCTTTGTGCTCAGAGTCACCTTCACCATTAATCCTAATATAATAATGATGCTGAAAATCAAATTTGCACAGCCCTTTGTTGTCTACAAAATTACTTATTTAATTTGAGAAGCAGAAACCATATAGATTTTAAATTCAGAGAGACCTGCATTTAAACCTCCTCCCCCTTTTTTTGTCCTGCCCTCCTGGTTGTGCCCTTAAACAAATGAGTCTTTCTGTGTCTCAGTGTCCTCATCCCTTAAATGGGCATGATAATAGTATCAGGTCATTGGAAGGATTGAGTAGTGTGTGATTTGGGCTCAGGGTAGGAGTCAGGCACCGATTTCATAATTATAACAATTATTGTTACTACCACTGTTACACTGTTATATGAGACATTTACATTCAGCAGATAGAGGTTTTTATTGAGTGCTTGATGTGTGCCCAGCACTACTGCAGGTGACGTGGTACACCGTGAAAAAGTTCTCTTTCACTGGCAATGGTCATCGGTATTGTCAGTATCATTTGAACCTTAAAGTTGCTGGAGCAGGTGGTAAAATCACGCACCTTTTATGGATGGGAAGACGAAGCTCTGAGGGTTGGAGGAGTTCCTCTGTTGATAAGAGTTGGGAAGGGAATTTAATTGGTGTCTTCTACTACCATCAGCAGGCTTTTGCTTCAGTCCCTCTGGGAGGGAAGGAGGGAAGGAAGGACCATTATGCACAAGGTTAAGCCCCACCCACACCCCTACTTTAGCCCCCATGATTTCCTTGGTCCTGGGCAGTTTAGGGATAGCTGTATGGTCCTTTATTCTCTTCCTCCATGATATTCCACTGGGAAAATATAGTTATGGTGCCTTCGAGCATCTTGTAGGCATAAAGGAGTCCTTGGGGAGAAGTGTAGGATTTGGCTGCTCAACTGGCTCTGCTGAGTTGGGTTTGCAGCCTGAGCGTGGTTAGGGTCTTCAGATCTGTTCTGGCAGCTGCGGGTGCAGCCGACACCTTGTCCACTGTCCACAGCCCCCACCCAACCCTGAGTCACTGTCTGGTGCCCACAGCATGGCTTCCCTGAGTCCAGGGCTGACCGCATTTGTTGGGTCCAAGGCTGGCCCTGGCTGGCTGCAGAATGCCCCTGCTCTCGGCCTCCTCACTGTCCTGGAAAGGTGAGCAGGATTTTCGAACACTGAGTTCTCATTCCCAGGGGGCTGCCATTCGTCCTCTCTCCACTGGACGAAAGGCCCCATCTCCTGGTGAGGAATCACAGACATCAATGCAGGAATGAGAAGCATTGTAGTTAGAAGAGGGTCCCCATGATAGACACACAGGCGTGTTTGCTGCCTGGTGAGGTGGATTTCAAGCCAGTGGCTCACATGTCTTTTATCCCATATTAGGTGCCGATCTAAGTTTCCCTCCTATGAGCCTTTCTCTGAGCTCACTTGCTTTCTTGTATGACTTCAGCTGCCCTGCTCCTGCCTTCCTGTCCATCCACTTCATTCATCAGGCAGATCTCATTTCTAGTAGCCTCTGACTGTGGGAAGATGCTGGGTCAAGAGTCAGGAGGCTGAGCTGTAGACTCATGCTGTCCAATAGAAATGTGATGATGGAAATGTTCTCTGTCTGTATTACCCAAAGCGGTTGGCACTGGCCACATGTGGCTGTTTCAGCACTTGCTGTGTGGTTAGTACAGCTGAGGAACCAAAGTCTTCATTGTTAAAAACTTTAATTAATTTAACTGGTCCCATGTAGACAGTGGCTGCCATATTGGACAGCACAGTCCCAGCTCTGCATGTGCTGAGCTGTGAGACCTTGAGCAAGTTTCTTGCCCTCTCTGGGATTATGAAGGGGTGCAGTTGGAGAAACCAGAAGAAGACTGTGTGGAATAGAGATTGAGGTCTCAGGTCAGCCAGATCTGGGGGTAGATTCTAGCTTTGTCAAAAAACCAGCTGCGTGGTCTTGGGCAAGTCCCTTAACCTTTTTGTGCTTCAGTTTCCTCATTTGTAAAAGGGGCATAATAACAATCATCTCACAGGGTTCAGACGAGGTTTAAGTGAGATAAAACAAATCTACAGGTGACTCAGTCCCAGGAGGCTCTTGACATTAAATAGTAGCAGTTGTTTCAGCTGATTTTATAGGAGCCCATGTTCTTCTCCTGCCTCTTTGGACAACTCTGACAATTCTTGCTTTTGCTGCAAATGTTTAAAACATGCTTAGTTTCAGGGCCAGAGGTTTATCACCTTGATTGAACCTCTTGAAAATATATGTAGCTTGTGCCGTTGTGCATCTGTATTTTTTTCTAGAGAAAACCAGAATTTTTTAATAGAGATAAACAGCTTTCAAAAGAATTTCAAAGGAGTCCAAGAAGTTTAAGAACTCTGGGAGGCAAAGAAACTGGCACCTACGTGTACAGTAGGGCTAGTGTGTTCAGGAAGACAAGAGGATTCTGGCCCCAGACTGCCGGCATTTCGTCCCAACCCTGCCACCTCCAAGCTTCCCCATCTGTGAAATGGGGTTAAGATAGGGTCTCCTTCATGGTCTGCTATAGGGATTAAATAAATGAATCCATGTTCATTGTGTAGCATAGCACCTGGCATGTCATCATTGTCCAGTGAATGCTGGCTGCTTCTAACACCATCGCCATCATCACTACCACCACCACCATTATGACTGCCCTCCCATTGTTTTCATCCACTGTATGCCAGGCTTGATGTGTCTGTCTGTCCAGATCTATCCTTCCTCACCTGCCACATCATCTCAAACTTCATCTGTACTGTTCTCCCTTGCTGGCTCTTTGGCCATTCTGGCCTCCTTGTTCGTCAGACAGGCCTGACACTAAGTCTGCTTCAGAATCTGTGTGGTTGGAGCACTGTTCTTCCTGGTATCCACCTGGCTTGTTCCTTTCCCTCCTTCAGGCCTTTACCCGAATATGATAATGAGGCCTCTCTTGACCACCCATCCTTCCACTCATGACCTTCTAGCACCCTCTATATCTTCATGTATTTGGGTGGTTTCATGTTTCCTTCCCTCTCCCAGATTGGAGGGCAGTTTTTCTTCTTTATTTTGTTCCTTGCTCTGTCTACCTCCAGTGCCTAGGACAGTTTCAGGAGGGCAGTTTGTTTCCTTTATTTTGTTCCTTGTTCTATCTAGCTTCAGTGCCTGACATGTAGAAAGTGCTCAGAAAAATACTTGGTGAGTGAGCGAATGAATGATTGGATCTCATTTGGTCTGAGATAGGTTCCTGTAGGATCCTCAAGCTCCAGAAAATGTTTCATGTAATATTTTCAATCAACAAATATCCTCTGAATCCTCCTCTGTGCCAGGTTAGGTCTAGGTTCCAGGGATAGAAAGATGAAGAACATCTCAGCTCTTGAGGAGCTCACAGGTGTGGAGGTGACCATAGTGTAGTCCCCTTCTGAGCAGTCAGCTCAGTTGTAACTATGGAATTGTGCTATACCACTGCGGTCTGTCTTCCACCCTATCCTGGAAGGGCTCAGTGGACAAGGACCCCCATACACCTTGCTCCATGCTGTGTCCTCAGCACCAGTATGAGACTTGGCACACATATGTGGACTGGATGCATGAATGAGCACATATAGGGTGTAGTGGGATGGGGACCAGCAAGGGTCTGTGGTTGCAGAAAGGAGGAGCAGAGCCTCCTCCTCACATGGAAGGAGAGGAACGTTCTCCTATCCCTTGGCAGCCTGCTTTGAGTCTCACTTGGCCAACGATGCAGCAACTTGGGAACCATGGGAGGTTGGTGACTTCCCCTTCCTCAGGAGGCTGGGTAGCTCGCTGCAGCCCTTCTATATTTCAGCTTCTGCCTGGGCCTCTGTCCTTGGAGTTAAAAATAGCCAAGGATGGGAGTGCAAGGACATGCTGTCCTTCTCTGCCACGGAGCGGGATTCTGCTATTGCGTCTCAAAGGGGGCTGTGGGCCCGCAGGTTTGAGAAGCCAGCGACTTAAAGAATGATCCCTTCCTGCCCCCTCGAGGACAAGCACAGACTTCTCTTTCCCCAGTCTGGGATGACTCTAAATGAGCCATGGAGTGTTGCAGCTGGGGGGACTCCAGGGAGTAGACTGATAACCTGGCAGGAAGCCCATCACCTCCAGGCCTGGGACCTTGGCAGACATCACCAATCAATTAAGGCCTCTCTTTCTTGGGCACATGGCAGGCATCACCAATCAATCACAGCACCCTTTTCTGCCAAGTCCAGACACAGTCTAAGAGTTCTTAACACAGAGGATTTTAGACAACAGCTATCAGAGTTAGCAAAAAAAGAGAAAACCAATTTATCATTGTCATCTAATCCAGTCCCCTCTTGGTGGGAAAAGTGATTGCACAGAGAGGTTAGAAACCTGTCTGATGTCACACAGAAAGTCTGTAGTAGAGCTAGGACCAGACCCAGGAGTCCTAACTCTGCTGGGGCTTTTTTGTTCTCTGTCCTCTACTGTATCTTTTTTTTTTTTTTTTTTTTTTACGAGAACTAAAGTGTGTCTATCTGAAAAGAAAGGTTTTTCACTGGACTGCAAACCTCAAAATTTTTATGGAGCTTACTGTGTATATATGTGTTAACAGGTACTTTTATAAGGAAAGAAAATAATTATTGTCAGCTTCTCAAGAGGCTCCTTGCACAATCAAGAAAGGTGAAGAGGGCCGCCTGGGTGGTTCAGTGGTTGAGCGTCTGCCCTTGGCTCAGGTCATGATCCTGGGGTCCTGGAACTGAGTCCAACATCGGGCTCCTTGCAGGGAGCCTGCTTCTCCCTCTCCCTATATCTCTGCCTCTCTCTCCGTGTCATTTATTAATAAATAAATAAAATTGTAAAAAAAAAGAAAAGAAAAGAAAAAATGTGAAGAAATCTAAAAAGTGAATGGAATGGGCTAAAGTGCTATTCAAAGTGTGGACCACAGACCAGCAGCCTGGACCTCACCTGGGAGTTAGAAATGCAGAATTCCAGGCCCCACCCAGGAGCTACGGAATCCAGTCTGCATTTTAACCAGATCTCTGGATGATCCATTTGCACATTAAAGTTTGAGAAGCTCAGGGCTGGAATTTGGAAGCTCTGCCTTTGGTTTCCTGAAGTGTTTGGAGTGCCTGCTGAGGGCCAGGTTTGCAAGTCTATAAGGTAGACATGGTCTCTGCCTTCATTTGAGGGAGGGGAGAGAAACTGAGGCTTCTTGGCCAGGATGGGCCCACCTGTGCTCAGCAGCTCTGCTGGGCCACATCAAGGAAGACATTTGTTGAAACTGTTTGAAGATAAGAGGTGGCCCTTTTATCCAAGGAGTATGTGACTCCAGCATGCATTAAGCAGGTGTGGGGGGAAGTTCTTGCCTAGAAAGCCTTAGTCAGTTAGCTTCCCTCCTGCAGAGTAGTACAAAGGGGGCCTGGATGTTAAGCAACTGTGATATTTGGATATTTGGATGAGCTGAGTGAGAGCTTGAAGCCAGGTTTACCAGCAGCCTCTGGTGCTGAGAACAGCTCATCTAAGGTGAGTTTGTTCTGATGTGTGCTGGTGCTGGTGGTTCCAGCTGGTTCTAATTGGTCTGAGCTGGTCCTGGTTAATTCTTTGGAGTCTAGTAGGCTCTGAAGGAAGCTGACCACATGTATCCTGAGGAAGTTGCCAGTGGGGAGCTGGCGGCACAAACCGAAGGCTTACTCTGGTATGGTTAGGAGTAAGATTCCCCTCTCTCCCATGTGCTCACTGCATGTATTCATCTGCGTGCCTTTGTGAGGATATGAGTGTACGTGTGTGTTTTGAAGATGGCGTGTCTGAGGTCCAGAGTGCACAGCCCAGGCTTCACCTGGCCTTTGCCACAGGCTTCCTATGCTGGCCCCTTGCTCAGCTGGAGCCCTTTGCTGCCCCTGTCAGAGGCCAACGCTGACCTGAAGACGCCTGACCCATTTCCATGCTACTGGCTCTGTGGGGTGGGGGAGGGTGAGTGTAGAAGAGGGGATAAGAGCAGGGCCAGGGAAAGGAAATGGGTACATATAGAGAGTGAAAGCTATAACTACAGACCCTACAATTCACTCTTTAAAGTGTACAGCTCAGTGGTTGTTAGCACATCTAGTTATACAGGTATCATCACAACCGATTATAGAACATTTTCATTGCCCGGAAAGAAATCCTGTGCCCACTAGTACTCATTCTCCTGTCTCTCCTCACCCTCACCCCTAGAAACGACTAATCTTTCTATCTCTACAGATTTGCCTATTTTGGACATTTCATATAAATAGTCATAGAATATGTGATGTTTCATGTTTCATGTGACTTGTTTCATTTTGCATGTTTTCAAGGTTCATCTGTTTTGCAGCATTTATCAGTTCTCCATTCCTTATTGTAGCTGAATAATATTCCACAAAATGGATATAATACATTTTATTTAGCTCTTTATCAGTTAATGGACATTTGGGTTGTTTCCACTTTGTTTTTTTTAAGATTTTATTTATTTATTCATGAGAGACACACAGGGGCAGAGACATTGGCAGAGGGAGAAGCAGGATACCTGTGGGGAGCCTGATGTGGGACTCGATCCGAGGACCCTGGGGTCATGCCTGAGCCAAAGGCAGACGCTCAAACACTGAGCCACCCTGGTGCCCTGGGTTGTTTCCACTTTTAAACTATTATGAATAATGCTGCTGTGAACATTTGACTCTTTGTGTGGTCAGGGCAGGTTTGTTTTGCATTTTGCCCCTCAACTGACTTGCTGTGGGACCTTGGGCAAACTGCTTCAGTTCTCAGAGCCTTGGTTTTCTGAGAGTTTCTGAGAATTGGGGACGCTGGTATCCATTTCAGAATATTGTTGAGAATAGTGCCTATAATTTACCAAGTGCCTTTATCTTACCGTGGCAGTCACTGTACATATTATGTCATTGAGGTCAGCCCCGCAAGGGGCACAAGAGGATTTATTTCACAATTAATGTGAATCCGCACTAAAATAGACTAACACACTGCCTTGTTCTAACAGATCATTTGTTGGCTTGATGGGTTCTCTTTGCAATGTGTGTGCAGGGGAGAGAGCTTTGACCTTTTCACATTATTAGGGGACCTATTTCTTATCTATCCTTTTGTATATTCTTCAAAATGTTTAAATATACATAGAAAAAAGCTCAGTGGCTGGAAGAGCTGTCTTTTAGTTTCATCACTTCTATTTTCCTCTGCCATGAGATTATCATGTCTCGGATAGGGCTGTTCCTTCATCCGGATTGCAGAAGCATTCATGGGATAGAGCCACAGCTAACTCAGAAGGATGTTTCATGTGAGCAAACACTAAACCTTTAATCTATGAGCCACTGAGATTTGGGGATCATTTGTTACTGTAGCATAATCCAGTGATAGCAGATCAATATTACAAGAATGAGAAATGGGTTCTATTATTTCCATTTTATGAGGGGACTGATGCTCAGAGAGGTTTAGTAACTTTCTTTAGTTTATTCAGAAAGTGGCAGAATGATGCTGTAAGTCCTGAAACCAGTTATTCTGGTTCCCAAGCCTGTGCTCTTAAGAAGATGGAAGTATGTGGGCTGTATTTGATTAACAGTGAGTAATCCAGTGTGGACAGAACACCTGGTATGTTCATGATGTCAGACTTGTAGTATAGGTTTGAGCAGATTCTGGAAGCCATGAATGCTGTGAATTTGAGAGTTCCTAGTGCCAGATGGGACTGTAGACTCTATCTTTTTGCCCACAACCCAGCTTCTTCCAGAGCTTGCTCAGCTTCTCCCCAGGGCTATTTAGAATGGCTTCCTGGGGAAAGGCAACCACTTGTGAAGACTGTAAATTGTCTTCCCTCCAATGATTGCTGAAATGCCTCTTCTCTAGAAAGTTCTCCAACTGTGGCAGGAGTAGAGTGAATGACTTTCCCCTGACTATCCCTGATAAGTATAGGATCCCTTCCTGCCCCAAAGACATTTACTCTGCATTCAGAGTTTCTCATCCTCAGTTTGCATTTTGGTTCTGCCTTTTTTGCATTTTCCCTACATATGTGTCAATATGGCTTTTGGTTATAAACTCCTAGAAGGTAGTACTTGCATCTACAATAAAATCTTGCTGTGATTTTATTTGCAACCACATGTAATTCAGTATTGAAATAGTTCTTCTTACAACTCAAGCACTGCCTCTACTTCCACTGCTGAATTAATTACTCCTCAGTTCCCATAGTACTATGTGTATATCTCAGTCCTTGAACTATTGTATGTTGTAATTATAACAGCTTGTGTTATAATTGCCCATTTACTTGTCTGTCTCCCCATAGACTGGGAGTTTCAACAATGTCTGTGTTTAATTCAGCTGTGTTATGAATCTCTAGCACAGACCCTGGCACTGAATAGGCACTTGGTAAGAGTTTGTTGAGTGAATGGCAATTACTTATCTGTTATCTCTCCCCTCAGCTTCCACCAACTGTAAGCTCCTTAAGGACAAGTCGTCTTCTAATCTCCAAGGCCAGGAAAAGCATGGGATAGGAAATGAGCTCAGTAAATGCATATTTCACTCGACAAATGAGAATAGTATTTCCTTCCAGGGGCAGAACTCTTTAGAGTTATGAAGCACATTCGTATATTTTACCCAGTTAATTCTCTCAAAATCTTTAGACTCTCCCTGTCTAGTGTTCTCAGATTCTTACTACATGCCCTTTGCTTTCCTTGCTCCCACCAATTTCATTCTGCATCTTTATGACCTCTCCCTCTCCCCCCTTCAAATCCTCTTGGAAAAAGTTCTGAGGAATTCACACACAGCTCTGTCCTCTCATCCCCCCAGTGTAAAGCAGCCTAAAGAACAGATTACACTGTCGTCTGCCCTGAACCAAGATCATTCTTCCACTTAACAGCTTTGCCGTCTTGGTCAGGTTCATTAACTTCCGGAGTCAACTTTCATTTCTGAAAATCGAGACAATAGCAGTTAAGGATTAAATAAGGTAACGTAAGTTGAGCTCTGGGAACTCAGTAAGTGGGAAGTCTTTATGTGGAAGGGGGGGATTTGAGATACCATTAAGCCAGTGGAAAGAAATTGTGGCTTAAAAGCAGACAGGGATGGGGTTTTTCTGAGGTCTCCCCTCCCTGTGAGCTGCCACCTCCGCCCCAGGCAAGCCAAAGCCTCTGCACTTGGGTCAGCACCACGGACAGTTCCCAGCACATCTCCTTCAGGTCCTGTTCAGTAATAGGTCTAAGAAGTCTTCAATTCCTAACCACAATTTTATTTTATATACCATCAGACTTCGACTGACTTGCCACTAGTTGTCATTCACACCTTAATTTCAAAGGTGTTGAAAAGTGTGTCTTAGGGGCATCTGGGTAGCTCAGTGGTTGGGCATCTCTGCCTTGGGCTCAGGTCATGATCCTGGGGTCCTGGGATCGAGTCTCACATCAAGCTCTCAATGGGGAGACTGCTCCTCCCTCTGCCTGTGTCTCTGCCTCATGAGAGAGAGGCAGAGACACAGGCAGAGGGAGGAGAAACAGGCCCGATGCAGGGAGCCTGATGTGGGACTCGATCCTGGGACTCCAGGATCATGCCCTGAGCCAAAGGCAGACGCTCAACCACTGAGCCACCCAGGCATCCCTAAATAAAATCTTTAAAAAATGTGTGTCCTAGAATCAGTGAAATGATGACAGTATATGAAAGATGGTATCAGTGAGCCATTGGCCAATGACCCTTGAAGAGGTTAATTTTAATAGCCAGCATTAATTGAATGCTTACTGAGTTCCAGGCCTTTTTCACCCCTTCCTCTTCTGTCTTGGGTGCTGTCTGCCCTTTATACATTTACTTAACAAATATTACATTTGGGGAATATAAATGTGAGCCAGATACACAGTTCATCATCAGTTTTCCCACCATCCTTCTTCCCAAAATATTTTAGTTCTGAGCCTCATTTCTTCAGAACATTGCTTCCTGCTGAAAGATAATGTTTTAACTTTTCTAGTCCACATCATACTTCCTTTTAAAAGGCATTTAAAATGTATGTCTGTAATGACCCAGCAATTTCACTCCCAGGTTTGTGCCTAGAAAAAAACTACACAAATTGTCAACAAAAGGCACATATGAGAATGGCTTTCAGAGAGCTTTTTGTAGTATCTGCAAGCTAGAAACTACCCAAATGTTCATCAGCAATAGAGTGTTGATATGTAAGACAATAAAGTTATGAGAAAGAATGAACTGCATTAAAACAATCAATGTGAGTGAAACTTGCAAACATAATGTTGAATTAAAAAAAGTGACACTGGAGAACATATAGTAGATGATTCTGTGTATATAAAAATACAAAAGAGGCAAAACCAACCTGTGGTGTTAGAAGTCAGGATGATGCTACTCTTGGAGAAATAATCATTGCTTATGAGGGACTTCTGGGGTATTGGTAATGTTCTGTTTCTTGAGCTGGTTGCTGGTTCCATAGATGAATGCACTTTGTGATATTTATCAAGTTATACACTTACATCATGTAATTGTATACTTTTCTCTGTGTATGTGCATAAAATACTTCAACAAAGAGGTTTCTTAAAAAAATATTTATTTTAGAAGAGGGGCAGAAGGAGAGGGAGAGAGAGTCTTAAGCAGATTCTGTGCTGAGCACAGAGCTCAATGGGGGACTTGACCTCACGACCCCAAGATCATAACCTGAGTTGAAACCAAGAGTCAAACGCTTAAGTGACTGCACCACCCAGGTGCCCCAAACAGTTGTTTTTTAAAAGCATCTTTCTCCAGAAGAAAAAGGGAGGGTAAGAATTTTATATGCAGGATGATTGGCAAGGCATTTTAGGGTAGTTGGTCACATGGGATGTTTGGAATTACCTGAATTATTCAGTGTGAATGGAATGGAGAGCATATTGGAGAGAGGGAAAAAATAGGCTGAGAATGTAGATTGGGACTAGATCCGAAAGGCAATGTGTGTTAAGGTCTTTGGAATTTATTCTGCAAGCACTGAGGTATATGATTGGAGGTTTTTAATCAAAGAGATGACATATTCAGGATTGCATTTTAGAAAGTTCATGCAGGCCACAACGTGGGGAATGGGCAGAAGAGAATGCTCTGGTGCTGGGACACAAGTTGGAGTGGAGGCTGACCACCTGACCAAGCATTCGAGGCACCTGGGGATCTTCTAAAATGACAGATTCACAGACCCCACCCTAGTCCTGCTGAACCAGAATTCCCAGGAGAGGGGACAGACAAATCTGGGTTTTAACTAAGTTCTCGATGTATTCCAAACTATCGAACCAACACTGGCCTCTGGGTGGGTGTTCAGAAGCCTCTAATTTGAGTCCCTAGAAGGACGTATGGAGACACAGTTTGCTTAATTAACAAATACTTATATGTCATTTAATAAAAAGCAGTTATGTGCCAGACCCTGTTCTAAGTGTTTTTTTATTACCAAATATTAACTCATTTAATTCTCATAAAAATGTTATGAGGTACTTATTTTCTCCATTATTTTCTGTTACTTTGTCCATTTCCCTGAAGAGGAGGAAACCAAGATACAGAGGTTAAATGACTTGCCCAAGATAACATTACTAATAAAATGACTGGGGGCAGCTCTACAACTCCGGCTATCAGGTGACATTGTCCATGGTTTTAGTAACTAGGCTTTGCTGCTTCCAGAAACCATGGCAAATGGCTGTCTGTTTATGGTGGAAAGGGGCTGAGAGGTTGGCAATGAAGAGACCTGAATTCTAATTTTAACATAGTCATCAACTCACGACCCTCTGTAGACTTCAGTTGCCCCTCTACACAGGAAGGCATTAGTCTGGATGACCTCTAAGTTCCCTCCAAATGGAATCTTCTCTGATTTGAATGGAAGGCAGATTTTGACAGCTCTAGAGAGAAGAGGGGAAGGTAAAGGGCCCTCAATTAGGGTATATGCTTCCTTGGCCTGTTTTTGGAGACACAGCCAGAGGCAGCATCAGGGCTAAGGAAGTCTGAATGCCTGCATGTCATTTCAGCCTTGATTTTCAGATGAGGCGTGGGCAAGGGAGATGTATGAGGCTGAAGTCACTTGGAATAGCTAGGCCAGGAAGAGGTTGACTGTGGAGGAAGAAGAGCAGCTGCTTCCAGGGTATTTATCTCAGGGGAATAAGAAGGACAGTGCTAGTGGGCAGGAGAAGCAGTGCGTCCCAGCAGCCATGATATTTCTCTGATCCTGGTTTAAAATAACAGACTGACCCAGAGCTCTTATGTCCAGGGAACTTCACAAACTGTGATATGGACCTGTAGTGGGCCATTCACAGAGACAAGATTACTCTGGTTAGCAATGCAGTGAGGGGTTTTAGAGCCTGGGGACCTGGAGTAGGTCACATAACCTCTCTCAGCTTTGGGCTCCTCATCTGGAAAACAACGCTGTAAAGACCCATCTTCAATAAAATGTCAAAGTGGAGAATAGTTGTATTTTCTCCTTCCTCTGCTTCCCATCACCACATTCTTGGAATCGCTAATGGTTAAGAGTATAGGATCTGTTTCACACAGATTTAAAACCTAGCTCTGTCTTGTGTGGTATAACCTTGGATGAGTTGCTGAACTATTCTGAGCCTGGTTCCTTTTTGTAAAATTAGGATAATGACACTTGACTCTCAGAGTTATGGTTAAATTATATCTCTAGTGCCTGGCACAGGGTAAGGGCTAAGAATAATGCTATCTATCTACCCTAATAATTGATCATTATGATCATTTTTTTTATGCTGTTCCTTAGGAATGCTTGCTCCTGGGAGAAGGTACATTAAACACACTCACATTCAGGTATAAACAACTGACTGAAACTTACCTGTTTTCTTTATTGAAGAATTTGCCTTTTTCTTGGGGGCACATCCTAAATATAAAGCCAATTCAATTAATTACTCCTCATGGAGATGGGCAGTGTTTGGTGCTGTCCTAGGTGCTGAAGGGGTGTAGGGGAAGAACAAGCTTACATTGTAGACACAGGTACCAACTAGGTTGACTGAGGACTGTGTTTTGAGGTGCAGTGGAGTAGATACCTAGGAGAGGTGAAGATGAAGTGGCCCTGGGACTCAGGGAGCCTGATCGGGGAAGTCTTTGTGGAAGAGCTGGCATTTGAGTTCTGTGGTAGAGCTTCATGAGTTCAGTTTAGTGGTTTATTAAAAACATGGTTATTGGAGTCAGAAAGACCTGGATTTGAATTCTGGCTCTGCCATTAGTAGGTGTGTATCCTTGGGAAAGTTCTTTAACCTTCCTAATTCTTATTTCCCTCTGTAAAATGGGGCAGTAACTCTTTAGCTTGCAGTTTATTGTGACAATTAAATGATATGATGCCAACTTAGAACACTAGGCATGACATCTGACCCAGTGGTAATAATATTAATAAAAGCCATCTTTATCAAGTACTTGCTGTATGCCACCACCTACCTAGGACATCCTGGAGATTAAGTGTTTGTATCATTATATTACCTTATTGTTATAGTTAATCTTCAGAACAGCCCTAAGAGTTTGGTGAGTGCTGAATAAATTATAGGTGTTATTTAAAGCTTAGCTCTGGAGGATGGTTAGAATTTTGATATAGAAGGTGAAAAAGGAAAGGAAGTAAAGGAGAGAAAACCAAGGTGAGTAGTTACTGAGGATGTACCTAGAGTAAGGTGCCCAGCTGGGCTGGAGTGTGGAGACTGTGGGGGAGACCCGTAGCAGTTGGGTTGGGAATCACATAATGGAGTCTTGCTTGCCTGGATGCAAAGATTAAACCTAATTTGGCAGACAACAGGGAGCCATTCTGCCATTCTAAAGCTTTAAATAAGATCATGGCATGATTGGAGTGATTTATTTATAAATTTATATTTCACCTTCATTTACATTATAGAATTCATACATTTAAGTATTAAAAATTGAAAAGTCATAGAAGCATACAAAAGAGAAATAAAACATTCCCAATGTGCTGGTTGGAGTGTAAATTGCTACAACTACTTTGGCAGGTCATTTGGCAGTTGAACAAATACTTGCCCTATAACCCAGAAGTTGTTCCTCGGTGTATTTCTGAGACACGTGTGGGAATCTCCCGTAAAGGCCAAGAACCGAAGTAATCACAGCAACATTATTCCTAATAGCCCCATACTGGAAAAACAAAACAAAACTAAGCAGTGCAATGGACAAATAGATTGTGGTATATTCATACAGTGGAATACTATGTAGCAGTAATGATAAGCAGTCTACAACTATACACAACAAGAGTGGATCCAAGAGAATCAACATAACAGTGAGCAGAAGAAGCCAGCTGCCCCCCACCCACCCCAGAAAGGCCATTATGTTTATAAAGTTCAGAAACAGGCAAAACTAATATCTGGTATTAGAGATCAGGGTAGTGGCTACCCTTGGGGAGTGAGAGACCGTAAGACAGCAGAGTGAGCTCTGGGGGGGGCCTGACAATGCTCTGTTTCTTCATCTGGGTGCTGGTTATATAGGTATGTTTGCTTTCTGAAAATTCATCAAGCTGTACACTTTGGGTTCATGCACTTTTCTGTCTAGATCTTACATTATTTAGATTTTAAAGTCACAGAAACACATCCTTCATACCCCTCTTCTGACAGTCCTTCTCCCTACAGTTCTTACCCATTAACAGTTTGGTTCAGATCCTCCCAGATTTCCTCCCAAATATATATAAGCTATCTATAGCTTTACAAAAATGGTATTATGATTTACATAGTGTCCTGCAACGTACTTCGTTAACAATATGTCGAGGCAGTCTTTCTGTGTCATTGTATATGTAGATCTAGATGATTCTTTTTTTTAAAAAAAGTTTTATTTTTAAGCTCTATACCCAGTGTAGGGCTTGAACTCACAACCCTGAGATCAAGAGCTGCATGCTTTACTGACTGAACCAGCCAAGCTCCCCTAGATGATTCTTTTTAATTGTTGCACAGTATTTCATTGTGGGGTTGTGTCATTTAGTAAACTGGTCCCCTTTGATGGATAGTTAATTCCAGCATTTCAATGATGTAAATGATACATGGGAAACCTCTTCATGCATGTCTTTGTGTACTTTTGTGACTATTTGTGTAGAATGAATTGGTAGGAGTGGAATATTTTTGTCTGAAGTGGTAATTTAAGATAGTTAATCTGTTAATGACTTGTTGGGTGGGTGGGTTGGAAGCAGGGAGACCAGTTAGGAGGCTGTTGATGTAGTTTAGACTTGAGGTAATCAGGGCAGTTGGCTATGTAAGTGGACAAGAAAGGGGAGTGATAAAAGCTATGACAGGCAAAGACCTTATAAGACCTGCAATTTGGGGGCACCTAGGTGACTCAGTTGGTTAAGCATCTGCCTTCGGTTCAGGTCGTGATTCTGAGGTCCTGGGATTGATCTCCACTTCTGGCACCCTGCTCAGTGGGGAATCTGCTTCTCCCTCTCCCCCTGCCCCTTCCTCCCCCACTCATGTTCCCCTTCTCTCTAAAATAAATAAGTAAATTATTAAAAAAAAAACCCGCCATTTGATGAGACAGGGGAAAGTCAGAGAGGTCCTGAGGGGGTTCTGAGCCTGCATGGCTGAGTTGACTGGGGGTAGTAGGACCAGGGATGGGTTTAGTTTTGGCCAGACTGCATTCAAGGATTCTGCTCATCACCTAGGTAGTGATGCTCAGAATGCAGTTGGAGATATTGCTCTGGCCAGAGTTAAGGGCTCCAGGTTGGGGGTGGGATTCATTTGCTCCATGTTGGTGGGTGGACTGAATGGTAAGGGCCTCATGTATAGGGATGGAGGCAATGGTCAGAGGGACTGGAGGAAATTCATAAAATTTACTGTCACGGAAGCCAAAAGAGAGATCTGAAGTGACTGTTGTTCAAAGAATGAAGTAATCAGTAGCCTACGTTAGTCTCCCTCCCACTGGCCCTGCAATGGGTACTGTCATTACATCTTGTACTTGGTCATCAAAGTACTTAATACACTTGTGATTAATCAATGTGATCATCTGTTCAGTGCCAACCTCCCCCTCTGAACTGTGTGCTCCGTGGAGGCAGGGACCATGCCACTCCCATACTCTTCTATCTCCAGCATCAGGCGCAGTGTTTGGCACACAGTGGTGTTGGTACCAAAATTGTTGTTGCTGTCTCCTGGCAGGACTCCAGCTGTTCATATTCCACGCCACCTCCTCTACTCTGTGCAGAGTTTGGTCATCCAAACTCCCACTTATTTGTACATTACAGTAGCCAGCTGCATTTGGTGCCCAAAGCTTGTAGGACTTAAACTCCAAGCCTGTCCACTGGGGCATTGTGATAACGGTGGACAGTGTAGCTTCTCCTTTGCTCCCCTTAACCATCCCTTTGGAAAGCATGCCCTTCCCCAAGTCTGAATTCATTATGCAGCAGCTCTTTCTAGCACCACATTCATGAAGGGAATGGTGTTCCCATTGTGATGCTGGAGCCCTCCTTGCAAATATTTTGAACTTTGACTTCCTTACAGTGCCAGTCAAGACAGGTGTCTTAAGTTAGATTTCTCCAACAAGTACCCCAAGATGAGATTCACGTGCAGGTGACGGAAGCATCCCCACAGGAGAGAGGGGGAAGCAGGAAGCACGCAGGAATGTGGGGTCAGGCACATCCCACAGAGCACAGCTTCAGCCAGTTCCACGGGATTCCTCTGGACCAGTGTCATGCCTCAGAGTTGTTCTGTCCTGAGGCAAAGGACCTGATTGAAGGTTCCTTCTCGGGTTCCATTTAGGCTTTGATTAAGGGGACCACGGGTCATAAACTCACAGGCACTTATGCCTTTGCCCGTGTGGGAGCATCATAGGCTTAGTAGCCCAAAGGAAGCCTGAGAAACAAATGAAAAGTTGGCAGGTGGTGGTTGTCAGAAGCCAGTGTGGAGGGGCCTCACGGGAGCAGGAAGAGGGGAGATCTGTGAGAGATGGGTGGAGTGTCTGCATTGTCTGCTACAGCGGGTCAAGGGGGTCTGTTTCTGGGACCCAATGGACCCAAAGCAGAGGCTGAAGTTCCTTTCTGTCTTCCATCCACCTGTGCTTTATCAGTGGAAACCAGCACTTAGAAGCACATTCCACAGCTCCACGAAGGCTTCCCACTGAACAATAAGGAACTCAGCAAATGTTCATTGAGTGAGTGGAAGCACCATATTTCAGGAGCTGGGGACTGAGACAAGGCCCTTGTGCTTGGTCATGAGCAGTCCTGGGAGACTGGTTTGGTAAGCTGTGTGAATGGAATGGAAGGCACAGTGCAAGAAATGAGTGTGTGGTTGTCTCTGCTCCCTGAAGAAGTTTGTTGGTTGAAGGGGGTGGTAGAAGAAGCAAAGCCATGAGCAGACTTGCAGGAGGAGTAGAAAGAACAAGAAAATGGAGAGGTGGCAGATTCAAGACCCAGAGAGGACAAATGGTAGGAGGAGTTCCTGGTGAGGGTGGGAGGAAATGGGATGAGGAGAACAAGTGGCGGATCAGCCTTGGCCAGGAGAAGGGTTACCCCTTCCTTCCAGAGAGGAGGGGAGGGTTGAGGGGCATGTTGAAAGATCTGAGAGGAAGGTGTAATTTGGAAGAAAGAGCAAGTCAAAGAAACACATCTTTCAGCCAAGTGGGAGAAAGGTCATTGGTTGGGGTGATGGAGTGAGGAGTGTGAAAGCATTGGCACAGACACTTTGGGGACCTTGACTGAGTCGGTAAGAGATGGCCAATGGGGGATCAGTTGGCTGAGTTTAGGTTGTGGACCTTGTTGATGTGGTTGGGTACCAGATTGGGGACTCCCATGGTGGGGAAGGTGGCATGCTGGGGAAATGCAAGATAGTTGGTGTGAGCAAATTTGGGAAGGGTTGGGAGGTCTTACTCTGCAGTCATTGTGGCTACTTCTGTTTGGCACCTGCTATGTGCCAGGCTCTGTGGCTAATGTCCAGCAACTCCATGGGGTAGGTGCTACCTGCCTTGCCCAAGGTCTGGCAGCTAGTTGTGCAGAGCTTAAGCTCTGTGCCTGTCCCAGCTGATTGCAGAACCAGCCTGATCTGAAGCCCATATAGGGCACTTGGATGTGAACTGCTTTGGTGCTGCAGAATGCCAGACAGATGTGAAGCACACTTTTCCAAACCTCTTCCTTAGCCCCTGTGGGGACTGAGTTGTGTCATACTTTGATTCTCTCTCTTCCAGGAGAAATGTGTCAGACCTTGGTGGGTGGAGACAAACAAGTGTGAGTCTCTAGAACAGGGCTCGGTGGGGAGGTAGAAACCCCAGGCAGGTGTCTGCAGCCTGCCTGAAGGGTGCCAGGCTGTGGGTTTATATCTTGGGCATATATGTGCACAGTGTGTGTGTGTATGTGTGAGTTGGGGGATATCTCATTGTGCTTGTGAGTCTGTGCTTCTGAGTGAGCATGTGTGTATTTCTGAATCTTACTCTGTCTGAGCACCTGCCATACACAGAAAAACATAGAAATGGTTGGGTGTGTTGCACATACAGCCTAGGGGAAGAACAAATTGTGGAAAGAAAGGAAGCACAGACAGGGACACATGTGTTCCCCTGTGTGTTCAGAAATACCCAGGTGACACACACACACGGAGAAATGCACAGTGTCAGTTTCTCTGTGTGATTTCTTGAGTGGGTTGGCGTATACTTCTTATGAATATGCGTCTGTGTGTATGACTGGCACGTACCCATTTAGCCTCAGAAAGACAGAATGATAGGTATCTGGAGACTCATAGAAATGCATAAATATAAACACTCAGACATGCATTAAGGCATTCTGTGTCGTTGCATGTATAATCCTGTGTGTTTATATGTTACTGTGTGTTTTTCTGTGGTGGACATCCGTGTGCCTGAATAATGCAGATACATGTGGGAGACAAACGTAGGCATACTGAGAAACACAGTGTCTCTTTGTGTGTGTGTGCGTGTGTGTGTGTGTGTGTGCGTGCCTTTTAAAGTCAGAGAGGGAAGGAGGAGGGAGGCCAGGAGGAGGCCAGTGGGAGGCATCCTGGTCTTACTCTGTCTGCTGGCACACAGACCCAGGTTCCCCTACCTTTTGCCAAAGAAGGATGGTAGGATTTGGGTGGCACTGCTTTGCTCCAGGGAGTTGGTCAGCAAGCACTGAGGAAGCCCCTGAGGTATATGAGTTCGTCTCAGTCTGTCTAGAGACATGGAGAAGATTTCCCTGAAGATTTACCCCCACCTCTAGCAAACCCACAGTCCCTACAGGGTGGCAGGCAATGAAAAGCTTACCCTGATCACCGAGCTGTGATCAATTCCTGGTGCCGTCATTCCCCCTTGCTTTTTGGCTCTAGTGGTGTGGACAACTGACTTAATCTCTGTGTCTCTATGTCCTTGATGCTAAAGTGGAAGAGCAGACCCATCTACCATGGGTGGTTGAGGGTTAAGATGACTCTCAAGGCAGACATCCCTTCATCCATCAGTTATTAATTGAGCAACTACTGTGGCTGGACCCTCCTCTCAGCCCTGGGGATTCAGCTGGCAGCAAAGCAAAGTACCATGCACTGATAGAGTTCGTCTTCCATGGGGAGGAAGCTGGCCAAGAAACCAACAATGAACAACATGTCTGGGATGGTGCTGGGAAGAAAGCCAAAGCAGGGTGATGGGACAGAGAGGGGTGGGGTGTGGTAGGGGCAGGGAGTGGTCAAGGAAGGTCTTGAATAAGATGATGTTTGGTCATGGAGTGAAAGCAAAGGAGTGAGCTACTGGTGGAGGAGAGGGTGTTTCAGAGTGCCCTAGCAAGGGCAGAGGACCATACATTACAAGCCTGTTGTTCTCCCATTTTACCATTGAGGAAATGGAGGCACAAAGAGGCTGAGCAATTTGCCCAAAGTCTCATAGCCACGGAGAAAGAAATCCAGATTTGAACCTGGTTCAAACCAAACAGTCTGGTTTCAGAGCCAGTGGTCTAAATCGGCAGTCCCCAATTAGGGGTGACTTTTGTTCCCCACTAGGGGATATTTGGCAATGTCTGGAGACGTTTTTGGTTGCCACACTGGACTGGAAGGTGCTACCAGCATCTAGTAGGTAGAGACCAGGGATACTGATACACCTCCTGCAATGCACAGGACACCCCTGACAACTCAGCAAGGTCCCATCTAAATTGCCAGTGCTGCTGAGAAAACCTGGTCCAAATTCATGCAGAGCACACAACAGAGAATGACACATAGTAAGTCCTCAATGAATAGTAGCTGGAGAGGAGGAGAAATGATCTGTAGAAAGTTTCAAGGGAAAGATGAGTTCAAGGGGGAGAGAAAGTACTTAGAAATGAATCCAACAGTTAGCAGGACTCATGGGGTACTGCCTATTGGGTGGGTATTAAAGGCAGGGCTGCCCCAGGGAGTGGGGTACTGGTGAGGCAGGTGGAAGGATGAGTTTGGTGGCCTGGAGTTGGGGGCCGACACTGGGCAATCACCAGCCACCATAACACTAACCAGATGACTTGTTCTTTGTCCCTTCCCACCCTGTATCTCTTTCTCCCCATCTCTCTTGGCCTCTCTGCCCAGAAGGGGACAGCCGGAGGCTGAAGGGGGCCATCCAGAGGAGCACGGAGACCGGCCTGGCGGTGGAGATGCCCAGCCGGACGCTGCGCCAGGCCAGCCACGAGTCCATTGAGGACAGCATGAATAGCTACGGCTCCGAGGGCAAGTGAGTGTGGGGCCCCGCCCACTGCCAGCCCTCCTGGCTTTGCAGGCCCTGTGGTGTAGGGTGGGAGAGGCAGGGCAACACCCTCCAGGAGCCCTGGCTCAGCCTCCGGTTGGTGGGGCATTGGCTCTGCGCTCCTGGTAGTTCAGAAGGGAGGTGATAAAGCAAGGAAGCTCCAAAGGTGTGGTGGAGAGGGTGGCTGAGTGATCCCGGGCACGTGCCTTCTGTAAAACTGAGTGATAATAGCAACCTCAGAGGAGTTGGATGGGTTAATATTTAGAGCATAGGACAGTGTTGGCACATGAGTGTCGCATGTCAGTGCTGCAAAATAAAGAAGGGGGTTGAAAGGGGCTTTATCACGGTGTTACTGTTTACTTTCTTAATTTCTTAAATCATGATTGGTTTTTAAAAATATATATTAATGCTTGATAAAGAGTCTTATGTATGTCAAGCCATGAACTATTAGGTATGATGGCCTCCTCACCAGTGTCCTCTCTCCCCTGACAGTACATCAGAATCACCACGCACTAGATCCCAATACAGATTGCAGGGCTCTGTGCCCTGAATCAGAGTCTCGGGGAGTGGAGCTCAGGAACTCCATTTTCTAAAGGCTCCCTGAGGATAGACTACTCTAGGCTGGGGGTTCTCGTCTTTGCTGAATTATGGACCATTTTGAGAACTTTGGGCAAGTTTTGGGCCTGCCTTCCACTAAAAAATACATGTGCATACATCCCTAACACACACACACACACACACACACAGTCACTCATTCTCACACACACACATAGTTGTACATACTCTTTTCATAATTGTAGAGGGTTCCTAGATTCCCCTAGAGCCCATCCATGGATCCCTAGCAAAGAAACTTTGCTCCCAAGTGATTTTCTTATTGTACAGATGACCCAGGGAGCTCAGAGAGGTTGAGGAGCTGGTCCTGGATCACACAGCACATTAACAGGTCTGGAACTCAGGAATCCTGACTCTCGGTGGAGGCTCATTCCATGGCAACATTTTGTTCCCTTGTCTTAGCCATCTTCAGCCAGGGGATTCTCATCACCCTCATGAGGACACTGGAGCTTGGGGAGGTTAAAGCTGTGCTATCCAGTACAGTGGACACTAGGCATGTGGCTATTTAAATGTAGGTTAATTTAAATGGAATAAAATGAAATACTCTGTTTTTCTATCATGCTGGCCATATTTCAAGTGCTCAGCAACATGTGTCCAGTGGCAACTGTTTGGGAGAGTGCAGAGACAGACCATCTCTGCCCTCGCAGACAGTTCCATTGGACAGCGCTGGCTCAGTGGCTTGTCCGAGGGCAGACACCAGCCAGGCCACTGTGGGGCCAGGGCTGGGGCTCGGCTACCACCTTCTCTTTGCCCGTTTCTGGCGCTACCTCCTGGCTGGGGGTTCCTGCTGGCTGGAAGCCTTCCCACCCCCAGCCCCTCCTAAACTGGGCATCTCCGGCCTCTGTGAATGGCCTTGCCTTGGCAGAGGCTGCCGTTCCACCCACCTCCTAGGGAGGCTTTCCGGAGGGCGAGAAGAGGAGGAGGATAGGCAGAAGGGAGAGGAAGAGGAGGAGGAGGAAGGGAACAAGTGTTTTCTTTAACCTGAGAAACTTGGCAAGGCAGCAACACTTGGAGGAAGATATTCTAGGCATCAGGGTAGCAGTGGGTCTCTGCCGAGTTCCAGAGGGCCTGGAGGCTTGGGCACTGACCCCCAGGTGGCCTTGGGTACATCTCTTGGCCTCTCAAGCTTTGGGAGGCTGGTAAACATCTTGTCTCTTGGTCTCACAGGCAGCTCAGGGGGAGGGCAGTGTGGTGCAGTGAGCAAGAGTAGGGCGTCAAACCCAGAGTCCCAGTTTACAGAAGGCTCAGAGAAGCCACGTGACTTGTACAAGGAGAGAGAGCAGCATAGGAGGGTGTGATGAAGGAGAAATGAGCTGATGCCTGCACATGACAGGTGCTTGGGAGGTGGCTCTTGTCGTTTGCTGCGATGTGCTTTGAGGGACCAGAGAATCTGATTATGTTAGAGAGATTCCAAACAAGGACTCTGGAGTCAGACAAGCCTGGTTTGTGGCTCATTTCTGCTTCTTAGTAGCTGTGTGACTTTGGGGAAGTTACTTTACCTCTGTGAGCCCAGTTTCTTCATCTCTGGAAAGGGGACAAGAATAGTACCTACAGACTACTCTTAAAGTTACATGAATTAAAATATGTACAAGCGCTTAGAATAGTGACTGGCACATAGCATGCACTATTATTCTATTATTATTGGCCGTGATTATTGTTATTTGTTGTTGATTCAGCCCCTGTTTGTTGGGTATTTTGCTTCTCGTAGCCACTTGCATCTTAATGGATACAAGGAGCCACCCCAGCTGCAGTCGTGTCTGTAGAGTACTTAGCACAGAGCAAGCATGGGATTGATGTTGGCTGTGACATTTATGATTATCAAAAGGTTTGGTATGGAGATCTCTTGAGCCCAATCGAGGAAGGATCAGGTGGGTTGGAGGGTGCTGGTTCCAGCAGAGGGGAGAGTCTTGCCCTCTGGAGAGGTTCTGAGTCTTGGTGAAGCCCAGC
The DNA here is from genome assembly GCF_018345385.1 of Vulpes lagopus. Lineage (NCBI taxonomy): Eukaryota > Metazoa > Chordata > Mammalia > Carnivora > Canidae > Vulpes > Vulpes lagopus. The sequence goes on from NC_054841.1 coordinate 15,574,607, forward strand.
CAGGTTCTATCACCCTACCTAACACCTGGGCAAGGAAGGGGCATAGAAAGGACAGAGGGGACATGGAGTTGTGGTTGTTCTGGAGGTATTTTGGGTACTGGTGGGACCCAGATGCCAGGCTCTGAAATAGGAGGGGGTGTGACTGTCCTCCCCTTGGGATCCTGCCAGCCCAGCTGAGGCTTACGAGGAGCCAGTGTGCTTGAGCAGCCCCCGCGAGCCTGCAGCCCCTGGCACTGCTGGATCTGCCTGTCCGTGCCCTGGATCATTAAGCATGTGTCTTCCTGCGAGTGGGCACAGGGCTTTTTTATTTCAGCAGACATGATCGAGTACCCACAGTGTGCTAGACAATTGGGCTGGGCACCTGGGAGACCCTGCCTTGCACTGACCAAGCAACTAGCAGTGAGGTGAGAGCTGCACAGGACAGGCATAGAGGACTTTGAAAACGCTGCATCCTAACCAGGTCTCTGGGCTGGGGAAGGGGTACGTAGGGGTGGGGCCATTCTGTCACTGAAGATCCTTGGGTTCTAGGGTTCGTGATATCAGCCAACAGTGATGTCAGCCCTCGCTGTTTAGAGTGTGGCCCACGGTGCAGCAGCAGCAGCAGCATCCCCTGGGAGCCTGTTAGAAATGCATCATCTCAGGCTCTACCTCAGACCCACTGAATCCGAAGCTGAAGATTTACAAGATCTCCAGGTGGTTCATGTGCACGTTAAGGTTGAGAAGCTCTGGCTTAGTGGTAATAACATTCTAGACCTAATCCTTACAGAGCACGTGTGGGCACTCTGTGAAGTACTTTTACATATATTAGCCTATTTAATCCTCACAACAACCTGATGACACTGAGGCTGTTCATGTCCCCATTTTACGGACCAGGAAACAGAAGCTAAAAGAGGTTAATTAAAAAAAAAAAGTTAATTAACTTGCCCAAGGTCATTCAGCCAGTTAGTGGCTTCAAATGCCAGGCTTCAGATCTGGGCCTTGGAGTCCACCCTTAACCTTTTTTACACTTGACTCTTTCCCTCATTTAATGGTTGGATCCATCAAGAGATCTGGAGGTGGATGCTTCCAGGGTGGTTTGGTGGCTCAGTGAGCCCCTTCCTTTTCCTTCCCTAGATCTCAGCACCTCAGACTGATCCTGGTATATCTCCTGTGGCCAGGAAAGGGCTCTCCTCTCCTGAGCCCCTTTCTGCCTGGTTGAAAATTGGAGTTCTCTGTGTTAAGGATGGAAGGGAACAGCTGTGGGTTTGGCAGAGCCAAGCTCCCCACCTACCCTCCAGCAGGCCCATCTCTCCTATGGAAAGGGGCAGGGGGTCAAGCTCCCTGAGAAAGACCATGAGAATAGTGCCTCCCCAGACACCCCTTGGATCCTGAGATACTCGCTGGTGACTGCTTTAGTCTGGGTTCCTCAGAACCAGACCTGAGAAGTGGATTTGAGTGCAAGCCATTCACTTGGGAGATGATTCCAGAAAACCGTGGTGAAGGAGCATGGGAGAGAAGCAGAACAGAGCAGGCATCCAGGAACATGTGCTTTAAGAAGCTAGCTGCCACTGTAGGCAGGAGCTTGACTGATCCTGATGAGGACTCTGGGAGCCATCCCCCCTGCGGTAGGGGGAGCTGGAATATTCATACTTGACTCTCTGTCTCTTACTGGTTGGTGGCTGCTTTGCATTAACTTTCCTGCCCTCCCTGCAGCAAGCACAGTGAGTGTGAGTGAGGCCAGAGGAACACAGGAACTGGCAGTGAGAGGTCCAGGAGCGCTGCTGTGAGGGTTGGGGGGTAGAGGGGTTTGGGGACAAGCAAAGCCTGCTGAGCACACAGCTCACTGTCTCCTGGCTGCCCAAACCAGAACCTGGGGTTCTCCCAGGCGGCTTCCCCTCTCCATTTCCATATCCAGCCCCTCATTGGGCTCTTCCATTTTATTCCTATCTTTGACTCATCCATTTCTTTCCCTCCCACCCCCCTGGTGAGGCCACTCATCACTCTTGCTGGGATGCATGCAAGTCTTCCTTTTGGTCTAAACTCCATAGTCCGTAGCTTGGCATTTACTTCCGCTGATCCCTGCCACCCTCTCCCAGGCCCCGGCCATGTGTCCCCTGCTCCAGCGTCCCGAACCTCTTATGCTTCCCTCTGTCTCCCGGTCTTCGCTTCCTCTACCTGGCACTGCCTTTCCCACCTCTACTCCCTCTCCAGCCTCTGACTCATTCCTCCTCCAGATCTCAGCTCAGAACTGGCACATACGCTTCATCTCCTGTGCCAACTCCAGTTAATTGATAGTGGCTCCCTGGAATGCCATGTTGAGAAGGATTCTGGAGATTAGTCCAGCCTTGGCAGGAGTGTCGAGGTTGATTAGCAATGTCTGCCCTGGGTGTGGGCATAGGAGATAGAATGGCAAGGTCTGCCCTTCCTCTGGCGGTATTGGAGGCTTCCACAGCTGCTTCCCACTGCAGCGCCCTCTGCTGTCTTGTAATTGTCATGTGTATGTCCGTCTGTCCCCCTAGACACTGAGTTCAGTGCCTGTCCAGCATAAGACCTGGCCTACAGGTGATGTTTTGTGAATTTTGATGGATAGTGGGTTGGTGCAATGAGCAGAAGCACACCCACATTCCATTCCTTCTCGAACTTCCTCAACCTCCATCACATAGAATCGGGGCCCCAGCACCCTCTCAAAGTCCCAGGAGCTCTTGAAGCTGGCTCTCAGAGCCCCTCCTGCTCCTTCCCTCATTGTCCCTGATGTGTCTGGATCACCAACATAAGCTCCCTGGGCTCTCATTGTCCTGATGTGTCTGGATCACCCTCGTTGTCCCTCATTGTCCTGATGTGTCTGGATCACCAACATCAGCTCCCTGGGCATCTAGGTCACTGTGCCCACAAGCCCTGGAAAGCTGGTGTGTGGCCATGGCACCTGGGCTCACATCTTTGCCAAGGCTGTTTCCCTAGTCACCAAAGGCCCCGGACGCCTGGTGGGTGGTTGGAAGCCCTTTTCTCTTGCCCACCCCTGCTATATTATGGTCCTTGCCTGAAGGACAAACCAGGACTGGATGTGGCTGTGGGCTAGGAGACAGGGGGATTTGTTTTGTTCCGTTTTATAAGCACTAGTATTTATGGAACATTTGACTGTGCCAGATTCAGTTCTAAGAAGTTCATCTCATTTAGTACTTACAACAGCACTGAGGGGTATACTGTCGTTTATTCCTGCCTCACCAAAACGGAAACCCAGACTCTGAGAGGTGAGGCATGTGTCTCTGCAGCTAGCAAGTTGGGGGTGTTGGGGGGTTGGTCAGGATTCAAATCCACAATTCAAATTCAAATTCAAGTCCACCCAGAGCACTGATTGCAAACCCCAGTGCTCTGCTGTGGATGAGGGGAAGGTTTCCCCAGGGCATGGAGACTCAGCAGAGCAGGGTGGTTAAGCAGATACACCCTGGAGCCAGACTGCCACATTCTAGCAGAGGGATCCTGCTTGGGTTATGTACCATTTCTATGCCTTGGTTTCCCCTTCTGTTATTTATTTGATAAATGAAAAAGTAAATCAACTCTCTGGCTTCATGCCTGTGAGCCACACTCTGTGTGCTTGGGGGCAGGTTTGGAAATGTCTTGGTGCTTGAGAAGCCCGAGTTGGGATGGTGGATTCTGCATCTCCTGGCGTATAGTCAATTCTGTAACACCACTTGTTTTGAAAACATGAATTTGTCCTAACACAGTTAAAGTATTAGGGAAGAATTTGAGCACAATACAGATTTTGCCTTTGCTTGGGTTTGTTTCATCCATGAGAAACACTAGGGGAACGCAGAAAACTGCACCCACATGGGAATATGCCAAACACAACTCACCCCTCCAGCCGCTTCCTACTCCCGCGGTTCCTGTACCATGTCCCTTCAGCACCATCAGCACTGGATCTGGTCAGCTCTCTATCCCTTCTCAGACAGCCCTCCTCCACCACTCTGCAGCAGCTCATGAGCTGCAATCCTCCAGACACTTATTTCCACAAGCAAACTTTTAGTTGTCTCCTAGGTAAAGTACTGTATTTATTGTAGTATGTATGCATTTCTTAACCATTTAATGTGTATAAAGACTGTGCTACCATTTTTACTATATTCCTGTTGTGTGTGTGTGTGTGTGTGTGTGTGAGAGAGAGAGAGAGAGAGAGAGAAAGAGAGAGAGAGAGAGAGAGAGAGATACTGACATAGTGTTTGAACGTCGTGCCCCTAACCCAGAAGCTCTGTGATTTATTATGGAAGGATTTTGCACTGCAGAGTGATTTTTAGGAATCTCTATTTTGCATCATAGCAGAAGTGACTGTAGTGGAGGCTCCGCAGGTCTGTGGGACGGCAGATGGATGGGTGGAAACATGGGGGCGACAGTGAATGGGAGAACAGAGAACCCATAAAATACCAAAACCTTTCAGAGCCACATAACCCATAATCACCATGAGGGCTGTGCAGCCTTTTAATTTCAGATGTGGTTGAGACAGGTGATCCATCTGAAAAAAGAGAAGAGGCCATCCCTAAGTAACCCAGTTACTTCTTTAATGGTCAAAAGCACAGAAAAGCCACAGGCCAAACCAAGCTCAAAGGTTAATGATAAAAGACAAATGGGTTTCAGCTCCACAAACAAAACTAACAAGATTTGAAATGCAGGAAATCTTATTTTGCCATTAACACAAAATAAAAGGCCAGCGGCACACAGGTTGTAATCCCATTTCAGCCTTGGCTCTACCTGCATGGCTGGCATGTGTCCCCAGGAGGAACCAGCTGCTGCAGCCCGCCCCCCATCTGCTCCCCAGCCTCCTCCCCAGCCCTCTCCCCCATGGCGTGGGCTTGGTTCAGGGATCCAGATGCTGTACTTCCAAATAGGTCTGGAGTCAGAAGTGCCATGAAGAGGGAGAAGAGGCTCTTCCAGGCCAAACAGCAGGGGCCAGCACTGATTCATCCAGCATATAATGTGTGCTGGGTGCAGTGCTGAGCACCCTGCCTGCATTATCTTACTACGCTTTATCCCCATTTCATACATGAGAAAACAGCAGCTCAGAAGTTACAAAACTTACCCCAGGTTGCACAGCACTGGAATCCAAGGTCTGTCTTAGGCCAAAGTCCAGACTCAGCCACTGTATTTTCCCAGTTTGGGACCACCTGAAGGGTTTAACAGTGAACATTTATTGAGTTTCTGCTGCATACAAGTCATGGTCTAAGTAGTAGCATGTGTATGGTATTTAATTTAGCAGGCTCTTTCCCACCCCTTTGCGAATGGACCCTATAAGCAGAGATTTTTGAAAATTTTAAAACTGGTACAGCACAGGCGCCTGCCAATGGCATGGCTGCACACTGTCCAAGAGGTAGGTAAGTGTGCTCTTGTGTGCAAATGAGAAAATTTTAGTGCAGAGACAGCAGCAGCATGTCAGAGATCATACAGCAAGCAGGTGACCAGTGACTAGAACCAGCTTGACTTTGTGTCCCCTGCTTTTTGTTCTACTCCAGGGAGGATCCCCAAGGTGGAGTGGGATCTCTGATACAGTCAGTCCTCAGGCCAGCAGGAACTACCACTTTCTTCTTCCTTCCTCCAGGCCCATGGAGGATGTGATAACCCCGTTCAGGGTTTCTGGGGCGTCTGTCTGGATCCTTGGCAGCCAGCAAGGCACCCTGGGATGGGAAATCAGGCAGCCGCCCAGATATTATAAACAATTACCGCTAATTACCAGGCCTGCCAGTTCCCCATTGTCTGCTCACAATCCCACCAGGAACTGAGGAGCAGAGAATGATGATGTTGGAGGGAACTTTCAATTTCAAGCTGCAGAAAGCCTCACTCTGCCTGGGAGGCCGAGCCCTTTGGTGACTTGGAACCCAAGAGGTACCACCAGTTTGGGGCTTTCAGAGCCCAGACTCTCCTTGCAAAATGGAGCCTGGACCCCACAGATGGCCTCAAATGTAGAATGTCAAAGAGACAGGGCCATGGAGGAAGACCTGTGTTACCAGTCGTGGGAGAATCTAGGTCTTAGCTTTGGTGCTATTAACTAAGAGTCTTTGCAAGAAGAATTTCTGTCCCTAGATATTTAAGTTCTTTTCCCCATACTTTCTCTATGAGACTGTTGCATAATTGCTAAGATAATAGATTCAGAAGCCGGACTGCTGGAATTCAGTACTCCTCTGCCTCTGTCTTGGTTTGGCCCTCTCTCGGGTATGGCAGGAACATATGCTTCTCTTGGGCTTAGAAGGACACACAGAGCCTCAGAGACACAGGTTCACTTGACAAGACACCAGGCAGTCATTTCTGCAAAGCATCATGCTTTCTGAGCTCCACCCAGTAGGAAGGATGGGCACATGTCCCCTCTGCTTTCAGATTCTCCAGGCCTGCACGGGGATTCTTGTCAGCGCCACCAGCCCAGTGCAGGGACCTGGACCTTCCCTGAGGACTCTCCAGCATCCCCACCGTCCCCCCTTCCCCCCTTCCTGACTTCCACTGCTCTCTCAGGCTGAGGAGTCTTCATTTGGTTATCTGGGGACAGGGCAGCCTGGTTTTTGCACATATTCTTCTAAGTCTGTTTCTTCTTGGATTTGAAATTCAAAATCCAGGCATCTGACCGGCTTGCTCACTGCCTTCTACTGGGTTATCTCTTGTCGAGACTACTGCCTGAATGGAATAGGGTGGCAGGGATGGTAGGAAATCATGAAAAGGAAAAATATTCAGGCTACATACAATGTCAAATTATTATTCCACCATCAAGCCTGCTAATAACTTAAGTAGAAACAGGATCTACTGGCACACTGCACAGGTACCTCACAGGGTTGAGAGAGGAGCTTGCGGAGCCAAGACCAGGGAGCTAGTTTGGGGCTCTTGGTGAGGACCATACAAGGGTCTCAGTCCTCATGACTTTTGGTCTCTGGGATTCTCTTTTATTGTTTGCCAGAGAGATTTTTTGTTTGACCGAGCTTGAGTCAGTTCAGTTGTCTAATCTGTGGATCTGTGAGCTTGGGCTAGGGGTCAGGGGCACCATATTTAAGTAAAGCCAGTTGCCATAACTAGCCTCTTTAATCAATGACTGAATGAAAACATTCATTTCTTGTTCATGCCAATTTCAATGCAGATGTTTCTGGTCTTTGGGGTCAGCTCCTTTTTTTTTTTTTTTTCCCTGTGGCTTTGCCATCATTAGAGTGTTGTATGGGGTAAAGAGAGAAGATTGTATGTGAGGGCTTTTCTTTTTCCTAATTGTGGCAAAATACTGAGGATATCAACTTACCATCATAACAATTCTTTTTTAATTGGAGTAGAGTTGACACAGGATATTAGTTTCGAGTGTACAACATAGTGATGGGACAGCTCTGTCCATTGTGCCTTGCTCACTGCAAGCGTCAATACCATCTGTCCCCACACACAGTGCTATTACAATATCGATGACTGTATTCCTTCTGCTGTGCCTTTCATCCCTGTGACTTATTCATTCCATAACTGAAAACCTGGGCCACCCCCTGCCCTTCACCCATCATTGTAACAATTTTTTTTTTCTTTTTGGAGAGGAGGGGGATTTAGGGAGGGGCACAGGGAGAGACAGAGGATCTTAAGCAGGCTCATGCCCATTGTGGGGCTTGATCTCACAACTCTGAGATCATGACCTGAGCCGAAATCAAGAGTCAGACACTTAACCGGCTGAGCCACTCAGATGCCCCATCATAACAATTCTTAAGTGTGTCGGTTTGGTGGCATTAAGTACAGTCACATTGTGCAACCCTCACCACCATCTACCTCCAGAATTCTTCATCTTGTTAAAGTGAACTCTGTCCCCATAAAACATTAATTCTTCATTCTCCCCCAGCAAGACACTGGCAACCATCCTTCTGTCTCTGAATTTGACTACTCGAATACCTCATATAAGTGGAATCACATTGTATTTATCCTTTTGTGACTGGCTTATTTTGCTTAGCATAACATCTTCAGGGTTCATCCCTGTTGTAAAATATATCACAACTTTTTTCCTTGTTCAGGCTGAATAATATTCCATTGTATGTATAAATCATCCCTTCACTGATGGACACTTGGGTTGTCTCCACTTTCTGGCTATCGCAAATGATGCTTCTATGAACATGGGTGTACAACTGTGTCTCAGAAACCCTGCTTTCAATTTTTTTGGCATGCACCCAGAAGTGGAATTGCTGGATCATATGGTAATTCTATTTTTAATTTTTTGAGGAACTGCCGTACTGTTTTACATAGCGGCTGTACCATTTTACATTCCCACCAACAGTGCAAAGGATTCCAATTTCTCCACATCCTTGCCAACACTTGTTTTTTTGTTTTCTTAATTTTATTTTGTTTTTGATGGTAGCCATTTTATTGGGTGTGAGATGGTGTCCTGTGAGCCCTGAGAGTTGGGGTTTTGCAGGGGTTTTTTTTGTTTTGTTTTTTTTCTGTAATGCAGTGCCTGACTTAAGCTTTGATTGCTGAAGCATTCATTTCAAAGAGGCAAACAAATTTGTCAGCCACACAGAGCCAGGCCACCTCCCCCACAATTGAGGCTCTTTTGATTTAGAAATCTTGGTTGATTTCGATAACTGGCCATTTGGGCCACTGGTCTTTTCTCTTCCTGTGTTTTAAATTCCCACTCCTATGTTTTAAATTCACCAATAAAGAGTGAGCCTGAACTTCTAGGCCTCACCCTTGACCCCAATAAAAGCTGAACTCCCGGTCTGTGTGGTCTCAAGCCCCACTTACCACAACCTCGTTATGTAGCCACATGTGTGCTGTGCGATTTTCAGGTCTTGTAGGTAATAAGCCTTTATTTTTTCAGTTTCCTGATGATTGTTGCTGAAAGGTATCTTGCAATGATCATAAGATCCACAAGGGTTGGTCCTGTGGTAACATTGGTTTGGAGAGGGGAGATGTCTATGGCAAGCACTGAGGCCCAGGTGAATGCCCCAGGCATTTCTAGCCTTTGGCATTACTGTCCATAGACTGAGATTGACATAAAACAGACAGTATGGAGGAGATTTGTATAGGTTAGACGTGGAAGGGGCCTGTATGCCTTCAGCTCACATTGGCCACACTTGGTTACAAGGCTGGGAGACAGGTTGAGCTGTCTCTCCAGGAGGAAGAGATGAGCACAGTATTCACCAGAAAAGTGTACCAGGCCTCCAGAAGCCCACTTCACATACTGGGACCAGTCCTGGACAAGGGGCGATTATTGTATGCTGTGGCAGCCGCCTAAAAGGTGCCTCTTACAGGCAGACCTAGGTTCAAATCTTGCCTCTCCCGCTGTCTCCCTGTGTGATCTTAGGCAAGTGGCTTTCCTTTGCTGAACCCGAGTGTCCTTGATGATACGGCCTAGGGGCAGCCCGGGTGGCTCAGCGGTTTAGCACCACCTGGAGACCTGGGATCGAGTCCCAAGTCAGGCTCCCTGCATGGCGCCTGCTTCTCCCTCTGCCTCTCTTTGTCTCTCTCTCTCTGTGTCTCTCATGAATAAATAAATAAAGTCTAAAAAAAAAAAAAAAAGAAGAAGAAGAAGAAGATACGGTCCATGAGGACAGGACTTAAATAAGCCCCAGAGCCTGGAAGGGTGCTAGCACATAGTAAGCCCTTGGTACTGCAGTACCCAACCCAAAGTGGGAGGTGGGGAGGGGACTGGGTGTGTCTTGTTATATTGTCCTTTTCACTCATTTCTCCCAGAGCCACACGTTTCCCTGACAAAATGATAGGTTCTTGGTGTATAGGGTCTTGTCACTCTGGAAAGGCAGGCTAGCGGAGTGGCTTAGAAGCAGGACGGGGCACCTTCCTTGGTAGCTCTTCCTGCCCCTTCAAGGCTGAGATCCCACCAGGTTTCCCAAGAGGGGAGCTTTGGTGGTTGTGGTGGTGGTGGTGGTGGGGTGCCCTCAGGCAGTGAACCAAGCATGCTGTGCCCTCAAGGCCCCAAGGCGGTTTCCTCCTCCTGCTCAGAGACCTCCCTGGTTGCTGCTAAGAAACCTTGCACACAGTAGGCACTTGTTAATAGTCCGCTATTGGAGGCACCTGGGTGGTTCAATCGGTTAGTTGTCTGCCTTTGGCTAGGGTCATGATCCTGGAGTCGTGAGGCCGATCCTTGAGTTGGGCTCTCTGCTCAGTGAGGTGTCTGCTTCTCCCTCTCCCTGGCCCAGCTCATGTTCTCCCTCAATCTCTCTCTCTTTCTCAAATATATAAATAAAATCATTTCTTTTAAAAGTTCACTTTTGTTCTTGGGACCTGCCCAGGTGGAAAGAGATTGGCATTGGAAGTGTCGTATTCAAGTGCTAACTGCCCTGTGAACTCTGTGGCTTCAGGTGGAGCAGGACCCGGGCTTCCTCATCTCAATAGTGGTGATGAATATGAAGACCCAACCTCCTGGGATTGGAGTGAGGGTCAGATGAGGAAGTGGGCTGCCAGTGTTTTGTTCCTAAAGATAGCAGGGCACCTCAAGCATGGCATTCAGTGCCTCAACTCATTTAATACTACAGACCCAGGAAATGGGAACATTCCCATTTCAGAGATGAGAGAGAAAACTAAAATCAGTTTAAGGAAAATAATAATTTATAATAATAATAGTTGTTATTGACTTATGTAACCAAAAAAAAAAAAAAAGAGAGAGAGAGAGAGAGAGATGAAGTATCTTGCTTCAGGCAGAACTTGATCCAGGAGCTCATGCAGTGCCACCTGTCTGATGGCTTCCTTCATGGATTCCCAGATGGCAGCAAGTTGGCTCCAGTCTTCTCTCTGAGGTTCATGTCTGCTGGAAAAAGAGAGCTTCTTACTCCCCGCAGTTAAAACAAAGCTTCCTAACTAGATTCCTGTGGGCTGAACTGGGCCACATGCAGGTATCTGAGCCAGTTCAGCCAAGAGAAGGATTGGGCTGATTGGCCAGGCTGACCTCATGCCCAGACTAAGGAGCCTGGTCTGCTCTGCTCCATGGGAATCAGTGCCTTGGAGAGGGGGCTCTTCAAGGGAGATTCGAGGTATCCTTCCCAACAGAAGGGGCAGAGGACTTTGTTTTTTTTTGGGGGGGGGGGGCAGTAGACTTTGGGCAGCCCTGTAGCAACAACAAATGGAGACCTCTGAGGCTGAGCCACTGGTCTTTTGCCTCTCAAATTGTCAGGTGTAAACAAGTCTGTTGGGGCTCTTGTTAAAAGGCAGACTCTAGGGGGATCCCTGGGTGGCGCAGCGGTTTGGCGCCTGCCTTTGGCCCAGGGCGCGATCCTGGAGACCTGGGATCGAATCCCACGTCGGGCTCCCGGTGCATGGAGCCTGCTTCTCCCTCTGCCTGTGTCTCTGCCTCTCTTTCTCTCTCTCTGTGTGTGACTATCATAAATAAAAAATAAATAAATAAATATTTAAAAAAAAAAAAAAGGCAGACTCTACATGAGGGGCGGCTGGGTGGCTCGGTTGGTGGGCATCTGCCTTCAGCTCAGGTCATGATCCTGGGGTCCTGGGATTAAGCCCCACATCTGGTTCCCTGCTCTGTGGGAAGCCTGCTTCTCCCTCTCCCTCTGTCACTTCCCCTGCTTGTGCTTTCTCCCTCGCTCAAATAAAATCTTTAAAAAATTAAAGGCTGACTGATTCAGCAGTAGGGGTAGAGTGGGGGTAGTTTTATTCCTTTTTTTTTTTTTTTTTTTGGTAGTTTTATTCCTAATTTGCTCCTGGGCAATGCTGCTGGTCTCTGGACCACACAGTGTCGTGGCCCTAGAATCACAGGAGCCAGGCACTGACAAGCATCACCTCCCATGTTTCTTACAATCGCCTAGAACAGCAGGTATCCTACCCATTTCATGGAGGTGGAAGCTGAGGCTTGGTGAGGAGAGGTGAGGGGATGGTACAGGACACAAAAGCTAATAAGCCCTGGAATTTTGGAGCTGAAGTGGAGATTTTTAAAGCCATGAACATAGAAGGGAGGAGGGAGAGACAGGACACCGGTCTGCCTGAAGCCGGGTGATGGATGTGGACAGAATTCCCAGGGACGGAGAGGTGCTCTGTTTGAGTCCTCAGAGTCCTCAGTCCATGCCTTGGAACATTTGGTTTTGTCTCATCCTTTCTTCTTGCAGCCTTAACTATGGGGGAGTTTGCCTGGCATCAGACGCGCAGTTCAGTGACTTCCTGGGCAGCATGGGGCCAGCGCAGTTTGTGGGCCGCCAGACCCTGGCCACAACGCCAATGGGTAAGTGCCCCAAGGGCTGTTCGAGGTGGGGGGGGGGCGGCACAAGCCTTGCAGCTTTCGCCTTGTCCTCTCAACCTTGGCAGTCCACTGAGCACCCAGCTTAGAGCCTTGTCCATACCTGCCAACCCCTCAGCAGAGCCCAGGGACTTGTGTTGGAGTTGTTTCTGGTCTTGTTTGGAGCTGAAGCAGGGGAAGGGGGTTTCATCTGTAAGTAGAGAGGAGAAGCTGAGCCCTTGGGCGAGCTTCTAAGCCATTTCCCCATCCCTTTGCTTGGGTGTCTTGCAGGAGACGTGGAGATTGGCTTGCAGGAGCGGAATGGCCAGCTCGAAGTGGACATCATCCAGGCTCGGGGGCTTACGGCCAAGCCAGGCTCCAAGACACTGCCAGGTGTGGGGACTACCCTTCCTTCTGCAGGGCAGGGGTGGAGGTCAGGGAGGAGGTCCTGATGGGTATCTGGGTCTAGAAAAGAGAAAATGAGGCCCGCCTACGGGGGATCCCTTTGTCCCAACTCTAGTGACTCACATGGGCTAGTGGTTTACAGTTTGTTCTGGGGACGCATTTGAGATTCTCAGTTGACCTTGTTGGTCTTCCACTGGTTTGAGCTTCTGGAGGACAGGGACCATCTTTCCTGTTTATAGCTATACCCCTTTACCTAGGTGCTTACACATTCACACCCAGGCCTAGTGAATGTGTCAGTGATGAATATGTAAGCAGGGGAAGGGGTGAGCAAATCAGGGGCAGAGAGGAAACAGGAAGTACACAGTGAGCAAAGGCAGGGAGGAAGCAGGCAGGACCACCCCCCCAAGGGGGTAGAGTAGGCCTCGCGCAACCCTGGCTGCACCCCATCATCCACATCTACCACCACACCCACCTCTGTGGCTGTCTCCTCAAACCCCAGGGGGACAGCTGGCCCCCAGCAGTGGGTGGGCAGCCATTTACCCACCGTCTGAGGGCCCTATTGGAATTCTCCCCGCTGGCCTGTCCTCAGCGGCCTATATCAAGGCCTACCTGCTGGAGAACGGCGTCTGCATTGCCAAGAAGAAGACCAAAGTTGCTCGCAAGTCGCTGGACCCGCTGTATAACCAGGTGCTGCTGTTTCCTGAGAGTCCCCAGGGCAAAGTCCTGCAGGTGAGGGGCGCTGGTGTGTGTGTGTGTGTGTGTGTGTGTGTGTGTGTGTGTGTGTCTGTGTGTCTGTGTGTCTAGTTCCAGAGGGAGAGGAGGGCACTCCTGGGAAGAGAGAAAGTCTCTGGAGAGCTTCCCCTGGAGGAAGTAGAACTCTGTGGTTGATCTGAGCTCCACGGGTACAGCTTGGCACCAGTTCTTTTTTGAGCCTTGGCTGCTTCATCTATATAAGATGGGGATGCTTCATCTGTAAGATGGAGACCCTCCAGAGAACATTATTGTGACAACGAAATGTATGCATTATGCAAGAAAAATATGTTTGGCCCATAGGAAACGTTCTTCAAATGGCTGTCCCATTGTTCTTGTTATTACTAACAGCCTCTGGAAGCCCGGGGCTGGGCCTGGAGCACAGAGATAATCGACTGGGAGGTGTGGAGGAGCCAGAGAAGCATTTGTCCCCCTGGCCATTAGGAGGGTCCTAAGGGTGACTCAGACCTGGAGCTGGAAATAGCTGCCCATCGTGGGCGTCGGCAGGGCCCAGGTCAGATGCCTGCGGGAACCGTATGCCCGTCATCGCAGAGCTGCTACTCGGGCACCTCTAGCTGGTGCCTCAATTTCTTGCTTCTAACCAGGACAGGAAAAGCAAATGAGGACAGGCCCAAAGTGTTACAAGTTGCCAAGACAGTGGGACTTTTTGCCAAACCTGGAAGCCCAGAGCCTGTCCAGGGCAGGATTTTTCAACCTGAGGGTTAAGACCCATTAGTGAGCTGTGAAATAAGGTTAGCACCTCTTAGCAAATTTGTTTGTTAGCTTGTTTAATGAAATGGAATAGGAAAGAAAACATTTATCATTCTTAGTAAGGCAAGCCGTATTTGGTGAGAGGCACTTGCCTTAATCGGGAATCCCACGTATGCGCCTCGCTCTAAGTGTCTTACTGTATATCCCTGTCAAAAAAAGTTTGGGAAGTCTTCTAGCCTGGAGGCATGCAGACACAATGTAACCCACCAGACGACCATCTAGGGGGCAGGTCTCGTCTACTAGATGAAGGTCATGCATTCTGTCCTCTGGCCTGAGCATCTTTGGGGGAAGCTCCAGAGAATGGTCTGTCCAGGATGTGGAGAGGGTGGGGAAGCAGAAATAGGGAAGGGGTCATTGCTAACTGAGCTCTCTGAATGTCAGAGCAGGACAGACTCACCAGCACCAGACACGAGATCTGATCACCAGTTGTATTAGTTTGCTAGGGCTGCCGTAACAAAGTACCACAGATTGGGTGGCTTGCACAACAGAAATTTATTTGTCACGGTTGTGGAGGCTGGAAGCCCAAGATCAGGGTATTCAGTTTCTTCTGAGACTTTGCTCCTTGGCTTGCAAACGGCCGCCTTCCCACTGTGTGTCCTCGTATGGTCTTTCTGCTGTGCACACATGCATCCTTGGTGTCTCTCCATGTGTCCTAACCTTCTCTTAAAACTCCAGCTGGATTGGATTAGGGTCACCCTAATGGTCTCATTTGAATCTTAGGCTCTGACTCCAAATACAGGTACATTCTGGGTGCTAGGGCTTCAACATCAAGTTGGGGAAAATACAGTTCAGCTCATAACCCCAGTTTAAAATGAATCCATCCGTGCATTAGAGGTAGACCTCTGAGCAGCTACCCAAGGAGCACTGAAGATTGGTCAGGTGAGCCCCCTTCGGTAAATGATTTAATTTCTCCGAGACTCGGTTTGAACAACTAAAATGGGAGCATTTTGTAGGGTTGTTGGGAAGATTGACTTTGAAACCAGTGTAGCTTTGGATTAGTTCCCGCCACAAAGCACGTCACAGTAGCATAGGCTCACACCGTTTTCATCTTACTCTATGCTTGAGGAGCAGCTGAGAGTTTACAGTGAGCTTTTATATCCATCCCTCTGATCCTTCTGCACGAGGTAAACTGGGGATAATTTCCTTTAGAAACAAGAACTCTGAGACCCCATGAGGTTAGATGACTTGCCCAAACCACCCATCCAGGACTGGGATTTGAACCTACTACATGTGTCTGACCCCAGAAGCTGTGCATGAAAACCACCAGGGTCTACGGAATGATCGAGCCAGCCCACCTTCATGAAGGAGACAGAGTTAGAACTGGAGATACAGAAGAGTAAGCACGTGAGGGTCCTGCAGCCACTGGAATCACCCAACTGGCTATGCTGAGAGAGTACTGACCACAGTGCAGGGAAGGCACTGTAGAGGAGTCAGTTGGGAAGAGGAAGGGAGTTAGCACCTGCACCTCTACCAGCCACTTTTAAAACTTGTTTCACGTGGAGGGTTTCCCAGGATCTGGAAGCAGGGGGCCAGGTGGGGGTTCGAGGGGGGCAGACCAGGCAGGGGACTCACAATGTAGGGTCAGCCATCCAGGCTTGGCTTCAGAGACGGAGGATGTGGAGGGTGGAATGGAGAGGGCTAGCTGGGAGGCAGGAAGCCAGTGGTCCAGGCGAGCGATTATGGTGGCACCAGAGCCAGGAAAGTGCGGTCAGGCCTGGGGCATTCTAAGGCAGTAGCATCCACGGGACTCAGAGATGGAGTAGGTGCGGGGGTGACCTGTGAGCAACACTGGCAGGATTTGAACCGCAGCGTCTCTTGCCCCCCAGGTGATCGTATGGGGAAACTACGGGCGGATGGAGCGGAAGCAGTTCATGGGTGTGGCTCGAGTGCTGCTGGAGGAGCTGGACTTGACCACCCTAGCCGTGGGCTGGTACAAGCTCTTCCCCACCTCCTCCATGGTGGACCCCGCCGCGGGCCCCCTGCTCCGGCAGGCGTCCCAGTTGTCCCTCGAGAGCACCGTGGGGCCCTGTGGCGAGCGATCTTAGGGCCGGGATGGGGTGGGGGGGGCTCCCCAACAAGGCCTGGAGAATGCCCAGCCCCAACCTGGGACCCCAGGCCCAGGGGCACATTGAACAGAGGAGGATGGGGTTCTCCCCCATAGCGGGGAAGCAGAATGGGGAAACCTGCCCCCCCAGGGCCCCTCCTCACCCCCTCTCTGCCTCCTACCCCCTGAGACCTTCCCTCTCCCAACGGGATTGGCTGCACTTTTGACTTGGCCAGTTCTCGACCTGGTGGACGTGGCTGCAATCCGGAGAAAGGAAAAGATTGAGGCGGCAGCGCAGACCATCTTCCCGTCCCAGACACTGTCCGACTGCTCCCCCTTTTTGCCTCCTCGGAAGCTCGCTGCCCGGAGCCAAGTCCAGAACCCAGCGGCCATCTCCATGGTGCCAATTACCAGCAAGTGTCTTTCCTGCGGTACCGGGTTCAGGCAGCTACTCCTGCCCCAGAGCCGATGGGGCAGCTCTGCAAGGATCCGGAGCCAGCTCCGGGGAGGTCCAGAGCCTCCCGCTTGAAGAGGAGCTCGGCCTCCCTCCGCCTGCCTGTGGAAGGAGCTTTGCCGCAGCGTGTCTGAGTCCGTGTCTGTCCCTTCCTGCCTGCCCCTCTTCCGGTGGCTCTAGGAATTTGGGGGTCCAGCAGGGACCAAAGGAAAGGAGGCAGTGCCCTGGGCCTGGCACAGAACCCCCCCAGGGTGCCATGCTCCATGGGACTGCAACAAGCTAGTTTGGAAACAGTGGACTGGAAAGAACTGGGTCGTCTGTGTTTTGGTGGAAGAACTGCGGGACCCTGACTTTCGAGAACCCCAAGTCTGGAGCACTCACCGTCTCTGAATTTTGGGGACGCCGGACTGGAGAGGGAGCCTGAGTAAAGTTGGGATTGGGACTGACTGGTGGTGCCAAGGCAAGGGTTTCCCAAATAGGAGAAGCCCTCCTCGTTGGATGAGGTCAAAGGTCTTCTTGTCTACCCCTCTGCCTCCAGGCTAGGGGTCTGGGGAGGCAACAGAGCTTCCCTATTTTAGTCTTTTTAAACAAACCATCCTGTACTAAGGGCAGAACCCGCTGCCCCGGCCTCAACTACCTTGGCTCATGAGTGTAAGAATCAGGAGATTCCTTCTCAAGTGGGCCTGGGTAGCTGCCTTCCTGGTCCGGCCCTCCCCGAGGCCTCTGGAAGCCCTTTTGCATGCTGGGAGGACACAGGTTGGCCCCTCTTTATAGAAGCACATTTCTGCCACCTCCCCTGGGAGGCACCCAGCAGCCCACCACCCCTCGTTACCCAGTCCCTGCTGTGTAGGGCGTAGTCCAGTTTAGCTGGGTAGAGTTAGTGTTCCAGGCCCTGGGGCCTGCTCTTAGCTTGCATATAGTCCTTGCAGAGTTCCAGGACGGGGGGTGGAGAGGAGGCACCAGAACATTCCAGGAGACGGCTGTCTCCTCACTAGTCTGGGTCTGGGCCTGGAGCCTGGTTCATGGGAGGCCAGCCCTTCCTCTTCCCTCCCCAACACCCCCTACCCCAGGGTTGTAGCTGGAGCTGCCCCTTATACTCAGATGTTCTGATGCATTATCTTTGGTACTGGTTTTATTTGTGAAGGACCCCGGAGGGTTGTGGGCCTTGGTGGAGAGGCCTGGGCTCCACGGGACGACGTCATCTTCCACTGGGGATGCCCAGTGGTGTTCAGCCCCGCCTGGTCCTTGGTCTCACTGCGGGCTATCGACCAGGCAATTTCTTCCACCTGGGACCCCTTCCTCTCTCTTCATCTCCCTCCCTTTCTCTCCCTTCTCCTCCCTCCGCCTGTCTAAGCCCTGGGGAGCCTTTAAAGTTCTGGATGTTATACCGCCTCCATGGAACTTCCCATGCTGCACTGGGAAGGGGAGACGGAGATGCCCAAGCTTCCTGGGATTGTGCTGGGTGGAATCCCGAGGCTGGGGCAGGAGGCAGCAGGGCTCTGGACGGCCTCAGATCTGAGGCCCAGAATCAGCCCCTCCCCTGTTTGTTTTTTTTTTTAACCAGTGTGATTTCTCTGCTGTTCGTTTATTACTCATCATTTGGAATATTTTGAGCCAGGAGAGCGCCTTCTCTCTCCAGCCGTCCCTGCTCTGGTGGTCCAGGGGTAGCTTTTCAAAGACGGGGGGCAGACCCTGGCTGTCCCACACAGAGGGAGAGAGACCCCGGTGCCCCCGCGCCCCCCACTCCCGCCCGAGCCTACCCTCTGGGGTCTGCACAGCCTTTATAAAGAGAGAGAGCGCGCTCCAAAGCAATAACAACATCCTGGGGGTGGTCACCGAGGGCCCCCCTCAATGACTTTCTTGTTTGTTCTGTGAAATCTCAGTTCACCTCCGGGTGGGGTGGGGTGGGGGCTAGAGCCCTGTTTCTTTGTATCATCATTGTGAGCACGTGCCCTGCTTCCAAGGGGCTCTGACCATTTGGTGTGGGAACCACTGTCTGTCCTCACCAAGAGATGGGGGTTTGGGGGAGGGGGTGGCAGTTCTCAGCATTAGCTTTGGGGAACCTTCAAACCCAGCCTGTCTCTACTGCTGTCTGATCTTTTGCCAGCTCGTACTCCATCTGGAGAGTAGCTGAGAAGTGGAATTGTGGAGAGCTGGGAGCCAGGAGCTGGGGTCACTAGGGGCTGATTCTTTTTTTTCAATCACTGGGCCAAAGGTCACAGGCTACTGTGGGAGGAAGCCTCCATTTCCCTTTGCCACAATCTGCTTTCTGTACACATGGGGGAGGGCCTCGGGGACCATTCACGAAGTCCATTTTATAGATGAGGACCGAGGCCTGCCTCTGGGGTCGCCTGTGAGTTCAGTGGCACCCCCAGCCTGGGCCTCCCCCCACCTGAGGCTGAGCCAGAGCAGGACCAGTGGGGCTGCATTTCCCACGACACTTCCTCCCCCCTTCTCTCTGTAGAGATTTCCAGTGGCCCAGAAAAGATGGGCAGGGCAAATTGTAGCCCATCTGAGAGGTGAGGCAGTTAAAGCCCAGAGTCAGGAAGTGACTTGCCCAAGACCCTTCAGCAGAGTTGCCACAGACAAGACAGGGGCTCTGTCCTGCTTCCCTCCTCCCTGGGACAGGAAGCCACTTCCCCGGGCACACCTGCCATGATAGGTACTTGTGGTCTTTAAGCTGTGGGGCCCCCAGCCTGTGTGATTCCATCTCTGCGGGCCCAGGTCTGGGGGAGAGAATTGCCAGAGAGACTTTGCTCTCTTAAGGCCTGGCCCAGCTGACTGAGGGTGCACAGGGTTTGGTTCAGGTCCCAGTGTCCAGGTAGGGGCTCCCACTGAGGGGGTCATAACCCCGTAGGACCAACGTGAGGGAGATGAGAAGCACCCCTTCCCGTCTAGGGCTGTGTGGGAATGAGGTGGCCGTGGCACAGCTCCTCTTAGGGAAAGCCTCACAAGATCTTTAGCTGTAACAAGATCTGGCCTTCCTATAGTGCTTTTACGTCACTGTCACGTACAACCTCAGTAGAGCCCCTGGCAGTAGAGGGGATCAGTATTAGGAGCTCGACTGTAAAGAGGAGGGAGCTGAGGCCCTGGGGGGGAAGGTACCTTCAAAGGTCCCACTGTGGGTTCATGGTGGAGCCGGGACTAGAGCTCAGTTCTGCAGCAGTTCAGAGTGATGTGAGGAGGTGAGGCAGGTAGTTTAAGGGGTGGTTACACACTTTACAAGCTGATTCACCATCCAGTTCCTTAAACCAGGAGCTCCTGGGCACCTGTGTCCAGAGGCGGCGCCGAGCCCCCCCACCCCCACCTTGGAGCACAGCTGTTGCGTCAGGCAAGGCCACCTGCATTTATTTATTGAGCAGCAGCACTGTGCCAGGCCCAGGGGAGCAAGCCCCCCCACATTCCCCTGTAATGATTCCCTTGGCTCTCTGGGAGGGCCCCTTGTCTGTACAGCAGCACCTAAGAGTGGATGGAAAGCCGCCATGTCCATGAGCTCATCTGACTCACCAACCCTGTGGGGGGAGGCGGACCGTGTCCATTGTACTCCTAGCTTCTGTGAGGGCGAAGTGGAGACTCGAACCCGGGGCCTCAGGCTTGACATCTGGAACCCCTTCACTCCCTGGCTGCCTCCTGAACGAGCAGCAGGGAGGCCAGACCCCGGGTCCATGGGCTGGGGGCCTTTCCATCCACCCATTTTTTTCCCTCACTCCCTCTCCGGGAGCAGGAGCTGCTCGGGACCTTGGGGAGGGAGGGTTTCCCTGGGGCGGGGGGAGGCCTGGGTTGGAGTGGGCCATGTTGCATTGTGTTCATGACCATGTAGCTCATGTTGAAAATTAAAAGTTTTTGGCTTTTCTAACCTGGCTGGCTCTGCTTTGTATGGAGAGTTCTGTCCGGGAAGCCAAGGGGAGTTGGTGTTTGGAGGAGCAGAGTGCTACAGGAAGCCAGCGTGGCCACCATGGGCATCGTAGGGGGCGGGGCACGTGACCCTTCCAGAGATGCAGGGGGTGGGGAGCCGGATTCCAGGTGAACCGCAGCCCTATTACAGCCGTGGAAACCGAAGCCCAGGTCGGGGATGACAGTCCCCAAGGTCACATGGTGGGCAGTTGGCAGGACCCGGATCTCGCAGTTGCCGCCAGACGAGGGCCCCTCCCAGGGCATGCTGCTGCGTCCGGTGCCCCAGGGATGCGGGTGTCAGCAAGGCCCGCTCTCATCCTGAGGCGGCACTGGCCAAGGACAGAGTATCAGACTGTGGGGGACGGGGCCCAGAGGAGGAGGCTGCGTGCTTCATTCACGCGTGGGCCAGAGACAGGCTTTAAGCAGTGCAGATCTGCCCACCCCTCCGCACTGGGACATGCTTCCCTGAGGCCCGACGCCTCTCAGGCTCCTCCTGGGGTGAGCGGCTGGCCTCGCCTGCTCCGGGGCCCGCGTCTGGCCTCACCTGCTAGGGGCTCGCGTCTGGCCTCACCTGCTAGGGGCTCGCGTCTGGCCTCACCTGCCCGGGGCCAGCGTCTGGCCTCACCTGCCCGGGGCCGCGTCTGGCCTCACCTGCCCGGGGCCAGCGTCTGGCCTCACCTGCCCGGGGCCAGCGTCTGGCCTCACCTGCTCCGGGGCTCGCGTCTGGCCTCACCTGCCCGGGGCCCGCGTCTGGCCTCACCTGCCCGGGGCCGCGTCTGGCCTCACCTGCCAGGGGCCGCGTCTGGCCTCACCTGCCCGGGGCCCCGTCGAAAGCCGCCCGTTTCCCCGCACCTCGGAGAACCTGCCTCTTCTCACAACACGGGGACCACCAGGGATTCGCACCTCCGGGGTCGGAGAGTCTGGGCTTACGCTGGGGCTTTACTCTGATTTTGGAGAGGGGGGGGCTGGCCACCCCGCTCACCCCGCCCAAGTCCCGGGGGGGGGGTGCTGACCGGTGACCCCGGGGCCGCGGCCAGGGCCGGGCCGCCCGTCAGATGGACTTCCGCCGGGCCGGGGGCCTGCCCGCCGCGCCGCCGTCCACGGCCCCGGGGCTCGAGGGAGGCGAGAAGCCCAGGTTGTCGCGGGCCCCCGGCTGCGGCCGCTGCGCGCGGGAGGAGACCGAGGCGGAGCCGCGGGCGCGGGCCCGGGGGCGGCGGGGCGGGGAGCGGCCGCGGCTCTCGGGCGCCCCCGCGCGGGGCGGGCCGGGGCGGCGGGCGGCGCGCTCGGGCGCCTCGGCGCTGGCCGCCAGGAAGCGCAGGACCACGAGGTTGAGGAAGGCGCCGATGACCGTGAGCCCCAGGAGGATGTAGAGGAAGCTGAAGGCCACGTAGGGCGGCTTCCTCTGCAGCGCCTCGTCGCTCTGCAGCGCCACGAAGTCGCCGAAGCCGATGGTGGTGAGGGTGATGAAGCAGTAGTAGTAGGCGTGGAAGAAGGTCCAGCCCTCGAAGTGCGCGAAGGCGGCGGCCCCGAGGGCCAGGGTGGCGGCGCACCCCAGCAGCCCGGCCACCACCATGTTCTCGGGGGACACGCGCGGCCGCCGCAGGCCCAGGCAGCGCTTGGCCGCCAGCAGGAGGCGCCGCACCAGCGCGTTCAGGCGCTCGCCCAGGCTCTGGAAGGTGACCAGCGTCAGGGGGATGCCCAGGAGCGCATAGAACATGCAGAAGACCTTGCCCGAGTCCGTGCCCGGCGCGGCGTGGCCGTACCCTGGAGGGAGAAGGGGAGCGGTGAGCGCCCGCCGCGGCCGCCCTGCCCCGCTCCATCCCCGGCGCAGCCTCCCCGAAGCTGCTGCTCCGAACTAGGTCACTCCCCGCCTCGGGACCTCGCGCGCTATCCCTAATCGCCCCAAACTGTCAACAACCCACCGTCCCTCCCTCGGTGGGGGGGGGGGGGCGGCAAAGAACCTGCGGAACATCCACCCAGTGCATCTGTTCAGGAACAGAAAGGCACCAAGAGGGTTACCTGCCCAGCAAAGGGTGGATCTCAGCTGCCTCAGCCAAGCTCAAAAGACTACATACTGCACCGTTCGGTTGAAATGACATTCTGGAAACATTCTGGCAAAACTGTGGGGACAGAGGGCAGATCTGTGGTTGCCAGTCCTTGTGGATGGAGGAGGGGTTAACCAGAAAGAGGCAAGGCAAATTCGGGGGTGATGGAAGCCTACTAGGCCTTGGTGGTGGCTGCAGTTGCCTGACAGGCCCTCATTTGTCAAAACTCTGCAGAAGGCTGCTACACTGGAAAATGGTGCGTTTCACTGTGTGTAAATGATGCCCTGATTTAAAAAGCAAAATCTTCCATGATGCCCCAGTACCCACAGGGTAAAGCACCCACCAGTTCTCACGAGGCGTCTGACTCCCACCCCCCAACCTGTCCAGCCTCACCCCGTGTTGCTTCCCCAACCAGCACACCCCACCTCCACATGCCTCTTCTCATGATTCTTCCCTCCCCTGGATCCCTTTTCCCCACTCCCCCTAGCCCACTTCTTCCCACATCCCTCACTAAGCATTTCTTCAGTCTGGTGTAGCAATTCTTCACTGTCACAGGGGACCTACACAGGAGTGGGCTTCCTTGAATCCTGGACCACTGTGCCATCAGCAGGGAATGAGCATTCCTGGCGAGAGCAGTGAAGACTTTCATGGCTTTCTCAAAGGAGTCCATAACCCAGGAAAGTCAGGTGAGCCTTTGCCCAAGAGAATACGCCTCCTCTAGCAAATGGGCACCATCTGCCAAAGTGTAAATGTACAAACCCTTGGGTCGTGCAGTTCCACAGTTAGCAAGTTAGTCCTCCAAGACACACATGTGTGCAAAGTGTGGTAGGCATGTGGGTCGTCACTGAAGCATCGCTGCTTATGGTGAAAACAACCCAAGAGTCCATCAAGAAGGGTCTGGTGCAATAAATCATGGTGCCCACCGAATGACAGAGCCCTCAATAGCAGTGGCTCCAACCAGGGGTAATTTTGTCCTCCAGGGGGACATTTGCCAATGGCTAGAGACACTTCTGGTTGTCACAACTGGGAGGTGGTGGCTGTGTGCTATTGCCTTCTAGGGGGCAGAGAGACCAAGGACGCTGCTAAACATCCCATGATGCACAGGCCAGCCCTGCAACAGAGTTACCCAGTCCAATACGTCAATAGTGCCAAGGTCGAGAACCCCCATTCTACAGCCACGGAAAAGATGACACAGCTTTTTTTTTTCTTTTTTTTTTTTTTTTAAGTAGGCTGGAACACAGGGTTCAAACTCATGACCCTGAGATCAAGATCTGAGCTGAGATCAAGAGTCCAACACTTAATTGACTGAGCCATCCAGGCACCCCAAGGTGACACAGCTTTTTAGGGATTTTTTTTTAAATCACCAAAAAATATCAGGTGAAAAAAAGCGAGAGACAAAAAACAGTGGGTACAACCTAATGTCTATATAATGGAAGTGTTTTAAAGGAATACATGGGCAGAGAATATATCCGGAAGGATGCACAAAAAACTGATGACTATATTTAATCCAGGGAAAGGAATTTATGGGTTGAGGGACCGGGTGAGAGGGAGACTCCCTTTTCATTCTCCCCTCTTCTGTAGCCCGTGGAGTGTGTGCTGTGTGCATGTATAATTTATTCAAAATATCAACACAGTACATGTTTTAAAGACCCATGCCTCCTCATGTCAGTTTGTCTCCATCTGTTATTGGGGGAGCTCCATCCACCACTAGACTGTGAGGTCCCTGAGGCCAGAGACCATGCCAATCACTTCCCTGTGTCCCTAGTCACCAGCGTCCTGAACAGAGCTGGACACAGACTGAGGGTTCAATGAAAGTTTAATAATTAATTCTCCTCCTCCTCATCAGTAATCAAATCTAACCGAAGGGAGTGCTGAGTGTGAGACAGAAGAGCCTCTTTGGCAGTCAGGTGCCGGGGCAGTGCTGTTTCCAGCTGTTTGGGGCTATGTCAGGCTTTGACAGAGTGAAGCGAATGATGGTAATAACTAAGCATGCTAGGTACTCTACAGAGATTATTGTAACCCGCCCCCCCCCAATAACTGTAGGAGATGATATTATGATCCCCATTTTGCAGAGGAGGAACCAAGGCTCAGAGCGAGGAGCTGCCCCAAGATCCCAGGGCCTGAGCCATTAACCACTCTCCTCCACAGCTGCTCAGGGCCTCTCTCATCCACACAGAACTCTAGCTCCTGAGTTCTGGCGACCAGCTCTCTGCAAGGCTGGTTTATGCAGCCCGATCACACGCCACGAGCTGGCGCCCCCAGGTGGCCAGAAAAGGCAATACTCCGGTTGTTTCCACTGAGTCCCTTTCCCCAGGCTCCCAAATGCCAGAGAGGAGCTGCCAGCAGAGAAGATCAAAGGCCTCCGGATAGTGTGGGGGTGGGCAGAAAAGAGGTGGATGGGGTCCCACCCGCTGGCATGGCAACAGGGAGTGAAGCATGAGCCCAGGTAGGGAAGCAGAGGTGCCCATGTTGACAGGAGGCATAAAGGGCTAAATGGGAGCTGGGCCCACAGCTGGCAAACAATGAATTGTTATTATTACTAATTAATAGTGCCTAATTAGCCTCAGGCACCGTGCCAAGCATTTTACACACTTGACCTCATTTAAACCTGGCAACCACCCAGGGAGGTAGCAAGAACTGCATTTGCAGTCGAGAAAACTAGGACTCAGAGAGGTACATCCAATTGCCAGAGAAGACAGGAGGTGACAGAGATGAGAACAGAAGTCTGGGCTATGTAATTGCCAGGTTCTTAACCCACATCTCACGCTCATTTGCTGGGGGCATTATGAAAAAAACTTTCTCCAATGCTCAGAGTGGTGATCCAAGCCCTGGGGCAGGGCGCGGGGTGGGGGGGGTGTGGTGTGTGTGCCTAGACATCCACAGCTGGGACCCGGGAAGCAGCTGACACCCGGCCTGGAGCCCTGCAGAGCCTGCTCCTCTCCATTCCTGCTTCCCCAGGCTTCAGCTCAGCAGGTACCAGCCAGACGGTAGCCATGGCAACGGCTGACGGTCCAGATGCTGCAGAGAAACTGCTCTGGATCCCCGAGGGTGAGGTCCAAAGCTTGTGATAATCAGTCATCCCTTCCACAAATATTTATTGAGTGTCTACTATGCGCTAGGCTGGGTACACTGCAGTGACTAAGACAGACTGGATCCCGTTCTCATGGAGTAGCAGCATAATTATAATACAAAACTCCATCTCTCCTTTTCAGCGCTTTCTATGTGTCAGACCCTGCGCTAAAACTTTCTGCAGCCGTTAGCCCCTTGGCAATGATGATCTTAGCGCAGCCCTGAGACCAGGCCTATGCGCAAGCTCCATTTTACAGAGGGGAAAGGTGAGGCTCAGGAGGTTAAGCAGCTCGCCTGAGGTCACGCGGCGAGGGCGGGGCGGCCGGGCCGGGAAGCCTCCACCTGCGGCCACTGCGCGCCGCCCGCTCCACGGTCCCCCCCGAGGTGGCCGCGGCACCCCGCGTGCCACCTGCGCGCCGGCCTGGGCCCCTGCCTCCTCCCGGCCCGCCCGCGTGCGCCTCCGCCGAGCACCGGCCCAAAGCCCCCAGCCGGGCCGGGCCGGGGCAGGGCAGGGGGCGTCGCGGGCCGCGCGGGGCCGCTCACCGATGGTGGTGATGACGGTGATGGCGAAGTAGAAGGAGCCGGCGAACTTCCACTGGCGGCCGGCGCGGTGCGGCTCGGCCTGCCGCGCCAGGCGCTCCAGCTCGCGGTCGTCCTCGGCCGAGAAGCCGTACTTCCTCCGGAGCTCGCCGCGCTTCTGGGCCAGCAGCCGCTGCCGGCCGCGCTCCGCCTCGGACTCGAGCGCGTCGAAGACGGCGGCGCCCACCAGCAGGTAGGACAGGATGCACAGGACGAGCGCGGCCGTGCGCACGCTCTGCTTCCTCATGGCGGCGCCGCGGGCCCGCGCCCCGGCCCGGCCGTGCGCCCCGACGGCCGCCCCGCGCCCCGCGCCCCGCCCCGCGCCCCGCGCCCCGCGCCCCGCGCCCCGCCCCGCGCCCCGCGCCCCGCGCCCCGCGCCCCGCGCCCCGCGCCCCGCGCCCCGCGCCCCGCGCGCGCGGCCGGAGCGGGCTGCGGGCTGCGGACGGCCGGGCGCGGGGGTGGGGGGTGGAGGCGGGGCCTCGGGGAGCGGGGTGCGCGGAGCGCCCAGCGGGCTCCTCCTGCCCCCCGCAGTCCCCTCCCAACACCTGCTCGGGCGCAGGTGTCTGCCCGCAGTGACAGTTGGGGCGAGCGCCCGAAGCCCGGGTCTGCAGGTGTCCGGTCCCCACCACTATGGTGCTGCTGGGACCTTGGGCCAGTCATTCATTTGTTCAATCATCCAACAAAACTTTACTGAGCACCGACTGGGGCAAACAAGCTTCTTGGGGTCCGCAGAGCTGGTATCCTAGGAAGGAGGGTTGTCTAACAGACACACGGTGGGAGACAGGTGGGAGACAGAAGGGAAACCGTTCCTGGGGGGCACGCTGGCGGAGGTGGTGGGAAAGGTCTCCCTGAGAGTGACTGGGAGGGAGGGTCCAGGCAGCAGGTGCAAGTCCCATAGCAGAGAACCAGCGTGGCTGGGGAATTGGCCTGCTGGGGCTGGAGCAGCAGGGAGCAGAAGGACAGTAGGGTGGCAACTTCACACAGGGTCTTATAGTCCCTTAGACCAGAAAGGCTGTATCCAGAAAACACATGCCAGTGATCAGATTGACTTTTTTTTTTTTTTTTTTTTTTTTTGAGAGCATCCTGGCTGTCCTGTGGGAAAGGGGTAGTGGCTAAGAGTGAGGCTATGTAGGAGACCCTCGTCGTCCACGTGCATGGTGGTGGTGGTGGGTGGCAGGGACGGAGGTGCGGAGAAGCCCATGGATCTGAGATGGGGTGGGGAGCTGGAGCTGGGCACACACGCCCAGCCACATGTCCCAGCCTCCCTTGCACTTTCAACTGTTGCCAACAGCATGTGGGCACAAGTGACCTATGTCAACTTCCAGGCCTGGCCCTCCCCGTGCCATGCTCTACCTCTCTCTCCCCCACTTGCAGACTGAATGCAGAGAGGTGGAGTCTTTAGGAGAGGGCACAGCCACAGGTGGAAGGAGCCCGGGTGCCCGAATGACCAGGAGCACCGATTCTGAGCTCCTGTTGTGTGGAGCCCCGAGGCTATGGGGGCAGTCCGTTACCCCAGCTGGTGTTACCCTGATGCATGGAGCAGGAGCCCCTGCTGATGGGCCCGATCTGGAGGATCAAAGGGGGACTCGAGATGATGCCTGGGTCTTTGGCCTGAACAGCTGGGTGCTTGGGAAGCCTTCCATCGACCTCACTCCCCAAGGAATCCACTCCTGCTGCCCTGCACTGAGGTGAGACTCATTTCAGAGTCCAGGGTGGGTCTTTGTGGGGATTCTGGGCAAGCCCCGGGCAGCCTCTCCTGCAGGTGTCCAGAGCATCTACGTGGCCTGGACTCTGCTGCAGCCTTGGCACGCGTCCCCTCTCCCCCAATCCCTACTCCAGCCTCTCCCCCTACAGTCCCTTTGTGATTTTGTTTTGTTTTGCTTTGCTTCAGCCACACTGAACTATCAGCTCCTTGCACAAAATTGCTTTGCTTAAAACAGTCCCCTTCCCATCACACTCACCAGCCCACATTTACTGAATGCCTGCCAGGATGAAGCACTTTGCAAGTATCAATGCATTTTATCATGACAGTCTCCTTACGCTGTAGGCATGGCTACATCCTTTAGCTCCCAGTTTATTGGATGCGTCCTTCCCTGGCCCCTCCGCAGGTGGCCGTCCTCTGTGCTGCCAGAGGCCTCTGAGCTCCTGCCATCTTGCCTTCATCCCACTGCATTGTGATCCTCACATCCCATACCTGTGTTCCTCCTGAGGACAGGGAGCCTCCCCTGGTCACCTCTCTGTCCCCAGCACCCAGATCTGGCACAGCACACACCCGGTGACTGTGGACAGATGACCAGCAGCAGCCTGGAGAAGTTGAGAGCAGGGACTCTGCACCATGACTGCCTGGGTTCATATCCCACCTCTGCTGCTTACCGCCGTACAAACTTGGGATGTCTCAGTTCCCCCTCATCCCCTGGTAAAACAGGGTTAGCAAAGTTCTTGTTTCATAAGGTGCTGTGCACCACCCCTGCAAAGATGCCCACGTTCTTTCCCTGGAACCTATAAATAGGTTAGGATGCACAGCAGAGATGAGGGTTGCAGGTGGAGTGGAGGTTGCTAATCAGCTGACCTGGTGACAGGAAGTTATCCTGAACTATCTGGGTGGGCCAGGGGGCATCACAAGGGTCCTTATATGTGGACACCGAGGCAGAAGAGGGACAACCAAAGAGATAATGAGAAGGATTTGGCCCGACATTGCTGGCTTTGAAGATGGAGACAAAGGGGCCACAAGCCAAGGAGAGCAGGTGACTTCTAGAATCTGGAAAAGGCAAGGCGATGCCTCCCTAGAGCCTCCAGAAGGGAATGCAGTCCCACCGACACCTCAGTTTCAGGCCAGTGCCACCTGTGTAGCCCTCCATCCTACGGGAGTGGGAGATGCACACTTGTGTTGTTCAAGCTGCTACATTTGCCATCGTTCCTTTGAGCAGCAGCCGGGAGTGACTTCAGTGGTTGTGAGGACGGAGGAGCCCATAGGCAGGAAGCGCTAAAAGTAGCATCTGGCCCTGAGGACTCATCTAGAAGTGTTAGCCACCGTTTCAAATATCACAAGCGAGTGAACGCCCCGGGCCCGCAGAGACATTATAGCGTGGGCTCTGGAACTCAGTTCTGGGGCTGAATCGGGGGCCTCGCACCCCTTGTTCCCGTGGGAAGCCAGACTGCATCTCGGTGGCTCAGAAAGCCTCATTTGCAAAGGTGGCATCCGCAAATTTTCTTTTCTGGTTCCTGCTCAGCCTCCAGAGGAGCAGGAGCCTGGGCCACAGCTTCGGCGGGGTCGGGGGGGGGGGGGGGGGAAGCACCATGATTTTCTGAAAAGAGCTTTCTGGGGACAGTTAACGAGTCCTGGCCACTGACAAGCTGGAGTCAACGAGGCCTGGGCTCATATTCCAGCTCCTCTCCTGTCTAGGTGGGTGAATGTGGGGAGGACATCTCTCTGGACTTGGTTTC
This sequence comes from Vulpes lagopus, assembly GCF_018345385.1. NCBI lineage: Eukaryota > Metazoa > Chordata > Mammalia > Carnivora > Canidae > Vulpes > Vulpes lagopus. The sequence goes on from NC_054841.1 coordinate 15,604,198, forward strand.
CCCCTCGGAGAAACCCAGGTGATAATAATGCCCACCTCAAAGACCATGGGGAGGATCATGAAAGATAATGTGTGTCACTTCCCAGGTGCCCGCTAGCAGTAGCCTCGTTTGCTCCCTCTGTACAACTGCCTGCCTGCCTGCCTGCCTGCAGATGTCAAGAATTCTTTTTCTGGAAGCACATGTCTGTGCTAGGCATATTCACAGACATGACTAACGGAGCGCTCGCTTTCCAGTGCGGGGAACCAAGGCACAGAAGAGAAGACGCCCCGCCTGCCAGGTCCTCACAGCCAGGCAGCGGCTGAGCCAGGACTTGAACTCGGGGCTGTGTGGTCCCTAAGGTCATGATCCTTCCACTATACCCCACGGCTTCGTCAGGCATCGTGCCCCCGTCTCCATCACCCTCCCACAGCCCCTCCAGGCTCCAGCTTCCTCATCTCTAGGATGGAGCTGAGAAGCCCTGGCTCGCTGGCCACCCCCACCGTCGTGAGGCCCCTGTGACACACAGCTGAGCGGTGCTTTGTCAGGTGTGCCCGCTGGGGCTGGGTTTTACTGGGGCCCTGGGGGAGCTGTCTGGCCCTGCCAGGCAGGTGACTCTGCCCTGTGCTTGGTGTTTTGGGTTCAGCAGCTCTATTTTAAGCCAGAGGAGGTCAGAGTTTGTGTATGTGTATTTCTCAGCTTGCAAAACTGTCAGCTGAGCAGTCACCCAAAACAGCAGCACTCCGAGGCACCCCCTTCAGCTGCCCCTCCCTCAGCCTCCCCCCCTTCCCTCCTTTGGGGACCTCAGGGGACCTAGTGATTTTCCTCTGTCCCTTCATGCCAGAGCCATATGCGTAGCCCCTCCACAAGGCCTTGGATCCTCTTCCAGGATCCTCTTTGAGGACAACGAGGAAGGTGTCCCAGCCCCCAGCTGGATCCTGGGTGCCTTTCAAAGCATTCCACATCCCTTATGAGTCTAGAACCTTCTGAACGCTTTGTGAGCCAGGCAGGCCTTGCCATTCCCGTGTCCAAGAGAAGATGCAGGCTGGGAGAGTGACAAGTGGCTGTCACGTAAGGTGGTGCAGGGTGGGGCAGAAGGTAAGAAAGAACATGAATTTCTGAGTGAGCCAGACCTCACTCAGTGAGCCTTGCACTCTTGGACAAGCGGCTTCGCCATCGAGCCTCAGTTTCCTCATCTGTGACATGGGCATGAAGGTATCGGACTCCCAGTACTTCTGTGAAGATTAGATGAAAGTGTGAAGGAGCACAGGTGCCTAGCAAATGCTAGTACCCCTTATGCCAAATTAATTTTTTCTTTTCCTTTTCCGCACTGCTTATTCCTCAGGCCTCCTGGGATCTGAAAGGATTGATTTTTTAGAGTTAAAATATAGTTCAGTAATTTTCCAGAAGCCCAGAGAGCCCAGGTGTTTTTCCTGATAAGATCTCTCTCCCGTCTATGTCCTAAAAGAATGGATTATTTTGGCTTCGGGTACCAGCTCCTTGAAGATGACAGCTGTAACCTTTCTGCAGCCTGAGTATCATTTAAGGAATCTGGGCTGCAAGAAATAAAAAGCTGCCTCTTGCTAATTTAAAGAACATTATAGGTAGAATCTGGGGTTCTTGCAGAATCTTCCAGGCACTGGAAGACAAACTGTATAGTTTGAGGGACCCAGAAAAATGGAAGCTAGGAGCAGGGAAACGCCATAGCCCTTCCCAGTGTGGGGGGCACCATTGTTCCCAGGCTGATGCAGATACTATTTGGGGGATAAGCCATAGCTGTCTGAGCATGACCCTGTCTCTGACTGTTGGGACCCACCAGAGCCGCCCAAAGGATTCCCAACATGAGTTTGTGGCCATTCAGTTGGAGCCTCTGGGAGTTCTTCACTTTCCGAAGGATGGTTATCTTTGGGTTAATGGAGATAATAAAACCTTTACTCTGGGGACATCCAGGTGGCTCAGCGGTTGAGTCGTGATACTAGGGTCCTGGGATCGAGTCCCACGTTGGGCTCCCTGCAGGGAGCCTGCCTCTCCCTCTGCCTCTCTCTCATGAATAAATAAATACAAATCTTTTAAAAAATAAAAACTGAAACCTTTACTCTGGTTAATAATTTTTAAAATGAACTGAAGGGAGTATGGGGAGTTGTTAAACCATTCTGTGTCCTTTCATGTATGGTTAAGAATTTTCACAATAAAATTGTTTTTTTAAAAGAACCATTTCTCTCTCTCCATCCCCACCTCCTTTGGTTCCACTCTATCTTTGCTCTGAGCAGGAGGGTTACCCTGAGGGTTGGAGTGAATTGGAAGGACATTTACTGGTCAGTGACTAGGATCCAAGTGGGGATCTAGGGGCCCAGCAGATGTCACTTCATGTCACCCTTACACTGGGCACTTTTCATCCCACCTCCCAGGGGAGGAAGCCAAGGCTCCAAGGGCTGCAGTGACGAGGAAATCACACAGTCAAGGAGGGAAGGAGCCCTCCCGTCCTGCAGGCAAGCTCTTGCTCCTAAAGGCAATGCTTCCCTGCCCTGAGGAGCGTAGCGGAGTGTCAGCACAGGATAGTGGTCATAGCCACGTGGCATTTGGGGTTCAGCCATTGCTGATAGACTTGTCCCTTCTCTTCCTGCTAGTGTCCTCCCATCCCCCAGTCACCATAATGGATTGGGATCAAGAGACGTCTGAATCAAAGAGGGCAGCGTTTGATTTGAGAAGATATCATTGCCTGGAAAGGATCAAAGCAAAGACCCTAAAAAAGCCTGCGATGCTCAGGTCTTTAAGCCTGGTCTTAAAGTTAGTGTAGCACAGAGCTGCTCTGGGCTCTGTAACCACTAGCCCTGTGTGGGTGGCCATTTGTCTTTAAATTAATTAAAATTTGGGGCACCTGGGTGGCTCAGTGGTTGAGCATCTGCCTTCGGATCAGGTCATGATCCTGGGGTCCTAGGATCAAGTTCCGCATCGGGCTTCCCACAGGAAGCTCGCTTCTCCCTCTGCCTGTGTCTCTGCCTCTCTGTGTCTTTCATGAATAAATGAAATCTTTTAAAAAATTAATTAAAATTCAATTCAGTTTTAAAATTCAGTTCTTCAGTCACACCAGCCCGTTTCACCTGCTCATTAGCCACACATGCCAGGGTCAGGCACAGGTTAGAACATCTCCATCATCATGGAAACTTCCATTGGACATCACTGGTACAGGGAGTCAGCACAGACTTTGCAACCGGACTGCTTTCGAATCTTGGCTCCATCATTTAGCTGCCATCACGCTGGGCCTCAGTTTATTCACCTATAAGATGAGGCTCATAATCCTGTGGAAGCCTACACACCCAGCTCAGTGGGGCCCAGGGTTAGTGAACGAAAGCGTGGAATTATTCTAAATGACATACACCTTGAACATTTGCCATTCTTATCTTTGAGTGTGGAGCTATTAATTGGCTTTTCACCCTGTCCTCCTCACATAAGCTACAGAATCTGCCTTCTGGTTTCCGATTTGGGTTTCTTTCAAGCGGAACAGGATTTGAAGACCTTGTGCAGCAGCTTGAGTGCAGAATCTCTCTAGATTCTTGTGGCAGTTTTTTTCTGGCTGTCTTGTCATTGTTTCTTCCATGCCTAAATCAACAGTATTTTTTAGCAACTCATCTCTAGCGAATTTCATAAAAACAAATCTCTTCCTTTTTGCACTCATATTTCACCATCCTGTGGAATATCGTTACAATAACAAGTGTGGCCGGTGCAAATTGGTTTGGGAGCAAACCCAACAGATTCTTGGCAAATGTGCCATTTGTCTTCGCTCAGGCTGCTATAACAGAATACCATAGATTAAGTGGCTTGTTTCTCACAGTGATGGAGGCTGGAAGTCTGAGATCAGGGTGCCAGCATGGCCGGGTTCTTGGTGAAAGCCCTCTTCCTGGGTGACAGAGAAAGCAAGCCCTCTCATACCTCTTCCTATAAGGGCACCAATCCCATTCATAAGGGCTCCACCCTCTCTTGACCTTACCTCCTGATACCATCATTGAGGGTTAGGACTTCAACACATGAATTTGGGGGTGAGGAGTACACAAACTTTCGATCTATAACATTATTCTGTGGGAGGGAACAGAGGGAGGCAAGAGTGCCAGAGTGCCTGGTGTGGCCCACCAGCCGTGAGCATTCATTATTATGCTTGGGGCAGGAGTGTTGTGTTTGGAAAGAATGCAGAGCACTTGTTAGCCTGATTAAACAGACCTTGGTAAAGAAAGCTTCTTTGTGGGGACTTGGGGGGCTCAGATAGTTAGCATCTGCTTTCAGCTCAGGTTGTGATCTCCAGGTCCTGGGACTGAGCCCCAAGGTGGCTCCCTGCTCAGCCAGGAGGGAATCTGCTTCTCCCTCTCCCTCTCTCCTCTTGTGCTTTTTATTGAGAGAGATAAAAAATCTTTAAAAATAAATAAAATCTTAAGTGAATGAATAAATAAAATCTTTAAGAAAGAAAAAAGAAGAAAGAAAGAGAGAAAGAAAAAAGAAAGAAAGAAAGAAAGAAAGAAAGAAAGAAAGAAAGCAAGCTTCTGTGTCACACTATAAAGGCTAGTGCGATGTTGTCTCTGGAAGACTCCTACCCAGACAGAGACTACACTTCCCAGCCTCCTTTGCAGCCTAGCATGACCCCGTAACTAGCCCCCACCAATGGAACATAAGTGGGAGTGGTGAGTGTCATCTCCAGGCGGGGCCTTCAGGAAGCAGGTGAGCTTCTCCATCCCTGCCTGCCATCTAGCTGCAGAAGGCCCCCCAGCCCGGAGCCATAACCTGTGAGCCACTTGGCTCCCACACGAGGGAACTCCAACAGGAACATCTGCCTTGGAATATTATGTGAGTAAGAAAGAAACTTCTGTTGTGTTAAGCAGCTGAATTTTGGGGTTTGCTTGTTATAGCAACTACCGTTACCCTAATCAATAAACTTGCCATATAGGGCTGTTGTGAGGATGAAATTTGACGACATACATGTAACAGAATCTTAAATGAAACTTTTCCTGTTGCCTCATCTTTCCAGTTAAAACCACAAGGTGCTAAATGCCCCCATATTCCAGAAAGCCACAAGACACATGCCTGTAGGACCTTTTTAGGGATGTCATACGAGCTTTTTTCCTCCTGCATCCCTGCCCCCTCGGCCTCCATAAGCAGAAGATTCAAATCTGAGAATGATTTTCTAGAGCAAGGAGAAACGACATACCTTTTCTTTTTCCATTTTCGTGGGGGAAAGGAGAAAGGGGTGTTCCCCAGAATCCCCTTGACAGATTCTGCTGGTAGATTTCGGGTTCTTGCCAGAAGTGGTGAATGGTACCTGATCTTCTGACCATTTATCAGGCAGGCTTGCACATCTGCCCACAGTGTCTGTGTGAGCCTGGAGAAAGTGGTTCAAGAGAGATGGCAGGGTGGTGGGGAGTGGGGGGGGGGGCATCCTGCATACCCAACCATTTGGCCATGCAAAGATGGGCGAGCTTCCCATGAGCTGAGTAGGTGCTGGGCCATCTGCTCAGTATCCTGCCCAAAAGGGATGATCGTTTTTGCTTTCCAGGAAAGAGGACTCTGGCAGAAAGAGGCTGGGAAGTGTACTTCTGGGGGCAGAGTTTGAGAGAGGTCAAGGGGTCTCAGATCTCCCTCAACAGATAGGAGACCACTACAGAGGCCCCAGAATAAGCTCCTCATGTGGCCCAGGGATACCAGCCTTTGGACACTTGCCGCACAGAAGGAATCCACCCCCCTGAGAGGACCTGAAGCAAAACCAGCTATATTTTCATCCCCTTCCCTCCCCTTCCCTGCTCCCTTCAGGCCTCAAACAGGAGAAGCTAAAACTCAGAAGGAGTGGGGGGGGGGGTGAGAAAGGTGTGAAATGAACTCTCCCACTGCTCTCAGTGCTGCAGAGAACTATAATGCAGAGCTTAAGGGCAAGATCCCAGAGCCAGATAGCCTGGGTTTGAATCCTGTATGTATGACTTACTAGCTGTGTGACCTGGGGCAAGTTACCTTACCTCTCTGGGCCTCAGTAGCTGTAAGATGCCATCAACAAGAGTACGTGCCACATAGTGTGACAAGGTGCACCTTGTTAGGCTACTTAACAGTTTGTTAGGTTAAAGAATATGCATTCTTGAGGTGTAGGGTCAGTGCTGATTCAGCAGAAGCGTTCATGCTGGACCGAGAGGCACAGGCAAGAAGTTTGACTGAATGTGTTCAAAGACCATGGTTGAAGGGAAACTAAACCCATTTCTGCGTGTCTTTCATAAATTCAGATCACTCGATAAACCAATGATACAGGCCAAGTAGTTAGATCAGTTTGAGACACATTGGAACCCTCGGGACATGTTAAGTATTAACGTCATTCAAACCTCTGCCAGGCCAGGGATCAGATCCTCTTTCAGCTTTATTAGTTTGGAGTGATACTATGAATGGCTATTTTTGTGGTCTCCTGCCTTTTGCTCTTCATAAATTACCAAATTTCATAAAATATGTGGGAGTCCCAGTAAGACTCCCAACTCCATTTGCAGAGTAAGAACAATGGGGCACATTCACAAGGATTATTTATAATCATCATCCTCTTAGAATGAATTTCATGCCCCCCCCCCCCATTAGGAAGGTCATCAGTTCAGGTTAAAAAGACGTTCCTACAGATGGTGTCCATTTCACTCAAGGAGATTCCACTGTGTTGTCCTTATTTTTAGTCCCAGTTCAAGAGCTGATGCCTGAAGACCTCAGATACACTTTACATAGAGCTTGCAAGCATCTAGAGCCATTGTCCCCTGTCCTCATGGGCACCCTGTAAGACTGGAGTTGGGGCCTACAGTTTCTTTATGGGGATGTTGAGTTCAGAGAGGTTGGATGACTTGTTGCGGTTCACCCAGCTGGTGCAGTAAATCAAGCCTGGCCCCAGAGTCTCAATGTTCCTGGGTGAAAATAGTCTTTTCTTCTGGGTTGAATATATTGGCAGGGGCCTCTGTTCTATGAGGTCACCCAAGGACCCAGGCTTCTTCTTGTCCTATCGTGCCCTGACGCAGAGACTCTTATCCCAGAGACGAGGGGTCTGTGCATGGAATTTAAAGTAGTATTAGCTGTGCCTACCTGTTGCCCGTAGAGATCACGGGTATTTTCATAGCACGCTGCAGTTATTGCAGACATCTCAAAGTACTCCGTATCCTCCTTATTCACCACTGAAATTATGGTAACCAGACTCAATCTTGTTTACCGGGTTAAAAAAAGAGGCACATATGTAATTGTCTCACATACTTTTTTGTTTTAGTGATGATATTTTGATCATTTGTTTCCCTTGTAATCCCATATGTTTTGTTTTATGCGTTTAATATTACTAGCGTGAGAAGGAGATCATAGATTTTGCCAGCAGAGGCGCACAACCCTCTTGGGAGCTTCCCGGGTGTAGACTGAAGCTGGCCCCCATATACGCAGGCAGGGAGAGACCAAAGGGAGGGGCAGGCTGCTCCAGGTTGGTAGGTGGAAGTTTTAATAATGGTGGAGGGAATTCGCATACGAGGCTTGTCTCGGGCAGCAGCAAGACCAGTGGCTCCGTGCACCTGCCTGCCAAATTCTAAAAGCTTGTAAAGAAGCCCTACCTGGGCTTAGTCACGTATGCTGTGCAGGTGTTTTCAATGCTGCATCACCATCTCAAGGCTGTGTCCTTGGAGCCGTCTCTGGGAGCAGGAAAGGCAAGTGGAACCCCTGTTCCAAGGACAGGGGAGGGAGTGGGGAGCCTCTGAGTGCCGGGGCCAGCTCAGGGGTCAATCTGCAGTCTAGTCTTTTTGATCGCGTTCGCCCAACAACCAGCTGCCCGATGAGACCTTGCCTCATAAAGAACAGTTAAGATTCATGTTCTAGAGCTTTGAAGTCCCCCACTGGGGTTCTCTACACAGGACCAGCAGACAAGTGTGGTGGATTGTACAGGGGGTTTATGGTTCAGATCTATAATCATATCCCCCCTGGCCAGACCTCAGTTACCTGGGCAGAAAATGCTGTGTCTCTCTGGGTGCCCAGGAGGAAAAGAGAGTTTGGGGAACGAGAAGCCAGGCTCTGCCCCATTATCATGTCACTTACAAGGACTCAAATGTAAGGAGGCACTGGGACCCCTCATCTCAGGGATTTCTGTGGGAGACGGATGCTGGGCACCAGGGGCCCATCTTGCTTGTCTCATATGCAGGTGCGTGAAGCCTGATTTTGCAGGGAGGTGGTGCTGAGGGCAGCTGAGGCTGCTCTTCTCGGATCTTCCTTCTGTTCTTCCAACATGCCGTCTGCTTTGTGTCCCGAGAACACAGAACTGGTGAAATTAGGACAAAATGTATATCCTTGAAAATATAATTATAAAAAAAAGAAAGAAAGAAAATATAATTATAGCTCCCATGTATGTAGAACTTTCGTTTGCCAAGCACTTTCATAAGCCTGGACTTACCTAGGTAGGTGGTCCTCACCACAGCCCTCAAGCGAGGCAGGTCAGAGATGACCATCTCCACTGCAGTTGGAAGCAGGGCTCAGAAAGGAAAATCAGTTGCTCAAGGTCACAAACCAGAGGCAGAATTGAGGCTGGAACCCAACTCTGTCACCATTCAGCAGGCATGTGGTAAATACCTACAGTGTGCCAGGTCCTGTGCTGGCTTCAGGGACACAAGGATGAATCAGAAATCCACTTGGCTTCTAGGGAGCAAAGCCCAACAGAAAAGCCAAGAATAGACCGGTAATTACACTGGCATATACGATTATATTTGTCAAGACTCTTTTAGCTCAAGTGATAGAAACCCAACTCAGGCTTGTTTAAATATAAATGGAATTTAGGGGTTCACATAACCGAAACATTTAGAGATATATAACTTCAGGCATGGCTGGATCCAGCAGTTCAAAACCTATTTATTGTCTGGCATCTGTTTCTCTTAATTACTTGGCTCTGTGTGATTTTATTTCTCAGGCAGTCTCTTCTCACGATGGCAGACCTAGCCTCTGGCAATCAAAGGCTTACCCTGTAATAGTTTGGCTACTTGAGTCAAAATGATGGTAACACTATCCCAATTGTTACAGAAACAGTCTTGAGGCTTTGCATGGAATGGCCGAACTGCCTACCTGACCTGTTCGTGCCATTCTGGATGCAGAGAAGGTGGGGACGGGGTGGAGCCATAAGATAGAAGGAGCCTGAGTCTCTTAATCGTTTTGTGGAGGAGACCACCAACCGGAACCACCTGTTAGGAATGTTATGTAACTGAGGAATAGACTTTGTGGTTTAGCTAGTAAGCCATGGTAGGCTGAGGGGAGGTCATAGTGGTGAAGTGGTCTGCCCCCCCCCCCAGATGCGGGTGACAAAGAGGTACATTGTCTTTAAAGACTTTTTAAAAAGATTTTTCATTTATTTATTTGCCAGAGAGCGAGAGAGAGCGCACAAGCAGGGGGAGCAGCAGAGGGAGAGGGAGAAGCAGGCTCCCTGCCAAGCAGAGAGCCCCATGTGGGGCTGGATCCCGGGACCCCAGTATCATGACCCGAGCTGAAGGCACTCAACTGACCACCCTGGCATCCCTGTCTTTAAAGATTTTTAAAACTGGGGATCCCTGGGTGGCTCAATGTTTTAGTGCCTGCCTTTGGCCCAGGGTGCGATCCTGGAGTCCCGGGATCAAGTCCCGAGTTGGGCTCCCGGCATGGAGCCTGCTCCTCCCTCCTCCTGTGTCTCTGCCTCTCTCTCTCTCTCTCTCTCTCTCTCTGTCTCTCTCTCTCTCTCTAATTAATAATAAATAAATAAATAAAATCTTTTTAAAAAATTTTAAACTGGCTAAATTTGATCTGCTTTTTATCATCACCACATGCCAGTAAATCTAAACATTGTCAATGTTAAAATATTCCTTGCCCAGGAAGAATGCTCCCAATTTGGGGCCTATTTAGTACTGGAATCTGGTTTTCCTTAAAGACATACATCACGGTAGAAGTAGTAATATGATGAAGACCCATATGTACACTACAGTGATTAAGGAAACGTTACAAATATGACTGTTGACCTAAAATTGTAAAATAAATGTAGATTTCTTTTGGAGATGGAATTCAGATAGCTGAGAAATCTGCTGAGTGAAAGGTCCCAGGGAGGCCTTCCCATCGGGACCCTGGACTGGCCATCTGGAGTAGGTGGTGACACCATGCATCTGGTTCCAAAACCTTGGGCTTTGATGGGGATGAGGGCTGGGTGCAGAGCAGGTGCCAAGAGAGGATAGGAGGGTGACAGCATATGAAGGAGTTATCTTGGGATTGGGGATGCAGGAGGGTTATCTGGACATGGAGGTCTGGTCTTTGAGGGGAGAAGATGGTGAAAGTCAAGGCCAACCACCTGTGCTTGGCTGCCTGCTGGCTTCAGGGCTGCGGAGAAGCAGCTCGTGTTCATGTTGCCCACCCCACCGAGAGTGGATGAAAAGACCCAGCCCAGCCATGAGATTCAGAACACTTTAGTGAAAGCCGGTAGTGAGGGGCCAGGAGGCAGTGAATGGGCCACGGGTAAGAACCAGATCAGTGTTAAGGGCCACTTACAGCTATGCTCATTGGCTCACCTGAGGGTGTCCCAGAGGCCTGGGCTTCTGCCCTTGGTTCCCGCTGGTGTTATAATCAATCATAGCAGAAGAGTTCTTGAGAATCGGTTACATCACAAGCCTATTGCTGAGGATTGGCTGACCCTAGACCAGACTTGGTCCATCAAGAGGCAGGTGGACTTTCTGAGAGCACATGGCACCCCCAATGAGGCTGCTGGAGTTGCCCCTTGAAGAGAACATCCCTACCTCTTGTTAGCGGAGTAGCCAACATGTGTGTACGTTGATGGGAATCATCTGGAAGAGAGGGAGAAATGGAAGACAGGGGCGTGGAAAGGGCATCTGGCAGGGCCGCATTACCTGAGGAGGCAAGAGGGGTGGGAGCCAGCGCACAAGGGGAGGGTTGACCTCAGGTAGACATGATAACCAGGACTATATGGAGAACAATTGGGGATCAGCCCAGGTTAGACCTGAGGAAAGGAGTGCCCCTGGGCCGGAGTGGGGAGCCCCAACCCTCCAGTGTGGTGGGGCACAGAGGAAGCTGGAAGACCTAACAGGGCCGGTGAGTCATGGAAGGAGTCTGGACCCATCCCAGAGGGCAGCTCTGAGCCCTGGAGGGGTTGAAGCTGTGGCATAACCTTAACTGTGCTCCAGAAAGAGCCTCTGGCTGCAGAGTCTAGCCCCTGGGAGGAGGGACTGGGCTGTGGACAGAAGGACCAGAGGAGTCGTCCTGGGGACAGATGGAAGGCTCTCCCCCAGGGCAGTGCAGGGGTCCTCACGGGCACCTGTGCAGTCTGGGCATCTGTGAAGTCTTTGCAGTAAAGAAAACCAAACCGCAGGGCTGACACAAGTAGGGAGGAATCCCGGCCGCTCGTGCACGCCAGTGCCGCAAGGGGGCAGCAGCGCGCTGCCGTCTTCATTCTCCTGGCGAGCTATTACCCACCCTAATAATCTTACACGAGTCTAATGAGGTGGAGGACTTACTAAAACAGACTTCTGGCCCCATCCCAAGAGTTTCCGTGAGTCTGGAATGGAATACGAGATGTTTGCATTTCTAATCAGTTCCCAGGTGAGGCTGATGTTTCTGGTCTGGGGACACCACTTTGAGAACTATAGAGGTTGAATATTGGGTGGGGATGGGCGGGAGCCCTAATCCACCCAGACATGGCCACTGGGCAATCACTGTCAACTGGGCAGCCATTCCCATTTGACAACGATGTATTTACTTTTCTTAGCCCCATTAAATCCCTTTTTCAAAAGGAAAATATATTATTTCATTCATTCAGTAAGGACCAAGCCAGGTTCTGTCCTGGGTATGGTTTTAGGTCCTGGGAATCCATCAGGGAGCAAGGCAGAAAATAAGTCCCAGCCAGCAACTGTGGAGTCAGGCAACAAATAATAAATGTGACAAACAAGTCAGGTAGTATGTCACACCATGATGTGTGCCACATGTATCAGGGGGAATGGAAGAGGGGTTCTCAGTGGGTTCTCAGTGAAGTGTTAACTTATGAGTCACACCAGAAAGAGAGCAAGGGGATTAGTCATTGGGGTGTACCTGGGGGAAGGTGATGTCAGGCAGCAGGAACAGCCAGTGCAAAGGTCCTGAGGTGGAAGTGTGTCTGACATGTTCAAGAAACAGCCGGGAGGACAGAGGAGCATGAGCAAGGGGGTGAGGGCAGAGAGGTGACTGGGGCACAGTGCAGGGCCCTGTAGGTTGTGTGGCATGGTCTGGCTTGGTTTTAACAGGATCCACACTGTAAGGATCAGGGTGGAAGCCAGGAGAGCAAGAGGAGGCTGCTGAAGTCATCACGGCAGAGATGGTGATGGACCCCAGCTGGGGGAGCAGTGGAGAGGACAGGAGTGAGGAGAGGTTATACACACCAGCGTACACATGGACTTGTCTGTGTTTCCATAACTAAATGGCCAGGGCAATCTGATGATCTACTCCTCTCTGTGCAAGCAACTCTAATTCCCAACCTGAAGTCTTGTCTGTCTGTCCATGTCTACTCAACCCATCTTTGATCTCTAGCTGCCTCCAGCCACACTGTCCTGAGTGACTACTGCCTCCTCAAACTCAAAACAACGAGGACACCCCCTCCCACCTTTAGGGGCTCCCCCACTCTCCCTGGTTTCTGCCCGTGTGGCCCGTCCATCCTTCCATCCTTCAGCACAAAGCCCAGGGATGTGTGGGGTAGTTCTCCTGCTCTTCGCATCCATCCTTCAAACCAGATCTCACAGGCAACATTGGGCTATGTTTATTCCCCCATCCGTTCCCTCTTTCCCGTTCCCACAGCCACCTGTCCAGGCTGTCGTGCCCTACCCCTGAATGCTGCAGCAACCGCACTCAGGGGAGCCTGGTGGCCAAGGGCATGGGCCCTGAAGCAGGACTCTCTGGGTTTGAATCCTGGTTCTGCCAACTGGGAACTCTGTGAACTTAGGCTATTTCCTTAATTTGCCATATCTCAGTTTCTCTGTCTGGGAAATGGGCATAGTTATACTTCAAATGGTTATTATGGGGTCGAGTGAGTGATTACATGGAAGATGCTTGGAACAGAGTCTTGTATGTGGTTAGAGCTCAATATGTTAGCTCTTTTATTATTTATGCAATAAGTCTTTATTGAGCACCTATTGTATAGAGATGACCTCCTTACACCTATTGTCTAGATACCTCACATATACACTCTGTACGGCTCTGTTCCTAGCTACTTGGTAGTGAGGTGACAGGCCTTGCAGCCAGCCAGCCCAGGGGTCCAGCACCACACCCCTAGGACAACTCATTCATTGCTCTGAGTCTTAGTTTACCCATCCCTAGAATGAGAACATCAGTTGCACTTTCCTTTAGGGATGTCCCAAGAGAAACATGCAATGGCGGGTAAAGCCCCTGGCAGCAAAGGCCCCACATGCAGGAATCATTCAATGCAAGTCTGTTGTCACAGTCATTGTCACCGTCTCTAGAGACATTACCTGAACTTTTCCCAGCAATGTGTTCAGAGTTTACCCTTGGGGAGCCTGACTTACTGAAACCCTCAACCTGGGAGAGACCATCAACCCAGGTTTGAATCAGGTAAGCTTGGCGTGAGCTAACACCTCCCCGCAGCTGCAGACCAGCTTTTGGACATGTCCCCTTTCCAAGCAGTCTCCTCCTCTGTGAACTGAAGTTAGTTCTGTTTGTAGAGATTGGGTGGCTCAGCCGCTGCCGGTGATTCTCGATCTGGGGTTTTTGGAGGAGGTGGTACTGGAGCAAAGTGCTGGAGGCAGGTGTTCTGAGGGTCAGGTCGTGTGCATCCTGTGAGCTGGGGTCACCCCTTCTCCTGCTCTGCTTCCTATCTCAGGGCCCCAAGCTCCTGGGCTCCCTCATTTCTCACCTTCCCAGTGGGTTTGACCAATAGGAGGAACTACCAGAAACTGGGGGAAGCCAGGTCTACCTCCCCATTTCTATCGGCATTTTGTTAGGTCTACAAAGCTGAATCCGCTCCCAGAAGACAGCCCTGCTCTGATGCCATCTTGCCCTGGCGGGCCCCAGCTTCTGGGCTCTCCCTCAAACCCTCCATCCCAACAGCTGGTACCGAGTGAAAGAAGCTATTCATAGGCGAATACCTACTGCGTGATTCTACTGAGGAGAGGTTCGAGAACTGGCAGCTATCCCATCATCTATGGTGGTAAAACTCAGAACAGTGGTTGCCTTCAGGGGTGGAGGGGATGACCAGGAAGGGGCCACAGGAAACTTCCTGAGATTCTGGAAATGTTCTGTACCTTGATTGAGGTGTTGATTACACAGGTGTGCATGTTTGCAAAGACCGGGTAAGCAGTATATTAAGGCCCGCGTGTTTCACTGCGTGTAAACCATGCCTCAATAACATTAGTTTAGTAAGAAATCCTGTTTAAATATGGAGCATGTTCTCTAATTTCCTGGTTGGAGTCTGATGGGAACACAGTTGTTATTTTTAAACACACACGTGTAGATCACAGAGGAGGATGGAAAATTTATATGTAGGGTTTAAAAAATATAATAAAACATGAGACTTCAGACAGAATGTCACACTTGGGTTGGTTTATTTTGAGCCACGTTCCCCAGTCCCCAGGGGTTATCCTTAATTCTCCCCTACTTTCCTCTGGTCTTAAATGTCGCAAAGCACCAACCTATATATAAAGTGTCTAGCTCAGTGCCTGGCACATGGCAGGTGCTTGAGAAAGGTTCATTCTTATTAATACAAGCTGGGTTTAACAAATCACTCTCAGGCTTGTTTTCTGACTTTCTTCAAAACTGTGATTTCACCTCGTGATTTTCACAAAGAATGCAGCCTGTGAATTCCGCCCAGGATGGGGAGGGCTTTCTACAGCATAAGCCTGACCTACAGGCTCTGGCATAGGCACATATTCGGGGATGTTCTTCCATCACTCCAGGAAAGGGAGCAGGAGATTCAGAATATCTGTGTGCCCCTCTTCACCACACCCCCAGAAAGACAGCCAGTCCAGCCCAGCACCTGCCTTGGCCTACTGATTAAAGGACAGCTGGTTGCCCTAACTGCTGGAAAGCTTGCCCATGCGCATGTTTGATAAAGGCTGTGTGGAGGCCAGGAATGAACCAGAAGACCCGGGACACCTTGGCCAGCCCCTAGGCTGTGAGGTAGAGGAAGGGAGACTGGGGCATACATCCCGACTCTATGTCAGGGTCCAGATGGACCAGACGGCTTGTGAACATTCTTGTCTTCCGGGGCCAGGATACCATTGCCCCAGCCAAGGGCGTGGGGAGGGGCCATCTGCCGTCTGCTCAGGGCCCAAGCACGGGGTTGCCTGCTGGGGAGGGTGGGCACTGAGCCTCCCTATTCCCAGCCCTGCTCTAAAAGGTACTGTTCCGTGGGCTGCGGCCCCTTGCAGGTGGACAGGGCCTGGGCAGGCACAGGCGGCGCTGGGTCTCCAGTCGGCAGAGGAGGTTCTGGTTGGATACCCGAGTGGCCACGCCCAGCCCGCAGGTGGTTGAACAGGGGCCCCAGGCTGTGCTCCATTCTGGGCAGGGGACTCCAGGAGGTGGGGGAGCGGCAAGGCCAGAAAACTGGGGTCCTGGGGAAGAAAGGGAGGTCAGCACTGTGAGGTCAGGACTTGGCAGCCAAATCAAGCCAGCTGCTGGCGGTGCCATCTTTGTCACGTTGCTTAACCTCTCTGGACCTCAGTTTCTTCCTATGTAAATTTTCTAATGGTTGATGTCAGGGCTGAATAAAATAATGGAGGGGACATACTTAGAATGGTGCTGCTACCCAAAGCACCTCATTTGTGTTGGTTACTAGGCAACTATCGTGGTGTTGGCCATGATGACCATCATGATGACCCCAGTAATGGTGGGTTTCTCATTTCTGCACCCCATGGCATCTTCCAGGAAGGAGGTCGTGGCCAGTGTAGAGTGATGCTGTGACCCAGTGGCAAAGATGCTAGACTTTCTAAGCCTGTACCTGGAACAAGAGGAGGGGTTCACGATCTAGCTTTCCCTCCTCCTCACATCTTATTATGCTCTGTTAATATTTTGGTGTCCTCTCTTCTGGTCCTTATCAACCAAATGGTTCTCAACTGGGGGCGACTTTGTCCCTCCCCCCAGGAACATTTGGCAATGTCTAGAGGCATTCTGGTGGTCATGACTGGGAGTGGGGGTACTGGAACCCAGCAGGGATGCTGCTAAATATCCTCCGGTGCCCAGGCCAGCTCTCACACTACAGAGCATCACCCAGCTCAACCGTCACTCATGCTGAGGTTGATAAAGGCTGCGTGGTATGCACCTGTGTGCAGTGGGCATGCACACATACGTACACGCATAATGGAAATCAAATTGCAACTACAGTGTCCTATCCTGCTTTTTTATACATAAGATGAACTCACTGGCATTCTCCTCTGTATTTAAGTGGATATGTCCCATTCCATCATAGGGATAATGACAGCCACCGTGGATGGAGCGCTGCGTGCGAGCCACTGCCGTGACTGCTTTTCTTGTATTTACTCATCTGGTCCTCACAGCAGCTCTGCAAGGTAGATACCCTTACTCTCATCCTACAGTGGGAGGAACTGAGGCACAGAGAAGGCGAGCAACTTTCTCAGAGTCACACATCTAGGAAATAGTGAGGCTGGGCTTAGAACCCAGGCAGACTTCATGCTGAACCCACGATGTTCTACTCTCATGTGGCACCATCATTAATGGACCAATGCCTTCTTTTCAGATGCCTTTCTTTTAAAAGATCACATTCATCTAATAACGATACCCCAGTGATGTAACAGTAACAAAATCTCTAAAACTAAAGAGTTTACAGCATGAGCTGTCTTTCTTCTGCCTCTGCCCACCTCTAAGCCCACATCCTAGAGACAACCACCTCACCTGGTTCAGTTTTAAGTTCCTCTTTGGATAAGCCCAAAGAATGACATATTAACAATATTATATAATATTTATGTAAATATATTATTAAGACATAGCGATATATTAGAAATAGATTAATAGCATACATCATAATAATATACCTCTGTTATGAAATGCGACCGTTCAAGTATCCCAGTCCTCCTTTCCCTTCCCCGCTCTGCCACCAGTTTTTGTTTTCCATTATTTATGATTTAAAATTATATCCTTCTCGTTTTGTCAGTTTGAAAGAGGTCTTGTGACTCCCCACTGGGCTTTCCCTGTCTCCTCAGCCACCAGCCCCTCCCAGCTGCTGTCAGGGAAACCTGCGCTTTGACAGGTCCAGGTGTGTCGCACGAAGCCCCGCCCCCGCCCCGCCCCAGGTGGCTCCGCCCCCAGGTGGCCCCGCCCCGCCCCAGGTGGCCCCGCCCCTGGCCTGGGCCGGCCCGCGCTCACCTTGGGCTGGGAGGGGCTGGGTCCCCAGCTCCCCTCCCCGGTCGCACACCCACTCAGGGCAGCACCTGCCGGGGACCTCAACCCTCCGGGGATGCGGGCAGTCCCAGCTGGGCAGCCGGACGTCCTCACTGCACAGCGGCACACAGGTGAAGCCGCCGTCCTCACAGTGGCAGCGGATCCTGCAGTGGGGCTGGAAGGTCTCCCCGTCCCGGTACACGCGGCCGTTCACCTCACAGCTCCCTTCATCGTCTCCCCCTGCGGAGGAGAAACCGGACCCCCGTCTGTGACCCCCAACTTTTCCCTGAGCAAGACCGTGCCAGCCAGGTCTCTCTGCAGAGCTGGCCCAGACCTGCCGGGAGACCAGGGCCCTTACAGGCGTCTGAGCACTGCCGAGGGGCTCCAGCCTGCGATGCGCACCCCATCCCTACTGCCAACCTGCCCTGGCGCCCGTGGGAAGACAGTGACATACCGCATCCCAATACAGGGGTTGTGGGACCACTGGCTTGGTTGGAGCTCCTGCTCTGCTTTTTTTTTTTTTTATTTAATTTTATTTAATTTTTCTGCTTTTTATTAGCTATGGAGCTTGGCTAAGCGACTTCACTTCTTGCCTCAGTTTCCTTGTCTGCAAAATGAGTTCTAACTGCACTTATTTCACAGGGTTGTGGTAGAGACTAAATGAAATGATTTATGTAATGAATCCAACATAAAAGAAACCTCCAATAGATCCCAGCTGTTCTCTTGTTACTATTAATATAATTACTATATATTAATAATATATAACTTAAATACACACTGAGAGTACATGCAACAAGCCTACAGTGTGCATCTGCTATGTTGTAGTCATCACTGTCTGGCCAGGGCTTACCTTGCTGGCTTTGTGACTTCGGATAAGTCACCTACCTTCTCTGAGTCACCTTAACAATGGCAATGATGAGAACAGCTCAGCACCTTCAGGTACATGAGATAATATGTACAGAACATCTAGCATGGTGCAAGGCATATGGTAGGTGCTCAAGAAACACACTTCAAATGCACCCTTCAAGATAGGGGCATTATTCCCACTTCCTCCACTGGACAAGCACTCCTTGGGGGGCGAGGGCTGAGAGTGTTCATACTGGTGCCCTCCCCCCACTCTGCCCTGTACTGGCTCAGAGCATGGAGGGGACCCACAGACCCTCAGCAAATGCCCTTGGAATGAATGCCTCGTGCCAGGCCAAGCACATGAGAGACACTAATAAAAGAGTTCTGATTTCTTATCGCTCTGGAGATATGTACAGTGCCCCTCCTGTGTGCCAACCGCTGGGTTCCTAGACAGGACGAAGACCCAACCCTTGTCCTAAGAGATGGAGGGCCAGGCAGGTGACAGATGTGAAAGCCACCATCTCCAAAACAGAATGAAATACTGTGGAGAGGCACAAGTGAGCTGCTGGGAAAGTGCACTGCAAGGAGGAATCTGGAGGTCCTGGAGACATGGGTGGCAGTTCAGTGGGGTCTGAGGAAGGATTTACTGGAAGGCAGGTTTTCCCAGGTCTTCAAAGAAAAAACTCCAGTAGGCCCATGCAGGAATTTGGGAACTGCACAGATGTGGGTGCCAGCCTCTGTACCCACTTGCTAACTGTGGGACCTGGGCCAAGTTACTGCATCTCTCTGAGCTGCTGTACCCTGCTCTCAGGGCCACCAGAAGATTAAATGAACTAGTGTACTTAAAGCATTTCACCCAAGCCTGGAACATAGCGGATGCTCAGTTAATAGGAGTGAGTGGTGGTTGTTCCAGGGACCAGTGACAACTGTCTCCCTCTTTCTTCCAGGCTATAGCCCTTTGGCTCCAAATCCCTGACCTTTTGGCCTGGATCATGTGCTGCTGGTTTCCTGGAAACCTTAATCCCTAGAGGTCCCCCACCAGACTCCTGGTGCCATAGCCCTGGGGCCTCCTGGTCTCTGGGATGACCTGGTAAACAGAGGGATTATTTGGGAAAGGCAGCCGGAGGGGTGATAATTTTAGCAAGGTTTCCTGGCACCTCTCCTGGTCCTCCAGCTCGAAGCTGGCTGCGGGTGGGACTAATGATTCCTGGGCAGCCACTCCCCACCCTGGGGTCTGTGCACATGTTTGTACATGGTCCCAAATGCCAGGAGGCACCTTCAAACATACCCTTCAGTCCACCTCCCTATCTGCACCATGTACACATATAGTTGCCAAAACTCTACTTCTCCTTCCAGGCCCTTCCAATGCCCCCTTGTCCAGCAACTTCCCTCAACTTCAGAGCCCAGTCCTCTCATCTGGTGATTTCTGCATCCCTCTTTCCCTCTGAGAGTCCCTTACAGGAAAAGGAATAACAGAGGATTTTTTTTTTTTTACCTTTAGCCACTTGCATACCATGTGACCTTAGGCAGGTGACTTCACCCCTCTGAACCCCAGTTCCTTTATCTGCAAAATCAGTTTAATAGTAAGACCTACCTCATTAAGGGTAAAATGAAATCACGTGTCAAGGGGTTGCCCACAGGATGTGCTTACTGAATGGTGCCTGTTACTGCTACCCTCTCCAGAGCTGTTTCTATCAATCATTCAGCCAGCTGTTATTTACTGGGTGCCTACTGGGCACCAGGCACTGTTCCAGGGACTTGTGATACAACAGTGACTAAAACAGGCGTAAATCCTGCCCCCTTTGGAGCTTCTGCTCTAGTGGAAATAAGTGGAGTCTGTGACGTCCAGTGGTGATTACAGCGAGAATAATGGAGGGCAAGGTTCAGGAGAGAGGTGTTGAATGTGGTGATCGGGGAAGGTGGTATTTGAGTACAGATGGGAAGAAGATGCAGGACCTTGCCATGTATATATTTGGGGGAAAGAATGCTGGTAGAGCAAAGAGCCAGTGCAAAGGCCCTGAGGTGGGACACCCCACTCCACCCCACCCCTGCTGAGGTATTTAAGGAAAGAAATAAGCCAGTGTGGTCGAAGCATTGAGTAGGAAGGAGGAAGGGAGTTGGATGGGGTCAGAAAGAAAACAGGAGCAGGACCCGTGCGGCCTTGTAGCCACTGAGAGGACTGGCTTTTACTCAGAGGTTGTGGGAAGCTGTTGGAGACCTTGAGGACAAGGAGGGATGGGATCTGATGTGTATTGAAAGGGGCCCTGGGGTGCTGTGTTGGGAACAGAGTAGGGGGCAAGGACAGAGGCAGGGAGGCCATTTCGGGGCTGCTGCAACACCCAGCACGTGAGGATGAGGGTCAGACCAGGCTGGTAGCAGTGGATGGCTTGAGAAGGGACCAGAATGTCAGGTTTTAGAGTATCGTGAAGACTTTGCTGGTGGGCCGTATGTGGGGTGTGCAAAACGTGAGACGTCAAGCGCCAGGAAGGGTGGAGATGCCCTGGGCTGAGCTGGGGAGGCTGCACGCTTGGGGTGGGGGAGGGTATCTGGAGCTGACAGTGGACAGGCACAGCTTGGAGTCCGCTGTCAGAGGTCTGTCCTAGGAATTGAGAGGAGCGTTTGGGACAGCGTATTCCCTCCAGAGCCAAGACCTAGACTCTGCCTCTGTGCGGGCTCACCTGTGGGGTTCATCAGCCTCCAGATTTGGCTCATAAGCACCCACTACATTGCCTGACCAGGGCTGGGAGTTGTAGGAAGAAGCAAAGACCAAGTACATTTTTTACCTCCCGCTGTTTGAAGTCTGGATCAAGGTGGAATAAGAAAAGCCCCTTATTAGACTCAGGGGCAACAGCAGCCAATATGTACTAATCAAATGCTGAGTGTCAGGCAGTAGAATGATGGAAATGAAGATTGTGAAGCCAGCTCCCTGAGTTCAAATCCCAGCTCAGCCACTTATAAGCTGTGTGACCTTGGGCAAGTTGCCTAACCTCTCTGTGTGCCACCCCCCACCCCCCTCTCTCTCTCCTCTCTCTCTACCATTTATAAAATGCAGATGACATTAGTACCAACCTCATATGGTTGTTGTGAGATTAAATGAGGTGATATTTGTGAAACCCTTAGAGCCTGGCACACAGTAAATGCTATGCAAGTGTTCAATAAGTGAAACTCTGCCAAACGCTTTACATGTGTCCTGGCTAATTAAAACAACAGCCTGGTAAGCTGAGTGTTACTTATCTCATTTTTCCTTTAGCTACATTTTTATTAGCAATCATCTGAGTTCATAAAACAAAGCACTATTTTCTCATGATTATACTCCCTTGATCTTAAAAAAAAAAGCATTTAACAAGGATTTAGTATTGATAACTTCATGTCTATTAGTCTTGTTGGGTTTTTTCCAACCTTGTTTTTTTCTATAAGTGGACTCATTATCGGTGACTCATGAGCCCTTCTCTCTCTTGTTCATTTTTTAAAGTGATGCATGCAAATAGATGATAGAGGTAGATTGCTCTACAAGACTTATTTTTTAAAAAAATGCCCTCATGTTTTTCTGTTTCTCTAAAGAAGTGGTTCTCTATTGGAGATGATTTTGTACCCCAGGGGACATTTGGCGATGTCTAAAACAGATTGTCACGACTTGAAGGTGGGGGACAGGCTACTGGCATCCAGTGAGCAGAGACCAGGGATGCTGCTGAATGTCTTGCCATGTACAGGACAGCATCTCCCCCCCCCACACACTGCCATGAAGAATTATAGCAAAGAAGTATCTGAGCCAAACGGCAAAATTGAAAAACTCTGATCTAAGGCATCAGAGGGCACCAAAGCTTGGAATGGTGGGAGATGTCACACGCTCAAGGTCATTAGTAAATGGCAAACTCAGGATTCAAACCATGGTCCAGGGGCTCCCAATCCAGGAAGAAGACAGAATGAAATGTTGCTTCAGAAACTGTGTGACCTGGTCCCAAGCTGTGCCAGTTAATATTACTGAGCCTCAGTTTACTCACCTACAAAGTGAGTCTGAAAGGACATAGCTCATAGGATCACTGTGAGGATTATGTGATTTATGGGAGGATCATGCAGTAAGTTTCAGCATACTGCCTGACACATAATACTCTGTGTCCTAAATAAATGGTTGCATTTTTTATCTTCTCAGAAGTGTTGTGAAGATCCTGAGAAAGGATAGTGATTCCTGGTTTGAAGAATCTGGGAGGACGAGTGTTTGAGCTTGGCTTTGACAGTTGGTTGTGATTTGGGCAGGTAGGAATGGGGGTGGGGGGGGATATCCATTCAGGTGGTGGGTGTGGTCGAAGGGGAGGAGCAGAGGGAGGGCCTAGGGAAACCAGGATCCCCAGGTTTGGCTGGAATGGCTGGGCTGGTGTACCTGAAGTGAGGAGGTAGAGAGAGAAGAGCTCCTCTTCAGCTTGGGATCCCTCAGCCTTGACCCTCCCAAACATACCCACGTGAGTCCCGCAAACCTGCTTACAGAGGCACACGGCCCCTCGGCCACCAGGGCCCGCCCTGGGCTGGCAAACCAGACCCTGGCTGGGGTCGCAGACGTGGAGGTGGTCACAGGGCTCCCCCAGCCGCCGCGCACACACCCGGCAGCAGCTACAGCCATCCAGCACCAGGGGCACCCCCGGTGGACATCGGGGTGGTGGCCAGGGGCAGGCACACGGCGTTGGGCACAGCTGAGCACACACCTGCAGAGACAGAGCATGTCACTCAGCCATGGTCATTCAAGGTGGGCAGTGAGCGGTCCACACTTGGGCCCCAGGGTCACACAGACCTGGCCTTGAACCCTGGCCATCTGGTGACTCTCCTCCCTAAGAGGCAGTGTGGCATTGTGGTCAGGAGCAAGGACTTTGGACTAGAGAGCCCATCCTAACTCTGCTCCTTATTAGCTGAGTGGCCTTGGGCAAGTTGCTTAAGCTCTCCAAGCCTCAGTTTCTTCATCTGTAAAAAGGGAGCAAAAGTAATATTTAACTCAGAGGATTGTTTCCAGGAGTACATAAAATGGTACATATTAAACCCTGAGCACACAGCCTAGATGCCGTAGATGTTCAGTGCATTCAGCTATGATGATCACCACTGGAAATTACGATGAATGATTAGGCCCTGCCCTCTAGAAGCTTTCAGAAAGGCAAAAGCAACAAAAGCAAGGATTATAATGACAAGCTACGGTACATTTTCTAGCATGTAGACTGCGAATATTTATCTTGACAGCTAAATCAATCAAATAGTATCATAGATGTTTTTGGTCTTTGGAATAATCCAGAACATATTTCTGGATACATATCAAATCAGCCAGGAGACTTGGTAAAATACCGATCCCCGAGCCTCCCCTGGGATTTGCCAAATAGGACTTCCAGAGACAGGGCCCTGGAATCTGTATTTTTATCGGACTGTCCAGGGACTTCTGGTGCACAGCTAGGTTTGGAGCATGTCTGCTCCAGTATTAACCCCCGTTCCCCTGCCCGGGTGAGGTGGGGGAAACTGAGCTCCAGAGAGAGAAAGGGTCTTGCCAAAAGTCACAGTGTGTTAGCTGTAGAGCTGGGAACTTCCTTAAGGATCCTGGAATAGAGAAAAGCCTGAGCCAGGGACCCCTCCCAGGGACAGGGTCAAGGCATCGACCCAACTACCCTGGTTGCTCCTCCCCACTCAGCACAGAGAAACAACCAAACCAGAAACCAGATGCCATGGTCTCCCCATATGTCCATTTGATTTGAAGGTGGGGACCCAGAGGCAGACATCACTCAAGATGCTCCCAGTGGCCCCTTCAGTGACAGACCAACCTTTAGGTCAGTAGGATCCTTGGAGGACCAGAGAGGGTTTTATTTGGAGAATGGAAGACTTGAAGTTTACAAAAATGGAATACATAACCTCCTAACTTGTATGTGGCCCCAAAGCAGGCAATGAGCCCTTCACCCTGGTCCCCACTTTGTCCCACCCTTAGGACCCCCTAGTCCTGCAAACCTACATTCAGTGGCCTGCAGCTTGCACCCTGGCCACCAGGGGCCGCCCCAAACTGGCCGACCAGCCCTGGCAGGGGAGGGGGCTCCAGCCTAAGACAACACTGGCAATGAGGCAAGTGGGTGCTCAGTGCCTGGAGCCTCACTGGAGAGCGAGTTGCCATCTCTGCAGGAGTTCCAAGCCAGAGACTGGGTGATACTGAAGAGATTCTAGAGAAGATGGCCTAGCCTTGCCCCTCAAAGCCTGGTCTGGACCACCAGCAGCAGCATAGCCTGAAAGTCTACAGTGGCATCTTGGGCCTCTCTATAGGAACCTAATTCTGTATTTTAATAAATCCAGAAATGGTTCTCATGGAATGGACCTGAGGAGCAATCGGCTGGACTTTGGGGTTCCTTTTCTTTTTTAAGATTGTATTTATTTATTCATGAGAGACACAGAGAGAGAGAGGCAGAGATATAGGCAGAGGGAGAAGCAGGCTCCCTATGGGTAGCCTGATAGAGACTCGATCCCAGGACCCCCGGATCACAACCTGAGCCAAAGGCAGATGCTCAACCACTGAGCCACTGGGGTTCCCTTTCAAACCAGAGGTTGGGTTCCCTTGGTTAGTGGGAAATAGGAACTCTGACCAGAATTGGCTCTCGGGTCCCTCCCACCTGAAAGCAGGGGTGCCAGGCCACAGGCTTTCTGCTTTGTACCCAGGTTCCCACTCTGGGCTCTCTACAGGGCGAGCATGGCTGGGGCCAGGTGTGCAGGTCCTGATACCCAGGAGGGGCCACTAATGATATTGATGATTGTGGCTAACATTTACCGCGGGCAAGCCGTGAGCTGTTACATGTTGTCTAACCCTATAAGAGGAGGTACCAGCTTTGTGCCCACTGTAAAGACAAGGAAACAGATGCTTAAAACAGTGTAGTGACATCACCGATAAAAGGTAGAGTCAGAACCAGAATTCAGATTCATATGAATCCAAGAACCAGGCTTTTATTACCACACCTACTTCTTGTCCCTGGGCAGCTCTGTTGCCAGCTTTGCCTCTGCCTCAGTTTACCGATTTGTTCAGGAGGGACAGAGACAGGTCGAGGGAGCACAGCCAAGGAGAGAGAGGCCCTCTCTGAACTCCCTCGATCTCCAGGCCCTTCCTAATCACCCGATACATGTGGTTTCCCCAGACCTTTGCTGCAGCCACCACAGGGAAGAGCCCTGGACATGGAATATTCTAGGGAAGGGTTGAAATCCAAGTTGTATCACTGATGAGCTGTGTGACCTTCAATATAAGGCTTAACTGCCTCGTGGGGAGGGAGCCACTTCCTTCTCGGTAAAATGGGGTGGAGATCACCTGTCTTATAATTGTGACAGGGATTAAATGAGCTCCTGGCTAGCTCTTGGTCACTGTGACTTTGTCCATTTCCAGGTCTCTGCCACCTGCATCTGTTCACAGGCCTGAGCCCAGGAGCCCACTGCCTGCTGGAAGACTTGGAGTCCTCTCTCTGAGGATTGTTGTGGCTTTCCACCTTCACGATGACTAAGTCCCTGAGTTCTGTGCAGGATGCTGCCTGGCTCCCTGGGACGGGGAAGAAGGGAGGGGTGGACAGTGGGTCCAGGATGGCTTCATTTCAGTCTTTCATTTAAGCCTGGGCCCGGAACCCCAAATCCCCTGCTCCAACTCCCCAAGCCACCTGCTCGGGCATCACGTTTTGCTCAGCCCCTTCGGGAGAAGAAACAGTGGGGTCGGGTTGCCAGCAAGGTTCTCAGCCTTGCCCCCACTACTGCTCAGGACCCACAAGAGAAAGCTCCGGCCGTGCTCCTCAAGGCAGCATGAACCTACAGTGAGATCATGGCTTGTGCTGGGGCCGATCTCCGTGGCATCAGGAACTCAGCATTTGCTGAGGGAATGACAGGGCTCAGCAGTTGTGGCCTTGATCCAGGTAGGGGAAGAGACAGGGCAGGAGAGGTGCAAATAGAAGGGTCCCTTCCCCCACCACACACCACCCCAAGCCGATCCTGGGCTCCACCTCCTCTGTTACTTTGATGTTTCTTTGCTGTGTGATTTTAGGCAAGTTGCTTGCCCTCTCTGAGCCCTTGACCAAAAACAGGGAATAATAATTCCTTAGGAATTATTGCCCTCTCTGAGCTTGACCAAAAACAGGGAATAGTAATTCCTTAGGAGGTCATTGGATATGTTAGGCAAGGTAGCTATTTCACAAACCTTTTGGAAAATGTTCCATAAGAGGAGATCATTATTCCACGAGGTGACTCCCTGTCCCACTTCA
The DNA here is from genome assembly GCF_018345385.1 of Vulpes lagopus. Lineage (NCBI taxonomy): Eukaryota > Metazoa > Chordata > Mammalia > Carnivora > Canidae > Vulpes > Vulpes lagopus. Next base: position 15,630,612 of record NC_054841.1, read on the forward strand.
GCCAGGGTCTGCAGGTCACTCACTGCCAAGAGCATTAATGCCCTTGCAGTATGAACTTTACAATCAGTGAGACACCAACATCCCTTCAAGTCCTGGCTCTGAGTTAGGCAAAGCAGGTTGTATGTTGTGTCTCCCCATTTATAGTGAGGACGCCCACGTCAGCTTAGAAGGGCCCTGGGGACTGCTAATAGCCATGGCCCTCTTCTTTGAACACCTGCCATGTCCCAGGTCCTGCACCGAGCACTTCTGCTGAATTGCCAAAGTGCCTCGTGATCATTATGCCCCTTTAGCTGAGGAAGCAGGTGAGGCTTAGGGAGGAGGAGGGACTTGCCTGGGGTCACATAGCAGAGCTGGCCAGAGGCAAGTGTCTGGGTACCAGGGGGGAAGCTGGGTTGTGCCCACCTTGAGGGACCTGCAGGAATTCCCCCAGGGGATCCTTGGCCGGGATTTCACACCTCCCCCACCACACCGAGGAAGTCAGCAGGACGTCCTGGGGCCCCGGGAGCCCTTACCTTTGAGAGGAGGCAGAGGAGGGAGAAGGCCAGAAGGAGGGTCTGTGGTGTGCCTCTCATGTCACTGTGTCCCCCACGGAGCCAGCTTTGAGCCTGGGAGGCAGGACCTGTAAGTCTTTATGTTCCGGAGGCTGTGAGGTCACTCCCAGGCACACACACACACAAATACACACACACACACACACACACACACACACGCTGGTCTCTACATTCCTTCTCTTCTCTCCATCCTCATGCTCCCACTGATGAGCCCATTTACCTGAAGATGAGACGTGGAGGCCACCAAGCGGGTGCCTGCCAGTGTGAGTGTGTGCGTGTGCGTGTGTCTGTGTTTGCGTGTGTGAAAGCCAGAGCCAGTGCCAAGAGCCTGTGACAGGCTGGCAGGGGCCTCTCTAGCTCCTCCCAGCCCAAGGGGGCCTTCGGAGCTGCTGCTGCTGCTGTGGCCCTGCCCCCAGACCCCTGCCCGAGCCCTGGGGGGGCTGCGGACCCAGGAAGAGCTCAGCAAATAGCCCGTGTGCAGCGCTGACCCACGTCCTCCGAAGCCCCGTGGCCCGGACTCTGGGCAGTTTCGGCTGGGCCTGTGGTTTCTGGCAGGAAGATTGGCAGCCACCCAGAGGCGGGTGTGACCCAGAGCAAAACTTCCCTGGGCGGCCTGTTTGCTTTTGGCAACAAGGGGCCTCCCTCCGGCCTGCTTCCCTGGGCTCTGGAAGGTGGCCCATGGTGATGGGCCCGTGCAGGTTGGACCTACTGTGTGCTGGCACTTGCTGGGCCCTACCAGGTGATCTGGAAAAACCAAATCCATTTCATTTCATTCAACCATCTCCGAGGCCTCCATCTGTGAGAGCTGGAGACACAACAGTGACTTTGGACAAAACCCAGAGTGGGAGACGGCAGTGTGAAGACAGGTGGACTTCCTGGGCATATTGAGGAGGGGTCGTTGTCCAGACCGAAGGTGAGGGACGGCTTCCTGGAGGAGGTGCCTTTACAGAGAACCACAGAAAGAGGGTAACAGAAGGCAGAATGTGGCAGGCAGAGGGAACAGTGCGTACAAACGTCTAGAGGTGGGGGTGAGCATGATAATGTGCCTATTCTGGGAGCCAAAGTGTGGCCGGAGCTGAGGGAGGTGGGGAGTGGTGTTGTACACAGGGGGGGGTGGGGGGTGGGGCAGGACACCCAAATTCAAACCATCAATTTCTGGGGGGCACTTCCAAAGGTCCAGCCACTGGGGGGTGAGGGATGTGAAGACAAGGCCTTGGACTATAGAATTTGGTAAAGACACTAAACAGGTGGTGTCAAGAGTTGGGTTGGGAAGGCTTGGACCCCCATGGTCTCCACCAGTACTCCAGACCTCGAAGTGAGGGCCCTGGGTTCTTGAATGGGCCAGGGGTGAGGAAGAAGAGTGACCTGCTTTAGGGTCAGACTGAGTGACTGAGGGGGAGACTCCCTCCCGACTGCAGTCCCCAGGGAAGGAGGCGATGGGATGGAGGAAGGTGGATATGCACACTAGGCTCGGTGGTTCTGGCTGGAGGAAGAGGAGGGCAGGGTTGGGGTGGGGGTGTCCCCAGGCCTGGAGGGAAGGCGATGCAGTGTGCGTTCATCTCTACATGCTTATGTTTTAGTCCAAGGTGTGCCTAGGGTGCCAAACACCCAGAGCGGATCGTTGCTGAGCACCCCGCTCCTGCACACAACAGGATTATTTTCAGTAATAACCACGAGATGAGACAAATACTTTTCACGTATGAACTGAAGTTTGCACTTACCAGACAAAAACAGCCCCCCTTCGCAGTCACACTGTTTCACTATTTTTAATTTTAAGCACAAGCCCAAACTCCAAGGACTCACATAGAACGAGAGAATTAAAATACCTATATCTTCGTCTTCACCATCACTCTGTGACTGTTTTTGCTTTGGATCTACTGTTGGGGTACAGAATCGCACCCCCAGGGTTGGAGACAGGGCTGTGCAGGATTCTGAACCGTCAAGAGCTTCTGCTTCTGGTCACACGTTCCTGAGTTCATGTGCGCTCGACAGCTGTCTTCCTAGAGACCTCCAAGTTCACGTCCATGTAGGATAGGTTTATTAAAGGGTAAGAAATTAGGGGGTTCCTGGCTGGCTCAGTCGGTTAAGCGCCCCACTCTTTATTTCAGCTAAGGTCATGATCTCCGGGGTTGTGAAATTGGGCCCCGCATGGAGTCTGCTTGAGATTCTCTCTCTCCCTCTGCCTCTGCCCATCCCCTGTGGAAGAGAGAGCTTTCTCTTGCTCTTTCTCTCTCTAAAAGAAAAAATAAAACAATAAGGAATTAAAATGTGCTAAATTTGAAGCTTACGTACATATGAGTAAAATTCAACAGTTACCGCATCAATTGTTTAGAACTTGGACCAAAAAAATGTTTTCAGGATGAAGTATTTTGTGACTGACATGATTTATATTTATATACGACATGGTTTATTTATTTTTTAAAAGATGTATTTATCTTAGAAAGAGAGAGCAGGGGGAGGGGCAACGGAGAGGGAGAGAGTCTTCAGCAGTCTCTGAGCTGAGTGTGAGCCAGACTCGGGGCTCAGTCTCAAGACCCTGAGATCATGACCTGAGCTGAAACCAAGAGTCAGAGGCTCAGCCGACTGAGCCACCCAGGCCAGGCGCCCCAATACTGACATGATTTGTATTTCTATTTGTATACTGACTTCTCATAAGTTTCATTTTATCTTTAAATTCTCTACAACGTACCCCTCTTTTTTTTTTTATTTATTTTTTATTTTTATTTTTTATTTTTTTTTTAACGTACCCCTCTTGTTGCCTGCACCCAGGGAAGACCACTCCCATGCCGTCCTTGCTAGGACCACTGGTTTTAAGAACAATTAAAGTGATTACATAAATGGCACACAGAGGAAGCCAGCCTTAGGCTAAGGGTTTTTTTGTTTTTGTTTTTGTTTTTATAAAATGTGTTTCTAATCCTCACAGTCTTTGCCTCAATAAGAAAGGGGAAGTTCAGAGAGGTTAAGTAATTTGTCTAAGGTTACACAGCCAGAAAATAGAGCCAGGTTTTCAGTGCAGGTCCACTGGACTCCAAAACCTTATCTTGTGGTTTTGTTATTTATTTTGGCTACTGCTAATAGAGCTCTCAGTGGCATATATTTTTTAGATTGAGGGGTAATGTGTACTGGGAAGTATATATCTCAACAACTCTTTTTTTTTTAAAAGATTTCATTTATTTATTCATGAGAGACACAGAGACAGAGGCAGAGACACAGGCAGAGGGAGAAGCAGGCTCCCTGTGGGGAGCCCAATGCAGGACTCAGTCCCAAGACCCCAGGATCACGACCTGAGCCAAAGCCAGACACTTAACCACTGAGCACCCAGATGCCCCCATCTTGACAACTCTTTACATATGTGCACACCCTTGTAACCACCACCCAGGGCACAATACATTTCCAGAAGGTTCCTCATGCCCCTTCCAGCTTCTCACTATTCTGACCTCTATCACCGTTGATCAATTTTTCCTGGAAGGGACAGTGTGGAGCCACTTCTCTGTCTGAGGCAAGAAGGAAGGCAGGAGAATTTAGGTGTGGGAAGGAGCCTGCGAGAGGCGCACAGCTCAGGGCAGCATCTGAGGGAGGGCCTCCGCCAACAGCTAGGATGTGAGGCTGCAGTGGGCTCCCAGGGGAGTGAAGAAGGCATGAGCCAGCGTGGGCCAGGGAGGCGACAAGGGATGAGTGGAAGTGCTGCCACCACCATCCTCCCCCCCCCACACCCACCAGGGCCTCTCTGAGTCAGAGTGTGGCTGTTTGCTTGGAACTTGTTCTCTCTCATAACCGAGGATGGCAGCGTGTGGACAGTGGGAGGCCCTGGGGCCCGGCCAGTTCTGGAAGCACGCGGCCTGGCATCGGGGCGTTTGGTGATGGAAGTGTCAGAGATGAGCCTTCCATGCACAGTTCAGAGTGTTGAAAGCCTGCGGTGGGAACTGCCACTTTGCTGACTGGTTACACGTGGGTCAGGCCCCCCAAACTGCCAAGTTTGGTGCTAGAGGGCTGTGACAGTCCAGGGGACCCGTGCGTCTCTCAGCTTGCTGCTAAAGCCTTCCCCACAAATAAGACCCCAGAATGAGCCTGGCTGCCCTTTGCATTTCTGGAAGGAAACACAGGTTCATAAATCAAAATATCTTGGGTTCAAATCCTGGCTCCCCCAGGACTCACAGTGCCTGGATTAGGATGTGGTAAGAGGGGCTCCTAGATGCCCCAAGGGAGCAGAATGTAAGGGCTGTTCCTCTCAGGTGCCCCCTGGCACTGCACCACCCGGACAGTGAGTGCCTCCTGAAGAGGGAGGCGCCTGGGGCACACAGTGAGCTCCTGGCAGCAGCTCAGTGAATACTGGTTGCCTGACTACATGATAATCCCCCAACCTACTGCGTTAATCAGGGTGCATTAGGCTATGCCGAGGTCACACATCCCCAAATCTCAGTGGTGTAACCCAACGGAGGTTTATCTTTGCTCCCGAATGGTCCAATGGAGTCAGGCAGGTCTCCTCCGTCTTGGGGCCGATCCTCTGGCTCCCCCCTCCCTACCTGCCTGCTGGGATGTCAGCATCACCCAGGTAGCTTGTTCCCAAGTGTGGAATCCCAGGCCCGCCCAGAATCAGAATCTGCATTTTAATGAGACCCCCAGGTGTTCTGCCTGCACGCATGTTCCAGTTTGGGAATCGCCCCAGGTCACCTCTGAGAAGGCACCCTGGGGCCTCGCTGCCTTGGACCAGAGGGTGCTCCGCACTCCTGCTGGTGTTTCATCGGCCAGAACGAGCCTGCGTTGTGTTCATTTTATCCTAGGAGCAGCTTTTAGTTCTGCTCTTCCACATTCTTCTTTTGTTCTCTAGTTCATTGATTTGTGTCCAGAAGTTACTGTGCAGCTGAACCTCATTTGGGCCCTCAAATCCTGAGTCCTTCCCTGTCTCCAGCGAGGTCACCTCCATCAGGATGGGCCCAGTGAATGGCCACGGCTCGCCCAGGTCTGGGCTCCTCCGTCCAAGACCGCCGCCTCCACGCTGCCCTCGCCCATGACCTTGTTGGGAGGAGCTGGTGCAAGTACCGCCTGCCCCCACGCGCTGGTCCGTAGATGCCCGGCCCCAGGCGCCTCTCCACGGCCTCCTCTCCCACACATTCCCCAGTGTGGCCAGGGGTCGGAGGCCTGCTCCTGACCCTGAGATCTCAGGTGCCACGATGAGCTCCTTCCCCCTGCCCTGGGACAGCTCTGGGGCTTGAACCGTTTAACACTTGGCTTCAGTCTGCGCTGGCAAGGGTCTGCGTGCAGGGGCTGACGCGGTCCTCCCCAAGGCGGGGTTGGAATGTGGAGCTCTCAGCACACGCATGTGACCACCGCTGCGCACGGCTTCACATCGCAGTGTGAACTGGAGGGCCTGGCAATGAACTGGTTCTCACTTGCTGGGGGGGGGCGGGGGCGGAGCTGGCACAGGGGCTGTGCCAAGGGTGCAGCTGGTGAAGCATTGATAAGCCTGCTGGGGAGGAAGTCATGATGGGACATGGAAAGGGCTTGGAAATTGGCACCGGGGTTTATTTGCAGACTTAGTATGCCAAGGAGAAGGCGCTGAACCTGGCAAATGTGAGGTGCTAGAGATACGTATTTGTTGCATGCATGCATGAATGAATGAATTGGGGGACCTCTAATCCTAGCTCTATTACTGTACATTCTTGGGTAAGTTCCTTGGCCTTGCTTGGGCCTCAGTTTCCTCATCTGTTAAATGGAAGAGGGGTAAACTCCATATTTTCTAGGGCCTCTTGACTCTAGGAATCTATTTCTATGCCTGGAAGCAGGGAGTGGCAGCTCTGACCCAGAGGGAAGTTTGGAGGGAGGGCCCTCAGGAATACAGAGTTCTAGAACATCAGGAGGCAAAGGTGGTTCATTCAACCAATGTCTGACTAATTACCAGAGTTCAGGAGACCTCGTTGAGCTGGAACAAGTTGTTGCTCACGAGGACTGGGTGCCAGGGCAGAGGTAGCCTTGCTCTTGGCTAGACATGTCTTGGAGGATGTAGATAATGGATTTGGTTACTCCCCATTCAAGAGCCTCTTTATCCGTGGGGATATCCAGTCTCTAAGGACTTAGCTCTCACAGTCTGAATCCCTACAGGTGCCATTACATGTCCATATCCATACCTAATCCATTCATCTCTTCATCAGTCCATCTGTTGATCCATTGGTTCGTTTGTTTGAACATTCATCCATTCAGCTATTGGTCCAAGTGTATTTTAAATTGTCAAATTTTCTGAAAATAAAGGGGGTTGAGAAACCTAAAAAAAAAAAATCCATCCATCCATCCATCCATACATACATACATTCATCCTTCCATCCATCTATCCTTCCATCCATCCTTCCACCCATCCATCCATTTGTATATCCACCCACCCATGCATTTAACTCAACAAACACTGAATGCAGTGGGTAAGACCCTACTAGTATATAAAGAATTAAAATAAGATTTCTGCCCTGTGAGCTCACAGATTAGAGGGGCAGAGAGAGACAAGTGGGGGTGATGAGAGCACAGTAGGTGGAAAAGCACTGAGAGGAGAGGATCGAACCCAGTCTGGGAGGTGGGAAGGGTGGCTCTGGAAGCCTTACTGGAGGAGGTGACATCTGAGCCAAGTCTTGAAGCAGAAGTAGGAGTGTCCGGGCAAAAAGGCCATTACAACAGAGGGTGTGAGAACAAAGGCCTGGGAGGACCCATGAAAGCAGGAGCTGTTTGTGGAGCTGTGAGGAGCTGAGTCTGGATAAAGCCTGCAGAGCCAAGTGGGTGGCAGACTAAGATAAAGCTAGAAAGGCCTGGTCACGGAGGGCCCTGTGTCTGCTGGGGAGGACATTTGTGACTGGGGGTAAGAATAGGGACAGAGGCCTTGGGACATCCAGGGACTATCAGAGATGTAGGAAGGCTCTGGGTCAGGCATCAGAATGCCAGCTTCCTTCCTCCTCTCTACCCCTGAGTAAACTTAAGGAAGTCACCTGCCCTCTCTGTGCCTCACATCCCCCACTGTGACATGACAGGGGGACCCTCTGTGGCCTCTTGGGAGCCTTCCAGCGCTGAAGGAGCCCTTGAGTCACATGTGGTTAGCAAAATCAATACCCATGTGAACATCTGGCCTGGCCTGAGGCCGGAGTTAATTGTTCCCAGTCCCTATGTGTGTTGGGGGTGGGGAGGGCATTGGTTAGGAGGACCCTGGTTAGAGGTCCTCCTTGGGGCTCTCAGTCATGGGACAGAAGGGTGTGCTAAGAAGGGAGTGAGTCATAAGCCAGTCACCAGTTTGGGCCCCAGGGTCCCCAGGTAGAGGAAGGGGAGCCCCACTCTTGGCTCCTTGTCACTCCAGAGCCCCCTTCTCAAGACAGCCGACCCCTATTCAGAACAAACTCCCATACAAAACTCTAATATTTAAAACAGGCCTAAGGAAAGTGGTTTAAATGGTTTGGCATGAAGCAGAGGGTGGGGGCCCTCAGCTGGGGCCCTGGGTCCTCTCTACCCCCCAGCAGCCCCCAGGGCCCTACCACTGTGCCACACTGCCTCTCAAAAGATGATCCAGAAGCACCTCCCAGTTTCTACTATTTGGGATTCAGATAATAAGATAGAAGTGATTCAGAAGGAAGGGAGAGACCCAGTCACAACCTGGCTCTGTCATTTGCTGTGTCCTTGGGCAAGTCACTCCATGTCTCTGGGCCTTAGTTTCCAAGCAGAGTTGTCATGAGAATTAAAGGGCTGGGGGCTAGCTGCACTCAGGGGATAGCTCATCCCAGCCCATCCTCCCCAGTCTCAGCCCATCCCACAACCCCTCACAGCCCTTGGCTTTGGGTGGGGAGGAGGCCGGAGTCACAGCTGAGACTTGCCCTTCCACCTCCAAGCTGCCTGGCTCTGTGTTCAGGAGAGGCTGTTTCTCTAACCCCGCAACCCCTCAGAAAGGACCAGCCACAGCCTCCCTCTGGGCGCAGCCCCATCTCTCAGGATCCCAAGACCTGCCCCCTCAGGGGTAATTTCACCCTCGGCACGGGGGTGGACATGCAGGCTGCCCAGGGCTGCAGCGAGGGGCATCCAGGCCAGCGTCCAGGATCCCAGTGCAGGAAGTGGGGCAGCAGGGCCCCCGGTGGCCCAGCCATCCAGCCCCACCAGCCCTGGAGAAAACACTTCATTACTGGAAGCCCAGCCAGGCGGAGGGGTGGAAGTGGCCATGCTGGAGGAAACCTCACAGGGTCAGCCAAACCTCGGCCCCCAGGGCCGGCAGCCCACGGATGGCCACGTGGGGCTGGCTCACTGGGGTGTTTACGGAAACACTGGCCCTGAGGCCAGCGCAGCTGCTGGGCTGGGATCCCCTGAGGCACCCCCAGGCCTCAAAGTGCCAGCTTGGCAGAGGACATGAAAGGCTGAGCTGAGGCCTTGTCCTCCCGGCCCACCTGGGGAGTGTAGTGCTGAAGAGCCCCCCCCCCCCAGGGAACAGGGGGTGGCAGAGATGGGGGAGGTCTTCAGGCCTCCCGGTCCAGCTTCCTGAGCTGGGTCAGGGGACCAGGCCCTTTCTGGACACCCCTAGAAAATGGCCTCAATTTAAAAGAAGCATGTAGCACCCAGTGGGCTCTGGAGTGAGGCTGCCTGGGTTCGAATCCTGACCTTGCCCCTCACTGGCTGTATCACTCTGGACAGCTTGCTCAACTTTTCTGTGCCTCGGTTTCCCCACCTACAAAATGTGGGCAATGATAATAGTACACACTTCATGGAGATGTTGGTACAATTAAATGATCTCATATGTGCGCAGTGCACCACACCAGTCGCTATCGCATCTCGAGTGCGATGTTTATTATGGAAATCTTTTCCGGCAGCCCACGTGGCTCAGCGGTTTAGCACTGCCTTCAGCCCAGGGCGTGATCCTGGAGACCGGGGATCGAGTCCCACGTCGGGCTCCCCTGCATGGAGCCTTCTTCTCCCTCTGCCTGTGTCTCTGTCTCTCTCTCTCTCTCTTTCTCTCATGAATAAATAAATAAAATCTTAAAGAAAAGAAATCTTTTCAACTTAAATATTTGCTGAGATCCACACTGTGACTGAGGAGCTGCAATTATGGAGATAAATCTGATCAAGGTGAGCGTTTGGGGGGTTAGTAGGTCTAGGGTGATACATTCAACTACTGTTGTCACAATGGAAATGAACTGGTGAACATCTGTCCGGTGTCTCTGTGAGAGCAGGGGCCACATGACTACAGTCACCGCTCTATCCCAGCACCCAGCATGGAGACCAGCACCCACTTGGTGTGTAAACCTGGCTGCAGAAGGAGTAGAAGGACACCTAATCCTTTCTGAGCCCTGAGAGGCTACAGGCACTGAGCTCAGCACTTCGCCTGCATGACATCCTTCCAGATCCTCAGCACTCAGATGGAGTTGCTTGTGTCATTCTTTATGTGTTCAGAGAAGCAAACTGAGGTTCAGAGAGGCCAGCCCAAGGCCCCACAGCTGGTAAGTGGCAAAGCCAGGCCTGAACCCACGCCGAAGTTCAGAGCCTGCGTTTCTAACCACTAAGATCCCCATCGTCAGTGTGGGATTAAATTGCACAGCAGCCCTCAGGCCTGGGAGTTCAGGGCTGTGTTTAGCCAGGCCTGAGGATCTAGGGGGAGGGAGGACACTCTAGGCAGAGGGACTCGCCTGTGGAGAGAGAAAGAGGCAGGGTCAAGCCACTGTACTACTAGTCTCTGCAGCACAGGCTGTTTGTGGACTAGCAAAGACTGTGGTGTGTGGGGCTGAGGTGTGTGAGTGATGATAGCACCAGGGGGCAGGAGTGAGGGATGTCTGCAAACAGCCTGGAATGCCAGGGAAAGATCTAAACTGTCCTGTGGGGTATAAACCCCTGGACAGTCCCGAGCAGAGTTTGCATGTGCCCGACGTATGACCATTCTGGTGACCAGGATCAAAGATGAATTACAAATGAAAGAGTTAGGAGTTGGCTGAGGTTTGTACAAGTGACAAACCTCAGCATTGTTCCTGGTGATAAGCTGTCTCCCCCAGATCAAAGCTTACCTGCCCTATGTTCCACTTGATCTGGAGCCATGTGTACGTGCATTTGGGGCCCAGGGCCTGGGGCAGGGAGTGGCCGAGCTGGGACTCCTTGCAGCCCAGAAACTGCCTCCTCTGTCCCCAGCCCAGCCTCAGCCAGAGCCCCAGCAATGACCTACTTTGAAGGTTAACCCCATGTTGCCCACAGTGGCTGCCAGCAGCAGGAAGAGGCACAGAAGGTAGCAGTTGTCTGGGGGCAAGTGCCCACAAGGCCCTCAGCAGCCAAGCCTTCAGCCCCCAGCCCACTTGGCATTCAGTGGCTGAATGGGAGTTCAGATCTTGGACCTGCCATATACTTGGGCTCTGCCCCCAGCCATCTGCCTTGGGGTCTCTTCCATTCATAACATGGACAATCATGAATGAGAGGAATGTTGTGAGGCTTGATGGGGGTCTTGAATATGGGGAATGGAGCACTGCACTGGTTCAGGGTGAATGTTCTATAAATATGAGCTCAGGGTCATTACCATGGCAGCCTGAAGGCAGAAGCTGCTGTCTGATTGGGGAAGAACTCAGAGACCACCTGCTGTGGCCTGGAAATCCTCCGAGGGCATCTAGGCCATCCCCCTTGTCCCCTAAGCACCTGGTGCCTGACTTAGCTCTGGGAGGTCAGTCTCCCCCAGTGGGCGTGGGGGCCCCTGGCTTGAGTCATGTGTCTATACCTCGTGGGCCAGGCTGGTGGAAGACCGAAGGAACCATGTCTGGGCTCCAACACGCGGGGTTTTCGGTTAGACCACCTGGGCCTACCCCGAGCTCTAGCCCTCCCTCACGGCCCATCACAGGACAAGTTACTTCATGTTCTAGTGCCTTGGCTCCTTGTTTGTAAAATGGCCATATCATGGTTCCTAGTCACAGGGTCACAGTAAAGATTAGGAGAGAGGTGGCATATACATGCTTAGCACAGGGCCCAGCATATGCAAAGCACCTGGGAAATATTAACAATTATCGTGGAGCAGGAGCTACAGGACAAGGAAGGTCATGAGATTGGCAGGAATTAAATACCGAGAGAAAGGGACCATTAAGTTGTGCAAACCGTGCAGTATGCCCAGGTGGACGGAGATGCAGGCCAGTGAGAGAGCCGGGAAACAGGGCCGGGCCTGGGAAAGGGCCCAGCCTCCTTCTGAAGAACAGTAAGAATAACAAACAAGCAGCAGCATTTCCCAAAGAGCAAGCCTGAGGCGTGTGCTAGGCCCTGTGTTAATGTGCTCTGCACAGAATCCCATTTCTTTCTCAAGACAGCTCTGAGAGGAAGGGCTAGGACGAGAGTTGGCAGTCAGATGACAGGCCTAATTTAAGGGGTGTAGGACTCTCTTGCCTGAGAGCCAACGCCTCCTTACATGTGTCCTGGGCACCCAGCTTGCCTCATCCTAGTCCCAGATCTGCTGTGAGTTGGGATAATAATTATCCCCATTTGATAGATGTGAAAGCCAAGCCTTCACCAGGTGGGGCACCTGTGCAGTGTCACATGGAAGAGGCACTAGGAAGAAGCAGATCTCCAGATTCTTAGATTTTGAAGCCTAGACCTCTTTTTACTCTGGGGAGCTGCCTCCCAGCCTAGGAATAAAAGGTCCCGATCCACCTCCCCAGAAGGCCCAGCAACCGGGAGAGCTGCCTAGAACCGCCCTCCTCTGGCTGGCCCAAGGCGGCCCAGAGAGCTGGCCTGCAGGGCAGAGGCCTGGAGATTCCTCCCCACATTCCTGTGGGTTAAGTCTGGGGACCCAGGCTCCCAGCATCAGCCATCACGTTCCCCAGAAAGAATCTCTACTAATAACAAACCCCAAAGGTCACTCATCTGGGAGGGAGCCTTCTGTCTCCACCCCTGGGCAAGAGAGAGGGCCCCAGCTTTTATGGAGAACACCCAGGTGCCCAGAGGGGGATGAGGGGCTTCTGGCTGGCCTGTGAAACCCCCTCCCTTGGTGTCCTCTGTGGTGTCCTCTGTGGATGGTGGTTAGATGGGACAGGTGGACAGAGAGGATGAAGGAACATCCCAGTAGAAGCCACCTAGAGAGCTCTAGTGCAGGAAATGCCTGGGCTCTGGACTCAGCCCGCCCAAGCTCAAGGACCCCTTTCACTGCCTTCTAGCTGTGTGGCCTTGGGCACCTTACTTTACCTCTCTGTGCCTGTTTCCTTTTCCAGAAATGGGAATGATAATAATCCCTTCTTGCATGAGGATTAATTAAATGAGATCCAGTCACTCAACAGCTATTTTATTGAAGGCCTACCAACCTCTAGGCAGTGAATAATAAAGCAAGAATAGAAGAGACAAAACTCTCTGCCTTTAAGCTTTTAAAGAGGAAATAACATGACGAATATTATTTACTTTAGAAAACGCTGCTTTAAAAAAAGCGGGGTGGGTGGTGCCTGGGTGGCTCAGTTGTTGAAGCATCTGCCTTCAGCCCAGGTCATGATCCCAGCTCTGGGATCAAACCCCGCTTCTGGCTCTCTGCTCAGTGGGGAGCCTGCTTCTTCCTCTCCCTCTGCCTACCACTCCTCCTGCTTGTGCTCTCTCTCTCTCTCTCTCTCTCTCTCTCTCTGTGTCAAATAAATTTTAAAAAATCTTTTAAAAAAAAAGAATAAAAAAGAAAAGAAAATGCTGGTACCCCCCCAAAATGAAGCAAATATGGTAAAATATTAACAGTAATAAAATCTAGGGGATGGGCAAATAGCAAATGGGTGTTCATTATATGTTTTCTATGCTTTCTGTATGTTTGAAATATTTTATTAATAGAAAGAAAAATAAGTGAGATAGAAAAAGAACAGAAGGAAGAAAAGGAGGAAGGAGGAAAGAAGAAAGGAATCTCCGCCCTTCTGAAACTTATGATCAAGTGGGGGAAACAGATAATAAAGGAATAAGTGAAATATGAAGTATATCAGTTGATACTAAGGACTTTGGAGAAAAACAAAAGGGATGGAGAATGCCCAGATGGTAGGAGTCACATTTTTGTTCGTGTGGCCTGCGGGGGGCATCCCTGGGCAGGTGACATTTGGGTGTAGAGCTCAGTTCTGGTTCCCAGACCATGGTGCTGCCATGTCCACATACAATCTTCTTTCCACTCAAGGAAAGAGTCGTGGGAAAAGTCCAGAACCCAAGACTCTGGGGATTGTGAAATCTTAGAATTATGTGTAGCAGCTGCAAATCTCAGTTCAAAATTCAGGTGAGCAGGATATGTAATCTATTTGGCATTTATTTTTAAAGATTTTATTTATTCATGAGAGACACACAGAGAGAGAGGCAGAGATACAGGCAGAGGGAGAAGCAGGCTCCATGCAGGGGAGCCCGAGGTGGGACTCGATCCCAGAACCCCGGGATCACGCCCTGAGCTGAAGGCAGACGCTCAACTGCTGAGCCACCCAGGTGTCCCTCTATTTGGCATTTTTGTTGTGATCTCCCTCTTCACACGTGGCAGAAAATCAATCCTGATCAATTTCTTTCCCTCTCTCTCTCTCTCTCTCTCTCTCTCTCTCACACACACACACACACACACACACACACAGAGGTATGCATTTGCACACGTGTGTGTGAGCATTTTCCCTGAGGCTGTGTCTTGGTGTGAAGGCGTCTCGGGCTCCCGAGGCTTAGACACACCACATGACCGTTTCATCTTTCGATGCCTTCCTCACTCTACTTTTGGATTCCTCAGAGCCGTCTGGGGTCATGTTGACCCACACAATTCAAAAAAAATGTTCACTCAGAGCTTCTCTGGCTCCCTTCCCAGCTTTCTTATTTGGGAGGAGGAGAAGCAGGGGGTGTGGTGGGGGGGAGGTGTGTATCCGTCAGGGTCAGCTAGGTCATGGTGCAGTAACAACCACCCCCGAGTCTCATTTCTCAGTTACTCATGCTGCGTGGCCTCTCAGGCCTCTGCAGCCCGGCTTCATGTCCCCTCACCCCAGGATCCGGAGCGACGGAACAGCCACTGTCCCGAAGGTTGTAGAGTGGAGGGACAGAGAAAGCAGCGAAGCATGTCTTCCTCTGACTCATGATGTCTTCACTCTGCCCCCAGTCCCTTCAGGAATGGTCTTCTGGGGAGAAAGGGGGGCTTTTGAAACCTAAAAAGTGACTCTCTGCTTTCACTGAAATGTCCCTTCCCTGAGTCAGTAGGTGTTCCACAGTCCAATCACCAAGAGGGGAGCAAAAAACACGGAGTGGGAACAATGCCTACAATCCCAGACTCCTAGATTTTGAGTATTGTGCAATCCTAGACCGGAGGCTGAGAACCTTACAATCACAGATTTTCAAAACCAAAAAGCTCTTTGAATCCAGTATCATTTTCCAAACGGGAGTTACTTCTGTAACCTTCTTCACAGAAGAAGACAGGGCACCAGGCTTTGCTTGTACTCTCCCAGGACAGGGGAGCTCATCGCATCTCAAGACAGCCTGCCCGGTTCTGGATCAGCCTAAAAAGCTCTGCTTTAGGGGATCCCTGGGTGGCTCAGCGGTTTAGCCCCTGCCTTCAGCCCAGGGCCTGATCCTGGAGTCACGGGATCGAGTCCCACGTTGGGCTCCCTGCATGGAGCCTGCTTCTCCCTCTGCCTCTGTCTCTCTCTCTCTCTCTCTCTCTCTCTCTCATGAATAAATAAAAATCTTTTTTTAAAAAAAAGCTCTGCTTTATAAAATGAGTCAACTTTCCCTCTCTCAGGCTCTTCTACTCCAGGTCCTGGTTATTTTCCTGGCAGAGCAAAGGTGCGCAGCCATCACCAGGACAACCTTGGAGACAGGCTGAACTGGCAGCCAGCACTAGGGAACAAGTCCAGGAGAACCTGAAGAGCCCTGGGGGCCAGTTGTATTATTCCTCCGATGTCTGAGGCTCCGCTGTCATAGTCTGCGGGTCCCCGTGAGAAAGGCTTCTAAATAGCAGAAAGCATAAAGCCTTGGACCCAGGCCTAGGTTCAAGTGCTGGCATCGTGAGCCTGCCTGTAGGCCAGTTTCCTCACCTCCCTGAGCCACGGTTTTCCCCTCTGTTCAGCAGGAACAGGCACAGCAACCAGAGCGCCACCTCCCATGCAGGACTGCCGTGCACATCCAATGGGAAAACGTAACTAAACACCTGCCACAACGCCCAGCACGTAGTAGGTGCTCAACTAGGCCTGGGTTCCAATCCAGGTTCTGCCTCTTTGTATCTGTATGCCCTTGGGCTTCATTTCCGTGAACTTCAGATTCCCCATCCCTCCAATGGGGTTGATATTCCTCACACCTCCCAGGGTCTGGTCAGGATTTTGTAGCTCACATTCACTGATAACGTGCTAAACTCTTTACCTGAATCGGACATTTAATCTTCCACTGAATAGGTGGAGTATTGATAAGCACCCCAATGTTAGTAATGGAGAGACTGTGGCACAGAGAAGTTGGATTGAGTGACTTGTCCAAGGTCATGGGCTGGTGAGGTGATGGAACCAAGATTTGAACCCAGGCAGCTTGCCCCCACATAGACACTATGTATGTCAAGGGCCTGACATGTGGTAGATGCTCATTTTGTGTTTGAACTGCTATACCCTCCCCACCTCTTCCCCCCAAAATAAGCACAACACCACGTGCATTGGCTTGAGTGTTTTCGGCATTCACTATCGAGTATCGGTCAGTTAGGGGGTTTTAGGCTGCAAGTAATAGAATCTCCTGATACTCCTGACTTCAACAGTAAGGACCTTTGTGGTCAAGAAATGCGCAGGTTGGGTAGTGCCAGGAGTGGTTAGTTCGGAGGCTCAGTGATGGCACCCAGGATGCATACGGCAGCTCCAGCATCCTCAGTGTGCTGGCTTCAGCGCCTCATGGTCTCAGCATGGCTGCCAAAGTTTCAGACATCATATCCTCACACAACCACCTGAAGGGAAAGAACAGAGGAACTGCTCCCTCTGGAGCTTCTCATACACAAGGCAAGCCCTCCTCAGAGCCCTCCCAGCAGACTTTGTGTCTCCTTGGTGAGAACTGAGTCACCCACCCATGGAAGCCCGCTAGCACTCACCAATAGCCATCTTCCTTCTGGGTGCACAGAAAGGCTACAGTTCCCGGCCTCTTTTGCAGTTAGGTGTGGCTGACCAATGGGATATGAGCAAAAATAAATGCTTCCTTTTCAGGTCTGGCCTAGGGTCCTTGCTGTCTTTCCCCATCTGCCCGTTGAATGGAGAGGACTATGAGGATGAGGAAGGCCCAGTCACAAGACAGGAAGAGTCTCAGGCCCTGAATGGCCACACAGAGCACAGTCCTCCTGCCAAGACTCCTTATCCCGGCACGTGAGAAAAAAAATCAGACTTTTGTGGCAGAAAGCCACTGAAATCTTGGAGGTATCTGTTACGGCTGCTAAAATGACTTAACCCAGCCAAAACGCATGCCCATCCCTGAAAGCCAGCCAAGGGGACTGGAGAACTGTGAATGGCTCAGCCCCTGGGGCTGGGGAAGAGATTTCTCGAACACACTGCCCACCCCATACTAGAACAAAGGCAAGCTCTAGAGAGAAGTTTGGAGGCCGGAGAGAGAGTGGGCAATGGGTTCTAGACTGGAGCTGGATTGAGCACCCCAGAAGGATGAGGCCCAGGAGACACTGCCTCCCTCCCAGGCCTCTGCTAAGAGGAGCACATACAGGAAGGGGAAGGCTTCTGTAGCGAGCCGCCAAATCTGTCCCGGCTGAGCAGCCGTCTGTGGGGTCACCAGCCCCCCTCTGTTGGCTCAGCCCTCTGGCCCACACCCTGCGGATGATCTTGTGGACCGCAGAGAACCTAGGTGGGGGTGGCTCCACTTGAGGAATGTGGGTTTCTGAGAACCGTGTGTTTGGGGACCCTTGGCAAATGGAATCTCATGAGCCTCAGGTGTGGTGGGCTGGGCAGGGTTCGCTCAGGCCGCTGCTGTCGCCTCCCAAGGGGAGGGGAACTTGCATGGTGGATGAAGAGGCCAGACTTTAGCATCTCAATTCCACAACTTTCTAGCCTGGTCAGCTGGACAAGTGAGCTCCCCCTCCTGAACCTGAATGTTTTCATCTGCAAAGCAGAGGAGGAAAGTGGATGCCTTCAACATGGGTGAAGATGTGTCAAGCTCAAGACCGCGAAGCCAGCTAGCACTCCTTAAGTGCTGGCAGCCGCGGTTATAGCTGGGTGGAGGGGACCACATGTGGGTTCCATCACCACCCCCTCCCCATCCTGCTGAGGTCTGAAAGGGGCCGGTGCCCTCCTGGAAGAGCTTTCTCTTGCCCGGAGCAGACATGCTGGACTCAAGCCTGCCCAAGGCCTAGCCTGATTCCACCTCTTGCCCACGTGCCACTAATCTGCTCTAAGCCTCAGTTTTCCCACTTAAACAATGGGTACAGTCAGCCCCTCCACTCTGCCCCCACCACCTCTACCTTACAGCTGTAACCGAATTCAGCTGAAGCCATCAATCAGGGCACTTCGGTACACAGAGTCCACAGGCACCTTGCCCTGGGTTCAAAGCCAGCTCTGGCCTCTTCCCATTTTATGACCTTGGGGATGCCGTTGAATTAAGGTTTGGGGGCTTTCAAATGGTAAAACGCTGGTTCTTAGCTTATGGGAGGGATGAAAGGGGACCGGGCATGTGACGTGCTCAGCTCTAAGCCTGGGACTTAGGAAGGGTTCAGTTAATAGTAGCAAATATTGTATCACTAGTGGTCTCAGGATTTTGCAAAGTACAGAGAGGGCTGTAGGATGGAAGTTTCTCAGGTCAATCTCCATGAGACACCAGAGAACAAAGTTCTACTTCCCCCTTGAGGCCTTTTGGTTACTCCCCGCCCCCTGCCCCAACTGCTCTTCCTAGAACCAGAACCACGTGGGAGGCAGTGTGGTGCAGGGCTGGGAGTCTGGAGCTTCGAGTTCTAGTTTGGCTTCTGCTGCTCACTGGCTGTGTGGCCCTGGGCAAGTGTATCACCCTTTCTGAGCCTCCTTAACAATTGTGAGGTGATGAGACTGCAGGCTCTACCCTAAAGACCATATGTTACGCCATTCACCGACTCCTTCCTCACAACAGCCAGTGGCCAAGGAGAGAGGGTGTGGCTCCCTCGCAGGGTCAGGATCCCTGTTCTGTGCGGAATCTGGGCTCTGGTGCCCAGAACTGCATCTCCTGATGCCTGGAATTCCACCATTAGTGACTCATGCCTTTGGGAAATCACTGCCCTCACCCCCACTGAGTAATAGCAGTAACAGTCCCTCGTGGCTTCTCTTCACAGAAAGCGTCCACACTCCACGGTCTCGTGGGTCTCAGCACGCTACCGGGAGGTAGGCAGCGAAGTGAGCAAAGTTTGAATCAGATGCATGAAGTAATGTGTCCAAAGCGACACAGCAAGTTCGTGGTGGAGTCCGGAGTCCTGGAGTCTCCTGGCTTCTTGGTCAGTGCAGGTACAACCCCAACAACCTTGCTTAAAAATGCTGCTCCAAATACCTGTGCACCCACATTTGTAGCATTATTCCCACCGGCCAAAAGGTGGTAGCAGCCCAGGTGCCCATGAATGAACAAGCAGGATGGGGTCTACACGTGCAGTGGGATAGTATTCAGCCTTAAAAAGGAAGGACATTCTGACCCAGGCTACGACGTGGTTGGGCCTTGAGGACGTTACGCTGAGTGAAGGAAGCCAGCCACGTTCGGCCCGGTAGCGCGTGAGTCCACGTACCCGAGGCACCTAGAGCCGTCAGATTCAGAGGCAGAAAGTACACGGGTGGTGGCCCGGAGCAGGGGCAGGAGAAGTCCCTGTTAGATGGGAACAGAGTCTGAGCGTCACGGCGTGAAAGGAGCTCTGGGGACGGATGGTGGCGATGGGAGCCTAACCGTGGGAATGCACTTAACGCCTCGGAACTGTTCCAATATTAAGATGGAAGACTTTATGTCACCTGTGGTTTGTCGAAATTTAGAAGTTACAGTTTTTAGGGGCATCTGGTTGACTCAGTCAGTTGAGTGTCTGACTCTTGATTTCAGCTCAAGTCATGATTTTGGGGTTGTGGGATTGAGCCCTGGGATAGGCCCTCTGCTCTGTGGGGAGTCTTCTGGTCTCCCTCTCCCTCTGCCCCTCCCCCACCTCTCTCTCTCTCTCTAATGAATAAACAAATCTCTTTGAAAATATTTTAAAATTACAGTTTTTGAAAATATGCTGCCTCTGAGAGGAAGATGGGAAGTCCTAACCTTTTAAAGGACATGTAACTTAGTTTATCATGTCTTGTACCAGTCAGGATAGGCTAGGTCATGCTGCTGTAACAAACAGCCCCCAAATCTGACTTTTGAGTCAAACACTTACTCACTGCACCATACCGCCTCACACACTAAACCTTGTACCCCCTGGAACACTCTTCCTTGCTGTTCTAAACATTCCCTGCTCTGTCTGGACTCCAGGCCCAGGAAAGGCAATGGAATTGGTCAGACTCACCCTTGGCTGGCTATGTGGTTGTGGCTAAGCCAGTTAACCTCTCTAAGCCTCAGTTTGTTCATCTGGGAAATGGGGGCAATAACAGAATGTATCTTGAGGAGCATTTCACATGGCTTAACGCATGCTGTCAGGCCGTGGGTATATTAAGCAGAGTTTGGCATCCAGGCAGGAATGGGGTAGGCTTTAGTCTCCTGCCAGCTAGGCCCTCAGCTTGAACAATCCCAGGAGAAACACCTTCTTCCAGCCAGCCTTGCGTCAGGGCTGGGGAATGGGCGGGACAGGAGCCAGAGACTGCAGAGACAGTTGTCTCGAGCCTGAAGTACTTTTCTCCCCAATAATCTGTTTTCAATCTCTCATTCTTTTTCCCCCCTTTTTCAAACCCATCTTGCCAAGGAACAAGCACATAAGCATGCGTCAGCCCCTAGGCCAGCCAGCATTCATCCCACCCTTTGGGAATTTCTGTTTTAAATAGTAGGGCATGGGACCTTTTAACACACCACGCGTGTTCTGGCCTCCAAACCTTCACATGTGCTGTTCCTGCTCCCGGCCATGCCTTTCCCTGTCTCCTGGCTCTGTTCCGATTCTGCTCATCACCTGTCAAGGTTTGGCTGCAGGAATCTCTCCTGCAACAGCCCTTCTGATTGCTCCCCTGGCCCCTGTTAACACATCTCCCCAGGTCTGCACATATGTCTTGATTTCTTGCGTCCCTTAGTTACCTAATGTTTTTGACGGCACAGTGTCATCTAGTTCTTTGCAAAATCTGAGGCTTTCGTGAACTGAAGAGTGCTTTCATCACCACCACGTCAAGGGGAGGCAATTATTATTGTTATATCCCTGTTTTACAGATGAGAAAATGGAGTTCCTGGGAGCAGAAGTGAATGGTGGCACAGATGGGGAGTCTGGACCTCAATCCCTGAGAAGAGAGACTCCTGCTAAGCCACCTGGCTGGGCTGAGAGCACAGGAGGCTTGTGCCTAAATGTGCACCAGCAAGAGAGGGGGCAGGTGTGGCAGAGACACACGTCCTCTTCTTTCTGGACATGCAGCTGGCCTACATTTCCCAGCCTCCCTTGCAAGGGACGCAAGGCCTTTTTGGTAGACTGGTCATGAAAGTGGACCCAATTCTCCATTCCTCACTGTTCCCACACCCCTTTACAATGTGACTTTGACCTAGTTCCTCTGTTTAAAAGGTGGATTCTTTATCCCCTCATATATGGGTTGGCCTTGAGTCTCTCTTTGGTCAATAGAACATAGCAGAAGAAACTTTGTGCTAGTCCTGGGCGTGGCCTTAAGAGACCTTCCCAGCTCCTCTCTCTCTCTCTCTCTCTCTCTCTCCCTCTCTCTCTGCTTCCTCTCCTTCCTCTGCCAACCCCCTGGAGAATCCGAGAGCATGTGGAATGGAGCCATGTTATCTCGACAGCTCTTAGGTAACAGTTCTACTATCATTTTCAGATGCAAACATGGTCTGCACTCAAATTTTCAATGTCAAGTCAAGATACTCCGGGGAACTCCCAATTGGATTTAGGATTAGAGCTTCTCCCCTGCTTCTTCCCTGCAGGGGGGCAGGCAGAGGGCAGGGTGGGGAGCTCCTTCTCCATTCCTCATCTCCTCCCCTGTGGGTGGGGCTGAGGGGGCTGCGCAGAGGTGGAACCGGGAGAGGGAAGGTCTTACCAGAGGCTCCCCTGGCCTGGCTGACTTCCAACGCTGTAACCAGCAGACATTTCAAGCTGCCTTTCCCATCATAGGAGGTGGTGTGGGCTCCATGAATTTGGCCATTGCTGAAGGCTCCTCTCATCCTTGACCTTGGTGGATGCAACTCTCCTCCTGGGGTCACTTGCCACTCCATGCTCAGCGCTAGGAATCCCACGTCCATCTCCAACTTCTTGGAACAGGACCCAAGATGACTCCTGCCAGCAACCCCTACCCCAGCCCCATCTGTTCCAGAAACCCTCTCAGGTCCCTGGGGCCAACGTCTGGATGTGCCATCTCTGTTTTTTTTTTTTTTTTTAAGATTTCATTTATTTATTCATGAGAGATACAGTGAGAGAAAGAGACAGAGACACAGGCAGAGGGAGAAGCATGCTCCATGCAGGGAGCCTGACATGGGACTCGATCCCGGGTCTCCAGGATCACACCCTGGGTTGAAGACAGCGCTAAACCACTGAGCCACCCGGGCCACCCCGTGCCATCTCTGTTTGGCCATCTCAGGGTTCGGGGAGGGGGGGGGTCCCTCAGGCTGGAGCTGCCCCTCCTCCTGTACAGTCTCCTCCCCCTTTCTCTAAGCGATGAGGGGTGAAGACTGGGGTGATGTATCCCTGGCCTCTTCCTTTGTGACTCCTTTGTACATGGTAACCTAGTCTGGAAGGTCACTTCTATCCTGTCACTGTGTCTTCTGTTTAACATTTTGATATATTTAAACAAATGCAAACATTCCTTACACTCTGTTCCCCCTTGACTTTTATGATCCGCTGTATCTTAAATAATTTTCTCACCTTTTCTTATAGACACCTCCCTTTTTAGAAATTTTAATTGTGGTAAAATATGCATGCATAATATAAAATTTGCCATTTCAACCATTTTAAGTGTACAGTTCCGTGGTACTGAGTATATTCACGTTGCTGTGCCACCATCCCCACCACCATCCCCAGAACTCTTCTCATCTGGTAAAACTGAAGCTGTAGCATTTAAACAACTTGCTCCACTGCCTCCCCCAGGCCCTGGCACCCACACTTCTGCTTGCTGTCCCCATGACTTTCATCACTTGGGGGGGACTCTTCTAGTGGGATCACCTGTCCTCCTATGACTGGCTCATTTCATTGAGCACAATGTGAACTCGAGCTCCATCCACGTTGCAGCCTGTGTCAGAATTTTCTTCTTTTGTACGGCTGAATAGTATTCTGTTATTATATAAACATGTTGTTCATCTATCCATGAACGAACACCTGGGCCGTGTCTATGTGGCACCTAGGAGTAATGCTGTTAAGAACATGGATGTTGGGCAGCCCAGGTGGCCCAGAGGTTTAGCGCCGCTTTCAGCCCAGGGTGTGATCCTGGAGACCTGGGATCGAGTCCCATGTCGGGCTCCCTGCATGGAGCCTGCTTCTCCCTCTGCCTGTGTCTCTGCCTCTGTGTGTGTGTGTGTCTGTCATGAATAAATAAATAAAATCTTTAAAAATAAGAAAGAAAGGAGGAAAAGAAAGAAAGTAGGAAAAGAAAGAACATGGATGTACAAATATCTGCTTAAGACTCTGCTTCCAATTCTTTTGGGGAGTCACCAGAAGTGGAATTGCTGAATGATACATGGTGATTCTATTTTTAATTTTTTGAGGAACTGCCATTCTGTTTTCCACAGCAGCTACAAACGTTCGCATTTCTCCACATCCTCGCCAGTACTTGGTATTTTCGTTGACAGTAGTCATCCTAGCGGTGTGAGTTGGTATGTCTCTAATTGTTTGCTATGATAAGAAACTGCGGTGGAAAACCTCGTACATGCTTTATTTCACACATGTGAAAATATATCTGTAGTTTAAGTCCTAAAACTAGAATCGCTGGATCAAAGGGCTTGTGCATTTTTTGGAGCTTTTTTTTTTTTTTTAAAGATTTTATTTATTTACTCACGACAGGCATAGAGAGAGGCAGAGACACAGGCAGAGGGAGAAGCAGGCTCCATGCAGGGAGCCCGACGTGGGACTCCATCCCAGGACCCCGGGATCATGACCTGAGCCAAAGGCAGACACTCAACCACTGAGCCACCCAGGGGCCCCTTTTTGGAACTTCTTATGGAAGCCTAACGTATACACAAAACTGAGCACCAATCCTAACTGTTTAGCTTGGTGAATTTTCACAAAGCAGTTGCATTCCTGCCACCTGTGCCTGATTAGCAGAACCCCACCAGCCCCGCAGAAGCCCCCTGGAGCTGTCACCCTGACCTCTAACATCACAGGGTTAGCTCTGCCTCACTTAAACTTTATGTACGTGGACTCACACCACACGTACTGCATTGTGCGTCTGCTTCGTCCACACTGTGGCAGGCACTTAGTCATTCGTTCTTACTGCACTGCTCCGTGTGAATATACCAAAATTTATTTATCCATCCTGCCATTGATGGGCATTTGGGCTGTTCCCAGTTTGGGGACATTTCAAACAGTGCTGCTATGGAAATTATTAGTATAGTGCTGTTCAGTAACATATCCTACAATATACACTCAAGAATTGAAAACCGGGGGATCCCTGGGTGGCGCAGCGGTTTGGCACCTGCCTTTGGCCCAGGGCGCGATCCTGGAGACCCGGGATCGAATCCCATGTCAGGCTCCCGGTGCATGGAGCCTGCTTCTCCCACTGCCTGTGTCTCTGCCTCTCTCTCTCTCTCTCTCTGTGACTATCATAAATAATAAATAAAAAAAATTTTTTTTAAAATTAAAAAAAAAAGAATTGAAAACAGGTGGGACGCCTAGGTGGCTCAGTCGGTTGGCCCTCTGCCTTTGGCTCAGGTCATGATCCCAGGGTCCTGGGATAGAGCCCCGAGTCAGGCTCTCTGCTCAGAGGGGAGCCTGCTTCTCCCTCTCCCTCCACTCTACCTGCTTGTGCTCGCTCTCTCTTAGTTGGATAAATAAATAAATAAATAAATAATAAATAGTCTTTAGAAAAAAGGAATTGAAAACAGGGGCTCAACTAGATATCTGTGCATAAATGTTCATCACAGCATTATTGACAACAGCCAATAGGTGGAAGCAACCCAAAGGTCCATCAACTGATGAATAGATAAAATGTGGTACGTAGGGCACCTGTGTGGCTCAGTGGTTGAGTGTCAGCCTTTGGCTCAGGTCGTGATCCCGGGGTCCTGGGATCAAGTCCCACATTGGGCTTTCTGCAGGGAGCCTGCTTCTCCCTCTGCCTATGTCTCTGCCTCTCTCTCTCTTTATGTCTTTCATGAATAAACAAATAAAATCTTTTTTAAAAAATGTGGTACATAAATACAATGAAATATTGCTCTGCCTTAGAAGGAAATTCTGACACCTGCTGCACCATGAACCATGAAGACATTATGCTGGGTGAAATGAGCCCGACTCAAAAGGACAAATACAAAAAAAAAAAAAAAAAAGACAAATACTGCATGTTTCACTCACCGAGAGCAGTCAGATTTATGGAGGCGGAGACCAGAAAGGTGGCTTCCGGGGCCTGGGAGGAGGAAGGAATGGGGAGTTGTTTAATGGGACAGAGTTTCTGCACAGGATGATGAAAAAGTTCTGGACGTGGATGGTGGTAATGGTTGCACAAAAGTGTGAATGTGCTTGATGCCACTAAGCTGTATCCTTAGAAATGGCTACAATGAGAACTTTGATGTTATGTGTATTTCACTACAAAAAAAAAAGTCAAGCCACAAATGTAGACCACCTGTGTAACTTAAAATTTTCTAGCGGATGCATTTTAAAAGTAAAAAGCATAAGAAAAAAAAACCAAGTATAATTAACTTGAAAAATCATTTAACCCAACCTATCAAAAATATCATTTCAATACAGCATCAATATAAAAAAAGCTATGAAAGAGTTATTTTGCCTTTTCATGCTAACAACATCTGGTGTGTATTTTTATACTTACAGCACATCTCAATCCAGACTCAACACACTGAGACCTCAGTGTGGCTGGTGGCCACATACTGAATAACACAGGTCGAGTACAAGTCCGTGTAGCCATGTATCATGCATTCCTGTTCGGATGCACGCAAACTTGCAGTTTTGATAGATCTATCAAGTCACCTACTGTAACGTGTTAAACCAAGTTTAAATCCCATCGGCAATAAATAAATAAATAAATAAATAAATAAATAAATAATAAATCCCATCAACAAAGTGTGAGGGCGTGTTTGGCCATGCCATCACCTGCACAATTGCCGACTTGATAGATCAGAAGGCCCTGCTTGCTGTGGATTTAACTCAGATTTAACTCAGGTTTCAGTGATAAGAAGTGAGCTCAATCTTTTTATGCATTAAAAACTACTGTGTTTCCTTTTCTGTGAACCTTGGGCCGGCCTCGTTTGAGGGCTGTTTGCTATTCCTCCAACACATCCCTGTGCTCCCTGGGCCCCACCTGAACCAGGTGTTCCAGAATCAGGAGTGGCTGCAGTGGGGCTGCTGCTGCCTGGAGAATTCTGTTGGCCAGGATTCTGGGAAGTGGGGCTTGTGTTTGAGGGTATGCCTCCCTCTGCTGGCAGCACTGAGTTTCGTCACCGCAGCTTGGGCCAGGAGAGGAGGACGGGCCCCTGGAGCCTGGTTTGATCTCACTTCTAACCATTTACTGCTGTGTGACCTGGTCAGCAATCAGCTCTCTGGGATCTCTACCCTCTATGCGTAAAATGGAAATCATCAGCCATTCCTCTGATCCCGGGTTTCCTGGAGGAATAATCAAGTGATGGGACATGAAGGAGCTTCACGGGTGTGGCGCACAGCAAGTGCTAAGTTAAAGGTAGCTGCAGGGTGTTGGGGGACTGTTGATTTTTACTCCTGGAGGAAAGAGAAAAGGGTGGCGTAGAGGCTAGTAAAGGAGACAGAGGAGCAGCTGGCTATCCACAGGTGCACCACTGTCCAGCCAACCACTTCTATTTCCTGTCCTGAGGAATGGCCACCTCACTTCACGGCAGGGGTGACAAGCCACCATGCCTGGGACCTTCACACCTCTATGACCCCATGCCTCACCTGGGCTCCCACCTTTCCCCACAAAGGCCTTGTGGGGGAGTGTTAATTCCCCCCCAATCCCCAACACACACATACACTTCGTGTGCAACCACACAGGGCTGTTGCCTGGTGCAGGAAGACTTCCTTGGGGGCACCTGGGTGGCTCAGTCTGTTGAGCATCTGCCTTCAGCTCAGGTCATGATCTCAGGGTCCTGGATTGACCCCCTCGTGGGGCTCTCTGCTCAGCAGGGTATCTGCTTCTCTCTCTCCTTCTGCTCCTCCCTCTTGCTCCTATGCTCTCTCTCTCTCAAATAAATAAATAAATAATCTAAAAGAAGAAGAAGAAGAAGAAGAAGAAGAGGAAGAGGAAGAAGAAAGAAGAAGAAGAAGACTTCCTTGACGATGCTCTCTCCTATGAGTGCCAAGGGCTCACCTCCTGACTCTGCCGCCTACCAGCTATGTGCCCTTGGTAAGTCATTTTCCCAAGTCTCAGATTATTTATGATTGGTAGTAATGATTCCTACTTTGAGAGAGTTATTGCAGGAATTACATGAGATTAGGTGTCAGAGTGCCTGCGCACGGTAAGCACTTGTGTGCCAACCACCATTAGCAGAAGCAAGGGTAGCTGACTTCCACCCGGCAAGGCTGGGGCTGGAGGATGAAGGTGGAAGCAGATCCCAGGTCCCTGGGGGATCCAGAGGTTTGTGCTTTTTGCCCACTAGAGGGAACCAGATATCACAAACGTTTCCAGTGCTGGACCCTGGCTAAGCAGGCCCCTAAGCTCCCAAAGAGGTAAGAGGGAGAGGTTTCTGAGCTCAGAAGAGACCCCCAAGACCATTTAAGAGCCTGACAATTATCCTATGTTCTTAGGTCTGGCCCACAAAGACTCTCCAAACCCCGAACTTCAGCAATTGGAAAGGCAGCCCGCTCACCATGACCAAAGCCCTACTGTCCATCCCTGGCTGCATCCCACAGCCCGAGACAATGTAGGCCAAAGATCTCTAGCTTCTGAAGCTGGCTCTTCACATTTCTGACTGTGTGACCTTTGGCAAGTGACTTGACCTCTCTAAGCCTCAATTTCATTTTCCATGAGATGGAAATGTTACAGGTCCCAAGAAGGGAAAGGCATCTGTGTGCCGAGGGCTGGCCATGATTGATTGTGTTTCTTTCCAACAAATAGGCTGCAGAGGAATTAACTGTTTTCTGCTGATCACAAAAGCAATGGATTGATTAATCCAAATGGTTTTTAAAGTGTCTCAGTATGAGGCAAGCCGTGTACTGGCTTGATTAGCAAAAAATGAAATTAGTAGTTTTGTTGGGGGTGAATAGATTCTGGGTGATAGGTCCCCCCACCCTCTGTATTCTCCAAACTCTCTACACTGTTGATGCATTGTCTTCACAATGGTAGACAAGGGAGAAAAGAAGGGATAGTGGGCACCTACTATGCACTGGATGTTTTTACTTTATCCTCCCTCCAACTCTGAAGGCTCCCTGCAGGCAGGGACAGTCTGGCTTGCTCACTTCTATATTCTCTGTGCCTAGCCCTGGGTGTGGCACATAGTAGGGCCTCAATAAATATTTGTTTAGTGATCAACAATGATTTGTGCAAAGTTTACAAATGAGAAACTAAAGTTCAGAGAGGTTTTGTGACTTGTCTATGGTTACCCAGCCAGTAGGACCCAGGGCCAGGATCCTGAGGAATTTCTACTCAGTGCCTGTCCTTCATCCCTAAACCCCCTTTGCCCCAAACGGCTTATTTTGCAAATATGTACTTATGTAGTACTTGTTAGGCAACAATCCTAAGGGGTAAGCATTAGAATTTCCCCCCATTTTATAGATGGGAAGACTGAGGCACCCATCAGTTAACTAACTTGCCCAGGTCACACAGCGAGTAAATGATAGAATCAAGATTTCTAAGCCAGGCAGTCTGTCACTAGAATGCTTGCCATTGACCACTATGTGAAGCCACCCCTAGGTGTGAATCTTGTCTTCTCGATCCCTTGGGCACCCCTGGAGGACCTGGATCATGTCTTCTTTTGTACAGCCCTTGGAGCTCCTGGTACAGGGTTGGGCACACTGTATGTGGGCTCTCAGGTCAGGCCCTGCAGCCCCCCAGCAGATAAGGCCTTCTAGTTGCTGTAGTCTCATCTAGAGTTAGTGGGTGACCCTTGGTTTCTAGTGCAAAGTCATCTCTGCTCTTTGAGCCTATAGACATCTGTCTACACCTCACCCAGTGCTGTGCTGTACACACACCAGAAGGTGCTTTGAGGGTGCAGGGAGGAGGCAGGAGTTGGACTTTGGCTGCTTTATCTGTATGCATTTTCCCACTCTTAGATGTGAGTCCAAATGTATACAGCCTCTATGCACATGGATATATATGTGCATGGAGCTCACATGGATGCACGTGCCCTGCGCATGCCTGCGGATATGAGCAGTCCTGCAGGAGAGCACGCATGTGAGTCTGGGTGTGGCACATACGCTCCTGGGTGTGTCCAAGGATGCTGATGCAGATCTGAGTGTGAACATGAGTTTGTGTGCCGCTCTGCACATGTGTGGGTAATGTGGAAAGACAGACCACCAAAGTGGAAGGGCACCTCCTTGCCTTGCCTTGGCTTCCTCCTGTATAACATGGGGACAATTACCTGTGTAACATATCATGTCATTGGTAGAACAGCACCAGACACATGGTGTCATAATAATAGCTACTGTATTATCAACCTCCCAAGTTGCGTGGAGAGTCCGTAAAACAATAGCTTTGCAGGATATCTGGATCAAGAAATATTACTCCCAGATCAGTAATTTTTTCTTCTTTCCCTCAGTTTTCTCATTACAAGGGGACCATAACAACAGCCAAGAGAGTTTGGAAAAAGAGGTGGGGAAGTGTGGGGAATGTATTACTCAGGGCCCCGCCACCCCCACACAAGTAGTATCTGCATCTTTACTGCTCCTTTCTGGGCTTTGTCCATCAGTCAGCTGGCTCAGGGCTTGGAACTCAGCATGTTGGTCAAAACACATTTGGATGAATTAACAAGTATATATTGTTTTCAGCTAAGATAAGATGACTAAATTGAGTATTTTTTTATTCTGCTTTTATTTACTTATCATGAACACTTCCCATGTGACAACGTCTTTATAACTATTGGAGATAACAGAAGAAAATTGGAAACTATCCAAGGTGCCCAAACAGGGAAATATCCATTTATGGAAGAGCCAGATTAAAGTATGTTATGAAGTAATAATGGACACTTTTTCCATATAAGATTCTTTTTCCTTTTTGGGAAAAAGTTAGTGTTTCCATATTGGGAAAGGGATGTCCCAGGATTTATCCGTCTCTAGAAACAAAGCGGATTCCATTGAAAAAGATGGAGACATGAGCCACCAGGGAAATGCACACCCAAACCCCAATGAGATCCCACTACACACCTGCTAGGATGGCTATAATAAAAAAAACAATAACAAGTGCTGGTAAAGATATGGAGAAATTGCAACCTTCATGCACTGCCGGTGGGAATGTGAGATGATGCAGCTGCTTTGGAAAACAGTCTGGCAGTTCCCCAAAAGGTTAAAAATAGAGTTACCATATGACCCAGCAATTCCTACTCTTAAGCCTATATCCAAGAGAAATGAAAACATGTCCATGCATAAATGTTCACAGCAGCATTATTCATACAACGGAATATTGTCCAACAATACCAAGGAATGAAGTATGGATTCATGCTACAACATAGATGAACCATGGAAATCTCATGTTAAGTAAAAGAAGCCAGGCACAATAGACTTTGTAAGATTCCCTTTGTATGATTCCATTTATTTGAAATGTCTGGAATAGGCAAATACACAGAAACAGAAAGTAAACTAGGATTGCCTAGGGCTGCTCGGGGAGAGAGATAGGCAGGGGCCTAGGGATGACTATAAATGGGTAAATTTTTTCTCTGGGAGATGATGAAAAAGTTCCAAAAGCGACTGCAATAAATATATGAAAAACCATTGAACTGCACACTTTAAATGAGTACATTGTAAGGCATGTGAATTTTCTCTTTATAGAACTGTTGCAGGTTTTTCAAAAAGACTGGAGACCCAAGATGACAATGGGAATATACGCTGTCGTTCACTGCGAGCCAGGTACTTGTTAATGGCACTTAACTTCCAGGACAACCCTGTTAGGTTATTTTCTCTATTATACAGATGAGGACACTGAGGTTCAGAGAGTTTGAGTAATTGGTCTAGGGTCACTCAGCTCATTAGTGGTATGACCGTGATTTGAACCCAGATGCGTGCTCAGTGTGAAGTACTTTTGTTGTAGTTCTGGTTCGAGATGGCAACGTAGAAGATTCTGAACTCTCTTCCTCCCGTGGACGCTGGGTCTACAGCTACATACAGAACAATTCGCTGAAGGACTCCTACACATCGGGCGAAGGAGAACCCGCACCGGAGCAGGTAGGAGAGGCTAAGACACAGTCTCACCACAAACCTTACTCCTAGTGGGTAGACTTACAAATGAGGGAACTCAGGACCTCCGAGCTTTTCCCTGAAGAGTGAAGGGTGTGAACCCCACATGTGGTACCCCAACTTTTAAGACCTGCACCTAGAGTACTTTTGTTGCCTCCTTGGGAGAGGCCAGGAGCTGGTGCACCAGGCCAGCTGGACAGACAAACGTACAGCAGCAGGAAATGTGGGGCCAGGATCGGGGGCTCCTCCCTGCCTTTTATCTGGCCTGGGCAGTGAGTGGTCAGTCATGGTCAGGGCTCTTTATCACTCTCTCAAGTCTTCTCGAAGCATCTCCCTGTCCAGGGCCCTTCAAGCAGACACCCATCAAAGTGCTGCCCGAGAAACCCCGAGACTGGTTTGGCAAAAAGATCCAGCTCAAACCAGTCTACTGGGCAGCCCCCAAGACTTCCCATCTTTACTGTATGGAGATAATTATACATGTGCCCTAAAATATATGGACAAGATGTTCATCACAGCATTTTTTTTTTAAAGATTTATTTGAGAGAGCATGCGTGTGTGCAAGGGAGCAGGGGGAGTGAGAGAGAATCCTCACACAGACTCCCCACTGAGCTCCATCCCAGGACCCTGAGATCATGCCCTGAGCTGAAACCAAGAGTTGGCCACCTGACTGAGCCACCCAGGCGCCCCATTTCAGCATTGGTGTTTTTATTTATTTATTTCCCCCCCCCCAGCATTGTTTAAAACAGGAGAAAACTAGAAAGAACCCAAATGCCCAACATTTAAGGACTGGTTACTATGCAACAGGACGTGCAGAGGAAGGATCGGAGGCAGCCCTTAGAGCCCCAGCAGGAAAAAGCTGATGGGCATAGAGAACGGTTCACAGTACAGTGAGAGAAGCAGCCCCCTGCCAGCTGCCGGCTCTGTCCCCGCCGCCCCCCAGACAGCCCCTGGCTGCTTCTTAGCGGCTAGCCACACTAAACTCCTTAAGGTCCTCACTCCCAACCCCACCCCCTAGTCCTCCTCCCCGCTTCCTCTCTTCTTCAGGCTTGGGGTGTTGGGTGGGTGTCCTTGGCACTTGCTCCTCCCTCTGCCTGCAGTACCACTTCTGGTCCCTCCCTGTAATTCTCTTTCCAGCTGGCTGACTCTGGTTCAGCCCTGAGTCTCAGCAGAAACTGCCCCCAGAAAGTACTCCCCGGCTCCCTGGCTGGGGCAGCACCCCCTCTGTGCTCCCGCAGCCCCTGTGAGCACCCCCTCGGAGTGTGGTCACCCTCTCGAGGACTGTCTGCCTCCTACATTGGAGGCCGGAACAGGAGGCTATTTATTGCCTTCCTGGCTATTGTCTTCTCAGTATCTACTCTCAGAGTGGGCACCTTCCAGTGAATTCCTCGGCAACTAGAATAAAAGCCAGAACTTGTTTTCATGGTCTGCAAGGCCTCATGTGATCTGGCTAAGGCCCACTTCTTCAACTCATCTGTGGCTCTTCTCACTACTCTGCTCACTGGCCAAGATAGTTCTCCAACATATCAGGTGCATTCTCGCCTCAGGACCTTTGCATCTGCTGTTTCATCTGCCTGGGATGAATGACCCAGTGATGGAGATCTAGTCCTCCTCAAGTTGCTATTGGTCTGCTGGACGAGGCAAATACATAAACTGGCCCTGCTCTGGGCCTTGTCCTCCCCGACTATAAAATGAAGGTGGCCATCTGCCAGTCTCCTCCCTTGCAGGCCATTAGAGGATCCCATGGGGTCAGGGCGGTGCCTGTTTGGGGCAGCATGCAGGGCAGAGCAGGTGCGAATGGTTGTTGTTATAATGGGCTGAGGGCGGTGCTTAGCTCCCTGGCCATCAGGAGGGGTAGGGCAGGGAAGGAGGGAACACAACCAGGCTGGTCCCACTTGGCCCTAGGCTGCACCTGGGTAGGTTCCGCATACCCTGCTCTGAGCTCATCGCCACCAGCTGCAGCCTGGCCTCTGACAGGTCCCAGCTGAGGCTGGGAGGGGCGTCCATGGGGTCGGGTGTCTGCTGAGTGGATCTTCCTCCCCTTCCTGAACCAGGAGGGCTTGGGGCAGGCTGCAGGGCACCACCAGCCCCGGCGCCTTTCCTATAGTGAGTCTCCCTTTGCCACAAACTTAAATTCTCTCCTCCCAGAAGGGACCCCAAGAAACAACAGGGTTCCAGAGGCCCCAGATAATCAGTTTTTGGGGGCTCCCCTCTGTTCTTTTGCCCCTACAACCATGACCCCCTGATCAGTGCTTAAGAGAATGGAGTGTGTGTCCTTCCCCTAGACTCACTGGCTGCCCTACAGAATCCTTTCATTCCTGTTTGTCTAGTAGGTAACTTTCAGGAAATTAAAGCAATATGGTGAGGTTACTAGCTCTGTAGCGGGTAGGGTTCCTTATTCCCACTTGATATGTAAAGACACGAAGCTTTGAAAGATTGTGAACATATGGATTCAGGGAGAAAGGAGGTCTAGAAACTCCTCAGGTAGCTAAGATGGGATAGGCACTTAATAATCAGGATCTAGTTTGGCAAAGTCCTTCAAGGTAGGGACATTGGTCTTCATTTAGCAGATGAGGACATAGACTGAGGGAGGTGAAGTGAATTGGTCAAGGTATCCCCAAAGCCAAGTGCTGGTGGATCTCAGACTCAAAGTCCAGCCACCTGCTAGCGCCAGTGCCCTTATTTTTTTTAAAGATTTTATTTATTTATTCATGAGAGAGAGGGGCAGAGACATAGAGAAGAAGCAGGCTCCATGCAGGAAGCCTAATGTGGGACTCGATCCCAGGACTCCAGGATCACGCCCCGGGCTGAAGGCAGGTGCTAAACCACTGAGCCACCCAGGGATCCCACGCCAGTGCCCTTAATCACAGTGCTTATGCCGCCTCTCTGCTGCATTTTAGCTGCACAGCAGACTAAGAGGTAGGTTACCGGCTGGATCTCTCATGGAAGAAAACCTCAGAGAAGTTGATGGGCTGTCAAGATCCCACAGCCGGCAGGACAGAGCGGTCTGGTCATTCACACCAGTTCAGGATTAGAAGGAATCACAAGGTCTTGGAAGGTCATCTAACCCAGCTCTCTCATTCTAACAGAGAAAACGGACACCCAGAAAAGGGAAGCGAGTCTCATGCTTGCCCCATGTCCCATGGTTAGCAGAATAATACTCCCACACCAGAGTAGTTTTGATGTGAGGAGCAAAGGCCAAAGAAAAAATTAAAAAATTAAATTTCCTTACTTTGTACAGACCATTGACAAGTCCTTGAAACAGGCAGAGTAACCTTCCCCTGGGGACTCAGCTGCCTCGAAGTTAATCCTTTGCTTCCTTTATCTCTAAACTCCCCAAGATACCCGTTAGCAATCATCCCCCAAGCATTTGACCCACTGATATGTATCTGAAGGGTCTCAGGACTCATGTTTTTTAGACAGTAATAAATGACATTTCCCTAACGATAGCTAAGCCCCTCAAAGTCCTGGAAACCTGGCTTCCAAAATTCCTTAGAGACTTACTCTATCCTTTACCTGCTCCCAGCTTGAGAGTACATAATGGGCCACTCCTCATAACCGGTGCAGCTCTCTCTGCCCATGGGTCCCGTCCCTGTGTTCTAATAAAACCACCTGTTTGCACCAAAAACAGCTCAAGAAATCTTTCTTAGCCATCAGCTCTGAACCCCAATGTTTTTCCTACATCAGTTTGATGTTCCTGGCAGGGACAGTAGCTCACTGTCACCACCTTCCTTCAACAGGTCAGTTCTCCAGCTCTGCATGATCATCTCGCCATCCCACAAGGATCACATTGGTCCAGTTTATTGATAATAATATGCTGATAGGGCCTGATGATCTTAGGTGCCTGTTAAGACACATACAGACTGGAGGTGTAGAGACAGGACCAATAGAAGGTATGTGTGTGTATGTGTGCATGTGGGTGTGTGTCTATGTGTGTGTTTATGTGGGTGTGTATATATAGAGAGAGGAAGGAGATTGATTTTAAGGCTTGGCTCATACAATTATAAGACAAGTTACCCACAATCCACTGGACAGGTCAGTCACACTAGAAATTTAGGATGTCTATGTTACAGTCTTTTTTTCTTAAGATTTTATTTATTTGTTAGAGAGAGAGAGAGAGAGAGAGAGAGAGAGAGAGAGAGAGAGGGCGCGAGTCGTTGAAGGGGCAGAGGAAGAGGAAGAAGCAGACCCCGGCTGAGCAGGGAGCCCGATGCAGGGCTGGATCCCAGGACCTCAAGATTATGACCTGAGCTGAAGGCAGATGCTTAACCGACTGAGCCACCCAGGCGCCCCAATGTGACAGTCTTGAAGGAGAATTCTCATCTGCACAGACTGGAGCCTCCTAATTCCACTCATTTAATGTGGTGGTTCAAAGCATGAGCTCTAAAATCACAGAGTCCGATTATACCACCTGTATGCTCTGTAATCTCAGCTGCTTATTCAGTCTCTTTGAACCTTGGTTTCCTTGTATGTGAGGTGGGCTTCATAATTGTACCTATTTTGTAGGATTGCTTTAATGATGAAGCATAAACGACACCCAGCACAGAGCCTATACACAGCTAAGCACTCAACTCTCATCATCATCATCATCATCATCATCATCTATGTATGAGTGGTTAAGAAATCATTGAGATAATGGATAAGGAAGACTTTGGAAGTCATGTTATAAGAGAAATCTTTGAAGGAAGCCACGTTATCCTGATTAAGAACAGCACCTGAACCCTGCCCCCAAGTGTCTGCAGAGCTATAATGAGACAGGCAGAAGTAGGTAGCAACCAGTTATTTCTGAGCCCAAGGGAAGATGAGGACCCAAGGAAGAACTGAAGATGGTTAGTGGTCAGCTTGACAGAAGAACTTCCCATAGTCAGAGTTTTGCCTTCTGATAGCATAAGATTTGGGGGAGGAGATAAGCTCTGCCTCCCAGGAGGTACACAGAGCCAGCATCAGCGGGCAGCAAGGAGAGGATTCCTACACGGGTAGGAGGTTTGAAGAAAGACTTAGGAGGTCCTTTCTTTGGCCTTGATCTTTCTGGATAAGGATCCCAAGATTCCTTCCCCTATTTGGCCACACAGCCAGTGAGAGTTCTCGTCAGGTTCACGGGCAATACCCTCTCACCCTCTCCTCTGTCTGTCCTCTCTGTGCTTCTATGCTTCTATTCCTCAAACATAGCCATGTTCCTACCCCACTACCACTGGGCCTTTGCACATGCCACATCCTCTCCATAGAATTGCATCCAGGTCTTGTGGGTCTAAAACTTAGAAAGCTGAGAAACTCTTTTTGAGAAAAAAAAAAAAGAACGCACAACCAGATAAACATGTGAATATTTAGAATGAGAAACAAAACCATAGCATTTAAAAAGGTGATAAACACTATACAGAAATGTCCAGAAAAAAGAATGTAAGATTTATATTGGCCACCTGATACGCTTCCAGAATATTTTTATTCCTACATTTGGTCATCTACTTTCAGGATAACCTCTTCACTTGACATTGATTTAATAATGTCATTTTCTTTATCTTCATTTTCTCTAGCACAGTTGATCAAA
Organism: Vulpes lagopus; assembly: GCF_018345385.1. Taxonomy (NCBI): domain Eukaryota; kingdom Metazoa; phylum Chordata; class Mammalia; order Carnivora; family Canidae; genus Vulpes; species Vulpes lagopus. The sequence continues at coordinate 15,667,210 of NC_054841.1, forward strand.
AGGGAGGTGGATATGTCTTATCCACGCCCTTCCCCCTTTGTCAGTAGTTTCAAAAGGTTTCTTTCAACTTCACAACTCATTATTGGTAGCATCAAAAGTTTTAGAATTGTTGTCAAATTTAGAAAAACTTCAATCAAGGTCCAGGGTTTAACATAGAGGACTTCAGGATTCTTCTTGTTTTCCTTGATTACTAAACTTAAAAAGTATTTGAACTGATGCCACCCACCAACCAGTTTGTTGCCAACATCCTGTTTGCCTTGGTGTGTTTTGAGTTTTGTTTTCAAGCCTCATTGACATCGTGTGCCGTGACAACTTCCCCTTGCTAGTTTCCCCCGAGTGCCACAGCAGCTCCAGCAATATCCGAGGTCACAGGAAATGTGACAGGGAGGAGGCAGAGAAGGCCTAACTGCCTAACTGGCCTACTGTGGCCAACTCTAGGGTAGCATGTGATCCTGTGTCTTGCTGGGGCCCCTCCCAGGTCACAGGAAGACACTCGGGAAGTGAAGGGCTCTAGAGTTAAGCTTTGTGAGTTTTACAGTAAGCCTGGGAAATCCACCCCTCCCACCCCACCCCTCCGCCAGCACGAAATCCCCACCCTACCCACCTCAGTGAACTGCATGCAGCTGGTCTTGTCTCCCTCTTCTGCAGCATCGCAGCTTCTAGGAGGCCTCCAGAGCCTCCCAGGAGGTTAGCTGGCCCAGGAGGCTGGAGGCCAAGTCCGTCTAAAGCTCACTGAGCCCTTAGTAGACTTTGAGCAGCGCCTGGTACACAGTACAATCACAGGCCCCGAAGGCTGAAGTGACCACCTGCCAGCATCACCCGGATAGTAACTGCCAGAGCTGGGAATCAACCTGGAAGGAAGGACAGAGGGAAGGAGGGAGGGAGCAAGGGAGGGAGGGAGTGACCCCAGCTTCCCAGATGAACTGCAGACAGAGGAGTACACTTCCTGCCAGATGCCTTCAGAGCCCTAGCTGGCCTGCTTCTCTTCCTCCATCCTGAATAGCTGATCAGGAACCCAGAGAGGAGGTCCTCTGAGCCCCTCAACAGACCTCTCCCTCCCAGGCACTGTTGTGAGGGCTGAGATAAGAGTGTGGACCTGGGTTTGAACTTCCTGACCATTCCTTAGCAGCCGCGTGGCCTGGAGCAAGTTAGCCTCGCCATTCTGCACCTCGATGTGCTTCTCTGTAAAATGGGTTTTATGGCCGTACCTCCTCCCACGGGGTGAGGGGACTGTCGATCATGTTTGCTGAGCGGACGTGCTCTGGCCCTGGAGCTGCAGCAGCAAGTGGTGGCTTTATTTTTGTGAGGTGAGGCCTAAGCGGGAGGCTTTTCCTCCTCCCCACCATCTCACCCCCCACCCCCACCCCCAGCCCAGTGGTCCTCCCTACGCTAGACCTCATGCTGCCCTGCTGATGTCAACCAAGATGACCAACCTGCTTGTTACAGTCAAGTGACTCTGGGATCAGCATGCATTCCTCCCCCCGCCTCCTGCTTGGAGGGCGAGGGCTGGCTCACCTCCATCACAGGTCAGGTGAGGGCCTGGCTCACACCCACAGAGATGGGAAGGCAGCACCCCTGGACTGAGTGCCTCTCAGCAGGGCCAGACCTCCCCACACATGTCCCCAGCACTCAGCCCGGGGCCTGCCCTGGGGTCACAGGCTGTACATGCTAGTTGGGAATTAAGGTGTTGCTGACACAACACCTGCCCCGGAGTAGTCACCCCTGAGTCACCCCAGTGGCCACTGGGACCACAGAGCGTGTACCCAGAGTGTTCCATATACCATGCTCGGCATTTCTACCTCCTCCTCCTCTTTCTTCACAGCCTTGTAAGATAGATGGTATTACCCCTATTTTGCAGAGGTGAAGGCTGAGGCTCAGCAGGACGAACCGCTTGCCTGAGTGCCCCCCCCCCCCCGCCCCAAGCTGCAGAATGATGAGGGGACTCCGCGGCCAGGGCCGCTGACCGCGCCCCTGCTCTCCCTGGCAGTCCTCGGGCCTAGCATCTCCCCCTCTGGGAATCATTCTTTTCCATTAAGGAATGCTCCTCTGCTAAAATGTAGCACTATGGCAAATAACTCTAACATTTAGTTTTTTAAATCGAATGCTATTTTCTACCCAGAGATAAAAACAGCTGTGAGCTCCTCCAGGGAAGGAATGTTTTTTTTTTTTTTTTTTTTTTTGCCTTGTTCTCACGTCCTCCCTCCCGATAGTGGGGCCCAGCGTGGAGTAGGAGTGCAGCAGGCGTTTGTGGCAGGAGGGTGTGAGCGCACAACCAGGCGAAGGCCACTGCCTCACCAGTGTGGAATCTCGGCCCAGGCAGGTAAGAGGAGGCTGCCCCACCCACAGGTCACAGACCCACACCATGCAGGCTCTCTGGCTTCTAAGCAGATTTTCTTTATTCCGCACAATTCCTTTTACAAGTTGGAATCATTTGCTAACATTTAAAGATGAGAAGGTTTTGCATAGAATCCAGGTGTCCAGCTTATAGCAGAAACTGGCTAGCTGTCACCCAACCTGTGCCCTGTTCTTCCCGGCACATGGCCTCCCTTGCAGTTAGTTGGGACCACGTGGCAATAGTCCAGTCACCGGATTGTGGGGGGAAGTAATATGCACCACTTCCTGCCTGGTCCCCAATCCTGCCCCCCTCCCCGGGTCCTGCACACTCTCTTCCCTGTCTGCTGACCAGATACAGAAGATCTGGGGAGGTGGGTGTTGAGGAGGACTCCCAGGCCTGAGGAGAGGACAGAGCCATCACATAAAAGGAGCAGGGTCCTTCCACGGCTGGCCCACATTGGACCACAGTACCAGGATATAAACCTTTGCAGTATTAAAGCTTTGCACTTTGGGGCTGCTCGTTACAGCAGCTTCTTCTGACTAATGCAGCTTCTTCAGAAAAGTCAGAAATGGGGTTCACTTTCCCATGTGACAACCATGAGCTGGAATTTTGCAGCTGCTGCCCCCTGTAGCCCAGCCTGGATTTTCCAGCTCACCTGATCCCTGACCTCAATCTGCCTAACTCAGTAAACAGGGAAATTGAGGCACACGGAAGACAGGGGACCACCTCAAATTCACGGTGTATTAGGGGGCAGAGCTGAACTTGGCCTGAAGTCTCCCAGCTCCTACTCCAGGGTTCTTTCTCAAGATCTTTCTCACTTCTGAGCAGAGAGGAGGTTTGATTAGGAAGTGAGAAGAGGGAGAGGTTCAAAGTCTAGGGCACTTTTGGGGTAAAAGGAGAGCTAAGTGCCCAAGAGAGGAAGGGGCACCCCAGATGGTGGAGGGGGTGAAAAAACAAGGGAGCCATGATTGCTCTATGATTCCAGTTTGCAGAAGGCTTAGAAATGTTCAGCAGGTGAAATCAGGTGCTTTCCCCAAGGGGTAGACCTGTGTCTGGTGTGGAGGCCTGACTTCAATCCTCCCTTTCTCTCTCTCTCTCTCTCTCTTTCTCTCTCTCTCTCTTTCTCTCCCCCCGCCCCCCGCCCCAAGGACCCATGCCCTTGGTTGCCAAAGCTCCACTGCAAAGAAGCAGAAGCCAGTTTTCCTTTCCAGACAATCAACTCCAGAAAGAAATGATTTGCAAAACAATCCCATGTCAAGGTTGTTGTGCCAGGAATGTCACCGTCAGGAGGGTGGGGAGGGTGCTCTGTGAAGTGTGCAGGGACATTCCAGGTGAGCCCTCTCCCAGTGGCTATGCTGGGGAGCTTCGCCTGCCCCCTTGCAGCCACTGCAACTCCCTAGTACCTCGAGCACCTGCCAGGCATGCATTTCTGGAGTGCCCAAAACATATCCCAACCAGGGACCTTCCCAGAGTCCCCTCTGACACTTTTCTGTAAGTAAAGTAGCATCTGCTGTGGAGGTGTTTGTGGATGCCCAGAGGCTGTTAGGAATCCTTTGGCTTTACTCTCTCACCTGCCCAGACCAGGCCACTGCCTAGAACCCATGGCAGCTTTGCCAGAAGCTCAGCTTGTTCATCACTTCTCCATAGCTTATGACCACCCTCCACCCCTAACCCTGATGCTGGCCACTGGGGCCCAGCTGACTCCCCAGCTCAGACCAGGAAAGGTGCTTGGAGACTTGATTTTGCATCCCACCACCCAAACCACCAAATACCCCACCGCCAACCACCACCGACCACCAAATACCTCACTACCAACCACCACCAATCACCAAATACCCCACCACCAAACATCATCAGTCACCAAATACCCCACCTGCCAACCACTACCACCAACAAACACCCCCACACCCCCCAACAACAACCACCACTGACCACCAACCACCCCACTGCCACCACCACCCACCATCAGCATATTGACAGGAACAGAAAGAAATGACTACATTTGAGGGTCTGAGTAGAGAAAGAAGGAAAGAGAGTGTCCCCTCAGAGCTGCTGGTGCAAAGGCCCTACTAGGAAGCTTCATGAACCCATGGGGAACTTGGGCACAAAAGCCTGAGTTGTCCTTAAGGGGCAATTACGTGGCACTTAGACTAGATGTGCATTAAACAATGACACAGCAAACCTGTACACGTGTCTACAATCCCTTCCCCACACTTCTGAATCCAAGAAATTCTGAACAAAATAAGGTTAGCACTAAACTCATTTGGTGGAAAAACCTACCCTGAACAGATAAATATTCACGTTATTTTCTGCAGAAGTATTAACGTGTTTATAACTATGGGATGCTACCCCAGACCCCACTGATGTGTTATATGACATACGGTGTTTTCTTTCTTTCTTTCTTTCTTTCTTTCTTTCTTTCTTTCTTTCTTTCTTTCTTTCTTTCTTTCTTTTCTTTCTTCCTTCCTTCCTTCCTTCCTTCCTTCCTTCCTTCCTTCCTTCCTTCCTTCCTTCCTTCCTTCCTTTCTTTCCTTCTTTCTTCTTTCTGTTATTGTTAAGTAATCTCTACCCTTGAATTTACAACCCTGAGATCAAGGGTCAAAGGGTCCACTAACTGAACCAGCCAGGCATCCCTGGTATGTGCTTCTTAAAACCCAAAAACTTCCCAAACTCCAAAGCATGTGAGGGCCCTGAGACATCAGGGTTTGAGATAAGAGGTTGTGGACTTTATACATTCCAAGTGCTTTATATCTATTTACTCATTTCATCCTTACAATAACGTTGTGGAGGAGAACTCATTATTACTATTGTTCCCATTTTATAGCTGAGGAATCTGAGACAGAGGGAGATGAAATGACTTGCTTCAAAGCTGGTGAGTGTTGGAGCTGGGGTTTGGACCCCAGCATCCTGGTTCCGGAGCCTACTCTCTGAACTGCCCTACTCTCTGCCTGGGGTATGGTGGTAAAGAGCAGAGAATAAGCATTTTCAGCTCCATGTGCAACAAGTGTATGCCCAGGAGAGAGTGTGAGGAGTAAATCTGTATTATAGGTGTTCTCGAGGGGTGGCCAACCATCCAGTCTTCCCTGGAATTGTCCTGTGTCCCAGGAAATCCCTCAGTCCCACCAAACTGGGATGGTTGGTCGCCTTAGTTCTTGGGGACCATGTGCCTGTTCTCTTATAAGTGTCACGAACATCACGATCCACTGAGGGGGATCCCAGGGTCTGAAGATGCATATTGTCACATAACATGGCTTCTCAACCCAAACCAGGATCTCCTGCAGGTACTTAACCAAGACACCGGGAGAAAACTCGAGAGCGAATGCTGGCTGCGTCAGACTCACCGAGAGGCAGTGTGTGTGTGTGTGTGTGTGTGTGTGTGCAAGCTGGCACCTGCCTGAGGGCTTATGAGGACAAGTGTGACTCTATGTGGCCTACGCCTTGAACATTGACTTTGGAATCCATTGTAAACACAGTGAGACTATTCCTCCAGAGGGACATTTACTCTGATATTCCAATTCAGAAAATGACTGGCTCTCATCCCTACCTTGGAATTTTAACCTGTTAAAGCCCACACCTGACTTCTTAGGAATGAGCCGCATCGGGGACTTCTAACCACCTGCCATCGGCTGCCCAGTTCTGTCTAAGTGCAAAGTAAAGGGAGCCAAGGTGCCTGCCCTTGACGAGCAGGTCTGGGCTATGGAGGTAGGAGAGGAACATGCCTGGGCTGGTGGGGTGGGCGTGGGGGATCATCCCACGTGTTAAGGGTGTCCCTGGTCAAGAATGCAGGCTGGAGGCTGCTAGCTAAACCTGGTAGACTAAACACATTTCTTTACCTCTGCTGTTCTCTGAAAGTCGAATAAAATGACATAAAAGCTTTTTTTTTTTTTTTTTAATGCACACCTATCCACTGGGAGAAAGAGACCACGTGAGGAACTAACAGCAGATGAGAGGCGTCAACCAAATTCTAGAAGCTGGAACAGATGGTGAGTGGGGGCTGACTGAAGAAACTCAGAAAGCTGAAACCTGACTCTTTGTTGGGGGGGGGCGGGGAGCCATCAGGACATGAGACAATTGAAGATCCTCAGGAAGGCTCAGGGCTGAGAGACACCAGGAACCTCCAAAGACGGAGGTGAGGGACAGGACTGGAAGCAGAAAGGCGGGGGGGGGGGGGGGGGTGATCCCAGGGGACTTCCAGGTCTCCCTGACCGGCTGGCACATCCCCACCATGGCTGGAGGCTCACCCACGAGAGAGCCCGGCAGATGCTCATCTGAGGTCACGTTCGCACGGGCTCTGCACAAGGCCTGGACTAGCACCGGCCCTTGGTAAGTTGCTGCTCTCGTGGTTATATTCGGCTGGTCTCCTTCAGTCTTGTTCTCCTATTTCCTTCTGTTGGTCAGTGAGAGCCTCAAAGAGGCGGGGGCGGGAGAGGGGAAGTGGACAGCAGGGCCTGGCCACCTGGCCACAGCCCTCGCCTCTCCACATACCCTCCTGACGCATCAGACGCTGCGTTGTGGCTCCGACAGCTCGTTGCCTCCCAATTTCTACCACCCTCTTCTTGAGTAACCAGAGCTCGCTTTCTAGTTAGCTACCTTGCCTCCCAGCTACGGGCATTTTTCAGTCTCCTTTTCACTCAGGTGTGGCCATTTGACTCTAGGAGTGGGAATGTTGTGAGGAAATCAGGAATTATCTTTGAAGGAAGAGAGCTCTTCCTCCTCTCTGCTCTCTGGGCTGCAGATGTGATGGCTAGTGCTCCAGCAGCCATGCTGGGCAATGAGGATAAAGGCCACATGCCAGGGATGGCAAAGCAGAGAGGTGGAAGGAACCATCTTCACCGAGTTGCCATAGCAGCCTGCACTGCCTACCTTTGGACTTCTTTTACATGACAGAAATGAACTTCGTTCTTGTTTTGGCTACTGTTTTAGAATTTTCTATCCTGGGGCGCCTGGGTGGCTGAGTGGTTGAGCATCTGCCTTTGGCTCAGGGCATGATCCTGGGGTCCTGGGATCGAGTCCCACATCAGGCTCCCCAGAGGCAGCCTGCTTCTCCCTCTGCCTATAACTCGGTCTCTCTGTCTCTCATGAATAAATAAATAGAATCTTTTTTTTTTAAGAATTTTTCTGTCCTGTGCAATGGATCTTAATTCTGTCTGTTTAAATTTGAGTTGAGGACAACACCTCCCTTGTCCTCTTTCCTATTCAGAGGTCAGAATAAGCAAAGATTTTGGTTGTTATGAAGTCCACAGAGCCAGGAGCAAAATTTAGTCCATTGATGTTTTTCTTAGCTCATACAAAGTTTTTAAAATTAGGAGATATTTGAATACATTTTTAAAAACCTTTTATTTATTTATTTGAGAGAGAGAAACGGAGATAGTGACAGAGGTAGCGAAAGAGAGCAGGAGGAGGGAGGGGAGGGAGAAGCAGGCTCCCCACCAAGCAGGGAGCCCCATGAAGGGCTCAGTCCCAGGAGTTCAGGATCACAACCAGAGCTGAAAGCAGGTGCTCAACCAACTGAGCCACCCAGGTGCCCCGAATACATTTTCTTTTCCAGTGTTGCTTTTTTATTAATATTTTTAGAAATATACCTCTTGGTTTTGATTAATTTTAAATTTTATTATTGACGTATACTTCTCCCGCAATGTTATATTAGGTTTAGGGATACAACATAGTGATTTGACAATTCTATAAATCACTCAGTGCTCACCATGATAAGTATAATCTCCATCTGTCTGAACACATTTTAAACATTAAAATTGTGGTTTCTGGATTTTCTTGAATAAGTGGGGCATCCGGTGTCACTGGATCCGTACTTCAGCACGGTAGCATTCATATGGGACATCTGCTGTCCCGTGGCATGGTCCTTCCCCTGCTCTCGCATGAGCTAGGCACGTCTATGTACTATCCCATGAGCTAGGCTTGTGTACGTATATGTTAGCTCATGATATCCTATGAGTTCGGTATGTATATAGGTTGCCTATGAGCTAGATTTGTATATGGGTTTTCCTACAAACTAGGTATTCTATGGGTTATCCTAGGAGTTAGGTATCTATGTAGGTTATCCTATGAATTAGGGATGTCCATGCATTATCCCATGAGCTCGGTATGTATTATGTGTTATCTCCACTCAACAGATGAGGAATTTGAGGCCCAGAGAAGACTGGCCCCAAGTCACAGAGCTGGAAGTGGTAGAGCCAAGACTCCAGTCTGTCTGCATTCCATGCTTGCTCTGTCAGTCTTTGAGTTTGCAACCCTTGACTTTCCAACTCCTTGCTTAAAGTTTCACAGAAGACAATAGAGCCAAGGAGAAGAAATACTTAATGACCCTTGTCATACCATTATCAAATTGATACTGCTAGTTCCTCTGCTGCATTGGGAGAATGGATTTTTTTTTTCGGCATATCCTTCATGCCTGGCACAGAGCCAGCCTAGGGAACTACGTGTTAAACAAGTGAGGTGGCCCATCCTCAGTCACACAGAGCCAGCCGTTGAGCCGGATATGAACCCAGGGCTCCCGCCTGCCTGTCCCGGGCTCTTCCCCCAGGCCTGGCTGTTGTCCAATCTATCCTGCTTTCTCTTGAATACTAACAGAAGTCAAGAGCACAGGCTCTGCATCTAATATCTTCACACTCAAATTCCAGCTTCACCTTTTACCACTTCTTTTTTTTAAGATTTCATTTTTATTTATTGATTTGAGAAGGGTGGGGAGAGAGCATGGGCAGTGGGGAGAGGGAGAAGCAGGCTTCCCGCCAAGCCAGGAGCTTGACGTGCGGCTCCATCCCAAGACCCTGTGATCATGACCTGAGCCGAAGGCAGACACCCAACCAAACTACCCAGGCACCCCCACCTATTATCACCTTGAGCCTTGATTTCTTCACCAGTGAATGGGGCTAATCACAGAACCTACATCATCGGGCCACTGGGGGAGGGGGGAATCTCTAGATGAAGGCATCTGCATGTGAATAAGTGACCAGCACAAAATAGGCGCTCACTAAACAGTAGTTATCATTGTGACACAAGTTTGGTATGAGTGTGTGAGGTAGGGAGGGATTTTGCCTACGTCTTAAAATTCTTTCCTTAGGCATTATCTTGCCCTTCCTTAATCCAAGGCAGCCTGATCCCCCCACAGGGCTGGACAAAAAGTCATGCACAGGGCTGGACACAAGGTCACGCTCAGGTAAGGGCATCCCATATATCTCAGGAGCTAGAGAACAATGACTTCCATTCTATCACTCACATTCTATGACTCCGCCAACAGGTAGTGAGTTCCTACTTTCCACCAGGCCCTGGGGTAGGGCTGGGGATCCAGGATAAGTTGACCTTGTCCTGCCTTTGGAGATTCTCCACCTGGCTGTTAAGGTTAGATGAGGTTACAGGATTCTCTGACACACAGTTGATGACAACTCTTATGGGAAGGGGAGGAGAAGACCTACCTGGAGGAAGATGTATTCCCACTCCAGCCGAGACTGCTAACACTCACCCACACCTGTAGTCTTCTCACCTTCCCAGGTGTGCTGCTGGACTACATTTCCCAGGCTCTCCCCCAGCTCAATGGGGCACGTTATCCAGCTGATGATTGAGCATGGGCTGCAATGATGTGCCACTTCAGAGCCCTGCCCCTCAAACCCCCAACACTCCTTAATACTCTCTTTGCCCAGTGAATGGCTGGAGTAGTGATGACCCCCAGGGCCACTTGAGACCCACCTATTGAAGATTCAACCTGAATCCCAGAAGGACCAGTTAGAGAGTTGACACTTGCTCAGAATTGTTATATAAGCAGGAACGCTATTTCTAGCATATCTGCTGGATATCTGTAACACCCTGTGTGTAATAGTAGCTAGGATCACCCTGACTGATAATCTGCCACTAAAGCCTGATATTCTCTGTTATGTAACGTTTCTGCTTCACGGCTCGAACAATTACATTTGGCTCTGTAGTACTGTTACCAAAGCTATGGTCCCAGCTTAGTTCTTTGTCTAGCTGGAGATGATACTCCTGACCAGTTGTTTCCAATTGGGATACTCTTATTCCTTAGTTCTCTGTTTTCGTGCATTTATTGTTATTGTTGGCTAGAACTAGATTTTTTTTTTAAGATTTTATTTATTTATTCATGAGAGACACACAGAGAGAGAGAGAGAGAGAGAGGCAGAGACATAGGCAGAGGGAGAAGCCGGCTCCCTGTGGAGAGCCTGATGCAGGACTCGATTCCAGGACCCCAGGATCACGCCCTGGGATGAAGGCAGACACTCAATCACTGAGCCACCCAGGCGTCCCTGGAATTAGATTGTGAGTGAGATTTTTATCTCTCTACCCCTCTTCCAACTGTGTAGACACTGGCTCACCCTTGATTGATGTGGAGAAGTTTCAGACCTGTCTATATCACTCAGGAGCCTGGCAGGAACCAGGTAAACATGCAGACTGAATAACTGAGGGGAATTGCATTATGTACATTCAGTTATGAAATGAATAAGGTCCGAGGATCTAATGTATAACCGGTGCATAACTGAAATGTTGAAATGTGCTAGGAGAGTAGAACATAAATGGCCTCACCAAAAAAAAAAAAAGAGAGAGAGAGAGAGAGAGAGAGAGAATGAGAGAGAGAGGTAAATATGTGATAAGTATGTTCGTTAACTTGATGGGGGAAATCTCTTCACATGTATACGTCTATCAAATCATCACATTGTATGCTTTAATTATTTACAGTTTTATTTGTCAATTATACCTCAATAAAGGTGGAAAAAATAAATGATTTACAAAGCCGTGGGTGGGTCCACCCCACATGCCCTTAGCATCATCTCTGCATGGAGCTTTACTGCTAATCTCGTTCACTCTCTGCTGCAGGTGTGTTTTCTGGCCAGGGATGCAAGCTTAGCCAGTGCGTTGAGCAAGCCCAGAGTGCTAGGGCCAATGTCCTGGAAGCAGCCCTCAAACAAAGGCAAAGGGCAGGTTGGCAGATGAACCTCCCAGGTTCCTCACTCCTCAGCTGGGTTAAGTCTGAGAGACCTGTTGCCTCCCAGAGCTCCCCGGAGGACTGGGCTCTAGGTGCCTTGGCCCATAGCCTGCCTCCACAGGCTCACTTTCGGTCTTTCTCTGCACTGCCTTGCCACTGTTTCCTGGGATCTCTTCCTAAATATACTACTTGCACTCGAATCTTTGCCCCAGGCTCTGCTTCTTGGGCACCCTAACCCAGAGCAAAGTTTACAGGGAGCAATAAGGAGTATTGCAGTAGCCTGGGGGTAGTAACAAAAGGAAATCATTGCCTTGAAGATGGGCAGAGGGACCAGGATGGTGAGGACAAGACCACCTGCCAGGATCTGTGGCCTTGGTGGAGAGACACAACTGACCAAGTGACTATACATGAGGGCAGGGGGAGAGAAAGAATAAACATCCTGACTTCTCCCTCCCGGCAATTTCTGATCTCCTGCTGGTGCCCCCTATTGACCAAAGCAGCCAGAAGCCAGAGGTCAAGAGAACTTGCTGGTGTTTCCACAGTGGTCAGGTTGCCTGGCACACAGCAGCGTGGAAGAGGGTAGGGAGTGTGCATTTGGAGGGGCAAACAGATATGCAGCATACAGCCTGATTGTTTGTCTTTGACCTGCAGAATTTCGGTAGTGCAGGATCTGAAAAAGGCTTTTCCAGGTGTCAGGATGGAGTAAACTTTGGTGCAGAGACTGGAAGGAATGGGGTGAGTAGGCACCAGCATTCCTGTTACTTTGTGCAGAATGGTCTACCCCCAAGACTCAGTGGCTTCAAATAACAATTTTACTACATACAATTCTGTAAGTCAAGAGTTTGGGTTGGGGTCAGCTGGGTAATTCTTCTGTTCCACATGGTGTGACTGAAGTCACATATTCAGCTGGCAACCATTCTGGTCTGGCGAGTCCAGCATGGCTTCACGAATATGTTTAGTTTCTTGGTGGGAGGGGCGGAAAAGCCCGGCTCACCAAGACTAGAGTGACTCGGGGTTCCCAGGGAGAATGTTCAAGATGCCCCAGTGGAAACTGCAAGGTTGCTTATGACCTAGGCTTAAAGTCCAGGAATGACATTTCCACTGCGTTGTATCAAACAAGTCCCTCCATGGAGCCCAGATACAACATGAGGAAACTCTTGCAATGGGAGGAATAGCAAAGAACTTGTGGTCACCTTTACTTGCCCAGCCAGTCATCCAGGTTGACTAGTGTTTGGGGCATGTGCCAGGAAGTCAAGGAACAGAGGTTGGAGAGAGACTTGAAAGTCATGACAGGGGCTGGGGAGATAGTAATAAGGCAGAGAGTGAAGGCCCTAGAATTGGATTCAAACTCAAATTCCGTCTCTGCCACTTCCAACACTTGCTTAGCAAACTCTTCCTTTGTCTGAGCCTCAGTGTCCTTATCTGTAAAGATGGGCTGGGAAGGGGTCTAATAGTCTGCAGTTCTGATTGGTCCCAGGTGATATCGATGCCAATGATTCCCAGACCATCCTCTGAGTAGCTGGAGACTACTTTTCCCCCCAAATAAAAGTTTGATTTCGTTTTGCCTCTATTTACATTGTCCACTGATTTTCCAGTGTTCCAGTGTTTTCAGGGGAAAAAGACCAAGCAATCGCTCACCATGTCCCACACGCACCGCTGTGTGACCTAGCTCTCACTTGACTATTTAACTCCATTCCCATTTCCTCATTCTCTTTTCCCCTTACTTGTTAATTAATTTATAATATTATGAAATAAACTAAAACCACCATACTACCCAAGTACTGGAACATTACCAATAACTGGAATGTAAATGTAAGCTCCTCTCCTCCCCCTTCCCCATTCTCCCGAGATAGACCATTCTTCTCAAATATGTGTTTGTCTTTCCCTTTAAAAGTTTTTTGGGGGGCACCTGAGTGGCTCAGTGGTTGAGCATCTGCCTTTGGCCCAGGGCGTGATCCCACCGTCTCTGGATGGAGTCCTGCACCCGGCTCCCCACAGGGAGTCTGCTTCTCTCTCTCTGCCTTTGTCTCTGCTTCTCTTTCTGTGTCTCTCATGAAGAAATAAATAAAATATTTTTTTAAAAAGTTTTTTCTACCCATGCATGTATCTAAACATGCATATTTTTGGTTTTGCTTTCACTATACATTCTAAAAGTTGCACCATAGTGTATATGTTCTGCAACTTGTTTTTTCATTTAAAATTGTTTCTGGGAAAAAAAAAAATTGTTTCTGAGATCTCGCTTCTCTGCCGTGCAGAAATTCATTCCATTTCCCGGTTGTGTAACATTCTATGGTGTGAGTATTCCAGTTTATTTGCCCATTCCCTGTGGATGAGCACTTGGGGGTGTTTCCAATACTTTTGTTGTTAGGAACAGTGCTGGTGTGAACATCCTCGAAATGTTCCCTGACGGCACACAGGCAGGCTTCTGGAGGGTGAATGCCTAGGAGGGTATTTGCTCTGGCCCCCTCCTCGCCTTTCATTTCCCAGCTCCTGGGGTCTCACGCAGAGCCGTCCTCCTCCCCTGGGCTGCTCTCTTCCACCCCAACCCTTCACCTAGGAAACTCAGAGAACCCTTCCCCGACCTGCAAGCCACGCTGGTCCCCCAACTATACATTCATGTCGAGCGATTCTGTGATGAACGTGTGTCTCGCCCAGTAGAGTGCAAGTCCCACGGAGTCTGGACGCTCACGGTTCCCAGCTTCCAGCGGGGGCCTGGCACGCTGCGGGCGCCCCGGCGGTGGCTTGAAGGCTGCCCGATGGGCCGGGCGGGAGGCCAGGGGCCGGGCGGCTGGAGCCTGAGCCCACAGGTGGCTCCAACCCGGCGTCCCGGGCCTGGCGCTGGCGCGCGGGTCACGGATCCGGGAAACGCACAACTGAGGTCCGCGAGGGAGGGGAGGGGCGAGGCGGGGGCTTCGACGAGGGGGCGGGGCCGGGCGGGGGCGGGGCTTCGGCGAGGGCGGGGGCGGGGCCGGGGCCGAGGCCGGGACCCGGGCGGGGGCCGGGGGCGGGGCCGGGCCCGGCGGGGGCGGGGCGGGGCGGGGCGGCGCGGGCCCTGCCCCGGGCCTCGTTAAGAGGATCGTGGCGCGCCGCGGTCCCCGCAGGTCCTGGGGTGAGCACCGACCGGCGGAGGGAGCCGCGCAGGGGCGCACGCTTGGCACCATGACCCAGACGCCCGCCTTCGACAAGCCCAAAGTGAGAGCGGGCGGGGCTCGGGGTCCGGGGGGGCCGCCGCCTGGTCTGGCTGGAGGCCTTAGGGGCGTCCCCGCCCCGGGAGTGAATCGGGGCCCCTGCAGCCGCTTCCTTCCCTCGGCTCGGGCCCTCGCTGCCTCCTGGCCCTTGAGTGAGAGACAATGAGGCCGGGAGGGTCCCGAATCCCCGGGCGCCCGGCTGGCTTCCGTGTTCTGCCTCTGCCCCTGACTTGGCCTCTCTGAGTCTCAGTTTCACTACCTGTCAAATGGGCCTGGGGCGCCGCCGGCGCTGGGTCGCCGTGTGAGCCCAGGCAGGGGGCTCGACCCCTGGAACCTCGGCCGTAAAATGGGGCCGGGTGTCTACACCCATAGGCACCTCAAGTGTTGCGGAAACACTGTGTTGTATACCCCAACACTGTGATGGTTTTGGGAGCGCCCAGGAGCTCAGGTTTGTGGATGTGCCAGTCGGAAGGACCGTGCCGTAGAGCGGAGGGCGGGCAGCAGGGCGACCCCTCTCCCTGCTAGGGGCTGAGTGGGCCTTAGGCCCTGGGTTCATTTAGGGCCAAGACACAGCCACTGGCCTGGAGGGATAACTCCGTGGTCCCTCCTCCCACCAGCTGTGGCCTCCCGGGAAAGGCTGGATCAGGTTTGGAGCACGGAGGTTCAGTCCACAGGCGGGAGGGGTCCGGGGGTCTGTCAGCAGGGTTTGAGACTGCTGGAGGGTGGTGGTGATGGGAAGGAGTGAGTTGTAATCAGACTCCATTTACCTCTCTGAGAAATAGGTGTGAGTGATGATGGCAGGTATCACAAAAGTGTTGGTGAGAATCCCGTGTGTGTGGGAGTGCTGGAGGAGGGGTGGGCAGCACCGGAGGAGGTAAGGCCTGGCCCCCACCGCTGATACCCTCATCTAGGGTAAATGCTCAGCTACCCCCTTCCAGACGTTGTTTGATGTGAGCGGGGGAGCACTCCTGCTGGACCCCACCTTATGCCTCCTTCACGCCTTGTCTGGATGCCCCATCACTGGTGCTGCTTTCCTTGTGAAGGCTTTTTTTTCTTTTTTCTTTTTAAAATACTTTTGGATTCCCTCGGCCCTTGGCCTGGGGAAACCACTTGCCCTGATCTGAATCCTGAGGCGGTAAACAAAGCCTCTTGACTGGGAAGCCCCTTGAAATTGTCATTTTCCAGATAAGTGGTAGGCAACGCTTCTGTAGAACTGATGTGCACCAAATCTGTCCTTGCAACACTTGTAATAGCCCCCTGAGGAAGAGACTCTTTTACCCTTTTTGGGCCTCACCCAATCTTCTCTGCTTCAAGCTGGCAGGTTATTCTCCCTTTCTGGGCCTCAGTTTCCACACCTGGGAAATGGGCTCCACCTGTTTGGGGAGAGATGTCCAGAGATTAAAAGATGCTTGAGAGGGAAAAGATTCTCCACGATGTAATGAGGTGATTAAATTTTATATTGCAAGGAGGGAACATGCCTGAGCTGGCAGGAGAAGCAAAAAGGAGCGTGTCTCAGCCACTGTGACCGGAGCCAGCTCTCTGCCTTCATGTGGGTTGGAACAGATCATAATGAGTAGTAGTATTAGTAGCTGGAGCTAATTAAGTCGTTATTGCCCTGTGCTGAGCTAATAACAGTCGTTATTACTATTCTGAACGCGTTACTTTCATTAATTCATTTGATTCTAGCAATGACTCTGAGGTAGCGGGTAGCACCCCATTCAACAGATGACTAGAGGAGCAGAGAGATCATTGGTCTGTGGTTACACAGCAAGGAAGCAGCCAGGCTAGGGTAGAGCCCAGGGAGCTAGCATCAAAAATCCCATAGCCAGCTTTCCTAAAATTGCCTTTGCAGAAGCCTTTGGGGTATAGGTGCCTGTGGCCCTGGTGTAGGCCCCTCTGGGACAGGAGCCTCTGCTGGGCTGTTTGACTTCTTCTGGCTACCACTAGGTGAGGCCCAGGACCTGCCAGTTTTAAGAAAGCAGAACAAGGCTTTCTAAACTTTAATGTGTACCCCATCCCCTGAGTGCCTGGTTAACATTCAGACACTGAATTGGGAGGTTTGGGGTGGGACTTGATATGATCCCTTCTAACAGGCTCACAGGCAGTACCAACACTGCTGGACCACGGACTACACTTTGAGTACCAAGGCCCTAGGTGGCTGCCTCCCTGGTTTGATTGTGTTATTCTAACCAATGCTTTCTGAGCACCTGTTGGGCACTCAAGGAGGTGTGGAGGAGGTGGAGGGGTAGGTGGCCCTTATCAGTGTATTTCTACACGAGGCAAGGCTGGAAAATCCCATGGTGCTCAGGAGTTCTTCGTCACGGATCACATGCCTGTTTTTGTAGTAACAGTGGGTACCTGGCACCTTCTGTGATTTACATCACAAATCTCTGGACACTTGGACAAGGTAGATCTCTTCCTCGTCTAACAGACCAGGAAGCTGAGGGGTGAAGTGACTTGCCCAAGGCCACACAAAATGAGCACATCTCAAAGCTGTAGACCAGCAAGTGGACTGGCCCATTTTGGAAGAGCACAGTTTCTAGATTGTCCCTCCCTGATGCAGAGAACTGGGGCTAAATCTCCCACATAATTTTTTAAGTAGGCTCTGTAGCCAGTGTGGGGCTTGAACTTATGACTTTAAAAAGTTGTAAGAGTCACATTCTCTACGGACCAAACCAGCCAGGCGACCCACCCACATCACTTTTTTATTTCTCCTTTTTGAATGTTCACTCCATACCAGGCACTGTTCTCACTGCTTTGTATATATTCATTTAATGCTCACAGTATCGCTTTAAGGTAGATCCTCTTATCCTCAATTCTGTATGAGGGAATGGCTCAGAGAGAGGAATTTTCCAAAGTCACATAGCCAGAAAGCAGAGCTAGACTTGAACCCAGTTCTACCTAAAACTGAAATGGACGCTGTCAGTTGTCTTGGCGATTTGCCATTCCCACTTTGAGGGGAGGGAGTGGACTCAGAGTCACCTGGGGCCTCAGGTAGATTGAGAGTGGGTCCCTGCCTTGGTGCTTGGCGGCCACAAGAGCTCACGTTTCTCTGCAACTCCACTTCCTTCTCTTATAGGATGCATTAAGACCAAGGTCATGGGTTCTTGGGGAAGTTGTGCTGAGTGGCACCTGTGAAGCCCCTGGCTGATGAGCAGCAGGTCCTTAAGTATGCTTTTCTTCCCCTGGGACTGTAGTGGGGGTCCTGGTGCCCTCTGGGAAGCCCCTTTCCCCTGCCTTACCTCTTGACTTCCTGCTTCAAAGCCACCGTAAAGCCCTGATTGGCACTGAAAGCCACCATTGGCACTGATTCGGGCTTCTGGTGTTTTTGGTTACCAGAGCCACCTGTTCTAATTTTTAAAAATATTTTACTTATTTATTTTTAAAAGATTTTATTTCAGAGCATGTAGGCAAGCATGAGCCAGGGAGCGGGGCAGAGGGAGCAGCAGATTCCCCTGGGACTCCATCCCAGGACCCTGAGATCAGGAACCTGAGCTGAAGGCAGATGCTTAACCCACCGAGCCACCTGTTTTTAAAAAGCCCCTCAGCGTGCTTTCCTTATCCATTATAACACACGTGGCACTTGGGAGGGAAGGGAATAAATGAGCTTGGGTTTCAAGGAAGCCTTTTGTTTGACAGAAGCAGCAAGGACCAGAGAGGGGAAATGTGGTCACACTCCTGATGCTACATCAGGCCTTGGGTTGGCCTGGCCTATATGGGAAGGGGCCCTGTGAGGAACTTGTATACCTACCCTGGTTGCCCTAGGAGGGGTGCCCCTCCCAGGCAGGGAAGGATAGCACTGGACCTGGCTTTGGACAGGGGAGAAGAGCAGGCCGGGGGGGCCAGAGTGAGCTTCCAGCCTATATTTGCTCAGCGTTTTGGGGTCAGGCTCGCTCTCACCCCTTAGCTTTCTGAGGCCCCAGAGCAGCAAGGTGAGGGAAGAAACCAGCCCTGGGGTCCTTGTGGCCATGGAGGCAAAACAGTGAGTTTTCCAGTCTGTACCAGAGGAATCAGATTCGTGTCCAGCCTACATAAAACACCAAGCACAAGCCTGGCTCGGGGGTGGGGTGGGGACACCCAATGTTACCTGCTATGGAACATGGTTCTCAATCCTTCTGCTTAGATTTTACCAGCATTGACTCAGCACTGATGGGCAGGATGAAGGGAGCGCATTGTGGCCGTTACAACCTCTGGCTTTGACTCACACAGCTTCCGGCTGTGGTACTTAACTAGTCTGGCCTCAGGCTGGTTCCTTAATCTCTTGTGTCTCTGTCTCCTCACCTATAAAATGAGGAATAACTGTACTGCCATTCCTGGGCTGTTGCCTGCCTTCCCGTCTTTTGAAACCTCTGGGGAGGCTCACCGCAGCAGGTGAGAGCTCGGTCAGGCCCAAAGGCAGCAAGAGGCACCGAGAGAGATCCTCAGCCCCTTCAGCTCTGTACCTGAGCTCTGCAGCAGCTCAGATGGGGCTGAGCTCGGAGGACTTCCTGGTGGAAGTGTGATTGAAAAAAAAAAAAAAAAAAACCTGTCAGCCCAGGGCTGCCCTGTCTCCTGGCTTTACCCCAGAGTCTGCTCAGAGGCCACGGTGGACCCTGACTCCCTGGGCATCACTGCCAAGAGCAGGGCTAAGAAGGGAGAGGGTGGCTGGTTGGCGGGTGGAGGCCACCTGTGGCTCATGCGGGTTCTGGGGGCCAGTCAAGCAACCCGGGCCACTCTGCCCTGTCTGGGTTCTCTTCCAGGCCCAAGGGGGTGGGTCTGTCCCTTCCTTGCCCCCCAGGAGAGGACACTGTACTGCTGACCTAGGACAGGGGAGGAGAAAACAATTACTTGGTTATTTGGTGTGTCCTGAGCACTTTTTGCTGTGCTGGGCACAGTCCTAAGCCCCGAAGACACAGCAGCATGATGCAAGGTCCCCACTTTGAGGGAACTAATAGGGAGACAGCTGTGGTAAGTGAATATAAAAAGTCAGCGGGATGAAAACAAACCCGAATGGTGTGTCTGGGGAGCCTGGGGAGAAGTAGCTTGACTGGGGTGTTTGGGTGTGCCTCGAAGGCACAGAGCCTGCCAGGGATGAGCAGGAGTTCCGTCTGGGAGCGTCTGGCCCAGGAGTCCATGACCCGTGTCCCTGTCCTGGCTCTGCTTCTGACCCGTCGGTGAGTGTACCTCCCTGGGCCGGCTGGCTGGCTGGCATCACCTGAGGGCAGGATTTAACATGTTTTCCTGTGCCCAGCACCTCGTGGGGGCTTTGTAAAGATTTAGTAACTGGGGATGCTTGGATGCTTGCTATTCCTCTCTGGGATTTCCTGCAGTTCGGTCAGAGGCTTGCTGAGTCAGCCCCACGGAGAGCATGTGCACGCGAGGAGGGGCGCGACTCCCTGCCAGAGAGGCCAGGAGGCTGGGCATGGGGTGGGGGGCCTGGGCAGGACCTGGACTTAGACGGGTTCTAACCCAGCTCTGTTGCTATCAGCCTGGGCAGCACAGGGCAGGTGGCTGTGTTCCTCCCAGTTTAGCTTGGCAGGCCTGTTTCTCCTCCTTCCGCAGCACCCTGGCTAATGTGTACCTTGCCTGGGGGTCAAGTTGAACTGAGATAAAGGACCTGATAACAGAAGGCTGCTGCCTTTATTGCTGAATTGCTAATGACAGCCTCTCGAGGCTAGGCCTGTGGGGAAAGCCTAGTAAGAGCTGGGGACTCAGACCTGGGTTCGAATCCATCACTGCCTGTCTGTGTCTTTGGATCCTTCTTGGAGCTTTCTGGTTTCTGTGCTGTAAGATGGTAGTGAAGTTCCTGCCTTACTGGTTGTGAGGATGAAATCAGTTAATATATGTACATGGTCCAGCTCAATGATCAGAGGCCACTGCTGTTCCTTTTCCCTGAATGGGGACAGTAGAGCAGGGTCCCCACCCCAGTCCCTGAGCTTACACCCCAGTATCACCTGGGGTATGCTGACAGACATCTTCATGGGTAGGGGCAGTTTTCCAGAAAGTTCCGTGGGAGGCCTGCCTGAGTAGCTGGGGCTGCCTGGGGAGCTTGGGCTGCCTAAGGGGTGGTTGCTACCTCTGCTTCTTCCCTAAAATGTGTCTGGGCAGCTTCCCAGGAAGCCCTGGGAGGGGTGGGGCATGTAGGGCACATGGGGCAGCAGGCTCTCCTTTCTTTGTCCCCAGGGGTGCTCTTGCCTCCTGCGGCTAGCAATCTAAGACCCTCTTCCCCTGCACTGCTGCACTGGGTAGCCCATGTGCAGGGAGCATGTCCGGAGCTGCGGGCAGATACTCCCCGTGGGTGCTTATCTCTTATGGGACAGGGGAGCCTTGTCTTCTGTCCTGGCTTCCTTTTCCCCTATTTTGCATATGGCAGCCAGAAAGAGCTTTGAAATGGTGCCTCCTGATCCCAAACCCTTCAGTGGACCCCCCTGGACTGTGACCTGCGAGCAGTCCCTGCCTTCCACCCCCTCGCCTTCGGTGGCCTCCTCTCTCCCCCACTAAGCTCCTTCTCCACATCAGGCCACTTTCCCCCCTGGACCTCAATCAGATGTCTGCACTTGCGGTTCCTCTTCCCCGGGGCCCTTCTTGGTCCTCTCTCTTTCCCTTGCCTGGCTGCCCCTCCAGGCTCCTCCCCCATTTGTCCCTTGTCAGAGGGCTCCCTCCTACCTTCTCCTGCACCCCCTCTTCTCCAGCACTCTTGCAACTTGCCCGTCACTCCCACCGCACGGAGAAGCCACTCTTCACCCACATTGACTTCTAGTCCTTTCTCCAGCGCTTTCTTCCCCTTGAGGGGTGAAATTCTGGGAAGAAGAATCTGCACTTTCTCTGTTTCATTACCTCCTTCTTGCCCTATTCCAGCATGGTTTCTGCCCCCCATAGGCTCCCAGAACATTTCCTGTAAGACAGGGGTTCTCAGCCTTGGCTCCGTGTATTGAAAACCAGCAACACCCCCCAACTTCCCCCTTCCCCGCGCAGGCCCGGGGCCTGAGGACTGTGACTTCATGGACCCGGGTGGGCTCAGGCCAAGGCGACTTTCCAGAGCTTCCCAGGGGCTCCTAACAGGCAGCCGGGGCCAAGCACCTCTCTTCTGGGCCCCGGGGCCCTGTGGCCTCAGCCCCAGGGACGTGTTTCTGTTCGCCTAGTGCTTGGCCGCTGGCAGGACCTACTTGTTTCATGTAGCTGCTGTAACAAGTTGTCACACACGCCGGGTCGCTTAGAACATCAGCAGTTTTCTCCCTATTCTGGAGGTCAGAAGTCCAACGTGTGTAGCTTAGAACACCAACAATTTTCTCCTCATTCTGGAGGTCAGAAGTCCGATATCAAGCTCTCCGTAGGGTCACACGCCCTCTGAGAGATCCATTTGTGGCCTCTTCCAGCTTCAAGTGGTTCCAGGCTGCCCTTGGCTTGTGACCATGTGGCTCCCATCTGCCTCAGTGGTCACGTCGCTGCTGCCTCTTACAGGAGTTTCGCTCAAAACTCTCCCTCCCTCGTAAGGAATGGGTAATTGCATTATCCAGATAATCCAGGATAGAGTCCTCAAGACTTTAAACCATCTCTCTCTTTTTTTGCCATGGGGGGTAATACAACTTCTGGGGATTCAGATGTAGACCTGTTTGGGGAGCTGCCATTCTGCTGACCCAATGGGCCACTCCTCCTTACAATCTGATCGCCCCTTGCCTTGGGCACACCACATTCCTGGGTTGCCCCCAGCCTCTCTGGCAGCTCTTCTCTGGGCTCCCCGTCTCCTGTAGAGCCACTGGGTGCTGGCACTTGTGTGAAGGCTTCCGCCTCAGCGCCTCGGTTGACCCGCTCTCTCCGGGTGAGCTCACTCAAGACCTCGGCTTCAGTTGCCCATATTCCTACTTGCATTGCCAGCCTGGGTGTCTGAGCACTCTAGAACTGCCCATCCACTGGCTCTGTCCAGTTACGTTTGGAGGGCTCCCAGCTTCACCTCACTAAGATCAAACTGACCGTGTCTCCCTCCCTGCACCCCTGCCCATTCTTCCCTCATAGCACTTGGGCTTCTTCCTTGACAGCGTCCAGAGTGTGGGAATCACTGCCCACACCCACCCAGGCCTAACCTGAGGTATTATCCTTGGTCCCTCTTTCTGTCCCCCTGCTTTTCCATATCTGTCTTGCACCCTGGTCCAAAGCACCATCATCTCTCATAAATTTGACTGCAGTAGCCTCCAGCTGGTTGTGGTCTGAGTCAGCCTCACCCTCCAGCCGGCTTCAAAGCCTGCCGTGGCTTCTCTGTGCTCTGCTAAAACTGGATTCCTTGTGGTCTGGGCAGGCCTGCAGCCTCTCCAGCTCCGTGACCCCTTCCTTCTCAGAGTCCTGTTTCAGTTCCTCTCCTGTATCTCCTGTTCTCCTACCACATGGCCTTTGCACATTCTGTTCCCTCTGCCTGGAATGCTCTTCCTGCCTTCCTTCTCACCCTGCCTCTGCCTCGTTGGTTCCTCTTCATCTTTTGGATCTTGGTTCAAGCTCCGTTTTTTCCAGGAAGCCACTGTTGGTCCTCTAGCTGGGCAAGGTCTTTTGTTTGTTCTCTTTTGTAGGACTGTTTTTGTCTCTCAAGGAGTGGTCTTGGCTTGTGATTGCACATTTGTCACTGTGACATTTATTTACTGCCTCTTCCCTTGCTGGCCCGTACGCATCCCAGGACTGAGACTCTATCCCTTGAGCTCTCCTTTCCAACTCCTACTACTCAGCAGGGCCTTCACAGTTTGGTGAATGCAGGACCCTTGACTGATGCTGTTTTAGCTTTTGCCCCGTGCTAAGTACTGGGCTGGCACACAACATGAATGAACGTGGTCAAACCTCACAAAGCCCTAGGAGAAAGGCATGTTATCCTTTGAGGGTGCCAAGGTACTGAACCTGAAGTAATTTTCTACAGGTCAGCAATGAGTGAGTGGAGGAGCCGGGATTCCAGATCTAACCACAAAGTATCCTCCCTCTCTGGCCAGATTCTTAGCACGGCCATGTGTGGGTTAAGGATTAAAAAAAAGAAAGAAGGGGATCCCTGGGTGGCTCAGCAGTTTAGCACTGCCTTCAGCCCAGGGCGTGATCCTGGAGTCCTGGGATCAAGTCCCACATCAGGCTTCCTGCATGGAGCCTGCTTCTCCCTCTGCCTGTGTCTCTGCCCCCCCGCCTCTCTTTCATGAATGAATAAATAAAAAAACAAAAAAAACAAACAAACAAACAAAAAAACCATAGGCTCAGAGAGGGGAGGGCCCCTGTCCAGGGTCACACAAGGTTCCTTGGCAGTTCCGTGGGCTGGAAGCTTCAATGTTTTCAAGGCAATGAACTTTTAGCTAGTGGGCATTGAACTTACTTTGTCAGGGAATCCAACTCGCTTGCCTCTGAGCCTGGGCTGAGTGCCCCTGGGTCCTTTGTAGGCTGGGCGACTTCTGGAGAGGTCTGATTACTTGGACCTCCTACTGGGAGGCAAGCTTGGTAGCTCTTTGCCTGCTGGCCTCAGTGGATGGGCCCATTGCTCCATCCCTAGCCAGGACAGCTACTACTTTCTTGTCCAGGTCCCCAAATTCCAGAGAAGACCCCAATTGGGCAGATGTCCCTGGAGTTTTCTAAATCTCCTCCTGGCCCAGGAAAAGTCCCTTTTCCTCTTTCTCCCAGCACCTGTTGTGCTTTACAGCTCCTGGAAGATGCACTGGCTGAGAGGCCAGGCCTGCTTTCTGTAAACCACACATGTCCACCTACATTGTGGGGTTTGGGGGTTTTTGTTTTTGTTTTTTGTTTTTGTGATCCTTACAATTGTTCTTGGACAAAGAGGCAGAAATACCCTGTTGCTTTGCAGCTGAGGAAACAGAGGATCTGAGAGATCAAGCATCTTGGCTGAGATCACACAGCCAGTGAAGGGACAGAGCTGGGAGTCTGTCCGATGGACTGTCTCCAAAGCCCATGTCCTTAATCTCCTGGCTTTGTTTGTGGGGGCTGTGTGTGTGTGTGTGTGTGTATGTGTATGTGATGATCACACAGATGGCCAAGTAACTTGGACCCTTCTGGAGTACTGGAAAGATCTTGCGTTGTCTCCTAGTGATTCCTGGTAACTGTGTTTAAGTAACACCTGCTTTTGAAAATGAACCCTGGGTTTTTGAAAGCCACTGTGGATATTCACGGGTCTGGGAAGTCTGCGGTCGATACTTTTTTGTGAAGGTTGGATTTTGTTCAGTGATTTGGCAGAGAGCAGACTCTGCTCGGGTGGTGGCCGGGGCTCCTACGGCACCCAGGCTGGCCTTGTGTGTTAGAACCCCAGCCTCAGGCTCGAGTTCTGGTTCTGCTGTGTACCAGCTGTGGTTAAGAACCGAGGTATTGGGCTAGGTTCCTGCCTCTGTGGCTTGTGTGTGAACTGGGGCGAGTTACTTAACCTCCCTGAAACTCAACTATGGTTGAACCTCTGTGGTCTTAACCGTGAGAGAGCAGGAGAGGGCCATTAAACCCACCCCACAGATGAGGATGGAATAAGATGATGTGTGTTTGGGGAGCGGATGTGGTTAAGTGTCCAGTCAGTGGGGCTAATGGTTATCATGGTCATTGTGAACACGAACCCTCTGGAAGGTCCTGCAGACATTGATGGCTGTTTGTTCTCTACCCAACCCCCCATTTCCTCTCCCTGCCCTCTTGCAGGTGGAGCTGCATGTCCACCTCGATGGGGCCATCAAGCCTGAAACAATCTTATACTTCAGCCGGTAAGTCCACAGATAAGAGACCTTCCTCCCGTTTGGGGACATTTGGGGGTCCACAGTTCAACCCAGAGGTCTTCAGAGAATTCCAGGGTGTTTGTTCCTTCCAGTATCCTCATGGAATGAAGCCAGCCCCCCGGCCAGAAGAAGGTGGTCTGTGGGGAAATAGTGGCCCCTCAGCTCTGAGCTGGAGATCCACAGCCCACGTCCTCTGCTTTCTATGCTTCCGACTCATGTCCTCCTGCTGCTGAGTGAGCCAGGAGGAGCTTACCCCCCTTATATGCAGGTGTCTCTGCATGCATACATGCTCACAGCACACACATGCACACGCACATACAAGAGGAGGCAGTCCTCAGGGCTGCACCCATCGCTGTGTTTTGACTCCGCAGAGAGCCTAGGCAGAGGCGGTGCCCCTACATGGGATTCCAGGACTATTTGCTGCGCATCTCCTGGTGCTGGGCTGCTGGGCTGAGCCCTCTCCTTGACTCAGCAAATTTAATACCTCCCCAGAGAAGAGCATTGCGATGCCCATCCCACTGAGGACAGCTGGGGGCTCAAAAAAAAGTGAAGGCAGTTGCTTGAGGCCACATGACCATAAACAGCAGAGTCTAGAGCTGACCCAGAGCCATCGGGATCTCCAAGGCCTTCCCTGTGTTGCATGCCAATAGCCCACTGGGGGAGGTAGACAGGCAGCGCCCCCTCTGGGGGCCGGTCTTCGTCTTCCACAGGACAGTGTGCCTTCCGCTTGGCTTGCATGCATGCGAGGGGGTTGTAGGGCCCCCGGTGCCCCCCAGTGAGGGACACCGGCCCCTCCCTCCCCACCCCAGAGCTCATGGCGGCCCCTTGCTCAGGTGGCTTAAGAGGTCAGCGGGTCTAGATATTCAAATACGGGCGCACTGTCTCCTGGCTGCCACCTTGGCTGTAGCTTGAGGGCAAAAACAGGGCCTCCCCCCAGAGCTGACCTAGGAGATGGGGCCCCTTCTGCCCCCACAGACTATGCTCCTCATGTGTTTGCTGGACACTCACTTGGAGCTGGAAGGACTCCACCTCTCACATCACCTGGAGCAGTTGAGCTCCAGACCCGAATGTGAGCACCCTGCTCCCTAAGCCAGAGTCCCCTGGGTTCTCCAGACACTGCGACTCTGCAGAACTGGTGAGGCTGGGCAGTCTGTCCTCAGTCCTCAGGAGCATCTCTCCCAACCCCGAGTCTGAGTTCTGACAAGAACACTGTCCTCCACTTTGTCCTGCTTCTGCAGACCTCACTCTCCTTGGGAAGTTGCTACTGATTTAATTCTCCAATCTCTCCTAAGTCATCTGTTAGCATTTACTGTGTGCCTTGTGCCACAAGGCGCTGCACTGGGGCTGCCGCACTGACCCCTCAAGACAACTTGCAAGGGGGTACTATTGTCGCCTCTGTTTTATGGAGGAGGGGACTTAACTCTTGCTTTTTTTTTTTTTTTTTTTTTTTAAGATTTTATTTATTCGTTAGAGGCAGAGAGACAGAGAGGCAGAGGGAGAAGCAAGCTTCCTGCAGAGCCGGGAGCCCAATGCAGGACTCCATCCCAGGACCCTGAGATCAGGACCTGAGCCAAAAACAGATGGTCAGCCGCTTAGCCACCCAGGCGCCAGGAAGGGACTTATCTCCTAAGCATGGGTGTGAGCCCGAGTCCACACCCCTGCCCATTACTACTGCCAGCTAGAGGCTTAGCTGAAGCAGTTTGGAGAACACTTAGCTCAGGGCTAGGCACAGTGTCCATAAGGGCACTTAATAATGCTATTAATTATAAGCTATGGCTCTGGCAAAGTGGGGTGAAGCTTGCTTGGCTTATCTCTGCCTGTCCTTTGCCTGTGCTGAGTGCCAGCGACTGTCTCAGAGTCCCAAATGAGGCTGTTGGGGCGGGTTATCAGCACCATGATGGCATCTCATCTTGGGTACTCATTAAGGGGTCAGAGAGCACTTATTAGTGGAGGAAGAAGGCCGGAGTCCGGGAGAGGGTGGAGAGAGGAGGGAGGGAAATCACCCCTGTGGGGAGGCTGGTCCATTTTCTGTTTCCCACATGACCTTGGCACCTCCGGAGCCCTGGACGGGCCTCAGGGCAGGGGTATTACGAATGCCAGGTAGAGTTTGAGCCCAAAGTCAGTGGGCAGGGGACCAGGGAGTTGGTCAGACTCAGCTATGGATGCCCTAACCATACTGGAGGACTTCCTGGTGGAGATGGGCTGAGAGAAGGAAGGAAGACCCTCTCCCCGTCGGCCAAATCCAGTCACCCCTCTTCTGCCTCTGTGATTTGGGCCTCTGTTGCCTGTGTTCTTACCTACTCACTTCTTCTGTCTGCTCCTAGGATTCAGTCCTCTCGGGGCTTCTGCGCCTCTCTCGATCTCCTTCAGGAGCCTGTCAACTCTTTGGCCACAGAACATTCTAGATTTGGCACTCGTTCCCTTCACCACTCTGGCCTGAGCCACCAGCATCCTTCACCTGGACTATGGCAGTGGCTTCCTGATTGGCCTCCCCCCATCTCCTGTCCCCACAGTACTGTAGTCAAAACCTAGTCTGACTGGTCCCTCCCCTGCTCAAACTCTCCCCACGCTCCTAGCTTGCTCCGTGCCAAAGCCAAAGTCCATCCATGCCCCTTAAAGACGTGCAAAGGCTGTGTTGCCTCTCTGCCCCCTTCTCCTTAGTCTGCACTGGAGGTTTCTCAATCCTGCCAGACCTAGTAAACAGAGAAGGTGAGTCAGTCTCTCAAGGTCACACAGCCTTTGAGAAACGCAGCTGGGGGGGGCGGATCCCTGGGTGGCTCAGTGGTTTAGCACCTGCCTTCAGCCCAGGGCATGATCCTGGAGACCCGGGATCGAGTCCCGCATCAGGCTCCCTGCATGGAGCCTGCTTCTCTCTCTGCCTGTGTTTCTGCCTCTCTCTCTCTTTCTCTCTACGTCTATCATGAATAAATAAATAAATAAATAAATCTTATAAAAAAAAAAAAAAAAGAAATGCAGCTGGGATTCGAAATCAGTCCAATACTCTGTTTTCTTTTTAGATCATACACATCTTGCGCCTTTTCAAAACCAGTCCGTCAGGCTTTGGAGTTGGCGGCCTTACCCTGGGCATGTAAACCACCTCATTTCTTCTTCTCTGGATGCTCCAAAGAAAGCACTATCTGTGCTACTGACGAGGACGTGAAGGTCCTCGGGTGGGACGGCTCCTGGGCGTCCATACACGCAGGAGGGAGATGGACCTCGAGCTCCCGAACCCGGGTTCTCTGCGGCGGGCTCCCTGTAGGCACATCAGCCACCGCGGCAAGAGGAGGACTGGCCAGGGCCTGGCTGACCGGGGGCGTAGGGAGCATCCGAGAAGCAAGCGCTGTCCCAGCTCTGCTGCCCCGTGGCTGGGGTGGCAGGGGGCCCTAGGGAAAACTCCTTGCCTCAACTGTGGGTCCCAGACAAGAGCTTTACAGCTCCGTCTGAGCGGCTTCCGGAGGCCCAGGCCTGCGTGAGATCCAGAAGAGCATCTGCTTGTTTTGGGCCGGGACCCCTACAGCAGCTCTTGGATCTGTTACCCAGAAGCTTCTGGCAGCCAGAAGCTCTTGAAGTAAATCTCTTCACGCCGCTCCCTGCTTGAAATCCTTCAGTGGCTTCCTGGTGCTATGGGGGATAAATCCCCACCTGCCCTCTGGCTCATCACCTACCACTGACCCCCCGGGAACTCCGGCTGCCCTGCCCTCTCCTCCTCTCTTGGCTTCTGCCTGGAGCCTCCTCTGTTCCCTCCTCTCTCTTATTTCTGCTCTACATATCCGCTCCTCGGCCCAGCCTTCCCAGACCGCTCTGGGTGGCGAAAGATCTCTGGGCGGCTGTCGAGGAGAGAGGCTGGAGAAGGTGGGACCAGTGGGACAGACATTTGGGAAGTAGAATAAGTGGGACTTGGCGACTGGCTGGTGGTGGGCGAGGCCGTTGGAGCTGGGGGTTTCAGTGTGTGTGTGTGTGTGGGGGGGGAGGCCCTTCCATGGGTTGGGGAGCTGGGGGGGATGGTGGGGCTAGATTTGGAAACATGGGGGCAGAGGGGAGAAGTGGCAGGAGGTGGGGGGGGTCGGGGTCTGTCTTGGTCACTGCCCTCTCCAGTAGCCAGCACATCGTGGGTCCTCATGCGGTGGTGTGTAGCGGTAGAGGCCTCTGGATTTTGGGCTGAAAACCACGAAAGGGGAGGAGTTCCTTGGGCAGGGGTGTAAGGGGGAGAGTCTGAAAGAATGGCCAGGAAGAAGAGCCCCGCCAGCAGCGGTGGTGGAGGTCGCTGGCGGGGGACCTCCAGGAGGCTGGCACGCAGCAGGTGCAGCAGGCCCACCCCCTGTGGCCCCTGCGGGGACGATGAGGGCACCAGAGCCCTCGTCTGCTTCTACCGCCAGCTCCCGAAAGCTCTCCAGAGCACAGCCCTTGCCAGAGAGGCTCTGCGGGGGCGGGGGGGGGGGTGGCCTCCTGAGGGCCGTGGGGCGGGCTGCCCAGCAACTGGACGCTCAGGGGGCACGGAGCGCGAGGACCGCCCTGGGGTGCCATCTCCCCCCAGCCGTGTCCTGCAGGCTGAGGGCCCTCCTAGGGACTTGGGCCACCAGAAGGGGAGGAGGGCCTGTGTCGGGGGCTTGGGGACAGGCATTTATGGAGGGAAACATTTTAGTGTTTGGGCCACTGAAGTCATTAAAGACTTAAACACACTAGTCAAACTTCCATCTCCCTGGCGACCCCTCCCTTCCATCTTCTGTTCTTGCTTTGTAGAAAACCAGATGTTGGAACCTGATTTAATCGCCCAATTTCCTTAATCATTTGCTATTTTTTTTATCTTCTTTTGTTCTACTTGCTGGAGGACTAGATTGTCCGTTCATTTTATTACATCCTGATGAAGGCACCGTATTCTTTTAGGTTTCGATTTCTTCGTCTCGGGGACCCCCTTTCTGAAAGGGGTGTTCTACTTCAGGGATGTAACCTGTTCTCCGGTCCGTGAGGCGCCCCGCGGTAGGGGTTTCGGGTTTTCTTCTGTTCCCGGCGTGGTTTCCTGAGAGTTCTTTCTGGGGGAAGCCTTTCTTGCCTGTCTGGTGTTCCTCGCCTGCCCCTTTTACCTTCAAAGTGGGAAGCCCGAGGCCCTGGGTGACCTGCGGGTGGTGGCAGAGGAGGCAGGCCGGGTGTCGCCCCTGTTGCCCCGGCTGCGAGGAGGCTCCGGGCCAGGGGGGCCGGCCTGGGGGGCAGCAGAAGCCCCGAGGTGATGGCCGGGGAGCACCCTCCCAGGAGCCCGCGCCCACCCTCTCCCTCCCTGATGTGCTGGCCGGAGGGCGGAGGAGGGAAGTCTGGTGCCTGCCCCTGCCCCGGGCATTGTGCTGCAGTAACTGCCCTGGTAACCCCTGACCTGGCCGACCAGCTGGCCCTGCCCGCTGCTGGAAACTGTGGGCTTCCCTGGCAGCTTCCCTGTTCCCAGGAGCAGGGGTGTGCGTGTGCACGCGTGCGTACATCGCAGACTTTAACCACAGTTACCCCCCCTCCTCAACAGTCCCTGGCTGGTCACGGCCTTGGGGACAGGAGATGCTGGAAGGTTTCCAGTCTGGGGTCTCTATGCCCCAGGCCTCCGTCTTCCTGTCTGTTCAATGGGAGGAGCTGGATGAAGCGATCCCGGGTGTCCTGCTCTGGTCCCGGTGAGGAGTTAGTCGGATCCCGTCCTCAGCTGCCCTCACTGCTTTGTTCGCAGGAAGAGGGGGATTGCCCTCCCTGCTGAGACCGTAGAGGAGCTGCAGGACATCATCTGCATGGACAAGCCGCTCAGCTTCCCCGGCTTCCTGGCCAAGTTTAACTACTACATGCCCGCCATCGCGTGAGTCAACCTCCGACCCCCGACCCCTGGCCCCAGACCCTGTGCCGGCGACCTGTGCCTGCACCTCCCCCTGTGGGGTGGGAGAAGGTGCTCTGAGACCCCAGCTCTGCTGCTCATCCTCGTGTATACGTGTGCTGACTCTTCCCATACCTTTTGGGTCTTCATTTTCTCCTTCTGGAAAGTGGGTATAACGTCTTGAAATTTCTTCAACTTCTACAGGAAAGCGACAGAGTATGAGGTCAAGAGCCCACATCCTAGTGCCCAATTCTTTCAGGAAATAACTGTCACGTTGGGAAAACTTAGCTTCTCTGCGACTCTGTTCCCTCATCTAGACAATGGGGCTTGTGATCCTATCTACCTCCTGGGGCTGGAGCTTGGCCTGGACACAGCTCTGTCCTCCACAGGCTCCCTCTTTATTGATAGCCAGGCCCAGGTGTTTCTATATTACCTTCTGTTCCTTCTTTTTCTTTTTTTTTTTTTTTTTTTTTTTAATTTTTATTTACTTATGACAGTCACAGAGAGAGAGAGAGAGGCAGAGACACAGGCAGAGGGAGAAGCGGGCTCCATGCACCGGGAGCCGGATGTGGGATTCGATCCCGGGTCTCCAGGATCGCGCCCTGGGCCAAAGGCAGGCGCCAAACCGCTGCGCTACCCAGGGATCCCTGTTCCTTCTTTTTCTTGTAACAATATCTCAGATCTAGAATACGTGTGCAGCTCACACAACTATACTTTGTAGTTGTCAACAGTCCTGTTATGGGACATGCTCCCCATTTGCAGAGAGGATATGCAAGCTCAGGGGATTGTAGGAGCGTGCCCAGGACCACACAGCTGCAAGGGGTGAAGCCCACATCCCGCCCTGAGGCCACCTTGGGCTTCCTGGCGCTGTCCCTCCCAGGCAATGTTCCCCAGGCCAGGTGGGGCAGGCCTCTGCAGTCTGTGCTGCCAGAGCTTGGGAGGAGAAGAGGCAAATGGGCTGGAGGCAGTTAGGGAAAGCTGCCTGGAGGAGGAAGCGTGGCCCAGACTTTGGGATGGAGAAGGTATGATGTCGTCCAGAGGGCTAGACCTAAGAAAAGTTTGGAGCACATTCCAAGTATGGGTTGTTGGGAGACCAGTGAAGGAGGTCTGTGAGGCGGATGGAGGCCCTTGAGTAGATAAATAGATGGGCAGGCGTGAGGAATTCTGAGGAAGAAAGATGTGTGCCAAGGCTGCTTGCTGGAAGCTTGTGGACTCAGCCTGGGAAACACCGACTGGCCCCATCCTGGTCCTGGTCAGTAGATGCACCGAGGCGTGTGCCTTCTGGAGGCACCTGTCATATCTCCCCCGGCACCCTCACACCAGAACATACGGATGGGTGGAGCTCCTGAGCAGGCCCAGACACCTCTCCCACATCACCCCCAAGGCAGCTCCTGTCCTCGGCCACAAAACAGAATATGCCTAGCTCCCTGAAGGCCCAAGATGACCAGGCTGTTTGGCACCATCTCCTTCCAAGTTGCTTCGCCTCTGGGGCTGGGGCCCACAAAACTAATGTCCCCACCACTTGTCACCATCCACAGGTGTTAGATGAGAACCTTCATCTTCTGCCCTTACACTTCTCACTTGTCTCCCAGCACGCAGGCCTCCTGTGGCACCTGGGGCAACAAGCACGTTCCCAACCTCAGGTCCTCTGTGCATGCTGTTCCCTCTGCCTGGAATGTTGTTCCCCATAGATGCCCTGTGGCTAGCTTCCTCGCCTCCTCCTCAGGGCTGCTCAAGTTTTTTCAGTGAGGCCCTCCCTGGCTGTACTGCTGAAAACCGTAGTCCCCTCCCGTTTTATGTGTATCCTTAGACCATTTCACCAACTACCTACTATAGATGGTATGTTTTACTCACTTACCTGGCTCTCCTACTAAACTGTAGGCTCCGTGAGGACAGGGATTTTGTCTTCCTTGTTTGCTGTATCCCCAGTGCTGGTCATAGTGTGGAATGAATGTGTTCCAACAGCCATCGGGGAGATAGGGCACCCTCCTCCTGGGTGGCCAGCTCCCCTGCAGCAGGTCCGAGGTCCTAGATCCAGGCCCTGCCCCTGCCCACTGGGAAAGGTAGTGGCTGCCCATCCTCATCCTCAAAAGCATGGTACTTTCTCCCCACTCCTCCCCCTCCAGTAGCTTTTGTTTTCTTTCTTTTTAAAAGCATGGTACTTGCAATGACCCTTTTCCCAGGGTGGCCAATTTCTGGTGCATTCTGGTGACCATTCTGTG
This sequence comes from Vulpes lagopus, assembly GCF_018345385.1. Lineage (NCBI taxonomy): Eukaryota > Metazoa > Chordata > Mammalia > Carnivora > Canidae > Vulpes > Vulpes lagopus. The sequence goes on from NC_054841.1 coordinate 15,700,438, forward strand.
TTCACTCTTCATGGTGGAAACTTCCAGCTAGGTATAGTTCACTGTCACTTGATCACCACTTAGAGCAGCCCTGGCAGGTGAATGTGTGCCTTGCGTCTAGAGCCAACACTCAACAACTAAAATACTTCAAGTATCTGTCTGTTCTATTCCAAGCCCTGGCCTAGGTGAGTTTTATGAAGTTTAACATATTTGTCCTCACAGTCACATATGACGGTAAATGTCAGGGTGACTAACCAGAGTCATGCAACAGGTAAGTGTGGGAATCAGGATTCACAAGTCGCTGGTTTCTCCACCACCCCAGGTACTCTCTGGATTTGTCCATCTGTGTCCTTTCCTCTCTCTCTCTTTTAATTTTATTGGGGTAGAATTAGTGGGAACACTTGAGATCTCCCCTCCTAGCAAATCTCAAGTATATGTTACAGTATGGTGAACTGTGTTCACCGTGCTGAACATTAGATCTCCAGAACTTACCTCATCTTGTAGAACTGACACTTTGTGCCTTTTGACCAACATCTCCCATTCCCCCCTTCCCTGTTCAACATGCTCCTGACAACTACTGTTCTACTCTCTGCTTTTATGAGTTGGGCTGTTTTAGATTCCACATGCAAGTGAGATCATGTATTTGTTTTTCTGTGTCTGGCTTATTTCACTTAGCATAGTGTCATCCAGGTTCATCTATGTTGCACATGCCTGAATTGCCTTAAGGCGGAACGATATTTACTGTGTGTGTGTGTGTGTGTGTGTGTGTGTGTGTGTGTAGCACATTTTCTTTATCCATTCATCTGTCGATGGACCTTTAGGTTGTAACCATGTCTTGGCAATTGTAAATAATGCCGCAGTGAACATCATGGTGCAGGTATCTCTTTGAGATGCTGACTTCGTTTCCTTTGGATAAAGGTCTGGAAATAGGATGGCTGGATCCTCAGGTAACTTTTTAAAAGTTTTCTTGAGCCACCACCACTGTCATCTAGAGTGGCTGCCCACATTTGCATTCCCGCCAACAGCGCACGAGGGGCCCCCTTTCTCTGCATCCTCACCCACACTTGTTGATAGCAGCCACCCTGACAGGTGTGAGGTGATCTGTCCCTGTGGTTCCGATTTTCATTTCCCTGATGAGTAGTGATGTTGAGCATCTTTACATAAAACTGTTAGCCGTTTGCATGCCTTTTGAGAAATGTTGATTCTGGTCCTTTGCCCATTTGAAAAATTAGATTATTTGGTATTTTTGCTATTGAGCAGGAGAAGTTCCTTGTAGCTTTGATGTTAGCCCCTCATCAGGGAGGATTTGCAGATATTTTCTCCCCACTCAGTAGGTTGCCTTTTCACCCTATTGAAGGTCCCCCTTGTCGTATGCTTTTGTGTTTGATGCAATCCCACTTATCTTTTTGTGTGTGTGTTGCCTGTGTGTGTTCTTTGATTTCTCTCCCCTGCTGACCTACACCCATCACTCAACAAACATCTAAGTGGCCGCTGCATCCTAGGCTCTGTCCTGGGCTGAGGGGTCCTAGCCATGACCAGACCATGACAGGACCCTTGTCTCACAGAAACTACATTCTAGCAGGGGGGATACAAAATAACTGACAAGCCATGCGGTAAGAACGTCAAGTCGGGGTAAGTGCCCTGGCGGTGAAGCCTCGGGGAACAGGTAGGCCATGGCAGAGGAGTCCTTTCAAGGCAAGGTGGTCCGAAGGGCTCTCTGAGGAGGCCAGGTGAGCTGGACCTAAATGGAGAGAAGGAGCCTAGGATGACCCAGAGAGGAAGAGCCGTGCAGGCTGGAGCTGCAAACACAAAGGCCCTGACATGGGAAGGAGCTTGGATTGTTCCTTGAACAGAAAGAAGGCTCTGGTGGCCTCATGGAATGAGTCAGAAGGAAGGTTAGGGGAGAGTGACAGGGGCCACGGAACTGAGATGTCACTCTGTGAGGTAGGAAGCCACTAGGGTTCAGAGCGCAGGAGCACTGTGGTTTGATTCACATTTTAAAAAGACTGCTGTACTGCTGTGTGGAAAACAGAGTTGCAGGGGCAAGCATGGCCCGGGAGGTCCGTGTAGGCGGCGGTTGGAGTGGAGGGGGCAAGAATTGGCATGTAGTTTGGAGGTAGAGCCGACAGGACCTGCCATGTTTCTAGGATCTTCTCCAGCAGATACCTGGAACTTGGGGCTGGGGGGCCAGAAGTGGGTTTGATCTGCCAAGGGTTGGGGCAGCCTTGTTGCTCCCGGAGCTCCCAAGGGACTCGGGGAAGCTTGTCCCCAACCCGTCTTCCCTTCCCAGGGGCTCCCGGGAGGCCATCAAAAGGATCGCCTACGAGTTCGTCGAGATGAAGGCCAAGGAGGGCGTGGTGTACGTGGAGGTGCGCTACAGCCCGCACCTGCTGGCCAACTGTAAAGTGGAGCCGATCCCCTGGAACCAGCCTGAGTGCGTGCTGCCTGGAGGGGGCCGTTCCAGGGCTGTGGTGGGGTGGCCTGACCCGAGACCCCCTGGGCGGACTTTTGGGAGCCTCTGACCTAATCTTGCTCCCTGGTCCTGACTGTGGCCTCAGAAAGATGGGTTTAATTCCGTCACAAGAGACCTGGTTCTCAGCCCTCAGCTGGGCTTATTTTTTTTTTTTTTTTTTTTAGTTTTTTTACCTTTGGAAAACATGTGTGGCAATGTCTTACCTGCCCCCCTTGTCCTGGACACGAGCCCACAGTTTAGGGGTCCCCTTGTCCAGGGACTTCTGTGTGTCCCGTTCTAACCCTGTAGCTGAGGGGAGGGCAGCCCATTCCCGCCCTCTGCCTGGCCCGCAGAGATCTCGCAGTGGTGTCACTCGGCCCCCTGCCCCCTTGCCGCTAGGACTCTGATAGCGGTGGATGAGCCGGAAGCAGGCCAGGCGGGCTTAGCAGTGCCCTCCATCCGAGGGCCAGGGCTGTGTCTGGCCTCCCCAGCTGGAAGGGGGTGTGCTGGGACCTGGGACCATGTCTTTTCTCAGAGGCAGTGGGTTGGTAGGGGGTGGAGCTGCTTCTGGAAGCATCTTCTTTCTCTGCCCCTCCCCAAAGCCCACGTCCCAGGCCCAGGGCTGTCCTTCAGCCCTTCCTTTATCCCTGGCCCATTCCCTACTCCTCTCCCTACACAGAGGGGACCTCACCCCGGACGAGGTGGTGGCCCTGGTGAGCCAGAGCCTGCAGGAGGGAGAACAGGACTTCAAGGTGAAAGTGAGGTCCATCCTGTGCTGCCTGCGCCACCAGCCCAGTGAGTACACCTTCAGCCCTGCCCCAGGCTGCCCTCTGACACTGGCCCCGGCCTCCCGGTCTGGCACCGGAGCCACATCTGGTCTCCCCATGCCCCCAACCCCATGGTCTTTGTGGAGCCCACCAGCAGGCTTGGGGCTTCCGGAAGTCTTTGGAGCTTCCCCTGGGCAAGCTCAGAACTCCTGGCGACAGAGAGACCCTTCTACCCGGGGAGACCAGGCCTGACAGCCGTGTGACCTGCATGCAGGAAGCATAAAAACAAAGGAAACTGAACAGTAGAAAAACCCCCATCTAAGCCACGTTCTGATGAGCCCGTCTTCCCTTGAGACCCTGTGGGCCAGGCCTCCTCCTGTCTCGGCCACGGGCCTCTGAGTAGCCTGATATCCGGGGCTTCTAAGGAGTCTCGCCTGTGGCTGACACTGATCAGATGTCCAGGGCCCCAGCTTCCAAGGTGTGACTGGACAAGGCCCCTCCCCTCTTCAGACCCCAGATACACGTCGCAGGCAGTGATGGCACTTGTTCCCTGCTCTGGGGGGCAGTGCGAGCCACAGGGTTCACGCCACCTCGGGGCCTACCTGGGTGACTTTGGGTCTCTCCTCCGATCCTGGCCGCAGCCTGTGTGAGGCGGGCCTGCCATTGCTGGGTGGGGGAGCTGAGGCTGAGGGAGGTGCGGCCTCTGGTTCCAAAGCCTATGACCGTCCGTTCTTAAACACTTCGTGATGACTTGATTGGTTAAGAGGACAGAGTACATTAGCAATACGTTCAGTAACTGTAGCGTGAGTTCTACTGGGGGCTTAAATGTGAAACGGCAGGGGGCCTCTGTCTCCTCCCTGCCAAGTGGGGTTATGCCCCGCTTGAGGGCTGCTGTGGGATCAAGTGAGGAAACTCTGAGGCCCCGATGGAACAGTTTGCTGAAGGCCATGTGCTTAGGCCACGGCCATTAGGATGTGAAGACATCTGGGCCCCTCGCCTTGCACTGGCCTCAGGTCAGGGGACAGTGAGCAGGGGAGGTTGGGGGGCTTCTCTCCTCAGAGCTGCCAACAGAGGCCGGTGGGCGTCTTGCCCACAGACTGGTCCCTGGAGGTGGTGGAGCTGTGTCAGAAGTACCAGCAGACTGTGGTGGCCATCGACCTGGCAGGAGACGAGACCATTAAAGGGAGCAGTCTCTTCCCGGGACACGTGAAGGCCTATGAGGTAGGTCCAGTGTGGAGGAGGCAGGAGGGGCTGCCCCTGCGTGAGCCACAGGAGCGCCTTTCCACCCTGGAGGGAGAGCCCCGGGGAGAGGGAGGCCGCCTCCATTCTCAAGTGCAACATAGTTGAGTCCTGGCGGTGCTGAAAATTGGAGATTTGGTATACACAGGAGATCCCCCTTGGTGGTGGGAGTTCTGAGCCCGTTTCTGCCTGTAACTTGCTGTGTGACCTTGGGGAGACTATCCCTTCTCTGGGCTTCTCTTTCATCTATTGGGATGACGGAATCGGAGCAGACATCTCAAAGCCTCACAATGTGCTTCCTGTGGCCAAAGCACAGGCTTTAGAATGGGGCTCTGGAGTCTCAGAGCTTGACTCCCCTCTTCCCAGCTGTTTGTCTTCTTACTTTCCTGGGCCTGTTTCTCCTCTTGTGAAATGGGTATTAGAATATTTGTGGATATTAGGTAACACATGCAAGCCCTTTCATATGATGATTGACCCATAAAACTAAAAAATTGGTAGCTACCACTTGCATTAGGATGACACAAACAAAAACCTCACTTCCCCATCTTGAAGCAGGCCAGCTGACTGGGCATGGTTCAAGCCTGCCAAAGCTTAGACCCAAAGTGTGGTGAAGGCCGGGCCTGTTGGGGGGGCCCCCCAGGCCGCCTGTGACCAGCTCTTGCCCTTCCAGGAGGCTGTGAGGAGAGGCATCCACCGCACTGTGCACGCAGGGGAGGTGGGCTCAGCGGAGGTGGTCAAAGAGGTGAGGTTGCTGGGCTGGCCTGGGGCCCCTCCCCACTTCGTCCCCACCTCGTACTGGGCTCTACTCCACTTCTCTGCAGGCTGTGGACACGCTCAAGACGGAGAGGCTGGGCCATGGCTACCGCACGCTGGAGGACGAGGCCCTTTATGCCAGGCTGCGGCAGGAAAACATGCACTTCGAGGTGAGTGGCCAGGGAGCAGGAGGAAGAGAGTAGAGAGCCCAGAGGGCCCCGGGAGCTGAAGAAGCGGGGCCAGCGTGGTAGGAATGGGCAGGGGGCGTTAGAGCAGCCAGGTGGTGGAGATGCCAGGAGGGGGTTCACAGGACTCAGCAGCTGGGAGGCCAGTGTGGCTGCAGCAAGAACAATGTCAGAGTAGGTGGCTCCGGCCTGGGGCACAGAGGGGCGGGGGTACCCGTGCCAGCCACCCACCTGCTCTTCCAGATCTGCCCCTGGTCCAGCTACCTCACAGGCGCCTGGAAGTCGGACACGGAGCACGCGGTGGTTCGGTGAGGCCCAGTCCCTGGGGCCCGTTCAGTTCTGTACCAGCAAAGCCAAGGGCAGGAGGGAAGTACAGGGACTGGCACTGGCCTGGGCGGGGCCTCTTGCTAGGAAATCTCTTCAAGTCCTTGGGAAGCAGGTGCCGTTGTCCTCCACTTACAAACAAGGAGGCCAAAGCTTGATGTGTTGTGACATGAGGTAGCCCAGCTCCTAAATGGCAGGACTGGGGGCCTCTCACTCGTGCACTCTTTGGTCAGAAGGGGGGGCTTCCACGCTTCTAGATTCCGTCTCCTGGGCATCTGGAAGAGGAGTCTCTCTAGTTCATGTGGTCCCTTCTCCTGGCACCTCTGGGTGCTCCACTCTGCTCCTGATCCACCATCAAACTAGAGGCCTTGGTCCTTCTTCCAGCTGTTTTGTGACTGAGCCCTGGGAGTGGCCTCAGCCTCAGGAGGGCAAAGCCACCCTTCCCTGACACAGGATAAGGAACAAGGGCTCTGGTGTTGTAATTACGGGGTTCCTGAGGTCAGCTTCGGGAGGGGAAGTGTGTAGTACCTGCAGAGCCCGGCACATGAGGATACAGCCTGTGGGCTGGAGAAAGATTCACAAATCAGCTACACAGATATGGTGGTTGGAGAAGTGACAGCCTCAGGAGATGGTGGATGGAGCGAGGCGGCCTAGGAGAGAACCCAGGACAGTGACACTGAAGGGGACAGACAGAAGATACTGGCCTGAGAAATCCAGAGAAAGGGTTTTAAGAATAGCTGACAGTATAAAATCCTGGGACACAAGTCGAGTAAGAGCCACTGTACTTCAACAGAGGGTGGTGATCTGGGCTTGTGCCAGGAGCCCTTTCCATGGGGTGGTGGTTGAAGAGTCCATCCCAGTGGGATTGAGGGTGAAAGGGGAACAGATGACTCTCCCAGGATGTCGGCTGTGAAGGTGAAGGCTAGAGAGGGAGGTAACTGAGGAGGGGCTGCTTGTTTGGCCTCCCCAGGCCCCCATTCCACCTGTTCCTCTTCTGCCTTTGCCTGGCTCTGGCCCACTCAGATGGGTTCGAGTCTGAAGATGCTAGTTACGTGGCATCGTGCAAGTCACCCGAGTTCTGTGAATTTTCTTCCCCTGTACAGCAAGCGGCGCGGGGTGGGGGGCGGGGTGCTGCAAGGCTTAAGGCTGCGGTGACTATTCACTGGAGTAAGTGAACACAGGTGGCTCTTCCCTCACCCCCAGGCTCAAAAATGACCAGGCTAACTACTCACTCAACACGGATGACCCACTCATCTTCAAGTCCACCCTGGAAACGGATTACCAGATGACCAAACAGAGCATGGACTTTACCGAGGAGGAGTTTAAGAGACTGGTGAGTGGCCGTGAGTCCTGAGGGCCTTGACCCGGACCTGTGTGTGAGGCCTGCAGGCCTTGGTTAAGGCCTGCAACCTCTGGAGATCAGGGGGGAGTTTGCCTCACTGGGCCAAGCCAAGCCAGACCTAGAGTCAGGTGGCTTCTATGGACAAGCTCTCAGACTGGCATGCCGAGCTAGGACCAGGTTTTTCTGGCTTTGCTTGCATGGAGTGCCTGCAAAGATTCCTTTAAAAGCTGTCGACTCTTTCTCCGGAAAGGTGTGCTCAGCTATAAAATTCTATACACACTTCTCAGGCCATTCACAGATGCCAGGCTGAGCCCTTGATTTTAGGAGTTTTGATACCCCAAATCTATCCCTGCAGGAATCTCTGGCCCTACATATCCCACCCAGTCTCCCAATTTCTCCAACTTCCTTCTCCCATCACGGTGTCATGTCTTAAAGTGTGTCGTCACTTTAAGAACACTGAACCTCATGGTCTCTGCTCTGGCACTTGCTGCCATGTGACACCGGACACGTCCGTCCCCACTCTAAGCTTAATCAATTGCTCATGCTCATTGAAGAGGATGGCTCATCACTCGATTGCCAAGGGCTTTCCTCCATGCTCTCTGGTTTCATATTATCTGCCATTCTGGCCCTTCTAGAACATCAATGCGGCAAAGTCTAGTTTCCTCCCAGAAGATGAAAAGAAGCAGCTTCTTGATCTGCTCTATAAAGCCTATGGGATGCCATCTTTGGATGCTGCAGGTATGTTCCTGGCTGAGCTTCTGGGCTGTTGATTTGCCTGGGCTGCAGCCTGGCTTTCTGTGGAATTTCCTACAAGAAGCCCTCCCTTTCTCTCAGACAGCACTAAGGATGTGTGAGGCCTCCCTTGCTGTGTGGCTCTAGCTGATGGTGCCTCACTAGATCCCCTTACCTTCTAATGCCATCTTTAGGCTGGTCTCGGGGGAGACTTTCCAAAGCTCAGTCTCAAAGGTCTTGGCAACCTGGGTCATCTCCATGTCTGTCTAAAGCCAAGGGTGGGGGAGCTGGGCCCAGGTGCTCAGTTCCTCTCCTGCCTTCCTGTGTGATGCTGGCAAAACATTCCCTTGCTCTAAGCCTTAGTCTTCCCATCTGCAGAAAGGGGTTCCTCTCTTGCTCTGATGTTCTGGGAATCTTCTACATCCTGGGTATTGGTAGGTGCTAACCTTTGTGTCTCTACCTGTCAAGCAGGGCAGCATCCCTGAAGACATATGGCCACCTCTCCAAGCCCTCCCCCTGTGGATGGAGCCTCAATTCTCTGGGGTTGAACGACACTCACCTTTACTCTTTCAAGGAGGACGATGATGACCATAGTCAACTTCTGCTGCTCTTGAAGCCATGTGCCTTTCTCTACACAGGAATACCTCGGCACACCACATCTCTCCTGACTACGGGCCAGAGTCTGGTTGAATCTGAAGCCTCCCTCCTATAGTGACGCATGCTGAAAATGTGGTGCTCAATAAAGAAGCCAATGGCTGGTATTGTGCAACAACTGTGGTTTTTGGGCAGAGTGAGAACAAAAGGAGTCTCTGGGCTCCCAGACTTGGGCAGCCTCCTCAGTGGCGGGTCCTGAGATCTGGTGTGGGGGCTATGACGGGGAGGCTAGAGCTTCTAAGGCTGGGGGCAAAGACGGGACCATAGTCTGCCCTCCCTCCAGAAGAAACAAAGCTTCTCTTGAAGAGTGAATCTGCTTAAATGCTCCCTCTTAGCCCCCTCCCACTGTAGGTTTTAAGGGCTGGGCCTGTCCATGTGGGCAAATTAAGTTGTGGACTGGGGTGAGTGAGAGGGACAGCTGGAAGAAGACTCATCAGGCACCAGGCCAAGAAGAGTGCCAGGCTCTGGAAGACTGACCTCTTCTCAGGTACTTCCTGCACTGAAGCCCAGGGCAGTGAGGGATCCCAGCTAACTGCAGACTTGGGAAAACCAGGCCCACCCCTACTTTTGCTGTTTAAAGGAGAAATTGTAAACCAGTCACACAAATCATCAGCATTTATTTCCTGGGTCCTAAGTGTCACTTATCTTGGTAGAAAGGGCAAAGAGTTGGTCAGACAGATATGAGCACAAAACCCCTTCCCTAGAAATGGATCTGTGGAGCTCCATGAGGGGACGCAGAGCTGCATAGAAGGTCGGTTTAGCTTATAATGCCTCCCCCGCCCCCCACCCCCCCAAAAAAGCCAGCTCTCTCCCTCTCTGCTGAAAAAAGGTTTAAAGTTTTTAAAAAGTTTAAAAGTGTTTTTTAAAAAAGGGATGTGAAGATCTTGACCCAGAAGGTTGGGCTTGGAAAGGGGGGCAGAGCTGGATTGTGGCTGTTGCCTAGGCCACCTGTGGAGATGCGTTCTTGAGGGGGCTGCTCACTCAGGTGCCTGCTGAATAAATAACACCCCACAGTTACAGGGCCTCGAAAGTGTACCTGGGCACAGTGAGGAGGAGGTGGGCCAGTGCAGCCTGAGGGTGCAGGTGGAGGGCTTGCCCAGGGCAGGGGCCACGGTGGCCTCTGGGGGTGCCTTTTCACTCTGGCCTGGCCTGCTTGGGACAGGGGCTCAGAGAAGAGACTGCCAGGCCAGTGCCAGGGCTCCCTGTCCTGGTGAGGACAGCAGGTCTCTTTTCCATCCTCCATGGGCAAAGTCCGACTCAAGACGAGGTGGTCCCATCGCTGCTCTCGGGCTGGTTGCTAGCTTCCTTGTCTGGGGTGCCCACTTCTGTCTGTCCTTCTGGAGAGGAGAGAAGAGGAGCATATACACAAACGTAAAGGATAGAAGGCCATCTGGAAGGGCCCAACCAAAGTGGTAACAGTGGATGAGCCCTGGGGCGCAGGACAGGAGCTGGAGTACAGGTGGTGGTGGCCAAAGGGGCCTTTAGCCTGGCCTCTAACACGTTACTGTTTACAAAGAAAATGCGTGTGGTGCTACTAAGGTCAATGCAAGGCCAGGATCACGGAGGAGGATAGCTACAGCCTCAGTGAAGGGCTGTTGAGCGTTAGGTTTGTGCGGGTTCTCCAAAAGGAGAGGGCAAATGTGAAGGTTGCTCAGTGGGGAACCAAGGTGTGGCTGAGGCAGGGCCCAGGGCTGTTTCACTTTGCTGTGTCCTTACCAGACTATCCCCACCCTCCTGCTAGGGCCTCTGTCTTGCATCCTCAGACTGAGCCCTACACTGACTGAGGCCGAGGACCACACCCTGTCCTGAGCTCCAGAGGCTGTGGACTGGCAGGCACTTTACCATGCAGTCCACACAGCCTGGAGTGATTAGGGTCATGACATGGATGAGAAGAGCAGGCTCAGAGAGAAGCAGTGGAAGGAGCCAATGTCTTTTTCACTGACTTTAACTTCGGCCACAAAGCAGCACACTCCAGGGTTTCTAAGGGCCAGCTGTCCTCGACACTGCCTCGTTCTGCCCCTGTAGCAGTGCGAGCAGCTGGTAGTGAGTGGTGCAGCCAGAACCGGATACCTGGCGCCTGCCCCCATCACGACTCCCTACCCTGGGGTGGCACCTGTAGCAAAAGCTTGGGCCCAGAGAGGCCTTCTGGCCCTCCAGAAGCCTGATAAACTAGTCTGCACTTTGGGCAAATTTCCCAACTTGTGATGTTCTATTTGACCCTGAGCTTCTTGTCCTGGCAAGCTGGAACATTCTTGTTAGATTCCCTGGTAATTTCTACTCTGCCATTTCTTTGCTGTGGGACCCCAGGCAATTTGTTTCATCTCTCTGAGCCTTTGATTCCTGACCTATAAAGTGAGGATGGTGAAACCTCCGCCCACATGTGATGGGGGTATAGGGCCTGCAGGTGGTCATCTGGCATGTAGAAGGTCTTCACCAATGGTAACACTTCCTCTGTGCCAGTCCCAGCTCTCTCTCAGTAGAGGGAAGTGTTTTGTTTTGTTTTTTAGAGAGCACGAGAGTGAGTGGGGAAGGAGGTGGAGAGGGAGAACTTTAAGCGGCTCCACACTCAGCGTGGAAACCAATGCAGGGCTAGATCTCACGGCCTTGAGATCATGACCCGAGCCAAAATCAAGTTGGATGCTAACCAACTGAGCCACCCAGGGGCCGTGGAAGAGAAGGTTCTTGAGCACTTTCGTCACCAACCAGTACCCTTGGGACTCACTCCCTTGAGCTAGTTTCAGGGCACACCTTAAAATGTTTCATGGTTACTACTGCTGGGCAGTGTACTCCTTTTATGTCTTATCTGTTGTTTCATTATTACGTACTGCTGGGCAGTGTACTCCTTTTATGACTTATCTGTTTCATTATTAGGCAAAGTAAGGAAACCTTTGCGCTCCCCACATAAGAGATACCAGGGAAGGCAAAGGTTGGTGTATGCTCTGCTTAGCGTTAACAAACACCAGCAGGCCACAGACTTGGGAGGACTGGGCAGCCAAGCCTTTAGGACAGGCCAAAGCCATGCCTCGCCTTCCATCTGGGTAGGCATCTGCCTCCTGGGCTGTATTAAGCAAACAGATTCTAAGCCGGGCCTCTATAAGCCCATAGGCTCACTCCCTCAGTGAGTCTGGGGGACTGAGCACAGCCCCCAGGTCTGCCTGTGGAAATCACTCGGTGCAGGGCCCAAGGCAGCTTACAACTCTAGCATGAGTGCTTCACTTCCTTGCAGTGAACATTGTTCCTTCCCCAGGTCCCCTTTTTAAATGTCTGTCATCCCAGCAGGCAAATGTCCTAGACCCAGAGGACCCAGAGACTTGAGGGATTCCAAATTAGAGAAAATAGGTATTCAAAAGGCCTGGGTCCATGGAAGAGTGGCTACCACTGCAGAGGTAGAGGGGGACAGAAAAGTTTAGCAGAGCTGAGGATAAGGGTGCAGAAGCTCTGAGCAAGGCCTCTGGCTGCACGCCCAGTGTGGAAGTGAGGCAGGCTGGTCAGTGAGTAGCCATTGACTAGGCAACTTCTCCAACCTGCCAAATGCCATGTACCATGTGCATAAGACAAAGATCCAGGTGAGAGAAGCCCACAGCTTGGGGGAGGGGTGCTATGCTAAATGGGATGATGGGGGTGGCTGGTAGCAGAGGTGCCACCTCCTGCTTGTGGTCAGGGAAGGTTTCTCAGCAGAGAACAGTCTGGTCTCTAAGAATGAGACAGGTGAGCCAGGTGAGGGGAGCCCGAGGGAGCAGTGTGTTAAGGTCCACAGGGGTTGAGAAACACATGTGCTCTCCTCTGGCTGGGTCAGAGGCAGCAGGCTGAGGTAAGCCGTGAGGAGTACAGGCCACAGGAGGGAGGGTTGACATTATCACTGGACAAGGGAAGGGATATGGGGTGTGCTTCCTTCGGCAGGGTGCTGTTCTGTGTTAACTTACTGGTGATCCTGAGCAAGCCACCCAGCCTCTTGGGCCTGTTGGTCCATCTATAACAGTAGTGGGTTGAGTCCATTTCTCCACAGTGTGCTCTATACTTCGTTCTGGCCAATAAGCACCAAGGGCACTAGATTGGAGACTACATTGGGGGTGGGGTGCAGGATTAGACAGTGGCCCTCCAGGACAGCTCTGTGGGAGATACCTGGAACCCTATAGTTGCAGTCTGCTGTGAGAAGTGACACAGACATCACCCCTGAGGAGCTATGGGGACAGGGAGGAGAGGGCTCTACCCAGTGCAGGAGGGTCAGGGAAGGCTGCCCAGAACAAAGTCCCAGGGCTGACCAGTGCACTGAGCAGAGGAGGTCCACTAGGACAGGAAGGGAAGGACAAATTCCCCAGGCACTATGGGGGTTGCTGGCTGCTATTTCCCTCATTTGTTCAGGCAGCCTGTGGCTTCCAAGCAGCTGCTCTCCTGGAGCTCACATTCAAACTCATGAAATCTTGTCATTCAATCAGTGTCAGGGCAGGCCCCTCTGAGCACCTAGTAGGAATTCAGCCATAGGACAGGTGGGAAGGTTTCAGAAGAGGAAACCATGACACAGATGGCTCTGGGGAGAGCATGCCTGTGCCTTGACAGACCAATGGTGGGAATGGGGTGAGGGTAGAGAGCCCCCCAGTTAAATCTGAGAGGAGGGCAGGGCTTGGTCACACCGTAGGGTGCTGTGACAACTCCTGCTTCAATATGAGTGTGACGGGGCTTGGGGTAGAGGCATGATAGGACAGGATGGTTTGAAGAAGCCTGCTGGCAGCTGGCTAGCTGGTGGGGAGTGGTACAGGGAGGCCAAGTGTGTGGGCCATGAGTGAGCCAGGTGGGGGTTCTGGGTGCTGAGGGTAGAGGGACCTGGGATATGTCTGGGAAGGGAACTGGCAGTACCTGTGGATGCTGTGGATGGAGGTGGTGGGGAGGAAAGGGAGGGGCCCAGGATGCCTGGCCAGACAGTTCTCAGGGCCTGAGACACTGGTGCCCTCCAGCCTAGAAACTGGTTAGCCTCTTGGCCATTGACCATGAGACTGGGGCCTGATTTAAAGTGAGCAGTCTAGGACTTGAAGGGCAGCCCCAGAGCCTGGAAGAGGGACTCGTGAGCAAGAATGAAGACCCATGCATTCTGACCTGCTCCCTCAAGTGTCAGCTCGCCCATGTCTCCAGCCAGCTTCCTCACGCTCACAGCCTCGGAATCCCCCTGGATGTCAGGGACCGCGTTTCGACGGCCTGTCCGGTCACAGGAAATGAAATCTGAGTAGGAGGACTCAACCTCCATCATGCCTGTCGCATTGCTCCTCAGACCTGTGGGAACAGGGGCAGAGGGACAGGTGAGTCCAAGTGCATCCCAAAGCAAAGACTCCGCTTTGGCCCCCAGCATGGATGTCTTTTGACAAAACGATAGTTTTTGCTTTGATCATTGAAGACAAAATACAGAAGAGTATGAAGAACAAAATAAATCACCCATAATTTCACAGCCAAGAAACTACTATCAATAGTTTAAAAAACATCCTTTGTCTTTCCTCTAAAGTTACTGATAAATATCTAGTACTGGCTACGTGCTGTAGATGCAGCCGTGAACATATCAGCCAGTCTCAGCCCTCAAGGAGCCAGCAGTCTTCTGGGGGCCATAACAAATTGCCTAAATCACCCAAGGGACTACCAGTGTTCAGGGATTCAGGAGGAAGGCAGGGTGCTGGAGTGACTTACCTGGGTCTGACCAAGGCTGGGGATCAGGAAGCAACATTTTAGATGAGCTCCAAGAAGACTTGTTATCTAGACAAGAAGTTGAGGGGAAGAGCATCTACGAAGGCTAAGGAGAGTGAAGGGTATTGTGGGATGCAAGAACCAAAAGAGCCATGGGCTGGATATGCTGACCGAGGGCGCAGGGACACCAAGGATGCTGCTGAGATAGGAAGGGGCCAGATCACATCTGTAAAGGTCACGAAAGATCATATCTGCACTTTCAAAGATGACTCTGGCACCTGGGTTGAACAGGGCCCAGAAGTGGGCAAGTTGTGGGCTCCTGAAGGTCAGGTGTAAGAAGATGGTCAGTGGAGGAAGGAGGAGGTAGTGGTGCAGATTCTAGATTACCTTGGAGGTTAAATCAATAGGACCTGGTATCTGACTGGTGGGGAAGTGAACTTTCTGATCCAACTAAGCTGAAGTGTAGTTTACTAAGATGAACAGCAGAGGAAAATTTTGGGGCATGATGGTGAGGTGAAGATTAAGAGTTCTATCTGACCACACCAACTTGGAGATGCTTGTGAGCCCTGTAGGGGGAGATGCAGAGTAGGTGCGTGGAGTTAACGGCCTAGAACTCACAGAGAGATGGGGGATGGTATGGGGAAGAAAGGAAATTAGAAGTTACTGCTACAGAGATGATTAAGAGCTCTACTGGTTGATAATACAGCCTACAGAGAGAAGAAAACCACATATATAAAGAAGAGCCATATATATTTGAAAACATCGGGGACGGGGCGCCTGGGTGACTCGGTTGCGCTCTCAATCTTTTAAAAAAAAATCGGGGTTCATACTGTATTTTATAGCCTCCTCCGTAGAATATTCTAGAACATGTCATTAAGGTTCCCTCTAGATGAGTTTTGTACACAGGTACTTGGATGTACCAAGATTTGATCAGTCCTCTAGAAATGAACATAGAGGTGTTTCCAATTTTCTACCATTATAGACAGTACAAGATCTTTATGTAAATCTCTGTGCCTAGCTCTAGTTATTTTCTTAGAGTACATCTCTAGAAGCAGAATTGCTGGGCTAAAGAG
Source organism: Vulpes lagopus (assembly GCF_018345385.1). NCBI lineage: Eukaryota > Metazoa > Chordata > Mammalia > Carnivora > Canidae > Vulpes > Vulpes lagopus. Next base: position 15,715,605 of record NC_054841.1, read on the forward strand.
AAGGATGAGATGATTTTTAAGCACATTGTTTAGACACATTGCCAAGCTGCCTTTGTGAATAGCATAGGTACTTATGATGACAAAAAATGAGGGAAAAATATTTTAAATTCTGCACTATTCCTATTTATATTCCCATTTGCGACACATAAGATTGCCCATTTATCTGCACCCTTGCCAACGATCAGTATTGCGATTATATAAAAAATGTTCATCTGCTAGAGGGACATGAACATTTCTCACTGAGCACCTCTGATTTTCTGAAGGCATTCAAATTATACCAGATGGACCTGTACTGATATAGCAAGGTTTCTGAGATAAACTGTTAATTGCAAAACAACACCTAAGATAGAAACTAGTTTCTGTAGGGAAAGAGCAGATATGAGGAAAAAAACTTTGTCAAGTGTGGTTCTTTGTAACTAAGTGGAACTTTTACTTCTAAGACTATTTCTATAATGGTGGAAGTTCTTATCAGCCCAACTGCATGATGCTTTCATTAGGTGACTGACACTGGCAGAAGGTGCCTGGCGTAGGGGGCTTAGTAAGTGTGGAGAGGGAGTGAGCGTGGAAGGACGGGCTGGTCTGCCAGTATGGAGGGCTGGCCCCACATCTCCCCACAACATCTAGATCAAGACACAACTACAGAATATAGCATGGGAGAATATGAGAATGCTCTGCCCCTCTCTGGGCCTCTGTTACCCCATCCGTAAAATAAAGGCAGGGCTTGTCTAAGGCAATCCCCCCAAGCTCCAATAGAGGGTGTGCTCAGACTACTTTTCTTGGCTGCCTTGAGAGAAAGAAGTTGCCCCAGTGCTTGGTTTTCTCAGCAAAAAACAAAACAACAAACTCTCTGAAGTCCCAGATGTGGTTCCTTCTGCAGGTCACAGAAGTTTTACTTCTGCACTCTCCCTCTTGGGAAATGGCTCAAAGCTTCAGAACAGGGGACTGGCCTGTTGCAGTAACAGTAATAATAAAATTTCTGACAATTCTAATAGTAATAATAAAGGTAACAGTTACCAAGTCATTCTACACTTTCTGTACCTCGCTTACTAAATTGCCACAATAGCCTTCTGAGGTCATCGAGGTGAGCTTATAACCATGACTCAGAAAGGTGGTAGGGGGATCTATCTGGCTCCTGGGCCCAGGCTCATCCTCTGTGTTACATCTGCTGCCAAGCACAAGGGACAGGCCCTGGGAAGGCCACACCACCTCCCAAGCTCTGTCTCCTCAACTTCTTTCCAACTAGGATGTTGGTTCCATAGAACAGGGGTTTCACTATGCCAGACCAAAAGGCCTAATCCAGGCAGCAGAGCCAACACACTCTGGCTGCTGCATCCTTAGATTCTCGACCAGTGCCAAGCAAAGACTATGTGCTCAATAAATAGTTCTCAAATTTCTGTCTACTTATCTATCTTCCCTCCATCTCTCTTTCCCTATCTGTGGCAACTCCCAATTGCTGCCAGGAAAGGTCTCTGTCCATTGCAGACTACTGATATTCTTGTCCATTATCTCTAGGGTCTGACACTGTGGGATGGAGTTATAAGCTCCATCTAAAAGGTCAGCTTCCCATTGGAAGAGACACCCTAGGGCTTTGGCTCCTGCACTTGCCTAACAAAGTTACCCTGTGCAAACAGCTGATCCTCCTAGCTCAGAGAGGGAAATGTGCCAAGTGCAAAGCCCAATCCTAGAAAACACCAATGCAGCCAGCGTGCTCTGGCTGCCTCTGCCCCATCCTCATCCTCTTGGGGAAGAGGGATTCTAAAGCTGTCTTAGGATTTAGTCTGGGGAGCCCCCTGATCCGCAGCACAAGCACACAATTTCATTTATCTTCAACATTTGAATGTTTGCTCTATGTTCTTTAAAGTCAATAGCAATGGGGAAATGAATCCTTAGAGTTGGAAACTGCATCAGAAAATGGTCATTATCAGACTGCTAACGACAGTATAAACTGCCAGAGCCTCTCTGGGGAGTGATTTGCTCAGATGCATTAAGAAACTTCAACTTTTTTCATATCCTTGAGCAGCTCAACTCATAATAATTGATTCTAAGAATCCAAGTTGTGCATGAGGATAAATGTACAAAGATATTCATTACATTACTTACAATAGTCAAAAACTAAGATATCAAAATGAGCTCCTATATGGAAAACAGAGAAATATATACATATCTAACTAATTTACAGCCAAATGAAGTATACTTCAGGCATTAAAACATTTGTGATTTTTATTTTATTTATTTTATTTTATTATTTTATTTTAGAGAGAAAGAGAGAGAAAATCTTAGGCAGGCTTCTCTCTGCTGAGTGTGGAGCCTGAGGTGAGGTTCAGTCCCAAGACCCTGAGATCATGACCTGAGCTGAAATCAAGATTTGGACGCTTAACTGACTGAGCCGCTTAACTGACTGAGCCACCCAGGTGCCCCATGTTTCTGAATATTTTTAAAAGACATGGGAAAATGTTCACAACTGTTAAATAGAGAAAAATCTCAATGATAGCATCACATATTTAAATTACAATTAAAATTTTTTCTGTATTCTTCATAGTGAAAACATTCACTTTATTTTTAAATTATTTCATTTTTGAGTATGTGTGCATGTAATATAAAACTCAAAAAAAAAAAAAAACAACCATGCATCAAAAAGAATAAAATCCTTAGGAACAGCCAGGCAGTGAAAGACTCGTACTGAAAATTATAAAATATTAATGAAAGAAACTGAAGATGACACAAACAAATGGAAAGGTATTTCCTTCCATTAATGGAAGAATTAAATTGTTATTGTTAATTGTTAAAATTCCATACTACCCAAAGCAATCTATAGCTTCAATGGAATCTCTATCAAAATACCAACAGCATTTTTCACAGAACTGTAAGAAATAATACTAAAATTTATATGGAACCAACAAAAGGCCCCAAATAGCCAAAGCGATCTTGAGAAATAAGAACAAAGCTGGAGGTATCACACTTCAAGATAGACAACAAAGCTGTAGTATCAAAACAGTATGGTACTGACACATAAAACAGACACCTAGATCCTAATGGAACAGAATAATGAGCCGAGAAATAAACCCATGCTCACGTGGTCAATTAATCTACAACAAAGAAGGCAAGAATATACACTGGGGAAAACAGTCTCTTCAATAAATTGTGCTGGGAAAACTGGGCTACTTTCTTATACCATACACCAAAATAAATTCAAGATAGATTAAAGACCTAAATGTATGATCTAAAATCATGAAACTCCTAGAAGAAAACAGGCAGTAATCTCTTTAACACTAACCATAAGCGACATTTTTCTAGGCATGTTTCTTTTTAAGGCAAGAGAAACAAAAACAAAAACTATTGGGACTACATCAAAATAAAAAGCTTTTGCACAGAGAAGGAAACCATCAATGAAATAAAAAGGCAAACCTACTGAATGGGAGAAGATATTTGCAAATGATATATCTGATAAGGGACTAATATCCAAAATACAAAAAGAATTTATATAGCCCAACACACAAAAAAAAACCCATAAATAATCTGATTAAAATGGACAGAGGAAAAAAAAAAAAACAAAAAAAAAATGGACAGAGGAGCTGCATAGATATTTTTTCCAAAGAAGACATACAGATGGCCAACAGGCACATGAAACGGGTGCTCAATACCACTCATTATCAGGGAAATACAAATCAAAACCACAATGAAATATCACCTTAAATCTGTCAGAATGGCTAGTATAAAAGACAAGAAATAATAAGTATTAGTGAGGATGTGGAGAAAAAGGAACCTTTATGCACTGTCAGTGGGAATATAAATTGGTATAGCCACTGTGGGAAACAGTTATAGGGGTTCCACAAAAAATTAGAAATAGAATTACCATATGATCCAGCAATTCCACTACTGAGTATTTACCCAAAGAAAATGAAAACACTAATTTGAAAAAATACACGCCCTCCTAAGTTTGTTGCAGCATTATTTTTTTTTAAAGATTTTATTTGTGCATTTGAGAGAGTAAGCGAAGAAGCAGGGGGAACAGCAGAGGGAGAAGCAGGCTCTCCACTGAACAGGGAGCACAATGCAGGGCTTGATCCCATGACCCCAAGACCTTGATCTGAGCTGAATGGTTAAGCAGATGCTTAACCAACTGAGCCAACCAGGTACCCTGTTTATTGCAGGATTATTTACAATAGCCGAGATATGGAAGCAACCCAAGTGTCTGCATGGGTGAATGGATAAAGATGTGGTATATGTATACAATGGAGTATTCTTTCATCATAAATAAGGATATCTTGCTATTTGAGACAACATGGATGGACCTAGAAGGTGTCATACTAAATGAAATAAGTCAGAGAGGGGAAAGACAAATACCCTATAATTTCACATGTAGAATCTAAAAAATAAAACAAGTGAATAAACAAACAAACCAAAAGCAGAAACAGGCCTATAAATACAAAGAACAAACTGATGGTTGCCCCAGGGGAGGGGGGCAGTGGATGGGCACAATGGGTGAAGGGAAATGGAACACACAGGCTTCCAGTTACAGAATGATTAAGTCATGGGGATAAAAGGTACAGCATAGGGAATACAGTCAATGACAGCATTGCAGTGAACACAGTGCAAGGTATAAACTTGTCAAATCACTATACTGTACATGTGAAACTAATGTAACACTGCATGTCAACTATACTTCAGATAAGAAAGGGAGAGAGTGAAAGAACGAACAAACTTGCAAAAGGCAACAAAGCTAGAAAGTGGGGCTACTCCTGGTGCAGTGCTTTTGCATATATTGCAACTGTGGGTTCATTCCTGTCTCATTTGCCTGGACTTCAATAATGGACTTTAATAATGTCCACAGAGGCAGTCACTTCAGAGAGAGAGGCTGGTAACAATGTAGAGACAAGTTGTTCAATAAGAAAAAAACTGGTATAGGTAACTTTAAGGGTCCAGAGGTAGAGCTCAAAATTAGACCAGCAAAACCTTGTGTGTATTATATTGTTAGACAATTATTTCTGCTTCAAAGATGTATAATTAAATATACACACTTAAATTCCATATCCAGAAAATAATAAGACCCAATATACTGTCCTCTAAAGTCATGTCTTCACCATGTGAAGACAAAGGCTTCCTGGTTTCATCTTCCACTTAAATCTCAAATATAGTTACAAATTCAAATTAAAACTAAGTTCAGATTTCATATTGAAGTCAGTACCATGGAAAGAGATTTTAAAATGCACGTAATACCCATGTGAAAATACTCTGAAAAGTGTAACATGTAACATAAAGCTTAAAAAATTAAAAAACAAAAACAAAAACCCAAACCTCAAAAGTTGTTTTTTATTGTTTTTTTTTTCATTTAAAAATGTATCCTGGAAACAATTCCAGATCACCCTGAAGCCACAGCACTGATTACCAATCAAAATGTGAGAAACCCAAAATTCTTTATAGCTAAAACTTTTTTTTCTTTTTTTCATTGACTGTATGGTATACTGCTGTCTCTGCTGTAGACCAATTACTTCCCTCTTGATGGACTTTGGGGTTGTTTCTTTTTTTTAAGATTTAATTTTTTAAAAATAATCTCTATACCCAGTGTGGGGCTTGAACCCACAACCTCAAGATCAAGAGTCACATGCTCTACAGACTGACCCAGCCAGGTACTCCTGGGGTTGCTTCCATAAGAGAATTGCCACATTAAAGGATCTGTGGATGGGAAAGGGGTGGTGAATAGACACCACCAAAATCTGCCTCTACAAAGGTTATTTCCCATTGGATATATATGAGGAACACTTTCTTTTTTTTTTTTTTTTTAAGATTTTATTTATTTATTCATGAGAGACACAGAGAGAGAGAGAGAGAGGCAGAGACGTAGGCAGAGGGAGAAGCAGGCTCCATGCAGGGAGCCCGATGCGGGACTTGATCCTGGGTCTCCAGGATCACACCCCAGGCTGCAGGAGGCGCCAAACCACTGCGCCACCGGGACTGCCCAAACTTTGTTTCAATACACTCTCATCAACATCCTCATTTCTCCGCCCTCTGTCTGAAGGGTGAATGAAACAGTAACTGGTTCTTTAGCTTATACTGTTCCTGTGAGCAAAGCTGACCATCTTTCCATGTCTATTTCTTTTTCTGTACACTGTTTATTCAAATCCCTTTGCCTATTTTTCTACTGGATTATAGCTTTTTTTAAAATTGATTTGTAGGAATTTACATATAAAGGAAATTAGTCTTTTTACTGTATGAGGAATTACAAGTATTTTTTACTTGTCATTTGTTCTTTGACTTTATTTTTGGCATTTTTTCCCCATGCACACAATTTTTCTATTCACGTGATCAAGCTGATCCATATTTTATTTTATGGCTTCTAGGTTCTGGATCACTCTCAGAAGATCATGCTCAGAAAAGTTTTTCCCATTCTGAGATTAGTAAAGAATTCTCCCTCGTTTATTTCTTACACTTTCATGTGCATAGAAGGCCAAACTTTCTGTTTGATATAAAGGAAAAAGGAAGAAGGGAGGGAGGGAATATATATATTGCATACGGTATATCTGGAAAAACAGAGAAAGTGCTTGCCCTGGGGACAGTGTCTGGGTGCTTATGCCTTTTCCTTTGTACCTTTTGAGGTTTGGGTTTTTGTTTTTTAATTTTTTCATGACTTTATTTTTCACACTGAAGTCTCTGATCTGGAGTTTAAGGTATGAGCTAGAGATCTACCTTAATTACTTTCTCCACTGACCTCAAAACCATTTGTGGAATAATTAAACTGAAGGAGATCCCAGACTCCATCTTGAGAAGTCTCTCATTAATAGCTGGGAAAACTGAGGCTCAGAAAAAGCCACTTGCCCAAATTTCTTGCATCAAGGAGTCCTAACTCTTGGTCCAGAGCTCTTTCTTCCATACCAATCTGCCCCTTCAGGAGCCCCAGGGGGGGTGGTGGTGTATGTTTTGGTAGGCATCTCAGTATAAACATGCCGTCCGGCATCCCTATTCACTAGCTTGGAGACCTTAGACCATTCCCCTCACCTCTCTGGACTTGCTTCCTCCTCAGCAGTGTGGGGATGACAGTAACACCCTGCTGATCAGGGGTCTACTGCGAAGACTGACAGAGACGATGTGTGTAAAGAGTCTTACAAGGTATGTGGAATATAAGAAGCACACAATTAATAAGTCGTTAGTATGGCCTGTTTCAATTGGGTGTCTTATCAGTAAAACTGTCTTCTTGACATTTTCATTCAAATCCTTTGTTTTTACTTTATGTTTGATAAAACATAGTTCGTAGGTATGTAGAAGGCCAAAAACTTATACTTCCTTCTCTTGTTTTTTTTTTTTTTTAATTTTTATTTATTTATGATAGTCACAGAGAGAGAGAGAGAGAGGCAGAGACACAGGCAGAGGGAGAAGCAGGCTCCATGCACCGGGAGCCTGATGTGGGATTCGATCCCGGGTCTCCAGGATCGCGCCCTGGGCCAAAGACAAGCGCCAAACCGCTGCGCCACCCAGGGATCCCAGCTGCGCCACCCAGGGATCCCCCTTCTCTTGTTCTTTATGAAGGGAATGTAAGTTCCGCACAAGAGGCAGCCGTGGCTGGCATGTATCCTGCTATATCTGAAAGGCCTAGCACACGGTTGAAGTTCAATGAATATTTGATGAATGAGTAAATAATAGAAGATGTTCCAGATTCCAGGGCAGAAAGATCGAGGGGTGTGCTGCCCTGATCATAAAAGGGGCCAAAGGCCTGGCTCAATCTCCATGCTGAAGGGTGATCCCCATCCTCTCTCCCAGCTTCCTTTTCTCCCATATGAATATAACAAAGGTTGAAATATGCTCTCTACATGTCTTCCAGTCCTGACATTCTTTCCTTCCTCCTTCCCTCTCATTCCCTCCTTCCTCTTGTTCATTCATTGTTTACCAAACGCCTTCTATATGCCAGGCACTGTGCCAGTATAGACTGTACATTGGAGACTTAAAAGGCATTTACCATCTGATAAGAGAGAAAGGCAATGCACAGGTTAATGATCATCACAGACAGTGGTAAGTGCAAAGGAAGAAGAGAACAGGGTTCTGTGTGTGGATATTTAGTTAAGGGTTGTATGGTCAGGGAAAGCCTCTTTACGCAGGTGACCCTGTCCTGAGATCAACAGGAAAGTTGGACAGAGTGTGATCCAGGCAAAGCCAACAGCCACTCTGGGTCTAGTGATCTAAGACCTCCCATCTCAGCTCTCCAGCCCCATGAAGTACTCAAGAGTGACATTCCTCACTCTTCCACAGCCTCAGGAGATTCAAGGGCCTTCTTGGGATCTGGTCACTTGTAAGACATTTGACTCCAAATGCCCAGGACGAAAGGGAAGACTCTTGTAAACAGCTTCCCAGACCTAGACACAGAGCCCTGGTGACCCAGGGTCGGAGACTCTTGCAGGTGCTTGCTCTGGGCACTGTCAAGCTCCCCACAGGAAGCTGCCTTTCCTTTCGGTTTCTAAGCACCCACCCCCCCTCCATAAACAGAAGAGGCCCTGGGCTCTGCCAAGAACTCCATGGTCTGTTCCAAGACTGCAGCTACTAGCCCTCATTGCTCAGGCAGATTCCAGCACAACTCCAAACTGTTTTCCAAATATACCAGAAAGGTCACTTCCTGTTTTCCTTTTCTTTTTCAAAAATTAAATATTTGCAGAGACCATACAAAAAGAAAGCAGACCCTTTTGCAAAAGACACAGGGCACGGAGTGAGACTTGGTCTCGTGGGAGAGGCCTCCTCAGGGGAGAATGTTCTTAAAGGCTTCTCTGAGGGAAGAACGGGCTGTGGAAACCTGATAGAAATACCAGGGCCTACTGAGCTGGCATTCCTCAACTTCAAAGGGAAGCGACTCTTCTGAACTCTGATGGACGGCCAGAAGAGGCACTGAGGCCAGCAGCAGGAAAGTCAAGGGCCCAAACAGAGCACATGCCAGAACCTGAGAAAGGGCAGGGCAGCAGATTCTAACCAGGGGCCTTGGGGGCACACCCAGATTGGCCCACCAGAGAGAAGTCTCCTGCCAGGGCAAGGCCTTACGGGAGGAGCCTCCAGGGAGGCTTCACTTGGAGGCAGTCAGACAGGGCCTTGGCCTCTGCACCCAGAGGGCCAGGTGGTGGAGACACAAGCTTTGGGAGTCCGCTCAGTAAGGAGGATAGGGCAGGGAGCTGAGTCACACAAAGTCCTCAGCGACCTCCTGGTTGCCAGTCCCTGTAGACATCCTTTTACTAGGATCACTGTCCTCCAGAGGCCTCCCCTAACCTCTTGGGCCGTGTCGTAACCCCTTCCACACAGATGCCTCCTCTGTTAGGGACTTTTGTGTTACAGGCCAGGCTGCCTAGGACTGGGATCAGGACCAGACTTGGGTTCTCCTCTTTATTGGTCCCTGGAAGTTCTTAATCCTTTCCCTTAACAGTAAATTGAGGACTTCCCACATAGCCTAAGGCATCTCTCCAGAGCTCCAGATTTGCCAATCTGTCTACTTCAATGTGTCAAGTCATAAGCCTGCTCCCTCTAGCCTTCTCCAGCTCAGTGAAGGCACCATCTCTCCAGACTGCTCAAGCTGGAAGCCTGAAGTCATCCTGGATTCCTCCTCATCCTCCACTCATATACATCAAAAATCACCAGGTCCTGTCATTTCCACTTGCAAAGCTCAGCTTGAATATGCCCTCCTTCCCCCTCCATGGTCTCCATCATGCCTCACCTGCACCTTTGGTGGAGCTTCCTCACTGGATCCTCGCTCTGCCCTTGCCCTTGCCCTTGCCCTTGGCCTAAGGTCTATATTCTACATGAGCAGCAGGGGTGAGGTCTGCAAATCAGACTTTGGATCATTCCCTTGCTTCATTCAACCTTGGAAGCGTTTCCATTCGACATCTGACAAAATCCAAACTCATCCCACCAGACTCTGAAGTCCTGCATTGACCTGGCCTTGCCTTCCTCTGTGATCTTTCTTCACATTCCCGCTATCTTGTGGTCCATTTACTCTTTAATTCCTCAAACCAACTAAGTTCTTCCTGACCTTAGGCCTTCACGAGACTGTTCTCTCTGCATGGAATATTCTCTGTTTCTCTGCTCCCCTTACAGCACCTTGTACATGGATTCCTGGCCCTGCCTTTTCAGATTTTGTTGCTCTGGGACTCTGACCAGAGGGACCTACAGGGCACAGCAGCCTCCAGGGCTCATCGCTTCTGTAAGTCCTGGCTGAGCCACCTGTAGTCCTGTGTAGTGTGGTGGATGTGACAGGGGCTACAGAGTCATTGGCTTCTGCCCCTACAGCTGGGAGACTCACCTGACCACAGATTCCTCTTCTGGAAGATGGGGGTTGCTGGGTGGGTATGACAACTGCCTCAAAAGGTGGTTGTGGGGAATAATTAGAGCCAGCATTTAAAGAGCCCTTACTACATGCCAGACTGTGCACTAAGCATCTTATAGGCATTATCTCATTAAATTTTATAGCAGCTCTATGAGGTGGAAAGTGTTCTTAGTCTTGTTCTACGGAAGTGAAAGCTGAAGTGCAGAGAAGTTAAGTAGCTTCCCCAGAGTGATATATCCACCGAGTGTGGGGTGGGACTGAGCCTGTGGTATTTGGCTAGAAGGCACAGAAATGAATCAGCATCTACCTGGAACTTAGTAAGGGTTTGCTAAATGCTGCTGTCCATTCCCTTTTCTCCTGTCTCCAACCTCAGAGTAAGGCACTTCTGAGGGAAGAGCAAGAAAGCAATGAAGTCCCAAGAAAATATTCTACACCGCTGGCTAAAACATATACCTACATGTACTTTCCCCCCACTTAAGCGAAGTTCTATTTAGAATTTTCAGCTGGAGGTAAAAATCTTCAGAATCTTTTTTGGTGATGTTAGGTTGATTCTCTGAATTCAGCCACCAAGTCCTATTTTTTGTCATCTAGCTTCACAGCAATGGAAAAATAATTATTTGGGGTACAAATTTTGAAACTCGCATTCCCTCAGCAGCCACATCTCTCTCTAGGGCAGGGCGAGGGTTGGGCCTGGGGATTGAGACAGTGATACAAGCTCTTCAATCCATGAACATCTGTGCTTCTGTAGAGGTCTCTGGAAAGAGGCAGAAAGTCCCACTGGATTACCACTTGGGGACCAGGCATACTGGGTCTCCCCAGGCCTTCTGCTGTTTACACTATCTGAGCTTGCTGATGGCTTGGCTAAAACAGTTCCCAGAGACTGGCAGTCCCCAGCATACTGTGGAGGGAGGGCAGGAAAGGAAAGTACTATCACTTCCATGCAGGCCAGCCAAAGGTCCAGAGGCTGACCTGAGCTCCACCTCTGCTAAGTACCTCTGGGTAAGGTTCTTCTCCCCTCAGACCTTGGGTGTCTCAAATGTAGAATGAAGTGGGTAAGCTGGGGTCTTTGTGGTGGTTCTGACACATATCTATAAGTACTTTGATGCTCCTCCTATCAAGAGGTGGAATTTAATTTGAATCCTTTGAATGATGTGGCCTAACTAATGGATGCAACAGGAGTGATGCTGTGTGACCACCAAAATGGGGTAAGGGGAGGAGACACAGCCTCCCCCTGGCTCTCTCGGGACACTTTTGTCTTTGGAGCTTTGAGCTGCACATAAGGAATCCGAGGCTGCCACGGTCTGAGGAAGCTCAAACCAGCCCAAAGAAGTGTCCACATGGAGAAATCCTGCTAGGGCATGTGAAAAGATGCAGCCGGCAGCTGCTAGATGCACTGGCCCTTAGCTGTTCTTGCATGAGAGACCCAAGACACAAGTACTCAGCCAAGGTGTTCCCCAATTTCTGACCCACAGAAATCATGAGAGATATCAAATTATTACTGTTATTTCAAACCACTAAGTACCAGAGCTGCAGTGTTATTCAGCAATGGATAGCCAGAGTGGTCCCTAGCATGCTACTGTCAGCTCTGGGGTCCCTCTCCAGGTGTCTTTTTTTTTTTTAAACATTTTATTTATTTATTTATTTATTCATGAGAGACACACAGAGAGAAGCAGAGACACAGACAGAGGGAGAGGCAGGCTCCCTGTGGTGAACCTGATGCGGGACTCGATCCCTGAACCCTGGGATCATGACTTGAGCCGAAGGCAGATCTCAACCACTGAGCTGCCTATGTGCCCCCCCCCTCCAGAAGTCTATAAAAAACATACCCTAAATCCACTGTGGAGGATAAAAAGCAGCAAGATATGATTTCTATAATATTAACGTATCCATCTGTTGGTTCAACAAAATTTTACTTGTTATTCAGTGTATACTAGGCTTGGGACCAGACGCCATGAATGCAAGAACAGTACGACATCACTGCTCTTGAGGGGAGTTCATGGCCTAGTTGGGGAGATTGACTCACACCTCGATACTTATAAACAGTGTGGGGGGCACATAGCACAATTACCAGGATCGCTGGGAGATGGTTTCAAGCTGCACCCCTTGCCTATCACAGGGATTCTAGTAGTGCCACATGGGGACACAGGGCATGGGCTTCTGCTACTGCCAGGAGGGTGTCAGAGCCCACACAGGTGAGGGGACAGAACAGAGTTTAGGGATTATTTCTGTATACAAACCTTTAAAATTTTTCAGAATCTTTAAAGAACTTGGTAGTTAAGACCTGTAATGAAAAGATGTGTAAGGCAGAGTGGGGGGCTCAGGGGAAGCTCAGTCATTTATACACAGTCACTAATTTTAAGGAAGTTACTCGCCCTCCTTCCTTTATATCTATCCCTCACTGGGCACTGGGGATTTGGCTGTGAACAAAACAGACTCTCTGCTCTCATGAAGCTGACATTCTAGTGGAGCAACTCATACTAACGAGCAAACAGAATAAACAGCAGGTGGCAAAAGTACTAAGGAGAAAACCAAAGCAGGGCAAGAGGTATGGGATTTTTTTATAGAGTGGACAGGGAGCCTCTGATAGGTGGGACCCTGGTGCAGAGAGCCGAAGGCAGGGAGGGAAGCAGGCAAATACCTGGGGAAACTGTGCCAGGTGGAGGGAGGAGATGCAAGAGGTGGGGGCTTGCCTGGTGTGCAGAAAGATTGGCAGGAGGTCACAAAGCTGGAGTGCAGGAACCCTGAGGGTGGCTGACCCCTTCTGGGGTCCTGGAGGACAAAGGTGCCTCTAGATTGCGCTGTGATTTTGATTTTACTCTTTCACAGGCATTTCCAATTGGATGCTTTAATAGTTCCCTTCCATACCAATTTTCAGAGCTTTCTGGCTAGTGTGGGGTGAGGGAAGCTTTGGGTGAGTGAGGCCACCTCATCACGCAGGGCTCACAGAACACAGACACTGTATGCCTGAAGGTAGTGCCAGCAGGACTTGGAGCCTCTTGTCTTAAGCTAAAAGAGAAACAAAGTTCTCATTCTATTCTTTCTGCCTCTGTCTGGATAGAAGTCAGATCAGAATCCGCAAGACACAACATAGGTAAATACTAACTAAAATGGCCTCCCTTGGAACCTGGAAAAATAAGGCAGGGAATATGGATTCCCCTGTGTCCTCGGCCCACAATAGCAGTCTGCACAGATTCCCAGTCCCTGGATTCAGTATTGCAGCCCTCCACCCTCCACTTCCAGGAATGGAGTCTTCATGAGATGGCTGGCCCCCAGCCCAAGTGTCCTGTGTAACTCCTAGTGGCTCAGGACAGATACCCTTCAGCCAGAGCATCCTCTTCCCTGACCCAGCAGAAAAGATAAAAGCTCTCTATTTTTTCATGATGCAAGTGTTGATATATCTGTTCACTATCTGTCTTCCCAACTGGTTCCAAGAGGACAAGTACCCTGACTTTCCATGTTTGTCACTGTATCACCAGCACACAGCATAGCTCCTGATATATGGAAGAGGCTCAATAAATATAGTCATGTGAATGAATTGGTAAACAAAATAGAAACTTAAGAACATCTACACTGTCAAGCCAGTGATTGAAATAACAATCTGAGCCCTGGCTCCTGACCAAATAACAACGATAAGAATAAAATTAAAATGGCTCTTACATATGGGGTATATATACTGTGCATCAGGACACGGTAACAGGTGCTTTCCATATAACCTCTTAGTTCCTTCATGGTAGCCCTGTATAACTAGATCCCTTTTAAATATAGTGGGATGAAAATAAATAAATAAATAAATATACTGGGATGTACTGGAGACTGCATTCTCACCCAGGACTGGTTGGCTCCTAGGCCTCAGGGAAGCAGAGGACGTGAGAGCCCCCATTCCCCCAGAATAGGTGAGGCTGCGGCAGTGGCAGGAGTGGGCTGCCAAGGAGAGGAAAGGGAGGGTCTCCTTTGTCTTCATGTACATTTGTGTCTACCTAGCCACCTGACCTGCTCAAGTTCTCTTCTAGCACTGAGAATCATAGAACGTTCCCTCATTCCTTCCGTCATTCATTCAATACTTACTAAGTGCATACTCTTCCCAGCAACGGTCCTGAAAGTACCTCAGAGGCACTGCATTATCTAACCCTCACAATGGAGAGACCAGGACTCACAGAGCCACCTAAGGCCCCCATCCGATTAGTCAGCAAATCGGGATTGAACCCATTCTTCCTCACTCCTAATTCAGTGCACATTCTTTGGGATGCTGCCTGCCAGTGATGGGGGCTTTGTCCTGATGTGGCTGAGAGCGCATCTGTCTCATCCCCATCACCGAACTGTTCTGTTATCAAAACTCGCTGTCCCTCTGGCTTCTCTCTACATAAACGGCTGCCCCCACCTGGGTGAAACAAGGCACCCGCTCTAACAAGGGGCAGGAGGAGCCTTTCAGAGCCCAGATTTCCTGAGCACCTACCACGAGCCTGCTGCACAGTGCCTACTAAAGGTTTTCTCAAAGAAAGAATGAATAAACGAATGAGTCAGGAAAGAATACAATGGAGTCGCTACCATGAAAAAGCTGGAGAGAGCCATGCAGCTGGGTGTCCTCCGAGGGCCTGGCAGGATCCTGTGCATGCTGTCTCCTGAATTTCAAAGAGTGACAGGCATCTACATGAGCAGCCTTCACAATGACAACTATAGTAAGGCAAAGAGAGAAACCACACCAGGGATTCGGATGACAGAAAAAAAGATCCTGTGCTGAATTGCCTCTGATTCTGATGCCAGTGGGAAAGAGTGGCCCCATGAAGCCACTGTTTTACAGCTGCTCACCAAGAAGAGCCTACTTGACAGGGAATGTTGACAAGTGGAAATGACTCAGAAAAAACTTGTTTCTTGCCTACGTCAACCCCAAATTTGGGCATATCAAAGACACGCTTGTAGCTTCTCAGCCATTAAGCCATTTATAAAATACGTTGGAGTCAAATTTCATTTGTCTAATTATCCTTCAGGGAATGACTCACTCCAGATCACCAAGATTCCCACTGTTACTCTTGTAAGTATCAAAACCTCGTCTGGAGACAGAAAGTTGAATAGTGGCGTTGCCTAGGACTGGGGAGGGATGGGGGGTTGGGAAGGTGACGGGTAATGAAAATGTTCTAAAACTGATTATGGTGATAGACTAACAACTTCATAAATACACTGAAGGCCACTGACTTGTACACTTTAAATGAGTGAATTGTACAGTATATGAATTATATCTCAATAAAGCTATAAAAAAGCCCTTATCTGAATTATAACAGACAGAAATTTTTCTCATATAATGCATTAATGTGTTACCAACCTTTTCTAAATGATTGGAGATCATAGCTGTGTATCTGCTATAATACAGCAATGCTCTATTACAATATACAGGACAGTTTGATCTACACTAAATGGCCCCATATTTTTTCTTTTCTTTTTTTAAAGATTTTATTTATTCATGAGAGACACAGAGAGAGATGCAGAGACATAGACAGAGGGAAAAGCAGGCTCCCTGAGAGGAGCCTGATGAGGGGCTTGATCCCAGGACCCCAGGATCATGACCTGAGCCAAAGGCAGAAGCTCAACCACTTAGCCACCCAGACGTCCAGACCATCTTTATTTTGTTTACTTTAGTTTTTCTGCCAACGCACTCTACTTTCATCATAAAGCTTGGTGGTTAAGCTCACGTGCATGGGTCATGTATCACTTACTGACTTACATGATCTCTGGTGAATTACTAGATCTCTCTGTGCCTCTGTTTCTCCATTTGTAAAACAGCAGTACTTACCTCACTGGAGGGTTGTGTGAGTTAAAGATGATGTGGATAAAGAATTTTTGCTGTTTCTGGCAATGGGAAGCCAGACTGAATTTCAGTCATCAACACTATTCTCACCACTGTTAGTACAGCTGCCCTAAAGGGACCCTTCTGAGCTATGGGCTAGAAACCAGAAAAACTACCTAGAGTATTCAATACCTGATGTGTTCAATAAGATGAAACAGGCACTGGGAGTATAATTTCAGGATTGGACTTTGGGACATCCCATTGGAAGGCTTTCAGCTTCAGTGACACTAGGTAATTTGTCCCAGTTCACCCTTAAACAGAAATACCAGAGACCTGGTAAGGTTTCTCAAGATCCTGGCATCTGGGCAGCCCGGGTGGCTCAGCGGTTTAGCACCACCTTCAGCCCAGGGCGTGATCCTGGAGACCTGGGATGAAGTCCTATGTCGGGCTCCCTGCGTGGAGCCTGCTTCTCCCTCTGCCTGTGTCTCTGCTTCTCTCTCTCTCTCTCTCTTTCTCTCTCTGTCTCTCATTAATAAATAAAATCTTAAAAAAAAAAAAAAAGATCCTGGCATCTGGGAGGCTAGTGCCCAGGGGATACAGCAGGCTTTCTCTAGACTAATGGTTTCTAAAATTCAGAGGTCACAGATCCCTTTGAGAATCTGAGCAAAGCTATGGACATTTGGCCCAGAAAAGTATATTTGTAAATACTGTACCCATGAGTACAGAGGAATCCTGAATCCCAGAAACTAACCATAAACCCCTGGTTGAAAATTGTAGCTCTAGGGGAGCTTGGGTGGCTCAGTGGTTGAGCATCTGCCTTCAGCTCAGATCACAGGGTCCTGGGATCAAATCCTCATCGGGGTCCCCAGTCTCTGCCTCTTTCTATGTCTCTCATGAATAAATGAAATCTTTAAAAACAAAAAACAAAACTGCAACCCCAGACTTCCTATAACCCTGGCATCCTCAAGATTCTGTGGCTGTGAGCCCCAGTACTCCCACAGCAACTGCAACAGAGACCTTCTAGAGGCATGCCCTCCCGAACTGGCCTTAGCCAGATAAACAGTCCTGGGAGCTGATTGCTGCATCTTAGTCACTGCAAATAACTGCATCCAGGGGATTCCCAGGGACAGTCAGTAAGAACAGGACAAAAGCCTTGCTGATAAACAGCTGGGGAGCCCCAGCCCTAGGGCAGCTGCCAGATAGACTACACTTTCACTGCCACCAACAAAAAGGAATCTTAGGAGCTAGAGGCAGGCTAGACCAAGAGAAGGAATTCAAAGGAGGTGGAAATCCCCCAAGCTCCTGGGACTACTAGGTCTTGGACAGAGAAATAAAGGCTGGAGATTCTGCTCTAACTGCAGGGAGACACAGCTGAAAGATGGTGGGCAGGTTGTGGGGAAGGGAGGGGACTGAAAAATGGATCAGAGGCTGTTAAAAATGATTAACTGATGCCAGAAATGCTTCAATGTGAACACAGGCCCAGAGTAGCCATACTTCCAAGCAGGCCATTCGTATTTCATGAACTACAATTCTCTTCCGACTAGAAGGGACCTGCACCAGCTCTCTGCATCAAACTAGTGGGCTGTGCTTGTTTCTCCAGGCTGGGTTTTTCTTGCTTTTGCTCCTCTATCACAGTATTAAAATTCCCATAATGTGCCCTAGACTTTATGAAAATAGCTTTGCAACAATTGGTGGACAGGAAAGTTGGCATCATGCCCAAATCTGCTAATAACTCCTGTGTATGATTCCATCAGCATAAGTAGATGGCTAGAGAAACTCATTCTTTTTGGAGCCACTAGAAGCAAATTGTTTTTCTGATGCTATTTAAAAAATGGTCTGTAAACTGCAGTGTGTTATTGTAGAACTTCCGTAAAGGGCCATCCTGCTTTTTTCTTCATGGGACCAAAATTCCTTTCTAATTTCACTTGGAATCTATTTGTTCAAATAGAAATAAAGGTATTTAGACAAACATTTGGGATACTACAGTACAGTGGTATGAGCACTGTGACTACCCACCTGGTTTAGTTTCTTTTTCCTACTTGCATCTCTTCAGATTTTCCACTGTTGACTAATCAGTGTGGAAATTCTAAGGGACCAGAAGAAAAACAAAAATTAGAGCCAGACACACTCTATGGCTATAAACTAAAACAATCTTTTGGGAAGACAAGTTAAGCTACTACTAGTTAACATCTAGTAACATGTTAAAAGTACACATCCTTTGGGTCAAATATCTAGGAGTTTATGCTATAGGTATGATCCCACAAGTAAAAGGATGCTCAGTAACATATACTGTGTAACAGCAAAGAAAATAGGAAACAAGTTAAATGTTAAGAGGAAGAATTAAGTTACAGTGTATTAATACAGCAAGAAAGTAGGTGGCCATTACAACGAATGAGACAGATTTTGTTGTACTGACAAGGAAAAATGTACATGCTCTGTTAAAAAAGTACTACAAACTGTATATGTCATCATATTTAATAAAAAATATGAACACGATTGTTTATGCTTAGAAAACTACAACATTTGTATACATACACAGTTTTTTATATCTACACAGCAGCAAACCATAAACAGTCTCTCTGGGACTCAGGAACTATGGGAAAAGGAGTGAAAGACTTTTACTTTTTCCATGAATAATTTTTGTTTTGGTTAAAAACTTTGTAAGAGGCACACATAACTTTCACAATCATTATACATGCTGCCTATCTAGAGTTCTAAAAAATCAAGAGTGAGTGCAAAAGACATTTTCAGACAAAGACTGAGCAAGTTTGCCCTTCAGACTCCAAGAATGTTCTCCAACAGAAGGGAAACCAAACACAGAAAGTGAGATTTTTGGAATCAACAGTGAGCAAAGTTAGTAAGTACAACGTGTTGGTAAATCTAAAACACTGAGTGAAATAAAGCTAAGTGGGGACATAAACACAAATTTGATGATAACATATTTGACAATAAGAGCATCAAGGATGGAAGAGAGATCAGAACAAAAACTTCAGGACAAACAGAAATACTGTTTAATTGAGACAATATATCCATGATGCATATTAAAAACTTTTAAGGTCAAATGACAAAACATAGAAATAGAACATTTAAGTTTCAAAGCAGTTAGCATGTTCCTGGGTAGAGAGGTCTAATTATCCAAAAACATTAATCATCTCCAAATTACTAGTTTTAATTAAACTTTAATAAGAATATAAAGTTTTTGGGGGGTTTTAAAGTAAAATTACTTTAAAGTTCATATGGAATAATAAATTCCCCAAAATTTAGCCAAGAAATAAGAAAGGAAATTATTTTTTAAATGTAAACAGAGGATCTGTCTTAAGAGATAATAAAAATTTACTTTATAAAGACTGAAGAAAAAGATATGGTTGTAACGCAGGGATACACAAATAGGTCTGTGGACTAAAGCAGCAAGTTCAGAAATGGATACAAGAAAGGAACTTATTTATCACAAAGATGGAATTTCAATGCAAAACAGAAAAGAAGGCTTATTTAAGAAATAGTGCTGACATATCTTGAACAAAGCTTCACCACTACCTCTTTGCTACGTTAAACATAATTCCAAAGGGATTAAAGGTTCAGGATTAAATAATTAAAACCATAAAAGAATTGGAAGAACGTTTAGGAAAAATATTTATATAACTCTGAGGTGGGGAAATTATTACTAAACAAGGCAAAAAAATCCAGACACTGTGAAGAAAAAAATAGAAAAAGTTTCGTAAACAAATAATAGATTAGAAAAAATATTTGCAATACATATAGAATCCTTAATACATAAATATAAAAAGAGCTCCTGTAACTTGAGAAAAAAGTAAACAATTCCTAAGAAAAAAAGGTAAAGGCAATGTACAGAAGAGGAAAATAAAATGGCCAACTAACATGAAACAATGTTCAATCTCACTAATAGTAAAGAAAATACAAGGCAGGACACCATTTTCTGACATCAGCTTGGTCACAGAAAAAAACAGTACAGATAGAGGAAGGGATGGAGGGAGGAGGGGAAGGGGGAGCGGGGACAGAAGGTAGGAGGGAAAAAAGGAAGGAATATCTAATATTGGCAAGGATGAAAAAAATAATAATATTGGCAAGGATGTAGGGAAATGGAAGTACTCATATTTCTGGGAAGGATGTAATTTATTAAACTCTTTATAAAGTTGGATGATACTCTATTAAAATGTCAAATACATATACAACATGTACGTTATTATTAAAGTACGATACTGTTTTTGAAAATGTAACCTATAGAGATAAAAGCACCAGTATAGTCAATGGTATTATAATAGTGTTGTATGGTGACAGATGGCGGCTATGGCTATAGTGACACAGCATCACCTATGACTTGTCTAATCACTATGTCACACATCTGAAACTAATGTAACATTATGTGTCAGCTATACTTCAACTAAAATAAAAGCACCAGCAGAGAAGGATATGTATATAAAGATATTTAACGCAACAATATTTCTAGTGAAAACAAAACATAACAGATTTAAAATCTATCAAAGGAGAAATGCTGAATATATTGTGGACCTCTAGGTCTAAAAGCCCTGAAGCTACTTAAAAGGATGCATTAGATTTATACCTACCCAGGACGTATTGTTTAGTGGGAAAAATAAAGTGCAAAATAAAAGTATGATCCCACTTCTGACAAAACAAATAACCACACATCTACCCAACCCTACATCCATTTCAACAGAAGACGGGAGAAAGGTGTGAAAGGATATGCACCAAACTCATTTCAGAAGGACGGAAATGGGAAGCAGGGGGAAGGGAGAAACTATAACTTTTTCTTTATAACATCTTCAAATTCTTTAGTTACAAGGAGCACATGTATTATTTTTGGGAAAATTAATGAAAATAAAAACAATGACAAGCATATCAGAGCAGAGAAAAACGCTGATAAGCATGTTATACACTACGTGTATTATCTTTACATGGGATAGTTAACTTCATTTACTGTCACTTTCTTTTTTGTCCGAAATAGAACATCTTAATAGCTGGAAAACAATTAAAAAAAAAAATAAAGCTTCATAGAGGGGAAAAAAGGTATTTTAATTCCTAAGCATTTATGCTTTTTATTTAAGAAGGGGCAAAATATTTTCTAAGAAAAAATAGTATTTTCCCTATTAAACCCCAAAAGAAAGCCTAAACCTTTGGCTTGAAATTGCCCCGTTTAGGTGGTGTGTCGGCTTGTTCTGTGCTGTTGACTGTTTTCCATGGCTCAGTGCCCTTGACTGCCTTCCTCCCCCAAACCAATTAAATACACTCCTGGGAGTGAACTGGCTGCTGGGAACCAAAGCCCTGTAAATCCCTCATCTCTGCTCACAGGCTCTCTTGGTCTCCAAGCAGATGCTTTGGCTTCTACATCAAATGGGTTCTGGAATCCAAAGAAGTGAAATGGCTTTGCAAACCATTCTGATGGAAGGAGGAGAGGAAAGGGTTTATACCAGCAGATGAAATAGAAGAGATGAGGAACAGTGTTCCCAACAAGCTCCTGAAGAACAGCGACTATACCAAATATGCATTTCAGTTACGTGCAAGGTACATTCTGGCCTTCCCTGGTGAAGTGCTTTGTTTTTAACTGTTATTTTATTTCACTGACAATAAATTTTGCCTTGAAATAATAATGATACCTCACATTTCTACAACACTTTATTGTTTACCGAGCACTTTAAAGTACCTTTCTTATTTCACCTTCACAATGACTGGGCATCAGATGAGTATCATTCCCACTAACAGGTGAAAATGACTCAGAGAAGTTAAGAATCTTTCTAAGTCACATGGCAAGTTGGAAACAGAGCTGCAACTCAAATTTGAGTCTCCAAATCCAAGTCCAGTAGGGAGCTGAGGTATGAAATCACAGGGAGAAGGGGGAATTACAGACAAGCCGATGAATAAAAGCAGGCTCTTGGGACTAACAGTTTTTCCTGTACCTTAGGAAAAAAATTATAGTCTTGGAGTAATATCCTACGCCATCTCAGAGAGAAACTTTGTTCATATACTGGAATAGAGCTGCTAAATATAGAAAGGAAATCCCATATTCCTGTGTCTGCCCACTCACATTGTACCCAACCTTCAATGCCATTAGACCTCTAAAGCCCAGGGGACAGAGGATGTATCTCTTTCATCTCTATGCCCTCAGGGTCTAGCCCTGGGTCTGGCACAGACTAGAAGCCACTAAATTTCTACCTTTAATAGTTTCAAATCCATCTACCTCTTCCTTCCATTCATCCCACCCACCCCTGGCTCCCAATGGTCCTACCCAATGCCAATCCTCACTCCCCATGACTACTGTGACTTCCCTTCAACCCATCCCCCACACAGCAACCACCACCCACAAAGGCCTTACTGACGCATCACTACCACCACCACCACCACCATCATCATCATCATCAGGCAGCCCCTGACTAATTCTCTGAACTCTAATCTCCACCTCTTTCTCAGTTTCCTTTTCCTCTATGCTTTGGCCACACTGGCTTCCCTTTATTCTCTCTGATATTGCATATGCTTTCCTGCCATGGGCTCTTGCACACATGTAACTGTCCCTACCTGGATTATACCTTCCCACAATGCCCTACTTCCCCACCTCCTGCCTTAGCTCTTGGCCTAATGGACACCTCACCTCAGTTTAACCTCTGCCTCTTCAAGCAAGCCTGCCCTGACCACATTCCTGTGTATTCACTTTATAACACCACCATTCATCTGTGGCCGTGAAGGACCATGTGCAGAAGGATCATGCCTGTTTTATGAAATACTGTCTACCTATCACCTTGCCTAGTGCCTAGAAGATAATTAGGGGCTCAATGAGTATTATCTGAAAACATGAAGACTGTATTGAACTGTTCCTCTTTCTCAAGCTTTCCATGGCACCGTCCCTCTCTTGGGGCACATAATGACATGTGTGAGAGTTATCTGAGTCTTTTTTCCCCTATCAGACTACAAGCTACTTAGAAGTCTAATTTATCTTGGTATTCCCCATAGCGCCTTGCATAATGCCTAAACACAAGGGTTCTTCTGCACAGTGGATGGATTCTTGTACACGCACAGGAAAGTACAAAGGAAGGCTCCAGCCTCTCACCAACTATAGACAATGATTTCTCCTACCTGGGGGACTGCAGCATAAGGCATGAGCACTTCTGAGACAGGCGAAGAGAATCAGAAGTGAAACCTGAAAAGCAGTGGTAGTATATGGGTGAGAAGATAGAGGAGTGGAGGACAGGACAAGCATGTACTGCTAAATGGGAGTTTCTTACACTGGCAGAAACTTTCTGATACCCAAGTGGAATGTGTGTAAGAGATCCAACAAAGTTCACCTCTGACCTAGACATGCCTTATTTAAAAATTGGAGATGTGAAACCACTGGGTGATGATTTAAGTGTTTTTCTATACTGTCTAGCTTTCCTTCCATGAACATGTTCTAATTTTGTAATCTGGAAAAAAAAAAAAACCCACCATAATAAATGTTATAAAAACAAGCCAACAGAAAATCCAGTAGTGATCTTAGACTGAAGAATTACCCATCCTTATGTCTCCTTACTAAACCTGGGATTGCAGATTCAGAGTCCTCCAGGTGGAGCCCCTGCAATGAGTGAGGGAGAGTTCCCGCCTTTCATCTGAAGCCTTGGATGGGAAGGTGCCAGGAGTGAAAGCTTTAGTAGGGCGCAGCTCTCGTTTCTCCCTAATGCAAACACTGGCAAAGCTCTGAGAATCAGGAAATGGAGGGGAAGTGTGGGAATAAACAACCAGCTCAAGACCAGGACCCCCACCCACTAGAAGCCAAACCACTGCAACTGTTCATTTACATTCACCATCCTGTCTTTCCTGATGCACCAAGAACTTCACAAGGCCACAGGCTGTCTCCTCATGGCCCTGTTCCTCCACCCTTGTGCTCAGTATTAGTCTGTCTTCAGTGTAATTTACTGAAAGGCAGAGGCCACATTTATAACATACTAAACATAATGACTGACCTAGGTCCCTGGGACATGATAAGAACACATCAGCTACCAATACGTTATTTCTATAGTGTCCTGAAGGTCATTATTCATTTTGGAAAAGCCAAGTTGAAGAATAATAATTTCTTGGAAGATTAAAGAGACTTCTTTAAAATAAAGTTAGGAAATGCTGGCCTCCTCAAGTAAGAGTGAATGCATTTTCATCTGCAGTTCAGAATCATTCAGCATTGCAGCTGACTTGCAGCTTCCAAAGGAACCACTCTTTGAAGGAGTAGTGCTCACAGTTTTCACAAGGCATTTCTGAGAGATTTCCAGGAGGTAGTGAGCTCAGCCTTGAGTTGTGATTAATGACTTGTTTCCAAGAACTTTAGATTTTCCACATCTCTCTCCACTTAGGAATCACTTCTGGCCCCTTGTGAAAACACTCAGCAGAGTTAATTGGGTGAACTCAGCTTCTTGTCACACAGAAAATAACACCTGCCACCAGTTTCTTCCTTAAGTGGCCGGGCCAGCATCCTCTGGTCCCAGCAGAAGAGGATCCACTTTTGTTTTTGGTCTTAGCACCTGACTGAGTGATAGGAAACAGTGCTAAGGCTTGGCTGAAAGAGCCAGGATAGCAGCTCCAAGGGATTTCGACAGTTATCAGTTCAGAGATGACCTCATGTCCCTCATATAAATGCCATGCTACGACCAAGGGGACCAGGGCCTGTATACACTGGCTAACATTCTCCTTCTGGAAACCATAAAATAGCTAATCCAAGCATGTATTTTTGTGTCAACTAATGTGCTATGAGCTTTGTTTCATCCTCGTGGTACCCGTGGAGGTAGGTATAACTGCAACCCCTTACTTAGAGAAACAGGCTCTACAAGGTAATCTGTTCAAGATGTCTCCCCTAGGAGGTGGTGAGGGCAGAGCTCTTACTGCTACTCTCCCCAGCTTCTTACTGAACTCTAGATAGCCTGAGTGACAGGGACTACAGACATCCACCAGCCTAGGGGCGCAAACGTAAATGTCCATAGGGGCCAAGGGGCAGGGGAGAGACTAGAGATGGTGACAGACCGGCAAGCAAATGGCAAATATAGTAATGAACTGGAGAACACACCTGCTAAAGACATTCAAATTCATACAAAAATAAAAATCAAAGGCAGGTACTGTCATTCCAGAGTATCAACTCCTCACCACCATCTTTGGAAGAGGGACCACCCTTTCTTTAAGTAGGTGCCATGCATAGTGTGGAACCCAACACAGGGCTTGAACTCATGACCCTGAGATCAAGACCTGAGCCGAGGGGCACGTGGGTGGTTCAGTCAGTCAAGAGTCTGCCTTCAGCTCAGGTCATGATTCTAGGGTCCTGGGGGAGAGGCCCATGTTGGGCTCCCGGCTCAGCAGGGAGTCTGCTTCTCCCTTTCTCTCTGCCCCTCCACCTGCTCATGCACTCTCTCTCAAATAGATAAAAATAAAATATTTTAAAAAAGCAATAAAGGGACACCCTGGTGGCTCAGTGGTTGAGCATCTGCCTTTGGCTCAGGTCATGAACTCGGGATCCTGGGATCAAGTCCTGCACTGGGCTCCCCTCAGGGAGCCTGCTTCTCCCTCTGCCTGTGTCTCTGCCCCTCTCTGTGTCTCTCATGAATAAATAAAATCTCCAAAAAAATTAAAAATAAATAAAAACAAAATAAAAAAATAAGACCTGAGTTGAAATCAAGGGTCGGATATTTAACCAACTGAGCCAACCAGGTACCCCTGGGATCATTTTTTTAATTAGCCAAAGTGTAGAGATCTTGAGTAGCTGGGCTGGGGCTGAGGCAGAGACAGAGAGAGAGACAGAGACGGAGGCGGAGGCGGAGGCAGAAGCCCACTGCCCATGACCATGGGTGATTCCATGGCAACAATGGTCCACTTTCAAAGGGTTGAGATGCTGGTGAAGACCAAAACTCTCAGATATGCAAAGGGGCTTTGAGAACCCTCCTAGTAACCATGATCTTAATTCAAGCAGTTTTTTAAAAATTATTTTATTTTTAAAAGATTTTATTTATTTATGAAAGAGGGAGAGAGAGAGCATGAGGGGGTAAGGGACAGAGAGAGAAGCAAACTCCTGGCTGAGCAGGGAGCCCAACGTTGGGCCTGATCTCTGGACTCTAGGATCATGACCTGGACTGAAAGCAGACACTTAACCGACTGAGTCACTTAGGCACCCCAATTCAAGCAGTTTTTAAATACTGCATCTTCCTAAGGGCTGGAGCCTCTAATAGCCGTAAAGATAAAAGTCCCTTAAACTGCCAACATCTAGAACCCTGGCAACTCAAAAATCCAAGATTTGACAACATCATTGGCTTTTCTTTGCCCTTTGGCTCCAGCCATGCTGTCCTGAAGCAGCAGAGGCCATGTCTCGGTGGAAGAGCAGCAGAGAGATTTTCCTTCCTTTTCTCCCTCTTTTTAGCCAGGCTAGGGACTAGGATGGCGGGCTCTCCATAAAATGGAATATGTTAGGCCTCCTCTGGACCTGTGAGCCAGGCTTTCTACCAGGTAACAGGATTATGGTAATGGAAGAGACAGACTCAGGAGAGGGAACCTGTGGTTAGGAGAGAGGATGAATGGGGTGAATGGAAGGAAGTCCTGCCCTAACTATGTAAGCACGGTTCAGGTGAACACACCTTCAGGATAATCTGAGAACATACCCTGGAGGTTAATCCTCAATCAGTGGAGTCAGGGAATGAGACACTAACCACCTCAGGTTATGCAAAAGGCTGAGCACCTAAGAGACACTCAATAGTGTTATTTCTCCTCCCTCCCTATTGTGTGAGAGTGCAAACATGCACACACATCACACTGAGATTTTCTTTCTTCAGGAACAACAAACTTACAAAACTATAAAAACTCAGAAAGTAACTTACTGTTACCTATTTTATGGCCTCTTTTAATTGTCCTTATAGGTGCTAGTTTTTACCCACTCTGGCATACTGAAAATAAAGGGCAGTTTGCTCCTCAAGCCCTAAAGATTCTCCTCAAAGCAAGAGATAAGGATGGTTCATTTCAAGCTGAATTCCAAAATATAGCTATCATCTAGTTTTGTCCCCTCATTTAGGTAGAAAAGAGGAAACCAGGGCCCAGGTAGTGTAGAACACTTGCTCAGGGCCACAAAGCCTGTGTGGGTGGCCCCTTGGTTCTTAAAGCTGAAGGCTTTCTTCTTTAACCGTGATTTCCCAACTATCTCTACCAGCTAGCAGGGGAGGTGGGTCGCTCGCAGCAGCTGCAGGACATGTACCTCCAACCACCAGAGAACTGTCAGCTCAGGTGGTCAGCTCCGGCGCCCACCGGTGAGGGGCCTGGAGCAACAAGGCCTCTGCATAGAATGGCTCACCTGGTTGAAAATCCTGAACACAGACCCCAAAAAATAAAATGCTGAAGTGCTTACTCACGTTTGTTCTGTTTACTTTCTAGACATCAATGGCAAATTTTAAAAAGGAAGGAATAAAAAGACCACAAAGCCAAAGTTAAAGCCTTCCAACACTTCTTTCCATCTTGGGAGTCCGCACAGCTGCTGTGGCAGTGGGGCTCATGTGATAAGTTAACTTCAGAAACCCGAACACTCCTGTATCTTACATTTAGAATACCAATCTTGTATTTGGGAGGGGAAGATTTCAGGGAATTGTCACTTCCAGAGACATTTTTCTCTACAGCGTTTAAAATTGTTTGTAGCACCTTCATAATCAGAGAAAAAACTAAAAGTTTTACAAATCCCAGTGTCTAAGGAAGGACTTAATTCTTCACCTATCTTGATGCAAGGAGCTGCTTTTAAAGCTTTAGCCAATCTGTCATCGTTCTCTGGGTAAAAAAAGTCAAACAGCGATTGAATGGAGCCCATCTGTGAAACTTGAGTTCAGACTCTTGCCCCAGGCAATTTCAGACAAAGCCATAATTTTCAGAGCAATAATATATCACAATATAAAAATAGACACTTTGTGACCAACAGGCTGTAAAGCAAGCCAAGTTCTCCAGAGAGCTCTGCCTCCAAGCCCTGCTCTCCCTGGGGGTGGAGGTGGCAGTGGAGAATAAAGTTCTACTTACAAGACCAAAGAGTTTCTCCAAAGTCCAGGGCTCCTCAGTCACAAGCGAAGGGAGAATTTAAGAAACCAGGATTCAAAATGCCTCCCCTTTTAAGGGTTAGAGATTAGCAGACCAAGCCGGCAGGGCAGTGCAGTCTGGATTCTTTCTTCCCTCTCTCACTCTGTCTCTCCGCGTCTCTAAATGAAATGCACTTCGAGGTTTTAGTGGGTGTTTCCCACGTCTCCAGCCAAGTAAGTCCCCATTTGTTGTAACCCAATGCTCAGCCTGATGATGTCAACCACTCAACTCCCTTGCTCAGTTTCCACCTCTCTGTCAACGGGGGAGATCCATTTCCTCTGGACAATGAGCCAGGGGGCTGTAACTGCATCCCAGGCCGTCACATTTGCCTAACATCCTTCCTTCAATTTTCAACAGCGCAGCCTTAGTGACAAAAGGCTTCCTATCCACTCACTGGGCCAGGGCTCCTGGCCTAAGTCCCTTTGCCTTGTAGTCACTGCTGACGGAGGGCGATCTAGTTTGCTTTGCTGGGTTTTAATTCACTTCTTTGGTGTGTAATACCCTCATTAGGGTGGAGATCTGCATCCCCACTCCACCTCACCCTCATTTCCTTCTGCTCAATTTTCCAAGTTGTTCAATTTCTCCACCAAGTTTCCTAGGTGCATGCTGGGCACAGTGTTAGGTTTGTCCCTCACATAGGGGAGATGACACATATCCAAGTGCAAGGCTCAGAAGGAGCGCTGGTTTATTGCCTGGAGAACTCGGGTTCTGGTCTCAATTGCACTCCTAACTGAATGAATGACCTCAAGCAAGTCACCTCTCTCCCTGGACCTCAGTTTCCCCATCTATAAAATGATGGTTTTGGGGTCTCCCACTTCTGAAATTCAGTGACTAAGGAGCTTACCAACAAATGCAACATAAAAAATTTTACTACAAGCTGGCTGACTACACGCTTGAGGGAGGGAAGAACCTGTGACAGGTCAGAGGCCAATGCCCATGATGCCAGGTTTGGCCTGGCTCCTCGACCCCCTTTGCGGTGGAGCTGAACTGTTTCTCTGGGAGAAAACCCCAGAGAATTCACTGCACAAGCCCTGGGAGACATGGAAAGAGGCAGCATAAACTACCAGATAAGATAAAGGAGCATGAGAACTGTCCTTAGGGATTAACATGGAACGGCAATGATTAGAAGAGACCATAATAATCTCTTGCATTTGTACAGGCTTCCAGGGGAAGACAAACAGAAACCTCTGTACTTCTTATACAGAGGGAAGCAGTGTTACATGTATATTGCTTATAGGCATCAATTTGGGAACCAGAGATATGGATCTGAGTCCTGTTTGACTTAACTTCTCTGAATTTTTTTTAAACTATAAAATAGGGTAATAGGAGCTCCCTTTTAGGACTGTAAGAATTGAAGAAAACATGCAAGGGAACTGAACGTATCTGCACATACTAAGTGTTGATAGATGGTAGCTTTGTTTTCATATATAATCTCATCTGATTTTTGTTTTAGGAGAATTAGTACCCAGGGGCTGAATTATTTAATCTGCTTTTCCTGGATAGGAAAATGAAACACAGAGAAGTAAGTAATATGCCCAAGGTAACAAAGCTCAAGATTAAAGGCCCAGACCTAGAAACTGAGTCTTTAACTCCTACTTAGGCCAGCACACGTGCCACACACATGCCAATGATACTTCTCAAAATGGTTACTTCTCTGAGCATGGCCCTTATTTCTAATTGGGATCATTTCTACTTAGAAAAATGAGCTAAACTTATTCAAACAAATGGGGAAGGGGTGGGTTCAGCCAGGTCAGTGGAGAACTGAGGCAGTCAATCTATTGCCTAAAGGAAACACTAGAGGCCAGTAGGTAAGAGGGGGTACTTGCTTGCATTGCTACCCAAAACACCATATGACTTGAAGGAAGTCTGGGCATTAGTCACCCCTCCCTCCAAAGGGCAGATCTGATTTGTCTTAAACCTACTTGGATGGGAAGTTGGGATTGGAACTCTTGGGAAAGAAGAAGCTATTTATAGATGGGGGTAAGGCTGTGGGAGTTTGTGACTTAACAAAAATTTTATTTTATTTATTTATTTTTTTAAAGATTTTATTTATTTATTCATGAGAGATAATATATAGAGAGAAGCAGAGACACAGGCAGAGGGAGAAGCAGGCTCCATGCAGGGAGCCCGACGTGGGACTTGATCCCGGGACTCCAAGATCACATCCTGGGTTGAAGGCAGGAGCTAAACCGCTGAGCGGTGGGATCCCCAACAAAAATTTTAATTCTCAAAATCTTTGATGCTGTAATGGAGGACCAAGCAAACAGACTATATGTTAGGAGGGAGTTTGCCAATCTGAAGGCTTTCCCACAAGTTGGTGTGGGGCTGTGGTGGAATGAAAAGAACTCCAGCCTGTTAAGTCATAGAGAACAGCAGTTAGCAGCTCAGAGAGACCTGGGTTTCCTTCCCGTCTCTGGACCTTCTAGCAGTGGATGGTCTTGGGCAAATCAACTTCTGTGTAAAGTGCAAACAGTAACAGCACTTACCCTACAAGGCTCTTGTGTGGATTAAGTGCCTGGCACATAATACAGGTTCAAAAATATTTGGAAAAAAAAAACTTGCAAAAAAAATAAGCTACGACATCCTAAAGTAAAGACATTATTTTCTAATTCTGACTCAGTGTCACCATCCTCTACCCTGAGACTGATGTAACAGTAAATGAGTAAGGTCAAGAATGTTAGGAAACCAGAAGAAGGACCCATTATTTCTCTAGAAGGTCAGAATGAATAAGGACACCGAGAACTGTCAGGCGTGTTCTCAGCAGCAACACTCAGCTTGGAAGGCCTGGAGGTGGAGGCTGGGGCCATTGTCTGGCCGAGCCTTTACTCCAAAGGCTCAAGTGGGCATCAGGAAATGAGCTGGGCCCTGGACAGGTCAGTTTGCCAAAATCACTCTCAATGCTTTGAAATCATGTTTTGTTATTTGAACAAAAATAATAGGTAGGGAGCCCATTCATAAAAACAAATATATTGGGGCACCTGGGTGGTTCAGTGGTTGAGCATCTGCCTTTGGCTCAGGTCCATGAACTCGGATCCTGGATCAAGTCCTGCACTGGGCTCCCCTCAGGGAGCCTGCTTCTCCCTCTGCCTGTGTCTCTGCCCTCTCTGTGTCTCTCATGAATAAATAAAATCTCCAAAAAAAATTAAAAATAAATAAAAACAAAATAAAAAAATAAGACCTGAGTTGAAATCAAGGGTCGGATATTTAACCAACTGAGCCAACCAGGTACCCCTGGGATCATTTTTTTAATTAGCCAAAGTGTAGAGATCTTGAGTAGCTGGGCTGGGGCTGAGGCAGAGACAGAGAGAGAGACAGAGACGGAGGCGGAGGCGGAGGCAGAAGCCCACTGCCCATGACCATAGGCAGATGGCACATGGCAACAATGGTCCACTTTCAAAGGGTTGAGATGCTGGTGAAGACCAAAACTCTCAGATATGCAAAGGGGCTTTGAGAACCCTCCTAGTAACCATGATCTTAATTCAAGCAGTTTTTTAAAAATTATTTTATTTTTAAAAGATTTTATTTATTTATGAAAGAGGGAGAGAGAGAGCATGAGGGGGTAAGGGACAGAGAGAGAAGCAAACTCCTGGCTGAGCAGGGAGCCCAACGTTGGGCCTGATCTCTGGACTCTAGGATCATGACCTGGACTGAAAGCAGACACTTAACCGACTGAGTCACTTAGGCACCCCAATTCAAGCAGTTTTTAAATACTGCATCTTCCTAAGGGCTGGAGCCTCTAATAGCCGTAAAGATAAAAGTCCCTTAAACTGCCAACATCTAGAACCCTGGCAACTCAAAAATCCAAGATTTGACAACATCATTGGCTTTTCTTTGCCCTTTGGCTCCAGCCATGCTGTCCTGAAGCAGCAGAGGCCATGTCTCGGTGGAAGAGCAGCAGAGAGATTTTCCTTCCTTTTCTCCCTCTTTTTAGCCAGGCTAGGGACTAGGATGGCGGGCTCTCCATAAAATGGAATATGTTAGGCCTCCTCTGGACCTGTGAGCCAGGCTTTCTACCAGGTAACAGGATTATGGTAATGGAAGAGACAGACTCAGGAGAGGGAACCTGTGGTTAGGAGAGAGGATGAATGGGGTGAATGGAAGGAAGTCCTGCCCTAACTATGTAAGCACGGTTCAGGTGAACACACCTTCAGGATAATCTGAGAACATACCCTGGAGGTTAATCCTCAATCAGTGGAGTCAGGGAATGAGACACTAACCACCTCAGGTTATGCAAAAGGCTGAGCACCTAAGAGACACTCAATAGTGTTATTTCTCCTCCCTCCCTATTGTGTGAGAGTGCAAACATGCACACACATCACACTGAGATTTTCTTTCTTCAGGAACAACAAACTTACAAAACTATAAAAACTCAGAAAGTAACTTACTGTTACCTATTTTATGGCCTCTTTTAATTGTCCTTATAGGTGCTAGTTTTTACCCACTCTGGCATACTGAAAATAAAGGGCAGTTTGCTCCTCAAGCCCTAAAGATTCTCCTCAAAGCAAGAGATAAGGATGGTTCATTTCAAGCTGAATTCCAAAATATAGCTATCATCTAGTTTTGTCCCCTCATTTAGGTAGAAAAGAGGAAACCAGGGCCCAGGTAGTGTAGAACACTTGCTCAGGGCCACAAAGCCTGTGTGGGTGGCCCCTTGGTTCTTAAAGCTGAAGGCTTTCTTCTTTAACCGTGATTTCCCAACTATCTCTACCAGCTAGCAGGGGAGGTGGGTCGCTCGCAGCAGCTGCAGGACATGTACCTCCAACCACCAGAGAACTGTCAGCTCAGGTGGTCAGCTCCGGCGCCCACCGGTGAGGGGCCTGGAGCAACAAGGCCTCTGCATAGAATGGCTCACCTGGTTGAAAATCCTGAACACAGACCCCAAAAAATAAAATGCTGAAGTGCTTACTCACGTTTGTTCTGTTTACTTTCTAGACATCAATGGCAAATTTTAAAAAGGAAGGAATAAAAAGACCACAAAGCCAAAGTTAAAGCCTTCCAACACTTCTTTCCATCTTGGGAGTCCGCACAGCTGCTGTGGCAGTGGGGCTCATGTGATAAGTTAACTTCAGAAACCCGAACACTCCTGTATCTTACATTTAGAATACCAATCTTGTATTTGGGAGGGGAAGATTTCAGGGAATTGTCACTTCCAGAGACATTTTTCTCTACAGCGTTTAAAATTGTTTGTAGCACCTTCATAATCAGAGAAAAAACTAAAAGTTTTACAAATCCCAGTGTCTAAGGAAGGACTTAATTCTTCACCTATCTTGATGCAAGGAGCTGCTTTTAAAGCTTTAGCCAATCTGTCATCGTTCTCTGGGTAAAAAAAGTCAAACAGCGATTGAATGGAGCCCATCTGTGAAACTTGAGTTCAGACTCTTGCCCCAGGCAATTTCAGACAAAGCCATAATTTTCAGAGCAATAATATATCACAATATAAAAATAGACACTTTGTGACCAACAGGCTGTAAAGCAAGCCAAGTTCTCCAGAGAGCTCTGCCTCCAAGCCCTGCTCTCCCTGGGGGTGGAGGTGGCAGTGGAGAATAAAGTTCTACTTACAAGACCAAAGAGTTTCTCCAAAGTCCAGGGCTCCTCAGTCACAAGCGAAGGGAGAATTTAAGAAACCAGGATTCAAAATGCCTCCCCTTTTAAGGGTTAGAGATTAGCAGACCAAGCCGGCAGGGCAGTGCAGTCTGGATTCTTTCTTCCCTCTCTCACTCTGTCTCTCCGCGTCTCTAAATGAAATGCACTTCGAGGTTTTAGTGGGTGTTTCCCACGTCTCCAGCCAAGTAAGTCCCCATTTGTTGTAACCCAATGCTCAGCCTGATGATGTCAACCACTCAACTCCCTTGCTCAGTTTCCACCTCTCTGTCAACGGGGGAGATCCATTTCCTCTGGACAATGAGCCAGGGGGCTGTAACTGCATCCCAGGCCGTCACATTTGCCTAACATCCTTCCTTCAATTTTCAACAGCGCAGCCTTAGTGACAAAAGGCTTCCTATCCACTCACTGGGCCAGGGCTCCTGGCCTAAGTCCCTTTGCCTTGTAGTCACTGCTGACGGAGGGCGATCTAGTTTGCTTTGCTGGGTTTTAATTCACTTCTTTGGTGTGTAATACCCTCATTAGGGTGGAGATCTGCATCCCCACTCCACCTCACCCTCATTTCCTTCTGCTCAATTTTCCAAGTTGTTCAATTTCTCCACCAAGTTTCCTAGGTGCATGCTGGGCACAGTGTTAGGTTTGTCCCTCACATAGGGGAGATGACACATATCCAAGTGCAAGGCTCAGAAGGAGCGCTGGTTTATTGCCTGGAGAACTCGGGTTCTGGTCTCAATTGCACTCCTAACTGAATGAATGACCTCAAGCAAGTCACCTCTCTCCCTGGACCTCAGTTTCCCCATCTATAAAATGATGGTTTTGGGGTCTCCCACTTCTGAAATTCAGTGACTAAGGAGCTTACCAACAAATGCAACATAAAAAATTTTACTACAAGCTGGCTGACTACACGCTTGAGGGAGGGAAGAACCTGTGACAGGTCAGAGGCCAATGCCCATGATGCCAGGTTTGGCCTGGCTCCTCGACCCCCTTTGCGGTGGAGCTGAACTGTTTCTCTGGGAGAAAACCCCAGAGAATTCACTGCACAAGCCCTGGGAGACATGGAAAGAGGCAGCATAAACTACCAGATAAGATAAAGGAGCATGAGAACTGTCCTTAGGGATTAACATGGAACGGCAATGATTAGAAGAGACCATAATAATCTCTTGCATTTGTACAGGCTTCCAGGGGAAGACAAACAGAAACCTCTGTACTTCTTATACAGAGGGAAGCAGTGTTACATGTATATTGCTTATAGGCATCAATTTGGGAACCAGAGATATGGATCTGAGTCCTGTTTGACTTAACTTCTCTGAATTTTTTTTAAACTATAAAATAGGGTAATAGGAGCTCCCTTTTAGGACTGTAAGAATTGAAGAAAACATGCAAGGGAACTGAACGTATCTGCACATACTAAGTGTTGATAGATGGTAGCTTTGTTTTCATATATAATCTCATCTGATTTTTGTTTTAGGAGAATTAGTACCCAGGAGCTGAATTATTTAATCTGCTTTTCCTGGATAGGAAAATGAAACACAGAGAAGTAAAGTAATATGCCCAAGGTAACAAAGCTCAAGATTAAAGGCCCAGACCTAGAAACTGAGTCTTTAACTCCTACTTAGGCCAGCACACGTGCCACACACATGCCAATGATACTTCTCAAAATGGTTACTTCTCTGAGCATGGCCCTTATTTCTAATTGGGATCATTTCTACTTAGAAAAATGAGCTAAACTTATTCAAACAAATGGGGAAGGGGTGGGTTCAGCCAGGTCAGTGGAGAACTGAGGCAGTCAATCTATTGCCTAAAGGAAACACTAGAGGCCAGTAGGTAAGAGGGGGTACTTGCTTGCATTGCTACCCAAAACACCATATGACTTGAAGGAAGTCTGGGCATTAGTCACCCCTCCCTCCAAAGGGCAGATCTGATTTGTCTTAAACCTACTTGGATGGGAAGTTGGGATTGGAACTCTTGGGAAAGAAGAAGCTATTTATAGATGGGGGTAAGGCTGTGGGAGTTTGTGACTTAACAAAAATTTTATTTTATTTATTTATTTTTTTAAAGATTTTATTTATTTATTCATGAGAGATAATATATAGAGAGAAGCAGAGACACAGGCAGAGGGAGAAGCAGGCTCCATGCAGGGAGCCCGACGTGGGACTTGATCCCGGGACTCCAAGATCACATCCTGGGTTGAAGGCAGGAGCTAAACCGCTGAGCGGTGGGATCCCCAACAAAAATTTTAATTCTCAAAATCTTTGATGCTGTAATGGAGGACCAAGCAAACAGACTATATGTTAGGAGGGAGTTTGCCAATCTGAAGGCTTTCCCACAAGTTGGTGTGGGGCTGTGGTGGAATGAAAAGAACTCCAGCCTGTTAAGTCATAGAGAACAGCAGTTAGCAGCTCAGAGAGACCTGGGTTTCCTTCCCGTCTCTGGACCTTCTAGCAGTGGATGGTCTTGGGCAAATCAACTTCTGTGTAAAGTGCAAACAGTAACAGCACTTACCCTACAAGGCTCTTGTGTGGATTAAGTGCCTGGCACATAATACAGGTTCAAAAATATTTGGAAAAAAAAAACTTGCAAAAAAAATAAGCTACGACATCCTAAAGTAAAGACATTATTTTCTAATTCTGACTCAGTGTCACCATCCTCTACCCTGAGACTGATGTAACAGTAAATGAGTAAGGTCAAGAATGTTAGGAAACCAGAAGAAGGACCCATTATTTCTCTAGAAGGTCAGAATGAATAAGGACACCGAGAACTGTCAGGCGTGTTCTCAGCAGCAACACTCAGCTTGGAAGGCCTGGAGGTGGAGGCTGGGGCCATTGTCTGGCCGAGCCTTTACTCCAAAGGCTCAAGTGGGCATCAGGAAATGAGCTGGGCCCTGGACAGGTCAGTTTGCCAAAATCACTCTCAATGCTTTGAAATCATGTTTTGTTATTTGAACAAAAATAATAGGTAGGGAGCCCATTCATAAAAACAAATATATTGGGGCACCTGGGTGGTTCAGTGGTTGAGCATCTGCCTTTGGCTCAGGTCGTGATCCCGGGGGTCCTAGAATCCAGTCCCCACATCGGGCTCCTTGAATGGAGCCTGCTTCTCCCTCTGTCTCTGCCTCTCTGTGTCTCTCACGAAAAAATAAATAAAATCTTAAAAAATAAATGAATAACTAAATAAATAAAATCTTAAAAATAAAATAAAAAATTAAAATAAAAACAAAGATGTTGTTTTCTTTGACCACATATATTTTGTAACACTTGCATTGCTGACTGAATAACGTACATCTATGTCAGAATCCATGGAGAGAACAGACAACACCAGCACGTCATTCTGCCTTCTGACAATGGCAGATACACTCTGTGGACTGGGGTCACGCTCTGTGCTGAGTACTCTATAAACACCACCTTCTATGACCCTTACAACTATCAGGAGCAGGAGGTTTACTATGCCCTCCTCTTTTTTTTTTTTTTTTTTTAATTTTTTATTTATTTATGATAGTCACAGAGAGAGAGAGAGAGGCAGAGACACAGGCAGAGGGAGAAGCAGGCTCCATGCACCGGGAGCCTGACGTGGGATTCGATCCCGGGTCTCCAGGATCGCGCCCTGGGCCAAAGGCAGGCGCCAAACCGCTGCGCCACCCAGGGATCCCCCTATGCCCTCCTCTTAAAGCTACGGAGACCAGTGCTGCTGAGGCTGACCAACCTGCACAAGGCTCATGGGAGTGAGTGACAGAGCCTGGGCTCCTAGCAGGCTGCCTGGGGCCAGGCCTGTATTCTGAGTCCCTTCCTCTACTGCTCTTGAAAGAGTTGCCCTCCAGGAAAGCTGGAGTTCTTCACAGCCAGCAGTATCAGCTCCACCTGAGGATAAAGGAAACTCCAGCTGCTTCTGAGCACACAGCCGGTCTGAAGGGCTCAGAGAACCCCTTTTGCCACAAAGCTGCCCTTAATTCTGACCCCTCACCCTTAGCCTGGAAGGGGTCTCTCTCTCTCTCTAAATTTCCTTAGTACTTTATCTGTTCCTCTCTCAAGAAACTTAACCTTTTTTCCTCTATGAGACATATTTATTTCTGAGCAGACTTCATTCAGCTGCTAGAATTTGAGCTTCTTATGGAAAAGCTGTGTTTAATTTATGAGCATTTTGTACATATGAGACACTGATTAAAATAAGGAAATCTATAAATAATGAAAACTTCTAACAGACGTTTACCATATGCCAGATAATATTCTAATTACTCTACATAAATTCTCATTTAACCCCCATGACGGTCCTATGAGGTAGGCATTACTATCTCCACCTGACCAATGAGGAAATTCTAGACATAGATCAGTCATGTAACTTGTTCAGCTGGCAACTGACTGGTATCTGTTGAAAGGAGTACATGATAAATTTTGGGCACCACAGCTGACCTTCTAGTCCAAACAACTGCTGCAAAATGCACTTAGCTTTTCACTGTATCAAAGGTAGATTTCAGTTGTCATGCCATTTCAAACTCACTTATTCACTGTCACACAGCTAGAAGATCCCCATTTTTTTCTAGACTAAGTGAGAAGTATACTGATTGAGACTTACAGTTGTAAATATAGATTTTGTTTTCTTT
The DNA here is from genome assembly GCF_018345385.1 of Vulpes lagopus. Classification (NCBI taxonomy): domain Eukaryota; kingdom Metazoa; phylum Chordata; class Mammalia; order Carnivora; family Canidae; genus Vulpes; species Vulpes lagopus. The sequence continues at coordinate 15,753,942 of NC_054841.1, forward strand.
CCAATTATAATTGCTTATTGTTAAAAAAAAAAAAGAAAAAGGAAATAAAAAAGGAAAGAAGGGAGGAAAATCCTCCATAATCTTACCACCCAGAAGTAACCAGTTAACCTGCTGGCATATGGACCCAAAAAAGAACCGTATCTACACTGAAAACAATGTTTTGGGGTGCTTGGGTGGTTCAGCTGGTTAACTGACTTGATTTCAGCTCACGTCTTGATCCCAGGGTGGTTACTTCAAGTCCTGCATTATACGTGGAGCCTACTTAGAAAAACAACAACAACGTTTTAAAATCAGACACTTGGGATCCCTGGGTGGCACAGCGGTTTGGCGCCTGCCTTTGGCCCAGGGCGCGATCCTGGAGACCCGGGATCGAGTCCCACGTCGGGCTCCCGGTGCATGGAGCCTGCTTCTCCCTCTGCCTGTGTCTCTGCCTCTCTCTCTCTCTCTCTGTGTGTGACTATCATAAATAAAAAAAAAAAAATTTAAAAAAAAAATAAAATAAAATAAAATAAAATCAGACACTTAAGTCATTTGGGGGTAGAGAGAAGTCAATACCATAAAAGATGAAAAAGAAATATTTGACTTTTTTTTCTGGTTTTAGAGGACACTTGGCTGCTTTCTCTGCAGGGTTTGCGGTTCTGAGGGGCCACCTCCTAGCCCCCTAGGACAGCTGCTGATGCAGCCACTAAGCCCAGTGGAGGGATGGCAGGAGAAGAGAAGCTTGATCCCAGAAAGTATGTACCTAAAAAATGGGTAGGTTCACAGGATACTTCCCTTCTAGTATGAGACTGGGCATTCTTATCCTTTGAAGGACCCCCAGTCTAACTGCTAGTCAGATGTCCCAAATCAAAGTGTACTGTTCAGTGTGGTACATGGAGCTTCTAGCAGCTTTCCACATAAGGCTGAGGCCTAGATGGCAAAGAGACAACCAATTCCAGAGGAAATAAGGGCCTATCTCCTAAAAGGAGGTTTTTATTACTGTTTACAAGTGAGGGGAAGAAAAAGTATCACAGGGCATTTGAGGAAAACCAACAGCATGACAGAAACTAAAAAAAAAAAAAAAAAAGAAAGAAAGAAAGAAAGAAAAGAAACTAAAATACAGAGAAAATGGACCCTTATGGGAAAGAAAATTCTGACAAGTGAAAACCCTTAAAAAAAAATTCGGGCAGCCTGGGTGGCTCAGTGGTTTAGCGCCGCCTTCAGCTCTGGGTGTGATCCTGGAGACCCGGAATCCAGTCCCATGTCGGGCTCCCTGCATGGTGCTTCTCTGTCTGCCTGTGTCTCTGCCTCTCTCTCTCTCTCATAAATAAATAAATAAATAAATAAATAAATAAATAAATAAATAAATAAATAAATAAAAATCTTTTAAAAAAATTCTATGTCATCAGAGAGATTCTGAAGATACCACGTCCACAAAACAAGCTGACAAAACCAGGCTCTTGGAAATTAATAATATAAATACTGAAATTAACAGTTCAGTAGAAAAACTGGAAAATAAAATCTTTCAAAACACAGTACAGGGAAAAAATATTTACAGGATAAAAAGGAGTTTTGATATAGAACAATAATCCAGGAAGCTCAACAACAGACTGAAATAGGAATTCTAGAGAAAGAGAGGCACCTGGGTGACTCCATAGTTAAGCATCTGGCTTTGGCTCAGGTCTTGATCCTGGGGTCCTGGGACTGAGTCCCACATTGGGCTCCCTGCAAGGTGCCTGCTTGTCCCTCTGCCTGTGTCTCTGCCTCTCTCTCTGTGTCTCTCATGAATAAATAAATAAAATCTTAAAAAAAAAAAAGAGGAATTCCAGAGAAAGAATATAATGTACAATAGGAAGTCATCTAAGAAACTATGAAGTCTTAAAAAGGGGGGGGGGATGGCGGTGGCAGGTGGGGGGGTGGCAATTGGGTGGCTCAGTGGTTGAGCATCTGCCTTTGGCTCAGGTCATTGATCCCTGGGTCCTGGGACTGAGTCCCCCATCAGGCTCCCTGTAGGGAGCTTGCTTCTCCCTCTGCCTGTCTCTTCCTCTCTCTGTCTCTCATGAATAAATAAATAAATCTTAAAAAAAGGAAGAAAGAAAAGAAAGAAAGAAAGAAAGAAAGAAAGAAAGAAAGAAAGAAAGAAAGAAAGAAAGAAAGAAACCATGAGGAAACTTTCCCAGAGTTTAAAGTTACATCTTTAAACTGAAAAGTGTATCAAGTGCTGAGGAGGAGAGTCTATCATGCCTACATGTAGTCTTCTAACCTTTCAGAATTCAAAAGGAAAAAAAAATCTCACATGTTTCTAGAGATACAAACTGTGTCAAAAGAAAAGAATCAGACTCCTTCCGAGCCACACTGGCTGCCTGAAGACAACGGAACAATGCTTTCGAAGGGGAAAGTTCTAAAGGAAAATGACTTGGAACCCAGAATTTATCCTCAGCTAGACAAAATAAAGACATTTTTGAGACATGCAAGGACTTAGAACTGTTTCTCCCTTGGGTACTGTTTTCTCAATAAACTTCTGGAGAATATACTTTAATCTAAATGAGGGTTTAAACTACAAAGTAGGATTTGAAAGCAGGGATCTAACAAGAGATGTAAGGAACACCAAGGATGAAGAGGAGGACAGCTCCAGACCCCCAACTGATCTACAGACCCGGAGGGCACCAGTCTGACTAGAGCAGGAGGGTAGGAGGCTCCAGGAAACCAGAGTTGTGGGGCCCCCTGACAGGCCTGCCGGAAACTGTACTGAGAGTCCACAGGAAAGTGTGGGAAGCCTCTGCAGTAAGAAACAAGGAAAACTGACCATTTTTAAGAAGCTGTTATTAAGTCCAGGAAAAGTCTACAGAAAAGAAAAACAACCAAAAAGTTACTGGCTCAGCAGTAAACAATATTTATAATGCCATAATGCTATAAATCACTGAATACTGATTTAAGCAAAAAACTGTGATATCTGGAGAAAAAGGAAAAGAAGTGTAAAGGGGGCTCTGGTGCATGTAAAAAAGCTAAAGCCTCATGAACCATCCTAGGGGGTCATTAGGTGACACATAAAATTGATAAAGAAAAAGCAGTATGGTGGTATGTGGTCCTTGTTTGAATCTGATTTGAACAAATACTTAGAATTTGTTAATCAGCAATCTTTGCAAGTAATAAGGGATTATTTTATGTGTAATAATGGTAGTGTAGTTGTTTTTTAAAAAAGCAGCCCTTGTTCTCTTAGAGATACATGCTGAAGTAGCTATTGATGAAATGACATGATGTCTAAAATTTATTCCAAAATTATCCAATAGCAGGAGGAAAAGTGGCTACAGGCATACATGAAACAAAAGGTCATGATTCTTAAAGCTGGTTAATGAGCGGTACATGACACCTCAATTTATTATCCTAATATTGTATACGTCTGAAAATTTCCATAATAAAGAATGTTCACAGAGAGAGATAGCTGAATAAGCATATTATTTGGATATATGGAAGTAATATTAGAACAAACAGCCAGCAGGATCAAAAGGGTATCCCTTTGGGAGCAGGGCAGGAGGCCGGGGAAAAGGCTGGGGGCAGGAGATAGCTCTTTTCGGTACAAGTTTATAATGGTATTTGATCTTAAAAAGAATAAAGCAAACCTATGAGAATGTGCCATTTTGACAAAAACAATTTTTTTAAAGATTATTTATTTGAAAAAAAAAATAAAGATTATTTATTTGAGAGAGAGAGAGAGAGATAAAGAATGGGGGGAGGGGGGAGAGAGAGAGAGAGAGAGAGAGAAAGGGAGAGAGAGAATCTCAAACAGGCTCCCCACTGAGTGCGGAGCCTGATGCAGAGCTTGATCCCACCACCCAGATCATGACCCGACCCAAAAATCAAGAGTCAGACACTTAACCCACTGAGCCACCCAAGTGTCCCAAAACACAATTAATTTAATTTTTTTTTAAAGATTTTACTTATTTGAGAGAGAGAGCACAAGCAGGGGAAGGGACAGGATAAGCAGACCCCCCTCTGAGTATAGAACCTGACATAGGGCTCAATCCCCGGTCCCTGAGATCATTACCTGAGCCTAAATCAGACACTTAACCAACTGAGCACCCAGGCATCCAACACAATTAACTTTAAAAAAGAAATGGGAGGTGGGAGGAGTGTGTCTGGCTGGCTTGGTTAGTGCAGCATGCACTCTTGCTCTTGGGGTTGTGAGTTCAAGCCCCACATTGGATTTAGAGATTACTGGGGAAAAAAAGAAAGAAAGAAATGGAGGGAACCACGGAAGGGCTAAAAGCAGACGTTGCCTCAGGTGAGGGGGCAAGCAAGAAGCTGGTGCCTTTCTGGACCTGGCAGATTTTTAAAGAAATGATGTTAATATATTACTATGATTTTTAAAAAAATGTTATCTATTTTTATTAGTTATTGCCATCAACTTTTAGCTGGGCCTTTTGCTAATCTTGACATCTACAAACTGAATCTGTTTCTCCAGGTCAAGAATCCTGAATAACCCAGAGTAAGTATCTCCACACTAAATGTAATAATAATCATTACTGTGATTTAATAATTATCTACCACTTGTCAGTGCTTTATATGTTATCTCTAAACTTTACAACACTCTTGGAGGCCAATATCATATTCCCATTTTACAGATGGTAAGGTTAAGGTTGAGAGACACATCAACCATGTGCTTGAGATTACAGAGTAGAAGGGCAGGCTTGTTGAGACTCCTTCCACTACCCCATCTCTCCTTTATACTCTACTAGTTTGGGATAGTCCAGAAAGTACTTTAATATCTACCCTGTCATCCAATCCATGAAGCAGGAGAGACAGAATTATCTATACTTGGCAGAAAGGTAACTTGCCTGAGTATCCAGGTTTTCTGATCCTTAATTCAGTACTTTTGTATCAACCCTACCATCTGCCCCCAAAAAACAAAATGTTATTCGTAACCTCCTCAGAGGCATATGACATAAGAGTCACTGTAAATGAATGCAGCTGAAGCAGGAATTTTAAAAAGAGACTTATTTTTTCCAAAGGAAATATAGTAATAAACCATGGAATGTCCTTAGTTGCTCTAATGTCAGCATTTTACTTGAGCCCTCAAAGGGGTTCTGAAAATGTCAGCAGCCTGTCTTCCTGGCATAAAGCAGATCAGCTGCTGGCATAGGCAGCCCGCAGCAGTTCTGACAGCTAGTGCCACTCTTCTTGGCTCCAAAAGAAAGGAATGAGCCATGCATGCTTCGGCCCTGGAAAAAAAAAAAGTCTGTGTTCTCCTAAATCTACTTAAGTCAATGGCCATGTGGCCCCAGGGTTTTTTATAGTTGCCAGGAACCTCAGATTGGTGCTAGTCTAGAGCAGAGTGAGTTTATAAAGCCGTAGGACAGGCTGGGTCAGGGTGGGAGCCCAAAGTGGGGAATGGAAGGGCCTGAATGTCTGCCCTCTGGTCATCTCAAACCCTGGGTAGCTGATGGCTCTGCCTGGCAAAGAAGGAGATTAAGAGTTGGGCACAAGTGCCATGAGCTTGGCTAGAGAAGCTGCTCCCTGGCTGTTCTGGCATCTGAACAATGGCCAAGCAGCAGCTAGAGGGAAGAAGCTGTTTACTCGAGTTCAAACTATTTATAGTACCAGCAATCTGCACATATTTGGATGACAAATCTCTGGGTTTCAAGTGAGCGGTGCTTTGCTCCTGGATAATTTCATCAAACACATTCCCTCCCCACGCCGCCCCCGGACCCCTTCGCTCACACATGTTGCCCTCGGGATGTTTTATTTAAGTTGCTGAGTTTAAAAAGATCAAGATCATAAAAAGAAATCACATTTTAAGAACAAGCGACTTTTAATCCTTTTGCTTATGAACTTAAACCACATTATATCATTTTCTTTAGGCCTTGAATCAGAAATTAAATTCTAATATATGTGTATTCTATAAAAAAATCACTAAAATTAAAACAATATCTGAATGAGCTTTGTAATTTAACAGGTATTTTATCACCATAATGATGCTGAGCCCCACTTGAGACCTGCAAAAAGAATATTTCTTACGACACAGGTTTAGAACGATAAAAGGCTGTTACAGAACAGATCCACCAACAATATGTAATCATATACACACTACAAACAAACAAAAGAGGTCCTACACACCGCTTCCGTGGCAGCTGCAGCTGCAGGGACAGTGCTCCCAATGACCCTGCCCCTGGCACATGCCACACAGGAGAGGGGTCTGACGGGAACAAAAAGACGTGCAGAGCCTTCTGCATGGTTTTAACTCACAGAAGGTTATTATTACACCCTTGCCAACACATTTGTTTGGAAAAACCAGCCTACCTCTAAAAGCTGCCTAGATTTTTATAGCAAAGGCAATGCTGATCAGCCACCTCCCCTGAGCCAGGCACTGGCTAATTCCAAAGGGGAAACGTGGTTGTTAATCAACATGTATACTGGCTAACATGCTGGCAGCTTCCAGTCCTATCACATGATGCAGGCAGGAACTGGCAGAGAGGAAAGGGCACTGAGTGAGAAGAAAAGTTTATAGTATAGGGGGTGATGCTGGACAATTAAGGGATTCCTCCAAGAGACTAACTTGTTTCCTTATTTTTGCTCCCCGCTAGGGAAGCTCTTTAGAAGGCAAATAGAAAGGTCTCCAAGATAATCTTTAGATTAATCCCACTTTTTAAAATCACACAGGAGAAAAGGGTGGTAAGGGTGAAGGAATGAAGTATGTTTGTAATATGGAGGAAATGTAAATTATTTGAGAAATTTTTTGCTGGTCAGCTGGTCAATATTGACCAAAGACTTTAATGCATGCAATTTTGATCCCATGACTCTACTTCTAGGAATTGAAAGAATATCCTCATCATTCAGACCTTAGCTAAAATGCCACCTTTTGGGGACTTCCCCAACCCACTCAACCTCAGGTAACCACCCATCTACCTATCACATCACTTAAAAAAAAATTATTTATTTGAGAGAGAAAGAGAGCACCAAGTGGGGGAAGGGTCAGAGGGAGACAGAGAAGCAGACTCTGTGCCACTGAGCACAGGGCCTGACAGAGCTCGATCCCAGGACCCCGAGATCATGTCCTGAGCTGAAGACAGATGCCCCACATTACTTTAATTGCCTGCACAGTACTGCTATTTTTCTTGTTCATTTATCTGTGTACTGTTCGCCTTCACTCATCATCTCATTTAATCCTCACAGCCACAAGAGGTTTCTGTTCTTATCCCATTTTACAGATGAGCAAACTGAGGCACAGTTTAAGTCTAGTGAGTGACTAGCAAGTGGCAGTAGGAATATAAACACTGCTATGCATGAACACAAAGTCCATGCTCTTAACTACCTCCCTCAAAATAAACCGTAAGTTTCAATGTGCATAGTTTTTGACCAAGCATTATAGTTCTGGAAATTTGTTAGGTGGAGGTAATCAGACAAGAACAATGGTTAAACACATGTTTACTTACTGCAGGCTACCTATAGAAGCAAATATTGGAAATATGTTTAGCAAGTCTTCAGTTATAAGCCTCAAGTTTACTTTTTGGTAAACAAGGGGCCCCATCTCAGAGACACAGTGAAGATTTAATGAGACAAAGCCCAGCACATGGCTCATAATCAGTCTTTTACTATTGTTGTTATATGCATTTACATCTCTAAAATGATGTACAATATAACAAATTGTTACCAGAGGCTATCTCTGGACAGCAGGATTATGGCAGGAGGGGTGTTTTTTTATTTGTTTTGTTTTATTTCATTAACTAAATTGTGTACTTCCATGTTGTTCTAATTTTTATAAAATTCATACTGATGTCACAGTCATAAAAAAATAAATATATAACTATTTTTCAAAAAAAGAATATGAAGAAAAAGTTAAAGAAATGTGGAGGAGGAAACTTAGTTTATGGGACAGTGAGGGAAGCCAGTTTAGTAGATCTCAAACTAAAAATGTTCCTCCACTTTTGTTCTATCTAAGAACAAGATCTTCAGTGGGCTTATAGGTCCTACCCCACTGCAAAGGCCTACATTCACAGTGGAGTAAGTCAGGGAGATTCTTATTAAGAACATAGACCTACAGAATTATTCAGATGGATTCAAGAAATCTGAAAAGATGTTAAAATATATATACAAAAGGAAAAAAAAATATTTATATCCACATCTGCCTTCTGAAGAGAAAGGCTGTCAAATGGGAGGCCTTTTTAGCTACTGGTCACCTTTCTGAGTTCAGCCATGCAAAAAATAACAAAAGCTCAAGGTTGCCAAGTAGCTCTGCACAATAAAGAAAGGATAACTGAATTCCAAGGGAAATCTGTAAGGAATAAAGGAAGGGGAAGGAGAAAGGAGCCAGGGAGATGCCAGAGGTCCAGGGTCTGGGGCTCCCAAATCACCAGCAAAGCTGGTAACAACACTGACAAATGCTTTCTGTGAGTGTATTCTTTGTTATTGATGGAAACCAAGAAAGGACTGAGTTTCAATTCTGAACTGACAGGTTAAGAAACAGGAAAGAGAGGAGGAAGAGATGACTGAGAAAACACCTTCACCCCCAAGGAATCTGCAGAATCTTGGGGGAAACTTCAGACTTCCACAGGACTGTAAACAAGGAGTCAAGCTGATCTTATCTACATCTTAAGGTGCTAACGTATCAGAGGTATATATGGTTTACCTATCAAAAGGGATCAAGGAACAGACTGATAGTGTTTGGGCACAAAAATAAATTAACTCATCTACCCTTCCACACCACTGAAAAGCTTTTCACAATTTGTGTGGTGTTGCTAACTCATTTTAGGTCACATATTCCTTTGAGAAGGTGATGAAAACAAAGATCCTGCTCTTTAGATAATGCACACCTTTAAATGCATATCATTTCAAGAGGTCTGTGGAACCTGTGGAGGCCATTTCTGGGATGCTCACTGTAGGAAAACTGCAACAGCACTGACTGACATTGCTTGTTGTTGACAATGGATACTCCAAGCCACCTTGTAGTTTATGCAGAAAGTACTAGAACACCGCTGACATCTATTGATTTATAAACATTTGTTGGAAACCTAATACACATAATCCTAAAGGTATAAACATAAACGCAAAGTGATACGTCTACTCACAAAGGTATAATCTACTAAGGGAAGGAAAGACTATAGACTGTTATGATAGGGTATGATAAGCCAGACTGTATATTTCAGACTAACCTCACCCCTCAACTTCCTTTTTGGCCCCAGGACTGACTCCCTAACTACAAATGGAACAACAGGTGGAAACGAGTGACATGAATATGGAGCACAAGCAGAGGAAAGCAACAAGATGCCAAGGCACTGGGGCCATTTTAAATAGCCAGCCTGCTATTTTGTGGACTTCGATTTCTCTGCGTCTACGTAAAAATATCTCCAAAAAACAAAAAACAAAAACGAGAGCTTTTCTCTTTAACAGTAACCACAGATTTTTTAAAATGCCACTTTAAGAAAAAGTAATTGACAAACTAAGATTGTTCTGAAAAATCTATGCGAAGAGAAGCCTACAATCCACATTGCTGGTTTGCATTGTTAAATCAGCAAATATTTATTGAGCTCTGAAATAATCATGTCTGATGTTTGCATTACATGGGACCTTTTACACAAGATTATCTCATTTTTTCTGTAAAATATCTTGTAAATGCTTATATTCAAGGGCATAGTGACTCGATAATTTGCAGGTTGTAAATCCTGCAGCCAAAATCAAAATACAGACCTACCTACCTTTTTACCTTTTCCTAAACTCGCAGGGAAAATGACAGCAATGCCAGATACAGGAAGGGCAGGGGAGGTAACAGTCTTGAGAGTTAGAGTGGAGAGGACATGTTAATGTGGCACCAGGATAAGCCTGGGTGTTGAAATCAGATGCACTTGAGGGGTGCCAGGGTGTATCAGTTGGTTAAGCATCTATCTTCAGCTCCAGTCATAATCTTGGAGTCCCAGGATCGAGTCCCATATTGGGCTCCCTGCCCAGCCAGGAGTCTGCTTCTCCCTCTGCCCCTCATCCTGCTCATGAGCTCTGTCACTAACTCTCAAATAAATAAAATCTTCAGGAAAAAAAAAAAAGAGAAAGAAATCAGATGTACTTGGGAAAAAATCCTGGCTCCCTCCTCCACTTAGGAGCTATGTAACCTCAGGCAAATCACTTGATCTCTCTCAATTCTGAGATCTCATTTGTAAAATGAAGAAAATAATAGCATCTATCTCATCCGAATGAAGGAAGCTAGAGGGAAGAACAGGAGGTAGAGTGTAGTGGAGGGGTGCTAACTACTTTTTTACAGAGGGGACTCAAGAGACAATAGCGAAGGCATCAATACTGACTACCATTTCAGCCAACACAAGGGATCCCAAAACCGTCTTGCCAAAACACCTCAAATGATGGGTGCCATCACCCTAGCAAATATGTCAAATGTAATCCTGAGCTTAAAAGCCAGCATGGGAAGTTTTCTGAGGTCAAATAAGAAGCACAAGTTTAGCAAGATGAGATAAGCACTGGAACGTTTAAAGACATCTGCTGTTTAATGATACAAAGCAAAAAAAAGCAAAAAAAAAAAAAAATAATGATACAAAGCTACTTATAAAGTTAACTGTCTAAAAACACAAATAAAGAAAAAATACGTATGTGTGTGTAGGAATCTTATTTATAATTTTGGAGGTAACAACCACAATCACTAAAAACCATTAAAGTAAGGAAGTAGTGGCTTTCAAGAGGAAGCTGGCTAAGTGAAGAGGGAGACTTCCCCCTCCCTTTTTTTCTCTGTGTATCTTTCTGTTCTATGGAAGTGTTTATTTTTATGTACAAGCAATACTTTTCTAATTTTTGTTAAACTGGCAAAGGAAAGAAGGTTGGTGGAACTCTGCCATCACCAACCATAGAGAAGAGTAATGGGATGAATAACATAAATTTGAATTTCAGAAGGAAAAAAATCAGCCTTATGATGACTGGCATAGGTATTCTACTTTAAATGTACCTTATCGGGATCCCTGGGTGGTGCAGCGGTTTGGCGCCTGCCTTTGGCCCAGGGCGCGATCCTGGAGACCCGGGATCAAATCCCACGTCAGGCTCCCGGTGCATGGAGCCTGCTTCTCCCCCTGCCTGTGTCTCTGCCTCTTTCTCTCTCTGTGTGACTATCATAAATAAATAAAAATTAAAAAAAAAATAAAAATAAATGTACCTTATCAATGATTTCTTTTGTTTTTTTTTTTTTTTAATTTTTTATTTATTTATGATAGTCACACAGAGAGAGAGAGAGAGAGGCAGAGACACAGGCAGAGGGAGAAGCAGGCTCCATGCACCGGGAGCCCGACGTGGGATTCGATCCCGGGTCTCCAGGATCGCGCCCTGGGCCAAAGGCAGGCGCCAAACCGCTGCGCCACCCAGGGATCCCCAATGATTTCTTTTGAATGATAACACCCAGTGCTGTGGAGATATGGGAAAATATAGGTTAAGAATGGAAAATGGTGCAACAGTCCTAAAAAGCAATTTGACAACACATGCTGAAATCCTTAAGATCCTACATGCACAGAGGTATATGGGAACTTTCTGTACTTTCTGCTTAATCTTGCTTGAACCTAAAACTAGTCTAAAAAATAAAGTATACTAATTAAGAAATATATATATGCATGCCAGGTCATTTGACTTCTAAGACTTTATCCTGGGAGAGATCATTAGAGGATGAGTGCAAAGACTGGACACAGGTTGTTGACTTCAGCGATGCTGATAAGACTGAAAAACTGAAAATAATTCTAGAAGTCATAATTAGGAACTGCAAAGTGCACTTTTGGTACACCTGCAGAATGGCATATTATGCAGTTACAATGCGATCTACAGAAGAATATCTCATGACATGAGAAAAATCATCTTATTTTAATGTTAAGATGTATATAATAGAGGCTCATGGTTGTATAAGGGAAAACAGTATTTTGCATAAAAAAGTAACACTCCAGTTAACTTTTATTATCTTCTTTTAGTATGTTGGCATTTTATTTTGTTTTTTAAAAGATTTTATTTATTTGAGAGAGAGTAAGAGTGAGAGAAAGCATATAGAGGGAGAAGCAGACTCCCCACTGAGTGTGGAACCTGACACAGGGCTCAATCCCAGGACCCCAAGATCATGATCTGAGCCACCCAGGAGCCCCAGTTTGTTGGCACTTTAAATGTTGCTTTTTGTAATAAAAATACAGTATTTTATAAAAAGAAAAAATATAAAAAGTTGTTTTTAAGTTCCTTGGACAACGCATACCAAGAAAAGAGAAAATAAAATATGGAAGAAAATGGAGGAACTTTAAAAAAGCAAGATGATAAGGAGAGAGAAGGGGCCAGGATCTGTGAGATGGAAGTGCCCTGGGCAAGTCTCTGAGTTCCTCAGCCAGAATCCTGCTTCCAAAGCTTTGATGGGAAAATCACAGAGAAAGGACCCCAGAGCTTTCTTCTCATTTTCCATGACTGACTGCATTGCTCCTGGCATGTTGATGGTAATTACACATCCACTGGATTTCAGTACAACTAAAGATTAGATCAAGAACAAGGCTGTTAGTCCACAGAACTAAAGGTAACTTCAAACTAATCTGCACCAATGCCATGATTTACAGCAAACAGAGGCTATTTATTGAAGAGCTGCGAATAAGCTATTGTGTCCACAGATGAAAATTCTTAGCTGGGAGAAGATTCCAGGCCTGAAGCAGAGCAGTCTTTAAGAGAGAGCAGGCTTACAGAAGATAAAAGGGATTCTCTCCTCCCTTTCAGAGAGGACTGGGGCTGTTGGCCCAGAGATAACAAGACTCTGTAGATACTTACGCTGAAGCTTTTAGAAGTCCCAATAAGGAAAACAAAAAGAAAGGTGATGTGCTTGAAGAGTAATTTAAACAACAAATTAGACAGAAACTAGAGGAAACTGACCAAAAAGCTCATTAATAGTGTGAATTTGAAAGAAGAAAATCAGATGGCACAGTAACACTGGAACTTTTCCATTCTGTGGATCCCATGATAGGAGAATCAGGCTACTGCCTTGTAAGATGGGGCATAAAAACAGAAGACTTCGGGATCCCTGGGTGGTGCAGTGGTTTGGCACCTGCCTTTGGCCCAGGGCGCGATCCTGGAGACCCAGGATCGAGTCCCACGTCGGGCTCCTGGTGCATGGAGCCTGCTTCTCCCTCTGCCTGTGTCTCTGCCTCTCTCTCTCCCTCTCTCTATCATAAATAAATAAAAAAATAAAAAAATAAAAAACAAAAAACAAAAAACAGAAGACTTCAGTGTAGGTGAAATATATTACATGGGGTCAAAGAAGAGAAAAAAGTTAGACCTGAATCACAGTCCCTACAATTCGTCTACACCCAACTACTAACTCTATATGTGCAAATATCACCAAGGGTAATTCTGATTTAACCTGGCTTAACATACAGGGAAGACTGATCTTCCAAGCACCCGTCATTATCCATTAGTTTCTGGCCATATCCAAAAATGATTCATATGTTATGGCAGAGAGTTTACTGGACTTCTAACAACAGAATACTCTGTGAGCTGGAGATACCATTGTCTGAAGCTAAGAAATAGAGGGGGACCTTAACAGAGCAAAAGGCAAAAAAACAAATAAAATAAAATAAGATTTAATTACAGAAGTAGAGCCAATAGGCCCTTTGGACTCTAACAACAAAGACAGGCTGGCAGCACTAAGCGCTGCACTAATAAATATCTGCACACCAGCTGGGGCTTTTGACTGAAAGGTCTGGAATGTCTGAAAGGAACCTTGTTGAGAACATCACCTAACTCAGGAAGCTGCAAGAGCAAGAGGCCCATTATGGTTGTGCTCATAACCTGTCTTATAAAGTGATACATGGATGGAGAGTTACAGAAAGATCACTGGATGAGATGGAGTTGGGATTAGGCAAACGCATTCAGAAAGGAAAGCCCTTGGAAACAATGATCATAAAAATAATGACTAGAATTCACTGTAACTCATGCTACATCACAATTTAGAGAGAGCTTAAAAATGAAATGAAGCTGTGCCTTTTTGTGATGTCAGAAAACAGCCACTTTAAAATGTAACAAAAACGAGATCAAAATTGTAACATATCATGAAGCCTATTGCTATTGTAATAATTCAAAGTTTTGATAAATGAAATGGAATACTTAAAAAGGATTTAGTTTAAAAAACAAAACAAAACTATTTTTCCCACCTGCTGTGGGAAAGAGGAGCTCTGATTTTGTATGCTCATTCCAGGTTTTCTGAGTGAAGGGAATTCCATACTCTAAAAGATGATCAAGACTCTATCAGATCCCCTCTCCAAAGGTCAAAATTCATCTCTCCATCTGCCTGAGAAAGGTAAGATTAATAGCAGAGTCTTAGACTTCACACAGAAAATAATTCCCAATGGATCTACAGATTTAAATGCAAAAATATCAAACCACATAAGTCCTAGAAAAATACACGGCACAACATTTTATAGCCTCACAATGGGGAGGGCCATTCCAAGTATGAAATAAAATCCAGAAGTCATTAAAGAAAAGATTGCTAAATTTTATTGTATATAAATAAAAACATTCTGCATGGCAAAAGTCATGATCAGCAAAGTAAAAATCATAAGTCATACTGGGAAAAATTATATATCATAGTATGAATAGCCAATTTCCTTAGTCTACAAAGAGTTTTTAGAAATTGGTAAGATAAAGAACAATAATCTAAGAGGGAAATAAGCTTAGAATATAAACAGGGAATTTAGAGAAATGTATATACATATGGCTCTGAATATATAAAACGTATTCCACTTTAGTTAATATTCTATTTTTCATCCACCATTCAGGAGGATCAAAAAGTCCAACACACTGGTGTTCGAAGACAGGAATTCTCATCCATCGCTGATACAATCATACATTAGTGTAGTATCATTTGGCAATCAATATAAAAAATGTCACATATCCTCTGCCTTGGGAAATCCACTTTTAGGAATGTATCAGAAATGTACTTCCAGGGATCCCTGGGTGGCGCAGCGGTTTAGCGCCTGCCCTTGGCCCAGGGCGTGATCCTGGAGACCCGGGATCGAATCCCACGTCGGGCTCCGGGTGCATGGAGCCTGTTTCTCCCTCTGCCTATGTCTCTGCCTCTCTCTCTCTCTCTCTCTCCGTGACTATCATAAATAAATAAAAAATAAAAAAGATTAAAAAAAAGAAATGTACTTCCAAAAATATGATATACGTATTCACTGCAGCGAAAGTTTAGAAATCACCTAAATATCTATTCATAAGAGGTAGGTTAAATAAATTCAAGGTACTTCCAAATAGAAGCCTATGCAGCCATAATTCAGATACACAAACAATGATAATTTAGTGATGCAAAAAGATTCCAAAATATATACTTTACAAAGCCTGATGCAGAAAAATATGAGCAGGGATCCCTGGGTGGCGCAGCGGTTTGGCGCCTGCCTTTGGCCCAGGGCGCGATCCTGGAGACCCGGGATCGAATCCCACGTCGGGCTCCCGGTGCATGGAGCCTGCTTCTCCCTCTGCCTGTGTGTGTCTCTGCCTCTCTCTCTCTCTCTGTGACTATCATAAATAAATAAAAAATTTAAAAAAAAAAAAAGAAAAATATGAGCAGTATACTATCTACGTTATAATAAGAAAAGAAACAAATATGCATATTTACTTTTATATGCATGGAATATCTTTAGAATGCATGAGAAACTGGAAATGGTCTCTCCAGGGTAGCTGAAGGATAAGGATGACAGGAAGATTTTTCTTTTTAGGATCCAATCTAGAACCCACTTAGAATCTGATTGTTTTATTTCTTAAATCCCTTCTAATCTAGAATAACACCCATGTCTTATGAAGAACTGGTATCTCTGTAGCAGTGAGTTTTCTAATATTTGCAACAAGATCTATCTCCTTTTAGTGGTTTTCTTTAATATCTCCCAATAAAATTTTATAATTTTCTCCATAGAGGCTTGCGATTCTTGATGTTGCTTTACAGAGTATCCTTTAAAATTTAATTTTCTATTTGTACTGATATGTGGAAACAGAATTGATTTTGTGTATTGATTTAGTATCCAGCAAACTTGAAAAACTGTTATTAACTTTGATAATTTATTTGTAGAAATCTTTTATAATTTCTATATAAACAATCATATCATCATGTAAATAAGAAGTTATTAATTCATCCTTTCCAATTCTTTCATTTTTCTTGCCTCATTGCAATCGCTAGAACCTCCAACAAATATTGAATAGATGTAATAACATTAATAACTCGTTCCTGATCTCCAAGTGAAAACTTTGTCAAACTGAAAATTCACCATTAAGTATGATGTTTGCTGTACATATTTTATAGTTCTTGCCACCAGATTAAGGAAGCTCCCTTCCTATTTTCTACCTATTTCTAGGGGGCTGACATTGTTGCTGCTATTTTAATCAGGAATGGATGCTGCATTTTATCACATGATCATCATTTTTCTCTTTTAATGTTAGCAAATGACACTAATTGAGTCTATGGTTTTAAATCAACCTTGCATTTTGGGTATAAAACCGACTTAGTCACGATCTATTATCCTTCTCACATACTGCTAGACAGGGTAACTATGTTTTCCAAAGATGGCCTCAGCAATACTACTCTATCCTGCATGTTTTTCTTACAGTGTGACTGTGACACTCCTCCAAGTGGGTATAGGGTCTGGGACACATTCCCTGAAATCTGGACTGACCTCTGTAACTATCTCAACCAAGAGAGTATTGTCAGGGTGGCAGTATGTGAACTTCAAGATTAGACCATAAAAATGTTAAGTACTTCCAATTCACTGACTTAGCACCTGTACTTAGAACCCAGCTGCCATGTTGTCAGGAAGCTCAAAATAGTCCAGTGCAGACAGAACACAAGGAGAGATCCTACACAAGGAGAGATCCTACACGACATGAGCTGACAGTCTACACAACAGCTAGTATCGACTGTAGGACATGGAAATAAAAACATCTCCAGATGATTCCAAGCTAATTTGAGTCTTCTCAGCTGGGTGCCCAAACAAAATGGAGCAGACACAAGCCACCCCAGTTGTGCCCTGATCAAATTCCTGATCCACAGAAACTCTGGTTTAGAAAATTGCTATTTTAAGCCACATTCTGGTTTGTTTCTTACACCACAATAGTAAGTGAAAAACTGGATTTTGCTTTGCTAATGTTTAGTTTAGGATTTTCCATAGCCATGAGTAAAAAAGCCTGTGAATTTTCCTTCCTCACAGTGTTACTGTCACATTTTTTTTTTTGTTTTGATAATCTCTTTCTCTATCCTCAGGAAGAGTTTGTGTAATATTAATTCTTTCTCAAATGCTTTATATAACTTTGTAGTGAAGTCATTCAGACCTGCAGTTTTCATTGTGGAAAGGTTTTTAAATTGCTGATTCAATTTTTATTTATAGTTATATTACTAATAAATTTACCCATTCACCTAAATTTTCAAAATTTTTGGCATAAAATTGTTCACAATATCATTATCTTGCTAATGACTACATGATCCCCCTCACTTTTCACTCTTGATATTGGTTATCTGTACCATTCCTCCTTTCTCCTTCCCTCCCTCCCTGCCTTCCTTTTTTTAATCAGCCTCACCAGGGTCTATCATTTTTAATTAATATTTTCCAAGAACCAAACTCTCATTGATAAACTATATTATATATTTGCTTTATATTTCATTGATTTGTTTTTTCTTTAGAATTATTTTGCTGTGCTTTTTCTGACTTAAGATAGATCCTTGATCACTTTTTAGCCTTTTTATTTCCTAATACACGCATTCTGAGCTATATACTTTTGGATATCTGAATTCATGTCTTTCAACAGTTCTGAGAAATACTCTGCTATTACCTCTTCAAATACTGCCTCTGCACCATTCTTGCTCTTCTCTTTCTGGGATTCCAGTTAATACATTTGATGTTCTCACTGGATCTTTTTTTTTTAAGTTTTTTTTTTTAAGATTTTATTTATTTATTCATGAGACACCCAGACAGAGAGAGAGGCAGAGACACAGGCAGAGGGAGAAGCAGGCTCTCTGCAAGGACCCTGATGCGGGACTCGATCTTGGATCCCGGGATTACGCCTTGAGTCAAAGGCAGACGCTCAACTGCTGAGCCACCTAGGCGTCCCTCACTGGATCCTCTTAATTCTCTTACCATCTCTTTGATAGTCTGTACATTTTTGTCTCTTAATGGTTTTCTCTGGATCATTTTCTCTTAACTAACCTACCTTCTAGTTCGCTCATTCTCTCTTTGGTGATTTCAAATCCACTGCGTTCTTGTTTCTGGCTATATTTTCAGTTCTACAATGTTGTTTTCTTTTTCAAATCTGTTGTTGTTTTTGATAGTGTCGTTACCTCCTGATATTTTCATTCTTAGCTTCTATTTCTTTTTACATAATAAATAAGTTGTTTTATAGCCCCTGTCTTAAATTCCAATATCTCATAGCTTTGAGGTTGCTTTTGCTGTATATTGTTTTTTCTAGTTCTTTTCATGGGTATCTTGTTTCCTTGTAAACCTGGTTTTCTTCTGTGCTGATCATTATATAACAAATTATTTAGAGGACTATTTTTTTAAACATTTTGTTTATTCATGAGAGACACACAGAGAGGCAGAGACATAGGCAGGGGGAGAAGCAGGCTCCCTGTAGGAAGCCCGATGTAGGACTCAATCCCTGGGACTCTGGGATCATGTCCTGAGCCAAAGGCAGACACACTCAACCACTGAGCCATCGAGGCATCCCTAAAGGACTATTTTGATATACAGGATAACACCTTCCTTTAAAGAAGATTTTTGCTTGCTTCTAGTTTCCTTAGGATGCTATTCATTTAAGACCATCAAGGTTAAATGTTCCCTGAAAGCTTTGGTTGCAAAGCTATATGAGGGCTGGTTTAGTTCAAGATTCCCCCCCTCATGTCCTTAAGGGTCCCATTCAAATTGGAAAGGTGGTTTAATGGAGTCCCTATCTTTTGCAGGCAACAAGCTGTGAATTCTGTCCTCACAGATGAGGCCACTAAAATTATCACTTAAACTTCATGGATGCTTTCTCAGGATAAACAAATGCCTTCAGAACAAAAATGGCTTTGGCATCTAGGCTTACCACTCTTACCTTTTTACCTCTCTTAGCTAGGCTTATCTCTCTTACAATTGTTCAATATTTTCTAAACTTCTTATAGCTTTCAGGAAAATGTCCCTGTATCTTGTACAGCTTTCTAAATTGTCATCAGCAGGGCTGATTCAAGTGACCTCGTCTGACATTACTGGAAGTAGAATTCCCACCACATATCTTTCAAGTAACTTGGGAATTCTGTACCATATAATGGTATTGACTGTTCAAATCAGTAAGTACAACAAACCTTGAAAGAAGTAAAATGAGGAAATAATCCAATATTGAGGAAAACAAAAAGACGGAATGGAGAAAAAATAAGGGAAGTCAACTTACCTTTCAGTATTTCATAAAATGCCTGCTGGAATACCTTGGGTATATTGATGAACACATTAGCCTCTACATGGAAAAATATAATTAGCTAATCAAAAGCTTCTCTTAATATACTTATTGCTTGGTTAATGTTGAAATTCTATACTCCAGCCACTTAGATTTGGTTTTCCACCTGTTCTGACACTTGTGGTTTTTATGGAGTATTTGGTTATAAATAACTTTGTACCTTATAAATTAAAAGAAAGCTAGTTCCCTCTCTAGAATGTAAACTAGTGCAAACTTCTAAGGATAAATTGGCAATATTCAACAAATTTTAAAACGTACATACCCTCTGATACAGCACAATCTTCCACTAGAAATTAATTCCAGAGATACACTTAAACAAAAATTCACAAAGATGTAAACTAATTTTCTTTGCAACCGTTTTTTGCTAGTGAAAAAAATGAACATGACAACTTGAAACTCTACCAAGGGGTTGCTAGTTAAATAGATTATGGCATATTTATACAACAGAATACCACTGAAATGGAAATTCATCATTTTTTAAGCTGTCCGGCATCTAACTGCTACCTCCTATTTGAACGTACTTCCCACCACTTGGACTCTGAATCATAAGCCAGTGACACAAAGACAAAGGGACAGTTGGAATTCATTCCTGACAGAGTCCTAGGGCAGTAATGGCAACATTCTGGCCTGGCTGCTTCAGCTGAAAGAGGCTCATTGAGCCTATTACTTCATGATTCTCAGGCCTGCCTCGGTCCTGACCATTTTCCAAACTTTGTCCTACATCTCTCTGGTACATTCTTTGTTTTTTGTTACTTGAAGCCAAAGGTTTGTAACTGACACAATTATGAAGTTTTTAAAAGAAAAAACTGGATCTATGTGAACACTAGTGGCAGAACAGTATGTTCAATATGAGCTAATTGATGTAATTTTAAAGCAACCAACAGATCTAATATTTCTGCTGGGAGATGCACAGTTTCTGGAAAGATTATCCAGGCAATTTATAATAGTTATTTCTAAAAATTATCCACTTACAAATTTTTATTTTAAGAAACAGCTTATTTTAAAAAGGAAAACAAAAGCCAGAGGAGATGACTGTTCTGAAGTTGGGATACACTGAAATCTCTAGGTGCTTATTCTTCTTACTGAGGGCCATTCAAAGCCAAAGCCCATTATCATTCCTTAGGTAATAGGCGATAAAAAATGATTGAATTATTTTAAGTGGCAGATTGACATGTACAAAGTAGGATTCAGATATAACTTTGGCAGGAGGATGCATTAAAGTAAAGAGAGGCTAGAAAAAGGCAAACTGATTAAACTGGAAGAAATATGAGCTCAGACTAGAGAGCTGGCAGTAAGATTGAAATAGAAGGGAATCGTGCAAAAGACAAGATGGTTTTACATCTCACACAATTATTTCTCAAGAACTTACTGAATGCCTACTATTGAGTGCCTAACAGAGGGCAAAAAGAATCTGAACTTTACCAAATCAGCCAACCAACTAAATTATATGTAGTCTATTTAGGTCTCAGTTCTCTTGTAAAATGGAGAGAATACCTAATTTATTGGAGTGGTATAAGGATTAAAAGAAATTATGCATATAAAATATACTAAGTCTTCCAGAAATGTGAATTACTACTAGCACTATTATTAGAACTAATACAATGGAGAAGATGACAATTTAAATAGCAAAAATAATACAAAGTGGTGTATATTTCAGAAACATATCTACGTAATGGAATATGGGTCTCATATATTCATTTTGCTGTATTAAGATACTGTGGTTCCTTTAAAGACTGAAAGTTTTATTTCTAATGGCTCACGGCTTTACAGGGGTCTCTTGCAGAAAGCTGGTCAACTTTTAAAAAAAATAGAGAAGTTTCTAGGCCCTTTGTTACACAAAGGGTCCTCCTAATTCTCTTTCAGTCTCAGACATGGAAGGTCTTGGAAATCCAAAGCAGCACCACATCTCATGTTTATATTCTATATTCTGCTAAAGTTCTTTGAGACCAAGGTATACATGTGTAGCCTCTTTTAAACATTTACTATTCAGGTGAGGAAGTTGACTG
Organism: Vulpes lagopus; assembly: GCF_018345385.1. Lineage (NCBI taxonomy): Eukaryota > Metazoa > Chordata > Mammalia > Carnivora > Canidae > Vulpes > Vulpes lagopus. The sequence goes on from NC_054841.1 coordinate 15,775,382, forward strand.
GTAAAATAGTATAAATAAATGAAAAAGTCAATTTCATTAAGAATTGATTAGTCTAAATACACTGAAAATCCCAATAAAATCATTTGTTTATATCTGACCCTAACAAGACAAATAAAATTAATGATCCCTTTAATTTTAATGAACTAAGATACTGCAAGATAGATACAACCCCTGAATTTATTTTGGAAGTGCAAACAATCCTTGAAGGCTTGAGGACAAACAAGCTTGGAGAAGCCAGAGACTTTTATTACACTATCATAAAAATAGTGAGTGGGACTTTTTGAATAATAGGGAGTATTTAGACTTGTGGAAAGGAAACACACAAGAGACTTAAACCTATACTTCCATTATGATTTCACATCCCAACTTAAGACAATTAATAAAAATATACCTATCTTTCAAATCTATACTCTCCTGTAAATGAAAATGTTATATACTTGGAATCCAAATTTAGTACAGATCTTTACAAACTTAATACTATTACTAGCCAAAATGTATAATTATGACTAATACTTAACTTTTGATTGTCACATATGAGGGACAAGGTATTTATCAACTGAAATATATGTGACAAACATTTAAAAAAAAAAAAAAAACTTGGGGATCCCTGGGTGGCGCAGCGGTTTGGCGCCTGCCTTTGGCCCAGGGCGCGATCCTGGAGACCCGGGATCGAATCCCACGTCAGGCTCCCGGTGCATGGAGCCTGCTTCTCCCTCTGCCTGTGTCTCTGCCTCTCTCTCTCTCTCTCTCTCTCTCTCTCTGTGACTATCATAAATAAATTAAAAAATAAAAAATAAAAAAAATTAAAAAAAAAACTTGGAAATTTAATTAAATGAGGACCAAAAAAAAAAAAATCTTTTATTTTTGGCAGTAAAGGATTTAATTGTTAATAGTAATTAATCAACAATAAATTTTGAAACTGGTGGAAGTCTCTAATATTCCTTCTAACCTTGGGTTCTGTGAGATGAATTTCATCATGCAAAAAATATTTTGTTAAAAAAATGTATGGGAATGACATTAGCAAAATAGGAGAAAAGGAGTGTTGTATCATCTTTTCCCCAAACGATAATAATTTTGGCAATACACTCATGGACAAGAGATTATCTTTGTAGAAGTCCAGGAATCTGGTGGAAATTTTTCAGCATATTGTTAGAGAAAAAAAAAAACAAAAACCAAAGACTGGACTCACTGAAGAGGGTAAGAGGAACAGTTCTGCTTTATCTGAATCATCCCTCCTCTACCACAGCACAGCTCAGAGCCCAGAGAGACCTTTTCTTTCTTTCTTTCTTTTTTTTTAAGATTTTATTTATTTATTCATGAGAGACACATGGAAAGAGAGAGCGACAGAGACACAGGCAGAGGGAGAAGCAGGCTCCATGCAGGGAGCCGGACATGGGACTTAATCCGGGGACTCCAGGATCACGCCCTGGGCCGAAGGCAGGCGCTAAACCACTGAGCCACCCAGGGATCCCCAGAGAGACCTTTTCAGCCCATGATTTCTCCCATGAGGAAAAGAGAATGTGTGTGAGTGAGTGCCCAGATCCCCAGCTGTGCAAGATGCTGTCAAAAGGTCCAATTCTTTCTCGTTCCATCCGGAAGACTAAGGTGTTCACATGACCATAGGATGGGGAAGGGCTGAGAGAACAGCAGCTAGGACTCTGGGAAGGCATCAAAGGGACACAGATCACACTACTCCTTCATGGACTCCATCAGAAAGCCTGCCCACAAGCCCCTGACAACACCTTACCTGAAGACCTCCAAACTAGCCCATGGGCACCCACCAAATCCTGTGAGCCTCATTCACACACATACCATTCCATGGCTGGCTCCAAGTGCACACACACCCTGAGGGCAGGGAGGACAAGCCTTTACAGATGGCTAGTAAGCACATGCAGAGAAAGCTAGCTTGACAATATGGGATTGAGAAAAAGCACACAAACTTAAGTATTCAGACCACCCAAAGGAAAACAAATGAGAGGCTATCAGTACCCCACCTGGCTTTACACTATTAAGAGAAGGCATAAATTTTCAGAATTCCTCCTCAAAAGGCAACAAGAGTACAGAGCAGATGTATCCATAGAAAAAGTCAGAATCCCTAGTAGGGTGGACAGAAGATGTTTCTTTCTTGAGTCCAGTCACTAAACACTAGAGGAGGTGACTGCTTCTTCAAATGTGAAGAGAGCAACACAAGACTTCAAGGAACACGGAAAATCAAGGTAACATGACATCACCAAAAGAACATAGTAACATTCTAATCATCGACCCCAAAGAAATGAAGGTTTGTGATCTGCCCAATAGAGACTTCAAAATAGTTGTTTTAAGGCAGCTCAGTGAGCTGCAAAAAAAACCACAGAAAGACAATTCAATGAAATTAGGAAAACAATACATGAACAAAATGAATATTTTAACAGAGACAGAAATCATTAAAAAGAACCAAAGAGAAATTCTGCAGCTGAAGAGCATAATGAATGAAATATAAAATGCAATGGAAAACATCATCAGCAGACTTAATTAAAGCAAAGGAAAGGATCTGTGAAGTCAAAGACAATTTGAAACTAGGTTGCCAGAGAAGAACAAAGAATGAGAAGAGTGAAGAAAGCCTTTGTGACTTCTGAGATGCCATCAAGAGAAAAAAAGACAAACTATGTACTACTGGAGTCACAGAAGGAGAAAAGGGAGAAAAGGGCAGAAAGCTTATTTGAGGAAATAATCTAGGGAGAGATTTGGATGTCCAAGTTAATGAAGCTCATAGGCCCCAAAAAAGGTTTAACAGAAGATCTTCTCCAAGATACATTCTAAAACCCTCGAGAATCAAAGGCAGAGAAAGAATTTTAAAAGTAGCAGGCGGAAAAAAATTCCTCACATACAAGGGAATCTCCATAAAGCTATCAGTAGATTTCTCCACAGAAAACTTAGAGGCTAGGTCAGGGCAGGATAGTACAGTCAAAGCAATAAACGCATACATTAAGGAAAAAAAAGAAAAATCTCAATTAATCTATTTTTATATACCTTGAGGAACTAGAAAAAGAAGAACAAAGTAAGCCCAAGGTTAACAGAAGGAAGGAAATAACAAAGATCAGAGCAGAAATAATTGAGAGAGAGACGAGAAAAACAACAGGAAAGTTCAACAAAACTAAGAGCTGCTTTTTTTGAAAAGATAAAATCGACAAACCTTTATAGAAACCAAGAAAAAAAAAGAGAGAAGACTCAAAATCAGAAATGAAAGAAGAAGAATTCCTCCTTTCTGGAGACTTCTACCACACGCTTTAAAGAGGAATTAATTCAAATCCTTCTCAAACTCTTAAGAAAACTGAAGAGGAAGGAAGGTTTCCAATTTATTTACAAGGCCAGTATATCAAAGCCATCCAAAGACACTAGAAGAAAAGAAAGTTACAGGCTGATAAGCCTGATGAATATAGATGCAAAGCTCTTTAACAAACTATGAGCAAACTGAATTCAACAGCACAATAAAAAGTTATACATTCTGATCAAGTTGAATTTATCTGTGGGATGCCAGAATGGTTCAGCATATACAAATCAATGAATGTGATACACCACATTAATAAAAATGAAGGATATAATCGTATGATTATTTCAGTAGATACAGAGAAAATGTTTGACAAAATTCCTCCTTTCATGATTAAAGCTCTCAACCAATTTAGTATAGAAGAAATGCTGCCTTCACATAATAAAGGCCATATAAGACATACCCAGAACTAATATCATACTCATCAGTGAAAATCTGGAAACTTTTCCCCTAAGATCAGGAATAAGACAAGGACGCTCCACTCTTGCCATCCCTATTTAACCGTAGTACCGGAAGGCCCAGTCAGAGCAATTAGATAAGAAATGAAAAGTATCTAACTTGGAAAGGAGAAAGTAAAACTGTCTGTTTGCAGACGACATGATTTTATATACAGAAAACTCTAAAGAGCCACCAAAAAACTTAGAACTAAAAAACGAATTCAATAAAGTTGTAGAATATCAAATCAACATACAAAAATCAGTAATTTTTATAATGATAATGAATTATCTGAAAGAGAAATTAAGAAAACCTCATTTATAATAGCATCAAAAATAATATTTAGGAATAAATTTAACTGAAGAAGTATAAGATTTATACACTGAAAACTAAGAAATTGATAAGATTGAGAAAGACACAAGTGAAAGGAAAGATATCCCATGTTAATGGTTTGGAAGAATTAATGTTATTAAAATGTCCATATGACCTAAAGTGATCTACAGATTCAACACAATCCCTATCAAAATTCCATTGGTATGGGGCACCTGGGTAGCTCAGTGGTTGAGCATCTGCCTTTGGCTCAAGTCATGATTCTGGGGTCCTGGGATCGAGTTCTGCATCAGGCTCTCCACAGGGAACCTGCTTCTTCCTCTGCCTATGTCTCTGCCTCTCTCTGTCTCTCACTATTAAATAAAATCTTACAAAAAAATTCCATTGGTATTTTTCACAGAAATAGAAAAACAGAAAAAACAACCCTAAAATTCATATGAAACCACAAAAGATCACAAATAAACAACATCCTCTTAAGAAAGAAAAACAAAGCTTGAAGCATCACACTTCCTGACTTCAAACTATAATAGAGAGCTACGGTAGTCAAAATAGTATGGTACTTACAGAAAAAGAGACACATAATCTAATGGAACAGAGCAGAGAGCCCAGATACAAACATAGGCATATACAGTCAACTAATCTTTGACAAAGCACCAAGAACATACTATGGGGAAAAGATAATTTCTTCAATAAGTAGTATTGGGAAAACTGGATATCCATACGCAAAATAATGAAACTAAACCTACCTTATATCACTTATGAAAATGAACTCAAAATGGATTAAAGACTTCAATGTAAAACCTGAAACTATAAAGCTTCTCGAAGAAAGCCTAGGGAAAAAGCTCCTTGACATTAGTCTTGGCAATGCCTTTTTGGACATGATAACAAAAGCAAAAGCAAAACAAGTAACACCATATCAAACTAAAAAGCTTCTGCACAGCAAAGTACACCACCCACAGAGTGAAAAGACAACGTGTGTAATTAAAGAAAATATTTGTAAAACATATATCTGATAAGGAGCTAATATCCAAAATACATAAGGAACTCAATTCAATATCAAAATAATAATAATCCAATTTAAAGACAGACAATGGACTTGACTACACATTTTTCCAAAGAAGACAAAAAATGCCCAACAGGTATAGAAGAAGATACCAACACCACTGATCATCACAGAAATTTACAAATCAAAACCACACTGGATAATAATATGGAGATTCTTCAAAAAATTAAAAATAGAACTACTCTATGATAATTCCACTTCTGTGTATATATCCAAAGAAATCACTACACTCAAAGAAATATCTATACTTCCATGTTCACTGCAGCATTATTCACAATAGCCAAGACACAGAAACAAACCAAGGTTTTGTCAATGGATGAATGGATAAAGGAGATGGTATGTATATGTGTATATATATGTATGTATATATATATATGTATGTATATATATATATATGTATGTGTGTACACACACAGTGGAATATTATTCAGTCATGAGAAAGAAGTAAAGACTGCCATTTGAAACAGCATGTATGAATGCAGAGGACATTAATTTTGAATTCATAGAAACCAACAGGGTAGAAGGATAGTTATCAGGGGCTGGAGATGGGGAGACAAACCTTCGGATATAATATGATTAAGCTCTAACAATCCAATGAACAGCATGATGACTATAGTTAATAACACTGTTTGAAATTCGCTAAGACCTTAAACATTCTTACCACACATATATACACAAAAAGGGAACTATTTGAGGTGATGGATGTGTTAATTAACTTGATTGTAGTAATCACTAAATATACATATGTTAAATTATCACATTGTGTACTTTAAACATATACAATTTGATTTGTCAATCATGCCTCAATAAAAATGAAAAAAATTTAAACATGAGGAACAATAACAAATATAAGGAATAATAAAATAATCTACACAGACACACATACAAAACAAGTGGGCACACTAAAACAAAAGAAATAGTTTCAGAGTTAGAGCAGGATGCTTTTCAGAGGAAGCCCTCAAATATACTAAGGAACTATGGGTGAGCTTAAACCCTGTGGACCTTAACTACTCCATAATCTACCCCAAACCAACAAGATGGTATCTCTGAATTTAGACACAGAGAGATACAAGGCAGAATGGATAATTAGATCAATTTAGGTTAAGCCCAATGCGTACAAAAATATTTAGTAAACTTCTATAAAACCTGCAGAGCTTGTTGAGCACTGGAGAAATAAAACCTGGTGAGAAACAAATTTCTTGAAGATATATTTCATAGTGCCCGGGCAGTAAATTTTTTTACACACTGTTCTTTACAATTTTTAAAAAAGAAAAAAAAGGGAGGTAGAGAACACACCCAAATCTCCCAATACATTTTTATGTTTGCTTATTTGTTTTAAATAGAAAAAAAATTCCTAATCGGAAACACTGAGGATAATTAGTTCTATACATGGTATCTTTTTTTCTTAAAACAACAATAACAAAAACAGCACAGCAACACATTAAATGATTTCTGGCACCATATCAAAAATCCAGATATTGAAATAGAACATTTAAATGATAAAAGCTTCAGTAAATCCCTAAAAGCCAAAACTTAACAATATTTTTAATACCCTACTCTTAGAAAAGAAAAATGTCACATGTATTGTAGGTAACAAAAATACACCAAAAAGGTGATTATTTTCTTATTTCAATGGAGTCGGGAGAAACACTGCCTCTGTAGTTAGCGAGGCTTTCTCCAAACTGCAGGCAGCCTGGGAGTCTTTCCAGGAAGACCTTGCAAAACAACAGTATTCTGTACTCTGTGTAGATACTTTGGATCCTACAAAAGCACTTAGGGGTTTGTCCTCTGCTAAAAACATTTTAGGAAATCTGAGATCCTGGTACATTCCCAAGCTGGGTTTCCCCACCCACCTGCACACAACCACCTATTCCAGTCCTGTCCTACTGGTGCCCTTGCTACCCAGAGGGTTCTAAGCTAGCAATTAGCAGCAAGTCTGGGCCCTGCCCAAAACCCATTCCTCTCACTGCCTCACCATCAAGCTAAAAATCCTTACTCTAATAATAGAGTATTGTTACAAAAGTATATGCACTTGTCATGAGCACTGTACGGAAAATCTACCTCAATTTAAAAAATTTTTTAAATTAATAAGCTGATCCACAATGCTCTGCATGATCTGACTCTGCTACTTCTCCAAATGTTTCTTGTGCCAAACTTCCCCCGCCATCAACTGTCCTTGGGTCCCCATGGAACTTATTTTGGTTCCTCCATGAGCAAGCTCTTTCCCTCTTCAAAGCCTTACACATGGAGCTCCCTCTGCCTGGAATGTCTTCAGCTGCCCCTGCCCCACTCTACCTGCTTTCCCCTCAGTTAATGCCTACTTCTGCCAGTCTCAGCCTGGGCACCTTTTCCTTCTTTCACCTTCACACACAAACACATGCTCACACGTACAGGACAAGGCACCTCTCTGTTCCCTTAGCATCCTCTACTTCCACCACCATAGAACTCATTGCAAATGTGTCAGATTATAAGGTCCATGGCAGCAAGCTCCATGTCTTTATTATTCACTGTTACAGCATTAGCGCCTACCATATCACAGATGATCAGTAAATATTCATTTAGTGTATATCAAATGAAGGCATGAGGGTATTAGTCATCTGATCTATAACCTTCTCTCCCCACTGTGCTGCCTGACTTATGTGTCTGTCATCTCAAAGCCAACTGTTAAGGTATCATAGGTCTGACTCTGATTCTGCTCAGGTTTTCTATCTCAGAAGAAATTTTCTAGGTTCAACAGAATGCAAGTTAAGGTGCCAACATGTGTTTAGTCGATTAACATGTACATTTCAGGCACTTGTCTAATCCCTCAGCCAACAGAATTGGCTTGTCTAGACAAGGTTTTATGTGAAACATTCAGCTACATGGCATTGGTCATTACAGCCATTCTAAAGCAGTAGCCTCTCCTGAGATGGAATTAATGACACGATACCTTCAAGCTTTCAACTTTGGAAAGTTAAAAAAAAAAAGTAACCCGACTGATTTCCCTAAAAATTCTCTCCCTTGCAAGGTTGTTATGAGCGGTGGGAAGGAAAATGAGAAGGATGAGTCAGTGTGAGTCAGTGTTAAGAAAAAAGCTCTGCTTCTGGTAAACAGTTTGCTCTTTTACAGACAGGATTAGGATTACCCGACTCCCATTGCTAAAAATACACAAATAACAGGTGGTATACATTATATAAGTAGTTCCAAAACAGAGACTCAGATCACTGACTCTAAAAAGGGAACAGTTAATCAGCGATTGGCCAGACCTTCTCCAAGGCCTGTTTCTTCTTGGAGAAGCCCCAAGACTAAGTAAGCATTTCCTTTAAGACAATTGAGATCCTAAATACTTCTACTGCTCACTCAACTGACCTAAAGGAACGACTGAGCCTCCCTTACAAGAGCTACCACTGAATGAGCACCTATTTTGTGCTCAACTGTGCCTGCACTTCAGATAATTCATCTTTAAACTTGCAACAATCCTGTAAGATGCCTATTATTATCAGCATTTTATAGATAAAAAAAATCTGGAGCTCGTGGAAGTTAAGTGATTTAAGTGGCAGTGCCATGATTTTAACTCAGATCTAACTTGGAAGTGCTTGTCTCCCTATATCCCAAACTCAGTTCAGGAATGCATATAAATCACCAGGTACAAAACAAGGTACCAGGTATCACAAGGGATACCAACAAGAGGCTCTTCCAATGATCAATAAAGTAAAGATGAAAGTGAGATCATCTATGGGAGATGCATCTCTATTTCATGAACCTTGTACAAGGCTTGCCACATTCAACTGGCCTAGGGAATTATTACTGAAATATATGTGGAAGGTAAGGGAAACAACACAAACGTAACACAGGCAGTCTGTGGTTAGCATCATGAGTAAGAATGTGCTATGAGGTTTAGATTATATCTGATGCAGGGCTCTGAGGAAGATCCATGAGTAAGATGGCATTTGAGATAAGCTTGACAAATGGGACTTTTTGACAGGCAACGGTGAAAAGTAAAGAAATGGTGGAGTCCAGGGAGCACTACAGTTGAGATAAATCCTTCAGCATCTCTATCTCTACCAAAACAGGGAAAATAAATCTGGAAAAGCAAACTGAGTGGGCCCCGAGTCTAATTCAAGTCCTTTTATACAGAAAAGCACAAGAGTTATAGATATTTCCTAAGTTGATTCAGATCAATACATGAGGAGACACTCTTATTGGTTAAATGAATCAAGAACGTCATATAGCCTTTCTGGAACAAAGTGGTGGTGGTGGCAGTAGTGGGGGACAGAAATGACTAAATTAATATATCTACACAAATATAGAACATATGTGGTAACACTACAGGTAAGTTCTACAACTTCCATTACTTTAACACTGAATCATTACCCACAGAAGTATGGGTTCTGTGAGTGTACATTTTCTTTTAATTTAACCTACAGCCCCATCATTAGAAGACCAGTTACGTCAATGCTCTCAGGCTCAGTCACTAGAGGGCTTTGGGAATTGGGGGAAGAAGAAAGGGCATCTTTGGTTTCACAGTATTTGACTGCCTACTCATTCAAATGGGTATTTAGAAGGTGGGGACAAGGATAGTAAATGTCCAGCAAACTGTGAGGTAGTCTTACAGAAACAAAATTGCCATTACCCTGCCTAACTTGCAAATACCAAGACATTCATGTAAGGGGAAAACCTGTTTATAATTATCTGAGCCAAACACAAATGTTGGAGAGGATGTGGAGAAAAGGGAACCCTCTTACACTGTTGGTGGGAATGTGAACTGGTGCAGCCACTCTGGAAAACTGTGTGGAGGTTCCTCAAAGAGTTAAAGATAGACCTGCCCTACGACCCAGCAATTGCACTGCTGGGGATTTACCCCAAAGATTCAGATGCAGTGAAACGCCGGGACACCTGCACCCCGATGTTTATAGCAGCAATGTCCACAATAGCCAAACTGTGGAAGGAGCCTCGGTGTCCATCGAAAGATGAATGGATAAAGAAGATGTGGTCTATGTATACAATGGGATATTACTCAGCCATTAGAAATGACAAATACCCACCCTTTGCTTCAACGTGGATGGAACTGGAGGGTATTATGCTGAGTGAAGTAAGTCAATCGGAGAAGGACAAACATTATATGGTCTCATTCATTTGGGGAATATAAATAATAGTGAAAAGGAATATAAGGGAAGGGAGAAGAAATGTGTGGGAAATATCAGAAAGGGAGTCAGAACATAAAGACTCCTAACTCTGGGAAACGAACTGGGGGTGGTGGAAGGGGAGGAGGGCGGAGGGTGGGGGTGAATGGGTGACGGGCACTGAGGGGGACACGACGGGATGAGCACTGGGTGTTATTCTGTATGTTGGCAAATTGAACACCAATAAAAAATAAATTTATTATAAAAAAAATAAAATAAATTAAAAAAAGAAAAAAATACAATGATCTGAGCCTAGAACTTAAATCCTTTTCACTTGTAACAGCATACTTTCACATGGTTTTAGAGGCAATGTATTTTCCAAGAATGCATGGAAAAGGAAGGATATAAATGCCATTTAAAAGGAAGATGATGCTGTTTTGTATTCAGGGGTGAATTATCACATCTGTGCCATACCTTTAAATAGTCCAGTAAAAAACTGAAAAATACACACTTATAATAGATAAATATCTATAAATATCAGCAAAATGTTAGCACTGTTCCATGTTTCATCTAGGTATCTGATGCAGACGCTCACTGTACCTCAAAAAAATTTATTTCCTGTATGTTTGAAATGTTTTATTACACAAAGCTAGGGGGGGAATCTACCTGGCCCCCACTAAGTGGGAAGCCATAATAGAGGCTAAGAGTACAGACTCTAGAGCTCTGTGACCTTAGGTAGACTACTGCCTCAGTTTCCCCATCTGTAACAAGCAGATCATAACAGTAACTACTTCCCAGAGCTGTTTTAAGGATAAAACAGGTTAATAAATGGAAGCTGCTTAGAACAGAGCCTGGCACAGAGTAGATGCTACCGAAGTGACAGCTATTCTCATCATACCTCAGTGAATAGTCACCCACCCATGCATCTGCCCATCTCTCCATTCTGAATTATTTGCTCAAACAGTAAAAGGCTGGAAATTCTTGACCAAAAGTCATTGTCATACTACTTCCTTCCAATTAGATCCTTTCCCTCTCTTTCCCTTCTTGAACCTGTTCCCACCAGATGGATCCTCCTTAGGCTACTCTAGTGCTCTTCTTTTCTCAGATGCCTCCTGACCTTGTTCTCTCACACCCCACCTGAACACCTATCCTCCTTTGTCCCTCCTAAATTCTTACTCACCCTTCAGGATGCTGGCCAAGTACCAGCTCCTCTGTGAGCCTTACCAGGCTCAGCCATATTTGGCTGACCTCCTCTGAGTCCTCCCAGGCAAGTAGTAGAAAACTGCTTTGAAGTGTCAACAACCTTTCAATTTGCAGGTGTCTCTCCAAACAGATTTTAAGTTCTTTGAACAAGGGCTACATCTTTCTTTGCTACCCTATTTTCTTGGACTTCTCATAGTCCCTCGCCACAAATGCATGAGGAAATTTTTCTTCCATCTCAGCTGCTGCATTTGTTCTGAAGAACTGCCCTTGTTTTTAATGCTGTCTCAGATAAAAACTGGATCCAAAGGGTTTGCCCCAAACAGAATACTTCAGTTAACAATACCTTCTGTGCTAACGTAAGATATCACACCAAGGGTGATCCCAAAGCATTCCAAGCTGCATATGCCACACCTACAGACGACAGAGTACACTGACGAACTGATTGGGTGTCACCTGGTGCCTCCTCCCTGAACACACCAAAGGCCATCATGAGCCATGTCATCCTTTCCCTCCCAGCAAATCCATCATTCTACGTGAACTCTCTATTGGGAGGACCAATGTGATTACTGGGTGATATAGTCCTTTTCCTGAAGTGGTCTCCAAGAGAAATGTATGCACACAGGGGCAAAGTAAGGAATAGGAAAGCTTCATTCTAGACCAGGACTTTGGTCCCAGAACTCCCATGAGCTAAGCTGGACCATGTTCTTCATACTGTTGCCTTGTTAGAACCTTCCAGTGCCTCCCATTGTACTCAGAATGAGATCTACTCTACTCATAGCAGTCTACAAAGCCTGAGGTGACCTGCACGTGGACTATTTCTCTACTGTAATCTGTACTCTCCCTCTCATTGCCTATCCTCCAGCATCATGGTCCTACCTGTTCTTTGAACAGGACAAATCCAACCCTCTTTTAGGGTCTTTGTGCCTGTAGCTTCAAGTCATGGTTCCACTATTTATTAGCTGTGTGATCATAGTTAAGTTACTCAATCACTTTGAAACTTAGTTTCTGCCTCCCTAAAGTTCAGTCATTCGGGAAATACTTATCAAGCACCTACTATGTACATGTCCTTTCCTAGGCACTGGTAATAAAGCAATGAACAGAACATATAAGATTTCCATTCTCTTTACCTCACCTTCTACTGGACAGAAGGCAACTAAGTAAATAAATAATTTCAGACATTATCAAATTCTATGAAAAAAATTAAGAGTAATAGGGCAGGGTAATGAAAGTGGGGAGAGCAGGCTGTATCAGAGTGGTCAAAGAGGCCTTGAAGAGGTCACAGGTGAGCTAAGTAATAACTAAGGGAACAGGTAAACAGCACATGGGATCTCAGTATTATTTCTTACAACTGCATATGAATCTGCAGTTAGCTCAAAAGTTTTTTTAAAAAATCACTCTGGTTGCCATATGGAGATGTATATACATAATATGTAATATATGTATAAAATAGTTTCTTAAAATTTTATTGTTTTATTTAACCCAGTATTTTTTTAAGAGTTTTAGATCATTTCTTATTATTTTTATTTATTGATTTATGAGAGACACAGAGAGAGGCAGAGACATAGAGTGGGGAGAAGCAGGCTCCACGCAGGGAGCCTGATGCGGGACTAGATCCCGGAACTCCAGGATCACTTACTGAGCTGAAGGCAGACGCTCAACCACTGAGCCACCCAGGCGTCCCTAACCCAGTATTTTTAAAACATTATCATTTCAACATGTAATCAATCTCAAATTATTAATATTTTTTTATCTTTGTGCTAAGTTTTTGAAATCCATTTTATATGCAACATATCTCAATTTAGTCTAGCCACATCTCAGGTGTTCAATAGTAACATGTGGTAGGGACACTTGGGTGGCTCAGCAGTTGAGTGCCTGCCTTCAACCCAAGGCATGATCCTGGAGTCCCAGGGTCGAATCCTGCATCGGGCTTCCTGCATGGAGCTTGCTTCTCTCTCTGCCTGTGTCTCTGCCTCTCTCTCTCTGTGGCTCTCATGAATAAATAAATAAAATATTTTTTAAAAAATAGTCACATATGGCTAATGGCTATCATACTAGACAATACAACTATAGAGTTCTATACCTAAAGCCTTGGATCATGGGCATTTAACATTGACCCTCATTTCTCTCTATACTCACTCTCCCCTGCAGTTTTATTGAGATACAATTGATATATAACATTGGACTAGTTTTAGGTGTACAACCATAAATTTTATAGTAGTCAAAAAGGGAATCAGGTAAGTCTTGGCCTCAGCAATCAGACAACAACAACAAAAAATAAATGGTATCTGAATTGGCAAAGAAGTCAAACTCTCATTCTTCACACATGACATGATACTCTAGGTGGAAAACCCAAAAGACCCCACCCCAAATTGCTATAACTCATACAGGAATTTAGTATAGTCGAAGGATATAAAGACACATAGATCAACGAAACAGAATAGAGAACCCAGAAATGGACCCTCAACTGTATGCTCAACTAATCTTCGACAAACCAGGAAAGGATATCTAATGGAAAAAAAGACAGTCTCTTCAACACATGGTGTTGGGAAAATTGGACAGCCACATGCAGAAGAATGAAACTGGACCATTTCCTCACACCATACACAAAAATAGACTCAAAATGCATGAAAGACCTAAATGTGAGACAGGAATCCATCACAGTCCTAGAGGAGAACACAGGCAGCAACCTCTCTGACATCAGCTGCAGCAACTTTTTGCTAGACATGTCTCCAAAGACAAGGGAAACAAAGGCAAAAATGAATTCTTGGGACTGCATCAAAATATAAAGCTTTTGCACAGCAAAGGAAACAGTTGACAAAACCAAAAGACAACTGACAGAATGGGAGAAGATACTTGCAAATGTCTTATCAGATAAAGGGCTAGGATCCAAAATCTATAAAGAACTTATCAAATTAAACACCCAAAGAACAAATAATCCAATCAGGAAATGGGCAGAAGACATGAACAGACATTTCTTCAAAGACGACATACAGCCAACAGACACATGAAAAAAAAATGTTCAACATCACTTGGCATCAGGGAAATAAAAATCAAAACCTCAATGAGATACCATCTTACACCAGACAGAATGGTCAGGAAACACGAGATGTTGGCAAGGATGTAGAGAAAGGGGCACCCCCCTTACACTGTTGGTGGGAATGCAAGCTGGTACAGCCACTCTGGAAAACAGTATGGAGGTTCCTCAAAAAGTCGAAAATAGAGCCCAACAATTGCATTACTAGGTCTTTACCCCAAAGATACAAATGTAGTGATCCGAGGGGGCACTTGCACCCCAATGTTTATAGTACCAATGTCCACAATAGCCAAACTATGGAAGGAGCTGAGATGTCCATCGACAGATGGACAGATCAATGGATAAAGAAGATGTAATATATATATATAATGGAATACTACTCAGCCAACCAAAAAATGAAATCTTGCCATTTGCAAGCAGGTAGATGGAACTGAAGGGTATTATGCTAAGAGAAATCAGTCAGAGAAAGATAATTCTCATATGATCTCATTCATGTGGAATTTAAGAAATACAACAGGATCATAGGGGAAGGGAGGGAAAAATAAAACAAGACGAAATCAGAGAGGGAGACAAACCATAAGAGACTCTTAATCATAGGAAACAAACTGAGGGCCGCTGGAGGGGAGAGAGGTGGGGGATGGGGCAACTGGGTGATGAACACTAAGGAGGACATGTGATGTGATGAACACTGGGTGTTAGAGAAGACTGATGAATCACTCAACTCTACCTCCAAAACTAATAATACACTATGTATTAATTGAATTTAAATAAAAAAAAAGTAAAAGGGAATCAGGGAAACATGTGAAGAGTCAGCCAATGCTCACGGGTTGCAGAGTGAGCAGAGGGTTTTGCTCTTATGGCAATGTAGCCAAATGGACTGGGTATGGACAGGACAGTATAAGGGATCAAGGAAGATTTTCTGCTTAAGCAACTGGGTATGTAAATCCTATCTACCTACCCAGGGATTCTCTGAGAATTAAATGAACTAGTATATGTAAAGCACTCAACACAGGGCAGCCCAGGTGGCTCAGCGGTTTAGCGCGGCCGCCAGCCCAGGGCCTGATCCTGGAGTCCCGGGATCGAGTCCCACGTCGGGCTCCCTGCATGGAGCCTGCTTCTCCCTCTGCCTGTGTCTCTGCCTCTCTCTCTGTGTGTCTCTCATGAATAAATAAAATCTTAAAAAAAAAAAAAAAAAAAAAAAACCACCGCTCAACACAATAGTAGATGCTAAATATATGTTGAAATGAAAGGAAAAATTGATCCCATAGTTCTATTACATAAAAAAAAAAGAAGGTACACCTCATAAACTGGATAGAAATCTTCCAAACCCTTCAGAAGTTAAAACTAGTTCCAAATTTCATTTTTCAGTGATTAACAAGTTAGATCAAGGAGTATATTCAGCCCCTTTCTAACTTCCTTTTCACTCAAGGAGATGTAAACACATATTACAGAGAAGGAAGCATTCCCATAATTATAAAAATCCAACGTTTTCCCTGGTCAACATCTCTAGAACCAATCTAGAAGGTTAAATTAGATTTAAATTAGAAGACGCACTGGGAAGCCTGGGTGGCTCAGTCAGTTAAGTGTCCGCCCTCCCCTCAGGTCATGATCACAGGGTCCTAAGATATTGGGCTCCCTGCTCAGTGCGTAGCCTGTTGCTCCCTCTCCCTCTGTCCGTACCCCACCTCCCGGGCTGCTTGTGCTCTCTCTCTCAAATAAATAAATGAAATCCTAAAAAAAAAAAAAAAAAAAGTAAAAATTAGAAGAAGCATATCTTCTAGTATAACATTGGCTAGGGATCCCTGGGTGGTGCAGCGGTTTGGCGCCTGCCTTTGGCCCAGGGCACGATCCTGGAGACCCGGGATCGAATCCCACATCGGGCTCCCAGTGCATGGAGCCTGCTTCTCCCTCTGCCTATGTCTCTGCCTCTCTCTCTCTCTCTGTGTGTGACTGTCATAAATAAATAAAAATTAAAAAAATATATTTAAAAAAAAAAACATTGGCTAGATGACTACTGAGATGATGTGAGGTAGATTTTTTTTTTTAAGGACTTTCATATTTTTTTAAAGATTTTATTTATTTATTAATGAGAGACACAGAAAGAGGCAGAGACATAGGCAGAGGGAGAAGCAGGCTCCCTGAAGTGAGCCCGATGTGGGACTGGATCCCAGGACCCCGGGAATCATGACCTGAGCCAAAGGCAGATGCTCAACCACTGAGCCACCCAGGTGCCCCAAGTTATATCCTTTCAAAAGAAATATCAACAAAATATACTAGAAACCCAGGGAAAAGCACCAAGAAAAGAAGCCGTGTAATAAAACATTTAAATAGAACAGTCTGTGGGAAATAAAGCTAAGAGAGGTCATATGTCACTGGGGTCAAATACTGGCAATTAGGATATTGCTCTTTTTGAGACAAAACTGCATTTTGTATTTATTTATGTTGTTATTTGGGAGTACAGAATGGGAGTTTAGTTTGTTTGAATGAAGAAGTTTAAAAAAGTACAAGATGCTATAAATCACAAATGGTAACCAGGTCAAATTTTACTAACTAAAACAACAAAAACCAAACTTTTAAAAAGTCAAACCTATGGCAAGTAGTAGTTTGAAAAAAGAAAAATCTTCTTGAGAATGTAAGTTCAGGACACTGACCTTTGGACTGGGATTTATATAACTCTCATGCCCAGGAGACAAGACAGCTGATTGTCCCATCCAAACAAACATTGCAGAAATTTATTATAACCACCAGGGATATTGCACTTCTCTTCCCACAGTATCTTACTAATTCTTATCTCAGACAGATAGGCATGTGATTTTGATGAATGTTCTGCATAAACAGAATTCTTTGCAGTACTAAGGAGAAAGCAAAGTGTTTCAAACTTAGACTTCGTTTAAAAGAAAAGAAAACTGATTTTTTTAAAAGAGGAATCCTGGAGGAATTCGGGAAAGCTATTTTTAATTAGGGATTGAGCAAAGTGTTATAAGAAAAATAAAGACAAATGAAAATACTGTTTATATTTCAAAGATGATGAAACCGATTCTGCCACAATATTTTTCCAACACTAATTCCCAGCAAACTGTTCCTTAGGAAAACTATTTTTATCCCTTTATCCACTTGGTTGATAAGTATTTCATTTCCACTGCATATATGGACAAGTTATATAAAGTAAAATTATTTCCATGCTTTAGAAACAACTATTCTGCAAATGGAAATGAAGCTTTCTGTGCTATAGTATTTATCTGCTAGGCTGACGAATGACTCTGGGGCCTGTTAATATCATATAGTCTCAGAACAAGAGTTCATACAAGTAATAGGCTTGACTCCCCCCAAATTCCAGAAGCATGGTACCTCTAGGACAGAACATCACTCTAGAAAATTGTGATTAATGTTAATCGATCCACAACACATTTACATGCCTCATTGCACTGCCTTATGTGGTATATAAGATGTTACTATCATTCTCATTTTTCACATGAAGAAACCACAGCTTGGAAAGGCTGATGTCCACGGTCACCAAGTTAATAAGTGCCTCAGCCAACAAACTCTGCTCCCTCAAGTTATGCAGCAGTGACAGTACTGGTGTGGCAATGGCAGCACTGAGTTGCATTCATCTTGTGCTACGCCCTGTTCTTTGCACTGTTCATTTGTCAACTCACATAACCCTCACAACAATCCTAGGAGGGAGGTAGGCAGGTTTTCCTAGGCTATCACCTCCTTTTTCCACTCTGCCCATCATACTTGGCCTGTGTCTTTCCCCACAAAATCAAAATGGGCACACCAGGGTCCTCATGTCCAAATCAAAACTGATTCTAAAATGTTGATAACCTAGATGGATGATGGGTAATGGCAGTTTCTTTTTCTGCTATTCCACCTTTGTTTACATCTTAAAATTACCTTACATTTATCATGTTTTGCTCTAATGTGGAATCTGACCTATTAAAGAGCCTAGAAGACTAGCCTCCAACAACAAGGAATGCAAAGGCAGTGTTATGGTAGATGACTATATCATAATACAAGAAACTGACGTTGATTCATCCATTCTTTCCTTGAACACAAAGTGGAGGCCAACTATGTTAGGATATATAAAGGTCCAACAAAGTACTCTTGTCCCCTACAAGAGTTTAGTAGCAAATACAACACAAATGCAAAAATAATTACAGAGGAAGACTGTTTATGAGAAAAGCTATAAAAAGCAAAGTTCAAACAAAGTACCATGTGAATTGGAAAAAGAAGTCACATCAGGATGTATTCCATTACACTGAACTTTCTGGGGGAGTCCAAACTTCTTGGTGTATCAAACACTAAACATTATCTAAAATCAGCAAGTGGCCCAAAAGGACAAATGGAGCTAAATCCAAAAGCAAAATTAGGGCTGGAATGCCCACATGCCCTCTTTTATGGTATTCTAATCGTTCCTAGATTAAGACTCAGGCCTCTCAGTGAAAAGGGCAGGATTCCTCTGAAATCCTGAGATCAAAACATGCTGATTGGAGAAGATTTATCTGTAAAGAAGCTCACCAGAGCACCAACACTAAAAACCAAGGAAGCACGTAAAATGTCCAACAATAGGGTTCAGTTTCATTTCAATTGTTGCAGAGTAATCCTTAAAAAACAATTTAAAAAATAAAACAGCCACTCTCTGCCCGATGAGATCAGGACTAATCATGGTAAAAATCATTAAAAAACAAAACAAAACAAAACAAAACAAAACAAAACCAGAAATAGTCAGTTAAAGAATCAATAAAAATGTATGTCCATCTGCCTAATACTTGATAAGGGACCAAAACTTTTTTTTTAAGGCTGTTTCTTTGAAATAAATTCTAGTAATTAAAGTTCCTATATAAGGGACACCTGGGTGGCTCAGTGGTTTAACGTCTGCCTTTGGCTAAGGGAGTGATCCCGGGGTCCTGGGATCAAGTTCTGCATCAGGCTCCCTGCAGGGAGTCTGCTGCTCCCTCTGCCTATGTCTCTGCTTCTCTGTTTCTCTCATGAATAAATAAAATTAAAAAAAAAAAAAAGTCCCTACATGAACCACAACCACATGAAATAGTCTGAAAGCAAAATCCTATCTTTTTTTTTTTTGTATATTTTTTATTGGAGTTCAATTTGCCAACATATAGCATATCACCCAGTACTCATCCCGTCAAGTGCCCCACTCACTGCCCGTCACTATCACCCCAACCCACCCACCTCCCCTTCCACTACCCCTTGTTCATTTCCCAGAGTTAGGAGTCTCTCATGTTTTGTCACCCTCTCTGATATTTCCCACTCATTTTCTCTCCTTTCCCCTTTATTCCCTTTCACTATTTTTTATATTCCCCAAATGAATGAGACCATATAATGTTTGTCCTTCTCCGATTGACTTACTTCACTCAGCATAATACCCTCCAGTTCCATCCACGTTGAAGCAAAGGGTGGGTATTTGTCATTTCTAATGGCTGAGTAATATCCCATTGTATACATAGACCACATCTTCTTTATCCATTCATCTTTCGATGGACACCGAGGCTCCTTCCACAGTTTGGCTATTGTGGACATTGCTGCTATAAACATCGGGGTGCAGGTGTCCCGGCGTTTCACTGCATCTGTATCTTTGGGGTAAATCCCCAGCAGTGCAATTGCTGGGTCGTAGGGCAGGTCTATTTTTAACTCTTTGAGGAACCTCCACATAGTTTTCCAGAGTGCACCAGCAGTACCAGAGGGTTCCCCTTTCTCCACATGGTCTCCAACATCTGTGGTTTCCTGTCTTGTTAATTTTCCCCATTCTCACTGGTGTGAGGTGGTATCTCATTATGGTTTTGATTTGTATTTCCCTGATGGCCAGGGATGCGGAGCATTTTCTCATGTGCTTGTTGGCCATGTCTATGTCTTCCTCTGTGAGATTTCTCTTCATGTCTTTCGCCCATTTCATGATTGGATTGTTTCTTTGCTGTTGAGTTTAATAAGTTCTTTATAATCTTGGATACTTTATCTGATATGTCATTTGCAAATATCCTCTCCCATTCTGTAGGTTGTCTTTTAGTTTTGTTGACTGTTTCTTTTGCTACGCAGAAGCTTTTTATCTTGATTAAGTCCCAATAATTCACTTTTGCTTTTGTTTCCCTTGCCTTCATAGATGTATCTTGCAAGAAGTTGCTGTGGCCAAGTGCAGAAAGGGTGTTACCTGTGTTCTCCTCTAGGGTTTTGATGGATTCTTGTCTCACATTTAGATCTTTCATCCATTTTGAGTTTATCTTGGTGTATGGTGTAAAAGAATGGTCTAATTTCATTCTTCTGTATGTGGCTGTCCAACTTTCCCAGCACCATTTATTGAGACCATCATTTTTCCTGCTGGATAGTCTTTCCTGCTTTGTCGAATATTAGTTGACCATAGAGTTGAGGGCCCATTTCTGGATTCTCTGTTCTGTTCCATTGATCTGTGTGTCTGTTTTTGTGCCAGTACCATACTGTCTTGATGATCACAGCTTTGTAGTACAACCTGAAATCTGACATTGTGATGCCCCAGCTCTGGTTTTCTTTTTCAATATTCCCCTGGCTATTCAGGGTAAAATCCTATCTTTTGATGAACTCTTTTTCTCAGTCTCTTCAGAGGTCTCTTCCACCTCTAATTTGACAAGAACTTTCTTTTTGTCCTTTATCAAGTCTTTCAGACATATTAAGCTTATTTTTCACAAGAACAATGTCCTTTTTTCCCTTTATGTACCCAAATCTCATTAGCCAACATAACACTTATTTTGAAATTATAAGAGTAAGTCAAACTGGCATGAACAGATTTGGGAACAAACCCAGCTAACCTTGATGGTCATCACCGCCACCACCACCACCATCATCATAACATCCTCATCATAGCAAATATGTATAATTGTTTACTATGTGCCAAGCACTACTCTAAGCACTCTACATACACTGAATCCTTTACCCGTCACAGTCTAGGTACCACTGTAACCAACATTTTACAAATAAGGAAACTGAGGCACAGTGAAGCTAAGGAACTTACTGCAGTCACAAAACTGGTAAATGGCAGAATGAGAATTCAAACACAGGTGGTCTGGTTCTAAGTTGGTGATTCTAATCACTACACTTAAACTCCCTAAACCCAAACAGGCGAGAACTGCAGGGTGCTGGTGCTGTGGACAGGGCTGTCCAACGGAAGTTTCTGAAATGATGGAAATGTTCTATATATATCTGGGCTGTTCAACACAGTAATTATTAGTCACATGTAGCTCTTGAAATAGAGAAACTGAATCTTTAATTTAATTTAAATTAACTAAAATTTAAACAGCCACATGTGCCTAGTGGACAGCATACTACAGAGTTATTTATTGGCCAAGAACATTTAGAGGGCTGTGGGAATTAAACACTAAATTTTACAATGAAAATGAAGAGGGTCTATTAATCTAGCATCTGTTAAGTGGAGATAAAGAAGCTTCTACTGTATATTAACTGATGTGAAAAAATACTAAAGATGCCATCAAAGGGAAAATATGAATTATAACACATGTAGAATATGATCTCATTATTTTTTAAAGATTTTTAATTTATTTATTCATAGAGACACAGAGAGAGTGAGAGAGGCGCAGAGATGCAGGCAGAGGGAGAAGCAGGCTCCATGCAGGGAGCCCGACGTGGGACTCGATCCAGGGTCTCCAGGATCACACCCTAGGCTGCAGGCGGCGCTAAACCCCTGTGCCACCAGGGTTGCCCTGATCTCATTATTTGATTAAAAAATCATGGACAGGAGATCCCTGGGTGGCTCAGCGGTTTAGCACCTGCCTTCAGCCCACAGCGTGGTCCTGGAGTCCCGGTATCGGGTCCCACGTCAGGCTCCCTGGAGAGAGCCTGCTTCTCCCTCTGCCTGTGTCTCTGCCTCTCTCTCTCTGTATCTCTCATGAATAAATAAGTAAAATCTAAAAAAAAAAAATCATGGACAGTAAACACATACAAAACTGTGGTTTTGGGACACCTGGTTTGCTCAGCAGTTGAGCATCTGCCTTTGGCTCAGGTCTTGATCTCAGAGTCCTGGGATCAAGTCCCACATCGGGCTCCCTGTGGGAAATCTACTTCTCCCTCTGCCTATGTCTCTGTGTGTCTCATGAATAAATAAATAAAAATCTTTAAACAAAAAACTGTGGTTTCCTCCAAATGAAGGGTATAGTGGAGGTTGTCGTCTGCCTTCTGTGGTGGGCATTGCACATTGCCAGGCCTACAGCCCTTCCTCCTTCCACAGCAACACAATCCCTGGATTGTTGGGAATAGCAATGTGTCAGCTGAGAAACTACATTTACCAGCATCCCTCACCCATAAGAAAGGACAAGATGTAACTGAATGTGTTCGCGGGACTTCCAGTACTTTAAAGCATGTCTTTTGCCTTCTCCTTTCCTGCTTCTTCCTGCCTTGAGGACGGACTGTCTGGTTAGAGCCAGAAGCCCACTGGTGACCACAGGTGACCACTGAAAGTGACAGCCATGTGATAAAGATGGTGAAGCTGAAAGAGAGAATGATGTAGACGGCCTGAGGGCACTGTAGAACCACCATGCGAGCAACAGACTGCCTACTTTGGACTTAATGTTTTTTGAAAGAAGAATAATTTGTCTTCTTTAAAGCACTGTGGTCAGCAGCCAACGATAATTCCTAGCTACCCAATCTATTCAGAGGCCATTCCTCATGCTCACAGAAAAACACCTTAATAGAAACACAATTCTATTCCTGATTGGCCTAAAGATAATTTCATCCTCCTCATAACCTATTCAAGAACAAAGCCTATGCCAAAGGCATTGCATGACAATGCTGACAGGACCTGGTTCAAGAATGGGCAAATGACCCAATTCAGGCCACTGAGACTCTAGGATTAGTATTCTGAGAACTTCTGAGAAAAATTCTCACTTAGGAGAACAGAGGAGGAGAGAATCTTTCAATTCCTTTGCTGGGTGCCATATGCGGACCTGGGACCCAGCACTGCCACAACTATTTTGCTGCTGGCCTGAGGATGAAGCCAACAAACTGGGGAGGGCACAACCAAGACAATCTCAGGGAAAGAAGCTCAGCTGGATTAAGTTAATGTTGAAATCTGTCCTACCTGGAACAAATACAAGTTATATGAGCCAAAAAATATCCACATTCCCAAGAGCATCTTAGAGGCAATGGAATAGGTGCTTAGAGTTATTCAAATACTGTGAGAAAATCAGGTCTTCCCCAGGGGCATGCCAAGTTGGGCACTAGGTCTTCAAAATATTTCTATACCTTTTCCATAGCAGGCCTGATAAAGCCTGCTATTATATAGTAAGTTCCCAAATACTGAGTTACTTTAGAAATTTTTGTTCTTCTACAGGCTTTTGCAAAAAAAGGTTACTGAATAAGTGTACCTGTTTCAAAGACCTCATAATAATGACAACATTTAACATTTACATGTCAAGTACTACTTGCCAGGCCTTGTGCTGAGACGTTTATCTCCTGCAATCCTCATGAGACAAGGAACTCTCATTATATCCATTTTACAAACAAAGAAATGCTGGAGCTTAGAAAGAAGCTTAGCCTTAGAAAGAAAGGCTAAGTAACTCATGCACGATAGTAGAAAAGTACCCAGGCCAAGATCTGAAGTCATGTCCAAAGGATTCCAATGCCTCACTATGACTTTGTACTGCTTCCTTAGGATACAGTAAATACACATCTAGGATTTCTCTGAGACTACACTATTTTAAAATATGCTGTTCTTTAGGGGTGCCTGACTGGATCAGTTGGTAGAGCATGCCACTCTTGATGTTAGGGTTGTGAGTTTGAGCCCCATGTTGGGTGTAAAGATTACTTAATCTTAAAATATATATATATATATATTTATATATATAAATATAAGTTTAAGTAATATATAAGTTTTCTTGAAGATTAATCTTAAAATATATATATATATATTTATATATATAAATATAAGTTTAAGTAATATAAGTAATATATAAGTTTTCTCGATCCTGAGTATACTATACTCAAGCCAATTTTTGGTTCGAAAATGTGGCCATATGGACCACATGTAAACAAGCAGAGATCATTAAGAACCACTGAATGTTAAACCTCATACACACAAAAAAACAATATAATTGCACATGTTTAACTAATGTTGAAAGTAGGATGGGGCCACCAACTTTTCCTTTTTTCAAATTTCCTTTTGGTGGTAAGCAGAAGCACACAGTAGGCAGGTTTGTGGAAATGGGAATAGAAGAACAGAAGATAACATAACTCATTCTAAGCTCTTTCTAGTGGCCAGGTTTTATATAATGGTTAACTCTCAAAAGATCTTATGAGCTATTTCACTGATAAGAGATCAAGACTCAAAGACTTTGCCCAAGGTTACCCTGATCTGCCTGAAACCCAAGTTCTTTTTCTTCTCATATATAACTCTGCATTCCTATGAGGTCAAGCATTTCTCAAACGTTGGCTAGAAGAGAACAGTGACTCTACGCCTACAGGAAACTTACGCCATTTTATTGGCCTCTCCCTGGAAATATTATTTTAATTAAGTTTCAGTGACTTTCAATCATGGTACCTTTGGCTTTAATAGATTATCCATTACAAAAGAACCTAAGTTGAAAAGACCTAATACCTCAAGTTTTAAACAAGGAACAGGTATTGTGTTTCAGAAAAAATGGATTTAAAATTACACATATAGTATTTATTTTACTAGGCAGTAAAATACAATCAGAAAGCAGTAAAATTGCTAAGTTGTGGTATAAATATTTAAATACAAACACAGTCTAGTCTCAAAACTACACTGGCCACAGACAATCTCTCAAAACAAACAAACAAACCCCATCTCACCTTAGGGACACCTGAGTGGTTCAGCTGGTTAAGCATCCAATTATTGATTTTTTTTTTTTAATGATTTTATTTATTTATTCATGAGAGACGTAGAGAGAGGCAGAGACACAGGGAGAGGGAGAAGCAGGCTCCTTGTGAGGAGCCCGATGTGGGACTCGATCCCAGGATTCCGGGATCGTGACTTGGGCCAAAGGCAGATGCTCAACCGCTGAGCCACCCGGGCGTCCCCAATTATTGATTTTGGCTCAGGTTGAGATCTCAGGGTTGAGGGATGGGGCCCTGCATCAGGCTCCACACTCAGTGGAGCATGCTAGTCTTCCCTCTGCTCCTCCCCTTCTCATGTTCTCCGCTCTCTCTCTAGTAAATAAAAATAAAATCTTTTTTTTTAATTTATTCATGAGAGACAGAGAGAGAGGCTGAGACACAGGCAGAGGGAGAAACAGGCTCCATGCAGGGAGCCCGATGCGGGACTTGACCCTGGGACTCTAGGATCACATCCTAAACCACAGGCAGCTTAATTGCTGAGCCACCCAGGCATTCCAATAAAAATAAAATTAAAAAAAAAAAAAAAGACTCAGCCAATGGGCATCTGGGTAACACAATTGATTAAGCATCCAACTCTTGATTTTGGCTCAGGTGATGATCTCAGGGTTGTGAGACTGAGCCCTGTGTGGGAATCCCCACTCAGCACAGGGTCTGCTTAAGATTCTCTCTACTCCTCCCTCTGCTCCCCAACCTCATGTGCACTCTCTTTCTCTAAAACAAATCTTAAAAACAAAACAAAACAAAACAAAAAAAACACCCAAATCCACCTCATTTGCAACTAATGTTATCATATTAAATGGTTTATGAAAACTTAGGAGTTGGGATCCCTGGGTGGTGCAGCAGTTTGGCGCCTGCCTTTGGCCCAGGGCGCGATCCTGGAGACCCGGGATCGAGTCCCAGGTTGGGCTCCCAGTGCATGGAGCCTGCTTCTCCTTCTGCCTGTGTCTCTGCCTCTCTCTCTCTCTCTCTCTCTCTCTGTGCGACTATCATAAATACATTTTTTTTTAAAAAATTTAAAAAAAAGAAAACTTAGGAGTTATATATTTTTAAAAGATTTTATTTATTCACATGAAAGAGAGAGAGAGAGAGAGAGAGAGAGAGAGAGAGCGCGAGCACAAGAAGAGGGTGTAGCAGACTCCCTGCTGAACCAGGAGCCAATGGAAAGGATGGTTTCTTTAATAAATGGTTTTGGGAAAATTGGGCAGCCACATATAAAATAATAAAACTGGGCCACTTACACTACACACA
Source organism: Vulpes lagopus (assembly GCF_018345385.1). NCBI lineage: Eukaryota > Metazoa > Chordata > Mammalia > Carnivora > Canidae > Vulpes > Vulpes lagopus. The sequence goes on from NC_054841.1 coordinate 15,801,955, forward strand.
AGAATCAACTTAAAATGGATTAAAGATTTGAACGTAAGACCTAAAACCATACAACTCCTAACACATAGCAGGTGAGCTCCTTGACACTGGTCTTTGATGATGATTTTTTTGGATGTAACGCCAAAAGCAAAGGGAACAAAAGCAAAAATAAACATGTAGGACTATATCAAATTAAAAGGTTTCTACACAGCAAAGAAAACCATCAACACAACTAAAAGGCAACCTACAGGAGAAAATATTTGCAAATTTCATATCTGATAAAGGGTTAATACGCAAAATATACAAGTAACTCACACAACTAAATAGAAAAAAACTCAATACAATTAAAAAATGGGCAGAGGATCTGAATACATGTTTTTTCAAAGAAGACATATAGATGGCCCACACATACATAAAAAGGTGCTCAATATCATTAATCATCAGGGAAATGCAAATCAAAACCACAATGAGGTATCATCTTATACCTGTTAGAATGCCTTTTCTCAAAAAGACAACAGATAACAAATCTTGGCAAAAATATGGAGAAGAAAAAATGCTTTATGCAGTTGGTGGGAATGTAAATCAGTACATCCACTATGGAAGCACTATAAAGGTTTCTCAAAAACTTAAAAATAGAACTACCATATGATCCAGGAATTCTAAGTATTGATCTGAAGGAAATGAAATCTCTATTTTGAAAAGATATCTGCACTTCCATGTTCACTGCAATATTATTTATAATATCCAAGACATGGAAGCAACCTAAGTGTTCACTGACCTAAGAATAAAGAAAATATGGTATATATACACAATGCACTATTATTCAACCATAAAATAGAAAGAATTCCTATCATTGGCAACGACACGGATGGACCCTGAGGGCATAATGCTAAGCGAAATAAGCCATAGAACAAAACCATGTATTCTCACTTATATATGGAGAACACTTTCCTTCTTAAAAAAAAAAACAACAAACAACTATAGATAAAGAGAACAAATTGGTGGTTGCCAGACATACGGAGTAGGGATGGCAAAACAGGTAAAGGTAGTCAAAGCACAAATTTCCAGTTATAAGATAAATCCTAGAAATGTAATGTACAGCATGAGGACTATAGTTAGCAATACTGTATTGTAGATCTGAAAGTTGCTAAGAGAGTAAATCTTAAAAATTCTCATCACAAAAAAAAAAAATTCTCATCACAAGAAAAACAAAAATTTGTAACTGTGTGTGTTGATGGATGTTAACTAAATTTATTGTGGTAATCATTTCATAATATTAGCCAAATCATTATGTTGCCTACCTAAAACTAATACAACAATATACATCAATGAAATCTAAACAATAATAAAAAAGAATCCTTGTCATACAGCTTTAATCATTTCTGGAATAAGGAAAGGTTAAAAACAGACATAGGGCAGCCTGGGTGGCTCAGCAGTTTAGCGTTGCTTTCAGCCCAGGGCATGATCCTGGAGACCCAGGATAGTCCCACATGAGGTTCCCTGCATGGAGCCTGCTTCTCCCTCCGCCTGTGTCTCTGCCAGTCTCTCTCTCTCTCTGTCTCTCATGAATAAATAAATAAAATCTTTAAAAAAAAGAGAGACATAAAGGAAAATGGTTTTTTTTTTTAATATTTTATTTATTTATTCATGAGAGACAGAGAGAGAGAGGCAGAGATAGAGGGAGAAGCAGGCTCCATGCAGGGAGCCGGATGCAGGACTCGATCCCAGGACTACGGCTGAAGGCAGATGCTCAACCGCTGAGCCACCCAGGCATCCTGGGTTCATTATTTTAAAAAAGAAATAATAATAGCTCATATTTACTGAGTGGTTCTTGTGGAAAGCTATGCTAAGTGCTTTTACTATGTACTATGCTCATTGCTTTAACTACATATTCAAACCTTATAACAATCCCATGCAGTAGGTACTATTATTAAGGAACCTACTCAGCATTACGCATTTATTCAGAATATTTCCAGGATTTGATAAACCCTTGAAATTTTGCTCCTCCACTTACTGGCTAATTCTGAGCTACTTACTCACTCCATCTCTATCTCCACAGCTTTAAAATGTTAACTGTAGGGGCACCTGGGTGGTTCAATCAGTTAAACATCTGCCTTTGGTTTACTGTCATGATCAGAGAGTCCTGGAATCCAGGCCCCCGCATCCAGCTCCCTGCCCAACGGGGAGTCTGCTTCTCCCTCTCCACCCTGCTTGTGCTCTCTCTCAAATAAAAAAAAAAAAATTAAATCTTAAGAAAAAAAATAATCTCTGAAGAATTCACATTTCTTCAACCTCAATACTAGAGGATTGGGTCACTGGGGTAATGTAACTTTGGCTAACTGGCAGTCACCCAAAAAGCCTTTATTTTTTTTTTAATTTTTTTATTTTTATTTATGATAGTCACACAGGGAGAGAGAGAGAGGCAGAGACATAGGCAGAGGGAGAAGCAGGCTCCATGCACCGGGAGCCCGACGTGGGATTCGATCCTGGGTCTCCAGGATCGCGCCCTGGGCCAAAGGCAGGCGTCAAACCGCTGCACCACCCAGGGATCCCCCAAAAAAGCCTTTAAAGGAAATTCTAAAATTGATCAACATACTGTACTATTTCACAAGTAACACATTTGAACATAACTCAACCCTTGACTGAGAAACTTGCTATAACTCAGGATAGTCATCTGAACACTGGAACAATTTGGTTTGACCAAGACCTTAATAAGAAATACATTCTACATCATGCCTCAGAGATACCTAAAAAGAGCTGAAACAAAAACTTTACAAACCAAAGCTTATTTTTACTATATGAGATGTACTCTGATTTTTTTTTTCTGTTCTTTCTGTTCTGGTTTTTCATTAAAAAAGAAATCCCCCCGGGATCCCTGGATGGCGCAGCAGTTTAGCGCCTGACTTTGGCCCAGGGCGCAATCCTGGAGACCTGGGATCGAATCCCACGTTGGGCTCCCGGTGCATGGAGCCTGCTTCTCCCTCTGCCTATGTCTTTGCCTCTCTCTCTCTCTCTCTCTCTCTCTCTCTGTGACTATCATAAATAAAAAATTAAAAAAATTGAAAAAAGAAGAAATCCCCCAAATAATTCTTTAACATATTCATGTGGAACAACATGCAGTTTGAAAACCACTGATGTAGGCAATCAGTGGTTTTGCTAATACATAAGACCAGCCCAGGAAAGCAATGTTGTGAGCCATGAGTACTGGACACAGCACATGGGCTCTATTTAAATACATACACACATATATATATATATATACACACACACACACATATATATATTAAGCTGAATTATTAATTGAGTGATTTTTCTCCACCTATCAGAGCAGAGAATATAGGTCAGTGTGCAAAACATTCCCTTATTAAGGAGACAGTGGGATTTAACAGAGTATATGACTTGGCATCAGAAAACCTAGATTCATTTTCTGACCCCCAAAGAAATAACAGATCTGGACGATGACCACGGATAGCTGCTAAAACCATTCTGCAAAAGACTGATGAGAAACATAACAAATGGACCATGCTAACAACACCTGAACCCCATGATCAATCATAAAATCACATCCAGTGAGAAAACTAGACTTTACTGTCTGCTGATGAGATGCATAGCACCACCTATAAAGTATAACAGCCACAAAAATAAAGGGAAGGGAGGGACACATTAAAAAAGAGGTGGCAATCAGCCAAATTCAGAATGTGAAAGAGAAGTTGTACGGGACAAATGACCTCCTTTTTCAACGAATAAAAGGGAAATAGGAAAAAAAAGGAGAGGAGAAATTAAAAGACTTAAGAGACTATCAAACAGATTTAATAGGTGGATCCCAATTTAAACAAACCAATTGTAAAAAGACTTTTATGAAATAGTTGAGAAAATCTGAATGCCAAGTAAGTATTAGTATTTTTTAGGAGTTACAACTATTCGTTTTTCAGGTGTGATAATGGTTTACGAAGATAGGGGGAAAGGAGCAGGGGAGGGGGGAGTCCTCTCTTAGCTGACTATTGAAGCATTTACGGACAAAATGATAAATTGGCTAAGATTTGCTTTAAAATAATACAAGGTGCAAAAAAACGATCCAAGGTGGGGAGGGAGTGAAGGTTACAGATAGAATAAAATTGACCATATGCTGATAACTACTGAAGCGGGGGTATGGGTATACTGGTATTAACTATATACTTTTGAATATATTTAAAAATTTCCATATTAAGAAACTATAATATAAAAAAAAAAAACCAGATTGAAACTCCAGAGTTTAGCAGATGTAGGACTTTGGAGGTCTCCTGAATCCTCTGATCTCTAATTTTCTCATCTGAAAATGAGAATGATAATCCCTGCCTCACACAACTGTGAGGAGGAATGAAATGAGATCATGGATTCACATCTTTTGAAAATCCAGCCCTTATAAACTGCAAAATTCTTACATATGTTAGCATAATAGTTCCCTCTCTCTGTGATGCTCTGGAAGCAGAGATCAGTTTTGTCAGAGTAGAAATAGGTAAAGAGACAAGTCTATTAGAATTTTCCAGAATTTTTTTTTGTTATTACAAAACAAAAATTTGTTAGTACATATCTCCTTAATATGACAATGTTTACTGTACATTGGCCCTTTTCTTCCAAAAGGAGAGTGTCAAAATTTATTAGCAATAAATTGAAGTCCTCTAACTTGAGTTAATTATACCTCTTGTTTACTTTACCAATTATTCATACTTCCTCTGCTAAAGGTAGAAAGTAAATTTACAGGAGACTGTGTTATTGAGATAAAACTGAACACAATTAGAAATCAATGTCATCTAAACAGGACTTTGAATAAATATTCCAGGAGCTTTTAGGAGAGTGGATATATATCTTTCAACACGAATGCTTCATCTCAAATAAAAGGAAATTAGCAGAGGTCCAAGCCTAAGTAACACAAAGGGAAACTTGGCACTGGCTGGCTTCAGTTTGCAGAATGAGTTGGAGGGAATCAGGGTGATCTTTCTATAACGCAATTTCTGGGTAAGTCATTTTCCTTCCTTTCAATGGCTTCCCTCTGCTTTCAGGAAAAAGTCCAAATTCCCGGACAAAGACTCAGGTGGCTCTCCAGCCTTGCATCCTCTCTTTTCCCCTAGTCTAAGCCCAGCCAGGACTAATGTCCCTTCTCACCACTGGCATAGCCAGTCTTCCACTCTCCTCTCCCTTATCTTACCTTTTAGTGGTCAAGTCCTGTTAATTCTCCTGAAATGTCTCCCAAATCTGCTGCCACTGCCCAAGATCAGGCCTTTTTTTTTTTTTTTAACCTTTACTCCCCCCATCTCCCCAAACAGGACATATCCTTATTGCTTTTTCTGATTATAAAAGCAATCCATGCTCATAAAAAAAGAAAAAGGAGGCAATAAGGAAAGGAATAAAAGTCTCCCCATGATCTCCTGACACACAGAACTTATCTTTCTAGTACTCTCCTGTTCATAGCCCCATTACTGACAACAGCCAAAAGGTGGAAGCAACCCAAGTGCCCATCTGTGGAACGGATACACAAAATGTTTATATGTACAGTGTATATACAAAATGCATATGTACCTACAATAAAATATTATTCAGCCTTAAAAAGGAAGGAAATCTGACACAGGATACAACACGGATGAACTTTGATGACATTATGCTAACTGAAATAAGTCAGTTGTACAAAGACTAATACTGTATGATTCCATTTATGTAAAGTTAGTCAAATTCATAGAAACAGAAAGTTGAAGGGTGGTTGTCAGAGGTTGGGGAGGGGGGAAATGAGGAAAAGGTTAAATGGAAATAGAGTTTCAGTTTTACAGGAAGAAAGAATTCTAGAGATCTGTTGCACAACAATGTGAACATCCTTAAAAGTACTGAACTATACACTTAAAAATGTTTAAGTGGCAAATTTTATGGTATGGGTATTTTGCCACAATTCAAAATTTTTAAAAAGAACTAATCTTTCTAGACATTATTCCCCATAGGTATATATGTATATACTTAAAAAAACAAAAATAGGAACACACTGTACTGTAATGAGCTTTTCACACTGAACCATATGATGCAAACATCTTTCTCATATATATAGCTCCCACCTCATTCTTTTTTAATGGCTTACAGTATATATCATATGATTGCACCATAATTTAACCAGTCTTCAGCTTTTTGTATAATATAAACATCACAGTCAACATCTTGCGTATTTTCTCATTATACCTTATTATAGACATTCATTTTATGTGACCAGTTTCTGATATCAATACCCCAAGTTTACAAAAGGAAAAATATTTCCTCCTTATCCAAAGACCCATCAGTACCCAGCACCCTCCCCTCCAGCCACTCTTGTTCTATGTGGCTAGCCTGGGCACATTTATTTGAAAGTTTGTTCCCAGATATTTATTTTTCATGTTGGTATTTTCATGTCATCTACAATACGTCTTCTATTACTGCTTGTATAAAGCTCTTGCTTTTTGTCTATGTCCTACCAGCTTGTTTACTTAACCTTATTATATCTAATTATTTTTAAATTAATTCTCTTGAATCTTCTCAGCAGATCCTCATATCATTGTGATTAAAAGTAAAAGCTCTGGGTTCAGGCAGACTTGTGTTCAAATCCTGTATGATCTGGAGTAAGCATTTTACCCCTCAATTTTCTCATGCATAGACTAGGAATCATACTAGAGGCTATCTCACAGGACTGTTGTCAAGATCACATTGCTAATTGAGACTAGTGCATGAAAAGTGCTTAACACATGTATTAGTTCAATAAATGTCTAGTATCTCACGATAGTGAAAATACAACTTTCTCTCCACGCTCAGACCTTTTATTTATTTATTTTGCAGTTGTTGTTGCATTACATGGGATGCACTCCTTGTTGGCGACTGCCTTGCTTCCGGAGAAGCCATAGACTCCTTCTAAAGGATCTGTGCCGTGGATGTCATCCACTCTTCCCTTCTCAGGAAAGTAGTGTCATCGATTCCCCCCTTTCATGCGTATTTTCTCAGTCTCTCCCCTCACTACTGGCTCTTTGCCATCAGCATTTAAATCTGCTCACATCTCTCTCATGCTTAAGACTTCACCTTATTCCCCAGTCACTCTCCAGCCTTCTCTCTCTCTCCCTTCACAGCCAAACTCCTGTGAGCTGCCTACACTTTGTCTTTACTTTCTCACATCCCACTCTCTCCTCATCCCACTGATACATTACATTGAACCTTTGGAAGCTGCCGATATTCTAGATTCCGCCCCCACCATTTCACCAAATCTGCTCAATTAGGTCTCCAGTGACCTCCATATTTATTTATCCAAAGGACACATTTTAATGTTTAACTTATTTTACTTGAAACCTAAGCAGCATCCAGCAAAATTAAAATCCAAAATTAAAATCTTCCTTTGGCTTTCATTACTACATCCTCCTAGTTTTCCTCCTACTTCTCTGGCCATTCCTTCTTAGTATAGACTAAGTGAACTCTTCATCCAAGAGTGTGCAACACAGTGGCCTAGGTCTCCCTTTTTTCTTTTTTTTTTTTCAATCTCTCTTGATGATTCTCTTCCAATATTAAGTTCCAGTGGTACTGGATTTATATCTGTACCCCACAAAAATACCCTGGAACGTGTCTGGAATATATGCCATAAGGGCAAGGATCTGAGTCCTTACGCCCCCCCCCCCCCCAACAATCCCTGGCACACAGCACTCAGTAAATAAATAAATCTTTTAATAAATATTTTTTTGAATCACCATAAATGAATGGCTGCATAATGAAAACCAGATTGAAGTAATGAAGACCAAGAGACAAGAAAAAAACCCTGATCTTTCTGAAACCGTACCTCTGATCAAACACATGCAACACACACTGCCTGGCTGCTTAAAATCCTTTGATTTTAAGCTTGGGGGCTCCTCAATGCCCCCAAGCTAAAATCCAAACTCTTCAAAACTTACAAGGAGATACAAGAAAGTCTTTCAGAAGGGACACCTGCTTATCTTTCAAACATCCTTTGGCCAGAACACTTTGGCTTCCTGGAATCCCGTCTCTAACCCAGCCTACGAAATCCTTGCAGAGGCCCCATAAGCCTGCATGCAGTCTTATCCTCTGAGCTTTGCACAAGCAGCTCTCTCTGCCTGCCTGGAACACACTGCACTTCACCAGCCTCATCTGGCCTTCACAGACAGCCTTCATGTCTCATTTTGGAAATCATCTTCTTTTAGAATCTCCCTTTGACCACCCTCTCTAGCCTCATTTCCTGAAATCTAGGTTAACTGCCTTCTCTGTGCATTCACAGTCCCTTGTATGTCCAAAACCATAGCTCAAATTGCAAGGAATTCTTATTTATACCTTAGAACTGCGGAGTTCCCTGAGGACAAGATGTCTCATTCACTTTACCCCTGGCGATCTGCCCAGGCCATGACACAATACAGGCTCAATGATGGACTTCTTTGTAGTGGTAGTAGAAATTATAAAAAGCTCCAAGATATTGAGGACTTACCTGCGAGAGTTTTAAATATGAATTTCGTGTGCCTTATGAGACTAGTATTATGCCCATTTAGCAGATGGGAAAACTGATGCACAATGAAGTCAATCCTCTCTGGCCCCAGGAGAGTCACACAGACATACATTTTGTTCAGTTTTGAGTTATTCCCCGAGCCCCAAACTAAAGGGGCTTTAAAAAAAAAAAAAAAAAAGAAAAGAAACTTTGAGGTCAGGCCACGCAATGCGCTCCCGATACAGAAAACAGTCTAGAGCGCGCTCCAAGCCAAAGCCAAGCAGGGCTAAAGGGCAGGAGGGGGCGCCGCCCCGGCGCGGCGGAGGGGGATAAAGGTCTGACCCCAGCCTCCTTCCCGGGGGTCCCCCGCGCCCCAGCCCCCGGCCTGCCCGACGAGCCGACGCCGGTGCGGGCGCGTCTGGGTCGCGACTGCCGCCCGGCCCTGCTCACCTGCCGCCCCGCCGCCTCGCCGAGCCCGGGCCGCCGGCCCGCAGCGCCTCCGCCGGGCTGCTCGGCGCCCGCAGCGCGCAGCGGAGCGCGTTGCCTTGGCGACCGGAGCTGCCGAACACCCGCGGCGGGAGCTACGGCGGCTCGGAAGGGACCGGGCAGGTTCGCGTCCTCTTCCGCGGCCCCCGAGCGGCCAGGGGAGGGAAAAGGGGTGCGAGTTGCGGTCCTGGGCCCCCGGGGACCAGCGTGGGGTTTGGCCGCCTGGAACTGGGCCCCGGGAGGAGGGGAAAGGAAAGGAACGGTGAGGAAAAAGGAGACAGTAAGGCGGGGGAGGGGTGGGGACTTGTACCTCCGAGCCGGTCTTTGCCTCAGTTTCTCTCTCTGTCATCAGATACAGGGACGGTTCCAGGAGGGAACCGGGCCATAGGCAGAAGCTTGCTAGACTGGGAATATTTAAAGTCGAGAAAACTGATGTGGGAGGAGTGGCAGATGCGTTTCCCTTTAATCTCAGAAGGGGCTGTGTGGCAAAGAATGAATAAACTTGTTTCTTTGGGCTCAACGTGACAATTAAATCATCAGATTTCATTTCAATATGGCAAGTCTACTTTAGCTTCTGACCGGCAATTATATTTCTTGAAATAATCCTGCAGCAGATATACTGGAACGCGAGCACAAAGGATATCCATTGCTCCCATGAAATGAATTACTTACAGCAAGAATTAAGAGAGACAGAAGTAGATGTGGATACAGTTTGGATCAAGACCTATCTGCAAGCTGTGCTTACACCAGTGGTCTGCTAAGGAGTCCCCTCTGTGCTTCTACTCTTACTTCCCACCTTACCCAACCCTGCCCCAGTCTATTCTCCACCCTGCAGCCAAAATGTCCTTTTTAAAATATAAGTGTGGGACCGCCTGGGTGGCTCAGGTCATGATCCCTGGCGCCTGGGATAGAGCCCCACATGGGGCTTCTCTCTCTCTTCTATCTCCCCCCCCTCCCTTTTCTCTCAAATAAAATCTAAAAAAATAAAATGTAAGTATGATCATGTCCTTTCCCTGCTCAAAACCTTGCAACAACAACAACAAAAAACCTTTCAACAGTTTTTCCATCACATTTAGAATAAAATCTAGAGTTGTTACCATGTTCAGCTTCATCTCTTACCATTTTCCCTCTCGTTCATGCTCTAGTCACACTGGCTGTGTTTTTAAGTAAAGCATGTGTTTGAAAAACAACAACACAGGCCCAAAATGGTGTCACTTAGACAGAATTCCCAAATGGGTGCTCAACATATAATCTAATTGCAGTTTCAACCTCATTTTTTCAATCCTCACCAAAGAGTAAGCGGCTTGGGACCACTCCATCCCCCAAAGAACAAGGTAATTTGCATGATAAGAAAACTTGCTTTTCCTCAGAAAGTGGCCGGCCTAGAACAATCCCTTTCCTTTGCTAATGACTTTTCTTGCTCCTCTTTTCCTTGTATAAAAGCTTGCATTTTGTGTAATTCCTTGGAGTGCTTCTCCACCTGCTAGATGGGCGCTACTAGATTGATGAATCACTTAATAAAGCCAATTAGATCTTCAAATTTACTTGGTTGAATTTTGTTACTTAACACATGCTTCTGTTTTGTGGCCTTTCTGCTCACTGTTCCTTCCACGTTAGGACCACACTTCCTCCAGATATTGGAGCAGCTTGCTTTGTCATTTCTTTGGTATCTCTGTTTAAACACCAAGTCTTCAAAAACACCTGCCCCGCCTACTCAAGATAGTAGACGCCCACCAACTCTGTTCTCACCTGTTTTATTTTCTTCACAGCTCTTGTCAGGTATCTGACATTTTATATTTGTTTATTGCTTGTCTCTTTTCACCACAGCAGAAGCTCTTTTAAGGGCAGGCATTTTGTTTTGTTCCCTGATGTTTTCTCATCACTGGGAACTGCCCGGCACATAGTAAGAGCTTGGTAAATATTTATTGAATAAATGAAAAAAATTAAGTGAATAAAGCAATATGCACCACTATGTGGTTGGAATGCTACCACGTGTAGAAAGGGAATGACATAATACATGTAATGCTGGCATATGCATATATGAGCTTTGTAAAGAGATCTGGGAGGTGACCGAGTAAGATAATACATTTTCACTATACTTTTATGCAGTGTTTTTATTTTTATTTATTTATTTAAATATTTTATTTATTCATTCATGAGAGACACACAGAGAGAGGCAGAGACACAGGAGGAGGGAGAAGCAGGCTCCATGCTGGGAACCCCATGCGGACTCATCCTGGGGGGGGGGCCTCCAGGGTCAGGCCCTGGGCTGAAGGCAGGCGCCAAACCGCTGAGCCACTCAGGGATTCCCTATGCAGTGTTTTTAAAAACCAAGTACATGTGTTATCTTTTCAAACAATATATAAGAATGTAACGAATCAGAATATGCCACTTTGGCATAAAGATTATTTTGAGCTGAAAGCAATTGAGAAGTAGAGACAGAAAAGTTCTCTGCCTGCACCCTTATAAATTTCTGTGTGCGAAGGTGTTGCCCCCCTCCTCTCCCACTTAGGAAGAGCAGAAGTTAATCACAAGCAGCAACTCTAGACTTTTATCAGTGAGAGGAATCTATATATAACAAACCTTGTAAAACAATCCTTATCTTCCATTAATTTCTCCCATATTTACCTTCCCATAGTCTGCCACCCTCATAGCCTAAACTTTTCATCATCTTATCGCTTCTCTGCAAGTTTAAAATGTACCATCCTTTGTCAGAATGATATAAAAGCCTCCAGGCCTATAATCATCAAACAGTAAGGTACTAGCACAAAAACAGACACATAGATCAATGAAAAAGAATAGAGAACCCAGAAATGGACCCTCAACTCTATGCTCAACTAATCTTCGACAAACCAGGAAAGAATATCCAATGGAAAAAAGACAGTCTCTTCAACAAATGGTGTTGGGAAAATTGGACAGCTACATGCCGAAGAATGAAACTGGACCATTTCCTCACACCATACACAAAAACACTCAAAATGGTTGAAAAACCTAAATGTGAGACAGGAATCCATCAAAGGGGCAGCCCGGGTGGCTCAGCAGTTTAGCGCCTGCCTTCAGCCCAGGGCCTGATCCTGGAGACCCGGGATCGAGTCCCATGTCGGGCTCCCTGCGTGGAACCTGCTTCTCCCTGTCTCTCTCTGTGTCTCTCATGAATAAATAAATAAAATCTTAAAAAAAAAAGAAAAATTTATAGAAAAAGGAATAAAAAAAAAAAAAGGGAATCCATCAAAGTCCTAGAGGAGAACACAGGCAGCAACCTCTCTGACCTCAACTGCAGCAACTTCTTGCTAGACACGGAAACAAAGGCAAAATGAATTCTTGGGACTGCATCAAAATATAAAGCTTTTGCACAGCAAACAGTTGACAAAACCAAAAGACAACTGACAGAATGGGAGAAGATACTTGCAAATGTCTTATTAGATAAATGACTAGGATCCAAAATCTATATAGAACTTATAGATTTTCAACACTCAAAGAACAAATAATCCAATCAGGAAATGGGCAGAAGACATGAACAGACATTTCTTCAAAGACGACATACAGCCAACAGACACATGAAAAAAATGTTCAACATCACTTGGCATCAGGGAAATATAAATCAAAACCACAATGAGATACCATCTTACACCGGACAGAATGGCTAAAATGAACAAGTCAGGAAACACGAGATGTTGGCAAGGATGTAGAGAAAGGGGCACCCCCTTACACTGTTGGTGGGAATGCAAGCTGGTGCAGCCACTCTGGAAAACAGTATGGAGGTTCCTCAAAAAGTCGAAAATAGAGCCCAACAATTGCATTACTAGGTCTTTACCCCAAAGATACAAATGTAGTGATCCGAGGGGGCACTTGCACCCCAATGTTTATAGCACCAATGTCCACAATAGCCAAACTATGGAAGGAACTGAGATGTCCATCGACAGATGGACAGACAGATCAATGGATAAAGAAGATGTGATATATATATATATATATATATATATATATATATATATACACACACACACAATGGAATACTACTCAGCCAACCAAAAAATGAAATCTTGCCATTTGCAAGCAGGTAGATGGAACTGAAGGGTATTATGCTAAGAGGAATAAGTCAGTCAGAGAAATATAATTCTCATATGATCTCACTCATGTGGAATTTAAGAAATACAACAGGATCATAGGGGAAGGGAGGGAAAAATAAAACAAGACAAAATCAGAGAGGGAGACAAACCATAAGAGACTCTTAATCATAGGAAACAAACTGAGGGCCGCTAGAGGGGAAAAGGGTGAGGGATGGGGCAACTGGGTGATGAACATTAAGGAGGACATGTGATGTAATGAGTACTGGGTATTACATAAGACTGATGAATCACTGAACTCTACCTCCGAAACTAATAATATACTATATGTTAATTAATTGAATTTAAATTAAAAAAAAAAAGCCTCCAGGCCTCCCCTGTCCCATCTCTGAACCTAGGGGGTAGAGAAAAATTTCCTCCCTTACAAAGGAAAAAACAACCCAGTTTTGACAATCAACTTGTAAAGATAGGAGGGGCTGCGTTGGTTGGCAGGGGGCTCCTCACCCACAGGAGATGCTGCTGAGAGGTTTCTGCATGAGGTGGGAAATTGGAGCAGATGATCTGCTTCCCCACTTTTGCCACCTAGAGGAGGTACACTCGACCACTTGGCGTGAGAAACACTGAGAGATGGGCAGGATCCCACAGTTGGGCAGATGAGAAAATGAAACTTTATCAGACCCAATGTTCCTTATTGAACGTATATAGCACTCAAGGAAGATAAACAAATCTCAGACAAGGCCACTTTGTAGTTGGAACAAGGCAAGGACAAGGCCACTGTGGAACCACAAATAATGACAATTTCCTCCTAACATGAGTAAGTCCTGCTTCCACCTCAATAATAATTCTGGCCCACTTCAATCCTCCCACCTCCTGGGTAAAATTATTAATAAGATACTTAACCATTGAATTGCCCCTGCGACTGTAATCCAATTCAAAACTGTTCCCCACTTGCTTAAACCCTCCTTCTAGTTACCCACCACAAACCCAAATCCTACAATAAGCGCTTCCCAATTCCCTCTTAGCAAGGTACCTCATGTTTTCTCTGATGTGAATTCTCCCTTGCTGAACAAGATAAATAAATCTGATTCTTTTTTGAGTACAGGTACGCTCCTGATGGGATTTGATTGTGGACTTTATCGCAGTCTTAGCTTTCTTCAGCCCAGTCCAGCAGTACCCAAATAGGAAGACATAAGAATTTTAAGGGTTACTTGGAAGGGTTACTTTCAGTGATAGAGAAGCAACCCGACTTGAGCAGGTATTCAGTGGTAGGGGTTATGGGGGTGGGGTGAAGGGCTCAGGTGGGAATTGGGAAAGTTTGAATAATTCTCCTTCCACTGCCATCAGCCCTTTCTGTGGCCTGGGGTAAACCATTTCACTATGAGCCTTTTTCCATTTCTGTAAAAAAAAAACAAAAAACAAAAAACAGATTGAAATATATTTCTAAGCTTCTTCTAATCTTAATATTCTAGGATTCCAAACTCTAGAGGTTCTTATATTCCGAGGTAAATGTTCCCTTCTTCGTTCTCTGTACAACACTCATTACTGTTGCCATATCTGCATACCACCTGCACTTTTATGTATCTATGTGAATCATTTCTCAAAATTTTTTCTTTAAATAGACCTTCTGTTTTTACTTAAATTTCCAGAGTGAAATTTACATCACTTCTTAAATGGAAAACCAGCGTAGCTGAAGCCGCCTTGGCCCCTCAGGCCAACCTCATAATCTAAACTTCAGAAACACTCAGAGCCCAAAGACTGATGAACTAACCTTTCTTTGTGTATCTATAGATTGTGCATTCTTTCCTAGAAGTAACATAGCACTTCTGCACCTCACAAAACAGAAACCAGACCCCCTTCCACAAACCCCAGGCACTAAGGAACCAGGCCCCCTTGCACAACCTTCCAGCCCTGTGATAATGTTGGTAAAGCTGGCACGTAACCAAAAAGTGTTAGGGCCACTGCATTCCCTTTACTGGTTAACTGCCCTAAACCCCTTTCTAAATCCCTGAGTCAGGCAGAAACCTCAGAGCTGGCCTTGGACAAGAGTGTGCCTTCTCAGCACTCCCCCTGGGTGGCTCTTGGTTGAGAGCCTGCCTTCGGCTCAGGTCGTGACCCCGGGCCCTGGGATGGAGTCCCACATAGGGCTCCCCACAGGGAGTCTGCTTCTCCCTCTGCCTATGTCTCTGCCTCTCTCTGTGTCTCTCATGAATGAATAAATAAAATTTAGAAAAAAAAATAGTGTGCCTTCTCTCCAGGTGGCCAGCCTTTTGAATAAAGCTCCTTATTCCTTTCCAAGCAAAACTCAGTCTCTTGCGTATTGGCCTGGAGTGCGACAGACAGCCCACCTTGGGGTTCAGCAACACCGCTTGGTAGAAATGAAAGAATTTCTGCAAGCACACACACAAACCCTAAGACAAAACAATGTTGTTTAAGATGGGCTTACCTTCTGGAGAGATTTGGAAAATGAAGCCCTCGCCCTGTCAAAAAGGGAGATAAGCAAAGGTTAGGAACACGTTAACTAAGTACTGGTGTCAAACTCTCTTAGGTTTGAAGCAGGACTTTTCTCTGCCTAACGTGTCATGCACCGCGAGGCCCTTTCACGTACCCTGAGTGGCGTCTACACCTCACATTTTCAGAAACAACGCCCATCCTTCGCTGCTTGAAACTGGTCTTTTCAGTTCTCAGATTAAATATAAACGTCTCAGAACACCCTTCTGGGACTAGCTCCCCCCCAACTACATTACCTTCCCCTCACATCGTAAGCATTATATAAACTTTTATTGAAGAGTACTCCCTCGTACTACTTTAGGGTACCCATCACAATGTGTCGTGGTGCATGTATGTTCAGACTCTTTTCATACATTTCTGTGCACTTCTGTACCTCCGATCTCGACATATAGTGGGTTCCCAGTAAATGCAGGTGAGGTGAAGGAATAAAGCCTTCACAGCTCCTGCAGCTGTGGGTCGCTTTCGCCCCATTCTCCAAGCCGGCTGAGACCAGCCTCCTTCCTCCGCGCCAGGCCGGGTTAGCCCCGCCTCCTCCCCACGAGCCGGCCTCGCCCCGCCTCCTCCCCCAGCCGGCCACATTAGCCCCGCCTCCTCCCCCCGCCGAGCCGGCCTAGCCCCGCCTCCTCCCCCCGCCGAGCCGGCCTAGCCCCGCCTCCTCCCCCAGCCGGCCGCATTAGCCCCGTCTCCTCCCCCCGCCGGCCGCATTAGCCCCGCCTCCTTCCCCCAGCCGGCCTCATTAGCCCCGCCTCCTCCCCCGCCGGCAGCATTAGCCCCGCCTCCTCCCCCCTCCGGCCGCATTAGCCCCGCCTCCCCCCCCCGCCGAGCCGGCCTAGCCCCGCCTCCTCCCCCCCGCCGGCCACATTAGCTCCGCCTCCTCCCCCCGCCGGCCGCATTAGCCCCGCCTCCTCCCCAGCCGGCCTCATTAGCCCCGCCTCCTCCCCCCAGCCGGCCTCATTAGCCCCGCCTCCTCCCCCCGAGCCGGCCGCATTAGCCCCGCCTCCCCCCCCCCCCCGAGCCGGCCGCATTAGCCCCGCCTCCTCCCCTCCCCCGAGCCGGCCGCATTAGCCCCGCCTCCTCCCTCCCCTCTGGGCCGGTTTGGCTCCGCCTCCCCCTTAGCGCCGGGTCGATTTGGCTCCACCTTCTCCCTCTGCGCCACGCTGATTTAGCCCCGCCTTCTCCCTCTACCAATGACAGAGGCTCTCTCGGCAGCGGCGGCCGAGGGCGGTGGGCGGGGCCACGCAATGACGCCACCCGCGCGTTTCCGGCCTGAGAAAACGCCGCGTTTCTGAGGCGACGCCTCGACTGGCAGTTACCACCGCGCTAGGATCCTCCCGGGCGGCCGCCGGCATCACCAGCGTCACCATGGGGGCTGTGCTGGGCGTCTTCTCTCTCGCCAGCTGGGTGAGTTCGGGGTCTGGTGTCTCTGCGGGACGTGTCGTTTTGGAGAGGGCGATAGGGCGTCCCAAGCTCTGACCCGATCGGGCCTCGGCTGGGGGCTTGTGGGGACGGGCCCTGGGCTGCAGAGCGTATCCGGGGGCGCAGACCCAAATCCGTGATGCCCGCTGCTCGCCGCCCCCGGGTCGGGATCGGGCGGCTCGCCTTCCGGGTTTGTGGGGGGAACGCAGGAGGCCAGGCCGTCATTGTTTACAATTTCGATTGCCCCGCCCCCGCGGGGTTTCCGGCCTCTGGGTTCCTCGGGCGCTGGAACCCGCACCGGGGAATGAGAGTTCCGGGGCGAGGGCGCTCTGCTTCATCTCCAGGGGCCTTCTTCAAGTGGCGTCGTTTAATTTGGGGTGGCTTACGGGATATCGTTATCGCATAGCGCGGATTTACCCGGGCTACTGAGTGTGTGGCGGAGCTGGGATTTTAACCGAGGCCAGTTTGCAGTTGTGCAAAGGAACAGAAGAAGGCCTTGGCCCTTCCCGTAATATGGGGATAATCACCCCAGCATTCATCGCCCTGAGAGCTGCTGTGAGGATAGAGTGAATAAATGGGTGGAATCGCTCGGTAGATTGTAAACGCCATATTTTGCAAGGAAATTTTAGGATCTGTGGAAGAGACTATGGTGAGTTTCCTCACGTTCTCCCTCCCGAGGAGTAGGATTTTTTAAAATCACTTATATGTTTCATTACTTCCCAACTGATTTTCCTTGACCAAAGACTCGATCTCAGCTCATTGCACTACCACTTCTTAGGGACAAAGTGTATTTTCCGTTCTTGAAGGTTGTTGGCCCCAAATCAAAAGGGCGTTTGGTCATTTACAGGTTCCTTGAGAGCAGTGGCTTTCCAATTTTTTGACCTTGACCCGAAATTTAAAAAAAAAAAAAAAAAAAAAGATTTTACATAGTTTACTTAATACGCGCGTTTAGACACAAGTTTTGTGAGATTTTTACCTTTAGCATCTGCTGTACAATTTTTCTATCACAGAATAAATCCCAGTAAATTGAATTTTACAGCCTAGTAGTGGGTCAGACTACTTGCAAAGTAGATTTAGAAGAAATATATAGTTAGGGTAACTGAGTAAATTTGTAAATTGAAACAAAGATGTCTTGCTCATCCTAATAACCTGAAACGCATTTGCCCTTGATGTAAAACTAATATTTGACTTAATGCCATCGAAGCATTTCTATCTGTAAACTGCTTTTCTATTTTATTAATCTCTTGTTCAGCAGGAATAGCAAGGAGTGCAGTGTACCAGAGAATGGAATGAGGGAGGGAAAGAATAATGGGAAATGAGGTCGGAAAAGTAGCAGGGAGCCAAATCATGTGGATACCCATTGTGTGGTCTTAACAGGCCAATTTAAGGACTTTAACTCAAGAGATATGCGGATCCATTGTAGAAAAGAGAAATGATGTGATCTGACCTGTGTTGGAGAACAGATTGTGGAAAAGAAAGGGTAAACCAGTGTAGAGGAGGAAAAACTTTGCTTGCATCCTCTATGGGGTTGGTGGTTGGGGGCCTGCAAATTAAAGTGCTGAAAGATTAGCGAGAGAAAAAAAAGCACTATGTACACATGCAACACACACACACACAGGATGTTATTCATCGTTCAGTGATGAATAACTCAAAGGATGGTTAGAAAATAGGGCTTATTGTATACCTTACTTAATAGAGGAAAAGAAAAGAGCTTCTATAGGAAGAACAAATAGATTTCTTTAGGAAAGACAAATGGGTTTTTAGGAGAACAAACAGGAGATGAGAAAGTTTGTGGTAATACTTGTTTATGTAGGTACAAAGGGCTTTTGCCTTCTTGATGGCCATAAAACTCCCTTGGAGAGAGAATTTATGGCAGCCTTCTATCCCAGAGGTTGCTGCTTTTAGTCAGATGAGGAAAGCTCCAAGAACCTTTTCTTCACCATATCTGTTGAATTTCAAGTGTCTTCATCTTAAAATAATCTTCATACCAACTCTGGTTTCTGATCGGGTGGCTACTGCAGTGAAATTGGAGCCATTGCATTTTATCCGGGTGAAAGATGATAGTAGTGGCTTGGACCAACATGATTGCTAAGGATGCTAAGAAAGTAGTCAGATTCTGGATATATTTATTTATTTTATTTATTTATTTAAAAATTAAGTAGGCTCCATACCCACCCTGAGGGTTGAACTCACAACCTTGAGATCAAGAGTCCCTGCTCTACCAACTGAGCCAGCCAGGTGCCCCAGATTCTGGATATATTTTGAGGATAAAGCTAATGTGCTGACAGATTGGACGAGGGTTTTGGAAAAATAAAACATCAAGGGTGACTCCAGGGTTTTTGGCCTGAGTAACAGAAGAATAGAGTTGTCATTTACTGAGATAGGGAAGTGACTTAACATAGTAGGTCAGTTATACAGATTGAGTGCCTACTTTAAAGGTACAAGAGATACAACAGTAGGTGGCCCTTCTTAAAAGCACTTATATTTTCATGATGTTTAAAAACAAGTTAGTGGGTATAAGGTTTCTAGGGCTAAATAAAACAAAAACAAAAACCACAAACTGGGTGGTTTAAGCAACAGAAACTTGTCTCAGTTTCTGGAGGCTAGCAGTCCCAAGTTGAAGGTGTCAGCAGGGTTGGCTCCTGAGAGTGGTGAAGGAGAATCTATTCCATGCTTCTTCCCCAGCTCCTGGTGGTTTGCTAGCAGTCTTTAATATTCCTTGGCTCGTAGATCTCTGCTTTTGTCTTCACTTGGTGTTTTCCCTGTGCTTCATGTTTTTGCCCAAATTTCTCCTTCTTATGATACCAGTCATGTTTAATTAGGTGCTCACTCTTCTCCACTATAACATCATTTTAGCTAATTACATCTGCAATTATTTTATTTCCAAATAAGGTCACACTTTCAGGTATTGGGAAACAGGACTTCAATATATGAGTTTGTGGGGGTAAGGGGACACAGTTCAGCCCATAACAAACACTAGGCAATTATTATGAGGTTATTTAATAGGGCAGAAAATAAGTAGCTAAAGAGAGTCAAGAGTGTGAGAATGCAGATAAAGTAAACATGAAGCAATTAGTGTCATTGTTTTTGGCTGTAAAACTTCTGTTTCTGTCTGCAATCAGCTATTCACCTCTATATGGTCTTTTGGCCCAGACTGTAGTTAAGAATTGGAAACTGAAGCTGGGTGATCATTTTCCCATGGCTGTTGCAATTACAAGTAAAAATGGCTCCAAATATGCCTTCATCCAGAATGCTCACCAGAGATCCAGGTTACTCTTTTTTTTTTCAATTGAGATAAAATTCCATAACATAAAATTAACCATTTTAAAATGTATAGTTCAGTGGCATTTAGTATATTCACGGTGTTATGCTGTCATCATATCTGTGTAGTTCCAGAACATATTTATCCCCCCAGAGAGAAAACCTGATTCCCATTAAGCAGTCACTCCCCAGCCTGTGTCCCTCCTTTTCTAGCCTTTGAAACTACTAATGCTTTCTGTCTTTGGATTTACTTACTCTGTATATTTCATATAAATGAAATACAATGTGTGACATTTTAGATCTGGCTTCTTTCACTTAGCCTGATGTTTTTTTTTTAGGTTCACCCATGTTGCACCATGTATCGGTACTTCATTTGTTTTTGTGATTGAATAATGTTCCATTGTGTGGATTTACCACATTTTATGTATCCATTTGTCAATTAATGGACATCTGGGTTGTTTCTGCCTTTTGGCAACTGTCAGTAGTGCTGCTTTGAACATTCATGTACAAGCTTATGTTTGAATACCTATTTCAGTTCTTTTAAGTGTATGTTTAGGAGAGGAATTGCTGGGCCAAGTGGTGATCCTGTGTTTAACTTTTTTGAGGAATCTCCACGTTATTTTTAAATTGAGCTAAATGGCTCTTGTTATCTTTATGTATAAGGGTTTCCATGTAATGGTGCTTGATGCTATAATACCAATTTGGTAACTAAGATCCCTTAAATAGCAAGTGGAGTTAGATTTTTATATTGTTTTTAAATAAAGTAGGATCCTGTGTGAGTATAAGTAACATTTGTTGGGGTCTTAGTATGTTTTAGGCATGTGTTGAGTACTTAATACAGGAATGTCTGAGGGAGGAAGATTCCGTTATTCAGTTGCAGATGGAGAAATAAGCTTAGCTTATATAACTTGCTGAGTTAGAAACAAATAATATTGACTCTAGAACCCATGCTTTTTTTTTTCTTAACTAGGCTCCATGCCCAGCACAGAGCCCAGCATGGGGCTCAAACTCATGACTGTGAGATGAAGACCTGAGCCGAGATCAGGAGTCACATATTCAGTTGACTGAGCCACCCAGGCGCCCCAGGACCCCTGCTTTTAACCACTTCCTCCAAACCATACCTTTTTTTTTTTTTTAAGATTTTACTTAATTATTCGTGATAACACAGGGAGAGAGAGATAGAGACACAAGCAGAGGGAAAAGCAGGCTCCGTGCAGGGAGCCCAACGTGGGACTCAATCCCGGGACTCCAACATCACGCCCCGGGCTGAAGTCAGGCGCTAAACCACTGAGCCACCCCGGGATCCCCTAGCCATAACTCTTTCAGTTAAAGCTGTTAAAGTCTGGTTTGCCTCATCTTCTACTCTGTGACCTTTATGACATGAAGGAGTCCACTGAAAGAGGTCTCAAATAGCCGTGGTGTGCTTGTTACAGGTTCCCTGCCTTTGCAGCGGTGCCTCATGTCTGCTGTGTAGTTGCTGTCCCAATAGCAAGAATTCCACGGTGACTCGCCTCATCTATGCTTTCATTCTCTTCCTGGGTGCTGCTTTGTCCTGTATCATGTTGACGGAAGGGATGGAAACGCAGCTGAAGAAGGTGAGTAGAAGTAACGGTAGCCTTAATGGACTGGTTATTTGTATTTTCTATTTTGCATAATTGTAGTTGTAATTAACGTTCTTGTTTCTTTACTGTTATAAAACTCAGTCAAATTCATTGTGATTGTTGGGTTTTTAAATTACTTTTGGGTACGGTCAGGACATAGACTATAAAAGTATTAGTCCTTTTCCAGAAATCAGGGTACTCAGAATAACGTCTTCAGGCTCTACTCTAGCATTTGAAAGAAAGATATTACAAGAGTGGCACGAGAAAATTCTTTCCACATATGTTTTAGAGTTAAACATTTAACTAGGATAGCCCTTCACCTGTGGAAAGAGACGGTTGTAGCATGAAAATTCATGTCAAAATGGGAGATAACCTCATCAGCAAGAAGAGCAAAGAAAAGAACACTTTTATTTGTGAAATGCAAATTGTTTCTACTCTTTGGGGATAAGATTGTAAGTGAATTGGAAGACAAAGAGAAAGGGATCCCTCGGTGGCGCAGCGGTTTGGCGCCTGCCTTTGGCCCAGGGCGCGATCCTGGAGACCCGGGATCGAGTCCCACATCGGGCTCCCGGTGCATGGAGCCTGCTTCTCCCTCTGCCTGTGTCTCTGCATCTCTCTCTCTCTGTGTGACTATCATAAATAAATAAAAATTAAAAAAAAAAAAAAAAAAGGAAGACAAAGAGAAAAGTCCCACAAAACAGTCTTGCAGTTGAAGTAGTCAGTTTTATAAATTCAGGCCTTCTTATGACAGGATACAGTCTTTGTTTAAATGTGGATATTCCCATAACATTGAAATTGCTTTTTCCAGATTCCTGGATTCTGTGAAGGGGGATTTAAAATCAACATGGCTGATAGGAAGGTGGATAAAGATTGTGATGTTCTGGTTGGTTATAAGGCTGTATATAGGATCAACTTTGCCTTGGCCATCTTTTTCTTTGTCTTCTCTCTGCTCATGTTAAAAGTAAAAACAAGTAAAGATCCCAGAGCAGCAGTACACAATGGGTATGTAAATTTATTTTATTATTTACTTACCATATTATATTGTGTGGATCCCCCCCTTGGGCAGTTAATGTTGCCATTCTCATGGAAGCAGTAGAGTATATGGATCAGTGGCCCACATATATTTCTGACCTATTGTACATGTGAAGTTGTTTCAGTGTCATTTTCAGTTGGAGTTCTGTAGCGTAGAGGGGGAAGAGCAAAGTTTTGTCTTTTTTTCAATACCTTTGTTTCAAGTTCCTAGATTTTTTCAAACACCTGTGAAACAGTTCAAGGATTGTGCTAGGCACTGTATGCACACGCAAACACATATGCTTTTTACTGGTAAAAGATATAAATGAAAAAAATAAAAAATAAAAGAAATAGACTTGATCTATTGAACATCATACAGAAAGATAAACTAGTTATACATGGGCCACTGATTTATAAATCTGTTGTTTCCCATTCCTGACTGCCCCCGCCTCCGTTCTCCTTTGACATATAATTCTTATTTGGAGACTGAAGGAAGTTTTATACACTTTATATGTATTTTAATCTCATTTTTGTAGATGTAGTAACTGAATTTCAGAAAGATTAAATAAAGTGCCTGAGATCTCTGAGCCAGTGAGAGTTGGGGTTGGGATTAAAACTTGGGTCTGTCTAGCTCCAAAGCCTGATTCCTTCCACTTTGCCATACAAGCCTTTAAAGATCATGGACTAAAAGCCACGTTTGGTCCTAGCTTTGCCAGTGATGAACTGTGTGACTGTGGGCACAAGGCACTTATGTCCTATATGTGAAAGAAGGATTAGGTGATAACTTTTCCCTACATCTAATAGTGAATTGCTTTATATTTAGCTAACATTGTTAGTTGAATGCTCCAGACTTCTAGAAAAATTCCTATCTTCAGTTGCTAAATGTAGGGAAATTCTTAAGTTGTAGGTTTATCTCTTATTATGTCTATCAATGATTTGTTCTCTGGGTTAATGTTTGTCCTGAAATTGTCTGAAAAATTCAGTGAAGCAACTTCATATCAAATGAAGAAATAAGCCCAGAAAATCATATTGAAAATGCTACTGAGTCTTTTGCATTTCAGGAATTCACTTTTCTCAGTGGAAGGACGAAAGTTAACATTTCATAAATGCACTTTTGTATTTTAATAGGTTTTGGTTCTTCAAAATTGCTGCCATTGTTGGTATCATGGTTGGCTCTTTCTACATCCCTGGGGGCCATTTCACCACAGGTATGGCTCACTGCTGAGAGTTAATTATATTATATATACAAACTTTACAAATGATAAGAGTTGAAGTTACATTTTCGTTACTGGTTTTGCAGAACTGGCAATTAAATGAGGTGGCGTTCAATTATATGACTTGGTACTACCATTAAGGTAGCAATTAATTGAAATGGGCTGAATACTCAGGAGGTATTCAGCCCATTTCTCAGCTGTTCTGGAACCGTATGTTGCCAATATTTTAATCGCTTACCTTCTCACTTGGCAATACTAAGTTAATCTGAGAGTTTGTCAACATGGGGACCTGTACTCATATGTGTCCTACTATCCCTATCTTAATATGCTTTCTTACCATAATATCAGGTAAGAATTTTTTATTTATTCATGAGAGACAGAGATACACTGTCAAATAGCTGTGGATTTCCACTGTGATTTTTTTTTCCCCTTCTAAAGTAAAAGGCTTATTATACCATTTGGAATGTCAGATCCCAGACTGCCCTTGGCACAGCCAGAACAAGTTTTAAAAGGTCTGAAACCCAGCAAAACACTTCTCAGAGAATAGCCTTTGAGTTTGGAATTGGAATAATCTTATACTGCTGGAGACAGAATATGTCTTTACTCACCTCTCTCTTGAATCGAAATCGTTTTAAAATTGGATAGTAACATTCTGAAATGTTACTCTTGTGGTAAAGCATAACTTTGTTCTTTTGGTTTGTAGCCTGGTTTATTGTTGGCATGATTGGGGCCTTTTTGTTCATCCTCATCCAGCTAGTGCTGTTGGTAGACTTTGCTCACTCTTGGAATGAATCATGGGTAAGTCGAATGGAAGAAGGAAATCCAAGGTGCTGGTATGCCGGTAAGTATCTAAACTCCCCTATAAGAGCCATATTGCATTATGCTATATTAAACAGGATGTACAGTAAAAATCTCCATTGATTTAAATGTGTAAACTTCCAAATTAGAGCTGACTTTTTAAAAACTAGTTTCCCAGTTGAGTCAATTCCGAATTATACATATAACTGGAAAGGGGAAGCACAGGTGATAGAAATCATTGGCTCTCTCAATTCACTTATTTTGAAATTTGTAATGTAACTAGATGTGTTCAGATAAGGAAAAACATCTGTATATTTAGTGATACAGTTCTGGTTTTGATTTCCTTGTTTCCACAGACAGGGTACTCAGGTAGGTTATACATAGGGGTCATCTGCCCACATCCCTCAGGCAGGTAGAAGTGAACAATCTTTACTGCTTTATTCAAAGTATAGCCCACATCCCTTGTAAAAGCTTTCTGGTGGAAAAAGGGCACTTAAAATTTCTAGGGTGGGAATAGGATTTCTAGCTTGTAATAATGGGGAAGGACTTTGGAGTTCTCTACTTATTAGGGGCAACGACCTAGCCATTTAAAAAAATAGTGTTGAGATCCCTAGCCTCTGCACCCCACCCAATTATTAACATAACAGCTGCTCTTGTGTGAAGAATGAAAAGCCAGGAATTACAGAAGAAAACAGATTACCTGTAATGCAAATCTATAGTAATTTATACTCACTGTTAACATATTACTCTGTATCCTTCCAGTCTTCTTTCTTGCATATGTACCTGAAGAGTCACTGAAAAAGATGTATATTTGTATCTTATTTAATTTTTACGTATATTATACATTCGAATAGCTTACAGTTGACTCAGAGAACTAGCCTGTGACTATGTGACTACTGTGTAACAATAAATACCTAATAATATATTTCTGAGCACATACTTGGTTTTTTCCTTAGAATAAATTCCTAGGGGATCCCTGGGTGGCTCAGTGGTTTAGCGCCTGCCTTCGGCCCAGGGTGTGATCCTGAAGATCCGGGATGGAGTCCCACATCAGGCGCCCTGCATGGAGCCTGCTTCTCTCACTGCCTGTGTCTCTGCCTCTCTGTCTCTCTCTCTCTCTGTCTCTCATGAATAAATAAAAAATCTTAAAAAAAAAAAAAAATCCTAGAAGTAGAAGAGTGGAAGAATATGGATATATTAGGGATTTTAGTACACATTATCAAACTGCCCAGTTATCTTTTCATCTTATTTATCTAGCTTGCTTTTTTATTTATTTATTAATTTTTAAAAATATTATTGAGATAGAGCACATAAGGAGGGGGAGAGGCAGAGGGAAAAACAGGACTCCTGCTGAACTCACAACCTGACCCAAAGGCAGCCGCTTAACCAGCTGAGCCACCCAGGCGCCCCCTAGCTTGCATTTTTTTTTCCTAGCTTGCATTTTAAATAACAAAAGCAAAACCAAAGAAAAACAACACCCCAAAACGAATACAAAGATGGTGGAACTTAATAAAAAATACAAATGCCAATCTCCACTCACTTGCAACCCACTTTCGTCTCTAGATGTGACCACGATTACTGGATCTGTATGTATTTGTGCACATGTACACATGTTTTTGTTTCTTAAATGTAAATAGGTTCGCATTATATATTCTCCATGACTTACTCTTCTCACCAACTATATGATGAGTATCTTCTGACATATCAGTGAGTTTAGATACATCTTACTTAATGGTATATGGTTCCATGGTGTTCTGTGGCATGGTAGACCATAATTTATTTAACCATTGCCCTATTTTGTTGGTCACTTCAGTTGTTGATAACTATTTATTTTAGCATGAAATTTAAGAAATTGTTTTATTAGGGTGCCTGGGTGGCTCAGTTGGTTAAGCATCTGACTTTGCTTCAGGCCATGATCTCAGGGTTCTGAGATAGAGCCCCACATCAGGCACCACACTCAGCATGGAGTACAGTTCTCCCTCCATCTTCCTCTGCCTCTTACCCTCCCCCTGCTCATGCTGTCTCTCTCTCTCTCAAATAAATAAATAAATAAATAAATAAATAAATAAATAAATAGAATATTTTTTTAAAAAAATTGTTTTCTCATAATGAGTTGGAAATCCCGAAACACCTCCCCATTTCTGATAGAAATGTATTAATTTTTTATCTATTTACTTCTGTTTAGTTACTATAAAAAATGAATTTTTATAATTCATTTGAATTACTCAACTCTAAAAGAATTTAATAATGAGTTACAGATTTGTCATTTTGGAGTAACTAAAGAGTAGATACGTCTTGCATATTCATATGGAAAAATATTAAGAACTGTGCTAGTACTTTAACATACATTATCATTTTATAGTAACATCATATACATTGCTTAATTTTAAATATGCAGAACCCATGGAGATAATTTATAGAAACCGGTTTTCTCAAATAAGTCCACGCTGTGAATTAAGCACAAGTTAATTGAGCTCACCACTGCTACAGTTGGCTGGGCATACTGTTATTTTTTTATGTTTTCTAATTTTCAGAGTTATATAGCTAACTTGATTATGTGAACATAAAGGAATATTATTTTAGGTTTTTGAAAATAGCAAATATGCCACTTTCCCACAGTGATGTGGTTTCATCATGGCAGGAAGCGGGTTTATGTAGCCAGTGGCTGCAGAGGACAAATTTCATAAAAGATGCCTGTCCATTGTTTTCTGCTGACTCCATCCCTGGCATTTAGCTTGCTAGAACTGGGCCAATTTGAGGGCCCACAAGGTGTGCAAGTTCCTAGAAAAGCTTATAATGCACATTATGTAGCATACAGTTAGAGTTTACTCTAGCTGGAATGATCAAATATCTGGTATTTGAACCCATGGAATTGAGGTAGGTGATCTATAAAGTAAATCCAGCCACCTCTAACATGATCGGAAACGTCAACCTTGGGCCCTTCTGTAATTTCCCTGTAAAATGTGGACCACCATCACAGTAAAATAATGTGTCTTTATTTTTATATGAAGAAGAGAATTCTTTGTTAGAAATGTTTGCCACAGTCACGTGCGTTCATGTTGGTTTCCCATTTTCCAGCTTTGCTCTCCGTCACAAGCATCTGCTACATTCTGTCTGTCGTCTTTGTCGGCTTGCTCTACACGTACTACACCAAACCAGATGGCTGCACAGAGAACAAGTTCTTCATCAGTATTAACTTGATCCTTTGTTTTGTGGTGTCTATTATATCCATCCACCCAAAAATTCAGGTATGGTTTTATGCTCCTTCCTCCTATGAAAGATTTTTAATGAATGCTAAACTTGAACCGATGTAACCTTTATATGAGTTTATGTTTATCTACTTAAACATTTTCCCATATTATGATAAATTCTTCATAATTCTAATTTAGTAGCTGTAAAATGTGCCATTGAGTGCCTGTATCATAATTAAGTGAATAATTTCCCTAGTGTATTAAAAAAAAGAAAAGAAAACACCTAGGTAACCTGAGAATTTTATAGCTCTTACAAAATAGTTTATGTCATGAGAATGATTTTTATGAATCAATAACCAAGCTGTTTTAGGGAGATTAAACTAGAGAATCGTTGCTTTTAATATTTAAAAACAAAACTCATGTGTGCAAGTTTCATCATTTAAATACCATACCTTAAAAAAATTCATGGAGCTTTATATAAGAAATAGGAAAAAGAGATGTACACATCACCTCTCCTTCCAAAAATGAGAAAACTGAAGGTCCAGAGAGATGATGGGTCACCTAGCTGGTTAGCACCGCCGTTGAGCTTAGCCTCTATGCCACCAAGGGACTAAAATCAAAGCCTCTGCGGAATACACAGGCATTCCAGGGCTATCAAATGCCTTGGGAACCAATAGTACACGGTTCCTCTTTCTTGGTTCTTTTTCAGGCCAACTCAGACTGAAAGGTTATTTGTTCTCTTTCAACTGTCAAATAGAATAAGAAGGTTCTCAGTTAATAACATTTCATGGGGGGCCCAGGGAATTCCACTGGGTTTTAGAAAGTCAGCCCTTGCAGTTCCTGTGGCATTGTTTTCTTTTTGATTCCATAGGAACACCAGCCTCGGTCTGGTCTCCTGCAGTCCTCTCTCATCACCCTCTACACCATGTACCTCACCTGGTCAGCCATGTCAAATGAACCCGGTAAGGGAATGTCAATAGCACATTCATTTGATGGAGAGAAAGTAGGAAATGACTCCTTTGGCAGGTGCAAAAACTAGAGGTGGAGCAAATACCAAACAGGCGAACAAACAAAAAGCTTCACTTAAATGGACTGTGTTCACTGTATGATGATGCAGATACTCACATTTCAAGTTTTATTCTCCATGTCTGTCTGTAGCTGTTCATAGCCGACAGCCTAAAGGACCGCAGTCCTTACACAGTCTAGGCTTTTCCCTGGAATAAGTCAACTAGTCAAGAGTTGGACAAGGCACCATTGTTTTGGCCCTTTGTAGCATTGTTGTAATTGAATTTCACTGTGGTGTTACAGGCTCTAGAGGAAATGGCTGTAGAAACCTCCTTCTGTAGTTACTGCATTGTGTCTCAATAGTGCATTCTATGGACTTGTTTTAAAGGAAAATGGTTATACAGCAGACCCTTCAATGATGACTCAACTTACTGCTATTGTACTCCTCTTTAATAACCTTGTAAAAACAAAGCTAGCAGAAAAACTCCCGGTGCTTTAAAGCCTTTGTACAACAGACCCAAAAAGATTCGCCAGTTAAACGTCAAAATCCGTAAAGTCAAGATAGACATTTATGAAATTTGACAAATGCTTTGTTGTATCTTTTCTTTTTTTTTCTAAAACTAAGTCCCTGATTGCAACACAAGTAGGTAACTAATTGCTGAATTTGCAGGTTCTTTTAAGTCTAGCATTCCCATGTTTTACATCATGACTGAATGATGTGTGAGCACATCCCTCACATCCCTTCCTGGAACAAGAGAATCTCTAACTAAAGATAATAAAAAGTCTTCCACTTTCAGATCGTTCCTGCAACCCTGGCCTATGGACCATTGTGACGCATATGACCGCACCAACCTTGGCTCCTGGAAATTCAACTGCCATAGTCCCTACCTCTGCACCACCCTCAAAGGGTGGGCATTTTATAGATCTAGAGAATTTTATTGGGCTGACAGGCTTCGTTCTCTGCCTTTTGTATTCTAGGTAAGTTAAAAAGTACTTGGGACAAGAATCTCATCAAGTTTAATGGCAGAGCAAAGAAGCTATTTTGCTTTCAAAGGAAGTAAGTGTGAGGAAGTAAGAAAAACAACTTAACTCTTTTTTATTGAAAGTCCTCAACTTCAGTTACCTAGCCACATATATTTCTTAAAGCCTAGTAAATTCTCTCATCAAATAAGTTCTTCCAAACTGACATAGAGATACCTTCTCCCTGGATAGGAAGATAAAGTCTTCACCTGACCATAAATCTGCTAGGGTAGTGGCTCTGAAAATTGGTTGGTTTCCCCTTTTGGTAAGAAAATCTTAATTTTCTGATTGTTGTAAAAAATATTTCTAGAACTGTAGAATTGTATACATCTAATTTTAAAATCTCTAATACAAGAGCTCAGATATAATATGTGTTAGCACTTTGCGTTCATCCTCTTACCCATTTTTTTATTGATATTTTGTATATAATAGCATGTAGTTTTAAAATATGAGCTAAAAATGGGCAAGAATATATTTATACAAATTAAAAACATAAGTGAGATAAGGGTAAAGTGGGAAATGAAAGTATCCTCCCTCCAAATTTACCTCTTCTATGGTTAACATTTTGGTGCGTATTACTTCATACTTTTTTCCCCTGTGCTTCTACTTATCTATCAATTTATTTATTTTCTTATAATTATATGTAATTTTAATTCTATATGTAGTTACATATAATATTGTATTTATATTACTTGATAAAAATAATTTTTAAAAATAAGTTAGGGACATATTATAAATACATATAGTATTCTCAAATATGAATTTGTCATAATTTGGACAACTTTCCAAGTATATGTAGATTTTTTTTTTCTTAATGATTGTTTAAGGGTTGGCAAACTACAGCTCTTGGGCTGTCTATTCTTGTAAAGTTGTACTGGAACACAGCTATACTTATGTGTTTTTAAGTTGTCTGTGACTTTCGTTTGTTTTGCTTTTGGCCTAATGTGTTTTGTTTTGTTTTTGAGATACAATTTCCATACTATAGAATTCACACTTTTAAAGTATACAGTTGAGTAGTTTAGTCTGTGTTTTCAGGATCGTGCAGCCATCACCACCATCCATTTTAGAACATTTTATTTTACCAAAAAGAAACTTCATGGTCATTAGCAGTCACTTCCCTATTCCTTACCGCTCCAGCAGTGGCAGAAACTAATCTCCTTTTGTTTCTGTAAATGTGTTTATTTGAATGTTTCGTTTATGTGGAATCATGAAATATATGGTCTTTGGTGACTGGCTGCTTTCATTTCACTTAGGATGTTTTCAAGGTTCATCCATGTTATATAGGACTTAATTGTTGGAAATGATACTCCATTGTGTGGATATATATACTACATCTTGTTAATCCATCGTCAGTTGATGGATGTTTATTTGAGTTGATTCCACCATGGAATCATAATCAACTATGGGACTATAATGGGACTATAATGAATAATGCTGCTGTGAATATTTGTGTACAGGTTTTTTGTGTGGATGTACATTTTCAGTTCTCTTTTATCTATACCTAGTTGTAGAATTGCTAGGCTATGTGGTACCTCTTTGTTTACTTTTTTGAGAACTGCCAGTGTTTTCCGACGTGGCTACATCATCTTAACAGTCCCACTGTACAAGACTTCCAATTTGATAATTTTTTAATCATTACATTGTAATTGTCTTTTTTATTGTAGCCTTTCTAGAGGATGTGAAGTGGCATTTCATTATGGTCTTGATTTCCATATTCTCAATGACTAATGATGTTGAACCTTTTCATGCGCTGGTTAGCCATTTGTATATCTTGAAGAAATGTGTATTTAAATTTTTTGCCTATTTTTAAGTTGGGTTGTCTTATTATTGTTTTTGTATATGGCTTGTGGTAAGGGGTCCACCTTCATTTTGTTGTGTGTGGCTATCTAGTTGTCTCAGCACCATTTGTTGAAAAGACTATTCTTTACTGTGTTGAGTTGACCTGGCATCCTTGTCAAAAATCATTTGACCATAAATGTAATGGTTTATTTCTGGACTCATAACCCTATTCCAAATTTGTCCAGATTTGTTCTTTTTCAAGATTGTTTTGGTTATTCAGAAGGCCTTGCATTTCTGTGTAAATTTTAGGTTTAGCTTGTCAGTTTGAGATTTTGATAAGGATTACATTGAATCTGTTCACCAACTTAGAGAGTATTACTATCTCAACACTGTTAATAAGGTTTCTAGTTTGTAACATGGGATGTTTCATTTAGGTCTTCAGTTTTTTTCAGTGGTTTATGGTTTTTAGTGTACAAGTCTTAAACATGTTTTATTAATAATTCTAAGTGTTATTTTTGACAGTATTAAATTTTTTTTTTTTTTTTTTAATTTTTATTTATTTATGATAGTCACACAGAGAGAGAGAGAGGCAGAGACACAGGCAGAGGGAGAAGCAGGCTCCATGCACCGGGAGCCTGATGTGGGATTCGATCCCGAGTCTCCAGGATCGCGCCCTGGGCCAAAGACAAACGCCAAACCGCTGCGCCACCCAGGGATCCCTTTGACAGTATTAGAAGTGAGATGGTGTTTTTGTTTTTGTTTTAAGATTTTATTCATGAGAGACATAGAGAGGCACAGACATAGGCAGAGGGAGAAGCAGGCTCCATGCAGGGAGCCCGATGCAGGACTCAATCCCAGGTCTCCAGGATCACACCCTGGGCTGAAGGCGGTGCTAAACCACTGAGCCACCCGGGCTGCCCAAAAGTGAGATAGTTTTCTTTTTTTTTTTTTTTTTTTTTTTAATTTTTATTTACTTATGATAGTCACATAGAGAGAGAGAGAGAGGCAGAGACACAGGCAGAGGGAGAAGCAGGCTCCATGCACCGGGAGCCCGACGTGGGATTCGATCCCGGGTCTCCAGGATCGCGCCCTGGGCCAAAGGCAGGTGCCAAACCGCTGCGCCACCCAGGGATCCCGAGATAGTTTTCTTAATATATGTTTTAGGTTAAAAAAAAAAAAAAACAAACATATGTTTTAGGTTTTTCATTGTTACTGTATAGACATAGAATTTTCATATATTGATTTTGTATTTTGCTAGATCATTTATTGATTCTAATAGTGTGTATATTCCTTAAGATCTTCCATGTACAAGGTCAAGTCACCTGCAAATAGAGATCATTTTACTTTTCCAATCTAAGTGCCTTTTATCTTTTCGTTTCCTAATTGCTCTGGCTTGAACCTCCAGTACAGTAAATAGAAATGGTGACAGTGGACTACTTGTCTTGTTCCTGATCTCAGGGGAAGATCTTTTAGTCTTGTACTATTAATATTAAGTATGATATCAGCTCTGGGTTGTTCATAGATGCCCCTTTATAAGTTTGAAGAATTTCTCCTCTATTCTTAAGTTGAGTGTTTTTTATCAGGAAAGGGTATTAGATTTTGGTCAGGTTGCTTTTTGTGTGTCTGTTGAGATGATCATGTGGTTCTTGTCCTTTAGTTGTGTGTACTTTTTTATTCAGTCATTTAATAAGCTTGCAGTGAGCATCTGCCGTGTGCTGGAAATGCATAGATGACTACGGTCATTATTGTTGAGGAGTTCTAGGACTAGGAAGAAAGACAGGAATGGTAAGTGCTATGACAGAGGGAAGCATAAGGAGCTGTAGGACTTTAACCCAGCCTCATGATGACTTGGTGTCAGGGAAGGCTTTCTAGAAGACATGGCACATGGAGAATTGAATGAGTATAGCTGGGAGAATGTTGGTAGGTGGTACATTCTAAGCATGGAAGAGGCACTTGTGAAGTCATGGAAGCAGACATTGAAAACCTAATGAAACTCCTAAGCAGTTAAACTTTAAGTGGTAACCGATGAGAGTGCTCTCTGTCTTGTGATGACAGGCAGCAGTTGAGAACTTTTAAGGAGAGCCCTTCAGAAGGCCTTCAGTTCCCATATAGGGGCAGTTCAGAAATAACCTTCATGAGGACCCTCGATGTCCATCAAAAGATGAATGGATAAAGAAGATGTGGTTTATGTTTACAATGGAATATTACTCAGCCATTAGAAATGACAAATACCCACCATTTGCTTCGACGTGGATGGAACTGGAGGGTATTATGCTGAGTGAAATAAGTCAATCAGAGAAGGACAAACATTTTATGGTCTCATTCATTTGGGGAATATAAAAAAAATAGTGAAAGGGAATAAAGCAGAAAGGAGAAAAAATTAGTGGGAAATATCAGAAAGGGAGAACATGAAAGTCTCCTAACTCTGGGAAACAAACTAGGGGTGGTGGAAGGGGAGGTGGGTGGGGGGTGGGGGTGACTGGGTGACAGGCACTGAGGTGGGCACTTGACGGGATGAGCATTGGGTGTTATTCTATAGGTTGGCAAATTGAACACCAATAAAAAATAAATTTATAAAAAGAAAAAGAAATAACCTTCATGTATATAGGCCAAAGGCAGCAATTCATCTCATCAATTCATTCCTCTTTTCTGATTTGTCTTCTTTTGGATCACCTTCCAGCATCCGCACTTCCAACAATAGCCAAGTAAGTAAGCTGACCTTGTCAGGAAGTGACAGTGTGATCCTCCGTGATACAGCTGCCAATGGTGGCAATGATGAAGAGGATGGACAGCCTCGGCGGGCTGTGGACAATGAGAAAGAAGGAGTGCAGTACAGCTACTTCTTATTCCACTTCATGCTTTCCTTGGCTTCTTTGTACATCATGATGACCCTGACCAGCTGGTACAGGTAGGAGGCACAGACAAATCAGATGGAAGACCACTTGGCCCCCTTGGGCTGTCTATAAAATCTCTATCCAATGCTTAACCTCAGAATCCCCTTCTCTTAACTATGTAATGAAATTGTGTTCAGTGCTCTTTTCTGAAATACTTTTGACTTTTTCTCCTCTTGGATTTAAAATCCAGTTGGAATTCTTACAGTACAAACCATGGAGGGTTCTTCCAGACTTGAGTTACTTAAGAGAGAAAATCATAAAGCAGTCTTATCCATCTTCACTAATTTTCCTCTGTGTCTTGAGATGGCCATATAGAGTATTCTGATCAAAGTGATGATGTGATACGGAAAGTTTCAGGGATGCCATTTTAATCTAGACTTTCCCAATATCTAGAACAGGTAGGTGTTCCTGAAGAACTTTGCCCAGTGAACGCAGTAGTCAGTTCTTCGTGCTGACAAGATAAGAGTTATTTGAGAGGCAGAGTCCCTTGCCTCTAATAATAGCAGCTTTCACAAGTTCCTTCTAGAACCTTACTAGAGTGTAATGTCAGCCAGTTTTCTTGGCTTTGGCTCAGGGGGCTGGTGGGTGCAGATAACCAGTTCTTTACCTCTTTGTTTTCTTAGCCCTGACGCAGAGTTCCAGAGCATGACCAGCAAGTGGCCAGCTGTGTGGGTCAAGATCAGCTCCAGCTGGGTCTGCCTCCTCCTCTATGTCTGGACCCTTGTGGCTCCACTTGTCCTCACCAATCGTGACTTCAACTGAACCTCTGAGAATTCATAAAGGTCTGCTTTGCTGAAAGCCCATTATCTATTTTACTTTTGCTTCAACTAAAATATTAAGTGAACACTTTGCCAATTTGACTATATCCAGGTTTATATCAGAGGGCAAAATTAAGTAATGCTTGATGCAGGATCTGAACTTTTCATATATATGTATATTATGTTTATTTGTAAGGATATAGTGCAAAGGGAACATTTTGCGTTTTAAAGTGAATTACAGCTGTGCTGTGAAGAGAGTTCTTTATTGACGTGTAGGATCCTACAACTTTGATTTAAAGTGTAAGAAAATGTTGGATATTTGAGGCCAATTATTAATATATTTCTATTGCAGTATCCTTAAAAAGCAAACAAAAACAAACAAAAAAAACCCCACCATTTCTGTGATGGGTTTCCTTTGTGAAAATCTTCGTGTGATGGAAGCACTGTGTTCAGTCCTTAATCCCCTACCAGGTGTAGCATCATAGTACTTGGGGGAAAGGGTGTGTGCATATGGGTCCTTCCCCAGAAGAGCAGGGTGGCTGATTTGGCTACTGCTTCTACAGCTTGAGTTTGTCCACTTAATGTTCTACACTACAGCAGTGATGCCGTGCAGTTCCAGCTTTGCCAGAAGTTTGTTTCCATAAGTGCTCTGTAGGTTTGGTTATAATGAAGATTCACTTGGGAAAACAGTGTGACTTCAGCCTATGTAATTACCTTGTTATGAGTATGTAAAAGTAAAATGCATGTGAGTTTATTATATTTGCACTATAAAGGTATTTGATTAAAATAGAGACTTATTAAGCTTTTAAGGCCCGTTCTTTTACAGCTTTTATGAGTTAACAGCCATCCTGTAATTTTTAGACCTACATGGGTAGTCAGGTTTATCAAGCATCGAGCAGAGTGCACCTGTCTCTTCTAAAATTTGAGGTCTGGCTAGTAAGTAGTCTTGAACTCATCCAAAAATTGTACTAATAATATCTTCCTTGGGCAAGACACTTGGTGCCAATGAGAGAAAAAGCAGGTGCTATCAGGAAACTTCATCAGGAGAGGTAGCACACAAGGAGGTAGAATAGAACAGTTCTTCCAACAATCATTTACTGAGTCTCTCTCAGGTTCGGGGATCCAGCTTTAAACATAAGAGACACCAGTTCTGCCATCCTGGACTTCTAGTTTAGAGGGTAAAAATGAGCTGACAGGTGTACATCACACCTGGTGTGATGACTGCTGTGATTGAGGAATTGCAGAGAACTCAAAGGAGAGTTGCCTGGGGTCATGAATTGGGGATTGTCCTGGTAGGCTCCCTGGAAAATGTGGAATTGAGGGCTAGGACTTAGTAGGAGTTAGCCGAGAGAGAGATATAGGGAAGTAGGGTAGCAAAACCGCATGTTCAAAAAGGGAGATGAAAACTTGTTCAGAAGAGCTGGCATGGGGAGAAGAGGGCAGAGACTAGGTCATGAAGGGATTTGTAAACCACACTGAAGAGTTTGAACATTAATGTTGAGAGCAGTGGGGAGCGTGCGCATAGTGACATTATCAGACGGTCTTCAGTCACTGCCACTGACAGGGCATCTAGAAAGGAGACGGGGGTGGGCCATATACCATTTCAGAGAAGTGAAAATGAGGATGGGGGGAAATTGACAGCTGAGAGCCACATAGTAATTAAAATTTAAAAACTGGAAATTGATTAGCTATCAGGAAGAGGCAGGTTCCTGAATGATGCTGGTTTAATTACCTGGGTTGATGGAGGTTCTGCTTATATGGTGAGACAGGAAGAGAAACATTGTGCCAGAATGATGGAGTTCGTCCCTTAAGAATGGCTAAGAACATAGGCTTGGAAGTCAGACTGGGTTTGTATCCAGCTTTGCTGTTTCCGTCAAGACTGGTGGGCTAATATTTATTGAGTACATAGTATGCTTTATGACTTACTTTGGGCGAATGACGGTGTGACCACCTGTCTGAGCCTTAGTGTTTTCCTTGTTTAAATAAAAGCTAGTACCTAGTCCATGTTCTTGTTTACAGAGTAAAGTTGCTTTGCAAAATGCTTATGAACCCATTTAAACACTCTGGAGGTAGCTGCTAATCTCTCTATGGGCTAAAATGAGACTAGACAGTATTCATAGGTCAGAGATGTTCAGCCACAGTCTGATGGAGGCTAGATTTGAAGTGTTCTTACAAAATGAAACAGATGGGACACGGGACAGTTTCAGTTGGGATGGAGGGAGGGGGGAGGGGGGAGAAGCAGGGCTTGATAGGAGTCGTTGGAACCACCATGTTTTAAAACAGTGCTTTAGGGATCCCTGGGTGGCGCAGCGGTTTGGCGCCTGCCTTTGGCCCAGGGCGCGATCCTGGAGACCCGGGATCGAATCCCACATCGGGCTCCCGGTGCACGGAGCCTGCTTCTTCCTCCGCCTGTGTCTCTGCCTCTCTCTCTCTCTCTGACTATCATAAATAAATTAAAAAAAAAAAAAAAAGATAAAACAGTGCTTTATGTCAGGGTACAGAGGTAAAGTTGCAAGGGAGGTGGAAGGGCAAATAGGGGAAGTTTAGCCTCTTACTTTGCCAGTGTAAGGCAGCCACCCTACTTTCCTTAATAGCAGGGGTAGCCAGATTAAGACCTTTAAAGGTCCTAAACTTCAGAAACATGAGGGTGTGCCATCCCCTACCTTATGTTTTGCAAAATAAAGCAATACTAAACTGTAAAATAAGTGTAACACCATCCAATAAAGTTTTTATTTTTTCTCATAACTTTGATATTAATTTGAAAGGACAGATTTGAAAATTAGGGAGCAGTATCCCTGTTTGCTTGACTGTAAGTTAAGCTGGCCTGGTGGCAGGAAACCCAGGATCACTCAAGACTCAAGGGAACCGTACTAGCAAGTACTAGCAAGTGTGCTGAGTTATACACAAGCGTAAATAACATCAGCAGGTCGAGTAAGACCAGAATCATACTTAAAATCAGGAGAGTATTTGGACTTATCAGACCTCATGGTCATGTCATCTCATTCCAGATAAGTGACCTGGTGTGTCATCACCATGAGCAGGCCCATCTGTCCCTCAGGATTGCAGAGTGATGGCCCTGGCTTTGAGGTCAGGAATTCCTCAGAGGCAACAGCAGTGGCTGCCACTTTTCCTGGGTTCGAGCTGGGAGGAGGCTTGTAGGCCCACGTGGCCCCTGCTGGATGTTTACTCTCTAGATTGATCTTGGAAGGTACTTGGTTGGGAAATAAAAGTTTCTCTTACCTGCCAGAGAGTGGCCACGGGCCTGGTTATTCCTGCTTTTGGTGTTCTGGACCAAGCCAGAACTCAGGCCTCACTTAAACCACCAGCACATGGTTTTGTCCATTACAAGTCCTTTTTCTTTTTACATAGTCAAGCGAGAGTATTTGGTAACATGAGTCATGCCCTTGAGCTCTGCAGATTGATGGTGGGTACCAGGCTTATCTTACCGAGAGCTGCTCATTGTTTTCTTCTTTCGTGTAGTTCTATCCACCCTGTTACCTAGGAGCCCAAACTAGGCAGCCTTCTGAGTGGTGTCCTAATTCCTGCTGAGAGGTGCAAGCTGCACACAGCCATCTCCTCAGGTGAAGAATAGCTACCATGAGACAGTGCACATGCCCAGCTGTGAATAGACACTGTCCACGCCCCTGGAAGGTGGTGATTCTTCTCCCTCTTTGACAGATCAGGCTGAGGCTGAGAAGGAGGGACTTGCCCGTAGTTACTAAGAGGCAAAACATAGATAGAAACTAGGCTTTGAGTTCTTTTTTCAGTTAGACCCTACTGTCTCTTAGCATAAGGTTGTAGGCACCAAGATAACCAGAGACTGCTTAGAGACGTGTAGAGGAGTCACCTGGCTGTCAAACTACCCACCACCAAAGAGGGAAGATTAGTAATCCCCTGAAGGCAGTAACCAGCATCTGACTAGGTCACTATATCTCTGATGGCTGGCCACCGTATCAGGTAAACATTTGGTTAAAACAATTTGTTTCCAGAAAAATGGCAACCCTAAAGGATTTTCTTCCTCACCAGCTTTAAATGCGGTAGCATGACACATTTGCTGCATCATTCTAGGTGGGGCCACATCCATGCTCTGTGAGGAGTGGGCTTTGGGGAAAACAGGGAGAGTTATCTTAGACAACAAACCAGAAAGTGTGGACTCCTAATGGGAAGTAACTCCCACAGTTTGTAAAAAGCACCTGCTGATCCTTGTAACTTGACTGCACTGGTTGGGGCCATTAGTCCATTTTTTTCCAGATGTGAGAAATGTACTGAGTTTAGAGCCACAGCTTCCTTAGGAGGGTTCACCTGAAGAGCTGGTGTGCTGCAGTATAAGAATTTACCTGTTGCATCATGGGAGGTCATTGGTAAGTGTACAGACATCCTACACAAGACTGTTTCCCAGCTGACCCATCACCAGCGCACCACACCCACGGCGGGGCCTACGTTGTCTCCTTTGGGGCAGACTACATGCTCCTGCATCGAAACCAAAAGGGAGCATGTAGAGAAAAGCCAAAGATGCATGGGACCAGAGTTGATCAAGCAACACCTAGTAATCCCTGAAAGGAGTCTGGGTTTACTTCCAAGTGCTTCCAGAATAAAGCCTGAGGTATAGCCTGGGTCTCAGAGGTTAAGAACCTCCACTTTATATTTTACAAGAAGCCAGAAAACAATCTGGAACCGCCTTTCCTTTCTTCTGTGTTCTGTCCGAGAGTGAACAACAGTAAAAGGCAAACACAACCTGGCTCTAACCATCAGGAGAGCGGCTTTAGTCAGCTACCTGGCTTTGAAGCCCAACTCTACTGTTTGACTAGCTGTGTGTCCTTGGGCAAGCTGCTTAACTTCTCTGAGCCTCATTTGTCCCACAGGGGTAGTAATATTACTTAAGTGTGCTTAAAGATTAAATGAGGTTATCTATGTGAAGCACTTAATGTAGTGGGTGCCCAGCCCATACAAGCACTCAGGAATTCGAGGCCAGTCCAGAATGTACAGCTGGGCCTTAAGAACTGAAAAATTTGCATGTCATCTCTACCACTGTGTACATCAAGTGCCATTCTTTGTACACATTGGTATCTTCTTTTTTTTTTTTTTAATTTTTATTTATTTATGATAGTCACAGAGAGAGAGAGAGAGGCAGAGACACAGGCAGAGGGAGAAGCAGGCCCCATGCACCGGGAGCCCGATGTGGGATTCGATCCTGGGTCTCCAGGATCGCGCCCTGGGCCAAAGGCAGGCGCCAAACCGCTGTGCCACCCAGGGATCCCCCACACTGGTATCTTCTAATTGCACACGATCTTCAGAGGTAGCCAGCCCCAAATCTATAGGTACACGGTGTTGCGACAGCGCCTCTCTCTCCCGGACCTGGAGGGAGGCTCTGCACAGGCTGT
The DNA here is from genome assembly GCF_018345385.1 of Vulpes lagopus. Taxonomy (NCBI): domain Eukaryota; kingdom Metazoa; phylum Chordata; class Mammalia; order Carnivora; family Canidae; genus Vulpes; species Vulpes lagopus. The sequence continues at coordinate 15,842,785 of NC_054841.1, forward strand.
GATGTACCACAAATAATAAAACTTCAGTACCTTTATCCAAGTTGTCATGGTCACAAAAGAACTCCACACATAACCTTACAGGAATTTTTATTGTTTAAGACCCAGTCATGCATACTAAAATTACATGTTTTCACCACTTTGACGTAGAAAATGCACTAGAAAAATAAACTTTTGGTCAAAACAAACACTGAAGTAGATGAATCCACCACCACGTGTTGGTCTACTCAAAGCTAAACTGAATTTCAGTTTGAAGTGAGGAATGTGACCAGTGGCTGAAATGAGGAACCAATCCGGTCAGAACATTAGCCCACCTCCTACCCTGTCAGAGCAGGATCAGAGGCTTTAAGCATTCCACCCATAACAGGTTACCACCTGATGTGCCAAGACCTGGAGGCATATCCACAAGAACCCCAATGGCAGCTTTCTCCCCAGCTTAATGTGCTGCCCAGTGCGACCAAGGACGAGCAGCCACTTGGCAAACAGATTCATCACTAGCTTCTCCATCCACGAGTCACACTGGGCCTTCCAGTGGAGCAAGTCTTATAAGGAGGAATATTTGACTCTGACAATGCCTGTCACTTGCGTTTCAAGCAAACCAATACTGAGTCAGGAGAGCAGAAAGGAATTTACTTTAGATTTACAGAAATAACAGATCCCAATACTGAGAGACCTCACCAGACAGCCCTCTTTCCTGAACAGTTGAGATGTTTCTGTTTGGTATATGCACATTATCTCATGCCACAGAACAGCCATACTTGCATCATGACCTAAGCTAACACTTCACTTCCCAAATGAAAGAGGCTTCAAAGGAAAAACCTTAAAAAACTTAAAAACCTTAAAATACTTGAAAATTAAGTATTATAATAACACCACCACTGTGCCACAGCTTTTGCCTACCCAAATGGGAAAGTAATCCCACAACTGATCTGACAATCTGGTGGCATTTAAGAGAAACTGCCCACTCTGGGAGAATTCAGAAAGACTCAGTATCTCTCCAGAATTCTGGGAAAATACCTCTTCTTATCCTTTCTGGCAAAAATGTATCTTACAAGCTGAAGTGTTTGTAAACCTCTAAGGACAAGTGGCTCCTTGTGAAAGCAAGATGAAGTATGGGGAAGCTAAAGCCACTTCTGCCAAAAAGCACATAAACTCCAGAGAGGATGCCAGAGTTGCATAGGTGCTTCTGTACGTTTCTCCCAGCCTCTCCTCTGTGAAGGAAGAATAGAATTCCAGGAAGAGGCACAATTTTCCAGATTCTGTGTAAAGAGCAGAGGAGGAAGAAAATCCCCATATTACCTAAGCTTACAGATTTCATTTGGGAGCTTCGGATGTCAATTCAGACTTACATTTTCTGTAAAATAACCCAGATTGGGGGTGGGGGAAGGAAGAAGGCCTCTAAATGGTAGAGTACAATGTCCCTGTGGCAAGGAAGCCAAATGATGCCTAAAATACAGGGTTCAGAACTCAGAGCAGAGACCCTTTTATCATGCGATTCGGGGGGGGTTCAGTGGCTCATCCAAGGTCACATAGCAGTGTAAAGCCAGAACTCAGGTCCCCTGGATACTATCCCTTTCCCTTTCCTATACCACAGTACTCTGAATTTAAGGAAGTTACTTTTTAGATTTTTGTGAAATGGGCCAGAACTTTCCCCTGAAGGAAGACCCTCCCAGTTGTAATGTTCACTTGTTTGCCCCGTCACTGTACCCCCACTACTGAGGCTCACTGTGTGCTCCTTTGGTCATTCCCCCACCCCGCTGTGGTGACTGTACAGAGATCCGGTGAAGCCACACGGAAATGGCCTTGATTTTCACCCAGGGAGGTCCTGCTTTCACAGCTTGATTCAAACCTCCTGAGGTGTCAGAACTATTTGATCTCTCTTTGGAACCAAAATAAAGCACAGTGGCTACAGAAGGCAGACACATCTTGGCTCCGACTCCTTTCAGAAGCTGAATGCATCAGCTCCTTGGGCCAACTGGAAAGTCCTAGGAAGTGGGCAACATCCTGGTCTTGGGAGATACTTGTCTCGGTGAGCTTAAACATACATAAGCTTTAAAGTCCAACAGACATGGGCAAAACCAGCCAGGAATGCAGTGCAGAGTGTAAACTGGGGAAAGTCTGTGGGGCTGAACAGTTCATGCCTCCCTCCATCTAGCTTGGCAGCAGTGGTTGTCTTTCAGTCTGTTTTCTCTTTGAGGCCTAAGAATGCTTCTAATCAGTTCCCACATCCAAGCAGTTGGGTTCTGAACCTTCTACTATAGCTGTCCTACTTGTGCTATTTAGATCTTTCCAGCATTGCTGGTCACGCTGTCATTGGCAGATGGACCTGGAGGCTGCCAGGGGTCTGCGTGTTGGCACTTCCAGCTCTGCCAGGTCCCTAGAGGGGATCCAGGGTTAGTATCTACGGTGAAGAGCCTTCCCTGGAATTGGCACTAATGAGGTGAATCGTTTCCACCACCAACTTCTCCAGATATTTGAAACAGTACTATGAAGACGCAGAGCTTATTAACAATAGACTGGCCTTTGCATTTCAGAGCACCGTCCTCTTCCTAACTGAGCTGTTTTTTGTTCCCTTGCCTGGTGGTCTCATAAATGCACGGAGAACGTACTTACACAACACACTGTACTTGTTGCTTTTTATCACTGTAATTTTCAAGGAATGAATACGAAAGGAAACAGGTCAAATGCCACCAGATGAACCACCTAGTTAGATGCTTGGGCTAAGGCTAACGTTTTGACAGGAAGGGTCTAAAGTGCTGAAACGCAGAACTAACGTTCGGACTTGCTGGCTAAAGTCTGTCCACCCACATCAGAGAAAGAAACAAGCATGTCTGGGAGGACTAGGGTCCCAGAAGTGATCCAGCAAACACTCTTGCATTTGTTTCTAGAGACCAAAATTTAAGAATCCCAAGTAATTTAGCCATTCCCCGCTGCTGGGTTTCCAGTGTCCCGCCAGAGCCTCAGGGATAGAAGGAATTCACACGAACCCTGGTCATCTCACCTGCCATTGTCCAGTTCAACTCTCCCTACAAAAAGGAAGTTGGTTATCAGCAGGTCCCAAGAATATAGATACTACTTTCCTTTTTAAAGGTAGGCCAGATGGTGACATGTGCCTCTTGGAAAGGCCCAGATGTACCACAAAAAAAGTAGGATCCCACTTGCCTCTAGAGAGCCATTCTTCTGGGCAGAAAACCAATGTCTGGCATTTAGTAACTAAACCAAATTCTCAAACAGCAGCAGCCAAAGCCCCCGGCATCATTTCATCCAGCTTCATTTTACAGATGAGAAAGGAGAGGCCCACAGAGGCCCAGGTCTTATCCACAGTCACACTTCTGGAGCTGGAGTCCTGGTCTCTTCATTCTTGGGCCAGAATTCTTTTAGCTACTCAGGCCTGGCATGTGGCGTTTTAGGTTGAGTAAAATCACATACCTCTAGGATCCTTTATAATTTTATTGAGAACCAGGGCTAAGGCTTTATGGGTTTGGGAAACCTTCAGTTTCTATTGCAAGAGTCAACCAATGAATCTCAGAAGTGCTTTTAAGTCTCTGGCTCCCAAATTTGATAAGGAAGTGCTACTTATGTCCTGATGCTCCCATGATTCAATTAAGGTGCTTTCCAAACCCAGTGATGGCAGCTGGGGCCTGGTCCTCAAACTAGAAATTTCCTGATGAGCAACAGAGGTCTGTAGTTAGGAATCAGGTGAAAGACACAAACTCCAGAAGTCTCCTCTGAGGCCACCTTGGAGACTCGGCCAGGTTCTTTCTTAGGAGTGTGCTGACTGGTGGTTTTCTTCTGGAATGTGGGACAAAAGTGACTTTGGTCCTGATTTTTCTTGTTCCAAGATCTCTAAGAACCAGACATAGCTTCCAGATTGATGGTTGCCAACTGGGATTCCAAATGTTTGAGAATCACTGGGACCATTTTCCATGTCTTCCAAGGATTAATTCCAATAACGAAGGCCTTACTCCATGGCTCACTTTCAGAGCTGTACAGGCTGCAATTTAATTACAAGGAGCAAGACTGACTCACGGGCACCTCAGATTCTCCTTGCGCCTCTCCAGAGAAAAAGGAAAGGATTTAAAGATGGTGGCACTCACAGGGGACTGGTTAGTAGCAGGAGTACAGCTGTGATTTCACGGCCCGCAGGGAATCATCACACTGTGCATCTGAGGCTAGCCCCTCCGGCGGCAGGGCCTGGCCCAGGATGCTGTCGCAGACGGAGACAGGTGGGCAGAACTCCCTCACAAAGTCCTCCTCTGAGGCCAGGAGCACGGCATTCCAGGCGGTGATGTCCAGCTCTCCAGCCGTGCCACCATACTCCTTGGGGAGAATGCTTCTTGGAAGGTTTGTGTGGAGAGAGTTCAGGTCAGACCCATGAAGGAAAAACTGAAGGGGAAATGGAAACACGTGTCCTCAGGTTAATCAGGATCAGTAACCTGCAAGGCAGGCAGGTGCTCAAACACCTGCTGAATGAATGAAGGAGCAGCTGATGACAACCTGACCCTTCCAGTTCCTCGAAGACCTTGAGGATCCTTAATTCCCTTCCCGTGCTGTTGGCTGGTCCTTCAGAATACAGCCAGATGCAGTCACTCTGCTGCCTGCCTCACGGAACCCTGGAACCATGCCGCCGCTGCCACTTCTCCCCTGGGTTCTCACGACAGCCTCACACTGGCCTCCCTGCTCACAGCCTGTTTCACGCTCAGGTCGTGCCAGCTCCTTTCTGTACGGCCTGCCAGTGCTCCCACCTCACACACACTAGGAGCCAAGTCCGCACACTGGGCCATAGGGCCTGTCACAGTCTGGCCCCGCTGCTCCTCTCTTCCCCTCCTCCCACTTCCCTCTGCTGCTGCTCCAGCATGTCCAATGTGCTCCCACCTCAGGCCAGTACCGTAGCTGCTGGTCTCAGATATCTGAGAGCTCATGCTCTCGCCTCTTTCCAGTCTTTACTTAAAGGCCAGCTTCTCAGCGACGCCCCAGCTTTAATCCTGTGCTACAGTCCTGTGCCCCTGCTCTGTACTGTCCCCTTTCTCTGCTTAATTTTTCTGCACAGCCCTTAGCATATCTTAATACTAGATCACATATATCCACTGTCTGTTTCTCTCTAGAATGTAAGCTCCCCTGGGGGCAGAGATTTTGGTCTATATTGCTCATCTAGAACGTACTGTAAACACAGCAGTTTAATGGATATATATATTTTTCTTAATGGAAAGTTTGTACTTAAAGATTTATTTATTTATTCAGAAAGAGAGAGGCAGAGACATAGGCAGAGGGAGAAGCAGGCTCCATGCAGGGAGCCTGATGTGGGACTCGATCCCAGGACTCCAGGATCACACCCCGGGCTGCAGGCGGCGCTAAACCGCTGCGCCACTGGGGCTGCCCTTTAATGGATATTTTTGAACAAATGAATGAACATATGAAGGATGAAATGAACAAGATTATGGACCACAAATAAGGTCATAGATATAATGAGGCCTGTTCCAAAGACTGCTTTGGCTTTAAGAGCAGGTTCCAAACAGGATCTTCAGGTACTAAGATAGGTTCAAACCCAGGCAGGGATGCCACTAACTTAGCAATTCTCAAACCTGACTGTGCATCAGAATCACAGATTCTGATTTTAAGATTTTAAAATCACACTCTTGGGCTCCACCCCTGGACTGGAGTTAAAATTTTCAGGGAAAGGGCCTGGGAATCTAAATTTGATTTTTTTTTTTTTTTTTTTTTTTTTTTAAGATTTTAAGTAATCTCTCTACCCAACATGGGGCTTGAACTTACAGCCCTGAGATCAAGAATGGCATGTTCCACCAACTGAGCCACCCAGGCACCTCTCTGTATTTTAAATTCCTTCCCTTGCAACCTTGAGATTCTGTTTCCTCTTTGAAAAAGAGTACAAAATTCAAGACCCGGTCTTTGGAGGGACCACGATGTTCCTAGGCCTAGAGGAGGAGGAGAAAAATACTATCCATTACATGCAACCATGGTACCTAGCAAAGGCTGAATGAGAAATGGCTCTTCTAGGTCACAGAGGAAGATCATCCTTCAAGGGCCATCTGTCCTTTCTTAAATAACGGGTAGGCTAAAACTCACTTATCTCATAAACCTTGAAATATTCCACAAACCTGATACACGAGACAATAAACTAGGTAAATAGAAGAGCTTAAAAATTGCGTTTTTAAGCCCCAAGGAGCTGTGGTAAGAAATCACTATAACTTTTTAACTACCTGCCCAATACTACCCTTCTCCCTGTCCTCTTATATAGGAAATACAATGTTGGTTCACAGTGCCCAGGCCAGGATATTGAAGAGCCAAAATGACTACATAGCATTTTAACTCTTAGAACTGCCTGCCTCCCTGCTCTCTCCACTGTCACATATTATGGTCCTATTAATTTTATTTTCCTTTCACAGAAAAGATCATTTATTTTATCTGTAAATCTGTTCTTTCCAAATTAATCATCCCAGGGCAAAAATAATAAACTAAGAGAAGTTTATTGATGTCACAGGGGAGTAAAAAAAGAAGTATCAAGTTAGAATCATCACTTACTCTGTTTGCTATTTTCTCCTTCAGAAATGGTTTTATGATGGCAAAAATGCCTTTAAATATTCGAGGTTCATTCACTACATGGACTGCTTTTATCCGAATGGGGAAGCCATCCTGTAGGAGAAGGGAAGGAGATGTTAGAACATGTGGGAGGCACTCGCAGGCTGTTTCCACAGTCTGCCTCCCTCCTTTAAATCTTCTTTAGGCCTCCATATCAGTTTGGTCTGATTCTCATGGCCTCCTCCAAGACAGCTCAAGTGGGGGCTAACCTGGAAAACAAGACTCAGAGAGAGGGTCTTTCTTGGGGCAAACAAGTGGAGAGCTGCTCCTCTTGTGGCAAAGGAAAAAAAAAAAAGGTTGGAGCCTGTGTGGACGCATCTTACAAACATCGGACCTTCAGGACTGGTGTTGCCAAATGGTATTTCTCAGGATTGTACTAGGTGTGATGCAAAAAAGGTTCCATGGTAGGTAAATAAGTTTGAGAACAGCACGCTGTATATACAGGTGTCCTTAACCACAGGACTGTCATATGCAAATGTTTACAGTCACATTCTCAAGAAAGGGACATACTATGCCACATCTCCCAGACCTATCTAACCCTGGAGATTTTTCCCCTCAGATCACCTTAGAAGACTAGAAAACACTGATCCAAACTCACTATCCTAACACTTTAATCTATGCAGTACTTAGCAGGGTAGTAAAAGAAGAGTGGAAGCAAAGGAAAGCCAGAGTATTAGCTCCACATTTCTGATAATGACCAAATGTGACGCTGATGTTTAATCAACCTGGCACCCAGTGCGGGCTCAAACACGTTGTGGGATTCACAGAGGAAACTTTTCTTTGGTGCCCTACAGCTCGCAAGGGACAGTACCTGTGGGCTGGTCAGAGGGAACAGGGAGCTGAAACTGTTAGAGACCTGAGACTGAGGCCATGCTACCCCTGCAAGGGCTGTGTCCCCAGCCACCAAAAAGGAAAAAGGATTCATGCTCACTTCAGCAGCACATATACTAAAAAGGAAAAATAAATTTTGCCTTGTAGGATTGAATGAGTTATGACGACTATAAAAGCACTTCTCAAACTGTTGAACATTGTGCACATATGGAACTTTCTGGTTCCCTGCACTTGTGGTGGGTTTTTTTTGTTTTTTGTTTGGGGGGGGCAGCAAAGCAAGGTTTACTGAGCAATAGCAAAGTGATAGTACAAAGCTCCTGAAGAGGGAGGGGACCCAAGAGGGTTGCCCCCAACTATGTTCTAAAACACAGAACACGGGGTACCTGGGTAGCTGACTCAGTTAAGCATCTGACTCTTGATTTCAGCTCAGATCATTATCTCAGGGTTGTGAGACTGAGCGCTGCTTCAGGCTCCACACTAGGGGTGGAGTCTACCTCAGATTCTCTCCCCCTCTGTCCTACCCCCATGCACATATGTACACTCTCTTTCTCTCTCTCTAAAAATAGTAATAAATACATAACACACGAGATACGAAAGCATCTGTCCAAGATAGTCCGACAGGATCCCCATCCTGAGGTCCCAGAGGGCAGGGTCTATCTAACACGTCAGAAACACAAATTCTCAGTTTCATTTGTTAGAATTGTTCCCCTGTCTTCTGGAGAAGTAAACAACAAAAATGAGCAGAAAGTATTTCTCTGGTTGTTTGAGCTCTTGCCCTAAAGCTGATCTTGTCCAGACTGAAGGGACCTTAGAAACTACTGGAGAACCTGCTGAGAATGAATGGTAAATAGGACATTTGCGTTTCTTCCCATAATGCTGTTGTATCTTTCAGACTGTAGGCATGAGAAGTGAGGTTTGTGTATCATGTGGGACCTGCGGTAAACAGGCAGGGCCCCTGGGGGAAAGCCAAAACCACCACAAAACAGGCACACGACAAACAAGGGCCATACCTGAAGGATGCCAATCACCTTTTTGGCTATAAAAGGGCCAAAGTGAGATGCTTTTGATAAGCTCACTCCCTTGTAGTCTGCAAGAATTACAATTCCATTCACCTGGGTTTCTTCAGACTGAATGAGTTTTTCTAATGTCAAGTATATGGCTCGGATGTTTTCAGTAATTGGATAGTTGCTCGGTATCCATCTGTCTGAGGTCATAAGAAATGGACAGAATGTTACAGAGATGAATACAAAACAAGTAATCACAGGCTAAGATTTATCTCCTTGCTCGAACTCTTATTTAAAAAATGGAAAGAAAGCTACTCTACTGGCATGGCTCTATTTAGGTTAGTAAATGGGACACCTTAGCAGCAGCTGATGTTAATTCTAAATGTAGCAGCACATTTGGAAATGGGAATGCAAGCGAGTGCTGGAGTTAAAAGCCTGAGCTCTGAAGTCAGACACACACGGAAGGGGTGTGTGTGTGTTGAATCTTACTAGCTGTGTGAGTTACCTCCTCACTCTGAGCCCACATCTCCTCAGAAGAAGAATAAGCTAGTAATACCTTAATGGACATCTAATTACATCAGATTTTCATACCACCGCCCTGAGCCACCTCTTCCCACGTTAGCCTCACACTTTGGGTACCACTGACCTGCCTCCTAGCTGCAGAGATGGGCGTGGTCAGTGGGGGTCGACATCATCCTGGCTACTGTGTGATCCAAGCCAGATCAAACAGAGCCAAGGGGACTCAATTCTTCGACCATGGCCCTTTGGAGAGAAGAGATCCCTCTCCCCTCTTGTAGTGGTGAGGCTAGGAGCCTGAGACTCTGGGGCCCAAGTGACAAGAGCTGGCCTGAAAATGAAGCATGTGTCAAGGAAGGCAGGGATGGAGATGGCTTTCCAGTCTGTGCTTTGTGCTATATCCCCTTTCCGGGCCAGACGTTCTCTTAGTATTGCCCATATGTTTAAAGGAGTCCTTCCTTTCTCTGGGAAGAAGATGGAAATGACAACTTTTGACTGTTAACCGCTGTTCTCAAGAAAATTCCACCAACCTGTGTGTCCTTTTCTTAGGACGATAAAATTCCACATGACTGCCGTCACCAAGGGGATATGTAATATGTGCAAAATTCCTATGAAAAATAATCTTTGTCCAAGAGCTGTGCCAGCTTGCTACTGAATGTTGCTGCCAACCAAACCTGCTTCTACATAACCGGATGTCTTCCTTTTCAATAACATATGTCCCAAAAGAGGCAAAGCTAATACCCAGTTGAGAACAAAACCATCTCAGTATGCTTCCTCCTAAGTTGCATTGGTAGGGAGGGGTCTAGCTGCTCCAGACACATGGGGGAAAAATTTCATCTCACAAGCGAAAGGCTGAAACTGTGCAGGCAAAGAGGTGAAACCAGGGTGCTAGTCTGTTTTGTAAATCCTTATGAGTCCAGTACAGAGAAGTAGCAGAAAAAAACCTGCTGATTGGTTCCTAGGTCTCCTGGTGCCCTAAAATCTCCACCACATTGCCTGTTTTAAAATAAACAACCCTAATTTTGGAAAGTGCCTAAAACAGCAGGTAAATCAGTTAGTTAACATTGTGCCTGGTACACAGGAAAGGCTCAGGAGGATGGTTTAGTCTCCAAAAAGGGTTTGGCAATTGACCAAAGCACATGGCAGTGCGAACCTTAAAGACAGAGAGGAAAGTGCAGGGAGGTGTCCACTGCCTGACAGACATCACTTCAAGAGGAGTATGTGAGCAAAGGAGGGCTGCCAGCGGGCCCTCTCCTGCTCCTGGCTTGGCTGGGAAGAACACTGAGATCTTACTTTCAAATTTTGTCTCTGCTCTGGCCTGACAGATTTTTAAGGCCGTGGGGGTTGGACTCTAGTGGACAACACTCTTGAGTTTATAGCATATTTGGTGCCCCTATTAAAAGCACTGCCAAGGAAATGTAAGATGTCCTCATTACCAACAGTAAGTGCTGAGATGGAAAAGTGAATCTAAAGTGAATCAGTGGCTTAACAAAGTAGAGGAAAGGAGGGAGAGGAGGAAGAGACACACAGTGAATTGTCACCTTTCTGGTCATCTGCCCAGCCCCCCCAGATGCCTGCCTCACCTCCTCACAAAGGAGGGAGCTTGCTTGTACCCTCTGACCAGGGCAGGACTATGCACAGAGGAACTTGGCTGGGTAGCCCAGGAAGCCTACACACTAAGGAGTACAAGATCTTGACAGGTGCAAAGCAGTGGCAAAAGCCAGTCTCCAGGAAAAAGAGCAAGGAAGATATACACAGGACAGCAGAAACGTGTGGCCTAAGCAGATACGCAGACAGAAGCAGAGACAGGGAGAATGGCTGGCTTAGTTCCTGATGGGGGGACGAAGTGGATGCTGGTTTTGGGGCCCGGGAGCCCCAGGAAAGCTGCTACACTTTGAGCTCGCTGCTTCTGAGGGATGCTCCTGTTTCTTTAACTCCTTCCTTTTCTCCTAGGCCAGGCTGAGTGGCTTTTTGTCATTTGTAACCAGAAGAGCTTTGACTCCAATGGGGAGGGGGCTGAAAGGGAAAGGCAAGGGACAGACGGGGTGCTGGGCACGTGCATCCCACACATAGGTGGGCACGCAGGCAGGTACCTGCGGCCCAGCCAGGGCAATACCTGGGCGGATGCACAGGATGTGGCAGCCTCGGGGGTCGGTGTGGGGTAGCACAGTGAGGAATCCGGAAGCGAGGACATCCTTTAAGGCCGAGGGCTTCAGGTTGTTGAAGACTTCGGGCCAGCTTCTCCTGCAGCTGTGGTAGTTGACCAGCAGCTGTAGGGCCCGGTCGTAATCAAACTTGCGGGCGCGGAGGAAGCGCAGGAGGAAGGCATCGTCCAGAGAGGTGCTCAGGGTCGGGCACTCCTTCCGCACCATGTCACGGAGGGCCTGCACGTCTCGGAGCCTCCATTCCGGCTTCTCCTGCAGCTCTTCCCTGGCTTTGGTGACCAGCTCCTCTGTCAGCGAGCACACGTAGCCGGGAGGCTCGGGCGGGGGCGGCAGCTCATTTTCCGAGAGTGAGGCCGCAGAGGGGCTGGTTCGCAGAGAGTCACTTTCTTCTGACATTAGCTACCAGGATCCCTGCCAACACACAAACCCCGAGCCAAGTGAACGAAGCCCGGCACTGCTCCTCTCAAGGGCAGCATGATGTGGAGGGGTGGGGGTGGTGGGCAGGTGCACTTTTGTCAGAGCGGCGGTTCTCAGCTGGGGGAATGAAGTGGATCTGGACCATAGGGCCAGGTCCTACCCCCGACCGAATGAAGTGAAAATCCCCACCAAGGCACCCAGGCAACTGCAGTGGGACATGCACACACTCCTCAGGCAACGCCGTGGCCTTCTGTACAGAGATAGGCTGCTCGACCTACTTGTAATTAAAGAAACATATTGGCAAAAATACAAGATGGGTGATGTGCTTTCTGTTGGGCAGAGAATAAACTGGCATAGCCTCATCGGAGGGCAGTTTGTCGCTATCTATCAAACTTTAAAACCACACACCCCGTGGCTCAGCATCTCATTTCAAGGGCATATACTTGTACATGTGCACAAAATATACACACAAGGACAATTACTTCAAGTATTGGTTATGATGGGAAAAGACAGGGAACACTTTAACTGCATACCAGCTGGAGACTGGTTAAATGATATTATCCTAACAATGGGATACTAGGGGAAGATTTTTATGAACTGACACACTAAGAAAAAGAAAGCAAGTTGCAGGACAGTGGGCACAGAATAACCTTATTTATATTTTTAAAATCTATACCTATATATTGAGCGCACCTAAAATTTCTGGAAGGAAATATAAGAAAATCGTTACCAGTGGTTCCCTCTAGGGAAGAGTACTGGATAACTGGACATTTAAGTAGGGAGACTTTTTACTATATACATATAGGACTTATGATGGCTGTGAAACAAGGCTGATTGACGCTCACATGGGAATGGAGCATAACTGACAGGATGGCCCCAGCTGCCATCCCTCTGGATCCACCATCCAGTGGATGTCACCCTTTCCCCAGTCAATGACTGAGTGAAATGTGGGCCTCCACTAACAGGCAACTTTGCCTCGAGGTTCAGCCTGAACCTGCCATGGAACTGCCCTACCGTCCACAACTCCCTGCCCAAACCTCCTTCCCTGGAGAGCTGAGCTCCTATTGGAGTCTGAAGGCTCTCCCTGACTTCTGCAGCTTCCTCTCATTTTATGCTTCACAGATGCTGCCTCCAATTCATTCCTTGCATGTCTCATCTCAACCTCGTGTCTGTTTCTTGGAAGAGCAGAACACATTTATTGAATAAAAAAACAAAACCAAAAACAGCTGCTTTAGATATTCCAGGAGTAAGGCAGTAGCAGCTGTCCAGTCCCAAAGCCCAAGCTCCTGTCCACAGACTACCACTGGTCCCTGACTCTGAGCTCAAGGAGAGCAGGGACCATCTCAGGGGTCTCTGCATGTAGCTGGTGACCAGGTCACTCCCCCAAAACCGTCATCTTGCCCACTCCGTTCCTTGCATTCTAACCTCCAGCCCCACCCAGCTGCTTTCAGTTCCTCCCAAAGCTGTGTTTTCTTGTCTTGTTCACATCCTGTTTCCTCTAGCAAGCTTGTTCTTCACCTGACCAATACTGATTCATCTGAAAGTCCCAATTAGATGCCACTTCATGCATTCAACAAACATGGAGGACTTACTATGTACCAGGTCCTCTTCCAGGCACTAAAGATATACATCAGTGAACAACAACAAAAAAATTGTGCCTGTGTTGAACTTAGATTCATGGGAGAGCCAGACTATAAGCAAGAAAAAAACTATAGTCTACCAGATGAAAGTGCTAGGGGGAGAAATAAAGCAGGGTAGAGTTTGGAGGTACCAGGGAATAGGGATTGAAATTTTAAATAGGGTAGTCAGGGATGATTTGTTTACCCAAATGACATTTGAGGAAAGATGAAGGAGATGAGGGAGTAAGGCCATGCAGATATCTGGGAGAACAAGGGCAAAGCCAGAGGCAAGAACACACCCGCCAGTATGGAGGCCAGTGTGTGGCTACAGCCAAATGAACAAGGTGGAGAATATTAGCAGATGAGTTGATAGAGATACCGGGAGCCCCATTGATACAGGGCTTTGTAGGCCAGTAAGAACCCTTTTACTGAGTTTGGTGGGAGCCATCTGAGAAGAGTGACACGATCTGATTTCTATTTTACAGGATTGCTCGTCTGTCTTGCAAATGGATTAAGGGGTTAAGGACAGAAGTAAAGAGACTATTCAGAGGGTGCTGCAGTAAGCCAGGTAAGAGATGATGGTGCTTGACGCAGGACGCCTTCTCCAACTCCAGGCCAGGGGTAGGAGCCTCCCCACCAGAAGCTCCTTGGCATAGCACGCTCCCTCTGTTCTAATTGTCTGTAGGCAATCTGCCGGCAGCATCTTTATGTCTCGTTCGTCGCCTTAAACCCAGTGCCTAACCCAGTGTCAGACGGGTAGACTGCACTCCATGAATATTTGCTGAATGAGTTGGATCTGCCTGGCGGAGGAATGCTAAGCGAGGCATGAAACCACGATCACGGTTCAGGGACCCACCCTGGGCTGTTTCCACGGGAGGCACCGACAGATGCCTGTAATCCCAATCCAGTGCTTACCTGGGAAACAGACTGTAGTGTCCATTGGCTATAGGCCTAGCCTGGCACATGACGGTGCTGTGAATATTAGCGGACGATGGGAGGTTAAGTGACGGGCCGGAGGGTGCACACCTAGGGCGGCACCGCGTGGATGTGCGTGGCCCCACACTGGGCTTCACCCTCCGCCTGGAGCCTCCTGTGTAATCTCCAGGGCCTCGGCAGCGTCAAGCCCAGGGCAGGACAGTCTGGAGCGTCAGGTGATGGGGGGCGTAGGGACGGTGCAAACACCGTTTGTTACGGTGAAGCCTGGAACCTCCCCCGCCTGGAGCCCATCACGTCGCGGGCATCGCCCTCCTCCCCGCCCCGCCTCGCCGAGGCCAGGAAGCCGGCCCCCCGGAGCCCCGAGCCCCCGCGTCCCGCCGACCACCTTCTGAGGCCCCCCACTTCCGGCTGTCACCCCTTCCCCAGCGTCCCCATTTCCTGGGGTCTCTCTCCTTGAGTCCTCCAACTTCCGGTGATCCCTCCCTCTCGGGGGTCCCTCTCCCCGACCCCCCTGACACAGGGGCGGCCTCGCGGGCACTCACCGGCCCGGCTATACGGGGCGGAGCGCGGGTCTAGCGGCAGTGGGAGCCTCGTCCGGCAGCGCGCACAGAGCCGACCCGCACTCCCGGCCCGGCCGGCCCGGCCCCTCGCGCCGGAAGTGACGTGCGCGGGGCGTGGGAAGGCGCGGCGCCGCCCGCGAGTGCGCATGTGCACCTTCCCGCCGCAGTGCCGGCCCTCGGGCCCCACCTAGCGGCCGGGCCTGCGCGCTGGCGGGGTCGGGCCTGCGGAGAGGGGAGTTGGCCGGATCCGGGAGCCCGGGAGGCTTCGGGCGGTACAGAGGCGGGAAATGAGACCCCGAGGAAGAAGGCAGGAAACTGCGGCTTCAGGACATCCCACCGTGCGCCCGCGGCTTTACATCCACTGCCTCACTCGATCCTATTTATGGAGCCCCCCTAGGTCATGGAAGGGAAATTGGCAAGCAGTGAAGTATATAAGGGGCTTCCAACCTGGACTTCGGGATCAGCACATGGGAGATGCCCATCCAGCGGACTTCGGTCTGTCTCCGGCTCAGTGGCCGCAGGCCTCAGGGTCCTCGCATGCACCGCGATTCTGGCTTTGAAAATCACCCTCTTGAGTAATGACTTGTGTCCTGCTTTGGGGCTCATAAAGTCCCCTTCGGAAAGTGGTAGCTTGAAAAAGGTGTTCCTGCCCCACCCCCACCCCCACCCCCACCCCCAGCGCCATCAGCCCCACACCTCCCGCCCCAACATACCTATTATTACGCAACCATGACTTTGAGACAAAGCCCCTGGGTGGCTCTTTCAAGCAGAGCAAAGACACAAATCTGTAGAGAGAAATTCTGTGGTCTGGGAGGACCGAGAGCCCAAAGGTGCATGCAAGAGATGACTTTAAACAACCCCTTCCTTTCCCAACCCCAGAGGGCAAGAGGAGCTCTGGAGGATGGGAACTGACCCACGGAGGCCATGAGAACATGGCAATTTCTGCTGGATCCCAGATTGTTGGGGAAAAGTGGAAGAGCCATGAAGTCTATAAGTTTTGACTCCTGCTCTGGCTCCACCATTTCTAGGATAAAATACGGAGCACTCAGTTAAATCTGAATTTCAAATAAACAACAATTTCTTTTTAAGTGTAAGTATGTCTCCTGCGACATTTGGGATAGACTTATACTAAAAACCGTATCTTTTTTAATTTTTTTTTTAATTTTATTTATGCAGGACTCATTCCCAGGACCCCAGGATCATGACCTGAGCCAAAGGTAGACTCTCAACCACTGAGCCACCCAGGCATCCCCAGAAATTCAAATTTAACTGGACACCCTGTGTTTTGTTTGTTTGAGTCCCCCTCCCCCCCCAGTCTATCTACGTATTAGTTTCCTATTGCTGCTGTAACAAATTAGTACAAATGTAATGACTTGAAACAATACAGATTTATTATCTTATAGTTCTGCAGGTCAGAAGTCTAAAATCAAGGTGTTGACAAAGATGTATTCTCTCTGGGGACTTAAAGAGGGGATTTGTTCCTTTGCCTTTCCAGCTTCTAGAGGCCACTCGCATTCCACAGCTCATAGCTCATTCCTCAAATCACTTCAACCTCTTACTTTTGTTGGCATATCTACTACTGACTCCGATCTTCCTGTGTCCCTCTTTTATATTAAAAATTTTTTTTTCTTGTGGCAAGAGCACTTAACATGAGATCTACCCTCTTAACAAATTTTTAAGTGTACAATACATTATTGTTGACTACAGATACAACATGTCCTGCCTCCCTCTTATTATAAGGACTCTTGTGATTACATTAGATCTGCCCAGATAATCTAGGATTATCTCCCCCATATCAAGATCCTTAACTTAATCACATCTTCAAAGTTCTTTTTATCATATACGATAAGATAGTAACAGGCTCCGGAGATTACCACAGGGATATCTTTGGGGTGCCATTATTCCACCTACCACAATCTGGCAACCCTATGTCCAACTATGTGACCATAGCCAAATCATTCAAATTTCCAAAGCCTCTAGTTCCCCATGAGCAAAAAGCTGATTAAATAAGCTCATAAGAGGAAACACCTTGCCCCTTGCCAGGCAAACCATATTTTTACAAACGGCAGCTCTCATGGCAAAGGGCAAGGAATGATCCTTTACAGACCATGGTGTCCTAGTTACTTGAATAAACTTCACCCAGATCATGGAACTAAGTTATCTTAGGATTAGAAGAGTCTCAGATAATCAAAAAAGTTTTCATTTTTTGAGGGATTATATATACCAGGTACTATGCTAAATAATTTGTTTGTATGATTTCATTTATACCTTGCTACAACCCTGTGAACAGGAAGCTAGGATTGTCTCATGTACAGATGGGAAAACTGAAACCCAAAAAGGGAAAGTCACTTACCTACAGGCTCAAGATAGTCAAAGAAAGAGCTGGCTTTGAATTTGAACCCAAGTCTGTATGACAACACGGCCCCAACTTTTACTTTGGTTTAGAGGTTACTTTGCCTCTTTGTTCTTACAGGTTGAGAAGCAGGCTCAGAGGAGGAAAAGAAATTGCCCATAGTCACATGATGACTCCAAGATTGAGCTGCAGTTTGAACTTCTGTCTTTTGCCTTTCTGCACTGGATACTCAGAAGTAACACACTCAGAACTACCCCTCAAAACATCCATTTCCTTGTGGGCAAAATGGGGGTATGTGTCTCATTGTCTAGGGGGTCCTTAGAAGGATTCAGTAGAATGGTGTGTGCAGAGTTCTGGTACATTGGATCATGACATGTCTGTTAACTCGTGATGACCACCCCACTTGAGAGCAGAAAGGTCGCTGGAGGGAGGGCAGCTTGCCCTGCATCTTGGTTTGGAGGACTCCTAGCATCCGTCCTCCTAGCTTCATCCAGTATCTGAAGAAAGAAATCTGGCTGTTGGGTATTTGCTAGAGGAGGCCAGAAATGCCTGACCTGTCACTGTTTTCAAAGCATGTGATTCTGACCTCAGACAATCTGCTAGAACCAGTTTTAGTATTGATTCTAAGGGAGGGCTTATTTAGGATACCACCATGATATAGGGCTTAGTTACTCATGCACAATACTATTGACCTTTGGGGCTGGGTGAGTCTTTTTGAGGGGTGGGGGTTTATGTCAACCTGTACATTGTAGGATGCTTAATGGTATTCCTGGCCTCTAATCACTAGATGAGAGTAGCACCCCACACTTACAATGGTGAAAAACAAAAATGCCTTCAAACATTGACAAATATGTACTAGGGAACAAAATTGCGCCCATTGAGAACCACTAGTATAGAAGAAAGAAAACTGGCTTCTGGTTGAATAGACATGAGTCAGCTGTGCAACCTTGGAACAATTACTTACCTTGGTTTCTTTAATCATAAATTCTTTACTAACAGGTACCTCTGATTGAACACCATTTTTTTTTTGGCAGTGCCATGAGCTCTTTGCCTGAATAATCTCACTGAATTGTCAATAACGAATCCTGAAGGGACACTGACTGGTAAAAGCAGGGAGGAAAAGTAAGGGAGAAAGTCATCTGTATTAAGCATCTTTGTACCATGCAGGATGGCAGGTGCTCTCACATACATTTATCCCTTCTTGTTAGCTATGTGATTTTGAGCAAACCACCCTGGGGCTCAGTTTCCTTATCTATAAAATGATAGCAGCAGGGGAGTTCTGGGAAGATGATGGCAGTGATGCCAAGCACAGATTTAAATCCTCCCAAGTCCCCACATAAAAACAAAAATAAAATCGATACCCATGTTTATTTTTTATTTTTTTTTAAATTTTTTATTTATTTATGATAGTCACAGAGAGAGAGAGAGGCAGAGACACAGGCGGAGGGAGAAGCAGGCTCCATGCACCGGGAGCCTGATGTGGGATTCAATCCCGGGTCTCCAGGATCGCGCCCTGGGCCAAAGGCAGGCGCCAAACCGCTGCGCCACCCAGGGATCCCCGATACCCATGTTTACAACAGACCTAGGTAACAAGGTATTTTCAGGAACTCCCTGAACAAATGAATGAGGACACATCAGCAGCAGCTCTGAGGCCTGAGTGCCACCAGGGCCTCTGTGGAGGAGACATAAAAGGGAAGCAACAACCTGTCTAACAAACCTTAAAACTGGAGTCCCCAGACTGCAACATCTATGGAAAGCATGGCAGGGCTATTTGAAAACAGCAGCTAAAACTGGGAAGGGTTTTCCCAACTCCAACTAGAGGAGTGCAAGGAGTCTGCCACGAAGCCTCAGGGCTAATGGAGTTTAATGGCCATGACTTCCAGAAATGACCACCGAACCCTCCTTCCAGGACAGGCCTCATGCTGAGAAACTCCTGGGAAATTTCAATGGAGTAGGATAGGGAAAGCAGAAATCAAGGGAAAAAGTGGGTTAGATGAATGTAGGGGAGGAGAGCAGAGCCAGAAAACCTCAGAGGTAAAGCCAGATTTTTGTTAACAATATGCAGAAACAACAGAAGGGGGAGCTCTGTGAAAATACAAAAGTTTTCTTAACCAAGCCTCCTCCAAATGTTCAGAAAAACTATCTCACATAAAAATGAGCAATGGAAAAGTACCGAAGTCAAATCCTAGGAAAGCAAGATGGCTTGAAGAAGGAGGAGAAGGAGGAAGAAGAGGAGAGGGAGGGAGAGAGAGAGGAGAGAGAGACAGACAGACAGACAGACAGACACCAGGAGAGAGAAGTAGAAGGAGTAAAATAGCAGCCCTATAGACAATGATAGCTTGCCCAGAAAGACATTTAAAAAAGAAGAAGAAAAAAAATTTTTTTTTGAAAAAAAATTTTTTAAATTTTCTTCTTTAAAAAAGAAGAAAAGGAAAGCAAGCTAAAAACATGAACAACATGACATTAAACAAAAAAAAACAACATAAATCAGAATTATAGAAATTCAGAAACCAGGTGTCAAGTCATGAAAGAATCAGAGGTAAAAATAATTATTTTTAAAATGAAAAGTGAACTAAATGGAATATAAGAGCAAATGAAAAAAATAAAATCAACAGATAATTGAGATAAATAGAAAGTGAAGGGGCAATTTTTAAAAATTAAAGGTAAATGAGGACATAAAAAAACTTGAGGGAAAGGGACAAATCAAAGTTCGGAAATGATCATCTAACCTAGGAATAAGAGGAGTCACTAAAGGGAAAAATAAAACAACGTAACAACAACAACAACAAAGCCCCCAAACAAAGCCAGCAATACATCATTGTCTCAGAACAACCAATACCAAGGCACACTTTTGTAAAATTACTGGTTTTTAAAGATAAAGAAAAATAATTTTTAGGTGCCCTGAGCACATAGGCAAAAAGGAAATAAAATGAGATTCTCATCAGACTCTTCAACAGCAATGCTTTAAGCAGGGAGGAAATGCTATAATATATGTAAGACACTCAAAGGAAGTACGAACCAAGAATTTAAATCCAGCAAAACTGATCTTCTATAAAGACCCATTATTATCTCGCAAACACTCAGTGTTTTTTCTCTGAGCCTTTCCTGAGTTGTCTACTGAGAATGAGCTCCAGCCCAACAACATGCCTGGAGAGACTTTGCCATGAGGACTGGTGGTAATATTGCATTGCATATTTACTGAAAGATAGCTAAAAGAGAAACAAAGGGGCACCCCAGGTGGCTCGGTGGTTTAGCGTCGCCTTCAGCCCAGGGCGTGATCCTGGAGACCCAGGATTGAGTCCCATGTTGGGCTCCCTGCATGGAGCCTGCTTCTCCCTCTGCCTGTGTCTCTGCCTCTCTGTGTGTGTGTGTGTGTGTGTCTCTCATGAATAAATAAATAAAATCTTTAATAATAAAAATAAAGAAACAAAGTTTGTAGAGCCTATATGCTCTAACAATGTAGCTATAATACAATTCCCCCGAAGTGGTGGGGAATAGGCCTAGTGGATGCAAACATTTTTTTATCCATTTTCAGTATTCTAGTTAATAGTGGCAGTTTTACCATTGCTATTCTGTTGTAAGTATAAAGTGGCAAATCAGTTATTGCAGAATCTTTCAAATTTTTCATCTCTTGTGTCCTTGAAAACCAAAGTTACATTGAGGTGTGTGTATATATATACCCTATAATCTATATTAACAAATATATAATAAAATCTATGTCTATATTTATATAAAATATTAATTCTATTCACTAAAAACAATGATCAATCTAGTAGCAGTGAGTGTACATAGCCTCAGTTTATAGTCTTGAAATGCCCTTTTCTAGAAGGACTTCTTGGAGAAATTTCTGATTCTAAAGATGTGGCAGGAAATGAGCCTGGAACATCTTGTCATAACTAGATAACAAGGAAGCCATCCAGGCTATCAAGTGGACTTAGAAACCAACCTAATGATGGTACAATTTCTGTTGTAACAAAGATTATAACTGCAATTGATTGAAGTGCATCAAATATGTTTCAATAAGTTCATAATGATATTTAGCAAAAACACCAACTGATCTCCTTCTGAGGATGGCATAGAAACAAATTATATTCTTAAAACTATGTAAATAAAACAGGAGAATCAAGTATTTGTCCCATCTTTCCTATATGAACTGTACCATTGGGTGACCAAATAATAGATTAAGAAAAACATCTTATAAAATTATTAAAATTGGTACAGGAAAACAAAATTATACAATACTGCCATTTTGCAACCTCCTATGAATTTACTGTTTATAGCTGTTGTACACAATAGCAGCTAATAACAAAAAAAAGAGCAAACTCTAACCACATATGTGTTTCTTGATAAAAGAACACAGAACCACCTATAATCATGTCAGAGGGATGGAAACTGGCTGACTTAGCTGCTAATATGCAGGAAACACAGAAGGCAAGGGCCATGTTGAATTGAACTGTAAGGATGCAGTAGACAAAATCCAGACTTTGAGAAACTCTATGGGTCAAAAAGCGTAACAGATAAACTACAAGGAAAAGAAAGAAATACAGGGGGAATCTATGGCTTAAAACACATATTAAGATTTTTTTAAATGGGCAAAATAGAACTATAATATCTAGGGATGCACATGCAAATGATTAAGCAAAGAAATAATTACTATTAAAGTCAGGCTAGTAATTACTTTGGGGGGAGGGGTTTGATTGAGTTGGGGTACATAGAGGGGCTCCTGGGGTCACTGGCAAAGTTTTATTTCTTGACCTGGGTGGTGGTTACTGGGATGTTTGCCCCCCAAATAATCACTAAGCCACACATTTAATTGTATGATTTTCCACATCTGTGATTTGTATTATAATACAAAGTTTTTAAAAGATGAAAACACGGGATCCCTGAGTGGCGCAGCGGTTTGGCGCCTGCCTTTAGCCCAGGGCGCGATCCTGGAGACCCAGGATCGAATCCCACATCGGGCTCCCGGTGCATGGAGCCTGCTTCTCCCTCTGCCTGTGTCTCTGCCTCTCTCTCTCTCTGTGACTATCATAAATAAATAAAAATTAAAATTAAAATTAAAAAAAAAAAAGATGAAAACAGAACGGCCTACCTCACTGTGTACGTGTATGTGCATATACACGTTTGAATATATGGCTTCTGATACATAGTAGGTTCTCAATACCTATGAGTTCTCTTTACCGTTAATCCTGTCGAACAGCCTTACTGGTGTGATTTCAGCACCATTGCTAACATCACTAACTTGTGTGACCAATCAAAAATAGTTAATTCTCAGTAAGTGATTATTAGGTGCCAGGCACCATTCCCAGTGCATCTAATTTAACAGCATCCTCATAATTCTATTATTATTATCATTCCCATTTTATAGAGAAGAAAATTGAGTCAGAGAGGTCACCTGTGACCACATAGAAGGTGGCAAAGCAGCTTGGTTTTGAACCCAGGCAGTCTGCCTCCACAGTCTAACCACTGTATATATAACTTACCGGTTTTCATTTAGTGTCCAGTGCCCTGTTTGTAGGAATTACTTCCCCCTACTGAGTGCCTGTCAATGTGTGTGCCATCCCTCTATCCTTATTACCTGAATCTCAGAATCCTGGTGGGTGGAGGTGCTTGTTAGTTTGCATTTGACAGATGGGAAAACCAGACTCAGAGAGGCAAAAGAACTTGCCCAAAATAAATGGCAGTTGGGGGTGGGGGAAGGTAAATTGTGGCTGGGGAGGGTTCATACTCTTTGGCCCTTGGGATTCTAAAGAACAAAATGTTCCATACTCTTAAACAGATGCTCATCTGATGGATCTGACCCAGTCTGAGGTCATGGGTTGCCCAACCAGCCGTCCAGAGCCTGACTTGGCTTGAGAAGTGTCCAGACTAGGGCTGGGAGAGTCAAGGGTTTGGCAAGCACCAGACATGCCTGACCCCAACCAGGGGGTCATGCGAAGCTTGTGACCCATGGGCCTGGTGTTCCTCAAGAAGCCAGAGATTTCTGTTACTCCGTGTGCCAGCCTTTTTTTGTTTATAAGCCTTAGTATCAGGGCCCAGAATAGGGCCGGCCACCTCTCCGAGCTTGAGATAAAGACATGAGTGGGGCTGGCTGTGTGGATTTCCCACACGAGGTGAGAGCCCAGCTGTGTTTTTCTGGTCACACATTGATTTTTAAATCTGAGTCAGCATGACTGTTTGGAGGTACAGACTGTCCTCTCTGTTCCCAGGGGCCCTGGATCCCAGCTGGGCTGAAGCATTTCCAAAACAGGGCCTGGAATGCTAGTGGACCAAGAGGGGTAGACTCTGCACCCCCTATCCCACCAGGACCAGCTTTAAAGCCCACCCAGACTGCCCTCATCATATTAACATCCAGCAGTACTAAATCCTTACCAAATGCTAGGCCCTGGGCTACACACTCTCTATATATTCACCCCACTAACCTCGTGGAGATGCTATCAGGTAGGGGCTCTTCTGAGTACCATTGGACAGTAGGAAACCTAAGACCAGGTCAGGAAATCACTTGTCAGTGATCACACAGAGATGGAGTTGCAGGTGTGTGATTGTGGGATCTTAGAAAGTCAGATCTGGCAATACTCTATCTGTGTCATGTGGCCCTCACAATGGCCCCACTGGGTGGGTATTATCGCCTTCATGAAGATATGAGAAAACAGAGTCTGGGGGAGGTGGATGTAACTCGTACAATGTTGCTCTAAAGCTCTGCTGTGACAGTCAGCGATAACTTTTCAAGAGCATAATCCAAAAGCCCACAAGTGCTAAAGTTGTATGACCACAATATGTATTATTACCCCTACGTTCACCCATAGTTCTATGGTGGGGAGAGAGGGCAACATTCCTTTGGTGGTCACCTTCTTGGAAGAGTGGAATAGAATGGTGGAGGCTTCTTGAGGAGGGAGGGGGGAACCAATGTGAAGAGTTAATATGTGACCCCTGTGTGGGTAGGGATGTCTAGAAGTTGGGAGAAATGGGCTGCCCAGCTGCACTGGTGAAGGAGCTAGAGTGTGTGCATGTCCTGAGGTCAGTCCACACTCTCAGATGCTCCAAGGCAAAGGCTCTTTCAGTGTTTCCCATGGACCAGCATGAGCTGATAGCATCTACAAGGCATCCAAGCCTCCCCTTTGGTCACTTGGGATAGTGCAGTCGTGTCCCCCAGGACCTCATGGAGGGGCAGAGGGTTGGTAGCAGCAAAAATCTAGAGTTGGATGTCAGATTCTTAGGGCTGAGAAAGGAGTTTCTAGACACCCTTAGAGAGGTGCATCCACCAACATCAAGTTTGGGAAGGGCCTATGGCATTGGCCATCTCCATGAGCCCACGGCAGCATCCCATGACAGAAAGGGGCAACTTAAAATGTTTCCTAGATCCAGAGAGCTCTGGCCAGGTTGGTGGCAGGTCAAGTGAGACCCTTCCTCTCCCCACTCCATCTCTACCCAGCCCCCTCAGCCCCACCTGTGGGAAAGGGGAGGAGAAAGAATGGAGCCTCCTACACCGCCTCCCCCACTGCAGCAGGCTATCAGCCTAAAGCAACACCAAGTAGGCTACGGGGAGAAGCTTTAAACCCAAATCAAGCTTGGAGTTGTGATCAGTAGCTTTACTGGACATTCAATTTATAAATCGATACTGTGTTTATGACCTAATGTAATTATGGAACTGTTTCTTGAGAATGAGCAAAAAAGTAACACGATGAGTTTTCACCTCGTGGCAGAGAAAATGTCTCTGCACTGAATAAATTTTAAAAGGGATGCTAGGAGACAAAAATAAAGGTGTGTGTTGATTATGTCACAAGTCTAGTTTGTTCAACATGCTGGTTGCAGCAGGATGGACGATTCTCCAAAACAAGCCTAGAAATGAATGTTCCCGAATGCCCTAGAGCTTGCTGCATTAGGAAGGCAAGAAGTGTGGGTACCTCTGAGAACCTCTTGAGTCCTTCCTGTATGGGGCCTGGACCCTCCACCCTCCAGATGCTTCAGTGGTTGGCGTCTGATGGCTTATTGTGTCTCCTTGTCCTAAGCACTGTGACCTCAGAAGTCACCTCACCTAAGAGGTTATCCTCCTCATCCACAGAGTGGTTCATGGCCAATGACCCAAAGTGATACAAAAGGCCAGCGCCCCTGTAGGACTTCACTTGAGAGCACATTTTGCTGGGTTCCTTCCTATCCTGCTTTCCTCCCTATGGGTTCCACCCTTAATAAATCACATGTACTTCATCCCTGGCAGACTCTGTTTCCAGGGAACCTGAGTGAAGTTAGCCCTGAGCCTCAGGAGGCATTTTGTAACTGGGCCATTTTGCTAACCCTGAGCCAGTACTCTACTAGCAATTCTTCTGGATCCCAAATCAGATGGACCAAGGTTCAAATCCCAACACAATCACTTAACTGCTGTGTGACCGTGGCCAACGTGGCCAATGACTGCTTACCACACCTCAGTTTTCCTGTATGTAAAACAGAGGGGGAAAAAAAAAAACCAACCACTCTCTTCAAGGCTTTATAAGGAGGAACCATTTACAACACCTAGCACAGTGCCCGGCACAGTCACCAGTA
Source organism: Vulpes lagopus (assembly GCF_018345385.1). Lineage (NCBI taxonomy): Eukaryota > Metazoa > Chordata > Mammalia > Carnivora > Canidae > Vulpes > Vulpes lagopus. The sequence continues at coordinate 15,868,318 of NC_054841.1, forward strand.
GTCCTGTTACTCCTCCAGGTTCAGAGCACTGACTCCACACAAAGAAGGCAGCTTTTACCACCTGGTTTGAAGGTGTGTCCTGGGGTGCACTGGGGGCTCCCAGACCATGGGATGGCTGGGGGTCCACTGTAATAAAATAGCCATCTTTTAGAAACTTCTATGATCTGCTTGTCCCGATACTCTATGTTGCCTCTGTGCGAGCTCACTACCTTTCAAGGCTGTTATGATTACTTCCACTTTACCCATGAGAAAACTGGGCTCCAGAAAAGGCTAAGGGACCACCAGTAGGGGCCACAGGTTAAGAGACTCCAGTGCATCTGGCCCGAATGGCTAAAAGTAAAAAGACATGCCCCAGCACCTGAGACTTTCCTACACTGCTGGTGGGGACACCAGATAGCACAACTACTTCGGAGAATGGTTTGCAGTGGCTTTTTCAAGGTTAAACATACACTTGCATGACTCAGCAAAGCCACTCCTCAACGCTTGCCCTCAGGTAATGAGAGCGTCTGTCCATGAAGGTGTGCTTGTAAATGTGCTTTGCAGCTTTATTTTTAATGGCTCAAAACTAGGGGAAAATGTCTATCCCCAGGGGAGTGTGGTATATGAACTGGTATACATATAAAAAATAAATGATCAATTAAAAGGAACAAACTATTGATATGTACAACAATGAGGGCGAATCTCAAAATAATTATGCCCAATGAAAGAAGCCAGGCAAAATGGGTACACCTTGTACGATTCCATTTCTATAAAATTCCAGGGGTGCCTGGGTGGTTCAGTCGGTTAAGCATCTGCCTTCAGTTCAGGTCATGATACTAGAGTCCTGGGATCAAGCCCCACATTGGGCTTTCTGCTCAGCAAGGAGTCTGCTTCTCCCTCTCCATCTGCCCCTCCCCATCCACTCTTGCTCTCTCTCTCTAAAATAAAATAAATAAAATCTTAATAAGCTCAATAAAATCTTTAAAAACAAAATAAAGTAAAATGAAATTCTAATCTATAGTGTAATCTATATATAGTGAAATTCTAATCCACAGTGACCATGGCGGTGTGGGGATGGGAGTGTAGTGTGATAAGGAGATGGCTTACACAGGGGCACTAGGAAACTTTTGGGATGGTGAAGATGTTCATCATCTTGATTGTGGTGATGGTTCATGGGTATGTACATATGTCAAAACTCATCAAATTATGCAATTTAAATAGGAATTGTTCATTGTACATCAATTATGACTCAATAATGCTGTGTTTTTTGTTTTTAAAGTAGAGAGTGGCACAATTAGTACTTGAAGCCATGTGAGTCTGATGTGAAACCTCTTGGGAATTGGTGAGTTATTAGAAGCCTTCCTTTCTTGGCTGGAGACATAAAGTGAGTCCAAATGGCATCACCTCCAGGAAGCCTTCCATCCCCACCATGGTAAACCTGGCTTTTCAGATATTGCCTCTCCCATGACCACACTGCCCTTCTACATGCCTTCAGGATTTTATCCATGGCTCCTTCTCCCCTTGGGGGCCTCCCCTTGAATTCTCCCCCATATTGTCCTTCAAATGTGCTGGTGGAGAGCTCAGGACCAGAATCAGACCACCTGGGTTTGAATCCCAGCTCTGCCATTTGCAAACCAGCTGTTTGTCTAGCCTTGGATTGGCTCCTTTACTTCTTTGAGCTTCAAATTCCTCATCTGAATAATAATAGAAGCTACCTCGAGATTGCCTCAAGGATCAAATGAGAGATAGTTCATGTTAAATAATTAGCATAGGGCCTGGTGTGTAATAAAACACTCAATAAATGTTAACTATTATTGATCTTCACCTGGGCAGTGGCTGCTGATTGTTTAAGTTTCTCAGCCTTTGAATCAAGTACTTACCGCCCCAGCTATATTTATTGACATGGAAAGATGCCCATACTCTTGGCGGGGGGGGGTCGGGATGGGAAGCAGGCTACAAACAATATATACCTCACAGGTCATTTTAAGGATGAAAAGGGAGGGGGAGAAAGGGGACATTTATCTCTTGACCTGGTGTGTGGCACACAGGAAGCACTCATTGAAAGCTAGCTGCGATTATTGTTTATGTGAAAGCATTCTGTAGCCTGTCCAATGTTACTTTCAAATATGATCATGTGAGTTCCTGGGAACAAGATGTTTGCAGTTAATGCTGGGCCAGCGAAACACAGAGACCTGTGCGTCCCCTTCTGCCTGCCTTCTCACGAACTTCAGGGGGCTACTGTGGGCAGGGCTAGAGCTGGACTTGGGACTCATTAGTCTGAAGTGGACTTGAGTACTTTCTTCTGTGTCCAGAAGCAAAGGAAAAGCAAAGCACTGGCCTTTATAATTGAGACTCCAAGCTTGGATAAAGGGTATTCTTTGCAGTAACTGAGGTGCTATGACAAAATGTAGACACTTGAGGGCACTCTAATCAATCTGCAATAGAGAAAATCACAAAAGGGAGTGAAGAAGGAGGAGAAAGAAGAAGAAGAAGAAGAAGAAGAAGAAGGAGAAGGAGAAGGAGAAGGAGAAGGAGAAGGAGAAGGAGAAGGAAGAAGAAGAAGAAGAAGAAGAAGAAGAAGAAGAAGAAGAAGAAGAAGAAGAAGGAGGAGGAAGAGGAGGAGGAGGAGGAGGAGGAAGAAGAAGAAGAAGAAGAAGAAGAAGAAGAAGAAGAAGAAGAAGAAGAAGAAGAAGAAGAAGAAGAAAAGAAGCAGAAGAAGAAAGAATGCTACAGTTACATTTAACAATGGCTTCCATTTATTGAGTTCTTACTAGGAGCTCCTCAAATGTGCTAAGAGACCCACAGCCTTTATCTCATTGTATCCTTTCGAGCACCCCATCAGACACCATTTACTAAAGATTTTGTAAAAAGGGTGTATTGCTCTTTAGAATTTTTAAACATTTTTTAAGGAGTCACAATTCACAAATCTTGTAAAATGGGCAGATATTAAGTGTACAGCTTGGTGAATTGTTACAAGTGTGTATACAGGTAACAACACATCCAGATCAAGTTATATGACTTTTCTTGAAGCCTTTCCACCCACCCCCACCCTTGGCCACCACTATCCTATAACATCTATCATCATTTATTCCTTTTACTATCTTTGAACTTTGTATAAATTGAATCATACATATATAATATTTAGGATTGTCAGGTTTAGCACATAAAAACCGAGGATGCCAGTTGAATTTGAATTTCCCTTGGGAAATATGCTAAAAAGAAATTCACTGTTTACCTGAAATTCAAATTCACCTGAATATCTTGTATTTTATATGGCAACTCTAGTGTTTTTTGCACCTGGCTCCTTTCAACATAATTGTGAGCTTCACCCATGTTGTTATAGTTATTGGTAATTTACTCTTTTTTCATCACTATTTAGCATTCCACTCTATAGATAGACCTCAATATATTTACTACTTCTACTATTGATGAGGAAAGGGGGTCTTTGAAAGACACTCTAGAGTAATGTTTAGCAGCTGCAGTCTGCAGGTCTGTCAGATGCCTGGGGAATTTGAATCCAGTTCCACCTCTTACTGCTCATGAGACCTTAGCCAGGTGACAATCTCCCTGTGCCTCAGCTAGTTTAACCTTAATGTGGGCTGATAATAGTACCTCAAAGGGAGATGTAAGGTTTAAAGGAGACATTAATGTTGGGAGATATAAACCATTTAGAATAGGGCCCAGCACACAGTTGGCACTCAATAAATGTTGCCAGCATCATTGTACCCATTAGACTGAGAAGAAAACTGAAGTTCAGAGACAGAGGCTTGCTCAAAGTCACATACCTAGTAAGTAACAGAGCTCTCTTGTTACTGATATGGGTGAAATTAGAGTCATTTATTCATGCAACAATTTTTGTTTAACGTCTACTATGTACCTGGTACTATTTGAGACCTGAAGCCAGTAAAACAACCAAAACCCCAGCACTTATGAAACATACATTCTAGGGGAGCTAATATTGCTGTTTGTCTGTGAGGTGCTTTACCTGTGCTTATTAGTTAAATGAAATATTGTCTGAAAAGCACTTAACATGGAGCCTCACCTGCATTACTGTTCCAGAAACAGCAGCTATTAGCCAGATTGGAGCAATCTCTGTGACATCGCTGTGTGATGCATATCAGCAGTCCCATTTTATACATGTGAAAACTGATGCTTAAGGAGATTAAGGCACTGGCCCAAGGTGACACAGTTAGTATTGGCAGAACAGGGATTCAAAGTCATGTCCACCTGACTCCAAACCCTTTTGAATTTCTCAGTGCTTGTTTCTCAGCCTTGAGCTCTGCCTCTGGAGTCCAGATGTTAGAGGCTCAAGTCCCAGCTCTGCGACCCAACTGTGCCTAGAGCTTGATCTACCTCCACCACCCAGATCTGCTCCAGGCCTTCCCCTGGAACCCTGATAATTAATGAATGAACCAAATCACCATAACTTGCTAAGAGTTTACAGGTTTTAGAAGTAGCAAGAGACATAAGACCCAACCAGATGGATGACACATGGTGGCCCATTGAGCTCAGAGGGCATGGCCATCTGAGAGCCCTGCCCAGGCTGATAGGATAGGAAGGGGCTGCTGGGAGTTTCTGCCTGTGACCCCACTTATGACCCCAGCTCCTATCACCCCAGCCTCTAAAAGACTGGGCCCACAGGGCCATAAATTCTTGCTTGTCGTTACTCAGTATCTCTATAGTCCAGGCTGTTTGCCAGGAGCCCTACAATTATTTTTATCACTTATGAGTCCTATAATTATTTTTTATCACTTTTTTTTTTTTTCTCACAGCAGCCTTGCAAGTAGGGTTAGTTTTGTTCTCTTTTGGTTTGGAGTTAGGAGAACCCAAGTCCTGGAAGATTTTAGAGAATTTTCTGGCTTTGCCCCAAACTCCAGAGAGGGTCAGTGTTTAAAGTCACAACCCCTCCAAGTCCAAGCCGGAACTCTGTGTCAGGCCGGAGGCTGTGGGAGAACTGGGAGGTGAAAACTGGGAACCACTGAGAGCCGGAGAAAGGCCTGAGGCTTGACTACCTCCAAGCTGTACAACCTAGAGCAAGTCACTTAACCTTTCTGTGCTTCAGTTTCTTCATCAGTCAAGTGAGGATGTAGTAATAGTACCCATCTCATAAGTTACTGCATATACGTGCTCAGTATATACTGGGTGGCTCGGGTAAGTCGCTTCCCCTTCTGAGTCTCAGATTCCTCATGTGTAAAATGAATATAATCTTTTTTTTTTAAGATTTTGTTTATTCATGAGACACAGAGAGAGAGAGAGAGAGAGAGGCAGAGAGAGAAAAACAGGCTCCATGCAGGGAGCCCGATGTGGGACTCGATCCCGGGTCTCCAGGATCACCCCCTGCACTGAAGACAGCACTAAACCGCTGAGCCACCTGGGCTGCCCAAAATGGATATAATCTTGCCTGTCTCACATCCCAGCTTTCTTGTCTTTGGTCCCATCAGCCTAGTATTGTCAAAGCCCTCAAACTACTGACCGTCCCTTATGCTTGGAACTGAGCCCATCCCTCCCATCCCCAGCTTTGCAGGCTAACTCTCCACTATCAACACAGGCATTCTTCCTTCCCCACTCCCTTCTTTTCATCACTGGGTCAATAAATATTTATTGAGCACCTACTATGTGCCAGGACTGTAGTAGGTGGTAGATAAGACAAGGCAAAGTCCGTGTCTTCATGAGGGGGAGATAGACAATAAAAAGAAATTAAATACAAAACAAAACCAAAAAAAAAAAAAACCCAACTCCAAGGCAATTACAGACTGTATTATATACTTCATAAGGGAAAATTACAGTGCCATAAGAGGAAGTAAGCAGGGAAGGTTGCTTTCCAGAAAGGCCTCTCTAAGGAGACACTTGTGTTTGAACTAACAATTTATGTGAATAGGCCCTTGGTACAAAATTCAGGCACTACACATCATCCGGCCAAAGAGGTCCCTGTATTGCCAGCTTCTCGAGGACGGGTGACATTTGTGGCAACAACTGAATCATGAGAAACAGCAGCCTCTTGGAGATGTGGGAGAAGTGTCCAGGCAGAGGGAAGGGCAAAAGCAAAGGCCCTGAGGCAGGACCCCAATGACTGGACAGTGGAAGAAAGGAGAGCAGAGGTGATCGGGGCCCATGTAGGGCCGGTGGGTGGTGCAATATCACTCTGGAGATTGGATTTAGGGGTCTGACTGGGACAGGGAGGCCAGTGAGTTAATGACTGTGGAGTTGGGGTTGGTGCAGACTAGGCCAGGGTGGCCGAGTGGGGCTGTGAGAAGAGGCGGGTTTGGGTAGTTTGGGAGGCAGGGTGCAGACCAGCGAGGGTCCTCGGCCATGTGCTCTTGTGACTTGCTGCTGTGGGTAGTTCCGTCTTTGTGATTGTTGGATGAACGTTACACCCTATAACCTGGCACAGAGTGGGCACTTGGACATGTTTGCGGAAGGGATGACTAAAGATGAAAAGGCCCTTTGTAAATGGAGACACACCCTTTGAGAAGTGGCTACAGTGGCTCCTGGGTGCTCCCTCCACCCCCAAGAGCACTCCCCTGCTACCCATCCCCGTTGGTGAATCACCCTTGAGCCCAACCCACCATGTGGAGCCTGGTTCTAAGAGGCAGAATTTTAGAACCTGAAGGTTCCCACATTTTCTTTTTAAGATTTTATTTATTTATTCATGAGAGAGGAAGAGACATAGGCAGAGGGAGAAGCAGGCTCCCAGTAGGGATCCTGATGTGGGACTCCATCCCAGGACCCCTGGATCACGACCTGAGCCAAAGGCAGATGCTCGACCACTGAGCCACCCAGGCACCCCAGGTTCTCACATTTAAAATTTTAGCCACAAAACCCTTTTCCCATGAAAGTCCAACATATAAAATGTATGGAAAGTTATTTTTTGTCACTTCAAACACCTGAGAACTTCGATAAATGAGGTGAACTAAACAGACACGATTCTCAACACAGATATTCTTATTTGAAGAAATCTTCAAGAAAAACAAAGCTGTTTTATTCAACACCTCAGTTTCAAATCAGGGCATACCTGATAATTGCTCTATTTGCATTTATCCATCAAAGAGCCATCAGATGCCTCCTGCAGGGAAGCCAGGCTCCAAAATCTTACTTCGGTATTTGGTTTCCTTCCCATCCGAAAGCAATCCTGCTTCATCCAGAGAAATATTTCCAAATGGTAACAATCTGTGTTGTATGTGTGCTTCGAAAGTTTTATATAATTTTAAAGATACACATTTTTTTTTAAAGATACACATTTTAAAAGTACACAAAGCCTACGTGGACAGCTTCAATGACCATCACAAAGGGAGCATCATCACCGCTGCGTCACTGCTCCCAGATGAAGAGCTAGCCCCCGGCCAGCCCTCTAGAAGCTCTGCTTGGGTCCTCTTTCAGCTACTCCCTGCTAGCTCTGGACAAGAGTAACCACAGTCCTGACTCCGAACATCTTCTATTAATTTGGTCTGTTGTTGAACTTTATAGAAATGGAAGACATAGCGTGCATTTGTTTATGTCTGGCTTATGTTTGTGAGATTCACCCATATTTTTATGCCTAGAGTTCATTCATTTTCATTGCTGTATTATGTTCCATTACATGAATATGACATCATTGCAAGTAGTCTTTTTCTTTCAACAGCTCATGGGGCATAGGGGGCAGGGGTTAGGTTTGATCCACAGACGGGTTTTGTTTCATGCACCTAGTGTATTTGTTTTGGCTTCTCTAGGTTAGTTGTTGTTGAAGGTGCGTGTTGTTAAAGGTGGGTGATCTTCTCTTGCAAGATCTGCTATTACCGGACCCTCAATTTCACGGGCCCAGAGCTGAGTCCTGACTTCTCCCAGTCAGTACGTGCATTCCAGTCCCATTCCGCCACGGTCCCCACCACGCCCTGTCCCCCTGTTGCATTACAACCAGGCCCACTTCGCACGCCAGCATTGCCCACCTGGTCCTGTAAATATTTGAGTCTTCCACTCCAGCTATAATCCAGCACAGGTGGCCCTTTATTCTGAGGTCTACACAAGTTGTAGATAAGCAGCCCAAGTTAGAAAAGAAGCGGCCTCTACCAGGTTAAACTTCGGAAAGAATATGTGAGTGCTCAAAAAATGTATTATCGTTATGACTATTTCAAAAAACGTTTAAAAAGTAGATTTCCACCACCACCACCACCACCACCATCATTATTACTATTACCATTAGCATCTCAAAGATTTTTTAATGTATTTATTTATTTATTTATTTTTAAAGACTTTATTTATTCATGAGAGACACAGAGAGAGAGGCAGACACAGGCAGAGGGAGAAGCAGGCTCCATGCAGGGAGCCCGATGCGGGACTTGATCCTGGGACCGTGGGATCACGCCCTGGGCTGAAGGCAGAGCTCAACCACTGAGCCACCCAGGCGTCCCTTAAAATGTGTTTAGATGTGTCATAGAGGTCATGGTTATATATGGGTAACTCTGGACCCAGACAACCTGGAATCAAGTCATGACTCTATTACTCAGGAGCTGGGTAGCCTCGGCCAATGACAGAACCTCGCTGTGCCACTGTACAAAGAGGGATGCTAGTAATATTTATCTTACTGGGATTATGAAGATTAAATAAGATAATACTTATAAGGTCATTAGAAAGGCACCTGGCACAGAATAAGTGTTCAATATACGTTAGCTACTTATTTTAAAAATCACAGGACGTCTGGGTGGCTCAGTGGTTGAGCATCTGCCTTCAGCCCAGGGTGTGATCCCAGGGTCCTGGGATCTAGTCCCACATCCGGCTCCCTGCATGGCGCCTGCTTCTCCCTCTGCCTCTGTCTCTGCCTCTCTCTCTGTGTCTCTCATGAATAAATAAATAAAATCTTTTTAAAAATCACATAGGCAGAGGCACCTGGGTAGCTCGGTAATTGAGCATCTGTCTTTGGCTCAGGTCATGACCCCAGGGTCCTGGGATCGAGTCCCACATAGGGCTCCTTGAGGGCAGCCTGCTTCTCCCTCTGCCTGTGTCCCTGCCATTCTCTCTGTCTCTCATGAAAAAAATAATAAAATCTTAAAAAAAAAAAATCACAAGGTCAGACTGATCATCTGACCTGCTCGAGTGACCAGCCATCTCAGTCTGCCCAAGCCTGGGGATTTTCAGGACACACGACTTTCACTGCTAAAACTGGCCAAGTCTCAGGCAAAAAAAAAAAAAAGATGAATTGGTCACTTGAAACCTACCTGACAGTTCTACCTTAATGTTACTTAACAGACCTGGCTTTTACTTTTATTAAATTATAGATTTGATTTTGAAAATAGTATTTGAATCACCTGTTGTGGAGCTAAAGCATCCCTTATGATAGTTTCTGCAAAGCACTAATCTTGCCTACATTTTGCCCATTTTACAGATGCCCAGAGATGCAAAGGAGCCCCTCTTCTTAGTGGCAGAGCTCCTCCCCAGCGCCCCCTTGGCAATTCTCCTCCATCACTTCCTCCGGATAGCTGATAGATATTGTTTTTTTTTGTGCTCACTGATCACTAAGTACCATACTAAGTGCTTTCCCTTAATTTGATTCTGACAGTAATCCTAGGAGTTGTTTTTGCTGCAACACCCATTTAAGAGGTGAGACACCTTCTTGCTGTCTTGCCTTCCCTCCTGCCCACCCACTCATATCTCTGGAACTATCATCCATTCATTCCTCATTCATTCTGTACATATTTGTCTAACTGTGGTTTCCCTGAAACTTCTGTCACAGGGGAAAAAAACCCCACCCAGGTTCTCTGGGTCTTGTTTAGTGAGTCTAGACCCTTGTCTGCTGTAGCCTGTTTTAAGACATTATAGAAGTATTCTTTGATTCAAAGAGCAAATGTCTCCTACCCCTGGGGCTATGTGGTGAATGACACAGGACCCTACCCTCAAGGACTCAAGTCTGGCGAGGGACTCAGACTCAGCTCCCCAGGTTCTCTCCCCACAGTACAGGGGGTAGCTTGAGGACAAAGACTGGGTCTCTTCATCTCTGCCATTTAGAGCAAGCCAACAGCAGGCCTGTAAAAGAATAGATAGATCACAGTGCAGAGAGGGCTGCAGGTGTCCAGAACCCCCAGCCTTGAACTTTCCAGCTCCAAACTGGGAGAGGTTGGCAACTCAAAGGTGTAAATCAGGGTTTCTCAACTCGGCACCATTAATATTTGGGGCCAAACAATTCTCTCTTGGAGGAGGGGCCATCCTGTGCGCCAGAGGATGTTTAGCAGCATCCCTGGTCTCCACCCACTAGATGCCAAGAGTAGCACCCCCACCCTAGCAACGACAGCCAAAAATGCCTCCAGACATTGCCAACTGTTCCAACTGAGGGGCAAAATTATTCCAGGTAGAGAATCACTGGCTTAACTGAAGCAAATTTTGAAGGAAGTATTTACAGAGGCGTGGGGCTCAGGAAAGCTTTAAGGGATATGGAGGCGGCCAGGGACTAGAAACAGCAGGAAGCTGTTATCACCCCAAGGCTTGAAGGGGCAAGAAAGGAAACAGGACTCCAGGGAGAGCTGGAACTGTGGAAACAAGGCGTGGAAACAGGAGTGGAGGTCTTGGAGAAATGTAGCACCCGTGAAGATGAAGGCAGAGCAGGAAGGAGATGGATGGCATTAACACCCCGACTGCTTTCTCATCCTGCCTTTTTTTTTTTAAAGATTTTATTTATTTATTTGACAGAGAGAGAGAGAGAACATACAGGGGTAGCTGCAGAGGAAGAGGGAGAAGCAGAGGACCTAGTGGAGAAGGAGAAGCCCCGATGCGGGGCTCCATCCCAGGACCCTGGGATCATGACTGAGCCACCCAGGCGCCCGTCCTTTTAATCTACCACCGACTCCTCCCTCTGCTGGGATCCAGTGAGAAGTCAGGAGATGTGGATGCCTCCTGGGGCACAGAGGGGGGGCAGATGAGGACACGCAGAGGTGATGGGCAAATGGAAGATAGCCATCGCAGGGAGCTGGCCGCAGGCCCCTGACGCTGGGCATCCGAGCTCAGTCTTGCAACTTGTGCAGTTTTCTGGGTGGAGCAGACCAGGAAAGGGCATTTCAACCAGAGGGAACGGCATGTACAAAAAGCCATGGAGTTACAAAAGAGCCTGGCTCACTTAAATGTTTATTTAATTATGATTGTTTGTTTGATTGATTGACTTTGATCTATCAGCACTGGGTGAAAATAAAACATTCGAACAGTACAAAAGGGCATAAAATGAAAAGTAGGTTTTCCCCCCACCCCTGACCTCAGCTATCCAGCTTCCCTCCCCAGAGGCCACCTTTCTCTCCAGTCTTTTAGCGCTTTCTAGAAAGAGTCAAGGCAGGTGCTAGCTGGGAAATGTATAGGATGTGTGTCACTTAAGCTCCTAATTAGACTTAATTTCACTGATGCTTGTGGACTTCCTACTGTGTGCAGAGAAATGGACTGGGAGTTCTGGCTATGGACTCTAGCTCAACCCTTCACTAAGTACTGTGTGGTTTCCCATTTCTTCCTCCTCCAAGCAAGGAGTGAGTCTCCGCAGGTCTTGCCAGCCCTGTGGGGTTTGCCCACAGTTGTGTTGTTCACCTGATGATTTATGGATCAAACTGAATTAAAGTTGAACCACTGGCAAGATGCACGTTGTAACACAGGAGCACACATACCCTTGGGTCTGGTTCCAGAGACCACATGTTCTTGTTCTGAGGACACAAGTGAGGTTTCTGTCTCCAAAACCCTACTCTAGTTGGAGTAAACAGAACAGTTGCCTAAGAGAGGAATACTAGAGTATGGCCTCCAGGATGGGCTGGGTTGGAAGAAAGCTAAGTGGTACTTGACCTGGCTTAGACCTGCCCAGGAAACACCAGATCCCACTTGGCCACCTCCAGCTGGTGTCTGCAGCCCTTGGGGGGAGTTTAGGACCAGAAGGAGGGGCTGGGAGGGCCAGCAGGCTACAGATATGAGGCGTCCCACAGCCAACTGGTCCACCTGCCAGTGCCTGGGAGCAAATAACCAAATCTGGGAGCCAGATGCTGAGCCAGAAGCCCAGAAGCCAGAACAACCCAGGTCACTAGGAGCAGATGAAAATAGGCCTCTTCCTTACCTCTGTTCTTCCATTCTTATCTCTCTTATTCTCTCAAGAAGCGCTTCTTTCCTGGCAATGTCTGCATATCAAGCACTTAGCTCAAACGTGCCTACCATGGACCAAATGCCTGCTTCGTGTGTGTGCTGACCACACACCAGCTCTCACTCCCCTGGCTGCTCCGCAAGGAAGGTGTAGATGATCCCCACTTTGCAAACAGGGAAAACAGGCTCAAAAGGGGGGTATGCAGGGCAGTGTGAAGTCAGGGATTGTAAGTGTACAGTGATATCAACAGGCATTTTATGACAAAGAATTATGGAGTGTTGAGCACAGAATCCAAGAATCAGAGAATCATGAAGTCCAGAAGTCCCAGACTCACAGGTTACCAGTAAAATCCACACACCCCCATCCTTTCACCACACCACGGATAAAACAGCTCTCTCTGGCCCATCTCCCATCTGCTTAGGCCTCTTCTTCTCTCACCTGGGGTCTTGTTTCAGCCTTCTCTCTGGTCTCTCCTCTTTCCAAACTTGCATGCAGCAGCTGAGGTAACTTTCCAAACTCTAGGTACACTATGCCACTCTTCCCCTTAAAACCCTCCACTGGCTCCCCTTTTGCCCTCAGGATAAAGTTCAAACTCCTTGACATGGTTTACTAGGTCCTCTGTCACCTGGCCATAGACTCTTGCTACTCTGCTGTTCTCCAGCACTGCTTCACCAACTCTACACAAACTCACAGCGACCTCATCTTACCAGATATCCACTCTCTTTCCCACTTCCTAACCCCTGGACCTTTGCACGTGCTGTTCCCTCCACTTGGACCTCAGTGTGCATTAGCGCCCTCTTCTCTGGTTGGACTCCTCCCTCTCTCTTCCTGTCTCCTCTGGGAAGCCAGGTCTACTCACACCCTTCTGAAGGAGGTTGCCTCCTTCTCCACTTCCACCTCCCACCCCCAGTACCCATATGACTACTCACTATGTATCACATATGCCCATGGGTTTACCTGTGTAAGCTACAAGAGGGCAAAGACAGGGGTCATCTTTTCTCTACTGAACTCCTAGCTTCTGGCATTGTGCCTACAGAGAACAGTTGCTGAACAAAGATATGTACTGTTAAGTAAATCATAGTATGTTAGAATCACCAAGTCACAAAATTTGAGAATCATGGATTTGGTGGAACAAAAACCTGAAATCTCAGAATCATATAAACAGCAATTTAGAAAGTATTAGAAACACAAACGGAGAATCCCCAAAACAGAATCTCAAGGTTGAAAGAATTCTTGTATAGATAACTTGTCCAAGGACTGTTAGTGGATTAGGAAAGTCTCAGTTATGCTCTTCTATGTATTTAATTTATATTTTTACATATATTTATATAATATTACATTCATGTCTTTCAAATATTAATTTTTGTAATGTATTCTTCTATAATATGTATTAAGCACCAAACTTATTTATTAGCCAATATTTATTAAACACATACTATATACAGATACTAGTGCTGGTGACTGTATTTTGTCTATGGCTACATAACAAATCATCATGATTTATTTATTTATTTTTAAATATTTTATTTATTTATTTATTTGAGAGAGAGAGAGTGCATGTGCATGAGTGGGGTAGGGGCAGAGGGAGAAGCAGACTCCCTTTTGAGCAGGGATCCCAATGTGGGGCTCTATCCCAAGACCCTAGGATTATGACTTGAGCCAAAGACAGATGCTTAACCAACTGAGCCACCCAGGTACCCCTAAATCATCATGATTTAAAGAAATAAAAAATGTATTATCTCACAGTTTTTGTGTGGTAGGACTTCAGGAGTGGTGAGCTGGAAAGTCTGGCACTCTAAAGTATCTCACACTGTGCCAGGGCCATGGTCACCTGAAGGCTTGACTGTGGCTGGAAGGTCCATGCCAAGATGGCTCATCCACATGGCTGGCCGTTGATAGGAGGCCTCAGCCCCTCTGCACGTGGACTTCACCACAAGGCTGCTTGACGTCCTTACAGCAAGGCTGCTGGCTTCCTCAGAGCAAGTGATCCAGGATGGCCAAATGGAAAATCTCAATGCTTTTTCTAACTTGGGCTTAAAAGTCACACTCCTTCATTTCCACAGTATCCTGGGGATTATACAGGGCAGTTCTAGTCAGTTTGGGAGAGGAGCTCACAATCTGTGAATACCAGGAAGTGGGGTTCATTGGGGGCCATCATGGAGTCATGTTGAATAAGACTGACAAAGTCCCGCTCTTGGAGTTAACAGTCTAGGGGGAAGGGTGGAGGAAGACAATAAATCAATATACAAATAAATAGATACTTTCAGATCATTATAAGCACAATGAAGGAAATCACCAAGAAAATAAATTAAAATAGGGGTCAGCAAATGACGGTCATTGGCCGAATCTGGCCTGCTGCCTGCTTTTGTAATAAAGTTTCATTGGAACTCAGTCACGCCCATTCACTCATGTATTGTTTATGGCTGCTTTCACTATGCAACAGAAGATTTAGGCAGCTGCACCAGAGACCATATAGCCTGCAAAGCCTCATATGTTTTGCTAGGTTGGTCAGGGAAGGCCTTTTCAAGAGGTGACATTTGAGCAGAGACCTGAAATGGTTAGAAGGAAGCAGCCATGGGAAGAGCTGGGGAAAGAGTGAATGCTCCAGAAAAAAGGGACATAAGGGTAGAGGAGAACAGGTTTGGTGTATTGAAGAACAAGGAGGAGGTCAAGGGGGCTGCAATGGAGTGACTGAGGGACAGAGTAGTAGGAGATGATTTTGGAGAAGTAGTCAGAGCCATGGCCCATAGGGTCTGGGGGCTCCAGTAAAGGGTTTGAATCTTGCTCTAGGGATGGTGGGTAGCCATTGGAAGGAGAGGTGGGATCTGGCAAGGATGGGAGATATGCCTGGTGTAGTTTGGTCCCATCCTCCAAGCAAGACAAAGCTTCTGCTGCCCCTCTAAGCTCAGCTGTCCTAGAACTTGTTGGTATTTTTTCTTTTTTTTTTATGATTTTTTATTTATTTATTCATGAGAGATACACACACACACACAAAGAGAGAAAGAGAGAGACAGAGACAGAGACAGAGACACAGGCAGAGGGAGAAGCAGACTCCATGCAGGGAGCCGGATGTGGGACTTGATCCCAGGACTCCAGGATCACACCCTGGGCCGAAGGCAGGCTCTAAACCGCTGAGCCACCCAGACGTCCCGAACTTGTTGGTATTAAGGAGACCCAGGTAATGACATTTTGCATTATTTTGCTTTGTGTTCAGGACTCAGCAATCCTTCTTGTTTTAATGTCCTTTCTTTTGACTCACTTTGGGTCCCTTGCTCTCCCATTTCTGCCTGTCTCTTCTGGACCTAGGAAATCTGTGAAGTTGGAAAGAACACTGGATTTTGAGCCCTGGATTTCAGACTCTTCCCTGACACAGTCTAGTGTGCGATCTTGAAAGAGCATGTAACCTCTCTGGGCCTTAGTTTCCTCATCTGTAAAATGAGGTGAGACTGCAGTCTGCTTAGCGCAAGACCAGGTGATTAGAAGTGGGGTTGTATTGGGCATGTGTGCCACAGTTGTAGGGAAAGCCCGAAGATTGGGGTCCTGGGCTTGGCCACACTGGAGTTGCTGACTTGGATGATGGGTCACAGGGATGGTTGGTCCGCAGGGTGGAAGGCTCCCTGCAAACTGTCTCCTGCTTGAATGTTGAACAACAGGGCAGCTTGCTGCCTCCCAGAGACCCTGTGGGATGGTAGGCTGGAGTTGTTTGGCTGGGGGCAAGGGCTTTGAGGGAGAAGGGGAAGTCAATGTCCGTATCCAAGACAGCATTGGGTATCAGAAAGAGCACACAATCTGTTGTCAGAGAGAATCCTGGCCACACCACCTGTTTGACCTGTGCCCTGTGTTCTCAGTTTTCTCATCTATGAAATGAGTATAATCTAACCTAAGATGCTTCAGTTGTAGGAGGCGCTAGCATTTGGTACCATTAAGAAAGGAAGCACACTGGGACGCCCGGGTAGCTCAGCAGTTGAGCATCCACCTTTGGCCCAGGGCGTGATCCTGGAGTCCTGGGATCAAGTCCCATGTCAGGCTCCCTGCATGGAGCCTGCTTCTCCCTCTGCCTGTGTCTCTGCCTCTCTCTCTCTCTGTCTCTCATGAATAAATAAAATCTTAAAAAAAAAAAAAAAAAAAAAGGAAAGGAAGGAAGCGCACTGACAAATTATGGCATAATACTGTCTTGTGATTTAAAATTTTTGTTTTATATTTAGTAGAGAGCTCAGAGTCTTAGTGTTTTAATTTTTTTAATTTTAAAAAGAATTTATTTATTTATTTATTTGGCAGAGAGAGAGAGAGAGAGAGAGAGAGAGCACGCGCAAGCAGGGGAATACCAGAGGGAGAAGGAGAAGCAGGCTCCCTGCTGAGCAGGGATGCAGGATGCAGGGCTCAATCCTAGGACTTCCGGATCATGACCTCAGTCAAAGGCAGACACTTAACCAACTGAGCCACCCAGTCACCCGTAGACGGTGTTTTTAAAATCACATGTCACCCTTGTGCATAAATACAAAGGAAAAATGTAAGTGACATAAATTAGGGAACTCTGAAAACTTCCTCATAGTCAGCATGCAGCTCATCTAGATAACTCGGAATCTTCCTTGTCCCTGTTTTTCACACAGTGCTGTCCTCCGTACCATGGGAAGCTCGGCTCACACAGCCTTTCTTGAAAGAATGCTCCACTATATGGTCTCCAGGATTTTCTTCCAACTGCTTGCTCCTCTTCTGCAAGTTTGATGCTGGTGCTTTCTTTGCTCTCATCAGAAGTTGTCAACAGGTTTTCAGAAAACAACCAGGACACGGATCCTTCTCTCAATGTTCCCTAAATCATTTGGGATGAAATACACAGGGTGTAAAGTTGTCCAGTCCGGCCACCACAAGTCATGACCAGAGCCAACCAGATCATGACTGCCACCTGGTCTCACCAACAGCGATTGCAAGATGCCATTGACTCATGGACACATCCCAACTTCAGAGACAAAATGTGAAGAAAGGTGCTTCCAAGAAATCTATCACAATAGCCACTGGGGTTTAACAAGCCTCCTGTGGTTTAGGTGAGGACAAAACGTGATAAGCGTGTGACAGGCCCTGACCATGGGCGCTGGGCACCGGGCTCAGCAGAGGCTGTTCCTTGGTATTGCTCAACTGTCCCCTGAATCTCCTGGCCTGGGACATCGCCCTCACAGGGCTGCTCAGGTTTATGGCGACAATCACTGTCCCTGCCAGACGTGATCTCAAGCTATAAAGGCTTTTACAGTTTCACTCTCCCCCTGAGATAAGCCTGGGAGCCCTTCCCAAGGCCGGGAGGCAATTTCAGAGCTGCAGGGGGCAGGGCTGGGCATTGCACCAGTCAGGAAATGGAACAAATTTTATGACTCCAACTTCTCTAAAAATACCGTGTTCTCATATCCTCAATGTGAACCTAGTGGTGAAACCTCCAGCACCTGGGGCATGGTGATATTTATTTGTTCACTCAGTCATTCAACAAACAGGGAATTGACTGCAGGACACCCCAGTGTGGATCTCCTGATTTTGCCACTATTACACTCTGTGTGGCCCCAGGGCAGGTCACTTCCTCTCGGGGTACCACAAGGACAGCTGATGTAACCTGCCTTGCAGCCTCAGTGACGGGGTTACACCAGACGACAAATGTGTCCCACAGCACTTGGCATGGAGTAGGCCTGCAAGGACCATTGCTTGTAACCTCTTCTCTCACCATCAGATTTCCATCACACTAGTTTTTTGTGCCTCTTCTTCTTTCCGGCCTGGATGATGGGTGTGGTCCAGGGTGACATCCTCACCTGCTTCCCTGCTGGCTGCACTCCCTCTTTAAATGAGATCCATCAACTACTTGGCTTTTTTTTTTCCTTTCATTTTTTTATATTAAGGTATAAATTTCCGTATTCTAAAACTTAACTCCTTTAATGCAGGGTTCTGCAACTTTTGACAAGTGTATATGGCCATGTAACCACCACAAGAGTCAAGATACAGCACATTTCTATGACCCAAGCCCCCTCCTCTAGGAAGCTTTTTTCTTTTTTTGAAGATTTTATTTACTTATTCATGAGAGACACAGAGAGGCAGAGATATAAACAGAGAGAGAAGCAGGCTCCCTGTGGGGAGCCCAATGCTAGACTCTATCTCAGGACCCCAGGATCACGACCTGAGCCAAAGGCAGACCCTTAACTACTGAGCCACACAGGTGTCCCTTCTCTAAGCTCTTTTGTATTAGACACTCCACCCCTGCCCTACCCCTGGCAACCACAGTACCTGACTCAACAATTTTGTCTTTTCCAGCATATCGTATAGATGGAATCCTCTTGCATGTAGCCTTTGGGGTCCTACATGTCACTCTCAGAATAATGCATTTGAGATCCAGTTTGCTCGAATCGGCAGTTTGCTCCTTTTTCTTGCTGAGCAATATTTCTATTTGGCTTTTAAATTCCATTTATGCTTATGACTTGGACTTCTTCTCTCCAGCCCAACTTTGCCTTGAGCTCTAGGCTTATATATCCAATGATTTCTCAGATGTTTTATTGGCATCTCAAACAAAACATCCCCAACGTACTCTTTCAAACTCAGATCTACATCCCCCCAAGTCTATACTGTCCCAGATGTACAGCTCCCCAAATCTATAGTTCCCCAAATCTACAGCTACCTAAATCTATAGTTCTCCAAGTCTATAGGCCCCCAGTTCTACAGGTCCCTAAATCTGCAGCCCCCAGGTCTATAGTTTCCCTTAATCTACAGCTCCTCCAAATCTATAGCCCCAAAACTACAGCCCCTCAAAAATTTTTAAAGATTTTTTTAATTTATTCATGAGAGACACAGACACAGAGAGAGAGAGAGAGAGGGAGGGAGAGAGAGAGAGGCAGGAGTGGCAGAGGGAGAAGCAGGCTCCATGCAGGGAGCCCAACGTGGGACTCAATCCCGGGTCTCCAGGATCACACCCTGGGCTGCAGGCGGCGCTAAACCACTGCACCACCGGGGCTGCAGCCCCTCAAATTTACAGACACCCAAACCTACACCTCTGCAAATCTGCAGCTTCCTCATATCTATAGCTCCCCCAAATCTATAGTCCCTAAATCTACAGATGCCCAGACCTACAGCTCCCTAAATCTACAATCCCCCCAAATCTACAGCTGCTGAAATGTATAGCCCCCAAATCTGTAGCCCCTCTCAAATCTGTAGCTCCTCAAATCTACAGACTCCCCAAATGTTAGACCCCCAAATCTGTAGCCCCCAACTCTACAGCTACTCAAACCGCAGCTCTCCCAGTCTTCCTCATTTCAATAATCAGGACCGCCCGTCCACCAAGCTACTTCTCTTCTTTGTTTCACACATTCCACCCATTAGCAAGCTCTTGGCAGTGCTATTTCCCTGAATCCCAATCTGGCCAACTCAGCCCTCCCACCACCTGTACTCCTCTTCAGTGTCATATAATGCATTATACCAGATTTAGTGGCTTGAAACAACCCTCACTATCTCAGTATCCAGCCAAGAGTCCAGGCATGGCAGGACAGGGTTCTCTGCCCGAGGTCTTATGAGATTGTGTTCCTACCTGAAGGGTTTGGGGAAGGATCCACTTCTAGGCTCATTCACGTTGTTGCCTGAATTCGGTTCCTCGTGGCTATAGGATTGAGGTCACCATAACCCAGCTGGCTGTCAGCTGGGCATCGCTCTCAATTTCTAGAGTCTGTCTGCATTCTTTGCCATGGTGGGGGGCCCCCTCCATGGAGAATCTCCCCTACCTCAAATCCCTCTCACAATCCTCATTTCATTTGCCAGAAAGACAGCAGCTGCTTTTAAGGCCTCAGCTGTTTAGGGCAGACCCACCAGGGATAATCTACTTGTCACAAAATCAACTAGTTTGGGACCTTCATTACATCTGCAGAATCTCTGCATAGAAGAACCTGGATTAGTTCCTGATTGAATCATTGAGAAACAGTGTATATAGACCAGGGGGCAGGAGTCTTGGGATCCCCTTAGAATGCTGCCCACCACCCCGTGCTTGTCCAAGCTGCCATTCTCACTCCCCTGGACCACTGCACACACCACCTCTGGGCCTCGCTGCTTCCACTGTTGCTCCATATTGTCTGTTCTCTGTGTTCTACCTTTTAGGAACACAGTCAGATTGCATCACCTCCCTGTTTATTTATTTATTTATTTATGAGAGTCGGGGAGAGAGAGAGAGAGAGAGAGAGAGAGAGAGAGAGAGAGAGAGAGGGGCAGAGACACAGGCAGAGGGAGAGGGAGAAGCAGGCTCCATGCACCGGGAGCCCGACGTGGGACTCGATCCCGGGTCTCCAGGATCGCGCCCTGGGCCAAAGGCAGGCGCCAAACCGCTGCGCCACCCAGGGATCCCCCTCACCTCCCTGTTTAAAAAGTTTTAAGAGCTTCCCATTGTACCTAAAATAAAATCCAAGATCTTTCTCATGGCCTAGAAGGCCCCACCTGGTCCTGCTCTTCCCACCTCTCAGACTTCATCTCCTAATTCTCTCCAGCTGCATTGACCCTTTTGCTCATCCTCCAGTGTGCTCAGCTGCTTCCCACTTGGGCTTACACACCTGCAGTCCCTGCACCTGGCAGGCCTTCCCTGCCCATCCCCAGCTCTGTGTGGTTGGCCCCTTCTCACCCTCCAGACCTCAGTCCAGAATCCCCTCCCAGCCTGATACGATCCCATCCCCAGTCCTGTCAAACTGCCCTGTTTTGAGATCTTTATTTTATATGCACACTTTCATGTTACCTTACTTCACTTTTAAAGAACTGGGCTGTTTCACTGACGGTCTGACACTCGACTGTCTGAAATCAGCTTCATGTATCTATTCACTGGAACTCTGTTCCCCGCAGAAAGCTAACTTCATGGAGTCGGGGGCTCCATCTTGCTCACGTGTGCACAGCACACGGTAGGCACCCACTAAGTATGTGTTGAGTGAGTGAATGAAAGGACGTGAGTGCTTTCTGGATTGGCTCCCTCCCCTCCATCTCTGCTCTCCATCACCCTCTGTCCTCTGGTCCCTCCCACCTTCACTGATCTCCCTGCCTATACTTGCGTCTCTTCCAATCTGTCCTCCATGAAGCTGCCAGAATGATCCTTTAAAAATACAGATCTGGGATGCCTGGGTGGCTCAGTGGTTGAGCATCTGCCTTCAGCTTAGGTCATGATCCTATGGTCCCTGGATCGAGTCCCACATTGGGCTCCCCTTGGGGATCCTGCTTCTCCCTCTGCCTATATGTCTCTACCTCTCCCTGTGTGTCTCTCAGGAATAAATAAATAAAATCTTTTTAAATTTAAAAAAAATAAAAATACAGATTTGGGGTGCCTGTATGGCTCAGGTGATTAGGTGTCCGACTCTTGATTTCAGCTCAGGTCATGATCTCAGGATTGTGGGATTGAACACCGCATCAGGCTCTGCACTCAGCCTGGAGTTTGCTGGTCTTTCTCCCTCTGCTCCCTCCACACCTCCCTCCCCTCACTCTCTCAAATATATAAATAAATAAAACTTCTTTAAAAAATACAGATCTGGCCACAGCCTTCTTCTGATCGCCAGTCTCCAGTGGTTTCCTGTTTCCCCAGAAGAAATTCTGTTTGCCAGCGGGTGAGCGACCATAGTGCACATGCACATCGCAGTGTGGGATGAGGACTTCAGTGGCCTGCTGAGTGATTTTAGGGATACATAGGGACAACATTAGGGGGTGTGTATGATGCCTGTGGTGGGTAAAGTGGTCCCTGCCCTTCCTCCCACCTACAGGCTGCACTTCCTGCTGCCAGCTAAGCTCTGTCTCCTAACCTTGAATGTGCTTCCTTCCGTCTTTCCTCTGCCTTCCAGCCCCTGAAGCCTTCTCCTGCAAGAGCATGCCAACCCCTTTCCCCACCACAGCAGTCACTCCCGCAAACTACCATCTCACTGCCCATCAGTCTCTCTCCTTTGGTTCTTAGTATTCACTTGTTTTTTCCCCTCTACAAAGGAAAATTGTAAGTTCCAAGAGCTAGGCACCTTGTGGTATTGCTTCATCATAACCCCGAGGATGCTTTGGCACGAGGCTTTGCCCATTGACTATTCTGTGTCCACCATGCAGTGACCGAGTCATCGATGTCCTCCGGATTCCGTCACGGTGGCCCCTGGTGTCAGACAACTGGCAGTTTGAATCAAAGCTGTCGCATCAGTTATGGACCTTGGGCAAGTCCTTTCCTCATTTCTAAAATAGAACGACAAGGTGCCCAATTCAGGGGGTTATTGTGAGGATTAAGTCCTGTCCAGCAAAGTCTGGTGAAGAGGAAGGAGTCAAATGTTGTCCTTGGAATCGGGATTTGGTTTTTAGTTCCACCATCATCAATCCCAGGATCCTGGGATTCTGGTCTCTTAGGTCACATCTTGGAATTTACATATGACACTCTGATTTGAGAAATGTAGATCAAAGGTGATCTGGGTTCTATGAAAGAGGGAGTGGGGCATCCCCATCAATTTGGGGTGATGGGTCATTCACACTTCATGGAACTCCCTATGGATCCTCACGCAGCCTATCACCTTCCACTTCTCATCCCCACTCTGAGCAGTGGGGTGCCATTTGGAACAATGGGATAAAAAGCTTTGAGCGTCATGGCTTTGGAAGCAACCTCTGCAGGTGGGGGTGGGCAGTTCCCAATTCTCAGTGAGGCCACATGGGTTGGTAGAAGCCCCATGGATTCCAGTTCTGGCTCAACTGCTCCCTAGCTCTGCACCTTAGGACAAGTTCCTTCACCTCCCTGAATCTTGGTTTCATCAACTCTAAATCGAGAATGATGGGATTTGCTGTTTGTCACCCAAGCTGATGTTGTTTTGCAACTGAAATGGAAATCAAACTGGAAGCTCTGGCCGCCCACACTGAGATTTGAGATTAACTGGGGCAAAGGGCTGATGAGGTGGAGGAGCCAAGGCCAGAGGGATTTATGGCAGCCCAGGGTTTATGGTTTTGATATGGATTTATTAAGCACAGTCTGGGGCTGCAGTAGCCTCCTCTGGCCTCTAACCCCCTTGTCCATGCTGGCTGCCACATGGACAAGACTTCTGTTGCAACATTATGGAAAACATTTCCTGGAGCTCAGGAGGTGAGGGAGGAGATGAGGGGAAGGCAGGAGCGGGCCCCAGGGATCTGCCGGCAGCTAAGGGGTGCTCTTGAGGCTGGAGAACTTGATTAGCTTCTCATCAGAAATGGTCTGGAGAGTTCACACTGAGCCCCTGGTGGTGGGCACCTCATACCCAACAGCCTTAAACAGTTACTGTGGACTCATTCAATTTAATCCTGACAACACTCCCGGAGGGAGTTATCATTCCCAGTTTACAGATGAGGCTCAGAGGAGTAAGGGATCTGATCAAGGTCACACTGATCTGATCTGCGACTCCCAGACCAGAACTGCTGTCCCTTCCCTTGGGGCAGCTGAAAGGGCTGCCCTGCTCCACCTTCATCCTTGAGTGCCCCCACTCTGGCATCCAGAGTCCAGCCACCCAGCAGGCCCTACCCCCCATCACTGAATGCCGCGGTGTGCTTTCACCAGGGGAAATGCCTTGATTTGTAGCTCTCACCTGTTCTTGTGGTGGAAACGCTCCCACCGCCACCATCAGTGTCACATTGCCACACTTGAGGCTAAGAAGGGAACCTAACAATTGGCTCTCCAGTATAGCCCTGAGTGAATACGAGGTTGTGGTGTGGGGTGCCCATGGCATGAGCCCATCTATCTAGTTTATCAGGGGAAAGGACCAAGGTGGCTATAGACCTGGCTAGAAATTCTTGAGTGCGTTCTTGCCTCTGTTCATTTTTAAAACACTTGCCTTTATGGGGTGCCTAGGTGGCTCAGTCAAACAACTGCCTTCAGCTCAGGTCATGGTCCCAGAGTCCTGGGATTGAGCCCTGAACCTCAGGCTCCCAACTCATTGGGAAGCCTACTTCTCCCTCTCCTCCCTGCTCATGCTCTCCCCGCTATTTCTGTCTCTCTCTTTCAAATAAATAAAATTAAAAAAAAAATTAAAAGACAACACTTGCCTTTATGAAATTTCCCCATGCCTACTCATCCCGTATTGCTGGCAGTTGGTTCAGGTCCCTGGAAATGATCCAGGATAGGGCTCCATCTTGGACCCTCTTGCCAGTCTCCCAGATCTTTCCATCACTCTCCCACCACATCCCTCCACTCTTCAAGAGGGAGGATTGACTTGGCTCTCTACATAGTGAGTCCTTGGAATCAGGGATCAGAGTTAGAGTCCCGCTTCTACCTCTACTCTGAGCCTGTTTTCTTGACTTTAAAAGTGGGCAGGAGGCAAGGAAAATAATGTCTAACCTGCTTACCTCTTGATGTGAGATTAAAAAGTAATAATTTTGCACACTGTCAAGGACCAGCTGACTATTCTCATTCTTATTTCCAACACCTGACAAGGAAGAAAGGACACCCATCCAAGGACTTAGAAAACATATGTGCCATTTATTTTGCTTTATAAACTTTTGTTAAAACACACAAGAGTAAGAAATGTTTTTTTTGTTTTTTTTTTGTTTTTTTGTTTTGTTTTGCTTCCTTGCCCCATTGGGTAGCAGTGACGGGCTCGGGGGTTAGCACAGGAGCCGGTGCATTCACACCTGCAGGAAGCAGCCTGCTTCCAGAATTGCTTGGTATAAATTTCACAATTCATCCCAATCAGGGAAAATCACAGAACAATTTGGCAAAAGTAATTGGCTTGGTCATCACAAAAAACCCAGGAGCATCTGTTTCCTAGCCTTCTCCGTCCATGCTGCAGGGAGTCATATGGATTCTGGAAGCTCCTGAGAGCTGCCCAAAGAAGAGGCTGTCTCGGGGAAGAACTGTAGGGTCCATGCTCACCCTCCCAATCCTTGTTTAGTTCTCCAGATTTTATATTTTAGGACCAGAACTCATGTGCTGTAAGAGAAAGAGAGAAAGAGAGAGAGGGAGGGAGGAGAGAGAGAGAGAGAGAGAGAGAGAGAGAGAGAGAGAGAGAGACTTTCCAATGCCATGTCCTCAGAATTAGAAAACTAAATTGCTCTTTGTTTTGTGCTTTGTACATTACAATAAAATTACTAAAATCGAATGGATTTCTCCTCCTGGATGGGTTAATTTGGGGTTGAGGACTGAGCCCCTGACCCAGAAGGCTGCTACCATTAAAAGCCACCCCACCCTACTCCAACCTCCGGAAAATTCTTATTCAACTTCACTCTCACAACAGAGGGCTGAGCAACACTGGAGGCTGGAGGAGCAAAGAGAGGAAATGACCAAAATGACAGAATGATTCCAGCTTCCTCACCTTGCCCCAGATGAGTCTGGTCTCCCTGACTGGGATTTCTGGGGACTTGGAGTAAGGGATGACTGGGGAAGGCTTGGGAGCTCTGAGCAGGAAAGTCCCTCCTGGGCCTGGGGACTTGGTGAAGCAGCATGGCCAGGCTGCTCCTGGGACCACTGGACATGGAGAGGTCTCTCTTGGACATACTGCCCTCAAACCGCCTTATGTGCCTCTTTCACAAAAAGGAGCGATCACTAATAGTGGAATTTGGGGGTACTGGGTCTTGCCCCTGTCCACTCAAAAGGGTCAGCCTGGGGTAGGGATAGGCAGCCAGTCTAACTGTTCATTCTCCTCCCTAAGCACAGCTTTGGCCCTAGGACACATCTCTTTCATTCCCACTGGTTAGCGGCATTTTCCAGAATTTTCCCAAAGCCACCAAAATTCTGCATGGATGATGTACTAGCTGTTACATCTTGGGGCTTAGTATTTCCAGAGCAGTGCTCAAACCCAGGCCTCATCTCTCCCTGGCCCACCAGAACTATCCCACTTCTGGACTGCCAGCACACATCGCCCAAAAATGAGACCCCTGCGGCCCCTCCCCCAGGCTTGGGGGGTGAGGAGGGAAAAGGGGTCCAGCAGTTATGAATTCTCCTACTTTTCAGCAGACAGGATGCTGGACCCTACTTGGACATTAGTATAGCTCCAACCCAATCTTAGTCCAAGATGTTGGCAGAGCCCTGGGAAGAATAAGACTTTGGCTTCTGAGGCTGGTGACGGGGGCAGGAAGTCCCTCAACTGGATCACAGGGAAGACAGAGGGGCCCTTTTTTTAGCCCCCAAGGTTAAGAGCTCCTGTTCTGACCCAGGCACCCCAGGATCAAATCCTGACTCAGCCCCTTATCAGCTGTGCTAGTTGCAGGAAAACGCGTAACCACTTGGATTTCAATTCCCTCTTCCGCAACAGTCTCTGGGTAATAGAGAGGACAAAGAAGATGTTGCTTGTCAAGTGCCTTAACACAACGCCAGAAAAGAGGCGGAGTTTGAGATCGGCCCTGGGGTGGGGGTAGAGGACAGATGTGGGGGTACCTCCTCCCTAACCTCCTTCTGAGCTGAGCATGCACCCATCCATTCTCATCTCCAGGTCTCCTCACTCTCACCTGGATCACATCCTCAGCCCCCATCTGTCCTCCCCGATCCCCCCACCCCCACCCCCTGCATGTCCTCCCAGCTGCTCTCGGCCTCAGAGCCCAAACCTCAGTGCCTCAGTCTGGCGTTCAAGACCTCTGTGCTGTTCCAGCCAGCCTGGTCTTTCCATCGCCTCCCTCCCAGGCCCTTCTTCCAACCTGAGGCCTTACCAGACTGTTTGCCCTTCGTTGGAAAGTCCTTTGTCACCTGCTCTACCAGCTGGAATCGGCCCTTTCTGAAAGGCCTAGTGCAGACTCTGCCCCTTTCCCAGTGGTTTCTCTGACCACCTCAGCCCCTCCAAGTTCAGCTGTCCACCTGGGATCGTCCTCTCGTTGATAGCCTGTGGGGAGCATCACCCCCAAGGACCCCGCCTAATTCCCTAAGAAGGGAGGAGCCACGCGTCAGAGGAGGAATGGTGTCTTCCTTCTCAACAATCTCCCACGTGGTGCCTCATCCAGCTAGTGCTGTAAGAATGCTTCTGGAATGACTGGGGGATTGTTTGCAAGTCTTCGTCAGCCTCTGGAGAGGTGGCTATGGAGAAATTAGGATGGCTGAGAGGAAGGTGAGGTGGCAGGTACAGGGAGCATTGGAGAGGGTTGGCAGCAGAACAGGGAAGGGTCCGATGCCCTGGTCTGACCCAGCCTGGAAGGGGTCTGTGTTGGGGACTAGGACAGTACTTGGAAAAAGGAGTACCGGTCTGAAGGGGAAGGTTTAAGTGAGGTCCCCTGTTGTCTCCAGACAGCTGTCCTTCGGGGCTGAAGCAATTGGCAGTAGGTATGATGAAGGGGAAGGCAGTGGCTTCAGTGAGAGAAGTTGTCCAGAAGATTTTCCAGCTGGGGTCTCTGCAAGTCAAAGCCCCATCATCCAGAGCAGGGGGTGGAGGACAGCAATGTGATGCGGCCCACAGCCCAAGTTCTTGGTCTCCTGGCCTTTCCACTGCTGCCCTGAGACTGGCCTTGTTGTCATGGCTTCCTTCACTGTGAACAAGTGACCACTGGGGCTCTCGGAGGGGGCTAGGGCAAGCAGAGCCCCTGACCCCCAGCGGCTTGCTAGATGACTTCCTGCTTGGTGATGGTCGGCTGGGGGATGGCGGAGGGGGGCTTGACGATTGTGGCAATGGCTCCTGGCAGGAGCTTGTAGGGCTCAGACCCTGAGCCACCTGGCGGCGAGGGCTGTGGAGTCTCAGGGGTGGCTGGAGGGACAGAGAGACAGACAGAGACCACTGAGAATTCCAGCACTTTGGGGAGTAAGTTTCTTTCCCCACCTCTGACTTAGTTTCCTTTTCTGTAAAATGAGAGAATTAAACTAGACAAGGTCTAAGGTCTCCTACGGCTCAAACCTTCTGAGTCCCAGATCAGGAAATCTAAGTTTGGTGAGGTCTAGAAGGCTGTGGCTGGGCCAGGTGTGGTCAGAGACTTCTGCCCAGGTCCTACCAACCCCTACCTCCCCCACCATGTAACATGGAGATCTGGACTGCTTCTCCCAAACCAGGGCCCAATTCTGACTCTCTTCAAGGACAATGGGACATGTGACAACAATATCCTTTCTTGGAGAGAAGGAGCAGCAGCTGATGAGACTCAAGGATCTGGCCAACTGGCTCCAAAAATATCATTCCTTTGATATTTAGGTAGATGAATAATAGAAACTAATTGGCCTCACAGCATCACGTATTTGAAAGTTAACTTTGACCATGACCCACTTGGCCAACTTTATTCGATGGACAACTTCTCCAAAGAAAAATCTTAATGAAACACAATCTCTTTTTAGTGGATCACCTTATCTCAATGATAATCCTACTTTTTAGAGAACTTTGCCCAATGCCAAACTCACTCTTGTGAGATTTCACCTCAGAGGACTATCTTGACCAGTGGCCATCCTCACCCAGTGAGTAGTCTCACCCAATTGTCTAACGGATAGTCTTACCTAATCTGGCAGTCTTACTTCAAAGAACAATTTTACCTGATAGGCAACATCACCAATTGAAATTCTTATCCCAATGGACATCTTCACCCAATGGATCCCTTATCCCAAGGACAGCTTCATTCAGTAGAGGCTGTTAATTACCTCACTGAATAAATGGCCTCACTGAACAAATAGCCTTATCAAATGGACAATCTCACTCCTCTTCCTTATCCTCCCTGGAGTACAGAGGCCTGTTATATCCCAGGTCCCATCTTCTAGATCCATCCTTATCCTGGCTCCTCTCTTGGGCCCCAATCTCATCCTTTGCTGAGTAGAGTTCAAATTGCCCACCTGCCTGCCCCCTGGGTCGGGGCCACTCACACATCTGTCCATTGCTGAGGTGAGAGGGCATCGTGTTGGCAACAATGACATTTGTGCCCATGTGTTCCTGCATCAGATGAGGATGCAGGGGATGATGGGCATGAGGTGCATCACTGGAGGACCCTGTAGATAGAGAAGGAGTCAATCAGGATGGAGAGTCTAAGATAAAGACCACGGGCCTGGGGGCACATCTTCCTCAGGTGTAGCCAATCAACCTGTGCATCCAATATTGACAGTGCTTGTTGGCTACCTATTTCTGGGTTGGTAAACTGGGGCTTACCATTCCTATCCATAGGTTTTATGAGGGTATTGAGACAAACCAAAAGAACAAAAGTTTAAAGAAAGAAGGAGTATGTAAAAGCTGTGAGATCTAAATATAAAAATGAGTAATGTATCAATTAAATATTAACATAATGGATTTAATCAATGGCTCTCAAAGCTCCTTGGCATGTATGTCCTTCAAGCATTTGGTGCCAACTCACCTTTAGCCTCGTCCCCCTCCCCACACCTCTGCTTCAGTCAAACTAACCTATTCATAGCCCCTCAGTGTTCCCTGTCCTTGCCTATTTCTCTGCTTTTGCTCATATGTTCCTTCCACAAGAGATGCTTTCTCCACACCCCCATGTCCACCAGTCCAAATTCCAGCTCAGAGAGTTCCACCTCTGGGAAATCTTTCCTGATTCTCCAGGAGGAAATAAACCTCTTCTTCCTTGGAATTCCTATTGTAATTTATCCCTAACCCATCTTTTGGGAACATCTACTTTTCTGTCCATGAATATTAAAATTACAGATGTACTTTTCTTCCTTTTGAGGGCCTAGCAAAGTGTCTAGAACTCAGTAACTACTTCAAAAAAGCATCAGAATAATAACACCATATAAAGTATAGTTTGGTAATAGCCATGGTCACTGGTGTGCCATGATGGGATTTTAAGGCTTCCAAGAGGCCTCTAAAGTTTCAATGACAGCTATCAATTATTGAGCATCTAATATGTGCTGGGTACTGTTTTACAACACTTTTCCCATTTGAAATAATTGAATTCTCTTAACAGTCCTATAAGGTGGGTATTGTTATCATTATTGTCCCATTCTACAGATGAGATTACAGGGCCCAGAGAGATTAATTATTTTACCCAAGTTTACTGGTAACAGAGCACAAGCTCCATACTTTTTTTTCTTTTTAAAGAGCTTACTTTAAAGTAATCTGCACACCCACTGTGGGGCTTGAACTCACAACCCTGAGATCAAGAGTCACACGCTCTTCCGACTGAGCCAGCCAGGCACTCATGTCCTGATCTTGATCTCAATGACATTTGATTCATAATTCAGAGTCAAAGTAAAAGTGAAGTGAGTTAGTAGTTCTCAACTGGGGGAGATGTGGGGCTGTCAGGGGACATTTGACAGTATCCGAAGGCAATTTCGGCTGTCACTCCTATGGGAGTGGTAGTGGCATCACATGGGTAAAGGCCAGGGATGGGGCTAAACAGTGTACACAAAAGCCCCCACAATAAAAGGATTATCCAGTCCCAAATATCTGCTGAGAGGGGCCTTGGCCATACCATCACCAGTGACCACATCACCTCCAAAATCCTGAGTTCAAGTATGTTCACTGAGATCCTGACTCATATCCTTCCAGCCTACTTCATCTAGTACTATCACTGTAAAAATTCTTCCACCCTACTGCCGCTTCAATTCACTGACCCCCATTTCTGAATGTCTATCACCATGGTCCCTAATTGCTAGAGCACCACAGAGCTGCCTTCTCTCCTGAGCTTCGAGCTTGTGCTCAAGCAACAGACTCACACATGAAAGATATCCAGGGGGATATCTACAGTCATCTCGAGCTTTGCCAAAGTCTAAATGGTCCTTGGTTCATCTCCACGGCCACCACCATCTCAGCCTCAACCTGTTTTCCCTCTGTCTTCCTCAGTTCAGTAAGTTACTCTGTGATCATGCCTGTCACTCAAAGCAAAAAAGTGGGTTTCATCCCTGACTCTTCCCTTACCCGCTCCCCATATCAGATCTATCACCAAATCCTGCGTGTTCTTCCTCTGCACAGATGATCCAGTTTATCTAGGCATGCCTCCACTGTCCTATCCCGCCTGGTGCCAATAACATTCTCAGGGGTCTCCTGCCTCTCCTGTGGTCCTCTGAAATTTACTTTCTAGCTAACAATCAGAGTAGTTTGTTGAAAACAGGAGTCTGATTTTCAGTCTTCTTATGAAGGTTGCAATGAAAATGAAATCCAGATTTCTGACCGTGGCCTACAAGGCTTTCCGCTCATGATTTTAGTGCCTGCCCAGATCCACCTTCATCTCAAGCCAGCCCCATCTCACGACCTTATCCTTTTTTCTTGAATACACAAACCTCTCCTGCCTCAGGGCTTTTGCGTGAGTTACTTCTGACTGTGCCTGGACCATTTTTCTCTTGGTTTTTAAATGTTCTATTCTCTTTCACCCAGCACAAAAGCCACCACTTCAGGGAGGCCTGTCTCTGTTGGCCAAACTATTAAAATAGGCCCCTTTTTACTAAAATAGTGTAAAATAGAGTTACATTCTATCCTATTACCTGCTTATTTCAAAACTGTAGTTATTCCCTTTATTGTATACTTAGTTACTGCTGGTTCCCATAAGCCCTATGCACATGCGCACGCACACACACATACACATGCACACACACACACATGCACACACACTCACATGAAACCTCCAGGAAGGCGGAGTTCTTATTCTCTGCTCAATCTGCAGCACTTAGAGCCGTGACTGGCACACATGAGGATCTCAGTGCCTGAATAAATGGACCATCGTCCCCATTCTTGATGAAGAAACTGAGGTTCAGATAGGTTAAGGGATCTGGCCAAAGCCACAGAGGAAGGAGGTGACAGAGGCTGAGAGGTGAGCCTAGGTGTGAGGCTTCTCTCTTGCCGGGGAGCCCCGCCCACCTCTCAGCCCCTCCTGGGCCTGGCACGGACCTCCCAGCAACATCTCCTGCAGCAGGTTGTCGATCTTGGCCATGCCGAAGAGCTTGATGAACTGGATTTGCTCGATCATCTGCCAGGTGATGCTTTGCAGGGTGGGCAGCAGGAGCAGCAGCTCACCGAAGCGGCCTCGGGAGTCGTACTGGCGGTCGTTGATGTAGTCCTCCAGGCTCACCTGCACCTGCGAGCGCAGCCGCTTGATCTTGCCCGGGTCGCTCAGCCCCTTGGCATCTGCAACGGGAGGGCACGGGCAGCCTCCTCATTACCCACAGGGAAGATGAGGCAGGGAGCAGGGAAAGGATTTGGCCCAGGTCATACATCCAGTTGTTGGCAGATCTGTGATGGGGATTTGGGGCTCCTGATCACAATTGAGATCCCACTGACCAGACCTCAGCACACCTGCTTCTGCTGGTTTAGAAGAGTCTCCCCATTTCCCTCCTCCCTTGCCTGTGTCATCTTGGGGTCTCAGCAGGTTTCACCTCCTCCAGGAAGCCTTCTCTGTTCCATCCTCTCATGCCTGCTTTATGAGTGTCCATCATGTCCTAGATTTCTGCAGCTCTTCTGTCACTACTGGCCACACAGGATGTAACTGTCTCTTCCACTAGACTGTGAGCTCTGGATGGACAGGCATGTCTTATTGTCATTTTAAACCCACCACCTACCACCATGCATGATCAATATTTGTTGAGTAGCTAACTACATGCTGGGATGGTTAGATGGATAGAAAGAGGAATCAATGGGGAAAAATCAATACATAATCAATACATAGATCCTTAACCTAGAAGGGGATTCAAGTGATTGTCCAATAGTTCAACTCAGTCTTCATCGAGGTAATGCATTTACTTCCTCTTTTATGGACAAAGTAAGTGGTAGAAGAAGAATTTCACCCACACTTCCAGTCCAGGGCTCCCTGCACTGAGCCACATTTGTGCATGCCTTCATTCTGTCAACAAACATGTATGGAGCATCATCTACATGCCAGGCCCTATACTGGGTCACCTGCCGTTCCAAGCCAGGTTGCTGACCCTGACTCAGCATCAATAATTCTCCCCATCTTACTGAACAATTAGTATCTGTCCAGCTCCATGCTGAGCACTACAGGGGATACAGCATGGGTCAGGCTCTCAAGGAAACTGGAAACAGAAATCTTATTCTTCAAGAAATGGAGAACAGTGTGTGGTAGGTAAGAATATAGGCTTGGGAGCTAGATAGTCTGAAGTTCAAATCCAAGCTCTGCCATTTCCTGGTTGTGTGACCTTGGGCAAATTAATCAATTTCCCTGTGCCTGCTTTCCTATCTGCGAAATGGAGATAGTAACGATTCCTACCTCATAGGTACCATGCTGTAAGTGACATAATCCACATAATGCATTTAGAATGGTGCCTTAGTGAGTGTTCCATAAACTATGGTCATCTCCCTCTTCATTACTATAATTACCGGAGGTCCTCTCCACATAAATGGAGACTAGTACTAAGGGAGGGCAGCGCCTGGCACATGTAGGTCCCCTCTAATATGTCAGGAGGAAAGGAAGCAACCAACCAACCAACCAAGTAGGTCCCCTCTGATATGTCAGGAGGAAAGGAAGTAACCAAGCAAGGCTTTGGAGTCCAGCCATCTTGATATTGTGAAATGAAATCAGGCTTTGCACAAAGACATAGCTAAAAAGGCATTCTGTAAAAATGCGGGTGGAGAGTCAGTAGATGGAATGGAGAGAGGAGAGGCAACAACATAGACAATCAGTAGAAATCAGTGCAAATACAGGAAGAAGATGGGAGAGAAAAGATGGGAATCGTGACAGAGAAAAGGGAAATCCTCAACCAAGGCAGGAGGAAAAATATGATTGAGAATAGCTAAATCCAGAAAGAGAAGACTTAGCATTTTATGTAGAGCCCGAAGAAACACTTAGAAGACTCAGAAATGGCTCCCCCATGGGGGAGTAGGCTTTAGCAGGGAAAGTGGGGTGGGGGGACAGTTTGCATTTTAAGTATGTGCAGATCTTATTTTGATAAAAATGTTTTGGGAGTAAGAAGAAAAGATGAAAGGAAAGAAAAGAAAGAAGATAGGAGGTAAGGAGAGAATAGGAAGGAGGAGGGGACAAAAGGTAAAGGGGGGAAAGAACAGAACAAAGCCTTTGGAGTCTGTGTGCCTTGTTGAGTCACATCATCCCTCTGAACCTAGGTCTTCCTCATCTGTTAAGTAGCTCACACAAACGGCCTCTCCCAGTTGATCCTGGGAATGCTGGGTACTTAACCCAGTAGGAGAAGTTTGACAGAGGGTCTGGAGCATCAGGGGTGGGTGAGGGGTGTGGACTGTACCTGGGTCAAAGAAGATGATGGCTTTGAGGCAGGCGTACTCATTGTCATCGATCTGTAGCTCCTGGAAGGGCAGCACCAACTCGTCGAGGATGCGCATGGACACCCGGCTCATTTCGGCCAGCTCTGGGCAGTGGCGAGGGACGATGTAGTCATTGCCTGGGTGGGTTGGGAAGGAAAGGGGATGACAATGCCATCTTGGATGTACTCTTCTCCCCAGCTTTGGACAGGCCCTGCCCTTTGCAGTTGCAATGCCACTGGTGCCCATGGGAGAGGGCCCCATGGGGATTGTCATGCCCATTTTACAGATGAGGAAATGGAGCCCAGACTAAAGGAATGAGTTGCTTGAAGTCATTGGACTGGGCCTGGAGTCTGGTTTTCTAGGAACCTTTCACACTCCGTTCTCTAATACAACCTGTAAGACTAGTGACATTCAAGGGCCACTTGGGAGGCACCAGTGCATCAAGGTTAAAGGCTCAGATTCTAGAACTAGACTGCCTGGGGTTGAAATCCAGTTCTAAAAAAAAGAAAGAAAGAAAGAAAAGAAATCCAGTTCTACCATAACTAACCATATATATTTGGATAAATTACTTTCTGTGCCTTAATCTTTTCATCTGTAAAATGGGGATAAATAATAGAGCTTACCTCATAGGGTTGTTATATTAAAAGAGTAATGTTTGCAAAGTACTCAGACTAGTATCTGGCCCGTAGTGTGATCTCTATAAGCATTTATTTTTTTTAAAGATTTTTACTTATTTATTCATGAGAGGAGAGAGAGAGAGCGAGACAGGCAGAGGGAGAAGCAGGCTCCATTCCAAGCAGGGAGCCTGAGAGCCTGATGTGGGACTCAATCCCAGGTCTCCAAGACCACACCCTGGGCTGAAGGCGGCGCAAACCGCTGAGCAACCCGGGCTGCCCATCTATAAGCATTTAAAATAATACATAAACATGCCATGGAAGCATAAATGACATAGGCCAGGGGGGTTGTGCCTCTCCTAGTGGCCTCTTGCCCCTGCTCCAGAAAGCAGACTAGAGTGCACGGACAATTCCATGGATAACCCCAACTGTGCTCTAACTGTAATGCTAGAGAACTTCCATTCCTTGCATCCACATTTCCTTGCATCTGAGGGGAGGATCCAGTTGGGAGCACTGAGAATGGCTATTCTTGATCTCTCTCCCTCTTCCCGGCATGCCACCTTGGAAATCTCCTGTGCCTGGGTGCATCTCCCCCAGGGCATGCCCTCCTCGGAGCCCTGGCTGGGGCAGGCAGCCTCCTTACCTAGAAGCAGAACATCCTTGAACACCATGGATCGCTTGGTGGCTCCAAGTAGCAGGTGCTCACCGGCATGGGCTCTGAGCAGGGCCACCTGGAATAGAGAAGGGATGGTGTCCGGCAGCTGCATCCCTGCAAAGGTGTCTGCACCCCCTGGGAAGTTGCTCCTAGCCAACCCTGGACAAGTCGGCTTAATGCCTCCCTTGCCTTTACCTGCCTGATCAATAAAATGGGCATCAGAAAACTGCTGCCTTCCTCCCATAACCAATAAAACCTGGAAAAGATTCAGCAGGAACCTGGAAGGGCAAAGAACATGTACTCAGAGCTCACTTTATCTGTGAACTGCTACATCCTTGGGCAAGTTGCTTCTTCCCTCTGGGCCTCATTTCTGCACCTAATGAAACTTAACATTCTCAGTGTATTTTTTTCAGCAGAGGTTCAACGCCTTTCATCAGACTCTCAAAAGGGTCTATAAGCCAGAAAGTTCTAAATCTGTGGCCTTGGGCAGCCCTGGTGGCCAATTGGTTTAGCGCCACCTTCAGCCTGGAGCAAGATCCTGGAGACCCGGGATCAAGTCCCACATCAGGCTCCCGACAGGGAGCCTGCTTCTCCCTCTGCCTGTGTCTCTACCTCTCTCTGTGTGTCTTTCATGAATAAATAAATAAAATCTTAAAAATAAATAAATAAATATAACTGTGGCCTTGAATTCCTACCCATGGGCCACCAGCTACAGAAGATTATGAAGAGTACTTTATAAAATGCAGATTCTTAGGCCCTGCTCCGAGAGATTCTGAGTCTGTGTGTACAGAGGCGGGCCCAAGGATCTGCATTTTACAAGCTCCCCAGTTGATTCTGATGTGCAGTTGGGTCTGGGAAATCATTGCTCTGGAAGGTCTCCAGGGCACCTGCTCACTTGACATTTTAAGATTCTAGGGTTTGGAGAGCTAATTCCAAGAATTTGGACATGGATGTTGGTTTCCAAGGCCAAGGTGTGAGCGCTGGTCCTTGGCAAGGGATGAGCCTGACGTATCCCTTCCCTGCAGAGAAGACAAAGTGGCTTTGGCAGCCTGAAGTCCGAGGCAGGGGCCCAGCCAGGATGACACTGTCTGTCCTTTCTGAACCATCATCTTTGGTGCTTGCATCAGGCCAAAGGAAGGCAAACATAGCAGCTGGTGAAAAGTAGTAGCAGACTGGTAGCCTCAAGGATCCTGTCTGCAACATCGGGTGAGAGAATTTTGGAGATCTTTTGGCAGGCTAACCTAGGAAGTAGAAGTGCTTTTGTTCATTCTATTCATCTGATTGTTCATTCTTTTGGTCGTCAAATGTTAAGCGGCTACTAGGTGACAGACACTTCTTAGGAAGGAAGCATGAGAAGGAGGGATGGAGAGAGGGAAAGAGGGGGATGAGAGTCATGGAATAAAGAGCAACGGGACAAGAGGGGCTACATTAGATGTCTCTCTAAGGAGGAGACATTGTCGAGGGCACGAAAGGTAGTTGGCACATAGTAAACATTCAATAAATATTTATTTGAATGAAGAAAGGAAGGAATGGGTGAATAGATAAATGAATGAAAAAAAAGATAAATGAATGAATGGACAAACTCATTAACTCCCTCTCCAGATCCAGCCCCTCCTGGGCAGTCACCAGCCCTTCATCTATTCTCCCCAGGTTATACCTTGTGAGGATGACAAGAAAGAGGAGAATGGCAAAGAGCCTTGCAGATGAGAGACCACTTTCCATGACCAGGACAAGCGAGGCCAAGGACACTTAATGCTGAGCACTTCCCACTCACCAGGCACTGTGGGAGGGCTTTCATCTCAAACCCAGGGGCAGAAGCCTGGGAACCAAATCCCCACCTGTGGCTGTCTTGCTCTGCCACCTGGGGTGGATCCCTTTCCCTCTCTAGACCTCAGCCCTTTTATTCGATGCTACTCAGCCTCCTAGGTTTCCATGGATGGAGGTGAGGCCCAAAACAAATCAAGAATCGAACAAACCTGGAAGATGGTTTCTGGGGCAACTATCTTGGGCAAGATGGGCTCCTTATACACCATGAATGGGGAGCTGGGAACCCTCCTGACATGGCGGCTATTCCAGGGGTGGACAGGCGGGGTGGGGGTGTTAATGATTGTCCTGTGTTGCTGGCCACCCATCACTGCTCTCTAAGAATGCTCTGAGCCCCAGCCAGGGAGGTTTGGGTGGGAAATTGAGGTTAACAATTGCTCAGCTTGGGGGTATCTTATTGCCCTGCTGAGCCCCTGGGAAGGAACAGAAGGGATTAAATATTAATACAGACTCTCCAGCAGAGGAGACCAGGGCCAGGACACCAGGAGCAAGGGGAAAGGCAAGGGCAGCTTGGCTGACATCCCCGGCCTGTTATCCCTCCCAAAGCAGGGAAGGATCCATAGGACAAAGCCTCTGATCCAGGGACCAGCCAAACCAGTGAGAGGGACCAACCAAACCAGCATTTCCACAGCATGTACCACCATAGGCTGCCAACAGGTGTTCCAAGAGAGTCTGGGGGTTACCGGAGTTTGAGAAGCCCTGGGTCCCACAAAGTTCAGCAGCTTCCTGGCCTGAAGGACTTCTCAGAAACCTGAATTGTCTAATATACATCACCAGGGTGTTGTGTACATGTGCAAAGGCACTGATGGGTCTGGGGTGCTGTCCATCAGCGCCCCCGAGCTTTCATCTGAGCTGAGAGGGTGACCCAGTCCAGCAACTCTTCACCAGGCAGGAGAGGCCTACGAGGTGCCTGGTCAGGAGTGATCATTTGCAGTATCTTGGAAACTCATCTGTCCTCAGACGTGCACCTCCATTGCCCCAGTCTCTTTCCCTATCCCCAGGACATTTTTTTATTCCAAAGAAGATACTTTTGGAAATAAAACACTGAATCAAACCATCTTGGTGGGATACAAGAGTGAAAATGACATTTAGGGAGGCCAGCTGTGGCCTGGGTCACAATGTCAGTGCTCTATTAGATGATTAATGCATTTCAAATGGTGATGCCCTTCATTTTTTCTGAAACAGATATTTTAATTCCCACTTTACAGAGAAGAAAACTGAGGCTCGGAGAGAGGAAGCAATTTCAGTCTCAGAACCAAGGCTCAAGCTCAAATCTAATGATCCCTGGCTCGGGGGTCCCTGTCAACATGCCCCAAGGAGAGCTGTGTGGTGCAGGAGTGCAGTGGCTGGGTGCCTGGACTTTGGAGCTTGCCGACCAAAGTACACTTGCATGCACAGTGTTCTAATCCCAGCTGTGCTGGATACTAGCTGTGTGACCTTGAGCAAGTTACTTAACCTCTCTGTGCCCCAATTGCATCACCTGTAAGATGGGAATGACAATAGCACCTAACTCATAAGGCTGCTGGCTGGATTAAATGAGTTAATATTTGAATAGTGATTTAAAAATCTCTGGGCACACATGAGCTCCATGTGTGTTCTGTTAAATAAAATCAAATCAATCCAAGGCTGTACCCTAAGTGGGCCTCAGGACCCACCTGCCCAGTGCTCCCCCTGCCTGCAGACCATGTCTTCTCTCACCTGGTCATCCAGAGGGAGCTCACAGAAAGCAGGAATGTACTTGGCCCACTCAACGAGCACCAGCAGCTGCTCCTTCATGGACTCACACACGTCTGCGATGCTGGCGATCTTCTTCGCCCGAATATCTCCGTTGATCCCGGAGACGGGAGAGGTGATCTGGGGGGAGTGAAGGATAATGCTTGGGGATGGCCAGGCACTCCCTACAGTCTCTGTCCCCTGCACAGCGCCCCCCCCCCCAATAGTTTCCCTGTCTGGAAAAGGGGAGAGGGACTGTGGATGCCTCCCACTTCAGGAGGAAGCTCAGGGGCCAATGAAGAGAAGAAATGATGCCAAAGAAGGCAGATATGAGGAAAGAAGGCTCCCCCTGGGCCTCCACCTGCTTTCTGCACCCACCTCCTCCTCTCCTAGCTCCTTAGAACCCCAAGAACCCCTCAGCCTTATAGGAGAAGCAGGGGATAAATCATCATTCTTATCTGACAGGTGAAGAAACCACAACCCAGAGAGGTGCTGTGACTCGCCCAAGATCACATAGCAAGGGATAGCCTGAGCCGCTCTTTGTGGGACAGTCTCCACTTTATGGGGACAATCTGTCTGCTTGTCCACTAATCTGTTCTCTCGGGGCTAAACTGATCTCAGGCCCTCAATGGAAGCAAGCTGTGCTGGGCCTGCAGATGCATGCAAAAGGATGAACTAGAAAGTGCCACAGAGTGCTAGACCTGGGTTCGAGATTTGTCTTTGTACTAAACTGGCTCAGTTTCCCTTCTGTGATATCCCAGGGCCCTTCCAGCTGTTGCTCCAGGGCCTGGCTAGGGAGGACAGGGGTGGAGGTGAGACCCCTCTCTGGGTAGAGGGTCATCCCGATACCTGCTGGGACAGGACCTCGGCCTGCAGCAATGCATTGATGGAGGGCAGGCTGCTGTCCTCATAGCTTGACCGGCGAGTGCTGATCCGGTCCCGCTCATTTTGCACAGCTGCGAGGAGGCAGAGAGAGGTGAGGAGGGAGGACAGGGATGGAGTGGAAGGGAGGGGAGACTGCTCCCTTCCTGACTGCTGAGGAGTGGATGAGGTGTGAGGGGAGAGAGTCTGACCCACAAGGAATACTGCAGGGCTGATCTGGAGTAAAGGAAACACATTTGGAGGTGGGAGTGTGGGAGGGTACAGTTCAGGGGGGCAGAGCCTGGACGTAGGACTAAGGGGAGATGGATTACAACCCAGCGCATGGAGGAAACTTCTAAGCACCAGAACTGCCCCCAACACAGTGGGGTGCAGCAGGAGTGATCCACCTGGCCCTGGAGGGACACAACACAGTGATGCCTTGGCAGAGGGTTCAAGATGGGTCTTAAGTATTGAGTAAGAGATCTGTCTAGATGACAGATTCTTAAGTTCTGTTTTGGAAAAGGGTCCCTTTTGTTCCAGATGAAAGTGTGTAAAACAAGCAAAATGAACTGCTCTGGGTGACACAGATCTGGCCCGGGTGTTCCTGAACAGGAGACAGAAGGCCCGGAGAAGGGCATCTGGAGGTCCCACCTGCCCTGACACTCATCCATCAGCAGGAGCTGCATCTGCTCCAGGCCAACCCTCTCAGAGACAGCAAGAAAAAGCCCCGGCTCCCTCCTGCCCTGCTGCAGGCTCTCCCCCAGGAGCTCAGAGCCGCAGGCCTCCACCTACTAGGGCCCCACTCCTGCTTGTGCATCCCCGTCCACATCAGTCCTGGCCTAAGATATAAGATGGACCTTCTGCTGCCCTGGCCCTGTCTCCTGGAGTCCAAGAGGCCTCACTGTGGGACGAGGCTTTGCTGAGGCTGGTAGGAGGGAGGGCGAGGCAGCACGAGCCCGGGGTACCTGTCTGGAACTGGCCACTCACTCTCTGTGTGCTGGTACGAATCACACCCTCTCTCAGGGCCTGTTTCCCGCCTACAAGCATGCCCCTCTCTCTCTCAGGGGCCACCCCTGCTCATGTCCACCTGTTGTCTGGAATCCCCCCCCAACTCCGGGCTGGGCCCGCTGCCTCTTCGCAGGAGCCGCCAGGTTCTTTGCTTCTGGCCTCGCCCTGACCATCTGGGCAGCTCTCCGAAGACAACAGGACCTGCTAAAACGGATTGAAGTCACATCCCCCCACTGCTCAAGACCAGGGAGGCCCCATCTCGTGCTGAGTGACATCACAACCCCTCACCATGGGCCTTCCTGTCTCATCCCACTCTGTCCCCCAAACTACCACTGCTCCACTGCTGGGAGGTCTGCTCCCCCCACGGCTTAGCTGCTTCTCACTCGGCCTGGCTCCACGCAGACGGCACCTGCTCAGTCAGGCCCTCTGAC
Source organism: Vulpes lagopus (assembly GCF_018345385.1). NCBI lineage: Eukaryota > Metazoa > Chordata > Mammalia > Carnivora > Canidae > Vulpes > Vulpes lagopus. The sequence continues at coordinate 15,909,495 of NC_054841.1, forward strand.
CACCCTGCCTGATGCAGCATTCCCTCCCTTGTGCTCTGCCCCCGATTTATCCTGCTTTCCTTTTCTTCTGGGCCCTTATCATGGAATCTCTTGTTCATTCCTTTCCTCTCTGTCTCCTGATGGGAAGGAATGCTCCGGAAACCTAGAACTCCGTTTCTGCTCACTGCTGTAGCCCCAGCGACTAGAAGGGAGCTGGGCACACAGTAGGTGCTCAAGAAATGTCTGCTGTGCACATGAAAGAAGCTCTGATTCCCAGGTGGGCCTGAGGCCCTGTTTCTCGATGGCACATCCACAGGGCAGCCACTCAGCTTTCTCATGATTTCACACCTTGCTGAAATCAGAGAATGAAAGCCAGACAGTCTAAACCGAGCCCCGGCGTGAGTGGGTCCCGAGGTCAGGGATCTCTCCTGAGACCCACCAGCCGGGACAGGGCCAGCCCCCGACCGCTCCCCGGTGCACGTGGCAGCCCTGCCCGCCGACACCCCTCCCTGGTTGCCAGGGCCCGCACCCACCAGGGCGCCGAGGGGAGGCGGGCCCAATAAAAGGGCTGCTGTCAGCAGCTGCGGATTGGGCTTCCCCAAGGTTAGCCGGTGTTATCAGTGCCCAGCGCGAGCTCAGTCACGGAATGATGTTTTCCAAATGTTTGCTCAGTATTAGCAGGGTCGGGGACCTAATGTAACTTCTATTGAATATTAACCGACCTGGCCAGAGGCAGAGAGGAGGACAAGCCTGTCTTCCCAGAGAACCCCTGGACGGGGCCCATGGCGGGGTGGGCCAGGGTTCTGAGGAAGGGCCCATCAGACTGTCCCTGGCCCACCGCCAGCCTGTACCTGCTGCACCCTTGGGCTCTGCTTCCTGGGTAGGCTTCTGTCCAGGGGCTGGGCATTTGTCCTGGGTCTGCCAGCCAAGCCCCAGGTAAATGTCATCTCAGGTTAGAGGAGAGAACTCAAGACCCGCAGTTGGGCCCACTGACCCCCAGAGTCTTTCCTTCCAGGGAACCCACTCCGGGCCACTGTGGAGTCCCCTGGCTGAGACTCACAGGCCTGTGGGACCTGGAGCCCTTTCCCGTGGTCAGGAGGAAGTTTCAGGAATCTAGACCAGGAAAAGATGACTCCAGGCCGAGCCCTCCCAGTTTCAACTGGTGTGTGCCCAGCTCGGGGGAGCCTGAGTCCTAGTCCTGACTCCACCCAATCATGTCGCCTGTCTGGCTTCAATTTCCCCATCTGTAAAGTAGGGAGGGGGTCGATTTGGTGACCTTGCCTCCACCCGGCCAGCCCATAAATCCTGCTGGCAGCACAGGCCTTCCTGTCGTTGGGGACCACTTCTTGGTTTCAATTCCTGAATCCTAAGGCTGTCAAAGAAGAGAAATGGAAACTTGTCTCAACTCCCCCGATCATAGAGGCTTCCACCGAGAAATCTCTCTTGGCTTTGGGGACTTGCCACCAGGCTGATGAGGGGTGTTGAGACTACAAGACTTCCGCAGAACTGGTAATATTCTTTCTTCCCAGAGCTTGGCCCCCATGACAACCGAACACTCTGCCGCCCTGACCTATTCTGGAAGCAACCAAGTGACTGCTGGTGCCATGATCTTCAGGTTGCCTGAGGCATGCAAATTACTAACACTTACTAGCTCACACTCACTCACCATCAGCCAATGCTCCTATCCTCCTGGCATAAAGCCTCCTTCCCTGAGCCAAGAAACGCGGGCTATTTTCAAGGCTACACTAAGGCAGACTGGCCTGGGGCTCTCTGTCCCCTTGCAGGGGCCAGGATATGGGTCTGCTGCCTCCTTGGCAGCTCGGGGGCAGGACCAGGGAACAGACACACATGTCCCCGTGGGGTCAGGTAAATCTGTGAGTGCATAGCTGGACTCAGAGCTGGAAGGCACCATTGTCTCCTCCTCATTTTATAGACAGGAACACTGGAGCCCAGAAGAAATGTCTTCCAAGTGACTGACCCTCGTGTCAATGACTCTGGATGTTAAGCAAGAGACGTATATAAAGACTGACCACATGCGGGCACCAGGCCACGAACAGCCTAGGAAGGCGGCCAATCCTTTTCCTGCCTGTCTGTCACAAGGCCTGAAATTTTACCACGGAAGATTCAGCTCTCGAATCCAAAACTGTAGCCTGTTGGGGAATAAAACCACTGGCTGGGAGACCCACAGAGTGTGAGGCCCCTGGTTCTCAGTCTCTTCCTTGCCTCCAGTGGCTCAGACATGTGTCACAGTCCCATTTCTCACCTTCCTCATTCTGCAAAGTGGTACCCAGTTTGGAGGAGAGAGACTCGACCCCACTGAAAACTGGGGAGGAGGGGACTTTGTGCTTTGAAAAAGCCCCTTCTTCATCTGAGGCTTCTCACCGCCCCCGCCCTCCCCCCCCCCCCCCCCCCATGATCTGGGCGCTACCATTGTGAGGTTGGCAGCAGGAGGGGGCCTTGGAGCCCACCCAGCACTTCATTGAAGTCAAGTCCAAGTCCCCTACAGGACTTGGGAGCTCAAAGCAAGGCCCTGCAGGCATGACCCACAGACACATTCCTAGGGATGGGCTGGGCAAAATGGGGTGGGGTGTGTGGGGGTGGTGTTTGAACAGGACTAGACCAAGGGCTGGGCTGGTGTGCCACAGCTGTGGGTGAGGAGTGAAGGTCTGGGGCCAGAGCGGGGAAGGTGAGCAGAGGGGAGCAGGAGATGGAGTAGTTGGAGGATTCCTGCTTCTTGAGCTCAGGCTGCAAACATTTTAAATCTCCTGAGGTCTGGAGGTCATAAAGGAGGCAGTGCTGAGGTAGTGCCAGATGGTTGTGAACTCTAGTCCGAGGCACTGGGTGCAGACCTCAGGCTTGACCAGCTGTGGGGCCTCAGGCAAGCTGCTGAACTACTCTGGACCTCAGTCCTCTCATCCAGGAAAAAGGGGAATGACAATAGTGGTGGCCACATAGGGTGCCACGTCACTGGTCACTGGTATCAAAGCCCAGCCCAGTGGCTGGCATCTGCTGGTAGAAGAAGGGAGGCCTGGGGAGACCTTCACAACTATTGAGCTCTGGTCTTCCCCTCTGCCTCCACCCAGGGCAAGTCTGACACGTCGTTCCCACGCCATAGAATGTGAAAACTTGGGGTCACCCGATACTCAAGAGTGAAGACTACGGAAGGGGGGGGCGCTTATCCCTGGGACTGGAAGCTCAGGAAGAGAGCTCCCCCCACCCACACCTCACTGTGCACATTGGCTGAGTGTAGGTGGTGGGCACAGGGGCATCGGCGATGTCATCCTCGGCTCTCTTCCTGTTTGAAATAGTATATTAGAGCAAACGCCCAACTGGGCTGCCCATGGTGGTGGTGGCGGCTGGGAACCTGAGTAGCCCAGAGTGAGAGCTTATCTCTTTCTCAAGACCAAGCCCAGCCCCTCCCTGTGGTCAGATTGCCAGGCCCTCCCTCCTCTCAGCCATTAGCCATTCACCCTGGGGCCTGTCACCGAGTCATAAAGTGTGTGGCCCCAGTTGTAAACGTCCTCAGACTATGGGTGGGGGTGGGGCAGTGAGGTGGAAGGGGGGTCGGGGCTCACCTTCCTTCTTCATGCCAGCCCGGAAGCACTTCTTTAGCCTGCAGTAACGACACTGGTTCCTCTTGTCTTTGTCCACCACGCATTGCCGACTAAACCTGGGGAGGGCGTGGATGGTTGGATGGAGAAGGGACAGCCCGCCTGAACGGAATCCTGGCCATCCCAGCCTTGACTCCCAGCCTCCTTGCCTCCTTGCCTTAGGACTTATGCTAACCATGAGAAAGGCCCAATGGACTCTAAATTCTAGCCCTGTCCTGCTGAGGCTCGGAGAGGTGACATGAAGTCTGGGATGGCAACCTGATGGCAAAACTGAGCTGGAACCTCTAGCCCCTTGAGAACCAGGGACAACTCTTTCTATGACATTCTAGGAAAGTGCGAGGCCCATAGCAGGCTCCTGGTTATGGCTCAGAGTCCATACTTGGTCCACAGAAGTGACTCTCTGGAGGGGACTGTAAGCAGTAGTAGTACCCCACAGTGGTTAAGGGTGGCACCCTGAGCGTCAACATGGGTCTGCCATTGACTCAAGTTGGATGACCTTGGACAGATTCCTGGCCCTTTCCAAGCCACAGCTTCCTCATCTATAGCAACCATGTCAGAGGCGTGTTGATGGGTAGAAATGAGATAATATGTGGATGGGACTTGGCACAGCATCATTCTGTAAATGACAACTACTCATAACTGAGTGCTATTATTTTATTATTGTTGTTACTCAGAATGGGAGGTGTTGTCAAAGGAAGCCTTGGAAAGTCCTTGGGATAGGTAGAAAGGCCCAATGGACTCTAAGAATCAGAGATTGGCCCCAGGAAAAGCTCCAGGTTAGGGGGATGGGCCCCATCCTCTGAAGCTTCAGAGGAAGCTTGATCCCAAATGGACCCTCATTTGCTAAATAGGAAAAATAGGGATCCCTGGGTGGCTCAGCGGTTTAGCGCCTGCCTTCGGCCTAGAGCATGATCCTGGAGTCCCAGGATCGAGTCCCACATCAGGCTCCCTACATGGAGCCTGCTTCTCCCTCTGCCTGTGTCTCTGCCTCCCTCTCTCTCTCTCTCATGAATAAATAAATAAAATCTTAAAAAAATAAATAGGAGGAATAATGATGGGCTTGTAGGGCCAGTTAAATACATGCAAAGACTCAGTATATCTGGCATATAGTAAGTGCTCAATAAAGGGCAGTTGGTAGCTTTATGAGTGAGGTTCCTAGAGAGGATGTTCCCATCAGGATCCCTGCGGCACAAGAAAGCAGAGGAAGCTTAAAGGCCTCAGAAGGCAGATGCTTCTGGGACCCAGTCAGGGAGAAGATAGATTCTGGGGAACATCATTAGCCTCAGTGCACCCATTTCCCAGCTAGAGAAATCGGGCTCCAAGCAGGGGCTCCTCACCTGCAGGAGTACATATGGTTCTTTCTCACGCTCCTCCGGAAGAAGCCCTTGCAACCGTCACAGCTCGAGGCACCGTAGTGTTTCCCTGTGGCCCGGTCCCCACAGATGGCACACAGAGCGCTGACCCCCAGGCTGTTGGGTGCGTTGAGGTTGGCACCTTCTGATGGGGATGTGTCTGCACCAGAGGAAACAAGAGTAACACCTTAGGACAGGCAGGAATTCACTTCCCAGAGGCTCTGCTCCCCTGATGGCTTAGATCCAGAAGCCAATATGAGCATTGTGGGGATCTCCACCACAGGGCTTCAGCCTCATCCAGACCCAGGTGCTGTTCCCACTCCCTCAATGACCTTGAGCAAGTCCCTTGGCATTTCGGAACTCCTATTTTGCATCTATTACTTAGTGATGGTTGTGACATGGCTTCAGAGTCACTTGCGAGGGTGTGCTTCTCCATGGTAGAGGCTGCAAGGCCGTTTCCTCTGGGAAGTAATGAGAACCTGGCCACCCACTAGGATGCATCTGACTCTTAGGGACCCCAACTGACTGGGCAGAGGGTGCCGTGGAAGGGACAAATACTCCCCTATTTGTCCCGTGGAAGGGACAAATACTCTGCTCAGAACCTGCTCAGGTCCTGTCCCTCATTTCTCAATGTACCCAGAGGCCTCAAAAACTCTCCCAGGGAATGGGAAGACGCACATAATGGCCCATTTGTCCTCCTGGGAGGGTCATGGCAAGGTTCTGGGCATCTTTCAAATACCACCTGTCTCAGAGGCAAAAGCTTGCATCTGTATGAGAAGGGTGATAAGAGGCAGGTGGCAAAGATCGTGGATGAGGTGCTTAGGGTCCTGGGTGCTAGTCCAGATGCTGCCCCTAACTCACCTGTGACCTTGGGCAAGTTCCTTTTCCTTGCTTCAAGTCCCCCTAGGCCTCAGTATCCCTACCTGTAAAAGGCAACCAGTTCAACTAGTCTGGTTGTTTGCCTTTTGACTTTTTTTTTTTTTTTTAACTTTCAGTAGCTGAACCATACTTTTGTAAGCATAGTAAGGATAGACCTCTTGGAGAAGATGATAAACACCATGGACCATCTCCTCAGAAAAATGCGTGCATATGCATATGCACACCATGCAGTCATATGCACACATGTTTTCATATATCTATGAATCCGACCTTGAATTCCTAGGGAACACCCCACTGAGAACTGGAGGGGGCATCATGCTGCAGTCAAGAGCACACACTCTGTAGTCCTTCCGCCAAGCTTAAGTCTGAGTTTGCCCACATCTTAGCCGTGTGATGTTAGCTGTATGAGTTTACTTCTCCATGTCTTTGCTTCCTTGCATGTGAAATAGGAAGCATGATAATCCCCTAAGACTGTTATGAGGATTCACTGAATCAATGTATATGACATGCTCGGTACATAAAAAGCACAGTATCAACATTCACGAAAGAAAATCTTTTCTGCAGAATCAAACCCCTGGAGCAGATGATGTTCAGCTTCCAGGAATAAACAGACACCATCGCATCTCATCTCTGCTGTCGCCTGGCTGACATCTCCTGGATTCCTAAGGGTGCCCAGAGCTCAGCCCCCTCCACTTGGTGAATTATTCCCGGAGATGGGGATAATTGTTAAGCCATGTTGGTGCCCTTTCTCCCTCAGCCTCACCTCCCTCAACCCCGGGGGAGATATGACCCCACAACTCCTGGCCATTCAGGTGGAGGCTGGGGGCAGGCGTTCCTACATCCTGCACAGAAGGGGCTGGGTGCTGCCAAGTGTGTCACCTCACTGCTGTGTTCAGCAGATAGGTCCCATTCTCCAGGAGAGAATGCCAAAGCTCAGAGAGGACCAGTGATGTGCCCAGGGTCATCATACTCCTCTTGAGTAGAGGTGCCAGGTTTACAGCCCAGGTGCGCTGGATGATTCTGGCCCATGCTGCCCTTCCTGGGGTGGCAATGCCAGTGGAGAATGCAGACCTTTCTTACAGATGCCCAGTGTTCTGGAGACGACCCATGTGGGGCCAGGACCAGTTACCAGGGCTGAGTACCAGGTGCTTCATCTTACTTAATCCTCTGGTGAGCTCTGGGAGGCAGGTGCTATTATTCATTCCCATTTGACAGATAAGGAAACAGAAGCTCAGAGAGGAAAACCTCTTGTGGAGTTCACACAGGAAGGAAGGGTCCATGCCAGAATCTGAGCCCAGATCTTTCTGGCTCCTGAGTTGGAGGCTGTCCTATCTACGGGACGCCCAGCGGTGGCCTCCACCTCAGGCGCACACAACTCCTGGGAGGTGCAGGCTCTGCAGGGGTGATGGGGCTGGTCCCAGGGAGTAGTCTGGGGCTGGGCAGTGGCCAGGAGTGTGACAGTACATAATGTCCCTGTGGGGTCACACAACACCCTGCCTAGTACAGAAGCATCTTGTGTACCATTTCCTGTTTCTTTTCCCCTCAATTCCCTTACATGGACACCCCAAAAAGCTGGCCAGCCAGCAGGCCTGAAGTGATTAAACCCATTCTACAGAAGATAGAGAGGCTAAGAAAAGGGATATGACGTGTCCAAGGTCACACAGTGAGTAGGTGGCAAGGGCAGGTTAGCACCTGGTGAGGAGGCTGACATGGGCAGGGCAGTCACATCTTTCTGACTAAGCCAAACTAACCACAAGCATTACAGACCTTGGCTGAGCCACAGAAGGAAGGCAGGCGGCAGGGTGACCTCGGCCACCTGCCCCCACCTCTCCTCTGAGGCTGGCCTCTGGAAGCTACCTGGCTTCCAGGCTTCCTCCCTGCCCCTACCTCCTTGGGGAGAAGAACCTCCCACCCCTGCTTCCGATGAGCTCTTGGTGATGTGGGAGCAAATATATAAACCTGGGGAGAGACACAACGTGGGCAACAAAATCTGCACAGAGAGAAATGGACGTGCGGCTCCTGTGAATCTCCTTTGGCAAACGGCAGTATCAAACCCCTGCACGTCATGTGTTCATGACCGTGTTTACCGGACAGTACTGATCACTCCCCAGTCCGGGAACGCACGCCTATACACAAGCAGCTATAAACGGGGCCCAGGACAGAATGCCCATCTAGGACACATGTCCAAAAGGCAGAGGGCGCACCAACACAGATCCACCTCCGCAGCACAGCACATGTGTGCAAACATCCACAGATACACGTACACACGCTCACTGCTGCTCACATACATAAGCAAGACCAACACACAGGCACCCCCGGGGACACCGACCATCACAGACACGGTAATCAAATACGCGTAGAAACTGACACAGAACAGGCACACCCAGACAAACTAACACAGACGTGCAAATGGTCCCCAAAGGTACATACGTGTTTGCCAACACAGCACCCCCCACCCACACACTAGTGCCCAAAAACTCATGCGCGCACTCCAAGGAGAGGCCATGGGGACACCACAGCGCACACTGCTGATTGGCATCTCATTGAACAAAACTTCCCTAAGAATTCCATTTTATCCTAAGTGGGGCGTTCACCCCAGGAAAGTCCCAAAGACACCCAGTTGTGCCCCCATCCAGCATCTCTAAGGACATAACATACCCTTCTACCTCTCTGGACCTAAGCCCAAAGGGTTCAAGAAGGGGCCTTAGTCGGGCCCAATTATTGGAGCCAGACACCAAGAGGGAGTTCACCATCATGTCACCGCCCGCTCCCAGGGACAGGCTGAGCAGAAATAGCCTTGGGGTAACAGGGACCAGCCCGGCCAGACAGGAGAATACCTGGGATCAACTTTAGCTGGAGAGCTGCCCACGCAGGCCTCCCCTCACCCAGAATGCCTCTGGTCACTGTACCTGGGCACACCTGTCTCACCTGGAGACACCTGTACTGGCCTACAGGCCCGACCTGCCGTTTTCGATCACTCTTCTCCCAGCCCAACACTGAGTGCCGCAGATCCGCTCCCATGTCTGGGCATACCTGTTCCCGAGCGGCGCACCTGGGCACACTCGCCCCCACCTACCATTGCCCATCGTCAACACCTGCACGTTCTCGAACTCAAGGGTGGTGTAGGCTGGGTCCAGCGCGGCACTGTAGTCAGCCATGTCCATGTCGACGAGGGTTTTGGAGAGGCGCATCCTCCCCTTCCACACCTCAGCCGCTCGCCCTGCCCAGGATGACCACCCCAAAGGCTCGGGCAGAGCCCTGGCCCCCGCCCTCCGCCCTCCCACCGCCTCCTCCCAGGGGCCCTCTCTGCCTTCCTGCGTTTCAAACCGTCCTCTGGGAGGATCTGCCGGGAGTCCTGGCCTAGCCCCTGCGGAGGGGTGGAGGCTCTGCTGGGAGGGGTGGGGGTTAATGGTTAATCGGCTCCCCCACTGGTGGATAGGCTGGGCGGGGCTGCCGGGATTTGGCTGTTTGTTGGTTTCTGGTGGACACGGGGGTGCTATTACAGCACTTGGGGCCCCGATTCCCTGACATCCAGTTATGGATTTCTGTAAGACAGGCACACGAACTCGCCGCCACTCCCTTGGCCCCTGACTCAGCCACCCCCGTCGAGTCACGGTCACCCCAAGTCAGGCATCCTCACTGATGCGCTCAGACACTGACAGCCCACCGCCTAGATGCCCTGACTCAGTAACTTCCCAAATCATTGACTTCTACCCTCAATCTCTTGAAGAGATAAAGCTGCCTTGTGGCACATGAATTAAAGACCTAAATCCCAGGCCCCAGACACCAATCTTCTAGATCCTCCTTCCGGGAACTCCCAGTTGCCCACCTTCGGGCAGGGGGGGGGGGGGGCAGCACGGACTCACCTGGGGTTCTCCTCCCCTGCCCCCCCACGGCAGCCTGCTTCTCAGGGCCCACCAGATACCATCTCCCATTGCCATCCCGACTCCTGCTTCCTTCCCCCGCCCCCCTCAACAGCCAGAGACCTGGATTACACTCAGGCGCCTACCCCCTACCAAATCGTGACTTTGGGTCAATGATTCTCCTCTCAGAGACTCAGTTTCCTCCCCTGTAAAAGGCATAATCGACCTCAAAGGATGGCTCGAGTATTAAAGGAGATGGTATCAGGCAGCACTTATCAAGCATCCAAGCCTCCTCCCCCCACCATTCTGTCTCTATCTCCCTCTTCTCTCCACCCATCGCCTCCTTCAGAGGAGCCTTTCCTTGTGGGCCTGTCACCTGAGCGGTCGCACGGGGCCCCACACTTAGGTCCCCATGTTTGGTTTAATGTTCTGCAATCAATTCTTCAGGATTTCTGCAAGTTCTGCTACTGGTCCTGCTTGCCTTCTACGAGCGTTCCTGGGAGGTGAGGTCGCAATGCAGGACATAGAAAGCATGGGCAAGGGCAGAAGGGCCTAGACTCGGGATCCTGGGAGCCTGTCCTCCTCTGCCAGCTGGAGCAAGAGGGGATGAATTAGGGTGAGCGGGTTAGCAAGCGGCGAGGGGGTGAGCTAGTGATGGAGGGGACGGAGGAATGAGCCAGTGAATTAGTGAAAGGAAATGAATCAGTGAATGAGTAAATAGGTGGCAGGGTTTCTCTGTGGGTAAATCAGGGGGAGAGGTGGTGTGTGTTCAAGGGTGGGCAGAGGCATCCTCCTCATTCTTCCAATTATTAGAAGTCCCTTCTCTGCCCTGGGTAGCCTTGTTCTGTCCCCTTCCATCTTCCCCTCCAGGGCTGAGATAGGGAAGTGATCGTTCTGGAAGAGAAGAGAGACTCGATTTGGTGTCAGGAGACTCAGGCTTAGGAGCTAGCTCCGTCACTATTCGGATGACTTTGTTCAAATCACATCTCTCTCAGGGCCTCAAGTGCTACATCTGTAAGATGGGGAGATCTTAGCCCACTTGTCTGTTGGTCAGAACAAGACCCCCCAGGGAGGGAGAACCCAGAGAGGGAGGAAGACAGAGCCCCTCCACACATAATCTGCATCTAGAGATTTGATAAAGGCCCGACGGAGACTTCAATTCCTGGCAGGTCCCTCCTGTGCCCACTCGGGGACATCTGACTCTGGCTCCAGTAGCCAAGACAGAGCTCAGCTGGGCAAGAGACCTGACTAAGGGATAAACACAGAGGAGGAAGGATAGCTCTGGGGGCTGGCCCCAGGTCCTGCCACCTGTCTGGCACCTGTGATAGGCCAGACACAGCTACTCCTCTCACAAGCCAGCAATATTTGGCCTACACACCTAGAGTCTCGTCAGTTCTCAGAGGCACACGCTCTCGTTACCAAAAGTGAGATGTGATTATTGGTGTGTCAGAGTTTCGCTGGTAACAAAAATAGCAAGTTTTCAATCTCTATCGATGACATTTTAGATTGAATTAAATAAAGTCTATGGTCAACTGGGGTGAGTCATGTCATGCCACACACAGGACCCATTACACATAAGAACCACCAAGGTAGACAGTCCATATGTGACAAGCTACCTACACAAAGCATGACATGAACACTTCACCAAACACACAACACGCATGATCCCCTGCTTCTGAGTTACAGTCTGGAAACCTGTTCCATACCCCGCCCACGTCCCACACATCACAACCTCCTCTGTATGCAAATCTATCCACTCTTGGACTATAACTACTGACACATGAGCTTCCATAATTGATTACATACATGATTTATTTCACCCTCAGCCGACCCCAAACTGTATCTTCTAGATACATTCCCTCATATGAACAACACACTGCCTGTAAGATCTACTAGCTCTGTGATCTCAAGTAAGTCACTCTATTGAAGCCTTGGTTTCTCCTTCTGCAAAATGAACCTAACTTGTAGTTTATCGTGAAGGTTAAATAAAATAATATAAGGGTTGTTAGCCCTCCTTCCCTCTCCCCTCCACCACTCAAGAGGGTAAACCACAGGCCTTGAAATCAGAAGGAGCTAGGTCAAAATCCAGGTGCTGCCAACTTCCCAAAACTGACATCAAGTCCCACTCCTCCTAGCCTTAGTTTTGGCATTAGATAAATGGGTTGATACCTTCTTTGCAGGGATGGTGTAGACATTAAATGACCAAGTGTAGGCATCTGGTGCAACAGGGGCAATTATCATCGCTGGTGGTTGACTCCTTGACCCACTAGTCATACAATTGGTGGCAATCAGGACCCCTGCTCAGGAGAACTCCTGGGGATGGCCTGCCCAGCCGTGGACAAACCCTGGCCTCGGTGCCATCGGCTCAGCAGCCACTTTTGCTCTCTGCCCTGCCCCGTGGGCTATCTGACCCCACTTGACATGTGGTGGCTCTTAGCAGATAACAGAGGATTTCAGAGCTCATGGAGAGGTCCAGCTCCTTCATATCATAGATGGAGAGACGGAGGCCTCTAGAAGGGCAGGAGGGCTCATTTAGGGCAGCCAGTGGGGAGGGGTTGCCACAGACCCAGCTGTGGGCAGGGTGCTCAGGCCTCTGGTGTGGACAGTGGTTAAGAGCACTGCCACTCTGGACCACTTCATTTTCCTTTTAAACTATAGTAATGGCTAATGTTTCTGGAGAGAGCCTGTGCTAGGCCCGGTGCTAAGAACCTTCCACTCTTCCCATCTTATCCACTCTGCTTTACAGATGACAAAACTAAGGCCCAGAGAAAGAAGGGACTTGCCTAAGCCCACACAAGGGGGACTGTGATCTGAGCCCAAGGCTGACTCCAGAGCTTAATAAGGGCTTCACCCCCTATGTACTGCCTCCCTCTGGGAATTCCAGAAAGAACACCAGAGTTCTGGAGCGCTGGAGCTGGGGACTCCATCACATTACTGTCCGGAGCTCAGGGATCTGAGGAGCCAAGGAGCCTACCCCTGGTCACCTGCAAGTTCAGAGGCATCCTCCGGACACTGGCCACCCCAGGCTGCCTGGCATCTCAGCTTCCTCTGGGCTCTTACCACCCCACTATCTCTGGTCTCTCCCCACCCCGCCCCCACCGCCTGGGGAGTGGTGCAGGGAACCCGGACTTATCAAGACAAAGAACAAAAGTCGTGGGGGAAAGAAGCCAAGAGCCATCTCCACTCTGGGGTAGGGCCCTCCAGTTTCGCCCCTTTGAAATTTCAAATTCCAGTTTGTGGACAAAGTCCTAAACTTTCTCACAATATAGGTCCCCAACCACTGACCAAACTCCAGTCCAGGCAGCCAGCAGGCCCCAGGGCTGGTGTGGCCCTGCTGCTTCCCTTGGCAGTGCTGGAGTCCAGGGGAAGGGTCCTGGGCCAACCGGGGTTTGCCGGTTGCAGCCTCACCCCACAGGGACCCCTGCCTCCCATCTGAGAAGACAGCTCTCTTCCTGGAGCTGGGATCTGTCGCTTGCTGGTGGCAACAGCAGAAAACAGGTAGGCCCCTTCCCTGTTCTGGGCATCTTCTCTTCCCCCTTGAATTCCTAAAACACTGCCCATACCACCCTCCTTGCCTGGATAAGGCTACATTGGCTTAATCCAGTCATGACCTCCCAGAACCTCAAGACTGGAAAGGGTGTCTCAACCAACCCACCCATTCGGTGGATGGAAACACTGAGGCCCCCAGGGTAGTGGCAGCTGGCTGTAGGTTGAGCCACAGACCTCAGGCCCCTCCCTGAGCCCCAGAGAGTGGAAGGGACCTTCTCAAGGCCGCACAGCGGTAGAGGGCTGGGTGGAGGGGGGCTTTGCCTTCAAAAGAAGACCTCAAGCTCTGTGAGGACTCCTGTTCTTCATCCCAGCCCTGGCAGGTGCCTCCTGGGGACCCGGCACGGTAGACCGTTAGTTCTCTCAGTCGCTGATGGCCCCTGGGTTGCCACGGGAGGACTTCCGAGAGGAAGATGAGGGAGCTCGGGGCTGAAGGCCAGTGGATTTGGAAGGAAACAACATTCATGTGGTTAACTGATAACCCAGCCCCATCCTTGGGCCCCCAGAAGCCTCCTTCCTCCCTGTCCTCAGCACGATTAAGACGAACTTACTTGCCTGCTAATCATTGCTGAGCCTGTTGATTTTGCCTTAAAAAATTAACTGGGCATGAGTTTGCGGTTTGCCTCACCCCTAACCCTGAAAAGGCCTGGGTGGGCAGGAGGCCACCCGGGTTATGCAAGAGGCTGCTGGCCTCCCCACGCACATCCAGCGCCTCCTCTCCTGCTCTCCAAAGGGTAGGTTTTGCTCAAGAGTCAACAGTCTGCTTGTTGCCCCTGCTCTAGGTCCTGAGCAAATTTGCTCTGTTACCAAAGAGAGATAAAGGTAGCTGGGGGGGCCGGGGGGGGGGGGCGCTTTACAACAGAGATGCAGAGCGGCAGCTTTGAGCACGGGATTCTAGAATCCTGCATGGTCAGAGCCCAGGAGTGCTTAGGAGGATGTGCACCCACGGCCTTTAAATGAGATAAATGAGATTCGAGGCTCCCAGGAGCTGAGGGACTAATGCCCAGGACCCACCTCACACTGGTGCCTCTTTGCTGTCCTCCTTTTAACATTTCCTTTGAAAGGTAGAGCCAGAGCTGATGACAGGACAGGAAGGGTGCCGGGCCAGCCTCTGCCCCTCACTCCCGATGCAGATGGGGGGAGGGGGGCAGGATGGTCCAGGGACAGGAGGTTGCCCAGGTGTTTAGCGTCTCCAGCTAGCCTGAGGAAGACAGGGGCCGTCTCCGGACTCAGTGGTGTGTTCTGGACAGGAGTAAGCAAGCCGCCCTGCTCTGCCGTGCACCCCCTTCCCGTGGCTGGCTGGAAGCAGGGTGGCCCAGAGCCACCTAGAGCCTGGGGAATCCACCCGGCCCGGGGCCTGCGGGCCCTCTGAGGAGCAGCCCTGAGCTGTAAACCAGAGGCTCCAGGTTAGAACCTCCTCTCCACGTCCTCTCTCTGGAAGCCTCAGGCCACAGAGAGAGAGACGCAGGGCCCTTCCCTGAGTTGGGACCTCTCGTGAATCTGTTCCCTCACCTGTGATTGGGAAAAATAATACCTACCTCCCAGGCTGGTTGTGAGGATGAAGCGGAGCGCGGACAGCCACGACTGGGGTTGATGCAGCTGTTTGGGGGGCTTTACACGGGTCAGTGCATTATCCTTACAACCAATCAACAAAGCAGGCAATAGTTTTATCACCATTTTACAGACCCGAGGCACAGAGGTTTGGGCCATGTGTCTGAGCTCATTCAACATATAAGGAACAGGAGCGAGGATTCCAACCTGAGTGGTCTGGCTCCAGAGTCTGTGCTCCCAACCCCGGGGCCACCCTGGCTTTCCAGGGCTGACACTCGATGCCCAAGGCAAGTTGGCCAGGATGATGACAAAATAGGCTCCATCCTGAGGCCCATGTGGGCTTTGTGCATGGACTGTGAGGGCTGGAGAGGCCCTGAGAAGGAGGGCACGTCTCTGGGCAGGGGTGGTCAGGGATGGATCCTTGGGCAGAGGGAACATCCAGAAGGGGACAACGTGGTGGGTGATGACAGGAGGACAGGGAAGCCGCTCTGGCCAGAGAGCAGGGCATTGTGGGAGACGCTGACCACAAGGCTCAAGAGTTAGGGAAGAGTGGATGGTCTGGAGAATGATCAGGAGGGAAGCCAGGAGGACTTGGGTCTGTGTGGGCAGGGCCTCCCTGAGGGCTGCCTCCTGCCAGGTGGCTTGTGACTTCTGGGCTGAGGCTGTTGTCATCCCCCTGTTTATGTCCCTCCTCCCTCCTGGTTATGTTCCTGACTTTATCTGCACAAGTGACCTTCGGAGTTAGATGGGGCCTACTCAGCCCCTATGGGGCCTGAAGGATGATAGCAAGCCCCTGCCTGGCCCAGACCTTGGTCATGGTGTAAGGAATGAACCCCTATCCCAGGAACCACCTGGGTCTCCCTGCCCACCCTTCCCTCCCCCTGCCCCTTGTACTGAAGGGCCCCAGGGATTTGCCTGAAGGTCACTGAGATATAGTGTTTGGGAGTCCTGAGACTCAGGCTAGGGTTGCTGCATACAGTTAGTTGTACAGGTTGCTCACTGCACAAAAGTTCTTTGTGCAAGAAAGTGAATCAGTGTGGAAATCTGTTCCATTTACCAAAGCAAGTGTCTATGGAGATTTATCTGCCCAGAAGAGAGCGCCTCTTAAATTTATTTTCACAAAGGCTCCATGAGAGCCCTGCCTCAGCATTGCTTCCAGCCACTGTGCGACCTTAGGCAAAGTCATTTCCCTCCTTGGCTTTGGTCTCCTGTTTGAAAAATTGTCTAGCGGGGATCCCTGGGTGGCTCAGCAGTTTGGTGCCTGCCTTTGGCCCAGGGCACGATCCTGGAGTCCTGGGATCGAGTCCCGCGTCGGGCTCCCGGCATGGAGCCTGCTTCTCCTTCTGTGTCTCTGCCTCTCTCTTTCTCTATGTCTATCATGAATAAATAAATAAATCTTCAAAAAAAAAAAAAAAGAAAGAAAGAAAAGTTGTCTAGCATAAAGCAGAGATTCAAATCTGACAGTGAATCAGAATCACCTGGGACCTTTAAAAAAAATACTGATGCTCAGGCTCCATCACAGACCAATGATCAAATCTTGGGATTGGGGTGGCTGGGTGCTAGGCATCCATATTTTTTAAAGTCTCTAGGCGATTCTGATGTGCAGCCAAGATTGAGACACACTATGGGAGCTAGAAAGGCCTAGATATGCATCCCTGTTCTGCGACTCACTAGTTGCAACTTCAATGAGGCTCAGTTTCCCCAACATCCCCCATGGGAACGATGATAGCTTCCTGGTAGACAGAATCCCGATTCAGTGAGATTTCCGATTCCCTGGTAGACTGAATCCTGATTCAGACAGCACCTGGCACTGTGGCCGGATGCAGGGAGCTCCTGATTCTTGGTACCAAGGACCATTATTTTGCTACCGATAAAACGAGATTGACTTAAAATAAAGGGCCTTTCCAGGTCAAAAATTCAGACTCGAGGGCAGGCTTTCTCTGTTCTTTGTGTCAAGTCCTCGTACTTTGTTCTCAGCTTTGGCCGAATGCCTTTCATATTATTGAGGCAGGTGCAATTATTATTATTATTACCACTTGATGTTTTACCTATTTCGTTAAAATTTTTGAATTATTATTTTTTGAATCCGTACTACATTCACGTGGCTCAAAAAGCAAAACAAAACAAAACAAAAAGGTGCACGTTGAGAGGTCTTGGTCCCCTCCCACACTGCCCACCAGGCCACTGCCCCTCCTCACCACAGGCCACCACTTCTCTTGCTTCCTTAGCCTCTTGCACACTCATTTCCTGCCAACCCAGCAGCATAGGAGGCCGTGTCTTAGCACCCTTGCCCCACGCACTGTTCTGCACTTTGCTTTGGTCTTTCATAGCAGGCTGCACACTCTTCCGCAGCAGTTGAGAACAAGCTTTGAGGAAGGAAGAGTTATTGTCTCCCTTCACCAGCGAGGACACTGAGGCCCAGATTGCTGAGTGTTTGAGTTATCTCTACCTGGCTCTGGAGCCGTGTTTATCCCCTGCCCCAATGTGGCCTTCCAGGAAACCTGGCCCAGTGAGCTTTGGAGCCTGACCTAAATCTCTCCGGAGCTGGCCTGGCAACAGGTGGGGTGGGAGTGGGTTGTCAGGGCCCTCACTGTGTCGGACCCCAAAGAAACAGAGGGGAACAAAAGAATGTCTAAAGTCATCCAGATGGTGACCCAGCCGGGAAATGTCCCCTGGATGGGGACAGTTAGGACCTGGTGGCCATGTCCTCCTTTGGAGTGGAGCCTATCAGGAACTCTGTGCCAGAGTCAGGCTGTGCAGGAGAGGCAGGGAGAATCAGGAGGAGGAGCGGGAGGGAGGGGAGGGAAGCATGGCCAATGGGACAGGCCCAGGGGAAAGAGACTGAGGGGACCCCCTTCCTGGAGGTCAGGGAGGAACATTTAGAATTCAAGGAGGAGGGAGCAGTGCTGTCTTCGCCAGTGTTTTCTGCTCAGGCAAACTCAGGGCTGCCTCTGGATTGTCCACCTGCTTCTGTTCACTAACTCCTTGACTTTGGCCAAGCACTCACTTCCCTTCTCTGTGCCTCAGTTTCCTAAACTGCAAAACAAAGATTAGGTAGTTGGTCTTTAGCTGTAAGACTCTGTGAGGCTCCCCTCACCTGGATCTGCCACCATCAGAATGGCATCAAGGACCCTGGGCCTTCCTGGGTTGGGGGCGAAGGGTGCCAGGCCTCTAATTGCTCCAAAATCTGGACTCCTCCCCTCGGTCCCATGTCTCTCTTCTGCCACCCTGTCCTCCTCTCCAGGTAGAAGTGGAGTAGGGACCATACCTGGGGGGTGCTGGGGGAAGCCCTGGCCCCAGTCTGACATCCTCCTCCTGGTGCTATGGGGTCCCGCACAGTGAGCAACCTCTTCATCCTTGAGGGGGCTCCTGCCGCCACCCTGGCACCCAGTACCCTTTGAGGGCTGCCAGGCAATGTTAATCTCTTAATACTGGTCACAATGAGATTTCAGGGAGGAGAGGAGGCGGTCTCCATGGAAACGGTGGACCCGCCCAGGACCCATGCAAGGAATTAGCCACAGGGCTCAGCAAGGGGGTCCCGGAGACCCAACCCAAACAGGAGTAGGAAATACAGCAGCCTCGACTCCTGGGTCCTCCCCAGCCCTCCCGTCGTCTCAGAGGGCTCGAGACAAGCCATACCCTTCATCCCACCTCAGTGTTCTCCTATTAAGTTGGAGGAGCCATAGTCACAGCGATGGCCCTGTCACCTTTCTGAGGCTGTTTCTTCATCCTCCAATTAGGGTTCCAATCCTTAACCCAGGAGCTTTTCCAGAACAGTACAGGCTTCAGAGTCTGTCAAACATGAGCTTGAAGCTCAGCTTTTCTCATTCTGACTGTAAACTCAGACCAGGCATTTCATTTCTCTGAGTCTCAGTCCCCTCATCTGTGCAATGGGCACAATAATACCAACCAAGCATTGCCACTGTGCCTGATCGGTGGGTAGGGATGCTCAGTGAACAAGTGTCCCTCCTCAGCTCTTTCTGACAGCCCCCCCCCCCCCCCAGCCACTGGCAGCTTTCAGAATCCCACAGCCTCCCCTTGGCTCTGGCCTTTGCACATGCCAGGCCTTCTGCCCAGAACAGCTGTCACACCTTTCTTTTCTCCCCTTCCCCCCACCAAGTCCCATCTTCATCATCTTCCTCTCGCAGGCCTGCAGGCTCCTCCTCTGTGCCCACACAGCCCCCAACACCTTAGATCATCACAGTGTAACCAAATGGTGGCTCCTGCCTCCTCCATCAGACTGTCCCATTTACTGTGCGATTCCCAGGACCCAGCTGGAACTTCACATAATGGGCGAGTCGGATGAGGGAAGAAAGGCAGGAACTCATCCACGCCATCATTTACCATGTATTCACCACCTCCCATTGCCCTGCTGGTGTGGAGCCACAGCTGTGAAGCCAACAGGCAAGAGCCAGCCCCTGCTCGGTTGCGGTTTTAGCAAATAAGAATACAGGGTGGCCAATGACACTGAAGATAAACAATGCATTTTTAGTATAAATACGTACCAAATAAGGCAGGAAGCATACTTACACTTAAAAAATAAGTTGTTTATCTCAAATGCACATGTCACTGGGCACGTGGAGTGTCTCTGGGCCTCCCTCCTCCCTCCGTCACAGAGCTCGGAGTTTGGTGTGGAGGCGTGATAGCCAGATAGTAAGCAAGGAAATACATTTTTTTAAAAGACTCGAATTTCAAATGGTGATGCAGTGCAGTAGCAAGACCATCAAACAGCAGGTCGCGCCAGGGCCTGGGGACGAGAGCTAGTGGCCCCGAGCCGCAGGGCACAGTCCTAAGCTCCAGCGAGACCCTCCTTTGCAAAAGTCCTTTAAGGATCCGAAAGGGCGCGGTGGAGGCTGTTCTAGAGAGGGGGGCTCCGGGGGCCCGAGGGCGCCGTGGACGGAAGGGGCGAGGCCGCGTCTCCTCCCATAGACCCCACAATTTTGCATTTTGGATCCGGCCCTTCACAAACCTTCGCAAACTCGCTACCCCAACCCTCGCTCAGCCACAGTCCTCTGCGGAGCTGGGAGCCAGACGAAGGGGTCAGAGGGGCCATGCGGAGGAGCGCGGCCACCCGCGCTGGAGCTGGGAGTCCTAACACGGTCCCCCAGCCCGCCCCGCGGTGGCCTGAGGGCACAGCGCCAGGAGCAGCGCCGCCGCAGAACCGGAGGGCCTCCGGGAGGAAGCGGCCCCGACTCGCGGCAGCGCCTCGCTTTGCGCATCCCGGGCTCCACCTAGTGGCCAATGCTGGACTGGCGCTCGGCAACTTCTCAGCTCCCTCGCGGGCTCAGCCAATCAGAGGGGAAGTAGCGTCACAACCCCACCAATCACAGGCCGAGGAGGCCCGACGACCAATCACGACTCGCTGAGGTTTGCTGCCGAGCCCGCTCGCGTCCCGCCCATCACACCCGCACTGGGCGACCGCCCCGACCCGGGAGTCGGGCTTTAACACTCCCCACGTCTCATCAGCTAGGAAATGTGTATTCCCCACGCGCCGGCGTCTTTAAGCAGGCTCCCAAGCTTTGTACCGGCTCCATTGGAAGTCTGCATTTACATTCAGGGGCGTTTATGTATTTTAATATTGAATGATAGTAAAAGCATTAAATAAAAAAATAAATAAAAATTTAAAAAGCATTCAATACCCCCCCCCCCCCCAGTCTAAAAATTAAGGTAGTTGTCTGGGAGAGTGGGGAAAGTATGCTCTTTGGAGTCGACACACCTGAATTGGGAGTTTAGTCACTAGGGTTTGAAGGCCAGTTCGCTCACGCCCCTTTCCTCAGTCTTTGAAAGAGAACAATAGCAATCCCACCTACAGTTGTCATGGTTCATCACCCCATCCCCATCTCCGATATTCAAACCCAAACCCTGGGAGTCACTGTCTTTGTGTTCTTCCTCCCATCCCTTCTGGATCATCAGGAAATCCAGTTCTTGCCACCTCCAAATGGATCTCAGATTTCCATCGTGTTGTCATCCCCACACAGCCAACCTGGTCCACGTCAATATAATCTCTGTGGGTCTGCAAAAGTCTCTGCACTTCTGTTCTCGCAGGTGCTGGCTCCCCTATCACCCACTCTTCACCCAAGGGCCAGGGATGATCCTCACAGGTCTGATCAGATCCCTCCCTTACTGAAACTTCTGTGGTTTCTCATGCACTCATAATAAGACTCGTACAATTCAAAACTCCTCTAGACTGTGAGGTCTTGATGACCTTGTGTCTCTATCCTTACATCTCCAACTCCATTTTATCCCACTCACTCCAATCCCAGCGGCTGCTGCCACAATGGCCTTTCATTTGCTCGTGTTTCCATCTCGGGATCGTAGCACATTCTTTTTTCTTTGCCTGGAAAATAGTTCTTTGGACCCTATCCTTGAAATCCTCTCCTTTCCAATTCCCTTCTCTGCATAGCTTTTCAAAGTAGTGACAAAACCAAATCCTATCCCTGCCGAAGCCCACACTGCTGCATCTACCTTCAGGGAACAAAGAAAACCGGACCACACAGTTCAGCCCACACTGCTTATGAAACAACAGCACTCCCATCTGAAAGAAAGCTTGAGTTCTGCCTCGGAGCAGTATTGGCTTAACAGAACAGTCTTGTCAGACTGGAGTCCCTTGTCTGAGAACAGATATGAAGGCCACTTGGGGAGGCTGGTCATAGTGGTCAAAGACAGACTAATCAGGTGACTCAGTCTACCTTTCTAGACCTGCTCCTTTATTCATAGCCTATCTGTGGGCTGTTCTCAACAGTTCTACTTCTCTCATCTCAGGCACATGACCACTTTCTTGCTTCCTTTGAAGTTAGATGTGACCACATGGCTTGTTCTGGCCGATGAAACAAGAGCAGAAAGAGGTGTGTCACACTTGGGCAGGAGCTTGAAGAGCCAGCGCCGGGGTCATAGTGGAAGCAAGTGTGGATATGGAGTCACCAGAATGAGGAGTGCACTCTGTGGGCCTCTGATGGGCAGGTACTGTAGGTGATTGATATGCTCAGCAGTGTTAAGCCACTGAGACTGGAACTTTTTGTCACTGCAACCCAGCCTCATCTAACTTGACTGACTCTGATCTTTTCAAAGATCACTGATTTTCCTGTGATCATTATGATTGTTGTCATATCTGAAAACCACCTGTACTATTACTTAATATTTTTCTTACATCAACTCACTTGCTTTAATTCAAATTTATTTTCAGAGGAAATGATTATTTCCAAATGAAACACTAGCATCATAAGTAGAAAGCAATGGGGAAATAAGAATGAAATAAACCATTATATTATATAATACTGTTGCCTTTCAAGACTTTTGGCCCTTGGTCTATTGTCTCTTTGTTTAAAAAAAAAAAAAAAAAAAAGGAGGTCCCTAGGTGTGTGGCAACCTTTTGGACACACACCCCCCCCCAAAAGCTGGCTGAGACTGTCAAATGCTTGGAGGCAGCACAGTATAGAGGCTGAGAGCACAAAATCTGGAGCCTGGCTTTCTGAGCTTGAATTCTGGTTCTGCCACAGACTGGCTGTGTGACCTTAGGTGAGTTGCTTAACTGCTCTGTGACTAATTTTTAATTGGCAAAATAGGGATGATAATGATATGTATGTCATTGGGATATTATGGGGATTATCCATGCTAATATACAGAAAAGACTTAGAACTATGCCTGGCACACAGTGAGTTCTGCACAGGTGTGAGCTATCAAATAATGACAGGATCAAGATCCACATGGATTTGAGAAATGTTTGAACTCCATGAAGAGGAATAAGAAATCCTCCACATTGGTTGAAAATAAATCATCTGTGGCTGGGGAGAGCTGCCTTAGTGGCAGATGACGTGACTAAGTTCTAGAGGTTTCACTCGGCAGCAGCTGCCCACACCTCACCTGGTTTCATGTGACATCAGGGAGGAGGTAGTGCTCAGGTCAAAGGAGCTAAGAAGTCCTCTGTATCCTCCCCTTAAAGACCATACATGTGACACCAAAAGCAAAGACAACAAAAATAAACAGGTGGGACTATGTCAAACGAAAAAGCTTCTGTCCATAAAAGGAAGCCATCAACAAAATGAAAAGGCAACTTATGGAATGGAAGAAAATATTTGCAAATCATATATCTGATAAGGAATTAATATGCAAAATATATGAAGACCTCCTGTGTCATAGGATGAAACAGGATGAGAAAACCATGTCTCTTGAAGAATAATTAAAGAAACAAAGGAGGGGCGCCTGGGTGACTCAGTGGTTGAGCATCTGCCTTGGGCTCAGGGCGTGATCCCAGGTCCAGGGATCCAGTCCCCCATCGGGCTCCCCAAAGGGAGCCTGCTTCTCCCTCTGCCTCTGTCTCTGCTTCTGTCTCTGCATCTCTCATGAATAAATAAATAAAGAACCAAAGGAGTTCTGGGCTGGCTGTTGGGGATGAGGAATGGGGAAGCATGACAGAATGATCAAGGCCACTGCTTTTGAAATATCAGTGCTACCATTTACATAACTGACTTGTGAAAATCATATGCTCTTTAAGCCTTATTCGCTTCATCTGCAAAATGGGAATCAGTGATAGGACTTGTTAATCAATTACTTCATGGAATAAATGTGATAAACATTATAACCTGGCATATAGTTCCCTATCATATACTTCTGTTACTTAAGTCAAAATACTTTGCTTTGGGAAAGAATGCTTATCTCTTCTTATAGCCCCAGAAAACAGGCCAGGACCAACAAATGAATGCTCCAGAGAGGAAGGTTTTTGCCACAAATTAAGATTTTTCTGCTAGATACAGTAGTTCTACCAGGAGAGAAGCTGCTTTATTAAGTTGTGAGCATCTTGTCACTGGAAGCATCAAGCCCAAGCTAAGTAACCACCTGTCAGGAAGGATAATGAAAGGATTCCAGCAATCAACCAAAGGTTAAATCACAGTAGCATCTCCCAGGTACAGAAGTCTTAAATAAAATTTGAACAAAACCAAATTCGTGTTGGAAAAACTGGAGATCCACCTGCAAACAAATGAAACTGGACTCTCAGCTTACACCATATGCAAATGCTAACACAAAATGGATCAAGACCTAAACATAAATTCTAAAACTCTTAGAAGAAAACATAGGAGAAAATATTCAGACACTGGATCTGGGAGTGATTTCTTTGGATATCACACCAAAAGCACAGGAAACAAAAGAAAAAATAGATTAATTGGACTGCATTGAAATTAACAACCTTTGTGCACCAAAGAACACTATAACAATGCAAGAAGGCAATAGCTGGAATGGGAGAAAGTCTTTGCAAATCATGTGTCTGATAAGGGGTTCATATCCAGAGTATGTAAATTCCTACAACTCAACAACAATAACAAATACCAGATTTTAAAGTGGGCAAAAGATGTGAATAGACATTTCTTCAAAGATATACAAATGACCAAGAAACACATGAAAAGATGCTCCGTACCACTACTAATCATTAGTGAAATGTAAATCAATGCAAAACCACAATGAGATACCACTTCATACCCGTTAGAATGGATAGTATAAAAAAAAAAAACAGATAATAACAAGTGTTGGCAGAGATAGGGAGAAATAGGACCCTTTTGATCAGCTGGTAGGAATATAAAATAACTCAACTACCATGGAAAGCAATATAGCAATTCCTTAAAAAATTAAAAATAGAATTATCATATGATTCAGTAATTCCACTTCTCAGCATACACCCAAAAAAATTAAGAACATGGTCTGAAAGATGTTTTATACCCATTTCATAGCAATGTTATTCACAACAGCCAAAAGGTAGAAGCAACCCAAGTGTCAATTGACCGATGGCAAACAAATATGTGTTTGTGAAAAACATACAAAATGTGATGTACACACAAACCAAAAATGTGATATATACATATAATGGAATCTTATTCAGCTTTTAAAAAGAAGGGAATTCTGATATGCTGTAACATGAAGGAACCTTCAGGACTTCATGCTAAATGAAGTAAGCCAATCACAAAATGACAAGTTCCATTTAAATGAGGAACCTAGAACAGCCAAATTTGTAGAGACAAAAAGTAAAATGGTGGTTACCAGAACTGGGGAGAAGAGAGGTGTGGAAGGTTATTTTCTAACGGGTACAGACACTCAGTAGGGGAATATGAAAGAATTCAAGGGATGGTTGCATAACAGTATGAATATACTTAATGCCTCTGAATTGTACATTAAAAAATGGCTAAAGTGGCAAATTTTATGTTTTTTTTTTTTATTTTACCACAATTTTTAAAGTCTCAGCAATGTATAAAATATATATCTATTGCATCATGACCAAGTTAGGTTTATCCTAGGAATGCAAGAATGGTTTAACCTGAGAATATTTATTTATGAATTAGCAGATTTGGGGAGAGAAAAATGTGACTTTCTCAGTAGGTGCACAAAAAGCAATTAAAGATACTCAACACAATGGGATCCCTGGGTGGCGCAGCGGTTTAGCGCCTGCCTTTGGCCCAGGGCGCGATCCTGGAGACCCGGGATCGAATCCCACATCGGGCTCCCGGTGCATGGAGCCTGCTTCTCCCTCTGCCTGTGTCTCTGCCTCTCTCTCTATCTCTCTGTGACTATCATAAATAAATACAAAAAAAAAAAGATACTCAACACCACTTAAAAAACAGACAAAATTTCTAGCTTACTTAAAAAAAAAAAAATTAAAACCTCGTAAAAGCTACCTACCAAAAATCCAAAGCAGATATCATGCTTAAAGAGGTCAAAGAATCCCTTTAAAGTGAAGAATAAACAAGGTTGTCCACTGGCAGAGGCTGTGAATTGTCCAATATCATCTAGTCTCCTGATCTTCCTTTGTAATAGAACTTCCATTTTCATTTGATGCCCTCCATCTATTTCACATAGATGCCCTCCCAAAAGATTAACGTCAACTTAGGTGAAACCACACACATATGTTTTGGTAAATGAAATACAATCAGAAATGTAATGTGGCAGCTTCCAGGATCTTTTCTTAAAGGACAGCTGCACCAGGACTTTTACTCCCTTTTCTCCTTTGTCCCCTTGCTTGGTCTTTCTGTAACGAGGACTTATGGCTGGAGCTGTGGCAACCATCTTGGACCATGAGGGTGAAGACCTCACAGAGATGAGAGAGCAGAAGCTGAAGGGCCTAGATTCCTGAGGGCTGCTGTGGGGAAGAGCTGCCATCCTAACCTTAGATACTCTACATCTGGACTTCCACAGAACTGAGGAATAATCTATCTTGTTCAAGCTACTATTATTTTGTGCCTCAGCTACTCACTGACAAACTAAAACCCTATCTGATATGCACATTATTACTGCTTCTATATGATATTATACTGGAGGCCCTTACAATGCAATAAAACAAATTAAAAACATGCAAAAAGAGAATTTAGCATTTTCAATACATTAAAAGCATTTAGTTTGTGTACACTAACATCAAGAAATGAGAAGATTCCGTTTTAAAAATTACAGTAACGATTATAAATTATCTAAGAATGAATCTAACAAAAGACTTTGGATTATTGAAATGATCTAACTTTATTGAAAAACATAAAAGCAGACCGATATAATCAGTGTGTCATATCCATAGCAGAAGGATTTATTATGTAGAGATGTCAGTTCTTCCCAAATTAATCAATAAATTCAATGGAGTTTCAATTAAAAGCTCAATAGTACAAAGCCACTTAGCACAGTACTTGGCAAATTGCAAGTACTCAAAATATGGTAGTTGCTTTTACTAAAATCCAGTGAAGGAGACAAATATACCATTGGTCCCAAACCTTTTTCCTGTCCTATTCAGCATTATCCTAAAATTTATATAAGTGAATAATGAGAATAGACAAGACAGTTTTTAAAGAACTATACTATGAGAAAGACATGCTGTACAATATATAAAGCTGTAGGTACACTGTCAAACATGGTAGCTACCCACCAGCCACATGTGACCACTGAGCATTGGAAATGTGACTGGTTCAAATTAAGATGCATTGTATGTATAAAATACACATCATATTTTGAAAACTATGTATTAAAAAAGAACAAGAAATATCTCATTGTTTTTTACTGACTAGATGTTGAAATGATTACTGAAATTATACATATGTAAAATCCAATATATATATAATTCAATATATATATATATAACCCAATATTGGATTGTATTGGATTAAATGAAATATATTAATCAATAAGTCCAACCATTTCTTTTGGGGGCTTTTTTAAAAATTAAACTTTTTATTTTAGTAAATTGTGGATTCACTCACTTGGGTTAAAAAAATTTTTCTTTATTGTTTAACTGTGGCTATTAGAGACAGGTAAGTGGAACAGTATACAGAGCCTAGAAACAGATCTACGTGTATTTGGAAATGGGAGACAAAAAGAAATGGCATTGCATGCCAATCAAGAAAGGATGTCTGGAAAGAAAGAAAAAGAAAGAAAGAAAGAAAAGGAGAAGAAAGAAAGAAAGAAAGAAAGAAAGAGAGAGAGAGAGAAAGTCTTATTTAATAAATGGTGTGGGACCAATTAGTTATCCAACTGAAGAAAAATATAATGGTGTCTCTATTTCATACCACACACAAAAATCAATTCCTATGAATAAGCATCTAAATGTGAAAAATAAAACTTTAGGGGGCAGCCCTGGTGGCTCAGTGGTTTAGTGCCGCCTTCAGCCCAGGGCCTGATCCTGGAGATGGAGTCCCATGTCGGGCTCCCTGCATGGAGCCTGCTTCTCCCTCTGCCTGTGTCTCTGACTCTCTCTCTCTTTGTGTCTCTCATGAATAAATAAATAAAATCATTTTTTTTTAAATTTAAAAAAGAAAAAGAAAACTTTAGAACTTGAAGAAAATATTTAGTATAATAACTTTATGGTCTCAGGGTACTGCAAGATTTTATGGACAAGATGCAATAAGCACAAACCATAAAGTAAAAGATTAGGAAATTTAACGACCTGATTTGTAGTTTAACCAGAATGTAACTTCCGCATAACTCTAAACTTCTGTACAACAAAAGAGACTCTAAAGAAAGTGAAAAGACAAGCTGCAATCTTATCAAAGATATTTTCAGCTAATATAACTGAAACAGGATTTGGATCAAGAATAAACAGTGCCTGGGGCCCCTGGCTGGAGCGTGAGACTTTCCACCTCTGGGTTGTAAGTTTGAGCCCCATATTGGGTGAAGGGATTACTTAAAAAGAAAATCATAGATAGATAGATAGATAGATAGATAGATAAATAGATAGATAGATAGTTCCTTCAGATGATAAGAAAAGTTGAATAATGTAACAGAAAAATGGGCAAAGGATATGAACAAGTACACTCCCAATACAAACTCAAATGACAAAAAGAGCCTTTCCTTCTCTAAAGGGTAAATTCAAATTCTCATATTACATTCATCATCTCTCAGAATCAAGTGCTAGTGAGAATGTGGAGCATCCAGAAACCCTAGATGCCGCGTTTTGTTTTCTTTATTAAGATTTTATTAATTTATTCATGAGAGGCAGAGACACAGGCAGAGGGAGAAGTAGGCTCCTGCAGGCATCCTGATGTGGGACTCGATCCCAGGGCCCTGGGGTCACAACCTGAGCCACAGGCAGATGCTCAACCACTGAGCCACCCAGGTGCCCCTAGACGCTGCCCATTATTGAAGTGTTTAGTTGGTGGGCAAGATGGAGCAGTTTACGAATCTCTCATCAAAGTGAAAACGCCCAAGGCCGGAGATCCAGAAATTCCACTCCTACGTGTTATCCTAGAGAAACCCACAGCCACGGGTATAAGAATGTTCTTTGTAGCATTGTTCAAAATAGCGAGAAATGGAAACAACTCCATTGTCAAAACCCAGAATCAATACTTGGGACGTTCAGACACAGCATTTTCAGTGAGTGACCCAGTGCTACTTGTGTATGCATGGGAAGATCCAAAAAGCTATTATAGGAGGGAACAAAAGGAACGTGCTGAAGAATACGGACAACATACCATTGGAATACATTTTTTGGATTTACAGAATAATAGTATATATTGTTTATGTAGCCACATACAGTAGAAGTATAAAAACATGTCTGGCAATGCTAAACAGCACAAGTTGACAGTGGTCACCTCCAAGAAGGGTGACAGGAAAAATAAATAAATAAATAATAAATAAATAAATAAATAAATAAATAAATAAATAAATAAATAAATAGAAGGGTGACAGGGTGATGGGATTAGGGAAAGGTACAAGGGAGCCTTCAACACTAAGAATAATATCTCACTTCTCATTAAAACAAAAAAGTGAATCCAATGAAAAAATGGTCATGCAGTAAGATTTCACAAAACTGAGTGATGGGCATGTCGGTTTCACAATGTCATTCTCTATGCTTTTCTGCATGTTTGCAATATTTCCAACTTAAAAGAAAGGAAGGATATTATGAAAAAAATAGCTTTCTATCTACTAGCGACAGACGATTTGAATGTAATTTTTTAAAATCATACTATTTAAAATACCTAAAAAGCTGGGACACCTGGGTGGCTCAGCAGTTGAGTGTCTGCCTTTGGCTCAGGTCCTGATCCCAGGGTCCTGGGATTGAGTCCCACATTGGGCTCCCTATTGGGAGCCTGCTTCTCCCTCTGCCTATGTCTCTGCCCCTCTCTCTCTGTATCTCTCATGAATAAATAAATAAAATCCTTTTAAAAACTACCTAAAAAGTTATTATTTTTTAAATCTAGGAGTGTATCTAAGCTATTGCATTTCTCTGCTTGTGGGCAGGGAGAGCTTTTATGGGTGTTAATGTTTTTTAAGGGGCTCTGTGATGAACCATTGTGGGCACTCTAGAGGCCTCTCTTGGAGTGCCCAAGGCACTGTCATGTGTTAAGGGCTCTGAGAAGTGCTCAGTAATGAAATCAGTGCAACTTTCTTTCAGCACTAAGAACAATATCTCACTTCTCATTAAAACAAAAAAATGAATCCAATGAAAAATCCAGCTTTTTCAAACAACTAACAATAGAATCTGTCTTGTCTGAGTGGCCTTGGGAAAGTCTGACCTGGTGACCTCCCTGGTCTCCATTCTATTTCTGGCTCTGCCACTAACTTGCTGTAGACTCTGGCCAAATCACTTTTCCTCTTGGAGCTTTGGTTTAAGATATAACATGGGTATGTGTGAAGTTTAGACTCTAAGATATCTTACCGATTTCCAGATCTAATACCTTGTATTGGAGCTCCGTGTTAGGATGACATTTCCACTTAATTTTATTCCTCCTCTCTCTACTAACTTTTTGTTTGTTTGTTTGTTTGTTTGTTTGTTTGTTTGTTTGTTTTAAGGAGACTCATGGTAGGAAAATTATGAAAATGCAAAATAAAAAATGATTAAAATGATCCCACCTTGCCCCTGTGGACTTTTTCCCAAAAAGTGTGATGATAGCCCCGCATTTATGGAGCACTGATGTGCAAAAGCACTGTGCTAGGATAGGTGTGTCCTTATCCCCATTTTACAGAGGACACTGAGGGTCATGGAGGTCACCTATCCAAAGCATAAAGCTTGCATAGCTCTAACCCAAGTCTTCCTGACTCTATGACAGGTTCAAAAGCCAATACCAGACAAAGCCTCTCCATTGGAAGGGGGTTCTTCATTCCTGCCAAGATTCCTTTTCCCTCTTACTCCCTGAGTCCTTCAGGATTCTCTCATCCCCCCAGGGGAGCTGGGATGTTATCTCTTCCAAAAACAAAGTCTGTGCCTTTGCCATAGAAGGACCTATGTCTCTCCCCCTCAACCCGGTCCCCCTTATCTCTGGGAAAACTATGACTTGCCCTGGAGAAAGGGGAAAAAATAAGCCTCTCCCCACCCCAGCTCCACCCCCAAAATCACTGGATTTGGGGTAAATTGGGCAGGCTGGAGACAGAAGAATGGGTGTGTAATTAAGTTTCAAATTGACTATTGTTTTATGTGAATGTCTGATAAAGAAAACACAATGGCTGCCAGATGAGGGCTGGGAGGTGAGATTTCCCAAGTGGAGACTTACACAAGACAGGACTGGAGTCCTGGAGCCTGGGTCCTCCAGACGGACAAGCAGGCAGCAAGGGGTGGGGACACCGGAGATAATTGTGGGGAGGAGAGAAGAGCCAGCCAGGGACAGGAGCCCAAGAGGTTTGGCTAGGACCAGTCTCTTCACCATGGGACACGGAGACAATGAGTTAGCAGTGACCTCGGTCACTGCTGTGGCATCCAGGGGGCTAGAGCAACTGTTCAACAGGAGTACAATGGGAGCCACGTATGTAATTTGAAAAGTTTCAACAGCCACGGTAAAAAAATGACAAATCTATGAAATAGGAGAGTGCTCTCATAAATAATGAGCTTTCCCTTGGTCTTCGCAATCGGGGGTCCCCAACTCAACTGCCCTCAATGGTATATGGAGCAGATGGCACATATGCCAATCTCACACTTCCCTGCAAGATGACCAGGGCAGCGGACAATGGTTTATGTTCATTAGCATAACTTTAGTGTAGGGGTATTAAGGAATGGTGGGGACTGCAGCAAGTTAGAGAAAGCACACCCAGGCCAACTTCTTCCAGTCGACTCTTGCCTCATGGCTCTGGGGGACCAGTGTTACTAGAGCCTCCCGTTTTTTGTTTTTTTTGGTTTGTTTTTTGTTTTTTGTTTTTTGAAAGGAGCAGAAAGTTGGGATTTTTAAAGGTGAGAGGTCAATTCAAATCATATTCAAAAAACCCCAAACTGGGTGGGCTGGATTGCAACCTCTGATCTCCATGAAACCCTTGACCATGTTTTACAGAGAAGCAAACTAAGTTCGGAGTGGTTAAATATTTTCCCTACTCATATAGCAAAGACAAAGAACTGGCTCTTCTGGTCATTTCTGCTACTTCTCCTACTGACCAACATTGTTTTTTTTTTTTTGTTTTTTTGTTTTTTTTTTTTTACTATCCTTACTGAGAAATGGACTAGGTGCCCGGTTCTATGCTGAACCAGGAAACCGTGAAGGAGGTACCGTTTATGATACCAGATTTGGAGACGGGGAACCAAGTCTCAGAAAGGTGGAATTAGATTGCCTGAGATCACACTGTGGGGCTTTGAAGCTCGGGTCTCTGATTAGAAGAGTCTAGATGTTGCCTCTGGCAATACTTCTTCCACTCCCCAGCACTGAGGAAACTCAGAGACCAAGGAGCCTGGTGGTTTTTACCCTAGAGCTACTCCAAAGGGGCTGGGGGCTACAGTGTGGGCGGCTTTTTGCACCTCCACACTTGGTTTAAACCGAGTGTCTCCATCGTATCTTTCCTATGAATTGACTTTGGGGTAAAATTCTGTTTGAAGAGAGACTGCCACCATTTTTTGTTTGTTTGTTTAAATTTGGAAACCACTGACCTGCCACAGTGCCTTGATTTACAGAGGAGGAAACTGAGACCCAGAGGTAGCAAGTGCCTGTGGTCCATCTGCAAGTCAGCACCCGAGCTGGTACTAGAAGTGGTCCTGGAGGCCCGGTCTGGAGGCCAGGCCCTGCCGGGAAAACTGCCCCCTGAGTATGCCAGGGCCTTCCTCCAGCCTCTCTGGGCTCTGCCCAGGGAAGGGCCCAACCGTTCTCTCTGTGTCTCACCACAGACTCCGCCCTTCCTTATGCCTGTTTGGATAACTTTTCAACCTGTTCCTTCACAAGCTCTGCCTGAGGTGTGGCTGCCTCGGTTGCTTGTCCCAGGGAATCCTGGGGCCTTGGCAGTGTGGCGGCCCAGGCTTGGCTGGTCCCACAGCAGACAGTTGTCAAACAGTGGCTGTCTGGGCAGAGGGAGGCCTGTTTACCCAGGGCAGAGCCCAGGCAGGGGCTGCAGCTTCCACCCCATGCCACTGGCCCATCCAGCCCCTCAGCATACTAACTCAGCTGTCCCTGGCTGTATTTGCTCATTCCATGAATTTTTATGGAGCTCCTACTGTGTGCCAAGCACTCTTCTACATGCTGAGGATTTAGCAAGGCAACGAGAGGCCAGATTTCCTGCTCTAATGGAACTTACATTGTAGTGGAGGAGATAGATTTGTAATTCCAGAACTGTAGAAGATAAGAGGATTGATAGTGATGGGTGGAGGTGGGGCTGTCTTAGATTTGGGCAGTCAAGGAAGGCTGGCCACTCGAAGTGGGAAACTTTTGAGCTCAGACCCAGATTATAAGAAGAAATCCATTATGAGAAGAACTGGGAAAAGGGTGTTCCAGGCAGAGGGAATGACAAGTATCAAGGCCCTGGGGCAGGAATATGTTCAGCGTGATTTAAAGATAGTTAAAGGGTCACTGTGGCTGAAATAGAGTAAGCAAAGGGACAAAGACAGGAGAGACCAGCAGAGGGGCAGACAAGAATCGGAGTGCATGGAGCCTCTTAGGTTAGGGAAAAAGACTTGGGTGACACAAAGGTACCAAAACGTGTTCAGCAGGGATTTTGAACACACAATTTTGAACAAAAATAAATTTCTCCTATAACTTTAACTCTGCTTTTTCCCTCTGGGGCTTTCTGTTATTCAGGTACACTCAAGGGTGTTTGAAATAGCATTTCATTATTCTCTTTTCCTTTTTAATTTAAATTTTCTTTTCAAAAGTTTAATCAAAGCTGCATAGGTGCAGGTGTATGGTTGGAAAAAAGCAACTACTTTTACAAAGCTGATAATCAGTAACAGGAGTTGTCCACCTTCTCTCTCCTGAATCTAATTCCCACTACCCAGAGGCAACCACTTGCAACTCCTTTAGCTAGTTTTCCTCTCTTTTTCTACATATCATGGTTATACCACTACTTCTTGATTTTTCAGTCTTAGACGTAACATGTTAACTAGCTAATAGGAGAGATCCTAGGTAACTATGTCCCAGTTTGGAGGTAAGTCAATATTCACTGTTTTCCTGTATATAACCACATTGCTGTCATTACTGCTATCCAGGGCTAATGTCCTGTATATGAACCAAGAGCTTTCCCTGCATTCTCTCAGTTAATCTTCACAATAACACTATCAGGTATGTGTTGGTCAACATAACAATAATACTAACACTTTACATCCAACAACATTGGTTGTACCTGCAGAGGTATCCTGAGAGGTAAGCAGAACTGGCATTATTCATGGAGCTCAAAATGACAAAGAAAGTGCAACCTATCATCGTGGAGTGCAGTGGTTAAAATAAAACTCCTCTTCCAGCCACAAGAGAAAGAGCTGACATCCCTGAGTGAAGGAGATAAACTATTCTATCTTACATTTTGGGTTTGCTCATTACACCAGCTAGCGTTGCCCTTACTAATACAATGCCTGGGTTTGAATCCCAGCTCTGACTCTTTGTAGTCCGTGTGGTTTGGGGTAAGTCTTATCTCTGGGCTTTGGTTAGCCCTTCTGAGAAATGGGTATGATAGCAGGACCTACCTCAATTGGCAGTTGTGAGAATTAAAGGAAGTAATTGTTATAAATTATTTAGTTCAGAGATGCCTGGGTGGCTCTGTGGTTGACCATCTGCCTTCAGCTCAGAGCATAATCCCAGGATCCTGGGATCGAGTCCCAAATCAGGTTCCAGCAGGGAGCTTGCTTCTCCCTCTGCCTATGTCTCTGCCTCTCTCTCTGTGTGTATGTAATGAATAAATCAATAAAAACCTTTAAAAAAATTGTTTAGAACAATGCCTGGCCCATTGTAAGTACTATTGAAGTGATAAATCAGAACTAGAGGATGAATGAACATGGACCCAGATATGGGCCATGTATGGCCCAGAGACATATATGAATCTTTAAAAGTATATTTTATATTAGTGCTTTAATATGCTGGTTATAAAATTTTCTAACACACAGTAATATAAAGTAAGTAAGATTTTAAAATGTTTGTCCATGTCCTCCTAAAATCAGCCCTACCCTGTGGGTACACCTAAGGAGAAGGACGCTATTTTTAGGTCTATAAAGAACCTTTGGGAACATTCTGTCCATGGCTTTGAAACCATTTTGACCATGACCCTATAAAATAGAGACTCTGAAGCCTGCCTGCCTGATTTGGAACTTCAACATTTCCTCTTAATACCTGTGTCACTTCCACTGAGTGATTCAACCTCTCTGTGTCTCCATTCCCTCATTTATAAAACAGGGACATCAGTAATAACATGTACATCAGGGGGTCATTGCAAAGATAAGGAGTTAGTGTGTGTAAAGCTCCATAAGTACTTTATAGAATTTTGCTATGATCACAACCCCACGCACACATCCATAAACATGTATAAATGAAACCAAAGTTTCACATAGGCAGAATTTACTCTAGCTGCAGGAGACAGACAAGGTAGGATGTTGTCTATTCGACTACTTCATTTTTAAAATGTGATCATTGTGAAATTTCACTTATCCATTGTGATTTATAATTCATGTTCTTGTCTGTGTGAATGTTATACTTCAGTGAAACTCTTTTTTTAAATGGTATGTTTTTCTTAAAGACTTTATTTATTTATTTTGAGAGAGAGCACACATGGGGGGAGGGCAGAGGGGGAGGGAGAAAGAGAATCTCAAGCAGACTCCCTGCTGAGTGTGGAGCCCTGATACAGAGGACATGGGGCTTGATCTCACAACCCTGAGATCACGACCTCAGCGGAAATCAAGAGTCGGATGCTCAAACAGCTGAGCCACCCAGGGGCCCCAGATAGTACATTTTTATTCAAAGAAAAGGCAAGAAATGAAAAAAAAAAAAACCCAGCTGATTAAGGATGCCTGGGTGGCTCCGTGGTTGAGTGTCTGCTTTCGGCTCAGGGCATAATCCCGGGATCCTAGGATGGAGTCCTGCATCAGGCTCCCTGTAGGGAGCCTGCTTCTCCCTCTGCCTATGTCTCTGCCTCTCTCTC
Source organism: Vulpes lagopus (assembly GCF_018345385.1). Classification (NCBI taxonomy): domain Eukaryota; kingdom Metazoa; phylum Chordata; class Mammalia; order Carnivora; family Canidae; genus Vulpes; species Vulpes lagopus. Next base: position 15,945,036 of record NC_054841.1, read on the forward strand.
TCTGTCTCTCATGAATAAATAAATAAAATCTTAAAAAAAAAAAAAAAAGCTGATTATATGAACAGCAAATGTGCTAAAATTATTTTGTCTAGCATAGTAAGGGAACATTAATAGACTCAGGGTCCCGGGTAGCTGGGACATGCTGATCTATAATTTCTAATAAAGATTGTTTAATTAAATTAATTATATTTTAAGCAGGAATAATATATCTGCTTAAAATTTTAAAAAATAGTGCTTCAAAGGCTTTTTAAAAATCATATATTAAAGCAAGAGTCATCAAACTAAAACCTCTTGGCCAAATCTGGCCCACTGCCTATTTTTGTAAATAAGGTTTTATTGGAACACAGCCACATTCATTCATTTACACGTTGCCTATGGCTACTTTCATGCAGTCAAGTCGTCCAACAACAGAACTGAGTCATTGCCACAGTTCTATCTGGCCTGCGAAGCCCCAAATATTTACCATCTGGCCCATTACAGAAAAACTTAGCCGGCTCCTGTATTTAAGTTACAATTCAAAGCCCCTGAGCTTAAACTAAATCTTTTTCTATGTATAGCTTGTTCTATTCTATCCAAAGGTCTAGCAAATTTTAACAATTATATTTTCCACAACATTTTACTTTGAAAAATTTCAAACCTACTAAAGATTGAAAGAATAGCACAGTGAGCTGACGTATCCCTCACCAAGATTCACCAATCAGTAGGTAGCAATCTCTCACATTTGCTTTATCACCATCTATGTTTCTGTCTGTGCACATTTTTATTGAAATATTTGATGTTAAAAACTGTATATTCAAAAAATAAAAAATAAAAAACTCATATCTTCACATTTGCTATATATATTTGACTGTGTGTGTGTGTGTGTGTGTGTAGGTGCACGTGTGTGTGTGTGTGTGTGTGTGTGCATGACCCCAAGATAGAGATGGTCAACTGGGTAGCAACAAATTCATATTTCCCCTTCCATAATTTAGAGCTATTCCTGGAAAATAGCTGGCCTATAGAGACCACACATGCCAGATTCCTCTGCTTTTGGCCAATGTCATATGACTAGTTCTGACCGATGGAATGTGAGCAGAAATAGCAAATGCCATTCCAAGAGAGGGCCACTTCTGGGGTTCCTGGATGACTATGTGACAGAGGTAAACTTCTAATTTCCATTTTGGTTTTTTTGGTTGCATCACCTAGTGCTGCCCTAAATAATAAACCTAATAAATTGCATGAACCATTAACGGGTCAAGATTGCAGCTTGACACACTAACTGGTCCTCTGTCTTTCCCAACACTGTTGAAACATGGAGTCCTTTCATCAAATGTTCTGTGCAAAGACAACATGCAGCTTCTCTGGTTGAACCAGAGGTGGTGAGTGGGGGAGGCTAGGAGTCTGGTCCATGTGAACACCCAAATTGGCCTCAAAAGTGAGCCCTGGGGCATCCCTCTTGACTCCTCAAGGTCTAGTGAATACTGCATGATGACTCCTGAATAAGGAACACACCCCCTTTTCTCAGAAGAGGAGGTAGAGAGCCAGCAGAAGGACGCGAGTGGGATCACAAACAGCTCTCTGGGGCCAGAGCCTTTTCCCACATCTGCGGCCAGGGCAACTCTGTTCCAATTATGTTCATGCCTCCCATCTACTTCCCACAGCCCCAGGCTCATGAACCAGGCCCCTGAGAACAGACCCCTCTGACAGACTTCAGAGGGCATCTGAAGGCTTGGAAGTAAACTTTGTTCTGACTCTCCACCCGGACAATCAAGTCCTGTAAACCAGTTACATAGCCCTCCTTCATTTCAGTGTGTTCCACAGCTTCTAGAAGATGCCCAGCACACAGTAAGCATTCAGTTTTTTTCTCATAGTAGGTACACACTCTATAGGTATTGTAATAATCATTAAAACTTGTCTAGCAGTTTCCTTGCGCCTGACACTCAACACTTTCCAGATATAAACCTCATTTGATTCTCACAACAACCCTACAAAGTGGGTAGCACTATTATCACCTCATTTGACAGATGAAGAAGGTTGCAATTTGAACCCAGGCAGCCTGACCCTGGGGTCTGAGCTGCTAATCATGGTAGCTCCTCAGATGTTATTGTAGGGTGATAGTTGTAGCTAAAAGAATGAAGATTTGGTGTCAGACTGACTAGGTTTTCATCACTTGTTTGCTGTGTGATGCAGCAAAACTTAGTGACTCTGAATCTCAATTTCCCTGTTTATAAAATGAGGATGATGCTTCTCACCTGATGGGTCATTGCAAGGATTAAAAGGGAAGAAACAAGGGTGCCTGGCTGGCTCAGTCAGTGGAGCATGCGACTCTTGATCTCGAGGTCATGAGTTTGAGCCCCACACTAGGTGTAGAGATTACTTGAATAAATAAATAAGTAAATAAAACTTAAAAAAAAAAAAGGAGGGGGATAAAATCTCTAAAGTAAAGCCAGAGTCCTGCCTGTCACATAGGAAGGGCTTCAATGGGAACAGATTCCTTTCTTCTTCTCAGGTCCACCCTCATGCTAGAGGCATGTGAGTCAGTCAGAAAGAAATGGAAGGCATAGTTCCTACACGTAAGTATCTCCTAATATTTTAGGAACAAAATAAATCATTCCCAGAACAATCAGAAAACTCCCAAGATATTTTCAATAAAGGACAGAATCAATTGCAGTCAAGTGCAAGTAAAATCTGTGCGTGTTATGCCAGGCTCTAGGCCTTTGCATATGGTATTTCCTTCCCTCCCCTCTCTTGGCTGATTCCTGTGAAACCTTTGGGTTTTAATTTAGATATCAGTCGACTCCTCCAGGGTCAAGAGGTCCCTGATTCCTTGCCCTCCTCCTAAGTCCCTTTGTGTCCCCACAGTTTCATATCTATGTATATCTTGTTGCTCTGTCTTTGATGATGGCTGGGCCATGTGTCTTCCCCACCAGATGAGGTGATCCCCAAGATCTGAAGCCATATTTTATTCTCTTCCATCCCCACAGTGCCTACCAGAGTGCCTGTATTCCATAAGCCCTAGGTAGAGGTTTATTGAAAAAATGAACTAGGGAACAGTGACTTAACGAATACAGGAGCCTCCCAGGTGGAGATAGGACCCACTCTGGGCATTGAGATCCTCCCTTTATAAAATGGGATGAAATAAGATGATGGTTTCTGTACTTCAGCTCATCTGGACCCAAAATCACAGAAGCAACTTAATAAAAAAAATTAAGGATTCTTAAAACTCACCCCAAAAGATTCTAATTCACCAGGTCTAGGGTGGAGCCTCAAAACAAATCATTCTAAGGAGGCTTTTATTTGCAGATAGGTTTGTGAACCAGTGAATCATAGAGGCTGAAATTGAGTTGAGGTGAAATGGGAAGAGGTGATAAGAGAGGGAACTCTCTTGGGGAGCGAGGAGTGGAAGCAGCCATGCCTGACATCCAACACAGTCCTGTAGCTGGCCAGCATCTGACCCCAGCCCAACTTTGGGCCCATCAACCCTTCAGGGAAATGGAGCATTTTATAGTTTATGATACTTTCTCCTTCATTAGCTCATAGAATCCTCTCAACAACCAAGTTTCATTTGATGGATGAAGAAACTCAGAATCAGAGGGCTGAAGCAAAGTGTTAACTAACCATTGTACAGCTTTCAATGGGAGAGCCACATACTCAAACTGCCTCTGACAACAGCTCTGAACTGGCTTGAGACTGATACTATTGGTCAAGGAACTAGACCTACCTCTCCAGGAAAAACCAGGCTCATCTGTCACTTAGATATGCTACCCTGCTGGAAGAATGTTGACCAGTGGCCAAATCACCCCGTCTTCTCATTTGTTTGGTCCTAAGCACTTGCAGGTGCTGCCAGCCCAGCCCAGCATATCTCATCCATCCATCTATCTATCCATTCACCCACCTATCCATCTACCTATCTATCTACCTATCTATCCAACCATCCATCCATCCATCCACTCATCTATCCAGTTACTTATTCATCCACTTATACATCATCCACATATCTCTTCATCCATCCCACCTATTTCTTTATTCATTTATCCATCATCCACCATAACTACCCATCTGCCCATCTACCCACCCACCCATCACATCTGTTCATTCATCCAACCATCTTCTCATTCATTCATTTATTCATTCAATAAACCTCCATCAAAATCAACATAGGGCCAGGTCCTGGGGTAGCCTGTAGTAAAACAACAAGGATCAGAAAAATACAGACCTTGCCCTCAAGAGATTTGAAATGCTTGGAAAAATGACAAACTCCCAAAGGACCAAAACAAATAATTAAGGGAAGGTAAGAAAAGCATGTTAAAAGAAAAAGGATAGGAAAGGGTAGGAAAATAGTGGAGCCAGGAGTCTGGTTAGCACACAGATAAGCACACCAGTGCATCTTATACTCATAATTGCTAAGGGCAGCTCCAGATTTGCCTCTGAGCTAGTTCCTGGCACCCAAAGCAAACACTACCACATAAGAGTCACAGTATATTCAGTTGTGGCAGACACCATGCAGCACCTATTCCTGCTTCCTCATAACACAGTAGTGTTGTACATGCCCAGGGCACATTTAGAAATGTCTGGAGACATTTATGGTTGGCACAACTGATGGGGAGGGTTGCTACTGGCTTCTAGTGAGTCAAAGCCAGGAAAGCTGCTAAATATCCTACAATGCATAGGGCAGTCGCCGCAATAAAGAATCATCCAAGCCAAAATGTCACTAGTGCTGAAGCTGAGAAACCCACTCTGAGAGAACCCTGATTTTGTTTGGAGCAGCATTGTGCCAGACTCCAAGAAAAGAATATCGTTGATCTAAGCCAATCTTGGCTTTCAAATTTCTTTCTGCTGGATACTTAATCTCAGCTTTCCTTGAACCAGGGAAGTCTGCTGGGAGGTTTCTGGGGGAGATTTGCTTTTTGATAAAAGAAACAAATGCTTCAAGGAGTATCCCTTCCAGCTTCAGGCACTTGAGGGTAGATGTGATGCCTGCTACTGTGCCAGCCATGTTGGGTCTGTAAAGCCACCACAGTGAGCACAGAGAGAGGGAGGAGGGAAGAGCATGCTCTGGCTGACATTATTGACTATTATCATAGGGTTGTTTCTTAAAACCCCCTTCAGTTCACTCATCCAACAAATGCTTATTGAGCATTTATTCTGTGCCAGCCACTGTGTGAGACGGGCAAGGCTGAACAAACCACTGATAGTCCCTGACCTCGTGGAGTTTATAGTTGAGTGGGGGATACAGACTCTACAACGCACATCAATGCTATCTGATCAGTCATGATGAGAACTATAAAGAAGCCAGTGTACCATGAGCCCATTGCAAGTCCAAGGAAGGGTCAAGTTCACCCAGCATCACCACGCCAAAGATCAGCCCCTCAAAGACTGTCCTACTAGGGTTCAAAAAATGTGAGATGGCAACTGAGATTTATTACATGCTTACTCTGTGTCCGGCACTATTCTGAGTACTTGTGTTTTAACTCGCATGATCCTAACCACGACCTTGCCTGTCAGTGCCTCTCCTGAGGCTCTGCTATGTACTACATCCCTTACCCTGCAACTTACCTCTGCAATTGCAGCCTTAGGGGGTTTGGTATTATCCCCATTAGAGAACTCCAGGAGAAGGGGTGCTCCTCAAGGCACTTGTTTCTTTCCTAGAACTTCCTAGTACTCTTCCCTAGTTCATTTTATAGGTGAAACATGAGGACTCAGAGAAGGGTAGGCCACACAGTTTTAAAGGGAAGGGGATGCTAACCTAGATTTATTTTCTTTAAAAAGTAAGGTCTTTTAGCCTCTCTCTCACTCTGTTTCTCTCTCTCTCTCTCTCTCACACACACACACACACACACACACACACCAACAAACGCCCAACTGTCCCACGCGAACAATGTTCTGTTGACGTTTGCTGCAAATCTGGCCATAGGAGCTCTCCTTTCTCTGCCCAGCCAGGTCTGTAGCTTTAGTCAAGAGAGTCACAAATGGACTAAAGTCAGATTTTTTTTTTTTTTTTTTAACAATCCTGAGCTTTAGTTTTTCTCCTATCTTTGGAGATAGCAATATTGTTTATCTGGAACAACTGTTGCAAGAATTAAATGAAGTAATAGGCATAGAACATCCATCCATCTAACCATCTATCCACCCAACCATCCAACAAATATGTTTTGCATGCTTGCTTTGTGATGAGCACCACCGAGAGGTCGGGATGAAGGGGCGTAAGGACACTACAAAGTACATAGACCTGGGAGACAGTGAGAGGCTATCAGGTTAGATTATAACAGTATCCCCTGGGAGGAATGTGGGGCGCCTTCTATTCATCTTTAGTGTAGGTTTGTGGCCTGGGGCTCTCCGTCCTCAGAAGCTGACTTTCTGGTCCCTATGCAGACAGCGTCTTCCTCTGGCTACAGGTCAACCAAATCTTAATTGTGTTTTAACCTTGGATGAAACAACTAAGACATACCTAGCCCTCCAGCTATGCTATCTCCTCTCCTCTCCTCTCCTCTCCTCTCCCCTCCTCTCCTATCTCTGTGAGATAGGTCCCGTCAGGTCTCTCTATTTTGCAGGTGAGGAAATAGATGCAGAGAGGGGAAGTGACTTGCCCAAGGTCATATAGGGGGTGTATGGGGGTGCATCCCCAGGCTATTATTGGTTGGTCAGCCTCCGCTGCTATTACTCTCCCCGATCACATACTTTTTCTTGATGGCAGATCAAAGAAAAGATCCCCTGGACCAGTCAAGAGACCAGACCCTGATTCCTTAAGGCCATCCATCCTCAGCTAATGACAATGTTAAATAATATTTCTTGAGTCCTTATTATGTCCCTAGTGCCAAGAGCACTTGGCCTTCTTTCATCCTTTGTGAGGGTCCATAAGACACCTTCTCTCCACCGCAAAGAGAAGGCAACCAAGGTATACAAATGTTGAATAATTTGTCTAAAGTCACAAAACTAGATCCTGGCTTCCAGAGGCCAAGCACTGTGTGTGTTCGTGCGATTTAAATCAATTTATAAAATGCACCTGAGGTTTAAAAAAAAAAAAAAAGGTTAAAAAGATTTCTTGAACCTCCCTCCTCAGCAACAAAACTCTGTTTCTGGTCTTTCTGTCCTTTTACTGGTTTTCTATGCAAATACAAATATGTGTATACATACACATGCGTATATCCGTTCTGTTATCAGAGATGTAAAATGCTACACACGTTAGTTCAGTTTATTTTTTTCACTAAGTGTAACCTGGAGGCCCTTCCCTATCTGCACACAGATCTGCATTTTTTAACCTTCAACAATAGGATAGCATTCCTTGCTAAAGATGCATCATGCTTTGTTTACCTATCCTTTACTGTGGGACACTTGGGTTACTTCCAATTGTGGGGTCACCCCAGCAGCAGAGCCTGGGCTTTCACCCTCAGTAACACACTCTTCCTTAGCCTTGCACCTCAGTTTCAAACATCTAGCGCGAGATCATTGCCCTTTCCCGACGCCCCATGCTGTGTGCTGCTTGGAGCTGCTTCCCTTTGGTGAATCATCCAGAGCCAACGGCCCTCATCAGAGGGATCGGCCAACTCTCCTCTTGGGTCCCATCCCGCCTAGACCATGAGCCAGCTCTATGCTAGGCCCAGCCGAGCTCCCCGTCGGCTTGGACTTGCCTTGATAACCTGGGGTTGGCAGTTCCAGCCCAAACCTCTGTGGAATTTTGGAAAGACCCCTGGGATTTAGCCCCAGGAAAACAGGCTCTTGGCAGGCAAAATGAGCAAGCCCCTGCTCCGGGGCTCCTACAGCCCCTCCCAGCACTTCCCAAACCAAAAATGCATGCTCCTGTTTGGGACTTTAGTGAAGCAAGTCACATGCATCCCCTGGGCTTCCTGCTATTCTCCAGGGGACTGTAGTCTTTGGGCTTCTTAGAAATGCATAATGGGGCGTCCCATGGCCTCCCAAATTTGACCATGGTCCTGCCCTGTCCAGTCCTCCCCCAGCCCCACCACTGGTCCCACTCACCATAGGGACTCTCCACTGGAGCCCCGAGGGGCGCGTTCACACTGACCATGGCCGAGCCCACCCAGCCAGAGACGCGGGGGCATGGAGGAGCCGGGCTCCACACACAACGGCAGCAGGGCCACCGGGAGCCAGTCCACCAGGAAGGCAGTGAGCACAGCCAGCTGCCACCGCCTGGTTATCTTATTGATTCTTCTAATCACCCAAGGTGGGTGGATACGTTAAAGAGTAACCAGTCACTTAGGGAACCTGCGGCTGAGGACTGTCACTGTTACCATGACAACGGCAACCTGGCCAGAGCCGAGGTCCACTTGGGCCCCAGTTCTGCACTCTGGGGTTGAAGACACCTGGAGCCAGATAGAAAGGACACCAGCCCCTCACCCCAACTTGAGGTAAGGGGACTGGCCAGGAGGGGATGAGGAGGTGAGAGTCCAACCTGGGTTGGGTTTTATGGCTCCACATAATGGGTGTGTCGAGTGGCAGGAGGGAGGGGTAGCAGAGAAAAGGAGGGGGTGGAAGACCATACATACTGAACACCTACTCGATGCTGGGAGCTGTACACAGGCATCACCACGTTTAAATTAAACCTCAAGGAGGAAATTGAGCCACAGAGAGAAGTTGCTTGCCTGCAGTCTCACAGCTGGTAACAGAGGAGATGAGTTAGCATTACAAACTACAATCTCCCCCGCATCTAATATCTATTTACTGAGCACCCACTGTGTATGCCAGGCCATGTCCTAGGCTCCAGAGATAGAGAAATGGGCAAAGTAGGCATCATCCCCGCACCCATGGAACTGTGGACTAATGGGGGAGATGGGAATTTGTCAGACTATATTAAAGATTATTCAAAGACCTTATGACACAGATATGATTACAAACTGGGGAGGGCTATGAATGATGGAGAGACACAGGCCTGACCTCCAGGCCCATGCACCAAAGGCACTCTGCCCACCCCCTCCCCTGGTCCATTGCCTCCTTCCCATTCAGAAGGCAACCTACTGCTGAAATCCGCATCCTGCCCTCCGACTGCAGAGCCCCCCTCTCCGCATCTCAGCCCTCTTGCATACTTACTGTACACCTGCTCTTTGACTTCTTTTGGAGCAGTCCCATTCCTTTCATCCCAGTGTTGGGTCTGGCAGCTTGACTTGGATTCTGAAGTCACCTGCTCCGATTGAGCCCTCCATGCTGCCCAGAACTTCTACCCTGTTTCCCGTCTCCTGGCTTTTCCAGTTTATTTCCAGTATTTTCACTCCTCACACCTTTTCCATTCTCATCCTCAGCAGAGAAGAAAGAAGCCTTAAACCTGGTCCTGCCTGAATCCCCCACCAGAATTTACTCACCTCCTTTCATCCAGATCCACCCGGTCTGCACCTGCCTCTTCCCCCTGCTCAGGAGCCCTGCGTGAGCACGTGGGGCTGATTTCTCCTATATATTCAACCTCTTTAGACTTTTAAAATCAACTTTCTTGAGGTATATGTAACATATAATCAAATGTACCATTTTTAGGTATACAGTTTAAAGAGTTTGCAAAATACATATACTCATGTAACTATAACCTTAATCGAGATACAGAACATTTCCATGACCCCCCAGAAATTCTCTTTATTCCTCTGCCATTAATCCTCCAGCACCTCCCTCTCTGGGCAACACTGACCTGCTTTCTGTCACTCTAGATTTAATTTGCCTTTTCTAGAATATCCCAGAAATAGAATCAGACAATATTTACTCTTTTGTGTCTGGCTTCTTTTGCTTAGCAGGTTGGTGAGATTCATCTACATTCATGTCCCATTTTGCTAAATTGTAGCCTACTGAATGGATGGATACACTAATTTGTTCACCCATTCACCTGGTCACAGTCATTGGGGTTGCCAGTTTGGGTCTATTATGAATCAAGCAGGTATGTATGGTCATGAACAAGGCTTCATGGAGACATAAGTTTTCATTCCCTTGATTAAATTCCTAGGAAAGGAATCGCCACTTGATATGGTATGTATATGTTTAATTTATAAGAAACTCTCAAATGGTTGTCCAAAGTGGTCATGCCATTTTGCATTCCTGCCAATGGGGTAAGAGAACTCGTTTTCTCTGCATCCCTATCACTATTTATTAGTGTCTCTCTTTTTAGCCTTAACCATGTGATGTGATCTTTCCTTTTGCTTTCATTTGTATTAGTTTTTTTTAATGAAAAAAGTAATACATTCACATGTTAAAAATGAAAATTGCACAAACAGTATATAATGAAAAATTAGCCTTCCTGCTACCTTAGTTCCCACATCTCACTCTAAGGAAATTTTAAACAAATTCTTGTATATGTATATATTTCCAGCACTTAAACATAATACTCACATACACACTGCTATGGACTAAATGGTGTCCTCACCGAATTCATATGTTGAAGTCCTAACCTCTCAAGGTGACTGCATTTGAAGATAGGACCTCTAAGGAGCAATTAAGGCTAAATGAGGTCATAAGGGTGGGGTCTTGATTTGATAGGATAAGTGTCCTTAGGAGCGGTGGCACAAAGAACTTACTCTCTCCCCCTCATGTGGGAACACAGTGAGAAAGTGGCTATCTGCAAGGCAGGAAGAGAGCTCTCACCAGAACCCAACCATTCTGGCTCCCAGATCTCGGACTTCCCTCTTCCAGAACCATGAGAAAATCATTTTCTGTTATTTAAGCCATTTGGTCTATGGTATTTTGTGATGGCAGCCCAAGCTGACTAATACACACAAATGTAAATGCACAAAACACACGGGAAGGGAACATGCTAAACATGCTCTCCTGCCACTTGCTCTTTCCCCCTTAGTATCCAAGGGCTATTTCTATACCAGCATATCTGCCTCGTTCTCTTGAGTACTGACCCAGCTGTGTGACTGTCCCATAAGTGATTTGACTAGTGTCCTGTTGCTAGATATATTTTTTTTAAGATTTTATTTATTTATTCATGAGAGACACAGAGAGAGAGGCAGAGACACAGGCAGAGGGAGAAGCAGGCTCCATGCAGGGAACCCGATGTGGGACTCCAGGACTACACCCTGGCCAAAGGCAGATGCTTAACCGCTGAGCCATCCAGGGATCCCCTCTTGCTAGACATTTAAGATGTTTCCAGGCTCTTGTCACTACAAGCAGTTGAATGCCTTCCTACACATGTCCTGACCCTCATGTGGGAAGTATATCTGTAGGACAAATTTCTACAAGGGGAACCGTATCAATATTTAAATATGCTATAGTATCTCTTTTATTTAAAAATAATCCTTCCCTAATAACTTCCTTCCCCATCTCTGCCACTACATCACCTCTCTCCTCCCTCTACTGACAAACTTTCAAAATAGCTGTCTACACCCAGGGCTCTCTTTTTCCCATCTCCCACCTATGACACTTCCCTCTTCAGTCTGGTTTCTGTTCCACCCCTCCCCACTGCCATCACACACACCACTGAGTCTTCATTAGTGAAATAGAATGGCTCCATGCCTGAACATTCAAAGGACATTTTACTGGACCCGCAACTACATTTGACAGTTGACTCATCTTCCTTTAGCATCCATACTACTATCGTCTTCTGGATTTCTTCCTTCTTGACTGCTTTTTTTCTTCTTCTCTGTCTCTTGACATTTCATGCTTCTCTATCTGTCTCTAAATACTAAACTTCCTTAGAGCTGAATTCTAGATTTACTTTTTTTTTTCCATTCTGTTATATCTCCTCCCATAATCACATTCATTACCATGGTTTCAATAGCCAACTGTACACTCGCGATTCCCAATTGTGTATCTCCAATCTAAATTTCTCCTCTGGAGGCCAGATTCATATATCCAGCAGCGTCCTAGATACCTCCACTTGTGTTTCACGGCTATCTCGAATATAATATGCCCCTAATTGCACTCTTGCTCCTCACTTCCATTGAAACTCCTTCCCCTACGTTCCCCATTTGATAAAATGGCAGCCTCATCTACTCCACTTACTTCACACCCACAGCCAACCACTACAAAGTCCCCTTGAATTCCACTTCTTTTTTAAAAAAAGATTTTATTTATCTATTTGAGAGAGAGAGAGCGAGAGCACAAGAGTGAGCAAGTGCAAGTGGAGAGAGAGGAGATGAGGGGGAGGGGTAGAGGCCTGCAGGGGTGGGGGTGGGGGGTGGGGATGGGAAGCAGGCTCCCGGCTGAGTAGGGAGTCCAATTCTGGGCTCTATCCCAGGACCCCAGGATCATGACCTGAGCTGAAGGCAGATGCTCAACTGACTGAACCATCCAGGCACCCCTTAACTTCCACTTCTTTTTTTTTTTTTAAGATTTTATTTACTTATTTGACACAAAGAGAGAAAAAGAGAACGTAAGCAGGGGGTGTAGCAGGCAGAGAGAGAGGGAGAAGCAGGCTCCCCACTGAGCAGGGAGCCCAATGACTCAGGTCTGGATCCCAATGGGCTGGATCCCAAAACCCTGGGAATATGACCCCAGCCAAAGGCTGACACTTAACCAACTGAGCCACCCACACGCCCCTCAAATTCCACTTCTTAAACATGTCACAGATGTATCTACTTCTCCCTGTCTTCAGTGCCACCATCTTGGTTCAAACCATCCTCATTTCTATTTATTTGTTTGTTTGTTTGTTTGTTTGTTTGTTTTGAGAGAGAGAGCACAAGACAGGGAGAGGGAAAGAATCTCAAGCAGACTCCCCACTGAGCACAGAGCCCAACTCGGGGCTCTATCTCACAAACTCAAGATCAGGACCTGAGCCAACATCAAGAGTCTGATGCTCAACTGACTGAGCCACGCAGTGCCCTGCCATCCTCATTCCTACCTGGATGACTGAAATAGCCTTTTACTTGGATCGCAGCATCTACTCTGACCCTGTCAAATCTATTCCGCTTGAATGCAGCCAGAATTACCTTTTCAAATGTAAATCTGACACGTCATCCCACTGTTATAATCCTGCTATGCCTCCTCATTGTCCTTGAGTGAACTCCAAGATTATTCCTGACTTGGCCCCTGCCTCCCCTCCTAGGGTCAGTTCACTCCCTTTCCTTCTCACACAGTACACTTTTGGAACCTGACCCTGCCCTGTGCTGTTTCCCCCAGCTTTTTTGCCCTCATTATCATCAATGCCTCAGAGCCTGACCAGCTTCTCTTCTTCATCAAAACATATCTTGCAGGGAGCCTGGGTGGCTCAGTCAGTTGAGCATCCAACTCTTGATTTTCACTGCATCATGATCTCAGGGTTGTGGAATTGAGCCCCGCATAGGGCTCTGCTCAGCACAGAATGTGCTTGGGAGTCTCTCCCTCTCTCACATAAATAAACAAACAAACAATTAATTAATTAATTTTAAAAGATTTATTTATTTATTCATGAGAGACACAGACTGGGAGAGAGAGGGAGAGACATAGGCAGAGGGAGAAGCAGGCTCCCCGCAAGGGGCCTGATGTGGGACTCGATCCCAGATCCCGGGACCATGACCTGAATCAAAGGCAGGTGCCCAACTGCTGAGCCACCCAGGCATCCCATAAATAAATAAAATCTTAAAAAACCACACACACACACAAACACACATCTAGCTGCAAGAGACCCACGTGACTATCCATTCTAGTTTAGATCACACTCTTGTAATTCCTGGTTCTTCTCCCCGATGGCACTTACTGCCATTACAGTAAGTTATTCATATTCATCTTCTGTTTCATGCTGACCATTACACTAGAATTAAAAGCTCCAGGAGCATAGGAACATTATAGGTCTCAGGGGTCAATAAACGTTTTCTATAAAGGGCCAGATAGTAAATATTTGGGGCTTTAGATATGTGATCTCTTGCAACTACTCATGTCTATTGTGGAAGCCTGAAATCAGCTATTGACAATACATAAACAAATGAGCATGGCTGTGTTCTAATAAAACTTTATTCATAAAAAACAGTCAGTGGGCCAGATTTGGCTTGTGAATCCACCTTGATATATATATTAGTGACCACTGTGCTCAGAGCTGACACTTTTATAGCACTTACTATATGCCAGAAACTGCTCTAAGTGCTTTCTATGTACCCATTTATTTAATGTTTTGTATGATCTCATGAGGCAGGTACTATCATTATGTCCACTTACAGATGAGACAGGCACTGAGAGTTCACGGTAACCTACCCAAGCACACTTAGCCACTAAGTTAAATTTGTACCTAGGCAATCTGGCTCCAGAGTCTATGCTCTAAAACTTCTTACTTGGTGAATGAATGTATGAACAAATAAACCATAAAATGAGATTGGGCTATGAAGATCTTCAGAAAGTGTAAAATACTACAGAGGCTTGAATGTTGTTTCCGATTTCTTGCAGCAAATGTTCTCCTTCAGTTAGAACAGCAGCTTAACAAAGCAGGATGCTATGAGCAACCCCCCTCCCCCTGAGCCCTCACCCCCAGGTCTGCAGCGTCCAGGCCTTGACTACCATGAGCAAGCCCAACCTGCTCATTTCTCTGTTGACATGTTCTCTTCTCAGGGGCAGTTTCAAAAGTGGGGAACCTGGGAAGTCATCCACCCCTACAAATGCACTTTTTGCTTAATCATCCTTACCTTTGTCCTAGCTCTGAATTTCTCCTTTCCTTGTTGAGAGGCAGAAAGTAAATGGGCTTAAGACATTGGGCTTTTGAGTCACATAGTACATATTCAAATCTGACTTCTTTAGCCTCAGTTTTTATGCCTGTAAAAGGCAGATAGGAACGGTACCTATCTCTTAAGATGGCTGTGATAATTCAAAGAGTTTAAGAGTGTACTAAGCAGTTCATAGATGCCAGTGGTTGTCATTGTCATTCTTCTGGTACTCGAGACACAGGAAGGCAATGTGGGCAGTCAAAATAAGATTACGAGGTCAGATGAAGCTAAATTCAAACTTTATGCCTGCTCCCTACCAGCTACATAACCTTATGTATACCATTTAATTCAAGGGGTCACATGCTACTTAAATCTCCAGAAAATTTTAGAAAATTGGCACACGGATAGCAAGCTTTTTCCCCCCCCAATATAAGGACATTATTAATTTTTTAAAAAATCTAACATGTGTTATCACTATTGTTTTATGAATGAAAATACTCCCTCAAAAAAAAAAAAGAGTAGGAAGGATATAATCTGCAAATAATAAACTCACAACAGCATCCTTGTTTCTTTTCACTCATTTCCAGCATTTGGAAATGGGTGGGCACCCTAAGCCTCATTTATCCCAGCAATAAAATGGAATAGTAATACACACATATGCATGTGTGCACTGAACTAGTTGTCACGCTTGGCACAGAGTAGGGGCCATGAGCCCCCTCTCCTGGCCTTTCTCTGGAGCTGGTTTTGCCTTTACTCCATCTCCCCCTACTCAGTTTCCTTCCTTCCTTTTTTGACCCCCTCTGGGAGCTGAGAGAGGGAGGGACCAGAAAGAGCCACTGCATCAGATCTCAAAGGACTTTATTGGGGAACGGGGAGGAGGGGGTGGTTGTTGACATGCTCAGGTTATGGCCTAGGTGGGAATGACTGAGAGGGAAGAGAAATTCACTCCATCCAGCTTGGTGTAGGGACTCCAGGGAAAGGGGCTGGTTTTCCATCCAGGTCTTTGAATGGTGTGCTCTCTGGCCAGGCAGGGAGTGGGCCCCAGCTGGAGGGCAAGGTCTGAGGGGGAGATTTTACTATCTCTGGAAACAAAAGGACTTTTGTGTGTCATGATATCTGGGTGTGGTGGGGTGGAGAGAGAGGAAATGGTTTATGGGAATGAGAATGAGATCCTCCAGGGATGTGGAGGAGAGAGAGATGGATAGGCTCAATGGAGTGATAAAAAGAGAAAAAGACAGGCCCAGAAGACATTTCCCTCGGGCCAACTTTGATTTTGCACTCGTAGTCCTGGCC
Organism: Vulpes lagopus; assembly: GCF_018345385.1. Taxonomy (NCBI): domain Eukaryota; kingdom Metazoa; phylum Chordata; class Mammalia; order Carnivora; family Canidae; genus Vulpes; species Vulpes lagopus. Next base: position 15,960,848 of record NC_054841.1, read on the forward strand.
CTCAGAGAGGGTATGTCTGGGCCTGAGCTCTGACCTGGGTGCTGCTGGCACAAGCTGTGTAGCAATCAGTAGGTCACACCCCTCTGCTGAGCCTCAATATACCCATCTGTAAAAGGGGAACCTGAGCCCTGGAGTAGCCCCAGTAACATGCAATGGGAATGGTCTGTCTACAAGTCAATTTCAATTATTTTTTTTTTTTTTAAAAGCTTGGACCTGAAATGTTCTCAACCCAGGGAGCAAACCACAAGTCCTCCACGTTTGGCTGTTAGTGGATGAAGGAAAGTGGGTTTCAGGCTAAAGATTGCTTAATAAATACCCTTCACTGGTTGGACAAAGACTTGTGGGTTTGGGACCTGAGAGTCATAAAACTGCTGTCACCCTACAGCTCCATCCAGCTCTGACTCTCTGAGCACCTAGTCAACGAAAGAGACAAGCCTCTTTCCCGGAAGCCAGAGAGAAGAAAGCTGTAAGAAGAAAGACAGAAGGCCAGGAGGTTATTTTCTTCTGGCACATGCTGGACATTTCGGGAATGGAAGGAACCAGGAAGGAAAAATTCAGATCGGTGGTGTGAGCCCAATAAAGTCCTTTAAAAAAACAATTATTCTTTCACCTGGTCTTTGGGGAAGAAGTCTTTGGGGGAGGGCCAGAGGCACCACCGGGGCCCAGGGAAAATTTAAAACCACAGAAGCCTATTGGATTTGAGTCCAGAGAAGCACATGTTGCTACTGCAGGTACCTTGGTAACTCGGAGGGCAAGCAGAACATGGCCTCCCCATCTTGTACGGTGCCTCGCCGATCCAGTTCCCCCTGGAAGAGAAAAGATGCCAAGGAGACAGGGACAGAGGAGAGTTAATGTGGGCAACCTTCATATAGGTTTCCAAATCTTAGCACCGCCGCTGACTGGCTTATGTGACCTTGGGCAAGTCACATCTGCAAGCCTTGGTTTCTTCAGCTGTAAAACCATGAGAAGACTCCCCTGCCTCACAGGGAGGAGGCAAAGATCAAATAATGGAGCCATGTGTGTGGGCACCTAGCACCATGCCTGGCAAATACCTGACTCTTCAGTAAGTATTGATCTTCTTATTCCCTCCACCCTCCCTCCCATCCCCGACCCAGGCAGCTCTGAGATCTGGTCCTAGGTTTTGCCACCAGCCAGCTGGTGACAAAATAAGCCACCTTATTTCTTCTGAATAAAATAAATGAAATGGTATCCACAAAAATGATGTGCACTTTTTAGACCTCACAGAAGTGTTATGCAAATAGGAGTTAGAATAATCAGATGCTGAGTATAATCCGATCATGGGGGCACATGCTCATGAAGACTTGTCATGGCCACCACTGCCCATTTTCTTGATGGCCAGATCCCAATTCCATCCTCCCTGCTCCTGAGTTAGTCGTCTCAACAGACCGTGGCCTTTTAGGGGAAGTAGGGTAGAGAGGGATGGCTTAATAGTTACAGACCTTCTCTTTGGGGTGATGGAATAGTTCTGGAAGTAGGTAGTAGTAATGGTTGCACAAAATGATGAATTGCCACCGAGGTGTACCCTTCTAAATGATTAAAGTGGCAAATTTTATGTTATAAATATTTCATATCTATATGCATAATGAAAACATATCAATAATCTAATATACCCAAACCCATTGAGTTGTACACATCAAATGGGTGAGTGGTATGGGATGTGAATTACACCTCAAGAAAGCTATTAAAAACAAACAAACCACCTTCATCACATTCTCCTGCTCAAAAACTTTTAGTGACTTCCCCTTACCTGTGCAAGGATTGGCAAATTTCTTCAGGTAAAGGGCCAGATAGCAAACATGTTTGGTTTTGTGAGCCGGATATCTCTATTGCATTGAAAGCAGCATCGGATAACATGTAAATGAATGGCATGGCTGTGTTTCAATAAAACTTTATTTACTAAAACAAGCAGCTGGTGAAGTTTTGGCCATGGGTCCTAGTTTGCTGATCTCCTCACTTACAGAAGCACATCTGTAGCTTTTGGTCAGACATTCTAGACTGTTCTAGCAGCCGTGGATCCTGTTCACATAGCCCACCTTTCCACATCTCTCTTCTCTGTCCCAGTGCACAGATTTTTCTTTTTCTCCCTCCTCTTCTCAAGGCCTAAAATCATCCCCCAAACTCATGTTCATGGCTGCCTGGTAATCTCACACCAGCCTGTAGTGTTATCTTTGCAAGTCCAGGGTCTTCTTTTCTCACACTTCATATGAACACTCTTTATGGGCAGATATGGAATCTTTTTTTTTCTCTAAAAGTGGTTGTTGAATGATTGTAAGTAAACTCAGCCAAAGTCCTTAGAAAAGTATGCATTTCTGGTTTTATATGGGGTTCATTCACTCATTCATTCAACAAACACTTCCAGAGCATCTTTTGGGCTTCAGGATTTGTGCCAGATGCTGTGAGTGCAGTTTTCAAAAGGTGCTCCCAGAAATTTGAGGGCAGAGAAGATGGGAAGTGGAAATATCTGGGGGGTAATGGAATAAAAGCCATTCTTTTTTTGTTCAACTTAACCACTTGGAAAAAAGTTTTGCTTAAAAAGGGGTGGGGAGATCCCTGTAGTAAAAAGATATAGGAATGAATCAGATCTATTTCCCACCCTTAAATAGTTCCTAACCCAGTTATAACAACAGCCACCATTTATTCAGCATGTACTATGGGCTGAATAAATGTACAGTGACTATGTACAGTGATCCTCTGTGAGACAGGTAGGATTAGCCCTATTTTAAAAGAGGAAACCGAGGTCCAGAGAGATGAAACGTCTTATCCAAAGTCCTTATACACACATGGGAGAGCTGGACATCACACCCATATCTGGTCATAGCAGTAAGCAACAGCATGTTATCATGAGCCTGGGAGTGTTACCTGGGTCAGATCACTTCTCTTAACAATTCAGTGAGTATTACTATTTTTACTATTACTATTTTTTACTATTACTATTTTATTCCCATTTTGCAAATGAAGAAACAGGCATGGAGAATTTAAATCACAAATTTGAACCTTAATAGTCTTGCTCCAGAGCATGAAAATCTTAACAACTGTAGTGTTGATACTCAATGCTGCAAAAATTCAATGTATCCTCAAATTGGAACAGCCTCCTAAGCTATTTGTAACAAAGTTTGCTTTGTATTTTTGTATCTGATAAAGCTGGACTGATACTTTTTAATAGATATCACCATTAACAAATAAATAGGGATCCCTGGGTGGCGCAGCGGTTTGGCGCCTGCCTTTGGCCCAGGGCGCCATCCTGGAGACCCGGGATCGAATCCCACGTAGGGCTCCCGGTGCATGGAGCCTGCTTCTCCCTCTTCCTATGTCTCTGCCTCTCTCTCTCTCTGTGTGACTATCATAAATAAATAAATAAATAAATAAATAAATAAATAAATAGCTTGAGAATTTGTGTTCAAGCTACCAGTGACTTCTAGAGCATCCAAATAGTATAGTAGACAGAACATAGACTAGAAATCAAGACTTGTGTTTCAAACAGCTCTGCTACCTCCTGGCTCTGTGACTTTTATATATTACCTAACCTCTCTGATCGTCAGTTTCTTGCTCTTAAAAAAAGAAAACATTTTCCCAGTACCCCTCCTTCTTTCCTTCCTTCTTTCTCTTTCATCTCTTCAATGAGATAAGGAGGCAAAAATATTTTGTAAGTGCTGAAAGGCTACTTGAGAGTAAAAGGTGGTTATCAGTATGTAATCTTGAAATTCTTAATATCATGTTTACATAGAACTTTTCTTATTTTTATATGAGAATCAGTAATGTTGGCAAATTTGTGTGTTGTACGTTGGATGGGAACTCCCATCCCTCTTTCTTCATGTTTCCAAGAGACTTGCATACAAAGGCCACTCATGACCTCTCTCCCACCAAGCTGATTGGGGAGCCTGGAGGGAGGAGCTGAGCACACTCATTCTGACCTTCCTTTCTTTCCTTTGGGATGTGCCTGGCTGCAGGGAGCCTGTGTTCTTGGTTGCCCTACTTCCTGTGATGAGCTTAGAGGAACTACCTACACTTTTTGGGAGAGGACTGTGGTTGTCAGGTGTTGCCAGTCAACGGGTGTGCAGCTCTAATTCGAGAGCAAGATATTTGCCAACTCACTTGTCTAGCACATCTAAACCACATTCTCTTTTTTTTTTTTTTTTTTAATCTTTATTTATTTATGATAGTCACAGAGAGAGAGAGAGAGGCAGAGACACAGGCAGAGGGAGAAGCAGGCTCCATGCACCGGGAGCCCGATGTGGGATTCGATCCCGGGTCTCCAGGATCGCGCCCTGGGCCAAAGGCAGGCGCCAAACCGCTGCGCCACCCAGGGATCCCTAAACCACATTCTCTACTGTTAACTTCATCAGCGAGGCTACGTGTCCACCTGACCTGGTCCTGTCTATCTTCCAGTCACTTTTGGCAATAGAAAAGGAAATTAGAGAATTTGGGGGGGGGGCGGTAAAGAAAAAGAATTATTCATTGACTCTAAAACTACCAGACTGTGGGACACCTGTGAGCACCTGCCTTTGACTCAGGGCGTGATCCCGGATTCGAGTCCCACATTGGGCTCCTTGCATGGAGCCTGCTTCTCCCTCTGCCTGTGTCTCTGCCTCTCTCTCTCTCTCTGTGTCTCTCGTGAATAAATAAATAAATAAATAAATAAATAAATAAATAAATAAATAAATAAATAAAACAGATTGTATGGTATCAAGTTTACTTAGAAGGGAAGAAGGCAGGGTGTCCTGGGCTTTTTTCCTTCTCTTGGAATTCTGTTCATTGCACTCAGGGTCCACCCCTGCCCCTCAGCCCCATCTCAGTGCTGTACTTACTTAATGGCATAGTTGCAGACCAAGTACACCGCCTGATGCCAGGTGTTGCCCCAGACGTTGATACTGCCACAGGTGTGGATGGCACAGCCTAGCCGATTGGAGGAAGCCCACACCATCTGAGGAAGGACAATGACAGGGGAGGCTTTGAGATGGACTCGGGGTGGGGGTCCAGGTTCCTTGGGGCTGAGAGGCTCCTGGACATGGTTCAGGGTGGATGCATTAGGTGAGGTCTTCCTGGGGAAGCAATCTGCCTGTCCCAATGTTCCTGGAGACACATTGTGCTATAATGTTTCTCAAGATTTATTTATTTGTTTGTTTATTTATTTATTTATTTATTTATTTATTTATTTTACTACAACCCACCAGTAAGGAATAAATTTTGAATTGTTGCTCAGCATACAACACGTAGGCACTTGGGACAAAAGTTTTGTGAACCAACATTTATCTTTTCACATGTGATCTATGCTCTTATTTTCTGTACTGTTCTATTCATTTTCTTTCTTTCTTTTTTCCCTAGCAACTACCATTTGAAGATCATTATTGTGTTAGAGGTTAAAACACAAACTTTGGAGTTAAACAGGCTTGGGTCAGAACCTCAATATCACTAGTGTGTGACTTTGGCCAAATCACTTAACCATGCCATGCCTCAGTTTCTTCTTTGGTAAAACGAAGGTAATAATTTCAGGAAGAACATTTGGTTTAGGCCTCACATTTCCTAGAGGGTCTCCAAAGTAGATTTCTGACATTAACTCTGAATGAATCACAGAGAGATGGACAGACCAAAAGAAAATATTTGTCCTACAATGGGAAGGTTTGGTCCCATTTCCTGCAACATTATATCGCATTATATTTTTATGTGTAACAAGTGGTAACATATTCAATATTAGTACTCAAAATATACTATACTTTTTGTTCTCTTATTTTAGCATTTCTTTTCTTCTTCTTTTTTTTTTTTTTTTAAGATACTGGGATCCTAGGGGTACCTGGGTGACTCAGCTGATTAAGCATTCAACTCTTTTTTTCTTTAAGATTTTATATTTTATTTATTTATTTGAGGGAGTGAGAGTGAGAGAGCACACATGCAGTGGTGAGGGGCAAAGGGAGAAGCAGACTCCCCGCTGAGCCCCTGTGGGGCTTGATCCCAGGATCCCAGGATCCCAGCCTAAGCCAAAAACAGGTGCCTAGCTGACTGAGCCACCCAGGCACTCAAGTGTTTGAGTCTTGATCTCAGCTCAGATCTTGATCTCAGGGTTGTGAGTTCAGGCCCTGTGTTGGGCTCCACGCTAGGTGTAGAACCTATTTAAAAATGATAATAAGGAGGAGAAGATAGTAGGATCCTTAGAAGACAGAAAATACTAGAAAATAGGTTTGGGCCTACTGAATTCAAAAGCATTCTTGAACTTGTCAGATCACACATCTCCATTTTGGTGGTCAAACAATCTGGTGAGCCCACCCAAGACACTCAGAACAAGATCTGGTCAGCTCAACTCAATATACACACAACTTTCCAGGAATACACTTATCATATGGAAGGAAGTCCATAGGGCCTGTATGTTCTATAATTTCTGTTCCATCACATTCTTTTTCTTCTAAGCTACCAGGATTTGTTCTCCCTCAGCCCTCAGTCCCGACAAAGCGGTACCTGGGTATAGTGGGAGCAGACAGGGCCACTGCACCGCCAGGGGCAGTGAGGCTGACAGTCTCTGGGGGCCGGAAATGAGTAATGGCGCCTTTCCTCAGACCAAGACTTCACGAGATCCACCACCGAGCGGTACCTGGGGAGGCAGAGAAGATGGAAGACGCTGGCTGGGGAATGGAGAAGCTGCTCTGCCACCACCTTGCTTGGGGACTTTGTTGAGTGACCAAGAGAAGGAAGGGCAGAAGGTCACTCACCGGCCAGAATGGATGGAGAGGTTCTGGCCCACGTATCTCATCAGCTGTGAGGGCCCATGGGCCCAGATGCACTGGGTGGCCCAGGCCTCGGCAGACCTGGCCAGCCGCTCGTCCCAGACCTGGGGAAAGAAAGGCCATGAAATTCCCCAGGAGGGACATCACCAACATCCCAGCAGTATCCAAAGATGCGCATTTCCCCGGTGCCACTAACTCCATCTCTTCGGAACCCTGCACCAAATCCACTCGACAAATTAGGAAACTGAGTCGGAGACAGCAAGTCCTCACCAGAGCCAAGACCCACACCCAGACCTCTGACTCCTTTTCCAGCAACCTTCCCCCTCCACAACTGGACTTCAAGCTGGAGGTTCTCTGCTCTGAGCAGGTCCGGGGCTATTTGTCCAGGAGTTAGCAGTCCCTACAAGTGGCTGAGCCCAGGGTGATGGGGACGGAACTGGCTTTTTATTTTATTTATTGTATTCTTAAAACATATTTATTTTAACATTAAATATTCAAATTCAAAATATTTTTTTCTGCATAGTGAAAACATGCACAAATATAATATATGAGATGCCCAAAGGAGGAAAAGTGGAAAGTCTCTCATCTCAATCCTATACTTGTTCCTCCAGCCATCCTGCTCCTTAGAGGCAACCATCACTGTGATTCCTGGCATCCTCTTCCAGAAATATTCTATACCTGTACAAGTATATATACACACACAAGTGTGTGTATATATATATAATTAATAAATATATATAATTGTATATAAGTATATAAAATATTTATATATTTATAATATTTATATTACACACACACACACACACACACACACAAATGACAGCTGGCCAAACTGTCTATCTGACCCCTTGCTGTTTTCGCTCAATCAAACAGGTTATCTTATCTTAGTGGTTATCCCACATCAGCACATAGAGAATGCCCTCCTCATTCTAACAGCTTCATAATTTTCCAATGTGTGAATGCCCCAAGTTTTATAATTTGAAAAAGCATCACTTTAAAAAAATACCAATTTCCTTCCACTCTGACTTCCTGGGATTTTCAGAGATATGAGTCATGCATTCATTTTATTTGTTCATTCAGCAAATATTGAACAATATTTCTAGGCACCCAGGACTCACAGTCTAGTAAAGATGAGACATTAAGCAATCATTACAATCCTGGTGGGTGTGAAAATGTGAAACAGGGGACTGGAACTTTTGAGGACGCTGTGGGAGAAAAAGGGCTCCTTGAGCAAAGGGTACTTAGTCAGATGCCTGTCCTGCAGGCAGAAGCCAGCTAGCCAAGAAGACACAGGGATACCAAGCCACAGGTCCAAACATGTCCTCAGGGTTGTCCGATTCACAGTCTTAGGAAAAGCGAAGGAATATTTTCTTTATGCAACAAAGGGGTAAACTGAGGCAAGGGGTCTGCTAACATCAAATCCACATTCATTGACCCTACTGGGATCCATGGTGAGATATTTAACTCTCTCTGTTCTACCACACATGTGATAATTAAACACTTACTAGGATGAGTGACTTGCATGCACAGTAAATGTGTCACTGTTTGAAAAATGAAGGACCTTCCACGTGCCAGTCACTGTGCTAATAAATGAATGAGTCTTTCAATGAACAAATTAATAACCCCCACCTCCAGCTGCCTGCCATTCTGGCTCCTATCCCCACCCCTCTCCAACATCTAATTCCTACTTGACATTATGTTACCCATATCTTAACACCTTATTCCTGTTTGACATTATATTACCCATATCTTGTGTTGTGGATATTTGTTTTCTATCGTGTCCCTGAAGGAAGACACTTGTCCATCCTGTTCTCAGCAGTGTCCACAAGGCTTAGCATGGTACCTGGCTCTGAGCAGCAGCTAGCACACAAGTGAATAGACACATTGTAAAAGCATAGGAATTTTCAGGCTGTAGCATGTATTTGTCTTGGAGGGGGGTGGACTGGCAACCTCTTTCCCTAAAGAAATCTGTGGGTGGGCTAGAAGCCTATCTCTCCAGGTTGGTCTGGGACAAAGGTCCTAGGGGAGGAACTGCGATAAAGAGAAAGGTCCCCTCCTCCATGCCAGAGTCTGACTTCTGGGGGATTGGGGTGACAGCCACTGGCCCTGCCTCTTTAAGGAAACACATCTCAGCTTTTTCAGCTGGTCACTTGCAGGTTTTCCTCTGCTTGAGACCTTCAGGTGCCAGTCCCCACCACCAGTCCCCAAACTCTGCCTCCTAGCGGCAATCATCACTGTGATAACTGGCATCCTCTTCCTGTCTGTGTGTCCATCAGACCCTAAAGCAAAGAGACAATTGCACAGAAAGCTCCAGCCACCCACCCTGCAGGTCTCTAGCAGGAAGCCAAAATCCTGGGGTGGAGTATTGTTTCTGTTAAGACCACAATCTTAGTGTATGTGCTGCTGAAGCAAGCACTAAGACCACAATCATTAGCAGTAGGCAGACCTGGGTTAGAATCCCAGTTGGATGACCTTTGGCAAATTAATTCTCTGTATCTCAATTTCTTTATTGGAAAATAGAGATGATAATCCCCATCTTAAAGGAAGAGGAGTCCCCTCAGGGTTGTGTGTAGGTTATGGGTAGGCACACAGTAGGTGCTCCGCACGTAGCAGTTAGCTGACCCTGCTTCCCAAGAGGACCTGTGCAACTGCTTTAGTTTTCTCATCCATTAAATGGGTAGATCAATTCCTGCCCTTTCCTCAGGACACAGACCCCCAGATGCTGGCCAGTGGGGCCAGGCTGGCAAATGGTCCAGCCCTTCCAGAACACACTGGGTTGACTGGCAGTTGCTGGAAAGGGTGCGGGGGAGGGCATGGGAACTCACCATATACTCCATGTTGGCCGCAGGTGGGTGCACACTGGCCCGGATGTGGTTGTGATAATCCAGTAAGGCACTCATGTCCCCAGCAGAGATGTGGCGCTTCCGCCGGTACCGGGGCACCCCCAGGCCACTCAGAGGCCACACAGCTGTGCCCTCGGTCTGGGCCAGTGCCAGGGTGGCATTGGGCATCAAGGCATTCACTGTCTGGCCTGCCCAGAAGAGTAGGCCTGCCAGGCCCAAGGTGCTGGGCAGCAGGGGCATAGCTGGCTGGAAGGGTCACACGTCACCTGGTGCAGTCAGAGTCAGCTGCCTGGAGGGGGTGGGCATGAGGGCACCAAACCCTGAGTGTTCTCCAGCACTGCCACCCCGAGGATGCCAACCCCTGGGAACTTGGCAAAGATCTCCCGACTCAGCTCTAGTCCTGGTGCCCAACACACTGTCCTTCCTGCCCCAGTGGACTCAGTGTATTGAGGGATGGAAGGAAATGCCCGGATGGTAGCTAATCCTGATCGGGCCATGTGATGCAGATGGCACTACCACTTCAAAGCCAGGGCTCCATCCCACCAGTCCAGGAGACGGACACCAGTCCTCTCCAGCCTGGACACCCTCTTCACCAATCCTGCCCAAGTGGGCTCCATCGATGCCCTCAGCAGCGCAGGGCCAACAGTCCCCGGGGCATCATGCGGCAGGACCCTCTCGTCTTTGAGGTGCTGCATTTTTGAGGTTGAGAGTGAGACACAGGAAGAACCAGATGGCAGAGGATGAGAGAGGAAGAGAAAAAGAGAAGCAGAGAGGAAGAAAATGAGAGAGACCAAAAAAGCATCTGGAAAAAAAAAAAGGTACAGAGAACAGGGATGAAGGACATTGGAAGGTGGAAAGATAAGGCGGGGATGGGAGACAGTGAGGAGGGAAAGAGAAAGAGCATGGGAGAGACAGAAGCAGAGGGAAGGAGAGAGAAAGACAGGGGAAAAGACAGGGGAAGGAAGAACAGAGAAGACAGAGGGAGAGATGGAGTTAAGGAGAAGAGAGCCAGAGAGGGGAGTGCGGGAGACCGGGCGGCAGCCTCCCAGGGGCGCGTACCCAGGCCGGGCAGCCCAGGCGGGTGGCAGCAGGCGCCGAGGACGCAGGGACCTCTGTAGACACCCTGGCCCGCCTGGCAGCTCGGCGACTTTAATGGTCCCCTGGGAGCTGATGGCATCTGACGTCCGGGCCCCGCAGCCCCCTCCCCTTCCAGCCGGGCCAGACTGGGACAGGAGGCTCCGCCTGCCTGGTTGTGGGCTTTTCCCTCCCTCCTTCTGGTGCCTGGGCTGCTCCTGCTTCCACCGGGGTGTCGGGGTGTCGGGGGCTGGGGCCGAGCTGCTGCTCCGGGTAGGGATGGGACAGTGGTAGGGACTCCGGGGGGCAATGCCACCCCTCACCTCGGACACCCCAGATGCGGAGGCTTTTCTTTGCCTTCCAGACCCCAGCACTGGGGAGGGTATTCTCGGACTGCTTTCCCTACAAAGCCGTCCAGCCTCAGAGCAGGCAATTAACTTGACCCCGCCTGATGAGCACCTACTATGTGCCAGGCCTGGGCTGAGCTCTTTGTGCATACAAGCTCAGCCAGCCCTGAGAAGCAGATGCTATAGCTCCCCATTTCACAGATGAAGAAACTGAGCCTGAGAGGTGAAGGGACACACCCCAAGTCAAGCCAGGGTGTCTGCGATTCAAATTCAAGTGTGACCCCAGGTCCATGTTAGTACGTAAAAAGGATGCTACTTTTGTAACCAAACCAATATCAATGCAAAGGGGAAAAGCCTAGGAAGGTATTGACCACCATGCTGCTCTAACATAGCATTAGGCAGCTTCATTTATTAAGTGATGGCTCTGGGTTCAAGTCCTCATTGTTTCACTCACTAACTGGCTGTCCTTGAGCAAGTCAGTCATTTTGTACTTCATCTGTAAAATAGGGGTAGTGATGGTACTTACCTTAGAGCATTGTCATGAGGATTGCACAACTCTTGTGGAGCACTTAGAACTGTGCCTGGCACACAAGTGTGTTCTCCATTAAGTGTGTATGAGTGTGTGTGTGTGTGTGTGTGTGTGTGTGTGTGTTCTCGTACAGATACATGCATAAGCAAGCAGATGTCTATACGTGTGTGTGTGTGTGTGTGTGTGTGTGTGTGTGTATTATCAAAGCCCCTTTGGTCTCCAAGCTGCTGTAATTATAGGTTAAGAAAGAGTTAAAAAAAGAAAGAAAGAAAGAAAGAATTTAATTTCTCTTCTCTGATTACTTGTATTCCTCACAAAGAACAAGCAATATTTCCGTAATAGAGGGGGTAGACTTACAAGAAAGATGTTATAGAAAAAAAACAAAGTCAAAGCATTTGAAGCCTTCAGCCTTCTCTTTCAGGGACTTCTGAGAATTCCCAGGCGGTCTCCGGGTGCCAGGCTGAGCCAGGTGGCAGCGAAGGGCTGTGGGCTGGGGTTCTCCCCAGACACATGGAATTCCCAGCCTAGGCAGCCACCCGGCCTCAGACTCCCGGCCCAGACAGTGCCTGCTGCCAAAGCACACACCTTCCTGCTGGATGCCGGGGGAGTGGGGCAGGCAGAGGCAGAGAGGGACGGGGGTGCTGACCCTGACCTGGACAGGCCCTTACCACTATGCCAGAAGGACGAGGGAGCTTGGCTCCAATCTAGCCCCGTCCCTGCCTCCAGAGTGCTGGGTGTCCTGAGGTAAGGCCCTGTCCTTCTCTGGGCCTCAGATGTCCCATGAGAGAAACTGGACTAAGGGCTTGTGTGCCTGTGGCAGGCTGGGGTCTGTGGCACCCAGAGGGAACTCTGCAACCGCCGGGAGGCACATGCAGTCTTGGCACTTACCCAGGAGTGCCAGCAATTGCACCCTACTCTGTCAGCATGCTCCATGGAACTTCTCCCGTGTCACAGGCCCTTGCACGGGTGTGGAGCTTCAACATCCATGACTCCATGGTTTTCATGCCTGCCTTTGAGGTAATAACCCCACCCATTGCACAGCTGGGGATATTGAGGTGCACAGAGCCTCAATGACTTGTCTTGGGGCCAGGAGCTTCTTTGTGTGGTAACTGGGGTCTGCAGTGAACACCCTCGCATGTTTAGAGAATGCATATGCCTCCAGTGTACACACATCACACACACCTGCACGCACACACTCCCACGAGCACGTCCTTCTCCTACAAACCAAAGAGAAGCTCATTCCCCTGGCACCTTAGATCCCTTCCACTGTGTACCCTTAGGTGCCCTCACATGCATATATAGGCACTCATCCCTTTACATCTTTAATCCTATAAAACACATATGTTGGACATATCTGCTCCTATCTCGGTGCCCAGCACTATTTTAAGCACTTACCTGGATAAGCTCATTGAATCTTCAGGAAAAGCCTATCAGGTTGGTATCATTACTGTCATCATACCAATTTTTATATACAGGAGGAAAATAAGGAACAAAACAGTGAGTCGTTTGGTGGGGTCACATGTCCAGTGGGTGGCACAGATGGGATGGGTTCCCAAGCAGGCTGGCCATGCTGCCTCTGCCCAGAGACAGACAGACAGCTCCACACACAAAATCCTCATCTCCTACTGCACATGTCCACACATCCACAGAGACCCAGGTGATTGCCCTGGGTGAAGGCCCCAGGTGGGACCTTCTCTGCTGTCCTCATTGTCTAAACCTGTTCCCAGGTTCACTTTGGCAAATTCAAAATGGTAGGGGTGAGGCAGGAAATAACCAGGGATGGTTCAGATTAATGCCCTGAGCCGGGATCTCATTTTAGAGTAAGAATACCTCCTCCCTTCTGGATTTTATCACGCTGGATTCAGCTATCCTCACCCCTCTTGGAATTCCCTCTGGACTTGGGCAAGCAAAGGGGAATTCTTCTAGAGAGTAGTAATATTTGAGGCAAGATAGCTCAGTGGCTAGCAGAGTAGCTTTGGATCTAGACAGCCTAGGTTCATGACTATCTGTGTGACTCTGGGCAAGTCACCTAACCATTCTGTACCTTAATTTCCTCATCTAGAAAATGAGGCTGCCTCATGGCATTGTTGGGAGGCTTAAATGAGTTAATACATCTTAAGACATTTGACACGGTGCCTGACACAGAGTAAGCAGTCAATATATGTTAGCCTTAACAAGAGCCAACAACAATAGCAGTAACAGTCAGCGATTGTTTAGCACATGCTAGGTGCCAGGCACTAAATGATTCAAGGGCATGATCGTATGTAAGCCTTGGTCTGGTTTCCTGCATTGGGTACCAGAATCCCCATCCTGTAGATGAGGAAGTGAAAACTCAGAGAGGTTAATTAAGTTGCCCACGTTCACAGGGCTAGTCCCAGTGGAAGCTGGATCCCAGAGCCCGGTCTCTCTGATCTTCACACTGTCAAGTTGCTTTTCAGCAGAGACTGTAGGACAAAAGCCTGGTGTTTGAAGGAGGAGACTGAGAAAGCTGGAAACTTTAAAGAGTGTCTGGGTCACCCTCTCTGCCAATTGAAGAAACAAACTCAAAGAGTGATTTGTCGGGATGCTTGGGTGGCTCAGCGGTTAAGCATCTGCCTTTGGCTCAGGGCCTGATCCCCGATTCCCATCAATTCCCAGGATTGAGTCCCACATCCGGCTCCTTGCATGGAGCCTGCTTCTCCTCCCTCTGCCTGTGTCTCTGCCTCTCTTTGTGTCTCTCATGAATGAATAAATAAAATCTTAAAATTAAAAAAAAAAGAGTGACTTGTCTAAGGTCACATAGCAACTGGCAGACTGGGGACTGGAACCCAGATCTGCATCACTCCAAATCCAAGGAGGAGAGAGAGGGAGCTGGGGGTGGGGGAGCACAAATGAAAAATAAGTGATGGCGCCCAGACTTTTCAAAACCTCAAATGTTCCAGATTCTTCCAAAAGTTAAACTAGGAAAATGCAAGAAATGAAGAGGGAATCAGTAGAGACTTAAAAGACACATATTTTTTTTTTATACAGAGAAGACTAAACTATAGGGTTCAGGGATGTGTACTTGGGCAATAAAACTAAAGAAATACAAAGAAATACTGTAAAAGTCAGGCTGTGATCAGGGTGGGACATCTGAGCGGCTCCTTTTTTTTTTTTTTTTTTTTTTTTTTAGAGAGGAAGAGTGGTGGGGAGGGGCAGAGAGAGAATCTTAAGCAGGCTCCATGTCTGAGGTAGAGCCGCCCCCCACCGCCCATGCAGAGCCCCCTGATGCAAAGCCCCCCACCCCCAATGCAGAGCCTCTGGGTACAGAGCCCCATCTCACAAACCTGAGATCATGACCCAAGCTGAAATCAAGAATCAATTGCTTAACAGACTGAGGCACCCAGGCACCCCAAGAGGCTCCTATTTCTTGATCTGATGTGGTTACAAGTGATTTGACTTATGGGGTCCCCATTTGTTTTGTGTGACTTTCTGTACTTTTTAAATTTCACAAAGGCTTTTTAAGAAATAACAGTAGTCATTTATACAGTGACATCTTCCATCTGTTACCACCTTAACCTATGCATTAGGATTTTAATCTCCTTTTCATAGTTGAGGATGTGAGGTTCAAAGAGGGAGGCAACTTGCCCACAGTCACGCAGTGAAAAAGCCTGGGAGCCAGGCCTCCGCCCATGAGGCTTGGTGTGTCTCTGCAGCACAGCGGTGGTTGGGCTGCCAGTGGTAGATCCTGGCCCTCTCCAGCACCAGAGAGGCCTCATGACAGATGCAGAGAAACTGAGTCCTCAAAAGATAAAGCACACTCAGAAGCACCTCTGGGCTCCCAGATCTGTCTTTTGCTCTCTCTGCACCCAGATGGCAGCGTCACCTCTTTGGCAGGTTACCTAGGAGGAGGCAGGATGGTCTAGTAGTGAGCAAGGAGCAGAGCTATGGTTTCAGACAGGTGACCTGGCTCTGAGTGCTCTCGGAACCTCAGTCTCCTCTTCTGTAAAATGGGAACAATAAATAGGTACTAGCTTATTTGGCAATTATGAGGAATTAGGTGAGATATGTGAACAAAGCAAAGTTTATTCAATGTTAGCTGTTAACCTCCCCAAGCAGAAACACTGTGATTCCTTTGATAGACTTCTCAAGAACAGGTAAAACTAATTTAAGGTAACGGAAGTCAGATCAGTGGCTACACTCAGGGGCACGAGGCAACTCCCTATGAGGGGCTATATCTGCCTTATATTGTCATCCAAGTAGTGGGCACAGCATCAATATGTGCAAAAATTCACCTTGCAAACTGGAGATTTTGGCACTTGATAAAAAATTTAGTTATATGTGGTTTAAAAAACCTTTGTTTAATTTAAAAGAGTTATTTCCACAAGTATAAAATAAAATCCTACATAAGAAAAAAACACAGGCGAACAGAAATATCCCATTCTTGTCTCCCCAACAACACATACTTCCTCCCCCATACACCCACCAAAACCCCCAACACTACACACGTAGCCTAAGACCCCAACATCAACGCAAACAGAAATCATCATCCAACAGAGCAGACACGTCTGGATTCCCACTCAACCTTACAGCACATCCATCTTCAAATATAGATGTTTTTCCACTCTGGGTGCATGGAAACACACCCTCCATGCAAACACACAAACAGAGACACACATAAGCCAAACCCATAGACCAAACTGACTCAATGAGTAGATTTTGTGAGTCAGACAGACTCCATTTCCTCACCATAGGACCTGAAGCGAGCCATCTAATGCCTCTGAGCCTCAGTCTCCTCATCTGCAAAATGGGCCCAATGAGATCTATTCTCATGAAATGAAATGAAATGAAATGAAATGAAATGAAATGAAATGAAATGAAATAAAAAGGAAGACAATGAGCAAATATGCTCTTTGAGGGAAGGAGCTGTATGATTTGTGTCTCTATCTTCAGTGACTCCAACACATCACATCATTATTAGTGAACTTGGGTGTGTTGTCAGTTCTCACCAGATTAATTTTTATTTCTTTTTAAAGATCGTATTTATTTATTTAACACAGAGAGAGAGAACACAAGCAGGCAGCAGCAGGCAGAGAGGGAGAAGCAGGCTCCCCTCTGAGCAGGAGCCTAATGTGAGGCTCTATCCCAGGGTCCTGGGATCACAACTAATGATGAAGACAGATGCTTAACTGACTGAGCCACCGATATGCCCTCTAGATAACTCTTTAGATTCAATATAATTCTAACCAATATTCCAAGTTTTCTAGAGGAAGTTGGCAAGCTGATCCTAAACTTCATGTAGAAGAGTCATGGCCTGAGAATTTTCAAGACACTCTATGAGTGGTAATGTTAGTAGTACATGATGATTGAGCAGGAGCAGAAAAATGAGTGGAGGATGAAGCTGGGACAGAGGGGTGGGGGTTGGGGGCAGTAGTACAAGGTGAGGAACAGCATGGGCAAAGGCTCTGAGGCAAGCTGGAATCTGGCCCATGTGAACTGAAAAAAAAAGGCAGGTTAAGGAAGACTCTGGGGATAAAGTGTAAGAGGGAGGTTGAGAGGTGGGATCAGAGGTAAGCAGAGGCCCTTTCTTGCAAGTAGGAGGCTTTGGATGTCACGGCAGCTGCAGAACGGGCGAGGACCTGAGATCCTCCTTTGTGCTTTGCCCTATGCCCAGTCCTACCAACCTGTGGGGGCCCCGGGGCTGAGAGGGAGGCAGGGAGAACAGACCAGGGCTTAGCCCTTTAGGGAGAGGGAGCACCTCACCCCAGTCCAACCTTTTGGGAACTGATTCCCCATGGATCCCCAGAACCCTGAAGCCAAAGGGGTGCCCTTGAAGGGTCCTGCCTCTCCCACTTAAGATTCTAAGCAAGATGTTCACAGGGGCTGAGCCAGGAAGCGCCTCACCTCCTGGGTGTCAGAGAGGACTTGTCTCCTCCAAAAAAGGTGGGGGAAGCTGGAGGATGGGGCTGGCCAGGGCGCTTAAGCCGCTTAAGCCGAGGGGGGCGCCGGGTGCTCCAGCGCCCTGGCCCGCAGTCCCCGCGTGAGGCCGCCAGGGGTCAAGGCCGTGCCCTGCGGGGCCGGCGTCCAGGGGACTGGGGAATCGTCCTCCCGGTCCAGCCTGAACAGCTGCACAGCCAGGTGTGGTCGCGGAATTTGCTGTGTCGCCTGCCGGCGCAGCTGGAGCGGAAAAGCCTCAGTGTCAGCGCCCCCAGCCTGGCCACCACCGCCGAGGCGCCCCACATTCCTGCGCCAGGCGGAGCCCAGCCCCGCGGCCACATCCTGGCAGCCGCAGGACCCTGAGAGCTCAGCAGGGCCGGGGCGGGAAGAGACCAGGGAGGGACCAGGGGGAGCCGCTGGGCCTCCTGGCTCCTCTGCGACCTGAGAACTGAGTCAGACCGCTCATCTATTCACGGGGGACAGTGACACGGTGCTGGGCCTGTCTCACAAGTTACTATGAGCGGCCAAAGATGAGCATCTTTATTTCGGATGTGACCATCTATGGTGCGCCTCCTGTATGCATGGCATCTGGTACAGTAAGGTCTCGCTTATTTATCCGGGCAAGAAAGCTGACACTGTAGGGTTCTCATTTTTTCAGACGAAGAAACAGAGAGGTAGGTGACTTGTCCTACTGGTGTACTGACCGGGTCTGAATCCCAGGTGTGATGCATTGCTAGCTGTGTGACCTTGGCTAAGGTCCTTAGCTTCTCTGTGTCTCAGTGTTTGCATAACGAGGTAATAGCAGTACTTACCTGTGTGGTTGTGAGAAGAATGAGTCAAAAACAATAAAGCACCTAGCACAGTGCCAGACAATTAAGGTTCAGTTAAACTAGGGGCACCTGGGTGGCTCAGTGGTTGAGCATCTACCTTTGGCTCAGGTCATGATCTAGTGTCCTGGGATCGAGTCCCACATCGGGCTCCTTGCAGGGAGCCTGCTTCTCCCTCTGCCTGTGTCTCTGCTTCTCTATGTCTCTCATGAATGAATTAATAAAATCTTTAAAAAAAAAAAAAGTACAATTAAAACTAGTTATTCTTAGAACCTGGGTATTTTATTCCCTGTTTGGTGTTCTTTTTAAAAAATACATACCATCTCATCAATTGTGAAATATAACAAGTGTAGTAGATTTATAAAATATAAATATGTAGTTTAATCAATTTTTTAAAGTAAACATCTGACTACCTCCCCAGGTAAAGAGCTAGAACATTGCCTGTACTCCTGATTCCAGCGCCCTCCTTTTATCCTACAGGTAACTGCCCTGTGACACTGGGATACTCTGTTTATTGCTTTTCTTTCTAGTTTTACCACCGTTTTTTCAGACAACAAAACCTTAGCCCTGTGACCACCTGAGATAGGAGGGTCTGGGGGCTGCAGGAGACTGTGGGGGTGGTGGAGGAGGGAGTAGGGTTGGTGAGGGTGGTGCAGAATCCAAGGCAGCCCCTCCTGCTGCTCTCCCTGTGGCCTGCAGATGAGCAAGGCCGAACCCCGCCCTCCTGCACCAGCCCTTCTGACTCTGTGCCCACACGAGGAGCAGCCTGGGGCTGTGTGTGTTGGGGGCACCGCCAGAGGATACAACCCCCTCCCTGTTAGCAGTCAGGCAGCCTGGCCTCTGGCAGACACTGGCTTTGCTCAGCTGCCTCACCCCAGGGAGTGGCTAGTCGTCCCCTCTGGCCAGAAAGAGGTAGCCAGAGGTTAAGAATGGGGGAGGCATTGCAGAGGAGAGCTCAGAAGGAAGGAATTGTTGCTGGCTGGCCAGGAGCTATGGCCAGTGAGGGCTGCCCGCTGGGAGAATTACTGGGCTGCCTGCCCCCTCCCCCAACCCACAGAGAATTATTTCACACAGACACCAGCCAACAAAAGGGCACCTGCTGGTTGCTCTTCCTGGAATGGCTGCTTCCCACTGTTCTTCTGTATAACCCCTGGCTTCAGGGGCTCTACTGCAGACATTTATACTTACATAGAAATCATATCCTCCAAGACCTTCCCTGACCTTTTCTTGGTCCTATGGGGTCTTCTCCTCAGTGGCCCCAAGCATCCTCTACTAAATCCACTGTCATTCCACTGCAGCATCGTTCACACTTTATGGACCAGAAAATCCCTTTCCTGGTGATTTGTAATCTTGGAAATCCCATAAGATTAGAAAATAATAATTTCATAATTATTATTCTATCTTCTCTTCAGTTTATTAAAAAATCACTTTAAAATAACTTCCTTTACATCAGCATATTAATAATGATTCATTAATTTATTTGACAACAACAAAAAGAGTGCTCAGTGGGTCCCAGCCATCGTTCTAGATACTTGGGATCCTTCAGTGAACAAGAGAGGCAATGTTCCCTGCCTTCTGGACTTGACATTCAAGTAGCGAGACAGAAATAAACTAGTGTGGGGCACCCAGGTGGCTCAGTTGGTTAAGCAGCTGCATTAGGCCCAGGTCATGACCCCAGGGCCCCGGGATTGAGCCCTGCATCAGGCTCCCTGCTCAGTGGGGAGTCTGCTGCTCCCTCTGCTTGTGCTCTCTCTCAATCTGTCAAATAAATAAATAAAACCTTTAAAAATAAACAAGCGAGTAAGTAAATTGTAAAGTGTATTTTAAGTCTTTAAAGTGTATTTTATTTTTAGTGTTTTAAAAAGATTTACTTTACAGAGAGAGGGAGGGAGAGAGAGAGGTTGGGAGGCGCAGAGGGAGAGAGAGTCCTAAGCTGACTCTTCGCTGAACATGGAACTCAACCCGGGGTTCCACCTCACAACCCCAACATCACAACCCCAGCTGAAACCAAGAGTCAGACGCTTCACCAACTGTGTCACCTGGGCGCCCCTAAAGTGTATTTTTAAAAAGGATCTTTAATGATTCTCCTAATTCATAAATGCCTCCTGTTCTTTGCCACTTAAACAAGTGATTCAGGCCAATAATACTTTAAGACAGACCAAGATGATTATTCAAATAAAGATCTTTGGGATCCCTGGGTGGCGCAGTGGTTTAGCGCCTGCCTTTGGCCCAGGGCACGATCCTGGAGACCCGGAATCGAATCCCATGTCGGGCTCCCGGTGCATGGAGCCTGCTTCTCCCTCTGCCTATGTCTCTGCCCCTCTCTCTCTCTCTGTGTGACTATCATAAATAAATTTAAAAAAATAAAATAAAGATCTTTTTTCCAGGGCAGCTCTGGTGGCTCAGCGGTTTAGCGCCGCCTTCAGCCCAGGGTGTGTTCCTAGAGACCCTAGATCAAGTCCCATGTCAGGCTCCCTGCATGGAGCCTGCTTCTCCCTCTGCCTGTGTCTCTGCCTCTCTCTCTGTGTCTCTCATGAATAAATAAATAAAATCTTAAAAAAAAAAAAAAAAGATCTTTTTTCCAATGGAAACAAACACTGAGATTTTTATGTATTCCACTCTGGAAGAATGTAATCTCTATAAATCAAGGGCACTATAGTGTAATGTGATAATAAAGAAGAATACTTTTTTTTTTTTTAAGATTTTATTTGTTCATGAGAGGTACAGAGAGAGGCAGAGACACAGACAGAGGGAGAAGTAGGCTCCCTGCGGGGAGCCAGATGCAGGACTCCATCCTGGGATCCTGGGACCCCTGGACCACACGCTGAGCTGAAGGCAGAGCTCAACCCCTGAGCCACACACCCAGGCGTCCCCAGAAGAAAATTGCATTATGAGAAGGCAGCACAAACTTACATTTGCTTTTATTGAATCTTTAGCTTCTATATATGCATGTCCAACCTGGCCAAAGCACAATGGTAACCTCAGATGATTTCCATGCAACCATTCCACAGAGTTAGTTATTCTGCCTCCAACGAGGGAAATTGTGTTTTTAAAGGGTGATAAATCTTCAGTTATTAAGGAAACTCACCTATGCAACACATTGGAAGTCCTAACATGTAGCCCAGTTGTTGGTGCATAGCAAATTAATAAATGTTGCTTGGCTGAGTAAATGAAGGATTATCACCTTCACTAGATTTTAAGTTCCTTGAGGTCAGAGACCATATACTTGTAACAAGTACTTGGTAAATAGATAAAGAAGGAATGAAACTAGTAATTGGGTGGTACCATGGTAGCCTCCGGCGGTGAGAACCCTGTGATTCATGGTCTTTTATCACCCTCTGGTGGGGAAGGGCAGGGCATGGTCCTCCAATGCCTTAAAACCTCCTATTTTTCAAACTACAGAACCCATTTGTGAGTTGTAAAATCAGTTCCATGGGTCATGATCAGCATTTCTAAAAATTGAATTTGTAACTCAACAGAAAATATCAGAACATCTCATACATAGCAGAAGCAAATTCCATTAGTAACTATCATAGAGCTATATTTACAGCTATGTCTTTGTATCTCTTAGTGGGGATATTCACTCATATGCTACATATACATTTTTATGTGTATCCTGGATTACAGCCAGTGATTTATTGATAAATGTTTAACAGCCAGCTAAGAAAATGTATAAGGGTATATGTGCATAGCTCTATCATAGTTTTCTTAATATAAAGTAGCATATAATTTACAGACAATAAAATACACAAATATTGTTTACTGTAAATTTTATATAGTAAATTGATTCTCACAGAATGCTTTCACTGATTTTTGCTGGACTCTTGTATCTATAAACAACTTAGTTTGAACCATACTTGACAATGGAGTTGCATTTCAATCTAGACAATAAACAGACCAAATGAAGCCCTGATTTATAATAATTGCCACTTTCACTGGTGTAAAGACTTCCATCATGGCTAGTTTCAAGCTACCAGGGTAATGCTGCTGAACTCACAATTGGCAAAATTGCACTGTAATATGCCCTACAGATACAATGGATGTAAGTAATCCCAAGAGCATAGGTAAATAAGGGCATATAGTAAAAAGATTAAGAAATAATGAGTTTGGAATATTTATGTTGAGTTTGTTAGTTTATATAATACAATTTTAAATAGTGGCTGTGTTTAAATAGTCAGCTTGCAGAAGTCCTGAAAGCCTAACAATCTGCTCTCCTAGGCCTGAATGGGTTGGCTCCAGCCTACCAATGGACTCACAAAAGAAACATAAAATTTTTTTAAAAGATTTATTTATTTATTTATTCATGATAGACAGAGAGAGAGAGAGAGAGGCAGAGACACAGAAGGAGGGAGAAGCAGGCTCCATGCCGGGAGCCCGACGTGGGACTCGATCCCGGGACTTCAGGATCGCGCCCTGGGCCAAAGGCAGGCGCTAAACCACTGAGCCACCCAGGGATCTCAGAAACATAAATTTTCTAATATGGGTTGAAGTTGAAAGAAAGGAAGAAGAAAGACAGACAGAAAGAAAGAGAGACAGACTTCTCTAGAGACCTACAATTTTTCAGGTCTGGGTTTAACCTAGTCTTCAAAATTCTCCAGGGATGAAGTTACATAGGCTCCTAAGGGGAAACCCAAATCCTTTCTACAGAAGTACAAATCCTGAAAGTTTCAGGAGGTATTTTTGAAAGTTCATTTGGGTGATGTCTGAACAGAGTTTCTATTCACCCAGCACCATTTCACCTTTTCTTGGGGTGGAAGGGCAGCATCTGGATTGTCACTGATGAAACCATTTTATTTTATTTTATCTTTTTTTTTTTTTTAAGATTTTATTTATATATTCATGACACAGAGAGAGAGAGAGAGGCAGAGACACAGGCAGAGGGAGAAGCGGGCTCCATGCGGGGAGCCCGACTCAGGACTCGATCCAGGGTCTCTAGGATCACACCCCAGGCTGAAGGCAG
Organism: Vulpes lagopus; assembly: GCF_018345385.1. Taxonomy (NCBI): domain Eukaryota; kingdom Metazoa; phylum Chordata; class Mammalia; order Carnivora; family Canidae; genus Vulpes; species Vulpes lagopus. Next base: position 15,984,057 of record NC_054841.1, read on the forward strand.
CGCTAAACCCCTGGGCTACTGGGGCTGCCCTGATGAAATCATTTTAATAATGTCCAGTGTACCTCCCTGTTCTTCACCATTATGGAGTTTGCTATGCAAAGTAACAATAATTGAGCACCTGCCAACCTTCAGAAAATAGAGATGGTTTCAGATACTATTTACAAGCTGCCTTCACAAATAACACCTTTCAGTTGTGTAGTTTTTATTTCCAATCATGAGAAACCAAAGTGGTGTGATCACCATTATATTTTCTTTTTAAAACATAACTTTTTCAAAGCCCAGAGACATCTTGCTATGGAAGAACCCTGATTAGATAAATGCAAATTTACAGATATGAAGATCATCTTAAGATGGTTTTAAGGAATGAATGCTTTTAGTCTCATTAATTAATTCTCTGCATGAGAGTTTAAACATCAGTCCATGATAGGTATAAATCAGGCCAGTGTTTCCCAAAGTTTGGCAACTATCATTGATTTAGGGGCATGAGATTATTCTAGGCAGCTAGCGATGATGAATATTTCAATATAAATGTTTTATTGTAATAGAATAAATATAACTGGCATACACAATCCACGATTTCAAGGATATTTTTGGCTTGGGAGGCTATTCAGTAGGCATTTAAGTTTGAAATGTGTGTTTAAAAGAAAGCTTTAAGTAAATAGAGTATTGATGGTGTATGGACACAGCAAGAGCACTTAAGGTGGCTGTAATGGCTTGAACGGTGATTCCCAAAAAGATATGCCTTAACCCCTGGCACTTGGGAATGTGACCTTATTTGGAAATAGGGTCTTTGCTGATATAATTAAGGATCTCAAGATGAGATTATCTTGGATTTAGGGTGGACCCTAAATTCAGGGACTACTGTCCTGATAAGAGACAGAAGGAGAGAGACACACAGAGGGGAGAAAGCCACATGCTGAGGGAGGCAGAGACCGAGTTATACAGCTACAGGCAAGAAACAGCAAGGATTGCTAGCAGTCACCAGAAGCTAGGAGAGAGGCATGGACAAGAGGCTCTCTCAGAGGCTCTGGAAGGAACCCACCCTGTCAACAGCTGGGGGCTTCTGGCTTCCAGAACCGTGAAAAAATAAATTTTGGTTGTTCTAAGCCAAGCAGTTCGCAGCAGTTTGTTAAGGCTGTCCTAGGGCACTGATGCAATGGGGGAGGGGAGCCTGAAGTTTGGGAAACCCTGAATCAGGCATCCAGCCATGATGGGGGTGAGAGCTTAGCTCTGTGATAAACTGAATGACTGAGGCACTGGCACCCTCATCTAATCTTTACCCCCAGAGCCCAGCATTTTCACTCAATACAATAGTTGTTTCAAAAGTTTCTAAAAAGGGCACCTGCGTGGTTCAGCCCTTGAGCCCTTGCGGGTCTGCCTTTGGCTCAGATAATGATCCCGGGGTCCTGGGATTCAGGCCTGCATCAGGCTCCCTGTTTGGTGGGGAGCCTGCTTCTCCCTCTGCCTATGTCTCTGCCTCTCTGTGTGTGTTTCTCATGAATAAATAAATAAAACCCTTTTTAAAAAAATGTTTCTTAAAATTTAATAACGTAACATTTAAATTGGGTTTGTTTTAAGCACTTCTATTAAAAAAAAAAAAAAAGTAAATCTCATTTCCCTATACCTGGGTCACCGTAATGACCTGGGCTTCATGGACTAACTCTCAGGAAGTGCTGAACTCTCCCCATTCTACAGATGAGAAAACTGAGGCACAGATGGAGCAGGTGTCTCCCAGCTTCCGAGAGAGACTAACCGATGCCGCGACCACTGCTCTAACTCCTACAGTGCTGCAGTTCTTCTTCCCCATCTCCAGCAAATACTCCCTGGAGCTTTTTTCCCCCAGACCCAGGGCAAGACTCCGCGCCTGCCTGCCGCCTGGCGACGGCGCTGGGAGAAGGGAGAAGGGAGGCCGCGGGGATCGGAACAGGACGCGCTGCAGAGGCGGCCGGTGGCCGGGAGGGGGAGCGCGGCTCGCGGGCGACGCGCATGCGCCGGGGGGCGGGGAGGCCGCGGCTTCGGGGCGAAGCGCAAGACGGTGGCCGGGAAGCCGCGGGGAGGCGGACGGTGGCCGACGAGGTCCGGCATGGAGCACCTGGAGCGCTGCGCGAGGCTCCTGCGGGGGACGCTGGTGCGAGCGGCGGTGCGGCGCTACCTGCCCTGGGCGCTGGCGCTCTCCATGCTGGCGGGCTCCGTCCTCAAGGAGCTCTCCCCGCTGCCCGAGAGCTACCTCAGCAACAAGCGCAACGTTCTCAACGTGTAAGTGAGCCCCGGTCCGCAGAGCCGGGCTTTAGCGGCCCCGACGGGCGAGCCCGCGCGTGGCGACCGCAGGGACCCGCGAGCGGCTGGTGTCACCCGCAGCTGGGGTTGCACGCCCGGATGAGCCAGCCCGAGCTGCGCGGGCGGGGAGCGACGGGCGGGGCCGTGTGTGTGTTGGGGGGGGGATGGGGCGTCGGGGGGACGGGGTGGGGGGATGGGGCGTCGGGGGGACGGGGTGGGGGGCGTCGGTGAGCCTCCGTCCCTGCGCCCCCCCACCTCCCCTTGGAATCGGGGTCGGCCGGGACCTGTTGGGGGGTGTCGGGCCTCCCCCCTCCTCCCCACCCCACCCCGCCTGTGACCGTATCCCATCACCACCCACCCAAAGACCTGCCTTCTCCTGGCCCCCCAGCCCCGGCGAGCCCGGCCCGGCCTGTGAAGGAACCCTGCGGCCTCCGACCTTTACCCTGCATGACCCTGCATCTCCTTGGACCTTCTCAGCCGCCCAAAGTCCATGGCAGTAGCCCAGGAAAGCAACCAGCTGGGCTCCTTGAGACATCTTAACTCCACCCACTCACGCTCTTTTTTTCTTTTTTTCTCTCTCTCTAACTGGTGGCTTTCAAGAGTTTTGCACAAAAACAGTGTTGCATTAGTGAAGTTATAAAACTGCCTTGAAGGGAGCTTAGATTCCTCCTTAGAACAGCAGACTTACAGCGTCTCCCAAAAGGCAGCCCAGCTTTGCTTCATCTACTCAAAACCCTGGTTTCTCTCCCCAGCAGTTTTGTCAAGTGCCTGACAGGTCTCGCTCTGGCAAGGTCCTTGCATATATCATCAGCCCCAGGGAAGATGTGAGTGACAGGCTCTGGAGTGGTGTCTGAGCAGCGATTGGAACCCAGGGAAAAGTCGTCCTGTCCTTGACTCCCCCTTCCCTCCTCACCCACCCCCCGTGGCTGCACTAAGAATAGATGATGATGATGAGTGTGGTTGTAGCCCCAAGTCTCCCCGCCCGTGTGTTTTCCGTGGCTGGTCCCCAGGTCAGCCACTTCTGATGAGCAAGGGGAGGCAGACAGGCAGCTGCCACTTCATCTGGCTCCGGGTGAGCTGGGGACCCAGTGGCCTGGCAGATAAGTCCCTGTTTGTGGGTAGCCATGGATTCTGACATTTTGTTCCAAGCCTCTGTGCTAATTGGAGGGAACCACTGAACCATTGGCTGTGGGAGGGATTTTTAAAAAAAAAAATCACTCGGTCTCCTTAGCTCTATTTTACAGCTAGGAATACTGAAGCCTGGAGAAAGTGATCAGAGCAAGTTGAGTGAGAGTCAAGACTTGAACCCAGTCTTTTTAATTTTTTAAAAATTTTTTTTTTAGAAAGATTTTATTTCTTTATTCATGAGAGACACACAGAGAGAGGCAGAGACACAGGCAGAGGAAGAAGCAGACTCCCTGCAGGGGGCCTGATGCGGGACTCGATTCCAGGACTCTGGGATCTTGCCCTGAGCCAAAGGCAGACATTCAACCACTGAGCCACCCAGGTGCCCTGAACCCGGTCTTCTAGCTTGAACTCAAGCTCTGTTCTGAGATCATTGCTGCCATGTAAGAAAGAGCCGCAAGTAGAAAAATCACAGGCTTTGGGGCTGGCCAAACCTTGATTTACTCCGGGCTTGCTGGTGGTGTGATTGTGACCCTGGGCAAAGTTACTGAACTTTCCTGAGCCTCACCTTCTCTGGAAAATGGGGGCAAATGAGACCTTCTTCTCGGGGTAGCCATGAATATCCTGTGTGTCCACCATCCCAGGGCCTGGATCTCAGATTAAGATCACAAGCCCTGGAATCCAATCCTAGCTCCACCGCTTATGATCTCTACTTTGGGTCTGATACTTCTGTACCTCAGCTTTCTTATCTGTAAAATGAGTATCATAACAGTACCTACCTCGCAGAGCTGTTTAAGGAGTAAGGAGTTACTACATTTGAAACTTAGTAAGTGAAGTTGTTATCTGTAGTTTTTATCAGCTTTTCTTATTTCCCCTCCCTTGAGACTCTAGAGACCCGAGTCATGACATCGTTTCCTCTCTACCGTGTCCCCTCTCTTCACTTCCACTTTCCTCTCCTGCCAGATATTTTGTCAAACTGGCCTGGGCCTGGACCTTCTGTCTCCTCCTGCCTTTCATTGCCCTCACCAACTACCACCTGACAGGCAGGGCTGGCCTGGTCCTGCGGCGGCTGAGTACCCTGCTGGTGGGCACGGCTATCTGGTATGTCTGCACAGCCATCTTCTCCAACATCGAACACTACACGGGCAGCTGCTACCAGTCACCAACCCTGGAAGGGGTCAGAAAGGAGCACCAGAGTAAGCAGCAATGCCACGGGGAAGGAGGCTTTTGGCATGGCTTTGACATCTCAGGCCACTCCTTCCTGCTGACCTTCTGCGCCCTTATGATTGTGGAGGAGATGGCCGTGCTGCATGAACTGAAGATGGACCGAAGCCACTGTCTCCACACTGCCATCACCACCCTGGTGGTGGCCCTGGGCTTCCTGACCTTCATCTGGGTGTGGATGTTTCTGTGCACAGCCGTTTACTTCCACAACTTGTCCCAGAAAGTATTTGGTACCCTCTTTGGTTTGCTGGGCTGGTATGGGACCTATGGGTTTTGGTATCTGAAATCTTTTTCCCCAGGACTTCCTCCCCAGAGCTCTAGTTTGAATTTGAAGCAAGATAGTTATAAGAAGTAAAAGCAAAACAAAAGGGGTGATAGTAGGACAATGGCTAATATATATTTTTTTCATTATTTTTATTAGTTATTTGACTAAATTATCAATCCTGCTTCAGAGAGGAAGCTTACCAGGCAGTTTTGGGGAGCGGTGGTGGAGGCGGGGGAGTGAGTTTAATTCCCACACTTCTTGGCCATGTCACTTTGTGTCACAAGCACCACCATTCCCAGTCAGGCACTTTCTGTCCCTGGCAAGACTTGACCTTAATCTGGAATGTTCCTTTTGTCTCTAGAGGGCAGAGCTAAGGCTCAGTGAGAGGACAGAATCAGGAAAGCCTCTGCTGTGTGGCCAAAGTGGAGGCCAGGGCCTCAAGACCCTTCTCCGCTGCTGTCATTATCTCCCTGATTCTGGGTGTCTTGTATTGTAATGGCTGTTAACACTGTGGTTTAACAGTATTGCCCTCTGGTCAGTTTTGCATAAGCACTTATTTCCAGCAGGGTTTTTTATAAAACAGCCAGCTGCCTGAAAGACACTCTCCGGTCATGGTATTCATTTATCCTCAGAATGTTATATATTGCAACTGACTTGTGATTAGTTACCAAAATATTTAAACTGGAGTGCCTCTCTGGCTGAGTGTTGGGTGATATTTATGTAACGAACATTGCTGGTTTACTGTCCATGTTGTCTATTGTGTATTGGTTTTTGGAACAATAAGGTTACCTTTTTTCCCTATTATTTTGAGCAAATGCTTGATTGTTTTTAATAACAACTATGGCATTTGCTCTTTGTTGACAAAACCCCTGAGAGTAATCCACAACTTCAGGGCTTCACTTTGGTACGTGTGTGGATACATTTGAGTTTTTGTTTTTGGTTTTTTTAGAACACTAATTTACTTTTTATAATCCAAACTCTTGGCTTATGGTATTAAATTCCACCTCACTTTATGGGCTGTTTTCTCTATTAAAAATAGAAGCCGGGGTGCATGGCTGGCCCAGTTGGTTAAGTGTCTGCCTTGGGCTCAGGTCATGATCTCAGGGTCCTGGGTTCGAGCCCCACATCTGGCTCTCTGCTCAGTGGGGAGCCAGCTTCTCCCTCTCCCTCTGCCATTCCTCCCTGCTTGTGTTCTCTCTCTCTCCCTCTCCCTCCTTCAAATAAATAAATAAAATCTTAAAAAAAAATTAAGAATAAATCCCAAAGGCAGACATTTTAATAACAACTGGATGAATTTTAAGCTGAGTCAGAGTAACTTTGCAAAATGCATACTTGCACTGACACTTTCCTGACCACACATCAGTGGTATAATCTGAACAGTGTGCTGATAAGCTCATTGATCAGTTTGCAGTGGCCCAAGGAATTTACATTTGGACGAGATTATGATAAATCAGAGGTGAAGGAAAATGTCTTCCATTACCTCCAATGGCAAGAAGCCAACCCATTTGCAAAAATGTCCCTATTTAATATTGGAGTGACTTTGGCACCCACCCTCCTACTTGTACCAACACCAGACCAAACCTGGGCCTGTTCAACTGGCCTTGAAATCGATCTTTTCTGTCCCCTTTGCACACTTCTCAATATCCAGCCTTGTCCTTCTGTGGCCTGTCACCTCCACCCACAAAGGTGCTGTTATAGCTCTGTTGATAGGACAGCCTGCCACCCACTGGCCCCCGCAGGCTGCGTCCTTAGGCCTTCTGTACCCGCGCCTTGCACTTTGGGTAATCATCCTGGAAGCTTCCTTGATGTTCCTCCTCTCCCCACACCAAGTTAAACCTGATAATAGCATTAACTGAAAAGCACTATACTTGACTGCCTTAACTCAAGCTTAGATTGTTAGGAGCTTGAGGCCTGGAAAATCTTCAGGGTAAACTGTATTTCATACAAAGATGTATTTAAAATATGTAGTTGGTATTCCATCAGGTTGCATGTTAATTCATATCCATCAAAACGTGAGCTGGGATACATTGTACCCAAAAGTGGCAGAAATTCTGGCACTGAGATTTCAGAGGTGTCACCAGAGTGCTTTGGGAGCATTGGCCAGATGTCATGGGCCCCCTGAAAATGTTTTTGCCCTCTGGAATTTCTGTCTGTAAACAGGAAATGAAAGCAGGGGTGAAGTAGGTGGCAGGGGCTGGTTGAAGGGGTTGGGGGCTCTCCTGAGTTTCATGTTCAGCACCAACAGGCAACAGGCACAAGAAGATGATTGCACACGTTCATTTGTCGCAGCTAAATCCCCAGCCATTTCTCTCTGGCAGATCTGGTTCAGGCTCAGCATTGAGTTAACTCTGTGGCAAGTGTCTGTGACTGACCTCCGTGTGTTGAGTGGTCTTCCACCATTTCCTGTTCAGTGTTAGCACCCTTGCCTTTCTCCTGGGAACATGCTCTGTACCCCTGTGTAAGACGGCATGCCGAAGCTGAAAGAGTTTGGGCTTAGGTAAACCCAAGATGTGGGTTCCAGTGCTGGTACCAGCACTGAGGGTTGTCTGACCATGGGCAAGCTTCGTGTCCACATCTGGACAATGGAGATGATACCATTAGGATTAAGGGTAATGATGTATGTAAACTGCCCAGCACCTGTGCTCAGCAGACGCTAATCTCCTGTCTCCTTTTTCTTGACAAGCCTTTAGAACTTCTTGGCTCCTTAGGAAGGCAGGGAAACAAGTCTCTGCTTTCTAGCACTCAGCTAGAAGTCAGGCTACCTGGCTTTGAGCTGGATCCTGCTGTTCCTGTTTCAGCACCATTTGGGGTCTGGGTCTTCCATTGAAAGAGCCTTGCATCATCTTCTGGAAAGTGTCTGTTGTCCTAGGTGCTGAACAAGAAGCTTATAAGGGCATCTGTGGTCCCAGAATCCTGCTATGCTTGTTTTGCCTCTCCATGCTGAGGTTCAGTGATGCCTCATTTTTCATGTGCATCTGTCATAGTCTGAGTACCAGATTGTATTTAGAGAATGGCTCTTGCCACTGTTATGCACACAGAGATAGTGTGTGTAAACAAGCAAATTAAGTAAACTGGAGATAATGAAATCCCACATTCCGTGTCTCATGTGGTCTTTTCTAAAATCCTTGAGAAAGCCCAGAACCTGGAAAGCTCAGCCTACTTGATGACAATGGTGAAGCTCTTACTTGAGCTACTTGCTACATAGGGTGTTTCATGACTGTACTCACTCTTTCTGTGTCCTCCTAAATCCTACAAACTAAGTACATGCTTGGTCATACATCCCTTAGCTTGATTGACTTTTTCCCTCATATCCATATCTGAGGGTCCTGAGGTTTGGGTCAACAGGATTTTAGAGTTTTCCTGGCAGAAGGAGAAGAGTTGAGTTTCATGGAAGTAACACTGAAGAGGAGTTACAAAGTTTGTTCTCATGAGGTCAGCTGTGAAAGTGCCCTGTGCCCTGGAGGCCTAGACACATGTGACGGCTTTCTCTGCCTTTTAGTGCCCACTCATTTGTCAGCCTGACCTGCTTGGCACTGCGAGGTACTGTCTGTTGAAAACTCCATGGCTCCAGGATTAGAAAAGCTCCTTACACTGCACAACTTCCCCATGCGGATTCCTTCAGGGGCGCCAAACTTCTGAGTTCATATATGAGCCAGGGGCTGATAGGGTAGGATACACCCCCTCTCTGCTGCAGTTTGTGGTCCAAAGTCCATGCCACAGGAGCTCCAGGTGTGTGCCAGGGTTTCAGAGGAGAATTTGACACATCTGTGCAGTTGAGGAATTTCCAGGCTTATGGAGAAGACACAGCAGGAGCCAGCAACCACCATCAAGCGTTCTGAGTGCTGGGGCAAGGTCAGGGCCTGGGACCATAGAGCAGGGAACAACCAGCTGCCCTGGGGAATCGGAATATTTTCGCGGAACGTAACTGCTCTTGTGGGTCTTGAAGGATGGGGAGGAGTTCAGGCACTTAGGCAGAGAAGGGAATTCCAGGAAGTGAGAATAGGATGCACAAAGGCACGAAGATAGACATACTGTGGTGATTTTTACCCAGACAGCACTTCTCAAGAAAACTGATAGTCCCCTCATTTTCAAAAGCAAGAGAACACCTAGAAAGGACGGTCAGCAGAGGTGATGGATGGGTCCTGCTGTGATCTGAAGAGCACTCAGCTAGAAGTCGGGCTACCTGGCTTTGAGCTGGATCCTGCTACTCCTTGTTTTGAACTTTCCTGTGTAACTGGGAATTCATCACTCACCATCTCTGGCTCTCAGTTTCCTTATCTGATAAACAGCAGAAGTAGACTGAGTAATCTCACAACTCTTCTGGTCTATTCTGTTTCTCTATTCTGTTTGGCAAAGCTTCTCAAGCTGGTTATGACTCCTATTTCAGGAAACAACATGAAAAGAAACTTACTCAGAGCTGAGGCGGCAGCTGGTTTTCCAATGAGTGATGGAGGAGCCTACCTCTGGGTACTCTTTATCCCCGCCCCCCACAACAGTCTGCTTCCATAGCCTAACAGCTCAGACCTGATTGCATGTGTTCATCTGGACTTACTCGACACTGGGGGGCTCAGCCTCATTCCCAGAGGGATGAACTGCAGAAGCCTTTAAAAAAAAAAAAAAAGCCTCTATACTCAAGCCATGTTTGACAGCCATAGGGGGAAGGGAGGTTCTGTTAGGAGAAATCCTGTGCATTGTGGTCACCTTCTGAACTTGTCCCAGAAACCCCTCATCCAGTCTCTTGACAAGTTTTAAAATTGAACACACACAGCACAGAAAACAGGTGCTCTCATTCCCTGGGGAGAACAGGAGATGGCAAATTGGGACCACGTGTTTAGAAGGTAACATAGTCGTGTCCAAACTTAGAATGTCCAGCAATCTCAGTCTAGGGCTGGAGGACTGTGGAAATGCTTGTGGAAGTGGGCAAACAGAAGTCAAAAGACTTTATCGCAGCTCTTTGTGATAGTGAAAAGATGTCAATGTTTGTTTAACTGATGCCAATCAGTCTAAACGAATTATGGTAACTGTATTAGGAACGTAATGCACTCCCTACAAAGAATCAAGGCTGTTGTATTTCTTGTGGAATCTGGAGGCAGGAAGACTTGGATCCCCACGGACTAGAACTTACAGCCATGTGCCCTCAATCACATCAGTGTGTCTGAACCTCTGTTCCTGAAGCGTAAGGTGGGGATGCTGCTGCTTCATCTTCAACATTCTCGGCTTCGGTATTCCAGGAACAATGAGGGAACCAGGCACCATGGGAGGCGCAATGGTCATTCACAGAGACATGGTGCCTTCAGGGGGTTCATCCAGCTGGGTGCAGGCGATGACCTGAGCAAGTCCAAACTGCGCTGGACATCTCAAGCAGGGTGTGCCCCCAACCTGCCCTGACCTGCCACCACTCAAGCAGAGGTGGTCTGCATAAAGCACTTAGAAGAGCAAAGGAGGAGGGTGATTAACAGGGACTGCAGCCAGACTGCCTAGGTTCAAATCCTGGCTTGGCCACACACACACATTGGCGTTGTGACTTTGAACAAGTTCCTTAACCTTTGGCCTCAATTTCCTCACCTGTAAAATGGGGATAATAAAAGTACCCACCTCGTAGGGTTTTTGGGAGGATGACATGAATTGATCCTTGTGAAGTGCTTAGAATGGGACCTACTATGTGGGAAGTACGTACAGATGTCTTCAAGTGCACAGTGAGTCTCTCATGCACCATCATCACTGTGACATATTAAAATCAGGAGAAAGAAACACCGTACACATCAGTGTTTTAATTTTGATCAACTCAGAAGTAATGAAAATGTACAGTTAATGAATGTAGAAGGCTGTGTCCCAGTGACCTGGTGTGGGAATGGAGTCCCGGAGAGTCTGCAGTCTGCTCTCAAGGCTAACTCGGGGTTGAAGGACAGAGAGAGGTGTTACCCAGGAAGGCTGAGGGAAAGGGCCATCTATTTATCTATGGGGTTTTGGGGCACAGTGAAGTAGGTTTCCCCATGTGAGGAGATTTCCACTCACAGGCAAGCTCAAGACTGACTGGCTAGGGTTTCCAGGCTGCTTATTTTGGGGACCTGGGCTGGGTGCCTTATAACTGGAGCTCTGCTACTTCCCTGGTCTTCTCTGCCAGGGTGTGGCTGCCTGGGTATGTGTCTGGGGTGTCTGAGCGCTTAGGAGGTAAGTGGGTGGAGAAGCCTGGGAGCCACCCCTGATTAGCATCTTAACTTCTGGAGCAAAGTTGTTCTGGCTCTGCCCAAACAGGCTGCTATTGTCCATGCCCGCTGCCCCCTTCATCCCATCCTTCTGGACTTCTGCTTGTATTTCCTGAGTGTTCTGTGTCTGCCAGTTACCCCCATGCTCCTGGGGACTAATGCAGGGGCGAATGGTGACTCTCATATGGAGGTATTAGAAGCTGCCTGTCCACACCTCAGCTTGTGATCTTAGGCAAGTCACTTAGCCCCTCTGGGCTTCTTACTCATTTATGAAATGGTGATAATATGTTTTTTTCTACCTCACTAGTCTTTGGCTTAATGAAATCATGGATGGGAAAATATTTTGTAAGTTTTTTTTTAAGATTTTATTTATTCATGAGAGACCTAGAGAGAGAGAGAGAGGCAGAGATACAGGCAGAGGGAGAAGCAGGCTCCATGCAGGGAACCCGACGTGGGACTTGATCTGGGGTCTCCAGGACCCACCGGGCTGAAGGTGGTGGTAAACCGCTGAGCCACCAGGGCTGCCCCATATTTTGTAAGTTTTAAAATGTCAGTCACCTATGAAGGCTGCTTATTACTGAAGAGAGTTGCCTTTGCCTAGTGAATGTCTCTCTCAGAAGCCTGGGCACTATAACCCCTTTATGTCCCCAATAACCCTGAAATGACTTGTATCATCAGTGTGCTCTTTAAAAGGCAACACTGAGTAAAATTAATAACAACTAGCATTTGTTCTGAATCTTTTAATCTGGTGCCTGACTTTTTTTAAAGATTTTATTTATTTATTCATGAGAGATACAGAAAGAGAGGCAGAGACAAGAGACTTAGGCAGAGGGATACAATACTCGATCCCAGGACCCAGGGCCCATGCCTTGAGCTGAAGGCAGACACTCAACCACTGAGCCACCCAGGTGTTCCCAGTGCCTTATATTTTTATGATATTATCTCAACTGTAATTGCTAACAACCTAGGCCATAGAGAAAACAGAAAGATTTCTGGCTTCTCACACATTTGGCTTCATATCCCAGCTCTGCTACTATATTAGTCAGCTGTTGCCGCAATAATGCTTTATAACAAACCTCCTCCTACATGGTGGCTTATGACCACAGATGCTCACAGGTCACTGCAACTGCAACTTACTGACCTGGACTGGCCTTAACTAGTAGGTTCTGCTCCAGGCCACATTCAGGCTAAATCCAGGCTAAAATGACAGCAAGTACCTGGGATGTGTTCTTCTTGTGACAATCACTGGGACATGAAAGCCTAATACAAACTGAACAGCATGTTAAAGCCTCTGCTTATATCCCGTCCTTCCACTCACATTCCACTGGCCCGAGGTGGCCACATGGGCAAGCCTGGCACTCACAGGACAGGAAACAAATTCCACCCATACTGGGACGTGCTACAAACTTGCTTGGAAAAAGATCATCCTGTTAGGGAACCCAGTAACCCCATCTACCCCTTGTGTCTTGGGCTCTTAACTCTCTGAGCCTCTCTTTCTTTATTGGTGAAACATAAATATTGATGTTTTGCAGAGTTAGAAATTATTTATGTGAGTTTCCTAGGGCATAGTGTTCACTGGATGGAAGCTATCAGTATTGTCAGCTCCATTCTATTTTTTTTTTTAAGATTTTATTTATTTGTTTGGGAGAGAGAGAATGCGAGTGGGGAGGGGCAGAGGGAGAGGGAGACAGAGAATCTGAAATACACTCCACACTGAACACAAAGCCAGACATGGGGTGAGATTGTGACCTGAGCCGAAACCAAGAGTCAGATGTCCAACAGCCTGAGCACCTATCCGTTCCATTTTATAAATGAGAAAACTGAGGCCTTGAGCCAACGTGGGAACAGGTCTCTGGGGATATGTCAGAGTGACCTGGACAAGTGATTCTGTGACTTTGGTAATGAAGAGGCTGTGTGCTGAGGAAAATACGACCTTACAGTCCTCCCCACCACAGATCTTTCTGTAAACAGTGGAGAGACCTTTCATGATAGTGGAAACTTTGGGGGTGCCCATTACCACAGTCCAGGTGGTGGTAGTAGCAACCTAACTCTGACAGCCACACATCCCCTTCATCTCTGCATCCCTCCACGGCCCCTCATAGAAGGCCCAGCAGCTGATGGATTCTGAGAAAATGTTTGTGTATTGACTCTTCTCATCCTCCACCCTAGGTTCTTTCTCTCCATCACATTCCCTGAGACAGACTGGGACCAGGGAAAGGACTCTTGGCTCTAGCTCACTCATAGTGGGATCCTGACCAAACCAGACACCGCCCATCTAGGGCCTCAGTTTCCCTCTTCCCCACCTGAAGCAGGTGGGTAGAGTTTCACAGTGTCTTCCAACCTGGACTTTGAGCCTGTGATTTTTTTCCAGCCATCTGCCTGGGGCTCTTCTTATTTGGTCATTCCTTGTGTTAGGGGCTGCGAGCTGTCCACCAAGATCTGTTCTCTCCTTCCTTAGCAACAGGCTGCCCAACCAGATGACATTGCCCGGTCCCTTTGCAGCTGGCAAGGCCCAGCCATTACATTCTTACCCATGGAATGTGAGTGGAAATGACGTGACTCTCTTCTAAGTGTAGGCCTTGAAATGCTGGACACGTGCTCTTCCATCCTCTCTTTCCCTCCTCACCACCTGACACCTGGGCCTCACATGCCCTGCGGATGAGGACAGTGTGCTGGAGGAAGGGTGGGGCAACAGCATGGCAGGAGCCCGAGTCCCTGAACGAAGGCAGGAAACAGATTCCAGGCTAGTCTCTACCACTCACCTTGTGAATGGGAGAACACTGAACGTCCACTCTCCTACGTCCTCGTCCTTGATGTTTTCCCCCTCTTATTGAATACCGTGTGGCACGCACTGTAGCGATTCTGCATTCCCTGCCTGCTGTACTCCGTCTTGTCTCCTTTATTCCCACGTCTCCGGGCCTGATTTCCTTGCTCTCCAGGCGGATGCCCTGGGAAACGCGGGAGTGTGTTAGGCGTTTGGTGGAGACAAAGTCCGGCAGGGTGTCAGTCTCTGCAGGTTCTAAGAGTTGCCAGTTCTTCTAATACCTGAAGACCCTCCCAGTCACCGAACTGAGGTCGGGGCTTCTCTGTCTTTGCCATGGGCAAAGACCTCAGAGTCTCAGCAGGATCGACAGATTTCTATCTCTTCCTGCTGGTCAGCCACCCTCTTCTACCGTCCCCAATGACCTAGGCCAAGCCTCCATTATCACTTGGGCCAAAGTTATGTGTTAAGCCCATCCCCACATTTCTATCGTCCTATTTAGGTAGAAGGGCTATCTGGGTAGATGAGGGGAAGCTCCTGGAACTTGCCACCACCCCCACACACTAGACTAGTTTCAACGCTGCACAATGGAGGGGTTTTGGAGAATGTTTTATTGTGAACTCTACCAGGTGGTGACCCCAACTGCTGTTTTTCCAGATGCAGTTTCTTTGCTAAAGCAAATCAACACAGTGTCTGGCACTTTGAATTCAGTCTCTGGTCCAGAAAATGTTCTCGGGCAGCCTGGGTGGCTTAGCGGTTTAGCACCGCCTTCGGCCCAGGGCGTGATCCTGGAGACCAGGGATTGAGTCCCACGTCGGGCTCCTGCTTCTCCCTCTGTCTGTGTCTCTGTCTCTCTGTCTCTGAAGAATAAATAAAATCTTAAAAAAAAAAAAGAAAGAAAAAGAAAATTTTGTTCTCTGTATCATTTAGTAAGGACCACCAAAAGCCATTTCCCTTTACTTGGCAGGGCAGCAGTACATCTTTGCTTTCTTAATGTCAGGCAATGTCAGCTTTTTTGTTCTCTGTCACAATCTGGAGAGAACTTGATTATCCTGATGTCCCCATAACAAAACATTGATCCACTACATTGATGACATCAGACTGAACCCAGTGAACAGGAAATAGCAAGTACACCAGATGCCTTAGTAAGACCTACGCCTGCCTGCCAGAGGGTGGTATCTTAACCCCAAGAACATTCAGGGGCCTGTAACCTTGGTGAAATTTCTAGGGACTGAGGAGTTAGGAAATGTTAGGCGATCCCCTCCAAATGAAAGACAAGTTGCTATGCCTATGCTAAGATAAAAAAGCATTGCAGTTGGTGGCCCTCTCTGGATGTGAGAAGCAATGTACACCCATTTTTGTGTGCTGCTTCAAGTCATTTACTGAGTAACCCATAAGACTGCTGGTTTTGGATGGATCCCAAAGCAGTCAGGCTGCAGTGCAAGGTGCTCTACCAGCCAAGCCTTATGTTCCAGAAGATCCAATGGTGCTTAAATTGTCTGTGATTTAGACATGTTGTGTGGAGCGTCTAGCCAGCCCTAATAGGAAAATCTCAGTGCACATCCCTAACAGTTGGAACAAAGTCATGTCTTCTTCTGCAAATAACAATTGTCCTTTTGAAAATTAGTTTCTGGCCTGCTACTGAGCCCTGGTAGAGACTGAACACCTAACCATGAGACCCCAAATGACTAGGCAACCTGAGCTGCCCGTCCTGAACCAAATGTCATCCAATCCATCAAGCCATAAAGCTAGATATGTAAAGCAGTGTTCTCCCAAGTGGAACTGAAACAGCTCAGAGTATATCAACTATTCCTGACACATTGCCACCTCTTCCTCACCCAACACCTAAGGCCTTGTGATGAACTCCCTATGATCAAATGATGGAAGAAGAAAAACCTCAGTTGGTACCTCAGTTGGTACCACCAGGAAGTGGATGGTCACAGCACCATGGGAATGACCTCAAAGACATAGGAGAAGGAAAATCCTTTCAGCAAACAGCACTTCAAGCAGTACCTGTGGCTGTCCACTGTATCTAAGTGGAGACAGAAGTCCAGAAATGTGGATCTACAGATATTCAGGGATATGGGTCATTTGGATGATTAAGAACAGGAATGGAAGATTGGTAACAGGGAGATCGGTAAGAGAAAGACTGTGGATGGACCTATAACAAGGGGCACAGAAAGAGAGGATATTTGTATTCTATGTGATATCCCCCACCCAGAAGTACTCACCACAGAGGAGACTTTCAACAAATAGTTGGACAGCATGACTTGTTCTTTAGGTGGCATTCCCTTCCCCCAGCCACCTTAGTGCTTGCTCAATAGGCTCACATACAAAATGGCCATGGTAATGGACCTAGAGATTCTAGGTGGACACTTCAACATGGACTTCCTCTCAGCAAGACTGATTTAGCTAATACCAGTATCAAGTCCCCAGCTTGCACAGAATTCCTGATATGGGACCATTCCCCATAGGAACTAGTACACTGACCCCTTCCATCATGGAGGGAGCAGCAATTCGTATATTCCATTTATGAATTTGCATTCTTTGACCACAAAACCCATGGACACCTTGGCTCCAGTCTTGGTATTCCATACAACATTGCCTCTAACCAAGGAGTTGATATCACAGTAAGAGAAATGCTGCAGTGTAATTGTACTTATGGAACTTTCTGGTCTTACCATGTGCTCTATTATCTAGAAGCAGCTAGGCTTATAGAACATTGAAATGGCCCATTGAAGACTCCATTATAGCACCAGCCAGGAGATGCTGCTATGTTGGGGTGATGTCTTACAGGATGCAATATATACTTTGTATGAACCACAGTGCTACTTCTCCCACACCCAGAAAACAGATCCAGCTGTGCTGAGGTGGAAATGGGAGACTAGCTCTCACTATTGCACATAATAACCCATTCATGAAGATATTGTTTCCCATTCCTGAATCTTTGGACTTGGATGGTTTAGAGGTCTATAGTTCCCAAGGAAGGAATGCTTCTGTTGGGGAATACATCAATGGTACAACTGAATGAGCAGAAGTTGGGATTGCCATCTGGCCTTTTTGATTTCCTGATACCATTGAAACTAGAGGCAAAAAGTGCACTCTACAGACTACAATGATTAATGCCGATCACTGAGGGTAAATGGGCTTCCTGCTGCAATGGTGGCGTGGGACACTGTAATAGGAAGTAGAGGATTCTCTGGGGTGCTCCATAGCATTTCCATGGCCAATAGTAAAAGATTAATGGAAGACCACAGCAGCCCAAGGACCACCAAAGTCTGAGTTCTTTCACAGGGTAAAACACCACAACTGTGAGGTGCTGGTTGAGGAAAAAGAGAATATAAAATAGCTAGTAGGAAAAAGAGAAATTATAAATATCAACAATGGCCTTGGGATTGGTTACAGAAACGAGGACTCCGGCAGCTATGTGGATTTCCCTCCTTGCTTGTTATGTGTGTATACATTGCACAAAAAGAATGCCAGTGATGTAAGTTAAACTGACATTTTACTGTAAATTACAGCATATTGAGGAGTGCCTGTGACCTCTAGAAGTAGAGGAATGAGAAGAAAATCTGACATCATCCAGAGTGATGTTACTGATGAAGCTTTGTGAGAGAGGGAGTGAGGGTGAGAGCAGGAGACCAGTCAACCCCACCGGGATGAAGCATGATGTTATTGTTCTTGAATGGAGTTTAATTATGAGTGGAGAGTCAGTGTGGATAGTAGCCTAAGGAGGGAACAGTGCCAGATGGTGACTCTGCTCTCTTATGTTTCATGCTTGCCCTGTCTGGGCCCTAGTTATATTTTTTCTTTTCATCTTGATGAACAAAAACAAAAACAAAAATGGGCAAATTATTATACATTTTTGCAAAATCAGTAAACTATGTTTTATATTCTATGAGTTATATCCTTGGTTTAATGTTCTTTAGACATTTACCCATTTTTCCCTCTGGGAGACTATGGGGCATGTTCCCTGGGTATACCCCAAAAGGCCACATCCAGTTTACCATGAGTAGATGGTTGTGAGCAAGCTCCTTAAACTGGGAAGCCCTGTGTCCAAGTGAGGTGGGTTTAGGCATCACAGGTCAGATGGATCACAAAGGTCAGAGCATCCCAAAGTCCATGCAGAATCCATCCCCACAACCAGCAACCCAAGACCTGGACTCAACTCTTGCTTGCTCTTGCAAAGCACTGAATCTGAAATTTATGTCTCTGTATCTCTGGCCCCAAACTTTGGAAATGAGAGATGGATGGACAACATAGTTTTAGAAATGAAAAGCAACTGTTCCTCCTGAATATTTTATTGGGGACTTTCAGTGATTTCTAAGCATGAGCGGCAGTGACACCCAGACCCTCTCCCAACATGCAAAAGGCACAGGAAGAGTGAGACACAACCAGGGGAGGCAGCAGGGATGCAGGTACCACCCACCCCCTCCATGTGGCGTGATGGGGCACAGGGGCAGCCCCATGAGTGATGGGCAAGGTGGGAATTAAAGGAGGTGGCTTTGGCATTAGGCAGAGAGAAAGACCCTAGTCCATCCACCTCCAGACCCACCCCTGCACTCAGGCCAGGACTGACCTTCTGAGAGAAGGCCAACATAGATCTTACTGGAAGTTGCCCTCCCATAGTGGGAAAAGTCACCCCCAGGTGGGAAGAGGATGATGGCTGCTGCCTCCAGGGGCTTCTGGGAAAGTGTCAAATAAAATACACTGGCCAAATCGGGGGCGAGGGGGGAATAAGAGGGTGTGCTCATGCTGTCAGTCCCAGGCATGACCTGGTGGTTGGCCACCACTGCCTTGGCTTGAGCCAGTGCTATCTCCATCCATGTGCAGGAGAAGAGTGGGGCCCCTTGGGGTCTTCAGGACACCCCCACCCCCCCAAGGTCTGTGGTCCCCAGCCCCACCCAGAGGCACCACTTAGAAGAGTCAGTGTTGATGTTGGCTTTGTCCTGTGGAAGAGTTCCCTGGGCAAGAGGGAAGGTGAGGCGAGGAGTCAGGCCCTCCGAGCCCCCAGCACCTCCCAGCATCTGGGCCCTGGTGGATGAAACAGCCTGGGACTCACCTCAGATCCTAACCAGTCCCCACAGTTCCATCTTGAGACCTTGAATCAAAAGAAAAGGCATTCGTGTTTTGTTTCTGTTCTCTCTCTCTCCCTCTCTCTCTCTCTTTCTCTCTCTCTGTCTCTCACACTCACTCTTTCTCTCCTTTAGTAGAGCCATGGCCTCAACTCACGGCATTGGCAACGTCTACTTCTAAACTATGGAATGTTTTCACATTGACGACAGAATTACTCCAAACGGGGCGGGGAGTGGCTGTCCAAGTGTTCATGAGACAGTGCATTACTGAGAGCTTGCTGGGAGTCACACAGTACAGACACACCGACAGGCAACAAGCCCGGGCCTGGCTCTAGATGTATTTTTTCTTGAGGTACCAGTAGGCAAAGTAGCCCATCCCACCCAGGGAGCCCATGAGGAAGGACGCCCCAAAGAAAGATGGGGGTTTCCGCTTGACCAGCCGGAACGCATTGGGGATGACAGCCGACAGCAGGGTGGTGTGGATGTCGCCGAGGACTTTCCGGAAGGCCAAGCGCCTCTGAACCCTCTCGAAGAAGGACTGCAGGTTGGGCCGGCTGCCATCTTCCCAATACTTCTTGGACAGTCCCAGGAACTTGAGGCGGTGCAGGGTGGCTCCCAGGAGGACGTCGGCGAGGGTGAAGGCACAGCCGCAGAGCCACAGCTCACACTTCTGCCCTGGAGCGGAAGGGAGAAGAGATGGGAGTGGAGGGGCCAGCCTCTGCTCCCTGACTCGCTTCTGTGCCACTGACTCCTCGGGCTTTGGCCTACCTACACGCCCACCTGCCTACAGCACTGCTGCTGGGGCTCCTCACTCTTCACAGCTTTAATCACTTTTGCTCTAGGCTTATACCACTTCTGTTGGTATTTTTTCTTCAAATCAGCTGACTTTTAAGTGTAAATACATGTATCTGAACTCCAGACACTTACGTCTAACTGCCCTTTTGACAGTTCCACTTGGCTGTTCACCATGCATTTCAAACTTGGTATGTCCAAAATCGAATTCCTGATTGTCACCCCCAAACCCACCACTCTCATCCGCACGTCAGCGACCGCATGCCCACTCTTTCAGTTTGCTCGGGTGAAAACTCCATGCTGCATTGAGACCTCTTTCTTTCATTTCCCATGTATAGTGTGTCAGCAATTCCCATCAACTTCTCTTCAAAATATATACAGAGTATGCGGCTACCTCCATTGTTACCAGTCCCGTCCAAACAACCATCCTCTCCTACCTGAATGTCAGAATGTCCTCTTGATAGATCTCGCTGCCTCTCCCCTTGACTCCCTAGAGTCTGTTCTCAACACAGCAGCCGGAGGGACTGGAAATGCATATGGCTTGCCTGGGAGGCCCAGTGAACAGGGAGTGATTCACAAGAAGTCAAGATTAGAGAAGTAGATGGAAGATAAACTAATGAAAAAGCTTAGAAGCCCCACAAAAGAATTTGGATATGAACACGGTCAGTGGGGAGAATTGCAGGGTTTTGAGCAAAGACGTGATTTAAGAGACCAAAGGAGCTCCATGTCCACCTCCATGTCCACCTTGGCCCCTGCTGGGCCTCATGCCTGGAATGCTTTCCCCTCTGCCTCCACTTCCTACAAGGTCTGCTGTCTTGGGAAGCTCATTTCTGCATCTTTGAGCAGATGTTCCTTTCAGCTCAGAAATATCCTGAATCTGATGCCTTCCCCCATCAAAGCCTGAGCCCCTCCATCCCTCCCACCCTGTGTCTTCTTGTTCATCCATTTATTCATTCACCCAGTGAATGTTTATCTAGTAGTATGTGTTGGGCATAAAGACCTGACATGACATGACACATAACAAGACACCATGTCCTGAGAGGCTCGTGGTTTCACAAGAGGAGGAGGTAAAGTGTAATGAAGGCTCTAATCCGAAGTTTGTCCTTGTTACATAACCTTCAAGATGTCTGTTGGATATCCAAGGGGAGATGATGAATCAGCGTTAGAGGTATGCGTACCTAGTACAAGTGTGCATCATCAGCATGGAGGTGGGAGGACATTGGCAAGGTAGTGACTATAGACAGAACTGAGAATAGGGCCAATCTTGAGCTTTGGGGCTTCAAGATTCAGAAGCAAGGTAGTGACTATAGACAGAACTGAGAATAGGGCCAATCTTGAGCTCTGGGGCTTCAAGATTCAGAAGCAAGATGAAAACCAGCGGAGGAGCATGAGCAGGGGCACTTGTGAGGTGAGAGATGAACCAGGAGAGGGTGTTATCCTGGAAGCCAAGATATGAAAGTGTTCCAAGGAGAAGGGGGGTGTTCAAACCCCGCAGAGAGGTCAAATAGGAGGCCGAGACTGGTGACTTTGACAAGAGCAGTAGGAGAGGATGCTGACACTGAAAGCCTGGTTGGAGGGAGTCCAAGAGAGAAAGGGAGGAGAGGAACTGGAGACCGTGAGCAAGGATCACTCTCTCTAGAGTTTTGCTATAATGGGAAAGACACGCCAATAATGCGAGACAGGTCAAGAGTGTCTTTGCAAGCGGGGAGGGAATACCCAGCATGTTGATGGGAATGTTGGAGCAGAGAGGCAGAAATGATGCTACAGAAGACAGTGGAAGGGATTACCAGCGTGAACGCGGGAGCAGATGGACATCAAGATGCAAGGGGAGGGGTCGCTAGTTCAAGGACAGCTCAGTCCAGGTAATTGGAGGGAGTGCGTGGTGCTATATCTCATCAAAATTTTTTTAAAGATTTTATTTATTTATTCTTGAGAGATAGAAGGAGAGACAGAGCCAAAGACACAGGCAGAGACAGAGCCAGAGACACAGGCAGAGGGAGAAGCAGGCTCCATGCACTGGGAGCCCGACGTGGGATTCGATCCCGGGTCTCCAGGATCGTGCCCTGGGCCAAAGGCAGGCGCCAAACCTGCTGCACCACCCAGGGATCCCTATCTCATCAAATTTAAGTTGCTATGGAGTGTAAGACAGCCATCCCGGAGAGAACAAGTGGTGCCAATTAAACTTTGTGAGAAACATCCCAATTTCAGAGATGTTAAGATGCGATGCAACAAACGTGCCTCTTAAGGCTGATAAAAACGCGGTGATGCCTGAGCACTGCTGCTGGCAGCAGAGTAGCCGTGTGGGTCTCTTCCTAAGACTTGTGTTTTCTCAGTGGAGGCAGGGGCTGCAAGGTCAAGGAAGACAGAGAAGGTATTAAGCAGTCACCTGAAGAGGGGACGGGGTTGGCCTAGGGCAACCAGAGAGCCATCAAAGGCTCGTGGTCATGAATTCAAAGTGAGACCAGCCGGCACAGCGCTGTGTTTCTCCAGCCACACTTGGCTGCAGGTGCTGACCAGGTAGAGACTTGGGTGTAACCATCTGAGGTTTTGCAAAGCATGATAAAGCCAGAAGAGGGCAAGGAAGCTGATGGTGCAGGCAAAGGAGGGTTCTTGCTGGTGGACAAGGGAGTTACTGCCAGGTACGGAGCGTGGTGAGATCAGGATGAGGGTGAGGGGCAGTGGAAGGAGGCAGGGCCAGGGGCCCGCAGTCCCCAGTGACAGACCGGAGGAGACAGATTTGAGAACAGGACCAAGGACTGAGCCCTGGGGCACTCCAAGATTTAGGGAACAGACAAGGAGAAACCAGCAAGGGTGCATGAGAAGGAACGGCCTATGAAGTGGGAGATGCGCCAGAGAATGCAGTGTCACCTCCCCAAGCCTCACAGCAACCCATCTGATAGGTCCTATTATTATCCCCACTTTACACTTGAGGACGCTGAGGCACAGAGAGGTCAAGTAACTTGGCCAACGCCACACAGCAATGACGTGGAAGAGCAGAGCCTGGATTTGAACTCAGGCCGTGTGGTTCTAGAACCACCGCAGAACACTGCCTCTTTCCATGTGCAGATGAGCACGCGCAGAGGCTTGCATCTCTACATACACTCGGGCCCCTTTCAATAGGTGCGCTCCCTGTTGGGTCTGTGTGCAGATCTGTGTGTCCGGGTCATGCGTGGTGTGTCTATCCGCCCATGTGTGCACCTGCTCCAGTCCATGCAGCCGACTGTGTTTATACATGTGGGTATCTGCACACGTGGGCATCTGCATCCATGTGGCGTGGAACCCCCACATGTGTAAGTGAAGTGATGCCCACGTCCATTTGGCTGTTTGCCTACACACAGATGTTCATAAGCATGTATGTGTGTCATTATTGAAGTGTGTCCGTGCCTGTGTTTATGTGTATGGGCAAATGCTGAGAGCCACCACCACCATGTAGGTGGACATGTGTCCCTACCTGGCATGTCACCCTTCGGTTTGCCCCCTCCTCTAGCTTGCATCCCTTCGAAAAGCCCCCAGCCCTGGATAAATCCTATCCTGAGCCTGCCAGCTGAGGGTGCTAGAGACTGTTACACTGATCAGATCTGCTTCAAATTCATGAGCACAAAGCCCAAGAGGGAGGGCACTTGGCCGTGCTGGGGCCTCTGCTAGCTCTGGAGTAGACTGGCTTCCCCACGCCCTGCGGAGACAGCCATACAGCTTCCTTCTCTCCTCACACCCTGTCCCTAGTCCTCGCTCAGCCTATGATGTCACCACATGCTGCATTCAGAAAAGAGGAACCTTCAGCCAGGAAAGCCCTCACACCAACCATGAACCCTACAAAGCCAGGCCCATGCACACTGCCTTCTGCCACCCACTTTTAAGGCCAGGCCCTCTGGGTTCTCTGCACCCATCTGAGGCTGCACATCCTTCCTTTGCCTTCCAGATCCGCCCTCCTCCCTTCTCCATGTTGCTCTGTGCCCCAGGAGGACAACTTGACGGATACCCTAGTGGGGCTCCATGCCCTCTGGCTCCAGTCAGGTTCAGCTACTGGGAAGCAGAAGCAGGAAGTAGGAGGGTGGGTGAGAGTGAGGTGGGAGCCACAGACTGAAAGGTATAGCTCCTGTCAGGCAGTCCCCCTCTCCACACAGCCTCTTTGTCCGGGGCCCTGAAGCTACTCCCACCCCTCACAACCTCAGGCCCCAGGCACCCCATTTTTCCTTGTGCTCTGCCTGCATCCTGCCCACATATTTGTAAACAGTCCCTTGATGAAATTCTCTTTTTTGAAATTCTCTTTTTAAGTCTAAGCTTACCCAATTGAAGGTTCCTTGTTTCCCATGGGGCCTCTGTCTGATGCACACCCTTCGTGTCCTTTCCTGGACTTGGTGCCATCCATCCTATAGCACTGATTTCTCCTTTCCATGGGTTCTTTTCTACCGGCCTGAAAACATGCTCTTATATCTCCTCTCTTCACCCCACTTCCTTCTTCAGGCACCATTCCATCTCTCTAGTCCCTTCCACTGCTAAATGTCTCAAAACAGGTGCCGACATCTGCTGTCTTCATTCCTCACCTTGCATTCACTCTTCGGCCTTCAACCCTCATAGTCCAATGGAAATCCGCCCTTGTCAAGGTCACCACCAACAGCCATGAGACAAAATCCAGGGGATGCTGTCCCCCACTTGCTTCACTCAGACTCCCAGCAGCATTTGACACTATTCTCTCCTTAAAACATCCCTTCTGGGTTCTATTGACATAAGGCTCATCCTGCCTCGCTGGCTACTCTCTCAGTCGGCTTTGCTGGCTTCTCTGCCTCTACCTCTCCCCTGATGCGGGGAGACCTCAGGGCAGGTGTGGTAGTTTTAAAATGCGCTCGCAAGCCACTCAGTACTTCTCTGGTGGAGCGCAATCTCCTTCCCCTTGAATATAGACAGTATTTTGTCACTTGCCTCTAGTGAATAGAATGTGGCAGAAGAGACAATGACTCCCAACGGTAGGTTCTCTCTCTGCACTCACCCATTCCAGGCAAAGCCAGCAGCCATGTTGTGAGGACACTCAAGTGGCCCCATTGAGAAGGGCAGGTATTGAGGAACCGGGGAACTGAGATGTCTAGATGGGAACCATGTGAACGAGCCATCTTGGCTATGGATTCTCCAGCTCAAAGGACTGCAGCTCCAGGCAACATCTTGAGTGCAACCTGCATCATGCAGCCCTAAATTACAACCACCCAGCCACCCTGCTCCAAAACTCATGAGCCACAGTAAGTGTGTGATGTAATAAATGTGGTTTTTGTCGCTGCTTCAGCCTCTAATTCACGGGCAATTTACTGTGGAGCAAAAGGACACATCAGCCCTGACTCTTCTGTTTTGTCTCTCTCCGCTCTCTCCCTAGATAAATCACCCAGTTCTGAGGCTTTAAATACCACATACATGCTGGAGACTCACAAATCTCTCTCCAAATTCTGACCTCTCCTTTACAAGGCAGACTAGAATACCGAATGGATTGTGACACCCCCTCCTGGGTGTCTGGAAGGCCTCTTGAACTCACTGTGTTCCAAATCGAGCGCTCGGCTCCCCTTACCTATATCAGGAAACAGCAGCACTCGGTAGCTCAGACCAAAACCCAGCAGTCATCTTGGATTATTTTCCCTTAGTCTCCCCTCCTCACTTGACCACTCAGCAAATTCCAATACATTCTGTCTCCAAAATGCCTCTCGAGTCCATACACGCCTCCCCATCTCCCTTGTCTTCTCCTTGGTCCAAGCCAACATCATCCCTCCTGGGCTGCTACGACAGCCTCCATTCTGTCTCCCTTGAAATCCATTCTCACAGTAACCAGGATGCTCTTTAAAATCAGAACATCTGGGATCCCTGGGTGGCGCAGTGGTTTGGCGCCTGCCTTTGGCCCAGGGTGCGATCCTGGAGACCCGGGATCGAATCCCACGTCGGGCTCCCGGTGCATGGAGCCTGCTTCTCCCTCTGCTTGTGTCTCTGCCTCTCTCTCTCTGTGTGTGACTATCATAAATAAATAATTTAAAAAATTAAAAAATTAAATCAGAACATCTCACCCTGGGTGGATTTCGAAAATGGCCACCAATTCCTCCCATTCCTGTATGCACGTGGCTTTGCTGCCACTGCCAACAAGAGGCAGAGTCTAAGCCTTCACCCTTTAATCCATACTTGCTTTACCTAATGAGACTCTAGTAAATTCCACATAAAAAGAAGCTTGAAAAGTGTTTATACACTGAATCTTTGCTCCCTTGCTGCTGAATTAAGACTGGGTTAGCCTGCTGGGTGATGAGCAACGTGTGGCCCACTGGCCCTGCTGACAGCAAGTCAGCCACTAGCCATGCCAGGGAGGTCACTGACTGCTAGCTGACTACAAATACGTGAGTGATGCCACCACCAGCATGCGGGACAGAGATAAGCATCCCAGCTGAGCCCAGCCCAAATTGCCAAGCCACAAATCATGAACAAATAAAAGGGTTTTTTTAAGTGACTCAGATTTAGTGTTTATTCGTTATGCAGCAAAAGCTAACTAATACAATCCCCTTCTCAAAGCCTTCCAAGGATTTGCCATCAGATGTGTACAATCGTAGACAGTACAAAATCTAAATTCTAAATATAGACTAAGTTCTAAATATAAATTAAATATAAATATGAGTATATTCTAAATTCTAAATACATCCCCATGATCTTGCATCTCTCTCACTCTGCCCAGCCTCACTTATGCCACTCTCCCCAATACTTACCACACAGTAGCCAGTTACTGGGGAGTTCCCAGGTATCCCCACCCTCCTCCATGGTGTCCCCTCAGTCTGGGACACACCTGTCCTGGTTCTTCACTAGGCTGGCTCCTCCATAACCTTCAGGTCTCATTTGAAACACCATCTCTTCAGAGAAGCTTCATCAAATCTGCCTGGCTCTTTTTACTATCAATCTTAACACTTCTCCACAAGATTGTAAACTCCATGAGAGCAAGAGCGACATCTTGTTTTTTACTTGCAATTTTATCCTCAGGACCTGGCACATAGTCGGTGTCTAAGAAATATTTCAATAAATGAATGAAAAAGAATGGTAATAGTAATTATTTTTGAGATTCTATTTCTAGAACATTTTACCTTTAGCCAGGTACTGTGGAGAGTGATCAACACCTGTTATCTTTATGAACCCTCACAACCTTCCTGTAACCTAGATCTTATTATTATCCACGTTTCATAGATGAGCTCAGAGAGGTGAAGTGACTTCTGTAAGGCCACAGAACTAGGAGGTAGCTGATCAAGAATCCATATCAATGTCATCTGGCTCCATGCCAGGGGTCTTAACTGTGACATTATAACACTTCCCAATCCTGCTCTCTGCCCCACAAGGGGACAAGTGGAGGGCATAAGCATTATCCCCAGGGAATTTTGGGGGGTACTACAGTGAGTGAATGAGACTATGTGGGCCCAACCACCACCCACACCTCTGCTGCCTCCCCCAGCTATGGAGGGACACCAAGTCTGTCCAACATCTCCATCTGGAACAACCCCAGTCATCTTGCCATGGGGCAGTACAATGCTGCCTCCTCTTGGAAAAGCTCAGGACCAAAACAAAGACTGAGGTCAGAAGCTCCCAAACTAGGAATCACATGAGGAATGAGCACCCACAGCTATTCTCCAGGACCATCAACTCTGCCCTCCATCTAGGTCATACTCCATGTCTCCCTTGATCGTATCAGGGAGGTCATACTCCATGTCTCCCTTGATCGATCATTTCATTTTATGTTCTTAGAGAACAGAAGAAGCAACAGAGCTAGTGCTTAAAAACTCAAGACTCTGGGAGCCCGGGTTTGAATCTAGGCTCCACCATTTCTATCTGTGTGACATTGGGAAGGTTACTGAACCTCTCTGTGTCTTAGTTTCCTCATCTGTTAAATAGGGTTGCTCATATTACTTACCTCCTAGAGTTCCTATGGGCCTTAAATGAGTTGAACTATGTGAAACACTTAGCAGTGTCTGGCTCACAGTAAGTGATGTTAAAGATACATTGTATGGGCTGAACTGTGTCCTTCCAAAATTCATATGTGGAAGCCCTAATCCCCAGTCTCTCAGAATGTGACTATATTTAGAGAAAGGGCTTTTAAAGAGTTAAGTATGTTGAAATGTGGTCATCAGGGTGGGCCCTAATTAATCTGACTGGTGTCCTTATAAGGAAAGAACATGTTGCCACACAGACACCAGGAGCACGTACCCGGAGCAAAGCCCATGTGAAGACACAGCAAGAATGTAGCCTCTGCAAGCCCAAGAGAGGCCTCAGAAGAACCAAACCTCCCAATACCTTGACCTTAGACTCCAGACTCCAGAGCTGTGAGAAAGTAAATCTCTGCAGGTTAAGCCATCTAGCCTGTGGTATTTTGTTATTAGGGCACCCGAGCAAATTAACCCATAAATATGTAAGATGTGCCTGAGAATGAAGGTCAATCAATGAGAGAAGGGTATAGCTGGGACTCTGAGCCCAGAGACAGTCTTGGAAACACCACGCCTTCCGGCCTCTGAGCACTCTTCTGTGGTGGCTTCCCCTAAGAACCTTCTCTGACAGAAAGGAGAAAGTTCCTGCCTGAGGTGTGTACTATTTTCATTACTAAGCCTTGCCATGCTTTTTTTCTACAGAGGACTTAGGACCCTGGCTTTAGATCTCATGACAACATCCTATTCAGGACTTTAGCTATCTATGCGTACCTTATGCCTGCCTCTGCTGTGAGATGCTGGAAGAGCACTGCACCTGTCAGGAAGGAATCTGTTCTTGCCCTGACCATGCCATTAATAAGCTGCACAACCTTGAGTAAGTCCCTGTATCTCTCTGACCCTCTGTTTTCTCAAATAGAGAATATGCATGACTTTAGTTATCGTATGTTTAAACTAGCATGTTCAGACAATGTTCAGAGTGCTTTTACTTTTCATAAGAGTCCAACAAGGTGGTATTAAGTTGTATTATTATCAGCCCATTCTACAGATGAAGAAACTGAGGTTCCAATAGGAAAGCAACTTATTCAAGTCACAGTACAGACAGCAAAGCCAGAACTCTAACTCAAACCTGTCTGATGCTAAAACCATCTTTTTAAAAAAAAGATTTTAAGTAATCTCTACACTCCAGCATGGGGCTTGAATTCACAACCCTAAGATCAAGAGCTGCATGCACTGCCAACTGAGCCATCCAGGTGCCCCCAAACCAATCTTTTTGAACACTGCTCCACAGCTTTCCCATATAGATGGTGTGTGCATGTGTGAAGCTGTGAGTGCAGCAGTGCATGTCACATAGCTTTGTAAGTTAGCATAACTGAGGAGACAAGACTAATAGGCCACCAGAGCAAGATGAGAAGGTCCAGAATCAAACTTGAAGAGGAGTGGTGGCAAAGACAGCACATAGAAGGAAGAAGGAGCAGAGTGGCATTGAGAGGGTACTCCCAGCGGAATTGCTGCAAGAGCAAAAGGAGTGGAGATGGGAACTTGGCAGGCTCAGGGTCCAGAGAGTCACTCAAGAACAGAAAGAATCAAGGTCAGAAAGAACCGTAATACATCCTTGAGTGGGGGAAAGGTGAGATGATGTGGTGGGTCCTGGTCATCACCACCACCACCATCATCATCTTCACCAACCTTTATTAAATATCTACTGGATGCTAAGCACTGACCTAATACCTACATGTATTATTTCATACAACATCTCAACACCTTTCTGGGATAGGTCTTATTATAATTCCTATTTTACAGATGAGAAACTGAGTTCCAGGAAGGTGAAGCACTTGACCCATGGTCACTTAACTAAATGGTCAAGCTAGGACTTAAACCTAGCTTAACTAAGGTTAAGGACTTAACCACTTAACTAAGTGGTCAAGCTAGGACTTAAGCCCTCTGCCTCCATGGCCCATGACCCTAACCACCTGGGAGGTCCTCTGAGATCTTCAGAATAAAGGGGTTGGAATTGGGCAGGGGTGGGTGGGCTGAAGAGGCTCCAGCACCCACCTACCCCAGAGCTGGCACCCACCCTCATTCTCCAGCTTCCTCTTCTCCAGCTCCGCTTCGATCTGGTCCAGCACCATGGCCAGCTCCCCAAGGATCTTCTTTAGGTAGCTCACGTCGTCGTGCTCCAGGATCTTGGCCTGGGGACAAGATAGGCAGGAACCAGGGGAGTTGAGTTGGCTCCCACTGAGCCTGGATAACCAGGGATGGAAGGAGCTGGACCCCAACCCCCTTTGGCAAACCCAGCCTCCAAATACCCCGTCAGTGTAGAGGGTGTCCCGCTGTGAGCTTGGCTGTCCTGACCAGACCTGGCACTTTCATACACCAGCTGCTGTGAGGATCAGTTGATAGCAGCTCATTGCTGCCCCTTCTCGAGAGAAATGCTCTCAGGCAACAGGTCTGCCTGGAAATATTTGGGAGGTTATATACCCCCTTATACCCCCACCAGACAATCTGTAGCCAATGACTGACTAACACAGGAGTATAAAAGGCTTGCCCTTTGCCTCAATGTGGATTGAGTTTGTGGTGACACTTATGCTGCAGAGCTTCCTGTGGGATCAGGAGAACTTGGCGCCCACTTCTTCCCTATCCCCCCCACCCCTACTGGGTTCTCCTCTCCTCAGAACACTCCTTCAATGCCACTCTTACCCAAGAACCTCTGTCCAGTGTTCTGCTCTTAGGGACACAACCTAAGATGTGAGGAGACCCACCAGGGCCAGTGGCTCATCCAAGTTCAAATAGCCAATAAATGACAGAGGAGACAGGATTGGAAAAGCAAGCCATGTTGTTTCCATTTCATGTCATCAGCTGATCCTCCATTTAGAACCAGCTTCTTCCATTTGTTCTGTTCCATGAGAGAGATGGTCGGGAAGGGAACTGGGCAAGTCTGGAAGCACTCACCATGAGCTTCTTCTGTTTGGAAAGGTAGGGCTCAGAGAGCTGGGGTTCCTCTTCATGGTCCAATTTCATGAGGTCTGTGGTGGCATTGGCTAAATGTCCTGGGGAGAGAATAAGGAAGTCTCCATCTTTCTGATACCCAGGGCTACCCATAACTCTTCTTCCACAAGTTTGCCAGTAGGTCCCACTCAAACATTGGCCTGGGAAATAACAATATCAACAACCAACACCTAGGAAGCACAACAGGCTGCAAGGTAGGGATGGATGATATGCCATCCTGCTCTAGGCTTGGGCTAGTGGGAGAGACAGACACATAAATAAATCTTTCTGATACAGCATGATCAATCTGTAATGAAGAGTGAACAGAATTCTGTGGGACACACAGGGCCACCAGCCTGAGCCACCAGGCATCAAGAAACCTCACTGAGGGAGGAGACTACTAGGGGATGAAGAGGAATTTGCCAGAAACGGATAGGTTATAAACCTGGACAAACACGTATTTCAGAGCATGTCTCCCCGCCCACCCTTTCCTGTGGTAAGGAAACAGGTTCAGAGAGGCTAAATAATAGCCCACACTAGTAAATGATAAACAGGTTTCAAGCTTGGGTCCATCTGCTAATTCGTCTAGTGCTCACTCACTATAGCTCACAAGGAAAAACTTGCTTAATGTGCGAAAAACCATAAAAGACTTTTGGTGTTGAAACTTCTTCTGGTGAGGCAATTTTCCTGAAGATTTGGGGATATGCTAACCCCATACTTCCTGGAAAAACTGGCCTATTAAGAAGCCAAAAAGGGAAGGGTGATGGAACAGTGAGTGGGTCAGTGATGGAACTCAAACCATAACCTTGAAAAAAAAAAAACCATAACTTTGAAAATTATTCTTTTTTTAAAAAGAGCTATTAATTATTTGAGAGAGAGCAAGAGTGAGAGAGAGCACAGGAGCAGGAGGGAGGGGCAGCAGGAGAAGGAGAAGTAGACTTCCTGCTAAGCCGGGATCCTTTTTTTTTTTCTCTGGATCCTTTTTTTAAAAAAGATTTTTATTTATTTACTCATGAGACACACACACACACAGAGAGAGAGAGGGAGAGAGAGACAGAGACACAGGCAGAGGGAGAAGCAGTCTCCATGCAGGGAGCCTGACGGGTCTCCAGGATCACGCCCTGGGCTGAAGAGTCCAGGGCACTAAA
This sequence comes from Vulpes lagopus, assembly GCF_018345385.1. Taxonomy (NCBI): domain Eukaryota; kingdom Metazoa; phylum Chordata; class Mammalia; order Carnivora; family Canidae; genus Vulpes; species Vulpes lagopus. The sequence continues at coordinate 16,015,834 of NC_054841.1, forward strand.
CTGAGCCACCAGGGCTGCCCTGAGCCAGGAGCCTAATTAGGGATGGAGGGTCTTGATCCCAGGACCCCGAGATTATGACCTGAGCTGAAGGCAGACACTTAACCGACCAAGTCACCCAGAAGTCCGAAAACTATTCTTAATGAGAGAGAAGTGCCCTATAATTTAACTTTGAGAATCTAACTGTAAACTCTGGGGACTTATAAGAGGAGGTGAAAGCATCATGCAGGATAAGATCCTGGAGTTTGTTCCATGATCGGGGTAGAGTGTCTCCAAAATTCTTGGCCAGTAAGTTTAGGATGTGGCAGGTCAGGTGGACAGTGGTGCCCCAATCCTGCCCCGCCCTTTCCCTTGTGTCCCAACTCCACTTAGAGATCACTTAGGCGCCTTGAACTCATCCTGGCCCACCCGGCCTCATCATCTTCCCTGCTTCATCTGCTCCTTGCCTGCAGTCTCCCCCAACTGCAGCACCCTTGCCCCACACTGAGCCAAGCCAGATGCCTGGGGGGTGCCTTCAATCCTCCTTCACCTCATCCCTGCACCAAATCAGTCCCAGGTCCTGTTGATTCCTCTTTCTTATTCTTTCTCACGCTTAACTTCTCCCTGTCAATCCTGACTCCCTTAGTTCAGATCCCCTCATTGATGTCTCTGGATGATGCTGACCCAGCCAGAGACACCAGCACTCTCTCCATTCTGTGCCCTTCTCCCCACTTACATCAAAGAGGTCTTCCTCAAACACACACTTGACCATGCCATTCCCTACTTAAAACCCATCCCTGGCTCCTCGCTGCCCTCATATAACATCCAAGTTCTTCAACTTGCCTTTAAAAAACAGCAGGAAAAAAAATAAATAAAAATAAAAAACAGCGGGATCCATCTCCTCTCTTCTTACCAACTCCATCTTTCATTGACTTGTCCCACCTGTCCCTGTCCCCAGACTCCAAATGGTTGACATTCCCTGAATGTACCAGGCCATTCCAAACCTCTGGCCTCTACTCACTCTACTTCTACCTCCTGGGATAGCTTTCTCTGTGTTCCTCCCGAAAATCCCCTTCTAGCCCTAATTCAAGATCACCTCCTCCACGAGGTCTGTCCTGAATCTGACCACTCAATGCCTTTGTCCTCCAGATTTCTGCCAGAATGTGCAAATACAGTAATCAGAGCCGCCACTGCACAAATCCATTCACATTGCAATCTATGTGAAAAGTGCCCCCTGGACTTGTGCAGTGCACAACCCGTACCACTAAACATGGAGATTTTGTTGTACTTATTTCTGGATGTATGTGTCTTCTACTAGAATTTGAGTTTCTGGAGACCAGTGGCTCTGTCATACTTGTCTCTGTTTCCTTAAAACCCAGTACAGACCTGGCACAGAACAAGAGCTTAGTGAGAGTTAAATGAATGAATGAATGAATGAATGAATAGGATGAGTGAGTGAATGACTGCAGGTATTCAGCTTCTGCCTTCTGATATCTCACCATCCACCACCCCATCTCCTGGACTGATACAAAACCCAGTTAAACACACTTCCAGACCTTTTAGCTTTCAGGCTATATTAAGTCTCATCGATATTTTATGAACGTGAAGGTCAAGTATGGCATTTTCTTTCTTGCCAGTCACCCAGGGCTGCACATGTGGCTGTCTTTAGACTCCAGGAGGGCAAATCAGCAAAGCCCAGGAAAGACCTTAGGCTGATTGGAGGGGTCACTGCAGGATGATTTCTGTATCCTCTGAGATCCCCTTCCCTCCCCCAGTGGGGCTGGAGCCCTGAGATCTTTCTCCTCAAAAGAGGAACAGGCTGGACCCCTCACTGCCTCCTAGACTTCTTCAAATGACTCATGGCAGAATGAAGAAGGGCCTCCAACCCCCAGAAACATTTAGGGACTGTCTTCGCCTCGTCCAGGTCACCACCATTGCTCACCTAGATGACAGCGAGGACCTCCTAACTGCCCACCCATTCTTTTCTTGGTTGAGGGAACTTTGTAAAACACACATCGGATCATGTCACTTCCCATCCCTGTTTCTCCACTGCTCTTTGGACAAAATTCCCATTCTGCCAGACTCACTCCCCAGGCTTGCACCACAGCCACTCATACTTCTCTTGGGCTACACTTCATCCACACTGAACTTCCTTCAGTTCCCCAAACATACCACACTCTCTCCTACCCCTGACACTGAAAGGATTCTCTAGCTCTCCTTCCCCTGTGCCTCCTGGTCACCCTTGGATGCTGCTGCATTTCAGAAGCTCTCCATGCTCCCAAGGCTGAGATGGTGACCTTCCCTGGTCCCGTAGCCTTCCTGCTTCCTTATCATAACACTGAGAGGCTCTAGGGTGACATATCTTTAATCAACTAGTGTTTGAACAGGTTATATGTACACACTTGTTTAAAAATCCAAACAATATTCAATAATGTACAGTGAAAAGTAAATCTCTCTCCTCTGAATCTGTGGTCTCTTAGTTCTGCTCCCCAAAAGCAAACACCTTCTCATATATCCCTCAGGAATCCTCTGTGTTTGCAAGCACCTGTGTGTCCATTTAACCCCCTTTTAAATATGTTAATGATACCACACTAGGTGCATTTTTTGCCCTTCATTCCTACTTACTAATATATCTTAGTGAGCATCCCATATGCTTATTTTTTAAAGATATTTAAATTCAAGTTAGTTAACATATAGTGTATTATTAGTTTCAGTGGTATAATTTAGTGATTCATCAGTTGCATGTAACACCCAGCGTCATATGCTTATTTTTTTTAACAGCTGTACAGTGTTCCATCATATGGGAAGACTAGAAGTGTTCCAGTGTACGGGAAGACTAGAATTTATTTACCCAGTTCCCAACTCATGCACACCTGGGTTGTTTCCAGCTTCTTGCTGTTACCATCTATGCTGCAATGAATGTCCTTGTACATGCTTCGTGGTGCACAAAGCCAGGTATAACTGCAGGATCATCTCCAAGGTGTGGGTCTTTTTGTGTTCCATCTAGAGTGCCAGGCTGCCCTCCCGAGAGGTTGTTCAAACATATTTAGTCCCACGCTGCAATCACCTGGTCACTTGTCAGGATGGAACTGTGACCCCGGGATGGTAGAGGCTGTGGCTGTCCCCATCTGTCCCCAGCCCCCTGCCCAGGGCCTGGGCCATAGTAGACCACATAAATGTTGTTGACTGAATGGAGATAGGATGATATTGCTAAATTCGAGTCTTGTTTGAGGGTAGTACTCCAAAGGGACGGGATCAAGTTCCACAACCTGCCCCTTCCCACTTTTAAACATTGGCTTCAAGAGGAAGAAAGTGACCATTTACTGACACCTAGTATCTACTTAGAACACCCAGAGGGATGCCAGGGAGATTAATAGAGACAGAGAGAACAGGGTGGAGAGAGAGGCAGAGAGGGATGGGGGCGATCAGGAGGGAGAGGAGGAAGACAGCTGGTAAGAGACACACAGTGGGAGGAAGAGATGGAGGAGGAGAACTCCTGTTGAAAGCAGAAAGGTGGGCAAACAAGGGTAACCCGTGGCACTCACTGCGGATCTCGGCCGTGGCGTACTTGGGGATCATGGAGTCAGTGGTGAGCTCGGGGTGCAGGATGCAGCCGTGTGTGTAGGCGTCCATGGGCAGCGCGTCCAGCAGCTCACGGTACTGCAGCACCCTCGCGTGCTGTGGGCTGCCCGCCTCAGGCATCAGGGTCACCACGTGATCTGCGGGGTGCAGGCAGGGTTGGGCTGGGGTTAGCAGGGCCTGCCCTGGCCACCTACCCCATCCCTCAATCCCAAGGAAATGTCGAAATCCTGAAATGTCGAGGCCCACAGGTCTACCCCTTTCCCCAGGCTGACACGGGATCCTAGCGGTCCTGCCTGCCCACCGGGAGTCCTGCCAGCCTGTCTCCTGGGGGGCAGCTCCTCGTCACTCCAGGCTTGTTGACCGGTGGGGGTCTAGGCCCAGTGTTGCCAGGCTTCAAGAGAAGCCAGAAACCTGGATGTTTAAAACTGAACTTTCTTTGATTTTTAATTGCTGGCAACTAATTTTTCTCTACAGTTTATGTCTGGGCCCTGCCCCTCGCTCAGCTGTGGTTTGCGGCATCTGCCGTAGGCAGGGGGCTTTTGAATCCGAAGGGGGCTGGAGGAAGAGAGGGAGACATAGGGTCCTGTGGGTTTCTGTGGTGTCTGGGCCCTCCTCACATCTGCAATGTTCTAGGGTACTTGGGTCCCATGTCTATGGGGTTCCCGGGGCTCCATGGCCCTGACTATGCTTATAGGGATTCAGTGGGCTGGGCCCTGTCCATGCCCTGGAGTGGCTGGAAGATCTGGGTCCTGTCTGTGGTGACTAGGAGGGCCTGGGTCCTGCTCCTGCCTGGGGGTTCTGAGGACCTGTGCCCATGCCTCTGACTCCAGGGCTCCTGGGGAAGGAGGCTGCAGCCCCAGTGCTCCTAGGGGCGTGTCTGGGCTAGCCCTCTCCCTGGAGTGTCCGGGAAAGGGTTTGTGGCATCCCAAGCATCGTTGCCATGCCTGTAGCTCTGTGATTCCTGCGGGGCATCCGAGCCCTGTTTGCAGTCCCATCATTCCTTTTTCGGGAAGACTGGGCCATGTCCACTGCCCCAGTGGGCTTCCTCAGGCTCCCCAAGGTTCTGGGAGCCTGTCTGAGCCTGTGGGGTCCCCGGGGTCTGTGGCTGAGCCCCTGGTGGGTACGGCAGCCGTACCTCCTGTGAAGGTTCGCTCCACGTAGTCGATGATCTGGTCATAGTCGCTGATGATATTGTCTCGGTGGATAATGACGGGCACCTCCTCCCCCAGGTTGAGCCGCATGAACCAGGGCTCCTTGTGCTCACTCTGTGGCAGGCTCACGTCCCGCTCCTCACACGCCAGGCCCTTCTCGGCGATCACCAGCCGCACCTGCAGGCGCCAGGGTCAGAGCAGGGAAGGCGGGCAGACACAAGGGGACACTCTGCCCAGGCGGGGTGGGGCATGCAGGGAGGGAGGTCAGAGGTCACACACAGGAGGTGACACTGTTGCTTCCAGCTCATTCTTGGGCTCCTGGAGGTAGGGAGGGGTTGGGGGGGGGACTCTCCCACGGGCCCAGAGCCTCTTGGTGGGAGGAACACAGCCCTACTCTGGGGCAAAGGGGCAGTGCTCCCTGCTGGTTATAGGACTGGGTTTCACAGTGGGACATATCTGGGGTAGGATTCTGGGCTCTGCTATGTGTGCTTGGGCAGATTTCTTAAAATTTCTGAGCCTCAGTATTCTTATTTGGAAGTATTAATAGTACCACCCCAGGGTCTGGTACATGGCATTCAACTCATGATTTCATTATCACGATTAGACACTCAGCCTGGCTCCTAGGGGTAGATCAGGCCAGGAAATTCATAGAAATTCTTATCAGCATAATCAATAGCTAAATTTCTCAAATTATTTGGGAAATAAAACAAGGTGCAAAATAATTTGCCAACACCAGCTGAGTCTTTTAGTGCCCCCACACACTTCCCATCTGTTGTTGGATGCTCACAAAAGCTCTTAGAAGAGAATAGAATAGGAACTATCCCCTTTGTCTTGATGAGAAAACCAAAGCCCAGAGACAGCAAGTAATTTCCCCAAAGGCACACAGCAAGTTAGCAGCAGACCTGAAACTGGAAGCAATGGGTCCTGACTCCCAGACCAGTATTCAAATGCCCTGTGGGCACCTTCAAGGAGTCTTGGGCCTGTCCCTCCTTCATCTTTCCTATGTCTTTAAGGGGTCCCAGACAAACATTTGAGCTACTAGAAGCTAATGGAGAGCCTTGAGGCTGGGGTCTGCTCCTGACCCAGCCCAACATTTCTGAGCCGGAAGACAATCAGAGGTCACCTGGTCCAGCTGCCCCCTGCCAGTGGACTAAGGCTCAGAAAGAAGACGACTGGTCCAAGGTCCCCCAGAAGAATGATGGCAAGTGACTCCACCCCTCTCCACTAATGGCTCCAGTCCAGGGGGAAGGGAAGCAGTTGCCACTGGAGACTGGAGACTGAGGCCAGCAAAAGTGGTTCTCCTGGAGTGTACATGTCCCCACACAGCCAGTTGGTAGCTCTTGGAACTAGGCATCCCCAGCCTCCCTCCCAGGTGCCAGGAGTCATGCACAGAGGGGCAGCATGGTATCCTGGGTCAGACCTTGGACTGGGTGCCAGACTGTCAGTTCAAATCCCAGCTCTAGCACCTGCTTGCGGGGTGAGTTGGCTTTACATCTGTGTACCTCAGTTTCCTCACCTGTCCAATGAGAGTCCCACTAGCAATTTCCACAGAGGGCTGCTGTGGGGATGAGATACTCCAGTCCCTGTGAACAGTGCCTGGCACACTGTAGGCATAATGTGTCTTAGCCACTTGTATGAGATCAGGTCTTGGAAGGAGACAGATTTGGATTTGAAGCCTTGCTCTGCTGCTTATTTGCTTTGTGATCTTGGACAAGTCACTTGACTTCTCTGATCTTAGGTTCTATGAAATGAGGAATGTAATCCACTCTTTCAAGCATGGCAGGAGGTTTGGATGGGATGACATGGATAATGTCCCAGCACAGGAGACAGGAGATTAATACATGGGTTCTATCATCACACACACACACACACTACCTCACACCCATGGTTGATGTCCTAAAGTAGTACTTCATGCCCCTCTCACAGCTAACAAACACTCTTTTCCTTGTGGAGAGGGAGAGGTAATTAGTCCCTGAACCCCCAACACTCATTCACAGATTCATTTGCTCCATTAGCCAAAAGCAGGTCCTGCAGATGTGGCTGGGAGGTCCTCACCCTGGCTCTGCCACAGCGATGTTATGTGACCTTAGAGCTATCATGCCCTTTTGTGAGCCTCCTTTTAATCATTAGTAGATTGAGGGCTGGACTCCTTGTTAAAGGAGCAGTGGGAGGGTACTGCTAGTTCTAAGAGAGGAACTGTAGCAAAGGGTGAGCCCTGGGGTGGCATCTATTTGGTCTGGTATGTGAGTGTATGAGTGCAAGAGCCTGAAGAGGAGTGGCAACTGCGTGAATGAGCAAATGCATGTAGATGCGTGTCTGCATGAGTGGATGTGTATGGATGAGTGTGTGCATATCTGTGCACGAGTGTGGGTGTGGATGGATGAGTGCGTAACTGTATTACAGTACTGTGTGAGTCTGTGTACATCAGTGTGGATATGAGTGTGCATATGCACATGTGTGTCTTTGTGTGTATGTATAGGGGAGTGTGCATGAGCAAGAGAGTACGTGGATGTGTATACTTGAGCTCCTAGGTGGTGCTGGTGCCCTGGAGAAGCCCCAGAACAATCAAGGCTGGAGTTTGGCTGGAGCAGAACTGCCCACTCCCTACCTCCTGCCCATCCTGGCATCCTCCACCCTGGGCAATCAGGCTCCACCCAGCCATTCAGCCTCCAGGCCAAGCTGGGACCGCGGAATGGATGGAGACGGAAACCGAACCAGGCCTCTGCCCTTGGCAGATCCAGACATGTGGCCTTGCCTCCTGGCAGGGCACTTGCCCCTAGGGATCACTCCCAGGCCCTGCCCTGGGACTCTAGTAAGAGCACCAGGTGCAACTAAGTGCCTGGTGAGGAGACTATCTTTAGAGATGTAACAGTTTTGCTTGGAGCGGCCTCAGGGTCATGCCGGCAGGCGGCCAAGGAGACTTTCTCCTTTAGCTGAGCTGTAGGCCAGAGCCATGTGCCATCCTGCAGGGGAGGGGAGTGTGGGAGGAAGCCAGGCCCAGGGGAAGGGCATGCAGTCACCAAGGCCATCTGCCATCTCTTTATCCTGGAGACTGGACCAGACTTGGGTGGTCACCACTCTGTGTGACTGAACATCAACCACCCCTAGGCAAACTATCTTCCCTGGGGGGGGATGGAATTAGCTCACTGGTGCTTCATTATCATAGATGGGCACTGTTCCTCCTCACCCAGGCCCTTGTTTATTAGGCAACTGCAATGTGCTGGGTTGGCATCTCTGCTCAAACACTTAGTTGCTGTGCGACTTTGTAAAAGACACTTAGAGTCTCTGAACCTTAGTGTATTTATCTCAAATATTTTCTTTTTTTAAAATTAATAAAGGTGAGGGAGTGGCCCATACACGGATCTGAGGAAAAGAGTTCCAGGCAGAGGGAATAGCCAGCACAAAAGCTCTGAGGCAGGAGCATGCCTGGCGTGTTTGAAACACAGCGAGGAGTCCAGTGTGGCTGGAACAGGGTGGACAGGGAGACAAGAGGAGAGGAGGTCATGCACAGGGCCTTTTTTTTTTTAATAGTGGATTTAAAAATTTTTTAAATTTATTTGTTATGAGAGACACAGAGAGAGAAGCAGAGACAAGGCAGAGGGAGAAGCAGGCTCCTTGTGAGGAGCCCAATGCAGGACTCAAGCCCAGGACCTCAGGATCATGACCTGAGCCAAAAGCAGACGCTCAGCCACTGAGCCGCCCAGGTATCCCTGCACAGGGCCTTTTAAATGAGATTCCCAGATTCAGGGGTCCATGAATCAATCCAGGGACTCCTTGATCTAGGATGGGAAAATTAGATGTTTATTTTCAGTAATCTCAGCCTGACAGCATTTTCTGCAATTATGAGTGTAGGCGACAAAGCATGGTAGTGTTAGCTGTGCCTGATACATTGTCACCACAAGAAATCAGATACTTTCATCACTGCACATTCCTACAGTTACACTCATCATGACTTTGACATTACAGTGATCAGTCCTGTCACTAGGTCAGGTTATATAACAGGTTCATACAGAAACACATACTATTATACAATGAATTTGTTTTATTTTTATTTTTTTTTTTTTTTTTTTTTGAATTTGTTTTAAAAGTATGTCAATAGCTGTACTTTGATTGGCTTCCCTTCTAGTAATGCTGTATATTTTGCTTTATCCATTAAAAGGCATTATTGTGAGAAAGATCCACAGGCTTCCCCCCATTGATGAGGGGTCCATGACCCAGACAAGGTTAGCATCCTGTAGTAGAGCCTAAGGCCATTATGAGGATGGCCTGTCTCTTTCTTGGAAGGACCTGGTGAGCAACTGCAGGCTTCTGAGAGGAGTAGTGAGATCTGCAGCTGTCACCTGTGAGCTTCTGGGGGTGGAGGAAATGGTCAAGTGCAGCGTGGACAGCGCTGGGGGCCAGTGCCCAAGAGCATGAAAGGCAAGGCCAGGGTGGGAGGGAGAGATCACCTTGGTGTCTTGGGTGTTGGGACTATCTTCTGACAGGACTCAGATCTGGGCCTCCTACTCTTGGGGACAGAAGGCTCCACCCACAGGTACATCCAAGACAAAGGCAGACCCTGAGAGGATGGGATGAGGGGATCTTGAACAGGCTTGTTGCAGGAAGCCAAGGATGGGTCTCAGAGACTCACCTTGGTGGAAATCACAGGAAGAATAGCTAACCCTCAAATAGCACTTTCTCTGTACCAGGAACTGCTCTAAGACATTTATATGTGTTACAAAAACCTAATGAGGTAGGTACTAGTATCATGAACCTTTTGCAAAAGAGGGAATAGGCACAGAGACAACACTAAGTTGGCAAAAGTTACACAGCCAGTAAATAGCAATCTTAGTTTGTTTTTGTTTTTTTTTTTTTTAAACTGGCCGGCATGAGGACAGAAGAATGCTCAAAAGGCTGGGAACACACAGAAACAGGGCGATTCTTCCTGCCTGGGGAGGGAGGGATGCAGGTTGTATCAAACATCTAGTCCATTTTCATGCTGAAAAGCTGAGGACCACAGAGGGTCAGGACCTACCTGGGGTCACAAGCTAGTGAGTTGGAATGCCAGCAATCAGAATGCTGGTGTCTTGACTGTCTGCATGTTTGCCCCTCCCAGTCTCACCCCTTGGCCCTCACCTCCGGCCAAGGAGAAGCAGGCTGGGGGCAGAACAGCCTCAGAAACAAACTAATATCTACATTTTGCATTTAGAACCTCCTCTGAACCCTGTGGCCCCAGATGATCACTTATGATGGTGCATGAAAGTTCACTGTTAGCATGCAATCTTTAAGGCATTGTGCTAAGTGTGCGGTCATGCATGCTATCATTCAATCCTCACAACTCTCTGAGATAGGTTACTGTTCCTCCTGCACGGAGAAGGAAGCAGAGACTTACAAGTGAAGACACGTGCACAAAGGCATACAGAGGGAAGTGGCACAGTCAGGATTTGATCTCCTGTCTGGTAAATATAAGTGCGCTTACTCGGCACTTTCTATATGCTAGGTGCTGCTCTAGGGGATTTAATGGATACATTTGCTGAATCTTCACAATGACCTTATCCTGGAGGTGCTGTTATTATTCTTACTTTATAGCCGTGATGCGTGAGGCATGAGAGGCTAAGCAACCTGCCCAGAATTACCCAGCTGGTCAGTGGCAGAGTTAAGATTGAATCCTTGGCACTCTGGCCCCAGAGATGGAGCTCGGGACCCCCCCTCACTGTCTTGCTGCCCTCTGGCTCTGGGATAGTCCTCAGATGTCCCATGAAGCCACCACCACTCTTGAGGGTAGGCTATTTTCTGCTATTCATGTACCATTTAAGACAGGCTTCTCAGATGCTAAACAAAGGGGAATTGCTCCCTGAATGCAGGCAGGGCCCTTAAGGACTGAAAAGAAGGAAGCTTACCTGCTAAATTCCTACTATGTGCCAGACACTTAACATATGTCCATGTCTTTTTAATCCCCCAGGAATTCTGCAGGGTTGGATGCAAAAGTCTCGTTGAGGAAATTAAGGCATGGAGAGGTTAAGTGACTTGTCCAAGGTCACACATCCAGTAAGCACTTAAGATGAGAATGGAATCCAAGACCAAATGACTGCAGAGCCCATGCCCTTTCCACCAGGCTACACTGCCCCTAGAACCTACCATGGGCACCCAGACAAGGGGAAGGCCCTGAAAGGGAGGCAAGAGGATGCCCAGGCTGGCCTGGTCACAAATGGGTTTTAGTGGAGAGTCCCATCCCAAAATAAAGGGCCACCTTAGCTCTGAGTGCAGATTGAATAGGATATATTCCTTGCGGGCAAGGGGAAGAGCAGGAAGCTCCCTTGGGGAACGGTGATGGCAGGTGCCATCCCTCTGCCACCTGTCCAGTCCCAATCACTGGGACCTGGCTCCTGAGGTTCTGGGAAAGAAGGGATTCTGAAGTCTGGAGGTCAGTCTGATTCATCTTCAAACCCCCAACAACTTGCATAGAGCTTGGCATGCAGTAGGTGCTCAGCGTGCACGTGTAGAATTTATGGATAAGTCCCAGAGTGGCTCTGGTTAAGCAGACCCCTCCTTCACCCAGCACTTTAGTGATATCATAACACCTATAATTATCAGAGCCTTGACCCTTTGCCAAGCACTGCTATCAGCATTTTTTGTGTATCACCTCATTTCACCCTCAAAATAACCCTTTGAGAAAGGTACTGCCATTAGCTCCATTTTACAGATTATAAAACCTTGGAGAGGCAAGGCGACCTGTCCAAAGCTTTACGGTGAATTACTGGGGGAGATGATTCTTCTACTGGGGACTGTCTGGCCTCAGGGTCTATACTCTAAACTGGAGCTACTCAAAAAAGGATCAGTGGACCAGCTTTATCAGCATCACTGGTAGCTAGTTGGAAATGCAGCCTCTTGAGCCCCACTCCAGACCTGCTGAATCAGAATATCTGGGGTGGGACCCAGCAGTCTGTGTTTAAACCAGGATCATGCAGTGACTAATGTATGCTCAAGTTTGAGAAGCGCCAGTCTAGAACACTAAGTTATACCGCCTCTTCAACAACCCTCTCAGCAACTCTGAGAAGGGGTGGGAATTACAAGTAGCTATTACTATTATTATTATTATTATTATTATTTTCATCATCATCTAGTTTTCCAGATGATGAACTGAGCCTGGACCAAGACTCAAATCTAAGTCTTTTGGTTCCAAGGCCCTTTCTCTTTAGGAATCTGTTTCTTCATCTGAAAAAAATGAGTGAATGTAACAAAAGGATCTCCCAGGAAGAAGAGGAATTCCAAGGTCTGACAACCGGAATCCCTTAGAAACAAACCATCAACACTCGCTGTTGGGCCCTGGCCGTGGTGCTGAATTCGTGCCCCACTGACGGACAGCCGCCCCGGGTGGGAGATTGCGCCCCTAGAGGCGCCCCTGTCTCACAGGCGCAGGGCTTGGCCCTCACCCCCCGGAAGCGGGAACCCCGAAATCTCAGCACCAGGCTGGATTCCTAGCTGCCCTCCCAGCTCGTCTGGGTCTGAGAAGGAGCAGAGGGGCTGTGTCTTTAAGAGCAAAACATAGATTTTAGGGGCCGAACCCAAGCTAGTCTAAGGAGATGGGTTAACTCCTTCCTTCTCAGCTCCAGGTAAGTGTGGATGCGGGAGAGGGCTGGGGACAGACCCTCCAAGCCCCAGCCAGAGGAGGGCTCCCAGCCAGGCAGGAGCTGCGACCTGGAGGGCCTGTAGTATCCAGGACAGTAGCGCGGAGGGAGGCCCACCACCGACTACTGGGGCTGGAGGCTGGATCCCAGAAAGCACTCCTCCTCCCTCCCCGCAGTAGCCGCCCCCTCCAACAGGCCGCCTTCCCAGCAGTGCCCATTCCTTTCCCCTTGCCTTTGTCTCTCTTCTCAGCCCTCCAACAGACCAGGTCTTTCTGGGAGGGAAAGAGGCATAACAGATGTTCCCACAATTGGGAACGGTGCTCTTGGGGCCCAAGACAGGGCCAGTCACCTCCGGCATCCTCCACCCTCCAGCCCCGAAATCCCACATTCCACCCTCCAGCCTCTCCCCTGTCCTCAGACCCCCTGGGCCCTCCTGGATCCCCTCCCCCAAGCCTCCTCGCCAGCGGGTGCATCCTGCTCCCCAGCTCCCTTGGGCTCTACCTTCTGTGAGCTGAAAGACTGGGTCCAGTGGTACAGAACCAGGCTCTCCTTGGGCCAATGGGCGGGGCTGGCCGCCTCGGGAGCGTCGGGGGCCTCCACGGGCTTGGCCACATCGCTCTCCAGCGCCGAGATGGGCCACCAGCTGCAGTTGGTGGGGGTCAGGTTGTTGGGGGTCGCCATGACAGCCCGGAATCAGAGGGAGGAAAGAAGGAGGCTCCGCGGCGGCGGCTCTCTCTCGCCCAGCATCACATGGCCTCGCCGAGCCTGCCCCTCTTTCGCTCCCTCCCTCCCCTCTCCGTGAATGTCATTACTCGCTGGGCGCTGGGGGAGGGGCGAGGGGATCCCGGGAGCTCCTTCCCTCCTCCTCCCCTTGGCACGCCCCTGGCCCCTGCCAGGAACCACCCGTCCTCTAGGTCAGGCTCCCTGGAAGGGCTCGAGGAGCCACAGGGGAGTGGGCCTTGCCCCCCAAATGGCTCATATCTGGCCAGGCTTCTGCCAAGACTCCACCATTGTTAACGGGTTCTGACTCTCTATCTTCCAAGAAGCAAATACCTTTTAGGACAATTGTGTTATAGAGACCCATTCCTCTTATAAATCAGTCTCTGGAAATAGCTTGTCTCTCTTTGGACCTGTCATTTTCTAGCATTTCTCCTCAAGGACCTCTAAGGGCAGAAGGGCACAGACTATGAAGTACAGAGCAAATGCTTACATAGCACTTGCCACCTGCCCAGGCTTTACAACCATCAGCTCACTGAGCCTTCCACAATAACCGCATGAGCCTCATTTTACAGAGGAGGAAAATGAGGCACAGAGAGGTTAAGTGACCTTGGCCAAGGTCCCCTAGCTAGTAAGTGCTGGAGCAGAGATTCGAACCCAATCTGTCTGGCTCCAGACTCTATCCTCTTAGCGATGTAGACATGATGATGATATAGACAACAGCACAGCAAGCGGTTATCAACCCAAGCACTTTACATGCATCATCTCATTTATCTGCACAATAATCATTTTTACTAGAGGAGGAAGGTGAGTCTTGGAGATGTCAAGTCCTTGGTCCAAGGTCACATCTTCACCCAGGAGACTGAGGCACAAAGCTCAAGAAAGCCTATAACGCCCTGCTATCACTTAGTTTATCCTAAATATTCATGGGAGCTTTACATAAAATTCCTTAATATGCCCTTGCTTCCAATGCTATAAATATTTGTTTTAATTTTTAAAAAAATGTAAAGATTTTTATTTATTTATTCATGAGAGACACACACACACACACACACACACAGAGAGAGAGAGAGAGAGAGAGAGGCAGAGACATAGGCAGAGGGGAGCCTGATACGGGACTCGATCCCAGGACCCTGGGATCACGACCTGAGCCAAATGCAGCCACTCATCCCATGAACTAACCCAGTGTCCCAAATACTGTTTTAATTTATTTACCATTGAGAAAACAGATGCACCAGGAAGATAAGCTTCTGTATTTGCCCCTTCCTCCCCCATGTGATGCTATCAAGGACTCCTGAGCACATCACCCTTTCAGATAGATAAGCATGGCTCTTGAGGAATCAGTGTCCTTTCTTCTACCAGATAATAAAAGTTCTGTGGCCCAGGGGCTTCCCTTTTGGCTTTTGGAGCTATGTTTTCTACCAAGTCCCAGTTGCCACATTAGCCTCCCTGATCACCCTTCCATGAATTCATTTTTAAAAGATTTTATCTATGTATTTGACAGAGAATGAGAGAGAGAGCCAGCACAAGCAAGCAGAATGGCAGGCAGAGGGAGAGGGAGAAGCAGCCTCCCTGCTGAGCAGAGACCCCAACTTGGGGCTCCATCCCAGGATTAGGCCTGAGTGGAAGGCAGACTTAACTGACTGAGCCAACCAGGCACTTTGAAATTTTTTTTTTAAAGATTTTATTCATTCATTTGAGAGACAGAGAGAAAGAGGGAGGGAGGGACAAAGGGAGAGAGGAAGAGAGGGAGAAGGAGATGGAGAGAGGGAGAGAGAACCTGAGTTGGGGAGGAGGGGCAAAGGAGGAGGGAGAAACAGACTCCCCATTGAACAAGGAACTCGACTCTGGGGGAGGCTGAATCCCAGGACCCCGATATCACGACTTGAGCCAAAGGCAGATGCTTAACTGACTGAGCCACCCAGGCACCCCTCCATGAAATTTTTATTCCTTCTTTTTCCTCAAAGTGTGTTCTTGTTCACTATTTTTTTTTTTTTTTTTTTTTACAAAAATCAAAGCAGGATATGATCTGTCTTCAGGGAAAACTCAAATGTCTGAATTCAGGGAAGTAAGGCCTTAGAAATTTGATCAGGAAATTTGGAAAATCTTGTCCCTGTAGAGGCTGCTTTTAGGCAACAGGCTTGAGCAACAGAAACTTGAGCAAGGCAAAATGGCCCACAGTGACCACTGACCTGACACAAACAGGCTCATTAACAGACCCAACTTGAAGTAGCCACCATCCCTAACTGACCAATTACAACCAAGCACAGTTCCTAAGATTACTCCCCAAAAAGTACAATTTTGTCCATCCCCATACTCCACCCTATAACTATAGCTCCTCACCACTGTCTTGTGGCAGATAATTTCTCCTTATGGCGGCCCTGTCACTGCTCTCTTACAATGTATTCAATAAATTTCTATCAACTTTTTCTGCCTTGGGTGAATTCTTTCACCCCAGGCACTGGCACTGTCAGCACCCACCCATTTGGATGCCCCATAGGCCTTCTCTGTGTCTTCAACCTAAATGCATCTCAGGAGCCATGTCACAGCAGTTGCACTCAAACGTGTATTCATTTTCTCAACAAATATTAATTGTGCACCCACAGTGTGTTAGGCACTTTAAGTGGCATCAGAAATACAGTGATAAATAAGATAGACATTGGCCTGCTCTTTGCATTTTCCACCTAACAATACATAAAGGGAAAGAGTTTCCTATCAACGCAGGTCTAACCCATACTGTTTAACAGTCTACACTGTATGAATGTGCTGTAATAAGTTTAACTCCTATTAACAGACAAACATGCCGTTTCTAATATTTTGTTATAAAAACAATGCTGCAGCAAAAATCCTTATTCATACAGATTTGTGCATGTTTGAGTATAGTATGTATGATAAATTCCTAGAAGTGGAATTGCTAGATCAAAGAATATGTCTCTGACCAAGTTCCCTCAGAAGAAACTGTTCCAATTTACACTCCTCACTAACGATCTACAAAAGGGCCCATTTCCCTATACCCTTGCCAACTCAGCATATTTCTAAACATTTTTTTTTCCTTTTTGAATCTTTGGGTGAAAATGATATATTGTAGTTTTTATTTGCTTCTCTCTTCTGAGTTATTATTAAAAATTTTTTTCAAACATATGATATAGCAAAAAAATAGCTCAATCAACACCCATCTATCCATCACTTAAATACAATCATTGGTTAAAATTTGCCATTTTTAATTTGGGAAGGAAATTGAAGGGGCTTGAAGTATTTTGAAACAAATTATAGGCATCATGATATTTCATCCATGAAATACTTCTGTATTAGATACTTTAGACCTAACATAAATCATTTTCTTACATAAACAATACACTCTTCAGATTTAAAAAATTAAATTTCTTTGTAAATCTTTTCTCCCACAATGTCAACTCATGGAGACACTGGGCCAGTTGTCTTGTACAATGTTCCACTTGGGGAGTCTGCTTGGTCATTGTGGCGCCTCTTACCTTGTCGTACTCTCCTCTGTTTCCTATAAATTAGTACTTAGGTCCAAAGGATAGACTAGATTCAGATGAACTATTTGTGTGCAAAATGTAACTAATCCTTCATGGGTGATGCTACCTACTTAGTTTCGTCTTGCATCCAGAAATCCACAATGTCTTGATGTCCCACTACTAATGATGCCATGTTTAAGGTGGTGACCACCACTCTCCATGTTAAATGCCCATTTTTCCTCTTCCCACCAGGCCCTTATGGGTATCTGGTTTCTCATTCACTGATGGTCCTTGGGTGAACCAAGTATCAGGTGCTGTCAAATGATTTTCTAATTCTGTCCTTTTGTATGCCTTTATCAGCTGGCATTCTTTGAGTTTCATCTTTTCAAATGTTTCAAGTCCATTTTAATTTCTTTCCCAGTGAATTGTCTGTTTCTGTGGGGACCTGGGCAATTATACCACAATGTGATGAGTGCTGTGCCAGGGTAAGAGCCTGGAAGGGGCACCACCTGGGTGCTGGACATGCCAGGAAAGGCTCTCAGGAGCTGGTGGCTCTAGGTATAGGTTCCTCTGAAGCAGATCCTGAGGCAAGAATTCAAAGACAAGCAGTTAATTTGGGAGAAGGAAATTCTGGGAAGCAAGTGGGGGGAAAATATAGACAAGAAAGGCAGCAAGGAAGGTGTATTGTCAAGCAAGTTAGCACCATGGGTATCTGGAGCTTAATCCCTCAGGGAAATTCTGAGGCTGGTGTAAAGTGCCTCCAGAGGAGGAAGAAAGCCAGGGTATTTACACACCAACTCCTGTCAGTCATTGTTGGAAGGCTGCTCCTTGCAGGGAGCAGGCAGAGTTAATTTCCCAGCACTTCAGGCCTGCCCTGAGGTTGGCAGAGCTGCTTCCAGTGATTACAAAAAAGCCCTCAGGCCATAAATGTTGGTGCTGCCGACTGGGGGTCAGCAATGGGCACAGAAATGGTAAAAGTAGGGGACACAGGGAGGGCATTACCAGCATTGCTCAGGGACCTCTAAGCGGAGACTTTAAGAATGAGAAGGAATTAGCCAGACAGAGAGAAGATGGAGAAAGGGACACATGCTCCAGGCAGAGGGCAGGTGTAAAGGCCAGAGGTGAGAGTGAGGGTGGGGTGTTTCAGGGACCCATGGCTTTTTATCTAGCTGGAGACAGAGGTGAAAGATGAGGCTTGGTGGTCATACCAGGCCTGCTAAACCACCTTTAGGAGTTATCACATCATGCTGAGGGTATTGGAGAATCACTGGAGGGTTTTAATCAAGGAAATAGTGTCCAGTTTGTGTGCTAGAAATCTCAAAACACCTGAAATACATATACTGAAATTCCAATGTATTAATTCACACTGGAGTCTAGCTGTTCCTTGCCAGTGATGGGATTACTCCTGCCCTTCCTTCCATAAGAACTAGGGATAGACTCAGCCACCAAGAGGTTGCCTTGAATGTGAACTCCGTGCACAGTGAGATGGGGAGCCTCTTAGGGAACTTCTCACTTGGGCCTACTACTGCTAGATTATAATACATGTTATAATAACATCTATGAGGGTTTCACATGTGCCAAACACTGTGCTCAGCATTTTTAATTTTTTTTAAAGATTTTATTTATTCATGAGAGACACACAGAGAGAAGTGGAGACATAGGCAGAGGGAGAAGCAGGCTCCCTGTGAGGAGCCTGATGAGGGACTCGATCCCAGGACCCCGGAATCAGGACCTGAGCCAAAGGCAGATGCTCAACCACTGAGCCACCCAGGCATCCCTGCTCAGCACTTTCTAGTCATTAACTCAGTTGAACTGATATTGTTACTATCCTGATACTGCCAATGGGGAAACTGATGCTCAGGTGAATGAGGTTGTTAGCCCCAAATCAAGTGCTAACATCCAAGTCCACAGAAAATGGAGTTGTTGTTTTTTTTTTAAAGATCTTATTTATTTATTCATGAGACACACACACACACACACACACACACACACACACACACACAGAAGCAGAGGGAGAAGCAGGCTCCATACAGGGAGCCCGATGTGGAACTCGATCCCAGAACCCCGGGATCTCACTCTGAGCCAAAGGCAGATGCTCAACCACTGAGCAACCCAGGTATCCCAGAAAAGGGAGTTCTAAGAGCCATACAATAGGGGATTAGATAAAATACATTGTTATCATAGAATAATTTATATCCACTAAATGTGTAAGGGTATAATATAAAGGTAATAATTATATGAGCTGCTCTAAAACTTCTACTTAGCAAGGATACTATAATATTTAAAATATAAACATTAAAAAATACAGGTTACCAAAAAAGTACGTACCATTCAATTTTTAAAATATAAAAGTTATAGAAGGATAGTCAGTAAAAGTGGTTACATGGTAGGGTGCCTGGGTGGCTCAGTCAGTTAAGCACCTGACTCTTGATTTCAGCTCAGGTCATGATCTCAGGGTCATGAGATTGGGCCCTGCATCAGGCTCTGCACAGAGTCTGCTTGAGATTCTCTTTTTCCCTTTCCCTCAGCCCCTCCCCTCTCCCCCCTGCTCGAGTGCTCACTCTCTCTCTAATAAATAAATAAAATATTTTTAAAAAGTGGTTATTTGATTATATTATGCTTAGTGGACACAGATAAGAGGGGATCACAAATGCCTTTTTCTCTCTCAGTTGGATTTTCCAGTTTTCCTTCTATTATGGACTGAATTGTGTCCCCACAAAATTCCTCTGTCAAAGCCCTAAATCCCAACATGACTGTATTTGGAGATAAAGGAGGTCACAAGGGTGGGGCCCTAATCCTTTTTAAGAGGACAGTCTCCTCAAGTAAGCACCAAGGGAAAGCCATGTGAGGACATGGTGGGAAGGCAGCCGTCTACAAGCCAGAAGAGAGGCAGAAACGAACCCTTCTGGGACCTTGATCTTAGACTTCCAGCTTTCAGAACCATGAGAAAGTACAATTCTGCTAAGCCAGCCCAATTTGTGGCAGCCTGAGCGGATGAATACACCTACAATGGAACTACATGATTTACATCTTTTAAAAAGGATCCGAGCTTGGTTTTATGTTTTTTCGTTTTTAAAAAGATACTGCTTGACTTCTTGTTCCCCACTGGGGGCAAGCCAGGCCTGGGAAAGGAGAAGAAATGAACAGGGTCTAAGTGTCCTTTAGCCTACTGCTTTACAAAAATCCTACGACAAGTGTCCTAATGTCCACACCGACAGATGGGAACATGGAGGCTCAGGAAACATGAACTGTCTGACCCGCAATCACCAGCAGGGAAGCAGCAGAGCTGGGGTTGGGATCCAGGTATATCTGACCCCCAGATACACCTGAGCCCTTTTCTCTGCAGACGACTGCCTCCATGTAGAGCAGATGCTGAACGGGGCACAGCCATGGGTAGGCTGGGGTGGGAGTGGAGGACATCCTTCAGTTTGTAAGGATCACTCAGGAGATTCTGTTTCCAAGTTTTGGGCAGGATGAATGGTTCTCCCAGAAGTTAGAAGTCACCTTAAGAAATTCACTGTGAAAACTCCTAACAGAGAATGCGTCTAATGTCTACATCCATTACGACAGGGCCTACTGGCTTAGGAAGCTACAGGGACCCCCAAAATGCCATAAGGGTGTGGTGGAGACCACGGCAGATTGGTAGAGCATGTGTACCACCTAACATACAGTTGGCTGCTCCTTGTTCCGGCCAATTACTCCTGGAGTGGATTGCAAGCATGGCCACCACTATTCCAGGTTTTAAAGAACCTGGAGATCCAGATGTTCACATGAAATCTATTTTAAAATATGTTAAGAAAAAAAAAACTGGCTGGTACAGAAATAACAAAACATATTTGTGGGTTGGATCTAAGCCCTCATATTGTCAGTCTGCAGCCGCTACATGAGATAATTTTTGCCAGTCCTAGGGGCAATATGTTAGTTAGCATAGCAGTAGCTACTGTAAGAGATAAACCACCAAATCACAGTGTCTTTACACAGTTTTTAACTCACATAGTCTAATTAGCAGGTAGGGGGGTAGGGCAGGGAGTTCTCTGCCAACTTTATCATGTGGCTTCCAAGATCACCCAGGCATTGCTATCCAATGGGCATTGCTATCCAAGAAGAGGACCTCATGGGAGGTTTTTATGGGTAGCAGTCCTCCTTACTTATGCCCTCGTTCCATTGGCCAGAATTTAGTCCTGTGGCCACTTCACCAAAATGCAAAGGGGAGCTGGGAAATGTAATCTCTGGCCAGTTCCAACAAGAACTGTCCTAAAGATTGTCTGTGCAGACCTGTGGGGCAGTTATCTATCTCTGCCCCACGCAGTTACCGTCTTCTCCATTTTACAAATGAAGAAATGAATCTCAGAGATGCTAAGTCACCTGTGGGAAGTCTTGCAGCCAGGAGCACTGTCTTTCTGACTCCAATCCAGGGACCTTTCCTCTACCTCAGTGTTTTCCCAAACTTTCCATTTCGTAAGAATCACCCATGGCACTTGTTAAACATACAAGTTCCTGAATATTCAGGGGAGAGTGTGGTAACCTGTATTTTCATCAAAAATCCCAGATGATTCCTCTATCAGACTCTGCACCCAGAGCTGCACCTCAGAATCATCTGGGAAGCTTTGTGGAATGCTAATCTCTTGGCCCTAACCTCTAGAAGTTCTGATTCAGTGGGTCTGCAGGGAGGGGCCCTGACAGTGACAT
This sequence comes from Vulpes lagopus, assembly GCF_018345385.1. Lineage (NCBI taxonomy): Eukaryota > Metazoa > Chordata > Mammalia > Carnivora > Canidae > Vulpes > Vulpes lagopus. Next base: position 16,037,035 of record NC_054841.1, read on the forward strand.
TTTATAATATTCCCAGGTGACAGTGATGTACAGTTTGGGCTGGGAACCTCTGCTCCCATACCAAATTAGGCTGGTAAGTTTTTCAAACTAAAGCAACAAGAGAGAAAGAGAGAGAGAGAGAGATTATTGAGCCAGCATCTTAGGAACTCTTTAAATGATTCTAATATGCTGTCTAGGTTGAGACCTTCTCAATAAATGGATCAAAAGCCTGAATCAGTAGCTTTGGGGTAAGCCAAACTTTGTATTTCTAAAGCTCCTCCAGGGTATTATGATACCACTGCTCTAGGGCTCTGCTCCTCAAAGTATCCTCTGAAGTATCAGCATATCTCTGCAAGCTTGTACAGCAGAATCTCGGGTTCTACACCAGACCTGATGAATGAAAATCCCCAGGAAATAAGCACATGCTCTAGGCACATCGGCTCTTTTTTTGGGAAGACAGCATATTAGGGCCTCCAATCAGGACCGGCTCATTTTCTCTCCATCCCCATACACCCTCCTGAGGCTGCAAAAGGTTTTCTAGTGTCACTAGCATAGTCTGTCCTCAAAGGTCTGGGCCTTGATGCCCCGGTGCCACGGCCATCTGTTCATGGATACTTTGTTTGGTCTGGGCATGCGCATGGTTTGATCAATCAACAGGGGACTTGCAGGACCTTTCTGCCAGGGAAGGACATCACAGGTGCTGCGTACTGTCTTGGGGACAGACTGTGGGATTGGGTGCTTCACCTGAAGACCTAAAGCTCTTTAGATCTGCAGGTTGGAGAAGAAGGAAGACTTGTTTTGTGAGATTCTGGGACCAATCAGAGGAAGCTACAGGGAGGGAGGTTGAAGTTCAATATAGGGAAAAGTTGCAAACAAGCAGGAGCAAAACTGATGGTAGTAAGCTTCCTGTTCCCCAAAGAGGACAAGCAAAAGTTGAGTGGCTTTCATGCAGGGGCACTCAGAGGCAACATCTGGACAGCATGCAAGCTGGAAAGAGAACTCCCTTCAAGGCTAAGACATGTAGACCCCTCAGAGGCTATGAGGCTGGGACAAGGAGAACTCGGGGAGTGAGATGATTCCAGGTTCTAATGTGCCAATCATGTGTAAAGGAAGTTTGCTTAAACACAAACATGACTGCTTGTGCATGAAATAATTTCCGTGCTGGTCTCCACTAGTTTGATAGCTGCGAGGTCAGTGGCTGGGCTGCCTGTGGAGTCCACAGCATCTGACACAGATACAACAGCATCTGTCCAGTAAATATTTGTTAACTTAAATGCAAGTGGCTGAACATGATCATTAATCTGTCTCTCAATGGTAATTTTTGTATGCTGTGGGACAATTTGGCATCCTTTTGTGCCCTTTAAAGCATCTTTGTCAGGTATTCAAATTGTCCATTTTTCTGCTTGCTTTCTTAATAAGTGCTAATTCTTTTTCATCCAGTTCGTATCTGCATGGCATTCTTTGTCATGGCGAAACAACTCAAAACATTCTAAGCCGCCCATGAAGAGGGGTTGTTAAATCATTCAGGGGCTCTCCTCCACAAAGCCCACCCACCAATCCAAGTTAAGGACCTCTTTTCTGCAAGGATCCCAACAAGATGTCAACAGCATGGTTTCTGGTGAGTGTTCTCTATGAACTACTTTGTACTTGGTTGTATCTTGTTTTTATTTGTTTTTTTTTTTTTTTCCTGTTCTGAACATCTATTGCTTTTGAATAAGAAAAAGTAACCATCAGGAACTAGACAGGTTTTAAACTCCATTTTAGATCTCTAATTTATTTTAGCCAGTTTTATCTAGTTAGCAATGTTATTATTTGAGAAAATTGCACACTGAAAAACAGAGCAAATGCTTCTAATAACTACTTAACAAGGAAGCTGAGGCCCAGAGAAATAAAGTGATTTATCTGTCCCAGGACACATGAGGCAAGAGCAGAACTCAGGCCCTGACTTGCAGACAGGTGTTCTTTCTTATACATCATTTTCTTCCCTTCCCACTGTGAACCTCTTACTGTTTTCCCTCACTAAATCAGCAAGGCAGGGGTGCCTTGGGCATTTACCGCCTCACAGGTTCGATATTTCATTTCACTGACTGGATTTGTGTAGATTTCAGAGCCAAGAGAGCCATCAGACAAGGCAGCCTCCACCTATGCCTTTGCTTACTGGAAAACCACAACAGGCTACAGATCCAATGCAAAGAACTTCTGGAAGAAGCCCTGTCCTTGGCACCAGGACCAGGAGGTGTCTCCCCATTTTGAAGTCTGCTATTGGGCGATCTGCGAAGGCTGCGGGCAAGTCTGTGCCATTTCTGCCACATGGGATATTTTCTTGGGAGTTTCCAGAATTACTGAGAAGTTCTCCATGGGCGTGTCCTCCAGTCTGGCCCTGGCTTCTCTGAGCCAAGTGAAAGGTGCACAGCACTTTTCCAGGAGTCTTGCCATGCTGAGCAGGGCTTAGGACTGGGCTCCATAGCTTTTCCATTTGATAAGGATTCAGCGGAGAGAATGTGAAAAGCATTCATGCTGCACCAGAACCCATGCCAGCAAATTCAGGCTCTGCAGGAGCACCAGGGGCTTGGTTCAGCTGTGACAGGCTGGAAAATTCACAGGGTGAATGGATCTCAGGTTTCGCAGCTGAGAAATGAGCATAAGTTTTTGTTTTTTTTTCCTGGCATCTGGGCAGATGAGTCCATGGTGGATGTTCTGGGTGTCCTAAGGTTAGCTGCAGAATACATTTTATTTTGGGGTCCTGGTCTGTGATAAAGAGTATCTCTGGGCTAAGATGATTCTCCGAGGTGGTTTCTAGGTCTGGGTGTCCACTAGGAAAAGGTGCTTTTGAAGTGCAGTAGAGAAATTCTGAAGGCCAGAGGATGAGAGACTTGAACCTGAAGCACTGACAGGTTCTCAAAGCCCACACTAAAGAATTCTTTTTACTCCTTATCAAGAAAAGGCAAACATGTCTCATGAATAAATAAAATATTAAAAAAAAAAAGGCAAACAGGCATTTGCATGACTAAATTTTAAGAAAAGATTGCATAGTAATAATCAAAGAGGTATTGATTAAAAAAAATCTGTGGCTTTTCAAGAAAATTATAAAAATAACATATTCATCATAACAATTTCAAATAATACATAATCTAAGAAGTAACTATAACTCCATTCTCCTGGAGAGGTACAACATAAAATAAGGTATCGTTTTTCAAACTATCAGATAAGCAAGCTTTAAAAAAATGGTAATCTAGGGATCCCTGGGTGGCGCAGCGGTTTGGCGCCTGCCTTTGGCCCAGGGCGCGATCCTGGAGACCCGGAATCGAATCCCATGTCGGGCTCCCGGTGCATGGAGCCTGCTTCTCCCTCTGCCTGTGTCTCTGCCTCTCTCTCTCTCTCTCTCTCTGTATGACTATCAAAAATAAATAATTAAAAAAAAAACCCTTTAAAAAAATAAAAAAATGGTAATCTAAATTGAACACCAATAAAAAATAAATTTATTATAAAAAAAATGGTAATCTCCAGCATCGGCAAGGGTGGAAGCCAGGGTTTTTTAACCTCAGCACTACTGACATAATTTTTTGTGGTGGGGGCTCTCCTGTTTATCACAGGATTCTCAGCAGCACCCCAGGCCTCTACCCGCTAGGTACCAGTAGCATCTCCAGCACTAGGTCCCAGTCTATGACAACCAAGAATGTCTCCAAATACTGTCAAATGTTCCCGGGGGGTGGGGTGCAAAATGACCCCCTGCTAAGAGCCCTTGTAGGCAAATGGACAACCCAAACACCTTTGGTGGGAGGGGTATCTGGCAGTATAACATACTTAACAGATACTAAAATTTGTGTCCTGGGGCACCTGGGTGGCTCAGTTGGTTATGCATCTGCCTCCAGCTCAGGTCATGATCTCAGGGTCGTGGGTTGAGCCCCATGTGGGTAGAGCCTCATGTTGTCCATGTCCTGCTCCCTCTCAGCAGGGAGTCTGCTTCTCCCTCTTCCTCTTCCCTCCCCCTACTTGTTTTCTCTCATTCTCTCTCTTTTCTCAAATAGATAAATCTTTTTTATTTTTTTAAAAGATTTTATTTATTTATTCATGAGAGAGAGAGAGAGAGACAGAAAGGCAGAGACACAGGCAGCTTTGATATAGGCAGCTTTGATATAAAGATGTCTTCAGGGCAGCCCGGGTGGCTCAGTGGTTTAGTGCCACCTTCGGCCCAGGGCGTGATCCTGGAGACCCGGGATCGAGTCCCACGTTGGGCTCCCTGCATGGAGCCTGCTTCTCCCTCTGCCTGTGTCTGTGTCTCTGCCTCTCCCTCTCTCATTCTCTCATGAGTAAATAAAATAAAAATCTTTTTTTTTAATAAAAATCTTTAAAAAAAATAAACATGTCTTCAAGATAAAATTGTTAAGGGGTAAAAAGCAAGGTACAGAAGAGTGTAGAGAACATTTTTGGGGGATCCCTGGGTGGTGCAGCGGTTTAGCGCCTGCCTTTGGCCCAGGGCACGATCTTGGAGACCCGGGATCGAATCCCACGTCGGGCTCCCGGTGCATGGAGCCTGCTTCTCCCTCTCCCTCTGCCTGTGTCTCTGCCTCTCTCTCTCTCTGTGACTATCATAAATAAATTTTTTTTAAAAAAAAGAACATTTTTGTAAAATTTAAAGAACAAAATTGTACTAGTAAATGGATGTCTCTGTGTGTGTGTGTGTATATATATGTGTATATATATATATATACATACATACATCAAAGTCTGTATGTTTCTAAACTCTGGAAGAAAAAAAGAACTCTGGAAGAAAGTGCACTAAACCACAATCTGTGGCTATTTTTCTGTAGAGTAGGATGGAGGGGTACAGGGGGAACATCTGAGATTTTCCATCTCTATATTTCAGAATCATATCATTTTACAACAAGGACACTGCAAAATAATAAAGATAAAAATGAGAAGTAGAAAAGAAAAAAAAAAAGGAGAAAAAGAAAGGAACACTGGTTGGAGTCCTGACTGCTCTTACCTGAAGTAAGAAAACCTGGCTTAAATGCTTGCTCTGCACTTCAAAGGTCCCAGGCAGCATCAGAGGCACCCCGGCACCAGATCTTCAAAGCAATTCTTCTAATTGGCAGAGCGGGGTAATTATTTCCATCCTGCAAATGGGGAAACTGAGACTTAGGGAGTGCTAGGATTCACTCAAGGGCCTATCTCTCCAGAGTTCCAGGGACTACTCCCACAAAGTCACAGGAGCAGGTCCAGCCACAGGCTCCCATAAGCATGGATCTAAGAAGCCTGCCCTGTTCAAGTGCTCCTACTTACGGCCTCTACTTCTTCGACTCTTACTCCTTCAAGCAAAGCTGGTATTATTCCTCCCCCAAGATTATGTTCCTCCTTCTGGCTCTCCTTCACTGAAGGCATCCTTCCTTAGGAAGAGGAGGGATTCGAGATCTGACTCTGGCAGTCACCAGCTCAACTAGTGGCTTCTCCTCTCTGGGCCTCACCTGTAAAATGGAGACAAATGTACCTAACTCCCAGAGTTGTTTTTAGGCTCAAAGGAATCATGTTTGTGAATGCATTTTGTAAAACAGAAGGCACTTGAAAATATTACTTTTCCTTTAGCAAAAGAAAACTCTAGCTCTCTTCCTATGGGGGTATTTCAAACCTGAAATATTGTACAAAGATTCGCAATACATTGCAGTATGTTGAGGGGGTCACACAGAGTTCTGAAAATGGGTCAGTCCATCTAAGCTAGTACCTTACCTGAGCCAGGCTCCCCTAGGACCTTTTACTGGGCTTGGGGACCTGTGCTGTCACCAGAGAGAGGTGCCAAAATGCTAAACATCTTAGGGCAGAGGAGCAGGGAAATAAGAAAACCCAATGGAGTGTATTGTCAGTACCAGGAAGTAGATTTCTACTCACAGGAAAACAGACTGGGCGAGAAGCAAGTTAGTATGTCTGTCTAGGGCTTATGGGAGTGCTCAGTTAATTTATTACCATTATGAAGAGTAATGTATGCAGAAGCACCTGGGGCAAGGTTTCATCTCCTCCTACCCCAGTGAATTGTGGTAAAATCGACCTTGTCAAGAACAGCAGCAACAGTGGGCAGACTTAAAACAAGCTCATCTCACAGCTGGAGATGGTGTAGTGAGGTGGGCCCTGGGAGTATGTGATTGAAAACCTTGCCTTTATGCAATTTCTCAGGACATTACTGGAGACTTTAAACAGCTCATCCCTTCTTTAGGTGTAAAATTCTATTCTATGAAAATAATCAGACTCATAGTCAGATGTAGATACAGACACACAGAGACACTTTTATATGTACATATACACATAAACATTTTCAGCTCAGAGTTATTAGAGCAAACATACATACCCCAACTGCCCAAAAATAGAGGAATAGTCAACTACAGAAGAACTTATGAATATATTTAAATAACAAACTATTACACAGTCATTAAGATCATGTTTTTGAGGACTACTTTGTGACTTGGAAAATGCTTACAATAGTTAATTAAAAATAGAATATTAAACTGTATACACTGTTTATCAGCAATTAACACATATACATTTATAATAACAATAGCAGCAAGGATGTACTGGATGCTATAAGCGAGGCAGTGTCCTATCCCATTATTCACACAGCCCTCTCCAAGTCCTCTGAGGCGGGTACTATCATTACCCTCATTTCTCAGAGAATACATGAAGGCACAGGGGCTTGGGCAGCACGTCCAGGGTCACACAGAGGAGTGGGGATGGTGGGGCCAGACTGTTAACAGAGCCAGTCTGGCTCTTAGGCACTCTTTGGCACTGCAACAAAACGCTCACAGCGGTCATCCCCAAGTGCTGGGGCTGAAGAACGCATACTTTTCTTCTTTGTATTTCCCACATTTTCTATAGAGGTATTTTCTTTCATTAAAATTAGCTTTTACTTAAAAAATAATATATTAACACATTAAAAATATTTCCAAAGTACAAGGGGTATGAAATCACCTAGGAGCCAGATAGATGGGAGGTGGTGAATCAGATCCGATTTGATCCAATACAATAGGATGGGAAAGGCCTGAAGACTAGATTGAGGGGGAAAGATACTCATTGAATTCTGAACACATCTCATTTTTCCAGGTGTTGTGGGACATCCATGGAGACAGCAAGCAGGACACGAGACACAGGTGTGGTGGCAGGTGCAGAGGCATGAGCACCTGATGGTCAAGATGGTCATTTTGACATGAAGATGATTGCGAGCTGAAGGCCACTAAGACTCTGCGGGCTCAAAAGAAACTTCTGCCCCTCCCTTAACCATGCAGAAGAATCTAGACTGGGGCTTTCCCAGAATGAAAGTTACCAGCAGGGATCAACTTTATGTGAGTGACCCATCTGTACGGCAGGACAAACATCTAATTACCAACATTTGTTTTTCTTGTCACCATGAAGTACACTCCTTTCCTCTGAAGTTCCAGGTTCCTGTCCCCTTCTCTTTAGTTCAGGATGACATTTGCCTGTGTAGATTTCCTGCATGTACACTATTAAATTTGACTTTTTCCTCTTAATATGTCCCAGGTCAATTTGATCTGTCCCAGGTCAATCTTAGTCCAGCTAGGACTCCTGAAGGGGATAGGAATTCCTGTTCCCTGACAGGGGACATACGGGCTGAAGATCTAGATTTGGTGTCAACAGCACGCAGATATATCACCAAAGCTGTGGAAGACATTTACTGTTTCTGCCTGCCTGTTCCCTCTATCCCTTTCTTTGGGTAATAGCGACCCATCTTTTCCTTTGGAGAAACACCCTACCGGGCCTCTGTAGTCTTGGTGAGAAGGGCAAAATGCCTGGCTCTCCAAGAGGTGGGCACATCCATCAGGCTAAAGAACATTTCTTGAGGTCAAACCTATACTTCTGTTGCAGGTAATTCATGATGCCTAGTAAGCCTGCAGTGCCCCAGCCATTTAGCAAATGGCCTTTGCTGCTTGGGAGCCATTGCTCAGTTCTGAATCTGAAATTCAGAAGCTGCGTGGGAATTCCTGGCAATTGGTAGAGGCTCTGGTCTCCAGTCTGAGAAGGTCTGGTTGTTCAGCGTTGTTGTCTGTTGAGGGATCTTTCTGATATCCTTTCCAAGAGAAGCACAGATTTCTCTCGTGTCAGACACAGCATCATCTTGGAAGAGCATGTAAGACAAGAGGAGTGGGAGAGGTGAGGTCCCTGAGGACCAGCAGCTGGGCAGAGGAGGAGCAGCTGAGATCATGACCCTGGGTGCAGGGCTACAGAAGCCAGAAGGGGACTGGAGTTAAGGAGGTCATATCCAGTGTCAGACAGTGCTCAGAACTCAAGCAACAGAAGACTGAGAAAGAAGTCACTGGATTCAGCAACAAAGAAGTTACTTGTGACCTTGGCAAGAAGTGTTTCAGTGGGGATGGAAGTCAGACTGTGGTGGGCTGAAGAGAGAGAGAATTGAAGTAGTAGAGATACCATGGTTCTAATGGGGAGGAAAGGACAAGAGCTTTAGAGGGAATCTGGGGAGAAGAGGGCTTTTTGGGTTTGGGTTTTTTTTCCCATTGCTTTTTATTTTCTAAAGGATGTGAAAAGATATAGTATGTGTCTGCATGTATGGAAAAATGGAGTGAGTACGAGAACAAGGGCAAGATGAGAACCAAAGTGTTATCAGAGTAAGGACTGGTCTGAGAGAGAAGGGGCAGGAATGGCTGTGGAGATGGGCCAAGAGTAAAGGACCCATAATAAGACCTTATTTCCAAAGCCTTCCGGGAACACTGGTGCACCTTTCTCGTGAAACCTTTCCTTTTTCCCTCAGGCAGAATCAGACACTCATGAATGTGTAAGCAGAGAATGAAGAAATACTTTAACAAATTAGAGCTAAATGTCAACGCTCAAGAGGGAAGATGGGTTAAGAGACCATGCAGGGCAAGGAAAGAATTCTTGGAGTTAGGCTGAGCCAGGAAACTATAATACAACACCTCCAATGTAGAATAAGTTGAAGATTTATCAAGACTTAACACAAATTTAAAAACTCAACGCAGGCATTGTGAACTGGCAGGTAAAGTATGAATGCCTGAGGCTTACCTCCACAGCCTTGGAGCAGGGGCTCTTTACATTTCTGGTCGTTGTTTTACATGGGTAATACACTATAGATTTCAACGGGCAGAACAGGAGGTCCAGGCTGCCCCCACCCAACCCCGCAGATACCCCAATGGGGCTGCCCCACAGATCTCTCATTTAGAGGAACCTCCCTGCAGGCAGGCAGTGAGAGCAGCCTTCGGCCGCACTGCCTTGGTTCAAATTCCGGCTGCACCAGTTACTAGCTGTGTGACCTCAGGCAAGTTACTGTGCTTCTCTTGTCAGTTTTCTCATCTGGAAAATGAAGATGATAATGGGATGCTCAGGAGACCATAGAGAGGATTAGACGGAGTTTGTTGACACACAGAAAGGGCTATAAAAGTATGAGCTTTTATTATTATCCTCCATTTAAATGTTGTTCTCCATCTGTTCCCTGCCAAATGGATTCAGTGGGGTGACATTAGAAATAGGCAATAATACCTAATCAGTGACTCAAATCAGAAAGCAGATTCTCACTGTCCACTTTCACTCACTGCTCATTCTGTTCGCATTTAATCTTTCCTTGAAGCCTGATGTCTTCCACTTTCAGTCTGCTACCTTGCTCTCCAGTCCTACGGGCCACCTGCTCTTTAGATCACTGCCTACTCAGGCCGGGATCACTGTGCTATCCAGGTTCTAACCCAGATAATTGTTCTAAAATAAAATGGTCATTTCTCTTCTCCTCCATAGTCCCCACGATTCTGAAAATACTACCGCCCCCCTCCTCCAGCCTCTAGGATGAAGACCCTTCATGATGGGATTCCTGCTATCACCTGCACTTCAAACTCCTTATGCCCAAAACTAAACTCCCCCCATTCCCCAAACTTACTGGCTTCCTGGGTTTCCCTCCCTAGTGAATGGTGCCACCTACTGGCCACTCACTCATTCAGGCCAGGCAGCTCTCTGACTAGCAAGCTCAGTGGAATCCCGCTGAACTGAGATGCTGTGGCCCCTTGGATGCCTCTCTCCACTTCAGCCACCAATTCAGTTCCAGCCTTCATTTACATTCATTCAAATGTCTTCAAACTAGACTCTCTTACATTCTCCTCCCTCCTCATCTACTTTCTAAGGGGCTGCCAGAGTGGTACAAATGGTCTCCTGGCACATCACTATTTTGCTTAAGAACAAAATGCAAGCTATTTAACAAGATTCTCTCCTTGAGTTCCCTTGGATTCTCTCCAGTCTCATCCTCGTCCCTTCCCACTTCCCACGTCAAAGTCTGACTTTCAAAACCCAGTTTAGACAGAACTTCCTCCAGGAAGCCTTGTCTGAGACATCCCCCTGAGCCTCCAGACCAGACTAGGCAACACTTCTGGGTGCCCACATGACATCCTGTGCCTCTGCTTATACATAGCACTGGGAAATTCGCTAAATTTCTGTGGAAGGAAGAGTGGGGGTTGAGGACAAGCAAGGCAACCTGACACACTGCAGTCCCACAGCACAGGCCAGGATGCAGCTCTTTTCCCTATCCCAGATCTCTACAAGGACACCATGCATTTTCTCCCCACTACTGCACTGTAGGTATAATCAAGACAAAAAAAAAAAATGCTACTAGGACACAGCTGTCAATTACAAGACACAATGATTTTCTCATGGTGCTAAACTGTGGGAAATACTATCTAGGAGTCAATGAGAAAAGTAGTGATAAACAAAAGGGACAGTCTCTGCTCTCCTGTCACTTCTATCCTAGTGAAGGGCGTGGCAACAGAAAGATATTGTCAGGTAGTGGTAAGTGCTATAATGAAAAAGCCAGTTCAAGGGACACAGATGAAGAGGGCTTTTGGGGTAGCCAGGAAAGGCCCTGGTGGGGAACCAATATGAGCAGACTTGAATGAAGAGGAGAGTTGTGCGTAAACAACGTTCCCAGCAGAGGGAACATCATATACAAAAGACCTAAGAGGAAAATCTGCCTGATAAGTTCTAGAACAGGCAAGTGCAGAACACAGTCCCACACCGTAGGCAGCAAATTTCCTCAAGCCCAGTGTATTTCCCAGGTGAAAGCAAGTATGCCTGATTTAGTTAGGGTGTGAAAAGGGAAAACAGGGATCCTTGGGTGGCTCAGCAGTTTAGTGATTGCCTTCAGCCCAGGGCGTAATCCTGGGGTCCTGGGATGGAGCCTGCCACCCCCCCTCTCGCTCTGTGTCTCTCATGAATAAATAAAATCTTTAAAAAAATTTTTTAAAAGAAGGGAAGACAAGTTGAGGCTGAGAGAAGTGGCCTAACTCAGTGCCAGGAAGATGGGTGTGGAGTCAGATGGCCTAGATTTGAATCCCAATTCTGCCACTTACAAGCTGTGTAACCTTGGGTGAGTTATCTAACTTCTGATCCTTAGTTTACTCAGCTAGAAAATGGACAAAATAAAAGCAACTGCTTTCCAAGTTGGTTACAAAAATTTAATGAGTCAGTCCTTGTAAACCAAGATACAAATGATCATTATCATCACCATCTTTTACTCCAAAGTCATTTTTATAATTGTATCAAGGTAAGGAATAACCTATTTCAGACCTAGGAACATTTAAAACTACTATTCCAGATTACCAGCTGGTAGGATAGCAGCCACATTATTGGGAAAATAAAATTTTTTTAAGGTTTTGAACTTGCCTTCTCCAAAGTTATTTTTGAAAATTTATTTGAGAAAGAGAAGACACAGAGGGAGAGGGAGAAGCAGACTCCTCACTGAGGGGCTTGATTCCAGGATCCTGGGAACATGACCTGAGCCAAAGGCAGATGCTTAACTGAATGAGCCACCAAGGCGCCCCCAAAGTTATTTTTTTAAATCAGTTATCTTCCTATGTATATTGTTTGGAGTATAATTTTATGAAATTAAGTCTCTTCTATTCAGTTATGATACATGAAATAGGAAGTACTGAAGGAATTTTGTATACAGCTACCATAGCTGATTAAATATTACAACATGCAGTAAATTAATACCAAGTTAATTTCCTAAATATACAAATTCTGCATATAAGCTCGGGGCTTTTTTCCATGGTTGGAAAGACCCCATGTTGCTAATACAGGAGGCATATCTAGCTTTTTATTCCCTCAGATGAAATGTTTTGTAGCTTTTCTATCTCATTCTGTCACGAGGTATCACACAATGAGCCAGGCCTGTGTGTAATGACTTGAAATTTCAGGCCACAGCAAGTGGTATGAGTTAACCACCATGAAACTTGGTAGGTATTCCCCAGAGGTTCTCACTTTCCAAATACTCCCTGAGTAATGAGCCACATTCTCGGAAAGCAGCTGAGTTTATGATGGAAATGTGCTTACATGAAGCACTTAAAATTTTTTTGGTTAGTATTTAATGCCTTAATGGATGGAAATAAGATAGAATGAAGAATTCACCAAAACTGTGTTTAGTACCTACTAACCTCCAGGAACTGTTAGGATTTGGGGATTCGTTGCTGATCTAGATATAAGCCTTGCCGTCAAGTATGTGGGAGTCTTATCTGAAGGCGTATTTTTTTTTTTTGAAGGAGTATTTTCAAATGACAGCTTAAATGCACATATTTAGTCTTGATGCAACTCACTTTGCAACTTCTGAGAAAAATAAAAGCACCATATTTTCCTCTTTTTTATTCTTTTCTAAAAGATGTTGGGAAATGGGCAGCAGTAGATAGACAGGCTTTTGAGACAGATTAAATCCTGACTCAGTCACTTACTAGCATTGAGTGACAGGCCAGGGACAAGGGAGCTAGAACAAGTGATCTGGAATCCCAGGCTTCCTCATTTGTAAAATGTATGAAGTCACAGGAATATCAAATGAGAGAACGTGCACACAGCTGCTGCATAGCAGAGGGTAGCCATTACTATTAGCATCATTAGATATGCTAATGTTAGAATTATATTTAGAATTTCACAATTAACAATTTTTTTTTTATCTCCTGTCAGTTACTGAGCCTTTGGTACAAACAAGAACTTAAAAATGTTTTACCCAGGGCCCCCTACATGCTTTATTGTATTTTTTTTAAAGATTTTATTTATTTATTCATTCATGAGAGACACACACAGAGAGGCAGAGACACAGCAGAGGGAGAAGCAGGCTCCATGCAGGGAGCCCAACATGGGACTGGATTCCTGGTCTCCAGAATCTCACCCTGGGCTGAAGGCGGCACTAAACCTCTGGGCCACTGGGGTTGCCCTACCTGCTTTATTTTTAACAAGGTTATACTAGGACCTGTAGATTCCATTCCCAGGGATGGGTCAGGTATCCCAAGGCCTGGCTATAATTAAGTTAGACTAAACTATTCCCAGCAGCCTATCCAGTTAGATGACTACACCTGAGTATCAAGGAGTGGGAGTGGGAAGGCCCAGTTTTGGCTCAAGTAACAGCCCTCACCCTACCTAGTGTTGGGTCAGAACCAACTCTAGCCAATTCTGTCGAGGGAAGCTATCTTCCTTTTGATGTCCTTCCCTGGCAGAAAGGTCCTGCAAGTCCCCTGTTGATCAAACCATGCGCATGTGTCTTCTTTCTCTTTCTCAAATAAATTTTCAAGCAGAACCAATCCTGGGGACGGAGGGAGGCTGCAACTGTGGCACCCATAACCCCTTCTCTGTCTCTCATCTGAACAACTGAGTCCTACAAATGCAAAGATCCCTTAAAATAACCTACTTAGGTGAACGGCTCTATAAACCTTGTTGCAAAATTTAGTGCGCACGTGCATTTCTCTGTCGAGTTCTCACTAGATTTTCCAAGGAGTCCATGCCTGAAAAAAAAAAAAAAAAAAACCAAAAACAGATTCGCTGATTAAGTCCAAGTTCCTCACTTAACAGTCGCAGAAACTGTGGCCCAGACAGGTGAAGAGCAGTCGTCTCGGATCAAACAGGGGCATTACAGCCGTTCCGATTCCGGCCTCACGGTGATGGCCCTGGCCGTGCCTCCTACCTCTCCGCTCCTCTGCAAGGCCAGGACACGAGGGCCTGCGTCCGAGCGCTGGAGATGTCGCCGGTCGCCCGGTTCCTTGGCACCAAGGAGGGTCGGGCCACGAGCTCAGCGGGGCTGCAGCCTCGCCGAGATTCTCCCACTCCGGCCGCGGAATTTCCGTTGCCACAGCGACTCCAGGACGAGCACCAGGCCCCGGGAGACCCTGGGAAGCGCGGCGGCTGGACCACGGCGAAGAACAGCGCCTACTCACTCACCTGACACAGAGGAAGCGGGCACGCCCCAAACCCCGGTCCCGAGCGAACCCACGGAGCACCGAAGACCCAGCGAGGAGAATAACAGGAAATGACGTGAGCGCACGTGCTTCCGAGAGGGGCGGGTACAAGGCGTTGGAGAGGCACGGCCGGCGCCCCGCGCCTGCGCAGCCACCGCCTGCCGCGCTGCCGAGTCACGGGGGGGGAGGAGCGTGAGCGGGGGGCGGGGCGCGTGCTGAGTGACGCAGGCGCAGTGCGACCTCGGAGGCGCGGGCTGGCCCCCTCCGCGGGTTTGGATCCGGGTCAGTCAGGCGCCGCGATCCGGGAGAGACGAGCTGAGCCGACGGGACTGGATCCCCGGGGCGCCCCAGCAGCGAGGAGGTGAGTGCCTTGACGTTACGGGGAGGGGTTCCGGCCTGGCGGCGGCGGCTTCCCGCGCTCCCGCCCGCCTCTCGTCGCGTAGTCCCCCGGCGCTGACTGCCTGGGCCGGGCCGGGCCTGGGCCTCTCCGCACCCCCTGGGCAGCCGCGGCCCGGCTCGGCTCGGCCCGGGCTCGGCTCCGTCTCCCCTTCCCGCGGCCCGCCCCTCCGCCCGCTCCCGCCCGCTCCCGCCCGCTCCCGCCCGCCTGTAGCTTCCCCTTTTCGCCTTCCTTGGCCGCCCTTTGCCCCTTCCCGCCCTTTCCCGCTGTTGCCGAGCCCCAGCCTCGTTGGCTGCCTCTTGGGCTCCGCTCCCGCCTCCTCCTGCATCCAGCGTCTCCTCCCGGCGGAGGGAGCATCCAGCAGGGGCACCTTTCCAGTCGGAGACCCCGGGCTAGGAGAGCTGGGGCCTTAGCTCTCCACTGCCCGACCCGCCCCCGACCCCCCAGATCCTGACCTTTCCCCCCTCATCTCGTTGAATCGCGACCGCTCCTGATTCTGGGTTGGGCGGGGCCGGGGGGGGGCACGGAATTAACATTGCGCTTTAGCTCTGCCCTGGGGAGGGTGGCGGGGAGAGGGTGTGCGGAGAGACCGGAGTGTGTTTTTGTCCTGCGGGGGGGCCGATAGTTTTCACCTTAGACTTGTTTGTGTCTTGGGGGGGGGGGGGGTGTTGCAGGACAGGGTTTTCTTTCCCGCACTCCGCGCTTCCTGAGAGGCCGGGAAAGTTTCTAGAGCTTTAACATTGCGATGACACGCTTACCGCGGGGATCCTTTACTGATCGATCTCACGTCTTTTCGGGTTCCTGGAAATTTAGCCCTAGATTTGAGGTTAAAAGAGGTCGTGATTAAAACTACCGAGATATGTGTATGAGGCTGTGACGCATTGCTATTCGCCGAAAGTCAGAGAAAACCAGGAATTTGCCCTTTTTGATGGAGGAACTTAGAACTTTGCTTGTCATTTTTGAAAGGTTAGGAAAATCTTTGCAAAGTTAAAATTGCCCCCTTGTGATTTAACTTTAAAAAAAAAAAGTATCTTACAGTAGGCCTTTAAACTTCGATCTCTTTGGGGACTGCTCCTTTTTCAAGAAGTTAGTGCAGTGAAATGGCAAGAGATGTCTCCACTAATTTAATATTAATGAAAAAGACAAACCAATTGTATGTTCCCGGAGTTAGTTATACGCTCTTGATTTGAGTGAAGGGAAGGTAGGAATACGGAGGAGCATAATAAGCCTTTTATAATTACAGACATGCTCTGATTTAGCTCTTAAGGTTACACCTAAGACTTGCCTTTGCTCTGGGTTAATATAACAGGGAAAAGGTGCGTAATCAGAATATTGGAAGTCTGAAAATAGTTTAGACAGAACTTCATTCCTGAAGTTTTAGTCTGTAGCCAGTTTTTATTTTGGTCTTTTTTTTTTTTTAAGATTTTATTTATTCATGAGAGAGAGAGAGAGAGAGAGAGAGAGAGAGAGGCAGAGAGGCGGAGACACAGGCAGAAGGAGAAGCAGGCTCCATGCAGGGAGCCCGATGTGGGACTCCATCCTGTGACTCCAGGATCATGCTCTGGGTTGAAGGCAGTGCTAAACCGCTGAGCCACCCAGGCTGCCCTGGTCTATTTTGGTTTTCAAATAATAGATCTTTTAGTATGTCAACAAGAATGCTAAGTTTGTATTAACATCTAGAGGTCACCTGCAGTGCAATTAAGTTAGCACTATATAATTAAAAATTACATATCTGGGTGCAAAGCTTTTTTAGCTCAATGTTAGGGCAGGAATGAGATTCTAATCCTTACAGGAATAGGGTTCACAGCTCTGGTCTCTGTCAGGTTTATCCTTCTATCCCTAACAACCAGTCTAGTGCTAAAGCACATGGTAGGAATTCTGTAAATATTTGTGGATGGAATAAATTTCTGCCTATAGAATTCAGCACTGTATATTTAGATGTGATGTGTACTGTTTTCCAGAGTCCTGGAAGAGGGTTTGTTTGGGGTCTTCAGGGATGGGAAGACTGTCTTCAGATTGTTTAACTCTGTAAAGGCCAATAGTCTGAGTATTTGACTGGTCATAAAGTAATTGAGGAAAACTGTAAGCCAAACTTTAATTTAGTTCTACCAGCGGAAAGAATTTGTTTACAATCTCCAGTAGTGCTCTTTTAGTACTGTGGAGCTTCAAAAATATTAGGATATGTCTGTCATCTTTGCCCACCTCTCTCCCCAGATACATAGAACATGAATGTGTATCTGGAGGAGAATCCTCCTCTAAATCCAAAAGAATTAGAAACCAGTGAAATATGGAATTGATAATGTTTCCTCAAGTTCATGTACTGATTAAATAAACCAGCAAAATATATGTGGGGAATGTGTTCAAATTTTTTGATTTAAGAAGTTGCAGTAAAAGCTAGCTGAATTCTTTGGAGACTGTTTTCAATCTTCACCAGAGAGATCTGCCTAAAATACCTACTTCTATATGTAAGTAAATAAATGAATGAAACAGTCTTCTAATTCCTTGCTGCTTTATTCTGCCATTGGTACTATATGATTATATCAAACATATTATGACACCCTGACCTTTGGAATATTAGAGGTCTCACAATAACCTCAGACTCTCTCCTGAGAAATGAGCAGGTGAGGAATCAGAAGTTACAAGGGTCCACTCAGAGGCACTGCTCCTTCTGAGAGTGCCTTTGGTGGGGGGAGGGGGGAGGGGGTTGCATGGGGTTAGCAAGTTAGAAATAAGGAAGAGGTAAAGTTAATAATCCTTTACTTCACAAATCCACCAACCTCTATTTTTTGTTTTACCTTTTTTCTTTCTGATTCCCTGTGGTATGTTCATAGATACTAATTTGTTTATTTTTTGTTCAGATTTGATGTTAACTAATTTATTACCTAGTGAAAAAAATCAGGAAACTAGATTTCAAAGGATTTATTAACAGACTTTTCTGTTGTGTCTTTTATTGCTTTGATTGGCCCCGTTCCCCTTTTGTTTAAATGTAAAAATCAAGGTGGAAGAATGGAGAAGTTTTCATTAATCAAACTGGTTGACTAAGTGGAGATCATTTAAAGGTGCATCTACAGAAAAATAATTTATATATATTTTTTACTTTCCACCTTTTTCTTTTGGCAAAGTTCTGCATATCTTTTTCAGCTGCAAGCATAGTTCATTTATTTTCTATCTTATGTAATAATTAAAATAATTCAAAGCTTAAAAAATGAAGGTATTAATCTTACTGGTAAAAGTGTGGAATAAACAGTAGTCATTGAAACATATTTGTAATCCTGCTCTAACAATGATAACATTGATATTTGAGTATGAATATTTATGTAAATATGAATATTGAGATCTAGGTCAGAATTGCTTTGGAGAAATGCTACCCTGTGTCATAAAGTTATACTTAACGGGACTTGTTAGGGTTAGACTAACTATTGGTTATTTTAAAGGATCAGAGTGCTGTAGGTTGAGCTTTTTCTTTTATTTCTGGTGCACAGATCATTTGTAGATTTCTAGACCTCTACAACTGGACATTTTTACCCCTGTGTTGAAAAATATACTTAAACATGGATTTCAGGTGATCTCGTTTTTAAAGTTGTGTAAAGGATATTGGCATTAAATATTTGGACAGTTTAAATTCTATCATAATAATTGAGTAAGATGCAGAATTGTTGAATCATTATGTTGTACATTTGAAACTAATATAACATGTCAACTATACTTCAATAAAAAAATCTGTTATAATACATACATGTTTCTGTATCATTTCATTTGTCTTTTCTTAAGAAGTAAAATCTACAGTTCCCAACTGTCAACACTGTAACTTCCTTTTAGAAATAGAAACTTACTTTTTCCCGCCTAATAAGTAGTACTAGTATCAGGAATATAGATTTTAACAAAAGGAATACTTTTGAACCTACCTGCTTTCACTTTGCTCATTTTATTTTTATTTTATTTTTTAGTATTAACGGCAACATCCATAGTAGTGTAAAAACTTTCATAATGAAATCCGAAGCCAAGGATGGAGAGGAGGAGAGTCTACAAACTGCTTTCAAGAAATTAAGAGTGGATGCATCAGGGTAATTAAATATGTAATATATTATTTGCAAATTGTTTAGTAGACCTAAATAGCCTTTTCACTGAGGAAAGTCTCATTCTTTTATAAGATTTCTCATTATTTGTGGAAGATAAAAATGTTAGTAGTGTGACATTCTACCAAATTTTGCACAGCATTATTTTATTTATAAAAGAAACTCTTAATCGTAAATTTTGAAAAGTAGCAGCTCCTTTGTACTTTAAGTTGGGTGTTTTGGTTTCCCTTAGTTTTGAGGAGGGTTCCCCACCTCGCTCTTTAATCAAAATTATCAAGCAGTGTCCCATCAGGAATTTCCTCATACATCTCTAGGGAATCACAGTGTTTTTTCCTAAAAGTGAATTGGCTCCACAGAAATCAGCAGACATTCTCGATTTCATATGCTCTGATTGCTGAGTCTATCACTATGGAAACCTCTATTCATTAGGGTTCTGTCACTGAGATCAATAATCTTGAACCCTTTAGCCAAACTAATTAGAGCACCTGCAGACCAGCTGCTGTCTGAATGTTAATATTTTGCCCTTTGCAAAATGTTCTGTGCAGGACTCTTTTCATTCCCATTCTTCACCCCAGGACAGAAGAAATCTCAAATCTTGGTAGATATAGGAATATTTCTTTTCATGAATGGAAACTAAACCCTAGAAGCTCAGAGTAGAACACTTCACAGCAACTTATAATCACTGAGGTTTATTACTCACTTACTATTCCCTAAACACTGCCTTAAGTACCTGTACACATTATTTAATCCTCACTACCAACTGGGAAGATAGATACTATTGTTATTGTGATTTATAGATGAGCTACACATTAAGTCATTTGCTAAAGGTCACATTGGTGAGAAGTGGTAGTCAGTATTTGAACCTGGACAATTTTTCTCCAGAACTTGTGCTCTTAACCATTCCTTTATATGATAACTTGATGACAACATCAGTTGTACACAGTACTTGGCACATAGTAAAAATTAAATAGTTGTTGTTATAGCAGTTTGCTTATTGCTAGTACTATTTTAATTTTTTTGGCCTATCAGTTGAGAAGATTTATACTAATGGATTTGCATAAGAACTGTTAATGGTACGGGCAGCCCTGGTGGCACAGCAGTTTAGTGCCACCTGCAGCCAGGGGTGCGATCCTGGAGACCCCCTGGATCAAGTCCCACATCGGGCTCACGGCATGGAGCCTGCTTCTCTCTCTGCCTGTGTCTCTGCCTCTCTCTCTCTCTCCCTGTGTCTCAATAAATAAATAAAATCTTAAAAAAAAAAAAAAAAACTGTTAATGGTGCTCACATTTGCTTCCATGATTTCAGATAAGTATCTTTCTCCTCCCAGTGGCTTCTGTTATGGTCATCTTGCCATTTAAATTGATTATTACTTTTTAAGGCATTTTAGGAAATAAAAGCAAAGAAGAAAAATAGTTCTAGATTATGGTCATGTTCCATTTTGAGTTCTAGTAGAGAAATTATTTTTTTTTTAATCGGGAAAATGCTAGGAATGTGTATACATACACACATACACATTTAAATCTCTTAATATATAAATTCACATGAGTAACTCTTCATACACAGATTTATTTCCTGGTGTTTTAAGAAGTTGGAACATAAAATTAAGCTATTCCGGTACCTCTAAAAAGTACCTGGAACATTAAAAACAACAACTAATCCCCCTCCCCGCTTTTTAAAAAAGATTTTTATTTCGTTGAGAGAGAGAACAAGTGGGAGGAGGAGCAGAGGGAGAAGCCAGCTCCCTGAAGAGCACGGAGCCCCATGTGGGACTGGATCCCAGGACCCTGGGATCGTGACCTGAGCTGAAGGCAGCCTTTTAACTGACTGAGCCACCCAGGCACCACCCCCACACCCCCCCCAAAAAAAAACCAAACCTCTGAAGATACTTGTACAACCTATGATCAGATATTGCATTTTTGTAGTATGTGATCTGCCTAGAGTAAAATTATAGAAAGGAAAGGAACAGTGGAGAACATTTGAGAAAACCAAATACTAGTAGAAGTGAGTCATTACCATGACTAAGCAGAATTAAGACTTGTGTAATGTATCATATGTTTCTAGTTGTTGCATATTGTTGCTGATTTACAAACAGGGACATCTGAGGTACTGACTCATAAACTAACTAAGCCTTGCCAGGAATTTAGCATGATCCTGTTCAACAGGTTTTGATTCCCAGTGGTATTTGTCTTATCAGGATAAATCTCTATGTATTTATTAGAAAACAATAAATCCTTTTTATCTGATTATAAAATAATAATGCTTCTTAAAGAAAAATTCACAGAAAAAAGAAGTAAAAATCGCAATTTACCGTAACTGCTGTTAACATCTAGACCATCTGTACCTAACACCATACAAATTTTTTTTTTACATGGTTGAGATCATGATATATATATGGTTGTTATAAATCCCTTACTGTTTTAATGTTATATGCATTCTCTCTTGTGTCAACAAAGGTCTTTATATACTTAATTAAAAAAAAATTCCTAGTATTCCGTTGAACAGATGTGTCATTTACATAATGTAGTATTTTCTATTTTCTACTGGGCATTTAGGTTATTCTTATTACTTTTTATTTTAAATTATATTTCAGTGAGCATCTTTTTACTTCGTAGATTGTTTCTGTCTAAAGGATTGTTAATACCGCAGCATGTATAATATAGGAGGAACCCAGTGTGTGTGTGTATATATGTGTATATTGAAAAGGTCTGGAAGGATTTATACCAAAATGTTACTGTTGTAAATCTCTGGGTTGTGAGACTATATTCTTTTTTCTCAATTTTTTTCTTCTTCTTTACTGGGAACCCATATTACTTCTGTAATTTTAAATTGCAAAGATTTAACTCTCACTAATATTTTAAGTTTATTAGTTGTCAAAAATACTTATTTTCAAGAAGTTAGAGTGAATCTCCTGAAGTTTTTGCTCCTCAGCTTAGTTCTCTTGCTCTGATTTGCCCACATAAAATATACTTATTTTATAAAAGTGTCATTAGTGTTCTCTGTGGGCATAGGACCTTATCTGCCCCAGATAAACAGCCTAAAAGTCTATTTATATCCTGCTGCTGGTCATACTTAAGAATTACTCTTTGGCTTATGATTCTGCAACCATGGGCTTTTAGGGATTCCCCTAAATTTGGTTTCAGAGGAAAATATAGTCTAAAAGGTGAGCAATTTTTTGAGGAACCCAAACAACAAAGAAAGGCATTAATACAAGTTGTATTTGAGTTGGTGAGAGCAGTAAGTCCTCCTCCTTTCAGTTTTCTTTAAGCCGTATGCTGTTGTTTTCTTCAGGTCCATAGCATCTCTGTCCGTTGGAGAAGGCACAAATGTCAGAGCATCAGTCAGAACAGCAGCAGATGATACCAAACCGAAAACCACATGTGCATCTAAAGACAGTTGGCATGGGTAAGAGCTTTCTTACTGCAGGTGGTTTTTATCCCAATACTCTATAAATTACTATTGAACTTTCCTGAGTATCCAGAAAAAAGTTTGTTAGGTATGGAACCCAAAATCCAGTGATTAGAGATGAACCATTCTTCTCAATTGAGAATTTGCCGAGACTTGCTATATGGCTTGGTTTGTAGTCAATTTTTATAAATATCCTAGGTGTGTTTGAGAAGCATGGTCTTCTGTAATCATTCTTGGGTTTCTTTCATGTCCATTAAATCAGACTTTTAAATGTATTATTTAAATCTTTTTTTTCAATCTATCAATAATTGAGAGATGTATGTTGAAATCTTCCCCAAGGTAGTGAATTTGTTTTCCCCTTAAGTTCTGTATTTTTGTTTTATGTATTTGAACCCATTTTGTTAGGTTTATACAGTCTAGGTTCATACCATTTAGAACATTTTCTTCCTGATGAATGGAGATTTTTAATGACATAAGTGACATTCCTAATTCCTCATAAATGGCTGTTGTCTGAAAGTCTTATTTTTTCCAGAATTAATATAGTTAATCCAGTCATCTTTTGGTTGGTATTTGCCTGTTATATCATTTTTTGTCTTTTATTTTCAACCATTGTGTGTGTTTTAAAATTTTAGATGTCTCTCAAATATATATGGCTTATTTTGTTTTATTCATTCCGATAACCTTTTTTTAAAAAAAAAAAAAGGTTCAGTGCATTTCAGTGCTGAAATTCACGTTCAGTGCTGAGTTCAGTGCATTTACATTTTTTTTGATTATTGGTTGATATATTTAGACTTGTTTCTGCCATTTTACTTTATGCTGTTTGTCCTGCTTCTTTGTTTTTTTTGTTTTTTATTCTTTGACCTTCCCTCTTCTCTCCTCCTTGTAAAAACTTGTTTGAGATGGGTGTGTTTTTTTCCCCTTACCTCTTCCTTCTTCTGGTTTGGAAATTATATGCTGTGTTTCTATTCTTTTAGTAGTTAGCCTTGAAATTCCACGGTACATGCTTATTAACAAAGACAAAAGTTATTGCAGTGGCCCTTGAACAACAGAATGGTTAGGGGGTCAGTGTCTGTGTAGGTCAAAAATCCATGTATAACTTTTTACTTCTCAAATTTTACCACTAGCAGCCCACTTTTGATCAGAAGTCTTACAGATAATGTAAAGAGTCAACACATATTTTGTATGTTTTATGTATCATACAGTGTATTCTTACAATAAGATAGAGAAGAGAAAATTTTGTTAAGAAAATTATGAGGAAGAAAAAATACATTTACAGGGACACCTGGGTGGCTCAGAGCTTGAGTGTCTGCCTTTGGCTTAGGGTGTGATCCCAGGGTTCTGGGATCAAGTCCCACGTCGGGCTCCCTGCATGGAGCCTGCTTGCTTCTCCCTTTGCCTGTGTCTCTGCCTCTCTTTCTCTGTGTCTCTCATGATAAAATAAAATCTTTAAAAGATAAAAAGAAAAAAAAATACATTTACAAATACTATAGAAAATCCACTTGTAAGCAGACCCACATAGTTCAAAACTGTTTTGTTCAAGCATCAGCTATATTTTAACCCTCCCCTCCTTATAGTCTTTTTAACTCTGACCTAACTTTCATGTGTAGCTGCATCTCAGATCTTCCATATAGAATGCCTTGCCTCAAAAACAAAACAAAACAAAAAGAAGAATGCCTTGCCTCTCTTTCTAAAGTGCTTTCTTCAGAAATTCCTTTAGCAAAGATCTGTTGTTAGTAAATAGGGCCTCCTGTTAGATGCCTCATGGAATAAATTTGAACGTTGCCCCCTTCTTGTATAACATCATGTTCTATTGGTAAATATTCTTTAATTTATCTGAAAATGTCCTTGTTTCATCCTTGTTCTTGAAAGATTTGATATGCCTGAAGTCATAGTTCTAGATTGGGTTATTTTCTCATAGCCCTGGAAGCTCTTCGTTGTCTTCTAGCTTCATTATCAATGTTGAAAAGTCCACCTTCAACATTACTGTTCTTGTTCTTGGAAATAATCTGTCAGTCTCTGGCTGCTTCTGGATGTTCCAGTTTGGAAGAATCTACAGTTTTGCTATAATGGGTCTAGATGTGGATTGCTCTTTATTTGTTCTGTTTCAGAGTGCTGCCTATATCTGTGGATCACTTTCATCAATTCAGAAAATTTCTCAGCCATTATCTCTTCAAAAATCACCTGTTTTTCATGCTCTACAGTCTCTATATTATTTCCTTTGGAAACTCCAGATTTCTTATTGTCTTAACATCTCTCTTTAACTTCTTTTATATTTTTCCAGTTCTCCTCCAAGTTTTCTGTACTACCTTTTAGGTCAGGGATAGGCAAACTTTTTTTGTCAAGGGCCAGATAGTAAATATTTTATTTTATTTTATTTTTTTAAGATTTTATTTATTTATTCATGAGAGAGAGAGAGGCAGAGACACAGGCAGAGGGAGAAGCAGGCTCCATGCAGGGAGCCCCATGTGGGACTTGATCCCTGGGCAGAAGGCAGGAGCTAAACCGCTGAGCCACCCAGGGATCCCCTAAATATTTTAGGCTCTGAAGGCCAAGAGGTGAGATTCAAGGATATTATATAGTTATGTATGTATGTAAGTGAGAAAGTTCCTGCCCTGCCCCATTTCCTGATGCATATCACCTGGCTGCTGGATACACTCTGTGTTCAATTGCTTAGTTTCAGGATGAAATGAGTAGCCTGGTGGGATGTGGGGAAGGGTGGTAGTACCAGAATTGGTTTTACCCTGTGCCCCAGTGGCACCCAGATTCTAGCATGCCCTTCTTTCTTCAGAGAGCCCAGCACAAGCCAGACTCTTGAACTGAGATTCCACTTCTCAGGTGCCAGCAATTGCTGACAGCAAACCCCAATATGTAGATAGTAGCCAGCGTGGGACCTTGGCAGTGGTGTGACACATGTGCTGGCCAGAAAAAAGGCAGGTGCGGGAAGTAGGGAACAGGGTAAAGGGAGGTACCCCACCTGGTCTCTGGCTCACAGTGCCAGCCCACAGGAGCAGAGTCTGCAGGCTGTATAAAAACAGCTAGGGGGCCAGTTTAGACCCACAGACTACAGTTGGCTGAACTTTATTGCGAATAATTCAGATTTATTTTCCAGTTCAGTAGTCTGTGTATTGTGCTGCGTGGCCCATCCATTTAATTTAATTTCAAATACAGTTTTTTTATTTTTTAAAGTTCTTTTGGGTTCTGTTTTCAGTTTTGCTTGGCAGTTTTGATTCTCTGTTGTTTTTCCTTTGCTCAGCTCTTTTATTTATTTAAATATTTCATTAAAAGTTATGTAGAGTGTCTGGTAACTCCCAGTATCTGAAAACTTGAGGGAGTTGAAATCTATTCGTCAACTGCAACCAGTGATAGAAATGAATCCTAAATCTTGCTCTGTGTGGTAATCATGATATAGTGGCCATTCGCATCATCAGCCTCACACAATGGCATGAAAGCTGCTATGTTCAGAGGGTAGAGCACAACAGATGGGTTTTACAGTGTCAAGTGCTTTGTGGCGAGTGGCGGGAGTGGGAGTGGTTTCCAGACTCAGTGGCCAAAGGTTCCCAGGCCAAGGTTTGCAGAAGTGTTCTGCACACATGTTTGGCCCGAGAAATGCAATTAAAAACAACCCTTTACCTCTCCCATTCTTTAGCTTGCTAATAAGGAGATGTTGAAGTTTTTGAGAGGTAGACTTAGGCAGCTTGAAAACAGAGGTAGGCACAACTCTTTGGGGGAAACTTACTTAGGACCTCAGACTTAAGAGAGGAAGTAAATCTCCAGCTATCATAAAGAATCTGTGTAGGAGACCTGCGTGTCCCAACATCTTTTTGTGCACTGTTTTCCTTTTAGGTCTACAAGGAAGTCTTCACGAGGAGCAGCGAGAACCCAGCGTCGTCGACGTTCTAAGTCTCCTGTCCTTCATCCTCCAAAGTTTATACATTGCAGTACAATAGCTGCTTCTTCCAGCAGCCAGCTCAAGCACAAAAGCCAGACTGACTCCCCTGATGGCAGCAGTGGGCTGGGAATTTCCACCCCTAAAGAGTTCAATGCAGGAGAATGCTCTACTTCTCTCGATACTAATCACACAGGGGCAGTTGTTGAGCCTTTGAGAACTTCGGTTCCCAGGCTCCCATCAGAGAGTAAGAAGGAAGACTCCTCTGTTGCTACTCAAGTCTCCCAAGCAAGTCTCAAGGCCAATGATCTCTCTGACTTTCAAGCGGTTTCCAGGCTAAACCAGGGCAAGCCATGTGCATGCATAGGCAAGGAGTGCCAGTGTAAGAGATGGCATGATATGGAAGTGTATTCCTTTTCAGGCCTGCAGAGTGTCCCTCCCTTGGCCCCAGAACGAAGATCCATGCTTGAGGACTACTCTCAGTCACTGCACACCAGAACTCTCTCTGGCTCCCCCCGCTCCTGTTCTGAGCAAGCTCGAGTCTATGTGGATGATGTGACCATTGAGGACCTGTCAGGCTACATGGAATATTACTTGTATATTCCCAAGAAAATGTCCCACATGGCAGAAATGATGTACACCTGATAGTAAGAAGCTAATTAATATGCTTTAAACCAATGAAAGGTTGTCAGAGAGATTTAGTTAATGGCAGACCTTGCGGCCACGTTGTGTGAGAAGACATCTTCTGCTCACTGTGCTTGCAATAAAAACTTTTCTTGGCATCTCCGTTCATCTTCTTCCTTTAAACTTACTCCCTGCTCTTACTCCCTGTTCTTACATATGCACCAAGGCGAGCAGATCAAAGGAAAATCCCTCTCCTTTAGAAAAGTTTCTGGGAGATGAAGAAACCGTAATAACTTGACTGGTAGCAGTGGGTTATATGGTAAAAGCCTTTGTAAAGCAGTGCATTTTTCAGATCTGTTTAAGAATTTGTTGGCCAAGGAAAAGGAAACGTTTTGTAACTGGACTGAACACTTGTCATGCTGTAGTTGCCGGCCCAGGATCTTAGAAGTTATAGGACTGATTTAACACAACTTTATTGTGTCTTTCAGGGTTTCTTATGTTATTGTTAAGCCAGAGATCTAAGGTTTAGATTCAATATGAATAAACTAGCTGGCCTGCCCTCTATTGTTTGAGAGAATCATTAATTATCCCCAAATAAACCCCTGCTGGGGCTTGGTATGTGAAGGCGTGTTACATGAAGTTTCTCAGGTAAGAAGCAGCTTGGAGCAGACTGCTTCAGTTGGAAGGAGGGGTGTAATATTTGAAATAAGCACGCATCTTCTCCATCTCCAGTATTATATGTGGTATGTTTCAGTTAGTTGTAGATCTTGTATCTCCGTTTCCAATGTTCCTGATGGATGTTATCTCCTTGCACTCCCCTCCTGCCCCGGGAACCCCAAAACAGAATTTTATACCTGCTATATCCTGTATTTCTAGTTGGCCATCCCAAAATTCTCTCCAAAGTTTGGTTAAAAAAAAACAAAACAAAAAACTCAGTTTCAACTAGAGGATGAATCCCTATCTTTTTTTAGGTGGCTCCAAAGTGATTTTTACATATACCACATGTTTTATTTCAGACCATCCTATCAAATCCAGTGAAAATTTGTCCAGCCATTTTAACACCATGTTAACAGAAAGTTTATTTAACTTAGATTACAAAATAAGTTTTATTCTTTACTAAAACATCCACTGACTGGAGTTGGTTCATGACAGTGGGGTCTGGGCTTCACACCTAACGTGATTTGTACTTGGGAGAGGTGGGGAGGGTATTCTCTGGAAAAGCCCTAAACCTCTGCATGTTACTAGTTTAGAATGGATTTAGTGACATGTGAAGGCTGTGGTTTGAGCAAGGGAGCATAATCCTTGCCATCACAGTACTGGAAGTTGAGAGATTTCTTGATGCTAACAGAAGGAATGCTATTGCATATACCTAAGGCAACAATTGTGAAACCTTTTGGTCTCATGACACATTTACAAATTAAGGGTGCCAAAAAGCTTTTGTTTTTGTGGGTTATACTTATATTTACCATATTAGAAATTAAAACTAAGAAATTTAAAAAATATGTATTGATTTAAAAATAATGGTCTTCTTACATGTTAACATTTCTAATCGAAAAATTAACAAAAAAGATTTGGTGAAAAGAGTGGCTTGTCTTACATTTTTGCAAATTTAATGTATGGCTTAATAGAAGACAACTAGGTCTCATATCTGCCTCTGCATTCAGCCTCTTGTGAATATGGGGTATCGTGTGACCGCTAGAAAACTACACTTGTGGGGGGGATGAGCATGAAAAAGGCAGTTAATATGTTAATATCATGTAGGTAGTTTCAACCTCACAGATCTCCTGAAACAGTAGACTTCCAGACCACACTTTAAGAACCACTAATTAGGGGGCAGCCAGGGTGGCTCAGCGGTTTAGCGCCACTTTCGGCCCAGATTGTGATCCTGGAGATCCGGGATCAAGTCCCACATCGGGCTCCCTGCATGGAGCCTGCTTCTTCCTCTGCCTGTGTCTGCCTCTCTCTCTCTCTCTCTCTCTCTCTCTCTTTCTGTGTCTTTCATGAATAAAATCTTAAAAAAAAGAACCACTAATTAGGCCATTAGAGTTTCTACTGTAAAGGCACCTACCACCCACACCCACTCCTCCACAACTAGTATCTTGCTTCACCTTTTATACTGGTGAGAGTGGAGCAGTTGGGCTTATTGTGTTACCTAAAGTTCCTCAATCTTTAAAGTCCTTTTTAGCTTTTCAGTCCAGTGGTCTGGTTATTTACTTAATTCTGTATGCTAACAGAACAGTCTCCAGAGAATGAAGAAAGAAAATGCCTTCCTTTCAAACAAAATTATTTTAAGGAGAGGTGTTGGGACAAAGTTGAGAAGAACAGAGTTCCAGTGACTGACTAACCTGTTGAAGAAATCCAAACTTGGATGAAAGCTAAGCATTCCAGATTCATGGGAATAAGTTTTAAGTATTTACATTTCAGTCAAAATCTCAAAACATGAATCTTGAAGCTAAAAATTACTCTGCTCAGACCAAGTTGGGCCAACTTTTATGTGTGTGTCCCTCACTCAAACTTGTGACCTTTTGTGAGTGTGATTTATTGAACCAATCTCTTTGCACCATGGGAGATGGATTCAGATTATGGATTGAGAAATTTTACTCTGATGTCTTGAAAAGTAGCATCCTGACTTGGGCCTTTATCACCTATTCATGGAACATTTATTCATCCATTTACTCAGCAAATAACTCCTGGAGTGCCCACAACACCAGGCAGAGCATACTAGGTGCTAGGAAAAGAGCAGAAAGCAGAATGACATCCTTGTACTCAGTGGAGAGAGGAGGATTCCAAGATCATACGGGCTGGGGCTGAGCTGGGGGCAGAGAAGTTTCTGTGATGAGGTCAGTGACATTTGAGCTGAGACCCGAGGAAAGTGAGGGAGTGAGCCTGGTGGCTACTGGGGGGAAGAGCATTCCTGACAGATGGAATAGCACAGATGTCAATGAGGCTTGAAGCAGGTGAGCTCAGAAGCATGGGGCAGGGGCAAGGGCAGATCATGGAGGGCTTCTCAGGCCATTTTAAAGGCTGTGACTCCTGAATAAGGTAAGGGGCATTTGGGTATTTGGGGGAGAGGCAAGACATATCAGAATGACCTTTATAAAGCACTGGCTGCTCTGTGTGGACTGAGGAGAGCAGGAGAAGGGGAGGTAAGGAGGCAGTAAATCAGGCAGTGGGTTCCCGGGCTTGGACACTTAGCAGTGCAGAGAAAAAGATGTATTCTCGAATGATTTTGGAAGTACAGTTGAGGGGAGTTGCTGATGGATTAGATACAGAGTGTGAGAGAAAAACTGCAATTAAGGACTCCAGAGGTTTTCAGAAGCTGCGAATTGGCTGGAGGAGCAGACATGGGAGGAGAATTCCGGAGTCTGGTTTTGCTTTTGCCAAGTCTGAGGTGCTTCTGAGACCCCTGTGGTGACATTGAGTTGGTGGCAGACCTGTTCTGAAGATCAGTAGGGAGGTATGGGTTGGAGACACAAATGAAGGAGCCGTCAGTATATGGATGGTGTTTAAAGGTCAGACTGGAGGAGACCACCTGGGAAGTGAATGTAGGTAAAGACCCAGACAGAGGATCAAGCTCTGGAACATTCCCACAGTAGAAAGGTCCCCGGAATGAAGACCAACCAGCCAAAGCCTAGGTAGGAGCAGCCAGTGAGGCAGGAGCAGAATCAAGAGAGCAGTCCTGTCAAGGTAAAAAGCGTTTAATTAAGAAGGGAGCTGTAAGCTGCCAAATGGTGCAGAGAAGGAAAGGTGAACACCCACTATGTGCACACACGGCATACAAGGGGGAGTGGGGAGCGCCAGGCACTTAGACTGCATTTATGCGTATTTTTTAAAATGACGATAATCCTTGCTTCAAACAACTCAGTTTGGAGGAAGAGCTGGCATGTGGGAAGGCACCTAACTCAGGAAACTTGTCTGAAGGAGGTGGGGCTTCTTCAGCTGCGTCTTCAGTGGCAGAAAAGTTGACTCAAGTGGGTTTCTGTGTGCAGGCCTTCTCTCTTGTTCTGTTTTGGATTTTTTTTTTTTTTTAAGATTTTACTTATTTATTTGCCACAGAGAGGGAGAGATCGTGCCCGAGAGAGAGCACAAGCAGGGGGAGCAGCAGGCAGAAAGAGAAACAGGCTCCATGCAGGGCTCTATCCCAGGACCCTGGGATCATGACCTAAGCCAAAGGCAGATGCTCAACCACTGAGCCATCCAGATGCCCCTCTGTTCTGGATTTTTCAGGTCCCTCCCTTCCAGGCTCCCTAGGAAATGATCACACTTGAGCAATGAGAAACAGAGGGAGCAAATGACTTCCTTCTCTGATCAAATAACAGAACCACAGACGAAGAAAAGACCTGGGAAAGAGCAAGAATGGAATAGCTAGCTAATTTTAAAAGTGATTTAGAATTAATTCCAAGTTTATTAAATTCCCTCTGTCTGAGGGAGTGGGTTTTCCTAAGGAAAAGCTGCTGTAATGCCCAAATGGCCTCAAGAGGACTCCCTTTCCCGGGAATTGGTTTAACGGGAGAGGCAAAAAAGTGAGCTCCTCTAAAATCTCGGCACTGGTCGCCTAAGGCCAGTACCAAATTTGGCAAAAAATTTACTTAAACTAAATTTTGATTTTAAGAAATCAAAGTGTCCGTTTACCAATAACAGAGTCTGTCAATTTAAGAAGTGATAAAACCACAGGGCAATGTTGAGTAACCACGTATTGTGAAGAGAAAGACTGCTTCCGTGTCAAGGTATTTAGCATTTGGGAGGTGATTCTGACTTAACTCTTTGGTAACTATCTTATTAAGCGTTCTAGTTTGAAGAGCAACTTATCATGTGAGGATAATATTAATAATAGTTAATATTTATTAGGTGTTTAGTGTGTTCTAAGCCTTTGTACAGTATTAAGTTACCCAACCATATAAGGAAGATAATGTTATCCTGAATACTAATAATCCTTTGAGGTAAGTACTTTCAGTTGAGGAAATTGTGGCTCACGGAAATTAAGAATTGGCCCAAGGTCATACCTTGGATGTGAACACATAGCTAACTCCACAACTACCTATCCTACATAGCCTATGGTAAATAGATTCATGAACATGTAAATGTTATTATGAAATAGTTTTGGTTTTTTTTAAAGATTTTATTTATTCATGAGAGAGAGAGAGAGAGGCAGAGACATAGGCAGAGGGAGAAGCAGGCTCCCTGCAGGGATCCCAATGTGGGACTTGATCCCAGGATCCAGGGATCACGCCCTGAGCCAAAGGCAGACACTCAACCACTGAGTCACCCAGGTGCCCCCAAGAAACAGTTTCTTAATTTGAAAACATATAGGGGGTTCTTAATCAGGAATGAGATTCATCTGAGGAGCTTTTAAAAAGAATACAACTGCCTAAGCCGTTTCAGGGAACACTCTAGTCATTGGCTGGGGGCAGAGTGCTCTGGAATCTGGAATCTGTTTATGTTTTTAAGTTCAACAGGTGTTGAATTTAAATCTTAAGTGCACCCACCCTTGGTAAAGAACCACCATAGGGAGCTGCACGGATAAACAGTGGCTAAAATGATCAGGTGGAACAGCTCAGGAAGACACAGCAGCCACCCAGCCCTAGAATAGGATTATGGTGATTTACCCAGCATTTAATGACAAAGAGTATTGAATTTGGGTAATTCAAACCCCTCTTAACTTCCATTTAGAGATGTTCTTTCCTTCCCCCTTGAGAGCAGAGCTAGAAAGAAACATGTGATTCTCCAGAGGCCTTGGTGAGAAAGTGGCAAACCCAGAGCTCTCTGGGGTCGGCAGCCAAGCGTTCTTAGAAGTGAATTTGTGTGAGCAGTTCAGTCCGCTTGGCTAGATGGTGAACCAAAACCTAGACGATGCAGTCTTCATCCGCTGCTACTTGCTGCCTGTCCACTCGGCAAACAGCCAGTGACAGTGAGCTCAGAGGCTGGGTGTTTCTGCCTGGGAGTGAAGCAAGGACCCAGGAGGGGCGCCTTGACAACGAAGGAACCAGTAAGAACTGGGAGTCCACTGGGATGAAGGGAGAGAACATTTTCTGTCCATTTCTGAAACAAGAACAAATCTGCAGTGACTTCAAGGAGCCTGAGTCATCGTGGGATTTGGAGTATGTCAGATGAAGTCTGAAGTCGAATAACAGTCCAATAGTCCTCAAGTGCCTTCTGTGCTTGCTTTTTTAGTGATTTCTATCTTATCCTCCCCCTCCAACGTATCCCTCCGTCTGTGGGATCCCCCCAGCCCCAGCAGCTTCCTGTTCTTTTTTTTTTTTTTAAGATTTATTTGAGAGAGAAAGAAAGTGCAAGCAGGGGGAGCACCGGGGGAGGGGAGAAGCAGGCTCCCCACTGAGCAGAGAGCCCGATGTGGGGCTCAATGTGGGGCTCAATGTGGGGCTTGATTCCAGCACCCCGGGATCACGACCCAAGCCAAAGGCAGACACTCAACTGACTGAGCCACTCAGGCGCCCCAACAGCTTCCTGTTCTTGACGGCTCCTACCTTTCCCAGAATTACTCTATGCTACTATTAACCCTGGGCTCAGCTGGGATTTCCAATCCTTAGTCCTGGCCACAGCCTCAAGTCACAGAGATTTATTTGTCCCTTTCACTGAAGTTTGGTGGGAACCTGAGTGCTGGGAATCCACCCAGGGCCTTCACTCCTGATCCTGCCCCAAGAGCTTTCTCAAGTCTGGTCTCATAGGCTCTGAGGACACCAGAGAAAAAGAGAAACTTGGAAAGGGGATATTTTTTAAAAATCATGATCCTTGAGTATTGCTGAGACAGCCTCATTCCAAATAACCAGCAACTCTGTGTCTCAGAGGAGAGCAAGGGAGCCATCAGTGCCTTCTGCGCGGGATCTTTCCAGGGTTTCGCAGGGGTGTGGAGAGGGATCAGGGGTTGTGCTTGAGCGATGGACTCAGGTTCACTCTATCTTCCAGACTCTGTTTCCAGAACCTGACTTCTCTTCCTGAGTTCCTCCTCTACTTTCAAAAGCATATGTGAAAGCATGCCCGTTCCTTTCTTTTTAGGTCACCGGATTCCTTTATGGGGCTGGCAGCGGGTATAGCCCCAGGTCCTGTTAGGGCATGTGAGTGGTGGTGGGGCTGAGATTTGCCAACCTCTACACTCTGGGGGATTTTGAGTGTTCCAGGACTGGGTGTTCCACTAGTCCTCCTCCCCACTCCCTTCCCTGGCCCCTCTGCCCCTTCTCCTCCTGCAGACTCAGGACACCCTGAACGTGGAAGGGAGCTCCTACCCAGGGGAAGAAAAGCCACCCAATTGCCCCAGCTACCTCCACTTAGTTCTCAGCTGCCCTCCTTCGCCCCTCCGGCTACTCCCTGGGTCTGAAGCACTAGCCCAATTTGAAACACCCCTCCCGCTTTGAAGGAGGCTGGGCTGGCTGGGGGGTTATTTTGGGAGCAGCTTCTGAGATCCAATGGCCTTGTTAGGGCAACACTGACCTTTCCGTCCCAGGAGGAGGGCAGGATTGAGAGGGGCGGGGCAGCAGCCCGGAGACCGACAGCCCTGCACACCCACTGGGTGGAGAAGGGGGCCAGCCGGCTGCAGGAATTCAGCCTTAGGCTGGGGGCTGTCACCAAGGAGGAATTTCCCCTCTTTGAAACAGGCTGGGGACCCCTCCACCCCACCCCTTCCACTGTGCTTCTTAAAGGGATCACACCGTTTTTTCCTTTGACTCTGGGGAAGCCAGACTTGGGACGCTTTATGGAGACTTTGAATCTTTCCCTCCTGCTTCCTTCCCAACTGGCAGCCTTCCTCTGGCTGGTTGAGTGGGGGCCTCCTGGGCATGGCACTGACCAGCCGACCCAGTGCTGACTTGGCTCCCGGGCTCATTCAGCCTCGGGGGGCATCTTGCTTTCTCCCTCCCGGGGCACAGTGGTGAGTCAGGGGCGCCCAGCCCTGAGTGTGCGTGGAGCGTCGCTGGCAGCCCCCATCGCCCTCTCTCCCCCAAGCTGGAGGACGGTGAGGCTGTCAGGGGCTACGATGAGATGAGTGGGGGCCGCTTTGACTTTGATGATGGCGGGGCATACTGCGGGGGCTGGGAAGGGGGGAAGGCCCACGGCCATGGGCTGTGCACCGGCCCGAAGGGCCAGGGTGAGTACTCCGGCTCCTGGAACTTTGGCTTCGAAGTGGCGGGCGTCTACACCTGGCCCAGTGGGAACACCTTCGAGGGATACTGGAGCCAGGGCAAACGGCATGGGCTGGGCATAGAGACCAAGGGACGCTGGCTCTACAAGGGCGAGTGGACGCACGGCTTCAAGGGACGCTACGGAACCCGGCAGAGCAGCAGCAGCGGTGCCAAGTATGAGGGCACTTGGAACAATGGCCTGCAGGACGGCTATGGCACGGAGACCTATGCAGATGGAGGTGAGCCCAGCCCGGGGCCCCGCAGAGCTAGTAGGAGCCAGATGAGTGAGGAAGACTGGTGGAGGGTGGGAAGAGGGAGGGGCAATGTGACACAGAATCTGAAGAGCCAGGATGTTCCTTGCTGTGTGGCATTGGGCCTCTCAGCATCTATTTCCTTGTTAGTAAAGGTGGGGCCCATAACAGGGCCATTAAGCAGTGTTTAGGACAAGACCTGCTATATAAATACACATTCAACACACATTCAGTAAAACCTAACTACCACTGTTTGCATGCTAGGATTACAACCAGCCATGGAATATACTCTGGCTTGTGCTCTAGAGGAGCTTGGGTCTAATCTCAACTTGACCATGAAAATTATTTTCAAGCAATAGATCATGAAGTATTCGTTCATTCACCCATCCATCTACCCTCTCATCTACCAATTCACCCATGCACCTACCCATCCATCCACCCACTCATCCATCCACCCACCTATCCATCCATCCATCCATCCATCCATCCCTCCATCCATCCATCCATCTATCCATCATTTTGGATGTACAATCGTTCCGTGGTACCTCCTATTTACCAGGTATTATAAAAGAGTTAGATATAAAGAAGAATAAGATACAGCCCAATGCTTCAAAGATAGGCCTGTAGACAATTATACATGAGTCGGGACAGAGAGCTGTGGCAGAGAAGTTAGATTTGAGGAGGTCAGGGACTGCTTTAGAAGAGGTAACATCTAGCTGGATCTTTTGGGGGAAAATTGCTTTGGAGAGGAATGAGTAAGAAGCTCAAAAGCATGAGTGTGCCTGGTGGGTTAAGGAGATGGAAAGGAATTTTCTGTGGTGAAACAGCCATGGGAAGTGACAGAGAAAATATTGTCACCTCATCCACTGGGCACAACTTTGCACGTATCACTTAGTCAGGCCTCAGTTTCCTCATCCACAGAATGGGTTTTAGAATGTTAGTGCTGTGCAAAATATAGTCACTAGACAGGCAGGATCAACACCACCTGCCCACCAGTTAAAAATGCAAATTCAGGGGCCCCACCTAGACCTGAATCTGAATTAGAATCTCTAAGAGTAGACTTAGGTATTTGTTTTAAACAAGTCCCCCTGGAAATTTTTATATACATAAAGTTTAAGAAGGATTGATTTAAATCAGGTACTTGCAAAGTATTGATAGCCTGCTAAACTGGCCTGCTGCCTATTTTTGTACAGCTTGTGAGCTGAGAGTGGTTTTGCATTTTGAAACATTTGAAAATGACCAAAAGTAGAACTTGACTTTGTGACATGTGGAAATTATATGAAAATCCCCACATAACATCCTTTTGGCCCACAAAGCCTATAATATTTGCTATTCAGCTATTTACAGGAAAGTTGGCTGACTCCTGCGTTAAATGGTCATTCAGTTTCCTTCCAGCTCAGGATAATTCTGTGAAGTCTCCTTAACATGCCCCATTGGGAAGAGAGCTGACACAGATAACTCAAAATGATAGCTACTTTAAAAATATTTTAGCTTCTGTCAGAAGGCATTCATAGTTTATTATTTGTCACTAGTCTCCCCTTTTTCTGACAGAGGGCAGGAAGTGGGCAGTCTGGGAGTGGGTTTGGGATGGAGCAGGAAGGAGCACGAGCCAGCCTAGGGTGGAAAATGTGCTCAAGCTGAGGCCCCTGGGCATATACAGAGGGGCCTCCGATGTAGGACGGGCTCCTGCCTGGGCTGCCTGTTGGTGCGTGTCTGGTGCGGGCCCACCCTCAGATGTGTCTGGATGTTAATGAGGCTGTGTCCCTGGAGTTTCTATGGGTACAGTGGCAGCTACACAGCACTGGCTACAATTGGACAGCGCTGAGGACAAATTCTGGCTGCATGCTTCCTAATTCGGTGTAATTCCATTCACTGGATGTTTATGTTGGACACTGCGCTGATATTGGTGATGAGTAGGGAGCAGGCCCTGGTTTCTCTGGCTATAACATGGAGATGATCCTCGAATGCTTGTTGGATATCAGTTACCTACCTACCTACTGGTACACAGTATGCCAAATGTTCCTTCCTTCCCTCTTTCCTCTCTCCAAATCAAGAGGTGTGTGTTGGGGGCCTGGGTGCGAGTCCTAGAGAAACACATTTCTGGGAAACTATGGACTGATTTCCCACATGTCTTAAAGGGGGAAAACCCTTCAATCACTCATTCACTTGATTCACTCATTCACTTCTCATTCATATTCAATTCAATATGAATGAATTCATATTCATTCACTCATTCATTCATGCAACCAATATTATGGAGTACCAACTATGTGTCAGGTACCATCCTACAGCAAGTTCCAGTAGCCAGGGCCATGAGCAAGAAAAGGTATAAAAAAAATGGAGAAGGAAGAGGTTGGTGTTTTTTTTGTTTCGTTTTTTGTTTTTTTTGTTTTTAATTTTATTTATTTATTCATGAGACACACAGAGAGAGAGAGAGAGAGAGAGAGAGGCACAGACACAAGCAGAGGGAGAAGCAGGCTCCATTCCATGCAGGGAGCCTGACGTGGGACTTGATCCTGGGTCTCCAGGACCACACCCGGGACTGAAGGTGGCACTAAGCCACTGAGCCACCTGGGCTGCCCGAGGTTGATGTTTTGGATAGCATGGTCTACGAAGCAGGATGGGAAGACTCAGGAGGGAGTGATGATTTCCAGGCAGAGGGAATGGCAATCACAAAGGTCCTGAGGCAGAACTGGACATGGCATGTTTGAGGAGCAGCAGGAATGGCAAGGTGGCAGGAATAGAGTGGATGAAGGGAAGAGGAAGGGGCTGACAATGGAGCTGTGGGTGTGAGCCAGATCACGTAGGTTTTGTAGAGCTCTGGGTTTGATTCTGGGTGCATGCAGGAGTTCTTCAGGCCAGGTAACTGAAAGACCTGCTCCTCTGGTTTGTCAGAGGCCCAGACTCTTCTTCCGAATGAGACAGTCCCACATCCAGGGGCCCTGGAAACCTCACAGATCTCTCCCAAGCCACATATGAGATGCAACTCTCCAAAATTAGATGTGGCCACTGCTTCGGAAAATCTCTTTAATCAACCTGTCATCAGTTCCCTGAGGGTTTGTTAAGGACCTGCCCTTTGCCCCATCCTGAGTAGTGCTGAAGAGAATGTAGACAAATAAGATCCTGTGATTAGAGACGGCTGGGAGTCGGGTAGCCCTGGGTTATTACCTTGGCCTATCCTATTATTTAATATCACGGAGCCTTAGTTTCCTCACCAATAAAATGGACTTCTGCTAATCTCTCCTAAGATTTCTCATGGGAAAAACGGGTACTCAGTAAGTGGTAGTGGCGATCATTACTATTAACTTTCATTAATTTGCTCAATAAATATGTACTAAGTGATTATTATGAAGCCAGTAGTATAGCACTGGGCGGGAAGAGCATAGAAATGAACAGAATGGAAAAGATCCCTACCTTCCATAGACTCTAACAAGAAATCATACTCTAGAGTGTTGGGTGCTAGGCAGGAAAGTCCTGGGGACTGAGGAAGGAAGAGGCAGGCAACTAACCAGACTTGGGCATTCAGGGAGGCTTCATGGAGAAAGTGGCAAGCCCAGCTCTGAAGTATGGAGCGAGCCAGGTGACAAGGGTAGAGGATGCGTCCTCCAGGTTGAGAGAATGGAGTGCACAAAAGCTAGGAGGTCTTGAACTTGCTGCCAGCCAAGAGATAAAGCTGAAACTTGCATCTTAGCCCCAGTTTAAGGAAGTACTGACCAAAGGGACAATATGTCCCATTTCCTCCACGCCCCACCTCACCTTGCAGCCAAATGTCCCAGGTGATGGCCTCCTCTAAACCAAAGGAAACAGCAGTTTTCTAAACTGGAGGACTTGTCCCATTAATAGGTGGTAAAATCAGTTCAGTGGGTCGTGACCTGCATTTTTAAAAATGAAAGAACAGAATAGGAAAATCAGAGTGTTTCACAGAGCATAAGAAAATATTGCTTCCTGAAACTTTCATTCAGCTGAAGATGTAGGTACATGTGAAATGTGTGTGCATATCAAAACTCCTGTGTTTACATACACCGTGTATTTCTTACACAATGTGTGCATAAATGTATTTCTTACTGCAGGTCGTGGTCAAAAAAGTTTGAAAATCACTGTTCTAAAGTGACTTGACGTGGCATCTTCATCAAAGCCGTGGCCACCCCCACCTCCACAAACTCTCCCTCTCCTCCACGCCTGTCACTTCGCCTGTCACTTCGGTGGGAGGTTCATTAAACTCTCCAGCTCTCTCCTAGGGCCTGGGGAGGAGAGGAAGGTATTGAGACAAGGAGCTCTGGCTCCCAACCCCTGCTATAAGTCTCCTACCCATTCCCCCTCCCCCCCTGTAGCCCTCTTCCTCCCTGGCCATATATAGCAAACCTAAAAATAGCTGCTGGCTTAAAGCGCCAAAGCAAGCATATACCCCAGCCTTAAGCAGTAATGCTCCTTTGGTTGCCTAGCTGCTATTCCCACCCCAGAGACCCACAGACTCCAGGAAGGGCCACCAGCAATCTTTGCTTTCCGAGGTCCTTGACCTGCACCACCACCCCCTTGGCCTCAGAGGCCCATCAGCACGCAGGCAATATGTGTGCATATGTACGTGGACTGTCTGTGTTTTTCCTCAGATAACCATCAGATTCTCAAAGTAATCTGGTGCTAGGTTCCAGAAGCACTCTTCTAGTCAGTAATTCCTTCCCTCAAATCTGCAATGGAAAAACCAGGCCCAGGGGGTGCTTGGGTGGCTCAGTCGTTTAAGCATCCAACTCTTGATTTCAGCTCAGGTCATGATCCTGGGATGGTGAGACCAAGACACGAGTCAGGTTCCGTGCTGGGCATTAGCCTGCCTAAGATTCTCTCTCTCTCCCTCTGCCCACCCCCTGCTCTCTTATTCTCTCTCAAAACAAAAACAAAAACAAAAACAAAACAACCCCCCCTCCGCAAAAAAAACCACAACCCAAAAACCAGGCCCAAAGTTAACTTTGTTCATAAAGTTGATAATAATAATAATAGTTAATTTTTCATGTACATACTATGTGCCAGGTGCTGCTCTTGACATGGAACATGTTGTATTATTTAAACCTTCACAATAAGCTTATGAGGAAATACTGTTATTACTCCTATTTTTACAGACAAGGCAAAGGAGTCAGATGATTTATATGCTGTATTCTTTCTCACAGTCCTCTGACTAGTAAGAGGCAGAGACAGAATTTGATGGTAATAAATGATAATTAAATAGTTCATAGTATATAGGATGCCTGGGTGGCTCAGTTGGTTAAACATCTGACTCTTGGTTTCAGCTCAGGTCATGATCTCACAATTGTGGGATCAAGTTTTGCATTGGGCTCTGTGCTCAGTGTGGAGTTGGCTTTAGATTCTCTCTCCCTCTCCCTCTCATCCTCTCTGTCCCTCTCTCTCAAATAAATAAATAAAAATCTTTAAAAAATAGTTCATAGTGTAATATTTTAATAAGTAATAAACATCTATACAAAATACGACTGGCTACATAATTTGTGAAACTCAGTACAAAATGAAGATGTAGGACCCCCTCTTCCAAATCATTAAGAATTTCAAGTTAATGACAGCAGAGCATTAAACCAAGTGCAGAGCCCTGAGCAATGACACAGGTTGATGCTCATGAGGCAGACCTTGACAATGGTCACAACTGCCTCTACCACTTATCATGTCTTTACACCAGGCTTTGTGCTAAGAATCTTACATGCATTACATTATTCAGGCTTCTTAATAATCCTTGTTGACTACACTCAAGGGGTTCAAATCTTTTTGGTTGCAACCTGCCTTAAATTAGATATTTCACATTGTAATTCTGTACATACACACAGAAATGTAAAACTGAAATAAATTATCACAAAATAATATTTTCTTTCTAAATGTGTGGTACTTACTATTTTTCTTTTATTCTATATTGTTGAGAGAATTAAATGATGCCCTGATAGAGTAAAGCACGTAGAACAGAATTTAACATGTGGTTAGTGCTATTATTATTATTATTATTATTATTACATGCTGAAAAGATGGCATTTTTATGTTTATGACAATTGAGTCAAAAACCCAAGCTTCTCCTCTTTGGATCCAATTTTCTCTTACCCAAAGTTGATAACTTAAGCTCATTTTAGCCCAACAGATCTGAACATGGGAGCAAAATGAATTTGCCACCCAGGGGCCTGAGTAATACCTAGTGTCACATTATTTGACCCTGGGACATGTATTCCTTGAAGCAACTTTATTCATTCTTGCATTCATTCATTTGTTCACTCATTCATTCGTTCTCCAAAGGAATATCTTTTCTATTGATCTGTTTGCCCACCTTTATGCTAATATCACACTGCATTTGTCATTAGAGCTTTATAGTAAATTTTTAAATCAGAGAAAATCCTCCAACTTTGCTCTTCTTGTTTACGACTGGGTTCTTTTGGTCATTTCCATTTCCATATACATTATAAAATCAGCTTATTGATTTCTACTAAAAAGCCTGATGGGAATTTGATTAATAATGTATTAGACCCATTTATCAATTTTCAGAGAATGAACAACTTAATGACAATGAACCTTCCAGTCCATGGACATGGTATGTGTATATATATATATATATCCCTATTTTAGGTTCTTTAATTTCACTTAGCAATGCTTTGGAGTTTTCAGTATTTTGCACATTTTTTGTTGAATAAAATACACAAGTTTTTAAAATGATACTGTAAATGGAATTTTAAATTTCATTTTTCCAATTGTTCATTGCTAGGTTATAGAAATGCAATTATTTTGTACATTGATTTTGGATCTTTTTACACTGCTAAGTTAATTTCTTAGTTCTAGTGGGATTTTTCTGGTTCTCTTTTGGATTTAAAAGGAACATCTTTTAATTTAAAATTTCTTAATTGCTATTAAAAATCAAGTGTGGAAATCCTAAAAGAGTCTCACAGTATGAAAAGAGGCACGTGGTACTTAGCACTTACGGCTTACAGCAGCCAGATCTGGGTTCAAATTCCAGCTGTGCCACTTCTTAATTCTATGAATGTGTGTACACATGTAACCCCTCTGAGCTCCTGTTTCCTTTTTTCCATTAGAGATGTCAAAATCTCCTTCAAAATATGGTTGATGCAATGAGATGAGATAATACATAAAAAGCACTCAGCATAATGCCTGGCACATAGAAAGTGCTGAAGCTGTTCTCCTTTCTGCATTTCCTTCACAGTCAGAGGGTGAACTAATTCAGGATGGCCTGAAACAAAGCTGTTTTGGGGAGACCATTTCAGCACAGAAACTACCTTTTGACTTTGGAGCAGTTAATAAGCTAAGACTTTGATTTGATTAGTTCTGCCTTGAGTCCTGCCAGTGTAGATGGAACTCACGCCAGGCACGATTCCCTTTCGAATGTAGAATCAGCATAATTTAACCTCATCTTGAAAATCTCATGTCCTAGTTCACAGCCAGGGGGCCAGCATGACAGCCAGCTGAGTTGCTGTCATGGCAGCTTCCTGACTTTATCTGGGACCCCAGGGGAGCAGAGCAGAACCTCAGCAAGACAGGGAAGTGGACACAGTCTTCCTTCTCTGCAGCCTTGCTTTTTGTGATACATGTGTCCAGTTGGCCAAATCTCTGCACACATGCTCCTGTCCAAGGCCAGGCACTTGGGATTCATCAAGCTTGCTTATTTCCAGAGACTGCTAATTCTGTGTCCCCAGCAGCTGTTCCCTGGATCAGCCCTTGCTGCCACACCCTTGTGAGGAATGTTGAGCCTCATTTTCTGAGGGCTCTGGTTGAAGCTGGGGTGCAGGCTGAGCAGGACGATGTTGCTTCTTGTCATAGACCAGAGGGCTGTCTTTGTTCTCACCTATCTCTTCCGAAGCCAGAGCCACAGAGTAGGTAGACAGTAAGGTCTGGTCACAAGTGAAGCATCCAGGACCCGTACTCATTCCTCTATAACTGAGAGTTGACAGGCCCAGACCCACCT
Source organism: Vulpes lagopus (assembly GCF_018345385.1). Classification (NCBI taxonomy): domain Eukaryota; kingdom Metazoa; phylum Chordata; class Mammalia; order Carnivora; family Canidae; genus Vulpes; species Vulpes lagopus. Next base: position 16,079,961 of record NC_054841.1, read on the forward strand.
GGCAAAATTCACAGAATGATCCAGGGGCTGTGGGAACTCCAGAACCCCCTTCCCTCTAGGCAAGTACAGAGCACCTTGTGTGTGGAAGCATTCAAGCACATGCTGCCAACTGTCATATGGACAGTGTAAAGTGGGAGCCATACCAAGGCTTATGGGCTGCATACAGCCTGCAGGAAATGCTCTGTTTGGCATGCACAAAGTTTTTATTACTTTTATTTTTTAAAAGATTTATCTATTTATTTTAGAGAGAGAAAGTAAGCAAGCAGGAGCAGGGGGAGGGGCAGAGGGAGAGGAAGAACCCTCATGCAGACTCCCTGCTGAGCGCAGAGCCTGACATGGGGCTCAGTCCCAGGACCCCAAGATCATGACCTGAGCCAAAGTCAAGAGTCAGATGCTCAACTGACTGAGCAACTAGGTGCTCCTCTGACTTTTATTTTATTATTGTATTTTTTTAAAAAATATTTATTTATTTTTTTATTTGAGAGAGAGGCAGGAGGGGCAGAAGGGAAGGGAGAGAGTCCCAAGCAGATCCACGCTGAGCACCATAGCCTGATGCAGGGCTAGACCTCACAACCCTGAGATCATGACCTGAGCTGAAACCAAGAGTCGGATTCTCAACCAACTGAGCTACCTAAATGTCCCTATGATTTCTTTTTAATTTAAATTTGAATCCTTTATGGCTACCATCTTAACAAAGTGATCAAATTTCATATTGTTGATGACAGGACAACCTTACAATACAGGCGCTTGATGGAGACATGCAGAGAAGGGCACAATATCACCTATACTCTGTTCCTACCAGGAAGGTGTGGAGAGCAGGCAGTTGATGCAGGTCCTTGTATATCATTGTAAGACTCTGGCTTTTATTCTGAAAAGAGTAAGGCCTATCAGAGTGACGTGATAGGACCTTGATAAAAGGGATTCCTTTTGCAACTGTGTTGAGAGACTGTTTGGGAGAGAAGAGGTGGTACAGAAAGAGTAGAAGCAGGGAAATAAATTAATGAGTTTATTGCAATGTTATGGGTGAGAATATAGGCTTGGGCCACCATCTTGTAGCAGATGGTGGAGAGAAGTAATTAAATCCTGGATCTATTTTGAAGGGTAGAGTCATTAGATTTTGCTGACAGATTGGATAGGGAGAGAGAAAGAAAGAGGAATCAAGGTTTTGGCCTAAGCCACAGAAGGATGGTATTGTCCTGAGATGGGCCAAGCATTCAAAGAGGGAAAGTCAGAAGCTTGGTGTTGGACATTGTGGGTGAGAGATGCCTGTTGCACATGTCACGTGGGCATGAGGGTTGTGGGGAGGCCTGAGCATAGAAAGGGGGCCCGGATGACCAGTGTGGGGCCTCCTTTGAACCCAGACTCTCCCCTTGATTTCTTTTGCCTTCTCTACACCCAATTATTTCTGGTTTCCGGGGCCCTCAGGGTTACTGAGCTGACTCAGAGCCTGGCAAAGGGATTTTCACCCAGGCCACAGGTCCCCAGGGCTGGCAGCAACCAGGGTGATGTTGCTTGGCTAATCCTCTGCTTCTTGTGTGAGCTATGGGGTGTCATTTGGGGTAGCAGCCTCTGAATGTGGGGAAGGTGGAGCCCTGCAGGCTTTGGGGACTTGTCATACACCTGCTGTAACCCGACCCTGCTCCTAGGAGCTGGTCATAAACATGCTGCTAGCTCCTCTGCTTTGGGTTGCCTCTCAGCGATCCTGGGAAACCAGGGGCAGTGGAGTTTTGGTAGGTGGTAGCATTCGGGAGCTCTGGGAAGGGACTTTGGTGCTATCCTGCAGGCAAGCCAGAGAGCAAGTCTTTAGGATTCAGCATCATGATTGATTGGCAATGTCTGTTGTGGACACAGGGTGGGTAAGAGAGGTCCCATATGACAGATTACTTGTTGCTTTGAACTAAATGGTCTTGGAGGGCCATTCCACCTGTGGCCTCCTTGGGATTGAGATAGTCTCACTTACCCTCACCCAAGTTGAGGTTGTCTAGGAACGTGTTACACGTTTGCAGATATCCAGAGTGAATACGACAGTCTGTATTACATGTGGGGTGCTGGCACCAGCTGCTACCATCTCATGAGAGCCCATCGCTAAATTTTCAGGAATTTTTTAAGCTGGCTATTTGACTGTGGCCTTTCTAACCATTGTGGGTATATTTATATGATGAAAATTGTCTAGCACTACCAATTAGGGTTGTTTGTTTATTTTTCCAAAGAACTATTCTACCAATATACCACTGAACACTGTGCTAATACGAAATGTTCATTTTTCTTTCTCGTCCAGATTGAGGGTAACCACCATCCTGTTTTGCCTGGGGAACTGTCCTGGTTTTAGTAGTGAAAGTCCTATGTCTTGGGAAGCCCCTCAGTCTGAGGCAAACTGGGATGACTGGTCATCTGGCAATCTTTCCCCATGAAGTGAAGGGAGCCAACATTTACTGAGAGTCTGAGATCTCTGCTAGAGAATCCACGTAAACCCTCCAGGCACTCTGCAAAGTAAACTTGCTATGCTTACTTTATTGACCAGAGATAGACTCAAAGGGAACTTGCCCAGGGCCATGAACTTGTTCACTCATCTGACATACCTGATGAAAGCCTTCTATGTGGCCGTCATTGCCTTGAGTGCTGGAGATGCTGTGGTGATTAAAGCAGCCTTGATCCCTGCCCTCAGGAGTTTGTGTTCTAACAGCAGAGACCAGCATTGGACAGCTAGTTAATTACAAGTGGGATAAGCAATTTGAAGGGAAAGTAGAAGAGTATATGGGGTAATGGGAACCTGACCTGGTCTGGTAATCATGGAAGTGGTGTCTAGGCTAAGATCTGAAGGATGAACAAGGGTTAGCTGGGTAACAGGAGCCACGCTGTGCCAGGGAAAAGGAACGAGTGCAAAGGCTTGGAGGTGGACACAAGAAAAGCCTGTTGTGTTCAAGAAAAGGCAGGAGTACAGAGATTGAGAAAGAGTGGAGTTGTGAGGCTGGAGGGTTGGCATGGGCCCAGATCATGAGGGCTTTGTGGGTCGCAGTGCAGAGTTTGACTTCATCCTTATGGATGCTGCCAGACACCCTCAGATACTGCTCGGGAGCAGGGTTTCTCCACCCCCTGCCTACCGCTGCCAGGGGCTCCAGTTGCTGATGGCTTGTCAAAAGGAGTTGCCTGACTCTGTGGGGTAGCTAATGACTGTTTGATACAGGAGTTCAAAGACCCAGCCTCCTTGGACAACTCTGAAGGGCTGTACCAGCTCCAGAGACCCCCATAGGATCAGTGGAAGCCTCTGGTTACAACAGTTGAACAATTTCTACTGTTGAATCCTACTTCCTTCCTTAGAGATGTTCATCCCAAGAGCATCCCTCCCCCCCCCAGTCTCTCACATACAATGTTGGCTTCCTAGGGACCCAAGACAATCTGCAAGGTACTTGGAAGCCACTGCAAGGTTTTAGGTGGGGTCACCTGGTCAGATCTACCTCTAATTAAGGAGATGACTCTGGCAGCAGTGAAAGGTAGACTGAAGTACCAGGGGAGGTGAGAGACCAGGGAAGATGCTGTTGTAGTAAACTAGAGAGAACTGGTACACACTAGACCAGATGGATGGGGTGGGGATCTGAGAAGTGGGGAAAATTGTAGCAATATTCAGAGTCAGGTCTGTTTCCAAAGCCCAAACAATTTCCATTACTCTGCTGTCCCCAAAGATGTGTCAGGTTTGACTCGCTTTCTCAGGGACACTGGGTCCATGCTCTTTATCAAGGTGGGTTAGAGCCAAGGTGGGATACATCCCCTATACTCAGGAGCATCTATACAGTTATCTGTGGCGTATGGCCATTCACCACGTGCGTTGGTTTATCTGTTCCAGTTCTGATGTGCCTGGACAAGAGCCCCTGACCTGGACTCTCTGTGCTCAGTCCCCTACCTGCCATTCTCCATCTTAAACCCTGTGTGAAATCTGCTGATGACACTTCCCTGGTCCCGTCCAAAGATCTTGTGCTAACATCTAATGCTACATGACAGGACTTAGAGAAGGACTGGGGATGCCTCTTAGCCCAAATAGAAGAGATAGAGACAAGATAGCTGTCATAGGAGGTAAGAAGTGACAAACCTCTCAAGCAATGAGAGTATGGAGGAAGGAAGATAGCCTGGGAAGTTTTCCTGTAGGAGGTGGCTTTGAAGCTGGGCTTTGGGTGGACTTGGAAAGACAAAACCAGGAGGGTAGATTGGGACCAGGTCATGAAAACATTGACTGTCAGGTCAGGATTTCCATAGGCAGCAGGGATCCTGGAAAGGAGATAGCCATGATTCTTTCCTCTCCATCTCTCTTCGGTCCTCCAGGGACACCGATGTTCAGATCTCAAGAGAGTCTCCTAGAAATAGGCAGGTGTCATCGGCCAGAGGGGGTGGTGTTCTCGATGTCCCTTCTGTATTTGGAGGCAGAATTTCTGCCTGTATTTGGAGGCAGAATTTCTGCCAGAATTTCATGTTCTGGCCCACATGTCTCTTCTCTGTTTCAAAAGGGACTCTGGATCTCCTAGACTTCCTGTGGGTTTCTGATATGGTGGGCATCCTTCAAAGCTGAGGTTTGGGTAAGGGCTTTCAAAGGGATGTGCTTGTAAGGAATGTGCTCAGATTTCTAGGGGTGCCAAGGAGAAAGCACTGGTCAGGACACTTGGTTGTGACCACCGACAGCTACTATACTTGCGTGATCTTGAGCAAGTCATTTAAATTCTTAGTTTCAATTGTTCCAACTATGAAATCAGAATGATGATACCTATACTTTTTAGGATATATTTTTTTATCTGCAGGTAATAGAAAACCCTACCTCCAAGTGAATTAAACGAGCACTTTCTATATAAATATAATGTGGGCTACATATACAATCTAAAATTTGCTAGTAGCCACATTTAAACAGGTGAAATTAATTTTAATACTATATTTTATTATTCAAAATATGATCTCTCCAGTTAATCCCCTCTGGGCCACCTTTTCTTTTTTTTTTTTTTTTTTTTATTTTATTTTATTTTTTTTTATTTTTTTATTTTTTTATTTTTTTATTTTTTTTATTTTTTTTTTTTGGGCCACCTTTTCTGAGCAAAGATTCTGGCCTGGCAAAAAGCTAGTTTTTATTGAGCGCTTACTGTGTGCTAGTGTCCTCACATATGATTCACTTAGTTTTTGATCAACCAATTCTCTCCCACCACCCAAGGCACTCTGCACCACTTGCTGTGGCTGCCTCACATTTATTTCCGGTGGTTGATTAAATCTGGTCTATTTGGCACTCGATTCCAAGCCCCTTGAGGGCAAAGATCATGCCTGTTTATTTAGCAATGTGTTCCCAGCATCTAACACCAAGCATGCAGGATCTACAGCAAATGCTTATTGAATTTGAGTAAATGAATGAACAATAATCTGAAGTAGGTATTACTACCTCCATTATAAGAAGAACAAACGGAAGCTTAGCAAGCTTAAATAGTTCATGCGTATTCTAGAACTATTTGGTGTCAGAGTGAAGGTTAAAACCCAGGTTATTCTATACTAAACCACAAGGGCAACTGCAGGGAGAAGGTGATATTCAGGTTTCATAAAATTTAGGAGCCTGGTCTGAGGGGCAGAACGTATTTACCATGGTTATGGCTTTCACTAGCCTTTTACACGTACCCTGATAATCTCCAGGGTTTGGGCTGCTAAATCTAGACACGAACACGTTGACAGCCATTGCCAGTCACTACTGAGCACTTACCACGTGCTGAATCATGAGGGATGAAAGAGAATGTGGTTCCTGCTCCTGGAAGAACAGAAGGGTATCACTGAGAAGATATAGATTCATCAGACGTATACCGTGGGCTTCCTTGGGCCTGGGAACTGTGCTAGATGCTGGGATCACAGCAGGAATAAGCTGGACATGGCTCTCTCCCTCTTGGAAGCCAAAGTCCAGTGGGAAAGGCTTATGGTGAACAAATGATCTTAGTAATTATTTAACTACAACTGGGAGAAGTGCCAAGAAGAAATTCGGGGCAACATGACATCATGTAGCAGTACTCAGGGAGTAGCACTCAAGGAATCCTCCCGGATGAAGTCACATTTAAGCTGAAGATTGGAATACCAATAGAAATTTGCTAGGGGAAAAGAGGAGAAGATGCTGAGGAGTGGGCGTGGGGGAGCATGTGCAAAGGTCCTGAGGTAGAAAGGCAAGTATGCCTGGAGAGTTGTTCAAAATAAATCAGGAGAGGTGGTCAGGGGCAGCCACCCTAGGCCTTGTATTCTGTGGAGAGTCTTGCCCCTTATCCCAAGGGCAGCGGGAAGTCCTGCAGAGTCTATTGGGCCAAGTGAGGGGGCCAGCCCGAAGGTTATCAGGAGGCACTTCCTTCCACAGAAAGCTCCTCTCAGCCAGATGGCTGTGGGTGGGGTCCTCCTCCCCCCTCTCTTCCGATGCAGATGCATTCTTCCAGTCCCCAGGGAGAGCTGCCCTGTCTTAGAGAGAGTCAGGCTGGGGATGGCCCCAGCACTTGGCTTTTCCCCCTTCCCAGGGCCCCATCACTCCCAACCTCCCTTGGGTGTCTGTGCCTCTTGCCACTTGCTTGTAAGTTTCCTAATATAGCCTGGCCGTTTCCTCCCCAACTGGTGGCCAAGAGCTGCTCTCCTGTTGCAATCTCAGTTTTTCTTGGGCTTAAAGGGACCATGTCAGCCCATCTCATGCCAACTTTAAGCTAAAGGTAGATTGGCTGATTTAATTTCACAAACTCATCCAACCCAGAGATTAGATGTCATCTGTCTTTCTCCCAGTTTTCCATCTTCTCTGCTCTATTCTTGTTCACTTTCCACTTTCATATACATATTTTTTTTCTTCTTTCTTCTGAGTACAGTGGAGGGAGCACAGCTAAACATGGATGTGAGTCTTGGTATAGTTATTAGCTCTCTCGCCTTGAGTGAGTCTTATAGGAACCATTAAATACCTCTCTGGGAGTGAGCTATGCAGATTTCTGGGGGAAGAACATTCCAGGTAGAGGGAGCCCCAAACAGAAGGGCCCCGAGCAGGACCATGGCTAATGTGTGGGAGGAACAGCAAGAGGCCTTTTTGGCTAAAGTGGGGTGAAGGAAAGGGGAGAACCGAGGGAGGTGAGGACAGAGGAGTGACAGGGATGAGATCAGGGAGGGTCCCTGGATCACTAAGGACTTCAGCTTTTCCTCTGAATGAGAAGAGGCAGAGCAGTGTTGCGATTCTGACTTTATTACATTTGAACAGAATCCCTGGGATGGGTGCGTTAGGAACGGAGAGAGGAGCACAGGGCCGAAACAGACCAGCGTGGCAGCCGTTATGAAAATCCCGGCAAGACAAGGATGGTTCGGGCTACCATGTAGTAGCAGCAGGGGTGGTGGGAAGTAGCCGGATCTCAGACTCACTTGGAAAAGACAGTTGACAGAATTTTCTGATGGGTATTTGCAGAATGCTGTGCTGCAGTGTGTTTTTTTTTTTCCTTCTTAAAAGTTAATTAATTTATTCATTAATTAAATCAAGGTATAGTTTCTATGCAATAAAATACATTTCAGGTGTACAGTCTTGACAAATGTATGCACCAGCACCATCACGGCATAGAAGGTTTCTATAAATTGAGAAAGCTCAAGGGGATCCCTCCTACCCACAGCCCTGGTAACCACAGATCTGCTCTCTGTCATTCTATGTCAGTTTTTTCCAGGCTTTGATGTAACTGGAATCACACGGTTTGTATTCTTTCATCTTTGGCTTTATTCACTCAACATGCATTTGAGATCCATGCTGCATAATCAGTAGCCTATTCCTTTTTAATGCTGACCAGTAATTCCACCATGTGGTTGATTACCTCTCCATCCATTTACCAGCTGATGGACATTTGGGTTGTTTTCATTTTTTTGTTGTCTCCTTTTTAATCTTCCCCCAAACCCTAGAAAGTGGGTAGTATGTATCCATTTTCCAGATAAGCACATTGAGAATCAGAAGTAGGGGATCCCTGGGTGGCGCAGCGGTTTGGTGCCTGCCTTTGGCCTAGGGCGCGATCCTGGAGACCCGGGATCGAATCCCACGTCGGGCTCCCGGTGCATGGAGCCTGCTTCTCCCTCTGCCTGTGTCTCTGCCTCTCTCTCTCTCTCTCTCTCTGTGACTATAATAAATAAAATAAAAATTAAATAAAAAAAAAAAGAGAATCAGAAGTAACTTGTTCAAGGCTCTCCAGGTTAGATGATATCTGAGCTCAGTTTGTCTCCAACATCACATCTATTTGTCCCCCTGTCTCCCATACAATGTGACCATATGTGAATGAGCTTAGAAATGGGAACACATTAGTTTCCCATCTATCCACCTCCCCATTTTATCATTCTCTGTACCATGCTCTCATTTCTCTGTTCTCTGCACCTGTCACGCCCATTTGAACTGGGTTCAAATCCAGAGCTGCCTCTTCCTTACTGGGTGACTTTGGGCAAGTCATATAACCTCTCTGAACCATTCCACCTGTGAAATGGAGATCATGTTTGTATATTCCTCTACAAGATCATGCCCACTGATATTTCCTTTTTTTGTCTCTTTCCAAATAAAGAGGCCCTTTTACAGTTCATGTACTGTGGTCATTGGTTTTTTATGGCTGCTCACTGAACGGAGGAGAACTCTGATGTCCCTCTCACTGCTGGCTGCACCTGCCTCCTGTATGTAGAGAGAGGCTGCACAAACTGGGGACCCTCTCCAACAAATTACACAAGATTTTCTAGTGGTGAAGCCTGGAAATTGGTATTTTTTAGAGCTTCTGAAGGGCAGCCAGGATAAACTCTGGGCTCAGAGCATGAACTTTGGGCATTAGCTAGACTTGGGTTTAGATTCTGCTTCCTTGGTCTAGTCACTTAACCTCTCAGACCACCCACTTCCTCTCCTGTAAATGAGCATCATCATGGGACCCACCTGATAGGACCTTTGAGAGGTTTAAATGAGCCCTGGGCACTGTATTTGACTCTTAATGGGGTCTCTTCATGTAGAAAGGGCTGAGGGCGGGGCAGGGACTGGGGGTTTGAGCAGGAGCAGCCTGTGCTGGGAGGGACCGGGCAGTGTGGAGTCAGGTGGACACGCTGTCCTTCCCCTGCAGAGTCACAGTGCCCAATTCCCAGAAGGCCAGCAACTCAAAGGTAGGCCAAACTTTAGAGAGCTTCATATCTAAAACGTCATTGACAAGTAGGGTCACTAAGGTCTTAAGAAGGGAAGAGAGTTGCCCAAGGTCACACAAGGAGATGGAGTTTCTGGACAGGTCCGGCTAATCAATCAACAAATATTTATGGAGCACCCCTATTTATGGAGCTACCCCTATTCCAAGTGTTGGGGCTACCGTGGAGACCAAAACAGGAAAGATGCCTGCCATCATGGAGCTTCCATTCTAGTGGGAAAAGAAAAGCAATACATATAATTGTTAAGTCATACAATACGTTAGAAAAGGAAACATACTATAGAAAACAGAAGTAGATCAAGGATGCCCAGGTGCTTGTGGGGGTGCAGGGAGATCTGGAGGAAGAGAGTTCCAAGCAGAGGGAACCAGCCAGCACAGAGGCCCAAAAGGGAGCATCCCTGTTGTGAGGAGCTTAAGAATCCCTTACCTAGTTGGTTGTTTCAGTTCCCAACTCATCCTGGGCATTTGCTGGGAAGAAGGCCATTTGGGATTTTTGTTTGTTTTGTTTGTTTGTTTTTTGTTTTGTTTTTGGTTAACCAGGGTAAAGTAGGAGCCTGTGTTTAAAGCAAAGGCTCTGAATTTCCCACCCTCGACTTAGTGGAGATTATGGCAGGGGCTAGTCTACAGACCGAAGGCATGAAGATGAAGGCAGGGAACTGACTTTCAGTGGACGCACTTACATGGGCTCTTGTTCCCAGGAGCTCACGTGCCCACACTGATGGACACACGAGGCCTCCACTGTGGCCAACGCCTTGTACATACTGCTGTCCTGCACACGCACGGTTTTACACCGTCTCAGTTTCCCTAAGGCCCACAACCTCATACACTCAGACTCAAGTGCTTATTACTCTGTGCTTTAACATTCAGACAGCCTTGTACACCCAGAACCTCTCACACACCCATAACGTCACCTCCAGGAACTTGGGTACTTACCCCACAGCGTACACACTGCATTGCACACTCATGATCTCATATAGTCAAAAGACACTGCCATGTGTGTTCATAAAAGTCTTCTATACACCTGGCCTTACACAGATACACGCACTCCCATGCTTTCCAACAGAACTGCACGCTCTCCAGCATTCATACTACTCTGCGAACTCACTGTCTTATCCATTCATGAGCTTGAACACACACATCACCTTGCAAAATAGGATGACTAGGCACATGCATTTAACTTCACATACCAACAGATGTGCCTGCTCACACAACTCTGCACTCTTTGAACCTCTAATGGTTTTGCACCCTCACTCAACTTTGCCTTTCCTTACATACTCAAGACCTCAAATACTCTCATGACCTTACGTTATATCCTGTTAAGTCACACTCATGTGATCTCAGGGCACACACTGCCTCGTACACTCCCAGAAACACAAATATTCATGTTACCATACAAACTCGCTGTCTTGCCCACTCACAGTCTTGCATGGTCAGTCTCTCTTGGGTGTTTCAAAATCTGTGCACTCATTCAAATTCACACTCACCAGACCTCATCTGCTTGGACAACTTCACACTTTAAAACTGACTTGCCCTATTCTGCACACTTGTGACCCTGCTGTGTTCCTATCAATAGAAAGATTCACACCATCGTGCAAACAACTCCTGGCCATCCATGAGCGTCCTCGAATACTCGTTTAACCACACACACTCCCGGGGCCTCCCTGGCTCACACAGCTCCACGCACTGATGCTCTGACTCAGGCGACCTCACTGTCTTGCCCAGTGTGACCTTGTCGTGTGGCCGCCACTGGAAATATTCACACCATCATGCAAACTCCTGGCCATCCATGAGCGTCCTCGAATACTCGTTTAACCCCACACACTCCCGGGGCCTCCCTGGCTCACACGGCTCCACACACTGATGCTCTGACTCACGCGACCTCATTGTCTCGCCCAGCGTGACCTCGTCGTGGGGCTGCCACTGGAAATATTCACACCATCATGAAACTCCTGGCCGTCCACTTGTGAACTCAAACACTGGTCTAACTGCACACACTCCGGGTCCCTACCTGCTCATATAGCTTCACACACTGACACTGACTCGCACAACCTCACTCTGCCTCACCCACTGTGACCCTGCGTGTGAAGATTCACACCACTGAGTGAACGCCTCCCGGCTTGCCCACGCATGTCCTGGCACGCTCACGGATGCCCCCACCCCGCCACCCCACCCCCATCTCCCCTCCACCCTCTCACCCTCTCCTCCATCCCCACGACCCACCTCCACCCCTCCACCCGCACCCCCACCGCCTCCCCTACCTCCACCCCACCCCTCCACCCGCACCCTCCACCCCCTCCCCTACCTCCACCCCACCCCTCCACCAGTCTCCCCTCCCACCCTCTTCCCCTACCTCCACCCCACCCCTCCACCAGCACCTCGCCCACCCCCTTCCCCTACCTCCACCCCCACCCCTCCACCTGCACCCCCACCCCACCCCTCACCAGCACCCCCCACCCCTCCCTACCTCCACCCCACACCCTCCACCAGCACCCCCCCACCCCTCTCCCTACCGCCCAACCCCACCCCTCCACCAGCACCCCCCCCCACCCCCCTCCCTAGATGTCTTCGCACCCCCACCCCTCCACCCCCTCCCTACCTCCATCCCATCCCCCATCCCTCCCCCTACCTCCACCCCCACCCCTCCACCAGCACCCCCCACCCTCTCCCCTACCTCCACCCCACCCCTCCACCAGCACCCCCCACCCCCTCCCTACCTCCACCCCCACCCCTCCACCCCCTCCCTACCTCCACCCCCACCCCTCCATCCCCATCCCCCACCCCCTCCCCTACCTCCACCCCCACCCCTCCACCCGCACCCCCCACCCCCTCCCTTACCTCCACCCCCACCCCTCCATCCCCATCCCCCACCCCCTCCCCTACCTCCACCCCCACCCCTCCATCCCCATCCCCCACCCCCCTCCCCTACCTCCATCCACCCTCTCTCCATCAGCACCCCCGTACCCCCCATCCGGCCGCCCACTGACGCCCCTCTCCTCGCCCGCAGGGACCTACCAGGGCCAGTTCACCAACGGCATGCGCCACGGCTACGGCGTGCGCCAGAGCGTGCCCTACGGGATGGCCGTGGTGGTGCGCTCGCCGCTGCGCACGTCGCTCTCGTCCCTGCGCAGCGAGCACAGCAACGGCGCGGCGGCCCCGGACTCGCCCGGCTCCCCGGCCCCCGACGGCCCCACGCCGCCCGCGGCCGCCATCCCGCGCGGCGGCTTCGCGCTCAGCCTGCTGGCCAACGCCGAGGCGGCGCGGGCGCCCAAGGGCGGCGGCCTCTTCCCGCGCGGCGCGCTGCTGGGCCGCCTGCGGCGCGCCGAGTCCCGCACGTCCCTGGGCAGCCAGCGCAGCCGCGTCAGCTTCCTCAAGAGCGAGCTCAGCTCGGGCGCCAGCGACGCCGCGTCCACCGCCAGCCTGGGCGAGGGCGCCGAGGGCGCCGAGGGCGCGGAGGGCGCCGACGAGGCCGCGCCCTTCGAGGCCGACATCGACGCCACCACCACCGAGACCTACATGGGCGAGTGGAAGAGCGACAAGCGCTCGGGCTTCGGCGTGAGCGAGCGCTCCAGCGGCCTCCGCTACGAGGGCGAGTGGCTGGACAACCTGCGCCACGGCTACGGCTGCACCACGCTGCCCGACGGCCGCCGCGAGGAGGGCAAGTACCGCCACAACGTGCTGGTCAAGGGCGCCAAGCGCCGCGTGCTGCCGCTCCGCAGCGGCAAGGTCCGCCAGAAGGTGGAGCACAGCGTGGAGGGCGCCCAGCGCGCCGCCGCCATCGCGCGCCAGAAGGCCGAGATCGCCGCCTCCAGGTAGGCCCCGGCGCCGCCCCCCCCCCCCCCCCCCCCCCCCCCGCCCTGGCTCCTCGCGCTTCTGTTTTGAGATCTGTGTGTATGTGTTCGTGAGACACGCGCTTGCGCACAGACGCAGAGACCCAGGCAGAGGGAGGAGCAGGCTCCGTGCGGGGAGCCCCACGCGGGACTCGATCCCGGGCCTCCAGGGTCACGCCCTGGGCCCGAGGCGGCGCTCGACCGCCGGGCCCCCCGGGCATCCCCACCCCGGACCTTTAAACAGTTGAACTCGAGGCGCTTCTGGTCCCTGTCGGTCCCTCCATCCACTCACTCTACTCCTGCCGTCCACCCGTTCGCCGAACCCTTCCCTTCATCCAGCCTTTCCAGTAGCCACCGAACAACCATCTCTTCACCCCACCGACCCCCTCCACCGTCTGGTTACCCATCAACCCCCAGACACCCGTCCAGCCACGGGGCACCCATTCATTCATCCAGCTCCTCCTCCACCCGACTTTTCCATTGCCCATCTGAACAACCCACGAGACCACTACCTCCCCTCACTCTGCCTCTCTGAAATCTACCTGGACAGCCACTCATCCGTCCAGCCCCTTCCAACTTCTATCCTTTTACCCACCCGACCCTATCTACCCAGCCACCTGGACACCCACTCAGACAGGCACTCAACTCTCCATCCATCCCCTTAGTCACCAATCAGCCACGTTCACTCAACTACCTCTCACATCTACCAGGCTATCTCCATCTTAACATCCATCCATACTTCATTCACCTGACTACCTCCGTTCACCCAATCTCTTCCATTTATCCAATCACCCCCATCACGCAACCATGCTTTCATCTGCGGAAACAACATCCACTCCCACCCACCTACCCAGTCATGCAAGCACCTATCTGTCATCCATCCATCCAACCACCGTAACTCCCATTCAACAATCCAACTTCACTTCCAGTCACTCAGCTACCGTCACCTATCATCTGCTAGCCCTGTGTCCATCCACCCTCCTATCCACTCAGCACCCACCCTTATTCCATGTTCAGATCCATATTCAGATCCCTCCATGTCTTCTCATTATACTTGAGAAAAAGCTCTAATGTTGTCTTCAAACGTTTATAGTTCTTGCTATGTGCATGGCACTGTTTTAGTAGTTTACAAATATTGACTCATTTCATCTCCTTACGGGCCTTATAAGATCAGTTCTGGTTTTGCTTCTGTTTTACACATGGATTAAATGAGGCTTAGAGAGAGAAAGTGATTGGTCCCAAATCACCCAGGTAGTGAGTGGCTCTTCATAATCTGATTCCTGCACTCCCATTCAGCCTCATTTTTACCACTCTTGTCCCGGACCTGGATTTTATTCTCTGTGATAGTCACGTTAGCCTTTTATCCTTCCTTCGTTCCTTCTGCCAAAGAGCTTTTGTTCCTGCTGGTTTCCCGCCTGGACTGCTCTTCCTCCCTTTTGCTGCCCATTTAACTCCTACCCCTCCTTCAGAGCCCAGGTCAAGCCTGACTCCCTTAGGGAGCTGATGAAGCCCAGCCCCCTGTCACAGGCTGACCTCACTTGACGACGTGGCCATTTTCTTAGAATGTCTCACATTTGAAAGTTTATGCTGCTTCTGTGATTTGTTTTTAACTGGCTGTTTATGAAGGGCTCTTTACATGCCAGTCACTGTTTTGAGGCCTTTATGTAAATTAACTCAATCGTTACAACATATCAGAAAAGGTAGGTACTATTATTATTCCCATCTTGCAAATGTGGAGTGAACTACAGGGAGGGCAATGGGTGTGGCAGGACTCGTCTGTCATGGTGCCCATAGTGGTCCTCCTGGCGGCTGAGTGGTCTGGGCTGGAGGCTGTGGTGCTGTGGTCTTCAGAGTGAAGCAGACAGAGGACCAAATCTTGGTCCTCTCATCTGTTAGCTCAGAGACCCACGTGGATCATTTTGCCTGTCCAAGCTTGAATTTGCCCATCTGTGGTACCACCATTTCTTTCCCTGGCTCAGTTATATGTTCTTGGCCAAATGTGTTTTCTTCTGCAACCTCAGTATATCTTCTATAAAAACAGGGTTAGTCTGAGGGTTAAGATAGGAAGTGCAGGTCCCATGGTCAACACTCCTGTCATGGGACGATTTTATGCGGAGCATTCAGGATCAACATTTGTGTTGGGAAGGGAAGGAAGGAAGGTGGGTTGGGCAGAGGGAGATGCTGGGCTGCCGTGCGGTCTCCACAAAGACCATAAGAGGTGTGCTGCAGTGGAGATGACCTTCAATGTTGTCCCTAGTTGAGAGGAGGGAGCTGGATCTTTACACCCTCTGCACTGACTATAGCTACCCTCCAGGAAGGGGCATGACCTCGGGCTGGATGGTTCCCTTCTGCCAAGGGCAATACCTGGACCGGACTGATAGCTGCTGGCACCCCTTTGAGTGGCTGGGGGAGGAGGAGAGGAAAGATCAGTCCTTCAGTCCTGAAGGGGACACTGGGTGGCAAATCACAGTACCCTCTACAGTACTAGACACCTAGCAAAGGCTCAGTAAGCATTATTAGTCATTGTTGTCATTCAGTGAATTCATTATATGGGTGTGGAAACTGAGGCCCAGGGAAGGAACGTAATATCCCCTGAGACCACCTGGCAAGCAAATGGGAGAACCAAGGCTTCCACTCCTAAATTTCTGATTCTAAAGCTTTAACCAGCACCTCTTGCTATCTTTTAACTTTGTAAACTTTAAATTGCTGTGTATGTGTGAGCAGTTAGTATCATTAAGATGGAAAGAGGGTATTTTTAAATTTTTAGAAAATTACCCTTACTCTTTGCCCCTTTTCCCCTAGTGTTAAGTTCTTACATTTTCATAATGGTCACAGCCAACAGCATTACTGTTGCTGTCATTACTGTTTATTAAAGTCCAGACTTCATTTGATTTGCACTAGTTTTTCTGCTACTCCCCACTTCCTGTTCTGGATTCCATCTGGTATCCCACATTGCATGCAGGTGTCATGTCTCTTCAGTCTTCTCTGGTCTGAGAGAGAGTTTTTCAGCCTTCCCTTGTTTTTCATCACCTTGACAGTTTTGAGAACTACTGGCCCGACATTTTGTGGAACATCCCTCAGTTTCTCTGATGTTTGTCTCTTCATTAGCCTGAGGTTATAGGGAGTGCCTGGGTGGCTCAGTCCGTTGAGTGTCTGCCTTTGGCTCAGGTCATTGATCTAGGGTCCTGGGATGGAGCCCTGAGGCGGGCTTCCTGCTCAGCGGGGAGTCTGCTTCTCCCTCTCTCTCTGCTCCCCCTACTTGTATTCTCTCTCTGTCTCTCTGTCTAATAAATGAATGAATGAAGGAAGGAATGAATAAAATCTTAAAAAAAAAAGACTGAGGTTATAGGTTTGAGGGAAGAAGACCACAGGAGGTAAGGTGCCCTTACTGTAGCACATCAGGGGCATGTGGTCTTAACATGACTCGTTAGAGATGATGTTAACCTTGATCACCTGGTATCTGCCAGGTTTCTCTGCTGTAGAGTTACTATTTCCCCCTTCCCATACTCTTGTTCTTTGGAATGCAGACACTAAGTTCAGTCCACACTTGAGAGGGAGAAGGGTCTGGAATTAATCTCCAAAGAGAGGAGTATCAACATACATTAGCTGGAATTCTTCTGGAAGGAAGACTTGTTCATTCTTCCAAATCGAACATTTTTCATTATTAGGCCAAGTGTATGTCACTGGGACAGGGATAAGCCTGAACTGTCCTGGGCTACCCTGGGACTTGGCAGAGCTTACAATAGGTAAGAGCTTAGGCTCTTGATTCAGAAGATCATGAGTTAGAGTTCTTGCTTCTCTACTGAAGAGCTGTATGACCTTGACCAAGTGGTTCACTACTCTGAACCCTGGATCTTCTTTCCAGCTAGAGTTGTTTTGAGGGGTAGACGAGCTAATGCCTGTAAAATGCCTGTCACAGAGCAGCTAGCAGCAAAAGCAGTCATTGCCATCATCTAACATGTTTGATTTTAAAGGTGAGAAATGGAAGCTTGGGAAGGAGGGATTTCCCCAAGCTCTCACCTGCTGGGGGGTGAAATCTTGCCTCTTCCTGCCCCCTTGAACGTGATGATGTTGAGCTCTTTTGGAGAAGCCCACCGGGCTGATAGCTGGGAACTGAATCTCTGGAGTGAGAAGGTGTTGTCTAGCTTCCTCCACATGTTTTGCCAGGAAGGGTGTGCAGGGGAGATTTGAATTCCTCATGTGTCTAGGAAACACGTCCTATATGCCTGCAGGGCTCTTACCATGTGGGGGACAGCTCCCTGGCTCAGTTTTAAGCTCAGACTGAATTTCCAATTAAGGCAATCTTTGGGTTAGGAGGGAAAGCAGGATTGTCTCCCTTGCAGAAGTTTTGGTGAGTAATCGAGCTGCACAGGAGCAGGGAGCATTCCTAGCAGCCACCAGCCTCCTTGGCCCAGGCAGACCTGAGGTTTCTCTCTGTTGTGGCCTCAACTGCTGGTCCTGGGCTTCGATGGAACTTGCTGGCTCAGGGTCTAGGATCAGGATGGCTTTCCCAGGGAAGAGAGAAAAATGAGACATTGTGTCCCCCCTAAAATGGGCTATGGGCTGAAAAAGATTGTATACCTGCAGTGTCCAATGTGGTAGCCACTTGGTGGCTGCCAAACTCTTGAAGTGGGGCTGATCTGAACGGAGATGTGCTGTTAAGTGTGAAACACACACACTGGTTTTGGAGACTTAGCAGTGGAAAGGAACCTGTGTATTTTATATTGATGATATGTTGAAATGATTATGTTTTAGATATATTAAGCTGGATAAAATGTATCATTATATTATTGTTAAATTGATAGCATTAATAACATAGCTATTAAATTAATTTCATCTGTGTCATTTTAGTCTTCTGAATGTGGCCATTAAAAAATTAAAAAATTGCAAACGTGACTCACATTGTATTTTTATGGCACAGAGTTACTCTAGACCCATCAGGGGTTCCAGGAGATAGTCTGACTCCTTCCCTGACCAGATGGGGAAATGGAAGTACAGAAAGGATAAAGAGATACAGAGCCACTGAATGCTCAAGGGGGAGCTAGCCTTAGGTCTTCTGATTTTGTGCCTAAAAACTCTTTTCGTGATGCCTTTTAAGGCCATGGATCCTGGTGGAGGGAAGCTGGGTGTTTGGGGAGTGGCTGAATGTTTCTGGTTGTCATGCCAACCCTGTGATGATAAATGGCTCCCTTCCATAGGGAGCACAGGGAGTGGTTAAGAGTACTGCTTTGGCCTTGCCCTTTGCTTGCCATATCTTGTCTTGCCTCCAGACTTCAGTTCTCTCATCTCTGAAAACAAAATAATGATATCTACCTTGGTATCACAAGGGTTAAATCAGAAACTGCATGTGAAGCACTCAGCACAGGGCTTGGAGCAGCAAGTGTTCAATAAATGTTAGCTGTTGTCACTGTAGTATTTTTCTTGTTCTTGAGTCTGGAGTCCCCACAGCAGAAGCAGGGGCTGGCCCTCGGGAGTTCTCAGCTGCCCCAGTCCTTGAGGTTTGGAACATTTCAGGTTTTGTGCCAGCATGGCATCCTGTGGCTCTGAAGGCAGGACTCTCTGAATTGGTCTGTCTTCTGCTCCTCTACCTTCCCACCCGTCCTTTCCTCCTTAGACTGGCCTTGGAAATTCCTAACTTGAGTGAGTGTAGGGTTAGAGGTGGCTTTTACAGGTTACTGGGAGATATTTCTCAGGTGGGCAGGAGTGTGTGTGTTATGTGAGCTAAGAGCTTGGGCTGTGGTGTTGGGTGAACCTAGATTTGACTCTGGGTTCAGCTTCCTATAAGTTGTGTGACCCTAGGCAACTTACTTCACCATGCTGAACCTCACATTCCTCTTCAGTC
Source organism: Vulpes lagopus (assembly GCF_018345385.1). NCBI lineage: Eukaryota > Metazoa > Chordata > Mammalia > Carnivora > Canidae > Vulpes > Vulpes lagopus. The sequence goes on from NC_054841.1 coordinate 16,098,788, forward strand.
AAATGAGAATTAAATTAAATCCTTCTTCAAAGTGTTGAAGAGAGTAAGAAAAAAAAAAAGAAAGAAAGAAAAGAAAAAAGAAATAGCCCATGTAGAGGGCCTATGTGTTGAAGGTATGCAAGGCAGTAAAGCTGTTACTGTGATTCCTATATCTGTAAGGATCTAACAGTCTTCTCTGAGAATGAAATTGCCCCGAGGGAAGACCTGTCTTCTATCACAGCCCTTACAACTGTTTCCCAAATTTATCTCTTCTGCACACCACCATCCCAGTTCTTGCTATAACGCACACCCCCTCTACCTACTTTCTTAATCGCTACCTTTCAATCAACTTATTTAAAAGTACTTATGTACATTTATTGAAAAGGAAGCCTTTCCCACTTGAAAGAGGGAAACCCATATCATGTTCTGAAACAGAAGTCAGACTTAATACCAAAGGTGCTAAACCAGGAGCCTGTGCTCTTTTTGTTAAAAAGAGACATTGGCAAGAGATTGCCGGGTATGAAAGACCTGTATGCACCTGGCCAAGGTTTGTCCTAGACCAACAAGACGGATGGGTTTGGCACTGTTTTAATCTGGGGCTTTGCACTGCCAGTGGTCATTTCCAGCACCACTAGAGTATGAGATCACCCAGGAGAAAGAGGGCCTGGCCTTGGACTAGGTGTAAGGGTTGATCTTGGCAGTTGCCCATGTTTGAACTGTTTATTTTCATTTGACAAACATCTATACAGTCCATATTTCTGGAAGCCAGGAGGATTCTAAGTTCCTTACATGTATTAACTTAGTTAATCCTCAAAACAATTGTATGAAGAAGGTACAATTATTACTACTTTACAGATGAGGAAACCAAGGCACAGCCAGATTAAGTATCTCAAATAAGATCGTTCAGCTGAGTAATGGCAGAGTTGGGAGACCTGGTTCTAGAATGCTCTTAACCATTATCTGACCTTTAGCAGGTTTTCTGTCACAAACTGATTAGCACTTACCTGTGCCAGGCTTGTGCTGGGGCATAGGGCACCCAGTGCATCAGTGTGGTCAACATCCTCTGGGGACTCATAGCTTAGTGGCAAAGACAGACAGGGCTTCCACACAGCCCCTAGGGGGTTGGAGGGAAGCGCAAGGAAGGAACAACTAAGTGCCCCAGAGGTGGTCTGGGAAAGCTCCCTGCAGTGGTGGGTGATGCTAGTTGGGAGTTTGCCAGATGGACAAGAGGGCGAGAAAGGTCATTTCAGGTAGAGGCATGGAGGTAGGAATGTGTGTGGTGTATTTTGGAAGCAGTGAGTCATGGGGAGCTGGAATGGGTGGGGAAGAGACTGGAGATAAGGCTGGGAAGGCAGCCGAGGGCCAGGGTAGGATGGGCTGTGAATGCCAGCTGAAGGAGTGTCAGGTGTACTGTGTGTGGGCACCATTCTAGGTGCCTGGCCGCATTCACTCATCTCCTTTTAATGGTGGCACATAGAAATTTCTTTAAAGTGCTCCAAGTCACACAGCTAGTCCGTGCTGGGGCAGAGATTCTGGCCCTGGGGTCTATGTTCTCAGCCGCTGCACTGTCTGCCACTCACATACAGGGAGCTTCTCCCTCTTTCTCTCTCTCTTTTTTTCTTCCTTTCCTCTTTTTACATTGTTCAGAGCAACATACTTGTTAAATTAAATGAAATTCAGAATAATCAAAGATAAAAAGTAATGAAACTCCTCTCCTACTCCTGTCTCAGCCACAGCTCTGGTGTAACCACTATTAAGAGCTCACCTACAGCCATCTTCCACTTACCCATTCTGGGGTTTTGTTTTGTTTTTCTTTTGCAGCTAGGATTACCTATATAATATTCGCTGGCTTGCTCTTTTGACTTCATATGTTTTGAGATTTTTTTTTTATCTTATACACATAAATCTGCCCTGTTCTTCTTAACAGCTGCATACTATTCCATAGTTTGGAAGTATCCTGATTTATTTAGACAGATCTCTCTTGATGGAGATTAAAACCACTTTATGCTTTCATGATTACAAAAAAGGCTGCAGTGAACATCCTTGGACATGTACTCTTGGTCACGGAAGAGTATGCTGGTGAAAGGAGTGGCTCAGCCAGGCGCCTTATTCCATCAGTGACATCTGACTGTCCTCGGAATGCATTGGAAAAATGATGCCAATTCACCTGGGTCTTTGCAGGGGTCTAACTCTTGGCATTCACTGTTGAAAGGTAAATTGGTGGTCTCTCTCCTCCAGCACTCAAATACTCAAGTACCTTTGAATAAATTAACATAGACAAGCAGAAATCCAAACCAGCCGTGTCTAATGCCCACCCTCCCCCCATGGTTCAATAGATAATTTAAGAATAATTGTTTTGAGGGGTGCCGGATTCTTAGCCTACTGGCATGGCCCCACATCTCTGCCTGTCCTTCACACAGGTGTACATTTATGGGTTTAATTCCTAGAAGTGTAATTGCCAAGTCAAAAAGAATGTGCGTTTTCATTATTACCAGAACCCTAGTTAACCTCCTAAAGGGTTGCACCAAATTTATACCCTCCCTCACCACCAGTAGTGCCCAGGAGGGCAGCTTTCCTCACATTCACCAATACCATGTATTATCAGCCTTTTGCATCTTTACCAAATTATTTGAGGACAGTCAGGTATTCCATAAACGCAATGACCCATAAACACAATGACAAATGTCAACTGCCCATGCTCCATCGAGGCAGAAGCTTGTCCTCGGCTCGCTTCCTGGTTCTTTCTGGATATGGGGTTCCATTGAGGGGGATTAAACTCCCTAGGGATGGCCTTGAAATGTTGGAGAGGCCCCTGACACTCGACTCCTGCTCTCCATCACATCCCTCCTTGGAGAATGGCCAGTGGACAAAATCCCTTTGCTCCCTGAAGACTGGGGTGAATGGAATGTCCTGAGTTGTCAGAGCTGGACTCTTGTGACATACACAAGACAGCTGTGACTCCAAAGCTGAGTGGTCTGGGGAGAGAGAAGACCTTGCCTGGGTCCGTGGCAGCAAGAAGATGTTCAAACTATGGGGCAGTGTTTGTGGGAACCAGGCTTTCCAAGCTTGGAGAGTGGGAAACCAGAGAAAAGACCCAGGGAGCTCCTATCACTCCTCAGAAAAAGCTGGTCAGAGCTGGAAGGACCTTAGGGAGGACACAGCCCACTGTGCTCATTTCACAGATGGGGAAAATGGAGGTCCCCATGTAGAAAGGGACAGCCACCCAGCCAGGGTCATGCAGAGAGAGGGACATGGCTGGAGGGCTCTGGTGAAACTTCAGCTGACTTCTGGGTCACACACATCTAATAAATCAGCTTGAAAGAGAACAGAGCTCGGGAGAATGGAAAGGAATGTTTTTCTCTCCCCAGGCCTTAGCCCTATAAACTGGGCTTATGGTCCCACTCCGAAACCTTTCTAGCTTGATTTTTTAGCCTCAGTAGCAGAGTCAGAGAACAGAGAGCCTGATAGCCTACATGTAAAGGGAAAAATTGCTGCTGTCAATGCAAGTGTTTCCCCTTATCCCAGTGGAAGGTCCGACCGCGTGAAACCAGTGCTTGGCCCCTGACCCTGGCACTCGAGCTGAGCTCCAGCAGCACAAGGGACTCAGAGGTCTGCGCCAGAAGAGCCAGGGCACAGGGTATTAGAATAACAGTGACAGAATGAGAATGACAGGGGCCTTCACAAGTTGAGTGTTCCAGGACTCAGCTCCAGCGTGGGCTGCCTGTGTGCTAGGCTTGGACACTAGCTGGCCACATGGGTGGGTACCTTCCCTTGAAGCATCCTGTACCTTCCTTTCTGCATCTCTAAGATGGGGTCATGGGAGCACCTGCCTCATGGGGTGTGTGAGAGGACAGTGCCCGTTCTCACCACTGTGTGCCAGACTCTGTATAGATGCCTTTTATGTTCATCATCTCATTTAATCCTCATGAGTGAGGCGCTATTTATATGTAATAAATAACCTATTTTGTAGGCGAGGAAACTAACTCACTCAAAGGCCCAATGTAACTCATACAACCCAGGCTTTGAATTCTGAGATCCAAACCTGGTCCTCTTAACCTCAGTTGGAAGAGGAAGTCCTTCAGCTCGAACATTTCAAGTCATTGCCCTGCCAATCTGATGTTCTGAGCCTGGACCCTGGCACCTGGCCATTCCTTTTGTATGGCAGGGCAGTTGAGAGCAAAAGCTGGGGAGACAGAGAAATTGAGGTTCGAATCCTACATTATTACTTGACTGTGTGTCCTTGGTCTTCTGAGCCTCATGTTCCTCATCTGTAGGATGGGGACGGCATCAGCCTTGCCTCCCGGGTTACAGTGAGGATTCCCTGAGGTGATGTGCAGAGAGGGCTTGCATTGTCTTGGTGCTCAGCAGGTGCTTGGTGAGCAGAGGTTGTGGCCTATTTTACCACCAGAGACTCAGGTGGGTGGAACATGGAGAGGCCAGCAGGCTCTTCTTCCTCCAAGCTCATCCTTCCCCAAGTACAAGCCACCTTGCTCCCCTGGGTTTCCAAAGCCCGGTCCAACTTCCACTTGACTTCCTAAGTCCACACCAGTGAGTCCCCGCCATGGGGAGAGGAGTTAAAAATAAAGCCCAGTCTTTAAATCCTTCAAGTAAACACCTAGCTCTCTAAAAATAGCGCCTTTGCAACTGGGCTCCAGAGCCAGCCTGGCCTTGAGGGATGGAACTTGGCGGGCCTCGTTCTCACAGCCAGGCAGGCGCGGGCCAAGCCTCCACATCACCCACATTGCCACGGAGCCTCTGGTCCTGAGGGGGATGCAAGTGTCTCTAGCCCCCTCTCTCTGTCTCCATTGCCACCAGCTGAGTGCTGGCCACCTGCCCCTCTCACTGCCCCACTGTAGGGGCCCCTCAGCAGCTCCTTACTCCTCTTGCTGCCCTGCACTCTCGTCCATACAATAGCTGGAGTGGGTTTTTATCATTGTAAGCCAGAGGATGCCACTCTGGTGAGCAAGACTTTCCTGGGGATCTTAGTTTGGGTTCCTCTGGAAACAGAGCCTGAGGCAAGGATTTGGGTGTAGGTAGCTGATTTGGGATGTGATGCAGAAAGGAGAAGGTGAGGGGGTGAGTGGGTAGAGTAGAAACAGGTAAGAAGGCAAAGCCAGTCTAAGTACGTGTTATGGAGGCATCACTGCAGGTCACAGGGACTGGATTGGGCTGGGACCTTGGTACAGAAGACCCCCCCCGCCCCGCCCAGATTGTGCACCTGGAGAATGGAGGGTTGGGTGGACAAAGCACTGTCCCCCTCACTCCAGTCCTCCCTTCACTGAAGATTTCCCATGGAGGCATAAATCTTCCTCTGCTTCCTGGTGTGCTTGCATTTGGGGTGGGGCCAGAGGGGCCTCCTGCAGCATCAGAACAGGCTCTGGGCAGAAAGCAGAAAACTGGGCATGGGCGAGACACCAGCAGCGCCCAAGGGGGTGTTATCATAAGCAGAGCTTCCCTCCATAGCAGTGGGTGAGATCACGAGAAGAGTGGGGAGCTGTGACATGGGATCAGGGATGTCGGCTTCTAGGAGAAATTTCAGATTTCTGACTTCGGCCCCTAAGACACTTCCTGTCTGGCTCCAGCTTACCCCACCAGCCCCATCTCACACTGCTTGCCCCATCGCTCACCTTCAGCCACCATTCCTCCAAAGGGCTGCTCTCTTTTCTGCCTGTGTTTTATGTTCCTTCGTACATACTGTTGCATTTGCCTGACTCTTTAGCTTGCTTACACCTTGTTGTTCACGAGGCCTCACTCAGCTCAAATATTTCTTCCTCAGAGCTCCCTTCTAGTTTGGGTTCCCCGTGTTGGGTGCCTCTGGCACCCTGTGTGCCCCTGCCTCAGCTGCTACCCCCACCTCCACCATTGTCCACACTCATCCCATCTTCCCTGCTAGGTTGTATACTCCTTGAGGGTAGCGACCCTGTCTGCCATGTTCACTGCCAGATACCAGCACCTGGCATAGCACCCAGCATGGAGTGAGGCTCAGGAAGCAACATTAATTCTCAAAGATGTCATGATGGGAAGCACCCTCCACTTGACTCCCTTAAGCCTTCACACACATTCAGCAAATATTTATGAATCCTTCAGTGTGCCAGGTAGTGTTCTAAGCTTTAGGGAAGAAATGCTAAAGCTCCTGGTCTTCGCGGAGTTGAAATTCTAATTGAGGAGACAGACAACACAGCCAACAGAATAAATAAATTATAGAGCATGTGGTAGGGGGCAAGCTGCCTTTTTCCGTAAGTGGTCAGGGTAGGCATCACTGAGAAGGTGACATAAAGGCGTTGAAAGAATCAGTCAATGGGATATCTAGGGGGAAGAGCAGCCCAGCAGAGGGCAGAGCCAGGAGAAAGCTCCAAGGTGGGCATGTGCCTAGCGTGCTCTGGGAGCCACAGGAAGACCAGCGAGGCTGATGGGAGCGCTAGAGGAGGACAGTAGCCGAGGAGGCCAGAGAGCATGTGGCGTGCGGGGGGATAGATCACTGTGTCATATGGGAGCCACTGGCCACACGTGGAGATTTAAGTTTAAATTAGTTGAAATTAAATAAAGTGAAAGTCCTGTTCTTCAGTTGTAGTAGGCACGTGTGAAGTGCTTGATAGCTGCCGACTTGGACAGTACAAATAGAGTCCTTTTCCTCCCCTGAAAGCCCTATTGCACAGTGCCTTGGGAGGGCCTTGCAGGTCATTGTAGGGCAGCAACCTTGCCCATACATAACTGGGCACACATCCTGGGGTCCTTTCCTCACCTCCCAAAGTGGTTATGATTAAAGCAGGCAAGGCCATTTGGTCCAACCCCAGCCAGTGTCAGAATGCCTTTCCTGTCATCCTCGCCAGGCGGTCCTGCAGTCACGGCTGCTGTATCTCTGGGCATTGGAGACACCCTTCCTGAGAAGATCCAGGCCAACTTTGACATTTGGGTTTGCTAAAACCAGAAGAGTGTTCTGCATCTGTAGCTTCTGAGCATGGGTCCCAGTTAGCCCAGTTAGCTCCAGGACTGTATCAGTTAGAACGGTGACACATTGTGCCTCTGATGTCTTAACCACTGGGCTGACCTCACATAAGATCAGGGATCCAGTGCCAGGCTGTGCCCACAGGGACCCATCTCCAGCTGTCTTTCCCTCCTGCTCTCCTAAGAGTGTGACCTCTGTCGTCCTCCAAGACGGCCATCGCACCCCTAGCATCACCTCTGCATTCCAAGGCAGAGGCCACAAAGCAGCAGCCTCTCTTTGTGGGGAAGTGAAGCCCACTCCAGGGATTTACATTTCATTCTCCAGAATGGATTGCATGGCCTTCCCTGCATGCAAGGAGTCTGGAAAGATGAATATTTTTAGCCAGACATGTTGTTTTCCCAAACAAGATTAGCCTTCCGTTAGTGGGGAAGATGGAGAAAAATGGATATTTGGTGAGCAGCTAGCTGTATCTGCCCCCCCCCCCAAGTCACTACAGAGATGTAAAAACTGTCTTAACCACCCAAGATTCTTCTCTGACCTAAGCTTATGTAGTCCCGTTCCTCTGGCCTCTGCTTTTGTGAGTCTGCTCTGCTTTTCCATCTGCTGGGATCACCAAGGTGTTTCCATAGTCCCAGCAGTCACTCCAGGGAGACATCTGAAGAAGGGGTGTGGAGAGGTACCCACAGGTGGGAAGGAGGGGCTGCAGTGGGATCCATCTCCAGAGCCACCTTTGGCCAAGCCATATCCCTTGTGGGGGCTATCACATTACTGCTGAGCACTGTTCCCATCAGCCCTGGCTCATGCAACCCTCTCTGGAAGGGGAGTTAGTTACCCCAAGGTCATGGAAGCCTGCAGCCTAAACTGTACCCCACAGGACTTGCTGCAGCCTTACCAGAAGCCTGGCCAAAGGTGGGGGGCCCTGAGCTCTGATCCACCTGGTAGAGGGTCAGAAGTGCCATAGGTCATGTCCTCTAAAAAGGGATTTGTCAGAGGCCAGCCTAGGGCAGCCCTATTGGGCTCCAGGCCTGCACAGTTCTTCTCTGACCACCCCAACTGGAGTGGATGTAGAGACAGTCTTTATGCAGCAGAAAAATCATCATGGAACCTGAATTATTTCTTCCTTTATTTGTTTAAATAGGTGACACATTCCTATGGTTCAGAACCCCACAGTTATAAAAATGTAGAGTTCACCTCCTCTCTCTGTCCACTGTGTGATAACACCTCTGCACCCCATGGTCAACTGTTGTTTGCAGTTTCTTTCCTTTTCTTCCAGTTACTTTGTGCATATATGAGGCAGGTCCCATGAAATCAACATGTCAGACCTACAAAATGGCAATTTCATATAGTTCCACCTAACACGAGCAAATACATACTTGGATTCCTATTTTTCTCTTTCTTACACAAAAAAGGTACCATATCACATATGCTGTTCTGAACTGTGTTTTCTTCTCTGCTGTGTATATATTGGAGATCTTTCCATATCTTCCCAAATAAAGGCCTTTATCAGTTTTTTAATACTTGCATTGTATTCCATTATATAGCTCGATCATAATTTATTGAATCAGGCCCCTCTTGCCTGAACATGGTCATTTGGGTAGTTTCCAGAATTTTGCTGTGTTAAATAAAGCTGGACACCTATCATGTCATCCATGGGTTAGTATATCTTTAGGATAAGCTCCCCAAAGGGCAATGACTACATGAAGTCTGTCTGTGGGGGTTGTCCCATTTTATCTTCCAATCCACGTTAAATGAGGATGAGAATGCCTCTGCCACTGATGTGCTGAATGACTTTGGGCAAGTCCCTGCCCTCTGTGGGTCTCTGTTTCCTGCAGCACTGAGCTCTCCTTTACTTGTCCTTGGGAAAAACAGCTGACCCAGATTTGTCTCCTTGCATGACCTTTCCCACGCCCCAGGCATGTGCAGCTATTGTTGCCACAGCTTTGGGAGATGATTTCAGCCCCACCCGAGGCCATGGCAGCCCAGTGAGGTCAGCATGGAAGTGCAGGCAGAGGGACCACCACGGTCAAAGGCACAGAGGTGTGGGAGCATGGGATGAGGCAGGGTTTCACAAATGCCAGTCACCGATATACCTTCCCTAAGCCATGCCATATCCACACACCATCTGGGTTATTATCTCTTTACTATTTTAAAAATATTTTTAACTTTCTTAAACCTACATTTATTTTTATAAAGGCATTTTTTACATCATTACCATAAATAGAAATCCAGTGTTAGATAAAAAGTTAGCACCAAAAAAAAAAAAAGGCACCACAAGAAAAAAATACAGCGAAGCAAAACATCGTTAAACTGTACCTCAGATTGTTGCTCATGAAAAGCTCAGACCAAGGCTGCTTGCTGCTGTGCTTTCTGTCTGCTAAAAAATGGAGTATGAGAGACTGTTAAAGACATAGAAGCACCAAAGGAGACTTTCTCATTGAAATCAGGAAGGTTGAATTTGAATTTTATTTTTTCAAAAGATTTATTTATTTATTTATTCATGAGAGACACACAGAGAGAGAGAGAGAGAGAGGCAGAGACACAGGCAGAGGGAGAAGCAGGCTCCATGCAGGTAGCCTGACATGGGAATCGATCCCAGGTCTCCAGGATCAGGCCCTGGGCCAAAGGCAGGCACTAAACCACTGAGCTACCAGGGCTGCCCTAAATTTGAATTTTAAAAGAACAGGGTGACCTGATAAATGTCCTGGTACCACCTATCATTTTTGGTCCTACCAGTGCTAAGCATTCCACACTTACAGACATTGGTATAAAGAGACAGGTTTCTCCACTCCCTCTTCCCAGAGCCTCCACTGAGAGAGGGGAGGGGGAAGCTAATTTTGAAGACTGTGCTCTATGAACTAGATTCTGTGGAGTTCTGGGTGAGAGGCACCTAAGCTTAGACAGCCTTGCACACAGTAGGCACTCACTAAATGCTTATCAGTGACTGACTTCTTAGTGGGCCCAAGGGGCTCTTATGAAAGGATGGGCATTTAGACTAACAGGTGCCTCCTGGAATCTTGTCCAAGAGCAGATGCCTTCCTCTCACTCTGTCCTCATGTGGCAAATGATTTACCTCACAGCTGAGGCTTGCTGGGGAAGCACTGGATTAGGAGCCACCCAGGTGGATGGGAGGAGCACAGGATCAGCCTCAACTTTTGCCATCCCTTCATATCTCTGTTTGTAGGATACGAACACAAATACAGCCGTCAAAGAGATCAAGCCTAAATTTATTTCCCACTCATAGAAAGTTCAAAATCAGTGCCCTTCTTGATGGGCAGCACTCTTTCAAGCGATTTGGAGGCCCAGCCTCCTTCCATCCTGTGGTTCTGCAATCTTCAACACTTGGCTTCCAAGGCTCTTTCTGCTCTAGCCAGTGAGAAGAGAAAACACCCAGAAAAATGCAAGTGATGGTTTTTATTAGTCAGGCCAGGCTCATCATGTCCTCTTAATTTCCATTGGCCAGAATCCAGTCACAGGGCCATGCCTTCCTGCAAGGGAGGCTGGGGAACAGTCCAGGCAGGCATGTACCCAGGAAGAAGAGGAAACTGGTTTGATGAACTGCTAACTGGTCTTGGCCATGCTTCGTGAACATGGCATTTGAGGGCCTTTATCATTTGCCTCCATCCTAGGTCATCATTTACTCATGACATTGACATTCTCAGGCTGAACTTTTCTCAGTTTCTTAAACTGTGTGTGTGTGTGTGTGTGCGTGTGTGTGTGTGTGTGTGTCTGTGTGTCTGTCTGTCTATTAACACCTCCTATGCCTTGGCTCCTGCAGTTCCCTCTATTCAGAACAGCCTTTTCTGACTTGTTTCCTGTCTTCTCTGATGGCCCAGCTCCCGGGAATATGGAGAATAGGACCACAGCCTCAGAGTTGAAAATAAGACTTTGTCATTTTCCAAGGACTACACTCAGGGAGAAGAGGGGACACCTGTCCACAGCCTGAACAGGTCCCCCTCCGCTCCCCCACCTCCTTCATAGAGCAGATTGCAGGTTTCCATTCATACACAAGCACCACTCCTTGAATTGTCCTGTGATAGGTAGGGGGATCTGTAGCCAGAGATGACAAAGCTCAAGGGCTTTTTGCCAAGAAAACTAGTAACCTGTTTGCCAAAGGAGGTTGCAGAAATTTCCCAGGAAGAAGGTGAAATGCAAGGGGTTGAATCTGCTCAGTTAACTTTTGTATAGTTTATGTCAATTCCAGGAAGTCGTGTGCTGATAAAGTAGCTGTTGGAGGGAAGGGTGGTGGGAGGAAGTGAAGAAACCCGCTTCCTTGAGTTTGCCTGGCTCTGGCTCCATGGTGTAAATACTGCCACTGTGGCCCATTTCACACCACCAAAGTGCTGTTGCCGAATGCAGAGCCAGGAAGAGAGGTGACAAGATTGACTCTCTTGAGCAGGAGCTTGGATGAGTGGCTCCCATGCACAGCTAACCTAGAGCTTGATTCCTCCATCTTGTTCTGCTTGTAGCTGTAGCCCAGCTCCTTATTTCTTTGGGGCTCCCAAAGACTCTAGAAGCCCGAACATTCCAAAGTGGATTGTTTTCCTCTCGGTCATCTCTACTAGTCTGCAAGCTTCTGATGTCCAGGACTCTGCTCTTTGCATTCCTGTGGTGTTGCTGGATGCCTGCACTTAGAAGGCACCCAGGAAATGCTTACAGAAGGTGGGCAGGAAGAAGGCTGGAGGAGATGGGGTTGATGGGCCCATGCAGGGAGGCAGTTTCTGCTCTGTGACTTGCTGGCAGTGTGACATCAGGCGGATCCCTTCCCCTGGCCTGTTTCCCCAGCTGTACACAAGGCTCCTTTATTTTCCTCTGCCCCAGCTGGGCCAGGCTTAGCACTGCATAGTAATTATGATGATAACGATAGTAATGGCTGCTGTTTATTCGTTCCGTAAAGTTCTGTTAAGCACCTACTCTGAGACGGGCCCTGTTCTAGGTGCCAAGGTTTCAGCAATGAACAAAACAGACAAAAATCCCTTCCTCATGGAGCTTGCATCCCATATTTGCAACGTGCCACCAATTGAGTGGAATCTCCCAGGCACCATCTCATTCAGTCTCCAGCAAGCCTGAAAGCTGAAGGTGAGGTTAGCTCCCTTTTACTGCTGCAGGAGTTGCCAGAAGTCAGTCAGTGTGTAGGGGGCAAAGATGGCACTTGGACCTTGGCATCTGGTCCCAGGACCTGGTTCTTAGCCATCACAATATGCCCTTCCCTCCCCACAGGCCCCCTTCTTGACCACCTCTCTGCCTTTACTCAGGCAGATCCCAATGCCCTTCCCAGTGTGCCCTCTCCACATTTGATCTGTTCCTGTGAACACATCTCTCAGGCCACCTGCAACCTGACTCCTCCCTTAACAGTGTCTTTTCTGTGTCTCTGGCCTTGTCTCCAAATCCTTTCTTGTTGTCTGGCTGACTGTGCTTGGCCACCAGGAATGGAATCATTTGCTTCTTTATTTTGCTCCCTTTGAGACACCTGTTTCCCCTCCTCCTTCAGTCCACCACTCTAAGACCCGGGCTCAGACCCACATGAAGAGCTCAATACACATCTCTTAATTAATGCATCGAAATCCTTGATTTTTCCTTGGATTCTGGACCAAGTCTCAGTTGTAAATGCCTTCATTGTATGGGTTATTTTTTTCTTCCTGGAAAATCTGAAGGTCAAATTTATTAAACCTTAGCAGCCCCTGTGTGCACCTACTGTGTGCTGGGTATGATGCTCAGTACTGCAGGGCTTACAGAATGAAGATACAGTTGCCAATCTTCAGCCTCAGTTGGCACCTTGGTGTGGTCAAGGCTGGGATGATCGCACAGCTTCGAGTGCCTGGGACAGTCCTGGTTCATGCTAGGTATAATTATTTGCAGCCTCCCCTTCACCTTCAGCTTCCCTGGCTTTATAAGCTCTCCAGTCACCTGAGGACATGACTTCTCTGACTGTTCTAAGCACTTTGTACATAATGTGATTCTCCCAACCCTATGAGGTTGGTGTTATTATTCACCCTTTCCACAGATGGGGAAACTGAGACACAGAGCAGTAAAGTCACTTGCTCAAGGCCACACAGCTTGGAAGAAGTAGGGCTAGGTTTTGAACCCAGGTCATCTGTGGCCACTCAATCACTGCCTTAACACAAACTTTTCTAAGAGATCTTCCCTGATCCCGTGCTCTGGATAGACTTATCCTGGTCAGGACTGTTGTGACACAGTTTTGTGACAGGAAGACAGCAACAGGGTCAGATTCTCCGCTGGAGCCTGGCACAGCGCCTGGGCCAAGTAGAATCTCTGGAAATGCTTTTTGAACCAAGGGATGTGATTCTCTGGGACTGGATTTGGCCCCTCCCTGTGGTTTTTCTTCCCCGTCCTTGTTGTGGCAGAGATGCCAGGCCTCAGGAACAGTTGTAGCTGCCTGGAATTCCTTCCCAGGGCTCCTTATCAGTTTTCAGAGCAGGCTGGAGTGGGATGAAGGGGGTGTTAGGGACAGTGGGGACTGCTCTGGAAAAAGCTGGAATGCCATAGCCTGAACCCCACCTGGGGAGGGGCCGGAGGTGGGGGAGGGTGCGGGGCAGGGAGGCCTCAGCTGTCACATTCCTCCCGCTCACAGAAAGCTCTCCTGGGCGCCTTGTCCTTATTTAGACAGGAGATGTCTGCTGACTCGGGCCTGTGGGATGCTATTGCTGGCTGGCTCACCAGGCAGGGGAGGGTGGGGGGGCGGTGTGCAGAGCACTCCTGGGGCCAAGTCAGTGGGCTCTTGGGCAGGCGGTCCTGGTGGGAAGTCCAACCCTTGGGGAGAAAAATCACTCTCTAAATAATAATCACAAAAATAGCAGTTACCATTCATGGGTACCTACTACGCACAGAGCACTAGGCTAGGCCCGTCTGTAAAGCTCCAGGTGGTGAATTTTTCCTATTCCTGGCTGTGCTCCCAGATTTAGCCCAGGACCTGGCACACAGTAGGTACTTTGTAAATACTTGTCACAATTGAGTGAATATAGACTTCACATGCCACAGTTCATGTGATCCTTATAGTAATTCTAATGGCGGCTAAGTGCTATTATTGACCCATTTTGTAAGTGGTAAGACTGAGATTTACAGAGGTCCTGTGATTTGGCAGAGGTCATGAAATTTGGAAGAGAGCATGCAAGAGTTCGAAACCAGGTTCTCTGATTCCAGCACTAACTGATGTTCCCATCTTCCCATCTTGGTACCTGCTACACTGCGATTCCTGGCTTTCCTCCTTTATTGGCTGAGCAAGTTGGATCCATGATACAACCTCTCCATCTTCAGTTTTCTCACAGTAAAATGGGAATCGATAGTAATATCTACCTTAGAGAATATTGTGAGGCTCACGTGGAGTGACACATATCTTAGCATCTTACTCAGCACACAGTAGGTACTCAACATGTATTGTCTGTTAGTATTGATGATGATGATGATGATGATGATGATAATGATGATGATGGGTCTCAGGGGATTCAGCATCCTCCTGGCTGGATTGGACCCAAGCAGCCGAGTGAACAAAAGGTGGCGCCGTTTACCAGCAGACGCTGTCCCCTCCTGGAGCACAGTGACAATCCTGGCCATCTGGAGAGAGCCATTCCCAGCCTGTCTGAAGCCTTTCAGAATCCCAGAGTAAGGGACGGGAAGGGTCTGGGTTCTCCCCTATTAATACCTGGTACACAATCATGCCCTCCCCTATTAATACCTGGTACACAATCGGCTTGATTGCCCAGGGTTTCCACAAGCACCTACTATGTGCCGGTCTCCATAGAGCAGATGGAAGTAGGGCCGGCTGCCGTCCCTTACACGGAAGCCTGTGGCCACACTATGGAGTGGCAGCAGAGTGTAGTGCTGGAGAAACACAGATTCTGGAGCCAGACTGTCAGGATTCCCATCCTTGCTGGCTGTGTGGCCCTGAAATGGGGCAGAGTCCCCAGAGTTACTGAAGTTACTGAAATGTCCAGAGTCCCAGTTTTCTCATCTGTACCCAGAGGATAATAATAGTAGTATTTCCCATCTAGTTATTGATGTTTAATGATGTCATATGTGTGAGCACTTGGACCAGAGCCTGTCACATAGTAAATGACCCTTCTAACATATCTATAACAGAGGTAATAGTTACCATGATTAATTTTCAGTTATGGGAAAGGATCACACAGGCCTCTCCGGGACTGTTTCTCCATCTTCTTATGGTATTGTTATTTTTTTTAAAGATTTTATTTATTTATTTATTCATGAGAGACACAGAGAGAAAGAGAGGCAGAGACACAGGCAGAGGGAGGAGCAGGCTCCATGTAGGGAGCCTGATGTGGGACTTGATCCCGGGTCTCCAGGATCATGCCCTCGGCTGAAGGTGGCGCTAAACCACTGAGCCACCCAGGCTGCCCATTACGGTATTGTTATTAAATGAGAAGAGATACTTTCTGAGATTCTACCAGCAGTGTCAGTCTCACAATCAATTATGTAATCCATATAACACATTTACCTGATGCATATTTACTGAGCGACCGCTGCAGGCCTGCTTCTGTTGTGGTAGACACAAGAGTGATGCTTCTGCCCTTTTGGGGGCCTCACAGGCCAATTGGAGGAAGATAAAGTGACCTGTCAGCTAAGTGCAGGGGACTGCAAGAGCAGAGAGCTGGCAGTCAGTGTTACTTTCCTGAGGAAATGTCCTGAAGGATGAGTAGGAGTTTTCCAGATGAAGAGAAGATGAAGAGGGGAAAAGGTGTTCCCAGGAATGGAAGCAGCCTGTGTAAAAGCCACAGAGGTGGAAATAGTAGGGCACAAGTGGGGACCTGGAAATCTCTGGCTCTCTGGAGGGCTGGTTTGCATTAAGACCTGAGAGTTGGCAGGGGCTAGGTCATGAGGTCATGTGAATAGCATAATAATGCCTTTCTATATTATCCTCCAGGTGCTGGGAAAGGTGCTAAGCAGGCTTCAGCAGAGGGTCAAGATTACATTTACTGGGGGGTGGCCTCTGGGGAAGACTTTCTGAACCAGGTGGGGCATAAGAAGGAAAACTTACTTCTGGGGTTAGTATCCAGCTGGACATGCCAGTAACATTGCACCAGTAGTTAAAGTTTTGAAATATTCTGGTTTATACCAGTTTGTAACCAGAAGCTATCCTGAACTCCCTAAGTGCTCCCCACTTCCTGTTACTGTCCTGTATATCTGGCCTCTTGCCCAGGAGATGGACTCCTCCAGGACCCAGCAACTACATGGTTAACCACCTGACACATCACTCTCGCTGGTTGGTGCCCACGTCCCACAGCAGTTGCTCAGTATTTTTAATATCACACTGCCATGTATGTCTTAGTCAAGTCTTCTAGTTCCAAGAAAGTATTGGAGAACATCAGATAGAGCAGGACCAGCTCAGGAAACTTGAGTCTCACCCCAGTCCTTGCCCTCATCCTGCAGGGAGGGCAGGTGAGACTGGAAAACCCACGAAGGCCCATCTTGCATGGCTGACATGGGCTTAGGAATTGGGCCAGCCTGGAGCCTAGAACACCATGTGACTGGCCATGTGACTCTCCCTATTTAGTGGATATAGTAATACTACCCCTTAGGATTGTTTTCAGGAATAAAAGTCCTAGCACTCATAGGATGTTAGGTTTTTAAAAATGTATTCATTTACTTATCTCAGGATAGGCATACTATACGCACGTTGGAAAGACCTAAAAGGGTTGTATCAGAGTCCTGGCATGAAGGAACATAGTCAAAGAATTCAATTGCAGACAGTTTCAAGAAACTACTGGTTTTTTTTCCCCCCAACTTTATTGAGCTGTAATTGACATATAACACTGTACAAATGTGTTGATTTGACTCACTTAAATATTGCAAAATGATTACCACCCTAGAATTAGCTAACACCTCTTTTGTGTCATGTAATTACCGGTTCTTCTTGGCAGTGTTAATAGTTCAGATCTATTCTCTTAGCAACTTTCAAGTATATATTGCAGTATTCTTAACTATAATCACCACTATTAGGTCCCAGAACTCATGCATCTTGTAACTGGAAATACGTACCCTGTGGGCAGCAAATTAACAAGGGAGGTTGGGTTACCCAGGACCAGTGACGATGGGAAGCCATTAGTGTCCTAGGCCTGAGAGGTCAGGGGAAATAAAGGTATAACACTTTAGTCAGAGGGTGCAAGCTGTGGAGGGGAGAGCCCTCTGGAAGAGGGGCAGGGAATAAATACCCTCACCATTCAGTCCTCCAGTCCTTGGCTGGGATCCCCTATTCGCCAAACCCAGCTGGGAGCCAGAGAGCAGGGGCACTGTGGATGCAGACCAGAGAGGCCTGTCTCCCAAGGGCACACAGCAGGGTGGAGAATGATATGGTGGGGTGAGGGGAGGAGATGGGGCAGAAAGAAAGTCTCCAGCTCAGTGTGTGTGTGTGTGTGTGTGTGTGTGTGTGGTCCTCCCTCCCACCACCTCCCCTGCCACCTAGTTTCCATCCCAGTAGGCACCTACCAATTTCTTACCTATCCTTCCAGAAATACTCCATATATAGAGGAGCAAACACACTAGTTTGTCTGCACAAGTGTTACATACAATATACATTAATTTACACCTTGCTCTTTAACTTGACATACCAGGACTCACTCTGTGCTAAAGATCTATCTTGTTCTGGGTACTGGCTGCGTAAAGTCCTTCAAATGGCCATACCATGACTTAGTTACCCAGGTCCCCACTGCTAGCTTTGGGTTTGTTTCCAGTCTTTTTGCTTTTACAAACCACGTTGCCATAAATGCCTTTGAACACATGTCATTTTGAGCATATCTGTTGGCCAGATTCCCAGAAGAGGAATCACTGGCATAGAAAAAAAGGTAGATGCCAAATTTCTAAAGGAAAAAGCTGAGCAATTTGAAATGATAAATACAAACATACAGAAACACAAAATTATTTAAGTGAAAAATCTGTGGTAGTGGTAGCTAGCACTCCTGTAGTGCTCACTCTGTGTGAGCCACTGCTCTGTATATTAACTCCTTTAATTATCATAGCAACCCTAGGAGATAGTAAGGGGTCTCCTCACCCAATTTCAACATGTGGCAGGGGAGAGGGGTTGTGGTTCTCCCCCAAGGACCCAAGCAATTCACCAATACCAGCAGGGGGTTCTGAGAATTCAACTCAATTCTGACATTATCTACCTGGAGATAGCATAGGATCCCACAAGTTAGGGGTTCAGTCCTACAAGTTGTCCCACCCCCATGCCATCTGCAAGTCCAGGGTGTCACCTGGGCTCCTGACCAGCTGTAGACAGGTGGTTCCAACAACCCACTTTGAGTTCAATTAATTTGCTAATGTAGCTCACAGAAATCAGAGAAACAATTTACTTACTACTAGATTATGGGTTTATTATAAAAGTATATAACTCAGAAGCAGCCAGGTGGCTGTGTAGGGCATGATCTGGTGAAGGGCACACAGCTTCTGAGCCCCTCGAAGTGTGAGGCTTTTCCTGTACCCTCACATATTCACCAACCTGGAAGCTCTCCAACACCATCCTTTTGGGTTTTTAATTTTTTTATTTTAAAAGGTTTTATTTATTTATGCAGAGACATAGGCAGAGGGAGAAGCAGGCTCCCTGCGAGGAGCCTAGTGTGGGACTCCATCCCAGGACCCTGGGATCACGACCTGAGCCAAAGGCAGATGCTCAACCACTGAGCCACCCAGGTGTCCCTCCTTTTGGGTTTTTATGGAGGCTTCATTGCACTGGCATGATTGATTAAATTATTGACCGTTGGTGATTGATTCAACCTCCAGCCCCTGTACTTTCTCCCCCAAAATCACAAGGTGGGTCTGGAAGTTCCAACCTTTCATTCTTGGTTGGTTCCCCTGGCAACCAGCCCCCATCCTTGGGTGCTTTCTGAAAGTCACCTTATTATCATAGACTCAGGTGTGGTGGAAGGGGTTTGTTAGGAATATCGAGACACCCATTTTGTTTTTATGGCTCTGAAGTGGTTACAGGAACTGGAGACAAGAGACCAAAGATGACAAAAGATGCTCCCATTGCTCTTATCACTCAGGAAATTCCAAGAGTTTTGGAAATTGAGACAGGAACCCGGGAATGAAGACTAAGTATATGAGAACTATATTCTGGTCATCTGAATGATTAAATATATACACTTGACCCTTGACTAACATGTGTTTGAACTGCATGGGTCCACTTAAATACACAGATTTTTTTTCAGTAGTTACAGTACAGTAAATATATTTTCTCTTCCTTATGATTTTAATAACCTTTTCTTTTCTCTAGCTTACTGTATTGTAAGAATACAATGCATGGTGCATGTAACACAAAATAGGTGTTAATGTTATGTTATCAGTAAGGTTGATAATGTTTATGTTATCAGTAAGGCTTCCAGTCAACACAGGCTATTTGTAGTTAAGTTTGTAGGGAATCAGAGTTATACTTGGACCTTTGTGTGTGTGGGGGGGAGAGGGGGTTGGTGCACCTAACTTCTGCCTTGCTTAAGGGTCAGGTGTATTTCTTATAAATCACAATAATGCAGATAGACATATTTTTGCAGGCCTTTGAACTGAGAGTCTCAGTTTCTTACTGCTGTTGGCCCGAGGCTGGCATTTGTTGCTTGTCATGTGGACCTCCCCATCAAAGCCAGCAAGAAAAAATGCCAGCAAGAGAGAAGGCACTGTCTTCTGAAAATAATATGCCATCACCTTTCCCACGTTCTTTTATTTAGAAATAAGTAAGTCTAAGTCTAGCCCACACACGAGGGGAGGGGATTACGTAAGGATGTGGTTACCAGGAGCTGCCCAAGAAATCTGCCTCCCACCCTCCTTTAAAAAAAAAAAATTATTTATTCATGAGAGAGAGACATGCACACAGACATAGGCAGAGAGGGAAGCAGGGTCCACTCAGGGAGCCTCATGTGGGACTTGATCCCCAGACCCAGGATCACGCCCTGAGCCAAAGGCAGACGCTCAATTGCTGAGCCACCCAGGCATCCCCACCCTTGTCTTCCGGAGAGCAGATGGCTGCGCAGAGAAGTGAAGCACTTTTCTCAAGGCCACACAGCCTAGTGGATGACTCAGGCAGGGATTCAAATGCAGGTCGTGTGGCTTTAGGTTGCATGCTCTTGAGCACTGTACCTCAACACTGAATTTTTGTTGTATTCAGAGCCCTGTTGAAAATGGGTTGTGCACATGGAAGCTCAGTGGATTCACAGTGCTATTGCTTTAATATGATTGTTTTTGTAGGTTCTAAAATGTGACTTTCAAACCTGGTATAAACTTTTTAAAATGGAAGTTTCTCTATGTTGCTCTAAGGATCTCAGCCAACTCAAGCAGAAGAGGCCTCCCTGCTGGCAACTGGGTTCCTGGTTGGACTGCAGGACCCAGTCCTGTGTGGGGAAGGGGTACAAGGCCTGAGGTCCCTGCCCTGTCATTTCACTGGTCACCCAAGAAGTGCAGCTAGACCTCAGTCCTATACAGTCAGCCAGGCAGCTCCCAGACCTCATGGACTAGCCCTTTTTGGGGGGAGTAAGGTTATCACTGCTGGTAACCATTAGCCCTAGGTCTTCTCAGAGGGCAGGGCTCACCCTGCCCTGTGGGAAAAGGCTGGCTGATGGCCGCTGGAGCCTTCTGGAGACTGGGCTTAAGCTGAGGCGGCACAGGGGATGCATAGGGCACAAAGGCTTTGCTGCTGGAAGGCCTTGGATGCCCGTTCCAGTTGGCTCTGGCATTCACAGGCTCTGTGCCTCTGGCGAATGATTTTCTGAGCCTGTGTTTCTTCCCCCGTAAAGTGAGTTGTCTTGAGGATGACATGAGATCACACAAGTTGTTTTAGTTTCCAGTTGCTGCCATAACAAACTTCCACAAACGTGGGGCCTTAAGACAACACAGATTTATTCTTTTATGCTTCTGGAGGTGGGAAGTCTGAAATCAGCCTCCACACTGCAGCCAGGGTCAGCAGGGCTGGTTCCTTCTGGAGGCTCCAGGGGCGAATCCCATTCCTTGACTTTTCAGCCTTTTGTGGCCACCCCCACCCCTCAGCTTGCAGCCCCTCCTCTGTTTTCACATCACATGTGGCCAGTCCCTGCTTTTGTCATCACCTCACCTTCTCTCCTGCCATCCCGTCTCCCTCTGCCTCCTCTTATAAGGACATGCGTGATCACATTTAGGGCCTCCCTGGATAATCCAGGATAATCTCCGCATCTCAAGATCCTTAATCATATCTGCAAAGCTCCTTTTGCCATATAAGGTCACATTCACAGGTTCCAGGGATTAGGACGGGGATATCTTTGGGGCCATTATTCAGCTGACCACATAGGTCAAGTGTCTGGCACATAATTAGCACTCAGTAAACAGCACCTTTTATTACTTTGCCTCTGCCTTCTAGGCTGGGGGCGGGGGTCGCACACTTGCTCACACGTGGAGGAGACTTCCCAGCAGGGCTGGGGGCTCTTCTTTGAGAAGGGAAGAAGGGTCCCTAGAGAATGTGATTTGGAAAGGTCACCTCCATGGCCTGGGGATTTCAGGCTGGGTTTCCAAGGTGGGGAGGTTCTCTAGGGCCTGAGGAGGTGGCACAGCCCCCTACTTCAACTAGAACAAAACCCCTTTATTGAAATTTTTCAGACTCTTCCATAGAGCCTACTATCTCCCATGCCCTGTTCAAAATGCCTTACTACATTAATTCACTCTATAATCCCAACAACCCAGTGAGGTTGGGGCTATTCATGTCCCCATTTGACAGATAGAAAAATCAAAGCACAGAGAACTTGCTTATTGTGGCTTATTAAATCATCCACAGTCATACAGCTGTGCTCCTAACCACCTCAAAATACCAAACTGTGAGTAGCAATTTTTTTCTTTTTAAAAAAGGAAACCAAAAAAAAAAAAAAAGGAAACCTGCTTAATTTCAAAACTTTTCTACAATGAAGCCATGCCATTTTATACTCTATATTTTATAATATATAATATAAAATAACAAGACAAATTATGGACATGTAACACACCAGATGGGCTTACTCCTGCTGTGTAGCCTTCTGTTTGTTCTGCTCTCAGGACCTTTCATCTAGTCTCATCTCTTTTACCAGATTCTACTTCCTTCCATGTCTTGCCCAGCATTCATTATAATAATGATGGACACACCATGTAAGCTCTTTGTGACTCAGTTTTCTCAATTGTACAATGATGGTAGTGCCTACCTCACAGGACAGCATAACCCTTAGGTTATTTCTCATTTTTAACTTATTAGAAGCAATGCTTATGGATTTACACGTAAGTACTCAAACTAGAAAACTCTTAGAGGAAAATACTTTGCAACCACAGGTTAGGCAAAGCCTTCTTGGACCTGACACCAAAAACATAAGCAATGAAAGAAAAACACCAGGTACACTGGACTTCTTAAACTTAAAGGTGCTTATGCTTCAAAGGACACTATCAAGAAAGTGAAAAGACAACCCACAGGAGAGAAAAATATTTGCAACATGGGATTGGCACTATCTGATAAGGGACTTATATCTAGACTATATAAAGAACTTTTACAACTCAATACTAAAAAGACAAAAACCCAATTACAAAAAGGCAAAGGATCCAAATAGACATTTCCCTTCAAAAGATATACTAATGGCCATGAAGCCCATGAATAGGTTCTCAACATCATTAGCCATCCAGGAAATGCAAATCAAGACCATGTTGAGATGGCACCTCACAAACCACCAGTATGAATAAAATTTAAAAGATGGATCTAATGACAAGTGTTAGCGAGGATGTGGAGAAACAGGAGCCTTCCTATGTTACAGGGACAATCTAAAATGGTGCAGCCACTTTGGAACCAGCCAGGCAGCTCCTTGCCTGGAATATAGAGTTACCATATGACCAAGAAATTCTATGCCCAGGTGTGCATCCAAGAGAAATGAAAACATAGAACCACATAAAAACTTGTACACAAATGTCCATAGCAACTAAAAAGTGGAAACAGCCCAAATGTCCACTGACTGAGAAGCAGGTGAGCTCAGTCTGGTTTATGGAGTATGTCTGGCAGTAGGAAGGAATGAAGGATGGATCCACCTGCAAATGGATGAACCTTAAAACAGGCTTCAGATGACATATCCTTCTACAAGAATGCATGTTTATGTCCCAATTGTGGGCAGTCCATAGGATTATTTTTTTCTTTTTTAATTGGAGTTCAGTTTGCCAACATATATCCCCCAGTGCTTATCCCGTCAAGTGCCCCCCTCAGTGCCCGTCACCCAGTCACCCAGTCCATAGGATTCTGAAAGGAATTGTGGTCAGCATTGTTACAATAGTAACAAAAAACATGAAAACGAAAGCTAATATTCGTTAAGTGCTCATTTCACACTCTCAGGACTTAATGAAGTATTATTATCCCTATTTTACAGTTGACGAGACTGAGACCAGTGAGCAAAGCTCAGATACCTCAAATGTCATGGGGCTCTTGATTTGGACTTGAGTGTCTGCCCTTAACCGCTCTAGGGAGGGGCTTCCCAGCAGGGGTTTAGCCCCATTTGCCAAATGAAGTCTGGGGGTGGGGTGGGGTGGAAAGGATGTTCCCCCATCAGTCAGGACTCCCTGACTGTGCTCTTGGCTTATCCTTGGGGAAGGGAAAGGACTTTCTTCCAGGGAGCTCTGTGAGCGTGTGTCTGAATACACCAGCTGTAGTTCCTTCTCGTGATTACTCTGACCATGATTGTTCTGGAGGAAATGGCCATGGCCAGCCAGAGCTGTGGGCGAGGGGCTATTTTGGGAGAGGACAGGGCAGTGGCATCTGAAGCATCCCTCACTGCAGGAAGACATTTGGCAGCATTTTCCCTGTCAACTGCTCCTGCAGCCTCCAGACAGGCAGGCAGAGGTTTGAGCTGGGGCCTCTCATTACCCACTTCTGTCCTCCAAACATACCATGGGTTCCTTGTTCTGAAGATTGTTTTTTCATTTTAAAAATGAAAACATTGGTCTAATTTTTATTTAACAAATCAGTGGCATGTAGTACATTCAGGATTTTTAGTCTTCCCCCCCTCCAAATTATGCTTTTTTATCTTATTAACAAGCACTATATGCACTTCCTATGGCCTGGCCACTGCTCTAAGAGCCAGATGACTGTTCATTACATCATTTATCCACTAGGTGCTGTTATTATCCTCATTTTACAGAGGAGGAGACTGGGATTCAGGGAGCTCAGACTTGCCGAAAGGTGGAAGGGGCAGAGTTCGGACCTTATACCCAAGCAACCTAGCTGGAGTTTTCCCCTCTTAGCCACTCTACCAAGCAGTTTAGAGGCTTTGCTCATGCCCCTGTTCATTCATTGGTTTTCAGGGATGTGGTGTGGTTGTCTTGGCAGGGCAACATTAGGCTGTGAGTTCTTCACGTGGCTTCTGGGTCCTATTCATCCCCATCCCTGGTCCCAGCACATGGAGGACTTGGCCCAGAGTCGGTGGGAAGAGGGTGACAGCTTGGTGTAATGGGTAAGAGCACTTTGCTAGCTGTGACCTTGAAAAAGGAACTCCCTCTCTCTGTGGTCATTTGCGACCACAGTACAGAGCAGGGCACAAACAACAAGGAACAGGTTAATATTGTTTTTTTGTTTTTTTTTTTTAATTTATTCATGAGAGACAGAGAGAGGCAGAGACACAGGCAGAGGGAGAAGCAGGCTCCATGCAGGTAGCCTGACGTGGGACTCGATCGGGGGTCTCCAGAATCACGCCCTGGGCTGAAGGCAGGAGCTAAACCGCTGAGCCACCCAGGCTGCTCAGTATTGTTAATAGTAGTAGTAGAATAGACAGTTCTTGAGTGAAGGCATTAAAACAGGGATCAGAAAAAAAAAAAAAAACAAGAAACAAAAAAACAGGGATCAGCAATCATTTTCTGTAAAAGACCAAATAGTAAATATTTTTGGCCTTGCAGGTCACAGTCTTTGTGGCAACTACTTAACTTTAGGCAATGTGTCAACAAATGGGTGTGGCTGGATTTGAGTAAAACTTTATTTATATGGACACTGAAACCTGAATTTCTGTAATTTTCACGTGTCAGAAAATATTACTCTTGTTTTTTTTTTTTTCATTCAACCATTCAAAAGTATATAAACCAGTCTCAGCCTCCAGGCAGTAGAGCAGCAAGCAGAGGGCTGGATTTGGGCTAGATTTGGCCTGCTGACACAGTTTGCCAACCCCCTGCACTAGAATATGAGCTCTGCAAGGGGTTTTGGATGTTTGCTTTGCTGTTGTGTCCGCAGTACTCAGAACAGTGTCTTGCACACAGTAGGCACTCCAGAAAGTTGTATTAAATGAGTGAGTCAATATGTAGAAGTGAGTCTTGAGCTGGCCCTTTAAGACTGGGAGGGTGGACGGAGGTGAGGAGTGTTCTAGGTGGGGGAACAGCCTGAGTAAAGGCTTGGAGTCAGGGGTGAGTCCAGCAGGTATCCCCCTTAGCCCCTGAAACCATCCATGCCTGGGGGAGCTGCAGCCCCGACCTAGGGGTGGGGGAAAGGGCTGGGGGAAGGGAATGCTCTCAGAAGTGGTTCTGTTGGGTTATCGCCCTGCCCCTATCCCAGAACCACCAGCCTTATTTTTAACCCTGCTGACGAACCATAATCCGAATGAAATCAAGAAGACTGACTGATCCTTGCCCTTCCCCCTGCCCCAGTTTCTGCTGGTTCCTTTCCCCCTGTGGGTCAGAGCCACACTCCGAGACCCTCCCCCTGTGGCCTCAGCCCAGATACAGGGAGGGGTCAGAGGAGAAGTGGGTCCAGCGTTTCCCTAGCAGGACCTGGACTCAGAGAGGGATCCTGGTGTTTGAGGGGTATCACTCGAAGCCCCTCTGGGAGTTGGACAGGCTGGGAGCTGCCCAGCTGGTTTTCTCTGCCAGGACACTTCTCAAACTTCAGTGAGCCGAGGAAGCCTCCGGAAGGGCTGATAACACAGATTCCTGGGCTCCTCCCCCTGCCGCTCTGACTCAGGTCTGGGGTGGAGCCTGAGAACCTGCATTTCTGACAAGCTCCCAGGTGATGAAGGGCCCGGGGGGGTGGTGATGGGGCCACACTGTGAGTGGCCCTGGCCTACAAGGGCCTCTGGGCAGCAGCAGGCCCTGCGCCCTCACCCTCTGGCCGGCCCAGGGCTGCGCTGTGAAGGCAGCTGGTGATAGACCCGTCAGAACTGCCTGGCGGATCCGAGGATCGGGAGCGCCTGCCCGGGAGGCTGTGTTAAGTGCCCTGGGCTTTATTTTGAGCGTGGTAGGAAGCCTTGCAAAGATTTTAAGCAAGAGTTGAGGCCGCTGGACAACTGGATTAAGCCAGCCCACGGTGCCACCGCTATCAGTTGTAGGGAGCACGTCGGGGGGCTTTGAGGAGCAGTGACGGAAGGAGGGAGAGGCTGCAGATGCTGGAGCCGTAGCAGGAGTAGGAGAGGGGACCTGGTGAGTCATGGCCTTGGCTGGCTGCTGCGGCAAGGAGATGAGGAGGAGGGAGCGGGCGGGAGAACACTGGCGTGCCTGGCTCGAAGGCTGGGAGCCCTTCCTGAGACCAGAGACGTGGGGGAGGGCTGATAAGGGGTTCAGTCTGCCAGACTGACAGACACAGCACAGGGGGAGGTGTGCTTCCTTTGAACACGGCAGCCCTCATTGCCCCTTTCTCCACCCCTGTTCTGGCTGTTCTGGGCGGGGTCCACGGTTGATCCCCCAGTGCTTCTGGGGCTCTGTGTGCAAGCCATCATGCTGGCCTTAGGAAGAGTCCCGCAACACAGCTTCCCTGGGCACCAGGAAACAAGCAAGCACCATCCAGCTTGTGTTACCAAAAAAGGACATTTTCTCTGTTTGAAGGTTTGCCCAGCCCTTTCCCCCCCCCCCCCACCTGGGGTTTCAGGTTTCCAGGGAAGTGTTTCTGGAAAGTGTAGGACTTTGAATCACATGCATCTGTGTACAGGCGAATATGAACCTGGGGATATGCACGTACCACATTCAGTTCTGTTGTCATAAACCTTATCTTTTCCTCCTCCTCCTCTTCCTTCATCACCGCCTCTACCACCACTGCTTTCTCTACCACCATCACCTCCACCTCCTTCACCACCACCATCACTCCACCTCCATTGTGTCTTCCACCACTACCTCCTCCATTATCACCTCTACCTCTAATACCACCTTCTCCACCACCACTATCTCCTCCACCACTGTCGCCACTGTCACTACCACCATCACTGACTCCTCCACTGCTTCTACCACCATCACTTCCGTCACCACCACCACCACCACCACCACCTCACCTCCTCCATCACCACCACTGTCACCACCACCTTTCCCACTGTTACACCACCACCACCACTACCTCATGAGTCGCCACTACCTCCACCTCCATCACCACCTCCACCACCATCACCACCACCAATCACCACCCTCTCCGCTCAGACCCATCCTGACCTAAACACTTTTCATACGCTGCCTCTTAAATCGTTAGTTTTCATAGCAATTCCAAGAGGGGAGAATTACGATCTCCATCATACAGATGAAGAAACTGGGGCACAGAGAGGCAGAGCTACTCACTCACAGTCCTGGAGTCTCAATGGGGTTGGGACTCGGGTGACATGAGCAAGGTCATGCAGAAGTATAGGGTCTGATCTAGTTTTTATTTAAATTTTGATCATAACTTGTTCATTAAGGATTTTTGGCATTATTTCTGACTTTTAAAAATATTGCTTTAAAGTATCGTTTTATCTTGCTTCCTGAGTTTTTCACATCTTCCTAAATTTTGAGCCTGCGGTAAATGCCTCACTTGTCTCACCTTAGTGCCAGCTTTGGCAGAGCCAAAATTGGAATTGAAAGTTGTGCTCTGGGCTATTCCTTGTGGTGCCCCTTTGCTCAGACCTGTGCACGTGCATGAGCTCATTTATGTACTCTTTTTTTTTTTTTAAAGTAAACTCTATATCCAATGTGGGCCTCAAATTCATGACCCTGAGATCAAGAGATCAAGAGCCACTAAGCCAGCCAGGCACCCCACCTTTGTGTATTCTTTCCTTTAGTAATCATTACTGTGGCAGTGTGGCATAGCAGAGGGCAGGGCTTGGAAGTCAGTTCTAGGTCTGACCGCCACCACTCAGTATCGACTGTATAGCCTGTGGTCAAAGGCACAGACTCTAGAGCCCAGAAGGCCTTGGTTTGAAGTCTTCCTCTGCCACTTGCATTAGTTCCTTAAAACCTCGTGCCCTGCATTTCTCCTCTGTAAAGAGGAATGGTGGTAGTACCATCTGCCACCCAGCGTGATTGGGGATCAGATGAGTTCATTTCTGTAAACCCCATGGCATGTAGTAAATGCTTTGGGTTAACCATCAGTGTGCTTTCTTGAGAAGATAACCTCTCTGAGCCTCAGTTTCCCCATGTGTGAAGTACGAACAGTAAGAACCACCTCAGGCAGTTTTGAGGATTGAGGGGGACAGCATAGGTAAAGGGCCTTTCATGTGGAAGGAGCTTCATAAAAGCTATATCCCTTATTCCAGGCCCAATTCTGTAGACACTGGAGACTGAGATACAAAGACAAACACACATCAACTCCCCAAACTCATCAGCAGTGTGGACACTGAGTTGACCTTTCAGTTGCCCAAAGGCACTGAGCTCTTGCTGTCTCTCTCAGGGCCCTTGTACCTGCTCTTTCCTCTACCTGCCTTGCTGTCCCCACCTGTCCTGTTATTACGACTCTAACTTTTGTTTCATCTAACTTTATCTCAACTTAAATGCCCCATTCTCAAAGAAACCTTCCCTGACTCCACCCCTGCCACCAATCTATACCATCTTCCTATCCATGTTCACTGCCTTCTATACTCTTCATAGCACTTCTCACAGTTGCAGTTGAGGATTTTTCACTTAATCACATTCTATTAGAGATGTTTTATTTGTTTACCACCTTCCTCCCTCACTTGACAGTGAGGACAGGGACAGGGTTTGTCTTCCCCACTGGAGTCTCTGCCCTTGGCTCCTGGCCAAGCGTGGCACATGTTCCAGAGTAGTGTTCAAGCATATAATCACTGGAGTCATCTTGCCTGGGTTCAAAATCCTAACTCCTGCACTTCATGACCCTGAGGCCCAGGACAAATTATTTCACTTGTCTGTACTTCCACTTTCTTTTCTGTAAAATCTGGAAAATAACAACGGCACCGGCTTCCCTAAGGTATGATGATTACACAAGATAATCTTCATAATTCCTTTAGAATGGTACCTGGCCCATTCATAATGAAGCTATTATTATTTCAGTAAGTGCTTCTGGCTAGACTAACAGCTGAAACAAACAAACATCCCTGAAATCTCAGGTGGTTAACACAGCAAACATGTAAGGCCTGCTTTAGTGTTCCATATTGAATGTTTAATACCTAAATGTGCCATGTTCCAGTGTGGGACTGTGGCAGGGGAACTTTGCACTGTGCAAGAATCCTTTCTAGACCTGGGTTCCTTCCACTATGTTTCTTAACGTGGGGCTCACAGGGGGTTTTGTGGATGGAATTCAGGGAGTCTGTGAACTTGGATGCTGTCTTAGTTAGACTGCCTAGAAGCTGAGCCTGAGGTGGGGATTCTTGAGCAGATTATTTTTTTGAGGGGACACTCTCAGGACAGAGGGGTAGTGACAGAAGCAGAGTAGGGTTGAGAAGTGACCAAGGAAGGATGTGCTCTCACCTGTCCTGCTTCAGTCTCATCAGCTCTCATCTGTCCTGCTTCAGTCTGACCCCATGGTGGGGGTTCTGGAGCCTGGCTTGTACCACAGAGTTGGTTCCTCCTGGAGCAGGAAGGCGACTGGTGGGTGTCATAGGTCATTAGTTGTGAGCTGCCACCCAGCGTGGCTTCTCTTGGGTGCAGTTCCCTGGGACAGCAGTGAGCCATTAGCAGCCAGTACAGGAGCTAGGGCTGGGTGCATTTCCCCAGAGAAGGGATCTGGGCAGGGCACCACAAGTGTCTACAACAGATGGGAAAACTGTCTTTTTTACTGACCTCTTACTGAAATGTAGCATTTGCTTCAATGATGGAGGTAGGCAATAAACCATCGTAGTAGTAGAAATATCTGTGACTTTGTTACCAGTGGAAATCACATTATTGTTTCAGATATCTTTCTTATAAAGATTTTATTTTTTTTTAAGTAATTTTCATACCCCATGTGGGCCTCAGACTCCCAAGATCAAGAGCCACATGGTCCCCCCCACTGAGTTACCCAGGTGCCCCCTTCACAGATATCTTTCAAATGTCCTTTATACTGATCTGTACTTTAAAAATTGTAGTAAGTACACTTAGATATTTTGATGTGTTAATAAAGAAGGACATGCATTATATTACAGATTTGTTCCTTTAAATATTTTGATAACAGTGTGTCAATATAATTGCATCCCTTTGTAATCCTATGTATTTTATGTATTTTAAAATATTATTCTGTGAAAGGGTTCCTAAGAGTCACCAGATGCCAAAGGGGCCTGTGACACAAAAGAGGTTAAATTCCCCATTCGGGCTGTTGGCCTTCCCTCCATTCACCCGGCAACAGGGGGAAAGGAGACAATGTAGAGGACTATAGAGGAGGTTTTTATGGGCCAGGCCTGGAAACAGCATACATCGTGTCTTCCCACAGTGCACTGGCCAGGACTCAGTCACCTGACCGCACTGATTGCAGGGGAAATGTAGCCTGTATGTGTGCCCAGAGGAAGAGGAAATGGTCTAGGGGATGCACAGTAGTCTGGGCCACATCGTTCAATACATATCCATTGAATGAATGCTCTGTTCATGTATCTTTTGTGGGCAGAGGTCTGGTTTTCTGGAGGGATCCTGAGTCTCTACTATGTTGTCTCCTTAGGACGAGCCACGCCAAGGCCAAAGCTGAGGCAGCAGAACAGGCCGCCCTCGCTGCCAACCAGGAGTCCAACATTGCTCGCACTTTGGCCAGGGAGCTGGCTCCAGACTTCTACCAGCCAGGTAGGGCCAGCCAGGGTGGAGACGGGCAGGACAGGGTGAGGGGAGGTCCCCCAGGGTTGGACCATTTTTCTTTTTTTTTGTTGGGAAGCTGAGATGCCCAAGTGGGTCCACAAATGTCCGTGAGTTCAAGAAATGGGGGTGGGGGGGTGGTATGGTGAAAGCATAAGATGGAGTAACACTAGGACTCATGCTGAGATGGGATCAGAGATCCCCAGTTGTGGACTGGACCCACTCTAGGCTGCTTCCTCTCTCTCTCCTGCAGGCAGGGCTGACAGTTGAGCTGATGAAGCTTAGTAAAGAGAGGAGTCTCTGTGGATGAGGAGGCAAAAAGCCTTCGTGCTCTTGTCATCCCTTTCAGTTTGGCATTGAGTGCTGCCCATGTGTCAGGCACTGTGCTGGGCTCTGGGGTACAAAACTGGGATTCCGGGATCCAGAATCTAGAGGAGCAGAGAATCATCAAGGCAGCATATCAGGGAGTGAGGCATGTATTTGCCTCCTGACTCCGCTGCTGACCAGCTCAGCGACCTTGTTAAGTTCTTTAACCTCTGTAAACCTCAATTTTCTGATCTTTAAAATAGAAGTAAGAATAATACTTACTTTTTAAAAAAAAATGATTTATTTATTCATGAGAGACACAGAGAGAGAAGGCAGAGACACAGACACAGGGAGCCCAGTGTGGGACTCGATCCCGGATCCCGGGATCACGCCCTGAGCCAAAGGCAGACACTCAACCACTGAGCCACCCAGGCGTCCCTAATACTTACTCTTGGAGGGTAGTGGATCAAATGCATGTCAGGTGGGGAGCACAGGGCTCTCAGTCCATATCGAGCTCTCATGTCACCGTTAGGATTAAATTCCACACAGCATAAATTCTGTATGACTAGACCAGGGGCTTTGGGAGCTCACAGGGAGCCCTTAGCCCAGTCAGGCAGGGAGATGCTAGAGAAGGCCGCCCTCAGGAGAGGCCCTTTGAGCTGAATCTTGAAGACTGAATGAGCGTTCACCAGGTCAGTGGGTCTCAAACATGACACAGCATGCTGGGCCAACCCTTAGTTTCTGATTTAGTAGGTCTGGGGTGGAGCCCACAACTGTGCCTTTCCTTCTTTCTCCTTTTTTTTTTTTTTTGTTTAAGATTTTATTTATTTATTTTAGAGAGAGATGGAGCGGGGTGGGGTGGAGGGTGAGCAGAGGGAGAGGGACAGGCAGCCACTGCACTGAGCACAGAGCCCAACACAGGGCTCAATCCCAGGACCCTGAGATCATGACCTGATCCACACAGGGACCCCTGAATGTGCTTTTCTAACAAGGACCAGGCAATGCCCATGCTGCTGGATGCTGCTGGTTTGGGACCGTTCATTGAGAATCATGGCACCACGTAGTGCTGTGTGGGCCGGGCAAACAAAGAGGAAGGGACTGCACGTGCAAAGGCACAGAGGTTGGAGTAGAGTGGCAGGCTGGGAGGCTAGATAGTAAGCCAGGCAGGAGCTGGTGGGAAGACACTGCGGAGTAAGAAGAACCCAGCAGCCCTGTGTCTGTAGAGACTTGGCGTGTGGGAGCGCAGCAGGTGGGAGATTGCTGTTCTCCTCATTGAAGGGCTTTGTGGTGAATGGCATGGTTAGGCTTTATTTTATAAGTGTTATTCTGGCTGTAGCAGGGAGACCACAGGGGACCAGTTGGGGGACCTTGCAGTGCAGATGCATACCTGGAAGGCTAGATTGCCTCCCTGCACAGCACTCCCCTTGCTGGTCCCAGGAAGACCGACACCTCCTGGCATTGCCTCCACCTTGGGTGCTCATAGCTACAGCTGTCGCCATGTGCCAGGCCTGGAGCTTTGCATTTCATGCATTTTCTCCCCATTAACTCGTCCATTAGTATTTATGAAATAGGCGTGATTAGGCCATTTTTCTGATAAAGGAATGGAAAGAAACCAGTGTCACGGTGAAAAGCATAAACACTGGAGCCAGTCGGACTGGAGGCTGGTGCTGGCTCTGCCCCTTGTCAGCTGGGTGACTTTGGGCAAGTGGGGTTACCTCTCGGAGCCTCCCTTTCTTCATCTGTAAACATGAGGCCAGTAACAGCATGGACCTCTCAGGGTTGTTAAAAGGCGGCAACGAGCTACTCTTTGGAAATTGCTTGGCACGGCGTTGGGCCCACCCTGGACGGTAGGCAGGTGCCGGCTGGGCGGCGAGGTTACACGGCTTGCGCAGGGTCGCAGGGTCACGGGCGGTGGGACCCGGTTCGGGCTCGGGGTCCGGGGTCCTGGTCCGGGGTCCGGGTCCGGGGCCCGGGGCCAGCCTCGCTGAACCCACCCCCTCCCCGCAGGACCGGAGTATCAGAAGCGCCGGCTGCTGCAGGAGATCCTGGAGAACTCGGAGAGCCTGCTCGAGCCCCCGGAGCGGGGCCCAGGGCCCGCGGGTGCCCCGCCGCCCGCCCGCGAGAGCCCGCAGCTGCACGAGCACGAGCACGAGCACGAGCACGAGCCCCCCGCGCCCGAGGGCGGCCCCCCGTCGCCGGCAGGGACGCCCCCGCAGCCCAAGCGGCCCCGCCCGGGGGCGGCCGGCGAGCGCCCCGCGAGCCCGCGCGCCTGCAACGGGGAGCCGGCCGCCGAGCGCATGGCCATCGAGGCGCTGCAGCCGCCGCCCGCGCCGCCGCCCGAGCCCGAGGTCGCGCTGTACCGGGGCTACCACAGCTACGCCGTGCGCACCGCCCCGCCCGCGCCGCCGCCCTTCGAGGACGAGCCCGAGCCCGCGCCCGCGCCCGCGCCCGCGCCCGCGCCCCCGCCCGAGCCCCGGGCCCCGCCCGACTCCGCGCCGCCGTCGCCGGCCGCGCCCGAGCCCGCGCCCGAGCCCCGCGCCAGGCTGGAGCCCAAGCCCATCGTGCCCAAAGCCGAGCCCAGGGCCAAGGCCCGCAAGACTGAGGCCCGGGGGCTGACCAAGGCGGGGGCCAAGAAGAGGGCTCGGAAGGAGGCGGCCTGCGCGGAGGCCGAGGCCGAGGTGGAGGAGGTGAGGCCGGGGCGGGGGCGGTTGGGGCGCGGAGGACTGGGGAGTGGGACAGCGATGGCAGGACGGGCGGGGAAGCCGCAGCAGGGCTGTGGGCTGAGGCCAGGGCAGTGGCTTAAAGTACACTGCGGAGTCGCCCCACCTTGGGGCAGGGGCAGGCCCTTGTGCCTGCTGGCGGGTGAGCAGGGGGCAGCTGTGGAGAAGGGAGGGCTGGGAGCCCTAAGCAGCTCAGGGGCGGGGAGTGCACCTGGGAGCCCGGGCGACCCGAGCAGGGCACCTGCTGCAAGGTGTAGCAGGGAGGGCTTCCTGGTAGTGGAGGAAGGACCCAGGAGGGCTTATTAGAGGGGCCTGGGAGCTAGAAGCCAGGGATCACGAGCAAGGCAAGATTCAGTGAGACCAGTGAGTATGGTCCCAGGAGGGTTAGCAGGAAGGAAGGCGCGTTCTGGCTTCCAGGCCCAATGCTGCCCACTGTGTGCTTTGGGACACATCCTTTCTCCTCTCAACCCTAAATGGTTTGGTTAATCATTTCCCAGAATCCTTCCAGCTCCGAGGGCCTGCTGTCCAGGTGCTGGACACAGCAGGGAGCAAAGCAAGGGGTGCTCTCAGGAGGGTTCTTTCAGAAGTTCCTGCTCCTCTGTCTAGCCTTGCTGGGTCTTGGGTACGGGTATTTCGGAGGCCATAAGGACTCAGGCAGCTTCTCTCCACTGCTCCCAGGTCCCCAACACCGTCCTTATCTGCATGGTGATCCTGCTTAACATCGGCCTGGCCATCCTCTTCGTTCACCTCCTGACCTGACCCTTGTCTACCAGGTGTGTCTCCCAGGGGGTGGGAGCCTGTAGAGAGAGCTCCAGGCACCAGGGTGATGGAGGAAGGATGTTGCCTACTGGGCATCAGTCCTGTGGCTAATTGAGGCCCATCCTCCAACAGGGGCAGGAACAGATTGGTGATTTGAAAGATCACGCGTTCCCCAACACACACACACACACACACACACACACACACATATACACAGACATAGCTCATTAGCTCAACATGTGCAGGGCACCTGCTTCCTGTCAGGTGAGCACTGGGGGCTTCACTCACTCATTCATTCAGCCACCACTTACTGAGCAGCTACTCCGCTGGGATCCAGGGACCCACTCCCACCCTAAGAGACGGGGCAAAGATAGAGTAAACCCTTAACTTACAGCTCCTTATGCCAAAGTCAGACATCACGTGCGGCACAGCAGCTTCTCCCCAGACTCCCACAGTCTCAGCTGAGCCTGCCTGAGATGGGCAGACCCTCTTCTCTCTGCCCTCCTTTTCTCTCTTGCCTGCTTCAGTCTGTAATCCCTCTGACTTTATCCTCCCCATCCCCCAGTCCTCTCTTCCAGAAACTCCCGGTGTTAGTTGTCCCGTCCCCCCCCCCCCCCCCCCCCCTGCCAAGGCTCAGTAAGGTCCTGTGAAAGAGGCGGACTGGTCTGCGCTGACGAAAGTGGCTCTTGTGGGTCTCAGGGTGAAAAATCTACAAGACAAAGTCTTTTCTCTGCTAGGACCAGCCTTCACACCATAAATCCTGTGCTAGGTGATGCTGACAGTTTCTGCCTCTTGCCCTGCCCCCAACCAAAGACCCCTCCCTCAGTCCTAGCTGTAGTGTGGGCTGGAGGCCCCTCCTTGGTCCCAGGAGAAAAGAAATCTCTGTTCAATCACCCAGTAAATAGCGACAATATTAGCCTGGTAGGTGGTGCCTTGGGGGTGAGTACTGAGCTCTGCAGGGCCCCTGTGTCGGGGCATCTGGGCATGATGGCTGCAGGGACAGCTTAATGACCGGAAGGCTGGGGCAAGCCAGGTGTCAGTGGGGAGGTGGAGGGCGGGGGACCAGCAAAGCCAGGACAGGCCTCAGGGACTTGTCTTACAAGGGGTGGGGGCACGGCTGCCCTGGGGGCTGGGAGAGGTGGCTCCTTGCCCCAGAGAACATCAAGCCTGAGGCTGGAACCTGGCTCAAGGGCTTCCTCCCTCCCTCCCTCCCTCTCTCACCTCAGCCTCTTGTGGTCTCTTTGCAGAGCCAGGAGTTCCTGCTGAGGGTGTGAGGACCCATCTTCCAGCATTACCAGTCCAGGTGGCCAAGGAGGACTGAACTCTAGACCTGGAGCCCTGGGGTCCAGCTCACATCCACGCCACATCCGTTTAAGGAGGCCTCCCGTGGCACCTGCGCTGGGTGGCAGTGGTGCCCAGAGCAATAGAATGTGCTGGGGGTCCTCCGGGAGCTCTGTGCCCTGTGGCAGGGAAGCCTCGAAGGAAGTGCCCTGGTCTCTTGAGCACTCCTGTCCCTCATCCTCTTCTATTCCCTCGCCTTGCTGCTAGGGTCCCCCTTCCCTGAGCTTTTGTGTGTTTTGGGAGAAGTCACTAGACCAGGATCATCAGACTAACTCCCAGCGCCTTTCCTTCCACCCCTGCCCTGCTTTATTTTAACCGTCTGGGTGCCGAGGGAGTGACAGATCCCCATGGCGGGTGAGCAAGGGAGCCACCCTCAGTGTGGAGGCCCTGCCTTTCATGGGCTCCATGCAGCACACATGCTGTCCCTTGCTGACAGATGTCAGGACGCCAATAGAGGAAATGGACATGCTCAGTTTGAACACCCCCCCGACACGGTGCTCCGGTCTCCGCCCCCTTGTCCAGTTAGCCCCCTTCTGGGCCAAGAGAAGGGGGGACACTCAGGCACTGGACCTGTGGCTGGGAAGCTACTAACCAGGTGGCCAGGGTGGGAGCAGGAAGAAGGGCTAAGGGGCATTCAGGATGGCCCCTGTGATCGAGTGCGCTGGAGCCTGAGGCTGCCATTGCATCTGGGGCTGCCGGTGTGCCCGGGGCGCCAAAGGGCCGCCCTGCCGGAGTCCTGGGGCTGCCAGCATAGAGTTAGCCCGCTGCCCACGGCGGGGAGCAGGAGCGTGGAAGCCCAGGCGGATTTCCCTGGGGTAGACTCTCAGGCAGGTGCTCAAGACAAGCTGTTTGTGAACCAGCATCTCGCAGGGAGAGAAGAGCAAGTCTGGAGGCCCCCGTGGGTGCAGTCTGTTGGACACTAAGCCCCTCGGCTTGCTTGGCAGAAGATGGTGTTTGCATGTAGCTCATTACAGATGTTTTGTACCACACTGGGTCTCTGGTCCCTTGTGCTTGCCGGGGCGGGGTGGAGGCCGAGGGTTCGGGCCCCTGCGCCCTGGGGGGACAGAGGGAAAGGGCTTCTAGGCCCCTCCAAACCCAGGGAAGGTTGTGGCCGTGGCATCCAAGCGGAACCACAGGGATGTGGACCTTGGGGGCTTTGGCGGTGTGGTCTAGCCTCCCCAGTGCAGCTCTGCAAGCTGGAGTCTGCTTCTGACGAGACTGGCCGTGCCTTTCCCGCGCGGTGCTTGGGAGCCGTCCTCCAGCTCACACGTGGGGCCTCACGGCGAGGTTGGCATCTCGGACTGCGTTTCTTAGAGAGGAGCCTGCGGTTCTCCCGTCCCCAGCCAGCCCGTGGCTCTGCATCCGTGTCTGGGCTTTTCTGGACTCTGAGGGAATCCACTGCTCAGGGCCGGTGGGTCCCAGGCCTTGGCTCTGAGAGCCTTGTCCACACTTGGGGCTGGCCCAGAGCTGGGGATAAGCCTCTGGGTAGCAGAGCTCCCGGGCCTAGGGTTTGGGCTGGTGTTTGGGGTGAGGGTTCAGGGTGCTGCAGTCTGTACAATAATAAACCTGCATCTGCTCGCAGGCTGTGGCGGGACTGCGGTGTCTGCTTGTGGGCGGTTGAGGGACTGGCTAAAGGGGCAAGAGAGGCTGGGAGCCCTGTCTTTTTCTTACAGTTCCCATACTACCTCTTGAGAGGAGGCCTAAGGGCTTCAGTTCTGCTGGGGCAGATCAAAGACCTGGGGCAAACCCTGAATTTCTAAAGCAGACTTCCAGAACCTCCCATGAGCAACATATGGCAGTCCTCAGCCACTCAGTGACCCTCAGTTTCACCATCTCTAAAACAGGGAAAGTAGTACCTGCCTCCCTCAGGCTGTGGTGGGATTCCACGAAGTGTCCATGCTCGTGGAGTAAAAGGCCAGAGAGGACGCAGTGGAGAAGTGGAGACTTGTATCACCAGCACCAAACACCGCAGGACTGTCACCGCCCTCTCAAAAGCTCTCTGGCATTTTGAGGACCCCGGAAGCCCCAAGGGCATGGAGATGATCCAGGCCCCAGTTACAGTCACAGAAAGTCTCACGGGGGCACCCAGAGGCCACATCCCCTCTCTACAGAGGCCCAGAGAGGAGGGGTCCGCCAGAGGTCACACAGCAAGTCAACAGGAAAGTAGGTGTCCCGACTCGTCTGTGAAGAAGCACCACCCGTGAAGATTGTCCTGCAGCTGGCTGCCCCTTAGGTCCCTCACGCCCCCCACAGGCAGCTCCCAGAGTGGGGGGTGACCAGGCCTCCCATTTCTCTCCCTGGTGCCACCACCCACTCGCTCTGTGTCTGTCAGTGTCTTCTCCTGTGCCTCAGTTTCCTCTTCTGCCAAAGAAACCAGAGTCCCTGCCCGTGGCTTTCCTCTCGGGATTGCGGATGGTAAAGAGGGTTCAAACCTGGAAGGATCCAGGGATCCCAGGGGAGAGAGATGGGCTTGGGGGGACCGCTGCAGGGGTGGTGAGGATAGGGACGAGGAGGGAGCTGCTTCAATCTGCAGAGGTTCCAGCAAAGCCCACGGAGGGGAGGAGGGTCTGTAGACTGTGTGTGGAATGGGAGTGAGGGGTGCGGGCGAGAGAGCCATGACGGCATCAGAACCACCTTGGGTGGCTTGAAGAGAGGGCTCAGGGGATGGGCGCGCGGTGGGGGTGGGGGGAGAAGGAAGAAGGCTCATTCCTGAGCCCCGCGGCAGCCTGCGGGTCAGGGAAGGTTGGCCGGAGTCGGGCGCCCCCTGATGGCTCAGGTGTGCTCAGAGACCGCCTCAGTCTCGGCCCGCGCCACCTCTGGGAGCTTTGGCCTGTGCCCCGCCACGTCCAGCATTCATGGCAGGTGTCTTGTGCCATAGAAGAACCTGGAACCACCCCATGGGCATTGCCAGGGCCTGTGGCCAGTGACCACTACCTTGGGGTCTTGGCAGGAATCTTCTGGGGCAGCGGGAGAGGATACTCAGGGGGGCAAGCAGGGGTCCCGCTGTCGGGGTATCCAGAACCTCATTTTGCTGGAAAAAGAGCCCAGGAAGTTGTCAGGAGGCGAGTGAGCAGGGCTGGTGTGGGACTTGCTGCTCCAGAGGGAACTGGTAGGGGGCCCTGCGTCCCGGCCACACCTGCCCTCGGGCCTCCCGCTCCTGGGGACCGCTCAGCACAGCAGCTGGAGGGCAGGTCTCCCTGCCCCAGGGAGGCCTCCCCCACTGGGCCCCTCATCCCCTGCTGGCCCCTC
Organism: Vulpes lagopus; assembly: GCF_018345385.1. Lineage (NCBI taxonomy): Eukaryota > Metazoa > Chordata > Mammalia > Carnivora > Canidae > Vulpes > Vulpes lagopus. The sequence continues at coordinate 16,137,986 of NC_054841.1, forward strand.
TCTGGGCAGAAAGCAGGTGAGGTGAAGGGTGCGTGTGGAGTGGGGTCCACCTGGCGATGACAGCACGAAGTGTCGGCACCCCCGGTATCCCCGGGCCCCCTGTCTGGGAAGAAAGCTGATGCACTCACCCTCACCCGGGTGTTTGGAAGTTCCAGGGGATTTTCACTGTGCAAGAGAAGTCTGGAGAGAGCGATGCACAAGCAAAGGAATACGTGGCTCCAGTGAGATTTCAGGTAGCCACCGGGGGTCTATATTTTTGGTGGGGGGGGGGGGGGGGCTCCGAGGCAGGTTCCGCTCCACTTCTCAGCTCAGAAAAGTTGGTAACAGCGGGGCGTGCATCTGCTCCTCGTCAGGGGGCGAGGGTATAGGCAGCGCGGGGCCGTGGTGTTCCGAGCGCTGTAGGATCGCACTAGGTGTCCCGGTGTCCGGGTGTCCCGGTGTCCCGGTGTCCCTATGTCCTGGCACTGACGGCTTTAGGATCACGTGCATGCTGGGCGACAGAGCGCAGGGTCTCCCGAAGTCGTCGGAGCCGCTCCCCCCAAGGCGGGTGCTGACTGTTGGCGGAGAGATGGAGGGTGAGCCCGCCAGGGTGGCGGAGAAGGGCCGGTCGCCCCTTGCGTGCGGCCCACCTGGATTCACGCCCGTGGTCGGTCTAAGGGCTTTCGCGGGCCGCGCCACCTGCCCCGCATTACCGCGTGCGGCCACCGGGGGGCGCCACGGCCCCACACGCGGGCTCCCCGCGCGCCCGGGAAGCTCCGCTCCGGCTCCGCTCGGCCCCGGCCCCGGTGAGGGCGGCGCTGCGGCTGCAGCACCTACTACGCGCAGGCCCCGCACCGGGCGCTTCCCGGGCCTTAGGTCACGGTCGTCCGCCGGCCCCAGGATTTGAGGCCCCCGGGGTTTTGCAGATAAGAGGCCTAAATTCAAAGCCGGGGCCGCCTGGCTTCAAAGCCCACGCCTCAGCCGCAGCCTCCGTGGGAGAACAGATCAGATGCCCCGAGGCTGCGTTGGGCGACGCTGGGGTGGTTGGTGTTAGGGACGCTGGATGCCGGCCCCGCCCCGCCCCGCGCCTGTTACCTGTTACCTGCCGCCTTCGTCCCGCCACCTGCCGGCTCCCAGGCCCTGGGAACTCGCCGCTCCGCGTGCGCCAGTGACCTTTCAGGGCCTGAGCCCCAAGCTCTGGAGGCAGGAAGCCGGGAGGAGCGTGGGTGTTTAGGAGGGCGGGGGGGGGGGGCGCTGGTGCCCGTGTCCCCGTGTCCCGGTGTCTGGGTGTCCGGGTGTCCCTATGTCCCGGTGTCCCGGTGTCCCGGTGTCCCGGTGTCCCGGTGTCCCAGTGTCCCGGTGTCCCAGTGTCCTGGTGTCCCGGTGTCCCAGTGTCCTGGTGTCCAGGTGTCCCTATGTCCCGGTGTCCCGGTGTCCGGGTGTCCCTATGTCCCCGTGTCCCTGTGTCTGGGTGTCCGGGTGTCCGGGTGTCCCGGTGTCCCAGTGTCCCGGTGTCCCGGTGTCCTGGTGTCCCGGTGTCCCGGTGTCCCGGTGTCCGGGTGTCCCGGTGTCCCGGTGTCCCGGTGTCCGGGTGTCCCTATGTCCCGGTGTCCTGGTGTCCCAGTGTCCGGGTGTCCCGGTGTCCCTATGTCCTGGTGTCCTGGTGTCCCGGTGTCCCAGTGTCCCGGTGTCCCGGTGTCCCGGTGTCCCGGTGTCCCCGTGTCCCGGTGTCCGGGTGTCCCTATGTCCCGGTGTCCCGGTGTCCCGGTGTCCCAGTGTCCTGGTGTCCCGGTGTCCCGGTGTCCCGGTGTCCGGGTGTCCCTGTGTCCTGGTGTCCCGGTGTCCCGGTGTCCCGGTGTCCCGGTGTCCTGGTGTCCTGGTGTCCCGGTGTCCTGGTGTCCTGGTGTCCCGGTGTCCCTATGTCCCGGTGTCCTGGTGTCCCAGTGTCCGGGTGTCCCGGTGTCCTGGTGTCCCGGTGTCCTGGTGTCCCAGTGTCCCGGTGTCCCGGTGCAGGGAGGCGGGCCTGGCTCTCCCCGACCTCGTGAGCCTTCCCCAGCAGCCCCTGCCCGGCCGTGGCCCTGCGCCAGGTGTGCGGGTCTCCCGAGGCGGGTGGGGCACATTTCCACTTCGCAGCCTCCTCCCAGCAGAGGGATCTGGCCACTTACACACCCACACGGAATCTTCCAGAATCGTGTCTCTCACAGTCACCTTTTGCGTGGCCCGTGACCAGCGGTGGGACGTGCCCATCGGCCCCAGCCCATGTCTCCTAGGGCTGAACTGTGGGCCCCTGGAGTCCACGCGGCGGGGCCCTAACCCCCGCGCCTAAGAGGCCGCTGCTTTAGAGACGGGGACTTTAGGGAGGCAACCTTTAAAAAAGGCGACCTTTTTTAGGGAGGGGTCCTTTAGGGCTGGCTGAGCGGGGCTGCTGCTGTGGACGAGGGCCAGCCCCGCCCCCATGTGCCAGGACCTCCCATGTGACGCTGCAGGACCCGGGGGGCTTGGGTTCCCACAGTCCCCTCCTATCAGGGACCACAGGCCACCCTTTCTGCATGGACAAGAGCACCAGGAGGCCAAGCTCCTGCCTTCTGATTCCAACACTGCGGCCTGGGAGTGAGCGCAAGGCGGAGGGGAGGCAATCTGGCAGGCTGCGGGGCGGGAGGACTGGCCCACCCAAAGGTGCCCCAGATGTCCCTGTGCCGCCTGGGGAACATAGAGGCCATAGAGGCACAGGGAACATCTAAAAGCTGCCAGGGAAGGGGGCACGTGCAAGTGGCCGAGGGGAAGCAGGTAACAGTAGAACCAGAGAGAGGACTGGATGGAACCCCGCAAAGGGAGCACCGTCTTTGGAAAAGAGCAAAGGGAGCACTCTTTGTGGAGAAGAACAAAGGGAGCACCCTACACAGGAAGAGCAAAAGGAGCGGCTGAACCACAACCCAAGGGAGCTTCAGGATGAGGCCGCCTCCAGAAAGAGAGGACAGCCCGGCACCAGCATCTGAGCACCTGCACAGTGACTTGAGTCACGGAGCTGTCAGGTCCCAGAGGTTCATGTGACAGGGACAGGGCAAGTAAACACCCAAAGAACAAAAAGCAAAAACAAAAAATCATTTGAGGAAAACAAATACAGTTAAAGCACACAACTTGGCCCAGCAATAAACATTAGCTTACAACACGGCGCTACGGAAGCAGGGGACACTACCCCACAGTTACTACCGGCCCCTGGGAGGGCAGGGGAAGTGGGGGTGGCACATAGCCAGCAGGCAGCCAAGCCACACGGGCACATTGCACACACCCACACTGCACAAGCACACGTGTGCACATGCACACACACATTCACCTGCAGGCAGGCTGTGCCCTGTGCCCCATCTCCCTCCCCACCACCGTGCCCACTGCTTCTTCTGAGTGACTGCCCTTCCACATCCATGGGTTTGGGGTTATTCATTTGGGGCCATTTAGGGAGCAGAGCTGCATAATAACTGATGTGTTGGGCAATTTTTTAAAAGCCCCAGAACCTATAATTGCACTTCAGATTTTTTGCATGTGAATTCTTTCAGACTTCAAGAACATTTGATTCCTACATTAACTGATGCAGGGATACAGCATTTGTGTGAATGAGTGTGGGCAGTTTTGGTTCTGCGTGTGTATGTACGTGATGGTCATGTGTATGCAAGATGCATTTCTGTGTCTAGTGGGTGCGTGAAAGGGGGATGTCTGTGTGCATGTGCACTGTGGTCTTGTGTATATGAATGTAGCGTGCCTATGTTTGTGTGCGTGTGGTATATCATTGCATGGTATGTGTGCACACACAGCACACATGTAGGCACGGGCATTGCATGCATGTGGTATGTGATGTGTATGGTATGCATGCCCCTGGGCTATGCACTGTGTACCGTGAATATGTGTGTGCATGTGCACACGTGTGCTTGTGTGGTGTGGGTGTGTGCAATGTGCCCATGTGTGAGTTTGCTGTGTGTGAGCATGTCTGTGTGATGGGTGTGCATGCATCTGTATGTGTTTTGGGCACAGTGCACATGTGTGTACTCCCCTACATGCACACCAGCTACACGCAGCACACGCACATAACATTTATCTTGTACTCACCAAGCACACCATGCACAGACATGCACACTGCAGATTCAGAGATGCACAGCACACATACGCACCCCTCGCCGACCCTACACACAAAACACACATGGGTACGTTACCCACTCTCACACCACCTCCTCGTGCAGAGTACACAGTACACCCAGACAGCACACTCAGACACACAGCACCCCCAAGCAGCCCCACCACACAGGGGGCCGAGGCTGGCCCAGACCCAGGACGTGGCTGCAGAGGTCAGGGGCTTGAGAACATGAACTGTGCACGCGGGTCACCTTGAAACTGAGAACAACTGTCCCTGCTCCTGACTCAGAGATCCCCATGCAGCCGTGTGGACTCAGCCTCAGCATTTTCCAGAGAAAGAATTCTCCAAAATTCTTGATGAGACGATCACAGAACCCCTGGGGGCCCTGGATCAGGAAAGCACAGCTCTCTAGAACGATGTGTCAGTCCTCCGGTGCAGTCCTGGTCACTGGACGGGGCAAGGCCAAACATCGCCTCACCCCCAGAAGGCTCTGTGGACCCCAGTTAGGTGGGGGGCCCCACCTCTGCATTCCCCTGGCCCCCTCGCCCTTTGCGGACTTGTCACCTAGTATAGTTTTATATTTTCATGATTTATAATATAAACTAATTTTATAAGTAAATATTGTTTTCCTTCTCTGCCTGCCCAACTAAACAGTAAGCTCCTAGGGGTGTAAGATTCTCCTAGCACCCCCGGGGCCCAGCTGGGGCAGGGAGTAACTGCTCCCCTGATTGTATTCTTGCCAATGAACACTGGGGTTTCAGCAGTGTGGACTCCTAAGAGTAACTGAAAGGCCCCTCCAGGTCGTGTTGCCCATCTTCCAAGCTACTGGGGAGCCTCCTATGAGCCCTCCAGGGAGCGAAGAGCGTTGGACAATCTTGGGGCCAGCCGGCTCTTCCTTCTGGGGTCCAGGCCGGGCCTCCGCCAGGATTCCAGTGTGTCTGTGGGAGGAGGTGAGAGGCGGAGGAGTCGGAGCGGGTGCATGGCCCTGGGAAGGGTCAGCGCCATGGACAGCGGTGGGCTGCAGCGGCTGCAGATCCCTACAGGGCCAGGGGCACCGCTCTGGGGGCCAGGCAATGACAGGAGGCCTCCAAGTGTGGCGGGTCCAGACCACAGACCGGCCTAGGCAGATTGGGGGTGCCACCTGACAACCCCTGACACCTGCAGGCAGGGCATTTAGACTCTGCTTGGACATCTGTGAGTGGCCTATGCAGTGGAGAAGCAGCCTTGGCCTGTGGGCACCTCCAAGGGGCGGTGCCTGCGGTTCTCTGCTCAGGGGCGAGAACCTGCCAGGCTGGCACGCATTATTTTGGGTTGTCTGCATAGATCCCAAGGATGCCGTTTTCTCAAATGCAGAAACAAGAGTCGAATATTAAACTAAGTCATCACCATGTTACTGACAAGCTCCACACAGGAAAGGAAATTGTAACCACATGAAATATTTATGCTTCACACTGCAATGATGCTACTGGCAGGGCAGCGTGGTGTTTGGTTGTTGGTCTGGTTTTCTTTTTCCAAAGTGGATTACACAATGCCCTCCAGTGAGGAAAGTGCTCATAGAGAGATTGCGCCCCAGCCCTGGGGCTGTTGTCTGGGAGAGGGGAGGTTTGGCATCACAGGGGGAGAGGCTCTGAGAGCAGCCGGAGGGGGGCAGGGGGGAAGCTCCTCCGTCGGGGGGTCGCAGGCCCTCACCTCAAAACAGCCATGTCACGAGGCCCAACGGGGGCAGCTCCCCAATGCTCCTCCATACCAAGAAAGTGTTATTTTTCCAGAAACAGGTAAAATAGTCACATTATTATTATTATTATTATTATTAAAGTATTACCACCTCACATCTGTTAGGAAATGTGGGTTAGAGTCCCTTGTCTGGGCTGCCCCTTACACGCAGGTTTGGAGAAGCACCCGGCCCCCCAGGGCTCCCCAAACCCACCTCTCGCCTCTACCAGGCGGGGAGCCTGCCCCCTGCACAGCCGCCGCTCTATCCCCATAACCCCTGAGCATCTCCAGGACAGCACGTGTTGTCGCCATTGTCGCCCTGCTTCTGGAGACGGCCACGCTGAGGCCAGGGCGGCCCGGAGGTCCAGGCAGGGTCTTCTAGGAGGGTAACCCGAATCCCAAGGACACTAAGGGCTCTGTCCAGGCAGACCTGCCACCAAACGCCACATCGGAAGGCCTGGGTCTGGCTTGCCAAGCACACAAAGAGGCAAATTTTCAACTTTTCAGGATTTTATTATAAAGAAACTGAGAGAAGCACTGGGCACCGGGATGGATACCTGCCAGGGCCAGGAAACAGCTGCAAACAACTTTAAGGACCAAAACCCAAACCAAACCCCAAACCACACACACTTTATGATGAACTGCATTTCTGTTCTCAGCTTTTCTTCATAAATAGACAAAGTCGTTGTTGGCAATTTTAAATAGACGGACACAGGGTTTGATTTAAAAAAAAAAAAAAGTGCAACGTTTCCAAGTGTGGCTCGACGTTGTCCGGCTCTCGCTGTACAGGGGAGGAAACAGTTTGGCGGCTGCTTTTGTGCACATCTCCCTCAAGAGAAAACTTTAAAAAAAAATGTGCTAATAAGGGGTCATATAAAATTCTTTCACCTTAAAGGAAACTACGCCCCTCCCCCACAAAATCATCTTACAGATGCCGCAGCACGGTTCTAAAACACTTAGTCAACTACTTACACGGAGCCAACAGTTTAGAGGTTTCATAATCTTTGTTCACACTGTAAAACCGCATTTGCACATCGTTGGCCGGGGGCCCGGGCCCATGCATCTGGGGGGGATTCTGTTGGAAGGTGCCCCCCCCCCCCCCCGGGACAGCCCATGAGAGCGGGGCCAGGCCTGAAGTCCAGACGCAGAGTACGGTGTGCAGGGCGGGGAGCAGGGTCCGTGGGCCCTGGAGCAAGCAGGTCAGGGGGCAGAAGGTTCCCGCAGGTTCTTTGGGCTGGCGGCGTGGTGGGCGGTGGACTGCCTCTGCGGGGTCTGGCGGGAGGCTGAGCAAGAGACTCGGCCCTGGGGCGGTGTCCTCGGTGTGCCACTGGGTGTGCCACTGCGCTCTCCTCCCGGTGGTCCTGCTGCCTGCCCACTCCCCTCCTGCTGCGAGCCCCCAGGCTCTCAGCAGTGCCCCTCCAGCAAGCCTCGGGGAGGAGAGGGGAGGCGGGATTAGGTGAGGTAGAGCGATTTATCCCTGGGGAGCAGGCTGGGGAGAGAGGAGGAGGGGTCAGAGCCACAGGAGCCCAGCCAGGCGCCCTCAGCCCTCAGGGGCCTGGACACACGGGCTGGGGGGTGGGGTGGGCACCAGGCCACCTGCTCACTCGCTGTCACCCCCAACCTGGATGTGCTGGCTGCCCCTCTGAGGACGAGTGAGGGCACCCTAGTCCGTCCCCAGGGGGCCACCAGGCAGAACCCAACTCCCCTCCTGGAATCCCGGCTGGGGGAAGGCGGCTGCAGAGAAGCCCATCCCAACCCCACGAGGGCCCTCAGGGCGTTCTTAGTCAGTGGTTCATTTGTAAACTTGACCCAGAAACGGAGCAGGGCAGGTGCCTTGCGTGTTTTTATAATAGGGTGCTCCAGATGCCTGGGTGGCTCAGTGGTTGAGCACCTGCCTTTGGCTCAGGTCGTGATCCTGGGGTCCTGGGATCGAGTCCTGCATGGGTGGGGCTCCCCACAGGGAGCCTGTTTTTCCCTCTGCCTATGTCTCTCTCTGTGTGTGTGTCTCTCATGAATAAATAAATAAGATCTTAAAAAAATAAAAATAAAACAGGGAGCTCATCGAGAGCCAGGGGGACCCTGAGGGTGTTCTGCAAGTGAAGTAAGGCCAAGAAAGATGAGTATGAGTGTCAGATGGTCTCACTTACATATAGAATTTTTTTAAAAGATTTTATTTATTTATTGAGGAGAGACAAAGAGAGAGGCAGAGACACAGGCAGAGGGAGAAGCAGGCTCCCCACGGAAAGCTTGATGCCAAGACCCCAGGATCACGACCTGAGCCAAAGGCAGATGCTCAGCCACGGAGCCACCCAGGCGTCCCTACGTGTGGAACCTAAGCAAACCCCAAATCAAGCTGACAGATACAGAGAACAGAATGATGGTTGCGGGAGGCGGGCGATGGGCAAGATGGGCAAAGGGTCAAAAGGTATAAACTTCCAGTTACAAGATGAGTAAGTCTTGGGGATCCCATGGGCAGCATGGGGACTGCAGTTAATAATACTGAATTTTTAAAGTTTCTGTATTTGAAAGTTGCTGAGAGAGTAGATCTTAAAAGTTCTCCCGCGACAAGAAAAATTTGATGAGTGGCCACGATGTTAACTAGACTCACCGTGGTGATCACCCCCCAACACACACGAGCCTACTGCAGGGCGTTTGTACACCTGCCACGAATATACCAGTTATAGCTCCATTTAAAAAACCAAGTTAAGTAGGGCACTGCTGTGGTCTGCCCTCTATGTTGGGAGAAGCCTGGACACACTCGTCAATAGCCATTAAGGAGCCCCCCATCCCCACACTCCGACCCCATTAAGGGAGCCTGTGGCAGGGGGCCGGGTGGGAGGGCCTGCACCTGTCCCGGGGTGGGGAAGGGAGCTGCAGTGAGTAGAGTTGGTCCGCCCAGGTGGACTCTGTCCCGGGCAGGCCCATCAGCAGTGGGGCATGTGCCCTGTCTGCCCTCTCACTAGGGGGCTTGGCGGGGTGAGGAGCAGAAAGGCCAAGAGCCAGGACTTGGGACAGCTAGAGCCCGCAGCCACCTGCCACCTGTCCACCACACATCACGGTCCCCCCTTCCTGGGTGTGGAGTGCTGCTGGGACCACCTACCCTGGGGGTGGCCATGGGGCTGGTTCTGGCCAGGGGAATGGGAGTCAGGGTTGGCGGGTAAAGGAACAGGGTGCCCTCTCCACCCCATTTCCCTCTCTGCCAGCTGAAATGAGAGGTCACCATCTCTTGGAGCAGAAAGAGCTTCTAGAGAAGGTGCAGTTGGCGTGGCGTTGAAAGGCTAAGAGGCTAAGGGCACAGATGGGAGTGGACGTCCGCAGCATGAGGTCCACATATGGACCAGGGAGGAGCCAAGTAGTCCTGGGGGTTTGTGTGTCAGAGGGGGTGCTGGGCTGCAGCAGAGGCTGGGGATACCAGTGAGGCCTGTGACTCCTGGTGTTGGCTAGTTGGCCCCTCCTCCTAGGGTACGGTGGACACCGCAGGGGCCTCCCCCACACCCCCTGTCCCGCCCTGCCAGCTGCCTCTGCTCCAGGGAGCTGCCCAGGCTGGAGGGGAGCTGCTGTGCCAAGGGGCCATGCTGCCTGGAGCAGCCTGCAGCCAGTGGCTGACTGCCACGGGGTGCACAGAGCACTAACCCCAAGGTGGGACCGAATCTGTGGTTGATTTGTGCCCCAGAGCTCTGGGTGGGGTCAGGCTGACGTGAATCTCGGGTCACAGCACACCGTCGCCTGGCTCCTTTCCTGGCCTGTCCTGCCTCCCTGCCTCCCTCCCTTCTGCAAGCTCTCTCTCAGCATCATCAGGGGCACCCAAATCCTGCTGCCCAGGCCCTGCTTCTAGGGGAGCCTGAGCGAAGACCAATGACCCATCGTGAGTGTCCCACAGGAGCCATGGGGAGAAAACCCCTGGATGGAAGGAGATAAGCAAGCCTAAAGCTGAGCCCATTTCCCAAGTGGGCACCGGGCCTTGGCGTCAGACCAGCTGAGTCCTTCCGGAGTCCTGCTCTGCTCTGCGTCTTCTTGTGAAGACCACCAGCAGCACCCACCAGGTGCTCTCGCCGGCCGGCCTTTCCCTATCCCTTGGCAGCCCTTGCCCCTCTTCCACGGGCGGCCTGGGGGGGTGAGGGGCCGGGGGCCGTGGGAGGACCCACCTGCATGTGCTGACGCCACACTCCGCGCTGGGGTAACTGCTGTCCCAGTCTCCGCCGCCGCTTGGGGGGTTGGATGGGCCGGGTGAGCGGGATCCGGAACCGCTGGGGAACTCGGAGATGTGAGGGAAGTCCTGGGGGGGGGGGCGATAAGCAAAGGCAGGATGAGGGGGTGCACAGCTTGGGCAGCGAGTGGGGGGCGGGAACTCTGCCCAAGGGAGTCATGGAGACACTTCCTCTGGCCTCTGCCTCTCTGCCTGCCATGCTTCCTCCTCCCTAGCAGAGAACCTTTTAGAAAATCCAACCCTCCTCTAGCTGTGTCCGGCGGCGGGGCGGGGCGGTGAAGGGCTCTGCTTTCGGGGCCTTTCCTTTTCTGGCCTCAGGTTCCCAGTCTGTAAAATGGAGTTACTGAGCTGAGCCACGCGAGTCTCGTAACAGTGTCTGTGGAACAATCAGTGGGGTCGGGCCTGGAAGGCTTTGGGGAGAGCCAGGGGCCAGGGCTGATCTCAGAGGCTGCACCGCCTCAGCCCCTGGGGCCAGAGAGCAGAGATGGACAGAGGATAAGAGAGGGAAGGCCTGAGATACCCTAAGACTCTGAAGACCCTGGGAGCTTGTCACCTGTTCACTGCAGCCCGTACATCTCATGGAAGGTGTACTCTACCCATTACATAGATGTGGTGACTGAGGCTGAGAGAGGTGAGGTGCCAAGGCTGCGGTGACACTGCTGGCGAGGGACAGGGCTGGTATCTGCAGTTCCAAGCCTCCTCCCTTCCCCACTGGGGGTCCTGAAGGGCACGTTCCTCCCGGGCCCCACTTACCTGTGGCCCTGGAGGCGAGGGGCTCATGGCCAGCTGCACCTGCAGCGCCATGGGAGTGGGCAGGACCGGAGCCTGGGGGGCTGGAGACATGCTGAGAGGCGGGCTGAGGAGGGCGCCCTGGGCATGGGGCGGCAGTGGCAGCTGCTGGTGCAGCGGGGGGCTGAGCGGGAAGGAGGGTGGCGGCGGAGGGGACGTGCTGAGGCCTGGCAGCAGTGACTTGGAGCCCAGCGTCCGGGCCAGGCTGGCGGGAGAAGCCCCACTGCGGAAGGCCTGCAGGTCCGACGGCGTCAGGAACGAGGCCAGGCCTGGCATGGCGTACATGGGCTGCTTGGGCGGCAGCATTTTGGCCGGGGGGTTCGCCTGAGTGCCCTTGGTCTCACCCTGCTCTGGGGAGCTCTGCAAGGACACAGACACTAGTCACTCTGGGGAAGACGGATAAGCCAGGACTTGGGCAGTGAGACCAGCTGGGTCTGCAACCCACTGACCTGGCCCCTGGCTGACTCTCTCTGGCCCCTTGGCAGGGAGCTCCGGGCACCCAGAGGTAATCCCGGGTCCACCATGCACTTGGCTCTGACCATCCAACCACCTCCTGCGCTAACTCCTGGAAGCCCACGCTCCTCAGCCTGGCCCTGCGGCCGGCGTCATCCAGCCAGCCAGCCTCTATGCTGCTCTCCAGCGTCTATGCTTTTGCACGTCCCATTCCCTCAACTTGGAATGCCCTCCTGCTTGGCCCTTTGTGGACCCACATGCCGGGTCCTCTGTGACAACTTCCAAATCATGCCCCTACCCTCACCATTTCAGGCAAGTTACTTAACCCCTCTGAATGCTGGGTTCTTGTTGAAAGAATTAAATGAGATGGAATGCACATAAAGTGCCCAGCGTGAGCGTGGCACACAGTAGGTTTCCGGGGGCAGTGACCACACTGGTTTTATCCGTCCTTTCCAGGAACTACGGCATTGACCATTCCTGCGGCTTTGGTTCTTGCTCTATCCCTCGAGCAGCACCCCCTTTATCAGGGTGGGCCTATGCGCCAGGGTGTTACCTTGGAGACGAGGCTAGCCCTGTAGGCCGCCAGAGCCTTCAGATATTCCTTCTTTGCCGCTTCCGTCTTTCTCTTGTAGGCCTGAAAGACCCAAGACATGGGCCACGTTGGGGAGAGGTCAGGTGATTGGCCCGAGGTCCCAGTAGCTGGCATTTGCCTCTGAGCTGGTTCTGTTCCCCGTTCTCCCTGGACGCCCTTGAGAGGGGCTGTGGGCACACGGTCGGCGGGAGAGGAAGCTCTGGCCTGGACTCCAGGCTTGCACAGTGAGAGGGCCGAGACGGGCAGAGATGCTTATTCTCACTTAATAGATAAACCTGGAACAGTTAAGCCACTAGCGAATGCAGCTGGCAAACAGCAGAACTGGAAGGGACCCAGCCTCCCAGCTTACAGGTAGGCAAACTGAGTCCAGGAAAGAGCTCTGCAGGAGGCTTTTCCTGATTTCAGACATTCCAAGTCTGTCACGGGCACCAGGGCCTCACAGCCCTGGGGTGTGGCCCTTAAAGGGACAAGGACTCACCTGCTTCTGCTCCTCCCCTAAACTGTCCCACATGGAGGCCACGATTTTGGACACATCCCCAAAGGTGGCACTGGGGTTCTGTCCTTTGATGGCAGCCTGAGTGTCTCTGAAGAAGAGCGCATAGGCTGACACAGGCTTCTGAGGCTCGTTGGGGTCCTTCTTCTTCTTCTTCTTTGGGTTCTTGGTCTTTTTCCCTGGGTCAGTTGAGGGTCTCTTCTCTCCCGACATCTGCGCGGGTGAGAAGGGTCAGGAGAGCAGGGGCCCAGGCTCCCCACCCCAGCGTGAGGCAGAGGGGACCCTCCTCAGCAGCACCACCACCTCCCGTCTGGCTCTTTGCACATGCAGGTAACACCAGACTGATGCCACCTGGGGCCCGAGCCCAATGCGGGACTTGATTCCAGGACCCCAGGATCATGACCTGAGCTGAAGGCTCAACCATGGAGCCACGCAGGTGCCCCACCTTTGAGGCTTTTAATCTTTCCTAGTGGGTGGAAGTCATTTGCGTCTCTACAGGGAAAAATTAATTGGCTTTATAATCAGACAAAAATCGTTTACATCTCTACTACTTCTTTCCCAAGGTAACATCTACCTTTACAGAGTGGAAAATCCTCTGATCGATCGCGAGTAATGAATCACAACAGTGGTCCATTCTCCCAGAGAAGCTGGTGATTCTTGCATGAGCCTGTACATAATGCTGTGGTATATGCCACCGAAAGCATGTGCAGCCCTGGTTCTGTGCCTATTTCCGAGTCTGGGGTATACAAATTTTTCTTAACAATTCTTTCTGGTGATCACAAATAATCCCCAAAGATGATCATCACAAAATACCAGTGTCTTCTACCGATTTTCAGGTGTGCAACTTGGGGCAAGGGGCTTAGTGCCCGGGGCCCTGTGAGATGGCTGGAAGGGAAAGAGGTTATGTGGCTCCGTGGGTGTGGCCTCGCTCTGGACCCCTGGCCTCAGGAGCATGCAGACTCCAGGACTGCAATCCTGTGAGTGTGCCACTCGGGGACGGTGGGATGGGAACAGTGTACCTCAGTGGGTCACTGACAGGACCCTAGGCCACACGGGCACCAGGAACTGAGGTCAAAGTGACAGTGAGGACTGTCCCTCTCTGCACCAAGCAGACGAAGCTTGACGCCAGGAATCGACAGGGAAGCCGCAGGCCACTGGGTAAGATTCAGGGGTCCGTGTCTGAGGGACAGTGCGGGGAAGCCTGTAGTGATGCTGGAGCTGTTCCTGACTCTCACTGCAGCCAGCGTGCCATAACCTCTCTGGGCCTTGGGTTTCCCACCAGCCAATTGGAGATGACAGTGGCACTGACCACACAGGGATCCCATGGATTAATACTGGTCATGTGCTCAGAACAGTATTTGGCCCCAATGGTGTCTGTTAAATAAAAAATTAAGTAAAAACTGCTCCTGCCTGGCCTACTATAGAGACCAAGGTATCCTAAGGATGAAGTGAGACTAAATCCAGCCTAGGCAGGTAGTCAGGGATCTCTGCTAGGTGGCCTGGCACCATAGTCACTGCCCCTCGTGTCTACAGGGCCACCGCGTGGGAAGGGGTGAGAGCCCTTAGAGAGAAGAAAGGGAGGTGGGGGGAGTGGGGGGGATCAGGTTTAGACTCTGGAAGATTCCCAGTGGGCGCTTCCATCCCTGGGCCTCTCAGGGCTTCTATTCTTTGTCCCCGTGAAATAAGATGCTTTCCAACATCCAGGGAGACTTGTCAGTGCAAAGAAAGGACAAGCCTGGATGGCTGGCGACTTCTCACCCCTGACATGTTCTGAAGAGGCAGGACCACCCTCGACTCCAGGGATGCTGGCGGGGGGCTGGGGGGGGGAGCATGTCCCCAGAGGCAGGGAGGAGGTTCAGTTTTAGAGCCTTATCCTGTGGTCAGTACTGCCTAGGGATGTCCTCTGCTGAGCCACACATCTTTGTCAGAACATCTTCTCCTAAGAGGCTAAAGCAGCCATAAGGTGTCACCATGTGGATCTTGCCAATGCCGTCAACGTCCCAGAAATGACCCACTGGCCATTCAGGAATAAGACTTCACCACATCTTCGCTGAATTCTCTCATCAGCCCCCTCGCCACTAGTTAGCATTGTCTCTGCTTTCCACACGAGGCCACGGGAGCAGAGGGGCACGGCCGGGCAAGGACGCTCGGCACACTTAGCAGCCAAGGCCAGACGCCCCAGATTCCCCGCAGTGCCACCTCCAGTGACCAGGGGCGCCAGCCAGTGGCCCCTGTCCTATCTGCTGACTTTCTTCCTCCACGTCTTCCAGCAAAGGACACAGCTGAACTCTGTGCAGCTGAACAGCTGAACTCAGCTGCAGCCTGGTCTCAAGGTGGGTGATGCCCATTTCCACGCGGGGCCCACCCACCTGTTGAGGAGGCATCGTAGGGCCCTGCGTGTTCACCCCACCTACCTTGAAGTGCGCTTCTGATTCCTCCTCCTGAGTTGAACTGGAGGGGGAGGGTGTCGCTGACTTGCTCCCCGGGGGTGACGGGGAGCTGTGGGGGATGCCGCTCCGGATGCCCATTTGGGAGATGAGCTGGGATTGGCTGAGGGCACTCATGTGGCTGGCCAGCATCGCAGGGCGGCCCAGCAGGGGCCCCGGCCGGCCAGAGTCGTAGGCAGCAACCTCCGAGTGGACCATCTCCTGGATCTAAGGGAGGAGGACGGGGCGCCGGGAGTGAGTTCGAAAGGGCCTGCAGGCCACCAGCACATCTGCACTGAGGGACTCAGAGGAGGCCCATGCAGATGAGAGGGGGTGACCAGCCCTCCCCAGGCCCCGCAGAGGTGAGTGCCGCCCTTCCACTCTGATACCTGAGAGATTCCTGCGACCTGGGGCCTGCCCACGGCTCCTGGACAGTTTGCCTTCTGCGACACTCCCCCCTGGACGGACAATCAGCAGTTCAGCCCCTGCCAGGGAGCTCCCGCCCGCAGTGCATGGACCATTTTATGACCTTGAATCTTCCCTCTTCGAAGCTGCCTGCATTTTGAATCCTGGTTCAGCCACTTTTAGAAGTGTCTGGGTGACTCTGGCTAAAGTTACTTAACCTCTCTGTGCCTCAGTTTCTTCATCTGAAGAAGGCAGATAATAACTAAACCTGCTTTTGAGGACTGGTTAGGATGAAATGTGCCTGGCACCTGGTAAGCCATATATTGGGTTTGTTAAAAGTGTAGTATAAGTAAATCCCTTAATAAAGCTACGTACTTGTCCCCTAAGTAATTTTCTTATTAAATGTTCCCTGTGATATTTCTAACTGGTTATTTTTGGAATATCAGAAAGCTATTGTTTTTTACATACAGGCATTGCTCACAGGAAACACATATGTGGAACAGTGTGTCCTTTCCACTTAAATATTTTAAATACATACACACACACACTGTGGAGTGAGGCATACCAGTTTGCATACTCTTATAATTATTTTTATTGCCTTTGCATCTGTGCTTATTTCCCCTTTGTAATTTCCGATGCCAAGTTACTGTGTTTTCCTCCCACGTTTTCTTCATTAGGCAAGCTCATGGATTTTCCCATTTATTCTGTGGGAGTTTTTTTTTTTCTCCTCAAAAGAATCAAATTTCAAATTCATCATTTCCTGTTTTCTAATTCCTTAATATCTAATCATCTGTATCTTTATTAATTACTTCCTCCGATTTAAAGATATGTGACTGTTGCTCCCCCTCCCCATTTTGGTCACATTTCTAATTCATTATTTCCATTCTCAATGTTTAGAAATATGCTTAATGCCATGAAGTAGCCTTGGGGCATAACTTCGACATTCTCATAGATTCACCATATACGATTTTCCTGAATGTTCTTTTCTCTGTGTTTATTTTCTATTTCAGTTTTATTTTTTAAGATTTATTTATTTATTTATTTATTTATTTATTTATTTTTCATGAGACACAGAGAGAGAGAGAGAGAGAGAGAGAGAGAGAGGCAGAGACACAGGCAGAGGGAGAAGCAGGCTCCATGCAGGGAGCCCGTAGGACTCAATCCTGGGTCTCCAGGATCACGACCCGGGCTGAAGGCGGCGCCAAACCGCTGATCCACCCGGGCTGCCCTCTATTTCAGTTTTAATTCCTTTTTTCTAAATCTAAGAGTTGTTTTAAAAAAAGTTTTGGAAAAAAAAGTTTTGAAATTTCTAAGAGGTTCATGTTTTTTTTATGTGTGCAACTAATTTCTAGTAACACAAGTGAATCAAAGGACATGGTCTGTACTATTTGCACTTTTGAGACTTTGGTAAGGTTCCCTTTGGAAGGAAATATGTTTATACTTCGTATCTGTTCCATAGCGCTCAGGCACAGATTAACCTTCTCCATTAGTGGCGATATAATTTTGATTCCTTATTTTTTTGCCACTTTTAAGTTGCCTACAACTTTTCTGCATCCATCACAACCCTCCTTTGACACTTAAAGTGTTTTGCTTGGGGAATTTGATGTTGGTTTTTATTGCAAAAAGAAAACTGCCAATTATGTCTTCACCATGGATTGAATGTTAATATTATTATAAAGCACCTCCCTTTTGCCTTCAATTAGTGAAGTCTGATCGGATTATCGCCATCTTTACCTCGATTTGTATTTGTGTGAATTTGTCTGGTGTGTCCTCAGTTCTGAGGAACTTTCTTTTTTAGGTTTTCTCTTCACTTCCTTTTTTGGGGGGTTATCTTTGGCAAATGCTGGCATTTGTGTTATGTGCTTCTTGAAAGACTTATTTTCACAATACTTTCCATGGCTATTTTGGTTTCCATACTCTCTTGAGTTACATATATATACATATACCTTTTAAACTGCCTACTTCATCCAAATGTTAAAACTAATAGCATATATCTAGGATAATATTATATTTTTAACCTGCTCTATGCTTTCTCGTAAATTGCCAATTGCAATATTGTGAATGCCTGTTGCTAAAATTTTCCCTCTCAAAGGTTTATATGTTTTAACTATCTACCCAAAGAACCAGTTCTTACATTAAAAAAAATCAGGGGCGCCTGGGTGGCTCAGTCGGTTAAGCCTTTGGATCAGATCATGATCTCAGGGGTCTCAGGGGTCCTGCTTCTCCCTCTCCCTCTGCCACTCCTCCTACTTGTGCTCACGTTTTGTCAAATAAATAAATGAATAAAATCTTTAAAAAAAATCAGTTTGACAAGTGTTCTGATAATTAAATTTTGCTTTTTCTAGTCTATAAATGTTGACCTCAGGTAACATAAGTGGCTTTTTCCAAATTAAATAATTTATTTATACTTTCACATTTTCTATTCTAATAGTATTACTATTGAGGGCAGGGGTTCAAACATTTCTCCCATTTGCTGAGAAATCTGGCAATGCCTAGAGACATTTCTGGCTTGCACAACTGGTGTGTGTGTGTGGAGGTGGTGCTATTAGCATCTAGTGGATAGAAGTCAGGGATGCTGCTAGATGTCCTACAATGTATAGAATGCCCCTATACACACACACACACACACACACACACATCACACCCCCCACACATCCACATACTACACATACCACCCCACACACACTCACAGACCACACACACCCTCCACATACCACACACACACCAACACAAACATACCACACATACACCACACATCACACACCCCACACACAATACACCCACAACAAAGAATTATGGATTCCAAAATGTCAATTGTGCTGAAGTTGAGGACCCCTGCTCCATATCTGATTTTCTCCTCATAAGGAGCATTTTTTTTCATAAGGAGCATTTTAACTGTATCATACAAATATTTTTAAAAATATTCTACAACTGAAGGTTTTATTTTCATTTTTACCTAGAGTTTATTTGGAGAAGAGTCTTTATTTAATGTATCCTTTTGTTATGGGGTTTTCATTATGGCTTAGGGTATGATCATTTTTTGTAAAATGTTCATGTGCATCTGAAATTGTGTTTATGCTGTGATAGACACATTTCTCCATGTGTCTATTCAATAACCTGTTTTGACTACTTTAGCTGTGAGACCTCAAGAAAAATGAGTTAAAGCAGCTCCTACTATTCTTCTGTTTCCTTCAGTTTCTCTATAGAATTTAAACAGGTTTTCTCATATATATTAATGTAACATTATTCATTCCTATAAATGTTCCAGAATGCCACATTTTCATGATGGCTTTTCCTTCTTAATAAAAAAATCAGCATCTTTTGCCTCAATTAATGTTTTTATCTTAGATATGACTTCACCTGTGATCAATATCTCTCTTTATTTTTCCATTTTATTATCATTCTGCATCACTTTCAGTGTGCATCTTGTAAATAGCATTTAGGTAGATTTTTGTTCTGAGCTCTTAATGCAATATATTGCAAAATGTATATTTTATTATTATACTAATCATAAAGAAACCCAAGAAACAGACTTCAAGTGCACTGTTTCAAGAGTAAAAGATTTTACAAAGAATTCGATTAAAAAATGGACAAAGAACTTGAATAGGTATTTTGAAGACATACAAATGGCCAACAGGTTCATGAAAAGGTGTTCAACAGCACTCATCACCAAGGAAATGCAAATCACAACCACAATGAGATACCATCTCTCATTTGTTAGAATGGCTATTATCAAAAAGATAAGAGATACAGGTTGTGAGTTTGGCTCCATGGTTGTGCTGGGAGTGGAACCTACTTAAAAAAAAATAAGATAAGAGATCAAAGTGCTGGCAAGGCTGTGAAAAAGGGGGACCCTTGTGTGCTGTTGGTGGGAATATAAATTGGAGCAGCCACTATCAAAAACAGTCTGGAGGTTCCTCAAAAAATTAAAAATAGAACTCCCACGTGATCCAGCCATCCCACTTCTGGGTATTGATACAAAAGAAATGAAATCACTACCTTGAAGAGATATCTGCATCCTGTGTTCACTGCAGTATTATTTACCAAAGCCAAGACATGGAAACAGCCTCGCGTCTTTGAACGGATGAATGAATAGAGAAAATGTAGCACATATACACAGTTGTTATTCGACCATGAAAAAAGAAGGAAACTGCCTTTTGCAACAGTATGGGTGGATCTTGGGGGCATTATACCAAATGACACAAGTCAGACTGAGAAAGACAAAGACTGTAGGGCCTCACTCCCGTGGGAATCTAAAAAAGCCAAACTCAGAGAGAGGGAGAGTAGGATGGTGGTTTCCAAGGCCAGGGGCTGGGGAAAATGGGCAAAGGTGGCCAAAAGGTACAAACTTCTAACTGCAGGATGAATAAGTACTGGGGATCTAATGCACAGCATGGGGATTCTTTTTTTTTTTTAAGATTTTATTTATTTCTTCATGAGAGACAGAGAGAGAGAGAGACAGAGAGAGAGAGAGAGAGGCAGAAACACAGGCAGAGGGAGAAGCAGGTTCCCTGCGGGGAGCCTGATGCAGACCTGATCCCAGGATCCTGGAATCACCACCTGAGCCAAAGAAAGATTCTCAACCACTGAACCACCCAGGGGTCCTACCATGGGAATTCTAATCAACAATACCTATTATATACTTGAAAGCTATTAAGAATGTAAATCTTAGAAGTTACCACCAAACACACACAAAGGTAATTATGTGAGGTGATGGAGGTGTTAACTAACTTTAATAATAATTGCACAAAATATATGCATGCATCAAATCATCATGTTGTATACCTTAAAATTACATATGTTAAATGTTAGTAATAATATATCAATAAAGCTGGAAAAAAATTAACTCTCAAGAAAATAAAGAGTAGAAGCTTTTAAAAATCTCTTCTCTAAACAATCTCCTTTCCACTTGGATGTGTCCACACTCTTCTTCCAAGAATCTTAAACAAGACGCTGACATTATTTCCTCAAGGGCGAGATGGCCTTGGGGTTCTGTGTTTAGGACTTGTTTGGTTTTTTCCTTCCCAGCAGGGTGTTTAGAATTCTTCAACCAGATATTCCTGACTCCGTAATTTAATATATAGCCAACATGCGATAATGGCAGACTTTTGAAATTCTGCAAATCTGCAAAGTGTGAAATGCTCTCAGAGTTGTTCTAATTTTCACTGTCCTGATTACTAGAGAGGCTGAACACCTTCACATAAGTTTACTGGCCATTTGGGTTTCTATTTATGCTGCTGCTGAATGTAAGCTAGGAAGTAAGGTAAACGCTTCTGGAAACAATCTGATACTATCCAGGTATGTTGAAGATGTGCAATCTTGTAACCTAGCAATTCTACTCCAAGTCATTTATTAGAAAGAACTTTCTCAGATGCATGAGAAGACATATATACTGCAGGATAAATTTTAATGATATTAGGATGGGCAAATAATTGTTCTCTGGATGGAATGCTGACCATTGGCTCATGGACTTCTGGGGTTATCTGTTTCTATAGTGATGTATGCCTTTGTCTTTGACTAGGCTATTGTACAACTCTGCAAGCTGTAGAAAACTGAAATTAGTGCATCTTATTTTTTATCATTAAATTTTTTCATCTAGGGGTGCTTGGGTGGCTCAGTTGGTTAAGTGTCCGACTCTTAATTTTGGCTCAGGTCTCAATCTCAGGGTCATGAGTTCAGGCCCTAAGTTGGGTTCCATGCTGGGTGTGGAGCTTACTTAAAAAAAATTTTTTTTTTTTACTTAAAAGTTTTTAAAATTTCTTTTACTTAAAATTTTTTTTACTTAATTTTTTTTCATTGTGGTAAAATATACATAATATAAAATTTACCTGGCAGCCTGGGTGGCTCAGTGGTTTAGCGCCACCTTCAGCCCAGGGCCTGATCCTGGAGACCCGGGATCGAGTCCCACACTGGGCTCTCTGCATGGAGCCTGCTTCTCCCTCTGCCTGTGTCTCTGCCTCTCTCTCTCTCTGTATCCCTCTTGAATAAATAAATAAAATATTTTAAAAAGAACATAAAATTTACCATCTAAACCATTTTTTAAAAAAGATTTAAAAAATATTTATTTAGAAAGTAAGCAAGTGGGGTGGGGTGGGTGCAGAGAAAATCCTCAAACAGACTCCCCACTGAGTGGACAGCCAGACAGGTGGCTCTATCCCATCGCCCACTGAGATCCCTACCTGAGCCAAAGCAACAGTCAGGTACTTAACCAACTGAGCCACCCAGGCGCCCCCAATCTTAACCATTATTAAGTATACCATTCACATTCACATTGTTGCACAACCATCACAACCATCCATCTCCAGAGCTCTTTCCATCTTGAAAAACTGCAACTGTACCTAATAAACAGTAACTTCCTATTCTCTCCTTTTTGTGGCTCCTGGCAAACACCATTTTACTACTGTGAAATTTGACTACTATTCTATGAATTTGACTACCCTAGGAATCATATGCTTAATTCACTTAGCATAATGTCCTCAATGTTCACCCATGTTATAGTCTGGGTCAGACTTTCTTTCCTTCAAAGGCTAAATAAAATTCCATTCTATGTGTACGCTGCATTCTGCTTATCCATTCATCTATTGATGGACATTTGTGTTGCTTCCACATTTTGGCTGTTGTGAATAATGCTGCTACAAACTTGGGTGTTCAAGTATCTCTTCAAGTCCCTGCTTTCAATTCTTTGGGGGTACACACTCAGAAACAGAGTTGCTAGATCACACAGTAATTCTATTTTTTAATTTTTGAGGAACTACCACATTGTTTTCTATAACGGCTGCACCATTTTACATTCCCACCAATAATGCACAAGCGTTCCAATTTCTCCACATCCTGGCCAAAACTTGAACATTTTTTTTAAGAAGCCATCCTAGTGGGTGTGAGGTAAGATGCAATGGATTCTTGTCCATAAAGATGCAAAAAAAATGTTGTCTGGTAGAGGTACAATTGGTCCACCTTGTAGAAAAGAAGATTCCAAACATTATATTTTCTGGCTCTATAGATATCAGCCAGTTTTGCATTTATTAGAGAATTTATGTCAATATTCTTGGTTGCCAATACATAGGTCTATTCATCAGATTCTCCTTTGAGCCAACTGTAATATATCACTTGGCTCTCTCATTAACTAATGAGTTAAGTAAACTGATGTATCTTCATTTTATATTTGCAACAGAGTCACGATGTTACCTTTCAAAAAATATACATTATAACAAAGATGATCATTACAGTATTTTCCAAATTCCAGAAAAACTGGAAATAATGTAAATGTTCACCGGTTAGTGAAATGCTGAAATCTGTGATATAGTCACAATAACAGAATTCTGTACAGAGGTGAAGGGAATGACCTGGAGCTACAAGTGCCAAAGTGGATGGACTCCGAAACGACAATGAAAGGAGTTTCAGAAGGATACATGTAGTATAATGCCTTTATGTACATGTTTAAAACATAAAACATTACTATGAAGTGTTTAAGGATGTATAAGAATGTAGTGAAAGCATTTTAAAAAAATCCCAGGAAAAGAAAGACAGATACAAAGGATGCTTAGTTTGTATCTGTAATATTTTATTTTTTCAATAATAGATCCGAACAGATAATAATTAATAATTATAAACAGAGGCTCCTCAAAGCATCAGTTGAGCCTGACTGTGCTGGCTTCTGGGAAGTCCAGGAAGGCGGCTGGCATGTGCCCACTTAGCTGGCTATGTAATGGGTCCTGAAATAAGGTGTGATCGCTCTCCTGAGCTCCAGCTTGGGCCCCAAAGCCTCCATTCCCTTGCCTAGCTGCATCTTCACTGGATGCCCACCAAGCACATCAAGCTTCACATGTTGAAAACAGAACTCCATTCTCCTTCCACCTGTTTCACCAAAACACTAAATGGGCCTGCCAGCCTTGCGGTTGCTCCAGCCCCACACCGGGGCACCAACCTTGATCCGTGCTCCTTGCACCCCCTGTCCTGGCCCAGACACACCTCTGTTGGCTCTGTCTTTATGGCGAACTCTAAGTCCCTGCTCTGTTTCCTAGTCTGTTCCCCCCACCTCCTGCCAGCCTGTTTCCCATACACTCACAGGAGGGATCTCTAAAATATATGAACGGGACCACACTACTCCCTTCCTTAAAATTTTTCCTCAGCATCCTGATCCTCTTAGAAAAAAATCCACTCCACTTTCCACGGTTTTCAAGGCTGTGCGTTGGGGACCCCCGTGTGATGCTCCAGCCCCTTCTGGCACACTGTCCCCACAACCTACTGCATCTCTAGCTTGCCTTGGCGTCCTTTGCTCAGATCTTCAAACACAGAAGGCCAGCCCAGCCTCAGGTTTCCGTGCCCAAGCGCTCCTCCCCTTGCTCTGTGTGTGTGGCTCCTCTTCTAGGTCTTAACTTGAGTCTCACCTCCTCAGAGAAGCCCTCCCTGACCACTTGGTCTAAAACCCTAACCCACAACCGTTATTTTGCATCATCATAATTGCCTGTTTCCTTCATGATGGTTATTTCAAGCTATTATTATTTTGTTCCTTGATTTGTTTATTGTCTCCTATGAGCATCCTCTGCCCAGGGCAGAACGGAAGTGCCCAGCCCGTGAGGGCCCAGAAATACCCCGCGACCATGAGAGGCAGGAGGATGTGGAAGAGCCTGGGCTCCCTCTCCCCTTGGCGGGGCAACTTTGAGTTGTGTGCCAGGGTCTCCTCAGGGAGAACGTAGTGGGGCTGCATTCCAGTGGCCACAGGGCCACCACTCACCAGCCCGCCCCTCCCAGTATCAGTTCCCTTCTTCCTTTGCAGGGCCTCCTGGGGTCACCCCCAAACAAAATACCTGCACACGAACCTTTGTGTCAGAGTCTGATTTTAGGGGGATCCCAAATTAAGACACCAGCCCCCTCTCAGGTGCTATGATGGCCATCAGAGCCACCTCTCTGGAGGAAAAGGGGCCTCTTCCCTGCTCAGAATCTTTCAGAAGCTCCTCCAGGGCCTGCTAGCACTGTCCTAGTCTGTGAAACAAAGAGCTGCACCACCTCTGTCTTCCTGGCCTCTCCAGATCCTCCCCAGACCTCCCCAGGGGCCTATGGGCTTCCCTCTAAGTGGAGGCCTTCCCCTTGTGGCTTACTGGTCCTTCCCTCCACATCATCATCCTGAGGCTGACCTGAAACATCACCCCCTCAACGAAGCCTTCCTTGACTTCCCTCCCCACCCCCCTCTTCTCGTCATCCCCCCCCGCCCCCCCAGCTTTCCCAGGGCTCAGCATGGTGGGCCATCAGCATCTGCTCTTGGGCAGAGACACAGAATGTGCCTCCCCAGCACCGGGCAGGCAGCCCAGCACACAGCTGGCACTTAGGAGGTATCTGGCTACCAAAGGAACCAAGCCTCCTGCCTCTCTCCTGGAAACATATGGGCACATCAGAAGCCACATCTGTAGCCTCTCTAGGAAGGAGGAGCGGAGGAAACAGTAAGGAGGCATCGCTAACGTAATTAGATTCGCCTGGCTTAATAGATTCTTGGAGGGGCAGGAACACAGAGGTGTTTTTCACAAATTCCCCATTTGCAGTCTCTTGGGGCAAGGAGCCCCAGGTGCTGGGGTGCCCCCACCCAGGGGAGGGGAGAGGATAAGAAATCACACCTATTCCTTCCCTCCTTCTGCTGATTCTGCAGACCTAACACCCCGCCTGTTTCAACCCAGGCAGGGACACGGTGTCATTAAACACAGCCTCACAACTCTGCCTGGGGAACTGGGACTTTTTTTCTGGAGGTGGGAGCAGCTCAGCTCAATTGTGTTCTCCCACTGAAGCCTCTGCCTCAGCTCCAGCGGGGGCCAGAAACTTCTCCTTAATTTCTAGTCGGACCCCAAAGGAAAATTAACAAGCCACTAGCCAGCATTTTACACTTCTTGCCACAGCCCCAGAGCAGCTCTTTCCAACAGATACTAATTTCCCTGTTCTATAGAGAACAGTAACAGTTGTGATAATGATAATACTTACTATTTTACTAAGTACTCACTATATGCCAGGCTCTCTGCCAGGGGCTGCATGAACAACATAAACACTCCTATCACCTCCCCCCCTTTTTAAAATAAAGACAATGAAACTCAGGTCAAGTGACTCTCCCAAGGTCACACAGCTAGGAAGTGGGAAAGTCAGAATTTGGGTTGTCTTCTGAGACTGAGATCTTTTCACAGCACCCACACAGATCTGAATGGCTCTAATATGGGTGCAAGGTAATGAACCTGTTCTCACTGAGCAGCTGCGAGGATCCAATGAAAAGATAACTTTGTACAGAGCCTGGCACATGGTAGGTGTTCCTTTCCTTCATTCCTTTATGAGCTTGAAGGTATCAGCTTGAGGCAGATAACCAGATCTCAACGGGGCTAAGAAGTGGTCAGAAAAATGGAAGTTTCTGGAATATGAGAGAGCCAGGAAGGAGGTTCCAATGAAAATAAAAATAACAGCACAAGGCCTGGCACAGGGGTAGTGCTTCCCATATATCTGTTGATATATGTTAGGTCAGAAGTTGGCAAACTTCTATAAAAGGCTAGATATGAAATATGTAGGCTTTTGGGGCCAGATGGCCTCAGTTGCAACTATTCAGTTGTGCCCCATTGCTGTACACAAGCAGCCCTGGACAATATGTAAATGTGCGGGCATGGCTATGTTCCAATAAAACTTTATTTACACAAACAAGTGAAGGGCCAGAATTGGCCTATGGCCATAGATTGCCAATCTCTGTTTTAGTTGAGTGTTAAGTAAACAAAAATAGTGGTAGAAGCATCCCCTTCAGGTGGCAGTAAACATCTGGCAGGCACTGGCCTTCTCACCATATTTAACTCTCACCCAGTCATGGGAGGAGGGTATGTTTATCATTAACATCCTGCAGACATGAATGCTGAAGCTCAGAAAGGGAAATAATGTGCCCAAGAATTCAGTGTAACTGGTAGAGCTGGGATTCAACTCAAGGTCTGTCTAGATGCCACGCTCGTGTCCTCTGGGACTATACCACCAGCCCATCCTCCTGTCCAGCCCCTGCCCAGAAAACAAGGACTCGGTGCTGTCCCTCAGCTGAACCCTGCCCTGGCCACCATCTGGGCCCTTGCTCTGACTGCACCACAGCCTCTCTTTAAAATCAGAAAGACCCAGACTGGCCACAGAGACCTGGTAGTCAGCCCTGATCCTGACGCTGACCTTCCATCGCTGCCTTGAGCCTCTTTCTTAGGTTCTCGACTGGGCCTCTGCCTTGAGCTGCCCTCATCAGAAGCACCTCTGTGTCATTTTACTTCTCTAGTCAGAAGGGGCCCAAGCCCGCTCCTGTCACTCATTCATTCAATAAACATTCCCTGAAGGCTGCTGTGTCTGGGACCCTGGGATAGATGCAAAAGACAGAGCAGACTAAAAGAGCACCCTATCCGGAGTGCACAGTCTGATGGGTGAGACAGAGATACACCCACACAGTTTTAGCCAGAGCAGCAGAGGGGATCGGGGTAGGGTCAGAG
This sequence comes from Vulpes lagopus, assembly GCF_018345385.1. Lineage (NCBI taxonomy): Eukaryota > Metazoa > Chordata > Mammalia > Carnivora > Canidae > Vulpes > Vulpes lagopus. The sequence continues at coordinate 16,164,637 of NC_054841.1, forward strand.
AAGGGGCCCCTCCAATGCCTGGAGAACCAGAAGGCAGAAAGCATCTCTACCAGGGAAGACTCTGAGCTGACTCTGGAAGAGGAGGTTTGCAGATGAATAGACTGTGGAGGGCATTCCCAGGAGCAGGAACAGCCTATCCAAGGCCACAGAGGTATGGAGTGATGTGATGGTTGATTTAACTGTCACTTTGACTGGGCCACAGGGTGCCCAGACATTTGGTCCGACATTATTCTAGATGTGCCTCTGAGAATGTTTCTGGATGAGATTAAGATCTGACTCCTGACTCTAGGAAACGAACAAGGGCTGCAGAAGGAGAGGTGGGCTGGGGGTTAGGGTAACTGGGTGACGGGCACTGACGAGAGCACTTGATGGGATGAGCACTGGGTGTTATGCTATATGTTGGAAAATTGAACTTCAATAAAAACAAATTTTTAAAAAACCATCTGAATCAGTAGCCTGAGTCCAGCAGATTGCCCTGCCTAAGGTGGCTGGGCCTCATCCAATCAACTGAAAACCTGAACAGAACAAAAAGGCTGAGTGAGAGGGAACCTCAGCAGCCTGAGTGCTAGGACATTCTCTTTCTCCAGAGACCCCTAGCACACGGGGTGCGATGGGCTCTGCAAGCTGCCCACACGCTGGCAAAGCTGGAGAGTTGTGAGGAGTGGGAACTGAGGATAAAGGAGCATCAGAGGCTAAGCACTGGGGGACCGAGGTGCATGGGCTGTGCCTGCAGGTGCTATGGGGATGGCCACAGGCTTCAAGCAGAGGAGGTCGGAACCCAGGCCTAGGTGCTGCCAGCTGCCACAGAGTCCCGCGATCTGTGGCAGAACTGCCAGCCTGGGACAGGGGTCTGGGGGGAATGCCAACAAGAGTTTCAGGAGTCTGAGAAGCAGCAGTCTGTCTTCTCTCTGACAACCTGAGTGGTTGTCTCCTATTACTGCTCTAACAAACTACCTCAAACTTGGTGGCTTCAAATAACACACACTCGGGGTGCCTGGCTGGCTCAGCGGGTGGAGTGTGTGACTCTTGATCTCAGAGTTGTGGGTTCGAGCTCCACAGTGGGTGTAGTGATTATTTAAGAATAAAATATGGGCAGCCCGGGTGGCTCAGCGGTTTAGCACCTGCCTTCAGCCCGGGGCGTGATTCTGGAGTGTCGGGATCGAGTCCCACGTCGGGCTCCCTGCATGGAGCCTGCTTCTCCTTCTGCCTGTGTCTCTCTGTCTCTCTGTCTCTCTCTCTCTCTCTCTGTGTCTATCATAAACAAATAAAATCTTTAAAAAAATAAAAATAAAATCTAAAAAAAAAAAAAAAAAAAGAACACAAACTCATCCCCCTATGGTTCTGGAGTCCTAAAGTCGCCCATCAGGTCATAGTCAAAGTGTTGGCAAGGCTGGTTCCCCCTGGAGACTTCAGGGGAGAATCTGTCTCTTTGTTTTTTTGTTTTTTTTCTCCCCTAGGATGGATGCTGTCCTTATTCCTTGGCTTTAGGTCACACCTCATGTGGCCTTTCCTTCCTCTGCTTCCATGCTCAACCACCTTTCCAGGTGTTGGACCCTCCTGTCCTGCTCTCCCCCTTATAAGGATTCATGATTTACATCATTGGGCCCACCCAAATAATCTAGGATAATCTCCCCATCTCACGATTTTTAACTTAATCACATCTGCAAAATCTCTTTTGCTATATAAGGTAACGTATTCATAGGCTCTGGAGAATAGAACGTGGCCAGCTCAGGGCAGGGCATTATTTTGTCTACCACACTCTGGAATCAATGATGTGGGAAGTCACAATTGAAGCTCCTCCCTGGCCAACCAAATCAGCTCTCTGAGGTTTCCTTGGGCTTTAAGAGTCAATTACTTGAAAATTATTTCCTTTTAGGAAAAAAAAAAAATTCCAGCACAAAAGAGAAGAAAAGAAAGCCAATGGGAAACCTTCCCCTGTGCCTGCCTCTCCCCCGAAGCCTTGTCAGTAAGTATTTCTAATAAACTTTCATGCTTGGTGGGAGATCCCTCGCATGCTGACAAATTTCTCCTGAAATTTGAGATGTCTTGTTCAGAGTAATAGCTATAGTGCACAGGTGCCCAGCTGCTATTGTAAAATCAGTAAGCATTTAATTGAAACAAACGACTATAATAATAGTACATTATCCCTGCAGGCCGAGCGCCATCACAGTTTTAATTATTGAGTTAAGAGTCAGACTAATTTATCCTTTTAAAGCAACAGCCCCATTCATGGTTACACTGATCATCCTGTTATGAATATGAAGGCACCAGCAGGGAAGGATGTGAGTGGAAAGCAATTTGTCCCCTTCAGGGCTGGTTTTGTCTTTGTAGAAAGGTTTGCAAACAGGATCGCTGAGCCACTGGGTCTGGGCCCACCCTCCTGGGGGTGTGAGATTTCTGCTGGGGTTGGGGGGGTGGGCGCCGTGGTCCTTGCGCTTCCCATCTCTGAGATGCACGCCCTCACACCCCACTCAGAGCCTGTGCTAGTTCTCCACCTCACTCCAGGAAAACCCCACGTCCTTTCTAAGCCACAAGCTCCTACACCAACCCCACCAGCAGCACCAGCAGCACCTGGTACCTCTCTGGCCTCCTCCCCACCCCACCACATTCACTCCACTCCAGCATGCTCAGGGTCCTTCTCAAGCTCATTGTGATTCTGCACCCCGGAGGGCATTTGGCACTATTTGGAGACATCTTCAGACTGGGAGATGCTATTGCCCTCTACTGGGTACAAGGCCAGAGGTGCTGCTAAACATCCTACTATGTGCAGGACAGCCTCCCAGCATGAAGAATGACCCAGCCCAAAATGTCAGTAGCGCCAAAGGTGGGAAATACTGTAAATTAGATGTTGCTTTTGCAGGGGATGGTCTTCCCCAGCAGAGGGGATACCTACCCTATGTACTCCCTCACTTCCTGCCCATCTTGTTCAGATCTCCCTTCTCCTAGGAGGCCTTCCCTGACCATCCTCCCTAAACTGCCCTCAGCCCCCTGCCCCTCCTCCATCTTCCCAACCCCCTTCACGCTGCTCTTTTCTTTCTTTCAATGCACCGATCACCTGTGAATACATGATGTGATTTATTCGTTACTTAACCATTTCTTATCTTATTCCCCCTGCCAGGGTGTAAGTTCCACATGGGCTCACATCTTTGTTGTTTCACCCATGTACTGCCAACACCAGAAGAGCGCCTGACAGAGCAGGGGTTCAATGAAAGTTTGTTGAATGGATTACCTGCTCAGACTCCTTCCTCCTGCCCCAGTCTCAAATCCACTTGCCCTCTAGGTCCGGCAATACCAGCTCCTCGTGATCTCCCAGGGCCACCCCTTCTTGCTCAGGTTCGGAGCTAGTGACCGTGAATTGTATGTGTCAACTTGGTTGGGCTAAAGGGTGCCCAGAAGCGGTAAAACATTATTTTTGGGTGCATCTGGAAGGGTGCTTCCAGAAGAGATTAGCATTTGACTCAGCTGATGAGTAAAGAAGATTCCCCTCACCAACGCAGGTGGGCATCAGCCAATCCATTGAGGACCCTCACATAGAACAAAAGAGAACAAAATGGCAGAGGAAGGGCAAATTCTCTCTCTTCTTGAGCTGGCCCATCCATCTTATCCTGCCCTTGGACACTGGAGTCCCAGGCTCTCAGGCCTTTTGGACTTGGACTAAATTATCCTACCAGCTTTCCTGGCTTTTCAGCTTGTAGATGGCACATTATGGGGCTTCTCAGCCTCCATTACCACAGGAGTCAGTTCCTATAATAAATTTCCCCTTATATGTATGTTTACATATGCTCTTCTGTTTCTCTGCAGATCCCTCACTACCACAGAGGCCATTTCTTTTTCCTGAACAATGGAAAGCCTCTTAATGGGCTACTTAGGCATCTTTCCAGCAATTGTTTTGGGGTGACTCCCCTGTGGCATGTGGCTCATTCTTGGTTCCTCAAGGGCAGAAGTGGGAGCCTAGTGATCTGTCACAGCCCAGGGCCCTCATGGTGACTGCCCACAAAGAAGGCAGGCACAGCCCCTGCCACTCAAGAATGGCCACCAAGTCCAGCGAGACAGACAGATGAGTGAACCGACCATGTCATACAGTGCAACACGTGTATCAATGCGCCCACCATTAATACACCATGGATGCACTCACCCACACAACAAATGCAATGTGTTCCCTGTGGCTTGTGTGCCTGGGACACAAGCTCTCTCATCCCTGTGAACAGGAGAAGGCTGTGCCATGCAGAAGTCCTATTCAGGCCTCCAAGACTCTTCCACACATTAATATTTTGTGCCACCAAGGAAACACCTCTGACACAGGGGACACCAATCCAGCTGAGCCCAGCAGGCAGTGGACGGGCCAGCACTCTCCCCATGTCTGTGTGCTCCCCCACCTCCCTGCCCATTCCCTCCTTTCATCCTGGCTGGCCCCTAGTTCTGGTGTGAAAGCACTTTCTACATGTTTCTCTCCAGTCTGTGTGCATTTTGTCTTTTCCCCATAACCCAGCAGCAAAAAAGCATCCTTCCCCACTTTCCATGAAGCTACCTTTCCAGTTCTCACTGAGAGTTTATTTAGAGAATTTAACACAAGTTTTCTAATTGTGCAGGTAGAAGCATTAGGACTATTAAGGTTTTCTGTTAATGCTGTGGTTACAAAGTTCCATAGACCTTGGGAGGTTTGCCCCAGTCATATTTTTCCCATAAGCTCTCATTTTTAGGATTTTGCAGGTTTTGTAGAACTGCGTCTCTCATTACATAACAGAAACATCTGCTGTCTGCTATGTGCCGGGCACTGCAAAACACAGATTTCATGATGAGTCATATGAATGTGGTCCCTGCTCCACAGAGCTGATGGTCTTGTGGGGAAGACAGGCATCAACCAATTCCACACTCGAGTCAACATGCAGTCACAATGGTGGTGAGCGCTGGAAAGAAAGCCATGGGTCACTGTGAGCTTGTCAGAGGCAGCCTGGTGCTCTGGAATGGCCTCAGTGAGAAGGTCAGGGAGGGTGGGCAGGGAGGAGAGTGGAAAGGATGAGCTTAGAGAGCCAGGAAGGGGCCAGGTGATGTTCAGACTTCATCCTGAGGATCATCAGGAACCCAGAAAGATTTTAGGCAGATCAGTGATTTCAATTTTAGAAAAGCCAGCTTGGCAGCTATGTGGCAGGTGGCAGGTACCAGGTGAGAAGTGACATAGTCACTGATAAAGATTTCGATCATGGAAAGTAAGAGATGGCCGGGAGAGATGCCAAAGGAAGGGAGAGAGGCAGAATTTGAGACTGGTCATGGCAGGTGGTCCAGAACGGCACCAGACCACTAATGATATTCATAGGCTGTTCACGCGGGGGAAGAGATATGCGTGGCTGGGTGGGGAGGGGTCGGGGTGGGCACGCTGAAGGTGGGCAGAGCACCCATGTGGGGTCTCCAGGTGGGGATGGTCAACTACATAGTCTGCTCTTTAGAAGTAGGGACTGAACAATGGCAACTGTCCTGGGTCCCCAGAGGTACCCAGCCACCTTGGGGGAGAATCAGGCTGAGAGGGAGGGAGGAGTGAAGGTGTGGGAGGCGGCTGTGCAAAGGGGTGGTCTGAGAAGTGGAGGACGCCAGGGGCAGCACAGTCACATCAAGGAAGCAGAGAAGGAGGGCATTTCAGGAGGAAGGGAGTGGCCCCTCAATGTCAAGTGTGATAGAGGCAGCATATGCCCCATGGATTTGGCAATGTGGAGCCCACTGGGGAACCCTAAGTGGAACAGCTCTGTAGTTGGGGAAAGGCAGAGGCCAGAGTGAATGAGAGGAAGGAAATACAGACAACTAGGGCTGATGATCCCCTACCCCCTGCCAGTAGCCCCACTGGGACCATTAGAGAGAAACTGGACAGTAGGCAAGTGTCCGAGGATGACCTGTGTAGATGCTAATAGGAAAGGCACAGTTGTGGAGGGCCGGTGTTCCTGTTCCAGAATGCCCCCATGGGGACCTGAACTGTAGGACTGAGAGATCACAACACCACTATGCCTCTTGCCGGTCACGTTCTCATCTTCTGTCTCAAGCAATCCTGTTTACAAGCCTTGTGAGGCAGATCCTGCTGTGCCCACTTTACAGATGAGCATATGGAGTCCCAGAGCAGTAGCATCAATTGCTCCTTGATCCCAACCCAGGTCCACAGGACTTCACAATCTGAGCTCCTCCTCCTACTGAGGATGGAGGGGTGCATCACGGGCCAGGCTGGGCCACAGTCACAGAACACCCGAGAGGGAACAGTTCTGCTATGCATGCGGGGGAGTCTGCACTGGATAGCTGTCTTGTGACTACAGTTGAATTCTTCTGTATCTTTGGGAAGAACGGGGGCTTGAGGACTTAGGACAAAAGCAATGAAAACCACCTGGAAACTGCTGTGATTAAAAAGAACTGAAGGCTTGAGGTCCAGAGTCAGCATGATGGTCACCCGGAGTGTCGGGGAGGGGGCTGCTAGGACTTGGGGTGCACCAGGGCCCAGGGAGTGATGACGCTGGGGGAACTCAGAGGGTAGATCACAGAGGGCGAGAGCTTGGCCTTGCAGGCTCTGGGGAGCCCTGATGGCCCACCAGGTTTCCTGTGATCAGGGCAAGAGTCCAGAGGCAGAGGGAGCGCACTGAGGAGGTGGAGTCAGTGCCCTTGGTCACAGGGGGCTAAGAACCAAAAAAACCTGTCCAGGCTATGAATCCTCTGTCCTCTTGAATTCCATCTTCAGTTCCAGTTCTGAAGGGGGCCTGATGTCCCTGCAGCAGCACTAGTGCCAAGCCACATTCTGCAAAGATGCACCTGCTCATTTGGCAGCCAGCCTTTGCTTCCCCATCTGAGCAGCGGGAAGGGTGTATTTTACTCTTTTCGTGTTGTTTGTCTACCACACTGGAACGTAAGCTCCACGGATCATGACTGTCATCTATCTGGCTCAGGGCTTGAGAGAGCACCTGGTACACAGTAGGACTCAATAAAAGTTTACAAAATGAATAAAAAGTGCAGGAGTGAGTCCCATGAAACAAAACTGAGAAATGCCACATGTCTTGCTCAAGGTCCTTACAGCTTTAGGCACTGGAGCCCGGGTTTGGGACCAGAAAAGGGATTCCTTCCTTCCAGCATAGCTCTCCATGGACACATGCCCTTTCCCATTGCCCCAGCCCTCAGCGCCACGCCAGGCCACTGCCGGGACTCTTCTAGACCCCTGTCCTCAGCACCTCCCTCTGGGCAGCTCCCTTCATGCCTGCAACCCTGTTTGCCTCCCTAGCCCCCACTCTCTCAGGATTCAGCTCAAATGTATGCCTTCAGGAGCTTTTCACGGGCTCTCCTTCCTAAACCAGGTCCCCCAGTAACTGCCTTTCATGGCACCGTTATTTTTTTTAATTGGCCTTGTGGCCTTGGCCGGCAAGCCTTGGGGTTACACAATCACTGCTGGTGTGTGTGATTCTAGCCGTGTGCTCCAGCCATGAACACGGGGGCCACGGTTGCTTTGCTCGGGGATACTTCCCCAATGTCTAGCCCCAGGCGTGGCACACAGCAAGCACTCAGGGAACGTGAGGGGAATGAGCCAGATAGGCCTGCATGCTCTGGGCCCCAGCTGGCAGCCTTCCCAACCTCCAGGCCAGACCAGTGGATACCAAGCCCCTGATTGGGAGGTACCTCCAACTCTTCCTTCTCCCAACACTGGAGACGCGCCCACCTGGGCTCCTGCTTCCTTCAAGTCTCATCTGCTCCCCACTGGCTGTCCCGCCTCTTTGCCTTTGCTTATGCTGTTCCTTACTATTCCTCCAAGTCTAGAGACTGGCTGAAGTCAGATGGTCCTGGTGTGCTCAGGGTGAGAAGACCTTACCCTGAATGACCTGAATGACCTTGACCAGCAACTTCACCTTCTGGGCTTCCTCAATTGAGGGGCTCTACACAGGGCAGAGTGAAATCAGATTTGCATTTTGGGAAGCCACATGCCAGCTGCCCCAGTAGAAGTGAACCAGCTCATGAATGAACCAGCAGGGAAGCGACAGAGGCAGGGAGACTGGCTCACAGGCTTCTGAGCCAGCCCAGGCCATGACAGGGGAGGCCTCAGCTGGGCTGGGGCAGCGGGAAGGGGCAGTGAAGGTGAAATGGAAGCCACCCAGGAGGTAGGCTCAGCATGGCTCAGAGATTCCAGGTGGCTAGGACCCACAGGAGAGGGAACCACAAGGAGAGTGAAGGGTTACTCACCCCTCCTCAACATCCAACATTCTACATTCTGAATTAGCACATGTGCTAATTAAAACCATCTTTCCAAAGAATTTATTATAGGATATTCCAAGCTAATTATAAATTCTCTGTAGCTGATCCTGAGCAGTGTGCTAATGCAGTGTTGAAATCTCTTTGGCCACCCTCATTTAAATTATTCATCAGGCCCTGCAACAGTTGTGAACTGTAATTTAAACAGTCAGCTCATGAATATTCAATTAACACAACAAACACTGGCGTGTTTTACTGCCTTGCCGCTCAATATTTTGTATCCTCATCCGTGTTTACATGTTTTTATGAACTCTCGAGAAAAGCGTTGCTTGTTGAAGTCCCTGGTTAAGCCAAGATTGAAATGTCTGGGAGGGGCTGGAGGCTGCCGGCAAAGCTTCTGATACCCTTTCTCAGAAGAGTTGCAGGTCAAGCTGGAAGGGCCCAGGGAGGGGAGGCCCAGAGAGGGTAAGGACTGGTCCTCCAGTAACACAGTGCATTCAAGGCACAGACAGGACTCAAGAGTTCTGGGGCGGTTCCCACTGCCTAACTTGCCATAAAGTAATAGGTGAAGGGGGAGTGGGGACATCCGGCTTGGAGATAATGTTAGGAACATAGAGGAAGCCAGACATTCCTTCTGCCCAGCCTCTTCAAGACAATGGCCAAGTGTTGCCAAACTGGTTCAAGTCCACAGGCTCTTCCACCATCTAGGCTGGCTCCATCCTTAAAACTCAGAGTCCCTGCCCCTCCATGGCCAAATCAGAGGACTATGTGTCCCCTCTTCCTGGGGTGAGTTTCAGGGCCCCTATAACCTGTGAGTAGTTTTGAAGCCTCCATAATGGCCTCTCATCTATTCTCACTTCCTTCCTCTGAGGTGGACACCATGATGACTCCCATTTTTACAGATAAGACGGAGGCTCAGAGGACGAAGAAGTAGGCCTAGGGTAGAGTTCTCTTTTTGTCCTTGAGACCAATCCCTCAGAAAAACCACTTCCACAATGCTAAAGGCACCCATCTCAAGAGGGTTTTATGCTTTAGAAGAGTCAGAAACAGCCTAAATGCCAACAGAACATTGCTTACTTTATGTTCACAGTGAAACATCCACACAATGGAATGTTAGGCAGCCACTAAAAATAAGGGTGCAACTGCGACCTATAATAATGGACATGGAAATATGTCCCTTAGCTATTGTTAGAAAATCGTCAGGCCACAGAACAGCTCCAACAGAACAAACTATAAAGTACAGGGAAAGGCCCCATATCATGTCTTATTTATGTACATTTTATATGTATGATGTGCAAAGATATGATTGAAAAGATACCTAACCATCAAATGGTTAGGTTAATAATAGTTATTTGTGGATGGTGCAGTTTAGTGATCTTTTATCTCTTCTTTGTATCTATGTTTGTTTGTTTACTTTTTTATTACAATGAGCCATGTACCATTTTTATAAAAATCAAGAAAGCTACGTTTCTGGAAGAAGTAGAAGATGTAAGAATACCTCATTTCAAAATTTATAGGATATGGCAAAAGCCATACTCAGAAAAAATATACAGCCATAAACTTCTTAGACATTAAATGATAATCAATAAAATTAAATTGACTAAAGAATCTACAATGAAAAACTGAAACATCTACAGAAAGAGAGGAAGGAATTAATAGATATAAAAGGGGAAATGAATAAATTAAGAGAACAGAAAAGTAACAGAATTGAAACATAACTCTGATGGTTGGTTCTCTGACTAAAATGAATGAAACAAAGTTGAGATACCAATAACATGAATGAGTCTCCCATAAAGGTGAGCATGAATAAAAGAGAAAAACTACAATATACAACTTTAAGAATATGAATGGGATGCAATTACAGGTACAACGGCTATAAAAATTATAAGATAATACTACATGTAATTCAGTGGTAATAACTGTACAGATCTCCATGTAAAGGACTACTCATTTTATGAAAATGGTATAACCTCTATAATGGTTATATGGCTTATAGGATAATCTGTATTTCAATTCAGAAATATGAGAAAGCTATCTTATATAAAGAAAACTACAGATCAGTCACTATAAAAATGTAAAAGATGGGGGTGCCTGGGTGGCTCAGTCAGTTAAGTGTCTGCCTCTTGATCTCGGTTCAGGTCATGATCTCATAGTCGTGAGTTTGAGCCCTGCATTGGGCTCCACACTGGGCATGGAGCCTACTTAAAAAAAAAAGTAAAAGAAAACCTTAAGCAAAATAATAGTGCCTTAGATCCAAACTCATATATAAAAAATACATATATATGTGTATGTTTAAATATATACATGCATATCATAACCAAGTAGAATATATTAATACTGAGGAATCTTTTAATAAAATTCATCACCCCAACATACTAAGGAGGGAGAACTATATGATCATCTCGATATATACTTAGTAGGCATTTGATAAATGGAAGAGGTCTTGAACAACCAGCTGAAATAAGGAAAGGCCCAAGTATAAATTACGGATGGGTCAGTTCCCCTATGTGGCTGGTGACTCCATTGTAGCAACACAGATTGGTGGGGGTAAGGAGGCTTGAAAGAGAACAGAGCAGAGGCACATGAGCAGCTCAGCAGGTTGGGAATCTGATTCTTGACTTTGGCTCAGATCATGATCTCAGAGTTGTGAGACTGAGCCCTGCATCAGGCCCTGTACTGGGTGTGGAGCCTGCTTGGGATTCTCTCTCCCTCTCCCCCTGCCCCTCCCACACCATGCACACATTCTCTCTCTCTCTCTCTCTCTCTCTCTCTCTCTCTCTCATTCTCTCAAAAAAAAAAAAAAAAAGGAAAAAAGGGATCAGAATGATGTTCTTTGGGGGGGGGGGCAGTGGAGGGCGCTGTGAGCCCTGCATCTGATCACCCACTTTGTGAGGAAGAAGGTGAGACTATAGTCAATTCTTATCCTCCATAGTGGTTAGGTTCTGATTAGTCAATGTGAAATCACTGCTCCTGGGGGTAATACCGGGTTAGGTTCCTGGGAGCCTCCGGTCACAATATTTCCACCTATCAGTCAATACATAATCTGGCTTTATGTGTATTTTTGTTTAAAAATGCCTTGATATGTAGTTGACTCATGAACATTGAATTCAAAGCACTGTAACTCACACCTGAACACATCTATTTTCTCTGTGAGGCATTTCTTGAGTTTACAGGCACCTGACTTTACACAGTGAAATAAGACACAGAATGAAAAAAAAAAAAAAAAGGAAAAGGAAAAGAAAAAAAAGTGGCACTTCACAAACTGAAAACAGGTCCTTGTTTACAGAATGAGATTTGAAATAAGAAGGCAGAGCATTGCCTTGTTTGACCCCAGCTGGGAATGTGCATGTGTGTGCAGTGATGTGAAATTTTTTGCTGTTTTGTGTGTGTCCGCAGATGACCGTGAACACACCACATAAGTATTGATTTCAGGGTTATAAATAAATTTTAGCTAGTAGAAGAAGTGGCAAATAGAGAAATCCTCCAATAATGAGGATGGATCATATACAGATTCACAGTGGCGGCCAAGGGCCTGGCTATCGGTCACGGACATAGAAGGAAGAGATATGTGAGCTTGCAGGCAAGCTGATCTGGGGGAGAGGTATATAGATGGAGATATGAGAGTGAGCATAAAGTGGGATTTCTGAATCCTGTTTTTTGAGCCAGAAGACATTCATCATAGGAGAGGCACTAAACAATCAAGTGGACAAAACGACTTGGCCTGTGGCCATTAATCAGCCATTATGATCAACTACCTCCATATGGCACTGAGCACATGGACAGAGTAGCCAACATGACAAAGATGGAGGCCCAGTGATATGAACTCCCCCTCGCCAAGGCCAATTTAGCTGCTACTGTCTCTGGATGTCTACCCTGTCAACAACAGAGATCAATACTGAGACCCAGCATGGGAAGACCAACTAGTCCCCAGATAGAAAGTTTACTACACTGGGTCCCTTCCATCATGGCTAAGCCAGCAGTTCATCCCCTCAAGGATAGACAGAGGCATGGTTTGCCTCTCCTATCTGCAGAATTTCAGCCATCACTGCTCTCTGGGGGCAGCAAGGAAGCCTGGTCCACAGGCATGGAATCCTGCACAGCATAGTATGCAACCGGGGAGCCCACTTCACAGAGACAGGTATGGGAATGACCCTCATCGGGAGGGTCTACTGGCCATATCACGTGTCACACCAGCCAGAAGCCAGCTCCTCACAGAATGCTGGAAGGGCCTTCTAAAGGTGCAAAGCTCTCGCTTGGAAATACTGAAAGGATGTGGTATGGTCCTTGTGATGTGGTATGTGCATCAAATTGGAGACCTCCGTGTGGTTCTGTGAAGAATACAGGGGCCCAGGAACCAAGGGGTGGAAGCAGAAGCAGCCCTGCACATTATCACTCCCAGAGCACCACTGGGGGATCTTGTGCTTCCTGACTCCGCGATTCTGGGCTTTGCTGGGTTGGAGGATCTGGCCCCCCACAGGGGCATGTTCTTGCCAGAGGACACAATAGGTACGGCTGCTGCCAGGAGCCTTAGGGCTTATTTTTAAAATTTTTTATTTAGGGATCCCTGGGTGGCTCAGTGGTTGAGCATCTGCCTTCAGCCCAGGGCGTGATCCTGGAGTCCCGGGATCGAGTCCCACATCGGGCTCCCAGCATGGAGCCTGCTTCTCCCTCTGCCAGTGTTTCTGCCTCTCTCTCAGTGTTTCTCATGAATAAATAAATAAAATATTTTTAAAAATTTTTTAAATTTAAATTCAATTAATTAACATATAGTATATTATTAGTTTCAGAGGTGAAGTCAGTGATTCATCAGTTTTATAGAACACCCAATGCTCATTACATCATGTGCCCTCCTTCATGTCCATCACCCAGTTACCCCATCCTCCCATCCTTCTCCTCTCCAGCAGCCTTGGGGCTTCTTAGGTCTAAGGACCAGCAGGTGAGGAGAGGACTCACTGTCACGGCAGGGGAACCAACCCTGATCAGCAGGAGGAGGGAGGGTGGCTGTGACTCTGTGGGGGCAGACAGTGTAATACACCTGTAACCAGGTGACCCACCTGGGCACTTTCTGCCATTCCCTTCCCCCTGCCACTGTGAATGCACAGGTGCAGCAACCTTGAACAAATGTGAAGGACTCAGACCTTTTCAGGGAAGGTAAGATGTAGAAGCCAGCAGATCCACTGAGATGATAGCTGCTGGTGAGGAAAGCTCTCATTTGTGCCACTAGGGTTTCCTTCAGGAACAGGGGCCCAGGGAACCATGGAGAATGTGCCACCTTGTATGTGGCACAAGGGTCGTGGAAATGCACTGGTCAGCCCTCCTGCTTGGGGAACCCCAGTGCTGAGAGCCCCAGCCACTGCTCCCCTACTTCTTGAACATGCTCTCACTGAGGCCACCCCCAGCCAGCAACTGAGCACACAGGGGATACTGAGGTAGCAACATCTGGTGAGATAAGCAGCTCTTTCAGTGGGTGACTTTGGTCTGAGGACTCCCCAGACTTTTCTAGGAGCTGTTCACTGTCCAAGATTCTTCATACCCAATCCCACTCTTTCCTCCCTTCCTTCTACAGGTGTCAGACCTGCATCACGGTAGAAATTTTCCCCACCTCCCACCTTCTCTTTCTCCCTCTCAACAAATCACCTACCTGCCTAATCCTGTCCAGTGCTGCTTCTTGGTGGATTCAAACTAATGCAACCAGAATCCCTCTTTGGGAAAAAACTGTATGTAACTTGTGTTGAGAAATACACTATGCTCTGCTCAGGGTGGAGGGTGATCCCAAGGACACTCAATTCAAACCAAAGGGACCCTCTAAGGAAGTCAGGTGATGTTAATGCAGGAGCCTTTGTTCAGCTGATCTCAGTGAGGCATCTGGATCTGCAGGCCTGGTGGGAGATGCAGAGGCTGAGGTGAACGCGGTGGCAGACAGAACGGAGGGGAGCCCAACACTGAACCTGCCACGTGGGCAGGGATGGGAGAGAGAGGTCTCAGAGTATCAGCATGGCCAAAAAGGGACTCAGCAGCACAGACATGTGTAGCTATCTGCGGTCGGTGTCCCCTGATGGACCCCCAGGGAGCCAACTTTGTCCACCAATACTTGGGCAGGTGGATTATTTTTCTTGGGAGATCTAGAAAGGAGACAGAGTCCTCCACGTGGGTGGGCGGGGAAGAAAAACAGAGGCAGTTCATACGCGAAGTGCTTAGAGACTAATAGCATTGTTACGGCTACCACGCTGAGCATTTTATAAGCATTATAGCATTTAATTATCAAAACAACTCCATACGGTAAGAATTATTAACATATCCATTTTACACATAAGAAAACTGAAATTCAGAGGGGGTGGGTAGCTTGCTCAAGCAAGCAGCAGGAGGAACTCAGATTTAAATCCATTTCTCTCGGGCAGCCCTGGTGGCGCAGCAGTTTAGCGCCACCTGCAGCCCAGGGCATGATCCTGGAGACCCTGGATCGAGTCCCATGTCAGGCTCTCTGCATGTGTCTCTGCCTCTCTCTCTCCCTCTGCCTGTGTCTCTGCCTCTCTCTCTCTCTCTCTATGAATAAATAAAATCTTTAAAAAAATAAATAAATCCATTTCTCTCGAGGTCCAAAGCCAGTGATACTAATTCTGGTCCAAGTGCTGACCCTCTTTTAGCAGGGCAGTGGGCACAGAGACACAGTGTGAGTGTCTAGGTAAGGGGCCACAGCAGAGGCTAAACCCACATTCCCAGAAGACAGATTTGTCTCCAGTGTCACTGGCTGGCTGCTGGTCACTTGCCCTGGGAACACCTTCTTGGGTGGCAGGCTTCTGCCTTAGGCTGGGCTCAGTGAGCCAGCTCCCTACCACATGTAGGGCTATGGGAAGATACAGTTCCAACTGGATATGACCAAAGTCACAGTGATGAATATATGCAGAGGAGGGTGCTGCCAATTTGCTGGCTGGATCTCTGCTTCTCCTTAGCAGGGACACAGCAACTAAGAATCTGTCAAGTTCACAAGGCAGGTGAAAGGGAGCGGGGAGGAGGGCTCTTATGGGCAAAGGCATAAGGGCCCAAGGTCTGGGGTGGTTCCCAAGGGAGAGGAGGAGTCCCGTCGGATGGGAGGGTGGCAATCTCAGGCTGAGATGAGGCTGATGATGACCCCTTTGGGGCCTAGATCAAGTGCAGGGGTGGGGAGGGGGTATGCTTTGCTGTCACATTGGCCCAGGCCCCATTCTTCTCATTCAGCGGTTTGCCAATGCTGCTGGAGTCTAGCCTGGGCATGTCTGTCTGACCGCTCACACTTGGTCCTCTCATGGTCTCCGAGAACATGCTTCACTGATTGCCCCATACCTGGCACACAGGTACAGTCCCCCATGAGCAGCTTACAGAAGCCTACTTCCCGGTCACACGGAGGTCCTGGTGATCTCCCCCACTCTGGGCTCCCCTTCTTTTCTGTGACTGCATTTTGTTTCTACTTCTGTGTGGGCCCCTGGTACACCATTTCCCTTGGACCTCACAAGGACGAGGCGTTCTACAATCTAAGGAGATCTAGCCTGGAGTCCTTCAGATCCCAGGCTGGGGGCAGTCCTAATGCTAAATTTAGGGTCTGTTTCAAGGCCTGAGCCAATGGGAGGTGTAAGGGGCTGAGAAGAGTCTAGTACCACCTGCACAGGTGTGGATTCTCTGGTTACTCAGGAGGAAAAGGTTTGCAACTGTCACAGGTGGGATACAATCCTTAGGGCAAACTGACACATAAAGAACAGTTCTGTGTACTCTAAAACAATGGAGAACCTGGGCCCCTACTGAGAATGATGCAGCCCAGGGGAGCCCAGCAGGATCAGAATCCCCTGGAGGGCTGGTTAATCATAGGGTGAGGGTCTAGGGCGGGGCCTGAGAATCTGCACCTCTAACAGGCTCCCAGGTGATGCTCATCACACTGGGAACTCATTTTAGACTCAGATGCTGCCTGAGGCCCAGGCAGATGGACTCCTGGGTGTACTGGCTGCCAAAGGTTCGCACGCAGCTGCCCTCTAAGCACTGTTCCCTTAGGAAGCTGTGCACAAGCCCCACCCCCATCCAGCCTGCGACCAATGACTGACTCACACCTCACCCAGGGGCACCAAGGCCTGCGACTCTGACTCTGCAGTCTGATTAGTCTGATTCACACTCGAGAGCTCCCTGTGGGACCAGGCCGACCTCCCTCCAGCACAGATCTGGATACCATTTACCACTCATTCCTTACAACAACCCCATCAGGAAACTGTGGCACAGAGAGGTTAAGTGGCCTGGCTGAGGTCACATGGCTGGTTACACATGCAGCTGAATGACCCCTAGGCTCCCTGACCTGTGGCTCTGACCTGTAACCCCAGTGACGCCCTTGCAGCACCCATTCATGAGACGCTTCAGAGATGCTCCCTCCCTACATCCTCTCCTCGACTCCCTGGGTAATCTGAGGTTTGTCCACTCAACATACGAAGAACGAAGAACGTGAGGCCAGGAAGAAAGTAGCTGGCTTGCCGTAATCCATTAGCAGTGCAGAGGCAGGATGGGAGCCCAGACTCCAGGTCTCTCGGTCAGTTTCTAGGGTGACAGGAAAAACTTGCACTGGCTTATTCGGAAGAGACTCATCAAGGCTCCAGCATCACAGGCCTGTGGCTCCACAGGACAGACCCAGCCTAATGACAGGGTGTAAATACTCACCCCAAAGTACCTTTCCTTTGGCCTCGCTATCAAGAGTTGGGGGAAATAGCCCCCAAGGCCATTTTTGCCCTGCCCACTGCTCTATCCCAGGTGAGAGCTCTGACCACCCCTCCCTGGCTGGACTGGCAGCAAGGACAGTCCCACCTGCAGCTCAGAGGCCGGGGGCTTGGGGCCAGGGGCTGGGGCAAGGGATGCTTCTGTACAACACTGAGAGCACAAGATATTGGGGTCAAAGGAACAAGGTTCTTGTCTTACCTCCACCACTTCTTGACTGTGTGTTTTCAGACCAGCCACTCGCCTTCTGAGTCTCAGGGACCCATCGGTAAAATGAGGGTCATTCCGTCTCCCTCCAAGGTTGACAGGAGGGTTAGATGAGGGAAGGTGGATTGCACCGTAAGACAGAGTAAGTCGGGGGGCCCTACCTGGCTTACTTGCCGACAGCAACAGAGGCAGCGCTCCACAGTCTGTGGTGTTCGTTTACACGGGCAGCATTTGTTATCCAGTCAGTCCACCAGTCATTTGACAAACCCACGTCAGACACTGCTCCATCCCACACATAAAGCTAAGCCCCGGGAGTATTTTATTAGCACGTTTGACTCTACCCACCACCCTAGGGGGTAAATAGCATCATCTCCAAGCACTGGGAAAGGGAGAGTAACACCCCAGACTGCCCAGCAGGGCAGAACAGGGACCCCAGGATTCCAGGCTCCCCATAAGCACTACCACTTGGACCCCAGCCCAACCCCCTGGTGTGCTGACATCTCCCGTGGCCTCTCCTCCTCCAGATGCTCTTGGCTCCGCAGCTTCAATGGCACACTGACGCTCTCCTCGGGAGCCTTAATATTTAGATGAGTTTTATTTGTCTTGCTGCCTTTTCTAAAGACTCCGAGTTCTAAATGGACAAAGCCACAAGATGAGAGAAAGAGCGCAGGAGACGGACTTTTTATTATCCAGCCAGAGCAGGGGGAAAATGACTCCAATAGATCTCAAGTTTTATGTGCTCCAGACATTCTGCGGAGCCAGAGATGGTTTCTCAGCAATGCCGATGGTACATTAAAAGCTCATTTTGCCAAACATGGTACTGAATATGCACTCGGAGGAAAGGGCCATTATGCCGGGTAATGTCGAAGCTGCAGCTGACGGATGCCGCTGTGATTCTCCCTGAAGTCTCCCCCGTGACTCAGGAGCAGGTCTCAGAGGGAGAGGTAGTCTGCTCAGGCTTGGCTTCTCGCCCAGAATGGAAGTTAAATGCCTGCCCCTTGCACCGTCCGCGGCCACAGGGTCATGGCTCCGATTAGGAGCCTGGCAGGGGGTGGAGAGGATGGCCACCAGAGGGCACCTACGTGATCATAAAACATCACAAACTGTTGTTGCAAATCCTAGCTGAAGGAATGGCCTGCGATGGGGTCTGAACAAGGAAATCTGAACAGGTGTAACGTTTCCTCTTTTCAGGCTTCTGCGGCTATTCTCTGGCCCCTAAGGCCCACCCCCAAGGCCACCTCCTCCAGGAAGCCTTCTCCACTACTACTGTCCTCGGAACTCCTCAGTATTCATCTGTTCCTTGTTCCAAGCTAACATTTCATACTTCCTGCTGTGCTTACTTATGAACATGAATGGCTTGACTTGGAGTCGAATAGATAAAGTGGGTGTCAATCCTGGTTGGCCCACTCCCTTGCTCACTCCTTTATTCACTCACTCATTTGAGGCTGTACAGGTTAGATATTGAAATACCTGGGAGTCAGCCTGCCAGGGTTCAAATCTTGGCACCACATTGACAGCTGTGTAGCCAAGTGATTTGCTTCTCTGTGCCCCTGTTTTTTCATCTGTAAAATGGCAATAATACACTTTCATCTGTAAAATGGTGTTGCCATTTTACAGATGAGATAAATATAAAGGGCTTAAGGGGGTGCCAAGCACATACTAAGTGCTAAATAAATGTTAGCGGACTACGGTGAGAGATAATTCAGCCCTCATTTAGGAGAAAAGTTTGCCGAGAGGATATAAAGTCAAACAAGATGTGATCCTTGACCTCCAAAGGCCAAGATAAGGAATCTGTGGGCACAGTGAGCATGAACAGCGCTCCAAGGGGCTGGTCATCGTGGTTCCGTTCTTGGAGATACTCTACATCAGAAGGCTGACAACTCCTGTCTGCAACTCCTGTCTGCCAAAGGGGTGGTAAGGCTGAAATGAGAGCCATGGGGAGAGCCAAGTGGATGCCATGCTAAAATCATAGCTGCTGTGACCTGGCCCCTTCCCATGTTGTAAGCCTCCAGGGCATCTCTGAATCCTCTGTGGCTTAGGTTCTTTTCTCTCTCTCTCTCTCTCTTTTTAAGATTTTATTTATTTATTCATGAGAGACACAGAGAGAGAGAGGCAAAGACACAGGCAGAGGGAGAAGCAGGCTCCATGCAAGGAGCCCAATGTGGGACTCGATCCTTGGTCTCCAGGATCACACCCTGGGCTGCAGGCGGTGCTAAACTGCTGAGCCACTGGGGCTGCCCTCTCTCTTTTTAGAGAATATATTTTTTTAAGGTTTTATTTATTTATTTGACACAGAGAGAGACTGTGTGTACAAGGAGGGGGAGCAGCAGATGGAGAGGGAGAAGCAGATTCCCATTGAGCAAGGAGTCTGATGAGGAGCTCAATCTCAGGACCCCGGGATCATGATCTGAGCTGAAAGCAGATGCTTCGCCGCCTGAGCACCCCAGGCGCCCCCCCACCCCCCCCACCCCATGGTTCCAATCTTCAGGCAATGTCCATTCACCTGTGCACAGCCTGAAGGCTGCAGAGAGCACTGAGCTCAGAGTTAGGAGCTCTGAACTCAGGTTTAAGTTCCAGCTCTGCCCTCCTGCTTGGATAAGGAATCTCTCTTCTATTCATTTGGTCAATAAACAAGCATTGCGGGTTATCTGCTAAGGCAGGCCCTCTGCCAGATGCTGGTGCCAGAGGACAGCACAGACTCAGCCCTTAGGCTGTTCCAGGCTGGAAGCACAGAGAGACATTTGAAATGGACGGCCACCTGCCTCCACAAACTCAGACTGATCCTCTCTTTATTTAAACGTTTCATATACTGTTTGTCATGGTTCTTTGGTGGTAATTTTGATTTTAAAAAATACTACAGTAAGATACTGTTTATCTTGATTACTGAGTTTTTTGGTGCTCCCTCAAATTTTTATTTTATTTTTATTTTTTTATTAAAGATTTTATTTATTTATTCATGAGACAGAGAGAGAGAGAGGCAGAGACACAGGCAGAGGGATATGCAGGCTCTACGCAGGGAGCCCGATGCGGGACTTGATCTGGGGACTCCTGGATCACACCATGGGCCAAAGGCAGGCGCCAAGCTGCTGAGCCACCCATGGATCCCCCTCCCTCAAATTTTTAGATCGCAAGTGCCTCACTTGTCCAGCTCAGAGGATCCAGACAGCCTCAAAGAGAAGATGACTTCTAAACTGAGTCCTAACACAAGAAAAGGAGTCAGCAGGGAAGACAAGGGGGAAGAGCCTTCCAAACAGAAGGAACAGCAGGCAGTAGTTCTCAACCAGGGCTGATTTTGTCCCCCAGGGAACATTTGGCACTGACCAGAGACATTTTTTATTGTGATTTTGACTGAAGGAGTGTTATCAGAGGCTAGGAATCGCGGGTGGAGGTCAGCGGCACCACTAGACATCCTACAATGCCCAGGGCAGTGCCCACGCCCCCCACCCCCCCCAACAGAGAACTTTCCCACCCCAGATGTCAGTAGTGCTGGGTTGAGAAACCCTATGCTAGAGCACAGAAGTGTGAGACATCGTGACATCAGACTACCTTGGGCTGGTTGCTTGGCCTCTGTAAGTCTCAGTTTCTGTATCTGAAAAATGGAGACACTAGCAGGTTGCTGGGAGGAGGCAATGGGACCCAGTCTGTATACAGCAGGTACTCAATAAATGCCTATGCCAGCTTCATTCCCCCTTTGAACACGCCTCAAACTTTAGAGCAAACAGTTCTCAGAAGAGACAGCGTCCTCAGGTTCCAAAGAAAACTGGGACACGGAAAAGAACGCATTCTGTTCTTTTCCGACCTTTCTCTTATGAAAACCACGAGTCTTATCTCTCAACAAATGGGAGCCTGCTCGCAGAGAACTAGCCTGTGTGTTGGCTTATCACTGGCCTGAGTTTTAACAGGGAGTGAATTTTTATGACCGAGTTATAAACCTTTGCAAAAGCCATTTTTAAACTAAAAAACGCTGACAGGTTCTTAAGTACTATAGCTGCTAAATTAAGCATGAGGGATGGGGTGGGTGGGGGTGGGAGGGTGGAGGAAAACAAAAGTGCCCTAAAAGAGTTAGTGGAGGTAAAATAATGTTCATTAAAAATAGAAAAACAAACACACACAAAAATCTTTTGTGTTCAACTTCACACTCGTACATCATAATGTTCCAGTAAAAGGCCATTTCCCCCTGAGATAATAAAAGAATTGAATTTTTCCTTATCGGTCATCTATTTTTCTAGCTGAAGCTATTACTCCCGCTCTGGGGTTGCTAGGCAACAAGAAATATTAATAGCGGCTTTTATTAGCTTAGCTTTTGCAGCCGAGTACCAGAATGAGAAAATGGGAAACATAAATGTGTTACATAAATCTTTCAACCTTTCAGAGCTGGTGTTAGTCTCTGTTTTCATAATGATTTATTGAAGTGATGGTTCATTTATGAGAAAAAGGAGTGCAGGATAAGAAAACGGAGCAGTCCCCTGCAGGAGTGTTTGAAAATAAATAATTATAGCAGGAGAGCAAAAGCTGTTTAAAGCCATTTTTCTGAGTTTTATAAAATGTAAAAAGACATATTTCTTTCGCTTAGTGCCTCTGAAAAAACAGGGGGCGGGAGTTTCATCCGGACTCTGCTGAATATAAAGAAACCTCTGGGCTTCTGGTTACCCCCACTTAAGGATCCTCAGGGGCCTGTTGTGAGATCAGCACCTCCGTTCCCACCCCAGAGAGGAATTAGACAAAAACATGGCACCCAGGAAAAGCCCAAGCTGGAGTATCCTTGTGAACCTTTTGCTTTTAACTGAAATGGATCCTGCCCCTGGTCAAACAGCTCAGAGAAGTTGGGTTTGGGGCCGTTGCCTTCTTGGCAGGCAGTGGGACTGTCACTTTGTGGTTGCTTTCAAGCTCTGGGCCTCGAGTGAGGTCCTGGTGGAGGTAATACACTTTCCTCCAGCCCACTCTCCAGCTGGGGCCCTCTCCCTACCCCCTCCATCTCAGCCTCTGAGCCTGTCTGACTACTTACTGCCCCAACAAAGCCAACCCCCCAGCAGGTCTGGCTGGATGTAGGTATGAGGCTGAGGCCACCCAAACCCCATCAGCAAAATAGCTTACATTTAGTATGAGTGCCTACTGTGTGCCAGACACCAGGCTGAGCACTTTTCCTACATCTGATCATTGAATCTTCACAAGTTCCTATGAGGCTAGTAACATTACCTCTGTTTTACAGATGAGGAAACTAAGGCTCATGGAGAATTAACGCCTTGGTCTGAGTGAGTCACAGGGTAGAAGGTAACAAATGGTGGAGCTGGGTTTTGAACTTGGGTTAGCTTAACTCCAGAGCCCATGTTCCTAAATAGTAGGTGATATTAAATGTCAAGAAAGCAAAAGCACATAAGCAAAACAAAACACTATCACAATAGATTATGAAAATGGCCACAGATTCCTGCCCTTCCTGCATCCACGCCCTTCTGCAACATGATGCTGACATTTTTCCCTTCAAGAAGCGGGGTATTTCTCCACTCCTTGAATCTAGGCATGGCCATGTGCCTTGCTTTGGCCGAGGGGGGACATCAGCAAACGTGATGCAAGCAGAGGTTTGAGGAGCAGCTGCACCCTGGGGCCTGTCCTTCCTTGATGCTGTTGGGAATCCCGTGGCCATTGCCATGTAAACGGGCCCAGGCCATCATGGGATGAAAAACCACTGGCCCCAGCCAATGTTGGGTCAACCGCCAAGATATGCACAAAGTTGTCCCAGACCAGGTAGTCCCAGCCAAGCTGCAAGCTGACCCTAGGAATTAGCCAAGTTGGGCCAGATCAAAAGACCTACTGACCCACAGAATCACAAGAAATAGTAAAAGTTCACTGTTTGCAGGATGCTTGGGTGACTCAGTAATTGAGCACTTGCCTTCAGCTCAGGTCGTGATCCCGGGGTCCTAGGATGGAGTCCCGCATCAGGTGCCCTGCAGGGAGCCTGCTTCTCCCTCTGTCTATGTGTCTGCCTCTCTCTCTGTGTCTCTCATGAATAAATAAATAAAATCTTTAAAAAAGAAAAGTTTACTGTTTGCATTAAGCTATTAAGTGTTGAGGTGGCTTGTTACACAACAAAAACTGATAATAATCATAAACCAAAACAAAAAACAGACTTAATGCATTAAGGACAATAAAACAAATAGATTGGTTTGGGTCTCCGCTGCCCCCTGTGGCTCATTCGTCCAGACAAGGGTTGTGTATATGTGGGGGTCTTTCTGGTCCCCTTTTCTCAGGCTCAGGAACGGAATCCCTAGCATCTGTGAGAATATTGTAGAGGTAGACCAATTTCCTAGGGGGAGGAGGGATAAGGCAAGGAAGGGAGGAGGAGAAAGAGGAGATTGGGAAGGAAGAGCAGAGAACCGAAAGATAGGGGGGTAGGCATTAGGAGGTCAAGGATCCCCCAGAGTCAATCCGCAGGCCCTGCCCCACACTCCAGGCCCTAACCCAGCACTGCAGGCTCTCTCATGGGAACTACCTCTAAAGCAAAGGGGTGAAGTGGCAACCAAGGTTTGCCCAGCCTCCTCCCCAGCAGCCTGCCCCAGGATACTAGCCTGGAAAGACTTTTCACTTGGCATGGGATCCCCGGGCCATGGCTTCTAGTTCACCCTGCGTGGGAGAAGGATGAGTCTGAGCAAGAAGCTTTGGGACAGGGACCTAGAACACAAAAGATCTCAAACTAGGGTTTCTTTACGATTTTATTTATTTATTTATTTATTTATTTATTTATTTATTTATTTATTCATTCATTCATTCATTCATGAGAGACACAGAGAGAGGGCAGAGACATAGGCAGAGAGAAAAGCAGGCTCTCTGCGAGGAGCCCGATGTGGGGCTCGATCCCAGAACCCCGGGATCACGACCGGAGCTGAAGGCTCAACCACTGAGCCTCCCAGGCGCCCCACTAGTCTAAGATTCCGATCCGAGTTAGTAAGACTTGAGCCCCTGGGCCAGTGGCATGTGTGGTGGTGGCAGTGGAGGGTCTATCCAACCTCAAACCCACATACTTGTCCAGCGTGTCAGAGTTGACAGAGCGATTATTCCCATTTTCCCATTTGTGAGTTTGTCAGAGCTGGCATCCGAATCTCCATCCCCTAGATAGGCGAATTGAGGCTGGGAAAGAAGGGACTTGTCCCAGGCCCCAGAGAAAGCAAACGATAGTCAACTCTGGAAGAGAATGCTTGAATGGCAGGTGCATGCCACACCTGTGCTAACCGGTGGACTGGACCGCACAGCTCCAGCGACCCACAGGGCTCAGCTCGGGGAAATCCCAGAACTGATGGCGGGGGTGGGGACAGCTCTGCCAGATTCATTTCCTGCTGGGCCCACCTGCACCTACTCAAGGCTCTCCCAGGACTCTCTCTGATCTCACAGGAGGGGCAGGTTCCCCGGGACTTGTCTGGCAGCAGCCAGCATTGCCCCTTCCCAGGATAATTCCTCTCCTGGGTATGCCGGGACCATAAGCTCTAATATTTCCCAAGGACAACTCCAAAATAAATTATTTCAGATTTAACAGAGGCTGCTTAATAAATTCCACTCTTCTAGTTTCTTTGGGTATTTTAGAAACTGATTTATACATACAATATCTCTCTCAAAATGAGACAATCAACACAGGATAAAATTATTGAGTTATGAAAATAGGGGTCAGATGGAGGTGCAGTGCTTTAAATTAAACTGGCAAAATGTATCTTTCATACTAAATTGACTCTTTTTGTCTTGGAAATGAATGTTTAATCAGTTAAGATGCTGAAGTTGAGGGAGAAGCTTTAAGCATATTTAATTTTGTAAAAGGGGCCCAATTCCAATACTGCACAGCATTCCTACCAGCAGCCATACCTTAAAAGCAGAAAAGCCAACTGCCATGCATGTGAGGAGGCCGCCCGGCAAGGGCAGGGGACCAGAAGGAATCAGTGGCCTCTGGGACCAGAGCCAAAAGGGCTTGGCATAAATGAGATGGTTGTCAGACACCCTGGCCTCAACCACCTCTCCAGGGACGACATCCCTGACGCACCTCGATTTGTGCAAACAGCATCTGTGACCTCCTGGCCATCGGGGCACCTTCTGTGCCACCTGCGGCCTTGCAGCCCAGCTGTTCCATCTCTTGGGCACCTGCTAAAACTGAGAGTCACATGGTAGTGAACAGAGAGCTGGGCTGGAATTCTGCTTTTGTTTCTTAATAACTGGGCAACGTTCATTCCTTCATTTATTCATCAAGTGTTTATAGAATCTGCTATGTGTCAGGTCATCACTTCCTAAAGGCACCTCTTCTGGGCACACACAGCAATGTGTGCTGATTCTATAGGACCATGTATTACGTCTCCAGAAGTGGAGTCTTCACCTGCCTCTCCACCTGCCTCTCCACCTGCACCAGGAGTTCCTCAAGGGTGTCTTGCAGAGCCAGGGCTCAGAACAATGCCTGGAACTTAGGAGGCTCTCAGTAAAGGCTGCTGCACAGCTGATCACTACGGTAGGTTGAAAACAACCCTCCAAAACGTCAGGTCCTAATCCCTGGAACCTGTACTTGGGAAGAAAGAGTCTTTGTAGGTGTGAATAAGTGAAGGCTCTTGAGATGGCAGGATGATCCTGGATTATCCCTAAACACATCTGTCCTTATGAGAAAGGCAGAGGAGACTGCCCTGGCAGAGGGCCATGCTAGGTCAGAGTGATGTGGCCACAAGCCAAGGATAGCTGGCAACCCCTAGATGCTAGAAGCAGCAAGGGAGGGATTCTCCCCAGAGCTCCCAGAGGAAACTCTCCCCTCCTGACACCTTGATGTGCGCCCGGTGACACTGATTTCAACCCCTAACCTCCAGAGCCGGAAGGGAACCAATTTATGGTTGTCTTAAGCTACCACATTTGAGGCAAATTGTTAGAGCAGCTTCGGGAAGCCCATACAATTACCTGAGTGCTCCAAACCTGTTTCCTTATGCCTCACTCGGTTCTTGGGAGCAGTGTGTAAGAATTTGCAACGCTCTCTGCACTACCTAATAGCTTGAGACCTATTAGGTGACAAAAATTCCAGCACCATCCTCAGGTTGCACGTCCATACACGCACACACCTGTCTCCTACTGCTCAAACTTTAAACACTTGTCTCCAAGGGCACCTTGCGCCTCTTCCTCAGACAGTCCTAGTGGATGGACTTGTGATTATCTGGCTTCCCATTCGGCCCAGGAGCCCTCCCCTGCATAAAATGGTTCGGCTTCTCTTTCATTATGTAACAAGGGAATATAAAACAGAGAGCCCTTGACAACTGATTAATGGAAGAATTAAAGCTATCTGAATTTGTGAAGCATCTTTAACATGAGCTAGCTTTAAAGAAATCTGGAAAATGACTGCAAAGTGCCTATTTGGACCAAGCCCAGCCAAAACATATCCAAGGAGGAGTGATCAGAAGGTCACTTTTGACATACAGACAGCATTCCTTGTAATTATCAGAGCTATTGTCACCAGGTGGCCCTACAAAGGTACCTAAGAGTGTCTGCAATCTGTTCCTTTAGGTAAATGAGACTCACAGGAAACCATCGCTATTTGGTTGCAGTGGGAATTTGCTTTTATTACTAATAAAGATTATTAGTAATAGTGCAATAATAAATATTCCCTGATTTTTTATACTCTCTGCGAGGCATTTTTCTAAGACTTTGCACACATGACCTCAGATACATTTCACTGCAGTCTTGAGGTGGGTACTATTAGGATTCCCATACAAGGACACAAGAGAATGAAGCCTGAGATGGGAATCAGGATTGGAGGCAGGTCTGTGGGACTCCAGAGCCCACACACTAACCACTACCCCACACTGTCTCTCCTGCCCACCGGCACCAAAGACCAACAACCCCAGGGTTCAGGACCACAGCCACACTGACACTTGCAGTCACAGCCCTCCCCAGGGCACACACCAGAGGTGTCTGCTGGCTCTGCCCTTGCTTGTGCTACCAGAACTCCCCAACAGGGACAGCCTGGAGTAATGATGTTTTGTGAGCAATTAGCTGAGCAGGCAGCTAAAGTACATCATTCTAACAAAGTGGAATTAAAACCACATGGCTCTGGAATCTTCAGGTCTCTTAGAGAAGAGGAAGCCGAGGGCCTACATTATTGATGGGCCCCAAAGAAAAGTATTCCTCAAGAAATGGAGTATCAAATTCCACTGAGCACTTTAGTCCGAGTGGGAACACTGTAAAACGTGGAGCTTGAGCTAGCAGTCTCCTTCTCCCCTCTGTCCCTCCCTCCTTTTATTTCTCACCTAGATTCAAAGAAGAAAAAAATGTGGTGTAACTTACAAAAATACATATAGGATACCAGCTTTGTTTTAAGCAAGAAGATTTGGTGATAGTAAAAGTAAACAATAAAGAAAACACTGTCAAGATTGTTACAATATACACTGTATGTCCCCAAGGTCCCAGGCATCTGCTAGAATTGGGCCACATGCATGGCTGTGGCCTCTGAGCATCCTCAGCAGAGATAAACATGATCCACCCAACACCATGTGACTCTGATAAGAAATCAGCTACGTGGTCCCTTGTCCCCTGACACAGGTGAGTTTGTCACCCAAGCTGACAAAAATCAAAGATTGCTTCCTCTTGGACACAATGGTTGTTGGTCCAGCTGTGCTCCTGGAAGACCTAAACTGTCACTTGCCAGAGATGTCAGGGAAGATCTCGGCTGCCAGCAGCCATCATGCCTGCTGTGTAGAAATGGGCATGGGATATAGGGCCCTAATGACACTACTGGGGTTTCTGGATCCAGCTATACCTGAAATTCCTTGCCCACCCCTGGATATTTCAGTCTTTTGTTTTAACTAGTTTGAGTTTGGTTCCTGTCACTTAGGAATGAATTTAAGAGTTGTAACTAGTATATAATACTAACTGTGAAGGAAAGAGCAAAAATAAATAGACATCACAGTTATTCAGGAGAAGTACTATGATTCCCTTAAGGGGCTTTTTCTATTATATATAAAAAAATATGCTCTACTAGTTTTTTATAGTTCTTGATTGTTCAAATCAGCCATATGCTAAGAAATCATATATCTCCTTAGCATGGGATTCAGGACCCTTATGATCAGGTGTTGCTAGTTCTTTTACCTCCTTTCTCCCTCTCTGCCTCCAGGTCCTTTTATAAAGAGAATGAACCACATGTTGTCCCCAAGAAGGACATGAACCCTCCTACCTCCTGCTTTTCATACATGCCGTTCCCCTAACCTGGAAGATCCTTTCCTGCCCTAGTCTGCCTACTGATTTTTTCTTCTTCTTCTTCTTTTAAAGATTTTACTTATTTATTAGACAGAGAAAGAGAGAGAGCGAGAGCACAATCAGGGGAATTGGCAGGGAGAGGGAGAAGCAAGCTCTCCACTGAGCAGAAAGCCCAACATGGGGCTTAAACCCAGGACTCCAGGATCGTGACCTGAGCCGAAGGCAGACACTCAACCTACTGAACCACCCAGGTGCCCCTGCCTGCTGATTTTCCACTTATCCTCCAAAGCTTTAACTCAGTAATCACCCTTCTCTCTGGCAGCTTAAACAAAAAACAAGATGGAGTATTTTTAAAATATTATGATTCTATTTATATGAAATGTCCAGAATAGGCAAATATCTGGAGACAGAAAGTGGATTAGCGGTTTCGTAGGGCTAGGGGCTGGGGGAGGGGGGGTTTGAAAATGAGGACTAAGGGATGTAGGGTTTCTTTTCGGGATGATCAAAATGTTCCAAAATGAACTGTGTTGACAGTCATATAACCCTGTGTAAAATCTATTGATTTGTACACTTTAGATGGGGGAACTGTATGATGTGTGCATTATATCTCAATAAAGTCATTATAAAATAAAAATAAAGATGATATTATTAGAAATAACAATAAAACAAATAATACCAGGATATTATAAACAGGGCTCCAGAAGTTACCCATATGAAGACATAAATGGCCCTCCATACCCATCCCGCATATTCTGCAGACCCCACACAAACATCCGAGCCCACATCCTGCATACAAGCAGAGGGTCCTCATCAAAACACTGGCATCCTGCTTCCCTCCCAACTGTCTTCCCTGCTGTATCCAGCAGGAATCATGGTGGGTGACAGAGACTCACCGTGGGCAGCTGGCCCGACAGTAGGTGGCTGTCCTGGGCCAGCATGTTGGACACCATGATGGCTGGAAGGTCCATGGCCTGGTAGGAGTAGGCAGGGAGCAGTCCGTTGGGCGCAAGGCCGTGGCACAGCGAGTGGTAGCCAGCTTCGTGGTCCCCCAGATGCAGGAGGGATGGCTCAGGGAGGTTGGGAGGTGTTATCGGGGGGATCTCATAGTCTTCGTTGCTTTCACTCTGGCTGTTGTAGGTCTAAAACATCAAAAGGGCATGTTGTTGGGGAGTCAGTGTCTTACAACTGCAGAACATGCTTAATAGCACCAATAATAACAACAAAATGGTAACAACTTCTCGACAAAGGAAAGAAAGGATGATTCCTCTGGAAGGCAGACAGTCAAGATGGCCCTATGACTTGGTCAGATTCCTGCCCCATCTCCAAATGGGTTCTCCCTCCCACTAGGGGTTGGTATACAAAAACCTGCTCCCCTGGAGAGTGGGACCAGCTTTTATTCCCATCTTCTTCATTTTCCCATCAGATCTAAACACTGCAGCCTACCACGAGTCTTCTCACATCCACCCATTTTACAGATGAGAGAATCCAGGTCCAAGAAGAAAGTGGTCCATTCAAGGTTAATCAGAGTTGGGAACAGAGCTGAAGTATCCTTATTTCCTGCCTGGTCGTCTTCCATGGCAGTTGGACACCTGAGAAAGGTGTCCAATTCCCTTGAGTGCCCTGAACACCCAGCCCAACTGGATCCTCTTCTGGTCTTTCCTTAGTAAATGGTACAAAGACTCCCCCAGAAGCCAGGAGCCATTCTGGACTCCCTCTCCAGTCCTTGTTTGTTCATTTCCCCCTGCCCCTCACTGCACAATGAGGAAGCTCCAGTACAATGCTGAATAAAAATGGTGAGAGTGGGCAGCCTTGTTTTCTTCCTTATCTTAAATATCTTGATGTTTTACCACTAAGTACAACATCTGCCATGGGTTCTTATAGGTGTTCTGTAACAGCGTGAAGGCATTGCTAGTTCGTCAAGAAGGTGTTTATTTTTCTTTCAATTGTGTGTAGTTTGTTGTTGTTTTACTTTTATTGGATTCCTTTCCCCACATCTACTGAAAGTTCTAGTGACTTTGCTCCTTTAGTTAATACATGGTAAATTACTTCACTTGGTTTTCTAATGTTAAAACAACCTTGCATTTCTGGAATAAACCCTACTTGGTTATGATGTATTATGCCTTGCTGGATTTTCACTGCTGATGTTTTGTCCAGGATTTTTGCATCTAGCTTATGAGTAGACTGGCCTATAATTTCCCTCTTTATTTCTGCCTTTGCTGGGTTTTAGTATAAAGATGATGTTAGCCTGGGGGATCACTCCCCTTTTCTGTACTCTGAAAGAGATCAGGCCACAGACAAGAAACTCATGTAGATTTGTAGATGAATATAAGAAAACATCAAAGAGAAGTTAGAAGACACAGAGGACAAAGTGAAAGTGTCTAAGTTAACACTGTTTGATCAGCATTCTGGAAGGAGAAGAGTGAGGGAATGGCGCAGAGGTGTAACTGAAGGGATAATGGTTGGGAATATTCCAGAACTGAGGAAAGACTCCAAAGGTACTAATGAATATAATGGTAAATCTTAGAACAATTATAATACATATTGTGTAAAGGGGAAGGGGGAACCTCACAAAACCATGATAGCATATGGGAAATAACATCTTCTAACATCTTGTTCTCTTTGATAAGTTAAGTGTGTATGCTAGAAAAGCTAGGGTAATTGAAGCCTAACACAGTACCTGGTTCCAGTAAATATTTGTTGGATGAGGCCACTGAGTGGTAATAAATACATCCTGAATATTTCATGCTTAAAAACTAGTACATCTCTACTGGAAATCTTGGGGAAGGGGTAGACGGAGAGAGAATAAGAGAGGGAGAGAACCTTCTAAACATCTTAACATGGGCACCCTGCGGGGGATGAAAATGATTTTTCATGTTATATTTTGATGCACTTTGATGCATATATATGGGTATTAATGTAATTTTGCCGTTAAGTGCATATTTTCCAAGACAGGTGCTGATAGGTCAATTGGTATAATTTTATGGTTAAGGCTTTGAGTAATCCAGGGCTTGGTGAAAGAGATAGCTATAGGGGGGTAGAATGGAGAAGGGGGCAGAGCACCCCCAAGTAATCAGAAATAGGTGGAAGAGAGAAAGCACTCTGTGCCTCTCTCTGCTCCTCTATGCCTGGCACCTGGCTAGTGAAACCCCTACCATGACATGAACCCAACCACCCACCCCTTCTCACCCTCACCAAGAGAGCTGAGCAAATCTCTGGCCAAATTGCACCAGAAATCAGGGTCACCAGCTGTGTGTGATGTCTTCATGCCTCT
The DNA here is from genome assembly GCF_018345385.1 of Vulpes lagopus. Classification (NCBI taxonomy): domain Eukaryota; kingdom Metazoa; phylum Chordata; class Mammalia; order Carnivora; family Canidae; genus Vulpes; species Vulpes lagopus. The sequence continues at coordinate 16,196,237 of NC_054841.1, forward strand.
GGGATCCACTCCCTCCCAGCTTGTTCATTCCCATGGCAGTTCTCCCCAGCCTGTCTTCCATCCTCATCCTCCAGCACTCTCTGCCCCTTTACCCAGTGCAGATGACCTGTCACCTTCTACTCCTCAGGGAAAATAGAAAATAACTCTAACAGCATCCTGTTACCAGAAACACAAACTTGCCTATTTGGTACCAACTTGCCTCCTGTTTTGATGCCGGAAGAGCCATCCCTCCTTCCTAAAGCCAATCTCCCTGCCTGTGTAGAGAATGATCCTTCCCTCTCCCCTCCCCCTCTGTCCAAGGACTTTGGGCATCCCATGAACTCTTCCTGCTCCTGGCTCTTCAGCCTTCCCCTCTGCTGGACCACTCTCATTGGCACTGAAACATGCTCATCTCTCTTTGGACTTGCACACTCCCCTGTCCTTCTCCAGCTGCCACCACCTCCTCCCAAGTCCACATCTGTCTTTCTGAAAGGGTGGTCAGCTCCTCTTCTTCATCTCCCACTCACTACACAGCCCACTGAGACCTGCTCCCCCCCACCCTCCAAAACTCCACCTCCCAGAGGCCTCCATGGTGCCAGATCAAATCAGTTTTCAAACCACATTTCATTGTCTCCTCAGCAATGTTGGTCCAATAGATCCCTTCCCTTCATCTTGAGAACATCCCTCCATTAGCATCCAGGACCTCTTGCTGCTCATCCTCTTGCTCCCACTTCATCTTCTCCAATGCCCACTCCTCTTTTTCTACGTAACCATGCTGCATTCTCTCAGCCTGAGTCCTGACTCTTCTCCCTTCCTTCCCTACAACCTCTCCCCGGTTGGATCTCAGGCTCAGTTTTCATTCCCATCTAGGTGCCACATTTCCATCTCCAGTCTTGGCACCCATCTGAGCTCCAGATGTGAGCATCTAAACACTTGCCCCCTCCCAATATTCACACCTGGCATATCACAAGCATCTCAGAGTTAATATGTGCAAAGCTGCCCTCACATTGCCCTTCCCCAACCCTGCAGCTGCATCTCCCTCATCCTGTCCTCCATGCAGGTAATAAAGCCACCAACTTGGGGCTTACCCTCAGTCACCCCTCAAATCCACTGAAACTTCTCTGAACTATCTTTTAAACCCACCAACATCTCTCCATTCCCACTACCCCTGCCCTGCTCCAGGCCACACCATCTGTTTCCTGGACAACTGCAACAGCCTCTGTCCTGGTATCCCATTCCTTCCCCCACCAATCCATCCCCTTCATGTAGCCAGAGTAGTCTCTAGAAAGGTGATCACCTTGCCACTCCCATGCTTACAATGCTTTGATGGCTCCCCACTGCCCTGAGGATAAAGTCCATAGTCTCAAACATGGCTCTGTCATCCTCACATGCCTGCTGCTCCCCATCACCCCTCCAGCCACAGGGACTTTGCCTGCCTCCAGGCCCTCACATAGGCTGTTCCCTCTGCGGGAATGCTGTGCCCACCACATGCTCTCCCTTCACCTGCTTATTTCTACTCAACCCCCAGCAATCAGTTGGTTTAGATGGCTTCCCTGATACTCTCTAGAGTGGGTCAGAGCGCATCATATACCCCCAAGTGGCTCTGCATTCCCCTTGGAAGCACTCATTGAATGTGTAGTCAACTAACTGCTTGCATAGTTATTTAATGTTTAACGTGAGTTCTGTTGGGATAGCCCTTGTTGGTCCTGCTTCCCAGAACCTGGCACAAAGTAAGAACTAAATAATAATTAGTCAAATGGATGAACAAGCCAGATCCCAGGGCAGAGACCATGGGATCACATCTCACTCAACCCTCATGACTGCCCTGGACATCCTTGTTGCACAGGAGTGTAGTGTGTGGTCAAGTGCTGGAGGGCCTGGGTTTGAATCCTGACTCTGCCACACACTAGGTATGTGACTTCGGGCACACTACTTAACTGCTCTGTGTCTCAGTTTCCTTTTCTGTAAAAAGAGGGTAATAACAGCAGGTGCTACAAGGTGGCTGTGAAAAGGAACTGGATCAATCATGTGAACTGCTCAGGCCACTGCCTGGCACTGGGTCAGTGTTCTGAACTCCTCACACCCCAAGCCTGCGTGCCGTGGGGTGATAGGTCTGTCTTGAGCCTGACTACTGGGATGGGCTGGGGGCTGACTGGCTTTTGGTGGGACTCAGCCACAGGCATCACATCATCCCAGGAAGCCTCCCCCAGCTCCCCTGCCCATCCAGCAACAAGACTCTACTCCTCACATTCCTCTTCTGCAGCCCCTTGTTTTTGCTCCCCAGAATATCACATACACCTGCAATTATTTTTGATTCTTTATTTACCTTTTACTTATGCCCACATCCCCCAATCTCAGACTCCACGGGGCAGGGGTAAGACTGTCTCATCACCAACACCTAGCACAGTGCCTGGCACATAGTAGGTACTCAGTTAGAATGTGAATGAGGACTGTGCCAGACTTTAGGTTTAGAGCTCACTTAGGTCAATCTGTATCTGTCCCTCTTGACAGACTGGGAGTCCGTCAGTCATCTGTAGCTCATGCCTCTCCATACAGCCCCCCTGCCCGCCCCCCTCCACCCCAGTTCCCAGAGCAGGTGCTGGCACATGATGCTAAATGAGTACACAAGTCCATTCCTTTCATTTAAAAACCAAAACCTCAACACACTGGAGCCAGCCCAACCAACCAGAAGCCTTTTGCAAAAATAAGCATATGTTGTATCAAAATATTGGAATAACACAATTATGACAATTCATTTAAAGAGGCGATTAGCACACTTAAAAATAACTAAGCATGCAAACACTACATGCCTCCCTCAAACGCAATCAAATCCTAAATGCATGACACCTGAATACTGCCTCATTCTGCTACTGCTTCTTACTGAGCACCTACTGTGTGCCAGCCACTAGAGCCAGCTTTTCCACATGCATTCTCCATCAAACCCACATCAGTTCTGCAAATAATTCATATGACTATTCTCTCCATTTTGCAGGTGAAGATGATGAAGCTGAGAAAGTGGGGGTGTCACATAGGTAGGAAGTCTTGGATGGGATTCAAACCCAGGTCTTGCGACTCTGAATCCAGCATTTTCCTACACTGGATCAGAGGCTTCTTCAAGATCCATTTCTCACTCCCCCTAAGAGATGGGTTTCCCTGCCCCCACTCTTGCTATGGTCTCTTCTCCTTCAGGGCCCAGAATTATCCTGTTAAAATATCAGATCGTGCACTCCTCTGCTCACCATCCTCCAGTGGTCCCCTTGTCACTCAGAGTAAGAACAAGGCCCTTACAATGGCCTCCTACCCCCATGCTATATGGTCCAGTGCCCCCACTCCCACCTCCATCTCCCTTACCTCCCCAGTATCTCCCACCATTCTCCCAGTTCATGCCACTCTGGTCATACTAGGCATGGTTCTGCCTCGGAGCCTTTGCACTGGCTGTTTCCATTCTCTGGAACACTCTTCTCTCAGATACTCACACAGCTCATTCCTTTGCCACTCATGTCTACTCAAATATCCCCTCACTGCTTGATTTAAAATTACAAACCACTGGCCACGCTCCCTTTTCTGCTTGTTTTTATCCCTTTCAGGTTTATCACCTTCTAACGTCCTTCAAATTTTATTGATTCATTGGAATCAATAGATTCCATTGAATGTCAGCTCCATGAAGGGGGAGGTTTTCATCTGTTTTGTTCACTGCTGTATCCTGAGCGTCATCAGTAATGGGTGCTCAAATAGTGAACAGATGAAGAGATGAACTTCTTACCACATGCCAGAAGTAAGAGTAGGAAGAAAATGAACAGACTGGCAGACCATGAAATCCCCCTTCTGAGAGAGGGCTTGTCTTGGCGGTGACCCAAGGGCAGGACAGGCAGTTTGAATCAATCCAGCGTTCCTCCCTCCCCAGAAGTGGTGTATGAAAAACCTTAACTGATGGTCCTTTTGGGGCAGAAAGTGGAGGGAGGGAGCACTGAGGCAGATGGCAGGGCCAGGATGTGGAGTTGACCAACATGCAAGAAGGTAGAGCTCCCCAACCACACAGAAGTGGGTTATGAGGCTGCTAAAATCACCTTGTTCCTCAATTCCTCCATTTGTGCTTTTCTTTCCAAATAACTAAGGAATGGAAATTCAGAGCAAAGCAATGTGGCTGGAGTAGAAGGGATATGCAGAAGGACAGACTGCTGTGCACTCCTTGCACCAGGAAAGGAAGAATGCTAGGCTGTTCTGACATGTGGCTTGCCCTTTGGGTCAGGGAAGCGTACATCTTCTCCTGGAGCTTCTAGGAGGAGGGGTCTTCATTAAGCACCTAAGGCAATGACTCTTGAAGGCAGGAAGAGTAGACAGGGGCAAAGGGTTCATCTCTGGGCTTTGAGGAGGGGACACAGAGGAAGGAATCTAAGAATATCCAAAGAGCCAGAAGCCTGTTGCAGTGATAAGTTTATGTCTTTTTTTTTTTTTTAAGATTTTATTTGTTTATTTGAGAGAGAGAGAGAGAGAGAACAAGCAGTGGGGAGGGGCAGAGGGAAAGAGAGACAGAAGCAGACTCCTTGCTGAGCAGGAAGCCCAATGCTGGGGCTCTCTCTGGAGATCATGACCTGAGACAAAGGCAGACACTTAACTGAATGAGCCACCCAGGCGCCCCGATAAGCTTATGTTCTATGAAATCATCAGAATATACTCTTTCATTTACTACAACAAAATGACAAGGAATAAAAAAATTCATCCATAGTAATACATACATACATATTGTCTTAAATGATATTTTCTGAGACAAATACTCAAAGTTCAAACCTAGAGAATGGTTTGAGAAGGGAGTGCCTGGGTGTCTCAGTGGGTTAAGCATATGTCTTCAGCTCAGGTCATGATCTCAGGGTCCTGGATCGAGCCCCACATGCGGCTCCCTGCTCAGTGGGGAGTCTGCTTCTCTCTCTCTCTGCCTGCTGCTTCCCTGCTTGTCCTTGCTCTCTCTCTGTCAAATCAATAAATAAAATCTTAAAAAAATTTTTATTTATTTATTCATGATAGACATAGAGAAAGAGAGAGAGGCAGAGACACAGGCAGAGGGAGAAGCAGGCTCCACACAGGGAGCCCGACACGGGACTCGATCCCGGGGCTCCGGGATCGCACCCTGGGCCAAAGGCAGGCGCCAAACCACTGAGCCACCCAGGGATTCCCAATAAATAAAATCTTAAAAAAAAAAAGGAAACCCAAGAAAGGGATTCTAGAAAGAGTAGTGAGCTCAGAAACCACTAGAGTTTATATCAATTCAAAATAGCTGCCCTCCAATAAGGTGATAAGGTGGCTGCAGGGTTTAATGTGACTGTTTTATAAGGACTCCTACAATAGAAGAGAGATAGCATAGGATTATAAAATTATTGATGACCACAAACTAAAAATCTAGAGGATTTTGGATAGAAGCTGTGTCTTCTGTAAAGAAGGAAATTACAGATATTAATAGTTATTTACACTGTAAGGAAAATTTAAATACATGTTACAATTTTTAAATCTGAGATGAAGTTCATATAACATAAAGTTAACTGTTTAAAAATTTACATTTCAATGGCTTTTAGTACATTCACAATGTTCTACAACCACCCCTTCTATCTAGTTCAATATTTTCATCACCCCAAAGGGAAACCTCATACCCATTAAGCAGTTTGTACTCTGGTCCCTGAACCCCCAGTTACCACCAATCTGCATTCTGTCTCTGTGGATTTACCTAGTCTGGATAGTTTTTATATAAATGGAACCATATAATATGTGACATTTTGTGTCTGGCTTCTCTCACTTAGCATGATGTTTTTAAGGTTCATCCATATTGTGGTGTGCATTAGTACTTTATTCCTTATGGCTCAATAATATTCCACTGTATGTAAATACCACATTTTGTTTATACATTCATCCATTGGCAGACAGTTGGGCAGTTTCCATCTTTTAGCTATTGTAAAAAGTGCTGCTTTGTGTACACATATTTATTAGAGTCCCTGTTTTCAGTTCTTTTGCATATATAGCAAGGAGTGGAACTGCTGGGTTTATGGTAATTCTATGTCTAACTTTGAGAAACCATCAAACAATTTTTCACAATGGTTGCACATTTTACATTCCTATCAGCAACATATGAAGGTTTCAAACTCTCCACATCCTCACCACCAACATTTATGTTCCATTACTTTTTTTTTTATAGCCATCCTAGGGGATCTGAAATGGTTTCTTATTGTAGTTTTGATTTGTATCAAACTAACAACTAATGATGGTGAGCATCTTTTCATGTGTTTCTTGGCCACTTGCATATATTCTTTGAAGAAATGTCTGTTCAAGTCTTTTGCCCATCTTTAAATTGAGTTGTCTTTGTGCTCACTTCGGCAGCACATATGCTAAATTGGGTTGTCTTTTTGTTGTTGTATTAAAGAGTTCTTTATGTATTCTAGATATAGACCCTTATAAGATATATGACTTGCAAATATTTTTCTTCTAACCTGTAGGTTGTCTTTTCACTTTTCTCATAATGTCCTTTGATACACAGAAGTGCGTAATGTCATGAAATCCAATTCATCTATTTTTTTTCTTTTGTTGTTTTTGTTGTTGTCATACCTAAGGATCCACAGCCAAATCCAATGTCATGAAGGGTTACCCCTATGTTTTCTTCTAAAATGTTTATAGATTTACCTCTCAGCCTTAAGTCATGGGTCCATTTTGACTTCACTTTTGCATATGGCAGGAGGTGGAGTCCAACTTCATTATTTTCCACATGGCTATCCAGTTGTCTCAGTACTATTTGGTAAAGAGACTATTCTGTCCCCACTGAATGATCCTGGCACTCTTGTCAAAAATCAATGTGCTATAGGTGTAGAGGTTTATTCCTAGATTTTAAAAATTCTATTACATTGGTCTGTATATCTATCCTTAGGCCAGTACCACACTGTTCTATTGCAGCTTTTGTAGATATTGGGAAATGTATGTTGTACAACTTTGTTATTCTTTTTTAAGATTTGTGTGGCTACTCAGGGCCCCCTGCAACTTTTATGTATTTGAGGATCAGCTATTAACACATCTGCCCAAAAAGGCTGGTAGAAATTTGATAGAGAGATTGCACTCAATCTGTAGCTTGCTTGCATGATATTGCAATCTTACCAAAATCATGATTTCCAATCCATGAACACAGGATGTCTTTCCCATTTATTTATATCTTTTCATTTATTTTTTTAATTATTTCTTATAGTAATCTTTTATAGTAAGTGTTCAAGTCTTTCACTAGCTTGTATAAATTTATTCCTACATATTTTCTTCTTTTGGACACTATTACATATGGAATTGGTTCTCTTGTTTTCCTTTTGGGATTGTTCATTGCATTGTATATAGAAACACAACTGATTTTTATGTGTTGATCTTATGCTCTGAAACTTGACTAAATTCATTTCTTAGCATTTTTGTTTATAATTTTAAGGGAAAACAGAAATTCCACATTGGTGGAGGAACTAAAACAAAGGAAAAGAAAATATAATCTGACCAACCTAACAATAATTAGAAAAGAAAGAAGGAACACAGGAATGAACTATGAAACAAGATAATAAAACCTTCATAAAATGACAGCACTAAGATTAAATATTATTAACCACAATAAATATGAATGATTTAAATCCCTTTATTTGGTTAAAATAAATAAATACAGCATATGGCACTTATAATAGGCATGCCCAAAATAAAATGACACAGAAGATTACAAATAGAGCAAACAAGTAAAAAGCAGAAGTGGCAAAATTAACAAGACATTAGGTATAATTCAGAGTAAAAGCACTGAAAGAAGTAAGGGAAATACTTAAGTTGATAAATGATACAATCCATTAAGAAAAAATGACAGACATAAACTTTTATGGTGACTGATAAACCACAGGAATATAAAATGTAAAAAGACTGTTTAGTAGTACAAAAAGATTTAGCAAAACCATAAACATAGTGACACACTAACACCTCTCTTCAAAAACTGACAAATCAATCAGTAAGGATAGAAGAGTTGAACAACATAATGCACCCTCTTGATCTCTTCCGCTATTTAAAGAACACCCATTCTTTTCAAATGTCTGTGGGACAGTTAAAAAATATGTCCATGTACTAGCTACATAGAAAATCTCAAATTTTTCAAAAGGAAGAAATGACACAGACCACATTCTACCATCTAAATGCACTAACCTAGTTTTTAACAAAAAACAAAGAAAGTAGAGAAAGAAGGAGCAGGAAAAAATAGAGGGAGGCAGACGCTCCTAAATCCTTGGACACTTTAAGAGCAATCTTCTCAAGAACATTTGAGTTAAAGAGGCAATTGTAACTGAAATCACAGAAAATGAGAACACTATCTGACAAAACTTGTGAGAGTGAACAATGGAAAATTCATAACTTTTTTACCTAAGTGAATTTTACAGAAGATAAGAAAAACAAAAAATTAAACTCAACACTCAAGAAGCTAGACACAGAAACAAAATAAACCAGGAGAAGAAAGAGTAAAAAAACAGATAATGAATTTTAGACAAATTTAAGGAATAGCTGGGTGTTTTTAAAGGGCTAATAAATGAGAAAACCACTGAGTAGGAAAAAAAAATACCCAAAATGAAAATATACATACTCAGAATAAAAATATATTGATTCTTTGAAAGTCAATGAAAAGTCCTTTGTTATATAATATAAAGCTAATTTTCATTCAGGTTTATCATTTCTAGCTTAATTATGTCATTTAAATCTTCTATTAACATTGGTTTTCTCTTTCTGGCTGATCCCTGGTTTATAAGAGACATAAAAATGTCTGCCATGATTGTGATTTGGATCAATTTCTTCTTGAATTTGTTTATTTTTGCTTCATCTGTTTCAGAGCTATGTCATTATTTACAAATTAATGATATCTTTTTGGGGAAATATACATTTTGCAATTCAATGGTTTCCTACTTCATTCAATTAATGCTTCCAGAAGGTTCTCAGACTGGCATTTGGACTCCACTTTCATCACCCACCCCAACGCTCTATAAGAGAAAGGTGGAAGGTTTCCCTGAGGGGGAATCGATAGGAGAGTAGCCCCACCTTTGAGCCACGTAAGAAAAGCCCTGGTAGCACAGCTTGTTGGGACTTGGGTGCAGCACATAACAGGATGTGACACCTCACTACCCAGTGAAACCTGGTGAGAAAATGCCCTCATGGGGACCTAGCTTGTGTTCCCAGAGTTGAGAGGCTCAGGAGGCCACCAGCATTGTTAGGTTCTGGGGAGATGGAGCTGCCTGAAATGGAAGGGCTAGGAGAGACTGAGAGAATAAAAGAGAGAGACAGAGAGGATGAGAGAGAGAGACAGAGACAGAGAACAATCTGCGTGGACGTGGTTTGGCAAGGCAAGGATGCGTGAACAGTCCTAGGGAGCAAGTGAAAGCTAAGGAAGGCAGCTGGCTGAAGGCATCTAAAAGGGTCCCACCCAAGACAGTGGCCTACTAATAGGGCAGGGAGGCCTCAGCAGCAGGAGTTACACCAGCAGGTATACTAGCTGCGAAGCTGGCCATATGAGGGGAGCCACGGCCAGAATTCCAGCTCCAAGTGCCTCATGGAAAAGAAGCAGTATGTGATAATCTACTAGAACAGTGGGCGCAGGATGGTAGGACATCAGTCAGCAAGATGCTCTGACCCTTGCTCCCTTAACTGCACCTCACCCTGCCCAACCCTAGGGTCTCCAACAGCAGCAGAGGAAATGAGACCACCCTCGTTCCCACTGCCGCTCCCCATGGGAAGAATGAACAAGGGACGGACCTCTGCCTTCTTGCAGAAGCCCAGGCTGCTAAATAAATAACCCGAGTGACAGCAACAGTACCTTATGTTGACACAGGACTCTGGGGTTTCAGATGCTTTTATGTATTTCAAATATTTTTCCCCAAAAAGGCTTCAAGTTTCTTGGAATACAAAATCAGTGAATACTGGGGGTTTTTTTTGATCTGCAGACAGAATGTTGGCCTTGGAGTTAGCCTGACCTGGGGAATTCCAGTCCCACCATGTACAGCTCAGAGACCTCTGGCAGTTTGTCCAAACTGTCTACTCCTGAGTGTCCTTATCTATGAAACCCCACCTAACAGCTGAGAGAATCATGCAAGGAAACAGATGTGAAAATACGTGAACAGAAAGTGAACACAATCTCCACCCCACCCCCATACCCAGGGAGGGGAAAAAAGATGTCAGGTGGCAGAGCAGAACAAGCATTAAATGTCTTTTCCACCATACAGATGAAGAAACTGAGGCCCAAAAAGGCAAAATGACTTCTCCAGAGTCACACAGGTAGCATTTTCGGGAACAATGACAGGAAGCCCTATCCAGAGCCAACATATGCCATGCCACTATTGGCGCTTTCCCAGCACACACACTGATCCTGACTAGCCAGGGACAGTCCTGCCTTATGCCTCTTGTCCCAGGGTAATTTTTAATACTCTCTTTTACTCTAAAATCATCCTGGTCTGGACAGTAAATGATACAGCCACCTTACCACCCTACTATTTTCACAAGGAGAGTCCACACCCTATAAGAACATCTCAGCAAAAAGACTGTCATACAATTCAGTGTTTCTTGGCTCTGTTTTCAAAACAGGGAAAATGGTACCTTGTCCAGATCTGAAATCCCTGATCCGCTGGAGCAGGGCACCCATCGCTATAACTTATTATGTGTACAGTGATTTTATGAATTCAGTGGGGAATGAAATGCAATTTTGTCAGGCTTGTCTGTGTCCATAATGACCAAGTCAAATTAATCATGTTGGATGATACCCCTGTGTCGCCCGTCCCAGAGATGTGTAATAGAATCTTTCTGATTCATGTCTCGCAGTCCATCAGAGCTGGAGTATTGCCGCACTTCGGAAAATCAGTACAATTATGCCTTCTTGTTGGGCTATCATTTTCCCAGACTCAAAATGCTTCTTAAAAATAAACAAACAAATAAAAGCTTGTACCATATAGAAACAAAATGGAAATGAAAAAGCCATATTGTTAAAGTTAAATGTGGATTCTGGAGGAATGGAAGGAATCCAAGATTGTTTTAAGCCTTTATTTACAGGCAGATCTCCCAAGCCCTGGCAACCGGGGCGCAGGAGGGAGTATAACAACCTCCTGTTGGTGGTCTTGACCCTGAAAAGCTTAGATCAGAGCAGAAAGAGGCCATCACCAGTCACATTAGCCATGATTTTTGTTTACTAAAACTCTATCTGGGAACAAACATGGGAATCCTTGGAAAATTATCTGTCACTCTAAGGTTCAGGTAGCTTTCTGGACTGATTCACCTGGGGGGTCGGGACGTGTTTCTAGAAACATGAGCCATGAGTGGTGGAGTACCCTTCTTTAGGAGACAACAATCCCAGCAAGTAGCAAAGCTGAGGCTCACTTTGAACCACAGCATTCCGGGGAGATGGGGCAGCCTGAGCACCGGGCACCACCCCATTTTACAGATAAGGATGTTCACTTTTCCAATAAGTGTCAGAGTTTTATTTTAATGACATTTTTTTTTGTAATCACACATCAACTGCCTCTTTGACACCTTCCCTTGGATATCCTAGAGGCGAGGTCAGCAAACTTTTTCTGCAAAGGTAAAGATAATAAACCTTTTTGGCTTGTAGGTCATACAGTCTCTGTCGCTATTCAACTCTGTTGCTGTAGCATGGAAGGAGCCATAGACAGTATTTAAACTAACAAATACAGCTATGAACCAATAAAACTTTATTAACAACAAGTGGAGGACCAGCTTTGGCCTATGGGCCATAATTTGTTGAGCCCTGTCCTAGAGGTGGTTTTTCTTCCTCATCAAACTTCTCCCATCTAACATATACTATCCAAAACCTTTAAAAAATATGTATTGCCTATTCCCTTCCCCAGAACATAAATTCTGCTGTTTGGTCACTATCCCAAGACCAAGAAGAGCGCCTTGTACCTACTAGGCCCTCAAACATTTGCTGAATGAAACAATACATGAATGAATGAGAATCAGGAGAATGGACTGCTGTGGTCATGCTTGTATCTCTAGCACCTAGAACATTGCCTGACACAAGGTAGCTACTCAGTAAATATTGTTTTGAATGAATGCATGCATGAATGAGTTTACTGATGGCCTGCTGTCATACAGGCTGGGCTCTTCACCGTTTTCCCCGTAAGCTCTAAGAAGTCAGCAAATGTCTGGAGCAGCCTTCCACTTAAAAATGCTTCTCAGAATGAAATAATTCTTACCTCACCCATGAGGGTCTCCTGGTTCCCTGTTCTCATCTTAGAAACCATCTCCTATGAAGATGCTAGAGCCCCATCTCTGCCCCAGATAGATTATATGACCTTGGGAAAGTCATTGCCCCATTTTAGCCCTGAGGTACACCATATGTGAAAAGAGGGAGTTGGACCAAGGGATTTTTAAACCCAAGTTTATTCCATGTATGTGCCACTGGTTTGCAGGTACACAGGCAGATATGAGGCAGCATGAATTTTAAAAGCATTTTAAAATGATGAGTAGGCTCTCCAGTTGTTTCCGTGTTAAAATAGCTTCTGGGGGAAAAAAAAAATTCTATTTGCAGTCTTTTTTCTTTTCTAACTCTACCTTTTGAAAACTATAGAAGTGGCATCATCTAAAAATGTGCCAAGCCAGCAGCGTGGGTATGAAGGCACCCAAGTTCTCAGACACTGGCTTTTGTGAGTGCTCTGAGTCCTCTGACATATAGCTAAGTAGGTAAGTCCCCCAGTCCATGCTGCTCCAAGGACGCTACCCTGCTCAGACTGTTCCAAGGCTCCTCAAGCAGGCTCCTCATATTTGTCTGGCACATGACACCTCCTGGGCTAGATCTTGCAACATCACCTGACACCAGGCACAGGGAGCCCACTGCAACTCCCACCCCAGACAACACATACTCTAATAAATCACCAGGCCCCTGGATGTGCTAGACTCTCTGCATGGGCCACTATGACACCTGCTCATGCTTAGGATCACCGCAACACCCTTGTGCCTTCCCAGGTGGCAATACCAAGGACTATGCCCAGCACTCTAAGTCTGCTCTGAGCAGAATGGAGCAAAGCCTCCTCTGACAGCCTGGACCCCATGCTCCTGTTAATATGCCCCAAAGCCCTAACAGGAAACTGCAAACCAGAGTTCATCCACTCCCTAAGGCTTAGGGAGTACCCTCTGGGAGCCAAGCTTGTGCAGTCCTGCTTCTGCACTTTTGTTCAAATAATAAGAACAGCAAGAATTCATATAGTACTTCCCTGTTCTGTGGACTTTTTTTGTACATGAATTTAGGTGCTATTATTATATCCATCCCACAGAGGAAGAACCAGAAGCACCAAGATGTGAAATTTGATGGAAGTCATGCAGCTAAGAAGGGATAGAGCCAGGTTCCAACTCAGAAGTCAAGCTCAAGAGATCTGAAACCCAATAACCACCCATGAGCTTGGGAGCAAATCTCTTTCCAGTTGAGCCTTCAGATGAGGCTGCAGTGCTGATCACCACATGGACTGCAGCCTTGTGAGAGGTCTTGAGCCAAACCCAGTGAAGCCAAACCTGGGTTTCTGACCCACAGGAACCACAAGATGATTAACATGTGTTGTTTTTACATTTAAAAGTTTAGCTTATGAATTGGTATCCTAACGACTGTGTGATTCTGTATATAAATAGCAGGGACTGAACACGAGTCCCTCATGAGCAATGCTGAGCCTCTGTGCATAGGCAGCTCCTGGCTGCCCTCCTCCCATTCTCTGATTGCTCCTCTCTGGTGGTCTTCAGGATGGACATGCGCCTGTGCTCCACCCACCTTATGAACCCCAATTCCTCTTAATCTTAGGAAGACAGTGTACCTCAGGCCATGCTTCTCAATAAGTAATGCGCACACAAATCACCTGCAGAACTTGTTCAAATGAGTGTTCTGGTTGAGGAGGTTGGGGTAGGATTTGAGATGCTGCATTTCCAACAAGCTCCAGGTGAGCCTACTGGTCTGTGGGTCACCCTGTGGACAGCAAAGCCTTAGGCATTAAAAGCATAGACTTGGACCCAGACAGACCATGGTTCAAATTTCAATTGTTACATCCCAGCTAGGAGTCCTTAACCTCTGAGAGGTGGAAAGTTCTACCCAAGGTCACATAATAAATGACAGTTACCTGGAGCCCCAAACAGAGCCCTGTGTTCTGATTTCCAGCTCAAAGTCTTAAAACTGCAGCTAAATCCACCTTCCTGAGCTCTGTACCTGGATATATCTATCTGTGTGTGTGTGTGTGTGTGTGTGTCTACACATGTGAATGGATGTGTCTCCAGACATGCACCAATGTGTGTGCCGAGGTATCTAAACATCAGTACATGTGCCAGTGGATTTGTAGGAGCCGTCCATTCATTCATTCACTCCCTCAGCTCCTACTCTGGGCCAAGTCCCTGCTCCCACTACATCAACAGTCTGGGAGGGAGGCAGCCATCAAACAAACACAAATAAAAATCTAATTTATGTATGTGTGTGTGTTGTTCATAACAGCCGTAAGGACTGAGTACTATCTTTAGCTCCATTTCACTGAGGAAACTGAGGCACTAGGAGGTTAAATGGCTTGCTCAGCATCACAAAGTGATACTTAGTGCATAAAAAGGTGTATATCCCCAAGAGTGCCTATGTGAGTGTGACATGCACACGTTTGTATTTGTGTGTGAATGTGTCTGTGTACGAGCATGTATGTACCTGTGCATGTGCCCAGATATCTTCAAATATTCCATAAACAAGATTTCCTGGCACCACAACAGAGTATCATAAAAACACACATATGCACATACACGTTCTTTTTTCTCAGGTGTTCATATTTTCAATCATTTCCTAAAGCTCTGTCCACAGAGAAATTGGAGTGAAGATCGGGGCCCGCAGAGCTGAGCCGATCCAGGACAGCCCATACCACCTGTTTCCCCTGGGGTGAGCCACTGCTAGAGCAATTTCACAGTTCATCATCCATGATGAGGTGAAAATAGTCCTTCCCCTCCCAGCAGGTTAAATAAATTGCCCAGGCTGTGAAGGGCTAGTCCGCCCACACCTCTACTGGGAACCTACTACACAAGTTATCTGGCTAGGTCCCCTTCCCCTTCTTGCCGTGTCTCTAAAAATGGAGACATCTGTGCAAATACCTCGAAAAAAAATTTTTTTTTTTACTCTTTACTGTAGCACAGGATACCAACCAAAAGTGCACAAGCGCTCAAGGATGAATCTTTACAAAGCAAACAAACATAGAAACCGCAACCCAAATAAAGAGAGAAAACCATATCAGCACCTCGGAAGCCCCTCAAGATTCCTCACAACCCAAGCCCCTCCTGCCCCCAACCAGGGCAACCACAATCCAGATTTTTTATCACCATAGATTAGTTTTGCCTGTTCATATGCTTTAAGTAAATGGAATCATCCAGAATGTTCTGTCTCAGTGTCTGGCTTCTTCCCTTCACCCTGGGGTCTGTGAGATTGCTCTGTATTATCATGTGTGGTGATAAATCGCTGGTTCTGGTTGCTGTGTAGTATTCCATGGTATCAGAATATCCTGTCATCGTTCATTGGTCTACTGTGGAAGTGCATTCAGATTACTTCCCATCTTGTGCTTTTATGAAAAGTGCCACTATGAACATTCCCACACATGTCTTTTGGTGAACAGATGCATGCGTTTCTCTTGAATGACTACCAAGGAGCTGGATTACTGGGTCATGTTGCTTAGAAGGCCAAGAAATCGTTTTCCAAAGTGGCTATGCCAGTTTATACAACAACGTACAAGGGTACCAGGTCCTCTCCATCCTATCTAATTTGGTATTTTCTGTCTTTTCCATTTTCTACATTTGGTGGCATTGGGGAGAGTATTTAATAAATTTCAAGATGCCTCCTCATGCCCTCTGCTGTCCGGCTCATGTTGCTGTCTCTGGCAATTCTTTATGAAGGCCAGCAGTGAGTTTAGAATTGCCCCACATTTATGTATCACACAGACACCACCTCTAGCCATGACCCAACTGTCCCTGAGGGCCACTCCAGCATGGTAAACAGCCCAAAGTATTCCTGATCAACTTTCAAGGCCTGCTGTTAGAGAGAACTTTAAGGCTTTCTCAAGGGGACTTCAAAGAGATGACCCCACTTCACAAAGCCAAGCCAGACCTCTGCAAGGCCTTCTTTTCCCATCTCCAAAGCCAATAGTCATTCACACAGCCCACCTCCCTGTCCTCGTCCAGCCTGGCATGCACTTCCCCTTGAGGCTATGCACCTCGGCTCCCCTAGGCTCCTGTGAGTCCCCCTCCCAACAGCTCAGTGCCCCTGGGTGGTTTTTCAGACTGTGGTACTGGGTAAATAGGTGCATCTCTGGGGCCTGCGGTGCTGGCCTGAGTGAGATTTCTGCCTATCTGAGGCACAAACTCCATCTTATTCATTCCACCCCAGTCCTACATGACAAATATTCACAGAAAATTAGAGCTAATAATGTGGTTCTAAGATGGAGCCCATGTCAGGCTCCAATTAGCTAGATCCTTCACTGTTTTGCTTTTCTTCTCCACATTGTAAATTCCAAAAACAACAACAAAAACTTTACCAAGCTCCTATTATAACTAGCACTGGCCAAGCTGCTTACCTTCTATCCACTTAACCAGTCTTAACTAGCCTACCACCACTGAACTAATCTAACTACACTAAACTATTAACTTAGCTTTACCCACTTCTGGCTTTCTTAACCTGCCATGATGGTAATAATACTCCCATTTGACAGAAAAGTAGAAAGTGTGGCCAAGAGAGGGTAAGTAGTATGGTCAAGGTCATACAGTAAGAACAAGGCAGAAGTAGGAGTCCCAAGGACCACAGACCTGCTGCTCACTCTCACCTGGGTCCCTTGTGCTCCACACTTTCCTGGGAGCTAGCAGGATGAAGGATGCCAGGCCCAGAAGCAGTGACCACCTCATTCCCAGACTTTCATTCCCCACCAGAGCTATGGGCTTTGAGTATATTCAACAGAGAAATCAACTGTCTGGACCCCATGATGTCCTTTTAATGATAATGTGAATCAAGGAGGCCTGACAGTGCTGGCTGTTCCCTGGAGCACTGCGCTGGAGGACAGTCTAATGGAGGGAGCTGGGAAGGGGTCGCATATCTTCAGCAAGTTTGCAATTAGTAGGAGGCAGTTTCTGTTATTTTTGCTATTTCAGGGGGAACATTTCTTGGCATATTTTAAAAGCAAGATAGTTCCAATATCATCTTTTCAATTTCAACCCTTAACATAATTTGATTTGCATCAGATAAAATAGCTGACTGGTGGGGTGCTTGGTGGCTCAGTATGTTAAGCATCAGACTCTTGGTTTTCGCTCAGGTCATGATCTTGTGGTTCTAAGATGGAGCCCACGTCAGGCTCCACATTCAACAAGGAGTCCGCTTCAGAGGAGTCTCCCTCTGCCTCCCACTCACTCTCTCTCTCTCTCTCTCTCTCTCTCTCTCAAAATCTTTTTTAAGAAAAATAGCTGAGGGGCAGCCCAGGTGGCTCAGCGGTTTGGCGCCGACTTCAGCCCAGGGCCTGATCCTGGGGACCCGGGATTGAGTCTCACGTCGGGCTCCCTGCATGGAGCCTGCTTCTCCCTCTGCCTGTGTCTCTGACTTTCTCTCTTTCTCTGTCTCTCATGAATAAATAAATCTTAAAAAAAAAAAAAGTTAAAAAAAAAAGAAAAATAGCTGACTAGCTCCCCTTTACTGTTATTTCTGAAGCCTCACTGACTCCTGTGCCCACCATATACTGGGTGGATGACCTTAAGCAAGTTGTTTTATTTTCCTGAAAATCAGTGTTTTCATCTGTAAAATGGATACTTTAATAGCACCTCATGTAACTTTGCCATTTGCCATGTACCAAGTACCATAATAAAAACTTAGGACATAAATGCACCTTATTTACTTCTCCCTGCATCACTTTGAGAAGCTTTTTAAAAAATTATATATATATATATATTTTTTTTTATTGGAGTTCAATTTGCCAACATATAGCATAACACCCAGTGCTCATCCTGCCAAGTGCCCCCCTCAGTGCCCATCACCCAGTCACCCCTACCCCCCGCCCACCTCCCTTTCCACTACCCCTTGTTCATTTCCCAGAGTTAGGTGTCTCTCATGTTTTGTCACTTGAGGAGCTTTTAAAGACAAAATTGAGGTTTAGGAAAACTGACTGATGTGTCCAAGGTCACCCAATCATGGAACACAAAGACCATAATTTGAAGAGCACCTAGGTGGCGCACAGTCGGTTAAGCATCCAACTCTTGGTTTCAGTTTGAGTCATGATCTCAGGGTCATGAGATCAAGCCCCTTATTAGGCTCCATGCTCAGCAGCAAGTCTGCTTAAGACTCTCTTCCTTTCCCTGTGCCCCTCCCTACCCCAGAGCACGTGTGCACTCACTCTCTCTCAAATAAACAACAAATCTTAAAAAACAAAGCAAAACAAAACCCAGTAGCCATAATTTGAGCCCAGGTCTGCCTGTCTTCTCATATCTTTACCCTTATAAGCCATGTGATCACTGGAATCTCTTTATTGTTGCCAGTGGTGGGCTGGACCCTCACTCAGAGCCACTGATCTCGGTCTCCAAGGTCCCCTCAGCACTGGGGCAACTCAGCTATGTGGAGGAGAGGTGAGCCTCTGGCATGTTGGACAGACCACTGTCTCTCCTAGAGACTCGGGCAGGGGGTGGAGGAAACCAATCCTTTGGCCACAGATTATAACCTCGAAGATCTCTCAGAGATACCAATTCAGCCCCCATTTACAGACACAAAAACCAAAACCAAAAAACAAACCAAAACAAAACAAAAGAACCACATGGGGCTCAGAGAGGGCAAATGACCTCCCCAAGGGTACATGGTCAAAGAGGCCAGACTCAGGCTCTCAGTCCTCCAGAAACTAAGGATCCAGCTTCATTTTGGAAAGGTGCTTCATAAGGCTTTGTTTCTACTTCTTGATGCTCATTTTCATGTAGCAATGAATCAATGTGCTAAAGCAGATGGTTCTCCCACACTCCCCAGCAAAGACCCAGGCCTAGTCGAAGATGCTGAGTTCAAGGTGTCTGAGAGTGGGAGACGGGTGCTGTTTTAGAGAAAATCCTTGCAATTACATTTCCAGCCCGCTGCTGTTCCCTCCCCCAACCCATAAACTTCCTGCATCATCTTCATTGTTTCCATCCCATTTAGAGAGAGGGAACGTTTCCAGGGATTCAATTTCTCTCATAATAGTTGGAAGGAAACAAAACTATATGCTGTAAACATTCACTGCATTGTATGAAAAATATCTTTACTACAGGGGAGGCGGAGTAAACGCAGACCAGAATTCCCCACCCCCAAATCTGTCCCCTAACGCTTCCACGCCTGCACCCTCAAACATTTAAACATGTCACAGCCAGGAATGCAGAGCTTTAAACTGCATATATTTTTAGCCGCTGGAATGCAAAATGAAGATCTGTGAGGTGTAAGTACCGACTCCTTCTCAGCAGTTTTCTCTCAATGAAAACAAGAGAGGCTCGTCCATTTTTCTAAGCACGTGTGTAGGACTGATGAGGGAAAGCTCATTAGTTCAGTCTGACATATACTCAATTCTCTCCATACACATAGGATGGGTTTTTTTCCCCCTCCTTGCATTTTATTCTCCAGCTGTGAAATGATATTAAATTTCATCAGATTTGAACAAAATCTATGGTCTTGAAACAGTTTCCTTCAAGGCCCCCTCATATTTATTCAGAATTCATGAATCATGTTCGGATAACACAACCATAATTATTTTTAAAGTGTGATGTTTGTGGCTTTAATAGGAAATGCTTGCAAAAGGCCTTTTCTCTTTGATTGTTTGTAATCTTAGCAGTAATCACTGCCGTTCCCTTTTCGGCACCACGGCCAGCGAAACACAATTTCATTTTAATATGAATCGCGAGCTCTTCACCCAGGTTTTAATTAAAGCAATAAAAGCCGTGTCGTCTCTGCCCTTTACGTTGTACACACAGACTCAGAGGCCGGAGTTACCAAGCCCAGAATCTTAGATTGCAACAAGGACAGGAGGGCCTCCTGCCTGCCAGTGCATTTACTGTTGGTGCATTTATTCCCAAGGCATCATTTGATTTTTGTTTCAAAAAGACTCCACCACCTCTCTGTCTCTCTGGCCTGAAGTTTTCTCATCTGTAAGATGGGATAGCAACGGTACTTACCTGATAGACTGCAATGGAAAACACTTAGCTCCGGTGCCTGAGCCCAAGGAAGTGTGCTGTGAATGTTCATTATCGTCAGCACCATCGGTATTTGGGCTGGGAAAATCCAACAGACCATCTACCCTCATCATTTGCATGGGGAATAATAGGCTGGGAAAGATACCAACACAGGTGAAGGAAAATGAAGCAGATGGAATCTGGAACTCAGAGCTCTGGGTTTCTTCCCCATCCCAGGCATCTTACATCATCCCTTACTGAAGGAGGCTGCAGCTTCAAGCCACGAGTACAGTGCCGGGGAACTACAGGTGTGACTCTGACCAGCTCTGGTCTTCTGGGCTCCTGGTTATACCATACACCCTAGGGCTATGCTTGATCCAATGGTAAGAAAAATAGACCAGGCATCTCTGGGATCTATGAAGGAGGGTCACCACACACAGTGGTGTGTAGACCCCACAGCAAGAATCTGCTTAGCTCAAAGTCCTTGCATGCCTGTTGTGTGCCAGGTGTGGTGGGAGGAACTGCGAGGCCTCCTTTTGTAGCATGAGAAGCTTGGCCTTTATGACATAACTCTAGTCTAGCACATGTTCCGCAGATATGTTAGCAAGGGACGCAAAGGGAGCAGTGGATGGGCAGGACCCACACTGGACCTTGCTCACACCTGGCTCATAGTTGGTGGTGCTGATGACAGTCTCCAGGCCCCAGGCTTCCCCAAGGAACACCTAGAATATGAGCCACCTGAACCTCTCCCCTTGCAAATAGCCCCTGGACCCACTGGGATTCCTACTCCAAGAACAAAAATTTCCCTATTTCCCCAGAGCTTCTTAGAACATGCCTTCCATTGACTTCCTGTCTCCTCTACAGACGAGCTGCCCATCCCCCCACTGTTCACATATCTCAGGTTGGAAGGCAAGCTTGACATCCTCCTCCCTCTCTGCTGTCCCATCTGGACCGCTGTCTATCTTCCCTACAAATTCCACCCCACCCTCCTCAGCTCCATCAGCATCTTGGCGCAAGTGCTGTCCACACACCTCCTGTTTATCCCCCTACCCCATCATGCTCCCAGGCTCTGGTTCCGGGCTCTGACTTTCCATCTCCCCCACCTTGGCACCATTCTGGGTCCCTAGAATTCAGCCACCATGCTATGCTGGGCTCTGCACCACTCTGTGTCAGCAACCCACCCCCCGGATGCACCTAGGACCCCATGAATGCCCACAGCTCCTTCTCTCAGAATCACCACCCTCTTCCCACTCCATGACTAAGGCATCCTCACTGTCCAGCACCCCACTTGGTGACCTTCTGAGCCTGGTCCCTCTCACTTCTCTCCTCATCTAGCTTAGATGACTGGATTCTTCATTTATCTTTATTTCAGTCTCTCTTTTGCACAGAAAAGCTTAAGCATCCTTCTGGTATACCTGCCTCGCAAATCCTTACACCATGGATAAAACCAACTGCCTGCCCTCATATCACCTATACCAAGAACTCAGTCTCCCACAGGCCACACAAAATCCCAGACCTTCTCCACCCCCTCAGACTTCAGTGCCCCGACTCAGCAGGTAACCTGCCCCCCCCAACCTCTCCAGGAGGATGCTGTCAGATGCAGATGCCCTCTGCTCCCGTGAACAGTCTACAGGGACACACTCCTTTCCCCCTTTGTCCTTGCTCCTGGCTAAGGCCAGAGCTTCCACCTCTGGGCAGGACCCAGCCCCTCCCACCTTCTCCCAAAATTTAAACCATCAATTAACCCTTATATCTCCTGAAACCCAAGCTTTACCCTCTCTCGGATACCTTCCATTGACAACTAAACATTCTAAACATTTAAAAAATTTTCCTTCCTTTGGTGTCCTCATCTCATTGAGCTATGGTGCTGGCCCCTGTGTGTCCTAGACTTCACCCACACAAGTTGTCTACATTCACTGTTTACATCCTTGCCCCATGCTCCCCTCTCAATCCACCCCAGGACCTGCATGAAGTCCACTACCCATCAAAACCGTCTTTTCTGAGATCCAGGATGACTTCCTTTTTCTTAAAACAATTGGACACATTTCAACACTTATACCAACCAATCCCTCAGGAGCATTTGATCCCCTCCTTCTTGTTTATACTTTATTCATCTTTCTGAAATTATAGTAAATCCCTATAGTTTAAAATCCCTAAAATATAAAAAAGTGAAAAGTCTTTTCCCACACCTGTCCATGTGCCCAGTTTCCATAACACACACACACACACACACACACACACACACACCACAGATACATATACACACTCATACAAACGTGCACACACAGATACACTTATACACACACAATGTACAAGGTCATTGTTACTAGTTCCCACATATTCTTCCACAGTTGCTTTAATCAAATACAAACAAACATTCTCACTACCTTTTTTCACAAATGGTAACATGGGGGTACTGACTGTTAGCCAGCCACCTTACTTTTTTCAGTAAACTGTATCTAAAGAACTTTAATATCTTTCCAATTCCTTCATTCTTTCTTTACAGCCACACAGTATTCCACTTGATAAATGTACATAATTTATGTAACTAGTCCCATACTGTTTCATATTTGGGTTGTTGCCAATCCTTTGCCTATATACCAATACTAAAATGAGTAGTCTTGAGGACATCATTTCTCATGTGAGCAAATATATCTTTAGGATGTGTTTCTAAGAGAAAACTTGCTGGGTTAAGGGTCAATGGGTTTGAAATTTTGATAGATGTTGCCAATTTGCTCTCCATAGGGGTTATACCAATTCACTCTTCCTTTAAGCAATGTTCAAGAGTGCCTGTTTCCCCACAAGGGCTCCAAGAGTGTTTTATCAAACCTTTGGATTTTTGTCAATCTAAAAGATGAAAAATGATAATTTTGTTTCTCTTATGAACTGATTCTGGTATCTTCTCACAAACTTAAGATGCACTTGCATTTCCTGTGCTGGAAACTATTGGTTCATATCTCCCACGTGTTTTTCTACCAGAGTTTTGAATTGATTTCTGGGGACTCTTTATATATTTGGGAGATTAATCCTTTGACTGTATTGTGAGTTGAAAATAATTTTGCCCAATTTTTCACTTGTCTTTTGACTTATGCTGTTTCAGCCACACAAAAGTTCTGTTTCTTTTTTCTTTGTCATCAAATTTTTAAGTCTTTTCTTTTAAGACTCTGAGTCATAGAAATATCTTTCCCACTCTAAAGTTGTAAAGCATACCTTAAGGGTTTTTTTTTCCTGGTGCCTTTATGATTTCCATTGAGTACCTAAATCTTTGATTTATTCAAAAGTTATCCTTTGATAGGAAAGAAGCTGTCAATCCAACATCATATTGCCCTAAATTCCTTACCTCCATCTTGGAACACTCTGCACTTGGCTTCTAAGACTCCATGTTCTCCTCCTACCTCTCTGGTAACTGCTTCTCAACCTATTTCACAATATTCTCCTCCTCCACTTTGCTTTCAAATATTGGAGCTCAACATTTAAGACTCCTTGATCTTCTATTCTTCTCACTCTTTCTCTCTCTCTCTGTCTTTGCAAATTTTGTCTTCACACAGTTTTAACACCATGCGCTAAGAACTTCCAAGTTTACTTCCCCAGTGAGTTCCAGACTTGTACAGCCATCTACCTACCTGGACATCTCCACTTGGATGAGTATCTTGAATGCAAAATGTCCAAGTCTGACCTTATCAAACCTTTACTGCCCCAGACCTTCCCCAACTCAGAAAAATGATACCACCATGCTGGAGAAAATTTTATGCTGGAAGCCTGGGAATCATCCCTTATTCCTTCATTTCTCTCTCCCTCTAGATCCATCCATATCAAGACCTACCAACTTTATTTCCAAAACTTATCTCAGATCCATCCACGTCTTTCCATATCCTCTGCCTCAACCACAATAGAGGACAACATCATCATTCACTTACCCTCCTGTGTCGTCTCTCTGTATCTGATCTTGCCACTGACAGCTTTTAAAACTGCATCAGTTGATCATGTTATCCAATCTCAATCTCTTTCTCACTAACAAAGCCCAGTGACTTGCTTTGCCTAATAGAATGTGCTAGAAATCCTGTGCCAGTTCTCTCCCCACCCTCCAAACACATCCTTTCAATAATTCTTAGAACAAAGTCAGAAATCTTTAGCAGAAATCATATTTACAGCCATGAGAGTGGAACATTCTACCTACAGCCAGGAAGAGTAGACTAAGGAGGTGATATCTGCAGTGCCCCTTAAAGAACAAATAGGCACCTGTTGGGTGAAAATGGCTGGGGGATCCTATCAGAGGAAATAGTGCATATAAAGGCACAGACCTATAAATGGGCATAAGAGGTGACCAGAAGTCAACTGTGTAACCAAAGCATTACTTATGATAAGAAAAACATGGAAGTAAGTCCCAGCTAGTTTTATGGAACACTGGTAGTTTATATAGTATCTTAGGTTAGATTTCCTTGAAGTAGAGCCTGAAATAGGGATTCCTAGCACATTGACATTCCTTTTGAGAAGTGACTGGGAAGGGAAGGGAAGCAGGACAGGGCAGGGAAAGGAGCTGTGTTAGCTGGAGCTCCATTGGGAGTTGCAGAATTGCTCCCCCCTTGAGACAGGGAGCCCACTTGGCCTTCTAGACCATTCCCCACACCCCTCCCCATTTATGGTTCTCATTTGGCAGAGGCCAATTCTCCAGAGAAGGGGCAGCTGTGAATAGTTAGCAGCCAGCACTCACAACAGCTGGATGACAGGTGCTCTGGCCTGGTGACAGGAATCCATAACACTTGCCTCAAGTACTTATAATATTCTGGGAGGCAGACGTTACTCCGCCCATTTGACAGAAAGCTGACACAACTTGCAGAGGGTTATAGTGGACATCTGGCTGAGATGTGCAAGAGCTGGATTTGAACCCAAGTCTGCTGAGCCCACAGCCTCGTTCCTTTCCTCTTCAGCCTTATCCTAGCAAGAAGGAGACTTCCCAGGGTGGCATAATCAGGAAATATCGGGACCCCTGGGTGGCGCAGCGGTTTAGCGTGTGTCTTTGGCCCAGGGCGCGATCCTGGAGACCCGGGATCGAATCCCACATCGGGCTCCCGGTGCATGGAGCCTGCTTCTCCCTCTGCCTGTGTCTCTGCCTCTCTCTCTCTGTGTGACTATCATAAATAAATAAAATTAAAAAAAAAAAAAAGGAAATATTCTCCTTGTAACTCCTGGCCAGGGTCTGTTCTCAGCAGGGGGAAGAGCTGATCTCTACAGGGCCCTCCCCTCCCAGAAGCTGCTGATGGGCCAGAAGCCATGCCTGAGGACTGCATCTTGGCCTCAGACCACCCCATAAGTCTGGTAAAAAAAGAAACACAAGGTCCAGGGAAGGGGGAAAGGGGATACTGTATGAAAGCTAAGGCAGCCAGGCAGGTATTTTGTGGAAACTTGCAAAAACCAAACAACAAAGCATGCATTTGCAAAAGAAACTTTAAGCGCATAACAGCTGGTTTGAAAGTTTTTAACAGGGAGCACCGTTGCCTGATATATACCCAAAAGAACCTGTGTCTCTACTGAAGTTTCTAAATAAAGAAGATGATGTTTCCAGAGAAGGTAAGATTAAAGAGCAGGTTTTTAACATGATGAAATCCTATGTTCTGGAAGAAAACGTCTTCCAGAAAAGGCTTCCTGCTTACATTGAGAGCTTTGCATGTAACAGGTGCCCAAGGTTCATTTGTTGAACAAGTGAACCTTATATTTAACTGTATTTATAAAATGCATTTATGCCATGTAGGGCGTTTGTACTCTGGAGGCACCTGGGTGGCTCAGGCAGTTAAGCGCCTAACTTTTGATTTCAACTCAGGTCTTGATCCCAGAGTTGTGAGTTCAAGCCCCACGCTGGGCTCCATGCTAGGCATGGAGCCTACATTACAAAAACAAAACAAAAACCCCCCACCAAATATAGAGTGTTTGTACTCTGAATCCTCTATCAGCAAGGAGGCCCTCATTTTGCCCAGGTGTTTCTGTCCAGTCCCCCAAGAACTGGGACAACACAATCCCTGCAGTTGGTGAGGCAGGACACCATGACAGGACGTTCATGAGCTTGTGTGTGTGTGCGTGTTCAAGCAAGCACTTCAGAGAAAAGACTGGAAGAAAACATTAAGAAGTAAGGATCCTGGAGCCCCATCCAGCCACTGGAGGCTGCACGTCCGGGATAAGTCTGTTATTCTTCAGTAAAATCAGTATGAGCACTATCCTTCGTTCCCATGGGTGGCAGTTGAAGTTTATTAAAAGACCACGATACTTTGCAGCTCTTCCCATCGACAGGTGGGGTCTACTTCCCCAGTCCT
The DNA here is from genome assembly GCF_018345385.1 of Vulpes lagopus. NCBI lineage: Eukaryota > Metazoa > Chordata > Mammalia > Carnivora > Canidae > Vulpes > Vulpes lagopus. Next base: position 16,222,693 of record NC_054841.1, read on the forward strand.
TGAATTTAGACTGGCTCTCTGACTTGCTTTGATGACAGAATGTGCTGCAAGTACTCATATGCCAGTTCAAAGCCTAGACCTCAACAGGTCTTGCAGCTTCTGTTCTGACTACTCTGGAACCCTTCTCCCACCACATGAACGATCTCAAGTTAGCCTGAGGGACATGAGAGACCATCTGGAAGAGAAGCAGGTCCTGACACCAACCACCCCACAGCTGACCTGGCAGCTTACAGATGCCACTTACACAGGTGCTAGCCATGAGCAGAAGAGCCCCCCCACCCACCTGAACTCAACCAAACTGCCAACCCAAGGAATTATGAACTACATAAATATTTGTTGTTTTAAGACACTAAGTTGAGTACGTGGGGTTTTTAAAAGATATTTATTTATTTATTTATTTATTTATTTATTTGAGAGAGAGAGAGAGAGAAAATGGGGGTGCAGAGGGAGAGAATCTCAAGCAGACTCCTTTCTGAACACAGAGCCCAATGTGGGGCTCAATTCCACAACTCTGAGATCATGACCTGAGCCCAAATCAAGAGCCCAACAACCAGATACAACGTATCGTCCAACCAACTGATCCATCCCCTTGACATGCTTCTTATGCAGCAAAAGCCAACTGGGACCTTGTAAGAAGTCTAGATTGTAATTGCTAAATCTGTTCCCATCAAGGCTGGCTCACGCCCCCAGGTGTACTTAGCTGCAGGGAATCCTGATGTTTTCTTTATAAAGTGCTAAGTTAGAGAGACTCTTGAGTGACAGCACAAGAGAGTTGAAGGGACCCTTGGGGAATCCAATTGCCTCATTTCACTGCCAGGGAAACTGAAGTCCAGAGAAGAGAAGGGGCCATATGACCCATTATGCAAATCTTTCCTAAGTACCTTTTACGTGCCAGGCTTTGTAACATACTGGAGGACACAGCAGTGAACAAGAGACCAGATCCTGCTCTCATGGAGGTCACAGTCTAGTGTGGAAATTAGATACTAACCAAGTTGTCACACAGATATAAGCAGGCCACTTCAAACAGTGACAAATGCCATGAATCAAAAGGACATGGTGCCATGAAAGAGAATCACGGGGAAGGGACCTAATTTGGATCTCAAGGTTACCAAAGCTCTCTGAGAAATGGACATTTAGCTGAAGCAAGTCGGTGGCAGGCTTGGGTGGGAATGGAGTGCTCCACATACAGCAAGGTAATGTGTGGAGCTCTGAGTCCCAGCTGTCCTCCTCCCTGGATGAGCCACTCAACATCCTCCAGACTCAGTTTCCCCATCTACAAAATGGGCTCGATGGTAACCTACTACTTCTCAAGACTGGTGAAGATCAGCTGAAACAAGCACTGAGAAAAAGGCTTTGCAACTGTGAGGAGCCAGGCAGCAGGTGAGGGCGCTGCTGTGAACAGCTCATAGGGACCCTTACTTGCCCTGCATCTCTCCAAAGGACTGTGCTCCCCTGCCCAAGCCTGGAGCATACACGGAGCCCCGTGAGCTCCACTTCCCCTTCTCATGGGAGTATTGTGCCAACAGGCCCCATTCGTGTTTGAGCCATGCTGACTCCACTGCGCCATGGTTCTGAGAGCCAAGGCTCGGCATGTTAACAAAATGCACTTTAAACATTGTGAAAGGGCTCAGATGAGATGCTCAGGAGGAAACTCTGGTCTTTTGAGACAACCACATTTCCAAGCTGATTATGGACAATTAAATGATTTCAGTGGTCTCTTCCAAAATGAGCATTTCCAGGACCTGGAGTCTTGCCCACCAGAGTGTCTCTCAGGCTGGCATGAGTCAGAGCCATGCAAAGGCAGCTTGGCAGCAACATCATGATGCTCACATGGTCACAGGCCAGAGAAGGGGCATGGACGGCATGGTGGCCCCAACATGAGCACCCCTGTAGTGGCAAAGGACGGGGGCGCAGTGCCCTGCAGCGGGCCTTGTGCACTGTACTGTGAACACAGTATCTTCCCTCACTGGCAGTGCGCGCCAGGGGCCACAGGCCCATGCCTTACTCATCTATGTCCACCACCTGTCACATAGGAGGGCACACAAATGTGTGTGAATGAACAGGGTTGTGATTCCCCAACTGGAAAATGTGGGTGCAGCCACCCAACTTGGACTGCCACAACCTTCATGATGCACAGACAGAGGATGGAGGTCAGCTCCAGGGCTTATCTTCCAGCTTCCCTCCAGTTCCCCAAGTCCCTGTGCACCCTGAACCACTGCCATCCTGCAGGCACCAACTCCTTACAGAACCATTCTCCAGGTTGCCAGAGCCTATGGTGAAGACCCTCCCCAGCATCCTGGCCTGCAGTGGAGGCTACTCCTGGCTGAAAGAAAGCTTAGCTTTTGGAGACCAGGCTCTCAGTGGAAATTCAGATTCCAGTTGGCATCTGGGACTCCCAGAGGGCTAGGGAACAGGATAGCCTTGCCCAGGATGACTCAGTCTCTTTCACCACCTGGAAGGAGCACGCAGGAAGCCACTGCTCTCTTCCCTGTATGCCACATCCACAATCCCCTCCCCTCCCCCCAGTGGTCCTAAACAGCTCTAAATGGGCAGGAGAACTCTGCATGCCTTTGCATGGATGTGTGTGCCTCCCTGTCAGTGTATATCCCATGGGTGCTATGTGGTGGCAAGAGGCACACAAGAGAGCATGTGACATCTCTCCTCGCTGCTGGTGAAAATTTCTCCTCTTGTGCATGGGGAATGGGGGCAACATATTTGGAGTTTTACCAAATTTTCAATGGTGCCCATTTTAAGTCAACCGTAGCCAGGTAGGTGATTTACAGAAAACACTATAGTCCCATTTGGATTGTCTTTTTTAAAGGAGATACTTGATATTCTTGATCAACGTGAGAGAGGAGAGTCGTGGGCTGTGCCCCACGGCTCTGCACCATCCCAGGCCCGCCTTGAAGCACCATAGCTCCAGCCAGCTCCAGGCTGGACCCCCACACAGGGAGGATGGAGCACCCACCTGGCTGGTCGATAGCAGCTCTGGGTTCCCGTCACTCATCCCCACGTAGGCACTGTCACCATCAAACTAGAACAGAGAAAGAGAGAGAAGCAGGTCTGAGTAAGATGTTTTCAAGAAGGCCCCAGGAGAAGCCTGAGGAGGTCAGAGTGCTGAATACACTGAGAGGAAAGGTCTGGGGGTGGCCTGGGAAGCAAAGCATGAGCCCAAGATGCCCAAATCACATTTCAGCAGGATTCCCTCTAGGGTGAAAGGAGCAGCCCCTGTTCTGTGGCCCCCGTGGGCCTGGATTAGCACCATTAATCACAAGATGAAGAGAGGAAAAACCTTTCTGCCCTTTATGCTTTGTCCACAGATGTGGCAGGTGATCTTTGTCAGATACTGAGCTCCCCATTCCTGGAAGTATGCAAATATCTCTCTGGCCAAAATGACAGACTATCAGCTACAGCTGGAATTTCACATGATGGAGGGAGGCGGAGATCTTCAGACCCCTCAGGTCATGACACCTGCCCCAGACATGCCCTCCACAGGTCTTACCATCCTAAGAATCTTTGCTTCCGCACACTTGCCCCCTAGGCCATCCCTGACCACAGGCAGTGAGGACTGTAGTAGAAACCATGCATAGAAACTACAATCCTGTGTTCTGACAAGCTGCCAACTCTGGATTCAGGAAGATCTCCCTGCAGGAGGAAGCAGGTGCCATAGGAGAAGTGTGGGCTTGGGGGCCACTGGCTTTTTCCCATGATGTGTGTTATTGAGCTGGTGTCTGAACTTCTGAGGTTCCTCATCCGTTGAATGAGGATAATGACAGTGGTCCCCTCTCCATGAGGTATTGTACCAAACCATGTAAAGCATTTAGCTCATTTACAGTAAGTTCTCTTTCCTTGAAACAGGTGTCTTGGATCGGGTTCCCTAAATGCAGAGCCTGAGACCAGGACTCCAAGGCATGTGATTTTTCAGAAGTGCTCTTTAGGAAAATCTGTAAGGGAGAGAAGGAAGCAGGACAGGGCAGTGGAAGTAGCTAAGCAAAGACGTGGTCTCAGCTGGAGAGCCACTGCAGCCCGATTCCACGAGGAGCTGTGGGGCATGAACCACCCCGTGGAGTTCAGTCAGTCCCTGGCTGTGGGCTGCCCTCAGGGGACAAGGGGAGGCATAACCTCTGAGCAGGGTGGCCCCAATCTGGCCAGGGACAGTTCCCCAGAGAACTGCGTCAGCTGTGAGCCATTTGCAGCCAGTGCTCCTAGCAGATGGGAGATGGCTGTGTAGGCAAGGGATCTGGGAGGGGCCCCAGTGGCAGTTGGCCATTTCATTTTAATTGAAATTTTAATTTTTTTATTAGGTTATATTCACATGGTCCAAAATTTCCAGAGCACAGAAAGCAACAGAGTGAGAAGTCTGTCCCACCTCACCTCCCAGCCAGCCATAGCTCCTCTCCGGAGGCTACCGCTGAGTCGACCAGCTTTATATCCTTTCAGAGATGGTCACATATATACATTTTTATAGTCGTTTCTTTCACATAAATGACAACATACTATACACCCTGTTTTGCACCTCATTTTTCTCCCAGCAACACATCTTGGGAAGTGTTTTATATCAGAACGTAATTCTGTCTTCTGGTACCTAGTATTCCACAGTATGGATGTAATAGATATATTTAACTAGTTGAGCTCACGGGCAATTGAGTTGTTTCTAGTCTTTCCCTATTTCAGCACTGTGTTGATGAATATGTTTGTACATCCATCATTCCGCATGGGTGTGAGTTTATCTGTGGGATTAGTTTGTATAATCGCTGGTCCAGACGTGTGTGCATTTGTAGTTTTGCTAGGCATCGCCAAGCACCTTCATGGAGGTTGTAAAAATCCCCCCTCCCCATGATCATGCACAAGGTGTCAGCTCATCCAGACCCTCTTCACTCAAAGAGGCTTTCCTCAACAACCAGCTCAGATGCCAGCCTCCTACCTCTGCGGGCCCACCACTACCATCCTTCCTGATTCCCCTGCCCAGCTCTACCTTGCTCTTTGTTCCATAAACCCTTTTACCTGCTAACATTGTATATCACTTACTTATTTTACCATGCTCACTGCTTATAGAGGATTTCCCTTGAGGCTCCTGGAGGTCAGAGATCTCAATCTCTCTGCCTCCCAAACACCTAGAATAGTGCCTGGCACAAAGCAGATAATCAATAATTGCTTTTTGAATGAATGAATGAATGAATGAATGAATGAAGCAAGCACGACACCATTCACATTATCTTTTACTAGGCCAGTCTTCCCATCAAGGCAATAGGATTAATGGCTATACCCAAATGCCTTGCCAGCACAGGGATGGGATGAGTCCTTCAGTGACTGCTGGATTAACGAAAGAAAAGGTAGCACCATGCCTAGAGTCTGGGCACTGGCCCCGAAGGCAGGGGTCCATCCACCACATTGCACCTGAAGCTCACGCTTCAAGGCCCTGCTCAGAAACCACCTCCTCCAGGAGGCCTGCCATGCTCTTCGCCTCCTCTGCCTATCCATCTTACAACACAGACTGTCTCCTGCCCCAGAGCAATATGGAGGCTAGAACTGTGTCTTGGCCATCTCCAAACCTCCCACCACCTGGAAGAGGCTAGAATCAGAAGTGAGACTAGGAATGGGACAGGGTGGGGAGCTTAAATAAGAGCTCCTGGTTACTATCTGATGTGGCCATTTAATACTATGATAAAAGTAAAACCTTTTTAAAAACCACACATAATTTATAAGTATGTTCTATAAGAAAGAATGACTAGAAATGGAGGGGGACTTAGTTTAACCAGGTATCTGAAGCATTTTATAAGGCAATAGTAATCAAATAGTATGGTATAGGTTAAAAATATAGGAACATGTATCAAAGAAGCAGAGGGAATGATGTTCCCCCCCAAAACCCATGTAACAGACCATTTATTAATTTATTAACTGCTGGCTATAAGGGAACCACCACAAAAGGAAGGACCCCTATCAGCTCTCCCCGCTGAACAGAGCAGGCACTCAACAAGTATCTGGTGAATGAATGAATATGCCTGGCACTGAGTAAAATGCTTGCCATAAAAGATCTCATTTCATCCTCAAAACAACCCAGTGAAGCAGGTGTTATTTTCCCTGTTTAAAAGCAAGGAAACAGGTTGAGAGGATTAGCTGCTGCCCAAAATTGCACACATAGAGACAAGGCTGGGCTTCAGAGTGGGCTGCCTACTCCTTTGGTTTGGTCTCTCCCACTAGGCTGGAAGCTCCTTAAGAGTGGGGATCAAGGCTCTGCTGCACCCCACCCCACTACAGAACCAATCATTAGCCTGGGGCTGGCACATAATAGGTGTGTGGTAAATATGTGTTAGTGCTTCAGGGAGGGAGGCATTATCTGCGGTAAGCAGTGGGGGATGGCTCTGGGGATATGAGAGAAGAAAACTCTGGGTTTTTTTTTTTTTTTGTAAGATTTTATTTATTTATTAGAGACAGAGAGATCGAGAGAGAGAGAGAGAGAGATTGAGAGAGAGAGAGAGGCAGAAACACAAGCAAAAGGAGAAGCAGGCTCCATGCAGGGAGCCCGACGTGGGACTCGATCCCAGGTCTCCAGGATCACACCCTGGGCTGAAGGCTGGAGCCAAACCGCTGAGCCACCGGGGCTGCCCAAACTCTGGGTTTTGAAGTGTATACGCTGGGGGACACAAGGGAGTCGGTCAGTGGGACTCCCTGAGGTCACCAGAGCCTGCCTCTAATGGGCTTATTCATTTATTCAAACAAGAAAAGCTGCCACATACTAGAATAAAGCTTGCTTCTTACTTTCAGCGAAGACCTGAGACGTTGGCAGAGGGTCCCAAGGCCAGGCCGGATCAGCCTCTGACTGGTTACTCCCAGGTGCCTTGCATGGTGCCCTGGGAGCACACTGGGCTCAAGACCTGGCCCCTCAGTGGCCATGAACCCGAGGTGGTAGTGGGGGTCTGCTCTCTGCCCTACCTCTGCCCAGGGTTCCACCATATGAGAGCCCTTGGGGGAAAGAAGGAGAAAGGATGACCCCAAGGGTCCCAGGCTTCTCCTGGTTTGGCCCCCAGGGTCCTAATGCCTGGGCTTACCTCCTCAGCTCTTTTGGGGAGGTTGCTTTCCAGTGGAAAGAACTTGTAAGCCAAAAGGAGAAGTCACAAAGCAAAGCAGGGCCACCTCCACCTCCGTGTGCACAACCAAGATCACAAATCCCCACGTCTATACCCACCACACAGCAAATGCTGACTGTATACATGGACACACATGTATATGACAGATGCAATGTTCCCAAGCATGGTGACCATATATACACCACAAACCAGTGGAGGACCGTGTCAAACACAACACAGCACTCAACGACAGCACTTAGTCACACATGTACCACAACACAAAGGCATCCACAGCACAAACATGAGTGTGCATGTGTCATAGACCCTTCACATGACTACTATGCAATGTCTACAGCACGCACACATGGAAAGGAAGGGATGGACAGATGTGTATAAAAATACACCCCTCGGGATCCCTGGGTGGCGCAGCGGTTTGGCGCCTGCCTTTGGCCCAGGGTGCGATCCTGGAGACCCGGGATCGAATCCCACATCAGGCTCCCGGTGCATGGAGCCTGCTTCTCCCTCTGCCTGTGTCTCTGCCTCTCTCTCTCTCTCTGTGACTATCATAAAAAAAAAAAAAAAAAAAAAAGATTAAGGGTCGATGGCCACAGGAAGCCCACGCCATGAAAAGAGGGGTGAATACAGCCACATTGATGGGTGCCAGCAGTGAGGGCTGAACAAGACACCTGTGCACGGCAGCCCTGGGTGACACACTCCCAGCAGCTCAGAATCCCCTTGTGCAGGGGCCAGGTCTTTAAAAAAAAAAAAAAATACACCCCTCATCTGCAACTACATGAATAGAACTCACCTAAATGTGCCCACAAATGTGAATGGCCTGAGCATGTAGAGACATACACAAGAACTTAAATTCTGTGCATATTTCACATCATATTTGGATCAGTTCCTCAGCCCAAACTATTTTTTTTCACACCACACAACCTTCTGCATGCTTTAAAATCAGGGGGTAAAATGCAGGGGAGACAACAGCCTAAGAATTTCCACGAAATGCCAGGAGAACATCCTCTTACCACTGACTGGAATAGATTAATTTTCCCCATTTCATATTCTAATTATAATTCCTTTTCCCATCGCCATCTTCAGTCCTCATTACAGCTGGAAGATTGTTCTGCAAAAGCCAGACCTTCATCTTCTCTTCCCAAGAGTTTTGTCATGGAAATGAGTTTTGGAATCTGAAAGAACCCACATTTTTTGCAAATATCGAACGTGTGGGGATAACCCTTTCATGACGGCCACCAGCGACTCTGCTCATAGAGGCTTCAGAAGGGTCTGTCTCTCCCTCGGTGCTGTGTTGTCCCCTTGGCAAGAGGGGCGACTGGGCCCCTATTCCAACAACCCTCTCAACTTAGGTCTCATGTTAATCTTTAAGGAAACTTAGCAAATAGGCAGCCAAGGTGAAAGGTGAGAGCCCTGATCTTAGACTCATATGATGTCAGCTCCATCGGCATGTGTCTTAGCTGATCTACACCTCGGTTTCCTCATTTCTACGACCCACAGAGTCACTGATCCATCATAGGTGTAAATTAAATATCCGTGGGAAGGTGAGTGAATGGATAGGTGGATGAGTCATAGATGGTGTATAGCTCAGCGCAGTCTCATGGAAATATAATGCAAGTCACAAATGCAAGCTATGTATGTCATTTTAAATTTTCTAGTGGCCACAGTTGAAAAAGCAGATATAAACAAGTCAAGTTAATTTTAATGACATATTTTATTTAACCCAATATTTTTAGCATATTATGATTGCAACATGTAATCAACAGAAAAATTGTGAATGAGATGGTTTACAGTCCTTTTTTTTTTTTTGATACTGTCTTTGAAATCTGGTGTGTATTTTACATTACAGCACATCTCTTACTTTAGACTTAGCCACACTTCAAGTGTTCAAAAGTCACATGTAGGTGGTGGCTGACATAGTGAATAGAAAAGGAAATCATTGTAATGGGTAATATGAGTGGATGGATGGTGGGTAGGTGCATGGGTGGGATGGATGGATGGATGACTGGATGCATGGATGATAAATACGTGGGTAGGGAAGATAAGTAGTTTGGAGGAATGAATGGGATAGATGGGCCAGTATATAGATAAACAGATGATGACTCAGTGATTAGATAGCAGATTTAGAAGATGGGTGGGTGGGATGGATAGGATGGCTGGGTGCGAATGAAGAGATAGGTGGATGAGAAAATGACTGCAATGGTGGGTGAGATAAACAGATGAGTGGGATCCCTGGGTTGATAGAGTGTGTTACATGGGTGAGTGGGATGGATAGGTGGGTGGATAATTATATCTGGTATTTCTTTCTCACTCTATTCACACTTTCCCTGGACAATGTCATGCCTTCTTAGGGTTATAACATGTCACTGACTCTCCAATGCTCATCTTCAACTAAGTTATGTCCAAATTCCAATGTATAGCTTCTCCCTGGATATCTGTTCCATGAGCATCCCAAATTCCACATATCCACACTGAACTCATGACATGTGCATGGACCTCTTCTTCCTCCAGTGGTCTACCATCATGGTAGAAGATGTCACCTTCTACACAGGACACAGGTAATACTTCCAGGATGACTCTGGATCCCGTTGCCCCTACATACCCCTAATCCAAACACCCACAGAGGCTTTGTCCTCAGCTCCCCTTCCCCCAAGTCCATCCTCTACTGTGGCTATCACTAGTGATTCCTCAGTGCTCAGATCAAAACCCTGCAATGACACCACATCATTAGCCTTTACATCCAGGACCCTCCATGACAACTGGCCCTGTGTCTCAGCTCCCACGACATCCCTCAAGGTTGCAGAAGCCTTCAGTGCCCCTGCCTTTACACACTGTCCCATCATCAGCCTGGAGGACCCTCTTTCCCCACTTTTCTACCCACTGAAATAGAACTGTCCCTGGGTCTTTTGTTCCTGGCTACGCAGTGCCCCCTTAGCAGTCTTGCCTGCTTCTGTAGACCTGTATTCTTGGGCCCAACCTTAAAGCTTCCATCCCAAGTCGACCCTGGATTCCATTTAACTTCTACATGTACTGTGATATACTGGGCTACAGTATGGATTCATGAATCAGAGTATTGGTTCCACCAGTAACTAGTTGATTTGACCTTGGATTTAACCTATTATTGTTATTATGAACTAAACTCTTATCACCACATCAGCCACAACCCTCTCCATCAGGACCATAGGAAACACGGTCCTGATGGAGACAGTCACTGAGGCTGTCAGCTACCCCTTCAAATCTCTCCTCTCCCCCACATTGTTGACAGTATACCCATCCTGACCACTTTCCTTCTTCTGAAAAGGTGAAATATCTCAGTTCTGTCCATTCATCTTGACCCCACTCTTCTCATGTCTTCCCCTCATTCACTCTTACTCTCTGTCCCTAGGATCGAATTTCAATATGCAGAAGCAAAATAAAACCAGTCCATTCCCTGGTATACCATGTACTAAACACTTACAATGCACCAAGGAATGCACCCCCAACTATTGGGAACTTATAATAAATAAAACTTGTCACAAGGCACAGAAACATAAACGCAAAGGGATTCTGAGGTTACAGAGGGGGCAACAGTTGCTTACTGAACAATATCTAGAGAGTGTATACTATGTGCCCAACATCGTACTGACACAAGGTACACCATAATGATTATGACACAGTCCCTGCCCTCAAGGAGTTCCCAGTTCTATGGAGAAGCTTCAAGGAATAAAATGTTCCTATTCTCCACACCTGAGAAAGAAAGGCAGTTCACTGGCCATAGTCCTGAGATGGGAACAAGTAACTACAAAACCTGTTTGCAGCCCATCCCAATTGGTCAGTGACAGCTTTGCATTCACCCAGCCTAAGTGATCAATAACAGTCTAACTCCAATAGCCACATGTCCAGTCCCAGAACCTCCTGCTTCTCAAAGTCCCTCTACCCTAAGGGTCCATGCTTCCCCCCCAAACCCACAAAGCTCAGCTCATGCTTGATTTGAAGAGACTAGCTTTGCAAAGTATAGCAATGAATTCAGCATTTCAGATATCATATAATGGCTGCTTCTTTGACAAATGTGACAATGGCAGGATAAATTATCACAGGGGAGTGGATGCAAAGAGGAGGGCCTCTTAAGAAAGGCTCCTGAAAAGGTAACTCGGGAGCCCCAGGAGGGAGAACACACAGGAGTTGGCCAGGCAAAGAGCAGGGAACATGGCATCCAAGACTGCTACGAGCTCAGACCAGTGAGCACCTTCTGTATACCAGACCTCAGCCAAGAACTGTGCCTGGACATCTCACTGGGACCCTCCCAGAAATCCCAACACTACATGACTAGCCCCATTATAGAGATGAGCAAGGCAAGGCTCAGGGAGGCTGGAGAGCTTGCCCAAATCCATCCAGCCAGTTCTGAACCTGGCCTTGACTCCTGGTACCAAAGCAACAGTTGTTCTGTAGAATCTGCTTCCCCCTTCTCCTCCCTTGCCCAGAGACAAGATCAAAGACCAAGGATGCACAGCCCCCAGCACAGTCAGTGGCAGACACTGAGAACTGTACCTCACAGAGATCTAAAGAGGAAACAATCAAAGCAGCATACACTGCGCCTGCCTACCCCCACGTCGGGCCGTGAGAACACTCCTTCTGCACAGATAAAACACGGCTCAAAAGCTAGAAGCAGCGAATGTGGCAGCTACGCGCTGGGCCCTGCCGAGAGTGCGGTTTTCCGTGGCGGTGTCACAGAGAGATGCACATCAGGACCAGGGAGAGGTGGAGGAGGGGCAGAGAGGCACTGCGCAGATGGAAGGGGGCCAGAGACAGAGCTGTCAGGCACAAACGCACCTACAAGAGGACGGTGGTACAGTGGTCACCAACACTGGCTCTGATGCCAGGCTCCCTAGGTCCAAATCTCAGCCTTGCTTTTCAAGTGGTGTGACATTCTAACTAAGTTCCTATTTCTCAGTTTCCTCACCTGGAAAATGGGGAGGACTATCACTTAGTCACTTAGATTGAATAAGTTAATATTCAGAAAGTACTCAGAACATCCGGTACACAGCGTGCACTCGATAATTGTTAGCTATTACTTACGTTATTATTGAATCCTCACAACAACCCTGAGAGGTCACTAGGTCACTGTAACTACCTCTCTTCCACAGGTGAGGAAACTGAGTGGGCCTGCATGCAAACCTCTGAGATCTTACACATGGGAAAGACTCCTGATGAGGTCTACCTGCCCCAATCTACCTGCCATCTATAATTTGAAATAAAATGGTAAATTAAAATCTTCATAAGAGTCTAAGTGAGAGAGGATTTTTCCCATGATGATGACTTTCGTGCTTTGTTCCTAAATATCAGATATCAATTTCTCTCTAAAAAGAGTTTTTCTCGGGATCCCTGGGTGGCGCAGCGGTTTGGCGCCTGCCTTTGGCCCAGGGCGCGATCCTGGAGACCCGGGATCGAATCCCACATCAGGCTCCCGGTGCATGGAGCCTGCTTCTCCCTCCGCCTGTGTCTCTGCCTCTCTCTCTCTCTGTGACTATCATAAATAAAAAAAAAATTTAAAAAAAATAAAATAAAATAAAAAGAGTTTTTCTCTTTATTGGTGCACCTGCTTTACTGGGCATAATGCACATTTTTCTTCTACCCGCTGAGAAATCCAACACTATTATTGGCCCAGAGAGGTTAGGGGATCTGCCCAAGGTCATACAGCAAGGATGTGGCCGAGCTGAGTCTGCAGCCCAGGCTGCTGATCCCCCAAAGGCCTATACTGACCTCCCATCCCCACCATTTCCAAATTTTGTAAACCAGAGCAGGTGACCTCACAACTCTGCACCCAGAGCCTCATCTAGCAGTCAGAGGGAATAATGCCAGCCAGGGGGGCTGGGAGTGGGTCTTGTGAGTAAGCCCAGTGTTGTGGCTACTGTAGGACCCTCCTCCCCACTGCTGACAACTGGGTGTGGATAGTACTGCCTGGTTTAGCCATAAAATACTTTGAGGTGTAGAGTGATCACTACAGCACCTATGGTGAAGTGCCACCAGGCACCTGCCTCCTCTAGGAGACAGGAGTCAGTGTCCCCATTTTACAGATGGGGAAGCAGAATGGTCTCAACTGGCTCCAACCATTCTCCTTCTAGACCTGTGCTGTCCAACATGGTAGCCATCAGCCACATTAGGCCACGGAGCACTGGAACACAGCTAGTCCAAATTAAGATGTGTATAAGTGTAAAATACACACTAGGTCTCAAAGACTTAGAATAACAGCAAAATAATGTAAAATGCTTCATCAATATATTTATATTGATTACATGCTAAAGTGATACCATTTTGGATGGAGATATACATATATATAAAGTTAACTAAAATATATTAGCAAAATTAATTTGACCTGTTTCTTTTTACTTTTTTAGATGTGGCTGCTAGAGAACTTAAAATTACATATGTAGTTTGCATTCCATTTCTACTGGACAGCACTGGTTGAGATGCAGTCCCCAGGAAATAGAAGAATTCTCTGTGATAGATATGGGGAAACTGAGGCCCACAGAGGGGGAGTGACTTGTTTAAGGCAAGAGGCTGGTATGGAGGCTCACCACTCATTCAATGAATGTTACTTGAGTTCTAGGTATTGGGATGAACAGAGAACAAAATGTGGAGGCATTTCCCAACCCAGGGGTGACATGGTGAGGATACGGTTGGTTCCTTATCGGCCAGGCCCCCATGGACCAGGGCAGCTGGACTCAGCACCAACCCTCGTCTCCCCGCAGTGAGCTCTGATTACAGAGCTCAGGGAGTACAGAAAGGAAGACACACACTCCAGCCCAGAGCTCCCACTCCAGCCCAGAGCAGAACCACCTCAAAGACCCCTGGTGAGTCCCACACAGGCCATTAGCCAGCTGCAGCGGCCAAGAGAGGCTGACGGGCAGGGTAGCCCAGTGCGCACAGCATGGCCTGGCAGGACCGTGGCAGCTTACATACCATCCGCACTACCACAGATTTATGGCAAAAATTATCCTCTCTCTCAGCTCCATTTAAAGCCATTTGGAGCTCGCTCCCATCCCCGATTATAAATCTAATTGCACATTCCAAACAGACAAGCGCTCATTAAGCTTTAATTATGCACATGTTGTTTTCAACAAACATTTTCATTTGGCCGCTGTGAGGGGGAATGTTTCCAAAGGGGCTGCAGACGCTGCCTGCGGCTGGAGGGAGCAGGCTGAGAAGTGGGTCAGGGTGTGGTCCAACGAGGCTGTCCAAGAGTAGGGCAAGGACCCCCGCAGGTCTGGATCGGACTCTGGTGGCCTTCCGCCAGGCTCCTGCGGCAGGAGATGTCAGCGTGAGTGCTCTCAGCTGGTCCCACCTGCACCCTTACTGTATCCACAGTGTCCTCTCAGCTGGCACCAATGGGCCTCACCAGGGTCGGAGAAGGGAGGATAGGGACCTACATTCTCAGCTCGGAGCATAAAATAAATAAGTCCTCCCCCACCAGGAGCTGGTGTCTTTAAAGCCTCCTGCTTGTCCCTGCTCCTACCCACCCCCCAAACTGCAGTGGAGTCGGCTTTCTCCAGCAGTCTTCCCTTCTCTCATCCGTTCACTCATTTACTCCACAACTATTTCCTGCGCAGAGACCTGAACTGGCAAGGAGGGGCCAGGGTGGGTCAGGAAAGATGAGGCACCTGCCTGGTTCTGCCCAGGACCCTGTCCCTAGAGCCACATTCTGCCCACTGGGGAAAAGTCTTGGAAAGCATTTGTGAACCTGTCCCCAGCCAACCCAACTATCTTGGTGGCCTCCTGTCCCTCACTTGGGCTCCTCCCCTGCTCTGCCTTTCCAAGAGGTCTCAAACACACATCCAGGTCTCAGCTCTGCACTCCCCCCTCCTGCACCTCCGTCTCTTCCCTCTCTTTTTGTTTTTATTTTCTTTCTTTCTTCCCTCTCTTTGCAGTTACTTCCCACTCGCTCCATGCTGCCTCCTCCAGGAAGCCCCCAATAGGACTAGCTGCCCCTCTGCTTGGGAGTACTATGAAAGCATTTATTGGACCATAACATCATACCCAACTGCTGCATGTCTGACTCCTAAGACCAGCCTGTCCTACTATTTCCCCAAAGCACCATCTCCTCTGGGAGTGGGGGGAGGTCTCTGTGTACTGTGTGGTCTTCAACAACACCTTCCCCTCCCTGGGCCTCACTTTCTTCTTTTGTATATGAAGGGGTTTGAATGAGTGAGGCTCTCTGGGTCCTTTAGTCATTTGGTCAGGTGTTTGTTTGTTTGTTTTTTAAAGATTATTTATTTATTTATTTATTTATTTATTTATTTATTTATTTATTTATAAAGAGAGAAAAAGCAGGGGGAGGGGAAAAGGGAAAGTGAGAGACACTCAAGCCGACTTTGGTGAGTGTGGAGCCTGATGGGGAGCTCAATCCCACAACCCTGAGATCAAAACCTGAGTGAAACCAAGAGTCAGACTGGTTTCTGACTCTTAACTGACTGGGCCGCCTAGGTGGCCCTGGTTGGTCAGTTTTAAGTTTTACGGTCTGTCTCAAAACTAGACCTTCCTCTTCCTACCAGAGGAGGGTCCTGAAATCACCAACCTGCCCCCCCAAATGTTCCGCCAGGACCCTACAGAGCAGGGGAAGTTTGCCAACATCTGTGGTGCACAAATGGTACACACCCAGAGATGGGGGGACAGGGATGGTGCAGAAACCTCAAGGCTGCTCCTCAAAAAAGCTTCTGGAAACACAAGCAAGTGAAATAAACGTGTTTTAAAATGGATGTCGAGATCCATTCAGCCCCTGGTGGCTACCTGTGGGTTTAGGGCAGGGTCCTGGGAACAGGCTCTGAGAATGAAGGTTGGAGGTTCGCTGGGGGGCACCACAGGAAAGACGGGAGGCAGGAGGGGCAGAGGGACAAGTTGAGCTGCGATGCAGTCACATCAGAGGCAGCAGCCTGTCCACACAACAGCTCTGGAGCGATGTCCCAGACTGAGGCAAGGAGCCACCACATTCTCAGGTGGACCCAGGCTGGACCCACTGGACCCGGGCTGCCCCGGGGAAGGGTGATAACCTCGGGAAAGGCCACCTCCCCCCACCAAAGGCAACCCCCAGAGAGGGCAACGGCAGCTGACGTTCTCAATAGCTGCCAGAATGAGTGTCTCCGTTGAGGAGGGCTCTGGGTGACTCACGAGAGCATCCACTACCACTATCATTTATTCATTTTAGCTGATTTGTGCAACATTTATGCGGTGCTTGCACAAGCCAGGGACTCCTTTAATTGTACAGTTTAGCTCGTATCATCTTCTCAACAACCCCGAGGTAAGTCACTACTACTCAGGCTCCCATTTTACAGATGAGGAAACTGAGGTTAAGTCAGGTTAAGCAGCTTGCCCAAGGCCACACAGCTGGTAGGGGGCAGAGTCAGGACTCAAACACCCAGGAAGTGCCCCTGGGGGGTCGCGGCTCTGACGCCCAGGCTTCTCCGTGTCTGGCTTGGCCCTGCCACCCTGCGAAGGCACGGAGCTGTCCAATCCCAGCCGCTGCGGTCGGCCGTCCAGAGCCTCAGGGCGCCAGTGCTGCCAGGATTCGTGCTTGACAATTATCTATCCTCCGCGGTTGGGAACGAGTCCCAAAACCCATCCTTGCCAAAGACAATTAACCAAAGGCCACATGAGCGTGCGTCGGGTGAGACTGTGGCACGGGGCGGGGGGGCGGGGTGAGCGAGTGCCTGAGACAATGAGCAGCAGATGATTTGGGAGATATTTTCTCCCAGCGCTACAAAACAAGCCCTCAATCATGCCACAAAGGGCTGGCATTGTTGGAAGGGAAATATGTCAACGACAGCGTTCAATCGTGGGACGGTTAAAAAGAAAGTGTGGTGGGGGGGGGGGGGAGAAAAATCGTTTGAAATAGTAATTTGACCTAGAAAGATTTTCTAGGTCACCTGAACCTGGCATTTAGGCATCTAACCCCAAAACCTAACACAGACGAAGTACCAAATTCACTTCCTTCTGTCACTACCAGATAACACAGGAAATGATATTTGTAAACACTGCTGCTGTATTTTTAAGTGCTGTCTTAAAACCAGCCTTTGGACTGGGAAGCAGACAGAACCCTGGCTCGGCGCAGCCCTGGAAGCCCGCAGACCGGGACTCGCTCATGCCCAGTGTGGCCCTTGGCCAAGACAAGGGCCTGGCCGGTCAGATCCTCGGGCTCCTCCCCATAAAACAGGAACGGGACGGGCAGGCTGGGAGCATCGCAGCGTGAGGGTACACCAAGCTGCTGCGCTAGGAAGGCTGGATTTCTACCCACCCTCACCCTTCTGCTCTTGACAATCAACTCCTATGCCCCAAGTCTAGGCTCTCCCTGAGGACCTCGCAGGCACAGGGGCCAGGAAGGCAAAGAGGAACCTCTGTCCCAACAGACCTTAGCTCCCCAGAAATCAGAGAGAGAGAGAGCAGCCTGCACGGAGGCACAGCACAGGCCAGTGAGTTCTTCTACTTCATCTTCATTTTAGAGCCACCCAGGTTAAGATAAGTCAGGGAACTCAAAGACCCTACCATTATCCCACGGAGGAAACTGAGGCCTGGGCTGGTAGATGACCCATAGCTGCTGGTAACAGCGTGCTGGGGGTGACAACCACCATTGGGTCCCCTGAGCCTGTGCCTCAAAAAGAAGCCAGACTTAGCCTGCTTGCCATCAAAGCTGAAGGTCACAGGGAGCATCCTGCCCTCCCCAATCCCTGACCCAAGTACCTACAATGTACCCAGCCATGTGCCAGACCCTGAGGACTGGACACACAAACGATCCCCAGGGAACCTTGGGATCCAGAGGGAATCCAGGTGCCAGCACCGATGACACCAGGGGTGACAAGGCAATGAGGTAGAAATAAGCCAAGTGAGAGCAACTGATGCACACCTGTTAGGTAGAAGGACTAGAGTGAGCAAAGGCCAGGCAGCTGGGAGGGTTAAAAACCCCAGGGTGTGTGTGCATGAGTGGTCGGGGCGCGTGTATGAATCATTGAGGGGGCTGTGCTGAGTGGGCAGGAGGAATCAACATTCATCGAACAAAACAGGGAGGGTTTGCAGCAATATTCCTAAAAGAGGAGTAACTAATGGAGGGGTGCCTAGTTTGGCCAGAGACTAAAACTTTCTGTGAAGCCAGCAACCAAAGGAGTATGATAGTGATGTCAAGGGAGAACTTTATTTTTTAAAAAGAACTTATTAAAAAAATAAAAAGAATAAAAAGAACTTATTTATTTATTCATGAGAGACACAGAGAGAGAGGCAGAGACATAGGCAGAAGCAGGCTCCTTGCTGGGAGCCCGATGAGAGACTCGATCCCAGGACCCTGGGATCATGACCTGAGTCAAAGGCAGACACTCAACCACTGAGCCACCCAGGCGTCCCTCAAGGGAGAACTTTAAATCAGTGCAGCAGAAGAGAAAGTGCAGAATTAGACCCACCTCTGCATGAAAACATACGGTGAAGGAGGGCATTCACTATATGCCAGGTACCATGTCACATGATTTACACAGTATTTCCCTCAAGCTTTTGACGGCGATATGATCCCACTTTACACAGGAGAAAATTAATGGTACAATTCAAGCAACTGTTCAAAGGTCACACAGCTAGAAAGTGGCAAAGCCAAAATCTTAGCTCTATCAGGGTTCACCCTGATAACAACTATTCTATTTTGTCTCTCCTTTTGGAAACAAAGAGACAAAGTCCAATTCTTTAAAACCAGAATGGGGATAATAGGGTTATCCTGTTCCTATTTAGGAACACTTAACTAGATACTCACTGCAAGCCACCCACCAAAATGTACTCTAAACAGATTAAAGAGTTAAGTATAAAAAATCATGTTATAGGGAAATATCAGAAAAACAGAACAGAATGTTTATCAGATCTATGGCAGCAGGATAACTTCCTCAGCCCTTGAAGCAATCACAGAGGAAGGGAGATTGACAGATTCAAATATATATGCATTAATATCTTCTGTAGAAGGAAGCATAATAAAACCAAAATGAAAAGGACATCAGACTAAGAAAATATCAGCACCAACTATGAGACAGTTAATATATACGGTGTAGAAACATTTCAGTCAAATTAAAGAGACAGCAAGATACCGATAGACAAAAGGACACAGGACACAAACAGGAAAGTCACGCAAGAGGCAATCTTCCAAGAAACAAATGTACAGGCAAAATGTACACTTGAGGTGATGACGGGAGAAATGTATGTGAACCACACCTACTGTAAGGAAAGGGGTATTTCACGCCACTGCTGACAAGGAAAACCATTTCCAGCCTACTGGAAAGCAATATGGCAGCCACTCCCAAGGCAGCCAGCCAGCTTGAAGCAGAGTAGATGGAAAACCCAAGACCCTGTCTCCTGCCTCAGGAGTCACCCCCTCACCACACTGCCCATCCTGTCGCAAGTGCACCCTGTCTTGCTTAAAATGGTCTTCTGTTCTGAGTGCTGGCAATGGTACCAGCAATGGGTGGGACATGGTCTTCATCCTCCTGAGCTTGTGGTGTAGTGAGGGGGACAGGACCAGGAATTATAACATGGGTGATGAGCATACTGGGAGCCAGAGTTCGTGGGAGCCTACAGAAGGGCCACTGTAAAAAGACTTCACAGAGGAGAAGGCTTCTAAGTAGACCTACCAGCAGGATGAGCATAATAGGCCAGGGATGAGAGAAGGCACCAGATGGAAGGGAGAGAGCATTAGAACAACACTCTCCAAGACTGGGGGTGCTGGAGAGGGGGCGCATTCACTGAGCAGGGAGGTAGCCAGAGCTGGAATGCAAGGCAAACAGGACCTTATCATGTGATGGGTTTCCAGGGCTATACTAGGGAGCTGAAGCCCAGGGTGCGAGCTGCATTTTAGAAGCTGGCCTCTGGCTTCGAGACAGGGAATGGGTTGGAAAAGGTAAGTATGAAGCCTGTCCAGGAAGCCAGGCAGATGCTGCTGTGATGATTGGCAGGGGGGACCAGGAAGCAGGACTCTGCGCAGAGCCTGGGGAGAGAAGAAACATTTGATAAGGTAATAATAAGTAAGCCAATGTGGCAGTGATTCAAAAAGAGACATTTTATGTTGATGGCTAGAAAGGGAAGCAGGGCTCGAGCCAGAATAAAATCCCAGCGTGTTTTCCATACAGAACCACCGAGAGTCTCAGAGATGAATGAAAACTGCCAAGAGCAAGGGATCACCCAGGAGTCAGAAAGGGGGTGACTCACCCAGTTCACAAACCCTAATTTCCTCTCCTTGGTCACACACTTCCTTCTGATTTCTTTTTCTGATGATTCATAAGAAAAAAATTTCCCCTTTTAAATTCAAACCAGAAATGCTTGAGCACCTGAGTTCACCCTGCCCAAGCCATAACCTCTGCCCCGAGCAAACAAAACCCAACCTAACCCCAGGCAGCCAGAGACACTGGCTGCCAAGAAACCGAGAGGAAACAAGAGGTTTCTGGCTCTGTGAGAGCTGTCAGAGGCCCCCCAACCCTCCCATGCCCCAAGAGGGCTTCAGTGCCAGCTCACATACACAGGGGCCATCCTCTTAGCCAGAACTCATGAGATTTCAGAATTCAGAATCTGCTTGGATCTCTGTGTGAGAATCCCACAAATTACATTGTGCCTTTGGTAGGGGGTCCAGAGCAACCCCTGCAGTAAAACACATTCATATTTCTTCACTGAATCCTATGAATATTCACACAAGTGGGTTAAGTAAAAATTACGAAGAGCTTCGCGTCAGTTCAGATCAGGTTCTGTGGCCAAATGAGTTTGTGGCATATTCACAAACCAACATTTGGTGATGGAGCTTTTTGGATTTCAGATAAGGGAGTTTAGAGCTGAATCAAGTACTGAGCACAAGGTGGTAGGCCCCTGCTGAGAGACCATCCCTCTGTGTGCCCATTTTACAGAGGAGCAAAGTGAGAAAGGTAAAGGAAACTGTTCTGGGTCTCACAGCTATTAGGTGGCTGAGCTGGGACTTAAGCCCAACCCTGACATCTTTCCACGCATATTTAGATTCTCTAGGCAGGTGAAATGCCAGACAGAGCATTTAGCATTATGGGGAATGTGGGTGGCACTGGGAGTGGGGTCAAGACCAGGTGGGGCAGGAATCATGATGCTCCTCCTCAGGGCAGGGGGGGCTGGTGTTTGTCTCCTTACACAGGCCCAGGAACATGTAGCCATCCAGGGCCACAGAGGCCCAGAGCTCCCCGCATCCTCTGCAGACATAGTCCCAGGCCCAGAGACCTCAGAGCCCACTGGGGGAGGCAGGCACCAAACATGCAAACACACAAACATGGCTACAGTTGTGATAAACGCCGTGAAGTACACAAGGGAACTACAGAGATAAAAGGTGGAGAGGAAGGACTCGAAAAGATCTCTCTCTAGAGGTGATAGTTTTTTTTTTTAATTAATTTTTATTGGTGTTCAATTTACCAACATACAGAAAAACACCCAGTGCTCATCCCATCAAGTGTCCACCTCAGTGCCCGTCACCCATTCCACTCCAACACCCGCCCTCCTCCCCTTCCACCACCCCTAGTTCGTTTCCCAGAGTTAGGAGTCTTTATGTTCTGTCTCCCTTCCTGATATTTCCCAACTTTTCCCTTCCTTTCCCTTCCTTTATATTCCCTTTCACTATTATTTATATTCCCCAAATGAATGAGAACATACACTGTTTGTCCTTCTCCGATTGACTTACTTTAGAGGTGATAGTTAAATTAGGGGAGCCCTGGGGGGGAGAAGGAGCCTGCCACAAAGAAAGCCCTATGGGCAGAGGGATTACCAAGCACAAAGTCCCTGGGGTCAGCAAGCAGAAAACTGCCACATGGGAGAGAAATAATGTGGCTAGAACACAGAGTAGGGACAAGGTTGAGACCAGAGTGGTCGGCAGGGGCCCAAGCATGTGAAACCCTGGGACCATAGCAGACATACGGATTCTATCCCAGATGGGAAGCCGTTGGCAAGTTCTTGCAAAGGAGTAACAGGTTCTGATTTACATTTTAGAAGATGACTCAGGCTTTCACATGGAGGAGGATGGATTCTGTGGGACTCCTGTCCATGACTTTCAATTTTCTCATCTACATAATGGGTTCATGAGAAGCCTTA
Organism: Vulpes lagopus; assembly: GCF_018345385.1. Taxonomy (NCBI): domain Eukaryota; kingdom Metazoa; phylum Chordata; class Mammalia; order Carnivora; family Canidae; genus Vulpes; species Vulpes lagopus. The sequence continues at coordinate 16,244,853 of NC_054841.1, forward strand.
TAAAAAGCACAAGCAAGGGTGAATGGCATATGGCTGACTTAGAACAAAGACTAGATTTTCCCACCTAATCACAAAGCAGGAGAAGCCAGTCCTAAATCATCCCCTGATTAAAATCCTTCAAAGGCTCCTAACCTCTTTCTCTTGGTTCCGTGGTCCTGTTTGACCTGATTCCTGCCACTCTGTCCAGCCCCATCCCTCGTCATCTCCCACTGGACCTCTCCTCTCCTGCCAGCTGAACCACTCCCAGAATGTGCCAAGGCCCTTTCCCCAGAGCACTAGTCCTGCTAGTCCTGCTAGCACTAGTCCCACTGGTCCTGCTTCATCTCCCCTTCCTTTCTACAAACATTTGATGAGCACCTACCCTGGGCCAGTCCTGTTTTGAACACTGAGAGCCTCAAAAAAGTGGCTGAGGACCCCTGTGTGAGCACACGTGTGTGTTCATGCATGTGTGTGCGCATGTAAAACAAGAATCCAAACACATCCAGCCTGACCCTCTTCTAATTGCTGGACTGGTTCTTATTCCCCTCATGCATGCATTCATTTCCTGAAAGGATATTTATTAATTACCTAATAAATTAATTAGTTTATTAGGGGAAGAGACTAAGCCAGGCAAGTATGGGGAAGGGGGGGAAGGTGGAGAAACTTCCCGTGTAAAGGCCCTAAGGTGGGGCTAGGAGGGTGAAGACCAGTAGGGTGGGCAGAGCGAGCAAGGAGGTAGGGGGGTGGAAGAGAAACCAGAGAAGCAACAGAGGATGGAGTATCCCCCACAGATGGCACTGAGATTACTCTTCCCCAGAGAGAGGAAGCCAGCACTTTTTCTGCAGCCTTATCTGATAGTTGTGGTCAGAGGAGCCAGTAAGGGCAGGCGTGAGGGCTGCAACAGCTCAACACATCCGAGGAGCCTCAGTGGGGCCTCAGAGCAGCTGACATCCGCTCGGCCTGCGGCTTCTTCCTGTGGCTTCTGCAACTCAGGTTGCCCCAATGGGTGCTATTTTTGCTTCCGTTTGAGGTTCTGTGCAGGGCTCCTCTGTGCACAGTACTGGGGGCCGCTGGATCCGGCCCCTCTTTGGGTTTGCTCTGCTCAGAGTAAAGTAGAGGAGCCATTGAAATGTTCCAAGTGTCTTTGGGGACATTTACTGTCCAGCAGGTGTGAAAGAAGGGGAGATCGGTTTTATGTGTCCTCTTGTCCGTCCTCGTGACCCTCAAAGATCAGAGAGGTTAGATGGTTTATCCAGGGTAACACAGCCAAAACCAAACCACAGGCTGAGGATTCTAATCCAGTCTGTCTGAAGGCCCTTAAATTTGCAAGGAGTTATTTGCATCTGCACGTAAATTACTGTTTTTCAAGCAGCTACTCTGTGCTATATGTCCTTCCAGAGAGCATGAGGATAAAGGTGCATCAGACCCTGCATCAGTGGGCTGGGTACAGGGAAGGGTCCCTGGCCCACACTGTTGGGGGTGGGAGGAGTGCGGGATCAGAGCAGGCTTCTGGAAAGCAGTGATGTCACAACTCTGTCTGCAAGAATGAGCAGGAGTTCAAGGGGGAAAGGAAACATTCTGGACAAAAAGGTCTGCATGTATAAAATCCAGAAGCACCACAGCTTGGCTAGTGGGGGAGGGGGCTTCAGGAAGCTGCTCAGCCGTGATGATTCCGCCTGGGAGGAAGGAGGCAGAAGCTAGCTTGCTGAATGCAAAAAATGAGATCAGACAGGTGCCCCAGCCCCCCAAGTGGCCACATTAAGGGTATCAGAACAGATCCAACAGGCTACAAGCAACCATCCAACAAAAGGCTTTCAGCAGGGGAGTGGCTCACAGAGAACTTGCCAGCTGTGTGTGGAGAGCAAACTCTACAAGGAAGGTGGAGACAAGGAGGCCTGAGCAGAGGCTCCTGTATCACCCAGGCGATCACCCAGGTACTAGTGAAGTGGGGAGGTGGGGTTGTACCCTGCAGGTGCAACCGTCAGGGAGTGAGGCAGAGAGCAGAGCCAGGGATGATATAAGCCAAGGAGTGGATAGTCACTGTGTTTACCAAGATGGGCATGACTAGGGAGGGCGTGTCTTGGGGTGGGGGCAGATGAGTCAAGACAAGGACCATTTAGAGCCACTGTCTCCTTGAGATGAAGCTTCTGGGGCAAAGATGTGCAAACCAAAGTGGCTTTTCTATACCACTGCCCCATTCATAAAAGGCTGCTGTTCCCATGGCCTCAATTGCTTCACACAGCAAGGTAGACCCAGAGAAGGTGAGTACGTTGCTTAATGTCTCAGCCAAAAATCAAGAGAGGGAAGCCTGCAAATCCAGGCCCACCTGATTCCTGTATCAATGCCCATTTGGACAGATACTCAAAAGCAGGAGGTCCCCACCCCCACCCCCGCCACCCCATCCCAGGGCTAGGGAAAGCTGGAGAAATTACTTCCCATCTATGATATTTCAGGGCTTCAGCTGTGATCCACACATGTGAACACTTGCCAGGCCTTGTGGCTGGACCGAGACAGAGACTCCTGGACAGCCCTGGGCCTCCTGCAATCACAGCAGGTGCCACAGAGGGAGGCCCAGCTATGCCCGAGATGCCTCCTGAGGAAACCTTGCATCCCTGCCTCTGCTCCCAATTTCATTAATTACTGGCTTGAGAATGCAGGAGGCAGCAGGAGGGAGAGAGTCATCACGGGTGCCACTAATCACAGAAAGGAAATTAATTTCAAACATGAAGCTCATCCTTCACTGGAAGTTCCACATACGGCTCCAATTTCCAACATGGAATAGAACAGTAGGAGTTGGTAGGACCAGCCTGAACTATTTTTCTAAGGGAATCAGAGACCAAAAGAAGTCAGAGACCAAAAGAAGGCAAAGAACTTATCAATGATTGCAAAGTGATTACACAGGAGGATATAAACATATAACTCTGACTTCCCACTCCCTGGGCACCTTCATCCTCTCCATAAATATTCATCAGGCATCTGCTGTGTTTCAAACTCTATGTGCCAGCAGATACACTGGGCTCCAGTCAAAGGCTTCCACAGTCCTTCCCCAAGAGGGGTATTTTTATTTACTGAGCACCAACACAGTGCTTTATAGATCTAGTCCCATTTAATTCCAATAATCTGCCATTTTATAGATAAGGAAACTGGCTCAGAGAGGTAAAGCGACCTGCCAGAGACCACACAGCAAACACAAAGCAGAGCCAGGGCTCAAAGCCAAGTCTTAAATCTGGGCTCAGCTCCTGTTCCCCAGGTCCAGGGAGTGTTCAGAGGTAGTGATATTTCAGCCACACTCTCCCTTCTAAAACCATTCCCACCTCCCTTCCAAAGCCTTTCTTTCACCCTGGGCTCTCAGCTAGCACTGGTTTACTGGGCAGCTATTATCCCAAGACCCCACCAATACAATGCTAGTATTCAGAAAGCTGTTCTGGAAGCATTAAAAATAAGAGTCAGTTCTGTTTCAAGACAGCCAGTAAGTCCCTGTAATTAATTCCTCTCCCAGTCAAGAGACTATGGACATAACCAGAGACATAGAGAAATTGGTACCAGACAGGGCTATGAAGTAGAATGTGGCTCTGAATCCAAGCTCCCTAAGAAGAGAACCAGAACGTAAGAGTCTCTGGTCATAAGCACAAGGGAGAGAGGTCCCCAGGTCACATGCACAGGCATGTCCATGCACACACACACACACAGTGTTAGCCATGAAGTTCTCCAAAGCAGAACCAAGGGTTTGGGTCATTTGTTCATTCACTCGCTCAACATTTGTGGAGGTCCTACCACATATAAGGCAAAGTGCTAGACAGTATGTGTATGCACGCACACACACAATCATCACAATACAGGGGAGGTATCAGTGTTCCCATTTTATGGATAAGGACACTGAGACTTGCAAGGCTCAAGAAGCTTGCCCTATGTCACAGATTGTATTTGTGGCAGAGTGAGATCTGAAACCAGAATCTAACCAAGACCCTGGCACACAGGAGGCAGTCCCTGGCTACCTTCTCAGTGCCTGGCTGGCTCCAAAGCATTCCCCAGCAGACCGAAGGCCTGTGGCCTCTTGCCTTTGACCCAGCATGCAGAAAGTGGTGATCATGTAGGGGGCACAGAAGCTCCTGTTTCTTGGTCTCTCTCAGTTTGCCTGGGACATTCCAAGCAAGGGAAAGCAAGCATGAGAGGGTGGTTTCTGTTTCTGGGACACATGTGCACAAAGCTAATTTTTCAACAAGCACTGTGATAAATCAGAGCACCAGAAGAGGTCAGGCCTCCTGCTCAGCTGGGTGCAGCCCTGTCACCTGCAACAAGCCCCACCCCCAAATCAGCCAACACCCTCCACAAAGACCATCTCCCCAGCAACAGCTGGAAAATGCCATCAATGTTAGGTTTCTGCATTCAAAATCTCTGTCACCTAGTACATGGGTATGTATTTGCCCTTAAATCTGTGACAATGTCCTTCCTCATCTTTTGCTGTCCTTGCTTTTACAATAGGATGGCAATTGGAGAGCCCAACTGGTTATTTTTCATATCCTTAATGGACAAAAGGAAAAGGTGGTACTTGCAAATTTGGGGTAAAGTTTTATTGATTCCACAAACTCCAAAATTCAATGAAAGAAGGCAGCTCAAACTTTACTCATAGTGACAGCCCCAGCTACTCCTTATCCCTCCTGCCTTGAAAAGCCCTTCTCACTCCTCACTCTAGATATCTTCTGGGCTCCTACCATACCATGTGCTATCCTCATCCTTGTTTCTGGTCTGAGTTGGCCAGACCCCCCCACTCACACCTGGCCAGGCCCACTGCAAGGTGTGATGGATGGATGGATGGATGGATGGATGGATGGATGAACAGATGCTTCCTGAGCATGCTGGGCACCTCACCTCTGATGCTCAGGGTGCCAAGACCTGCCCCTCCAGGGGCCAATCCCAGCCACTTTCAAAATTCCTTTTCAAGAAGGAGCTGCCAACTGCAGGCCTCCTGGACCCTCCAAAGCATCGTCACTCCATAAGGTGACAAGCACCAGTCCAAGCCCCTGCCTGCCCCCACCCAGGCACCGTCTCTCTTCACCCTACAGCAACGGCCTGACCACCTCCACCGCAGGAGGCAGCGGGCACCCGCTGCTTACCTTCTGCTGAAACACACCTGCAATGCACCAGCGTCTTGCAAGTAGAAGGAGCCCGAGTCTCATTCCACAGAAGCCCTGGCAGCGAGAGAACGCGCCCGCGACAGCCTCTGTGCGATTCTGCTGCATAATCAGCAGAGAAAGAGAAAAAATGCCAGAAATAGCAAGCTTTATAAGCCCTCCTGACAAGTCTTGGTCCTCTATTGGCTGGAGGCCCAGCACCCCCGCCCCCCATCCCATTCCTATAAGGTGAAATGGAAAAACCTGTTATTTAACCTCTTTTATCAAAATCCATCTCCTATCCCAATCTGGGCCTGAGTGTTCCGAGCTCCTGGCAGCGGTCTCCACACCAGGTCTCAGGGAGCGGAAGGGGAGGCAGCCTTCCCCACTCACGCACACTGCCTCCGGAGCAGGTATTGAGCTGGAAAGGCTTCTGGAAGGCAGCCTAGCAGCACCTGTCAACCTGTGAAAGTTGCATGCCATCTCATTGGCAATCAGACTTCTGAGCGTCCGAGTAAAATATATCCATTCTATGGAATGTGAGGGAATGAGGAAGGTCTGCAGGTGCTGACTTGGGACCCTTTGGAAGAAAAAGTCAAAGACATGATCCCATCTTTACAAAACAAAACAAAAACAATAACTGTGTGTGTGATATGCCCTGTCAGAGATGCCAAACTGAGAACAGCGATCATCTGCAGAGTAGAAGGAGGTATTTTTCATCTGCTACTTTTCTCTTTTTTGTCTAATTTTTTTTTCTTTTTTTCTTTTCCACAAGCATGCATGACATTTGTGTGTTTTGTTTTGTTTTCTTTTGTTTGACATTCGTAATTTAAGACAAAAAAAAAATGGGGCAGCCCGGGTGGCTCAGCGGTTTAGCGCTGCCTTCAGCTCAGAGCCTGCTCCTGGAGACCCAGGATCGAGTCCCGCATGGAGCTTTTCCCTCTGCCTGCGTCTCTGCCTCTCTCTCTCTCTCTCTGTGTCTCTCATGAATGGATAAATAAAATCTTTAAAAAATAAAATAAAAAATTAACCAAAAATATAAGAGCCGCCCTAGTTCCTTCCCACTCCTCTGATGCCAGCAGGCCAAGGGCCGAGGCTGGATCAGGCCTGGGACAGCGCTGGCCTGAGGAACTATGGATTCCCCTGTAACGGCCTTAGTTTTCACACAGGTGCAGTTAATTCAGGGCTCCAGGAGGAATGTGGACTCGAGTAAGACAGAACTGGGTTTAAATCCTAGCTGTGCTAGCTTCCCTGAGCCTCAGTTTCTTCATTTGTAAAATGGGGATGACAGTAACTATTAAGTGCCATGTACTGTGCCAGGTGCTGTTAAGCCAGTTTTAATTTTTGGACATTTCAGAAACACCAAAGGCTGTGGAGGAAGCCTCACATAGCTGAGGGCATCCAGGACTCAGTGAGAGGAGTTCTGGAAGTATCCCACTACCGAACACTTATACCAATAATAAACTAAGTGATAAGGAGAAGGACCCAGGTAACAAATGGTGACAAAGGGGACCAGTGCTCAGGCCTCTGCATGAGGAGGGGGTGGAGGGATCAGAAAGGGCTCCAGAGAGGAAGGGTCCTGTGTTCATGCCTCTGCACCTTTCTCATGCTGTTCTGCCTGGATCGTGCTCGCCCAGATGCTCCCTCACACAATCGACTTCTCATCCTTCATTCACATTCTGCTTGGAGATCTCCTTCCTCCCCAGAGAGGGCTCCTCTGACCCACCCACACTGAGTTCCTTTCTTCCTAGCACATCACTCCAATGGCTTCTGTTTATTTGTTTTGATGGCTTTCACTTCTGTTTATTGCTCACCTTTCCTCACTAGGCTGTGAACTCCATGATGACCAGGACTCTGTAGAGCCTTGCTCATCTCTGGGTCTCGGCTCCTAGCAGAGAGGCTGGATCAGCAGATCCAGCAGAGGCTGACACACAGCAGATGCTCAACAAACAGAAAGTACACGCAATCTGTAGATCCAAGGCCCAGATCCCAGTGCATGGATCCTTGTGTGAAGGAAAGGGAAAGAGAGATTTTGTACTATGACAGAAAGATGGAAATTTCAGCTATATCAAAGAGCTGGAAACACACACACAAAGCTGGGAGGGTACTACAAAAGCTCATCCATGAATGCTTCTATAGGCTTAAGATGGGAAAGGACTTCCTAGGCCCCATGCATTTGCACACAGATATTTATTCTTTGTTGTAACATTATTTATAAGAAAATGGAAATAAGAATAATACAACTGAGGGCCACCTGGGTGGCTGTTACTTGAGCATCTGACTCTTGATTTTGGCTCAAGTCCTGATCTCAAGGTCATGGGATCGAGCTCCATGTCAGGCTCCATGCTCAGTGTGGAGTCAGTTTGTCCCTCTCTCTCCCCTTTGCCCCTCTTGTCACTTTCTCTCTCTATCTCAAATATATAAATAAAAGATCTTTAAATATCACACTGTTGCTGTTTTAAAAAAAGAATAAAATCCATTGATAGGGTATTGGTTAAATAAATCACAACTCTGTACAGTGGAATACTATGCAGCCATGACAAATGATCTGCATTCACTGATAATGAAAAAACGCCCATATTAGTGTTGGATATTGAACTTTCTAACTGGAGACCAGAGACTCCAACAAGCAAAAGGTATAACTGATGGTTACAGAGAAAGTGTGAAGGTAAAAAGCCTTCAATTATCATTTACTAACTCATTCACTCAACAGCAGTTACTGTTCCCTTTGGCTAGTCCCCACTCCATGCAGGGCATGTTCCAGACACAAGGGGAGTGTGTGATCAGGACATTGTCCTTGCCCCCAAAGACATCTGAGCTCAGGCACGAAGGGGAGAAATTAGTACATAAGGGAGACAGTGCTCATGGCTAAGAGCCTCAGGGTTATCGGCTAAGGGAGGGCTTCACAGAAAAGGTGTCATCTGAGCTGGGGATTGCAGGAGGGGCAGTGTTGGGTATACAGAGAAGGGAGGAAGCATGTTAAGAGGCAGAGGTGGGGTGACACAGGACAGATGCAGAAAGTCCCTGCATTCTCCATCAAATGCTGGCCTCCACCACATGCAGGAAAGGGAATCTGAGAGCTGAGCCTGGGAATAGAAGATTCTGGACTTGACTCTGCCACTCATGACCTAGAAAGAGGAATTCTGGGGTTGTGACCATGCTGTCCCCAGGTATGTGGTTACAGAATGGCTTCCCAACCTGGACTCACCTTGAGAGTGAGTCCCCATTACATCTGGGCCACGGTACCCAGTTGAGGGGGTCTGAGCTCTACAGACCCTCTGCTTAGCTCCTTCTGGGGTGGAGCCAGGGAGGCTCTGTACCTTAACAGAGCTCAGCATTTTTTATTTTATTTATTTTTTTAATTTGGGGGCATTTGGGGGCAGCTCGATGGTTATGGTTCAAAACAAGGAGAGATGACTCAGCTTCATGTGAAGGAGCAGAAGCCTTTTGGAAAAGATATTTCTGTTTTAATGCTTCTCTCTTCTCAGCCACAGAGGCCGCTAATCCAGGCTGCCTTGTTCTTGACATTCAACCGTTCCCAGAGTAGGGGCAGGACAAGGGCCAGGCTCCGGGAGCCAGACTGCCCAAATCTGAATCCTGGCACTACCCCCTTACGAACTAAGAAGACCTGGACAAAGTTATCCCCTCTGAGCCTGTGTTTACTTAAGACTGCTTTGAGGGGTCTTTGTGCAAAGCCACCATCACTCATAGAAAGGGCCTGGTCCCATGCCTGGCACAAAGTGAGTGGGTGATAAATATCACTATTAGTAGCAACAGGGACCTGTGCTGAGCTCCTACTGTGCCTGGATTATCTCAATCCTTACACACCGCTTAGCACAAGTTCCCGTAATACTGATGAATCGGCCTGGGTTCAAAGCAAGTTGCTGACTTGAGTTTCCATCTTCCCATTCAAGACGGTCAGTGCACACACCCTGGGGCGACTTAGAAGTGAATCGGTACAAGCCCTTTCTTTCTGTCTGACTGCACAGCAGCCAAACACACATCAGCTCCTCACTGCCTTTATCTGCAAAATGGGCACAATATTCTGAAGTTGTTGTAATATCCTAGTCACAGCTTAATAAAAATAATTCCATGAAGGTGCTTCAAAATCTTCTATATTGGAATGCCTGGCTGGCTCTGTTGGTTGGGCTTCTGCCTTTGGCTTGTCATGATCCCGAGGTCCTAGGATCGAGCCCTGCATGGAGCCTGCTTATCCCTCTGCCTGCTGCTCCCCCTGCTTGTGCTCTCTCTCCGTCAAATAAACAAAATCTTAAAAAACAAAAATAAATACAACTTCCATGTTATGACATCATTCCTCTGGAACAAGGAGTCAACAAAAAGCTGAGCTCTTCATATACAATATCCCAAGGGGAGTCATGAAGCTGTTTGGAAAAGCACCCTCATGAGTCTGGAGAAAACCCAAAAATGAGAAAGACGTACGAGGGCATGCAAATAAAATAAAAAGACTTTAAAACGACCCACCATTCAAATGGCCACCCTGCACCGTGATATTAACACAGGGTCTCTCAAACTTTTGTCCTGGAACCAATTTGAAAAAAAGAAAAAAAAAATACCCCAATGCAGGTGAACACATGGAAACCAAGACAGTCAAAACCTTTTCCGTCCTCTTCCCCTGCATTGCCCTGAAGTACATGCTGACAGGGCAACCTTAATAGTAACTGACTAATTGTAAACCCTATGATTACCAGGGTTGATTTCCATGGAACTTCCTTTTACAGCACGGAGAACCTCTCTGGAGCGTAATTGCCAAGTTCAATTTTAGCTCCGTCACATCCAACCATCGCTGCTAAGGCGGCTGCTTCCTTGCCAGGTAAGCCGTAATGAAGTCGGCTCCCTGCTTAATTTCACAATATTGTGATGCCCCCGTCAGCACCTGTAAGTGCTGAGAAGCTCTGAGCTGCTGTTAAATAAATCTCGCCCAAGGGAAGTGATTAAAGCCACTTTGTGCCTCTAATGCCTTCTGGATCCTGCCCCCCCTCCCCCGGGGCATTGTGGTTGCTCCAGTCCTGCATGCCTCCTGCCCCAAAACGCGTGCCACCCTGGGGCCACACTACATACCTGAGGCTGCACTGGGCCCTGCCTCCCTTCATCCTCTGTAGATGCCCCCCACTCCCCCTGACCCTGCCACAGCCCTGTCGGAATTCGAACTCATGTCGGACTGCACGGAGGGAGTCTCACTTGAATGGCCCTCACACAACCTCCCACTGCACCACCTGTACTCGTTTGTGGGGCTTATGCACAACACCACATTCCAACCTCATTTCATCACAGTGCCCCAATGGCCTTGGCGTCTATCCTGTTAGGAAGCAGCTTCCACCCCTTGCACACAGAACTCCCCTCCGCTGGGTTCCAACAGCACAACTGTACTCCGGGCACTGGCAGGTATATTTGGCCTGACTTTGTGCAGACTTCAGCTTTTGTCCAGAAACTGATAGGAGCAAGCTATGACCGGGCAGAGGGGTAAGAGCTGTGCCCTCTGAGCACCCACTACTCACTGGGAATGTACCAGGTACTTTCTACCCATGTAATAATCCCCACAATCAGCCAGAGCAGCAAGGGAGCTGGGTCTCATCCCCTTGCTTTATATTTGGGGAAACTGAGGTCTGAGAACTTCCATGAGGCTGGTGAGAGGAATTTCTTTCAGCTCCAAATGCCAGTTAAGGCTGTGTTTCTCGTGAGGACCTGCTAAGCCTCTTCCCCTTGGTCAAAAAAATCATGGAGTAAATCTATTTCCCTTTTCACTCATCTGCCAGGAAGCCCAGAGCCAGATTTACAAGCCAATTTCCATAAGACCCCAGGGCCAACAAATCTGCTTTCATTTTCCAAATTCAATAGAATTTGTTCTATTTTATATTTTCCTTGACTCTAGTTTTGTAATGTACCATATATGCTTCTATATCTTCCTATGTGTTCTTGTTACTGAAAAACCAAAAATAAACAAGCAACCACCAAAAATGAGACCCTGAGAGGTTAGGTAGTGTCCCAAGGTCCCACAGTGGGCCCAGCAGAGGTCTTCCTACTACTATCTGACCCCATCTTCTTCCCCTACCCAACCAAAAGCAGTTTCTGCACATCTGCTTCCTGCCAAGCACAACAGGTCCTGCTACATCAATACTAATTTCCCAACGTGAAGTAACAGTAAGAATAGCACATACTCTGTCCTGGGTACTGTTCCTGCATTTACATATGTTGGTTCTCAAGACAACCTTGTTAGGTAGATGTGATTATTATCCCCATTTTACAGAGAAGGAAACTAAGGCATGGAGAAGGTAAGTAACTTGCTGGATATACACAGCTAATAAGTGTCAGAAGCAGGATTGGAAGTAAACTTCTGCTCACTATGGGCTGTCAACGGAGTCACCAAATCCGTCATTTTACAGGTAAGGAGACAAGGTTACAAAAGACAACAGGTTCACCCAAGCCTGGGCTTTGACTATCAGGTATGGATGGCTGCAGATGTAGAGGGAGAAGCCAGGGGCTCCAGGAAGGCCCCTCTCAATATCCAGCCAAGGCAAAGCCATGCTTCTAGAAGGGAGGGTATAAGCCTGCTCCTGCCACATGTGCACAAGGAGGCTTCCAAACAGAAACACAGGGACTAGAAACCTTTGGGGTTTCCAAGGCTACCTCGGTCCCCTCCACTATGAACACCCTGGACCTCTGCGGGGTGGGACGGGCATCGCAAGCCAGCTGCCTCCACGTGGCAAGCTGACAAACACACTCCTCCCGGCCACGCCAGTGTCTGGGCGCCAGTTCAGCCAAAGGCAATATGGAAATGGGTTCTGAAACAAGAAGACACCAGGTTCAAATCCCAGCTCTGCCCCTTACTAGCTGTGAACCCTGGGTAAGGGTGAGCCTCTCTGCATTAATGTTACCACCTTGCTAGATGTCACCACCTTGCTGGCCCACTGGCCCTTGCCCTCCCTTCTAGTGTAGACGTCTTCTGTTTCAGCTCCTGCCTCCAGAAGGGTCGTGGCAACTTCTTCTAGGGCATCAGTCAGGAGATGCCAGAGGGAAGGAGACAGCAGGGGGGTTTGCTCCAATTTATCTCACTCAGGACATGCTTTCTGGGACAAGACTGAAAAAATAAAATTAAATAATGAAATGTGAGGTTGAACAGAAACCCAAAGTGAGGACTGATTTTGCTAGAACCACTCAGTCCTACCTCAGGCGGGCAGGGAAGGAGGGCTAATAGAGTCCCCATGGCTTGCGCCATCACTAGAGGCCATCTACAGCAGGACAGGGCTGCCCGCCCATGTGATGCCTCCTGGTTACCATGGTTTCTGTTTATTCTGGGGCCTGGTAAAGAGGAGTGTTTGCTATATTCTGACTTGCAGTCACTGAGCTCCCAGCACTGTCCTCGGCTGCACACAGGCAAGAGCCTGCATGCACAGAGGAGAAGCACTAAGATTAACCTGGCCCCACAGGCCCCTCCTCACCCAACCTGAGGTGGATGGAATCAGGCCCCATTTTCAGATGAGAAAACCAAGGCCTGAGGCTAGTGGCACTTGCCCAGAATTTCAGGGCAATACCACAAGAAACAAGGATTCAAACTCGAATTTGTCTGACTTATCCCATTTCTCCATTTCTGTGCTAGCTCATTTATGATCATTATTCTGGCTCCCAGCAACCTCAGACCTTTTCTGAAACTGCACCCCCTGATATGCCTTGAGAGAACCTGCTGAAGGCTCAAGGACAGTAAAGGCAGTAAGCAGGTGGTTCCCCAGGGGGCTGGATACTCAGGTCCCCACACCAGATCTGACATTCTCCATTCAGGGTCTAAAGATCACTGGCCAACAGAACTAAATCCAAACCCTGTACTTCACCCAGCATCCCAGACCCACCCCTCGATCCTACACATCTGACCTCTCCCTCACTGCCCCCTTGCCCTTTCCAATGCTCAAATCTCTCCTCTTGTATAAGGATTTGCTGGGTGACCGTGTGAGCATCAATCTCTCCTTTGTCCCAAAGCCCACCAAGCCTAGCCACCCTGTGTATAAGGTGCCGATGGAAAGGTCTCTCCCTACCTCCCTCCTAGGACTGTGTCATGTGGGGGCTGGTCAGAGGACATCTATGAACCAGAAGTTCCTTTCTCAGACCAAGCATGCTGACACTTATAGGGAACTGGCACTTCAATGGGTGCTCAAATGTGCCAAGTCTCTCCTTCCACAGGGCCTTCGCACATGCTGCCCTCTCTATCTAGAATGCTGCTCTTGCCCCATGTGGCAACCTGTCTACCTACAATTCCTGAAGTTCCCTCTGACTCCCCCCCCATTACCCGGCCTCGTAGCACATGTGTAGCTCTCCTGATTGACCCTGCCATGCTCACATTTTGTGTTTCATTGTGTCATTATACATCTTTTGTTCACCCTGGAGTTCCCACCCCAGTGCCTAGTACACAGCAGAGGCTTCATAAAAATGTTTGTTGTCAGCCACAGTAGATTACAAAGATGACCACAGGTCCTCCCATTTCTACATGCCTGCCCTCTGCACAGTGATGTCACTGCTCTTCTTACCAAAAGATGGGAGTCTTTTTCTTCCCATCTTGAAGCCAGGCTTAGCCATGTGACTTTATTTGGCCACTGAGACAGCAACAAATGTGCCACAAGGAAAAGCCTGAAAAGCATGTGTGCACTGGAACGTCTCACTCTTGCAGCCTCAGGAGCCCCGGAGCACCTAGTGAAGGAGCCTGAGCTAGCCTGCTGGAAGAAGAGGTCTGGAGGAAAGCCGAGCCAACAATCAGCCAGCTCCCAGCCAGCAGCCTGCCAACTGCCAAACAGGTGAGTGAGGCCATCCTAGATCACCCAGCTGCCAGGTAACCAGCCAAGTGATCACAGATGCAGGAGGGAGCCCTGCAGAGACCAGCCAGCCAGACAGTCCTCCAGCCAACCCACAGATTGTGAGCTAAATAAAACAGCGGTTGCTTTAAACAACTAATTTTGGGTGGCTTGTTAGGCAGCAACTAATAGGAGCTAACAGTAGAGCACTGGCCATGATATTCTCACAGCCAAAGAACAAGTGTCTGGTCTATACAATATCAAGTTGAGAACAATACAAGCCTCTTGGGAGGTGGAAAGCAGCTGGTGGGGGGGGGATGAGGGTTTGAGTCTGGACAAGGTGAGCATTCACCTCTGTCTGCAATGAGAATAATATACTCTATGCCAAGTCTAGGTTGGGATGGTTTGACTCTAAGCAGGGAATCCCTTCCCCCCAGGGAAGCTAAAGATCTGCATATGTTGCAGAATAAAGATCATGACTTTGGAGCTGGACAGGTTCTGGTTCATGACCCACTCTCCTACCTGCAGGCTGTTGACCTTAGACAAGTTTCTCGACCCCTCTGAGCCTGTGGTGTCAGCTATCCGCTGTTTGTGACATGGTAATAATAACATGTAACTTACAGGACTATTGTGAGGGTTAAAGAACACAGTATACATAAGACACCTGGCACACAGTAGGTATTCAATAAACAGTAGCTCCTCCTCTGTCACCACCCCAGCCTAGTGGGTACCTCTCCCACTACCATCTTAGCCCTGCCACCCCACTTGGCAGTAACAGTTTCTATGGTTGTTATCAGCATCTTATGCCAGGTGCCAAGTTGTGACTGTAGCTTACATAACATCCTGAAAAAGAGAGAGAGAGAGAGAGAGAGAGAGAGGTTTATGTGAAGAATGAGAAAGAGCTGGATGTTGCCAGCTTTGACTGGGGGAGAAAACTTAGGCCACAGATAAGAGAGTAAAGAAGGCTGAAGATGATTCAGACCCGAATCCTCAACTTCAAAGTCTTGACACACCCAAGTCCACGTCTATGTCCATCTAGGATGACGGTCTGTGGTCCTTCCTCCCTTCACCTCCCAGGTGCCACCATGCAGCTTGGGGCTGGTTGCACAGGAGGAGAGAGGCAGGAAGATGGGCTTATCTAAGCAGCAAGGCAACCAGCTCTTACCTACCCTGAGATCACTGGATAGCACTGGGATTCCAGGGCCCCTGTACCACAAAGCACCTACAGCAAATGTGGAAATCCCTCTGCCCCAAGGACCCCAAGTGCTAAGAAAGTGGTCTACAGAAAGGGTCCAGGAAGGACTCCAGGCCCCCACCCCAGCATGTACATGTACACACACACACACACACACACACACACACACAGAGAGAGACTGATGAATCAGGGAAGACAGATGTGTGGGGAAGGTGGCCCAGTGTGGGGGTGGGAAGGGCCCCCAAGCAAAGGGTGCAACACTGCCTTACTTCCCTTGCACACATCACACCTGCCCCAAAGCCCTCCGTGGCTCCCCACCGTAAGACCCAAACTCCAAGGCCTGGCATTGAGTGCCCTTCCCAAGCTGCAGGTTTTGTCTCCACTTCCACACTAGCCTGTACCCATCCAGACAGCTGTGCCACAGTTCCCCAAGCCACCCGTCCCCTTGGCCTTGGCCACACCCTCTCCCTGCTTGATGATGTTATGGAGGTCAAGAATGGGGGTCTTAGCAAATAGGTTCAGGTTCCAGTCCCAGTGTGACAATGGCCCAGTCACCTGACTTCCAGTGCCTTCCTTTATCTGCACAGCAGGATCAGCTTCTACTCCCAAGTGTGGTTATGAAGAATAAATAAATAAGTAAAACACCTATCCCATGGTACACATGAAATTATTGGCTCTTCTGTCCTCCCTTCCTCTATATGTCCCCATCCTACCGTTCTTGGAGGTCCTGTCGAAATACCTCTGCCAGGAAGCACTCCCTGAGCACTGCAGGTCTCAGGGATTCTCTCCCCCACCCTGTTGTCTCTCCCTCCCCCTCTCTTTCAATCTCCCTCTCTCTCTTCCCTCCACCACTGCCCTGTCCCCTTCCCCTCCCCCCCCATCCTCCTCTCTCTGCTCCCTCTCTCCTCCCCCTCCTTGGGCTCTGAAGCAAGAGTTGTCTACCCTGTGCAGACCCTCACCTATCCACCCATCCCTACCTGCAGGCTCTATCACAACCTAAGGACAAGGACCAAGGACCAATCACAACCAAACCGTGTGAGGCTGTAGCGCAAACAGTGCCCAGAGAGCAGAGGTGGCTTACCCAAGGTCACACAGCAGAGTTCAAACAAAAGCCAACAGTCCTGGCTCCCCTTCCACACTCCCAAAGCTATTCTCAGATGATGATACAGTGTGTGGATGCTGATGGGTCCCACCAAGATCCCTCTTTTCAGGCCGTGCATCTATCCTCCAGTGGCTGTGAATGTTAATGCCCCCTCCTTTGCAGAAGTACCCTTGGCTGACAGAAGAAAAGCATAGAAAGTATGACACCTCTCCCCCAACCCTCCCTGAGGAAGCCCATGGCCAGGAACCCACGGACAAGGGTGTGCAAAAGACCACCACCAGGATTCCCCACGGAACTGGGCTGAAGCAGATCTCCAGCTGAGACCACCTCCTTGCTCACCTCCTCCCCCAGGGCTTCCTGGGCCCTCAAGCCCTTTCTAGGGAGAGTACTCTTTCACCAGCATCCTTGTCTAGGGCTCTGTTTCTAGAGAGCTCAGTCTGACACAGAGGCCTTGGTTCTCAAATTGTGGTCCACTGACCAGCAACTCAGCATCTCCTGGACCTTGTTAGACCCTCAAAATCTCTGGCCCCACTCCAGGTCTACTGAATCAGAATCTGCATTTTAATAAGACCCTGCGTGATTTCCATGCCTGTTAAAGGTTGGGCAGCTCTGGCCTAAGGTAGGTAGTTACCAACCAACTGTGGGGGCCATCCAGCGAACATGGTCTGAACAAAACGTGCCTATCTGTTGCAGCAGTTATACAGCTAAGGTGGCGTTATCCAACCCTGATGACTGACTGTGGAAGTGAGCCAGGTAGTATGGACATAATCACCCCAACCACCAGTGTGTCATCTCTGTGGCCCATGCTCCAGTGAGTTTCAACGGTTCCACAGTGCAAGTTCCATGTCCTTCTGGCTTGAGCTCCAGCCACACATGCCTCACTCTGTCCCCAGAATTCTGTTTCTCTTTGCAACTAGTCCAGTGTCTGCACTAGTCAATTAAAGACTTTGCATCTACCCCTTCTTGGGGAGACCCCCACCTCCAACACTAGACAACCATGAAAGGCTCCCCAAGGGCATCCCTAGAGAAGATGCTAGAAAGAGGGGTGGTTAGGATTCTCCAGGGTCCTGGGGGATGCAGGGAGGGGGAACGCAGACACAGATGTCTCTGCCTTGGAAAGAGGAACTGCTGGCCTGCCCTGAGTCAGAAACCCCTCTTCTGAGGCCCCACTCCAGACACCCTAGGGCATGAGCCCCTCATCCCCGTGTGAGCCCCTCAGAGTCCCTCTAAGGGGATGTCCGTGACCTTTGCAAAACTGAAGGCAATAACCAAGTCCTATGTGCTGAACAGACCCCAGGGCCGGCCCCGGAGGCTGCGATAATCCACACGCGTGTTTGGACAGAAGCACCCTGCAAAGCTCAGTCAACGCTGCCTGTTGCCTGAGGAGGGAAGCGGTTCACCTTTTGCTAATCGTTCTAATTCATTTTTTATTACTAACTTTCCTATTTTCTGTTTGCCATCTGATTGAAGATATTACCAAAGGCATTTAAACAGCATCAGACTGTACCACAATGGCAAACATAACTCTTTTTATTGAAATCTGCATTAATATACATATAATTCCCTGATCACAAAGACTTCATGGTCCACATGTTAGACTCTCCGTGAAGGCAGATTTGACAAGAGGCACATGCACAACTGAAGGTTCTTCAGAAGACAACAGGACACGGCAGGAGGGTGCGACAAAATGGGTGCTTCCTTGTGCGGCTAGGGAACGTGGATGACTGTTCTGGAAAATGGCGTGACAGCTGAATCAAGAGCCCTAAAAGTGCTCACTCCTTCTGACCCAGGGGTTCTACTCTGGCCCAGAACCAACAGCCTGGGTCTTTCTGCAATGATGGGAATGTTCTGCACAGGCCGGTGGTTACAGAGCACTTAAAATATGGGTAGTGTGACTGAGGAATTAGGTTGGATTTGATCTGGTTTGATGTTAAACCAAAACAGCCTCATGTGGCTAGTGGCTCTCCTGCTAGTGCAGCGAGCCATCATCAATTCTCTCCTAAACCACAGCAATCACCTCCCTCCATCCTCCTGCATCCACTCTTGCCCTTCCCCATCCAATGTGTTGACAGTCACCAAGGTCCTTCTAACTGCTCCCACTGCTCTTGAGACACAGTCCAAGCTCCCAGACATGGCCTCCAAGGGGACAGAGAGCACCCCAGCTCTCAGGGAACCCGAAGTGTTCCACGTGCTGCAAGGGCAATGACAGCAGCAGAGGGGAAGGCAGGGAAGGCCTCCTTCCTGTGGGAAGGCACTTGAGAAGAAACTTAAAAGATATGGGTGCAGGAGTCAGCCAGGTAGGTGGGCAATGCCCCAAAAGGAGGCAGGGCAGTTAGAGTTGCTCTGATGGATCCCCACCATCACGAAGCTGAAGTTCTAGGGGCAGATGCAGGACATAAACAATAAACATAACGAACAAATTACATACCATGAAAAGAGAAAAGACAAAACAGGTAAGGGCAGGTCAGGGGCTTCTGGGGGGAGCCAGCTGGAGCAGAACAGTTTGTGGCTCTGAATCTTCAGGACAAGACGCACCCAAAGCAACACTGCTCTTGAGTCTGCATGGTGCAACAGTGGCAGGGGACCTT
Organism: Vulpes lagopus; assembly: GCF_018345385.1. Lineage (NCBI taxonomy): Eukaryota > Metazoa > Chordata > Mammalia > Carnivora > Canidae > Vulpes > Vulpes lagopus. Next base: position 16,263,623 of record NC_054841.1, read on the forward strand.
CTCGCATTCCCTAAACTTTCTGGCAGGTAACATAATCTTCATGATTTACAGTTTAATAAAAAGAGAAGGGGCAATAACTTCAGGAGAGAAGGCACCAAAAAATTCCTGCTTGCTCAACAGAAATGTTCCCACGAGCTGGGGATCTTGTTATCTCTGAAGGCCAGACTGACTGTGCCCCAGATACCCAACACAGGCGAGTGGGAGCTACATCTCCCTCCCGAATGCACCAAGGTCACCACGAGCAGGGACAGGGGAGGGGGACAAAACAAGGGCCTGAGGTCGGCCAGTCCTTGCCCCAGAAGTCAAGCATTGATTAAAATATGTGAGGATTTTCAATATCAGCCCTCTTGACTCTACTTCAACTCTCTTCCTTGGGCTCAGCAGCAGGTGAGGGTGGCATGTCATTACAATGGGAATTCATATTTATTAACACTTGCAGGCCCCAGGGCCCCTGGCTGGCTCAGTCCGCAGAGCGTGCAACTCTTGATCTCAGAGTTGTAAGTTCGAGCCCCAGGTTCGGTGTAGAGATTACTTACATGAATAAATAAAAACATAAAACCAAAATAAAATACTTGCCGGCACCAGACACTGCCTCTCACATGGACCCAAAAAGGCATTTGATGTTATCTACACACCAGGGAAAGCCATTGGAAGGTCTGAAGCAGAGGCCTGATTTAGGCAAGTAAGACTTCACCAAGGCATAACAGAGAGCCATTGTGTGGTTTTGCCCAGAGAAATGACAGGATTCAATTTACACATCAGAAAGATCTTGATCGTGGCTTGGGTAGCTCCTCAGCTCATCCTGATGTGTGACTTGTGGTCACTGAATAGTAAATGTCTCCCAAAGCCAAGTATCCCCAGCTGGCATGTGGGAGGTAGCCGCCTTTCAGAAAAGCAAGACAAAACAGCAAATGACAGGATGTGTTGATGGAGCATCAGATGGGCACAGGGCTGTCAGCAGATGGAAAATTGTCCCAGAGAACGCCTCAACAGGGTCGTGGCTTATTGTTAATGTCGAGCCATTAGGAAAACACAATTATGTGCTTCACTGATACTGTAAGACATAATCTGAGACAGAGTGCAAACATTTATCGCTTTCCAAAAAAAAAGAGGTAAGACAACTAACACAAGAGCCACTGGAGGAAATGCTTGCATCGTACAGGTGGCTGGCCAAACCCTCCAGCTTGTTGGTTTTTTTCTCCTTTTCATTTAAAGTCAAATGTTTGGCCCTTGGGCATCCATGGATAGATTTGGAAAGGTAATTAAAATGAACTATCCCAGGTGCTTAAACATACATTATTATCTCATTTAATTTCATAAGCAGGTAGGCACTAATAACCCCATTTTATAGATGAGGAAACTGAGGCCCAGAAGTATTAAGTAGCTTTCCAAATGCCCCTGCTTCCCTCACCAGCTTTATCTCTTGATACTCTGGTCCTCTCCTATGCCTTTGTACATGCTGTCCCTTCTACTTGGAATGCTTTTCTCTACCTTCTCTACCTGGCCAATTCATCTTCAAGCACCAACTGGGTGTACCCTCCTCTGGGAAGACTTCTCTACTACCCTGGCCTGGCCTGGTAATACCACACCCATTTGGAATTGCTTATTTTTTGCCTATCTTACTAATAAGACTGTGGCTCCTCAAGGGCAAGGACCAGGTCTTAAACACCTATTCTCACCTGGCATCTACCATAAAGCCCTGCATACAGCAGGTAGTGAATGTTCTTTGCAAGGCTGAATGAAGGAATGCACTCTCAATAAGTTGCAAAGCCTGAATTTGATCCCAAGCCAATATGACTCCACAGTGTATCTCTTGGCCAGAGTTTATGTCTACATCTTATACAGATCAATTAGAAAACATAAACAAGCATGGACTATATTATAGCCATACTGAGAACATCATTCATCCTCCCAAAAGAGATCCCAAAAAGCACCACTTCTCTGGGGGAAACAGGATGGTGTATACCGGGTAAAGGGTTAAACAAATCCTTTTCCCTTTTGCAAGAGAGTTTCACCTTTGTTAATTGTCTAGCATAAGTGGAAACCTGATGAAGGTAAGATGTTAACGATGTCACTAGGCACCCCTGCTTACGGTAAAAATGACCCCTGACTGGTAAACTGCATCTGGACTGGAGATAATTATAAATAAATTCTAAATATCTGATAATGAAACCAAACTTTTCCTGAGTTAAGGGACTCTTACAACTGTAGATTTCTTGCAAGAAACCCCTAAGTGAAGACTATGAAACTGTTATAGGAGCTATGGGTCCTTTGGGGAATAAGGCTTCTGAGCCAGGGTGACTTCCAAACCCACCCCTTGTGGGTCTCATTCCCTTGCACTTACACTAAAACCTGGGGGAGTGGGGGGGGGCAGGCCAAGAGAAGAGCTGGAGGCCACCTCCATGGATTAAGGCAAAGGCCATGGCTAGAACTACTCCTGCAGAAGAGGAAGAGATCCCGTGCCCTGCTGGCAGGTGCTGGGTCCTGCCCACCTCTTTCAAGGAGATGGGGACCAAGTGTCACCCATGTGTATCATGTGAGTCTGAATGTTTAACTGAACCTCATAGAGACCCTGTGGGAAAAACAACGAGAAATAAGGGAAATGATACAGAGAGAAAGGAAACCATACCAACCAAAACCACCATTATACCTATTCTGAACAGAAAAGTTCCTGAGACTCTACCATTTATAAAAGACAAAAAATCTGGGATGGAGACTATGCTTGCTGTCCTACAAAAGGCCCAGGTGACCTGAATGGTAGCTGGCAGCATGAGTGAGGGAGGGCATGACTTACATGATCTCCCAGAGGCCTCACCACAAACCTGAGAGGCAATTACGGTTATGTGAGAACACTGGAGATCAGAGAAGTTAAGTGATAGGTCCTAAGTCATACAGCTTGTAAGTGACAAGATATGAAACCAGGCACTGCCACTGAACTCAAAATCACATATGAATCCACCACCTGATTTTACAAAACAATTACCTTACAGCTCAGGTGAATGTATAGATTAGAAACAAGCATGTGGGTGGGGGTGAAAGGACCTCTGTAAATAATGTAGGTAGCACCCTCTAGGCATTCAGTAAATATTTGCAAAATAAATGAGCAACAAAAGGCCCAGGGTCCATATTCCACATTATCAAGTTCAGTTTGAGTCAAAACAGCAAAGTGGAACAATAAAATTTATGCATGAGATTGACCCTGGGTTATACTACTGAGTTGGATTCATTTCCAACAAGTTTCTAAATCATTCCTGCAAATTAGGCCCAACTTCAAGATAAGCACGTTTTAATTAGCTGTAATGTGAAGGCATTCTATTACCAAGTGATGTTTGAAGTTGAAAACCAAGGCAGAAGGCTCAGCTGGGAATCCTCAGGCCCAGAAGAGCCAATGCATTAACAGTAAAACCAAGGGACAAGCTGATCCACTCCTGCATCCCAGCAGAGAGTACAAACGCCAACTGGCACCATAGAGGCTGCCCAAGAGAGGAACAGAGACAGCACACTCTGAACTCCAGCTCAGCCAACCAGCAACTCTGCTGCCTTTTGTAATGTGACCTACTTAGACCCCAGTTTTCTCACCTGCAAAATGGGGACATACGTGCCTGGCATAGTTCTTATGAAGGCTCAATGAGATGATACAAGAATGAGCCTGAAATGGGTAAATGTTCAGTGAATAAATTTGTGCTTATTTCTGCCCTACTTTTCTCCATAAGGTAGCACAAAATTTAAAAATAAAAATCAGTGACAGGGGACGTTTTGTTCAAGATGTCAGACAGACACACACTTTTTGCTTCTCCTCTCTTCTAAACAACACTAGAATGGGAAAAAAAAGATATATACACACAACAAAACATATACATACATTTATATTCATGATTCATACATACACACATATATTCATAATTCAGATAGATGGGTGGGTTAAAATGAAATAACTCCAAAAAGCCCCCATAAGAACAAAAGAAAGGGATGGGGATCAAAAACACTAAGAGTGACAGGAAGTAAGAAGTGAGACAAAGAAGCCTATCAGCTCCAAGGGCACCAGCACACCAACATAAGACCTCTGGAAAAGCTATCATCCTAACTGAACCCCAGAAATCCCCGAAGAGAGGCAGCAGGGACTGGAAGCCCTGGGCCAGGGATGTGCCTAGACCTTGGGGTTAGCCTACAGACCTCAAAGAAGCTGACTGTTGGATCTGCCTTCAGGCTAAAGCCCAGGAGAAGGACTCAATGAGGGATCTGCCTCAGGGATTCCTCCCTGTGGATAGGCATGAGGCAGGAAAAACAGAGGCACCAGAGCCCTTGAGTAACTGCTGGTCTATATGAGAAACAGATTCCCCCAACCTCAAGTGAGCTTGTCCCACGCACTAAGAGAAGTCCTCAGCTTTGAGTGTCCACCCACAAACCACACCAGGGCACCTAAAATCAACATTCATGTTGCTTACCCACATAATCATGGTTCTCACAGGCATTGAGGAAAGTCACAACTACAGAATAGATCAGTCTAAATCTCTGTTTACAATTAAATGGCAACCAAGCATTACCAGGCATATATAGAAAATATCAGCATAAAAAGAGGCCTAATATGGACAGAAGAACTAACCACCAAGAAAAGAGAGTTAACACAAAAAAACAGAAGATAACTTTTTCACTGTATTATAATCTTCAAAAAGACTCAAAATATTCACATATCCATTAGAAAAAAGGAATGAGATGCTCTGATACAAGATCAATCCAGAAACAATACAAAATTCTGGGAAAGGAAAAAAGTGACAATAAACTTATTAGTTTAACTAAAGAATGGTTATGACTAGAAGTAATCCCACCCAACTTCCCTTGGGGTTTAGTCCTGGGGAATGGGGCTAAGAGGGCAGTGGGGAGAGGAAATGGGAATGGGTGGGCCCCCCATGTTTTCTTTTACACCCTACTATATCTCTGTGTATCTTACAAAGAATAAAAACAAATTTCCAAAAAAGATGGCAGGACTCAAGATAAGGTAGGAAAATGACAGAAGAGGGAAATGAAATTGGGAAGTTAACAAGCAAAAGATATGTGTGATATCCCCACACCTCCAAGCTTCCTGGGAGCTCAGAGAGGTGGAAACAATAGGGATAGGATAGCCATGGACAATGGCCAACACTGAGGCAGGGACCAGGTGCAGAGCCTCTTGTTGAAGCTGTGATAGGACTCCAGCCCAAGGAGAAAGCCAGGTCCCCTGCCCAGACCTGACTCCCCCAGGCACAGCCCAGAAGCTTCTCTGAAATCAGTGTGGAGTCCTCTCCTCCACACAAGAGAGTGCATGACATCTCAGTAAGAGAAATTCATTCAGCCCCAGAAACTTCCATTAATAATGATTCTTCTTCACCCAGTCCTAAGAAGCAATTATCCCACAGATCTCATTCACATCATGAGATGAGAAAGAATCCTCAGCAAGTGACTCAAACACTCTAAAAATCGTCAACATCCTGGTCCTTGACTTCCTGGGAAGTCTTTTAAAAAAAAAAAAAAAGATTTTATTTATTTCTTCATAGACAGAGACAGAGACACAGGCAGAGGGAGAAGCAGGCTCCACGCAGGGAGCCCAACGTGGGACTCGATCCGGGATCACACTCCAGGCTGCAGGCGGCGCCAAACCGCTGCGCCACCTGGGCTGCCCCCTGGGAAGTCTTTCTAAAGGAAGGGGAGTTTTTTCCCTAAGACGCATCTCCCTGAAATAGGCACTTTGGTACTTCCCCTTCTATGCATTCATCCCCAGCGGCTGGGAATGTCACAGTTGTACCCCTCACTGGGAATGAATCTCTTTGTCACAGGGAGCTACCTGGGACAAGGAGAGATGCCTTGATGCCAATGACTGGATGTAGTGAGAAACAAAAAGGCATGATCAGCTCTCTTGTCCCAGTTTGGCACAACTCTGAAGAGCTACCCCAGATCAGTGACCATGTTCCAGGCCAATGGAACATGCTTCTCCCTCTGCCCAATACTGCTTCCCTTACTCCCTTACAGCTACACTTCCTGGGAACTTCCCCCCAAATAAATCTTCCACAGGCAACTCTCCATCTCAGAGTCTGTGTCCAAGGAAGCCAGTGTACAACTCTCTCCATGGTGAAGGAGACCATCCCCATAACCTCTGGAGGGCCTGAAGAACTCAAGGGTCTCTGGGATACCTGACTGTGTCTGAGCCAAGGCTACATGGCCCAGGCCAGCAATATGTCCCCAGTGTCCTAAGCCAAGGTGGGAAAACCTACTCACATCCCAGTCTAGAGCCATGTTCTCCTATGTATACTCCCCAGGCCAGCAACATCAGCATTACTTGTCAGCACTGCACCTTTTCAGCTCTTCCCTAGACCTACTGAGTCAGAACTTCTGAAAGGGGCACCCAGCGATCTGTGTTTCAACTGCCCCCCAGGTGATTCTGCTGCACTAAAGTTTGAGAAGAGCTTACTACTGGATGCAATCAAACACAAGTCATTAAGCTTTTCCATCAGCAGAAGACCAAGAGACAGTTCGGCAGCAATCTGATCCAGCAACATGAAACATTCCATACTCTGCTCCACACCTCTGGCTCCAAGGCACTCCTCTACTTAAAACCCAACCACCTATTTACCCCCAAAGATATTAATGTAGTAAAACACCAGGACACCTGCACCCCAATGTTCATAGCAGCAATGTCCACAATAGCCAAACTGTGCAAGGAGCCACAATGTCCTTTGGCAGATGAATGGATAAAGAAGATGTGGTGTGTATATATATATACACCACACACACCACACACACACACAATGGAACATTACTGAGCCATCAGAAAGGATGGATACCTACCATTTGTGTCGATGTGGGTGGAACTGGAAGGTATTATGCTGAGTGAAATAAATCAATCGGAGAAGGATAATCATCATACGGTTTCACTCATATGCAGAATATGAGAAATAGTGAAAGGAACTACAAGGGAAAGGAGGGAAACTGAGTGGGAAAAAATTAGAGAGGAAGACAAACCATGAGAAACTCCTAACTCTGGGAAACAAAGGGTTGCAGAAGGAGAGGAGAGTTGGGGGGATGGGGTGACTGGGTGACAGGCACTGAGGGAACTTGATGGGATGGTCACTGGGTGTTATATGTTAGCAAATTGATTTTAAATAAAAATTTTTTTAAAAAGGAAAAACTTTTTTAATTTAAAAAATAAAGCCCAACCAGCTGGGATGTGACACTCTTTATGACAATCTCTGCTGGTGTCCCAGCCCCCTTGTAGGCAGGCCTCCTTGCCTTAGGCTGAGAGTACCCCCCAAACCACCTTCAGGCCCCCTTGCAGTGGCTCTTCCCTCTGCCTAGAGCACCCTTCCATGAATTCTACATGCCTCCACATAGCCCACCTGGCGTTTCCTTTAAGACTCTGCCCTGTGAGGCTTTCTTACACCCCTGGCACTTCCCCAATTACATATTTAATTAAAACTCTGCATTTTGAGGCATGTTACAAATCCAAACAGCCTTTCATCTAGTAAATACAAGTTTCCCATTGAGTTGCTGAGCCTTCAGGATAAGGCTGGATCCCCTGGCACACAGTAGGGACTCAATAAAAACCTGCTGAACATCTGAGAAGCCCAGCAGTAAATGAGTAATTACATATTGAAAAACCACAGTCTTGTTGCTCATTCTAGCAGGCACCAGAAGTTTGCTGTTATACAGTAGCAAGTTTGAGCATCAGGATAATTGATAAAAATTTATTATCCCATGTTATACAGCATGTTTTCACTAAGAAATAAAATTGCAATTTACCACGACTCATTAAGTTAATAATTACTTACCATATGTTTTTATTGCTGCTCCCAAACCACACTGGAAAATCACTATGCAGGTTTTTGGTCCATGTACATAGGATGACTGCCAACCACGTGGATACAGAATTCACTGACAGTGAGAAGCAGGACTAAAATACCGAACAGAAAGCACACCTCTTAAGCTCTACCACTCTCATCCCCATGACTTTTTAGTTTACCTGCACCACATTTTCCAGTTCAGTGGTTCTCAAACAGGGGTACTTTTGCTCCGCAGGGGATACTTGGCAAAGCCTGGAGACTTTTTTTGGCTATTGTGGGAGGAGGTGCTACTGGCACCTAATCAGTAGAGGCCAGGGATGCAACTATGCATCTTATAATGTTATACTGCACAAAACAGCCCCCCCCCCAACAAGGAATTATCAGGTCCAAAGTGTCCACAGTGCTGATGCTGGAAAACACTATTCTAGATCAAAGGAACTTCCATTTCTGTTTCTTCAACCTGAACCTCATAGCAACCGTATGAAGAAGGTATTACCGCCCCCTTGTATGGATGAGAAAACTGAGACCTGGTGCGGTTCAGTGAGGTACACAAGGTCACCAGCCCACTCCAACAAATGGTGCAGCTGCAAAGTGAACCAGTCTCCTCTGCCCAACAAACCCAACTCCCCTCCCACATAGATTCAAGAAGGAAACAGACGCCAAGGAAATGAGCAGGTCCTTGTTTATTCATTAGGCTGAAGGGTGCACCCCAAGACTGTTTCAAACCAGATACAGGAAAAATATCAGACCCAGAGACCGAGGCATGGAAACATCTGATGTTAGGAGGACCCCTCCCCTGCAGCAGCTGGGACGCTTGGTCCTCCAGCATGCAGCACTGAAACAGGTTCCTCCAGCATTTTAATTTTCAATTGTGCAGCTCTTTATGAATAGAAATGAAAGCGTTTCCTGCTGGGGCCACAGGCTGTGTATGCATGATCTCCAACCTCAAGGCAACCCCATGGGGGAGGTGCTGCTATGCCCATTTTGCAGATGAGGAGACTGAAGCATGGGGGGAAGTTAAAAAACTTGCCTGTGCTGATGATGGCAGCATTCAAACCCAGTTCTGCGAGGTTCCAGGACTTAGACTGCCTTCATATCTTGAGACTAGTTCTAGAAAATCAGAGAGGCAAAATAGCTGGCCCTATGGAATCATATGGGGCTGGCAGTCCTGCAGGGGGATTCCTGGGATAAGGGTGAGGTGTGGAGCCTTGTTCTGGATGCATAGACACTCAGCTGCTCTTCCAGGTTTCCTGGCTGCTCTTTGTGCTGGGCTCTGTCCTCTGGGCCTACTTGGGTAAGCTCCTCTAGGAATGGCAGGTCAGCCAAAAGACTCTTGGCCCTGGCTATGCCCTAGATTTGATGCGCTCAGTAAAATCTTCTAAGAGCCAAAGAGATGCCAAGTTCCAAACTACAGAGGAAAACTGGTGAGCCTTGAATTCATTCATGCATTCATTCATTCAGCAAATATTTATTGAACCCCCTAAGTGTCAGGCCAGCTCTGGGAATGAATACAAAAGTGAAGGTAGACACAGTGGTTCCTGCTCTCTGAAGCATATCAGGGTGCATCTCCTCTAAAAGTATCATCTTCATCCTTCCTGGGTGTACTACACTTTACTTACAAAGGACATGCCCAGGCTCCATTCATTATATCTCCACACCACAGCTCCCTATCTCACTAGACTGATGTTCACTGATTTTCTTTCCCTTTGCCAAGAGGGAAACAGAGGCCCACAGAAGGGCACTGTCATGCTCAAGGTCACCTCGCAGAATGGGGGGTGGGGGGGCGGGGTGGAGCAGCAGTGCTGGGCCTGAGCTGTGGCTCCTGACATTCGTAAGGTACAGACGTTTCGTGGTAAGGACGTTTCAGGACAGACTAGGGGAGGGGGCTACAGTAAACACATTTAGATGGAAAGTAAAGAAGAGCTTCTTAACATCCTGCAGAGTCCCCAGGACCAGCCATCTCAGCTCAGAGCTCATCTGGCCCAGGTCCACCCACAACCACCTGTGCCCCTACAGAAACCAGCAGTGGGGACCTCACCTACCAGAAACGCTGAGCAGGCCTCACAAATCTTAAGTACAGGTGAGGTGGAGACAGCATCTCCTACTTCTTGGATTTTCATCCCAAGGAGATTCCAATCATTCACTAGCTGAGCTTGTGTTGATCCCCGACAAGATACAAGATGCTGTGCCCAGATCTGTGTGGGTGGGGAGTTCCATCACTTACCCACGCATATAGTTCCTGAGTAGTTCTGGGTCAGGCACTGTGCCAGGTGCTGGGAGCCCACAGAAACCCGTTCACAAACAACCAAACCACTGCTACGCAAAGTGTGGTTGCTGGACCACCAGCAGCAGCATCTGAGAGTTCATTACACATGCAAATTCCCACAAGAAGACTTGTAAAATGTTCACAGAGGCTTTATTCATATATTCAGAGTAGCCCCAACCTGGAAACAAACCTGAACATCCACTGGCAGGTGAACAGATAAACCAATTGAGCTACATTCATACAACATAATATTACTTAGCAGTAAAACAGAATTACGGATATACACAACACGGATAAATCTTAACACTATGTTGAGCAAAATGAAAACAGATGCAAAGATGTGTATGTTGCATATGAAATTCTAGAAATTAAATACACTTAGTACACTGAAACTGAACTTAAATAAAAGCACTGATAATAGAAATCAGATAAGTCGTTTCCTGCAGAGGTGGGGATAGAGACTGTGGGCTGGAAAGGGGCATGAGGGAACTTTCTGGGGTATGGAAAATGAGCAAAATGTGAATTGGGATGGTGGTTACACAGGTGTTTGTATTTATGAAAACTCGTGGAACTATACACTTAAAATTTGCATTTTATTTTATGTCAATCATATCTCAGTTAAAAAAAAATAATAAGCAACAAATCATTTGCCCTAGATCACAAAGCCACAACTAGAGATTCGAACCCAGGTTTGTCAAATTCCAATGGTCTGTTTACACTAGTCTGCCACAGTTGATGAGGGGCCCCAGGCAATGCCCTCAGCCTGGTAAAGAGCCTTGTCAAAAGTCAGAATAAAGGGACTTCACAGATATCCAAGGAAGAGTGTCATAGTCTCCCCTCAACTCCTAGAGACTTGAGGGGAGGGCACCTAAGTGTCAAGCTCAGAGTCAAGAAATTTGGGATCAGGCCTAAATTCTGCTCTTCACACACAGAGTAGTATACTCTGTGACTCTGTTTCCCCTCTATGAAACAAGGTAGAAAGAGAGGATTAGTGGTTCCCAGCATGGGTCCACAGATCCTGGGAGCCACAGGGCCACAAGCTCCTACGCTCACTAGGCACTGTTATTACAGGAAATGACTAATGTGCCTGCCTCATACCTGGTAAGCTATTTTTCAAATGTATGTTAATATTATTGTGATTAATAAAATAACATCTATCTCAAAGCAATAATGAAACCATAGCAGCTTTTGCCATTACGTATTTTCTCAAACAAAAGATGGCAAAAGAACAGCCACTGCTCATGACTTGGTTTAAAGTGGCTGGAATCTCCGTGTAGAGTATCACTAAGGGGACAGTCACCAAGGGAACAGTCACCAAGGGCCCTTCCGGGTCAACTGCCCCACAGTTATCCGGCATCACTTGGGCAAATGCTTGCCCTTATGTTTCTCAGGCCCAGGCCCCTCTGGGTACAAGCCTCTTGTATGGACTGGAAGGACCAAGCCCCCAGTATGCATGCTGTGTCGTGGTTCTGCAGCCCAACCTACAGGCCCCAAGCGTGGTCATGGCTGCATCTTGGGCCTCAGTTTCCCCTCCATGTTCTGATAGTGATCAGCTGTAAGAATGGAACCTGGGCATTTCCCTCCCCAGGCCCTCACCGTCAGACCCTGGTCACAATGTGCCCCACATGCCAACCACCAGCACTAAAGATGACTGCCCCCTTGGGATCTGCTACCAGCAGGCATCCGATTCACCCGGAGCTGAGCCCAGTGACTTCCCCTGCCTCATCCTGCCACAAGCCTGAAGACTGAGAAGCAGGTCTCACATCCAGGTGCGAGGTCACACCCTTCTCCCCGCCTACCTTGGTGGCCCAGCTGCCACCTCTTCCACCTGGACACACCCTCGGCTCTGGGCCAGAAGTCCGAGATTACAAACAGAAGCCAGAATCACGGGCTTCTCATTCCCTGAGTGGCTCCTTCCCCGGCCGGGTTTCACACTGGCTCTTGGTGCCGAGTCAGGGCTTCGTAGCGCAGCAGAATAAAGCAGGGGCACAGCTGGGCGCCCCCGCCGCCCCCGCAGAAGGCCCGCACCGGGACCACCGCACTCTGGCGGGGTTTGCAGAAGCCTCACTCTCAAAAGGCGCGCTCCGGGCTCGAGGCCACGCACCCGCCAACCCAGACTTCAGGCACAAATTCCCCGATGCCCACGCGCGCCCCCAAGCCGGGGCCTGGAACCTTGCCAACTTACTGTTAAAAAGTAAAGCCAAGGACAGAAGACGGCCCAGCTGCCCCCGCAGCCAGCGGTCTCCTCCTCTCTCAAGACTCCACTTGCTACTTTTAATCAATTTTCCCTCCATCAGACTGGAAACAGCCCGAGAACCGGCCTCCCCTCCCGGACACCATCCCCCACTCCGCTCCGAACTTTGCCGGCCCCGGACAAAGATGGTCCCACCCACCCGCTGCGAGCCCTCGTGGCCGCCCAGCTCGCCCCTCGCGCCGGGCTCTCCCGGCCCAGGAGCCCAGGCCCCATCGCGGGGACTGCGAGGGCTTCGCCCTGCGACCCTCAAGGCTGCTCCCCGCGGGCCTGGCTCGGCGACCCCGGCCCCTGCCCCCGGCCCCCGGGCCCGTTCCGCGCGGGGCCGCCCCCGCCCGCAGCCGCCGCGCAGCCAGGGGCTCCGCCAGGCCCGACCCGAGGGCCGCCCCCCGCCGCCGACGCGCACTCGCACCCGCCGCGCCTCGGAGCCCGCGCCGCTCGCCGGGGCCGCGGGAAACCCACGCGCGCGGTTCAGTGCGGGCTGCGACGACCGGCGGCCTCGCGGACCAAGTTTGAAAGTTCCCTCCGCAGCCAGGGCAGGTGCGGCGGCGCCCGGGCGGCCTCGGCGCGGACAGCGAGCGGACCCGACGTCCCGGGTCGGGCAGCCGCGCACGCGAGCTTCCGTGGGGGGGGGCGGTGCAGCGGGGTCGTCCGCAGCCCCAGCCCAGCCGGGAGGGCCGCCCGCCCGCGCTCCGTTCCCGGGAGGGGCCAGGCCTCGATGGGCCCCCGGAATCCCAGGCCCCGCGGGGCGGGGACGGCCAGTGAGCGCGCCGCCGCCGCCAAGTGAGAGCCCCGACGCGCGAGTTAGAGCCCGAGGGGCGCGGGGGGTGCGGGGCGGGGGGTGCGCGGGGTGCGCGGGGGCGCGGGGCGGGGGGTGCGCGGGGGCGCGGGGGCGGGGGGTGCGCGGGGGCGCGGGGGGCGCGGGGGTGCGGGTGCGCGGGTGCGCGGGGCGCGGGGGGCGCGGGGGCGGGGGGGTGCGCGGGGGTGCGGGGGTGCGGGGGCGGGGGGTGCGGGTGCGCGGGGTGGGGGTTGCGCGGGGGGCGCGGGGGTGGGGGTTGCGCGGGGGGCGCGGGGTGCGGGGGCGCGGGGCGGGGGCGCGGGGTGCGGGGGCGCGGGGCGCTGGGGCGCGGGGGGTGCGGGGCCCGGCCGGGCGCCCCGGGGTCACCGCGCGGGGCTGTGCGAGGCGGTGTGCGGCCGGCGGGGCCCCGCGAGCGGGACGTGCCTGTCGGACCAACTTCTTTGTGTGAGTGTCCGCGGCCGCGACTGGGCGTGACGGCGCGGGGCGCGGGGCGCGGGGCGCGGGATGCCGCGCGAACGGTGCCTCGTGGGCGACGCGACGGCGGGCGTGGGCGAGCGGGCCCGACGGTCGGGGCGGCTTGCGCGCGGCGGGGCGCGGGGCGCGGGGCGCGGGGCGCGGGGCGGCGGGGGGCGCGGGGGGCGCGGGCCGCCGGTGCCCGAGGGCGGCTGTCAGGGCCGGGCCGCCGCGCCGCCGTGCGGGCGACTGTCGAGCTGACCTGTGGCCGCGGGCCGGGTAACTCCGGGAGGACCCCTGCGGGCGGCAGGTGCCGGTCGTTGGGCGGACACGCGCCGGGGTCTCCGAGCCTCCCCGTCCACCCGCCGACGCTCCAGCCGGGGCCGCCCGGGCCGCCGCCGCGCGGGGTCCGAAGGCGCGGGCAGGCCGCGCCCGCCTCGGCGCCCCCCCGCCCCCGCCTACCTTGCCGCAGTGGTAATAGTCCAGGTGCGCCAGGCCGGCCGGCTCGGCCCCGGGCCGCGCGCCCACCGCGGGCGCCGAGGGGTACAGGCGGACGTCCATGGCGGGCGCGGCGGCGGCGGCGGCGGCTCCCGCGGGCAGTGCCTGGGCGGGCGGCGGGTGGGAGCCAGTGTGCGAGCGGGTGTGCGAGCGCGGGGGGCGGGCCGGGGGCGGGGCCCGGAGGAGCGTCCCGCCCCCGCCCCGCCCCGCCCCGCCCGCCCCGCCCGCGCGCGCTATTGTTCCGGCCGCGGGCGCCGCGGAGCGCGGGGGAGCGCGGGGGCCGGGGGCCGGGGGCCGGGGCCCAGGGGAGGGGGCGCGCCCGGGGGTCCCGGAGCGCCGCGCGCCGGTCCGCACGGCCGTTCCCAGCGCGCCTTCCCCACCCACGGAGAGGGAGGGGAGAGGCCCATCTGACACCGCTCCCCTGAGGCGGGACACTGCCCCCCTAGACGTTCAGGGAGTAGGGGGCGGGGAGGCAGGCGGCGACGGGAGCACTTGTGTAGACGGGTGCCGCCTCGCCGGGGGACCACGGCCCAGCGCCTGCTGCTGCTGCTGCTGCTGCTGCTAGAAGGTCCTCCCGGCTTGTCCCACTGATCCGAGTCACTGCGAGGGGGGCTCTGGGAGTTACTGAGCATAAATTGTCACTTTACGTACGAGGAAACTGAGGCAAGGACAGTCGCTTCAGTAATGAAGCGCCAAGTGAATGGGCTCACTGCCTCCAGAGGATCCAGGTCTGAGACAACTGGGAGAAGACAGTGTAATGATAGGGAGTCAAAAGGCCATAGAAATGGCTTAGAGGAAGGGTCCAGAATCTACCCCCCGACCCCCACCCCCTACCCCAAGTTCTCCTGGAGAACGGAAATGGGATGGCTTCCATAGTGGACCAGAAAGGTAATGGAAGCAATCTCCGCCCACATTAAAAAGTTCCCTAATTCCTTACATCACCTGCCAGCAACTGGCCTGTTGCTCCTCCCCTTCTCATCCAAGAATTGTCTACACTAGCAGCCTCCACTCCCTCACCCGTACTAACTGCTACCCCACTGCCTTATGGTTCCTGGCTCTGGCACACTGGGATGCCAGGCTGGAAAGTGCCAGGAGACCAGGAGGTCAGGAGGCAGAAGTGGGTCAGAGTGGGATTTTTGGATGGCAGCTGGACATGTGATGCTATTTGGAGAAAAGGGAGTGAGACTGTCTGTTGCCCACTCAGGAGCCAGCTTGGACCTTAGCTCCCAACTGCTACTTGAGCTCTGTAGGTCCTGACCGTGAGCTATGACCACTATTTGTGATCATAAAGATCCACTAATACAAGATTGCTGTGGGAAACAGGCTTTCACTAAAGGTTTGGGAACAACAGAGGGAAATTACTGCTCAGAAAGGAAAACTTCCAAATAAATTTCAGCAGCCATTGTTTCTAGAAATACATTGCCATATCTCATCCGAAGGAATTTCCCATTGGCCCCTCTACTTTTTTTCCTCTCTGGATATCCAGCTGACCCAGCACTATTTATTGAAAACATCACCTTTCTCCCAACTTCTCTGCAGTGTTAACTTTGTTCATAAATCAAGTCGTCCATATATGTCTGGTTTCTGAATTCTCAAGTCTGTTCCATTAGCCTATTTTTCTCTCCTTGTCCCATTATCACAGTATCTGAATTTCTGTAGCTTTATAGTAAGTGCCTCAAGGAATAGGTCTATACACTTTTATCTTCAGGACTGTCTTGGCTATTCTTGACATTTGCACTTCCACAGGCATTTTATTTTTTTTATTTTTTTTTCCACAGGCATTTATTTTTTTTATTTTTTTTTCCACAGGCATTTTAAAGTCAGCTTGTATGTTTACACACACACAATCCTGCTGGGATTTTGATTGGTATGTTGATACCACATTGAATCTTTAGATCAATTTGGGTAAAAATCCACATTTTAAGTATTAAGTCTTGCTATCCATAAACATGGTATGTCCCTTTCATTTATTTAGGTTTTTTTTTTTTTCATTTTAAAGTTCTCTCAGCAATGTTGTATAGCTTTATTTTTTTAAAAAAAGATTGTTTATTTACTTACTTAGAGAGGGCAGAGGGGAGGGACAGAGAGAGGGAGAGAGAATCTCAAGCAGACTCCCCACTGAGCACAGAAACTGACACAGGGCTTGATTTCACAACTCCAAGATCACAAACTGAGCTGAAATCAAGAGCCAGACACTTAACTGACTGAGCCACCCAGGCACTACACTTTTTTTTTCTTTTTAGTTTTTTATGTAGAGTCCTTGCATATCTTTTACTAGATTTAGTCCTGAGTGTTTTATATCTCTGACACTATTATAAGTAGTTTCTTTATATGGCTTTTTACTTTCCCTGTTTGTTACAAGTACAGTGCAACAATTTTAAAACAAGTCAACAAATCCCCTCACTCTTCCATGGAGTGAAGCTTAATAACTTTCCCCTATAAAAGGGATGGGTTTAATGAATGGTTTTGAACAAATAAAACATGGCAGAAATGACACATGGATTCTGAGACTAGGTCATGAAAGTTGATACAACTTCTGCCTGGCTCCCTCTCTTGGGAACATTTGTCCTTGGGACCCTAAGCCATTATGTAAGAAGTCCCAGGCTACTGTGCTTTAAAGAAGTCTGAAATAAACTACACATAGCATCTGTATGCAAAGACCCTGAAACTAAAAGAGTAAGATGACTCAGCAGTCCCCTGTTGAATCAGCCCTCTACTGTTCTAGTTCCATCTACTATATGACTATAACCATATGAAGAACACTGGAACGTCTAGCTGATTCCTTCATGAACCTAAAATGTACAGAAACCATGAGACATAACAAAACACTATTGTTACTTTAAGCCATGAGGTTTTGGGGTGATTTGTTACTTGGCAAGAAGTGTAGAACACATATAGATTTTGTATAATACCCTTTATATTCAGCAACATTGCCAAATTCACTTATTCTAACAATTTCTCTGTGGATTCTTTAGCTTTTTTAAAAAAAATATACCATATTCTATCTCATTACTTTTTCAATCCTTATACATTTTATTTATTTTTCTTGCCTTATTGCACTGGCTAGTAGTGCCGGTACGATGTTGGAATGAAGTAATAATAGTAGGCATACTAGTCTCATTCTTGATCTCAGAAGGAATGCTCTCAGCATTTCACCATTAATTATAGTGCTTGTTATAGCTTTTGTTTATTTAATTATATTGTTTTGTTTTTTGTAGATACCTCTGCTGTGGGTTGGGGAGGCCAATCTTCACAGCAATCCTGTGGGTCAAGAAATAAGACTGCCTTGGCCATTTTACAGATGAGAAGAATAAGGCCCAGAGTGTTAATAGCAGGACTAATTAGCAGTATGTAAGCCTAGAAATATCACCTGCAGCACTTACTGCTGCCCTTACTTCCATAGTCCTGGTCCTGCTAACTTTGACCAGAGCTGTAAAACAACAGCCGTCACAGTATAGAAGCCCATATGCAATGAGTCAGCTACAGGCAGCCATTTAGCTTCTCTAAGGGTCTGCCAGCAGCAGCAACACCAACACATATGTCTGCTACCTATGTCCACTCCCTTCCCTAAGGAGACAGCACCAAGGAGGTCTCCAAGAAGGCCAGCAGGGAGCCCTGCAAGGAAGCCATGCAGACCCCAAGCTTGGACTTGTCCTTTCATGTTGGCATTTGATTAGATAGGAAGTTGATGACTCAGTTCCCCCAAAGAAATATCCAGCCTCATTTGTTGTCCTCAGGATGGGAGTGGGGTTTGACCTTTCCTCTCTTCCTCTTGACTCCATACAGAATCTGTGAGAGGGAGTCTCAGGTCTCAGCCAGTGACCAGCTGGCTCAAGAGAGCATTGTCATGCCCTGCCTTCAGCAACTCAGTTTGGGGACCCAGAATATCTGACTGTACATCTTCCAGTTCTCAGCTTCTAGTACCATAAATAGTTGAGATATCAGAATATAGATATGTCTTAATATGTTTTCTTATTTAGATATGGCAAGGCAGGGCAGCCCGGATGGCTCAGCGGTTTAGTGCCGCCTTCAGCCCAGGGTGTGATCCTGGAGACCCAGGATTGAGTCCCACGTTGGGCTCCCTGCATGGAGCCTGCTTCTCCCTCTGCCTGTGTCTCTGCCTCTCTCTCTCTCTCTCTCTCTCTCTCTCTCTCATGAATAAATAAAATCTTAAAAAAAAAAAAAGAATACAGTTTGTTACAGTTCCTAAGAGAAGGAGGCATACCATGCCATGGAGGTGGGGTGGACTGGGTCACACAGAGAAACATATGCATTGTTCAGGGGTGGGGGGCGGGGAGTGTGGGCAAAAGCATTTACTGTGGTTTCCCGTGGAAAAGAATAGCGAGGTAGGGTAAGAAGATTTAAGATTGGCTAGTTTGAGTAATTTCAGTGGGCTCCGGGCCTAGGGCCCCTAATTGTCTGATACCTGGCCCTGGGAGATGAGGGCAGGTGGATAGTGGCCTGGAGTGAGAGAGCGAGGTAAAGGAGGTGGTTGCTGGTATGGGCTCTGGATTAGTTGGGTTACATCTGGGAAGCACATGCACAGGAGAGCTGTTTACTGTCTCTAGGAATTGGCTAACTCTAGAAGGGGCAGTCTGTCCAGGGCCTGCAAGGCCCCAGATATCAAAGCATCAAATACAGAAAAGACATGGTTAATACAAGACATGTCCACTTATCCACAGATCCCAGAGATAAAGGAGTCCTACTCCAACTATAGCCCTTTTATCTGAGGAATGTCCTGGCTTTAAATCAAAATGGCCACTCTTCAGAAAATACCTGTGGCCAGGGAGCTAAAAACCCAACTGTGGAAGTCCTTAGGCCTCATCATTAATATTCTCTCTCAATTTTCTTATGGGTATTTGGTAGAATTATACTCCCCCCTCCCCTTGAATTTAGGTTTGACAGTGTTACTGGCGTTAGCCAAGGGAACATAAGTGGAAATATTATTTGTCACTTCGAGCCAGGAGCTTTAAGGATCTGGCCATAATTGACTCTCTTCTCTATTCTGTCCACCGTGAAAACCCTAACAAATTCCAGCTCCTCCTTTAAGACCCAATTCAAGTAACACCTCTTTGGTGAAGACTTCACCAAGACTCCAACTCAGTGTTTCAATTTGCTGCTCCAATAAATGTTTGCACACAGAACAATTTCACCAAACCTTAAGAATACATTTGCTCCATGAGTATCTCTAGGGCAAGGACAATGTCTCACTGATATTGGTGCCTCCAGGGACCAGCACAGGAGCTAAGGCAGCATAGATACATCATGCCCTCCTCCAGGGGAGACACAGCTTTGAAGGATCTTCCTATCTACACATGTACACACACACACACACACACACACACACACACAGCTCAGGAAGAAGTAGTCTGAATTGTTCACATTCCAGGGCACATTTGCTGGTGGCAGGGGGCAGGGGGTGGTGGGGGTGGTGGGGGTGGTCACAATTTAATACACACAGGTGAAGCCCAGCTAGATCTGATCCTGTCTCTGCATCCCTAGTGGCCAGTACACTCTGACTCTGGTTAAGATGTGAGACATGTTAAGCTGGATTGAGGTATGGAAAATGGAGGTCCCCAGGGAAAAGCTTACCTCTCTTAGGTTAGCAGATCCTGACACAAGGATCCTAGTGCAAATAGTTGATTGGAGAGAGATCACATGACACACAGGTAGGGGAGTGGGAAAGTGAGATGAGAAAAGGAAGATAGTCAATAAAAGATAAATTGCCACTGTGGACAATTAACTCCATTGTGGAATTCTGGAAAAAACTAGGAACACGTGCCCAGAATTATCCCACTTGAGGGGCAAGGAGTTGGGGTCTTTACCCGCCAACTCTTAAAAGTTTTGGTTGAAGGCTATTCCCAGAGGGCATTAATTCCCAGGTAATTCAGTGAGGCAGGCAGAATGGGGCTCTGCCAACCAGAGGAAGCCATTAGACAAAGAGACACAGGTACAGCAGGCAGCAGTTGGGGTGCTGTGTGCTGGAATGGTGAGATTTGTGGGGATATGGATGGAGCACGGGAGTGTCTGCAACAGGGCTCAAGCCCATCTCATACCAGGGCAGAACTCTGCTTTCCTTAGGCACACTCTATGTGTGTGTGTGTGTGTGTGTGTGTGTGTGTGTGTCCACACATGCATCTCCTTTGGGAACCTGGTTGAGGTGAGTGACTATTGTCTGGGGCAGTAATTGTGCATTCCTAGGGGCTTGGCCACTGTAGTTCCACAACAGCACTCTAGCCTGTCCGTTATTTCTGACAACCAGCCAAGTCAGCCAACAGCTTCTACTCCAAATGTCTGCTGGACCAAAGACCAAATGAACAAATACATGTGTGGTGGTGACTTTGGCACAACATGATTCACTCAGGCCCCTGTGCAGAAAAAAGCATGAGATGCCAAAGGCTCTGAATTCAAGTTCTGAGATCTGCTCAACATCCTGTTTGACCTTAGCCAAGTCACTGCACCTCTTTGGGCCTCAGTTTCCACTTCAGCAAAATGGAGTGGTAATGCCAACTCCATGGGCTTGTTGTGAGAAGCAATGATGAAATAGCAAAGCACTTCTAAAATTCTGAAGTACTATTAAATTGTGAGCCATTAAATGATGTTTTCCTAATCAAGGGTTCCAAAGTCCCCTCACAAAAAGAGGAGACTTCTCCCTGATGCTCCCCTCTTGAATCCCTATCTTTCCAGAGAGGGAGGGCCAAGGTCCATCTGGGAGACTTCACACTTCTTGGGGTTCCCTGGCGAGGAAGTGGGGGCTAGACGGAAGGAGGGAGGGTGGAGAGTCCATGGAAGGTTTATGGAGCACCTGCTGAGAACCAGCACCTGAGCTTTTGGGATCCTCTCACCAGCCTTCAAAGTAGGTGTTATTATCAAAGCACTTTTTACAAATGAGGAAACTGAGCCCTAGAGACATGTCCTGGAGCCTCAGTCACACAGCCAGAGCCAAGACTTCTTTTTTTTTTAACCCCTTGAGGATAGCGGACACACAATGTTACATTAGTTTCAT
The DNA here is from genome assembly GCF_018345385.1 of Vulpes lagopus. Taxonomy (NCBI): domain Eukaryota; kingdom Metazoa; phylum Chordata; class Mammalia; order Carnivora; family Canidae; genus Vulpes; species Vulpes lagopus. The sequence goes on from NC_054841.1 coordinate 16,284,707, forward strand.
GTGTACAACATAGTGATTTCACAAATTTATACATTCTTCTATGCTCACCACAAGTGGAGCTCCCATCTGTCCCAACACATTGCTGTTGTAACAGCCAGGGCTTCTTGGAGCTGGGATTCATAAGGCAAAATCTATGCTCCTTCCACCCCACACTACACTTGAGTTTAAATTACATGGTGCATAAGGCTTGTAATGGGTGAGTTATCCAGAACACACTCCCTGAGAAGTCTCAAGGGCTTACCTTTGTCTGCCATGTGCACACCTGTATATTAGTGTGTGCTGATTATAGAAGGAAAGAAATAAAAAAATTTAAATATGACTGAACCCCACTCAAAAAAGAAATAAGAAATCACCATGCCCCACCATCTGGAGGGAAATAAAAAGCTAATAAAACAGCTAAGAATTACTAAGTGCTGCATGTGTGTCAGGCACTGTGCTAAATGCTGAACATCTATTGCCTCTATTAATCTTGATAACAACCCCCATGAGGTATGTACTACTATTATCCCTGGCTTATAAATAAGGAAAATTTGGCAGAGAGGCCAAGTAACTGATGCACAGTTGGTACATGGTGTAGCCAGGATTTGCAACTAGCCAGTTTGGCTCCAAAGCCCACACCCATGACCTCTAGACCTTACTACCTTCTGAATCTTACATATAAATTTCAGCTTAAGCAAAAAAGAAAACCCTGTTAATGTTTTTATTGGAATCACACTTAATTATTAAGTTGAGGAGAATTAAAACTTTTTAATAGAGCCTTTCAATCCATTGAGATCTTACATATATTTATAAATTTATATTAATATATTTAATATAGCATACATTTTAATAAAATATATTTTATATTAATATATTTATATATATAAATTTATATAGATATACATGTATATATGTATGTGCATATACACAGATATCAATATACAGGAATACTGGGATGCCTGGATGCCTCAGTGGTTGAGCGTCTGCCTTCAGCTCCGGGCGTGATCCGAGTCTCACATCAGGCTCCTTGCAAGGAGCCTGCTTCTCTTTCTACCTATGTCTCTGCCTCTTACTCTCTCTGTCTCTCATGAATAAATAAAAATCTTAAAAAATATATACAGGAATACTATTAAAACTTTGAATGCTTATCTTGTGCTTAGGAAACTTACAAGATTGTCTTGTTTGTGCTAATAGTTTTTTTCTATAGATTTTCTGCATAAATGATTGTGTAATCGAGAGAGAGAGAGAGAGAGAGAGAGAGAGAGAGAGAAATTCTTCCTTTCCAGTCATCTTACCACTTTTTTGTTTTTTTCTTACTGCATTGTTCAGCACCTCCTAGATCAATGTTATATAGAAGTTTTGATATCAGGCATTCTTGTCTTATTATTTACTTCAATAAACACATGCTTATATTAAGTCATTAAGTAAAATACTTATTGTAAACTTTTGGTAATACTCCTTCATCAATTAATAGTTTCTTTTTAGTCAGTTAAGAGATTTTCTTCTGGCATTAGTTATGGTTTATAATGCTTTTTGACCATCTATTGAAATAATCATCTGGATTTTATTTTCAAAGCTAGTATTGAACCATCCTTGAATTCCTGGCAAAAACTGTTAGAACTTACATTTGGCTGGAATTTGGTTTTTACTCCTGCTAAATTCTATTTGCCATTATTTTGTTTAGGCTTTTTTATAACTATGCCAATAATTGAAATTAGTCTTACATTTTTTATGCTATTGTTGCCAAACTTTGTGGATCAAGGTTATAATTATTTTTGCCTAATGACTTGGGGAAGAAGAATTTGTATAACTGACTCAGCTTCTTAAATTATGATTGGATCATCATGCCTTATATTTTTCTTCAGTAAATTTTGGTAAACTATACTTTTTTAAGAAAGATGTTCATTTCCTCTAACTTTTCAAATGTATTGGTGTAATGGTGTTTTTCATATTATTTTGCAGTTTTCAAAATTACACTGTATCACTTCCAGTTACAGAATGATTAATTCACAGGGATAAAAGTCATACATAGGGAACAGAGTCAATAGCATCATAGAATGTTGTAGGGGACAGATGGTGGATACACTTATGGTGAGCATAGCATAACCTGTAGACATCAAATCACTATATTGTACACTTGAAACTAATGTAACATTGTGAGTCAGTTATACTTCAATTTAAAAAAACTTCTGTTTTATCAATGCTTTTTCCCTTCTTTTTTAAACTTTTTTTTTAAGATTTTATTTATTCATTCATGATACACAGAGAGAGAGAGAGAGAGAGAGAGAGGCAGAGACACAGGCAGAGGGAGAAGCAGGCTCCATGCAAGGAGCCCGACGCAGGACTTGATCCCGGGACTCAAGGATCACACCCCGGGCCAAAGGCAGGCACTAAACCACTGGGCCACCCAGGGATCCCCTCCCTTTTTTTTAAAGATTTTATTTTTATTCATGAGAGACACAGAGAGAGAGGCAGAGACATAGGTAGAGGGAGAAGCAGGTTCCATACAAGGAGCCTGATGCAGCATTTGATCCCTGGACCCTGGGATCACAACCTGAGCCAAAGGCAGATGCTCAACCACTGAGCCACTCAGGTGCCCCTACATTCCACCTTTTTAAAAAAATCAATTAGACTCAAGGTTTGCCTGTGTCACTATATTTTTGTCTAATTTCTATATTCTCCTCTATTCTCCAAATTTTCTACAGTTAATGGGTTTTTTAAAAATATTAACATTTTTAAAAACAGAGACAATATCTGTAGAGTACCTGGCATGTATCATTTGGTAAATGCTCATTAAGTTAATATATCAAGGGACACCTGGGTGGTTCAGTGATTGAACATCTGACTTTGGCTCAGGTCGTGATCCTGGGGTCCTAGGATCGAGTCCTGCATCAGGCTCCCCACAGGGAGCCTGGTTCTCCCTCTGCCTGTGTCTCTGCCTTTCTCCGTGTGTCACTCATGAATAAATAAATAAAATCTTTTTTAAAAAAGTAAATATATGAAAAGTATTCTTGAGCACATGCCAGAGACTAGAAATTCAATTATGATTGAGACATAATCTGTGTTCTCAAGGAGCTTACAGCTGAAGAGACAGACAAGCAAATAGTCATTTAAATACAGTGTGATAAACACAACAGAGGTGAGTACAAAGTGGAATGGGAACATAAGGGAGGACTTCCTGAAGGACGTGATGTTGAGTGGGGCACTGCAGGATGAGTAGGAGTTATGCAAATGAAAAAGATGAATGTTTCTTAGCTCTACTCCTGAGTCTATCTTCAGCTGACCCACCTGATATTTTCTTTCACTTACAGTGGCCTCAGCCATGTACCAGCCTCAGCAGTGGAGAATCAAGATAGAATTGGCTGCTATTTCTCACCTTGAGGAAGATATTTGACAAAATCCCTTAAAGTGACAGCTACTCACCACTGGTGGCTCAGCCTTATGGGAAACATCAGAACAAGTACATTAAAGTAAAAGGTATACAACTTTCTCATCCCTCCTTTCCAAATATCCTCCCTGGGACCTCAATGAAATCATTCTGCAGAAGCCTTAATTTCCTAGTCCAGAGGCATGAGACTTATAATGTCCTAAACCAGATAGAGATGGCAGTTTGGTTAATGGCCATGAACAAGAAGAGTTTCACAGTCCTGGTGTGCTGACAGCAGCCATTCAGCTGTGGACTCTCTCAAGAAAACTATTTATTAAGCACTTACTACAAACTAAGTATTTGACATGAATTATTCCCCTGATCCTCCCAAATATACCCATGGGAGGTTGCTCTCCCCATTGCTAGGCTGTCAGGAAAGTGAAACTCGGAGAGGTTAGATGAGGTTACCTCTGGACAACTATGGACCTGAGACTCAAACCCAAACAACCTGGCTCCAGGGCCTTTGTACACCAGCTCGTATGGCTCATGTCCTGAGCACATGGGACAGAGTAGACCCTGGATGACTAAAGGAGGGGTGAGTGGACAAAAGAATGAATTACCATGAAGTCTTGGAAGCAACATGGAAATTGTGCCTTAATAGTAGGTGAAAAGCAAATGACAAAATGGTGTGTGCGTATGTCAGAGAGAGAGAGCTTGTGTTGGCAGGGAATGACTGGGGAGGAGCCTGAAGGAACTTTCTGGAGTAAGCAAAATACTCTATATCTTGATAAAAGTTTGGGTTACATAGGCAGATGCAGTTGTCAAATCTCAGTTAATGTGCATTTAAAATTTGTACATTTCATTGCATGTAAACTTCAAATCAAAAGAAAAAATGTAAGCAAACTTTGGAATCTAATGATATCATTCTGATACGTTTTAGGGTTAAAGGATAATTATGAATCATATCCAAAAAAAAAAAAGATGGACTGATGGATGGATACAGAAATGATTGGATGATGATGGATGGATACAGAAATGGCTGGAAAGATGAATCTATGATAAAGCCAGGAGAGTAAAATGCTAATGGCTGAATCCAAGTGGTGGATATACAGGTGTTTGCTTGCAATATTCTTTCAACACTGTCTGTTAAACTGTTATAATAAAGTGTTGAGGGGAAATGTCTTGTGCATTGTGGTGGCTATTCTGAGAAGACATTTGTGTCTGACACTTTTGCCTGCACGCTGCTGTTTACTATGCTTTCCCCTTTAAAAGAATGCAGAGATAGCCCTCCTCCCCTCTTCCTACTTCCCCCCACCCCACTTCATTCAGCAAATAGCATCAAAGTGCCAGTTGGCAGCAAATCACTTTTCAGGTTCCTCCTCCTCCATCAAGCTCTGCTTACCCCCTTTCCCCATACAGCATCAGCCACTCCTTCTGATGGGGACTGTCTAGACCCCAATTAAAGGCCCAGTAGAGTTGCATGGAGATCACATGCACATAGGAACCCCACCATACCGTCATCCTTGCAGATGAGAATCCGATTTATCTTTGCATCCCCTGCCCCAGATCTTGGCCTGGCATGATGAAGTGGACCATCCACAATCACTTAGGGAATGCAGAGACAAGAGATAAGGAAAAAGTGTCCTGGATTCAGCAGGTGAAATTCCAGATTTTTTTTTTCAAACTTTCTATAATGGTGTCCAATTGCCTTGTAGATAAGAAGAACTCACAGCTTACTCAGGGGCCCCAATGACAGCTTTTTACCCACCAGGGAGGAAGAATCAGCAAGATGTTCGTTTGCTTGGTTATGTATTTATCATTGTTTTTTTTTTCATTTGCTATATGGTTTTTTAAAATACCCAAGGAAGGAAACCACTATACATAAAGAAATTTGAATTTTTGAATCCCCGCTTCCCATCTGAAATGTCACTTGCACGTTAAGTCTGTGTCGCTGAGTTGCTGTGGCAACCTCTGCAGCACTCTTTGCCCGGGGTGACAAAGGGGCCCTTTGTTAGCCGGGAGGCCAGGTCTGGGTGCAGGGACATCCTATTCAGCCCATCATAACAAAGGAGCACACGTCCCCTTCTATGTGCAGGGCAGCCGCAGGCCTGATTATGCCTGCACTGTTGACAACCCTCCGTGGGGAGACTGAGAAAAGAAATCCCCTATTATTGGCATCTTTGAACCAAAGTTGTTTTTCTCTTTTCTCTCTCTGTGCCGCTTGCTGTACAAAAACCCCTGCAAAGGGCCCTACTCATGCACTCGCAAAGAAAAACACCAATTGTGAGGCCTCCCTGGAAGAGGGATGAGGCTCCCAATCTTAATTGAATCTCCTAAACTTGGTTATTAAAATGGCAACTCTAGCAGCAGTGTGTGAGCAGATGGGCTCTTCAAATTTTAGCAAGCAGCCTGGCCCTGGCCCAGAAAGCGATCCTGACTGCCCTTGGCTCTGGTGTGGTCTCTGTACTTGAGAGCAAAGGGCTTGCACAAAGGGCAGGCCCCCCATGTACTCCCATCAGATCTGAGGCTCAAGTGTCATTCAGCCTTGGAGGCTCCTCCCTCCTCAAAGGTGAAGCTGGGAGGTGGGGTTTGTGGGTGTCCAGACCTGGCCCAAGCAGGCTGAGCTGGTCACCTGAGAGCAAGGCCTAGGCTCCGAAAGGTTACAGGAGGGTAGAGAAGAGCCCCAGGCCCAGGCTGCTGCCGTTCTCCTGCTCCAGGAGCCCCTCGTCCGGCAGCCCTGCACCTGCCAGGTTAGGCCCTCCAGGCTCTGTAGGCCTTTTTCTTCCCTTTGTCACCACTCCAACAAGAATCACTACTTCACATTTTTTCTGTTCCAGTGATGGGTGGAAGCTAAAACTGGGGGTTCCGGCAGAGCCAGAAACAGTGTCTTGTTATTCACTGTGCACCAGGGGCCAGCACAGGGCCTGGCACACAGTGTACGTATTCAGAGAGTATTTGCTGAACCAGTGAATCACGACTAAATGAACCTATCAGCATGGACTCATTCCATCCTACCAACCACTTTTTAAGCCAGAAGCCACTTCCCCATCCTATTCCCTTTCCCACTCTCCTCCATGGCCAGGTGCAGGGCTGGGGCAACTACCAACACAGCAGATCTGGTCCCTGCTGAAGAGTGGCTGCGTTTAGACAGATGTGTGGGCAGACACCACAGGGGAGGGTGGTGAGTGCCAGAGGGGGTCACCCAGGAGCTGCAGGTGTTGAAGGTGGAGGCCGCATGAGGCAAGAAGAAAGGATAGAAGGAGTACAGATGGACTTTGAGGGCAAAGACCCTCCCAAACAAAGTCTCAGGAATGACCAGGAGCTGACCAAGCTTTAGTCAGAAGGAACAGCAAAAGCAAGGTCAGAGCAGTGTGAAGTAGCCTTTACATGCAGAGTACACCATGAAGCTAGTTATTGGTAGAGAATATAGGGCATGGCAAAGAGAGTCTGGATACAACTGGAGAGGCAAAGCCGGAGGAAGGACCCCATAAGCCAGGCTTAGGAGCTCAAAGCCAAGGTGACCATGCACCGATGTATAGGGTGTACACTGTGCAAAGGAAGTGAGTGGCATTGAAATCCAGCCTGCATTCTACTGGGGAATAAGGGCCCCTCCTCCCAGTTGTCAGTCGGTATGGCTTAGTCAGGCTCACCCTGCTGTGTCAGGAATTCTTCCATTATTGCTCAGCAACTCAGTTACAAAGTATAAGATCTTTGAACATGTTTTTAAACACTATCAACTCTGCCCTGTGTTCGTTACATTTCCCTTTGTCCTGAAGTTGGTCCAGACAAAAACATCTTCTCCATCAAAAATTCAATGAGACCCTTACAAAGTGACTGGATTAAACAGCTGCATTTATGGTAAGAATCTCCTTATCCCACTCTTTTTTTGGCCCAGCACCAAAAACCAAATGCCAAAAAGGCAACTGATCTCAGCTGCTTTGGAACAGACTGTGTCAGCCCGAAGGTTGTTTCACATTGGATACTCTGTGATCTGGGTTTGGGGATCTCATGTTAAATTAATAAGCAAGGATAAAGGATGGTCAACAATGTACCCCCCCAGTGTCTAACCCAGTGCCTGGCACACAGCAGGTTCAATAACCTTAAGATGGAAACTCACGCCCTGCATTTCTCTGACCCCCATGAAAGGCAGCAAATTAAAGCTGGCAGGGAACATTGTTATTTGTGATTTTCCATGTTAAATCCAAATACTCTTACACTGCCTTAAAATTTATAAATGCACAGGAATGGAGACAATCCCAGGGTCTGGCTCACTGTAGCCCACAATAAATAATAAATTATTTGTTGAATGAATGAACCAAAGAAGTAAGTAATGTCTCAGGATGGGCTTTCCCATATCATGTGCTTCCTAAAAACAGGACATGAGGGTAACTTCCCCATAGCAAAGGGAACTCATTGCAAATTGGAGGACTGTGACCACCCCACTCTGCCGCTCACCTCTGCTCTGCTCCTAAATTTTACCTGCCTGGGGCCCCTACCCCCAAATCTTCCTTTCCTTGGCTCCTCTCCTAGATGTTGCTCATGATTTCCAGATCTCCTCACAATATGCTACCCTGGGACTCTGCACCCTACCTCCTCCCCGATCCACCAGGCATGGCTCTGCCTACTCCAGCTTAGATGCCCAGCATGGTCTCAAGTTCCATAGGATCACCCTCTGAGGGGAAGAGGACTCACAGGACTCCTCTTGGTCCCCATCATTACCACTTGGGGGGAGGGAAAGGAGCCAGAGGGTCCAGGGTGGGCCTTTTAGGTGGAGGATTGGTTGGGAGGGTGTGTGTTCAGCTCCTGGTACTTAGGCACACCCCCATGGCCCAGCCTGCCCACCCGGCAGCTACTGTCTAGGAGTGTTCACAGAGGTGGACATCTTCAGGAAGTGGGGATGAACAGAGTCTAAGGCTCTTTCTCCTCCACCTAAGTATTTATTTAACCCTCAACTTTATTTCTAATCCAAATTAATATTAACAATATTAACCCTTTCCCTCATACTTATTTTTATTTTTTGGTTTTTTTGTTTTTTTAATTTTTATTTATTTATGATAGTCACACAGAGAGAGAGAGAGAGAGAGAGAGGCAGAGACACAGGCAGAGGGAGAAGCAGGCTCCATGCACCGGGAACCCGACGTGGGACTCGATCCAGGGTCTCCCGGATCGTGCCCTGGGCCAAAGGAAGGCGCCAAACCGCTGCGCCACCCAGGGATCCCCCTCATACTTATTTTTAAAGAATTTCTTCCACATTGATATTTATCTTTTAACTTTACAACTTCTTTTGCTCTATAGAAATCTATTTCAGGCAATTAAATCATATGCTTTTTCCTTTAGTTTTTCTAAAGTTTGCCAAAAATATTCTCTTGTGGGTTCTTTTTCCAATATTGCATAGATTAAAAGATCAAATTTTTCTCTTTTCATCTTTGATCTAGCTCTGAAGTTTATTTGGGAGTAAAGACCTGAGGATGGTTTCTAGCTTAACTTTTTTAACCCAAATGACTAGCCAATTTAGATACGATTTACTGATTAATTCATCATTTCCGTCCCAAATGTGAAACACCAACTTTGCTGTATGCCAAAGAGCCAAGGGTCCTCGGGTCTACACCTCTACTCCATGCCCTGTTTTTCGTATCTGTGTCTTTTCTATGGTTTTCATTAACTTTACAACATGGTTTGGGAAAAGGGTAAGGTAAATCCCACTGATTATGCTTCCTTTTCAGAAAATTTCATTCTGTTCTTTAATATCTATTATTCCAGATTTATAATAATCTTATTAAATCCCATCAATTTGAGTGTGTGTGTGTGTGTTTATTGGGATTATATTGAATTAAAGGCTAATCTAAGAAGAATGAACATTGTGCCATACTAAATCTTCTTATCCAGGATAGGAAGTCCTATTATTTATTTATTATTATATTTATTGAAGTCCTATTTTATATCCTTCAGTGCAAGCTCACTATTCTCTTCACACAAGACCATTTACTGATCTTGTTTCTAAAATCCTCCTTGATGTGCTTTTTACTTGACTTTCAGGATACCATACTTCCCTGTTCCTCTTCCTGCTGCCTGCATTACTCCTTTTTGGTCTCTTTTCTGTTTCCTTCTCTTATCCCAGGACCTCTTAGCATTGGACACTGGAGCTCAGATTTGAGACTCTCAAGGATTCTACTGAGTGAGTAATTCAGTGGTAAATATTTTTGTGCAAATGGGTCTCCCTGTGGTTTGTTTATTTTCCTCCTTATGATTCCTTACTGGGGGCACAAGAGGTATGGAGGTTAACTTCTTATCCAAAACAGCTGTCTGGTTTCCTCCAGGGTCAGCTCAGCCCAATGCAGAGAGCTTCAGGAGACTGGGGCAAGAAAGCTCCTTTGTCCTCAAGTTAAGCCTTCATGTTGATCTACAAGTACAGCAATATCGATCTGAAAAGCAAAAGTAGGAGCTACATTTAGAAGGAAATTGTGGGGATCCCTGGGTGGCGCAGCGGTTTGGCGCCTGCCTTTGGCCCAGGGCGTGATCCTGGAGACCCAGGATCGAATCCCACGTCGGGCTCCCGGTGCATGGAGCCCGCTTCTCCCTCTGCCTATGTCTCTGCATCTCTCTCTCTCTCTCTCTCTCTGTGACTATCATAAATAAATAAAAATTAAAAAAAAAAGAAGGAAATTGTGGTAGATTGCAAAAATGGCCCTTCCTCCACGTGTGGAGAAATGATCTCTGGAATATGTCAGTCCTAATTTCAAAACTCAGCTTTTCTCTCACCTCACGGTGTGGCCTTGGGAAAAGTAACTTATCTTCTGAACCTCCATTTCCTGGTCAATAAAATGCAGATGATAACACCTAGATGTTGCAGGCAATTCATTTATTCATTCATTCAACAAATATATACTGAGTGTCCATCACTTGGCACTGTTTTATTTTTTTTATTATTTTTTTAAAGACTCTATATATTCATGAGAGACAGAGAGAGAGAGAGAGAGAGCGCCAGAGACACAGGCAGAGGGAGAAGCAGGCTCCATGCAGGGAGCCCGATGTGGGACTCGATCCTGGGTCACTAAACCGCTGAGCCCCTGGGCTGCCCAGCACTGTTTTAAATATTGAGGACCCAGTACTGATAAGATAGACAAAAATCCATGCCTTTGTGGAACTTATGTTATAGGAGAGTTCCAATGGTCACAAAAATAAGCAAAATTATAAAAGCTGGTAGTAAGTGCAAAAAAGGAAAAGAAAACAGGAAAATGGAATGGAGGTGGAGGTGGAGGAGGCATGGAGGAACTCCTGGTAAGGTGACATTTGGCTGGAGCAGGTCAAAGGTGGAAACAGGGAGATTGTTCAGATGCTATCGCACTTATTCAGGAGAGAGGTGATAGTGGCTTAGGATGGAGTAGGAGCCACAAGGATGGTACAGACACCTTACCATGAGTGTGGTGAAGACCAAAATTGTTTGGCCCAAGGGATGACGAGAATTGCCAGGAAGTGAGCTGCCACAGAGACTAGGGTGCAGCAGGTCTGAGGAGAGACTGGGAATTGTGCTAGAACAAATTCCACTGCACACATCTGTTCACTACCACATGGAGAGGGCAGGCAGGTGGCTGCATACAGGGGTCAGGAGCTCAGGGGAGTGGTCCAGCCAAGCAAGAGAAAATTAAGATTAAATAAGGGAATCACGGACAGTGGTGGCTCAGTGGCTGAGGGTCTGCCTTTGGCTCAGGTAGTGATCCCAGAGTCCTGGGATGGAGGTCTGCGAGCCTGCTTCTCCCTGTGCCTATGTCTCTGCCTCCCTCTGTGTGTCTCTCATAGATAAATAAATAAAATTTTTTAAAAACTTTAACATAAATAAGTTAAATAAATAAATAAAGGAATCAAAGTGTTGAAACCACTGTGAGTCTTAGAGAGAGGTCTATGCAGAGCATTTGACAAGGCCCACTCCCTGCTAACTTGCTCCAACACAGTGTATGCAATTTAAACTAATGCCTCTGCAAAACCACACATTTTTTACACGCCACAGTCCTTGTAGGCTTCTCATAGATGGGTTTCAACAGATGGTGTCCATCAGGAGGACCTGCAGAGCTTTCTCCAAGTACCCACTCCTGAGTTGGTTGTGTCCTCAAGGATTTCAACTCAATGGACCTAGGTCTTTATTTTGTAAAAGTTCCCCAGGTGATTTTCATGGACCCCAAGTATCACCCATTAGTCAGAACTTTGAATGCTAAACCCATAATGCAAAGAATAGTGGCATTTCTTTTCAAGAAAAGAAGAAAGAAACTGGAAACAATCTAAATATGTAAATAATAGAGGTGAGTGTTCTTAGCCTTATATTATAGATGAGGAATCTGCAGCTCAGAGATTAAAGTGCTTGCCTGAAATCATGTAGCTGGTAGCTGGTAGCCAGGAATTGACACAGGCTTTAAGGGCAAATGTGTATCCTTGTTACCACACCAGGCTGATGCTAGTCACTCATAATCCTCTGAGAAGTGGGAAGGCTATTCTTATGGTCTGAGTGATAGATACATATCAGGACTAAGTCCCTCTGCCCTCTTAGCCAACTCTTCAAAATGGAAGAGAATTGGGAATTGGTCAATGTGTCTCAAATCCTGCTATAGTCAGAATCCCCAGGAGCATCCTTGGGCCTCAATCCCAAGTTAATTTGTTGAGTGAGGAACACAGACTTAGATGCAAAGTGCTAGCTGACCCAAATAATCATTCTGCAAAATCTTTCTTCCACTTTCCTGCATGCCCAGCACCAGATCATGAACTTCTCCCACCTTAGCACACTAGTCCTTGGGCTCCTGACAGGAGAGGGTTAAAGTCCTGAGAACCCAGGGGCTCTTCTCTCACGAGAATGGAATGTGAAGGGGAGTGAGCTGAGCTGTGGGCTGTCCAGTGCTGAGCATGGCCATTGTTGCAGAACAATTGACCCCCAGGAACAGAGCAGCAGTCGCTAATTATGGGACACTTGTGTTGTCCTGTAATTATGAGGCCTCTGTGACCATTAATATAAGCAACTATGCTCACTGGTTTCCTTTGGTCATACCTTGCCCCATACTGCCCTGCTCACGATTCCGAAGAAGTAAAACTATTAACCCAAGGCATCAGAAAAGAAAAGAAAAAAAAAAAAAAAAACCAGCTCAGAGATTCTCTAGTTCTGGTTACATTAAAATGTCCCAGATGTTTAACAAACATGCAGACTCTCAGCCTCACTTCCAGAAACTTGGGTTTGGTGTGTCTGAGTGGAAATGAAGGTAGTTTAGCCAGTGAAATTCATTGAAATCCAAATTCAGCCCTCCTTGGAAGCTTGCAGAGGTCTGGGCAACCATATTGAGCTTTCTAAGTATTCCCCTGGCAAGGATTTTGATGCCCTGCTGACGGTGTCTGCACCTGTGAGTTAGCGAACTTATCCTCAACACTGACTGAACTCCAAGCTAACTCACCAGGAACACCAAGTCAGATAACTATTGGTCTGCTCACATACAGCCTTGGGTCTGGTGGGAAGATAAAAATCAGAGAGTACAACCAGACAAAACTGGCTTGCCCTAAGGAGGGGAGAGAATGGAGGAGGAAGATGACCTCATATGAGGGTCCCCTGATGCTTGACCCCTGAGGTCATCAAGTAACTTCATGCAAGAGTCAAAAACTTACAGTAATCCATCTTGGGCAAAAACAATAACCGATGCATGGGGGCACCTGGGTGGCTCAGTCAGCTAGTATCTGCTTTGGACTCAGGTCATGATCCTGGGGTCCTGGGATGGAGCATTGCACCTGGCTCCCTGCTCAGTGGGGAGTCTGCTTCTCCCTCTTCCTCTGCCCCTCCCATCACTCATGCACTCTCTTTTTCTCTCTCATATAAATAAATAAATCTTAAAAAAAAAAAAAAAAAAAAAGAATAACTAGTGGGTCTTTGCCTAATAACAAAAGAGCTGCAGCTGGCCTCAGAAATACCAGAACCCAAAGTTAAATGCCTCCAGAGCTCTCCTTAGGCTTCACTTTTACACTGTCTTTCTGGGCCACCTGGACACCACCAACTCCCTGCCTCACATTTCCTAGCTCTCCCATCTGAAAGATGCTACTTCTCTTCCTTCAACTCTAATTTTAAAACTCCCAAAAAGACTTCTGATTGGTCCAGGGAAGTCAGATGCAATGACTGATAGCCAACAAAACCAAAGGGTGGAAGGAGGATGGGAAGCCTCTCCCCCAATGAAAGGAATGCAAGACTAAGCAAAATTTGTCCTCTGCAGCTCTTCATACACCCTATTCCATTTCAGCCTCACAACCAGAATGAGATAGGCAGATTTATTCACCATTCTGACAGATGGCAAAACTAAGACTTGAAAAATTGAAGTGACTTTCTCAAGGTCACACGGCTAGTCGGTGGCAGGTCTCCCTGTATTCTAAATCCATGCTCTCTGCTGCACTGTGTGGGATAGCACATTAGGTGCATGAAGGAGAAGTCCCAGTTCACAGTACAGTCTGGCCAGCTGTACTAAAGAAGGATGTTGGTGCTAGGAGAGAATTGCACAGGATACTGAACAGGTGAGTTGGGACCACGTTCTAGAGAGATATGAATACTAGACCATAACTTAGGCTCTTGTTTAGAATACAATGGAAAGCCAGTGAAGGTTTTTGAGCAATGGTATAATGCTGGATTTTTGGTGCAACCCAGACCTCTAAAAGAGCTGAGCAATGATACAACATACATAAAACCAGCAGAAGCAACAGAGAAAGGAATGGTCCCACAGCAGCTCCAGGTTGTGAAGCAATCAGATACAAATGTAAAATAAAAGGAATTTTAAAAATAAAATAGCATATTTATAAAAGAACTAAATACTAATATGAGAACCTAAAAAAGATATTAGCCAAAATGAGGAACATTATGGATGAGGTTAAAGAACATAGTAGACCCACTGTAACAGGGAATTAGTAAACTGGAAAATAGAACAAAAGAAAATACACAGAGTGAAGTATATTCATTCTGTGAGAGAAAAATGGAGGGAAGATGCAGGAAAGAGAATAGTGAGCACAGAGAATGGAGCAAGAAGATCCAGCATATGTGTAACTGGAGTGTCAGAAGGAAAATACAAATGGGCCTTAAATAATATTTGAGGAGATAATGGCTCAGAAGTTTCCAAAACTGATGAAAGATATGAATGCATAGTTTCAAGAAGCACTCAAAAATACAAAGCAGGATAAATAAAAAGAATCCACACCCAGGCACAATATACTAAAAGTGCTGAAAACCAATGACAAAGAAAATCTTTTGTAAACAATAGGGGAAAAAGATAGATTGCTCTATTCAAAGGAGCAAGACAGACTTACAACTGCTTTCTTAAAACTGGCAACATGAGCTAAAGGAAATCAAATCTCCAACAAGCTGTAAGGAAAAAAAGTTCCAACCCAGAATTCTGTCTCAGAAGTCTTAACAAACACAAAATGTAGATAGTTTGTCATTGGTAGATTCATACAAATGAGATTACTAAGGGTCTGGAAGAAGGAAAATGATCTCAGATTAAAGCTCAGAGATATAAGAAAGATGAAGAGCAATGGAAAGGATAAATATATGGATAAATTGAAATAAATTACTGACACATAAAATAATAACAACAACAATAATGGCTTGTGGGGCTCAAGATATATATTGAAATAAAATAGTGACGATAGGAGCACCTGGGTAGCTCAGTGGCTTAAGCATCTAACTCTTGGCTTCTGCCCTGGTCCTGATCTTGTGATCATGGGATCAAGCCCTGCATCAGGTCCTGTACTCAGCGTGGAGTCTGCTTGAAGTTCTTCTCTTCCATTCTCTCTGGCCCTCCCCCCACTCTCTCATACATGCTCTCGCTTTCCCTCTCTCTTGAACGAATAAATAAATCTTTAAAAAACATGTGACAATAACAGCATATAGGCTGGGAGGAGGTAAACATGCTAAGATGTACTAAGGTCCTTGCATTGACTGGGAAGAAGATAAAAGTACCCACTAACCTTGGACTTTGACAAGTCAAAGTCACATGCTATTATCTCTATGGTAGCTTCTAAAACAAGAGTAAAAAAATGCATAATTACTAGGATAACAGAGGAGAACACACACACAAATCCAATAGAAAAAAACATAAAGGACAGAAAAAAAAAACACAGAGTAAAATGGTAGATATAAACTCAAGTATACACATAATTATATTAAATACATTTGGGCTAAATGACCAAAATAAGAGACAAAGACAGTTCAACTATATAAAAAGTATAAAACTCCTGTTATATGTTATTTAACAGGAGATAGATCTAAAATAAAAGGACACAGAAAAGTTCAAAGTGAAAGAATGCAAACATGACAGCTTATAGTTAGGAAAACAAGATCTTAGCAGAGACCCAAAAGAACTGAGAGTCTGGTGTGTTTCTGGAGGGAGGGTATTCCAGAAAGAGGAAACAGCACAGGAAAAAGCATTTTCATGCTGGAGGAAGAAGCCCAGGATGGCTGGTACAAACTGAGGAAGAGTGAGAATGGTAAGTTGAAATCAGAAAGACAGGGGCCAGGTTGTGAATGGTTTTAAAGACCACTGTCATTCCAAGAGCCATCTTAGACCAGGAGTAGCATGGGCATCACCTGGAAGCTTAATACAAAATATCAGGCACTGCTCCAGATTTATGGCATCAGAATTTGTATTTTAATAAATCCCTTGATGATTTGTATGCCTGTTAAAGATGGAGAGGCACTGTTTTCGGCCAGTTGAAGGCTTTGGATTTTATTCTACATGTGAAAAGAATCCACAGGAGGGATCTGAGCAAAGGATTTATGTTTTTAAAAGGATCCCTCCCAGCTGCTGTACGGCATATAAGCTGTATGGGGTCTAGAGTAGAAAAAGGGAAGCCAGTGTTGATGTTTTTTATAATAGTCCCAGAAAGAAAGAGAAAGATGGGTATCTGTGGCCTGGGTGGGGGCAGTGAAGGAAGTCAGAAGTGGTCAGACTAGTTAGTGGTGAATCTTGAAGGGGGTTAATAGCACTGGGAAAAATCAGGTGTAGGAGTTGATGAGGGAAAGAAAAGAATCAAGAATACCTTTTAGGTGTTTGAAACTGAGCAACAAAATGAATGATGGAGTCCTTAAGTGAAATGGGAAGACAGAAGGAAGAACAATCCTGGAAGGGGGAAAGGAAATCCATCGCTACTTCTCTGTTCTATTTTGGACATTTGAGGTTGTAGATGCCTATTCGACACCAATCACATCACCTGGAAGTGTTGAATTACCAGGAGAATATATACCTGAACATGAAGGGGATGTCAGGACTTGAGATAGAAAACAGAGTGTGTAAATGATATTTAAAACTCCTATCCTTAAAGGTCGCTGATTGTTGAATCAAAGTGTAGGACTAGAAATGAGAAGATTGTGACAAAAGGGAACTGAGAATAAGCAATAAAATTAATTTTCTATGCAATTCACCCCAAATACCATGTATTTCTAAAAATTAACTCTTAGAAAAGAATTGCCCTAAATTTGAGTTCTTACAAAATCTCTCACATTATGGGAATATATTCTCAATTTCTTTAAATTGAACAAAAATCCTGTTTGGGAAAGAAACATCAACCTGAAATGACCTCAATCAATGCTGGTTTGGGATGATTGGGGATGGCACCTGACAGAATCAGTAAATAAGGAAGGCAAAGAAATTTGACACAGATTTAGTAATTATTGCTGGAGGTAGCACCTCACAATTGCAAGTGTCAGATGTCTTTGTAAACAAGGCTTTTAACGCTCACTTTAAAATCAATACAGGGAATGGTTGTCTGTGGAAGTCAGGCACATTTACCACTAGGACAAATTAAACAACCAAAACTCTATCCTGACATGGGTTATTGTAGCGTGGGATACAAATTTCAGTGATGGCAAAAATATAGATTCAAACATTAATGTATTTCAAATGCTTCAAATAGGAAATAAAGATGATGTACTGTGGAAAACTGCTGGATGATTCAAAAGATGGTGAAGACAGACACCAATGTCCAAGATGCTGGCAAAGAGTTTGAATACAATTGTTTCTTAAAATATAAGCAGAAAAAAGCAGTACACCAAGTTGTTATATATCATTGTAAATGTGTATATGTAATGAAATTATCCCAATAAAATTTAGAAGTAAATATCTATTTCAATTATGTCCCAATGGTTTTTTATATGTAAGTTGGTCAAGAATTTGGAGGCTATTCTAAATTAGAAACGAATGGGGGTACTTTTTTTAAGATTAATTTTTATTTAGGAAAGAGAGAGGTGGGGAGGGGCAGAGGGAGAGAGAGTCTTAAGCAGACTCCACACTGAATGCAGAGCCCAACATGGGGCTTGATCTCATAATCCTGAGATCACCACCTGAGCCAAAATCAAGAGTCAGATGCTTAACCTACTGTACCATCCAGGCACCCCTGGAGATGCTTTATTTTCTGTGTTGCCCTCTATTTAAGGATATATGGTGTTGGATATTCCTATGGCTATAAAACTAAATGAAAAATTATGCCAGTATCTCCAATTTGGAAGCATGAGGAGAAAGACATGAATGGGCCATGAGAAAATCAGAGATCCATTTCCCAACATAGATAGCATTCTGAGGCATGGTAATAGAGTGAATGATGAAGACCATGTTTAGATAACTAACAACTACCAGACATTTGAGGAAATCTTCTAATGTGAAAATCAGAGAACAAAACAAAACAAAAAGGAGATTAGACAGGCAGGATAATGGGCCCTGCAAAATGTCCATGTCCTAATCCTAGAACCTCTGAATATATTATGTTGCACAGCACTTTTACAGGTTCAAGGCTGCAAAAGCAGTTAATGTTGCTCATTAACAGACTCTTAAATGAGATTATCCTGGATTATCTGGATGAGCCCAGTCTAATCACATGCATCCTTAAAAACTGAGAACTTCTCCTGGCCATGGTCAGAGACAGATGTGACAACTAGCAAAGAGTGAGAGATTTGAGTTACTAGTTTTCAAGATGAAGAGGGGGAACATGAGTCAAGGAAAGTGGGTGGCCTCTAAAAGCCAGAAAAGGAAAGAAAACAGATTGTTCCCTAGAACCTTCAGAAGGAAATATAGTCCTGCAGACACTGTGATTTTGGCACACTGAATCCATATTGAATGTCTAGCCTACAGATTGGTAGGACAATACATTTTAGTTGTGTTAATGTGTTATAGCAGCAATACAAAACAAACACTGGGATTTCAAGAAATAGGTATGTTTTAGGAAGAAGAAAATCTTTCAAAAAAAAAAAAGCATTCATTTCCTCAAAGAAATGAAGCAAGCATTGCAAGCACCAACTAGGAACAGGGTTCTCTTTTAAGAAAAGCAACATTATGGGGCACTGGGTGGTTCAGTCAGTTAAGGGTCTGCTCAGGTCATGATCCTAGGGTCCTGGGATAGAGCCCCATATTGGGCTCCTTGCTCAGCAGGGAGTCTGCTTCTCCTTCTCCCTCTGCCCTTTCATGCTGCTTGTGCTCTCTCTCAAGTAAATAAATAAAATCTTTAAAATAAATACATATGTATATACATAAATAAATAAATAAATAGAAAAGCAACATTCTGACTACAAAAAAAGTGCTCTTGAAGTTAAAAGTAAGATGGGAGAAACTTCAAAAACTCAATGGTAGGGCTGGAAGATACAAATGAAGAAATTTCCTAGAAAGTAGATCAAATGATAAAGATAGAGAAAACAGGCAGGATAAGAAACTATCCAGAAGATGCCACATCCAACTACTAGGAGTTCCAGAGAAGCAGAGGGCAGCATGTAAATAGGTTCAGATACCAATTCGAACACCAACAAGCAACTCTTGGACATCAGCTGGCTGTCCTACAATTCAACGCAGTCCCAACTCTACCTACCTGGAGACAGCATCAGATTCCATGGGTTAAAGATTCAGTCCTATAAGGCTGCTCCCTACCCCACTCCAGACACCAATCACAGGCCTACGTTGTAACCTGTACTTCTGACCCACTGAGTCAGAGGTTCTGACCCCTCCTTGGGTTGGATTAATTTGCTAGAGTGGCTCACACTACACAGAGAAACAATTTACTTAACCAGATAACTGGCTTATTATAAAGGGATATGACTCAGGGACAGCAGATGGAAGAGTTGCATAGGGAAACATACAGGAAAGAAGCACAGAGTTTCCATGACTTCTCTAGGAGCAACACTTTCCCATATTGCCATGTATTCATCAACCCAGAAGCTCTCCAAACCCCTTCCTGTGTTTACAAAAACTTTATAGAGGCGATAGTCAAGATAGTTAAATCATTGGCCACTGGTGATAGATTCAACCTCTAGCCCTTGTCTCCTTCCTTGAGGTTGGGGGAGTGGGGTGCTAAAAGTTCCAAACCTCTGATCACACGGTTGGTCCCCCAACAGCCAGCCCCCATCCTAGGTTACCTAAGGGCTTTCTAAAGGTCACCTCATTAACATAATAAGACACTCTGATCACAGGGAATGTCAAATGTCCTTTTAGGAGGTCAGTGCTAGGAATTGGTTGAAGACCAAATATATATTTCTTACTATGGTTCACCATATCACACAGTATGTAAACAATAAAATAATAACAATTTCTCCCACAGAGAAAGACATCAATTGCCACAGTGAAAATGGACTCATGCTTAAAGTATACCATTGTGAACTCTCAAAACACCAGTAGCAAAGAGATTTAAAAAAAATAGTTCTGATTGGGATGCCTGGGTGGCTCAGCGGTAGAGCGCCTGCCTTGGGCTCAGGGTGTGATCCCAGGATTCCGAGATCAAGGCTCCCTGGGGAGACTGCTTCTTGCTCTGCCTCTGTCTCTGCCTCTCTCTCTCTCTCTCTCTCTCTCTCTGTGTGTGTGTGTGTCTTTCATGAATAAATAAATAAAATCTCAAAAAAAAAAATTCTGATTACTTTTTAGACCACTAACCTGTCCATTTCTGAGAGGAGTATGATAAAATGTCCAATGACAAATAATGATTATCAAACATCTCCCTGGGATTCTGTGAATTGTTGCTCAATATATTCATATACTATTAAGTGCATGTATTTTCCTATTAGTTATATTTTCTTTTATACTATTCCTTTTACTAGTATGCAACATCTTTTTTTTTATTTATTTATGATAGTCACACACAGAGAGAGAGAGAGAGAGAGAGAGAGAGAGAGAGATAGAGGCAGAGACACAGGCAGAGGGAGAAGCAGGCTCCATGCACCGGGAGCCAGATGTGGGACTCGATCCCGGGTCTCCAGGATCGCGCCCTGGGCCAAAGGCAGGCGCCAAACCACTGCGCCACCCAGGGATCCCCAGTATGCAACATCTTTATTATACTTTTATATAAAATGTTTATGCTTTTTTATATAAAAATGTTATTTTGTCTCATATTAAAGTTACTACCCTAGATCTCTTTTGTTATTTGCTTGGAATAGTCTTTGTTCCAATTTCTTTGTCTTTTCATGTTAAGTTATTTCTTATTTAAAAAAATAATATTGACACTTTAAGAAGTCTAATCTTAGGTGTCTTTTAATAAGTAAGTTTAATTCATTTGTATTTGTTGTAATTGTTATATTGGAACATATTTCACAACTTATAGAGATTCTTTTTTGTTTCTTTTCTCCCATTGGATAGGGGGAATTTCCTTTTGCTGGTTCAAAACTTATATACTCTGGGATGCATGGGTGGCTCAGTGGTTGAGCGTCTGCTTTTAGCTCAGGGTGTGATCCCAGGATCCAGGACCGAGTCCCACATCCGGCTCCCTCTGGGGAGCCTGCTTCTCCCTCTGCCCATGTCTCTGTGTCTCTCATAAATAAAAGAGAGACACAGAGATAAATAAAATCTTAAAAAAAAGTTATATACTCTGCTTTTGTTCTTGCTGTGGTTAGTAGTAACCACTACAGTAGTCTTTAAGACCCATACTCAGAAGAAAAAAAAAAAAGACCCATACTCAGGTTTAATTTCCCTTATTTATTTCTTTTTTTATTTTTTTATTATTTATTTATGAGAGTCATACAGAGAGAGAGAGGCAGAGACAAAGGCAGAGGGAGAAGCAGGCTCCATGCACCGGGAGCCTGACGTGGGATTCGATCCCGGGTCTCCAGGATCGCGCCCTGGGCCAAAGGCAGTCGCCAAAGCGCTGCACCACCCAGGGATCCCTCCCTTATTTATTTCTTGAACTTGACAATATTTATATATACTCCCCCTTGTTTTTTTCCTTATTATTTGCAGTATCCTCTCTCTTTTTTTTTAAATACTTTATTTTTATTTATTCATGAGAAACACAGAGAGGAGAGAGAAAGAGAGGCAGAGACACAGGCAGAGGGAGAAGCAGGCTCCATGCAGGGAACATGACTGACATGGGACTCGATCCCGGGTCCTCAGGATCACGCCCCGGGCTGAAGGCAGCACTAAACCGCTGAACCACCCGGGCTGCCCTGCAGTATCCTCTTGATGTCAGTCTGATTCTTGTTTGTTGACAATCTGCTGCTTTTCCAGAAACATTCAGAATGTGTCTTTGGTATTCTCATGTTTCACTCTAAAGCAGGTCGTAGGTTTTTCCCTATCTCTTCTGCATGGTGTTTTATAAGTCTTTTCAAGCCAGGCCCTCTTGTCTTTAATTTTAGAAAGTTGAACTTTTGCTATTTCTCCAAATATTTTCTCCTCTCCATTTTCCGTCTTCTCCTAGAGTTCTTATTTTCTGAATGTTGGCAATTCCACTTCTATCCTTCATACTTCAAAGCATTTTTAATAGTATATGTTTTCCTTCTTTATCATTTACTGCTGCTTCTTGGGCAAGTCCTTCAACCTGATATTCCATTTCATTAATTTATTCTTCAGCTGTTTCTGTCCTGCTATCAATTCCATGTCTTGTGTCTTTTTATCTCAACTAGTATATTTTTCATGCTTAACATTTCCACTCAGTTCTTTTAAACAATTTAAATTTTTTTCTTCATATTCTTAACATCTTCCCTTATTTCCTTAAGTATTTTTATAATGTTTATTTTAAATTCTAGATCCACTGGTTTCAGTAATTCTGCTTCAGATAGGATGCATACAGTTTCTTTCCTTTCTTTCATGAGAGGTATACTTCTCCAGTGTCTAGCTACTTTGGACTATGAGTTGGAGATCCACAATGGCCAGCAGAACATACAGCTGTCCTGTTACTCCACTGACACTGGAGGTCTGGGCTGTTGCTTCCAACTTTTATGAAATGGCAGTCAAAGACAGTATGAGGGTACTTTAGGAGGAGCAGCAAGAGTAGGACTTTTAAAAGTTTTTCCTCCAACCCAACAGGTTTTAATCCTGGTTCAGCATCAGAATTGTATATGGAGCTTTAAAAAATAAAAGCCACTTCACCACACTCTATAAAATCAGAATACCTGAGGATGAGATCCAGAGGTAAACACAGATTTTCTCAACACTGTATTTTGGAGAAAAAATTCCAACTAATAAAATAGTTGGAAAAATAGCACCCTGAACACTGGTCTGGTCTTTACATAGATTCACCAAATCAAAGGTTGCCATGTTTGCTTCCTTTCTCTCTTGGGGGTGAAAGTGGTACTTTTGTTTTGCTGAACCACTGAAAGTAAGTTGCAGATGTTGTAACTTTTTATCTCTAATACTTCAACTCAAATCTCCTCTTACCTATCATTATATCTGGTGTGAAGAGTTTTAAGAGCTGTCTCAGATGATATTTAATGTGCAGCCAGGATTGAGAATCACTGCTCTAATCTATCTTTCCACCATTGCCTTTGCTTGCCCTATTCCCTACCCCTCAACATCCGTGAACATGCACACACACATCTCCACACACTACAGACCACAAACGCACACACACACCAAACATGCACATGCCATAAACACACACACCAAACACACATCACACATGCACACACACACCACATGCATACACAATCACACATGCACAAGCACACATATACACAAATCACACAGCACACATGCATACACACACCACATGCAAATGCACACACATCACACATACACCACATGCATATATACACAATCACACAGCACACATATACACACACTATATGCATACACACACCGAACACATTAATAAACATACACCACATGCACACACACAATACACAGCACACATACACCACCTGCATACACATACCAAACACACATCACACATGCACACACACACACACCACATGCAAACAAACGCACACCATCACACAGCACATATGCATATGCACACTATCACCAGCACACATATACACATACACACTCCAGCTCAAGGCAGCCTGCAGACTCCCCAAGGATTTCTGTCAGTTCTTTGTTAATTCCTCAAATCCATATTTTCTCCCATTTCTATCATTTCTCTGGGGTAGAGTTTGAGGGCAAGAGCCATCAACCTGGGGCTACAAGGTCACCTTGACAGGAACTTGAAGTTCTTAGGCTCTGTAAATATCTGTTTTATAATGTTGATATATTTGGTATTTGATAAAAGAGTGGAGAAATCACCATTTTAGGCAAACATAACAGTTCATAAAAACTAAAGGCAAAATAAAGTCTGATCTTGAATTTGTTCATAGTGTTCTTAAAAGGATATGAAATATTTCTTTAGTCAAAATACATAAAGACTAAATTAACCCACTCTGTCCATACCCCCATTACAATCTGGGTTTTAAATGCCTGAAATAATATTATAAGTTATATGATACAGTCTTCAAGTTCCCTTTTCAAAAAAAAACTTTTTGAAATAGTGTATCTTTCCCCATATCTTTACCATATTAAGTATTACAAAATTTTAATTTTTTTTCCAATCTGATATGCAAAGGATAATGTTTCAGTGTTGCTTTAATTTGCATTTCATTGGATATCAGCAAAGTCAAGCACCTTTTTACATGGTAATTTAGTCACTTATAAATTTTATCTGACATTCATGTTTGTCCATTTTTTAAAAAGAGATTTTTAAAGAAACAGTTAATAGTCTCTCTCTCCAAATCTACCTTTAAGTAATCAACATTTTCTGTTAGTTTTGTATCCTTCTAAATCTTTCTCTAAATGCATCTAAAATATGTAGACACTTATATGGTTCTAGTAAGATCATGCCAAATCTACTCAAATACATAGGGATGAAGTGTGAGATATGGGGAATCACCAAGGAAAATCTGTCCATGCTAGTTTGAGGCAAATAAAAATCCTAAAAGCAATTCTATCCAAAGATGATAAAGGGGGACATGAGCCAAAACTTTCCAACAAAAGAGAATGAAATAAACATAGTAGCATGGAGATATGAAGAATGTGTTTCTGAAAACTCAACCCATAAAACAAATGAAAACTTGGGGCAAATATACTTTTCACTCTCAATGGAATGGAAAAAAAAATCATCAAGGGCTCCAAAGAAAAAAGGATGAAAAAAATGAGATCCTTATAACAACAGATCAGGTTAACAAAAGAATGAGTGATGCTAGGAAAAATCATTAAGGAAATAAACAATGCTATTGCAACATTTAAAAAAAAAAAGATATGCAAAGCAATGAAAAACAGACTCATCACTGAAGAAACCCAAATCAGTGAGGTGGGAGGAGTAGGCTTGAGAAAAATAAGGCAGGATATAGGGGCAAAGAACAAAAGAATGGGAAAACCTATGTAGGAAAGAACAGATTCATTGTGGGACAACTGGCATTCCTACCAGAGAGGCCAAAACATATTGGTCAAACAGTAACAAAGCAAATTCTGATAAAAGTATTTCATTATATATATATATATATAAATTTATGTAAATATCCATGTAGAAGAAGCAGGACCCTGACTTTTCTGCCACACAATTCACTGCCAGAGACAAAACAAGGTTTGAGGGAATAAAAAGAACATGGACCCAAACTTTGGGTCCAGCCAAAGTGCCAATAACCTGGTAAGGAAGCAGACAAGATGTTAATGAAATATTGGAGAATCTGGGGAGAAGATCACAAACACTTTTTCTCAAGAACTAGCTGAATACATACTTTGAACATGGAAGTTGTGTCATGGGAGAGAGTCAAATCCACCCCAATTCTAAGTGTGGAATTAAGACTTAATAACTGCTAGGTATATGGTTATAAAACAGAATAGAAATATTCAATTCCTTGATGGAGAAAGGCACATGATAAAATTATCAATAATAATTTCATTATAATACAGTGGGACAAAAATTTAGAATACACTAATCTGATGCAGTAGATTTGGAGTTGAGATTGACAGAGGAGGGGATAAAAAGAAGTAAAAATGTGTAATTTTCCTCTTTCATAGAGAGAGACACAAGACAAGATCTTGCTTCTAAAATTGATGGACTACAGAATTTAGGAATAATAATTCAATTATTAATAAGTTTAAGAATCTACATCATTAAATTACTTCAAAAATTATAAATGTTACAGCATTTAAAGCAAGTAATACTGCAGTGAATCACAACAAAATAATTGAATATTTTTAAACAACAGAAATTATTATGACAATAAATGAAAAAGAGTTTAAGGATATTTTTTAAAACTTGCTTAAATTAAAACACAAAATACAGCTTGGGAATGCCTACAAAACACTTAAGCAAACCAAAATGATTGAGAGAGATTATGAGTAAGAAGAAAAGCAAAAAGGTTCTAGGGAATGTGAACAAGAAGAAAGCATAGCCTCAATGTGAACATCAGATAAAGCAGAATTCTCTCAAACATTCAAATATCATAGAAGTCTACTGCCATTTAAATTATTTCAATGCGTAATGAAAGAAAATTTTCAATTATTTTTACAAATTATGCAGGACTCAAAATAAAAAGAATAGACAAAGCACAAAATGGAACACTACAAACCCAATTACGAATATACCTGCAAAATAACTAAAATATTAGCAAATAAACTAACTAGTATGTTAAAAGAAGAAATATGAGATTAAGCAACAATTGTTCAAAATTGTATAGGCTACTGATGTAAGAAGAGAAAAAAATAATCTCAATAAATGCCAAAAATCTGTTTTATTTAAATAACATACATCCCTGATAGCAATGTTTCATAAAATAAGAATAGAAAAGGGGGCACCTGGGTGAGTCATTCAGTTAAATGTGCAACTCTTGATCTCAGCTCAGGTCATGATCTCAGGGTCATGAGATCAAGTCCCACACTGGGCTCCCTGCAGAGTGCTTAAGATTCTCTCTCTCTCTCTCTTTGCACAGCCCTTCTCAAAAACAGCAATAACAACAAAAAAGAATAGAAAGATATTTCCATAGCATGATCAAAAAAAATTACACATGCACATCAAATAACTATTGGCATCATGTTCAGTGGGAAGACACCCAGAAGAATTCCCCTTAAATCACGGGGGAAGACAAAGAGACAATTCATTACCACCCATTTTGCCCTCTATTCTGAAGTGAAGAGAATAAAACAAGAGGTATAGATATATTTGCAGAAAAAGCAAAATGATCAATATTCACATATTATATAATTTTCTACCTAGGGGAAAAAACAAGAAAATCAATTAAAAACTTATTAGAAATAATAATAGATAAATATTTAAATGGCTTGAAATAAATATACTAAAATCAATACTTTTCTTAGATTTCCAAAAATATAGATTTTTAAAATGGTATTCATTCCAACAATAAAAAGCAAAAGATAGATCTAAAAATAATCTTTCAAAAATGTACATGATCTGTACCAAAAAAGGAACAACTACTTAAATATACCCAAATATTTAATAGAAAAGGGAGAAAAATAGCATGGTTTTACATAAGAACTTTCAATTGCTGTAAATACTTTTAAAAGATAATTTGGCAGCTTTGCACCGTGGCAGTATCGTAGCCAATGAGGTTTATCCAAGACGTGATTATTGCTAATTGAAAAAGATAATTTGGCAGTGTATATCAAAATGGCAAACAAGAATACTTTTTAAAAATATTTGAGAGAGAAAGGCCCAGAGCTTGAAAGAGAGCAGGGGAAGGGGCAGAGGGAGGGAGAATCTCAAGTAGCCTCCTTGATGAGCAGGGAGCCCAATGTGGAGCTTGATCCCAGGACCCCAAGATCATGACCTGAGGAGAAGTCAAGAGTCAGACGCTTAACCAATTGAGCCACTCAACCCCCACACAAGCATACCTTTTTTGTTCAGCAAACCTATTTCCACAGACCCTAAAGGAATCTTATACAAAATAAAAAATTACAACAGGCAAGACTCAAGAATTTTGGCCTGAGCAACTGGGCAAATAGTTGTATCGTTCCCAAAGTTAACAAAGTTTATCAAATTGGCAATATGTAGCAACACCCTTTAAAAATCCTTAAAAAGTGCTTATACTTTTAGCTAGCAATTCCATTCCTAGGAATTTATTCTTAGGAAATAGTCACGGTCATGCTCAGAGTTGGTTTCCAGGAAATTTGTTGCAATGGTGTTCATGGTAACGAAAAAAATGCAAACAATTTAAATGTTTAACAATGGAATGTTGTGGAGCACTTAATATTTATGTAGAATATTCAGTGATATGGAAAGACATACATATAATGTATATCTTTAATACACTGTAATATGAAAAAAATCATTTTATAGGCGGGTAAGTTTTGCATGTATAATGTGATTGAAATTTTTGGGGGTTGCCTGGATGGCTCAGTCAGTTAAGCATCCAACTCTTGATTTCAGCTTGTATCACAATCTCAGGGCCATGGGATTGAGCCCCATATAGGGCTCCATGCTCAGCGCAGAGTCTGCTTGGGATTCTCTCTCCCTCTCCCTCTGTCCCGTCCCCCACTCATGTTTGCTCTCTCTGCCTCTCTCTCCCTTAAATCAAATAAATAAATAAAATCCTAAAAAAAAAAAAAAAGAAATTTTGTTGAAGAAAAACTATATGGAAAAAAAAAACTATTTGGATATGGATATGCCTAGAAAGAAACTAAGTTGCTTACAGTTACAGATGTGATTTTACTTTTCTTTCTGTTCATATTTTCTGAATTTTTTTTATATTTTCTGAATTTTCTCCAGTAATCATGCTTTACTTTTGTAAAATAAAAGCTATTTCATTAATTTATTTATTAATTAACTTTTTAAAGATTTATTCACTTATTTGAGAGAGAGAGAGCATGCACAAGTGGAGGGAAGCAGAGGGAGAAAAAGAATCTCAAGTTGATTCTGAGCTGAGTGCAGAGCCTGTATCTGGGGCTTGATCCCAGGACCCTGAGATCATGACCTGAGCTGAAATCAAGAGTCAGATGCTTAACTGACTGAGCTACCAGGTGCCCCTGTAAAGGCCTTTTTAAAAAAAAAAAAAAAAAAAAAAAAGATTTTATTTATTTATTCATGAGAGACACACAGAGAGAGAGAGAGGCAGAGACACAGGCAGAGGGAGAAGCAGGCTCCTCACAGGGAGCCTGACATGGGACTCGATCTCAGGTCTCCAGGATCACACCCTGGGCTGAAGGCGATGCTAAACCGCTGAGCCACCCTGGCTGCCCTGTAAAAGCTTTAAAAAATTGTTTTATTTGGGCAGCCCGGGTGGCTCAGTGGTTTAGCACCACCTTCAGCCTGGGGTGTCATCCTGGAGACCCAGGATCGAGTCCCATGTCAGGCTCCCTGCATGGAGCCTGCTTCTCCCTCTGCCTGTGTCTCTGCCTCTCTCTCTCTTTCTCTCTCTCTCTCTCTGTCTCTCATTAATAAATGAATAAAATATTTTTTAAAAATTGTTTTTATTTTCTGTGCAAGGCCCTAACGGGACATAGCTTTCCATCTTTCCTGCACTGAGTCCTTTTGTGATTTTGGGAAAGTCCCTTTTCCTTAGGGGGCCTAAGTTCCTCATCTATAAGCCAGAGGGTAGGTGATGGCCAAGATCCTTTGGGCACTTGTCATGTTCTCTGGTTCCGTTTTTTATTTGCTTATTTATTTAAGATTTTCTTTTTAAGTAACTTCTACACCCAACATGGGACTTTAACTCACAACCCAGAGATCAAGAATTGTATGCTCTACTGAGTCACCCAGACATTTCATGGCTCCCTTTAAACCACCACCATTAGCCCTGAAGCACACTTTATGGCACTGCCCAGTCAGCCTACTAACTGTCACTGATTAATTCACTCTCCTACTCATGAGCCTGGGACACTGACCATTTCAGTGTTGATCCAACTCCTGATTGCCTTTACCTACATGTCTTTTCCTAAGGGCTTTCTCTGGTGCCAGAGGTCTCTTTCTACCAGTGCAGCTGTGAAAGTGCTGGAGACCTATGGAATCCCCACACAGGAGCAGCCTTCTTGTAAAAACCACCCAGAGTTGATGTATAGATACACCAGTTCCCTTCCCCTCAAATGTGGCTCCCAGAATTCCCCAGTGGGATTGACCTGCAGTTGCCCACCACGGTAATGGACTTAACCATAAACCCCTCACTGGCTTTCTTCCCTTCCCTGCCTCACTTCTCCCTCTCCCATATGTATGTCCTGGGATCACCTTCCAAATATACTACATGCACTACATCCTTGTCTCAGGGTCTGCTTTTGAGCAACCCAAAGTAAGATAAACCACTCTCCCCACTAACACTCCCCTCAAATCTCCAACTCCCACCACCTTTCACTCACAGCTGCTGACCTTGCTTGGTATTTTGTAGAAGTAGAAGCAATCAGAAGACAAAAATATCAACAGACATTCACAGGAAAAAAAAAAAAACTTTAAAGGCCAATAAATATATGAAAACATGCTCAGCTTCACTGGTGACCAGAGACACAAATTAAAACAACTGACAGACCTTTCATAAATACTAGACTGGTGGGGGGTGGTTATCTAACAATACAGAGGAGGCGAGAAAATAGGAAGTCTTGTATAGTCTGGGTGTGGGTACCCTTACCTTGGAGAGCAATTTGACAATATCTAGTAAAGCTGCAGTTGTGTATGCCCTGTGATGCTATGACCCAACAATTCCACTTTCAGGCAAGTACCCTAGAATAACTCTTAAATACAGGCTCAAGAATATTCCCTGCAGCATTGATATTTTTAAGAAGAAGAAGAAAAAAGGAAACAATCTAACTGCCTGCCAATAGGGGATTGGATAAGGAAATTTTAAAAGTCGTATACCACAAACTATATTAAGGCGAATGAACCTCATCAACTTGTAAAAAAGGTGACTAGATCTCATAACCACATGTTGAATAAAAGTAAGTTGTAAAAGGACATGTACATTATGGCATTATTTTATGTAAATATCAGAAGCCTCCAGAACAAAGCTGTATATTGTCCGTGATCATACACAATACAATAAGAGTTTCAAAGCACAGGTAGGACATGTTACCTTTAAAATACGGGACATGACACTGGTTACCTTTGGGGATTGAGATGAAGAAGGCTCCAAGTGTATCTAAAATGTTTTGTTTCTTCAAAAGAATTTTTTCCAGTTTTTTAAAAGGGAAGGTGGATAAAGTGAGAGGGGAGAGAGAGAATGAGAAGTGAGACTAGACCAAAGCGAATATGGCAAAATGGTAACATTTGCTAAATCTTGGTGGCAAGTTTGTAAATGTTACTATGTAATATTAATCTCTGTTCTTTTCTGGGTGGTTGTAACATTTATGAATTTAAAAGAAAAATTACCAGGGTGATAGAAATGTTGTCTTGCCTGTGTCGGTAGTTACATGAATGTGGGCTTTTGTCAAGGTTCCTTAAACTGGACACCTGGAATGAGTGCATTTTCTCACATGTAAATTATATCTCAATACAGCTGATTTTTAAAAGAGAAAACAATTAAATGAGACATTTATTGGCAGGGGCTCAGCCTCACGCATAGAACACGGTTCAACATGGACGTGGATAGAGGTGAGAGATGCTATGAGCTCTGGGTCAGCCTTGAGGGTCTGTCCCACAAACTTCAGGTCCTCAGGTAAATAGGATGCCCTTTGCTTTGGGGGCAAGAGTAAACTTAGCCCTCCTCACAGGGCTGGCTGAGTCTAATTTTAGAGCTTTGGGGCTTGGGGGAATAGCTGACTCTGCTTCTACAGTGAGTTCAACATGTTCTTGGCACCTCAATGTTCTCTCCATTTAATTTTTTCAGAAGCACCAACAAATCAGAAAAGAAGTATGCCCTGAAATTGCTATTTGGATGAACGTGACATTTGTAGGCCAGCAACGGAAACTGGAGGAGGTGATGCAACTCACAGGCTCATCTCACAGCCCACACCCCAAACACCACACACGCCTGTGGGGGAGAGCATTGCCTGGATGGAAAAGTACAGCTCGACAGACAGACTGTGAGGCAAGGAAGGAAGGAGGAAGGAAGGGACGACAGGCAGGCTTGGTAACAATACCAACCACGAATATGTATCAGGTCTATTGTATCATTTCATCTTCAAAATACACCTTATCGACCCTGTTTGGGAGATGAGGAAACAAGCTCAGGAAGGGAGATGTTATTGTGCCAAGGTCACAAAGCGAAGAAGCTGCAGCCCTGGATTTGATCCCACCTGTTTGATGTCAAATTCTTCATACTGTGCCTATAGCAAAGAGGAGAGGCTCGGTACTCATTTCCTTCTTTTTATCTTGCCATCCTGCCTTTTCCTTCCTTCCAGAGAAATCAGGAGAGGTGTGAAAAGTTACTGGGCTCTTCTGGGGGCAGATCCAGGACAGGGTAACTAATCAGATGGTGAAATTGAGGATGACAGAAGAATCCAGTATGAGCCACAGGTTTCTTTCCTGGGGTCAGGCACAGAGATGAGGAGCCTTTTAAGGAAAAGGTGCTGTTGGTGGGAAGTGGAGACAGAGTGTTGGGTTTGAAGTATCTTGGAACAACCAAGAGAGGAGGCCCGAGACCACTGATATATGGAGAGAGAAGTATACTAGGAGGGTGAGGATACCTCTAAAAGTGAGCCTCACTGTGGTCAGACCTTCTCAGGGTCTAGAATGACCCCTCCATGCAGCGTGTGAGGACATCAGCCCAAAGGCCATGGGGGAGAGAGGAAATCACAGCAAACAGACATACAAACTAAAGAAGCACTCTCACATGGGTACAGTCAATGAAGGGGTGATAGCTGTTCCCACTCTCAACCAGGTGCTCGAGGCGCCCCTGTGTCACACTGATATTCATTAACAATGATCCTTAACATCAAGAAAATTTTATATTCAGTCTCTTATGTTCAATAAGCCAAGACATCTAAACCCACTTGATAACCGTTCCCATTTGATAACAAATCAAAATGATGCTTAAAGGAGTAAGTTTTGGTTTCTAAGAATGTTTATTTGGGGAAAACTCTTTCAGGGAAGAGGCTGTCCTTGAACAAGTATCTGGCATCAATTTTTAAATTTGTAAATAATAGAATACCTGTTATACATGTAACCTTACCCAGGGCTGAAGCATATAAAGCACGAGCATGCTTCCCCAACCACAGTTCCTAGGGCTCCTCAGAACACAGTTTGAAAACCACAGAGCTTATTTAACATGATTATTTTACCAATGGGTAAAATGAGATCCAAGGAAACTTCTCTGGGGATATACCCAGAAACACAGCAAAGCCCAGGCTGAAGCTATGCTCTGGGGACAATTCCCAGGTTTGGATTTCACGAAATCTGAAAACTTAAAGGCAGAAAGAACATACAACCCTACACTTTTCACTCCCACCAGGGGAGAGATGAAGCCTAGAATTGCTACAGAACTTGCTCTTGGTCACAGAGCTGAGACAAGGATCACAGTGTTCTTTCCTCTGGGCAACCTGAACATACTGATCCATCGCCTAGTAGATTGGGGACAGGGTCCAGGTGGAAAATCCCAATCCAGGGTGAGCCAATAGGTCTGTTAGATTTCTCCTATTTCCAGTAGGTAGAGGGGAAAAAACACATTCACATATAATTGCTCCTATAATAACAGTTGCTTTTTTTTTAAAAGATTTTATTTATTTATTTATTTATTTATGAGAGACACAGAGAGAGGCAGAAGGAGAAGCAGCTCCCTGTGGGGACCTTGATGCGGGACTTGATCCCAGGACCCCAGGATCATGCCCCGAGCCAAAGGCAGACGCTCAACCACTAAGCCACTCAGGTACCCCTAACCCTGCTTTTAATGATGGCAAATCCTTGCAGTTGCTTAATAATGACATAGAAAAAGTAATGATAAAAATTTTAAAACCCTGAGTGGTTGTTCCAATTAAGTTCAGTTAAATATGCCCTTAGGCAAAGTATACATGGTGAGCAATGTCTTGTCAGAATCCCATTTCCTCCACCAACATGCTTGCCAGCAGACAAGGAGGTCATCACTTCACTTCTTGAGAAGGAGAACATGGATGAAAAAAACACAAAATTTGGAGTCAAGTATATACAATTCACGTCAACTCATGAGCCACAGAAGAGTGAGAGCTACTATAAAATGGGCATAATACTATGCACTTCAACAGGCTGCTAGAGAATTAAGTGAGATAATGCACAGGAAAGGGTGATTTGAAAGGGTCATAATGGCTGCTGCTGGAATATGGAATCAAATGGCTGAATTCTTTTGTGAGGTTTTCTTTAAAATTACCTGAAACATTCAAGGAAGGATGGTATAATAAATGCAGGCTTACTAAATGTCCCTCTCGGTGAATAGAATAGAATGAACAAAAATTAGTTTAGGGGTGTGTGTGTTCAAAATGATCTTATGGAGAAACTAATCAGTAACAAAAACTTGGCACTGGGTATGAAGGCTCCATCAGTTTTGAGCAAATCACAAAGGCTCCAAGGGGGACAGGGCAGGAGAGGGCCTACACATTTACAACAGGAATTTTCTCTTCCTCTTCTGACAGGAGGGTGATAGAGAACCACTCAATAGCTTCATCAAACTTTTTTTTTTTCCCCATGGAATAGTCTTGAGGCCTTGCAGCATGAGAGCTGAGTGCTCCAGGCATTTTTTTTAAAAAGATTTTATTTATTTATTTATTTATTTGAGAGAGCAGGAGGGTAAGCACAAGCTGGTAGAGGGGGGAGCAGGGAGGGGCACCAGGGAGTGAGAAGAAGCAGACTCCTTGGTGAGCAGGGAGCCCAATGTGGGGCTCCATCGCAGGACCCTGAGATCATGACATGAGCTGAAGGTAGCTGCTTAACCAGCTAAGCCAATCAGGCTACCTGCTCCAGGTATTTTAAAGTACAAATCTCCTTAGCCATGGCCAAACTCTGAGGAGAGTAAACAAAAGTAAATTTTAAATGACCAAGAATAAGCCAGCAGTTCTGGAGCTTGGAATGAACCCCAACTACCTGAGTCAAATTTTGAAAAGTATATATATATATCTTCCTGAAGGGAAAAAAAAAAAAAGGATCAAATTGGAAGAAGACACTGAGAATTGATATGTTGATCTTCCCTACAATGGTAAAAATATTAGATGAAGGGAATTCAGAAGACTCTCATGATATCACCCCATTTGCTGGGGTGGCAACAGGGAGATGCATAGTCTAAGAGATGGGCCACAGAATGCCAGTCTGGAACAGTGTTTTTCAACCTTGCACAACTGACTCATGGACTGGAGAGTTCTTTATTGTGGGGGGCTACCTTGTACAGTGTGAGATGTTCAATAATATCCCTTGCCTCTACTCACTAGATGCCAAAAGCACCCCGACCCAAACTGCACCAACCAAAGATGTCTCTAGACTTTGCCAAATGTCCCTGGAGAGATGAGGCCATATTGCCCCTAGATGAGAACCAGTGGTCTAGAAGACTCTCCCTTACTCCAGAAAACAGTAAGTTGGCCAAACTTGGACAAGCCTGTGATATGTGCTTCCAACCAAGAAGGAAACAGAATTCTTTCAAGGGGATAGACACCAAGACGAAACATTCTGATGACAAAGTTTTACAGAACAGAGAGGCCACAGCACCTTCTTTGGGCTGAGGGAGTTGAGGGAAGACGTGGATTGTAAAGAATGGCTTTCTTGGCCTCTCTCCCTCCCTGTGAATAGAAGCCAAAATCCCTAGAGGAGCCAAAATCCCTAGAACTCAGTCTCATAGAAGGCAGAGGAGATTTGCTGGACAGATAGCCTGAAACTGCCTGCCCTTATGGCAAAGATGTGGCAGCCCTAGAAAGGACTGTCTCTGAAGCTGGGACCACCTGAAACTTGAAAGCATCCCTTCCCCTCACTGCCTACTATTGTGTCCCCATCCAAGCAGAGTGACTCCCCTACAGGGCTTCAAGCCATGTGCTGTACACAAAAAGTCATGAAATTTGCACTTGTAACCATTGCCAGTGCCCCTGTCCCTCCTCTACTACCTTCCAGGCTCCAGAAGAGCAACCTTTACATTCAAAATCTGAGGGGTACAGAGAAGACCAGGTAAACAGGGAAGGAGGGGAAGGAGAATATAGCTGTTCTAAATTTGGGCAAATAATAGGTCTGATGAAACTACTCTGGTTCAAAAATAAGTAAGCTTAAATAACATCAAATATCAAAACTATGGAAATTTTCAAAGGACAACGGGAAAGAAAAGGAAGAAATAGATCATGCTAAAAACAGAGACTCCGTTTTGGAAAAAGATATGGCCAAAAAGACAGGAAACAGAAAAAGAATTAAAAGACAAATGTATCACAGCCTCAAAGAAACTAAAGATAAGATGATAACAGATAAGATTAGTAGAATCAGGGAACCAAGGTAAGGAATTATGCTCCAGAATAATCCTGCTGCGCTACCATCAAATAGGTGAGAAACACAGAGGACAGAAGTGACACAGCAGAAAAGCAAGTGAGGAGTATTAAAGATAACCTATAGAAAAACCACACAAAATGCAAAGGAAAAGGTCAAAGATTTTGGAACAATTTCAAGAAGAGGATTGTTGTGGACGGCAGACAATGGAAGCAAACACACTGAAGAGAACAGAGCAAATACGTCATAAAAACAGTCCAGCTTCTAGCAAAGTGAAGAAGCTGAATATGGAGATTGAGTAGAGATATAGCATTGCAAAAAAAAAATTTTTTTTAAAGATTTACTTACTTTTTAGAGAGAAAGAGAGAAGAGGGGCAGAGGGAGAAAACTCCAAGAAGACTCTCCACTGAGCATGGAGCCCAACACGAGGCTCCATCCCAAAACCCTGAGACCAGGACCTGAGCCAAAACCAAGAGTCAGATACCCATTTCACCACCCAGGTGCTCTGCAAAAATCTTTTCAGAGAAGAGGTCAAATCTACATATAGTCTGATCAAGATGGTCAGTGTAAAGGATTGAAGAAGAAATTATCTGAGCATCCAGCCAGAAATGCCAAGTCATCAACAAGAAGAGTAGTAGCTAACCCTCAATCTCTCCACATTCATGCATGTCAGAAAACAAAGGTAACATCTGCAAAGTCTTCCAAACAAAAGTATGACTTAAGAGTTTTACACCCAACCAATATTTTATTCTTATTTACTTGGGGATTATCTGATCCATCAGTGTTTCTTTTCAAAAATGTTTTAGTAATAAAACTCAGATAATCACAAACAAGTTAATTCAAAATAAGAAATCAGAAACAGGAAAGCTACTGAAAGAAAGTATAAGAATTGAGTCTTGGATCCTTTTAAATATAAAATGAAGCCTCAATAACTGTGAAAATTAATTTTAAGTCAAAATGAAAACTACGTCATTCCTAAAGAAAACCTGTTATGTAAAAATAAATAATAAACATGGAGTATCTATAATTGACTGTGATAGCAATCTCAGATCATAACAAAAGTAGGAGGGGAAGGAAATATGAATGTTTAGATTTGTGACCTTTCATGATAAAAAGTGGATTTATACTCTCATACACTATTCTCTTTCTTGACAAATCAAGGAGAAGAGGCTTGAGTGTATTATTTTTAAGTAAAAATATATGACAAACTGAATTAGTAACCAGTCTACACAGTGGAGGGCAGAGGAAGGAGGCAAGGAGAAGGAATGGATGGGAGTGAAAAGTAAAAAGATTTTCTTTTTGTGAGAAGTAAAAAGATTTTCAAGGATGAGCCAGGTAAATGCAAACTAAACCAGGATCCATGATCTGAATATCAGAAAAGGTTGAACTGAAACCAAAACTTACTGAATGAGAAAAAGCACCACCCATAATTGATAAAGGGTATGAAACGCAATGAGAACAAATGTCATGACACTTCGGATAACATAGCATCAAAATATATGAAGTAAAAACTTTAGATAAATACACTGTGGAATAACACAAATACAAAAGTAAGAAACTTTAACTTCCCTCTCTTGATTTTGGACTAACTTAAAATATTAAGGATATACATAATCTTGTTTAAAGAAGATTTTATTTATTTATTTGAGAGAGAGAGAGAGAGTGAGCAAGTGAGAGAGACAGAGAGAGAGCAGAGGTAGAGATGAGCAGGGAGCCTGGCCTGTGGAACTCCATCCCAGAACCCTGGGATCATGACCTGAGCTGAAGGCAGACATTAAACCAACTGAGCCACTCAGTTTCCCAAGTATATACATAATTTAAATAATACAATTAATAAAATTTATTAAATAGGACTGTAGATGTTTCTATGCATAGGAAACAGAAAATATTCTTTTTCTTCAAGTGTCATATGGTGTTTGCAAAAATTTGTTATGTGCTAGGCCACAAAGGAAACCTAAAAATTCTAAAAGTAGATATATTACAACTCACAAACTCTGACCTTGATGTCATAAAAATGTAAATTAATAGCAAAGGCAAAAAACTAGAAATTGAGACATTTTCCTTCCTTCCTTTTTTTTCTTTTATTTTTTTTTTTAACAATTTCTACCTCACCAACTCTTGGCTCAAAGAAGAAATCAAGAAGCTGAATCTAGGGAGACCTGGGGGACTCAGCCAGTTAAGCCACAGACACTTGACCACAGCTCAGGTCATGATCTCAAGGTCATTAGATCAAGCCCTGGGTCCGCCTCCACACAGCATGAAGTTTGCTTGTCCCTCTCCCTGATCTCACTTTCCCTCTCTCTCTCTCTCTCTCAAATAAATAAATAAATATTTTTTTAAAAAGAAAGAGAAGCTGAAACTAGATTCAGAAAACACATTGTCTTCAGTAGTTACATTCCAAATAATTGCTAACTGACATGTTAACAGTCTATAGCCAAAAAGTAATTTTAAGATGCAAATTACTATGACTGGCAGCCTTCCATCCCACTAACCATAGTTCACTATTCTACTCTGCACCCCATGAAAATATTTCTGAGACCCCCCTTGCTCCTTGCTTTTGTGTTCTACAGGTTCCCCCCTCCCCCTTCCCTCCCTCCTTTTTTTCTCAGGTTGGGGGATGTATGTGGCAATGGAATAATTCTATACCCTAATTACAATGTTGATTATACAAACACACACACACACACACACACACGCATATCTATCTATCTATCTCTGTTGAAATTCAGAAAACTGCATATCCTTCCGGCAAAAAGTCAATTTTACCATATAGTAACTTTCCAAATACAACTAAGGAAAAAAGGTAGCACTCTAGAGCATTTGGAAAGAAGCAGTTTTCTGAGTTTTTAAGAAAGCAGGTATACACACACACACACACACACACGTGTGTGTGTGTATATGTGTATATATATATATATATACACATATACATATATGACACTAAAAGCTGAAAACAACAAGGAAAAAGAAAACCGATCATAAGACATTAAATAAAATATTAACAAACCAATTACAGCAGCACATTAAAAAGCTACCATAATATGTCCAAGCAGGGGCTTGCTCCAAGACTTACGAGTATGGTGTAATATTAGGAGATCTGTAAATTCGATTCACCATATTAAGAGGTCAAAATAGAAAAATGACAAGATCATTTCCTTAGATGCCAGGAGGTGGGGTGGGGGGTGGGTATTGTATAAAATGTAATCTCCATTTCTAATGAAAAGGAATTTTAAATAACATTGTTCTATAACATTGTTAAACATATATCTATTTAGATCTCCCTGGATATCTTTAGGATAAAGACATACATGTGTCTCTAATAACAAACCTCTTACTCAAAAGTTAAGCAATAGGAGTATTTCTGATGAATCAGAAATAAGATCAGGACATCATATGTAAGTAAGAAAATAAAACAAGATATAGCTTTTGGAAAGGAGGTAACAAAGTATTCATATATTATATAATTTTCTTTCTAAGAAACCTAAAAGAATCATCGCTAAACTACTAGAAATAATATAACAATTCAACACAAGAATATAAAAATTATGAGGCTATAATTCAGGAAAATACATACATTATAACAGCTCAGGAAAATAGCTCATTACAAAAATTTTAAATAATAATACCTAATAGTTATTAAGGACTTACTTAATATGTATGAGGCACATTGCCATCAAATAGGTACTATTTTTATCCTTAAAATGAGGAAACTGAGGCTCAGGGAGGCAAAGTTATCAGCCTACAGTCACATAGCTTGTGAATGACAGAGCCAAGATGGAAATCCAGGTAGCCTCATTCCAAAGCCCATCTGTCTAACCATCAGGGACTGCTTCCTCTCCATATACTTTCATATGTATGAGTAATAGCTAGACGGAAAATATGATGGAATAGAAGACTCATTACCCAATAGCAGCAAAAATAAGAAAATACTTAGGAATGAACATAACAAGAAATGTGCAGCACCATAATGCAGAGAAATATAAAACATTATGTAGGGACATAAAAGTAAAGACTTGTGTGAATGGTAATAGATACCTTCTTCTTTGAGGAATCTAACATCATAAAAATATAAATTCTTCCAAATTCTTCTAAAGTTTAATGCAATCCAAATGAAAACCTCAAAAACATTTTTTTGGGATCTTAGCAAAACAATTCTTAACTTTGCTAAGAAAAATGAATATATAGAGCTCTAAAAATCCTTTTTAAAGAACAATGAGGAGGATTTTCCTTACCAGGTGTTAAAAATGTATTATAAAACTACAGTGGGGATCCCGGGGTGGCAGAGCGGTTTAGCGCCTGCCTTTGGCCCAGGGCGCGATCCTGGAGACCCGGGATGGGGTCCCACGTTGGGCTCCCGGTTCATGGAGCCTGCTTCTCCCTCTGCTTGCGTCTCTGCCTCTCTCTCTCTCTCTGTGTGACTATCATAAAAATAAATAAATAAATAAATAAATAAATAAATAAATAAATCTTTAAAAATAAATAAATAAATAAAAATAAATAAATAAAACTACAGTGATCGGGCACCTGGGTGGCTAAGTGGTTGAGTGTCTGCCTTTGACTCAGGTTGTGATCTGGAGATCCTGGGATTGAGTCCCGCATCAGGCTCCTTGCAGGTAGCCTGCTTCTCCCTCTGCCTATGTCTCTGCCTCTCTCTGTGTCTCTCATGAATAAATAAATAAAATCTTTAAAACAAAAATTCAGTGATCAATGATGTGGCATATTGCCTAAAGAGACAGACAAATCAGTGAAACAAATTGGAGAATTCATTTAGACTCAAGTATATATTGACACTTAATTTGTAATAATGACAACAACTTAAGTCAAGAAATTATGGATTGTATAATAAAAGATGTTGGGATAACTGTCTAGCCCTTTGGGAGAAAAATTCCTAGCTTTTATCCTAATACTAAAATATATTCCAGGAGCACCTGGGTGGCTCAGTCATGAGCCAGTCATTAAGTCTTCAGCTCAGGTCATGATCCCTGATCCTGGAGTCCTGAAATGGAGCTGTCTGCTCAGTGGGGAGCCTGATTCTCCCTCTCCTCTGTCCCCTACCCCCTGCCTAGTCTAGAGCATACACTCTCTCTCTCAAATAAATAAAAATCTTAGTGTGTGTGTGTGTGTGTGTGTGTGTGTGTGTGTATTCCAGACATTAATGGTTTACCTATTTTTTTGAATGATTAAAATGCTAGGGAAAAATATTTATATAAAAATTGGGGAATACAAAATCCTGAAAAAAAACCAGGCTGATTCTATCATGTAAAATTTTTAAATAGTAATGAACACCATAAACAAAATCAAAAGACAAATTGTAGCATATGACCAAGAGCCAAGGTCTCTACTGTACAAAGAGCCCTTTCATACCAATAATAGCTGAACTTAGTAGGAAAATGGGCAAAATAAGCAATTCAAATAAGAAATAACATGAAAATATACTCAACCTCACTAACAATTAAAGAGCTCAACCTACAACACTGACATTTCTTTTAAACTATAAGATTTGTAATATTTAGTAACTGAAAATACTGATGGGGAGTAGGAGCATGAAGGCAAGATATTAAAGTGGCCAAGGATGCAGGGTTGGCAGCAGGGAGGATCAGAGAGAAATGCCAATGGCCGAAGAGTCTAGGTGGTGAGAGAGGCTTGGGGGCTGCTTGGGGTGTGGGCTGACAGAGCAGCCAAGACGCAGGATGGTGAGGCAGATACTGAGCTGGTGGGCAAAGAAGACAGAAAG
This sequence comes from Vulpes lagopus, assembly GCF_018345385.1. NCBI lineage: Eukaryota > Metazoa > Chordata > Mammalia > Carnivora > Canidae > Vulpes > Vulpes lagopus. The sequence continues at coordinate 16,326,301 of NC_054841.1, forward strand.
CAAGTGGGGAAATGGATTACATCAAGCAAGAAAGTAAATCAATTGAGCAAATAAGTAAAAATATTGAGGATGGGGCGCCTGGGTGACTCAGTGGGTTAATAAGCATCTGCCTTTGGCTCAAGTCGTGATCCTGGAGTCCCGGGATTGAGCCCTGAATCAGGCTCCCTGCCCAGCCAGGAGTCTGTTTCTCCTGCTCTTGCATGCTCTCTCTCAAATAAATAAATGATATCTTTAAAAAGTATTTATTCATACAAAAACCACATCTTCTTTATCCATTCATCTTTCGATGGACATCGGTTTATGTATACAATGGAATATTACTCAGCCATTAGAAACGACAAATACCCACCATTTGCTTCAATGTGGATGGAACTGGAGGGTATTTTGCTGAGTGAAGTAAGTCAATCGGAGAAGGACAAACATTATATGTTCTCATTCATTTGGGGAATATAAATAATAGTGAAAGGGAATATAAGGGAAGGGAGAAGAAATGTGTGGTAAATATCAGAAAGGGAGACAGAACATAAAGACTCCTAACTCTGGGAAATGAACTAGGGGTGGTGGAAGGGGAGGAGGGCAGGGGCTGGGGGTGAATGGGTGACGGGCACTGAGGTGGGCACTCGACGGGATGAGCACTGGGTGTTATTCTGTATGTTGGTAAATTGAACACCAATAGAAACTAAATTTATTATTAAAAAATAATAATAATAAATAAATAAAAAGTATTTATTGAGGATAATAAAGAGAGCCAAGATTTTAACTGCCTAAGAAGATGTTTACAAATGTAAAGGGAAGGATAGAAAGAACCCTGAGGTGTTGGATTGGGATCAGAGGAATCAATAGGAACTTGTGGTTCTATAATATGTATGCAAATAGATATGGAAATGGCTTAAAGATGAATAAATGATTATATTGTGTGTACATGTACATATACAGATAGCTAGATAAGTACATATACACATGGATTACATCAATGATGTAGATACGTACGTAGATAGGTAGACAGAAGCAATGACATCCCAGTAGCAATGAGCATACTGAGTGCCCATATTTTGGTTTTAAATATCACTGAAATAAACTGGGTCTAATCAAAGAAATGACTGATTCCAAGGCTGAGTCAGGGAAAATGCAAGATGAAAAGATTAGCCTAGAATATCCCTTTGTGCCAGAAGGTAAAGAAGTCAAAAGGGCACAGGAGATACTGCATCCTTGAAGTGGCTCCCACTGGGCAAATCTGGGACAATCTGAGCATCAAAATAAGTAATGATAGAAATGGATTATAAAATAAGGATCCATAGCTCCTGCTGATACAAATAAATGGGAGAAAGGGAAAAGGTTTTACTTACATCACAAGGCTAAAATTAGTGTAGAAGGAATGATAGGGATAGAAAATCCCCAATTGGCAACCATCACAGAGGTGGTTGATCCAGACAGGAGCCATCCATGAGGTTTGACAAGGAGCAGAATACTGACATAATCTCAGACAACATACCAGTCAGTGACAAAAGGGCAATGATAAGTTTGAGGTAGGAAACCTGGCAGGCACCAACACGACCAGCAGCCAACAATAACATCTTCAGGATGGGATGAGTCACTGCCATGTACCTCCCGACACAGTGCACTGAAATTGCACAGCATCATTTCTGTGGTCTTTCTGCCCAAGAAGTATGACCTGAGTACACCTGAAAACACATCAGGTATATCTGGGTTGAGGGTCATCCTAGAGAATGTAAGGCTCGTATGCCCTGGAACTGTGGAGGAACACAGGGGGCAAATGGAGGAACTGTTCCGTATTGGAGGAAACTGAAAGCCTGTAAGAACTAAATACAATACATATTCTTTGAGAAGATCCTGGACCAGGAGAGAAAAGGCACATGGTTGGGACAGTTGATTTGAATGAGGTCTGTGCACTAGATGGTTATATTGGCACCAAAGCTGGTTTCTTGTTTTGGAGAGTTGCATGGAGGTTACATAGAAGAATGAATGTGGTTTGGGGAAGTAAACACTGCAATGTTTAGAGATGGTAGGATATTATGTCTGCAGCTTGCCCTCCAAAGATTCAGAGAAAAAATAATGGAAAGAACATAAATGTGATAAAATGTTAACAATTTGGGAATCTGGGTGAGCCCTTTGCATTGTTCTAGCAACTTTTCTGTAAGCTTGAAATTTCAAAAATACGTACATTTTTTAATATTCAGTGTTAGTGAGAGAACAGAAAAGAAGATTCTCTGGTGATAGTATTATAATTTGGTACAACCTATCGAAAGGGCAATCTGGCAATATCTCAAAATAAGCCTTTCTGAGAGTCTAAAAACTACATTAGGAGGTATGCAGAGACTTATATGTTATAAGGATATTCAGTGCAGAGCAGATATAAGCTTGAAAAATTGGAAATAACCCAAGTCTAAGTACCTATCAGTGATTACTGAAAGAGCTCATCGCATCCACACAATGTAATTCTCAGCAACCCTGAAACAATGAAGCATCGTTCAGTAGACAAACACAGAAAGGTATTTATGATATCATTTTGGAAAAAAAATCATTTATTCATTAATTTGGTTGTTGAGCAAATATTTATTAAATCCTACTATGTACAAATTATTGGGCAAGGTATAGGTTTATAGACTAATAAAGTACTGGTTTCCCCTTCTTTTTTTATTTTTTTTTTTAAATTTATTTATGATAGTCACACAGAGAGAGAGAGAGAGAGATAGAGAGAGGCAGAGACACAGGCAGAGGGAGAAGCAGGCTCCATACGCCAGGAGCCCGACATGGGATTCAATCCTGGGTCTCCAGGATCACACCCTGGGCCAAAGGCAGGCGCCAAACCGCTGCGCCACCCAGGGATCCCAGGTTTCCCCTTCTTAAACTCAAATGCCTAGTTGAGGAGACAGACAAACAATAATTGTGATATCTTAGGCAAAAAAGTATAAGCTGTGGAACAATTTTCATAGGATGCTATTTGGAAAAAAAAATTCTATGTATGGTAATGTGCATAAGTACCTGCGTGGTGACAAAAAAGCATGCATCATGTATTCTACTCCATTATCAGTGGCTCTCTCTGGGGAAGGAGTTAAAAAGAGGGAAATCTCACTTTCTGTAGTGTTTTGAAATTTTTTCAATGAGTATGTATTGCTCATACAATCTGAGGGGGGCAGAATTCAAATATCTGTGACTCAGAAGAGATAAGCAACATAATGTTACCTGAACACAAAACAAGGGAAAGATTTGTCTTTATCTCTAAAATCAAAATGAAGCTTCACCCCAGGAGAGATTGACCTAAATTACTATTAATTGCAATTGTAGGCCTGAGTGCTTTGCCATGTCTGCAATTTTAAAAAGTAAACAAACATCTTGTTCTCAAGATAATCCTGAACTGTTTATATTTGGTCTTCCTGAGAAAGGACGTTTTGTGACTCACCAGGGCTGGAGGGAGGAAGGGGCCTGTACAGATCTCAGGTTTGCCTGCTGCTGGGGCTTGCCTCTTACTGCTCCCCATTTTAGCCATGGAGGGTACACTCCTCTGGAGCACCTCTCTGTGCTGAAAAATCCTGGGGTCTGAGCCCTTCCTGGCCCATCTCCAACTCCAGGAAAGACAGGAGATCTTCATGGAGTGGGGGAGGGTTAGCAAATTTGGAAGTGAAAAAAGATTATATCTTTCTCTTCACTCACCTCTAACTGAAATGTATCATTTCCTTCCCCTGTGAATGCTAACAACAAACCACAGTATTTGCAGTGCCCATGACTGTCACCAAGAGAAATCACAGATATTTTCATGTCACATTACTATCACTGCTGCTATCTTAAAAGATTGTTTACACTTATCATTGCTTCAAAATTATGACACTAATTAGACCTGTCCCTAGCTCTTGGTATTTAGTGCATTAATAAAGAAGCACATTTATTACTGTATCAAAAATCTGTTTTTGTAATATTTTGATAATATTTTAATATAATTGAAATCCTTTGTAGTCTAATTCATTTTATGTATTTAGAAGGCTTGCTTAGAGAGGAAGAGGTCCACAGCTCAGAAAGGTTAGGAATGTTTGACCTTGAAGATTGCAAGGGATTGAGGTTCCCAGAAGGACTTATAGATCACCCTGAAATCCTCCTGCTATAGACTAAATGAGTGTTTCCCTCTCAAATTCCTATGTTGAAGCCTAATCCTCAGTGTGATAGTATTGGAGGTGGGACCTTTCAGAGGTGATTCAGCTTGGATGACATCAATGTGGGTGGAGGCCCCATGATGGGATCTGAGCCCTTATAAAGGGATGAGAGTCCAGAGTTCTCACCAGACATGGAACCTGACTGCCAGGGCCTTGATCTTAGACTTCCCAGACTCCAGAACTATGAGAAATAAATGTTCATTGTCTAAGACACCCAGTCTAAATACCCTACCCCTATGGAATATAATTCTAGTGGGAGGTAATGGATAATGAACAGATAAATACATAGGTAGTGATAAGTACGATGGAGAAAGACAAGGTTGGGTGGGGGCATCAGAAACATGAAGAAGAGGGGATTGCTCTTTAAAATTGGTCATCAGGGAAGGTCTTTGGGCAAAGACCTGACATCAGTGAGGAAACAAGCCATGGAGATACTTGGGGATAGCGGCTAGAAGAGTTTTCCAGGCAGAGGAAACAGCAGGTATAATGGCTCAGAAGCTTGAGAGAACATGTCGACTGCTGCAGCAGGACTGGTGACGGCAGTAGCACAAATGCACATGAAGTAGTGGCGGGCAGTGTCAGGAAAAGTCCTGCACTTCAGGTTACTAAATGTGGGCTCCGTGCTATGGAATTTAGGAGGGAAGTCAGGTGTGAGTGAAGGGGAGTACTGGGGACAGGCAGGAGCAGGAGTCTGGTGCTGAGGCAGGAGCAGGAGTCTGGTGCTAAGGCTGGTACATTTGCTGGATGCTGATGACTAAGATGAGGACAAGGAAGGTATCTGATGCCAGAGGGAGTGCATCTGTTTCCTGGGGCTGCTGTAACAAACTGCCACACCACTGGTGGCTTAAAGCAACAGAAGTTTATTCTCACAGTCCTGGAGGCTGGAAATCTGAAATCAAGGTGTCAGCAGGACAGCACTGAATCCATTCCTTGCTTCTTCCAGCTCCTAGGAGCCCCTGCATAAAGAGACTCACGCTGGGGATGCCTGGGTGGCTCAGCGGTTGAGCGTCTGTCTTCCACTCAGGGCCTTGATCTTAGGGTCCAGGGATCGAGTCCCACGTCAGGCTCCCTGCAGGGAGCCTGCTTCTCCCTCTGCCTGTGTGTGTCTCTGCCTCTCTGTGTCTCTCATGAATAAATAAATAAAATCTAAAAAAGAGACTCACTCTGCCCAGACTCCAAGCTCACCTTTGCGCTCACACTGTCCTTCACCCTGTGTCAGATTCCCTCTGCCCCCCTCTTTAGCTGTGATTATACGTAGGGCCCACCTAAATAAATTCCCATCTCAGAATCCTCACTCAATCATATCTGCAAAGACCACATTTGAGTAACTTCCCATATCAGAATTCTTCACTCACTTACATCTGCAAAGACCACTTTTCCACATTAGATTCCAGGGATTAGGAGCTGACGTCATTGGAAGCCATTTTTCAGACTATCACTGGGGGCAAAAGGTGGACTACCGAGACCTGGAGAAGGGCAGTCTCACAGTCTCACATGAGCTCCGTGTTGGCTAAAACTCAGTCTTCTTCTCACTTGACCCATGGCAGCCTAGTCCTCCTTGTCCTTCTCCCACTCCACTGGCCACTCCTTTTCAGTCCCCTCCTCTGACCCAGGGCCCTGGGACTCAGCCCTTGCCAACATGCCAGGCCATGGCATCACTCTGCTTCCATGCCAGTGGCAGCAGCCCAGACCTTGTATGGACAGGCTCCATCAACTCCACTCCCTTGCAGTGTCTCCACGTGGGTGTCTGGGAGGCATTTTAACTCCCATACATCCAAACTGGACTTCTGGTCGTCCCCCAACCCACTCCACACAGTCAAACTCATCACAGTTGGTGGGGTGGGGGGGGTGTGATGAGGTGGAGGAGTCACTCTGGACTCCTCCCTCCCTCCACACTGCACATTTAATCCATCAGCAAGCCCTTGCTGCCTGGACCTTCCAAACACAATCCAAATTGAACATAACTCTGCTCCCACCTACCTCTGATGCCAGCTGCCCTCTTCTCTCACCTGTATTTGGCAGCAATCTCCTAACTGGTCTCCCTGCCTCCCCTCTTTTAGAGGCCAGATCAGAGTACTTCACTTCTCTGCCCACTTCACTGAGAGTAAAAGCCAATGTCCTATGAAGCCCTGCATGTTTTCCCTGCTATTTCCTCTCCTACCTCATGTACTAACATCTCTCTCCTCTCCTCTTCTCACTCCTCTGCACCCACACTCAACTCTTCCATGAACATGCAAGGCCCATTTCTTCCTCAAGGCCTGTGAACTGACTATTCCCCTTCCTGGAATGTTCTTCCCTCCCATATACCTTGACTAGCTCTCTTGATCCCCTAAAGTCTTTGCTCAGTGTCCACTTCCCTAAAAGTCATGCTCTGACAACCTATTAAAAATTGCAACCCACCCCTCGCCAAGATTCCCAATTTGTCTTACTCAGCTCTGTTTTCTTCATAGCAATTACCATCCTCTGACACATATCAATTGCTTATTTTTTATGTTTACTGTTTAGTTTGAGATAGAAAGTAGAGCATTTTGTCTATTTTGTATACAGATTTATCCTTTGAGCTTAGAACAGTGTCTAGTCATAGTAGGTGCTCAATAAATGTTTGTTGAATGAATGAGAAAGTGAATCCCTGGGTTGAGGGAAGGGCAGAAGTCCAGGGTGATTTCTGGGAGTCTAATTCTAAGCTCTGAAAGCCCTCCATCTCCAGAAAGGGGACAGAGCAGAGGCCAGTTGGAGCTGAGATTGGGTGTGTTGCATGTGAGGTAACCCTAACCCACAGGGCAGTTGGCTCTCTAGGACAGGAGGCTGGTGAGAGATCTGGCTGAGCAGTGGAGCTTGCTTGGCTTACCAGAGGGTCAGAAATAAATCTAGCTCTTCCCATTACTGATGATGAAATTTTGGGCAGGTTCCCTTATCCTTCTGAGCCTCAGTTTCCTCACCTATAAAATGGGGATGGTCATAGTACATCTTCCCTATGGGTCATTGAGAGTTTAAATTTGATGGCACTTGACACTGAATATGTGGCAGATGTTCCTGTCTCCTCTCCAAGGGCCAAGTGGCAGGTAGCAGAGCCCAGGAAGCCACCCTGGGAATACGGTTTACCTCCAACCCCTGTGGCCCACAGACCCTCTATGGCCTAGCCTTCCAATTCCACTCCAGAGAAGTGCTGTCCAGTATGGCAGCTACTAGCCACATGTGTCTTGAAAGTGTAAAATATGCAATGGATTTCTAAGACTTAGTATGAAAAAATAAGAATTTAAAATATCTCATTAATTTTTATTTTGATTATATATTACATATATTTTGATTATATATCACATAATATTTTGGATATATTGGGTTATAAAGAATATGGTATTAAAATGAGCTCCACCACTTTCTTTTTTACCTTTTAATGTGGAAGAAATTACAAGAAATTTTAAAATTAGGGCAGCCTGGGTGGCTCAGCGGTTTAGCGCCACCTTCAGCCCATGGCGTGATCCTGGAGACCCGGGATGGAGTCCCACGTCAGGCCCCCGCATGTAGCCTGCTTCTCCCTCTGCCTGTGTCTCTGCCTCTCTCTCCCTCTGTCTCTCGTGAATAAATAAATAAAATATTTTTTAAAAAAGAAATTTTAAAATTATATATATGGTTTGCATTATGTTTCTGATAGACAGCACTGCTCTGTAGACCTCAGTTAAAAATCTCTCGAGGGGTGTGAGGATGTGGGTACTATGTGGGTGTGTGTTTGTGTCAGGAGATATATGTGAGCTCCAATGTGTGTCCAAGTACACTGTGCACACATAAATGGCTATGCTGGAGCACGCTGCAAAAGAGAGGGTGTGGGAAGAGAGTAAGTTTCAGAGACATTCCCAGGCCTGCCCATCCCTGACTGACCATAATCCATCCCTGACTGACCATAATCCATAGGAAGCTCCTTCACTTTTGTCATCCTTCAGGGGCTCACAGAAATCCTTGGGTTAGAGACTCTGAACTCCACTTTACAGATGAGAAAAGAAGACCAAGAGACATAAATGTGGATGATAGGTACATTCCATTCTACCCATACCCATGATAAGCTGAGAGGCAGGTCTTGAGTGCTGAGTCTGGGGGAGGAAGACACATTTTTAGGGGCTGTGTCGACTTTCATATGTTCTCTTACTTAATAATCCTTACAACAGGATGGAGGGTACAGATGATGAAACTGAGGCTCAGAGAGATAAAGCAACTCACCTCACCACCATCATTCTCAGATACCATTGTCCACCCAATAGGTGCATGAACTAAGAGGACGCTGGCCTTTCCTCTACCCTCTTCCTCACATCTCACATCGACCCCACTCATCACCAGCTCCTGTGGGTCCACCAACTAGTCTTCTCTGCTCTCCTGACTAGTCCCACCCTCCCCCCCCAAAGCTTCTTGGGCTCTTCCCATTCATTCTTCCCAATGCCACTAGAGGGAGCTTTTCAAATGGCAAATCAGATTTGGATTCTGCCCCCCTGCTTAAAACTCTTGGTTGGCACTCACTGTTCTGAGGATTAACACAAAAGTCCTAGTAGAGCCTCCCTTGTAGGCCTCCCAGCCTCTACCTGCTCTGGCTCCAGCTTCTCTCTCCAGCCTTATGTCCCACCACACTCTCCCCTGATCACTCGGCTGCAGGCCCACTGGCTTTGTTCACTCCCCAAATGCACTACCATCCTTCCCCCCATAGGGCTTCTTGCACATACTGTTCCTTCAGCTTGGGATGCTTGTCCCTTCTACTGTTGCCTAGCTACCACTGATTCATCTTTCATAGCTCAGCTTGAAGTCATTTCCTCTGCAAAGCCTCCCTTGACGTAACAGTATGACAGTAAAATGATGATGAAGATGATTTTTTGAAGTAACATTTTTAGCTCTTACCATGTGCTCAGAACATTCTAAGCACTTTATGTACATTAACTTAGACCTCACAACAAATCTACAGTGGGCATCTTAATCATCTCCAGACATATGAAGAAACTGAAGCACAGAAAGGTTAATCAGCTGGCTCATGGTCACACAGAAATTTAGCTCTACAGCCCTCACTTCTGGCCTAAATCCCATAACATACACATTGTGTACCATGTCCCTCTCCTTCATGGCATTAATTATCAGCATCACCATAGTGAACCTTTATTGAAAACTTAGTGGTATATTCCAGGCACTGTAATAAGCATGTTATGTAGAACATTATCACTGTTGTAATTTCACATTGGTTTGCAAGATTTGGGCTGTATGACAGTTCAAGTTCACATTCTTACTCATACCCTGTTTCATTTATATCCACAACAGAATTTGGTTAGGGACAGGAAGTCTGACAACAGTGAATGTGAAATACAAGTTAATGAACATGGCTGAAATTATGATAATTCACTGTATGTGCCTTATGGTAACATTCACTGTGCCATCTGATTACAGTCCTTAAAAAGCACATCCATATGCTTCTAGCACCTTCAAAACCAATTATAAAGAGAGAAAATTCAGACATGAGTACAACCAATTCAGCTTTTCATTTATTGGGAGGAAGAAATGAACCCACAATGTGTTCCCTGACTAGGTCTTACCAACACCAGCCTGAAGCCTTCACTCCTATTTAGTTAATTTGAGACAAAACCTCAAAATTAACTAATAAGCCAAGGCCTTTCATTTTAGCCACAAAATGCAAAAATCCCTAACATCAAGCCATGAAAGCAAAGTTCCTGTTTTGATGATGAACACGATTAAATGTCAATCTCCATTTTAACATGGATTTGTTCTCCAATCAAACATGATACCTCATTTAAAGATATATTTGTCAGCAAACTGCACAAGTTTGTTACATAATTAATTCAAAATATATTGTGTGCGTTTCTTTTAAAGGAGCAAGATAAAAAGTCTCTTCCTGTATAATGATTGTATTAAACATAAACTTTGTAATACAATCTTAAACAGTATGCTGATCTAAATAATTAAATACTTTTTAACATATGCCATATGAAAGAAATGAAATAGATTTGTAAATCTTCTGAGAGGGCTGGAGAGATTATTTTTACCATGAATGGGGAAAGCTGAGAGGTACCCGGTAGAGGTTCAGTTGGTGTGAGGAACTCTACAGAGGGAATGTGACTGGCCATTTCACACACCTGGTCACTTGGCAGAACTGAGGCCATAAGCCAGGTTTCCTGCCTCCCTGCCTAGACAGACAAGGTTAATCCTCAATCACAAAACGGCACCCCTGGGAGGGTCTCTCCCACTCACTACCTATGTGTCACCACCTTTCACTCTCACTGGCCTCTCTCACACCTCTACTTTAGTACACCTGCTACATCTTTAGTCCTATGGCTCCCTCACCACCTCCTCCAGGAAGGCCTCCTGCTGCTCACCATCAGCTCTTGCTGAGTGTAGTTATTTAACTGTGTCATGGCTGGTCCTCTTATTTCCCTCCCCCACTGGACTGTGACCTCCTCCAGAGCCAGCTGGACCTCACACCTATCTGAACCCAAGAGAGGGGCTTACTATAAACAGAGGCTATGTCAGCCCTCAGCACCTACAGGGCAGGGATCTCTCCTAAAATGGATTAATCTACTTCCTGGCAGACCAGGTCCCTGGATTCAGCAGGGCCACACAGGGGGACAGAGGCCTTGCTTAGAGCTGCAGGTGCTGGAGAGAACTTCACCTCTGGGGGCCTCTGTGTTGTCACCTGTCTGATGGGAGAGAAGTCCCCTCTGTGGCTCAGGGGGAGCCTCCAAACAGCCAGAAGTGAGCATTGGTGGGTGTCCTTTCCTCCACCAAATATATCTGGGTGTGAGCTTGGCTCATGCTTTCACTACTCCATCCCCAGACCAGGCCACTAGCACCACTCATCTGGGCTCCCTGTAGCCACCTGTTCCCATGTTCAGTTTACTCTGGAGCCAGAGGGATCTCAGAATATAGGGCAGTTCATGTCACTCTTCTGCTCCCACCCCTCCTGTGGCCCCCATTTCTTTACCCAGGGCTAAACAGCCCTCATGCTCTGATCCTCCGGACCTGGCCCAGATCCACGTGCCCATCCTCCCCACACCCCCACTCTCCCACCACAAAGGGCAGCAGTGGGAGTCTCCTCTGGGTTCCACAAACATAGCAAGCTTTTCCTAAGCTCTGAGCCTCAGCACATACAGAGCACCCTTACAACCCACCTTCAAGGGCAACCCCCATGGCTCAGTGGTTTAGCGCTGCCTACAGCCCAGGGCGTGATCCTGGAGACCCGGGATTGGGTCCAACATCGGCTCCCGGCATGGAGCCTGCTTCTCCCTCTGCCTGTGTCTCTGCCTCTCTCTCTCTCTATGTGTGTCTCTCATGAATAAATAAATAAAATCTTAAAAAAAAAAAAATCTTTGAACAGCCAGCTACTTCCTGTCCTTCAGCCTAAAATCTCTAACCCTCAGAGAGGCCTTCCCTAAACTACCCTATCTGAATTGGTCTACCTCTTCAATGCCTGAACCACAGCAACATTTGTGACCTCCATCACATGGGTCACAGTGAGTCATTAATTAATTTGCTTGCTGATTTATTGTCTGTGTCACCCACAAAGTTTTTTTCTGCTTACTGCTATTTCCCCAGTGTCTGAGACAGTGCCTGGCACATAGCAGGTGCTCAATAAATATTTGTTGAATAAACGAAAGAACAAGCAGGTAGGGATGATTGTGTGTGGAACCTATGAAGGCCTTGATCGATGTAAGGGAAGTTTAGTTATAAATAACACAAATCAGACTTACAAATAACTAGTCAGCTTGAGAAAGGGTCTCTGCAGCATGGCCTCTGCCCGACCCCACACTCCAACTCTGCAGACCCTTCTTCATCCCTACATCATCCCAGGATGAATACCCTCATTTCCACTCAGCCAAGATGGTCAAGGAATGATCAAACAACAGCAAATCACGTTTTAAAAACAGCATAGGACAAGTTGATCTCAAGAGGTGAGAAAGTGACATATATTTACCGCTCCCTCAAACACTGCTGTGCTGAAGAGATTGCCCTGTATCCTGAGCCTCCATGGCCTTAATTGGTAAAATGATAATTCTCCTGTACCAGGTTGTGAGACTGACACACCAAAATGCATGGAAACAACTCTGCACACTGCCTGGTGTGTGGCAGCCTTTGGATCCATGGCAGTCTCTCTCTAGTCCCACTTCTTCCTCATTCCCTTAGCAGTCTTTGAATTGGGAAAATTATGGAATGCAGACTGTGTCTCACGGTATTCAGAATGAATTACCGAGTTTCTGTGGGTGTCTGGCTACCTCTCGAGGCCATCAAGCATCTTAATTAATGATGATCTGAAAGGATTTGATGTTCCAGGAATAAAAAGGCATGAGGGAGCACAGACTATTTTAAGGAACATTAATTATTTAATGGACATTATTCGTAGAAAATTGGGGCTAACTGTTAAATATAAATTTAAGGTTAGGAGCGCTATGATTATTTTAACCCTAAATCCTATTCCCTTTTGCCCATTATCAGGAAGAAGCTGAAGGTCTAGCAGAAGAAAGAAAATATTCTAGTCTGATCTGGGCCATGGACTTGCTGTGTGATCTCAGGTAGGTGACTGCTCCTCTCTGGACCTCAATTTCATCATCTAATAGGGTCTGTACTAGATGGTCTCCCAGCTGCCTAAACAGTAACCCTACTAGAGCCAGGATCATCTCAGGGTACTTCAGAAATTCCCCCAATGGGCTCTATTTCCAATGTTCTCATTCAGTAGGTCTGAGGTAAGCCGCAGAATCTACATTTTAACAAAGCTCAGAATGAATCTATCTCTCCAGAGGTCTTTAGGCCACACTCTAATAAGAGAGCTGGCCATGACTCTGGGACATTCAGGGGGAACCCTTCAGAGGAGATCTGGATGTGAAAGACAGACATTCTTGTTAGCAGCCTACATGCTGAAAGCTTGTTAAACTATGTTCAAATGAATTTGCCCAGTCTCTGATTTTCCTCATCATCAAAGTTCAAGTGGTTAATTCTGGGGTTAAAAAACAAAAATTTTCTCTTGTAATGATGTCCTAATCAGTTAATTAGAGTAACTCTCTCAAGAGAGCTACCCATGGAAACTGAAGATGAAACCACACAAAATGAAGCCCTCTGCAGAAAATGAATACATATGGATGTGTCCTGAACCCACAGAGAAGCTTGAACCTGACACCCTGGGAAGTTATCCTTCCATCCATCCTCCCACCCATCTATCGATCTATCCATCTGTCCATCCATCCACCCACCTACCTGTACATCCATCCATCTATTCATCCATCCAAAAAAATGCATGTTGAGATCCTATTATGTGCCAGGCCCCGGGATACAGATAGTAAACAAAACAACTTGGTCTGTATCAGGGGTACAGACATCAAGCAAGCAAACTAACTAAATCATTACAAACTGTTAAAAATATTATGTAGGAATCAGGCCTCTGAAATAGAGAATAGCAGGGTGGGAGAAGAAACCTACCTTGAGTGAGTAATCAAGGGAGACTTCCTTGAGGAGGGGCCATTAAAGTTGAGATATGAAAGTCGAGAAGGCACATATGAGGAGCTCTTCAAACACAAAGAATAGTAAATGCAAAGATTGTGAGTGTGAACTGCTTGTGAACCCAAAACACTCCCTAGTGCAATCTGCTCCCAAGCGGTCCAATGATCCTTTAGCTTCTGCTCACACATTAGACAACAGGGAGCTCACTGCCTCTGGGAGCTTGCTCACCCCATCATTGAAGACTGATAGGTCAGAGTCCTTTCTCATATGAACCCTGCAATGTCTACTAACTGGTCCAGCTACTGACCTTAAGGCCATGTCTACTAACCAGTCCAGCTAACTGCAATGTCTACTAACCGGTCCAGCTACTGACCTTAAGGCCATTCAAGTCACTCCAAGCTGGTCCACAAGATGGACAGCTCCACAACACTGATGCCCCCAGGCAAGCCCCCTCTGCCTGAGGACCACCCTAGCTCCTCAGTGGTGACAGTGTAGGGGGAAGCCACACAGTTAGGCAAGGACTATTCAGCTCTGAGCCCTATAGAACCCCAGGCAGCTTAGTTAGTGTTCCTGAGCCTCAAGATCTTTGTGTGTAAAGCAGAGGAAATGCTCTCAATTCCTCATTTTCAGACAGATGATGTGAGAAAATGTAGCAGAGTTCCAGGCAGATAATAAGAACTCAGAGATTACCACCAGCGGTAGAGGAAAGTATGGTACAAGGTGAGGGAACCATCCAGCACTGTGGAAGTGACAAGGGTGCAGAGGAAACCTGGGCCTACTATGTTACCTCTTCTCAGCACACCTCTCCCACCAGGTATCCTTTCTCTTTCCTCATGCCTCTGCTGCAGCATGCCACTACTATAGCAGTAGCCCCACTGGGCTACAATTACTCCTGGGTCGGCAACCCCCACCCCCAGAATTAGCTCCTGACTGAAGGAATGTCCACCTACCCAAAGTGTTCAAAGAATGCATTGACTTGAAGAAACCTAAAAATGAAGTATGCCCTCAAAAACTGAAACAGAATTACCACGTGATCCAGCAATTTCACTTCTGGGAATAGAGTTGAAAGCAGGGTCTCCAAGAGGTATTTGTGCACCCATGTTCACAGCAATATTATTCACAATGGCCTAGAGGTGGAAGTAACCCAAGTGTCCATTGAGAGATGAATGCATAATGAAATGTGGTCTATACACACAATGGAAAATTATTCATTCTTTAAAAATAAACAAATTATGCCACATGCTACAGCACACATGAACCTTGAGGACACTATGCTAAGTGAAATAAGTCAGTCATGAAAAGACAACTATTGTATGATTCCCTATACATGAGGTATCTAGAACAGTCAAATTCCTAGGGGCTAAAAGCAGAAAGGTGGGGGGAGGGGGAATGGAGAATTGTTGTTTAATGGATATTAAGCTTCAATTTTGTGAGATAAAAAGGGTTTTAGAGATTGGTTCTACAACAATGTGAATGTAGTTAGCACTTTTGAAGTCTGTACTTAAAAAAATGTTTAAGATGGTAAATTTTATGCCATGTGTATTTTATCCCAATTTTTTTTAAAAAATGAAGCATGACTCTAACTAGAGGCTGGGGCATGGACTGTTTGACCTAGAGTTTCTACAGTCAATATGAAAACACAATAGCCCACAGTCCCAGA
The DNA here is from genome assembly GCF_018345385.1 of Vulpes lagopus. Classification (NCBI taxonomy): domain Eukaryota; kingdom Metazoa; phylum Chordata; class Mammalia; order Carnivora; family Canidae; genus Vulpes; species Vulpes lagopus. The sequence goes on from NC_054841.1 coordinate 16,341,598, forward strand.
GCCCGACGTGACTTTTATTCATAAGCAGTACTGGGAAGAGGGTTCATTAAGTATCTAATGATTGATTCTAAAATTCTTATTGAAAGACCTGATATGTATACTCAGAATCAGCTTGCCCTGCAATTAACTAAAAACCACTTATGACAGGAATTCATACATAATCGCGATCAGTGGAGTCAACTTGTAAGAATATTCTAAGCATTTAATTGACTTTTAAAAGAATAGCTACAGCAAGCTAATTAAATATCAAGTTAGGGAATGTGTTAATTGATATTTAATAAGGATGTCAATTGATGTCTAACTAGCCAATATGTCTCTTAAAATATGCCAATTAGATGCCTAAAGATACTTTTCAAGGGGATTAGGAATTGAATACATTGAGGATGTAATTGGTTAATTTCTTTACAAAATTACAAATTGCAACCCTCCCTGCTGACTTTGCCTGGATCACAGAGCTACTTATGAGCAGCTTTGCCTGATCTTCTAGTTGTCTTTACACACAGATCCATAGAACTGGAGCAGACTTTTGTTGGGCTCTTGTCCAACATCTGTATAAAAATGGGGCCCAGGGAGGTTGAATGAATCCTATCCAAGTTCTCCATCAAGTCAGAGATGGGCTTTGCCTCCACTCACCATGGCCAATTTTTGGTAATCTGGTACAAAGACTGAAGTAGAGACCTGATGCATGGAGTGTTCACCCTGCTTTACCCCTGGCCTGCCCTGAGACTCTCCTTCCACCTGGATGCCATGACAGCAGAAACCCTACACAACCCAGGCCCTTTACTTTCCATCTGCTCCCAGTCACTGTAAGAAGTTTAATCAGGAAAGCACTGTGTCACTTGGAACCAATAGCAGTTCTCCTGCTTCCCAAATAATATCAACAATAATATTACCACTAGCCATTTTTTCACTCATCCAACAGTCACTGTGTGCCAGCTATGTGTTGTGGAAGATTTGAACTTTGGTACAGTTACTACTGCTGAGTAAACCACCCTAAGCAATTGCCATTTTATGTTCATCCTCTCTGTAGGTCAGAAATTCAAACAGGAAACAACATGATCAGTGTATCTCTGCTCCTCAATGTCTCAAGCCTCTGCTGAGAAGATTTGAATGGCAGGGGTGATTCAGGGGCTAAAGTAGGGGAATCCAGAATCATCTAGAGGCTTCTTTACTCACACATCTGGTTCCTAGTCTGAAATAACTCAAAGGCTGGCCTCAGCTGTGATTGTCAGCCAAAATACCAATATGTAGACTCTCCATGGCTTGGGCTTGGTGGCATAGAGACCTCATAATGATCAAAACATCTTATATGGTGACCCAGGACACCAAGGACTAACATTCCACCAGCAAGACAGAAGCTGCATGGCCTTTTATTATTTAGCGTCAGAAGTCCCACATCATTTCCACCGTACCTAGTTGAAAAACTCACCACCTAGATTCAAGGGGGAAAATATAGTCTGCAGCTATGTTTGTTTGTTTGTTTGTTTGTTTTTTAAGATTTTATTTATTCATGAGAGACACAGAATGAGACAGAGAGAGAGGCAGAGACACAGGCAGAGGGAGAAGCAGGCTCCATGCAGGAAGCACAATGCAGGACTCGATCCAGGGACCCCAGGATCATGCGCTGGGCTGAAGGTGGCACCAAACCGCTGAGCCACCCAGGCTGCCCTGATTTGTATTTTAAGGTCATTCTAACGAGAATAGAGGACAGACAGTTGGGGAAGGATGGAGGCAGAGAGAATGATAAGGAAGCCAGGCATAACAGTGGGGAATGGAGATAAACGGACAGATTCTAGAGACTTTTTAGAATTTAGGGACAACAGGACTTAGTGATGGATTACTTGAGGGGGAGGACCTGTCAAGGATGATTCCCCAGTTCCTACCTAGAATACTGAGGAGAGAGTAGCACCATATTCTATGATGGGAAACACTGGAATGGAAGGGAGGCGGAGGAGGGTTAGGAGAGACAAATTTTGGTAGGGAAGGGTGAGTTTTGGAGGAGTTGAGTTTGTGGTGTCTTAGGGATATCCAGGGAGAGCTACAAAGTCTTCCATGAAAAATGCAAAGTCTTCCATAAAAAATGCAGGCTTCGAGCTCAAAAGACAGGTGTGATCTAGGGACAAGAGGGAACCAAATCCATAGGCATGGGCGGCTGGTGTCACCTAAAACCAAGCCTTGAACCACTCCAACATGTAGAGGTCAAGCTGATGAGGAAGAACACAAAGATCCATGAAGGAGCAGCCAGAGAGACAAGAGGAAAACCAGGGAGAGATGGAGTCACAGAGCCCAGAGCAGGGCATTGTTCATGATGCAGGGAGTGGTCAGCTGTGTCAGAAGCCACTGAGAGATCAGAAAGATGAGGGTCCTTCTTGAGAAGGGGGGATAGGATGTCAACACAGATGGCCAGACACTGAACTCTGGGTTCTTTTTTGCTTCCATGTGGCATGGCCTTCACAAATTGGCCCTGACAATCAAAATCTCAGCAGGATCAGATCTAAGTCCCAACAAAGGTGATTCCAAAGCCTACCCAGGAAAATCAATCAGTGGAAGTAAGCCTGAAATGTTCTGTAAAATGAGAGTACTCAGAGAGGGATGTGATAAAACATAATGGTGCACCCAAAGGTCCTCTCCGAGAGTGGTCTGAGTTTCATTCCTGCAGCAGGTCTGCCCCACTGCACATGTCCTCCCAGGATGGAGGGAAAGTGCGACAGGGGGAAGAGGCAGTCTGAGACAGTGGCCTGGGTGAGCAAGTCACTTCACCTTGCCAATCTTTGGCTTCCATAATAATTCCAGGTCTGTGGCATCTCAGATGGTCAAACTTGACTTTTAGATAGTCAAGCTTCAACTTCTGATTTTTACTAGCTGGATGTCCTTGAGCAGATTTCTTAGCCTTTCAGAAGAAAGCTGGAAAATACATGTGAAGTCAATTTGTCCACCACTTAGGTCACAGAGTTGGAGGGGAAATAGAAGGTTGGCTTCTGTTTGCCCAACGTCAACTGAAGATCCCAAAATGGGGGCAAAGAACCTAACATTTAGGATCAGTCAGCAAAAAGACTGACTCCTCTCACTTTCAGCTAGAAGGGAAAACCATCAGCAGCCACTCCAGCCTGTTGTTGGAGATGCTTATTCAGTTACCAATAACAACGGTTGCCATGGAGATGGGCGGTCCAGCCTGCCAGCCTGGAATGATTCTCAGGCCAGGACCGGATTAGCCATATCCACACCCTTTCCAAACCAAAGAGGCAGTCTGAGCCCTAGCTCTCTCTCTCTCTCAGTTACATTATTGGGGAGTTCTTCTGCTTTATTTTTCTGTCTTCTTCCTGTCAGAAGGTCTCACTATTTGAAAATTGACTGGGATATATGGCAAAGGTGTGGAAAGTCTCATGGATTGTGCAGTCACTAAGTCTTTATAAAGTCAGGGGACAGCTTATATTGATGTGGGGGGGAAGAGGTTGTCACAGAAAGTAGATGAAGCAGTTATGGGTGTTCAGGGCTGTAGCAAGATCTGTGGGAATCCAGGACTATTTCTGGAACCCTTGGAGGTCTGTTCTGGGATTAAACTCCACAAGAAAGCCAGAGGAAGACAGGGGTGTTTCCAGAGGTAGTACCTGGATGGGCAGCTGAGAACGTGCCCCAAGAGGAATAGTGATGCCCATACTTGAAGGGCAAGTATCACAAGAGCTTCTCTCCAAGTACTTAAAAGTCACTTCTGGAGAAAAGGAGCCAAATCAGAAAATAAACCAAAATTCTAGTGGTAAAAAGTACCACAGATGAGCTCTCTTCACAACAAAGAAATCAAAACTTCAAAGGGGGATGGGCTTATCCATGGCAACCTTAATCTCATACCTAGCAATCTCTACTCCCAATCTGGGTTCTTCCCATCACTACACAGATCTGGGTTGTTCCTGGAATGTTACTTAACATGAGCTGAGCTTCCCAACAATGAGGGCACCATCCATGGACTAGTTGTCCTGAGAGGTGGTCAGGGCTATATGACCTTGAAGTTTCATCTTTTCTCAACTCTAGATTCTTTAGTGAGGGGAGGCATCCTTGTTTAAACTGGAGCAGACCATACCAAACTCCACCACTGTGGGTCCTTCTGCTGTTTTTCCTCCACTCCCAGACTGGGGCTCCAAATGGTGAGGGCAAGTGATTTCTCAGCTTATGCACAAAGAAATGACCAGAATTACTTTACATGGCATCATCTAACCAAGTTCTATGTCCAACAGCCTGTATGAGGCCAGGCCCAGAGGGCTTCTTGAAGATCTATGAAAGAGTATCCCACATGCCTCTGAAAGACAGAAGTAGGGAATGCCTTCCCCAAAGTCCCAATGGGAAAAAGAAGCAAGCCAGTGGCAGCCTTAACAACTCCTATGGTCTGAAGTCAAATTTAAGAGTGTGTAATAAAGATCTGACCTGGGCACCATCCTGTGTACCATTAGCTTCCAGAGACATGAACTTGGGAATATTTCCTAACATCCCTGGAGCCTGGTTCCCACAAGTGAACAACCAGATATTCACACATGCTAATAAAGCAGATCTGAGTACTAAGAAGCCAATGCAAGAAAGCACACCATACAATGCTGGTAATAACTGCTGGTTACCAATTTGCTTCAAAATGATGAAAGAAGAGGGGTACCTGCTGGCTCAGTTGGTAGAACATGTGACTCTTGATCTTGGGGTTGTGGGTTGGGGTTGTGGGTTAGGGTTGTGGGTTCTGGCTTGTGGGTTCAAACCTCATGTTGGGTGTAGGGATTACTTAAAAATAAAAAATCTTTTAAAAAAATTGATGGAGGGGGAGACTCAGGAGGGAGAAGAGATGAAACATGATAGACCTTGAGTTGGTAATTAAAACTGAAGTCAGCAAGGACAGAGTTATTTTCCTAATAATACTACACTGTCATTTACCTTTCCCCTTCTCTCTCATGAGGGTACTGTGGAATTTTCCAGAGGTTGCAAGGCATGCAATTGGACAACCGTTAAATGTACAAGCAGATCTGAGAAGCAACCCAGTGCCTATTTAAGCCAGACATTCAAAGGATTTGCAAAATGTAAAACAATGCCTCTCTTATTAATTTTTTTGTTTGGAAAAAAATAGTTTATTTTTTATTAAAAACTTATTTAACAGCCATTAGGACTGCTATCATTAAAAAAAATTATAAGTGAAAACCACAAGTGTTGGCATGGATGTGGAGAAACTGGAACACTTGTGCTTTGCTGGCGGGGGGGGGGATGTAAAATGGTGCAGTCACTGTGGGAAAACAGTATAGTCAATCCTTAAAAAATCCTTAAAACATGGGGTTACCATTTGACCCACCAATTCCACTTCTGGGTATATACACAAACAAACTGAAAGCAGGGTCTCAGGGTGCCTGGGTGGCTCAGTCGGTTAAGTGTCTCATCTCAGGTCATGATCCCAGGATCCTGGGATGGAGCCCTGCATCAAGCTCCCTCTCCCTCTGCCACTCACCTGCTTGTGCTCTCTCTCAAACAAATAGATCCAAAAACAAAAACAAAACAAACAAAAATGCAGGGTCTCAAGGAGATATTTGTGCACCCATGTTGGTAGCACTACTGTTCACAATAGCCAAATGATGAAAACAACCCAAATGGTCATCCATGGATGAATGGATAAACAGTATGTGGTCTATATATATGATGGCATATTATTCAGCCTTAAAAAGGAAGGAAACCCTGATATATGCTACAACATGATATATGCTATAACATGAAGATTGAAGACAAGGTGATTAAAGACACTAAGGGATTAAAGATGGGCAAAAAAGGACAAATATGTAGGATTACACTCATATGAAGCATCCACAGTAATCAAATTCATAGAGCCAGAAAGAAGAATGGTGGTTCCCAGGGGCTGGGGATGGTGGGGATGGGGAGTTAGTGTTTAATGGGGACAGAGTTTTAGAATGGGATGACAAAAACATTCTAGAAATGAATGGTAGTGATGGTTGCACAATACTATGAATGTACTTAATACCCCTGGGCTATACACTGAAAACTGGTTAAAACTGTAAATTTTGGATACATTTTACCACAAAATGACAAAATAAAATAACGTAAAATCTAATGGACCATGAATAACTGTCATCTAAAAGCTTATATAGTAGAGGAATGCCTAGGTGGCTCAGCGGTAAACATCTGCTTTCAGCTCAAGGCGTGATCTTAGAGTCCCGGGATCAAGTTCCACCCTGGGCTTCCTGCGAGGAACCTACTTTTCCCTCTGCCTACATCCCTGCCTCTCTCTGTGTGTCTCTCATGAGCGAATGAATAAAATCTTTAAAAATAAAAAAATTAAAAAATTAAAAAAATAAACGCTTAGAGTAGAAATAAATTATCAAGGACAAAAGTTATTTGTGTTGACCTGTAATGACATTATTATTTTTAAATGAGTTAATATTTTTAAAGTCTGAGTTTTAATGCTGAATGCAGAAAATATTAACAGATGCAAGCCACAGAAACAAAAGCTCTTAAAGGTCCTCAAAAATTGTTAAGAGTATAAAATGAAACCAAAAAGTTTGAGAATGTCTGTGCATGATATTATCTCTCTACTTTGCATAGGTTTTAAATTTTCCATATTAAAAAATTTTATTTTAAAAAGAACAGTAATTGACTATTTTCTTTGCTGTTTGGGCAAACCGTTTAACCTTGATGGGCCTCAGTATTCTCATCCGTCAAGGGGGTAGAGAAGTCCAAAGCATGATGCCATGAATCCAATCTAACTCCACACAGACACAGGGGCTGCTGCCCCCACCCCTGCCCCCTTGTTCTACAGACATGTGAGCCTCTCCAGCTTGAGGAAGGAGTGTGGTCTTGTGTTAATCAGATCCCATTAATTTTTCAAAGTAGACAACAGCCCACTTACTCATCTCCCATCGAGCCTCATCCATAATTGATCCTGAGCTGCACTTATCCAAATAGACGGAGGAGATGCCCGGGGCATGTGGGGCTCTGGGAGGGTTTTCTGCTGATGAGCCTATCTTCCGAATTAATGGCTGTAGGGAGAAGGCATTCACAGCCATGGCCTGTTATAACAAAAGGGGGCTGACACCTTTCCTTCAGTCAAGAGTGACAAGGAAGACAGAAAGAAACTACTCCCTAAATGCTCTGAAGGATTGTTCTGAGGTTACTTCTATGTATAAACCAGCTTGAGGGGATTGGTCTGAGATAGCTTCGGGGAAAAACTCAGGTTCATACAGACTTCAGCCAAGTCTGGACCTCAAACCCCTTTGATAGTGGCCTCTACTTGAGGCCATACCCCTTTGCCCCATCCTCACTCCAGAATAAATGCCAACTGGATTGCAGATTTAATGTTTTTTAAATAATTAATCAGTTTAAAATGCTTAAAGAGTTGTCTTTAAAAATGGAAATTTATCAGATGAGGAAAGATTTTGTGGTGAGAAAGAAAAAAGCAGTCCCTGATATTTGGCAGCGCTGGCCTGGCACTCACAACTAGACACTGTTGTCTTCCTGTTGAACATAAACCATTTCATAGAATATCAGCGTCATACAAGGTCACCTGTGACCATGAGTGAGCAAGACAAAAGCAAGACCACTCTGTAATCATCTCTGAACTGATTCGTTTGCAGGAAAGTCGTAACAAAGTACCACAAACCACATGGATTAAGTAACAGAAAGTTCTAGTCTGGCAGTTCTGGAGGCGTCTGCAGGACCATACTTCCTCTGAAGGTGTAAAGGAAGGGAACTGTTTCTGTTCTGTCTCCTAATTTCTGGTAGTTTCTGGGCTTGTGGCAGGATAACTCCAATCTCTATGTGGTCTTCTCCCTGTGGATGCAGTTTCGTGTTCACGTTTCCCCTTTTTATGAGGACACCGGTCATGTTGGTTTAGAGGCCCGGTGTATTGACCTCATCTTGACTGTGTCTGCAACTAGGCCATTTCTAAATAGGGGCACACTCTAAGGTACCAGGGGTTAGAACTTTAACTTATGAACTTGGGGTATCCCTGGGTGGCTCAGCGGTTTAGCGCCTGCCTTCGGCTGAGGGCATGATCCTGGAGTCCCGGGATTGAGTCCCACGTCAGGCTCCCTGTATGGAGCCTGCCCTGTATGGAGCCTGCTTCTCCCTCTGCCTGAGTCTCTGCCTCTCTCTCTCTCTCTCTCTCTCTCTCTCTCATGAATAAATTAATAAAATCTTAAAAAACAAAACATATGAACTTGGGGGGCACACAATTCTACCCATAACCCATCAACTTGGACCAAAATGAGGACATTGTCCAAACCACAAAAATGATCAAACATCCCCTATATTTGTTTCCTAGGGCTGCTATAACAAGTTACTACAAGTTTGGTGGCTTAAAAACAACAGATATTTATTATCTTATAGTTTCTGGAGGACAGAAGTCTGAAACTGGTCTCACCAGACTGAAATCAAGGTGTGGTCAGTATGGTATTTCCTCTAGAGGGTCTAGGAAAGAATCTATCCCTTGCCTCTTTCAGGTTCTGGTGGCTGTTGGCATTCCTTGGCTCATGATCACATCTCTCCAATCTTCAGCGCCAGCATCTTCAAATCTCTCTCAGCTCTATCTTCACATCATCTTCTCCAAAGAAACAGACACAGAGATTGAGACAGAGAGAGAGATAAAGAGAGAAAGGGGATATGTGTGAAACCTTTCTACCTTTCTCCTTACATGGACATTTGTGTTTTATTTAGGGCTTACCTGGATAATCCAGGATACTCTCCTCATCTCAAGATCCTTAATTTAAGCACACCTGCAAAGACCAGTTTTCCATCTAAGGGAACATCTGCACGTTCCGGGGATTACGATCTGATGTCTTTGGCAGCCATTATTCAGTCTACTCTGCCCCTGACCCTAGCTAATGAGGGTGACTACTACTTCTTTATCAATTACAGCTTTAATCTCACTCCATTCCTACCACTTTCTACGTAAGATATATTACAATATGCAATCACAGACTTGCCTTCACTTCTAGAAAGCATTCAATTCAGAGAAAAGCCCTGATTCCTTGAAACCTTCTCAAAACCCCTTGACCCAGGTGCAAATCCTGTAACAAGTATTTTGTCACACCGCTGATAAGGAGCCTGGCAGTTCTCCGTAATGTATGGTCTCTCTCATTGCAAAGACTCAATAAAACCAACTTTGTTCAAGTACAGTATATCCATGATGGTATTTAGCTGGAGAAAACTAACAGCAGGATAAAAACTATAAGAGATTTCACAGAGAAGAAAAGGCCTAAGGTTGTCTACATAGGAGTGACATCATCAAAAAATGGCAGAGTAAGAATCTCCAAAAACCCTCTCTACAATAAAAGCAATGAGAACGGTGGCAAAAATTGTCAGAATCAACTACTTTATAATGTTAGAAATTAACCAAAAGTTTGCAGCAATTGAGAGAGGGTTGGGTTTTTTTTTTTTCCTAAGAAAAACAATGACTCTTGATAAGAACAGTGAGCTTTGTGGCATTTTAACTTGCCCCAGTCCTGCTTCCTGCTCTCCAGCCCACAAAACCTTGAAACTAATGGTTCATAATCACTAACAAATCACTGGGAAAACCAGCAGCCCAGCAGCCACTGGTAGAGTGAGAACAGGGTTGGAGCTTTTCAGAGCCCCAATCTCAGAGAATCATCATTACTTGATCTGTCTGGCAGTCCCCTGGAAAACCCCACTTGTACGGCTCATCCTTATTTGACCTGGCTTAGGGCTCAGCCACTGTGAACAGTCTTTTTTCCCCCTAGGAGCTTTTGTCAAAAACAGTAAGTAGCAATTATTTAACATTTTAGCTGCCTGAAGGAGAAGTAAGTTTGAACAAACAACAAACTAACCAAAAAACCTAAAAGGAAAAACAGGAGAATGAGAATTCCACAGGAGGTTTGGAAAAGAAGGCTGTGCACACACTGAGGGCTATGTGCATGATCAGGAAAGATATGAGATATGGGAAGGCCCTAAGTGATCACCATTGGCTCACCTTGAGGCTCCCTGTAAGCAGGAAGCAAAGGCCAAGCTGGCACTATAAATACTAGACTGTGTGGTGAAAGTGTGTCCCAACATGCATACACAACTCCTGGGCAAAGCCTGGGAGACTTTCTGGTTCTGGGCATTTAAGGAAATCTCTGTTAAATCAATGAGTAATCACTAAGCTGAAAAGAGACTTCAGGGGCCACAAACAATAAAAAATACAGGGAGTTTATAGAGTTAGTCAGGGAGAGTCACTAACAAATAAACAATGGTAACAGCAAAACATCAAACCCTGGGAAGAAGGGAGAATCTGATTTCCAGAGTCGTCACATTATGTTAATTAGAATGCCCAATTTCCAGCAAAAAAACAATCAGACATGCAAATAAACAAGTATGGCCCATACACACACACACACACACACACACACACACACACACACACACAAAACTAGAAACTGTCCCTGAGATAGCATAAGTGTTGAACTTGCTAGAGAAAAATCCTCAAATCAGCTCTTTTAAATATGTTGAAAGAACCAAAGGAAACCACGTCTGAAGCAGTGAAGGAGAGACACCTGAGGTGCTGGCAGCAAGGTGGACCAGGAGACCCCAGCTCCATACCCCTACAGAACACTGATTTCATGACAGATGCTTTCCCAAATCTTCAGAGGGAAACAAACACCCAGATCTATAACGTCCAGAGAATCAAGAACAGGCTGAATATCAGGAGACCTTCAACAAGACATATTAAAATCATATTCTCATGGGATCCCTGAGTGGATCAGCAGTTTGGTGCCTGCCTTCAGCCCAGGGCGTGATCCTGGAGACCTGGGATCGAGTCCCACATTGGGCTCCCTGCGTGGAGCCTGCTTCTCCCTCTGCCTATGTCTCTGCCTCTCTCTGTGTCTCAAATAAATAAATAAATAAATAAATAAATAAATAAATAAAATATTTTTAAAATAAAATCATACCGCCCAAAGTCAAAGACAGAATTTTGTAAGCAGCAAGAGAAAAGCTACTCACCACATACAAAGGAACTTTCATAAGGCTGGGAGAGGATTTCTCAGCAAATCCATGAAGGTCAGGAGATAGAAAGAGGATGCATTCAAAATGCTGAAAGGGAAAGGAAAACAAAATAAAACTGTCAACAAAGAATACTTTACCCGACAAAACTGTCCTTCCGAAACGAAGGAGAGAAAAAGACTTTCCTAGACAAACAGAAGCTGAGAGAGTTCATCACAACTAGATCTGTCTTCTGAGAAATGCTAATGGGAGTTCCTCACATTGAAATGAAAGGACACTGAGTGGAACATGAAAAACATATGAACATATAAAACTCTCTGGTAAAGGTAAGCAAACAGTAAAATTCAGAATGCCCTAATTCTGTAATGGTAGTGCATAAATCACTTTTAATGCGAGCATCAAAGCTAAAAGACTAAAGTACTTAAAATAACTAAAGCTAAATAATCTGTCCACAGATACATATTATAAAAAGATGTAAATAGTGACATCAATAACAAAATGGGGCAGGGGCGAGTAAAAGTGGAGAGTTTTTGTATGTGATGGAAATTAAGTTATCAGCTTAAAATGAACTATCATAACTATAAGATGTTTTATGTGAGCCTCATGGTAATGACAAAGAAGAAACCTGTGGTAGAGACACAAAAGATAAGGAGAAAGGAATCAAAACACAACACTATAAAAAAGTCATCAAATCACAAAAGAAGACAGTCAGAGAAAGAAAGGAACTACGAGCAGTCAGAAAAGAATTTTTTACATGGAAACAGTCTATGTTTTTACCTATCAACAATTTTTTTCAACAATTATTTTTAAAGTAAGTGGATTAACTTATCAAAAGACATAGATTGGGTGATTGGGTAGTCAGGGAAGGCTTCTCCACAGATGTGGCAGTGAAAGAGTCCTAACTGAAGGGATGGAACGTGCTCTGATTTCCTTGGGAAGTGCATTCTAGGCAGAGGGAACAGCCAGTGCAAAGATGAATGGAAAAGAGCTTGTTGGGGAGGGAAACGAGGCAGAGCTAAACATGCTACAGGGTCTAGAGCACAGGAGGGGGAGTTGGAAGTGTCTCCTAGATGGAGGCTTCTGGGGCCTTCACGTTGTGTGAAGGGGTGAGGATTGGTGTTGTGAAAAGACCACTCTGGCTGCCAAGTGGAAAATGGACCGGGGGTGGTGGTGCAGAACTGAGGAGACCAGATCAGTGAGGAGAGGAGAGACAGAGGTTGTTTTTGTCCCTTGTGGGAGCTAGGAAAACAGCGAAGCAGACATATTTAAGAAATATTTTGGAGCCAGAACTGATGAGATTTGCTAACACATTCAATGTTCATTTCCTAGCAAGAGTTCTTTTCTCTGTTCCTTTTAGAGACTTAATTCTTCCCTAATCTATTTTAGAGAGAGCAGATGAGGGCATTTTTATAAAGTCTTCAGGAGTGAAAGCTGAAGAGATGAGGTTAAAGGCCTCCCCTCATCCCCAACCTGGACTCTTAAAACTGAAGCATGACATGTCTACAAAAAGAACCACACAACAATGCTCATAGCAGTTTATCCATAATACCCCAAATTGGAGACAATCCATATGTTGATCAGTAGCAGAATGAACAAATAGATTATGTGTATTCCTACAATGGAATACTAGGCAACAATGAAAAAGCAGAGTGAGCTGCATCTCAAAAACATTATGTTTTGCAAAAAAAGACCAGACAAATTAAGAAAACATACCAATGATTCCTCAATTCATTAAATTGGTAGTGACAGAAATCCCCAACAGTAGTAACCCTGGATTGGGAGGCAGAGACTGACTGGAAAGGGGCAGGAGGTAACATTCTGGAAAGCTGACAATGTTCTATGTCTAGATCTGTACAAAAGTCACTGGTCACCAGTGACAAATCCTGTGGAGCATATGTGCCCCCTGTTATGAAGTCATGAGAAGGGCAATTCCTCCAAATCCCTAACTCCAGCACAAGCATGAGCAAAACATCACAGAAACCCAAATGTCTACAAAATGCCTGAGTGGTAGCCCCCAAAACTGTCAAGATTATGAAAAACTAGGAAGCCATCATAGATCACCAAGACCTGAAGAGATGTGGTATCTGCATCGGATCTAGGAACAGAAAGAGAACATTGGTGAAGAAGGTGGGTAAAATCCACATAAAGCCTAGAGCTGTATTAATAGTAAGTAGTGTACCAACACCGGTTTCTTGGTTTTGACAAGTGTATTATAACAGCACAGGTGCTGACATTAGGGGAAACTTGGTGTAAAGTATACAGGAACTCTGTACTGTCTTTGCAATATTTTCTGGACTATAAAATTATTCTAAAATAAAAAGTTAGGGATCCCTGGGTGGCTCAGTGGTTTAGAGCCTGCCTTCAGCCCAGAGCGTGATCCTGGGGTCCTGGGATCGAGTCCCACATCAGGCTCCCTGCATGGAGCCGCTTCTCCCTCTGCCTCTGTCTCTGTCCCTCTCTCTCTGTGTGTCTCTCACGAATAAATAAATAAAATATTTTTAAAAAGTAAAAATTAAAAAATAAAATAAAAAGTCATTGCGCTGAATATTTAGATTTGTCATTTTACTGTGTGGATATTAGCTCTTAATGAAATATTGGGGGGAGGGGTGCAGAAGCATGTAAAAAGCTCCCTCGCCGGGGCTAGCACGCGGCTCAGCTGCAGCCTGTGGGAACCGAGCCAGCAACAGCGGCCACACAGAACCGGCTCTCAGGAAATGGCTGCTAACTTTTCCTCCTGCGCCTCCTGCCTTTCCCCCAACATAGGGCAACAATGTAACTGCTATGGCAGGGCCACGTGTCATTCTAAGGGTTCTGAACTCTTTTTCAAAAGTCTGTTTTCCTTCTTGAACATTATCATTGAAAATTCCAGTCCTGGGATGTAACCACAGACCTCAGCAGTCAGTGAGAGAGGTGGCTGCTGAGGTCTCTCAGTCTCCAGGCACTCCTGGAGTCAGCCCTGAGCCTGGCATGGGGCCGTGCAGAGGGTGAAAGAACCACCAGCTCTGGTGAGGAGGCAGGTCAGCTGGAGGTTGCCTCGGATGGATTAGAAGCTTGGACGCCAGAACAGCTCTGGGGGTGCAGATCCCAGCTCCATCACTCAGCACCTGAATGCCTATGGGCATGTAACTAGTCCGTGACTCCAAATCTACATCTGTGAATTAATGATTCCTTACAGGGCTCTACGTTTTTTACATGTTTATCTTTAAATTAAGGATCCACCTTACCACATATGTCTATAACATTGGGGATTACAGCCTGTGTTCCCTGACATTGGATATCTACCCCAATATCTTCTACGAGCCCCACCCCCACTAATTCTCTAAACTGGGTGGCTCAGTCTTCCAGGATAAGGCTTTCATTTTACCCACAAATACCTACTGAGCTCTCTTCCACTGAGGACATGCCACATAATAGTGAACCAGGCTGGAATCTGGCCTCTGTTTACAGAAGGACTTCCCTTCCCTCACCCCTCATGCCTTGTAACTAACTTTTACACATCCTTCAGATCATACTGAAATGTCACTTCCTCTGGGAAGCCCTCACTAACTCCCCAAGCCCAGCCCATATTGCCCCCACCTTCCCCATTCGCTAGGGACTCTCACTTCTGTTTCATTCACTGCTAAGTCATCTACAGAACCCAGCTCAAACCCTGGCACCTGTGATCACTGACTGTTGAATGAATGGGTGAGACAGTGAATAAGTAAATGACCTGGGAGAGTCAAGGAAGGCTTCATGGAGAAGGTGGCATTTCATTGGGCCTTAAAGGATGAGTGCAAGTTAACTAGCAGAAGAGTAGGAGGAGAGAAAGGTCTAGGGGTGTGGCCAAGCCATATGCTTTCTGGGCCCAAAGGGGAGGTGGCAGTCTAAGCTATTAGGCTAAAATTTTAGGGCTTAATCCTGTAAGCCAGGGGCTGCCAACCCAACAGAGCATTCAAACTGCCTGGGACCTTTTGGACTGTGGTCCCACTAATCCAGATCCCCCCAGATTCTTATGACATCCAAGGTCAGGGACCACTGCGGAAACATCAAGGGTAAAGTCAGAAAGATTTTTAACAAGGGAGGGACAAGATTCCATCTTCAGATCTAACACTGTACAGGAAGGGAGGCCAGACGAAGCCAAGAATGAACAGGATGGCAGAAGGTAGGGTGGTTCAGTGGTTGAGCTCTGCCTTTGGCTCAGGGTGTGATCCCAGGGTCCGGGGATCGAGCCCTCCATCAGGCTCCCTGTAAGGTGCCTGCTTCTCCCTCTCCCTGTGTCTCTGCCTCTCTCTATGTGTCTCTCATAAATAAATAAATAAATAAATAAATAAATAAATAAATAAATAAATAAATAAATAAATAAAATCTTTTTTAAAAAAGAAAATAAAAAGAAAACTCAAGAGATTCAGGCTTCCATTGACTGCAGGACAGGAGGGAAACAGTGTGGGTCAGTGATAAGGCAAGTAACTGTGGTTTTACCAACTTTTGAAGTTGGTAAAAAAAATCGACAAAGTAGGTGTGATCTGTGTATACTAGAAGTACAACTTACCCCTCCCAATGCACAGGCACAAAACACACATGCACACCAGCGCACATGTCCACACTCAGCCTTTCCTTGCTGAAGCCAGCTGTTCATCACAGTGGACTGCAAACACACACCCACACACTAAGTCTGGCTAAGAGGTCTCCAACCTTAAAAAAATTTGCTCACACACAACACGGGCAAGGTGAGGCCTGGCACAATACCAATTTCCACTGTATCAGTTTCCACAGAACAAGAAGACCAGCAGCGGCTTCTAGAAAGAGCTTCAGGCTCCAATGGTTTTGCCTTTTCTGAGAATCAACTGCTGCTTTCACAAACACTGGGTGGGGAGTGGGGGAGGCAGCACAGACAGTAGCTAAGCCATTGCTCATTATAGCCAAGTCCTGATACAGAGGGAAGAAAGAAATCCAGTTTGTACAATCTTCAAATATCACAGTGTTGTGACTTGTAACAGCACCCAATGTATCTTGTTGTGTTACAACTGCCAAAAGGAAAAAAAAAATTGAATTACCATGCTAATGTCTTCTCTTTTGGTGAAATCTGTGATTCAGGTACGTGGATATAAAATACATCATTAGTTGCTTTTAAGCTTGTCTTTAATGATGAAAAAACATTGCAGGGCAAGAGGGGGAGACATAACTAAACTCAAGTCACTGGCAGCATTGGGAGCCTCTTGTAAACCATAATGTGACAGTGCAGTTTCTTTTTTCCTCTGAGATGACAGTTAATTCCAGACCAGGAAGGCTGTCAAAAATGCTTAGTTCTGCTCCACTTGAGTTAATTACCGGCCCTGGGGCAGGCTGCCCTCCACTCCTCTGCTAATGGGGCTGGGCTCCAGGTAAAAAATCCATTTGCAAGAATGTTTTCCTTGCTCCAGATCTAATTTATTGAATATCAAATATTTATGCCAATGCAATTAAAGTGACAACATTGCTCTCCCTTCTCCCCTGCCCCCAGTCATAGGCAAGCCCAGGCTTGCTGACAGAATGCTTTATCCCGTCAACGCAGGGTAAAACTTCTGCTTGAGCTTCTAAAGCAAGAGCTTTGAAACCCTCAATCTACAAAGTCACCTGGGACTTTACCTTTATCTTCTTCTTTTGTAGGCAACCACATGACAGGTTATGGAGCAATGGCTGAGAAGCTGGGGCTGGAGGTAAAGAGAAGACAGGAAAGCCTGAATGGGACTTTGATTCCACTCAAATCTGTTCTGGTCCTCTGTGTTCCAGGCCCCAGATTGGGCACCACAGTTGAGAGAGATGGAGCAGACTCAGTCCACATCCTCATCAGTCTGCCAGCCTGACAAAGGGACAGCTTCGGGCATGTATAGAAGAGGTTCCAGAAACAGGTTCTTACAGGCCTTGGGTATGAGATTTCCAAGTCTAGAAGACCATCCAAGGTGGCATCCCATCCAACCAGACCTAATTGCAAAATTTCAGGTCCAGCAAAGCATATTCCATCTTTCCCAAGTTCTACTGATCCAGCAAGAAGGCTTCAGACTGTCCAGACTCTGGAGCCTCAGGGCATTCCCTGTTGGGACAGTGCCCAGCCCCTAACATCACCCCCATGAGTCTCTTGCACCACAAAACATATGATTCGACATCTGCCTCAAACAGAAGGGTGGCAAAAAACAAACAAACAAACAAAAAAAAAAACAAAGAAGGGTGGCTTGGGGGGTAAAGATAAGCCAGTAAACAGTCTACTGTGGATCCTCCCTCAGGTATTCCTGGAAAATGCGAAAAGGAAATACATTTGGTTAAAGGAGGAGGGATCTTTTTTTTTCTTCCCTGAATCAAGGGGAGCTTACCAGGCCAGCAGGTAATATTGTATCTGTGGCATATCTGAGGTTGTACTGTGCCCTCTGGGTGGGATTTTTTCAGGGACCTTGCTGTCTACACCCATTTATTCCTTCTTACAATGAAACAAAGACCTTTCCTTGGGTCTGAACTGGGTTTTGAAGGAGAAACAGGTATGTACTAGGTGAACCACAAAGCTTAGTAGAAGGAACACAGGGCTTTGTATTCAAAGAACTGAAAATAGATTGATTTTCATTAGAGCCTCAATTGCAAGGGAGTGAGCCCTGGGACTATAAGCATCAAATGAGGTAATCTAAACATGTTAGAAAATGTCAAGTCCTGGATAAATATGAATTACTCTACACATCACAGAGCTTTTGGGGAACCAACTGATGTTATATGCACACTTGTATTACAAAAATTGTAGTTGCTATAAGACATTTTGGAAGAAGATGGATTAAGCTTTAATCATGGAGATAAATCAGAAAAATATGTATCTGTTTGTTTGATCTTACCTTTTTAGAACTGTTCACAAATTGAGAAGTTTTATAAGTTTCCTTTATGTTCTCTTTTTTGGATAAACCTATACTACCCAATTTTAAGATTCTTGGTTTCTGACCACCATGCTTTAGTTTTGAGGCTTTGTGATCATTTTTTATGGCCAGACAATTCTTTGTGTGTGAATGTCAGAGGAAGAGGCTTGGTATTGCTATCCCCTTCTAGGTCTTCACAGTTATCACTTTATTCAAAGATATTATCACACCAACCCTCAACTACTGCCATAATTTCCTAGCTGTCTACTCTGCCTCCAGCTTCCTCTGTCTCCAAATCATCTCCCCCTTGGCTGCTGAAATATCAACATCATTTTTACCATTAAAAATAACTACAGAAGAATCTCTGCTATAGCCACAGTGATAAGACAAGAAAAAAAAAAAAGGTAAAACCACTGGGAACAAAGAAGCAGATTTATCATTTTTTACAGGCAACAGAATTATATATCAGAAAGCAACAACAAAAAAAAACACAGAAAATCTATTCAAACTAGTAAGAGATACCAGTAAAATGGTTGAATACAAAGTAAATTCATATGAAACAACTGTTTTCTTATATACTAACAATAGCCAGTTAGAAATAGAATTTTTAAAATATTTTCATGATATATATATCCAGTTATTTTGCTGACTTTGTGAGAATATATCACAGAAACTTCTGTGCAAAAGTGAATTTTGCATCTTCCACTTGAATCTGCTCCTTCTCCAATGCTCTCTAGCTCAATAGGGGATCTTCTGTCTACCTATTTGCACAAGGCAGAAACCTAGGATTCATCTTGACCTTTCCCTGATTCCCCAGTTTGTAAATCTGTCATGAAACCCTATCAAGGGATCCCTGGGTGGCGCAGCGGTTTAGTGCCTGCCTTTGGCCCAGGGCACGATCCTGGAGACCCGGGATCGAATCCCACATCGGGTTCCCGGTGCATGGAGCCTGCCTCTCCCTCTGCCTATGTCTCTGCCTCTCTCTCTGTGACTATCATAAATAAATAAATAAAAATTTAAAAAAATATATATTCTGAAAAAAATAAATAAAAATATATTCTGAGTAAAAAAAAAAAAAGAAACCCTATCAACATTATCTTCTGCCTGCTTCTCTCTGACCCAACTGAGGGTCACCTCAAATCTGCTCTCTCACCTCTCACCTGGAGGATTGTGGTTGCTCCTCACTGTTCTCTTTTGACTTCCTTGTTCTCTTCAATCTGTATCCACAAAGCAATCAGAAGGATCTTTTGAGATTTTAAGCTAAATCATACTGGTTCCCTGCTGAAAACACTTCACTAGTTTATAAACCTCATATCCTTACCATGGCCTACTCAGTTTGGCTTCCCATGCTCCCTGCTGACTCTTGTATCCATTCATTTCTTCATTCCCTGTGCGAGGGCACACCATCCTCCTTTTGGTTTCTCAAATGCTCTTAATCTCTTTCCTACCTCAGAGCCTTCACTTTTCATATTCCATACTGGGAATAAGGATCACTGATCTTCCCTCCAGAAGGTTAAGCAGAGGGGTGCCTAGGTGGCTCAGTCAGTTGAGAGCCTGACTCCTGGTTTTGGCTCAGGTCATAATCTCATAGGTCATAGGATTGAGCCCCACATTAAGCTCCATGCTCAGTGGGAAGTCTGCTTGGAAGTTCTCTCCCTCTGCCCCACCCCACCCCCTAAAAATGAAGAAGGTGGCTCTGCAGGGTCAGGGGATTTAGTCCTTATCAGAGATCTTCCTGACTCCTTGGGCCTCAGTTTCCCCACCAACAAGACTTGGTCGAATTAGGGGTACTCTTTGGTAGTCTATGAGCTGAAGATTCAGTAAGAGGTGAAACTAGCTGAACTAATGGAGAAGAAGAATGGAAAGTGGGGAGAGAATAGAAAGGAATAGTCCTAGGGAAGACAGCAGAGAAAGGAAAGGTAGAAAAAAAAATAAGCAAACATTTTTGGTGTATTTTTTTTTAAGATTTATTTATTTTAGAGAGAGAGAGCAAGAACGAGAGCGAGTGTGTGTGTAGGGAGGGTCAGAGGTAGAGAACCTCTCAAGCAGGACACCTCATCACTGCTGAGTGCAGAACTGGACGTAACCCATGAGATCATGACCTAAGCCAAAATGAAGAGTCACACACACACAGCTAATTGAGCCACCCAGGTGTCCCATTTTTGGTGTATTTAAAACACTAAATGATATCTCTTTATTCTTATTAGAACAACTCAAGATTATATCTCCACAGGATTTGGGACCATCATAATAATCTTGTCAAGAAGAGAGAAAAAGCTAGCCAATTTATGGTATTTAAATATTAAATGCATGCACTATACTGAAAACTTGATTCTGTTCCATAAAAATAATTCACAGCATCCAAAGCCAAGGAGGAAAACAAAAAACCTCATTCATCCATGTAAACAGCTTCTAGGTAGCCAAAGGAAGAGATACTGGCTGCCTCTGCTCCCAGCTTCCACAGAGACTCATGGTTGCTTACTCAATTCTCCTCTCTTCCTAGCACAACTGTGGTTTCATTCAGAAAAGCAATGTATGCAATTAAAATGCTACGTTTCCCAGATTCCTTTGCCAACAGGGGTGGCCACAGTGCATCATTCGGCAAATGATATGTAAGAATAAATTACAGAGAAATGTTTTTAAAGGCAGGGTGGGCTCAGCTGGCACATGTCCTTTTTTATCCTTTGTTTTTGATGCTTTCCTCTTCCTTTTTCAACACTCTTGTGACCATAAGAGGCCAAAAGAGACCTCAGTTTAAATCCCAACTCTACCACCTGCAAACTCTATGAACTTGGGACAGTTCATTCAACCACTCTGAGCCTCACTTTGGTCTACCAAATGGAAGTCATAATGCCTCACTTGCAATACTATTAGGATTAATTGAAATATTTTATCACACATAGGTGACAGTGCTTTGTAAATTGTATAGCTCTAAAAAGTACTAGGTTATTTCTTTGTTTGCCTCCCTCCTTGTTATGTGACAGGTTTTCTTCCCCCACTTAAATCTAAAATACAGTAAAAGAATATTGTATTTCTACATGATTTTCTTTCATAGTGGGAATACCTATTTCCTTGACATAATACCAATATGAATACATATTGGTATAGTCTTGCCATATACAAAGCACAAGTGAATTTGCATTCTCTAACTGTGGCCTCAGTTATCATCTAAGTCAACCAGAAACTTAAGATGCACCTTCCTTTAAAACTACATATTTTTTCAAAAGTGTGGGCCTATTTTCTTGACCATTTGAGAGGTCCTATCAATCCATCTGCTTCAATTTTAGAAATTTTTCTTGAATTATTTCTTTAATAATGTGTTCCCTTTTATTGTCTGTGTTTTCTCATTCTTGAACTCTTACTACTTGGATCCTGGACTTCTTAGTCTGTTTCTCTAATTTACTTATATTTGGATAAGATCTCTTATCTTTCGTATCTATATATATCAGGCAAAGGATCATAAAGGCACAGAAACCATCCCTCCTAGAAAGCAGTGGCAAGTTAAAAATTATATCCTTCCCTAGCACACACACCTAAAAACCTAATCACTTGGCTATTTTTAAGTGTGTTCTCCTAGATAACATGTGAGCTAAAGAGAAAAAAATCAAAATTGCAAATAGGCAGTTTAAAAACAATGAGAAAGAAAATCATATAGGAAATCTTATGGGGATGAGGCAAAGCTGATTCACAGGCAAACTGATAACCTTAAATGCCTTTATGGTTAATCAGAAAAACATGAAAATAGGCAAAATAAACATTGACTTAAATAATTTCATTTTTATAAAAGATCAAAATAACCATGGAAAGAAATCTAGAAAATATAGTTAAAGCAAACATTATTGATTAGTAAACTTAATAGTCAGAAGAAAAAAAAACAGTAAAATTGGTAGATAAATCTTAGAGCTGGTTCATGAAATAGCCTTGTTTCCCCCATTGGAAGAGACATAAATAAACATTATAAACGCAAAAAGGGAAACCATAGATTTTGAAATTGGAAGAGATTCTATGCATAATTATATGCTAATACTTTCAAAACCTCAGTGAAATGGATTATTTTCTAGGAAAGTATAACATACAAAACTTGCCTCAAGAAAAATTAGACTACCTGAATAGAGGGGAAAAAATCTAAAGAAAGTTGTCAAAGTATTGCCTCCTAAAATGGCTTCCAGCCTCAGATGATTTCATGGGTGCGTTACTTCAGCCTTCCACAGAACAAATAATTTCCATGTAACATAAACCCCTTCGGGGCATGAAAAAAGATGTAAATCTTATCAGTTCATTTTACAAAGCTAGCAAAACTATTGACATAAGGTTTTGGATGAATCTCAAAAACATTATGTTGAATGAAAGAAGCCAGACACTGAGTATAAATTATATGATACCAATTACATAAAGCTCAAGGACAGACAAAACTCTTGTGTGGTGATAAAAATTAGAGAAATGGTTGCTGGGGGTAGGGGTTGGAGGACTGCCTGGAAGGAGCAGGAAACTTTCTGGGGCCATGAGAATGTTACATATCTTGATCTAGGTGGTGGCTACTGGGGTGTGTATATTTGTCAAAAATGATCAAGTTGTACACTTAGGATCTGTACATTTTACTGTATGTAAGTTAAACCTTAATAATGTACTCGTAGGAAAAAATCTTGTGGGACGCCTGGGTGGCTCAGCAGTTGGGCACCTGCCTTCGACTCAGAGTGTGATTCCGCAGTCCCAGGATCGGGTCCCACATCAGGCTCCAAGCATGGAGCCTGCTTCTCCTTCTGCCTGTGTCTCTGCCTCTCTCTCTGTATCTCTCATGAATAAATAAATAAAATCTTAAAAAAAAAAAAGAAAACAGGAAAAAATCTTGTGACTGTGACTTAAAGCCAAAATAAATTAATTAACTAAATAAAAGCCTAATCATACTCAATATGTTGTATATGCAAAAGTACTAAACAAAATATTGGCAAAGGTAATCTTACAATAGATTAGAAGAACAGGGATGCCTGGGTGGTTCAGCGGTTGAATGTCTGCTTTTGGCTCAGGGCATGAGCTTGGGATCCGGGATGGAGTCCCCACATCAGGCTCCTTGCATGGAGCCTGCTTCTTCTTCTGCCTGTGTCTCTGCCTCTCTCTCTCTCTCTCTGTCTCTCATGAATAAATAAATAAGAATCTTAAAAAAAAAATTAGAAGAACAATATACATCAAAAAACTATAGGGTTGTTTCAATATTCTATTACTATACTAATCCAAATAAGAAATGGTATATGATAATAATATTGAAATTAGTCTATAAAATTCATTTATGATTTTAATTCCTAATAAACTTAGGTAAAAAAAAGATTACCATACCTCAGCATAGTAAATAATATCAATACCAAACTGAAAGCCCAAATCATCCTTAACAGGGAAACTCAAGAGGCCACCTCATTAATGTCAAGAACAAAACAAGGATGGCCATTGTTCTCACTGCTATTTACTATTGTTCTGAAATTTCTAAGTGATGTAAAAGGACCAGAAATAGATATGAATCATAACTATAAGAGAGAAAGAAACAAAAGTATAATTTTTAGCTCAGGATAATATTGTCTTTCTAGAGAACTCAAGAGGGCCAACTGAAAAACAATATTCTGACTGGTTACAAAATAAATATACAGGCACAGTAGGGATGTTCACTGAAGCATTATGATAAAAAACAACTGGAAACCACCTAAATGTCCAATAATAGGAGACTGGATAAGTGGAAGTATACACACACAATAGAATGCTATATAGCAGTTAAAATGAATTAATAGATATAAAAATAGTAAGTGGAAGAGAATTACAGGATTATATACACAATGTGATACTTTAAATGTAATACTGAAAAACAGACTATACTGTTTAGAAAAATACAAAAATGTGGGATCCCTGGGTGGCGCAGCGGTTTGGCGCCTGCCTTTGGCCCAGGGCGCGATCCTGGAGACCCGGGATCGAATCCCACGTGGGGCTCCCGGTGCATGGAGCCTGCTTCTCCCTCTGCCTATGTCTCTGCCTCTCTCTCTCTCTCTCTGTGACTATCATAAATAAAAAAAAAAAAAAAAATTAAAATAAAAAAAAAAAAAAAAAAAAAGAAAAATACAAAAATGTAGATATGAAAGATACCAACCTCTGGAACATTGGCCTCCTCTGGGGAGACAGGAAAGGGAATGAGATTGGGAGGCATACAAAGGGGCCTTCCACTATGGTTGTAGTTCTTTTTTTCTTTTTTTTTTTTAAAGGAATAAAAAGCTCTGAAGAAAACATTCCATCTGACACCCAGACCCATTATGCCAGAAACAATTCCCAGAGAGTTCTTGTGGCCCTACCAGTCCTCTACCCTCTCCTCCTGGCAACTACTTCTCAAATTTCTGTCACCTAAAGTGAGTTTGGCCCCTTCATTAAGTTTATTTAAATGAAACCATGGGGGCTCCTGGGAGGCTCAGTTAAGCACCTGCCTTTGGCTCAGGTCATGATCTCAGGGATTGAGCTGCCTCACATGGTATGGCTCTGCTCAGCAGGAAGTCTACTTCTCCCTCTCCCTCTCACCCTGATTCATGCTCCCCCTATCTGTCTCTCAAAATAAAGAAATAAAATCCTTAAAAAATAATAAAAGTTTAAAAATAAATAGAACCATGGGTTTCCTTTTGGGTCTTCCTTGGTATCCTTCTGGAAAACTGGCCTCCTTTAGGATATCAGGAGTCTAGAACAAACTCATGACAGACTGAGTGACAATTGAGGACTGCTTATCTCTTGGCCACCAGCCATGCAGAACAGGGGTACAGCCTCTCACAGGAGGCTGCTTGTCTCAGGGAACAAAGAAGACATTCAGGGGACAGGTACCCCTTGTGACACTTAATAGACTTACCTCTGTCACCAATCAAAATACCACTCTACCAAAAGGACAATCCATGGGGAAAGACTCGAGGCACCACATAAATAGATGAGGGTTTCTCAGCCTCAGCACTCCTGAATTTGGGGCCAGATAATTCTCTGTTATGGGGACTATCCTAGGCATTGTAGAGTGTTTAGCAGCATCCCTGGCCTCTGCCCACTAGACACCAGTACTGGGTCCCCTGTTTGACAACTAAAAATATTTCCATACATTGCCAAATGTCCATGGGGAACAAAATCGCTCGTTGAGAACCACTGTAATAGAAGATAGATTAGATAGAGGGGTGGAAGAGAGTTTGGTTTTTTTCTTAGGAATAAAACCATCAATATATGTGTATTAGTATTTGAAGAAGCAACAAAAGAATATCAAGGACATGAAGGAAGGCCCGTAATGGTTAGGGAGCACACCATATTCAAGAAGGGTGGGAAAACAGTATTACAAATCTATTGATTCTGTCAAAGTAATGTGTAAGCTTAATGGAACTGCAATTAAAACTTGGCTGGAAACTTTCTGGAACTTAAAAATGTTAAGTGTAAAGTTTCAATATAAAAATAAAAGAGGCTGAATAATAAAGAAAATTTTCAAAAATATAAATAAATAATGGATCTGATCTACCAGATATTAGGTGGGTTGTAAATTATAATAATTAAAACAGTGTAGAAAAATAGACATAGCCATGAAAAGATTAAAAGCCTGGAAGCAAGCCCTAGTCTAGGCAAGAATTTAGTATCGATTAAAGTGACGTTTAAATTCATAAGAAATGTTGCAGAATGGCCAATAAATTATGCAAGAACAACTCATTAACCATTTGGGGCAGGAAAAAATTCAAGGCTTGGCACCATACATCAAAATAAATTTCATGAATCAGAGAGTTATTATTTTAATTAAACTATAAAAAACTAGAATAAAATATAGATTAATATTTTTTCTGATATTAGGACAAGGCTTTCCAAACAAAAGGAAGGACCCAAGAAGGAAAAGATGATATACTTGACTACACAAATATGCCAACCTTTCATACATCAGCAAGCACTATAAACAAAATTAAAATTCAGAAAAACTGTCACCTAACAACATAATATTGAAGATTTCTTCTGCTAACTACAATATGAAGAAGACAATATGTCATTCCCACTTTTTAAATGGACAAAAGGACACAACCATGCAATTCACAGGAGATGAAAGAGCAATAGTCAAAAAACATTAAGAAGTTAATCTCACTGGAAATTCACATTATGCAAAGTAAAATATTGAGACATCATCTTTTACCTATCAAATCAGCATGAATTTTTTTAAAGCAAAAGCTAGAGTTTGGGAATCTCCTTATCCTCTAGAGAGAGCATTGGTTTATGAAACTTTCTGAAAAGGAATTTGACAACTATTTTCAAAGGCCTTAGAAAGGTCCATATACAATTGAGAGTTTTCCATTTATACCTCCAGCCCAGAACTCCATAGTTGCACATCCAACTGTCTCCCACCCAACGCTGCCACTCATGTATCTAACCAGTGCCTCAAAAACACCTTGTCCAAAGCCAAGCTCCAATATCCTACTGCTCTTCTGTGCCTCAAAGCTGTTCCTCCTATTGTCATCTCCATCTCAGGAAAGGGTAACACCACTGTTCTCATTGCTCAGACCCAAAACCAAAACCGTCATGTCATCCCTGACATCTTTCTTTTACTGACAGCAAATTATGGGGCATTACACTTCAAAGTAGATGCGGAATCCAACCCTTTGTCACCACTTCTATCACCAACACTCTGGTCTGAGCTGTCATTCCTTACCTGAACCACTGGAATACCTCTTTCCTCACTCTGCTTCCACCTTGCCACCTTCCACATTATCCTTATACGGCTACCAGAAGGATCCTTTTGTAAGTTAAGTCAAATCAAACCACTCCCACTCAAAACCCTTCACTGGCTCCCTTCTCAGAGAAAAGCAAAGCCATATAAGAGTCTGTAAGACTGTGATACTGTGATTTATAAGAAAAGCATATATTTGGTAATTCAGATAACCAAAATATGTATTTTTAAATTTATTTTATTTTTTTAATTTCTTATTTAAATTCAATTTAGCTAACATATTCTGTATTATTAATTTTAGTAGAATTTAGTGATTCATCAGTTGCATATAACACCCAGTGCTCATTGTATCAAGTGCTCTCCTTAACATCCATCACCCAATTATCCCATTCCCCACCCCCCTCCCCTCCAACAACATTGTTTGTTTTCTAGAGTTAAGAGTCTCTTATGGTTTTCTTCCTATTTTCATCTTATTTTATATTTCCTTCTCTTCCCCTATATTCATGTTTTGTTTCTTAAATTCCACATGTGAATAAAATCACCTGGTATTTGTTGTTCTCTGACTGACTTATTTCGCTTAGCATAATACCTTCTAGTTCTATCCACTTAGTTGCAAATGGCAAGATTTCATTCTTTTTAATGACTGCGTAGCATTCCATTTTGTGTATATGTGTGTTCTTTATCCATTCATCTGTTGATGGATATCTGGGCTCTCTCCATAGTTTGGCTATTGTGGACATTGCTGCTATAAATATAAACACTGGGGTGCAGGTGCCCCTTTGGATCACTACATTTGTATCTTTGGGGTAAATACACAGTAGTGCAATTGCTGGATTGTAGGGTAACTCTATTTTCAACTTTTTGAGAAACCACCAAACTGTTTTCCAGAGTGGCTGCACCAGCTTGCATTCCCACCAACAGTGCGAGAGGGTTCCCCTTTCTCCCCATTCTTGCCAACATGTTGTTTTCTGTTGTTTTCATGTTGTTAATTTTAGCCATGTGAAGTGGTATCTCATTGAGGTTTTGATTTGTATTTCCATGACGCTGAGTGATGTTGAGAATTTTTTTTCTTGTGTCTGTTGGCTGTTTGTATGTCTTTTGGAGAAATACCTGTTCATGTCTTCTGCCCATTTCTTGATTGGATTATTTGTTCTTTGGGTGTTGAGTTTGATAAGCTCTTTATAGATTTTGCATCCTAGCCTTTTATCTGATAAGATATTTGCAAGTATCTTCTCCCATTCTGTCAGTTGTCTTTGCTTTGCAACTGTTTCCTTTGCTGTGCAAGAGCTTTTTATCTTGATGCAGTTCCAATAGTTCATTTGCCTTTGTTTCCCTTGCCTTTGGAGACATGTCTAGAAAGAAGCTGCTGCAGCCAAGGTCACAGAGGATGCTTCCTGTGTTCTCCTTGAGGATTTTGATGGATTCCTATCTCACATTTAAGTCTTTCATCCATTTTGAGTCTATTGTTGTGTATGGAAATGGTCAGTTTCATTCTTCTGCATGTGGATGTCCAATTTTCCCAACACCATTTGTTGAAGAGACTGTCTTTTTTCCATTGGATATTCTTTCCTGCTTTGCTGAAGATTAGTCAAGCACAGAATTGAGCATCCATTTCTGGGTTCTCTATTCTGTTCCATTGATCTATGTGTCCATTTTTGTGCCAGTACCATACTATCTTGATAATTACAGCTTTCTAATACAGCTTGAAGTCCAGAATTGTGATGTCTCCAGCTTTGGTTTTCTTTTTCAACATTACTTTGGCTATTTGGGGTCTTTCCTGGTTCCATACACATTTTAGGAGTATTTGTTCCAGCTCTGTGAAAAATGCTGATGGCATTTTGATAAGGATTGCATTGAATGTGTCGATTGCTTTGGGTAACATAGACATTTTAACAAGATTTATTCTTCCAGGGATCCCTGGGTGGCACAGCAGTTTGGCGCCTGCCTTTGGCCCAGGGTGCGATCCTGGAGACCCGGGATTGAATCCCACATCGGGCTCCCAGTGCGTGGAGCCTGTTTCTCCCTCTGCCTGTGTCTCTGCCCCCCCACCCCTCTCTCTGTGACTATCATAAATAAATAAAAATTAAAAAATATATATTTATTCTTCCAATCCCTGTCTATAACTAACAATGAAAGCAGAAGAGAAATCAAGGAACAGATCTCATTTACAATTGTACCAAAACCCATAAGATACCTAGGAATAAACCCACCTAAAGAAGTAAAGGATCTGTACTCTGAAAACTATAGAACGCTTCTGAAAGAAACTAAGGAAGACACAGAGAAAAGCAAAACATGTTTCTAATATATATTTGGTTCTCATCGTTGGCTTCTGGCTCCCAAAACCCTTAGAATTTCCTAAGTCTGAAGAGTGCTAAGAGTCTCTCTTGTTATGTTAATGAGGTATCTTTAGAAAGCACCTAAAGATGCCGGCGGTTGTCCCTGGGGCTAACTTTTGGTCCTACCCCCACCTCCAGGGAGAGGAGAGTGGCTAGAGGTTGAACTGATACCCAAAGGTCAATGATTTAAGCAATCATGACTATGAAATGAAGCCTCCATAAAAACTCAAAACAGGGTTTGGAGAGTTTCCCAGTTGGTAAACATGTGCAGAGTTGAGAAGAGAGGTTCACTCAGAGCACGGAAACTCTGCTCCCTCCCTACACGCTTTGCCCTGTGCATCTCTTCCATCCAGCTGTTCCTGAGTTAATTCCCTTTATAGTAAACTGGTGATCTAGTAAGTACAATGTTTGTGAGTTCTGTGAGTTATATAGCAAATTAATCAAATAAGAAGAGGGGACTGAGGGAACCTCTAATTTATATCCCAGTCAATCAGAAGTACAGGTAACAACATGCACTTGTAGCCGGCATCTGAAGTCCAAGGAGGAAGTCATGGAAACCTATCAACAGTGAGTCAGTCAGAAGCACAGGTAACAGCCTGGGCGTGTGCCTGGCATCTGAAGGGAGGGTGGGACAGTCTTATAAGACTGAACCATTAATCTGTAGAATCTGATGCTGTCTCCAGGTAGTGTCAGAATTTATTTGAATTCTTAGAGACCCTACTGGTATCTAAGAATTGCCTATTGGAGGAGCAGGAGAAACCCAACCCCAAATACACATTGAACTTGGGTCCAGGAAAGACCATGTAGGATCTGGCTACTTTTCCCACCTAAACCTAAGTGAGGCTACATAGTCATAAAATCCAACATTGCAGAATACCTGTGCCAGAAGGAGTAGATCCTATTTCAACAAGTCTTTGGTGAGATATAGAAAATGCTTCCGTAGTGCTTCTGACAATGTGGAGCCCTGAGATTCTAATCCAATACTTCTATTTTATGAAAGAACAAACTGATGCTTAGAAAGCAAATTCCTGGATGTCAACAATATAGCTCTCTCAAGATGTCTCCTTGATCCAGCCCCTCCTGCATCCTAATAGCTTAGCATCTTAGTGACTAGAAATAAGAGATCATCTCTGACAGCTCTGCACTAGCCAATCAAAACATATATTTATTTTTTTAAGATTCATTTATTTATTTATTCATGAGAGACACACAGAGAGAGAAAGGCAGAGACATACGTAGAGGGAGAAGCAGGCTCCACAGAAGGAGCCCAATGTGGGACTCGATCCTGGATCCTTGGTCATGCCCTAAATTGAAGGCAGACACTCAACCGCTGAGCCACCCAGGTGTCCTAAAACCTATATTTAGAATAAACATTCAGAGCAAATTCTAATTACCCAAAGAACAAAAATTCTTTACTTTTTCATATAAATATATAACATTTGTATGGCCATTTCTTTTGAGGGCTCCAGTTTTTCAGGGCAAAGCATCACTCATCATGTGAAATATATCAAGATGAAAATTCCAAGATAGATGGAATGGCATATCTCCCAAAGGGCTTTTGTACATTGACATGGAGCCCACACATCTCCTTTCAGCTTATATCCACACAGGCAGTCTATTTGTCAGCATTTATTTCTTCATGAATTTGTTAATCTGGGTTACCTCCTCAGCACCTGCTCTGAGCCAGGCCCTATGCTGGGCACCAGCAAAGCTGAGATGGAAGCCCCATGACCACCATGTAGAGTAGGGAGCTAGAAGGGACATGGGGAAGAAACTAGGCAGGCACACACTACCAAAGTAGTAACACCATAAGCTCCAACAGTTGGTTTCACTATCCCAATAGCACATGAGGAAACCAAGGCAAAGACTGAGAGACCTCTTGAGGTCACACAGTGAGTAGGTACAGAGCATAACCACAGACCAGGGAGATGTTTAGAGCAGAACTCACCCCACGGTGCTCCTCACCCCCACAGCTCTTGTATCGCCTATAAGCCAAGACTGAAGGTCATGCCTCATCCCTGGGTAATACACCTTTGTTGATTTTTGACTTCCCACCATTCAAACATCCTTCCAGTTTGAGGGTGCCTGGGTGGCTCAGTTGATTAAGTGTCTGCCTTCAGCTCGGGTCATGATCCTGAAGTCCCGGCACTGAGCCCCGCATTGGGCTCCCTGTTCAGGGGGGAGTCTGCTTCTCCCTCTCTCTCTCTGCTCCTCCTCCTGCTCATGCTTTTTCTCTCTCACTCACTCTCTCTCTCAAGTAAATAAAATCTTAAAAAAAATATTTCCAGTTTGAGAGAAATCCCCTAGAGTATGATCAACAACCCTCCCTGATGCTCCTGTCCCCACTCCAAGGGGCCAAATAGTCTGCTTCTCTCTTCACCCCAAATCCTGTCACACATCTCTATGCATCTCAGTTTCCCACTGTCATGGTGTGTGAAAGGGTCATCCAGAGCATTGCATGGCCATATGGGTGCCTGGGCCTCTCTAGGGCTGTGATACAAGTCCCCCCACATTGCAAATGCTATTAGTAAAGACACAGCAGAAGCCAGCAAACAAAGAGGCGTCTTAATGACATGCCTTGGAAGCAAGTCTTTTTATAACTTCATTCTTCCCTCTCAATGGTCCCAAATGAAGATGAAATAGAAAAGGAGCCCTTGGCAAGAGTAAAGGAAAAAACTCAGCCTTCCAAGGACTTCCTTCCCCTTATGCCCAATGTCTTTCAATAGGAGGCAGATTTGGCCTCCTTGGCACCACTGTGTTCCCAATTTTCTGGATCATGAGGAACAACAAAACCCACCCTTTGGTGAAACTGTGGACCAATCACACAGATGCTGTAGGCTTCTGCTGTCACAATAATTAGCCTTCTTTCCCTTGAGTTTCTCTACCTCTCCCCACAGCCTACTCCCATGTTCCCATCTAATGCAGGTGGTATGCAGAAGCCTGGGATATAGGACCATTTGGAGAGTCCACTGGGTGCTATCAAGAGGATAGGCTCTGCAGTCAGCCTTCCCTGGTTGAAACTAAGCTTTGCAACCCAGAGAAAGTTATTTCGCATCTTTGAGCCTCTATATCTTCATCTGAAAGCGGGCATAACAGAGCCTGCTTATAGGAGTAAAAGAGATGCTGTACATGAAGTGCCTAGCAGAGTACCTCATACAAAGTAGGGGCTCCACAGATTTAGAATCATCACTCTTGCCAAAGAATGTGTGTACATGGACACTGAGACTTCAAAAGCCCTGCCACACACACCTTATTTAGACTCCATTCCAGGCCAGGGTCCCATGCAGCAAGGGCCCCAAGAAGACCTGCTATGAGGACTGAGGTCATGTAATTGAAGTCTTAGCTGTGCTTGGCAACCAGTAAGTGTGCAAGACCTGTTCACCATCAAAGGCCCATTTGAATAGATAACTCAGAGAGATTTGGGGATGGGGCCAAAGTCACATTGCTACATGGTAGAGTATGTCTGTACCAGATTGTCTGGTTTCCAATCTCCTTCCTCTATAGTATGTTTAGGGTCCTGACAAGGTCTTGGGTTCTTCTGAGGCAGATCCAGTTCTCAGTCTTGAAATCAAGAGGTCAGGGGGAACAACAGTGGTAGATCATGTTTCAGAGCAAAAGCTGGGGAGGTAGATTACCTGGGTTCAAATCCCGGCTCTAACATGTTTCAGCTGTGCATCCTTGGCAAATTGTCCAACCTCACTGGGTCTCAGTTTCCCCATCTGTAAAATGGGGATAATATTAACGTCACTTAACAGGGTTGTCATGAGGATTTTTGCTGTCATTATGACCACTACATTGACCTCAGGTACCAGAGTCAGTCTGCTGTATCCCTTCCCCTCAATATATTGGTACAAGTTCCCTAAGGGTGTGGTCATCTTATGCCTAACTTCTCAGACAGGCTGCTGTATTGCACAATTCAAAGGGCATCATTCACATCTTATTCCATTTGAGTAGTGCCCTCCGGGTTTATGTAGTGCACAATCTATACTCCTGTACATAGTAACCCTTTGCTCAGGGCAGACTGTAGGGCCACAGAGGATCTGGATATTAGGTTTCTAGTTGGAGAGCATGAGTACTGTGAAGACAGAAAAATGTCCTGGTTCTGCGGTTCTCCAGTTTAGAGCTAGAATCTAGGTGGTTCCCAAAAGTCTGGGGGCTATCCCTAGCTGAAAGAGGAAGAAGATGGTGAAAAATAGTAGATGCCAACACAGGACCACAGGCTGGACTGCTGGGTAGGGAAATGACTTGGGCAAGTCTCAGCTCTAATTCAAGGTCTCTGAGTAAAACAAATCCAGAGTCAAGGGGAAGTACTTGTGTATTCTGGCCATGGAAGACAAAACATTAAATACCAGTTGTTACTTCAGAGCATATATTGTGTCCTGCAGAACAGCAGCCCAGCCTTAAAGTTGGCAGAGCTGAGTCTTCAACGGGCTACTTCTTCCACCAGGCTGGCTGCTTCTGTGTCTACTTAGTAAAAATAGCAAATCCCATGAGTACCTCACTGCTCATTGCCTCACTGTTCTTGCTGTGGCCAGGGGGAATATTGTGGCTATGAAGTCGCATTTAGCAAGTCTGAGGATAGGGACACTTCCAGGACCTGACGGAAATGGAAATCCAGAACAGCGTCTATTCTGCTGAAACAAATTGCTACTCCTCCAAAGCAAATGAGGGCCAATTAACCATCTAGCCTCCAGGTCCCCTCAATGAGTGTGATAGCTGAGGGACTGAGGCAGACATCTGCTGCTGGAACACTGAGCACTGAGCAATCAGGGTGGCTTAGGAGGGCTGGGTCTTGGGTACATGCTGGCTATTGTGGCCACTTGGCCATGAGTTTCCTGAGCAAGTGCTGGCCCAGGAAGGAGGGAGATCCATAGCCATGGGGCGAGTTAGCTCATCCACTGGTAAAAGGCACATTGTAGGTATTTAATAATATTTATTGAATGAATATATTAACCTGATAACTGAGAAGCCTAGGAGCTTAGCCTGGACAAGAATGAGGCACATGAAACACTTGCCCTGGGCACAAAATTTAAGGGAGGTGCCTAAAATCTCAGTAAGAAAGGCAAAAATAAAAAATAAAAAATAAAATAAAATTGCTGAAATGATTTTTAAAACAAAAATCAATACAAAACACTCTATGATGAATCAAATATCAAAATATTGAATCAATATAAGATCTGACAGGACCAAGATAAGGGAGAGGCAAATGAGGCAGAGTCAGGCAAACACAGGGCCAAATCCTGTTTTACTAAATGTTCTGATACTTTCATGATAGATATTTCTACATTCGCTTTAAAAAAAAAAAAAAAAAACACTGAGTAAAAAACATTATCCATCTTGATTACTGAGTTTTTTGGGGACATCCTCTTAAATTCTGTGCCCAAGGCAAGTCTTGCTATATGCCCTCCTCCTTGCCTAACACCGCTGGGAGTCTCAAGACTTCCCACGAGTAGCAAACAGCACCCAGTGGACCACCAGACCTGTCAAGAGGTGGGGTCACTTACACAGTAGTCCAGACCAGCTGTAGAACCTCCTCTCACCTGGAATGCCATTTGGATGTGGTGGCATGACAGCACAGGCACTGGTTGAAACAGGCCACCCAGATGTGAAGAGCTACATCAGGCCCTGGTGCCTTTTGCTGCATGGGGGCAGCTCCAAACAGGTGCCACACCTGAAGCCCCAGGAGCTTCCCCAAAGTGACTGGTCATGAGGTTTCTCTGTTTGTATCTCTGTAACAGACACTGTTTTTTAGAGCACTTGTAGGTTTACAGAAAAATTGTGCAGAAAGTAGTTTCCATACACTTTCAGTCCTCCACACAGTGCCCCTTATCACTAACACCCTACACGGGGTAGTGTATTCATTACAACTGATGAGCAATACTGATACAGTACTAATAGCTAAATTCCACAGTTTAATTAGGGTCCACTCTTTG
The DNA here is from genome assembly GCF_018345385.1 of Vulpes lagopus. Lineage (NCBI taxonomy): Eukaryota > Metazoa > Chordata > Mammalia > Carnivora > Canidae > Vulpes > Vulpes lagopus. The sequence goes on from NC_054841.1 coordinate 16,376,375, forward strand.
TGTTGTAGGGTTTTGACAAATGGGTGACATCACATATCCACCTTTGCAGTGTTATACAAAATAGTTTCAGTGCCCTAAAGATGCTCTGTGCTCCACCTCACTCTTTCCCTCTTCCCACTCCCTGGCAATCACTGATCCTTTTACCAGCTCCAAAGTTTTGACTTTTCCAGAATGTCATATAAACTGGAATCACACAATATGTAGCCTTATCAGACTGGCTTCTTTCACTTACCAACACGCCTTTAGGGATTTCTCCTGTCTTTTTATGGCTTGAGAGCTCTTTTTTTGTTGTTGTTTTATCACTGAATTAATGGCTGAATAATGTTCCACTGAGTGGATATACATACTGCAGGTTGTTATCCACTCAGCTACTGAAGAACATCATGGTTGCTTCCAAGTTTTGGCAATTATGAATTAAGCTGCTATAAACATTTGTGCACAGTTTTTGTATGAATGTAACTTTTCTTTTTTTTAAAAAGATTTTATTTATTTGTTTATTTATTTATTTATTTATTTTTAATTTTTTTATTTATTTATGATAGTCACACACAGAGAGAGAGAGAGAGAGAGGCAGAGACATAGGCAGAGGGAGAAGCAGGCCCCATGCACGGGGAGCCCGACGTGGGATTCGACCCTGCGTCTCCAGGATCGCGCCCTTGCCCAAAGGCAGGCGCTAAACCACTGCGCCACCCAGGGATCCCAAGATTTTATTTATTTATTCATGAGAGACACAGAGAGAGAGAGAGGCAGAGATACAGGCAGAGGAAGAAGCAGGCTCCATGCAGGGAGCCCGATATGGGACTCGATCCCAGGTCCCCAGGATCACACCCTGGGCCAAAGGTGGTGCTAAACCACTGAGCCACCCAGGGACCCCCTGAATGTAACTTTTCAATTCATATTGGGTACAATATTAAGGAGCACAATTGACCCATGAATTTTTGAGGCCCCAAAAGACCTCTAGGCCATGGGCTCCTTGTTACTCTCTAGGATCGACAGCATAACTTTTTTAAATATTTTATTTATTTGAGAGAGAGAGAGAGAGAACAAGTGCAAGGACAGGTGGGCAGGGGCAGAGGGAAAGGAAGAAGTAGACTGTCCACTGAGCAGGAAGGCCAATGCAGGGCTCGATCCTTGGATTCTGGGATCATGACCCAAACCAAAGGCAGATGCTCAACCGACTAAGCCACGCAGGTGCCCCAACAACATGGCCTTTTCAATGGAATGGACTAGTAGGGTACTGTATAGGTCGGTGAGAACATCAGAAACTCTCATAATCAGAACTGGCTTTTCCCTGGAGCAGGAGGGCAAAGGTGTACTGTTGCCCATACAGAAGGCAAACGATATCTAGTGGCCCAGTTTAACAGTGGCAGAAAGACAATTCCCCTGCTACCTGGCCCTGCTCCCAACCTATAGCGTTTGCCAGAAAGCATAGAGGGCAGAAAAGTTTGCATTTCCCAATTAAGCACAGACATTTTCTCTCCAGGGGTATCAGGGTCCAACTCTTACCTTTCTGTTTGTTCTTTCAATAAAATGTCTTTTCACCTGCAATGATTACCTGCCACAAGGAGACCATAATTAACAGAAAGAACATGTATTTCTAGCCATCAGAAAGCTGTTTTCCAACAAGTAAAAATATAATTAACGTTCCCCAACTCTCTCCTCCATGGAGATTTTATTCCCCCTCACTTGCTACTAATTCAGAGAAAAGAAGACTAGAAATGTATTATGGGTTGAACTGTGTGTGTCCTTCCAAAAAGATCTGTTGAAGTTCTAACCCCAGTAATTGAAAATGTGATCTTGTTTAGAAACGGGGTCACCACAGAGATAGTTAAGACGAAGGTACACTGGGGTAGGGTGGCTGGTTCTTAGTCCAATGTGGCTGGGGTTCTTACAAGAAGAGATAAGACACAGGGAGACACACAGAGAAAAAGGCCATTGTGAGGACAGAGGGGCAGAGATCAGAGTCCTACAGCTGCTAGCCAGGACACCAAGGAGTGGTGGCCACCATCGGAAGCTAGGAAGAGACCAGGGAAGACTCTACAGGGTCTCAGAGAAGCATGGCTCTGCTGACACCTTGATTTTAGACTTCTAGCCTCCAGAACTGTCAGCAAATGAATATCTGTTGTTATAAGCCACCCAACTTGTGGCACTTTGTGACAGCAGTCTTCACAAACTAATACAGAATAGAATCACCTAAGTTTTCACCCTGCAGATGAAGTGTCCAAGGCTCTGAAAGGTACAAGACTTGCCTGAGGTCTCAAACAAGTGGGAGGCAGAGATGATGAGACTTAAATCAAGTCCCACTGACTCAGAAGCCAATGTTCATTTCACAGCATGACTCACTCTCTACACATCTGGCAGCCTTGGGTGATCCACGGTGTTCCCATTTGGACGTGGACCACTCTGGGCTCAGCACCTGAGCTGCAAGTGCAAGCAGGCCAGCACCAGGCCCTGGATGTAGCTGCTTCAGAAACCAAAGTAGGAAAAAAAAAACTGTGTGATGAGTGAGGAAGGGAGATAGACTGAGAAAAGGGATTAATACTGACTGAGCCGAGTGACAGGTGTCTTAGACACATTACCTCAGTTACATCCCACACAGCCCTTTGGTGCAGGTATATCATTAGCCTCATTTTTCAGACCACACACAGCGTCTCAAAGATGCTAAAGTAACTCTCCCCAAACCATACAGCTGGTGGAGATTCGAACTCAAAACATGTCCAATACCACATGAGTACTTTCATCTCTTCCCAATGCTTTTAACTGCCATCCACATGCTAACGGCTCCCACATATGTACTGCAGCCCCAGCATCTTGTCTCCCTGTTCAATATATCCATATTCATGTCTCAAGGGCATCTCAGACTCAGCATGTCCAAAATTTAATTCATCAGCTTCTACTGAAAGCCTGGCACTCCCACCCACAAAGATGTGCCACTTGGCAACCTGGCAGCCATCCCTGACTCCTGTCCCGTCCCCCTTCGCCCTGCTGGCACACATCCCACAAGTCACCAATTCCTCATCATGTATCCTCTGCTCCACTGCTTCCAGCATGGTCTAGCCAGCTGCATGTCACTCCAGGGTAACAAAGTCTTCCAACTGGGCCCTCTGCTCTCAGCCTCTCCTTCCTGCAGGCTAGTTTCCCTTCATGCAGTGAGGGATTTCTTGAAGCACAAACCTTATCACATGACTCTCCTGATTAAAACTCTTCAATAGTAATTGCAAATTCTTATGTGCTATTCACTGTATAAGCCCTTTACACATATTGACCCATTTAATCCTAAAACCCACCCTATGATATGAAATAGGCACTATGTTGTCCTCCTTTTACAGATGAGAAAACTGGAGTGCTGAAAAGTTTAGTAATTTGTCCACCATCTCGCAGCTAGTATGTGGCTGAGCCAGGATTTAAATTCTCTTGTGTCTTAGGACAAAGTCCAAAATCCTTCTCATGGCTTAAGAGGGCCTGTAGGGTCTCACTCCAATATCTCACCCCACTCTCTCTTACTCAAGTTCAGAGCAAGGACTGGGTCATTGCTGTTGTTGCTTATAATTATTCAAGATCTCTAAGGTTCTTCCTGCCTCAGGGCCTTTGTACACACAGTTTCTTCTGCCTGGAACATGGCTGACCCCATTCTTTACCTGGCTGACTTTTCCTTCTTAACTCTAAATGTCACTTTGTCGGAAGTTTTCTCTGAACCCTCAGATCAAGTGAGGCAGCACCTCATTTTATGCTTTCATTGTCACCTGCACATTTTCTTTGTAGTACTTCTCACAGTCATGATGTTTAATGTCAGCCCCTCCTTGCTTCCCAACAGAGAACAAGTTCTCTGAGGGCAGAGCCTGTATCCGCCTTGCTTCTCCAGGACATTGCCTGGAAAATAGCAGATGTTCAATAAAGAGTAATGGATTGTGGGCAGCCCAGGTGGCTCAGCAGTTTAGTGCCGCCTTCAGCCCAGGATGTGATCCTTAGAGACCTGGGATCGAGTCTCATGTCAGGCTCCCTGCATGGAGCCTGCTTCTCCCTCTGCTTGTGTCTGTGCCTCTCTCTCTGTCTCTCTCATGAATAAATAAACAAAATATTTGAAAAAAAAAGTAACAGATTGAAAAAACAAACGAAATAATGAATACAAGAATGAATGAATATGCTGTGCTGCTCTTCAGCTGTCTGCCTGGCCAAGAGGCATATTTTCTGACATAATATCTTGCTCCAAGGAGAGCTTCTCAAGCTTATAAAGTGCACATAAATCACCTGGGGCTCTTTTTAAAACACAGATTCTGATTCAGGAGGCCCAAGGCCTGAGAATCTGCATTTATGACAAGTTCCAGGTGATGACACTGCTGGTCCAGGGACTTCACTTTGAGCACCAAATATTTAAACAATCTCTCACCTCAGTTTCTCTTTAATGAGTCTTTCGGATGTCTTCCCTCATCTTCTCCTTTCTAAGATGGCACATGAATATTGAAAGGGGGATTTCTATGAACTTTTGCTCCCAGGGAGTGGTGAAGGGTGGAAGTAGATGAAGAGCCGGTCCTGTGCCAGTGCCAATATGGGCATTATGTGATCTGCTGGAAATGCCTGATCGGGCTTGTCAGAGTCAGGGCAACACTAGCTTCTGTAACAAATAAGGTCCCAAATTTCAGTGGCTACACACAACAGATTTTCCCCACATTGCTCACAGAATAACCCAAGGAGACAATTCCTAGTCTATGGGAAGCTCTCCTCCATGTAATGATTCAAGAAGAACCAAGGCTCCTCCCATCTTTGGCTCTGCCAGCCTCTCTGATCACAGAGTCTTCTTCCAGCCACTGGAAGAATAAAGACAAGTTCCCATCCACTTCTTTTTTTTAAATATTTATTTATTTATTATTTATGATAGACATAGAGAGAGGCAGAGACACAGGAGGAGGGAGAAGCAGGCTCCATGCTGGGAGCCTGACGCGGGACTCGATCCCGGGACTCCAGGATTGCGCCCTGGGCCAAAGGCAGGCGCTAAACCACTGAACCACCCAGGGATCCCCCCCATCCACTTCTTAAAAGCTACCAGCCAGGAGTGACACACGTGACTTCCACTCACGTGCTGGTGAGGACCTGTCACAGAGCCAGACACAGATACAAGGTTAACTGGGAAATGTAGTCCCTCTCTGGGCAGCCACCTCCCAGCAGGAATTCTACACTTGCGGGAGGGTGAGCGTGAATGACTGGGAGGTGGAACACCAGCTTTCGCTACCACATGGCCTGGTCCCAGACACTGTTAGCAGGTACTAAGTCTATGATCTGTCCTCCTTCAGATATCAGGGTGGGTGTCTTCTCGGAATACCTCAACCCCCTCCCTCAACTGGTACCAGCACTGCAGCTGCACCATATGGCCCCAGGCACTTCCTGGCAGAAGCCTTCACTATGAACCCTAACTTCTCACCACAGCTGCCCTGTAATAGACTCTTGGCTTGAAGCCTCAGCCTGCTGCACTCCTGCCTTCAGGGGTCTTTCTACACAGCCATTCTTCTCCTAGCGCCCCAGACAGGAAGGCAGGGGCCTCTTAGAGGGCTCAGTGCCTCTCCAATCTATCTCCAGGCCAAAGAGGGAAGGTCCAGACACATGGGCTGCCATACTTACTTCTCCTCTACTTCCTGTCTCCCTCCCACAAGCCACCTTCCTTTTCTTGTCTTGTTGGGGTTCTCCCTCTAGGAGATGCCACTGGCTCCCAAGCTGTATCCCCCATACTAGATCAAAGCCTATAGCCCCCAGATCTGGTGAGTTTTGGCTGCTAAGGCTAGTAGTGTCCCCTTCCTTGGAGAGTTGCCTCTGGCAGCATCTGTCTCACCTACGAGGTTATTCTCTCTCCCCAACCACTGACATCCAGTGGCCACTGGCTAACTGGCATGGAGTACAAATGCCAGTAGCCTTGTCTCAAGTGGGGATCAACCCGGTGATACAATTCATGCTCTAGAGCCCTCCATGGGCTTTGGCTGAGGCTGGCCTCTAGCTTCAGGCCCTCCCTCTCCTCCCACTTCCCGCACTCCTTCCCTTCCAAGAGCACCCTGGATAAATCACACATACCAGAGGCCCCATCTCAGGCTCTGATTCTAGAACATCTGGCCTAAGACACTGCTTGCACCAAATCTGCCTCTTCTTCCTCAAGATGGTACCTGCTGCCTTATTTTGCCAGAGCCGCAACAGAAAACAGGATTCAGGAAAAGAGAGATAAGTATATAGATAACAGAACATGCTTTCGGAAGTGCAATGAAAATATCGCACAAAAGACACTTTAGGATCTTGAGTACCATGCTGTCCGTCAAAACTTTTGCCAACAACCCTAGGAGCTCTGCCTCTTGGAGACAGGCCACCTACCGAACCAGGAGGTTTTGTGGCACAGATTCCATGGATCCAGTACCCTGAGCTGAACAGCGGGGCTCTGAGCCCTGTCTGGCCTCACCCTGGCCTTCCCAAGGCATAGCCTACTCCTTGTTACTACATTAACCATGTGAAGGAACAGACAAGAACCAGAGAGAAAGAGAGAACATCAGCTTCCAACTGGCCTGAACACCTCTTTCTTCGGCTCATCAGGAAATCCAACCCTCTCTTACAGTCTATCAGCAGGCCATGTCCTAGGACCTGCCTTCTGCTAAGTAAATAGTTTGAGGGCTTGGTGCCTATAAGAGAACCAGGGGAAGGAAAGGGGCGGGGCAGGGGGAAGGATAGGAGTGCCCACCAGCCTGCGGCAAAGAGGGATAGGGTGAGCATGGTAAAAGGAGAGGGTTAAGAACCTAGCAGTCCACACAAACACCTTCCACGCTGCACTCCTTTCAATTTCTTTTCCGTGAATTTAAATGCATTCTGTCACAGTGAGTTATGTCACCCGGAGGAAATGCCCAACTCGGCGACGTTTTTAAAGATTATTTTTTAGATCACCTATCACTATCCATTTGAGGAACGATTGTTCAATCTGGAAAAATAAATTCAAAACTGTCCCCATCTAAGCAAGATGGAAAAATAACTTTCCCTATTCTTTCCTTTTCTTTCTATTTATTTTTTTTAAGAAGGCTTATTTCTGAAGGACAAGTTTGAAAATCTGTTTTCACCTTGACATTCTGGCTGGATTTGAGCAGCTTAGTGAGGGGAATGTCATGCCTTGTCATACAAATAAACAAATGAGGTACAGCCAGCTGTGTGACCTCAGTCAATTCACTTAACCTCTCTGAGCCTTAATGTCCTCAACTGTTACACTGAGATAACAATACTGACCATGGTGATCAAATGAAATGATGTCCAGGACTGTCCTTGAATGTGAGGCAGATGTAAGGTGTCTGTTCCACTCAACTGTCAATTCTTCAAGGGCAGGGAAGAGGCTCTTACCAATTCTGCCCTTCCAGTGGACCTTGCACAAGGCCTAGCCCACAAGAAGTGTTTAATACATGTTGGATGCATGGGTGGTTGGATGTGTGATGGCTTGGTGGGTAGATGTCAGAATATACAAAAAAATGGATGAGAGAAAGTGGGTGGAGGGATGGATACAATGGTGCACTGGAAGAGTTATCCAAAAAGGCAAAAAAAGCCCTCACTTATACTGTCCTTCAGTTGCCATAGTGTAAATATTCCCTCCATGGCTGATTTCAAGCTACCAAGATGACATCACTGAACACAGTGTTGGAAAGAAATGTGCAAAATTGGTGCATACACATCTATAGAAGAAGCTCCTGTGCTCTAGTGGGTGGGTGGATGGATGGATGCATGGATGGATGGTTGGATAGATGGATGGGAGGAAGGAAGCAGGGAGGGAAGGAAGATAGAAATAAAAGAAGGAGGAAGAACTATGAATAAATGTTTACCTAGAGAAGAAAATAAAAGTACCCAGGAACCAGGGAATGCCAGAGAGAGGCAAAGCCTGAGGAACAGGAGACCTGGGTTCGCCACCAGTCATCAAGGACTAGGAATGAATCTACCCATTTGCAGAAGCAAATTATTTCTTCTTAAGGATGGGAAGTGAGGGGTGGTGGTAGGGAGGATTCATGTAACAGAACAATGATCCTCAATTATTTTTAAGAATTAGAAACCTTTTTTTTTCTGCCCCTCTCTTCTTTGGTGCTGCCTGCATAGGTGGCAGCCATCTCTTACTCTACATCATGGTTGCCCCTCAGACCTCTGGTGAAGCCCAAGATCATTAAAAAGAGGACCGGGAAGTTCAGCTGGCACCAGTCAGACTGATATGTCAAAATTAAGGGCAACTGGCAGAAACCCAGAGGCATTAACAATAGGGGGAACAAAAAGATTCCAGGGCCAGATCTTCATGCCCAACATTGGTTACAGAAGCAACAAGAAAACAAAGCATATTCTGTCCAGTGGCTTCCAGAAGCTCCTAGTCCACAACATCAAGGAGCTTGAAATATTGCTGATGTGCAACAAATCTTACTGTGCTGAGATTGCTCAGTGTCTCCTCAAGAACTGCAAAGCCACTGTGGAAAGAGCAGCCCAGCTGGCCATCAGTCACCAATCCCAAAGCCAGGCTGCGCAGCAAAAATTAATAGACAACTTATGTGTACATCACATTTGTGTTAATAAAATCATAAAACTACCATCCCAAAAGAAATCTTTTTTCTTTCCACATGAAATCTTACCTGGAAGGCACAATAATAATTATGGCTGATACATTAATATGTAATGACTATAGTCCTAGTACGTTGCATGGAATACCGCACTCCCAACAAACCAGTGAGACACATAATCTTACTATTACCAGTTGGCCAGAGGGAGGAGATACTTGTTCAAGGACATGTAATAAACAGTAGGCCCAAGTAAAAGCAGTCCTGAGCACTGAAGAACAGGTGCTCATTCTGGTTCTCCCCCAGGCGGGGACGTGTCCTTAGAAAAACCTCTTGCCTTCTCTGAGCCTGTTTCCTCATTTATAATACAGGTGATCACTCCCTACAACTCTTATAGATTATACATCGGGCAATTCTTATGAACAAGATCAGGAGGCCTTTGGAAAAACAGCTCGAGTAAGTCATCACGTAAGATTTATTTACCGGTAAGACAACAAGACCCATTTGATTTAAAATGCATCCACTGCGGAGCCTGACATTCTTAGCTGGTAGTAATCATTTCTCTAACTAAATTAAATCTTATAGGGATGACTTTATTCTTAAGGATGCTTATTTTGAAAGTCATTTACTATTTAGTAATCTTTAGTTTCTAGAAGTGCCTGCATGTATCTTTAACTTCAGGTGAAGTTAAACCTGTTTTGTGAGGGAAAACAACAAAAAACAAAAAGCTGCCAAACTCTTAGGTATTGACTTTCTTTGGGATTCGTATCCCAAAGAATGGGACAATCTAAAGAGAAACAGGAACTCTTCTCCTCAGAGAAAAGCAGACCCTTTCCAAGTTCTGGATCTAACTTTGGGATGGCAAGGGTAAGGGGACTGTCAGCCCCAGCAGCCAGGGTGAGGGAGGGTCTTAGATATAAGAATGTCTCTGAGGTCCCAGGTAATTCTTCAGGTCCACATTTCTATGTCCTCAATCAATGCAGAAAAATAGCCAGAAGCCACTCAGACAGGGCCCGAGATTTTAAAATGAAGAATTCTCTTGATAAATAAATCTCTTAATGAAATACAAGCAATTAAGCTAAAAGTCCTATCAAATGCAGCCTGTCACTCAGCAGCCTGACACTTAATTGAATTTCTTTTTCCATCCCCTGGCTCCTTTTCCCTGATAAACAAATTCATTCACTGCAGATCAAGTTTCCCTAACCTAGAAACCAGTGATAGTCAATCAACTAATTGACACAACAAAGACTTCTATTTAAAAAAAAAGAAGTTCCCCTAATTAAAGTGCGAATGAAATTGTATAATACTCTGGTGCCTGATATTAATTACTCTGCAGTTAACCCTCTCCCTCCTCCTCAGGGATCTGGTAGCAGACTGGGGGCAATGAGGGAGCCCAGACCTGGATACAAATCCAAGATCTAGCTTCTTCCTGAATTTGCTGTGTGACCTCGGGAGATCACTTCCCCTCTCTGTTTTTCATGAGCTGCAACACAGGGACAGAAGAACGTGACTTCCAAAGCTGCTTCCAGCTCTAACTCTCACACTTTATGATCCAGAAGACTGTCCGATGTCAGTCTTTTCTCTCTGGTTGCAGGTTAGCCCAAAGCTTCAAACTGAAAATACAACCCATCTTCAGTGGGCTCCTTCTGCCTCTGCCTGGTAAAGGCAGCAGCCCCTGAATGTATACACCCCTCTCCCCACACACATGACTTACACACATACTTAAAATACCAGGTCTCCCTGTAGCACACTCCTTCCTCTCTCTCTCTCTCTCTCTGTCTGTCTCTCTCTCTCTCTCTCTCTCTCTCTCTCACACACACACACACACAGACACACACAGACATGCAAATGCTCTCAAAGCCTTGTGCATACCCATCTCCCTCACCTCAGTGCATTAACACACACATATGTAGCTCCAGACCCTTTTAGCACAAAACCCCTACAAAGAGGCCATTCATACATGCATTTACACACTAACATGCACACACTCATCCACAAATGTGAGCTGGGGCTGGATGGCAGCAGGATTCAGCTTTGGCCAGGGTAGCCCCAGGGATCTCAGAAGGCTGGCTAGTGATTCAACAGGATTTTCCAGAACTATCTGGATTCTAAAGTTCCTTTCATTCAACCAAGGGCTGCCAAATGCCTTCCCTGTGCCAGGTACTGTGTGAGGAGAGTAAAGCAGCTGTTCCTTGTGGTCCCAGCCCAGATTTAACAACAGGTAGGGCAGGCCTCATCCCTGGGCCGTGACACATCCAAGGATCTAGTTTAGCGGGGTTTTCTCATAACATCATGGTCAAGGTGGCCTTTGAGTCAGCCATTGCAGGACACAAGAGGGGGTGTACCAAGCAGAGACACAGCATGAACAGACAGGGAGGCTGGGAAGCGGGGATTCTGAGAAGCAGCACCATATGCAGGGGTGTGGGCAAGCCCAGCTCCACTGTTCACTATCTTCAGGCTTGGGCAAGTCACTTAACATCTCTGAGCTTCCTCATCTGTGGAATGGGGACAAGGGCTATAGCACCAGAGAAGGACTATCCATTCACTCAACAAATAGAGACTGAGCAGCCACTCTGGGCCAGGCACTGTTCTAGGCATTGCGGGTTGATGTGAAAACAGAGAAGATGACAAATGCCAGCTCTTGGTGCCATTTCTGCATACACTGGGCACTGGCCTGGCAGGGCTCCCAGGGATTCCAGGGACTGGAGTGAGTGGGAGGTCCCTTCTGCTAAGTGTCAGTGAGAGACTGGGCTCTGGAATGGGGAGGGGGGGCTTTGGTGCTCTGGAGCATGGGGGCTGGGAAGGAGCTGATGAGGTAGAGGCTAAGGCTAGGAGGCCAGCTAGAAGGGGATGGTGGAGAGAGGTTGGTGATGTAGCCCCCAGCCGCAGGCTGCATCTCCAGGTAAGAGACACTGCACTGCCTTGGCCCCCATTCCCTGTCTCCCTACCATCCCCCATTCCAGGGCAGGGGCCTGGCTTCCCTTGCAGTTTACAAGGCCAGGCAGGGTGGTGATGAGGGGCATATTTCCCTCCCCCTTAGACAGAGCAGATACTCAGCATCTCATGCGTTCTGTTGAGCTCATCTCCCTGTCTCTGTTTTCATGTTTTCCTCTCTCACGCTGGCTGTGTGGAGCACATCTCTCAGAAAATACTTGCTTTTGAAAGTTGTTGCCATAACAACCACTTCATTACACGCCAGGCCCAGTATCTCAGAAATGCAGAATCTTTCCTTAAAAGCGTGCGCTGCACATCAAAGGGGAATAGGAGCTCATTATTTTTACATTATTTTGCAGGCAAATAGATATTTTCCAATACACATTTCTTTTCTAAGTTGATTTTCTTGTTCAGTGGAAATGCACATTTCTTTCTTAACGCTTTCCTGCCTGCAGGGTTCAGGGCCCAGAAATCTAAGTTACTCAAAGCAGGAGGGAGAAGGCATTTCTTTGCTGGGATATGCTTCCCTCAGCCCCCAACACTGTAGCTCATGAAGGATAGTTTGCTCCAATTCACAATTTAACTGTATCCAGAAATTCTAGAAAAGTCAGAAATTCTCAGTGTAGCATACATATGCCTTCATTGGTCTGACTTGGTTCAAACCAAGCTTTCATAAGAAGTGAAGCAAATTATTTGAGGAGCCAAATCAAAACCAAACCAAATAAACAAAAATCTTTATCATCTGAGGTGGAGATGTATTCTAGGATTTTGTTTTCTAAACCAAAGGGCACTATGGAATGTAATAGGTCCCTTCAAGTGAATGCCTTGCATGCGTCTTCTCCCTCACTAGCATGTAAGCCCCATGATTATTGTCTGTTTGGCTTACTGCTTATCATCAGTCTCTAAAACAGTGCTCAGGCCCATAGGCACTCAGTAAAGATTTGCTGAATGGACCAATGAGTGAATGTGCTGTGAACACTATATCTCATAACAATTCTGCAAAGAAGGGATTATCATCCCCATTGTACAGATGAAGAGCTGGAGGTCCAAAGAAGTTAGCACAATAATAACATTTATAATCATAATTACAGGGCCGTTGGGGTGGCATAGTGGGCTGAGTGACCAACTCTTGATTATAGCTCAGGTTATGATCTCAGGGTCGTGAGAGTAAGCCTGCATCAGGCTCTGTGCTACTTAGGATTCTCTATCCCTCTCCTTCTGCCCCTCCCATTCATGTTCTCTCTCTCTCAAATAAATAAATCATAATCATAATCACAGCTTATATTTTCTGTAGAAGTAGCAGAATATGCATACAGAAAAGGGCATTCAGCCCCTTAACTTCACAAATTGAACACCCCTGAGGAACTAACACCTAAATTGAGAAGCAAAACATTTGACAGGAGGAAGGAGACTGTATCAATAGCTTCTCAAGTGGCCTTACCACAATCCACTAGGTTGCTGCCCATTTGTTTTATGTGGATTTCTGCATCTGTTCTACTTTACAACAGAAAAGGCACTATACTTCATAGCCACCATCCTGACCTCTAATATCACAGATTAGTTTTGCCTGTAGATAGAACCATACAGTGGGTCTCCTTTTGTGCCTGGCTTCTTTCCCTTACCACCATGTTTTTGAGATTCATCCATGTTGTGGGCTGTAGGTGACCATCATTTACTTCCCTGCTAACAGTAGCTTTTGTAATGAGCATTTACCATGTGCCCCATAAGCTCATGTGATCCTCTCATCACTCTAAGATGAAGGGTTTATTATAAGTGATTTGCCTGGAGCCCCACAGTGAGTGGAGAATTGAACCAGAACTTTATGACTCTAACTCCCGCTCTTGTCAAGAACCTCTTTCCTGTATCATTCAAGGCTACTGCTAAGAATAGTACAGTCAATAGTAGGCTAGGCTGGGGATAAGTAGAGAGTTTTTTGCTCCCACAATGAATGGCCCAACATGCTATGTCTCAGCCTTTTGTGACTACTTTTATGTTTCTCTAGTCCCTGACCCATGAAGTTCTCAGCTGTTTCCACTTGCTGGTGCCAGTGTGCTTGCCAACAGTCACACCAATGGATCTTCTGTTATTTTTAATTCACCATGACCAGAAAGCCAAAAATATTAGGGTTACTATAACTGTGTGCAAAACAAGAGGTAATGACTATGAATAAGGATGTACCAGTGCATGAGTTTACAGACGAAAATATCTGGATACTGGTGAGCTGGGCTTGCCCACACCCCTGCATATGGTGCTGCTTCTTAGAATCCCCGCTTCCCAGCCTCCCTGTCTGTTCATGCTGTGTCTCTGCATGGTACACCCCCTCTTGTGTCCTGCAGTGGCTGACTCAAAGGCCACCTTGACCACCCAGCCTTGTCCCCTGCCAGCCTCCTGCTCCTCTGTGTGTAGCCCTCCAGACCGTCCAGGCCTGGGGAGCATGGCCTTGCTCTAGTCCCTTACCCCAGCCACTCTGCCTCCCATCAGAGCACTCACATACCTCCACTGGGCACTTGTTGGCTCTCATTATTTTTTAACGAGAAACTAAAGTTTATCACAGGCCTTAGCCCTCTTAGGAAAAAGCCAATTATGTATCTATTAACCAACTCATTTCCACTTTCCTGATGACCTATATTCACGTCGGCTGTCTGGATTTTCTTCCAAGCTAGTTTTTAATACCTTTCTAGTTCCTTCAGTAATTAATGGGTTAAAAAAAATCCTTGACATGAGTTTTTAGAAAGAAAGAAAGAAAGAAAGAAAGAAAGAAAGAAAGAAAGAAAGAAAGAAAGGAAGAATAAATCTATTCCTTTGGGGCCTCACCATGAGTGTGAACACTCAGTTTTCCTGGTTTCACACTCCCTTAAATCCAGGGTCTGACACCAGTGTCTCCCTTCATGGAAAGAACAGCCATTTGCTTGTTTTCTGACACTTTCTACAGAAGCCCTGATGATTGTGCTGTAAAAAGCCACTCCACTCTGAGCCCATAGCTCACATTTGGCAACTGTGTCCCTTTAATGGATGCACACGTGTCTATTGTGAGTACAAACATAATGGTTTCCATGGAGACATGGTCACAATGACTAATTAGACAAAAGAGGGTGTTTTTCAAAGCCTTGAAAGACATCACGGATGTAATAAACGAACATCATCTTATTCAATTGATGTATTCCTTCTCATTTCTCCCTAGAAACATCAATAAATAGTCCCTGGTGACTTGACCTCAGATTGGAGTTGGACTCTTTAGCCACCGGTCAGAGACTGCCAGATTCTCAACTACAGAATTCTGAACCTGACATGAATTCCAGAAGCAGCCACAGGGCTACTCGTCCACTGCCAGCATCTCCAGACTGGGCCATCCCACTCTTGTCCTACCTACTCACTCTCATGGTGGTCACTAAGGAGAATAGGAAAGGACTTTGGGGACCTCATCCTGTCCCCTCATCACACCAGCCTGACTCAGCCACCAGCTGCCACACAGGGCTCTCCCTGTCACCTTCATTTATTCATTTCAGGATGTTGGGTGTGACTTTTACTGCTGCCCTTCTCCCCAGAAAAGCTGGGGGCAGTGAGTATTAACTGTCCTACATTCCCAAAGAAAAGCAATCCTTCTCCCCAAGGAGGTGTACCTTAGCATAATGTGTTAACAAAATCTCATAAGTAAGAGAGAGAACAGCCCCAGGTATTTTTTTTAAAAGCCTGTACATAAATCTGTCTCAGATAATGCTAGGAAATGAGTCCAAAAGTCCTAACAGCAAAAAGAAAAGCCTGAGCACAAGTAAGAAACAGATGGAAATTATGCAAACATACTCCAACCAACACCCTCAGAAAAAGAATCACCCAAAGGCAAAGAATCCAGTGTAGAAGAAAACATAATCCCAAATCCAGAAGAAAATTACACGTAAGTGCTCTCTGCTACAAAACTATATAATAAGAATACAAATATTTTAAATATATAAATTCTCAAGACCAAATATAACAGAAGACATGACAGCAGAGGAGAGATCTCATCAACATTTGAAGATAAAACATGACAGATGAGTGGTAACTGACCCAGGAAAAGAAAAAACTGAGACCCCTATGTGGGGTCTGCCAGGGAGAGAACCTGCAAAGAGAAAACAGGCTTGAGCCACAGAACTCTGAATCAAGCAGAATACCACTGAAGGCTGAGGTACAAGAGTCGCTGAAACAGGAGTGACCAAGAGCCTGTAAGGCGAGCATGTCAAATGCCACCCTCCTTTCCTCACCCTGCAAAGCCACGAGATGGTGCCTCCCTCCCAGCAGAAAAAGGTAACCTTGAGAAGGTTGAAGGTAGAGGCTCAGAAAAAAACATCAATCACTGCCCAAGGAGGGTATGAGGTACTGTAATGGAGACACCAGAATGAAGCCCAAGAGTGCATGCTGAACAGTGGGAGACAGAGGTCCTTCCCCTACTCAGCCCCAGAACAGCTGGTGTCCTGAAGCAGGAGAGCAAACAACTCCTCTAGCCCAGAAGAAACCAGCTCGATAGAAAAAGCTTGGAAACATCAACATTTGAGGTCTCCTAGTGGCATACTTTGACCCCTGCCACTTTACCCCAAAATAAAGCTCATTAACCAGTTAATACCTTTCCCCAAAGTCACTCAGGGCATACAGAATGTAACCCTATTATTTAGAAATAAACATAAAACTGAAAGAAATCACTTCAAGAGTTGGTAGAAGTTGGCGAGAATGAAGAAAGGCAAGAGAAGAGAGTCAATTTTCCTGGGAAGTACAACTTGACTTTTTAAACTATGTCCATTTATTCTTTTTTAAAATAGAAATTATTTTTAGAAAAAGGAAAACAAACTCTGAGTAATAAATCTTTAGGCATTTTGGCAGAAAAAGCTAATCATCTGCAAAGGAGAAGCAGCAGCAGGCTGGATTCAGCTTCTACTCAGTGCTAGCCAAAGCCAGATCATCTTGGGAAAATGCTGTTTTTGATTAAAACATGTGTGAGCCAAGAGGCACCTGGGTGACTCAGTCAGTTTAGTATCCAACTCTGGTTGGGTCATGATCCTGAGGTCATCGGGCTCTGTCGTCAGCCCAGAGTCTGCTAGTTCCTCTCCCTAATAAATAAAACCTTTAAAAAGATTTTTAAATAAATAAATAAAACATGTGAGCCAAGATCATTCTATCCTGCATAGATGTTGTTCAAATACAAAGGCAACAAGTAGATACAAACACCAGAGTGTTTGTACACTAACTCAGAGTGTACCTTGCCTATGAATCTTTCTCACAAAAACTACTTGATACTAAAATCCAGCAATGAAAAAATAAATGAAAATAAAAAACTCAGGGAGGGAGAGGGAAACATTGTGGCAAAGGACTGAGCACGAGCAATGAATCCATCTAAAATTAGGGTTTACACTAACGTTCAGATTGTGATTTCATAGAAATACAAATGTTAAAAAAAAAAACAAATGTTTTAAAACTTAGCAATGGGAAAATATAGAGACTAGGAATGAGGTAGGAGGAAGCAGAAGGTTAGTGACCTATTCTTTATAACAATGAGTCCACCCATCTATCCATACTAACAGGTAAGCATGTCATTTAAGAACGTGTGATTCCCAGTCGCCATTGGCACAATGGATAATGTGTCTGACCACAGATCAAAAGATTCTAAGAACACAGGGTTCTTTTCTGGAAAATGTAAATTAACACCACAATGAAATGCTGCTACCTATCTATTAGAATGACTAGATTTTGTAAATTGACAAAGCCAAGTGCTAGAAAGGACACAGAGCAACTGGACCTCTTGTACATTACTGGTGGAGATGCAGGATGTTACAGCCACCTAGGAAAACATTTTGGCAGTTTCCTATACAGTCAAACTCCATACAACTGGACAATCCCACTCCCAGTGGTATTTGCCCATGACAAAGGAAAGTTTATGTCCACAGAAAATGCTGTATGCAACTGTTTAGAGCAGCTTTACTCCAGGTGCCCCAAACTGGAAACAACCCAAACATCCTTCGACTGGTAAGTAGACAAACTGTGGTTTGCATCTATCTATACAATGGATTTAGCAATAAAAAGGAGTGAGTTACTGCAACACAAAACATGGTTAATCTCAAATGCATTGTGCTAAGTGAAAAAAAAGTCAAAGGCTATCTTCTGTATGAATTCTGTGATTTTCTGGAAAAGGTGAAACTATAGGTATAGAAAACAGATCAGTGGTTGCCAAAGTCCAGGTGTGGAAGGTAGAGTCAACCACAAAGGGACACAGAGATCTGTAGGGGTGGAGGCAGGGGTGCAGTCTGCATCTTGATTACATGACTGTGCATTTGTCAAAACTCACAGGACTGGCTGTACACTGCTCTGTGAAAAATGGATCAGTGAATGAATGGAAAAGTTAGTCACAGACTTTTCACAGACTAGGACCATATCTTCTGATCTAATGGATAATTTTCTCTCTCAAAAAGTCTATTATTCAATTAATTGAAGTATCTGAGAAGACTACCATTGCGAATTGTTTGTGATAATATACATGTATTTTTAAGACCACAGGACTCCCACCACCACATTTTTCCTAATCTCCCATTAAACTTGGTGGGATCTTGGACATGGCCAACATGCACATGAGAAAATGCTCTGCATCACTTGCCATCAGGGAAATACAAATCAAAACCACAATGAGATACCACCTCACACCAGTGAGAATGGGGAAAATTAACAAGGCAGGAAACAACAAATGTTGGAGAGGATGCGGAGAAAAGGGAACCCTCTTACACTGTTGGTGGGAATGTGAACTGGTGCAGCCACTCTGGAAAACTGTGTGGAGGTTCCTCAAAGAGTTAAAAATAGACCTGCCCTACGACCCAGCAATTGCACTGTTGGGGATTTACCCCAAAGATTCAGATGCAATGAAACGTCGGTACACCTGCACCCCGATGTTTCTAGCAGCAATGGCCACAATAGCCAAACTGTGGAAGGAGCCTCGGTGTCCATCGAAAGATGAATGGAGAAAGAAGATGTGGTCTATGTATACAATGGAATATTACTCAGCAATTAGAAACGACAAATACCCACCATTTGCTTCAACGTGGATGGAACTGGAGGGTATTATGCTGAGTGAAATAAGTCAATCGGAGAAGGACAAACAGTGTATGTTCTCATTCATTTGGGGAATATGAATAATAGTGAAAGGGAATATAAAGGAAGGGAAAATAAATGTTGGGAAATATCAGGAAGGGAGACAGAACATAAAGACTCCTAACTCTGGGAAATGAACTAGGGGTGGTGGAAGGGGAGGAGGGCGGGTGTTGGAGGAGAATGGGTGACGGGCACTGAGGTGGACACTTGACGGGATGAGCACTGGGTGTTTTTCTGTATGTTGGTAAATTGAACACCAATAAAAGTTAATAAAAAAAAAAAAAGAAGATGTGGTTTATGTATACAATGGAATATTACTCAGCCATTAGAAATGACAATGACAAATACCCACCATTTGCTTCTACATGGATGGAACTGGAGGGTATTATGCTGAGTGAAATAAGTCAATCGGAGAAGGACAAGCAGTGTATGTTCTCATTCATTTGGGGAATATAAATAATAGTGAAAGGGAATATAAAGGAAGGGAAAAGAAATGTTGGGAAATATCAGGAAGGGAGACAGAACATAAAGACTCCTAACCCTGGGAAACGAACTAGGGGTGGTGGAAGGGGAGGAGGGCGGGTGTTGGAGGGGAATGGGTGACGGGCACTGAGGTGGACACTTGACGGGATGAGCACTGGGTGTTTTTCTGTATGTTGGTAAATTGAACACCAATAAAAATTAATTAAAAAAAAAAAAGGAAAAAAAATAAACTTGGTGGGATCTTTTAAGAAACAATTCCATTGGTGGAATACTTGTTCGAGGTTCAGAAATTCCTTTGGTTTTACTGCTTTCCTTTTCGTCTGTTAATGTCAAATAAATTACATTTAATGAATTTTATTTTCAAAAGTATTCCATTTTATAAAAGTATTTCTATCTACCTCTCCATCTAGAAACTCTGCATAAAAACAGTTTGAATGGTGGCTTTTGAGGGAATGAGGGGGGCTTTTCCTTACTGTATCTTTCCATATTTTGCATTTTAATGTGCGTGCCTTTTTATGAATACTATACATCATTCCCTGGCCCCATTCCAGATGATCAGAGTCCCCTCACTTCTCTCTCCTGGCATTCATGTCCCTTTCTTAACTCTAGAAGTGTTGTCACGCCTGTCCCACCTCCCTTCTGGACTGCACATTCTTGAGGGCTAAGAGCTCTGTCTTGCTCATTCCTTTGTCTCACAAAGGGCCATAGTCCACATAGTAAGTCCTCAATGCCAGCAGTCAGAAGAGGGGAGATCACAGATCATGGAAGCTAGAGAAATCTTTCATGATTGTGAAACGCAAAAACAAACAAATAAACAAACAAAACAGTTTTCAATCCTGACCGCAGGTGTTAATTTTCCACTGTCTACTTTCCTACAACAAAGAGAGAAATCAAGGGCAAGAAGTGACATGATTAAAAGCTTATCTCACAAGAACACTCAGGGAGGAGACACAGCCATCTCACTGCCTAACAGCTAGTGACATGTCTCTTAGTGAAAGACTGAGCCTTTGAGAGAAACCTAGTGGTTGGGATTCTGGATCTATGAGTAAACAAAAAGAACTTAGAATGAGATGAGCCACAGAAGCTTGGGAGACACCAAGGTCTCTCAAGCAGAGACTGAGAAAATCACTGAAGTCAACAATAACCTTTTGTAAGCCATCCTCAAACACTGGGACACGAGATCACTTGTTACCTCACTGAAGAATGAGTTCAAATCATGTGTACTGCAGAACTGTGTATAGAAGGTATTGAAGGTAAATCCTTTATCCAATGAGTGAGCCAAGTTCACCACCCAGTGTATTCAACAGGGCTCTGTTCTTTCTTGGTCCTTATGTGTCCCCAACCACTCCCAAGAGGTGATGAAACTTTGCTTTTTTGTGAAAAACTGGCACTGAAAATAAATCCAACTTATGTTGGTAATGAGAGTGAAGAAGAAGTGAAGGGACCCAAGAAAGTTATGTAGACTCTACACTGAAAAGGAACATCAAATTATAGGGTAGTTGGAATCTACCATGTGAATGACTTCAAAACATACTCAGCATAGAAACCAGAAAATATACTCAGGAAACTTTTAGCAAGCAAGTGTTTGTCATGGGCAAAAATGCATATCAAATGAAAGTTTAGTTCATTCCTTCATTTGGAGGCACCTGGCTAGCTCAGTCAGAAGAACACATGACTCTTGATCCCAGGGTTGAGATGTCAAGTCCCAGGTTGGGTGTAGAAATTACTTAAAGTCTTAAAAAAAATCCTTCATTTGATTCAACCAATATTATTGATGTTCTATGAGGGCCAGTCTTGGCCTTAAGGATATAACAGTGAGAAGAGCAAGGTCCCAGAGCAAAGTTCCATGATCACACCGTCATTAAAAATTATACAGCAACAAACTGGAAGGGCCTTTAACGATCATTAGGTCTGGCCCTTCTTTTTCCAGATGGGGACATTAAGCCCCAAAGAAAGGAGGAAGTTAGTCAAGGCCATGTGGTCACCAAGTGTCAAAATCATAACTATGGCTCAGGGTCTGGTGTTTCCTCCAGACCCAATACAAGCTCCCACTTTCCTACCCTTTATAATTTGGCACAGATCCCCTCCATGCCTGCCCTGAGCTGCCCCAAGATGTTCTTTAGAGCTCTTGCAAAACATTTTGTTTTGTATCACACCTGTGGTGACAGCTGAGTTAAACTGAATGTTCACAGTCATTATGCACAGAAACCTCACACGAGTCCCATCTACGGGGTTTCAGAATGAATCCAGTTTCCAAACTCTCCTCTCTCCACCTAATCACATGCCTGTATATGGTAACCTTTAGAAAATGAGTCTAATAATTAGTCATCTTGGCTTAGTTAAAGACAACAGCATGTTCTCCAATTTCACTTTGTTTTTAACAAGAGAGTGATGCCAACGGTAATTTTCACCATGGTTAAGATATGCTTCTCAGTTGGTCCCTGCAGTTAACTGAGAAAGCTCCAGTCCCTGCACCTGCCCAGTACTTCCCCCAGCTTACTCTGTAACCAGGCTGTGTGCCGCCCCATTCAGGTGCCCTCTCCCCACACTCACTCACATCTGACACCATTTGTGTACTGGGCACCAGACTAGATGTTTGCACTCATCATTACACTTAATCATCTTTGCAGGATAAGCTTTACTGCCCCATTTTGAAGATGAGAAATTTGAAAACCTAAGGCTTCTGGTTCCTGTCTACTGCCCAAACCCCACGTCCAGCCACTCTCCCCTCTTCTCCCTGCACTCCAGCCATGCCAGGTTCTTGAAGCTTCTCAAAGGCAGAGAGCTGGTTCTCACCTCACATCCTTTGCACAAGCAGAGTCTCCCACCTGAAGTACACTTCCCCCTGACTCTTCGCCTTGTTAACTTTCCTACTAACCCTTCAGATCTCAATTCAAACATAATTTCCTAAGGGAAGAATCCCTCCCACCCTCCCACGTATTCCTGTAGTTCTTCACTCACATAACACCCTGAATTATTATTCTTTCAAAGAAGCTATTACAATTTGTAATTTTATACTCGTGGGATCATTTGCTATTATCTGACTCACCCACAAAAGCATGAACTCCAGAAAGGTGAGGACAGTGTCTTGTCTACCACTGTATCTCCACACTTAGCACACAAAATAAGAGTTTAGTTACTATTTTGGATGGAAAATGAACAATATATATGGTTGATAAATGCTAAAAAAGAAAGAAAGAAAGAAAGAAAGAAAGAAAGAAAGAAAGAAAGAAAGAAAGAAAGAAAAGAAAAACAAAAACAAAATCCAAAACCGTCACCCATTCAGGTTAAGTGATGAGGTTAAAATGCAAGCCCAAGCCCGCCTACTCTACATCCTATTTACTCTATATGATGAACTTATGCTTCCTCCACCACACCACACACACACAAACACACACACACAACACCCCCAAACTCACCACCCCTAGAAGACTGGGCCCACTTCCATAGAGCAAAAATTTTCAACTCTCCAGGCCTCCTAACCTTGTCTCTGAACCCTGACACCATCTCACACACCTGGAGCTTCAAAGGGTTCACTGATTCAATGGTTCTAGAAGGGCCCCCAAATCTAGTAGCAAGTATCCAGCTAATTTTGAAGGAAGTGTGTCCCAGACCTCCATTTGAGGATCCCTAAACTAAAGTGAATCCAGAAGAACCTGCATGTGGGAGGAGGGGAACCTGTCAAGCCCTCTGCCCCCAGGCCTGCGTGAGAAGCTGCCACAGAAGTTGGGGCCGTGCTGCCCTCTGGCGGTTGCAGCAGCGCTGCAGCTGCTAGGCTGCCCAGAGGAAGCTTGCCAATGGTGCACCCCTGGGCCACTTGTCTCCTGTCTAGCCTGCTCAGGGACATGGCACCTGTGGCTAGTCCCTGACTCGCAGGATCTCTCTGGGAACTAATTTTTCTCTTCGTAAACGAAACATGGTGTTTCCCAAATTTCAGTTCTTTGGGTGACATCTCTCCAGCATTTTGCAGATCTCATATGCTACCTGATTTTTTTTTTTTTTTTTTTTTTTTAGAAAAGAGCTGAAATTCAAGAGTGGGATGCTTAACCAACTAAGTCATCCAGGTGCCCCAGGAGTTTCTCTTTTTAAATGAGTTATTTTATATACATACATTTAAAGAAAAAATTAAAGGGGCACCTGGGTCAGTTGTTTAAGCATTCCACTCTTGATTTCAGCTCAGGTCATGATCTCAGGGTTGGGAGAGAGAGCCCCACATGGGGCTCCCACTGAGTGTGGAATCTGGTTAAGATTCTTTCTTCCCCTCTCCCTCTCCCACTCAGCTACCCCATTCCGTCTCCCCTCTGTGAGCTCTCTAAAATAAATAAAATCTAAAAATAAATAAATAAATAAAAATAAAATAAAATAAATAAATAAAATAAATAAATAAAATAAATAAATAAAATAAAATAAATAAAATCTTTTTTAAATAAATAAGAGCAACTCCAGTGCCCAGCTAGGACACCTGGCTGGCTCAGCTGGTGGAGCATGTAACTCTTGATCTTGGGGCTGTGAGTTCAAGCCCCACAACAGGTATAGAGATTCATTAAAAATAAAATCTTGGGGATCCCTGGGTGGCGCAGCGGTTTAGCGCCTGCCTTTGGCCCAGGGCACGATCCTGGAGACCCGGGATCGAATCCCACGTCGGGCTCCCGGTGCATGGAGCCTGCTTCTCCCTCTGCCTGTGTCTCTGCCTCTCTCTCTCTCTCTCTCTCTGTGTGTGACTATCATAAATAAATACAAAAAAATTTAAAAAAAAAATAAAATGGAGTATTAGGAGTTTAAAAAAAATAAAAAATAAAATAAAATAAAATCTTGGAGCACCTGGGTGGCTCAGTTGTTTAACCATCCAACTCTTGGTTTCGGCTCAGGTCATGATCTTAAGGTCATGAGACTGAGCCCTGCATGGGGCTCCACGCTGGCTGTGGAGACTGCTTCAGATTCTCCCTCTCTCTCTCTCTCTCTCCCTCTGCTCCCTCTCCATGCCCCCTCTTGTGTGTGGTCTCTCTCTCTCAAAAAAAAAAAGAAAAAAGAAGACCAAACATAACAGGTGCCACAATAAATGTGCACGGATTAAATTCAAGACTCCAGATTAATCCAAAATGAAAATCCAAATCCTTAGATTTTCCTGGTATTTCATGGTAGGACCCAAAAATACTAAATCCTGCCCCACCACCCACCCCTCCTTATTCAGTGCCCAAGAACAGATACTCCAAAAACAAAAGAAGATGGAAAATAAGTTTCCCTATTACTATGATTAGGCTTGAGCCCTGACCAAAGGCTCCATGAAAACCCAAATCCAGCTGTTCTAGGGGATATTAGAACAAAGTCACCACTACCCAGGTTGCCAGATACAGCAAGCAAAAATCTAGGATGCCCATTTATTTTTTAAATATTTTATTGATATATTTGTCAGAGACAGACAGCAAGCACAAGAAGGGGGAGCAGCAGGCAGAGGGAGAGGGAGAAGCAGACATCCCACTGAGCAGGGAGCCTAATGTGGGGCTCAATCCCAGGACCCCGAGATCATGACCCAAGCCAAAGCCAGATGCTTAACCAACTGAGCCACCCAGGTGCCCCATAGGATGCCCATTTAAATGTGAACTTCAGGGGTGCCTGGGTGGCTCATTTGGTTAAATGTCTGCCTTCAGTCCAGGTAATAATCCCAGAGTTCTGGGATCAAGCCCCTCATCAGACTCCCTGCTTCTCCCTCTCCCACTCCCCCTGTTTGTGCGCTCTCTCTTTCTGTCAAATAAATAAAATAATTTAAAAAATAAATGTGAATTTCAGATAAACATCAAGTAATTTTTAGCATAAATATGTCCCATGCAGATTTAAGACATACTTGCATTAATAAAGTATCACTTTTACCTGAAATTCAAGTTTAACTGAGTGTCCTTAACTTTAGGTAGCAACCCAGTACACCATAGCAAGTAAATCAGAAAATGAGAGCCAAGAAAAGGAAAAATGGCACACAACCCCCACCCTGCCACATGATGGGGAATGTGGAAGACAAGTAAAAGTGGATTTATCAATCTGCAATCTGGCCAATGTGGTCAACAGCTCCTCCTGGGGAGATGTCAGAGCGAGCAAAGGGCAGCAGCTTTCCCTCCCCATACTCACATAAATGCTGTTTACGAAAAGCCCACATGTAGTGAAATGCCACATAAAGGTTAAAAGTGAAAGGATTTCCAGATGACTGACAGTGGTATACACTTAACTGCTTTTTGCCAGATGCCAGCTGAAATGGTCAAAGGAAAAACACAGAAAAATCTGTATTAGTATGTAAACCTCGGAGAAACTCAGAACACATGCTAGAAATCTTCAAGTGAGACATAATGCTAGGACAGCCCAACCAGTGAAGGACTAACAAGTGGTGTGCTGGGAGAGAGATGGATTTTGCCAGCCCCTTGTGAAACCATTGGTAGCTTGAAATTGGTCATAGTGAGAATGTTTCTACCACAGAAATTGGCAGATGCTACAAATCAGGGGTTTTTGTTGTCATTAAATATTTGTTCAACTGGCTGTGCTATAAGTATCAAGTAAGAAGAAACATATCCGTGAGTAAGCTGAAGGGACCATGGGGCAGAAGCAGTCAGTGCCCGACCCATATCCATGGCAATTTGCAGTGTGTCCCAGTAATCTCCAGTCTCCACATTGTTTGTGGTTCCAGAACTGCACACACTAGGCAGGTTAGAAGTGCCAGGGAACTCACAAACCCCGTGAAATAGCCTTTCTAAGATGAATCTCTTGGAAGTTGATTTAAACATACCCTATCAACCTGACTCTTTGGGTGGGGCAATTCTGAATTGTGCATTTTTTCCCATTATTTTCCCAAAGGCCTTCAGAGGCCCACTGAGGTAGCTAGATTAACCACACACACTTTAATCTTTAGAATTCCTTACTGGTTTCCATATATGTTTTCTAAATATAACTTATGGTTTTTCTTACTATGGAAAAATATGTGAATTGAAAGCTTTAGAAAATATAGAAAATATACCATTACAGTTTTTGTCTCATTCTTTTTAAATATTCATACATGCATACAGACCTGTATCTCATTTCCCTCCTCTCTACAGGCTTATCTGCACTTCCTGAAGAAACTACTTGCATCTGAATCCTTACCTCAGGCTCTGCTTCTGGGAGAACCCAAGTGAAGACAGAGCCACATCCTCAGCAAGACTCTTGGACAAGCTCAAAGCAGTAATGAGTAGGATCAATGCTACAGGGCTGCTGGAGGGGATCAACACTCAGTGCTGACATTACTCCTGAAAAAGTA
The DNA here is from genome assembly GCF_018345385.1 of Vulpes lagopus. Lineage (NCBI taxonomy): Eukaryota > Metazoa > Chordata > Mammalia > Carnivora > Canidae > Vulpes > Vulpes lagopus. Next base: position 16,402,709 of record NC_054841.1, read on the forward strand.
CAGGAGGGCTAGCTCATGGCACTGCAGGCTATAGTCCTACTTCATATCCGCAGCACTGGTGTTAGCATGAAATATGGGTTGTCTTGTGGGCAGGTGCAGAAAGGGGATCCAGCTAACTCTGGGCTGCCAGGGCAAACAGAGAAACCTTAAGCACAGCAGTGAAGTCACTGCCATATAGCTCCACTCCTTCACTGGGTGCTTCAGACAATGGGGCCTCCAAGATAACAAAGCGAAAGGATAGAAAATCCTACCTGCACTGAGACTGGTATACCATCCCACAGAGATGCACAGACATCCCCCACTGCAGTGCCTCCTTCTGTAAAAATGAACAGAAAAGCAAATCAGGACTCATGATGGTATCAGAGGTCCAAAGGGAGGGGCCTGACGAGTGAGTACAGGACCTTTCATAAATAGTTGTCCCACAAGAAATAGAATAAAACTTCCTTCAAACAGAATTCTCTGAAATTTGTTCCATGGAAAACTGGCTGCTCCTGATAGTAAGAGGCGTTAAGAGAAACTGAGGTTTGAGAACACTGAGCTAAGTAAAGGTACAACACAGGCTGTTTCATCGAGGACTTCCTGGATTGTGTTGATGAACTGTGACTCCGTAAGGGAGGGATACAATATGCCAGTTTCCTGAGCAGTATGAAGGACTAGTGTTCTAGCTTCAGTTAATAAATATACACAAACAGAAAAGACATTTAATTCAAACATCTGCAAGGAAGTGACTGGAACTCATGACATTCTAGGCCACAAGGAAAACCTCAGAGACACTAATGAGCAATCCCCTTTGGCCACATAATCTGACCACAATGCAGCAATAACAGAAATTAAAAATAAAAGGATAAATAAAAGAAATTAAATCACTTGAAAATTTATTCCTAAAGAACCCAAGTCATGGTAGGGAACAAAATTCCAATTACAGGCCGTTCAAATGTAATGACAATTGGATCTGCGCATAGCAAAACTCATGGAATGTAACCAAATACTGCCTGTAGCTCTAAATGTTTTTGTTATAAAACAAGGAAGATTTAAAGTAAATGAAGCATCCAACTCAAGAAGCTAGAAAATAAACAAGATAAACTCAGGGAGGGACGCCTGGGTCGCTCAGGGGTTGAGTATCTGCCCAACCATCCCAAAGTCCCTGGATCAAGTCCTGCATCAGGCTCCCCACAAGGAGCCTGTTTCTCCCTCTGCCTATGTCTCTGCCTCTCTCTCTGTATCTCTCATGAATAAATACAATCTTAAAAAAAAAAGATAAATTCAGGGAGAGAATTAAAAGTTAATGTAGGGATCCCTGGGTGGCGCAGTGGTTTGGCGCCTGCCTTTGGCCCAGGGCGCGATCCTGGAGACTCGGGATCGAATCCCACGTCGGGCTCCCAGTGCATGGAGCCTGCTTCTCCCTCTACCTGTGTCTCTGCCTCTCTCTCTGTGTGTGACTATCATAAATAAATTTTAAAAAATTAAAAAAAAAAGTTAATGTAAAAGTTAATGAACTAGACGCTATAAAAATCAGTAGAACTGATAAATCTAAGACTCAGCTTCTTGCAAAGAGCTGTGAGATATCTACATTTGTAAAAGCCCAATAAAGGGAAGGGCAGGAACTACATGAGAGAATACAAAAATAAAAAATAAAAATTAGAAAAGTAAAGGAGGGGCACCTGGGTGGCTCAGTTAAGCATCAGATAAGTTAAACTCAGATTAAGTGTCTGCCTTTGACTGAGGTCACGATCCCAGGGTCCTGAGACTGAGCCCTGTGTTGGGCTCCCTGCTCAGTGGGGGAGTCTGGTTCTCCCTCTCCCTCTGACTGCCACCCTGCCTACTTGTGCTTTCTCTCAATCTCTCTGCCAAATAACAAAATATTAAAAAAAAAAAAAAAAAAGAAAAGAAAGGAAAGGAAAGGCTATTTAACCAGAGAAGAGTTTTTAAATTATAGGAGAATACTAAATATACATAGTATGTTAGTTTACCTGGAATGTTCAATGGGGAGCACATGTACATCAGTTTGCTCGTACTGTATAACAAAATACCAAATATTGGGTGACTTAAACTACAAAAGTTCACTTTCTCACAATTCTGGAGGCTGGACGTTCAAGATCAAAGTGCTGCTGGGGCTGGTTTCCGGTGGGACCTTTCTTCCTGGCTTGCAGATGGCCACTTCCTTGCTGTGTCCTCACATGACCTCTCCTCTGCTCCTGTGGAGAGATATCTCTGGGGTCTCATTCTCCTCTTTTTTTTAATATTTTATTTATTTACTCATGAGAGACAGAGAGGCAGAGACACAGGCAGAGGGAGAAACAGGCTCCACACAGGGAGCCCAATGTGGGACTCGATCCCTGGTCTCCAGAATCGCGCCCTGGGCTGAAAGCAGCGCTAAACCGCTGAGCCACCTGGGCTGCCCTCATTCTCCTCTTATAAGGACACTAGTCCTATTGGATGAGGGCCCTATCCTTACTATTTCATTTAACTTTAATTACTTCCCTAAAGGCACCTCCAAATATCATTACATTGAAGTTGCGGCTTCCACATATGAATGGGGGGAGGGACACAATTCAATCCATAACAGTATGCTTTTCTTAAAAAATGACAAATGCCAAGAGAAGTAGAAAACAATGGAACCAAGTTGAACAGAGACATAGAACTATGTCCCAAAAGGGTATGAGTCAGAGCATTTAGTAGACAAGTTTCTTCAAACTTTCCAAAAATGTTCCTAGGCTGTTTAACTACCCAGAAATGTGCTCTAACTCATCTTACAAATCTACCACAACCATGTCACATAAACCTCACAGACATAACCAAAACTTCAGCCTAGCATCTTAACAAGGTCTCAGGTGATTCATATGCATGTTATAGTTTGAGCAGCACCGTACCACATGAGGTATGAGGACCATACCACTTGAGCAAGGAGCAGCCCACAGAAGGCAGCAAAACAGAGCTCAAGCATTCAGAGGGGCTACCTAGGCTGTCCACATTTATCTGCTAGACGTGTGGGGAGACACTGGGAGCCAGAAATAGAGCAGACCACCCACCCCAGGACCACATACATGACATGAGTTTGCCATATTTGGGATATCCCTACCTCCTGGAGGATGTTCCCAGAGCAGAGGACACAGAGGTCACACTGAGGGCTGAGGGGTATGAGGAAACAGGTCTGTTTAGCTCAGTGTAAGAAATCTATAGCAGAACTCTGTAGGGAGTAGGAAGCTCCTTGTCACCATATGACCAACCTCCAGGGATGTTCCAGAAGGGATGCCAGCCCTGAGAGAGAAGCCAGTCTTGATGTCAGATATGTCTCCAACTTTGTGATTCTAATCTTCTAATGGCTCTATCCCACCCCATAATAACAACTGCTGACTTGGCTGGCCAAGATACACAATTGTTCATTTTTAGAAAACTTTGCTCCTGCATGCTCTGTGACCTTCTCCATGCCTGCATTACCATCTGTTGGCAGCATCTCTCAAGATGATAAGTGCAGAAGGGGAATGAGCAGAATCTGACCTCACTTGCATTATCTGTCAGGTAGGTGCAGACAGGCCGGGAAGTGCCACTCAGATAGGTGTGTCTGTATCCCTTGCTCCTCTCAAGTTGCCATGGTGAGCAACTTGTCAGGTCCCAGGCTCAGAGCAGAAGCTAGCAGAAAGCTGCAGGCTTGAGGACCATTCAAGACGTCCATTAGAAGCATTATCAAGTCTGGCCTTCCTCTCTATATAATGGACTAAATGTTGGCCTGCTGTGCTAATGGGTGCTTGGCCACAAAGAAGCCTATAAGAGCTAAAGCTCCATTTCTTATTATGTGGATTTCAATGGCAGGTGAAGTGCTTTCTTCATCATCTCCATTTACACACTTACACATGCCTGAATTACCCGGTGCCTGGATCAGCCATGGTTATGAGCATGAAAAAGGCTATGGAACTAGAAATTGAAAAAGTGCTGTCAGCATCGCCCACAAACACTGTGCCAAGATTTGGGGTCATGGAAGAGAAGATGCCAAACAACTTGTTAACTCCCAGCAGGGCCAATGTCATACCTCCTCTAATACTGGGCTACAGGCTTGGAGAAAATGGGCACTCTGTTCCATAAATGGTATGGAAGTTACAATTTACCAAGGATAGTTTCTCATCAAAGTATACCAAGAGATATCCCTGGCAGGGGGTGGGATGGAGGGAGCAGTGCAGGGTACAGTGAGCACGATTCTATGAGCCCCTCATTTTTCACAGCAACAGGTTGTTTGGAGGCACTAGAATGCCCACCATCCTAGAATAAGTTCCTGCCAGAATGCAAGAAGCCCCCATTGAGCACTGACCAAGTTGTTTATCTCCTCACTCTAAGCTAGGACTTTGGGTTTTCTCCCTTGAGAAGGGGGTATGTTCTATATGTTGGAGAAAAGGGAAACAAATACCGGTGACAAGGAGAGACAGGATGTTCTTAGAATTCCTTCTTTTGTTTTTGTTTTTGTTTTTTTAAGATTTCAAGTAATCTGTACACCCAACATGGGGTTTGAAAACCACAACCCCAAGATCAAGAGTCCCACACTCCACCAACTAAGCCAGCCAGGTACATGGCTCATGTCATGAGGACTCATGGCAAACTCCTATCCTCCTCCTGTGGATACCTGATAGTCCTATGTGCCTCTCTGACCCCACACCTTATGTGTGAGACTCACTTTAGAAAATGAAATGTCAGTGGAAGTGACATCTATCATTTCAGTGAAAGTATGAGAATAAGGTAGAAGCAGCATTTGAAGAGACAACAGTTGAACATTTTCCAAAACGAATGAAAGACACTAATCCACAGATTCCAGAGGTCTAAAAAAACAAAGAATAAACAGAGACCCACATGTCAACATCATATTGAAACTGCAGAAAAACAAAGATAAAGAAAAGTTCTTTAGGGATCCCTGGGTGGCGCAGCGGTTTAGCAGCTGCCTTTGGCCCAGGGCGCGATCCTGGAGACCCGGGATCGAGTCCCACGTCGGGCTCCCGGTGCATGGAGCCTGCTTCTCCCTCTGCCTATGTCTCTGCCTCTCTAAAAAATTAAAAAAAAAAGTTAATGTAAAAGTTAATTAACTAGACGCTATAAAAATCAGTAGAACTGATAAATCTAAGACTCAGCTTCTTGCAAAGAGCTGTGAGATATCTACATTTGTAAAAGCCCAATAAAGGGAAGGGTGGGAACTACATGAGAGAATACAAAAATAAAAAATAAAAATTAGAAAAGTAAAGGAGGGGCACCTGGGTGGCTCAGTTAAGCATCAGATAAGTTAAACTCAGATTAAGTGTCTGCCTTTGACTGAGGTCACGATCCCAGGGTCCTGAGACTGAGCCCTGTGTTGGGCTCCCTGCTCAGTGGGGGAGTCTGGTTCTCCCTCTCCCTCTGACTGCCACCCTGCCTACTTGTGCTTTCTCTCAATCTCTCTGCCAAATAACAAAATATTAAAAAAAAAAAAGAAAGGAAAGGAAAGGCTATTTAACCAGAGAAGAGTTTTTAAATTATAGGAGAATACTAAATATACATAGTATGTTAGTTTACCTGGAATGTTCAATGGGGAGCACATGTACATCAGTTTGCTCGTACTGTATAACAAAATACCAAATATTGGGTGACTTAAACTACAAAAGTTCACTTTCTCACAATTCTGGAGGCTGGACGTTCAAGATCAAAGTGCTGCTGGGGCTGGTTTCCGGTGGGACCTTTCTTCCTGGCTTGCAGATGGCCACTTCCTTGCTGTGTCCTCACATGACCTCTCCTCTGCTCCTGTGGAGAGATATCTCTGGGGTCTCATTCTCCTCTTTTTTTTTTTAAGATTTTATTTATTTACTCATGAGAGACAGAGAGGCAGAGACACAGGCAGAGGGAGAAACAGGCTCCACACAGGGAGCCCAATGTGGGACTCGATCCCTGGTCTCCAGAATCGCGCCCTGGGCTGAAAGCAGCGCTAAACCGCTGAGCCACCTGGGCTGCCCTCATTCTCCTCTTATAAGGACACTAGTCCTATTGGATGAGGGCCCTATCCTTACGATTTCATTTAACTTTAATTACTTCCCTAAAGGCACCTCCAAATATCATTACATTGAAGTTGCGGCTTCCACATATGAGTGGGGGGAGGGACACAATTCAATCCATAACAGTATGCTTTTCTTAAAAAATGACAAATGCCAAGAGAAGTAGAAAACAATGGAACCAAGTTGAACAGAGACATAGAACTATGTCCCAAAAGGGTATGAGTCAGAGCATTTAGTAGACAAGTTTCTTCAAACTTTCCAAAAATGTTCCTAGGCTGTTTAACTACCCAGAAATGTGCTCTAACTCATCTTACAAATCTACCACAACCATGTCACATAAACCTCACAGACATAACCAAAACTTCAGCCTAGCATCTTAACAAGGTCTCAGGTGATTCATATGCATGTTATAGTTTGAGCAGCACCATACCACATGAGGTATGAGGACCATACCACTTGAGCAAGGAGCAGCCCACAGAAGGCAGCAAAACAGAGCTCAAGCATTCAGAGGGGCTACCTAGGCTGTCCACATTTATCTGCTAGACGTGTGGGGAGACACTGGGAGCCAGAAATAGAGCAGACCACCCACCCCAGGACCACATACATGACATGAGTTTGCCATATTTGGGATATCCCTACCTCCTGGAGGATGTTCCCAGAGCAGAGGACACAGAGGTCACACTGAGGGCTGAAGGGTATGAGGAAACAGGTCTGTTTAGCTCAGTGTAAGAAATCTATAGCAGAACTCTGTAGGGAGTAGGAAGCTCCTTATCACCATATGACCAACCTCCAGGGATGTTCCAGAAGGGATGCCAGCCCTGAGAGAGAAGCCAGTCTTGATGTCAGATATGTCTCCAACTTTGTGATTCTAATCTTCTAATGGCTCTATCCCACCCCATAATAACAACTGCTGACTTGGCTGGCCAAGATACACAATTGTTCATTTTTAGAAAACTTTGCTCCTGCATTCTCTGTGACCTTCTCCATGCCTGCATTACCATCTGTTGGCAGCATCTCTCAAGATGATAAGTGCAGAAGGGGAATGAGCAGAATCTGACCTCACTTGCATTATCTGTCAGGTAGGTGCAGACAGGCCGGGAAGTGCCACTCAGATAGGTGTGTCTGTATCCCTTGCTCCTCTCAAGTTGCCATGGTGAGCAACTTGTCAGGTCCCAGGCTCAGAGCAGAAGCTAGCAGAAAGCTGCAGGCTTGAGGACCATTCAAGACGTCCATTAGAAGCATTATCAAGTCTGGCCTTCCTCTCTATATAATGGACTAAATGTTGGCCTGCTGTGCTAATGGGTGCTTGGCCACAAAGAAGCCTATAAGAGCTAAAGCTCCATTTCTTATTATGTGGATTTCAATGGCAGGTGAAGTGCTTTCTTCATCATCTCCATTTACACACTTACACATGCCTGAATTACCCGGTGCCTGGATCAGCCATGGTTATGAGCATGAAAAAGGCTATGGAACTAGAAATTGAAAAAGTGCTGTCAGCATCGCCCACAAACACTGTGCCAAGATTTGGGGTCATGGAAGAGAAGATGCCAAACAACTTGTTAACTCCCAGCAGGGCCAATGTCATACCTCCTCTAATACTGGGCTACAGGCTTGGAGAAAATGGGCACTCTGTTCCATAAATGGTATGGAAGTTACAATTTACCAAGGATAGTTTCTCATCAAAGTATACCAAGAGATATCCCTGGCAGGGGGTGGGATGGAGGGAGCAGTGCAGGTACAGTGAGCACGATTCTATGAGCCCCTCATTTTTCACAGCAACAGGTTGTTTGGAGGCACTAGAATGCCCACCATCCTAGAATAAGTTCCTGCCAGAATGCAAGAAGCCCCCATTGAGCACTGACCAAGTTGTTTATCTCCTCACTCTAAGCTAGGACTTTGGGTTTTCTCCCTTGAGAAGGGGGTATGTTCTATATGTTGGAGAAAAGGGAAACAAATACCGGTGACAAGGAGAGACAGGATGTTCTTAGAATTCCTTCTTTTGTTTTTGTTTTTGTTTTTTTAAGATTTCAAGTAATCTGTACACCCAACATGGGGTTTGAAAACCACAACCCCAAGATCAAGAGTACCACACTCCACCAACTAAGCCAGCCAGGTACATGGCTCATGTCATGAGGACTCATGGCAAACTCCTATCCTCCTCCTGTGGATACCTGATAGTCCTATGTGCCTCTCTGACCCCACACCTTATGTGTGAGACTCACTTTAGAAAATGAAATGTCAGTGGAAGTGACATCTATCATTTCAGTGAAAGTATGAGAATAAGGTAGAAGCAGCATTTGAAGAGACAACAGTTGAACATTTTCCAAAACGAATGAAAGACACTAATCCACAGATTCCAGAGGTCTAAAAAAACAAAGAATAAACAGAGACCCACATGTCAACATCATATTGAAACTGCAGAAAAACAAAGATAAAGAAAAGTTCTTTAGGGATCCCTGGGTGGCGCAGCGGTTTAGCAGCTGCCTTTGGCCCAGGGCGCGATCCTGGAGACCCGGGATCGAGTCCCACGTCGGGCTCCCGGTGCATGGAGCCTGCTTCTCCCTCTGCCTATGTCTCTGCCTCTCTCTCTCTCTCTCTCTGTGTGACTATCATAAATAAATAAAAATTTATAAAAAAAGAAAAGTTCTTTAAAACAGACATATGAGGGGCAGCCCCGGTGGTTCAGCGGTTTAGCACTACCTTCAGCCCAGGGTGTGATCCTGGAGACCCAGGATCGAGTCCCACATCAGGCTCCCTGCATGGAGCCTGCTTCTCCCTCTGCCTGTGTCTCTGCCTCTCTGTCTCTCTCTCTCTCCCCGTCTCTCATGAATAAATAAATAAAATTAAATAAATACATAAATAAATAAATAAATAAATAAATAAATAAATAAAAAACAGACATATGAAAAGAAACAGATTACCCTGAAGAGAAGTTAGGTAGGGGTGCCTAGGTGGCTCTGTCGATTTAAGCACCCTCCTTCAACTAAGGTCATGATCTTGGGGTCCTGGGATCAAGCCCAACATCGGGCTCCTTGCTCAGTGGGGAGCCTGCTTCTCCCTCTCCCTCTGGATGCTGTGTGCTCTCCCCGCCCGTCAAATAAATAAATAAAATCTTAAAAAAAGAAAAGAGTCAGATAATGGAATCCTGAATTCTCAACCAGAGAGGGAGCTGGAAGAAACTGAACTCTGCTTCAGTGGGAAGAAAGGAAATAGCACAACTATACTCCCTGAAGTCATCCTTCAAGAATGAGGATGAGATAAAGACACTTTCAGATAAACAAAACCAAAAGAGTTTGTCATGAGGACATTCTAAAAGGCAAATTTCTAGTAGAAACAAAGCAATCCCATGTGGTAGATATGAGACACAAGTAGCAGAGGAGTCAGCACAAGGACAGGTATCCATAACTTGGGCCATGTCAAATGACGATAACGATGCTGTCTTAGGAACTTTTAAAAATTAGGCTTAAAATAATAACATTAAGGGAGGGAAATAAATATAGAAAAAGTCCTGTATTACCTGGAAAATGGATGAAACTTTTATGAAATTTAAAACTTGATAAGCTATTTATGAATGTTTTAATTTGTAGAGTAACCACTAAATGATTAGAGAATGTGTTACTTACAAAATCATGGGGGAAATGGAAATATTTTTTCTAAACTATTTAAAATTGGGGAAGAAAAGAGAAAAAATAAACCAAAGAATAGATAGGAAGCATGAAATAATACAGTAGATTTAACCCCAAATACATAGGGAATTATATTAAATATATAAGTTTAGAAACAGTCAAATAACAACAGATATGCCTGCAACAATTTTGAATGGCAGCTTTCCCCAAAGCCACCTCGCCCCTTGAAAGTGATGGACAACACATACACTTTTGCTGATGACTCAAGCTGCCCATTGTGACCTTTCATGACTGCTCTTTGACATCACACAGTGTAGCTCTCAGAGTCAAGGGGGGCTGGCATGTACCTTCTTCACCTTCCTGTGGGGCAGCTGTGGTTTTCTGGCTCTTCCATGTGCTTTATATGGTTCTTCTGTCTCGCCTGCCATTTGTAATTCAGCTCTCTGTGCAGCTGCCCCTGACAGCTCCTGTCCTTTTCCTAACCCAGCACTCGCAGCCACAGAGCACAAGAAACATGAGCTGTTAAGACCTTGGTCGACAGAGTTCAAAGGGCCAATTCTGGACAGAGGACACTCCAGCCTCCTTACCAAAGGGTTATTCCACCAAGGGCATTTCTTTTTGACTCTGGGAAGTGAGCCACTCTGCTTCAAGAACAATTTCTCATGGAGCCAGAAGCCTTAGAAATTTGCCCTTACAACCCTCACCATCGAGTCCCGCTCAGCAGATTTCAGTACCACCTGGCATCCTGCAGGAGAAAGAACCCCAAGAAAGCCAAAAAGATGGCCAGTTGCAAATACAACGCCTGCCACGTGGTCCCCATCAAAAACCTGGAGGAGCATGAGGCTGCCTGTGTCAACAGAAGTACAATGGAGGAAGAGGACAGCTTGCACCCCCTGAAAGCTAGCCTTCCAAATTCAGAGCAGAATGGAAATGCCCCTCCAGGGCCCCCCTGGCTCCCCAGTTCTGATGTCTGGAATGTCGATGGTACTAATTGCCATCCCATGTTTGTCCTTAAGACTTTTGTTCCCCAAAAACTTGTTTGTGAAAGCGATACAAGACAGTCAGAGAGAGAGGCCCACCCCTCTTCCCTGACCACCCCCCAGAAGACCCTCAGAACAAGAGAGCAAACCACCAGCAGCAAAAAGGAGCCACTCACCTCTTAAGTACCTGAAAGAAGATGCAACTCACCAGAATAAAAGCATGCAAAGTGAACCACCCTGTGATACCTTTGTGATACCTTTTTTTTTTTTCACATAGCAGTTGGTAAAGATCTAAAGGCTGGCAGAACATTCTGCTGGCAAAGATGAGGCAAATAGGCACTTTAATAACACTGGTGAGAATGTAAGTTGATAAAGCTCTGTGGAGGGCAATCTGACATTAGCTGTAAAAATCACCAGTGTACTCTAAAAAGCAGCAGTTCCCCTTCTAGGAATTCATCCTGGGAATATATTCACACTTGCGGAAAATGAGGTAAGTACAAGGCTATTCATTGCCACATTCTTCATACCAGTAAAGGTCAGTCAGAAATGGTCTAAATATCCCTTAGGGGAGGGTCTCATTAAATTAATGATGGTGCAGCCATACAAAGACATAGAACGTCACAATGAGAAAGCGTGAGGAAGCTCTTTCTGTACTAGTTTGAAGGGCTAAAACATAGTGTTTAACTCAGACACCAGAAACTTTTTCTCTAAAGGGTCAGAGAGTAAACATTTTAGGCTTCACAAGCCAAATGTTCTCTGCCAAAACTCTTCAGCTCTGCCTTGGTGGCATGGAAGCAGCCACAGACAATAAGTAAACAAATGAATGCAGGTTCTAATGTAACTATTTACAGAAACTGGTAGCAGGCTGGATTTGGCCTATGGGCCATAGTTTGCCAACATCTGGTTTAACTGAGAAAAGCCAAGAGAGGAATACTCTGTATACTATGCTATCATTTTTGCAAAGTTGTGGGAGAGAACATGTAATATATATGTGCTTATATTTGCATAAAATTTCAAGGACACACTAGAACAGGGGTCTGTCCACAAAGCCTACGATGTCTCCTATCTGATGCTTTACAGAAAAAGCTGGCTGGTCTCTTCCCTAGAAACTTATCAGCTCTCCAAAGGGAAGAGAACTATGTGACAAAAAGTCAGAAGGGAGTGACTTTACTATAGACCCTTTAATACTTTCTTTTTATTTTTTCTATAGGGTGACAAAGAAGTAAAAGTTTAATCCTATGGTTTATTTTACACCTGTGTCTCATAAACATCAAAAACCCTCCCCCCTTTTGCTTTGAAACCCTCCCCTCAGAAAACCACACACCAACACAATGCTACCTGTAAGTTTTTTTAAATTTATTCATTAGAGACACAGAGAGAGAGAGAGAGAGAGAGAGAGAGGGAGAGAGACAGGCAGAGGGAGAAGCAGGCTCTACCCAAGGAACCCAACGTGGGACTCGACCCGGGGTCTCCAGGATCACGCCCTGGGCTGAAGGCAGCGCTAAACCACTGAGCCACCAGGGCTACCCGCTACCTGCAATTCTAAGAGGATTCACAAACCAAATTGATCTGTTGCTATTTATTTTTTTTTAAGATTTATTTATTTTTATTTATGATAGATACAGAGAGAGAGACAGAAAGAGGCAGAGACACAGGAGGAGGGAGAAGCAGGCTCCATACCGGGAGCCCGACGTGGGACTCGATCCCGGGACTCCAGGATCGTGCCCTGGGCCAAAGGCAGGCGCCAAACTGCTGAGCCACCCAGGGATCCCCTCTGTTACTATTTCATAGGTAAGAAATTCAGGCTAAGAATGGAATGTCCCAAAGTAATAGAGGATTAACTGTTGAAGATTAGGACGAAGTGGTAATGCTTCGGCCTCAGAAGGCCAGGCAATTTGTGATGATTGGCACTGACTCTTCCCTCCCTAAAGAACCTGAACAAGCACAAATCTCAACTGCACTTTTAGCCAACAGCTGGAACACTTTTTAAATCTATATAACAATTGGTCTCATGGAGGAGAAAACACTGGAATAGGTTAGATCTTCTTGCTATAGCAAGCTCATATTGTGTCAGACAATTTTGGTCATCTGCCACAGAGTGTTGCTTGCAACCCTTCAATACCTCTTATGTGTGAATATATGTGACTATATTATCTGGCAAAAAAAGTAAATACACTTTTTTAAACAACAAAAGACTAAGTCTTCTGAAACTTTTTCAGGAGGAAATGTTAACTAAATTATTTTTAAGTAATAATTTTGCCACCCCTGGGCCCTTTAATTCTTTTTACAAAGTGTGAAATAAAGATTTCTTCTTACGAGTAGTAGTAGTAGTAGTAGTTGTTGTTGTTCTAGGTGTTGGCTTTAGAAACTCCATGATTAATAAAGTGCCCATGAACTACAGAACTGCTGTATAGGAAGGTGAAATAAGGTGATTTATAGGGCATACATCTGTAAACTATAGGCGACCAGGACAAAGAAAAAAGTAATATGGTTTAGGGTGTGAATGAAACAAATTGGTCATGAGTTAATCACTGAAGCTGAATGATAAATCTTCCTGTTCTCTCCATTTTTATATAACTTGAAACCTTCCATGCCAAAAAGTTTTTTTTTAATACATGTATATATCCTAAACACAATGTGTGACCCCAAATTGGGTCCTAGAATAGAAAAAGAGTGGAAAACCTGGTGAATCCAAATAAAGTCTCTGGTTAGTTACTAGTATTGCACTGGTATAAACTTCTTTTTTTTTTTTTTTTTTTTGGTATAAACTTCTTAGTTTGGTAAATGCACCATGCTTTCGTAAGATGTTAACATTAGGGAAATCCAGGTAGAGGGTATATGGGAACTCTTTGTATTATCTTTGCAAGTTTTCTGTAAATCTAAAATAATTTCAAAACAAAAAATTTAAACACGCACAAAGAGCAACAACAGCCAGGATCGAAGCCCAGCCCCACCTTTTACTAATGCTAGGTCTTGGGCATAACCTAACCTTTATGTGATTGTTTCCTCATCCACAAAGCAGGAATGACAAATTCCCAAGATAATGTGGAAGATTAAGGGATTTAACACATGTAGGATTATCAGGACAGTGTCCAGCACACAGGAAGCTCTCAACTAATGCTACGTACTAGTAGCAGAAATGGAGGCGGCATTACTTAACAAAAATAAAATTTAATGAGTAAGAAAAACAATGATGAGTAAGTGAATTTAAATATTTACACAAAGTTAACTGACCGAGAAAATCATCAATTTTGCATTTAAAATGATAAAACTCGATGAAAATAGGCCAGGAAAGGGCATCATTCAGAAGGACAGAAACAGTAACAAATATGCATATTAAAAAGTTTTAAATAGCCTCTAAAATAAGAGAAATATTTTTATGATTCACACCAGGCAAAAGGAGAAAAAAGAGATTACAGAAAACTATGAATTCAACAAAGGGGAAAACAACAGTGATAACACACACACAAAAAAAATGGTAGAAATCAATCCACATATGTCACTAGTCATATAAATGAAAACACACTTAACCCACCTATTAAAAAACATTCCACTTACCTCTCTAAACCAAATACATGTCTATTCTGACCAATGCTAACCAATACCTTTAAGCCAAAGATAGAGGTAAACACATGAAATGTGTGCCGCCATCACCACCTCCCATGCATATAGCAGACATAACTAATCGATCACAGCACTTTCCTGAGCTTGGATGATACTTTCAGAATCTTTCCCAACACAATGCTCCAGGCTGCCATTACACAGAGACAGAAGTAAACTCTATCTTGACAGAGCCCCCGTAGGCAAGTTTTCCAGTTGGCCCACTGACCCACGTGGCCTGACTTGAGGTGTTACGGGAAAAATAAGGAATACAAGGGCTTTTTTTTTTTTTTTTTTTTTTTTTTAACAAGGGCTTTTAAGAAAGAAAAACTCCTGCCTGGACATCAGGGAAGCAAAAGCAAGCAAGAAAGGAGTATGTTATAAATTCCTGGGCTGGATTTCAGCTAGCTGTTCGCTCTCTTCAGTCCTCATTCCTTGCCTCTCCTGGCCCAGTCTCCAGAGAACATCGACTGCAAGCCACATGCTCACCAAGATCATCATAAAAACATTTGTTAGTGGTGATGTTGACCACAGCAAGCTAGTGTTGGGTGGACACCTGTGGCTGAGTCACAAAAGAGAGATCATAGCCAGGGAAAAGCACCCACCAGCCGTGGGCAGCAGGCAAGCTTTCCAGGTTCATGTTTAAGACTCCTGGCAAAGGGGGAGCCTAGTAGAAGAGCCCCCTAGGGTAGAGGGGGCTCTGGGATGACAGAGGAAGGAGGAAAGAAAGGGGAGCTACATTAGGACCAGGTGCCTTGTAGATATTATTTTATTAAAATCCGTGATGACACAGGCACCTGAGTGGCTCAGTCAGTTAAGCATCTGCTTTAGGCTCAGTTCATAATCCCAGGGTCCTGGGATCAAGCCCCATGTCAGGCTCCCTGATCAGTGGGGAGCCTGCTTCACCTGCTTCTCCTCCTTTTCCCTCTGTCCCTCCCCACTATTAGAGAGCATCTCTAATAAATAAAATTATTTTTAAAAAATCTGTGACAAGAGGGGCAACTATTTTTATTTCCAATATACAGATATGAAAAATGAAATCTCAGAAGCTACATAACCTGCCTTGGTTCACAAAGCTCATAAGTAGCAAGTGGCCTAATGAATGTGAACCCATCCCCAGCAATTCCAGTCTAGCTATGTATAAACCAGCAATGTGTACATGAGCTCACCAAAAGATTAGAACAAGATGTTCACAATAGCTCTATTTATAATAGCCAATCCAGAAACTTTCCCATGTCCTTCTGCAGAATGGGTAAATTCTGCAAAAATCATATAACAGAATACTATATAGTCAGGAGGATAAACGAATTGTAACTACCCAAATCAACATAGGAAAATCCTATGCAATATGAAATTCAATTTACACAATGTTTTTTTTTAAAAAAAAAAAAAAAAGGCAAAACAGGGGCACCTGGCTGACTCGATTGGTAGAACATGGGACTCCTGATCTAGAGGTTGTAAGTTTGAGACCCACATTGGGTGTAGAAATTATTTAAAAATAACTCTTTAAAAAATAAATTAAAAAATTTAAAATAAAAAAAAGCAAAACAAATCTATGGTGTTTGAAGTCAGGATGGTGGTTACCCTTATAGGGTGGGGAGAGGGTTTCTGGGGTGCTGGTCATGTTCTATTTCTTGATGTAGGTGCTGATTACATGACTCTGTTCACTTTGTGGGAATTCATCCAGCTGCTCACTTGAGACTTGTGCATTTTGCTCTCTGTATGTTGAACTTTTACGAAAGTCTTTAAAAACTGAACCCATCCTGGGGTGCCTGGGTGACTCAGTCGGTTAAGCATCCAACTATTGATCTCAGCTCAGGTCATGGTATCAGGGTTGTGAGACCAAGCCCCATGTCAGGCTCCCCAAGCAGCATGCAGTCTGCTTCTCTGCTTCTCCCTCTGCCCTTCCCCCTGCTCTCTCATGCACATGTGTTCTCTCTCTCTTTCTCTCTCTCCCTCCAACTCTAAAATAAATCTTAAAAAAACAAAAAACAAAAAAACTGAACCTATTCCTAACACCTGTGCTTCTCCTGCACTACACTGCTTCCCCAGCTGATAACTATGAAGCACATGATGACACAGAACAGGGCACCTTAAAGTGCAATCTTACAAGTCGACACTGGTTCAAGCCCTGCCCTCAACCCCTACCTAGTAACTTCCCCTTGGAGTTCTCTACTGAAGCCTGGAACTCTATACAAACTCCTCCTTTGCAGGGTTTCTTGAGCATGAGAAAGGAATGACAAAGCATTTTGTAGAAACATCTTAAGAGCCCCTACTTTTGAGCCCCAAGTGTGTGCCAGTGCTCTCTCTAGCCCCTTCAACAACTCTGAAAGGTTATAGATTCTCCACCATTTTATCATGAGGACTCCAAGACTCCGAGCAGGGAAGAGACATAGCCAGTAACAGCTAGGTTGGGATTCACATCCAGGTCTGTCTGACCCAAAGTCAGAAGAGCCCTAGAAAGCTAGCCCTATGTCCTGGGGGACAATCAAGACACAGGCATAGTCATATGGTGCTAGATTCTAGAACCCTTCATCACACTCATGTCCAGCCCAGTTCTGGGAACTCCAGGTCTGCTAAATTCCTCCTCTACCCAGTTAAGCCCACGGTGCACTGCCCATTTTCCAGAGCTCTCTAGTGAATACAAGTCTACCTTGTGTATCAGCTAGTTACTGCCACAATAATGCTGAGTAAAAAAACCACTCCAACATTCATCAGCTTGAAACAACAGTCTTACTACCATGCATTAGTTGGAGGCTGACTAATCTAGGTTTATGAAATTCAGACAAAAACCCAGGATATTAGGGACGCCTGGGTGGCTCAGTGGTTGAGCATCTGCCTTTGGCTCAGGGTGTGATCCCACAGTCCTGGGATCGAGTCCCACATCAGGCTTCCAGTGTGGAGCCTGCTTCTCCCTCTGCCTATGTCTCTGCCTCTCTCTCTCTCTCTCTCTCTGTGTCTCTCATGAATAAATAAATAAAATCTTTTAAAAAAACAAGATATTGGATGTTTAGACAATAGGATTAGAATATGCCAAAAATGCCCCCAACGCCTACAGACTACACATTCTTTTCAGATGCATAACAAATTATAAAATTGATGGTATCCTTGCCCATAAAGCAAGTTTTGACAAATTTTGAAGATATGAAACCACACAGAGTATGTTCCCTGACCACAGGGAACACAATTAAGAGAGAAATCAACATTTAAAAATGCTAAGGCTTCCCCCACCGTCTGGTCATAGCTGCCCAAGGCTTTTCTCACTGCTACATCACTTCATGATGGAATGAGACATTTACTGAGCACCTGGATACCAGGCTGGGCTGCTTTCTGGAGAGGGTGCAGGGACTCTTTCCCAGAGAGAGGAGATGTATTCTCAATTGTGCCTTTCTGAAGGGCATTTGTGACTCACACTTTACACTTGTCTTTGTCAGACTGTTCCATTTGATGTATACCTCCAGGGCATTTAACCTAGATACCTCCAGGGCAGCCCTAGTTAACATACAGGTAAAACACTTTCATCCTGGCCGGCTGAGGCCACTGATATACATCAGTGAAAAGTTTGATTCTTAATTCACATCGAAACTCAGCTTTAATTACTATAGAACACACATGGCCAAAGTGGAAACATAAAATCCATCTTAGAGAGAGTTGAATCACTATCATTACTAAATCAGAGACTTGGTGATCTGTGGAAGCAGGACAGAACTGATTCATGCTAGGGTCTGCTGAGACAGTGGCTAATTCTGGTAGTCAAACTCTCCAGGTAATCCTGGCCTATCAATGACCTGTCCTGGGACCCTGATTTCCCCACAGACCAGCTTCCCATGCACCTTAGTCATTCCTACTTTTTTTATAACAGAGGGAGGACTTTTTTCTCTGAATAAAGAATCTTTTTCTTCACAATTGCTGCCCAACAATGGAGCTGGCTGCTGAGTAATAAAGTCAGCTCTCCCAATAAGTAGAGGTGTTCAAGTAAAGGCCAGACAATTGTTTGATGAGGATGCTGAAGAGAAAGCCTGAAAGACTGAAAAATGCTTCAAGGACTTATCTAAGACCTACAAGAAATTGCTATGGCCCACCTTACCTGCTGCTGCAAATACACCAATGGCCACCAGATGGTGACAGAGTCATGTCATTGCTGCAAAAGCTTTAGTAGCCCAGCATACAGCTTTTCCTGGAAATACCAAAAACCTAATCGAAACAAAATTAAAACAACTAAAATTAAAAGCAATATTACCAGGGATCCCTGGGTGGCTCAGCGATTTAGCGCCTGCCTTCGGCCCAGGGCGTGATCCTGGAGACCCGGGATCGAGTCCCATATGAGACTCCCTGCATGGAGCCTGCTTCTCTCTCTGCCTGTGTCTCTGCCCCTCTCTCTCTCTCTCTATGTCTCTCATGAATAAATAAATAAAATCTTTAAAAAACAACAACAACAACAGTATTACCATATGATCCATCAATTCCACTTCCCAGTATACCATCACAAGGACTGAAAGCAGGATCTCGAGATACTTGCACACCCATGTTGATAGCAGCATTATTCACAATAGACAAAAGGGTTGTCTTGTCTATTGTTTCCACCTAGTCCTGGGACTCTAGTGTCCACTCACAGAAAGATGAATGGTAAACGTGATCTATACATGCAGTGGAATATCATTCAGCCCTAAAAAGGAAGGAAATTCTGACCGAAGCTACAAAAGGGATGAACCTTGAGGATATCATGTTACTTAAATCAGCAGTCACAAAACAATACTGTATGATTCCACTTTATACAAGATACTTAGTGTAGTCAAATTCATAGAAATGGAAGGTGGAATGGAAGTTTCTGGAGACTAGGGGAAAGGGAAATGAGTTGTTTAATGAGTACAGTTGAAATTTTGGAAGCTGAAAAAATTCTAGGATCTGTTGCATGACAATGTGCATATAGCTAACATGGCTGAATCGTACACTTAGAAAAGGTTAAGATGGTAAACTCTGTTATGTATTTAACCACAATAAAAAGAAAAAACAGAAAACAGGTATGTAGAAGGGATCTGGGATGACCAGTCATGAGCAGAGACCGAGAATAGGGCCTTCAGAGTCACTTTCATCCCCGGGGCACTCAGCACAGGTGAGTACTGATGGAGGACACAGTCCAGCCTGGGACAAGGAGGCCTGCATCTGGGAAGAGGTGGAGCATGACTCTGGGAAGGGCCTCTGGGCTCCTGAGGAGGCTGTGTCTGGATGGCTGGAGTGGAAGGGAGGGGCGTCTGTCAGGATGCACATACAACTCTTGGACCACGGATGCTTTTAGGTCAGTCTCTATGGTCACACAGATATTCAGGTCCTCCCTTGGTCTTGGCAAGAGGAAAACTCACTTTGAGTTCAACAAGAGATCCTTAGCTCATGAATGCCCGACAGTGGCCAGAGCATCACTGACCCCTCCTGGTTTTCATATTCATTCCAGAAATACTTGTTGAGCACTACTGTGTGTCAGGAACTGATGAGTGCTGGGGACAAAGCCATGAACATGGCAGGTATCAGCCTTGCTCTCTTGGAAGTTACACACAAACATGAGTCACACCATAAGCCAGTACACCACAGGTGTAACTGCAACTAGACAGGCCCTTCCCAAGTGGATGTCCCACTGCCGGAGAAACACGGGCAGGTGAAAGAGACCCAGATGGCTATCACCATGGAAACCACAGGCTGTCCTGAGTATGCCAGAACTGGCATATTCTTGGAGGGAAACTGAGACGCTGCAGAGACCGAGGAAGAACAGAGAGCAATGGCCCCAGACATCTCATTGATTCTGAGTAATGGAATGATTTTAGTGCCATTAATCCCTGCCACTCAAAGTGCAATCCCCAACTCAGCATGATCCGGGAAACTCGTTAGAAATGCAACACCTCGGGGATCCCTGGGTGGCTCAGCGGTTTAGCGCCTGCCTTCCGCCCAGGGCCTGATCCTGGAGACCCGGGGTCGAGTCCCACCTTGGGCTCCCTTGCATGGAGCCTGCTTCTTCCTCTGCCTATGTCTCTGCCTCTCATGAATAAATAAGTAGAATCTTTAAAAATATATATATATTTAAAATGCAAATAAATAAAAAGCAAATAAATGTCCTACAGATCTCAAACGGCCTACAGATGCCCCATACCTAAACAAACGTCCCCCCGGTCGAGGCCTCCCGCTCCGTGACCCCGATGCATGCGTCCTGACCACGCAAGTACGCATGCGCCCCAATCCCCGGGGACAGCATCCGTCTCAACAAACCACCTCCAAAACCTTAGTGGGACTGCAAACAGTACCAAGTTCCTACTTCTCAGGAGTCCGTGCTCAGCCGGGCGGCTCTTCTGGACTGGGCCGGACCCGGTGAGCCTGGGAGGCTGAGAACGGCCTCGCCCAGGCGCCGGGAGCCCGTTAGCACACCCGGCCATTCCCGCCTCCCTCGGCGGGCTCTCCCACAATCCTTCACGCGCTCATTAAGGGACTCCCATTGGCGAAGGGATGTCACGTGGCTGGGGCGGGGCGGGGCTTCCGGGAGCAGCGGTCCCGGGCTCCTCATCCCTCGTTTAGGGGCAGTTGCGGGATCCTCGGGCGCGGGCTCTGCCTCCGCCCCCTCCGCTTCTCCGGCAGGCCGGGTTGGCCCGCAGATGCCAGGCCAGTCTGGATCTTGTCAGAACGCTCACCCCCTGCCACCCTCACTGAACCCCGCCTTTCCCGCCCACCGTCGTCTTCCGCGCCCCCTCCCTGAACTCGGTGCTCAGCACCTCTGCACCGGGCTCGGCTTGCTTGTCACACCGGCCCACGAAACACTGGGCCCTGGATCCACCGGGACGGCCCAAGTTGCGCCCACTGGAGCACCGTGTGCCCCCCCACTCCGGGACCACACCGGCTGTCAGCACCCACTCGGGCTCTCTCTTGCTCCCCACGGTGGCCGGGGGCTGCGGCCAGCCTTCTCACTCAGGCCTCCGGAGAGCTTCCTCCTAGCAGGCCGCCTGGCCCCCATGCCATCCATTATTCCTTTCTCCCGAGCCCCTTACCTCTGGCATGTTGCATATGGATGATGGCTTATAGCTTATCTGTCCTCTCTAGAATCTAAACCCTGTGAGCATAAAGTGGTTTGGGGAGAGTCTTGGGGTTAATTCCTGTATCCTCAGCACCAGAACCACGCCAGGCACGGGGGGGGGGGGGGGGGGGGGGGGATTCTTGATGGATGATGGATGCCTGTTCATTTAATGCAGGAAGCAGAGAACAGCTCCAGTGCAGAGCTCATGGGAGGTGGCACGTTAACAGGTTTGCAGTTAGCAGGGCTGCCTCCCAAGGACAGGAAAGAGCCTCAGGACAATCTTTGGGTGTTTGTGGGAGAGGCAGTCTGGAGCAAGCTCTGGCAGAAAGCCTCTGGTGGGTTATAGGCCAGCTCACTGAGGTGCAGCCACTGACCACATGCCTAGGAATCATCCCTAGGAGCCTATGATCAGCTCCAGGGTGGGTTGTCCCAGAGGCTTGCTGTATCCAACTTTAATGCTGGTGTTCTATAGACTGAGTTGTCTGTGAATCCTGGAGATGAAGATCCCCTGTTCCCCAACCCTCACTGGAATCAACCATCAATGCTGACAGCACTGTAAGGAATAGTCAGTGATGGAGCCGGGGCCCTGTAGGTCACCAAGGGATAGAGGACAGGGGTCCAGGTCAGGAAATCAGCATAGGCACAAGGGCATGTGGCAGGTATGGCCCAGCTAGACTGACTGGCTCGGCTACACAAGCTGCAAGGAAGCAGTGGGAGCCCTAGTCCCTGGTCTCATTCCCAGGCCTTGGCTCTGGAGCAGGAACCAGAACTTAGCCAGGCTCAAACTGAGCACAACTTTGTGAAATGGGTCAAGGGCCACCCAGAGCAGGGGGTGAGGTGGGTCTCTGCCATGCTGACAGGACAACTTGCCCTGTGCAAGTTCAGCAGGGCAGGGTTCACTAGACCTGAACCCTAGTGTCCTAACTCCCAGTCTTCTTTAGAGGGGACTCCCAGCAAGAGGATCTGTCCTTAAGTCTCTCTTGGGAACCAGAGGCACTAAAGCAGAATCTAAAGATAGCCAAGTACCCATCTAGCCCCCAGACATGGCCACATGCTAAATGGCCCCCAGACATGGCCCCCCACATGCCAAATCCTATGAGCCCCTCCCCCCCTGCTGAATACCTCCGTCTAGTTTACACCTTCTCAAACCTGGCACCTACCCCACTTCAGTGCCTAGCTTTCAGCCAAGTGCCAGTTGGCCCACTACACCCTGACCAGGTGGACTGGAGCCCAGGGTCTGATTGCTGCCATGGCCTTGGCAAGTTGAGGCACTGTGGTCAGGAAATTCTGGCCAGCTGCCAGTCACTCCTTGTTTACCAGTCTCACCTGGCGTCTAGGCCCATGGCAGGCCAGGTCAGCCATCCATGGCCAAGCAGGGTCCTGATGCACCTTCCCCTCCCTGCTAACACCCAAGAATCCTCAGAACTTTGAGACAGCCACTAGGTGATCAAACTGCCCCCAGCACACTGGACCTTTTGGGGGAAAGTGTGCAGAGCCCCAGCCCTGGGCTGTGCTCTGAGGATGAGGATCCAGATCTCCATATCCCTCAAGGCCCCTGTGACAGTCACCAGGGCACCAACCCAGCAACCAGGAAACCACAAGCAGGAGAAAGGTAGAGTCTACAACAGCATTAAGGAAAAAGGGAATTTTATTCTTTCAAGAAAATGTACTAACAGGTAGAGGGAAGGAGCATGCTGGCCACATCCCCTGTTCTAAGCAGGGGTCTGAGATGAGGCCAGACCCAAGCAGGGCTCAGGAGGAGCTAAGGGGACTCCCTGTGGCACCGGGGAGAGGACCAGGCAGGCCCAGGGGTGGGACTTTGTTCTGTTAGCACCAGGAACCACCGCAGCCACAGCTGGACTCGGAGACAAGGCAGTGGGTGGCCCTGCTCTGCCTCCACCTGAGCAGTCTGAGGAGGGGCTGGTGGCAGAAGGCTCCCTGCAGGTGGCCATCCAAGTGTGATTTTCAGACTCACAGACCAACCTCAGTCCCTCCAGCCCCCTGTAAACATAAGAATGAGCTCGTGACCACCAAGCCGCTCAGGACAAGATGAGGGTCCGAGACGTGTGGCTGGGCTTCAAGCGACCCAGGAGCTGCCGGGCTTTCTCTTGCATGAAGATCTGGTCCCTGGTCCCCCCGCAGGCCACCGTCTTCCAGGCGCTGGTCATCTGGGAGGAGGCAAGAGAGTTACCATCCAGGCAGGGGCAGCAAGCTCCCAGCAAATGCTGTGATGTGAGCATGGCCAGGAGGAGTAGGGGGCATTTCTACAACTCTCGGTTTTCAAGCCACAAGTCTTCTTGTGGTCCCTCCAACTCCCCAGTGGCCCTGGAGAAGTGACTCTTGTTTCAGGGCTTCCTTAGGTATACAGCAAAGAGGTTGGACTGGCAACATGGCTGTGCCCCTGCCCATGTGGTGCCAGCCTCCTCACGAGGAAAAGTTACAGCCAAGCAGGCTAGTGGGAAGGAGCAATAAGAAATTCATGCAATATAGACAATGAGGTATGAGCAGCCAGGGCAGCCCCTACCCCTGAGGACAGACATGTGCTAAGCAACTTAAAACGGAGACCATGACTTAATTACAAGTGAGGCGACACCATAAAAGGGCTCACAGGCAGGGGGGGGCGCCTGGGTGCCTCAGCAGCTGGGCATCTGCCTTCAGCTCAGGGTGTGATCCCAAGGTCCAGGGATCGTGTCCCACATCAGGCTCTCTGTGGGGAGCCTGCTTCTCCCTCTGCCTGTGTCTCTGCCTCTCTGTGTCTCATGAATGAATAAATAAAATCTTAAAAGGGGGGGGTGGAGGCTCTAGCACATGGGATCCCTCCCCAAGGGAGCGGTGTCCAGACTGAGATCTGAAGTGTAAACTAGTCAAGCAGAGTCTCAGAAGGGCATCTGGACAGGGGCAACAAATAAGCAAAGTCCCCAAGGGTAATAGGACATTGGTGGCCAGCACTCACAGGGGCAGGTGTTGGAAAGTGGCTTCGAGGCTTCTGGGCAGCCACTGGCTTCTCCGGTTTGGCCTGCAGGAAGCCCTCGTTGAGCAGACTGGTGTCCTCTTTGATGCCTGACACCATGAGGCTAGAGGAACTTGACAGGACATTTGTGGGCTACAACAAAAACCAAGCCAGACTCACCCTTCTGCCATAAGCATGATGGGAAAGAAGGAAACCAGTCACATCCCATCACCTCCACCTCTGGGCTATAGGATTTGGGGCAGGACAGTAACTTCTCTAAGCCTGTGTCCCCTTCCAGATGCGGAATTCTCTGTAAAGAGCCCGTTTCAGAGACTGACATCTAATAGATGCCCAGTAATGCTGCTCCCCTTTTACATGGACATGGCCTCTCCCACCACAGCCTCAGGCAGGGTCGGGGTGCTCTAGTTTCTCCTAGGACTAGAAATCTCTACGAGCAGTCAGATGCTGGCATCAACCAGCACACACATATAGCTACACAAAGCACCCACCACCCATCCAGCCTCTGGGCTCTGCCTGACCTTTACCCTAAAGGTAAAGAGTCACTGGGCTCAGTAGAGTGAAAGGCAAAGGCAAGAACCTGAGGTTTGGGTAAACTAAGAGATCCCAAAGAGCAAGAGCCAGCATTAGGACTTTGCAAGGTCCACTCCACCCCAAATCCTGTGCTCTAAAGTACTTGCCAGAGCTTTACTACTGAGCAAGTATTTTACATGCCCAGTTGCAGGTGTGTTGCAGGTCTGGCTACACAGCATGAAGTCCCCAGCCTGCTGGGGCTCCCTGCCCAGTGATGCTTCTCTGCGAGGGCTATGGCTGCAGCAGTCCTAAATCCTCAGATGTGTAGGATCTGATCAGGCAATCCTTTGTCTCATGCCTCCCACCACCCCTCTCACTGCCTCCCACTGGGCAAAACCCCCCACTGTCAGCTGGGAGGGATCAACAGTGTTGTGTGCTTTCCTGAGGGCAGGCTCTGTGTAAGCAACAGCCCCGTTCCTGAGCTCAGCCTGGAACTAGACAGCACCGTTCCCAGGGCTGATGTGCCCCAACCACCTGGCCGTGCACATCACCAACCCTCTCCACATAACCCCTATGAGAGTAGAATATGACAGAAGGTGCTGGGGACCCAGATCCATGGTTTTCAAACGTGTTCCAGCAATGTAACTCTAGCAATGCAATAAACCCTTCTGTGAAAGACACATGCATAGCTGCCTTGACTGAAACAAGGGGTGGGTGCCCAGCCCCAATTTCTCCATCAGCCCCTTACAGCTGAGCCTGACACCCAGAGCCCCATCCAAGAACCCCAGACCACTCCAGTGCCAGGGACCCCTCACAGCTAAAGGGTTCCAAAGCCAGAGGGCCTCCAGGGAGATTCTATCCTCCCTGAGGCAGAGGTGCCTTATGCAGTTCTGGGCAGGGGGAGCCAGGGCAGCTTCTCTCTGACCCCTTACCAAGGACAGCACCTTGGGCAGTGTAGACATCACCAGCTTCACATCCTCATCCACGATGTCAAGAGCCAGGGACTTGCGGACCTTCTTGATGGGGCTCCGCCGCAGCTAGGGGTGGGGAGGAGGGAGACAGAGCAGACAGCTGGGATTCCTCTAGGTCACTACTAGCACTTTGGGGATGCCTGTCCCAACTACCCTGGTCACAGGTCTATACCCTGATGCAGTGGAACCTTTGAGCCGGGCCCCCAGCTGACGAGGTTTGGGGGAAGGGAGGGGTGGGTGTATGCATGAGGACCAGAGGACCCTGGCCCCATCAGATTTAGCACCCAGGGCAAACCATCCTGCCAGATGCAACCACAGGGAGCCAGGACACAAATGCGTCCACCCAGAGACCCACTCCTCATTCCCAAATGGATCATACATAGTTCCCAAGCCTCTACCACACCAAACGCACCCCTAAACAGGCCCAGGAGAGAATCATCCAAGTTACACCTCAAGTACCCACCTGCAGACGAGAAACACATACATAAAACCTGAGGAACACGGGCCTGTTACAGGAATACCCTGCCCCACACCTGTGCCTCCAGTAAATAGGTCAGGGGTCAGCTCCAATACTGGGTGAAGCTCTGGGACTAAATAACTCACCCCCCAACCCAGCAGTATGCCCTAAATAGGTGCTGCCATGGCTCAGAACCACCATCTGACATGGAGAGGCCAGGGAGGGCTGTCAGTCAAGTTCTCTGAACCTATACACCACCCAGGGGCCCCTGCCCAGTGAGCCCCTCCCAGACTGACTGCTCACCATCCCCGCATCCCTCTGGGACAATCCCATCTTTTTACCTCTCCCCCAAAAGAAAGCATCTACAGAAAAGGGGAACATAGAATCCACCTGCTTTCAGGAAACCACACGCATGGTGCACCACGAATGTGGCTTCTGGGCTGGCCTGGGACAGTACTCGCCACCCCGCCCCATACTTTGTACACCCAGGTGTCCTTGACTGCTGTTCCCCACCAGCCTTCTACCTCACCTGAACCAACCATCCCCCACATGGCTCAAGGGTCCAGATGTGTGGCTGACCGCGTCTGAGCACCTCCCTTGGAATCTTCTCTTTGTGTCCCTTTCTATTTACTCCTTTAATGCTGTGTGCATTGAGAAGGCCCCTGGTGTGTTTGTCTAGTATCTGCGTCTACCCCCTCAAATCCAGGAACAAGTGACCACAGCTGGGTCTCTATCACCATCCTATCGACCGCATCCAGCCCATAGCCTACTTTAGAAGGGTCCAAACAAAATGCTGCTTATGTAAGGGACCAGCTCACAGAAGGTAATGGGAGGGTCCCAACCCCCAGGACCTCACTTTGGTGGGTTTCATTGATAACCACTCTGGGGAACAAAATGCACAGGCTACAGCTCCACCTTCTCCAGACCCTTGCTTTTCCCAGACTCACCCCACCCCTCCATCTCCCATCATCCTATGGTTCCACCTTCTTTTACCCAAACTGCCCAGGCTGGCAGTAAGGGGATCTGCTGCCCCACCGGCCACTCACCCCAGCCTTCCTCTTCTGCTTCTCAGGCCTCACTTCATCCTCAATGATGAGCTCGATGCCAGCCTCAGAGCGCAGCACCTCTTTCAAGTCCTCTTCCAGGTGTGGGGTCTGGGGCTGGGGGTGGGGGCAGCCCACATGAGGCTCCACAGCCAGGCTCTAGGACCCCACCACAGCCCATTGTCCTAGGCAACACAGGAAGGAGGTCCGGGGCCAGGACACTGACCTTACACTCATCTGTCACCATTAACTATCCTGCCTCGGACAAGCAGACACTGACCTCAACTCACTGAGGGCCGTCCTGAGCCAGGAGTGTCCCCATATCACCACAGCGACCCTCACACAACCCCGTGCAACAGCTGTCCTATTCCACAGAGTAGAAATGGAAGCCAGAGCAAGCAAGCGCCTGGCCCAAATTCACACAGCTGTGGAATCAGAACCTGGACACGCTCAAGCCCAAACTACTTCAATCGGGACTCTGGATTTCACTTTCTGTTCTGGGGCCTGTGGGGTTCTAGGCAATCTCTTCAGCCTCAGGTGGCAGCAACCAGAAAAGAGAAAGAGCAGCAGGTACAGGGGACAGCAACCCTAAGATGTCCCTCTAAAAGCTTTAATTTTTGTTGCCAAGGTCAGATGCACCCTCTCAAAGCTGTCTGGAAAACATGCCAGTATCTCAGTGTCTGGGAACCATATCCCCACCTGAACAAGAGAGGGCTGTGTTAACCAGTGCCTCACGGGGCTCATCAACTCCAGCAGCTCATCAGCTCCATCCCAGGGCTAGAGAGACCACAGCAAGAGAACCCCACAAAGTGGCGGCAAGGTCGCAGGGGGACATGCCACAGACCCTGTTTAGAGGCCAAATGCTTTAACCTTTCTCTCACCTTCAATTCATTTCTAAAACACCTGCCTCTGCTTCAGAAAGCCCACAGTGCCAGCTCTCTGTTCTCACTGGGGAAAACATGAACCATCCCAGTGGGAGGAGTGGGGAGAAGGTTGGTTTGCCCATTGCCAGGAAGGCGCCTTCTCACCAGACCCTCACGCCCACCAACTTGGCTTCTCCAGGTCTTATAAAGCACTGGCAGTCAGTCAAAGTCTTCAGTGTGAGGAGCAATTCACCACAGCACCCAAGCCAGTCCCTCTCCATGCCAGCACCCACCCAATTTCTCTCCGGTGCGGGCAGTGCACTGGAAGTACTGAGTTATTTGTGCGCCCATGTGTTTACTATCATGGCCACCCTCACACTGAGCTGCCCCAGAATGCCACTGCGTCTCCAGCACCAGCTAGTGCCCACCTGGCACGCTGTAGGTGCCTGGAGATGGCTGATGAATAGGTAAGTGACTTGGCCTCAGACCTCCCCATTTATACAATGGAGATATTTGCAACTTCTCAGGGCTGTTGGGAGAGTCCACTGAGATCTCAAAGGTAAAGAGCTCTATGACCCATACATGGCTACATGGACCCAAGACACCCACGGGGCACACCCACTTGGCTACACAACATACCAGCGGCTTTAGTGGTCCATACTTCTCCAGGGCATTCTTGAATGGGGTTGGCGTGTGGGGAGTGTTGTCCATGGAGTACTTCTGATCTGGAGTTACAAACCTACCAGGCAAAGAAGGAGGCTTAGCAACGGGATAGGAAACAAGACACTACTCACTACAGGTTGCCCATGACTCCCACTGTCCTCCACCTGACCTTTGGCCTCAGCAGCAAAGAGGAAACCCTGGGCATATGATCTCTTCCCATGGCACTCCCCTACCTACGTTTATACCCACAAGGGTCTTCATCAGGGGCTTAGAAGGCCAGCCTCAGAAACAGGAAAGAACAGGACATAGTCTAAGAAGGTCCTGGAGCCCAGCCAGGTGGAAGAATGGTTGAGGATGTTGCTCAGTCATTAGCCGATTAATGATGACTTTTCACAAACTAGGCAGGCCACAACCACACTGCAGGCCCAGCAAGAGAAGGGCAGGAGAACAAGGCAAGAATCCAGAAAGACTAAGTCCTTTCCCCAAACTCTCTCCAGAGACTGTGTGGCAGTAGCCACATGATGTGAGACAGTGAGGCCCACACACATGCTTAGCGTATCCTCTTCCTGAGTCCCCTCAAAACGATCACAGTGGGGACACAAATGGGGAGGGAAACTTTTAGCAGACAAGAAACATGGGATCGAGTTTCACATCGGGCCCCCCACGAGGAGCCTGCTACTCCCTCTATGTCTTCTCTCTCTCTCAGCCTGTGGCTTTCATGAATAAATAAATAAATCTAAAAAAAAAAAAAAAAAAAGGAACACCAAGGGAGGCCAACTTCAACAGGAAAGCAGGAAAGTTGAAAGATGGCTTGAGATGGAAAAAAATGCAGCTCTGTAAGCAGAAGGACTCAGCAGGTGGGAAAGTGCAAGAGCAAACTGTGAATCAGAAGACAGTCCCAGGGCGTTCTCAGAGCTTGGAGGGGCTTAGGACAGTGAACAGGAAGATAAAGGTGAACAGAGATGGAGCAACTGATGAGACTGTAGGAGGGAAGACCTACAGGTAGAAGTAAGGGGCAGACTGCCAGGGAAACAAAAAAACCTGCATTTTCTTAGCTCAAAGTTTGAGTCTCGAGTTTGAAAATCGGAGTGGTGGGAGTCAATGAAGAGCACACCTATATCTAGCTTGGCAAATTTCAGGATTAACTGGAAAAAAAAAAAAAACCACAAAAACCAAAATCAAGGGGTGCCTAGGTGGCTCAGTCAGTTCACCGTCTGCCATCAGCTCAGATCCTGCAGTCTGGGATACAGGCCCACATTGGGCTCCCTGCTCAGTGGGGAGCTTGCTTCTCCCTCTTGCTTGGGCTCACTCTCTCTGTCAAATAAATAAAATCTTAAATACAAAAACAAGGGCAGCCCCGGGTGGCACAGCGGTTTGGCGCCGCCTGCAGCCCAGGGTGTGATCCTGGAGACCCTGGATTGAGTCCCACGTCGGGCTCCCTGCATGGAGCCTGCTTCTCCCTCTGCCTGTGCCTCTCTCTCTCTCTGTGTCTCTATGAATAAATAAATAAAATCTTTAAAAAAAAAAAAAAAACAAAGTCAAAACCAAACCAAAGCCCTACAACGATCCAAGGAGAAAGAAAAGGTTTGCTACAAAGGATTAACAGTAGATTAGGCATCAGATTTCTCTGTAACATAAACACCTAAGAAAACAAAACAGAGCCCATGGTTTGGGGTCATAGCTATTCTCCCTCAAGACTTCTAGATCCAGCTCCTGTTGCTGAAAAACAGTAGACAGCCCAGACATCAGATGGCACAGGCATTATGCTCTCCTTGCTCACAGCCTCCTCTGGGAACAACTCAAAAAAGCATTCCATCTAACCCAGAAAACAGTCAAATTTTAAAACCAGGGAAGGTTTGTGCTTTATGAGCCAGTAAAATCTTAGGGGGTTAACAGCTCCACATGGCCCATCCCCACTGACACACAGCCCTGGGGACCCTGGACTCCTCTCATCTACCATGCTCTACACCCTATTCGCTCCAAACTTAGTGGCCTTATTTCTATACTTCACAACACAAAAAGCATGCTTTTATCCTTTGCATTCATAGTTTGACCTGCCTGGAATTCCTTTTTCTCAGAATTCTGCATGGCTTTCCCTCCCTGAAGGGCCATCCCTGACATCCTCCTAAGAAACTCCTCACCATGACTCTGTGCTCCCCACGCACACTGGTATAACTCCCCCTCACGGTTTCTATCACCATCAGAAATATCACATCACATACTGAATGTGTTTTGTTTATTTGTTAATGAGCTGTCCCTTCCAATAAACTGCTAACTTTTGTGGAGGTAAAAAATTAGGAAAGGTGCGATATAAAATCAGTGGGTAAGGAAACCAGTCAAATTTGGAATGAAGTCCAATTAACTGTTGCCTTAAGTCTTGCATATGTCAGGGATGCCTGGGTGGCTCAGTAGTTAAGTATCTGCCTTCAGCTCAGGGCGTGATCCTGGAGTCCCAGGATCGAGTCCCACATCGGTTTTCTGCATGGAGCCTGGTTCTCCCTCTGCCTATGTCTCTCATGAATAAGTAAATTTAAAAAAAAAAAGAAAAAAAGTCTTGCAGATGTCAAAAAGAATTTCTAAGAGAGTGCTCGCTTCCGCAGCACATACACTAAAATTGGAACGATACAGAGATTAGCATGGCACCTGTACAAGGATGACACGCAAATTCGTGAAGTGTTCCATATTTTTTCTAGAATTCATATAGCAATTTAGCAATGTGACAGGATACAAAATCAATGACCAGAAACCAGTGGCATTTCTATACACTAACAGCGAGACTGAAGAAAGAGAAATTAAGGAGTCAATCTCATTTAAAATTGCACCCAAAAGCATAAGATACGTAAGAATAAACCTAACCAAAGAGGTAAAGGATCTATACCCTAAAAACTACAGAACACTTCTGAAAGAAATTGAGGAAGACGCAAAGAGATGGAAATATTCCATGCTCATGGATTAGAAGAATTAATATTGTGAAAATGTCTATGCTACCCAGGGCAATTTACACGTTCAGTGCAATTCCTATCAAAATACCATGGACTTTCTTCAGAGAGTTGGAACAAATAATCCTAAGATTTGTGTGGAAGCAGATAAAAACCCCAATAGCCAGGGGAATACTGAAAAAGAAAATCAGAGCCAGGGGCATCACAATGTCAGATTTCAAGTTCTACGACAAAGCTATGATCATCAAGACAGTGTGGTACTGGCACAAAAACAGACACATAGATCAACGGAACAGAATAGAGAACCCAAAAATGGGCCTTCAACTCTATGGTCAACTAATATTCGACAAAGCAGGAAAGACTATCACTGGAAAAAGGACACTCTATTCAATAAATGGTGTTGGGAAAATTGGAACAGCCACGTGCAGAAGAATGAAACTAGACCATTCTCTTACACCAAACACAAAGATAAACTCAAAATGGATGAAAGATCTAAATGTGAGACAAGAATCCATCAAAATCCTAGAGGCGAACACAGGCAACACCCTTTGTGGACTAGGCCATAAGTTCTTGTTGATGTATCTTCTTGCAAGATACATCTATGAAGGCAATGGAAACAAAAGGAGTAAAAATGAACTATTGGGACTCAATCAAGATAAAAAGCTTCTGCACAGCAAAAGAAACAATCAACAACACTAAAAGACAACCTACAGAATGGGAGAAGATATTTGCAAATGACCTATCAGATAAAGGGCTAGTATCCAAGATCTATAAAGAAATTATTAAACTCAACAGCAAAGAAACAATCCAATCATGAAATGGGAAAAAGCCATGAACAGAAATTTCACCAAAGAAGACATACACCTGGCCAACAAGCACATGAGAAAATGCTCCTCATCACTTGCCATCAGGGAAAAATCAGGATTTGATTTACAAATCAAAACCACAATGAGATACCACCTCACACCAGTGAGAATGGGGAAAATTAAGACAGGAAACAACAAATGTTGGAGAGGATGTGGAGAAAGGGGAACCCTCTTGCACTGCTGGTGGGAATGTGAACTGGTGCAGCCACTCTGGAAAACTGTGTGGAGGTTCCTCAAAGAGTTAAAAATAGATCTGCCCTACGACCCAGCAATTGCACTGCTGGGGATTTGCCCCAAAGATACAGATGCAGTGAAACGCTGGGACACCTGCACCCCAATGTTTATAGCAGCAATGTCCACAATAGCCAAACTGTGGAAGGAGCCTCAGTGTCCATCAAAAGATGAATGGATAAAGAAAATGTGGTCTATGTATACAATGGACTATTACTCAGCCATTAGAAATGACAAATACCCACCCTTTGCTTTGACGTGGAGGGACTTGGAGGGTATTATGCTGAGTGAAGTAAGTCCATCGGAAAAAGAGAATCATTACATGGTTTCACTCATATGGGGAATGTAAGAAATAGTGAAAAAGATTATAGGGGAAAGGAGAGGAAATGAGTGGGAAAAATCAGAGAGGGAGAGACAGAACATGAGAGACTCCTAACTCTGGGAAACAAAGGGTAGCGGAAGGGGAGGTGGGCGGGGGGTTGGGGTGACTGGGTGACAGGCACTGAGGGGGGCACTTGACAGGATGAGCACTGGGTGTTATACTATACGTTGGCAAATCGAACGCCAATAAAAAAATATACAAAAAAATTTTTCTAAAAGAGAAAAGAGGAAAACCAAAACAGTCTTTGTGACAAGAATCTGGATTTAAAGACTAAACAGCAGATCTCTACTTAGGAAAATGGGACATTAGGGCCAGATTTCCTCTCCTGCCTGGAAAAACAAAACAGCAACACACCATGGATGACACGATGTGCTTCAAGAGTGTGGGCACCAGACAGTCAAGGGCAGGGACCCAAAAAATGGGAGACAGAGGAGGATTCCTAGGTACAGCACAGGATGGAAAGCGCAGGTAGAACCCAGTGTAACCTGGAATCGAAGAGACAAGGCAAGTGTTCAGGGAGACCATAGCAGCTCAGTGTGCACAATACAGCATTACCAGAGAAGAGAGAGTTACATAGGAGGGAACCCCAGATACCTGCAGACAGGCCGGAGTATACCGCAAGATGCATATCAGGGCACACAAATGAGACCACCCGAGATCAGGGAAGGATGCAAAAAGAGCAGAGGAAACAGTACTTAATGCTCATGCAGGGCTGGAAACAGAGCTCAATCCCACCAGCCAGACTGGAAATCCTTAGCACTGGAGGGTCCTGAACTAACCGTTGCTCTGGTCCCATCTGAAAAATCTTAAAAATAAGACCCAAAGGATCAAACTATTTCTAAGTAACTCGACTATATCCCAGAATCCCAGAACAGAGCTCAAAAAAAAAAAAAATACAGCACTCAACTAAGTGGAATTCACAATGTCTGGCGTCCAATCAGATGTCACCACACATACACAGAGAAGCAAAGCAGGCGGGAACAACCCAAGCAAAACTCACAATGAGAAGGAAAGTCCATCTATGGAAACTAACCCAGAACTGATACAGAAGCTAAAATCAGCAGACAAGAACATTAAGATAGTTGTTATAATTATACTTTGTATGTTTCGACAGCAAAGTTAAGGCAGAGGATATTTTAGAAGATACAGCTGAACATCTGGAGACAGAAACCACAATGCCTGAGATGAAACACACACTGAACAAGGTTATCAAGGATCAGATGCCCCAGAGAAAAGGAATAGTCATTTGAAGACAGAGCAATAGAAACCATCCAAAACAAAATAGAGAGGAAGAAGAATGAAAACAGTAGTGATAACATCAGTAAGCTGTGGAACAGATCCATGTGGCCTAATATGTGTGTAATTGTGGAGTCCCTAAAGAGGGTTAGGGTTGAAGGCCCAGAAAGAATATTTAAAGATAAGGATATAAGAGCTGAAGTGTTTCCAAATTTGATGAAAACCCAAAATCCAAGAAGCTCAGTGAATGCCAAGCATAAAAAGCAAAGAACAATCCATCATGGTGCATCAAAATAGGCTCTTCTTCAAAACCAGTAATGAAACAGTACAGACTAGAGAACAGGAGAACATCTTTAAAGCTTAAAGGAAAAACCTGTCAACCTTGCGTTCTATACCCAGCAAAATGGCCTTTCAGACACCTAGGCAACTTTTCAGATACAAATTTTCCTGATTCCCCAGCAGACCCAAACTACAAAGTTAAAGGATGACCTTCAGAGAGAAGGAACATATTACCAGATGGAAATATGGATCTATAGAAGAATGAGGAGCAATGGAAATGTTTCTTCCTGTGGAAAAAAAAAAAAAAAAAACAAACAGAAAGGCTGGAGCAGTAGTAGCAGATTAGTAATAAGGGCAAGAAGGAAAAGGAGAAAGAACCATCAATGCCTTTCGTGGCACCAGCATATCTGCTTAAAGGCTTAGATTTGAAAAATTCTGGCTTGAACAAAGAATCATTCCTCATGTAATACAGCTGTTAAACTCTAGGTCAACTATTGAGAGACTGATTTCTAACCAGGAGATTCACAGGCCTTTCCTAAAATTATGTGTTATTACAAAGGCTGACATTTCTCAGCTGATATCTGAATTACATACCTTACTCAGGAAATAAGGCAATGCTTCTCCTGCAACAAAGGTAACAAGCAGAAGTACACGTAAGCCACCATCTCTACCTGGAATTCAGAGTCAGGAGACACAGGAAGTGCACTTATGTGACAGCACTTCCACAGAAGTACTCAGGTAAGCAACCTGTACAGGTGAAACATGGAGCTTCATAGGCTCACAGCCTGACCTCCTCCTGACTGAGCACCAGAGAGACAGGGAGAACCGGGGTACTTCTGTCCTTCACATTAAGGCTGCTCAAATACAGTGGATTTGCACTTGAGACTTGCACAAGATGGGGAGATTCTTTTCATGGCTATTTGGACTCTAGTCCTGAGATTAGAAAACCTTCAAATTACAAACTGAAAATGAGGACCAGAAAGGATGAAGTGCCGGACTGTCCTGGCACAAAGAGGCATGGT
Source organism: Vulpes lagopus (assembly GCF_018345385.1). Classification (NCBI taxonomy): domain Eukaryota; kingdom Metazoa; phylum Chordata; class Mammalia; order Carnivora; family Canidae; genus Vulpes; species Vulpes lagopus. Next base: position 16,438,401 of record NC_054841.1, read on the forward strand.
AGCATGAAGGAGGCTGCCATCTTGAAACGGTCTCAGGTGTTTTCCCAAAGGGGATCCCAGTCCTGGCTAGGGGAGGGGGGCGAGGCTCAAGCTCCAGGACCAGCAGGGAATGGGCGGGCACACCACTCACGCTGCATGTTTCTGATGCAGGGGCGTCTTATCACGGTGCAGGGGTGTAGTAACGACCACCTTCTGGCTGCACACCGGGGTGGACGTCAGTGAGGGGCTCTCCAGCTCCAGTGTGTCCTGTTTGTTCCAGAAGTTCAGAAACTGCCAGGGAAGAGGATGGAAACAAGACAAAGTGACAACCTGCAGGAGTCATGTGAGACCCTGGATGCCCCTCCACCCCCCAACACAGCTGTTCTCGGACAGAAGTCCCACTCCTGACCTGGGAGCACTCCCTAGAATGAAGACTAGGACAGATCAACAGGATCCACGAGCAAGGTACCCATAGAACCCTGGGACTATCACTGCCCCCCAGCCCTGGCTTTTGTGAGGCTGGGGGAGGGCTATCCCCCAAGCCCACGCTCACAGCACTGCTGACCCTACAGTCAGGGCAGGGAGAGCTGGCAGCCTGGGGGCAGCTCCTTTTCAGAAGACTAGCTCTCATATGACCTGTGGACAGGGGTAATGACAATGGTGGTGGTGAAGTGAACACTGTAACGCAACTGCTCACACTAGGGATTCACACCAATAATTCACACTAATTCACTAGGCATTCACGCCAATAATTCCATGTAGTTTAACACATCTTCTGTGAGGTAGGTGCCATCACGACACACCATCTTACAGATAAGAAAGCTGAGGGTTCCAGAGATAAAGGTTCTCAGGATGGGCATTAGAGATGGGACACAAATCCAGATCTGAGCAAAGTGAATGGCACTACCCTCCCACTCTCTGCCTTAAAGGTGCCCCAGGGAGCCCAGGGCCATGTGCAGCCCTCAGGTTCACTGTCACCCTGGGCTGTTTGTTCGGTGGCTTGGGGCTCCCCATCCTCCTCTTGTCAGCTGCCCTTACTTGGGGCCTGCTATGGGCTGAACGGTGTGGTGTCCTCCCAATCCCAAATCCCTATGTCAAAACCCTAATCCATAGGACCTCAGAACATGACTGTATTTGGAGACAGAGCCTCCTAAGGGAGGAGTAAGGTAAAACTAGGTCATAAGGGTGGGCCATCAACTAACATGGCTGGTACCTTTAGAAGACTCTATGAGAAGGTGAGATTATAAGAGAAGAGATTAGGACACAGACACACAAAGGGAGACTACGTGAAGACACAAAGAGGAGACAGCCAGTCATCTACAACCATGAGAGACTATGAAAAAACTGAACCTCTCACAGAAAAATACTACTAATCACCCAACACGGGCCTGACCTCAATCCCTGGATAGACGGGAGTAGCCTCCTTTATAAAACATGCCTCCTCTGGGGCTTCCTCTGTCCCACATCATCAGAGAAGAGAGCAGATGTAGTAAAACCCAAAGCCTCAACTCACCCTCTTCTGATCTGAGGATGGGGGAACTCCAGATCTGCCCTCTTCCCTGCCTGACAGTCTACCCTCCCATAGCCCCACCACCAGCTCAGCCCCCTGGGCAGCACATACCTTTGTTATACCTAAGGCCCTTCAAAGCCCCTACCCCATCCCCCAACCTCCTCACCACCCTGGCTCTGGACTTTACACTACGTACTCTGCAGCCTCATCTCCATGCCTTTGTTTAAGCTGACAAAACCCCGCTCAAACATCGCTCTTGGAAGCTCTGAATGCCTCCCTGACGAGGAGGGAAGACAGGGCCTCTCCTCAGCTCTCCCTAAAAGTACTTTCATTACAAATAGAGCCCCAGGAAGTAGCACCCAGGTCACAGCAAGCTCCCAACGACCACAGCACTTTCCACACCACATTCTGTTCAAAAAATTACAAGCCTGCCCCCAGCATTCACTACGTTCATCAAGGGCAGGGTTATGTCACCTTCACTGCTGCACCCCAGGGACATAAATCCGCTATGAGTAGGTGCACAATAAAGAGATTCTTTTAGCAAATACTGAGTCCTCAATCTTTGCCCAGTCACCACCTATTCCCCAGCTAAGCATTCCCTCCACCTCATGGAAGCCTTCCAGGATAACAACTTCCCCCCAGACTAGATGCTCCCTCGTGGCTCTGTAAGCCTTCTCCTGTGTACCAGGTGTCATATTTATTTGCAGTTTTTCCTATTAACTGGTCTTCCCACCAGAGCATAAGCTTCATGAGAACAGACCCAGCCCTGTTTTTGCTCACTTCTACATCCTAGCACCTAGCCCAGTGCCTCACCACAGCAGATGCTCAGCAGACTTGCTGAATGATATGTGCCTATGTGCCAGGCCCTGTACCAGGCACTGGGAATCTGTATACCAAACCCAGCAAGGAGTTGGGTTGGGGTCCACACACCTGGGAGGGTGAGAAGGGCAGGGTCTTGACAGGTGTGCTCTTGGGGGTGAGGCTGTTACAGGAGTCTAGGAAGGACAGACTGGCGCTATTCTCTGTGACAGGGGACAGGGCAACACGCCTTTTTTTCTGCCGCTTAAGCACCGAAGGCGGTGTGCCAATGCCCAAGCCCCCCACTTCAGTGCTGGGGGAAATGGGGATCAGCTCGCCCCGACTGCTTCGGCTCAGGTCTGAGATGGTGTGGCCGTCCAGGCGGTACTCGGTCACACTGGGTACTGTGGCAGCAGGCTGACGGGATGGCAGCGTCTGCTGCTGCTGTGATGGTGATGGCTGCACCGGGCTGTTGCTGATGCTGCCCTCTGCAGACGGCTCCTCAGGCAGGTCAAATTTACTCAGGTCACACCAAGCATCAGGGTCCTGCCCAGAGAGGGGGGTTAGGAACAACTGCAATCACTCTGCTCTCCCAGCAGACACAAGAAGACTCATTCATTAAAGGACAATACACAAGCATTAGGGAGGAATCCACAGCCCAGGAGTCATCACCATGAATGTTTTCTTGCATTTTCTTGATGATTCTTCTACATCTGTATATCTCTATCTGCAAACATACCTGAAGTCATACTGCGCATATGGCTGTTATTTTTAAAAAGCAACACATATGATATACAAAAAGTACAAAGAAAGAAAACTCATACCCGTCAAGGAGCCTAGGAAATAAAACCTAATTGGTGAAGCCCCATGCCTACCTCCCCTTGTTCACACCCTCTGCCTGAACTCAGTATTTACCATCCTTACACATTTCTTTCATTTTACCACTTACACATATCCCTATGATAGGATTCTGCATGTTTTTAGCCTTAAAAAAAATCATTTCGATATCCTGTTTTTCTATTTACAATAATAGTACTTAATTCTATTACCTATGAGTTAGATGTTTACCATTAATAAATCTGTTATCATGTGAAAAATTTCCAACTTTTATAACAAGTTTTACGACTGCAAAATATTTGATCATATGAATGCATCAGTTACTTAACTATTCCTCTCTTCTGTTGAACATTGTTTTTTCCCCTAATTTTTTGTTAAAGACTTTATTTATTCATGAGAGAGAGAAAGAGAGAGGGTAGCCTGATGCAGAACTCAATCCCAGGACCCCTGGATCATGACCTGAACCAAAGGCAGACGCTCAACCTCTGAGCCACCCAAGGCACCCTTCCCCTAACTTTTTAAAAATTAAAAATAACATCTTCATGAGCACCTTGGATACAAATATTCTACTGCATTTTTGGGAACTTCCTTGACACAGACTCCTAGAAATGAAGTCTTAGGCCCGAGGTTGTGTGACCAGGCTTAGGTCCCATGGCTTAGGCCACAGTTCTAGAGAATGTGCTCCATGCACCTATCAGTCATGGATCCTCTGTGGCCACTTCACCTAAACTGTTTCCCACCCCACAAGAACCTTGTCAGACAAGCATTACTTTCTTCCTTTCCAGGCCAGAGAGGATGCAATCTGCCCAAGGTTGCTGTTTCTGGGAGCAATTTTGAGTCATGACAAGTCTTCTCTCCTTTGGCCAATAAATTACCACCCAGCCACAGGGCTGCTGTAGACAGAGGCTTCCGCTTTGGTCCCAGGAGGTCTGGCCCTGAGTAGACCCAGATGCTTATGATGGCTGCTGGTCCTTGGGACTCTCGAGAACCTGGGCAGTTCGTTCATAAGGGTGAGGCCAGCTTGGGCAGTACTGTATGCCAGTAGGAATTCAGTAAAACTGAGCTCCCCTCTCGCCCTCTCTGTGCCTATCAAGTTGAAGAAGCAGCAGAAAAGTCTGAGGATGAAGGCTGGTAACACCATGAAATGCCAACAGTGCCAGGCACAGCGTGGGTCCTACTCTCATCCAACTCTCCCTTTAGGGCCTGAATCAGAAACTGTACATGGCAGCGTCAGAGATATTTATTTAATGCATTGATAAATAAATCAGACCCATTTCTCATGCCACTCTGAAATTTCTCAGAGTAGAGGGGATACCACAGCTAGACCCTACAGCTGGGACAATCCCAGCCTCTGGAGGCAAGAGGCCGGTCAAGACAGTGAAGACCACCAACCTTACTCACTGTGACTGTGGAGACACTACTTAGCCTCCCTGAGCCTCAGTCTCATCTACAAAACAGAGAAAGGATATACCTCACAAGATGCTGTATGGATTATACATTAAGCCTAGAGCCTGGCATTAGTTAGATGGTCAATAAACAGTATTGTTATTCTTAGCAAGGATGGGGAAGTCCAAGGAGGAAAGTCACTGTGGGGTGTCCCCCCTGAATTCTGGGGGGATTCTGCTGTCCCTAGTTGCCAGGCCTCTCACCTATCACCTCCTGAAAACTGCTCCACACGGCAGGCCTGGCTGACACAGCAAGGAGCTGGGATGTCACATCAAGAGATGCAGCCCCCAGCGAGGAGCTCTCTCCCACGACGTACAATCCACAGCCACTGCAGCCTCAGAGACAGTGTTACTGAATTAGCAAACCCGACTCGGCACTCCAGCCCCAGCCCTAAATCTGGTGCCACAAGCACCATGCTCTGCTATGCTGGGTTATGGGCTTTAAATGCCCTCCCCTCGTCATCCTCAAGGTCTCAGTGCAGTGCCACCTCCTCTAGGGAATCCTCCCACCCTACCTAAACTGCAGAGCAGGAGTCAGGAGTTGCTGATGGCAGGGACAATGTGGAACTATCTGTGTCCCCAGGCCCTGGCTCCCAGTGGGGCACTCAGCACCAGCTCAGGAAATGACAGCAGGAGGGAGTGAAGAGAAGGATGCCCACCCACGAGAGAAGCACTCCCAGTTGGCGGGTGCTCTGGGCCCACTCTGAGGTGCTATAACCAACATTACCGACTCGATCAAGTCCAGGGCTTCTGAGAGGCTGGACCCCACGGCAGGGATGAGGAGGTTTGCGGCCTCCACCACCCACTTGTAGGGCAGGCTGGTTTCTGGCGAAGAACCCTCCTGGTCTTCACGTTTAGGGAAGTCTTCCAAGGGCTCTGGTGTTCGCACTCCACCCAGGTCTGCAGGGACAGCTCCCTGCTCCTTAGAAGTAGTGGCTGCCGTGGCCTCCTCCTCACTGCTTTCCTCTTCTTTCATGGCAGGAAGCGCTGGGGGCCAATTGGTCGTAAGACTTCCCTGTTGGATACAAGGGCACACTGTTCATAGTATTCTGGTTATAAGATACACATTGTATAGTATTCTAGCTAAAAATGCACAACCTGGGGCACCTGGTTGGCTCAGTCTGAAGAGTGCGCAACTCCTGATCTCGGAGTCATGAGTTCAAGCCTACATCAGGCATAGAGGTTGCTTAACACAAAAAAAGTTTGTAAATAAAATAGTTAAAATGTACAACCTGATCTAATAAGGAAACTCAAATGAATCTAAATTGAGACACAGATGAGGTGCCTGGGTGGTTCAGTCAGTTAAGCATCCAACTCTTGATCTCAGCTTAGGTCTTGATTTCAGGATTGTGAGTTCAAAGCCCTGCACTGGGCTCCACACTGGACATGGTGCCTACTTACAGAGAAAGAGAGAGAGAGAGAGAGTCTATAAAATAACTGGCATTATCTTACACTTCAAAGATATCAGCATCGTGAAAGGTTAAGAAAGGCTAACGGGCTATTCAGATAAAAATAGACAAAACAAATGATAACTAAGTGCGAAGTCTAGTCCTAGACTGGATCATGGGCAGGAAAATGGAATATTTAGGACACCTGTTAGAAGTCCTAAATCAGTGCTAAAAGCTCTGAATTGGACATTAGCATGCTGTGAGTATGTAAACCAAGGCCCTTATTCTTAGGAAATACAGACTCCCTATTAAGGGATGGAGAGGTAAACACATGTAACCAACTCTCAAATGGCTCAGATAAAAGAGTAGCATCTATATACAGAAAGATAAAGCAGGGATCCCTGGGTGGCGCAGCAGTTTAGCGCCTGCCTTTGGCCCAGGGCACAATCCTGGAGACCCGGGATCAAATCCCACTTCGGGCTCCCAGTGCATGGAGCCTGCTTCTCCCTCTGCCTAGGTCTCTGCCTCTCTCTCTCTCTCTCTCTCTGGGACTATCATAAATAAATAAAAATTAAAAAAAAAAAAAAGAAAGATAAAGCAAATCTGGCAAATGTTAAAAACTAATGAATCTAGAGGCACCTGGCTGGCTCAGTCAGTGGAGTGTACAACTCTTGATCTCAGGGTTGTGAGTTCGAACTCCATGTTGGGTGTAAAGATTACTTAAAAATAAAAAACCCTAAAAAAAAAAAAAAAAAAAAACCTAATGACCTAGTAAGGTCATTAGAGTATTATGGGAGTTCTTTGTACTATCCTTGTAACTTTTCTATATGCTTAATATTATTTCAAAATAAATGTTTGGAAAATGAGTGTATACTAATTTTGTGACAGACAGAAAGAAAACAAATGAAAATCATTTGGGATAACAGCTCTCCTGGCAGAACCCTAGAACTAAGCCTGACACATTAACCTTACAAACCCCAGTGCAGCCTTGAAAACAGCACATGTGGGGCCGCCTGGGTGGCTCAGTCAGCTAAGCGCCTGCCTTCGGCTAAGGTCATGACCCCGAGGTCCTGGGATGGAGCCCCAGATAGGGCTCCCTGTTCAGCAGGGAGTCTGCTTTTCCCTCTCCTGCCTGGCTTGTGTTTTCTGTCACTCTCTCTCTCAAATAAATAAAATCTTCAAAAAATGAGGAAGAAAAAAATGGCACATGTGATCCACAGGGCCTTCTTGAGGGCAAGGAGTGCAATCCCACACCAATGAGGGGGCAACAACAGTGGAAGGGAGAGGACACGGGCTCTGGATTCAGCCAGAGCTTAGCCATTTTTGCTAGCCGACCTTGAGGAATCTGTATGACCTGTGTGCAGGTCAGCTTTCTTGCTGGCAAAATGAGGACCCTAAAGGCTCACCAGGCAGGGGTGCTCTGAAGATCAGCAACAATGTGAACAGCACCCAACCTACACCATGGCTATTATGCTATTGTCGTCAAGTGAATGGAATGGAAATGGTTTGTGATGCAAGCAAAGGAAGAAAAGGACATAAAAAGAACAGATTTGATTGAAAACTTATAACCGCGACAATCAGAGAAAGGGGAAGAATGCCATAAACGCTATTTAAAGGTTCGAATGTGGGAATCCTACTTTAGAAACAGCCGTGTTGAAAAATGGCTTGGTGATTTCATTTAGAATTCAGAATATACTTACCATACGACCCAGCAATCCCATTCCTAGATGTTTACCCAAGAGAAATGAAAACTTATGTTCACACAAAACCCTGTACACAGATGCTCATAACAGCTTTATTTGGAAACAGAACTAGAAACAACGTCCTTCAGCTGGTAAACAATAAAGAGTGGTACTCCCATACAACAGACTATCACTCAGCAGTAAAAAGGAACAAATCACTGACAGATGCAGTCACATGGATGAATCTTAATGCACTAATACCTAAGTGAAAGGAAGCAATCACAAAAGAGTACAAGACTGTATGATTCCATTTATATGATATCCGTAGTAACATAAAACCACATAGATACAGAAAACAGAAGTGGTTGCCAGAGGGCTGGGGGCTTGGGAATTTTAGGTGGTGATGGAAACGCCCTCCACCTTGACTGTGGTGTTCGTTATATTTGTCAAAACACACAGAACTATCTACTGAAAGGGTGAATTTTACTATCTATAAACTACAGTTTTATAAAGTCAAGTGATGAAGAAACTCCAAGTTTCCCAAGCTGAGAAAAAGAAGTTAATATACGACAGAGGTGTAAGATCCTTAATATAGAAGTAAAAAGTTTGTGAATACAGTAAAGAAAAAAAAGGGGGCAAAGGCCGCCAATCAATAAAGAAAAAAGTCAACCTTACCAATAGTAAAAGAAATCAAACCCAAGTGATACTCCATTGTTACTCATAAAATTGGTCACTTTTTTTTTTTTAAAGGAAAGAGAGGGCAGTCCCGGTGGCGCAGCGGTTTAGTACAGCCTGCAGCCCAGGGTGTGATCCTGGAGACCCGGGATGGAGTCCCACGTCTGGCTCCCTGCATGGAGCCTGCTTCTCCTTCTGCCTGTGTCTCTGCCTCTCTCTCTCTGTGTGTCTCTCATGAATAAATAAATAAAATCTTTAAAATAAATAAATAAATGAATGAATGAATGAATGAGAGATCCCCATGCAGGGCTCAATCTCATGACCCTGAGATCATGACCTGAGCAGAAATCAAGAGTCGGACACTTCACCAACTGAGCCACCTAGGAACCCTGGAAAAGATTTCCTTTATATAATCTCAGCTAGTGGTGACAACAGTGTACGAAAAGAGGTAATGCCATGTGTTGTTGACAGGACAAAATGGTACTACCACTTGAATGGCAATTTAGTCATGCCTGTGAAAATTTCACACGTCCCAACCACTTGACACACTCACACTACATCCATAAAATTAACCCACATCAATAAGTACATGCACAAAGAATCTGAACAATGATGTTCACTGTAGCATCTTAACAGAAATGGTAACAGATGTCCATGAGCAGGTTATGACAAGATGTGACAGATTCAAGAATGGTGTAAAGATCTGTATGAGCAAAATGACATGGAAAAGATTTAAGAAGAAGCTATAAAGCAGTAAGTTATACCATAATCTCATTTTAAACTTATTGCCCTTAGTAATAAATGTTGGCAAACACATTAAATATATTGGTTCTCTCTGGCAGCTGAGATTAGCAGGCTCCGTCTTCTGCAATATTCAGTACTGTAAAGTAACTTTGTAACTCTTTACAATGATCATGTATTGCTTCTGAAGTAGAGGGACAATAATTATAATTAAAAGCACTGACCAGTGAGTGGGGAAACAGGAAGTAGTCCATACACAAAATCATAGGCAAACCTTTTCTGGCAGGCAGTCTAGCAAGATGTATGAAAAGTTTTTCAAGAATGTGTCTCAACCCATCTCCAGGAATTTCTAAAACAAGTGAGCACATGAGAGTGATTTTAGCAATAAGCATGGTCATTAGGTTGGGTTTTTTTTAATGTTATCTATTTATTTGAGAGAGAAAGATATAGTGAGAGAGGGCATGAGCAGGGAGAAGGAGGCTTCCCATGAGCAGAGAGCTTGACATGAGGCTTGACCCAGGACCCTGGGATCATGACTTGAGAGCTGAAGGCAGACGTTTGACTGAGCCACCCAGGCGCCCCTAAAGTTTTGTTTCTAATTTTAAATATTAGATATAGGCATAATTAAACAGCATAAAAGAACCATGAAAATGATGCTAGAGATGAAATGAGGCTGATAATAACATGCTAACTGACCTCTGGAGCTTACAGCCGGGGTGAGCTTATGGCCGGGGTCTGGGCTCATTCAGGTCAGCCCTCCAGATGCAAAGTGCCAGAGGCAAAAGCTAAATCAATAAACTGCCTTTCAGCCAAGAAGGATTTCCAGAGAACTGAGGAAGGTCTATCCACTTCCCCTCTCCAAAAGGTGATTTCATGTCTGCTAATGCCCGTTTCTTTGTGGAAAGTATGCTTTTTCTTCAACCAGAAATAAGAGGCTTGATAACAAGTTACTTAGATACACAAGTATGAGAAAGGGACAGCCCAGGTGGCTCAGAGGTTTAGCACCACCTTAGGCCAAGGGCATGATCCTGGAGACAGAAATCGAGTCCCGCATCAGAATCCCTGTGGGGAGCCTGCTTCTCCCTCTGCCTGTGTCTCTGCCTCTCTGTGTGTCTCTCATGAATAAATAAATAAAATCTTTCAAAAAAAAAAAAAAAAGTGAGAAATACTCTTCTGGTTAAGGGATGTGTGGGGAGTCCCCACTGGGGAAGAAGTCAATTTTATTTTCTAGATCTTTCCCTACTGTTTGTTACTCCACAGGGGCATTCGTACTAGGGAATCAAGAGACAGGCTGAAAAATCAAGAAACAGAAACAAAAACATTATGTAAAGCTCTAGTGGAGCATCACAGAACTGGAGCAACATACAACTTCTACCTAGCTAGCAAGAAAAGGGAAGGGGGAGCATTAAAAGAGACTATTCACTAATTTACAACCACAGAACAGACTGGAACAGAGCACAAGGGAAATGTGTTACCTATACCATGACTCAGCATTGTCAAATCTTCATTCCTTGACACATTTCCTTAAAGTCTTTTTTTTTTCCTTCAAATCTCTTTAAAGATTGTTTTTTTTTTATTTTTTTTTTTATTTACTTATGATAGTCACAGAGAGAGAGAAAGAGGCAGAGACACAGGCAGAGGAGAAGCAGGCTCCATGCACCAGGAGCCTGATGTGGGATTTGATCCCGGGTCTCCAGGATCACACCCCGGGCCAAAGGCAGGCGCCAAACTGCTGCGCCACCCAGGGATCCCTCTTTAAAGATTTTTTAAAAATGTATTCGTCTTGAGAGAGAGCAAGCAAGAGTGAGTGAGAGCATGAGCAGGGAGCCCAATTTGGGGCTCGAACCCAGGACCCTGGGATCATGACCTGAGCTGAAAGCAGATACTTTTAACCAACTGAGCCACCCAGGTGCCCCCAAATCTTTTTTTTTTCACATTTATTTATTTTTGTAATCCCTACACCCAATGTGGGGCTCGAACTGATTAACACTGAGATCAGTCATGAGCATGTGAGCCAGCCAGGTACCCAAATCCTTATTTTTAAAGAATAAATCGTTAGAGAAATAGTTTAAAAATATCAATAAAAGGTTTGCTCCAAGGTGTGGGATGGGAGATGTTAACATCTGTGTATTGGTTCCATTTTTACAATTGCAAATGTAATACCATATAATTTCATAAACCATATGGAATTATACAGAAAACAGAGAAGGGGTGCCTGGGAGGAGGGAAGAGTGCTGACAAAAAGGAAGACAAGGGAATACGGGGCAGGGGCGGGGGGGAGGGTTGCTGTTGACAGAAATGTCTGTATATCAGTGTGGTTGGTACAGGACAGTATGTTTTCAGCCTGACTCAGAACTGTCCACTAGGGATGCCTGGGTAGCTCAGCAGTTGAGCGTCTGCCTTTGGCCCAGGGCATGATCCTAGGATCCGGGATCGAGTTCCACATCTGGCTCCTTGCAGGGAGCCTGCTTCTCCCTCAGCCTATGGCTCTGCCTCTCTCTCTCTCTCTCTCTCTGCATCTCTCTTGAATAAATAAAATCTTAAAAAAACAAAACAAAACAAAAAACTGTATACTAAATATAATGGATTTTATGGTGTGTGAATTATACCTTAATAAATACATAAATGATTTTTTTTTTTAATTGCAAACATGCGTTTAGTATGAAAAGCCTGGAAAGGGCAATAGGTTGGAAGGAAGCTGCTGATGAAAACAGAGGAGGCTTAGGACCTCTTCAATCCAATCCTCCATTTTGTATGTCAGCTTGCTCTGTCATCCTTCACCTGCGGGCAGACAAGTGTCAGGTCTGTGCAGAATTACGGGACAAGGAAGGGCCTAGTGAGAAATGTAGCCCACAGGAGACCCCATGGAAGAAGTCATGAACAGCTGTGGTGAAGATGAGAAGGAAAGAACAGGTGTTAAATGAGATGGTCCAGGATAAATATGCAACCCCGCAAATCTAGAGCCAAGCCCTGGGCTAGTGGCCTCGGGTGGCCATCTCACCTGCTCTTCCACGGGGCGGGCGCTCTGGCAGCCTTCCTTGTCTTCAAGCTCCAGCAGCAAGTACACAGGGGGCTTGCAGTCTTTGGACTCACTCAGGAAGCCACCCGTGTCCACCTTCCTTTTGATGGTGGAGTTCCAGTGATTCTTCACAGCATTGTCTGTCCTGTGGGGACCCAGAGGAGGCCTTTCAACTCTGCAGCCCAGGTGCCACATGTATATCTCACTAACCTCCCTGAGCCCAGTTCCCACTTTTGTAAACAAGGGTTCAACGTGATGACTCTACGGTCTCTTTCTCTCTTTTTCTTTTAAGTAGACTTCATACCCAGCATAGAGCCCAATGCAAGGCTTGAACTCAACTCAGAGATCAAAACCTGACCTGAGATTAACAGTCAGGCACTCAGCTGACTGAGCCACCTAGATTCTACAGTCTCTTAGCTCTAAGGTAAAGTCCCACGTGTTTCCAGCCCTCAACAATTTATATGTATTTCCACTAACCTCAGCAAATAAGCAAAGGTATTATTCAGCCTACGCGTAAAATCATATAACCAAAATGTGTTTGAAGCGCTGAGTCCTTTTTCCGCTCACTTTGCACCTGTAGAAACTAGAAGCAAACCCCTCGCTGCTGAGCTCCACTTTGAAGCTCACAGTGATCTTGAATGCAAGCCCTGCTCCTCCTCTCAGAGTGCACAATGGCCAAAGGGCAGAGCTAAGTGGACAGGCCGTGTGAAATGGGTCACTGTGAGCCTCAGTTACTTTATCTGGAGAAACAGGAGACTACTTCATACTCCACCACTTATTTAAGATTAACTGAAGAGACACATATACAGTAGTAGAAGCACAGAGTAACAGCAGTATGGAAGTGTAGAGAAGTAAAGGAACAGAAAAGCAGACTGGTCCAAAAAGACAGAACAGCAGAGCAGTAAAAGGTGTACAATGGTATGAAAACATAGAATACTACAGGAGAATAGAAATGTAAAGTATATAGCAGCATGCCGTAGTTTAGAAGTAACAGAGTAGCATAGTACTAGAGAAGCATACAGCAGTGTAGCAGTAAGCAGCTCATGAGAGCAGAGTACTGTGGAAGAACAGGGGAGCACAGTATTACAGAAGCATACAGTATAGTAATAAAGCACACATGACAATAGATTAGTATAAAAGTATAGACTAATACAGCACAACAAAAGTACAGGACAGCAGAGTAGTACAGCAGTATAGAGTAGTATAGTAGTACAGAAGCCCAAAGCAGTGGGACCCCTGGGTGGCTCAGCGATTGAGCATCCACCTTTGGCTCAGGGTGTGATCCTGGGTCCTGGGATCGAGTCCCACATCGGGTTCCCTGCATGGAGCCTGCTTCTACCTCTGCCTATGTCTCTGCCAGGCTGGTGGCATCAGCCAGTGCAAGCAGGTCACAAAGGGAAAGAGACCCAGGCCTCTAACCCAAGTGCTAGGAGAAGCACCAAAAGGATGACACACTCAGGTTTGAGTTTTGAATCTAGACTATTTCAGACTTCAGAGGAGATACACCATCTGGCATTTTGTCTCCTCTCCCTCCAAGATGACAGTGTCATGACCAAGGATTAAAAATAAAAATGGGGTGCCTGGGTGGCTCAGCAGTTGGGTGTCTGCCTTTGGCCCAGGGTGTGATCCTGGAGTCCTGGGATCGAGTCCCACATCAGGTTCCCTGCATGGAGCCTGCTTCTCCCTCTGCCTGTGTCTCTGCCTGTCTCTCATGACTAAATAAATAAAATCTTTTAATAAAAATAAAACTGAGGGGATCCCTGGGTGGCTCAGAGGTTTGGGCCTGCCTTCAGCCCAGGGTGTGATCCTGGAGTCCCAGGATCGAGTCCCACATCGGGCTCCCTGCATGGAGCCTGCTTCTCCCTCTGCCTATGTCCCTGACACACACACTCTTCTCTGTCTCTCACGAATAAATGAATAAAATCTTAAAAAAAAAAAAAAAAAAAAAAAACTGAGTAAGGGGGAAATGCACAAGGACAAAGTGAACAGAGTAGCAAACAGCCACAGATAAGAAACAAGTAAGAGATTTTCGTAAGTTTCCGGAAGATGGACAGCACTTAAGAGGAACAATAAGCAATTTAGGAGAGGGGAGTTGACTCTAGAGGAAGATTCTGGCAAGAATGGAGCCAAGTCTTCCAAATACTTCCTCAGAACCCCAAGAGGCTCTTAGAGGGACCAGGCACAGCAAGGAGTAGGGGGGAAAAAGCAGTGGGTTTGAATATCTAGATCCTGGCCCTGATCTTGCATGTAGGAGAAGAGAAGTTTATTCTCTAGAGAAAAAGGACCAGGCAACCCTGGCTCCAACGGGGACCAAATGAAAATCTGTACACAAAGTGTACTCCCTGTCCTGATCCCAAACTGCCTATATAATCAGGCACGGGCACCCTTAGGCAAGAATCTGAAGGATTCATTCATCTCTGAGAAAAGTGACAACTGCAAAGAAATCGGACTGGCTCTTGGACTATCCCCCCCAATAGCCCAGTGGATGCCCTCACTTCCTAGGAACATCCATGCCTGTCCTGGCCCCCAGACGGCAGCTCACCTCCCTGGCAGCATCTTGGCGATCTCAGCCCAGCGGTTGCCAAGCACCTTGTGGGCCTCACAGATGATGCGGTCCTCCTCCTCAGTCCAGCAGGACTTCTTTACCTCGGGGTTGAGATGGTTGTGCCAGCGCTCACGGCACTGCTTCCCCAGCCGGCCCTTCAGGTGCTTGGCGATCAGCGTCCACTGCTTTGTGCCGTACTTTTTGACCAGCTCGATGACCTTGAAAAAGGCCTCTGTAAAGCCAGGGGAACCCGCCCCTCCCTCATCCCCATCACAGCACCTTCCCTCCACATAAGCCTCATCTCACCACAGCCCTGAGAGGGCTGGCTGACACCCTTGCCAACCCCCAGCCAGCCTCACCATCCCTTGATTCACTGGGGTGGGTGAAGGCCCACCGCGTGCCGATAGTTACCTTTTGGTCCTCCTCTTTGGTCCATGGCCCTTTGACGAGGTCTGGATTCAAGACCCTCAGCCACCGGTACTGGCACTGCTGGTCTGTGCGGTTCTGGGAAGAGGACAGGAACCTGTGAGGATTCCTAGGAGAGCAGCCTTGGACCCTGGCTAAGCACTGGGTTCAAGGGGCCAGGCCTATCTCACACAGGTTTTTTCTTGTTTCCTTCACCCACCACACACTATACTCCCACAGGTTGGAACGCACATGCTTTCCCTGTAGGGAAGTTTCCCCTCCTCATCCTCCCCTCACAAAGAAACAACCATCAGGAACCATAAATTCCTATAAAAGCTTTGTGGTGTATGTCAGGAATCTTTCCTTGCCTCGGGAAAGCATTATTTCCCTGAAAGTTTCAGATCTCATGGAAACAGGGAAGGTGAGGGATGGGGTAGGAAGAGTCTGCTGATGTGACCCAAGGTGCCGAGTGACTCAGGGAATAAACCAGACAGCAGCTCCTGCCACATCCCCTCCCTACCAGACACCTGCAGAGTCCTAGGGGTGGGGACATGGGGGACCTGCATCCCCAGGAGGCTTCAGCTGCTCTGGGGGGGACCTCGGCAGGAAGCCTGCTCTAAGTATCACTTCCTCTTGGTTTCAACCTCACTGTTGAGACTAATGCAAATGTGCCACTGTCACAGGCTCCAGATGGCACACTAAAGACCACCAGGCCTACTGAGGTTGCTGTGTGGAGATGCTTATGACAAGGGCACTCGAATTCTGGCTTAGGAAGAAATGGCCTAGGAAGGTTCTTTATTTGGGTCACGGGGCAGCATGGTTAGGAACACCCTCTTCTCCTTGGCAGAAAAGTCTGTCCCCAGCACACTGTCTTGTCACCCACAACCCTCATCTCCAGGGGAGGGGGCCACCAAGGGGCTGCACTCACAGGAAAGTGGCTGGCCAGGAATTTCCAGTCTTGCTGTCCAAACTGCCTTACCAGGGTCCTCAGCTGCTCGTCCTGCCAATGCCATAAAGAGAGAGCTCAGCCCACACATATGCAGAAAGCAGCCCATCATGAGGGAGGACCAGCCAAAGGACAGCCTCATTCACACATGCAGTCATGAAGGGAGTACCTACTATGTGCCAGGTACTACAGACCCAGCAACAGGCAACAACAGACCTGCCCCATCTTATGGGAATCATGGTCCAGAGGGAGCTAATCAGAGGCTCCCACAGAAAAGCCACTTTGTGGCTGGCTGAGGGCCAGTGGAGAGGTATGCAGTGACTGCTTCTTCAGGAAGACCAAGACACAGGATCAAAGGAAGCCTAGTGCAGCTAGAATGCAAGAAGCAAGGGGGGTGAGGGATGCAAGATGATTGGGGACGGCAAAGCATGGGCTGGACCACACACAAGACTGACTCAGGTCTCTGCATCATATAAAGCCACTGATGCATTTGAGCAGTGGGTGGTCACAGTCCAACGTGCTTATTAGGACCTTAACCTTAACAGCTTCTGTAAGAGGGCAGAATGGAGGAAAGGAGGCCACAAAGAGGCTCCCAGGCCAGAGATGGCAGTGACGCGGCACGGGAGACGGGAACTGTGGTCAGAACAGTAGGTGTTAAAATAGTCTCCTGAAAATAAACCACTGACTCCTGCAACAACATGTAATCTTGGTATCATGATGAGTGAAAGAAGCCAGGCACAGGGGATCCCTGGGTGGCGCAGCGGTTTGGCGCCTGCCTTTGGCCCCTGCCTTTGGCCCAGGGCGCGATCCTGGAGACCCGGGATCGAATCCCACGTCAGGCTCCCGGTGCATGGAGCCTGCTTCTCCCTCTGTCTGTGTCTCTGCCTCTCTCTCTCTCTCTCTCTCTGTGACTATCATAAAAAATAAATAAAATAAAAAAATTAAAAAAAAAAAAAAAAGAAGAAGCCAGGCACAAAAGATGATTCCATGCACATGACATTCTAGAAAATGTCAGCAAAGCTGTAAGGACAAAAAGATAGTCAATGGTTGTCTGAGGGCAGAAGTGAAGGAGGGAGGGGGGATGGACACCAAAGGAGAGCAAGGAATGTTAAGAAGTTAACTGAAATGTTCTAGAACCTGATGGTGCTGGTACTTTCAAGGTAATACACCTAACGATACTCACTGAATTGTACTGTAAGTCGTTGTAGTTCACTGCATGCCAAGTACTCCTCAAACTGATTTTTTACATTTTATATAGATATATGTATAAAGAAAATATAGTACATCCATACAATGGAATGTTACTCAGCCTTAAAAAGAAATTCTGTTAGAAGATACGACAGGGATGAACCTCAAGGACATAGGTGAGATATACCAGAAACAAAAGGAAAAATATTTTATGATTCAGTCATACAAAATATCTAAAGTAGGCAAAATCATAAAAACATAGAAAGATGGTTGCCAAGGGCTAGGGGGAAGGGTGATGAGGAATTTGTCCTTGGTGGGTACAGAGATTCAGTTTTACAAGATCAAGTAGTTCTAAAGATCTATCGCAATGAGAATACACTCAACACTTCTGAACTGTACACTTAAAAGTGGTTATGATGATAAATTTAATGTTCTCTGTTTTTTAACACATACACACACACACACACACACACACACACACTTGGACAGGAGAAAAAAAAAAAAGCCATTACAGAAATTCGAACTCTCAAGTGCAGGCCAGCACCAGCTGGACCAAGTCCCCCATAAACCTTGTAGCTGAGCCAGCTCCGGACACGCTGCCCTCCTCTGCCACCCGGCCTGGCCAGCCCAACACCTGCCTCCTCCCACGTCCCCATGTCCCTACCTGGCAGTCATCCTGACAACTGGCAAGAATACTTTGCAGAATTGTCTCCATCTCCTCCCAGACCCCAAGGGCCTTCTCCACCTTTCACCTCCATCCCTGCCCTAATCTCTCCACAGCTGCCTGGTACAGCAACCTCCCCCACTCTCTGGGCACCACTAGACTCTCAGCCCCAGGCTGCCCCTAAATCTCTTCTACACACAGATTAGTTCCTCTAAAGCCCAGCAATGTTTAGGTCACTCCTCTGCTTTAAAAACCTTCAATGGCTCTACTTTGCCAGGTGAACAAGCCTACACCACTGAGCTGGACATTCTAGGCCTTCCAGGATTTGGCCCGGTCAATCTTTTTGTCCACATCAACTACTTTTTCCCTTCAAGGACCTTTCCCTTCAGCCAAACCAAGGGCCCCTCTATTTGCTTTTCTCTACCTACAACCTTTTTTTTTTTTTTTAAGATTTTGTTTATTGGGCACCTGGGTGGCTCAGTCAATTAAGCATCTGCCTTCAGCTCAGGTCATGGTCTCAGGGTCCTGGGATCAACCCCCTGCTTGTGCTCTCTCTCTCAAATAAATGAAAAAAATCTTTAAAAAAGAATTTATTTGACACAGAAAAAGAGAATATGCAAGCACAACCAGGGAGAAGGGGCAGAGGGAGAGGAAGAAGCAGACTCCCCACTGCCAGAGCCTGATGCAAAACTTGATCCCAGGACACTGAGATCATGACTTGAGCCAAAGGCAGCGCTTAACCTACTAAGCCACCCAGGTGCCCCTACCTACAACTTATTCTATTCTACTCACCCATTTCCTATTCTAACACAACCCACCATTCTGCACTCTTCTCTGACTTGATTTCCAAATTCTTATCCATGCAATTTTCCCTAACCACTTCAGGCAACAATAACAGTAACCAAAATACCTAAAGGTATTTCAATAACCCAGTGCCTCCTATGTGCTGTGAGCCTTAGCACAAGGAAGGAGAGATAAAATGGTGAGCACACACGAACACTGATCCTGCCAGCACTGGGAATCACCACAGCATGTCCTTAGGCCTGGGCAATCTCTCCCCACCCCAAGCAGAGAGTGGTTCTGGGGTGGGTACCCTAGCTCATTTGTTCTTCTTTGTCCACAAGAGCTGAATGCAGTTCCTGGTCCACAGTGAGATGAACAGAAAAGCTGGCTTAGTACTCATGATTTTAAAAAGTTTTACAACCCATACGCTAAGCAAAAGAAAAAAAAAAAAACCTAAAGTAACATATCCAGGTAAAAAAGAGGCCAAATATAAAGATAAGACCAGCAGGACTCTAGAATGGAACAAACAATTTAGAAAAAGGTCTGGTACTTTCTATAAAACTAAACATACACCTACCCCATGACCATACATTAAGTATCTCCCCTAGAGAAATGAAAATATAATCCTCAAAAAAAAAAAAAAAAAAAAGATTTATACAAGAATCTTCCCAGCAGATCTATCTACAATAGTCAAAAACTGAAACCAGGGCAGCCAGGGTGGCTCAGTGGTTTAGCGCCACCTTCAGCCCCAGGGCGTGATCCTGGAGACCGGGGATCGAGTTCCGCGTAGGGCTCCCTGCGTGGAGCCTGCTTCTCCCTCTGTCTGTGTCTCTGCCTCTCTTTCTCTCTAATGAATAAATAAATTTAAAAATCTTAAAAAAAAAAAAAAAAAACCTGAAACCAGCCCAAATGCCCAAGTGAAATATATTGTTGTATACCCATATACATGGGTACAACATACATATACATGCTGAATGCTATTCAGCAGTAAAAATGAACAGATTGCTGAATCAAGCAACTATTTCATTAAGCTAAAGAAGCCAGATAGAAAAGAGCACAGTGGCAGGATTTCAATTACAGGACATTCAAGAACAGACAAGACAAAGAGGCATCAGCAATTGCCCAAAGCCAGGGAAGATGAACCACAAGGAACTTTCTGGGATAATCAAGGTGGTGCTTCCAACTGTTCACTTTAAATTGGTACATTTGACTGTACATAAATTATACTTCCATGAAGCTGATTAAACAATATAAAGGAAATTCAGAGCTTGATGTCTCAAGACACAATTAATTTTTTTTAATTATAATAAACAGAAGGGAAGGGGCGCCTCAGTAGCTCAGTCGGTTAAGCAACCAACTCTCGATTTCAGCTTAGGTCATGATCTGAGTCTGAGATGGAGCCCGGCATTGGGACTGAGGCCTGTTTGAGATTCTTTCTCCCTCTCCCTCTTCCACATACACGCTCTCTCTATATATAAATATAACAAAATAATAATAATAAAGAGGAGGCGGCAAGTTAGGCTAAGCACCCTAGCAGTTAAAGGACAAGAAGCACAATTAATGCCCATGATGTAGAATACACCAACTTCCAAGAGTCCTCAATATGGAGTATCCCCGAAAATGCTCTGAGGCATTGGGGAAAACAGAGGACCCATCCACCTCTTTCGCTGGCTCTTCCTCTTCATCACACCCATCAGGGCATCAGACACACCCCAGGCTCAGTTCTCTGACAAGCCCCTCAACTGCCATCAACCCCCCTTCCCCCAAGATGTCTCTGTGTCACTCACCTCCTCGTGGGTCCATTTGACCTTGCACTTGCTGTCCCTCTGCTCTGGCACATCTGAATCTGTGTCCTGGTAGTGCAGCTCATCCAGCTCCTCACTGTAGGGAGAGCAAGCTAAGTAAGGGTCAAGGCCATGTGTCTTCACACAGTGCTACGTGATGGTTGGACAGCATGTGGGCAGTGGCCAGTGATCTTTAGGGAAAGGCTTGCGGGAGACAGCCTTTTATTTTCTACTTTTGATATGCCCACCCTCCTCTTTTTTAAATTCTTTAATGAATTAGGGTTACGGGCTATACTTAGTTTTTTAATCCTTTTATTTTCACAAACACCCTAATAATTTCAAAGCTGTAAGATAAAAAGTTAAGATTTCACCAAGAATATTATGATATTCAAAACCACACACCCATTTAATATTTTCAAGAGCAGAACTTTTTAAGTTTTATGGATATTTTAAGGATTAAATCTGATGATATATACAATCCTCAAGCATCAGGATTCCAAGAAATATTAGTTTTCTGGGAATAACATTTTAAATATATAACCTCGGTAACTATGTCCATTTTCCAATCTTTGCCTACATACAGGCATGGTTTAAGGAGAGAAAAATCAAAATACAAGCAGCTTTGACTTCTGGATGCTACTTTCTAACAGGCAATTTTTCAAGTTCCTCCAAAATCTTTTATCAGGTTTATTTAATGATTACAAAAATGGAAATCACACACCCCCCCTCCAGGAATGTCAGGTGCTCAGGAGGAAGCTGAGAATGCCTCAGGTAACCTGTCAGATACATTCCTAAGTCAGGTGTCTGTAAGTGGGAAAAGCCATCTCCAAACAAGCACAAGGCAAAGCACAAGCCTTGTTCCAAAAGGACAAGGACTTCCTTTCATGTCTCTCTTCCTTTCCCCTACTCCAAAGTTTAGCATCTTCCTCTGGTCACTCCTGTACTCCTACACCTTGGAAATCCTCCTGTCTCTAGGAATAAAGGCCCTAATGCAGCAAGTGCTTGTCTCCTAAACAGGGACAGAGGTCAGCTCCACCTCCACATCCGCAGGGCTTTGGGGGATTGCCCCAAAGGCCTTAAGAAATGTTGGCTCAGGAAATGACCGAATATTCAAATTACCATTCAAATTACCGAATAAACATACAATGCTGCTGCCTATTGGTTGATAAGAAATGCTAATTAAAGTAAATCTTCGGGATCCCTGGCTGACTCAGTGGTTTAGCATCTGCCTTCAGCCCCGGGTGTAGTCCTGGAGTCTAGGGATCGTGTCCCACCTCCGGGCTCCCTGCATGGAGCCTGCTTCTCCCTCTGCCTGTGTCTCTGCCTCTCTTTCTCTGTCTCTCATGAATAAATAAATTTTAAAAAAAGAAAGTAAATCTTTTAGAAGTAGAAAAGGAAGGGATGGACAGTGTCTAAACTCAGCAATATATAGGTCACAGAAGGAGACAGAATTCAGTCTTTTTCTGTCATCCCTGATCCCATTCATGCCGTCCTCCACCATCACAAAGTAGGAGGTACAAGCTCTATAATAAACAGAAAGAAGCTAGCTGTAGTTCTTTGAGATAGACCAGAGTGAGCATGAGCTGGGGAGGGGGGACAGAGGGAGAGGGAGAAGCAGGCTCTCCACTGAGCAGGAAGCTGGACACAGGGCTTGATCTCAGGATCCTGGGATCATGACCTGGGCCAAAGGCAGATGCTTTAACCGACTGAGCCACCAGGCGCCCATGAAGCTGGCTTTAAAAATCACCTGCCCCCAGACTTCTTTGTGACAGAAACCATCTTTGGTTCTCCGGCACCCAGCTCCAATAGAAGGTCAGTAAATGTTCCTTCAAGGATGAAACGGTGTCTGTGTGAACACTCTGGTGCTCCAATACTGTAATGGGGACAAGCAACTCAGCTGGGAGAATTCTGTGAGATACACGGTATACAAAATACACTGCTATCAGCATGGAGCTAACCATCTACTTCACACGCATCCCCATTCTCCACTTTAACAGATGTGGACACTGAGGCTAACGGAGGTTATGCCACCTGCCAAGTCCACAAAGCCAGGCACCCACCAGACCTGCACCTCCAACCCTCACCCTGTAATCCCAGCTGAGAAAGCAGAGGCCAAGTCAGTGGTGGCAACTACCCTGAGGTCCAACACACCCTTTCTATGCCCTTCCATGTTCTGGGCTCTGCTCCAGGCCGGGTGAGTCAGAAGCGGAGCGGGAAGTGGGGTGCTGGTGCAGACGCGAGAGTGTTACAGACAGTGGCCGAGAAGTGAGCTGAGGGCTGTGGGGTGCTGAGGGCTGTGGGGTGCCAGCGCACAGAGACCATCTCTCACATGGAGCCATGGAGCCCCAGGAGGAAAGTGGCAGAGGATCTGGGGGTTCTCTGGGACTTGTCATTCCCTGTAATAACATTTCCTGCACCACAATCAGAACAGGGTTCACTAAGTGCCTGACCAGAAAACTCCCGGGAATGAGAGCTGCCCTGGGAGATGGTGGCCTGAGGAAGACAGACCCTGTGCCAGGCACCCTGACCACTGCCCAGGGATCAGAGGCTTCTTTGCGGAGAGGAACTGTGGGCAAGGCCAGCAGCCAGAGTGTAAGTCTACACGCTCCCCCTGGGAAGGGGGACACGGTGGGAAGGGGGCGTTAGGTTACCTGGGCGGCACCCATCCAGGGAGGGAACAGGGTAGGCAGGCCCCCTTTGTCCTCTGCCTCCCAGGGGTCAGGCCCCAGGCACACAGGGGTAAGGCAGGCTGTAAGACAGAGGCCTGGGACCCACAGACCAGGTTCCAGGCTCCACTCTGCCACTTGCTCTCCAGAGGAGTAAGTAAAATGGAGACTGCAGTTCCTGCCTCGGCCCCAGGGCAGTCTCGATAGGCCTCTGGCTCTCTTCCCCTCACCTTCAACAGCCCCCAACTCCTCATGTAGATAGAACAGGAAGACAGGTCTCTGCAACTAAACCAAGCTGGGGCCGGCACCCTGGTGGGGGGTGGGGGGTGGGGGTGGGGCACACAAAAGACTCTCCTCCCCCTCAGGCCGAGAAGGTTTGGGGTGCTCTGTACTTCCCGCAATGTTTGAGGAGAAACGCCCACCGCCAAAAAGGAACCCAAGTAAGTGTGACCTAAAAGTCCTCCAGGCTTTGGCTTCTCCCTCGCTGCGGCTTGGAGGAAGAATCACTTTCCCTCTCCAGGGGTCGCCTCCCTCCTCGGTAAAGGCCCTAGCAGCTGACACCGCCGTCCCACCCCCACCCCGCAATTAGGCGGGAGACAAAATGACATCATGCAGGGCTTGGCCCCGGTCCCAGGAGACCCGCCCGCCCCGGCTCCGAGGCCCAAGCAAGCCCGGGGAGCGAAGCGAGGGCCCCCAAGAGCCCCCCGGCTTCGCGCGCGCACCCTGCCTCGGCGACCCCGGACTCGGCAAAGCCCGCGGAAGGCCCGCCCCGCCCGGGGGGCCGCGGCAACGGGGGGGGCAGAGGTCGGGGTGGAGGGGGATGGGGAAGCCCTCGGCCGCCCGGCGCCGCTCACCCGCGCGTCCGCCGAGACATCCCCCCGGCCCGGGCCGCGCCGCGCTCGCCCGCCCGCCGGCCGAGCCCGGAGCGGGAGCCGGGCCGGGGTCAGGGTGCAGCTGTTCGGGCCGCTCCGGGCCCCGGGGCCGCGCCGGGAGGCGTCAGCGTAGCCACAGGTCCCGCCGCTGCTCGCAGGCACTTGGCGGCCGCCGGCGCGCACAGAAGCACTTTTCTATCTCCCGCCAAGCGCGACGGCGCCGCCCGGGCCTGGCGCGCGGGCGGGCGGACGTGCGCGGGGGCGGGGCTTGCGGGCCGCGCGGGGCGGGGCCTGCGGGCGGGGGCGGAGCCTGCGGGCTGGGGGCGGGGCCTGGGGACAGGCGGGAGCGGCGGTGGCCCGGAATCCTGAAGCCGCGGTGGCTGCGACTGGTTCGGGGACTTACCGAGTTGAGCCGCCCGCCATTTGACTGAGCCCGACCCAGGCCAGCCAAGTGTGGGTCCGGGCGGCCCAGGAGTTGCCCACCCAGCAAAAACGGAGGAAAGAGTGAGACTCAGGGACGGGAGACTCAGGCCGGGGAAACCGCCTGTGCATGCAAAAGCCCCCACGCCGCTCCAAGCCGCTCCTCCGTCCCTACAGCCCACACCCTAAACTGGGCCCCTACCCTATAGACCAGAGCTGTGTCTCCCTGCTTCCTCTCCGGACTCGAATTCTACGGCTCAACCCCCGGCAGGCAGCCCCAGTGAGCTTCCTAAAATGCAAATCGGTCTTTCCTCTCCAGAACTTAAAACCTTTTTCTCCCTCAGGGTAAAATACTCCATAATCGGGTTTATAGGATTCAGCAGATCCACCACCACCCCCACCCCCACCCCCACCCCCTCCCCTAGTCTCCTTGTCTTTGCGTGGGCCATTACCTGGCCCGGAAAGCTTCCCAACCGCTCCCACCGAATTCCAATCTCCCTGGCCACGACTTGATTTGCTCAATCTGCTGATCTGCTGCTCCTGGACTGCTGTTTTCCTCTCTGAACTATGGGCACGCTGAGGTCCACGTGTTTAAACTCCTAGAGGCCTAGCAAGGATTTTCCATTTTAAGTTTCCATTTGCCAAGTACCTCCCAAGAGTCATGTCACAGGAGGCCCCCCTAGGGAGGACTGCTGAAAGGAAAGTAAATGAACTGCCAGACAGGTGCCTGGGGAAGTGTGGTTGAATCCCAGCCTCTTAGTCCCTGCTTGGATCTTAGATACCCCTTCCTGAAATCTGAGGAGGCGGCCACCTTCCTGATCACCTGGGGACAGACTAGCCCTCTGCTGCAAATTTCCATTTACCACAGCAAAAGGAACACTGACATCTTAACTGCCAGAAACTTCCACATCAGTTAATTCAGGCCTTCCCCCCACCCACTTCCTTCATAAAGTAATTCATGTGGACATCCCTTCTTCATTGCTAGAGCGTGATATTTAATAAGAGTGCAGGCTCTGAAGCCTGACTTCCTGGGGTTATGATTCCCAGCCCCATCATTTACTAGTTGTGTGATCTTAGGTAAATTACCTCTCTATGCCTGTCTTCTCATAGGTAAAAACTAGAAGATGATTTATCAAAAACTTAGCTTTTATTATGCGCCAGCCACTATTCTGTAGGCTTTTTTTTTTTAAAGATTTTATTTATTTATTGAGACACACACAGAGAGAGAGAGGCAGAGACACAGGCAGAGGGAGAAGCAGGCTCCATGCAGGAAACCAGATGCAGGACTCGATCCCAGATTTCCAGGATCACACCCCGGGCTGCAGGTGGTGCTAAACTGCTGCGCCACCAGGGCTGCCCTCTGTAGGCTTCATAAAATCATTTTAATTCATTTACTCCTCATCACAACACTGTGAGGTACTATTAATATAATCCTCTTTTGGCGAATGGTGATAATGAGAGACCAGCTCTCTCCCTTCCCCTTACCCATACTACTCCAGGCAAATGGCAAAGCAGGGATTCAAACCTGAGCCTAGGCTACCTAGTTTGAGTCTGTACCTTTTAGGTTTTTTAAACTTTATTTATTTATTCACGAGAGACACAGAGAGAGGCATTGACATAGGCAGAGGGAGAAGCAGGCTCCCTCTGGGGAGCCCAATGTGGGACTTAATCCCAGGACCCCGGGATTACCACTGGAGCCAAAGGCAGATGCTCAACCAACGAGCCACCCAGGCAGGCACCCCTAGTCTGTATTTTTTAGAGATTTTATATTTATTTTAAGAGAAAGAGAGAGGAAGTGAGTACAAGCAGGGAGCGAATAGCAGAGGGAGAGGGGCAGAGAGAGAAGCAGACTCCCCACTGAGCAGAGTTGCTGACAGGGCTCCATCCCAGAATCCTGGGATCATGACCTGAGCCAAAGGCAGAGCTTAACCAACTGAGCCACCCAGGCGTCCGAGAGCCTATGCTCTTAATCACTACACCCACCTACTAGGGTGGTTGTACGATTAAATAAATGTGTAAACCATTGAGAATAATTCCTAGCCCATAGGAAGTACTACTTTAGTTTTAGTTGTGTTACGTTAATAATGAAGGCTACTCAGAAGAAAGGCAGGGACAAGGGGCCCCTGTCTTAAGAGGAAACTACTTTGAAAAGAATAAAGACCCCATCCTTGTTATTCTAGACTACCCAGTGCCCCAGCCTTAAGTCATCCTACTGGGAGGATTTAAAATTTGTAAGGGACACAAAGGAAGAGAATGACCTTGGGTGTCCTAATCCGGGGCCAGCTCAACAGCCAGCAGGATATTTAAAGAGTTTAATTGGGTGGCCTGAGCAGGCCTGCCTTAAGGCAGTGACGACTGCTGTCTTCTTGTCCCCAGGCTATGAAACACAACCCCAGAAGGAAACCTCCACCCTTCTCCACATGAACTACTTGATAGGTAGAGGAGTTGTATGGACAAAAACTCTCCAAAAGCTCATCAGCTAATAGGGAAATGAGTGAACATAAAATTAAATCTATAAAGGTAAAGATAAACTGCACACTGTGGATGCCCACCATAAAGGTTATTCAGACTTTGGTGATTTGGGAATTTGCAAGGTAGCCAATAAGGGGAATAACACTTCAGGCAGAGGGAACAGCCAGTGCATGCTAGGAAGAAGAAATATTAAGTCCTCAGGGATTGGCCAGAGTTGCAGTCATTTTTGAGTCTTCTCTCACATCACTTACCTGATCTTTCTGCAAATCGTATCAGCTCTACCCTCAAAACTCTACCTCCAAAATATATCCAGGGGCAACACATAAAAAGATGCTCAATACCATGTCATCAGGGAAATGAAAATCAAAACCATCCAGTCACACGGAGCCAAGAAAAATGAGCACATATGTTCACACGAGTTTTTCATAGTTTTATTTGTAATAGGCCCAAAATGGAAACAACCCAAATGTCCATCAACAGATGACCGAATAAACAAATGATAATTATAAAATAAATATATCCATACAGTGGAATACTACCAAACAATAAAAAGCAATTGCTGATACAATATGAATCCCAAAATAATTATGTCCGAGTAGATACCATATGATGTCATTTACATACAACTGTAGAAATTGCAGAACAGAACCAATTAAAGCAAAAAATGGGTTGCAGAGAAAGGATTACAAAGGGACAAGAGGAATTATGGGGGAATGAATGATAATGTTCTATTTGTAATATTCTAAAGGTCCCTCTTTGATCACAGGGAGGGGTATGGGGTTACTGACCAGAAAAGAGGGGAACCAACTAAACATGATCTGCCTGGGTTTGTCCAGATCATGCCAGCCCCTGCTGTGTCCTCCTTTATGCAACTACATGGGTCCAGAATTCGGTCTCTTAGGGAGTTAGGGACAAATGAGGCTAGGCAGGGGGCCATGGAACTAGGCTCACAAAAATCCCGAAAATGTGGAGATGAAAGTAAACCAGAGATAAATAAACCAGACCATCCGGTCCCAGGTGCCAGAGGTGGGCTGTTGTTGTAACAAACAGTTCCTTGTGACTAACAAGGAATTACTGGACCCGAGAAAGGAAGTAAGCCCATTAAAGATGTTATCACGGGTCCTTACTTAATGACGGTATCAATAGATTAATATTGAAAGGATTTGGGGGAGCCCGGGTGGCTCAGAGGTGGAGCTCCTGCCTTCAGCCCAGGGCGTGATCCCGGGGTCCTGGGATGGAGTCCCGCGTCAGGCTCCCTGCGTGGGGCGGGCTTCTCCCTCGGCCTATGTCTCTGCCTCTCTCTCCGTGTCTCATGAATAAATAAAACAAAATATCTTTTTAAATTAATTAATTTTTTTAAAAAGGATCTGGGCTCCCTGGCGGGCTTTCAATAAAAGACCAACCCTACAAGCCCTCAGTGGCAACCCTGTCGGGGCCCCTCTCACCTGAGCTTTCTCTGCATCTTTGCTTAATAAATACCGCTTTACAGTCTCCTGCGTGCACGACATTCACGCTTCGACTCCCCGAGACCAGGACCAAGCTCTCCCGTACGGTTAGGAACCACCTAATGCAAGTTTCCTGCGTTCCTGTAAGGGGAGGAGCCTCGGGGATGAGCGCCAGAGACCTGGGCTGCTTCGCCTGCGCCGCGTCCAGTCCACACCCTGACCTCCGCCCCGGGCCTTCAGGGCATCAGCTTTCACGAGCTTAGCCTTCTTTGGCAGTGCGGCCACTTGTCCGGGAACCGAGCCGGGGACGACTCGCAGGGACGCCGAAACCTTGTCCCGCGGCGGTGGAAACCACCTCCCCAGCCCGGCCAGGCCCCGCGGCCGCGCAGGGCGTGCGGCGCCATTACCACCCTCTTCTGTGAAGACGGAGGAAAGATCAGGCTTTGGAGTGCAGCTGGCAGTCCGTGGCCGCCGCTGTGAACCGGAGCGAGGGACGCGGCCGGCCTCAGGAGCCCTCGGGGCAGTCCGGGCCGCCGGGAGAGCGAGGCCGACGGACCACCCCGCGAGCGCCCCGTCCCCCGCGCCGCGCGGAGCATGGCGGGAGTCGCGCCGCCTGACGTCACCAGGGGCGCCTGCGCTCGGAGGCCTGGAGCCCGGCTGCCTTGCCCCGCGCTCGTACGTCGCGCGCGGTCCCGCCGGCGCCGCGCAGTCGGGGGTGTTATCGCCGGGAGGCTTCCCCCGACGCCTGCCGTTTCGGGTCGTGCGGAGGACGGGTGAAGGGAGAGGCCAGGGCCGGAGAGGGAGCAGGGCAGGTGGGGGTCGGCCCGGCCCGGCCCGGCGGCCTGACTCCCCGAGGACGACGGCCACGCCGTCAGGCCCCCGACGCTGCGGGATCCCTTCGCGCGGCTTGTAACCATTTGCGCCTCCCAAGTTCCTTTCGCTCCCCGATTACCTCGTGAGCTGCGGGAGCAGGGCGCCAGGATAGATAAAGGCGGTGGGCTGCGTGGCAAACCTGGTATTAGCAAGATTTGTTACTCTTTTTGAAGATATTTTCTGTTGAAGCCTGGGGGAGAAATTGGTGACATCGGTCTTAGAAAGGGGAACTGAGTGGCCGAAGAGGGCGGATTCTTTTCAACATCCCTCGGTTCCGTGCCTAGGCACTGCTTGGGTTTTTACTTAATTTTTAAAATTTCATTAGGGCACTGAGTTTGAGTAAAACCTCTCATATTTGGTTTTATAAACAAATGGTTTAGCAAAAGCCACATCGTAGATGTGTGAATCATAAGAACCACAAATTCTCCTTCTTGGTCTTGGGGAGAGCAGAGACCCTCGTTCCCAACAACACTGTCTCCGCTTCCTCCGTGTATCATCTCCCCTTCGCGTGGACACTCCTGTTTCTCTGATCAGAGACCTATTGGAGTTCAACAAATAAAACCTCCAGCAGTTGTTTTTACGCTGTTACCAGCAAGGACTGATAACCATCACTTTCTGAGTGTGTGTGTCTGTGTGTGTTTTAAGAGTGAAGTTGAAATACTTGTTCAAGTCTGTTAACTTTTCATGTTTGAATTTAAAAACACCCCTGCTCACTACCTTAACCAGTCTATTGAACTTAATTGCATTAATAGAGGACCAGTCTAACATACACAGCATCAGCTAGAAGATATTCTTGCCAAAAATGTCTAATTCAAAGCTAATCAAGCCTTTAAACCTAACTTTGCATTTGAAGGAAAGAAGATAATGGGATAATAGACACCATAATAAAATCATCAAAATATCCAGAATGTGGGACACCTAATTTAGTTGTCAAAAAAAAGTCATTAAAAAAAAAGAAGAAGAAGAAAGGAAAAAACACAGGGAGACTGGGATTTAAAGAGACTAAAAAAAGGGATCCCTGCATGGCTCAGGGGTTTAGCACCTGCCTTCAGCCCAGGGCGTGATCCTGGAGTCCCAGGATGGAGTCCCACGTCAGGCTCCCTGCATGGAGCCTGCTTCTCCCTCTGCCTGTGTCTCTGCCTCTGTGTGTGTGTGTCTTTCATGAATAAATAGAATCTTTATTTTTTTTAAATAAAATCTTTAAAAAAAATTAAAAAGAGCCTGAAAAAAAGACAAGTCCAATGTGAGAACTATCACTGGCTTCTGACTTGAAAAAACATCTATAAAACACATTTTGGGGACAATTAGGGAACGTCTGAATAAGCATTATCTTATATTATGAATAAGGTGGAATAATGCTATATTATAGTTCTATAATATAATGGTATGATAAGGTATATAAGAAAGTATGTAATGTCTGAAATTTAACACTGAAGTATTCAGTAAACTATACACACATATAAAGCATGTATGGTAATATGTTAATTTTTTTAACGTTTCAAATTTTCCGTAAGAAATCGGGGAAAAACCTGCATCCTTGCCATAAGTCATCCATAGATAAAGGGAAAAAGCCACATGATCCATGGCATGACAGGCTTTGCCCCCTTTCAAAGCACTTTCTCCCGTCAGTTTAATGGGAATAGCTCCAGGTTAGTAGGTAGGCCGTCAGTATTCCTCTGCTCCTAGGTCTCTCTGGGCCTCTGTCCCTTTCGGGAAATGAAGTTGGATTAGATTCAGATCCAAAAAGTTCTTTTTTAGGGTCGCCTGGGTGCCTCAGCAGTTGAGTGTCTGCCTTTGGCCCAGGGCATGATCCCGGGGT
The DNA here is from genome assembly GCF_018345385.1 of Vulpes lagopus. Classification (NCBI taxonomy): domain Eukaryota; kingdom Metazoa; phylum Chordata; class Mammalia; order Carnivora; family Canidae; genus Vulpes; species Vulpes lagopus. The sequence continues at coordinate 16,469,357 of NC_054841.1, forward strand.
CCTGGCATCAAGTCCCACATCAGGCTCCTTGCAGGGAGCCTGATTCTCCCTCAGCCTATGTCTCTGCTTCTCTTGCTGTCTCTCATGAATAAATAAAGATATCTTAAAAAAAAAAAGGTTCTTTCTAAAATTGCAGGTATGTGTTTTAGTCATCTACTGCTGCATAACTCTTCCAAATTAGTGGCTTAAAATTCATTATGTTTGTGCATTCTGTGGGTCAGGGATTAAGAAAGGTGCAGGGACAGCTTAACTGCTCCATGATGTCTGGGGCCTCAGCTGGGACAACTTAAAGGCTAGGAGTGACTTGCTGGGGACAAGAAGCATTTGGAAGCGTCTTCATTCACATGTTTAGCAGGTGATGCTTGTGTAAGTTGGGACCTCTAGCTGTTAGCCAGAACACCTAAACATGGCCTATCACAGTCTGTCCAAGTGGCCTCAGACTTCTTGCGTTGTTGGCTTGTGGCTCTAAAGGTGAGTGTCCCAAGAGAACCAGGCAAAAGCTATATAACCTTCTATGAACTAGCTTCAGACGTCACATAGTGTCATTTCCACTACAGTGCCAAATTCAGAGGGAAGGAACATAGACCTTACCTCTCAAGAGCAGGAGCATCAAACCCACAGTTTAAGAGAAAAGGATATGGGCTGGAAGATAATTGTTGAGTATACATTTTGGAATGTATTCCAAATACATTGTCACAACACTCCTGTTGTTCTATAACTGGTCTTCTTTCAGCAGGCCTTCAAATTCTGTCCTCTGAACAAAGTGGTTTCCCCCTTCCCCCAAGATGGCTCTGGCTTGGCTACTTTGATTTTTTTTTTTTTTTTTTTTAATTCATGATAGAGAGAGAGGCAGAGACACAGGCAGAGACACAGGCAGAGGGAGAAGCAGGCTCCATGCTGGGAGCCCGACGCGGGACTCAATCCCAGGACTCCAGGATCGCACCCTGGGCCAAAGGCAGGCGCTAAACCACCGAGCCACCTTGGGATCCCCTGCCTTGGCTACTTTGAATAAGCCCTACACTAGGGCTTGAGTGTGTGAGAGAATGGAAGCCTGTGAACAAAGCTTTCACATGAATAAATCATTTGAAATTCAGGATGTGAGCCTTTTTTCCCAAGATTTTTAAATTTCTTTTTTTTTTTTAAAGATTTATTTATTTATTTATGATAGACATAGAGAGAGAGAGGCAGAGACACAGGAGGAGGGAGAAGCAGGCTCCATGCCGGGAGCCCGATGTGGGACTCGATCCCAGGACTCCAGGATCGCACCCTGGGCCAAAGGCAGGAGCTAAACCGCTGAGCCACCCAGGGATCCCCGATTTTTAAATTTATAAAAGTATTAATTCCTTGATAGACTATTCTCATGACTTCAATTATCAACTGCATATGAACTAAGATCTTGAGACTGGATCTCTCTTCTAAACCTCAGAAATTTCTATTTACTGGTTATTTCCACTGGTATGATGGCCATCATCTCAACCGGACCTTGTATGCTCCAAAACAGCTCGCCCTTCAGACTCCCCATCTTCCAGTAGCTCTATTGCTTCCCAGGATATTAGGCTCAAAATCTTGCCTATCTGACCCTCAATCATTGTACCAAATCTATCAGAATGCCACCTTTCCAGGCACCTGGGTGACTCCGGTGTCTGACTTGATTTCAGCAGGTCATGATCTCAGGATTGTGAGCTCCAGTCAGGCTCGTGCTCAGTTCAAAGTCTGCTTAGGATTTTTTCTCTCCCTCTCCCTAATAAATTTTGAAAAAAAAATTTTTAAATGCCACCTCTCCTACAACAGCACTTTAGTTCACATCCTCATTACTTCCTCTTGAGGTTATATCACACCCTCTCATGGCCTTCCTTCCATAGTTCCCATCTTTATAGAACCCACAAGCTAAGCTGTTTCCACTGCACTGCATCCCTTACACACTGGCAGTAGTTCTGCAATCTTCTATCTGGCTTTCAGGGTTCCCCAACGCTGATTCCCAATATATCCAGTAGACTGCTATACATATCCACCTCAGCTGCCCCACATTCAAGCAGGTACAGTCAGTCTCCCATTGTCCTTGGACAGATGATCACATTATAACCCAAAATGATGACAGAATTCAGTGCTTCAGGAGCTCAGAGGAGGGTGACAAAGTGTGGGTAGAGCCGACAGCCTCCAAATGGTTGTGTCCTGTGGACAGCTGGGAGATGAAGAGGTAAGTCATCCATGTAAGGAAGGTATTGATCTACTATTTTACCTTTTTCATTAGGCACATGGGCAAACAGACTGGGTTAAGTTTGTTTTACATCCTTCTGAGCTAGTCCAAAAACTCAACAATATTCATAAGCTTGACATTTATGCCTTTGATAAAGGAGACTCAAATTCAGAACTAGAGTCTGAAGAAAAGACTTCAATGCAAGACTCAAATTATAAAAGTACAGGTTCAGTCAGATTTAATTTTAAAAATGGAACATATCTTACATAAGGATCTTTTTAGACATGTTATACCTATGTAGTCACTACAGGAGATGCACAGGCCTATAACTTGGGGTAAAGAGTATATAGACAATTTTGTAAGGATTTGAAAAACAATTCAAAAATAGTTTACAAAGAGAATTAGGCAGAAGATGCTTCAAGAGGCATGATTCTCAGAAATTGTTCTGGAATGCTGGTTCACTTGTATCAATGTCATGTTCCTGGATGAGAGAATAAGATAGAATTTTAGTATTTCAGTACAAAGCATGAGATGTGAACTCTGGTGTTTTACACTGTGATTAAGATTCTGAATCATCATTAATTGGAACACATAAGTAATCTCTGGCTTGAAGGCTGGATCCAGCTGAAGGATCCAAGTTTTCACTCTAAGGACAGGGCTTTTGACTACTGCCCACCATCCACCACAAGGAGTAGGGAGCAAATACAGTTGAAGGCACCAATGCAAAGACCGCAGAAGACTTCTTACCTTGGACTGAGGGGCTGTCTCTGCCTTGCCAGTAAGGTAAGTACTGAGAATGTACCTGAGCCCCATCCCACATTTCAGTGCCCCAGCAGTTACATCAACTCCCTTCTGGGTTCCCTTGATGGCACTTTATCTCGAGCACTGCAACTCCCCTATAATATTCCTGTCCCCCCTACAGAACGTGGCTCAGAAAGAGACAGCAAAGGCTGCATCCATCTTGTTCACTCCAATGCCCTCAACATCTAGCACCATGAGTATCCAGCATAGCCAGCCCCTGCCAGTAGAGTATCTAACCTTTCCACTCAGCATCTAAAATCCTAAGCATGTATGTATGTATGTGGAATGACTGAATGGCATATATGGTATGAATGTACATACACATATATATGAAAAATGGACCCTTACACTGTTTTATAGCTTTTGCCCCTGCAACCTCATTTACTATATCCTGAATGTCTTCTTCCCAAGTCCTTAAACATTCTTCTGAACATTTTTAATGTTATGGCTACACCCTAGGTACTTAACCAGTTCCCTACTGATGAAGATTTTTCTTCTATTAAAACAGTACTAAAAATAAAAAATAAAAAAAAATAAAAAAAAAAAAAAAAAATAAAACAGTACTACACTGAGCATCCTGGTTGGTAAATCTATACACATTTAGGATTATACTATTAAGACAAATGCTAAGGATTAGAATTACTATGTCAAAGGTACCTACATTTTCGGGGCTTTTGAACAATATTATAAAACAGATCACCAGAAAAGTGAGACAAATTTATTCTCCCATCAGTAGTATATAAATGCCCATTTACCAACTGGTTGAATAAACCAAATGAAGACCAGACATAATTTTAAAGTCCTTGGTCCTCAATCCAGAAAGATGATTTCTGACATAAGGTGCTGACCTTGTGGCCAGCTTCTCTATACTTTTCCCAGGTCTCTACCCACACTGACATCACTGTTATGCCTCAAACATGTCAGGCAGGGAAAGCCCAGCCTGAGGGTCTTTGCACAGGTCTTCCCTCTGTGTGGGACACTTGTCTCCCAACTATTGGCATGGTGAAATCCCTCAACACTTTCAGGTTTTGCTCCAATGTCAACTTTATAGTGGGACCTACTCTAACCACCCTCCCTATTTAATAACTGCCACATTCAGCACACTTGATCCCTGCTCTACCTTTTTAATGCCATCATCTTATACTATATATTATATGATTTACTTACATATTTATGTCTACTGTCTAGTTCCTCCAGCTAGAACATGAGTTCTATAAGTGCAGGGATTGTTGTCTGTTTTGTTTACCTAATAGATACTTAATGAGTATTTGCAGAATGAATGGATGGCATAAAACCTAAGAAGTCCAGTTTAGGAAAGATACCACCACTGAAAGGGCTCCCACTTCAGTGGGCTTTCTAGACTCTACCTGGTTCAATTTCTTGAACTCCACCACTTGGAAGAAGATATGCTCAAGAATATGTTTGGCATCTTGTTGGTCTTTTGGTAGTTTACTGGTTACTCCAAGAATGTCACCACACTTTCTGACATAGAATTCCAGATCTTCTTCAGTACCTAGGCACAGTGGTGGCAATCAGATGAGCCTTTATTTCCCATCCTTCCCCCAGTTCAGACTCACTGTGGTTTAGGTATGCCTTTGTCAGGTTCCTATACCTCTCAAGATCACTCACCTTTTCCTAGGGTGATGTGACCACAGGATTTAAACAATAATAAACTAAAGAGATCTCTGATGTGCTGCTTTTATAAATTAGGACAAAAATGTGACACTTGTAATTGAAATAAAGCTGGACTGGTTCTGGCTCTCCTACTCCCAGATCCAGAATTTCTACATTACAAAGAACAGGAAGAACTAGTAGGAAATCAAATTACCATTTTTTCTGAATGCAGCAAGGACCATTAGGAGAAGGGCATATGGGTATTAAATAGCATTTATTAAAGCAATATTATAGAAAAGGAAATTAAAGAAAAAAAACACTCATACTTCCATCCATACCGTATCTCTGTGCAGCCATCCCCAGCAGCCCAATATCAAAGATGGATAGCCATTACATCCCTTCTTATACTAGACTATAATTCTTTGTTTCCTCTTCTGATGTATATTTTTTAAGGTTATGATAGAAATGTAAGTTTTTATTAAAATATTCAAACCATATAGCTACAAATCTCATGCTCTAACTCTGTCCCCACCAATACAACCTAAGGTAATTACTGCCATGTGCACCTACATATTTACATATGTGTAAACAATGGGATCAAACTATAATAGTTCTGTAAGTTGCTTTCATCATTTAACATCATGGACATCTCAAGTCAAAGCTTATGCTCTGTATCTTTCTTATAACAGATGTATTTGATTTATTTATTAACACTGTATTTCATTTATTTCTTATTTATTTATTTATTTATTTTTATTTATTTGAGAGATGCCTGGGTGGCTCAGTGGCTTAGTACTGCCTTCGGCCGAGGGCGTAATCCTGGAGTGCCGGGATGGAGTCCCAGATTGGGCTCCCTGCATGGAGCCTGCTTCTCCCTCTGCCTAAGTCTCTGCCTCTCTGTCTCTGTGTCCCTCATGAATAAATAAATAAAATCTTAAAAAAAAAAAAAGATTTTATTTATTTGAGATAGAAAGTGAGTGAGAGAGAGAGAGAGAGAGAGAGCATGATCAGGGGGAGGGGCTACAATTAATATCTCTATAGCTATATTTTTTGTTTCACATTTCTATAAGGATCTCTATAGGATAAATTGCTAGAAACATATGTTGGATCAAAGCATCTGACCCTTCACAGGTCTGTTACTTTTTTTTAATACCTTATTTATTTATGAGAGACACAAAGAGAAAGGCAGAGACATAGGCAGAGGGAGAAGTAGGTTCCCTGTAAGGAGCCCCACGTGGGACTCAATCCCAGATCCTAGGATCACACCGTGAGCCGAAGGCAGACACTCAACCATTGAGGCACCCAGGCATCCCAGGTCTGTTATTCTTTTTTTTTTTTTTTTCCAGGTCTGTTATTCTTAATCACTATGTCTTGCTAATTTTTGACTGCTTAGCATCTACCACAATGCCTGACACAAAAGAGAGATGCAGTGAAGGTGCTTTACATTGAACTGTTTTCATTTCTGCATACTCCTTCCTGGTCTGTGGGCACATAAAGATGTTCACATCCTTAGGATCCTACTGAACATGCAATTTTTTTTTAATTTTTTATTTTATTTATGATAGTCACAGACAGAGAGAGAGAGAGGCAGAGACATAGGCAGAGGGCGAAGCAGGCTCCATGCACCGGGAGCCCGACGTGGGATTTGATCCCGGGTCCCCAGGATCGCGCCCTGGGCCAAAGGCAGGCGCTAGCTAAACCGCTGCGCCACCCAGGGATCCCTTTTTTTTTTTTAACATGCAATTTTCTATCTTGCCTTCCTTCACTTAGGATTCTCATTTAAAAAAAAAAAAAAAAAAAAAGATTCTCACTTAATTTGGAGTCACACCCAGGCATTTTCTTTGGGTCGGGGCCAAGGCATGGGGGACAGGCAGGATGAAAGTATCATTGCAAGAGTGGCTGTCCCTGTCTTGGGATTTAGAACCAGAAACACTCTCAATGGGACGTGTGGGTCACTGTCTGGACTTCAGAAACCTTTTTTATAATGACATGTTGTGGGGTGCCTGGGTGGCTCAGTGGTTAAGCGTCTGCCTTTGACACAGGTCATGATCCCAGGGTCCTGGGATCGAGTCCCGCATTGGGCTCCCCAGAGAGCCTGCTTCTCCTTCTGACTATGTCTCTGCCTCTCTGTGTCTCTCATGAATGAATAAATAAATAAACAAACAAACAAATAAATAAATAATCTTTAAAAAAATAAAAATATAATTGACATGTCATCCCATTGAATGAATGTGACACAATTTACTATCATTTCTCTGCTAGTGAACATTAAGCCCAAATGTTTAAATAATTTTGATTCCCAATCTTAAATAATATGCAGTCATCTGTATACCTACCTTCATTCATCTCTTTAGATTAGATTCCCAGGAGTAGGGTCACTGCCTCAAAATGGATTAATTTTATGCCTCTAAGCACATGTGCACAGGCCCATTTGCTATGTAGGAGGCAAGGCATGTCAGAAGGAGCAGTGGGCCCAGAGTTAGAAGAACCACTCACCATACAGCCGTGTGGCCTGGGACCTCACCTCATGATCCACATATCAAGGTGGGCACACATAACTCTCTCCAGGATCCCTTCCAGTTTGAAGTCTCTATAATTCTTTTGGCCCTGACTGAGTTTTCTTATTTAAACTGCTCCTATGACCAATGACCTAGATTTGCTAAGTGGCAGCCAGGGTCAGAATCCATCCTCCAGTTACTCAATAGGACACAACTAAGGACCTACAGCAATTAAAGGTAAGACCTTGGCTTCTGCTTCTTTTTTTTTTTTTTTGAATAAATATTATTTATTTATTCATGAGAGACACAGAGAGAGGCAGAGACATAGGCAGAGGGAGAAGCAGACTCCCCAGGGGGAACCTGATGCAGAACACAATCCCAGGACCCCAGGATCACTCCCTGAGCCAAACAAAGGTAGTTGCTCAACCACGGAGCCACCCAGGCCCCCTCAGCCTCTGCTTTGTACCATGTTCTAACTCACTGAACTGGCCCGAGAAAAACAATCAACATCACTTACATGAAACAAACAGAAACTATCATTTTACACCACCATTCATATTTTATTCTCCCTGAACAAACTCTAGCTTTCTCTCATGAAAAATCTCCTAAGTTCACAATTAAGTAAAACTTACAAAAGAAAACAAACAAAAACTTTGCCAAACTTACATTTATTAGTAATCTGAGCAAGGCGGGCCTTCTCAGAAGAAAACGTCTCATCTAAGTCAAATAGCTCCAGTGGAGGAGGTGGTAATTCTCTGAAACTGGGAGGGAAAACCTGAAAGGAAATAAGGTCTTTCATAAAAGAACACGTGCCATAACTGGCAGTGATAAGATGGAAGGGAAACAAGAGGCCAAACTCAGCTCCTCCCTGGGATGAACCACCTAAATGCCCATCACCTCCTTCTGCCCTAACCCATTAGACCATATCAAGCGAGACAACTAGTCCATTATAAACAACTAAGCAGAGCCAGCATTAAACTAAAGCACTGCTAAATCAATCTAAATCAATCAAACTGACATACCAGTGTGCATTAACTTGAGCAAGGACAAAAGTTTGGGGCTGATTAGGCTTATTTGTGCTGAATACTTGACTGTACAATGTGTTTCTCATTTAACCTTGAGTTCGTAAAGGACAAAAATTGGGGAACCAGATGTAGATTCATGTAGAAAGTGCTAAACCTGGTGCCAGAATTTGCAGGTATGAGTCAGTGGTGTGCTGAGAAATGTTTCCAAGTTTCCAAGACAATAGAACATAGGCCTGCTCTATAGCCTTTGTCATTTTCTGCAATGTAAATCTTCCACCATGGCCAATTTCAAAAGCTACCAAAATGAAGCCAAGCAGCTCATAACATTCCAGAATGTGGTGGGATAGGATGGTTTTGAAGGTAAGTTGAGTTCCTGCTGACTGGAATGTTGAAAGTAACCTGTGCACGTGTGCCCACCCCTAGGCTACAGACTGTGCTATTAATCTGAGCACCTGCTAGCTAGAAAGCAGCAGTGCACAGCCTTACCTCCATTTCACCCAGGATTTCTCATACCATATATGCCCTCCAACTACACAAGGTGGGAAATGCTTTTAACAGCCACAAAAGTCCATGCTCTTGATTTCTCAGTTGGGAGCTACAACCAGTGGAAGGCCTTACAGAATAATGGTTTGGTCTTTGCAAGTTCAGAGCCAGAGAAACATGATTTCATGAGACGTGCCATACATTTAGGGTATACATATGTATACACGTTTGGAGGAAAGACCCATGTGGTGGCCCAGTTGGCAAGGTAAGGGCAAAGAGTTGGGTTCTGTAGCAGGATCCCCCAGGCACACCTACTCACCGCTGGCTGAAGGGCTGGCAGTGGCGTCTCAAACTGAGGTTGGATGAGCTGGAGAGGTTCATGTTTCACGTTCAGCTGTTCATGGGCCCTGTGTTAATAAGAAGACAAAAAGGAGGGGTCAACGTGAGACACTGTGGCAAAGCAAATCTAACTGACTGCACTGTGCTTTTTTCCATCAAATCAGGTGGTTCAACACTTTCGTAGAAAAACACAAAATACATTGTTACATGTAATGATCCTTTCATAAATCTTCTCTAGTGTATCATATGGTATGACTATATTGAGAACTGAAGGGAAAGTTCTTTTTTTTTTTAATTTTTATTTATGATAGTCACACACAGAGAGAGAGAGAGAGAGAGAGAGAGAGAGAGAGAGGCAGAGACACAGGCAGAGGGAGAAGCAAGCTCCATGCACCGGGGAGCCCAACATGGAACTCGATCCCGGGTCTCCAGGATCACACCCTGGGCCGAAGGCAGCGCTAAGCCACCAGGGCTGCCCCTATTTTTTATTTTTTAAAAAGATTTTGTTTACTTGAGAGAGAGAACATGGTGGGGAGGGGCAGAGGGACAGGGAGAAGCAGACTCCCTGCAGAACAGGAAGCCAGGTGCCAGGCTTGATCCCAGAACCCTGAGACCACAATCCCGAGCCATAGGCAGACGCCTAACCACTGAGCCACCCAGGAGCCCCCATTTGTGACCTTTTAAAATTAAGTTGAACAAGGAAATGCCAACAGGTGTGAACAAAGTTCATGCCTGCTTCTATGGATGGGTGATTTTAGAAAGGAAAGAGGTCTGTGACCACAGAAAGCGATTTGGTGAGCTTATTGCCATCATCTCCTCCACTATTCCCAGGTGCCTGGGGAGAAGCTTAGCAGTGCAGAAGATCCCTATGGAGTGAACAGTTAGTTACATGAGTACCTGTTACATGCCACATATAATGCCTGACCCTGTGCTAGGCACTGAAACTTATCTCACTTAATGCTCAAAACAACCCTAGACAGTGGGTATAATCTTTTATAGAAGAGGAAGCAGAGGTATAGAGATGAAATAGCTTCCCAAGGTCACCTGGTTAAAAAGGGACAATGGCAAGATTGGAACTCTGAGCCAGCCAATCCCTGCCAACCAGGGAACCAAGCACTTGGTCTATACTGCAGGCAGAATGTCGCTAGGGGCAGTATCTAAGCTAAAGGTACCACCACTGGCACACAAAGAATCCTGCTGCCAAGCCTGGCCTCTGCCATCCCAGCCAAGACTTTCTTTCTGTCCCCAGATGGAGTCAGCTATACTGAAGACCCGTGTGAATAATAAAACAATTTCCGTTGCCTCTTCCCTTTCTTGCTTAGCTCACCAACTGCCCAAATCTTCCTATTAACCAACGTGCATGCCTGATGGGGATAGGGGATGAGTGGAGAAACTAATCTTAAAACCAAGAAAACCCAGGACGCCTGAGTGGCTCGGCAGCTGAGCATCTGCCTTTGGCTCAGGGCTGATCCTGGGATCCGGGATCCACTCCCACATCGGGCTCCTTGTGAGGAGCCTGCTTCTCCCTCTGCCTGTGTCTCTGCCTCCCTCTGTGTCCCATGAATAAATAGATAAAACAAGAAAACCTAATTTCGGAAAGCTATTTCCAAAACACTCTGGCCTGACCTGTAGCACCTCACTCCTCACTCTGGGTCTCAGTCCCCAAATCATCAGCCCCTGAACCCAGAAGGCAAGGACTCCACACTGTCTCCATCTCACCCCTACAGGCATCAATAAATACCAGATGGACTGTGGGACCCAAGAAATTTAACAAAAATCCCCTGCCCCTGGACAAGCAGAGCAGGACTAACTACATTTCGTGCTACACCCACCATCTCATGTATAACCCTTACCAAAAACTGGCTTATTGCTTAAGGCACACCCCCACCGTAGTCAAGCCGCTGAGCATACCCTTACCAGAAACTAGGTCATAAAAAAATGTGTAACCCTGCCTTTTGCCCACCAAAACTATGCGCCAATTCTGACCAGAGTAATAGGTGGATACTATAGGGTAAAATGTAATTCAATTGGCCACCTGCGTGTGGACCTATGTGACTGTGCAACTTTCTGTGTGTGTTACAATCTCATTGGCCATGGGCCCCTATAAAACTGCTATGCTGGGCAGCCCTGGTGGCTCAGTGGGTTTAGCGCTGCCTCCAGCCCAGGGCGTGATCCTGGAGACCCAGGATCGAGTCCCGCATCAAGCTCCTTGCATGGAACCTGCTTCTCCCTCTGCCTGTGTCTCTGCCTCTCTCTCTCTCTCTGTGTCTCTATGAATAAATAAATAAAATGTTTAAAAAAAAAAAACTGCTATGCTTCTTAGCCTCGGGGTCCAAGTCCCTGCTCTGCTGTGTCAGGTATTCTTGGACCCAAGCTCGAGCTTGCAAATAAACCCTCGTGCATTTGCATCAGTGTCGACTCCTTGGTGGTTTCTCGGATTCACAATCTTGGGCATAACAGGACAAATGAAGTTATTTCAGAATAACATTCTACAGACGACATAAATAAAGACTAATTGAATTTTTACTCAGAGAAAAGACACTGCATTCAAAAGTTGTAACTGGCAAATACGATTACCTAGGAGCACCATATAGAAACTGGCTTGTAGGGGATCCCTGGGTGGCGCAGCGGTTTGGCGCCTGCCTTTGGCCCAGGGTGTGATCCTGGAGACCCGGGATCGAATCCCACGTCGGGCTCCAGGTGCATGAGCCTGCTTCTCCCTCTGCCTATGTCTCTGCCTCTCTCTCTCTCTGTGACTATCATAAGTAAATAAATAAAAAATAATAAAAGATTTAAAAAAAAAAAAAAAAAAAAAGAAACTGGCTTGTAACTACTGTCCTTTGCTATGGAATGAAAGACAAATACAATTAAAAGAGTCCTCCAAGCTCCAAAATATCTACTACTTGACTCTGCTGGCACTAAAATAACTAAAATAATCCTGCATTCAACGCTGAAGAACAGTCACAATGACCTGATCTAAACCGCATCAGAAGAGAAGGACACAGAGGCTAAAGGCTGAAGCTGGTTTGACTGTAACTGGCTAGTGTAGCAGCCTGATGTGCCTTGTTATTCTGAGAAAAGCACAGACTACAGAGGAGGAACAGCCCCAGGCCCATCTCCAGACCGCCCTGCTTTCCAGTCCTTTTCCGTCCCCTGGCTTCGAGGGACTCTGCTGCGGCTCACACTCCCCTGCCCTTCTTTCTACTGCTTTTCCCTAGCTTGGCAAAGGCCCGCCTCCTCTCCTGCCTCAAAAGCCAGGGCAGCTGTGAGGCCCAGTCTCTAGCCCAATCCCCACTCCAGTGCTGTCCCTGAGCATCTCCAGCCCCTCCCCCCACTTCTCTAATCACCTTATCTAGTCTGCTTCAGCATCTATACTGGTAGTTCCACCTGCACTCTTCACAGGCAACCTCTCAGCCACATCAGATGGAGGTGGAGCAGAACTCATTTCTCTCTCCTCTCCCCACATCCTGAGTGCCACGCAGCAGTTCCACCTGGAGCAAAGCTTCCCAAGGGGGAAAACCCTGTCTCTGGTCTGACCATATAGACTTCCAAGGCTCCTGATTCTTTCTTACCAAACAACTCTTGAAACCACAGCGACTGCTCCCACCATCCCGCCTCTCAAGCCTCCAATCTGCTGTTAACAGTCTCCTAGCTGGTTTCTTCACTTCTATTTTTTCTATTTTCACATTCATTGTATAAACTGCTACAAGGTATCATTTTGTCTGGTTTCAGAAAACACAGATTCAATCATGACCCTCTTTTAGAGGTCTTTTCTAGCATCCGTTCAAAAATCCAGCCTTTGCCCTGAGCCTCCGGCTGTTTGCCCTGACTTCTTGTTTCTGTAATGCTCAGGCTCTGTAATGCTCAGGCGTGTCTCAAGTGCTGGCTGGAGAACACAGAACAAATTATTGCAGGGGACTTCAGAGGACCAAGTTTTCAACTATTACTAAGTTGGTGTTGGAAGCCAATGCTACATGCAGTTCAAAGGGCAATTAGGAATAAACTTACCTGGACACACCTATACGTGCGGGCTTTGCTCATAGAAGCAACTCATTGCCCAACTTTCTCTGGGCATCCCTGCCAACTCCTGAAGCCTCTGCACCCCTGATGGTGCAGCACCCAGCATCATGCCAGGCAAACACAGGCCCCCAGAAACGCTTGTTGAGATAATCAATGGCTGGCTAAAAGAGCCCCTCTTTCATCAAGCCTTCCCTGATCACCAGAGTCCGAGTCAAATTCTCTCTTCATTATGTCCATAGTCTCCAGGTTTTATTTCACACTTAGCATCAATACGGTAACCCTGCCTCACAGCCTCCATCCATCACCTCTAAAAAACCATTAACTTTGGACACAGTGCCTGGCACAGGAGGAGCTCAGTCAGTATTTGGAGAACTTTAACATAAAGAGAGCAGCAGGAAGGCTGAACTCAGCCTTTGGTTCATCCAGACGTAGATGCCATGCCAGTGTCTCTGCCTGTTATTAGGAATGGACAATGATGAGCAGGCAATCAAAGAGGGACAAGCCCAGGTCTGGAAAGCATTCAGGCTCCCACCTTGGGAGAATACCTGACCCCCTGAACTGCCTTCCTCAGGTGAAAATGTGGCAGGTGATTCAGAGGACAAATGAAATATGAAGTGAAGTAACAATGTGTGGTCCCTGCAGGCCACCTTGCCCACCCAACTCAGTTTACTGGGGGTTCCTGGGGCATGAGATCCTGGGTGCTGAAACCAGGAAAGTCCCAGGCAAACCAGAACAAGTTGGTCACCATAAGTACCTAATATGAGCCTAGAACACAACAGGCGACTAACAATTGCTGGCAGTTTCCTCTCCATCACCTCCCACCCCAATTTTCCCGCTATCTCTTTCGACTTCATCACAGATCTGAGAACTTGTTTTACATACCACATATGCCATGACCCTAACCTCTGTCCCCAGGCTCACATTTTTAAACCAAATGCTCAGAATGGAGTGCAGGGCAGCTCCGAGAGGTATAGGTACTGACTTGATGACATTGGGGAGGGAAGTGGTATCCAGCTGGTAAATGGACAGGTCGAAGAGGGTGGTAAAGTCTCTTGGATTCTCATCGCCCTCCTGGAGACACACTCGAAGCCGCTCTGACAGGGTGGCTGTGTCGGGCAGCATCATGTAGTCAGAAATCTGAAAGCCACAAGAGGGTTCACACAGCACAGCAAGAGTAAAAATTTCATCTAAATCTGTTCCTGGTCACTAGAAACTAAACCTTAAATAAGCCACTTCATGTGAAAAGAGGAACAAAAGTCACTTGGCTAAACTGCAATGCTGGCTAAATCCAACTCTGTAATTCCTCATGCAGTACTGAGCACAGCTGGAGAAACAAGCACGCTGACTACCTCCTTTTAATTTCATGATCACTGATCTTGAGTGTTCAGCAGTCATTATTCTCGGCAAAGCCCTCCTTTTGTCACTTCAGCCATCTCAAACAACTTTCCCTTTCTTAATTCTGGGGCTGATGACCTTATTTTCTACCTCAGTGAGAAAATAGAAACAATCATAAATGACAGTCCACAAGTTCCCACTACAGCTGACTCCACCCACCAACTTTGAGGCCAGACACTTGGCTTCCTCTCTTCCTACAGGTGTGAACGGCCTATGAGCCCAGAACAGATGACCCTTCCACTCAGACACTAGATCCCAACCCCTCTCACCTAGCCAAGGACATGCTTCCAGCACTGCTGAGAGCCCTTAATGATGACACATGCTCTGTGCTCGTAACCGTAAAAGACCAGGAAAGCCTAAACGTCCATCAATAGGAGACTGGTTAAATATTCTACAGTACAAACAATGGAAAATACAGTCTTAAAAAAACAAAACAAACAAAAATAAAAAGAAAGCTCTTTAGAAATAAGGAAACATCTCAGACATATTGCTAATTTTAAAAATTAGGTGGTGGTGAACACACATAGTATATACAGTACCATTTGTGCAAAACAAGAGGGAATGAGATCCATGCACACATTTATTTACTTATATATGTATAAAATATCTTTGTCAGAACATACAAGAAACAGCTAAGATTACTGTCACTGGAGAGGGGAACAAAGTAGTCAGGCAATGTGTATGCTTTTGAATTCCAAACTGCGAATGCATTACCTACTCAAAAAGTACATTTAACTTTACTTTTTTTTTTTTGAAAGATTTTATTTATTTATGCATGAGAGACACGGAGAGAGAGACAGAGACAGAGACACAGCAGAGGGAAAAGCAGGCACCATGCAAGGAGCCCGACATGGGACTCGATTCCGGGTCTCCAGGATCATGCCCTGGGCTGAAGGCGGTGCTAAACTGCTGAGCCACCTGGGCTGCCCTACATTTAACTTTAAATGCATGAAGTTTATTCCTAATTGGAGGTCCCTGCGACAGTATGTTCTACATCTTCCACTGCCAGCATGGGAGGAGACATGCCTGAGCATCACAGAAATAAGTCTATGCAGACAGACTCACTTTTTTCTATATCCCAAGAGTCAAAACCTTCCCTGATCTTTAAACTTTTTTTTAATTTAAGAAACAGGAAAAGTGGGATCCCTGGGTGGCGCAGCGGTTCGGCGCTTGCCTTTGGCCCAGGGCGCGATCCTGGAGACCCGGGATCGAATCCCACATCGGGCTCCCGGTGCATGGAGCCTGCTTCTCCCTCTGCCTGTGTCTCTGCCTCTCTCTCTCTCTCTCTCTGTGACTATCATAGATAAATAATAATAAAAAAATTAAAAAAAAAAAAAAAAAAAAGAAACAGGAAAAGAATATAAATAAACAACTGCTTTTCCCTGCAATATTTGTCTGTGTCAGAGGCTTCACCCTACTAACAAGATGGGGGTTGAAGGTGAGAACAGCAGCAGAGGTGCGGACCGTGTCACGATACACACCCAAGTGCAGCAGAAAGATGGGTAAGGTGAAAGCCCAGCAGTCCCAAAGGTCCTGAGGCTGGTTCACATGTCTGCACAATCCTAGTTCAGGAAACCATCAAGGCCTTAGACATCCAAACAGAAACATAAGAGTACGCCCCCAAGATCACTGTTTTTCATGATTTCCTGGCAGATTTGGAGGTTAAAACTTGTCACAGAAATCCTCTTAGCTCTCTACTGAGCTACCATTTTATAAAGTCTCATTTGAAACAACTGCCATTTGGGTCTGAAACCCATTCCAACATAAAATTTGATCTGAAATCATAGGAACTCTGGATTTTCAGAATTTCTTACTTTGTGGTGTGACTGGGTCCAGCATTTTCCTTTCCAAAGCCTTACAACACAACATTTGCACCAGGTCTCCTGTGCAGAAGATTCACGAAATCACGTGCTTTTAGAGAAAGGCCTCAGCGAAGCACCACCCTCCTCTGGCGCCCTACTGACACTTCCTTTCTGAACCAGTCTGGTGTCACAGGTGGAACACAGTAAACAAGAGAGTGGCAGAAAAGGCACAGTCTCCAGAATCAGCCCAACACAGACATTAGTAATGAATGACTGGCCAGGTATCAATCTTGGCAGGGACCTTGAGGAGTGTACTTACTTCCATTTCCTCACCTAGAAAATAGGAATGACAGAAACTTGGGAGGAGCAAGGCGGCCACAAAGACCAGGAGCAGATGCCTCATGTCTTAGCCCTGCTTCCTTTGGCTCCCCTCAGGCTAACTAGGATTGGCAGCTGACAAGGTCACCATCCACTCAAGAGTTGGATCCTGTGAGATCTGAAAAGCGAATTCTGACTATCCTCCAATTCTTTTACTTGGGGGGCTTACATCACTTTTCAGGAGGAATTTAAGCAAAATATACATTTCATGTTTCCATATGAGGCGATATTTTAGACATGGGGTTCTTGTTTCCTAACCCAAGTCAGGCCTGGGGAGGCCACATCCTCAGCTGAGGGAGGAAGCTGGCAGCAGGCCACCATTTCTGACTCTCTTCTCACCCACTCCCTGTTTCCCACAGCAAGGAAATCATTTTCCTGACACTTCAGAGTTTAAGACACAGAGAAGCAGCGCGCCCAAGTGGCTCAGTCAGTTAACATCTGACTCTAGATTTCGGCTGAGGTTGTGGTCTCTGAGATCTGCATGGCGCTCTGTGCTCAGCGGGGAGTCTATTTAGGACTCTCTCTCTCTCTCTCTCTGCCCTTCTCGCCTGTGCATGATATCTCTCTCTCTCAAATGAATGAATAAATCTTAAAAAAAAAAAAAAAAAAAAAGAAAGAAAAGAAAGAAAGAAAGAGAAGCAATTATAGAACAAGCAGATTTTGAATGAGAGCTGGATTGGGGCAAACTCTGCAGTCAATTGTTATTTGGGCATACTGCAATCTTGGGGAATTTCCATTCCCTCAACTCTAAAATGAGAATAAGACCCTCTCCTTCCCAAGGCTACTGTAAGGATTGCGTAAGTTGATTTATGTGAAGGTATATGATACATGGGGCCTGTATATAATAAATATAAGAATTTAAAAAATTCTGACAGCTATATTACTTCCTACACCTTTTAATTTAACAAGTAAGTATACTTCTACTAAATGAGGCCTCACAATCATCCTGTGAGACAGGGAGCACAGGTACTAGTATCCCCACTTCACAGATGAGAAAATCAGGATGAAAAAAGGTCACAAATAGCCTGCTTAAGGTCCAAGGGTCAGAGTAGAACAAGACTTGGAAGCAGGTTACTGGCCCTAATCCCATGCTGATCTCACTATCATCTGATAAGTAGGATCCTAATGCCTTTAGGACTGTTGTTCCTCAAAACACCAAAATTATAGTTTAAAACTTAAATTCTGATGATCTTTGTTTATTCATGAAAACTTATTTTTATATCCTTCATATTTCTGAAAGAATTACTTCTCTACAGATAATGATTTTGAAAGTTTGCCCAGGGAGCATATACATAGAATGAGGTTCCCATCCCAACCAATTGCATAATTTATTATTTCTTATAATGTGACCTTCATCACCTCCCAAAGCATCACTTCTTTCCATCTGTCTTACAGATAAAGTAAGAGATACATATGCCTTTGAAACTGTTGGAAGCGGTGCTGAGAGACTGAACCCAAATTTTTGCCTTTAAAGTTTTTTAATGATTCACAGTCCCTACCTCTGGGTCCTCAGCATCGATCTGGTTTAGATTGATGTCTCCCGTTGTGAGCCACTGGAAAACAACATCCTGGGTTTAAAAGATAAACACAGAATTAGACACTTGGTTACTTGAGAAAACCAAGGCAGAACTAGAAAATTAAATCAATCAGGAAAAAATGATAAAAGGAAGGATACTATACAGCAGTGTTTCAAAAAACAGTAGCCACTTCTGTCTTGGTGAAATCATATGAAAATGTCAAAGTTTTCCTAACCCTAATGCCACTTTTACTACTGGAAATTGAGCATTTATCTTAAGGTACTTTCAGCTCTAATTACAGGCCAAAATGTATTAAAACTTGCTCATATTCCCAAAACCACCCCTCCTTAAATGTGATGACAGTCTAAATTTGCAGAGTAGACTCTATCTAGACGCCCCTAGAATGTGTCTAGGGACACTAGAATTTCATGTGGATTCTGCAGAAACAAGATCTTAATCAATCTCTCAATATAATACAGCCTTAAAGGGCTGAGGGAATTTGTTCATTAATGAAAAGGTTCAACAGGACCTTCTTTCTCTGGCAAGTGAGTCACCAGAATCACACCAATGTCCAGCTCTGGTATGTGCCATCTGTCATTCTTCAAAAGACCTGTTTCCTTCACATTATGCTGATAGGCAACTGCAGTGCTTTCACCTCATTTCCCACATCAACCAGTGACCAGTTCTGTCATAAGCGCTCCCAATACAATTTGTGCCAGCTGGTCCCTCCCCTCATTCCTGCCTTCACTATCTTCACTCAGTTCCCCATCTTCTCTTGGATGGCTGACTCTGCCAACCTCCTAACTGGCTCCAGGCTGCCTCCTCCCTCTCACCTTCCACATGCCTAAGAGAGGAGTCTTTTTGAAACACAGATCTGACTATGCCCAAGGTTGCTGGACACTCTACAAGGGCTCTCCATAGCTTTCTGCAGGAAGTTCAAGCTCCTAGGCTTTACATGTGAGGCCCTGGTTGAGCCTGCTCCTCACCTCTCCTCCAGGATTGGCTTCCACATCAAGATGGCATGCTTAAAAACATTCACCACATCCTTCTAAATTTACATCTCTGTCTCTCATGCTGCTTCTCAATGTACTATAAATGTTTTCAAATGAGGCCCTATTCCTGACTCAACTGTATTCTTAGTGCCAGACATATAATGAGTTCTGAAGAGCTGGTTTTATTTTTTATTTTTCTAAAGTTTGTGAGGTGTTGTTGTTTGGTTTTGTTTTTCTTTAGTAATCTCTATACCCAATGTGAGGCTGGAACTCATGACCCCAAGATCAAAAGTCCTATGTTCTGATTGAACCAGCCAGCCAGATGTCCCTGAAGATCTGATTTTTTTTTTAAAGATTTATTTATTTATTTATTTATTTATTTATTTATTTATTTATTTATGATAGACACACACAGAGAGAGAGAGAGAGAGAGGGGCAGAGACACAGGCAGAGGGAGAAGCAGACTCCATGCAGGGAGCCCGATGTGGGACTCGATCCCAGGACTCCAGGATGGTACCCTGGGCCAAAGGCAGGCACCAAACCGCTGAGCCACCCAGGGATCCCCGAAGATCTGATTTTAAATGAATAGATTACCTTAGCAGTATTTTTTTTTAATAACATGAAAATCATACACAATATACATTAATGTAATGAAAGAGAAGAACCTACCATGATTTTGCTGTTTTCTTCTTTATCCAAATATTGGTCACTGAACATGTGACATGAGCCAAGGACTGCCAGCTTCCCACCTTGGTTCTGTTGATGAAAAAGCAGTGTCAGATACTCAGATCCCAAAATGCACCACCCAAAATGCATCCTAGGCCCCAAAAACTTATCATCAGAATCATGCGAGCAACTATCCATACTAAGTGCCAATTCACATCAGGATTTTAAAGATCTAGAAATATCAACTATGATAGCAACCATATTCTCAACTGCTTCTCATTTTAGATACTTCTATAACTTTCTATTTGACTTTAACAAAAGCAATGTGAATTGGTTCTACAGCATTTTCCCAGTTAACTTATAAATGAAGATTATACAAAGGTAATCTGTAAAGATTTAAAGATATTTTATGAGAATCAAAAGACACTACTTAACATCCAAATAAAAAACTAATCCCCAAGCATGAAAGGTCACAGAAGAGGGCGCTTGGGTTAAGTGTTCAACTCTTAACATCGACTCAGGTCATGATGTCGGGTTCATGAGATGGAGCCCCACGTCAGACTCCATACCCAGCATGGATTCTCGCTCTCCCTCTGCCTCTGCCCCTCTCCTCTCTCTCTCAAAAATGGGAAAAAAAAAGAAAAATCACAAAAGAAATAACTAGTTAACAAGAAAAACATTTAATTAGTAATTTAAAAAATCAAAACAATAAAAAAAATCTAAACAATGTATTTTTGCCTATTAGATTAATATGAAAAAGATGACTGCAAATAGCGTTAGCCAGGTTTCAGTGAAATAAGTTCTTTCACACATTGCTGAAACAGTCAACGTTATCAACAAAGCATACAAAACTCTATGGACAATTTTACAGTCATAATCACACAAAGTTAGAAATAAATTGAAATGTTCAGCCACAGAAAAAGTAGTTAAGAATAAGGGAACCTCCTCCAGTGGTGAAGTTATGTTATAAAGAGTTTTCAGAAAAAAAAAAAAAAAAAGAGTTTTCAGTAACCTGAAAGAAAGCTTCTGTCATAACATGAGGTGCTTTTGTTGCTTTTTGTCGTTGTTGTTAACATGAGGTCAAAAAAAAAAAAAAAAGGAAGCCATAAATTATTCAGCCACTCTAACTTAAACCGTGAGGCAAATAAACAAACATGGCTGCAAGAAAAAAATGGAAAAAAAATGATCAAAATGTCAGTTTTGTACTGAGAGATACTTTTTTCCCCTTTCATCTCTGTATTTTTCAATTTTTCTATAATAGAGCATAAATTACTTTTGTAATGAGAAAAACAGTGAAATGTTAAAACGAAAAATAAATTCAGTTCTTCTAGCAACACCACATACAGAGAATAGGCACTACTGTGATGTGCTAGGAATGGATTATTCTCAAGCCAGAGATGTCAAGAGATACACAAATTCCATAAATAAAACAAGACTTGCAAAACAAACTGTGACTTGTGCCACATTAAAAGCAAATGGTTCACAGGAAAAATAACACTATTAGCGTAACATAACCATTGAAAGCACATCAGTTACTGAGAACAGGAAGGGAATTTGGTGGAATCCCACAGAACGATGAAGAGTGCTGAATGAATTCAAGCGTGCGATTTGAACCCACATATGTAAGTAAAGAAGTGAATTTTCACTACTCTCCACAATTAGGTCTATATTTTTTCTTTAATATTCTTTTTTTCCCCTACCTCATTTATCTCAAATAGACTATAGACCTTCCTTTATTTTTTAAAAAATACTTTTATTTATTTATTCATGAGAGACAGAGAGAGAGAGACAGAGACAGAGACAGAGACACAGGCAGAGGGAGAAGCAGGCTCCATGCAGGGAGCCTGACTGGGACTCGACCCGGGTCTCCAGGATCACCCCCTGGGCCGAAGGCAGTGCTAAACCACTGGGCCACCTGGGCTGCCCCATAGATCTTCCTTTAATCCTTTTCTTCTGGACAGAGATTCTACCACTGTCTTCAGCTTCCTTTTCTAGCTTTTGTCTATAATTTATTTCAGTTAAATAATAATATATATACCATGGACTGCTTTTGTTCTTTCCGTATTAATGAGCTTATCCTAGCAAACTAAGACCTAGATAGGATCATGACAGGCCCAAGAAGGCAATGGCCCAGGGCAAGGAAGCGGAGCACACACCCCAACCCCAGGCTAGCCTTATCCCACCAGGGGTTTCCAGGAGTGTGGGAGTGGGCCCATCACTGGTTTATTTCACAAACTTAAAAGTGATAGGCAAACACCTCTCTAAAAGATTGTGTTTATAAGGCAAGACTAAAAGCTTGTTAGGAGGGGTGCCTGGAGGGCTCAGTCAATTGAATGGCTGAGCATCCAACTCTTAATTTCAGTTCAGATCATGATCTCCTGATCTGCAGTCCTGGGATCTCCTGCATCAGGCTCCTGTGCTTAACAAGGAGTCTGCTTGAAAGTCTCCCCTATCCCTGTGCTCCTCCCACCACTTATAGGTGCTCTCTCTCTCAAAATAAATATATAAAATGTTTAAAATAAAAGCTTCTTAGGAAAAGAAAACAGGCTTTAAATAGCTAGGCAATGGGCAGATGATAATCTCAGGAGTTCTAGGAGAATCATCATAGTACAGAATTCTGTACCTAATGGATGTTTCATAAAAATCCACTGATGAAGCCAGGTAAAATCTCTGTGCACAGTTAAAAACTAAAAAATAATAGGGGTGTCTTGGTGGCTCAGTTAAGCATCTAGCTCTTGTTTTCAGCTCAGGTCATTCTCTCAGGGTTGTGAGATCGAGCCCCTTCCCACATCAGGCTCCATGCTGAGCATGGAGACTGCTTGAGATTCTCCCTCTCCCATCCTCTCTAAAAAAATAAATTAAAAAAATATAAAAAATTAAAAATAATTATAGTTCTAGTATTACACTACCACAGACCCCTTAGGATAGTTGTCTCATTACTTTTGTGACTAAAACTGACATTTTATGTAAACCAATTATTTCCACATCTTGAATCATTTAATACTTTACTCTAATTTAAAAACAGTATTTCCAGTTTTTTGGGGAGAAACTAATACCATAATAACTATTATGAATTTTGTCTAAATATCATCTTTCAAATACAGCATAGATATTTATCTACTTCCTAATAAAACGATGTCAGAGCTTTTAAATATGGGAAGAAAAAGTAATACCGGGATCCCTGGGTGGCGCAGCGGTTTGGCGCCTGCCTTTGGCCCAGGGCGCGATCCTGGAGACCCGGGATCGAATCCCACATCGGGCTCCCAGCGCATGGAGCCTGCTTCTCCCTCTGCCTGTGTCTCTGCCTCTCTCTCTCTCTGTGTGACTATCATAAATAAATAAAAATTAAAAAAAAAAAAAAAGAAAAAAGAAAAAGTAATACCTAAATCCCACAAAGAAAAATAGATGTGAGAACTAGAGAAAAAATGAGAGGTCAGGTCATGAATTATAAGTCTTGGTAGACAAATGAAGGTGAATTCAGCAAAACATGAATTAAAAAGCAGTGGATGGGGTACTTGGGTGGCTCACTCAGTTGAGCATCCAACTCTTGATCTCAGGTCTTAATCTCAGGATCAAGAGCTCAAGTCCCACATCTGGCAGTGGATAAGTAGGGTCACAATGAGAGGGGGCTATGTCCTCCGGGACCACCTGCTCCCACATTTTGTGGGGTTTCTGGGATGAGAACTGAGCAACTAGTCTTCTGATATGTTGCTCTGGGACAAACTAAATTAACAGCAGCACAATTCTGTGCATTTTGGTATAGTGTGTTAACTCACCCTTTCCCTGAATGGATTCTCTTACTCTAAGGGTGAGAGTCTGTACTCATAGACAGTTATAATATAGGTAGCTTCATGCTACCATGGAATAGATTTGGATTTAGAATGATAAGAGCTAGGGCAGCCCCGGTGGCTCAGCGGTTTAGCGCTGCCTTCAGCCCAGGGCCTGATCCTGGAGACCCGGGATCGTGTCCCACATCAGGCTCTCTGCATGGAACCTGCTTCTCCCTCTGCCTGTGTCTCTGCCTCTCTCTCTTCTCTGTGTGTCTCTCATGAATAAATAAACAAAATCTTTAAAAAAAAAAAAAAAAAAAAAGAATGATAAGAGCTAGGTTTAGGTCTTAAGTCCACTGATTACTGGACAATTTGCTGTTTCCTCATAAATAAAGCATAATTTATTAAAATACTACCTCACAAGGCTGTTGTAAAGACCAGCGAGAAAACATATGAAACCCCTCTGGAAACAGTTTTTATTATTTCAATAATAAAAATAATGTATACACCCACATCTAAAAAAGGCTGTACCTTCGAGTGATAGAAAGCCAGAATGGGTCTGTTAAGTGGGAAACAGACAGAGCCTGTGGACAGAACAGCCACTGCTGGTTTCATGACACTCAATGTGGCACCAAAAGGATAGACAAAGGTGAGAGCCCTGTAAGAAATTAAAGAAACATTCAAATTTTTAAAAAATGAATAAAAAAATTTTAAAAATAATTTCAGTGCTTCTTGAACAATTCAAGATCAAACACAATTTTTGGGGGGGTTTTGGTCAGGAGTAAAAATCCAAATTTTATTACATACACAAGGAGGCTCAATAATGAAATTGAGACCCAAAGAAATGACCAAGGCAGGCAGGTTTTTATACCTTTTATACAGAGACAATAAATGTGTGAGGAATTGACAGGATAAAGAAAACCGGTATTTGGGAGCTTTAGTTAATAAGGAATTCTAAGTGGAATCTGGGCTGAGGTAGTAGAATAGTAAAAAAACGTAGCAAGGTTTATTTCTATAGCTTTCTCAAATTCAAAGTCCCTATCTCTGGTGATAAGGATGTCTTTTACTCCTTTTTTTTTTTTTTTCAAATTTTTATTTAAATTTTGGTTAGTTAACATACAGTGTAATATTGGTTTTAGGAGTAGAATTTAGTGACTCAGGACTTACATACAATACCCAGTGCTCACCATAACAAGGCTTTCCTTAAGGCCCATGCCCCACCCACCTCTTTCTATTACCCTTTAGTTTGTTCTTTACCATTAAGAGTCTCTTATGGTTTGCCTCCCTCTCTTTTTCATCTTCCCATGTTCATCTGTTTTGTTTCCTATATTCTACATATAAGTGAAATCATACAGTATTTGGCATTCTTTCAAAGACTTATTAACATAAAACACTCTAGCTCCATCCATATCAACAGCAAATAGCAAGATTTCACTCTTTCTGATGGCAAGCAATATTCCATTGTACATATATATACCACAACTTTATCCATTTATTGGTCAATCGACCGCATTTGGGCTCTCTCCATAGTTTGGCTGTTGCTGATAATGCTGCTATAAACAACAGACTGCCACACTGAGTGTCATGAAACCAGCACCTCTTTGAATCAGTCACTTTTGTATTCTTTGGATAAATACCTGGTAGTGCATGACCCTGTTGGGTCATAAAGTAGTTCTATTTTTAACTTTTTGAGGAAACTCCATATTGTTTTTTCAGAATGGCTGCACCAGTTTGCATTCCCACTAATAGCATAAAAAGGTTCTCCTTTCTCTGCATCCTCACCACCATCTGTTGTTTCCTGTGTGTTAATTTTAGCCATTATGACAGGTGTGAGGTGGTATCTCATCGTAAACACAAAAAATAAAATCCACAAAATTTCTCTAAGCTTTGTTGACTCAAAATTTGGTATAACTCTAACTACTAGTTTAATAAAGTGTTTAAAAAATCTGAATGCAAATTAACAGCTTACAGTCATATGTGTAAATGATTGTAATTGGAAGAACTGAAGAAAGCCCTTGGAGGAGGAGGAAGAAGAGGGGCCCTCATCTAAGAGATGAACTAGAGCTATAAATGAGCCTGCTCTGTATGACAATGTCTTCCAGGTAAACATTTTCCTCTTCCTTCCAAAGCTGAATGGTATCATCTCCAGATATGAATGGCTAGCCACATTACCCGTTGAGTACTTATGTGAATAGAGCCCTGAGGCGCCCAGTTGGCTCAGTGGTGGAGCATCAGATTGTGACCCTGGGGTCCTGAGATCAAGTCCCACATTGGGCTCCTGGCAGGAAGCCTTCTCCCTCTGCCTATGTCTCTGCCTCAGTGTGTCTCTCATGAAGAAATAAATAAAATCTTAAAAAAAAAAAAAAATAGAGCCCTGACATGGGACACTTCTATATACGCCTGCCTTGGTCTCCTTCCCCACTCTGTCCTAACAAACACTTAGCAATAGACTCCTAAAAAGGGTGTGGGATGGAGGGGTAAGGGTGGGGTGCAGACCCTGGGGTGTGGCCAAGCTCTGCTGGAGGGGCTAAGGTTTTATTCAAAGATGGAGCTCTGCAAAGGTAACTGAAAGAAGTGTTCTCTGAATGGAGAGAAACAGGGATCTTATAACAAAGCAAAAAGTTAGAAACTAGTATGGGGAGGAAGCACTCATGAAGAGCTCCCTAAAGACAATGTGAATTTTCCTTTCTCTTAGAACATGAGAAAGTTCTTTTTATCCTAAGTTTAAAATGATTTTCTTCCAGAGTTAGTTTCCCCCTCACTTCCGTCAAGTCTAACCTACTTCTCTGACTTCTGTGCCATATCGTGGGTGAGAAATGGCACCTGCCCCACGTTCTCTATTTTCCCTCTTCTGCCTTCTGCCCTGCCCCAGCAAGAGCCCAGGAAAGGGGACTACAGGCCATGGTCCCAGACCAGAAGCAGAAAGAAATGAGCAGCTGCCATGGAGGAAGAAACATGATGTGGGAGAAATAGTTACATGGATGTCAGGGCCTCGCACTTTCCCCGAATGCACTCCAAGGAGATGATCCTCAAGGAGGGAGAATGGACACTTGAGTCATATGATGAAAACTGTCAGCTATTATTTACACTCCTCTATTTCTTTTATTATCACTAAGAAATCAATCAGATTGATATTTTTTAAAGATTTATTTACTCATGAGACAGAGAGAGAGAGAGAGAGAGAGAGAGAGAGAGAGGGAGAGAGACAGGCAGAGGGAGAAGCAAGCTCCCTGCAAAAATCCCAATGCTGGATTAGATCCCAGATCCCAGGATCAGGCCCTGAGCTGAAGGCAGACGCTCAACCACTGAGCCACCCAGGAGTCCCAATCAGACTGACATTTTGATAAGTCTTTAAGCATAAGGCAGATTTTTCCAAACCACATGTAAATGAGTAAGAAGGGGGGAGGGGGTAAATAGCTGGGAAAGTGTATTCCTGGGATGGGGAACACATATGTATGGGCCCTAAGATGGGAATGAGCTTAGCATATTTAAGGAACTGAAACAAAGTCAGTGTGGCTACAGCTGAGTGAGACAGAAAAGGGACATGAGAGAAAATGGGATAAATAAGAACCTCAGACTTCAACAGGTCAAGATTTTTCAAAACACAAAGCAGGACTAGTTCTCCACATCTCAAGGCTCACCCAGAAACTGCTGCTTCCAGGATGACCCAGGGAACAATCAACCAGCTATTTGCCTTTCACCACAATTACCAAGGACGTAATAACACAAAAGCAGGTAAGGTACTATGTCATGTAGCCTGCAAAGCACTTTTATAAGTATGGCCTCACTGGAGTTTCCCAACGACTATGTAAGATTCATTTTGTCTTCATTACACAGACATCAAAACAGGAGCTAAGAGTAACTTGCCTGGGCCACCCTGCCAAGTAAGACATGAAAATAAAAACTTCTACCTGCAAGTCCACAGTTCTTTTACCTACACCAACCATATAAGCTGACACAAAGCTTAAGAATTAGATAATAAGTGGTGGGAGGATGGGTGAAACAGATGATGGGGATTAAAGAGGACACTTATCAACAAGCACACCAAGGATTGCAAAGAAGTGCTAAATCACTATACTGTACACATGAAATTAATATGACACTATATGTTAATTATACTGGAATTAAAATTAAAAACTTTATTTAAAAAAAGAGTTAAACTGGGCTCCACACTGGGCATGGAGCCTATTTTAAATAAATAAATAAATAAATAAATAAATAAGATTATGATTCTTGAATGTCAAAAATGTTTAACTCTATGATGTATGTTGCTACACGTTTTTCCCCTTTATGACTTTCCCTTGATTTTTTTTTTTTTTAAAGATTTATTTATTTATTTATCATAGAGAGAGAGAGAGAGAGAGAGGCAGAGACACAGGAGGAGGGAGAAGCAGGCTCCATGCTGGGAGCCTGACGTGGGACTCGATCCCGGGACTCCAGGATCGTGCCCTGGGCCAAAGGCAGGCGCTAAACCGCTGAGCCACCCAGGGATCCCCCCCTTGATTTCATCCTAAGAAAAATCTTCCCTACTTTAAGGATTATAAAATATTCACCTATTTTTTAGTACTTTTATGGTTTCAGTTTTTTAACATTTAAAATTTTAATCCATCTGAAATATATTTTAGAAGTGTGCTACGAAATGAAAATGTTTTTTGAAATGGTTAGTCACAATTATGCCATCCATTCTCTAATAATTTGAAAAGTCACTTTTACTATAAACAATCCTTATCTTTCATATATATATGTTGAGTCTGATTCTAATCTACTTATTTCTCACTATTTCTGCATTAGTACCACATTATTTTCATTACTACACTTTTATAATATGCTTTAATGTATTACAATGTTCAACTCCTATGAGGTGAAATAGCTCAAAAGAGAAAAATAAACCAGAAAAAATATTTACAACACATGTAGGTCTTATAAATAAATAAAAGAGAAACCATTAATAGAAAAATGGGCAAAAAATAGTGAACACGAAATTCACAGAAGAAATACAATCAGCCAATAGACTTTAAAGGCCATCCCAGGGGATCCCTGGGTGGCTCAGCGGTTTAGCACCTGCCTTTGGCCCAGGGCGCGATCCTGGAGTCCTGGGATTGAGTCCCACGTCGGGCTCCCGACATGGAGCCTGCCTCTCCCTCCTCCTGTGTCTCTGCCTCTCTCTCTCTCTCTCTCTCTCTCTCTATCTATCATAAATAAATAAATCTTTAAAAAAATAAAAAATAAAGGCCATCCCACTTAATAATCGAATAAATGCAAATTAAAAAAAGAGATAACACTAGAATACTCCCTGCTGACAAGAGAAGAGAAGAGAAGGAAGCAAGTTCAGAGGGACAGTAAGTGCTACAAACTACCTGGAGGGCAATTTAGCAATATACCACATTTGGCAATGCGACAATTGGAAAACAAACGTTTGACTCAGAGATTCTAATGCTAAGAATCTAGCCTTACTAGGGACCCCTGGGTGGCTCAGTGGTTGAGCCTTGAGCGTCTGCCTTCGGCTCAGGGTGGGATCCTGGAGTCCCGGGATTGAGTCCTACATTGGGCTCCCTGCATGGAGCTTGCTTCTCCCTCTACCTATGTCTCTGCCTCTCTCTCTGTGTCTCTCAAATAAATAATTAAATCTTTCTTTTCTTTCTTTCTTTCTTTTCTTTTCTTTTCCTTTTAAAGATTTTATTTATTTATTCATGAGACACACAAAGAGAGAAAGAGAGAGAGAGAGAGAGAGAGAGAGACACTCCAGAGACACAGGCAGAGGGAGAAGCAGGCTCCCTGTAGGGGGCCTGACATGGGACTCACTCCCAGGTCTCCAGGATCACAACCTGAGCTGAAGGCGGCACTAAACCGCTGGGCCACCTGGGCTGCCCTAATTAAATCTTTAAAAAAAAAAAAAAAAGAACCAGGCAGCCCCGGTGGCTTAGAGGTTTAGCGCCACCTTTAGCCCAGGGCGTGATCCTGGAGACCCGGGATCAAGTCCCATGTCGGGCTCCCTGTGTGGAGCCTGCTTCTCCCTCTGCCTGTGTCTCTGCCTCTCTTTCTGTGTTGTGTGTGTGTCTCTCATGAATAAATAAATAAAATCTTTTAAAAAAGAAAAAGAATCTAGCCTTACTAAAATATTAGCATAAATGCACAAAAATTGTACAAAGACATTCACTATGTGCTTTATTTATAGTAACAAGTATAAAACTGTTTATAAAAACAATATGGAGCAGAATAACAATACAGGCCCCAGACCAGACTGCCTAGGTTTGAAACTAAGTTCTGACACTTATTAGTCAAGTGAGCTTGGGCAATTAAACTTGTTATCTTATCTATAACCTTGGTGTGTTACTGCGATGATTAAGTGAGGTAAAAATGCCTGTCTCTCTCTCTCTCTCTCTCTCTCTCTCTCTCTCTCACACACACACACACACACACACACACACACACGCCTGTGATACGGTATGTGCTCAATAAATGTTAGGTTTAACTACTAAAGCAAAATATCATAAATGACCCAAATGTTCAACAATAGGAGACTGGTTAGATAAATTAGGAGAATTCCAATTTAGTCATTTAAAAGGATATGGTGCCTATCTATATTTTTATATAAAAAAAAATCTAGGGATCCCTGGGTGGCGCAGTGGTTTGGCGCCTGCCTTTGGCCCGGGGTGCGATCCTGGAGACCCAGGATCGAATCCCACGTCGGGCTCTCTGCATGGAGCCTGCTTCTCCCTCTGTCTGTGTCTCTGCCTCTCTGTCTCTCTCTCTGTGACTATCATGAATAAATAAATAAAATCTTAAAAAAAAAAAATCTAGAAATCTAAATACTGTTAAGAATAATTATTGGGGGGGGGGGAAGAGCATGCATTTACAGTGGAGAACTTCTATTTTCTTCCTTTTGAACTGTTCCAATAGTCTTTTTTCTTTTTTTTGGTGAGAATAACTTTTATAATCAGAAATGAAAACTTTTCACTTTGAAAAAGAAAACTCTTCAAAATGACAAATACATCTTCTTTAGGTAGTCTTGGAAAACACACTTACTGAGAGTTGTTTCCATTGCTCTCCTCATCAATGATTCCAGGCACAGCCTTCCCTGCAGCTCGGCTAATTTCCCTTGAAGAAAAAAATTTAAACAGTAAACCAAAAAATTTTAGGAATTTCACACTCCAATATTAATAGTAAATATGAACTGCAAGGATTTTGCAGATTTGTTCAAAATATAATTCTTAAAATTTAAATAAAGGTACACCTACACACCTATACCTCTTTGTATAGCTTGCAATAGTTAACATTTTGTTTTATTTTTATTTTTTTAAAGATTTTTTATTTATTAATTCATAAGAGACACACACAGAGAGGCAGAGACAGGCAGAGGGAGAAACAGGCTCCATGCAGGGAGCCTGACATGGGACTCAATCCCAGGTCTCCAGGACCACACCCTGGGCTGAAGGTGGCGCTAAACCACTGAGCCACGCGGGCTGCCCAATAGTTAACATTTTACTATGAGGATCAGTTCTTTGAGTCCTGAGGAAAGGATCAATATCCTAGACCATATTCTATTTTTTTTTAAGATTTTATCAATTTACTCATAAGAAACACACAGAAAGGCAGAGACATAGGCAGAGGGAAAAGCAAGCCCCCTGCAGAGAGCCCGATGGCGGGGGAACGGGGACCCTCAATCCCAGTACCCCAGGACCACACTCTGAGCCAAAGGCAGACAGATGCTTAACCACTCAGCCACCCCGGCATCCCTCTAGACCACATTCTAGACTAGAACCACATTCTAGTCCTATGTTTCAGACTCTGTATCATCAGATCCAGCAGTATGCCTGGCATACACAATTCAAGTGTGAAATGAAAAATTCTGAATATAAGGAAAAGCTCACAGAGGACACCTGATGTTGCTTCTCTCATGTATTCATTTACTACTTCTCCAAAGCCCTAATTTATCTTTTAAGATCTAATGAAACAGAAAAAATTGACTTCACTCCAGGTTCCAGGGGTAGAGACTATGACCTAGCTATACCATCAGGGCATACTATGCCCTCTGCCATAGGGACCAGTTCAGGATGGGCATGTGGCCTAGGCCAGCCAAACAGCAAATCTCAGGACTACTCCTGCTGGGAATGGTGAGATCAAGCAAGGCTCTCTTGTCCTAGATAGTGAGGCATGCAGATATAAATTTGGGAACTGCTAAAACGGGAGAGCAAGGCCAAGAGAACTACAGAGCAATGGAACTGGAGCCCTGACAACACCATGAATTTTCAGTCAATCCACACTCAAAGCCTGCCCTATATCTGGGCTTTTCAATTACGTGAATCAATAGTCTCATTATTATTTATTCCCATAGAGAGAACAGGGTTTTCTACACTTGCAACTGCATTCTGACAAAAAAGATGAATGTGGAATAAGATTTCAAAAGATAGAAGGAATGTAATTTGAAGAATGAGAAGTATTATAATAAATAAATTTTAACATAGTAAAATAAAACAAAAGAGCAAAAAAGGAAGGGAATTGTTTATAAAGGGAATCATTTATAAAACATTTCTGCTTTCAACATGCTTACCTATTCAGTACTCCGTTGGAAACTAGAGCTTCTTTAGGATGGAAATACTTATAATATACATTTCTAACCACAGCATCTTTAAGGGAGAAAGGGAGGAAGTTGCATATTAGACTAGAAGTAAGTCTGATATTATAAACACATATAAACTTTGCCCCTCAAGGAACCCTGGGATTCTATTCCAATTCCTCCCATTTTATACATGAAAGAAGCCTAGCCCCAGAAAGCTCAGACTACCACTGAGGTCAGAATGCTGGACCATGCACCTTCAGCCCAGGGCTCTTTCCATTGTACTATTAGGACCAGGGAGCTACAATATGAATAATAAATAGGAAACAACTGCCTCTATTAAAATAATAACAATGATAATAATAATAATAATAATTACCATTATTAACCATGATTCCATATTCTTCTAGGAGAAAGTTAATATTGGTGTCAAATCTGGATTCCCCACCCTCTCCTAGCATCACAAGGATATCACCGCCTCCATCAAGGTATTTCTTCAGGACTTCAAACTACATAAAGGAAAAAAACAATATATGAATATACTTGAAAGTCCTTAACTAGCTGAAAAATACACGAATCTATAAGACACGTAAATATAAATGTATATAAGATAATATAAAAGTTACTCTCAAAAAAAA
Source organism: Vulpes lagopus (assembly GCF_018345385.1). NCBI lineage: Eukaryota > Metazoa > Chordata > Mammalia > Carnivora > Canidae > Vulpes > Vulpes lagopus. The sequence continues at coordinate 16,502,049 of NC_054841.1, forward strand.
AAAAAAAAAAGTTACTCTCAACGTAGATTTCCAACCTTGTATTTAAGCATAAAGTTCCAAAATACTCAAACTGAACTGACATTTTCCACATTGTCTATCTGGAAAGCAAACCAAAACTGGAAACACTAGCTAAAGGAAGCTCACAGATCATTGAGCAGCAGTCCCAGTCTCAACCTAGCGGAGACAAAATCAGCCCTGACCGAAAATGATTGCTCCAGACCACATCTTCCCTTCACTGCCAGCCAAGGACATCAGGATGAAGGCATAGCAAACTACTCCCAGGGAGGAGTTCTGTTCCAGTCATTGACTGATCAATGCGCAGTGAGAAATGCAGGTTATCTGCTTATTTCCTGGGAAGCTGTCTCACTTTCACAAAGCTGGGGAGGGGAAAAAAATCTCCCAACTGGTCTCGTTGACCCAGCCTGAGAAAACTTGGGCTGAGTGGTCTAGACCAATAGTCTTTCAATAGTCTTTCAACTTCCCTCAAGCATCTCATCAGAAAAGTATGTGAACACACACTCTGATACGTAAATAAAGTTATGTATATTTATATAATTATAAAATATCTTCCCAAAAAGGAGAATTTTGAAGGGTAATAAAGATACGAAAAATAAAATTTCCTTCTGGCACCTCAGTGATTCACTATATACATCTCACTTTGGAAACCACTGGCCTGACCAGCTCTGCTAACAGCAAAGCCTCTTTCTCTGGCACACTCCCTATCCTTCTCTCCTCCAGCCCCTAAATGTGGAAAACATAGTATAACAACTAACATCACCAAGGGGGCTTGCTCCCAAATGAGATATAACTTCATGGATCTTGGACTCTGCACAAGACTGTCTCATTCATGAAGAGCCTACATACCTATTTTTAGCCTTTTTTCAAAAGGTCAAATATAAAGAAGTGCACTAGTTAGTGTATGTATGCTCAAGCATTAACAAATGGAAATATACATTCTTCTAGTGCTTATATGCCCAAACAATGACAATGTGAAGTACACATATTCTTTTATAAGTCATCGTCCCTTTCCTTTTTTACATTAGAGTTAAGACACTTTTTTTAATGGTGGTGGGTTATAATAACCAGGATTTTCAGTTCAGAATAAAGGTACATTTATAATATAGATAGTCGTGCCTGCATGGCTCAGTCAATTAGGCACCTGGCTCTGGTTTCAGCTCAAGTCATGATCTCGGGGTCATGGGATTGAGCCAGCCCCACACTGGGCTCTGTGCTCAGCGAGAGTCTGTTTAAGATTCTCTCCCTCTCCCTCTACTTGCACTCTCTCTCACATAAGCTAAATAAATTAACTCTTTAAAAAAAATAATATAGGGGATCCCTGGGTAGCGCAGTGGTTTGGTGCCTACCTTTGGCCCAGGGCGCGATCCTGGAGACCTGGGATCCAATCCCACATTGGGCTCCCGGTGCATGGAGCCTGCTCCTCCCTCTGCCTGTGTCTCTGCCTCTCTCTCTCTCTCTCTCTGTGACTATCATAAATAAATAAAGAAAAAAAATATTTAAAAAAAAAATAATATAGGTGTTGATCTGACAGGGTTAGGAAGTATGGTCTGGGCTAACTGGTGGTAAGTGAATACCATCATCAAGCAAATGTGTAAGCCAACTTGGCTGAGGTGGGAACAAAGTAAAACTAAATTCAGTCTAACTTCTAGCTTGATTCGCACATCTTTTTTTTTAAGATTTTATTTATTAGGGTACCTGAGTGACTCAGCGGTTGAGCATCTGCCTTTGGCTCAGGTTGTGATCCCAGGGTCCTGGGACTGAGTCCCACATCGGGCTCCCTGCATGGAGCCTGCTTCTCCCTCTGCCTGTGTCTCTGCCTCTCTCTCTGTGTCTCTCATGAATAAATAAATAAATAATTTTTTAAAAAATCTTCAAAAAAAATTTTTTTTAGTTAGTTAAGAGAGAGCACGAGCAGAAAGGAGGGACAGAAGGAAAGGAAGAAGCAGACTCCCCGCCAAGCAGGGAGCCTGACATGGGACTCAGTCCCAGGACCCTGGGATCATGACCTGAGTCAAAGGCAAATGCTTAACCAACTGAACCACCCAGGCGCCCCTGATTCTCAAATCTAATATCACACATGTGATGTCTTGTCATAGAAGTTTCTGGAGGACAACATCAAAGAGGGTTCATATAGTCTGTGTGGGGTGAACTAACCCCTTTACTGATCCTAAGAAGCCAGCAACAGTACCCAGGAAGGAGTGATCTCTGCCAGGAGGAAGACCTCTGGTGATCATTTGGATCAGCTTCGTGGAATAAAAACACAAGGGAATGTTGGTTTTTAGAAGTTAAAAGTTTTTCTGCCTTTCTCTCCTACCTCACTCCACCTCTAAAGAGAAGGCATGGTGCCAGGGTATGGTATGGCGGGAGAACATTTTATTAGGATAAATATGCCTCTCAAGGGATTCTATCTTTTAGAAGACATTGCCTTCCATCCCTAAGAACCTGAAGTTAGGTTGACCTAGCGCCCATTCCCTCTTGGGAAAAGGACCAGGCACCAGTTTCTGACCCTCCTTCCAGATGCCCTGGCTTTCCTGAGGCTGCTTGCTTCTCAGCAAAGATTGGGTCACCTCTCTCAGTCTTCACTAGGCAGACAAGGGAGGTAGCAGGGGAGAAACTATTGGAGTGTGAGGCTAAAAACCAACAAAGAATATAGTATTCTTTTGCAGGTCACTGCCCACTGTGTGTCCATTTCCCTCAGGCTTTCACTGGGTGGGGGCAGCTTGCCACCTCCATGTTCTTAATAGGAATTCCTGCTCCTTCTCTCAATTAATCTAATCAGTTGTATCTCTTTTGATGCTCTTCTCAGATAAGGTGGCCTTGCAGTCAGGACAACAACAACAAAAATAATAGAAATGCTTCCCTGTAGTCATCTTCCTTATGTCCCCACCCCAAGTCAGAGCAGAAGACCCAGGACTGCCCCCATCTAAGGACCACACTGGTCCGACCCTGCCTGACCTCCCTACTCCCCACATCCCTTCCTGAAAACCAAAGCACTTCCAAGTCTCTACTAGAAAGGCTCTTGCTGTCTTTTGGGGTTTCTGTTTAGTTGTAGTAAAGTACACATAACATTTACCAACTTAACCATTTTTAAGTAGACAATTCAGTAGTTAAGTACAATTTCATTATTGTGCAACCATCACCACCATGCATCTCCAGAACTCTTTTCATCTTGCAAAACTGAAGCTCGATATCTATTAAACAACTCCCTATTTCCTTCCTCGCCCTAGCCCCTGGCAACCACAATTCTAACTTTATATGAATTTGACTATTCTATGTACATCATATAAATGGAATCATGTATTATTGGCCTTTCTGTAACTGGCTTCTTTCATTTAGGATTAATGTCAATATTCACCCATCTTGTAGCATATATCAGAACTGCCTACCTTTTTAAGGCTGCATAATCATTTACTGTATGTATCTACCACATTTTATTTATCCACTCACCTGTTTGGTAGACTTGGGTTGTTTCTACCTTTTGGCTATTGTGAATAATGCTGCTATATACATCAATGTACAAATATCGCTTTGAGATTCTGCTTTCAATTCTTTTGGATCTATATCTAGAAGTGGGATTGCTGGATCATTATGTTAATTCTACTTTAAATTTTTTGAAGGAATGCCATTCTGTTTTATATAATGGCTGCGCCATTTTACCCTTCGGCCCATAGTGCACATGGGTTTCAATTTCTCTACATCTCTGCCAATACTTGTCTGAGTCTTTATCATTTTTTGTCTATTCTATGAAACAGAATTAAAAACAGCTTCATTTTAAAAGGAATTTTCCTGTTTTCAAAGCAAAAATATGGCAAATAAGTATGGCTAGTATTTAATTAGCCTCAACTATGTGTCTGGCACTTTATATGCATTATCTTAGTTAATGATCTCAACAACTCTATGATGAAGAATGAGATGAAAGTGATTACCTAAAGGCAACACAGTATATGGTAAAGAGGATTTTATTTATTTTTTTTAATAATTTATTTATTTATTCATAGAGACAGAGAGAGAGAGAGAGAGAGACAGAGGCAGAGACACAGGCAGAGGGAGAAGCAGGCTCCACGCAGGGAGCCCAATGTGGAACTCGATCCCAGGTCTCCAGGATCATGCCCTAGGCTTCAGGCAGTGCTAAACCGCTGCGCCACCGGGACTGCCCGGTAAAGAGGATTTTAAATCCAGAATTTCAGAGCCCACACATCTAACCATCTTACTGCATTTCTTCTTTTTCGATATTTCTTACCTCAGCTGCAGTAAATTTTTCCCTTGGCCCAGCTGTAATCCACAGTTTCACTCCAATTAGCTTTTCAGATGTGATTTCATCTTTTAAGCTAGAAATATGATTTTAAAAGTTAGATCCATAATTTAAGCCAATTTATGAATTATTTTAGTCTCTAGACTATATGGAACCATAGGCCACAGAGACCCAGAAATGAAGAAATTTAGAGGTACCTGGTGCAGCCTCTCTCCCAAAGTGAGAATCCCCTCTATTGGCTTATCCTAGATCATCCTCTGCTCAAATACTTCCTATAGGCCAAGATGACCAAATTAAACCATCCAAGAGTACAGAGTCCTCCAACTACTAATTCAATCAGCTCTGCCAATTAGCTGGTATGATTACATATCCTTACCCATTGAGAATAACCAGTTACACACACAAAGACAGAGGTATTCTCATCTTTCCTGTCCCTAAACTGAAGTACTGACCAGGTTAAAATAGGGAGAAAGACTCTAACCTCTTAAAAAGTTGTTTATGAGGGCGCCGGGGTACTCAGTCAGTTAAGCCTCTGCGTTCAGCGGGGTCATGATCTCAGGGTCCTGAGATCGAGCCCAGGGGAGCCTGCTTCTCCTTCTCCTCCTTCCCCCTGTTCATGCTCTCTCTCTCAAATAAACAAAATCTTATTTTAAAAAAAGCTATAGGGCAGCCCCGGTGGTGCAGCGGTTTAGCGCCGCCTGAAGCCCGGGGTGTGATCCTGGAGATCCGGGATCGAGTCCCACGTCGGGCTTCCTGCATGGAGCCTGCTTCTCCCTCTACCTGTGTCTCTGCCTCTCTCTCGCTCTCTCTGAATAAATAAATAAATAAATCTTAAAAAAAATAAAATTAAATTAAAATAAAAATAAAATTAAAATCAAAAAAGCTATATATGTATAATTAGGATACTTTTTTGATTTATTATGTGAGAGACAACTTAATATGCTAATTGCCAATTTTCAAAAGAGATGTTTTTATAATCATTGAGTCATTTTTGAACAATCTTTAAATTGAACTCCTCCTACCTAATAATCACTTACATAAGAAAATAAAGACTTTCCAATATTACCAGCAGGTTATTATTATCATTATTCAGAAGGGAAAACAAATACATGGTCACCTCTGAATCTTCCAATTACTCCGAAGTCTTTTCTGCATGGATTTATAGCCATTGTTGGTGGTGAATACTTCTTTCTTATATGCATTGAAAAGAATGGTGCTCCGAAGCTCTTTCTCCATGGTTACCTTATGGGGAAAAGAAAGCATCAAAAAAAAAAAGAAACAATAAAAAATATTACAAAAGACCCTAAATGGAATAAATACTCTTCTAATTTATCAAGAGAGGGCATACAGCTGCAACCTAACTATGAAAACCCTACGATTCTCAAAGGTTGAGAATGAAATGCATAATCACAGCTACAGAAACATAAGGCTAACTCTGGCTTTTGGCTCATTTCTTGTCCCGGCCTTCCCACCAACCGGTTCTCACAACCCTACCTGGCCATCACCCAACCTTTATGCCCTTAGACCATGCTTCCCACTTGATTTCTCACTGCTAACTACTATTAAGTGTGGGGTATATAGTCTTCTAGATTTTTTATACATATGTTAACTTAAAAATTTTTTATGATATAGGATCCTATCATTTGCACTATTCTGCAATAAATTTTTTTCACCTAACCTTCTATCTTTCCATGTCAGAACATATGCATCTACCACGTTTTTAATTTTTTATTTATTTATGATAGTCGCACAGAGAGAGAGGCAGAGACACAGGCAGAGGGAGAAGCAGGCTCCATGCACCAGGAGCCTGACGCGGGATTCGATCCCAGGTCTCCAGGATCCCGCCCTGGGCCAAAGGCAGGTGCTAAACCGCTGCACCACCCAGGGATCCCTCTACCACGTTTTTAAAAAGTGCTGCACAAATTGCATTTATGGATGTACCATAATTTAACCAGTTGTATAGATGAGCATTTTTTCCTCAAAATTTTTGTTAGGAAAACAATGCTACAAACATCATTCTTAAGCATGATGTTTTTCTGCACCTTCCATATTTGTAGAATAAATTCCTACCTGATGAATGGCTAAGTAAATTATTTTCAAATTGCCCTCCAAAAATTGTATTTTTTACTTCCATAACATTAGTCATAACACTAATGCATTTGTTTCCATATAATCCTATTTCCAATCCTTTTCATCTTTACTAATAAAATAGGCACCAAAAAAAAAAAAAAAAAACAAAACAAAACAACCCAGGCCCTCACTGTTTTAATTTGCACTTTCAAATCACTAAGATAGCCATCTTTCACTACGCATATTGGCCACTTTTATTTCCTCTGATTTTCTTGCTCATGTTCTGTTAGTTTTTCCATTGGGTTGAATATTTTTCTAACTGATCATTAAATACTTTCATAAATGAACTTGTCTTTAGACTTAACTTCGAGTAGCTTTTTGGGTTTGGTTTGGTGGAATTTTGCAGGACATACAGGTTTTAAATTTTACAGAGTCAAAAGTATTAATCTTTTCCTTCCTGGCTTCTGGATTGCATGACATATTTACAAGAGTTTTTCCTGTGCTAAATTACAAATACATACAACAATGCTTTCTTCTAGTACTTTGTTATGTTAGTTTTTAAGATTTAAATTTTGACCTATTTGGAATTTGTTTTGGTGATCAAAATGGGTTTCATTATTGTTTTTTTGTTTTTTAATTACTAACAAAATCTGCCTGACACCAAACCACCTTGTCGATGATGATGTGTAATACCACCTTGACTACATAAAAAAAAAAAAATCCTTATAAGCATTTGTATTTGCATCTATTCTGAATTACATTACATTCTCTTTTTTAAAAAATATTTTATGGAATCCCTGGGTGGCGCAGCGGTTTGGCACCTGCCTTTGGCCCAGGGCGTGATCCTGGAGACCCGGGATCGAATCCCACGTCGGGCTCCCGGTGCATGGAGCCTGCTTCTCCCTCTACCTGTGTCTCTGCCTCTCTCTCTCTCTGTGACTATCATAAATAAATAAAAATTTAAAAATATATATATATATATTTTATTTATGTATTCATGAGAGACACAGAGAGAGGGGCAGAGAGAGAAGCGGACTCCCTGCAGGGAGCCTGATGTGGGACTCGATCCCAGGCCCCAGGATCATGACCTGAGCCAAAGGCAGCCGCTCAACCACTGAGCCACTCAGGCGTCCCTGAATTCCATTACATTCTATCTGCATGTAAGCTCCATACTATTTTAATTATTGAAGCTTTATAATATGTTATACTATCTGGTGGTGCTGCAGAGCTAATCCTCTTTATTACCCTTACTTATTAGAATTTTCTGCCTAGTCTCATATATTTTTTTATTCCAGTTGAACTTGAAAATCACTTTGTCAGCTTAAAAAAAAAATAAAAAAGCTAATGATCACAACACCACCATCTTTTCACGTTCCAACCATCCATGCATACGCTTGTCTTCCCAGTGTGTATATACAATACTGTATCCAGCCTTTCCCAGTTTCCTGAAAGAAAAGTCCTCATGGTCAGGTCAGTGGTTGCACGCCCTATAGCGTGGTTGTGCCATAATAAACTCAACCACCGCCTTTATGGGCATCTTTTCAATGCTTTTGCCATCACAGACACACTGGAATTTACAAACTTTTGCTTTTGCCGTTATTTTTGCTGTAGGACAAATTCCAAGAAGCAGGATTCCTAGGAAAAGGGGATGAGACTAAGATGTTAGGATTCCTGGTCCAATGTTCTTTCATGACTAAAACTCCGCCCAGTCGCAGGCGGCTTTGAACCCAGTGTGAGGCTCGGGATCCGGGCCTGTATCGGCGGCCCCAGTTTACCCCAGCGGACCTTGATTTTCCACAAGACTGGCCCGGAGGCCCAAGGAACAGGCCTGCGAGCGCCTCGCCAGCTCCCAGGCCGCCCCGACGACCCGGCCGGCTCATCACAGTCGAAGCCCCTCTTACCTGAGGCCCAGCGACCACCATCTTCACCCGGCGCCGCCCAGCATCCCGCGGCCAGACATCCAAGGTCTCTTAGCTACGGCGCAGGCGAGGCGGTGCGTCGGGCCGGCGCGCACTGGGCGCTGGACCCACCCCCGGAGCAACGTGATGACGACACAACAGAAGACGTCATTCTGCCTTGGGCGCCCGGGGCTTGGGGGGCGGTAGGCGGGGCTAACCCGGGGCTGTACCACTATGTCGGATAAGGGGTAAATCCAAACAGAATATGAATTAACTCTATGCCAAAGACAAGCCCGTATTGCTTCGTCCTTAATATCAAGTATTATTAAAGACTAATAAGAATGGTAGGACCCTAGGGCCCAAACTTCGCTCCACCCCGAGGGAGAAGAGCGGAGGCTTCCGGTGGGGGTGGGGGACGCCCCAGCCTCGACCCCAAGAGCGCAGGCGCAGGCGTAGGCGTAGAGCGGTGGGGCGAACGGGGGGGAGGGGAAGAGCGGAGAGGCGCAGGCGCAGAGCGGCGGGGCGAACGGGGGGGAGGGGAGAGAACGGAGGGGCGCAGGGGCAGGCGCAGGCGCAGACGTAGAGCGGCGGGGAGAACGGGGGAAGAACGAGGGGGAAGAACGGGGGGCGGAGCCTTGCGGGTGGGACCGGCTGGACGTGTCCGGACTCCCGACCCGCGTGTGCAGCTCCGCGCCTTGTGTAGAAGGGATTCGGCGTCTCGGAAGCGCTGGTACCCACAAACAGGCCTCCCTTCGCTCCAGGGGAGCGCCCTGCCTGCTCTGAGAGCCTGCGGACCGCAGTGCCACTCCCTCGCCCCCTTCAAACCCAGGAGCAGACCCATCCGGCAGTGCGGGTTTACACCTCGGTTTGTTCCAATCTTCAACACGGACACGGTAGTAGGAGTTTTAGGAGCTTGAAACACACAACTCTTGCTACCTGTACACAACTCCTGTCATTGCAAAGCTGAAAAGTGGAGAAGGGGGTGAGAACTCTCTTCGAGAGGATGCTGTATTTTGGCCTAAAATCACGAAAAATGGAAATGATGTATTCCTTTTGCAGAGGGCGTGGGCTGTGCCACTTGAGGGTTTGGACAGGTCTGGAGTTCCTTCTGCCTGATGTAGGGTCAGTGTTTGCTAGGAAATTAAAGGAGCACCTGCTCAGAGCGCTTCTTCCACTACTGGAGCCTGTGGAAGAGCACCGGTTTTACAATCAGCAGCTAATAAGTTCAATTCCCGGCTGTGCCTTGAACCAGCTGGTGACCTTGGGCAAGTTGCTTAATCTCAGAATGAATGTTTCTTATCTGTAAAGTGAGGTTAATAATTTCTAAATGCTGATTTATTGTGAGAATTGTAGATAATGCATGTAAAGATCAGAACGTGCTTAATAAACATAGATGAAGTATGATCAACATCATAGTTCTTCATTTTTATTTTCTATCCTGATGAAAATTTTGTGACTTTAGTCTTAGAACAATAGAATCATTGGGTGTTTCACAACCCATAGTGGGTTGTGTACTTTTGACAGTACTATCGTTTCTGACAATTACACTCTCACTTTTTGCTTTGGGAATTTGGGGGAATTTGGGCCTCTCCTTCATCATGTTCCATATTTGTCAGTTAACAGATGCTGTTGTGATGGAAACCAAAGAAGAGTGTTTTGTTTTGTTTTTTTTTGAAAGTTCTCAGCACATGTCAAAGCATAACAATAACTCTTCCTGACCCAGCTTGGATCTCCAGTTGGTATTAGTGCCACTGGTGTGTCTTCCATGGTCTTCCAGCTTCATCCCCCATTACTCCTGGGGCAGGGAGCTGAGAAAAAAAAAAAAATGGAAGAGAAAGAGTGGGGTTAAGAGGAAAAGGCAATCAAATTGTCAGCACACACTAAAGTTCTCTCCTTGTCCACAAGCCAAAAGCCACAAGCCTGCCATGAAGTAGCTAATGAACCACAGATTCTTGGGGGGAAAAAACCACTTTGGGATGCCTAGGTGGCTCAGTGGTTGAGTATCTGCCTTCAGCTCAGGGCGTGATCCTGGGGTCCTGGGATCGAGTTCTGAATTAGGCTCCCCACAGGAAGTCTGCTTCTCCCTCTGCCTATGTCTGTGCCTCTCTCTGTGTGTGTCTCATGAATAAATAAATAAAATCTTTAGAAAAAAAAGACCACTTTGCCATTGAAATAAGGCCACATGATCCAACCTACTTGGTTTTGTGGGTACTGTTACACAGATACCACATGAAAGCTTCTAGTCCCTTTCTTGAGTCAGAATCTGGCACAGGTGCATCCCTGGGCCACATGCCTGGCCCTAGCAGCAGAGGATACTGGGAAAGTCAGTATCTAGCATTTTCAGCTACTGTAAGTAGAGGTAATTACTACCCCTCATCAAGGCCTCATGAGCTAGGAGATCTTCTGGACATAGGAAAGGGTTCAGATGCCAGGCAAACAAACCTAATAAATGCCCAATACCACCCACAACAAAGAAAGATACCATCAACAGAGAAAAAGAAGAGCATGTTGGGTGAATAGCCTATAGGCTTATTACATCTCTCATTTTACACATTAAGATAAAAATCTAAACACCAAGAGGTCCTTTGGGAGAGAAATGCTGGTTGCCTACCCAACGTTTCCCCCTTCGCCTTTAATATAGAGCGCACGTTTTTAGGGGTAGTCATGTGTCCAGCTAATAAACCACATATCCCAACCTCCATTGCAGGTAGAGAGGGTGGCTAACAAGCAGAAGCCACTGGTGGGCGCTTCTGGGGAAGCTCTGTAAAGGTGCTACTTTGCTCTGTCCTCCTTGTGTCCTTTTTCCTCGCCCAGGACACAGAAGCAGTGGCTAGAGCTCCAGTAACCATTTTGTGGCAATGCAGCAATCCTAATATTGGAAACCAATTGCCAAGGATGGCAGAGCAGAGATATAGAAAGCCTCTGATTATCTGAAGACCTGTTGAACCAGCCTTGGACCACCTAACAACATTCTTCCTTTATGTGCTGGAAAAATATATGCAACCTTATTAAGCCATTGTTACTTTGAGTCTCTGTTACTAGCAGCAGAGGGTAAGGAAGGTAATTCCTTAGGGATACCAGCTGTCTTCAGCAGTTACACGAGCGCTTCTCTTCTAGTAGTCCAAGATGGCCTCGTCCTCTGGTGCGTAGGAAAATCCCAGGAATGCACTTGAGGCGCCAGAGCTCCCGGCCACAGTGTCAGGAGTGCAGCCAATGGACTTTGAAACAGCTTCCTGGGTGAACTCTGGGTCAAAGTGTTTCAAGTCAGCAGGTCCTGCCTGTGAATAGAGACCAACGGTGAGATGGAAACATGGGGAGGGGGGTCAGAGCTACTGGAAGACCCCACAAATCCTGAGAGGGATGTCAGGCCTCCCCTCCAAGTGCCTCGTGGGCACCTGCCTTTGGCTGCCACTTACGCATGTGTTTACAGTAGTCATTTTATTCCATGTGGCCCACTAAACACATATCTAACCTGGCACCCTGCCTGCACCATGCCAACCATCAAGCAAGTCTAGTCAACATACATTTTACTGAATGCCTACCAGGCACTGTTCATGGCACTGGGAATAAAGGAGAACAAAATAGAGTGAGTCCTGCTTTCAAGCAGCCTAAATTATGCAAAGGGTGAGAGGACTGATAATTAGACAAATAGGCAATCCGGGGTGTTGATTCCTTATGAAGAAGATAAAATAGGGTAACTGGCTGGCTGCTTTCACGGTTTTGAAGTTTTGGAGGAAGACCTGTGTGTGAGGTTGTAAAAATGGTCACAAATCCTCCAACTGCCATCGAGAGGTGGAATCTCTCTCCATACCTTTACTATGGTTTAGCCATCTGACTTGTTTAGGACAATGGGACGTTACCAGATGTGAAGCAAACAAAGGCTTGAAAAACACACATTGTGGGTAGTTGTCCCCTCCTGAGCTTGGAACCCTAGGCCACCATGTGGCCAGGCAAGCCTGCTGGAGTATGAGAGGCCCCAGGAGGAGAACCCAGTTGCCCTGGCTGCTGGCCAACTGCCAGACATCTGAGTGAGGCAGTTCTATACCACTGACATGAGAGAGCCCAGCAGAGACCAGCTGGCCTGGCCCAGGCCAAAAACCTCACCCAACTGACCCATAGAACTGGGGTGAAATACAGAATTGTTTTTAAGCCACCCAGTTTGGGGCAGGGGGGGGGGAGTGTTGTTATGTACCACAAGCTAACAGAATCAGCCTCTTTGTGAAGAAGGCATAGTCTCTGGAGAATACTAGGCCACCTGGGTTTTCTGAAGTAAGCAGATGAGCAAATGGAAGCATCTGCTTATCGGCTTGAGTATGCAAGTCTTATGTTATGTAACCAAACAGACCATGGTTTCTAGCTTCTCAAAAAGGTCACAGGGCATAGTGGTCCCAGCTCAGGGTTCAGAATCCTAAGACCATAGTATCTAGATCCTGGCCCTGGCTCTTGTTATCTGTGTGGTCCTAGATAAGTGATATCGATGCTAAAGATACTTATGCAAGATCTCACAGTGGTAGGTGGCAGAACCAGGAATCTACCCCCAGTATGTCTTTTTTTTTTAAGATTTATTTATTTATTCATGAGAGACAGAGAGAGAGAGAGGGAGAGAGAGAGAGAGAGAGAGGCAGAGACATAGGCAGAGGGAGAAGCAGGCTCAATCCCAGATCTCAGGATCACACCCCAAGCCAAAGGCAGATGCTCAACCACTGAGCCACCCAGGCGTCCCTACCCCCAGTGTGTCTGACTTTAAAGTCCACTCACTTCATTCTATTACCTCACTGTCTAGTATTTTTTGTATTATTCTCTCCTCAAGGGTGTACATTCAATATTATCCTCAGGGTCTTTTTTACACCCCCAGAGAAAGACACTTTTCAGCTACCTGGACTGAGTGTATCCTATCTGACAAGTATTGTCAAGAATCTGGTGCTCCAAGATGGGTTCACAAGCAGGTAATTGGCAAAAGTCAAGGTGTAAATAGCAAATATTGGCAGTGTTGAGATGTGCAGACTACATGAATGGGAGCAGCTTGACACTGCCACTCTGTAGGTTGGTGAAAGTACCTCTAATGTCTGCTTCAAAGGGGGCTCCTTTCCTGCATATACGCCCACTGCTAATTAATATTAGCACTCATTAACACCACTGATTAAACACTAACCACCTTCACCATAGAAGAAATAGAAGACTATATGAGATGCCATTTTTTCCCAAAAAAATTTGCAGTTACAAACAGTAACAACTGCACAGATTGCAGAGAGGAAGATGAAAAATCTCCAGCAGACCCTGCTGGCAGGAAATTGATTTTATTCCACACCACACAGTTAAGGCAGGAATCAAGAGCCTAGGGAGTGCCTGGCTGGCTCAGTCCGGGGGGGCGGGGGGGGGAGGTGACTCTTGACCCCAAAGTCTTGAGTTCAAGTCCCACACTGGGTGTGGAGAGTACTTAAAGTTGAAAAAAAAAAACTAAACTAAAAATGTTCACATTCTTAGACTGGTAATTCCCTACCTGGGATCCATCTTAAGGAAATAATCAGAACTCTGGGCAAAGATACACACTTAAAGGTGTTCATTAGTACTTTTATGATAAAGAAAGAATGGTAATAACCTAAATGCACCATTAGGAGCATGATTGAATAAATTATGTCACCAACACAGAGGATTAAAATATTATGTAGCCATTTAAAATGATACTTATAGGGGATCCCTAGGTGGCTCAGTGGTTTAGCACCTGCCTTCGGCCCAGGGTGTGATCCTGGAGTCCCAGAATCAAGTCCCACGTCAAGATCCCTGCATGGAGCCTGCTTCTCCCTCTGCCTATGTCTCTGCCTCTCTCTGTGTTTTTCATGAATAAATAAAATCTTTAAAAATAAATAAAACTCTGAGATCAAGAGTCTCCTGCTCCACTGCCTGAGCCAGCCAGGTGTCCCCACGGAGTGCTTTAAAGAGTGTAAAGGACTCTGCAATAAGGGTTATTGGTGCTAAAAATGAAGGGGGTGGCTGGCAGCATGGCTCATCACACAGAGCTGGACTGGCAGTCAGGACTTCTGGGATCTAGATCCCATTCTGCCTCCAGCTTACCATGTGGCCCTTGGTTTTCCCACCTGTAGAAAGAGAGTTGGCCCAGATCCCCTCCAAGCTTCCACCAGCCCCAGAAATCCAGAATCTGGTACACAGTGAGTGATGTCTTACCACGTTTGGGTTGAAGGGTGGAGTCAGCCTCTTGTGGTACAAATCATCCCAGTTTATGGGGCTGAAGAATACATGGTTCTTTATCTCAAGCTGTTGGAAGAAGGTGGTGATCACAAGGAGCCCTCTCATAACACTCCTCCCCACCTCTTCACCCCCTGACCCCCATGTCTGCGAGCTCCAACTGTACTGCCAACTGGCTCTCAAGCCCTCAAACCTTTACTAGGAAAGTGCTCCCAGCTGGTTTCTTGGAACAAAGAGCTGTTCTGCAGCCAGGGCTCTTCCCTTCTCCATCACCTAGAACCCAAGCCCTTCTTCCCCATAGCATTCATTTATTCCTCAACTATTTACTGAGCGCCCATTCTTTACCAACACCATGGGACACTTTGGTGGCATACCAGTGAAGAAGATAGCAGAATCTGCCTTTGAGGTTCCCAGGGGATCTCCCCACCCCACCCACCTGCCTCAGTGCATCTTAATTCTTCTGGAATTCAAACCAGAGAAATAGACCACATCAACTCAATAAGGAAGATAATGTCCCAAATGCCCAACCTGGTGCTGGCAAAAAAACAAGTCCAGTCCTCTCTCTGCACAGAAACCAGAGGAACTTCTTCAGACTGAAATTGGGTCTTGCCACATCCCTGCTCAAAATCTGCCAAAATGTACCACTCTTCTTATTCCTGCCACAGGACTTTTGCACATGCTGTACCCTACATTGTCATCTCCTCAGAGCGGATCTCCCACACCACACCAGTGTAAATTTACTCCCTCCCATTATGGTCTATTTTGGCTCATTGTTCACTTATTTCTTGATACCTGCAAAAATTATATACCATAATGTTTGTTGACTGTCCTCCCCCAATCAACTTAATAAGGGCAAAGACCCAGTGCATTGAATTGCTAGAACCCAGCTCAGTGCCTTGCTCAGTAAATATTGGTCGAATAAAAGAACTAGATTGAAGGCAGTAATTAAGCAGTAGCAGCCGCGAATTTCTAAGTAAAGGAGCTAGCAATGCCTGGTTTTAGAGGGCAGGGGGATACACATCACTGTGCCTCTAAGCTACGGCTGCAGGAAGCAGAGCGCCCCCATCAGGGACCAGTGCTCCACTGCCAATTCACCTACAAAGTCTGATTTGGAGCCCAGCCGCTGCCTCTGGTCCTTGTGGAGAAGGCCTTGCAGGAGGTCGCAGGCAGCCACAGTCTGGCCCCCAGGGATCTGTAGTGGCTGGTACAGTATGTTCTCGTACATCTGGGACATGTCTTGGCTGTAGAACGGTGGCTGATGAGAGAGGGAGAGAGAAGCTGGAGGCTCATTCATGCTAAAGGGGAGAAAGGTCTCAGCAAAAGAGACCTTTCTGGGAGCAAAGCCAGGTAATGGAAGACTCGGCCAGACGGCATCTTGTGCAATGGTTCACACTGCAGACTGGAGAGAGACAGAGACCTTGGCTTCCGGCACCCGGGAGAGGGCTGCTGGGAAGGCTGAGAAGGGACCTCCTAGGAGCATCCCCTCTCCCACCCCTCTTAACCCAGCTTGGGCACCAACTCTTCACTTTACAAAGTAAACACTTTTCCCGTCACCATTCCAGCCCAGCCTCACAGTCTTCCTCAAAGACAGGCAGTAATTTGTTGGATAAGACAAGGCTCAGAGGGATTAAGCCACATGGCCAGGAAGAGAACCAGGCCGCAAACCATGCCCAGAGCCCACTCTTTCCTGAGGCTCTTCATCCCACCTCTTCCTCTGGCTTTTCCTTTTCCTGACTCCACAGAGCCTGTTCTTTCATACCCCCCACACTCTGTTGGCAAAGCCACCCCAGAGCAACGCCTAGGCTGTGGTGAGTCTAACATTTCTGGGCCTCAGTTTCCCTCTCAGTAAATAAGAACAACTCCATTTCCCATAGTGGCAGCCTCCAAAAGCCATTTCTAGGTGTCAGAGGAGTAACATATGAGATGGTGTGTTGTAAAGCACTGAGCTAACATTATTGAAAAAATATACATAATCCTCACATCATCTTTTTGAGCTTGGGTAGAGAAATGGCTCATTCAGTTCCTTGAGGAGTCTGAGGAGGCCACACAAGGGAGAGATCCACCCCCGTCTCTTCCTAGAGCCACATGTCCCTTGCAGATGGCCACACCCCACTCACCAGGCCTTGCAGCATCTCGTAGAGAACTGCCCCCAAGCACCACCAGTCCACCGCCCGATCATAAGGCTCTTTACGAAGCACTTCTGGGGCCAAGTACTGTTGTGGAGAAACACACTTATCTGAAAGACACTCAGCCTCAGTCTTCCCATTTATAAACAGGGCACTCAGAAGAAAAGATCACCAGGGATTGATTCTACTGTGATATTCACTTGGCTGTGCATATGTTCAATCAGCATCCATTTGTAAAGGCCTGCTCTGTGCATGACCCTTTGCCAATGTGCTGGGGACATAGGGGAGATCAGGCAGGACTGCCTTGTACAGTTGTATATGTTGCGCACCATACAGCAGCCCTGGCGGTATAGCAGTTTAGCGCCGCCTGCAGCCCAGGGTGTGATCCTGGAGACCCGGGATCGAGTCCCACGTCGGGCTCCCTGCATGGAGCCTGCTTCTCCCTCTGCCTGTGTCTCTGCCTCTCTCTCTCTCTCTCTCTCTCGAATAAACAAATAAAATCTTAAAACAACAACAAAAAAAAGTGCCAGCCAAAAGGATATAGGGAGATGCAAGCCTGGTTGTGATCAACTCACCAAGCCATAACCCTAGTATAGGGCTATATCTGGCAACTTTATTCATGTTTAATAGAGTACCTTTTTCTACTTAATGTGCCCAAGGGAGTACCTTTATCTAATTTGGACAAAAGCATCCAATTGGTATCCTGGGAACAGGAAAGCCCTGTGAGTACTCACAGTGCACTGGGGAGACTAATGGTGAAGTGAAAGCAAATGTGGCACATACTTGTACTGGAAAGTTCAGTAACAGAAATGGATAGGGAATCAGGAATCAGGAAAGAGGCAGTGACACCTGAGTTCATAATGACACATGAATGCATGCCACAGAGCTGTGCCTTCCAACAAAAAGAGGACCTGAGGCAGACCTGTGCTTTCTGCCAAACCCAATGGCTTGGTGACCCCTGAGTCTGGCATCTCTGCCACTGAGGAAAGTGGTCATTTTGAGAGACTCTGTAGGTCTGAAGAAGGGCAGGAAGTTACCTAGACCTGAGCCCTATGTAGGGCTCATATGACCTTCGAGGACCTTGATTTCCTCCTCCATAAAATGGGCTTGCAGGATCCCTCCCTGGGGGCTATATTAAGTCTATGTGCTAATCTATGTGATTGTAATATGTGTGTAGGCCTGGAGCAATGGGAGCAGCCATGGGTACTCTTGTCTGTGCTTCCTGGCATCACAGGAGCTGAGTTATTGAAGAGCTGACATGTTGGGGATATACGTCTCCTACATAATCCAGGGTGTCATATGCCCCACTCCTCACCCCTGGCAATGCCCAAGGAAGGGATGGCTGGGCTGTCAGGTTTTGGGATACCAGCTCTGTCCAGCGGACACCCTGCCATACACATAGACAATGGCTCCTGCTCAGAGAGATCACCTGTCCATCAGCTGCCCCAAAATCAGATGGAGGAGTCCCAGCTGAGATCTGAGATCCAGATTTTCAAATGTATGGAGAACAGAGCAGCTAAAAGTCCTGTCTCATGCCAGATCAGGAGCAGCTTCCCAGTCCTGCAACCTCTGCCTCCCAGCCCCCACCCAGATATCTGTGAACTGGGAACCCCTTTGAGTCCAAGGTCCAAGAGTCGACACTGGTGGGAGTCCAAGGAAAGGTTTTAACCACAAGGCTACAGGGAGGCCTTGGCAGGACATAGAGACATGTATGAATTACTGCTGAGACCCACACATTTTAGCCCTCCAGGCTCTTGGCAACTGGAAGACGGGAGTGAACCAGTGTTTTACACTTGCAAGCCCTCATCTTAACTGTCAGGCCAACCCCTTCTGTTGCACATGAACTTCACCCTGTAGGGCAGGCTGTCCAATATGGCAGCCACTCATCACAGGTGTCTACTGAATAGTTGAAGTGAGATTGATCTCAGCTGAGGTGAATTATAAGTATAAAATATGCTCTGGATTTCAAAGACTTAATTAGAAAAAAAGAATAAACTATCTTAGTAATTTTATATTAATTGTATGTTGAAATGACGATATTTTGGGCAGCCTGGGTGGCTCAGCAGTTTAGCACCACCTTCAGCCAGGGGTGTGATCCTGGAGACTCAGGATCGAGTCCCCACATCGGGCTCCCTGCATGGGGCCTGCTTCTCCCTCTGCCTGTGTCTCCGCCTCTCTCTCTCTCTCTCTCTCTCTCTCTGTCTCTCATGAATAAATAAAATAAAAAATCTTTAAAAAAAAAGAAATGACAATATTTGTGTATATTAGGATAGTTAAAATATATTACTAAAATGCATTCCACCTGTTTCTTTTTTTTTTTTAATTTTATTTATTTATGATAGTCACACAGAGAGAGAGAGAGGCAGAGACACAGGCAGAGGGAGAAGCAGGCTCCATGCACCGGGAGCCCGATGTGGGATTCGATCCTGGGTCTCCAGGATCGCGCCCTGGGCCAAAGACAGGCGCTAAACCGCTGCGCCACCCAGGGTTCCCATTCCACCTGTTTCTTTTTACTTTTTTTTTTTTTTTTAAGATTTTATTTATTTATTCATGAGAAACAGAGAGAGAGAGAGAGAGGTGGAGACATAGAGGGAGAAGCAGTCTCCTCACAGGGAGCCCGATGTGGGACTCCATCCCCGGGCCTGGGATCATGCCCTGAGCTGAAGGCAGTTGCTCAACCAGTGAGCTACCCAGGTGTCCCTCTTTTTACTTTTTAAATGTGGCTGCTGGGAAATTTTACATTGAATATATGGTCGGAATGGCTATTTCGATTTCTATAGGATTGCATTGCTGCAGAGCTTTACCAGCTGCTGGCTGGCACCAGCCCCCAGAGCTGCTGCCTCCATTACACAGATGAGAAAACCAAGGTAGAGTGCACAGCCAGTTCAGGGCAAGGGCTTGGGGGACCGGAGTGAGCCTCCCCGACATTGGTGTAAGGGGTTGGCTCTAAGCAGGAGGTTAAGCTCAACCACTCATGGCCTGACCTCTGACCTCTCCTACAAGGTTTGGCTTACCTCAGGGGTGCCACAGAATGTGGATGTGGTCTCCTCAGGCTCTACACCCTCCTTGCAGAGGCCAAAGTCCGTCAGTACCACGTGTCCCTGCAGAGGAGGGTGGGTGGAGGCTGGAAGGTGGTCTAAGCTAAAGGTATGGCCAGGGCTAACCCCAAAGCCCAGATGCCACACCCCAGGGCAGCATCTGTGGAGCCTTAGGCCTTTGGCACAGGCTATAGGCTCTACTTAGAGACCTCTAGCTCCTAGATGGGAAGCCAGGAGCAGAACAAATGACAAGGTGGGGAGAGGGCATTCCACTGTCTGCCCTCCTCCCCAGCTTATCACAGACTCAGACCCATGCCCTACAACAGTGGCAGCTCCATGAATGTCCTTGCTGGAGTGCCCTGGTGGTGGTGGCTCCCTTGACAGAGGGCTGATTATTTTAGAAAGCACCATATCTCGTGGCAGCTGAGCAGGAGGGTGGCTGGTAGAGGTTGTGGAGTGAGTGGATACTGTGGGGCTCTGCTCAGATCCCCTCTTTAGGAGTTGTCATGTCCATCCTCCCACTTCTGGGACATTACCCTCACTCAAAATTACGCCCCTCCCAAGGGGAAATCCACGACGAAGGACAGGTCAATGCGAGGGCACAAAAGCCTCACTTCCTTGCCTCAATTTGGAACAGTTCTGAAGAGTCATCCCAGCCTGAGCCCTCCTCATCCCTGGATGATCAGCTGAGGCCTCCTCATTTGCAACCGCGATGCAGGTGGGCTCCCTCCTCTACCGAATCCTGCCTCCTCACCCCCTTAAAACTGGATCTTTTAAGAGTATTCCCCAATAACCATCTGCACTCAACACCCCATCTGTTTCCAGGGAACCCAGTCTAAGACATGGAGAGACTACAAAGTCCAAGAGCATTCACTTGCCTCCACCCCTCCCCCACAGACCTCGTATACACACACATGCACGCACATGGGCACACGATATACATTTACATGTGTGTGCATGGGCACATGGGCACACGCATACTTGAATGCATCCCTATCCATATGCATGCATGTACAATGCTTACACACTCACACTCATAAGCACACAGCACATACGTGCAGCCATGCATACACATACACCAACCTGGCAGTCCAAGAGGATGTTCTCTGGTTTTAGGTCTCTGCAGAAAACAAGAGAAAAGACCACTGTGCTGTCTCAGCCACTTAGTGAGGAGAGCAAGAACCCAGGGTCCTGGCAGGAGGACTATTCATGGAGGCTCACAGAAATGTAGAGGGAGAGCCCAGGGAGAATGGGCGCTCCATCCCAGAAAGGAAGCTCCCACTCTGCTCCCACTGCTGGGCTGTCCTCCTCAGACGAAGGACCAAGTTCACCAGGACCTAGAGGTCTGCACAACCCCTGGCATTTGTGGCAAAGGGTCAGGCCTGGCTCTGAGCCACAGGTGGGCCTCACCTGTAAATGACGTTGAGGGAGTGCAGGTAGCCGATGGCGCTGGCCACCTCAGCAGCGTAGAACCGGGCCCGGGGCTCCAGGAACCGGCGCTCCCGCTGCAGGTGGAAGAACAGCTGGAAGGGGGGAGGTGTATAAGAGAGGGTCTCAAGGTGGGGCGCTCCAGCTCCCGGAGTGCAGGATATGGGGCAGCTGGCCAAGTCACCCCCTCTCTGAGCTGCAGTGTACTCAGATGGAAAGATCATGCTTGGGGTACCTGGGGAGCTCAGGCGGTTAAGCCTCTGACTTTTTTTTTTTTTAAGCCTCTGACTCTTGATCTTAGCTCAAGCCTTGATCTTGGGATTGTGAGTTCAAGTCCCACATTGAGCTCTGTGCTAGGTGTGGAGCCTACTTTAAAAAAAGGGGGGGGGGGATGCTGTCCCACACCCTACAGAGCAGTTGCGGGTGTCCAAAGTGTTAGCAGGAGAGATTGATTGCATGGATTGAGCAGCTACTGGGTTCCAGGCTCGAAGCAGACCCTTTCATATATCTTATAACATTTAATCCTCATGACTACCTCTAAGGTATCAAATATGATGCCAGTTTCACGTAAGAAGAAACTGGGAGGGGCCAGGTGACTTGCCCAAGGCCATATAGCTCATAACTGGCAGAGCTGCTATTTGAACCCCAGTCATTCAACGATGTGTTTTGCCCACTTGGGCAATAAGATGCTCATAGTTGTCAAACCGAACCCAGCCTTGATCTGCCAGTGGGCCAATTGTTTTGGTCTATTTTCTTGTCCTTGGGAAGGCCTTTACCTCTACCAGGGGACTTAGGGATCCAGAGCAAAAACTCCCCTCTTGGCATCAGGCCAAATGTCATGAGGTCACATGAGTTCAATCTGTGGTCACTTGCCCAGAGAGACAGAGTGAATTCCAGAGTGGGACCCAGCTTACCCCCGTTGTGCTTCTAGTCACCGGGAGGCCTCAGGTCTCTGTTTGCCACAGGGACCAATCACCCCTACCCAGTGGTATAAAATGGGAGCATTGGAAATCTTGACTGCAGAGCTCCACTAATACTGACCTTGCCCACGTGCACTGAAGTGAGTCTGGGCAGCTTTGCGTGGGGGCAGTCAAGAAATGTTGTGGCCGGGAGCCAAATGGACTTGTATTCAAATCCTGGCTCTGTCAGGTACAGGCTGGATGGCCTCAAGCAAGTGAGTTACCTCCTGAGCCTTGGTGTTTCAGCTACAAAATGGGTCTGTTGTGAGGATGAGGTGCGATCAATCCAGAACCTGGCACACAATGGGCATGGAAGAGCCAGTCCAGGGGAGCCTCCCTTTGGGTCCACCCACCTCTCCCCCGTTGACATAGTCGAGCACGAAGTAGAGCTTCTCAGGCGTCTGGAAGGAGTAACGCAGGCCCACAAGGAAGGGGTGCTGTACGTTCTTCAGCAGCACACTGCGCTCGGCCATGATGTGGCTTTGCTGTGGAGTCATAGGCAGGGGACCACATCACAACCCACGACAGCCCCCTTTTACCCTGGCACAGCCCACATGGCCTCACTTGTGGGGGCTGTGCCTT
Source organism: Vulpes lagopus (assembly GCF_018345385.1). Lineage (NCBI taxonomy): Eukaryota > Metazoa > Chordata > Mammalia > Carnivora > Canidae > Vulpes > Vulpes lagopus. Next base: position 16,524,624 of record NC_054841.1, read on the forward strand.
GTTCAGGACCTTCTTGTGCCCCTGCCCAAATACCCACTGTGGCTCCTTATTGCCCTCAGAGCCAGGCTCCTTGCCCAGTGGCTAGGACAGTGAATGGTCAGCCTTGTCCCCAGCCATGGAGATTCAGCTCTGGCCCCCAGGTCAGGAACCTCTATCCCTTCCCCCGGAATGATAAGAAAAGCATATGTGATTACTGCATAAAAGGAGCTACGTTCGTGCTTTTGTTCATACTGTATTTCTTGACATTCAAGGCCAGCTGCCATGCCACCTCCTCCATAAAGACCTTCCCTATCTGCCCTCATGATGTCCTTGTTAACATTAATTCCCTTGCCTGAGTCCTCTGATTGATATTCATTTCTCTCTCAGGACCTGCTCTATCCCCCCCAGGGGGTTGGAATTAAAGAGACTCAAGTCAGCTGAAGAATCTAGAACTCCAGCATGGCTATGGCTTGAGGGGCCTTTGGAGAGTATGAAGTGTGCCTCCAACACCACACAGACAAGGGAGGCTGGCAGCTAGAAAGGGCAGAGGGCTTATCTACCACAGAACCCTGAATTTTCCAGGGGAAGGCAGAGGGCTGGGATGGGGCCCTCCCAAAGGCCCGATGGGTGAGCTGGTTGGCCCAGTTTCTTTGAGAAGGCTCAGCACCCTCAGCTGCCCCTGGTCTTCTGCTATGACCACTGTGACACCTGGCTCCAGGGGTCCTTCAGAGTTGGGAAACCACCTTAGGCTGGTGTCGAGAAGCAAGAGGGGAAATGCCTGAGCATAAACTCTGGTACCTCTTTCTTCTTTAAGATGGACTTTTTCTGCAGCACCTTCACCGCGTAGAACATCCCATCAGACTTGTGTTTGGCCAGTAGGACCTGAGCAGAAGCACAAATGCAAGGCCCCACAGGGGACAACTCCTCTGAGGTTCGGATTTCTCAATCAGCCCCAGCTCTGCCCTGCATTCATGGTTTCACAGGTTGTGAGATCCCACTTTGCACATGCCAGTGACAGGCAAGGGGTAGAAGAGGCCCAGAGAAGGGAAGATCCAGACCTCCCAACCTCACTGTGTCACTCACCTTCCCATAGCTCCCTTTGCCAATGACTTTCAAGAAGTCAAAGTCAGTGGGCCGGGCACTGCAGGGAAGGGGTAAGAACACAGGTCAGCATTTGTGAACTTGGGAAACCTGGCTCCTGAGATCAAATCCAGGCTTCTGTTTAACTTTGAAGCTGGGGAAGAGAGGGAGCTTTCCAAGAAACAAGCCTCCTCACCACCACTGAAGCATGCCATGTTCTCCCAGCCAAGAGGGCTTGTAGGACAAGCCCCTGCCCCTGGGGATCCACAGTTGAGTAACCAACGGGCAACTTGGGGAGAAGACAAGACACAATTGCATAAGAAGACGAGAGATCTGGCCCCCAAGCCTGAGAAGGGCCTGAAGGGTGGGGAATACTAACAATGCAGACTTTGGAAGAGCATTTCAGGCATGTGGCTCAGCATGAGTAAAGGGGGGAGGAATTAGTGGGAGATAAAGTTGGGAGACCGTCCTGGGTCCCAGGTGGCAGAGGGTCTTGAAGGTAGACCAGAGAGCTTGGATTTTATTCCTAAGGAGAGGGGAGCCAGGTATGAAGGGAGCCAGGGAGGGAAGTTGTGTGAGAGACCAGAACTCACTTTGGGTTGGCTGAAGGTCCCAGGTTGATGTTCCCATTGGCCCTTGAGGGCTAAAGACATTTACAGAAAAGTTAGTAAAGATCAGCAGTAATGTGTGCTAGGATCCTCGGCAGCCCCCTATCCCATGGCCTGGGTCCTGCTCCTTTCTCTACTAGCCTGTCTGTTTCCTCCTTCCTTCCTTCCACCTGTCTACCAACCATCCACTGTCTCATCTGCTTCTCCTAACACCCCATTTTCTTGAAGTTCTTGCCCAACTCTGTGCCCTGTTTACCCTACAAACGGCCCACTGGCCCACTTCCATGAGCTCAGGGTCACCCCTGTCCCTGTCCGCCCTCAAGTCCTGCTCTAGGTGGGCCCACCAGGCTGGCCTGTGCTTCCAGATTTCCCCTGGCAGAGGAAGTGAGCCCCCTGGTGGTGGGTGGGGGAAGGAGACCCACTCACCTGAGGGCTAGGGGTCCCTGCCAGGCTAGAGTCCATTCTGTAACAGTGATCAGGTGAGCTGTAGGGACACAGGGGGACCAGTCACGAGAGAGCTGCTGTTGGGGAAGGAAGGGCTTTAGACACACTCCTGCACTCTCTGCTCCCGCCCCCCCAACCCCATGCACCTGCCACAGTCTGCGCATCTCCTACCCAAGGCCAGTAACCCCTGCATGGGACAAGAACTGGCACACCTTGGACCCAACCTCTCTAATCAAACATCTCAAGAGAGAACCAGCCAGCATGGCCAGGAGTATCCCTCCCAGGTTGAATCTTTTCAAGGGTTGGGGACAGCCAGGACAGCAAAACCCCTGTGAGCCAGGGCAGCTCGGGAGGTCCAGGGCTGGAAGGTTGGTCTCCACAGGCTCCCAGACAGGCATATTGCAACCTTGAATTCCTGTGGAAAGCCCTGAGCTGGGATCTGTGTTGTACTGACTATTATCTCCCCGCCACAAGGACTTCCACTTAATGCTTCTGGAATGGCAGCTGCCCTGGGGGCCTTGGGTCAGAGCCATGAAGAGATGACCCAAGCCTGGCTAGTGTCTGTGTCAGATCCAACAGTAAAAAAGTGTGACCAGCTGGTCTATGCAGCGAGGAGCACAGTGTCTTTCCTGCTCCTGGCCTGCAGGGTGAAGGAGGCTGGTGTGTCCAGGCCCTGGCTCAGGATACCGACAGCACACTCCTGCTTGGAAGGCCAAGGCTAAGAACTGAGATCCCACCTAAGAACCCAGTAAGCCAGTTGCTCATGGAGGCTGTGGTTACTGTACATTCCAAGACCGCAGCCTTGACCTGCTGTGGAGCCTGGGCTGCAGCCTCGCCTCTCGGGGGTAAAAACCACCCATCTTTCCAAGGGAGGATCCTAGAGCAACCACCCCATGTCCTTCTCAGGTGCTGGCAAAGTGACCACAGGGGAAAGGAGGGAATCCCCCATCCCCGGCTGCTCCAAGAGGCCCAGCCCTGTGGCATCCTGAGAGAATGAGCTGCAGAACTGCCTGAGGAGGAAGTCCAGCCTGGCTTCAGGCAGTGCCCATAGTCTGTGGCCCCCAGAGGGCCCACAGCCTGCCACACCCCCTTGCTGGGCTGACCCTGCAGACCCCTTCGCCAGGCCCTGGCCCCCCAGCCCCACGTACCTGCGCAGCCTGAGGAGAGGCCACTGAAAGAACCAGCAGTTGGAGCCGGAGGGTCAGGCCCGCGGACAAGAGAGCCTCTCTCTGTTCTCCCAACAAGGGCCGAAGTGTCTGTGCCTGGTGCCGGCCCGGCCCCAGCACCCAGCTCAGAACTCTCAGCAGCAGCAGCAGCAGCAGCAGCAGCAGCAGCAGCAGCAGCTAGGGGGGCCGGTGATGTCACAGGGGACCCAGCAGAGCTTAAGACGGGACCAGAGACCTCTGTTCCCTCGGGGACATCGCCTGCCCCTGGGGGTGAGTGGAAGGGGGTGGGCGACAGCTGCAGGAATGCCCTGCTGACGCTTGGGGCCGTCAGGATGTGTGCAAATGTGTGGCTCAGGCAGTGTGGGCGGCGTGTGTGTACAGGTGTTGCGTGCACAGATGAGCTTCTGTGTGTCTGTCTGTTATAGCAGCACGTACCCACATGGCAAGGCTTTTGTGTCAGTGTGTGAGTCCATGTGCAGACAACTGCACGTATTCTGCTTATTTGTGTGCCTCAGTGTGACCATGTATTTAATCTTTTTTTTTTTAAGATTTTATTTATTTATTCATGAAAGACACACAGAGAGAGGCAGAGACATAGACAGAGGGAGAAGCGGGCTCCCCACAAGGAGGCTCGGTCCCAGATCCCAGGATCACACCCTGAGCTGAAGGCAGACAGACGCTCAACTGCTGAGCCACCCAGGTGTCCCCCGTGTATTTAATCTTGTCAGTGTGTCTATGCGTCTGTAACTGTTCTCACTGTGCGTACAGATGGGCTTCTGTGTACTGAGTCAACGTGCCAGTGTGTCTTTATATATGTTCATGTGTTACATGCATTTGTGTGAGCCTGCGTGTGGGTGTCTACATGTGTGTCTACAGATGAGTATAGGTGTCTGTTAATAAATGTGTAACCACATGTGTATATAGGTTGTTGTGTGTCTGTTAATATTGGTGTATTTCAGTGTGTGTATGTGTGTCGGGGCTTGCTCCCTAGGGCCTACCCAGGCCTGGTGTAGACAGAACCATAAGGTTCCAGAGACTTCAACTGTAGCAGCTCAGAGCACTTTGTCTTCCAAGAATCTACAGGTGTTTCTGGGCACAGGTGTCCGGCCCAGTCCAGCCAGCCTTAGTCCTTGACTGCTGAGCACTTGGCCCTTGGGGCTCTTCCTTGCTGACCTCTCCAGGGCTCTGGCCCACTGTCTCCAGGGCAGGACTGGTGAGCCCACAGCTCTCCAACTGTGTAGGTCAAGGTCCCGGCCAGCACCCTGGCTCATGAAGGCCTGACTGCATGATGCAATAATTAGGTACTCCTGGGGTCCCTTCCTCTCCCCAGGAGCTCGTGAGGGGTGTTCTGGGGAATGAATGAATTGAAAGGCCCTGACACAGTCCTTGCCTTTCTGGAACTTTCTGTATGGCTACCATATGCCACACTTAGACCTCTGCAATTCACCACAGTGGGGGGATCCGTGGGGACTGGGGCTAAGAGGGTTGGCCAGGGAGGGAGCTGAGCCCAGTGGCCTCAGGAGTTCTCTCTTGGCTCCGAAGAGCAGGGGACTTGGGGGTGGCAGCAGAACAAACCCAAGTGAACAAAATCAGAGCCTTCCATCTTTCAACAAAATAGAAATGTTGAACCAACACACAGATGGGCAGGATGTCATGTTGACAAAACACATACCCAGAACAAGGACATTTCTTTTCAATAACAAGACCCCGATGGGGCCTTTATTCAGCAGCACTGTTTAGAACAGGAGAATAATAGTGACGGTAATCATCCCTGAAATGCCCCACTTGGCGCACTTCGGACCAAGGACACTGGCTGGCTGTGAGGCTCCCTCCCTTGACCTTACATCTCTCTGCAGGTACGGTTCCACTTCTCTGTCCCCCCTTTTAGTTAAACTCCTTGAAAAAGCTGTCTGGACTCAGTTTCCACTCTTCTCCTTTTCTCTCTTGAACCCATTCTGAAGAGGCTTCAACCCCAGCACCCCACCAGGACCGTGGGCCTGTGACTCCCACGTTCCAGAGCCAGCGATCCATTGCTTGGCCCCAGCTCGCTCCGTTGCTCGGCCCCACCCCTCCTTCCTGCTTGGCTCCTGGGGCTCCTGGTTCTCCTTCCACCTCACCAACTGCTCTTTCTTCATCTCTTCTGCTGGATCTGCCTCTTCTTTTGTCACTAACTTCTGGGCCTGTGCCAGGGTTCAGTCCTCACACCCTGATCTACACTTGTTTCTGAGCCAATCACAGTGGGTCTGTGGCTTTAAGTACCAGTAATGCTCGACAATTGCCAACCCTGCCTCCCTAGTTCTGACTCTGTCCTGCACTAAATCCGGGTTTATATATCTAACCACTCCCTCGGCAGTTCACTGGTTGGGTGCCTGGGAGCTCCTCACTCATAACAAGTCCAAAAGTACAAAAAGCCCATTCCTCCCTCAGTCATCTCTCTACCCCATGCTGAAAAGTTCAAGCTAGCAACTTGGAATTCAATCTAGAAACATGGCACCTTCACCCACCTCTAGTCCACCATGAAATCCCGAGATTTCAAATTGAATCCAGAAAGCACTGCTACTCACCAGTGCTGCTACAATGTCCCTGCCTAAGCCACTGTCCCCACTTGCATGGGTTATTGCAATAGCTTCCCTACTGTCTGCTGATTTTTATCGTAACCCTCTACAGTGTTCCTCCACTCAGGAAGTTGGATCATGTTACCTGGCTGCTCAAAAACTCCAGTTGCTTCCTATCACATCTAGGATTAAAATCCAAAGTCTACCATGGTCTGCAAGATTTCGTGTGACCTGACTCCTGTCACCGTCTCCACCTCAGTCCCTGTGTTCTCCCTCTTGCTACACTCCAACCTCTCTGGCATTCTTGCTGTCGCTCAAACACACAGGGTGCCCTCTAGCCTTCTGCTCCTGGCACTTGCTTTCCCTTCGGTCTAGAATGCTCTTCCCCAGACTTCTGCATGGCTGGCTTCCATGAACATTACAGAGGTCTCTGCTCGAATGTCACCTCTCAGAGAGGCCTTTTCTGATTCTGAGTGACTGATTGACCTGGTTTGTCTGGGACCGAGGGTTTCCTGGGATGTGAGACTCTCGGTCCTGAGGCAGAGCAGGATGGTTGATCACTGTGCAACACCACTTCTGCCCACTCCCTGTCCACTTTTTCTGCTTTGTGTCTTACTTCGTAACACATATCACTCTGGCACTTTATCAACTCTTTATTTTCTGTCTTAAACTAGAACATTGGCTTCACGAGGGCAAAGACTTTTCTTGTTCACTATTGAATCCCCAGCACCTAAAGACTTAGAATATGATTGGTGCTCAGTACATATTTGACTAATGAATCAGGAATGAGTTGATAAGATCAGTGATAGTACATATATAAAATGGAAAATGCCCAATTGAAAAATGATTAATAAGGTTTTGTAAATCAGAATGGGACTATATGTGGGATATAATGTCAAGCAAAAAAAAAAAAAAAAAAAAGGACATTTCAAAATGGTAGGTGTACCAGGGATACCATCTTTATAAGAAAATAAAGACATCCATGCACATATACATTTGTGCATAGTCACCAAAAAGGGCTGGACAGTTATGACCCAAGGTGACAGTGGGTTAGACTAATTTTTATCTTTATACCTTTGTGTAAAATGTCTCAAGGTGTTAATGTTCACTTAATACTTAGGTACTAAGGCCTGAGGAGAACTTTGACATGTGCATTGCCCACCACCATATTCCCATCACCTTGGCTGGGACTCCTACACCTGAGAAGCTTGCAGCTCCTATGCTTCTTTTTGGCCTGTATCATTATCTTCTGATCTTCTGGCCAAAGGCTGGGCATCAATACCTTCTATTATTCAGACCCTACAGAGATCCCTGTGAACTCCCAGGATGTGGTTCAGGTTCCTCCCTAAGCCCAGAATCCTGACCCTCCTTCTGATTGCCCCAGCCTAGGCATGCATGTCTCTGCCCCATCACGACACAGACCTGCTGACACCTCCCTGGGCCTGCTGAATGCAGCGGGGGTTGGGGTTACACAGTTCCCTCTCCTTGGAGCACTGACCTGACCATTCTGGTCTGCTCAGCTAGCCCTTTGCATCTGCCCTCATTTGCTTTCCCCAGAAGCCTTGCTAGACCACTTCCTGCCCCCGATTCCATAAACTCATGTCCCCTTCTCTGTGTCCGCTGCTGCTGTATCACCGGTCTTCACCCTACTGTAATTTACTCATTTACATGCCTGCCTGCCTAGCTCACACCAATGACATACCAATGACAGAGCAACCAAGTGCCAGCTTGGTCTTATTTTGCTCCATAGCACCAGGGGTTAGAAGCCATCATTATACCTGCTTTAAGGGGGAAGAAACTGAGGCACAGAGAGGTGAAGTGGCTTAATCAAGACACCGAGCTAATAAACAATACAACTTGGATTTGAACCCAGGCAGTCTGACTCCAAAGCCCATGGCCTGGAATTTCAGGAAGAGGTTAGAAATTTAGAAAAGGAAGGAATGAAGTTAGTGGGAAGAAAGGGTGTGAATGGCTTAGTTAGGAGGAAAGGAGATTAGGTGGCTCAGGAGGCAGAGTGGTAACTAAGAGGGAAGGATGGGAAGGAGGGAAAGAAGTCAGGAAGGGAGGGAGGGAGAGAGGGAAGCAGAACCACTTAGGAAGGAAGAAGGAAGGGAATTAGGGAAGAGGGTACTAGGAAGGAAACGGAGGAGACTGGTAGCCCCAACAGGCCGGCCGGCAGGGGTCCTGCTCATGCCTGAGCCTCTCACCTGAAAACTCTGGGTCCCAGCTCAGGCCCTGGGGAGCAACCCAGGGAACAGCTCTGCCCTCCTGCCTCTCTGCATGGTCCCTCTGAACCAAAACCCAGCACTGACGCGCAGGACAACCTTCCCAGTCAGGAGCGACCTGTCACCCACTCGCTTGGCTCCCAAATCAGCTGGGAGGTGGCTGCAGGGCCTTCTGGTTACTAATTAACCCTGGCCCTGAATCATGACGCCTGGCTGTCCCCACTGGCTTCTAGACGGGCCCTGCCCAGGGGACCCTCTGAACTTTAAGAGCTACTGCACAATTCAAGTTGTGTGACCTTGGGTGAGCGACTCCAGCTCCCCGAGCGTCACATGGGCTGGTGAGGATGGCAGGTGTCCTACCTCATAGGCAGGGTCTCTGAGGTCCCTGTCAACACTGTCACATTTCCATTTTCTGAAGTGCCTCCCACCCTGCCCCCCAGGCCCGTCCCCAATGCTGATGTCCCTACACGGCCTTCCCTGACTCCATCAGCTGAATCCCACCCCAATCCCAGAGTGCCCAGAGGACAGACCATGGAAAGGGCTTGTGTCCCACAACTGTCCCCTCTGGCCCTTCCAGGGGCAGCACCGCCAGCCTCTGAAGTTGGCACTTCCCTGGACACCTGCGGGGATGGATGGGTCCCTCTGTCCGGAGCCAGTCTCATTGCCTGACTCTCCAGCAAGCTCTTGTGCTGAGCTCCGCTCAGGGGAACCATCCTGGGAGGAGAACCACGGCTGAGCTGAGCCCTGTGCTCCTCGCTGCCCTCTACAGCCCTGGCTCAGGAACCAGGACTCAGCCCTGCCCGGCTGGGCTCGCACAGAAGGAAGGCTTGCTCCTGGTTGACCCCAAGCTGTCCAGATGGAGAGTCCCTGCCCGCTGCAATAGGGTCTGACTCTCACGCTGCCTCCTCCACTGCCTTTGCACTAGGACATCAGCAACTTCTCAATCATCCTAGTGTGCCCTGGAGGAGCCCTGCGTGCCCCACTCCCCACCTCCACCGACACACGCACACGGGCAAAGACTTGGCCTCTGTCCGAAGAAGGGCCCAGGCTGGCCAGAGTGCACAGAGCAAATCGGGGCCAAGCCCTGGGTCCTGCCCCTTTCCTGAGCTGCCCTGCTTCAGCTCCACCAGGCTCCTCTTCCCCTGTGTTCCCAGAGCCAATCTTTAAACTCTGCCATGACGGTATTGCATAAACCGTAGTGAAAAAGGCCAGCGTACAGAAGAATGTGGAATAAAAATGAAAGCTTCTCTTCTAACCCATCTTCAGTCTCATTGCCAGAAGTAACTGCCATTAACTAAACAGGGACCATCCTTCCAGACCTTTGTCTACCACCCAATCTACAGATCTCATACTGTTTTCCCAGAAAAATGGGCCACACTATACCTATTGTTTAGCAACTCACTTTCTCTCACGCACATCTTTCCATGCCAACACGGAGAGATTCAGTTTTTTTTTTTAAATATCTGCATCATATTATATAACATGGGATTAACTTCCCCGTCTCTGTTCCCTCTTTACTGTCCCTTTGCTTTTGGACATTTAGGCTGCTACCAATTTCATAATAATTCCAACAAAGCCGCGGAGAACATCATGGTAGTAATATCCTGTGGCCTTGGGCTCCTGCTTCTGTCTGATAAACTCCTGCAGTGGGGAGTGCTGGGTTAATTTTGACCTATCTACCAAAGTACTATAAAAAGTTGTACCAACCTCTCTCTCTCTCTCTCTCTCTGTGTGTGACTATCATAAATAAATAAAAAAATTAAAAAAAAAAAAAGGGATCCCTGGGTGGCGCAGCGGTTTGGCACCTGCCTTTGGCCCAGGGCGCGATCCTGGAGACCCGGGATCGAATCCCACATCGGGCTCCTAGTGCATGGAGCCTGCTTCTCCCTCTGCCTGTGTCTCTGCCTCTCTCTCTCTCTCTCTGTGTGACTATCATAAATAAATAAAAAAATTAAAAAAAAAAAGTTGTACCAACCAACATGGCTATCAGCAGTGCTTTAAATTTGCCCTTCCCCTCCGTGATGCTGCAGAAAGCGAGGCCACCCCTGAACCAAGGCTGCAGAGGTGCATCTCCTCCCCATCCTCCTCCTTCTCTTTTTCCTCTTCCTCCTTCTTCTCCAGCCACCCTCCTGGTCCCTTCCTCTGACGCTGGCTGGCTGGACTCTGATGTTTGGGTGCAAAACATCATACAAAAAGACATGTTCTCAGGGATGAGAAGGGGAGCCAGAGCCTGAACCAATGGGAACCCACCTCCATGAATATTCCCTCCACCTTGACATTCAGCTCACTTTCTGTGCTTTGTTGGGTCCCCCGCTCACACTCCCACCATTTCCCCTACCTGCACACACCCTCCCTCTCACACCTGCAGGTCCATTCCCCCTCCTCCCAGCCCGTGGTAACCTCCAACCTCCTTTCCGTCTCTATGAACCTGCCTATTCTAAATATTTCTTATAAGTGAACTCATGCATTATTTGTCCTTTTGTGTGCCTGGCTTAGTCCACTTACCATCATGCCTTCAAGGTCTTTCATGTTGTTTAATCCTTTTTTACGGCTGAATAATAATATTCTGTTGTATGGATAGACTACATTTTGTCTACCCAGTCATCTGTCGACGGACACTTGGGTTCTTTCAACTTCTTGGCTATTGTGAATAACGCTGCAGTGAACACTGGCAACAAGTATCTGTTTTCACATCTTTCACATATATACTTAGGAGTGGGAATTCTGAGTAATGTGGTAATTCTAGGCTTAGCTTTTTGAGAAAGCAAACCTCTCAAGCAGCCAATCCGTTTTCCAGCCTGTTACATTCCAACCAGTAGTTTCTCCATACCCTTGCCAACAATGATTATTTTCCACTTTTGTGAGGACAGCTATCCTGGTGGGTGTGAGGTGCTAGCTCATTGTGGTTTTGACTGGCATTTCTCTAATGACAAATGCTGCTGAGCATCTTTTCATGTGTTTGTTGGTATCTGTACATCTTCTTTAGAGAAAGGTCTGGGCAAGTCCTCTGCCCATTTTGGTGGTGGTGGGGTTGTCTTTTTGTTGTTTGGTTTTTAAGAGCTATATATTCTGGATATTGAACCCTTGTCAGATAGACAATTTGCAAGTATTTCCTCTCCTTTTTACTTTTCAAAGTATTTTGCAAATACTTTGCAAGTATTTTCTCACTTTCTTGATAAAGTCCTTTGATTCACATTAGTTTTTAATTTTGATGAACTTCAACTTGTTTTTTTGTTGTTGTTGTTGCTTGTGCTTTTGGTGTCACCTCAAGACTTCACTGTCAATTCCAAAGTCATAGAGATTTACTTGTATGTTTTATTCTTAGGGTTTTACAGTTTTAGCTCTTATATTTAGGTCATTGACTCATTTTGAGTTTGTTTTTTATATGGTATAAAGAAGGGATCTAACTGCATTATTTTCACATGTGGCGATCCCAGCACCATTTGATGAAGAGACTGTTCTTTACCCATTAAATGAGCATTCTTTTCAAAAAGTCAATTGGCCATGGATGTTTGGGGTTATTTTTGGACTCTCAATTCTCTTCAGTTGCTTTTTATGTCTGTCCTTGGGCCACTATCACACTATTTTGATTACTTTGTATTTGTAGCAGGTTTTGAGGTTAAAAATCTCAGTCCTCCAACTTCGTTCTTTTTCAAGACTGTTTTGGCTTTTGGGGTCCTTTTGCTATTTCATATGGATATGAGGATAAGCTTTTCCATTCCTGCAAAAAAGGCCATTGGCATTTTTATAGGGTTTGAATCTGTAGGTCACTTTGGGTAGTGTTGACATGTTAATCATCTTAAGTCTTCCTATTCATGAACACAGATGTCTTTCCATTTATTTACATCTTCTTTCTTTCAGTAATGGTTTGTAGCTTTTAGTATATAAGCCCTTCACCTCCTTCTTTAAATTTATTCCTAGACATTTTATTCCTTTAGATGCTGTTGTAAGTAGAATTGCTTTCTTGCTTTCCTTTTTGTCTTTTTTTATTTTTTTTAAAGATTTTATCTATTTATTCATGATAGTAGGCAGAGGGAGAAGCAGGCTCCATGCAGGGAGCCCTACGTGGGATTCAATCCGGGTCTCCAGGATCACGCCCCGGGCCAAAGGCAGGTGCCAAACCGCTGCACCACCCAGGGATCCCTCTTGCTTTCCTTTTTGGATTGTTTGTTCCGGGTATTATAGAAACACAAGTGACTTGATTTTTGTGTCTTAATCTTATACCCTGCAACTTTGCTTAAATTATTAGCATTAGCAGATTGTTCGTGGATTTTTGAGATCATACCATCCATGAATAGAGGTAGTTTTACTTATTCTATTCCCATTTGGGTGCCCTTTATCTATTTCTCTTATCTAATTGCTCTGGCGAGAACTTCCAATACAATACTGAAAAGTAGTGGTGAAAGAGGGTTTCCATGTCTTGTTCCAATCTTAGGGAGAAAGTCTTTTACCATTGAGTATATTATTAGCTGTGGGTTTTTTGTAGATGCCTTTTATCATGTTGAGAAAGTTCCCTCTATTCTCTAGTTTTCTGTTTTTACTATGAAATGGTTTTGGATTTTCACAGATGCTTTTTCTGCACCAATTGAGATTATGTCCCCCCCCCCCTTTCATTCTAGAGATGTGGTGCACTACATTTCTTTTCTTTTCTAAGATTTTATTTATTTATTCATGAAAGACACAGAGAGAGGCAGAGGGAGAAGCAGGCTCCCTGGAGGGAGCCCAATGCGGGACTCAATCCCAGTACTCTGGGACCACGCCCTGAGCCCAAGGCAGACCCTCAACCACTGAGCCACCCTGGTGACCCCTGACTTTAAACTACCCTTACATTTTTAGGATCTTCCTCTTTTTTGACTTATTCTTTCATTTTGATGGAACACATCCTCCAGTGGCTTTCTGAGGAAAGGTTCACAGGTGATAAAATTTTGAAACTTTGTATGTTTGAAAATGTTTTCCCTTCACATTTGATTGACAATTTGGCTGGGTACAGAAGTCTAGCATGGAAATAATTTTCCTTTGGAATTGTGAAGGTGTTGCTTCACTTTCTTGCTTCTACTATTGCTATTGAGAAGTTCAGTGCTACTGATTCATGTTCTTTTGGATGAGACTTGTTATTCCCTCTGGAAGCTTTTAAATCTTCTTTGTTCTCATTATTCTGATATTCATGATACTGTAGCTTGGTGTCATTCCTTCTACACCTATTGTGTTGGGCAGTGTGTAGCCTTTTAGTTTAGAGACTAGTATCTTTCAACTCTGTGAAGTTTACTTTCTTTTAAGTTTTTGAAAAATATATAATTTCTCTTTTTTTTTTTTAAGATTTATTTATTCCTGAGAGACACAGAGAGAGGGAGAGAGAGAGGTAGAGACACAGGCAGAGGGAGAAGCAGGCTCTCCACAGGGAGCCTGATGTGGGACTCGATCCCGGGTCTCCAGGATCATGCCCTGGGCCAAAGGCAGGCGCTAAACTGCTGAGCCACCTGGGCTGCCCTCTGTATTCTCTCTTACTGGCATTTCTGTTAGTTGTATATTCGATCTCCAGCTGTCCTCTAATTTCTTATTATTTCCTATTTTTCATTTGCTTGTCTTTTTATTCTACTTTCTGGGCAATATCCACATTATCTTTCAACCCATGTGTTGAATTATCTCTGCAATCAATTTTAAATTTCCAAAAGCCTTCTTGCCTCTCAGTTTCTTTTCCTTTTAGAACAGCCATAGCTGGTGGAGGAATAGCTTCTACAGGTGGAAGGATCAATGCCTCTACTGTGATGAGTAAGGAAAGAAGGAAGGATGGATATGGGTGGGAGGAGGCTGGCAGATGAGGTGGCAGGAAGATGGGGGTATTCCTTCTGATGAGTTCCATTTTTCTCTGTGATATAGACGATGAACACGTATAGTGAGACAACACCGAAGGTAATAGGGCAGGAGGTTGGAGATGCGTGAAATGGGAAATCAGAGGTAACTCCTTAAAAAACCAAGCTGCTTCCCAGGCAGCCCTGGGGGTCCACACTGAAGTCAGAGACTCAATCAACCATAGCACGGATCCGCTTAGCCAGGTGAGCACCTCTGGTAGAGGTGGAGAGGATGGGCTTGGACAGCTCCACGGTTGGTATTCTAGCTGAGTAGTCTGGAAGAGCAGGGCAAAGAAATGAAGCATATTGACAAGAAAGGGGTTTATGGGATCAAACAGCATTTCTGCCACTTTTCCATTTGCTCCCAGTATCTGGGAAACTCGAAGTCTAACTGTTCAGCTTGACACTTCTCCACCTGAAAGTTTGATGTTATTTTAAATACTGGAGGGCTTCATTTAATTTTCTGCCCCTGTCCATTTATAAATAGTCAAGGGTCAGGCCCTTTGCACACTGTTCTCAGGGGGTTCCCATTGTTTCTATTTCTCAGTGTAGACAAGTATACGCATTTATCTTTATCCTTTGTTTCTTATCTTTAAAATAGAATAAGGACCCCCTTAACAACAAAAGAGAATGCTTTATTCTCTTCAGTAATAGCCCTATTGTTATTCATTTTGTGTTTTCTGGATGTTTTACCAAGAAAATAGAAACAGACTCTGACTGCATATCATCCAGATGTTCCAAGTTTATTTATGTTGTTTCAACACACTGACAAAACACCACAGTTTATAAATTTTTCTCCCTCAAGAGTCAAGAGTCACTTTACCTTAAGCCAGAGGATTCTCTGAAAGAACACACAGGCATCCCCACACGGAGAGTATAAAAACAATTCCACCAAAGTGCCATGTGAATGAAAGTGCAAACAGGCTTCATTTTCAAACTCTGGGATCATTCTCTCTGCTTCAGAAACTAAATAGAAAGGTCCTCACAGACCGAAGCCCTGGCCAGACAAGGGCTGGGCACAGCTCCTTGGGCCAAAGTGTAAGCAGCGTCTGCTACTGAGGGCAGGGTAGAGGTACATGGCGCATCATTGATGCCAAGTCCCTCTCTCCACTGTGCCCCCAGGTTCAGGTGTGGAGATCTCAGCTGCGGACAGGATGGACCTCTTTCTTATGGTTTCTTCCCACAGTTTGACATTGGTGCAGAAAGTGCTAAGGTGTCCAAGTTCGGAGGCCTGAGTGCCCTTCTCTCCAGGCCCTTAGTCCATCCTGCCTTTCCAGCAGGCCAGCATTAGAAGTGTGGCTGGCAGACCCATGCCACAAAGCTGTCCCTGCCTGGCTCCTTAGGCGTGGGGAGGTCCTGCAGCACAACCGCACATGCTTGCTGCCTTCTCCTCACTCCACAAGGCCAGTTTCTCCTCCGTTTCCAAGAGGAACAGACAAGGCCAAGGAGCTGGTGAGTTTTGCCATCACCCCAGTGACCAAGTTGGAGAGGCTCCTACTTGTTCCTCCTTACTCTTGGCCAAGGAGGCATCAAAGCAATCTCCGTAAACCCGAGCCTTTCTGCCCAGGGAGGTTGTGTGCTCAGAGCTGCCCCTACGGGCCAAAAGGGAAGGAACATTTGAAGCCCTGCAGGAGTTCAGCGGGGCAGCTAGATGGCTGCCCCTGCACAAAGCAAAGCTGTTTGGGCCCAGGTGAGACAGGGTCCCCTATTGGGCTGTGGCAGGAAATCAATAGAGCTTTGGGTATCCCACTTCTATGGGAAAGATAAAGCTTTGTATTTTAACAATAGCCCTTGACATTTTCCCAACACTGAGCCTCATGGATGCACCTGTCAAACACTTCTGAGGACACTGTGTGCACAAACACATCACGTGACTGAGGGAAGGGGCCTGTGTCAGCACCTGGGGCCACAGGGCCTTGGCAGCTGCTCTTCACCTCCACATGCAGCCAGCTGCTGCCGGGCCCTCTGCCTCAGCCCCACCCTGGCTGGTTAGGCAGTGGCTCGGTGAAGCCTAGGCCCCTACTGGACAGAAAAGGTTGAAGTCCCAGAGCCCCAGCAGGCACCTGGCTGGCAGTGCAAGACAGATGGACAATAGTTAAGAAAGGCTTACAGGACGCAGCAAACTCAAAGATTGAAGAATTCACTTTCCCAACTCCCAATTTCAAGTGAGCTTCGTAAGACTCCTCAAGAGCAAGACATTTAAGGGACAAGTTGAATGTGATGTTGTGAGGTACGTGTGCTGGACAGAGTAGCACATTCCCATGGCAAGAGGCCTGGCAGGCATGGGGTCCCCACCCCATGGGCACTACCTTGGCTGAGATCCATGGCTGCAGGGAAGGATGCTAAGCCCAGCTTTAAGGGCCACCATGCCTGCTGGAGCTGCCCCTCTGGCCAAAGATCCGAGATTGTCTGACATACCCTTTCCCCACACTTGATACAGGAAGGGTGAATGGGGATCTTCTCTGCATGGGTAAAACAGGCTCTCACCACCTACTCTGCTGGAAACAGGGCTTGGCATGGGCCACTAAAATGGTAGCTGATCCAGAACGGGGCATGCTTAGGAAGGCATCTTGGCTCAGAATCCCCCATTTTTGGGCAAAAGGGAGAAAAGCAGCCAGACTCCCAGCGGATCCTACGACAACCTGCTTCTGAAGCTCACCCATCTAACGGGGAGGAGCCAGTTGGGTCTGGGTGGGCCATGGCTGGGGGCCCTGCCCAGGAAACCAGACATCAGAATGAGTAAATATGTTTGTGGCTGGGTCACTTCTGGGTCGGAGCCAAGGAAAGAAAAGCACGGAGAGAGGCCCAAGAGAAATGAGCCTCCAACCGGAGGACTCCCATTCTACCAGACTGCCCTTAACCACTAAGAAAAAGACCCTTTGGTGATCAAACAGGTCAGCTGGGGATGTGGGGCTGCCAGAGGCAGGGCCCCTCCAATCCACTCCACCAGTAATGTTCCCCCAGCCCAGTCACACCCTCACTGGTGTGCCTGGTGGCAGATGAGCCCCAGGACTCAGGAGGGGCAAGGACTCCCACGTACCTCGCAGGAAGGAGCCAAGAGGAGGAGGACCTCCCCCTGGTAAGATGTAGAGGGTGGTGGGGGTATGGGTGGGATATGAGGAACTCAAGTCAGGAAAGAAGCATCAGCTGCGGAGGGAGGCCCAGCTCGGGCTGGCAGTGAGCCCAGCCCTGAGCCACTCACTTTAAGGTGTCATCGGCGTTTTTGAACATGAGAATGGCGTTATAGATCTTCAAGGCTGGCCCCAGCTTCACGCTCATGATCTTCACAATGTCCGCCTGTGTCAGCAAAAGGAAGGCCTCGCCGTCAATCATCTGAGGGGTCGGAGGAGGGAGGTGGAAAGCGGAGAAGGCGGAGAGGGCCATGGGAAGGGGTGACGGAGAGGAGAGGTGGGGTGTGCAGGGGAGCACGAGATCGGAGTTCAGGATGTGTGGGGGGAGGGGAGGAGGACAGAGATGGGAAGAGGAAGGAAAAGGAGAGAGGAGGCGGGAGAAAGGAAAAAAGGAAGATAGCGATGGGGACAGAGAAGGACAGAGAACTGGCTCCCCCATGTTCACACTCATGCTTTTTCTCTTTCTGCTGCCCAGTCTGACTTTGGTGGCAGGTGCATAATGTCTTGCAGGCCCTCCCTGACATTGGCCTCAATACCCCTGCCCTGGTGCTCCTCCACAGAGCCCTGAGGCAGGGCAGGGCAGGGGCGTGGCAACGGGCAGCTGCTAGTGACATCCACACTATCACCTCTGAGCTATCCTTAACTAGCAGGGAGAGAGGGCTAGACAGGGATTTCTTCTGAATCTAGGCAGACCTTCTTTAGGACCATCAGTGATGACCACCAGACTGGACAGACTGACGACCCACAAGGCCATCCATCCACTTTGCCCTAATTTCTCACTCGTGAGACATCCCCCTAATGACTGCCCAGCACCTGTGTGTCTGAATGCATCTATCCAGCCTGACAAAGGCCGCTCCCTGGAGCAGGGTTCATCCCAGGGGAGCGGATGCCCTTGGAAAGGTCATCCTCAGCCCTCATAAAGGTCCTGTTCCCCACCAAGACTCCATTTTATGCTGGCGGTCACCCTATGCCCTTTTTGGTCACTGCTCTTGTACCACAGACCATGGTGCATTGGGGATAAGCAGCAGACGCTCTGCCGGGGTGGGGGGGGGGGGACACGATGCCCTTCTTCTGATACGGGGAGAGTGCTGGAGGGAAAAAGTGTCACGTGCTTCTGTGGCCGGCTGAACAACTGCACTCAGAAGGCACTGATCTATGACTGCTGTCATGGAGGGAGGACCTCTAATGGGCACCACATGGTTCTATCTCATTAAACATGTGCAGTGAAGGCATGGCTTAGTTATCAAATGACAAACTGTATGAGACTGGAAAGGCTTACTAATACCACAGATGACAGAATCAAGATTTAAAACAATGAGACTATGAAATCAACAAAATAACATTTAATAGGGATAAATGTAAAGTTTTACATTAGGTTAATAAAAAAAAATAAAACCCAGTGGTACAAGTAACAAACTGGAAAGTGTAATTAGACTGTAATGGATAATTGATATAAAAGGCACTTGGGGACTTCCCTGACCTCCAAACTGGTCTGATGTGGCTATCATGAAGCTAGTGCAAACTTCATTTTTGCTGAGGAACAAAAATCTAGGGTTTGTATGTAGGGGAAGAGAAAAGAATCCAAATACCCATTAACAGAACCGTGGGCTCCTCATAAAATGGAGCACCACTCAGCAGTACAAATGAACGAGCTACTGGGATACACGACAACACAGACGGGCCTCGAAAACATGACACTGAGTGAAAAGAGACAGACACCAAAGAATAAAAGCTGCACTTCCATTTATGTCAAGTTTAAGAACAGGTAAAACAAACCTATGGCTCTAGAAATTAGGACAGGCTTGCCCATGAAGGCAGGGACTAACAAAGGGGCCAAGAAAGAACTTTCTGGTATGATGGACATGTTTTATATCTTGAACAGGGTGTATATGTCTCACAGAACTTGTGGAACTGTACTTTTAAGATGTGGGCATTTTGCTCCATGTACATGTTCATCTCTGTTAAAAAACACTGGGGTGTCGATTCAACAATTATAACAAATGTGCCGCTCTGGTGAGTGCAATCGATAACCAGGGAGTGGGGGGTATATGGGAAATCCTGCACCTTCTTCTCAATTTTGCTGTGAATCTAAAACTGCTCTATAAAACTATATATAAAACTGCTCCTTTTATAAACAAAACCAAAAAGAATGTAGGGGAGAACACAACCAGTGTGCTCTGTGCTGGTCAGAAGGCATCTGAAACCGGGGGACAGCTCTGAACACATATGTTACAGTAAGATCACCAGCCCAGGAGGCAAGCGCCCAGGATGGGGTAGACTGTGAGCTCCACCACACAAGGATACTAGGAAGAAATGGCTGTGCTGGGTCTGGAAAAAGAGAGTCTTCTAGGGGAAGAGGAGCAGACTTCTTTCTCATGGGCGCCTGACCTGTGGGGGCATGTAGGAGGAGCTGAGACTCCGCTCTCCTGGTGAAGGGGGATGCATGCATGTATTTTTTGGAAGGAAGATCTAAACAAACTCCCAAGTTCCCTTCCACTTTCAAACTGTGTAAATTAGGAGAGTCACAATAAAGTTTTTTACTTAAGGATGACTGTTGAGAGTCAGAACCACCACTGAGCCCCCACTGTACCAGGCATTCTTATATAGCGATATGATTTGTAGATTATTCTATAGTAGGCTAGCGATATAATTATCCTAGGCATTCTGGCCCAATGAGCCATTCCTCATTTCCAATGCTCACAATGGCCCTGCAAGGTTGTCATCATTACAACCCTCATTACACCTGTTTTATCTCCATTTTATAGATAAGAAGATGCAGACTAAGACATAGTAAAGAGCCCATAGTAAACTAGCAGAACTGGGAATCATACCCACACTGTATGTAAAGCTAGGCTTCTTTTATGTACAACTCACTGCTTTGTAACCTTGGTAACCTTCTGGGTCTTGGTATTAAGCATATGTTAGGATCCTGCAGTAAAAGGCATACCTGTGCCATTCAAGACACACTTTAACTTACTGTCCCTAGTGAGCTAGGTTTGGAAAACAAGCTGGTAAAGAGCAGAGGAGGGAATGGAGCCCTGTCTCCAAGAGGCATTTTCCTGCCTGAGGTGATCTGAACACAGAGGGTTGGCAAGCTGGGCCACAGTCCATACCAGATTTTTCCCAGAGACGTGGGTCACTATGACCAGTCTCCCGCAGGCAAGATAAGAGAGGGCCCTCCCTAGCAGGGGGCAGCGCTGGCGAGGGCATCTGCTCCCTGTCGTCTCAGTGAGTGACCCTTCTGTCCCCACTCTGCACTTGCACCTCACCTCATCTTTGAAGAGTCGTGCCTGGTCCTCACAGCCGGTCAGGGTCTGAACGAAGCTGAAGACCTTGGAAACCAAAGAAGACATGTTGCCAAGGGGACAGGGACTTGGGAGTGTAGGGGAAAGGTGGGCCCATGTGGCCTTAGTGCTCTCTAGGCTTTGACAGTGTTGCTTTTTCTTATTAGCCTAAGAGGATCCTTGTGTGTCTGCTGCTGGGTGAGCAAGGGGGGGCCCAGGTGAAGCATCTCTCCTGCTAGACTTTCATGTGAACTAGCAGCACATCCCTCTCCCCATCCATCAGGGTAGGTCTATCAAACCGTCTCTCAGCCCTTGCTGGGCCCCAAGAGGGACCATGGATTGGAGGGATGAGCAGCAGATAGCGTCAGGAGCAGTGTCCACCTCTGCTTGAAGAGGGCCTTTCCTAAGCCCTCCCACCAGGGTGTGCTGAAAGAGGCCAAAGTAGGGGAGAGGAAGGAGGACAGGTCCTCACTCTCACCTCATCAATGGTCCACTTGGCAACTGTCGAGGCCGAGATGCCCGCCACTCCCGGCAGGAGCTTGCAGTGCTGCTCCCAGCACACAGAGAGGGAGCGGTCAGGGTGAGCCGACAGGGCTGACATGAAGAGGGACTGGTGCATGGCATCGGCAGTCAGTGCTGGAGGCAGAGGCAGAGGCTGAGGCTGGCACACTGATGTCGAGGACTAAGCTCAGACCCACGCCACTTGGGAGGACCAAGGCCCCCTTCTGAGAGTCTTGCAGAGCCAAGAGGGAGGGAGACGTGACTCCTCACCCATCACTTGCTCCTCCCGGTTAAGGGAGTCCCTTGCTTTACAGACTCTCAGGAGTTAGCTGTGAAGACAGACCCCAGCCCCATTTCTCTGAGGCCACATCACCATTCTCTGACCATTCTCTAGATACCTTGCATCAGAATGGCCTCTAACAGGCAACAAGCTCAGCCCTGGCGGCAGAAGCCCATCCGGTTTGCCCTCCTCTTCTGTTGAGCCCTGACCAACTGTCATGGCATCAGGGTGATTCTGTGTGGGAACCCACCCTGCCAGTCGCTGCCACTGCCTCCAGCTCCATACCTCTCCCCTGCTCCCACCCCAGCCTGATCTGCTCCCCCTGGCATCTGGAAGGGGATCCCTGACCCACTCGCCAACTCCACGCTGCCTGCCCCTCTGCTTCCTGATCTGTTCCTGCAGGCCTGGCTCCCGGCCTCCAGCCTCGGCTGCTCTATGATCTCATGAGTGACGCTGCTCTGCTGGGCCTTCCCCTTGGCCAGGCCTGGCACTCGCACGCCTGCAGGTCAACTACCTTTGGCCTCTGACAAGCCTGGCCCCTGCCTACCTTCCCAGCCTTGGCTGGCCTTGGGCCACGTGGTCAGTGTCCCATGGGACTTGCCCTGCCTCTATCTGCCAAGGGTCCAAGGGAGCTGCCTCTTTCTCTTCAGTGGGCATTAGTTCTAGACACATGGCTGCAGTTCACAGGCCCCTTGCCCCTCACCCCAGCTCGTCACAGACTGTCCTCCCCTGATCCTTTGGTCCATAGCCTCAGCCTTTTACCCTGCTGCCCTCAGAGCCTTGGGGATCCTAGTATTAGCAGCCCCATGTGCTATTCTCTGTAGCTCCTCCTACTTGCTGCCACCTCTGCTCATCAGACCCCAAAGAGCCCAGCCTTCAGCACCACAAGGAGCCTGCTACTGTGCACAGCTCAGCTCGCTCTCAGCCTTGCCTGCGACACAGGCAAAACCTCCCCTAACAGCTTCCACCACTAGCACTTCATCTCCTGGCCTCAGGTTTGGCCTCCTGTCTCTGAAGTCCAGTTTCCTAGTTCTCCACGTACCAGGTGAGAAGTCTCAGGGGACAAGGCCAGAAGGCTGTAGGAGCTTTGCTCCTTATCTTTCTTCCCCAGAGCACAGGATGGGAGCTCTTCTAGTCAGTATGTCTTATCGAACTTCAAGCCAACTAGGGGCAGGTCAGAAGCTGTTGGTTTTTTGTTTTGTTTTGGCTTATAAACAATGGAAATGTATTCCTCACAGTTCTGGAGGCTGGGAAGTCCAAGATCAAGGCACCAGCAGATTTGGTATATGGTGGAGGTCCACTTCCTGGTTAACAGACAGTCAATTTCTCGCTGGGTCCTCATTCGGTGGAAGGAGCTACGGAGCTCTCCAGGGTCTCTTTTAGAAGGGCACTAATCCTATTTGTGAAGGCTCCACACTCATGACCTCATCACCTCCCCAAAGCCGCACCTCCAAATACCATTACGTTAGGGATTTGGTTTTACATGTGAATTTGTGGGGAGACACATTCCGTCTATAGCATTATCATCATCATCATCATCATCATCATCATCATCATCATCAGGTAAGTCGTTCCTCACCCTCTCTGGGCCACAGCCTCAGTCTCTGGAAAGACTAAATTTCTCAAGTTCTCAAGATACTTCTGGAATGAACACAGAGGCAGGCGCCCTCTGGTGGCCGGAATCTGGTCCTAGAAGGGAAGCTGGCCAGGTATCCCTGGGTAGGGTAGAAGAGGTGCCCACTGCAGTCCATCCCCAAGAGTCCTCATACTGAGAGCCCAGAGGTTGGCCAAGCACCTCCTCACTCAAGCCTGAAGCTGCAGGAAGTGCATTCTGTTTCCACCAAGAGGAGTACAGAATGGCAGCAAGAGCAGGTCAGCCACAGACAGGGCTCATAATACTACTAGGTACTGGTACTAAGCCCTTTATCTGACTTTCTCATTTAAGCCTTTGGGAGGCTTATTTGAGGTGGACATATTATCAGTGTTGCACAGATGAGCAAGTGGAGGCTTAGAGAGGGGGTCACCTGCCTAAGGTCTCACAGTCCATAAAAGGCCATCTGACTTTGGGGCTGTGCTTTTAACCATCAAGCTATATACTGTCCAGGTTGCCGAGACTATTCCTGAAGAACTGGACTAGCTTAAGTCCTGCCCACAAACTATGCAATGAACCCGGTGATCTCTCATGGTCTCTTCCAGCCCTAAGACAATGTGCATTCAACTCTAAGGCAAGAACCCTAGCGTTCCTGCTGTGTATCAGGCCCTATACCAGGGGCTGAAGATGTGAGGCGAATGTCACCCAGTGGAGCCTCAGTCACTGTGTCCCTCCTTGGGAGCATGCTATGGGCTCAAATGGGTTCCCCCCAAATTCATATTTGAAGCCGTAACCCTGAAAGTCTAGCAGGAGAGATGCTTCATCTGGGCCCCACCTTGCTCACCCATTCAGTACCTCTAAATGAGACTGTAGAGTCAATCTTTGATGTGGGGGTTAGAGACACCAATACCCAATGCAAGCAAAAATCTACGTATGATTTTGACTCCCCCAAAACTTCACTACTAGTAGCTGCCTGTTGACTAGAAGTCTTACCAATAACATAAACAGTCAATTAACATATATTTTGTATGTTATATGGGTTATATACTGTATTCCTAGAATAAAGCTAGAGAAAATGTTACAAGAAAAGCATAAAGAAAATACATTTATGGTACTGTGCTATAAAAAATCCACACATAAGTGGACACTTGTGGTTCAAACCCCTGTTGTTCAAGGGTCACCTGTATTGGGAGACAGGGTCTTTTAACAGGTAAGTAAGTTAAAATGAGGCCATTAGGGTGGGTTCTCATCTAATCTGGTGTCCTTATAAGAAAAGGAATGTTGGACATGCATAGAGAGACAGTGGGGGTACACATGCATAGGGGGCAGACGATGTGAGGACACTGCGAGAAAGCAGCCACCTGCAAGCCAAGGCGCGAGGTCTCAGAAGAAACCAACCCTGCGGATACCTTGATCTTGGACTTTCAGGAAGCGTGAGAAAATAAATTGCTGTGGTTAAGCCACCAAGTCTGTGGTACTTGGTTGTGGCACCTGAGCTAAGACAAAGGAGATCGAGGGGTCAAATGACATTCAGGTTAGGCGTTTCCAGTCTGTTACACCAGCAGTGCAGAGCACAAGTCAGACCTGAGTCTGAATCCCAGCTCTGCCCCGTACTAGGCGAATGACCATAGGCAAGTGACTTCACCCTCTGAGTTCCCATTCCTCTTTTCTCAGAAGAATAGACGGGTATCCACATTACAGGATACCTGTGAGGGTTGGCAACAGTGTATGGAAAGCACCAGTAACACTGCTTGGCCCACGGTAGGTGCTCAGTAAACAGTATTGCTAAGTGCTAGTATTTCAGGTACTTGACATCTGACAGAAGTATTGTTCGTGTCTTCAAATGAGACTGAGACTCGGAGATATTAAGTGACTGCTTAAGGTCATACAGCTAAAAAATGAAAGCCAAGGCCTCCCTTCCAGGAGGCCAAGAATTGAGAGGAGCAGAGCTGGGGGGCACCCTCCTGCCGCAGAGCGGAGAGCCCAAGCCCAAAGAGGCTCCATGTCTCCTGCAGGCTCACAACAGGGTCTCAGTGAAGTGGGACTGGAATCTGAGGTGGCTCCTGTGCTATCGCCAATGCTCTATGTTTTGCATATATGAAAAGAAGAGGCAGCCTCCCTTCTGGCTGCCCCTCTGGGTCCCCCCAGTGACTCAATTCCACCAATTACTAAGCACTCACTGGGAACACTTGGTGGAGGGCACAGGATAGTAGATGAGTCAGGACTTACTGGGGAAATCTTCTTGTGGGATCTTCCGATACTTTGGAGGGCGTCCAATCCTGGAGAGAGAGGGACCGGGTCCGTGGCAGGGAATCAGTGCCTGGCCTGGCCCAAGAGGACACGAGGCCCTGCACCCTTGCCCTCCGCACCGGCCATGATGGCGAGGCTTCTTCCTTAGGGAGAAGCCCGAGAGGTTCCTCTTACGGGCCGAGGCCTCTGCGTCCGATAACTCCGCCTTCAGCCGACTCTGGTTCCTCTCAGCCAGCGGGCAGCCCGAGAGGCAATGGTGAGCTGTGAACTTGCCTGTGACATGGCCAGAGCCATCACAACCAGGAGTCGGGCACTTCCTAGGAAGAGGAAGAATAAGAAGGCTTATATTGGGCTGAATCTGCTTGTTCCTGATGGAGAACAAGCCCCATTCGGAGAGTGTGTTTTTGGGAAGCCTGACTGGTAGCACTCTGGAGCTGTGAAAGAGCATCCTGCACCCCCAGCAATGCCCGAGGGTCTCTCAGCAGGAGCCCTTCACTCACCGGTGGTGAAAGCTGTACTTGGAGGTCCTCGTCTGTGGCAGGCTGCGATAGCTGAGAGGGGGACAGCCCCCGGGCAAGGCAGAGCTGGGCTCTCTGGGTCCTGGGGGAGCAGGAAGGAGAGTTAGCATAGGGTCCTGGGTCAGGGTTTAGGGGGGGGAGGGCAGGGAAGGTCAGTCGGTACTAGAAGCTAGCTCCCCAGATAAAGGGGCCCTCACCTAGGCTGTGATGTCATTTCTGGCTCCTGTGTATCTGCCCCTCTCTGGGGAATAAGGGCTTGGCTCTCATACCCTTTGCTGAAACCCCAGGCCACCCTCTGTCTCTGAGAGGAAAACCCTCAGGGAGAAGATCAACTCAGAGTCGGTGTGGGCACAGCTGTAGCTTAGAAGCCTCATCAGCCACAAGTATGTTACTCTGTCTGCCTTCCTGTTTCTTTCTCTGGTAACTTTCTTTAGGCCTGACTCATGTTTGGAGAATAATCAAGAAGGATCAACACCCCATGTGACTTGGAGCTGAGTGGTCCAATGACCTGACTTCCCATCCCACCTCCAGGGACAAGGATTTTTTACTTAAGGGAACCCTGTTTCCTTAGCAAACATATTGTCTGCTCTGTGTAGCTCTGCTAGATGCTGAGAGAACTCCCTCCCAGGCACATGCTAAGTGAGCCTACCCTTGCACATCTCAGCACTCTGAACCCAACAATTGGGGTAGCCAGAAGCACAGGTCAGTGTAGCAGAGAGCACTGAGGCAGGGGGATGGGGGATCCCAGAGCTCACGGTGGGCACTAGAGCCCACCTGTGCATGACAGTTAGAATTCCCTGGGCAAATCAGGGAAATACAAATCAAAACCACAATGAGATACCACCTCACACCAGTGAGAATGGGGAAAATTAACAAGGCAGGAAACAACAAATGTTGGAGAGGATGCGCAGAAAAGGGAACCCTCTTACACTGTTGGTGGGAATGTGAACTGGTGCAGCCACTCTGGAAAACTGTGTGGAGGTTCCTCAAAGAGTTAAAAATAGACCTGCCCTACGACCCAGCAATTGCACTGTTGGGGATTTACCCCAAAGATTCAGATGCAATGAAACGTCGGGACACCTGCACCCCGATGTTTCTATCAGCAATGGCCACAATAGCCAAACTGTGGAAGGAGCCTCGGTGTCATCGAAAGATGAATGGATAAAGAAGATGTGGTTTATGTATACAATGGAATATTACTCAGCAATTAGAAACGACAAATACCCACCATTTGCTTCAACGTGGATGGAACTGGAGGGTATTATGCTGAGTGAAATAAGTCAATCGGAGAAGGACAAGCAGTGTATGTTCTCATTCATTTGGGGAATATAAATAATAGTGAAAGGGAATATAAAGGAAGGGAGAAGAAATGTTGGGAAATATCAGGAAGGGAGACAGAACATAAAGACTCCTAACTCGGGGAAACGAACTAGGGGTGGTGGAAGGGGGGAGGAGGGCGGGTGTTGGAGGGGAATGGGTGACGGGCACTGAGGTGGACACTTGACGGGATGAGCACTGGGTGTTTTTCTGTATGTTGGTAAATTGAACACCAATAAAAATTAATTAAAAAAAAAAAAAAAAGAATTCCCTGGGCAAGCTAGAGGGGTGGGATGGTAAGAGCTCATGGGGCAGGGTCGGACATCAGTAGGAAAGGGTCAGAGTGCCCTAAGGGTACATACGGAGAGGAGGCTGCAGGGGATGCCCTGTCTTGGAGCACCAGCCTGCAGGGTGGATGTCTGGGTGGTCGGCGTCAATCCAGAAGTCATAGGCATGACTCCAGCCATCAAAGTGGAGCTGGGGAGGAAAGGTTGTTGGAGGTCAGGTGTTCCTCATGGAGCCCAGCTCAGCCAGGAGGTCCTCCAGACTCCAGGAGGCTCTCCCTATCCCTGGGGCCTGTCAGAAGCAACCTCCTGGACTGGAAGAACCAACACGCCAGCCTCACAATAATCCGCCTAAGCCACCATATTTTCTGAGAGCTTCACTCATTTAAGTTACTGGCATCTCCCATCAGTTCATGCACAGGACAAGGGTCATTAGGCCCATCTGATAGGCTCAAAGAGGAGAAATGACAGGTCCAAGCCCACAAAGATAAGTCACAGATGAAGCTAGAGCAAGACCCAAGATCTTCAGCTCCAAGTGCAGACTTTTCTTCCCTACAACCTGCAGCGAGTGTAGACTTCTCTTCCTTACAACCTTGGGCCTCCCTTATTTCTGGCTTATGCCATGCCCTTGACCTCTATCCAGTCTACAGAACTCGCGCCCAAACAGCCTGTCCATTCCCCCTGCCCAAGGGGCCCGGAGCCACCTTTATGCGATGGTCCTCCACATCCTCCACGCTGGCCACACGAATGAGGGCTGGGTTCCTGCGGTCCACGGCCTCCAGTTTCATGTTGACCAGGAAGCTGTGTGGGGGTCGCTGCAGGAGGACAGCAGCCTTCAGGCCAAGGCCCAGCTCAGTAGAACTGGGGCCCCAAGAAGAGAGCTCAAGTGCTGTGCCTCAGAAACTGTGGCCTGCCAAAGCGGGAGCACTCCATTTGGCCGGCTGAATGCTCCATGCCTTCCCAGAGGTCAGCTCTGGGAGCAGAGAGCTGACTCACCACCTTGAAGGCCCAGGTGGGCACAGCAGAGGCCCCAGTTTCCTCCAGGTATTTTTCCCAACAGAAGCTATCAGGGTCCGGGTAGTCTGGAGGAAAGGATGAGAACAATGTCTAGGCACCCCGGCACACTAGGGGAGCGCTCTCTGTCCCCAGACAGGACTGGGAGCCTGGAGAATCCCCAACCAGCACCACCAGAGCCAGCTGCTGGCAGAGGCGCCTGAGGTGGAGGGGTGCTAGCCAGAGTCAAGCACATCACCCCCACACAGTTCACAGGGCTGTCTAGGAAGCCTGCCCCCATTCCCCTTCTTGGCCCTGCTACTCCAGCCCCAGCCCCAACCCCAGCCCCATCTGAAACAACTCTATATGGGCCGCTGTAACTCTCCAAAAGGAAAGGACAGGGTTTCTTTGCTTTGGACTCCTCCTGTGCTGAGTAGGGGTCCTTTAACTTTCTTCCTTTATACCTCAACACAGTCCTGGGTTGACAGGTCTCTCCTAACATCAAAGGTTCCTCAACTCCCAAGCCAAGATGAGGCTCTAGGACACATCTGTCCCCTTACCCAGATCCTAAGGACCCAGCTAACAAGGTAGTGGTAAGAGAAGGGAGGAGGGGCTGTGGGGCCAGGCCCAGGGAAGGGCATGTTGTCAGGTGCAGGGTCACCTTGTGGAGGGGTGAGGGGCTTTCCTTGCTTCTGGCACCAGCCCACCGGGTGGATGTAAGGGCTGCTGGGATCACACCTGAAACCAAGAACACTTCACTGTCTCAAGTGACATTGAGGACTATGACCGCATGGCTTCAGTGCCCACCCTCATTCTACTGCTTAGTGATTGCTACACAGACAGCTGATTAAAAAAAAAAAGTCAGAAAATGGCAGCATTAGCTAGACTCTAGGACTACCATAGTATCTGAGGGAAAATCATGAATCACGGGGGTTTGCTCGTCCTAATCCTAAACTTGGTACTTTTAGATGAAACATTTAATATTACATTGTGTTTCTTATGATACAGAGCAAAGCAACAGGACAGTCAGCAATGCCCTGGAGCAATTATCAACATCAGGACCAGGAAGGGGCTCCGTAGTGCCTGAGGTCTGAAAGTACTGCCTCCCGCTCCTGCCACCTCCTCTCCCCCTCGCCCCCAGGCCAAGTCTGGGCCCATACACTACCAGTAGTCGTAAGTATCATCCCAGTTGTCAAAGTGCACCAGGAAGCGGCTGTCCACCACGTCTGTCACGCTGGCCACACAGACGAGGGATGGGTTCATGCGGTCAACAGCTTCCAGTTTCATGCCCACCTGGAAACCCAGGGGTGGAGGATTCTGGGGGCAAGAAGAAGGGCTGCCATGACCAGGCCCAGGCTGGCTAGCACTAACCCAGAACCCACTGGCACAGGAAGGAGTGGTTTCTCTAGAAAACATGCCTGTGGTGGGGGAGTCGAGCGGGGAGGATAGGGGAGAAAGAGGGTCTCTCCAGGACAGTGTCACAACGCCCAGCCCTGAGCCACTTGGGAACTTGTGACCTCCAAGGTGTGCTCAGAAGACACCTCACTGTGGTGGAAAATGAGTGACAAGCAGGAAGCTACACATTCGCCCAGAGAGCCTCTCCTCCCCAGACAAGCCTGGCCTAGTGTACACTGAGGTAGCTGGGTCGATGGTGGGGCACTGGGGAAGGAGGAGCTGCCGTGAGGCGGCGGAGAGGGGAGGAAAAGTGTCTGTCAGGCAAGAGCTTCAAAAGCTGTCACCTTTCATGACCTTGACTACGAAATGGAGAGGTTATGATCATCACCATTTTATAAAATAATTTGCCCAAGATCACAATGCTAGTCAATGGTGGGACCAGGGTTTACACAGTTTGACTTAGAAGTCTGCATTTCCTGTCCCATGGGCAGATAGAACACCAGAATGCCACCAGCCACCTGGGAAGCTGTAGGTATGGTCCCTGGAGCCAGACCTCAGAACGCGAGTAGGTGCCCCTGTTGGCACAGCATGGTGATGGTGGGCCAGGGACTCACAGGGGGTGCTCTGTGATAGGGTGGCGGGGAAAACTGGGAGGAACCTATAACCAGCTCCCCTCTGGCCCTTGGCCTGCCCAGAACGCCCCTTGCCTTTGGGATAAGAGATCAAAACAAAGCTGAGAGCACTGATAGGTGATCTCTCTTCTGATGAGTCAGCCTGGCCAGCCACAGGGCTTCTGTCCTAGAAGGTGGGTGTCCACTCAGGGGCACTCACATGGCTCTGGCTCACAAACAGGTGCTTGGGGGCGGCCTGAGCTCTTGTGCTGCGCAGATACTGGCTCCAGCTGAACTCCTCCTCCTTGTAACCTAGGCCCCTCAGGGGGGAAGAAGAGAGTGCCGTGCAGACAGAGGCTGGGCCGTGGCCAGGACACCCCACACTGAGGAAGGCCCAAGGACCTCCCAACCCTCAAGAATCTGCCCAGGGAAACCCTGCAGAGGTGGGACCTAACTTTGGTAGAGACTCAAAGGACAAGGGCAAAGCAAAAGCCCTGGGGCCTCGTCATAGTGGGATTCAATGAAGAGAGGCTAGTCATGGAATGGGGAATAGGGAAGGGGACCCATGGGTAGGAAGGGAAGATCTGAGGGCTCGCTGCCTCACTTGAGCAACCCAGCTAGGCCTTACCTTTGGGGGGCTGCAGTTTGTGCCCAGTCTTCTCAAACCAGCCAGCGGGGTGAATGTCAGGGGAGTTGGCATTGATCCAGAAGTCATGACACTCAGAATACCCATCAAAGTGCAGACGTAGGCGGTAGCCACACACCTAACCCCACGACGGGGAATCACAGGGACTCTGATGCCAGCACACACCCACCCACTCCCTTTCCCCCACCTCTCCTGGCCCAGCATGGTGGTCTCAAGGGTCCTGAATGCTAGCAGGTTCCCCAACCCACCACTCTTCCCCCATCCTGCACCTGGCTCCATGCTCTCCCATCCTGCACTGGGGACAGATCACATACTCCTGAGCCCTGAGTTCTGGGTCAGAACCCGAAGGGCACCTACCAAGGCTCAGACCTGGTCAGGGCCCCTGAGGACCTTTCCTTCTGCTACCATCTCTCAAGGCTCTCTACTCACACACTGCTCTGACCTCACCAAGCTGATGGCAGCTCCCTGAACTTGGTGCCTTGTTCCATGCCCCCATACTTTTCTGCTTCTGCTTGGAATTCCCTACTTATCCACAACTTATCCCTCAGACTTGGCAGGAGGTCTTTCCTCTAGAAGCTCCTCCTGCGTCCTTGGTGCTGCTCTGCTCACACCTCTCCTCCTGCCCCCTCTCACCCCCTACCATGGAATGTCACTGATGTGTTTATCGCGCTGATTCTCACAGTGAGCCCCTAGGGGACAAGACCTTGGGTGGACACACACACCATCATCCCTGCCCTCAGGATCTCTCCTCCTCAGACTCCCTCAGCACTGAAGGATACACCATTCCATAATGTCATCATGCCCAATACTTTGGTTTGAGTTCCTTTTTTTTTTAGCTTTCTGTGTGTCTCACCATAACCCCCTACAGACTATGCACTTCCTGAGGGCAGGGAAGTGTCTCCCTCATCTAAGCCAGGCCCTCCGTGCCCCCAGCCGTCCCCATCAGTCTACCAAGAGAGACAGCGCCGGGATGTGGGTGCACGCCTCAGCTCACCTCGGCCACGGTGAGGATGAAGTACATGGACGGGTGTTGAGGGTCGATGCCTTCCAACTTCATGCCCGGTCTGAAGCCATTCTTATTATGAGTGACTGCCTGGTACTGTCAACGCACAGATTGGAGAGGACCCAGCCTCCATCCAGCCTTATCCTTGCCTGGTGAGCTTGGGGTGAAGGAGCTGCCTTTAGGCCCCACCCGCCTGGTATGACTGAAGGGGTCACTTATTTGGGGATCTTTAGTGGAGGGATCCAGAACAGGACAGACTAGCTCCCAGGTCCTCTGAAAAATGTGGGCTAAGTCAGGGCTGGACTTAGGGCTCCCTCTCACCCAAGTCATGGGAAGATCAGTGTACAGAACGGAGTAGAAGGTACAGGATTCACAACTCCCACCTCTTTACTTCCTCCTATCCTGAAAGCCTCTCAGAGTGGGCCCTTTTCTCTCTGGGACCCTAACCAGCCTCTCCCTCTTCCATTCTGCCAGGGTTTTGAGGGATATCAGACACACAATACACCAGAAGGCCTGAGTGTGGCGCTGAGTTCCTGGACTGGGTATACAAGCTCTTCCCAGGTAGAAATTATCCGACTCACGTCCTGGAAGAGGCTGACAGGGGCAGTGACAGCCTTCTGCTCCTCGAGGTAGGACTCCCATGACCAGCCTTCCTTCTTCTCCCCTGATGCTGTGGACAGGAGACAGACAGACTGACCCCAGGACTGCTCCTGATAGACTATTCTTCTCAGTGTCCCTGACTCAACTCTACCTTACCTCCAAAACAAACCTTTGTCTATGATTGCATGCTGCCCCCGGCGCTTCCAGCGAAGATGGCACCAGACACAGGGGCTCTGACCTCCAGCGAGCCTCAGTCTCCAGTGAGGCCGCAGCAAATCCTGTCTACCCCACCCTCATCCCCAGGCCACTGTCAGCAAAATTTGTAGAGCGCATAACTGAGGTCACAAAATCTCAGCCACAGAGGGACCCTGTTCTCTGACAAAGCTGAATGACAAGTCCTGAGCCAGAGGACTTAATTGCAGTGCCAACCAAGCTCATGGGAGAGAAGAGGAAAAGAGAAATGAAAGAGAAAACATGGGAGGAGGAAGAAATGGAGGAGCAAGATCACAAAGAAATTAGAAACTCTTGTTTTTCAATTTTTATTCCTCTGAACACAGAGAGACATGAATATCTGTATGTGTGCTCAGCATGCCCACAGAATAGAGATGGATTCTATGGCCCTCCCAGACACACACACACACACACACACACACACACACACACACACACGTGTGCACACACTACAGTCAGGGCCTACAGACCTTGGAGTCTCCAGGTCCTGGGGAAGGGGAGACCAATTCCCCTGCAGGAACTTCAGCTTAGCTGTGATGGAGACCTGGCCTCCAGCACTGAAGAGAATCATCCTTTAAAAACTAGAATACCTGGCAACATGTAAGGTTAGGCTCATAAGGTCAGCCTGAGCAGCCATAGATAATGAAGAGGCAACTTCTTGCCAAAGTCAATTCATATCTCTTGGGTAAACAGCTCCAGCTTTTTTTTTTTTCTTTTCCAGCTTCTTCTAGTAATTTCTATGCCTCAATTTTGTCATCTGCAGTATGCAGACAACTACATCTACCAGAAAGTCATTGGGAGGAGTAAATGAGATGCTGTGAGTAAAAGATCCTCACACAATGCAAAGTACTGGTCTTGTGTTTCTGGTCTTTCTAGAGCTCTAACTAAGCCTGTCTTATCTGGAGTCTTCCTCAGCCGTGCTGTGGCTCACTCGGCTACTGCCCTAGATCATTCAGATATGGAGTGATCTGTCAGGAAGTGATTCAGTGGAGTGATTCAGGAAGACGCTTTTTTCTTTGGTTGGAACCTAAGTGGCTAGAAGCATCTCCCTAGGAGCTGCCTAAGTTCCCTGGTCACTGTACTGAGAGCCTCCAGAGCCCAATCATCTGACCCGGCTGGGCCAAAGCAAGGATTTTCTTCATTCACTTATCAACCAAGTCATCAGACTCTCTCAGAAACTTACACTGACACACCAACCTACACCACATGACTTCCCACTATCCTCTCTCCTGAGTGAAACCTGCATCCGACCCACGTGGCTGAGTCTACTACAAAGAAAGGTTGCCTTTTTTCTAATTGGGTCTACTCAGAAAGGGCACCTTTTTACAGTGTGTCCCAAGGTATGGTATAGTCTCCCTGTGGACTGATCCTTTTTTTTTTTTTTTTTAAGATTTTATTTATTTATTCAAGTAAGAGAGAGAGAGAGAGAGAGAGGCAGAGAACAGAGGCACAGGGAGAAACAGGCTCTATGCAGGGAGCCTAACGTGGGACCTGATCCTGGGACTCCAGGATCACGCCCTGAGCCGAAGACAGACGCTCAACCACTGAGCCCCCCAAAGGCTCCCCTGATCCTCTCTTGACTTCCAGAAGTGTTCCTTTGCTTATTCCTGCTTCCTTAGACTAGAAGCTCTTGGCTAGCACTTTCTTCAGCTAGCTCAAGCTGTCCCAAACCAAACTTGCAACTTTTCCACCAAAGCTTGTGGCCTTCTCGGATAGTCTATTTCAGTCTGTGGTACCAGCATCTATTCAACCAGCCACATAGGACAGGAATTTGGGAGGGATCCTTTATGTCTCATTTTTCTCCCCTAGGATCCTTTAGTCCCTGAGTCCTGCCGACTCCAACTTCTAGCTGGCTCTTGAATCTATCCCCACCTCTCTATGCTCACTGTTCATTTTGCTTTGGGCCTGGTCCAAGAGCCTCTGGACTGACCTCTCTGCCTCAGATTCAGTCTATTACCAGAATAGCTCTAAAATAAAACTGGTTTATTTCTTTGCTTTAAAGTCTAGGATGGCTTCTGATTTACAATAAAAAAATACAAAAACTCAAACACCTTTCTGCAGCATACAAAGGTCTCCATGAACTAGCCTAATCATGCATTTCCATGCCCCTGTGTGCTTCTGTGCCTTTGCACATTCTAAACCCTCTGCTTCAGAGATCCTGCCCCCACCCTGTCCCATCCTCCTATCCTCTTTCATCCTTCAAGACCCAGCTCTGGCACCTAGCACAAGGTTTTACAAAGAAAGATGACCACCAAATGTTTGTTAAATAAATGACTAGAAGGATGGATATACGCATGCATGGATGTATGAATGAATGAATGTATGGATGCCTGGATGCATGGATGTGTGGGTGCATGCATAGATAGAATGTCACCACATCTACTCCATGAAGCCTTCCTCGTCTACATGAGGCAGAGTTTGTTCCGTGACAGTCCTTTGCACCTACATACCTTAAACAGAACACTTACTCTACTATTGCATAATAACTACCTGTTCATATATCTCTCCCTGAAACCAGACTGTGAGCCCTCTAAGTGTGTCTATTGTGTTTTGCTTGTCTGAACTCTTATTTTTTTAAAAAAAGATTTTATTTATTCATGAAAGACACAGAGAGAGACGCAGAGACACAGGCAGAGGGAGAAACAGGCTCCATGAAGGGGGCCCGATATGGGAATTGATCCCATGATCCCAGGATCACAACCTGAGCCAAAGGCAGACGCTCAACCACTGGGCCACCCAGGCGTCCCTGAACTCTTAGATCTCAATAAAGCTGGAAAGAAAAGAAACAGAGAAAACACACATAGTATTAAAGAAATAAAAAAGAGAATATCTACATATCCCACAGACTTTAAAAAGATAAGGGGAGGGATCCCTGGGTGGCGCAGCGGCTTAGCGCCTGCCTTTGGCCCAGGGCCCGATCCTGGAGACCCGGGATCGAATCCCACGTCGGGCTCCCGGTGCATGGAGCCTGCTTCTCCCTCTGCCTGTGTCTCTGCCTCTCTCTCTCTCTGTGTGACTATCATAAATAAATAAATAATTTTTTTTAAAAAAGGGGAGTATTATGAACAACTTTACATCCTTCTGATACATTTCCTTCTTAATCACCCAGTTCATGCCTACGTCTGCACACTAGTGAAACTGTTCTCTTGAGACCCCAGGGCCACAGTCCAATGACTCATTCCTCAACTCTCTTGATCTCCATGTGCTACAACTCCCCTTCCAGCTGAGCATCTTCGTCTTGCTGAGCTCTCTTAGCTGGATTTTCCTCTTCTCTTGTTGGCAGTGATTCTTCTTTCCCTCCCCTAAACCCAGCTACTCAGTGGTGAATCCCTGGAATGACAGTCATTCCCTCCCATTTTCTCTTTTTCTGTTCACTCTCTTAGGAAGTTCCTTCAGAAAAAAAAAAAAAAAAAAAAAAGGAAGTTTCTTCAGCATTGCTTCAGTCATTTAGGTAGAGATAATCTGCAAATTATTGGTTCTAGTCAGACTTTTCACTACAAGGTCTTCAGTAGAGGCAGACAATGTAAAGAGAAGAGCAGAATGCCATGGTTCGGGAATAACCAATCACAAACAGCAGGGTGCCAGCCATGTGCTGGGTCCTTTGCTACAGATATATGTCTGTCTTCACCTCTTCCGCAGCATGGCTAGCCAATTCATAATCAGTTCATTTTAAAACAGAAAACTTAATCAAGAGACCGCTATTTGTGTTCAACATATACCTTATATGGATCCATGCCTGGGAACACCAAACTCATGAGGCTGGGCTCCATAATGCTATAGTCTACTCTTTACCTGGCCTTCAGTTTCTAGTAAGTATAAATGGACCTTTCTGAAAACCTAACAGAAGCCATGGACCATCTTCCCAGGAAAATAAACAGTTCACAGAATTTTGAATGTAAATTTAGATTAGGGACCTTGATTAAGAAGGCATTTATAAGAGATATACTGATTAATGACTTATATTGAATCACACACACATTGAATCACAACAATCTGTTGCCCAATTCCATATGGCACTCCTCATATTTTAATATAAAATGTGTTTCTTATATGTAATTAAAAAGTGGCACGGCTCTGAATAAATATTTTTCCAAAGAAAATACATAAATGGCCAATAAGCACATGAAAAGATGCTCAACATCATTAGCCATCAGGGAAATGCAAATCAACAACCACAATGAGCGCCACCTGGGTAGCTCAGCAGTTGAGCATCTGCCCTTACTTCTTTAGTTTAGTTTAGGTCACAATCCCAGTGTCCTGGGATTGAGTCCCACACCAGGTTCCCCGCAGGAGAAAAAAGTGGAAGCAACCCATACACCCACTGATTGATAAAATAAAGTGCGATGCATCCATACAATGGAATATCATTCAGCAATAAAAAGGAATGAGGTACTGATGCATGCTACAATGTGGATAAACCTTGAAAATGCTGTGCTAGGGCAGCCCTGGTGGCCCAGCGGTTTGGCGCTGCCTTCAGCCCAGGGCCTGATCCTGATAACCCAGGATCGAGTCCCACATCAGACTCCCTGTGTGGAGCCTGCTTCTCCCTCTGCCTGTCTCTGCCTCTCTCTCATGTATAAATAAATAAAATCTTTAAAAAATAAATAAATAAAATGCTGTGCTAAGTGAAAGAAGCCAGTCACACATGGCCATGTATTATCTGATCCCATTTATGTGAAATATTCAAAATAGGCAAATCCATATCCACAAAAAATAAACCTGGGGTTGCCTAGGACTACAGGAAGATGGGTGGTCTGGAGGGAATAGGTACAGGGTTTCTTTTTGGAATGATGGAAATGTTTTAAAATTAATTGTGGTGATGGCTGCACAATTCTGTGAATACACTAAAAACCACTGAATCCTACAAGTCAAATGGGTGAATTACATGGTACATCAATTACATCTCCATAAAGCTGTTAAAAAAACTGTACTTTGTAAAGATATGTAAGAATTACTAACTGCAAAAAATGGATAAAGTGGGCATGATCAAAATGAAAACATTTTCCTCCTTAAAAAATACCATTTAGAAAGGAAAAAGCAAGCCATAGACTAGGGGAAAATATTTGTAACACATGCAACTGACAAAGGACTTATATGCAGAATATACAAAGAATTAACAATAAGAAGATAAACAACCCAATTAAGAATGGGTAAAAATGAAAAAAAAAAAAGAATGGGTAAAATGTGGGGTGCCTGGGTGGCTCAGCTGGTTAAGCATCTGACTCATGAATTCAGCTCAGGTCATGATCTCAGGGTCATAAGATCAAGCCCTGTATTGGGCTCTGCCCAATCTAAAGCAGGAAGTCTGCTTTAGATTCTTTCTGGCCTTCTCCCTCTGCCCCTCCCACTCTCTAAAATAAATAAATAAATCTTAAAAAAAAAAAAAAGAGAGAGAGAGAATGGGCAAAAATCTATGTCTAAGGTAACTATAGGGAGACAGAACAGGATGCTTGGAGGACTGCTCTGAATCTGAAAAGGCTCTAACAAGTTGACCCTGAAGAATGCCACCACAGATACCTGATGTGGATGTGGGCAGAATGAGAGGTGACACAAGAATATCAGAATTGCTATTAATGACTAAATATATTGTGAAGACTTTTACCATGGTAAGAAAATAAATCCTCACACAAAGCGGTCATTGAAAAGACAAAGCAGATGCATACGAGAGAGAGAGAGAGAGAGAGAGAGAGAGAGAGAGAGAGAAGGCTGAGTACATACATGAGTTATACAGCTCTAACTTTTTTTTTTTTTTTGAACAGCTCTAACTCTCAAACTCTTGGAACATTCCATCAGAACTAGATATGTCCTCCCTTACAACATGAACCCAGCAGCTAGCCATCCAACTGCCAAACAGAGTATAGACATAAACTATAAACACAGGTTTTCCACACATAGGACACTAAAGCAACCCTGCTATCTCTATCCCTCATGCTAGATTCTTCTGCCAAAATACCCCAAAAACAAGTGGAAAAAAAATTAGCCATAAATGCAAATTTCTGTCAACTGATAGAGTATCTTCCCTTGAAAAAAGGAAAAAAGACAAAAGGGGGAAATATCCAGAAACCAATGCCACACCTATGTTCACAGTTGAGATGGCAAAAGGTATGAATCAAAAGATAATTGTGTACTGGTCAACAGGACCCAGCTAAAAGAATGATGGTTCATGAATCTATTTCCCTAAGTAAGACAAAGCAGTTGAGTGGTTAGACATTGTCTCCTATGAGAGCTATACTTTTGCTTCTGATGTGAGAGCCTTGGGTGAGAGACAGTAATGAAAATCTGGTTTGGTTGTGATGAGCAAAATTTCTAACAGGCACTAAAGAGTTTGAAGCCCAGGACACAGACTGGGTTCCTCTGGCTGGTACTGGATCCATCAAGGCAGAATGTCCTAGGAACTCACCTCACCCTCTGGCTCTCTCTAAGATTCTTGCAACTGAGCCATGGTCCGAGAGGAATTACCAACATGCAACTCATGCATTCATGTACTGATCAAACATTTGAGAGTCTATTCAACACTAGTCGCTGAGCTAAGCACCAGGGATGCAATGATTAATAAAATAAATTGTTTTGAGGGAGGAAGATAGACATTCAACAAGCTGTTATAGAGTACCTAGATGATTACAAGTGTGATAAATGTTACTTAGCAATAGTTGACTAGATTCGAGAAGGCCTGAGGGCCAGAACTGACTATTGAATGGCCTCTGTTCCCTTTCTTAGAACCAAAAGGCCAGAATGGGGCCTCAACTAGCAAGGTCAGTCCAATGACCAGTACAAACTTGCTCATACCACCAAAGGGAAGCAATGCCATGTGCTACCAAAAACTGTTTTAATCTTTGGATTCTGAACCTGAGAGTGAGGCCTATTCACAACTGGATAACAGAGGATAAACAAATACATGATATATTTCCCCCAAATACACATATGCTAACGCATAAACCAGAAACATTGTCTCTCTCTCACACACAAATTTATACTCATCTATATATGTACAACACACCAACACATACATAACCCTTACTCTCAGCCTCACACCTCCAAAAGTGTATACACACTGATCACATCAACACACACACACACACACACACACACACACATACACAGAGGCCACCATACCAGGCTGGCTGTTGTTCCACTCCTCACTTTCTGGGGTGCTAGCAGTCGGTTGTCCCTCTGGATCCTTTCCTTCTTCTTGCTTCTCCTGTAGGAAGGCGAGCCTGATTCCTGTCCTCATGGGTTGAGGTGAAGCCCCAGACTTTATTCCAGGCCCCTGCCTGGCTGTTTGGTCACATGATGTACTGTCCCAACCAAGTGGAATTCCTTCTAGGCTACCAGCAGGAACACAGCTCCAGCAGACAACCTCCTACCACGTGGGTGCAAACTCACATGAGCATACAGCCCCTAGTTACACAGTCTGACTGTAATCCTCCTCATTCTTCAGACCTGCTGTGTGTTGATTTTACTTGCCCACTGGAACTTTCATGCTCTGCCTCTGGCCTCGAGACTGGATCCAGTGATGGAGCTTTCCATCTGCCTACACATCTACTTGGGTACCGGTTTATGTGAATGTGACTTAGCCCTGACACTAGACAGAGATGGGAGCCCCAGAAAAGCAAAAGGGTGATTTAATCATTTTCCTCTAACCAAGTACAGGACCTGGATCAAAATGGGACCCTAAAATACGATGACTGACTCATCATGTATCTCCTCTGGCCTGGCCCTACCACCTGGATAACGGAGAG
The DNA here is from genome assembly GCF_018345385.1 of Vulpes lagopus. NCBI lineage: Eukaryota > Metazoa > Chordata > Mammalia > Carnivora > Canidae > Vulpes > Vulpes lagopus. The sequence goes on from NC_054841.1 coordinate 16,564,904, forward strand.
GACAGTGGGCATCGGCATGTAGCCTCTAGCCTCCCCTCCCCCTCCCCACTGCCCTCTTCCTACCAGGGCCTCAGGCTCTGACTCCTCCTCTGATGGGCTGTGGTATTCCCTGCGCTTCCTCTTCTTCATGGGTTTGAGAAGCTCAGAAGTGCTGGTGCAGGAGTTCTGGCCTGAGGAGTTCTCCACTATGACTGACCTGAGGGACAGAAGGCCTGAGAGAGAGAACCTCCGCCCTGCACCACCCAGTCCCTCTCCTGGGCCCTGAGCAGGAATGGTGAATGCCCCCCACCCCAAGGCAGAGCAAGCGGGGTGCGATCCCCTCCCCCTCACCGCTCTTGGAACAGCTGGGGGCAGTCATCTTTGGAGGAAGCAGCATCTGGACCTGCGCTTTGCTGAGGTCCACACTCCTGGCACTGACAGGTGCCTTCCTCTTCCGGGGGGTTCTGCGGAGGGTCTTCTGGAGGATCCTGGGGGAGGTCCGCTGTGGGGGCCAGAGGGGCCTCAGGCCTCGCGTCCATCACAGCCACGCTCAGGCTCCGCCCACCTCGGAGCCCACGCCCCCTCGGGCTTCTCCCCTCAGGACAACCCCTGGGGGGACCTGCAGAACCCAGGCCAGCCACCATCCTCCCCTCCCCAACACGCGCCCCCGCCCGTGGGGACCCCTCAGGGGGCCCGGCCCCCCGCACCCGGGCAGGGCCCCAGCCTGGGGCCTGGAGGGTCCTACCCGGCGGCTGGGTGCCCGCATCGCCACCTCCCGCCGGGGCCTCGCGGTCTTCACATTCGGCCACACCTTCCGGCCGCAGCTCGGGGCTCGGGGGCTGCTCCGCTCCCACCATGTTCAGCGGCGCGTACTCGCTTATCCGGAACTGGAGCGTGGGAGGGTCTGAGGCCGGGACTCCCGCCCCCTTCGGCCCGCCTCCGAGCGGCAGGGTCCCCGCTCGCCGCCTCACCCCGCAGGGCTCGGCTCGGGGTGCCTCGCGCAGGCCGCGCCCCCAGCAGCCCGCCAGGCTCCGAGCGCCTCCACGCAAGCGACGCGGCTCGAGTCCCTCACCCGGAGCCGCCCCCGGGGCCTCCTCGCGGGCGCCACCCCGCCCCGCCCCCGCGGCCCCGCCCCCCGCTAGCCCCGCCCCCTTCCCGCTAGCCCCGCCCCCCGCCAATCCCCGCAGACACCGACCCGCAGGCCGCTCCCAGGAGGCGGGGCCGTGGCCTCGGTCCACTCCAGGAGCCGCACCGTGGCGGTGGCGGCGCTGGCGCTGGCCGCAGGCTCCGCGCTTAGCTGCGGCAGAACGGTGGCCGTGACAGGTAGGCTGCCCGCCACGCGCTCCGGGGCGCCCACATGGATCGGCTCCCGCGGAAAACAGGAAACATCCAGGGCACTGCTGGGCAGACCAAGGGTGGCTGAGCCGGCTGCGAACAAATAGACAGACATGGCACAGGTGAGCCTCGTGGCCCCGCCCCATGCATGTGTGTAGGCAGGTGAAAGTACGTCCTTCCCGGGATCCACACCTGCTCAGGCAGGTATGGGGATGCTCCTCCCCCGCCCCCCCGGGGCCCCTGGCTTGGCCCACCTGGGATGATGAAGGCGGTAGCCGGCAGGTGAGAGCCGGAACCTGGGCTGTCTCTGGCCACCAGGTGCACGTTGACCTCTCCTGTGGAGGGCCCCTTCAGTGTCCTCAGCATCTCCATTTCAGCATTCCCCTCCATCCTGGTAGGCCTGCAAGCTGAACACAACCCCCATGATGATCAAGGAGGGAGGGGGCTTTGAGGAGGAGCTGGTCACCCTCATGCTGGCAACCTGCAGACGAAACCCTCAGCCCTAAGGAAAGCAGGGTGTCTTAGGAGAATAACATGAAGTCTGGCTCCTGGCTGTAACCAGGTCACCCAGGCAAGGGCTCTTGCCAGGCCCTGCATCTCCCCCAGACTCTGGAAGATGGGCATGGGTGAGGGTGCTCTGTAAACTGTGATATACAGAACTGACTCTGGGGAGTACGTCTCAGGTCAAGGTTCCATCTGGCTAGCAGTCATGGTAGCCCAGGCTAAGTCCAAATTCCTCTCTTCTGAACCCCTACCCCCAGCTCCACGAGAATCAATCTCTTCTTCCTGTGGGGGTTTAGAGCCCTCAAGTATCAGGTCGGGTTCTCTTTCACTCGTAAGGTCCATTTTCCTGGGAGGTGATCCTCCGCAATCACATTCTTTTGTTTGAGAACCCAGGTAGTGCATGACTTTAGTATAATAAAGCAAGGGCAAAAGAGGTATTTAATAAAGATGTGGCTGAGCAAGTAAATACATGGGGAGAAAAAGAACTAATGACATAACAAGTATAGTTAATATTTATCATTTACTTAACTCCCTAAATGTACTGGCCACTGTCCTAATGCCTTACCAGCACTGTCCAGGAGAATTTTCTGTAATGATGGGAATGTCTCATGCCTACATTGTCCAACAGAGTAGCCACTAGCCACATGTGGTTACTGAAAAGTGGCTCGTGTAAAAGAGCTGAATTTTTCAATCTTAAATTTAAATAGCCATGGTGCCCATAGTCACTGTATTGGACGGTAAAACTTAACATATATTAAAATTGGCCTGTCGGCTGCATCTTCAAAACACATCTCAAAGTCTGACTTCTGTCCAGCTCCTTGCTGCCATGCTAGTCCCAATGCCATCAGCTCTCCTTGGACTTCAGAAACCACCTCCTACCTCATCTCCCTTCTTCCTCTTTTGCCCCCCACAGTCTACTCTCTGGTAAGAGAAAGCTTAAAAAATGTAAACCAAATCACATAATTTCCCTATCTAGATTCTTTCATAGCTGTCCACTGCCCTTGTCAAAGTGCTTTACCCTATAGATTCTGATCCCTGGGGCAGCCCAGTGGCTCAGTGGTTTAGCACCTGCCTTTGGCCCAGGGGGGTATCCTGGAGACCCGGAATCGAGTCCTATGTCAGGCTCCCTGCATGGAGCCTGCTTCTCCCTCTGCCTGTGTCTCTGTGTCTGTCTCATAAATAAATAAGTAAAATCTTAAAAAAAAAAAAAAAAGAATATGACCCCTGTCTTCCTCTTGGACTCCATTCTCCACCACTCTTCCTCTGTTCTCCACCCCCAACAAATACTAGTTTCCTTCTACTGATTAACAAACATTCCCACCTCAGAGCCCTTGATCCTTGTTCTTCCCTCTGCTTAGAATGTTCCTCCCCAAGCTCTGGCCTGGCTGTCCACTTCCAATCCTCCACACCCCGGCTCAGTGGTCACCTCAGAAGAGGTCTTTCCTGGCCAGTCGGTTTAAAGCAGCACACCCCTCACCCACTCCACCACTGCTTATCCTACTACTGTGTTGATTTCCATTGCATCCTTCATTATAACCAATAACAATCTTCATTTACTTAATAGAGTTTGATTGGTCATCCCCATTGAAATGGAAGTTCCATGAAGGCAAAGACTTGTATCTGTCTTGTTCACTGCTATATAGCCAGCCCCTAGAACAGTATCTGCACACAGCAGGTGCTAAATAAATGTGTTGGATTTCAGTAATTTCAACTTAATAAAAAGCTCTGTATGTGTGATTGATACCTGGTTGCTTTAAGGTGTTAGCAATACTTGAAAATGGCTTCTGGCATACAGGTTAAAGGAAAACATGGACTCTGCTCAAGACAGACTTAGGACAGTGTGAATCTCAGCCCAGCACTTAACACCTCTGATGCTGAGTAAGTAGCTTACCCGACCTGAGCCTCAGTTTCTTTGTGTGTAAAATAAATGCAGTAATGATATCTACCTCAAAGCGTTCTGGTGAAGATCACATGGGAAAAACATGTGGTCTTGGTAGCAGCAGGCCTTCAACAAACACCAATCTACTCCCTTTTAACAGAAATTCCAGGGGGTTTGGTAGCTTCTGGTGGGTAACGATAAAGTGGAAGCTGCTTGCTGGCAAAGTCGGCTTGGACAGGTTGCTATCTCTCCAACCCCCCTCCCTCCTGCTGGTCTTTCTTGTGCACATTTATTTTCCAGCTTTTCCTCCCTAAAATATAGAGTCCATCCTTTATATTATACATAATCAGGAAGGCAAAGGCTAAGTAGAAAACCTGATTAATGAAGGCAACACTCAAACCAAGGTGTTTCTCGTTAGAATTTTATAAAGTAGAATCCCTGAATTTCAATTCTAATTATTTTGCTTTGTACAGCTGATGTACCACTTTAAGTTCTTTTAAATACCCAATCTTTTTTTTTTTTTAGATTTTTTATTTATTTATTCATGAGAGACACACAGAGAGAGAGGCAGAGACACAGGCGGAGGGAGAAGCAGGCTCCTCACAGGGATCCTGATGTGGGACTAGATCCCTAAACTGGGATCATGCCCTGAGCCAAAGGCAGACGCCCAACCATTGAGCCACCCAGGCATCCCAGAGTCAATCTCTTTATTCAAAACCTTGGCAGTCACTAAGAGTGAGTGTGTGGTTACTCCTGGAAGAACTCTGTTCCTGTTTCAAAACCTCTCACATGTTTCAGGTGTGTCCAGGAAGGCTGGCTGAGGGGACTGCCCTGCTGTGCAAGTCTGTTGCTCTTGTTTCAGCAAACACTGGAGGGCCAACAAAGTGTCAGCTCCATTCTGTGCTCTGGGAATACAGTCTCAAACAAGACAGAGTGCTCTCGTGAAGCAAATATTGTAGAAATAAGGGGTAATGTTGGGCTGGAGATGTAAATTTGAGAGCCATCGTGTAAAGCTGGCTTTTAAATCCACAGAACTGAGTATAAAGAAAGAGGCAGGAGCTTTGGAGCTCACCAAGATTTATAGGTTGGGAAGAGGAAGATCTGGTAAAAGAGCCTGCTGTCAGGTCAGAGGGGATCCAGAAGAGTCTGAGCTTCTGGAGGACACACGATGGAAGTTTTCAGGACAGTGGGACTGCTCAATGGTGTGAAATGCCACTGACAGATCAAGTCAGGTGAGGGCTGAGAGCTGACCACTGGGGCAATAAGGAGGTCCTTAGAAACCCTAACAGGAGCCACTTCTGAGGAGCTGTGGATACAAAAAAACAGATCTGAGTAGGTTCTAGAGACAGATCATGGATTAGCTCAGTATTTGTTGGGCACCTGCTATGTGCTAGGTACTATTCTAGGCAATGCAGATTTGTCAGTGAACAAAACAAATACCTCTGCCACAGACTCTATGTTCTAGCAGGGGAAACTGACAAAAAGGATTGCTCCTCATAGACAATGGGAGGAAGGGAAGTGGAAACAATGGGATGAGCAATTCTCTCAAGGAGTTGTGCTGTGAAGGAGGAGAGCATGGAACTGGGGGACATGTTTGGAGAGTGATGTGGTCTCACATCACTGGAAGGGGTGTGGGTGTTTGTTGGTCTGTTTTTAAATAGGAGATGGTACAGCAAGTTTTTACCTGATGAAAATGAGCCTCTGGAGAGGAAAAAAATGGACAGTGCAGGGGGAAGAGAATAATTCTAGAAGACAAGTCCTTGAATATGCAGGAAGAAAGAGGATCCAGTGCATCTGTGATGTTGGGACCCAACACAAGTACTTGCGGGCTTCTGGCTAGCAGCACCTACTGTTTCTGTGCTCTTCCTCCCCAGCTAGACCATGCATTCTTCTGAGGCCTATAACTGCTTTCTCTGTGATTTGAATTCACTCTTCCTCTCCTGCTGCATCCCCTTGTGTTTCCAGCTCAAGCAGCATTTTGATAAACATTGTCTCACTTGGTACACACACAGTGGCACAACCAGTCTCAAATGGCTCCCAGGCCTAAGCCAGGTCCCAGGAACCCATCCACTCCTATCCCTACAACCTGGTCACACCCTCAGAAACCCATTAATGTGTCCTCTGCGTATATTGTTCCTTTCCACATCCCATAGGTCTGCAAAAATCCTAATCATCCTCCGAGATCCGCCTTGAGTGACACCTCTTCTTTGAAGCCTTCCCAGAATCCACCCCCAAAGTTAATCATCCCCTGGGCTGTGCTCCACTCCACCACAGTCTAACTATGCATTAACTTGTCTGTCTCCCCCATGAGACCCGACAAAGCAGTTGATGTGCAAAAAGCCTGACAGAGAGGCTGCACTCAACAAATCGTCACCGTCACCAAATGAATGAATCAGAGAGCTGGGAGTAAAAAGTAGTCAACAAAATAAGAAACGATGGTACTGAATCCATAAAAGGTCTAGCCATTCTTGCCTTTGGGATTAAAATACGACCTCCCTGGCTGTGCTGCTCAGAGGCTAGGCGAGGAGGGGATAAAGTGGGACATCTCTGCTGCCCTGAAGGTTGTCAGCTTCCCTGGGAACTGCCCTCAGCCAGGGGAGCTGCCTCGCCCAAGTGCCCTCTCCTGGAAGCAGCCATCCTGTCTGACTAGTTGATAAGGGGAATAAAGGCCTCGCCCCCCTGGCCTCAATTTGGTGTATCTCAGCAGGGCCCTGTCGCCTCCAGAGCTTCCCTTGGGACTGGCTGAGGCCTCTGTTGGGACTACACTGGCTGTCCCAACTTCTGCCAACCACATTGCCATCTTCGCTGTCCTACAGGTGATATTCCCAAGGGCACTCCAGTAAACCTGCGCCCACATCTCCCTCTCGGAGTCTGGTTCCAGGGAACCTGACCTAAAACAGCCATTGGGTCCCGGGCCCAGCGCGGCTGCCGGGCACATAGCATTTGCTCAGTAAATATTTGTTGAACGAGCATGTCCCTGTTTATCTTCTCGTCGTCTCTGTGCTAAGGTTCCTCCCAGCTGCTTGCTGTTGAGGGCCTCGAATACAGCAGACGCTCCCCCGAAGCCCTGGCTCTCGGTGTCGGGGTGGGGAGCTGGCGCCCAGGCACCTCCCCGCCCCGAGCGCACCCCAACACACACGCAGACCCCCAGCGCCACTGAGCGCCACAAACTTGGGGCCTGCCCCCCGCGGCGGCGGCCGGGCGGCGGGAGCGGGCGGGCGGGCGGGCGGGCGGGCTCCGGGCCGGGACCCTCCGGGACCAGCACCCAGGGCGGCGGGCGCGGCGCCCACGGGCCCGTCGGCTCCGCGCAACGGTTACTTTTTTAAAGACCCAAAATGGCGGAATTCTTTTTATTCTTTCTCTTTGTGGCAAAATAGTAATAATCCCATTTCCCGTTACAAAAATCGGAAATCAACGCTAGGAAAAAGAAAGTTTGCCAAATGACCCATTTCCCAAGAAACCCCGAAGCCCGCCCTCTACGCCCTCCGTCGTATTAATGAAAAACTCTTAATTGACTGCATTTCGCTACCAGCCGAGCCGCCGCCTCCCGCGCCCGCGGTCGCCCCCCGCAGCCCCCGCCCCGCCCGCGCCCCTCCGCGCGGACCCCTCCGCTCCGCTCCCCGCGCCCCCCGCCGGCGGCGCTCGCCACGGGCCGCGCACCGGGCACCGCGCACCGGGCACCAGGCACGGGCGGGCGGCGGGCGGCGGGCGGGCGGGCGGCCTTCCGCACCCCGGGCCGATCCCCGCCGCGGACTCCCTACCTGCGAGGCCCGCCCGCGGCCGCCCGGCGCCGAGCTGCCTCCCGAGCCCCGCGCGCCGCGCGCCTGCGCGCACAGGGGGCGGGCCCGTCTCCCTGCAGGGCGCGGGGCGCCGAGCGCGCGCCGAGCCGGATCGCGGGGCGCGGGCCGGGCCGCGGGGGCCCGGGGGCCTCTCCCCCTGCAGCCGGGCCGCCGCGCGGGCGAGGCGGGTGGAGATGCATCCACGGCCGGCAGCGCGCCGCGGGGCGCGGGACCCGCCGGGCCGGAGGGAGCGCCCGCTGGGCCCCCGCTGCGTGCTCAGTGACAAAAGAGGGGGCCGCGCTCCCGCACGCACAGCGGCCGGGTCGCCTTCCCGCGCCGCCGCCACACCCCCCGCCCCCCGCGAAGGGGCTCCGATCCCGACCCCACCAGGCGTAAAGGGCAGCATCAGCCGCGCCTGCGTTTAGGCGACCCTATGGCCACGGCTGCAGGTGTGACCCGGACGACATCACCGTATCCTCCTGGCGCTCCATTTCTCCATTTGTAAAGACTTACCTACTTCGTGGCCACGGTTCCCGTCGTGTTGCCCTGAGCAAGTCACTGCTTCTCTGCGCGTCAGTCATTTCTCTGTTGCTGGTTCTTACAGCACAAAATACCTATTTACAAACATCACAAGCTGTAGCTTCACATAGATCTGTGTGGTTGGAGAGGTTGGAAGACTGCAAGCTCCAAGAGTTTCTGTATCCTTAGTGCCTAGCTGGACACTGAGTGGGTGCTCAATAAATACCTGCTAACAATATCTTGCATGCGGATGAAAACAGGGCAACTCTTAGTATAGCTTAGACCCGAGCCCCCCCCCCCCCGAAAAGATTTAACCTAATCCCTTATTTTAACGGAAAAGGACACTGAGGTCCATTTGACCTAAGGTCATGGCCACGGGTCAGACCTCCAGGCTTCCCACTTCCAGTTCAGATAAAAAAAGGATTCCTAATTAATTGCAGGCAAATTCCCCCAAATTCTGATTGTCAGGTTTAAATTTATGCAGACTTTATTCTGGTTGCCACGCCAACGCATTACATGTGTTCTTCCTTGCTGCAATGTCAATTTTTAATCACGTCTCATATTATTGGGAACAGAACTGCATCAGTTGAGGACGCTGGTTGCCATAACAATGGAAGTCTCTTTATACACACCGATACACACACAACCATCCACTCTTTTTTTTCTCTCCTCTCTACCCAGACTGCTTGTTCTAGATTTTCCAAAAGGTTTATTTTAGGTGTTCGGATTACAAGAAAGTGATGAAACTACACAAACACATGGCTTCTCAATTACAAATGCATCTTGCAGACAGTGATTCAGACAGACAAGTGGAATCTGAGCTAGCAGGATGTAGGAACCAACCAACATGAGTTGCTGAGACATGATTGTTCTGCCGGTTAACAGTATGAACAGGTGGTCCTGATACTTTCGATGGTCTTGCTTGCCTGATGGGGACGTCAGGGATGGAGAGCTCCTTCTAAGCTGGTGTTTTCTGGGGGAAGTTGTCTCTCTCATAGCCAGCATTTGTTCTGCTGCTCCAGTATGCTCTCAGGAGCATGGGAGCAAGTCCAGTTCTTCCCTCTGGTGACAGACCCCTCTTCTGCAACTCAATAGCTCTCAGTTGTCTTCTCCAAGTTAATCTTCTACCTGAGTGGGTCTAAATTTGAAATGTTAATAGAAGCACTGGGAAAACTGTTTTAAGCAGCCCACACCTATTTTTACAGAATTTAATTCACCATTGGGGCAGTCTATGTATTTTAGGAAAATCATAAAATGTGCCCTTTGTGTTCAGTGTGGAAACACTTCTGGTTCCAACATGACAGATTTTACTAATAGGGAGCCCCTTCTAGCATAAACACCCCCAAAATCCTGTGTAAAATATTACAAGAAAAAAGCAAGCAAAGGAAGAAGAGTAAAGTCATGGCTGAATTTGCAAGAAAAGGTAACCAGCAGGAGTCAGAAACAAAAAGAGGGAAACAGAGCAATAGGGAGGGAGGTGGCCTGGTGTCTGGCTTGTCCTGAGGTGGTCATAGGGACTTGGGTTTCATCGCACACTTAATGGCAGGAGATGGGATCTTAAGTCCAGTTGATACTGGGAATAGAAACTGCAACCAGTATAGACTGGACACCTCCAGGTGTGGGCTCCATAGGGGGAAAGGCAAGGGAGACCCAAGTTTCCAAATAGAATCAGCTTCAGGTCCTGCTCTCCCCCAGGGCATGGGTTTACATTACCCAGAACATCAGATATTGACAAAATTTTTATTTGATTTTGGGAATGAAACCTTATGTTTGTAACTGCTAGAATTTGTTTCAGTGAGGGCCAGAGTCTCAGCTATTTCCCTTAACTCCAGGCTGCTAAATATCGGAACCTTGTCCTCAACATACTGGTAAAATTCCACTTAGGAAGACACTGAGGAACCTAACAAAAAAGAATCACTCAATCATGGGTATCCCTGGGTGGCTCAGCGATTTAGCACCTGCCTTTGGCCCAGGGGGCGCGGTCCTGGAGTCCCCGGATGGAGTCCCACATTGGGCTCCCGGCATGGAGCCTGCTTCTCCCTCCTGTGTCTCTGCTTCTCTCTATGTCTATCATAAACAAATAAATAAATCTTAAAAAAAAAAAAAAAGAATCAAGATATGTTCATATTCTATTGTTGAACAAATTAGTGACTTAAAACAGCATAAATTTATTACCTTGTAGTTCCGGAGGCCAGAAGCCCAAATTGGGTCTCAAGGTATTTTATTTCCCAGTACCAAGGACTTTCTTCTCAAAGAATTAGCTTGTCAGTGGGGGGGAAAACATCACTCAGGAAAGGTGGTCCAAGAACCTGAGGTCTCTGTACAAGCCATTATGTTGCTTTGCTTTGGCTCTATCTGCTCCAGGCCATCTTCTAATTTCATTTATCAGACACCTACATATCCTACTGCATTTGGGCTGCTAGAAGAGACCACCATAGACTAGACTAGATGGCTTACAACAGAAACTTATTTCTCACAGTTCTGGAGGCCAGAAAATCCAGGATTAAGGTGCTGCAGATTTCATGTCTAGTGAAGGCCTACTTCCTGTCTTTACAGCCAGCCATCTCCTTGCTGTGTCCTCACATGGCAGAAGGGGCAAGGGAACTTTCTGGGGTCTTTTATAAGAGTGCTAATTCATTCGTGAGGGCTCCACCTTCATGTCCTAATTACCTCCCAGAATCCCTGCCTCCAAATACTATCACACTGGAGATTGGGCTTCAACATGAATTTAGGGGGAGATATGAACATTCAGTCCATAGCACTTCATATCCCATAATCAGCTGTTTGGAATGGGGTTGCTAGGGACTTCCTTCCAATCTCCCTTCTTCCACTTAAGGAACACATTACATTGGCTTTCTGATACAAGGCAGGTACTTGGGCAATGTTGGCCATTATGGGGGTGGCAGAGTGCGTGGGTATCGCCCTTAGAAGTTTATCTACTGAGAGGCAAAAATAAAGTTCCTTGGTGTACTTGTTAACTCAAGAACCTCTTCCTGGCTTTGATGAGCAAATGAAAAAAGCCAACTTTTACAACTTTGCTTGAGCAACATCAAGTAAGTGTAAGGTTTTATACTTTATTGAAATAGGAAATATTTGTTATATTAGGGTCATGACAGGAAACCTAGCACACACTTTGAAGAGAATTTAATAGATGGTGTTTTTAAAGGTGTGGGCAGGTGGTTGGAAAATCACAATTGTTAACAAAAGACCATGGGTGCTGGGGAGACAGTGCTTAAAGAGGAACAACATGTAGAAGGCACTATGCCCTTCCGATGAGGGCCACCACCCGCCTGAACTGCACAGGGAGTTGTTGAAAGTATTCCAATCTTTTTTTTATTAAAAAGATTTTATTTATTCATGAGAGACACAGGCAGAGGGAGAAGCAGGCTCCATGCAGGGAGCCCCATGTGGACTGGATCCCAGGACCCCAGGATCACGCCCTGAGCTGAAGGCAGACGCTCAACCGCTGAGCCACCAGGTGTCCCAAAGTACTCCAATCTTAATTTCTCCCATATCCTATTGCAGATCCCTAATGGCTGAACCTAATCAGAAATCAAAGGGCAAAGCAGTGTGTGGATAGAGCCAATGGAAGTTAGCTCCCTGGGGCTTAGAACAGGCAGAGAATGGAGGGGTGGTGGTATGGGAGGGGCCAAATGTCAAGTATTTATCTGTTAGGCAAAAATGAAATAACCTCCTAAGTTTTTCTTTTTCATACATCTGCAGGTTGGTGGATTTAGGGTGAGCTGTTTTAAGCTGTAGGTGGCCGAGGCTAACAGCCAGCTTGGCCCCACCTGTCTCATCTCCTAGGACTAACAGCCTGATGCTTTTATTCTCATGGTGATGGCTGAGATGCCAAAGACCAAGCCTAGTGTGCCAGTACTCCTTAAGCCTGTAGTCATGCTGCATGTCTCCCATGGCTGCACTAATTTCCATAAATTAGTGGCTTCAAATAAAAATGTACTTACAGTTGTAGAGGTCAGAAGTCCAAACGAACTGAGGGGAGGTTTAGCCTGGAGAGGACCTTCACAAGGTCAAGCTGTGGGTAGAGCTGTGCTTCCTCCAGAGGCTGTAGAGAATTTACTTTTATTGCCTAGCAGTCCCTTCTGTCTTCAAGGCTGGTAGGGTAGTATCTTCTAATCTGATTTTGCTGGTTTTCACATCAACTTTTTCTGACCTTTTTACCTCCCAAGCTTCCTATTGTGATTACACTGGGCCTATAAGGATAACCCAGGATAGTCTTCCCAGAACATGTGACTTTAATTTAGTCACATTTCAAAGTTCCTTTTACCACGAAAGGTAATATATTCCCAGGTTATAGGGTTGAAAGATAGGCATCTTTGGGGGAGTGGAGGGTAATATCTAGTCTACTAAATAGGTCATACCTGCCAAAGTTCTACTGGCCAAAATCAAGGGACAGGAGGTATTCTGCTAATGAAGGGAGGGTTGGGTATACAAATATATGTGGATCTACAAAAGAATCTGGCAAGGCATGCATGTATTTATTAGATTTTCTTCATTTGACAAAGAGAACACAAGCAGGAGGAGCAGCAGGCAGAGGGAGAGGAAGAAACAGGCTCCCTGGTGAGCAAGGAGCCTGATGCAGCACTTCATCCCCAGACCCTGGGGTCATGACCTCAGCCAATGACACTCTTAACCGACTGAGCCACTCAGGCGCCCCTGGCAAGGCCTTTAATAAGTGTTTATTGAATGTGAGTTTGGACATTATGACTCAGGGTATTACGCTGATCAGCTTATTACTAAGTCACAGCCACAGCTATCCATGCTTGAGTTCTTACTAGGTCTGCAGGAGAATGTCATCCAAAGGTGGACGAAAGCTGTTAAGATCTTATTTCCTCATTCCAATTATAACGCTGTTGTGTACTCTACAATCACACTGCAATTTAGACTCTGAGTTTCCCTCTATTCCTGTTATCCAGAGCAAGAGGCCACATTATTTGCTTTAAACTCTCTGAAGAAGCAGAAGAGGTTCTTATAGGGATGTTAAAGTTTCCTCACTCTTTTGCCAGAACTGACCCAGAATTCAGCTGAACATCTATTAGGGCAGGGTGTCCACACACTACTTGCTCTGCTCTGAGTAAAGTTTCTCTGTAATGCTGTCTCTTACTAGCAGGCTTCACTCTGTAAGAGGGACCCTGACCAACCAGAATACAGGAAGAAGAGAGAGATGGCTAGTGGCTTCACTGCTGCACCAAGTCAGCTGAGGGGATGTCTAGCATGCAAGCCCTTCACAAGAGCAGAAAGTAGTTTCATCTGGAAGGGGACTGAGAAAGACCCAACTAGAAGCAATGAACACCCAAGGGCCCAGATTGTGCTTGCTAAATACCCTTTCAATACAGATAACCAGGGCTTGTTGGAGCAGGTGTGGGACTAGAAAGTTGAACCTGAAAATCCTACCATACTAGAAAGTAAGGAAACTGGGGTAAGATTATTTTAGGGCTGCTCTGAAGGAACTCAAGAGGCAACTTGCATGGACTTCCACTGACTAAAGGTAGAACAAGGTAACACCAAAAAAAAAAAAAGAACAAGGTAACACCAATAAGGAAAACTGCCATGGACTGAAAAATGTGTTTCAAATCATGGGTTATAGGGGTGGTGGAAGGGGAGGTGGGCGGGGGGGTTGGGGGTGGGCATGACTGGGTGACGGGCACTGAGGTGGGCACTTGACGGGATGAGCACTGGGTGTTATTCTATATGTTGGCAAATTGAACAATAAAAAATAAATTTATATATAAAAAAATCAATCATGGGTTCATGGTTTAATGAATCTAGGCAAAGATCATCAATGGCTGCCAATGATAAAAAATACCCGTGTATTTTTTGGGAAGAACATCTCCCCCCACCAGAATCTGATAAAAGCCTCTAAAATGGGTCTCAAATTTGAGCATGCACCAGAATCACTTGGAACACCTGTGGCTGGGCTCCACTTAGTTTCTGATTCAGTGATCTAAGGTCAGGCTTAAGAAACTACATTTTAAACAAATTCCCAGATGATGCTGAGGTTACTGGTCCAGGCACAATTTGAGAAGCACTGTTCTCAGGTCTAGAACATGCTAAATGGTATCAGGAGGATGCAATCAGCAAAATCAAGACTGAGAAACTACTCATGACCTTCAACAAATATACTGCAAAGAACAAGAGATTAAGGAGACTTAAGATGTCTTTTAGAGGTGTACAGTGAACTACCTTCCGCCTGAGTGTCTAGGGTTCTTTCAAAATTACCTGGAGAGGAAGCATGTAGTATCCAGTAGGCTCATCATACTATTCTTCTAGCTGCTGTCTACAATCTTGTAAAATCAAAGGAACAGCAATGTATTTAAATAGTACACTCAAGACTGTTTAGAATAGTGATAGTAGTGGCCACTTTAATACTTGAGCACCATATTCAGCAACTCTGCTTTGTCTACCCTTTCCTCAACTGGCTAGAAGAGTTTTAAGGTTTGGCGATTTATAGAATGTTTTACTAAGAGCAGCTAATCTTTAAGGAGTGACTGCCAAGTGCTTTGATAACAGCATTTATCCCCACAATACTAGAGGGCGCTGTTTCCTGAATTAGGACAGAGTTCTATTTGATCTTTTATCCACTCTCCTACTTTGAATGGTAATGGAGTACAATCTAGTGCCAACAGAACTCCCTTCAGCAGCTCTTAAATTTGGAAATGACTGGCTCTCTCCCTAAAAACAAGAACTTTAACCTTATTTACCACTCTCACAGGAAATACGAATTTACAGGTTATTACAAAATGACTAGAAATGATGCACTGACAGTCCTGTCTCATTATCATGATATTCCTGCTAAAAATGCAGTAATGAGAAGACATTAGGCAAACCCAAATGAGGGAAATTCTCTAAATAATTGTCCTCTACTCTTCAAAAATGACACGGTCAAGAAAAAGGCTGAGGACCTGGTCCAGATTAAACGAGACCAAAGAACAGACAACAAAGTGTGGCAAATGATCCTGGCTAATATAAAGGACATTGATGGACAATTAATGAAACAGAACTATGGACCATGGATTAGAAACTACTTTATTGATGCTATTTTCAGTAGGCACTGTAGTTACATGAAGAGAATGTCCCATTCCTAGGAAATAGTTTTTAGGGATAAAACAGCAAGACTTACTTTCATGATTGAGGAAAAAAATATGTAAATGAAACAATTATAGAAATAATTAAGAGAGCGTGAAGACGATATACAGCTTTTTGTAAGGGATTTTCCTATTATCAAAATAACACATTTTTTTTTAACGCTTTAGGACTTCTAGGAACTGAACCAGGATTTAAATCCTACCCCTAAAAAAATAAAAAAATAAACCCTACCCCTGCTTAAAAATCTTAATTCTACTACTTCCTTAGAAATAATCAAAATAGGGACGCCTGGGCGGCTCAGAGGTTGAGCGTCTGCCTTTGGCTCAGAGCGTGACGGGAGTCCCACATCGGGTTTCCTGCATGGAGCCTGCCTCTCTGTATGTCTCTCATGAATACATAAATTTTTTTAAAAAGAAATAATCAAAATAAGTATAAATAGATGGACATTAACAGTAAACAAAAATTTAATTACAAATCGTTTCCTAGTGTTAAGAGCTGCAATACTATTACTTGCCTTTGTAAAATTCAAGTATATGCTAAAACTATCTGGGGAGTATCTATTTTTCCAGATGTCCTCTCCAGAAGGATGCACAAAAAACTAGCCATTTTGGCTTCCTCCAAGGGGTGAAAGGTGGAATTTTGCCTGTTAAAACCCTTTTATATTTTATCTTCTGACTTTTGAAGGAACCATGATTCCTTTTTTTTTCTTTTAAAGATTTTATTTATTCATTCATGAGATAGAGGCAGAGACACAGGCAGAGGGAAAAGCAGGCCCCATGTAGGGATCCTGGGACTCCAGGATCATGCCCCAGGCCAAAGGCAGGCACCAAACCGCTGGGCCACCCAGGGATCCCCATTCTTTCTCTTTAAGCCCAGAAAGTTAATCACTGAGGTACCTGGATAGCTCAGTTAAGCGGCTGACTCAGGATTCGTTTTTTAATTTATTTATTCATGAGAGACACAGAGAAGAGGCAGAAACAGAGGCAGAGGGAGAAGCAGGCTCCGTGCAGGGAGCCTGACACAGGACTCGATCCCAGGTCCCCAGGATCATGCCCTGGGCCGAAGGTGGCGCCAAACCACTAAGCCACCTGGGCCGCCCTGACTCATGATTTTGGCTCAAGTCATGATCACAGGTTCCTGGGATTGACTCAAATTGGGCTCTGCGCCCAGCATGGAGTCTGCTGGGGGATTTTTCTCTTCCCCTCACATATACATGCTCTAAAATAGATAATCCTTGGGGTCCCCGGATGGAGTGGTTTAGTGCCTGCCTTTGGCCCAGGGTGTGATCCTGGAGTCCCAGGATCGAGTCCCACATCAGGCTCCCTGCATGGAGCCGGTTTCTCCCTCTGCCTGGGTCTCTGCCTCTCTGTTGGTCTCTCATGAATAAATAAATAAAATCTTAAAAAATAAAAGATAATTCTTAAAAAAAAAAAAGATGATCACTTATTTTTTTTTTATTTTAATTTTTATTTATTTATGATAGTCACACAGAGAGAGAGAGAGGCAGAGACACAGGCAGAGGGAGAAGCAGGCTCCATGCACCGGGAGCCCGACGTGGGATTCGATCCCGGGTCTCCAGGATCGCGCCCTGGGCCAAAGGCAGGCGCCAAACCGCTGCGCCACCCAGGGATCCCGATGATCACTTATTAAGTACTTTAATGGGGGCCCATCTGTGGGCTGTTGTAACATCATCAAGCAAATCTAAACAAGCTATTGAGGACCTAGAAGATCAAATGCACAATCCCATCAACTCATCCTTTTAGCAAATAGAAGCATATGTAGTGCCTAACATAGATCCATCTTATTCAAGACTTTGTATTGCCTTAAATTCAAACTTTAATGTGTAAATTGAGAATCACAAGGTACTAAACTATGTAAAAACTCTATATTCTTATTGTTTGATAGGAATATTCAATGTAGTATTTTTAATTCCTGTTACAAGCCCAGAGATTACTTTGATAGAACAATGTTGGTACTGAAAAAACGTACCTACTATATATATATCCACTCAGGAGTATACTACTCAGGAATTTAAAATAGCAGATCTCTAGGTTTTAAGTAAAAAGTTGCAGAACACCACTCATGGTAAGAACAGCTTGTTGGAAGGAATAGGTTTTAGGACCAAAAGTCTGGGCAGAAAACAGGTACTGTTAACAGCAGCCACCTTAACCAGTGAGCTCTAAGGAAAGATACTTTGTTCTCAAGAATATATTACTTTCTTAATTAAAATTAAGTCAAAACATAAGAACAAAACATTCAACTGCCATACGACTGAAATTAAAGTTGGATAAACATTTTCTGAAAGTAAAGTAAATACAAATGTGAAGTTTCCTAAACGTGAACTGCCAAAGTTTAGAGTGCTCCAAGTCTAAATTAAGGAAATTAGGTGAAGGAAAAGGTGATTAAAGTTTCCTAGTTTTCCTGAGAAATAACTGTTATGGATAATGTTCAATTTGTTATAACAGGTAAATAAATTTAATGTGAAAAAAAGCGGGACAAGACAAAAAAGATTTAGTATGCTTTATCCTTCACAGTAGCAGATAGTTCTTATTATGGCACTGTTCTAAGTACCTTCCACATATTAACCTTTATTTTTTGAAAACTATTAAAGTGTTCTCTACACCCAACCTGGGGCTCCAACCTACTACCTTGAGATCAAGAGTCACATTTCCACTGAGCTAGCCAGGCACCCTACCATCCCAACTCCTGGCTCACTCTTACCGTTTAATGGGTAACATTCAAGCACAACAGTTAATGACTTGCCAAAGATAAACCATTCACTATGCTGATCCTCAACACAGGTCTTGAGGAACTGAAAACAAGACCTTTTTCTCCTATGCAAGTCAGGAATGGCTTGCCAGTGGCAAGTTTAGTTCAAAAAACCATTTGCCAAATATCTGGCATTAAGTGGGAATACACAATAAATTCAAAACAAGCCTTTCCCTCAGTAAGCATTTTATTGAGGAAATAAAGCAAAAAATGGGTTAACAAAGTGGGGAAGATACCAAGATGAAAGTAATTAACAACACAGGACTGGAACATAAATCACAGGAACTGGTAGGACTCAAACTGGCCTTAAAGGCACTATGGCGTGTCAATCAACACTATCAGGTAAAGGAAGGGGAATCAAGATGCTGCTTGCTTCTTTTTGCTCTCAGTTTCATACCCTAGCCACAGATGTACACGTGGCATGTTGTAGACTCTCAGATTCTACTCCAAAGTTAGCAAGGAACTAAACATTTCAGTCAACTCTGTTCTCAAGTAGGCCGGTGTTCTAGTGCTTTAGCATATCTAATGATGTAGAGGTCCACAGGTAAGGACTAGGATTAGAATTTCAGTAAGTTGGTCTTTGCTATTATCAGAAAACTTATGGGTGCAGGCTTTTACCTACAAAATACCCACTTTGGGGGCAGCTAACAGTGTAGACAAAACCTGCCTATGATCATGTTATGTTACACTAACACAAGAAAACCCAGTTGAAGGATGATTACAAAGTCAAATTTCACACTGTGATATTCCCCCCTCTTCCTTTTTAAAAGGCTGTGGTTTTAAAAGCTTTTGTTTTTTCCCTGAAAACAAGAGAACTTTGGTCAAAGCCAATTCTCAAACCAAATTTTGAAAGGCAGCTGGAGATGCGCCTCTTTCAGGTAAGAGTTGTAATTTCTGTTCTTTCAAGTAAAGCAAAATAATGAACTACTCTCAAATCCAAAAAACCCCATTTTTCAGATGAATATTTACATTTAGAAAAAAATAAGGTCATGGATGAAGCATCAACCTTTTGGGACACTGTAGTCCTAACAGTAAGCTCTAAGATTTTATAATAGGAAGCCCAAGAATTTCTCAAAAACAAGTCTTTTCACTCATTATCAAGTATGCCAAACTACTCTGACACCTTAAATCTTTTACTCAATTTTTTTTTTCAAGCATCCTCATTTTATCAGGTATGCCTTCTGGAATACTTGAACCCACAAACCAACTCTAGATTACCATGCTTTCTAGTCACACCTGTGGCATGATGAACACCGTACCACCATGCCCTCCTATATAGTACAACCCAGCCCTTGATACCTCACAGTGACAGCTCCTAGAAAATAAAAAAGCTGAGTCAACCTACATCTTGGTTTCAAACCAAGGTTAATGAATGCTTTTAAATGAAATTAAAGTACTTGAACAAAAGATAAAGTAATTCATTTCTTAAACTGCAATTTCCACTAATGAGGCCTATAGATATATGAACTAACTGGTTACCCAGTAACGCCTATGAATTTGCAGTGTAATTTGGCTTCCACAGCATATTATTACACTTCATAAGAAAGTACAGAAAGTTTAGGGTTTACCCATGTAAATTCTTTTCAAACCAACCATATGTTGGAAAAGTTACAAGAATGATCTAACCAATTATCACATAACCTCATCAACTACAAAGACTGATTGTTGGGTAGAATTTTAATCAGCAATTGATTTACCAAGCAACTTGTTAAGTGCCTGTTAAATGTAATGATCTGCCAGCTTAGAAAATGCAGTATTTGCTTTTCCACTTTGAACAAGAATATGCTAAATTTCCAATTGAAGAAAGGCTACTTCCATTTTTATATAACAAACATTAAAGACCATAGAACCATACTCTAACAAAACACTTATCACACTAACCACTTCCAGAAAGTGGGATAACTAGGCTAAATGGGATCCCAAGTTGTAAGAACTACTTCAAGAGTTCAATCGAATTTGTTTGAAAAGTTTCATTTAAAATCTACTAATTTAAGCAAAATCATGTAATTGACTACAAAATACTTTTTATTTTTAACTCAAAGGGGCAGATAGGACTTTGGCAAATTTGATTAACAGCACAAAATGTTATCCAAATTGAATAATTTATTGCTGGTCTGAGGCTTGCCTTCTTTTACATTTACGTAGAATTTACATTTTGTTTTCACAAAAAGCAAATTATCAATATTTAAAGGAATTTGATAGTGACCTATTCAATAAGGCAATCATCTTGGTAGCAAATTTTTATTGAAATCTTACATAACTCAAGCTTTATAAAAAGCCAACATAATTGAAAATCGGGATCTCCCTCTAAAGCCTTAGGTATTCAAAGCTTGAAACGGTTAATTTAAAAGTAAGCAAACAAAACAACAAAACCCCTGCAGCAGATCCTGCTGAAATACTTAAAAAAAATCTAAATGAGCTTAATCTTTACAAAAGTTATTTTAGCTCAAACGCTATAAAATCAAAGTTATCTTAATTCTACAAAGAAGGGAGAGGGTCTTCATGCCACCATTTCCTTAGAACCTCATTTTTTTTCCATCAAATTTGGCCACAAATCAAATTTCTGTGTGCCCCCATTTTCAGGAGATTCCTCTTGCAGAAGAGGCCAAGTACAAACATGGAAGAGTAACTGCCTAAGCAAGTAGGAAAGTGTTCCATAATAGTGTGCAAAGAATGTAGAGTTCTAGGTTAATCTCTGGAACTCGATCTGGACCGTGACCTGGACTTTGAACGAGATCTAGAACGGGATCTTGAAGCTCTTTTTGGTGGAGGGGACACAGAACGTGCTTTTGAGGGTGGAGCAGGAAGGGGAGAATTTGAACGAGACTGGCTTCTTGATCTAGACTTTGACTTTATATCACCTTTTCCATTTTCTTTGGGGGAACGAGATCGAGAGCGAGACCTGCTTCGAGATTTCTCATACTCCTTAGATCTGCTTCGAGAGCGCGAACGGGAGCCCCGATCAGACTTGGGCTTAGATTTGCTTTTTGATCTAGATTTCCTGCCTTTTGATCGAGAACGTGATCGACCTTTGCTCCGAGACCTGGATCTGGACAAGAAGAGCCGGATTGTTTTTCAGTACCTTGGCAGAACATACAAGTGCAGTAACATTTAGAAAAATGACCTAACAACTTATTACTTACCGGGAGCGACTTTTTGAGATACTTCGAGATCTACTGCGGCTGCTCCTACGACTCCTACTTCGTGACCTTCTTCTAGACCGTGACCTATAACCAGAAACAATACAAAAATCTTAATCTCAATACATCTCACAGCTCTTTTATGTTGTTTACCAAAAAAGTACACAAAATGTAATTGTTTACTATAAAAAAAAGACTAAATATTGAACTAATTTCAACTAAGAATCAAGTCAAATACTGCCATTTGATTTTTCTTTGCTCTTGGCAGATACTGTTTCCTTCCTCTCCCAATTCTTCAATTACCTTGATCTGCTTCCAGAGTAAGATCGCCTATGGCTCGTTCGTGGTTTATCCTCAATGAGCCTAATATTTCTGCCATTTATTTCTGTACCATCCAGTTTATCCAAAGCACGCTTCATGTCAGAGTAGGAACGGAATTCAATCACGCCCTCGTTTGTGCGTTCTTTATGAGCATCCGCATAGGTTACTTCACCTGCTTGTCTCATGAAATCCTAAAAGAGCAACAAGAAGGGTTAAACCTAGAAATGTAGAGATCTACATACTGTACTTGATTCTTAGAGATAAAGTAAAACAAAGGCCTAACTTTTAAACATCTGCCGTATCATTTTTATCTCAAGTTACAGCACATACCTTTAAATCTTGCCAACTGCAACGACTAGAAAGATTTTCTACAATAAGCCTGAATTCTGTACGAACAGGTGGTCCATATTTGTCTCTGCCAGAGGTTCTCCGACTGCTGTATCCACCTCCACCACCTTTATCACATGAAGAGAATAATTAGATGCTTTGTAATGATAGGGATGCATGTTTTTTGAAAGTTAGTACAAACATATCAACTTTTATTTACTGGAGTAGGACTTTGCTATTATATTGCTAAACCTTCGATACAGTTGTGATTTGCCATAAATTAAATTAAGGGCAAGTGAAATAGACTAAATCCAACTAAACTTCTCCTACAATCTGTTAGAGAGTGACTGCTCCTTTATTCAATTTACCTCGCTAAGTTTTATTTTACAGAACATTGTAAAATATAAAACTTAACTGATTACATGCATTTCTACATTTTACAAAAATGTTTACTAGTTACACTAAGTACTTACATCACAGTGTGAGGTTTTTGGTGGTGGTTTGGCCACAAAACACGCAAGGTAACAGTCACCTAGTTCAGATTAACCAGTTTTGTCTAACCCTTGGAATCCTCACCATCACCCTGCGTCTAATGGCAAAAGGCTGCTGTCGTCATGGCTTCCGGTAAGGTCAGCCAAAGGGTCATAGGGCAAGGGTCACACAATGTATGGAAAAGCCAAGGCCAATCAGGAAAGGCAGTCATCTTAGCCTCAGTGGACACAGCCTCAGCCCCATTGGTCACTTTCAAATTGAAACATCAAGGACTTGTTAAAAAGTTTGAATTCAACATGCAACAATTTCAACATCAAACATTTCACATAACCAAACCCCTCCCGCCTCCTCCCAAGAACATGCCCCAACTATTTCAAATACAGCGTAAAGCTTATTTAAGTATACTTTGTGGTACTATACCACATTACTTCGAAATTTTCTTTGGCCCCCGCCAATTTTAATAACTCTAAGACCTAAACTTTAAACCCCTCCCCTGACCCTACCCAGCCCTCCACCCCGCCCCGCCCCGCCCCACCCTCCACCCGGCCTGCCCTTACACTTCTACGCTAACACATTCACATTTCTAGCTAAGGCACTGTCAGGTAAGCGAGGGGGATACAACGAATACAACCATGCCTCACTTCCTCCGTGGGCAGAGCCCACGACAGTGCTGACAGGGGCTCAAACCACCCCCCTCCCAACCTAGCAAAAACCAAAAACTAAAAGAATAAAATTAAAGAACCCTCCCCCCGCCAAACACCCCAACCCTGGCTAGGCAAAACCCACAACCCAATCCCCGCGCTCCGGCGTCCCGTGGCTGCCCCGGGCAGGCGTGAAGGCAGCGGGGCCCGGGGACACTGCAGTCAAAGGACCCGCGTCGCCACGCCTGCCCGGGTTGGGAGGCCCCACCCCGCCCACCCTGGCCTGCGCCCACCCCCCAGGGTCCCAAGGACGCGGAGCGCGCGGGGGGTGGGACTCACTGCGGCTTCCGTAGCTGTAGCCGTCGCGGTCACGGCGCGGGCCCCGGGCGTGCTCCACGATCACGCGCTCGCCGCAGAGCTCTTTGCCGTTCAGCTCGTAAACGGCGTCGTCGGCGTCGCGGGAGTCCTCGAACTCCACGAAGCCGTACCTGGGGGCGGTGCGAGGGCCGGGGCCCGGCGGGCGTCGTTAGGCCGGGGCCGCGCACGCGCGCGCTCCCAGCCCCCCCGCGCGCGCTCCCGCGGCCCCGCGCCGCCGCCATCTTGGCGGCCCTGCCACGCGGCGCCGCGGCCTTGGCCCTCTTCCGTCCGGCGGGCCCCGCTGCCGCCAGACCCAGGGCGCTGCGGGCGGAAGCGGGCGCCCAGGCCCGACTCACCCATTTTTGAGGTCTATTTCGAGGAGGCGGCCATAGCCACTGAAAAAGCGCTGGATGTCCTTCTCCCGGACGTTGTAGCTCAGGCGTCCTATGTAGACGCGCGGCATGTTCGTGGCGGGCAGGGGCCCCGGAGGCTGGCTATCGAACGGCGGGCCGCAAGGCGAAAGCCGCGGTGCGGGTGCGGCGACGGCGAGAGCCCGAACACGCGCCTCACACCGCAGCGGCGGCCGAGTCCAGCCACACAATGGTGCGCGCGCGCCAGGGCTACGCTATAAGGGCGGGCGGGCGGGGGGCGGGGCCGGCGCGTGACGTCAGCGCGCAGCACGTACCCTCCCGCGCTGGAGCCCTGGGCTTGGGGGTGACTTGCGATCCCACCGCCCGCGAGTTTCGGGGAAGCGCGGTTCTGCTCGCTCACACGGTTCTCAACACCCATCTTTGTAAACGCAGCGCCCCGCCGCGGAGCCACGGACTTGTCTCCTAATTTGCACTTTCTAAAAAACTTCTTCCGGTGATCCTCCCGGGACAGGCGCTCGGGAGGCAGGCTGGGGGGGGGCTCTCGGTTTTCATTGGTTCCTGAGGTTGTCGTAATAGGCCTTCGTGGCCTCTGATTGGCTCCTGAGAGCGGGGCAGCTCCTCCCCCCCCCGGGTGGGTTCACGCTCTGCTTGGCTGGGAGCGCGCGCTCCGATGCAGTTGGTTCGCTGGTTTCGCCGGATCGCCCGCTGGAGCTCCGCGGTCGCGGTGTCCCGGCCGGGATGGTGTTGCGAGCGCACAGCCCTACTGGCCTCCATCCCTGGTGGCTTCACTCAGAGCCGTTATCAGCCTCGACCAGCCCGCGGCACAGCCCCCCCCTCCCTCCGTGGGTCTTTCTGGGAGCGCTGGCCGCTGGGGTCACCTGTAGATTCCTGTGTACGTGGTCATTCCACGCTCGCCGTGCGTGCTCTCAGAGAGAGCCTCTGGCCCCAGAAGGTCGAGCAAGACCTGACAGCCCTCCAGCAGACGTGCGCTCTTTTTCTCCCTGGGATGGAGAGTCCGGTGTGTCCCAGCGCCATCTCTTCCCCCAACAGGTGGGAAGGCACCTGTTCTATGTGGCAGAAATTTGCATCCTTTTGTTTTAGTGTATCACTAGAGTTGCTTATTTATTTGTCTTTATTAAAGATTTATTTATTTATTCAGAGAGAGAGAGAGAGAGACACGCAGAGGGAGAAGCAGGCTCCATGCAGGAAGCCCGACGTGGGACTCGATCCTGAGGCTCCAGGATTACACCCCGGGCTGAAGGCGGCGCTAAACCGCAGGGCCACCCTGGGCTGCCCTATTTATTTTTAAAGATTTTTATTTATTCATGAGAGACACAGAGACACAGGTAGAGGGAGAAGCAGGGATTCGATGTGGGATTCGATCCCGGGATCCAGGATCATGCTCTGAGCCAAAGGCAGGAGACAAACCGCTGAGCCACCCAGGGATTCCCTAGAGAACTACATGAAAACTCCGAAGGAGTAAGTTTAAGTGGAGGGCAGAAGGCCCTCGTGTATTCTGAGACTTGACTACAGGAAAGGAGACTGGGAATGAGGGAGCAGAGAGGTGGGGAAGGAACGGAGAGCACCGAGTCACAGAAGCCAAGAGAGGAGACAGTATCAGTGAGATAACACTGGCTGTTCAGGTTTTCCCGAATATTCCAGCTCTTTTTGAGTGTCCAACCTTGATATTCTTCAGCTGGTGGAAAGAGGGCGATTTTGCTCTCCAGGGGACTTTTGGCAAAGTCTCGAGACTAGCTGGTTGTCCAACCAGAGGAGAAGTGTTAATACTGGCATCTAGTGGTAAAGGTTATTACTGTCTGTGCTTAAAGCTCCATAAATACAATATAAGGTAGATCTTTAAAAATTCGTGGGATAAAAAAAAAAAAAAAAAAAAAAATTCGTGGGATATACTCAGGGAAAAGAGAATTGAACAATGAGACTTTTTCACTCATCAAATTGTCAATATTTTTTAAATCGTTAAAATTCATCATGGGCAAGAGGTGAATTAGGAAATGGCACTGATACAGTGCTGGTTGGACTGAACGTTACTTTTGGGAAGGTAATGGTGTAGTACTTATTAAAGGATGGGGAATGGAGTGTCACCTTCACTCTTTGTAGTTCATGTGCCTGAAGAGAAAAATGCAGCTGATGTCATCTCTGCTTCCTGTCACCTCTCTTCCCAGAGCCCAAAGGCTACTCTTTCTTCTTCTTTTTTTAAGTAACCTCTACGGCCAACGTGGAGCTCAAACTCAAGATCCTGAGATCGAGTCACACACTCTACTAACTGAGCCAGCCAGGCACCACCCCAGCCCCCATTGGTTACTCTTTTTTTTTTTTTTTTTAAGATTTTATATATTTATTCATGAGACACACACACACACACACACACACACAAACACACACACACACACACACACAGAGGCAGAGGGAGAAGCAGGCTCCATGCAGGGAGCCCAATGTTGGACTTGATCCTGGGACCCCAGGGCTGAAGGCAGGCGCTAAACTGCTGAGCCACCCAGGGATCCCCCCCCCCATTGGCTACTCTTAACAAAAAAAAAACCCTAATGCACCAGCTACAGAAGAGGAGACAGTCTCAGGTATCATCACTGAAGGGAGTGTTGGGCCATCTGTGCCTTCTGTGAAGTCTTGATGTCCTAATTCACCTCTGTTGATATTTTGGAAGAACAACTCAAAGGAGAAATGATAGATGTATGTATAGCATTAGGAGCTCATTTCTTTAGATATGTACAATTGTGGCAGATAAAGATCACTCTACTGCTCATTCTAAAATTGTGAAGGTAACTGCAGAAATCTGTTAGCAGGAGAAAGAGAGAGAGTGACCTTAGTCTGCTCCAGAAGGGAGTTTATAACTTTGAATCCACAATTATTCAGATTGTAAAGGACAGTTTAGGGCACGTACTGTGGTTTTCAGTTCCAAGTACTATGTGATTTGAAGTGGGTATAAACTGGATTCTGATAAGTTTTGCTGTACAATGTCTGAAAATTTTAACATTCCAGAAGCTGTCATCCCAAATGGATTTGGGTGAACATGGCAACTCAAGTGTGTTTACATGGAGTGGAGTGAATGTAGCAGGGATTGCTGCAGAGATACAATTCAGGAATGGAAATTTTCAGGGGCATAGTTTGAAAGAGATGGGAAGCAGAGGATTGAAAGAGCCTCAGAAGTGATGAGATTAAAGATACCTTCCAACTGCAATATTGAATTGTCGCCAAAATAATCCAAGCTCCCTTTTTAAAAAAATATTTTATTTATTTATTCATGATAGACATAGAGAGGCAGAGACACAGGCAGATGGAGAAGCAGGCTCCATGCAGGGAGCCTGATGTGGTACTCCATCCCGGATCTCCAGGATCAGGCCCTGGGCTGAAGGCAGGCGCTAAACCCCTGAACCACCCAGGTATCCCGCATAGAAATCTTTTTGATAAGAGGATTAGTTTGTAAAATCTTAGGCCCTAGGATGATAATCTAGCAATGAAATACTCTGTAACCACTAAAAAAAATATTAGATTTATTCATTTAGCAAATATTTATTGGTTGCCTACTATGCGCCAGCCACTGCTCTTGGCATTGGGAATATAACAGGGCAGCTATGTGTCAGAGTTTGTAAACCACCACCTTAGGCCAAATCTGGCCTGCCACCTATCTGGTAAGTAAAATTCTGTTGGAACATAGCCATACGCACTCACTCAGGTGTAGTCCATGTCTGCTCTGGACTGAACAGCAGCAGTATTGAGCAGCTACAACAGAGATTGTCTGCCCACAGAGTCTCAAATATTTACTAGCTGGATCTTCACAGGAAAAGTTTGCCTACCCCAATCCTTGTTACGGACTTACAAAGATACCTATGATATTGTTAAGTAAGAAAGGCTAGTGATAATGTATGGATGATTGCATTTTAATAAACAACAATAACCACCTCAACCCCTCAAGCCCCAACACTTTATGAGTTTATAGGTACATGTTGGGTTGGGTTTGTGGTTATCTTTGAGCATCAGTGAGGGTAGGTCCTACATAATCATATTTCTGCTAACTTTCTCTCAGCATTCCTAACTCCTTCTACCTGCCTCTTACTGTGCCTTGAATGTGCCAAGCACACACCCACCACAGGGCCTTTGCATTGAATGGCTCCCTGTACCTGCAGCTCTCTTTTCCTGTGGTTTGTTTCCTCCTATCTGGTTTCTGTTCAAACTCAACTTATCATTACTCTGACCACTTATTTTATTTTACACTTTTATATTTTATTTTTCCCCAGCTTTGTTGGGATATTATTAACAAACAGCATATGTAAGTTTAAGGGAGAATATGTGATGCTTCAACACATATGTTGCAAAATTATTTCTGCAATAAGGTTAGTTAAGACCTCCATCCTCTCATGTAATTACCATTTTTGTGTGTGGGGTGATAACACTTAGGATCCACTCTAAACATTTTTCCAGTTGTTAATACAATGTTAATACAGTGTTATTAATTGTTAATTATAGTCACCATGCTGTACATTAGATACCCAGGGCTTATTCATCTTATAGCTGTGAGTTTGTACCATTTGACCCAAATCTCTTCATTTTCTCACCCTCACAGCGGCTGCACCAATTTGCCTTCCCATCAACAGTGCAAAGAGTGCCCTTTTGTCTGTGTCCTCACCAAGGCTTGTTGTCTCTTGTCTATCTGATAGCAGACATCCTCATAGGGCTCAGGTGCATCACCTTGTAGTCTGCATTTTAAAATAGCACTCCTGGAGATGCCTGAGTGGCTCAGTGCTTTAGCACCTGCCTTTGGCCCAGGGCGTGATCTTGGAGTTCCAGGATCGAGTCCCATGTCGGGTTCCCTGCATGGAGCCTGCTTCTCCCTCTGCCTGTGTCTCTGCCTCTCTCTGTGTCTCTCATGAATAAATAAGTAAAATCTTTAAAAATAAAAAATAATAAAATAGCACTCCTCCTCTACACTTTCCTTTTTCTTTACAGAACTTTCATTACTTTACATACATTTATTTACTGTCCATGCCCACCCCTGCTAGAACGTGAGCTTCATTAGTTAGCAAAGGTATGATGTCTGCTTCCTGTCTGTTCCATCCCCAGTGCTGAGGAAAGTGCCAGCCATGCGGTGAGGGCTCAGTGAGAACACTGCTCTGGCAATTGTTCTGAGCTCGAGGAGTGAAGTTCTCCATTCCGCAGATACCATTGCTGAAGGGCTCATCAGGGCATGCTGATGGGATAGACTCCTCTTCCTTCTGGCTCAAGCCCACTCACCTCTGCTGCCCAGTTGCTCAGACCATCCGCAGGGATGCTCATTCCAGATCCCCCATTTCTTTCACCCAAACTTATGCAGATCAAAGATTCTGGTGTGGCCAGAGAGCCACAGGAATTCTCATACATTGTCAGTGGGAAGGTCAGTTGGTGTAGTCACTTTGAAAACTGTATGGTGATGTCTACTAAAGCTGTCTAAGGCTGAAAGTGTGCTAGCTAGCATCTAGCCTTGTGACCTAGTAATTCAGTAAGAAAATGTGTACATATGCTCTTCATAAGGAATGTACTAGAAATTCATAGCAGCATTATATATAGCAGCCCTCAAACTGGAAATCACTAAAATGCACATCAACAAGAGAATGGACAAATCAGTTGTGGTTTATTCACACCACACACTACTGTACAGCAACAAGATGGAACTACAACACACAGCAAAATCAGTGGATCTCATCACGTAACCGTCTAAGCAAGACCCAGAGGAATCCATGCCATCTGATTCCCTGTCTGTAAAACTGAAAAACAAGTGAAACTAGTCTATGGATTTAGAAGTCAGATGGGGGATGGTGACTAGAAAGGGGGCTTCTGGAGTTCTGATAATACTTTGTTTCTTGTTACACAGGTGTGCCCTGTTTGTGAGAATTCATTGAGCTATACACTTAGGATTTGTGTACCTTACTATATGTTTGTTGTACTTCAATGGAAATTTTTGTAAAAAAAGGATGCTCACTCTCAAAAAAATTTGTAACTTACTTGACCTGGAGCCCTCTGGGTTGTGTTGAGGACTAAAGCTTTTGAGAATTTGATTCATAATCTTTGCCTATGAAAGTCATTTTGTCTAAATCAGTTAACTATTTATTTTGGTTTTGTTTTCCAATTAGGTTTCTATAAACGAAGCGCTCCTTGACTGGGAAGATGGGGCTCTGTTGCCATCTGGTGGCCACTGGCTTGACTACAGTGATGGACAAATTCCACTTGATGCCTCATCTAGGTCTCAGTGAAGCTCAGAGAGAGGTCTTTGAAGGTCCCTGAATCTAAATCTTCTGATTGTCAAGACCTTATTCACCCAGAGGTTTTCTGGCCCTTACTTGAATGTCTCCTGTGATGGAGAGTTCACTGCCTAACAAGACACCCAAGTCCATTCTCAGACATCTCTCATTTTGAGTAAATTCTTTATAGAGAATAAAATATTGCTCCCTTGAATTGTCTAGTCACTGGTCCTGGTTGTGTCCCTGAGGCTGTTCAAATGAGCACCACACCTAGGTCTTCCAGATGTTCAAGTCCTCTCTTCTGGCTGAATGCCTGCAGTCCTCCAAACATCTCTCCTGGGAACTGCTTTCAAGTCTGTTTGTCATCCTGGCTGTTGCTGACCAGCCTGTGGTCAGACTCATTTGTGGCTTTCTTCAGCTGTGGCCTTCAGAGCTAACCTTGCCCCCCTGGTCTTGCCTGCACTTGCCTGCTATTCTCCACACCAGTTAAGAGCTGTTGGCATAGATGGGGTGGCTGGTGTGTAATTCCTCACTCAGCCCTACCTCTCTTGCTGCATGGAACCAAATTGGGATTCTGGAATAGCCCATTTGTGGCAAATAATGTTTGCCTTGAGAATGGAAATAGATGAGGTAGCAGAATGGAAACTCAGTGCTTATAGGCAGATAGGCTCAGTTCCTGGGGCAGCTGGGAGACAGAAGTGTTGAGGAGGAAAGTCCTAGTTGGCCACAGGTCAGGTGAAGAGCATGAGGCCATGGGGAAACTCTGAAGACAAATACTGCAGAAACCATGGCATACTTTAGGGTATACTGTGGTCTCGATGCTTGTCAGAGTCCAGTGGGAGGCAATGCTGGGCTCTCCTCCCAGATCTCCCCCCCTGAGCTGGTGCCTGTGGGTTTCTGTTCTTTTGCCAGACACTGGGCTGTGGCTTGCAGACATTTTACCCATCATTAGTTCTACATGTTGTTATTTGGACAAGTTTAGGCTGAAACATATTCCTGAATGCTTTGCACATGCTCATGCTTATCACTACACCCTTTATTCTGCAGCAAAAGCTGCATCATCAAATGGTGGCCCTCTAATATCATAGGACGGAGGGTCAGGTGGAACTGCAATATCCCAGAGAGCATTCAGGGGTGTGCCCAGGGTGTAGAACCCACATCCTAGCAGAGTGAGAGAAAATATGTCTTAAAAAAAAAAAAAAAAAAAAAAAGGCATGGCCCAGGCACTGTGCTAGTCTCGGGGGCTAACCAGGAACAAGACAGACCCAATCAGCCCTTCTGAAAACTGTACACCCAAAGCAGTGGTCCTCAGACGTTGGCGAGCACCACTTAAATATGAAGGTATATGGGCTCCACCCCTCAGAGGAATAGTCACTGGGTGCAGGGCAGGGCCTCAGAATGTGCATGTTCAGCATCTTCCAGTGTGACTGTGATCCAGATGGTCAGGTGACCATGCTTTGAGAAATACTGGCTTGGGCCCTTCTATTACTCAAATTGTGGTCTGGGGAGTCCCCGCCCCTGTCAGCATCCCTGAGAGCTTGTGAGACACACAGAATCTCAGTCTCTACCCCACCTTGTGAATCAAAATGAACATTTAAACAAGATTCTCAAGAGGATTTGTGTGCATGTTAAAGTTTGGGAAGCATTGCCAATGCAAGATGTGAGGGAGCCTTGCTTTTTTACCTTCTGTGTTGTTTTGTTTTCTTAGATTTTATTTTATTTTTTAAGATTTTATTTATTTATTCATGGAAGACACACAGAGAGAGAGGCCTCAGAGACACAGGCAGAGGGAGAAGCAGGCTCCCTGCAAAGAGCCTGATGAAGGACTCCGTCTCCATCTCCGGTCTCCAGGATCACACCCTGGGCCCAAGGCAGCGCTAAACTGCTGAGCCACCCAGGCTGCCTTACCTTCTGTATTGTTTTGATAAGAGAAGGAATGCTTTTGAGATGCCTGGGTGGCTCAGTTGGTTAAGCATCTGACTCTTGGTTTTGGCTCAAGTCATAACCTTGGGATTGTGAGATAGAACACCATGTCAGGCCCCAGGCTGAGCTCCTTCCTCCTCTCCTTCTGCCCCTCCCTCTGCTCATGCACTCTCTTTCTCAAATAAACTAAAAAAAAAAAAAAAGAAAAGAAAAGAAAAATGCATTCATGTATTACTCAGTAATTAAAAATAAATTAATGAAAACCTTTGCACAAACCAGAAAAATCTTGGACAGGAATATTCATGGCTCTAGCCATGAGTTCCAAACTGGAAACAGCCCAAATATCTAACAGGTGAATGGGTAAACAAAAGGTGGCATATTTGCAAAATGGACTACTACTCAGAACTACAAAGGAACAATCTGTAGCCTCACTTTCTGCCACAGGCACAGGTTAATGGAGGTGGTATTAAATCAATTCAGCAGGAGTTTATGTTGGAAGTGGCTCTAAGATTTTGGTGGCCCATGTGAGCAAACCAAAACCCAACCCTGTA
The DNA here is from genome assembly GCF_018345385.1 of Vulpes lagopus. NCBI lineage: Eukaryota > Metazoa > Chordata > Mammalia > Carnivora > Canidae > Vulpes > Vulpes lagopus. Next base: position 16,597,149 of record NC_054841.1, read on the forward strand.
AATACATTAAGGCTAAGAAATCGAAACCCAAAGGATAACCAACCACAGTCAAGAAGGCGTTCCCAAATGAGGTCAACACTAGGGAACAGCTGTCTCAGAAAGCCAATCAGGCTTTAGGCTACTGTCCACCAAATAATTTCCTTTTTTGTTTCCCCACCTTTTCCGTATGTCTTCCAGTCTAACCTGTGGGAGGAGCACCCCTAACCACTGTTGGCTTCATACTGCCAGACTCAAATAGGGTTTTACTCAAACTCTTACAGTGTTTAATATGCCTTCATTCGTTTTTTTTACTCTTTTTTTGAAAAATGGAATATAATTAACATACAATGTTCTATTAGTTTCTGCATTTGTCCATCTTTTAACAAGGATTAAAAGCGTATCTCTGGAGCCAGATTGCGTGGGTTCTGTTTCCAGTTCCATCACCTGCTCGCTGTGTGACCTTAGACACATTTCTTAACCTGTGCCTGGGTTTCCTTGTTCGTAAAATGGAAAAAAATAATAGTTTCTGTCTCAAAGAGTGAGCATTTTATTTATTTGACAGAGAGAGACCACAAGCAGGGGAGCATCAGGTGGAGGTAGAGGGAGAAGCAGACTCCCCACCGAGTAGGAAGCCTAAGGGGGGGTGGGGGGGCTTGATCCCAGGATCCTGAGATCATGACCTGAGCCGAAGACAGATGCTCAACCAGCTGAACCACCAGGCACCCCAAGAGTGAGCATTTTAAAAAGTTATATTATTGTAAAGCTTTTAGAATAGCGCCTAGCACATAGTAGGTATAGAGGCTGCTGTTAGGCAACAGACTTGAGCAATGAAATATAGAACAAGACAAAAGGGCCCACAGTGACCCCCAGTGCTGAATCCAGACAGGACCATCAGGACCCACCTCACAATATCATCAGTCAGGGCCCTAACTGATCAATGGGCTACTTACAACCAGGCACCGGTACCAGAAAAGGGAAATTCCATGCATTCCCACACCTCCTCACCCTTCTTTAGAGACACCCTCCTTTAAAGACCCATCCACTCCTTCCTTGCTGGGGCCTCTCCTCTGCTGGCCTGTCCCCTCACCTCCATTGCCGAGTGTTCAGTAAACTTCTATCTCCTTTGTTCTGCTATGGGTGGCTTTCACTGCCCATGCCCTACATTTGGGAGTCCCGATCTGATTGGGAGAGGCACCACAGTAGGCACTAATAAATGTTGGCTATTACTGTTTAATAAATGCAAATTTAATCCACACCATTTATTCCCCCAAGGTAGCCATGGAGATCATTTTTATCGACTTGCTACAAGCTAAGAACTCTGAGTTCTCTATCTTTTATGACACGTTGATTCTAGAAGTAACTTCTGACCCCATTCCAGCTGTTTTCACTGATGGAGGATTCTGGGGGAATGGCTATAGGGGAGAGGTGAGCAGGAGCTGGAGCAGAATAGGCTGTAAAGTTGGGGCTCAGCCTGGGTCTGGAACAGTTTCAATCTGTGGTTGAGAAGACAAGCTCAAATCCCTTCCCACCAGGAACCTTTGTTGAGCCTCTGGCTCTTGCCAATCTCTGGCGGGTTGGGGTTCTGACTACCTAATCTCTATGAGCACCTCAGTCTCCACCTCTGAAAAACGGGGCTGATCCTAGCTCCCAGGGCTTAGGTAGAGATCAGTCATATGAGAAGCTGAAGTGAGAAGGCATGACGAGCTCTTGGGGCTTACTTTGGTTTGGATTCCTCTGGAAGCAGATCTTAAGACAGGATGAAAGTGCAAGTAGTTTATCTGGGAGGTGGTCGCAGGAAATCTTCCTGTCCTCTGGGAGAAGAAGACATGGCGGGGAAGGGAAGAAAGCCAGGAAAGGGTGCATGATTGGGCTGATGACAGTGGTGACATCTGCAGTTTAAGTCCCCTGGGGACTCTGGGAGCCAGCAGAACACACCTCAGACCAAGGGGGGAGGAAGCTGCATTATCTATATCAGTGGGCCAGCTGTGTTGGTCGAGGCTACTTCCAGCTTTGTGTGGCCAAGGTCTCCTACAGCTAGAAATCAAGCCCTGGGAGGAGAAATGCAGGTATTCCCAGCAAAGGTGTTCAACTTTGGCTTGTGGAGGGGAGTGTTGAGATAACAGAGCAGCAACTCAGCTCAACCTGCCTCTCCTTGCAATTCTGCTTTCACAGCATCTTCTCCTGATCAGAATTTATGGATACACGCTTCTAGTCAACTGACCTGGGGCCACTTCTGTTGTGCAGCCCACTCCAGCTGGCCCCCTAGTCGTCTTCCCTCAGGGTTGTCACTCTGCCCTTCCCACAAAGGTTCCATAATATAACCAACAGAAATAATTACCCTGCCTCAGATTGCAGATTAGCACATGAATGCCTGTTTATCACATGAAAGGCCTCTTGATCCAGCTGGAGGAAAACATCCAATAGGAGACCAGACGGACTGCAGCTCTGAGATCAGTCTGGTGGAGTCTCCTGGCCCGGTGGCTCACTCCTGATGTGGGGTTGTGGGCTGTTTCCAGTGTCATTGTCAGTGTTTCAAAACTTTGACTATTAACATTTTGGACGTGATTTGGAGCAGGGAAGGGACATCTACAAGGGGAGTGTGGAGGGCTTTGGGATTATCCAACTTTATTTTTTTATTTTTATTTTTTTTTAATTTTTATTTATTTATGATAGTCACAGAGAGATAGAGAGGCAGAGACACAGGCAGAGGGAGAAGCAGGCTCCATGCACCGGGAGCCCGACGTGGGATTCGATCCCGGGTCTCCAGGATCGCGCCCTGGGCCAAAGGCAGGCGCCAAACCGCTGCGCCACCCAGAGATCCCCTATCCAACTTTATACTTTTCCAGCAGTGTGACAAATCTCCTGTCCTTGAGCCTCATTCCTCATCTGTAAAATGGATGTAATCAATCGTAGGATGAGCCTCCTAGAGTTTTTTTTTTTTTAATAATTTTTATTGGTGTTCAATTTACCAACATACAGAATAACACCCAGTGCTCATCCCGTCAAGTTTCCCCCTCAGTGCCCGTCACCCATTCACCCCCACTCCCCGCCCTCCTCCCCTTCCACCACCCCTAGTTCATTTCCCAGAGTTAAGAGTCTTAATGTTCTGTCTCCCTTCCTGATATTTCCCACACATTTCTTCTCCCTTCCTTTATATTCCTTTTCACTATTATTTTATATTCCCCAAATGAATGAGAACATACACTGTTTGTCCTTCTCCGATTGACTTACTTCACTCAGCATAATACCCTCCAGTTCCATCCACGTTGAAGCAAATGGTGGGTATTTGTCGTTTCTAATAGAGCCTCCTAGAGTTGAGTTGAGTTGAGTAAGTGTATCTTCAGTGCCTGGTGTGGTGTAGACCAGGGCAGGGCAACCTTTCTCTGTAAAGGGTCAGGCAGTCAATAGTCTGGCTTTGTGGGTACCTATTCAAATCTCCCCCTGTGGCTGTCTGTCAATACTATAAAAAAAGGCATTGACCCCTGGGGTAGGGAATGGGCAGAATAGGAGAAGATTTTATTTCTCCCTCTTAGAGGAAAAAAAATTTTTTTTAAAGATTTTATTTATTCATTCATGAGAGACACAGAGAGAGGCAGAGACATGGGCAGAGGGGAAAGCAGGCTCCCTGTGGGGAGCCCAATGCAGAACTCTATCCCAGGACCCTGGGATCATGACCCAAGCCAAAGGCAGATGCTCAACCACCGAGCCACCCAGGGGTCCAGAAAAAAATATTTCTTACTATTTTTCTGTCTTCCTCGGGGCTCACCATAGGGTTTGGCGCGTAGTAGGTGCTCAAGAAATGTTTACAGAAGACAGACAACATATGACACAGGGAAGAAAAAGGCCTTTGGAATCAAAAACAGACCGGGGTCTAAATCAACGTCTTCCTTATGTGACCTATTTGGAGGGAAAATTGTTCATGACATTTGTTAAGAAATAAACTTAATTCAGGGGGCGCATGGGGGTAGGTGTGGAGGTGACTGGTGTGGGGTGTGTGGTAGGGGAGAGAAATTGAGGTCACCTCCCAACACAACAAGGACAAGTAATTTATAGCTGAAGAGCAGGGGGTGGTCAGCGGATGGGATATTACTAAGAGGAAACACCAGGAGGGACGCCTGGGTGACTCAACAGTTGAGCGCCTGACTTCAGCCCAGGGTGTGATCCTGGAGTCCCGGGATCGGGTCCCACATTGGGCTCCCTGCCTGGAGCCTCCTTCTCTCTCTACCTCTCTCTGCCTCTCTCTCTCTGTGTCTCTCATGAATAAATAAATAAAATCTTAAAAAAAAAAAAAAAAAAAAAGGAAACCCTAGGAGTAAGGGGGATTCTGGTTAAAGTGAGCTAACAGGACTCTTGCTGAAGGCAGGCCAGGGTGGTTAGCCAGACCTAGGGTGGGGGGTGGAGGATGGGGGATGTAGTTGGACATTGAGGAGGATAAGATATTAACGGTGAGGGATCCTGTTCAACTTTAGCAGGATTCTTGCTAAGATTGTATGTATCAACGGAAATGAACATAGAATCCCCGAAGTCAGGGCCTAGTTGGAAAAAGGGTCCGGAGGAGCCTGATTGCAGTTTGGACAAGGAAAAACTCTATCACTTAACCTAAGCCACTTCCTCTCTCTGAGCCTCTGAGCCTATAAAACTGGCAGAGACATAGTACTTGGTGCACAAGATCGTTGTGGGTATCGCTGGTGATGGCAGGGAAAAGTGCAGAGGCTGGACAAATATTCTCTAAAAAGAAAGCATGAATCGTGTCCCCACGTTTCATGATTTTCACCACAGTTTTCAACCCTTAGTCCCATGCCTCTGGATTGAGGGCTAGCTCTTGTCTTCTCCAGTCTACGCAAACAGCTTTTCTTGGGCTCCAGGGGTGGGTGGAGGAAAGAGAAGACTGTCTGTAGAGAGGGTGAGAGGAAAGTCACGCTCCTTGTTCTGAATTCAGGGCCAGGCTGGCAGTAACTGCAGACAATCAGTTTTTGCCCTAAGGGCTCAGTGTCTGCTGTAAAGAATTAATGGCCAGGAAAGGTGTCTGCCAATTATTTTTCAACTCTAGGTGCAGAGATTACAGAAACACAGACAGCCCATTTTAGATGGAGGCCTCCTAGTGCTGGCTGATAATTACCCCTACTGACTTCCCTCCAGGGAGAGTGCTGGAGTCAGGGGTTTCTCCTTCAAGGGCAAGCTGAGACTTCTGAGTATGTGCAGAACATTCTATGTTTCCACAGAGAAAAGGGCAAGGGAAGGAAAGACACACATTTGTCTTGGTTTGGTTGCCCTAGATGCAGGCCCTGAGAAAAAGATTGGAGTACATGAAATTTACTTGAGAGGTGATCCTGGGAAACATCAGTAGGAAGGTAGGGAAGTGAAGTGGGGGTGGGGACAGAGCTTAGACGAGTGTTGTCAAGCCAGTAACACTGTGGGTGATGGAGCTTAATCTCCCCTAGGGACTCTGGAAATGGTGATCGATGGCGATAGATCTATCTATCTAATCTCAAAATTAACACATCTAAGAGCCAAGGGACCTGGGATATCTACATACGGGCTCCAGTGGATGGTTGGTTAAGGGCTGCCATAGGGGTGTTCATTACCCAGGCCTCCTGCCATATCTTACATGGCGGCAGGACAGTTCTCGGGCAGGAATGCCCGTTGACAGCTGGGGTCCCTGGAATAGTAAGGCCTTGGATGATTCAAGCCAGGCACCAATGGGTCCATTACAACATGTACTGAAGACCCACTCTGGTCCAGGCACTTAACATCTGCCATCCCATTTAATTCCAGCATGCATCCAAGACTGCATCTTAATTGACCTCTTCTCAGACCCGCTCCTCAGGGCTGGAACTAGAGCAAGTGAAGCCCTTGTACCTGGTTCAACATTTAAGAGAGCACCAAACCCCACAGCTGTCAAATAATTTTAATAAAGTATTTTTTTTTTTAAAAAGAAGTGAATGCAAAAAAAAAATCCATGATGAACAAAGTACTTGAATTTTAAATTTTAGGCTGAGCCATATTGAAGCCCAAAGCAAAAGGAAAAATCAGTAATACCGATCGTGTTCATCATGGATTTTGTTTTGCATTAATTTCTATTAAAAATTACCGCATTAAAACATTTATCTTGATTACTGAGGGTTTTTGGCAACACCCTTGTGTGTGGTGGCTGAGGCAAGCACTTCATCTCACCCTAGTCCTGGCCCTACACTGGCCCCATCTTGGTAGATTGCACTTAGTCCACTCAGTGGCTCAAGCCAGAAATCTGGGGCTCCTCTGGCACCATCCCCAGCTGCATCATTATGATCTTTCAGACCCACCTCCATGCATCTTTCAAATTTGCTCTCTTTTCTCCATCTTCATTGCCATGAATCCTGCACAAAAGAGGTCCCCATTTGTGGTCTCCCTTTGCAGACAAGAATGGTTTCTTGTATTTCTCTGCAAACTATGATATGTTCACTCAGGTCAGTGCTGTGGCAGACAAGATAGTGGCTATTTCTCTGGCCCTCTGCCTTCCTTTCCTTCCCGAGGTCCAGGTCCTCCCACATCCATGTAAGTTCTCCTTGAGCATGAAATGCCTTATTCCTGTAGAACTTGCAGAGGCTCTGCTTTTGTGATGGTGTTCTGACGGATACCCGAAGCCTCCTGCTATTTCTTTACTATCTTGGCTGGTCCAAGTGGGCATGGGGGAATCAAAAGGCACAGTGTCCTTTTAGAGCTTCAGTGAAGCAATGACCCCTCTGATCTTGTCTTTTTCTCTCCCCTACTGGGAGTGCAATTTCCTTACCTTCCCATTTTTGGGGCTGAGTTCGAGGGAGGTAGGGGCATGAGTCCCTGACACCAGGCAATGTCTTTTTCTAATTCACATTCTCTCTGAGTCTCCTTCTTTCTTGTTTTCACCCCCAGGTCTGGAAGAGACCACTATCTTCTCACAGGATGGGCACCTCCCTGACCTCATTTCCCTAATCCTATCACATGACAGCTTATCTAACTTTGGGCTCAGACTTCCACACTTCCCTTAATTTGTAGGGTAGGTTCTGGAATTAAGAAACTTTTTTTCTCTCAGGCTAGGTCTTAAGACTACTGTCTCTGTATAGCCTCAAAGCTAAACTACGATCTTTTGATTGCAGATGGTCTCTGCACTCCTCTTAAAAGTAATAAATGTCCTTGATCCAGTGGGTCGAGGAGTGGTGGGGTAAGGAGACACAGAACATCATGATTCATGAAGATGCAGTATAGATGGATCCGTCTGATAGTTTCAAAAACATTATCTCTTTTATGCAGGCAAATAGGTTCCCCAGTTCTCAATACCTTTGCTCACCTCCTGGGCATTCACTATTTCTGGAGAGTTTTGGCAAGTTCTCCCCTTTCACATTACCTCCCCACATCAGGCTTAAGGAACTGCTCTGCTCTTTTACTTAAGTTCTGAGTGGATAAAGTAGGTCCTTGAATCACTGGCAGTGAAATCCCAACTTCTGGTGGGAACTTGAGTGAGGAAGTGGGGGCCCTGGGTTCCACTCCTGGACTTGAGTCTAAAATCCTGGAATGGAAACGGGGGAAATAGGACCCACATGAATTGTTGCGAGCATTCAATAGAATAATTGGGGTGCAGTGAGGCTTTGCAGAGCAGCTGGCGTAGACTGCAGGCTCACTCTGTGCCTGTTTCCTCCCCTCCCTCCTCCACTGCCCTGCCTCCCCAGCCTCCTGCTGTCCCCTGTCCTGTGAGCTGAGCCTCCTTGTTCCAGAGTTCTGGGCTTCCATAAACAGAACTTAGTACTAAATTTGTTAACCTGCTCAGCAAAGTTCACTCAGCTCTGGAGCACCAGCCCATCCTGCTGCTATTGAACAGCAGCATAGTGATTAGGCATAAGTGGCTGTGGCTACACAAATGAATTTTTTTAAGTAGGCTCAGCACAGAGCCCAATGCGATGCTTGAACTCACAACCATGAGATCATGACCTGAGCCAAGAGTCAGACGCTCAACTGCCTAAGCCACCCAAGTGCCCCACAAATGACTACTGATGCAAGTTTCTCAGCAGCAAGCCAAGTGTGTTGGTTTCTGGTGCTGTGATTGATTTTGGAGCTGAAGATTTTCCCAATGCCATTTGACTATTTGGTAATCACTATTATTATACACCCACATATACATATACACACACATAAACACACTCATGAGTTTTGGGTCCTGGGTTCCGGCATCTGGGAATCCTGGGTTAGCAAACATGTTAAGGGTTAAGAAAGTTGGGTAGGAGAGCTCTTAGAATGTGCCAGATGCCAGTGTAGGTACCTAGAGTTTCCCTCCCCCACACCCCAGGTCTATGCACTTGCTGAGTCCTCAGAGCTTGGGGCTTACTTTGTCAGACCTGTACTGAGTCCTCCACACAGAAGGGTGGCTGGATCTGCTGATATCTAACTTTTAGGTCCTGAATTTCTCCTCCCTTCTGTCCTATGTGCCCCAGTCACAGTGACCTCCTTTTGATGACTAGAACACATCAACCTATTTCCCTCCTCTGTCCCATCACCTCCTGCTAATCCCTCTGAATTGTTGCTTCTTCTCTCCTCTCTTCCCATGGCTGGCTTCTCATCTTTCAAGTCTTAGCTCACATGTCACCTCTTCAGGGAAGTCTTCCTTGACTACCCTATCTAAAGAAAGTCTTCCTAAAATTTATCATAGCATCTCACTTGCTTCCTTGATAGCATCTGTCATGAACTGTAATTTTTAAATCCATTTTAAAATTTATTTTTCTGTTCCTTCAGATTGTACACTCCATGAGAGAAGGAGCCACTTTTGTTTTGTTCCCTATGCTATCTGCAGCACCTAGAGTAGTGCTGGCACATAGTAGATGTTTAGTACATATTTGTGGCAGAGTGATCCTCACCTCCCCTGTCCATTTTATTATCTTAAATGAACTTTGCAAGCAGCCCAGTGGGCTATCTGGTTGACTCACCTTGGGAATCATTTCTGGGGTCAAGTCTCCTTCTCTTTAGAAGCAGCTGGGCTTAGATCCTCCAACATATAGTGCTTGAGCCTCTGTGAGGCACCCATTGCCAAGACTAACCCCAGCAGGCTGCTTTCTTTCTAGTAAGCTCCTTTCCCTATATCTAGTGAGGCAGTAAGGGAGTAGAAATTAGAATTTGCAGATAACTTACTGTATGATAGCTCTGTGAACTTGGGCACATTAATTTCTGTGGGCTGCAGTTTTCCCACCTCAAAAATGGGACTGATAGTAATGCAAGATTTCTGAACTCCCCAGCACTAATGACATTTAGAGCTAGATAATTCTTTGTTGAGTGGTGTGTGTGTCCTATGCATTGTAGGATAGTTAGCAGCATCTACCCACTAGATGCCAGCAGTGAACCCAGTTATGACAATCAAAAATGTCTTCAGATATTGCCAAATGTCCCTAAGGGGTAAAATCACATCTCCCTGCTTCCACTGAGGGCCACTTCAATAATATCTGTCTTAAAGGGTTGTTGATGGACTAAATGATATTGGTTATGTTAAGTGCTTAGACTAAGGATTTAATATATATATTTCAAATCTATTATTGTTATTATTGACATTACTATACTGAGGCCAAAGGGAGTTTTAGGAAAGACAAGTACTTATAGGGAGGATGACAAACCCAGGTAAACCCACTCCATTGCCAGTGGCATGCTGGAGCCATCTTGTCCCTGCTTTTAAGCACCAATCATTAAATTTTCGGGAAATTTGCAAACCAATTGTTAAACATAGTCATCCTTGAAATTGGCAGTGGTAGAACTATTTACACCATGGGAATTAGCAAATGCTGCACAGCAGAGCTTTATTTTCCGGGAGCCACCTGGCTACCACAACACTTCTTTGTGAACACATGAAATGACAAGATCTTGCAGTAGGTCTAATAACTACTGACATTTTCAAATTGTGATAAACATAAGTGACATTTTGAGATATCAGCAACATATGAAATATATGAAAATGTGATTCCATTGGTGACAAAGTCACAGGTACAGATTTGTTGCCACATTCAGATTCGGAGGAAATGCTAAGTTTCGGTTAGAAGTAGGGAGAAAATAAAGATGCAAGTTTTTTCATCCGTGGAGCTGCTGCATTCTATCCACCCACCTCAGTTAAGAACCTCTGCTCCAGTGGCCACATTCAGTGGTGAAATGTAAATGAGCCTGGGACTTAGAATCACGCAGACCTGGGTTTGAATCCCAGTTCTGTCAGTTGCTTAGCTAGGGGAGTCTTATTTCCTCAATCTCTAAATGGGAATCTGAACTTCACAGGCTGTGGAGATTCGATAGAAATGACTTTAAGAGGGGCTGGGCACCTGGTTGTGTGTGTGTGTGTGTGTATGCATGCATGTGTGCATATAGGTAGGTGTGTGCATGTGCATGCACGTATATATATGTGTGCAACTGTGCATGCACATATGTGTGGGTGTGCATATGTATGTGTGTATGGGTTGGAGGGGAGGAACTTCATACCATCTCTTCCATATCCCCACAGGTCTGCAGAGATCTCTGAATCTGAGCAGCAGAAGTAGTGACAGACCTCACCCCAGATGGCGCTCCTGGTTCATCTTTATTTTTAGTTTCTGTCTGGATGAAAAATTTGCGATGTGCACACCGCGCAGAACAAATAGAATTATGACTCACTTTTCACAAACTGTGTTGTGGATTTCACATATTTTCATGCTTGATTTTCTACTATGTTGAAAACTGATACAAAAATGCTCTTTTCCTCTTCTCTGGGACATGGGGACATGTGTCCCAATGGGGAAGGGGCATCGGTTCCCCCTTCCTTCCCTTCTTGCCTTCCCAACCGCACAGTGAGGGAAGAACCACTGTCTTCCTTCCTCAGCCTGGAAGCTTCATTATTCCTCACACAGGACCATTTTTCCAGCTCATTAGAACCTGGAGCTAAGATAAAGGAGGGCAGAGCCATTAGGTAGCAATTTATATGTAAATGTGGAAGTTACTAGAGAAAGAGAATGGCCCACTGTTCTTTAGGAAGCATTCAAGTTGGGATCTTCTGGAAAGCTAGCATCACACAGGAGCCCTGTAATGCCCACCACCCATTTGCCAGGCTCTGGGTACATCTCCTTGTCTTCACACAGGAGGAGACTGAGGCCACGGTGACACAGTGAGTGATGTGCAGGGCCAGGACCTAAGCTGCAGGTGGACCTCGAAGGTAGTGCATGGCCACTTTATGGGGTACCTCTAAGGGGAGTGGGCCTCTCTGACCAGCCTCACACTCTCCCTTCTCCTTACTTCAATTTTTGCACCCTATTCAGACTCATCTGCTGGCTCATGAGCTCAGATCCAAGGGGGAAAGGTGTTTTGTACACTCTGTTAATAAGATCTAATTAAACAGTTATTGTGCCCAGTGCTGTGCTGCATATGTGCAGAGGACAGTCCCTAGCAAAGGAATACTCTGGGCTTGGTCCCAAGCTCTGATCTTGAGGGGTCAGGAATTAAAATAGGGGATGCTAATAAGAAGGTGAGGGGGCGAAGCTTTTGAAAGCTAAAGAAAATCTGGCTTTTCTCCAGGCTTTTCTTCACAATAGTCAATACCCCAATCCCCACCCAAGCCCTGACCTTTTGGGAGTGACAGAGGGATGCATGAGAGGGCAGGCTGTCACCCTAGGAGAAGCAGCCTGCCCTCTCTGACTTCTTTAGCCAGCTAGCAAATAGTTTTCTGAGGAGGGAAAGACATCCTCACTTCTGCCAAAGGTGAGTTTTCAATCTGCACCATCCACTAGCTTAGTCCCCTAGACTTTGAGCTTGACCACAACAATACTCTCCCTCCTTAAGTACGAGGTGAAGACAGAGGCAAGGGGCTGGAAGTGGTGAGTTTTGGTGGAGGCTGAACATATACTTAAGCCAATATATCATTGAGCTTAGTCTTGAGAACAATGGGAAACCCTCAGAGTCTTAAGTAGAAAGCGATGTGGAAGTGATAGGATCAGATTTGTGGTTTAGAAAGATCTCTTTGGCTTCTCTGGAGGATGAATGGGAGGCAGTGAACAGAAAGTTAACAGGCAGCTTCAGCCATTTAGAAGAGAGATAAATGGTACTTGGACCAAGTGGAGGGGCAGACAGGAGGATGGATGGGATAGAAACCCAAGAGATAGACTTGATAGCACTTGGTGATTGATTGGCTGTGGGGCTGAGAGAGAGTGAGTAACACCCAAGCTTATGGCTTGAGCCACGGTATGGGCAGCCATGTCTGCTGTTTCTTGAGATCCACCTGCAGGATGAGAAGCAGTTTTTTTGGGGAAAGATGATAAAGTTAGTTTTGGCTGTGCTGAGTCTGATGAACCCATGGGACATCAAAATAGAGCTATCTTGTCAGAGCTCAAGAAGGATACTTCGGAGACATTGTTATATAGATAGCAATTAAGTTGAGAAAAGGAAGGGTCTGAGGACAACATCCAGAGGAGGATGGTGGAAAGGATGGGAAAAGGAAGATTTCACAAAATTGATTGAGGAATGATGACCAAAGAGGCAGGAGTGGGGAGAGGGGTGTCATGGAGGTTGATGAAAGGGAGTGTTTCAAGGAGACAGGGTCAACTGTGTAAAATGCTCAGGGAGGTCACATAATATGAGGACATGGCATGAGTAGGGGTTTGAGTGGTTTGAGGAGTGAATAGGAGGTGAGGATGTAGCAACAGTGTAGATAGCAAATTTCTCCTTCCCTCCCTGCTTTGCTTCCTTCCAACAAAAAGAAGGGAAGAAGAGTCATCTGGGGCCCTGCCACCCTGAAATGACCACTGCTAACATGGTGGTGCCCAGCCTTCTATGCATCTCTTTGGGTATCACACACTGCATCCATATAGAAACTTCAACTGAAATGGGATCACACACATGTTGTTTTTACCATAGATTTCCCCCTTTAACTCCACATCAGGACTCAAGTGCTTATTTTACTCTCTTTTCAGAAGCTGTGTTAACCATTTAACATATGTTCTATATTTTTCTCTTTACATATGTAATCCCATGCAGGGTGTGTATGTGTGTGTGTGTGTGTGTGTGTGTGTGTGTGTGTGTGTGTGTATGTGTGTCTGATTGTTTTTAAAAAGATCGTATTCACACTTGCTTTTCTCCCTCAACTGTATCTCAGTGAAATTCCTTTACACTATCAGGAGGAGCTCTGATTCATTCTCTCTCTCTCTCTTTTTAAAAGTTATTTATCTTGAGAGAGAGAGAGTTAGAGGCAGAGGGAGAAGCAGGCTTCCCACGGCCAGGGAGTCTGACTGGGGCTGCTTCCCAGGACTTTGGGATCATGACCTGAGCAGAAGGCAGATACTTAACTGACTGAGCTACTCAGGCACCATATATATATAATATATATGTATATATGTGTATACATATGTGTATGTGTGTGTGTATATGTATACACATATATATACATATATATATAAAATATTTATTTATTTTAGAGAGTGAGTAGGGGGAGGGGCAGAGGGAGAGAGAATCTTGAAGCAGTCTCCCCACTGACTGTGGAGCCAGACATGAGACTTGACAAGGGGCTCAATCCCAGGACCTTGGGATTGTGACCTGAGCTGAAGGCAGGTGCTTAACTGACTGATTCATTGTCACCTCTGATTCATTCTTTTTAATGGCCATGTAATAGTCCATGGTATGGATGTGCTGCACTTTATTGAGGTGAACCCCTACTGATGGATATTCATCTCATTTCTAGTTCTTGTTCACTAGAGACAACATTGCAATAAACATTCTTATACATATATTCTCATAGACTGGTATTTTTATTTCTATGGGATAGATTCCTGGGAATGAAATTGCTGAGTTGAAGAATATAAATATATGTATTTTTTCCCCTAAAACTTTATTATAAAAAGTTTCAAATATATGAACAAGTTGAAAGGATTATACATTTTACATTGATATTTCCATCACCTGTATTTACAATGAAACTTTGTTGTATTTGCCTATCATTTGCTAAATCATCTTTCATTAATCCATCTTATTTTTGGTGCATTTCAAAGGAAGTTATGCATATCAGTACACTTTACCTCTAAATTTCAAAGAAGAAACAGTCTCAGGGAAATTTCTTTTTTTCTTTTGTTTAAAGAGAACAAGAAGAGTACAACATTGCTTGAGTCCTACCTCATCTTTATTTTTTACAGATGAATGTACTTATCTTTTCTGCAGGGACTGAGCCTGTGACGTGATAATTTCTATCTACCTCATAAATCTTTACATTTCCTTCTCCAGCAGGCCCTCTGCCCTCCTCCCCACCCGCACTCTGGAGTTCACGGTCCCCTCAGACCCTTTGTGGGGCGTGATATGCACAAGCCTGGCGTCTCTGGCTGGGGGGGGGGGCACTGGATGTGTGGCATGGGTTTTGTTCTGTAGATTGAGCCAAGGAAACATGAAAGAACTACTAAGTAAAAAAAAGAAAAAAACTTTTAACTTTAGCTTCAATATTTGTTTATAGATTTCTTTTCAGATACAATTTTTTAAAATGTTTATTTATTTATGATAGTCACAGAGAGAGAGAGAGAGAGAGAGAGAGAGAGGCAGAGACACAGGCAGAGGGAGAAGCAGGCTCCATGCACCGGGAGCCTGATGTGGGATTCGATCCCGGGTCTCCAGGATCACGCCCTGGGCCAAAGGCAGGCGCTAAACTGCTGCGCTACCCAGGGATGCCCTCAGATACAATTTTTATAAAGTAGATTGTACAATTAAGAGCACCTTTCAACGAGTTCTGATAAATGCATGCTGCTATATATCCCAAGTCCCAGTTAAGTTATAGATATTCCTATCTACCCCAGAGTTCCCTCAGGCCCCTTCTCAATCAACCCCTATCCCATTTCCTGAATAAAAGCACTGCTCTGGGTTTTTTATACTGTATTAGTTTTGTTTGTTCTAGAATTTCATGTAAATGAAATCAGTTACCAATGTGTCCTTTCATGCTGCATAGTATTTTTGAAGTTTATTTATATTCATGTACCTTTTCATGGCTCAGTACTATTCTCTTTTATGAATATATCACAGTGGGTTTATCCATTCTTCTGAGTTGGTTTCCACTTTTGATTATCATGAGTAAAGCTGCTGTGAACATTTGTATATAAGTCTTTTGTTAGACATTGGCTTTCCTTTCTCTTAAATGAATGCACCAGAGTGGGATGGCTATCATAGGGTAGGTGTGTGGTTAGTTTTATAAGATAGGGGTACCTGGGTGGTTCAGTTGGTTGAGTGTCTGACTCTTGATTTCAGCTCAGGTCATGATCTCAGGGTCCTGAGTTCAAGCCTTGCGTCCATCTCCCTGCTCAGCAGGGAGTCTGCTTGTCCCTCTTCCTCTGCTTCTCCTCCCATGCTTGCTCTCTCATTCTCTCTCTCTCTCATAAATAATAAAATCTTAAAAAAAACAACACATTTCTTTTCATTTTGGATAACTTTGGTGCATTCACCGAAAATCAAAGGAACCTGTAGATGAGGATATGTTTCTGGGTTCTCTGTTCTGTTCCACTGATGTGTTTATCCCTCTGCCAGCACTGCAATGCCTCGGTTACTGGGGCATCATAGTACATTGCCATTTAAGTCAGGCTGCTTAGTCCTTTCAATTTGTCCTTATTCAAGATTGTTTGGATATTTCTAGGTCCTTTGCATTTCCACATAAATTTTAGAATCAGCTTGTCAAATTCTACACAACGGACTCATCAAATTCTGGTTGAGAATGCATTAAATGTATAGATAATGGACATCTGAAAGACGTTGAATATTCCGATCGATAAGTTTGGTATGCCTTTCCATGTAGTTAGGTCTTCTTTAATTTCTCTTAGTAAGGTTTTGTGGTTTTTGATGTAGAAGTTTTTATTTAATTTTTTAAAGATATATTTATTTACTTCAGAGAAAGAGAGAGAGAGAGAGACAGACAGACAGAGACAGAAAGTACACAGAGGGAGAGGGAGAAGCAGACTCCCCCCTGAACAGGGAGCCCGATGCGGGGCTTGATCCTAGATCATGACCTGAGCCAAAGGCAGATACTTAACCGACTGAGCCACCCAGGCACCCTTAGAAGAAGCCCTTTTTTTTTTTTTTTAAACTTTTAATGAATGGCTGTTGATTTATTTTTTCTTATTTTTCTTTTCCTTTTTTTTTTTTTAAGATTTTTTTTATTCATGAGAGACAGAGAGAGAGGCAGAGACATAGGCAGAGGGAGAAACAGACTCCCTGAGAAGAGCCCAATGGGGTACTCGATCCCAGCACCCCAACATCCTGAGCCTAAGGCAGATATTCAACCACTGAGTCACCTAGGTGTCCCTGATTTATTTTTTTCAAATGATTTTCCTGCATCTACTTAAATAAGTAATTTTTTTAGTCTGTTAATATGGTTAATTACATTGATTGGCTCTATGTAAGCTAAACCAAGTTTAGATTCCCAGAATACACCCAACTTGGTTATGATGTCTTTTGCTTTTGATATATGTTGTTGAATTCTATTTGCTAATATTTTATTAAGGATTTTGTGTCTGTATTCACGAAGGGGATTGGTCTGGATATTTTTTCCCCATAGTTTCTTTTAGGGTTTGTCACGAGGGTTGTGTTGGTCTCCTAAAATGAATTAGGAAGCATTCTCTTTTTCCAATTTCTAAATTTTTCTAACTTTTTAATAAAACCCACTGGTGAAACCACATGCAGGTTTCTTTGTGGTTAGGCTTTAGATTATGGATTCAATTTATTATTAGCTCTCTGGCAATTTAGATTTTCTGTTTTATTATTTTTTAAATCAATTTTGGTAAGTTGTTTTTTTCCAAAGACTTTGCCTATTTTACGTAGATTGTAAAAATAATTTTTAGCATAAACTTGTTTATAATATTCCATTATTATTCCCTTAATATCTGTAAGATTTGTAAGGTTGTCTCCTCTTTCATTTCTGACA
The DNA here is from genome assembly GCF_018345385.1 of Vulpes lagopus. Lineage (NCBI taxonomy): Eukaryota > Metazoa > Chordata > Mammalia > Carnivora > Canidae > Vulpes > Vulpes lagopus. The sequence continues at coordinate 16,614,010 of NC_054841.1, forward strand.
TTGGTAACTTGTGTTCTTTTTCTTCTTTAGTCAAGCTAGGGCTTATTGATTTTTTTAAAGATTTGATTTTTAAACCATCTCTACACCAAGTGTGGGGTTCGAACTTACACCCTGAGATCAAGAGTTGTAGTCTCCACTGACTGAGCCAGCCAGGTGCCCCCTAAGGTTGATTAATTTTATCAATCTTTTCAGAGAAATAGCTTTTGGCTTTGTTAATTTAACTCTATTGCTCATTTTCTATTTTGATGACTTCTGCAATGTTAAAAAAAAATCTGTTTCTACTACCTTTGAGTTTGCTTGGTTTTTCTTTTTCTAGCTTTTTTTTTTCTAGCTTCTTGAGGTGGAAACTTAGGTAATTTATTTTACATCTATTTTATTTTCTAGCATAAATATTTAGATTTTGAAAAACTGCCTAAACACTGCTTCAGCTGCATTCCACAAATTCTGATGTATTTTTATTATTTATATGAACCTGTCTTAAAGTTCCCCTTATGATTTCTTCATTGACCCAATGATTATGAGTTTGTTGCTTCGTATCCAAACATTTGTTTTTTCTATATATCTAATTGCTAATAATTTTATTCATTCATTCCCTCAGTTATTTAAATTGCTAATGATTTAAAATTTAAAAGTCATAGTCAGAAAAATGTATTCTGTGTTACTTCGATTTAATTTTATTGAGACTTGGTTAATGGCCCAGGATACAGTCTATCTTGGTAAATGTACCATGAGCATTTGAAAAAAATGTGTATTGTGCTATTGTTGGGTATAGTATTCTATTAATACAAATTAGATCAGGTGGTTTACATTATAGATTGTTCAAATCATCTACATTTTTAATGATTGAAAAAATTCAGTTGTTCCATCAGTCTCTGAGAAAGGAGTGTTAGATTCTGTTAAATTTTGATGCTTTTGGAAGCTCTAATATTAGGTGTAATTGTAATTTTTATGTCTTCCTGATGAAAATGGACAAAGGAAATTTTCCTCTGGTACTAAGTCCTTGAAATCCAGTATGTATGTGACACAGCACATCTCAATTCAGACTAACCACCTTTTAAATGCTCAGTAGCCACATAAAGCTAATGGTTACTGTACTGGACAGCACAGTCCCTAGAAAATCAGATAATGGGAGGTGAGGGAACTGCCTGGCAACACCCGCACTGAAGGAACACCGTAATTTCTTTGCCCCATTTCCAAGTGTTGGCCAATTTTTTGTAACATTACCCTCTGCTCATGATAGCCCTGAAAGCAACATTAGAAACTGGTAGGGAGGGAGAGGCTAATAATAAAGAGGTGATTGGGGATCCCTGGGTGGCGCGGCGGTTTAGCGCCTGCCTTTGGCCCAGGGCGCGATCTTGGAGACCCGGGATCGAATCCCACGTAGGGCTCCCGGTGCATGGAGCCTGCTTCTCCCTCTGCCTGTGTCTCTGCCTCTCTCCCTCTCTCTGTGACTCTCATTAAAAAAAAAAAAAAAAAAAAAAAAAGAGGTGATTGGGTGAGAAAGGGCTCTGAAAGAGCAGGGGTGTTGGTTTTGGGCTCAGGGGCAAGGTTCCCACTTGCCTATGATATTTTTGCTCACATTTGAAAAATGGGCCACTCTGGGTGGATGAATTAAAAAAGCCATGCCTATCTGGACATCTCATGCAAGGATGCGAGACTTGGAAAGGTGAGTTGGGTTTTAGTTCCTACTGGCACCTTGGCAGGAAGCTCTTGTGCAGTGCACAACCCACACAACTGTGGTATCAGGCCCTACCAGGGATGAGAACCAGCCTCAGATGGATAAATGATGGGATATTTTCCACTTTGGCAGGGAGGTGGGTGGGTAGGGGAGTTAGGGCACGTGGCCGGGGATAGGACAGGGTGAGGGGTATGGAAGGAGGTTGAGGGGGTTCTATTTGATGGCATTATTTTCATTACGAAGATGGAAAAATAGGCTGAGAGTGAGGGTCAGAGGTTTGGTGGGAGAGGTGGGTCTGAAATAGTCATTGTGGAAAAGATAAGAGGACAGACTAGAACAAGTCAAGTTTGTTGAGCCATGTCAAGGCCTGACAGACTTTTGTCTGGAGTGGAAGGCAGGAGAGGCTGAAAGTTAGAATGTGAGCTGTGAGCTCATCGGGGAAGTAGACTATCCTGAGGTACAGGTGTGTAGGAAGGCAGGTGTGCAGGAGGTACAGGTATGCAGGAGGTACAGGTGTGCAGAAGGGCAGGAGGTACAGGTGTGTAAGAGTGGAGGAGGTGCAGGAGGGCAGGAGTGCAGGTGGACAGGAAGGCAGGAGGTACAGGTGTGCAGGAGGTGCAGGTGTGTAAGAGTGGAGGAGGTGCAGGAGGGCAGGAGGTGCAGGTGGACAGGAGAGCAGGAGGTACAGGTGTGCAGGAGGTACAGGTGTGCAAGTGTGTAGGCGTGGAGGAGGTGCAGGGTGGGCAGGAGGGCAGAAGGACAAGAATGGAGGGGCTGCATAAGGGCAGGAGGCCATCTTTTGGCCAAACACAAGACAAAACCCCAGCAGTTTTCTTTCATCCTTTAATGCATGCCTGCCCCTTTTCTAAGCACTTGACAAATATTGTCATTTGATTCTCAATTGTTACTTCCACTGGGCAGATGAGAAAAGCAAAGCACAGAAAGGGTAAGTGATTTGCTCAGAGTCACACAGCTAGTAAGTGGCAGAGCAAGGGTTGAACCTGGGCTAGATGGTTCTAGCAGCCTGTGGAAAGGATGATTTTGGTCCTGACTCCATCCCTCTCTACCTGTGGGAGGCCTTCCCTTCTACCAGAGGTGTGCTTGAGGTCATGGGATCAGTCTCAGGGATGAGGTAAAGCAATTTTTTAAAAGCCAAAAAGGTAAACATTTGTTTTGTGGAGTCGAACCATGCTTAGGTCATGATATCTTGTGCCCATAGGGAGGATCTGGGAACGGTGGGTCAGTCTGCTTTCTGCTCCAGGCTCAGAGACAGACCTGAGAGGCAAGGGAGCAGGGGTGTGAGGTCAGAAAGTGACACCCATCTTCTTCATTAGCTGGGGAGCAGGGCAGGTAGGGGGAGTTTAGATCTCTAAGTCCTATTTCTACATGTAGAGCCCTCATGCAAGAGAAACCATTTTTTTCCATTTTCATTTTTTTTAATTTAGGAAAACATGCCAAAATCAGCTTTATAACAATCTCAGTGCTGGTTTTATGAAACGCAACATTTCCATTGAAGCCACCAGCAGAATCACTTCTGTCAGCCACCAGCCTTGTAAAAGGAATGAATGCATTTTCTGTGCCCATAATCATTCCTCTATGGGAATGAGGTCGATTTCAATGACTATCTAATAAAGGAATAACTTAGCATTCGAAAAAAAAAAATCAGAATCTCAAGGAACCCTAGAGGCAAAAGGCAAAGGAAATTTGATCTGATGAAAACTGAGATCTTTTTTAAAGGAAAGCTTTATTTATTTTTTTTTTTTTCAAAGGCAAAACTACATTTTAAAAACAGTAGGTTGGCTAATCAATAAATCTCTATTTAAGGAATTGAATTCGGAACTGATTATACAGCTGGCAAAACCTCACTATTCCTACACATTCTGAGATGGTCTAATTTAGTGAAAGGTCTGAATCAGTTTGAAGCATGTGGTTTTGTAGCTCTGACGTGCTTAATTACCTTCAACTCAGACTAAGCTGAGAAACTCTTTTCTTTCAGATTCCAGCCTCCAGGGCCCGGGGGATCTTGCAGCAACAAGCTAATAAGGATGGTTTGTAATTAGCATATCAATTGTGCACTATTAATCACCCACTTCCTGATATTTGCACTGTTTATTGTACAGGAGGTATATTTTCATTTGTGGTCTGGTCCCTGTAGGTGTTTGTACACTTGGAGAAAGAGTCTTAACTCCCCCTCCCTCAACTCCAGGGTCACTAGTGCACCAGTAACATACAGAGAAGGAAACAGGCTTAGGGAAAAGAGGTGCCTTGTTCTGGGTTTCAAAGCTGAGCTGCTGCTAGAACACATCTCTTTCTGACTCCCAGTTCAGTGCTCTCTGTAATGAATGTCAAAGTACATGGTATATGGTTATTAATAAGAGAATGTTAAAAAAAAAAAGAAGAGAATGGTTTGTGTTTTTGTTTTTTTTAGAGAGGGAGAGAAGAGGGAAGGGAGAGGGGCAGAGGGAGAGAGAATCTCAAGCAGGGGCTGGATCTCACAATGCTGAGATCATGACCTGAGCCAAAATCAAGAGGCAGATGCTTAACTGACTGAGCCACCTGGGCCCCCCCAAAGAAGAGAATGTTAGAAAATAGATTTCTGTTGAGTTTTACACATTTCCCCTATAATCTTGCCAACCACTGATGTGGCCTATGTAATAATAACATGTATACAGCAGTTGTCACATACCAGCACCATTCCAAATACTGCATATAACCTCAATTAATCCTATCAACACCTTATATTATTGTGGTCCCCCATTTATACTTAGGGGAACTGAGGACCAAGTAAATTGCTTAACACAGAGATTCCCACAATTTCTCTGTTCCCAGTATCTTAGCGTTTCAGTAAGTTTTTCAAGTGCCCAGAGGCCGAAAGAAACATCTAGTAGCCTTGTTTATGAAGTAGTTAGGTCCAAACAACTTAAAAACAGTTATGTCATAACAGCTTAGTAGCCATTTGAAAAAATAACTCTCATAAATTGAAAGATAACAATTTTATTCCATCTGAAATAATCGACATTATGTAGCAATGGGATATGTGTGCCTAACAGGCACTGCACAACTTTTCAGAACTTAGAATCAGATGGCATGTGGCTGTCCTCATTTCTTGTTCTACATTGATTTTCACATGGTGTTTGCTTTTTATCCCTGTAATCACTGAAAACTCGGCTCTGAAAAGATGTGATGTCATTAGAGGGAATGTAGCACAAATTAGTGTTGACACTGTGACCACCGTGAGCTGTAGTTAGTGGGTGTCCAACACACATCGCTGTGTTTCTCTCTAATGTGTAAATAACCCATTTACCTCTGTGCATTTGCCGCAGTGCCCAGGGGTGTCTTGGCACACTGTTTGGGAACTGTGGGCCTAAGTGGGGTGGGCCGTTGGACTAGAACCCAAGCAGTGAAGATCCTAAGCCCGTATATTTAGGACTAGGCTGTTTTGCTCCCTGGGATCCATCCAGTAGCCCTTACTCTCTAGGGAATAGGCTCAGTCATTCTGCAGACGTTTGTCTTGGGACCTTTGATGAGGCCCTACTGCAGACCTCGTGCTGTGGGGTGGGGACAGAGATGAATTTGCTCTAGGGTCTGTTTTTTAATCATCTTGTCACGTAGGTAAAGAATTGCAATTCAGCTATAATAGAAGGATATACAAACCCCCACCTTATCTGGAGAGGGGATCCTGGAGGCGATGGAGGGTGGACTGATGTGAGGGCCATGAAAGCTTATTTAGCTACACTGATAGAAATGTGGTTTGGGGATGAATAAGTGCTGCTCCTTCCCATCCTGTGCAAGTCAAATCCCTCCAGAATCATGTACAAGCTGGAGAAAAGACAAATGGGGTTTTGGGTAGGCATCTTGTCACCCCTGAAGGCTGCTGTGGGCAGAGGCAGGAGGCATGAGTGTAACAAGCCTGAGATGAAGAACTTTGGGCAGGCAAAGTGCTGAGCACCCTGTCACTGAAGGTATGTAAAAAAGGGTGTGTGATAGGGACCTACTTTGGAGGGGGCTGGGCCAGTTGGCCCTCCAACTCCAAAAAGGAATGATTTTATGAAGCTGTGTTCTGTCTACAACTGTCCCCCTGTTGCTGATTCTGAGACTCCAGTGTGCCTGTCACTAACCTTGAAGCAGCACTGCTGTTATCTCAGACATGGAAATTAGTTTCCAGAAACTTCTTTTGGTTTATTTCAAATGAGTTTGTCTTGGGACCTCAGCAACAGCTCCTGTCTGAGGCCAGGGGTGAGGGGAGGAAGGAGGAATGGCTACTGCCTGACACCCTATAAAGGCTGGTGGTACTGGTGGTCCCTTGCTGGAAGTGGAAGGTGGGCATCTGATTCCCCTCATGGCTGCCAAAGTGACATTTGGAAAATACCTCACCTTGGCCTCCTCTTGCTCAGATTCCTCCAGTGCTTTCCCACTGTTCTCTGGATTAAGTCCAAACTCCCACACTTAGCACTGAGGTCCCTTCAGCAAGGCATCTGCTTAACTCTCCAGCCCCTTCTGTCCGGAGACCCTCTGACTAGTTACCCTTGGGAGACTCCCTTCTCTAAAAACAGAGTCCTTCATGCCCACATACCTTTGCTTATGCTGTTCCCTTTGCCTGGTTTACCTTTTCTCATTTATCCACCTGGTAAATCCCACTCATCCTGCTATGTCTGGCTCAGCCCTCTCCTTTGCTGTGGAGGGCTGAAAACAACCACCATCCATTGAACTCAAGGTCTGTAGTTTGGCAGTTTGGGCAGAACTCAGCTGGGTGGTCTTCCGGACTAGGCTGGGCTCACCTGCGATCTGCAGCATGCCCGTGGCTAACCAGGGCTGGCTGGCTTATGATGGCCTCATTTGGGATGTCTGAGATGATGGTCAGGGCTCTCTCTCCCCATGGCCCTGGACTGTTTTTCATTCTCTGGCCTGAATACTCACATGGTATCTTCCAAGGGGTGCTAAAGAGGACAAGCCCCACTGCCCAAGAGCCTTTCAAACCTTTGCTTGCATCATATTTGCTGATACCCTATAGGCCAAAACAAGTCATCTGACTGAGCCCCGCATAAGAGTGGGAAGGCATTCCAAGGAACAGAGCAAGAAGGGGCAGGTGTGAGATGGGAGGGGGCTTTGGTGCCATTTATATAATCTTTCACAGCTGGACAGCCTTCATGCCAAGAGGGTCTGAGCTCACTAGGCTTGAACTCCCAGAGGCCTTGGTTTGAAGTGCTTCCATTTCCCTAGAGGCTGGCACGGAGCAGGTGTTCATAATGACAGACTTCAGTACCTGTGGGCCAACTTGAGACTTTGGCTCACAGAACCCACAGAACCCCAGGTGAAGCCAGTATAGGCAGGAAAAGGAGAGATAGACAATCCTTCACAAACTTGTGCTCAGCGGTTCAGGGTGCAATTTGTCCCAGAGAGTGATCAGATCTGATTCAGCCACAGTCTGGTCTCCACCTTTAAATGTTGGGAACTGCATAAATCAGCACATTTTCCCCAAAGCAGAGTCTATATACAGCACTACCAGGCTGCTTGCCATAATTAGGCCTCCAGCAATGATTGTTTTTGCTGCCCATGTTTTATCACCAACCCCACAGGGAAAGGGGAGGGGTAGGGATCAGTGTTATGATGTTTGTGTGCAAGCCCAGCATTTGAGAGGTCTGGGGCAAAATACAAATGGAGGCTCTGGTCTTGAGCCTCCTTTTCTCTTTCTAGCACCTGCTTTGACCCAGAGGGGTCTCCATGAGGGCAATCACTCCACTCTCCATGTCCCAATCTTCCCCACCTCCTCATCCCCCTGCAAATAACCTCCTTCTGGCCTTTTGAGGCTAAGAGTGCACACAATGAGGACAGTCCACCCCTAGGAGGAAGGACCCAGAGAAGAATTGCAGTAGGTCCTGGAAATAGGCATTTAGGCAGGGAATTCTGGGGTCTTGAGGAACTGCAGCCTGACCAAGGAAGGGGTGGGGGCTATAGGAGGCACATTCTCTTGCTCCTTTAGACTTATCCTGTGAGGGAACATTGGCCATTGGAAGGCCAGAGAATGTCCCTCCAAAGTAAGGGTACAAGGGGGTACCTGGGCAGCTCGGTTAAGCCTTCAACTCTTGATTTGGCTCAGGTGATGATCTTGGGATTGTGAGATTGAGCCCCATGTTGAGCTCCATGCTCAGCGTAGAGTCTGCTTGAAATTCTCTCCCTCTGCCCCTCCCCCAGGTGTTCACTCACTCTCTCTCTAAATAAATTTTTAAAATCTTAAAAAAAGTAAGGTAGGATACAAGGCATGGAGGTCCTGTTGCTAGAGTCTAAGGGTGATTTTCGGTGTGTGTATGCAAAGCTAGAGAGGCACGGAGGTCCTGAAATCTGACCCTGTCACACTGCTGGCAGGGCAGGGCCTCCCCAAGTTCTAGGAATCACCTGCTTGGAGCCAGGCCTGTTCACTATTCTGGAAGTAGCAGCCATACCCTCCCCATGTTTACAAAAACCTCTATTGACATGATAGTCTCTTACATCTGTTTCTATTTGGCTCTTACTGAAGACTGTAGGCTCATGAGGAAAGGGAGCCTCATACTCCACTGAATGGATGAGGAATTGGGCCTCAGAGAGGTGACATGATTTGCCACAGGTGACACAACTATCATTGGTATTGGAGGGGTTGAGTCTCAACAGTGGACTCCATGTGCAGTGCTCCTGCTACTCTACCTATCATGGAATTTAGAGTAGATCTTAGGTGTATCAGTCTATCACTCATACCTATAATTGTTTGAATGTTTCTTCAATGATTGCAATTTAGGCTATGTCCAGTTTTTCTGCTGTTGTGACAATATGGTAGTGAGCGTCCTGGTACTGACAATGCAGTGCTCAAGGTCTGAGCTAGAATCCCACCACCATTGTGAACAAAGTTACTAAAGCTTGCTAAACATCAATGTCCCCTTCATATAACAGGGTAATAATATCATCATCATGAGATACTAAGTAAATGATTGGATGGATGATAATGATGGTGGTGGTGGTGATGATGATGATGATGATGATGGGATGGTGATGGTGGTGATGATGATGGTGATGATGGTGATGGTGGTGATGATGATGGTGATGATGGTGATGATGGTGATGGTGGTGATGAAAATGGTGATGATGGTGATGATGATGATGGCAATGACATCTGGTCTACCTGCCAATTATGTTCCCTGTTAGGTGTTCTGGTTTACATGCCAGGCTCTGGTGACTTTTGCTGGTCTGAGGCAGCATCTCTGCACATAGCATATCCTGGGACGTCCAAGAAATTTAACCAATTTAGGCTCAGAATTAAGTCTCTGGTGAACTCACCCAGGTCCTATGCTCTTCTCTATTTACACTTAGTTCTCTGAGTAGCAGCTTTATTTTATTTATTTTATTTTATTTTTATTATTTATTTATGATAGTCATAGAGAGAGAGAGAGAGGCAGAGACATAGGCAGAGGGAGAAGCAGGCTCCACGCACCGGGAGCCCGACATGGGATTCGATCCCGGGTCTCCAGGATCGCGCCCTGGGCCAAAGGCAGGCGCCAAACCGCTGCGCCACCCAGGGATCCCTGAGTACCAGCTTTAAATATACTGATGGCTCCCTGGTTTATCTGTCTACTTATGAATCTATCCCACAGTGGGATAGATTCATACATCCATCCTATTCACTCAGTCTTTGAAAAATACCCCAAATCATCTCGGATTCTCTAGTCCGAGTTCTTACCATCTCTCTTGCTCTTCCAACTTCCTTATTGAACATTTAACTTGTTTGCATTAAATCTTCCTGTTTGTGGTAAATACTTTTCTTTTTTCTCCTTTTTAAAAGTTTTTATTTAAATTCTAGTTAGTTAACATACAGTGTAATTTAATTTCAGGTGTACAATTCAGTGATTCAACACTTATATACAACCCCTGGTGCTCATCACAAGTGCCCTCCTTAATCCCCATCACCTACTTCATCCTTTCCCCCACTGACCTCCCTTCTAGTAACTACCATGTGTTCTCTATAGTTAAAAGTCTATTTCTTGGTTGTTTCTTTTTTCCCCCTTGTTTTGTTTCTGATAAATACCTTTTAACCTATGCATTTCCCTCTAGATACTGCTATAGTCTATTCTCCCAAATTTTGACATGTTGTACTTAATTGCTTAGTTCCTGTAATTTCATTATTAAGCCATAGGTTACTGAGTAGTATATTAGTTTCCGGATATAAGAGAATTTGTCAGTTATCTTTGTTGATTTTATTGCATATGGTCAGAAAAAGAGCCTAATTGTTATTGATCTTTTGAAATATATTTGGCTTACTTTAAAGGTCAATTTTTATAAATATCCCACATGTGCTTGGAAATATTGGCTAATTATAAGATTAAGAGTTCTGTGTATGTGTATTAGCTTGCTGATTATTTGTCTGCTTGATTGGTTTTGTGACAGATTAACTAAAAAATAAATTATTTATTTATTTCTCTAATTCTGCAAGTTGGCATTTTATGTATTTTGAAGTTACATTTTTTTTTTTTTTAATGAAAATACGTTCTCCTGGTGGTTACTTGAAAATATGTTATGGCACTGTGGTTTGCATTGGATTCTGTTTGTCAAATCTTAGGGCTGCTACTATTAGTGTTACTGTAGCTTTCCTTTGGTTCATATTTGTTTGATATATATACTTTTTAATTATTTTATCCTTAATCTCTACATCCTTTTAAGTGTTTGCTTGTAAATAATATACTTCTGGATCTTGTTTTGCCTATCCAAGCTTAGATTCTCCATCTTTTGATTGGTAACTTCAACCTATTTATCTTTATTATGAATAGTGTTATATTGGCCTCATTTTTTGCTGTCTTATTTCGTATTTTCCATTTATTGTGCTTTATTTTTGTTTCTCTTTTTCTCCTTTGTTGTTTCCTAATTTTCTTTTGTCCACCAGCTGGTGAATAAATAAACTGTGGTACATCTACACAGTGGAATTCTACTCAGCCATAAAAAGGAACAGACTACTGATAAATGCAAAAACCAAGCAACTTTTAAAAGCCTTGCTTTTAAGTGAAAGAAGCCAGACTCAAGTGTTTCCTTTTATAAGACATTCTGGAAAAGACCAGATTTTAGGGACAGAAAATAGATAAGTGGTTGTTAGAGCTGGGAAGTAGGAGGAGAGGTTGACTTGAAAGTGCCAAGGGGGAATGTTTTTGGATGATGGAGATATTCTGTATCTTGATCTTCGTCATGGTTTCATGGTTCTATGTATTTGTCAAAATTCATAGAAATGTGTACTTCAAAAAAGGTAAATTTTACCAGCAGAAATTGTATCATAAATTTAAACCTTAAAAAAAAGAAAGATAAAACCTTATCAAAGTCCTTCCATTGGTTTTGCAAGATCTGTCCTTTCTCCTTCAAGGTCTGTCTGGACTTCTTCAGACATATGTGCACAAAGGTCACTCTTTGTCTCTTTTGGTTTCCTGATCAAAGATCTCCTTAGCAGAAGGCTCCCCCTTAATCTCTTCCTGACCTCAACAGGATTTTTTTTGCCACCCGATGTGCTTGAGATTTGCTAATTGTATGTTTCTTCCTTCTGGAATCCAAGCCCCATGAGGGCAGAAGCTTTGTCTATTTTGTTCACTGCCATATTTTCTGAACAGTGCCTGACACATAGGAAGAGCTCAAAGAAGAGTTAATGAATTCACCGAGACAACTAGATCCTAGACCAGCGCTATCAACAGAAATAGAACGTGAGCCATAAATGTGAGCTGTGTATATAATTTAAAATTTTCTAGGAGCCACATTCAAAAAGTAAAAAGGAACAGGTAAAATAAAAATTTTAATAACGTGTTTCATTCAACCCGATCTGTTCAAAATATTATTTCAACATTCAAATCATATAAAATTATGAATGGGATATTTAACATTACTTTTTCATACCGAGTCTTTGAAACTGGAAATATATTCTACATGTATAGCACATCTCAAATTTGGACTGGCCACCTTTCAAGTGTTCAGTAGCCTCACTGTATGGTACAGTTCTAGAAAAAGAGGAAGACTTGTCCCAGGGTCCAGGAGTGGATTTTCTCCCAAGGAGCCCATTTCGTTGTGGGAAGTAATTCTGAATCAATAATGAATTTTGGATTTAAAAGTAAACAGTGAATGATGGAATTAACATAACAGAGTTCTGCAATCTCCAGTGAAATAACAGACCTAGGTAATGATTATGAGTGGTTGCTGACATCATGAGATGAGAAATCAGTTGATGCCACCTGCCTCCTGATAGCAGACTGAACAACAGATCAGGATAGAATCCGAATAAACCTCTGGATTCAATTTCAACTGACAAAATTTACAACTCAGAAATCTGAGGAACATGTTAAATGATACCACAGAGGTGAAACCAACAAAATCCCAACTGTGGGAAATGTTGGGACAAATGACTAGGTTTTTTCAACAAATGAACTTCAAGTAAAACAAACCAACCAAAACCTACCCTTCACCCCCCCCCAAAAAAAACCCCACAAAAAACCCCAAATGGGAGAGAAACCTATAGATTAAAAAAAAACCTCCCACCCACTATGCTGCTAAGGAGAAAAGCCAAATGGAGAGACCCCAGGAAAGAGAACTCAGGTACCCCAGCTGAGTGTAGGGAAGTGTTCCAGCCAAAACCATGTGGGGCAGAAGAACCGCCTAGTCAAAACTCAAAGACTAGTGAGCGATAATAAATGGCTGTTGTTTGGGGAAAAAAAAAAAGACTCAAAAGACATTGAACCAGTTACAATATGTAGACTTTATTAGGATTCTGTTGAATACACTGTAGAAAAACATTTATGAATTCATGAGATAATTGGATATTTGCTATTAAGGAATTATATTACTTTTTTGTGAGATAGTGGTATTGCAGTTACATTGTTAAAGTACTTAATTATTTTAGAGAGACATAAGAACACACTTAGGGGTGAAATGATGTGTTGCTTGGAATTTGCTTTGAGATAATTTGGAAGGGGCAAATGGAAGAAGGGTGAAGAGGAAGTAAGATTTGGGGAAGTAGAGTGATGGGTATCTGGGACTTCGTGACTACAATCCTCGCTACTTTTGAATATGTTTGAGGTTTTCCATAATAACATGCAGAAAAAGGAACAGTAAAGGGCGGACGTGCTCTTTGGGCACAGCCTCGCCTCTGCCCCCAACCCCTACTGCCTGGGGCCTGAGGCTGGGTGGGCGTGAGCTGCACTCCCGGAAGGGGCCAGGAGATGGCGCTGCCACTCCTCTGCTTTTTGGCTGCTGCTCCAGGGCTCTGAGCCACTGGAAAGGCCCTCAACATCCACAGCCTCCCAGAGGCCTCTGGGGTTTCTGCTCTTCCATACAGGGCAAGGTGTGGGGAGGGTGGAGCCTGGGTCCAACGGGGATTTTCCCCTTTCCCTGTGTGCTCCCAGCAGCTCCTGACCTCCTGACCTCCATCGTTCAGGGCTGTGGCCACCCCTGGTCCATCTGCCTGGGCAGGGGGAGGGGGGCCTTGTCCTGGCCTCGGGTCCCCTCCCACCCTACCTGCCTTGATCTCAGGTCCTGATCCCATTCCCCTCTGGTCTTCAGCCACACCTGGAGGCCTCATTCCTACTCCCACTCTGCTCAGGAGTATCAGCCTTGCTGCCCCACACCTCCACTGCTGGCTGTTCCTCATCCCAGACTCTCCTCTCAGGGATGCGGGATGTCCCCTATGTCTAGGCCTCCAGGTGCAAGACCCTCACTTAGAAGCAAACCCACATCTCTGAGTGGGCTTGGCTGTCCTATTGACCTGAGTGAGCATTGGACCAGGAGTCAGTAAATCTAGGTTCCAGACCAGCCTCCCTGGAGTTAAGTCATACTCCCTCTAAAAAAATGCAGCAGTTGGAACTGTAGAATGATAGTTTTCCAACTTTTTAAAGAAGTGGAACTCCATTTCCAGAACCTCAAAGTGTAAAATCAACAGTAGTAGAGTGTTGGTTCCATGGTTCCTGGTTCCATGTGGGAGAGGTTTAGTCCTCTGCCCTCCTTTCCCATTCCAGGGGGGAAAACACTGGGCTTCCTGACCTCTGGATTCCTTACATTTCTCACTGACTGTCAGCCCACGATTTCCTACAAGTTGGCCTCAGGCTCTAGTAAGTCCCAGCATTCATTTCATCCATCACATTCATCCATCCATCTAACATTTACCAAGCTTGTACTCTTTGCTGAATCCCCAGTGAGACTAGCTGACCAGGATGGGGACTCTGTCCTCTATGGGCCCACAGCCTGGTGAGCAGACACTACACTCTGGGGCGTGCCATGTAAGCAAGTAGTCCGAAGTTCAGGGAGCATAGAGGAGAGAATGCCTGCCAGCTTGAGGAAGCCAGGGAAGGCTTCTCGGAGGAGGTGACACTTGAGTGATCTTGAGGAAGGGCAGCTAGAGAATGAATTGGAAGGGAAGAGGAGTCTGGAAGACAACGGGAAACTTCCTTTCTTGATGCAGTCCTTTAGCAGGGGCCCCCAAAAATGACAAGGAAGAGCAGCTACTCCAGACTATGGTTTGGGTGGAGACCAAGTGCTTCACTATAGATACCCCGCCTGACACTTCGGATGAGCATTTATCTAACGGGCCACCCACACAGATGAAGCAGTGATGAAGCGCCACTACAGCATGTCTGGAAGGAAATTCACTTCCCTCACACAGTGAAATTGCCAATAATTGGTGTTGCTGAGAACATGAATAGCTTCATGGGCCCCAAATGAAAGGCTGAAATCCCAAGTGTTCATTCCAAGTGCTGGGGGTGCATGGGTAAGAAGATGCCAAGATTTCAAAGCCCCCCTTCTTGGGCAGAATGCCTCTCCATCCACAAATAGAAACTTGCTGAGATTTTAATTAAGAACAGTGTACATAAAACTCACTGTTCCCAAGTAAACAAATATTAAGCAAGATACTTTGCTTTCATGTTATGGGCTCTTAAGAGATGGGAAAAATAGGGACAGGAGGGGTGGGTGGAAGATATTGAGGGGGAAGAGGAAGGAAGCCTGAGGAGAAAATAGATTCCAGGTCGGGGAGGGAGAGCAGACGAAAGGCAGACATGTATGCTCCAAAGGAAAGAGAGGAGGAGAGGAGGCAGATGGAAGGTTCTAGCTTCTCCTCTGCCCAGAGCTTCCTTTTGTCTCAGGGCCCTACTTTCTGGCTTAGTTTACATGAGGTTCTGATACCTGTTAATTTGTCAGTTGGAGACCAACCCTGCTGTTACGTGTAGTTCTTCCCTTGGGCTTTGTAGCAGACTGTGTGGATGACTCGTTCCCTGAGTACACTGAGGGTTGTCCTCCTGCAGGCACTGGCGTCTCTCCATTCAAGGGCTATCAGCCTGGATGCGTGGGCAGGCTGGAGATGCGGGGGGTAAATGCTCCTGGGAGTAGGCTTGGTGGATGGGAATTGGGGAATAACCACCCAGCTCCCTTTGCCCTTAGGTGGGTCAGTTCAGAGGTGAGTCTGTGCTGTCTCCCAGAGGCCCCTGTAGGAGCAAGCTCTGGCTGTCCACAGTGACAACTGGATGGATAACACACTGTTCATTGGCTTCTGTCCCTTCACTGTCTTTCCTCTCCTGCCCCTGCTGGTGCCTCCCGGGGCTGCCTCCCAAAAGAAACACTTGCACTTGAACCCAGGTCTCAGGGTCCCCTTCTGGGGGAACTCTACTCTAAAAAGACTTTATATGTTCAAACTTTATTTTGAGGATTTCATTAGCCCTCCAGAATTAGGCCAAGTCTGGTTGCAATGTGGAGTGACTAATATCCTTTTATTGTCAAGCTTTTGAATGGAGGCTTATTTTCTTATTGCGTTTTGAAGGCCTCTTGTCTCAGAAGGATGGTTTAAGGTTTAAAAAGTTACTCTGAGATGGTTCAGTCAATTTGGGCTGCTGTAATGAAGTACCATAGGCTG
This sequence comes from Vulpes lagopus, assembly GCF_018345385.1. NCBI lineage: Eukaryota > Metazoa > Chordata > Mammalia > Carnivora > Canidae > Vulpes > Vulpes lagopus. The sequence continues at coordinate 16,629,573 of NC_054841.1, forward strand.
AGCAGCATATAAACAACAGACATTTATTTCTCAGAGTTGTGGAAGCTGAGAAGTCTGAGATCAGGGTGCCAGCACGGTCAAGCTCTGGTGACAGGCTTCTTCTGGGTCGCAGACTGCCAGCTTCTCATTGTACCCTCCGGTGGTGGAGGAAGAACTAGCTAGCCATCAGCCCTCTTCTTATACGGACACCAATTCCATTCTTGAGAACTCCACCCTCATGATCAAACCTCCCAAATGCCCCAGCTCCAAATGTCATCACATTGGGATTAGAATTTTAACATATGAACTTAGGGGTAAGGAGGCACAGACATGTAGCTTATAATAGGGACCTTAGAGTTAATGGTCAATTTACTAGAAAGTACCTGATGTTTCCATTTCTAAATCCTATGATTGCATCTGGTTGCCTGATTCAATAGAATCAGTGTGTCAGTGCTCAGCTGTGCTCATCATTCATTTGTTCATTTTTCTTTCATCATGAAGTAAGTTGTTATGAGCAAGCACGTGCCATGTGCCAGGCCTCCCTGCCTTCGGAACTTGCTCTCCTGACTAGCTTGAAATTGGATTTCTGATAAGGTTTTTTGGTCCATTTGGTTCTTCATTCAATATCTGCTGAGATCTTCCATGTGCCTAGCACTGAGCTAGACCCTGGGCAAACAAACGGATAAGGCAAGGACCATACTTCCCGGAAGCCGGGGAGCCGGAAGGCTGAGATTGGCATACACACAATGGTGGAAATGTTTCCTGTGATAGGTGTACCTGCATGGCCAATGGGGTCATGCAGAATAGATGAGTTCATTTTACCTTGGGGGTTTGGAAGGGTTAAAAAGTCTTCATGGCAGAGGGGGCCCATGAATAGAGCCTGCAGTATTTAGAGAAGACAAAAGGGGGTGAACAGAGGTATGGGGAGATGCCGGACTGCAAAGGGTTTAGTGAGGCTGCAGCCAGAGGGTCTTTGATGTTAAGCTCTAGGCTGTGCTGGGAAGCAGTGTTGCCCAGTGGTCAGGGCACAAGGTCTGCATATGCACCAAAATTCTCATCTCAATCCTGCCACTGGTTCATGGTGTGTCTTGGTCTGGTTAACAGCCTCTCTGAGCCTCAGTCTACTCTTCAATATTATACTGGGGAGAGACTGCCTCCTGCACAGTCACTGTGAGCATTAAATTGAAGAACACTGGCACAGCACCTAGGACATAGTGACTGGTGATAAAAGGAAATTATTTGTTAATGATCTGCACCAAGATGTTCTGGCTGGGTTTACAAGAGAATGTAGAATATAGAATTGAGAGCCCCTCACCAGTATACATTTGTGTCAGCTGATTACATGGGGACTGAGGAATCTTTTTGTAAAAGAGACTTGACGGTGCCCTGGGCAGTGGGTAGCAGGAAGTACACTAAATTGGGACAAAGGGGTACTACCCCACAGGCTGTATGGTTGCACCATTTTCATCAACACCATCATTCCAATGGTTCTAGGAAGTATCCTTTGACACCTGGGCAGGGCAGGGCCCCCTCATCTCATGGAAAGACCCAGAACCCCCATGGGGAGTGATCAGTGCTTTGCATTCAGGGGATGGTGCCTGGCTGGTGAGCGTGGGGACAGGCAGGACCGAGTGGCAGCACTCCAAACTTCTCACTTGCTACAAGGCCCACGTCTCACCCTTTACAGAAGCATCTGCAGAGATGTTCTCAGAGAAGTTGGAGACCTCCCAACTGCCCACCCATCTTGGTGTCGCTCTGTAAACAGGACTGACAGATGGGCAGTGAGACCTGCTCTGCGGAGGGCCTGGAACATGCATCTGCTTTAACAGTTTGGGGACACCCCAACCTCATGAAGATTCCTCGGATCTGGGAGATGGAAGGAACCAGAGAGAGGGAGAGCGAGGACAGCCCTATATATTTGTGTTCATGGGGAAATGAGACTCAGTGAGGTGCAGGAAGTGGCTCAGAGTCACACAGCAGGTCAGGGCAAAGGCCAGTCTTTGTCCTTCTATTCAGTATTCTCTCTACACCACTCACAGCCACTTGTTCCATTACCCAAGAGATCTATCAGCCTGATGTATTGCCTCACCTCAGCTGGGTGCTCTTAATTCTGCCTCTAGAGTTTTAACATGCCCTCATTCAGCATTTGTTCATCCATCCGTACATCCATCCTTCCACCCACCATTCCATCCATCATCCATGCATCCCTCCATCATCAATCCATCCATCTACCATCCATCCATCCATCCATAATGCATGCATCTATCCATCATCAATCCATCCATCCACCATCCATCCATCCGTCCTCCATGGATCCATCCATCCATGCATCCATCCATCCACCCACCCTCCATCCATCCATCAATCTACCTATCCGTCCATCCTCCATCCCTTCATCCTACCATCTAGCAAAAATCATTGATGCCATGTCTCTGCCACAGACACTTTTTGTTGTTGGCTATACAAATGTGCATATTGGGTGTGGAGAGGGTGAATTTAGGCTTCCCACTGAAGCAGAGATGCCTGGAGTCATAGCTGTTGCAGCAAATATTTTGCTTCTGATTTCCCCATCACTCCTGTACTTCCTTATCTGTTGAACCAGCTTTCTTCCTTTTGTAACTTGTAGTCCCTTTGACTCATATTTTCCCTTCCTCCTTTCTATGTGAAATTTTGCTATCAGTCTAAGTATCACTGCTGGGGATGTTGGGGAGATCCAAGGATAACTTTTGGGGCCAAGGGGTCTGTCATGAGTCTGTTTTTTCCAGGAACATCTGAACCATCTTCAGAAACCATAGGCCATGGAAAATATAGGAGGGAACTTTCCAGAACAAACCTCCCTGAATTACAGGTGAAGTTTACAGTAGTATGTTTCCCTTTTGTCTCCTGAATGTTGTGAAAAATATTACCCTCCCCTTTGGTTAGTCCTGGTTGTAAAAGGGATTTTCTCTTTTGTATTTAAGTCTTGCTTATTTGATTTGGGTCTCCTTGTTTGTAAGTGAATGACACCTACATGCTAGTAATAGTGTAGTAGTAGAACACATGAAGCCCATTAGCTCCAGAACTTGAAATATCACTGTTTCAATCTCCAGGAAGGGGTAAGTTCAATTCTCAGTTAGGGCCAAGTGCAAAATCTCAGGGAAGGGCTCAACTTAGGGCAAGTACCCAGCTGTCAGGGGAGTGAGGTCACACTATATGAAATGGTTCTTCTGTAGTAGCCAGGGGAATGGTGGCAAAGGCTCCCACAAAAGACCATTGGTGAGCTGGGTTGGTGAAATATATTTTCAACACAAGTTTGTTCAGAATGCTGACATGGGAGAGGGTCTGCAGATACCTGTCAGTGCCTTTCTCCTCGGGTGCTCAGTTTGGTCTCAGTAACTTTAGTCAGGTTTTACATGCCTCTCCAGGCTCTGACACTTGTCTTCATTGCCTTAGACCCCAAAGAACACAGCAACCACAAAGCGGTCTGGGGCTGGTGGCCTGGCCTTTGTGTTGCTCATGGTCTGAAAGAGACAGATGGCATCCTAATCCAGGCTTCTATCACTCCCTGCTGCCATCTTTAAGGAGACGTGGTAGAGCGGAAACAGTGATCCCTGGTGTCATACTGAGTGAGGTTCAAATCTCTCGCTGCTGTTACTAAGTCAGGAGGAAATCAGAGCCTGGGAGAGGCACAGGAGCTCTTCTGCCTCAGTTTCCTCATCTATGAAACAGGGACGAGGAAAACTTTCACTCCTAAAACTTTCACCTTGTGAAGGTGAGATACCATTGACACCACTGTCTCAAACTTGAAGGAGCATCAGAGCCTCCTAGAAATCTTACTACTAGGACCCACCCCCGGAGTTTCTGAGTAAATGGGTTGACGGTGGGGCCTCCCAAATTTGTATTTTTAGCAAGCTTCCAATTATGCTGATGCTGCTGGTTGGGGATCACACTTTGAGAACCACAGGTCTACATTCACAAAGGTTCTCAAGTAAGGGCGATTCTGCTCCCCTTCCCAATCCACCCTCACCCCAACCAGGGAACATTTGGCAATGTCTGGGGATAATCTGGTTGTCATGATTGGGTGAGGGGCTGCTACTGACATCTAGTGGGTAGAGGCCAAGGATGCTAAACATCCTAGCCCCCACAACAAAGAATGATCTAAACCAGGATGCCTGGGTGGCTCAGTCCGTCAAGCATTTGACTTTTAGCTTTGGCTCAGGTCATGATCTCAGGGTTCTGGGGTTGACCCCCAGGTGAGGTTAAGCCCCGTATTCAGCAGGAAGTCTGCTTGAGATTCTCTCCCTCTTCTGCTGCCCCTCCCCACTGCTTGCACTCTCTTTCTCTCTTTCAAAAAAATAAAAAATAAACCTTAAAAAAAAAATGTCAGCAATGCTGAGGTTGAGAACTCATGTTCTAGAATGAGTCCCTGGTCCTAGTTCTATGTCACAGCTGTGCTACTCTGGCAAAGAGTTCATTTTTCTGAGGCTTATGATCACACAGAATTAGTTCTGAGAACCTCTGTAGCTCTAACATTCAACAACTTTATTTAACAAACATTCATGGCATGCCAACTGCATATAAAATATGGTGGCATCTCCAGATATGGTACTTCTCCTATAGAAGATTGCACAGTTAGCAAACACTTTGAAAATGTGGTTGTGTTTCATGTCATAATGTGTAACAATTGCTTTTACAATTCCTCATAAATAGTACTGTGTTGCCTTCCCTGTCCTTGGTGGAATTTAGAAAAGCAATGCCACAGCAGCATAGCTGTTTATTTTTGTTGATATGTCATCATTGCATGCGCTAATGAGTGCTTTTGGGGCACAAGCCTGCTAATTGGTGGTGGTGACTATGGGCGTATGTGCAAACCACAATAATCAACTTTTTCACACTTGGTTAATTGAAGACAACCTTTTGTTTGAGAATTAATAAAATATTGATTGCAATTAGTTCTGGTCTATAATACATTGTTAATTAACAGTAGCTCTCAGTGACTAGCTGATTGAGGTAGAAAGTGAGGAGAAACCGCAGGAGTGGAACAGGCAAGAGCCTTCCTCAGGTAGATATTTGTTGTCCTTGGAATCTAAGCAGCTGTTGTGGAAAGAAAGGCATCTCAGCTGGGGTGACGAACTCATCCCAGTTGGCTTGGATTTTCCTGGTTTTAATGCTGTGAGTTTTGTGTCTCAAGAAACTCCTCATGCCTGGGCAAACCTAAATGGTTGGTCACCCAGGGGAAACGGAAGGATTAGCAGGAAAGGGGGGAAGATAATGGAGAGGACACATAGTAAGAGGGGTAGCTTGTGCAAAGGACCCGAGGAAGGTTACAAAAATTCATGGTATATTCAAGGTAGCCTGGTAATGCTTCTGGTGATGGTGCAATCCTTGGTATTTCTTGGCTTACAGCTGCAGTCTGCCTCTGCCTTCATGTGACTTTCATCCCTTGCATGTCTGTGTCCTCATGTCCCCCCTCTTCTTTTAAGGACACCAGCCCTATTGGATTAAGAATCCACTCTACTCCAGTATGATGTCATCTAACGAATCACATCTGCAATGACCCTATTTCCAAATAAAATCACATTCTGAGGTATTAGAGATTAGGATTTCAACATATCTCTTTTGGCGGGGAGGACACAATTCGATCCATAACAACTGTCTAGAGACATAAATTCCTTGCCATGTGGACCTGTTTTTAGGGTATCTTTCAACATGGCAATTGGCTTCTCTTAGAGACAGCAAGGGAGAAAATGAGAGAGAAAGCCAGCAAGTTTGAAGTCTCAGTCTTTTTGTAACCTCATCTCAGAGGTGATAACCCATTACTTTACTGTATTAGAATTGAGTCACTTGGTCTAGCCCACCCTCAAAAGGAGGAGATCACATAATGGCCTCAATGCCAAGAGTTGGGGTCATGGGGAGCCGTCTTGGAGGCTGCCTACCTCTCTCACCAAGAGGCAAGCTTGCTGGTTTACCCACCAGATCCTGTTTTTACTGGTTAAAAGCTGCTCCATGGGGTTTTCTTGGGTTTAGTCTTGAAAGTTCTGCCTTCTGAGAAACTCCTCATTCCCAGGTAAACCAGAACAGTGGGTCACCTCAATACCAACAAAGTCTGCTAGCTGGTCACAGTTGAATCAAGAAACAATGACATGCTAATATCTCAGGAGATGTTATGAGGTTATATACCTGAATCTAAATTATCAAGTAGCTGAAATGTACAGAAAGTACATAGCTTAGAATTACCCATGGAAAATAAATCAGGAGCTTTATTTTATTCTGAGATCAATTAGTGTCAATAGTTTGATGTGGCCCTCCAAAATCCAAATTTGATAGAGGCATTAATGAAAGCGTTGCTAAAGGAACAAAATTCACAGCAGTAGGACCATCAGCTGATCTGTTGTCAGGATCTGGGAGGACTCTGCACTGATTTGAGAGGATATAGTGGGATTAGACAAAAATAAGTTCTCAGCATGCCAAAGGAAAAGGCAAAGAGATGGCACTGGTTGTCATAGGCAGGCAAAGGACAAAGGGCATAGCAGTCTGATTTTTTGTACAAATTCTTCAGTTTATTAAGAAAAGATCTTCTTGTGGGGAATGTCTGAGACACACCAGGAGCATCCACATTGCTATGGTGATGCATTTGGTCTATCAGAGGGAGGGTAGGCTACTCTCTATAGTTGTATACTGAAGGTACCTATGTTCCCTTCTGGGACATAGGAGGACACAGGCATTTTAGCATTTTGTTTTTTTCTAGTGTGACTTTTCCAGATGTCACTCCTTTGGAAACTGAATCTCAAATTTGAGAATGATAATCATTTAGAAGACTTGTTAAAGCACAGATGGCTGGGCCCTACCTCCAGAGTTTTTGACTCAGTAGGTCTGGGGTGGGGCCCAAGAATTGGCATTTCTAGTGAGATAGCAGGTGATGCTAATGCTGCTGCTCCAAAAACTACTGACTGAAGATAATGTGGCCCAAAGCCAACTTGCGATTATATTAAAGGAAGTTGAAATTTATCTTTTCATCCTGTATTCATAATTTTCTCCTAATGCTGTCCTCTTCACTGTGTGTGTCTGAGTTTATCCCCATTTCTGACATGTCATAGTGAAGAGGCTCCCTATTAAAGTCATCTAATTGTTAGACTTCTCCCAGCAACCTAGCATTCTCAATGCTAACATGATATTAGAAATTTATGCCTCCTTATGATGTCTTATCTAGCCATCAAAACTCCCACCAGGAGAAATAAGCATTATGGGTCTTTCCTCTACCTAACCCCTGGTTGCACATTATAACTCCCTGGGATTTAAAAATTCTAATGTGGGCCCCAACTCAAATGAATTAAATCAGGATTTCTGAGGGCAGGGTGGGGAAAGGAGAGGCATCACCTGTTTTAAAAAGCTTTCTTAGGTGATTATCATAATTCGATCCATAGAACCAGGACCGTGAACATGAATCTTACCATTTTTCTCAGAGGTGGTAACAGGTCTTATGCACAGATAATTCTAGGCCAGGGGTCCTCAACCTTGGCTACACATTAGAATCATCTGGGGAGCTTTTAAAATTCAATTCTCAGCAGCATCCAGACCAGTTAACCTGAATTTCAAGGGATAGAATCCATGCATCATTATTTTTTTAATATTCCCCAGGTGATTTCAATGTGCATCTATGTTGGGAATCGTGGCCTCGAAGTATCTCTGTATAGGACCTGTCATGGTTCCAGGCCTTGGCAGGGGACGTTAGATGCTTGGCTTAGAGCACAGAAAACATAAGTTCTGTTCCTAGCCTCAAGGGCCCCATCCCTGAGCTCAGAGCTATCAGCACAGCTCAGCAGGGGTGGATCCTCAGAGGGCTGATCTTCAAGCTTGCAGAGCCCTTCCTCCAAACTAAGTTTTAGTAATACCAACTTCTTCCCTTTGCTCTCCCAGCCCTCAAGGTGGTAGTTACTCCCTGGAGTTGCTAGGTCTATAATATTCTCTTTTTGCCTTTTTCAAGCACTTAGTTCTTTTACACCACTTAACAATTATTCACATTAAGTTACTTGAATTATCAGCATAGTTCTAGTCTCCTGCCCTGATCCTGACCCATACACTGAGATCTGGAGAAGGAAGAAGTCTATAGCTGGCATAGGGACATTTGTGCTCATGGACAGCAAGAAGTAGAATAAGTATCATTGAAACAATATTCAAAGAGGAAATAAAAGAAAAGATCCCCAAAGCAAAGGTAGATAGGTATTTCCAGCTCAAAAAGAGTTGCTAAGTAAACTGAATGGGGATAAAAAAAAAACAAAAAACAAAACAAAACTAAGAGTGAAACACATACTGGGATGAAACCCTTGTGTTTCAAGGATAAAGAAAACTCTGATGAAGATTCAGGCAGAAGAAGCAGGTGGCCTTCAAAGAAAATAAAAATCAGGTGGCCTTAGCTCTTCCACTCTGATAGTGTGTTCTGGAATCTGGGAGAAGATAAAGCATTGGAAGCAACTGAAGGAAAAAAGATGGCACCCGAAATGCCCTATAGTGGTGGATATTTACATGTGACTCAAATATGCGAGGGTTTATTATTTTTTTTAATAAATTAATTTTTATTGGTGTTCAATTTACCAACATACAGAAAAACACCCAGTGCTCATCCCGTCAAGTGTCCCCCTCAGTGCCCGTCACCCATTCCCCCCCACCCCCACCCTCCTCCCCTTCCACCACCCCTAGTTCGTTTCCCAGAGTTAGGAGTCTTTATGTTCTGTCTCCCTTCCTGATATTTCCCACACATTTCTTCTCCCTTCCCTTATATTCCCTTTCACTATTATTTATATTTCCCAAATGAGTGAGAACATACACTGTTTGTCCTTCTCCGATTGACTTATTTCACTCAGCATAATACCCTCCAGTTCCATCCACGTCGAAGCAGATGGTGGGTATTTGTCGTTTCTAACGGCTGAGTAATATTCCATTGTATACATAAACCACATCTTCTTTATCCATTCATCTTTCGATGGACACCGAGGCTCCTTCCACAGTTTGGCTATTGTGGACATTGCTATATGCGAGGGTTTAGGAAGTGAATCATCTGTATGTCCTTCTGGGGGCAGGGCAGCAGGAAGGGAGTGGGAAGCAAGTTTGAAAATGTGCTTCAGTCAACCAAGAGTTGAATTGAAACGAGGAGCTGGAGAAAAAAAAGCATCTAGAATATTCCTGGAAAGGAAAACTGTTGCACTGCACGGTGGTAATATTTTGTAACTCTATGTAAAATTAAATTAATTGACCATGGGACAATTATGAAATTTTTATAAGATGTAATTTTAAATACAATTTTGTAAGAATGTAGCTATTATAATTTTAGAAAATATATACATAACAAAAATAACTCCATAATTGTACTAAAAAAAGACCAAGACAACCCCCCCCACCCCGCCAGAGCCTACCACTGAAGACCAGAAGCAGAGGGTGAAGAGAGTGAGGATGCAGGAGGGAAGGGATTTTCTTATCTCTCAGAAAGGGAATCAACTGCTATTTTTTTAGTTTCTGAATTTAGAATCTTCAGACATGGAAGTTAAAGCATGTTATTTAAAGATATAAAAATAATCATGAGCAGAACTAAAAACATTCTGTTTATCAAATTAGCATAAGGTAGGAAAAATTAGAAAACGAGTCTTAGTCTGGTTGGGCTGCTATAACAAAATGCCACAGACTGGGTAGCTTGTAAACAACAGACATTTATTTCTTATGGTTCTGAAGGTAGAAGTCAGAGATCGCAGTGCCAGCAGGGGTGGGATTCCGGTGAGTGGCCTCTTCTGGGTTGTGGAGGACAGACTTCTTACTGTGTCCTCACACCGTGACAGGGAGCTCTGCAGGGTCTTTTTTATCAGAGCGCTGATCCCATTCCCCTGGGGCTCTACCCTCCTGATTTAGGCTTCTCTCAAAGGCTCTACCTTCTAAAGCCATCACACTGGGCATTAGGATTTCAACATATGTATTTTGAGGGGACACGAACATTCAGACCACAGCCAACTAAAACTATTCTGTTTACCAAATTAGCAGAAGGTAGGAAAAATGAGGAAAAAAGATAGAACAGAAGTATATAAAATATAAAACAAGAAAATGGAGTTAAGATCAAAGATATGGGGCAGCCCAGGTGGCTCAGCGGTTTAGTGCCGCCTTTAGCCCAGGGTGTGATCCTGGAGTCCTGGGATCAAGTCCCATCTCAGGCTCCCTGCATGGAGCTTGCTTCTCCCTCTGCCTGTGTCTCTGCCCCTCTCTGTCTCTGTGTCTCTCATGAATAAATAAATAAAATCTTAAAAAAAAGATCAAAGATACGTTACAAAAGTACGTATAAATTTAAAAAAATCTATTCATTAAAGAAAATGACTCTCAGATTGGGTAAATTCAACTGCAATCCAACTATATGCAACATCAACGCACATACCTGAAATTGAATAATTAAGGCACAATGATCACAGATACACCAACCAAATGCAGACGGAAAGAAGGCAGAGACCACAACACTGCTAGGAGAAGAAGGGAGATTTCTGTCCCCCCTCCCCCCCCGCAATTGTGGCTCAGTTGGTTAAAAGTCCAACTCTTGATTTAGGCTCAGATCATGATCTCAGGGTTGAAAGATCGAGCCCCACATGGGGCTCTGTGCTGGGTGTGTAGCCTGCTAGAGATTCTCTCCCTCCCCCCTGCCCCATCCCCTGCTTGCCTTCTCTCTAAAAAAAAAAGAGGAACAATTCAAGATAGACATTATTCAATGAGACTAAGCAGGTCACTTGACAAACTGATGGAGGGTTTAATCCACAACCAAGATGACAGCTATGAATGTAATGTAGCTTATAAATATATACAGAAATGGAGTTGGACATGCCAACTAGAAATTGACAGAAAAGCAACTAGTGAGGAACTAGAAAATGTTCTTTTAATTTTTGACAGATCAGGGGATCCCTGGGTGGCGCAGCGGTTTGGCTCCTGCCTTTGGCTCAGGGCGCGATCCTAGAGACCCGGGATCGAATCCCACATCGGGCTCCTGGTGCATGGAGCCTGCTTCTCCCTCTGCCTGTGTCTCTGCCTCTCTCTCTCTCTCTCTCTCTCTCTGTGACTATTGTAAATAATAAAAAAAAAATCTTGACAGATCATATTGATGAAAATATAAATTAGACTATTGAGAGGATTTAGATAACAGAATCACTTGAACGATGTGCACTAAGATTAAAGCCCTGTCTCCTTTAGCTTCTGGAAGAATGGTTCAAGGGTCTTACTCTCAGTCCTTTGTAAACTGGATCCTGGGGTGAAAAAGGGAGTAAAGCTGCAGATGGTGGGAAAGGTGGGGTTGGGAATCCCTCAGGCCTGGACTTCTGACTCAGTACTGTGACTACCTACTGTGCAACCTTGGGCAAGACACTTCACCTCTCTGAGCTGCAGTCTCTCCAGCGATAAAATCTGTAATATTCCCTTCTCTTACAGAGGTCTGGTAAAAAATTAAACAAGCCCCTCTCTAGGGAATGGGCAGTGCTTGACCAGAAGCAATACATATGTTCCTGCAGGATGGCAAACAGCTGGCAGAGTGTGAACTCAATTATGTAATGATCAAGAGCTACACATCCATATATGTAAAGAAGGGTTTCTCTGCCTCAGCGCTACTGACATTTGAGCTGGAAAATTCTTTGTGTGGGGTCTGGGGCTGTCCTGTGCATTGTAGGATGTTTAGCAGCATCTCTGGCCTCTACCCACCAAGTGCCAGGAACACTCCCTTCTGGCTGTGATAACCAAATATGTCTCTAGATGTTGCCAAGTGTACCCTGGGGGCAAAATTGCCCCCAGTCGAGGGCTGCTGGAATAGAGGTGTGGATGAATGGTTTCCAAAAGCAGATGATTTTTGTCTCTGGGTGGTGCGATTTGGAGGACTTTCTTTTTGTTCATTAGCCTGTCCTGCATCTTTGAATGCAAAATCTACAGAAGTCCACGCATTAAGATAGTGAATACAACACAGATGTTCAGTGCTTTATTTCGTTATGATTTATTTCGTGAAACCAGAGGCCAAGCAGCACTTCCCTCTGTTCTCTACTCTGGCCTCTAAGAGCAGACACTTATTCAAACCTCTTTTGCGTGTGCCTAGTCGCCACATGGTAAGAGCACCTTCGATGTGCGCTTTTGTCGCTCCTTTGGCTCTTTACTGCAGGAGAGCATGGGGTGATTAGTACAAAGTCTTCCTCCCCTGGGCAAGCAGAATTGGTACCGTCTTCATACAAAGACGTTAACAAACTTCATGATTTTATTTCAAACGAGCAGACATGCAATTTGTTAACAAAAATCTACCAAAGAAGCATGCATTAGGCAGTAATCCACCTGAGCTGCTGTGCTTGTGGCAAAAATCTCAAAGACCCCAAAAGCGTAGCATCATCATGTTTACATCACAGCTCTGAAACGAACACGAAATGTGCCATTGAGACTGATTTCTCCATTATCCCCTTGCGTTCTGATTTTTAAAAGAGATCAAAATTCCATTTTTCCTGAAGAAAGGGAGCGCAGATTCACAGATTTCATTACCAACTTAAAACAAATTGAGCGAAAAATTAGGGAGAATGTTTTTTCAGACGCAGCAAAGGCCTCTTTTTAAAACCAGCAAACATCTGTGCACTTAAGTACCTTCTGTTAAGGTCTGAGGAAGTCAGTTTCTGGAATATGTGTGAGTTCATTGACTCTGCCTCACTTTCAAATACTGAATAAGAAATGAAGAAATCATCCTTCAGTTTTTTAAAAAGTGTAAAAAAATGATACATCTGCCAAGAAAGTTTGGATGGGGCATTCAGATCTTATAATAAACAGATGCAGAACACAGCATTGTGCTGGAACTGGGCCAGACATTGGGGTAGCATTTGGATTTTCTGTTCTGAGTTTTTATTTATCAATTTAGAAATAACATGCAGTGCTCTTTTTCTAAGTATAAGAGATATTTGCTCACGTTAAAGCTCTGCTCACAAATACAGTAGCCACTAGGCATGTGAGGCTATGGAAAAGTTAATTTCAAAGAATAAAATCAAATAAAAAAGATCCAGGCCTCGGTCATATCATGTGTGACACATCTCAAGTGCCAGTAACTACTTCCTACCATACTGGACAGCGCTGCACTACAGGGTTTGGAAAATAAAGACTTTATGTAAAGGAGAAATGTTAAAGGGATCTTATCTCTGCCACTGGTATCTCAGAACCGCTGTTGTTGGAATGTGGTGGATTTCCTCCTGCGCTTTTTTTTTCAGTACTTTCCATACACAAATTAAAAAGCTGTTCTAATTGGGCTATAGATCATGTACAGTAAGCAACTTCTTTGTATATCTCACTTTCCACCTAAACTTTTACCATGAGATTTTCCCCATCTTACAATACATTTTTTGAAAACAATGATTTATCAAATTTTCTGCTGGGAAGAATAATTCTTTTTTTTTTTTTTTTGTAAGGATAATTCTTATTGTAGGAAATTGAAATAAAAGGGAAAGCAAGGGGGCAGCCCTGGTGGCTCAGCGGTTTGGCGCTGCCTACAGCCCAGGGCCTGATCCTGGAGACCCGGGATCGAATCCCATGTCGGGCTCCCTGCGTGAAACCTGCTTCTCCCTCTGCCTGTGTCTCTGCCTCTCTCTCTCCTCTCTATGTATTCTCATGAATAAATAAATAAAATCTTTAAAAAAAAAGGGAAAGCAAAATTCCCCCTGAAATCTCATTGTTCAGAGATAAAAATATTCAACCTTTTAGTGAGCATTCTTTCAGATATTTCTTTGGGCATAAATACACAGATGGGCATATAAATAGTCAGCTTTATTAGGGATATTTCCATGTCAATGAATCTAGAGATACATTATCCTTTTTATTAGCTACAGATTGTTTCAAGGCACAGATGTCACATTTGACTCTTGTTGCTACATCTGATCAATACCTCCTGCCTTCTGCAGTGTTCTCCCCTTCGGGATTATTTTTCGTCCTCTGCCCCACCCCACTCTTCCTTCCTTACCTCCTTTCCATTCCTCCTTCTTTCCATAAATGTGTTCTGTGCCTGGCCCTCTGCTGGTATCAGGGATAGAACAGTGAAGAGAGTAGTTGGGTTCTTGCTTTCAAGGAATTTGTATCCTAGTGGAAGGGGCAGAAAGGAGAATGGGCAAAGGGGAAAGAATATTAACAAATCACAGTTCATTTCAGACTGGGGGAAGCACTAGAAAGGAGGCTGGAGTCGCTGAGGATGGTCCAGTCCTCACACTTGGCCCTGCTTCCCGGGTGGTTCTGGGCAGTGGAGAAGGCAGGTGGTTGCTCCAGGAGAGGAACGGAACAGAATGAAGTGGTGTTGCTCAGACTGGAGTGGTTGAAGGCACTGGGCCTCGGGTCCAGATGCTGATGTTGCTCTAGACCAGTGGTTCTCACTTGGGGGTGATTCTGTCCCCCTGGAGGACATTAGACAATGTTTAGAGACATTTTGTTTGTCATAACTGGGGGGACGTGCTTCTGGCCTCTTGTGGGTGGAGGCCAGGGATGCTGCTAAACTTCCTACAGGATGGTCTCCACAACGAAGAGTTATCTGGCTCAAAATGTCAGTAGTGCCACAGCTGAGAAACCCTGTTCTAGAAGGCGCCAGGACTTAGGGTGGAGACGCAGACTGAGTCTGTGTGGGAGAGGAGAGAGTCTTCAGGAGGAGGGATGGCAGCGATGAGGAGGGAAGGAGAGAGTTTGAAGAAACAGCTTTACCTGGGGGTAGGAAAGCCTCGCCCAGGAGTGGTGGTGACGAACAGGGAGGATGCTTACCCTAGATTTGAACCCCAAGGTGTGTGTACGTGGAGGAGGGGAGAGGGCTGCAGGGCACATGGGGTCCTGAGGGACAGAGAACTTCAGCCAAGACCAAAGGGGTAGTTACTGAGCATTTGGTGAAATGGTTGAGTGTGGACATGAGTTTATTTACTTCGAAGAGGTGTTCCTGAGGGCACAGGGAGCAGGTATGGGAGGGAGGAGTGTGGTGGAAGGTAGGTCAGGCTAGAGAAAGCCAGAAGCTGTGTGGTGGTAATGACCAAGGCAGTGACAGGTGTGGTCAATTGAATTCCTCATGAGCCAGGAGGTCCTGGGTTCAAATCCTGTCGCTTCCATAAACCAGCTGGGTAAGTTTGGGCAGTTGATTTGATCTCTCTGAGCATTTGTTCCCTTCTTGGGAGCGTTGCTGGGGGGATTAAATCAGATTAGGCATGGAATAGTGCTCTGTTCTCAAGCGCCTTCCCCCCGGGGAAGTGGAATGAGTAAGTAGCCTTGAAACAGAGACAGAAATGCCCCGATGGAGTTTTTGAGCAATGGATGCTGACCAGACACAGCCTGCAAGGGGACGTAAAAGATACTGTGGATTTGAAATGTCACCGGAACAGGCTCTGCCTGTGATATTTCTGCACTTACTGCCCAAGGCTGAATCACAAGAACAGCTGATGGGACTCGAGACCTTCACACTTCTCCTGGAAACAGAAGGGCAGCAGAAGCATGAAGATGGAAGCTAGAGGAAGAGTCCTGCTGAGCAAGTGTTATCGCTCATGCATGGCCCCCTCGGTGCCACCAAACCCTGTGGGATGGAGAGATTGGGAAACAGTGACCACAGGCTGCCCATCTGAGAGCTGGACTCTTTTCTCATATTATCTCATTAAATCTTCACCACAATCTTGAGGTGAAGCCATTTCTATCCCCATTTCACAGATGAGGAAGCTGAGACCCAGTGGGTGGATTAGCTGGCCTTGAGACACATGGCTCACAGAGGATGGCTCTGCTAGAATTTAAACTTAGGTTTGCCTTTTTTATTTCAGGAAAGATTCTCTTCCCCCCACATCTCCCCCAGCTTCCTTCAGGAACTGAATGCTGGAGAAGGTGTTAGTTTTTTTTTTTTTTTTTTTTTCAGATAGGAATAACCAGGGCTGTTTGGGACCCAGGCCTCAAAAAGCCAATGATTGTGGCCCAATGGCCAGGAGTGACCTGAGTAGGGGTGGGAGGTAGCCATCTAGATGGCAGCTGAGCCAGATGAGCCATTTATCCTCCATCCCCTCCTCATCCCAGAGAGAACCACTTTCTCATTTCTATAACCATGAATTAGTCTTCCAAGTGGGGTTTTGTTAGGGTGACCAACATATCCTGGTTTGTCTGAGATTTTTCTGGTCTTAGCCCTGGAAATCTTTGGCAAACTGGGACAGTTGGTCACCCCAGCCAAGCCTTGTGCTCCAACCATGTCCCTTCTTCTCTTCACAGAACCCATGGCCTCTAACAAGGGGTGCTCTGGTTCCCCACTAGCCATCTCCCTTGGGACTGAAGGCAGGAGTTAGGTGTTTCTGGTTCTCCTGACCCTCAGTACCATCAGACACCCTGCTCAAGCTTTTATTTGCAAGTAGGATGATGAAGCAGAAGGAGCAAGTGGCAGTAGCCAGTGGGTAGCGCGGAGACTCACTACTCCAAGTGTGGCCTGTGGACCACTCACACCAACAACATGGGATCATGATAGAAATGCAATATCTCAGCACTGCCCTTAGGTCCCTACCTTCCCTCCCACTAGACCTGCTGACTCAAGACTTCTGTGTAACGAGCTCCCCATTGTGATCTGTGTGCTTACCGGGGTCTTACCTCTCCCATCAATGAGGATCATGCTCCCCCTTTCCATCCTCAAGCTGAGATGAGCCCCTCACTTCAAACCAACCAGACAGTGGTCTCGGAGAGCTGCAGCTGGACTCACAGCCCATGCCCATGGAAGGTTCTTCATTTCATTGTGCTTAGGTTCTGATAAATTATTGAACCGGGTGAGCATTTCCTTCCATCTCCCTAAAGTAGACTGGGAGAAGCATCCAGTACATTAAACCCTCACTCCTTTCATTCAAACTCAAGGTCATCTGTAGTCAGGATGGAGGGAGGGAGACTTTAGCCCAAACTGAGTACATTCTTCAGTTCTCCCATAAGGACGGAACCCTTCTGCCCTCACGCCCTGCCTCAGGCCATGAATTATTGAAATCTGAGAAACTTGCATTTGGTCAGTCACGTAGGTTGGGGGTGGGGAGCAGAGCAGTGCCTCGGAATAGTGTTTTATTTTTCTTTGAGAAATTAGAACAAAATAAAAATACAAGAGTAATGAATTAGCATGCTTACTGCTGGGATAATGGCTGTGAACGTCTTGTTTTATTTACTTCAAGTATATTTTTAATAAAAGATAAAACATTGCAAAGTTGAAGCACCCTTTGACTGGCATCCTCAGATTTTATTCTTTACCCCTTTCCCAAGAATCAACCGCTATCGTGACTTTCGTGAATAGCTGTGTTTCCTTCTGGGCAAGCCTTTTAAAAGAAATTGTTTTGAAACCTTTGTATTTTTATATACATATGTGATGTATTATAAATAATAGGGACATGGCATTGTTTCGTGGAAGTGCATTTCAATATTTACATAAATTTTCTCTGGGTCCCTTTACACCTGGCTTTTTCACATAAGGTTACCTTTGACCTCTATTGTTGTTGAAAAATTTCTCTCTAATCCATTCATCCTAACTGCTGCAAGGTAGTCTGTCGTGTGGAGAGGCCATGTTTTGTCTCCCGTTTTCACCTTGGTGCATATTTAGATTGTTTCCAATTTTTCACCATAACAAACCGTGCTGCAATAAGCACCCCTGCCCTGGCTCTCATCCGGCACATGTGGCAGTGTTTCTTCGGGGCATGTCACGGGCAGTGGAATCATTGTGTTGTACAGTACGTGCACTTTCCATTTTACTAGCTGTTGCCAATTGCTCTCCAAAGTCTCTCTAACGATTTACATTCCTAACAGCAGTATCGGGGAATACAATTTTCTCCACATCCTCTCCAACGCTTGATATTGTCAGAATTTTTTATTGTTGTTAGCTCCCTGGGAGAAAAATGGTATACCTCTGCGGTTTTAATTTGCCAGTAGTTCCCTTTTGGTTGGCGGGAGTCCTGGCAGGGTAGGACAAGGTCTGAACTCAGATCAGGAGCCTTAGGTTCTTATCTAGCTCTGCTGTCAACTTGAATTTGAGCTCGGGTGGGTCCCTTTCTCTCTCTGGTCTTCTGTGAGGTGGTTGGGCTGGATGGTCTCTAAGAGGGATATCACAAAGCGGGCAGGAGTCTTCAGATCCATGGTATGTGAAGTTTTAAAATGACAAGACTTGCACAGGAAGACCCTTCCACCACTTAACAGAGATCCTGGGGTGATCGTAGTAAATGATTCTTGAATTAGTGAAAAGGCTGCTGCGTGGAAAGCAGAAGAAGCAGGTTTTAGTCTAGGCTCTAACTTTTGCCTACAGTGTAGCTGTGGATGGATGAGCAGGTGTTGGCAATCTGCTTCAAAGGCAAGGAGGCCCTCATGTGGGGAGCACAGGTGGAAGGTTCATTTTTTTTTCCCCAACAGCAACCCAGCCCTGGACCAGCTATAAGACCTGGGCTCCAAACACAGCTCTGGCCAAGTGTGTTTCCTAAGGCTGACTCTGTTTGCTTTTGGCTTTGACTTAAATGGTGTTTGAGAAGTAGAGGAAGTGGCTTCATCTGAGACTGCGCTCATCTGGCTGCTTCAGGACTGACAGGCATTTAGCTCAGGTACCTGGAGACCTGATGGGTAAGAGTATGGGTTGCCAGATTTAGCAAACAAAAATAATTACGGTTGAATGGGACATAAGTTACACTAAAAAGTTAGCCAGCGCTTATCAGAAATTCAAATTTAACTGGGCATCCTATATTATTTAGCAACTTGAGGTAGGAGGTGACAAGTCACTCAACATAAGAAATAACTGAACACAGGATAGTCTAACTTGACAAGCAGTGAGCATCTTGTTGCTGGAGGCATACAAACACAGGTTAGATAAAGCATGAGTGGAAATGCTCTGTGTGTGTGTGTGTATGTGTGTGTGTGTGTGTGTGTGTGTGTGTGTGATATAGTCATACAGTCTCTGCTTGTATCCCTCCAGGGTGCTCAGTGCTGCCTGAAACAGCTTGCGGACGTCTTGGATGGTGAGAAAGGGAGAATATTGTCCAAGACTCCATTACCCCTACTCCACATGCAAGCCATTCCTCTGGCTGGGAGTGTCTTTCAAGGACTGTCCTCAGTGAAGTGCTGTGCTGCCATGTTTCTAAGTGAGATCCCTGGACCAGAAGCATTAGCATCATTTGAAAACTTGTTAGAGTGCAAATTCTCAAGTCTTCTGCCAGACTCACTGAATTGGAAACTCTGAAGGTGGGGTCCAGCAATCTGTGATGTAATGAGCCCCCCAGAGGATTCTGATGCATGGTCAGGTTTGAGAACCAGGGAACAGAGGACTGAATAAGAAAGCTGACTTGAGATCCCAAAACCATTGCTTTGAGCTCCCCTTCTCTGGGGATGGAGGGAAAATGGGAATTGCATTGGGATGAGACTATGTAAAGTGAGGTGACTGAGGCCCTGTGGGGTATGCGCAGCCCAAAAGTGAGGGCCCTCTCTTTGGTTTAGTTACATGGCTGGGAGAGAGAGAGAGAGAGAGAGAGAGAGAGAGAGAGCCAGCACAAGTAGGCCAAGGGAACTTGGTGATCGTTGTTAAAGAACTGCATTTTTAAAAAAGATTTTATTTATTTGTTTGTGAGAGACACAGAGAGAGAGGCAGAGACACAGGCAGAGGGAGAAGCAGGCTCCATGCAGGGAGCCCAATGTGGGACTTGATCCCAGGACCCTGGGATCATGACCTGAACCAAAGGCAGATGCTCAACCACTGAGCCACTCAGGTGACCCAAGAACTGTGTTTTTTAACAAAAGGATTTTGAAGCATCTATTTGGATCAGAAGTCAAGGAAAAAAACCTCAGTTTATGCCTTCAAGGACCTCACAGTCAAATGGAGGAGGCAGGTATTTATAAAGCAGGCTGAAACACAGACAGATGTGGGTGCCGATAACAAAGCCTGGGCCATGTGGAAAAAGGAGGATTCAGTTTTGACTGGGGAGGATGGGTCATGGTGGGTGACATGGTGTTTCAGCAAGCACATTCTTGGAAAAACCTTCCCCACCACAGGTGTGGCTTGCATATGGAGACAGGGGGCAGCATGGAGCACTTGGGCAATAGTCTCCCTTTTCTCACCATCTGAGATGTCCATGGGCTACCTTGAGCAGTAGTGAGGGCCCTGTCCTTGGAGACATGCAAGCAGGACCACTTCAGGACGACTCTAGTGCTCGATGGAAGGGTGGCCTGTGTGACCTTCCAGGATGAGCCCCACCTCAGGATTACCTAGCTGCTCCCAGTGTCAACTGTAGGTAGCTTGGGGCCTCTAGCTCTGGTCTTCATCGTGGCTACCTCTCTCTGCACCCCCATCCTGCTAAGTAACTGTTTCTATGCAGTACTCACTAGTGGGCAGAGAAGAGTGGCTTTAGGGGCCGGGCATTAAATAAATGAAAGCCAACAAAGGACAAGATGGACCTACCCTATGTGTGCACTAAATGTGCTTTTGTAAAGAAGAACTTTATTCTATTTCTCTGCCTCTATTGAGAGGCTCATGGGTTTTCTTTTTTTTTTTTTTATTATTTATTATTTATTTATTTTTTCCTCCTGGATTTTCTAGATCACCTTGTACTTAGCCCAAGGGTTGTGTTTGGCCTCTCTGTGGACAGCTTTGTGGTGACTTGCTGCTCACAGTTCCCCCCTCTGGCTATGCTACAGAGCCAACAATCCCTGTGCAACCTGCTCTGGGGTGTGGGACTTGGGGGGCCTGGGGAACACTGAGGCCACTTCTCTGCAGCTTCACAATTGCCCTGATTGTGAGCTGAATTTCTTCTCTAGCAGCTGGCTGCTTGGCATCAGGAAACACGGTCACACTGTTTGCTGTCTTCACAGGCTCCCTTTGGGTAACAGAATGTTGGCGCTGTTGAATCTGGCTGTGGAATTTTGTCCAGGTTGTTAACAGCCTCATAAACATCTACCTTCCTTTTTCTCCTTGATATTTCTGGTCCAGTATCATGACCGAATGTATGAAATCTTTACTGTTATGACTGCCAAACCTAGTAATATTTGTACGGCATGTACAGCATACAAAGTACTTCCATGTGCCATACCTAAGCCTCTGAGTGTGTCAGTGTTGTCATCTGTAAAATGGGAGTGATGACACTTTATGGTTAGTGAGTTAATAGATGTGAAGCTCTTAGAACAATGGCAGACACTCAATAAATGTGAACTATTTTCACTTTTTTTTAAAGATTTATTTAATTATTTATTTATGATAGACACAGAGAGAGAGAAAGAGGCAGAGACACAGGAGGAGGGAGAAGCAGGCTCCATGCCGGGAGCCTCACGTGGGACTCGATCCTGGGACTCCAGGATTGCGCCCTAGGCCAAAGGCAGGCGCCAAACCGCTGAGCCACCCAGGGATCCACCTATTTTCACTAAAAAAAAAAAGATTTTATATATTTATTTGAGAGAGAGAGCATGAGTGGGGAGGAGGGACAGAGGGAGAGGGAGAAGCAGACACCCTGCTGAGCAGGGAGCCTGTTGTGGGACTCAATCCCAGGACTCTGGGATCATGATCTGAGCCAAAGGCAGACTCTTAATGGACTGAGCCACCTAAGTGCCTTATTTTCACTTTTTGAAGTAGAAAATCCCCTGAAGACTGGAAGGGGCTCCGGTCACCAACAGTGTATGAGGAGGTTTGTGCTGCCCGAGGTACAGGCAATAACAAGGAGCATTATCTGTAGTGAAATATAAAAACTATAATGATTCCAAGCCATATTGATGGTGAAACACTCCTTCTCCTTGAAATATTCAGTTGATCTACTATCTCAATGGCTGTGCTCACTGTTGAGTTTTAATAATGTAGGTGTAAGCTTCAAAGTAGCATATTTCAACCACCCTTTCTTAAACATTGTGTTTTATACAGACGCTAATTCAAACAAGTCCCTGTTACAGTCATCCCTCTATACGTGGGCTCAGCTCCACATGTCCATTTTGAGGGCAATTACCTTATGACCCAGAATCATCCAAGTTTACTTTGGGCTCAGTTCGGGTCTCTGATGCCTGCGGTATGCATATTCCTGCATTTAAACAGTTGGCTTAATATCAGCAGTGATAGCTCAGTAATTAAATGATGAAGGGCTCTTCAGTGACTGATTCTATCATTCTGTAGGACCACTGGGAGCTTTTATTCATGTTTAAGATTTAGAATGGTGAAATGGGCTGTGCACTGTGAGAGGGAAAATTTTCGCTTGGCAAGTGCAAATTTTAATTCCTACAGTACATATTTTACTGAATCTGAATAACATGTGTAACATCAAAATTTTTCCTTTGTATGTAAGTTGACTATTGTTAGTCATTTTAAAAACTAAAGGGTGAGTCAGGGAAATAGAGATTATTAGTGGTTATTCCATGATTATTACCAGAAGTAATTCTGCTGTAGAGCGGGGGGGGGGGGGTTGTCAAAAAATGATCCTCTCCTACGTAGTTGTACTGACTGTATAATGGGCTCTGGTGGGTTGCTTGTGCACAATATCTATTTAATACACAGGTTGACCCGGAGAGGGAGGGCTTATTATTCCTGGTTTGTGTTTTGCGTTGGTCCAATTCTGCTCATGATACAAAACTCAAAAACATTGCTTATTATTACATTCAAGTTCACTCTCATTTTGTTTCCTCCCCATAAGATGCTTTATCACAAATGTAACCCGAAAACCTCTCTCCAGTGCTGTGAAATGAGATCACCCCTTCTGCAGACAATGAAATCATTCTAGTGTCAGCCCCTTCTGGGTCTCTTGCTGGTAATAAAGCCCCTCTAAAGTATTCCTCGGTTGTTTCAGGAGGCTTCTCTTCTCTCCCGCTGCCATCCTGTGTGTGTGTGGAGGAGTATGGAAGGACCCCCTGTCACTGTGGCCACACTGCTGCCAGTGACCCTCATGAGAAGCCTGTTCCGGGGGCATGGATGTCCTTGTGGCTGATGACTGCTAACCCCCCTCCTTGCCTCCTGGGCCCCCCCTCCCCCTTGCTCCCTTGGCTGAGGACATGAGGCTGGGGTTACCATGAGAAGCAAGTGCTCCTAGCTGCCTCTGAGACCCAAATGCCACCTCAGAGACAGGTAGGAGCTTGTGGCTGGTCTCCGCAGGGTAGGGTCAGCTCAGCCACCAGCAGCCGGCACCTTTAGGTGTCCTTATGGTTTGGAATCCCAACCAGATTGCCTCCTTGGCCTTAGCAGGAGAGGACTGCCTTTGGTGGCCCAGTCCAAGACTCCTTCACTTGCTACCCTGGGATCATGCTGGCCTGGCCCCCAGCTCTGATGACAATCATAGAGCACTCAGCATGTTACCCAAAAACTGCCTTGTTCTGTCTTTTTTTTTTTTTTAAAGAATTTATTTGCTCATGAGAGACACAGAAAGAGGCAGAGACATAGGGAGAGGGAGAAGCAGGCTCCCTGCAGGGAGCCCAATGTGGGACTCGATCCCAGGACCCTGAGATCACGCCCTGAGCCAAAGGTAGATGCTCAACCACTGAGTCACCCAGGTGACTCTGCCTTATTCTATCTTAAATACCCCATCACACGTGGGGGGCCCAGCACTCTAGGCTACTAGAGCCCCCTGACTTGTCTTTCCCTCCACCTTCCTTTCCCAGGCTCCTGCCGCCTCCCTGGGGAGCAGGACCCTTTCCCTACTGCATCGTGCAGGCCTCTCTCTCTCAGTCCCAGAGGAAGTTATCTGCATGGCTGGTGGGGAGGAGAAGGGCATTTGGGGCCAGGCTCCTCTCAAACATTTTGTTTCTGTCCCAAGGGCTTGTGGAGACCCAGGCAGGCAGAGGTCTCTGTCTCCACTCAGCCGGTAGGACGTCCTGTGTCCTCTCTCAGGCAATGAGCTCAGAGGCAGGTGGCTGGACTCGGGGCGGGAGGAGGAAGCAGAGAGAGCAAAGGAGTGAACCACGAGGAGAAACGGTTTCATTCACTCAATTGACCATTTAACCATTTGATTAAGTATTTTTAAACAACTAGTCTGCGCAAAACACTGTTAGGTGTGATGAAGTGTACAAAGCAACATAACACAATTCCATCAAATGAGGTGGACGACACCTGTGACCTGCCATGCCCCGAGGACTCTGCTGGAGTCAGACACAGTGGTGAGCAACATCTCCGAAAGGGTGTCCTGCTGAGTCCGGGGGAGCCTCTGAGGCTAGCTCCATCCTGTTCCTCACAGCCCATGGGCTTATCTCAAGGTTTCTTCATGTCTGTGAAATGCATGTGTCCTTGTGCTGTGTAGATTACCACAAATTCAGTGGCTTAAACAATGCAAATTTATTATCCTGCAGCTCTGGAGGCCAGAAGTCTGGGATGGGTCTCATCAGGCTAAAACCAAGGTGTGAGGAGGTTGTAGGAGAGTTTTTCCTCTGGCCTTGTCCAGCTGCTAGAGGCTGTCTGCAGTTCTTGGCTCCAGCCCTTTCCTGTACCTTCAAAGCCAGCGGGATAGCATCTTCACCTCTGATTCTGACGCCCAGACCCTCCTGCCTCCTTTCACTTGTAAGTACCCTGTGATTACACTGGGGCCCGCCTGGGCAATCCAGGACAGTCTTCTATCTCGTGACCTTCAACGTAATCACATCTGCAAAGTCCCTCTTGCCATGTGAGCCACATATTCATGGGGATTCTGGGGATTAGGACCAGAATTCTTTGGGGGCCATTATTCTGGCCTCTGTATGTTACAGGGGCATTGGAAGGACATGTATGAGGGAATGTGGTTGGGGCCACACAGCTGGCACATCCTAATGTGAGTTTCTTTTCCCACCTGAGGCTCTGATTCTAAGGAGGAGCCTGCTTCCTGATGCATAGTTAGATGGACCAGACGTAACCCAGATCCAAATCCAGCCACCGGGTGGAGGGGCTGTCAGTACCCTCCTTCCCCACCAACCTCTCTCTACCCCAGAAGTCACCTTGCCATTTCAGTGGGCACTCCTGCATGTAGGATGGCCTCCTACTGCAAGCACAGCTGTCTCTCTGCCTGAGGTCTTTCTCTGGCTGCAGGAGGGCACTCAGCTTCTGATGATGCAGGCTGGAAATGCTGTCGAGTTGACCCCAGGAGTAACACTTAACCAAGAAGGGGATGGGAGGTGGTGGCTATATCAGTGTTCCCGTGGTAGCTGTAACAAATTATCAGAAATTGGGTGGGTTAAAATACAGAAATCTCTTCTCTCACAGTTCTCGAGGCTAGAAGTCTGAAATCAAGGCACTGCAGTGCCCTGCTCCCTCTGAAGGCTCCAGGGGGGAATCCTTCCTCGATTCTTCCAGCTTCTGGTGGCTGTTGGTGTTCCTTGGCCCATGGCTGCATCCTTCCAGGTTCTGCCTCTGAGTTCACATGGCCTTTTCCTTTCCTCTCAGTGTATTTCTTAAAAGGACACTTGTTATTGGATTTAGGTCGTTCTAAGTAATCTGGATAATCTCATCTCAAGATGTTTAATTGTATTGACAAAGACCCTTTTTTCCAGTTAAGTTCATACTCACAGGTTCCAGGGGGTTACAAAATCCCATCTCACCTGGCTCCCAAATGTGATTTGCCCTGACACTCCTGGCCAATCTTCATCTCAGGTGCTCCTTGGTCGGTCCTCTACCTCCCTGGCCTGTCCCCTCCCCCATCACATTGCCTTTGTGATTCCACAGCCTCAGCAGTATCTCTCAGAGACTCCCGGCCTCCAGTGGCTGGCATGCAGCCTCAGCAGAGGGGAAGTCATTGCAAAGGTACCTGCTGTCTTAGATAGTGGAGAAAAGTATCGCAGTCAGCATGTGGCTTAATTGGATTAAAGAAGAAAGCCCTGCTCCCATCTCCACAGTAACTCATCGCCCTTGATGGGATGCAGATAGAGCTCATCACAGAAGCAAGAGTCCCTGCCAAGACACTTGCTGGCCTGTGGGCCTGGCTTTAGGAAGCTCCTAGACAGAGGAGGAGCCGAGTGCTTGGGCCCTTGCAAGAGCTCAGAGATATAAGCAGGTACTGGGCCTAGAGGTGAAGAAAAGATGGTGTTTGGGGGATGAAGAGACAAAGGCTTTGGCCCTGGGTTGGAGAGCATGACCCAGGAGGAAGGTCTGACCGAGACAATCCTGTACTCAGGGCCAGGAGGATGAGATAGCTGGAAAGGAAGGATCAGAGGTGATGGAGAGGTGATCTTGCTACCTTCAGGGAGGAGGAGGAGTCCACTATCTGATAGGTGACAGTTTGCAACAGTGATTGGATCATGGGGACCTGTGCAGGAGGTCACATGGGTTGTGCACAGAAGTTACCCCTTCCTTCCTGAGGGGTGCTTCCAGGCCAGTCTGCCCACCCTGCCAGCAGGGAAGCAGAATTTCCACCAGTTGTGAGCCTGACCGCTGGGGTCCAGCCTTGGGTCCTTGGAGTTCTGGGCTCTGTGGAGCGGGCAGAGGTCCAGCTCATCACAGCGGAGCAGGGTGTGCCCTGTTTGGTGACTCTTCTCTGATGAGAGCTCCCTGAGGAATCCTGCAGAGAGGCAGAAATCAGGCTTTTCTGGGTGTCCAAATGCAATAGCGTCAAGTCCCCAGCCCTATCCCAGTGGAAAGGGGATCTCTATGCTCCTTCTCCATCAGAAGGGGTGGAGGAACAGTTGGAAATGGGAGGACGGAAGGGCTGTAGGGCTAGTGAAATCCCAGGGCACAGCCAGGCACCAGGCATGTCTTTTGCTTCAGAAATATGCTCAGCAGTGACTGATCTTGTGTTTCTTTATTGCTTAAGGTCCTGTGTCACAGAATAAGGCCAAATAACTGGATTTTTGGCCCACTGGGAAAGAACAGCTTTTCCTCCTATTAGTCCTTCAACTGTGTGAGTTGACTCTCAATCATTCATCCTTTCTGGGTTGCCTTCGGGGTGCCTCTGCAAGAAGCTCCCTCCTCTGTCACCTCCCGGAAGCTTGAGTTTCTCTCAGATGCTTTCTCTCCCGTGGTTGGAGGGGTAACAGTAGCCAGATCAAACACAGTCTGGCCCTAAAGCTATGGAAGTTAAGAGCTATGAACTTCCTTCAGGCGGTACTGGGATTCATGGACAACTGCCGAGCTGGGGGAGCCCACAGTCAGAGCTGTGCTTTGGTAAGTGAAAGAAGAGATACGTGTGCAAATACAACAGAGCTTGATGGGGACAGGGATTTAATGTATCTGAAGCTGAATGTTTAATCCAAAGGCCTTGATGGCTCCTAGTCCCTCTGCCTAGACCATGTATCCTGGCTTAGTGATCACTTCTCAGAGAGTTCTTCCTTGATTCCCCTGCTTATCTGAATTGTTTCCCTTGTTATAACCTCTCATGGCTTCCTCTGGTTTTCTTTCATAGAATTTACTACACAATTTTGAAAGTTTTGACTTATCTTCCTAGTCAGACTTTAAATTCTTTGGGGGCAGCATCCATGTCCAATTCATTTCTATGTGATGCCAAAGAAACAGTGCACTGGAAGGAGTTAAAGAGTCAAGTAAGATCTTATGTAAGACTATTGCAATAGGGGAGAGAGACTGGCCCTCAAGTCTATGAAGCAAAAGGGAGGATGGTTTTTCAGGTAATGGAAAAGTAACGGAGGGCGTTGGTTTGTGTTTGCTCATTGGTGCTTGTCAAAGTTAGGCTCCTACCCTTCTCCAGAGAGTGGAAGACAGGGGCATTCTCCTTCTTAGTGATTTCATTTCTGAAGGATGGCACCCAGGTCCTTTGGAAAGACATACCAGGCTTATAAAACTGGCAGGTGGCTGGGAGAAGACTTACATCCCAAAGCAGCAGAGAAAAAACTCACAATTGAAAGTTTTCTAAAGTAAACTCTGTAAAAAAAGAGAAGTCAGGGGCCTATAGTCAGGAGGAGACTGTCTAGAGTATAGTCAAGCTGAGGGGAACAGTGAGGTATCTTGGTCAATGACCTCCTACCCCTTGCTACTTTCCTCTCCTACAGGGCCTGACAAAGAACTCAGCAAATAATACATGTGTTTAATTTAAATTTAACTTGAACATATTGTGTGTCTATTTGGTTAATTCCCATTTCCTTCTCTAGACTGTGAGTTCCAAGAAGGCAGGCATCACCTCTCTTGTTCATTAGTGTAAACCCAGCACTAATGGGTTTCACCTACTAGGAACAATAGGCGCTGTGGAAAGAGTGGATGATAGATGGGTAGGTGATGAGACACAAGCATGGAGGCTGACTTCCAGTGTTTTATGCCTGGTGTGTGGAAGTGATAGTGATGGGCTGAGAGCAGAGCAGCCCATTTTGATCAGGGCAGGCCTGCTGACTTCTCAGAGGGGAGGGGGTTCACAGTGTTTGGTATCTGAGATGGAGATGATGGAGGGTGCATAGCTGAGGCCTGGGGAGATGCTTGTATTGCAGATTGCTCTTCTTACTTGCCCTCTGATTTCCTAACAAGTGACAGTGATCCTGGGGAAGTGACGATGTATGCTCTTTTGAGTTTATTTAGAAGACAGCTGCATGGAGGTGAGGACCCCCTTCTAGGCCACCCCACCGGCAGATGGATGCTGGTGCATGTAATTACTTTCAGGGTCAAAGCAGTGCAATCAGCAACTTTGTCAGCAACGCTCATTGAATAGTTTTATCGAGCGCCTGAGGGTGATTTGTTCCAGCACTGAAGTAATTGTCCAATCAACTGCAGGTCCCAGGGGTGGGGTGGTGGTGGTTTGAAGGAAGCATCCCATGTATTTGTGATTAAGACTGGAGGGCTTCATTAATTAACTCAACAAACATTCATTGAGCACCTACTGTATTTTGGGTTGTGCACCATGCCTTGGAGGAGATGGGGGAGAGGTCTCCTTCTGAAGAACCTGTGGATTATTAAAAAGGATAAACAGAACTACCCTTAATCTCATACTCATCATTGCAGGTGCCCCAGTAAGGCCCAGAAGAGGAAAGCCTTCCTCTTGATGGGGAAGGGATTTGGACTAAGGACCTAGGAAGATGATGGGTGGCAGTTGGGGTGGGTGAGAACAGTTGAGGGTGAGGATGGGGAGTTGGCACAGATGGCTATTCAATGTCACTGACAAAGATTCTCTCCTTGACCAAGGTCCAACCAAACTCCTCTGAATCCTTTTCTTGACTAGGCCTCAACCTTGGCTTGTAAATTTATAACAGTTGAAGGACACATCCTTAGGATAACCCTAGATCCATGAAACTGACTGCTTGAGAAAAAAAATCAAGGCTGCCAAGTGAATTTGTTTTTTGTTTCAACCAACTCCTGGAGATAGGGCCCCTATCTCCCAGCCTGTGTAGGAGGGTAGGAACCTGACTTTGGCAGGCACCAGTTGGCAAACTCAGGTGGGTATCACATAGACCAATATCCCCTTCCCACTTTTTCTCATTCTCCTTTTATATGCCCAGTCACCTTTGCACAGATCAGAATAGAGCTCAGCACTTTCCCCTCCTGTCAGTAGGTACTGATAAAATCTGTTTTCACTGCTTAAATGAATCATTGGCTGTGTTTATCTCTGTTTTCCATGGAAAGATAAAAGCAGAAAACTAACCCCAAAATTGTTCAATAATTATTGGTCAAGAAGAGACCTTTTGGGATTTGATCTGTCAGAGGAAATGGTGAGAGAAGGAACAGTGGTGCAAAGGAAGGGCCAGATCATAGAGGGCTCTAAAAGGATCAAGCAAGGACTTGGAGGCTTTATCCTAAATCCCATTGGAAGTGCAAGATTTTAGGCGGGGGAGTCACAGATCAGAGCAGTACCTTGCACTAAGTAAGCATTCACTAATGTTAATTGTTGCTATTATTATTTGCGGTTGAAAAGAGCAATTCCTCTAGCTGTGGTATGGAGAGAGGAAGTGTGGGGAGCCAAGGTGGGTATGGGATAACAGGTGATAGGCTACTGCACTAGTCTGAGCCAGAGGTAGTGGTTGTCTTGTTGGCTCAGTGGTTATGGGGATGGAGAGAAGTGATTGAGTCCAGGTGAGATTGGCTGGACTTAGTGAATGGCTGGAAGTGGTAAGGGGCAGGGGAGGGAAAGGGGTCCTTGTATTGGGAGAATAAGTGGATGATGGGGCTGTTCTTGAGTTCAGGAGCAGGTGTGTGTGTAGGAGGGGAGCAGATAGGGAGATTACTTTTCAGATTGAGTTAAAGAGCAGGTGGAGATATCCAGTATGCAATGGGGTATATGAGCCTGGACTTCTGGAGGGCCGGCTTCCAGGGAATGGAAGCTATTTTTATTACCATATTGTACTTGGTTTGATCATGAGCTTTGGGCCCAGCACTGAGAACCTGGCACAGACATGACTTAGTTTGGGTCGTAGGGGAGGAAAAATTCTCCACTACCCTTTTAGTGTCTTTGGCTGGCCTAAGAAGGATGACTAGGAGAAAGGTGTACAAGTTTTATTGTGTTTACATGTGTGTGCGGGCCTTCACAAGAGAATGAAGGCTTGACCAAGTGACCAGAATAGGGAGCTCTTACACCTTTTAGACAAAGAAATGATAAATTTGTGAAGAAATGGCAAGACAAAGGGGTTTGGACTAGGGGTAACCTAAGTGGGGTAGTAGCTAGAAGATGTATGGGTGAAACTAGAGGAGGGTAAGGATTATTTTAATGTGTTTGCTGTTATAGATCTATTTTAGTGTTGATTCCCAATCTCTGATGATATGGATGTTTTGTTCTTTCTGGTTCAGGAAGGGCACCCCTCTCACAGGAAGTCTGAGGGTCTGGTTTTAGATAGAAGGGGTGGGGTGGGGGGGAATCAGGGAACCCTTTCTGTATGTGCTAGTTCTCAAATATCCTCAGCTCAAAGTAATCCATATGCCAGAGCAGTATACTTTGGGGGTGGCATGTCTTAAACTCCTTCAGAGTTTTCCTAGATTGTAAGACAAGATCTAAGTGAAGAAACTTTCCTTGGGGGGGGTCACACAGGTGGGGAAGCAAAACAGGGAAGAAAAGTCAATACAATGTTATTGAATCAGCAACTGTGAGGGTTGATGTGGGGAAACACATGTCTCGTGATGATCCACATGCCAGAGGTGAGGGACTTGGGATATTTATACACCTCCACTAGTCATTGGTTCAGGGCAACTCCCGGGAGGGTCCATTCCCTGGCACATCTGGTCTGCCACATGGTAGCGGGCAGCTTCCCATGGTTTCTGGAACCAGAGCCCTCAGGCACAGAGATACAGACTCTGACAGATGTAAATCACTGGGGCACAATGAAACATCCAAGGGGGAAGGACAGGACAGTGACAGCATTGGCTACAACATTTAACGATGCAATTTGTATAAATATTCCAAGCTATCTAAAAACTGGTTCTTGACTTAGTTTATATCATATTGGTGGAATTAACTGTAACCTTCAAATAGTTGAGATGGGAGCAATTATGTCTGCAGCACTGGGATAGGATACAACTGTAACCACCTTGTGAGCTACCTACTTGTGAGCTATTCCACTCGCCCTCTTAGGGTTCATTAGTTTGTTAGAAATGAGCATTTATTGAACATCTGCTATGTGCCAGGCCTCATGCAGGGTATTTGGTGCATACAATCTCATTTAATCTTTATAATAAAAAACCCTATGAGACAGGGATATTTGGACCCATTTTATAGATGAGGGGTTACTTAGTGATTTGCTCTAGTTGAAATAGCTTGCAATTAGCAGAGCCAAGCTGTGACCCATTTTCTTTCCTCAATCTTTGCTGTTACCTGGTAGGCAGAAATTACAAGAACAATCTCAGCTCAAGCATCTGGCTTACATTTGCATTCAATATTTATTGAAGTTCCTAGGCCCATCCAGTACTTACTGTTGGGGCTTAATAAGTTCTAAATAATAATGATTTTCCCCTGGATGAGTATAGATGCTTCTGTCAGCTGAGGCTGATTTCCACCTAATTTGCAGGGAATTTGTGCAGCACAATGATGAGCTAAATATTTATGCAGAAAGGATGTATGTACAAATCACATTTCCATAAGAAACACAAGGCAAATGAGAGTTTCCCACAAAAAAAGTTTATTGATGGGAAAAGATGCTTTAGAGAATCAAACATTAGCCAGGATTAACCAGCATTATCCAAGAGTTAGCCATATTTAGGCAATTTTAACATTTATGCCAGAGAAGTGTTTTTATTAAGTGTTGACAAGGATTACTGGGGGAGAAATTATTTTTGCTCCCCATAGTTGAGGGAAGTCTTGGGAATATGGAATAGCTCTTCTTCTGATTGACCAAACCATCTTGGTGGATGACCATGGGCAAGCTGTCGCCTCTCTTGGAGCCTCAGTTTGTCAGGCTGTCATCTACTGGATAAGATTGGATGTTCCCCAAGGGCCTACCCTGTCTTGTAATATCTGGGTGCTGCAACAGTGCCTCTCTGTCTTTACATTTATACTGGGGGGCAGGCTATTGACTTTAGACCACCAAACTTCCTATGGAGGAAAAGGAGTCAACACTTAGGCTATGTACTATGTGCTAAGCATCTGTTAGGTGCTTTATGTCAGTTAGCTCATTACTCCTTATAGTAACTCAATGGCATGGGTTTTATTTCCACATCATAGCTAAGAACAGACAAGTTACAGGTTGAAAAGCAACTGCTACTTTTGGGGCCATACTCCAGTCCTTTCCACTCCATCTAAGTTCAAAAATTTTTTTTCTTTTAAGTTGTTTACCAAATAGGTATCAAGGGGCAAAGAGCGTAGGACTTGGAGTCATATAGGCATAGGTTTGAATCCTGCCCCCACCTCCTCCGCAAGGTACTAGCTCTGTGTCTTTGTGAGTCATGTCATTCCTCATCTGCACACACTTATTTTATGATCACCACAGAGCAGGGCTATTGTGTGCATTCTATGGGAAACTTGCTCTTTGGTCCCAATCTGAATGGTTGGTCATTCTAGGCTTCCCTCCAATGGTCATCTCAGGTGTCCTTGCTCACTCTCTCCCTGGTAGAGGAAGCAACTCTGGATGTAGCCCTGACTTTTTCCTCATGCTTGCTCCCTTGATTTGCTTAGCTTGATTCCACACAAGCCCTGGCCCTGCCTGACTTCTGCCTATGTATGTGGTATATGGCTGAAGATATGGGTTCAAATCCCAGCAATACCAGGTTCTGCTTGACCTGGAGCCACTCATTTGATTTCTCCAAGACTCTATTTCTTTTCTGTGAAGTGGGGATGATTTTGCAGACTTTGTTCAAGATTTTTATAGGTGGTTAAATACCATGATGTTGAGATTACATACTGAATTAATTACATTCTCACCCCAGGGAATGACCTTGGTTCTTCTGAATGAATTATTTTGTGACCTTAAAAATCCCTGGGTTAAAGAGTCCCTCCAGCTTTGGTACAGAGGGACATCTGAGCCAGCTGGTCCTCATGGTCAAGATTTCAAGATTCAGATGCCTTGAATGAGCAAATGGGTGAGCAACTTTTCTCCCAAATGTTGCTTTAAGAAGACTCGTTTCTGCCTGGCTGAGACATATTTTCATATAGATTCATCTCATTTAATGTTTTTAAAACCCTGTATGAGGCATCACCTGCTGAGCTCACAGAAGCAGCAGGTGGCTGCACTAGGATCTGCACCCAGATCCAAAATTCTTTTTTTTTTTTTTTAATTTTTATTTATTTATTTATGATAGTCACACACAGAGAGAGAGAGAGAGAGGCAGAGACACAGGCAGAGGGAGAAGCAGGCTCCATGCACCGGGAGCCCGACGTGGGATTCGATCCTGGGTCTCCAGGATCCCGCCCTGGGCCAAAGGCAGGCGCCAAACTGCTGCGCCACCCAGGGATCCCCTGCACCCAGATCCAGCTGTGTCCTTTCTGCTGCCCGCTGGCACTCACAGGTCCAGCCTCTGCTTGGAATTTAGTTTTGCCAACACCAAGACTCATGGACAGACTTCTAGTTTCATGTTCTTTTGAGGTTGTAACATGGTTGTGAAAAAATACTTCAGGAAAATTAGAAAGTTGTACAAAATTTAGAGGTACAGGTTCAAAGGGTCTTCACACACACACACTCCATCTTAAATACATAACCACTTTGTTAATTATAATTCACATAAAATAAAAATTAATCTCATAAAAGAATACAATTCAATGGTTTTTTACATTTTCACAGAGTTGTTTTGCAACCGTCACCAGTGTCTAATTTTAGAACGTTTTCATCACCTCTCAAAGAAACCCTGTACCTGTTAGCAGTCACTTCTCATACATCCTTGGTTACCACTCATTTACCTTCTGTCTCTGTGAGTTTGTCTATTCTGGAGATTTCATATAAATTGAATCATACATTATGTAGCCTTTTGTGACTGGCTGCTTTCACTTAGCATGATGTTTTCAAGGGTTATCCATGTTGTAGCATGCATCAGCACGTCACTCGTTTTTGGATGACTAGCATTCATTCCATTGTATGGGTAGACCACGTGTTATCCATTCATCATCTGAGTTGATGGGTGTTTGGGTTGTTCTTACTTTTTTTAAAGAAGATTTTATTTATTTATTCATGAGAATACACACAAAGGGAGAGAAAGAGGCAGAGACACAGGCAGAGGGAGAAGCAGGCTCCATGCATGGAGCCTGACATGGGACTCAATCCCGGGTCTCCAGGATCACGCCCTGAGCTGAAGGTGGCGCTAAACCGCTGAGCCACCGGGGCTGCCCGTGTTCTTACTTTTTGGTACAGAACATTCATGTACAAGTTCTATATGGACATAGATTTTCAGTTCTCTTGAGTATAGACCTTGGGATGGAATGGCTGGCTCATATCGTAACCTGCCAGACTATTTTCCAAAGTGGATGCACCACTTTACAATCCCATCTCCAGAAATTCTGTTTTGGTCTTTGTTGGTTGAAATGAGTTTGTGGGTGCTGATAATTTGAACTTCAAGCCCCATTTGGTCGAAAGTCTTAGACAAACACTCAGACTGAGTTACAGGATTGAAGTTAGCACGGCCAGAAAAAGACCTGCTATGGTCTCTGATGTTGTACCTTAAATATCCTGTAATAAAATTCAAAGCAGAGTACGGTCTTGGGTTTGAGTTCTTGAGAAAGAGCTGTGATCTAGCACAAGAAGAACAGCTTAGGATAGTGCCTGTCTTCCTTTGTGTTCCTTTTGGTGAGAGGTCGAGACAAAGATTGGAGTACAAGTCATTTCCTTGGGAGGTGATCCCAGAAAACCCCTGGTAGGGAATGGAGGCCGTGAGACAGGGAAGGGCAGGAGGTCAGTAAGGGATGTGTCCTTGGACAGGTTACCACTGTGAGCAACCACTACTCATTTCAGGTGGGGAACTCTGGGATCCAGTGTAGAATGTACCTTGGAGTCATCCCAGGGGAGAAACAGGAAAGCTGGTGCATTTATCCACCAACCCCTGGTGTGCCAATTGGTTGGCGGCTGCTTCTGAGGATAGGAACTCCTAGAGACTTCTGATTTGTGCTGCTTGCTGGCCTTGCCTGTACCTGCAGCCACTGGAGGTGAGTTGCTGGGTTTGCCCTAAGCAGCCTTTGGTGTGTGGAGGTCCATGGTCAGGGAGCCGCCAGCATCAGCCATGGGGCCAATTCAAATTGGTAGCTCAGTTACTCACCAGTGGCCATCTCTAACTACATTAAAAAAGGTTTGATCAATGGGATGTGAGGCTGTCTCTCTTGACTTAAAGGAATCAAAAGGAGGAGAAATAAAATCTTTTCCTAAACTCTTCCTGGAGGTAGGAAGGGAAGCACAAAGCTTCCAGAATGTGGGAAATAGCTGTATATATATATATAAATTGAAGTTAGAGGCTGTTCTTTAAGAAAGAAAAGAATGGGGCAATTGAAAGGCTCTTGCTGAAGTAATCAGAGCTGAGAGGCAGGAATAGAAATGGAAATCAGAATCCGTCTTTCGACAATTTAGTGAGATAATCAAGGGCTAGGAATTGTGCCAGTTTCCCACAGATCAGAACCGCTGGGTTCCAGAGCCCTGAGGACATGTTTATCTTCAGGCTTAGTGGAAGAAAGGGCCTGTATGGCAGCAGCCTCCACACTTTCTGGAGACCTGCATCACCTGGGGCACACGGTAAAACTACAGGTCCGAGGTCTTGCCACAGAGCCACCAAGAGTAGGACCAGGCAAGCTGTATTTTAAAAAGTCTCCTGGGTGACTGAGGTCCAGATCCGAGGACCTCTGAGAGGAGATAGTCAGAAGGTAGATAAAGTTCCAGACATATTTGGAAAACTGACGATCTGCTCTGCTTCCTTAGACTTCACTGGTTTGAAAGTTTTGTAGCTAGCCCAGCCTGTGAGCAGAAGGAGTTAGGGGTCCCTGGACAAAGAAAGAAGAGACAAAGCTGAAATTGCAGAAGAATAGACCGCAGCACATGATGATTTTAGGGGAACAAAAGAATGCTTAAGGGCACACATCCCATATCAGGCCAGGAGATAGCCTAATCATATCCAGGGCAATAAATCAGTGGTATATCTCCTGCTGTTGGCTTAGAAGTAAAGACTGACCTAATGCACATTCTCGAGTTGACTACAGGATCTAAGCCCCTTGGAGCATTCAGATACCGACCAACTAAAGCCAGAGAATTGATGATACTGACCCTTGCTGGGTGTTCACGACTTAACTTGCACTCTGTCCTCTTAAGATGACTTTTACCCCAATTCCATGCTGAATTTCCCACTGGGTGAGCCCCTTCATGAATACAGACACATCCCATTGTAAAATTTCTCCAGTTTTGTTGTTCAAGGAGACTTTGCTTTGGGAAATACCCCCCCAAAAGTATCCCCCCCCCTTTACTGGTTGCGAGTAAAACCCTTCCTTTTCCTGATCTTTGGCTTGGTCGTCCGTCTTGTTTTTTGGCTTGACACCCCCCACAAGGTGAATCCAGTTTTGAATATGAAAACTTTAGTTCCTCCCCTGGCTGAGGTCTGAGGCAGAAAGGTCTGTGGGGTTGGATCTTCATCACTGGGAACTGGAGTCTCTGACCACACTGTCCTTTCTGTAAAGCATGGCCCAGACAAGCAAACAATCAGACTGAGCCTAAATGGTTGAAAGGAGTTGCCTTTCACGAAAGACCATGAAAACTCCCACTCCCTACCATACTTTTCTTAGAATTATGGGTTGAATGGTCTTCCTGAAATTCATGTTGAAATCCTGTCCCCCAGTACCTCAGAATGTAACCGTATTTGGGATAGGGTCTTGAGAGAAGTAATCTGGTTAAACAGAAAAGCCCCAAATGGAGTCACTAGCTCTCCGGGACAGGAAACCAAGACTTCATCACGATTTCAACCCATCCTAGCAATGTGACCTTTTAGCTGTCAATCTGAAATCTCTTGAGCTCAGTGAGGTCATCTGTAAGACAAATACCCTGATTTCCCTTCTCTAAGAAAAGATGATGTCCTGGCCTGGAACAATTCTTTCTTTTCTTTAGCTAATCACCTCCTTGTCTCATTCTCCTGTATGGCAGCAGCCTCCACACTTTCTGGAGACCTGCATTACCTAGCGCACATGGTAAAAAAAAAAAGCCAAAAACCAAAAAAACAGGCCTGAGGTCTTGCTTTCAGGATCCACTCAGATCCCTCTCACTAGGCCGTCTGCAGTAGCTAAGGCTTGTCCTTGGGCTTGATTGTGTCCCCCTTCTCTCTCTCACGCTGGTTTTTCTTCAGTTCTGAATTAGCCTTTATTGTATGTCTGTAGTCTCTGTTGGAAACACTCCTCCTCACCCTCACCCTTCTAGCTGATTCCCCGCCCTCCATGAGACTTCAGTTAACGTGGTTCCTAAGGGGTCACCAGATTTTTTTTTTAAAGAGAGAGAGCATGCATGTGTGTGTGCACATGTGAGCACACGTGTGTGCACGTGTGAGTAGAGAGGGGCCAAGGGAGTGGGGGAGAGGGTGTCTCAAGCAGGCTCTGCGCTCAGCACCAGCCTACTCGGTACTCGAACTCACCACCCGGAAACTGTGACCTGAGCCGAAACCAAGAGTCACACACTTAACTGACCGAGCCACCCAGGCGTCTCCCCAGGTGAGGTATTTGCCTACATGCTTTCTTAACATCCTGAACTCTCCCCTGTAGCGGCTACTACACATTTGTTGTTAAAATTTTGTGTAATGACTTCTTTAGTGTTTTATCTAGAATGTAAACTCCACGGGGGCAGGAGTTTTTGTTCTGCTTGTTCACTTCTGTGTCCCCAGCACCTGAATGGGGCCAGGTACGTAGTAGGTGTTCTAGCAATGGTTGGTGGCTGAATGAATGAATAGACTGGATTCTCTGGAAGGGCCTGGGCCGGATGTGTCTTGTTCATCCCCGTTTCTCCAGCACCCAGAGCAGTGCCTGGCTTAGGGTGAACCCTGTGAATGTCGGAGGTGGGGTAGGTGGGGAGGTGAAGGGGGGACACCCAGGGGAGGGGGAGGGAGGACGTCAGGCACAGGTTGCCTCAGGTGGGGAGCCCTGGGAGCTCCCCGTTCCCTGGGGACACCCTCCTGCTAACAGACCCTATGTGGCACCATCTGCCTAACTGTGATGAGCCCATCCAGGTGGCTTCTGGATTCGAGTCCAAGAGAGGAGGATGCTGGGTGGGACGCAGAGAGGGCACGGTTGAGATGGATGGTGAGGAGAGCCTAGGGGCAAAGATGGAGCGGAGAGAAGCTGCCAAGGGAACAGTTCTGCAGGATTCCCTAGCTCCTGGCGTGAGGGCCCCGGAGGACTTAGTGAGGAGGCAGGGAACACTTACCAAAGCTCAACCCTAGCGTGTAAGCTCACCAACAGGAGAGCCCTTGGCTTCCTGGGCTGCATTCCCCTTGTTCACTGAGGCCTGTGTTGTGTTGGGGTTCCCCTGAGGTCCCCAAACTGGGCTTTTCTCATGAGCTTGAAGATCATGTGTAGGTGATGCTTCCCCTTAAGAAAACAAGTTCCTGGGATCCCTGGGTGGCTCAGAGGTTTAGACTGCCTTCTGCCCAGGGCGTGATCCTGGAGACCCGGATTGAGTCCCACATCAGGCTCCTTATATGGAGCCTGTTTCTCCCTCTGCCTCTCTCTTTGTGTCTCTCATGAATAAATAAATAAAATCTTAAAAAAAATAATAAAATAAAAAGAAAACAAGTTCCTTTGTCTCCAAGGCATCCAGCTCTTCTAGATTCTGGAAAGCTGGAATGTATTGCAGAGTTTCTCCAGCAGGCAGACCCCATCATTTAGAGAACCCCCACCCCCAGGCCCCAGGGCCTCTCTTGGGGGGATTGGTCTTGCCAAAGGAATCCTTCCTCTGACTCATCTCTGTGGGTTAGCTCCATGTGTACCTCGTCAGGCCACTGGCGTCTGGATCATGAAACAGTCACGTATGTTTTCCAGGGAGCGGAGGGGGACACATCCACAGGCACGGCTGGGGCCCTGGACTGGAGCTGGAGCTGAGAAGCAGCCTGGACCATAGTCCAGGGAGAGACCCGTGGATGTGGCTCCTGAAGCAGACTCCTTGGCTGCCGCGGAACATCTGCCCACTTTAGGGGCGTCTTCACCGCCTCTCTCTGCCCCAGCAACGCAGGTATCTCCGATTGAATTAGTGACTCCTGAAGCACGTGAGTTGGAGACAAGGGGAGGGACAGTGTGGAGGGGAAAACAGAAAGATGGGCTGCACCAAGACGTTCGTTGTGGTAACACAGACACGTGGTGGGATAACTCACTGGGATTGCTCCGGGCTTTGTTGATGCTGCCACAGTGGGGTTGGAAAGTGCAATCTGCTTTGGCTTTCTGGGTTTTCTTCCTATCCACTCCCTTTCCCCGGAGGTGTCTTCTCGCCTCCAGTGGGGTGAACTGGACTGTATCTCACGTAGGTCTGCTGGGAAGCTGCAAACGCCTCCCTCCCTCACCTGTGCTCCCAGGCTCCAGTTAGTTCCTTGCTACAGGCTCACAGTGATCCCAACCTCTCTGTACTTTACTGTCTCCATCCGAAAAACAGGGACAATAGTACCTACTCTCATGGGGCTATTGTGAGGATTAAATGAACTAACGGGGCAGCCCAGGTGGCTCAGTGGTTTAGAGCCGCCTTTGACCCAGGGCATGATGCTGGGGTCCCTGGATCGAGTCCCACCTTGGGCTCCCTGCATGGAGCCTGCTTCTTCCTCTGCCTGTGCCCCCACCCCTCTCTCTGTGTCTTTCATGATTAAATAAATAAAATCTTAAAAAATAAAAAAATAAATGAACTATCAATCCATACATTCAGATACATACTTATATACCTAAATTTATTTCAAGGAATTGGCCCCTGTGATTTGGGGGCCTGGCATGTCTGACATTGGGGAGCAGGCCAGCAGGCTGGGGACTCAGGCAGGCGCTCATGCCATGGTCTTGGGGCAGAATGTCTCCCCCCACCCCACTGAGAAACCTGTTTTGTTCTGAAGGCCTTTCAATTGATTAGATGAAACCCACTTACATCATGGAGGATAATCTCCTTTACCTAAAGCCACCTGGTTGTAGATGTTAACCACATCTACAAAACACCTCCACAGCAACATCTAGATCGTTGATTGCCTGAGTCAACTGGGTACTCCAGCCAAGCCAAGCTGACATACACAGCTGGCTGTTAGAGCACGATATCCTTAATCCAGCTAACCTGTCTCCATGCAACCAGGTCCACGGACTGACTGGGTCTGACCTCTGGGGAAGCTTCCTGCTTACACTGCGATTCCTGAGCCCCTACATGGCTCTTCTCTTTCTTATTTCTCCCATGGGTAGGAGAATTTGGAGGGGGATGTCTTTGGGGTTCTAGAGGGGACAGAAGGGAAGAAGATGGAAGAAAGGGTCTGGTTGCATGATGGCAGCTTGCTTCTCCTTTCTTCCTGTGACCCTGGTTATTAGAGAGAGAAGCCGGGCATTGCCCACTGCCCTGGCGCATCTTATGCCAGTATTCACATGACTTTCCAAAACTCATTGTCTGTCTCCTTTGCTGTCTTGAATTACATTAAGCAGCCCCTTTCCTTGCCCCTAGCTCTGTCCAATTTATTTCCCTTGATCAAAATAGATGGCGGAAGGCAGGGCTGCCTTATCTTCATGGCTGGTGACTGTCACCCAGCCTGGAGTTTGGTTGGAAGATGGGGTAGTGACTTGCATTTCTCAATCAATTAGAAAGTGTCTCCCACCTCCCTCCCCCACAGGCTTGTGGCAAACTCCTTATTATTTGCAGCTTGTCACAGTCTCCCTGGTTGTAAAATTTTATTTTAAAACAGTGTATGCTACATAATATTTACAGAGGAAATTATATACTGTTCGAGATTTGCTTCAAAATAATGCAGGAGGGGGAGGTGGGTGGGATACAATTGAAACCAGATCAGCCATAAATCGATAATTGTTGAAGCTGGGTGGTGGGCACGTGGGGGCTTATTATATTTTCTGTGTACTGTTGAATATGTTTACAATTTTCTGTAGCGAAAAAATTTAAAAGATTTTTAAAAGCCTACATTACTATATGAAATCCTTAAGTATGTTTTCAAATAGTGCTCCTCAAGAATATACTCAAGGTTCCACAGATGTTTGATTAAAATTTCATTTTCCAATATATTCTTAACTCTTTAATACTTGAAACAACAGGATGTAGAAATCTAGAGCTGGGGTCGACACACTCTGCAATGAGTCATTTGGCTTTGTGGGCCGTATAGACTCCTGTTGGAGTGCAAAAGCAGTCATGGCATTATGCCAATAAATGTGCATGGATGTGTTCCAATAAAACTTTATTTGTGAACACCAAAATTTGAATTTTATATGATTTTCACATGTCACTAAATTGTCTTCTTTTGACTTAAAAACATCATTAAAAAAAATAAAAAGAGGTGCCTGGGTGGCTCAGTCAGTTGAGTGTCTGAGTTTTGATCTCAGCTCAGGTCTTGATCTTAGGGTCATGAGTTCAAGCCCTGTGCTGGACTCCATGCTGGATGCAGAGCCTACTTATAAATAGACAGACTGCTAGATACATACATACATACATACATACATTCTAAGCTTGTGGGCTTAGCAAAAACAAATGGTAGCCTGGATTTGGCTTGTGTGCCATAGTTTTCAGACCATGACATAGATGACAGTTTAACACACTGGAGGTGACCAACAGGTAATTGGCCTTCCAGGGTCAGTTTATTTTCTTGAACAACCAGGAGAATAAAACTTCTCTCATCCCTGGGTATAATGAGAAGCAAAATATCCAAGCCAACTACAGCATATATTATTTGAAATAGAATCAATTAAGATGCGACAAAAGTATAAAAATAAAAGTCCTTTCCTTATTGCCCAGCCCTGGCGTACTGCCCAGAGGTAACATCTGGGGTTCTTATCCTTGGTGATCCCAAGACTCACCTTTCTATCCTCCTTCCTCCCCAGAAAGCCAGATATACATCAGTGCTGCTTTGGTGATCAAGCAAGAGACATAGATAAGCTGACCACTTCCCTAAACATAAAGAGTTACACACTTTACATTTTGAGGATTAGCCCACCCACTGGCAGATGAATTCTTGCCCTTAGCTGATAAACCAGGTAAGAGGGGGAAGGTTCTATGTCTGAACTGAACTGACAGGTGTCAGTGTTGTTTTAAACAATACATGATTCATGACACCTGTGAGCAGGATCCCACTAGCAAACCTTGGGCAAACCTTTCTTCCTGCTTAAATTTCCTCACTCTGGCCCTGTTGGGATCCCCAGCTGTGGGGCACGAAGTTATCTGGTCGATCCATGTATCTGATGTCTCCTGTGTTTTGTTTTGTTTTGCTCCCTCTCTACTTTTCGTTTTGGTTTTCTGAGAGTGGACGCTAATTTGACTCTCAGCTTTCTATTTTTTCCTTAGGGAATCAAACCATGTTATTTTTGTTCATGAGATGGTGAAATACATTGAAAGTAGCGAAGGGAAAAAAGCGTGAGAGAGAGAACGCCTGCTGCTTCTGCTGGGATCCTCGCTCGCTGTTCCGGAGTGTTCCATGGAAAGCACTTAGATATTAAGAACAAAGGGTAAGTGGTGTGTGTGTGCTGCATTTTTTTTTTTTTTTTTTAGAACCAGGAGGGAGGAGCCTTGGGGAGTAGCTGGTCCAAACCCAAACCTTATAGGTGGGGGAGCCAAGACTCCAAAGGATGGAAGGCAGGACATAGAGGAGTGTTGTGTGAATAGGGGAGAGATATAGTTTAGGGAGGATGAGCAGGTGAGGAGCTTGAGAAGGGCAGAGCAGGTGCTGCAGGGTGTGTGCTGGATGAGAGGTGAGGGTGACAGGGCCAAGCCAAGATGGTTCTTGAATGCCTAGCTTGAGACATAGCCTCATCTTGGCGATTAAAAGCTACTGGAAAGTTTAGGTAGAGGGTGTTGGGTTCTATTATGCTTCATAAAGACCTTTCTGTGGTAGAGGGATGCATGGCCAGAAGCTGGAGGCTGGGGGTCCTAGAGGAGGATGGGAAGGCTGGGCAGCAGATTGTTGGTAGTAGAAGAAGGGACGAGAGGACATGGTGGCTTGGGGAAAGGCAGAGCCACGGCAGGGGGCTTCTGTCCGGATGGGGAGATGAGCGCATCTGAAGGGTGGCATGAAGGAATCTGTGGAGGGGGAGAGACTGGAAGACAGAAGAGTGCTGCCCTGGCGGAGTGAGGCAGTGGGGGTGATGACCCAGGGGTAGGGGAGGAGAGGAGGATTGAGGTGGCAGGAGTTGTCCTTGACAGCTGGGGACCCGGCCTACAGAGGCTGATCTGTGACACCCCTGTTCATAGTTGAAGTTCTGGTGTCAGACGCCCCTGGCCATAGAGGCATTGACCATTGAGAGGATAAGCCAGGTGGAAGAGCTCTGGACCCCTGGGGTTTCTGACTCACCCTCCTTGCTCTTGGAAGGAGGTAGAATCAAGTGGTGCTGGTTACTGTTTAGTGATGGTTGATGTGAGAAAGTGGAAAGCCTAATGACCAAAATGAAAAACCCTGCTCACTCGATGTCTGGAAGCATCCTCTCAGCATCCCTGCATTTAATCTGACGGTCCTTGGCCAGGTTCCCTACATGACATGAAATGCTGTATTTATTTCAGACCCTTTCCAATTTCTGACAATTAGTTTCTTGGCCATTAAGCTGGCCTGGAGCAGGAATTCTTTAATGTGCTTATTTATATCTCGTTGGTTACATAAGTTCCCTTGTAAGTAAGTTATATGATCCCCAAAAGTGTCAGTGTGAAAGCTAAAATGGACTCATCAGTTTCTCAGCCTGTCTTCCTGGAAGGTCAGCCTTGAGGCAAATTGCAGCTTTGTCACCACTGATCTCATGGCCCTTCCACCACTTTTGCCTCATTTTTGAGCACGAGGACCTTAGAATCTTGGGGTTATCATATTTGAATCAATTGGAGAGGGGATGTGGGGGCAGTGGAGGGTGGGCCTTCGTGGTGGAAAGGGAGCCCGGATGGATCCCTGGAGAGTCCCCAGAGCCTGGGCCTTCAGAGAGCTGCTGCTTGCAGTCGAGGGGCTGAGACATAGACAGGACGGGCTGAGGGTGGAGGAGTTCCAGTCACGGGAGGATTTTACCCAAGGAGAGGCATGGCCAGGCTTCTCCCAGGATAGAGCATTTCAGCTGCAAGCTGAGGGCGCAGGGAAGGAGGGGCGGCAGGGAGCAGTCCCATTGGAGCACGGCCAGCTCTCGTACCCCCATCAGAGCCAGCTAAGACCAGCTTGGTGATTTCTGAGCCCACTTCAAAGTGAAAAAGAGAAACTTATTCAAAATTTAAGCACAATGGAATATTATTCAGTCATATAAAGGAATGAAATGCTGATGTGTGCCCCAACATGGACAGACCTCCTAAGCATTCTTCCAAGTAGAAAAAGCCACACACAAAAGGTCACACATTGCATGATTTCACTCCTGTGAAACATCCAGAACAGGTAAATCCGTAGAGACAGGAAGTAGATGGGTGGTGTTTTGGGGCTGGGGGCTATGAGGAATGAGGAGTGACTTAGTGGGAGTGGGGTTGGGTTGGCA
Source organism: Vulpes lagopus (assembly GCF_018345385.1). Taxonomy (NCBI): domain Eukaryota; kingdom Metazoa; phylum Chordata; class Mammalia; order Carnivora; family Canidae; genus Vulpes; species Vulpes lagopus. The sequence goes on from NC_054841.1 coordinate 16,674,356, forward strand.
TTGGGATGACGAAATGGTTTTGAAGCTAGGTAGAGGTGGTGGGTATACAAGACCATGAATGCCCTAGGTGCCTATATATATATATATATATATATATATATATATATATATATATACTGTAAAATGATTAATTTTATGTTCTGTGAATTTTACCTCAATAAAAAAATATATGTTAACATATATTTAAAATATATGTTAATACATTATTTTACAATAATAAAAATATATGTTAACTATTTTTCAAAATAAAAAATAGTGTTATTAAATCTGGTGTCACCGAAGCATGAAAAAAAAAGAAAAAAAAAGAGAAAAAAGAAACCACCCTTCTCACATTTCAGCCCCAGGTCCAGGCCAAGGGTTGCTGCCTCTGAAGGCAGAGCAGGCCCAGGGGCCAAGTCCAGTCAGTTTTGGCCACAGGCTCGAAGCAGGACCAGCCCATGGATTTGGCTTTTAGGGCCTGGCTGGGAGGCTGCCTGCCTCAGTTTTGGGAGCCCAGACCCTGAACTAGGGATGAGAGATCAGGGATCAAGGTCAGAGGTCTGGGCCACTTAGTTCTGATACTCTGGCTAAGGCAGCCAGAGGTCAGGGTTCAGATGTGGAAGCCAAAGCCACTCAGTTCTGTGATCCAGCAGAGAGGGCCAGGGGCCCGGGATCCAAGTTACTGAATCCTGGGGCTGGGATCCTGGGGATTAGGATAAAGACATCATGTAGGGGACAAGGAGGGAAGAGCATTATCTTGCCCACCCCACCCTCCTAGAGTGATGTTGCATTTCTGACCCAATAGACATAGAAGCAAATTCTTCCAAAAGGCTTAATTTCTTGATAGGGCTCAGAAGTTCTTTTATACTTTTTAGATAAACTGTTCTGCTTGTGTGTGTGTGTGTGTGTGTGTGTGTGTGTGTGTGTATGAAGATCTGTTGATTTACAGTAGTAGCTACTATGAATATATAGTAGGTAGCTTGGACATTTTGGATGGATGTCATGAATTCCATGCCAGAATTATGTATCATTAACTACTCTGAATTCATGTAGTGTGGAAAGAGAGAGGCTGGTGTTATAGCAGCCTGAAGGATCACAAGGGCAGGCTACAAGCTAAATTATGTAGGCTAAGTCTCTTATTTGATACATCACAGGATTTGAGAGTTGCAGGAAAACATCTCTAACTGCCCTGATGATCTTCCAGCCCAGATGAGACACTTTGCATGAAGGGAGGTCGCTGCTGGTGGTAGTAGATTACTCCAAGGTTAAACACGTCAGTGCCTACAACGTTTTTATTTTCTTGCACCTGAAAGATGCCTCTCTTTGGTTTATACCAGCAGGTCCAGTATTTCCTCTGGGGCTCACTGGTTACCCTTCTGCAGGGAGGTGATGACAGAGATCCTGTCCCATTTTTTTTTTTAAGAGACAAAGTGAATCTGATTTATTAATGCTTTGCTCATTTGAAAATTTTACAATTTTTAAATTACAAGTGTGGATTTAAAAATGCCAGAAGTCATTAGAATTATTCTTTAAGGATTTTTAGGAAGTTGGAAGTGTAGCTGTTTTAGGAGTCTTCCTTGTATATTGAGTTTTCTATCTGAATAATGCAGTTTTCTGAGCAAAGAATTCTTGGCCATTTCAAAAGGCCCACCTCCCAGGATACAGGACTGTTAATATCAGAGATTTTGAAAACAATCATGGACATACTGAACATTTTGCAACTATTTGCAAATGGTTTTTGGTTTGCATACACTAATATTTTTTTCTTTTTTTATTGTGGTAATATATGCATGACATAAAATTTACCATCTTACCTATTTTAAGTGTACAGTCTAGTGGTATTTGTAATGTTGTACAGGCATCACCAACATCCATTTCCATAACTCTTCTCATCTTGTAAAACTGAAATTATGTCTCCATTAAACAATAACTCCAACTGCCCCCCCCCCCACACCCGCCCTGGCTCTGGCAATCAGCATTTTACTTTCTGTCTCTAGGACTTTGATTACTCTAAGTACTTCATATGAGCAGAATCCTACTGTATTTATCTTTTTGTGACTGGCCTATTTCACTTAGCATAATGTCCTCAAGTTTTGTCCATGTTGTAGCCCATGTCAGAGTGAATATTATGTTAAAGGGCTTCCCTTTTAGAGTGAATAATAATCCACTGTGTGCATGAAACCACAATTTGCTAATCCATCTGTCAGTGCCTGTCCCTTTTTTTAAAAGCTAAATATCCGGGATCCCTGGGTGGCGCAGCGGTTTGGCGCCTGCCTTTGGCCCAGGGCGCGATCCTGGAGACCCGGAATCGAATCCCACGTCATGCTCCCGGTGCATGGAGCCTGCTTCTCCCTCTGCCTGTGTCTGTGCCTCTCTCTCTCTCTCTCTGTGACTATCATAGATAGATAAAAAATTAAAAAAAAAAATAAAACCCAAGCTCCATGGGAGCAGGGACTTTATAAAAAAAAAAAAAAAAAGCTAAATATCCCCAGTTATCTTGCAAGCTTCTTCATAGCCTGTCCCTCCCTCCTGGTCACACTTCCAAGGAAATTTATTCACATCCATGTTAAGACCTGGTGACCAGATCTCTTTCCCCCCATCCCAGTGCCCCCTGTTCTTCCCCTCTACCCAGGCTCCTTCTCCGGGTGTTGGTCCTCCTTCTTTAGGGCCATTTTGCACAGACTCCCTTCTTCTGATTCTTTAGTCCATGGTGGGGCTTGTTGGTCTTCTAGGAAAATAAAATCCTGCCCTGTATGAAGCATACTGACCTTGATGACTCTGAAAGGGAATAGGTCAGTTATTGGCTGAATTGTAACCCCTGTCCCCAATTCATATGCTGAAGTTCTAACTCCCAGGACCTCAGAATGTGGCTGTATTTGGAGATGGGGTCTTTAACATAATAATTAAGGTAAAATGAGGTCATATGGGTGGGCCTTGATCCCCTAGGACTGGTCCTTAAGAGATTAAGACACAGGTATCCACACGCAAGGAGGAAAGTCCACATGGAGACACAGGGAGAAAGAGTCCATCTGCAAGGAAAGGAGGGAGGCCTCCACAGTAATCATCCCTGCTGACACCATGATCTTGGCCTCCTGGTCTCCAAAACTTGGAGGAAATCACCTTCCGTGGTTTGGGCCATCCGGTCAGGTCAGCGGCAACTGTAGCACGCTAATCATCAGAACCTCCCCAGCGGGGCTCTCCTCCTCCTCAGAGGGGTCACTCCCTGCACCGCCGCCACCTCCCACCTGCCCAGGAAAGAGAAGGTGACTTCTGACTGGACTGGGGCAGAAAACCCCCCCCCCCAAAACCCAGAAATCACAGCATGGTGTAAGTTCCCAGCAGGCTACCTGCCCACTGGATAAGTCATGGCAACGGTTTGGCAGTACCCTTTGCTTTTCCAGGAACCCGAATTCTACTTTTAGTGTCTTGTTCATAGATTCTCTCAACCCCCTCTGGACTGTGGGGTTATTGTCCCCAGGTGCCCACAGTGGCAGCTCTGACTTAACTGTTAATTTCTGATGGAAATTGGATTTAATAAAGCTACCAGCAGGGGCATGCTGGTAAATAACATGGATTTGGCCACACTCTAGGAATGCTTCCAGATGCTTGGTGTCCAGGGGTGAGATGATAGCTACCAGACATCACCCCCCATCAGCACTGGACAGCAGCCCAAGGGGCTGGGTAGGGCCTGACCTCCAGAATGCAGCTAGAAGGAGATAGCTGGGGTGGGTTTCAAGCACCGGCAGCTTGGCATTCCCACCCAGGCAGAGTAGTAGCCACATGGGGTCTTGCATGTGCCCTTACGGGGATCATCTCTCTCCGGTGCCATACTCTGAAGCTTATTATTTGCTGGATGCCTGCGCTACATTAAGAGCAGAACAAAGTTCATCTTTCCGTGGCTTCATTCTAGATGGTGTCTCGAGACAGGCATTGATTAGAAATTGAGAGAGGCCAGTGCAGAAAGCAAACATGGCCCTCTGATTGGCTGAGTGAGGTCACTGGGAGCAAACAAGGCGGAAGGATGGGTGGTGAGGGGTCTGGAAGCAAGGGTCCCAGGTTGGACCCTTATTACTGATAGCCAGCTTCTTTCCATGCTCACCGCTGTAGGGCAAAACTAATTGTCTTGGTTACAGAGCCTGTTTTCTTACAGGAGCAAAGGCCAGATGTATTAATGTCTGTTTGTGTCAAATGCAGGAGATGGGCAGGAAAGTGAGGGATTCAGATAGCTGGAGGTGGGGATGTTTGACCTGGCTGGGGCTGGTGGATTTCGGGGGTGGCAGGAGGGTCAGCAGTGTGCATATAACTGGGGGTCTCCATCACTCACTCCTCAGGCTGAATGGAGAACAGCTCTTAGCCCACTTTGGGCAGCACTGCATATTACTGAGCACATTCTGAGATTTTGTGCCTGAGCCACTGCTGCTAACCAGATGAGGGTTGTGGCTGCTGCTGTCATCCCTGGGGCACATTCTGTGGTCTAAGTTCTAAAATTAAGGCACAGTGTGGTGCGCTGTCTTTATATCTGGTAAAACTGGGTGTCTTTGCCTGTCTTGACTGCAAGTTCCCCTTCCTACTCTGCTTCCACAGGTAAGGTCCCCTTGCTGAACAACCTTCCTTATCAAGGGGACCGGGTACAGTCCATGCTTATCCTGGAGTAGCAGATGTCCTTGCCAGATTGTGGAATCATTCAAAGAAGCAAATCACATCTTCACTCTCTTGATAATACAGGCCTGCCTCCCACAGGCCTTGGTGCTTCACTCTGTTCCAGAGTACAATGCCCATGTGGCTCCCCACCCGGGCTGCGAGTATACGTGGTCAACAACTGCTGTCCATCCTATCTGTCCAGTGTCAAGTGTTGTGTGTTTGGCCATCCATCCCCATAATCCCAGGGTAGGAATATCTCCCCTACGAACAGGGGTGGTTAGAGCATACCCTCTCCCCAGCCATGCCCGACTGCTGTCATGTTAGGCTCTCTGGAGAATGGAACTTGGTTTAATTCACTCAAACTTTTGAGTTGCTCAGACCAGGTGCCAGAGGGCACCGTCCAGTGACAAGCCTTCATGCCCTCACCTCTGAGGTCATTTTCTGACGCTTCTCTGATCCAGGGCACAAGGTCCAGCACCTCAGCAGCTCTGCTAGCAATCCCTAAACCCTCCTCCTCTTTTCTCCTCAGAGGCTCTGATAAAATAAAAGCCCTGGTGGCTGTCTTGGTGGGCCAGCATTCCCATAGTTCAGATGCTTCTTTCCTAGATGAATGAATGAGCAAGAGGGAGTAATAACTGTGTAATAGGGAGTTTGGCTTGTTGCTCCCTAGGGGTGTATATTAGTTATGATGAAAGGCACAGCACAGCAAGCGCTGATGATGCTTTGCCCACATCCTCTACACTCGAGACTCTTGAGCATGCTGATGGCTTCCTATGGCAAGTTCCTGCAACTCTGCCTGATGGTTTTTGCTGGCTGTGGAAGCTTCTTGGTACGTGGGACAGGTTGTAATGCTGGGGAAATTACACCCCTGGGAGCAGCACTCAACCAATGATGCATGGAAATTGGTGGGTAGAACTTCAGCATCCTCACCCTTTGGGTGGAATACTCTAAGGTATGCTCTACATCAGAAATGAACAATAGAGGGCAGCCCGGGTGGCTCAGCGGTTTAGCGCCGCCTTCAGCCCAGGGCGTGGTCCTGGAGATCTAGGATCAAGTCCCACATTGGGCTCCCTGCATGGGAGTCCCTCTGCCTGTGTCTCTGCCCGTTTCTCTCTCTCTCTCTCTGTGTCTCTCATGAATAAATAAATGAAATCTTAAAAAAAAAAATACTTGAATTAAAAAAAAAGAAATAAACAATAGAAATATAATATGAGCCATAAATGTGAGCCAAATATGTTTTTTAAGGCAAACAGAAACAGAAAAGATTAATTTTAATATATTTTAACCCAATATATCCAAAATATTGCCATCTCAATACGTGATATAAAAATCATTAATGAGATATTTTACCTCTTTTAATACTAGGTCTTCAATATACAGTGTGTGTTTTACGTCTACTCTACATCTCAGTTTGGACTGGCCACATTTCAAGTCCTCAGTAGCTCCACGTTGCTGGTGTATTGGCCAGCACAATTCTCTATCATCTTCTAGGGATTCCCTGGAGGGATTAAGCAAAAATTCCCCACAATGGTAACCTGTTCATTAATGTCACCATGTTCGCTTCCTTCCTTTCCCTATCAATTCCCCAGTCTCCAACTTTTAGGTTCCTAAAAGCACCTTCATAATCAGAATCAGGATCTGCTTTTGTTGATTCCTTCCTAAGATAGGCAGTCATGAGACCAAGGATGCTCCATAGAGTAGCACCAGGACTCCTGGGTGAAAGTACCAGAAAAGTTATTAGAGCAGGGCCAGAGATATTCATTCATTCATTCACTCATTCAGAATTATGTATTGAGTTTTTGTTATTGTGTGTTGTGCTATGCTGGCTACTGTCCAAAAGGGGAGTGGGTATGAAGCTCCTTATTACAAGGGGTGGTCCAGGAAGATTCAGACTGGCTTCTTGGTGGAGCAGTTCCACAGGGACTCTATGAATCAGACTAGGATTTTGATCACATGCTGTCTGGCATCCTTTCCAGCCTATAGACACCGCCTTCCATGATTCATCTATGCCTCTGAGAAGCTTCGCACGTTGTTAATTGCCCGTCTCCCATGGCACGCTGCTCCCTAAAGCTGCAAATCAAGGTTTTTGTGACATTTATTCTCTAGCAGTGGCTTGTGATTAGGTTGTTGTTCCTAAAAAAGGTTCATCCCTCATCATCTTTGCAATTTCCCTTTGATTTTCTTGTTTGGCAAATTGCGGTTCTCCAGATAAAGACTGGTTTGGAGCCTATTCACTTTCCCCCTTCATTACTTAGCCTGAAAACACACCTAAGCCTCCTGCTGCTGGAAGGGACCTCAGAGACCATCTGGTTCAATATTTTCATTTCAGAGATTGGGGGACTGAGGGCTGGAAAGGGAGAATTGCTTACCCAAAGCCCCATGCTAGAGCAATAGTACAGCTGAGATGGAAGGGAAGTGCCTGAGGTCTCTGTGGCCTCTTCCTTTACTCTTGGCCTCAGCCATGCTAGCTTCCATCCGTGGGACTGGCCAGGCCCTGGCTAATGTTGCACATTGGGAAGAGGGAACTGGTGTTGTTCATGATGGGAGAGAAGGATTTTAGTCCTGAACCGCCCTGAGGCCTCTGGGGGAGGCCACACTGTAGCTAGGACTTGAATCAAAATTCTAGCTCCTCCTCTGGTGGCTGTGGGACTCTAACTGGCTGGATCTCCTGGCCTCTCTGGGCATCAGTTTCTACTTCTGCAAAGTAGCAATGATGACCATAATAACTGTTACCACACTTCGATCTGTTGATAGAGGAGAAATAAATCCCTGTCTAAGTTTGCAGGGTCTGGGCTCTGCTGAAATCAGTGATTTCCTCTCATGCTAACCTGTCCTTTGGTCTCAGGACTCAAGCCTCTTGGACTTTTTCTCAGTCTTTGAAGCATGCTAGAGTTTTTCTGCTCCTGAGCGTTTGTTTATACTGTTTCTTCTACTAACAATGCCATTCGAACCACCTTCTCTTTAACTGCTCTATGTTATGGCTTCTCATCCTTTAGATCTTAATTCAAGAATGACCTTAGAGAACACATTCTGGGCCCCCAGATGATCCCAGGCTCCTTGTTACATCACCATGCCTCTCTCTCTCCCAGTGCATCTGCTGCAGTGCTTCACTGTACTCTTGGTATTCTTGGTGTAATTATCTGATTTTTGTCTGCCTCATGCATTAGATTATAAGCTCTGTGAGGGTATTCTCAGCACTCAGCATCAGGCTTAGCAGATAGAAGCTTCACAATACATATTTTACTGAAGCTTAAATGTTAAAAGTCCTTTTGAAATATAATTGTTCATCTAATCCTATGAGTTACCTTGTGAGGGAGGGATTCTTACTGTACCTTGTGGCAGAGACAGTGTTGCTTACCAAAGATTCCATTTGTTTTCTTGTATTTTTTGGCTCCTTTGGAGTTAGGCAGAGTCAGGTGACTAGTTCTGGCTAGTAAAACATGAGTGGGAGTCATGCATGTCACTTCTGAGGTAGTTAAAAGCCTGCGTTAATTTAGTTCTTCCTTTGCCACATGAATACAGATGCCCATGTTCCAGATGGTTCAGCTATAAGACGGTAGAGACTCAGAACTCCTCACAGGCTTACCTTGGATATTATGAACAAGAAACAAATTTTTGTGGTGTAAAGGCATTAACTTTTGAGCTTTGTTATGCAGCAAAGTTTAGTGGATCTTGACTAATATATTCCTATTTTTTTTCAGGCAAGAAAACTGAGCCTCAGAGACGGGCGATGACATGCTCAAAGTCACTGGAACTATGGTCAGAGCTGGGATTTCATCCCTGGTGGTCTTATGGGGTCATGTGGACAAAGGTAAAAATCCATTGAAAACTGTAAACTGTGTAAGAAGAGATTTCTAAGGTGTTTTTCCAAAGGTCAGGTCTAGGGTTTCCATGCCCCACATTGTGAGGTGGAAGTAAAGATAGATGTCACCATGGACCTGCTGGTCTGAAGTATCTTGTGCTACTTTCCAAATTTGAGGTTCTTGCTTCATGGAGACTAGTGAGTAGCAGTTGATAGCTATGAACACTTAGGGTAAACACTGGCCTACTTTTCAGCCCTCCCTCCTGTCCCCACCATGGGGCTCTTTTGTCCTAAATTCCGTAAGATCCAAGTTTTTTGGATTAGTTAGTCCAGCTCTTTACTAGCCATTGTGTCCCCTGGACCAGATGCTCAACCAGCAGTCACTCAATCTACATGGGAGCACATTCTGCCTTTCCAAAGCAGACTGGAGGTGAGTCAGACATTTCTAGCTCTCTATTCTTTTTTCTCCATCCCTGCCTCACTCCTGCCTCTCACAACACAGATACTAGTCCATCCAAAAGCCTCTCAAAAGAAGTAAAGTGCATTCTAGGAAGAGGAAACAGCTTGAGCAAAGGCAGAGAGAGATCAGAGAACTTGGTGCAGCAGAGACAGCAGTTATGAATGAGTATTTTTAACTTACCCTGATTCTACAGGGAAGAATTCTGGTCTGCTTGGTCAGTTCCTGAACTTACCTTTGTTTTTAGAATCCAGGGAAAGTTGGAAATGGACAGAAGGCACCAAAGCTGTGAGAGGGTTAAGGTGGTCCACTCAGTGAAGAGTTCATGTGGGAACATATGGAGAGGGTGAGAAATAGAAAAGCCTCATGGTCTGGAGGTTGAGAATGAGTGAAGGAGAGAGAGTTTTGGGGAGGTGCTATGTGAAAGATACTGAACGCAGCAGTAAAGAGGAGGTTCTAAAGATGTTTGTAATGTACTAAGAATGCATGTCTCCCTTTGAAATTCTTGAAGAGGCTGAGTAAATGTTTGAAGTACTTTACATTGCTTTTTGGTTGCTGGACTGTTTCTTTCAATAGAACAGTGTGTTGAGACTGGACCAGATGGTTCACATCCATACTCGGGTTACATGACGTTTGGGATTGGACTTGTGAGCAGCCAGTATCAAGATCATGGTCGGGAGTGGTACTCAGGGCAGAGAATATCAGTATGTGAAGCTGTAGGGGATGATAAGAGTTTTCAGAGCAGTGCTAAATTTTTTTGTATTCCCGAGGGTATCTAGGTCACCTGAGTCCTGCATCTGCACCTGAGTCCTGCTACTGTCTTCTTCACCTAGTGATGGTATGTGGAAGTAACAGTAATAGTATTTTCTCACATTTACCATGAACTTACCACATACCTGAAAGATTTCTAAGAAGTTTACCTATATTTTCTCTGTAATCCTTACAACTACCCAATGAAGCATGTATTATTATCATCTGCATTTTATAAATGAAGGAATTGTGGCATGGAGAGGGTAAGTGATTTACCCAAGGTTATACCACTTGGAATTGGTGGAGTCTGTATTTGAGCCCAGGTAGTTCAACTCTTAATAACTATGATAAGGTTCAAAGCAATTGTTTTTAAAGGGAGGGAGGCTTTGGAAATCTCTGCAACATTTTTTCCTATTTTTTATTCTCTTTCTTCCTTTCCCCTCCCCTCTCTCTTTTGTAAAGGCCTTACCACAGCATTATGTGAATTTATTGGATTTATAATATGGTTTACAGAGGCAACAGTTTTAGTTAAAGAAAATTGGCTTCCTTTTCAAAATGTCATGTTTCTCATTTTCTCTCAGCATCTTGGGCTTTTTTCAAGCTCCCCTCAGCTTCTAAGTCATTCAGAAGCATGCTTCACAATTAGAATGCTAGAAACCCTCAACCGGCCAATTTAGGTTTTGTGATTTGTTCAATAGGGCACTTAAAATAAACCCAGGAGTTGATTGTGAAGGAGAAGAATGAGTGGGAGCCAGAGTGAAGAGGAAAAGAAGCAAGTGTGAGGTAGTTAGGTGTCCATAGGGAGGAGGGGCTCCATTCTCCATCCATAAATGATTCAACCATCTGTTTACATATCCTTCCAAAGGTACAGATATCCTCATTTCTCTCTACCTATCATCTATCCCTTCATCCATCCATCCACCCAGTTATCCAAACAAATCCCTATATATACTTCATCCATCCATCTTAGCTTTTGGCTTATTCTCAAGTGGAGTGATGCTTATACTAGTTCTCAGGAATCCATCTGGAATGGCTGATCCCTTATGATTTGTTGAATATCCTTTGCATGCCAAGATTGTCCTAGAGAGTTTATTAGCATGAAGTTATGTTTGTATTCCCAACATTCCCAAAAACCCTACAGAAGTGAAGCTCAGAGAGTTAAATATTTTTCCCAAGGTCACACAGCTAATGAGAAACAGGGAAGGTGGCAGGGGGAGGGCTGGGACCTGGCCCAAGTTTTGCTTCTGACATGGACTAGGTTTGGGGGAACTGATTTAGAGAAGATAGGGACATGGAAAGTTCAGTTAAGTGGGATATGCACTAATATCCAGAGGTGTACCAGTCAGCTATTGCTGCATAACAAATTCTCACTCCTATCTCCCAGGAAATTTTAAGGACTTAGAGGTTACTTTCTAGGAGTCCAGAAAAAAGGCCAGAATCTTTCCTTGGGCAAAGCTAAATTCTTTACTATATGAGATTAAAGTTTGAGAAGTGTTGTTTAGGAAGTGGGGTAGAAGAGAGGTGGACTTATGTTGCTTTTATCCTTGGGTGTCTTTTCCTTTGGGTAAGCTCAGGAAAAGATGGCATATTAATAGCTTCTTCATCCACGGTTGTTAAATTTCCCCCCTCCTGCTCCTTATTCTTCCCTTCCAAAGCAGAGCCCCTAAACTTATTCTTCTCTATGGACCTCTTCCCACCAATGGTCAGGTGAAATCTATGGACCTCTGTTCAGTAAAAAAAGGGCTTTAAATGCATAACAAATACACAGGATTCCAAAGGAAATCAATGATATTGAAAGATAGTTATCTAGGGGCCCCTGGGTGGCTCAGACAGTTCAGTGTCTGACTCTTGATCTCAGCTCAGATCTTGATCTCAAGATTGTGAATTGAAGCCCTGCACTGGGCTCCATGCTGGGTGTGGAGCCTACTTAAAAAAAAAAAAAAGAAAGTTATCTACATATTAAGAAAACAATTTTATGATAAGTGTTCCTCCTTATTAACACTTTATCAAACCAGTGAAGAGTTTAAAGTAGTGTCAAATGTAAATCTTTTTAATTTTTTAAAAATTTTTATTTATTTATGATAGTCACAGAGCGAGAGAGAGAGAGGCAGAGACACAGGCGGAGGGAGAAGCAGGCTCCATGCACCCAGAGCCTGATGTGGGATTCGATCCCGGGTCTCCAGGATCGCGCCCTGGGCCAAAGGCAAGCGCCAAACCGCTGCGCCACCCAGGGATCCCCTCAAATGTAAATCTATCAAAATATCTGAGATATATAGCAACTTAGGTCATATGAAAAAAATCCATGGGGTTTATTTTTTTTTTTTTTTTTCCATGGGGTTTAATTGGTGAAAGCCCAGGTCCTTCTAATAGTACTGTGGTTTGTTGCCTATATTCATTTTTTAAAAAGATTTTTATTTGTTTATTTGAGATAGAATGAGAGAGAGAGAGAGAGAGAGAGAGAGAGAGAGAGAGAGGGAGGGAGAGAGCATGAGCATGGGGCAGAGGGAGAGGGAGAAGCAGACTCCCTGCTGATCAGGGAGCCCAATGTGGGGCTCAATCCGAGGACTCTGGGATCATGAACTGAGCAGAAGGCAGATGCTTAACTGACTGAGCCACCAGGTGCCTCTGTTGCCTATATTCATACTAGAAGAAAAGATTAAACTTTAGTCATAGGTTGGTGGGAAAAAAGTAATTTTTTTTCTGCCTAAGTTCATATATCACTGAATTCTATCCATAGACCTGTAGAACCCAGGCAAAGAATCCCTACTTCAAAGTCTTGCATGATATGAACTTATTTTTAGTTGGATGCTGAATGAAAATTCAATTCGTTTTGAGAAACTTTTGAGAAGTTTGCAAGAGTCATCGAGATAATTAGACGTACCCTGGAGTTGCACACAACTTGAACTGAGACTTGGTACACTGAGGACTGGTGGGTTTATGGATAAGTGGGAGGGGGCCTGTTGATGGCCTATAATCTCCTCTTCTGGAAAGTTATATTCTGTGGCATGTCTCAAGGTGGGCATGATTTTCCTATTATCAGTAATGACATTTAAATTTATTCAACCCAAAAGCACTGGCCCATTGCCAGGGTTAGGATGGAAGAAAAATAAATGAAAATTAAGAAAAGCTGAAAGAAAACCAACTGTGCACAGCCTTTGGGAAATCCATTTGTAGCCACCTAGAGTCAGTGAGTCCATCTGGACAAAGCCAAAATTTCCACACTTTTCAAGACAGAAAAAGAATGGACGAGACCCAAGAGCAAAACTAATGTTTTAAGAAAAGGCATTTCCAGCATGACCCACAAAGATTTTGATTATGTTAATCTTTTTTTTTTTTGCATAATTTTCACTGGCACTGTCAAACCTTCCACTCACAGAAGGGTTTTCCTCTATGTTCCTTTTTAAGGGATATGAAGGATATGAAGGCAGACGTTGACTGTCGGATGCATGCCAGTGCTGTCAGAGCAGAGCATTTCCTCAGGAACTCAGGGGCCAGGAACCCTTTCAATATTTTTTATGTAATTAGCACCAGCCCCTGTCCCGCAGGTGATAGACAGGCTCTAGGGATGGATCCCCTTAGGGATCCAGTCAGGATAGAAGCCTAGTGGGGATCCCTGGGTGGCGCAGCGGCTTAGCGCCTGCCTTTGGCTCAGGGCGCGATCCTGGAGACCCGGGATCGAGTCCCACATCGGGCTCCCGGTGCATGGAGCCTGCTTCTCCCTCTGCCTGTGTCTCTGCTTCTCTCTCTCTCTCTCTGTGACTATCATAAATAAATAAAAATTAAAAAAAAAAAAAAAAAAGAAGCCTAGTGGTGAGGTTGGGGAACATTCTTAGCCAGGCCACTTGAATTGTCAGAAGTTTGACAATACAAAGGTGAGAGAGAGAGACCTTCCTCTCTGTGCTTAGGCCAACTTGCTGCTTCAAAGCCCACCTGACAGCCTGCAAACTAACATTTGAGTCACTGGAAGCTTCCTGAGAACCCAGGGAATGCAAGAAGCAGGGAGCCCTCTGGGGGATCAAATCCATGTACACTGCCCTGGTGTAGGGCTGAGCCCAGCATAACAGAGCCCCAGGAAGAAATTGAATCAGCATCAGAAGAGAACTGAAAGTGCACATTATCCTTAGAAGGTTGGGTTGTTCTTTAAATGCATTGTGTCCAAGATGGAGCTCAACTCCATAAATATTCCATCAATGCATCCTACCATCCTACTAATTTCAACTCCTAATTATCTTTGAAATCTATCCACTTCTGTGGCAGCCGGGGTGGCTCAGCGGTTTAGCGCCACCTTCAGCCCAGGGCCTGATCCTGGAGACTCGGGATTGAGTCCCACGTCGGGCTCTCTGCGTGGAGTCTGCTTCTCTCTCTGGCTGTCTCTCTTTCTCTCTCTCTCTCTGTCTCTCTCATGAATAAATAACTTTTTTTTTTTTTTTTTTAGAAAGGAATCTACCCACTACGCTCCATGTCCTCTAACCACTCCCTAGTTCCAGCCACCATCGTCCTTCTCCAGGAGTGTTGTATCTAAGTAACTGCAATGAGCTCAGCACTGATCTCAGTCTCACTCTGCCCATTGCACTGATTTTCTTGTGAACCTTTATAAGCAAAGGAGAGAAAATGTGTCGTTGAGTAGCCACTATAGTTAACTGTAGTGTTAATCAATTCATTTAATATTTGATGAGTACCTTTGATGTCCTACAAGCTCATTTTGGGGGCCTGTCAACCTGGGAGGTGGGGTCACCCTACCTCTGGTGGCATGAAGTTTTAACCTGCAACTATCGCAAAGTTAAGTGTCTCTGTTCTTAGTAAAGGATGATTATCAAAGCTTAATCATTTTACTTTCTTAGTGTAGTGATGAAATATTTAAAACAAAATGAGGAGTTTGGAAAGTAAGAAAACCAAGAAACTCCCACCGCAAATCAACACACATGAACATGTATTCATATTTGCTTTAAATAATAATAATAATAATAATAATAATAATAATAATTTTTTTGAGAGAGAGAGAGAGAGCATGTACCTGCATGCGAGTCGGGGTGGGCAGAGGGAAAGGGAAAGAGAATCCCGAGCAGGCTCCTTGCCCAGTGCAGGGCCCAATGCAGGGCTTGATCTCATGATCCTGAGATCACGACCTGACCTGAAATCAAGAGTTGGATGCTTAACTTGCAGAGCCACCCAGGTGCCCCCTGCTCTGAATATTTCTTTTTTTTTTTTCTGAATATTTCTTAAAAAGATCAGTAAAATGCTGTGCTCAGTGCTGCAAGTGCCTCTTTGGCCCTCCTCAATCCTACTCTCCTGTCCTCCAGGTAGCTCCTGTGCTCAGCTGACAGTCTTCCTGTTCATGTTTTAATATCTCTCTTTGCCTTTGTGAATTAAAAAATTAACGAGTGATACCATGCTGTAAATATTTCATAGCTTGATTTTTTATAATAAATTTATTTTTTATTGGTGTTCAGTTTGCCAACATACAGAATAACACCCAGTGCTCATCCCGTCAAGTGCCCCCCTCAGTGCCTGTCACCCATTCACCCCCACCCCCCGCCCTCCTCCCCTTCCACCACCCCTAGTTCGTTTCCCAGAGTTAGGAGTCTTTATGTTCTGTCTCCCTTCCTGATATTTCCCACACACTTCTTCTCCCTTCCCTTATATCCCCTTTCACTATTAGTTATATTCCCCAAATGAATGAGACATACACTGTTTGTCCTTCTCCGATTGACTTACTTCACTCAGCATAATACCCTCCAGTTCCATCCACGTTGAAGCAAATGCTTGATTTAAAAATTTGAACATTAGGAGCACCTGGGTGGCTCAGTCAGTTAAGCATCTGCCTTTGGCTCAAGGTCCTAGGATCTAGCCACCCCCTCTCACCTTGGGCTCCCAGGCTCCCTGCTCAACAGGGAGTCTGCTTCTCCCTCCTCTGCCCCTCCCCCCACTCATGCTCATTTTCCTTCTCTCAAATGAACAAATAAAATCTTTTTTTAAAGGTCTTATGTATTTATTCATGAGAGAGAGAGAGAGAGAGAGAGAGGCAGAGACACAGGTAGAGGGAGAGGCAGGCCCCCCACAGAGAGCCAGCTGTGGGACTCGATCCCGGAACTCAAGGATCACGCCCTGAGCAGAAGGCAGATGCTCAACCACTGAGCCACTCAGGTGTCCCTGAGCAAATAAATTCTTAAAAAAATTTTCAGGGCGCCTAGGTAGCTTAGTTAAGCGTCTGCCTTTGGCTCAGGTCAGGATCCCAGGGTCTGGGGATTGAGCCCTACATCAGGCTCCCTGCTCAGCGAGGTGCCTGCTTCTCCCTGTCTCCCTGCTCCTCTCTCTCTCTCTCAAATGAATAAATGAAACCTTAAAAAATTCAAATACTGAGCTTTAGAAATTCATCCATGCTGATGACATAGAGCAGGTACATACATTTTAACTGCTGTGTAATATTCCAACCTAGGAATCGGTCACAGTTTGCCTCCATGTTTCTCTACTGAGGGATATTTAGGTTGTATTATCCATACTTCTGTTTCTGATGACAGTGCTGCAGTAAACATCTTTATATCTCTCTCCTTGAGCACAGACACAGAATATTTATGTGTCTTCAGTCTTTACCAGATACTGACAAAGGGCTTTCTAAAGAGGCTATCTTGTTATGTGGCAGAGAAGATCTAGGATTGGGAACCAGGGGACCTCATTCTTTTTTTTTTTTTTTCAGGGGATCTCATTCTAGTCTAATTCTGGCATCAACTCCCAATGTGATCTCCAGCTTCCCTTTGTTTAGCTTCAGTTTCCCCATTGTTAAGGTCAAGGTCTGGACTAGCAGCTTTCCACAGTTCCTTCCTTCTGAATGGATTAAAAAAAGATTTTTAAAAAGATTTTATTTATTTATTCATGAGAGACAGAGAGAGAGAGGCAGAGACACAGGCAGAGGGAGAAGCAGGTCCCAGGTCTCCATGATCAGGCCCTGGACTGAAGGTGGCACTAAATCATTGAGCCACCCGGGCTGCCCCCAAGAAAGATGTTTTGTGGAAATATCTGTTCTCATAGAAACAAGAAATGTCCCAGAGGTGGGTTTGCTTTGAGCTCCAGAGAGGGGTTTATCGTGGAAGACAGTTGACACTTTGAGCTCCTACCAAGTCGGGCACTTTAGTTTTTCGTTTACTTGACTCAGGAGATTAAATGGCTTGTTCAAGACCACGGGGCTAAGAATGATCAGACTTCACCCCGGAGAGGGGGATTCCAGAGCCTGAGTTCTGTCCATCACACAGGCTGCTTTGGCTTTGCCATAGGACAAGTTCTTCCCCAACACCCATGTCTGGGTTGTGGAAATGGTGCTCTTCTTGGGAGTCAAGGGGCAGGCCTTTGATGCCAAGGGGCCCCTTCCCTGAACCCTGCCCCAGGAAGGGAGAGCTGAGCCTTGCATACATGAGGAGGGTGTAAGAAAGAGTCTTGCTTACCTGTACCCCAATGTTTATAGCAGCAATGTCCACAGCAGCCAAACTGTGGAAGGAGCTTTGGTGTCCATCGAAAGATGAATGGATAAAGATGTGGTCTATGCAGACAATGGAATATTACTCAGCCATAAGAAATGATGAATACCCACCATTTGCTTCAACGTGGATGGATCTAGATGGTATTATGCTGAGTGAAGTAAGTCAATCGGAGAAGGTCTGTGCCATTGTATGGTCTCATTCATTTGGGGAATATAAAAAATAGTGAAAGGGAATAAAGGGGAAAAGAGAGAAAATGGGAAATATCAGAGAGGGTGACAAAACATGAGAGACTCCTAACTCTGGGAAATGAACAAGGGGTAGTGGAGGGGGAGGTGGGCGGGGGGTGGGGGTGACTGGGTGACGGGCACTGAGGGGGGCACTTGATGGGATGAGCACTGGGTGTTATGCTATATGCTGGCAAATCGAACTCCAACATAAAAATATAGAAAAAAAAGAGTCTTGCTTTGGAGGGAAGAGAAGGAGCAAGTGGCACTGATGCAGAGGCTGAGGACACCACAAAAGCATGAACTCTGAAGGCATTTATCCTCTGACCACAGCCAATGAACCAGTGAGGAACCGGTTTCAATAAGAAACAAATTAAACACCAGCTCCAGTTAATTAGTAAGCACAGCTGCTTGCTTTCCTGCATTCAATTTCAGACTCACATTATGAATTGCTTCCCCGGAGAAACCAACCCCTCCTCCCCCAAAAAAGGCCTTGATCCAATAAACCAACTTTTAACGGAGCAGCATCTTTCAATCGAAGGACGATGGCAACTTATCTCTGGATCCTAGCTTGGTGGTGACACGAATTCTCTGAGCTGCCCAATCTCACTCAAGGTTAGTAATTAAGGCATAATTGAAATGAAATTAATTGCAATAAATGTGTAATTAGCACAGCCATTGATTAAGGGCATTTGAAACACGATCTGTGCATGAGACATTGATTGCCATGCTTTTTTTTTTTTTTTTTTTGATAAATGTAATTGCAGTGATATCTTTTGTTACTCCAGAAGGTCTTTTTTCTGTAATGCATTTCCATAGGAAGGACTGGCCTTGAAGCCATCTGACTTCCTGACATTCAGAGGTATATATAGAGAATATTCCTGGCTCCAGCTGTGTTAGGTACAAGCTCTTTTGCCCAGATTTTGCATACAGTCTCTTTCAGGGTGGCCCCCAGGCCCATAGGCATCTTTATTCAAATTAGAGAAAGGCACTCCTTTGGGTAGACCCAGGCCATTCTGGGTGCATAGGTTGGCCAGTGGAGCATGGGCTAGATTTCTGTGCTCACTGTTCCATCCAGCTGGGCACCTTTACACAGAGAACAACTTTTACATCCATACATAGCAGACTTGGTATCCTTCTTCATGTAGGGGGAAACGACAAGGAGGCGGAACCAGACCTTATTGGCTTGAGGCTTGTCTTGTGAGCAAAGGCTACACATGACTTCCTCTCCCAAACCACTTTAATTGATTAGATGTTATGCAGAAATGGCCATCTGGGACTCCAGCAGTAGCCACGAGGGAAGACAATAGGACTGGGCTAGGTAAGGCCTAATGGGGTGGGGCATAATCTGGCCACAGGGCTGAGTGGTGGGCAGGCAGTAGCAGTCATGGGCAGTCTGTCCTAACCACACCATTGGAGGAAACATGTTGACTTTAGGACAATCAGGGTGAACAATGCAGGGGTCAGATGTGGCAGAGGGATGGACAAGACCTGCCGGAGGAGTTGGTGAGCAGTAGGACTATGGTTTCCTGGTCTGGGACAGGGAACCACTGTCCCTGACTGAGTCTGGGACAGTGGGTCCAGGTCTGAGTCAACTGGGAGGGAATAGAGTATGTTAGGGAAGCTGATCTGCTCCAGGCCCTACCCCTGGTTGGGGCTGAGCCCAGGTTGGGTGGCAGGGGGCTGAAGGTCATGTCTACTGCTCAGTGATGACCATTCCTCCCCAGCTTTCTGGGTTTGGCTGGTCCTGAGCAATCCTGCGGCCTTCCCTCTGTGAGTGTCAGCACTTCCTATTGAGGCATTTACTCATTTATTCAACTTTACTTTTTCATTCATGCACCCTGTAAATATTTAGGTGTCTTCTATGCACATGTGCTATGCTAACTGCTAGGAATAAAGTCATGACCTAGTCCCTCAAGGAGTTCAAGGTTGAATGGGACAGTTGGGCTTTAAATAATCAGACTTGTAGATTTGTATATCTCCCTAATTGTAAGGTGGAACCGGGTATGCTGGATGCTTTCTGTTTTCCTCTCCAGATCCACACTCTACCTTCCTCCCTCTGTGCCCTGGAGGCTGATCACTGTGGACTTCATCAGTGCTTCTTTGTTCTCTGGCTTTAGAGACTGGGCCAGTAGAGGCCTGGCCAGAGACTTGAGGCAGGGAGGGAAAGAGGGAGAAATAAAGGGAAGAAGGGAGGAAGGGAAATGAAGAGGGAGGGAAGTGGGGTATTTATTTCCCCAGATCACTGGGACTTGGCTGTGTTCTTCCTGAATGGCACAGCTCTCCACCCAGCTCTCAGGCTCTGGTACAGCTTCATTCCCATGAGGCGAAGGGGTATTAATGATGCTCCACTGTTTCTAGCTCTGGAACACTGTGTGAGCCTCTGTTTCCCTTCCCCTTGAACTATCTTTGTCAACAGTCTCTTTTAAACCTTGGGTTACCCAGCCTGACTGTGCCATGTCTCTCCTGGGGGACCAGCTAGGTTGGTAGAAGTATAAGGGACCATGAGAAGGGACCGTGGGGAGTACTGACTTGATCTGGTGTGCAAGTGCGTGAGTGTTGTGTGTGTGTGTGTGTGTGTGTGTGCATGCACATGTGTATGAAGGAATGCTTCTTTGCAATTAAAACTGAGATCTGTAAGAGGAATAAGGCTAAGCAGATGTGAGAAAGTGAGAGATAAAAGAAATTTCCCTATAGAGGAAGAGCAAGTGCAAAGGCCCTGAGGTGAGAGGGGAGAGTGAAATATCTGTGAGGCCCAACATGAGGCTGAATTTCTGTTGGCATTTGTTGCCTCTTCTGGCCAAGATCAGGAACAACTGTGGTCCTGAGGCTTGCAATGCCTTTTGGACACAAGCCTTTCTGACTTTCAGGGCTATATTCTCTACCTGGCGGCTGACCTAAGCCCCGGTGGCATGGCCTCGAGCCCTTTTAGCCATTTCTTGCAGTAAGAGAGTCTCTTTCCCGAAGTCTACATGCATCTTTTGGTGTGCTTTTTGGACAAGAGATGAGCTTCTTGCCTCCCTGAGGGGGCCAGTGAACTGTGTGAAGTTGACCCCTGGTACCAGACTTTTTTTTTTTTTTTTTAAGATTTTATTTATTCATGAGAGGCACACAGAGAGAGGCAGAGACATAGCAGAGGGACTCAATCCTGGGACCCTGGGGTCACAACCTGAGCTGAAGGCAGATGCTCAACCACTGAGTCACCTGGGTATGCCTCGAGCCAGACTCACCTAGAAATGAATCCTCTCTACCTGACCTGCTGCAAGGTAGATACCTCTGAGCCGCATTTTCTCACTTGTAAAATAGGGCTCGTAAAATCTGATTAAACAAGGCATTTTTCAGGTCTCCACTCTGGGCCCAGTTCAGGACTTCAGAAGCTCTGTCCATCTTGTCTATCTCCCAACTTCGGTTTTCACCTTATGTGACCCCTTCCTCCAGGTTTCAGTCAGCTTGCTCCTTCTGAAATGTAGGTTCGATCTCCTAAGGCTCCTAATCGTAATTCCTCAGTGGTTCCCCAGAGCTCCTGGTGGTGGGCCATCCAGTACACCGGGAAAGTTTTTATTTTTTAAAATTGTGGTAAAAACACATAGCATGAAATTTACCATCCTAACCATTTTTAAGTGTACAATTTGGTCATGTTAATTTTATTTACATTGTTGTGCAATAAAAATACAGAATTTTCTCAGCCTGAGAAATCAAAACTGTGCCCATTAAACAACTCTGTATTCCCCCTCCCCAAGCCCTGAGCAGCCACCTTCTACTTTCTGTGTCTGTGAATTTGATTACTTTAGGTACCTTGTGTAAGTAGAAGCACACATATCATGTTTGTGTTTTTGTGGCTTATTTTACTCAACATACCAGCCTCAAGATGGACATGTTCATCCATGTTGGAGCCTATGTCAGAATTTCCTTACTTTTTGAAAGCTGAATAATACTCTGTTGTATGTATAGATCATGTTGTCTTTATCCTTCCATCCATTAGTGGACACTTAGATAGTTTCTACTTTTTGGCTATTGTGAATAATGCTGCCATGAGCATGGGTATACAAACCCCTCTTTGAGACCGTGCTTTCCGTTGTTTTGTTATATACCCACAAGGGGGATTGCTGGGTCATGTGGTAGTTCTGTTTTTAATTTTTTGAGGGATCACCATTCTGTTGGAAAGGACTTAAGAAATATGAATGCCAGGAACCCTGGGTGGCGCAGCGGTTTAGCGCCTGCCTTTGGCCCAGGTCGTGATCCTGGAGCCCCGGGATCGAATTCCACGTCGGGCTCCCGGTGCATGGAGCCTGCTTCTCCCTCTGCCTGTGTCTCTGCCTCTCTCTCTCTGTGACTATCATAAGTAAAAATTAAAAAAAAAAAGAAATATGAATGCCTGGATCCACCCTGGAAGATGCTGGCTCAAAAGGTCTAGAGGTAATGTGGGGGGAGGGTGGGGGTAGATTGAGTATCAAGGCCAAAATCTTGAACTTGGCATACAAACTCCTTGATAGTCTACCTTCCAGCCTCTGCACTGTCTGCTCTTCATACATATACCCAAGAAATACCCATCTGCTTGTTTCCTGGACACAGGAAGACCCTTCATTCCCCCAGGCCTTTGCACATGCTCTACCTTCCAACCAGAGTTCCCTCCCTCTCTTCTGTGCCTGGAACATTTCAGTTCATCTGGCAAATTTCAGCTTGGATATTTGTCACCATCCATTAGGAAAGCCCTTCCCTTCTTGGTCTTAGCTCCTCATGGCCAGCAGCCAAGCTAAGCTGCACAGAGAGGGAGCAGAACCAGCTAGGTCCTGTAAGGTCCACACAAAAAGCTGTTTCTTCATCCTCATCTGCAGATCTGGAACAAAGTTTGAAACACGTACATATGCCATGGTTGTCATGGTTACTGTAAAGGCATTCTAAATGTAGATGATTACATAATCAGCTGGAATAACTCTTTTGGGAAAAAAAAAAGTTTTGACCCTCCTCTTGCAATGAACCCAAAGACTGTGGGTGGTGACTCTACATAGAGTCACTGTGGAATGATGCATTTGGGCCATGGGCAACAATAAGACTTTCCTTCAAAGTACCCCATGCTACTATCCAGGACAAAGGTTTCATTCTGCAGATGGCAAAACTGAGGCCCACAGAGGAGAAATGACTTTCTATGAGTTCCACAGAGAGCTAGAACCTGAGCCAGGACAAGGTCCGGGTCACTAGGGGCATGGTGCCATGATGGCAGGAGTCCAGAACTTCATATGAGGCAGACTTGAATATAAACCATGGTTCTTGGAGCCTTGTTTTTAAACTAGGGCTATCACTTGTATTAGTGTAATGCTGATTGCTATAATAAATAACTTCAAAATCTTAGTGGCTTTTCAACAATAAAAGTTTTGTGTTTTGCTTATGATACAGAACAAATGGGCATTTGTTTTTTTTTGTTTTTGTTTTTATAATAAATTTATTTTTTATTGGTGTTCAATTTACCAACATACAGAATAACACCCAGTGCTCGTCCCGTCAAGTGCCCCCTTCAGTGCCCCCCCACCCATTCACCACCCCCCCGCCCTCCTCCCCTTCCACCACCCCTAGTTCGTTTCCCAGAGTTAGGAGTCTTTATGTTCTGTCTCCCTTTCTGACATTTCCCACACATTTCTTCTCCCTTCCCTTATATTACAAATGGGCATTTGATAGATGAGATTCCATGTGATGACTGAGGAATGTAGGCTCCTTTCATCCCTTGGCTCTACCATCTCCAAGAGTCATGAAGAACAGATGACAAAGAGCCTCCCTCTGCCATGTTAACATGGTGACAAGCATGGTGGACCCATAGGACAGAACAAGGGAAAAAGCTATCCTCCAGCCAGGAATATCTGCTAGGATTGCCACATTTTTGAGGTCTATTTATTACTTCAGCCAAATTTAGCCTAGTCTAGTCTAATAAAAGATTGATAGTCTCTGGGGGCAGAGCAGGGAGATGATTAGCCATCCTGGGGACCTATTAAAACCTTCCACTTCCACATGGCTCCATCCCCCAGAGGCTGCGTTGGAACTCCTCTTTTAGAGAGACCACCAGATATAGGGAAAGATCAGAAACTGGAATCATGCAGACCTGAATTTTTTCTTTGTCTCATGGTTTATTTGCCATGGGATCTTGGGCAAGAACCTCTCTTTCTTTTTTAAATTAATTAATTGATTTTAAAAAATGAGCTATATAAAGAACAGTATTTGCCCATAGTAAGTGCTCACTAAACATGCACTTTATTATTTTCTTTTTTTTTTGTTTTTTTTTTTTACTTTATTATTTTCTTAAAACATTCTTAGAACCCAGGATCTATTGGCCCTTTAAAACTGACCACTTATTCCTCCATACTGTGTTCTCATGTGGGGCATCTTCACCACTTTTTACCCTCATCCTGATAACTGTGCCTTGGGCATATTCCAGAAGAGAAGCTCTTAGCATCTGCCAGAACTCCAAGTTCTATCTTAGAATGCTATCAACCTCATAGGACAGAGTTGGGTAGGCTGGTGGACAACTCTTAGAATCCACAGGGCCAAACCATGCGTTGTGTAGGAGGCCATGAGGTGGCTGGATTTTATTCTAAGTGCAACCACTGAAAGTTGTCACAATCAGAGAGAATGACCTGACTTACATTTTAAAAGTCATGCTGGTGTGTTTGTCTTTTGTTTGTGTTTTCTTTGGCTTTTCCCCTGCTCCGGAGAGAATGAATTATAGGAGTGCAGAACTCAAAGCAGGGATATCTGATAGCTTGGGAGTAGTTGGAATGGAGAGAGGTAGACAGATTTAAGAAATATTTAGGAGAGGGAATCAATGAAGCTTGAGGCTGGGAAGTCTCCAGTACACAAGGAGCTGAAAGTGATCAGAGGGCCTATGAAGGATAGGAGGGTATGCAAGAGAGATTTGAAACATGGAACATTGTTATTTTTCAGCAAGATACACAATAGCAGCAGTATCTAAAGGTGCAGTTATAGAAAACTCCACAGAGCTAAAGAGAGATTTAAATCTACAGATAGAAAGCTTTCCTATCTAAATAAGAAAAAGAAGCCATCCCATAGTCACTGCCAGGAGAGATTTTACATTTCAAGGATAAGGAAACAATCTTACAAGTATACTTGAGGGTAAACATTTTAAAAAGAAACAAATGGAAAAAAAATCAGGCTGACTTGACTGCAAATTTCTTCACAACAGTTACATGCAGGAGAAAAGAATCAGAGTCAAAGTTTTGAAGGAAAAGTTACCCCAAGATTTCTGTACCCAGGCAAGAGGTCATTTATATTGGATGACAATTTAAAAATATTGTTAGAAAAATAAATAAATAAATTAATTAAAAAAAATATTGTTAGGTATGCAAAGATTATACCACCACTTGTATATATTTCTTTTTTTGGGGGGGGAGCTGGAAAATGTATTTCAAAATATCAAGGTATGAAGCAAATACTTTAAGAATGGAAAATTGAGGGTATCAGTGGTGGGCAGTAGGAATTGAAAGTTTCAGCCTGGTATAAATATAGATATACCTTAAAAAAAGATTATTTACTTGAGGAGAGGATGAGAGTAGGGGGAGACTACAAGCAGGGTTCAATCCCATGATTCTGAGGTCATGACTTGAGCCAAAATCAAGAGTCAGATGTTCAATTGACTGAGCCACCCAGGCACACCAGATATGTCTTTAAATGGAAAGCAAACATTATAAAGAACTCCAGAAAGAACGAAATAATAATATCTAATGGCTACTGCCTACTTCTATGTGACAGACACTAAGTGCTCTACTTATATTCATTTAATTCTCATATCTTCATGAGGTGGGCACTTTTAGAGACTCTTTTTTAAAAATGAGGAAACTGAATATAAAAAAGTTAAGTCATTTTCCCAAAGTTGTACACACATGGACCCAGGAAATCTGACTCCAGAGCTTGTATGACTAATTCTACTCCTTCCTATATATACTGGAGGGAGAAGGTGATAAAACTAAAAGTAGTAGCTACAAGGTGAATCTTGCAAATCTGTGTAAATAAAGACTTGTGTAGGAGGAAGTTCAGGTGGAGATTCCATCAACATACCTTCCTACAACAAACAAATAATAATCTTGAAAGAAAATTTTTTCTTAAGTTTGTATTTTTTGACCTAGGAGGTCTGCCTCTATAATTGTGTCCTAAGAAATAATCAGTAATATATAAAAAGGACATTTTGTACAAGGATATTTATTGCAGTGGTTTTTAACACAAAGAAAAGTTTGAAAGCAACACAAATGGCCAAATATTTATAATTAGTTCAATTCAGTAACTTTTTTTGAATTCAATAAATTACAATGCTGAGCGAATGCATATGGCATAAAAATATGCAGCCATTCATACTGTAGAGGAAGATCTAGAGACATGTACTAGCATACAGATTCAGACCCAAATTAACAATGAATTAAATAAGATGGAAGTTTCTCCTTCATGTAGTGGTCTAGAGATGGTTAGTCCAGGGCTTGCAGAGGCTCTGCTTCATAAGGTCACAAAGGGACCCAGCCTCCTTCTATCTTGTTGCTCTGCCATCTGTAGAGCATGGTCCAAGGCAGTCCACACTTCATCCTCATTCTCTGAGAAGTAGCTGAAAGTGACAAAAGAGAGCAATGGAGGGCATATCCCCTTCAGTGCAACATTTGGGGATAGTACATGCATCATTTCCACTGGCTAGAACTCGGTCACATGACTCCATCTAGCTGCAAGGGAATCTGGGAAATGTAGTTTAAAAAAATTACTGAAAATCTGAGGTGCCCGGGTGGCTCAGTTGGTTAAGCATCTGCCTTTGGCTCACGTCATGATCCCAGGGTCCTGGGATTGAGCCCCATTCCAGGTTCTCTGCTCAATGGGGAGTCTGCTTCTCCCATTCCTTTTGCCTGCCACTCCCCCTGCTTGTGCTCTCTCTGTGTGTCAAATAAATAAATAAAATATTTAAAAGAAATGACTGAAAATCATTAAAAAGTTTGGAAGAAAAAAAAAGGAGCTACTGGCTGGCTCAATTGGAAGAGCATGCAACTCTTGATCTTGGGGTCATGAGTTTGAGCCCCATGTTGGGTATGACATTACTTAAATAAAACTGAAACTTAAAAAAAAAGTTTGGAGGATTCTGTTCATATAGGGAGAATGGGAGAGTGGATATTGGAGAATAAATATCACCCTTTGACTCAGCACAGAGAACATTTTTACAACATACTAAATGAGAAAAGCAGGAAACAAAACAAGATCAGTGTACCCATATAAACAATCCTCCCCGCCCCCCCTTAAACAGTGGTTATCTTTGAGAGCTGGAATTGTGGATGATTTAAATTTTCTTCTTTGCGCTTTTATTTTGTTCTCCCAATTTTCTATGAATTAACTCCTGCTCCCCCTTGATCAGAAAACTCCCCATATATACATTAAAAGAAGTAATTTAGGAGACAAAGCAGTGTGTGTTTTGTGTCTGCAGCCACCTCTCCTTTCTTTTCTGACTTGCCTCTGCTGGGCCTCTTTTGTTGGTGGATTTCTCATTTCTCAGGCAAAGGGATGGCATTGTCTATTCTACGCCTCACATAGGAAAGCCCAGAGTGGGTTGTCAGTGAGTTTATTTTAGTGCGAGGCAGGCAGTTTTCTGCCAGGAATACAGCCAGCCTCAAACATGGCCTTCTCCTTTAGGGGCATAATTAAGAGCAGTTCTCTGGTTCTCAGGAAGTAGGAGCTCTTGCACAGAGATGGGCAAGAAAGGGCTATTCAACAAAGAATGGCTCTGGAGGATGGGGCAGGAACCAGAAAGTAGGAAGTGCTAGGAGGCTTCACGGGCCTCCTGCTTCCTAGAGCCTGAGATGTCGGGGGTTTAGGCAAGACCTGCTTCTCCCTGGGGTCTGGCTTCATTGCCTGATCTTCCTCAGAGTCAGGGGACAGTCCTGACTCCTCCTCAAAGCTTGTTGGATTGGTTGTCAGCTTGGCCTTTGGTCTCAAGATTCCACAAACACCAGTGAGGGGCTCCCGTGTGTCAGGCATTGTTCGGGCTGACTGGAGTTTAATGTCTAGACTGGAGTTTAATGTCTAGCTCTGGCTTTTACTGTGTGATTGCAGGCAGAGTACTTACCTGCTCCATGCTTCAGTTTCCTCACCTGTAAAGTGGGACAGTACAACCTCTACCTCACAGGATGGATAAGAGGATTCATTGAGCTGAGGCCTGTGAAGTGCCTAGCATGTGTCTAGTGCAGACAAAGACGCTGGGTTAGTTTGCTGGGACTGTTTTAACAAAGTACCACAGCCTGGGTGGTTTAAATGACAGCAGGTCTCACTGCTCTGGGGGCTGGAAGCCTGAGATCAAGGTGTTGGTAAGGTTGGTTCCTTCTGAGGCTGTGAAGGAGAATCTGCTCCAGGACACTCTCCCTTGGTGTGGAGATAGCTGCCTTCTCCCTGTGGCTCTTCATATTGTCTTTCCTCTGTGCCTGTGTCCAGATGTCCCCTTTTTTATAAGGACAGCAGTCCTATTGGATTAAGACCCACCTGAAAGGCTTCATCTTAATTGGATTACTTCTGTAAAGATGCTATCTCCAAATAAGATCACATTCTGAGGTAGTGGGGGTTTAGGACTTTGACATTTGAATTTTGGAGGGCAGGACAAATTCAACCTGGAATAAGCATCTCTAGCATCTAGAGCAGAACACTAGAAATATCGGTCATTATTATCACCAGGATCTTTGTGAGCTTTGACATGTCATCCTGCCCCAGGCCATCTCCAGTTGCCATGGCACTGATTTCCTAGAAGAGAGACAGCAAAGTTTTTCTTGCCTGAACCACGATGGTGACATTCCTGTCTGTCTCCCAGGGCTCTCTATCCCAGACACGTCAATGTGCCAATGGTCTCCGGGGTGCCAGGGCCAATCTTGTTCAGCTCCTTCTCCATCCCTCTGAGTTTGAAACTTCGTTTATTATATTCACTTATTTAGCAACCATTGCTATTATGCTTATGATGTGCCAGACATTATTCCAAGCATTTTGCCAATATTAACTCATTTAATCCTCCTAACAACCTATTATTACCTCCTAGGTGAGGAAACAGAGGCGCAGAGAAGTGCCTGAGATTTTATGATTAGCAAGTGGTAGAGCTTGGATTTGAACCTGGGTGGAGTTTCGTTCTGAACAGCTACACTATGAGAAGGAAGTAATGTGGCAGGACTATAAAGAGAGTCAGAGAAATGTGAACTTGAATTCCAGCTAATGGGTGGTAGAAATTTCCATCAAAGCCTGTTTCATTGATAACTTTTTGGAGAAGAATAGGCTCATCCCCTAATTTTCTTAATCCCATTTGGTTATATCATTCCAGGCCCCAGCTGACTGGGCTGGGGTGGACATGTGACTTAAGGGTGCCTTATCTGATGGCTGGGGCCCGTGACTTGGATGGCCAATCATATTTCACTCTTAGACATTTTGCTAAGAGGCTTGAGCAGTGCAATGAGGAGGGGAGCTGAAACCTTTGGTCAAAAGGCATTGTTGGGCTGGAATGGTCCTTTTAGGTCATGTGCACACCAGGGTTAGAAGGCAGTGGAGCACAAGTGTAGACAAATGAAGACTCCTTTCAGAGATGGAGAGAATGGGACAGGATACAGAAATACAAAGATTCTTCGTCCTAGAGTAGAGGTTGTCCCCAAGACAGGGAAGCACACACACGCGTGCACGCGCACACACACACGCACACGGTTGGTGCTTCTTCTCTACATTGGCAGGTACCTCATCCCTTAAGTTCCTGTGAAAGTTGGCTGCTAATGCCTTATAGTTTTTTCCTCTTCCAGAGAAACCCTTGACTTAGTAGCTTCCTAGCCATGTTGGTTAGTTTCCTGACCCCAGTCACCAACTGCCAACGACCGACTCATATAGGGTCCAGAAAATCAGCTTCCTTTACTCAAGAGGGAACAAACTTTGTGTTTCCATTCATGCTCTTGAGTTCCCTGGGAGATCACACTGAAGCTGGTCTCCATCTAAAATGACATCCTTGCTTAGCTTTCTTTTTTACACTTCTTGTCTTGCTCTCTTCTCTCTGTTTCTCCTGAAAGCCCCCTCAATAAGTCACTTGCACAAGAATCCCCATCTCAGGGGCAAGATGAATTCCCAAGAAACAAAGACAGATACCTTGGCTCTCAACCGTTGTCCATAAAATTTGGTTTTGTTATGTTTCCTATCATAGCATGCTCGGTAATCTACTTAGCATGGGGTCTCTGCTTCTTGCAGGAAAACAAGTTCAAATTATATGAACTTGGTAAAGTTGCTCAACCATTCTTGATTTCACTCAATCAGGAAAATGGTACCCATGATTCTTACAAAGCAGTCTTCCATGCTTGCTTTGGTGATTTAATAAGAAATGCATGTGGCAGCTGCCAGCATTGTGATTGGCTTAGAGTAGGCACTCTGTTAATGACTTCGTTTTTCTTTCATAATATTCTCTTCCTCTCTTGTTCAAGTCAATTCAGGGGGAGCACAAAGAGAAATGATATCAGACAAAATATATCATATTGACTTTCAGTATGACTTTCAAAGCAACATGCAAATGTGAGAGTTCAGAGAGGTATGAGTTTAGATCCCAAAGGTCCAAGTTCAAATCTTTAGCCCATTGCTTCTCAAATTATAATGAACATTTAAGTCACCTGGGGATCTTGCTCAGCTATAGACTCTGATTCAGGAGGTCTGGGTGGAGCCAAGATGCTGCCTTATAACAGCTCCACACGATGCCCAGGCTGCTGGGCTTTGGAATAGCATAACTTGAGTAGCAAAGCTCTAGCCTCTCTTATGGTTCCAGAGTGATTTTTTTCTTCTGCAAACAGATGACATGAATGGTAGGCTCTTCCCTTTCTATTTTATTTTGTACATCCTGCAAGATGTGTTTCCTGTCAGTCAGAAGGTCTCAGTGGTTGAGGTTGTTAGTCATAAAGTAGAGCTAAGTGAAAGGAATGCTGGTGAGGGGCACTAGTTTTTGGAGAGGAAGTCAGGGAAGTCTCCTGGGAAGAAATGAGCTGTTAGTCTATCACTCTGTGTAGATATCTCCTGATTCCTACCTTCTTGCTCTTTAAGCAAGGACCACGCACTAGAATCCCAGGGCTGCTGTGATGTCTTACCTCCTGTTGCCTGCACTCTGATCTAGGTGCCCTGCCTTCTGCACAAGACTATCTTCACCTGAGCCCACCATATCCCTTTGGTCATTGCCTTGGGCCTCCTAGCTCCCTATGTCTGCTGTCCCTGATCCAGAGCCCGTTTGGACACTGTGACTATAATGAGAGGTTCAGGCACTTCAAGGTACAAGAAAAAAAATCTGTGTTATTTCCACAACATTTAATGCAATTCCTCCTTTCATTATAATCCTGGCCAAGCCCTTACAAACATTCCCCTTTCCAAACTGAGATTGGTTTTCATTATTTGTGGCTGCTAGCAGCTTAGGTGGGTTTCCTCCAAATGCTCTTTTTTTCCTTTGCCATTCACCTTTCTTTGCCCTCTTCTTCCCTCAAGGTTCACAGAGCAAAGTCATTTTCTCAGAAAGGCCACTGTTGGCCTGAATAGGGGGAGGGAAGTCTGCTAGTTGCTAAGCCATCTTCTGTTGGCATACATGAGAGTTTTCACTTATAGTCTAGAAGTAACTGGACACAGAACAGGCCCTTAATTGATTAATCCTTTCCTTAACCTATGCTGAGAATGCAGATGTGCCACCATGCACACAGCAGTAATCAGATAGGGTTCCTATTCCTAACTTGAAAGTGTTACACTTTCCTTATCCATGGGGGCACCCAACACATTCACATGTGTATACATACATGCATGTGCACACACACATTCTGAGCTTCAACCTCCTGAGTGGCCCAGTCTCCCTGTCTTCGGGAGAATGGCCTCTGTCTCAGGCCCAAGGAAAACAAAAGAAATTCCTAGAAACACACCTCATACCTGTTAGCATGGCTATCATCAAACAGATAAGAAGTAATAAGTGTTGACAAGAATGTGGAGAAAAAGGAACCCTTGTATACTGTTGGTGGGAATTCAAATCAGTATAGCCACTGTGGAAAAACAATGTGGAGGTTCCTCAGAAAATCTTTTCATTATAAGTAGAACTACCATATAATCCAGTAATAATCCTACTCCTGGGTATATATCCAAAGAAACTGAAATCAGGATCTTGAAGACTTATCTGCACTTCCAGGTTCATTGCATTATTATTCACAGTAGCCAAGATACGAAACAACCTAATGTCTGCCAAAGGATGAATGGATAAAGAAGGTGTGAAATTATATATACATACATTATAATGTATGTATATATATTATTATTTAGCCTTAAAAAGGTAGGAAATCCTTCCATTCCTGATAACATGGAAGAACCTGGAGGATATTATGCGAAATGAAATGAGCAAGACAGAGAAAGACAAATATTGTATGATCTCACTCATATGTAGAATATAAAATCGCCAAACTCAGATGTGAAAAGTATAATGGTGGTTGCCAAGGGTGAGGAAAGGGGGAAATGGGGAGATGTTGGTCAAACGATACAAAATTTCAGTTATGTTCTGGAGATCTAATGTGTGACAATATGACTACACTATATTGTGTACTTGAAATTTGCTAACTAGGTCTTAGTGGTCTCACCACACACCAAAGAGAAGAAAATGGTAAGCCTGTGAAGTGATGGGTATGTGAATTAGCTTGATTGTGGTGGCTGTTTCACAATGTACACGTATATCAGCACATCAAGTTGTATACCTTAAATATATACAATTTTGTCAAACATACCTCAGTAAAGCTATTAAAAAAAGAGCTAACACACTTTGGAGATTTTTAAAACTAGGGGCATTTTTAAAAAGATTTTATTTATTTATTTGAGAGAGAGAGTGAGAGAGCACGAGAAGGGTGGGGGAAGAGCAGAGGAAGAAGGAGAAGCAGGCTCCCTGCTGAGCAGGGGGCCCAATGTGGGGCTTGATCCCAGGACCTCGGGATCAAGACCTGAGCCTAAGGAAGACACTTAACCAACTGAACCACCCAGGCCCCCCAGTTTGGGGGCGTTTTGAGCACAAATAAAATGCGAGCCACAGGAAAGGTTTAATATCATTGGTCATAAAAGCCAAAATGCTGGGGACTTATTTGATATGGGAGAGAGGACAAGCATCTTCTGAAGGATCTGGCCCCTTGGAGGAAGAGCGCTCTTGATAGGTGGCCGTGAGTTGGAGCTGGGCATGGCGTGCTTATAGACAATTCCATGCACAGCGAGGAGAGGCTCTTGCTTGAAAACTGATGGTGAATACAGACAATGCTCCAATCCCTGTGGAAAATGACTGCACTCAGCTCCCTAAATTCTGTGTTTCTCCATATTTATATATGCTGTTACCCAGTGAATACCTGATTAAGGAATGCAGCTGCCAAATGAATACATTTGTTGCTCATCAAATGGCACCATAAAGCCAGCGATGATCGGGCTTATTAAAAACCTTCTTTCACTCAGTGAAAAATCCCCCACATGTCCCAGCCAGTCTCAATATCGTAGCTAATGAAATGGGTAACCAATACACAAAGAGATGTATTCAAGAGCAAATTAACTGCCTCAGGAATATGCATCATAAAGATTGCAGCCTGGAAAATAAATAGACAGTGTATTGGACAAATTGGCCTCGTGTTTAAGTGTTGATGGGTTGGAAATATTGGTTTAGCTTCTTGATGGAAGCAGGCAGTAAGGGATCCTGGAAGGCAAACATTAGCAATGAAAAATCAGGCTGGGGACCTTCTAATTAGCTAGGACTGGGAAAGGCGCGAGGAGTGAGAAACATTTATTGAGCCATTCCTGAGAGCCAGCCAGGCCCCGTGCTGGCCTGTTAGGGATGTTGCCACTTAGTCCTTTTGTTGCCCCAAAAGGTAGGAGACCTATGTTTTTGGCTTCACCTGTGACCACATAATGAGATTACACAAAGCGATTTTGTTTTCTCTGTCTGTGCAAACTATTAGCACAAGCTTCTATCGAGTTCTTTAAAAACACTCCCTTTAAATTACCCCTGGATATTTCCAGCTCCCTGGGCCTTTCCTCATGATTAAAAAAAAAAAAAAAAAAAAAAAGATTTCCCTTTGTTTCTTCTCCAAATTCTGGTCTTGCTATCCCCCTGCCTACTCTGTCTTGATCCTTTTCTGGGAAGCTTCCGGACCAAAGGACAGCAGCTACCTCAAGGCTGAATGACCATTCCTACTGTGGCTCCTTCTTCAAGAAGGAGGTTGGGTCTGAACACCTTTATCCCAGTCTACAGATGCAGGAAACACACACACAGCTTGAGAAGAAGGCAGTAGTGTGGGTTTGGAGTCACGTGGATTTGGGCCATGTGATCGGGGACAGGTTACCTGACTCCCATGAGCCCCTATTGCCCCCCAGGAGAGGTAATCATACTGCTTTCCTCAAAGGCCAGTCTGGAGGAACTGATGAAAAAATGCAGAAGATTCTAGAGTCGTGATCTGCTGCATGATTTTCACAGGCCTGCCTTCTTTCAAGAGGAGACAGCCAAGGAATTATTTGAAGAGAAGGTCACTGCAGCTGTGGAGCCTGTCCACAAGGGACCAAAGAACCGATTTAATGTGCAGGGAGACCACAAAGACACAACATTGGTAGCCCCCGCTGCTGGAACACACTCCCTCTGCACTTGCTCAGGCAGCCTGTTCATGATAATATCTATTATTTTATATTAATATTTTTAATATTATTGTATTTTACTAGATTGAGCCTGATATTTGGGATTTTTTAAAGAAAAGGTAGTGAATTGTTCGGCCACATCCCCTGGTCCATTCCAGGCAAGTCGACTGTAATTTTCCATTTCAGGTTAACAGACTCTGAAGGCCTGTAAGGGCTGTCCACCCCATTTGTTTATTGATGCATGTCTTAGATCGGGCTCCCCCAGAAGCAGACAAGGGTGTGCATGCAGGTGGTTTTTCTGGGAGGGGACCTGAAGCAGCAACGAGGAAGCAAGTGGGACAGGGAAGGGAACGTACAGGCTGCCGTACTAGGCGGGTTACTGCCTTTGGCCACTGGGGATTTCTGGTGGGCAGTTTAGAACACACAGCACGGTTATCCCACCTGAGGGGTGACAGGGCTGGGGGTTTATCTGCTAACCGGGACTGGTTGTTGGTTGAAGGCTGTTGCTGGGGACATTTATTCTCCAGCATCTCTAGCCTACATCCAGCAGACAGACACCCAAGGGAGAGATGCAGGTACTTGTATTAGGAATCCTTCACCTCACACAGGAATGATGAAGGCCAGAGGAATGTGGGGAAACATGGATGATGTCTGCACAGACTTAAAAATCTGGGATCCTTGGGATGGGGGATCCCTGGGTGGCTCAGCAGTTTGGCGCATGCCTTCAGCCCAGGGTGTGATCCTGGAGTCCCGGGATCGAGTCCCACATAGGGCTCCTTGCATGGAGCCTGCTTCTCCCTCTGCCTGTGTCTCTGCTTCTCTCCATCTCTCTCTGTGTCTCTCATGAATAAATGAATAAAATCTTTAAAAAAAATCTGGGGTCCATAGAACATCCTACATCTGCAATGAAGTGTTTCTGTATTTGTCCATTTTTCTTTCACTCTAGACTATGAGCTATCTGAGGACAGAGACATCTTTTGTTTTCATCCCCACTGTCCTGGCTTGGAACAATGAGTCAGCAAACACCTGCTAACTGGCTGAATGAATGAATGAATGAATGAAGTGATTGAGGGAATAAGTGATTGAAGACTTGAAAATGCAACAGGACAGAGGTTGCAGACTCAAAAGCCTATATGAGCCTAGAGTTCATGAGTCAGAGAGGCAAATAAAGATCCTGCTTTTGAGGAGCTCACAGCCCAGAGGAGGCTGACCTTACTCCATGAAAACACAAATGCTAAGGATCAGTGGTATTCCTTTATTTCCTGGGTATGGAGTTTGACTACATTTCATAGACTCCCTTGAAATTAGGCAAGATTATGTGGCTGAATTCTGACCAATGGAATGTGGACAGAAGCCATATAGACTGATTCCTAGCATGGTTCATAAAAATTTCCTGTGCAATTCTCAATATTCTCTTTCGTTCATCATCCACTGGATAAATGGGGAGAACTCTCAGCACTGAGAGGAGAATGGAGCCACAAGAGGGAAAGAGCCTGGGTCCCTGAATGACTGTTCAGAGGAGAAATTTCCACAACTCCTAGCTGATCTGTCTTGTATCCTGATATCACGAAGACTGGGGTTTTTTCTTACATCAGTTCCCTGGACTGAGTGGTGTTCTAAGAGGAGGTATTGAGCAGAATGCCGTGGGAGCTCCTTGCCTTCTCAGAGGAAGGCTCTCTGCTGGGTGCAGGGCCAGATTCCTACTCAGAGCTCATTAAGGAAGCTGTAGGCTGCCTACCAGGGCAAGACAAGTATGGAGCTGGGGAGTTGGGTAGATCTGCTTCCACATACGCTAAATTACATGCAGTCAAGTGGATTTAGTGATGCTCCTTGAGGAGGACAGAGAGAACAGGTGGCAATACTTGCCCCAAATTGTTGGTGAGAGTTGCATTTCTCACCCTCCAGGGATTCTCAGAATGATACATCCCAACGGTGTAGGGTTGATTTTACTCCTTCTCATGGGTAGCTAGAGGCCATGAGGTACTTGTGGCAAATGGTTCTACTGAGAGCTGCTTTTCTTGCTCACCGTGTGAACAGTTGACAGTGGCACTGAAAAAAAGCAGGCAAAGATCACTGAGTTTGAAGCTCCACCATCAACTTCTGTCCAGCCCTGGGAGGCCTGAGACAGAGAGTGTATATTCTCCTCTTGGTGGGTATCTGCTGCTGAACGAAAGGGGAAGTGGCTCAGTCCCCCGTCATTTGAGGTGAATGTGTCCAACCTCTTTGCTGGGTGTTTACATCACATATAAGGAGGGAAACCTAGAGGAGAATTCAGAGAATATGGTCTTGCTTTCCCCCAAAGATCATATGACAAGATTCAAAATCCAAGTGAGGCTAACTCATAAAACAAAGGCTCTCAGAGCCCTACACATGTATGGGGGCTGGAGAACAGGTATGGGCATCAGGGCAGTTCTTGAGGGTAGGAAGCAGAGTCACTGTGGTGGGGGATGGACCCCTATAGCTTTTAGTTTCATTGTACTTCTGTTCAAGATTTAAATTCCAGAGAGGGAATCCAGGTATAGAAAGCATGAGACAGCTCAGAGCCCTCCCAGAGACATTTAGTCTTGTAGGACTCCCTAAAATTTCTTAAGAGATGCTCAGTTTCTGCTGATGCTACTGCTGGACGAGAGAAGGTAGTCTTTGCCATTTTCATGACAGTTGTTTTAGTCTCCAGGTATGCTTTTAAACCCCTGATTGTTCCAGACACTCTAGCAACATATTAGTAAAGTACAGCTGTAGTGCACTTCTGAGCAATGGGCAGACTCAGAGGTGAATTTTCTAGACATAGCATCACTCGGCAGGTCCAGGCTTTAATGCTGCCTGAGGTCTATTCCTGGATGAGGATTGGCTTGGTCCTGTTTGTTTCTTCCCCCAATAGGCAAACATCCTTTAGGGCCTTTTGGTTACAGATTGTGACAGTTCCTTGGCCAGATACCTCAGTGTCTCTTAAAATTAAGTAATCCCTAAAAATAATAATAAAAAAATAAAAATGAAGTAATCCCATGGCAGTGCATGAGCCTAGGTATAAGAGTGGTCTGGGCAGTGACAGTTCCTGCTCACGGTGGGAAAGGAGGGATTTGCAGGGGTGTGGGTTACCAGGTGATTCTGAGAGGAAGCCCCATATGTGGAAACTCTAAGTAATTAGGGATAATAATTTTGGAAGAGCAACAAAAACCAAACTCTGAACAAAGAGGCACTGGATTAGCTTGCTGAATGCATCAAAAAAAAGTCTCAAGATCTTAACTTTTCACCAGGGCCTTCTAACACTTCACTGTTTGGTTATCTGGGCTGTGCCATCAGGAGGCAGCCATCTCTCTGTAAACAGACTAATTTCTGCACATGGGTCAAGGTGGAGTTTTCAGAATAGAAAAAATCAAATCAGAGCAACGATCACCATGGGAGGGAGAAGGTTTTAAAAGGTGATGTTTTACTCCCTCTTTAAATATTCATTAGTGTGATATCCAAGGGCCATTTATCTCTTGAGGCATTTATAAAGTATTTTCAGTGTGTAAGACATTGGAGGGATGGCTTAAAACACAAATAAGGCATGAGCCTTTCTTTCAAAGGAGTTATAAACTAGGGATAGTGATAATAAGCAATATTCATAGGGTGCTGTACAGTTTGCAAGGTGTTTTTTGGTGAATATTGTGATGGTATTGATTACAGGTGGTATTCAACATTTGGTATTTTTCCTGAGTGCATCAGGAAGTTAAAGCTCAGAGACATTAGCAACTTGACCAAGTTCATAGTTCACACAGCTTGTCGGAGAGGGGACTAAATTTGAACTTGGATCCTCAGTCTAAACTCTTGCCTATTAAGCCAAGGAGATGGACATGCATAGTCAAGTGATATGAAAGATTGTATATTAGAGGAGAGGAAGGAGTCTCAGCGATGCAGGTATTTTCAAAGACAGAGGAGATATACTGATCAGCTTGGGATCCTCAAGCAATGGTAAAATTATGGTTAAGTTGCTCTACATGGAAAAATGGAAAGATTTCTTTTTTAGATCTCTGGAGGAAAAGGGCAGGCAGCAGGAAGAGGACAAGGGCAGGGAGGTGTAGGAGAGAGAAGCCTCCAAGATGGCTTTTGGCTGGGCACTGTCTGGGATGATAGGAGAGCTGCAGTGGTCTTTAAAAGGAGCTAAACCTAAGTGGAGTTTCAGTTGTTTTGCTGTTTTGTAATATGTGTTTCTTGGCCATGGCCTTACAACATTTTTGGCAAAATGTTTGACATTCTTGCTTTTATCAGTGGGATTTTGGAAATTGAGGATGGGATTGGTTTTACCTATGGATGGACTTGGTATAGAACAAAGATGGCATGTACAGAAGCAGGAATCTAGAGGCTGAGGTGAGCATCCATTCATTCATTCACCCATATTACCCATCTATCCATCCATCCATCTATCCATCACCACATGTCCATCTAACCATCCATCATCCATCCATCCATCATCTATCATCCCTCCATTACCCATCCATCCATAATTCATCATCCATCCATCATCCATATATCATCGGTCACCCACCCACCCATCTATCTATCCATCCATCCCC
This sequence comes from Vulpes lagopus, assembly GCF_018345385.1. Classification (NCBI taxonomy): domain Eukaryota; kingdom Metazoa; phylum Chordata; class Mammalia; order Carnivora; family Canidae; genus Vulpes; species Vulpes lagopus. Next base: position 16,712,869 of record NC_054841.1, read on the forward strand.
CCTACCCATTCACTAAAACTCATTTATTCAACAAATACTCATTGAGAATCTACCATGTACTTGGCTATGCTCTGGGTACTGGGGATACTGTAATGAACCACACAGACAGATACCCTATTCCCAGAAGCATCCAATCAGTATGAAAGACAGACCATAGTATAAAGTAACTGAATAGATTACCAAGGTAGTTTCAGACTGTGATAAACACTATGAAGACCATAAAACAGGGTGATGTTATATAACAGTGGCTCTCAAAGTATTGCTCCTAGACTAATAACATTAGCACACCCTAAAAACTTGTGAGAAATATACATTCTCAGGACCCACTCAGACCCATCAAATTAGAAAGTCTGGGGAATGGGGCTTAGAAATCTGTATTTCAAGCCCTCCAGGTGAATCTGATGCATGCTCAAGTTTGAGATCCACTGGTATAGAGATTGACAGTGTGGTTACCTGAGGTAGGGTAGTCATGGAAGTCTTCTCAGAGGAGGTAACATTTGAGTTGAGATCTTAGCAACAAGATTTTAGCTATAGAAGCTTAGAGATGTGTGTTCCAGGCAGAGAGAATAACAACTGAAAAGGCCCTGAAATAAGAACAAGGCTGGGGGCCTCAGGGGACTGAAAAAAAAGGGGGGGGGCCCAGTATGGTTGGAGAGTGGTGTACAATCATGCAAATTAATGATGACAGACAGTGCTAGGAACGTTCTGGTTACTCTTTGGATATTCATTCTCTTTTTTATAGAAATGTGGTCTTTACACATTTGCATTGGGAGATACATATTGGGATTCTTTTTTGAAGTAAAAAAATTAATTTAAATCTTACTAGTAATACATACATAAAATTTCCTTATAAATGGGTTTCTTAGCTTCTTTGGAAGCTGCAGGTTGTCTTGGGAAGATCACTGTGGGCTAGGAGGCAAGGGGCTTGGGATCTAATTCTGTCACACTCTGTTCACTGCTCCTTTCTGGGTCTTGTTCCCCATCTCTAGGGTCAGAGAGGAGAGCTGGTCTGTCTCCTGAGTCAGAAGACTGCTGACATCTCCTAGAGGGGCAGTCTAGTTCTTCTGCAGCTCCCTAGCCTCCTTTTCCTCTTCCTGATTTGACCTTGGACGCATGTGCCTGGGGCAGGGCAGGAAGAAAGTCGCAAATGGGTTCCCTTGGAATTACTATCTATGTTCAAATGATGTTTTGGAAATCTGCTTTGAATATACAGTAATGCTGGGAGCTGAAGTCCGTGCTTTTAGTGGCAGTTTCCTTTATAGTTATTGCTCTGCTGCTGAACCCAACAGTTTTATTTCTTGCAAACAGACATGTTATGAAAAGAATAGTAAACAGAGCTGCAAAATCAGGAGCATGGTGGCATTTGGACTTGACTCTGCAAGACTGGGGAAAGACGCAAGGGAAAACACCTGACCTTCTCCAGGGAGGCTGTGAAGTGCAATGGGAAGAACCAGGGGTGCCTCTTTTAACTTGGGTGCATTTTCAAGTCTCTTTGAGCCTCTGTTTCCCCATCTGCAAAATGGGAATGGTACCTTTTATACTGTATTAAGTAAGATGACATGTGCCAGGTGTCTAGCACACAGTAGGTGCTCAATAAATGTTTGTGCTTGTCTTCCCTCCCTCTGGGAGTGGGGAAATGTCTATCCTCCCTAGGCAGCGGGCAAGACCCTCTTTGCCTACAACTCTCTGGGTTTGTTTGCTTGTGAAGTAATTAGGCACAGCAGCTAAGAGTATCCAAACCTGCAGTGTTATCTTTTCCCCAAGCTGCTTCAGTTGATAGAGGGTTTGGTGGTAGATGACAGCTTGTTTATCCAGGGAGGCTGTAAAATATTCTGTCGAGCGAACACACAGAAAAGCTCATTTGTCTTGTCTTTTGTCTCTACAGCTACATAGTTCAGAAGGGACTCTCTCTTCCTGCCTTGCTGACTGCTTGCTCCTCTGAGCATGCTCATAGACCTTCTGCCCATCCCGGACCCCTCCCTCTCACCATGCTGCCTTCACAAGAGTATCCACCATGACAGCTCTATTGACCATTCCCAACTTGGACTGCTCCCCTGAGCTTTATACTGGATACCACCACCTGGATGTCCACAGGCCTGCCCATTCCCTTCCCACCTCCCACCCGTACTCCCACAGCCCTGACCATTCGCTTCCCACCACCTTCCACCCATACACCCATACTCCCACGGCTCTGACCATTCCCTTCCCACCACCTCCCACCCATACTCCCATACTCCGACAGCCCTGACCATTCCCTTCCCACCACCTCCCACCCATACTCCCACAGCCCTGACCATTCCCTTCCTACCACCTCCCTTCCCATACTTGTTTCTCTCCTCTCTGGGTCTCAGCCTTTGGTAGCATTAGCCACTCATTCTCAAGCCTGAAGCCTGGGAGTCCATGTGGGCATCAATTCTTTCTTGCCACCACATCCCTACTCCCATGGGATCCTGCCCAGATTCTCTCTGAAGTCTCTTTCCTAACTGCCCTTCCACTCAGCTCCAGCCATCATCCTGTGGAGGGCTCCCCTCCTTCCTCATGGCTACAGTCAGGGATCTGGTTCTAGAGCACACACTGGACTGTGTCAGCCCCTGCTCCCAGGCCTGCAGTCCTGAGGACAGGTGGAGAGAGGCATGTGTGATCATCCCCAGAGGTGGTGGGTAGGGGGCAGGAAATGAGCTCAAGTTTTTCAGAAAAACAAAGAAACCAAACGAAACATTCTGGCCTTCAATTCTGGTGCCAGCACATATTAGCTGTGTGATTTCTGACAGTATTTAAAATCTCTTTGGAGCCCAATCGCTTCATTTTTGAAAAGGGGCCAATCATTTCTACTTCAAAAAGTTGCTATGAAGTTTAGATGAAACTGTACACGTGGCAGATGGTACAGGTTTGATCAATGTCAGGCTCTTCTCCTGATCCTTCACTTTGAGGAGCACTTTGTAGTTCTCAGAAGCCTTTCTTAGATCATTCATTCATTCATTCATTCATTTGTTCATACATTGATTACATACCTACTATATGATCTGGGACAGTGCTAGATGATAGGGTGTAGTGGAGACAAGGCAGGCTTAGTCCCATCTCCCCTGGAATTTACATTTTTGGTGGGGGAGACAGACCCAAACTGGTAACAAGTAATATAACATCCGGCAGTGTCAAGGGCATGATAAAAAATCAAGCGAGGTAGGATAGAAGTGATGGGGACTGGAAAGTCCCTGGAGCTGCGATCTGTGGGAGTCAATAAACAAGCCAAAGAAGAATTAAAATAATTTATTGATGGTAATAAGTGCCACGAAGGAAGTGAGCATGGTTATGTGAAGCCACAGGCAGGTTGACCAAATTAAGTACTGGAAGTGGATGGGAAGTGACTCGTATGACAAGTGCCAGACACTCAATGACCCATTCTTTTCCCCAGCAGCTCTCTTTCATATACCTTTAATTTCCTCCTCCAGTGAGCTCTTCCCAACAGCATTTACACACATCAGGTCCCTTTGTGCTTAGAACACACCTCTCTGCCTCAAACTCCACACCATCCTCCAGCTATGATCCTACCTCATCCCTTCCAGAGAAAACCTTTCTAAAGATTTGTCTACACTTCCAATATCCACGACCACTTTCTCAGTCCATCCTTCTACTACATCAGTATGGCTTCTCTCCCTAGAAGGGTTTCAGAGACCGCTTTCTCTGAAGTCACCAGGGGCCTCTATGGTCACTGTATCCTTCAAGTTCTCACATCCTGTCTCTTGGCCATATTCAATATCATTCTCTCTCTAGCTCCCAGCTCACACATCACCTCAGCGAGTTTGTTTTGCCCACCTCTTCTCTTTCTCAGGCCTCTTTGCTGACTTCTCTCCCTCAGTTGGTTCCTTAATTATTGAGGTGTCCCAAGACTGCATCCTGGGTCACTTCTCTTCTCTCCCTATACATTATCCTTGGGTATGGGCTCAAGTCTTCCAGATTCCTATCTTCAGTCCAAGTTGTTCTTAATTCATTCTTGGATGCTTGGACTTGGAAGCCCCGTGGGCGTCTTGAACTCAGCAGTTCTAGATTGGAATTCACCATCATTTTCCTTCACCAACCCTGCTCTTCCAATCTTCCCATGTCAGTGGAATTCACTACTCTCCATCTGTTACACTAGCCAGAGCCTTGGAATTCACCTGTTCCCCTTGAGTCCTCCTTCACCCCCATATCTGCTGGCCATCAGGTCTTTTGGATTCTGCCCACTGTATACTCTTAGAGGTGTCCCTCTGCCCCCTCCCTAGCTCAGGCCTCCAGCATCTCTTGTCTGGATGACTGCAGTCTCCTCCCTGTCCCCACCTTTGTCCCCTCTGATCCATCCTACACACAGAAAGTGACCAGAGCTATCACTCTAACATGCAACCCAATGGTGCTCACTCTCCTGTTTAAAACTCTTCTGTTGCTGTTGCCTGCAGGATAAAAAAAACAGACCCCTTGGGCAGCCACGGTGGCTCATTGGTTTAGCGCCACCTTTAGTCCAGGGCTTGATCCTGGAGACCCGGGATTGAGTCCCACGTCGGGCTCCCTGCATGGAACCTGCTTCTCCCTCTGCCTGTGTCTCTGCCTCTCTCTCTCTCTCTCTCTGTCTCTCATGAATAAATAAATAAATAAAATCTTTTTTTAAAAAAAGCCCCCCCCGCCCCCCCGCAAAGCAGACCCTTTTCCATTGTACCAAGGCCTTGTGGACTTAGTTGCTACCTCTCTTGCTACCCTCATCCCTGGTCTGTCCTCTCACATCATGTCCAGTCACACTAAGCTCAGCTCGAATCCTTAGACCTACCAGGCTCATTCTCTTGCCTGGGACCATTTCAGTACTCTTCTTTTGCAGCCTCTTCCCATTTGGCTGAACTGAAGGGCCATGGCAGACAAGCCTGTCCAACTCCTCCTCTTATAGATGAGTATCCTGAAGTCCAGAGGGGAGAGTGGTTTGCAGAAGGCCATTCAGCAAGTCCAGTGTGCTTCATACTAAGCAGAACGACTCCCCTCTTAGCCCTGATTAGAAGACAATTTCACATCTGCATGGACCCTTCCCTGAAGATTCTGGCTCTTTCTGCTGCTGAAATCAGAAAGATGAACAAGTGGGAACTTTTTTTGGGAAAGGGTTGGAAATAATGCAGGATCTCTTTGCCTTTGCCTGAACTTCTGAGGCTGAGGCCCTGGTGTCACATTGGCTTTTTCACACTGCCACTCCAGACCCTTTACAGTTCTGCTTCAGCTTTACCCCTTGACACCTCTAATACAGATCCTCACCTGCAGGCACTCCTGTCTGCTTTCTCTCACTTGAAGTAGCTTGAGTTTCTCAGTGACTGTTGGCACAACCTGGCTGGGAGTAGGCCTGGCTAATATTTGAAACCGGGAGTATTCATATAAAGTGTCAAATCCTTGAATGCTGGCTGAGCGGAGATGGGGTTGGTACCAGGCCAGGCCACAGACTGGGCTGTTAATCAGGTCATAGACTAAAATAAACCCTGACCCTGGCAACAGACCGAACCCTGATCTTGGCTGTAGACTGGATCTTGACCCTGGGCCCAGATACAGCTCTGATCCTGCTTGCAGGCTTAGCCTTGATTCTGGTGATGGATTGAGCACTGATTTTCATCTAAGGCTGAGCTCTGACTCTGGTCATAGACTGAACCTTGCTACTGGTCCCAGACTAAGCCTGACCTTACTTCTAGACTGAGCCCTGATCTTGGTCCCAGGCTGTGCCCTAACCATGGCCTAAGTCCTAGCTGGTTCACAGACTAGACCTAGTTGAGGGCTCATGGTAAGGGTGTAGCCAACTCAGGGGGAAATCTGTCCCTTTAGAGGAAGGGGCAAGAATGTTTTTTCTTGGGAAGAACAGAACAGACTCAGGCTTTGGTGCTGTTTTTGAAGGGATTTGAAGGGTCACAAGCCACAAAGGAGCCAGACTCAAAGGACTGCTGCAAAATCACATCTAGCAGAGCTTCCAGCCAGTTTAGTTCCCAAATAATGGAGAGATTATTCCTGCGGATATCTATCAGGCTGAGATTGAGAGCATTTCAATGAGAAGGTGCTTTAATGACTCTTCAAGGATTTGGGGCCTAATGAAGCACACATCAGAGGACAATTTAATCTTTCCCTCATAAAACCCTCCCAATAAGATCAACTTCAGAATCCAAATTCATCCTGACATAAAAATGTGAGATCAAGACAGTCCCGGATCACTGATAATTGTCTGGGGCTAATTGCTGTGATCTTGGGGGAGGGAGGGGCTTGGGAGAAGCCAAGGGAGAGAGTGGGTGTGGTGGAGGGCATCTAGGGACGTGCGAGGCTGTCCTCTGCAAGGCCCCTGGAAGGAGGACGGTGACAGTGGAAGATAAGATAGAATAGGTAAGTGTGGGCCTGTGGAAGGTCCTGTTTCCTGTGTCCTGCAAAGTGGCCCTTTCTCCATAAATCCCTCTCCACGTGAGCTAGTGGTCAGCAGATATCCCACAACCACCCGACCACCAGGGAGTCGTGAAGGGGTCAGGTAACCCCTGCTTCCAAGCCATAAATGTAACAAGTAGAGGTTATGAGAGCTGCTAGGGAGAAAACCAAAACGAGGCTGTGATGGAATGAACCAGGCATGTGTGGAGTGGGTCATCACCCTCGGAACTGGCTCTCCAACTCTCTGAGGGTAGAAGCAGGGCACTGTGAGCACAGGCTCCTCTTCTTCCTTCCTACACCTTGCTGCTAGCTGGGGCCTCACACATCATCAGGCCCAGCCCACCACAGAAGCAGCATCACGTTTCTTCTTTCAAATGCTGAATTTTGCCCATGACTTTGGTTGCAGAGATTTTCTTTCAGAAATGGGCTTTGACTTGAACAAATAGAGCCCAGCCATTGATTTCAAAACATTTTGTAATATGGAAACATATTTTATTATAATTAGATGGTAAAAAACTAGAAGCTATGACAAGCAAACTCAATCAAGCCCTGGTCAGTGCATAATATAATCATTTATACTAAATTTACATCCATAATGTACTATGGAGCCAGAGAATTGTATGAGATAAAGTAATGGCACCCTCCTCTCATTTTCTCTCTCTACTAAAGAAGACAGCATTTGTAAGTAAGACACAGACACCTCGATGAAAAAAATTAACAGATTTACTATACAATTTTTTTTTTAAACAGAAAAGCCTTCTATATGGTGAAACACAGAGTCAGAGTTAAAAGAAAGCAAAGAGTAGGAGGGAATGGTTGCAGCGTATTCAACCAAGAAGTACTGCACCAAACATATGAAGAATTTCTACAGATATGTAACAAAAACACAAAGATGCCATAGATCCCAGGTCAATGGGATGGCCAGGTAATTTCTAGAAGAAAATGACTATAGTGATGGCCTTGGAGGTGATTTGGCTAGATCTCCCTTCAAGAGAACTTTTGTTTAGGAGAGAAAAAGCTGATTGACAGCCTTAAGCTAGAGGATCTTTGGGTCCACCGTGGTGGACATGCTGGGCCATGCTTCCTGTAGGCTATTCCCAGCCAGTGACAGAGCATGGTGGGATCCTGGAACAAGGCCACCTTGGAAACTCGCCACTAGTCTGCTTGAGGCTTTCTCAGAGCAACACTGTGATTTGAGAGTCATCCTGCACCATCCTCCTTCCCTGTTTCCTTTCAGAAGTGGCAGCCTTATCTGTGGTCTGAAGGCTCTCTTGTCTCCCCCTGCTCCCCATTTCCCTATGTCCTCCCATGACATTTCCCCCACCAAGGCTCTTGCTTGTTCAATCCTGTCTTGGCATCTGCTTCTTATAGGACCCCAACTTATACAATGATAGACCCAAATATAAATAATTAATTGAATTATTATATTGTATACCTGAAACTACTAGAACACTATAGGCTAATTATACTAGAATTTTTAAAAATGCTATTCAGCCTTACTTATAATGAAAGTAGCACAAATTGTGATGTGATACTATTTGCCACATATCAAACTGATGAGTATTTTTATTTTTAAAAAATATTTATTTATTTATTTATTTTAGAGAGAGAGATGACACTAGGGATGGGGCGGGCAGAGGAAGAGGGAGAGAAATCCTCAAGTATGCTCCTTGCTGAGCATGGAGCCTGATGCAGGGCTTGATCCCAGGACCCTGAGATGATGCCTTGAGTCAAAACCAAGAGCCAGACACCCAGCCGACTGAGCCACCCAGATACCCTTATTTTTTATGTTTCTAAAGGAATTTTTGTCCCCAGTGTAGGGCTCAAACTCAGGACCTGATCTCAAGAGTTGCATACACTATTGTCCGAGTCAGCCAGGTGCCCCTGGCAAATATTCTTAAGAGGTTATTAATTCCTTATTTAGTGAGGGCGGAACAAAATGAACCTCTTTTTCATACTGTGCTGGTGCCAGAGTATAAAGTATACATATTAACTGATTCAGCATTTCACTTCTAGGAATTGCCTCTCTAGGATATTGCATATGTGTACAAAAATGTACACACACGGTGGCATTATTTACATGAGTCAGAAACTGGAAAATAACCTAAATGTGCATTAATTAGGAACATTTACATCAGTTATGCAGCACCCACACAATATAATTTCCAGCTGTTTGAAAGAAAGTGGTCAAGTATATGACATGGAAAGAAAAGATGTTTGTGATGCCAAGTTTAGTAGAGAAAAAGAAAGCAGAACCGAAGAATGTATTGTGTAATGCCCTTTGAATAGAAAACCCCTTCATTAAATGAGTTTGTGTGCATACAAATTGGTGAATTGGTGCAAACATCTGGAGAAGTAGACACTGAATTGCTAAGATCATTTGTCTTTGGGGAGGAGGCTGGGATTGGGTTTAGCTATTAAAGGGGCCCTCACTTTTTGCTCTATTTCCTTCTTTATTGTTTACATGTTTCAGAGTGAGCATGGATTATTATTTTGTAATTAAGATGAATAATGCATAAGAAGGAAAGGAGACCCCAGAGTGTAACTGCGAAAATGAGGATTGACCCCTTTGGGAGGCTGTGTCCATGTTCCAATCAGTCCGTTCACAGGGCTTGGACTCTCCTGGGAATGGCCTTTTAGTGGCTGTTAACAGTTTAAGAATCTTGCTCTCATTCCTGTCTTTATCCTTTAAAATTACTTTTTTCTTTTTAAAATTTATCATTTTTATTACTTATTATTTATTTTTAAAAAACTTTTATTAATCTATTAGAGAGCAAGCACAAGCAGGGAGAGCAGCAGAGGGAGAGAGAGAAGCAGATTCTCACTGAGCAGGGAGCCCAATGAGGGAATTGGTCCCAGAACCCTGAGTCCGTGACCTGAGTTGAAGGCAGACACTTACCGACTGAGCCACCCAGGCTCCCCCTCCTTTAAAATTACTTTTCTAAAACTGTTAGCAGGAAGTGGCGTGGCTCACCTTAGTCCTGGCCTGATGAACCACACCTGACTCTAAATGTCTTCTCTTACTTACTCTTCAAAAACCTGTGCTTCTCCCACCCTTCAATCCTATTGCTGAAGATATTGTAGGGACACATCCAAGCTCTCTGGCCTCAGTTTTCCCATCTTTCCCTAAGAGAACATTGGATTAAATGGCCTTGGTCTCTGGCTAATGTTTTAGGGTTCTGAGGTACTGATACAGAGCTGCCATCCTTGGCACACTCTGGACAGCCAAGGTATCAGAGAAGCCCAGCCACCGTCCTCAGTCTGACCTTCAACCAGTTCTTCCAGCTCCTCTCACAGCCCCCATCATTCAGTGGTAGCCACCTGGCTGGGTGAATGTGTCTCTCTGTCTACACCTTCCCCCGACCCTGTCCAGTTGCCCATACCACCCACAGTTCAAGGTCCCATACTGAATTTCTCATGATCTCCTCTGATCAGCTCGTTTGGATTCCCAGTGCATTTTTTTCCCTCTAGGTTTGTATGGTCTGCAGAAGCCCAAATAGCCACTTTGCCTGGCTTCCAGTATGATCAAGCACTCTGTACAGACTGAGGGGAAAAGACCCTGAACTGACACAGTTATGGACTCCTAAGCTCTGAGACAGACCCAAAATATTAGGGTCTCCCAAGCGGTACAACCTTGAATATTTCCCTTACATCTGTACTCTCTAACAAAGACAACTTTGTCCTTGGCTCCTATTACAGCAGTCTGTGAAAAGATACTTTTGTGAATATGATAATCATGTGAAAAAGTTGCTGTTTTCACGTCATGAACAAACGAATGCAAACCCAATGAGCTAGGTGATTTGGCAATTGTTTTCCTTGAAATAATTGCTGTGTTTTGTATTTGGTGAGCCAGTCCTGAAGCCTCACTCTCTTGCACTCTTTGCAAGAAGAATTTTTTTGTTCCTTTTCTTTTCTAAATACTTCTGTTTCTGAGTCTTTCTTTGACAGATGGGATAGCTTAATACATTAATTCGTGTTGTGTTCTTCCATTCCCTATTCGAAGGTGAAGAGGCTTTTGTCTTTTCCTGCTAAGGAAGGTTTGTGTTGTAGGATGAAAGAAGTTGCCTGAAGAAGGGTCTCTTTACTGATTTTGTTATTTTGAAAACCTAGGCTCACTGAATACATGGAAGTTATCAAAGTGAGGAGGGAGAGAGGCCTTTACTGGAGATAAAGTAGAGCCAAGTGGACAGAACTAGGGGGTGGGTGTGGAGGAAGAGAGAGAATTCCTAAAGACCCAGAAAGACATGGTGTTTGGGATTCTGTAAGGAGGGAATTCCTGGAGGTAGCAGGATCAAGAGGGGATGACTATGAGGGAGTTATAAGGAGGCTGGGTCCCTGGCATTGGAGACTTCAGTCTGGGCACTTGCTTGAGCCCAGCTTGACATGGAGGCAGCATTGCTACCTGTCAACAAGGAACCCCAAGGACTTGGATGATATCCCTAACTAAGGCAGCCAGTGTGGACCTACACCCCTGTACATCCCCAACGTGGGCTCTATGTAAGATCCTTGGGACCATCATAGGATCCTGGAGGACAAGAAGGGAATCCCAAGTATGAATTTCCTGCTGGCTCTGTAAGCTGAGACCTGAGATAGGTTTAGAGAAAATGAAATCATTGTAACATTTGTTGCCTTTCTGAGCTTAACACCCACAACTACTTCTTCCAGTATTTAGCACCATCTGTCTTGTATTATCCCCCTACCTGTGCTTTACCCGCTTCCCCCCCGCCCCCCGCAACGTCTTGCCCCCTCGCAATCTGCCACCTTCAGGATACCCTTTTGTTTGTCTGTCCTGCTCCTGATGGTAGGACCCGCCTTTATATTCTAAATTGTCCATCATGGGCCTTGTACCCAGTAGGTGTTCAAGAAATGTTTATCAAAAAGAACTAAGTTGCACTGAATTGTATGTAACCCACCCCCAGTTTCCCAGCCCTACTTCCTGCTTTGTGTCTGGTTTGTCTTCAAAACATAGTTTGTAGAATAGAGGAAGATGAATGGGGTATTCCAAGGTGACCACTTTGGAGGACACAAGATGAACCTGAATGTGTAAGTTCGGGTGTGTTTGTTCAAAGGTGTGTTAGTGACCTGGTTTAGTCACAGGAGACTGGAGAGCAAGGAGCCTCTGCATCTGTGAAACAAGCCATTTTATGCCAACCCTTGCATAGGAGCCGGTGCTGCTTGATCAATTAACCTCACGCCCTTGTCTTCCATCTGTGCTTGGATGGAGATGCGCAGCTCTGCTGTGAGCGCAGAAGGTAATATCCATCCTTCGAATGGGCCACGTGTGCATGGGTAATTGATGGGTTTCTGGGATCCAGAGAGAGAGAGGGAGAGCAAGAGAGGGAGAGAGATCTGAAATCAATTGCTTGCTGTCTGCACAAAGTGGTCAGCTCCACCCGCTGCTTGGGAGGAGATGGGGATCAGCTGTGGCCTCTTGCAAGGGACACCAGCCAGCCAGACGAACTGGGCCTGCCAAGGGCTGCTGGGAGGGCTTGTCATCTACTCTCAGCCTCTGCTCCCCCCTCCTGGCGAAGAAATGAGTTCTGATTTGTGCCTAGGGCCACCCAGACACCTGTCGAGTGGTAAAAACAAGCTGTTTTAAAAGATGCTATCTGGCTAGCATTAGTATGCTAGCCTCCATCTGAATTATTTTTTAAAGTTGTTTTTAAATAAATGAGGTTATTGGCTACCTGAGTCCATCGTACTATGACACATCATTGAGCAACCTTATGGGTAGGTTCTGGAATCACACTGCCTGGGTTCCTATCCTGGCTCCTCCGCGTGTCAACTGTGAGCTCTTGGGCTTACTTAGTCTCTCTGGGACTCTATTTCTGCATCTGTAAACTGGGAATAATATTAATACTTAACTCATAGACCCTTGTAGAGGGTTAATTGGGATCTTCCATGGGATGATGTTTGCTCAATGCTGATTGCTCTGTTAGACTCAGTGGGAATGTTGATGTGTTGAGTATATAGATGATTCTGGAGATGTTTGGTCTCTGCTTATTAAAGTGTCTGTCTCCTTCCCTAGACTAACAGCTCCACGAGGGTTATAACTGTGGCTGTCTTGTTTACTGTGGGAGTCTTAGAACTTGGCATTGGGCTTGGTTGAGAGAAGGCACTCAATAACTATCTGTTTCAGGGAGAAGAGAAAAAAGATGATGTGGTCATGAGCCAGGGAGCCAGGGAGGGCTGGGGCAGCCCAGTGGGCTTGGGGTGATACAAACTAGGTAAATGTATCTGGCCATGGCTATGCTGGAGTGAAACCTTGGAACAGGGTGCAAGGGGCCAGGCAGAGACATGGTGTGTAGACAGGTGATCTGGAAGCTTTCTCATGACTGGCACTCTGAGTTGGGTGTGTAGGCAATAGGCCCAGGCCAGCTCAGTATAAGCATCTGTTTGGCTGGGGCTGAGTGGCTTCATGAATTGTGGGCAGGTCCGTGGCCGACTGGAAACAGTATCTGCTACAGGATGCACCAACTACCAAGATGACCAGTGAGGGTTTCTGGAAATTGATACCAGCTTTGAAGTCATACAAATATGGGTACAGATCCCATTCTCACCTTTGTGCCCTGGGCAAATTATTTAACTCCTAAATCTCAATCTCCTCACCTACAGGAGAGGAACTATCATGCCAACCCCACGTGATAGACCATTGAAGTGCAGAAATACACGTAAAATGTCTAGTGCAGTGCATAGTAGATGCTTAATAAACACTGGTTTCCCTCCCCTACCCTTTTGCAGATCATTGAAGAGGCAATAACTTATTTTTTTGGTTCCATTTGAAAGAAACAAAGTACTTTGCAGATGCCTTTATTTGGTGAGTGATGTACCCACAAATTCGCCGTGGGAATTCAGTGATTATTTTTGAGTATGTGGAGTTTTTAGGTTCCTACAGCTTCTTTGACTAGAAAGGAAAGCCGACACCAGCTTCTGACAGTCCCTGTAATTACCTTCCAGTGAATCAAGCTGAGGTTTATCTTTGTGCCTGAGGTTGGTGTGGGCTTTGCTACCCCTCACCCTCCACACCCACATTTGAAGGTGGCAGCTAATTATGATTTATGGCGCTGTCTGCTTGAGACTGGCCTGCCTGCTTAGGGTTGGGCGGTATAGGTGGCCCTCTCCCCTGTCAGACAGCAGTCAGGAGATTCAGAGATGGCATGGCACCCATTATCGAATGGCCCAGCAACTTTATTATTAAAAATAAATAAAGTCTAGGGATCTGCACTAATGCTGGGCTGCTGACAACCTATAATTCTCACGGCAGTGGCAAGATGTATTTTTCTTTCAGAGTTTTGTTAAGAAGTGATTTTCAAGGGGGTGCTATGTACACCAAGGCTGTGAATCAAAGATATCTTTTTTACTCAGGGTGGGGGGCAGAGAAGGGAGTCCAGACAGGCTCAATAACTAATGGAGCTGTGTGTGTACTAAGGTTGTTAACACTTCTCAGACCAACAAGGGATTCTAAATACCAGCTCTCTGACCTCCAAGAGAGTCTGTCCATCCACCCATCTATTGAACCATGGATCTGTCCATTCATTGATCCATCTACCCATCCATTCATCCACCATGATTCCAACAAGTATTTATCAAATACCTTTCTCAAGATTCTGGAGTTAATAGTAATAAGAACATGAACAACAGCAGCTGATGCATTCAGGGGTGGATAATATGGTGTGTTAACTAGAGGCCAGGCTCTGGGCTATGCACTTTATTTGATCTTCTCAACAACTTTTTGAACTAGGAACCACTATTATCATCGTTTTATAGATGAGGAAAGAGACACTTATTATGGCTATGTGACTTATCAATCTAATACATGGTAAATCCAGGAGTAAAGTCCAGTCAAATTGATTCCAGAATCCATGCTCTTACCCACAAAACACCACCAGCTCCCAGTGTCTCCCTTTGGTCTGGACTACACCTCACAAGTCAGCACCTATGGAACAAGTTAATAGATATTGCCCTAGTTTGTCACTGGAAACTCCATATCTGCTTTAGGCTCCTTTTTTTTTTTTTTTAAAGATTTTATTTATTTATTCATGAGAGACAGAGAGGCAGAGACACAGGCAGAGGGAGAAGCAGGCTTCTCTCAGGGAGCCCAATGTGGGACTCAATCCTGGAACCCCGGGATCACGCCCTGAGCCAAAGACAGACACTCAATTGCTGAGCCACCCAGGCATCCCCTTTAGGCTCCTTTTGATAAATTCAATGGGCTTCAAAGAGTGGGATTTCATGAACATTTTCTCATTCTGCGACAAAAACATTGCTAATAGTAATAATTATAGTAACCATAATAATGTATTGGGTTTTTGCCTTTTTATAGGTAAGCTCTTGTCTAAGTGCTTTATGAGTAGTAACTGCTTTCATCCTCACATCAACCCTATGATGTTTCTTCATTAAGTCCCCATGATTGCTTTTATTTTATAGATGAGGAAACAGAGGTATAGGAAGTCTAAGCAATTTACTATTTTTCTGGAAGTCTTCCTGTGACACTTGGGAATGCACTTGGCTGCAAATAATGGAAAATTTATCACTTGCTTAAAGGATTATCATTATTATTATTATTATTAATTTCACAAAACAAGGAGTCTAGAGATAGAGAGTCCAAGGATAATATGGAAAACCTAAGATGCCATTAAGAACTCAGGTTTGGATTTTCATTCCTCTATTCTTAATGTGTTGGTGCTTTTGTTGTTGAACATGTTACCTATGGTTGCAAGGTGGCTGTTCTATTTCTATTCTTATCTTTGAGTTCTCAGCCAGAAAGAAGGGGGAGATATGAAAGCAAAAGCTTTCCCAGAAATTCTCAGTAAATTTCCATTATATTTCATAGGACGGGACTCTGTCACAGGTCCACCTTGAGCTAGAAGAGAGGCCAGGAAATTGAGTTGCCCTCACCTACTTACCTTACCAGAGTAAGGCAAGAAATAAAGGGTTGGGGCTGGGTATTGGATGACCTAAACTCTGGTGTCCACCACATTCCCTCACTGATTTTTGTTGTTATCGTTGGGTCTCCTTATTATCTTTTAATCTACAATTTTCCCTTACATTTTTTTTAATTTTTCATGACGTTGTTTTAAAGAGCCCAGACTCGTTGTCTTATAAAACATTTTGCATTGTTTCCTCTGTATTGCTCAAACTTTTTTTTTTTTTTAGAGATTTTATTATTCATGAGAGACACACAGAGAGAGGCAGAGATACAGGCAGAGGGAGAAGCAGACTTCCCATGGGGAGCCTGATGCGGGACTCGATCCTGGTACTCCAGGATCACGCCCTGAGCAGAAAGCAAACATTCAACTGCTGAGCCATCCAGGCATCCCTGTATTGCTCAAACTGTAAAAAAAGAAGTTGAGATATAATCCACACATCATAGAATTCACTGTTTAAAAAAATGTGTGGTTCAGGAAAACAAATGGAAGTTTCTCAAAAAAATTAAATGTGGAATTACCATATGATCCAGAATTCCTGCCTCTGAGTATATATCTCAGACTACTGAAAGTAGGGACTTAAACAGATATCTGTATAAAGTTGTTCATAACAGCATTATTCATAATAGTCAAGATGTGGAAACAACCCAAATGTCCATTGATGGATGACAGGATAAACACAATGTGGTATGGCCACACAATGGAATATTGTTCAGCCTTAAAAAGGGAGGAAATTCTGACACTTGCTACAACATGGGTGAACCTTGAAGACATCATGTTAAGTGGGATAAACCAGATACAAAAGGACAAATATTGTATGATTGCAATCATACAAGGTTAAATACCTAGAATGGTCAAATTCATAGAGCTAGAAAGTAAAATGGTGGTTCCTAGGGGCAACTTTTAAGAACCAGGAGCTTTTACCAACAAAGTCTGAATTTCTTGTGTTTCTTAAAAAACTAGAAGACCTGGGCTTAGTGGGTCAATGTTCCCATGGGAGACAAGGGGCTGGAGGCCAGTAGTGATTACTGCCTTTAGCCAGAACACTTGCTCTGTGGTTTACCATAGTCCTCACTACTCCCTATTGTGAACCCTGCTTGCTTCACATGTTTATATCACCTGTGGGCGTCTGAGTTTGCAACACCTGG
Organism: Vulpes lagopus; assembly: GCF_018345385.1. Lineage (NCBI taxonomy): Eukaryota > Metazoa > Chordata > Mammalia > Carnivora > Canidae > Vulpes > Vulpes lagopus. The sequence continues at coordinate 16,729,346 of NC_054841.1, forward strand.
TTTGACCCAAGTATTGGCAATAGTAGACTGCTGAGTTTCAGAGGCTGGAAGCATGAAGACCACTTGAGGTATTGTTGAATAATTCAATGGCTTGGACTTGGGTTGAGGCTGTGGGGGTGGAGAGAAAAAGGTAGACATGAAGGAGATTCCAATTGTGATAAGTCATTATCTGGAAACCACCAATAGACCAGAGTGGTCACAGGATGAGCCCAAAGTCATTTAAGCTTTGGAGCCTGGATAGGGAGAGTGATAAGGGTTTGCCGGGAGAAGGCCTTGGAAGGCAGGGAAACTGGAAGAGTGTGAGGGAACATGGCATTGGGACCTAATCCTAATTCTCCATCCCTACCCCAAAGAAAACCCCTTCCAAAGCTATGCTAGCTTTGTTCATTTCCGAGAGCTGTACAGTTAGGCTCAGCAGGATTCCTTTATGTTCTCCTCAGGTGTCCTGGACCTTTGCAAATGCTTAGGTCACCAAGCGTGATGCCAGGAATCTTAGACATTTCCACAGCTTCGATTGTTGTGTTGCAACCCAGACAAGCCAGTCCTCTTCGAATTTCTTCTCTGCCATGTCCACTTGGGCAGATGCCAAGAGGCTCAGGTGTGGCTTGGGGGCTGAGTGTTGGCTCCTGTCCACAGCGCCACTCACTGCAGGTTTCCCTGCCAGCACTGCCTTACCATCCCTGGGAGCGGGTCCATTGCTTACAGTTGAGGGGATTTTCCTTCTGTTATTTCCTTCATTATTGCTTCTCCTCCATCTGTCCTGTTCACTCTTTCTAGAATTCCAAATGGAAGCTTATGGAGCCTCCAGGACTCATTCTATATTTCTCTGCTCTTGTCTCATCATATTTATCTTTTCGTCCCCTTCTTCTGAGTTTGGGGGAAACTGCTCACACTGATCTTCCAAATGACTAATCTGGATTTTGGCAGTTTCCAATCCATTGTTTGGCCTCTACTACATTGAGATATTTTGATGATCATATTTCCCTTTCCTACTGAAAGCATTTTCTGATTTTGGAAATTTTATTTCATAGATACAATCTTTGTTTTGTTTAGTCTTGTTTTTGTTTTATGTTGGAACAGTCTTAGATTTACAATAAAGGTGCAAAGATATTACAGTAAGTTCCCACAGACCCTTCGCCCAGATTTCCCCAATGTTAACGTCTTGTGATGTGTTTCTGGATCTTATTGCATGTATTTAAGAGAGATTTCCTAAAGGTTTCTCAAGTGCAGATGCAAGAAAACATTTGGAGAGATTCTGCAGAATTGGGATGTTTTTGTTTTTTTTTTTTGCCACAAAATATTTTCTTACAGTAGGTGATATTTCTTTATTTTCTTATTCTTTGAGAGATTTATGTTTGCCCAAGACTGAGATGGATTCTCTGAGCTATTGCAAGGGTCTCTCTCTGCTCAAATATTTCCCAAAGAGAGGCAGTCTAGTTGTGTATGTGTGTGTGTGTGTGTGTGTGTGTGGTAGGGTGAAGGCATGTAAAGGGGTGCCCTCTCAGCTGGGTGGATCCTTCCCTATGTTCATATTAGTTTGACATTAGCTAAGACAACAGCACTCATTCCTAATGGGCTCTGCTGCTCTAATACCCCCCTGTGGCAATGGTCCCACTCGATTTGACCCACCACCCACACGTTCAGAATGTTTGGGTTAACTCTGCTTAGTTCGGGTCTCCCCAGATCCCAAGATAAAAATTTAAATGCAATTAGTTTATTGGAGGGGTGACAGCAGGACACATCTGACACAGGGAGTGAGGAGGTGAGCCAGGGAAGGAAAGGCATCCAGTACAAGGTGCATAATTAGGCAGGCTACCTCCAGGGCCACCTGTGGCTCATTCCCAGTAGGGAACTCTGGGAGCCAGTGGAGAGCATGTGCCTCAGATTTATCCTCTCTGAGAAGTGAGGGAGCTGGGGTATTTTTGCAAAGCCTACTTCCAGGGGCTTGCTACTTCTGGTTCACTTCACATAGAGTTGGCTCTGTGGTCAGAGAGAGTCCTCAGACAAAACATGACAGGTGCTGGCAGTTGGAAGTCAGGCTGGCATCCAGGGAAATAAGTGCTGATGTGAATCTGGGCCTGAGATCACCTGGGCTCTGTGCTTCCTCTACACTTCTTGCTGTCCCCAAGCCTCTCAAAAACTTAAGATTTGCCCCTTGCCAAATGTCTCACATCTCACCTTTTCCTCTGGCCCCTCACTCTCTGAGCTTTCCTTTTTTTTTTTTTTCTTTTTCTTCTTTTTATGGTGGGAGGATAAAGCCGGTACCCTGGTCTAGCAGAGATCTGTACTGCCTGTTTTCTGGATGGGCTCTTTCCTTGCCTATTTTGAATTGTGAGTGGGCCAGTATTCTCCTCAATCTGGTGCCACCTACACTACATCCCATGGACATTCCATATGATTTTGGCTTGTTGAGAACACCCATCCTTGCTTTCTAACATGGAGATACATTCTTCCCTTTGGTCAGATTTTTAGATTTCTTTATTCATTTCTAGGGATTTAAATTTGTAGGTTCAAATTGGCATCTCAAAATGCAAGTATGACTTATTCCCAAAAGGTCTTCTGAACACATTATCTTGGGGGCATTTGAACTTATGTGTATTTAATTTAATAACAGTTATAAAAAATGGCAGAAAGAAGCAGCTGCATTATTCACTTGGTTCAAAGACCATTTGTGTTTCCCCAACATTAACTTCCTGTACTTAAACTGACAAACCCCAGATAAATGCAATAATTTCTTCACATTTCACCACGATCAGCTCTTTACTTCTAACAGCAACAATTGCATTTCTCATTAACTTGTCCACTGCTGATCCTTGGAGTGTTTGAATCTTAAAAAAAAAAATTGTAAGAAACTGTCATAGCTCCTGTAAGAGACTGAAGAAGTAAAGAAATAAGCTATTGTGGTTTTCTCTTGGAGAGAAGGATGCTTCTCGGATCTGGAGCCAAAATTTCATCCTGTCTTCCTTCTCTGTCGGTGCTAAATCTCACATAAGCTATTTGTAGTTGAGGTTGCTCAGGCGTGCTATGGGCAGAGTAGGGCGGCTTTCATGGGAAGCTTGGGAGAAGATTGTGGGTTCTAGAAGGTCTGGAGTGCAAAGAGGGAAGCTGGGATTTAAAATCAAGAGTTTGGAATGACTTCATATGATTTCACATGACTTTAGCATCGTTGGTGAAGTTGTGGTCAGAAGGAGTGTTCGCCTAGTTTTATACCAGAGTGGAAAGTTGCCACTTTTTGAATGTTTTCAAAAGTGGCTGGCAGTTGGCCAAACCCATTTCCACTTCTTTCTGGGCACATAGCTAGGTCACGTTTCCCAACTTCCCTTGAAGGCGAGTGTGGCCCTGAAGCTTATTCTGGTTGATGGAATGTGGATGGAGTGATGGGTGTCACTTCCAGGACATGCCCATAGAAGCCTCCCAGCTGTGTCCTCCATACTCATTCCATTACTGCCATATGGGAAGCGTGGAGGTCTTGGAAGCTACATGATGAAGCTGGCCCCTCTCCACCAGAGAAAAGGAGCCTGGGTCCCTGAATCATCACTTGGAGGAGAGCCATCTGCCGATCCAAAACACCTCTTTAATCTTTATGTGAAGAGAAATAAATTTATATTGGGTCTGAGCTACTATGTATAAATATTTTACAGCAGTTAATATTATCTTGACTAATACACCCAGGGTCTGGAGGCAGGCCAGAGAGCACTAGGATTAGAGTCTTTGCTCTCCTCTCAGTCTGAGTCTGCTTCTTGAGACACCCAAGCTGGGATAGTTGGTATGAGGAGTGATCTGACAAAGCCTGTGTTAAGGTGGGACTTTGGAACCAGACCACCTGCTTCCCAGCTGGCAATGAGGATTGCATCCCTCATGGGAGGTCAGGTGCAGAGTGCTCCTGACATCAGTAGCAGGGGAAATGTGAAAAATTTCACCAGTGGTGACTTGGGATGCTTTGAGGACGGGGAAACACTGAGTGATACAAGGTATTGGTAATTTGAGAAGTGGGGGCACAAGGTCTCTATAAACTCAGAGGAATCAGACAGCTATTGCTAAGCTCAGTTGACACAGTGGAAAAAGATAAGGGAAGACTATGAGTGATTAACAGGCAATTGAAAATGAAGTATGAAAGCCAGAGGCCCTCGTCGGTAATAAGGGAAGGAGCTCTCATCTTCTGAAGGCTGAGGGCAGAGAAAGCCGAGGCCAGGCCCTGGACTTCATCTTGAGAGTAAAAGAAGATATATTTCCAACCTAGTTCCATCTACTAGGCTGTGGTGAGGGCCCTGGTTGGGGAAGAATAGGACCGAGGCACATGTGACAGAGACATTTGATTCGATGCATCCCTAATCTTGACTCCCAGATTCCCTGTATCGTCTGAGTGTGCATAAGTGGCAACTAGCCCTTCCCCTGTGTCTGAAGGTGATGCAGAGGTCTCTCTCCTGCAAGGCCTCCTGCTCATCCAGGGATCTGCCCCTCCATCCTCTTGGCCAGAGGCCACACCAAGGTTAGATCTCAACAGGCCTGGTGAAGGGGGAAAGGGGATATACTCCAAGGCCATTGAAGGACCTGGTTGCCTCCACCCCTAGTAGGCTCCACTAGTAGGAGACCTGCTAGTGCAACGTGGGACCGAGTGCTAGCAGGCTGGGTCCAGGGAGAGAACTGGAGACCAGCGGCTATCCAGTTGGGAGCACTCTCCTGGGACATGGGAGTTAGTGCCGTGGTGTGGGCCCCTGAGAACTGTGAAAGCATGCTGCCGGTAGGGCTTCTAGAAGTATGAGAAAAGCCATGTGGGCTGTGGGGAGTGCTCTGCTTGCTGTCCAGATTCCCATGCAAGACTGAAAGCTTTCCTCCCCTAGGGGTGCTGCTGGCTCTTAGCTGTCAGCTGTTGGTCCTCTGCAGAACTGCATGGGCTGGAAGGAGCCACTTCTCTCTAGGCCATGGCTCCTGACATGCGTACATGGAAGCCTGGCCCTCTTCCTTGCTTGGGACAACTCTGAAGGGCCAACTTTGGGTGGAGTGCCCCGTCGAGTCAGCTGATGCTTTTGTCACTGGGCAGCTTCTTTTCTGCCCAATCCTGCTGCCTTCCACAGGGAGCGATCCCAGGAGCATTTGCTGGCCTCTGTCTGAGTCTGCTTCCTGGGGACTCAAACTGCTACAGCTTCTTGGGAAAGTCTCTTGGTGTAGGCTAACCTAATGTTTCTGGTATATCCAACATCTCTGCCCTTCCTCTAGTGCTGAAACAGATCTCTGGTGCGAGAGCCTTGCATGAAGAAAGACGTATCCTTAAACCCTGGAGAGATGTCCACACCTTGGAAGTCTCAAGGGGACCCAAATCAACCAAGGGAATGCCAGATTCATGTCCATTCTGGAGCCTATGCTCATTGAGTGGAAGGTTGCCAGAGGTGGTCTGAAGTCATGCTGATGCTGATCACAGACCTAATAATCCTCTATCCGTATGTCCATGCACCCACCTATGAATCCCTGCATCCATCTGTGTCTTCATTCTAAGCACACTTACTGGTGAGTGCTGTGCAGAAGGCTCAGTGCTCAGCACTGGGAATTAGGAGATGAGTAGGACTCAGAGCCTGTCCTCAAAGATCTCATTGTCAGGGGAGGAGACAGGCACAGTCACAGTGCCAAGGTGACATGATAAGGGTTATTCTGGGAGCCTGGAAGACAGAGGGATCACACTCTCTGTGTCTTCCCAGAGGAAGGGATGGCTGAGCCTATCTCTGAAGGGTGAATAGGAGTTTTATAGGTTAGGAAATGGAAGGCCAGTGGTGCTTCTGCCAGAAATGGCACCTTCAAAGCCAAAGAAGAAAGATGGATTTCCTGGCAGGAGATTAGGACATGGTAAGGCAGACAGGTCGCTGGAAGGGTGAGCAGGAGAGTATAAGGCTGGGCTGTTAGAATTTTATCCTGTGCACAGTTGGGGCCAGAGCTGACTTTTGGAGGATGGGGCAAGGGAGTTCAACACAATATAAAGAATGGACAATGAGAAGTTGAGGACCAGGCTACTGGGGCTGGTGAGGTAAGGTATAGATGGGCAGGAAAGAGAGGAAAGACAAGGGATGTGTTCAGGGGACAGAACCTGACAGAGTGCTTGGTTATGCCACTCGTGCAGGTGAGGGAGAGGGTCAAGGCTGGGGTTCTTTTGGTTTCTTTCTTGGAAGTCAAGGACATGATTACGTGAGAAACAGGAGATACAGTTTCATTTGCAGGAGACAGTGAGGGGCTAACCCTTCTGGAAAGACTGTTGTTTGTTCCTCTTGGAGGGGAGTGCACAATGGACCTCAGCACGCTCTGAACACTTTATAGGAGATGGGCCCTCTCACCTACCTTGTCTTAGCACCGTGCTTGTGTTTATGTGGCCCTACATAAAATTAGACATTTTGGATGTTCCGATCATACTGTGCATCCACTTTAATGTCGCATCTTGTTTGAACCCAGTGTGGGACTGGTATTTTTCCTTCATGAATTCCATTGTTAGATTTGGCCCACCACCCAACCTGGCAAGATCTTCCTAAAGCCTGATTCTGTCATTCAACGAGTGTGGGAGAAAATTAATCCTAGCAGTTCAAGGCTGAATCCGAGGATCTTGAGCAACTCTTCATCCCCTTTTAGAACAGCTTGACTGCTCAAGGTTGGGGTGGGTGGGGAGCACACAGGGGACCACTGAGGTAAATGTCTTGTTCTGTAACAATTCTGTGAAAAGTTGGATTTTTATGTGTGTGTGATATAGAATCAAAGCCTAACAGAAGACGGGGGGCAGGGGGAAGAGAAGAGGAAGAGAGAGAGGGGAAGAGAGAGAGAGGGGGAGGGAAGAGACAGAGACAGAGAGGAAGAGAGATGAAGCAGGTCAGGTAAGACGCCCAGCCCCCAATCAGTGTTCACTCATCATTTATCTCAAGTTCTGAGCAAAGATTCAGGTCAGTGGTCATTTTCCAGACCAGTTCTTGTTGCCTCAGCCTCTGTGGGGCCTGCTCCCCCTTCATTCGAGCCAACACTCACTGCTGTTTCCACCTTAGGGGCTCTGTGCCAGGCCTGGGGCTCCCAGGTGAATCCAGCCAGTGCCTGCCATTTCAGAACTCCCAGACAGGTGGGAGAGGCACCTGCTGAGTCAGAGCTCTGACTCTGCATCCCCCCTGCTGTATGATGGTAGCCCAGCCCCCAGAGGAAGTGGGGTCCGGGGAGAAGCTGGGCAGACCAGGCACTGACTTCCTGTGGACCTCTTGTATTTTGAGCCTCAGTTTCACCAGCAATGAAATGGAAATAATCTGTACTTCATATATGCAAGGGGATTAAACCAGATACTGGAGATGAGCAAGGGAGCACCCAGATGCATGTGTGCAGAGGATGGGGGTGGGCGGCGGGAGACAGGCCTGCCAGAGTCCTATCAACACAAGGGTTCTAGCAGCCTCTGAGGAGATGTGTTCCAGATCCACAAGTCTGGCTTGGAGGTGATGGACAAAACCAGAGGGGAGCTTCTGAGCCCAATACAGTATCTACCACTAAGCAGATCCCTGGTCCTGCTTGGGTAGGCCCATGAGTCTCCGAAGCTTTCTGGAAAAGTAGCTCCACTAAGACCCCCAGGAGATTTATGCCAACAGCTCATATGAAGAAAGGAGATGATCCTTTCCACAGATGAAGCCCCCTCCCCATGTCAGATGCCCCACAGAGCCAGGTGGAGCCACAGAAGCTCTTGGCATGACTGTAGCCAGCCTGCAACCAGAAAAGGGGATTGGCAGAAATGGTGGGACAGCCAAGAGCATCCTCCAGGGATTCTGGGAAAGGTTCTGGAGGAAGTCAAGATGTGTGGGGCTCTGCAAGGGCGTGGCCAGGGAGTCAGAGCAAGATGTGAGACTTGATGTTCTGTGGATCTTTTTGAGATCTGTGGATTTTTAAAAATTGTAATAAAATACATATAAAAGTGATCACTTTAAAGTGCAAATCGGTGGCGTTAAGTACATACACAATGTTGTACAACCATACCACTATCTAGTTCCAAAACATTTTCATCAGCTCAAATGGAAACCCCATTAGCAGTCACTTCCCCCTCCCACCCCTAGCCCCTGCCAACCACTAATCTGCTTTCTGTCTTGATGGCTTTGCTTTTTCTGGACATTTCATATCAATGGAATCATGCATATGTGGCCTTTGTCGGCTGGATTCTTCCATTTAACATCATGTTTTTGAGGCTCATCCATGCTGTAGCATGAATCGGGACTCCGTTCCTCTTTGATCTCCTGCAGCACAGAGCCCTGTATACCAGATACCCAGATAAAAATCAATTCTACTCCTTTTCCAAATTTACATGCCCCTGTGGAGCTCCAGGTTCCTCTCAAAGTGAAGGGAAGTGCCCCTGGGCCAGAGCTGGCACCTAGTAGGTGCCCAGGAGTTAGGAAGTTGTGCTGTACATGGAGGCCGTGTGAAATTCGGGGCTCTGGGCTGGCACTAGCCGCCAGCGCTGCCAGGGGGCAGCATGTTCCCATGTAGCCCGCGCTCCCAGGAGCTGCTGCTCAGGAAGCTGCCTGGCTCCCCGCACACTCACCGCATTTCCATCATGCATGTTTCAGATGTTCTGCTCCAGCCAAACAAATTGTCTGGACTTAATTTCTGAGAAATCATTGTCAAGAATTGCTGAACCAGTTTAATTCTAAAGCACATATTTATACGGGGCTTCAGAATTCACATCCCTGCACACCATTGCAAATGGAAGAGAGAGAAAGTTTAATCAGGAATAAGATTAGGTCTGAGCAGGGAGGGTGGCAGAGAGAGTGGGGGGGGGGTAGCTAAAGCGGGAAGGCGTGGATTTAGTGAACATCACTTGGGCAGCCAGGGCTAAGGGTGGGGACTTTCCTGGGGCTTAGATCTATGGGCAAGCTAGTTTGAAAAAATGATGTATAAGAGGAACCCACGGCTGTGTGTGTCATGAGACATCCAGGGCTTCAGGGTGAAGTGGCCCGTTTCATTCCTGCTGACTGGCCCCGGCCACCAGCAGATGCCAGCCTGCCACCTTCTCCAGCTGCTGCCCAATGGGGAACACCCTGTTTTGGTCTCCCCTGCCCTGCCCAGGTGCCTGCCCTCAGCTCAGGTTGAAGGGGGCAGATAGGGTTGGTCACATGGCAGGAGGCAGATGGAGCCTCTGCCCTAGAAGAAAGAAGTCAGAGAGATGCTTGCTAATAGAGGCTCCATGCCCCACTGTACTGGCTCATCTCCCTCAGCTGCAGGTCTGTGTGTGCAGCACGATCCCAGGGAGGTATCAGCACACCTTATAGTGAGGCCCGGGGGGACAGAGCCACTCTGCCCCAGATTCAGGATGGAGGGCACAGGATGAAGAGGAGGAAGGATTGGGTTTAGAAATAGCAGAGCTTCTAGCCAGACTCACTGTGTGATCTTGGCAAGTCTCTGCTCCTCCCTAGGCCTCAGTGTTCTCATCTGTAAAATGAATGTGTTGGACCCATTCAGATTCACAGAGAAACATGACTGAGCAGCTTTTATATGCCAGACCCTGTGCTAAGTACTCACACTTTCACGATGTTGTTGAACTTTTAAAACAGACCCCCAGGGAGGCATTAGGGTCCCTATTTTACAAATGAGGTAGTGCGGACTGAGAGAGAGATGTTACAGGAATGGCAGGAGCTGTAGGCCTCACATGGCCATCTGCGGTCCTGAGGCAGCTCGGCTCTGACCCCCCAGGTCTCCAAGCATACACCATGTAGGGCCCCCCCACTCTCCAGGTATGTATCCTGCCCATAGGAACCACGGAATGAAGCAGATCTGGGCCATGAAGACCCGGGGGCACCATGACTTCAAAAGGGTCATCTCAGAAGGAAATCTTTACTACTGGTCACCTTTATTCACAGTGCCTGGTGCAAAGTTAACAAACTTTTAAGGAAAAGAAAGAATAAATCTACTTTGTACTCTTTGACACACAAGGCAGTAGAGCTTTAGGAACAGAGGCTTTTGGATTTAGAGAGGCCTCTGTGAAAATCTCAGCTCTGCCTCTTATGGGCGGTGTGGCCTTGAACAGATTGTCCAGCCTCTCTGTGCTTGAGCTTCCTCCTCTGTGAAATGGAGACGATAATAAATGATTTCACCACTTTATAGGAATTTGGTGGGATAGTGTCAGAAAACTGGTACTTTAAGGCACATATCACTGAGTGGGAAGTCAGGTTTGTACCTGATACACATTAAAATCGGTAACACTTGTAACAGCCTGTCTTGAAGACACCAGAACCTAAGTGCTGGGGATGGGTAGGTGGGGAGTTTGCAGTGCGTGTAATTCATTCTGGACTTTTCAAGGCATTGGTCAGAGGAATGAAGAGTGGGCTCCCTCGTTCTGCTCAGCAACCTTCAACTTTATTTATTAAGCCTGGCTTTGTGTTTAATCTTTCTTTTTGTGGCGACACAGCAAAACACCATAATTTTCTAATACTATACGGTGCCAACATCTTGGAGGATTTCAGGACAGATCCTAATAGCCAGCAATCTCTGCATTGTAACAGTCAGATGCAAGAATCCTTGAAAGGCATGCAGCTCTCTAAAGCTGAGAACTGAAGCAGTTTTTCTCTAAACATTTATTACAAATACAAGCATTATTTGTATTCAGCACAGACCAAAGAGAGGCTAAGCAGTTGGTCCTTTTTATTGCATTTGAAATCTGGCCTGATCTGGCAACCCTTTTTAGAATCACACACTGAATAAAGTTCCCAAGATGTGTGGGGAAGTGTGACAGTTTCTGTTTGTAGCATGGGTTTGTGGGGTGTGGGGGTGTCTGCCTGCATGGGCTAGGCACACGGGTCTCCAGGGAGCCAGCAGGCTGCAAGCATACCTCACTCTCAGTTGATATTGAAGGTGAGATTGAGAATAAGGATTGCTGCATGAATGTTTATTTTTCACCAAATTAAAAGGTCTCCAAGGTCAAATACAACTGTCAGAAACTCAATTCCAAACAGCTTTTTTTTTTTTTTAAGTGAATTGGTGGGCTCTTGGAGGTAGAAGTCCATGGTCTGGCTTCAGACATGACTTGATCTAGAGGAGTCTCAGGTTAGATTCCCTAGAAGCAGAGCTTGCAATGGAGATTCCTACACATGTGATTTATTGAGGGAGTACTCTCAGGAAGAATGGCAAGGGAGTGAATCTATAGGCGAGACCTGAGCCAATGAAGAATGTGGAGTCTAGCTGCAGCTTGATCCTATGAAGAGTTCTGGAGTATGAATATCATCTCAGAATGGTCCCATTCTCAGGCAAGATGCTTGGCCTTTTATACTCCCCTTTTATATTAGCCAGGCATTGGCTCTGGGCGACCTCTGGAATGGGGAGCATAATAACCTCCTGAGAATTTCTAGGCAAAGTGAGTCTCTTCGGTTAAGGGCAATGCTATAAATAAAGATTCAAGTATGAGCTATTAGCAATTTTTGTCAACATCTATGATGGATGCACTGCTCTGGTATAGGGGTTCTGACTAATAGACAATGACACAGGTCTTACCTCTCACCCCGTTTCTTTTTCTTTTTTTTTTTTTAAAGATTTTATTTATTTATTCATGAGAGGCACAGAGAGAGGCAGAGACATAGGCAGAGGGAGGAGAAGCAGGCTCCATGCAAGGAACCCGATGTGGGACTCAATCCCGGAACCCCTGGATCACACCCTGAACGGAAGGCAGAAGCTCAACCACTGAGCCACCCAGGCATCCCTCTCACCCCATTTCTAAGGTCTGCTTCTTGGCTCCATTCTCCAGTAGGGTGGGGACCAGATGATCACGGAAGACCTTAAGCTATGTCTTTCAGGGAGCTTATAAAGGAAAGAGGCCTGATCTCTGTTGATGTCAAACATTAAGTTTCCTGGACTAGCCCTGCATAATTTCTTGCTCACTCTCTGGTGGCAGTTGGCCGTAATTAACCTCATGGTAAGGCTCCCCACAGTGGATTTATATTTCTAGAAGAGAGGGATGCTGAGTAGGGAAAAAATAGCAGTGGTCCAGAGCTGGGCTCTGAAATCCCACTTTAAGTCAGAAGGACATTTGAGATGGAGCTGACAGCATGTGCACAGCTGTAGGGTGTTACATGGTGCCACACATTTGGAGGAGCAGAGGTGGACTAGGTTGAAGGAAGGAGGCAGGTTGGGAGCCAGCAGATGGGGAGGACTGAGGTGAGTAGGTGGGCTCCATGGACTAATGGAGGAGTGTAAACTTTGTCCTAAAAATTATGGGTTTGGTTTGAGGTCTTTCAGAGTCTCTACTGGAGTCTTCCTCTTAGGCTATTCTTCCCCCAGGGTCTGGTATCAAGCCACGAGTAAGGCTAGAGATTGTGGGCTCAAACCCAGCCAGTACTGATATCGGGGATTCATTCCAGGGGCACAATTCAAGAGCAGGGCTTCTCGGCAGTGATAACGTGAATTGGGGGGTTTGTGGGCATCACCTATGACACTTGAGGCCATCGTCCATTTTGAACATGATCCCAGTCCTGAGATGGGGTGGGAGGATGTTGACCAAGCCTGAGCATCTGGTCCCAAATGGACTGGGATCAAAGGCAGCTTTGTCATAAGGGGAATCTACTGATCTCTTCAGGGAAACTGAGGCAGGAACTCAGTTGTGAGTGTCAACAGCAGGGAGCAGTTGAAGATTACAGCTGTCCTCAGGCAACAAGTTCGGATTCCAATCCCCCTTCCATGGAAAGCCGAAGTTGCCAGGTGTCAAGAAGGGAGATACATTAGTTGAGCTTATTTGTGCTGCTATAACAAATGACCCTAATCATTCTAGTAACCTAATACAAGTGTTTTCTCCTTATGGATACCCCGGTTCCTTCCACCTTGCGGCTCCATCATTCCCCAGGGTCAGGGACCAGGGGAAAAACCACATCTGTTTCTTAACTGCCTGCCCCAGTGAGAGGCACAAATCACTTTTGCTCATCCTCGATTGGTGAGAACTGGTCACATGACCTCACTTAACTGCAAGGGTAACTGGGAAATGTAGTTCCTGGCTGGGCTGTGCTCCTGAGAGACAACTCCAAACCATGGAAGGGGAGGTGCATTCTGGTGAACAGCGGCGGTCCCTGCCGTAGGGACCCAGCAGACACTCCATCCTCGGGAGGCCTCCATGAGTACGGCTGGCAGTGACATCGTGTCTTTGCTCTCCCCAGAAGCACTTGTCCCTGTTGCAAGTCAGCCCCTAAAATGGTCCGAATGGATTTGAACTTTTGCCAACCCAACAGTCTGTGGAATTGGACCAAGCAGATAAGGACTCAGTGAAACATGGAGCCTTGCAAAGTACACAGGAAAAATAAACGAATGCATGAAATGGCAATTTCCTGAGTGGGACCTGGGTTCCGGGGAAGGCTTCTGAGCACACAGGGTTGGAGATAAAGCTGGTTTCTCTCCTGTAGCCTCTGTTTGTGCTTAGGCTGTGTTTGATCATCTCGATTTGTTTGGAATCAAGGACCTTCTCCACCCATTTATCCCTGGCCTTCTCCTGGATCTGCAATGAGAGTGTGTGTAAAGCTGAATTCATAGCCTGAGGACATTCTCTCAGCAGCTCCTTGTAATGATCTAAATATAGACACCTCACCTCCGGTGCAGAGCAAGGAGGAGAGAGACAGCTTTGCAGACTTGCTGCCGCATCCTCAGATTTGAGACCCGTACTTTGTGCGATCCTGCTGAGTCACAAGTCTTTTAGTACTGTTCCTCCATCTGTAAAATGGGAACAGCTGCTGTTTCCGGGACAAAAACAGGTAAGAAGTCCAAAGGAGTTTTGCGAACTGTAAAGTGCTGCAGTAACATTAGGGTTTGAGGACAGGGTCCCTGGGGAGTACCAAACACAGGCTCTGGATCCAGGCTGTATGAATTCACGTCCCATTTCCGCCACTTCCTGTGACTTGGGCAAGTGACTGCACATCTCTGTACCCCAGTTTCTCATTTATACAATGAGTTAATAATAGTTTCTGTCTCATGAGGGTGTTGTGGGGTCAAGTGAGCTAACAGATGTAAAGATCTCAGCACCTTGCCTGGCCTATAGCTCCTGCTCAGTAAACACTGGTGCCTCTTGCTGCTGCACACATGCCTCTGATTTTCTGCTCACTGTCTTTCTCCTTTTGTTTCATCTGAGTGCAATGCCTCCCCCAACCCCATCTCTGTGGGTATGGTTCCTACCCACCCTTTTGAGGCTCAGCAACAATGCCTACTCCTCTGGGAATCCTGCCCTGATCCCAGAGTGACAGGAGGCACCGATCCAGGGAGTGCTGGTGCTTCCAGCAGTCTTGCAACAAGGCAAAACTGCCTGCTGTCACCATGAGACACTGTCCTTCGGTGTCTGAAATTCCTGCAAATCATTTATCTTCTAGGATGCTTGGGTACAAGTCTGCTCTCTCTTACTAGACAAGGAGATCTTCAAGGGCACGGTGGGTTAGTGGGAGATATGCTTGCTGCTATAACAAATAAGTCCCAATATTTTCACAGTTGAACACATCCCAATTTTATTGTCCCAGACCAGCACAGGGCATCTCATAGGAGTGCCAAAATATGTTTTGAAGGAATGAAAAGAATGAACAAAGAAATGGCCACAAAGGTGTCCTTAGGAGAGAAGACCTTTTTCGAACTTTATAACGGCCGTGGGAAAGATATTTGCTGAGCAACTCCCATGAGCTCAGAGTCAGGGGAGGGTGGGAATGAGGACAGAGGCCAAGAGGGTCCAGGCTCCCAGTCTAGCAAGGTGGTCGGGAAGAGAAAAGAGGTCTGCCATGGGTCAGCTGGGTCACAGGCCTTAGCTTCTGTCATTCTTATTCATTCTGCAATCTTTAGAGGCTATAGCAGTCACTTTGGTGCCCAGCGTCACATCCCCTTAGCTCACTTTGGATTTCAGCCACAGGCATGGACGGTCCCATGCACACCACCAGCCCCTGACCCCAGGGCCCCCTGCTCATCTTGCCCTTTTCCTGCTTCAGCTGTAGAACCCCAGTCCACATACAGGTGCGGTCCTGAATGTGGAGGACTCAGCCAGTGCTGATTGGAAACTGGTGGATAGATGCCTGACATCCTTCCCGCGGACAGTTCCGGGAGGCACCCTGGACCCTTCCTAGAGTCTCTGGCAGAACTGAGCCCTATGGCCTCCAGCACCGACCTGGAAACATGCCCTTTATTAGTTCTCCCTCCTCTGTGACTTGCTGTCCTGCTCCCTGGGATTGCCTCCCCAGTGAACACTTGTACGGACGTCCTTGTGTCAGGCCCTGCTTTCAGGGGCCCAAACAGGTCTCCTGCACTCTCCAGATGAGCAGATTGGGGCTCTGGGAGGTTATTTGCCCAGGGCCACACAGCTGGTGAGAGGCTAAGCTAGGATGGAAATCCAGGTGTGTCTGATCCAAATCTGGGCGCTTCCTCTCCCCCACAAGACTAATCACAGAAATAATTGTGTGTGAAAACGTTGGGAGTAATGTGCTAACACAAGAGGTAAAAACTGAAACTGCTGTTCTGGAAATGTTTCTGCTTCCTTTCATAGGCACACAGATACACATGTGCTGCAAACATGAGGGAGATGGGAAGAGGAGAAGGGATGGGGGAGGGAAGGAGGGAGGGAGAAAGGGAGAGGCAGGAGGAGGGGGCAAGGGGAAGGGAGGAGAAGGAAGGGGGAGGAGGGAGGGAGAGTCACAGAGAGCAAGAGATCAGGAAAAAAAGCACAGAGAGGCAGCAAGAGGTCTTGTCCATTTATATACCTCTCCCACCTCTACTAATCTTCATTTTTGGAAGCAGATAAAATGAAAGGCAAGTAAAACAAGCAGTTCCTTCAGCAGGTCTGTTAAGTTGGTTCATTCCCACTTCTCAAATATACGTTTGTTCCCAGAGATTCTGTTACCACGCTTCTTTTTTGGGGGGTGCCAGGGTGGGGATACAGAGAATAGAATCACGTGTTCCCTGTGCTGGGTATGAGTATCATCATTGCCTTTTTAAAACTATTTATTATAGAACAATTTATACAGAACATGAAAAAAAAAAAAACCTGTGAAAATAATAGTACAATAAACCCTCATCAGCCCATCACTCAGTTTTACAATTACTGAGCAGAAAAAACTCTGCCTATAATAACTCAACCATCATAACAGTTTTATCCTGTGGGTACTATTCTTACCCCCATTTGGCAGATGAGGAAGCTGAGATCTGAGAGATGAAGGCACCTTCCTAGCGTTATCCAGGCAGCTGAACTCTAGTGTCCATGCTCTTAGCTTCCAGGCTACCCGAGGCTAGCGTTCTGGACATATTGTGGCTTTTACACTCCGGGGTGGGCTGCTGATCACTTCAGGACCCTTAGTAATATGTGACATATCTGTGCCTTTGCTCAAAATAGAATCTAGATGCTGATACTCAAAGTATGATCCTCAGGCTAGCAGTCGCAGCATTGCCTGGGATAAATACAGAATCGCAGGCCCAGCCCAGACCTCCTGAGTCAGAGTCTCTGGGGGTGGAGTCCCGCACACAGTCTGTATTTCCACAAACCCTCCCTATGATTCTGCTGCAAAGCATTTGTTTCCAGGATTTTGCTTCCTTCCAGAGTGCTCTTCTGCTTTGCAAGCCAGCCTGGGAATGGCCTCTCTCTCCCAACTTCCCTCTTCTAGCTGCATGCTCCATGGTTATTTAGACACTCCATGTCTGGTGTCCTGCATATGACACTAAGCCTCTGAAACACCATCTTTATGACCATACAATAGCTGTCCTGCGTCCAGTAAATTGTCCGCACCCCGGTGGTCTGTGCAAACTCTGCCCACGTGTACTGCAAGCTTCTTGAGGTGGTGTCGTGAGTCTTTTAAAGCAGGCTTCCAGGGTCTTCCTGGCCTGCCATCTCACGCCACTGTGATTTACATATGCAGGTGTGAGGGGCAGCACCTGTTAGAGATATACACCAGGCAGGTTTTACTTTTGCACCATAAAAATGGATAAATCTGCCACCCATAAAAGCGTATTTATTGCTAAGAGTTCATTATATATGCATGAAAAACCAACTAATTTAACTTCCTGGCAGTAACTTCCTGCCTGAGGCTGGATTCAGGATTGGAATTCAGGTTTAGGCTGTGGGCGCTGAGGTGAGCTTGAGATGTAGAAGCTACAGCCAGTGCAAAGTATCTGGAGGTCCCAGGGTGGGTTGCAAGTCTGGCTTGATATGGCTAGTCTGGTGGCTCTAGACAAGTCTAGCCTCTCAGCCCATTTCTCACCTGTAAAATGGGTCTGATCATGCCTACTGCCTAAAATTATTACAGTGATTATAATAAGACCATTTTCCATCAAACCAAGGCACTGACCATTAACTGCAAGATGCACTTTTATTTTGTGCATTACTAAGGAGGAAAAAACGCTGCCAACTAGATTCCATTAGAATTTTTGTTTTATACTTATTGAAAGATCTCTTTGAAACTCAGGTAGATGTAGATTCCATCGTATATCATATGTTTGTAAAATATAAGCAAAATAAATTGGTGAAGCTATTCCTAAAACATTCCACCTGCAGGTTCAATTTCTCTGAATCACCTCTTGACTCAGTCTTTGATGTCTGTATTTTTCCATATAATCTTGTCCTCTGTGCTACCCAAGAGGGTTCATGATGCAGTGATTCTTGGAAGAGTGCCTTCAACTCTGCCCCCAGGATTTTTTTTCCCCCAAACTGCCCATTCTTCAAGTTTTGATGCTAGGATTTCTAGAATTTACCGGAAGGTGTTATGGGAAGTTTTGCCAACAAGAGCCAGGACTCATTCGTTCCTCAAATGGCTGTGTATTAGTCCTGGTTCTCTAGAGAAACAAAACAAATAGGATATCTCTATCCATCTAAATGGATGAATTTATTATAGGAATTGGCTCGCGTGGTTGTAGAGGCAGAGAAGTCCCAAGATCTGTCTTTTGTAAGATGGAGAAGCAGGAATTCAGTCCAATTCCCAAGACCTGAAACTTGGAGGGCCAAGGTCTAAATCCCAGTGTGAGTCTAATGGCTGGAGAACCAGGAACACCCATGTCCAAGCGCAGGAGAAAATGGATGTCTTGGTCCAAGCAGAAAGCAAAGTCCTCCGTCTTCCATCTTTTGTTCTAGTCAAGCCATCCGTGGATTGGGTGCATTGCACCTGCACTGGGGAGGTGTGCTGGTGCCTGCCTGGCCTGGCTGCCAGAGGCTGCCGGACACAGCCCCTTTTCAGAGACATCAGGCTGGGAAGAGGAGGCATGTGGAGAATGAATCAAATGTGAAAGATGTAGCTCACCTGGCAGGGAGTCTGGCCCAGAGGAAGGGAGAGGAAACTGACCTGCCCTCTGTGTGCCGGGCTGTATTAGTCCTCTTGGCCTGACATAAGAGAATGCCACAGCCTGTGGGGGCTTGAACAGCTTCTCTTCTCACAGTTCAGTTCTGGGGACTAGTGGTCAGGGTGTGGGGAGCACTGGTTCATCTGCGGCCCCTCCCCGTGTCTTCCCATGTACTTCCTTCCATATGTCTGTGTCCTAACCTCTTCTTATAAACATACCAGTCATGTTGGGTTAGGGTCCACCCTTATGACCTCATTTTAACTTAATTACCTCTTTTAAAAACTGACCTCCAAATAATAGTCACATTTTGAGGTCCTGGGGCTCTCAGGGCTTCAACACAGGAATTATGAGTGTGTGTGTGTGTGTGTGTGTGTGTGCGTGCACGCGCGTGCAGGTGTGCATATACCAACTCAGTCCCTAACACAGGCCCAGCATGAGTGTGTTGCAAAAACAGGGTCTCCTTTCAGCGGAGTAGTGATCAAATTGGGTAGGCAGTTTATTTGCATTTTGCTGATTAGGAAACTGAGGCTCTAAGAGATTAAGGCTGCACAGTTAGTAGTAAGGAGAGCTGACTTTCAAATCCAGGAGAGGTCCATGCTGTGCCTTCCTGCGAGTTTCTCAAGTGGGACTGCATGTTATGGAGCTGGAGAGGGTGTCAGGCCTGGCAAGTTTGGGGGTGGAGGGCTGGGGAAGAGGAGGGGGCCTGATTTCCCAATTGCTCCCCTCTCCCACTGCATTACTCAGTGTTCTTTTTTTTTTAAATTAAGATTTTATTTGTTTATTTATGAGAGACACAAAGAGAGAGAGAGGCAGAGACACAGGCAGGAGAAGCAGGCTCCATGCAGGGAGCCCGATGTGGGACTCGATCCCGGGTCTCCAGGATCACACCCTGAGCTGAAGGCGGCGCTAAACCGCTGGGCCACCTGGCTGCCCACTCAGAGTTCTTCCAATAGCCTATTGACCTCCTTGTAAATTTTGATTTGAAGAAAAAGTGGCTGAACAGAAAAGTTGGAACATGCCTGCATCACATAGTGTATTGGTTTCCCAGGGCTGACATATAAATTACCACAAACTGGGTGGCTTAACACAGAAATTTATTTGCTCGTAGCTCTGGAGGCTGGAAGTCAGAAATCAAGGTGTTGGCTGGAGCCTGCGCTCTCTAAAGGCCCTAGGGAAGGATCTTTCCTTGCTTCTTCCCAGCTTCTGGTGTTTGTCAGAGTGCCTTGGGTTGTCAACGCATCCCTCCAATCTCTGTCTCTGTCCAATGTTCCATGCCCTTCTCCCTCTGTGTGGGCGTCTCCTTCTCTCTGATAAGGCCACCATTCTTATTGAATTTAGGGCCCCCTTAATCCAAAGTGAACTTATCTTGACTAATTATGTCTGCAAAGATCTTGTTTCCATATAAGGTCACATTCCCTGGTACCTGAGAATGTGGAATATAGTACTTCACTGTATCTTTTTTGGGGACACAATTCAAACAGTTACACATGACACAGGTAAGTAAGAGCCTGTATTAGAGTGGAAGCTCCTAGGACAGATGGGGGACTTTCAGGCAGAGCCCAAAGATGATGGATGGAATCTGAGAGTGGTCAAAGGGTCAGGGGTCCAAGGGATAAGGTGGGATGACTTTACTTTTGGGGCGGAATGTGTAGAAGCTGCCACTTGATGAGATAGTTGGGTCTGAGCTGCCCTCTCTCTGTCTGCTTATTGCTCTGTACTGTTCACTCACTCCCAAACCCCTAAGACCCAAAGTCTGACAGGGAGAAGGCAGGGTGGATGGTGGTTGGTAAACACCAGGACCACCCTCTCACTTGTCTCCTTGCTGGTGAGGCAGAAGGCTTTGAAGACAGCAGGGGGCTTTGCTTTGAACCTGAGGCATCACAGAGTTTAATTCATTTATAGTCCTTGGTGGGGGGCTTCCAAAAATACCTTATCCTTAAGCAGTTTTCATTATGGATATTAGTTGCTCAAACCTTGACTAATTCAGGTTAACTTAGATCCCAATGGAGTTTTTTGTTTTTTTTTTTTTTCCTCCTGGCATCCTCTGAAGTCAGGCCAAACAGAAATTCAGAAAGAGGATGTGTGCCCCACACTTCTCCCAGCATTAGATCAGAACGGCCCTGGGAGTGTATTAATAGCCTGGAGTCATGGTACAAATGGTTATTTATATGTGTAGGTGATGGCTACAGTACACCCTCCAGTAATTATTCACAATTAACAAGCACTTCAGTAAATGAACAAAATCTGTTCTTAATCCATTGAGGCAGCAATTCTTTATCCGGGACTCATGTACCCGAAACTTCTGGTTAACCAGCCCTCCCACACAGCTCCAGAACAAAGCTAATTAGAGATTATAATCATGACCTTCAGGCTCCTTCCAGAGCCTGAAGGGTACTTAAGTCATTGATAAAATATAATATGTTCAGTAGAGTGTCAGTTCACAAGCATAATACAGTTGAAAATTGGGCACCTGTATATAACTATTAACTCTCAGCTAACTAGGAAAGTGAGGGGCTTTTGTATACCGACCTTCTGCCACGGAGAGTTGGGCTGTAGGAGTCCCAGGGTGTCCTGGGCAAAGAGTAAGAAGTGGCTGCTCTCTCCTGCTTGTCCATTCTAAGTTGTCGTCCTTGACTCAGGATCCCTGTGTGAATGCAGTTCATGGGGAGTCTGGAATGCCTGAACTGGAGGAGACCTCCAAAGAGGATCCCATTAAATTCTTACATGTTGAGTGAGGAGACTGAGCCTAGGGAGGTTGCTGGAGATGCTCTACTTTGCCCAGAGCCCTGGCTCCTAGACCACCTGTGTTCTCTCCGTTACATCATGGTGCATTTGCCATATAATTCAATAACTGTATTGATCATCTTTGGGAATGTGTGGGTTGGTTTTATGGCCAAAGACAGGATCCAGAAGACACATCCTGTCATTTTTTTTTTTTTATGACAAAGAACATTGACTACAACCTTATGTGTTGACTACATAGAAGTGTTGGCTGAGTCTGGATCCTTGAGGATAAATGTGCAATGTGTGAAATTTCTGCCCATCTGTGTGATATGGTGTACATTTCCACTACTCTTTCCTTCCTTTATTACCTCCATTCAGTCTGTTAGCAGTCCTGCCAACACTACCTTTGGAACGTATTTGAAATCTGACTTCTTCTGACCATTCCACAGCTAAAGCCCTGGCCAGCCACTGTCTTCTCTCACCAGGATGACTTCCATAGCCTCTATTAGAATCTCTACTTCCACGTGTCTCATCACATTTAGAGTGCAGTACAACTCCTTACCAGGGCCTTAAGACCTGGCAGGACTTAAACCCTGCCAACCTCTCTGACCTTATTCTCTCCCACTCTACACTCACTCTGTTCCTGTCACACTGGGCTTGCTAAGCCTCATATCTGCCAAATAAATTCCTGCCACAGGACCTTTGCACAAGCTATTTTCTCTATCTGGAATGCTTTTCACTCAGATGGCTTCTTGGCTCATTCTTCAATTTTATTCAGACCTGTGCCCAAATATCACTCCTTTAGAGAGGCTTTCCCAACTGCCACGTGCATAATAATGCTTCCATCCTTTCCTCTTGTATTTCCTTATGCTGCTTTAGTTTGTAAAAACACTTAACACTGCCTTAGTATAAATATCAATATTATTTATAAACATTTGCTTGTTTCTCTATTATTTGTCTATCTGACCTGCTAGAATTTAGGCTTTGTGAAGCCAGAATTAAATTAGCTCTCCCTTGCTTACAACAGTGCCTGGCACATGGTGGGATCTCAGTGAATAATTGTTGAAAAATAAACAGTCTAGAAATTTAGAACTAATAAAAGAGTTCAGTAAGGTGTCTGGTTACAAAAAAAGAAATCTTGGGAAAAAAAAATCCCAAACCCTAGGAATTTCCATAACCAAAAGGTGCAGTATTTACATGAAATAAATGCCGGCATGTCACAGATGCATATGAAGTTCTAGAAATTTAGAACTAGTAAAAGAGTTCAGTAAGGTGTCTGGTTACAAAAAAAGAAATCTTGGGAAAAAAAAAAATCCCAAACCCTAGGAATTTCCATAACCAAAAGCTGCAGTATTTACATGAAATAAATGCCGGCATGTCACAGATGCATATGAAGGCCTACTTAAATAAATGGAGAGGCACATTATGTTTTTGGAAGACTTAATATTGTAAATAAAATAATTTTCCCCAAATTAGTTAATAAATTGAATGCAGTTTCAATCCAATACCCTTAGGAATTCATTGTGTAACTTGACAAAATTATTTAAAAACTCATCTGGAAAGATAAATAGGGGGAAATAGTCAAGGAAGTTTTGGAAAAATAATAAAAATGATAAGGAGATTTCAATTCAATGTCCAGATTCTAATATGTATTATAAAATTGGAATGATAAAGATAATATATTACTGGAGCAGGAATACACCAAACTATCAGTGAAATAGAATAGCAAGTCCAGAAAGAGAAAAAAATGGTAGGTTAGAATGTACTGTAAAATTTGGATTATGATCCATGTAATAAATACTAATGAGTCTATACAAACACAAATAATTATACTTACTGAGGGAGAAGGAATAGCTCTTCCTTGGAGAGGACTTTGAATTAATAAATGTAGAAGGAATGATGGAAGTAGAAAATTGCCAGTAGGCAAACTTGGCAGTAATAATTATTGTAGGCAAGTACCATTGATCAGGATGCTCAAATTAGTGAGCCAGAGTATGATGAGAAACAGGATATTTGCATGATCCCAAAGCATTTCCCCATAAAGTACTCATTTATTACTAAGAGAAAAAATAGTAACATGACAGCGAAGAAATGGCAGCACCACCTTACCCAAATGATCAAACTAATCACATGTGGTGAGACACATCAACCTGATATGATGCATGAGAAGGGTACAACATCACTTCCATGCCCAAAACGCATGGCCTCAATCTAATCATGAGACAATATCAAGCAAACCCAAACTAACAGATACTCTACAAAACAGTCGGACAGTATCCTTCAAAAATGTCAAGATCATAAAAGAAAAAAAACCCAAAGAACCCTCAGATTAAAGATCACTAAATGCAACATAGAATCCTGGATTGGGTCCTGGGCTAGAAAGATGGTATCTGTGGAAAACTGGTGAAAATCAAATAAGGCCCAAAGAGTACTTAATAGTATTATACGAATGTTAATTTTTTTGGTTTCAATAATTACATTATGGTTACATAAATTTCTAACATTAGGGGAGACTCAATGAAGTATATATGGGAATTCTTGATTCTATTTTTGTAAATTTTCTGAAAGTTTAAAATTATTTCAAATTCAAAACTAAAAAATAGTTTAGGGGCACCTGGGTGACTCAGTTGGTTAAGTGTCTGATTCTTGATTTTGGCTCAGGTCATGATCCCAGAGTCCTGAGACTGAGCCCCGCATCAAGCCCTGTGTGGTGCTCTGCTGTTGGTGGGGAGTCTGCTTGAAGATTGTCTCCCTCTGTCCCTCATCCTCCCTCAAATAAGTAAATAAATCTTAAAAAAAAAAAAGTTAAGAACAAAGTGGGGGAAGTAATGGATTATTCAGCCAATGATGGTGAGACAATTAGCTAACCATTTGGAGAGACTATTTTTATTATATGTATATTATATGTTTTATTTATAAAAATGTAATTTATACCATATACCAAAATAAATCCCATGTGGATTAAACTAAGCAAGAAATAAAGATAGAAGTTACATATTCATGGGGCACCTGGCTGGCTCAGCTGGAGGAGCATGCAACTCTTGATCTCGGGGTTTTGAGCTTGAGCCCCATGTTAGGTGTAGAGATTACTTAAAATAAATATACATTTTTTAAAAAAGAAAGTTACATCTTCTCTTTAAAGCAAAATAAGAGAAATTAAGTTTAGATGAAGTAATGTTAGAAAATGAATGTCTCATTTATGCTCAATAGTTAGAAATCAGTTAATATCTATGCTACTGTTTTCATTAATATTTACATTTATAGTTTAATATATTTATATATTTTTAAGACTTAGACTTTTATAAAAAATAAGTTCTTGCCCATACCTTTCTAATTATCCCACTGTGGGAAATCCTGGTCAGTTTTCAGAGGAAAGTCAGAGAGTCCTGCAGAGAAACTCTACCATAAACCGGCTGTGACCCTGCATCTATGTTTAGACATTAGTTAATGAATTAGATTAATATTTGTTGAGTTATTACCATGTGCCAGTCATGGCATTAGGTTTCCTATTCTGTGTTATGCTTTTAGTCTCAATTAAATCACTTCTAAACTAGAGATTACAGTGTCTGCCTCCTAAAGCTAATGAGAGGTAATAAGATGACATATGGAAGCTCTCAGAAGAAAGCCTGGTGTGTTGGAGGTATTCACTTGATGTCGCTCTTCCTGTACCCATAAATTAGACATGACTTCACTTGTAAGTAAGAGACCATGCACAATCACCTGAATCATAAAAACATCACATTGCAAGAGGATAATGGTGGTTATAAAAGCATAGGCTCTAGAATCAGGCTAGGTTCAAATTCCATCTCTTCTACATCCGAGCTGTGTGACCCTGAGCCAGTTACTCAAGTTGTCTGTGCTGCAGTGGTCCATCTACAAAATGGGGATAATGAGAGGATAGATCTCATGAGAGAGTCATGAAGAGTCAGCTAAGATTTGAAATGCATTTCAAATGCATTTCACCTGACACCTAATAAGTGCCACATAAAAATTTGCTGAGTTGAATACAAATTATACCTGGCCTTTCAAAATAGACCATGAGAACAAGCAAGCATCACTTTACTCTCTGCATTAAGATTGAGATGTGTGGTATCATTTTTAGCTCTGTTAAGGACTGCCTGGCTCCTGGAAATCAGCCCATGCCTTTTGCCCTGGGCCTGGAGATCCAAAGCCTCATTCACACAGAAATTTTCCAAGTGATGCAATGGGCCAGAGAAGGGAGAGGGAGGAGAAGGAGCACAGGGCTCTGCAATCACATTAGAATTGTAGCAAATACAAGCAAGTGATTTCAGACAGATTTGCTAATGAATTATTAACCTTAGCGCTGTGACAGTATATCTGCTGAGTAAATCATGTTGGGCTAAATAACTCGAACTTACTTATAACTAAGAAGGAAACAAGTGACTACTCCTCAGTTGTAGAAAAACAATTCCCCATAGATCATGAAGTCTTTCACAAAGATGGTAACAGATTGCTTTCCCGTGGAGAAGAGAGATTGCCCGGCAGCAAGAGGAGCTCATGGGGAGCTCTGGGGGACTGTAGGACACACGTGATTCAGACCCAAGGTTTATAGTCAGCTGGTTTCCCTGGTATAGCAAGCCTCCTGGGGTCTGTTCTGATTGCTCCTGCCCATGTCATATTTGCTATTTAATATTTTTAATATTCCTTCTGTTTGGGACAATTACTTGATTGTGAGGCTGTCTCCATGCCCTAGTAGATAATTAGTTGAAATTCAAGAGGCAATATTTCTTTTATTCAAGAAATAAAAGTTGTTTGCTTTGTCAGATTCCCTTCCTAGAGCACTAAGTGACCACTTGGCTTCTTTGACCCAAGATGGTGACCATATCTTAACTTCTCTTTCTTTTTTTTGCACAGTTGGTTCAGAATGCATGAATGCATGTTCTTACTTCTGTAAGAAGTTAGGGTAAATTGGTGCCTGGCTATCTCCTTAAGCAATAAAGATATTATAGTGACTGTGCTTTTCTAAAAATTATGAGTGAGGGCAGCTCTCGTGGCTCAGTGGTTTAGCACCGCCTTCAGCCCAGCGTGTGATCCTGGAGACCCAGGATGGAGTCCCACGTCAGGCTCCCTGCATGGAGCCTGCTTCTCCCTCTGCCTGTGTCTCTGCCTCTCTCTCTCTCTCTCTCTCTGTCTCTCATGCATAAATAAATAAAATATTTAAAAAATGAAAATAAAATAAAAATTACGAGTGAAAAAATTACTAAGCCATACAAAAAGGGGATCGTCAAGATTCAGGTTTTGGGGAGTATAGAGAAGGCAGTAGCTCTCTTTGTAATTGTGAAGACAATGTGAGGGATGAGCCAGATCTCAAAGTTTGGAGGGTATGAAGTGAAGAGAAGGGGCAGGAATAGCAAAAATTAAATCTTTGAAGAATCTTTGCTTTATGAATAGAGTAAGTCTGGGAGATGTGTCAGAGGTCTCAGGAGTTGGTCTCAATCTTCCACAAAATATGTTTAAGGAAAGTTTAATAAAGGAGATGTTTAAAAGGTGGGACGCAGAGTTTAGGGAAACCAGTAGGAGATAGTATAGCATTCATGAGCCAGCAACTGTGGGGACCCCCTTCTCACCCCAGGCCTGAAGGAGCAAGGGGAGGAAGTGATTGTTAGAACCTGAAGAGTGATTTTGGCTGGTTTAGGCTAACAACCCACCCCCAGAATCAATGATCAATGATAACTGGGAAATCATGGTAATTGGTAAGTACCCCAGCTCCCCCTCCTCTCACATGGGATGACTGAAACATATTCTATATTGGTTTTCAGTGGAGCTTAAACCCATATGGCAGGTGATTTGATAACAAGCCCTTTATTGGTTGTCTGTCACAAAAAGGGAAAGCAAGGGTTAAATCCCTGGACGGGGGGGAGCACTGTGGACAAGGCCACCAGGCAGGAGTTGTGGCCTTCAGTTAAGAGATGCAGCCCACAGAACCCTGGGTGGCTCAATGGCTGAGCATCTGCCTTTGGCTCAAGGTGTGATCCTGGGGTCCTGGGATCAAGTCCCACATTGGGCTCCCCGCAGAGAGCCTGCTTCTCCCTCTGCCTGTGTCTCTGCCTCTCTTTCTGTGTCTCTCATAAATAAGTAAATAACATTTTACACACACAAAAAGACGCAGCCAAGGGGCACCTGGGTAGCTCAGTCAATTAAGCATCTGACTTGATTTCAGGTCAGGACATGATCTCAGGGTCCTGGAATCAGGCCTCACGTCTGGCTCTGTGCTCAGCTCAGAGTCTGCTTGTCCCTCTCCCTCTGCTCCCTGCCCCCACTTGCTCTCTCTCTCTCTGAAATAAAATAAAAATAAATCTTAAAAAAATGCATCCAATTCACAGTGCCGGAAGAGGGAGGGAGCTGGGGGAACGATGATAGGAGAACCCCAACCTCACACTCGAGTGTTGGCATCTCTTCTCCTGAGCGTGTCCTCTGAAGTCAGAGAAACCTGTGCTCACAGGTAGGACAAAGCCGTGGAGAGTGAACATTACTCATTGACTGGGAGGCTCCTGCTGATCTTCACCTTTTGACACTCACAGCCTTGTGTAATCCCTTCCTTGAGTTCTCAAGTGGGTCTCAACTTACATATGGAAGAAGTGATGGACATCATGTCTAAGATGAGGCTATACCAAGGCTGTGGTTTCCGGCTTGGGAATATCCTCTCTTGCTTTCTCCCTCATTGTGAGGGAAGCCAGATGTCATGTCGTGAGCTGTCCTGTGGAGGGGTCCACATGGCAAGGAACTGAAGGAAACCTCTGGCCAAAGCCAGGGAGGAGCTGATTCCTACCAACAACCATGCAAGGGACCTCAGGAGTGGATGCTTCTCCAGCTGAGTCTTTCAAGGAGACCACAGCCCTGGCTGACAGCTTTATCTGCAGCGTCACAAGACACCTCAAGCCAGAGGCACCCAACGACACTGTGCCTGGATTTCTGATCCCCAGAAACTGTAAGACAATAAATGTGTATTATTTTTAAGCTGCTAAGTTTGGGGGCAATTTGGCACACCAAAGTAGATGACTAACATACTGTTTCTCTTCCTTACTTTCCTAAAGGAGTGTTTTCTCCTTTCCCCAAATACACTGCTTGCTCAGGTCTGTTTCTGGGGGCTGACCAAACTAAGACAACACACAAAGAAATGGAGGAGGCTTGGAGAAAGGGTGAGAGGAAGGAATGTCTCGAAGTCCTGCTCTGGGCTGGCAACACTGGATTGTGAGTCTAGTGCTGAAAGCACCACTTCCCACTGGGGGGAGTTCTTGGGGGAAGCACCAGAGTGAGTGCTGGGTTCAAGGACAGAGAACCCGGCTTTGAGCTTTCACTCTCTCAGTTCTGGAATGGCAGTTAAGGTATTTAATGCTCAGGGGCTAAATTTTCTCAGCTGAAGAGCTCCAACAACCAACTCAAGTGGATGGGGGTTAAATGAGCTTAAAGCCGGTGACTTCGGAAACGTGTCTTCCTGCATATGTGAGTCATCATTATGGGCAAAGTGGCCATGGGTTCCCCAATCACTGATCACGCGACTGCATGTGTGACCCTTGAATGGCACGTGACTTTGAAGCTGAGTCACTGGGCGTCTGGGCCCCTGGACTTGTGAGCAAGTCCTCTTCTCTGCCTGGAATGACTGCTGAGTGCTCGGAGGGGAGATGAGCAAGCGGGAGCACAGCCCACCCCAGCGCGAGCCCGCGCCTGCCGCTCCCTCAAACAGAAGTATTGTGTCCCAAGGTCTTTTAAAAATAATCCTATTTTGAGATGTTTATATATGAACCGGGGAAAGAATGAGAGTATTATGCCCATAATGGAAAGTGCTCGTAAACAAAAAGGTGCCATTTACCGTCCATTTCCAAGGACGGGCTGCGGGCTGCTGCGACTGGAGCTAGGCCTGGGTGCGGTTTGATTCCATGGATGGACTTTGCTGGCAGGTTTCGTTGGGCCTGTCAGTCAGGCTTGCTGGGGGAAGGAGTGTGCTTTGTCCTGAAGACTCCAGTTTGCAGGGTTCTGGGCGCTTCTCTGCAGCACTGCTTATCTCCCTTGTCCTTGGGGCCTGACTTCTTCCAGTGGATGGAAGATACACTTTAAGAAAATCACTTTTTCTTTGTAATCAAGGCTTATAACATGTTTCTTTGGATTCTTCAGCATCCCTTTTTTTAATCCTTGTTAGGAGCCTATGGGGCAGGGGTGGGGATGGGTTTGAGTGTAGCATGTAACACACACACCCATGCACACACATCACAGGTCACCCTCTATTATTGCCTAGTTGGATCAGTCACCATAAACATCATCTCAGGGCACCCCTGTCCAGTATGTCCCCATTACTGTGTGAAGTGTGTACTGGGGAAGGCACTCTGAGAGGGAGGATAAATACAGTTGTGTTGAGTGCTGAGAAGGAAACAGGGAAATGTGATCAAATTGAGGAAGGAGTTTCTGGAGGTAGGGACGCTAACTCTGCTGGTCATCTTGAATCTACGATATGTGAAGGTATATTTGGTTAGATTGTGGGTTCTGGGAACAGATGAAAAAATGGAGATTCCAATCTGGTTTTAGGGCACCTCATGCCATGCTTGGTTGTGTGCATCTGCTATTAACGGCCAGTCCTGATCTGGGCATATACAGTGAGTGCTGTGCAAATGGCACTGGACTTAGAACCAGAAGAATTATACTCAAGCCAGTTCTTCTTTGCTCACTAGCTTGGTGATCTTGAGAAAGGAAGAAAGCTAGTGAAGCCTCAGTTTCTCTACCTGAAAAATGTGGATATGACCCCTTCCCTATCTCCTCAAAAAAAAAAAAAAAAGTCCACATATTGTGGCTGACACTTTCCAAAGCAAGGTGACATTGGGAGAAGGCATGGTTGAGCATATACAGGAGATTGTTGGATTTAGGGTGGCTCTGCTCTTCTGGGGAGCTGTTTTCCCCACCCCACTGGAGAGCAACTGGAGTAACCCCATTTGGTTGTCTGAAACACGACACATGAGGGCTTCTTGTCTGAAATACGACACATGAGGGCATCTTGTGACCTGGAAGAGACTTTTCCTCCCCTAACAACTTCAAGAGGCCTCCTATAAAGCAGAATGGAGTTGGCATTGGTTAGTGCAAATGTCGCTTCCCACCTCTGATTATCCTTCCTCTCCAGGCTGACCAAAGGCCCAGCCCCATTCATCACTCCAAACTATAGGCTGGTGGCCTGAGTGCTATGTGGAAAAATATGCAGGACTTGGAGCTAAAGGAGGCTGGAATGCCATGGATTCAGAGATGGCTACTTCCTCCTAGGTAGAGTCAGAAGAGCGGCTGAGGAGTTCACAGGCAAGGAGACAGGGTTGCATCATGCCCTAGACCATGGTCTCTAGAACTCGCAGCCCGGATTCAGCCCCAGCTTATCAGCTCTGTGACCTTGAGTAAATTCTTTAATTTTGTTGAGTCTCAACTGTAAAATGGGCACAATAATGGTGCCTACCTCACTGGGCTGTGAGATGATCCGTGGATGGTGCTGTAGCAGTTGCGCTGAGGCCCTTCTGTGATTCCCTTGACCCTATTATTCTCTTAGGTTTTCCTGGTGGTTTGAGCATGCCCACAGCCTCCTTCCTCAAGCACCCTGTGATTCTCTCTGCACAAGGGCTTCTCTAGCTACACGAAGGTGCTTAACCCCAACATGGGGCATTTGGAAGCGCCAAGGAGTTAATGTCTTAGGAGACACTCACAGCCAGTGAGGGATTCAAGTTGGTGGATAAACCTCACTATCCAGTGGATGATTCTCAGGTGTGGAACATAGTTTCCCAGAGTGTCCCCCAGTGTGGACCGAATCCCAGTGGCCTTCAGAGATAGTGACCTATTTATTATTGTTATGTTTTATTGGCTTTCCTCCCTTCCCTGCCTCTTTCCTTACTCTCTCACTGTGTTTCCTGGAATCACCTCCCAAATAAACTACCCGCACCCAAATTCTTGACTCAGGGCCTGCTGTGGGCAAACCCAACAAAGACAGGCTTGGTGCCAAGCCTGGCACTTTGTAAGTACTCTGTAAGCAGTACTTACTATTGGACTGTTATTATTCCTACTACCACCCGGGACGGCATCCCTGTGACCTCTAGGGGATGCCCTGCCCCCTCTCCAGTCTGGGCCCAGCTTCGGAGAGCATGAGCTCTGGCTGTGAGTTAGAGGGTCGCTGGCCAA
The DNA here is from genome assembly GCF_018345385.1 of Vulpes lagopus. NCBI lineage: Eukaryota > Metazoa > Chordata > Mammalia > Carnivora > Canidae > Vulpes > Vulpes lagopus. Next base: position 16,760,483 of record NC_054841.1, read on the forward strand.
GAGCATCACTCCCTTCCTGAGTTCGGCTTTAGCCCCCACCCATCACATCTCAGGGAGCTCAGCTGGCATTGGCAAGAGTGTGTGGATTTCTGCTGGACATAGCTCAGTCTCAGGGCTAAGAGAATCTACCAGTGGCTTAACTGGCTAAACTTGTTTCTTCCTCTGTACAGTGGGGCTACTTAGGAGCCTAGGGTTGTTGTCTTAATTGGCTTGGGCTGGATGGCTTATAAACAACAGACACTTATTTCTCACAGTTCTGGAGGTTGGACACCCAAGATCAGCATGAGGTGGGCATGGTCAGGTTCTAGTGAGGACCCTCTTCGGGTGCAGACTTCAGACTTCTCACTTGTCCTCACATGGTGGAAGGGGCAAGAGAGCTCTCTGGGACCTCTTTTATAAGGGCACTGATCTCATTCAGGAAGGCTCTACCCCTGTGACCCAGGCACCTCTTAAAAGCCCCACTTCCTAACCCTGTCACATGGCAGGTTAGGATTTCAACCTATGAATTCTGGGGAGATGCAAACACTCAGTTCATTAGCAGTTGTTGAGGTGATTAAAGGAGGAAGTGCCTATGAAGTGCTCTTTACAATGCCTGGCATGGAGGGAGGACCCAAAAATGGTGGCCAGAGATTTTTCTCTAGACCCAGCAGCTCTCACCACAAGGTCTGGAAAACTGAGGCTCAGAGAATGACTTATCAGGACTTTTAAACATGCAGTCCCACCTGTCATGGGCTGTAGGGTGGGTGGAGTGGAAGGGTCTGAGTAGGACCCAAATGACAGCCAGGCTCCTTGTCGAGTTTCTGGCAGTGACAGCATTCACTGATCAAATATTTATCAGACCCGACAGTGTGCCCATAGCACTGTGCCAAGATGAAAATGACACACATCTGGCCCCAGGAAGCTCACAGCCAAGCATCGGGCTGTGAACCAAATGATGGTGCTGGTGCGTATAGAATGTGTGCTACGTGAAGGATGTTTTTGGACCTGAGGAAGAAGCTGATTTAGAAGTCTTCAGCTCTCTGCCTTCTTCTTTGATAGCTAAATAGTCATAGTAATCATGAACATTTGTTGAGGCCGGCACCGTCTTGAGCACTTTATATGAATTAATGGAGTTGATCATATCCTGGTATGGTTCCTGTAAGTATGGACTATTATTGTGACCCTGTTTTGTAAAGAAGGAACTGAGTTCCAGAGAGGTCACAGAGTTTGCCCAGAGTCACATAATCACAGGAACATGGAGGAGCTGGTCATCTGAACTTCCAGAGGTTCCTCTGGGGGTTTTGTGCAACTTTAGTTAATGATGCTTTGGTTAATTTTGGCCCCGTGATCCTTCCTGAGCTTTGATAAGTTGCAAGTTCTGGGTTTGGGCTGAATCAGTTAGATGTGCAAGCCCACCTGGAGGCAGCTCTATCCTGGTTTCTGGGGGCCCCATCCTAGCTTCTAAGTGTGAGGATTTATCATGGCTTCTCAAGGCATTACTGACCACCCAGCCATTGACATCCTACAGATAGAGAGTTTTGAATCTTTTCAGGGTCACAGATTATGTTAGACACTGTTTTGGCACCTTGCCAAGAGCCCTTTACTTACCCATCTCCCAGATGTGGGGAGTGTTGGCTGCTAATCGCTCGCAGCTGCCCCCTATTCAAGGTTGCCATATTTAGCAAATACGAATATTTCATTTTATCTGGCAACTGTACCTCTTCTCCAGACAATTGTCCTTGATTGATGGGAGCAACCTATAGCCAATGACTGATATGGGGGTCCAAACATCTTGCCCTTTGCCATTGGATGATGACAGCTCTGTGGTCCAGTTTATGCTCCAGAGCCCCCTGTAGATCAGGTTAGGGCTCAGCATGGCCTGAGGTCACATTCTTGCTGGGCTCTTGTCCCTTTCTCTCCTTAGAAGTCGCCCAAGAACCACTGCTCAGTAACTCACCCATTCTAAATCCTTGTTTCAGGCTTTTTTCTAGGGAAACCTGATCCCCTGGAAAACATGACAAAAACTCTAGGTCTTCTCAAAAAAAGCACAGATGCACCTACATACTAACAGTGCCACATGATTTTTGGAAATGACCTTGAAGGGAGCTCCCCACTTCTTGTGAGTCCCAGACCTCTATCTCACCCTCTCGAAGCTGAATGCCAGTGACTGGCAGCCACTGGCATAGGATGAGGGTTAGCATGAAGGTAGCACTGAAAACTATAAGCAGGTTTTTTTAAAGCCTATATAATTTCCATTTATTTGCAGAAAGTCTATGTGGAAATCAAAACATATCCAGGGAGAGGAAGTTGTCAGCTGAATGTCATGATAAGAAATAATAGTTGAGAGGACATGAAAGAAACACAAGTCTGATCAAGTCATCTCTCTGTTTAAAACCATTCAAAGGCTTCCCACTGCTGTCCTGATAAAGACCAAAGTCCTTGACAAGTGTCTCAAGGCTCTCCATGGATGGGTCCCTTCACCATGTCAGTTTTATCACTAATCACTCTCCCAATTGATCTCCATGCTGTAGTTACTCTGGTCTCTCCCAGTCCTTCTGACTTTGTCCTTTCTGGGCCTTTGCACATGTCTTGCTCCTCTATTACCTAATCATTTTTTAAAAGCAGCTCTTCCTGACTTCCCAGATAGATCGATACCTTCTACTTCATACTATATACATCTTATACTTCTTTCATGTTAGTTACCTATTACTATGTAATAAATTACTCCAAATTTAGCAGTTCAAAAAAAAAAAAAACCCAAACATTTATATCTCACAGTTTCTATGAGTTAGTCATTTGGGAGTAACTTAGTTGGTGGTTTGGGCTCAGGGGTCTCCTGAGTTTATAGTCAGGTTTTTAGCCAGGGCTAAATAATCATCTGAAGGCTCACATGGAGATGGGGAATCTACTTCCAAGGTCAGTCACATGATTGCTTGGAAGGCTTTAATACCTCCCCAAATGGGTACTCCCTCCATCAGCTGGCTTCCCCCAGAGCAAGTGATAAGAGAAAGAGAGAGAGTGAGTGAGAGAGTGTGCACAGATGCTAGCATGGTGGTGGGGGGCAGTGAGGAGGGGCAAGAGGGAGAGGGAGAGAGAATCTTAAGCAGGCCCAGTATGGAGCCCAATGTGGGGCTTGATCTCACCACCCTCAGATCATGATCTGAGCTGAAATTGAGAGTTGGACACTTAACTGACTGAGCTACCCAGGGGCTCTTGTAGACATTATTTTTAAAACCACCTTAGTCACTTATCACAGTTGCAAATTTACCTTTAATTTGTGTGACTACTTGATCAAAAATCTGTGTGGCTGCACTATTCCAGAAGTCTTCCTACCCCAACCCCCTCCATTTCTCATCCTTCTATTCCAGTGCCCAGCATAGAGGTGGCACTGAGTAAATATTTATTTAATTATGGAATGACCTTATTTATTATTTTTTGTTAGTATACTTCAAGAAAAATCTCTGGTAAGGAAGCCATGATCAGTGTTTAGTAGCATACCATTGTGACTCAGAGCACACATGAAAATTCCTGCAATTGGATTTTCAGGTTCAGTTTGAGGGTAAGGCATAGAGTCTGGAGCCCATGATTTTTTTTTTTTTTTAGCTCTTCATTCATTTTGCAAACGTTTATGAGCACTTATCTTGTGCTAGAAAGAGTTCCAGGTACTGAGGATGCAGAGATTAACAGGATGCAGAATGGTTTTATAAATTAAGACATCCACGTATTAATGTATAAAGCAGCCCAAGGCTTTTGAATAATCTTCAAACATGAAAGACAACAGGCAGCTGTATTAGAAACAGACCCCTTGATATTGTATTTGCAGAAGCTGTTTTATCAGCCCAGCATGTCCCCCAAGTGAACGGAGTATTTACATTTAATTCCAAAGTGGTTGTGCCAACATCAGTCCTCTGGTTCTTCTACTTTTGGTCACTGTTTGCAAATGTACAAAAGGTTTTGTCAAAGGAGCTGGATAAAGATGGAAAGAGAATGGCATTATATATGACTAGCAGAGATCTCAGAGTGGTTGGTGCTGAGAAACAGTCAAGGCGAGGTCACAGGGGCGTTCGCAGAGACCGAGGATAATGTGAAGAAATGGAATTGGGAAAAATGAAACAGCAGCAAAAATGGGCTTTGGCTGAAATGAGTGCAGTGTGGCGAGAGGCCTGGTCCCCGCTCTGCGCCGGGGAGCCTCACGCCCCCTTTCCTGAGCCTCTGTGTCCTTGTTCGTAAAATACATGCATTGGATCAGACCAGAGGGTTTAAAACTTTTTTTGTGTTAGCTTATTTTTTTTTATTGCACTTACAACCTAACCCCCAGATATTCTCTAAGCCTTTCTTCTTAGAAAATGAAGGGTAGGTGGCTGGATCCCATGCTGTTGCTGCCTCCTTCGTGTTACCTTGTCCTTACCAAATATTCCACTGAGTTCTAGCTGCCAGCACATGCTTCCCACCTCCCTATGCCCCAGGGCTTTCCCTGGCTGCCAGAGTCCATTTGCCACCTGGCTCGTAAGTTGGAAGTTCTAGCAAATTAACACCTCCCCCATCACCACCACCAACCAGCCTCAACACATGGCCATCGGGAGCTAGGGTATTTCTACCCCAGATCCCTCACTCCTCAGGTGGTGTGTGATGTGAACTGGCTCCCAGAGTTTCTCTAGTGCCGGCCTCTGGCTGCTTTCCCTTCTCTTTCTCACTTCCTCACTCCCCTGCTGGTGATTCCTGGGACTGCCTCCCAAATATGAGACTTGCACTTAGATCCTTGTCTCAGGCTCAGCTTCCCAGGAGAGAGGCCCAAACTAAGACAGGGACTCACAGCAGAAAAAAAAACCCTCTTCCTCCCCACTTCCTCATGGCCTCAAACACCCTTTTCAGAGCAACGTGGCCCCAGAGCAGTTTGCCAACCGATGGGCTTAAAAACAGAGTCTCTGTTTCCTTATGACTGTGGGGTTCAGAAAAAGTGCACGTCTCTGCGTTAGCAGAATGTGGTGTGTTACAAGCAACTTTATGCTAGCGTTTTTGGGTGAAAAGGACCAGGAGGTGCTTTATGATTCCAAAGTCAAATTATGCTTCGACTTTGTAGAAGGGTTATTATGAGCTAGTTTTCTCTTTTGCTCACTTGCTTTATGGACTGAGGAAATGAATCTGTGCCAATTGGCAGATCCTCCGGCCCCGAATAGGTTAGGGACAATGACGCTTGAATGGTTTCTGGATTGATATAGTCCCCCTTTTGACTGGTGAGTCTCTTTCCGAATCTTTTTCTAACCTTCACGCAGAGGAGAAAGTGGGGGTGGTGGTGGAAATCAGACCCTCTAGGCGTTTCTCCTCCATAACTGGGGAGGGGAACAAGAAGCCCAAGTGCGGTGCTCACTGTGGTGTCTTGTGTACCCCCCACCCCGCCCCACTGCCCTTACCACTTCAGGGCACAGCGGCCTGACTTCCAGCTATCTGCTGCCACTTTGCTGCCTTCCAGGGAATTCACACTCCTTTGGAATGGCCCTCAGGTCAGGATTAATGGGACTTGGGATACAAATACCCCAGCTGCCTTGTTTCCGTGGAAGGAAAACCCTGGTGTGTGTCCCACATCCTTTCCCAGAGCTCCCCTGAAATTCGGCTCTGGTTGCCGAATTTCACAGTGACAACACGCCTGATAACGTGCCCTTTATTGGCTGCCTCACCTTCCCTGTCTGCCTTCCCCATGCCTCTACCGGTACTTTTTTTTTTTTAAAAGGTACAAATTTTTTTTTAATTTTTTAAAAAATTTATTTATGATAGTCACACACAGAGAAAGAGAGAGAGAGAGAGAGGCAGAGACACAGGCAGAGGGAGAAGCAGGCTCCATGCACCGGGAGCCTGACGTGGGATTTGACCCCGGGTCTCCAGGATCGCGCCCTGGGCCAAAGGCAGGCGCTAAACCACTGTGCCACCCAGGGATCCCTCTACTGGTACTTTCTGTACCTCCCCCCAAAACATTCCAGCTGCTCAAGTCTTTGTCTGAATCTGTTTCTGGGAAAACCCAAACTTAAAAAAAAAAAAAAAAAAGCTTCCCAGACAAGTGCTGAGTAGTTTCTACTTATTTCTTGTTTGTCCCTGGGAGCCTATTTTGCAGGTCACGGTATTAATTGATGAGAGGAAGTTGATGAGAGGAAGCTGTTGGGTGCCTCTGGGATGGGCACCCAGGCTTTGTGAGAGCTGCCCCTGGGAGAGCACCATGGACTGGAAGTACAGCTTAAAGGCCATGTGTCCTCCCTCCATGACTACTGCCTCAATGCCAGACCCTGCTTTGGTTTAGTGTTCCCCTGCTTCTCTTCCCTTTCGTACTTTTCTCTTAGCAGAATCCTCTTCCTTCTTTAAGATCCAGTCTAAGGGGATCCCTGGGTGGTGCAGCGGTTTAGCGCCTGCCTTTGGCTCAGGGTGCGATCCTGGAGACCTGGGATCGAATCCCACGTCGGATTCCCGGTGCATGGAGCCTGCCTCTCCCTCTGCCTGTGTCTCTGCCTCTCTCTCTCTCTCTGTGACTATCATAAATAAATTAAAAAAAATAAAAAAAGATCCAGTCTAAGGGTCTCTTCCTCTATGAAGTCTTCCTTGGCTTTATTTTCATGCCTCCCCTGGCCCCCCAGCATCTCTGCCTTATAGCATCCTCACACACTGTGCTGAAATCATCAATGCAGGCACCTGCTTCCCCACCAGATGGTGAGCTCCTTAAAAACCTAGCTTGTGTCCTACTCAAAGAGCCTAGAACACTATAGGTGCTGGATGTAAGCTGGGCTCCCCAAAAGCAGATCCTGAGACAGGTATTTCTTTGCAAGTGATTTATTAAGGAACTGTTCCCAGGAGAAATCAGTAAGGGGGTAGGGGGAGTGGGCCAGGGAAGGACCTAAAATGAATTTCAGGCAAAAGTCCATGGAGGAGAGCTTTCCTCCTGGTCCCATAGGCAGTGCTGGAGCAGAAGTCACACCCGCATAGTTGCCCTGAGAACTGGGCTTTTCCTCTCCTACACCAGCGAGTCACTCACTGACTGAGGTCTACTCCAGGGAGACATAAACACCTGAGTCCATACACCACATCTCCATATGTGGTGTGTCATGTGCTAAGTGGTTCTAGGAGCCCGAAGATAGACCTCCAGAGGTCACAGATATGGGCCATCAGAGGCAAAGGCCAGAGGATGATCCCCTACAGAACTCCAGGGCAGAGTCCCGCAGACGAGGTAACAGGGTGAGAGAACTAGACTGAGCTCCAAGAGTGTCCACTAGAGTGCTCTCGCATGTCACAGGCCTGGGTGGGCATGCCACCTGTGTGGGTGGCTCTTTGGCACCTCAAATCCCACTCATCCTGTGGTCCATTAGCCACATCCTCTCCACTTCCATTCTTCCTGAGCTCTCTGGGTGCTTGGCTCTGACACGTGCTCTACCTCTAGGGTCACCCTTGGTCTCCACTATTACCTTCATAAATTCACCCTTCATACATTTATTCAATTCTTTCAATTCTCCTATCAAAATCTTTTCCAAAGTCATTCCATTTTTCCCCATAATCATTACCTTGCTGCTACATCACCAGAGCCTAGTATGATTATTATTTTACATATTGAATGAATGAGTGAATGAATGAGTGATGAATGAGTGAATGAATGAGTGATAGAGAGCCCAATCTTCTGAAGGAAGTTCAGCCTCCCTAGCCTGGTGTGCAGTTTTTCCAGGCGCTGACCCCCAACCCCACCCCTTTTCTTAGATCTTACGAATTTCTAAATACACATACTACTGAATGGCAAAATGAACCACTCATTCTTTTGTAACATAACTCACATTCTGGCCATCTCACCTTTGTTCTGCTCTTTGCACTTAAAAAGCCCAATTTCTCATCTCTACCTCTAAAAATTCTGCTCATTTTCTAAGGCCCAGCTTCCCAATCTTCTTTGAACTTCTGAAATTTAATTTGTTCCTTTCCTAGGGAACTGCTAGAACATAATTTTGGTATTATCATCTTTATTTTTTTTAAGATTTTATTTATTTATTTGAGAGATAGAGACAAAGGGAGAGAGAGAGAGAGAGAGAGAGAGAGAGAGAGAGAGAGCATTAGCAGTGGGGAGAGGTAGAGGGAGAAGCTGACTCCCTGCTGAGCAGGAAGCCTGATGCAGGACTGGATCCCAGGACCCTGAGATCATGACCTGAGCCAGATACAAATGCTTAACCAACAGAGCCACCCAGGCACTCCCTGGGATTGCCATCTTTCAAGACAATGTGTGCTACCGTATCAAGAGTTGTATGTTACACTAACTGGAATTTAAATAAAAACCTAAAAAAATGCTTTAGAAAAGAGTTATATGCATAGTTGGCATTAGATATTCAACAAATATTTTGGATTGCCCTCATTTGTGGGCACACAGAGGACTGTGTTTTTCTATCCCCTTGAACTATGTTGTGACCATGTGACTTGTTTTGGGCAGTGAAATCTGAGCAGTTACCTGTGTCGCTTCTGGATGGGATCTTTAAGAGCCAGTGTGGGACTATCCACCTCCCTTCTTCCTGCTTTAGCAACCATTGAAGGACAGAGATAGAACCTCCCTCAGCCTGGGCCCCTGAGGGAGGACAATGGAGACTGGAGGTCCTAGTATTTCTGCAACAGATAGGTATCATTAGCAAGAAATGAACTTTTATTGTTTCAAATCTCTGAGACTTGGGGGTTGTTGTTACACAGCCTAACTTAGCCTCTCAGAGTCTAGCAGTTGTCTTCCTGAGAAAGAGCCTCAAGGTGTATATATTGAATGAAGCAAACTAAGAGACTCTATTTCTTGACTGAAGTCACCACCATTCTATAGCTGAGATGATGGACTGAACGCATTAAAAGACTGAATTCACACAGATGGAGTTAAGTGAGGCATTGGATAATGTCCGTTACATTTTCATTGCAGATGGCCAATGAGGTCATTACAGATTGGAATCGAAAGAATGTCCTCCACACACTATTTTTCTTTCCTCCCTCCGTCCCTCCTCCCCCCCTCTCTCCCATTTCACTCCCTTCCTCTTTCCCTCCCCACTTTATTTTTTTTTTTTTAACTTAGTTCTATCTGTCGGTTGAGCATGAAAATCTTGTATTAGAAGCAGGAAGAAACCAGCCACATGATTTTTAATTTTTTAAAGGCATGAATAAAGAACAGAAAACCTTGCCATAAGAAAAATAAATTTGTATTTGGAAACATTAATCTTTAGACCAGCAGAGGCGGTTTTGATCAGATCTTCTATTCCTCAATTTTTCATCCTCTATATCTCAAATTTCACCCCAAAAGCAAAAGGGATAAGCTTTCTAATGACAAAATAAATCTAATATTAAATTTTTTGCATCTTGCCTGTCTCACTTTCTGGGGATTATTTCCTACCATAATGGTCCAGAATCTTTGAAATATCTTTAGGAAAAATTTTTTTCATCAGTGCCTGCAACAAATGAATCACACAGACAATTTGCTACAATGGGCTTTTCTTTTTGTGTAAAGGCAAGAAATCCTGAGTGAGGAAGCTCAGACTTCACCAACCTCCTGGTTCTGAAATTACTCATCCAGACATGAAACAAAATTGAAAAATCGGAGAGATCTAGTTTGAAGGAAAAAGAATGGTTGATGGCTTGGGAACCAAGTAAGTACTCATTTTGCTTTTGTGCCATTGGATGAAGATGCTTGGATCAAAAGAGGACTTGGAAACGTCAAGAAATTGACAAGCAGGGCTAAAAGACGCAGAGAACGTGTTTATCATACAAAAAAAAAAAAAAAAAAGGCATACATCTGGAGTGTCAGCAGTGGTACTCAGCCCAAAGAGCCTCTTGCCATAACAAACTCATTGACAAGAACTGTCATTGACTCTGCTTTATCTTCCGTGTGCTACTAAAAGGGCGCATTCCAAGTGCATCCTACGTAAATTGAGGTTTGTTTCCTGACCTGGGAGATCAATTCTCTGTCAAAGAGAGCTGGCTGATGGATCACCGTGTGGCTGCCACTGCATTGAAAATCACGTCAAATACCTTCTCAAACACACGTCTGAATTACATGCTGGATCTCCAAGAGGAGGTTATACATGAATCCACGTAGCTCACCAACTTGCAGGTCTTACGAAATTGAGTAAATGAGGCTGTGGTGCTCAGTGGTTTGGGTTGTTCTCTCAGCCAGAGGCAGTGGAGTGTCAGGGTTAATTGCATAGATTTTGGAGCTTGGTGGCTGGGTTTGAGCCAGAATCTATCTGCCTCTTACTAGCTCTGTGACCTTCGGCAAATTACTTAACCTCTCTGTTTCAGTTTTCCTTGGCTGCCAAATAAGGGCAATAATAGGGTACCTCCTTCCTTCCCTCCCAGGGCAGTATCTTCATCTTTGTCCCTCAGGAGCGGACCTTGAGACATGGATTTAAGAGCCAGAATTTAATTGGGAGGTGAAGGTAGATGAAGGAAAGGAGATGAAAGAAGACAGGAAAGAGAATGGCCAATGCAGTGAGCCACTGAGCAAGTCATCCCAGTGAGGGACCCGAACCTAATCCTGCTGGGGAGCCCTGGGAGACCGTGAAACAGGCATGTGAGTGGAAAACATGCTCTGGAGGGATGGAGGACCTGGGATGTTCACCTGCTAATGCCCATCTATCGTTCATGGAGGGCCTCTCTCTCATGGGTGACATGCACGCATGTACACACGCAAGGGTGGGGTGGTGTTCCTTCCTGCCACCTCTGGCTTGCCCTGCCAGCTGTAAAGGGGGCTCCATCAGGAAGAGAAACCCCTCAGGCAAAGCAGTTGAAGTGAGTGCAGGCTGAAGAAGTAAGAGGGAAGCGGTAGGTGCAGGGTGACAGACACTTTTGAAGATTAAATGAGTGAATTATTGTGAAATGCTTAGCGAGGTTCCTGGAAGTCCTCAAAGAGCATGATTAGCACTGAAGCTAGCAGAAGCTAGCCACGTTGTTCTTTGGGATGACTTCTTATCTCAGGATGGATTATTATTTTTTTTGTATTTTGTTTTTTCCTTTGGGACAAAGAATCATGATCAGAACGGAGCTTGGTACTCTACCCGTGGCCAAATGTATTACAGGTTTTCTTGAAGATGACTGTGTAAATCTGAACTGGGTTTACCCATTGGACAGAGCTGCCTCCATCAGTGGGGGGTATTATCACATCAGGGCCTGTGTGACAAATACCTGTCAGTCCACTAGAGTTGCTGGTACATGATCGGCACCTCATTCAGTCCTGCAGGCCACAGCCCAGCTGTGATGTGCTGCAGAAACAAATAGGCCCCCTACTTTTAGTGGCTTAACGGGCATTAACATGTGTGTAATCTCTCCCCTCCATTGGGCCTCTGCTGAAGGCAGACCCTAGGCTGGATGGCAGTCAGCACTGTATCCTTAGTACCTAGTACAGGACACTGTGCAGAGAGGGGTGCAATGAGCAGTGAGTGAATGAACAAACCACCAGATTGATCCCCTAAGTATCATCCCCTAAGTTTGCAGATTGACTTTCATTTGAAATATTGGCTTCCTCTCACTTACAGTCTGCTCAGCTCCTTGAAGCTTGTCTTTCTCTCTGGAGTCAGAAATAACTCCTCACCTCTAACTTCTTAGACATTTTGTGTCTCCACAGCACATCACATTGTGCCTGGCAGTATGATAATTTGTGTATGCGTCAGACCTTGTCACCCTTCCCTCAAATGCCTCTGATGGCTTCCAGGCACATTTAGGGTACTCTGCATGTTCTGACCTGGCCTATGAGACTGTGCTCTAACGTGTGAGTCTCTCCTTGGGGATCTCATCACTTTCTTTTCTCCTACCCTTCTTCAGCCACTGTGGTCTCATAGCTGTTCCCTATATGTGTCATGCCTGGTCCTGCCTCAGGCCCTTGGCACCTGTTCTTCCTTATGACTTCAATCCACCTTCTGCCTTCAGATCACTTGCTCCATTAACTCAGATCACTGCTGAAATCTGAAATGTCATCACCTCAGAAAGTTCTTTCCCAGCCAATGTATCTTAAAAAGCATACCTACCACCGCATTAATCTGCTTTATATATTTTTTCCATGTTACACATTTTTTTGGTTGTTCTGATTGCCCCTTCCACCCACAAAAATCCAAACTCTTTGAGGTCAGGGACTTTGTTATATTTAGTATGGTATTTTAAGGTCCCACCACAGTAACTGGCACTTATTAAGACCTCACTAAATATTTGTTCAATAATAGCACAAGAATTATTGTCCCATTTTAGATGTGGGGTAACTGAATCCTACAGAATTGAAAAGAGTTGTATAATGTAACATACGTTTTTATCTATATATCATTGTATCACATTTACTACATGCAGACACTTTAGTCTTTATAACAGTGAATTTGTTTACCTATAGGGAGACTGAGGCGTAGAAAAGTTACTCTAACTTGCCCAAGGTCATGCAGCCAGGGGGCAGCAGAGCCGGGATTCAAACCAGATTATCTAGCTCCAGGGTCCATGCTCTTCACCTCTTTGCTATGCTCTGGGAAATAGGCAAGAAGGCACTGTCTATGGGTTGTTGGAGGACCTGTCGACAGGAGTACACTGAAGGCTTTTTGTCAGTTGTTCCAATGCCAACATTATGGGATCTCCAACACTAAAATCTGGTCACCAGCTAGGGGTGAGTGTTGGGAGCTATGTTGGAGGTGAGGAAAGGCATTAAGCCCACACAGGGCACATGCTTGAGGAGATATTCTCATCACTGTGTCTACAGAGAGGGCATAAACAGAGGCTTGGGCATGATTTATCATGTCAATAAAAGTGGATAATGTCTCTGCTTCCAGAATATTCTGATGTCATCATCCAAATAGGCCCATCAGTGGGCTACCACCTAAGCAAGGCATCCTTGCCCTAGCAAACTCCTTGAAGGCAATACACGGGGCCACAGGTGTATGTGAGATGCTCAACAAACACTGAGTGAACAGGAGTGACTTTTTTCCATCCAACAGCAGACATTTATTTAGGGACACACCCATCTCCTTGACAGGTCTCATGTTGTCCCACTACCAATCTCTCCCTATCCTAATCTACCCCACACAAGTGTCTGTTTTCTCAACTTCAAATATGATAAGCCCTTCCATGCTCATAAAATTTACCTGGACTTTCATTGTTTCAGGAAAAATCCGATGGGTCTATATTTTTAAAAAATTCTCATATTGCTTTAGAATGTCAGCACTCAACAGAGGCCCAGGGACTAGCTATAGTATCCCCCTCTATTTTTCCCCTGCTAATTTTACAGAGTTCTGATAAGGGGAAGGCAATTAGCCAAGGATGCAGTGGGTCAGTGGTGGGAGCAGACCTGAAACTGGGTATCTTATTGGTCAGTCCAACAGCCCATTCTTTATGAGCACTGCAGAGCTTAAAAATGTAACTACAAAGTCACCGAGAGCAGCTTTCTGTTGGAAGGCAGTTGAATTTTCCCCTCCCCTGTCATGGTAACCACTTCCATACAGTTTTATCCTTCTTTGGCCTCTGATCCTTAAGCTAGATAATTAATCAGGCTTTTGAATAATTAAAATTATTTAAAAATTCCTTTGTATCTGTGAAATTCGCACCAATAATTACTGCCTTATCAAGAGCCTGATCCTGCAGACTGGAATACTTTTCCAACAGATAGGAAGTATTTTCACTTGAGGCTTCAGGATTCAGAAGTTGGGGGAAGGAGAGTTTGTTATGTGAGCCAGTCTCTTTGAAGATGAATAGCACCAACTCTTGACTCTGCAGTAGCCACAGAATCCCCTTTCATTCTTAGATTTCCTAACAAGATACAGCATATCTCCTTCTTTGCTTTCAGAGCCTGCTGTAAAATATGATCATTAGTTAAAATATAGGATTGGCTTCTCCAAACTGGATTCTGCACTTGGGCCTTGCTGAGCCTGGCTTCCAAATCTCACATCCACTTTTCAGTAAATAAACTCTAGTGGCAGCAAAGTGAATGACAGTGCTTGCTCTTCTTGAGTTACTTACCTGGTCACTCCTGATCCAGCTAATCCCTAGTGCTGAGCCTAAAATGCAGCATTCCGTCCCTGGCATTCCACAACATCTTCATCATTCTCCCAGATGGGTTTTTTGAAACTCAGATCCAGGATGCCTAAGGCTGACAACTTCATGCTGGATTCAGGATGCTTTATGAAAATCTGGTGGATATTCCCACCAGCAAGTAGAGTCAATAGAAGGACCAACTACCCGACCTGGGCCTGTTAAATACTTCATGACCAAGAACAGGGCCAGTTATAGATCTGGGAGGAGAATAATAATACAGCTGTAGCCAACTGGGGGTGGTATTCATGGGGTTGTACAAGGGAGACATTATTGTATCATAGTTAAGAACACATGCTCTAGAGTCAGACAATCTGGGGATTGTGTTTTCCTAGGCCTCTAGTTCTTTTGGTTCAGTTGGGTTTGGCCAGAAGCAAAGAAGTATCCTCCTTGGCTTCAGCTTCCCCTGGACACATCTGCAGTGGTTCAAATTTCCATGCATTACTATATCTGAGGCTTCCAGCACCGTTGTCCCTCCATTGTCAGGGTAGGAGTAGCTTCTTGCTCTTGTTTATTTCTGAGTTAGCTTTTTGGGCTCTCAGTTTCCTCATCCATCACCTCTGTAGCCAAATTCCTAAATTAAATTCCCTCTGTTGTAAATACTTGAAACAGGTTCTGTTTTCCTGGTTACTGATCAACCATTGTATGGTTAGGTAAGCCAGCACATGTCCTCTCTGGCTTAAGTGAATGTGAGATGAGCCTCCCTCACAACCTAGAGAGTCTAGACTCGCACAGGAGTTAACAGGAAAAAAAGAGTGGCTATGAGATCCTGAGCACTTACTATATGCCTGGCACTGCGCTCAGTGCTTGGTTTACATTACAGAATTCATGAACTAGGAATTATGATCCTTATTTTATAGATGAAGAAGTGAAGACCCAGACACTTTGATTTTATCCCCACCAGATTTCTTTACCTGGAAATGCAGTGAAAACCAGCTGCTTCTTTAAATAAGGAAGAGATCCCTATAGATATGTCAAGGCTCAGGGGTGGCAGGACAAGAAAGGAGTTGAGGAATAACCAGAGGGAGGTCTAGGTGTTGTTTCTTGACCCAGCCTAGAATCCTAACATGTTTCTCCCAGTCGGAGTATAATGAGTAAAGAGAGCTCCGTGTATACGAGCTACAGGCATCTCCAGTAACTGATTCAAGTTCTTGCTGCTAATTGCACACACGTTTGGCTAAAGGTAGTAAATAGGAATCATTCACGCGTCCTTAGAGACTGAGACACCATTCGGTATTCATGGCAAATATATCACTGAGCTTCATAAGAGAATCATTTTAAAACAAAGCTTGGTCAGCTGTTTAATAATTTACTGATAGTGACAGCAGGGAGAATATCTAATAACCAGTGAGATTGGCTTTCAAATAGAAAATAAATTCATGTTAGAAGAGTTACAGGAGAAGGAAGAGGGGAAGGAGGGGGAAGCATTACTAGCAGTAAGGCAGTATTTAACATTTGTCAATTCCTGATTTTTTTTTTCTGAATCCTATCAGAGGGAGATCTGATTATTGAGAGGCCACAAAATTCCATACATTTATATTTTAAAACATTCCTGGCTCCTTAGTGTTCTTCTCACAAGAAACAAGAATTATAGAGATATCTGGTCTCTCAGAGCAGAGGCCCTGGCCCCAACTGAGCACCAGGGAGTATCTACCTTTGTGAATCTGGCGACTTTTTTGGGCTACATCATCTCTGTTATCACCCGTCAGTTCCTTGTGGAATAGGTAGGGCCCGAAAAACTCAAAAAGCAAAAGCTTCAAAAAACAAAATCAACCCAAATTATAATGGTACATTCTTCTACTCTGGGGAGAACCTAGATGGGAACTTACTGCAGAGGATCTGGCTTCTGGGTAAACGGAATTTATTTTTGTTTACTGGCAAAGCCCTCCTGAAATGTCTGTAAAATGAAAAGGGTTTAGAGATGGTTGGGCTTGGAGTTTCCTGCTCCTTCCAACATTCTTGGTCGACGTTTGGGAGTCACAATTATAGCGAATTTAAAAGGAATTTAAAAGGAATTTGAAAGGGTCGAGGGAAGCTTGAGAGGAAAGCACAACTTAAAGCCAGTACCCATCCTGAACCACCAACCCTCCTCGTGCCCTAGTTCCTCGCCGGTACATCGGGAATAATGAGAACTGTAGGGCGGATCCTGCACTGGGGGTTTTTAGCTGTGGGCTTGGCTCACAGTAAATGCAAGTTCAAACATTTCAGAAGGGCAGAAGCAAAACCAAAGTGGAAAATCTTCGAGATGATCCATTTGTAAGCTTCAGTGGGAGACAGTGATGTATGGTATTTTTGGGTAAAGGAGTACCTCTGCCCCCTGTCCTTCGGCCCCCTCCCCAATGCACCGGGCACACTCTGTCCTCAAACCAATCCCTAAATTTGCCACTCTGGAGACAGGCTTCCAGAGAAGACAAATGATTTCTGTGTTCCCAGGTGGTATTTTCTATGGTTTTTACATTCCAAGATTGTCCCCTCCATTCTTCACGTTCATTTCAACAAACTCACTCTCATTCTGCCTTGAGTTATTAACATTTTTTTTTTAGCTTCTAGAAGTAATGCTTTATCAACATTTTATTTGATGTGAGAATGGCTTGAATAAATGTGTGCAGTCTGGCCTGTCACGCCAATGAACAATCTCCATGCACTCGGGAGTCTTCTGCTATTATCCAGCTCGGTTGGTTCCAAGAGTGGTGAGGAGATTCTGGGAGCTGAAGTCTGTGGCTCTCGTTTTGGGTGAAATCTCTGTGTAGTGGAGTGAAATATTTCTTCAACAGTCATTATTTTCTAAAACCTAAGGAACTAGTATTTATCCCACTGGATTGGCTATGGAGTAGTTGGCTGGTTGAAAATGTTCTAAGGCTAACACTTATGCTTTGGTACAGAGGAAGGGCAGGCTGTGTAATCATCACAGGGTCTCCATGGGTAGGAGGGACTGAATGGAGTGTCAGATGGAGTGGAGGGGTGGGTTAAGCAGAGAGCAGACCCTGGGTAAGTAGTTAGGTTTACAGACCACTTATTAAAGGGGCTTATGAACATTGTGACTTATACGTGAGGTGGATAGAGGTTACTTGACTGCCCAAGGTCCTTTAGAGAAAACACTTCCTCCCCACTCCATTTGGTCTTCTTGGGGCTGTCAGTCACTGGTGACCATTCCCTATATGGAGGGGTGGACAAATGACTGAGGCTGGCCAATTACAGTACTCCCCTCCTCACCACTTCCTTGGCCAAATCAATTGTTTCAGGAAATGGATGTGACCCAGATCAGCCAAATGGTATCTTCACTAGAATTTGGCAGGGGTGTTGGAGAAGACTTTTTTTTTTTTTCCTTTTTTTTCTTCTTCTGAGGGTGCTAAGCCATGAGAGTTATATACGGAGTGGTCATTGCCTAACTTTCCTGACCACCCACTGAAAGAAGCACAGCTGAGAGATGGAGAGACAGAGAGGCAACTGAATGCCTGGATGAAGATGTGCCTGAAGGTACTTACGAATTGCTCACCTAAATAAGCCACCAGATACCTTTTTTTCCCCCCTCATTTAAGCTTGTTTAAGCTACGTATGTCATTTGTAAGAAATGATGGCTAAAATACAATGTATGGATATGTTCTAGCCTCAGTATTCATCCCCTAAACCTTAGAGGTATCAGAGACACAAAAATGGGCAAGATGCAGAGTCAGCCTCAGTAGGCTCAGAGTTGTACCTGGAGGTTTTCAACTTTTCTCGTTCCTAACACTGCATCAGCCTTTCACAAACTTAATGTGCCTGAGAATTGCCTGGTGTGCAAATTAAAAAATCAAACTCCTCAGCCTCCACCTCTGGGGATTCTGATTCAGTTGTATGTAAAACGAATGAACACCTGGCGTGGGTGTGTCCTGTGGGCCCGTGTTGAGAAATGTACTGTCCACTTACCCCCCCTCTCATCCAGGATCATCTCTCCTTCTGTGCAGGGATTCCCCGAGATGGGCAGGGTGGTGGGACATCTTTATAAGGATGTCTGAGAATATTAAGGGGGTAGAGCTCTGTGTAGCTCCCACTCTAAATCCACCCCCCTCAAATTTCTTAGATGATTCCTATCTTACCCACCCAGGGGTAGGGAAACTCCAAGTGAGTAGCCCTTACAGTGGTTCTTAGTGGAAATACTGGGGAGATTTAAAAAATACTGTTACCCGGTTCCTGCTCAAATAACTCAGTGGCTGAGGGCCGGGCCCCAGGTGATGCTAAGACACAGAAGGGTTGAGAACCACTGCAGCAGAAACCCAGGCCTGGCTGTGTAGCAGGAGCCCAGGAACAACTGGGCTCTGGAATCTGCCCACAAAGGCCCTCTGGCCAACCTGCCTTTGGTGCAATGTCCCAAGGCTGGACTCTAGTGGCCAAAGTTCTGTTACTGTCAACGGCCTTGTTTTGATGGTGGGTGGGAGGTCCATAGTTACTTCTCAAAATACAGTAATAAGATAACAAGTCAATGAAAATAAAATACCAAGTCCATATAATCATAAAACATAAGCAAAGAAATAATATCCCTAAGGGAGGGCTAAGTGGAGAAACACAAAATTTTATTAAGAATCAAGGATTCTGAGGAATCCAGTTCTGGAAACCTGAGGTCTGAAGGAAGTTTAAAAAATTTCTTTCAAAAATGAGACACTCTTTCTGTATCATTTCTGTTTCAAAACTTTTGGTGCCTCTTTTTTTTTTTTTTCCCCTCAGAAGTCCAGCATCTGTTGTTCCTGGGACTTGGGCCCCACCTGGAGGAGGCTCTGTGCTGTGAGCAGACAGCCCAGTAAAGCCTCCAGAGCTTTCCTTCTGCATCTTTTCTTGCGGCAACAGGCCCCTGAGTGCTCCGAGCCTGGGCCAGGTGCTTCCAGTGATCTGACCATAGTTTCACTGTTACTGCTTTTGTGTTGGCCTGGCCAGGGTTACCCTGTTACGACCTTCCCGGAGACTCCCCTTGGCAGTCTGACAAAAAAGAAAATTTCCAAGCTCCCCGCTCAAGTGTTGGGTTCATCTGTTCTGGGGTGACTGAGTATTCTGAGCTATTAACAAGAGCTCCAGGTGGTTCCCAGGATCAGGGACAGTTGGGAAATGTCACCCTGACACATCTCACTTTGGGCGCTTGTGAGCCTTGATCTGGCTCTTCTGATGAGTTGACTCACTCATACATATTGACAGATAGGGCAGTGAGCCTCCTGTTGGAAAACTACTTGTCCTGAGCTCCTCTTTTGACCCCAGTCTCCACCAGATTGCTGTATGCATGCTAGGGCTTGGCTTTGAGGGTATAGAGGTGGTAAGACAGTCTTAGAAGCTTCAGATGCTGCCACCCTCATGGAGAAGGCAGTTCTGCTAACTAACGGCACTGTGGGAACAGAGCCAATGAATTCTTCCCTGCCCACTACAGAATTGCCCAAAGCTGAGCACTGAGGATTTGGAGGCCTGGCTAGGGATAGGGGAGGGTAAGTATTTGGAATTTGGCATTCTAGAGAGAGGGAATGATACAGGCAAAGGCCCCATGGGGTGAGGGGTCCAGCACGGCTGGAGTATAGGGTGTATGTCATGGAGTTGGGACAGAGGGAGCCACTGCTCCCAAGACCTTGGCTCTTTTGGTCCATCCCAAACTCTCTGAATGTGCAGACTCCTTCATAACTCTGAGCAGTCCCTACCTCCCAGAATACCCTTTTTTCTTTCTCTACCTGGTAAGGATTCCATGCAGGGCAGGTTTTCGGGGAATTAAAGACGGGATGGACTGAGAAAGGCAGGCTGGGCCCACCCAGTGAAAGGTCTTGTTGGCCCTGGACTTTACTCAGGGCAATGAGGGCATTGTAAAGAGTGTGAAGCTGGTGAGGGGCAAGCCTGTGGAGTGACAGTGTTCTTAAACAATAGCTCTGGCTGCCCTGTGTTTGGTGAGGTTGGGGGATGAGACTGGAGGGGAGAGGGGCTGGCTGAAGTTTGAGCCAATCTTGCTGCAGGGCAGATGTGGAGAAGCAACAGGTTCACCCCACTTCGGACTGGCAAGTCTGCCCTACCTGGATCCTCCTGAACCTGAGTCTGGAGTCAGGGATGAATAAAGGGGCTGAGAGCCCGGGGACCTTAGTGCTCATGTGCAATGCCAGGGCATGGTGGCTTTTCTCTTGTTTCCTCAGAGAACCACTTTGCTGGAAGGAAGAAGTAAAGGCTGGGGCCATATCTCAATCATGATTGATGTCCATCATTCAAACCTTGACACTAACGTCCCTGTCTCCAGTGGGTTGGTGTGAGGTCCCTGCATGGGCTGTGGGCTCCCATGGATGGGGTCATTGTTTCTTGGCACCCCATTGCTCAGCATGAGGCTGGACGCAGGTCAGAGACAAAACATCCATGGTGGGTACCTGGCACACATCATTTAGTTTTGCTTTGTATGTTTTTTGTTTTTGTTTATTTAACTAAAAGAAACAGCCATTTGGCAGATCCCACTTAGGCAAAGAGAGATGTGGTCCTCGCATTAAATCCAGGCGTCCCAAGCACCAAGGTCTACTTGCCAATAGTCTGGACCGTGTGCTGGTGTTTTGGCCCAGGGACGAAGCAGCTGGCTCTCCATGCTGTGTTGCCGACCAGGTGTCTGTAATAGTTGGCCTGGAATCAAGGCTGGTGTGGTATGTTAATCCAAGATTTGCGAGTAGGACAGAAAGGAAAGGAAATGATCTCTTGAGTGGGCCAGGTCCTATTCTAGATGTTTTCACATCCATTAACTCACGTAATTCTCACTCAGCTCAGTGAGGTGGGAATAATCACCCCAATTTCACAGACGGGGAAACAAAACTGGAGAGGGAGAGAGTCTAGTTCGTGGTCACCTGGGTGGTAAATGGAGGCGTGGGGAATGTGGGCAGGTGCAAGGCCTCGCCCAAATGAAGGGTGTTACCAAAATACAGCAAGTCCAAGAGGAGGAACCAGATGGTGGGAGACTGGGACTCATACAAGCAGCAGCAGCACGCAGGGAATCAAGAATGCTTACCTAGAGCACACCAACGTCCAAATGAGTCACCTGGAAGTGTATCCAGGTTCTTCCCTGTGTGTTCCCAGAGAGAGGAGCCAACGGTGAAGGGGAGGGAATTACAGAGTGCAGAGTTGCAGTGTTAGTTCAGCACAAGGGAAATCTTTCTAACCACCAGGCCTCAAGGTGAAAACGATTCCTTCGTGAAGTTCTGCTTTTGGACAAGCAATATTATTGGATAACGCATGTTTTCACAGAACAAAATGGTTGGATCATGAGGTTACACTTGAAAACTACTTATGGTTTCTAAGTCACATTCGGGTTATTTATATTTGCGTGTCTTGACAGACAGCATTAATGCATATTAATATTTGTGCCATAAAACACTATTCAAGCCAGAACTACTGGCTCTGAAAGAGTCCGTGGTGTGTGCAAAGCCACTCAGCTAATAGAAAGGTTAACTTGTATTTTTGAATTATTGATGGTTGCTTGTTACTAATTTTTTTCTTCAGAAAGGAGGAAATTATTAATGAAGAGATCATTGCCAATGTGTCTGACATCTATTAATGGTTTCATCTTGCAACCAGATTAAAAGAGACAGCTGGCCCATGAATTTATGTGTGGAGACAGCTCCAAATGTGCTGACAACTCTGTGGGAGGGTGGGCCGTCAGGCAGCAGGGCCTGGGCATTGGCACGGGTGGCTGGTGAGAAGGGTCCTCTCCTGGCTGCCCTGACTTCATCGAGGGGACGTCAATAGCATTGCTGCACAAGGACTGTCATTCTTGTGACATTGTCTCAATTGCTCTGTTCCCACCAGAACTCGTTATCTCTACTGTGCCGATCACTCATGGGCACATCCATCCTGGGTGTCTTAGGCTGGTGGTTTTCAACCTGAGCATGCATCAGATTCACCTGGTTAAAACACAGGTTCCTGGGCCCCACCTCCAACATTTCTGATTCGGTAGGTCCAGAGGAGGGCCTGAGGCTTTGCATTTCCGACAGATTTCCCGGTCTGATACTGGTCTGAAGACCACACTTTGAGAACCAGTTCTAGAGTGATGATTATCAGACTGTGCTGTGAGACTGCCTCCGGAATAGCGGCTGGCAAACTTTTTCTGTCAAGGGCCAGGACAATAATTATTTTCAGATGTGGGCCACATGATCTCTGTCACAATGACTAAACTCTGTCTATATAGTCCAGAGAATAGTCACGGGCAACATGTGACCAAATATGCAGGATCGTGTTCCAATAAAACTTTACTTATAAAAACACAATTGGGGCCAGATTCTTTGGCCCAGTTGTAGTAGTTTGCTGACCCCTGCTCCAGAGAGCAGGAGCTAATAGAACTTTTGCAAAAAGTAGCCATAGGCAGTGCACAAATGAGTGAGCATGGCTGTCCCCCAATCAAACTTTATTGATAAAAGCAGGCAGTGGGTCAGATTTGGCTCATGAGCTGTAGTTTGAGCAGCACTGTCTAACAATTTTCTGTAATGATAGAAATATTTGTATCTGCATTGTCCAGTTACTAGCCACAGGTGGCTACTGAGCTCTTAAAATGTGGCTCGTGCTACTGAAGACTAAATTTCTAAATTTTATTTTTAAGATTTTATTTTTTAAAGTAGTCTCTACATCCAATGTGGGGTGCGAACCCACCACCCCAAGATCAAGGGTCACATGCTCCACTGACTGAGCCAGTGAGGGGCCCTGAATTTCTAAATTTTAAATTTAAATGGGAGTGGGTGCCCTGTGCCACAGCAAGAAGGTAGAGGGCTCCAATGGGGCAGCCACTCCTCCCCTGCCTCTCTAGACAGGGTCTTTGCCCTTTCTGAGCCTCAGTTTCTTGGTATGTAAGATGGGGATAAGACAGCAGTTATATTACTAGGCTTTCCCCACAGGTAAGTGAGACACCAATGGCCCCAGTTGTCATATCCCACAGTCTGTCCCACAGTCTGTCCAATCCAGTCCTTGGAATCCCAACGAGGAAGGGGTGAGGGAGAGGCTGTGCTGGAACAGAAAGCAGGCTCAGGCCAGGTTCACAAAGTGAATTCCTTGAGCGTTGCTTGGGTTGTCCCCGTCCCCTGCTTTTACAGCGCAGACCCCCAGCCAGGGCCCAAGTGGCTCCAGGTCTCCTCCTTGAGATCCGGGCTCCCAGGAGAGCGGAGAGTCCCAGCCTGGGAGCTGCAAGGGACAAGCTCGGACTCTGATGCACGGTTTTAGGCTTTCATTTTCAACCAGGTCTTTGTTCAGCCCAGGAAGAAAAAGGAAAAAGCTACACGGTTCTGTCTCCCGAGAACGGGAAGGGGGGAAGGCAGTGAGCGAGAGCGGGACGCCTCCTGCCCGGCCTTCGCCCCCTCCCGCGTGGGGGCGGGGACAGGGAGGGCGGTGGGTGAATCAGGGGGTGCCTGGGCGGCTGGGGGGTGGGGTGCTCCCAGGAGAGCCTGTGTGCGCGGGGGTTGGGGGGTCGACTCTCACAGGATATTCCCCCCCCAGGGCGTGCCCGAGCGCCCCCCGCCCGCGGATGCCTGCTCCCCGGCCCCCTCCCCAACCCCAAGTTGAGCGGCTGCTCCCCCCTTCTCCTCGCCCCCCTGCCCCACTCACCTGTTCTCCCACTCCGAGTTCACGCGGCTGCTCCCTCTCCCCCGCCTCCCCCACCGCCTCCAGTACCTGCGCCCCAGCCGGGCGGACGGCGCCTGCCTGCGCGGGGCGGCGCGGGGCGGGGCGGGGCGGGGCGGCGAGGCCGGGACCCCAGCGCGCGGGGTGCGGGGGGCGCGGGGTGCGGGGGGCGCGGGGCGCGGGGGTGCGGGGCGCGGGGGTGCGGGGCGCGGGGGTGCGGGGCGCGGGGGCGGGGCGCGGGGGTGCGGGGGGCGCGGGGGTGCGGGGCGCGGGGGCGGGGCGCGGGGGCGGGGCGCGGGGGTGCGGGGGGCGCGGGGGTGCGGGGCGCGGGGGTGCGGGGCGCGGGGGCGGGGCGCGGGGGCGGGGCGCGGGGGTGCGGGGGGCGCGGGGGTGCGGGGCGCGGGGTGCGGGGCGCGGGGGCGCGCGGCCGAGCCAGCCTCCGGGGGCCGAGCGGGCGGGCGGGCGGGCGCAGGGTGCGCGGGGCGCGGGGCGCGGGCGTGCGCGCGAGGGTGTGTGCGCGGCCCGGGCGGGCGGCGGCGGCGGCGGCGGCGGCGGCGGCGGCGGCGGCGTTAGGACTCGGGGGACGCCGCCCCCCGCCCCCGCCCCCCGCGTCCCGCCCCCGCCCAGCCGCCCGCCTCAGTTCGCGCCGCGCCTCGGCTCCGAGCGCAGCGGCGCCGGCTCCGGGAGCGCCGCCGAGCCCTGCGAGCGGCCGCGCCGGCGATGCGGGGCCGCCCCGCGCCCGCCCCAGTCCCGGCCCCGGCCCCGGCCCCGGCCCCGGCCCCGGCCCCGGCCCCCGCGGGAAGGGGCTGAGCCGCCCGCCGCCGCCCGGATGGCGAGCCTCGCCGCGCTCGCCCTCTGCCTGCTCCTGCGGCTGCAGCTGCCGCCGCTGCCCGGCGCCCGGGCTCAGAGCGCCGCAGGTGAGTGCGCCCCCGGCCCCGGCCCCGGCCCCCGGGAGAAAGTTGTGCGGGCTCGCGGGGGGCGCGCCCCAGGCCCGGAGCCGAGCCCCCGCGCCCCCGGACCCCCCGCGCCCCCGGACCCCCCGCGCCCCCCGGGCCCCCCGCGCCCCCCAAGTTCCCCGCCCGACTTTCCGCGCCGGCCCGGCCTGGAGTAACTTTCGCGGCTGTTGCGAGCGGCCGCTGCACTCGCCGCCTCCCACTTGTCGGAATCCGGCCCCGGAGCGTTGCGCCCGGCGTGGAGCGGCCGCTTCCCGCGGCTCCCGCGGCTCCCGGGGGGTCTGGCCGCCCGCAGGCCGGGGCTGCCGGGGCGCGCCTTCGCCTCTCCCCGGGGAGACGCGGCGAAACCCCACACCTCGCCCCAAACACGCCGCGCCCCTCGGCCAGCGCCGGGGCAAGCCGCCGGCGGCACCGTCCGGGTGTCGGCGTTGTCGACTGACACAGCGCTGCCTCCGTCCTACCCGCCGTGTTTGGCCGGAGCCGGCGGACGCCCTCGTTCAGGCCCTTCACGCGCAGCGGCTTGGACCCGTGAGCCGACTTGCTCCCGGAAAGTTTGGGGTGGGGGTGGGGGTGGGGGTGGGGGGCTCCTCTTTGGGTCTGACGCCAGGAACGAGGTGAGCAGAGTTGGGGGGGCTAGTGTGCTCCTGATGGTGAGTGGGCGCGCACGGGAGGCCACCGCCCTCCTGGCTCTGGCCCTTCACCCCCGCCCCGCGGGCAGCGGCAGCCCCGAGCCCCCACCGGGTAGGGCGCAGGTGGAGGGAGGAGGGGGCGGCGCAGGTGCGCTCAAGTTCAGAATCACCTTGAAGTTTCTGAGCGCCGGCGGGCAGGTGTGACCGCACGGGGGAAGGTCGCTGGGCTCGCGGGGGCAGGCGGAGGTAAACCAGGGAGATTAGGAAAAGATGCGTGTCCGATTGCCAAGGAACAGCGGGGCCCGTATATTAACAGGAAGATGCAAAGAAGAGGCGGGGGGGGGGGGTGTAAAAAAAAAGGGAAAACACAAACCCCAGCAAGCTGCGGGAGACTGTGACCTCTCCAAACAGGCTGCTTTGGAGGTTAGGAACCGCCGGAGCGACTTCCCAGTGGAGATGCAGGGGACTCGCGCGCGCGCCATTCCGGGATGGGAACCCGATGTGGGACTTGGAGAAGGGGACAGCCTGCTTCTGTGGCTGGGAAGTTAGGTGACGAGGACGCCTCTTTGGAGGTGTGTGAAACTGGAAAGGTGGGGTCAGCAGGTGAGAGAGGACGGACTGGCCCAACACCGTGCCGAAGACGGTGCGGTTCTTGCATTTAGGGTCCGTATTAGGTGCGCCAGAGAGGATGCTGGCTGGGGCCAGCCCTGGGGACTCGGGCGGTATTTGGGACTTAAATTTTTACTTTCCTCCAAGGCCTGGCCGGCCTGCCACACCCTAACAGTACTCACGTCCCCGTGGAAAAACCAAACCAAACCAAAAAACACCACCACCATCACCCCCCCCCCCCAACCTCCCCGGTATCAAAAATACTCGGGCGCGGTTCTTGGGCAGCGCTTTAGGGAAAGCCCCGCCGGGCTGGGGAAGCTGCCCGATGCAGACAGCGCGCCGCGTGCGGTGCCCCCGCCAGGTGGCGCTCGCCCACAACTGTTAAAATGCAAATCTAGTCCCTTTCATCTCAGGAATAGAACTTCTTTTCAAATTTTAAATGAGTAATGTGTTTATTCAGCAGCCTTTTGTTAAAACATTTAGAGAAGTGTGAGGAGCAAGCACCTTTTCTTTGTTTGCTCTTTGGAACACGCGGGAAAGAAAAGCCATCCAGGAGTACGGTTTGGGAAGAAATCTACTGTAGCCAAGGCTCCATCTGGATGTTTCTTTTGGTTCTACCTGAGTCGAGTGGCTTCTGCAAACCTACTACAGCATATACTTAGCAAGTGACTGCGTTTCTTCCAGGGGCTCTCCTTAAACGTGTGAGATTAGCTTGTGTGGGAGACCGCCTCATTCATTGGTGAAACGGGGGATTTTCTGCATATATCTATTTTCTCCTTTTTGGTTTAATGCTAACATTTTAGAACATTTAAATTAGATTTTTTTTTTTTGCAGGTTTCTTCACAAACATCCACATTTGTAGATGCAGGAATTCTGCAAATGTTGACTTTTTAAAACGAACTTATCGTCTTTATTTCTAAATGCCGAAATTTTTGGAATCCAAATCTAGTACAAATAGGAGAATATCTTGGTTCTTCTTTAAAGTATGATTTTCCCTGAAGTATCTTATTTAAAACTTTTGGCAAGTTTGGATAAATGACATTTTAAAACTCAGGGGTGTGCTCTCTGTATTCTTTTCATCTGAAAATTCCCAGTCTTACAAGCGCTTTCAATTTGTAAGCTTGCATCTAAGACACAGGATGATATGTTTTTGCTGTAACATGTTGCTCACCGTGTCCGAAAGTCAGTGGCGAGAGCTTGTCATCAAAAGGCAGTTTCCTTCTTCCTACTCTGTGTTTCATGAGCCAGGATGATGTTTGTAAGAAATGATAGTAAAAAAGCATTTGAAATCAACGTGGTGAGAGTGTGGCAAAACGTCCTTTGGGATGGGGTAGGAGAGAAACAACCAAACCAACAGATAAAGAGATAACTAGTCCGTTTACTAGCGGACTTCAGCATCTGTACATGGAGAGCAAAAATGGATCGTAGAGGGGATCGACTTGAGAGAGCAATTGTTAGCAATGCAGTCATTTAACTCGATACTCGTTGCCAGTTATCTCTGGGGAACTGCTAGCAGTACAGTCAGATTTTATTTTCTCTCCTGGATTGCTTGATTTCTTTCCTAATAAAAGAATAATTAATGTGCAGACCTGGCTTGGATTCCGTCTCAGCAGCACTCACAAACACATTCACGATGAAAGCAGGCAGACCATTTTCTTGGGTAAAAACCTACTGCCTTTCTCCTGTGTTGACTTTCTTCGTGCTGGTCCCTCACACGACACTCGCAGCCTCCTGGCTGCCAGCTGTGACGGCATCCGGCATCCGTGGTAGTGTGTAACTGTCACCTTTCAGAGCCATGATCACAGGACAAGTACAGCATCGTTCCTTTAAGCACGGGATACTCCCATGACTCTCTGACAGCATGTTGCTGTGGAAACAAGAGCAATGGCATGTAGGCGGTGGGGCCTTCATAAATATTTATTGGCGATGATGAAGAGATAGTAGAGTCTGTGGCAACTAGGATGGGGGCCTGGGGAGTTTAACTCCAGAGGCAGCCTGACTTAAGGAACCCAGTAAAGAGCTTTGGAGTCTGATGCCCTCAGTTTGAGTCCCACTCTGCCTCTTTCCAGCTATGCCAGCTTGGGAAAGTCATTTACCTTCTCCAGCCCACAGGTTCTCATCTGTAAAGTGAGGATGATTGTAGCTGCCTCATTGGATTTTGTGAAGAAAGACGTATGCAGAGTGAGTCGTTGGCAGGTGCACGATAGTGCTTTATCCTAAAGGGGATCCTGGTCTGCTATTTGCTTTGGCATTGACATGTGGACACAGGTCAAATGGGCATTGATGTTAAGCTCAGTTATGAGTGGAAAATTAGATGGCTGGGTTTTTGTGATGATTTTTAGTTTTTCTTGGGGTTGAGGGTGGGGGGTGCAGTTGATTCTCTGCAACTGCTATTATTTTATTTATTTTCAGAGAGGAGAAGGGCAGTGGGAGACGGAGAGAGAATCTTAAGCAGGTTCCACACCCAGTGCGGGGCTGGGCTCAGGTCTCCATCTCACGACCCTGAGATCATGACCTGAGCTGAAATCAAAAGTCAGACTCTTGACCGACTGAGCTACTCAGCCACCCTTGCAACTGCTTTTAGAAAGAGATTTAGTACGAAATAGCTGACACTGATACATTTGGCCATTCAGGAGTTCAGATAGGGAGTGTTTAGTTTTAAGCACATTTTACCTCCTAAATAAGAACTGATAAAAACCCAGATGGTTGCACATTGTAACAGGAAAGTATTTGGGAAGACCTCTCCCCTCCTACCCTCTCCCTCAAACACTCTTCCTTGCCTCTGGGCTCTGTCCCCTGCTTCTTTTCTTTTCTTTTCTTTTCTTTTCTTTTCTTTTCTTTTCTTTTCTTTTCTTTTCTTTCTTTTCTTTCTCTTTCTTTCTTTCTTTCTTTCTTTCTTTCTTTCTTTCTTTCTTTCTTTCTTTCTTTCTTTCTTTCTTTCTTTCTTTCTTTCTTTCTTTCTTTCAAAAGATTTTATTTATTCATGAGAGACGTAGAGAGAGAGAGAGGCAGAGACAGAGGCAGAGGGAGAAGCAGGTTCCATGCAGGGAGCCCGACGTGGGACTCGATCCTGAGTCTCCAGGATCACACCCTGGGTTGAAGGCAGGCACTCAACTGTTGAGCCACCAGGGCTGCCCTTCCATCTCTTTCTAACCTAGAAATCCAGCGCTTGGTCCCCTGGGGCAGTGGGAGAGTGGAAGATGTTCCGTGCGCTTGATAAACAAGCAAAGAATAAGTAAACATGTAGAGGGCCATGGCATTCCAATAAATAAAAGCTATGAGGTTATTGAAAACAAACCATGTCCGACAAGTGTAATAGCATTTGCAAGCACATTACAGGATTGGGGCTAGAAGGCAACACCATGTAAATATTAGAAAACAGAGTATCTCATGAAATCTTATAAAATGGATTCAAATTGTTTGGGAAAGGAAGAAAATCATAGCTTTAAAAAGATAGATTCATAACAATCAGATGCAGTGGTGATTGATGGTGTTGTGTCTGGTTGGGCCTGGGTGGCAAGTTGGGGTCATGGGATTTAGCATTTGATGGAGTCTTGCTGGACGCTCTTATTTGCCTGAGTGATGGGGAAATGAAGTTATTAATGCCATTTATTTATTATTGGGAAGAGTTGTGGGCTCTAAAGATGGTACATAGGGACCCAAGGAGCATCCTAGGCATATATCCTGAGGGACCTTCTGGAGTCCCTTCTAGGAGTCAACTGTGAAATATGGGAATTTTGGGAAATTGGGAAAATGTGTCAAAAGGGCAGTATGATGAAAAAATCCCAAAATGTCAGTGTTATTTCCCTTGGCCCACCCCAGTTATCTACACAGGCAAGAGCTCCTTAGAAGCCTTCCCAGACTCACCACCAGACTGGTGGGTAACTAATAAACTGAAGTAACTAATAAATTGAAATCCACAGTGTTACAGACTTAATTTTTTTTCACACTGGAGTCAGGCTGCTGAAGAATGACACACACACACACAGAGAGCCACTGGTGCATGAGGGGAACAGCTCTGAAGTCTTTTCAATTTCTTGAATATTCAGCTTACATTTTTTATTTGATGCTGGAGGGAATAAAAAATGGTGATGTCAGTTTGGCAGTTTCCTTAGAAAGTTAAACGTACACGTACTATAGGACCCAGCAAGTCCACTTCTAGGAATGTATCCCACAAAATGAAAACGTGCATCTACACAAAGATACATACGTGAACGTTCATAGCAGTGTAACTCAGAGAAGACCCCAAAACTGGGAATAAGTGAGATATCCGTCACCTGAGAATCCATCTAATGGAATGCTACTAGCAATAAAGCGGAATGAACTATTAATATATGTTACAACATTGATGAACCTCAAAAAACATGCTAGGCAAAAGAAGCCCGATGCAAAAGACTAGGATTTACATGAAATATTCAGAAAAGACACATCTATAGACACAGAAAGAAGATCAGTGGGTGCCTGGGGCTGGTGGTGCAAACAAGGATTTATAGCAAGCGGGCTCAGGAAAATATGTTGGAGTGATGGAAAGATTTAAAAACTGGAAGAAGGTGATGGTTGTACAACTCTACAAATCCTGGCTCCCTAGATATGAACTTGATAAATTGTTACTTTGCTATTCTGAACCTTTATTTCTGCGTCTGTAAAGTGGGCACACCGATGCTTCCCTCACTGCTGCAAGAGCCAACAGTAACTTCTGTACATTGTCAAGCTAGATGCCTGGCACAAAACACATTACTATTACTTACCCCTTGCCAGTCTCTTAAATAGTTTTTCTGCATGACTTATTTGCAAGGCATTATTTTTGTTTTTTTTTTGTTTGTTTGTTTGTTTTTCTTTTAGACTCTTTAGATTGAATTAAATCAACAAGCTAACATGTCTTTGTTTGGCATCAGTTTGGCAAAAACAAAAAAGTTTTAGACTATCAAGTTTTGACAAGGATCTGAGCAATTAGATGGCTTTGTTCATTGTTGAGTAGTGAATATGGAAACAGCTTTTTTCGGGTGCTAATTTTATTAAAATTGAAGATGCGAATAGCTTGTACGTGGAGTATTTTATTTTGGTAGGGTATGGATTGGTGGCGGCGGGGCGGGGGGGTGGGAGAATAGACCATTCATTCATTTTTCTTTCTCTTAAGCCAAGGATGTAGAAATTTAACAGAAGAGTAGACACTTCTCTGTATCAGGAGCAGATGCAATGTGTTTTTGCTCCTTTAGTTTTCTAACGGGGTGAACAGCTGCAAGAGTGAGAAAACAACTTCGTACCTGTGTTTTTTCTACCTGTATTGGGGGCTGCCATCCACACCCAGGAGAACTGCACACTGGTAGGCCATATGCTGCTCTTCAAAAGATGTTTACTAACTTCAAACTTTTCTGAAACCCCTGTTCCAGAGGATGAAGCTACGCTATCCCCCACATTCCCACCTCCAGCTTCCTAGAACTCTCGGGAGCACGTTTCCTCTCAGATCACCTGAATTTTGCTTTATTCCCTTTTTTTTTTTTTAATCCCAGTGGTTCTGAAACTGATCATGAGATCACAAAGCCAGTTTTCTTGTCCTCCCCAAATCTCATGGTGGGGCGTTATGTATTCATTCTTTCAGAGTCATGCATTTGTCTCTTCGGAACTAAGCATGAATTAATTGATTCATGTCAGTGAGAACCTTTTAAAGAGTGCTTAATATTTGATCATCAGGAATGAGTGGCATTGAATGGTCTGGACTTGCTCTAATTGACTGTAATTATGACTTTTGATTTTGATGCTCATATGATCATGGGTTAGTGTCAAAGGAGCCTCTTCAAACCAGATCCTTCTTAAGTACTTTCAGATGTCTTTGAGAATGTCCTTATTTTTTTTGTGGCAAGGATCCTCAGGCTCACCTCTAGGTTTTTCTGTCCCAAACATGCAGTCAGTTATTTTTTTATTTTAAAGATCTGTGGTTCCTTTTTGTGGAGACATCAGAATCTGAGTTTTATTGGGATGCTGGGAGAGAACAGAGTAAAACAGGGATAGGTGATAATGTTAGGATAGAAAGAGAAAGATACTTTGAACAGCATGAGTTTATGACTGCTTATCTCTTTGATTTTTTAAGGGTGATTTGAGCATGAGAACTTATTGATCTGATTAAAATAATTTTGTCACTGTTATGGTGTGTACTTAGAGTATAGCCTAAAAGTTGATGCCACTGCTTCTTTTTTTCTTAGGCATCTTGGAATTGGCCTCTAAGTGCTGCATCCACATGAATTCACCTGTTAGTGTTTCTTGGGTACCAACTTTGTGAAAAGAAAAAGAAATCTCAATATCATTCTTAGGGAACTATGTTAGTTATCTATTGCTCTGTAACAAGTTATATACCTGAACTTAGTGGCTTTCTTCCCTCACCGTTTTTTTTTTTTTTTTTTTTTGAGTAAGGAACCTGGGTGTGGCACACAGCTGGGTTCTCTGGCTTGGGTCTCTCAACAGGCTGCAAACAGGGTGTTGGCTGGGGCTGCCATCACCTCAGCTGGAATGGAAAAGGCTCTGCTTCCAGCCTCACTCACATGTTTTTGAGAGGATTCAACTCCTCACAGGCTGTTGGAGTGAGTGAGGGACTCAGTTCCTAGGAAACTGTTGGTTAGCGGCTGCCCTGGCTTCCTTGCCATATGAGTCCCACTATCAAAACATGGTAGCTGGCTCCATCAGAGCGAACAATCGAGAGGGCAGGAGAGAGCTTGGGCAAGACAAAAGTCAGTCTTTTGTAACCTAATTTTGGAAGTGAAGTGACATCCATCACTTTTGCCAGCCTCTATGTGTCCAAAATAAGTCACTAGATCTAGCTTCCTCACAAAGGGAGGGAGTCAAATACAGGCTGGAAGGAAGTGGGGATGGTCAGGACCTGTTCCAGGAGCTGCCTACCGCATGAGCCTCACAAATAGTTGTAAGAGTAGGAAGCCTTGTATCTTGGAGAAAAATACAAATATAATTTTTAAAGCATGTGCAAATCTTTTAATTCTTTTTATTATTTTAGGAATTAGTGTTCGTTTAGGGTCAAGCTTTTGTTCTTTAAAGGCTTTTGAATAGGGAGATTTATTATCTCTGAATTGACTTGGCCCAAATCTTAAAAAAAAAAAAAAGTTAATTAGAAGCATCAGAAAGTAAAAATTAATGTGGAGACCCATCAGAAAACTTTTCAAACTTTAAAAGTTGAAGTACTCTCATCTTTCTACAAGACTATAAACCTCTCACACTAGTATCTAGGTTCCACAAGAACCATTTAATGGAAAACACCAATAGATTAGGGCTATAATTTAGCTGAAAGTTAATATTTTTGTCACCTTTAGATATCCCAATTTTAAAAATTGGTACCTATTTTAGACCTTTTTTGACCTATTTCCAGAGAGTTTTTGTTACTTAAAACAAACACTGAGAATTTACTAAGTTACAGTGATTTAAAGTTTTA
Source organism: Vulpes lagopus (assembly GCF_018345385.1). Classification (NCBI taxonomy): domain Eukaryota; kingdom Metazoa; phylum Chordata; class Mammalia; order Carnivora; family Canidae; genus Vulpes; species Vulpes lagopus. The sequence continues at coordinate 16,793,695 of NC_054841.1, forward strand.
ATGTAAATATACAGATTATTATATAGATCAAAACAAGTCCACCTGTACTCGGAGCTTTGACTGCTGTTGTAATAGTACAGCATTACAGAAGAAATTCAGTCACAGTATTTTTTTCAAGGTGGCCATGGTTTGGAACCATGGGATCTTCCAGTGAAGGATGGTTTTTGTCAAAAATCAAAGTGGGCTGACTAGACGTTGGACTTCCTGCTCCGGGAATTTCTCTGATTTCACAGATTACCTGTTGGCGTGGCAGGTGGGAGTGGTGGTGCCAAGGCCTCCATTGTGTTTGCCGAGGCAGCATCTGTAGTTAGGCAGGAGGGTCACTGGTTTCCTTGGACTCATTTCCATGAGGTGACCTTGGGGGCGGAGGAAGCTAAGACGCTTTGAGCTGCCCTTTGTCCCCTTGGGGAATATGTTTGTCTCTCCAGCACTTTCAGGGGCTTGGATTTTTGAGTACATTCTCATTTGTTATCTGTCATCTTCAGTTCTGCTGACTTAGGCTGTGCAGAGTTGGGTGCTAGGCACTCCCCTGGTATGAGGGAGGTGGGGGCTTAATTTCCCTGAGTCTGGGTCTAGGTCAGGGCTCCTGATTGTGTTTCTGTGGAACCTGCATAGCTGCACCTACGGGCAGGGTCACAGACCTTGGGCTGCTCCACTGTGCCAGTGATTTCACAGTCATTTCCATGTCCATCCTTCTCTCCTATTTCCAAATCTGGACCACCTGCTGTTTTCACTGCTGTTTTTCTTTTATTCAGTTATTCTTTTCTGTGCTGTTATCCACATACCATCTCTTAACCTGTTGCATTGTATATATGTGTGTGTGTGTGTGTGTATCTTTTAAAAATTTTTTATTTATTTGAGAGAGAGAGGGAGCATGAGTGGGGGGTAGAGGGAGGGAGAGAAGGAGATTCTCTACTGAGCAGGGAGCCTGACTTGGGGCTTGATCCCAGGACCCTGTGATTGTGACCTGAGCTGAAGGCAGATGCTTAACCGACTGAGCAACCCAGGCACCCCCATTTTTTATCTTTTGCTATCAGGAACGTCTGTGTTGGGGTGGAGGGAATGGTTTTTGGCTTAGAAAGTTAAGAAACCAAGATTTAAGCCAAGGTTCTAACTTGTCTCAAACCAGGGATGGGGTGGGGCAGGGTGGGAGGACTGATCAGTTGTATTCAGAAGCTGGGAGCACTGCCAGCCTCTTTCCTTTATCCCATCTGGTTTAGGATGATTATCTTCCTCTAAACAGCATTGTCTGGAACAAAGCAGAGGCCAGCTCTCCAATACTTGGGTTGTATTGTCTTGAGGCCATTTAAATTAGTTTTATGGAGGGACTGTGCAGCCTCTTGAAAAAGAGGAAACTTAGCAGTTTTCAGATTCTGTGACGCTCAGCTCAAACATATAAGCCCCTTAGCCGCACCCAGGCACCGTGCTATCATTGCTTTAAACACAAGTCCAAAAAAACTTTTTTGGGGGTATGCCTATCAATGCAAATTTCCTATATAAATTAAGCCTTTTAAATTTTCTGCACAGAGGGTGTGTGTTCCAAGTAGAACATTAGTTCTGGGACTGGAGCATCTGTATGTCACTTTTGGTGGAGTATAGTTAACCTGAACAAATTCTAGAGTTCCAAGATATGACTCTTATACACATATTTTATTTTATTTTTTAAAGATTTTATTCATGAGAGACACACAGAGGCAGAGACATAGAGGGAGAAGCAGGTTCCCTGCGGGGAGCCTGATGCAGGACTTGATCCTAGGACCCTGAGATCATGCCCTGAGCTGAAGGCAGACACTCAAAACACTAAGCCACCCAGGCGCCCCATACACATATTTTATTTTTTTATTTTTTATTTTTTTTAATAAATTTATTTTTTATTGGTGTTCAATTTACCAACATACAGAATAACACCCAGTGCCCGTACACATATTTTAAAACAGAGTTTTAGTGAACTTAGGACTACTCCCCTCATTGGTCACTTTTTTTAGTGAGGGTTGGTGAAGTCAGCTTTCTTATCTTTATCTCTTCCCACACGTAACACATTTAGCATACATTTGAATTCACTTGTGTGCAAAAGCATATTGTCATTGCTTTTACCTGAGAATTGGCTTAGCAAGTACTGAAGCATTTCTCGGTTCCATTCCCATTTCCTCTTACCTCCAAAACCTCAGCAGCTCTCATTTGTCTCTGGAAAGCTGCTGCCCACTTTTCCCACCTGGAGTTCCTTGGGTCCTTGGTGCCTGCCCTATGCCATGTTACCTAATTGGGGGACTGTTCTTTGCGATCCGTAGGCTTTGGCTCAAACTTCAGATGTTTCCATCTTTTGGGGTTTTAACTCCCTTTGGAGATCCTTAGTCCTAGCCACTGTTTTGGGTCAGATAGAAGATTCCAGGAGTTATGCTGTGAGCCATCTTTTATTGTATGTCAGGTCCAAATGGTTGGAGGCAGAAGAACAGTTGGGGAATGAATCCTTCTTGACTGAACTCTGTCACAAAAATTCTTATGTTTCAGGCGTGTTTTTACTTATTGTCTTCTACTTTGACATTTCTGATCTCTGACAAAATTTGACCAAGATTGTGAGCTCTTCATTGCCTGTCCCTCTTCTGACACCGATGGCATAATTTCAGATGGATTATGGATTATCCAGCAGAGACTTGATATGTGCTCCTAAACTTCGATAAGTTCCCGATTTATCTAGCTAGAGACATAGGTATCATGGAAATGAGTTGACTACACAGAGGGGAGGTGGGCCTAGTATATGTTGACTTTTTCTGGCTTCTCAGTTCCCTAATGGGGTTCAGGGTTACCAGTGACATCTTCAACATTGGTAGAATCCTGCTTACACAGAAACAACCCCATTTTTTGCTGTGCCACTCCCCTTTTATATCAGCATCTTGAAAGATCTTATACTAAAAATATGAGTATTACGGAATATTTGCAACTCTTATTAGGCTTTTCTGGTTCATGAAGCAAGTTCAGCACCTGCAAGGCCACATCCTCCTCTGTTGGAAGAAAAAAGAACCAGTTTCTTAAATACAACAATCAAATATGATATTAATAATCAAACTGTGCATGTTTATTTTAGTATAAAACACAGAATGGAAGGCTGCACTCTGTGTAGAAGAGGTATGTGGAGAAATGGAGCTGAAGTGGTAGATGAAGGGCATTTTGACTTTATCTGTAATGTTCTGTTTCCTTTGGTAAGAGGAACACACTTTAAGAAAATTTGTTAAAATCAGTTGGTAATTCTTGATAGAGAAGAGCATAGGTGTTAATTACACTTCTCTTTGTAATATTTCTGCATTTAAATTATTTCCTTCAAAAGTGATCCCCTTGGAATTTAAGATTTGTCAGTAAAGTGCAGATGATAAGGATTTTAAACCTATGTGTTACTTCCTTCAATCATTCTTTCATAACAGATTTAGGTATTGTTTTCTATATGGAATGCTTTCTTTCCAAGTCTGTAATTAGGATTCCTGTGGGGAATTCTAAGACCCCTGCATCTGGTTAGAAAGAGAAAAGTTGAGAATTGTGTTGCAGAAACAGGGAAACATTTGAGCATGAGTGATTGGGCCCCAATGGAGGGGGCCTTATTAGGCATCTGTGCCTTTCCCCTTGCTACACCCCCTTTTCTCTCCTGGTACCCCCTGGAGAAATAACACAGAGTTCTCCCCTGGGACAACCTCTATCCCTGGGTTTGTCTGGGGCCCTAGAAAGGCACATTTGAGATAAAGAAATCATGTTGCACAATCTTACCAGTGTTAGGAGGTGCTGTGAACCTGGGCACAGTTTTACTATTTGTGAAATGACCAGGCGGTGTCTGTGTTTTTTAAGTTCCATTGTCTGACTTTAGGATTTTCATTTTTTCCCCTGATGATCAAATGAGATCTTTGATGGAGTTTACATATTATAAAAATTTACTCCTTCCTGATCAGTTTTATTATTTAACACCATTCTTTTTTTTTTTTTTTTTAAGATTTTATCCATTTATTCATGAGAGACAGACAGAGAGAGAGAGAGAGAGAGAGAGAGTCAGGTACACGGGCAGAGGGAGAAGCAGGCTCCACGCAGGGAGCCTGATGCGGGACCCGATCCCGAGACTCCAGGATCATGCCCTGGGCTGAAGGCAGGCGCCAAACCACTGAGCTACCCAGGGATCCCCAACACCATTCATTTTGAATATGTTCAGAAGGAATATATATTTGGAGTCCCTAGGTCTAGGAGGTGAAACAAAATCATTTGCCAGGATTATTCATTTCAAACAGCAGCTCCATTAGAACAGTCTGGATTAGAATAAGGCAGAAAGAATTTTCACTCCCCTGTGATGAAGATTTCTAAACCCTGAAGAGTGTACAGAGGAGAGGAGCATTTGGTACATGTTGGAATGGAAAGCAGAAAATACAAGGAGATGACAAGTAATTTGGTGAGATGATGGATGATAGGGGAATAATAATAGGGAAACAGATTCTAAAGTTATGAAAATCATAGGTGCACTGGGGTATGTCTGCAGAGCAGAAGGATTCAGACTGAACGCCATGGGAATCAATGCAGGAGAGGAAATGTCTACCAAGTAGCAAACACTAACACTATTGTATGCTTTAAATACTTAAAATGAGCCAGACATTTTTCAAAGGCTTTACTCATTGTCCATTATAGAATCTTCATAACAATCTAAGGATATGGGTTCAGTTATCATCAAAAATGAAGAACAGAGTAGTTACATAGCAAGGCCAAGATCCTCCAGTTAACTAGTAGTAGAGTCAGGACTTGAACCCAAGTCATTTGAGGCTGGAATCTGTGTTTCTAGCCAAGACAATCTGTTGAATGTTAGATTTTTATGACAGTAAAGGGTATGGGAGAGAGGGGCTGTCTTCCTAAGAAAGAAGCTTCATCTCCTTCCCAAATAAGTCTTAATCATCCCAGTCTTGAAAGAAGATAATTCATAGGGGAGGACCCTCACGTGTCCTCAAACAAAAGTTGAGCTCCTAGAAATGGCTGCCACTGGTTTGACGTTGGGAACTTAGCAGCTGAAGTTGCCATACTCCCAGAAACTCAGATGGGATGAGGGAGGGGTTCATCTCAGATTATGGGCTTTGGACCTCTGGGTCTCCAGCAAACAAAGCATTTTAGAAAAACACTTTTTGACCGGACATAGTTTATTGGGATCATTTAACCCACAGGGTAGCCAACCTGTAGACCTAAGGGAGGTGATTATTATTCCGGTCTTATAAATAAGTAACTGAAGCTGAAGCCATCAGGTAGAATTGCCTTTGAATCTGTAAGATGTATCAGGTGTTAAATGTCACAGATTCTGCTGCAAAAATCTCTGATTCTAATATATAGGGCCTGTGTAATTTCCCCAAAGCACCAAATACCTCTCCAATGACTTTTTCATTGTGTGCCCTACAATAAAGAATGTGCTCTTGTGATTGCAGTTTTCAGGCTTGGTCCCTAAAATGACCTTTTGGTAGTCCTTGGTTATCTTTCTCATGAAATCAGGTCTGGTATAGCTGGACTCACCTGCTTTGTCATGACAGAAACCATAGCAGTTAAAAGTGCAGGCTCTGATCTCAGACTGTGTGGATTAAAGTCAATGCTGTTTTTACTTACAAGCTGTATGACCTTGAGCAAGTTATTTGAGCCCTCTGAGCCTCAATTTTATCATCTGTGAAATGAGGCTAATAACAGTGACTTGCCTGTAGCGAGGTTCTGAGAAATCAATGAAGTGATGTATGTAAAAAAGCTTAGCATGGGGCCAGGCTCATGGAAAGTGCTCAATAAATGCTAGCCATTTTTAGCGATGGTGCTGTTGCTGGAGCAGTATTGCTGGAGCGTGTTGGAATACAAGTGTACATAGCTTGGGTGACCAGTTGTCCTGGTTTGTCCAGGGTGGAGGTATTTCCCAGGGTATGGGACCCACAGTGCTAGAAGTAGGAGTGTAACAGGTAAACCAGGATGAATTGCTTTACTCTAATGTCTACTGTAGGCTCTGCTCAGAGTGATCTCATTGCCTTTGCTATGCAGGTTCCTGCAAATTGCATATACAACTCACATTTATGTAGCAAAATAGATGATCTGATATTTGACCTGTGTTTTATAGATGTTGGTGTGGGAAGAAGTAGAATAGTTTTGTCATTTCTGAGACTATCATCACTAGAGAAGCTATCTGGGGTCTGGTGGTATATTCCTCTGGATTCTGACAGAAAACAGAATTCAAATTTAATGTGTCAAGAAACTTTAATGAAGGAACTATTTATGGGGCAGGATTGGGGTTAAAGGACCCCACAAGGGATGCTAAGACATCTTGAGGCTCAGAACAGCAGGAGGCCGTTAGTACCCTTTAATTTAGAAAGGGGTAAGGAGAAGGAATTGCACTAATGGAGTCCTTCTTTGTACTGCTCTGAATTCCAGGAGGCTGGATGACCTTGACTCCTTTGCCCTCTGGTTTCTGATTGAGTTTAACAGAAGGGGAACACTGAGAAGAGGTTGTCAGAGTAGAGAGAAGAATTGGGGTATTTAACCTGCTTCCTCTCTACTTCACCACTTTCTCCTGTGATTGTATTCCTCCACAGTGATAGTTCTCCAAGTGTGGTCCCTGGACCAGCAGCATCACCATACCTGGGAACTTCTTGTAAATACAAAATCTTGAGACTCACCCTAGACCTACCAGATCATAAACTTTGGGGGTGGGGCTTAGCCATCTGTGGTCCAACAGACCTGCTAGGTGAGTCTGATACATGTGAGAATTTGAGAATTACTGGTGTTGAGATCAAAGATGCACCATGAATCTCTTGTGGGACCTTTGGCTTGTTAAATCCTCTCTCTGGTTGGAGGCTACTTTCCATACAAGCCAAATGGGAGGGAGCTTTGCTCTCTCTGTTCTCTTAAAGGTATATTTCTTGTTAGGTGTTTATTTTCTGAATTTTTTTCTACTAGAATTTAAGCTCCATGAGGATAGGGATTTTATTTTGTTCACTGTTGGTTTCCTGTGCTCAGCATAATACCTGTACATAGTTGGTGCTCACTGAATGTTGGTGAGTGAATGGATATTAAGTGATTTCTAAGATCACTTCCAGCATTTTTACTCTTGATTTGAAGATTCTGTGTTCTCTATTGTATAACAATGGCTGGTTTACCTTAAAACTGTCAATCTGAAATTGAACCAGTACCTCTATCTTTTGTAAAAATCATTTCATCAACAATAATTGATGAATTAAGGAAAGAATAACTTAAGCACCCTCTGTGTCAGGGACCATGGCACATGCATTTTGTCACTCACACATAATCCCATTTCATTGTTTTAAAAGATTTATGTATGCATGTATGTATGTATGTATTTAGAGAGCAGAGGGAGGGGCAGAGGGAGAGAAAGAATCTCAAGCAGACTGTGCACTGAGGACAGAGCCTGACACAGGGCTCAATGCAGATCTTGATCTCATAACCCTGCAACCACAACTTGAGCTGAAATCAAGACTCAGATGCTCAACCAACTGAGCCACCCAGGCACCTCTCCTTTTACTCTTGGTGAAGTCTCTGAACTTGGATCACTAAAAAGGAATGCTGTGCTAGTGAGGTCATGTGACATAGCCATAGTTGCACAGCTATTTGCTGCCCACTCCCGGGTTTTCACTGAGTTGTATTCACTGCTAGGCCAATATTGTTTCAATTTCAAAGCTAAATCTGCAAGATCCAGAAGAATCTATTGAATTGCAAAGATTGATTACATCAAAAAAGAATAGTTTGCGTTGAAAGATATTTTATCTTGGGTCACTCAACACGGTGGAAAGAGAATAGGCATGAAAGTCAGAGAGACCTGAATTGAAATCCTGGCTCTTGCCTCTTACTGGCTGTACATCCTTGGGCAAATTATTGTATCTTTCTGAGCCCAGATTCCCCATATGTCGATGGAAAATAATTCTACCAGCTTGACAAGGGGGTTGTGATCATTCGACATGATGCATGTAAAATACCTGGTAGGCGATAATAGCAATGGTGGTTTCTGAGAATTTTTTGAGAGTTGGTAATTTATATATGAATCATGATAAGTCTCAATTTGATGGGTGGATTTTAGAGTTTACTGCTCTTCATTTGGAAAAACTGATAATGTGACTTGAATTCCCAATAATCCCTGGAGATATTTTCATTCCCATCTGGACTAGCTATAGGGTCAGACTGCCTGGGATTCCTGGATGTCCTGGATGTCCTGTTATTAGCTGTATACCCTTGGGCAAATTAGTTAATTCTCTAAACCTTATATTTCTTTATCAGAAAATGGGGATGATTTTGCCTATCTCATGAGATTGTTGGGAGCATCACGTGAAGTAACATATGTAAAGTGGTGAATCAATAGTGTGAACATTATTATTGTGGTTAAGTGGGAATTTTTCTGCATATCAAATATGTCCACAGTTGAATATTACACAATATTGTGAATATTACACAATATTACACATTCAGGAAAATGTCTATGCATGTATGTGGGCACCAAGCGAGGTATTATCTAGAAACTGAATGGTAACCATATACCAGACATTGTGTAAAGACTCCTTTCTTCTCCTGAATCCTATTGTTTAGATGGCACACCTTCTTGTGTGTTGTGAATATCCTAGAAAGAAGCCAAAGAGCCTCTGGGCCACCAAATGGATGTTAAATCCACACAAAACTTTTGTCCTTACTCCAAGGGAGAGCCCCCAGACTCTCCTCCCCATAGTTCTTATTTTACATATAGTTCTAACAAGTTTGTATTTGATTTCTGAGCCCAGAGGGTTGAGAAGGAAGGAGATTGGCTACTTCTGGGAGGCATGCTTTCAGTGGTGGTAAATAAAAGGGAGTGATGGATGGCCTGATTGCTGGAGAAGGGGAGGAGAACTGTATAATAAGCAGCAATGATGTCTTAAGTAAACTCAGGAGCTGGAGCTGCTGAGCACATGGGCAGGGGATACTCCACTCTTCTGAAGGCCTCCAAAACCCCATCTCATTGCTGAAGGTGTAGTGGCAGCCATGACAATTAAGATGTCAGGATTAAAAAAAAAAAACAGATGTGAATTCAGGATACAATAACTGATCTTTTTAAGGGATAACCTTCAGTTATAAGGAAGGCTAATTTAAAAAAAATCTTGGTGATTCTATTTTTATAATGCTTTATATAGTGTGTTTAAGCATGTCACTCCATTTCCATCTTTTTTTTTTTTTAGATAGGCTTTTTTTAAAAATTTTTATTTATTTATGATAGTCACACACACAGAGAGAGAGAGGCAGAGGCATAGGCAGAGGGAGAAGCAGGCTCCATGCACCAGGAGCCTGACGTGGGATTCAATCCCGGGTCTCCAGGATCATGCCTTGGGCCAAAGGCAGGCACCAAACTGCTGCGCTACCCAGGGATACCATTTCCATCCTTGTTCTTAATAAATGCTACCACTTCTTTGCACACAGGAGGCTTAATCTTAGACGTGTTGAAGGGCCAAACCAGGGCCACAGCAGTACAGAGGGCTGGGGCAAGACACTAAACCTGCTTTTCAGGTTTTGAAAATCTGGGGTGCATACCATGGCCCCATTGTATCACATAAATGGAAAGCGAAATTTGTGGGACTTTTTTTTTTTTGTGGGACATTTTTAAAGGCTTTGAAGACACAGCTCTTGAGATGTCTGCTCTAGTATTTAGCATGATGTCTTCCATCTAAGGAACCCTGGATTTACTTACTTGGAACAGTAAGTTGAATTAAAGAGACAACCTTAGGCAACTAGAAAGCTCTGTTACAACAGCAAGTTTTCTTAGGAGCAGCTTGAATGAAGGTGTAGTGGAAGGGGAGGAGCGGGAAGGAGGAAATGTGTAAAGTGGAGTACAGGTAAAAGGAAGGGAGAGGGGAGAGGGCTTGGAATAGCATTCAGAGGACAGTTGTGGGTCAGGGCAATGATGTTTCCTTGGAGAAGTGTGCCTCTTTTCTTCTTTCTCTGGCTCCTTTGATTTTGCTTGACCTGACTCCTCTCAGGCAGCAAGTTTACAGCCTAAGGCTCTTTGTTAAAAATAACTTATTTGCCAAGAGAAATTCATCCTAGCATGGGAAAAATTGATGTGGAATAGAGATTTTGATAACAAATAATGAGGCAGTAGCCATCGAAGGATAGCCCACCTCTGGCTTCCTCGTGATGCCCGTTGTGTCCAGATGGTCTGGGGTGGCCCGTGGCTTACAGTCATCTAACTGCACTCCTGGTATGAGACAGGCCAGGCCAAGTGCTGTTATGCCTTCCTACTAGACCCAGAGATGGCCATGCCAGGGTTTGATTTTTCCTCTTTGTCACTTGCATCAAAGAGGAAGATTTGGCAAATGATGTCCTTTTGTTGGAGGAAAGGGATCGAGATTGGTTTAATATAGTGGTTCTTTGAAAGAAATCAATGTCTAATCTACTCTTTTAAATGTGTGAAAGCATAGCAAAATGCAGCTGGAGGTATGTGGAGAGCTGACAGCATGTGAATTCTGGATTAGGATGAAGTTCAAATTGAAGTGGACCCTGTTAGTTAACCGTTGCTACATGAAAAATGACCACAAAGTCAGCTGCTTACTAAAACACTTAAGCCACTGAAAAATGTTTATTATCTCACAGTTTTTCTGGTTCAGGAGTCTAGGCACAGCTGAGCTGTGTCCTTTGGCTTGGGGTTTCTCATGAGACTGCAGTCCACATGTCCCCCCTGGCTGTGGTCTCATCTGAAGGCATGACTGGGGAGGGATCTATTTCTAAGCTCACATAGTTGTTGGGAGCATTCAGTTTCTTGGAGGCCGCCAGACTGAAGGCCTTAGTTACCTGTGGGCTGGTGGCCAGAGGCCACTGTCAGTTCCTTGCTTTCATGGGCCTCTCCAGCACAATGTCTTGGTTCATCTCCCCAGCAAGGGAGAGAGTTGGCTAGTAAGACAGAATCCACAAGCTTATGTAGCCTTATCACAGAAATGGCATCCTGTCATCATTACCATATTCTTATTAGAAGCTAACCACTAGTCCAGCTCATACTCAAGAGGAGGGGTTAATTACATAAGGGCACGAATACTAGGAGGTGAGGTTCACTGACTCACTGACCACCACCTTTGATTCTACTTGCCACAGATCCATTATCTCAAAACCTCTTTTTGTTGTGTATTCTTCAGAGCCTTGCCATAAAAGGCTTTGCTTCTATGGGTGTGGGAGGGCTTGAAATTTAATTAAGAGACTGAAAGAAGTAGATGGAAAATTCCGATTAGATTTGATCTGGTTACTTATTTACCTTGATTGACTTATCCAGTGTCTTTTGGAGGGCTTGAAATACATGAATTCCTTTCACTCTCAATAGCCCTGAGAAGTAAGCAGATGAGGAATCAGGATTGAGAAGCAAAGTAGAGTCTTGTTCATGCTCATAAGGGTCAAGAGCTCTTAGATTTTTAAGAGGGCAGAGGGCATCAAGAGTGAAGGCTTTGTTGGAGTTGACCAACATGGGGGCACTTCCTCTCTGCAGGGGCAGAGTTAGCTGTGGCTGGGCTGCTTGGCTCAGCTGAATGTTAAGACATCAAGTGCAGTCTGTGACTCTATATGAAGTCAGGCGAGGCTCCAGAGAGGATGTTGGGAGTCAGGATTTGGGAAGGGCATTCAGAGAAAAACAGGAAATCCTAAAATGGCCAAGTCCCTTGACAGCCTTTCCTTTCATATAAGTTAGAACTGAGGCAGGAGGAAGCTGCACTTTTTGTCATCATTTGTCATGCCTCCAATTTTGAATTTGGACTTTATGAAACCAGTTGAAACCGTTGTATTCTGATATCTGCCAACCATGAGGCCAGTTTTTCTCTCCTGCCACCTTTACACAGCTGTGATTGATTTTTTTATCCAGTTTTCTCTTACATTATAAAAGTGAATGGAAAATGGAAATGGGAAAATACTGGTACTTAACGGTAATACATTTGAGGCAAAGATGGAGCCTGTTAGATGTACAGACAGTGTCAACTATTTAGCTTCAATTTGTTACTGGTCAGATGGTTTCAGTCGTGAAAGGAAATGAAAGGAAGGAACATGCATGAACTGCTGGAAATGCATCCTCCAACATCGTGTCATGTTGGAGTGATGGCCATGTTCAGTGATGAGGGAAAATGGGGAAATCTTTATTATTATGGATTGAGAATTCATTTTTAAAGGAAAAAAAAAAAACCCCGTCAGTGACTCAAATAGAAATCAACAGATCCGTAGAGCTTTGGATAGGAAGATGGTTTGCTCCAGACTCCTTCATCAAGAGGACGATGTTTGGTTCCCTACTGACAGATTTTTCAAGGAAGTTGATGACTCCATCAGAATTGCCACACAACTGCCAAAGTAATTATTTAAAAGCATAAATCAGACCAGGTACCTCCTTTCTGACCACTTCACTTGCACTTAGAATAAATAAAACACCCAACTATTGTTTCTTGCCTATAAAATCTGGCTCCTGTTAGAGCCTAGACAAGGGGTCAGCAGACTTCATCCTGTGGGCCAGATCTGGCCGTGCCGCCTGTGTGTGTGTGCAGTCTGTGAACTAAGAATGGTTTTTCCATCTTTAAATGGTTGATAACAAGATTGCATGAACTCAAAATTAAAAGATTGCATGAAACTCAAAATTTAAAAATTGCATGGAACTCAAAAGATTGTACAAAACTCAAAATTAAAAGATTGCATGAAATTAAAATCTCAGTACCCATAAAAGAGGTGATTCTGGAACGTATTCTTGTGGAGTGGTTTGCAGATTGTCTGGCTGCTTTCACACTATGGTGGTGGAGTTCAGTCGTTGCAATATAAACTCTATGCCCTGCAAAGGCTAATAAAGTAATAATTGTTTGCTTCTTTATGGAAAAGGTTTGTGGACTCCAGCACTAGCCACTTTGGCCTTCTTTTCCCTTCTGCAAGAGTCAAAACCTGTGCCCACCTCAGGGCCTTTGCTCTTGCTCTGTTCAGTACTTGGGATGCTCCTTTACAACCTCTGCTCAAATATCACTCTTTCACTTTCAGTCCATATTAGCTCAAGTATGGTGATAACGTTAATAGCATCAACTACCCAAGGTATTTCTTTCTTTGCCCATTACTTTGTTTTTCCCACTTGAATGTAAGCTCTTGGAGGGAGCAGTTCTGTCTTGCTCACCACCTCGAAAGTCTCTGGCACATACTGGGTGCTCTATAACTGTTTGTTGACAGGCTGCTTAAATGAATGGAAATTGGTGCTGAATCTCTAGCTTGATCCTCTGCTACATACATCCTTCTTCTCAACAGCAAATTCATTTTCTCCTTCGTACAGATCGTCATTTTCACTAAGCTGAGATAATTAGAATGTAAGATAAGATATCACAAAATTAAATTTATTGTTTGTAGTTTATTTTTTAACATTTTAAATAAACCTGAATAGTCAAAAGTACATTGTATGACACTCAAGGAATAAGAAAATGAAACATTTATACCATAATTAACATTTTATAATTATTAAAAATTCTCTCCCCAGAGACACCCTCCTTTATTCTACCTTTTTTTTTTTTTTAAGAGAGAGAGAGAGAGAGAGAGTGTGTGTGTGTGTGTGCATGGGGGCAGAGGAAAAGGGAGAGAAAAAGTCTTTAACAGGTTCCATGCCCAGTGTGGACCCTGACGTGGGGCTCAATCCTAGGACCCCGGGGTCATGGCCTAAGCAGAAATCAAGAGTTAGATGCTTATCTGACTGAGCTACCCAGGCGTCTCTCCTCTATTCCACTCATACAGCATGTAAAGTTCTGTATATTCCAAATGTCGAAGTTCCCATTTGCAATTTATCTTTAGGAACACATTTTCTAAAAGAGAAGCAAAGGAACAAATGTATTTATCCCTGCTTCTCTCCCCATCCTTTTTGTACATCTTCAAGGACACACAGGTGAGATAGATGTGCTGTGGGTGGATGTCAGTGGGTGGCTTTTCCCCAGAGGACACTGGTGTAGTGCAGGAACCACAGAACCATCCATATAACATGTAAGAACTGGCTACTGCCTTACATATACAGCCTGTTCTTTACCTTAACAGTGCACAGCACGGACCATGCCAACATTTAGATGTACTCAAGGGCAAATGTGATTTATGTTGTGGGGTAGAATGTCAAAAAGCGAGCACTGTGTCCATCTCAGTGTTGACCACAGATGTTTATTTTGGAGACTCAAAGGCTGCTAAAGGTGAAGGCTGCTGTTTCACGGCAAATCTTGGTAGGCATGGCTGCAGTTCCAAGCAGAGCATCCTCATTGTTGTCAAAGATCAGCCTCTGTTCTTTCCCTTTCCAGTTCTTCTGGTCCAGGGCTCGCCAAGTTCCTTCTCTGGGTCAGCCACTGGAGCTAGCCCAGCAGGAGTGATAGGAAGGAGCCCTCCTGTCCTCAAGATGCTCACTGTCTGGTTTGGGGAGACAGATGGGCACATGGTAGGTGTAAGACACTGTTGCAAGGGGCAGCCTGGGGGACAGCTCACTTGGCTGGAGCCAGGGATGGGTTCTGGCAGACAGTGATGCTTAGCTATGGAGTTGTGAGCCTGGGGAGGGCACGGGAGAGCTGCCCTGGCTGAGCAAATGCTCAGCAGGTCATTATGAAAAGCTGAGCCCTGTGATGTGATTGGAGCCACTGGGAAGCCAAACTGGTGTGTGGGAGGAGAGAGATGAAGGGAAGAGGCAGCCCCAGACCGGATCTGAGGGCTTGACTCCTTGCTGCCTCCAAAGTCAAGGACCATGGAGACCTCTGCCTGCAGGAGGCAATGTTAGATTTGCCAGGGATCACTGAAATCGTTTTGGGCATTGCCAGTCGTGTGCTTCAGGGACTCAGAGGAGGAAGGACAGCGCAGAATAGATTTTGCTCCTGCAGAAAGCTGTTACAGTTCTTGCTTTTTGTGCGATTGTTAACAGAACAGGGCTTTGGAGCCAGATACTCCCTTTGCCATTATATTTCTGACCCTGGAAAGTTACTCAGTCTAGCTCTGCTATAGTTTTATCATCTGTTAAAAGGGCATTACTATAAAACCTACCTCGTAGGGTTGTTCTGAGGATTAAATACATTCATACATATATTAAGCACATAGTAAGCACATATTCAGTGCTACCTATTACTATTGTTGTTATTTAATTTATGGCTCTCTCAATCCAACAAATGGTATGCTGTGAAAAGCCTAACTTTTGCCATCAAGTGTCAGGTGTGGAATAAAATTGAGTAAGAGGTAGCAGTTTCAGTATATGTTTTGTTGTCTTTTGTTTTATCGAACACCCCCCCCCCCCAAAATGTGCATGATGCTTGTTTAATTACATCTTCCTGCTTCCTGCCCTCCAGTTTCAAATGCAGGAATCACCATATTAGTATGGTAATGTCGCAATAATAATCTACTGAGTCTATGTAAATAAGGAACATCTGTGCAATATTTATGACCCATAAAACACAGTTATACTCTAAAATGTTGTTCTAATCCCAAGTAGGTCATTGTGATGGAGCCATGATCAGAGGACCCTCCTGGGGCCCTCTGCTCTGTTCACCGAGGTCTGTGCCAGCCAGCCCAGATGGGAACGGGCAGTGCCACATGGCAGTTGGCGAAAATTAGGCTCCAGAGGGTTTTTTTGCCCATCAGAGCAAAAAATGAGTTGTCTTTTTGCATGAGAAATGGACTAAAGGTGCTTTTTATCAGGAACAGCCAGCTTTCAGTTGTGTGCAGAGGTTTAGACACTTTCTGGACAATGCAGGAGACATTTTAAATCCCAGCTTGGTTTTCTGACATGCAGTACGTTTGTGTTGCATTTGTTGCCATTTTTGCTTGGGTGTCTGGGAAACTCAGTCACATTTGCAGCCCGATATTAGGTCACGTAAGGAGTCACAGTAGATGATTTCTATAATACCTGTATTTCCCTTTGGTCTTGATTTTACGGGTGTTCTAGTTTCCTTATATCCTCATTGGATTGTATGTGTGTTTTTTTTTTTTTATAAGCTAACTTCTAAATTCTTTAATGGATATGTCACGGTAATGGTAACTTTAAGGTCTTTTTCCTTGCCATTTGCTATGTTCTTAAAGTCTCCAACTCATTTACATGATTGGCTTAGAAAAACACAATCAGAAAAATAGATCTACCCAAGTCCAGTTCAGCATATACAGGGCTTGGCAAACCTTTTCTACAAAGGGTCAGTATGTAAATGAATGAGGATGGCTGTATTCCAATAAAACTTTATTTACAAAATAGGCAACTGGCCTGCAGGTCATGATTTTCTGATCCCTGCATTAGTATAATACACAAAGAGAAAATTTACTAGTCACCAGTGCCCACCTTGAGGAATTGTCATCACAAGATGATGCTCCCATGAAACCACCATTGGGCCAAGAAGTAGAACCAGGGTCTTAAAGTCTACTCATACCTCTTCCCATGTATTCAACTCATATCTCTTGTTATACTCCAGAGATAAGCAGTGTCTTGTAAATATCATGAAATCTGTATTTCATTAAATCCTGTACATGAAAACATAGATTTTTTAAAAAACTATTCTTGAGAGGCAGACTTGATACATGGATACGCGTGGGCTAATGCTCAGCGTTCCTGTTGACTGGCTTTATTATCATGATCCAATTATTAATTAGCCCTTTGAGCTTCAGTCCTTTGATCTGTGAAATGGGGATGTTGATGCTTATTTCAGGGGGTGCATGAGCAATCAATCAGATGCCATCCTTGAGGTCCTTAATGCAGTCCTGGTATACAGAAACTACCTATTTTTATTTTTTTCATCAATAAAGCAATGGCCACATTCATGTTGCCGAGGCCTGCATTAGGTACAGCAAGGTGCCACTCTCTGGGGCTATTGCTAACTCTAATAGAGAGTAATTATTAATTAAGCAGACTTATTTGTGTGTCAGTAACCAAGCCTGGTCGGTCAGCCTCAAGTGCGGTCAACTTCTTTCAAATTTATTCTGGCTGTTGGATGCCTCCGTGAGGCCTCTGTTGGCATTCAGTTTTCCCAGAACACCAAACAAATAGCCGTTGTGGGGGTTTCCTGGCATGGAGACCTCTCTGCTCATTGGTATTCTGGTGGTTGGTCGCTCACACATGAACACTTGTCTCCTGGGCCCAAGGCCGGCTCCGCTGTATGGGCTGGTGGGTTGCACCGGGCAGGCCTGCTTCCTGCGGGTGCCCTTGCTAGATTGGTCCCTCTGGGGGGTGGAGTGGGGAGGATGGGTTGGCCCCCTTGGGTCAGCTTGCCAGTGTTTCTGCCAGCAGCCCAGCAGTGTACCCGTGAAGGGTTACCAACAATTCCGTCTTTACCACTTTGCTTTGGAGCTGGGCTGCGGGGATGTGGTGGGTGCCATGAAAGGCAGCAACAGAAGTGAAACATACCTTGGGGATGTCAATTGCTGTAGTCGTTCTCAAAGCACCTCCCTTTCCTCCATCCAGAAAGGCGTCTTTAGATCATTATTGGTGTCGTAGAGCACATTTTAGGGAAGGAGTGCTCTGCAACCCCAGAGCAATGCCATAAAACCGAAAGTGCCCTCTGAAAGGGCCTGAGTGGCTCGCAAGGAAGCCAGCTTTTCCCTTTATGTGTGAAAGGGGGTAATGAAAAGAAGAAGCAGAGAGGAAGCTGATAGGTAAAAAACAGAGGCTCAGAGGCCTTGGGTGAGACAGAGCCATATTAGAGATAATGCCAGTGGATGCCAAGGTGTGCCCCACCCCACAGGCAGTACCGCCCCCCCCCCACCCCCCCGGGTGGGCCCAGGGACTGACAGGAGTTGAAGTATCACCCTCAGGCAGGATAACCTGTAGTCATGTCCTACCCTGGATCCCAGAGCACCCCTGTGGGATTAGGTACCAGTTGCCCACGCTGGTCACTTGCTTGATAACACCCATGTATTGGCTTCTTTCCTTCCATTTCTCACTTTTCTTCTCCTTAACCAATGTTTCCTAGGATCACTTTCCAAATAAATTATTTGTTCTCTAATCCTGGCCTCGAGAACTGCTTCTGGGGGAATCCATGCTAAGTCCAACGCTAATAATAATAATAACAGTAACAACATGATAATGATTGCTGATATTTATTGAGCAATTCCTATGTCCCAGGTGCTGTGCTAAGCTTAGGTGGATTTTGTCACCAACCACTCACTAACAAACCAATGAGGTATTACTGTTTCCCAGGCAAGGGAATGGAGGTTCAGAGATGTTGATTGGCTTGTTTAAAGTCACACACCTAAAGAGTCACATCTTTAACAGAGCCAGGATTGCTCTTCTAGGTTTTCTGACTCTGTGTCCTGTGCTCTCCCCAACTAGCTGCCTGTTTTTACACTGGTTGTCCCTGGTAATACTTGAACTGTCACAGGATGGAATTGTTTCAGGAGGTGCTCACACCCCTGGGTGTACCTTGCTGCTATGACTGCTTGGGCCCTGTGTTGGAGTCTGGCAATATGTTCTGGGGTCATAAGCTTTAATGGGAGCATGGATAGGATGGAGGAGACAAAACATTACCATATAATTCTTCCTGCTTTGAAATGAACTAAAAGCCAGTTGCTCATTGATGATAAACACGGTTTTAAAGACGTTTTCCAAGATAACGACTCCCAAATTTATATCTTGAGTACAGAAGTCTCTCTAGAGCTCCTGACTCTGATATCTAACTACATGACATTTACACTTTTATGTCTAACAAGCATCTCACATCCTACTTGGCCAGCATTGAACCCCTGATTTTATAAACCACTCTCAGCCTTCCCAGAATCAATTAATGGAAACACCACACTTCCAGTTTCTGAGGCCAAATCTCTTGAGTCTTTCTTGACTCCTCTCCTTCTCTCATACTCAACATCTAATCCATCAGCAAGTGTACCCTGCTATCTTCCAAGTATAACCAGCATTCCCTACACTTACCACATCCACTTCCACCCGCCAAGTGACTTGGCCCTCTTCACATACGTGGAAGAGTTTTGTCCTGGCTGCTAAATTCCTGAAGAGTGAGAAATTGATTTACATTTTTAAAGGGAGTATTATGTTAAGTGAAATAAGTCAATCAGAGAAAGATGACTATCATATGGTTTCACTCATTTCAGAAACAAAACAGAGGATCATGGGGAAAGGGAGGGAAAAATAAAATAAGATGAAATCAGAGAGGAAGAAAACTGTAAGAGACTCTTAACTCTAGGAAACAAAATGAGGGTTGCTGGAGGGGAGGTAGGGGGATGGGGTAACTGGGTGATGGGCGTTAAGGTGGGTACGTGATGTAATGAGCACTGGGTGTTATATAAGACATGATTAACTGAAACTAATCTCTGAAACTAGTCTCTGAAACTAATAATACACTATATGTTAGCTAATTGAATTTAAGTAAAATAAGAGTTTTTAGGAATAACTTTCCTGTAGGAGACTATTAATGTCTTTAACAGTGTGGTTTCTCCTTCCCCCAAAGACCCAGGGATGTAGAAGGTGTGTATCTTCTCACCTGGAAGGAGTTTGCTGCAGCTCTTTCCTGGGTGGAGGGATAGAGCCATCTCCAGGAGTTTCTTCACAAGCAGCCTAATTCTGAAAGGCTTACTGTGCTCTCTTATCTGTGTTGGGAGTGGGACGAGTTAGGGGAACTGGGTCTGGAAGTAGGAATAGTGAGGGCAAGGGAGTTAGGGGAGAGTGAACTAAGCCAAGATGCACAATTCTGAGACAGCACATGGGTTCAGGGAGCTCTGTGAGCAGGTGAGACTGGAGAAGGGGGTATGATGCGGCTTTGGTGGGAAAAGAGGCTGGAGACCCAGGCAGGGCCAGCTGGCCTTGGGCCCTACCACTGTGTGACACCAAGAAGTTCTGGGGACAGTGAGAAGCCATTGGCAGGTTCCAAGTAGGAGAATGACATATTTAAACTCGCTTCTTAAAATAATTACTGTCATGGTTGGTAAAAGGATGAGTCGAAGGGGACAAGCCCTGAATCAGGGGTATAGGTGAGGAGAGTCTGGAGTAGTTCAGATTAAGGCTTGTAAATTTTGGGTGCACCCATACACACATTGTGGTCATCGATGAGGAAAGGATTTGCCTTTACTTAGTGGCTGAGCAGATGCTGAGGGAAAGGAAAACTCTAGGATCCCTTCCTAGCATCCTTAATGCAAGATACAGATGGTAGCGTGAACCTGTTCTGTTGATGTGCACCCAGCATTAATTCTCCCTTTCCTTCTCCAAATTGTACTTAGATTTTTATAGGAAGGGCTCTCATTCCCAATGACCCCACCCCCAGTCTGTGAGCCGGTTTTAGCAATCAGGGATAATCCAGCTTTCCCAGTCATGATTGGCTGAGGCCTGGGTTCTTGAACCAAATTAGCACACGCATTTCCTTGGGCACAGCAATTCTTGAATCAGTGGCCCCGTGACCTCAATGAGGAGGCCAGCTGGGAAGCGGGTTCTCCCTCTGCCTCCAGATGTGATGTTCTCCTGGGTCTGAGAATTGACTTGGTGCCCTGGTAGGTCATGCCTTTTGTTTGGATGCCTCAAGGCTGAATTTCAGGCCCCTTGATTCTGCTGTTGCTTCTCAATGCTTATTTGTTTCTGTTTTTGACACTGTGTTTTCACCTGAAGGTGAGAACTCATCTTCATATAGATACATACAAACATGCTTGCGTACTTTTTTTATTCAGGGGGAAAAAAAGGAAGTTAAATACACAAATACAATCCATCCATAATTCTATCACTGTATCTGAATTATGTAAAACAAGCAGTGAAAGTTTCTGTCTTCTTAGCCCACAGGCTTTTCCACTTCAGTGCATGCAGGGCTAATTATTATTTTCTGTTTGTTGTATATCCTTTCTGACTTTTTCCCGTGGGTATACAAACACATCTACATACGTACAGACACACGTACTTTTTAGCATTTCAGTCCTGTCCAAACTTAAGATGCTTTGCTTCATGGGGAGGAATGGTCAAAGGGATGATTCTCTGTGTGTCTTCAAGATGCTTTTGCTTCAGAGTTCCTTTGTCTTTATATACCTTTTTTTTTTTTTTTTTTTTTTTACAGATTTTAAGACACAAAGAGAGAGGCAGAGACCTAGTCACAGGGAGAAGCAGGCTCCCTGCAGGGAGCCCGATGCAGAACTCGATCCCAGGATTCTGGGATCACCACCTGAGCCAAAGGCAGATGCTCAACCACTGAGCCACCCGGGTGCCTCTGTCTTTATATATCTGATGGGAACAGACTTCTCTATATGCTTTGAGTGTATTCATGTATTTGCCACTGGTTAAGTGTCCTTTAGCTCTTAGCCTCAGGACAATGAAGTATCTGAGTTTAAACAATTATGAGCCTTCCCCTAGATTCTCTTGGCTAGTACAAAATAGTATGTAAGAGGGAAATAGCGAGTAAGTGAAACTTGGTTGAAGGGTAAAAATGGGGAAGAAGTTAGTAAAAAAAAATCAGAGAAATATTTAGGTAATACAATCCCCATTTCAGGTTTTGGAATTGAATGCCAAGTGCAGAATGTTAAATGGGACATTTTCAGAGCTTAGGAGAAGTTTGATATATAGTATGTAATTAAGAGGCTGTAGAGAGTGCCATTTTTTATATCCCCTACTTGTCACTTGTGCAGATTTGACTTCAAATATGATTTTTGAGGTTACAAGGGTAATTAATTGTATGGTCTCTTCCAGGAAGTATCATTCACCTGAGTAACATCCTCTAAATTGACAGACCCAGAGAAAGAGTGGGTGAAGGGAAATATAAGACACTATGAATTTATTCACTTAACAAATATTTATTAGGTAACTACAATGTGCAGTGGACCTTAGTGCTTAGATTAGGGGATGCAGTGGGGAAGGCAGAGCATTGAGGGGACCTTGTCTAGTCTAGCAGAGGACAGAGAAGACAAAAGTATAAGCTAAGCTACACCAGGAGATCTTTGAGTCCTAGCTCAGGACCGGATGTGTGACTCAGCTCTCTGACTTGAGTAGGGTTAATTAATATATTTTATTTTTCTTGTCTAGTTATAAATATTTTAAAACAATCAAGATAGGGTCATTTAAGAAAATAGAAGAAAGTACAGAAGCAAAAACAGTATCTCTCTGTGATCCTACTCTGTAGAGTCAGCCACTTCGGTATTCTGGTAAATTTCAATTTTTTTTTTTTTTTTTGGCTTACTCTTAAAATGTAAGCTTACTTAGTTGGTCTTTGAGCCTATGGTTCAAATTGAGCACGAGACAGAGGCTTTTCCAGAGCAGTCCCCTTATTTGGTGAAACCATTGTTTCCATGATGAATGAATGCAGAATGAAGTATTTAAAGCTTCATCTGGATGTCACTGTGAAAGGAAGCATCAGGCCCTTCATATTGCTGCTGACTCCCCCATGTGGCTGGTTCCATCAGGTGGGTTTGCCAGGGTTTGTCCAGCTACATCTTCAGATGAGTGGAGAGTTCCACCTCTTGGACTCACTAGTTTTTCAGTTCTTGATTTCTGAGTTCTGAAGCATCTGGGGGTTGAATGGAGTGTATCTTGAAGTAATTAGCAAAAGCAGGAGTATATGTGTGTGGCTTGTTTATGAAGATCTGGAGACTTGAGTTCCTGGATCCAGAGTTTCAGAGTAACTAAAACTCTCTGAGACTCAGTTTTCTCATTAGCAGTTTGTTTTCTTGAAATTCTTTATTAGCTTTCTCTGTTAGAAGTTTTCTGTTCCTGTGCCATGGAGGCCATAGCATCTTTAACCCCATTGAGGCACCAAGGCTAGAGATGTATTCTTGAATATTTTTAAAAGATTTAAAAAAATAAAAAAATAAAAAATAAAACATTATTCATTCATTCATTCATTCATTCGAGACACACACACACACACACACACACACACACACACACACACACACACAGAGGCAGAGGCAGAAGCAGGCTCCCTGCAAGGAGCCCGGTGTGGGACCCGATTCCAGATCCTGGGATCAGGATCCGAGTGGAAGGCAGACGCTCAACCGCTGAGGCATCCAGGCATCTCTATTTTTGAATATTTAGGTGGGGAATCTTCAGGGCATCTCAAACCAACTATGGCCTGTCCAGCCCCTTCTCACACATGAGATTAAACATGGAGGCTGACCACACCAGCCTTCATCTCTAGGAAGACTGAACATTCCATTGTACATACGCTGTAATAATTTTCTTCTAATGTTCCTGCTCTCCCTGGGGTTGAGTGAGTTTTAGGCATTGCAAGACCTTTGGATGGGGAGGGGTCATGATAGCAGTTGTAATTATGGCTTTTGGGAAGAGAGCAATGTTGACTTCCCAACTAGGGGGCTCCAGTGAAGATGGTAGAACATTGGTTGGGGATAGAGCCCACAGTCCTTTACTGGACATTTCTGTGTTGTCTGGAGGTCCATTTGAGAGTTTCCGAATTTTTGTATTCCAGGGGGTGCCTTAGTTTATGCTAATAATGAACACAGTGGAGGATGGCTTTTAGGGTGTGAGCTCCTGGAAGGCAATCCTCCTTGGCTCCAGCCAGCTATTGCCATGAAGCATCTTGGCTCAGTCTTGCTTGTGCTTTTCATTTTCAAGAGAATATCTAAATCCCCAACATTTTTGGAAAATCTCCTGATATTGAACATTGGCCACTTAAAAAAACAAAGGTATTCTATTACGTGGATCCAATAAAACCTAAGTGTGGGTCACAGATAGGATTAGAATTATCCTGAAATCCCTTTCTGGTCTTTACACTTGGGGATTCTGTATTGCCCTCCACATCTCCTCCCTTGCGGGCATATCTCCAGGGCGCATTGACACATTCCTCCCCTGACCCCTTCACAGTTCTCCTTTGAATGAGTCCAGGTTGTTGTTGTTTGGCTTCCCAAAAGTAAGACCAAGAGACCCAGTGCTGTGCAGTTCATCACATGAATGGTGATCCTGCAAATCAAAATACAAAGTGGTAAATGAGGGTTATGATTTATGCTGTCTATCACTTGATACACATCCTGGGCCTGTCACACACTTTTATCTCATTCAGTCCTCATGGTGAGCCAAGTGGTGTTACCTCCACTGTACGGGAGCCATGTGAATTTCAGTCACTTGCTCAAGGATGCGAAGCTGGTAAGGGACAGCCCAGATTTCTTGCCCATCTCTACCACTCTGGTATAGGAGTGCTTCTCCAGTTCTTGGAGGTGTTATTTCCTTCTACCCCAGGCCATGACACAGACTGTCTTGAATCGTGCCTCACACATAGTAGGTGCTCTGTAATCACCTTTCTTGATGATAATGTTGGGCTGGCTTTTCTCCAGTGGATAGAATTAGCTTAGCAGAAGCAGTTTTTCAGGGCGTATAATGAGCCTTTATAAATCTGAATTTTCACGATGAGGTTTATTTTGTTGAAATACAAAAGAAAGGCAAATATTTACTAATTTTTACTTTATTAAAATGTAATGCACAGGGGCATATTTTTAGAAATGATAAATAGTTTCCTTCACAAAAGGATCTTGGGGAGAAAGAAATGTACCACATTTAAAAATTATATACTATTCTATAATTGCACAAATCAAATATGTGTATTATTTGTAATTACATCAGTAATATATGTAATTACATGAGAAAACAATTAAAGCAAAGTGCATTCCAAGTGAACATGAATCAAGATATTTTTTTTTCTCTTCTCCAGTTACTCTGCAGCATTAATTTGTCTTCTAGAAATAAGAATATCACAGAGACATTTTAAGAAACATTGCTGACCTACCTTAGGCACTTTAAAGATTTCTTGAGCAGAAGATATTGAAGTTTTGCAATCTTGGAGGTGAGAGTGAGATGCATCCCACTGGTTCACTTCTTTTTTTTTTTTTTTTTTGCCTATAAAAATGGTAGCAGACAGTCCATTTTTGAGGCATGCTAATAGCTCTATACCACCACTGCACCGAGCCTCCAGAGTGGTTCTACTATGGGTAATTTTTTTCTGAAAAAAAAAAACAAACCAATCCACATATTCTATATTCCTTCTGGGGCTGGGGGGGGGGGGAAGCTGACTTTGGGGATAATGATCAGTGATCCACTGGGTGGAAATGCACATCTTTTAAGAAACTCAGGGGTTAGGTGGAACATAATTTAAGCCTGTGATCTCAGGGGAGATTATTCCTTGAACTATTCATTCATTCGACAATTATAGAGCATCTGCTGTGTGTAACAGTTGCTCTGCTGGGTGCTGGGGTTATGGAGATGAAATATCCAGTTCCATGGAGATAGGGTCTGGTCTGCTGGGTGAAAGACACACACACACACACACACACACACACACACACACACACACACACACAAATGTGATGTGGGAAGGGAAGTGGTGAAAGCCACAAAAGAACTAGGGGATTCTGAAGAAGAGGGTCCAGAAGGCCACACAGGGTGGTGAGGGGTTTGGAAGAAATAGATAGAAATGATTGCATCAGATATTTCTCGCCCCAGAGATGGGGTCGGGGGTGGGTGAGAACACTGTCCAGGCAGGGGTGACTGATGTGTGAGAGCAGCAGGAGTGGGAACAACCGAGGAACATTCTCAAATTGCAAGTTCCTTAAAGTTGGGAGTGAGGGTCATTTGTGAGGGTGGGGCAGGACATGAGGTTAAATATGGAGACAGACCATACCCCCCAGCCTGGGTGTGATGTCAACAGTTTGTGTTTAGGAGGCACCCGTGAATTTTTATCCTACTGTCTCTAGCTACCATAGGTAGAGCTCTTGCTTTGCTCAAGGAGACCTTTTGCAGATTTAAACTCTTGTCTAGGGCTGTGGAGTTACCCATGATGTCTAATTCCATGGTAGGGATCTAGCTGGGCTGAATGATGTGTGTGCTTTTTGCCCGGTGGAAGGGTACTAAGTTGTGTGGTCTGCCTTTGGCTCTGACCAGTGTCTCTGTTCATCTTTAGGCCCCTTGGAGATCTACCCACAGACAGAGGTAGAGGGATGGTGCCTGTCTGGGAGGAGTATTGTGTAGACACCTAGCAGCTGTGGGATCTGCGGGTATATGATGGAGAAGGAGGACTTGCAGACATGCAGAGAAACATAATGCAGAGTTGCTTTCCTCCCCCTTCCTCTGGTCTTCTACTTTTCATCACATTCTCCTATATAGACTTCAAATGTTAGCAAACAAGAGCCGGTGGGATGCATTATTGAATCCTACCTCTGCTGGTCAGAATATAAATATCACTCAATTCCTTCGTGTGTTCAGCAAACATTTATGTAGCGCCGAGCTCTGTGCGTGGGCTTCCGTCTCTGCTGTTGAGAAGTCCTTGGTCTCATGGGGAAGAATGAATTGTTGAGGGATTTCTGACCGAGGGAGGTATAGAATGATGATGATGATGGTCACTGGCATGCATTTTCTGTTTTGCAGCAAGGATTAGCCTCATGTCCATTGTGTGGGTGTGCGTGTGGGTATGTGTTGTCCTTCATTTCACTGGTGGGGAAACTGAGGCATGGGGGGGTTTCTGGTAAGTTTAGGAGACAGAATTCAGGCTCGGGGTAGTTATAGAGCCCCTAGCTGGGGGGCACAGGAGAGGATGTAGTCAGCTTGATCTGGGGGCCACCAGAACAGGTTTCTCAGAGCTGGTGGTGTCTCTTCGGTGGCTCCTGAAGGAGAAGCATCCAGATGGATGACATGGGACTGAGTGTTCTTGGCTCAAGTAAAACTGGGATGAATTATCACTGGTGTTTCTGGTGGAAGGCAAAGGGCAGTGAATTTGGAGTCAGAGACATTCTGTTGGGCGGCTCAGGGAGGGTCTTGGGCACTGGCCAGGAATGCTTTTGTCTTCCCATTTGGGGATTTCAGATGACCTCTGAACACAATCTATTCCTACTGACAGCTGAGGGCATGTCTGAAGGCCTGTTTAGAATCACTTGTGAAGCAGGGCCAACAGGGCCAGGTCTAGGAGGTTATGTAGAGGTATACACAATTTAGGGGACTGCTTTAAGAAAAAGAATACAATTGGGGACCCCTGGGTGGCTCAGTGGTTGAGCTTCTACCTTCTGCTCAGGTCGTGATCCCGGGGCCCTGGGATCGAGTTCTGCATCAGGCTCCCTGCAGGGAGCCTTCCTCTTCCTCTGCCTGTCTGTGCTTCTCTCTGTGTCTCTCATAAATAAATAAATAAATAAATAAATAAATAAATAAATAAATAAATAAATAAATAAATAAAATCTTCTAAAAAAATACAACTTAAATTTCAAAGTCAGATACAGGGTCTCAAAAGGGACGTGTGTGCAAATGAGGGCCCCTGACGTGTCAGCTTATAGTGTCATGCCAAATTCACCGGACAGACTTTTTCATTGATGTCATGCTGATTTCTGCACCAGTGCAGGAAAAGAGTGGGTCATATTAGTTTGTGTGTTTGGTTTTGGTTTCGAACTGAAGAGTTTTTACTTTGTCATGACATCCACCAAGTTTGGACAGTGGCCTAACCAGAATCTCTTTCCGGGGTGTCTCTGAGGATCAGCTAACTGTGGCTGGTCTGGTCACAGAATCATCCTACACACTCACATATGACCTCCTTGTACATCTGATTTTTTCACTGCAGAGGTACTAGAGATGGTTGATATTCAGGACATAATTCCCGGAGTGTTCCTGCCTTGCTAAATTTCAGTTTGTATGTCTTTCGTCAAATATTTGGCTTAGCTGGGGCTGGTTGGCATATTGTGTTAGCTCAAAGTGATTTATTGTCTCAGTGTCATCCATTCACTACAGAGAGGTAATATTTAGTGTGTCAGTGGGGATTATGTTGTAATCTCAAGAAAAATATAGGAAGTTGGGTAGAGGAAAAAAATTCAGAGAGAAGAACCAAGCAGTTATTAAAATAGGCTTTTCTAATATATGTTCATTCGTTGAGAGTTACATCCACAACTTCATTTCTCATCAAAAAGTCTCAAAGAGCCAATTTCCAGTTGTTCTTATCCCTCCTTGCAGCTGAATATTTGGGGGTATTTTAAAGTGATATCATAAAATAGATGGAAAATGAAGTCCTATAAATGATCTTTAATCAACAGGCTCTGTTGCTTTATGAAACAGAAAACAGTGAACAAAAGACTATGATTTTAATTCAAGGAATGAGAGCTATTTATTTTAAGTATTTCTGCAAAATGGCAGAAGTAATTTATTCAGTTATAATTAGACACATTGTAAAATGGACGATTGTAAAGAGAGTGATTCTTGCTGGCTTCTGCGAGTCGGGGAAGGCGTTTCTGTGATTCTCTGCTATCTGGCCGCAGATCCTGGTGCCAGAAATTAATCTGTGAAGGGCAGAACCAGAGAAAAACGGAAGCTGAAACTGTTCATGTTCCCTTTTCATCCTGAAAATGGGTTTTCCTTCTTTCTGTCTTGATAAGAAACTTCTGCAGCAAGTATTTAAATTGAGGAATTGCCTGGGTGTGAGATGGGGTAGACCTGGTTTAGCAGGAGGTAATAGAAAAAAGTTTGAGGTGTTCAATCAAGGGGAAATTATATGTGCATCTACAGTGAACTGTGGCAACTTAAAAAGGTAATGTTATTTGGGGCTGCATTAATAGAAGTATAGGGAACAGACCATTGGAGGTGATTGACATATGGAAATTCTTGTTTTCTTTCAAAAAGTGTTTATAGAGGGCCTCTGATGTGGCAGGACTAGAGAGACATTGGTGAACAACATAGATATGTTACCTTGATATCAGAGACTTTGGAAGGAGGCAGATAAATGGACGGATAATTATGAAACAACAAGAGAAATTATGAGAGGGGAAATCCAGCACTGCGTATAGAAGCAGGGGGTAGGGATAAGGCAGAGGAAACAGTCTTTGCATGGGCTCAGAGGTGAGCCAGCATGGCGCTTAGAGGAACAAAATGTTAAATGTGGTTGGATCATAGAGTCGGAGGGTGCTGTAGAGTAAGAGGTGAGGCCAGAGAGGTGAAGAGGCAGATCTTGCAGAGAAACACAGACCCTGGGGGTGAGTTACGGCTGTATCAGGGCAGTAGGAGTCGCTAATGAGTTCTAGGCAGCGGCATGCTGTGACCTATTTTTCCTTTTAAAAGCGTCATTTTCACTTCCGTGCCAGTAAAATGGATGGAGAGGACAAGCTGGCCAACAGGAGATGAGCTAGGCAACATCTTTGAGAGATAGTGGTGGCCTCAGTTATAGCCATGGCAGTGAAGATGGAGGGGATTGGGTTGGTGGAGCTGAGAACCAGTTAGGAGGGAGAATCACTCAGGTGATTCACTCAGTGTTTGAGGACAAGAGTCAAAGTGGATGCCTAGTTGGGAACTGGGTAGGATACATCCTCCAGTGCAGAGTGTTTGGACAAGACCACAGGTTCAGATATGTGGCATGTAGAGTGTGAGTGTCCGTGGGGTATTGCAGTGGGGGTATCTGGTGAGCAGTGGAACTTTTGAGTCTGGAGTTTGGAGAGAAGCTGGAATCTTAGATCTTGGAACCATGAGCACACAGATGGTCATTGACCCCTGAGAGTGATGGATCCCTCTGCAGTGGGAAGAGCCAAGGGTTTAACGCCCACGTGCTTGCATGGGAGGCCTGGTACTCCATCTCGCATCCTTGCTCTGTGTCACTGCGGATGGCAGAACCAGAGCCCAACACTTCCAGCAGGGAGTTTATCACTTGGCAGTAGGTAGGACTTTCACGTGAATACAAATGCCCAGAAATTCGTGGGTCCTTTGAAAGGTGGTAAGTTTCCTGTTACCAGATGTATTCAAGGAGAACCCCATGGCCACTTGCCTGGGATCCTGTGGAAGGCATTCACGCTTTTGTTGCTAAGGTGACTTCTAGGTACCACCCTGGTCTGATTGCTACAATTATTGAAGTTGTCATTTTGGATGGAGGTCCCGATATCAAGATCCTTATGGTCAGTTTGCTGTCTGCCTCCTTTATGACGTTTCCTTTCCGAGTCTGCATGGATTCCAGAGTCATCGTGTCTGCCATTCTCCTTCCTGGAACCTTAGCTCCCTGCCCCTCTGTCTACCTTGAGCCCAACACCTGGACAAATTCAGCTCATTTTCTGGTCTCCTTTTTATTAGGTGGCTGGATGCTGCTTGAAAGATTCCTCAAACCTTAAAAATATGGCCTCTCTAAAGGTATGATGCCCTGCTTCATCTGGGCACGCAGGGTGACTCCATAACTTTTCCCTTTGCCTGCTCAGCCTTTTCCCTGGCCCCTTAGTGGCCTGACACATCTTTTTCCCTGGCTGGCAGAGGTCTCTCTCTGTCTTCTCTCAGAAAACATTAGGCATCAGATGAAAGTCTCCTCCATGTCCTGCCACCAGCTGTCTGGGTTCCTGGCACCTGAAGCCCAGGGCAAGATACCCTACCTGTTGTCTAAGGCTTCCTTCCTGTCCCTGGGAGCTTGGATTTCAGGAGTGTTTCCTGCATTCCCAAACTGATAGGACCAGCTCACTGTGTACTAAGTGAACAAACAATGTAGTTTATGCTCCACCTGTTTTCTTTCTGGGAGTCTGGAATTTTGGAATGTGCTAGGCAGGCGTTGCCTACATGACCAGCCTCCAGTAAGAACACTGGGCTCTGGGTCTCTAACGAACCTCCCTCATAGACAACACTTTACAGATGTTGTCCTCAGTGTTGGAGGAATTAGGTGCATCCTGTGTAGCTCCCCAGGAGAGGACTTTGGGGAGCTTGTACCTGGATTTCTCCAGACTTCACCCCACGCATCTTTTCCTTTTGCTGATTTGCTCTGTCTCCTTTCAACTGCAATAAATTACAGCTGTGGGTGTGACTATACGCTGAGTCCTGTGCATCCTCCAGCAAACCATCGAACCTAGGATTGTTCTCGGGGACCCCTTCCCACCAGTATGTATATATGCTCCCGTAGTTCATCTTCTCCCAGCCATTGCCACACAGCCTTCAGCACTGTTGACCACTTGTTCTTCCTCCACTGGCTTCCTTCGCGCTGGGGTTCTGGTAGCTGCTTTCCAGCCTTCTCTGTGGGCTTGTTTTCTCCATTGAAGTCTACTGGGGTTCTGTCCCAGGTTAATTTCTCCCTCTTTACTTTGCACCTGTAGGTGGTTCTTGGTGGGCTGAGGTGGGGAGATTGCATGGGGAGCCTTTGTGAGCTAAAGTGCCCGGTTCCTGCCTTGGGCAGCAGACCAGACTTTCTGGGGAGAAAAGCCTGCATAAAGCTTCTCAAGGAGTCTGGATCAGATTTTGCCCTTCATTTGAGAGCTGTCACCCTATGTGACATACTCATACCCAATAAATTTACATGACAGGACACGTTCTCCCCCACCCCATCAGTATCTGTGGCCAGGATTCCTCTTCTAAGATTGGAACCCAAACCAGAACAGGTCCTGCCTGCTTTTCTCCATCCCTGTCATTGCCACCTTTGTCCAGGCTGGCATCTCTCATACCCCTCCATCCCCCATACCCCGTTCTCCCATTTTCCATCAATGTACCACGTCATACCCCTGCATAAAACTCTTAAGCCTCTTGGCACTCTCACGCTGGGCCTGGCATTTAGTGGGTGCATGGTGAGTTTTGTTGAATGAATGAGTGAATGCATGAATGTCTAAGTGTTAGATTTTATTCAAGTGCTGAGTTACCAACCCCGTGAGCCCTTTAGGCAGATAAAGAGCCAGGGCTGAGATTTAGAGTCAGTGAGCTGTTGAATTTATATTAGATCAATTTGTTGAAGACTGTGGAAGAGTCCAGAGGAGGAGGGAGAAGGATTGCAGAAAATGGGCACTACTTGCCTTTGTCTAAGAGCCTTAGGAAGAGAAGATGGAGGGGATTACAGAAAATAACCCACGGTGAGGGGGAGGGGAGGCTTCTGATCCCACCCGGGGCCCCTTTGGTTGCTCCCTCCTTGCTGGGAGAAGAGGAACTCTTGCTAAGGTAGGGTCTCCCAGAAAGTGTGATGCTCCCTGGTTTGAATCCAGCTCTGGCATATGCAGGCTGTGTGCTCCTGGACACGTTCTCTGTGCCTCAGTTTACTTATTTGTAACATGGAGTTCCCACTGCCTATCTCCAGTGATAATCATGGGAGTCACTGAGAAAATGTCTGTAAAGCTGGCCTGTGGTGATCATACAAGCTAGGTGCAATCTTTGTTGGTGGTGTTGAGGAGGCAGTGACAGTAGTAGCATTGGTGATTGTGATTGGCGCTTGAGGCTCCATTCGGCAGACCCTGTACACTCTACCTGCCACATACCATCACTGCTTCTCCAGCCCCTTGGGTCAGATCTAGCACATTTTGGTTAGTTACTCAGTGGAAGTCGCTGAATGGATATTTGTGGTCTGAGAGCCAGTTATTGAATGTGCGTGGGTTGACTGCAGTATCTGCCGTATGGTTGATATCCAACAAACCGTAGCGATTGCTTTTGTTATGTACCTGGAAATGTAAAAGTGGTTCTGTTGGGGAGTTTATTTCCTTTTATAGAGGGCAAGCAGCATGATTTCTTCAGGCCTTTCTTTCACATGCCTTTCTTTCATCAGGTAGGGCTATTTTCCTTGCAAGGACTCCTGGGGACTCACTCTCTTTTGGGAAGAAGGAGTGTTTGGTGCAAGGCCAAGACCTGGCCATTTCCATGGAGGGCACAGAGAACATGCAGCTCTGCTCTCTTTAAAATTTCACATTCTGACTGGGGTGCAGCCCTAGCCCCATGGCACACTCGTTCTGTTTCCCTTGAATACCAGCTTATAGCCGTGGTTTTCTTTCGAGCCTCCTGCTCACATCGATCATTTTTATTTGAGTAATCAAGTCCTTTTAGAACTTGGGGCCTATTTCCTTGTTTCAACGTCTTCTCCACACAGCCCTGGGCACTCCCAGGTGCCTGGGGCCTAGGCACAAAGTTGCTTCGTTTGAAATCTCTCAGCAGTCCTCTTTACATTGCTTCTGCCACCCCTGTACATTGGATTGAGATAATTTACTCTGAGAAGGGAGGGTTAAGCTTGAGTCCTTTTTTTTTTTTTAAGATTTTATTTATTTATTCATGAGAGACAGAGACATGGGCAGAGGGAAAAGCAGGCTCCCTGCAGGGAACCTGATGCGGAACTCGATCCCAAGACACTGGGATCACGACCTGAGCCATAGGCATCTGATGCTCAACCGCTGAGCCACCAAGGTGCTGCAAGCTTGAATATTTTGTTCCCTGTGGTGGGTGCCCTTTTGTGCCATGGTTGACTTGAGGACCTGCCACATCTGGATCAAGGGTACCCTAGTGCTCATTGTGGGACGACTTGGAGTGGCTCTGTTGACCTTGGAGGTGTCTCTAGTGGTTGCTTTCTTTGGGTCTTGTTTTAGGAAATTCTTTTGGGAACAAAACCAGTGTAATTGAGAGCAGCTCTATATTGCAAAGCCCTATGTAAATATCATTTAAGTTTGATGAGTTTATAAACAGTTGATGTGGTCAGTTCTTCCCTTTACCTGCATCCATGCCTCTGTATTGTGACATTATGGCTCCTTCTGTGAAGAGGTGGCATCTGTTTCTTCACCCTTGGAATCTGAGTTTAGTCCTGTGACTCCTTTTGACTGATGGGATGACACTGGGCTGACGTTTGAAAAGTACTTGCACGTTGGGACATGTTCTCTTCTGCTTCTGGGATCAGCCTCTGTATAGAGAAGCCCAGGCTGGTCTGCTGGATGATGACACTTACATGACTCAGTTGTCCCTGTTGCCTAGGCTAATAACCAACCTACTACCCTAGAAGTAGAATCCTGCACAGCTGCTAATCACCCACTAGCTGAGATCATTAGAAGAACCATCCAACTGAGCCTTGATTAAAGTACTGACCCATTGTATCCTGAGAGGCAAATAAAAGATGGTTGTTTAAAGCCACTAAATTTTGGGGCTTGTCTGTTACACACAGAAAGCTAAGTGATAGAGTTGAATTAATGGCCAGTGATTTTTTTTAAAAACTATTAACTAAAAGGATTTAAGAAAAAAAATTACATATAGATTTCCTACAGGATTTCTTTTTTTTTTTTTAAGATTTTATTTATTTATTCATGAGAGATGCAAAGAAAGAGGCAGAACCATAGGCAGAGGGAAAAGCAGGCTCCCTGTGGGGAGCCCAATGTGGGAGTTGATCCCAGGACCTCAGGATCATGGCCTGAGCTGAAGGCAGATGCTCAACCACTGAGCCACCCAGGTGCCCTATAGGATTTCTTAAAAGTGAACTCTTTTTTCAGGAGTTGTGAAATATCATCCAGCTTATCAGACCAGTATTTGTACTAAAAATTTCCAGAACACCTGTGGCTTCTGAGTATGAATTTCCCAGTTTGAAGCAAATCTTTGGCCTGAGTGTGAGTCCGAATATGTGGCCTCACCAGACACTAGGATTAGTGGTGTCTGAGAATTCATGATCCAAGAAGAAATTTAGCCAGAAATGTTATCCTGAGCACAGCTCTGGCAGTTGGGAGTAATTGACTGAAAACTATAAACTGCTTGGATTCAGCA
The DNA here is from genome assembly GCF_018345385.1 of Vulpes lagopus. Lineage (NCBI taxonomy): Eukaryota > Metazoa > Chordata > Mammalia > Carnivora > Canidae > Vulpes > Vulpes lagopus. Next base: position 16,828,019 of record NC_054841.1, read on the forward strand.
TTGTAAAAGATAATTTCACACACGGTGGTTCTGTAAGGGTATTAAGCCTCAAAAAAGTAAACTGGATTAAGAAGGCCCAGCGAATATGAAACACTGAATGGGGGCATTAATAAGCAGAAGCGTGGATGAAATTGAGGAACAACAGACCCAAAGAAAAGCAGATGAAATGAAATAGGATGAGTTCCAATTTAGCTTTGATATTTTACAACCAGAAGATCCCATCCCATTGTATTGACAAACAGAGGACACACATTCTCACCTAGAGATTTGCTGACTCTTAACCATTTAAAAGTAGTTCCACTTCTGGGGCACCGGGTGGCTCTGTGGTTGAGGGTCTGCCTTTGGCTCAGGTCGTGATCCTGGGGTTCTGGGATCGAGTCCTGTATCCATCTCCCTGCAGGATGCCTGCTTCTCCCTCTGCCTATGTCTCTGCCCCTCTGTCTCTCATTAATAAATAAATAAAATCTTAAAAAAAAAAAGGAATTCCACCTGCTGCATCATAGTGTGTGTGTGTCTCTGTGTGTGTTCATGTGCAGGGCATGCACATACTAGGCTATTTATTGTAGCTTTCCTCATATCTCCTCAGAAGTCTAGACATGAAGGAGAATGTCCATACTATGGAAAGAGCAAGATGTCCCAGCCTTAACATGGAACAATATCGAAGATTTATCAGTTGAAAAAAAGCAAGGTATAGAACTTTGTCTAGTGGCTTATCACTTGTATAACAAAAGGATGCACACAACACACATATTTGTATAAACATAGACTTATGCGTGGATGGCCTCTGAAGGAAACACAACAAAATGCTGCTATTTTATTTCCCCAGGGGAGGGAGGGAACCAGGTGGCCGCAGGTCAGGGGTAGGAGGGAGTTTTATTGCATACTCTTGCTGCACATTTCACTGTATTTCTGGACTGCCTGTACAAAAATCTAAAGCATATTTAAAATGTTACTTCTGTTCCATATTAAGCCCCTTGAAGTCTTTTGTGTCCCCATCCTGCCATGAGCCCACTGCACTCTGTGCTCTGGAAAAAGAGAAGGAGGAAGAGGAGGAAGCACCGTGTGGCAGAGGAGTTGGCAACACCCCCTTTGGCGTCTTTTCTGGGTTCTCTGCCTGGTGTGACCGTTTTCTAACTCGGGTCCCTGTGAATGTTCAGTATTTTGTTTCCTCATTTAGTGAGCGGGTAGAGGAAAAACGTGGGCTGCCCCTAGGGGAACAGGGTCCAATACAGCACGTGGCTCATTCCTGGTTTGGTTCTGGGGCTCCCTGGGTGTCACCTGGTGTTGCCACGCAGAGGCAGGTGGGTGGCCACCTGTGGGCGAGATCCACTGTGGCAGGGACAGGCTCCCCTGGGGCGGGGAATGAGCTCCATGGGGGCAGGGGCGTGCTCCACCGTGCAGAGATGAGCTCCGCAGGGGCAGAGGTGTGCTCCACAGGGCGGGGATGAGCCCCTCATGGTGGGGGTGTCCTCCTGGGTGGGGATGAGCCCCACGTGGTGGGGGCATATGCTCCACAGGGTGGGGATGAGCCCCAGGTGGCGGGGCTGAGGCCCACCTGGTGGGGCGTGCAGGTGGGTCGGGGTGACCGTGGCCCTGTGGGTGTTGAGCGGCCGCAGGCGCAGCAGGGTGGGCCCCGCGGGACCGAGGCCGCGCTGGGACCCAGTGAGGCGCGGGCAGCCCGGGTGGCTGGGCTCGCAGGGCCCCATCAGCCGCCCTCCCTGCAGCGCCGCGCCCGGCTGGGGAGGGATTCCTTTGGGTGGCGGGGAGGGCGTGGGAGCTAGCGGCGCTCAGGGGGTGGCCGGCCACGGAGACGGGATGGGAGAGAAGGGGGCTCCGGAGGACCCGGGTGGTGCCCAGCCGGGGAGCGGCAGCCCCGCGGCCTCGGGGAGGAACCTGGGGAGCCGGGCCCAGCCTCAGCTCGTCCGCCCTGCGTGACGGTGGCTCCGGGTCCACAGGTGGCGGCTGGGGGTGGAGTCGGGGTGGCGTGACCGTACAGGAGAGCGGTGCTGACACCAGGGCTGGCTGCCCGGGTGTGGGGCTTGGGAACCCCGGGAAGGAGAGGCCACCTGGACTGAGCTCTGGGGAGCAGGGTTAGTGTCCTAGTCGTAGGCCAGGGGGCTGTGTCCGGACAGAGAACCAGGGGGGCCTGACCGGGCAGCGCCTTTCCAGCTTGAGATGTTCCTGTTCAGGTAAGCGCAGCAGCCCCCACCTGAGCCCGGTACAGGAGCCCTCGGGCACTGCGTTTGTTTCCACGCTCACGGTGACCCTGTGGGGTGGAGGCTTTGTCACCTACAAATAGGGAAACAGGCTCAGGGAGACACGATCACTCCCCCAGGGCCATGTGGCTTGTGTCTCTCTGGAGGTTGGAGGGAGGAGGAATTCAAATCAGCTGGACTCTAGCTCATGCTCTCTGCCTGATTGCCAGGTGGTCAATCCCTATGTTCCAGGCCAAATAGGATGACCAGTTCTGGCTTCCTAGCTTGTCCTATGGTTTGCACTTCTGAGCATGGCCCTTGGGATGGAAGAAGCCTGCTCCGGGCCCTGTGTGTCAGGTGCTTTTCTGAATACTAGAATCTTGACTTGCCTGCATTACCTGCCATCCGGTTGTCTGCACGTCTAAGATGGTCTTCACAGAGAGCTGCTCTCCAGTGCCCTGACTCCGCCCCCGCTGAGTGGCAGGCACTGTACTCAGAGCAACACGCACATGGCCTCAGTGATTCCTCATAACTGTTGGCCACCTTGATTTTGCTGATGAGCTGTGGGCTCAGAGGACTAATTCTAGCTTTCCCAGTGGGTGAGGGCTATCCCTGGGACTTGAATCCGGACAACCTGACACCATACCCTCCCCCGACCCAAAAAAACCCACTTTTTTTTTTTTTAAATAAATGAACTGTAAAAGTCTTCCTCCCTGCAGACATGTCCCATGTCTCTTGGCCTTTCCTGTGTTGTGGAGTTGAGAGGCTCTTTTGTGCAGTCTGTAGCTAATATTCCAGACCTACTTGTGGAGGCCACAGCACACTTGGAACTCGGCATGTACCTGGGGGGATATGTGTGCCTGACGCTGGGTGGAGCTGCATCTCTGCAGAGGCCTCTACCAAGATGCCCCAGGTAGCATGGGGAAAGAGGAGACAAATGACTGTGTCCTGAGGAGTCCTCACATATTTCCTTTTCCTCTTTTGAACTGCTCACCTTTGAGGAGACTAGCAAGGTGTTCAGCTGGCATTCCACAGGCACTCTCCTTCTGCCTTTTTTTCCCTTACTTCCTGTTCTTTTGAACTTGACCAGAGGTCAGTTAACTTGTTTGATGAATGGGAAGATCGTATATACTTCAGGCTTACAGTTTGTATCGTCTCTGTCACAGATAGTAAATTCTGCTGTCGTCATCCAAACTAGTCTTAGTATGGAAGTGAGTGGGCATGGCTGTGTTTTAATAAAACTTTATTTATAAAAATAGGCAGAGGGCCAAAGTTAGCCGATTAGGGGTTAGTTTGCTGACTCCTGGAGAAAGAAAACTGGGCTCTAACAGGTCAGGAGACCCTTGGTCACAGTCCCTGTTACCCTTGACAGGCTGCTTGAACTTCCTAGGCCTCAGTTTCTTAGGAAGAAGTTGGACTAGACCTTTAAGACGTTTAAGGGATGTGGTTAGGAGAGGATTTGGGGTGACATTGTGGGTATCCTGAGTGGGTCTTGGCAGAAGGCCAGAAGAAAGCAGTGGAAAGGTATTGTTAGCTAGGTTGGCCTTGATTCCAGGACCTGCTTTCCCTTCTTGCACCAGACACTAGAGTGAATTGAGCAGAAAATATCTGGGAATAGCAGAAAAATCTGCTGTGGGCTGCTGGGGACCTGGGAAAGGCCATGGGGACATGTCTTCAAATAAACTCCGGAGACTTTGTGGGCAGAATAAAAGTCTGCAGCTAGAGGGAATTGAGAAGTAGCTATAGATGTAGATGTTACATATGCTGCCTCATGAATTTTAACTCTGGAAATGAGTTTTGTTAGAACACAACGAGATCAAGTATAGTCTGACTGAGGTACAGGGAGTGAATGGGAAATATCACCAGGGCTGGGGTGTTGGCAGAGTGGTATGTAGTACAGGGATGGGTATGTAGTACAGGGATGGCAGAGTGGTATACATACAGGGATGTATCATCCTCATTAATCTACTGGTACTGAGGGTAAGCAGCATGTTTGTGGAATCTGAGCCTGCTGTTAATTCAGGCCATTTGACAGTCTCAGAAATCCTGAATGTTCCCTGAGAAGGCCGGACGGATATCAGGGAAAGGGTGGGAAACACAAATTGTTTCTCAGCAACTATTTATCATGCATCTACTATACACCAGACCCTCTTCTAGGCACTAGGGATACAGCATTGAAAAAGGCAGCTTCTCTGTTTTTTATGGACTTCACTTTCTTGTGAAAGGGAGGGACCACGAAAGCAGAGATGTTATAGATGACCGTGGGAGGGTTGAAGACAGGGCACTGAAATTTAGGCCACCTACTATAGAAGGAATCCTAACATCAGGAAATCTGGCTCACTGTTGGTGACTGGCGTCAGAGTCGGACTACAGCCACTTAGTGAGCCAGACAAAGCAACAGGTGATTAAACAGCAAATTATTTCTGTTTGTTGAAAAGCAGAAGAGCAAAACTCCTGCCACCCAGAACCTTTGGGGGCACGAGTCTAGCTTAATAGCTGAGTTTTCTACTTGGCTGTGGATTTAAGTGCCAATATAATTACTTAAAAATTTTGAAACATCTGCTTGTCAGGGAGCGTGTCATTGTTTGTTTCTAGAAAAGTCTTTTTAAAATTTATTTCATGTGACTTCGCCTTCTGACACAGGGGAGATCCAAAGGGATTCAGATGCCCAAGGTCAGTATGAGGAAGCCACCCACCCCCCCATCATGTCCATATGTGTACGTTAATGAATTTGCATGCTGTAATGCAGCCTTTCCTTAGGGTCTTTGAGACCTCTGCCCATAAATTCAGTGCCTCCCTGATTGTTGTACTTTTGGAAATCTTGTGGTTGCTTTTTTTTTTTTTTTTAAAGATTTTATTTATTTATTGAGAGAGAGAGAGAGAGAGAGAAGCAGAGACACAGGCAGAGAGAGAAGCAGGCTCCATGCAGGGAGCCTGACATGGGATTTGATCCCGGATCTCCAGGATCACGCCCTGGGCTGAAGGCAGGCATTTAACTGCTGAGCCACCCAGGGATCCCTTGTGGTTGCTTTGAATTATTTTCTTTCATCCCCTACAGTGTCTCTACAATGATACCTTTATTAGTCATATTTGTTTACAGTGAATAATGTACATATTACATGAAAAGCTTTGAAAACTACAGATTGGAAGAAGAGAATGATTACAATTTCACCACCTAGGGACCATTAATGTAAATGTTTGGATGTCTGTCCTTTCAGGATCTTTGTCTTAGATTAAAATGGGGTCACAGTGTACATATTGCCTAGTGATCTATCCTCCCCCCAACTTAACATTATGAACATCTTAAAAAATGTGTTTCTACAGTATTAATGTGTGCACGTGTGTTTTTGTAAAACTATCAGAAATGTTCAAAGGTATGTAAAGCATAGGGAATAATGATACCTATGTATTCACCACCTGGCTTCAGCAATTGCCAGTGTTCTGGGGTTCTAGCAACATCTCACCTCCCTGTAGTTTTTTCTGGAGTGTTTTAAAATGAAAAACCCAGGCAGATTAGATCACTTGCAGATTCTTCAGAAAGTATATCTAATAAGTGGTTCTTAGCCAGGGGCAGTTTTGCCCTCCAGGGGACACATGGCAGTGGCTGGAGACCGTTTTTTTTTTTGGTCCTCACAGCTGAGGGCGGTGGTTGCTGTTGGCTTCTGGCAGGTGGAATCCAGGGATGTTGCTACGTGTCCTACAGTGCCCAGGACAGCCCTCCAAGACAAAGAATTACCTGGCCCAAAATGTCAACAGTGCTGAGGCTAAGAAACCGTGGTCTAGAAATATAAGCAAATTGAATTCTATCACCACATGTAATAAAACTGATGCCAATTCTTTAGTGTCACTGTGGTTTCTTTAACTTCTCAATTAAAAAAAAAAGTAGCTAGTTTGCATCAGTACTTAAAAAGTCTTAATTTCCTTTACTCCATGAGTTTCCCCTTTACTTTTTCTTCATGGCATTTATTTGTTGAAGACTCTGGGTCATTATTTTCTGTAGATTTCCCTCTGTACTGGGTTTGGTTGACTGTGTCTTTGTGATACTGTGGTATCATGTCCTACGATTCCCCCATATCTTGTAAATTGAAGTTCAGCTTGATCAGTAAGTTTAGGTGTTGTCAGCCTGATTTTATCTGTTGTAAATTTTCTCTGTCAACCTTTTGTCTAATGTGTTTGTTTTCAGAGCACGGTTCCTTGTCCCTTAACTAGCATTTTCAACTGGGAACTTGGGAGACATGCTAATTCTTGTGTCTCAGCTCAGGTCTGTTGAATTGGAAACTCTAGGGGTAGGACCCAACAATTTGTATTTCAACACCGTGCACACCCATATATAAAAAGGTATTTATGATAAAGAATTGGCTCACCTGATTAGGGGGGCCAGCAGACTGGAGACCCAGAGAGCTGATGTTGCAGATGAAGCCCAAAGGCAGTTGGCTGTAGAACGGGGAAGAACCCACACTATGGAGTTCCTCTTGCTTGGGAGGGCGGTCAGCTTTTTGTTGTGTTCAGGCCTTCAGCTGATTGGATGAGACCCACCCAAGTTATGGTGGCAATCTGCCTTACTTAATCTGATGATTTAAATGTTAATCTCATCCAGAAACTCCCTCAGGGAAACACCTAGAATAATGTTTGACCACTTATCTGGGTACCCTTTGGTCAATCAAGTTGACACAATATTAACCAGTCTACCAAGTGGGTCTGATGCATGCTAGAATTTGAGAACCACTACCCTAATGGTTTTAATAGCCATGGTTGGACATTTTCTCAATCAGCTATTTCATCAGCGATTGCAAAATGACCTTATTCTTTTGTCCCTTTTGCATTTATTAGCTTTAACTTTTGTACAAAGAATTAGGTCTTTGCTTATAGTCTTTAGGAATGATAGGATAAATGCTTGATTTATTCCCTTTTTTTTTTTAATGAAGCAAAGATATAGCACACATAATATGCACAAATCCTTATGACTCAGTGAATTTTACAGGTGCATACATCATGCAGCCATTATCCACAGCAAGATACAATTTCCAGATTTTCTTCTTATGCCCCCTTCCAACCGATGCCCACTATCCCCTCTCCAAGATAAACAGTTGTATTTAAATTGTACTTATGCCATCTCTTTGTGCACAGTCTTATTTTTTATATAATCAAAATAGTCATTCAGTTTCTGGACTTGGGTTGGATTATGCTGTTCTTTTTTTTTTTTTTTTTTTTAGTTTTATTTATTTATGATAGTCACAGAGAGAGAGAGAGAGGCAGAGACACAGGCAAAGGGAGAAGCAGGCTCCATGCACCGGGAGCCCGACGTGGGATTCGATCCCGGGTCTCCAGGATCGCGCCCTGGGCCAAAGGCAGGCGCCAAACTGCTGCGCCACCCAGGGATCCCGGATTATGCTGTTCTTAACATAAAACTGAGATGATGAAATAACTTCTAGCCTTTAATTTGTGTGTGTGTGTGTGTCTGTGTATATATATATATAATAATTATATAATTATATATATTATTATAATATATATAATAATATATATTATATTATTATATATATAATAATTATATAATTGTTTCCAAACAATTAGCTAGTCGTTTTACCACCATTTATTGAATCCTTCCTGTCCTCTTTACTGATTTGAAATGTTTTTTATCTTACATTAAATTTCCATATAAATTTGCGCCAATGTCTGGTATTCTGTTATATTTGTCTGTTCCTACACTACAGCATTATAATACGTCTTACTATCTGGCAAGCCAACTCACCTCAAATCCTTAAAGTAATCACATTTTCAGGGTTGTGTTTTTTTTTTCCTGACTATTCTTGCTGAGTTCATTCTTTCAGATGAATTTTGGAGTCATGTTGTCAAGATTCATAAATTGGAATTTTTTTATTGGAATTACCTTTACAATATCACAAAATTGGATATTACAAAGAATACAAGAACAACATATTCTGTGGATTCAGTGGTTCCTTTTGGTCCTCCAGTAAAATCTTCCAGGGTTTTGTATGTTTTTGTAAAACTCATTCTTACATATTTTAACTTTGGAGGAGATTTTTTTCCCCCCTGTTCTTTTTATATAGTTATTTTTAGTGTAAAAAGGCTGTTTTTTTGTTTTTTAATCTTACTAAAATTTTTGGTTTTTTAAATTCTCATTGATGTTATGTTTTTCAAGTACATAATCAGCTACAAATAGGATTTTACTGTCTGATATATACTACTTATTTTGTTCTTCTATAATTGCATTGAATAGCACTTAGAATATAATGTTAAGTAACAATAGTGATAATGGGCATCCTTGTTTTTCCCTTTTTCTGATGGGAAGACTTATAGGGTTTCCTCCTTGAGTGCTCTGCTGATTATGTGGTGGTGGTGGTGTGTTTGTGTGTATTATTTGTGTTAATTTTTCATTGAATTAAGCAAGGGTTCTGTTTTAATTTGTTAACTCCAGCATGAGTGAGGAATTTGATTAAATGGTTTTTTGATATCTACTGAGTTCATAAAATGTTTGCTCTTTAATATATTAACATGGTGATTATTTGTAATAGGCTCTGTTTCTGGGACGAACTCCATTAGGACATAGTTATTTTAAAAAATGGTTTTCTAGTTTCTATTTGCTAAGTGCTTAATTAGGATTTCTGTTTATGTTCATAAGTTAGATGGATTTCAAGGTCTTTTTTCTGGTCTTTGTCAAATTTTGTTATCAGTATTGGGCTGGTTTTGTTTAAAAAAATAAAAGCTTGTCACAATAAATTACCTCTATATCTGTCTAGGCCTAAATGTTTCTTTGAGGGATAATTCTTAGAGGATATTTTTATTTTAAATAGAAAATAAGTCATTAAATTAAAGGCCTTAAATTTTGTTAAAGGAAATTGTTTTATTTTCTATCAAGGTAGCTTTAAAAATTATTATAGAGACAGTACATCATCCTTACAGAACAACTTGAAATCCCAAAAGTGAAAAGAAAATGAAAGTCAGTTTATTAATGTTCATAATATACTGGAGAAAAGCAGGGCTTGTCCTGGAAGAAGCATAGCCTGGTGGAGGTGGGATGGGGTGTTGCTTCCAGTTTTGGCATAAATAACAATGTGCTGAACAGATTAATGAAGTTTTCTTCTGGATCCTATAGTATGTTGTTTTCAGAAGTCTGTAATTCCAAGGTCTCTTGATGCTGTTCTTTTTTGTTTTGCAATACGTGAGCAATAAGTCACATGTTTTTTTATTCTTCCACAAACAGGATGCACTCTTTTCGGATACCATGTCATCCCATTCACTGGGATTCACACTTGCTGTACCAGTGAACTGTAATCCTTAGGAACCTGTAAGCCCATGTGGCTCAGTCTCTGAAAAACTTTGTGTTCTAGGAGCACAAAGATCATGAAAAGGACATTTAGTTATTGACATCTCTTAAGAACTACTTGTGAGAGTCCAGATACATCGCACCTTCCTGTTCTTTTTTTTTTCTTGCCCTTGCTAACTTGTCTAGTCTTTCTAACATAGATCAGCTTTTTTTTTTTTTTTTTGGCCTAAATTCTTTCCTTTTGTCTCTGGCCTCTCTATTTCTATCTCTTTCTCTATGTTCTCTTGATTCTGTATCACAAAATCCTTAAAAAAAGAACTCTTTGGAGTGGGGAAGGGGATGTGGGGGTGGAGAACAGCCGCTAAAGGCAGCTTTCTGTTTGGCGAGAAGGGGAAAGGGGAAAGTTGGCAGAGAATCAGTCCCTTTTGCCTATTAGAGTAGAAAGGTGATGGGATCAGAAAAGGCACACTGGGCAGAGCTCAGCTAGCTATGTGATTGTGCAAAGTAGGAAAAGGTGCTCCTTCTAAGCAGATGCAGCCTTACAGGGCTGAGGACATGGAGGGTGGGAGGATTGCAGACCCCCTGCCATTTTGCAGGGCACACGATGAAGAATCCCAAGGAGAGGCTCTGCCATAAGGGGTCAGAATTTCGCCTTCCCTCCTCAGACACTGAGGACTAGAGCCTATTCAAAGGCTGAGGAGGCCACCTTACCTCAAACACTATACTCTTCTCCCTTGGTCAGATTCAAGGTCTAAACCCAAAGGTCCAGTCTTCGTTGAACTAACTTACGAATGACCTGGGTAGGCTCAGGACTAGGTGAGAGTGAATAAAACAAGCAAATAAGCAGGGTCCTCCTGGAGCTTACAGCTTTGTAGGGTAGATGGATGGAAAACCTAATACTGTATCTCCACATATGTATTGCATATATGTATGTTTATGGATTGGATGTCTGCAACCCAATTATGTATATATAAATACATGAATATATGTGTTTAGAAAATATATAAAATTAGGGTGAAGGGGAGCTTATCCTGATACAGTGTTGTGATATGCATCATTTGAGGCTGCTTTGGGGGCACCTCTCCTAGGCTTACAGTGTGGGAGTTATGGGAGAAAGATACAGACAACTCCCTGACTTTGAAATTCATAATCCAGCCTGGTGTGAATTTCACAGTGGGTTTATGGCAGGTAGGCTGCAGCCTGATTTTTGGTTTTCTTTCAAATGTGCTAGAGGCCAGTGAAGCCAAGGGCTTGGCATTTCTGTGGTCATAAAGCCTAGATCTTTTTATTCAGGTACAGTGAGAAAAATGGGGAGCCTGGTGTGGACCTACATCTTTTCTCCCAGTTCTCCCAGTTCTTGATACTAGAGAAGGCTCTTTTCATTGCTGAAACTGTCTCCTTTGGTGCCATATCAGTAAAGGCGCTGTTCTGCCCTCTTTGCTTTTCACCTATTTTGGTACCCCAAAAAGAGTTGTGCTGGGACAGGCTAGGAAGAGTGTGTTGGTAACTACAAAGGTGTCAGGAGCACAAACTCCTGGGGTGCCTTGAACCTTTCAAAGCTCTGCATTTTGTCATCTGAGATAGGATAGGTGTAGCATTTGGTCCAAGACTAGACCAAATGAAGATCAGTTAACAATTGCCCATTTCTTTATCTTCCTTTATATATATAAAAAAATTCTCTGACCCTTTTTGAGTCTGTTTGTCCTTTTTTATGGCTGCCTATGAAAGTGTCCTGTTGAACACCACCTCATTGGCTCAGTGGAGGATGTCCAGCTGTCTTCCTCTGCCTCTGACATGACTACCTGATACAGACTTGCTCTGCTGCTCATGATTTGATGGTAGCATCTTTGTCTTCATACACGTACATGTAACTAACTTTGGCTTCCATGTTGAGTGCTGGAAAATACAGTATGATTTGAAGCAAGGCCATCACCACTGCTGTGAAAGGATAAAACCCTTCCTAAGCTCATATTATTCCATGGCCATCATCAGCATGGAAGTGCTAGCAGTAGTTGAAGTACCCAGATTTGTGGCAATGGGAAGTGAGTTGGGAAAAGCAGTCAAGGTGAGACTTCTCAAGAACTGAGAGGTGGAGGTTAGTGCAAATCTGGTGTGCAGAGAAGGGGCTTCCTCTGCCATCAGAAGACAGAGCAACAAGTTCTCCCAGTACAAACACTACTCCCTTCCATGAGGGAAATTCTCTCTGGAATGCCACACTGGAGGACATGTCCATGATCCTCCATCTGGACACTTTGACCTCTATCTGGTCTAGGTTGGCCACAGGAAGCCACATCTGCACTGAATTGCACCAGCCTTTCACCTCTCTGGCTAATGTTTGCAGCTGCTCTACCATGGCTAGGGCATGGATGAGGAGTGTGCTAGGAGCCACAGGTCCTCTGGGCTTCTTTGGCTTTTACTAATGCTGACAGGTGCATTGGGGTGTCAGTGTATCCTGGCTGTGTTTTGCAGTTATCCTTTTTTGTGCTTGTAATCTTTTTTTTTTTTTTCTATTTAGGGTTCAGGAGGAATCCAGAGGAGAGAGGAATAGTTCGTAATCATAAGTAATTCCACCCCACAGCTCATCCTTGCTGTGTCTCATGTCCTGTGGCTTTGGGGAGAAGGGATGGAAATCATGATCATAGGTCTGTTTCTTGTTCATCCAAAATCCAGTGCAGACATTGCCGGTGGAGTGGCTCTCCTGGGCAGCCCCCCTTCAGGTGACAATTCTGGGACCCAGGCTCAGAAGCTGTACTCTGTGATGCTTACTATTGCTAGTAAGCATCAGTGCTATGTGTAGTATTCCTGCTCTTCCTGGGGCGCTATTTCTAGTGCATCCCAGGATGCCTCCATCTCCTCACTGTTCCGGGGGGCGGAGGGGTTGGCATCATTCTTAGAACAAGAGCTTGTTTTGGGGTGTTTAAATAGTATAGTCATTTTAAAATCTGTGCTCCAGTTGTTTTTTTTTTTTTTTTTTAAAGATTTTATTTATTCATTCATGAGAGACACACAGAGAGAGAGGCAGGCTCCATGCAGGGAGCATGATGTGGGACTTGATCTTGGGACTCCAGGATCATGCCCTGGGCCGAAGGCAGGCACTAAACCGCTGAGCCACCCAGGGATCCCCATGTGCTCCAGTTTTTGAAACCTCTTTCCCTATTGTTGGGAGGTATTGGCATCTCTGTTGAAAGGGGGTGCCCCAAGAAAATGGAAGCATTCAGGTGAAATCTTAGTGTGAACTCTTCCATAGAGCATCACAAAGAGAAGGGTAACGCAGAGAGGTTGTCACTGGGGAGGACCGTGCCAGCGGGCAGGCCCATTTTACAGTATAACAGAACTTCCTTCATATTTGATCAGCTCCTGTCAAATCTCCAGCTACTTTCTTTTCCTCTTCAAGCAACATATAAATAGTAGGTATGCCATTTTCAGTTGTTTAAATCCATTTTTGACAGACCTTCTCCTAGATGCCTTTCAATTTTTAAATCAATTACCTTCCAGAATGCCTTCCTAACCTATTTCATTAAATTACCGTCTTTCTGTGGCTTTCCTTTTCAACAACATAATTTACCTTTAATAATTAATATAAAAGAATTCAAAATGTAATCGCTGAGCTCACTTGAAAGTTCTCTCATCAATTACCAGAATCTGTGGGTGTGTGACGGAGGTCTCCCTGAGGGTTTCAGAATCCCCTTTTACCAAGCTTCGGTCCAACAGAAGCCAAATTTATAATGCATTTTCTTGTAGCTGGCCAGTCCAATGAAGACAAAGAATGGGTTTCAAATGAACAATGGTCCACACAATTGCTTTAAGTTTCTTTCAGAGTGGAAAATAATGCCAATGTTTATCACTTAGAAATTAAAATGGAAATTTTGCCCAATCCAAGTACAGATTTAAGTGTGGTGGATGCTGAGAGGTCAGAATTGCTTATGTACCCCCATTTAGTGTTGCTGGCAGGAGGAGGTTAGAATTTGCAATCTGAGTTCAAATCCCAAATCTAAATTAGTTTGAGTTTGAGCAGGTTACTTCTCTTTGAACCCATATATAATTTCCTTATGTATAAATTTAAGATAATACTTAGTTTATAAATCTTTCTCTTTGTAGCATTTATGGCCTTCTCACACTGTCAGCCTGGGGATTTCACATCCTTGTTTCTAAAGGTCCATTGATGTTCAGCCTAGTTCAGTTTGCTTGTTTATGTTGATTACTATCTATCGGTCATTGCTGCTTATTCTCACCTTCCAGAAGGGCAGGTGTCTTTGTTTCCTACACTGATGTGCTTGGCACGTAGTAGGTGCTCAATAACTATTTGTTGGATGGGTGAATCCATGAATGATTGTCTCTATTAGCCACCTATTGTGCATTGTCTCTAAGTTGGGTTGTGAGGTTTTCCTAGCAGGTGATTTATCTTCTGAATTATGTTTTGTGTGAGCACTCATTAAGTCTAGTCTCAGCACTGCCTGACTGCTGGGTGAATTGGGGTCCAGAAGCGTGGCCAGGGGAGGCCAGCTTGGGATTTATCCCCGGCCTTGGTTACTTCTTGGAAGAAGCAAAGCCTGTGTGGAGATGTTGCCAGATTGTTGTGTGTGCAGAATCTAATTTATAGTTGTCCAGGGTCTCCTGAGAACAACGTGCATTTATATCATTACTAAACAGTAATTGATTACAAAGCTCAGTTGTGAAATTTACAATTATTGAATTACTCTGGTAGCTCGTAAATTTCAAATCTTTATTTCTAAAAGTCAATTGATATTCAGCCCAATAAATATTTAATTTAGATGTAATAATGGCGTAGGAACAAAATTAAATTCTCATTTGGAAAATAAAGAATCACCTGGATGGGATCAGGAGCGATGACCTGGCAGAGATGAGCAGAGAACTCTTGTTGGTCTGATTAAGTTCCTTCTTCTTAATTAGAAGAGACTTCTCCTACATAACTTTCTGCTATTTCATTTTCTCTTTAAAGAAATGATCTTGTTTGTAGGAAATAAGTGTCCTTTATATATTTGTAGGGCTTTATGTTTCATAAAGCATCTCTAAAATAGGTAATCGTGCCTGGCAAGTCTTTTGAAACAACTAGAGCACGTTTTTCTTCCTATTTAACAAATGGGGAAACAGAGGTGTAGAGAACTGAAGTGACTCGCTTCGAACATAATATGAGAGCATGAGGCTAAATTGGATCTAGAGGTACCTCAACTGGCTCCTATGGCCTACTGACACATTTACATACTAGTTAGGATTAAGTTCAGCTGCATAGAAAAGAAACCTCACAATAACTGGCTTAAAACAAGATAAATGTTGACTTCCACCTCTTGTAAAAGCTACAGAGGAGGCAATCCAGCTGGTTTAGTGATGCTACAAAATTGAAAGGATCCTAGGCTCCTTCCAATTTACCCCTCTGCCATTCACGTGAACCTCATGGTCCAAGGTGGCTACTTGAGTTTCAGCCATTGCATGGAGTAGTAGGATGGAGGGAAGGGATCGAGAAGAATCAATTCCCTGACTTTAAGAGGATTCTTTGGAAGGTCAACTTCTACTTGTATTTTATTGTTCAGAACTTAATAATGCAGGTATATCAAAGAACAGTAGTCTTTTTATCTGGGCTACATAGTGCATGGCTAAAAACTGGGATGCTGTTGCATAATGAAAAAGGGAAGAATAGATCTGAGGGGGCCACTGACAAGTTCTGCTGAGCATGCATTCTAAAAGACCTAGTGGAGAAGTGTAGAACGTGCACCAAGCAGGGGTGTGGGGATGCTTGCTTGAATACAGTACGTTAGGACTATCTCCAGCTCCCAGCAGCCCCCAGGTACTGGAGGCACTGAATACCCGGTGGCTTCAATGCCTGGGAATAGTGCACAACACAAGAAACAGTTTTATTCTTCTCATGTTGATTTATCTGCGTTGATTAAAAGGAGGTGAGGAGATCTGTGAAATCATTTGTTACCTTCATGTTTACGGGCAGGCATTTCTGGAACAGAGCATCTTGTTCCCCTTCTCTTGGCTCTCCCCAGGTCACAGGGTTCACTCACATTAGTCTCTAGCAGGCTGGGAGGCACAGCATGGCCACACAGGAATAGGAATCATTCAATGATCATTTATGAGTCTGGTATCTGCCAATTTTTGTTGTTGGTGTTCGTGCTTTGTCGTTGGTTTAACTAAGAGTCCTAGAAAGAATAACTATTGAACCAACTCTTCTTTTTACTCAGCAGAGCTTGTGAACAGGACTGGATTCCTGTACATCTGTGCTCTTGGCTGGGGAGAGGTGATTCCGAACATTCCAAGGACCCTCACTTCAGCCCTTTAAAGACCAGAGCTATAAACCCAGCTTTATGTTGGCACTTGCTGGTTAAAGGCTGCGCATAGGATTCTTTCTTGAACTCTGACAATAGAATGGTTCCTTTTAAAATTTTCATTTATGAGCAACTTACCCATAAGAAAAGAAATAGAAGAGAGAATAGAAAATAATTAGGGATAGATCACATTTAAAAACATATTTATCTGATTGTAAAAGCCAAATATGTGTATTGAGTAAAGTTTGGCGAGACCAAAAAAGTTCAAAGAATAAAATTATCTACCAGGGAGAGCTAAATGATCATAAACAATTAGTGTTTCTTTTCAGAGCTTTTAATGTGTATAATCGCTAAAACAAGGGGGTCACGCTTTAGCCACTGTGTTGCTTTCTGGTTTTTTCTCTTGACATTATTATGAACATTTTCCAGTATCATTACACATTCTTGTGAACATTATTTTCAATAGCTACATCGTAATTTGTTCAACCTTCCCTTGAATATTGGACATTTAGATTGTTTCCAATTTTGTAATATTGGAAAAAGGGCTTTAATGAACATCTTACTCATAAATTTGAGTTCATCACTGCTGACTTTCTTAGGGTAAAACTGGCATTTTCTGATCCTTTATAACCCTTTTAGGCTCAGGGTGCATACAGGCAACACTTAGGATGCTGGGAAATCACAGACCTAGAATTAACACAGTCCTGGCTTTACCACATACTAGTTGTGTGATCTCGAATGGCTTGCTAAGTTCAGTGAGCCACGGTATCTTCATCTGTAAAATGGGAATATAGTTTATCTTCTCAATCTATATGGAGGATTAAATGAGAACCTGGAGGAAACATTGTTTAAATCAGTCTACCAAAGAATGGCCTAAATTTTATACAGTTTCTTTGTCTTCTTGGAGATACCAATTTTCGAGAACTTTAGCCAAATATATTTTCATCCTTTTAGATCAGCAAAATATGACTTGTGGGCTGAAGTCTTTCCACACTAGAACACAACCATGCTTATTCTTAGATGTATAGCCTGTGGTGGCTTTTATGCTACAGCAGTAGAGATGAAAATATTACCTGGCCTTTTCCAGAAATACTTTTGCTGACTTCTGACCAGTCACAAAATGTTTACTTCTGAAGTCATGATAAGTAAGTGCATTGTACTTATAAAATTATAATTTTTCTGGGGCATCTGGGTGGTTCAGTGATTGAGTGACTGCCTTCAGCTCTGATTGTAATCCCAGGGTCCTGGGATGGAGTTTGGCCTCAGGCTCCCTGCAGGGACTCTGCTTCTCCCTCTGCCCAAGTCTCTGCCCCTCTGGGTCTCTCCTGAATAAATAAATCTAAAAAAAAAAAAAAAAAGAATTTTTCTTTGATGGAGGATCGGCCCAAGCTCTCAATGGCCAGGGTAATACCTCTATTCAGTGTGGATGCTACTTAGTTACAAAAGGAACATGAAAATTTGGGCTTCTAATTTTGATTGACACAGATCTTTTTAGATTTCCCTGGGAAAAAGCCAAGTTGACCTTAAGTGAGGGTAAGGTGCTTTTCATCTACATTGTGTTTTAGAGCAAAACCTGGTATTACCCAACTTGAAGCTCCATCTGGAATGTTTTGGAAGCATTTGTTATAAGAGTGCAGGACGGGCTCTCTGCTCTTGCCATAAAAATGACCTAATTTTCTGAAATAGATTCTGGGTCAGAATGCCTTGGATTAGACTCACAGAATGCTTGATAAGGTTCTGTCACTCTGTCCCTTTCTGTGTGGCCCCACCCTGTGTGTGGATGGAGGTCGAGCTTGGTGATGTGGCTCAGTTCTCAAGGTTGGCCCTTAGCTCTATGTCCCACCTCCTGTTCTTTACACTGTCTCCAAAATACTTGAGAAGTTAAGTTTGGGATGGAAAAACATGATCGGAGCAGGGCCTTAGAGGTTGTATCTTCTATCTGGCTTTGGTTTTGTTGAGGAGCAGCAGGATGTGGTGGACTTTAGTGTCAGACCTTGGTTTATGTACATCACTACTCCTCTCTGGTTGTGTGACCTTGGCCCAGTTGATAACCAGTACAAGCATAGTGCTGGATACTATGATGGGATTACATGGGCACTAACTTCTGATGATGGGGATCTGGGATAAATATTTCATAAATGCACACGGACTCCCAAAGTATGTAAAAACAGCCCTCTCCTTTCGATGCAAGAGTTCTCATGCTAGATTAGATTATTTTCTCCCAATTTTTCATCCTATCCTCTATCTACATGATTTTTACCCTTCCTTCTAGCAGAAATGTAGCCCATCTCTTGATCCAGTAGGGTTGGTGTTATCCATATGACTTGCTTCAGCCTGTAAAATATAGGTGGAAGTGTCTGTGGCTTAGCCTCAAGAAACACCATGTTTTTGTTGACCTCGTTTGTGTTTGGTCATTGCCATGAGAAGAACATGGGTGGCTTGTCTGCTAGTTCAAGGAAGATGAGAGTTGTGTGGAACAGATCTGGACCCAAGCCAAGCTCATTTGAGCCATACCAGGTACCTTGTCCTGCAGACAACTTACAGGTGTGTGGGCACAAACCAGCAATTTCTGCTTTAACCCACTGAGCATGGGGCCAGTATTTTTGTGGCAAGAGATAGCTGTGTTTCAGACCACATGAAATCCACAGTTGGCAGCTATTCAGCTGTGGCATGTAGTGGCCCTGTGCCACACGTCACAAACATAGATCCTGGCAAAAATGTGTTCTCTGCCATGAAGAGCCTACATACTTGTGGTGGAAAAAGCAATACCTACAGTAAAGCAGGAGAGCAGTTGTGTTGGTGGTAAGCCCAGTGAATACCAGA
The DNA here is from genome assembly GCF_018345385.1 of Vulpes lagopus. Lineage (NCBI taxonomy): Eukaryota > Metazoa > Chordata > Mammalia > Carnivora > Canidae > Vulpes > Vulpes lagopus. The sequence continues at coordinate 16,846,612 of NC_054841.1, forward strand.
ACACAGAGGAGCAGCTAGACTTGGGATGGGGGCCATCAAGTAGGGCTTCCTGCAGAGATTATATGGAAACCAAGAACTTGAGGAGGCATCACTTGAATAACTAAGGCAGGTGGGCAAAACATTGCCATTCTTCCTTCTCACGTAAGTCTGATAAGGTCCATTGGGCTTTGGTGTCCTCCTATTATGTCATTACTTTGATATTAGTATGGTAATGTAATAACATGATAGAATATTAGCATGATTTAATGAACATTTCTAAGGCAAAGCCTTGAGTGTTTTGTTAGCCGTGTTTCATTTAACCTTCCACCACCTGTGTGCTGAGGTTTATAATCCCCATGAAGACTTTATGGTCCAGTGGGGTATTTGGGAATCCCTGATTCGGTATGAAAGTTGAGACTCATGATTTCCAGAGGGCTGATCCTGTGGTTGATGTACATGGATTGTGTTGATTCAGCTGCTGAGTGTTATTGAATGGAAAAGCTATTCCTTGTACCTTTGGTCAAGTCAGTAGATCCTTAGGTGGTGCTAATGGGACCAAAGTCATGAGCTCAATTTCCTGCAAGGATCAATTAGATTTACCATTAGGAACTCATTACCCAGGGGCAGCCCCGGTGGCTCAGTGGTTTAGCGCTGCCTTCGGCCCAGGGTGTGATCCTGGAGACCAGGGATCAAGTCCCACACCAGGCTCCCTGCATGGAGCCTGCTTCTCCCTCTGCCTGTGTCTCTGCCTCTCTCTCTCTCTCTCTCTCTCTCTCTCTCTGTGCTTCTTATGAATAAATAAATAAAATCTTAAAAAAAAAAAAAAAAGAACTCATTACCCAAAGGTAAGGTTTCCAGCTAGTACCTAGAGTTGGTACTGATAAAAAAAAATGACATGGGTTCTTTGAGGACAAACCCATGATAACAGCCGTAGTTTACTGAGTTTACAGTGTTAGTGTTGTGCTGGGGTTTTTCAAATGGCTTTATCAGGATTCTATTTTGTAGATGAGCAAGAGGAGGCTCAGTGATTGGTCACTTGCCCAGGGCTGTTCGACATCTTTTTTTTTTTAATAATAAATTTATTTTTTATTGGTGTTCATTTGCCAACATACAGAATAACACCCAGTGCTCATCCCGTCAAGTGCCCCCGTCAGTGCCCGCCACCCACTCACCCCCACCCCCCGCCCTCCTCCCCTTCCACCACCCCTAGTTCATTTCCCAGAGTTAGGAGTCTTCCATGTTCTGTCTCCCTTTCTGATATTTCCCACTTATTTTTTCTCCTTTCCCCTTTATTCCCTTTCACTATTATTTATATTCCCCAAATGAATGAGACCATATGATGTTTGTCCTTCTCTGATTGACTTACTTCACTCAGCATAATACCCCCCAGTTCCATCCACGTCGAAGCAAATGGTGGGTATTCGTCATTTCTAATGGCTGAGTAATATCCCATTGTCTACACAGACCGCATCTTCTTTATCCATTCATCTTTCGATGGCCACCGAGGCTCTTTCCACAGTTTGGCTATTGTGGACATTGCTGCTAGAAATATCGGGGTGCAGGTGTCCCGGCGTTTCATTGCATCTGTATCTTTGGGGTAAATCCTCAGCAGTGCAATTGCTGGGTCGTAGGGCAGGTCTATTTTTAACTCTTTGAGGAACCTCCACACAGTTTTCCAGAGTGGCTGCACCAATTCACATTCCCACCAACACTGCAAGAGGGTTCCCTTTTCTCCGCATCCTGTTCGACATCTTGTAATAGAGCCATGGCCAGGCCTGTCTGGATCTAAAAGCTATGCTGTTTGTAAGCCACTTGAGGGCAGGGGTTCTTATCCTTGGCTTAAATTTAGAAATTGAATGGCCATTTTCATCAGGGCAATCCTTTGTTGTGGGTCACTCCTGTGCCTTATAGTATATTGAGCAGCATCCCTGACCACTCCTCACTAGATACCAGTAGGAACTTTCCCTTACACAATTGTGACAAACAAATGTCTCTAGACATTCCTGAGAGTTTTCTGGGGAACAAAAATAACTCCTAGGTGAGAACCAGGCTTTATGGTGCCGGTGATGGAGTAACCAATGGAAACCAGGATTTCCGTTTGGGGAAGCATGGGCAAAGTAGAGAACCCTCAGATCATATTCAGTGTGGGGCTTCAGATTTAAATGCTTGTGTGTTCTGACTTGACAGATTGGAGATTCAGGTCATGGGAAGACCTTGGCCTCAGCTGAAGGTCTGAAGTGGTCTTCATTTATCTGCCTGGTACCCCCTGTCTCCTGGGATGTTCTCTGCTCTTGCCTGATCTTTTAGGGCAGGGATATTGGAATTGGACATCTCCTCCCAATGGTTTGCTCAGGGCACTGGCTACAGGGGGTGAGTAATTGGGAAAGGGAGATATGAGAGAGAGGAGAAGACCAGCATCTTGTCTCTGTACATATCTTCACGTGAATGAGAAGGTGCACGTAACCTCAGTGGCATAGTGCCTGGCATGTGGGTAATGCTTAATTAATGCTGGTTATTATTACTGTTATTATTAATACTATTTATAACTATGAATATTTTTTTGTAAAATAAATAACTAGTTTCCGGAACACACTCCTCCAGGCCTCCTGCTCCATTAATATTCAACTTACTTATTTAAATTTAATTTTTTTCAAGGTCCTATGTTTAATTTTTTAAAAACCTAGTGAATTATTAGCATTTCATTTTTTTATTTTTTGAATTATTAGCATTTTAATGAGTAATGACATTTAATAAATAATAACACTAGTAAGGGCTCAAAATGTAAGCCATTTAATTTCATACCCTACCTATATTTTCTTAAAAAAGAAGCAGGAAAAAAATGCCTATAAGAAATCCTATGCTATGACCAAATGTTCTCTGTAATTTGAGCTTCTGGCCTTTTTTCCCCTTAAATTTATTGCTATTATCAGCGAGATAATGGCCCTGCAGCATTCCCAACTATATATATTTTATAAGGAGAAGTGCTTAGCCAGAGTTAATCTTATTTAGAAATAACAGAGCATATGCTTTGTACCAGACGTCGTTTTAAGAGCTTCAGAGAGATTCATTTAATCCTAACAACGCTGTGAAGTAGGTACTATTATTTTTCCTATTTGTTTAGATGAGTAAATGGAGGCCCAGAGAGATTCAGTAATTTGCCCAAAGGCACACAGCTAGTAGGTTCAGGGCAGTTTAGCTCTAGATTCTTTTTATTCTTTAAAGATTATTTTGAGGGGAAGTATTATGCTTAAGACTTATTTATTTATTTTAGAGCAGGGGCAGGAGCGGAGGGAGAGGCACAAACAGACTCCACATGGAGTCTGACACTGGGCACAACCCTGAGATCATGACTTGAGCAGAAATCAAGAGAGAGACACTCAACTGACTGAGCCACACAGGTGCCCCTTGATTCTGTTTTCTTAAACATGATGTGTACTGCATCTTCATGTACCAAGGAGGAGATGTGGGAGATGGTGGAAGAACCCTTTCCTTTTCCTCCTCAGATGTTAGGTGAAAGCTAGCAAATCTGCTACTTTCTTCCTCGGCTCTTTCTCCAGATATTTCTTGACAGTGATACTGTGAAATAGGTTTCTTTCTCCTATGATCTTGGAGAAGCAGAGGCACAACTGACGATCTACATTTTATAGGGAAGAGTAAGGTTTATGAACGTGTTTTATGTGGAGTTTGTGTGTGTGTGTCTTGATCCATAGTTGGGAGTATAGAGCCCTTGACATACCGTATATGTCCATATGGACTACTGAGTACAGAAGCACAGATCATAAAGAGCACATGCGTAAAAAGATCACGTAATATTTTGGCATTTTGCTGTAGTGGTTATAGTAACAGTTCTACATAGGAATGCAGTGTGATTCAGTGTGTGTGGTTTCCTAAGAGGCTCAGAAATGCTCTGTTACATCAGTTATGAAAATTACATTCCTGCTTCCCTCCCATCATGTCCAACTCCATCATAACCCCAAACCTTCAGTCTTTCCACCTTTCCAAGGTGTTATGTCCACCTTGGTTTATACTTGAGTTTTGTCTCTTGTGTGGGAAGACGTTGGAAGGACAGAATTCCCCTTCCCCAAAGAGCTCATCCTTTGGAGCGTTTTTGCAGGACAGGAGAGCGCACTGTTCTGGCTAGGCAGCCAACCCAGGATACTATTTCTGGGCTTTTCAGTGGTGACAGTTCTAAACCTTGTCACACAGAAATGGGAGAAGAGTGAAAGCACTTAATAAAAGTGTTATCAAATTAAAAACCAAGCAAGATCCAATGTGAGCTCTTCTATAAATAACTTATGAAAAGTGAAAAGATGTTTCTGTTAGCAAATTTAAAATAATCGTTAGAATCCTTCAACAGATTGCTGCTAATTGGATTGAGAATTAAACAGCTTTGTATGAGTGTAGAGTTAATTAATAGCTCATTACTTTTTTAATAAGCCAAATTCATTTGGAAACAGAAGAGAGACGGCAAAGTTCATCATGGATGAGATGTTAGATTGGGATTATTTCTCCTTCCCTTGATGAGATAAGGAGTTTAATTAAAGCAGGAGACCTATTTGTCTCGTGAATGAGTTGCATCTAGAACCCCAGTGCCCAGAGGTGGAGAAAGCAGCACCTTTCCTTATTCTGCTTATTTGGGTCATATGGGGTTAATAAGAGTTGTGCATGCATCTCCCTAATTCAATCTTTGAATTTCAACTCCCTTATGAAATAGTCCTTTCTGAAGCTGCATAGATTCATGCAAACTACTGAAACTTCCTGGTAATCCATAATGGATTTTATTTTCATTCTTTTTTTATTCCAGACACACTAGGATCTTTGAAAGCAGCCTTCCATTTTCCTGCCTCTGTTTTGTATTTTATACATGGCCTCAAATTCGTAATTTCTCTAGTTTCATGACCCTTGCGTGGGTGTTTGTATTATACAACACGGAACAGAATGACGTTAGAAGAAATAAACAATTTTGGATTTTTAAGGCAAGCGTGTTTTCATTACGGCATATAGATATTCTCTCTCCTGTTGGCTAGCATGGAGGAGCCCCATTTCTAGACCAGTCTCCCATTGATCGTTCTTGGCACCCTTTGGTGTTGGATAGGCTGGATTTGTCTTTTGGGATGGGTATGTGTTTGTGGAAGTGTGGCTTGTGAGTGTTCTCACCATTTTGCCTTCCAGTCAATCAGGTAAAAACAATCTACCCTCCTGTTGGAGATGTTAGTTGCCGTCTGGTCCTGTGTATGCTGCTGGGGTACATGGACTGGCCTTTGTTGCCAGCGTGTAGGTCTAGTTTCTGCTAAATCGATAGCTGTCATTTGGGTTTCTTGGTGGTATTCTCATCTGCATATGAGGACATATTTCCATTCAAGTAGATTGGAGGCTTCCCACCTGGGTTGGGATGGAGGTCAGAAGAGACTGTCGTCTTCAGGGAAATGTTAAATGTCCTGCCTGGTGATGAGATGATTTCCCCCTTGGCACTGAGCAGTGACATGCAAATGAGTTTTTATTTTTTAAACAGATGCTGTGGCTGACTCAGCTAAGCATGAAAGTCTGATAACTAGGAGCTCATTTGAAGAGCTGTTTGCCCACTCCAGGAATAATTAGCATGACCTGTTTCTCAAAAGGTGATTAATTCTCAGAGTAATAATCCATTACACAAATTTCTTCTGAGATCAGTTTGTTCCTTCCCTTTCCAAATGAGGAGTTGCTCTCTGCTTTTGAGGTCTCCTTTCTCACCAGACTATTCCTTTTTTTTAAAAAAAAGAAAAAAAAAACAGAACCTAGATCTTCAGCAAAAAACCCTAAAAGAAGTGGATACATAAATCACTTGCAAATTGCTTAAGAGGTCCTATTGTGGGACTGTTCCCCAGGTCCCATACAAATAGTGTGAACAGGGACTTTCTCCTGGGGCTTGTGTGGGGACTCCTGTGCCCAGACTGCACGGAGGGCCTCAGCTGCCTGCCCCTATCTGGGCTGCTTCCCTACCCTTTTACTCCTGACGTACCCCATCCACCCTGTAACTCCTGTCCTTCCCAGCCTCCCATCTTTTCTCTTCCAGCCATTCCCAGCAACTGGGACCTAGTAGATGCTTCATAAATATTCGAACAGATTCATTATTGTTGGATAAACCTCTCTGTCTCTGGTGTTACCTGAATTTCTCCCCTGCCTCCCACCATGGACTTGATCTGGGTGGTACTCACTGAGGTGGGGCTCTAGGCCAGTTCAGGGTTGGAATGACTTTCCTGGATGCTGAGATGTGAGGTCAGAAGAGAGGCCTACCCCGCCCCGTCTGAAGGCAGGTGTCTCTGACTCCCTTCATTTGTTTTCTCCAGTGCTCCCAGCCCCATCTAAACTACCCCCTCCCCACTCCCCCAGGCATCTACTGGGTTTCCTAACTGACCTCCCGACCTCTGCCCTTAGTTCTCTAGAATCCATTTCATGGGAGAAGCCTGAGTGATTTTTAGTAAATGTTTTATTAAAATATGCCACATATACCCAAAAGTACATGTATCTTAAGTGTATAGCTTGATGAATTTTCACAAACTGAAGGCAGCCACATGAACAGCGCCCTGATGAAATGTATGTCATTAGCGCTCTAGAAGCTCCCCTCTGTCTCTTCCCAATCAATATTCCCCTGCAGAGGTAACCACTATACTAACTCTGGGACAGTTTTCAAAGTCATCAACCCAATTTAGTCATTTTTCCTACTTACAACTCTCTAACAGCTTCCCATTTTGCCTGAGCTAGCAGTCAAGCTTTTCACTATTTTCTGTCAAACCCTTGCCTTCATTGTCAGCTCCTCTTCCACTCACACCTTCCCTCCTGCATTACCCAGCCATTGTCTCCTCCCCCCCCCCCCACATTTAACTTCTTAGAACATGCCACAGTCCTTTTTGGCCTCGGGACCTTTGCACATGCTAGTTTGCTACCCGGAATGCTGTTTCTCCACATCCCTTCTTTCAGGCCTAAGCTTAAATGCCACCACATCAGGGAGGTCTTTCTCTGCCTCCTAACCTAGCCTGGCCTTTCTCATCTAGTCCTCCTCTGTCATATTTCCTGTTTTTTCCTGTATTGACTGACTTTTTGTTTTGCTCGTTACTTGTCTTTTCTACTCTAATGTCTTAGGGATCATGTCAAGAGAGGGATCATGTCTGATTTACACATTGCCATGTCCTCTGCCCTAGCACGGTTGGTGACAAATTTTGGATGAAAAAGTGAACACAAAGTGTGCTGAGTTTAAATGTGAAATCTTCAGGGGCCAAAGGCCAGAAGTGAAGTCAGGTTCCACAGCTAAGAGCTCAGAATTTAGAACAGGCTGATTTCCTGTCCTGGTGGATGCTATTGGTAGCTGAGCTTTGGAGATACTTGAAACCTCTTGATCTGGTAAGTTTTGAATAGCATGGGCTACCACTTTCCAGCCAAGCCATCAGGAGGCCTGAGCCCCACATCCATTGTGTTGTGTGGGAGGTTCACTGGGCTATAGTCTGCTATGTGCATCATTCTCCTGTTGCTGATGAGTGCTGGTCCCTTCCCATAATATTGTCCTGATACTACTATTTACATGACCACAGCCCCAGCATAGCGACACTTGGCCTCCTACCTATTGCTTAATTGTATACTGGGGAGTAAGGAAAATAGCAGAGAAGGGGTGGTGGTGGTATAAAATAGGACAATTCAGTGAGGGCTTGACCCTTAGCCAGCTCCTTAGGTGTGGCCAACCAATTACTGTAGGGGTGGTGGGATCTGGTCTTGCAATTTAAGTGACTTTATCCTCGATTGGTGCCAGAGGCGATGCATTTGCCTAATGCATTTCTTATTACTTTAAAATAGAGACTTAAAGAGGAAAAAGTTATTTGCATTTTTAAAAGCCTTTTTGGATTTCAGACCTTAAGAATACAGTTTTGATTGTCCCACCGCATGGCCCAGAGCAGTGATTTTAGCACACTTAAAATGGCGTGTCTGGTACACTGTTGGCTTCAGGTAGTCCTCTCCCTCACTGGGATGTTGGGGATTTGCTATGTTGTTTTTCCGAAGAAGTCCTCAAAGTAGATAAGTCCAACTCTGATAGAAGACCCTTGAGAAAGCGGATTCCTTATCTGCCCCCAAGCTCCCACTCCAGTGCTCTCTTGTCACATGTTTTGGTTATCTCTTGCTGTTTAACAAATACTTCTCCAGATTTAGTGACTTCGCTCAGTGTATTACTCTCTCATGGTGCTGTGGGTTGACTGGACTCAGCTGGGCATTTCCTTCTTAGGGTGTGTTAGGAGATTATGGACAGATGGTGTTGGGACTGCGGTATGGCTTCCTCAGGTCGGTGGCAGCTGACACTGGGTATCTGCCTGGGGTCAACCAGAGTGCCCATGAGCAACTTCTCTGTGGGGCTTGAGCTGTGCACAGTATGGTGGCTCAGAAGATTAGCATCCCCAGAGGCAGGAAGCAGAGATGCCAGGCTAGTTAGGAGCTGTGCCTGGATGCAGCACGGTGTTGTTTCTACTGTGTTCTCTGAGTCCTCAGAGAGCCCACCTGGACTCAAGGGAGTAGAGATACTGACTCTCTGTGGTGATTGGAGATTGTCAGGATCACGCTGCAGAACACTTGGTGTGGGAGAGATCGTAGCAGCCATCTTTGGAAAATGTAGCCTGCCACGTTTTTCCTCCCATTTCTTCAGCTTTCTCTGTCTGCTGTTATTCCAAAAGTCTGAGTGCTTTGGGAATGATTCCCTATATGGAACAATGGTTCAACAATAATTCATCCATGACCTCAGATATTAAGGTCTTTACATAAAGAAATATAAAAGATGTCACATCATGATGCCATTTCTTTCCACACCATCTAGTCTTGTAACTACCATATAGGAGCTGAGTTCCTTGAGATCCTTCCCCTCCTTTCTTGTGTTTAGCTAACCCTCACTGCGTAAACGTGTTTTAATTTCTGCTGGCATCGTGTAATGGTAATATTGATCCTTTAGGTTGAGAACAAAGTGCCTGTTAATGCAGTTGACGCTGTCTGCCTGTTGAGACATTAACCAGGAAACCTGAACTTGGTATTAAAATGACTGTCATTTAAAATTTTTTCTCTGTTACATCATTTATTCCAACTTAAATAATGGAAGGTGCTATCTTGTATTTTCTTTTAACCAGAGGACATAAAGTTTTTCAAATTGTATTGCCATGTTTTCAGGAGAGGTTAGTCAAGCATGTTGTAAATGCAGGTTTTTCTTCTTTTCCTTTTGCTGCCTTTTCTTAGAGCAGAGTTTTCTAAAGGCGATGAATGGCTGGGAAGATGAAATGCCCAGCCTCTGTACACTGGCTGTCTCCAGCACACCCCTCCCCGCATCTCCATCTGAGGTCTCCCCTCCCCCCTCTCTTGACTCTCCTTGAGGACTTTGAGTCCTATTTGGCATCTTCACTTCACCTGAAAAATCTTTAAAGTGGTCTTTACTCCCTTTACCCCCTGACATGGAAACAGAAATTGAAAAACTAAATGTTAAAAAAAAATTATTTTATCTTTAATTTTCACTCTCTTGGCAAATATGTCTCTTTCCAAGCTAGAGGGAATATGGGTGGAGGAATATTAACTCTTTACCTTTTTTTTGATATGTTATTGAACTTTTAGATTCTGGTGCATGGGGCTGGAAGGGATCTTGGGAGAACCAGCCTAAACCCTGATTTTATTGATGAGCCCAGAGAAAGCAGGTAGTTTGTTCAGGGAAGCCACACACTTCAGTGGCTGCTGTGCTGTTCCTGCTGCACAAGGGCTGCTGTTGGCTGTTGCCTTGTCTCTTGTCTGGGGGTATCCTTAGCTCATCCAGCCCCATTCTGCCTGGAGTGGCCTCTCCCTGGGCCTCTTCCTCCCTGTGGATGAAGGGCCTCGATGCCCACCATGCCCTGGATATTGGAAACTAGTACCTGGTGTGTTGAAGAACGCATTTGCCGAGTCTCAACTATCTCAGCCACCCAGGAATGAAGCACAAGGGTCAAAGGAGAGAGGAAGAGTTGAAATTGAAACCCTGCCATGAGCCATGGTTAATAAGCCGTATGATTTAATATTTTCACTTGGCCCCTTGACATTACTTAAAGGACGCAGATGTGGGGAATTTGGTGTCATGGGAGTCCACACAAAGGGCAGAGAAGAGCATGATCTACATTAGTCAGTTAAGCTGTTGGCCTTTGGAAGAGGAACGTGGGGGTAGACATGAAGCTGGAAGCTTCGGATTCCAATTGTACAGTCCAGTGGCACTAACTTAGCGTGCATTGGCAACATCAGGAGGCTTTGTGGGCTCCACTCATGGACTTCCTAGGCTTGAGGTAGAGCCTGAAAAGGTACATTTCTATCCTACTCCTGCCACCCTGGCTTAAAGCCCCTTACCCATGGCTTTGACCACACTCACCCTTCCTCTGGTCTTCTGGCCATATTCTCAGGCCTTGGAGGCCTAGATAAGAGCCAAGTTCTTGTTATGCCTGATTTTCTTCTTGGTAAGAAGGCCTTTGGAATGAGAGGCCCCTTTGGTATTTTGCAACCCTGAATGGCCAGGTACTTGAAAACTGTTCTGTGTGAGAAACAATTAGAGGACATTTGGAAATAGCATGTAATTAAGCCCAGAGGAGCCACCACACTTGGTATTGGGCATCCACTGTGTATGTTACCTGCATTATCTATTTATTGCAACAGCCTCGCAAGGTGAAGTTTTTGTTACCCCTGCTTTATGGAAGAGAAAAATGGATTCTGCAAAGAATCTGCCTTAATCAGTAATGAGGCTGGGATGAGACTTTGTCATGTCATGCTTTTCAGTGATACCATGCGTTTGAGAAGTCCACCTCCCTGGTGTCAGTGACATCAACAATAATAGCAAGTTTAGGGGTGTTTGGGTGGTTCAGTTGGTTGAGCATCCAGCTCTTGGTTTTGGCTCAGGTTGTGAGATCAAGCCCTGCATCTGGCTTCGTGCTCAGCATGGAGTCTGTTTGAGATTTTCTCTGCTTCTTTTCCCTCTACCCTCTACCCCATGAAAATAAATATTAAAAAAAAAAAAAAGGTATTCAATAGGTTGAGTGCCTGCTCTGTGGCCTGATGCTGGGCTAATACTAAACATTTTCCATAACTCTTTGTGTTTAAACTGTAACCATATTATGCAAGGAAGGGAGCTATGGTAGATATATGGTAGCTCAGAGAGGTTAAATAGCTTGCCAGAGTTGGTAAGTGGCAGAGCTGCATTTTGAACCCAGGCATAGCAGATTTCAAAGCCTAGACCCTGGGCCGTTCTGATGACTGGCTGGGTCACATATACCTCAAGATTTTTGGCTGGAGCCTCAGGAAATGGTTGATGTAGCTAGTGGCCTTGGAGGTTTGGGAAACAGTAAGTTTGGGGGGGAGAGATAGGTCGCCTTTGGATGTGCTGCTGAGTTTAAGAAAATTCATCAAAACCTTGTCAAAGGCCCCACTGTGCCTGTGCTGGGAGCTGCATTTGGGGGGATGGTCGGAAAGGATAAGACTCCTGATGTGGACATTGTCAGAGCTTATTCTGTGACCCAGAATGAGCCTTCTACACGGTAAGTGTTAGAATTGACTTCAAGATGACGATCATCTTTCTTTCCATTGCCTCACTACAGAGCGGTAGGGATGAAGATAATCTCTGGAATTTGAGAAAAGTGCTAGAAAAGCTACAAGTGCAATTAGTTGTGGTGAACTTGTGCAGTGTTTTAAAATGCCTTCTCTCCATGTGTTCTTCTGTGATGTTTGTTTTTCACAGGATATTAGATGAGAGGTAGAAGTTACATTCTTACCCGGGTGGACTTATTTCCTAGAAGAAGTTGAAAATGAGTCTAGAATAGGCTTTTCATCATTACAACAGTGTTCCTTAAGCTTTTTTTTTCCATTATCACTCTCCTAAGGAGCTGCCTTACATTTTTTAAAAAAACTAATTCCTTCTCTCCATGAAGTGGAATAAGATATTGCCAGGTAGGATGGAACTACAGACCCTTGCTATATGTAAGATTATTTTGCCCCTCCCCCCACCCCTGAACAATATTTTCCCCTTTGGGGGGATTATTCCCCCATTGAGAACACAGGCTTCATAAAAAGCTCTGTAAAGTCAGAGAATGGTGTCAGAGTTGGGGTCTTAGGGCCTTCTTTTCCTTTGGTTTCATCCTGAAAGCCTCTCAACAGGGTTTCTAAAATTTGCCTCTTGCTCTCCCTTGCAATAGCACGTGTTTGGGGAAAGAGATTTGTCCCTTACCAGGGTGTCTATTTATATCAAGGGTGTGGATTGCTCTTGAACCTGCCCTCCTGGAGTGCCTAACCTCACAGGGTTGGTTGTCTGACCCAAGGTCTCCACCTGTGTTTTTGGAAGAGGGTGGGGGCAGATCTGGATGGTGAGAGCCATGGGACCAGGCTCTCTTCTCTGCATTGGCTGGTGGACCCAGTGATAAAAGGCCAGTGTGGACCACCACCAATAGACCAGGGGATGTGTGAGCCTTTGGAGGGATGAATGAGCTTACAGGCTTTTACAGTCGGGATCAGGTGAGGTGGGGTTGGTTGTAACTAGGGGCCAGACCCCTTGGTCGAGGAAGTGGACATTTCATGTCTGGTCTTTTCCCTCTCTTACTCAGTTCTCATCTCATCTCCTCTTTCCTTCCCAGTTTATCTTACCATCAGTTATTTTCTTCCTCTTACTTTCATTCTGTCTGTATATTTTCCCTGTTTTTCTTATTGTGTCTTAGTTTTGGTTCTCTCTCTGCCCCCCACTTTTGCCCCTCCCCCAGCACATCTTGAGACAAGGACTTGGGTGCAAGCAATTTATTCTAGACACTTGTTCCTGGGAAGCACCTATTAGAGGGGTCGTAGGACAGGGAAGTGAGGAAAGCCCACAGAGAGTGGGTTAATGAGCGGGTTTCTGCTGTGGGCAACTGAACACAGTCCTGCTGGGGACGTGCCAAGGTCTGTGTCCTGCACACTGTAATTACCCACCAAGGGACAAGGAAGTTTCACTTCCGATCTGCACAGCCCCCATGGCCAGCAAATGCCCTTATGCTGAAATGCAGGTTGTCTTTGGTGTAGGCAGGAGATTTCTGCAAGCAGGGACTTAGGGCAAGCAGCAGAGGGACAGGGGTGGCGATTGACACAGTCTGCCATGCTCAGTTTCTCTGACTCTACAACGTCATGTTGAAATGGAGTAAATATTTTGTTGGATTTGCTGAAAATACACTTAGGTCTCTTATTCCCAATGTAAAAATTAGGTCAGTTGAATATTTCATCTCCCAACACTAGTTAAACACGTTTAAAAAATTGTCTGGGGTCTGATATGTGGGGGAGCTGCGTGTATTCGTGACCTCCAGTAAAAATCTAGTTTTCTTCCAAATTTACGTACATTAGATATATAATCTGAGACATTCAATGTGCAGCTTTGATTTTTTTTTCTTTTTTTGGTCTCTCCTGAGAATTTCCCCTATTCTCATGTCCTTCTCAGGCTGTGAGGGACAGTGGTGGCCCAGGTCAGGCCCATGTATACAGCCATGTTGAATAATCATGAATCTGAAGTTTTAAACCTTCATTTATCATGCCCTCCACCTGCTTCCAGCACCCTGGGTATCTATGGATATGCAGATTATGCACACCCATTTTCTCATCCACCTTTGAAATAGGCAAAATAGTTGACAAAAACTACATACTGCTAGTAATGCTTTATTGACCATTTACTACCTGTACTGCAGTAAATGTTTCCTCATTTTAGCATTAGAAAGAGGTGTTGCTGGGATTTGAACTCACATTTGCAGAGTCCAGTCTGGATTCTCCTCCATAAGACTGCTGATTGCCGCCATTAAAGCTGAAAGAAAGCAAGAACCTGCTTTGTGCTTATCATTGCAAAGAGTGTTCTGTGTACCTTGTCTCACGGAATCTATCCCCAATAGATCCCACGAGGTCTGCATTTTGTCCCTGTCCTATTAGTGAACAAACAGGTTCAGAGAACTTAAATGTTTTTTGCAAAGAGTGTTCTGTGTACCTTGTCTCACGGAATCTATCCCCAATAGATCCCACGAGGTCTGCATTTTGTCCCTGTCCTATTAGTGAACAAACAGGTTCAGAGAACTTAAATGTTTTTTATCTTTGTATCCTTCAGAAGTAATCTGTAAATCAACTTAAATTTGATTAACGAGTGTGTCTACATGGCATCAAAATGTTCTGATAAAAAGGAAAAGTTAGCCACCTGTTTTGTCTCTCTGGCCCCAGGAATTCCCTTGACCATATATATATTTGAATGTGGGGTAAAATGACTTGGATAATGGGTTGAATCTTTTGCTTTGCTTAGGAATTTTAGTATTATACTACTTAATACTTGCTACTAATTCCATCCAAACACACACACAGTCCTGTGTACTTATACTTGCTCGTGAAATGCCATCTTCATGTTTAAGACCATCTTCTGTCTGGACACCTCATTTTGTGCTATTGTGGTTGCCTGGGGACATGACTCATTAGGGTATTTTTATATTTTGTCATTGTTTGGTTGTATATTTCTTTTCCCCACAAGTCTGTGAGCTCTGTCATGGCAAGGCCTGGGACAAGAGCTCCTTCTGTCCCTGACCCTAATTCAGGAATGAAAGAGACCTTTGTGATGGTTTTGGAATGAAAACCATGTGGATGCAGCCACGAGGCCTGGGGCAGGGAGACCTTGAGGCTCTATTTCAGGGCCTAATATCTTGATGATGTGTAAGCTTTCCTCAGTGACATTTTTCTTTGTTCACAGACAGATTTGGGTATTGCCTGAGTGTAAGGCAATTCTATACTGACCCAGTGCAACAGTTTTACATTCTGTCCATATTCTTGAATTTCTGAAGGGGGCCGTTTTTGCATTAGTAAACCTCTCTGTAATATGAATAGTCATTCTTTTTAGGATGAATGTAACTAAAGCATATACAGTGATTGAGTTCCTGCTATGTACTAGGCACCACGTAAGGCCTGTGGGAGCTTGCAGGGCAAACATGCCATGGTTCCTGCCTTCTGGGAGCCTCCAGCCTAACAGAAGAGAAGTCCCAAGAACAGAATAATGATCCGCGAGGAAGAATCAAGTGCTGGGAGGAAGGATATAGAGAGGGGTCGCATATCCTGCAGATGCCGCTGGCTGGGTGGGGGCAGTCCCAGTGTGTCCTTGATGAGTTAGGATTGTGTTTGCAAGAATGTGAATGAAACTTTTAGGCAGAGACAGAGCCCCCAAGGTGCTGAGGGTGAGTAGGGTTGAGAAACACCATTTGTAGAGGGGAAGTTTGGGAAGTAGGGATGGAAAACGTGTTTGGGCAAATTGGATAGTTTTGGGGTGGGGAGGCAAGTTGTTCTATGAGCAGATCCCCCAGGTACCACCAGGAAAAAAGCCCAGAGCAACGAGGGGAAAAAGGCTACAAGGAGCATCAGACTGGGGTAAGTAAGCCAACTAACGTGCAGGGTCCATCCTCTTTCCATCTTGCTGTGTGTCCTTCCCAAAATTTCTTTCCCGCTGATCCATACTTCCTTCATCTGTGGCTAGCAGAACTTCATTCCTGATCACACAGGGTGTCATGGCATTCAAAGAGCTTCGTTAGGTCTGACGTTATTTCTAGAACTGTAAGAGTTTGCATACGTCTAGGAAATTCTTATTCTTTTGTTTTGGTCTTAGAGTATAGAGGGTAGATGGATTTAGTCACACTCCCCTGGTCATGGTGTAAAGACTTGTCATTATTTTGGAGAAACACCTCTGTGTGTGTGTGTGTGTGTGTGTGTAGGTGGGGAGTGATAAAGCCATCAGGCTGCCTTTACCCAGGACAGACCTGGAATGAGGAAGAGGTTTACACTGATTCAGGGACCTTGTGCAAGGCTGGTATAAATACTGCTCTTGCCAGAGCCCAGCCCAGTGAGGGCTACTGCAGGGCGGCATGTTAGTGGGTGGCAGTAGAAATATGTGTCGGAATGGATGCAGCCAGTTCACACTGCAGGCAGGCCATTGGGTGGGTAGGTGAGGGAAATCAAGATATGAAACCATTTAAAAGTTTCTGAAAGCTGGATATGCAATTACCAAGTGTCTAATGTGCCGTCAGACCCGGGGGCCTGGAGCGCAAGTACTTAAAACATAGCCTTTGTAGATCGTTGCTGTGCTTAGCATTTATCCTTGAAGTAATTTTTTTGCTTAAACGTATAATTTGATTTGCTTCAAACTATGGGGTCAGCTTCCAGCAGTATTGAGCCCGTTCTTCATCCTTGTAAGGGACATATTCCATCAGGTTAGAGACAAATGCTGGGGTTTCAGTGCGGTCTTTTGAAGATCTCACCCCACAGGGTGAAGGAGCTCTCAAAAAAGGAAAAAGTCACTTATTTGAAGAGTGGGTTGACAGATCATGGAGAGCTTTCTACTTAACAAATGCTCCTGCAGTATTTACTGGGGCAGGGGGTGAGCGGGCAATATTCTGTGTATCCTGTTCCTAGGAATCCGTGTAGGCTTCAAAATGACCCTCGAAGTAGGTGCAATTTTCTTTACTTTACAGATGAAATTGAGGCTGACTAGTGTGACTAGGGATTTCCAGTCGAGACTGGAACCCGGGAGGTCTGCCTCCAGGATCTCTTTTTTTAACCATTATGCTATGCTGCCTCTCTGTGGCTTTTAGCAAAGGGAGTCTTGAACTGCAAAGGGAACAGTTGATTTTTGGATACTTTGGATAAAGTTGGAAATCTCAGTTTTTCATCAGGCTCCTCGGGGCTGCTCTCTACCAGTGGGGACAGGTGGGCTGACTGGCTCTGTCTCCTGCTCCAGAATCCTGGAAGGGACCCTCCTGTCGACCTGCCTCGTGTGGCTGGTGGGCAGGAGAGAGCTGTCTGTGGAGGACAGCCTGGGGGGCCATCTTCGGAAGTCTTACTTGGCATACCTCTGTGGCTGCCCTGCCTCTTGCATGTGTGTGAATGTGAACTGATTTTCACATAAGAGGAGAGATTTTGGGGCTGTTTTAGGATTATGGAGTCCCATGCTTTTTGTGCTAAGGAGCTGTGGACAAGTTCAGCTGTCTTGTCACTGTCTGGCGGTATGCTTCTTGCTCTCTGGGGTCAGGTATCTCTTCAAAATGAGTATGAGAAAAATGACCTTTGCTTTTCTTCTGGCTCTCAAATTCCAAGAATTAGGGGAGTCCATATTTACCATCCCAGATAACTGGCGGCCTGGGTTTGAATCCCAGCACCATCCATGACCACCTCTGTGGTCACTGGGCAAATTACTCAGCCCCTCTGTGCCTCGACTTCTCTATCTGCAAACACGACTCTAATGGCATCTTGTCATAGAATTGTGAGGACTGAAGGAAGAAATAGTGACTGGCATAGAGTGAGTGCCCTGTTACCTGTCATTAATATTCTGTGCCCATTACTTTTATTTTACTACATCTTTATCCATTTTGATGTCATGGCTACCATCTTTGAGTGGTGCTTGTGGGGCAGGTGCTTTTAATGACTCTGCAAGGTTCCTTTGATTGGACCCTATTCCCTGAGCTAGGAAGGAGAGCTTGGGTACCCTTCCTGATGTCACACAGCACAGGAATTTGATGTGGCCTTTTTTCTGACCTCACATCTCAAATGCGTCTTCATCACTGCCGCAGGCTTCCTTTGCTAGGACACCCACTCCCTGGCTCCCTTACCTGGCCTTGCTTGGATGCCCCTGCCGAGGCCAGCGCTCATCAGTAACCTGGAGAAAGCTGGTTTGCCCGGTGTTCTGTGTGCTCCTTTGCAGGTCGATTTATGGCTGCCAGGCCTCCCGGTGCTTGGAAGCTTTGGCTTTTTAATTTAATCTCCTCCAAACTTACCTTGGGTCTTCTTGCTGGCAGTTGCCTGCCTGTGTGCTGGGCGGCAGGGAACTGTGAAGTCGTACCAGCTGATTTATACCATCTGGAAGGGCAGCCGGGGGGCCTCTAGCCTCCTCAGCCAGCAGCCTTTTGCCCTCATCCCTGTCCCTGTGGGAGCAGGGGCCTCCTCTGGTCCCTGCATACCAACCGAACCATGATGAACTGGCCTGCCCCATTGATGCACTGGATTCCAGCCCTGTCCAGCCAGCCCCTGGGGGCTGTGAGGGATTGTCTGCCTTTCTCTGTGCATCTGGAAAGGCCCTTGTTAGTATTCTGGGCAGGCAGAGCTGTGGATAGGGAGGCCGCTGGGCCGGGAGCTGGCCAAGAGTAGAGGAAGCCCTTCTGTCCAGAGTTCCTGGGAGGAGGACTGGGAGCACACTCCTGCATGAGGATTAGGCCTCTGTTATCATGAGGCTCTTGCCAGTGACCTGGCTTCTCAGGGTTCTTTCTGTGCAATTATGAGGGCCGCAGCCCCTGTTGACCTAGGAAGTTGACTAACCTTGCAATTCTGATAGTGTCAAGGAGAGAAGGCAGTGATCTGATCCCCTGTCTGAAGGCAGGTCGTGGGATGTTGTCAATCTAAAGAACCAAAAAACTTTGGAGAGAGTGGAGGGGAGAAGGGGAGAGGAAGTGGAAGTGAGGGGGGAGGGGGAGAGGGGGAAGGAGGAGTGACAGCTGAGAGATTTTTGGTGAGTGGGGATAAGGGAGCCACACTGACAAACTCAGACCCCACGGGTCCCCCTGGCCTGAATGCCTATAAGTGTGAGGGCTGTGGGCCTTGTGTGCAACCACGGGTTCTGAATTCTAATCTTGTCCGGCTGCAGACTCTCGTCACTTAATCTCCACAGTCCTCAGTTTTCAGCTGTAAAGCTCAGAAATAATAACAGTGATTTACCTCTCAGAGCTGGTGGGAACGATTACTAATGGCAGGTGACAGGGCAAAAGTACAAGGTATCACTGAGTGTGAAACTGCTTGATGACAGGCCAGCCAACAGGCCTGGAAGCCAGCCTCAGGTGCACAGGCCTGGCCTCCTCTTTGGGATGGGCTTTGTCCCTCCCATGGCAAGGGGTGGCTAGTGTAAATGCTCTTCCCAGGTTGCAAGTGGGAGTCAGACTTACTCTCCAAAATGCACAGAGAGTGAATGAGGGTGTATTGGGGCCTCTGGGCACCCCATCTCCCCAAGCACCAGCACTGCTTTCCACTCCGCAAGTGCTTCTAGGCTGTTAGACCTCTGCACCTCCATTTTCCTCACCTGTGAGGCCTCCCATCCCTAACTCCTGACCATCCCTCAAAGCTCGGCTGCAGCACCATCTTCTAGAAGTCTCCTCTGGCACTGGCTTGCATCTTCCTCTGGATTTGGTATGTACTTCCTTTGCCCTCTCATGGTCCGGGACACTGCCTGTCCACCATGTTCGTAGGCAGCAGGTGACCTACACTTTGTGTGGGTACTGCTCTCAATGCTGGTGGTGCAGCCACACACCAGACGGAGATCTCCGACAACACACACCTGAACGGGAGCTGTACAAGAGGAGGAGGACTGTGGTGAATCCTCTGCAGGGAAGCAATGGGTTGATGGGAGAATGAGGAGGACAGTGGCTCATTCTGGATGGCGGTTTGGGGAAGTCTTCTCTAAAGCATACAGGCTGAATCTTGAAGACTGAAGAGGAGGGAGCCTTGCCAGGAGCCCCGAGAGTAGTAGTGCAGGAAGGGGGGAAGAGCAGGCCTGGGGGCCCTGAGGTGGGCCAGGAGTTTGGTTTGTTCAAGGACTGAGGGAAGGACCATCACGGCTGGTGTGTAATGGGTCAGCGGAAAGGTGGAACAGAGCACCTTGAATGCCATGGTCAGGAGCTTAGATCGCCTGCCTTAAGTGCAGTGGGAAGCTATTGGAGCCTGGAGCCAGGGACGTTACATGAACCGGTAAACTTCCTAAGGATCACTCTGGCTGCTGTTTGGAAAAGAGAGAATCATGAAAGAAATTGGATGGCAGGTCCCAGAGCTGATTGGAGATACTGTCCTACCGTGTGTGTGCGCGTATGTGTGCATGCCTGCACACGTGGGTGGTCTAAGCGTGCGTGAGGATGGTACAAGTCCTTCTATTGATGCGTTCTGGAAACTGGATTTTCTAAGAGCTGGTTTTCTGGTTTTTGGGGAAAAATAAATCGTTAGGAAACTCTGTACAAGTTCTTGGGGGATTTGGAAGTAGGGAGTAGAAATAGCCCAAGATACCTGAAAATATTCCTGAACGTTTGGAAGAGTTTCAAGACAGGCATATTGTAAAGCTGAAGTAAACTTCTGGGCGTTTAGGAATCCCTTGTCCTCGTATGTGTATTTTATGAGGTGGCAAAGGTAAGAGGAGTTTTCATAGTAAGCACACAGCGGAAACATTCTGCCCACCAGTCTCTCTTCCTAGATTACAGTGCTTTCCCTTACTTGACTTTTTCTTGTCTTCTATACATAATGCAGGCTCATTATGTGAAATTTAAAAAGAGAAAATGTAAGAACTTTCTTTACTTGGAATTCTCTCAACTGAGCAGAAACGTTATTAGCACTTGGTGTGTTTATCATCCCTTTTCTTATGGATCTACAGTGTAATCTGCGTGCGTGTGTAAAGCTTGGTAGGCTGGTTTCTCCTCACAACACCAGAAGGCATTTACTTGTATCAGGATGGGCTGCAGTAACAAATAATCTCCAGGTTTCAGTGGCTTTAAAAAAAAAAAAAAGCATTTATTTGACAGAACAAACACACAAGCAGGGGGTAGGGCAGAGGGAGAGGGAGAAGCAGGCTCCCTGCTGGGCAAGGAGCCCCCATGCAGGGGCTTGATCCCAGGACTCTGGGATCATGACCTGAGTTAAAGCCAGAGTCTTAGCCAACTGAGCCACCCAGGTGCCCCTAGGTCTCAGTGGCTTTAAACAAAAAAGCTTATTTCGCTTAAACTCTCAGGTCCATTGTTGGAGGAGGGGGTTGGTTGAAGCCTCTGTGTTGGGTGCTCTTAGCAACTTGTGGAAGTGGAATAACTGTTATCTGCAATGTTGTTGCTCACTACAGCAGATGGAAAGAAAGCTCTGGAGTGTCTTATGTCAGCATTTACATGTCCTGAATGGAAGTGGGATACCACTCTCCTTTCCGTGCATTGGCCAGAATTAATCACGTGGCCCCACTCAACCACGGCGGTGGAGGGGGGGAGCGGCAAAGAATGTGATTGTATCATACACTGTGAAAGCTGAGAGCCAAAAATATTTGGTGAGCAGTGCTAATATCTACATAACTATTTGTGTCTCTCATTTCCATAGTCATTATCACAAAGTATCGCATGCACATAGAATATGCAATTCTAAATCGTATACTGTGTTTCTCACTTTCTGTCCTGGGACCTTGCTGCTGCAGCATCTGCGAAGACTCCTGCTTAGCCCTTCTGAAGTATAGGCGCCTCCGGAAATGCCAGGCCCCCCAGGGTGGGTGGAAGCCAATGGGTAATATTCCCATTTTCTTTCTTTAGGGAGATTCCTAGTGGGGTGGACTCTGGTTTGTTTCCCATGGAATCAGCTCCATAGCATCTGCTTGTATTGACTTTCCCTCCTTCCCTGTCCCGTTCCGCCCAGTCCTCCTGTCACCTGGGACCACTGCCCAAAATAAACTGCCTACTCACATGCTCCTCCTGTCTTATGCTTTGCGTTTTGGGCAAGCGCAGCTCAGATGCCTCTGATATTAGAATTGTCCCCTCGAGGGGTCCCTGGGTGGCTCAGTGGTTTAGTGCCTGCTTTTGGCCCAGGGCGTGATCCTGGAGTCCCGGGATCAAGTCCCACATTGGGCTTCCTGCATGGAGCCTGCTTCTCCTCTGCCTGTGTCTCTCATGAATAAATAAATAAAATCTTAAAAAAAAAAAAAAAAAAAGAATTGTCCCCTCGACCACCTAGGCCAGAGGAATTTGCTTTTTTTTTCTTTAACCATTCTAGCAGGGATAGAATCACAGTGTGTCACATTTCGACTTGTTGGAACCTGACTTTCTTGTGCAGCTTTTTGCTTTCTAAATCATCTTTCACTTCTCTTGTTGCTAGAGGAAGCAGATGCCTCCTTCACTGCATCCCTCCTGCCTCTCGACTCTTCTGTCACATTTTTCTGTGATGGGCTCTCGGCCTCTTGTACGGTTGGCCTGCCTTGCCTCATGGGCCTGCTGCTCTGATGTCTTCCTGGGGTGTCTGCTTCTGGTTCTCCGGGAACACTTCTCTCTACAGAGTTCCTGGGGTCTTGTTTATTCCTTTGCATTTTGTTTGACTACATTCCTGTTTAACTTTTTGTAAGTGGATAGGTATATGGATCACTTCTTGTTTTTGAGGATTTGGAAAAAAAAATTGAGAGTCAAAATAATTCTGTCCTTGAATTCTTTCAACACATATCCAGTTGCCTTTAATATTTCAAATTCTTTCAACACATATCCAGTTGCCTTTAATATTCAGTAGAATTAGTAATTAGTAATTCAGCTAGGTAGCTGGACACCAAACATCCTAATTCTTTTATGGGTAATCTGTTTTGTTTTGCCCACATGATGCCTCTAACATACCTGCCCCTGAGAGATTTTAGGATGTTGTCTATATGGTATTTTCCATTTATCCTACTTGGTACTTGATGGGCCCTTTGAATTTTATTTCTTAATTCAGTTTTGTGAAATTTACAAATTTTTGTGACAATTTCTTTCTCTTCACTTATGTTTCTAGGAGCTCCTAGTGCATGGATATTTACTTTATGAACTGGCCATCCATGTCTCTTTGTTTTTCATTTTTCAGATGAAAAATGTTCTGTATTCTAAGAGATTTCCTTAAATTTTTCCTCCTAATTTTTTTTGGGCCTGTTTTAGCAGGCATGTTCTTAATTTCCATAAATTCATTTCTTTTGGTTCTTTGCTTTTTTTTTCTTATTTTTTTTTAGAGGAGGAGGGGCAAGGGGAGAGGGAAAGAGAGAATCTTAATTAAGCAGGCTCTACCCATAGCCTGACATGGGGCTTGATCTCACCACCCTGAGATCATGACCTGAGCCAAAATCATGAGTCAGTTGTTTAACTGACTGAGCCACCCAGGTGTCCCCCTTTTTTTTCCTTTTTAAAATGGTCATTTCTGTGTGTGTGTATAATCTTTTTCAATATCTTTGAAAATATTAAGGATACTTTGAAAGTTCTTGTCTGTTTCTGGAGTTATCTCTTTTTCTTGGAGTCTGTTCTGCTCACTTCTCTGTGGTGTTTCCACTCCCCCCACCCCCCATGTTTGATGATTTTAGTTTATTCATTCTAGGAATGCAAGACTAAGCTGATAGCTACAGATAGCTGGAGTGGCTTTGTCTGTCCACCACCAAGAACATGGGCAGTTGAGCTGATTGGCAGACTTCCCTTGGACACTTACCAGACAAAAGCAGACAAGCTGTGCCACTCCCCTGCCCTCTCCTCCCCTCGTGCTTAGGCAAAAAGGAACGTATTCTGGGATGATGATCCTCACTTGGGACACTTTAGCAGCCCCTTGGAAGGTTAAATATCTTTAAAAATGATGTCTCCTGTTGTAGCCTGGGAAAACTCACTTGTTGCTCCTGGAAAGAGGTGAGGGGTAATGGCTGAGGTGATGGCAGTGGGATGGGGGGAGCCAACACAGGTAACCTTACAGACAGGTTTCTCTCATTCCTACCCTTCTGCACATTCCTAGTGTCCGTATCTGCTCACACTGGGGCTCCCATGATAGGGGGCAACCTCTTCCTCCTGATTATTCTGGCTCCTTCTCTTCTCCATGTGTCCCGGTTCTGCTACCAGCACTACTGCACCTGTTCTCTGGCTGTCATAAGTTCATCAGGGGTTCTCAGTACTTCTGTAACATTGTCCAGAAAATAAGTTTGTACTTATTTTCTGAAACATTGTAGGCTTTGTGGAGGGGGAGGAGGTGACACTTAGGTTCAGCATTCTTTCATATACTATTCATCGAATGATTTAAAACCCTGCTGATTTATGCTAACAATACCTGGTTGTTGGATATTTCATTTTTTCTGATTTTCTCCTTTGAAACCATGAAGAGCGTCTTTATGAAACTTCTAACCACTCATTATTACTTCTTTGGGACTGATGGTCAGAAAGGGAGTAAGGTTAAATGTTGTCAAGAGAAAAGTTGACATCCTCACTGTACCACTTACCTGCTAGTGGTTTTGAGCAAGTTGCTCAGCATCTCTGAGCTTTCTTTTCTCCCTCTATTAGTTAGAGATAAGAATATTCTACCTCCTAGGATTGGTTGAATGGATTAAAGTTGATAATGAAACTAATGCATATTTCATGGTATATGGTTTCAATTAATATCTGCTATTATTATTATGCATTATTTAATTCTGGCAGCAGGGAGGGATTATTAATTCTATGGATGAGAAAAACCAGATTTAGAGAATTTGTCACTTTCCCAAGCTACTGGTCTCTTCTTGCATATGAACAAGAGATATGGTAATTGTAGAATCTAGACTGCTTTAGAATAAGGT
Organism: Vulpes lagopus; assembly: GCF_018345385.1. Classification (NCBI taxonomy): domain Eukaryota; kingdom Metazoa; phylum Chordata; class Mammalia; order Carnivora; family Canidae; genus Vulpes; species Vulpes lagopus. Next base: position 16,870,925 of record NC_054841.1, read on the forward strand.
GTTCTTTCCCAGGGAATGGGAGTTCCAGAACCAAGTTGTTATTCAGAGGTGAAAATTTTGTCAGGAGAGCTGTTTGAAGGCCCCCCAGACTGGTAGGAGGCTATGCACCCGGCCCCTGGGGATTGGCATAGCCCCATTTGCCTGAATGGGTTGGTTGGCATCAATGCCTAGTTTGAATGCCTAGGTCATTAGGCTTTGTCTGGATAACTTTGCTAGGGAGTCGGGGGCGGGGGGGTTGGTGGTAAGGCTAGGATTAAAGGGCCAAGAGGGGAGATTTGAACTCAGCACCATCTCTGCTCAGGTTCTGTATTTTCTGGCTGGTCGCATAGGATGTGAATCACACCTCCTGATGAGCTTGGTTGTAGTTTCTGGGTGGGTGGGGGTATGTGTGTTGTGGGGGGGGGGCTCAGTAAATATTTGTAGCATATGCAGGTGTAGGAGTGTGTGCACAATGATAGAAAGGAGGACTCTAGAATGAGATGTTCTGGTGGTAGGTGGTGAGGGGAAGTGCTGGCTGTCTCTGCAGGGAGCCTCACCTCTCTTCCTGGTAACCTAAGAAGGGGACAGAAGGATCAATCTGACCAGGCTCCTCCTGTTTCTGCCTCACTTATCAGATTACTAACTGCCTTTCAAGAGTTACCTTATGCTCCTGATCACACATTCAAAAAAGTACTGCCTTTGCCCAGAGCTCTTTTGGAAGTTCCACTTTTGGAAATGTTTCAGAGCCAGTTTTAAACACAAACACACAAAACAAAGGAAAAAAAAAAACAAAACAATTAAACTTTTTTTTTTTAATTCCTTAAGAAATGTGCCCAGTAGGATTGTTTTATTTTGGAAGTAAAATAGCATTATTCAAGTTGACCAGTTGGTCATGTTGCTGTTCAGGTGAGTTTAACCAATGAGTTTTGTGTTCCTGCTGTGCTGGAGTCACTGAGTTCTGTAGGACAGAGTTTGTGTCCTTGAATAAAAGCTCATGGCTTAGAGCTCTGCTCTTTGAAAATATTGCCCTGCTCTCTAAATATGAAGATTTGTCCCACTTCTAATATTCAAAGAAGGTATGAGGTTATACAGACGGCCCCTGAAAATGAGCTTCACCCCTTAAGAACTTGGTGTGAAGCTGTCAGGGCCCCTGTGGGTGTTCCAGTTCTACTTTAGCTAAAAACCAAAATCAACACACCAACACAGAGAACACTGAAAAGATGATACTAAGTGAAAGAAGCCAGACTCAAAAGCTAAGTACAGTACTCCACTTACATGACATTCCTGGAAAAGGCAAAACGATAGGAACAGAAACTAGATTTTTGGGTTGCCAGGGACTAGTGGAAGGGTGCGGGGCTTACCATAAAGGGAATGAAAGAATTTTGAGGGGATCATGAAAATATTCTCTATCTTGATTGTGGTGGTGATGACACGGGATTATGTAAAGTTGTCAAAACTTACAGAACGGTGGACCGGTAAAGGGTGAATCTTGTCATATGCAATAAACGTGGAATAAATGAAAGTAAAATCAGTGACATTCTTTAATAGGCACATCTCCTATACCCAGTTCTGGTGTATACCTACATTTACTATTAGAAGAACAATTCTTTTTAGCTTGGAACCAGGAGGATTAGTAATCTCTAAGCCTGCTGGGTTTTATTGAATAACTTTGTATGGATGTGACAACCTAAAGTCGTGGTCCTTATTCACAAATTTAAAGTGTTTCCAGGCATTCTGAATCCTCAAAGGAAGATTATGCTCAGAATAGTTTTAAGGTTGAATGTACTTTATTATTTTTTTGGTCTTTTGAAAATTAGTAATTCACGCTTGGTGGCTTGGCTGACTCCCTATTACTGAGTGCAAATTATTCATCAGGCCAAAAACCGCAATCCCCTCTAGCTGAAGGTTTTGCTTTGGCTCTTGATGTTAAAGTCCTTTGTGAAATTCTTCAGCAAAGTATGGTCTTTAGCATAAGATGGTGGCATATGATGTTAGGCCATTCTTTTGTCACCTGTTATATTCTTAAAAGGTTGTGAAGCTTATAAGTGCCCTGTCACGATGTGGAATAAATAACAACACTGGTGGTACTTTTGGGCTTTCCTCATTTTGGACAAGTTGAATTAGAGCGCCCCTGCCTGGCTGCATTTGGACTTGCAGTCGCCTAAGGCATTCATTTATAGCAGGGTAGACTTGGCATGTGTGTCTGCAGGGAGACAAGGTGACAGGGAATGAAGAACACCGAAACAGTTGAGAAGGAAAATGGATGCAGGGAAGGGGGAGATCTCTTCCTCCGGCCTCCTAAATGCTTGTCTTGGACCGTCGTGTAATTCCTGGACCTCTGAGTTCCATACTCAACTGACACCCCAAACTCGTTGGTGACTTTTCCTGGAAATACCTTTCTCGCAGCTAGAAAAAGATTCCTTTTGCAAACTCCCATAGACTCTTTGTGTGTTTGGTCTTAGGATCTCTAGTGCCCTGTATTTTGCAAAGTACATGGTTTATTCTTAGATTGTAAACTCAAGGGGATAGAGGAAGGGGCCTTACACATAGTTAGTGCTTAGTTAAATACTTCATGGATAAAATAACTTCAGTTGAGATTTCCAGTTGATGTGCTGAGAAGCAGCATTTACATACATATGTATGATGCTACTTTTGTGATCTCTAGCCGGTAGAACTACTTGAAGAACATGTGTCTTGTAGAGTTTGGTGTCTTGTAGAGTTTGGTGTACAGGCCAAATGTGGGATGGGGAGATCCTGGACAATCATGGGATGCTTGTAATGGAATAAGGTGTCCCTAAGTAGCCGAGTGTCCTGATGTTGGCACAGGGAACATTGTGGGAGGGATGGCACTGGCAGCTGTGCACCCAGGCCTTTTAGCTGACTGGAGAGAGGGCCTTGGAAGCTCTACAGCTCTCCGGAGCTTAATAAAACTAACAGCTATTCTGTGAGTTAATCTGGAGGCCGGAAGGAAACTTTGAATATCTTATTGCCACTGTTGGGGAAAGTTAAAGTAGAAGAAATAAGGTTACATTAGCTGTAAAATACCTATTAAAGTTAATTTTTTTTATTATGAAAGTAACTACATGTTCCTTATCAAGAAGAAAGCTGCAGGAATATGGAAAGAAGAAACACCCCTAACCCTGTCATCTGGAGGCAATCATGTTTGCTATTTTGATCTATTTCCTTTTTGTTTTTGCTCTCCCCCCACCCAGCTTCATTGGGAGATCACAGGACCTAGACCTAATTTTCATATGCTCTTCTAAGTACCTTTTTTTAAACTATAAAAATAATGTACCTGTAGAATGAGTGTAATAAAGACAATATAACAAGTGTTGGCAGGGATATGGAGAAACCAGAGCCCTCCTTCATGGCTGGTAGTATGTCCAATGGTACAGCTACTTTGGAAGAAGTAGTTTGTTTCCTATGGAAATTTCAACATAGATTTATCCTATGACCCACCAATTCCACTCCTAAGTACCTATCCAAGAGAAAGGAGACCTGTGTCCACAGAAAGACTCAGATGAAAATGTTCACAGGAACATTATTCAGGATAGTCAAAAAGTAGAAACCATTCAAATGTTCAGGAACTAGGATATGGATAAACAGAATGTGGCATGTCCTTATCATATGGGATCCTCAGCAGTAAAAGGAAATACTGCTCTGCCCGACAAGAAGGATGAACCTCAAGGACCTTATGCTATGTGAAGGAAACTAGGCAGAAAAGACCAAGTCTCAGACGGTTACATTTATGTGAAATGTTCAGACAACAACAAATTAGTGGATACTGACAGTAAATCAGTGACGGGCTGGAAATGTGAGAATCAGGGTTGATGGCAAAGAGGCTAAAGAAAGGGTCTTTTGGGGTGATGGAAATGTTTAAAGTGGAGCGGTAGAGTGGGGTGATGGTTGCTCAACTGTAAACATGATCTTAATCAGTGCATCACACTTAAATTTGGAGAATTTTATGGTATGTAAATTATACCTTATATAAAACCTGTCAAGACAAGAATAGTCATAGAAGCACTATTCTGAATCACCCGACCAAAAAAAAATTAATAAGTGAACAGAAGAATTCTGGTTCTAATCAGTATGGTAAACAAAGTATGGTCTGCTGGTCCCTTCCTTTGAACAGGGTTTTGGATATGCCAGGAACAACAGTGGCAGGGGACCCATAACCAATCTGGAACTACATTTCCAGACAATGCCAACATAGATTAAGTATGCATGAGTATGTATGAAAGATCAGAGGTAAGGGCAGGTAGTACATATGTCTTCACTGTGGGGGGGACGTGGTCATGCATAATCCTTAGATATTGAGAGGAAAAAATAAGTATAAATGTTGGTCTTTGTAAGGGACAACCAAGAAGAAGATTTCCAACTAGGAAAAACTAAAGAAAATTGGATTGATTTAGTAAGAGATAGGAAAGTAGAAAGAAAAAGTGCAGTAAATCGAAAACACAAAAAGGAATGAAGAAATCAATCCTACAGTATCATTGATTACAGTATTAATAGGTTAATCTCCCTGATTAAGACATGGGGACTCTTAGACTGAGTTACAAAAAAGATCCAGTAATCTGTGGTTTGAAGAGAATCACGTGAACAAAAGCACAGAGCAAGGTTGAGAATAAAGAGCCAAAAATGGCATTCCAGGAAAACAACCAAAATAGCACTAGGCTCGAGGTTTCAGTATTGCAGGAAGTAGAATTTAAGGTGAACAACACGAAAAAAGATGAAAAATGATGATTTATTCTGGAAGTGCCACAGTATTCCAAGAAAATGTAATAATCATGACCCAAATATAACCAAGAGTATAGCCTTAAGCTATATAAAGAAATAATTGTCAGATTTATAGTAATACATAGATAAGTCTACCATTGTAGGTAGAGATTTAAATGTACTCTTCTTGGAAACAGACAAAAATAAGAGTATAAAAGATTTGGATAACATGACTAATCAGCTTGTTCCCATAAAATACGAGATGCCTATTTTGGGGCATACATGGAATTTTCACAAAAGTGGATCACATCATAGGCCAGAAAGTCAGTCTCCGGGTTCTAAGAACGGACATCATTACTGACCACGTTCTTTGACCCAGTGATATCAGAAGGATTGAAATAATAAGGTAGAGTAGAAATCAATAAGAGGGCTGGAGAAAGCAACAATGATTCACAAAGCCAAATATTTTTTGAAAGAATTAGAAAAATAGACAAGTCTCTGGTGAGACTCCTCAAGGATAAAAAGGTGTGCATAGAATACAGGTATAGAAGCAACTTAGCTGTGATAAGTGAATTGGGCGGACAACTGTTCACAAATGCAAAATCCCATACGAAATGAATAGATGGTTGGAAAAAAGGAGATTTCAGAGTTGGCCAGCTAGCTGACTCATGGGAAAACCTGACTAGAACGCTGGCTGCTGAAGAAATTGGAACAGTGGTGAAAACTTCTCCTTCCCCAAATAATAACTACCCAATTTAATATGAATGGATAATCCCTGCGCTGTATATGTTGCTCCAGAGAGATAACAAGGGGAAAGCTGCTGTTGTTTTCTGAAGGTACCAATATCAAAACTGAAGAAGGTACCAGAGAAGGGAACTTACAAGTCTGTTTCAGATAAAATATGAAATACAATGTTAACATGCTAAATCTGACATCCTATTAAAAATAGTATGGGGTTGGATTTATTCCTGTAGTACAAGATAGTACAGTAGGGTAACAGTACTCTAATCTTCTTACACAACAAGGGTTTATTTCTTATTCACAAAGTGGCACAGTGGTTGGCAGGTGCCCCATGTGATTCACGGACCCAGGCTCCCTCCATCTTGTGGTTCAGCCACTTACTAAGGCCCTGGAATCCCCAGAGAGCATGTGGAGAATGTCTGTCTGCTTTATGACGGTGTTGGGCCTGCAAGTGATAGAGCATTTCTGTTGATGAGAGCTAGTTGCACGGCCATAGCTGCATGCTAAGTGTAGTTCTGAGTGGGGCAGCCACCTTCCAGTGACAGTGCTGTCCTATGGAAGGAACAGCACTCATTTTTTTTGATGGAAGCTGATGTCTGTGTTGGTTCACAGCCCTCCTGAGAGCTTCCTGGGTATAATGGGAAATTGGACCCTGTATTCATAAAGGGCAGGGAAAGACCAAAAAAACATGCAGATCACGCCCAGGTTGGTAGGTGACAGTTTTAATAATAGCCAAAGGAACTCAGTGTGAGCCTTGTGTTGGGCAGCAACAAGACTAATGGATCCCTACACTCGCCTGCCAAATGGTAAGAGTTCATAAAGAGGCTCTAATTGGGCCCAGTCATATACAGTGTGCAGGTGTTCTCAGCACCACATCACCATCTCAAGGGTGTGTCCTTGGAGCAGTCTCTGGGAACAGGAAAGGCAAGTGGAACCCGCATTCTAACCACAGGAGGGAGGGGGTAGGCAGACTGGGTGCCCAGATCCAGTTCACAGGTCAATTGGTGGTCATGTCTTCTTTGAAATTCCCTAGTAGTCAGCTCTAGATTTTAACTTTTTGTTTAAGTTCAATTTACTTAACATATAGTGTATGATTAGTTTCAGGGGTAGAATTTAGTGATTCATCAGTTGCATGTAACACCTCTTGCTCATTATATCAAGTGCCCTCCTTAATGTCCATCATCCAGTTACCCCTTTGTCCCGCCCACTTCCCCTCCAGCAACTTTCAATTCATCTCCTGTAGTTGACTCTTGTGGTTTGCTTCCCTCTGTTATTTTTCCTTCCTTTCTCCTCTGTTCGTTTGTTGTGTTTCTTAAATTCCACTAAGTAAAATCATCTGATATTTGTCTTTCTCTGACTTACGTTGCTTAGTATATCTTGTAGCTCTATCTGCATCCTTGCAAATGGCAAGATTTCTTTCTGATGCGAGAGTAATATTCAGTTATATACACCACATGTATATGTACACCACATTTTTATCCATCTGTCTGTGGACATCTGGGCTCTTTCCATAGTTTGGCTACTGTTTGACATTGCTGTTACAGACATTGGGGTGCAGGTGCCCCTTTGGGTCACTATGTTTGTATCCTTTGAGTAAATACCTAGTAGTGCAATTGCTGGGTTGTAGGGTAGCTCTATTTTTGAGGAACCTCCATACTGTTTTCCAGAATGGCTACACCAGCTTGCATTCCCACCAACAGTGTAAGAAGGTTCCCCCTTCTCACAACCTTGCCAACATCTGTTTCCTGAGTTGTTCCTTTTAGTTATTCTGACAGGGATGAGGTGGTATCTCATTGTGATTTTGATTTGTATTTCCCTGATGCTGAGTGATATTGAGCATTTTTTTATGCGTCTGTTAGCTATTTGTACTCTTTGGAGAAATGACTGTTCATGTCTCCTGCCCATTTCTTTACTGGATTTTTTGTTTTTTTGGGGGTTGAGTTTAAGTTCTTTATAGGTTTTGGATACTAGCCCTTTATCCAATAGGTTATTTCCCAGTAGTCCACTACAGATTTAACCTCAAAACCTATAAGTAGAAATCATTAACAAATTAAAGGAAAATAAATTGTATGATGATCTCAAAGCTGTTTATGACAAAAGCCCAGAGACAAACAGGAATATATGGCATACCAATCAACTTTTGCTGAGTAACACCACAATGACAACCTCTAAATGTCAGTGGTTTATGACAGTAAAGGTTGATTTCCTGTTCATGTTACATGTAGGCTGTAAGTTGGCTGTGTTTCTGCCTCTGTAGTCTTCATTCAGAATGCAGGCTGGAGGAACAGTCACTATCTGGGATGTGTGGTGATCCAGTAGCAAAGGGGGAGGAGCTGTAGAAGCACTAGGTGGTTGCAAGTGTCACCTTGGATGTGGCATTTGCCACCTCCTCTCATAATCCATTGGCCAAAGAAAGTCTTATGGTCAAGCCTGATGTCATATGATGGGATCTATTATTTGCCCAAAAGAAGAAGCCCTGTGGTGGGGCACCTGGATGGCTCAGTGTTTGAGCATCTGCCTTCAGCTCAGGTCGTGATCCTGGGATCAGAGTCCTACACCAGGCCTCCCACAGGGAGCCTGCTTCTCCCTCTGTCTATATCTCTGTGTCTCTTTCATGAATAAATAAATAAAATCTTGAAAAAAGATAAAAAGAGGCCAGTGATGTTGGGCCTGGTAGGTAGGGGCAGCAGATAATTAAGTACAATAATGCAGTCTTTATAGAAAAGAATACCCTTTATCTGACCAGGGCTTTCCTCCAAAAGCCTGTTGCAAACATTGTTTAATAGATAAATGTTAGGAGTATTCTTTTTCGACATTAGAAGTAAGGATATTCATGTATTGCTGTTACATACTAAAGAAGGTTTGGGGTGACACAGTAAAACAAGTAAAAAGAAAGTCCTGAGGATTGGAAAAGACAAATTGTCATTTTTTGCATGTAATACCATTTACTTGAGAAGTTAATTACCAGACCAACCACTAGGAGTAATGAGTTCAGCAAGTTTGTCAGATAATATAAACATCCAAATATGAAGTTTTCCTCTGTACTGTAATAATAAATTAAGAATATAATAGAAGATACCATTCACAATAGCAACAACTGCATAATTGTGCCTAGCAATCCATCTGTTCAAAGAGTGCCTAGATTTACCTGGAGACTCCCTAAAGGCATGAAACAAGGGCTGAATAAGTGGAGAGGTATATTATAGATTGGAAGGAGCACTCGATGTTGTCAAGATGTCAGTCATTCCATATTAATCTATAAATTTAATGTAGATACAGTAACTGTATCACAATATTTCCAAAGGTGTTTGGTCAAACACATCTCACAATTTCCATGGAAGGAAAAACACTCCTTAGTATCAATTTATAGGAAAAGAATGGAATATGTGGGGATTTGTCCTCCTATCTGTATTGTGAGTGTCGCATCTGAGAATTGGTTGCTTGGACATGCTAGTGAATAGCACAGTTCATGGATTCCCAAGTCTGCTTCATTTATTAGAAACCTCTCCTATAGTGAATAAAACTCTACTCTGCATTAATTAAATGTTTACTTTGTGCCAGCCACTGGGGAGATAGGAATAAGGTTTGGACGCTGATTTCCGAGGGTTCACAGTTTAAGAGGTGAGGCAGGACACACAAGCTGCTTAGCAGGATTGGTTCTAGGACTCCCTACAAGGGGGGAGGGAGAGAGGGGGAGGGGGAGAAAAGGAAGCTGTAAGAAACCAGAGATGGTATTGTGCTTAAGAAGGGGCTCTTAATTTCTAGGGGAGGCCTGAGCAAAGCCTACAAAAATGGCACAAAGTGAAAAATGGGCCCAGAACAGAATCGCACAGCACTCAGCAATGATGGAAATATGATGTGGGGGAAGCAAAGTGGCATGTGTATTTATGTGTGTCTGGTGTGAGCAGCAGGATGGCGGGAGAGCCGCCAGCGAGAAGAGCAGCTTTCCTTCGATCATTTGGAAGCATAGTTTATTTCCCGATTGTTGGCTCTGCCTTTTCTCTGCCACTCAAACTTTATTGGGAAATGGATTCTCTTGCCAAAAGCGTGTGATTAATACTGCAACTGGTTGTGGGCTTAACAACAGATTGATGGTTATATTTTTAAAGGGGCAGCCTGCTTACGGTTTATGTCGCCATGGTATGTCATGTTTATCATCCCTAAGTGAAAGAGGCCTGTTTAAGTTAGATTTTCAGTTCTTTTCACGTGGTGTTTGTTGTTCACCTGCCACCTTGTATTTCTTATTTGATTTTTAGAGAGTGAATGTGCATGAAACACGAGCTGTTGTACCAAATTTTGTGCGTGTAGCAGTGTCTGCAAATAATGTTAATGATTTTCTGGGTGCTAGAAATGAGATGGGAATATTATGGACAAGGGCTGCCTGCATGCCCAAGCTGGGCCTTGGTCCAATTCCTCATCTTCACAGGTCCCCAGGCTCATTTGCTCAGGGCCTCCAGAGAGGTCAGTTTCAGGGAGGCTGGCTCACTGATCATGTCCACAAGACACTCGTGCTAAAACCAGGTGCTGTTCTTATTAATTCATAAAAATAGATAAAGCTAAAGTTTTCATCCATTCATTCATTTTTTTTGGGAAAGAATTATTGGGCACCCACTATAAGGTTTGTACAAGCTAGAAAGGTGTCATAGCCATGTAATTGTAATCGAGGGTAGGGGTTGAGCAGTGCAGGAAGAGAGAACAGGGAGGATCAAAGCTCCGAGGTCTTCTGCCTCATATGCATTCTCCATTGTGTAGGTTTTTAGCATGGGAGAATGGTGCCTGGTGAGCATGGACCCATCCAGAGAATTAGTGGGACATGGAATCCTCCAGTGTACTTTGCCCTGGGCGCGTACTTGGGAATGATTGGGAGAGGCCATTGGAGTAGGGCATTTTAGGTTGCATGTGTGGGTTGAGCCTGGCCTCCTCTACTTGAGTTGGTACTCAGACTTTGTGATGTCTTCTGGACCCTCTCTTAGCTTCAGCAAGGGGCTTCCTCTTGCGTATTTAAGAGGAAGGTATCCTAAGCAGTGCCTGGTGGATGTTTGCAATGACCTTTCGATCTACACGACCAGGTCCAGGTGACCTAGACCATCAGTGTTGATACCATAGGGGAGGCAGTGTGGCATGGTGAGGAAGGACATGGGCTCTGTTGTCTCTTCTTGGGTTGAGCTTTGGCCTGTGCCACCTAATGAGCTGTGCATCTGCTTTCCTGATTGACAAATGGGGCAAAGAATAATACCTGCCTTGAGAAGATTGAGATACTGTATATAAAGCATTTGGTGCCACTTTCCAGAGTAAGCATGTCATACTGTTGGGTATGATTGCTTTCGTTGTTTCTTCTTTCCTTCATTACCTAAACATGTTTGATCATCATGTGCCACAGAACCTTACCATTAATTGAGTAGTGATGGAATCAAAAGGTGGGCTGGGGCCAGCTTACGTTGACCCTCATAGTCATGTTTGGCATTCTGAATCTTACTTAACCTTTGGCGATGGATGTTTTCCAAGGAGGGGCTCTTGTGATCCCATTTGTGGTTTAAAACCACTACTCTGGGAGGACTTGGGAGGATCTGCAGTCCCTTGGGAGGTTGGTTGGAAATCCAGCTGAGGGGTACAGAGGGCCTGAGTGAGGGCCATGGCTTAAGAGGAGAGGAAGAGATGGTGTTGAGAAATGCTGAGGAGGTACAGTGATAGAGACTCAAATGATGTTGTGGGAGGTAAGGGAAAAGAGGAGTTAGAGCCATCCCTAGGACCTGTATCTTAGATGACCAGGCTAGGGGACACCATCTTGGAGTGAAGGGAGGACTGTGAGTAGAGGTGGTGGTGATGGGCACTGTGTATTTTGTCTCCTTTCTGTCTCAACTGGCAGGTTGTTCAGCAGTTATGGGAATGGGAACATATTCCTTGGGATCTTTTGGATGGGGGGGAACCTGAGAAGACTTTTGAGAATATTTTTTTTCTCCTCTCCAATTAAGAACCACACATCTATAGTGAAAGGTCAGCTGAAGACCACACCAAAATAAAAAGCAGACTCATTTGTGTTCTTTTCCGAGAGTATTTTTATTAATTTGGTTTGTGTTTAAAATCAAGTAAGATGAGATAAAATCCTATTAAATATTAAATATATCACATGGTAGCATTTTTATTTGAATTTCATGTTGTGCATAGTTAAGGAGACTTATGATATCCCAGATGAATCAGAGAATGTAGTGCTAAATAGACTCCAGGACTCTTGGCACTAGACCCTAGGAATCATGAGGAAACTGGGGATGGTAGGGATTTTTCTTTGAAAAACAGGAAGGAAAGATGTGCACAGAAGGAAAGTGCGTTATCTGCCCACCCAGCAGGAGAAAGAAGTTAGTTATACTACTATGGTTACTGTAGGTTAAAAAAAAACTCCAATTATTTTTCCAATTGAAATAGTGGAAATGATTTTTAAATGGAGGGTTTAAGTCACTTGACAGACATGGATGTTTAGGAAATTTGCAGAAGAACAGCAAACTAAGCCTCTGGTCAGAGGTTCTTCAGCTCGATCATACATGGGATTCTGCAGTTCTGGTGAGTGGAAAAAAAGGGGTTTCAGCCCTTTGAGACCTGGGGACTCACGTTTCCTGCTTTGAAAGTGAACATAAAACTCTCAGTATTGCTTTATGCAAACAAAGCCTTGCTAAATTCTCACTGTGCGCACACCTGTTCCGATAGCAGTTTGGGTTCTGCACATTTTTCTTCCACATTCAAAGACGTGCTTTCCATGTCAGATGTTATTTGCTACTGGGTCTTTCTTGGGTCCATGTAGACTTAAGCCCACTACCTGGCTGTAGATGAGTCAGGGGAATGGTCCAAGGTGCCTGACCTAACTCGGGGAGGATTTATTATGCTCATACCTCTGACTTGAGGAATCCATGTGAAATCAAAATAATTTCCAGCTGTGCAGCACATTTTACTTGGGATTCTGCAGGGCACATCTACACAGGGATCCCAGCTCCATCACAGACACAAAACCTGTGGGACAGAAGCTGACAGGTATTTATTAGAACATAGCTTGACAGCATAACAAACGCAGTAGAAGAAATGTGACTGGCCATCCGGCCTCTGTGAGTGCGCCTTGCCTTCTAGCCCCCTGTTGAGCTCCCAACATCTGGCTGTGCATCTTTGCAGGAGAGCCCTTTTTGTGGTACCAGATAGATCAGGAGAGACAGAGTGAGCCACATGTACTAGAAATGGTACCCTCCAAGGATACCTTCTAAAATATGTGTGTTCTCTTAGCTTAGGGATGCTCACACTTTGGTGAGGAATCCCATGAGGGCTCCTACTTCTTAAAACTTTCTTTTAATTAGACAGTGCTCTTATGATGCTGATGCATCTCTGCAGTTTAGTGCTAAAAAGCAGGACAATGGCCTGGAGAAAAAAAAAACACTATTCATTAAGGGCTGAATGTTTATCTTCTGCATCCATGCAGAGCTCTCCCCAGAGGCTCAGCACTGGGAACGAGCCTGAGAAAAAGCTCTGGGAAGGGGCAGAGCGGGATGTGTGCTTTCAGAGTTGAAATCAGCACATTCTTTCTAGATCTAGAGAGCGTTGACTCTGGGCAGCACCTTGATAGTGAGGCCACATTGCTTCCAAAATGTGGCAGGAGAGTGGAAGAAAGGATGCCCTTCTTTGATTTTTTAGGGGTTTTGACAGCCTGGGGTCTGACCCATGGCCCCAAACACTTAGCTGCTTGATGATGTGATTATATGGAAAGCCTAGAATTGCAAGCCCCAATGAGAAATCTAGTCCAGCCCTCTCATTTTACAGGTGAGGAACTAAGCCCTGGCACATTCTAAGAGTGACTTCACTGCTGTTCAGGGGGAGTATGGGAAGCGGGATGACTTGAGGACTAGATCTGGGGTCGGCCTCTGAACAGATGTGTGACTTTGAGCAAGAACCTAAATGAAAGTTTGGATAAATGCACAGGCTTCATGGTGTTCTGCTGAGGATGAGGTGTGAGGGCTTATTCAGTGTTACTTTCCTTCCTCCTGCGTCAAGTTGAATGATGGACATATGGAACTTGGAAAGACTGGTGTACAGATTGCCAACAAGCAGGCCGGTTTCATTTTCCTTGCCTTTAATGACTCAGATTGTTGGAGGTCCAAACCATAAGGAAACATATCTCTTACTCTGAAAAAGAACATATGGTCATTAAGAGACATTAGAAAAGTTTGTTTAGTTTTTGCTTTTATTTAACAGTCTAATATCAAGCAGTAGTTTAAGTGTGTGTTGGCAGGTTTTTATTAAAAGGATTGGTTAAGTCGATTATATTACAGTCATCTGTAGAGTTTCTTGGCCTTTTTTTCATAATCACCCCCTCAAGGAGTCTTTTGGACAGTTTTTCCCCCTAATTGCCATTCCCCCATAAAATTTTAATACCCCAGATATGCTGTATGTTTATATATCTCTGCTTTATACATCCTCACTCCATATCCCTCCCCAAGATTTTAAAATGTGTGATGTTTTGGAAGAGCCCAGCAGTGTCTGAAGGCAGCCTCACCAAGTTCTTACTGTCCTAAAATAAGGACTGGTAAAAACAGTTTTGAATAATATAGGGAAATGTTACACTAAGTGGAGGAAATGAGAGAAGTGGACACAAAGTAGGATCTACAATATAATGTATCTATTGTATATTCAACATAAAAAAATGGAAGTCTTTGTTAAAAATGGAAGTGTTTCCTATCACTAGGTAGCTGATTATATATTTTTTCCTTTATATTCTGTATTTCTGCCTGTTTTTTTCCTATAGTGAGCATTGCTTCTCTTTACATTAAGACAACTATTAGCAAACTAAGCAAGTGCTGTTGGCTCCTGCCCTCTTTGTGGATTTGAAAGGACCTTCGTTGGTGGCAGAGAGGCTGCCTGGAACATTAAGGCAGTGGGGCTGTTGCCTTTTTGAATACACAGATGGTCTTTTATTCCTCTTGACTTCTTCAAATCCATTGCTGCCTTGATCTTATGCTAGGGGACCACACCTGGACCATTTTTTGAGCTTGGTGGAAACTTAAAAGGATGTGGGCTTAAGAAGATACAAATTCCAGAATTAAGTACTAATTAAGTTCTTGGACACAAATCACTTCACACACTCCACTTAGAGGATTTGTGTAATTGACTGAGGAAATAGTTTGAGGGGGAAGAGCATTTCTTTTCATTAGTGTTCAAATGAAGTGCAAATTATAGAACTTGGGCTACATATTTCCTAAAGATAGAAGCTTTGGAGAAAGGGAGAAAAATTAGGAACGGAACTTAGTTTAAAATCAGAAACAAATGCAGTTTGGGTAGAAAAGTTTAGACAATTTTCTCCATGGATAATTTGAGAGCAGCCAGCTAGTGCTGGGTTGGAAATGACTTCTTTTTTATTTCCAGAGCTCAGGTTTGCAGCCGGATTTTATTTTGTGTTTATTTCACATGCAGCTTGATTCTGTAATAAAAATGTCTCTCTAGGCTAAGGAGGCCATGTGAATATTTGAACCATGTGTCAGAGGCCTGCAAACCTACTTTGAGGAATTAGATGTTAAATGAGTAGAGATGGCACCTGTGCTTAGGTGGACCAGGATCAAATTACAAGGGTTATTAATCTGCAGACTTTGGGGTTTAGGATGATGACCAGGTGAATCAGCAACTAATTTCTCCAGCATAATACATCCTTGCACAATTATAGCCAATGCATAACTATAATGTCCATGAGGTCGTTATATTAATTTGTTGCAGGGATTGTTTCTTGGGCTCTTAATTGTGTGAATTTTGCCTCTGAGTCTCAGAAATGTTGACCGGTTTCAACAGGATTGGAGCTGTTCACTCTAACTCAATTGAAATAGATGAGTGCCAGCCATGTGCCAGGCCGTGAGGTTACAGGGATGGAAAAGGCAAGCCCTGATCTCAGCAGACTTAGTCCGGAGAGCTAGATCAAATGTCCAGACCAGTCCATGCAAATGGGGCCAGGATGCATGAATTAATGTATGGTGTAAACCAGTGGAACCCATGGAAACTGTTGCAGTGGGACAGACAGCAGCTCTTCTGCATCAGGCTGGTTGCTTCCCTGTCGGAAAGAAGCAGTTTTCAAGGGGAGCTGGAAAGAGCAGATTTTGTTTAGTATGAACTTTCCTGTTAGGGGTTGGGTTCTCTGCAGGCAGAACTGGAATAGGAAGCCCATGTCAAAATATGTCATATAAGAGAGGGAGGATTTGGACTATGGTTGTCATGTGGTTGTCAAATGACAGTTACTCAGGTGGCTTGTTTAAACACAACTTCCTGGGTCCTAGTCCCAGTGTTTCTGATTCAGAAAGTCTCCAGTGGGGCTTGAGATGTGCATATCTAACCAGGTTCCCAGGAGAAGCCCATGTGATTTGTGGTATGGGGACCAGTCCTTGAGAGGCACTGCTTGGAGAAGAGGAGATCAAGGAAGTAGGATCATGTTGGCCCCACCTTGAGGCAGGGCAGGGAAGACTTTTGTCCCCTGTGCACCCTTGTGTCCATTAGTCACTGGCCACTGCTCTGTGGTGGAGATGGGAAGCCCTAGTTTGGTGGCGGGCAGCTTTGTAGATGAGAGAGCAGCTGGGAGTGATTCACACTTGGGGAATGGTCACTTCCTGGTAGAGATATCCTGGGGCTGTCAACTGGCAGCATTCACCACATTGTTCAAGTTTGAAGGATTGGGAGAGGCATGCATACTAATAAAATCAAGAACAGAAAACACAAACTAGGCGGGGCTGTTAAAAAACACCTGTAGGCCGAATTTGGCTCAGGGGCTGCCTGTTGGTCACTTCTGGGCTACAGGTTTTTTTTTCTAAAACCTTTTTGAAGAAGGTATATACTGGGGTTGTTGGATTTCTTCTGAATAGCTACCTGAAGTTGGTTTCAGTGTGTTCATCTTAGGAGCCCATGGTGAGCTTGGTTCTCCAGAACATTTTCCATGGCAAAATAGGATGCTTTTCCAGCTGATATTGTATAAATCACAGAGAGGCTGCTGTCCACAGTCTCCCATACTGGAGTAACCATTATGCAAGCTGTCATACATGACTAACCCATTATTACAGCCCCAGAAAAGCCGAGGGACTCCCACCTCATTTCTGGGGGAGCCCATTTCACACCTGAATAGCTCTTATTTTAAAAAGTCAGCCTGATACTCATTACAAACTTGCCTTTGCTAAAAGACATCCTACTGCTTTTCGTTAGGCATCCCTCTGCCCCCAACAAAGTCCCTTCCTTGTCATACCAGAAATAATTCTTGCTCCTCCATGGTGCTTACCTCTTTAGTTAATATTATAGAGGAGAGATCAAGGGTGAATAAATAGAATGTGGTTATATTATTTATTATAGCCTTTTTGGATTCCCACTTATGGTAATAATGGCAAGTCAGATTCATTCTGTTTCTAAGGAATCAATTTGCTATTATATGCCAAATGTCATCATTTTGAAGTTAATGTAATACTGTAGAGGATTTATTGCTGCAAATAGAAATAGTTATAGCACTGTCCAGTCAGTAGCCACTGATGCCAGAAGGCCTTCAGTGGTGGTTATGTCCAGCCACGACTGTTCCGTATACTGGCTGGATTGATAAGTTTACAGAGGCGCACAGGGCTCATCGAGCATGACTCTGCTTTGGAAGTGAGCTCAGTCTTGGAGCTGGGACCATGGTTGGGAGAATGTGTGTGTTGGAGGCTGTGTGTGCCATCCTTTCAAGCATGGGGATGACTGAAGGCCAGGGAGGGCAAAACTCACAGCTTTGGAGTCTTATTTCCTTTGGGTGCTGAGCTATACTGAGCCTGTGCATGGCGCCACTTACTTAGCAACCTCAGATTCTCAGAGGAAAAGTCAAGAACCAGGAGGTAGATTTTGAACTCTACTGCTACATACAACTCCAGTGCCTTTTCACGAGTTCCTCTGGGTTCCTTCTCACCTGGCCTGTTTCTGATCCTCTGCCCACCTCTTCTTTAATATTATTTCTGGCTGTACTTAATCTCCCTGCCCTGTAAAACTAGGGATTCTTCATCATTTGTGCCAGTTCTTTCTCCTCTCTTCTCTCATGGTAATACCATTGCCTTAAGGATGAATCCTGCATCTCTTTCTGTGGTCGTAATTTCACTCTTAAATCCCAGTTCAACAATAGCTTCCTGTTAAATCCTTTCAGTTGTCCCACAGGTGTATAAACTCGGCAGGTGGCAAATGGAGTGCCCCCCTTTCCTAATTTGCTTTTTCTCCTTTATTTTTAATTTTGATTCATGGTGGCATCTTCTCCCAGACACCCAGGGGTAATCCAAGGACTTCCCTTTTTGTAAGTATTGCTAGGTTCTTGCCTGAAGGTGTATCTTAGATGGTGTCACTCCTCTGTTCCAAAATCCCCAGAGATTGACTCCTTAAAAAATGATGTATTGAGTTGTAAGAGAATTTGTCGAGGTGAAATTCACACATCCGAAAATAACCATATTAAAGTGAGCCATTGAGTGGCATTTAGTACTTTCCAAGTGTTACACAACTACCACCTCTGTCTAGTTCCAAAACCTTTTCATCACCCCAAAAGGAATTCCTGTTCCCATTAAGCAGTTTCTCCTCCATTCTTCTCTTCCCCCAGCACCTGGCAACCACCATTCTGCATTGTCTCTAAGAATTTACCTCTTCTGGATATTTCATATAAATAGAACCATACAATATCTGACCTTTTGTGTCTGGCTTCTTTTATTTAGCATGTGTTTGAAGTTCACCCATGTCTGGCATATATCAATCAGTACTTAGTTTCCTTTTATGGCTGAATAATATTATAATAAAGCACAATTTGTGTATCTCTTCATCCTTTGGTGGACATATGTGGGTTGACTCCACCCTTTGGCTGTCGTGACTAGTGCTACTATGAACATGTGTTTATGTGTTTTATGGCTTAAAAATATTTCTGTAAAGGGCCGAATAGAACATATTTTAGGTTTTGTGGACCATAGCGTCTCTGTCCCAACTCTGAACCCTGCCACTGTAGCACAAGAGTAAATGTGTATTGGCTGTGTTCCAATAAGACATTATAAAAAGATAGTGAGGGGCCAGATTTGGCCCAAGGATCATAGTTTTCTAATCTCTACTATAGAACAAAAGGAAGCCCCTCTCCCTAGAACTCATCGCCCTTCCGGATTCTCCCTAACTTGCTCCCACTCTTTGTCATGTCCTTCAGATGACACAAAATAGAGGGGACCACAGGCACAGAGGGTGGAATTTGGGGCTTTGTTGGTGGAGAGAAAAGAGGGAAGTTGTGATTTGGTTGGAGTAGGAGAGAAGCCAGAAATAATCCTGGGGTGGGAGGTGGTGGTGGTGGCAAACTCTGATCTCACAGCCCCTCTGGGCTTGAATGCTAGGTTGATAAATTCTTACAAATTGTGCCCGTCTGCCATTCTTCTTTGGGCAAAACTTGGGCTTCCAGACTTTCTCAGATTTAGAAAACAGTGTGGAGATATTCCCATATCATTGTTACGGAAATGCTTGTCATTGGAAGCCTTTCACAGAGTCTCTGCAGTGTTCTTGGGTTAATCTCATTTTCAAATATGGAAGGAAAGAAGTTCATTGTCTGGAACATATCCTTTAAAAGAGTTGTAATTCACAGAGCTTGCGGAGAAGTGCTCCTGTAGGTGACAGGAGGCCTTCGGGGACAAATAAAGAAACATTTATGGATGAAACCTGAGCTGAGTCCTTCTTGCATGAGCAGGAAGCCATCTGGGTGACACAGACTGTGGTGAGTATGCGAGTGACTTCGTCCTCATGCCTTACACATGCACCTGCCATTTGTACA
Source organism: Vulpes lagopus (assembly GCF_018345385.1). NCBI lineage: Eukaryota > Metazoa > Chordata > Mammalia > Carnivora > Canidae > Vulpes > Vulpes lagopus. Next base: position 16,890,156 of record NC_054841.1, read on the forward strand.
TTTACGTAATTCTGGAAGGAGAGACTAAAAGAACAAAATGCCAGAATGGGAAACATGGTTTCCAGAAATCTTTTGTTGGAGAGAAACCCTGGCTTGTAGCTGTTTTCTTTAAGGCCCATGCTTGGGAGGATAGAGGGATACACAATGGCATGGTGGACTGGGAGTGATAGAATCAGGGAGTGCAGCTCTAGGCCTGGCTTTCTTGCTGGCTACAGATGGTACCTCTCTGGACAGCTCTGTTTCCCCGTCTCTGAAGTGAGAAGTCTACTCTGATCTCTTTGGCTACCCCTGGAAGTATGAGTCTGCTTGTCCCAACCAGCGTGGATCTAGGAAGCAACGCAAGGTTTTTCCTCTCTCAGGGCCATTCTGGCCCATTCTGTGTGCACACAAATCTCCCATCTCAGATGCTTTGCTACCAACTTGTGTGAGTTTTCACCTCACCTTGGCCTCAGGCTGGTAAACAGTATCCTGGTTTATTGTGCAAAGGTTAACATTTCTCTCCTGCATGGTTCTGGGAAGTTTCATTTTTCTGCCAACAGATCTTTGAATCCAGTCCTTGAAAGCTGACCAGCATGCTTCTGGGAGACATTCTCTGTCCCCACTAGGGGACATACACCACTGTGTGATCACCACAGTCCGTTTTGCCTTCTCATTCTGAGCCATAGTGAGAATACATTCCTAGACCCTCTTGTCAAATGTGGGCACATACTGTGTTCTGGCCAGTGGAATGTGGAGGACTATGGTGATGTGTGTGTATATATACCACTTTTAGGCCTGGCCTATATATCCCTATCACATGTGATTTCTCTTCTGTTCCCTTGACTGTAAAGATACTGAGGCTATAGGGTTTGGTGGAACTATAGGAACCTGGGTCCATATATCTCTGTTGGACTATTGTATGAATGCATAGAGAATGTTCGTTGCCTCAAGCAATCAAAGTATTGAGATGACTTGCGATGACAGCTCTCCCATTCTTCCTAGTGCACCTGCTCTGTGGGATGCAGAAGGAAAGGAGATCCTTTGAAGATGTTTCCAGTCTAGGGCATAGCTCTTTAGAAGCATGGTGCGGAGGAGAGGAAGCTTTGGCCATGAGTGAAGGATCTTCTTCAACAATGGGTACAAGCCATGTCAGCATGAGAATAAAGGGCCAATCTGAAGACTGGAGGGGCCAGGATGATACCTGCCAGCTTTCAGAACCATGACTTAGTCTAGAAATAACCTCTTTTATTTTCTCAGTTTAGCGCTGGGATTTTCCTGCCTATTGGATCTTGACATTTCCCATTAACCTTTTCTTTGGGAGACAATGGACAATGGAAAAAGCTGTACTGAGAACCTCATGATAAGCAGGTGGTGGGTAATTGAAGTGTTACCAGTGGCAGCTAGAGACATGTGGACTTCCTGTTTAACATTAGCTGGCTCCTGTCAGCCCTTAACTTCTGGAAGACTTACTTGAACTTGATGGTTGTGGGAAGGAAGGGATGAGGATGCCTGTAGAGAATTCACAGGTTAAAGCAGGGGCTCTCAGGCTGAGTTACGTGGGTTTTGATCAAGAAATATTTATCCTGCATGGCTAGATGTTGGTATCCCTTAGTTGTTGTTTTTCTCTCCAGAATCATTTAATGGAGCTTTTGAGGGGTTAACTAAATAGGAGGAAAGTTGGTTAGGAAAGGTAAACAGACCATTTTGGAGTCTGAATAAAGTAGCAATTGGTTTCCTTTACCCCTCCCAGTGTGGGTGATAGAGGAACTGTGTTCCACACAGTCATTCAGGTACACAGCTGTGCTTAACTGCCCAACTGTAAGGGATCCTGGGAAGTGTGGTCTCATTGTGTGCCCAGGAGAAGGAGGAAATGATGTGGGATGAACACACAGCAGTCTCTGCCCTAGAAGGGAAGTCACTTTTAAGAAAAGTTGTTTGGGCCGCTTGAAAAACTGTTGTTCATGAGTAAAATACTTGGAAAGGCAAATCATGAAACGAAACTACCCTGCCATTAGCAAATTTCATTTCCTAAAGAGTCCAAGTGGGACTGTGTTGCAATGAATCTTTATTTCCAGAGACCTCTGGACTGTTAGGACAGGAGTCAGGCTGGGGATGGATTATAACACCTGGGAACTTGCAGAACTTCCTCTTGGGTTGAAAAGTCATGTTTCAGTGGCCCTGCCTCCATGTTAATTCTCTGGAGCCTTCTATATGTCTTTAGAAGGCCCTGGATTCCCTAGCTGTCATTATGGAATAATAGCTCTGAGGCATTTCTGCCAAAAGGGAGACTGCTCGTGACATTGGGTTAATCTGTTCTAATACTAAGAACGCACTGGGAAGAAACCAGCATAGCATTGAGCACTAGAAGTTGGCTCCTTGGCAGGCTAAAAATGGGATAGGGATGCTCCCCAATGAAGGTGGTTAGAGGCATTTACTGAAAGAGGGGTTGACAACACCTTTGCAGCTTTGAGCCCAGCACAGCATGGCTCCTTTCATTTGTTCCCCCTGGAATCTCCATTACTGCTGAGTTTTCAGCAGCCTCCCACAGAGTCTCAGTTCTACCAGGAACCTGGAAACTTTCTCACTCACCTTTGCTCCAGCTCTAGAGAAATTGTTTGAAGGCCTAAACAGAACTGAACAGTTTGCTGCAAAGCAGTTTTCTGAATGTGGAAGGAGGTGACCAAAAAACAAGATGAGCTCACAGATTTAGTTCTAAAAACTATCAAAACCAGATTGCTATAGATAGGAAATTTGCTGTGATGACCTGTGTCTTATCTCTAGAGAAAGATACTCTTAGGAGAAAACTAATACAAAGGGATTATAGAGTCCAGAATTTTTTCCCCCTAATGACCTTATTAGAGAAATTATACCCTGGATAATAATATAGTAGAAAGCTCCCCATGGAGTTACTTAGACTGAAATTCTGATTTTTGGAGAAAGAAAATGGTAACTGTCAGCATTGCTCAGGCTTGAATTAGTCCAAGATTCCATGGCCCATATTCATATATAAACAAGAATTCTTTAATCTACATTCATTTGGTATTCATCCTTGATTATCTCTTCTAGCATAACATTAAAATGATTGCATGCCCACAAGAGTGTGTGTTGGTTTCCAGCAAGAGCTAATGGCAAGGAACATTTAGCAGTTTGAGATCTACCCAGCAAAGTGAGGTAGAGAATTGAAGCTGTTACTTAGATTATTATTTCTCATTATTATTAATTAACATTAATAATAGAAGCTGCTGTTTATTGAAGGTCTACTCTTTTCTCAGGTGTTTGGCATGTATTATCTCCAGCCCTGACAACAGCCTAAAACCAAGGCTCAGTTGTGTTAAGTGGCCTGCCCCAGGTCACCAGCCAGGAAGAGACAGAGATTCAAAACAAGGGCTATTGCTTCTGAAAGCTTTTCTTTGTTTTTGCATAAAAATATCAGCTTTAGTCACATCCAATAAAATGCACACTTTCTATGTGTTCAGTTGGAATTTTGACAAATGTGTACACTCGTGTAACCACCACCTGGGTCAAATTTCATCACTTAGAAATTTCCTTCATGCCCCTTGGCAATCCTGCCTCTCATCTCCAGCCCCAGGCAACCAATGACCTGATTTGGGTCACTGTAGATTAGATTTGTCTCTTTGAGAGCTTCCTAGAAACAGAATCTTGCAGTATTTGCTCTTTTGTGTTTACATCCTTTTGTTCAATGTAGTCTTTTTTTTAAGTGTCACCCCCATTGTTCTGTGTATCAGTTGTTTGTTCATTCAGGGCTGCAGTGTCAAGCTCTTACTCTGTATATTTTGGGCAAGAGTTCTCGAGTTTTGCCAATACCTTTATGGTGAAGGGTGGGAGACAGATGTGGAGATGAGATTTGCAGATGGGATTTCATGGGTCTGAAAATACTGGGGTGAAGGAGTACCTTGAATTCTGCAAGCATATCTGTGAAATGGTGCCAGTGACAGACTTTATGCATTTATTGTGAGCACTAAAGAAATGAAAATATGTAGTATCTGTAACTGTGCTGGACATGCTGCAAATGCTCAGTAGATACTAGCAGTTATCATATTCCAAACTGAACGTTCAAGATGAGTGTCTTGATGGTGGACTCAAGGTGGTGTGGATACTACTTCATAGGAGCAGAGCTGCCTGGAGCCCATTAGTTGAATGGAGCGCATCCAAACACATCCTCAACAGATGACATCTGTTGGCTTGTCTGGGCTCATGGTCCAAAAAGATTTTGAGGAATTGAGTGTGACAAGTACCATGAAGGTCTCAGAGATAGCTCAACTGGAGGCAGAATAAGTTTGATGGTTAAGACCTCTGACCTCTGTCATGAGATTGTGGGCAGATGTCATCTGGGGGCTATGTCAGGGACCAGGATTAAGGGACAGAGAAGGCACTTTCAGAATTGCTGGTGCCATCCCAAAATACAATGGGTTGTTCCAGAAAGAGAAAGAGTAGGAGTGTTAATTTTGATTCAAACATTCCATAAGCATACATGGAACCATTTGTAAGAACCACATGCTGCATCAGGTACTTTCATGGACTACCTTCTCTCTCCTCCTTCCTAGCCATCTAACTACTGAGCTACAGAGATATCTAGATATTTAGATCTTAATAATTAAATTTTTTTTCTGACATATAATTTACATGCATTTAATAAGCTGTAAAACCTACAATTTTACTAAGATACAGAATGTTTCCGTCACACTGGAAAGTTCCATTATGCTCCTTTCTACCTAGTCGTTGTCCTCTTAGGCGACCATTAATCTGATTTCTGTTGGTTACGTTTGTTGATTCTGGAGCATCATATGAATGGAAGTGTACATTATGTACTGGTTTGTGTCTAGCTTCTGAGGAGAATGTGGAAGGCCTTGTCAAGTGCTAAATGCATTGTGGGCACTGGGTGATGATATTTTAGTGAATGTTCATTGAATCTTCACAATAACCTTGGGAGGTATGTGGAGCATCAGACTGTAGGTTTGCATGAGTCATGCCTGGAAGTGGCATTGTTCATCACTTGCATTCCCATTTCACTGGCTAGAAGACATTCCTGGAGGTGGACTCAGCTTCAAAGTAGTAGAGTTGCCAGTGTGTGGAAGGATCGGAAGATGTAGTTCTTGGTGGTCATCTCATCCCAGGGGCAGTGCTGTACCACCAAAGAGGGAAACCACACTTCTTTTTTGGATGAGATAGCCATCCCCAGTTAGACTCTGTCCAGGTTAACGGTACCAACAGCAGCGTAATGGATGAGGATCCAACAGTTCAAGGTCTAGATTTGACATTGCTTGTGTAACCAAGGCATGTCATTTCCCATTTCTGCATCTCTGTTTTCTTGTGTACAAATAGTGAGTTAAATTAGGTAACACCAGAGGATCCTGTCTAACATCTAATGGTTTTATGTTGTGTTCAATGTATTGGTCTAAGACACATTGAAAAATCTCTCTGAGATCTTGGCTGAAGGGTAGGTTCAGTAAATCTGGGCTAGTCTGTTCAGCCAACTGCACATTTACTATTACCCACTCATCTTTAACCTAGTGGCTAAGGGAAACAAGAAATCCTGGGACCATCCAGCACAACTGTTGGAAATAGGAATTTTTTTGACAGTTTAGTCATGAGAGCAGTAAATTCAGCTTCTGATAAATAATTTACTTGGAGGACTGGGAAGCTAGTCTCACTGTTCTTGTCCAGCTTGCTGCTTGAGAAATACAGATAATTCTGGTCATGCCAGGAAGGAAAGAAAAAATAGAATTTATCTTCTCTGGTCCTTGACTACCCGTCCTTTGTTCTACTGCCACCATTTCAGAGGAAGCCACTGCTTGGATGGAGCAGTGAACACTTTGCATTTCCACTTGGCCTGTTTCTACACAGCCCACGATCACCCATAGCACTGTCCATGGGAGTCACAAGAGGTACAAATGTTAGTGAGAACATTCTGATTGACACTGTTTCTGTCCCGGTGACCGAAGAGGAAGGGAGAAAGCCAAAATGCCTCCTCATTGATGCCCCTCTCCACTACTGGACAGGAACTGAAGGAGGCCCAGCCACACCTGGATGTTTCCAAGTCTGGTTTTTGTTCTGGGCTTTACATTTCATTTCTTTCATGTCTCTGAAGTTGCTTTTCTACATGCCCAGGGAACAGAGCAGCCTGGCAACACGTTTAGTTCTTTGCTGTCTGGGTTTTCCGGGGTCGATGAAACTTGGATGCTCATTAAGATTACTGAGCCTCATCATTTTTAATGTTAGGCCCAAGGTAATATTTAATGAGGCTGAAAAATATATTAATAAAATTGCTTGTAGTAATTAGCAGGAAATTATAATGGTCGGGTGATGGGGAGATTTTAGAAATCAGTTAGGAGTGATCAAAACCAATCTCGAATGTCACTACTTATTATTTTTTGCTTTCAATCATCATGAACTACACCTTTGCATTTTTATCTTTGAAAGGAAAGTCTTTGATTGGGCTCATGCATATTGCTATTATTTCATGTTATTTTGTTCCCTATGGAGTATCAGAGAGAGAGAGCTAGCTGGGTCTTTAGAATTACTTGTAAAACATCGTATTGCCCCTGAGAGGCTGATGGGGTATTTATTATTTCTATCTTTAGGGTGTTTATTTGAAAGGAGAGGCTGTCAGAAACTGGAGTCCACATGGGCTTCTCTGAATGGGACACAAGAACAAGATGTATCAGTGGGGCTCACCAACCCAGAAAATATAAATGATAGCAAGACACTGAAAGCTCCACAGATTTTGGGAGGGACAGATCTGGGACCAAGGTGTTTTACGATCAAGGCCCTAAAACCTTTGTAACATCTCTAGGTTTGACTCTTCTCTGAATCCTCCTGGAAGATTCCAGGAAGACAGGGCTTCCTATTATAAACCTGGTTGAGGCTTGAGCTGAGCTTGTGGAGGGTTTCCTTGTCTGTTATTCCTACTCAGACTGGGGAAATGCAGGGGAAAACCTAGAAGTGGCAGAAGCTTCCAGGATCAGAGACAGTAGTAATTGGTTGACTCATAAGATAGGTACCTAGATTATTGGGAGATGTGCATTCATTTCCTCCTGTTCCCTCTGTCCTTATCTTGTTCTCTTCCTGCAGCACATTTTCATTGTAGGCTGGGTGCTGCTTCTGGGAATGGAGTGGTAAGCAGATACAGCTCTGGTCTTTCAGAGGTTTGCCCAGCAGCAGATGGTGAATAGTCATCTCAAGTCATAGGGGCATGAAGGTCATGAAGGTGTTGGATAGTTCAGTGTTGGAGGGGAGCAGAAAGGCTTGAACTCTTGACGTTAGAGTGATATTTCTAGGCAAGAAAGGCAAGACAAGCATTCTAGAGAGGGAACTAAGATCATAAACAGGCAGGAGCAGAAGTGTGTGAAAGAGTGCAAGATCCATGGGGCTTCACGTAGCTGGGTAAGGCTGGATCCCTCGGTCATGGCAGTGGTGGGTGATGCCAGAGGTTGCGTCAGTCTTTTGGACAGTGGGGATGCCACCAAACTATTTTATTTATTTATTTTTATTTTTTAAAATTTTTAAAAGATTTTATTTATTCATAGAGACAGAGAGACAGAGAGAGAGAGAGAGAGAGAGAGAGAGGCAGAGACACAGGCAGAGGGAGAAGCAGGCTCCATTCGGGGACCCCAACGTGAGACTCGATCCCGGGTCTCCAGGATCACACCCCAGGCTGCAGGTGGCACTAAACCGCTGCGCCATGGGGGCTGCCCTCACCAAACTATTTTAATACGTCTAACCAGCTCTTCCACTTATGGCCTCTCCCTCCTCACCTGTAATGTGGGAATCCTAAAAGATTGGGAGGATTGGCTGAAATAACCCATGTAAAATGCTTCTTGGAAAGCCAATAGCATAACAGAAACTCAGTAGATATTAGGGATTATTGTTATCCATAGCTGCTGACCCAGGGAGATTCCCTGATGCGTACAGGTTCATAGAATCAGATGGTGGGAAAAAAGGTCCTTACATCCAAGTCTTTTAGCTCCTGCCCCCTTGACATGTTGGGAGTGGGAGTTAACAGTTTGCAGCCAGAGCCTGCGAAGCAGATCTAGACCTGAAGGAAGGTGCACCCTGCCCCCAGGAGAGCAAGGCTTTCCTGTCCGAATTTCCCGGGAAACACTTGGACAGGAATATATAGGATGTGAGAAAGCCTCGTGTCAATGGTATAATTTAGGATTTAAACACAGATTCAGCATGGTCTCGATTATCTGCCATCCTGCTGGCTCTGGCAGGAATTCAGTTTCACATAAGGAGCACGTTCTCCAAAGCCTTGGGTTTACCTGTGTCTGAGATGTTTGGTTATAAGAGAATCAGGCTACAAACTTTATACTATTTATTATACTCCTGTTACCTACCCAGTGCCTCTTGGGAAATACATTGATTTTTTTTTTTTAAGACCTTGAAGTAGAGAGATAGGTTTGTGTATTCGTTTTGAGGTATGTATGTGTATCTCTGTGAACTTCTCTAATCTTTTTTTTTTTTTTTTTACGGGGCCCTTCATGAATTCATGAGTCCTAATTAGATAAATAAATGGACTCTCGTTCCTTTTCCAAAGACCATTAATCTTTCCTAAGTGCATGACTGGCAGGGAGTCGAGACGCAGAAATTTGGATGTGTACCCCACAACCTGCTCTCTGCAATGGGTGGGGTTCTAGATCGAGGAGGGTGGGTGCTGAGAGATGGTTGGTTGTCTTTTCCCATATTCCTGGGCTAGAGGAGGAGATGGGGATGAGCATGGAGTGTCGGCCTCTGGGCAGAGCCTGCCACGGAATGTTCAAGCATTGTTTCGTTCTCCTGTGTAGCTCTTGCACCTCCGTGGATGGCTGCCACTGCCACTCCTGCTGGTGTTAGGAGTCGGGTGCAGGTGTTGCGGGGGAAGAGCGGGGGGTGGCGGCGGGAGGGCAGTGTTACCTGTGCCGGGAGGGCGGTGGCTGGGCGGGCAGGAGCAGATGCCTCAGTGAAGGTCACCTGCTGAAAGACTGCTGTTGGCCGGCGCCCTTTCTCCCTCCACGGGACCAGGGGTGTGACCGGGCTTCTTCACATGTCACCAACTTTGTCACTTTGTTGATCGTATTTGCCTCTCAGTTGTGGAGCAGATGGCAAAGTATATTAGGAATTTACCATCACCAGAAAAATGGAAGTAGAAACATTTTTTTTTCCCTAGGAGAATTCGGGAGAATAATGTCTAATATTCCTGGACGCCTCTGTGGGCATCACCGCCACCTGTCCTTCTACTTCTGGAGCCTCTCTCCAGTGTCTGCTTTTTCCTCCCCGTGGCCACTGCCTGGGGTGGAGGCCTCACCCTCTCATGCCAGCCTGCCTGCCAGCCAGCCAGCCAGCAAACTGCCTTCCAGGTGGGCTCCTCTCGGCATTCTGGCTCCAGGCTCTGGGCTCGCTGCCATCACAGGGCTGTCTCTCTGTGACTGGCTATGCCACCCTGGTGCCCACACCCTTCCCCGGCTCCCCACGACCCATCCTTAGCCTGCCTGAGGAGGGCCTCGGGACCAGTCAGCCCCTGCCAGCCTCCTGCCAGAGTTCCTGGCCATCTGTCCACCCCCAGCCCCCCAGCCTCCTGGCCTTGCCTCTGCTGCGTACTCTGGCTCCCCGCACCTGCCCATTTTCTCAAGCCTCCCCTCCCCACTCTCCTCAGTCTGTTTGTCTTCCCCCACCCTTCTCTTCTGACCTCACCCTGCCTGCCTAACCGACTCCAGTGAGCTCTTTCCTCTTCCTGGGCATGCTTTCTGTATCCTCTGCTTCCAGGCTGAGCCCAGCACCCTTGTCCGTATCCCTAGATTCTCTTTCCTAGTTTCACACACGGTCCACACAATTAATGACTCATCTGTTTTGCCCACCACACGTGGTGAGTCCTTGCAGAAGGGATCATGCCTTGTCCATCTTTGTAGCCCTGGGACATGGCAGGCTCGTGTTGTGGCAGTGATGAGACTGGTAGTTCGGGTTTGCCCAACAGTTCTGCATAGGGGACAGAAGAACTGCTTTTTATGGAATTACTGTGGGATTAATTGAGGTAGTTCTTGTAGAGCTGTACCTGGCATGGAGCACATGAGCTGAATGAATATTAGATGCTGTTATTGTTCCTTGGTTCTAGAAAAATGCTGGATACCAGTAAACTCTTGTTACATAGAAGGACTAAGTGGTTGAGTGATATGCATCATTTTGTTGAATTCTGATCTCTAAAACAGATTAATGTTCTAAAGAACATTAATTTTCCCTTGTCCCTTTTCTCTCTGAACTTTATTCTTCTTTTCCCCAAGAGCGAAGAGTTTCTCAGACGTTAGCAAAACCCTGTACTTGCTTAAGCAACCCAAGAATGCTTGGAAGAGAGCCATTTTGCCCAATAAGCTAATAGAGTCAGGATTCACCTCCCTGCTGATTGAGTGACACCACATTTCTCCCCTCTTAAAAGAACTAAATGGCCTATATTTCTTTTTTAAATTAAAGTGAATGAAAATGAATTTCACAACTCCCCTGGAGGTGCCTGAAGACACACTGGGATGTCAGATAAAAAATTTGGGAATTGCTGAGCTGAAGCACAGTAGTCATGGGATCCCAAGAAAGATGAAACACTAGAAGCATCCAGAGTGGAGGCGGAGGGAGAATCAAGGAAAACAGCTAGACTATGAGGCCAAGAGATGGGGGGAGTGGGAGAGGGGGTGTATTGAAGAGAAACTGTCAGTGACTGATCTTTAGCTTCCATGAAAAGAAGCAAAACAGGTCTAAGACGTGCTAAATAATTGCCCAAGAATTATTCCTGGCCGCCCTAGAAATGATTCCTTACTATGCAAAAATATTGAAAGCAGAAGGGAAATTATTGTTTTGAGCTCCGAAATTTCTCAGTTCTCTGACTTTGCTAACAAGATTTGAGCCCATTATCCTTGTCTCACTGTGAGCCTCCGTCAATAGCAGAACTTGTATCTCCTCAGGGATTGTCTACTGAGTTCATTTGGTTTAACAAGTGTTTATTGAAACCTGAGATGTGTCTAGGGTCAGGATCAGAACCATTTGGCATGCCAGGGTTGTGATGAATGATTCTTTGGACCAGAGGGGGGTTCCTGGCAGGATGATGGGAAACTGTTGGAGAATGGCTGGTGAATGTGCCATGGCCCCCGCGCTCAGCTCCAGTGCCTTGAGCCATCTCCATGGGCAGGACTTCTTCAATGGCTTTTTTAAGTGTTCTGCTAGGATAAGATGAGGACTGGCTGCTGCTCCCTGCATTCCCGGCACCTCCAGCCTGCTTTGTTGCCAACTGCGTGATTGTCTTAAATCATGAAACAGAACACGTCACCCTGTTGGCTCTGCATTGCACCTGGTTTCTACCTGCACCTGGAATGAAATCCATACTCATTAGCATGGCCCTGCATGACTTGGGCCCTATCACCCTCTTAGCCTGGTTCTTCTCATCTCTGGACTTTGTGCTCCTTCCTCTCTTTGGAATAGCCATCCCTCAACTCTGCACAGCGTGGTGCTGGTGCTCCTGAGGTTTGGCATAGAAGACCTCACTTAGCCACAGAATCGAAATTCCCCTCCCCTGCCTCCTGTCTTCTGGAGCATAGTCTGTCTGTGTCGTCGGTACTTGTTCCTTGCAGTACTGCTTGTTTTCTTACTCTTTCTTCTCTCGTGAGATTGTGAGCTCAGAAAGGCAAGGAAGGGCCTTCTGTTTTGTTTCCCCCTCTTGTTTGTCCCAGTATCTGGCACACAGTAGGTCTTAATAAACTGTGCCTGACCTTTCCATGTATTGGTGGAGTCAGGAGTGCATAACACCGATGGAATAAGGAGGGAATTTTAGGGACAAGAGGTAGTATGGAAGGCACTCTATTAACTCAGGAGACTGGGGCTGAATCCTCTGGCCCCTCGGGACGTGGGTAGTCTTTTCTGTAAAAGAAATTATGCTCAAGGATCCTCCCTCCTGGCTCTCAAAATTCTTTGAGTGTAAAAGCTCTGAGACAGAACAATTTATTGATTGACAGCTCTTTGGCCTAAGCCTGCCCCAGAAATGTTTTCATGAAGAGACGTTGCTCACTGCCTGCCTGTCTCACGTTGACGTTTTCAAGCTTAATTAGAGGCTGTTACCCCTTCTTAAGTAGTCACACACCAGACACGCCAAATAACCTTAGCACCGAGTGCTGAGATAGGAGAGCGGAATAACAATTTGATTTCGGGTAGTTAAAAGCCGAAGGCCTCTACAACACAGTTGTTCATTTCCTTGATTTAACAAGTTAAGTGAGTTCTGTAGGAGTTTTTCTAATTTGTTCTGTAACATTTTATTGAGTCGTCTACACTGGCTCCGAAGCTGTGGGAGGTACGTCCTATTGAAAAGGCTCCCCACCACTTAGAGCAACTGTTAAGAACATCGTGCTGAAGATTTTTACACACTTTGCTGCATTTAATCCTCCCTGCAGCTCCGTGGGGTGCATGCATGCCGTCAGCATGTGAGTCCTGTAGGGCCGAAGCCCAGACTCAGATGGGCCCCCTCAGTTGTAAGGTTGCATGACTTTGAGGTGCCGAGGCAGGACTTGAATCCTGGTCTCTGATTCTGGTTCCTACTGGTGGCTGTGTAGCCCCTCTTCGAGGCACCATTCATGTTTTCCTTTGCCTTCTCAGGCCAATCTCATTGGCAGGCGCTGTCACCTCCAGCTTGTGGGGACCACTCGATCCCCGAGTCTGCATGTGGTCACTTCTGGTCAGCTGTCTTCCATTAGTTCTGTCCTCTCCTAGCCCCTGTCTGCCTGTGGATGTGCCTTGTGCTGAGCTCCCTGAGTGGTTTGCTTGGTGGTCTCCTGTCAGGCCCAGGGGGTGTGCTGGGGTCCCAGATTCCACCTCAGCCTTCTCATGTTCAGGCTCTAAGGACCAGACTTCTGCTGCTCTGCAAGATCTTGCTTCAACCCCCATGGACCACTGGAGTCATAGGGGGTGCCATGTCAGGCATTTCCGTTGGCTCTCCTGTTGGGACCTGTTGGAAAGGCCCCTAGGATCCCCTCAGCCTGGCACCAAAATTGCCTAGACTAGGGCACGTGAGTCGTTATTGCTGGTGTAATTGGTGGAAGAAGGGAGAGAGAAGCAGCACCAGTCATAAAACATGAGATCCTGTGAGCCTGTCAAATCTTACCTACCTCATGGCCTTGGGACATGAAAGCACTCTTAGCGAAATCCTGTTCTTTGTATTACTGAGGCCACTGTCTCACTGGGTGACCTTGGAAGGGTGATGTTTCTGCTGGGGGCTCAGTTGACCCATCTGGTAAGTGGGAAGGCTGGACTGGATAATTTCACAGGTCTGTGGCTTGAGATCTTAAGGATAGTTCTGGGACTTGCATGCACACTCAAGGTGTGTGAACCATGGTGTGTGATTAGCAATGTGAACACTTCAGGCAAGGGGACTTGAGATGGGATTGGCTGCCTTCAGGCTATGCTGCCTTGAGTGAACTGGTTATAAGCTTGCTAAATCTCAGTTTCCCCATTTGGGGAAGTGAGGCCAACACGAGAACCTTCCTCACCAGTAGGGTACAGGCAAAATAGGGGGAGAGACCAGCAAAACTAGGTACAAAACACCCCACTGAGATGGTCTGCTAGGATAGAAGCTCAGAGTGGAAGGAGAAAGGGAGTGGCTTGGACCACTGGGGCTTGGGAGACATGACATATTGGAGGTATGGGCAGATGGCAGGGGCAGGAAAACAGTACCCTCCCCTCTCCCTTGGCCCAATGCAACTCTCCTTGTATGGTTGTTCTGTACTTGGAAGAGAGGCGGATTTAGTTCTCTGTTCTGAGGAAGCTGGAGGATTCTAAAACCTGAGGTCCCTGAGGGGGACTCTTCCCGAAGTGGAGATGTGTGAGGATGAGTGCTCTGTAGTTAGGCTGCTTTTTCCTTCCTTCTTGCAGCCCAAGATTTGCTGTCCCTGGGAACCCATTTTTCATTTCCGGGGCAGAGCCAAATGTTGGCTCTGGGCAGGACAGGTTTGGCTTTAGGAGATGATGTATGGTATCTGGATGTGCTGCCTGGTTAGTAAATTATCCCCTGGATCACTGGACAGTGGGACGGTTTAAGCTGAAGCCTACGGGCTTTGTGGAACCTCCGCGTTCTGAACACTCAGCGGCAATGGACCGTGAGGGAACCGACGGCATGCCTACTGTGTGCCAGAGCTGTGACACCAACTGATCTTGAGGAGTTGTCTCCATCTGAAGAGGGGAAGGGCCTTTAATGTGTTTTGTTCTGTGTCCTCCTCCCCCACAATCCTGAGGAGCAACTATTGTACAAATGAGGAAACTGAGGCTCAGGGAGGTTAAGGGGCTTGTTGGAGCTAAGGCAGGGATTGGCAGTTGTTTTCTGTAAAGGGTCAGAGAGTAAATATTTTAGGCTTCGTGGAACATACAGTTTCTATCACATATGCTCAACCTTGCCATTATAGCATGAAAGCAGCCTTTGATGATATGTAAATGTGTTTAGTATGTTCCAATAAAACTTTATTTACAAAAACAGCTAGTGGACCAGCTTGGCCCATGAGCCACAGTTTGCCGACCCTTGCTTTAGCAAAGAGCCAGAGTGACCATGAACACATTTGCCCAAGTGACCATGAGTCAGCTGGGTTTACTTGCCAGAACAGGAATGATTCTCTTAGCTATTGTGCAGGGATCTAAGGGGCCGAAGGAGGCAGGTGGCATGTTACCGCCATCCCTCCAGGTGATGGGATTCCCTGAGGTGCTTTCCAACAGCTAGATGTTGCTGCTCTGGAGAAACCGGAGGCTTGTCCATATGGTCTAAACAGGAGGCTTATGGTTAAGATGGAGTTAAATGAGAGAGAGCAAGATTAGCATAATTTCCTGCTCTGTTGTCCTCTTCATAAATTTTGGAAAGTCAATTCTAAAGCTAATCATACATTTAAGAATAGTACATTTTTAAAAGATAATTTGTATTCACTGAAATAGTACCACCGGCAGTATGTAAGGAGATAGTAAAGCCTAATGTTTAAGGGTAGGGCTTTGTAATGAAGAAGATCTAGATTCAAATCCCAGTCCAGTAACACACTAGCTACCTAGTCCTATGAGGTCATTAAAGCTCCAAGTCTTGGTTTTCTCAGCTGACTAGTGGTTAGAGTGAGGTTTTTAATCTTTCCTGCGGATTAGAATCACAGGGAGGGCTTGGTACAGTCCACATGGCTGGGCTCCGGGGGTTCTATGCACACACTTTCTGATTAAGAAGATCTGGGTGGAGCCAAGAATTTGCATTTCAGTTAGGTTCCTAGGTAATGCTGATCCTGTGAGCACAAAGACCCCACACATTGAGAACACAGGATAAGAGCGTGCTAAGTGTTCCAGGTCCCATTTCCCAGCAGACACAGACTGTCAGATGAGGATCTGAGTGGAATGGGGAAACATGGAGTTCCCATTGCATCCTCAGGAAGCACAATTAGGAGCCTTGAGACTCTTCAGCTTTCAAAGCGAAGTAAAATCACCCATGGGTAGTTTAGAGGTACCCCTGGAGTAGGTCCAGCTCTCAAGAGTTCCATGAGAAGTTTCTGGAAGGATTGAGCAGGAGAATGAAGGAGGGATAGGGGTTTCCTCTTCCCCTTTCTGAGAGCAGGAGGGAGTGCATGGAAGTTTCTTTTAGGACCAAAGATAGCAATGGAAACATTTTACTCCCTGCAAAGCTAGCCTCAGGGGCTGTGTGAGCCTGCCAGTGATGCAGGGAAAGTGCTTTCTAGACTGGTTGGCATATGCTAAGGAGCCAAGAAGTATTAGCTGTTATTATTTTGTGTACTATAAGAAAAATAACCGCTCTTGTTTCAGAAGTGTTTTATCATGAAAGACCCCCCTCCCTCCTCCCCCATCCTGTTCTCTGGTGGTAACCAGCATCGGCTGTTTATCTTAGAGGCATTTTCTTCATTGACACTCGTACATCTAAATCATGACAGACAGCCATCTGAGAGAGTAGGCGTTTTTCCGTTCCTTTCCCAATATGGTTATCATCAGTCTTTTTGACCTTTGTATTGCATAGATGAAAAAATACTTTTAATTAGCATTCAGTTATTAGTGAGGTAGAAAAATATTTTCAAATGTTTATTGATGTTTTGCTTCCCTCCCTCCCTCACTCTTCCTGTGACTTAGCTGGTCGTACCCTTTACGCATTTTCTTTCAGGTGGTTTTCTTATTCATTTGGGAGAGCTATATGGGTATCAAATAGTAGTTCTTTCTCTGTCGCACATGTCGCATTGCTTTTTTTCTAAAACTTTCCTTTTTGTTTACAGGTTTTTACTCTTTTCTGTTGCACTGAGATTTTTTAGTTTTCTTAATTTTTAGATGGTGGAATTGATCAGTATTTTGTTGCTTTTTGGTTTCATGCCGTGATCAGAAAGACTTCCCTTACTCTTCATGAGTTCCCTTTCTTTCCTAGTACCTTTGCGATTTCTTCTTCCCTCCATCCTTCCTTTTCTTGGTTAAATCTTTAATAGGTCAGGCACTTATTTGGATGTAAGGGTGAGGTAGAGATCTTGCTTTATTATTATTTTATTCCTAGAGGACAGTTAGTTGTCTCTCTGATTGAATAACCCAAATGTTTCCTACTTAAAGGCAGTGTAGCCTAAATAACACATTCCCATGTATTTTGGAGTCTAATTAGCTTCTATTTGTCTATTTATGTGGTGGTACCATCTTACTTTACTGCTGTAACTATATGTCTTAACATCAGAGATGATCATAAGCCCCCATAACACTAAATTTCAAAAGTTCCCCAGGTATTTTTATGTGTTTATTCTACTGGACAAATTTTGGAATACTTTTGTCAAATGATTGCTAAAATATCTGGTTTGGATTTTGGTCGGCTCTGCATTATAGATTATTTTAGAGACCCCAGACATTTTTATGATGTTCAGTTCTCTTATCACAAGATGAGTTGCCCATTTATTCCTCGCTCTTGTGTATGTGCCTCAGTGGGGCTTCATTGTTCCCTCTTTTAGATCTTGGTCGTGTCTAGTTTATTATTACATCTTGTTTCTTTTGTATGTGGGATAAGTATTTCTTTCTATTATATTTTCAGGTAGGCTATTGCCAGTTGGTATATACTGGTATGCAACTGGTATAAAAAGATGTGGTTTTTAGGCATTTTTTTTCTTTTAATTGAAGTTCAATTTGCCAACATATAGTATAACACCTAGTGCTTGTATTTTCTATCTGGCCCTCATACTAAAACTCTTTTACGGATTCTCATAAGTTTGCAGTTATGCCCTTGGGTTTTCAGGTAGACGATGATATCATCTACAAATAATGGTACTGTCTTCTCCCTTTTAGTACTTAATTGCTCTGTTTTAAATTTTTTTTTTGTTTTTGTGCTAAAAAATTCCAGAATCAGGATAAATGATAGTGATAATAGCAGATATTGTTTATCTTTTTCCTGATTTAGTTATAACATTTCTAGAGCTAAATATGCCCATTTTTGAAAATAGATGTTATTTATCATTGTAAGGAACCAGAATTCTTATTATTAAGAGTTTTTTTTTTTTAAATATCAGAAATAAGTGTTGAGATCATCTATGGCTTTTACTCCATTGACCTATTATTTTTAAAAATTGTGTGACTAAGTTTTAAAATTTGAAACCATTACTGTAATTAACTTTAATTGGTTATGGTTTATTATTCCTTTAATACAGTACTGGATTTGATTTGCTAGTATTTTATACAGCTCCATAATCCCTTATCTAAAACCCTTTGGGTGAAATGTGTTTGCAGTTTGTATTTTATTAGATTTTAGGAAGGTGGTATGATACATACACTGTGAATGATGTGTATTAACCCCAGTGGCCTCTGGGGAAGTACCCCTTAATCAAACACATTAATATTTATGCAGCCAAACATAGGAATGCAAAGCTAAGTCCTAAGAATATGAGGAAGAGTCTCAGGTAGGGGTGGTTGCTGAAGGCTAGGTCAGGTTTTCTGCCTTAGGATGAGTCCTGGAGCATCAGGGTTCATGAACCCCCAGATAAGGGTTCATATAAGGATGATTACTATGTGCTCCCTGGAAGAACAGGTGGACAGGTTTGAACAGGAAGAGGACCAGAGTCCCAGGAAGGGTGACTTGGGCTCCATTTCTCAGGAGGGTTCTGGAAACCATGACTCTTGAGCTGCCCCCAGCAGGACAAGGGGGCTAGAGTGTCTGTGCATCTGCGTTCCACAGTCATGAGAGTGCCCACTATGATGAGGGTTATGAGGAGGGAGGGGAGCTTTGACAGCACAGGTTGCTGCCATCAAATGAGGCAAATCTGGGTTTTAAACTTATTTATTTTGCTTTCAGAATTTGGCATAAGAGATTGCAGACTTTGGTTTTCTTTCTCCAAGTGATGCTGATCTGTTGTTTGCCTTGTCACACTGCTGTCAGGCTTGGTAGGGGGGTTCTGTGATGCACAGGAAACCCTTCTACCTTCCTCTCGGCTGTGGGGTAGTTTAGAAAAACACGAGAATTATCAGTTCTCAGAAGGGTTTTCAGAACTTAGCCTGCCCCCTGTCATGGCACAGTTTTTGGAGGCAAACTTTGACAGATACTTAAGTTTTAAAATAGATGTTATTGATTTAGTCAAACTAGTTCTTGACTTTATATTTTCCTAAAAAATAACACCTTTCATTGCAATGTGGTTTTCTGGCATATTTTCACAGAGGAGTTGTTCATAAAATTTGCATATTTTCATAACACACCATAAATGAAATTACTTATCTTTCCTCCTTTACAGTGAGTTAAGTTAAAGATTTTGTCTAATTCATTATTGTGTCACCAAATCCTGACACTTAAAGTACGCACTGAATATTTGCTGAATGAAAGAATTCAATGAATGTGGCATATTCACTTTCTCAGTTCCTAATTTTGCATATTTATCTTTTTCCCTCTTGCCAAAGGTTTATCTATTTTAGGGTCTTTTGAAAAGAACCAGATATTACATTTACCAATCCTATCATTTAAAAAAATGTCTAATTCATTAAGTACTTCTTTTAGCTTATTAATTCACTTCTTTCTTTAAAAAAAAAACTTACAAGTTGATTGCTCAGTTCATTTATTTTCATTTTTACTTAATAGGAAAAAATCAAGGTATGCTTTTTCGTTTGAATACAGCTTTGGCTTTACCCTGAAAGTTTTAACTGGTAGTTATTTCTTTTCTGTTTTGTAGATTAGTCTCATTATATTTTGCTTCTCCAATGCAGTCATTTAGCATACGTTTTAAAGTTTTTGAGTAATTGAGTTTTGAAATCTTTCTTTCATAATGAATTTTATATTTTATTTCATTGTGATCATAGCATATGACCTGTATGATTTAAACTTTACAACTTAGGTTTCATTTTTGTAAATTCTTAAAAGCAAAACTATGTTTTTTCCTTTTCTTCTGTCCCTACCACCCACAAAACTTTATGAGAAATTTGAGAAGAGTAATTCTTCCCACTAAGATTAGATACTATGGATTAGCTTGCATTTATGTATGTGTCAGATGCTGTTTTTTTCTTTTTTTGAAGGTGTAATATAAACCAGCTCATTCAATTTTATAATATAGGTCATGTAGCATAAAATGTCATTTTTCCTTTGTGAACTCAAAAGGAAGCATCCTAGGAGAAGCTTCTATTCAGCCATATTTGCCTTTGTGCTCTGGTTAGGCCCCTTACCAGGACTTTAAGGGGCAGACTACTCAGTGGAACCCAAAGATTGAGTTGCTGGCTTGTGGTTGCTGGTCTGGGGGATTGCCCGTTGTGTATTTAGGATTCTGAGCAGACCTTTTCCATCCTCAGCTTCTAGACATGAGCATGAATATTACTCTTTTAAATTATGATGATGCCATGTAAATTTTCAATAAATATGTCTTATCTGGAATTTCCCTCAACTGAGTGGCCTGCTGTGACCGTGGAAAAGAGAGATTTGACACTGGAGAGCAATTAAATTTGTTCAGTGGACTCCAAATTCAGTTTTCTTAGACCGTTAGGAGCTTCTGCCCTTTATCATTTGGCTTCAATATCCAGGCACCTAAGGATGCATCAGGCCTAGGCAGCTTGTTTCTTTTTCATTCATTTATTCATTCACTCATATAATCTATTATAGGAATTTCAGGTATTCTAACAGTAATTAATTCTTAAAAAAATCTTTTAATTGGTTTAAACAGTTATCTGTAATCATCTGGTTTTGGGGCACAGACAAAAGATCATAGATATCGATGGGCAGAAACAAGGGTGAATCCCACAGAACCCTTGTTCTCTGGAGCCTGGAGTGGAAAATGATAGCCTGGTAGCCAAACCCAGCCCTGTGGCTATATCTGCTTACCACCTGTTTTTGTAAGTTTTTTTGGGGGAACACATCCATTCTTTTGTATGTTGTCTGTGTCTTTTGTACAATGGTAACAGAGTCAAACAGTTGCCATACAGACCATGTGTCCCACATATTAAAAAATATTTCTTACCTGATCCTTTCCAGAAAAGGTTTGTTGACCCTGATGTAGAAAGGCAAGGTGGAGGCAGGGCTTCCTTGCAGACCCTCAGACATGCTAATGTACCTTGAAACTCCAGGTGTTGTTGCTAAGGATTGAGCCCATTTCCTGGATGGTTTTGAGGCGGGAGGTGTTTTTGTTGTCTCTCAGGTTCTGCTCACAGGGTGACATGCTAAGACAGCCCACTTCGGTCTGGACAGCAGAAGGGGTAGGGTCGCTGATGGGCCTGGTCTCAGGGCTGGAGCTTGGGGCCTAAGCTCAGTCAACCAGAGTGGGACTTTGGTTTACTTTGCCTTTCATGAAATCTGCAAAATGCTTAGAACCATGCCTCGTCCGTAGAAAACTATGTGGAATGAGTGAAAACCTTTGAGGCCCATGGGGGCCATAGTAAAGGCCAGTGGCAGCTTTGCATGCGCCCTTCTTGCTCAGACTTAGGGGATTTCTTCCAAGCAGATCCCACCCTTTATCGGCTACCTGAGCCTCCCTGGTATTGAGGGCATGTGGCATGGTGAGTGACCAGCTGTTCCTCCGCTTCCTCCTACTCTGCTTCTTTAGCTGCGGGCCTAGGTCCAAATGCCTCTTACAGCTGGTTGACCTTGAACGATAATCTGGTAAAATGGTAATAACAGTAATACTGAGCATAATAATTATTATGAGGGTAGCTGTCATTCATTGAGACTTAGCATGTGCCACTTACTTTGCCTGTATCAGGGGTTGGCTCGCAGGTCAAAGCCAGCCCATTACCTATCTTTTATATAACATTTTATTGGAGCACAGCCACGTGTTGCCTGTGGTTGCTCTCATGCAGCCCTTCTGAGCCGAATAGTTGTGACAGACACCAGAATCTGCCAAGTCTGAAGTAGTTACTGTCAGGGCCTTTACAGAACAAGTTTACTGACCCCTGGCCTGCATTATCTGTTTTGTTCCTACACTGTCTGTGAGGTGGTACTGCCATAAGCCCATTTTACAGATAGGAGAGTGAGGTGCAGAGGTTGAGTGGCCAGCATACATAGCGGGAACTGAGGATCCTTGGCTCTAACTTCCTTTCTCCTTCTTTCTGAGTTACTCTGAATTGTGGATGTGGAGGTGTTCTCGGAGTGCAGGGGCACATGTGCCAGGAGGGTAGGTGGGTGATTAGGTGGGGAACACGGGGAAGGCTCGGAAGCTTTGTGACACTGGTTAGCCATACGTGCTGGCCTAATGAGTGGGCCAGACTGGGGGACCTCGAAGGCCTTTTAGCTCTGAGGGGCTGGAGTTTAAAAACCAGGTGCCCGGGCCAGGGAATACTTTGGAAAGCGTTTCAGCGAAGCAGAAGCAGATCTAGAGGTGGTATGGTGGGTATGCCTTATGCAGTGTGGTAAGGGGGGCAGAGCTCACTAAGCCTTGACTTGACTCTCTACTTCCCTCTTGCAGCCATGATGTTGTGCATGTTCCCTAGCTTCTGTGAGCCTGTTTCCTGCTTCGTAAAATGGGGAGAAGAGTGTGAACGCTGTCTTTGCTGTCCCTGGCCTTGTGCAGGTACTGAGAGAAGCTTAGTCCTTCACATAGGCAGGTGCCCTGAATCCCCCCTGCTGATGCACGGGGATGTGCCCCTAGGGTGGCAGAGGGGGCTGGGACCTTGTGGTGGGCTAGTGATGGTGAGGGCTACCCTTAGATCTTGCCCAGGGACCAGCAGAGAGATGGTCCCCTCCCTGTGTCCTTGTTCCAGCAGCTAGCCCTCAGCCACCCCGGGAAAACTGAAGACCAGGAGGGGAATCCACATGCCCTCCCTCTGCCTTCCCTTCTCTTTGCTCCCTCTGCTGAGCTCTTTGTAGATTTGGGGGTAAAATTACCTTATTAATCTTTCTTTTGTAAATACCACTGTGAAAGAAGGGGAATTTGCATTCACTCATCTTTTCATTATTATGGTAATAGCTTTCAATTTATAACTAATTAATGTTGCTCCTTCCTAACCTGGCCTTTATTAGAAGAAGCCAGAGAGGAATCCAGGAGTGGATGCACAGCAGGTGGGCTTCTGTGTGGGGGTGGACCCTCTCTCTAGGGTCCCTGAGCAGTTTCTGAGGGCCTGATATCTGCTACCTGTGTTTTGTTTCTGGGCCCTGGTGGTGAAGAGGCCCGTTCCCATCCACCTGTGGGCTGGGTTGCAGGAGATGGTACATAGCACAGAGAGGGAAGTATCCAGGAGCTCCTCCTTGAGAGGACCAGGAATGAGATCTCGAGACATTTGTAAGGGAAAAAAAGGAATGCTCAAGGCCCATGAAACTCTTGTCTTTAAAATAGCTGTCTTGTAGATCTGCACTTGTTCTCCGAGTCCCCAAGAGACAGGGGCACAAAGTGGCAAATTTGGGTACAATGTGAGAAATGTGCCCCCAGTTGTGACATACAGAGGTACCTGAAAATAGAGCTGTCTTCCTTGGGAGGTGGTCTCAGCTGCTGCTGCCCTCACCCCACTCCCCCCGCCCCGCACTACCAGAAACATTCCAGTTAATTCAAGTTTAAAGACAATGTCTTGGCATGAATTTGATAAATGGGAAATTGGACCAGGGAACCTCCAAGGCCCCAGTGATTCTGTGCTACCCATCAGAATTTGTGTCTGGGGGACGGTACCTGGAAAGGGAGTGGATATCTGGCCGTAGCTCTTTTGCTTTTATTTATTAGTATTGTTGGAGAATAAAAGCCTTTCTCTTCACTGGCAGGGTAATGTAGGCCAGTCTCTGGAAATCTGGGGACTTGGAAACCTAGAAGGGAGAGGGAGGAAATTCAGTAATGACATGCACAGATCCTCTTTGATCTCAGGCGTGATTCAGAGCACAGGCCCTCCTTCTCTGCAGGGGGCTCAGATAAGAGATTCCAGTTTCCCTGTGGACTTTCCAGAACTACAGAGTCATTAGCTTTTCCCTGTTTATCAAGTGAACATAAACAGGTACAAAAATGGTTTGCCTTCTCCCTTCTGGATTAATTATATACATTCCATGCTCCCCTCAGATTCATCAGATTTATTTGCTTCTGTTTTTTGGGGCAGTGGATGAGGGGCATGGAGAAAATCTGCATCATCGAGGCAGTGATGTTTCCTCTAAAGCCGTGCCCTTGTAACACTTCCAGGGGACTCTCCTGCAGTGATGGAAACTTTCTATGCCTGACCTACCCTGTGTAGTAGTTGCTATAGCTGCTAGCTACCTGTGACCCTTGAGGACTTGAAATGTGGACAGTGTAGTTGAAGAACTGGATTTTTAGTTTTATTCTGCATCGATGAGTGTCCAGGAGGAAAAAAAAACCCAAACTCAAGAGTGACCATATAGGTTGTGTGACCTCCCACTTTCTGAGGCTTAGTTTTCTTAGGTGTAGAATAGCAGCAGTAATGGGAATGATGTGGGCCAGTCACAGGGCTGGCATGTAGTTCTCCTGCAAGATACCTGTAATGAGTTTTGACCGTTCCTCTCCAAACCTCATGCTAAGTTTTGACCACTCTTGACTGGGCCAAATTTTTGCTCTCCTCCAAGGCAAGCTCTCCTTTGGCCCCAACAGAGAAAAGAGGGTCAAGAAGGAAAAGCCTTAGTGGCTGGGGAGCAGAACTGCCTGGTGCAGAGACGGACAGGTTGAGGTGGACCTCTGTGTCCTGCTACTCAGAGCCCAGAGAAGGCTCTCAGAAGCCATGAGCTTGGGAGGTTTCAGTCTCCAGAGAGAGTCCTTTGGCTCATCTCTTTGATTGGTCCGCCCTCCCTTTGTCCTGCAGCATTCAGGTCTTCCCTATGTAAACACCACAGTGCACAGCAAGTGAGTCGACTCCAGAGGCAGATGCAACTGAAGTTGAATTTCTGTCTGATGGCATCGTCACTGGAGCAGATAAGGGAACTTCCTCGAGCCTCAGTTTTTTCATCTGTCATTATAGAACCTACTACAAAGAATAAAAGTTAGAATATAGATAAATTAGCACAATTCCTGGCCCACAGGATGTGCTCAGTAAACGTTCCCCGTGATGGTCTGTAGCGGATGTTGGCTGTATCCTCTGCCTGAACCTCCTGATGTCCACTTCCAGACTGAGACATTCATTCTCCAGCTGCTTAGAGTGTTTGCTGCTTATGCAAACAGCAGGTACCACCCCTTTCTTGGGGCAGTTCATATTCACGGACTGTTTGATGTCAAGGTGCAAGGGTCTGATACCCTTGTCTCAAGTCAGAGCAGCTCAGATGGGCCACCCAAGGTTGAGAGCTCCCTGGGTGATGAGTTGAGGCCTCTGTGGTGACTACACGGTAGCTCAGCATCTCCCTCTGACCCGTCCTGCTTCCTTCATTCCTTTAGGTGGTGTTCCCAAGAGCCCTCCTCATTATACATCTTGCTTGCAAATTTCATCTCCTTCTGAATTTATTTCCCGGGGAAGCTGACTTGAGATTGAGAATGTGCTTTTCCCCCTTCCTCCATTTGAGATTTACTGTTGTAATTTCCTTTTACCCAGAGTAAAGTCTGTTCTTTCTGACTCTAGTCACATTCCTAGCCACACCACCTCCCATGGCAGGTAGACCACTTCACTTTCTTCCTCAGAAGCTTCCTCTTGTTCCTCTGTAACCCTCAGAGTTAACTCACACCTCCTTGGTGTGGTCTTCTAAGCTCCCCGTTATAAATTCTTGCTAAGCTCATCCATTCTAGGGGATCTTTCTGGAATCATTTTATCTAATTCTTTATCTGTGTATCCTAAGCCCCATCCTCACTGAACAGTAGAGGTTATGTGTTCGGGTCCTCACATATGCCGTCTTCTTCTGCCTGAAATGTACTTTCCCCATTTTCTGCTATTAGAATGCCATTTCCTTTCTTACTGGTCAGGAACACCCCTACTCCTCCAGTATTCAGTATTCCTCTCAAATCCGTCAACCTTATTTATTGATAGTTCACTGTGTATGTTGGGTATCTGTATAATCTTCTCTTACCCCCTGGACAGGATGTGGAGCTAGAAACCCCCTCCTCCTACACTCCTCCAAGCTCTTGATGCATCTTGTTACAACATTTGCAGCAGTATATCAAAATGTATCAGTGTAACACCACCACGTTCTCATCATACCTGTCTCTTATTTGTACTTTTTGCTCAAGCCAGTGCCTGCCACATACAGGTGCTGAGTTCATGGAAGGCTCTCAATACATAGAAGGTTGTGAATTCGTAATAGGGGCTTGATAAATAGTAGTGGAAGAAAAAAAGAGAAAAAGGAAGATGGTGTTTCAGTTAAGATATACTAGGCTGTACTTCCATAATAAATCATCCCCAATAATAAATGAGCCCTAGATCATTGCAAACTGCAATCACAATGGTTTGTTTTTATCCATGCTACATAGCGGTCAGGGACTGGCTATGGCTTCACACTACAGGGCCTTTAATTGGCTACTTAGGCTGATAGAATAGCCTCTACCTGGCAAATGGGTGGCCTGTGGAATACAGAAAACCATGAGCTAGACCTGAAGCTTTTACCTGGAGATGACACGACTGTCCACATTTAAAGTTGCACAGCAAGCCACATAATTGTTCCTGAGTTCAGTAGGATGCAAGTGTATTTATCCCCTTCTGTTTAACAGTCTGCCAGAAATCAAGCCTCCTGTCACCAGAACAGGGATGTCTAATCTACCTCTAGGGAGAAATACCCCAAGTCACGTGGCCAAGCCTAATCTCAGTGGGGCGGGATGAGTTAGACCTGTACCAGTACATTGAACAATAATATAAAATACCACAGAATGAAATGGACACGGATGGTAACCCAAGCTACCTGCCCAAGGGTCTTTGGGAGTCAGCTTGCAGAATGCCTAGCCATCAGAGGTATGAGAATGAACTTCTACATGGTGCATCTGCTTTGTTTCTGGAAGCGGTCTTTCTTGGGTGTGATGCCAAAGTCTGTGCTGCTGATGCTAGTGATGAAAGCCAGAGCACTTCCAGCTCAGCCCAGCCCATTGGTGACCTGTATGCACGACTGAACTCTGTCTCCCAAGCAGTCGCTGGACCATGGCGACAGTTGATGGACGGATGCTCCGTGTAATTTCTGGGCCCATGACTTGTTTGGAACTGTCAGGGCCAGACAGCATGACTACTGTACCATCATGGCTTTGAAAAATGCCCTTTTAAAGCCTTGTTCCAATCAGTCACAGGATGGAATAAATTGTGAAGGGAGCTGAGAATTGTGGCAAAGACAAATCTCATGGTTTAGAGATGGAATTCAGAGCTTGCACCTCTCTGCGGGCAGCCGAGAGGAGGCACTGATGGATGGCTACACCACCCTTGTCCTTTCCTGCTCTGACCTGAAGATGCACAGTTTTGCAGGGTGGAGGTGATGCCCAGGAAAATGATGGTGAGAAGCCTGATGCTGTGTCTTCCTGGTGCTCTGGATTCTCACATAACCACCCACTGCCACTCTCTTGTTCTCTTGCCCTTACTCATCATGGCCTGGCTCCTGATTTCTATTCCCTTCTTGCTCTCAGATTTGGCATTGCTGTTCTGATGGCATTTGGATCCCATTTGATTGGCTTTGCCCTCAGTCTTTAGGGATGTGTGCCTTGTCTTAGCCTGTAGGTTGCTCAGGCCAATGGAAGTAGCACTCAGCATCTCATCTCCTTGGGTGCCTCTCACTGCCCTTGATTCTTGGGGTTATTATTTCCTGACCGCAGTGTGTCTCCCCTGAGATGCTAGACCTCTAGAGCCGAAGACTATGGCGCTAGAGTCACTTTAAAAAGGGATCCTTTTTAAAACATTCAGTTCCTTCTTTGTGGACTGGGATAAATGATGGGGGATGACAATGCAAGATGGTAGAGGCTTCCAAAATGACATTGAATAAAAGAGAGTGTTTTGTGTGTGACAACTTAGAGAAGTTTAGGGGTATGGGTTTTGTTTCTAGGAAGATAATTGCTGTGTATCAAGTGTATAGGGAAAAGCAAGTGCAGGAGGAAAATCCAAGAAGGAATGCCTATGCCTGAGAGCATCTGAAGGAGTCTGAGGTCAGCTGTGTCAGGGAAGAGTAGCTTGGAACACGTCTGTGTGTGAGGACTGTGGGGCATAAACTGTTCTCAGTCTGGTTCATGGGTGCTGCAGACCGACACAGGCAGGAGAGTCTCAAGGACATAAGCTCTGAAGCTTCACTTCAGAATTTGTAGCTTTTGCTGCCCTTTCATGTTCCATTAAAAACAAAGTTGTTAAATCGGACCATTCTGGCCTGTATCATGTAAGGGGCATTCACTTTGCTTTTCACAGAAATCATGGTTTCTTAGAGAAGGACAGTATTGGGATGGAAGTGATGATGGGGCTATGTGCACCATTCTTTGAAAGTTCAGAAAAGGAGCCGACTTATTTTAGAAAGTATCTTGTCACTCATGTCTTGACCAGAAATTGGCAACTTCAGTGCTTATTGAGGCTGTGTAGATGATAGAAATGTTACTATGTATGTAGTTAGCGCATTAGTTTGCTTGGGCTGCCATAACAAAATGCCATAGATGGGGTGGCTTAAATTGTTCTAGAGGATAGAAGTCTAGGATCAAAGTATGTACAGGTTTGGTTTCTCCTGAAGCCTCTCTCCATGGCTGACTGATGGTCACCCTCTTGCTGTGTCCTCACATGGTCTCTCTTTGTGTCTGGATATTTTCTTCTTAAGATTTTATTTTAGAGTGAGAGAGCAGATGAGGGGAAGAGCAGAGGGAGAGGGAGACAAGCATAGAGTCCGACATAGGGCTCGATTCCATGACCCTGAGATCGTGATCTGAGCTGAAATCCAGAGTCAGAGACCCAGCTGCCTGAGCCACCTAGGAGCCTCTGGATTTTTTTCTTCTTATAAGAGCATCAGTCAGATTGGATTAGGGCCCATTGTTTTAAGTTAGTCACCTCTTTAAAGGCCCTATCTCCAAATACAGTCAAATTCTGAGATCCTGGGAGCTAGAGCCAATGCATAGGAATTTTAGAGGACGCAGTTCAGTCCCTATCAGTGGGCCAGTAGAGAACTGTATTCTGGAGGACTGAAATACCCAACTGGAATGACACTTCTTCTCCTGGATAGGCACCTACTGTATACGGCCACCTCCTCATTGTTGGCATGCCTCATAGACAGGCAGCACAAAGTCCTCCCAAGAGGGTTTCCCAGAGAGGTCAGAGGACTGAGATCTAAGTCAAAGTCAGGGGTACTGAGTACTGGGGACGGGTCACTTCAAAGAGAAAAGAGAGGACATTGTAGTAGTCAATAGAATTTCGATAGGCTGCCATGAGAAAGTTTTGTGTGTTCCTCAGAGATATTCTGGGACGGATAAGTAAAAGTCCTGGAAAGCACATTTTATCTCATCATATAAAAGGAACCTTTAAATAGAGACTTCTGAAAATATTAGTGATTGTTTCAGAAGACAGGAAGATCTTGGGCACAGGGTTTATTTAGGCAAGATGCTGGAGGACCTCATACTGGGGATTTTGCATAGGGGAGTCCCTCTGACTTGGGGAGTTACACTAGATGTTATCAAAGTGTCTCCCAGCCCTGGAGCCTCTCCATTTCCAAGCGCTTCGTAAACTGTTGAGTACCACACAAATCAAAGTGTCGCTAAGATTATTCCATCTGTGTGAAAGGATGAGTTACTTTCTGAAAATCCAGTTCCTTGGCTTAATGAACTTTTTTTTTTAAAGGGGGGTTAGGGGCCTAATGCGGGGCTTGACCTGCCAACCCTGAGAAATCAACAGTCCGATGCTTAACTGACTGAGCCACCCAGGTGTCCCAGCTTTATTGAGCTTTTGGATACGGTTGTATTTTCTAGTTTGCTGTTTGATTCAAATATTCATTAGAAGGCTGTATGTGGGCGTGTGTGTGTGCATGCACATGTTCATGTCTATACATGAGCCACCAAATGAGATTGATCTCTGACCCTTCTTATTTTCACTCAGAAAACATGTATAAAGTGTCTAGGAAGTGTTAGGCACATTGAGCTCATGATGTTTGCCAGCAGAGGACCATGGTCTGGTGGGCGAACGGTCATCCAGTTGAGGTATGTGGATATAGGTGCCAATAACAGTTTGGGGAATCACAGTAGTTTCTAGGTAGGTTTGTGGTTGTCAAGGGAGGTGTCGTTGAGGCGATAGTGTTTGATCTTCAAAAGAGTTTTAAAATTTTAAGGGTAGCAAGGAAGGACAAGAGGATAGCATGTACAAAAGGTCAGAGATGTGAACATCTACATGAAGTTTTGGGCCCCCAGATGGGCCCTGTGATACCGTAGAATGCATTTTCTGGGAACTGGAGCTGGTACAGTTGTGTCAAACCTTATAGGTACTGGTGTGAGATATGATGCAGCAGGTCCGAGGTCCGAGGATCTACCATTGGACACTAGGCAGGACAGCATTTTTATGAAAGTCTATAATTTTATTATTACTACCACCCCACTTAAGCCTATTTGACTCACCTGGCAATGTTGTGGAGGTATCGTTTACCACCTCCAGTACTAACACTAAGTCCTACCAGGGCTGCAGTTGTGTACCTAGCTCCAAGGTGAACACTATCCACGCACTGCCTCTCGTAACCCCCACGACAGTCCTGTAAGGTAAGCAATGATAGTGCTCCATCATACAGAGAGGGGGAATAATGTGCCCATGGTCTCATGGCAGCCTGTGGCAGGACCAGGCATTGCCCCAGGTACTGGAGCCCGTGATCATAACCACTCCATTCACTCTCTGGCTCCCTGCCTGAAAAGACTGACCTGGGGAGGCCTCCTGGTCCCTGGAGCCACAAGCAGTGACAGGCTGCAGAGCTGAGATGCCAAGTGATCTGGGGGCAGTAAGCATCTGTGGAAACAAAAGGTGAAGGGAAATAACCTGTATTTACCACATTTGTCTCTGGGGGGATGGAACTCTGCAGAGTGGGGGGTACAGAGTGAGGCCAAGAGGTAATCTCAGTTAAGAAAAAGCAGCCTTTAAAGCTGCCTTTGAAGGAGAGGGGTCAGAGCCATGGTGGGCTGGGGTCAGAGTGTGCAGGAGGGGGAGGCAAGAGGCGGGGAGGGGCAGCCTGTGGCCCCCGGGGCATGGCTCACGCAGCTCTAGCTCTCTGCTTCTCCTCTAAATAAATTTTGGCAAATGTTTATAGAACATCGATATGAAGAGGTGCCAAGGAACCAGTTGGCCTGGGGTGCCCACATGTCTCATTTTCTCTTGGGAAGGCAGGTGATGGAATTGGGAAGTAAAATGGACTTCCTATGAGTGGTGTGAGCCGGAAAGCAGGACAGTGAGGATAGCCCATTTAACCCCACAGGAGTGTCCATTGGTGTGTTTGTCAGAAGGGGGCAGGCGCTTGGTTTTCCTCCAGGTGGCTCAGCCATCAACCTGATGCCTCTTCCCTGTATCCAGGTGGTACACGGAGCAGCATGAGCTGTGTGCTGCAGCCACCTCTTTGTGGGCTGAGTGTAGTTCTCCATCTGGAGCCTGCAGCCAGCAAACACTGGAGAGGATGCTTTCGGTCACATCAAAGTCGTGATGTAAAATAGATCAAAGTTATTCAAGCAACAGAAACTGAGAAAGCAACCCTGTTTGAGAAGCTGGCTCAGTCGTAAGGTGTAGGGCAGCCTTCAGACAGGGCAGGGACTGGACCTGCAGACTCCACATTGCCGAGCTCTCCATAACCCTCAGGGACACAAATAGTGGTTCTCAGCTTGTAGCTGTTGACATCCGGGTCAGAGTATCATTTCTCCTTCTTTCAGGAGAGAGAGACTTTGAGGTTGCAGGGCCCCTCCCTGTGCTGTGATGGCCTTGGCTTTGTGTCACCTTGCCACAGCCAGGCATTCTTAGTACCTCTTGGGCATCAAAGAGTTCAGTTATTTTGGTCTTACCTTAAAGAAACCCCTCCTGGGTCTGGTGTCACTACACTGCCAACTCTTCAAAAACAGGCTCCAGGTAGGCAGAAGTCAAACTCTGGAACTGCTTACCTCCTGGCATCTTTGCATCCCATTTCCTGGCCTGTTCCTGCACTTTGTCACACGGCCCTGATACCCACCCCATTTGGGACTTGATGACTTGACTGACTGGGGAGACCATGGAAGGCCATGAGTGCAGGGTTGATTTTGCCTGCCTTGTGTCGGAAGACTCTTGGGAGAATCTTTCTCCAATGTGAATGTGAATATTGGGTCCATTGCCTCCAATTCCAAAACTTTTCAAACTCATGTGCCGCCCCCTCCCTTATTACTGCCTTGAGGAATTTACAAAGTTTATTTCCATAAAATATCTCCTAAGATGGACTCTGTTAGTTGCTTACCCAATATCCATTCTTCTTCCTCACTAAAAAATTCCTGAATGTGTTGGATAATATGTTTAGCTTTAAACCTCCTAGCTACCTTTGTGGGATGAGTGACCATATGACATAGCCATAGCTCTGGCCAATAAGATGGCAGAAGAAGCTTTTGGCTTCCAAGAACAATCCCCAGAAGGGGGGCCAGCTTGGCCGGCTCACACCCCTTTTGTCCTGTGTCCTGCTGCTGCTTTCTGACCAAAACAGGGCTACAGTGCTGTCTGAGGTAGAGCAGTCAGTCACCTATGAGAGTGAGGAAACCATGAGGAACAGAGAATTGCAGGATCACAGCCTGAAATCTCTGACTTGATGCCAGCAGCCTTTTTTTTTTCCTTATACCCCTTGTTAGGCGAGAAAAATAAAACCCCAAATGTTTAGGGCACATTATGTTAGTTTGTGTTAGAGTTTAGTTGTTAAGGTTTATATCTTGTAACCCTGCTTCTGTTACCTGAACCCCCTAACTGCCTGCATCTCCTCTGTTAGACATCAGCCTGAAAGGATGCTGGTTGGAGCATCCACAAGCCTGAAAGAAAGCTTGGGCCCCTGAAACTCCCCCGACACAGTCTTCTCACATCTAGGAGGGCCCAAGGAGAACTGACCGGGGAACCTGTCAACATGGCCCTTGGTCCCCTGCCCTTCTGGCAGTGTGACCTAATCCATTCAACTGAATTCAGATCCATTCTTGGATTTCAAGGGTTGAGTGGGCTCCAGGGTGGACTTTAGGCAAACAGAACAGACTTTTTCCCTTGGAGGGAAAAGTGCAGAATGTTCTATAGGCAAATGCTCAGCTGTGACAGCTGTAGTGCCTTCAAGAGGCTGAGGCATGTTCAGGGCATGCCCTTTAGGCCTTTTTCTGTGGCTTCTTGGATCTGAACCTGGCAAAGGTGAAGTTTGCATGAGAGGAGTGTACTCTCTGTTGGCTCACTTCCTCAGGCTCTTAGAATTTTCTTTGAGTAGATACTTTCCATGTATTCTTGGTTTCAGTAGCATTCAGAATGAATTTCTGCTCTGTATCTTTTGAATCTGGTTTGGTCAGTGGCCTGGGGCGTCTAGTCAGCTTCCAGCCTGGTGTCCAAATGGACATGAGCTGAACTACCCAGCAGACCTGGGTTGAAATCTCGGCTCCATCACTTAACCCTGAGGGGCTGCCTATGATTGATTCTTCAGTGGAATAGACATTGGTACTTTTGCCAGGGCTGTTGCCATGATGAGAGTGCAGAGAATGAGAAGTAGGCATTTGATGCATAAATGGCAGGCCATTCTAGCTTTGGTTCAGAATGTGTCATGTTTCCTTGAAAATCTCAACACATAACTAGGTTAATTTAATTGCAAATAGGTACATGCCCCATGGCTCTTCTAGGAAAGAGCAGTGTCTCAGATTGGCAGCACTCTTAGGGCAGGCTGCTTTCGTTGAGCAGAGGGGATGGTGGGGCACAGGGCAGCTGAGGTGGGAGCGGGTGCTTTCCAGGTTTACAGATGTCCTATTTCAAATGCTGAGTGTTTTCCTTCTTTGTTACAGAAATATCTTTTCTTCTATGAATATAGAAGTAACAGGTACTCATGGTACAAATATAAATAGTAGGATAGTTCCTGAAGAGAAGAGCAGATCTTCTGCAATCCTCCCTCTCCAGTCCAACCACTGTAGCCTGGTTGTGTCTCTGTTTCCAGTCCTCTTCCTGTATGTGAAAACACATGCACGGACATCCACTCACATACAGACACACATATTCTATATACATGCTCACATATACTCACGGACACACGTATTCTTAAAGGGGATCGTGATATCTATAATTTCTACATTTTTTTCTTTTGAATACTTCCCCACAATAGTGCATAAGATGTTTAGAATGTTGCCTTTTTCTTCCTCTTTCAAATAATGTGAGGATGAATAACCTTTACCCATGTGCACAGGTGTGCATGTATTCCTATGGGACTATTTCCTAAAAGTGGAATTAATGGGTTAAAAGTCATGTGCATGTCAAATTTTGATAAATGTTTTCCCAATTTCCCCATAGGAGGTCAATGTCCACTCTCACCAGTGCTGTGAGAGTACCCAGCTCTTTAAGCTCTTGATAATGATACTTAATTTTTACTAATCCAGTGGTGGATAAATGATGTCTCATAGTTCTAATTGAATTTGTAAATACTTAGGACGGTTTTTTTTTCCTTTTTTTTTTTTTTTGTTTGCTGTATGTAAGTACTTCTCTATAATTTGCTTGTTGAAGTCCTTCCGATATTCTTTTAGGTTATTAGACTTTTTTTGTTGATTGATAGGCACTCTTCATATTTTAAGGAAATTAATCTGTAGTCCTATAGATTGCAGATGTTTTTCCCCACTTCCACTTGTCTTTCAGTCTTGTTTATATCTTTTGCAATACAAAAACTTTTTTTTTAAATGCAATCAGTCAGCCTTTCCCTGTGTGAGTTTCATGGCATCCTCAAAACGACCTCACCACCTATAAATCAGAGTCACACTGCTGCATTTCCCCCCAGAAGTTTTATGCTTCCTTTTTTTTACATTTAATTATTTACTCCATTTGTAATTTATTCTGAGTGTGGTGTGATCTGGCAACCTGACTTCCTTTTTTTCCAGAATCATTTAGAGAATTGTGAATGTTGTCTCCCGAAAAAGAATGATCGTGGAACCATTGGTCTGCCCTTATTTCTTTTTCCTTGCTGTGTGTGAGAGGGAGTCAGCTCTTTAAAGAGATAAGATGGTAGAAGGAAAGGACTCCGGACTGGGAGTTTGATGTCCTGGGCTTGAATCAGGCTGTGAGCCCTTGGGCAAATCATTCAGCCTCTCTGAACTGTAGTTCCTTTAGCTGAAGAAGTAATCCTACTTTAGGGGGAATGCAGGATTAAGCATGGAAAATGATGGCCCCTGGTTCAGCCAGAGCAAGTCCTTCTTGCTTCACTTTTTTTCTTTGCCGTCCTGAAAAAGGCCACATAGAGAGGGAATTGCCATGGCCTGGGGAAATCTGGGTCCTCCAGGCTCAGTGTCTCCAGTGACTGCCGACAGGCTTTCTCTGCTGGGGTTTGCTCCTGTGTTCCTGGCTGCATCCGTGGTGTGGGACTCTAGCATCCGCCAGCTGCCTGGTCACCTACCTCTGGGACACAGGGCATTTCTTGTTCAAGACGAGTTTGACAGGAATGCTGGCAGATGGCCGCCGATCTGGACGTCTGAGACAGGATGGAGTTTGGAGCTCTTCCCTCTGGGTCTTGCTTTCCTGCCGAGAGGAATCTTGTCTGTCTGTCCTTTGTACCCTTGGCCATGCTTGGGCTTGGTGGGTTGGCCACAGGTGCAGGCGAAATGTGGAGAGACCAGAGGGTGACAAGGGAGGAGAGGGAGAGACTCAGTCACAAGGGGAGAGCAGGAGAGGATGAAGAAGAAGAGTTCAGAGGAGAAAGACAGACTTGGGGTGTTTGTGTGTGGTCTGCCCACCCACCATGCATACAAGTACTGTAAGCAGTAGAGGAAGAGGAGTGGTGGAGGGGGGATTACCAGGAAAGGGGGAAGAAGGGACAGAAAGGGAAATGTTGCAAGGGTTCAGGACACTGACAGAGGGACCCCCCCCCCCCCCCCGTTCACACTGCAAAATTTAAGGGGATGTCAGACAACTTGATAATCAAGATAAAACTTTTTAATGCAATTAAATCTCTGGCAACTTGTTCTAATCAAAGAGGGTTTTAGAGCAGACATGGATTACGGGTGAAGTGAGGGAGGGGGTATGAATACAGGGTGCATATTGTTTCAGTTGCAGATTTTTGGTTCTCCGTTCATCATGGATTTTTGAGGCATTAATTTTGACTTAAAAAACGCTACATTTGGGGATCCCTGGGTGGCTCAGCAGTTTAGTGCCTGCCTTTGGCTCAGGGTGTGATCCCGGAGTCCTGGGATCGAGTCCTGATCAGGCTCCCTGCAGGGAGCCTGCTTCTCCCTCTGCCTGTGTCTCCCTCTGCCTGTGTCTCTGCCCTTCTCTCTGTGTCTCTCAGGAATGAATAAATAAAACCTTAAAAAATAAAAATAAAAAATACTACATTAAAACAATACTTATTCTGATAACTGAGGTTTTTGGCACCTCCTTAAATTTGTGCCTTACGGACCTTACCCTAGTTCCTGCCCTTAGAGGAGAAACAGGCATATACCCTGGGAGGAAAGGGAGCAGAGGAGTGAGGGGCTGATGGAAAGAGAAGACCTAGATGGAGGGAGAGCAGTCACGTGGCTGGAGGAGGGAGGGAGAGCAGGGGGACCGCAGAGCCCAGGGCAGAGGGTGAGATGGCAGAGGTGTGCAGGGCTGTGTGGGATGTAGGAGGAGAAGCTGATGAAGGCAGAGGGAGCGGAGAGGAGAGATTGACAGTCCAGGGGGAGAGGAGCCGGTAGGTGGGGACACGGTGACACAGAGTGAGTAGGAAGGAGGAGAGAAGAGAGGGCCCAGGAGCACAGGGCAGAGAGAACATATTCTCACCTCCGGCAGAAGCTAAGGGCAGAGCCAGAAACCTAGCCCTGAGCAGTGTGGTCTGCACGCCTGGGGCTCAGCTGTGTCTGAAGTTTTCAGGGAGGTGCTGGGGCCCCGTGAGTTCAGCTCTCCGAGGTGGGCATTACCCCCTCTCTCCCCAAGCCTTAGACACTTAGCTCATCTGCAGACCCCCTCAGAAAGGAACCAAGTGAAGGGGTCTGACAGTCCTCCAGAAGGAACAGGAGACACTTTCAGCTTGAGGCTAGAACCGTCAGATTCTGGCAGAGGAGACATCTCTCTGTGCCGGCACGGAATGTCGTCTTTAATTGGGGGATATTTAGTGTGCATTTGCTTGCTCTATGGATCTTTCTGATTTGGGTATGATTCCCCAGGCCTGTTACTTTGTCATGTACTTATGTCTGTAAAGGGATCTACCAACAGGTGACTTAAAAAAGTTGCCAAGTTAGGGAGGTGGGTACTGTGGTTGTCCCCAGCTACAGGTGAAAAAACTAACCCCTGGAAGAGTGATGTGACTTGCACGGAGTCAGTTGTAAGTGGCAGAGCCTGGAGTCCACCCAGGAGGTTTGATTCCACAGCCCCACCTTCACCTCTTCTTCGGTGCTGGAGGTCTGCTAGGCTCCAGCCCACACCATATGCTGAGGACAGCAAGCCAGAGAGCACCGAGGTTCAGGACGCTCACAGTTCTGTGCATCCTGATATCCATCCTGGTCCCTAAATACTACCCTTTTTGAGATTTTTTTGGTTTGTGTTTTTCCTTTCCTGCAGAGGTAGATCACAGGACATTGGGTGCTGGTTAATCATTGAATTATAAGATCCATAAGCTACTGCTTGTCCTTGCCTGGTTTAATACTCCAAAGAGGAGCAAAGAGAATGGAGGAAACATGTTTGAACACCTACTGCATTCTGCTACATTAGTTTGTCCTCAAGCGTAGGAATTACCCCTGTATTTGACAGATGTAGAAAGTGAGGCTAGGAGAGTGTAAGTAATTTGGAGTCGGTGGGAGGTAGGGCTGGGATTTGAACTCCAGTCCATGTGATGCTGCATCCAGTGTTGGCTTCCCTTTCTTTCTCTGTCTCCTAAGAATCAGGCACTCCTGAGCCTTCATGTATGTGTTCTAAGACCATGTGCCTTATGGCACTTAGCAGGCTTGTGATAAGTATTACATATTATAGTGGGACCAGCCAAGGAAAAGTTACGCAGGTTATGAAAGAGAACGATTTTATGGTCAGAGTGGAACCCATCATTGTTCCCTCACTGAGGAGGATACAGGTGACTGTAGGGGGATGTGTACCACAAATGTCTTAGGTAGAACATGGAATGTGATTTTTTTTCTCTAAAAGATCCTATGCCCCATAACTTGTGTGCAAATGCTTAAAAATGCCTGTGTAGCCCCCATTTCCCATCCCCTGTACTATTTGACATGCAAAGTGTCATATTCAAAAGCAAATTAGTCTGAAATGAATCCTCTTTTAAACTCTTTTTATTTCCAAAATCCAGATTTAGATTTTAGCTTCATTAATATGCACAAACACTGCTTGGTTAAGCCTGTTTTAATTTCTCTGTGTGCTTTTGTAAATAGGGATTACAAAGACATTTGAATTTTCATGGCAGATTTTGGAGTAGTGTATACATTCGGGCCATTATCACATAATAAATAAATAACCCCCTGAAACTCAGTGTTGATGGTGTCGCCCCCGGAATGTTGATTTTTATTCTCATCTCATCATGTGGTTACGTGACTTTGGTCCTAGAAGTTACCGGGGGTCTGAATGTGGCTGAAAAATAATGCTCTGCCTCTTGGTGACCATTCGGTGGGCAAATGCCAGCCTTAACACTGAGGGGAATGAAACCTCAGTTTGGCTCATGGAGCTGGACTTGGAAGAACACCCTGTTTATTAAATCTTTCACTAAACGGTGACAGTTGTCGGCATTAGTTACTCAGTGTTTGCCAAATGAGCTGGAAATACTGGCTTTCTTGCTATATGCAGATAACCGAGCAACAGGACTTGTCAAAGAAGGTTCCAGCCATCAGAGTGAGCGGCGAGGAGTCAAAATAGGGCAGTGCCATGCAGAAACTGGATCCTCAGGAATTCCATTACTAGAAACGAAGGACAGGATACGTTGTCCCATGATGCAGCACTATGCTTGAGTCTGATCCCTCACCAGGTCATTGGGGGAAAGACCTGTGTCCAGTTGGTAATAAAAGAAACAACAGGTGCTAGTATGTATTGAGTGTTTTCTGCTAGACAGTGAGCTACTATCCTGCCTTATGTTCATTATCTTACGTAATCCACACAACAACCCTGTGAGATACTTGCTCATTATCCTCATGTCACAGATATAGAAAATAGTGCCTAAGGAACTTGCCCAAGATGACAGAGCCATAGAGAAGAACTCAACCC
Organism: Vulpes lagopus; assembly: GCF_018345385.1. Lineage (NCBI taxonomy): Eukaryota > Metazoa > Chordata > Mammalia > Carnivora > Canidae > Vulpes > Vulpes lagopus. The sequence goes on from NC_054841.1 coordinate 16,928,742, forward strand.
CAGATTGGGCTGCCTCAAGGCTGTTCTTGGAGTTCTCTCTCCTGCTTTATTTATATTGTATTCCGAGGGCTAATACAGTGCAGGATATGAGAGTAGATGCTCAGAAATGGTTGCTGGGTGAATGAATGAATGAATGAATGATGAACCGTGGGTAAAAACAGTAGCTCTCCCTTCTCTTCTGCAATTGATGCTTACCCTGTGAGAGTTCACTGAATTGATATCTCTATAGAGGGTTTATAGGCCCCAAAAAGGTAGGATCTCTGAGCAGCATGGCCCACTCCCAGACACCTGTGCTCATCCTGCTTTGTTCTTTATCTTAGCTGTTGCAGAACCTGGTTATTTGTTTGCTCTTATCCGGAATGCAGGCAGACTCAAGATGCTAACTTATTCATTGCTTTATCCATCTCCAGGGTCTAGCATAGCTCCTGGGCAGAGAGAAGGTGGCAGATTTTTTATTTTCTTGCACTGGCTGGTTGGAGGGTTGCTTGTTTTGAATAAAATGCATTAATGGCAGCAGAAATCATTTCAAAGCACTCGATGCTTAGGGGGAGAATTCTGTATCCCACACATGAGTCACTTAGGCACATCCACGTTGTGTTAGGTCAGGTTCTCTAGAACATGCATACTCAGTGGTGGCAAGAGTGCCCCCAAGAGTGAGAAATGGGTTACTGGGGAGTAAAAAGTTCTTAATCTTTTTATGTAAAAAAATAGATGGTACAAAACAGACATATAGGGGCACCTGGGTGGCTTAGTCAGTTGAACATCGACTCTCGATTTCAGCTTAGGTCATGATCTCGGGGTAGTAGGATCCAGCCTTGCATCAGGCTCCGCACTCGTTGGGGAGTCAGCTTGATGATTCTCTCCCTACCCCACCCCCCACCGTATTCTCTCTCTTTTTCTCTTAAAAGACATAATATTTGTTATATTAAAACATAATGGGGATGTGGGAAAAGTGTCTAAAAAAGACTCCTTGGGGGAGGACAATAATGGCAAAAAAGGTTGAGAAGCACTGTTGAAATGTAGAGCCTGAGACAGGGATTCAAGTGAGAGTTATTTATTGAAGGAACACTCTCAGGAGAAGAATGGACAGGAGAAGGAGAGATAGGGCAGGGGAAGAAGGTTAAGCAAAGAAGCATTTTTAGCTGGAGACCAGCTGCAGGTTGATCCCACTGGTTGCCCTAGAGCATTCATTATACCGAGGAGTTGGCTTCCTCTTGAGGCAAGTGACCTATTGTACTACCATGTCACTCAGCCGTTGGCTGCCCAAGAGGGGGACAGGGGAGGAGTGGCTTCCAGGGTGGCTCCTGTTGGCCAAGGAAATTTCTCTGGTAAAGGCAGCAGTAGCCACGAGCCTTCAGCAGCCGTCCATATGGTGGCTAGGGTGCACCCATATGCTCCCTAGGCAGAAGAGGGGATCTAGGCAGGTGCCATGAGCATCCTCTACAGCACAGAACCTTTTCCCTGTGGCTTTGGAGAAGTCCTCTGATTTTTTTTTAATTTTTTTTTATTTATTTATGATAGTCACAGAGAGAGAGAGAGAGGCAGAGACACAGGCGGAGGGAGAAGCAGGCTCCATGCACCGGGAGCCTGATGTGGGATTCGATCCCGGGTCTCCAGGATCGCGCCCTGGGCCAAAGGCAGGCGCCAGACCGCTGCACCACCCAGGGATCCCAAGTCCTCTGATTTTATTTTTCCTCTAGTTTCTTTTTATCATGGTAAAATATACATAAATTTTACAATTTTGGCCATTTTGTAGGTGCACAATTTAGTGGCATTAAGTACATTCACATTGTTGTGTAATCATCACCACCATCCATTTCTAGAACTCTTCTTATTTTCCCAAACCGAAATTTTGTACCCATGAAACATTTCCCATTCTTTCCTCCCTAAGCTTTTGGCAACCACCCTTTTACTTACTTGTCTTTATGAACTTGAGTACTCTAGGTACCTAATAGAGGTACAGTCATATTTTCCTTGTTTCACTTAGCATCATGTCTTTAAGGCTCATTTATGTCACATGTGTTAGTTTCCTTCCTTTTTAAGGCTAAATGATACTCTGTTATATGCATATACTACATTTTGTTACTCTACTTGCTTGCTGATGGACACTTGGGTTGCTTGCACCTTTTGGATCTTGTGAATAATGCTGGTATGAATATGGGAGTACAGATACCTACTTCCTCTGATTTTATGCTCAGATGCATTTTAGTCTTGGAGAGGGCAGAGTGGGGAAACTGATTCACTGGTGCACCCTCACTCCTGACTTAGCCCTTAGCCTGTCATGGGTGTCTTTGGTTGTGGAGCACAGTGACTTCAGCAGAGGTGGGAAGGGCTTGCATTTGATTAGGAAAGACTCTCCTGTTTTGGAGGATTAGCTTCTTTTGAAGTATTTCAAGAAATTGAGTTGACATTTTTATTCCATTTTATAAAAAAATTATAAGAGGAAAAAATTAAAATTGGTGAGGTTTTAGAAGCATTCTATCTTTTCATTCAGCAGACAGGACAGACTCTGGCCATTTGTTGCTTGGGATGTTTTCTTTGGGCTCTGTACTTGACTCTGACCTTTATTATTCTCTATAGACTCCTTGATACTTGCAGAGTATCATAGGCGCATAGTCAGGCTTAGCAAAAGATTCTGAATGAGTGAATAAGGGAATGTGTGCGTCCAAGAGTATGTGGAATCTGTCCTGGATTTGAACCAGCTGCCTGCACCGTACTCATTTGCTTTCAGAGTAAAGCAAAGGGTACCTGCTTAAGGAATGAGCAGACAAGTGGTCCATGTTTCCTTAGGTCCCAGGCCTGAAGAGAAGGCAGTCTTCAGCTCTAGGGATGGCTTCCTTGCTTCTTTTCTCTGTCTTGCCACACCTGAGGACAATGGAAAAGCAGTGCTTGCCTGTTGCTTCTCTCTCAGGGGATTTGTGAAGCCGAGTGGAATGAGATCTTACCAGCTCTTTAATCTCTTAGGAAGAAAGGAGTTTTATGAGGATAATAATATGCTGTCCTTGATACATGAAGAACCTGCTCAGTGCTTGTGGTTAGTGGGGGCATTAATTTTGAAGAGTGTTTTTTGTTCCCTTTTATTCCCCTTGCAAGTGGTGAATTCATGCAAGTCTGTGTTCCTAGCTGATGCAAGGTATTTGAAAATAAAGTTTGATGATGATGGTATGATGATGATACAACCAGTATATAGTGAGTGTCACTAAGTGTGAGACTTCAGCTAGGTGCTTTACCTGTGTTATCTCATCCATCCCTCATGTTGCTGTAAAGGCAGTGCTGTAGTTGTACCAATGGTGTAGATGGGGAAACTGAGGTCCAAAAAGATGATGAGGTTTGCTCAAGGTCACACAGTTGGTAAGGCACAGAGTTTTACAGACATTGTTGTAGTGTAGCTCATAATAGGCATACCCTGCTATAGATGGAAGCCAAATCCTTAGTGGTCATAAAGGAAGAGGGTAGATTTTCAGTGGCTTGTGATAAGAGAAAGACATTTTGTAGAAGGCGCCCTGGAGTGGGCCTTAAAGGGCTAGAAGAATTTTAGAGGATGGGTAATACGGAAGGGTGTTCCAGCACAGGTGTTGGATATAGCTGGACATTCAGCTTGTGTTAGGCTAGATGGGATGCTTAGGCATGGTGGGTGGGGTGAGGATGATACATGTAGAATACATGTAGAAAGGGAGGTTGGGGTCAAATGAAGGAAAGCTTGAATGCTATGTATCTGCCTCCTTTGGTGACCAAAGGTGCCTATTTGGGAAATGGTGGCTGAAATTAGGAGGGAAGCCTGTGGCCATAAAATGAAACAATGACTGCCCTTGAAGGAGATTACTCAGTCCTTCTGACTAGCTCTCATTTGTAAGAGGAACAAATCAAGAAGCTTATCAGGTGGTAATTAGTAATTCAAGGTGACTGAACTTGTATTGGAATGCATAGCTTCCAGAAACCAGGGACGGGTAAGACATGGCAATATTTTTATTGAAAGAATGGTCTCCTGCAGGAGGATGAGGAGTTTGAGCTAGTTCTTTGGAGAAGATCTCATTGGACAGCCAGAGGGAGAAACACTGAGCCTACTGGGTGGGGGGAGGGTACAAGACACTGGTTTCCTAGGACTATCATAACAAAATACCAAAAACTGTGTGGCTTAAAACAACAGAAATGTATTTTGTCATAGTTCTGGGGAAAAGAAATCTCAAATCAAGGTGTTGGCATAATAAGTTTCCTTCTGGAAGCCCAGAGAAAGAATCTCTTTCATACCTCTCTCCTAACTTCTGGTGGTTGCCAGCAGTCCTTGGCATGTTTGCATTTTAGATACATGGCACCAATCTGTGTCTCCCTTGTCACATGTCTCCTTGTGTGTCTTTGTCTCTGTTTTCTTATAAGGATAGCAGTCATTGTTTTTTTTTATTTTAAAGATTTTATTTATTTATTCATGAAAGACAGAGAGAGAGAGAGAGAGAGGCAGAGACACAGGCAGAGGGAGAAGCAGGCTCCATGCAGGGAGCCCGACATGGGACTCGATCCCCGGTCTCCAGGATCAGGCCCTGGGCTGAAGGCGGCACTAAACCGCTTAGCCACCCGGGCTGCCCGGATAGCAGTCATTGTATTAGGGCCCATTTTAATCCAGGATGACCGTATCTTAACTATAATTTTATCTGCAAAAACTGTATTTCAAATAAGGTCACATTCTGAGGTTCGGGTGGGCATAAACTCCGATGAATGCTGTTTGACTCAGTATACACTGTGAACAGAAGCCACAGTAAGAAGTACCAGGTGGGTTGGGTGATTTGTTCAACAGGAATGACTTAGCAAGGCGAGTGGGAGGAAGGAGATCCTCACGGGAGTCCTCTGAGGGATCTAACTACCTTGGGTCTGAAGGTCTTACGGTTATCAACTCCACATTGCTGGGAGTTTGGAGTCTGTCTCCTTCCTCAGGGATTAAGCTGATAATGGAAGACGTTCTGATGAGGAAGATATCTGGTGGCAGAGAGTTCAGGTGGGTCTGTATGGAAAGGGTTCACTGGGGATCCCTGGGTGGCGCAGCGGTTTGGCGCCTGCCTTTGGCCCAGGGCGCGATCCTGGAGACCCGGGATCGAATCCCACTTCGGGCTCCCGGTGCATGGAGCCTGCTTCTCCCTCTGCCTGTGTCTCTGCCTCTCTCTCTCTCTCTCTCTCTCTCTCTGTGTGTGACTATCATAAATAAATAAAAATAAAAAAAAAAGAAAAAAAAAAAAGGAAAGGTGACTATGGCCTGAAACTAGGGTGATGGCAGTGGGATTGGGAAGGAAATGGGGTCAGTTTTGAAGGAAGATACACAGTAGGCCTTGGTAAGAGATAAAATGTGGCAAGGAGAGCGAAGGAGCATCTGGACCTGGGTGACCAGAAAAGGAAGGAAGAAAGTGCTGGTTTTGTGGGAAGGATGATGGATTTGCCCTTGGCGTTGAGTTAGTGCCGCCTCTGGGAAGGCAGATTGGAGAGATCTATCAGACAGCTGGAGATGTGGTCTGCTGCTGGGAGATGGCTTGTCTTCTCTGCTCAGCCTGAGTAACCCTGAAGGGTACTGAAGGGTGAGGAGCCCCTGCTCTCTCAGGAGGTCAGATGACCAGAATTGATGTAATTGGAGCCATAGTTATGGATGCTCAGTGAGTGCAATGAGTCAAGGGTGTGCAAGAGGCTAAGATGGCAAAAGGGTATTTCTAAAACCCAAATCTGAGCATGTTACTCTCGTATCTACCCTCCAGCATGAGGTACCCATTACCCTCCTGGTAGTATCCAGCTCCTTCACTCATTCACAAGGTTCCTTGAGACTTGGGTCACATTTTACAATACATTTTACATTTATCTCATCCCCTCTTCCCTGAAGCCTTTCTGAACCTCTTAGAGTTTGAAGAACACCTTGTGTGCCCACGCCCCTCCCTGTAGTTCTGCACTTGTTGCTCCCTTTCCCTGGAAGCTCTCCTTTGGCTGCCTCTCTCCTGTCCTTCAACACCTCTGCCCAGTAGCTCATGCCTTGTAACACCCTGGGCTGAATGTGTCTCTTGACAGGCCTTTCTGCTCATAACCTGTAGGCTCCCCAAGGACAAGGGCTGCCTCTTGGGCCTCTCTTTGTCCCCCTTTTCTCTCCCAGGGCTGGGCACAGTATATGCAAGAATCAGTGGCTGAGTGAGTGAGTTAATGCATGGGTAGAAGAATGAAATGCCATTCTATGTTTAGTCCTTTTTCAGGGGCAACTCTTCTCAATTGTGTGTGTGTGTGTAGAAACATTGGAGCTACTGGAGAAGAAAACATTCATTGACTTTGTTGTGGCTCTACCTTCCCCTTGGCCTCTTGGTCTGTCTTACCATTAGCTGCCTATAGTTCCTGTCTTTTTCTCTCCAAAATATCATGGTCATTAGGTCAACCACAAGATGCTCATGGGCCACCACATTCTGGTGAAGCATAAGGACTACCAGAATGTTCTCTGAAGGCAACTCTTGGCATGTGAAGTCAGGGAGAGGGCCCCAGAGTGTCACTGGCAGGTGCCTGAGTGACTGGCGCAGCTTTGTGTCCACTTGGACAATCACAGAGTACAGGGAAGATAGGTGAGGAAGGGTATCATGCATGGTCAAGAGAGATGTCAGTCTTTGCCTCTTTGTTTGATTTTAGCCACAAGTTGAACCCCAGCTTCACAGTGAGACTCTATGGCCATCCCTCAGTCTTTAAGAAGAGTGATTCCTTAACTCTTAAAATGACAAAGCTGTTACTGCAGCATTCTGCCCAAGGAACAATAATCTGCCAACTCTGCTAACATTTATTGTGTACTTATCATGTGCCAGGCACTGGGCTAAGTCAGCAATTTTGTTTGGATTATCACGTTTCATAGTTGGGGCAGATTCTATTTCTTCACCCATTTCACAGTTAAGGAAACCCAGGCAAAGAGAGGTTATAACTTGGCCAAACCCGCACAGCTGGTAAGTGCAGATAATGCCTCAAGTATCAACTCCTACACTTAATACTTCTCTGAGCCTGTAGACTCACAACTTTTCAAATTGGACTGAGGGATGATTCTACCAGCATTTTTAAACAGAAAATTTGGTCATGGTTTTAAAATTGATGGACAGGGTGCCGTGATGACAAATTGAGACGCACTTAGGATAGGAAATCCTTGGTTGGTAGGTTTTGATTTAAGTGGTCTCAAAAGTCTGTAAAGTTCTGTCCACATTTTCCTTACATGGTTGAAATTGGGTGGTTCTGTCGGATTCAGTTGGATAAGCAAAATTCATAATGAGAAATATTAGTTTCTATCTATATCTTGATCTAAAATCATAACATTTGGTACAGTAGCTTTACTTCACATATCAAAATTACTGAAAGTCATAAAATGATAAATAAGTCATGAAGGCAAAAATGGCTAAGTGTAGGAGAATAATAAGACCTGGTGTTGTATATATTTAAAGTCAGAAGCCAGTCTATCCATTCTGGGGACCGTTAAGAAACCAAATATGTGTTTCTATTTCCAAGGAAAAATATTGGAACCAAAAAATACTTTGTGAGATTTTGTTGTTCGCTCTGAACCCTTTAAGTTGTCAAAGGAAAGAGCAACACTGCTTAGCTGACGGACAGCTTTCACTTTTACTCTGGGGGGTACTTTATTTTCTACTTAAGTGATGATGTTTCAAATCTTGTTTAACCTTTTGATTGACCGTGTGATTTCGTGAGCCGTTATGTGCTCTCTTTCTGGGCTAGTTTTGATGCTGTTCTTGATTTCAGATTGTTCCGATTGCTATGATTGTTCTGGCCAAGGCTCATCTGGGTTCAATTCATGCTGATGTATTAGGGATGTATCCTCCTGAATTAGAATGAGATGCTATTTTTATGACCTTAGGAGCTTCACACGTGGGTCTATAGATTTCTGGGCAGACTCCAAATTGCCAAGCCACACCTTGCCTTACATCTTTTTTCAGGAGTTTTAAAAAAAAAATCAGCTTATTCTCAATGTCTGCTTATGTGCTGAAGTGCTAGACTTCTCAGCAAGAGTATGTTTCTCTTCCCGGGGGCCTCTTGTGAGGGATGCTGATGGGCTCCTGAAGGTTGGCGACCTCCAGAAACAAAAATAATTGAATTCTTTAAGAGACATGTAAGCAGATGATTTCACTCATCATTTTGTATTAATGGGGAGGGAACAAAGATGGTTCAATAAATACGGCTCACATATTTTCAGATTATGGCCAGTAAAGGAGAAGGAGGCAGCCCAGTGGAGAATAAAGTCAACAAGGATGTCAAGTTTAAAAGGAAATCAGGAGAAGCTGAACGTGAAATATAAGCAAAAAAGATGGACGGAGAAACCAGAACATGGTGAAGGGATCCTCCCAAGCAGGCAGGAAAAGGGGGTGGGTAGACATAGAACTGAGGATATAGTGCATTTCCAGAGATTCTAAGGTGGTGAAAGAGCCCATATTAATGATTTCTTTTTCTTTGGGGCTTGGGAACCAGAATAAATTATCATATGCTATTACTGTGCTTTACATGCTGATAGAATCACAATTTTAGCTAGAGCAATTGTCCTTGATTGGGTATAGCCATTCTGCCTTATTTTCAAATTTTAAAACACATTTCAAAATGCATTTGAAAATAAAAGTTTTCTTTCCTATGAGATCTAAAGATTATAGTCACGAGGAAGGAAAGCTTTGTTTTTAAAGAAATTCTTTTAAATTGCTTGTTTTGCATTTGTTTTAAAAATGTCATTGTCAGAAATTAGAAAATAGGGAAAACTGGAAAATGTAGGAAATGGAAGAAACCAAAAACCATGGCTCCCATTTGGGATTCCTTCTTCCCTCTACTTGATGTGTATAGTTGTATGCTCTGTTATTATTAATGTAGGGTTCAACTATACATTGTTTGTTACTACCTTTTAAAAATTTACCATACTACCATGCACTTCACAATTGGCTATTTCATTTCGTATATTAACTTATTTAAATATTTCCCTCTTGTTGGACATGAAGATTGCTTCCAATTTTTGCTATTAGAAGAATGTTTTAATGAACATCTTTGGCTATTAATTTTCATGTACTTCTCTGATTATTTCCTTAGGGTCGAGTCCCAGAAATAGGAAGGATGATCAAAAATATTTATTTTAAACATGTTTAAGTTTCTTGATGCCCTGTTCAAAAGTGTGTTCACATTCATGTATTCATTCATCAGCATTTGAGTGCTCTGGGGATGGTAGGTTCAAAGCTAGATTATTGTGGATTCCATGAAGAGAAAAACAGGCCTAGGATCTGCTTTCTGGAACATGCATTCCACTGGAGGAGTCTGTGAATAAGTGAGGTAATAATTTAAAAATTGCAGCCAATATTATCTTCCTCCTTCCCTCCAAAATTGTGATAAGTGCAACAAAGGAGACAGGGAGTGGTATCAAATCACAAAGGGGCTGGTTAGTGGATGCTACTCTGAAGAGATGGTATTTAAGTGGAGCTCTGAGAAAAATGGGGAAAGAAACTTTGTCCATAGTGGAGAAGATCGCATGCAAAGGTCCTGAGGTGGGACAGAGCTCGGAATATTCTGGATTGTTAGAAGGCCTCTGTGAAAGGAAAGATGGAATGAGATGGAATTGGTGATTGGACGGTGACTGGTCACCATCACGCAGGGCTTTGTGGGCTATTACTGTCTGTGAGTTTGCATTTTCATGGCAAGTGTAGTGAGAAGCTGCTGAGGGAAGCGCTAGGGTTTAAATTAAATTAAAAAAAAAAGCCTTCTGGCTGCTTTGTGGAGAGTAGATGCCCCGGAGGGGACGGGGATGTGTGAGCATCAGGAGGAGCAATATGGAATATGGAGGAACTTGGCCTGATCCCCTGGGTAGTTGAGTGTCATTCAGAGGACTGCTGGATTCAGCTCTCAGAGGCCCGTAGGCATCCTTGGACCCCACTTTCAGGAAGCTCGGAGTGGTGGTTTCCTCCTAAACCTCTGTATTTTGCATACAGGACTGATTCCTCCCATGTTATCCCATCACCTTCGTTTAAAATGTATCAGTATCTTTGCTTTGGATCTGAAATGCTTGCAAAGTAAATATTTGAAAATAGCATCTTATTCTGCTATTGTTGTGACTTGAAAAATAATACATGCCTAGTATATGGACAGACAGTAAGAGATCAAGAACTGTTACTTGATAATTTTACGCCATTCTTCTACTGATGGACATTTCGGTTATTTTGTCTATTGTAAATAATGCTGTGATGAGGCACCTTCACATAGACATATTTATCTATTTCCTGTGGATATATTCTATTGGAAAGTAGGCCTTTACAAGAATTATTTACCAAATTAAATGCCAGCATGATTGCGGACCAGTTTAAACTCCGACATTGAAGATGTCTGTTTCCTGGCATCCTTGTCAACCCAAGATATCAGTCTGTCTTTTAAATCTTTGTTAATTGGGTGAGTACATTTTAATTGGTACTTCTTTGATAATTAGTTAGATCATCTTCCCTTATAGGAAGTGGCTTCGTTTTCTTAGCTGGAACAGAATTATGAACGCAATTCCCGAAGAGTAGTAAATGCTCATTTAAAGCTTGTTACTCGAACAAATGAAGTGTGGACCTGTTTATTGACCATTTGCCTGCCTTTTGTGACTTGGTTAATATCCTTCATTTATTTGTTGGGATGGGTGTCTTTTTCTTGGTAAGTTTTAGTAGCTCTTTATAATACATTACAGTAAATAACCTCTCCTCAGAAACCTCAAATGTGTTTTCTGAGTAATTTTTCTTTTTTTGTCTGTAAGTTTAATGATTTTAATGATAGAGATCTTTAAGAACTTTGAAGTATTTCAACCATAGCCTTTATAGTTTGTAGCTTGGAAACCATATGCAGAAGAGCCTTCCCCAGCCTAAAATGACTATTTTTAGATAAATTTACCTATTTTTTTTTTTTTTACTAATAGACTTTACTATAAACTATTGCCATATTCTTTGAACAACCTCCACTCTTGTTGTAGGGTATTTTTGTAACAAGGTGTGTAAAATTTGTGTAACAAGTTTTATTTTAAAATTTTATGTAAATAAGATCTGTAGGGCTTTTTTGTGTACTATCTTAAAGAATTTTCCTCTTTTGATTGAAAACCATACTTCTCAAACTTTGATTTGTCTCTGAATCATTTGGGAAGCTTATTAAACTGCAGATTCAGTAGGTTCTGAGTGGGCTGTGAAGGTCTGCCTTTCCAACAGGCTCCTGGGTGAAGGCCATGCTGCTGACAGATGACCACATTTGAGTAGTAAGGTCCTAAGGGACTTAAAATACTACATGAACTTCCCAGGACAGTGCTTGGATACAGTGCTCTTTTAAGAAGTGTGTGTTTGTGTGTGTGTGTGTGTGTGTGTATTTGGCCGACAAATGAGTCATTGAGTTTTTTTCTATTTTTTCCTTAATGAGACTTTCATGATTTATGTAGCTTATGGTCTTTTTCTCAAAGAGCCAGTTCTTTGATTTATTTGTTTTGTTTTTCTATTTTTTAATGAATTGATTTGTGCTTTTATCTTTATTAAGCCCTTTTCCCCCGTTTCATTCAGTATTTTATTTTCTAGCTTCTTGAGTTGATTTCTTAAATAATTGATTTGTTTTATTTCTTTAGTATTAAAGTGTTTAAGGCTATGAAATTTACTGTTAGTACACTTTGGCCACTTTCCATGTATTTTGATATGTGTTGGTTTTATTATTGCTATTCTCCAAAAAATCTGTAATTGCTGTTTTGGTTTTATTTTTGACCCAAGAATTATTTCCAAGCTGTTGGAATAATTATTTTGTTCTACTTTTGAAATTAATTTCTCGTTTATTGTAGTGTGAGTGGGGAATATAATCTATGTTATTAATTTCCTTTTGGGGCATTTAATGGGATTTTCTTGGTTGTTTAATATTGGTAGATTTATAACTCTTTAGTGGGCCTTAGAAAAGGAACTTAAATTCTTTGCAATATACAAAGTATGAAAAAGCTTTTACAATGACTTTAATAATACTAATCAAATCCCCTACTTTAATACTTATTATCTCCCTGATTAGCCAGGGTAATGTTCTTTCATTTCCACCCTCCCCCACTTTGTATTTTCAACATTTTTTTTTTTTTTAAAGATTTTATTCATGAGAGACAGGGAGTAGGGGGAGGGCAGAGACAGGCAGAGGGAGAAGCAGGCTCCATGCAAGGAGCCTGACATGGGACTCGATTCCGGGTCTCCAGGATCACGCCCTGGGCCGAAGGCAGCTCTAAACCACTGAGCCACCCGGGCTGCCCAACATTTTTTGCTTTACAGTATTGGATGCTGTGTTACTGAGATCGAGAATATTTTGACAGTTAGATCTCTGTTGTGGCTTGTGCCACTTGTCAGTTTAAAAAATGACCTCTTCTGGCAAAAGTTAATACCGTTCAGCCTCTTTGGATTCAACCTAATCAGCTGTAAATAGAGGAATGTCTGCTTTTATCTTCATTGAATTTTTTCTGGCATATTTTTGCCTTTCTGTATTTTTGGCCATTAATTTTTTTGTCTGGTAGCGCTCCCATCTTTGTGTTACAGCTTCAGTCCTTTTCCTGATAAACATCATACACTTGTTTTTATTGGCTTTAGATTCAGTTTGAGAATCTCTTAACTGCTGAGTTCATCTTCTGACTGTGTCTAGTTTTTAATTGATATTTTTTTGCCTTTAAGTCTGTTCTGTTGAGGAGTATTGATCCTGGTGACAGAGAAAACCTACAGTCTACTTTTATTTTTAACTTGCTTTATTTGATTACATTTTGAAAATAAAGTTTTATGGTTTAAATTTATATTTTTATTTGTATTTTTAGGGGGAGGTGGGTCAGAGGGGGAGGAGAGAATCTTTAGCAGACTCCACGCCCAGCATGGCCTGAGCCGAAATCGAGTTGGATGCTCAGCTTAACCAGATGAGCTACCCAGACGCCCCATGGTTTAAAAATGTTTATAGCTATAAGTACCACCGTTGTTTAGTCTTAATTTTAGTTGTGAATCTATCAAGATTTGGGCACCTGTGTGACTCAGTGGTTTGAGTATCTGCCTTTGGCTCAAGTTGTGATCCTGGGATCGAGTTCTGCGTCAGGCTGCCTACAGGGAGCCTGCTTCTCCCTCTGCCTGTCTCTCTGCCTCTCTCTGTCTTTCTCATGAATAAATAAATAAAATCATCTTAAAAATTAAAATTTTTTCCCTATCACTACTTGTTTTTGAGATCTGTATTTTTGACGGAGCTTTTGCAGCGTACAGCATGGCTGCGAGTTGGTTGTTCGGTGGTGGTACTTTAGCATCTGCCACCCTGAGGCCTTCATGCTTGAGAATATCATGACTGTCTTCCTGGCCTCTGTATTGGGGTCTGCTTTCCTCTCCCTTTCCCACTTATGTATGTCCTTCTTTCCCTCATCCCCTTCCTCCTCCTCTTTGTCCATTGACACATAATGGCTGGTTGGCTGGGTGTAGAAGAATACCTCTCCCTCAAACCTCCATGGATGTTGCTGAGGTGTTTCCTGGAATGAAGGAGAAGACTGACCTTGATACGTCACTGATGTTAGCCTGTGTCCTTGTGCAAGTTCTGTCTTCATTCCTTCATACTCTAGGATTTCACTAGCCTGTTTCTCCATGCTGTTCACTTGTCATTTTTTTTCTGATGCCTGCACAGATTTTCTTTAAGATCATTTCTTGAGCCATATCACTGAATATAGTTTTTATATTGCTTTGTCATTTCTTTCTTTGGACCCACCCATTCTAGATCTGGGATTACCTTTCACATTTAACATCTCCCTGATGGCTTGGGTCAGTCTGCTTTGTGCTTTTGGTTTCTGTATTCATGATGATCTCAAGCTTGTGTTTTTTACTGTTGACTTGATTCATTATACTGTTTTGAATTCTTCAGTGGACTTGTTTCTTTAACTCCCCCACCCCTTGTCATGTCACTTTATTGTCTTACTTCACATTTTAGATTTTGATTTATTGCCTCCATATTTTTTTTTCAATGTCTTTGAGAGTTCAAACCATTGCTGTTACAGCACTTCTTTTTTTATCTTCTGGAGTAAATTTTCATAAGGTATGTGCTCTTAGAGATGCACACTTCTAATCTATTTAAAAATTGATTTACTTTTTTTTTCTTTCCTGCAACAGTGCTGCAAGAGTCTTTCCTCCATCTTTTGCTGCCTTTTAACTCTTTTTGAATTAAAACTCTATATTTTCAGGTCTTCTACTGACCCTGAAATAGTCTAGTTGATTTTCCTTGGATATGCAGCTTGTTTTCCAAGATACCATCGAATCTTTATGTGGAACAAGGTTGGAGGGCTGTGTCTGAGGTTAGTATTCTGAGTTGTTTAGTCCTTTGTGAGATTGGGTAAGAGGAAGGAGCTAGGTTGGTGGTTTATTGCCACTAAAGAGTTTTGCCTCTGCAGGCTTTTAAAATTTTTCTCCTTTTCAATTACTTCATAATATGTCAGAGACATAAATTTGAGGGCATAGCCCATCTCATTGTGGGATGAGATTCCAAATTGTTCCCCATTCCATACCTCCTTAATGTTTAACCATATTGTTAAGTAATTCCCTTAAAACAAACAAGCAAAACAAGCACTGAAATATTTATGGCTTCTAATAGATGTGGGTTCAGAAGCATTTTATTTCCCACCCTCCCACTGCAGTTTGCCTTACTTCTGAAATAACAATTTCAATTACAGAAGTAATACATTCTCATTGTATAAATCTCCAGGAGTCTTTAAAAAATACCCAAAGAGAGAAACAAAAATTCCTTATAATCCTACCATATGGAAATAATCAGTGTTTGCTTTTTGACGCATGCTTTTAGCCTTCTCTGTGTGTGTACGTGTTGTATGGAAACCTTTTTTGCTTAGCAATATATTGTTGAGATTTTCCCAAGTGGCTAAATATTATTCTTCATCATTAATTTTAATGGCTGTGCAGTACTTTTATTTTCCTCTGGCTTACCTGTGTTTCTTGAAAGAACCAGTAAAGAGATGCTATGTTTGTAACTAAACAAAAAGTGAGAATGGAGGGAGGTCCATATATATTGGAAATAAATCTAGAATTGATTTATTATGAGAAGTGGTTGGGGAAATGGTGGGGGGCCATAAGATTTCTCTCTCCACACACTCATACTCATGTAGACACAAACAGTCCCATCAGTGGGGTTTGGAGGGTGGGGCATGTACCAGGTGTCAGGAGTCACTAGACGAGTCTAGGCTCTTCTCATCCCAGTTGTATGACTGGGGGCAAGCCACTTGGCCTCTTAGCTTTATTTTCCTCAGTTGCCAAATGGGGGATGGTAATACCTACTTTGCCTACCTTACAAAGCTATTTTATTCCTAAATAAGATCGAAATGAGAAAATGCGCAATTGCTTATTGAATGAATAATTCTATATACTGTAGAGGGATATTTTGGTGGCAAAAGTGCATTTGATTCCACTAACACTTACTGAGCGCCTACTCTGTTCAGAGGCCAGTACAGCTAATCAATATAAGAGGAGGCACCATCCTCTGCTGAAATGGCCTTGTTATGAATGTTTCATTTTTCTCAAATCAATGATCTTCTGGGTGACAGTGCTGGCTTCTTCTCATCACTCTGATATGATTAATTCATTCATCATGTTAGACTGATTTAATTATTTATTATGTCGTTTTGTTTATTTAATTTGCATATCAATTGCTAGGGTGCTGCATATCTCCGCTTACCACAGAATCATATTAAGAAAGGTTTTGATGCTGATGCAGGTTCAGTGGTCTCCCCGGGGGCAAAAACTTTTCTGTAATTGAATACTTAGGTGCTGGGAAGCAACAGCTAGAATTTTTTTCTGACCTGAAGTTCAACCTATTCCTTCCTGCTTGGGTCCAGGGAGACAGCTAGTTGTGAATTATGCATTCTCATCTATCCTCTGGTCAATGTTTGCATATTTTAGTTTTCCATAGAGGGGACAGCCTTTCCCTCGAGGAACAACTCTTCGTAGTTGGCTTAGGCAAAGAAAGGAGGCTAGTCACTGTTCCCTTACCCGCTGCCTTTGATTGTCTTTTTTCAACCCAGACTCCAGTGTAGAGGCCCCAAAAGAGGCATTGCCTATGTTCTCATCATTGTATTATTCCATTCTTTCAGCTGGGAACAGTGGGAGAAGCAGCAGCGCTTGAGTCCTTGGACACTGGATTTGCTTACCTTCGTGTTCATCAGCTTAAGATGAAGCAAGACTCAGGTCTTGGGATTGAGTTCCTGGTCATGATCCGTATTAGATGTGTGATTTTGGGGAGTTACTGCACAATACTGATGATGATTATATAGCTAAAGAGCACTGAGTATATCCTCAGGACTAACCTAAGTACTTATATTGTCATTTAATAATCTCCTTGGAGTTCCTTTTCTGGTTACAACTGCTGCATAACAAGCCACCTCAAATCTCAGGGCTCAAAACAGTCAAAATCCTTTATTTGCTTATGTATATGCATGTTGGACAGGACTCAGTAGAAGAATATGTCTCTGTTCCATGCAGTATCCACTACACTGTCTGGAGGCTGGGGGAATGGCTCACTTACCTGACTTCCAAGCCTGGCAGGGTGTGTGTGTGTGTTGGGGGGGGGGGGTTCTCAGTTTCTCTCCATGGATGCCTCTTCGTGAATTGCTTGGGCTTCCTCAAAGCATGGAGTACCTGGGTTTCAAGAGTGGGCATCCCTAGGGAGCCAAGAAGCCACATAGTTTTTGCTCACCTGTTTGCAGAAGCCACCCAGCATCACTTGTAGTACACCTTACTGTGGTGGGGTTCACAGACCTTCCAGATTCGGTGGGAGGGGACCCTAGTGTTCACACATGGATGGGGTGGGGCAAAGTCAGTATAGAAGATCATGTGGGTGGGAGATTCTGTTGCTGCCATCTTTGGAAAATACGATCTGTCTGAACTCCTCTGAGAAGGAATTTGCTCCATCCTTTGACAGAAAGGCTGTGTAAGCTGTCTGTGGTCACAAGCTTGTGGAATGATTGAGTGAGGCTTGAATACTGGCAGGTTGGCTCTAGACTGTAAGCTTTTTACCACTAACAGTCATAACATCAAACACATATTGAATTGCTGCTGTGTGCTATTTACTCCTGTAAGCACTTGAAATGTTTTGACTTACATAACCCTTTTAACAAACTTTCGTAATGGGTGCTACTTTTTTTTTTTTTTTTTAAAGATTTTACTTATTTGTTCATGAGAGAGACAGAGAGAGGCACAGACACAGGCAGAGGGAGAAGGAGAAGCAAGCTCCATGCAAGGAGCCCAATGTGGAATGTGGGAATTCAACACCAGGTCTCCAGGATCACGCCCTGGGCTGAAGGCGCTAAACCGCTGAGCTGCCCGGGCTGCCCCATGGGTGCTACTTTTACCCCCATTTTACAAATGGTGACATTGGGGCACGCAGGTTTATGAGCTTTGCTCCAGGTCCCATGAGTAAGTGCCAGAGCTGAGACTGAAACTCAGGCTCCAGGGTCACAGGCTTAACAATGTACTCTTCTGGTTCTCAAGTAACTATGCAAATTCATTGTAATGACCATTTTGTCCCCCTTCCCCCTGCCCCCACTTCTTTCCTTCCACACTAGAGACTTGATGAGATCTTTTTCTAATAGCCTCCCTCACACACACATTCTGAGGATTAATTGGAGTCCTTGAATCTCTTTAATAGGAGGAGGAGCTCATGTGCACAAAGTGTATCTAGCCTTGCATACCCTCAACCCGACCCATTGTGAAGAGCTAGGTTCTTGCCCTGGTCTTGAAGGAAACACTCTCCCTCCCTTCTTCCTTCTCTTCATTACCCTAGCCAGGTTTTTAGGCTCTCTGTTTAATGTAGGCCCTTCAAATCCTGCCTCTCACCATCACTGACTGAATTGGCTAAGGTGGCTGCTCAGACTGAGCCTCACTGTTCTCCCCTGTAACTTGTGGTACTAATAGCACTCCTTTCATAGAGTTGCTGTGAGGATTTAAAAATGGCACATGCAAGGAGTCGTACATATGGAAGTTGCTCATATGTATGCTGACTTTCCTCCTCCAGCCTTCCCTCCTTGACATTTCTTGAAGCACACTTCCTGCTGGAAACTGTTCACCTGGCAATCAGGTTGCCCCTGCTGTACTCCCCCATGGGAGGCAAGAGGGGTTGAGCTGCCTTACGTGGGTGGCAATGAGTTGAGTTGGATTGGGGTCATGACAAAAATAGACTTACCCCAAAAAACCCCACAAAACCCCCTCAAATCAGAGGCTCTCCTTTTGAGGAATGAGATTTCTGCCCTGTGTGGAAATGCAGTGGATTGAATAGCATGATCGTGTTTCCTGGGTGTGTGGGAAGATGATGATAGCCAAAGTCCTTCCTGAGAACTTTCACTGGAGCCTGTTGTCTGCCCTCTGTACACAGTACTCTTCTGCCCTCATCTCTTAAGCTCATCGTCTTGGGATGGCCATTTGGTCCTAGGGTCCTGGGGTTCCAGAGTTTGGAGAAGTTTTAAGAATGATTTGAGTCCTCAAAAAAAAAAAAAAAAAGAATGATTTGAATTCTCAAGTGGGCACTTGAAATTAGGTGAGCCACTCAGGTTCACACAAGTTTTATTTTTAAAAATTTCTGAAGGGGGGGAGGTGGGCCAGAGGGAAAGGGAGAGAGAGAATCTCAAGCAGGCTCCACGCCCAGGACAGAGCCTGATGTGTGGGGCTCAGTCTCACAACCCCAAGATCACCATCTAAGCAGAAATCAAGAGGCAGACATTTAACCGCCTGAGCCACCCAGGCTGGTTCACACAACTTGTAAGGCTAGAAATGAGGCTAGAACTAGGGTCTCTGGATTGCCCAGCTCTGATTCCTTCTCCTTTTCTGTAATATGTTCAATATAAGCTCTGGCTTAGAATCAGTGTGTTCATCTCTACCTGTAACCATTTACTCATTAGTCTTGACTGCACCCTCTCGAGGAACCCTCTCCAAGCTGCTCCTGACTTTCTGATGAACACAGAATGTGAGATAATATCTGTTGCCTGAAGCTGCTGAGATTTGAGGTGCTCTGTTAGGCAGCAATTGATGATTAATACAATGGGGAGTTCCCATTGGCTAGTACCCTTTATAGGCTCTGGCTTTTTACTGCATTATTGTGTCTATTTCCCTGCCCTTTCTGTCCATTTGTCCTTTAAGGACCCTCTCAGGAGATTGCTGGGCAGTCCATAATTCCTGTTGTGTATCCCAATGAGCAATTTTATTACCTTTAAAAAATTTTAAATTTCTCTTTCATCTTGGCCGTGTTTGGGTAGGTAGGCTGCATCTTTTACGAATACATTCCAGTGTTTCCCTAAATAAAAGGGCTATTACTTCTCTGTGAGAAATTCTGGTGCTCTTTAGCTGGCCCAAATGGTTACCAATTTACCTAATGCTGGTTGTTCCCATATGTAATCTGAGGCTCAGGGAATGAATGGGAGTGAGTTTGTGATTCAGTTAGGAAGTAACAGAGCTGGGTCTTATCTGACTCCGGAGACTGTCTATGCCATTAAATGCCTTAGGATACTTTGCAGATATTTCCATTGAAGTTTTACTAGCAGCAGAAAAGCGAATGTGTGTGTGCTCCTTGGGGGGGGGGGTTTGGGGCATAGCCAGAGGAGGCTGCCTCAAACAGGACATTCCTTTAAAGTTTCATGTTTTAACTTAAAAAATGCACGTGAATTTTAAATTCTGCTCATTAATAGATTCATGTTGGTTTTAACATAATGTTATGTGAGTCAGGCTGGTCTCTGTGACTCCGCGGTAACAAACTCTTAGATATCAGTGGCTTGCTGGAGAGGGGAGCGTGCCTGGCATTTAGATGTCCGTCAAGGTGTGAGATGGCTCATGTTAAAAAAAAAAAAAGGTTGGATTGCCCCAACTTACAGTATACCCCAGTTTTGGAATTTTTAATTTGACTCTTAGCTTTGAGATAAGAAAGAAGAAAGCTTCAGTGGCTTAATACAAAGGTGATTTCTGATTCAGATCACATTTCAGTGTAGGTTCTTGTGACTCCTCCATGGTTCTTTTGTGACACTCACGAGTGGCCTCTGGAAAGAGGGGAGAGAGCAAGCATGGGATGTCATATGGGGGTTTTGTGCTAAGACTTGGAAGTACTGTGCTGCATCCCATCCAGTTGACCAGAATCCAATTGCGCAGTCCTATTGGAACTCTGAGAGGACTAGAGTAACATGGTCCTGCATGCCTAGGAACAGATAATTTCAACAGGATTTGATAAATATATAGCATTATCTCTGCCACAGGAATTTAAAGTTAGAATCAAAAGGTTTTCTACTGTTCCCATTATTTAATGGGTGAGAATGTGTTGCTTTGAAACTGTCGCTTGAAAGATTATGTTGAGCAAGAGAGCTGACAGTGTGTGTTGGGTTCTGTGTCCAGGCAATTTCTCTTGTATTTGTACTATGATATCTCAATAGGTCTTACATAAATTGGTTATTTCACTGTGTTACAAGTGATAGCAAGGCAATCACCAAGCAGGCAGGAGGTAGGATGCAGTATTTTCAGCCAACCCTGGTGGGTTTTGGTGATGAGCAGTCAGGTCACTCATATCATGTGGTCTTGTTTACTATTTGTATGCTGGTCAAAGGAGTTTGTGAGCAAAGGAAGAGAATCAAGAATATTTGCTTTATCACTAATAACTTTAATTTTATTCATATGGAAATAAACTCAAGTGAAATGCCAGCAAGGTTGTTGTCAAATTCCTGATCCATAGAGACCATGAGAGATGAATAATTGTTGTTTTAAGCCACTAATTTTGGAGTGTTTTTTTTTTAACATAGCAACAAATAACCAGAATAGTTTGCTCTAATAAGCTCTAACCATCCAGTCTGCCAACTTACTTTGTTTTTGGTTCAGCCATCTTGACATTTATCATTAAAACACTAGGAGTTCTGCCTTGATGGCTGGACAAAGATGTTAACCACTTCTTTTTTTCTGGAGGGGCTGGAGGAGAAGGGTATGCAGGCCAGCTAGATTCCTGATCCTGGACCAGTTTACACAGAGCACCAAAGACTGAGTTTTCCCCTTTGCCAAATCTTTCCAAGAGGAAATATCTAAGGCGATATGGATATGCATCTACCCCATTTATGACCTACAGCAACTTGTCTAGAATGAACATGGGCTGATCGTTAATGTCCCGGTTCAATGTAATCCTTTTATCCAGGCCTAGAGAGCATGGGGGTAGGAGGAGGAGAGAGAATCTCAAGCGGATTCCCTGTTGAGCATGGAGCCCATCATATCCCACGACCCTGAGATATGACCTGCACCGAAATCAAGAGTTGGACACTCAACCAACTGAGCCACCCAGGCTTCCCAAGTACATTTGTAATGCTGTGCAGCCATCACCACTATCTATTTCCAGAACTTTTTCATCATCCCCAAAGAAACACTAACTACCCATTCTCCCTCTCTAGCCCCTGGGACTACATTTTACTTGCTGTCTCTATGAATTTGCCTGTTTTAAGAACTTCACTGAGTGGAATCATGAGTGGAATCATCCATTACTTTGGATGACATTTTTAAAAATAAGTTTTATTGGAACACAGCCATGGCATTCATTTATATATTGTCTGTGGCTACGTTTACACTTGAGCAGCAGAGATGAGTAGCTGTACTAGAAATTGTCTGGCCTGAGAGCTGAAAATGTACTGTTTCATGCTGTAGAGGAAAAGTTTGTAGACCCTTGAACTAGTTGGGGCTGCCTGACCTCTGATTATTTCATTAGTGTGGGAAAGTAGCCTCTTTGCCCACCCACTGAGGGTAGATTTCTACAGTAGAAAGATAACTCAGAACCTTTAACTCTCTGCTGGTCAAATTCCTCCTGTTTTCAGCCTTCCTCATTTTATTTAAAAGAATGCAAACCATCTTGGGGTGCTGTCCACTTTGTCTCAGGGTGGTGGTTTTCTGCACAAGCTCTAACACCTGGATAGCACTTCTTCTGGCCCTGGATTTACTAATGCAATAACTTTAGTTTCTCCTAGATAATCTTCATTCCTTTCCCCTCTGTGTAACAGAAACCCCTTCTAATCAATACTGCCTTCTCCACACAGTCCTTTCCCTCTTAGGAAATAATGTTTGCTAAATAATCTGATTTTACGAACTTCCCTTCTCATTGAGATGAGTAGCGAATTACTTCTTTTTTTCAAATTTTTTATTTATTTATGATAGTCACAGAGAGAGAGAGAGAGAGAGAGAGAGAGAGAGAGAGGCAGAGACACAGGCAGAGAGAGAAGCAGGCTCCATGCACCAGGAGCCCGATGTGGGATTCGATCCCGGGTCTCCAGGATCGCGCCCTGGGCCAAAGGCAGGCGCCGAACCGCTGCGCCACCCAGGGATCCCATGAATTACTTATTTGGATTTTGACCTTTGGGTTTTTATTTTATCCCACAAATGAAAACAAGATTTTGACCTGGAGTTCTAAAACTGTCCCAGCGCTTGTGTTGGCAAAGTCATTTTTTCATTTTACTGTGTGTGTGTTGAGAAATACAACTCTGGTCTATTTTGCTTAATTTTTCCAAGATGGATCATTTTGATCCTGTTGAACATTCTTTGACAGGAGGTGGTGTCTGTGAATGATGCAGAAGGTGCTAGAGCATCGAGTTTCCCGTGGCCTTGAGTAACATTGTGGCCATTATTGATTTGGGCTCATTTATGTATAAGTTCACACATTAAAAAAAAAAAAATCAATTACTTTGCTCTCTTCAAACAAAACCAAGCAAAATCCCCATGTACCAGATGACTTTTCTATCAGTCCACTTATAAATTAATAACTTCATAAATATGAATATTATAAATATACTGAAGAAAACCCTCAGTGAACTATCACAATCATGAGTTGGCAAACATTTTTATAAAGGGCTAGCCAGTAAACACGTTTCCATGAATTTTTTCCAATAGAACTTTATTTACAAAAACGAGCAGCAGGTCATACTTTGGCCAACCCCTGTTCTCAGTTATTTACAATCATGCATTTTTTTTAACCTTTAAAATGTCCTTTAAAGTGCATACTGTTTTTAAGATCTCTCTGAAAAAGTGTTGACTTCACAAGGTGATATTTTGTGCGTGGTATCAGGATACTCTGGCACATGGTTCATTTCTATAATAATAATAACCAATCTGTAATACCCAAGTGCCTAAGTGTGTCCTCCGCCTGCCTGATTAGACTGTACTTGTGCTGCTTCTGTTTCTTTCATAGCCCCTAAGGGCTCCTGTTCTGGGAGGCCTGAGGCACGAGATTGCAGTGTGACCCTCTGTGATGGGAAGTTTTTCTGTGCTTCTCTCATTAACTTTCAAATTCTCAGTGGTTTCAAGTTCGCATCTCACAATTTCAGTACTTAATCACCAATTTTTCCAGTTGAAAAGATACTTAAGCTAAATGAAGAGTGAGCAAAATAATAAAATAGAGGAATCTGTCTAGGCTTCTGCTGTTGAGAAATTCAGGGAGGGAGGAGAGGCTGGTGGAGGAAGAGGCCCAGTTTTCTGAATGAAAAACCAAGTGGGTAGAATTTGAGTGGATTTATGGGAGCCAGTGGAATTCTGTGTAATAAGAAACCAGTTCTTGCTTTTTACCCCAAGAGTACCCCCTCCTCCAATTCTGGCTGGTGGTCCCTGTCAGCCTCTGGGAAAGCTGCCTCCCATCTCATCTACTCTGACTTGGAAGGGCACCAGCCATCTCGGCCCTGAGCACTCTGATGGATGGTGGAGGTGATAGTCCTTGGTCTTCCCAAACCATAGAAATGCGAAGTTGTCTCGCTTTTCACTGCCCACAGATGTTTTCTGGCCTCTGTGTTTTCATGAAGACTCATGCTATTGCAAGAAAATGGATAGAATTGTAAGTGTGCTTGTACCCTTGTGTGAAATATTGAAGGGTTTGGGGTAACATGAAAGGGATCTTGGATTTAAGAAGTTGAAGGTTTATTTATTTTTTTTAAATTTTTTAAAAATTTATTTATTTATTTATGATAGTCACAGAGAGAGAGAGAGAGAGAGAGAGAGAGAGAGAGAGAGAGAGGCAGAGACATAGGCAGAGGGAGAAGCAGACTCCATGCACCGGGAGCCCGATGTGGGATTCGATCCCGGGTCTCCAGGATCACGCCCTGGGCCAAAGGCAGGCGCCAAACCGCTGCGCCACCCAGGGATCCCCGAAGTTGAAGGTTTAAACTTGGCTTTACTCAATACATCTTGCATGTCTTTGAGTGAATATATAGACATCAGTTTTCAATTCTGTAAATTGGGCATAATACTATCCACTTGTGAAACTCACTAATTTATACAGTAGTGTGTACCTACTGTGTGTCAGGCACTGTGTGATGTTGCCTTGAGACCTTATGACACAGAGCAGATGTAGATCTGCTAGTAGACGTTGCAAGATTAGGGACATAGTAGCTGCTTGATATGGTAGCTGTTACTGTTCCATCATCATTATATTCACTGGTGTTGGTAATCCCAGGTCACATAGTTAACTTGTCGGATGGTTGCCCTGATTCCTAACATGTCCTGCCAGTTGACCTTTGGACCCTCTGTTGAGACTTGGTGCTTATCTCTGCTCCAGTGATTGACCCAGTCACAGGTTATGACCAGTGACTTCTATTTTTCTGCTGCCACTATGTCTCCCTGTTTATTGCCTGGGAGAAGCAGCTAATAAAAAGTCAATGGCTCTGCTGGTTCTTCATGAGTGTGTGCTTCCCTGGTGCATGGGAAGTATAATTTCATGGATTCTCATGAACCTGTCAGTTCCTGTGTGATGGAAGGCAGAGCCATTTGAAGCACATGGGGTTGGGAACCCAGGATTGAACCAAAATCAGAGGTAAAAGACCAAAAGCCCCCCTCCCCAAACCCACCAAAATAAAATTTAAAAAAATGACAAAATACCACCCACCAAGGTCAGAGGGAGGGAAGCCTTAAATATCCTTCCCACTCAAGACCCTGTTCCTGAAAGAGAGCAGCCCCATGAACCACAGATCCACCCCACCCTTCATTTTCATGTCACCAGTTAAAGAGCAAGACAAGTATAGAGACTGTGTCATCAAAATGGACCAGAGGATATTGTGGATGGCATTGGATGTTTTTAGGTCTCACTCCTTGGTTTCATAGATGAGGTAAGAGAAGGATGCTCAATCTTGCTTTGCTTCAATAATATTTATGGAGGACTTAATCTGCCGCCAGCACTCTGAGGACACAGTGACAGATAGGACAGGCAGCCTGGGGTAGCCAGTCTCTAAGATGGGGATCTCTAAGATCCCCAGCCTCCTGGTCTTCATGTCCCTGTGAAGTCCTCTCTGCCCCTGTACCAGGCTTGGTGTGTGTGATCAGTGGAATTTGCAGAAGTAATTATACATCGGTTCTGAGATGATGGTAAAAGATTGTAGCTTGCATCTTGTTGTCCCTTGTTTTGAGGAAAGCCAACTGCCACGTCATGAGTAGGCCTATGGCGAGGTCCATGTGACCTGCAGATAACAGCCACATGAGTGACTGCTGTCTTCAGATGTTACAGAGTTAGCGTGTCATGAAAGGAAGGACAGGCAACAATGAGAGAGGAGATGAGCTACTGGGATTCTTGTGTGTATATATATTTAGGTTTAGGCAGAGTCAGGAAGACAGCCTGATGGCAGGTTCATATTTCTGTATGCCCTCCAGCTTCCTGCCCTTTCTTCAGGTCCTCATATGTACCAAGTTCTTGCCCACCTTGGGGTCAACCCTCCTTCTGCTGTTACTTCAGGCTAACTCCTCCAGATCCCTCATGAATCACTTGACACTTGATAGACAAGCGTTCATTCGACTGGAGGAGGCTGGACACATAAGAAGGGGCCAAACCCTGTGGGCCCTGGTTAGGCCCTGATGAGGAGTTGAAATTTTATCATCTTTGTTCTGCCAATAGAACTTTTTCTGGCAATGGCAATATTTCACATTTGCACTGTCCGGTAGGGTAGCCACTAACTGTAGATGGCTGTTTTGGCCTTGAAATATGTCTAGTGCGATTGGGGCCCTGAATTAATTCTATTTAATACCACGGGATTTGAATTTAAAAAGCCACACATGGCAAGTGGGTACTACATGGGCCCATGTAGATAGTGCAGACGAGCTAGGGAGGTGTCCAGTGGGTAGTGATGGGATTTGACAGGAATCTGTAGGAGGATCTTCCTGGCTGCTATGTGGAGAATGGATGAAAGGTAGCCAGGGAGGGATGAGGCTGGAGCAGTGACCTACATGGGGGGTGGTGGCTGCCCCACCAGCTCTTGGTGCCCTGTTGTGACCCCAGGGCCATGTGAGTGTTGTAGACGGCGAGACTGGGGTGTCAGCATGGCATCACTCCCACCTGGTGTACTCTGATGCCAGGGCATGGTGTCCAAGGACTGCCATTTCTTAGCCGCAAAGGATGGAGGGGCTCCCCTCCTGGCTCTTGCAGAAGGGCCCTATTGTGCACCTCCCTTTGCAAGGCTCAAGTGCAGTGAAGTATCTACATGGTCCTTCGTTGACATTACTTATTGCCTGTGCTTTTAGTTTCTTCATCTTCAAAACAGGGTTTTGATACCATCCATCTTTAGGAATCTTGAGAGGCTCAAATAATAAGAGAAATCCATCTGAACCACTTCCCACAATGAGTGTTACATGGTAGGATTGGCAACTGGTTGCTGTTATTTGCTTTAACATAATCACCAGCATCATCTCTCACCTAGGGTTCTCCAGCTCAGTGTGCTCACCTCATCTGAGCTCATTTGAGCCTCAGGGCTATTCTGGGCTTTTCTCTGAAACTGCCTCTTGGGCTGTCATTAAGGGAGAACTCCAGGATTGGATTAACTGGTCTTTTTTTTTTTTTAATTTTGTGTTTATTTTTTTATTTTTTTTTAAAAGATTTTATTTATTTATTCATGAGAGACACACAGAGAGAGAGAGAGAGAGGCAGAGACACAGGCAGAGGGAGAAGCAGGCTCCATGCAGGGAGCCTGACGTGGGACTCGATCCCAGGTCTCCAGGATCACACCCTGGGCTGAAGGCGGCACTAAACTACTGAACCACCCTGGCTGCCCATGGATTAACTGGTCTGCTGCAGAGGGGAGCCGATGGTCTAGGATGAGCTCACGTGCAGGGAGGTACCAGAATGTTCTGGGCTGTTTTCATTACATGCAGGTCACTGTCCTGAAATGGACAGGTGGGAGTCCCAGGAAGCTGATCGGCTTTGGGGACAATGAGTACTTCCTGTGAATCAGAGCTGGCAACATATGCAGGTCTTTGTCTTCATAGCCAGTGGCACTCTGGAATGTCTACTTAGGTTAGACCAGGAAGTCAGGCTTGAGGCTGTCCTTAATTGTTACTAGAGGAAGGTAGCATATGTACAATGAAGTATTAGTTTACGATAGCGTTAGATCTTCATGCTAATGTCAAATATTAGTTATATATCCTGTTACTACATTCTTTTCTTCCTGCTGCTCATTTCATGGAGTGGATGATTTCACAGACAAATCAAACCACTGCCAGTAAGCCCAGCCTTTCTACACCATTGTACTAATTTTATTGCTCTCATCCCACATTTTGAGGTGCCTGTGATTCACAGGGGGTAAATTGGTACCTTGGGTCCTGCCTTTCTCACTGTCATTCACTTGGCTTGAGCCACTTGACTGTTCTGGAGCTTGGAGACCCACCTCTGCCTTGGGGGTTTTGACTGGTGGTTCTGGATTACCCTCAGCACCTTCACATCCTTCCCCCAGAGATCTGTGGGGTCACACTCTCACCTCCTCCTTTTTGTAGTGTCACCTTAACAAGGCAGCCAACTCCGAGCTCACTGTTTACAAAGTTAACTTCCTTTTGCTCTGATAGCCTTTCTTCCGCATGGTGTTCACCACTGCATTCTGTATAGTTTTTTTTTTTTTTTTTTTAGCGTGCGCGCGCACACACACACACACACACACACACACACACACACACACTCTGTTTTTAATCCCCTCACCCCTGAAAAAGTATGTTCTGCAAGGGCAGAGATCTTGGTTCTATTCTGTTCACTGCTGTAGCACCCATTTTGTAGAAAAGGCCGGGAATTTACATAGTCTTTGAGCCATAAAAATGGTGAAGGAATGTGTCTAGACTCTGGTCTGCTGTTGAAGGTTCTGATTTCCAGGGTCCACTTCATTCTGCTTTTCCACATCCATCCTGCTCTGGTTCCCGACTGGATCATATTCCCTTGACTTTCCTGTTGTTCTATCCTTCATTCCTCCTCCTTGAACTGCCCTCCATCTTCCTCTTCTCCTTTCCACTCAGCTCTTATACCCACCCTGCCAGCCTCCTGAGGCTTCCTCAAGCTCTCCTTGCCTGCTTCTTGAAGGCGTTCATTGGCTCTGCTTGCCTTGTGATACTCATTCCTTTAACTGTTGACAATTGTTAGGTCTCGGGTTCTTCAGTAACACTTTCTGCTTATGCTTGGCATTGCACAAGGAGCATGGACTTAGGTGTCAGACAAACCCAGATTCTCCTTCTGCTACTCGTTGGACTAGATCAAGTTCAAGAACTTCTCCAAGTCTATGATCTCTGAAAATAGGAATAATGATACCCACCCGGGAAATTATTGTAAGAATTAAAAAGATAATATGCCCCAAAGCACATAGTAGCTGCTCAAGAAAATTTGCTATGTGACTGTTGAGAGGGGTCTTGGAGTCATGGGGGTGGGTGGGGAGCTGCAGCATTAACTCAAAAGATTTTATTCCATTATGCCAATTCTGGAATGGGATTGTTTTGATGCACATTAGAATAATGAGAAAGCTCTTATCTTTATTGGAATCCTTCTACAGAAAGAGGAAAGCTTTATTTGTGTCAGAGATAATGTGGCCTTTTTACAAGCTGCTTTGTGATAGACAATAGCAGGAACTTTTTAACTGGTGTGTTTGGGGCACTTTCTGTCTGTTTCCTTATGTAGTCTGTCAATTCCAGTCCTTACTTGGCTTTTGAAGGACTTGGGTGGCATTTGATTTGTGAATTGAGGGAGGGAGGTGTGTGCATGTATGTACCCGTGTACTTGCATATACACACTTGCTTACACATAGAGGCATGCATGTGTGAACATGCCTACTTGTACATAGGGAGCTGTGTGTTTGTGCACGTGTTGATAAATGCATCTCTGTTAACATGCTTGCATATGGGTGATGTGGGTGAGTACATGAGTCTCTATTTGCATGTGTGTGATTGTGAGTGAACTTAGTGTTTCCCTACAGACAAAACACAAGTGGGTGCAGTAGAGCTGCTGAGATCAAAGTGAAGTTGTTTGAGTTGGGTTGTGAAGTTGGAGAATCTCCCTGATAGTGGACTTGGCAGCTGAGGTGGTGGTGGGGCGGGGGGAGGGGGCTTCACTTGGGTGAGTTCCTGGACTCATGTTGGCCCCATCCTTCATAGCTCAGTGACCTTGGGAAGTTGTTAACCTCGTGGGGTTGATCAGGGATTAAATAGCGTGATGAAGTAAATAGAGTTCTTAGGTTAGAGAAAAACTCACTCAGGCAGCACCAGATCTTCTTTTTCGACTTCCCTTCTTTGTTTTTTCCAACTGAGATTTTAGGGCATTTGGTAGCCACATGGCTCTGGCTGGCTACAAAGTGGCTTGAATTTAACTTTAGGGAAGTGAGAGGGAGATGTTTAAGGGCCTCCCTTTGGGCACTAGGAAATGACCAACACTGCTTGTAGAAGACCAGAGAGCTTGAAATAAGCAGGAAGAAAAGAGACGAAGGGGCTAAGTGACCTCAGTGCCAAGGAGCCAGGAGCCACCAGAGACAGCCTGGAGTCTGAGCCTGTGAAAACAGGTTAGGCCCAGATCCTGGTCCTGGCACCTGTGTGCTGCACCTGTGTGTGGTCTTCGGCAGGTACCTAACTTCTCTGGGTGTGTGGGGGCAGTGAATGTATTTACCTCATGGGTTATGGGATGGCAGTAAGTCCACACAGTGCCTGGTGCAAAGAAAATGTTATCTCTGCTTATCAGATCCCTGACCTCTGATGTCCCCAAGTGAGAACAATGATAACAACCTGGAGCATGCCCTCAAGAGGGTGAGTGTGAGAGAGCATGGAAGGGAATGGAGGAAGCTGAGGTCACCTGGCTTCATCTTCATTGGCTGCCTTCTGACTT
The DNA here is from genome assembly GCF_018345385.1 of Vulpes lagopus. Classification (NCBI taxonomy): domain Eukaryota; kingdom Metazoa; phylum Chordata; class Mammalia; order Carnivora; family Canidae; genus Vulpes; species Vulpes lagopus. The sequence goes on from NC_054841.1 coordinate 16,958,838, forward strand.
CTCAGAGATCCTCTTGCTACGTCAGGGCCTTTGCACCCTTCTAAGTTCTGTAAATTACTGGGTTCTTTACACCCTTTGATCTAATTTCAGATCTTACTTTCTCAGGGGGGTCTTCCCTGACCATCTTAAGTGGATGCTCATGGTCCCTGGCTTGGTCACTCTTTGCCAAGTACTGCACCTGTTTCTTTCATAACCTTTATCATCTGGTGGGATCATGTGGCCTACCTGTTTACTCCTTTATGAACCACCTCCCACACCGACAGTGAGCTCAATGAGGGCAGGTGGATGGCTTCTCAGCGATTGTCTCTCCATCACTGAACCCAGTGCCTGCTTCATAGTGGCGCTGAGGAAATGTAAGTATCTGGGCACTACCATCCAAGGGTAGAGACCCCTGGGTGGCCTCTCTGGGTCTGTCTAAAGAAAGTATTTCAGTTCTGCAGGGATTGAGTGTCCTTATACCAGGGTGCCCGAGCCAAAAGCAAGGCAGCCATGTGCTGCTGACGCTAGATGGGTTGGTACGAAATTCACATCTCCTTGCGCAAGAGTTCAGGGCCTCAGTGACAACTGCCTTCCCCCGTGATTTATAGTGAGCACACAGCACAGGCTGCATTTTAAAGGTAAATCTCTTACCATTTAGACTAGGCAGTTTGGGCAGCTTCTTCTGAAGAATTTGTCTTATTTGAATAAGAGAATGCATTTGTCACATCGATGGCTCCTATACAATTGCAGATGCAACTTCTAGAAAAAGTTGATCTTAAAATACGCTGTAGAATTCACAACTACAATGTCAGAGCCCAAAGGCTTACAAATACAAGGTAATATATTCCACTGGCTACTACATGTGAGCTGAGGTCTTGCCCAAGGTCACGCTCAAGGTTAGAGAGTGAGCTGAGGTCAGACTTGGACTGTGCCTAGAGCTTCAGACTCCCAGTTGCCAAGGGCCGCGTTCCTTCTGCCCCATCCTCCAAGGCTTTGCACCAGGGGCTTCTCTGTGGTTTTTTTTTTCCCCCTTTCTTTTCTTTTTAAAGGCTCACTGGCAGCTACTGCTCCAAGGCAGAAAATGTATTCATTTAAATGACTTCGTTTGGAAATAGAAGCTTGAATAATGATGTTACCATTTATAATTGCTCTGATTAACCACACCACGTTTTGCAGTTTAGAATAAAAAAAGCCTCATTCCTTTTGTGATATGAATTTTAATTGCTTTCTTTCAGGAAGACCCCTCCAGGCATACCTGCAAGTTCCCCAGCTCCAGGAACCTCAGAGAGACCCCTCTGGGCATACCTGTGTGCTCCCTGGGTTGTCTGGCGGAGATTTGGGGAGGGGCACAGGGCGGATATTCTGGGAACACCCGGCTGGTTTGAGATGTTGGGACAGAAACTACTTGCTTTCACAGTGGACCATAGTTTCACACTCCCTTGGGTGGGGAGTGTGGGGGGTAGGGTGGGAAATCATAGCATTAGGAGGCCCCATAAGACCCAGACTGAAGACCTGGGATAAGGGAGTTTTTCTAAGGGTGTTTGATGCTCACTGTAGTTGTCATCCCTGAGATTACAAAGGGGGCAGATTCATCCATAATTTATCTGCCAGTGAATGTGTCTTCTTAGATGGATTTACTTTTTTTTTTTTACCTTAAGGATATTTTCAGTTATTTTTCTATTCTTGTTTGACATTTCACCCATATGAAATAAGAATCAGCACAGTGCAGTGGAAAAGGCAAGAGTTTAAGAAAATATAGGTGAGTATTTATTTGATCTTAGTAGGAGCAAAGGGTTTCTAAGTTAAAAGCCAAGAAACAAACTATAAGGGGAAAAAAGATGCATTTGTTTACATAAAATTCTTAAACATTTGCAGGTAGAAATGACAAAGTGAAGAGACAACCTGGGGAAAGTATTTGCAACATATGTGATTGGCAGTGGTCATTTATCTTTAATATATAAAGAAACCAATCAACAACAAAAAATGTCTTGGTAGACAAAAAGAATGTGAATAGATAATTTATGTAAGAAAAGTTGCCACAGTCAATAAAAATCTGGGGAAAAATCAGTTTTATTTATAGTTACTGAAATATAAATGGATAAAGAATAATAATAATAAACAGTTCTTTATTTACATTTACAACAATTTCAGCAATGATACTGGTGAGGATAAGGTGATGTGTTTGTCCAGAGTATAAATTTCTGCATTTTTCTGGAGGACACTTTGATGTATGGTTTGAGAATGTTAAAAAAATGTATATATACCCTTTGGCCTTGTAATTCCACTCCCAGAAACTTTGGAGAAATAGAGATATAAATAAAAGATAAAAGGATTTTTATCAGAACATTATTTGGGATGGAGAAAAATGAGGAAAACAAACTGAAATGCCCAGTAGCAGAGTAGCTAAAATAATTATGTGGCTTTCCTATAACGAAATTATCTGCAGATGTACAAAATGATAGTTTCAAGTATTACGAATGCCATGTGAAAAGTGTCACTATTTTTAGTTTAAAAGTTAGTAAACCTTCATATGCAGTCCTACTGATCTTATTTAAATTACATATAATCATATATAAATTAATGGAAGAGAGTGAACCCAAGTGTTTACAATTCCTTTCTTTTTTTAAGATTTTATTTATTTATTCATGATAGACATAGAAAGAGAGAGAGAGAGAGGCAGAGACAGGCAGAGGGAGAAGCAGGCTTCATGTTGGGAGCCTGAAGTGGGACTTGATCCTGGGGCTCGATCCTGGGGCTCGATCCTGGGGCTCAATCCTGGGGCTCCAGGATCACACCCTGGGCCAAAGGCAGGTGCTAAACCGCTAAGCCAACCAGGGATCCTGTGTTTGCAATTCCTATCTTTGAGTGGTAGACTGTGGTAAATTCTTAGTTTCTTTTTTAAAGGAGCCTTCAAACTATTTTTCATATAAAGTATTTCTTTTAAAATCTAAGAACTTAATAGATGACATTAAAATGAAACACTAAAAAAACCGAATGAGAAAGAATCAAGAAGCTTGGGATAGATGAGTCTGGTTTTAAATCAGAACCTTGCATTTAGAAGGTCGTTGATCTTAATGGTTTTTTTTTCAATTAAGATTTTATCTTAATTCCAGTATAGTTAATAGTGTTATATTCATTTCAGGTGTACAGTGTGGGGATTCAGTGATTCTGTACTTCTCCCAGTGCTCATCAGGATAAGTGCCCTCCTTAACCCCCATCACCTATTTCACCCATCCCTTTGCCTACTTCCTCTCTAGTAACTATCAGTTTGTTCCTATAGTTAAGAGTCCATTTCTTGATTTTTTATTTCTGTTCATTTGTTTTGTTTCTTAAATTTCACATATGAGTGAAATCATATGGTATTTGTCTTTCTCTAATTTCACTTATTATACTACTCTGACTCCATCCATATCACCGCAAACGTTAAGATTTCATTACTTTTTTATGGCCAAATATTCCTCTGGATACGCGCGCACACACACATAGGTATATGTAGTGGCATATACACACACGTATATACATCACTTTTTAAATCCATTCATCTATCAGTGAACACCTGGGCTGTTGCCATAATTTGGCTATTGTAAATAATGTTGCTATAAGCATCGGGGTCAGTGTATACCTTTGAATTAGTGTTTCTGTATTTTGGAGGTAAATATCCAGTAGTGCAATTGTTAGATCGTAGCAGTAATTCTGTTTTTAACTTTCTGTGGTTTAAATTGCATTTCCCTAATGAGTGACATTGAGCATCTTTTGGTGTTTGTGGGCTATCTGGGTGTCTTCTTTGGCGAAATGTCTTTTCATGTCTTCTGCCCATTTTAATTGTATTACTTTTTGGATGTTATATCAGTTCTTTATATATTTTGGATATTAACCCTTTTTTGAATGAGTCATTAGCAGATATCCTCTCCCATTCTGTAGGTCACGTTTAAGTTTTGTTGATTGCTTCCTTTGCTGTGCAGAAAGAAGCCTTTTATTTTGATATAATCCCAATAGTTTCTTTTTGCTTTTATTTCCCTTGTCTCAAGAGACATATCTAGAAAAATGTTGTTGCGACTAATGTCAGAGAAATTCATGCCTGTGTTCTCTTCTAGGAATTTTATGGTTTCAGGTCTCACATTTAGGACATTTTGAATTTGTTTTTCTGTATGGTGTAAGAAAGTGGCTCAGTTTCATTGTTTTAAGTGTAGCTGTCCAGTTTTCCCAACTCCATTTGTTGAAGAGACTCTCTTTTTTCCCCACTGGATATTCTTTCCAGCTTTGTTGAAGATTAATTGGTCATATAATTGTAGATTTATTTTGGGTTCTCTATTGTTTCCTTGAGCAGTGTGTCTGTTTTTGTGCCAGTACCATAAACCATACTGTTTAGGTTACTACATCTTTGTAGTATAATTTGAAGTTTGGAACTGTGATACCCCCAGTTTTTTCTTTTTCAAGATTGCTTTGGCTGTTTGGGGTCTTTTGTGGTTCTATACAAATTTTAGGATTGTTGTTCCAGTTCTGTGAAAAATGCTTTTGGTATTTTGATAGGTATTGCATTAAATGAGTAGATTGTTTTGGGTAGTATAGACATTTTAACAATATTTTTTATTCCAATCCATAATCACGGAATGTCTTTCCATTTTTTTTCTGTCATCTTCAGTTTCTTTCATGAGTGTTTTTATAGTTTTCAGAGGATAGGTCTTTCACCTCTTTGGTTGGATTCATTGCTAGGTATCTTACTATTTTGGGTGCGATTGTAAGTGGGATTGTTAATTTCTCTCCCTGCTGTTTCATTATTGGTGTATGGAAATGCAACAGACTTCTGTACATTGTTTTTGCATGCTGCTACTTTACTGAATTCATTTATCAAGTTCCAGCAGTTTTATGGTAGAGTCTCTTGGGTTTTTTCTATATAGTATCATGTCATCTGCAAAGAGTGAAACTTCTCTTTCTTCCTTACCAATTTGGATGCCTTTTATTTGACTTCTATTCCTGTAATAACAGTGGTGAGAATGGACATCCTTTTCTCTCAGGTTTTCCTGAGAGCTTTTCCCCCATTGAGGGTGATGTTTGCTATGGATTTTTCATATAAGGCCTTTATTATGTTGAGGTGTGTTCTCTCTAAACCTACATTGTTGAGAGTTTTTGTCATGAATAGATGTTGTACTTTGTCAAAATGATCATATGGTTATTAACCTTTCTCTTAGGGCTGTGATATAGCATGCTAATTGATTTGCAGATATTGAATCACCTTAGTATCCTGGGGATAAATCCCACTTGATCATGGCGAATGATTTTTTATTTACTGTATTGTTGAATTTGCTTTGCTAATATTTTGTTGAGGATTTTTGCATCTATGTTGATGAGAGATACTGGCCTGTAATTCTCTTTTTTGTGGTGTGTTTGCTTTTAGTATCAGGGTAATGGTAGCCTCATAGGATGAATTTGGAAGTTTTCCTTTTTCTATTTTTTTGGAATAGTTTGAGAAGAATAGGTATTAATTCTTTAAATGTGTGGTTGAGTGAGTTCTGTGAGCCCCTCTGGTCCTGGACTTTTGTTTTTTGGGAAGTTTTTTTTTCCTTACTGATTCAATTTTCTTGCTAGTAATTGGTCTGTTCAAAATTTCTATTTCTTCCTGCTTCAGTTTTGGAAGGTTTTTAGGTATTTATCTATTTCTTCTAGGTTGTCCAATCTGTTGGCATATAATCTTTAATAGTATTCTTATAAAATTTATATTTCTGTGATGGTTATTTCTCCTTTTTTTTATTTTTTGAGTATTTTTCCTTTTTACTTGATAAGTCTGTTTTAGAGGTTTATCAGTTTTGTTGATCTTTTCAAAGAACCAGCTCCTGGTTTCATTATCTGTTCTGTTTTTTTTTGTTTTGTTTTGTTTTTAGTTTACATATCCTTTATTTATGCTCTAGTGTTTATTATTTCCTTCCTTGTGTGGGTTTTGGGTTGTTTGTTCTTTATCTAGCTCCTTCATGTGTCAGGTTGGGTTGTTTGAGATTTTTCTTCTTGGAAATCTTCTTCCCTCTTAGAACTGCTTTTGCTGCACCCCATTGTGTTTTCATTTTCATTTGTGGCCATGAACTTCTTGATTGCTTGGCTGATCCATTCATTGTTTATTAGCATGTTGTTTAACCTCCATGGATTTGCGCTCTTTTCAGATTTTTTCTGGTGGTTGATTAGTTTCATAGTGTGGTGATCAGAAAAGATGTATGACTTTGATCTATTTGAATTCATTGAGACTTGTGGCTTAATAGGTGATCTGTTCTAGACAATGTTCCATGAACAGTTGAAAAGAATGTGTATTCTGCTGTTTTGGGATGGGATATTCTGAATATATCTGTTAAATCCATCTGGTCCAGTATGTCTTTCAATGCTACTATTTCCTTGTTGATTTTCTGTTTGGATGATCTGTATATGGGCTGTTAAAGTCCTCTACTATTATTTTATTACTATTAGTTCCTTTGTTATTAAATTTTATGTATTTGGGTGCTCATGTGTTTGGTGCATAAATATTTACAATTCTTTTATCTTCTTTTGGATTATCCCTTTGTTATTATATAGTGTCCTTCTTTGACTCCTGTGGCAGTTTTTATTTTAGAATCTGTTTGTCTGGTATAAGTATTGCTACCCCACCTTTCTTTTGACATCTATTTGCATGATAGATGTTTCTCCATCTCCTTATTTTGAATCTGCAGGTACCTTTAGGCTTGAAATGAGTCTCTTGTAGGCAGCATATACATTGGTCATTTTTTTTTTAAAGATTTATTTATTCACGAGAGATGCATAGACACAGGCAGAGGGAGAAGCAGGCCCCCCACAGGGAGCCCCATGTGGGACTCGATCCTGGATCCCAGGGATCAGGCCCTGAGCCAAAGGCAGATGCTCAACTGCTGAACCACCCAGGTGTCTCTGGTCGTGTTTTTTAATTCCTCTGTCACCTTGTGTCTTTTGATTGGAGCACTTAGTCCATTGACAATCAAGTAATTCTTAAAAGATAGGTTTTCTTTATTGTTTGTTACTTGTTTTGTGGTGGTTTCTATAGATTTTCCTTGAACCTTCTCTTTCTCTTTCATGGTTTGCTGGTTTCTTTAGTGATATACCTGTATTCCTTTCTCTTTATTCTTTGCTAATCTATTCCTGGTTTTTGATTTGTGGTTACCATTAAGTTTGTATATGGCATCTTCTGCTTATAGCCATCTATATAAAGTTGATGGTCGCTTACGTTTGAACCCATTCTTTGCTCCTGTGCCCCCTACATTTTAGGAATATGATGTCATATTTTATATCCTTTTATATTGTGAATCTCTTGAGTGATTTTTACGGATGTGCTTATTTTTCATACTCTCATTTATGGTCTTTTTTTCCCCCCACTCAGAGAGTTCCCTTTAATATTTCTTGTAGGGCTGGTTTAGTGGTCATGAGCTCCTTTAGTTTTTGCTTAGAACTTGATGTTTTTGAACCTTTCTGTAAGATGAAGGCAAATGGAACTCCGCATAAGGTTGTTCTGAGGGCTAATTCAGAATATAAATAATGTGGCCCTACATATATTCTTGGTAAATGTTTACTAGCATCCTCCATTCTCGCTGGCATTTGGATTTGGAAGTTGGGTCTGGGTTGGCCTTTGAATTCTCTTCTATAATTTTGTGCTTATTTGGTTATTTCCTAATTATTTAACCACAGCCTTTTGTTCCATTTTCCCCAAAGAGGGTTAAGTCAGCCTCAACAATGATGTAGCTAAAAAATATGAATGGCCTTATTTAGACTCTATCATGTTGGAATGGGGACTCTTAGATTTCTTTCTTTCTTTCTCTTGTTAGTCTGATAGAATGAAACTAATACCTGATGGTGGCAAAGATGTGACTAAATGGTCATTTATATACCCTGTTCGTGGACATAGAAACCACAACCTTTTTAAAGGAAATTTGGAAATGCATATCAAGAGCCTTTTTAAGTACCTTCATATCTTTTGATTCAGTAAACCCATGTTTGGGAAATATTCTGTTAAATTTTGGTGTATATCTGTTTATTTTCCTATCTACAATTCCAGTCCCGTGTCCATTTTAGGATCTGAGGGGTTAAAGCATAAATCTTGTTACTTGTGTTTGTGAAACCCATAGAATTAGGGTTCCTTTGGCAGGAGGCCAAAAGTCTACAGGTCTCTCTGGATGTTGATGATGGGTAGGGCTCCAAATCAGACACAGTACTCTTAATTATTGTGGTGTAGATGAAAGAGGCCATGTGGAGTAGTGGAAAGATCTGATTGTAGGCATTCGCAAACATCGATTTGCAGCCAGACATTGATAGGTTACTGACTTATAATCTTGAGCATGTGCCTCCCTTCTCTATGTGCCCATTGCGTCATCTGTAAAATGAGTACCATAATTCTAGCCTTGCAGTGACTTTGTGTGTAGAAGAGGTGAGAATGCAGAGGACTAGAGGTGTGATCCTATGTCATCATGCCTTTGTTTGAGTCAATTGTACTGATAATTGTGGTTACTTTAGCCTTATGTGTTGATTCTCCTAGGCTCCCTGGGAACAGCCAGGCTGCCAGACTCCCTACACATTCATAATCCCCAGAAATACTATGGGCTGGATCTGTAGTCAGCTCCCCTAGAAACTGGGAGTGGGTATGGACATGGGGGTGGGTATGGGCATTGGGGCTGATCTGCTTTGTTTCCCCAAACATTGCAATGCCATGAGGGCACTTTAAGATAGATGTTTTTGTAGAAAATGTTTTCATAAAACAAAGGTTTACAAATTTTGGGTAAACCTTATTTTAAAATAAAAATTCACTGCATGAAAATATTCTGTTAAAAAATAATGGGCACCTCCTACACAAAGTTTGGAAGGTGTAGAGAAATAGGTAGACTAGGGAAACAAGGACACATGTTTTCTCACCACCCAAAGATAACCATTGTTGGTTTTTTCATGTATTTCCCCTTAGGGTTGTTGGTGTATTTTCATATAATTGAAATCATGCTGTATGTATTATCATGCATCTTCCTTTTCTTTTTTCATTTGGCCACCTAATATGCACTTTTCTCATATTATTAAAAACTCTTTGTAAAAATGACTTTGGATAGCTGCATGTTACTCTATTTAGTGAATATTAGATAGTTACTCTTTTCAATTACTTTGGTATTTTCTGTCTTAAACCCTTTATGTTTATATCAGATATTCCTTAAATTATTTCCTTGTTCATAATGTCTGTATATCAGGCTGGGGCTGGCCGAATTATACCTTTCAATGTCTGTAATGACTCACGGTTAAATCTTTAATGCATTCTGGCTATTTTTTTTAATGTCTATAACTTCCATTGGAAATCGAGATGCTGCAGCAGTTTTGATGAAAAATCATGCTTCAAAAAGTGGAGAGAATGTTGCATTCCTGCCTTGGGGTGACTGTTCATGGCGAATAGACAATGACTCTTTTGGGTGGAGATGGCAATAGCTTTTGTTTTAATTTTTGTTAAGAACTGGGATCAGAGGGGAGAACATGAGAGGCGTGTTCTGTTTTGCGGGTAATGTGAATACAGTCAAAATTGAACAGATTTTTCTTCTCTCTGTCTCCAGCCTTAGTGGAACTTGTACTAATTTTCTGGAGTTGTTCACCCAGCGCTACAATTGCTTTTACCAGAAACGATCTCATTTCGGGAGCCTGTGAAGAGGAAAAGGAAATGTGTTCTCACGACTGTGAGTCAGTGTAGAGTGAAGGAAGCCACAGAGAGCTCTCTGCATGTGTCTGTGGGTGTGGAATTGTGAGGGAGAGGAGGAGAGTGTGTGTGTTTTGGGGGCAGCGCATTGAGGGAGAGAGAATTAAGTTTGAGAGGAGAATGTGGGAGATGACAAAAGTTGTGTGCAGCTCCTGCTTGACAGGCTCAAATAAGTAAATGGAAAGATCTGCTCTGGGGCTCAGAAGTTTTGGGGTGATAGGGCTTTTACCTGTAGTTAGTGAGAACATGTCCGAGATCCTGGTTGATGGGTTGTGCAGCCTGACCTGATGTATGCAGGACATCACAGTTGGGAGTGGAGACCAGAGGGGCTCCCTGACTTGAGATGCACAACTCAATTCAAGTCTGTATCTGCTTAATTGCAAAGCTCCTGCCTATTCACCGGAAATACAATCTGTTGCTGGTTGAGGGGGATGTGAATGGGTGATGGTCATGCGCCGCTCCTAACTAAGGGCATATAGCCTTCAAGGATGCTCTGAACTTTTAAAAACCATCACCCAGAATTTATCCTGTTTTCATTTTATACATCCTAAGCTCTATCCCCCAAAACTCTTGGTTGGAGAGAAATGAGCTAGGATTTGTGTTCTGATTAGCATTTCACTTTTGCACCTGTCAGATGGGGCACATCATTAACTGGAAATTAGACTGTTTCTGTATAAAAGAAATACTGGTAAATAACCCCAAACAGAATTTATCCATTTACACCTGAGGCAGGTGTGTGAGCACACTTTGTTTTCCACTATTTGATGCTGTACAAATTCAAGCTGGCGACCTACACTTTGAGGCCTCAGCCCTGTTTTTTGTTTTGCAAGATATTTATACCTGTTTCTTTAATTCAGCACATATTTGAATACCTACCATTTGCCAGGTACCATTCCAGGCACGTGTGTGTGTGTGTGTTTGTGTGTGTGTGTGTGTGTGTGTGAGAGAGAGAGAGAGAGAGAGAGAGAGAGAGAGAGAGAGAGAGATGAGGACCCAGAATGGAGAGAGTTTACAGTTTAGAGAAGAGGGAGGCCATGCATTCATGATCCTTGGGGTGAATATCATGCCCACTCTCCAAGGAAGTGGTGTTTAAGCTGACATTTGAGGCCCCACAGCCCAGAATAACCTGCCATGTGGAGAGTTCAGGAGAAGCAAGTTCTTCTGTTTTATTTCTTCCCCCAGACATCATCTTCCTCCATCTAATCCATATCAAAATGGTGCCACCATCCACTTACTTGCTTAAGTAAAAAATCGACGAGTCCTCTGATTACTCATTTTCCCCTTCTCTCCCCCACTCTCTTGTTGCCACCCCTGAAACGTATTCCTCCTAGCTGTCACTTCTCTCTGTCTCTGCTTCCGGCTGGTATCATCTCTCCCCTGGACCACTGTGGTAGCTTCCTGATTGATCTTCCTGCTTATGTTGCACCCTTTCTCTCCTCCTGTACCCTGTAATTACTATCCAACCAGCAGTTTAGGGGCTCTGACCAAATAGGAGCTATTGGTCACGTGTAGGTCTTTAAATTTAAATGGCTAAATAGACTAAAATAGAACAAAAATAAAAATTCAATTTCTCAGTCCCACCAGCCACATCTCAAGTGCTCATTAGCCACATGTGGCCGGTGGTTTATTGCACTTGACGGTGTAGATAACAGGATATTTCCATCATTGAAGGAAGTTCTTTTGGATAACTCTGAGTTAGAGTAATCTTTCCAAAATATACGCAAGTTCCTGGCTCTCTCTGCTTGGAACCTCAGATGGTTTTATAGCTCACTGGGAATAAAATCCAAAGTTTACTGACATGGAGTCCCATGTAATCTGACCCCTCCCACCTGTCCAGCCTCATCACATTTCTGTCCTCTCTTTGATCACTGTATTCCAGCCATACCCTGGCTTCCTATTGCTAGGATGCAAAGAACTTGGTCACTCCTTAGGGCCTTCATAAGAGTTCACACCTGGGTTTCCTTGCGTGGAATGCCCTGTCTTCCCTCCCCCAACCTAAACAAATTCTTAGTGTTGATGGCTAATTGTCGTCTTTTAGCTATCAAAATAAATGCTACCACCTCCAGAGTCCTTCCTTGATGATCTAAAGTAGCCATCCAGTGACTATCATACCTGAGTTACATTGTCTTCCCACTCTTGTTACTATCTGATGTTTTGCTTATGTATTGTTGTCTGTTGCATATCTCAGCCTGCTAGTGTATGGGCATCCAGCTAGCAAAGGGCTGTCTGGTTCAAGGCTACAATCCAAGTGCCTAGAACAGTGCCTGACTTAGAGCAGGTGGTCAAGTAATAAACGTAGGAATGAATGAGTCCTCCCAGGGAAGCTGGACTGCTGCTAACCCAGATGGTGGCTGCTTTGTACAGATTAGAAAAAGACACCCTTTGCTCTGGCTGACCTTGTATAGTGAGCATCCTGCCCAGCAGCCTGGTAGGGCTGGAGAGGGGGTGATCTCTCCGGGCAGGAGTCGTAGCAAGGACAGAGAATCCGGAGGAGGAATATGCTTGATGGGTTTGCAAAAAAAGACTGATGTCTCTGGAACATAGTGTGTGAAGGGGAGCATGGAATGAGGAAAATCAGGAGATACGTTTGGGGGATGGGTCATGTGGGGCCCCGGAAGGCTGTGGTAGGAACATTTTATTGGCGCTCATGTACAGTAGGAAGCGTTGGAGGATGAAAGCAAGGGAGAGACCTCGGATTTCTGATGTATTTATTCTTAGTTTTATTTCCTTGCTTTTATGGGTAAATCTGTTCTAACATTTTTCTCAGGTGTATGATTTGGGGAAACTTTGAGTTTTGAGATTAGTTTTCCCACGGGTTGGGGACTTGCTTCTCTGAAGACTGAAAAATCCTCAGACAACACTTTCAGGCACAGCAATTAGGTCCCAAATGCACACTGACTCTTCTTTGAAATGCTTTCTGACATGGCACGGCTGCTAATTTTGAAGGTTAAAAATTTGCAGCTTCCTCCTAAAGGTGACAGAGGCACAGAGTAAAACTAATTAGGAAAAATCCCAAGTAGTTGATTGTGGCCATTTGTTAGAGTTTTGAAATGCAAATAGGAAAGTGTGTACAGCTCTTCCTTGGAATGGAAGCACCTATTCAGCCGGGTGCTTTGGTTTCAGAATCCATCTGCCTCTGAACGGGAAGTGTGACCTCAGTGCATAGACACATGTGAGCACAGCTTGAATCTGTAACTTGGTCTTGTCTCCATTTCTTCTCTTGAGACCAAAGGGAAAATACATCCTGTTCTTATGAAAGTTATCATTTATCATATTCTCTCAATTCTGAGATGCTATAAAGAAAAAAGAAACACCCTTGGTTAAATTGTAGCTTTTTTGAGAACAGCAGCATAAGCATGATATTAAAAGTAAGTATCAGTGGCAAGAAGGAGTCCAGTTTCAGAGAGGTTAAATGTGAAGCAAGGTATCTTCCGTCTGTCATTATCTACTTAGGAATGAAAGGCTATTACAGGACTTGCTATATTCTAAGCACTTAGAATACAGACTCCAGTAATTCTCATGGCAACTCTTGAGGTTGGTACTATTATTATCCCCATGTTCCAGATACAGAAACTGAGGTGCAGAGAGGTTAAGTAACTTGTCTAAGGTTATATAGCCATAAGGTAGCTGCATCAGGACTTGAACATAAGCTTTCCGGCTCAGGGTCTGACCTAATCTCAGTAATGAGAGAGAATGTGATAATTTGGGACAGCCTGACCAGCAGCAAAATGATGGATGTCTTTCTTTACTTCTCAGCATAAAAATTCAAGTATGGATCCAGATCCTTGACAGGTAGTTTCCTATCTATGACTGATGCTGTCACTGCATTTCAGTGTAGATCAGAAACACTGCTCAGTATTGCAAGATTTGTTTTCATAAAGCAATTTAATTATGGTTGTGTTGCTCTTGGAATCGTCTCATACCCAAAATGTCTGGGAAGGCAAATCCTCAAGAGCAAGTAGAGAAGGAACTGTGGGGCTCTGAGGGTGAACCAGAGATCAGCTGGAAGGGGCTATTTGTCAAAGGCAGTGGAGCTCAGTGATTAATAACACCAGCTATGGAGAGAGGCTGCAAGCTTCAAGCTCAAACATTTGATTCTTCTATGTTGACTTCTTAGACTCTGTTTGCTGACTCATAAAATGGGTGGAACAAGTTCTCAACCTCTTATCTGCTGCCTTTTGGGCCAAATGTGTTCCTCAATTCAGGTTCACTTTTTAGGAGGGCAATAGAGTACATATGCTATAGAATGAATTATACCCCCAGCCAAGTCTGAGGCAGCATCCCCAAAATCAAGCATGCTAATTTTTTTTTTTTTTTGCAGCAAAAAGTATGGATGTTAATACTGAGGAGGAGATGTAAAAACCACAAGCCTCTATTGGTTTAACTTGTGTCTTAGCACCAAATAAGTTCATACCAAACTTAGGAAACAATCTTTTGGTTTTCAAAGCTTGTGAAAATTCAGAATTCTTAGATCAGGGTTTATGGACCTGTGCTGCCTCGAAGAGTGATTAGAAGGTTTATGTGAAGGCAAAGTGTAGGTTCCACAGTCCATAGTGAAATGCTCAGTGATGTTATCTGTAATTATTTATAGATGTATTCCAGTCTGATGGAATATTCCAGTATGATGTATTCCAGTCATCTTTGTTAGGCAGAGGTGAGCCCAGCTTGGCTAAGAGGCTTGTGGTACCAGCTGAACTCTGAACACCTCCTAGCTTGACTGTTGGATTCTGGAGTTCGAATCTAAAGCCCAGAGTGGGCTGCTCTCAGAACCCAGATCCATCTTCTGAATTGGACCAGCATTTTGACTGGCTTTTGGTGGTTCCATTCAAGAAAGAAGGAAATATTCAATTAAAAAAAAGGGAAATAAGACTGAGAATCCCTTTCCCATCTCACCCTTAGATAGAGTCCTCCTTTCTGCTGAATCTCTTTTTTTTTTTATGGCTGTAAAATGAGGGGTAAATTGAGAACAACAACCACCACCAAAAGAGCATTTTCCTTTAGGCAAACATACATGTGACACTCCATTAACGATAAGTGACATCTTCTTCCATCTAGTGGGAAGCGACACAATATTCATGTTAACCAGTCTTCGATGGAGCCAGAAGCAGATGATGACTTGTCAGTTTCCATCCTATCAGTCATTTCGAGGCAAACAGCATGTGTCTCTGGGTTCCACATGGACACAGTCAAATGTTTGCTGCACTGCTTGTTTTTCTGTGAGTGCTTGATGGTTGGTCTGCAGCTTACGGCAGAAAGAGCAGAAAGACTGAAGGGCTGGACAGACCTAGGTCCTGCGATCTTTACCCACCTTTCACTCACCTGATGGCCCCTTACTCTGAGCCTTGGCTTCCTTCATGGTGAGTAGAAGAAATAGTAATTCTTCATGTCTCCAGGTCATTGTAAGAAGTAAATGGCTTCAAGCATAGGAAAGTGATTTATAAACTGGGAAGCTATAGGAAATACCAGGCTTGTTAGAATGTATTTATGTCCAGTCAGCTTTTGATTTGCCACATAGAGTTGACTCGTGTGACTCCAGGTATTTCTCTTGTGTCCTGGGATCCTTCTGCATGTCATTTGTCATTCCACAATAGCCCATTTGTGAGTTGCTTTTGTCCTTGCTGGTTTATGTGTTCATCTACACATCTGTGTCTCTGCGCACCCAACTTACTGAATTCCTCTTGTATGCCAGGAACTAGGCTAGGGTATAGAATACAAAGATGAATCAGGTAAGTTGGACGTGGCCCTCACAAAGCTCATAGGCTAATGGGGAAATGGATGAGTCCACAGATGAAGGTCATCAGGTGTGGTTGGTGCCATAACTCAGGAGCAGGCTGCAGACAAAGGGGAGTCGATGGGAGAGAGCTCAGTTCTGTTGGGATTGGCAGTAGAAGTAGAGGGAAAGGCTGACTCAACTTCTTGAAAAGGAGATGGCACTTGAGTAGAGTCTGGAAAGGTATTTCCTTTGTCAAGTAAGGAGGAAGGGCATACCTGATGTAGCACGTAGGAGCCTTGCATGTTCAGGGGACTGACTGCAGAGTGCTGCCTTGAGAAGAGGGTGTTCAGGGATTCAGGGAGTTAGTCTTTGCAGGCACAGGGTCCAAGAGGCATGCTGGGGCCAGGTGGTCAGAATCCTCAGACGTGAGACTGAGCATCTTGAGTTACCCTGATGTGTGTGGTTGGGTAGCTGGCCATTGGCTGACGGTTGTAGTAGGGGAGTGGTTTGAGTATTGGGAAATTCTTCCTGACAGCTGGCACAGGTGGGGGATTGGCTGGCAGGGAGCAGGGCTGAAGGCAGGAGACTAAGTGGTAGCTGATGTTGTGGTCCGAATAATGGTCTAGGAGAGAAGGGATTCAGGAGCAGGTGAATAGGGTCGGCCACTGTATAGATTTCTAGGGCTCCTGTAATAGGACCACAAACTTGGCGACTCAAAACAACAGAAATTGATTCTTACAAAGTTCTTGAGGCCAGAGTCTGAAATCAAGGTGTCAGTCAGCAGGGTCATGCTTCCTCTGGAGACTCTAGAGGACGCTTGGTTCCTTGTCTGGTTGTTCTGGTGGCTGAGAACATACTCTAGGTTGTGTGTGTCTCTCCATGTGCTCATGTGTCTGTCTTTTCCTCTTCTGTTTTTTTTTTTTTTTTTTTTTTAATGAGGACACTTGTCCTTGGAATTAGGACCCACCTAGGTAATTCAGGATAATCTCCCTTCAAGATCCTCAAAATAATCATATCTGTAAAGTACTATTATAAAGACATGCTTTCGAAACAAGGTCCTATCCAACAGTTTTGAGGGATTAGAATGTGGACGTAGCCTTTGGGGAGCATCAATCAACCCACTAACACCTACCAAATGGATAGAGCTGCTCCTACTCTCAGGGTCCTTTAAGTAGCTGTAGAAGGAAGGCCTGAGCTCTTGCACAAACGTCCTAGCAAACCTGGATACGGTGTCTAATGAGCAGATAATGGCAGACAACCACGTCTCTGAAAGGCATTGTCAAGACAAAACAAATCGAAGTTAAAGCAGGGAACTCTTTAGAAGTAAAGCAGAAATTCAAATGACTTATTTGTGGAGAATCACATTTTCTACAACAGTTCTGTAAGTACCCAGGGACAGTCTTTTAAGCACAGTGTATTTTCTAAAGGCAGTTCTCCTTGAGTTTTATAAACTTTTCTCCGCCTGGTGATCCGGTACAGTGGAATGAACCACAGCGGTGCTCTATTTTTGTTTTTCTCCTTGTTTGTGCCTAGTTGCTGTTAGTAATGTTGGCAGAACTATGTCTCTGGAAATGCAGCACCATCTTTGATGTGGTTCCAACGTGGCCACGACTGACACCCAGGTGAAGCAGCCCCATGTGCTCCATAATTTGATGTCTCATTCATTTGGCACGTGCTCTCAGAGTCCCCACTCTAAGTAGGGCAGCTTTTCTGCTGCAGGTACAGGGATAGACTAGACCTAATTCCTGTTCGTGACTTGTAGTCTTGCGGGGAAGATGGACGTGCACATGGTCATGGTCCAGTGTATTGAGGGCCATGGTAAGACTGCAAGGGCATCCAAGGGAGTGCAGAGGAGAGAGGCGTTTCCACAAAAGTAGAAGTAGAAACAGCCAATAAATGCAGGAAATGCTCCCAATCTCATTTAATTCTGGGTATGCTAAGAACAAGGTACCATGTTCACCTGTCAAATGAGACAATATAAAATAAAAAAGGAATAAAGCTCCATGTTGGCAAGTAGGGAAAGAGTTTCACACACTGGTGGTGGGAATGTGAATTGGTACAAGCTTTCTGGAAAGCAGTTTGATGAAAGGTTCAAAAGACTGGAAAGGGCAAATCTGTTCAAGATGTCACTCCTTTTCTGTGGCATTCACAGGCTCCTTGTTTCCCCCACATCCTCTTGGCTATTTCCATCATAGTGCTTGCCACGTAGGGTTGGAATGATCTGTTTGAGTATCTTTCTACCCCACTAGACTGAGACCAGGGATTCTCTTCCTCTAGTGTTTAGTACCATGCTTTTCTGAACATTCTAGCCTCAAAATACCTTTAGGATCAAGTGCCTCTGGAATGTTATGGTCTCTGTAGAATTTTCCTACTAGATTTTCTCGCATGTTTATTTTTATGGATCAAATTTAGGGTTGCTTCGTCAGGCTCCCCTTCCACTGTCCCCAAAGAAAATTAAATTGGGAATTGCGGGATACCTGGGTGGCGCAGTGGTTTGGCGCCTGCCTTTGGCCCAGGGCGTGATCCTGGAGACCCGGGATCGAATCCCACGTCGGGCTCCCGGTGCATGGAGCCTGTTTCTCCCTCTGCCTGTGTCTCTGCCTCTCTCTCTCTCTCTCTCTCTCTCTCTCTCTCTCTCTCTGTGTGTGACTATCATAAGTAAATAAAGAAAAAAATATTTAAAAAAATAAATTGGGAATTGCTTGGGATTTCTTCAATGTATAGTTGAATCTAAAGAGTATTAACATCTTTACTATATTAAGTTTTCTCAGCTATGAGCACAATGACCTTCTATTTGTTGAAGTTTTATTTTACAACTCTCAGGGAAGTTTAGTGATGTGTTTATAAGTGCTGAATCTTTCTGGTTGAGATTATTAGGTTCTTCAGATAGTGATGTGCTGAAGTTCATCTGTACCTGCTCGCAAGAGCTGATTATTAAAATTTCAGAACTTCTGGGAGGTATTTGTGAAATGTAGGTATTCTTAAAACTTACATAAACTTACAACAGTATATATTATCAAAGGTAATAAATACTCAAAACTAATGACTTCTAATTGTTTTGCTGTATTTTATTATAATTAGTGCCCTTGAAGTTATGTCTGTGGTATCTGTATGCAGGAAATATTGTGTAACCATGTGCCATTGTGCATCTCTTCCCAGCTCTACGTGTGATGGTACCATGTTGGGCATTTCTAACCCATCATGGTGGGAATATTGAAACTGCAAAAATCAGAAATGCTATAAATGCTATGAATTAGGACTTTCCTCCCCCAGAGAGATAGTTAAAAATTTACAAGCATACTATTGATGAGTTTGTATCTGTGTGTGTACCTGTGTTTATACATGTATATATGGCAAATAGGATGTCTTCTGCCCCAGCTTAGTATTTTCTTGTTGGCTGATAATGTTATAGGAAAAAATAATAAGTCTGTTCATTTACTTTTATGCTAGATGTCTTACTGAATATGAATATAAGTTACAATCATTTTCCTGTTGATTACCTTGGCTTTCCTAGGTAGATACAAATTACTTTAAAATAATGATAATTAAACTATTTTACTAAGAATTTAAATCATGGATGGATATTTATTCTAATCCAATATTGTTTGGCATCTATTGATACACTTGTATGATGTTAAATTTAAAAAGTACTTTTCCTTGAATCAAATATATTAATAATGCTGAAATATGCTTATATTTCTGGAATGAAATTTACTAGCTCTTGTTATTTTTTTCATATGTAAGAGGATTGGTTTCTCAATTCTATTTTGGGATTTTTATTTAAACACAAGATACTGGCTTATGGGTTTATAATTTTGTAGCTTTGGTCAGATCTCAGTATCATGGTTATGACAAATCTTTGAAAAATGATGAGTGATCTTTCTGCTCTTTTAAAATTTATCACTGGTTAAATGTGCTTATTAACCTTTGGCATTGAGATCTAAGTAACAAAGCTTAGAAAACTTAAACATCTGTTTTGATGTTCTTTTGTGGCACAGTATTTAGAATTTTTTATAGGAAAAGAAAATTTTAAATCTACACTACTGGGAAAAAACAACATTATTGATTATACTAGTCAGGCTTCCTTAATTTTATTATTTAAAAATTTTATTTCAATTCCAGTATAGTTAACATACAATGTAGAATTAATTTCTGGTGTAGTATACTGATTCAGCACTTCCATATATTACTCATTGCTCATCAAGACAAATGCATTCTTTTTTTTTTTTTATTTTTTTTATTTTTTTTATTTTTTTTTTATTTATTTATGATAGTCATACAGAGAGAGAGAGACACAGGCAGAGGGAGAAGCAGGCTCCATGCACCGGGAGCCTGATGTGGGATTCGATCCTGGGTCTCCAGGATCGCGCCCTGGGCCAAAGGCAGGCGCCAAACCGCTGCGCCACCCAGGGATCCCAAGACAAATGCATTCTTAATCCTCTTTTCCTATTTCATCCATTCCCCCACCTGCCTCCCATCTAGTAACCATCAGTTTATTCTCTTTAGTTGAGTCTGCTTCTTCATTTGTCTTTTTAAAATTTTTGTTTTGTTAAATTCCACATATGAGTGAAATCATAGATTGTCTTTCTCTGATGGGCTTATTTCATTTAGCATGATACTCTCTAGCTCCATCCATGTTGCTGCAAAATGGGAAGATTTCATTCTTATTGTGGACTCAGTAATATTTCTTACATATACATACCACATCTTCTTTTTCCATTCATCTGTGGACACTTGGGATGCTTCCATATTCTGGCGATTGTAAATAATGCTGCTATAAACATAGGGGTGTACATATCTTTTTGAATTAGTATGTTGTATTCTTTGGTTAATTTGGAAGTTTTCCTCTCTTTCCTGTTTTGTTTTGGAATAGTTTGGGAAGAATAGGTACTTAAGCCTTGTTCCAGTGTTTGTAGAATTCCCCTTTGAGGCCATCTGGTCCTGGACTCTTATTACTGATTGAATTTCCTTGCTAGTAATCGATCTGTATGTTTCTAGGTATTTATTTCTTCAATGTTATCCAGTTTGTTGGCATGTGATTTTTCTAATATTCTGAGTCCCCTCCCCCCTCTTCTTTTTGATGAGTCTTGGTAGAGATTCATCAATTTTGTTGATTTCTTTTTCAAAGAATCAGCTCCTGATTTAATTGATATATTCTTCTCTTTTTTTAGTTCTACTTCATTTATTTCTCTTCTGATCCTTATTATTTATTTCCTTTTTTTTTTTTGGTTTTGAGTTTTGTTTAGTCAGAAGAGCATGAGACTCTTGATCTTGGGATCATGAGTTCAAGCCCCATGTTGGGTATAGAGACCACACACACACACACAAACTTAAAAAAAAGTGTCGTTCTTTTCCTAGCTCCTTTAGATTAATGTTAGGTTGAGATTTTTCTTCTTGAGGTAGGCTGGTAGTGCTATAAACTTTCCTCTTAGAACAGCTTTTGCTACATCCCAAAGGTTTTGGATCATTCCTTATTCTTAAATTTCCCTCTTGTTATCTTGTTCTCAAATCAATTAACAAGTTTTTAATAAAATTAAAAAAAGAAAAAACTTATTTTCTCTTCCAATGAGCACTGTATTGTACCCAGTAACTAAAATATCTAGCATTTTAAAAAAAGATTTGAGGGGGGTGTGTGTGTAGAGAGAGAAAATGATGGGCTGGGCAGAGGGAGAGAGAGAATCCTAAGCAGACTCTCCACTGAGTGTGGAGCCTGACATGGGGT
Organism: Vulpes lagopus; assembly: GCF_018345385.1. Taxonomy (NCBI): domain Eukaryota; kingdom Metazoa; phylum Chordata; class Mammalia; order Carnivora; family Canidae; genus Vulpes; species Vulpes lagopus. Next base: position 16,979,958 of record NC_054841.1, read on the forward strand.
CCATCTTAATCACCCCAAGATCATGACCTGAGCTGAAATCAGAAGTCGGACACTCAACCTAAGCCACCCAGGCAACCCTCTGGCTTTTCTGGGCAAGGATATTATGATATATGGAGATTTGCTTTTAATGGAGGATAAAATAAGTCCTTAAGTTGGGAGAGAACCAACAACACCATAACAATCTTCACTGCCCTCTTCTTCATTTCTGGGAAGTTTGTTCTACACATCACTGCTTCAGTACTCTGCAGCATCATTTTTGCTCCTGATGGCTCTTAAATGTGTTAACATTATCTTATCAAGTATTGAATTTCATGACATTTTTATTTTAATTACCTGTCTTTAATTTTTTTCTAGCCACTTAACTAAATCCCTTTTTAAAATCTCTTGATCTCATTTAAATTTTTTTTTCAAAGAAACCAGGTTTTCTTGAATTTACAGAGAGCACAAAGGAGAGAGTATGAAATTTAATGACATTTCATGCAATGAATCATTTTGCAAAAGTGTATTTTCCCTGCATACTTTATTCTGTCTTGTTTAATTTACAAAACATCTTCCTAGGCTCTATATTCATTGTCTTTTTCTTTTGTAGTCTTTTTTATAAATGGGGACCGTTTTACCTGTCTTGGTATGTTCTCCAGAAATAGGGAAATGAATTATTTGGGGGTGCTGTTTGCTCACTGTTTGAAACATTGTATTACCCTGGCAGCCACTGTCACTGTATCATATGCTCCTTTTTTGAGCCAGTTTGTTAAGGTGTGTGTTTATGTATGTACCTATGTGCATGTTAGTGTGGTGGGGAGGGACTTTGGGGGAGGAGTGACAAATGTTATCTGATGACTACACCTACACAGAGTGGAGATACTTCTATTGATTTGACTGAATGCAGTATTTTACTAACCTTTATCAGAATACATGCGAATATACATTAAATATACATATGACCTGGTTGGTGACTATATCTGAGCTGGCACCTGGTAGGTAGTGGGTTGAGTGATCAAGGTGCAGAAGTGCTCTCAGCCACCTGGGGCTGGTGCCCTTTATTCATGGAGGGTGGGAAGGACCAGGTGTTGGGCAGTGGGCCAGCCCTTCGAGGTGAGAGTGAGTTCGGAGAGGGATAGGCTTGTGAGGTCCTGAAGTCCAGGAGTAAGTTCTCTGTGGAGGGTAGAGTACTGGTCACTCTCAGCTGTACAATTTTTCTGCCTCTGTGCTTGTTCACTTTTGATTCTCCTTCAGGACTCAGGAAATCTTTCCAAATGTTCTAGCCAGTGTCAGCCATTCACAGAGCCTAGCTTCCTGGCTTAAAAGTGGGGAGCTGGGCCCTCTGGGCATAGGAAGGAAGAGAATCCAAACAAAAGGAGAAAGTTAGCTTGATGCTCAGGTTAATGTTGGTGGTTTTTTCCCTCAGTTTCCTCACATGGTTTCAGTTCTTGAGGGATTTAGTTTTGTGGTATTGGGGAGACCAGTCACTGCATCTGAGCCTCTGTTTTCTCCTCTGTAAAATGTGGATAATAGCAACTCTTGCCTTCTGGGGCTATTGTGGATTAAATGAGGTGATGCTCTTGAAGTACTTACCTCTTTCCCTGGCACAGAAAACTATGCTCCACTAAATGTTTTCAGTAGCATTTTATAAAATAACAGTTGGTAAAATAAAGATGAAAAGAAGATTTTGGGTGAATTAAAAAAAAATCTAAGATGGAAAATGGCATTGCTTTGAATTTTCCTGATGATTTTGATATTAAGCATCTTTTCATGTACTTGTTGGCTACATGTCTGTTTTTGGAGAAATGTCTATTCAAATCCTTCATCCATTTTTAAACCAGGTTGGTTTTTTTTTCTGTTATAGGAATTCCTTATATATATGTTGGATATAATTTTTTTTATCAGATATATGGTTTCCAAATATTTTTTTCATCCTGTCGATTGCGTTTTCACTCTGTTGTTTCCTTTGCTTTGCAGAAGCCTTTTAGCTCGATATAGTCCCACTTACCTAATTTTGCAATGAAGCTTGTGCTTTTGGTATCCTATCCAAGATATGATCATTATGTGTAATGTTAGAAAGAAGTTGTATGTTCTAAGGGAAGAGGGGAAACTGAGTGGCAAAAAATTAGAGAGGAGGACAAACCATGAGAGACTACTTCTAACTCTGGGAAACAAATGACTGCAGAAGGGAAGGGAGGGTATGGGGGAGATGGGGTAGCTGTGTGACGGGCATTAAGGAGGGAACATGATGAGATGAGCTGGGGGTGTTACACTATATGTTGGCAAATTGAATTTAAATAAAACAGAACAAATATTCAACCCATTTTGAGTTGATTTTTGTGTATAATGTAAGATGAAGTCCATTTTCATTTTCTTGCATCGGGATATCCAATTTTCCCAACATCATTTGTTGAAGAGACTGTCCTTTCCCCTTTGAAGTATCACCTTATACTCATTAGGATGGCTATTATCAAAAAATCAAAAGATAGTAAGTGTTGGCAAGGATATGGAGAAAGTGGAACCCTTGTCCATTGTTGGTGGAAGTATAAAATGGTCTAGCTGCTAGGGAAAACAGTATGATGGCTCCTCAAAAAAATTGAAAATAGAATTACCACATGACCCAGCAACTTTAACCATGTGTATGTATCTGAAGAGTTGAATTTGGGATCTCAAAGAGATGTCTGCATTCCTATGTTCATTGCAGCATTATTCACAATAGCCAAGGTACGGAAGCAACCTATATGTCCACTGACAGATGAAAGGATGAATAAAAGGTGGCACATACATACAATGGCATATTATTCATCCTTGAAAAAGAGTGAAATCCTGCTATGTGTAACGGCATGGTTGAACTACAGTGGGCATTATGCTAAGTGATATAAGCCAGTCACAGAAAGACAAATGGCACATGATTCCAACTTCCATGAGGTATCTAAAAATACTTTAGTTCTAATCTCTAGAAACAGAGATGAGAATGATGGCTGGCAGGGACTGGGGGAGGTGGGGGAGAATAGGGAACTGCTTTTCAACAGGTGTCAGGTTCTAGTTCTGCAAGATGCATAAATTCTCGAGATCTGCTAGACTGTACGATGCTGTGCCTGTAGTTAACAGTACTACGTTATCCCCTGAAATTTTGTTAAGAGGGTAGATCTCATGTAAGATGTTTTACCTCACACACACAAACATCCACAGAAGTGAGGAATAGTAAGAGTTCAGGAGGTAGAGATGATATCATACTATCATTTATCAGTGTGTATTGATTTTTCAGGCAAATGCTGGGCTATACTAAGGGAGCAAAAGCAAAGTTGCATCCTTTAAAAAAATGGTTCTCGGGGAAGTTTTCAAGTTTGTTGCCAAGGGAAGACTGAGGTTGCATGGTAGTAATGGGTTGGATGACCCTTTATCTAGGTGTGCTGTGGACAGTCCTGGTGTGTGTGTCTTGTTCCCCCAGCAGAGTTATTAATGGCAGTTCTTTTCACTGTTAGAAGTGTCCTGATAGAGAGAGGATAATTTACGTAATCCCTTTAGCATCCAGGTGGGGGGAGGTGCAAGGAACAAGGTAAGGGTGAGGGAAGTGTTCTAGATGGACCACCTGAGAAGTTGGCGAGGCGACTTCCCCTTCTGGGCATCAGTTCCTTGTTTGCAAGTGAATTGTTGGGCCAGCCACTGGCCTTCTTTCTTCCATTTTATTCCTGGTTTGCCTGCATGCTCAAAACACAAATTTTGGGATGAAACATCCCCAAAGGGTGATGTGTAATTTGCATGGAGACCCAGAGCCTGTCTGTAGTATGGCTCATTCTGCTGAACTCTTCCTGGGCCTCCTTGCTTGCCTGATTACCATGAATGAGGTGTCATTTAAGAGCAGGTGATGTGGAGATAGCGAGTATCGGGTCTAAAGTACAAAATATTAATTGATAAAAAAAGTAATTAATGAAAACCTAATTAAAACAGACATCCTGAGCAGGGCACTCCTGGAATCCTGGGACAGTCTCAATTAGCAGCTTTCCTCCAAGCTTATAATGTGTAATTGGGAGGTATTAGGTTCTAATGGATGAGATTAATACAAAAATTAATTAATGAAAAAGGAAATTAAATGTGAGTTTGTTAAAAATTTCCAGAGGTGGGTACGTTATGCTGGAACAGTAGGTGCTCAAAGATTTATTAATGAAAGTGTACGCAAGTGACAAAGTCTTGCATGCATAACTGACACTGGAGGCCCCTCTTCTATGCCCAGCTTCACCCCGTGTCATTTGTCTCCATTAAACAGCATCTGATGTCAGCAAGGGCTGCGAGAACCAAGGGAAAGTCTTAATGTGGAAGAGTCAGAAAGTGTTCATTATTCTCAAGGTGAGGAGGTACGTTTTGGTCCCCTTCTCCAGCAGCATCACTCATATGGAAGAGGATAGACAGATGGAGTCTTCTGGTCGCTCTGAAAGAAATTTAAGAGTCACAAATTGATGGGAGAGTATAATATTAAAAGCAAATTGACTTTTCGTACAGCTTTATGAAACATTAACTTTCTTCTGAATCCAGGAGAGCAGTTTTCATAAATGCTCATGAGAAAGTGGTGCTTGCAAGGGCCCCTCGTCATGCTGGCTTGCCAGGCACGCAGGTGTCCCCCCCCCCCGTGCTTCTGCACACTGCAACTTGACCTTCTGCATGATTCATTGTTCTCTTCTATTGATCTGTAGTTAATCACTTCTGGATTTCGATTTTTTTCCCCCCTTGAAATGAGTTGGGGACTTTCTGTCTGCTGGGGGCACTTCGTGACGGTGCTCAAGCCGTGCCTACATTTCGGCGTGCTCAGAAGTCACTTGTGGGGGGCTTGTTAAAAATATGGGGATTCTGTGGTTGAGTCCCCAGATAGGCTGCTGCTTTAGCTCTGGGCTGTGGCTGAGGAATCTGCGTTTTCAGTGGGCATTTAGATTTAACTGCCTTGGGGTAACGGGACCTTGGAGTCAAATGGTTTTTGTCACTGCATGAAGGAGCACTGACTTTTAATCCAAAGACAGTGCTGGGGCCTAATGTGTCCACCCAAAATACAGAATTTAAATCCTAATGTTCAGTGTGATGCTGTTTGGGAGGTGATGAAGTCACCTTCATGAGGAGGTCCATGCCCTTATAAAAGAGGCTCCAGGGAAGTCCCTTGCCTCCCCCTGCCCAGCCCATCTTCTGAAGTTAAAATGAAAAGTCTGGCATCTAGGATGCAGGTGCTCAGCAGATCCAGAGTCTGTCGGTGCTTTGTTCGTGGACCTGCAGACCTCTGGAGCTGTGAAGAGGAGGTCACTCTGTGGTGTTTGTTACAGCAGCTCGAACGGCCTGAGACGGTAGGCGTGCTGGACTGGGTTTGTGTGCTCCCCGCATTCTCCTGGCTCTGGCTGCGGGCTCAGTGGCTAGGCCTGAGACCACGGAGTCTTCGCCTCTCCTCGGGGTCAGAGCTGGGCTTTGGCACACTCTCTCTTGCCCCTACCATGGTGGGAGCTGCAGGGTCTTTGGAGCAAAAAAGGCTCTTTCGAGCTTTGTACCATGAGGTATGATCTGCCTTTTTTAAGGGCTGCATGGAGGAACATGAGCAGCGCAGCACCTTTATGCAAGGGCTGGGCCTCTGTGCGGGTGAACGGTAACCAGAGCGCTAGGCCTGAACGGTAACCAGAGCGCTAGGCCAGAGGGCGCCAGGTAAATTCCTCTCTCCCTTTCCTGGAAGGAGAGTTCATGCAGCTGTGCCTAAATGCCTCGCTTGCTTGAGAGGCTGTGGCCAGCTTAAGAAGGTTTCCTTTCCCTGACTTCTCCTGCATTGCCTCTCTTGTTTTGTTTTGCCTCAGCCTTTATTACTGGGGCTGATTGCTGGCTGGGATTCCTTAGCAGGTCAGGTAATGCCAGGTAATCTTCATCTGGTAAATGGGTACAACAGTCTTAGTACTTTCCTCATGGGAACATTTTATTTTTATTATTTTATTATTTTTTATAAATTTATTTTTTATTGGTGTTCAATTTGCCAACATATAGAATAACACCCAGTGCTCATCCCATCAAGTGCCCCCTTCCGTGCCCGTCACCCAGTCACCCCCACCTCCCACCCACCTCCCCTTCCACCACCCCTAGTTCATTTCCCAGAGTTAGGAGTCTCTCATGTTCTATCTCCCTTTCTGATATTTCCCACTCATCTTTTCTCCTTTCGCCTTTATTCCCTTTCACTATCCTTTATATTCCTCATGGGAACATTTTAAAGCTCAATAATACTTAATTTCTATTTTGTTTTTTAAAAAAGATTTTATTTATTCATGAGAGACAGAGAGAGAGGCAGAGACACAGGCGGGGGGAGAAGCTCCATGAAAGGAGCCCGATGTGGAACTCAATCCCAGGATTCCAGGGCAATTCCCTGAGCCGAAGGCAGATGCTCAATCGCTGAGCCACCCAGGCATCCCCTTAATTTCTATTTTAATTTGTTACATGCAAAAAATTTCAGTTATGTAATAAAGAATGTTAAATATGTCAGTTAAGTTTTTTTTTAATTTTTATTTATTTATGATAGTCACAGAGAGATATAGAGAGGCAGAGACACAGGCAGAGGGAGAAGCAGGCTCCATGCACCGGGAGCCCGACGTGGGATTCGATCCCGGGTCTCCAGGATCGCGCCCTGGGCCAAAGGCAGGCGCCAAACCGCTGCGCCACCCAGGGATCCCTAACATACTTTAATATAAGCATAACTTTTATGTATCACTAAAATTACATTTAATATTAATTTATATTTATAAATGTAAAAATTTATAATTTAAATATAAATAAGATAGAACAATGAAATCATACTAATTACATCATGCTAATTACAGGTATGCTTTTAAGTTAAGACAATTTGGGCTCCTTTTATGAAGGTACCAGATAAACAGGGTGAACCACAATCAGTTTTCTAGCAGTGTGCTTTATGGAATGTTCTATAGCCTCTTAAAAGATGCTGCTGTGGAGTGCCTAGGTGGCTAGATTGGTTAAGCATCTAATTCTTGATTTTGGCTCAGGTCATGAGATCAAGCCCTGAGTTGGGCTCTGTGCTTGACTTTCTCTCTCCCTCTCTCTGCCCCTCCCACTTCTGCTGTCTCTCTCTAAAATAAATAAATACATAAATCTTTTTTTAAAAAAACACCGCTGTTTGAAAAAAACATAGCAACCACAAAAACAAAAACTGAACAGACATAAAAAAGCAACTGTGGGAAAGGCTAGGATTATAGGTTTTTGATGCAGGACTTCTCAGGTCTTTGAATTGCCTTGTTTGCTGCTGTGCCACTTTAGTAATTAACCAGTAACCTTGAGTAACCAAATTATTTATGACTCTGTGCCTCCTAGGCCTGTAGTAAGGATTAACAGTAGTAATACAGCTCTGTGTTTAGAGGAGTGTCTGGTATGCAGTAAAAGCCCAGTAAATGTTAATGATGATCATCCATCTGATCTTTACTAAGAGGAAAGTCTGCATTGTGATTACATAGAGGGGGGAGGGTGTGCAGTGTTTCTGGAACTCCTGCTGTCCACAGAGAGTGAGCTCGTGTGTGTGTGTGTGTGTGTGTGTGTGTGTGTCCTCCTTCCTTCCCACCCTATCCATCCCCCTCTTTTTTTCCTTTCCTCCCATTTCCACCCTCCCTCTTCTACTCCTACCCTTTCTTTTCCTTCTCCTTCTCTTCTCCCAATACCATGACTCCAAGGTCTCCTTGGACAAAGGGGAGCTAGAACGCAGTGGGTAGATGGCATTTGAAGCCTTGATGATGTTGCCCCAGCTCGGGCTAGATATGAGGGAGCTGTGACATCATAGCCTCTGTAGAGTCTCTTCCATCTCCTTCTGTAGCAGGAAGTTTCTCTTGCCTCCTTCCTTCCTCCTCTCCCCACATACCCCTTCTTTCAGGAGGAGGACATGCACTGTAAAGGAAGCACACTCAGGTTGACCTGGTGGTTTCTGAATGTGTAGATGACATGTGGCCCTTGGTTTCCTGGAGCTCACAGGCTGGCAGAACTGTTGGGTGGGCACATACCATCATGTCATCCTTTAACAAAAGAAGATGCAGAGGCGAAGGCGATGTGCCTGGATGCTTGCTCCATACCAAACCAGAGAGGGTTGGAGAGAGGGTTGGCCCAGGAATGCTTCCCCATTTCCTCCTTCATGTTCTCACTGAGCATGGTTTTGCATCCCTGTAGTTCTCTCCAGGGAAGCGTGTGCGGACCTAGTAGTATGAGAACCTAGCCTCCTTGAAAGCTTACTTTCCCCTGGGAGAGCAGTAGCCTGGAATCTTTGGTACACATCAGCCTCTTGGGAACTGGGTCTACTAAATTAGTCCCATTGAGACCTATCAGCTCTGATAGGCTCGGATTCAGAGTGTGTAGTGCTGAGGGTCTAGCCTGCGCCTGGGCAGCTGTACCGTGGGGAAGCCATCCTATTCTGTAGGAGAGGTCTTGGAGGCCCCCCTCATCTGTGATCTCTCCTTGGGCTGTTGTGTTTGAGTGTGAGCCACCCATACAGGGCAGTGGTTCTCAACAGGGAGCAGTTTCGTCCCCCAGGAGAAGTTTGGCAATGTCTGGGGTTAGATTTGGTTATCACAGCTGGGAGAGGTACTGAAAGCATCAAGTGGGTAGAGGACAGGCAGGCCACTCCACATCCTGTGAAACCCAGACTTCCACAAAAAAAGAAGTATCCACTTCAAAATGCTGGTAATGCCAGGATTGAGATGGGCTCTGTCATCTGAGGTCTGTCTTGGGGGGAAAGTGAAGAGTCATTGAGGGGGATTTCTGTTGCCTCTGCGTAAGCCAGAAGATTTGGCTTCTCCACTGCCTGGCAGCCTCAAATTGATGATCCTCTGAATCCGGGGCTGGAGTCTGTTTGAGGATTGTGGTAGATACATCTCCCAGGCTGTAATTGCCAGTGGAGATGAGAGACCAACCACTCCTCCTAAGGGGCAGAGGTCATTCACATTCTTTTGCCAACAAGTAAACTGTGGTGTGGGTTAAGTGCTGACTCACTGCTGCTGCTCTGTAGCATAACCCACTGTGGATGGCAGTGGGTGTCATGGCAAGGGCATGCGGAGTCTCTTAGACCTGTTTTCAAATCCTGGCTTCACCTCTTACTGAGCTGTATGACCTTGGATAAGTTTTTTAACATCTCTGAACTTTAGTCCTCACTGGAGGTGGCCATGCATGCCTCACTATATGCTTGCTAGCTGAGAGCCTGGCACTGGTAGAGGGGAGAGCTCTGTCCACCCCTCTCCACCTTCGTGCAGCCTTGCCCCTCTGCAGGCTCCCAGATGAGGGAACTGCCATTGGGTGTGGCTTTGCTTTGTTTTCCTCCACCTTCATTCTTCTGTTTAGCTGGGCTAGGTCCAGTTTTCTTTGCAGGTTCTACAGAAGAAGGAGTGGTATTAACAGGGAAAAAGTTGGTGGAGAAGGGACCCGTTTCAGTTGTGAACAGAAGGGGATGGAAGTGTCTGCAAAGGCACATTTAATTTATCCAGCTCAAGATGTTTTAAGTTCCCATTAGGTGCTATAATGAGTACTCTGTCATTTTGCAGGTAAGTGAGGAGACCCTCAGAGAGGTTCAGTGTCTGCCCAAGATCACACAGCCAGTTGCTGACCGATCTATTTCCCAACCCCTTGCTCTGTAACCCACCTTCAGGATAGTCATGTGGACCAAGTGGAATGGCACATTTAAGAACTTACTGGGGCAGCCAAGATATACTTTGTGGATACATGAAAAGAAGCAGGAAGGTTCTGATGGAGCAGGACGTACATGCTCCTATTTGTGCAGCCTTCTGTTTCTGGATCCTTGGATACTCTGGTTGGGTGATTGCCCCAGGTAGGGTGGGCCCCAGGCTCCTGGAAAGGTTTCACTGACCAAGGAGGGTGGTGTGATGTGTGGATTCAGCTGTGTGTGCAGTGGGCTTGTGGTGGGCAGCTGGCTGAAGCCTTGGGTGAGGAGACTGGCCCCCGAATGGTGATGGTTCAGCTCTGGCATGCCTTTGAGTTCTTCCTCTGGACCTTTCACCCTGACAGCTTCCAGCATTCATTGTGGCTCATTGTTTGGGGTTGAGAACCAGGAGTCTGGGTGGGTTTCCCTAAAATGGAGATTTTTGGTCTTAAAAACATTTTCTTGGCCAGGCCCTGTATCTGGCTCTTTGACGTACTTGATCTCATTTACTCCTCAGAGCAACTCCGGGGGGCAGGTGCAGGTATTCATAATCTACAGCTGTGGAGATTGAGGCTCACAGGGCCCATTAAAGGGGTGAACTGAGATTGAGACTCATGGCTGTGTGACTCAGTGGGTCCTCAAGGCTGGGATATCTCTCCATCTATCCCTGCCTCCTGTGTCTGCTGCCATGGTCCTAGGCCAAAGCCCCATCAGCTGTTACCTGGACCGAGGTGAGAGACTCTGCAGTGCTTTCCCTGAGGTCACTCTTGCTTCCTTCCTCTCCATCCATTTCCTGAGATACTGAAATCTTAGCTCCTGGAGGGTTCCAACCCTGCCTCAGGTGTCCACTGCCGCATCCCCAGTGCTTCACGTCATGCTGGCACATGGTAGGTGCTCAGAAATGTATATAAATACATACACGGATGGGCGATTCAATTTGCATCTCAGAAAAATTATTCTGGTGGGTGTGAGTAGCCAGTCCATCCATCACCCATCTACCTATCTGTCTACCCATGCATCCATCCACCCATCCCTCATCCCCTCATTCATACATCTCTGTATTCCTGTTTATCTAATCGGTCATGTATCAGAGCAGGAAGAAGGGAAAAACACATTTAGTGCTGTTAGGTCAGACTCAAATAGGTATTAATAAAGGCCTCTTTGATGAAGAAAACCTCATATTCTTTCTTTAAGAGTGAAACAAGATAAAAGCAGGCACTTTTCTTGAGTTAACATGTGTCTCAAAATTCGGACCTTCATCTAAAATATTAAAATAAAACCTGTGCCTTTTCTAATTTTGTCCGTAGATGATCAAGAGAGAGAATGAGTAATTCAAATACAAGCTAAGTTCTAATTCCCTGCCTGTTAGAAAGCCACTTGCACTTTGCGCTGCAAAACAGAGATTGCAGACATATTAATATTTAAGAGCTTGGAGACTGTCTACGCTAAGGTATAGGCGCGTAAAACAAGTACCCGATTACAGAACAGACATTTCTAATGTCCAGTTGAGCGGCCATAGATCCTCACCAGTAGGGTCCCAGTAGGGTCCACCACCCCAGGTGCTTCCCAGAGCACAGGGATCCCAGCTCTGCCCCTGAGGTTGGGGTTTGGAGCGTTCGGCACCCCAGGGGGATGCTGGGGATTCCACACTCTCGCCCAGACTTCCGCCTGTGGTCATAGTTAACAAAGGCAGCTAGCTAGGCGAGGAGGGACGAGATCCCAGTGCAGGAGCCTCATAAATATGAGATGAGACAGCTCGGATGGAAATGAAAGCTGAGATGCTCAAAAATAAAGCGTGAAAGAGTCCTGGCCCTGTATAAGAACAGGATTGATCTCTGTACGCTGACAGAATGTACGATTTCCCTTCGCTTTACTACACTGCTTCTGTTTCTATAGAAACCACCAATTTTATAGACAGATCGGCTCCCCAAGAAGGCACGGGGAGTTCAGTTTGAAGCCAAGTGCCGTCAGGGCACTGGCACTCCCAACCCCGGGGAGGGGGCTTTCTTCTTTGCTAGCTAACTAGCTCTCCTGGGGATGGTTAATGATTACCAGGCTTGGAACCTGTCACAATTATTATAATAACACTTGCAGTGCATCTTTCCTTCCATGGAGCCCCCGAAGACACGAAGACACGGCTAGTTGTAGGGCTCTCGGTGCATCCTCGCAGAGGGCAGTGGCGCGCGGCTCTTCTTTCTTCCATTCATTTGTTCATCAGATACATACTCCTATCTTAGCACCAGACACTGTGCCGAGCCCCGGAGGAGTCCGTGCTACAGTCAGGGAGACAGGCAAATCGATAACTTCATTTCAGTTCTGCGGGAGAGGATTTCTGGCCAGGTCTCCCTGAGCGAGAAATGTCTGGTGTTTGCTGGATTTCAGGGATGGTCTGGCAAAGGTGAGCAATCTCCTAGAACCTCGTGATTTGTGCATAACAAGCCCCCCTCGAGCCCAGTAGTGTCAACCAACAGCTGTGTGTGTGTGTGTGTGTGTGTGTATGTACATATGTTCCTGTGGGTTGGAAATTCGGACAGGGCACAGTGGAAAGGTTTGTCTCTGTTCCATGTTTGGGGCCTCAGCTGTGATGGCTCATAGACTAAAAAGATGGTGGGCATGGCCCAAACACATTGATGTATTTTGAAGATTGGTTCTTCTTTATGTGGCACCTGCTGGGGCTGCATTGTCCAAGAGTGGCTCCTCTACTCACATGTCTAGCACCTGTCTGGGAGGGCTAGAACACCTTGGGCCTAGTTGGTGGCACACTCTGTCCGCTAGCTTGGGTTTCCTTACACCATGGCCTTTTTAGGAGAGTCGTCTATGGCAATAGATGCTTCAAGACTTTTTGTGACTTACCTTCAGGACTTCTAGAGCATCACTATCGTGGCATCCTGCTAGGAAAACCAACCACTAAGGCTAGAGGTGATTGAAGGGAAGAATAGGCCCTTCCTTTTTTTTTTTTTTTTTTCCTCCTTTTGGATTAACTGTGGCTATTCCCATGGGGCAATAGACAACCCAGACTGGTGCATAGGCAAAAAGGAAATTGAGTCATTTAATTGAAAACTCCTTGGAGGTGGGGGCAAGAGCCTTGCTAGATCCTAGGTTTCAAATGATGTCATCAGTTCCTGGTCTCTGCCTCATCTTCTTTCTTTGTTGTTTTTTTTTTTTTTTTTTTTTTTGGTGAACTGATGGAACTTGAAGGCACAGGTTCCCCTAGGGAGTCAAGATGGTCATAACTCTAAGCTCAGTGGAGAAGAGAAAACTGCTTATCACCACCTTTTCAAAGCCTGGCCCAGACTTGCACTGGCTTGTGTGGATCATGTGAGCATCTCTGAGCAGTTGACTCTGGCCCGAAGAATGTGGGTTCTGATTGGTCAACCCTGAGTAACGTGCCCACTCCTGGGGCAGGCTTGGGTGGGAGAGGCAGCTTTATAGAAGATGATGCAGAAATTCTTAGAGATAATGATGAATAGGTATATAGTAGTTCAGAAAGTACTACCCTTTCTAGGTAGTAACTGAAGCTAAGGGAATGAAATGGTCTAGAAACGGGGTGTTATGAACTGAGAAGCGGGCCCAGGATGGAGCATCTAATGGATAGGCTTAGAAGGTAGTACATACCGTAAAGAAGGCAGAGATAGGGTCCCTGGGAAGGTGGAAGGAAAACCAGCAGTTTGCAGTTTTCTGGAAACCAAGAGAAGCAAGCATTTTAAGAGGGAAGGAATGGTCAGCATTAGCAATGCCTTGCAGAAATCAAGTGAGATTTTTTTCATTCAACAGATAGATACTGAGCACGTACTAGGTACCAGGCACTGTTCTAGTCCTGGAGATACAAAAGCAGACAACACAGATGAAAGTCCCTGCCCTCAGGGGTCTTGCATCCTGGATGAGGCTGAAGGGTGGTCACTAGACGCAGTGACACAGGAACACTTGGTGAACTTGGTGAGAACAGTCTGAGCGATGAGGCTGGAGAGTGAATGCAAGGCGAGATGGTGGGGAAGGTAAATGAGAACCAATTTTGGAAGGAGTTTGGTCGTCAAAGGGAGGAGAGCAAAACATCAAGGGCTGGACTAGAAGAGAGGTTTTCAGTTTACTTTTGTAATACGGGAGTTGGGCTCTCCCTCTCTGTGCATCTGCGAGTTAACCTTCTGTTGTGGTATCATGTGTAGTCTGCTCCCCCAGAGAAGACCCTTCTACTTGTCCACTTGTAGGCTCTTAAAGGGGGAGAGGTCACACTAGGATTTTCCCTGCCAGAGGGAGAAGGGCAGGGAATTCCTGGCATCCAGAGAGACAGGAAGGGACTCCCATCCCACCCCTTGTAGTGCCTCTGCCCTCTGGGGGCTGGGCCAAGGATGGGCAGCAGTAAAGTGCTCACATGGTGCAAGGAGGATGCCTTTCAACATGCTCCCATCTCTCCTTCCTAAACAAAACCAAACAAGTAATCCAAACCCCCTGTGCGTTTGCATTCTTGACTTAAAATTCCTTCATCTCCCCCACAGTGTCAGCTGCTTGTGAATGGTGGATTGGGGAGACCTCAGATAATGTGGGGTGGGGCCTGGGGTAATGTGGATAATTGGCACCTGGATACTTTAGAGTTGATGATAATTAACCTGATGTTGGAAACACAGCACAGGATCCCATACCTGCAATTCCCAGGCAACCTGGTGAGAGAGCTCTGGAGTTGCTCTCACCTGAGTTGTACATCAGTGGTGCTCAGCCGTGGTCCATTTTGCCCCTTGGGTGACATTTGGCCAAGCCTGGAGACCTTTTTGGCTGTCACACCCAGGGGAGAGGTGTCAGCAGTGTCTTGTGGGTGGAGGCCAGGATGCTGCTCAGCATCTTAAAATGTGCAGGGCAGCCCCCACCCCTTCACCCCACCCGCAGTACAAAGAATCGCCTGCTCAGAATGTCAGTGGTGCCAAGGCTGAGAAACCGTGAGGTTTTTGTGGCAGAAGAGAATGGCCACGATGGTGAGTGAAGAAAGGAAGGACGACTTAGTGCGAGAACTATACAGGTATATTCTGGAAATGATTCTGACACTCCTGCTAGAAGATAATGGATATTCAGTACTGGGACTGATATGTTTTTTTTTTTTTTTTGTAAGAAAATCCAACAGTTGCATTTATATTCACAACTCAAGGCCTTTGTCTAAGGAACTGATAACATTCTGACCCGTTCTCTGCTGATGCCACAGTGGGGTCAGACCACAATCTGTTGTCCTCACAGCTAAAATACTGTTTTTTAAACTCTCTGGGTTGTTTTGTTCTTAGGATTGTCTGGTTTTGTTTTCTTCAGCAAAAGCATACAAGCCTTAAATACTAATTTTTCCCTTTCTCTCTATGAGCAGAGGACCTCGCAGGGCATGGTGAGACTCCAGGGTCTCTAACAGGTCTGGCCCAGACACCTGCTGTGGCACCCTCCTGGGTAAGGCATTGGGGGGGGGTGTGTGTTTACCTTGAGGGGCTCCTGCAGATGGGGAGAGTTTTCAGGTGACTAGAATTCTGATTCTTCTACTTCTCCGTGGGCCTGGATAGATTGAGAGGGTGGCCGGTTGTCAGTTGTGCATTCTCTGTGCCCCTCACCCAGGCCTTTGACCTCTCTGTCAAGTGGTCAAATCCCCAGCAGACACACAGATCCATGCTACAGTGGGAATGAACCTCTGGAGCATTATATTTAAGTTGAAAGGCAGACACAGTGGTCACATATGATTCCATTTATGTGAAATATATCCAGGATGGGCAGATCCATCTAGGCAGGAAACATTACTGGTTAGCCAGGGGTAGGCGAAGTGGGGAGTGACTCTTTGATGGGTAGAGCGGAAATGATAAAATGTTTTGGAACTAGATCTAGGTATAATATTGTGAGAGTACTGAAAAATGCCACCAAATTGTACATTTTAAATGATTACTTTTGTTACATGATTTTTACCTCAAAAGAAAAAAAAAAACTTATTGTGGACAGAGAGGCTCAGCTGGCCCATCTTCAGACCACAGAACCCCGGGCCCGCCCCATGCTGCAGGGCCTGGGTGGGCACCGGGGGAGAGGCTCTCCTGTAGGGTCGCTGCCCCGCAGAAGCCCGGATACGAGGGGCCCTGCCCTGTTGGACACTGGTAGCAGGAGCGTCGGCTGGGGTTTTGTCTCTTTCATGTTCCATTGGAAGTGATAGATGAAGCTTTGCATCTGCTTCACGGCAGATTAGTCCCGGGAGAGGTAGCAGACGCTCTGGCAGACACGTTTAAATCCTCCTCAGTAGCCGGCTTCCTGCAGGATATAAAATAGAGCTGGGGAGGGAGAGGCAGCGTCTGCCAGCGGCCACTGCAGGCACAGAGCAGGCGGCGGCAAGTGAGCCGTCTCCCTGGCCTTGACGCCCGAGGAGCTCAGCCAAGGCAGAAAACAGACCTCTCTTCTCACATCCCCCTTGTGCTCCACCTTGGTGGGGGGTTTGGGGGGTGGGGGCATGCTTGTGTTGAGTTCTAGACCTGAGATCCGCTATCCATGAGGGATGGAGCGTGTGGACAAAAGTCAGACAGCTGTTATTAGCTGTGTGATCTTGGATAGATAATTGACCCTCTCTGTGCTCCAGTTTCTTCATCTCCAGAATGGTGAGCGTAATGCC
Source organism: Vulpes lagopus (assembly GCF_018345385.1). Taxonomy (NCBI): domain Eukaryota; kingdom Metazoa; phylum Chordata; class Mammalia; order Carnivora; family Canidae; genus Vulpes; species Vulpes lagopus. The sequence goes on from NC_054841.1 coordinate 16,996,205, forward strand.
TATCCCACAGGAATCTATGAAGCTTAGAGGAGCAGATACAAATATGTGGCCTTATATTTGCATCAATAGTATGTATATATCATGTAAGCTTATAAATACATGTAACAATAGATTTATAGTGTATAATAAACATAAATACATTTATATATGACGTAAGAGATGTATATAATGTATACTATGTTATGTAATATGCCATACACACAGGTCCTTTTACAATGCCTGGCCCACAGATAAGGCTGGCAAATACTAATTTCCTCTATAAAATGCTGAAGTAGATTCATTCATTCATTCATAGAGTTTGTTGAGCTCCCACTATGTTCCAGGCAACAGGGACTAAACTGTGTAAGATGAGCACATTCTCTGCCTTCATAACACTTCTGTGCCAGTGGAGAGAGAAAACAAGACATTAAAGACCAACATAAAAGCAAATTTTAGTAAACGCTGTGACTGAGAGCGAGCAAGTGCTTAAGGTGGGAAACAGCCAGATGTGGCCTGTGTAGGTGGTGGTTGGAAAAGGCTTCTCTGAGGAGATGATGTTTAAACTGGGAGCCAACCGAAGAGAACACGCTGGTCATGTGCAAAGTGGGGAGATTTCTGGGAGTAGGGGAGGTGGGGAGGGACACAGCAGGTGTGAAGGCTGTGCCTGATTCAGGAACTGAATGGAGACCTGTGAGGCTGGGGCATGGGTGTGTGAGGAAGGAGGCTCCAGAGGAGGTTGGAGAAGCGAATAGTCCACATGTAGGGCCTTGTGGGCTATTTACGGCAATGTGGATTCTCTTGGGAGTTTGGAGCAAAGCTGGTACAGTGCTGTGGTGGGACCAGAGTTGGGTTTTAGGAGGGTCACTTTGCTGTCCTAAGGGAGCATGGTTTGCAGATCTCATGAGTGCAGCTCGAAGAGCAAGCCCTTTGCAGGCTCTTGTGTTCGTTTGCCTGAGGGCATCAGCGCTTGCTTCTCTTGTCTGCTTGGGAACATAGAAATTCCAACAGAAGCTCTTTTGGGTCCTCCAGCACCAAGATCTCAGATGAACATCTTCTCTGCTTTCCTTTAATGGTTAGAAGTTTCCTTCGTTGGTTAGAAGTTTCCGTGACTCAGTGGTGGGTTAGTGCACATAGGTCCAGTGGGAGATCCTCCTGGGGCTCCTTATTTTGACTTCTGTCTCCACCTGTGAGTTCATCCTACTGAAGAAGGTTCTGGGACCAGGCTCTCCTGGAGCAGGAGGTTTTTATTTCCAGGAGGTTTGCTGTTTTGAGCCGTATAGCAAGAAAGACGAATCAGTTGGCTTCATATTCTTTGTGCAAGGAGAAGGGAATATAGGGGATACCGGAGCAAGAAAAGGGAAAGATTCTGGCCCTGGTGGAGGTTGTGTTTCCCCTTTCCTCTGATTGGTGTTCTTCTAGAGAACTGAATCCCTTTGTCAGTAGGGGAGCCCTAGGAGAGACTTGCTATCTGGTGCCTGGGAGAGGAAGAGTAAGCTACTGGGTCTTGGGCAGGTAGCCCTTCTCATTAGACTGGGCTTTCCCAGGCCTGCTCAGTTCCAGGCATTGGGGAAACATTTCAAACCTGAAGGCTCTGCAGATCTGGCCACGAGCAAGTCCCCTAAAGGGCTGGCTTTGGAGTCCGTTCCAGCAGCTGGTGAGCTCTCATCTTACTGCTCCAGGCTGATACCCATGGGTGTCTGGGGACTTCTTGGGATACCTCCTACACTGGGACATTTTCCTAACCTCCTCCTTGGGCAGCTAGGCAGCTGAACTTCTGCCCATATGTCCTTGGAATGATAATCTTGGCTGAGCTGTGAAGCACTGTTGAAAGATCTCTTTTCCCCATCAGGTCTGTCTGGGTTATGTTGTAAATAAATGGATACTTGAAATCCATGCCACGGAAAAATGTCAAGTGACAGCAAGTCATGAGCCCTCCTCATGGAGAGTGGAAATGCTAAATATTAAAATCTGTGAGTGTCAGAACCCTGTTGCAGAATTTAATATGCAATTAATGTAGGTCTTTCTCCATTCATTTAGCAAGCATTTAGGGATCTCTGGCCAACATAAGAAAGATAGACATTTAATGAGCACCTCTTACATGCCAATGAGTGCCAAAATGTCCTGTGTGTGTTATCTCTTGTAATACTCTGTCATTTTCATGAGGATGCTGCTGTAAATATCCTTTTTGGGGATAACATCACTGAGATGCTGAAAGTCATTTAGCCACAGCTAGTGGAGGTACTAAGTACTAGGGACAGGAGACAGAACAAGACAAGGTGCCACTCTCCTCTCATCCTTAGTGTATTGCAGGAGGCTGACTTTAGGCAAATGCCTAGACAATAAGAATGAGAAAGGATATGAAGGCAGAGTCCAGGAAGAGAGTTGTGGTAGGGCCCTCCCCCCCCTTCTTTTTTTTGGATGGGCTCGGTCAGGGAAGGCTTCTCTAGGGCCAGGTCTTTTAAGCCTTAATGCATATTCTGTCTAGAAATACCACACATCGGTTCTTCCATTGGCTTGTACATGCTCTTCTTAGGGAGCTGTAATTAGGTTGGGTGGATAGATGACCCGTCTTTCCTCTCACTTGCTAAGTGCCCCTCATATTCTCTTGTCCCTCCCGAACCAGTACGGACATATCCTACCCATTTCTGTCTGCAGGATGTCTTTGAGCTAGGCATCTGCAGTTGCTCCAGGATAACTTTGTTCTCTGGTCTCTGTATGTTAACTTCTCAGGACAGTGGCTCCCTGTGAGTGGCCTGCATTTCACTCTACCCATGGTCATGGTGTTTTTGCAGCTCAAGTGGTGTTCTTATGGGCTCGGCCCTTTGCTCCTGCCCCCATTCCTTGGAGACGGTTGTTATTTTGCCAGTTTTGGTGGGAAGGATGGTTTCTCAATTGCACTGTCGTAAAGATGGGTTCCTTTGGTGTGGCCTCTTCTTTGACGTCCCCTGGATTGTGCCTTTTAACATCCCATCTACAGGGGGCTGCTGAAGGCAGTGCTGTGTGAGTATGTCATGCCCAGGAACACGTAGTCTCCTCCTCATGATAGCCACATGGACTTTTCTGACTTGAGCATAATTTTCCTGTTTTGCTAACAGTTCCCTTCCTGATCTCAAGGAGTTCATAGCCAAACAGGCCATATGAGAGTAGTTGGTGAAGTTTAAACCTCCTCTCCCTCTTCCTGCTATCTCAGGGAGTGACATAATCACAGGGTAATGTTTTATGAAGACTTATTGGGGGCTCAGAGCATCTGGAGATACAAATATGAAGCTTGGAGACTGGCTAAGGAGTTCTAATAGTCAACTAGGTACTTAAGCGACTTTCAGCCTCTGTTTCTCATGGAGTAGGCCTAAAGTAATGAGTACTATCCCCTGGGAAAGATTGTTTTTGGGATTAAGTCACCACCTAATTATATATTAAGGTCCTGGCACCATGGCTGACACACAGCAGACAGTTAATAAAGACTAGTTTATTCTTACTGATTGGTCTTCTGAGAGAGGCAGAACAGTGGTGTTGGGAGAGGAGGTTATGGACTTTACTTTCATATCTCTGTTAAGGAGTATTCCCTGAATGGGTAAGAAGGTAACTCAACTTTCGTTGGACAGAGAACTGGAGGTAAAGTCAATGATCTTGCCTTCCACAACTGTGTCACTACTTTACCTGCCCTTTTTTTTTTGAGCCCTTATTTCTATATGATATATTATTTATTAATGAAATAATTTATTCACTTATTTATTACCTTTATTTTACTAAGATGTAAACCCTTGGAACGTCAGAACCTTGTCTGATTCATTGCCATGGCCCCAGCCCTTGATTGAAAATGTAGTTAATAGTAGGTATCAAGGAAGTTGTTGATGAGTACATGAAAAATCTCATCACTGGATTTAGTTCAGTTTGATTAATAGCTATTGTCTCAACACCAACTTTGGGTCAAATACTCCGACACTAGATAGATTAACAAGACAGACCCTGTTCTCAAGAAGGAAGGGAGGAGAAAAGAAAAGGAGAAGACGGTGTCCAGTATTTCCAGTTTCTGAGCCAGTGTTGGTAGAAACATGAGCTAAAATGGAAGGAGTGGGAATGAGCCACACCTGGAATCAAAGCCTTCTCTATTCAGAGTCACATTCTATTGTGGACTTGGTTTCCTCCCTCACCCCAGATTAGCCTAGAAGGCTACCTTACCTGGCAGGAGAAATTGACATCCCATTGAAATTGATGAAATATTTAAGCATTTGACATCCGAGTACACTGAGCATTGCCATTTGGGGAAAACTCATTTAATAAGAGGCCTGACCCATGCAAATGTGCGAGAGTTGGTTGGTGTGTCTTTTCTTTCTATGGATTTTACAGAAACCAGCGATGATTAAGGGGGCAAGCGAGTTGATAAAAGCATCTCTGGAGAACAAGTACTAAATGGCTTCTTTATTGCTTACCTCTCAAGGAACCTTCTGTTTAAACTGCCGGCAGTAAGTGCGGGTTAGACCTGTGTGAAGTTATTATAAATGCCGCTCTTACACGTAAGAACTTTATTTTTTAATTGGTATCTTTTTTTTTCTTCCCCAAACTAATGCTTATAGGGAAGAATGAAAATTTCTAATTTCTTAAGACACGGAAACTGTTGGGGGGGGGGAACAAAGAGGCTATTGAAACACTGTAGAATTTCCATCAAACTCAAACCACGAGAACCCGCTCACCTCCTCTGCACACTGGAGGTCTCTCTCAGGAGCGTGGGAGCAGGGGAGCGGGCTGCAAACACCCGGCACAACATGTGACTGCGTGAGAAATAGGCTGTGGGCAAAAGGCACAGAGCCAGAGCCAGAGTGTCCTTGTGGGACTCTCTTCGCAGCCTTCTGCTCACCCTCCCTCATACCCTGCCAGCAATTGAAGGTTGAACCATGTTATGGCTGGGGCTTCAGAAAGGTCGAGGTCCGTGAGTGTTTCAAACCACTTTCCTTGGAGAGGACTGTGAGGAAGCGGAAAGAGTCCTAAGGAACCAAGTTTGCAGATCCCAGCTGTGCTAGGATGGGGAGGAAGTTTGTGCCCAGGGAAGGGGGGTCCTAGGGGGGTAGCGGTGTGGGGGTGGGGAAATGATGATCGCCTAGGCTCTTGATTCTAGCGGACACCCCTCTGGGTCATCTGATTTTGATTTTATGGAACCTAGTTTATAATCTGTGAGTTTTAAATAACTAATAATGCACATTTTGGTGTATCAAGCAGAGGTTCCACTGACTCGTGCAACCTTCCCAAAGCCAGTTTTATTGGCATTTGCACATCCACGTAAATGTTTCTCATCTATGGAGGTGACTGCACTTGGGTTTCCTTTTGAGCCAGTTGCGGTATCTTCGTAATCTTTATTGATGAGTACTAGAATAAAAGAAAATTAATGGTGGGAAAAAGAATTTAAATAAAAAAAAGAAGAAAATTCATGATAGAATAAAATATTATCACATGTGGGATCCCTGGGTGGCGCAGCGGTTTGGCGCCTGCCTTTGGCCCAGGGCGCGATCCTGGAGACCCGAGATCGAATCCCGCGTCAGGCTCCCGGTGCATGGAGCCTGCTTCTCCCTCTGCCTGTGTCTTTGCCTCTCTCTCTCTCTCTCTCTGTGACTATCATAAATAAATAAAAAAATTAAAAAAAAATATTATCACATGTTCATTCTTTATCTGTACAAGAGTCATGATTTTACCTTTTTTTTGAAAATTGTCTTTTAACACTAGTAGTTATGGAGATATACTCTTTTTGAGCTTCCGCGTGCTTATCTGCAGAATGGGAATAATAATAATAGTGAAATCCTTACAAATTTTACCATTCCTCATCTCCTCTAGGACTGATAGTTACATAAATATTAATTTTTAGCTGTTATGGATGGTAAATGGATAATGTTTGTGAAAACACTTTTATCCAGTGTGATCCATAAAGTGTGATTCAGATTTTAGCTGGAGCTATTATTGTTGACATCATATGGTGATTTAAGAGTTGCTCTTAGCTCTCTGAAAGCTTATGATTTGGAAGGGAGAAGAAATTTCTTCTTGTGGCTCCAGGAGGTGAGCTGGGGCCAGTGAATAGAAACTGTGTAGGATCAGAGTTTGGCTGATAATAATAGAGAAGGGCTTTCTAACAACTTGCTGTAATGATGGCGTGGGCTGCCTCCTGGGGTAGTGAGGTTCCCATCGCTGAAAGTATGCCAGCAGAGGCTGGGTTGCTCATGGTAACTGCAGTCAGCACTAAAGAACATCCCAGACTTGGCTCCCATTCCTGGGAAGCTTAATGTAGAGAAACACAGGCAGACGTGGGAAAGACGGTCACAGCCCACTGCCAGGGAACCTGAGAGCCACAGAAATTCTGTGAGCCACGGGAACTGTGAGCCCTGGGCCTGTGTATACATGGGGATAAGCTAGGAACAATGCCTGCGGTGGTACCTCATGCACAATGGAGGCACATTGAATGCGCTCTAAGTAATCTATCCTCTTGGAATAGTTTCTTCATTTTTCACTGTGCAACAAGACAGTAAGTTTTTGTATAGCAGCATGATACTGCCCAGCAGCATGATATTGCCCAGCAGCATGATACTGCACACATAATAAGTGAATCAGCCAATCCCACTGCACAGGTTCAGGCTACTGGCTCCATGTGCGACTCTTGAGGGGTTGGGCATTTGCAGGTAAGGTGAGATTCTGGAGGCCACGTGTGCTGTGTGAACCACGTGAGGTCACCGAGATGGGACTGAGACACTCTCAGGGACTCTGGCTCCAGGTCTGATGGTTTCCCTTGTTTTCTTTCACATCCCAAATTGAGCTCCTGATCTTCAATTCTTCTTTTTAAAATCTTTAAAAAGATTTTATTTATTTTAGAGAGTGAATGTGAATTGGGGGAAGAGCAGAAGGTGAGAGAGGAGGAGGGGGCAAGAATTTCAAACAGACTCTGTGCTGAACATGGAGCCTGAATCATGGCTTGATCTCAGCACCAGACCTGAGCTGAAACCAAGAGCTGGATGCTTGACTGACAGAGCCACACAGGCACCCCTGGACCTTCACTTCTAAGCTTGCTCTTTCTTCAATCTTCAACCCCATTCTTCTAGTTATTAGGACCAAACCTAATATTGCTAATTTTTTATTGCTAATTTTTTGTTATTGCTAATTTTTTTCTATCCAAAATATCCAGAATCCAACCTTCTTTTATTTTTTTTAAAGAAATTTATTTTATTTTTTTAAAGGTATTATTTATTTATTCATGAGAGACACAGAGAGAGAGAGAGAGGCAGAGACAAAGGCAGAGGGAGAAGCAGGCTCCATGCAGGGAGCCTGATGTGGGACTCGATCCCAGGTCTCCAGGATCATGCCCTGGGCTACAGGCAACGCTAAACTGCTTCACCACCGGGGCTGCCCCAGAATCCAACCTTCTCATCCCTGTTGCGACCACATTGGATTAAACTGTCATCAGCTTTTGTGTGGACTAGAGCAGCAGCACCTGTCTACTCTTTCTTCCCTTGCCATTCTACTAAAATTTGTTTTTGCCCACTAGTCAGAGGAAGTCTGTTAAGTCACCAGACATTTTACGTTGCTCCTCTGTTCCAAGCTCTCTAGAAGCTCCTTATCTAATTCAGCATAATAGCCAAAGTTCATAAATGCCTGCAATGCTTCTAATGATCTGGCTCTCACACTTTTCTTCTGTCCTACCACTTTTTCTCATTCTCTTTCAGTATGCTGCTGCAGTCCCACTGATTTATATTCCTGCCTCAGGACCTTTGCACCTGTAGCTTCTGTCTGGAATGTTCTTCTCCCACATAGCCAGGTGGCTTGTTTCCTGATACTTTTCATGATTTTGCTCAAATGTTACCATTTCATAGGGGTCTTTCCTGCATGCTGTTAATTTAAGTATGCACCCGTGACCGCTTTCCAGCATTCCCTTCCCTGCTTTGTTTCATTCACAGCAGTTTTCACCATCCAGCATGTTAGTTATCTTGCTTATTGTCTTTCTCCTTCCATTAGAAAATAAGGTCTGCAAGGGCAGGGATTTTTACATGTTTTGTTCTCCTCCCATTGAGCACAGTGTTTGGTGCATAGTGGGTACTCATTAAATATTTGTTAAAACATAAATCACTGAGTTTCCCCAAAACTCTATACATGGCAGGTTTTAGACAAGAGGCTCTGGTGATACTTTTCTGGGCTTTCATTGGGCATTTCTATGGTAGCCAGTCTCTGCCATGGTTCCCAATAATCCTCGTCTCTTTGCCAGAGTTAGGAGTCTCTCATGTTCTGTTACCTAACTCTGGGAAATGAACAAGGGGTGGTAGAAGGGGAGGTTGGCAGGGGGATGGGGAGACTGGGCGACAGGCACTGACGGGGGCACTTGACGGGATGAGCACTGGGTGTCCTAGGTTGGCAAATCGAACTCCAATAAAAAAATATGCAAAAAAAAATCCTCATCTCTTTGCATTCATGCCCTTGTGTGTAACTCCTTCCCTTCCAGGGTGGGCTGGACCTAGAAACTTCTAAAGAATAAAATAAGGCAGAAGTTATGGAATGTTACTTCTTTATATAGGTTACCAGAGACTGAACTTTCATCTTAGTAGCACTCTCTCTTTGGTGGCAGTTTATCTTGCTCCATTCCTTACTCTGATGAAGTGAGCTGACTTGTAATATATTCTGTACAGAGGCCTAAGACCCCAGTCCAACAGCCCTTAAGAGGCCAAATTCTACCAACAGCCATATGAATGAATTTAGAAGAAGACTCTTCCCTTGTCAAGCCTTCAGATGAGAATACAGCCCCAGCCAACATCTTGATTGCAGGTTTATGAGATGCTGAAGCAGAGGACCCAGCTAAGCTGTGCCTAGATTCCTCAGACACTGAAACTGTGAGATAAGAGCTGTGTATTATTTTAAACTGCTAAGTTTTGGGGTAATTTGTTACACAACAGTATGTAACTAAAGCACACCTATACTTTCTTGATCTGTTGGGAACTGTATTCCTTTATTGGAGGAGTCAAATTCTCCTTCCTGTTGGTCCTTCCTCAACTACACAAAGACACACACACACATACTCACTTTATTAGTCTGAGGTGTTCCTGATACTGGTATTTGACAACTTTAGGCCCAACCAAACTGAGACCCTGTTAGCAATGCCATAATAAGATGGGTGAATTCTCAGTACCTCTGACACTACTCAGGGCAGAGTCATAAACGATGCTTGTTTGATAATACCAAAGATATGTCACTGCCTGGAAGGCCGTCTGGTGTTTATAGGAAGCCAAAAGTTAGGCACTGGGGAAAAATGAGTTCCAGACTGTTGCACTTATTTTCAGATAGAATCATATTCTCTGAAAAATTGCGTAGGATGTCGAACTGATAGGGAATTCACCATGATTGTATGGCTCACTGGGCTTGTATGATGGCGGAGAAAAATCATCTTGTCGGGTTGGGGAGACGACAGTCACATCTCCTCAGCCGGCCGGTGATAGATGTTGGAGGACAGGTTGAAGACGCAGCTGCATTCGTCTTCCAACTGGAAGAACAGAGTTGCATTTTAAAATAAATCCACAAAAGGAAGGATGCTTTGACAGACACATTGTGAGGCTCATCCCATTGGTGGCACATGCGGCTAGATTAAACTGGAGGCTTTGAGATAAGCATTTGGCAATTCAAAGAGGCATCTTGTCTGTCGTTTGTAATGCTAAAACCTTGGAGGCAAATACAGTCTCCCATGGAAGGGTTTGGGGGAAAGTAAGTTTAGTTAATCATTCAGTCAGTTAGCCAGCAAACATCTCCTGTATGCCTGTTTTGGGCGTAGGACCATGCTAATGATGGAAAAATATAGTAAAATAAGACTCAGTCCTGTTATCAGATAGACCATGGAATAATAAATGTTACAACACATGTAAGTATAAAACAATCACAATACAGTGAAATGAGGGCTTGGGCTTTGTAGAGGGATTGGTCCTACCCACAGGGAACAGGGAAGGAAAAATGAAGGCTTTTCTGAGTAGGCAAATAATTTGGATAGGTAAGTGGCAAGGTAAGGATCTAGGGGAACCTAGGGCATTTGAGTTTGAAGGGCCAGCCTATGCAGAGGTCTAGAGGTATGAGTTAGTGTGGCTGGGTTGGAGAACTGAGAGGGCTATCAGAGAGGACATGTATAAGGCAAAAGGAGGCCAGAAGGACTGTCGAGGGCCAGGCCAAATTTTAGATTCTGTTCTCAGGGCAACAGGGAGCCCAGGTGAGATCCTCACAGGTTCTCATAGGCAGATTCAGGATTTGGAAGGGCAACTCATACATCCCAGGGGAGGGAGGATTAGGAAGAAGTGAGAATGGAGGCATGTACATCAATGAGATGAAAGACCAGGACTTTTGCTTTGGTGACACTCTGACCCATGCTTATTATTTGCTGTTCTGTTTTTTACTCCTCTTGGATTAACTGTGGTCATCTCCAAGTGGTGGTAGCCATCTGATGGGGAGGTGATGCAGGTGGAGTAATCATTTCAGAAATCACCTAAGTGTCTAGGGAAGACACAAGATTTTCAAGGCCCATCTCAAAGAGCATCATGGGGCCTCAGCTAGAAGGTGCTCAGCCAGTGGGGAGGCCAACTGTCCTGGTTGCCAGGATGCATGGCTTTCAGAGCTGAAACCTGGGACGTCGTAGGCAACCAAGGACAGCTTGGTTCCCGAGTCAACAGGGTAATGCTGACCACATTGCCTCCCGTTTGCCCCCTATCTCCCTTCTCAGCCAGATCTTCATATTCCACCTCATTCTAAATTTCTGAGTTTGTGTTTGCATCTCTGGTCTATCCTCTGACTTCTTTTGCCAGGGATGTGCATTGGCCAGCTTCTAGAGACTAAAAGCCTTCACCCATGCCCTCCATTGTAGCCGGGCCCTGGGCTCCTTGTCCAGACCAGGCACTTGTCCCAGTGGGAGATGCTGACTGCTTTGCTGGAGCTGCCCCTGGCCCAGGACCCCCATCTGGCCGGCCCACATATTCCCAAGGCTGCTGCTTGTCTCTCTTCTGCATCTTAGGGAGTGGGCCTGCCTTCCCCAGCCCCTGGTGACTTTACAGGCTCCATATTCTCAGAGCCACCCCGTCTGCAGGTTTGCCTCTGACCCAGGTTTCTTTCTCTCTGAAGGGTGGGCTCGGTAGAACTCGTGCCCCAGCCAGCCCCGTGTGTACCATTCATGGGACCAGGAGGACACTGTTGCTTCAGATGATAGTTCCCATGCTTCATGCAGGAATTGAGATGAATGCAATCAGGAAAAACATCGACAGGATGTTTTTGGTGCTTTGTAGCTGAAATGAAAGCCCCTAGAAGTGACCTTCACTTGGTGCATCATCTGGCTCGTGTGTGCTAGGGTTTCGTCGGCTCCCACCCTCTCCCTGCTAGATAGCTGTGAGTCATCTCTCTGGATAGCTGGTTTCCAATTAGAAGGGAAACACGTTACCCCTTCTGCAAGGATTAATTGAGTGTCCACACTGTGTCTTCTCAGCTGATTCCCACCTGGCATGGGCGTGTCCCTGGCAGGTACATGTGCTTGATGGTGCCACCACCCCTGCCCTTCCAGCAGCCTATTTTGCCCTTTCTGTGAGAAACTTCTCCATCATTATGAGCAGAATGGTCTCCTTGCACTCTCTCTACATACAGGTTTCTTTTCTTTTCTTTTCTTTTCTTTTTTTTTTAAGAACTTTGATAATTACTCACTGCTGAGGCAGAAATGGCTCCCACCTCTTGGAATCTGTTCATCTTCATTGCTTGGGCATTGTCACAAAATACAACATGGGGGGCTGAAACAACAGACTTTTTTTTCCCCCTCGGGGTTCTGGAGGCTACAGGTCCTAGATCAAGGTCTGGCAGGGTCGGTTTCTGGTGAGGGCTCTCTTCCTGACTTGTAGGTGGCTGCCTTCACTCTGTGCTCACATGGTGAAGTGGTGGTAGTGGTGATTGAGTACTCTTCCACGTCTCTTCTTTTTTTTTTTTAATTTAAAGATTTTATTTATTCATGAGAATGAGAGAGAGAGAGAGAGAGAGAGAGAGAGAGAGGCAGAGACACAGGCAGAGGGAGAAGCAGGCTCTGTGCAGGAAGCCCAAAGTGGGACTCAATCCCAGGACTCCAGGATCACATCCTGGGCCAAAGGCAGGTGCTAAACCGCTGAGCCAGCTAGGGATCCCCTTCCACGTCTCTTCTTATGGGGCACTAATTCTGTTGGACCAGGGCCCCAGCCTTACAACCTCAGTTACCCGGCATAACCTCCTAGGAGCCCTTTCTCCAAATCCAGTCATACTGGGGGTTAGGGCTTCCACATATCCACTTCTTAGAGGGACTCCAGTCCACAGCAGTGCCCTCTCCCATGTCTGACACCTTACCCCACTCCTGGTCAGAGAGCTTGGCTCTCTGCAGGAGTGTACTGCCAGAGTTGGTGGTGGTAGCTAAGGTGGAAAGGATTGGTGGAGGGAGGAGCTGGTTCAAATGGCATAACGATGAGGAAGTGGGAAAAAAAAAGCTTCTGTATTCTAGGTACCAGTCACAACTATTCTTATAAGGTCAGCTTATTTACTTGGCAGCAATAGCATGCTGTTGCTAGAAGGTGAATTTTGTGGTTGCAATATGTGAGCTCCATTTCCCAGGAGGGAAGCAAGTCCTAGCAGTTGTCCATAAGAGTAGGGAAGTTGGACAAGGACTTCACTGCTTCCCATCTCATGCTGATGTTCTCAGGGAAGCTTGTTTGAATAAATGATGTGAGGCCTGGTGAACAGGTTTGCATGTCTGTTTTTTTCCAGCATAAGCAAATCCTTGGTTGATAGGCAGGTAAAAGATTCCTGAAAGGGAAAACTTCATCAAATGAGAACAGGATTTGGCCCATGTCTTCTGGAGATACGGACTTGCAGGGGTAGTGATCTGGCTCCTTTGGCTGATGATGATGTTAGACCCCGGAGAGAAGCCTGGGGAAGCAGGTGGGTGGTTTTCTGTTGCACTGATGCTAAAGACTGGTGTCCTGGGGCACCTGGGTGGCTCAGTCGGTTAAGTGTCTGCCTTCAGCTCATGTCATGATCTGGAGTCCTGGGATTGAGCCCCGTGTCAGGCTCCCTGCTCAGTGGGGAGCCTTCTCCTCCCTCCACCTGCCACTCTGCCTGCTTGTGCGCTCGCTTGCTCTCTCTCATTCTCTGTCAAATAAATACAATATTAAAAAAAAAAAAAAAAGACTGGTGTCTTTCCGGGGCTCCAAAGGCAGGGCTCAGCTTCCTTACCATCAACAAGCATCACCCAGGCCTTTCCCCCCAACTGATAAGAAACAAGTGTGGGAGATTATGGGTAACCTTTTCCTCAGTGACTCCTTTCTTGAATGGGTACCACCCATGCAGCCTAGAGCCAAGTTCTCTAATTTGGGGATCATTTGTAGTCAGATGAGGCACTGAGATAGGGACACAGAACTAGCAGTGATGAGTTACATGCCCATTCCAATACCCATTTACTGATCAATAGTGGAGGAGAAATTTCAAGTACTTAACAAATTGTTTGCTGACACGTTGCCATGGCAACTGCTAATTCTTGAGAGTCCATTCAGGCATGGGTTCTTGAGGCCCTTTCTCTGACATATGCTTGATAGAGCCAAGAACACTTATATTCCTGTAAACACCAAAGCAAATACCTTGAATTAAAAGGAAAAAAAACTGTCCCTCTCATTTTGGCCCTGAGGGTGCAAGAGAGGGCAAAGGTTTGCCCTGCACAGGTCTGGAGGCCTATCAAGTTTGAGCACCATCTCTCCTATCCCAATCTTGCTATCTTTATTTGTTGTTAGACTTTTTTTTAATTGAAACAAAATTATAAGTTTGTATGTAATGCGCATTTTCTGTAGAAAATACAGAAAAAAGGAAAAAACACAGGGGGAAAAAAAAAACCCATGCATGAGAACAGTGGTGATTTAATGTTCTTTTTGGTGTACTTCCTGTGTTTTTTAAATATTCACATTTCTGTATTTGTGTATTTTAAACACAATTGGAATAATTATATATGTGACAGTTTGTTTCACGTCTTGCTTTATTCCTTAATGTTTATCATCCACGTGTCCCCACTTTGGGTTATTTGGAAATCTGAATGATTGATAGCAGCATGCGCTTCAAGTGCATGAGCACCCACAGTTTACTTAACCAGTCTGATTTTGAACCCTCCTAAATCCCCTTTGCATTCGCGTAAGTAACACTCAACCGGGGATCTGTGCATGCAAGTCATAAAATATCTTCCTGGGAGGGAATTAGGCTCTCAGGCTCCGGGTATGTTAACCGTGACACACGCAGGTGCCAGGAGTGTTGCCTTGCCGGGGTGTTGTAGCCACCTAGGTGTCCTCGTGCAGTAACTTGTCCACTGCCACGTTGCCACATTGACGGGCAAAGGAATTCAGACGACTGAGATTCTGTTGTCCTGGCTGTTCCGTGGCTTTCTTATTTCTGGCTTGGAGTTATCCAAAGTCCCTAGAAGGGAAGATGTTAGATACAAGAAGAATGAAAAGATGTGACTGATGAGGTCTGTCTTCAGGGAAGGGGATGTATTTTTCTTCTGTGTTGAAGCAGATGAGGAAGGATTTTGTGTTGAGTGCCAGCACCTGCCTCGGAATAGTTGTGGAGGTGGGGGGATGTTTCTCACCTGGAGAAGAGAAGCTGTAGGCATGGGTAGAGGCTCTAGTACCTGAGACATAGGAGTTACACCACAGCAGAGGCCTCAGGCCCTTGTCATAGGTTGTCTCTTAGCTGGTTGAAGACCCTTCTTCTGAAATCTGATTCCTAACCGCTCCCCCCCCAGCCCTTCTTGGCTCCCTGGACAGCTGTCCCCACACCCCTGCCCTACCCACCAGAAGCACCGTGGCAGGGCGTCCCGAAGCCCTTGCTGTCATCCCTCCCATGTTGTCACTTTTACAGGACATATGCCAGATGCTCACATTCTGTGGTGCAAGGACAGGTGCACCCCAGAGGTTCCCTCTTCTTGCTGGATTTCTGTCCCTTTCGTCCACCCCCTGGCTCGCAGCTGCAGGTGCTGGGGCTCCCCAGACAGCTGCAGTCGCCTGCGTCCTGTCTGGGCTGTGTCCTCCCTTCCCCCTCCCTCTGCCCCTCTCCGGGCATCTCTGAGGGCCGCCTTGCCGGGAGCAGCTGTTGATTCAGATTTTCATCAGGACTTTGATAATTAAAACTTGAAACTCTTCAGACATTCGCGTTCCATTACACTGACGGAGCAGCTGTTTAAATTTGGGGCAGGGAACCAGCGTCTTGTGCAGTGAGCTTGGGTTTAGATTAATCAAGTCTGCAGATTCACTCCCCTTATCATCCAGAGAGAGGCTTTGGGAAAGCAGGGGGCCCCCCTGCCCCCCGGTTGTGTGAGCCACGGCTCTGTTCGGGCCGTGTTGTGCTGCTCGCGGCTCCCAGCCTGCGCTGCTTGGAGGGGGGGCACGTGGCTTCGGATCCCAGCTCTGCGCTCTTGGCTGTGTGACCTTGGGCAGGTTACGCAGCCTCTCTGTCGAACTCAGGAATTGCTGGTGTTTGTTGTAGAGGGGTTGAGGACCGAGAGAAACAAGGCATAAAGGCCTGAGCATGGCAGAAGTGCTTAATTAGTGTTTGTTTATATTTGTAGAATTTTCTGTCCTGCCCCTGATGGCTCGGTTCATCGTATCTCACCCGGCTTGCGGGAGAGGAAGCGGAGCTTTGCAGGGGCCGAGCCGTAGGTGAGCCCGAGTGGGCGGCCGGCGGGCTGCTGGTGGGCCGGGTCCGTCACACCCCGGGTCTGCTTCCCTGCCTGCTGCCTTTTCTTGCCACCTTTATGCCTTTTGTTCCTGTCCTCAGCTTACAAGGCAGAGGCCTCGGCTCTGGGAATTGCTGAACTCTATCCATTTTGTGGGGACAGGGGGTCGGGTGGGGTGGGGGGGCGGAAGGGCACGTAGGGATTTCTGGATACATGGAGTTTCTTCCTTCTTTACTGGCCACCGAGTTTTCCTAACCCCCCTTAGTGCAGATATCTCAACAGCACCCTTCAAAACACCACCTATACCTCATAACCCGTGTTGTAGTTTCCAGGGCTGTGGTGACCTCGAGGGGGAGAGCGGGAGAGCAGGATACCCATGTGCACGTGGCAGCAGGGGAGCCCCCTTTGTCCCAGTGCTCACAGCCTGTGGGTGGCCTGGAGCAGGAGTTGGAAAGATCTCCCACCTAGAGTGGCTGCTCCGTTGGTAGTAGCAGGAGTGTTGGCAGCAGCTCTGTCCTTTCTCAGGGACATGTTGTGAGCCTGGCTGCCACCCTGCTGGGGCTTGACATTATTTAATTCCATTCCCCCACCAATCCTGCAGGTAAGTGTGATTGCCTCTGTGTCGCAGATGAAGCCGTGAGACATTTGGAGGTTCAGACAGAGAGGCCCCAGGCTCTGCAGGGAAGAAGGGTGAGGCTGGAGTTGTAACCTGGCTGTACAGACCTTGGAGCCTGTCTGCCCATGCTCATGGCCTGGGTTCTGACACACCCGATCTATTCTCCCTTCAGGTGTGTCATCCCATTGGGGTGGAGAACCAGAGTCCAGGCCCAGGTCTCTCTGGAGGTTATCCCCCCCGTGAAACAGGTTTCTTTGATCCCTCCTATGATACTATAAGCTCCTTAAAAGCACCCGGTGTGGTGCAGTGAGTTGCAATGTGCGTTACTTTGAGAAAATATTGGTTCTTTGCTGCTTGAACCAATATTAATAGTGGGTACTGGAGAAGAGGGAGGTCTGGGGTTCAGGCTAACACAGCCCATTGCTGGGGTCTGTGGCCTGAGGGAGGGCAGTGCCGGAGGGTCTGGGCAGGTCCAGGAAGCGAGGAGAGGAAGGGTGAGGAGGGACCCAAGAGTGGGTAAGTCCTCATCTGTGTGGGGTCTGGGGAGCTTGTAGCTGTCTGAACATGGCTCAGGCTTGATCAGAGAGGGAGTGAGGGCAAAGCAGAAATGGTCTCTGGGGCAGGTGCAGAAACCATACAGCATGGAAATAACAGAGATGTGTTGCCTTCTGGAAGTCTGGCCCATAGGCTGGCTCGCTCTGCCCCAGGGGTTGGTGGGCAGCGTGCTAGCCAGACTTCTTGCTCCCCCACCTTCTCATGAGTTACCATGAGAAGAGGTAGCCCACCTAAAAAGACCTAGCCAGTGGGGTCTAACCCCTCTTCCAGGAGGGTTCTGGAAGAATACTGGAGAAAAGCAATTGAAGGCCTTATGTGAAGCTGGGGCTTTGGGATAACAGGATGTCTGATGCTGGGAGTCTTCAAAGGGACTATAGAAATAACATGCACCTGGTAATCACATGCAGTTGACAATCCCCTATAGATATGGGGCAGTACTGGGAATGAAGCCTTTCTTTGCTGGTCTGCTCTGCTTTTCTTAGGCCGGTGGTCTTCAGAGTGTTCCTTGAGCTGTGGTAGCAGTGGCACCTGGGATCTTGTTAGAAATCCAGCTTCTTGGGCCCTGCCCGAAACCCACTGAATCAGAAACCAAAACAATCTGTGTGATTGTTCAGGTGATTTCACCCTTAAGTCTGAAAACCCTTGCTCTGGGCCAGTGAATCCCCAAATACAACATGTGCTTCATGAGATTTTAGGTGGTGTGTGAACAGAGCATTCAGAAATATTGAATCATATAGGGAAAAGGCTTCTTTTTCTTTCCTCTACTGTCCCTCTGCAAAGGGGACCTCTCAGTTTGGGGGTGTCTGAGGCCCTGCCTTTTTTAACAGTATTGCCTGTTTTTATCTGGGAGAAAGGAGGTCTCGGGATCAGAACTCCAGGTGAGCATGAGCATCTTGTTAATATTTACATGCTTTGTTTTTTGTTGTTGTTAATTTTGCTTTTTAACCTCATTATGTGTTTATGGCACACGAGAATGGGTTTCCAGTTTTGGTGGTGATAGAGTTTCCTTTTAAGGTAAGTTGAGAAAAAGTCATTTAAAAAATATTCATACAGGTGGTGCTAGGATTTGTCAGAGCCTGTGCTGGCGGCCTGGGAGAGTTGAGGTGTGGTTAGAAGCCAGCACTGCTGTAGACAGAAGGCTTAGGGACCTGAGGACATGAGGACGGCCACAGCGTTCTCCTATGTTGGACTAGGAGCCACCTGCATTGCAATCACCTAGGAGGCTCTTTAAAAATATGGCTGCAAAAATAAATAAATAAATAAATAAATAAATAAATACATACATACATACATACATACATACATACATGCCTGGCTCCCACCCCTGAACTACTGAATGAGCACAGCCCAGGAATCTGCATTCAACAACTCTCCAGGACACTTTTATGACCAATAAGCTTTGGGAACCACAGTTGAGATTAGAACACAGATTTGGGACTCTCCCCTCGGCCTTGCCAGGTCACCTAATCTCCTGGAACCCCAGTTCCTTATCTGTCAAGTGAGGTTAGAAGCAGTTGTTCTGGGGGGAGTGGTGTGAGCCTCAGGCAACTGGGCAACTGTGAGAGTCTCTCTGCCTATATTCGCCATTTGGTGTGACCTCAGCTTTCTTCACCTGGAGGATGTAATTCAAAGCTATTTCACTTAAAAGCATCATGACACCGAGGTTAAGGTGGGGTGTAGGAGCGAGACTCAGGCCATGTTTGTATGGGGTTTAGGACACATTTTGGCTGTCTTGGCAGCTCTACTCCTTAAGGTGTCCTTTTGGACAGCAAGTATTTTTTCCCCATGAGGCTTACACGCCTGGCCTCAGGTGCTGGCGAGCACTGCTCAGCCTGTTTATCAGACCGTGGCTGCTTCTATTACCAGAATGGGAGGCTGTTTTACACGCAAATGCCACGGCCTTCCAGCTCGCTGCATGCTGTTTAACGCCGGAGATCTTGCAGCAGTTCGGTGGCACGGGCTGTCATGGGGAAAAATGGTTAAAAGATAGGTTTAAAGTGTTAATGGGGATTCTTGTATGAGTCTGTAGCCCGTATCAGAATGCACTGTCCAGCCTGAAATGGGCTGGGTACCGATGCTGTTGGATACTCTGCTGGCCCCAGGAGACCAGGGCCATCCGGCAGTCTGTGAGGCATCCTCAGGCCTAGCGGGACATGTGGGGACTGGGGATTGGTGCCAGGGCTTTTGGCTCTCTTAAGTTTTCCTTCTGTGACCTTGTTAAATCATCTGCTCTCTGCAGGCTTCAGTTTTCCCAAAGGCAAATGGGGATAATAATGAATTTGCCTCCTGGGGCTATTATGATGGAGGGGGGGAAGGACGCTGAGAGATAACTGGAAAGTGTTTTGTCACCTAGATGGTGACATGCGGGTGTTGGCTGCCCATCTGTCACTGGGAGAGTTATGTGCAGGCATTTTCTGTCAGGAAGCCTTAATTCAGTGCTAATCCCCATGGTCTTGCACATTTAGGGATTCTGTGTGTCATTTGGTTTGGAGGTGGGAAATTCATGGACCATGAGCCTGGTTCAGAGCACAGGCTTGGATCCTTCTGAGTAACACAGCGTTCTTTAAAAATTGCTTCAGGATACCTGAAGATGGCCTCCGGGTTCTTTGTTGAACATCTACTCCTCTGTATTGCCCAGTCTGTGGCTTTGCACATTTGTATTACCCGTGGA
Source organism: Vulpes lagopus (assembly GCF_018345385.1). NCBI lineage: Eukaryota > Metazoa > Chordata > Mammalia > Carnivora > Canidae > Vulpes > Vulpes lagopus. The sequence goes on from NC_054841.1 coordinate 17,015,732, forward strand.
CCCAGAGATATCCTTGGAAGTGACCTCTAAAGTTCTGGAGTTTTAGGCATAGTCCACAGGCATAGTAGAAGAACATGCTCAGTGTATGGTTGGCTCCCCTGCAGTCATGGTTTGCATGAGTAGTATGGTGATAGAGCCAAGGGAGGAGGAGTATTGAATGCCACCTGTAGAGCACTTACCAAGATGGCCATGAGTGAGGTACTGGGAACCTCAAGGTGGGATACCATCCCTGCTTGGGATGTGAGGGGTGGTCAGGGAGCGCTTCTCTGAGGAAGCCTAGATGCTTGAAGGACATTTCCAAGGGTAATGAGACTGTAAGGGAAGAGTGGTCTAGGCCTCATGTGTCTTCCAAGAGAAGGACATGAAGGCATTAAATGCTACTATGTTTGAATGACCCTTAGTTAAGTTAGGCTGAAATGTAGATCATGAGGTGGGTGAGTGGCAGGGGAGGGACTCTCCTTTCGAAAGTAGCTATCCTAGATGGATCCGTCAGTGTTCCTGCAGGACAACACAGTTCTACTTAGAAGTGTGTAACTGAAGAGAAGTTTATGAAGCAACTCCTAGAGACACAAACATGGCTGAAAGAGCCTAGAAAGGATGCTCAGGCACCAAGAGGGGACTCCAGGGAATAGGCTTGAAGGAGGGTGGTTGTGTAGACTTGACATATCTGGTGGATGTCCCTGTAGATATATCAGTTTAGGCAGTTAGATGTGCAAGTTGAAGACTCTAGGGAATCCAGGTCTGGAATAAAGATGTAAAATTGGGAGTAGTCCGTGTATAGATGTTATTTATAGTTATGGGCCTGGAGCAAAATCCTCAGGGAGGCAGAGAGAAGAAATTCGTGGACTGAACCCTGAGCACTCCAGCATCTCATGGTCAGGAGGATGGTGAGGGAGAAGCTGGCCTGGAGACTGAGAAGAGTGAGGTGGAGGGGCTGGGCAACAAGGCAGAGCAGTGTCTGAATCCCAGAGGGAGGGATCAACCAGTCTTATCCACATTCATGATGTCTGAGAGGTGACCTTTGGATTCAGCAGCATCAGGTCCCAGGTGACCTTGGGGAGTGTGGCGTCACGATCCTGGTGGCAGCGAGAGTCTGATGACAGTGGGTGCCAGATACAGTGGCTTGAGATTGAACGTAGTGACTACAGAGGGTTTTTTCCAGTTTTGTCTCCTTCTGTGGGGGAACAAAGGTGATGAACTCGTGTGCCTTTATGTGCCTATGGTAGTTTTCTATTTTGAAATGAAAATAATAAAGTTTTGGGAAATGGGGAAGATGAAAATAATTCCCTAGACTGATCTCTCTTTTACCACCCGATAGAACACATTGTCATTTTCAGCCCCCAACCCCCACCATGCTTCTAATTTTTAAAAATCACTTATAATGTTAATGCAGGATTTCCTTATCTTTTCTCAACATTTCATCACCAGTGGTCTTCCATGCTGTCTCTTTGCCACGGTAACCTGGGTCGTTAAAACTTGGATGATCTCATTAGGACCTGCTCCCAACCTCCATATTTCCTGCGGAGTCTGATACTAATGAAGGGGATGAAGAAAACGTCTGTAAATATTTTGTTGTTTTGCAAACACAAGCTCTCTTAAATCCAGCTTAATGATTGCTCAGTTTAATTAAACACTCTTGGTCTAACTCGTTACCCACTTCTCTGCACTGATTACTGCCCTGATATGAGAGGAGAAATCCAAATGTGCCTTTGAGGTTCTTTTCTCCCTCTTGTTTCTCTTCCCTTTTCACAAAGGGGAGAGGAGAAGGGTGAAGGGAGGAATCTGGTTCTGCTTGGTGCACTCTCCTGACCCATGTTGCTTAATAGCCTTTTGTTTGGGGTAGAGTTCTCTGATCTTGTCTGTGACCACAACTCCCTCCACCCCTTTGAAAAAATGTATTAAGATGTTACTTCCAGACTAAAAGTGCTGGAAGTGTGCTGCAGTGTAGTGATTGTAGGTTTGTGTGTATCATCATGTAGCCACCTTTTCTTCAAGATACAGACTTATTCCCTCCCCCTAAAGAGTTCCCTTCCTTTTCCTTAACCCCTCTGCCTCTCACTTCCCCTCAACACCTTGCCTCAGGCAACCACTTACATGCTTTTTGACACTATAGTTTTTCCATTTCTACAGTTTTATATAAAAGGAATAAAATGGAATATAGTCTTTTGTACTTGACTCTTTCACTTCGTCTTTTGCATGTATTAATATTTCATGCCAAGTGGTCTTCCATGGTTAGGACCTACCCACAATTTGTTAATCCATTCACTTTTTGTTCCCTGCCTCTGACTCCACTCCCTTCATTCATCCTTAAATTGCAAGTGACAGAGACAGTCAGAAAGCTTCTTGTAATGTTTTTGATCAGGACCTTCAAAATGCTGAGTGCTTTACCTGTACCTGTGTTCACTGCCCTCCTCTTGTGTGATGAGCATAAATTGTAATGCAGCGGACTGGAATCCTAGCTGAAGGTTGGGTTCTGAAATCAACAGGTAAGTTGCGAATTGCATACTGTCACAATGATCTTTGGGAAATCCCTTATGTCACTCGTGATAAAGTATGTTGGGGTGAATAATTTTTTTAAGGTTGTATGTATTTGAGAGAGAGAGTGTACAAGTTGGGGGGAGGGGCAGAAGGCGAGGGAAAAGCAGATTTCTCGCTAAGCAGGGAGTCTGATGTGGGGCTCTATCCTGGGGCCCTGGGATCATGACCTGAGCTGAAGTCAGACACGTAACCAAATGAGCCACCCAGGTGCCCCTGGGGTGAGTAATTCTCATGTATGCTATAGTTTAACATCCATTGAACTAGACCGAAGGAAAGCATGACAACAGAAAACAGTGCAGGTGAGTAGACAAGGGAGGCATTCATTCTTGCATTTAATGGCTGTGAGTTCTGAGGTCTTCTTTCTCTATTTTAACTCTCTGTAACTTTAACTCAGACGATTTTTATTTATTCATCAGATAGTCAGGAGTTTTGAAAGATTTTATTTACTTCAGAGAGAGAGAGAGAGAGAGAGCATGCATGAATGTGGGGAGAGGGAGGGAAAGGAAGAAAGGGAATCTCAAGCAGACTCCATGCTGAGTATGGAGCCCAGTGTGGGGCTCGATCCCAGGATCCTGAAATCATGATTTGAGTCCACATCAAGAGTTGGATGCTTAACCAACTGAGCCACCTTAAGCGCCTGACAGTGGGGATTTAATGAGATAATATTAACAAAAACATTGAGACCAGGGTTTGGCACATAGTGAGTATGGTGAAATGTTTCATGGATTTAAATTTACCTCTTGCTAGATAGGAATCCCATATCAACTCTGTTGTTTGAAAAGTTATTCAGAACTTGGTCACTTAGTCTCTGTCTTTTTCAGCTGTTTATCTTTGGTGTGGCCTCACAGACCAGCCATCACTCTCATGTCATTGAGCATTGGTCTTGTATAATCCGCTTGTGTATCTGTAGATGAATGTTCAATCCTCAAAGGGATCTCAGATGGTGGGGTCCAGCCACCCCACAGAATGGGGGAAAAGCATATCTAGGTCTTCTGCACAAAGCACTGGCACTTGTGTATCTTAAGACGTATGCTGTTTAAATTCTTAGCTGCTTAGTTAAATCAGAAGTGTCCCTTGATGTCGTCTTTGGGGGAACCCTAGCATTGAAGGGTGTCTTGTGTTTTATTCATAGGACAGGCATTGGCTTCCATTTGCCCACTTTGTCTCCTGGTGCCAGCCCTTAGTTCCTGAGAAAATAGGAGCAGCTGTTGTCCTTTGCCTTTTGAAATTGTTTGTTTTAAACCATTTTTAAAAAATATTTATTTTAGAGAGTGCATTTGTATAAGCAGGGGGGAAGGGTAGAGGGAGAAGAGGGAGAGAGAGAATCCTCAGATTCCCTGCTGAACATGGAGCCTCATGTGGGATTCGATCCCAGGATCCTAAGACTATGACCTGAGCTGAAATGAGTTAGCAGCTTAAGAGTTAAGCTGCTTAAGCTGCCTGAGCCACCCAGATGCACCCATCTGTTTTACTTTTGGGAAGTTGTATGGGTGATGTAGTTTTGGGGAGGAAAAGTTTTCCTGTACCTTTCAAAGCTCTTCTGGTTTGTCTAAGGTTTAAGTTGACCTGAGACAGATGAATATGAGAAAAACTAACAAATAACATGTAAACATGAGAGAGACTCAGGAAAACTCCCTGATATGGCTGAAGCTATCACCTTAAATACCGTCTTCAGCCAAAGACAAAAGATGCGGGCATAGGGAGTCAGTTATGGGAAGTCACCAGGAAAAACAGTGAACAAGGCTTAAAATTTTATGCAGACTTAAGTCCTTACCTTCTCTGTTGATAGTAGTTTCTAGAGATAGAGTCGTCCCCTTCTTCCTGTTAGAGCAGAGAGAGATACCCTGACAGGTGGAGGTTTCCCTTATCCATGAAAATGTCTCTTTAAAAGGGTAACTTCTACTTCTCAGAGCTTCTCCTGTTTTGCACTTCTTAAAAATAGCCAACTTAAAATAATATGCCAAAGAGGCATAGTGTTCAGTGGCAAAATTTGCCCTCCTAACATGGCATGAGCCAAGAGAGCCTCTTTTGGTATAAGGAGTGAAAGAGAATAGAAGAGGGGGACAAGAGGAGTGGGATATTGAGGGCTCCAAGGTCCTTCTTGCCTACCTTTTCCTTGGAAGACTAAACTGATGGCATACACACACCAAAACTAGGAAGCAAGTAGCAGTACCAATCCTTTTAATTTGAGCAGACACTCAAGTGAAAGTTGGTTTCAGGTCCCTCCTTCTGAGAACAGTGGTGAAGAAAACATTGCAGGCAGACACTAGGCAGGACAATTTATGAAGGAGGTGATGGTGGTGATGGTGATGGTGATGGGGGAGGAGGGGGCAGTGATTGTGGTGGGTGGGTTGAGCAGGTGGTCTGACTGATTTATTAGCTGAGCAGGAAGTAATTTTCTTTTCTTTTTTTCTCTTAAAGATTTTATTTATTCATTCATGAGACAAACACACACAGAGAAAGAGAGAGGCAGAGACATAGGCAGAGGGAGAAGCAGGCTCCATGCAGGAAGCCCAATGTGGGACTCAATCCTGGGACTCTGGGATCACGGCCTGAGCCAAAGGCAGATGCTCAACCTCTAAGCCACCCAGGTATCCCAGGAAATGATTTTCACTGCAGTTAACCAGTCCTTGGAAGAGACCTGTGCAGAGGAGAGACTTCTTACTAACATTTGGTCAAGTTGTTGGTATTTTGTTCAGATTGGTCAGTGGAGAGAAATGGTTCAGCTGATAATTTCTGAGACAAAGAAGGAGAAATTAGAGGATCGGTTTCTTGCCTTGTCATAGGTAAACAGAAGGGACATCCTGGGTCTTCTTGAAGCCTTATGGGGAAAGAGTGGATCTTTGCAAGTAAGCTGATTCCTAAACACAGAAGGGGTTGATTTCTTTGATTTTTCAGTCTTTACTGTTGTCTAGGAACACGGGGCTCAGGTGAAGTTCAACATTTTCACCAGCAAGCTGTCCTGACTTACCACTCACCCTATCACATGGATGGGCAGCAGAATGCTGATGCTGTCAGTGTCCAGGTGCACTTGAACTGGAAGGAGGAAAGAACCTGGATGTGGGAGGTGAAAGCACACACTGGGGGACATGCACCTGAACTCAGGTGGGTGAGGTGGTTGGAGAAGCAAAGAGTTGTACCTATGGGATGCTGTGATTGTGGTTCCTGGTAAGATGGGGCCACAGGAATGGCAAGCCTACCAGTCAGATGAGAGGTTCGTTCCCCCACCCTCAGACGGTGTTGAAGGAAGTAACCATTTTTCCCCACCCACTCTAACCAGTTTCAGACTTCAGCTCCATCCCTCACTGGCTGCATGACTTCTGGAAGTGATTTCCTTAGCCGTAAAATGGGTGCAGTGGTACCTGCCTCACTTCGCAGCTCCTCAGCATGTGAGAACATCCCTCCATTTTAGGTTGGTGGGAAGGCAGGATCACTGTGATTTCACTGGTTCATTGTTTAAGTTTTCTGAGATCTTCCTTTGGTAAAAGTCCGCTCTAGTGAGGGAAATGGCTTTTGAAAACAACAGCAATTTATCTGTCTCCTGCAGTAAAGCTGCAGACCCGTTGGGAGGGAGGAGTATTCTGAAGGCAGCTGCGTCTGCTACTAAACATCATGGCGATCTAAAACACATCAACACCTCGGCACTGCGTAGAGCGGAGCATCACTTCTCTGGGCAGCGTGCCCAGTCCAGGGAGCGGCCAGGCCTCAGACACAAAGCTGCTGTGCAGACCGGAAGGCAGCTTGCAGAGGGCCTTCAAGCTCAGAAGTCTGCTGGCAGGGGAAGAGATCTGTAAGCCTCCCCTGTTGCCAGGCCAGGCCTAAGAGGTGTGTTCCAAGAAGCCCTGCTGTGGGGGTCTCTCAGCTGTGCCATAAACTTTTTAATAGAAGCTCGGATTTTGAAGTACTTTGTACATCGCAGTTGGACTCCCCAGGAGGCCCTAAAATGGCAAAGGCAGTAATCCTGGGAGCTGTTTTCTCTTTGCTCTGACCACAGGGCATTAACAAAGACATTAGCATAGCCATTTCACTTAGAGGGGCCACAGTTTGGGATGCTTCTGTTTCTTTAATTGCATCTCTCATTTTTTCCCTCTTTATCTCTTGGTTTATTAAGTCATTGGATAGCACATTCATGAACTAGGACATTTAGGGAGGGGTAGGGAGGGGTTCCCCAAGGCCATGTTTTCTGGGCCCCTGTCTCACACAAATTTAGTGCTATATGGTGTTGTTATTGTTTTAACTGTATCTTTTGCAAAACCTCAATGCCAGAAAAGTGCACAGAATACCATAATGAATCCTTATCACCTGGCTTCAAGAGTGATCACATCATGGCCAATTTCACTGCGCCCGTATTTCCTATCCACATACCTCTCGGGTGTTGTTAGTGCATTTTTCCATTATTGCCAGGTTTCCTCATGCTGTCCTTTGTTTTGTCAAACCTTGCCTCACACCCTCAATTCCTCATTTCCTTATCTGTTTGCTCTTTCAATAGTTCTGACTTTTCCACAATGTCAGGTAAATGGAATTAAATACTGTGTAGCTTTAGGAACCTAGCTACTTTCAGTTAACATGTAAAGCATTTGGTTCTTGTCTGGTGTAGCATTATCATTAGTTGGTTTATTGCTAAGTATCATTTCATATTTGATTTTTGAACTGGGTTTTAACAATCCAAGGACTTAGGGAGTCAACTAGCATCATCTTTGTGGGTGATTCATCCAAATGTGTGCAATGGCCAGGCTTCTGAGGAAGACTGAGATTAGAGCCCAGGTCCCCAAACACCCTGCCCTGTCTTCCTTCAGACAAATTGATAGGACAAAAGAATGTACCAGGCTAGGAACTAGAAAAGGTGCCATCTTTGTGACTCTCACTCAGAGTAGTTTCTATGGGGAACACTGATGGGGTTCGATTGAAGATGTTCACCTTGGGTTGAATCCACAAATCTCTTTCCTGAGAAAGCAAAAGCATTCGTGGTTGTGATATTTATTAAGGGGAGAGTATACAGGACATTTTCACAAATGAAGATGGATGCAACCATCAAAATAACAAAACCCTGCAAATCTAGTAGGATGTTAAAGGAATAATACAGCACTATATGGCAGGATTTACCCTAGAAATACAGGGAAAATTCAACATGAGGAAATAAAATTTGTCATATTAGGTATATCAAAATGGAACAATCCTATGAATTCAGTAGTCTCAAAAAGGCTTTTGAGGGCAGCCCGGTGGCTCAGTAGTTTACCACCGCCTTCAGCCCAGGGCCTGATCCTGGAGACCCGGGATCGAGTCCCATGTCAGGCTCCCTGCATGGAGCCTGCTTCTCCCTCTACCTGTGTCTCTGTCTCTCTCTCTGTGTCTCTCATGAATAAATAAATAAAATCTTAAAAAAAAAAAAAGGCTTCTGATAAAATCCAACACCCATTCTGGTTTAAAAATTAACAAGTTACAATTAACAGTTAACAATTAACCCAGTACACCAAATGCTTTGGTCAAATAGAAATTGAGAGAAGAGCCCTTATAATACTAAAACAACAGCAGCAATGGGGAAAAAAAAAAAACCACCAAAACTTTTTTAAAATCTTTTTTTTTTTTTTTTTTTTAGATTTATGTTAGAGAGGGAGGGAGCATCTGTGTAGGAGTGTGCATGTATGGTGGGGAGGGATAGAGGCAGAGAAAGAATCTCTAGCAGGCTCTCCACTGAGCAAGGAGCCCTATGCAGGTCTTGATCTTACAACTCCAAGATCATGACCTGAGCAGAAACCAAGAGTCAGATACCTAACTGCACCACCCAGGAGCCTCAACTTTTCTAAATCTTAAGCTGATGTTATCATTTGCTATGAAATCTTAGAATCATTGACATTAGACCTGATATTAAGACTAAATTGCTTAGTACTTCCATCATTCAGTATGGAAAAGGTATAATAAATAATGGCTATTAGAGATTGAATTGTGTTCTCCCAAAGGATATATGTTGAAGTCCTAACTCTCAGTAACTCAGAATGTCATCTTATTTGGTGGTCTTTGGAGATTTAACCAAGTGAAGACGAGGTCCTCAGGTAGGCCCTGATACTTCAAGAGTGGTGTCCTTATAAAAAGGGTAAATTCTGTCTGGGGCACCTGGGTGGCTCAGTGATTGAGCATCTGCCTTTGGCTCAGATCATGATCCCAGGGTCCTGGGATACAGTCCTGCACTATGCTCCCCGCAGGGAGCCTGCTTCTCCCTCTGCCCCTGTCTCTACCTCTCTGTGTGTGTCTTGTGAATAAATAAATAAAATCTTAAAAAAAATAAAAAAGGTAAATTCTGACACTGAGATGTGCACAGAGACAACATGGTGTGAATATGGTGGCAGAGATTGGAGTAATGCACTTAGAAGCACTTAGAAGGAGCATCAAAGATTTCCAGCAAACCTTTAGTAGCTAAAGAGGTTTTCTCCCATGATCCTCAGGAGGAACCAGCCCTACATACCAGCATGGTGGTTTCTGATTTCTAGCTCCAGAACCTTGAGGCAGTATGTTATGTAGGCTGCCCAAATGGTGGTATCTTATAGCAGCTCTTGGAAGCTATGCAGTGGCTAACATTGAGCACCCACTGTATGTCAGGCGTTGCTCAAAGCATTTCATATCCATGGAGGCATTGTAATTTTCACAACAATTTTATGAAAAAGAGACGATTATTACTGATGTTTCGTTGATGAGGAAACTAAGCACCAAGACATTAGCAAACTTTCCCAAGGCCATTTAGCTAGGAAGAGATAGGACAGCAATTTAAACTCCGTCTATTTCCTGAACTAATCTCTAGCATTACCACTAATTATGCCCTGCTCAGATCCATAATAATTACAGTATGTTGGTACTGATATATTTAGACACATGGATCAATGGAATAGCTAGAAACTCAGAAATAGACTTATGTATATGTAAGCATTTAATATATGGTGGTTATCAAGGAGTAGATGGATTATTCAGTGGTGCTGGAACAATAATGAAAGTACTTTAAAAAGTAAAATAGAGTTAGATTCATATGCCACATTATACATTAAAATTATTTCTAGATGAATTAAAGATTTAAATATATTCAGAATTTAACAAGAGAATCAAAAGCCGATACAGGTGAATATTTATTTCTTCTGCAGTATCAAATACCAGAGTGTCAGATATTCTCCATAGGCAATCCTGCCTGAATGGGGAATGATTTACAGATTTTACTTGATACTCAGCTATGTCCATATGGCACAAATGATTCACAGATGAAAAGAAACTAGAGAAATATCTATAAGAATATAGAAAATGAGTTAATGTCTTTACCATGTGAAGAGCACTTACAAGTTAGAATGGATAAACAGCTTGAAGTATGTGAACAGGTGACTTACAAATGAAGAAATGACAGTGGCCAGTTGAGCTGATGAAAAACATTCAACCTTGCCTAGTTTAGTAACTTCAAATTAAAACAGTAAGCCTCTGTGTCCACCAGTTGAATTGACAAAGATTAAAAACAGTGACAATAGTGGTGAGGATGCAGAGGAGATAAGCAATGTCACATGTTGCAGACAGCAGTCAACAACTGTTCTGGAAGGAGGTTTGATGATCTCTATGAAATTATGCATGCCCTTTGACCTCAGAAATTGAACTTTCAGAAAATTTTCCTAAGGAAACCAATGTAAAGATGGCCTGAAGCTTATCTCCTTGCCTTATGAATAATAAATTAAGGAAACAAGAAAAATAAGAATAGGGCATTTGGTTTAGTAAATTATTGGCATGTAGGATGGTAACCATTGAAATTAGGTTTTAGAAGAACATTTTTTGAAAAACATTCCTGATGTAGTAATGAACTTTAAAAGCAGGTCACAAAGCTTTATGTTTACTTTGGTTCCAATTTTTTTGTGGGGGGGAGAAATTTATATATCAGTGGAAAAAAACTCAAAATCCGTAGGTCAGGGGTGCTCTCAGAGAGGTGAGTTTAGAGGGGATGGTGTTCCTAAATTTTTAAAGATTATCTGCAGTAGAAATAAATTATTTTTGCAATTAGAATAAAGCTAATAAACCTGACATATATAAGCATATAGAGTTTTATGAATATGTATGTGTAAGGATGCCCCCATATGATGTATACACCTTTCAGACATTAATGGCGGCAAGAAAGGCTGTGTTGTCAATGTCAAATGCACTGGTGCTGGTAGGAATTTTGGATAAATGTGACTTTTGGGTAAGTAGGAGAGTCACTAGTTAATACCTATCAACAGCTGTTACTTGTCAAAATGTGTTTTAAATTATGAATACATTTTGTAGGCACTCAACTCCTCATAACAATATAATAGCTAATATATATTTAGCTCTTAAAAGGTGCCAGACTTTTTCTAGGTTCTACATGTTTATTGTCTCTGCTAATTCCCTCAAGAATTAGCGGATGTGAGGTTGTGTGTACACCAAGATTCACAAAGTACCTAAGATAAATGTGTGAGATTTTTTTGTAGAAAAATGTTCTTTTGTGATTAATTTCAAAGAAGACTTTGTGTTCCGTCATCCCCTCCACCTCAGTAAATTCTTATTTACTTTGTGTGGTGGCCTCTTAGAATGCTCTCGTGGGTACCAGGGGATTTTTCCAAGGGCTCAATGCAGTGTAGAGACTCTGCATGTTGCTCTCAATGTTCTCTTGGGTTTGATCCTGGAGCAAACTGTTAGGCTCCCTGGGAGTAGATGCAGTGAAGCCCCTTTTAGCCCCCTCTCCGTCAACGTCATTCCTCTTGTCTTTTTAGTAAGCAAGCCAGCGGAGTTCCCCTATCTTGCCTTATAACATTTATAATTTCCAGTATAACTAGGAAACGATGAAGGAGAATATGAAAATTGCCACCGGCTCCAGGATGGAGCGCCTCACTGTCTCCTTGTAAGTTCCTGGTTTACAGGTGTTGCCAACGAGGACATAGCTCTGTTGAGGTTTGCCTTGAGGAGCCTCCCAGGACTGCTGAGAAGCAGCAGAGAGAAATCCGTGTAAAAGCTCATTGGCGGAGATCAGGGTAATTCTGCTGACAAGTGAATCAAAGCAGCTTCAGACTCCCAGGTGTGCAGCAGGACTCCTAGAGTTGTGGTCTGGGGTGTGTCGTGTGATGGGGCCTGGGGCTTCTTGTGAGAAAAACGTTCAACTAAAAAAACCTGCAGGGATTGAAGGGGATAAGGTAACCAGCTTTATGGTATCCGCTTAAAGGTTCAAGGGTGCGATTGAGGCATGGAGGGAGCTTCCAGGGAGAAGAGAAGGGGAGAGGACTGGGAAAATTATTAAGAGTCCGAAATACCTGTTGGCCTCAGCATATTTTAGCAAACCAGGCAAATGTCTGAATTACAGTGTTTTACCGGCGCTGCGGACAACAGCGGTGTTTTCCAGCACAGTTGAAGAATGTTTTTCTCCCCAAGGCAAAAATCCAAAATATATGAAAGTAAGAATGTTGGTGAATGGTACAGATCTCACCCCCCCCTTTCCCTCCCCATCTTCTGCCTGAGGTCTGTCTGCTCAGTTTGGAAGGTGAGACGTGCAGCCACGCAGGTGCTATAGAGGCTCGTAAATTCTGGACAGGTCTCAGATGCCTCCATCAGCCATGTGGCACTGCTCTACGTGAGGACATGGATGGCTTCTAGGGCCCCCTTCGTGCAACCTGCGAGCTTGGTTTCAGGGCCCTCCACCTGTGAAGCTGCTGTCATATTACCTTTCCAAGGCCATGGCAGTAGGTTGAGACAGATATTTTATCAAATGATCAAAAGCAAGATAGTTTTTTTTTTTAAAGTAAGTTTTAGCCACCATGGATTAAGACTGCTATATGATATTCTCCAACTTCTTTTTTTAAAGATTTTTTTTTTTTATTTGTGAGAGGCACAGAGAGAAAGAGAGGCAGAGACCCAGGGAGAGGGAGGAGCAGGCTCCATGCCAGGAGCCCAACGTGGGACTCGATCCCAGGACTCCAGGATCATGCCCTCAGCCAAAGGCAGACACTCAACCACCTAGCCACGCAGGCGCCTCTCTCCAACTTCTTCTTCTTGTTTTTCTTCTAGGGGTTGGGATATGGTGCTTTTGGAGTAGTCAGGGACACTTTAGGGATCTAGAGAAATGGAAGTTGAAATGTAGTTTGGGTTAATGGGATATATATATATTTCATATATTTTTATAGTGTATTTTTATAAATATATATATACAAGTATGTATACTATAGAGTGTATGTATACACTCAAGTGTATGTACAGTATTATCTTACAGATGAGGAAATTGAAACTGAGGGAGGTTAACGGACTTATCCAAGGTCACAGGATCATGGGCTGGGCTCTGGGATGTTCATCACCCATGGGTTCTCTGCAGGATTGGGATGCGGTTTTGCTTCTCTTGTGTGTCAGTGAGCTAGCAGCTGCTAATGGCTAGTCCTCTGGAGGATGTGGGAGTGCTGTTTGCCACCAGCTCTTTTTTGGTAGCAGTGCCTTGGGGAAATGCCCCTCTGCTTGCTGGTGTACACAGCAAGGAACTTCTCTCACCTGACTCCAATGAGGGGAAAAGCTGGGTAGTCCTCACCCCTGATTGCTTTTGCTTCAGTGGCTGCTGTTGGTCCTCACCTGGAAAAATCAATTTGCTTTCTCATTGCTTTCAATCTGCCCCCAGCTCTTACCCCTTCAGTTTTGGGGCCTCTTCCAGGTGAGAGAAGGTCCCAGGGCTTCTAGGCAGAATGGGTCGGGGGTAGAAACCAAAAACTTGGTTTCTTGGTTTTGGCCTTGGAATGCTGTTGATGTAAGTGGGCAGTAGGGGCTCAAGTGTCCTTGAGACAGTGTCCTTCATATTCCCCTAGCAGAGAGTCCTGGCTCTTCCAGGATTTTAGCCATGTCTTCTCACACCATGCCATTTTCTCAAGAATGAGTTCTGTGGTTGGTAAATGTTGGGCATTCTGGGTGGCCCCCAGTTGTCTCCTGTCCTCTAAGTGAGAAAAAATCTTAGGGCTGTGACCTCAATGTTGACTGTTTCTTGGCTACTTTGCATCTTTTTGTTCATTTCAGTGGGTGTTAAGGTCGGAGGGTTTGATGAATTTACATCGATCCTGCCATCCTTCTGTCTCATGCTGATTTCCATTCTGCATTACACATTTTCACTTCCCCTGAAATTCTTTATTAACCCACTAGTCTCTTTTCATGGCTTTCTTCTTGTTTCAAGGACTGGATCTCTTTGCATCGGATTGGGGATGCTAACATTTCCCGAAACGTATTTCATGTTCCCGCAGTAGATCATTCTTAGAGGTCTACTCTTTAAGTTTTCACAATGATTTCTTTTGCTTTTTCCTTTTTTTTAAAAAAAAATATTCCCCCTCTCCCTCTCTCTCTCTCTCTATATATATATATATATATATGTATAAATATATATATATATATATATATATATATATATATATATATATTCCCCCCCCCCCCCCCACGACTTTATTTTCTGACTGCAGATAGGAGACAGCAAGGAAGAGAGACTTCCAAGGGTCTGAAACAGGTCTTAGACAGTAGGGGGCCAGGGACACAGTTTTCTTCCTGGTAGATACTGTGTGTGTCTGATCTGGGGGGTTGGCAGTGTGGGAGGAACACACAGTCTACCTGCTTAATTCCCGGCACATGAGGTTTGACTCTTTTCCCCCAGATTAGAACAAGGGTAATTTTCCATTTACATTTAAATCCACTTCAGTGTCCTTCAGTGGCCTGTGATGATTAAATTGTGAGCCCTTGTTTTCAGTTCCTCTGAAGTTTTCACCTTTTCCAGGGTTTTCACAGGCATCGAGGTAAGGTGCCATGAGAGGCCATCAGGGGCTTCTAGCCAGATCTGTTTCAAGTGGAACATGACTCGGGCAAGATCATGCAGCCAGCTGGTGGCGGGGCCACATCTAATGCGGGGCTTCTTTCTTCTAGGCAGATCCTCAGTCTTCAAGACCACCTGCCACTCTTGTCCTGTCCGAGCCTGAGCTATGATGTGATTTAGCAAGTGGTAGCTTTGTTAGAAGTTTCTGTTCCAAAGAGTCATAGCCTGAGGTGGAGTCATGCCGTCAGGGGCTGCTGTTGTAGGGGCATGTGTGTGGGGCATTTGCAAAGTGCAGGAAAAATTGTGCATGGGGAGCTGGAAGTTGCTGAGTGCTTGATCCAAAGATGAGAAAAGTGTTTCTGTGTCCTGGATAGGAACTTCCAGGCATTGGAGAGGCAGAGATGAGGCAGCTTTGAGGTACTTGGGCCTGTTTTTCATGCTAAGGAATCTTAGTGACTGCCCTGGTATCTCCTTTTGAAATGTGCATCAAAGGCTACTTCCTTGATGACTAGGAGGGTACCTGCTTCCAATTTGGGGGTGCCTCTCTCTTAGCGAGATTTACCTTTTCAGGGAATAGGAGTGTCAACATGAGAGAGAGAGAGAACATGCACACACAAGCTTAATAATCTAACAGCATGACTTGCCAGCGCAGCTCTAATTGCTGTTACCCAGGGTACCATCACTGTCCCTGAGACCTCAACACACTCTGAATCCACCACTCTGACCCAATCGTGCCTTCCAGGTGATTGGAGCTTTAGCCTACTCGAGCCCCCTTTATGGTCTGTCCTTAAAAACCTTTCATTATACATGAAATGCACATTTAATGCACCGTGGTAGATGAAGTCCAGCTGGCAACCACAAACAGATTTGCCAAGCTTAACTGTTTTTGAGGGAGCTTCTCATACTGAGTATACTTATGATAACACTCAGACCTCAATAAATATTTTATCTACACAAATACCAGTTTGGTGATTTATCTAACACTGGATGCTATCATCAAACCCTGCTTTTTAGTTTATGTAATTAAATGTTAATATACTTCTATAAAGTGAGTACATAAACCAGTATCTACCAAGCAGTCCTAAACGTGCATACATGCACAATGTTGTGCAACAGAGAGATGATGGCCTTTGGGGAAAGGAGTCAGAGTCAGAATCCACAAATGTAGGGAACTTGGACTGGATTCTTGCTGGATTCTCAGTTTTTTTTTCATCTTTACCATGAGAATAAGTAGTTCCGGGGTCATGGGATGGCTGTTATGATTATGTGAGATTATGTGGAATGACTGGCCTGATTCCCAGTGAAGAGTAGCTGCTCAGTAAGGATGGCTTTCTTTTCTTTTTCTCTTCTTCTTCTTTTTTTTTTTTTTAAAGATTTTATTTATTTATGAGAGAGAGGCAGAGACAACAGGCAGAGGAAGAAGCAGGCTTCATGCAGGGAGCCTGATGTGGGACTCAATCTCGGGTCTCCAGGATCACTCCATGGGCTGAAGGCAGTGCTAAACCACTGAGGCACCCAGGGATCCCCAAAGATGGCTTTCTCTGTGTACCTTTCATTTATTGAAGGCCTTTATGATGGGTGGATTCAAGACATTCAAGACCTTGTGATAGGCGGGTACACCGAGGTGGGTACCTTACGTGCTTTGTTTCTCTCCTATGTTTTCATTATCAGGCCCCTAACACGAACACGAGCTCTTTGAAGGAGGTGTATAACTGTGCATCCCAGCTCTATCTCTGGAGCCTTGAATGAAAGCTGACACACAGTCAGTACTCGGTATAGGATTAATGAATAACATTCAGGCATGGGCTGAAATAATTCAGAGAGGATACTAAGAAAGAGTAAAAATTGCCAGACTAGAGGTGTTTAGTGGTTTTCTTCATGCAAGGAGGCAAGATATAATTGAGAGGGATTGTACTATGGGGTCAGATTCAAAGTTATTCCCTTTCTTACTCTGCCCTTTACCAGCTGTGTAACGTTAAGGAAGTTACTTCTCTGAGCCTCAGGTTCCAATTTTGCAAAATGGTATGCTCGGTCCCAAAGAGCAACTCCCTGGATGCTCTAAGGGGAAATATTGTAGTGCTTGTAAAGGACCTGGAACTTCATTAGTCAGAGTTAGAGAGTGGGCACAGAAGGCTGATTTTTTAAATTTTTTTAAACAAAATGGAAAAAATGGAAAGCCCTGGACAGCTTTAAATGACCTGCAGATGTCCCCTCTGAGGCATTCTTGACATCTCATAAGTGACTATTACGAGGGTCTGCTCCTTGCTGGGCCAGGTGGGAGTGCCTGGCTGTGGTCTCTCCTGATGATCTGTAAGCCAGGTCACTAATGGAGCTGAGGTCTGTAGTGGGGTCAAAGGAAGCACCAGAGTCCCAAAGAGAACCCCATGTGGCCAGGTGATTGCACATGACCTTGAACACTAGGACAGTGAGGGGAGAATCAGGAAGCTGGGCGAGTCTTGTTGACTGAGTCTCCTAACGTGTGGCTGCTTCTCTCTTCTTTTCTCCCTGCTGAAAAAACTGTATGTCAAAAATAAGTTACTTTCTGGAAGAGGTTTTTAGAAAGGCAGGTTCCTATAGTGGTAGTGGTGTTAGTGGTCACTTTGGTGGTAACACCCAGGGACTAAGAAGTTGGTGTTTGGGATAGGACTGCCTTGGTTCAAATCCCAGTCCTGCCAATTTCTAGCTCTGAAATTTGGGGCAAATTTTGTTTTGTTTTGTTTTCTTTTTTAAAGATTTTACTCATTTTCTTCATGAGAGTCACACAGAGAGAAGCAGAGACATAGGTAGAGGGAGAAGCCCTCTATGGGACTCAGTCCCAGGACCATGGGATCACAACCTGAGTCAAAGCAGATGCTCAACCACTGAACCACCCAGGCGCCCCTTGGAGCAGTTTTCTAACTGGTTCTCAGTTTCGTCATGCATAAAGTGTGGGTAGTGACGGTATGTGTCCCATGCCCTTTGGGGATTTCATGAAATATCCGTGGAAATGCCTTGAGCGTAGTATGCAGCCTATGGTAAGCCCTGAGTAAATGCTAGCCATTCACAGATGGAGAAATAGAGGCTCAGAGATTTTTAATGTTCCACCCTGGTGGTCAGAGAGAAAGTGCCAGAACCAAGCTACACATCATCTTCTGATGCTGAGTCTTAGATTCCTAAGATTTGACCACACTTGGCTCCATTCATTCATTCATTCTCGCACTCACTTGGTATTCACTGAGTTTTCCTCAATTTCTTGAACATCACACCGCTTGGCTCTCTGAACAGTCTGAACAATACAGTGACAAATAAAATAGACACAGGCTTCCTGCCCTGGTGAACTCAGGTGGTGGGAAGACAGAAAATAATGAAGTGAATGAGTAAGTAAAGAACTGCAGAGTTACCCAGGGGTGGGCCACACCCACACTGCAACGAAACAAGGTGGTACAGTAGACAAGAACTAGAGACAGGAGGGGGCCACCTCCCCCCAGATGTTCAGAGGTGGCGTTGCGCTGTGGGAGGGGCCCCATGAAGTGCTAATGGCAAGAGCATGTCAGGCGGGGAAAGAGGAAAGGCGAAGACCTCGAGGCCCCCGAGAGCTTGGCTTGGGTTTCAGAGGCTGTCGGAGCCGGTGCCTGCCAGGAAGCCCTGACATCGGGCCATCCTTCCGTGCAGAGCGAACCTCGAGCCCCCTTTTCCTGACAGATGAAAAAGTTTCCCCGACACGGGGTATGACCTGCGGCCATCCGTGTCTTTCCCTCCTGCAGAAATAAGCGCGGGGCGGACCTCGCCCTTGTGGGAGAGAGGATGAGAGATGCTGTTCTGGCTCCTGGGCGGGCAGAGCCCCGTCCCAGCTCCGCACCCCCGTCTGCAGCCCTGGACTCTTCTCCGCTACCCCACCGTGAGGTCGGGAGCGGGCCGGAGGACACGTGCCGTCTTCAAAAGGGGGGAGCTGTGGAGTCCCCGCATCTGCTCCCGGGCTGTTCTGGGTGGCGGGGCTACTGCTCGGCCCGAGGACTCGCCCGCGGGTCCCCACTGAGCCGTCCTCACTGTCCCCGCTCCCGGGGCCTCTGCCCGCAGGTTGAAGCTTAGCGCTGACCCCACACGTGGGCTTCCCCTTCGCTCTTTCCTCCTGGACACACGTTGCGGCGTCCTTGCGACATTGCCTGGGGCAGAGCTCCTCGGCTCTGCTCGTGGGCGTGCGAGGCCGAAGTGCCTGCCACTCTGCTGCCCTGTTCTCTGCTTCGCACGGCGCACACGTAGCAGAGCAGGTGCCAGGGCAGGGCAGGGCAGGCGCGACGAGACCTGCTCTGAACAGAGGCCTCCAGCCCCAGGACATGCCTGACTGTCCTGTGTCTCAGCAAATGGAGCCGGTAGACAGGGTAGAGGACGCAGTGGCCGTGCCACAGGGTATCAGGATTTCAGGTGCCGTTCGGGAGAGTGTCACTCGCCGCCTTCCATTACGTGGGAAGAATCCGTGGCCTGACAGGTTGGGTGATTTGCCCAGGGTCACGCCGCAGGAAGCGGAGATTGAAACTCGGACTTACTGCACAGATCACGTTATCATCACAGGTGCTGCCGATCCGCACAGGACATGATGGGCAACTCAGTCTCTTTAAAGTATTGTTTATGAGACTGCGCAGCCTCAATATGACCTATAACATGCCTGTCTTCCCCGTTTCTAATTCATATGTTGGGATTGGGCATTAACTTAATAAATACTCACTTAGTACCTACACGCCAGGCACTGTTCCACGTCTTGGTGGGTAAATATTAAATTGACCCAATCCTCATAACAACCCTAAGTGGGTGGGTGCGACTGTCATCTTCGTTTTACAGATGAGCAAATTGAGGAATATGGGAATTAAATAAATTGGCCAAGGTCACAAAGCTACCCGCCCCCACTGGCCAAACTAGCAGAGCCACTATTCTGGATCCAGAATCCAGAATTTTAATTCCCACCCATGTATGTCTCTGTAGAGAAAGAATATCATCCATTGCCTGAAGTGAGCATACCTGGGGGCCACCAAGCTTGTTGACCCCTTTAGTTTACAGGTGGTGCCTGCAAAGGGCACGAGAATGCTGCAGCAGATTCGGGAACGCCACTGTTTCTGTTAGCCCTGTCTTTTCCTGCTCTCCTGAGCTGCCTTGGAAGTCCAGACACGTCTCTGGTCTAGAAGACCCAGCAGCAAGTTCATTATTCTCCCTTGAAGTCCGTTTGCTAACTTCCACCTTTGTTGTCTTTTATTCCTGGATTTATTATAATGGGCCAGATTAACCTGCGTTGCCTCATGGAGTCTCTGGGACAAAGAACCAAATGAACAGATCAGACGTGTTCTCTGGTCCTTGGGGAATCCTCAAGCCATCAGAGAGACATCATCTTATTTATAATAAATTCACTGTTCAAAAAGCTTTAAAAAAATCTTTTTTTTTCCTATTAGGGGTATTGTTTCTATCTGTTGAGTCCATGAGTGTTTGACATTGGATGACTTTATAAAACATTCTACTAATTGGATTTATTAAAGCAAATAAATCAAACACTAATTGGAACGTGCCCTGCCATTATTTTTGCTTACTGAATTAGATATAATGGTGTGAAGGCCTTCTTATCATATTTGTGCACTTATTTAAACACCCCCCTGGCACACACTTCTGCAAATTCAATTAGATATTCAAAAAAGGAATTCAATTTATGCAAGGCTGGTTTACATTCATTCCAGGGGCAAGGCTGGTCTGCTCACAATTATAAGCCCTACTTAGATAGCACCTTGCTTTCAAAGCATTTGTCAGCATGAGGGTAGGATCTTGATGGCTTGGGTGTTGGGCACTTTATTATTAGGATGTGGGTGTCCACAGAGCAGGGCTGGCTTTGTAGGTATGTGACCTGTGCTGTCACATGGATCCTGGCCCTTGGAAGGGTTCCCATTCTTGGTTCTTGGCTCTGCTATGGCCATGTTGAAATTCTTAATTTTAAGCAGGGTGCTCCGTATTTTAGTTTTGTATGGAGCCTCATAAATTATGTAGGTGTATCTACCCTGGAGGTGGCCCTGGTTCTCAAAACCGAGTGAGGAGGAAGTCCTTGGTTTGAGGCTCCATCCTGTCCTTGACTGTGTGGTGTTAAGAATGTCATGCACTCTGGCCTTGTTTTCTTCATCTGTGAGATGGGGGTGCTAATCCTTACCCGTAAAGAACAGGTGCTATGATGTAGGGGGAAGGGCTTATTTAAATATGGGGAGCTATTGTGCTGTTCTCGGCCCTTAGCCCATGAATCAAGAATTCATCAAGAATTCGGAGGACAGTGGGACAGAGGAAGGAAAAAATATTCTACATCTGGGACTGAGAAAGGTGTTTAAAATACATGACATACAGATAACAAACCCTCAAATGTGACACATTGCCCTTTTCTGTGACTGTTAAAATTAGAAATTTTTATGGCATTAGAGTAAATGTTGGTGCAGTACAGCCTGCAGACTGGTTCTAGACCTTCCCTAGTTTTTATGTGGCCCACCAATGAGGAATGGTTTTTACATTCTTTGATGGTTAGACAAATCAAAAGAAGAGTACTATTTTGTGACATCTGAAAATCATGATGTAGTTCAAAGTGCAATGTCAATAAATATTGAATTTCTTTATCGAATACAACTCCCCTCATTCTTTTTGTGTTGCTTATAGCTGCTTCTGTGCCACAGTGGTGTTGCTGTGTCATCGTGACAGCAGCTGGGTGACTCACTGCCCTGAGCAGAATTCTAGGATGGCCTCCAAAATTCCCGGCCCCTGGCATGCGTGCCCTGCGTAATCCCCATTCCTTGGGTGGGACTGTGAGTAGGATGTACTTCACTCCCATGATTTAGGTCATGTTAGTGATCAAGGTCAAGGAATTTTGCAGATGGAGCTAAGGTCCCAAATCAGTTGACTTAAGCTAATCAAAATAGGAGATGGTGGTGAATGGACCTGGCTGAATCAGATGAGATGAGCCCTCAGAAAGGGACTGTGCCCTGTCCAGAGAGCAGGAGATTTGGGGCATGAGAGGGCTCGGGGGGAGGGGCTGTGAGGCCAGGAACTGTGGGCAGCTTCTCAGCCCATGGATGACACCCAGGCCGAGGACATGGACCTCAGTCCTGTAACCAGGAACCAACTTCTGCCCCATTCCATGTGAGCTCTAAACAGGGTGTGAGCCCCAGAAAGAAATAATAGTTCCCTGGCACCTGACTTCAGCCTTGTGAGGCCCTGAGAGGAGAAGCCAGCTGAGCCTTGTCTGTACTCCTGACCTGCAGAAACCATGAGCTAGTAAAAGGGTCCTGTTTTAAGCCTCTGATTTTGTGTTCATTTGTTGCATAGCTGTAGACGAGCAATATAACATCAAGGTGGAAATATATACTACTTGGCTTTTTTTTTTTTTTGGAAAGTATACCCAACTCTGAGTTAAAGTAATTAAAACCACTTAGGCCACACTGCCCTTTCCTCTGCCCCTAAGCTTTTAGTCCAGCCACACCTCGAGTCTATCTAATAGCTCCCAAGTGTGAGCTTCCCACATATCTGGGGTGGCTCTGTGAGGCCCGGCCCCCACCTCATGTGCCTGCCTGCCTGAGACCCCACCTCCATTTCGTATTCTTTCCAGCACGTGGTGGCCTCCACTGCGAGTTAGGAGAGGCCTGCCTTGCCTTGCCCTCCAAGTTGGTGGACCAGCATCTTGAGCCAAGGCAGTGATTGGGGCGGGGGGGCGGGGGCAGACAGCATGCGGACTGGCTCCATGTTCTTCTCGCAGGAATTAGAGAATTGCTGCACAGCCACCCGTTTCCCTCAGCCAGAAGTTCCTTTCAAGGCCAAGCTTGCCTTCCAAGTTCATTGTCATGACAACCTGGTATAATGGGTAAGAATGTAGACTGAGCTCGTCTAGGTTCAAAGCCTCCCTTTGGCTCTTGTGATTTCTGTTATCTTCAGCCAGTTTTTTTAACCTTTTTAAGCCTTGGTTTCCTTATCTATATAATGGGGGATAACGATCAAATGTACTCATTGGGTGATTGGGATAATTAAATGAGCTAATATCGGTAAACACTTAGAATAGTGCCTGGCTATAGTTCAGCACCAGACATGGAGTGTCCGCTGTCATTAGCACTGAGATTTACTTGGGATTTGCTTCTTCCCTGTAGCTTTGTGTCTATATCTCTTTGATGGTGCACCATGATTACCTGGCCCCACTGGCAATGTGCCCACTCCCCCTGCTAGAACGCTGAACAGACTCCTCTCTTCCTAGATCTGCTGCCAATACTCTCATTTTTCCTCTTGTGACTCGTTGGCCTGCACATGTCTCCCCTCACTCTTTACCTTGTTTGATGGCTGATGGTTTCTCCTGGGTTCATCCTTTGAATTCCCTTCACACTCTGGGTTCAGACTTGCCCTCTGTACTGGGCAATTGTAGGACCAGGGTAAATGCTCTTAAAAGGTCAAGTCTAAGGTGAGTTTCAGATTCCTCCAGGGGGTCTAAGGCCTACACTGGGTTGGAAGCTCAGTGGAAGACAAATGAGAATTGCCTGTGGGGTCTTAGCCTGTCTCCCCTGCAGGAGGGCAGGTCCATTTTAAATGTATTCAGCCAGGGGCACCTGGGTGGCTCAGTCAGTTAAGTGTCTGCTTTTGCCTCCTGGGGTTCTGGGATTGAGCCCCAAATAGAGTTCCCTGCTCGGTGGAGAGTCTGCTTCTCCCTCTCCCCACCCCCAGCTTGTGCTCACTCTAGCACACGTGCTCTCTCTCTCTCTCAAATAAATAAAATCCTTAAAAAAGTAAATGTATTCAGCCATTCATTGAACGGTAAAATCAAGCATAGACTATGGGCTAGGTGCTGAGTGAAGAGATATGTGGCATGCCCCTGTTTCATGGAGCTTTGGGACTTGGAATTGGAGGGGCACAGTCCTGTAGACTCATTTCCTCCTTTTCCCAGATCCCCAGTGCTGGATGTACCCTCAGAACACCCTGAGAGGGGATATAGAATGGGCTACTAGATTTTGAGTTTTTATATACTTGCCAGGGGAATGGGGTATTTAAGAGTTTCGTCCTTTTCATGGCATGTCACCTTGGTTGACTGTGCTCATGTTTGTCAGTTGAAGTTATGAGCTCTGCTGGAAGTGGTCCTGGCCATGTAGAGCAAGTGAAGGCAAATTTCTGCCTTTTAAAAAATCTTTTGTCTGGTTTTCTCTCTTGTGCCACCACTGGATGTTACAAGTGCAGCTTTTTTTCTTTTTCTGGAAGCAGCAGGATGAAACTTGGAATCTGTGATCATACACAATGTTCTAAGAGGGGCAAGGTTCGAGCAATGGAGAAATACTTGGGCTTTGGTACCACTACAGCCCTAGACTAACGACTCTACTACTTTGTGCAGGTTAGTTTTGTTCCCTACTAAATGGGTCCAATCAAAACGGTATGGTCTGTGGTGATGGTTATTATGTGCAGTGGCCACTAAAAGGAGATGTTAGTATTAAGGCTTTTTTGGGGGTCATTCTTCCTGAAATTCCTAGCTTGGCAAATCCCTTAGTATCTCTGAGGACAAGTTTTCATGTATAAAATGGAGAAAGCGGGATCCCTGGGTGGCGCAGCGGTTTGGCGCCTGCCTTTGGCCCAGGGCGCGATCCTGGAGACCCGGGATCGAATCCCACGTCGGGCTCCCGGTGCATGGAGCCTGCTTCTCCCTCTGCCTGTGTCTCTGCCTCTCTCTCTCTCTCTCTCTGTGACTATCATAAATAAATAAAAAATTTAAAAAAAAATAATAAAATGGAGAAAGCAGTGCTTCTTTCTTAGAGGGGTAGTTGACAAACTACAGTCTGTAGGTAAGATCTGGCCCACCACCTGTTTCTGTAAATAAAGTTTTATTGGAACACAACCATGTTACATTACAATACCAGAGTTGAGTCATTGTGACAGAGACTATATGGCTATAAAGTTGAAAATTTTTGCTGTTGTGATCCCTGTCTTAGAGAGTGGTTGTAGTTGGACTTAACCTCTATTCGTGTACACACATCTATAAATACATACTTACACAGCTCAAGTGCAGTGCCTGGCATATAGCAGAAGCCCAGGAAATCTTTAGTTCCTCTTCTGAACTTAATTCTGTTCAAGAAAATACAGGATCATATCTGAGAAATGCAGAGGCAGACACATTTATATTTTTATTGAATTCTATTCCTTTCTCATTTTCAAAAGAAGAGCTCATGTTTAAAAAAAAATTCTGATTGGCACTATAAACTTTATTTATGCTTTAATGTATCTTAAAGTATGTATCCTGCACTATTTTTACTTCCCTTACAGATGCTGATATGCTATACATTACCAAACCCAAATGGATTTTCAGAATCCAATTTCCTTGCTACAGTTTTCCATTTCTCTGTTGACTTTTTATGCTTGACTCACATCAGAGCATCTGGGGCCTTTGCCACATTCTGACCTCAACCCATCCAGGGAAATAGCTCCTCGGTCTGGGTGCCGGGAGGTAGGGTTGGGTCCTTTGCCTGCGGTGGCACTGCCCTGTCCTCCCCCGGGTATGTGGGTCTTCTCCAAAGCAGGACATGTGCTCTGGAGGCTGAGTCTGATTCTTGAGATAGGGGTAGGCTATGGGGTTTTTGTCCCCTCACCCCAAAATTATTGTAGTAGGGTTGACATTAGTTAAGTGGGTCTGTCTTTAAAGAATGTCTTTAAAACTGGATGTTTTAATTCAGTTTTAATGTCTTTAAAACTGAATGAGGTGAGCATCCCAATGAGAGTCTTTTGGGAGTCTCTCCAATCACTAGTCGTCCCTAGTAGCCTGCCACAACCAGCTGCAGAGATGGCCAGGAGGAGTCTTTTCCGTCAGGCATTATGGACCTCAGGAATTGCACCAAGAGAGTAAACCTAATTTTTGAAAGAGTGAGAGGAACAGCAGTGAGACTCAAGATTATCAAGGGTTTGCATATTTCATGCCGCAAGTCCAGGGGCAACTGGTCTTCCTTTTCTCCTCCTCTTCTTCCTGGTTCTCAAGAGGCAGTCCCTGGCTGGTAGCATGGCTCTGCATGTCTGTAGCTCCTGAGAGTTCCCAGTTCTCTCTGAGTCTCTGGAATCCTGAACCTTTACTACGACAGGGTTCTCTAGTGATCCATCATGCACACCAGAAACCAGGCCCAGAAAGGAGGAAGAGATGTGAGCTAGAGGGGCTGTACCCAGCTGCAGTGTGGGTTGCTGTCAGGATGTATCATCTTGAGCTCATAACCACTTTCCCAATCTGTTGGTTGAGAGGAAGAAAATTCAGGGAGGACTGCTTAAAAAATACTTCTAGAGTATATTTTCTCTCCCAAATAGCTTTTAAAACGTGTCTCTGGGTCAAGCCAGACTACTCTATATTGAATCCTCTTGGGTCCCAATGAGTGGCTCTCCCTCCGATGGTGTGGGTATTCCAGCAATTTGTGGAGAATGACTCTGAGAAACAGCCTCGTTTCACTGGTTGTGCACTCCTTGTGTGGATGTTGTCTCAGATACTGTTCACGATGGGGAATGGGACTTCTTTTACCTACGGAGAAGTTCGTGTGTGAGTTGAGCACCTGGAATGGTTATAAATTTTCCTGTGCAATTTGGCTTTTATTGTATGAACAAACACAGAGTGTCCAGGATCTGAATAGATTTTCCTTTTTCTAGTGGCCATTAGAAACTCAGAGCTGGGATCCCTGGGTGGCGCAGCGGTTTGGCGCCTGCCTTTGGCCCAGGGCGCGATCCTGGAGACCCGGGATCGAATCCCACGTCGGGCTCCCGGTGCATGGAGCCTGCTTCTCTCTTTCTCTCTCTGTGTGTGTGTGTGACTGTCATAAAAAAAGAAACCTCCTTACCCCCCAGCATTCGTGCATGAGAATACCTAATACAGCAGGAGGAAATAGGGACCTAAGTCAGGGTTCCCGGCCACATCTACTAGGGGAGTGGCACCCAGGCCATTTCACCCTTTAAAAAAAAAAAAAAAGAAAGAAACTCAGAGCTGAATGCCTCACTCCTTTTTAGCAGCCAAACATGTAGGAAACTGCTTTTTTTTCTTTCTGTGTTCTCAATGGTTATTTGCCATCTCGCCTAACCTGCTGGACTTCCTGCTTCCGTGTTCGTCAAGCCGTGGTGGATTTGCAAGTGGTAGTGCTAGAGCTGGTAGAGGGTAGATTAGGGATTTGTTAAACAGCCTCTTTTGAATGGGATCTCTGAGCTTCAGCACAACCCCATGAAGGTGGTTTTTACGTTTTTGCACCTTAAATGTATGTTTATGTTGTTCTCTTTCCGTGCACTCAGCCACCTACGCGAGTGTAAGAATTCTGTATGTTGATTCCATGCCCCCACACAGAACACGCTTAAAAACAACAACAACAACAACAACAACAACAACAACTTTAAGTGTTTCTAGACTAAGCAAAGGAATGTTTTCTAATGGGAGAGGCCCAGGCATCCTGGAAGCTCTTTGCCTGCCTGATCCTCTCTCATACCCTTGTAGGTGAAAGACTTGGGTCCTTGGTTTTAGGGAACACATTCTTACTCTGATCTATTAGAAGGAGCCTGGGTTGTGCCCTTAGGTCACCACAGAATTAATTTTGGCTCTAAAACTCCCTTCCATGTGAGCTGAGAAGACCACTTAACCCCTCAACGCATTAATTTCCTTGTACGTAGAATAGGGATGATAACCTACCTCAGTAAGCTGCAAACATGAAGTGAAAGCAGATGAGATAAAATACACAGTCAGTGTCTAGTATATTGCCTGGCCTGGAGCAGATGCTCTAGAGAGTGTGCTTCTTACGTTTGTTAGGGTGCAAAAGGTTCTCCTGGGGTCATAGTCCATCCCTAAGATGTCAGCAACATAAGACAAGTTGCTATTTTGCTCTTGAAAGGTTAATGCTGGTATCACTGGTCAGGTGACTGGTTGGCTTACTTCCAGTGAGTGTCTCAGTGATCTAGACCTCTTTTTTCCTTTGATACCCCCATCTTCACCTATAGGTTTGAAGTTCCTCACAGCAGAGACAGTGAGGAAGATTGCTTGTAAGAGATCATTTTTAGGGGCAGTTCATGTAACATGCATATGGTGGATATCAGTCTGTTATCTGTTTCTAGGGTTTACTGCATGGTCTTTCCAGATGCAAGTGGCCTGATGACATAGTGCTTTTTTTTTTTTTTTTTTTTTTTAATGGAGGAGGAAAGGGAGAGAGAGGGCTTGATCATCTCATGACCCTGAGATCATGATCTGAGCTGAAATCAAGAGTTGGACACTTAATCAGCTGAACCACCTGTGTGCCCCATCTCTTGTGTGCACAAGAGAGAAGACCCAAACAGTGTGCCATACACATAGCATGGTCTTAGCCACTGTTTTCCTTCTTGTGCCCTGGAGACTGATCTCAGTTTAGGATGCTAAGTCAGATTTCCAGTGGACTAGGAGATGCTGCAGGTGCTCCTTGCATATCAGTTCCAGCACATCAGGATCTGTTGTCCATGGTGTTGACATGATTCGTTTGTCTCTCTGGGCTGGGCTCCTGGCAGGTGATGGCATGGAGACATAGAGGGAGGGGAAGTTGGTTCTCCAAAAGAGCAACACATCTGCTGCCATCACTGTTTTTAAATTGTAAAGGTCTTGGGGCTTTCATACCCTCTTCTGGCTCGGGAAGTTGATAGAAGAAGATGTTTGGGAGGATCACTTGGGATTTGTCAGGCCATGTGGGGAAGGAGCTTTCTCAGTAGAAGGGGTCAGTATGAGACCTGGAAGAGCTGGTTGAGTGAGGGGAGTCTGTGCCCGTGGGTACTGAAGCCGAGCTTTGTCTGTGTCAGGTGTCCCCTTAGGATTATTGGTTCCTTCGCTTGACAGATATTGAAGCCCTACTATGTGCCAGAGCTGTCTAGTGGAAACTGCTTGATTGGTTCCCTCCTTGTCATTCTTCTCTGCTGTTTCTGGGGTGAGGGAACTTTTCCTCGCATCTCCTGGGCCTCCCATCCTTGCCCGTTGACACATGTCCACACACACTGGTCATCGCCCTTCTTCCCTCAGTTCCCTCAGGTACTGGTGGCACATGGCTGCCATGTGTGGCCAGCTCCCCCTGAGCAGCTGGGTGTGGAGGGGGACGTTATAGCACAGGACAGGGAACTGTTTCCGGGAAGTGTGGGAGGGCTTCCTGGGCTCCAGGCTGCTAGTCTCCTCTAACCCGCCCCAAAGGCAGCCTTTCTGGCGTGATGCTGAAATGCCTGCAGGTTTATTCATTTCCTTGTTTACCGTTGGTCTGTCTTGCTGAAGAGTGATAGCAGCTGCTTCTGAAAACTGCTGGGCCTCAGACTCTGTTGGATCTGCACTAACTGCTTGGTTAAACAGGTGTTGAATTGGCACACTTGGGTGGCTCAGTCCGTTGAGTGTCTGACTCTTGATTTCTGCTGAGGTCATGATCTCGGGGTCAACATGTTGAGCTCTATGTCAAGCTCCGAGCTCAGTGGGGAGAATGCTTGAGACCCTCCCTCTCTCTCTCTCCCCTTCCCCTTGCTTGCACTCACTCTCTCAAATAAATGTATCTTTAAAGAACAACACTTGGTGAATCAAAGGATGAATAAATGAAATTAGATATTTTAGTTCCTACCAAGGTATCATCCAGTTTCTATCACAGGAAATTTCTGACTGGCTGTCATCTTCTGTAGGTTTCTGCTTTTCATTGTTTCTTGGGCCCCTTTGTCTCCTTTCCTTTTTAACCTAGGTATTCACATAAGATACATCAAATTCCTGCTTTTTAATGCAAAGTTATTTAATAGTCTTTACTCAAGCCCAAAGTCCTACAATAGCGAAGTAGGCCCAGCCCCTCCTTAGTGCAGCTGAGACTCCAGATTGGGGTGGTAAGGGCCAACTCTTCCAGGTTCTTATTCACAGCAAGAAAGGAAAGTGGGGAAAGCCTTGGCGTCATAGGGTTTTTTAGTAGTGTTGTGACTGTCTTCCGTATTATATGGGTCAACAGAACTTCCATCCCACTAAGCAGAGAACATCCCAGGCCTGGGGTACAGAGAAGGGCTTGACCTTGGCAGCTAGTGGAGACGATGGTGTGATGTTGGAGGAGGCTGTAGATACAGGCTGGGGCTAGTGAGGGATGCCTTCTGTAGGTGGATCAGAACCACATGGACATGGGTGATCGGGAAGCAGGAGTGTATAAGGGAGGGAGACAGTGGTGTGATGAGACCTGAGCATCAAGGAGATATGGGGGGCAGTGGCAAAGCTAGACTGGGTGTGAAACTGGGTCTGGAAGACCAGTCAGGAAGCTGCTGTGGAATACTGGTCTGTGCCGCCTCTGTGTCCCACCAGCTTACCCTGGATACCCTTCCACGGAGATGCTGGATCCTCCTGAGCCCTGATCAGTCAGTCCTCCTTCAAGATGTCACGGCCCCTGTTTCTCCAGATAGGCCAGCATTTGCTCCTTGGAGCCCTGGTTCTGTACCCTGCATCTTTGTCAGTGTCACTTGGAGGGGATCTACAGCATATGGCATATATGCCTAGTAAATCCTCATCAGAACTGAATTGATACAACTTGTGTAAAATGGTGGCTGACTTTAAACACTGTGAAAATCAACTTTACTATCTTCCAGGGGCACGATTGTCTGATTCCTTACAAATTTGATCTTTATGCCATGAAATACGAATTTTCACAAACCACTTTTATAAGGAAGGGGATGGATGTGGAGAATTTATTCTGTGCCAGTTACTTTATATGTGATTCTGTTTAATTCTTATGGCATTTCTGTCTGTGGCTCGTGCCACAGGTGAGGGCCCTGAGATGCAGGTGAGGAAGCAGCTGGCCCGGATTGGCCCGGATTGGCCCGGATTGGCCTGGATTGGCCTAGCTGAGATCCGTGGCTGGTCTGTCTGGGCTCTGGAGCCGGTGCTCTCTCTGCTGCCTCCCGCATCTCTCTCTGTGGCAGGAAGTGATCACAGAGGCATGCCCTGGCATTCATTTTTCCTAGTTAGAATGAAACGTTGCTGTTTACTTTCTCAGGAAGGAAGATTGAAATCAATGAAACTAGCCTTATTAACTTTTTTAAATAAGGGGGCCTACAGATGCCAGCACCTTTCCTGAGAGCACCAAAGCAAATATAAAAATCCAATTTGCTTGCCTTTTTTTTCCTTCTTAATCTTCTCCAGAGTTTAACATTCGAAGCTGTAAATGAAGAGCTGATGAGACAGGGGTAACGAGCCAAGCCTCAGATGCAACAATGTATTTACCCATATCTCTTTTGTCTGCAGGTGGCTGTTCCTTTGACGAGCACTATAGCAACTGTGGCTATAGCGTGGCCCTCGGGACCAATGGGTTTACCTGGGAGCAGATTAACACGTGGGAGAAACCAATGCTGGACCCAGCAGTGCCCACAGGTACATGATCCCCTGCACTTGAGGCTGTGATGAGGATGACCCCCCCTTTGGGATGACTTGTGGGGACAGACTTTCTTACGGATTGAGCTGTCTGAGAGGGCAGTAGACAGTTTCATTGGTAGTAAGTTCCTCATCCCTAGAGGTATTCAAACCAAGGCTGAGTGAATTCTTTATGTAGTAGAAATCACTTGTCACCTGGACTCAGGAACCTTTAACATTTCTTGTAGCTTTAAGGGTCTAGATTTAGCTACAGGTTAGGGCATCCCTAGGTTTTGCTTGAGAACCTCAGAGTAGTTGGGTTTTGTGGGAAGGAAATTCTGAAGAATGAGGTCATTCCTCTTCTTCCAGGACACATAGACATAGCTTTTATATATCTAGGGAAACTGACACAGTCAGAATATTACTCATAGAGTTAATGTCCTGACACCCTGAATGCCCAGCTTATCCTTAACCAGTGGGGCTAAAGGGCTACTATACTTTCTTGATGCTGCTTGTCCAGGCATATGAGAGTGACACCTGATTTATTCTAGGGGAGGCCCCCCGGAAGAGGAGCACTCAGAATACATTTAGGGTGGGGTATGCCTAGGTGTGTTGAATTGTGAAAAGGCTTTTCTGGGGACATACGGCAGGAAGAGTTATAACTATGGGAACATTAGGATCACCTCTTTGGATATGTGATCTCAAGTACAGGAGTAAAGACATTTGGTTGTTGGAGAGGGAACATCATGCCTGTGGTTCCTCCCCACTCAAGGGCTCCCTCTAACCTACGTATTATCTTGTCTTTTTTTTTTTTTTTTCCACCAGCACCTTCTGGTACTCTTCCTCACTCTGCCCACTAAATATGGGAGATCTTAGGCTTGTTCTATACTGTCTCCATGTGTATTAGGTTCTCCAGAGAAACAGAATCAATGGGATATATATACAGAGATACATTTAAAAGGAGATTTAGTACAGGAATTGGCTCACACTGTATGGAGGCTGAGAAGTCCCATGATCTGTTGTGTGCAAGCTGGAAAACCAGTGGTGGGATCCAGGGCTGATGGTATAAACTCTGATCTGAGTTTGAAATCTCAAGAACCAGGAACACTGATATTTGAGGGCAGGAGAAGATGGTGCCTGTAACTCAAGTAGAGTAGAAGAGTGAGTAACTCACTCTTCCTTTTTGTTCTGTTTGAGCCCACAAGTGGATGATGCCTCCTGCCTTGAGGAGGGCTGTCTGCCTTACTCAGTTTGCCAATTTAAATGCTAATCTATTCTGGAAATACCCTCATAGATACTCCCAGAAATAATGTTTAGCAGCTCTTTGGACATCTTATAGCCCAGGCAAGTTGACACACAAAATTAACCATCACATTATGGATGGCCTCCACCACTCCTATGCCTTCAGTTGCCATCGGACATCTTGTATGAACTCTAGACCTACACCACCCACTGCCCAACTGGCACGTCTTTTTGGCATCCTCTGGGGATGTTTACCAGGATGCCACTAAGCAGGAGACAGGAAGTGGTGCTCCAAGATGTACAGGTAAGGGTGTAGCCTGTGTGACTGTGAGTTCGGCTCCAGAGCAGGAGGCTACTGGATGATTCTATGTACTTCCAGTCAAAGGTGTAAATTGTCGTTTAAGGTTTTTGTGAGTGTAGACACCAGCCCCAGA
Source organism: Vulpes lagopus (assembly GCF_018345385.1). Lineage (NCBI taxonomy): Eukaryota > Metazoa > Chordata > Mammalia > Carnivora > Canidae > Vulpes > Vulpes lagopus. Next base: position 17,048,061 of record NC_054841.1, read on the forward strand.
TAAAATAAATCTGTGCTATGGTACAAAATTGAGCTTTGCAGATCTGGTAGGAACTTACTTGGCATGAGCAAAGTCACCAACAACTACGTGTGCCCCTTCTTAAGGTACCTGTGGAACAACCTGTATGCCTGTTGCCCCATCATCATTTTAAACATTTCTGAGTTTACTTTCAGAAGTGTCTTGGTTTAGTTGATAGAATCATTCATTCCATTAGGGATCCAAAGAGTCCAGCGCACTTTGCTGAAATGTACCATGTGCTCCATTTTGCCTGGCCATCTTTATTGTTGGCCAAACACATCCAGATCTTTTAGTATGTGTATTTGTTTTGCATGCACACTTATGGTTTTCCTGCTAATCTTTAGCCCACCTGAAGCCCTGTGGGGTCTTGGAGGCTCTCCAAACTCAACATCTCCAAAATTGAGCTCTTGAGTTATCTTTTTTCCCTCCTCTTATACTTGCTTTGCCACATTCCTTGTCTCAGGAAAGACCACTCTTTTTAACATTTTCCTCCACCTTGTACTCTTGTACTTATCCTTCCTATCTCAGTCCTTTCTTAGGACAGCACATCCTAGATACTTACCTGGGTCAGCTCTTTCTGTAAATATTTCCCATTGCATCATGGACTTTTTCTCAATGACATGTCACTGTGGATGTTATTTGCTCAGTGTATGTTTTTACCTTCAGATGAGAAATTCCATGTGCATGTAGACCGTGACAGTCTTGTTCATTGTGTTATCTTAGGGCTTAATATGGTGATTGTATATAGTATGAACAAATTAACATTTTGTTGTATGGATGGATGGCCAAATAGTCTTTATCAGGTGTATTTTACTTATTTTTTTAGTAAAAAAATTTGCTCTTTTTTTGCTCATTTATTTTTTCTTTTTAAAATTGAAGTATCATTGACACACAATGTTGTATTAGTTTTGAGTGTACTCCATAGTGATTCAACAAGTCTATATGTTATGCTGTTCTCACTGTAACTGTAGCTACCCTCTGTGCCCATATGGTGCTGTTATAACACCATTGACTATATTCCCTGTTCTGTGCCTTTCATCCACTGGACGTCTGTACTCTCCACTCCACTTAACCCATTTTGCCCATCTCTACTCCCCTTCCCTTTGGCAACCACTAATTTAGTTTTGTGTTTTTGGGTCTAATTCTCCTTTTTGTTTATTCATTTGTTTTTTAGATTCCATGTGTATCTGAAATCATAGGATATTTGTCTTTCCCTGACTTACTTCACTATCAAGTGTTTTTTATTTATTTTTATTTTTTTTAAAGATTATTTGAGAGAGGGAGTGAGAGTGAGCATGAACAGGGGGCGGGGCAGAGGGAGAAGCAGACCCCCCACTGAACTAGGAGCCCGATGGGATCATGGGATCATGGGATCCCAGAGCTGGGACTCTGGGATCATGACCTCAGCCAAAGTCAGATGCTCAACCAGCTGAGCCACCCTAGTGCCCTTCAAGTGCTTTTTAAATGAAGAAATGAATCATAATGATCTTCAAATGCCTTTAGGCCCTCTATAAACTGACCATTTTTATTTTTATTTTTTAAAGATATTTATTTATTCATGAGAGGCAGAGAGAGAGAGGGAGAGGGAGAGAGAGAGAGGCAGAGACAGGCAGAGGGAGAAGCAGGCTCCATGCAGGGAACCTGACGTGGGCCTAGATCCCAGGACTCCAGGATCACACCTTGGGCTGAAGGCGGCGCTAAACCGCTGAGCCACCCGGGCTGCCTGTGACCATGCATTTTTAATCTTTCCTATAATCCTTCCATTTTACAGACCAGGAAACTAAGGTTCTAAGAAGCTGAGTGACATTGCTTTTCCCACCGTGCCAATCTCTCTTCCCAAAGGAATAACTCTTGCTTCTAATCTTAATTTTCTCAGCCCCTCATTATGGCAGAGTGTCATTTCATAAATATTGGATTGTGCTAATACAATCTTCTGAGCTTTTCTAAATAGAGGCATTTGATAATGATCACTGAAATTATTCTGTCATGATGCGCCTGTGGATTTCAGCGGCTCTGCGTGCTTCTTAGGCAGAGAGGCATGAAAGTGAATTTGGATTAGGCAAAATTGTTTGTTCTTCTCCTGGGCAAAAACTGAAATCTTACTTTTCCTTCTGTAAAACCAGCAGTTTCCATCCTTTGGAAGTCTAGTTTGAGTCTATTTATTCAGATGTTCCACAACCTTTGACTGATCACCTTCTGTGTGACAAACTATGTGCTGGAGTGTGGGTAAATCACACTGTGTCATTTGGGCACTTAATCTCTCTGCTGGCTTCTCCTGGCACATGGCTTGAAATCTGAACTCCTTACTGAGACTGCAAGGTTCTGCATGATCTGGTGTCTTCTCCAAGCCTGTTGTCTTCTCAAAATGCCCCAGACACACTGGCTCCATTCAGTTCCTTGGAGATTGAAAGACTATCAGATTCTTTCTTGGCTCAGGACATTTGCATGTGCTGTTCCCTTTCACTGAAATGGATTTCTCCACTCTTTGCTTAGCTGATTTCTTTAGGCCTCAGCTCAAAAGGCTCCTCCTTAGGGAGATTGTCCCTTACCAGTCTATGTGAAGAAAGATTCCCTCGTTGCTCTTCCCATAGTATCCTGATCTTGGCTTTCAAAGTTCTCATCATAAACATGATTCCATTCCAGCTTATTCCAATCCTGTGCCATAGCTCAGTGACTCTGGGTCCTTAATCTGGGCCTCAGTTTCCTCCTCTTTAGCATGGGAACCAGGGTGAGAGTTAAACAGATTGATGCCTGAGTGAGGGTGAAGTGTCTGCACATAGTAGGGCTTAAACAGTACTGGTTACCCTGTGCTCTTCGCTGTTTCTCAAGATCTCTGCAACTGTAAGTCTAAGTTCTCCTTAGAACCTTGCCCGCTCCTTCAAGCTCACCTGACCCTAGATGCTGCTTTACCCAGGTGCACCACGCAGCAGGCGGTCTGCATGGGTCCCTGAGAGACCCAGAGGGGCTTTTCAATACCTAGGGTACTTGCTGCCCTGAGGGCTTGCATACTTCTTCTGTTGGCTCAGTTAATTCAGTGCTGCATGCAGTCACTATCAGAATCTGTCTCTTCCTTTTCCATGGGAAGAGCCCTTGGCCTGACATTCCAGGCTTCAGACCTGGCTTTGCTGTGACCTCACCTTCCTGGGGCTGTTCTAGGGGGATGGGGGTGACTACACCCACAGAGCCTCTCTGCAAGCCTGGATCTGGTCCCTGGAACTTCCTGAAGCTGCTTCTGGTTTCTAGCTCTGCCTTCCCCAGCCTTGGCGTAGTGCCCGCATGTTCACACGGGGAGACAGTCCAAGGTCCAGTGACGGGTTCTTTAGGGGGCTGAAGGGGGTAGGCAAGGCTGTAAGTGTCCTCTTAAAAGAGCTAAAGCCAGAGGCAGTAGGGCTATGGAGGTGTCCTCCAATTTCTTACGCTTGTAGGCTATTTAAGTGTTGGGATGTAGTAAGGTTGACTGTGAGGCTGAAAACCCAGGTGTGTAAGAAATGCTACCTTTACATCAACTTCAATCTGACCCTGAGCCTTCAGGGAGTTAGCCATAATTGTTATTTTGGGGGCTCTCCCTTCCATAGGGGTCTACAGATGTCTTGGCATTTAGACCAGCCTATTGAGGTTTCTTCTTAGAAGCCCACTTTCCCATTTCCATGGTCCCTTTAGGTCTAGTAATTCTGCTGCTGCTTCCCAGGCTTGGATCCCTTTTGTGGAGTCCAGCCAGCCGAGGGGCATCACTCAGCATTGTTTCTGGGGCTCATGCCATAGGGCAGCATGAGACCAACAGGACCCAGCACTCACCCTTCCCACTGTGGAAGACAATTTCTGTTCACTTTCTAAACCCAACAGGCACACCCTTGTGGTCCAGCCCTATTGAATTCCTTATCTCTTAAGTTCAAGATTTCAAACAAGGAGGGGAAAGAAGGGACCTGTGACATGAAGCAGCTTTTCTGCCTCCTTCACAAATTTCTAGAGCAGAGACATGCAAAGATCCTAGTTAGTTACCTGACTGGAAGGGGCAGATGTTAGGAAAAGTCCAGAGAAAACACATACAGGCATTCACACAGAGACAGGAAGGAATATGTCAACCAATCCACCTATTGTGGGACAATCTCCGGGTTGTGGTGCTCATTTTCCTTGATGGCACTGGTCATAGCGGGACTGCTTGAGGAGGAGAGACACAAGGAAAGTGGCCATGTGAAGATAAAGGCAGAGATAGGAGCCATGCATCTACAGGTCACGGAATGCCAAAGATTACTAGCAGACACCAGAAACCTCCTGCCCTAGAAACTTGGGGAGAACATTTCCCTGCCAGCACCTTGATTTCAGACTTGTCAACCCTGTATCCCTGAGAGGTTAAGTTTCTGTTGTCATAAGCCACCTACTTTGTGGCAATTTGTTATGGCAGCCCTAGGACACTGTTACTGGGTCAGTCACATAACTCTATCTTGATCCTATCACCTTTTCGACATTAGAACTCACAGCTGAGTACTGTAAGTATAGGAACCTTCCCTTTCTGTTAAGAGAACTGACATTTTTTTAATAAAATTTTTATTTATTTATGATAGTCACACACACACACACAGAGGTAGAGACACAGGCAGAGGGAGAAGCAGGCCCCATGCACCGGGAGCCCGACGTGGGATTTGATCCCGGGTCTCCAGCATCACGCCCTGGGCCAAAGGCAGGCGCCAAACTGCTGCACCACCCAAGGATCCCCGAGAACTGACATTTTTATATGCGTTCACTCTAACCAAGAATTAGAGGAGATGAAATGTACAGGAAAATGCTTAATGTGCTACCATCCCAAGAGTTCAAAGATCTTGTCTCCTCTTTCCTTTGAGAAAACCAAGCCCCAGAGACATGAAGTAATTGGTCCAACCTCATGCAAGTTCTATATGAAAGAGGATCCAGGTTTCAAATCCAAGATAAACATAGGTTGTATACATGGCATGTGATCAACTAACCAGCTTTTAAAATCATTTCTATTTAAAGGCATGATATAGGACTGCAAAAGTAATTCATACTCATTGTAGAGAATATACACAGTAGAGATAGCTATAAGGAACAAAATAAAAGTTCTATATGCACGCAAACTTATGTAAGTTTATATTTTTCTATTTAATGCTATTTTAAGCATTTTCCCATGTCCTTAAATACTCTTCAAAGGCAGACTTTCTAAAGGTTTCCTAGTTTTCCATTACACTGACTATTTCACGATTTATTTAAGCTTTCTATAGTGTTGCATATTTAAGTCCTTTCCAGTTACACACTCTTGAATCACATTGCAGTGAATGTTCTTGTACGTATATCTCTGTGCTCCTGTTTAATAGAAGTTCTCAAATTTGCTTTCATATGTATGTATTTCTGCACTCCCTTGTGTACCAAACACGGAGTGGTTGTATATTATCTTTGAAATCTGGAAGAAGAATATCATCCACATGTCAAACATGGAATCCTGGATATTTGTCTATAAATTGATGTAGGGAATATTCTTGGTAAATTCTGAAGCCGTCAGCATAAGTCAGGAAGTGATGATGGTCCCCTGAGTACCAGCGTGTTATAGCTCTTCATGGACTGGTTGGAGACCTTCTGAGGATTAGTAGGAATTATGCTCAAAGTAATAATCAACCAGAGAGCAGTCCACACACTGACGAGTCCAGGTGGACATCGGCTGTAGAAGCAGATGGGGGCTCTCCAGTGCTTGTTTGACAAGTAGTAAGCCTCTTTGTAGTCTGCTGCTCAGCTAGCTTCTGTTCTCCTTGGAGGCAGGGACGGTGAACATTTGCTGAATGAATTGCTCTTATTAATAATTGAACTTTTTCATGATCCGACCCTGGCATCTGTCTCCAGCCTCAGCCTCCACTTCCGCCCTCTTGGTTTCCCTTTCTTCTTCTATATAATCATGTGAGAGAGGCCTTTGTGCTTTCATTTTGGGAGTCCAGCCTCTAATTCTGCTGCCCCTTCCTGCCCAGGACTTTCTATCTAGGGAGGACGGGCCAGAGACCTGTGCAGTGGGGTGTCCACTGACAGGGTTGGTGGCTGGGCCACAAGAGATGCTACTGAATGAGGTTCCAAACTACCTTCTTCTTGGTTCCCCAGAACTGCCTTAATTTCTGCTTATCTTTCAAGTCTATCTCTAGCTTTCTGGCCATGAGGAGCCTCCTGATATCCTTTAGAACATTCCTAATTTGGGGAAAGATTGTCCTAATTGATTTTTCTTGTTTTCAGCCGCAAACCTTGCAGGTCCTACCATTGTGCCTTTGGCTAGAAGGCATTATCCTCTCTCTCTTCCTTTATATCAAAACCCTGAACTGATTTAACCTCCTCCAGGAGGGCCTCCCTAATTCTACCCACACAGAATTGCATCTTCTCTATGCTCCTGTGGCCGAGTTTATTACATCTTTGATTCCTCACTGGGACTGTGAGCTACTGGAGGGCATGGGTTGCTTCTCATTGCTGACTTCCCTATGCCCTGCATTGGGCTTGAAATAGGGAAGGTGAGCCACATATGGACTAAATTAGCATTAGGAATAAGTGTTTGGAAAGTCACAAGCAAACTGCTATCAGGGATTTTGGGGAGAACCCTGCGGAGGCTGCTCCTTTCTTTGGCATGTTTGTAGTACCTGGAGCATGTGGAGAGGCACTTCTCAGCCTGATGAGTGGGCCATTTGGTCCCAGGGCCTGGCTTGTCTGGCCTCTTGCTCTGGAATTAATCCTTGGGGCAAATAAAAAGGATCCTGGGGATTATCCCTTCCTTCACTCTGGGGACTGGCACTTTCTTGCAAATGTGCAGATCTGCTTGTGACCTATGTAAGAGGTTCTCCATCGGAAAAATGTGATGTATTCAAAAACTGACCTACTGTTTCTTTAACATAGTGCTAACATTAAAACAATAGGGAAGTAGAGGTCTTTAACCATCCTTAATCACTCCAGATATTATTGATTGGCTTAAAGCTATGAGCTCTTAAGTTCCCATCTAGCCACTGTTGAGTCAATACATTTTCTTCTTCCCTCTTTAATGATAAAATATTATATATTCATTTCTAAAGAAATGCTGAGTCTGTCTCTACAAGTTAACTCTCTCCCACACCATCTCAGTTTCCTCATATATCATGCTTAACAAATTGTTGTGTATTGAGGAGGAGAGGAGGAAGGGGGCAGGGGAGGGGAGGGAGGGAGGGAGAATGTACATATGTGGTAATAGTGACAATAATAGTAGGAAAGCAATATTTATGTGATGCCTTTTATGTGGCAGGTATTATGCTAAGCATCTTCAGTATATTATTTGGTCTGCTAACAGTCATCTGATACAGATACTGTGATCTGCATGTTACAGATTAGGGAGCTGATGGAACAAAAAGCTTTTGTGACCTGCCCAAGGTCCCAGTTAGCATATGGTAGGGCCAGGATTTGCCCCCTGGAAGCCTGTGCCCAGAGTCTGTGTACTTGACCATCTTGCTCCAGGGCCTCCTAAGAAGGCAGATGATGCATCGGGTCATGGTTCTCAATCAGCTATGTCATTGCCCTCCTTTCATATCACCCCTTCAGACCTGGTTTTCACCTGCCAGGGCTGCATGATCTTATACTAGATGGATGGACCATGTTTATTCCCACCCAATGGCAGTGGGAGAAGAAATAATAAAATCCATAATGTACCCAAATGCCCAAATAAAAGGCAAGATCTTTGTCTCTAGACACCTCTTGAAAAAGTTCTTACAGGGCATTTTTATATTATGAGGTGGTCTCTTGTGTACTTTTAACCACAAAATTAATTAGGGAAACTACATTGGCCTGGAGTGACCCCAGTCAGTGCTAGTTCTGTTTGATAACAGAATTGGTAGAGGGAAAAAAAAGGCAAGAAAATCGAAGACTGGTTTAGGATTATCCTGGAGGATATGACCACATAATGACAAATGATAAGGATGGCTTGGAAAAACAACAGAGGCTCTTTTTGGTGATCAAAATCACCAAAACTTGTGTTAGATAAATGGGGAAACAGGCCTGTTGTAATATCCTTATGGATGCTTGCCTTGACGTCCAGTTTTGGATGATCTCAAACCTCCATTTAAAAGTCAGCAAAAGGGCAGCCCTAGTGGCTCAGTGGTTTAGCGCCACCTTCATCCCAGGGCATGATCCTGGAGACCTGGGATTGAGTCCTGCATCGGGCTCCCCACAAGGAGCCTCATGAATAAATAAATAAAATACTTAAAAAGAAGAAGAAAAAAGAAAATACTTTAAAAAAGTAACAGCAAAACATAAAGTCAACATACTGAGTGGAAGAAGATATTTTCAAATGATATTATCTGATAAGGAGTTAATAGCCAAAATATATAAAGAACTTCTACACCTCAATCTCAGAAAAGCCAAATAATTCAATTAAAAAATGGGCAGAGGACTTGAATAGACATTTTTCCAAAGAAAACCTACAGATGGCCAATAGACACATGAAAAAAATGCTCAAACTCACGAATCATCTGGAAAATGTAAATTCAAGCCACGGTGAGGATACCATTTTAGATTTGTCAGAATGGCTGAAATAAAAAAACACAAAAATAATGTGTTGGTAAGGATGTGGAGAAAAAGGAACTTTTGGGCACTATTGGTGGGAATGCACATTGGTGTAGTCACTGTGGAAAACAGTATGGAGATTCCTCAGAAAGTGAAAAATAAGAGTTATCATGGGATCTAGTAATGCCACTACTGGGTATTTACCCAAAGAAAACAAAAGCACTAATTCGAAAAGATACATGTACCTCCATATTATAGTATTATTTACAATAGCCAAGATACGGAACCAACTCAAGAGTACATCAGTACATGAATGGATAAAGAAAATGTGGCTGCGCTTGCACCCACACGCGGGCACACACACACAGGAATATTACTTAGTCATAAGAAACAGTTAAAATTGGCCATTTGTAACGTGGATAGAACTCGAGGGTATTAAGCTAAGTGAGTAAGTCACAGAAAGAAGTACTATATGATTTTATTCCTATGTAATTTAAGGAACAACAGAAGCAACAAAAACAAACAAAGAAAAAAAATACAAATGTATAGAATCATCGAATCATTGCATTATACACCGGAAACTAATATAATGTGGAATGATAATAATACTAAAATAAACAAAATTTAAAAATGTATTCCTATACATATAACAAAACACCTCAACGGTATTTTCTAGACTATAAAAGAAGCAATGCATCCAAATGCTATAATTGGATGTAAGGGTGATGTGGACAGATGTCGTTCAACCCAAGAAGGGCTTGCTCTGAGGACAGATCCAGATGCCAGTGGTACAGATGATAAGTTCAAATGAACGTTTCTGTAATATGTGGGAAGGGACAGCAAATCACTGTTTTGTAACTGAACACATGTGCACCACTTACTGGACAGTGTTCTAGGGGCTTTACGTGATTTTAACCCATTTAATACTTCTACAAACTGGGTACTACTGATTACCCCTATTATACACATGAGGAAAATGAGACCCAGAATGTTAAGTAACTCACCCAAAAGTTAGTCAAAAATGGAGGAGCTGAGATTTGAACCCAGGCAGCCTGTCTCCAGAGTCTGTGCTCTGAACCACTTTCTATTTTTAACACTGTACATTATCTTATGAAACATGATTTTAAATATGTCATTAAATCTTAACTTAGGCATCATAAGTAGACATTTGACTAATTCACCTACATGCTGTATATTTTATGTGTTAAAGCAGCCTGAAAACATTTTGTGGGGTCTTCTCCCTGGGAAATGAGGGAAATATCCTACTTCTAGGCCCTGAGGGTTGACCATCCTATCCACTTGTTGAACTGATGAAGCCATCAGTGGCCACCTGAATGCAGATAGAATAAGCCTGTGAATTGTTCTGAAAATTTGTCAGAAGGGAACATGAGTGGAAGCATTTATGCATCAGAGACCTCTGTCTGGACAGCAGAGATGACTTCTCTCAGTGTTCTGCTGCTTCTATTTCAGCTACTCCTGGGACAGACAGGCTGAGAGGAAGATACTGCCAAGAAGCCTCACAATCATAGTGTTGCCAGCTCAGTATAGATGGTGAGGTTTCCATGGATTGTTCATCTGGTTTGGCTCCTTTTCCAGGGGCTTGGGCTAATCCAAGTGAACACCTTTTTGAATATATGGATTGTGTTGTTCTTAATGAGGAGACAGATCTTTATGCTTTGAATACTATAATTTGAATTATAACATAGATTATGAGAGATTTGATAAAATTGTAGGTTAGCAAAAATATCATTTATTAAGTGAAAATAAGATGACTTTTGTGTGACTCCATAAAATAAGGTCCAATAATCTGGAAATCCCAAGAACCCGTTGTAGTCCCATTTGAGAATGTGCTAGACCAGTGGTGTCCCAATATGGTAGCTACTAGATGTATGCAGCTATTGAACACTTAAAATGTGGCTAGTTCTATAGATGCAGAATACATGTCAGATTTTGAAGACTTAGCATGAAAAAAAGAATGTAAGGCACTTATTAATACTTTTTATATTGGTTGTTGAAATGATGATATTGTAGATAAACTGGACTAGGTAAAAAATCATTAAAATTAATTTAACCATTCCCATGCCCCTCTTTTTTACCTTTAAAGTGTGGCTACTAGGGCAGCCTGGGTGGCTCAGTGGTTTAGCACTTGTCTTTGGCCCAGGGTGTGACCCTGGAGACCTTGGATTGAGTCCCACATCGGGCTCCCTGCATGGAGCCTGCTTCTCCCTCTGCCTTGTCTCTGCCTCTTTCTTTCTGGATCTCTCATGAATAAACAAATAAGTAAAACCTTAAAAAAAATAAAGTGTGGCTACTAGAAAATTTAAAATTAGCCTGTGTGGCTCACATTATATTTCTATTGTCCAGCCCCATCCTCAGTGATCAGATTTTTATTGTGTCAGTTGTACCAATAGGACTGTACTCAAGAAGAAAAGGATACACCTTTAACTGGAAGAATTAAGTGACACGTTTATAAAATACAATGTCTGTGAAAAATCCTTTGGTCTTATCCCCTCATCAGTTTGTCTTTCTGTCAGTCAGTCATGGCAGCTGCAAGGAATTTCCTTGACAGGGGAATTTGTTTTCATGAGTGTGTGCAGATGGGTACCGGAAGATAAACCTCCCTGTCGACCTTCCTCTGCTCTCAGAGCTGCAGTTATCTCCCCCAACCCTTAAGATCATAGGTCCACCTTCAGATATTATTTTCCTGCAGTTGCTAATCACTGAGACATTTAGTCAGAGAAATTTCCCCATTCTCTACAATAGACTTCCCACCCTGCTGTGCCGCCCCCAGTCCAATACTATTTTGCCATTATACTCTATGTGGATGCCAGGCCACTTCAGTTTTGGAAAGCAACATTTACCTTAGCGAACTGGTTTCTAGACATCCCGAGAATCTGCCAGTGTCTTTTAAAAATGCTTTCTTTCCCAAGCATTGTGTTCATCATCAAGAAAGCCAGGTTATATTTTCTCAGAATTCTAAAAGCATTACTTGTCATTAAGTCAAGCAATTATAAAGGCTATGGATGAGCAAAAGTCTATGTTCTTCGTTAAGAATCCTGAGGAGTTCTAGGGTTAAAATAAGACTTTGAGCTTCTAGGAACCTTCTCATCTGTAGTTGCTAGAACATACCAGCCTAAGGAATCTGACAGTTGGGTTTTAAGTATGAACACAGAAACTACCCTAAGTATTTCAATCAGGGAGGTATTTAATGTACGGTATTAGAGACTTTTTGGAAACCCTCCCATATATAGTTAAATGACTTTTAACGAGGTTGCCGAGGTTGCCGAGACCACACATTGGGGAAAGGATGGTCTCTTCAACAGATTGTGTTGGGTAAACTAGATAGAAGGATGCAGTTGGATTCTTACACCATACCATACACACACACACACACACACACAAAACCCCCAAAATGGATTAAATAAGTAAACCTAAGACTGAAACTATAGAATTCCTAGGAGAAAATGAGACAAGCTTCATGACATTGGATTTGGCAGTGATTTTTTTTTAGATATGACAACAAAAGCAGAGACAAAACAAAAATAGACAAGTGGGATTACATCAAACTTAAAAACTGTGAAATAGAGGAAACAACAGAGCAAAATGGTAACCTATGGAATGGGAGAAAATATTTACAAATCCTGTGTGTATGAAAGGGTTAATATCCAGACTATATAAAGAACTTACAACTCAACAACAACAAAAAACAAATAGCTGGGTTAAAAATTGGGCAAAAGACTTTAATAGATATGTCTGCAAAGAGGTTAAAAAATGGCCAACAAACCTATGAAAAGATGTTCAAAGTCACCAATCATTAGGGAAATGCAAATCAAACCAACTGAGCTATCACCTCACATGCATTAAGATGCCAGTAATAGTAACAGGAATAATAAACACAAAATAACAAACACTGAGGAGGATTCCAAGAAATTAGAACTCTTATGCATTGTTGGTAGGGATGTAATATGATACAACCACCATGGAAAGCAGTATGAGGTTTCCTCAAAAAATTAAAAGTAACATTACCATATGATCCAGCAATTCTACCAAAAGCCAGATCTCCAAGAGATATTTGCATATCCACGTCCATTGCATCAGTTTTCACAGTAGTGAAGAAGTGGAAGCAACTAAAGTGTCCCATTGGCAAATGAACAAAATAATGAAAATTTGGTCTCTACACACAATGGAATATTACTCAGCCTCAAAAAAGAAAATCCTGTCACAAGGTACTATGTGGATGAACCTTGACAGTTTTATAATCCTGATTTTAAGATTTTGTATTAAATATTTAGGTTTTGCAATATGGAAAATAATGACAGGTTATTTGCTTGGAAAGATGACTTTCCTGTATTTGAAAGGAAACTTCCATAACCTCTGTCCTTGATTCTCAACTGTATATAGTTGGTTTTCTCTGTGGCTCAGAGTTTTCTTTAACCTGTTAAATGATTTGGTTATGCAATTGGAGGATGTGGAGATTAAATGAGATAACATGAAAACACAAGACAAGATGCTTGGTGCATGGACACATGGTAGGTCCTCTCCGTCACCTGTGTACACCTCCTTCCTGTCCCATCTCAGCTGGGACTCAGTGGGGGCGGGTATGGTGTTAACCTGTCTCTTCTGCAGGAAAATTCCAAAGGCCTTATCAGGCCTGAACTGTGTGTGTGTGTGTGTGTGTGTGTGTGAGAGAGAGAGAGAGAGAGAGAGAGAGAGAGAAAGACTAGATGGTATAGTTGTGACACTGGTCATTCTCAGCTGGCCACCTTTGAAGACCTAAGGCCACTTATACTAAAAGCAGTTGTTGGAAATCTTGTGTCCAATGTTCTTGTGGAAACTCAGCAGCAGGTTCTTGAGTGGCCAGGCCTGGCTGTTTGAGCTCTGGCCTGCGGTGGGAATGCCGCCCATACAATGTCAGGAGAGCCAGACCCTGGTTGAGAAGGGGTCCTCCCTATAGGGAAAGGACAGAATGGAGATAAGGGGAGGCATCCCCTGGAGACTGGAGCACTTTGACCATGTGGCTGGAGGGACTCTCTGAACCCCCTAGGCCCTTGATCTCTCAGACTCTGTGGTGACTCCTCAGGCCATCTTCTCCACCTTGGAGAGAGCTGGAGAGGTGGGGCTAGACCCCAGCAGATGCCGCACCATATGGAAGCAGTCATGTATGACTCAGTCACCTATGACTTATATTGCTTACCCTGACTACTCAGATCCTTGAGGCAAAACCCAGCTCTTCCCATTTCTCTCTGACATATCCACGTCAAAATAAACAATTAATTGTAACATAATTACAATTATGTAATTATAGGGGGGTGGTGGAAGAGGAGATGAGGGTCTTGCCACCTGTGACGTTTCTCCTACTTTCCTCATATTTAGGAAATGAGCTTAACAAATCTGGAAGCTTTTAGAGCTGGGTCCTGTTGATTGCTTATAAAATTAGTCATTAATTCACAGGTATTTGTGACCTAAAGTGAACGTCCCTGTAGGTTTTGTTTCTCTTTTCAAGGGGAAGTAAACATTGCAGAGGGTGATTCCCGAACACAAGGCTAGACTGCGCTTCCTCACTCTCAAATCTAGATCCTCACAAACAGAGCTAGCTCTACCTGGAGGTAGACATACCCTTCATCAGGGGTGTGAATCCTGAAAGTCAGCATTCCACAGTGTAGACTCAAGGAATTAGATCTCCTCAAGAGTCCCAGCTACTCTAAGCACTTCAGATTTACAAAATTTTAAGACTGTGCCTACTTCTTTTCTGCCAACACAACTGCAGGAGTTCCGGCTCTGCTACATGCCCCAGGGTTTCTAGCCTATGTGTGCATGTGTAAGTCCTGGCTCTACTCTTGACCAATCCATCACCCTGGATGACTGAGGACCTCTCTGGATCTCAGTATTTTGGTATAATAAATGAGAATGGGAATATATGTCTTTCTCAGCCTATTACTGTAAAAAAGGTCAAGACAGTAGAGGTAAACATAATTTGAGAACTCAGTGTAGTCATATGGGTTAGTTGTTACCACTGTTATTGTGACCTGGAACAGCTGAGACCAGCCTTCCTATCACAAACAAATGTAGTGTTCTCACTTAAAAAGACCACCCCCTACTTACCTTCCCAGTCCATCTGAGGGCGGATTAGAACTGTTGTGGCTGTAAACCCAGCCAATATGGGTTGTAATATAGTAAATTATCACTTGTTTTGCAGTCTTGACAAGAAAAATAAATGCAATTACACTCATGAATGTTGAAAAATGAAGCAAAGCAATGTGGATCGGCACATTTGAGGTGCTTTTCCAAATGAAAAGCTGTGTACAATGAATGCTAATGGGCCTCCCACTCCTAGCATATGGTGTAAAGTGATCTTTCTGAATTAAGAAAGTAGCTGTGCCAACTGCCCCAGGCACAGGAGAGGGCGCTGAATGGCCCCCACCATAGGAGACCCAGCAAGCAGACTCCAGGTCCTTGTCTTGCCTGAGGACACAGAATAGACCCAGTTTCCTAGAGCAGGTGCTCGAGTGATCTCAGTGATGCTTCTCCGCTTGGGGAACCTGGCGGGTCTTCTGCGGTTCTTCTGTCACTATGCCCAGGAAGCATTTTCTGAGCACCTACTGTGTGCCAGACATGACGCTGGTAGCAATGAAGCCCGTATGCCCTGCCCCACCTGATGAACCACCTCTGTCACCAAGGGCTGATGGGTACGATATAGCCCTGTACTGGCCGACATGGTGGCCACCAGCCACATGTGACTATTAAGCACTTGGCAGGAGGCCAGTCCACTTTGAGATGGGCTTTAAATGTCAAATTCATACTTCATCTCAGAAACTTAGTACAAGAAGTATGTAAAATATCTTAATTTTTCATATTTAAGTATTGAAAAGATAGTATTTTAGATGTGTTAAGTAAAATACATTAAAATAAGTTTCACCTATTTACTATTTTAAATATGGATGACTAGAAGAAGGAAAACTACAAAAATGTGGCCTGCACTGTATTTCTCTTGGATGGCACTGATTTAGTCCTTGCCTCCCTGTTTCTTCACGTTTTTCTACCACACCCTCTGCCCCCTTGCTGATAGCAGTCCTGCTAGCTTTTCTGTCTCAGGGCCTTTGCACCTGCTGTCCTCCTTTCCCAGAAGGCTCTTCTTTGGCTCTTTCTGCAGTGTCACCTTCAGTGAGGAATAGTCTCTGACAATCATTACTAAATATATCTGCTTTGTTACTTAGCAAATATTACAAATCACCTCTGTAATATTTAGGTATTTTATTTGTTTGTATATCTGTTTCTTCTAAGAAATACTAGGACAGAGAACTTGGCTTTTTTTGTTTGTTTGTTTGTTTGTTTTTCTATACTAATTTTGGTGCCTACCACAGCAATTGGCAGGAGGTAGCTACTCAATTTTTCTTCTTAATGAATGTGTAAATGTCACAGAGGACAAAATATTTTTTTTAAGATTTTATTTATTCATGAGAGACAGAGAGAGAGAGAGAGAGAGGCAGAGACACAGGCAGAAGGAGAAGCAGGTTCCATGCAGGGAGCCCGACGTGGGACTCGATCCCGGGAACCCAGGATCACGCCCGGGTCCGAAGGCATACACTAAACTGCTGAGTCACCCAGGCGTCCCACAGAGGACAAAATATTTTGATCTTATTGAGATGTTGAAAGATATTTGAAATACTTAATGGTGGTATCCTAATTTATCAGTTAAAGAAGGTCTGGGTAAAAAGCATATGGTATATGAAGAGTTAAAGTGGAGAGAGTTTGATGAAATAGGGGTGGGGGATCAAGATGAAGGGAGTTTTTAAGGGATGGGAAAATATCCGAGGGCTGTGATCAGTGGGGAGCTGTTACTATGCCCAGGACTAAAGCATAGGGAATGGTATCCTAAGAGTGCCTGACAGGCTATTGAGGAACATAGGTCATTATTTCCACCCTCTGGTATTCTGTTAGTCCTTGCCACCAGTCAGACTCAGCTGGAGGGGGCAGAAGGTATGGGAGGCTGGGACACAGACCACAGAAGTCACACTTCAGAGACCAGGGTGGGGATGGGTCTGGATTGGGGATGGGGTGCACAGAGAGTAACTGTCATCCTGAAAAGGCATGGAAAGCTATTTTCTCTTTTTTTTTTTTTTAATTTTTTATTTATTTATGATAGTCACAGAGAGAGAGAGAGAGGCAGAGACACAGGCGGAGGGAGAAGCAGGCTCCATGCACCGGGAGCCCGAGTGGGATTCGATCCCGGTTCTCCAGGATCGCGCCCTGGGCCAAAGGCAGGCGCCAAACCGCTGCGCCACCCAGGGATCCCGGAAAGCTATTTTCTCAATGTGCTTGAGCATGTCTCTTCCAAACCAATAACCTGTATCCTAAAAATATAAGGATACTAATGATTGCTAAAATTACCTAAAATTCACTCAGGGATTTCCAGTAACAGAATTGAAAGTATGATTATGGGAAAGGATGAAGTAAAGCCATTATTTGTAGAGGATCTTATAATCTACTAAACGCCAAGAGAAATAAATGAAAAAGTATTAGAACCTATTAAGAATCCAACAAGGTGACTAGTTAGGGAATAAATATACATAATCAACAATTTTCTAAATCCTAGCAATAACCAGTTAGAAAATATAATTTTAAAAGGCTTCATTCTGTAAAAGGAGCCAAAAATATAAAACGCTGAGGAATTAACTCAAGAGGCAACATGAAGGACCTTTAGGAGGAAGCTCTAAAGGAAAACTGAGAACGTAAGTAAATGGATGTATCTTATTCCTGGGTGTTAAGATTTGATATTTTTAAAGCTTGTCAATTTAATTTAAAACAGATAATGTGAATTACAAGAGAAATTTATAAGTAGTGTTGGAAAATTGTTTTAAAGTTTAACTGGAAAAATGTCACTGATCACGAAGCAGATATTGAAAGAGAATGCTGGGGGAAGACTTTTAAGTTTTAGAAATATATCCTGTAATTAAAACAGTTTAAGTAACATCTACCAATCCAAGAAGAGACAGATAATAAATTCTGGGTCTGTGACCTATGACATGACACTTGACCTTCAGGGTGTCCATTATTCCATCTGTAGTGTGAGAAAATAAACTTTGTTGATAAGGTGGCTATGAGGGTCAGGGGGGAAGACTGGCCCAGAAAAGCCTTGGGGCTATGGAATCCTGGGAAGATGGTGTGTATTCTTGATTAATTTGGGGCTTAGCACATTTTGCTGCTTTTCTCCCCCACCCTGGACCCCTTGGACACCATCTACTGGGACACTTTCTCCTGCTATTTCAGTTCAAGGAGGAGTGAAGGAGAGAGCTTTGAATACTTGCTGAGGGTGGATGCTCAGCTTTGCTCAATAAATCTGTATTTAGTTAGTACTGACTATAGGATAGGACTTGTTCGAGGTATTGGGGGGGTAACAAAGACCTTTCCTTGACCAGGTTTCAGTTAGGTTCCTCTGATCCCTCTTCTCGACTGGGCTGCAAGCTTGCCCGCATATCCTAAAACTCTCATCTCCTATCCTGTCTTTAGCCTCCTTAACCTGGTTGTAGCAAGACTCTCCCAAACCCTGAGATCCGATCATTCTGACTTGCCTTCAGCAAGATTCCTATTAGGTCAATTTACCAAGAATCCCCTCTATCCTTAGTGTGTCCTCTTTGAATTTTCCATCCACTAACTGCACCCTCCCCCCCATCTCTGCTTCTTAGCAGCAAATCTCCAATTGTTTTCACTATATTCAGACTTGAGCCTTATCTCCTTCCCCATTGCCATATCTCTATTACAATAGTCTCGATTAAATTCTTCCTTACCTTTGTAACAAGTGTCAGAGTAATTCTTTCTTTAACAGTGGTTACCATGGTGAGTAAATCCCAGCCTGCCCAGGGGGAGTTGTGGGTTTAATGGATAGACGGATAGGCAGACCCATGATCAGCTGCATGGAAGAGAAGCTCACTCATTCATTAATTCAGCAAACAGGTGCTGAGAACCTATAATGTATGAGACACTGATGGCATAGCTGTGAACAAGATACTCCAGCTCCCACCTTCATGAGGCCCATGATCTGATGCAACAGATAGATAATAAAAAGACACATAAACAGAAGAAGCACAGAGGGTTTGGTTAGTCAGATGCCTTGCCCCTAGGGTTTTGTAGGGGGAGAAGGGGTTCAGGGGAACAGGAAAAGTTTCCTGCAGAAGATGACATCTGAGCTTGGTCTCTGTTGAGTTTAACCATTGCTTGTGTCCACATACTTAAAGCCTTTTAAGCACATTTGTGAATATATACTATGTTGGGTGTCTTAGTCCATGATATACAGACTGTGGGAAGGAAGACAACTGAGGTTTCCAGAGGCAGCCCATCTGAGTCATGGATGGAGATTATCCTAATAGGATTTCACAAAGACCACTTAGCAGTCACTGAGCTTGAGGGAAAAATAGTTATGAGCTGAGGGTGGGGAAATAGCCAAGAATCTGGTAGCTCTGTGAAAGCGTGTAGAGAAAAGCTGACAGCCAACAGACAGAACAAGATGATGCTTGCGAAAAGGTTAGAAGAATAGACAAGGGAGGGGGGACAGTATACTGAGAGATACGAATAGAAACGGAAGTGTATTATTATAACTTGGGAACATGCATTAAGATAATTCCAACTTAAGGAGACGAAGAACCAGGATTTATTTTTTATAGCCCTTTACACTGTTGAGGAACTCCTGGGAGGAGATGTGGGCAGTGGAAGGTCGGAACTGGCTGGGATGAAAGCATGTGTGAATATATGGGACTGCCAGCAGAAGCAGAATAGCTAATCCTACCCCCTCCTCTCATAGATGGGAAAACAGATGCAGAGAAATGACATGACTTATCCAAAGTTGCACAACATAGAAAGTGCTAGATCTAGGAAATCGGAACCTTTTACATGACTGTTGGGAAGGCACAGTTTTGCAGCCGCTGTGGAAAACAGTTCGGCAGTGCCTTAAAAAGTTGAGCATAGAGTTAGTATGTGACCCAGCAATTCCACTCCTAGGAATATATCCAGGTGAAAGAACACATACTCAGATTTGATATCCGTGGGTCTTCTGGCTACTAGTCTAGTGCTCGTTCGGTATCACCCCAGCTACTGCTTCTATCTTACATTCTTTTTTTTTTTTTTTTTTTAATCTTACATTCTTTCTCCCTCTCTCCTCCCCTCCTCCTCTCCCACTCTGCCTCCTTGCCTATTTATAGATACTGGTGAGAGTTGGGATCTAAGTTGTGGGTCTGCCACTTATTAAATATATTACCTTGGTTTTCACTGTCTTCCCTGATTCGGACTAGATGAGTGTCCTTCCAGCCCTGATAGTCCATTCTTCTCTCACTGTCCCAGCCTATGTTCAGGAACTGCAGGTCTGGTATCAATGAGGGGACAGTCTCCAACTCAACATGCAGACCTGGGAAGCTGTCCAGAAGCTGTGCATTCCCAGTCATGAATCAACCTTCATTCATGTCCTCTCACCTCTTGGTCGTTTGTCTCAGAGAGTTCTTAGCCTTTTCAATTTCCCTAGGATTACGAAGCACTTGTTTATGTCTTCTCCAAGAGTGAGGGTTTTTTTTTTCTTTCTGTTTTTGCATATCAAAACTGCATTGAGGTGACACAGTATTTATTTAAGTCTTAGACTGTTTTAGTTTTTTTTTTTCCTACTTGACTATATATATAAATGGGGCCAGTTACATGATAATGTTATTTGATCCAAATTGGGAATATCTGATTTTCTTTTGCTTCCGTTCCTGTCTGTTTGGGCACAGTTTGACTCTTTCCCTTATGGGAGAGGAAATCAATGGGGACTTGGGAGTCTTGTCTCTGGCTTCTGTCTCTGTCTGAAGTTTTACACTGGGTCTGGTTCTGCTAAGTTGGTAATGGATCCTGTTTCTAGAGGGAGAGTGTCCCCTAAAGCTTCTATTGCTTGTGAGTCATGAGCAGTCTTTCTGTTCTATAGGCTTTTGTTTTTTGTTGTTCTAGGCCTATTCATTGTCTGTCTTTGTCCATTTGAGCCCTGATATGATAGAACTGGTTTTTGATTGGCAGACCATTCTGGGGTGGGATTTCGGGAAAGATGTAAATCCGTAGTGGGGAAAACAGACTTCACTTGGGATGATTTACATTTATCCCATGATTTGGCAATATTTTCCCACATACTTCCTTCAAATTGGGAGCCATCCTTGAGCTTTTCTGTTGATCCAGCTCTTATTCCCTCCAACAACACTATTCTATTTGGAAAGGGAAGATGGGCATGGATTCTTCTCCATTCATTTGGATCCAAGAAAACCCATGGTGTGAAGGTAGGGCTCTCTCTCTCTGTATTTCAGCATTAATAGTATATTCTTTGCTACTTTTTTGTTGTTGTTCATTTCAGTCAATTTTGGAGATGGAGTTTCTGTGAAACGGTACTCAAGCCACCATATTTTCTGGAAGACCTGACATTCTTTCCACTATGCCATGCCGTTGGATTATAAATACACTATTGAACAGCCTTTATGACATACTCTTATTAGAAAAGGTTCTCAATGACTGTTTCACTGAAATGGTCCATTTATATGTCAACCACATTATCGGATATGTGTTTCTGTAAGAACAGAATAGCTACAAACAAGAGACTGAATTGCAGATTGCTGAAAGATACTACAGGGCCTCCCCAAAACCCCTTCCCCGAGTGTCTTTGTCAGGTTGTCAAAGTAGGTCACAATGGTGAATGCCTAAACTGGACAATGGGATTAGGTCTGCAGAAGATAATGCCTTTGTTTTCAATTCAAGATCTTAATTTTATTGAAGGTACTGACTGCTGCTGTTGTTGGTACTGGTATAAATGATCTAATTTAATTTAATTTGCTTCCTTCCAAAGAAGGCGATCCCTTGCCCAGCTGCTGCTCTGGGCAGAGAGGGAGCAAGCAGGCTTGGAGATAAGCTCTGAACTTTATCAGACCTCTCCAAGGCTTATGCTAATGAGCGATGTTTAGAGATTTCGGGAACTTTTTTCCTGGTGATTGCTTTAACTACTATGCTGCTTCCTAAACAGCAAAATATCCTCATGAGTCCCTGTCTGAGCGGCCATGAGGAAGAGGAGGAATGGAGTTGGGCGTGGGATTATCCCTTCTGGCTGGTCTGTTGCTTTGCCTCAAGATGCCATGCTTGTGATGCGTGCGAGGCACGTGTCAGGTGGCAGCATCAGGAAAGTTCTCCTGTGTGTATTCTATCACTTTGTGCCAAGGGACACTTTGTGATGTGAATTCTGAAGGGTAGTGGGTGTAGAGGGTCAGGTGGTCTTTGATTAAACCCTCTTTGTACCTGACAGTTTGTTTCTTTTTCTGAACTGTTCAAACTTGCTGAGTCTAGGCTTCGTTCAACCATGTGTGGGTTGGGTAAGTGCCTCAAAAATAGTGTCTCACTCCTTTTCTGTATTCTCAGTACCGAAGGTGTCTTGCCAGATAATAGGCTTGAAAGGTCTTACCAAATGAATGAATCAATGAAAGTATGAATGAATGAAAAGAAACAGAGGGATATTTAATGAGAGGGAAGATGGAAGGTCACCATTGTGTCTCCAGGCAGACTCATTCCTCAGACATACACTATTATTTGGGTAAGGGGATTCAAGATCTGGTTGTGACGGAGTTGTGACCAGTGATGGCACAGCATGCCTCCTCTCTCTGGTTAGATTTGGGGGGTTGGAAAGGATTTGCTGTCACTTATGTAGACATGTACACACTTGAGAAAAGGGGGTATGGAATCATCCTATTTTTCCACCTCAGGTTTACTCAGCCCACAAGTTCGGTCTACTCAGGTATTTGACTTGGCTTAGTTGTGTTTTAGAAGCCCATCTCTCAAGGTGGTGGAGATTGAAATTAGGCTACTGGTTTAATCCTGGCATACACTCATTTTGGGGTAAAACCTGAACCCTAATTTGCCTTAATACTGCTTTATTTCAGGTCTTTATATGAGGTTCTATAGATGCCAGAACATAAGTCGACAGGTCAAATTAGAGGTTACATAAGGTAGATGAGGCACCTAGACAAGCCATGGTGGGGATAGCATCCCTGCGTGAAGGACATACTTCCAGAATGAGCCAATGGCGACAAATCCTTACACCCATGAAAAATGCTGTGCCTCTGAAAATCCAAGCACGTAGCTCTCTGAACAAGTGTGATCTGCATGCTTCTTGACATATGTAAATATGTCTGTTCTCCCCCAAATTGATTATGCATTTATGTTATTTCAATAAAAACCCTTAAGGAATTGTTGTTTAGAACTTGATAAAATTTATTCTCAGGTTTATATAGAAGCTTAAACCCATAAGAATAGCAAAAAAAATAATGTTTTAAAAATGAGATTTACACAGTAAAAAGTTCTAAAGGGTTATAAAAATAATTTAACACTACAAGCAATTTAGTTTAGTGGCTGGCGAAGTGAAATATAATTGAAATGGAACAGAAAATAAAATAATAAGGTTTGAGTATATGTAAATATTTATTATTTGATAATGGTGAATTTCAGATCAGTGGGGGGAAAGAATAGATTATTTAATTAATGCTGCTAGGATAATTGGCTATTTGGGGGAAAGTTAGATCGTTAACTCAGTCTGTGCATGAAAATAGATTGCTAGTGTGTTAAACATAGAAAAGAAAAACATAATACATTTGAATTTTGTGTAATAACAAGTGGGAATATTTTAAGGGACACCATCAAAGATGGAAATTATCATGACTGGTTGGTATCATATGTGAAAATGAATGTTAAAATATCATAAAAATAAAATAAAAAACAAAATTCCCCTTTTCAGCATGGCTCCCCCAGAGAACTTGCGCTCCAGTTTCTCACCACCTGATCTCTGTGCTATGCCCCTTGCTTCCCATGGTGACTGTTAAGAGTCCAGCTCCACGGTGGTCTTCATACTGCTAAATACTGTGCCACTTATGTTGCTTGACCTATTGGCATCATTCATTCCAGTTGGTCTCCTCTTCTCCTTGGAACTTGCTCATCATTTGGCTTTTTATCCCAGCCCTCTTTGTGGTTCTCCTCCCATGGTGATTTTCCGTGTTGTCCTTTGCTGGTTCAGGGCCCTCTTAGGTTGGAGTCATCCCTGGATGTTTTCTCTTCTCCAGCTATACAGGCTCCTTTGATGGTCTCATTCAGGTCAGTGACTTAAAGACCATCTCTAGCCTCATGACTTTTTAGTTTTTTTTGTTTTGTTTTGTTTTTTCTATTTCTATACAAGGCTTCTCTCAGACTCTAGCTTGTTATATCCACCTGCCATCATGATATGTTCATTTCATTGTCTGATGGGTTTCTCCAGTGTAGTGGTTATACCACTAAACTTGTGGTGTCCCCACATTTCCATCCCCAACTTGGGCCTCCCATGTTCTTTATAAAGTGGGGGGGAAATCCCATCTCCTCATCAGATGATACAAATATAAATGAAATACAGGAGTTAGCCAACAATGGGCTAACAAGTTAAATCTGGTTTGCTGCTCTTCTTTATAAGTGAAGTGTAGGTGCACAGCCACACCCATTTATTTACATATTGTCCAGGTGATCTGGGGACAAGATGGTGGGATTCAAAAGTTGCAAGAGTGACAATGTGATCCTACAGAATCGAAAATATTTTCTCTCTGGCTATTTACAGAACATATTTGCTGCCCCGTCCTCTGTCCTGTGGACAGTAAGAACTTGAGGTGAAGCTGTGGCAGGTAAAGAGAAAGCACCGTGTTCTCTGTGCATGGGTGACCGTATAAATCACCCTAGTTGAGACACTGGAAGAGTGAAAAGGATGCTCCAGGCAGGCAGGGAGGGGTTATAATAGAGGGATGTATAGATACTTCTAATGGATCTCATTAGATTGGAAGAGGAGAAAGGCAAGACAGTGATGATTAGCGGTGAGTAACATTAGTTACGAACATTACTTTGTGGTTAGGTAAGTCCAATACTGGTGCAAGCACAAGGTCGTTAACCACAGAGAAGAGTTTTAGGACTTTAAGGTTATCTTTTGGTAATTTTGACAGCAAGTAGTCAGTCAAGCAGTTAATCCAATCTCACAGCAGACAGAATGCTATTTATTAGGTAATATGGGAGAGACAAAAACTCAAGTACTCCTAAAGATATGCCTGAGACAGAAGAGAAGATGTAAGCCAAGAACAAAATGCTGAACTCTAATGAGTGCAGAGGGAGGACATTAGGAGACTAGTAACCCGGATGTCTGAAATCGTGGAGGATGGCTGGTAGGAGGGAGCCACTGTGATTGGAGTGTGCGTCTCAGGAAGTGGCAGGAGAACAAGTTTCCTTTGCAGGTTTGACTTCGCAATGAGTCCTGAGGACTCCCATGAGGACCGCAGTGTGAAGGTGTTTCTGGGGAAGGAGACCCAGGCCACCAGCTTGTTTTTTCCCATCTGTGAGTTTGCCATGTGATAGAAAGAAAGGGAGTCAGGAGGTAGGCTGGCCTCAGGGCTGCTCTGTGAGGACATCTGATCTTGTCAGGGGGGATGCTCTGGGGTAATAAGGTTGTGGGTTGAAGCCACAGCCCATGGCCTCATGAAGGAAAGTGTGAATGTGGGTGCCCTCCGGGATGACACCCCAGGGCCATGGGTATTTAGCAGTTGAACGTAAGGAACCTTGGCTTCCTACTGGGTGGGTGGGGGTGCCCAGAGGTTTGCCTCAGGAAGATGAACTCACAGCACTGCATAATGGCACTCAGCCTTTTAATGGAAGCATGGTCCTTTCATCCTTGTGAGTCTGTCCTTTGCTGAATGGGCTCCAGTCTGTCTCATGTTAGCAGGTGCCTTTACAGGGTGTGCCTGACCTCAGAACTGCAGAGGCGGAGAGCTGCTTGGGTATCACCTACTGCTACGTTTTTCCACTTGAGGACCGGGGAATCTGGGTAGGAGATGTGGTAGTGCTTGAACTGCTTTGAGTATTTCAAGATGCTTGTGTGATGAGGTATCTGAGTTACACAGGTTCAAAGAAATCTCAAGTGTTTTGGGTTAGGATTTGAGTGGAATCAGCCCAGTGAACACGGTTGGTGATCTCATGCTGCTCACGAGCCCTGAGAGGGGGCAATTGTGTTTTGCTTTAAGAGAGAATAGAGGGAAGAGGTGACTTGTACTTTGGAAATTCTATTTATGTGGTGGACAAATCTTTCCAAATGTGGGGTCCAGGGAGTAATATACTCCTAGCAAAGGCTGAGACCCACTTGTCCGGTCTCTTCTATAACCTGCTTTGCTCCATTTTGTTGATGATGAAAAGTGGACCCAGAAAGAAATGAGACAAGGTGAAAACAGCTCAAGTTTCAGGAAACACAAACAGCAGGATTTGGCAGTTCTGAGTCTAATATTTCGGGGGAGGATCTGGAAGCTGGTTTTTATGACTACAGAGCTGACATTCATTAAGGACCTACTCTGTGCTAGGTACTGTTCTCGGAGATGCACACACATCATCTCATTTAATCCTCAGTGATCCTGTGAGTTAGGGATTATTACCCAGGAGATTCTTGTGAGGAGAACAAAGTTCAGAGACTCTTAGAGACTTTCCCAAGGTTGAATACCAACTAAATAATGGGGTTGGGGTTCAGACTGAGAGTCTTATGGCCCTACAGTCTGCTCATGCTCTGCCCACTACTCCACCCTGTGTTAGAGTGTACTGCTTCCAGTTTGGGCTGATCTGAGGACATGTGAGGAGGATGGTTGTTTTAGAAAAGAGAAAGCCTGGACAGTGCCTTAAATGCCTCTGACCTGTTTCAACATGCCCTAGAAGCAGCACCAGGCCCAGCTCTCCATAAATACTAGATTCATTGATTTGATGTATCGGATTGTCTGTCCAAGGAGCTCTTCTGTGAAAGAGAGACTTTTGTTGTTCCACAGAGCTCTAAATTCATTTAGAGCAGGTGGGAAAGTCTTAGGAAGAAGGCTCGCGGTGATTTAAGAGAAGGTAGGACTCGCTGTTAATGAGGGGAATGGATTTCTTTCACTTAACATGTTCCACTGACTCAGTAAAAGGCGGATTGTTTTGGCTGCACCTCTGTTTTCTCTGTGAGGATGCAGACCTGCCCTGTCTCTTGCCGTTTCCAAAGCCATTTCCAAAGCCTGCACATCCTTACGGTGAACTTGGTAGGTTCAAGGAGGTGCTAGAGGTGGCTGTGCCACACCTAACAACTCACCCAACAGTGGCAGCTGAGAGACATTGATGGCCATCAGTGGTGGCATCTCCATTCCGTCCTCCAGTGGCCAGTTCTGCCCCCGCTTACCCTAGGGGAGCACAGTATCTCATGCATGCGGAGTGCTGTGCTGGTGCCTTCCTCCTGACCCTCGCAATCCATGCTTTGCGTACCCTCCCCCTACCCTCCCCGTCTGGAAGGCTGACCTGGAGGGACCTCACTAATGCCTGTCAGCTTCTGTTTGGCCAGAAATTCGGAGGGAAGGAGGATGTGCTCTAGATACTTACTCCCTGGACACCTCCCTGTGCACTTGCTTGAGGCCAGCCGCCAGCCGTGTCCCTGGACGAAGGTCACTGCTCCTCTCAAAAGAGCCTTCTCACCACTCTTTTCCGTATTCTCTTGCTTGATTCCAGCAACTACTCCCTCCCTGTGATCCCTACCATCCTGAGGGGTGAAGACAGCTCTGCTGCCCTTGCCCATGTTCTTGCCCTGTCTACACCTTTGTAAATAGTCGCCTTATTTTGTCCTGTGAACAACCCTTTCTCATTTGAACGTGCCATGTGTGACCCTGACTGATAACCTCTGCATTATCTAACTGGATCTTCACAAAACCTGGAGGAAATACAGATGATGATGATCATCATCCTCATTTTTAAGTGAGGAACCTCAGGCATAGGAGCAGGTCATTTTTCCTGGAGTCCCATTGCTTGCAAGGGTTAGACACAGATTGCATACAGGCTGCCTGTTTTTCCCAGTTACACGGGGGTTTGAGTTTGAGGCTCAGCAAATGTGTGTAAATGCGTGTAACCTTCGCCCCTGCTTTCTACTCGGACCCAGTGATGCCTCTTTTGCCCCCTAGAGGCTACAAGAGGTGGGGCAGTTACTGGGTTCTTGTGACTTACCCTGGAGGGTTAGCACCCCAGACCTGGGGGACACCTGGTGAGGACAGGGCAAGCCCTAGCCCTCCCCGCATAGCTTTCATGCTTTGGAGGCATTTGCCACCCCCCCCACCCCCCAGCCACACATCTGCTTCTGTGATGCATTTTGCTGAGCTCTCCTCTGAGGGGGCGGTCACCCCAAGGTGTTTCATTAGGTGTGTTAATAAGCCTTGTTATTGCAGCCTGGCCCACCTCTTCCCTGTGGAGCTGCTTTCTGCATGAGGCAGGGGAGGCTGGATGGTTCCGACATAATTTGCATTGGCAGCAGGAATATTATTTTTGCATTATAAAGCACGGTGGGTGACCTTATCAGCAATGGGAGAAGGGAGCAGATGGCAAGCAAGGCCATAGCTCCCGGTGACACTGCTGTGGGGGTGGTGGGAAGGTATTAAGTCCCTTAGTGGCCTGGCCTCATCTCTGGAGGCTGCTGGCTGCTCAGCTCCCATGCAGACCCCAGGGAGGTATGTCTGTCTATAGATGCACCCTGCACCCTGCTGGCATAGTTGTCTCATGACTAGGGGCAAGGACTTTGCGAGCACCCCTGGACTGAACCCCGAGCTCTGGCCCAGCTGGAGGTTTGATTCTTCTCCTGCCCAGATCTTCCCTGTCCTCATGTCTCAGAGGCTGAGCTGTCTCTGATTTCCTGAGGGGTTCTGGCATAATCTAGCTCGCCCTTGAGCATGTGCTCTGTACTTGTCCATCTCCCTAGACCAGACTGCAGAGCTCTAGTCACACTTGCCTTTGATTCCTGCAGCCAGCCCATAACCAACTGTTCTCAAAGGCTGCATCTCAGAGACCCTCAAACTCAGTATTTAAACATACTAGCAGGAAGGAAGCACTAAGAGAAAGTGCCTGGACAGTGAGGCTGAATGGAGAGTCGTGGGTGGGTGGGTGGGCAGGCGGGCAGGCAGTAGACCTCTTGTCAAATCCGTATAATCTTATCTAGTAGAATGGGTCTGAGCCAAAAGAGAGGCTCAAAGTGATGGAGGGATGGGTGGTTGGATGGATGGATGGATAACAGGGCAGTATATGCTGGCTCTGGATATGTTGGAGGTACCCAAGGACAGTGTATTTTTGTGAATTGAGAGAAGGCAGAGGGGATTAGAAGGGAAGTGTTAGCAGCTCTACTTAGCTCGTGGTCATAATGAGCGAGTGGTCGGTGTGGATGCCCTCCACGAGTCCCAGCCGGGGTCCTTCTGCCACTGCAGATAATCAAGTGGGTTTTCTGACAACAAATATTCTGAACCCTGAAGGAAGAAAATGAACCATTGGCATTTTTGAAACCACTGGTTCTGGGGACACTCTGTGTACTTAGAAGTCATCTTGTCAAAAGAACCTCTAATTCACATGGTAAGGTGGGACACTGTGATGGCAGGAACATTGGCGTCAGGCCTCTTTCCGAAGATGAGTTTATAAGAGTTCCTGTTTTTCTCTTCTTGCTTTTTGATTTTTTACAGACTTCCTACCATAAGCCTATGTTGTTTTTCATGACAAAAATGTTTAAAAACACTATTTCTACTAGTGTTTTCCCTATTATTCCTGCTACTGTAGCTGCCAAAGCCATTTCCTGTGTTTTTTATGAGAGTAAAGTGAAATCATGAATTTAAATTGCCTAGCACTGTGCCTGGTACTAGCTGGCACTCAGGAGGCGGCCCTCCCCTCTCTTAAGCTCATCTGCATAACTGCTGTCCCAACATGTATATTTAACTTGACTCTCGAGTTTTGAGGTTCAGTGTTTTTCCTCATTATCTTCTATTGTTCTGACAGATTTCATGGGGTTATTGATCTTGCCATTTTCTTGGCTAGGTTTCTGTGATTTCATACCCACCTACTTAACATTTATTTTTCTCCTGGCCAGTTACAGAATTTTCTTCCTAAGGGAGGAGATGTACTCTCTGAGATCACTGCAATGTGATGATATGTGGCCAAGGTTTCACCCCTTACTTCACTCTGATAAGAATGTGACATCCAGAATTAGGCACAGAGGCGGCGCAAGTCCAGTGCAGGAGCCACCGCCCCCTTGCACACTCCCCACCAGGGGCACGACAGCTTTCTCTGCATGTCCTGGGGAATACTCTGCCCTCAGTCCACCCCTTCTCCCCAATAAGTACCTGTTACACCTGCCACCTTATTTATATTCCTCTTTGGGTTCTGGCCACCAGAGGTTGTCACCCTTGCCAGTTTTCTTTGGAGAAGTGACAACTTGAGATGCAACCATCTGCCACATTTACCTGAATTACTTCCAATTCTAGAGTTTCTGCTTCCAAAAAGAAGTAATTCCTTGGGTTGATTTCTGACAGGTCCCTGCTCGCGGCAGCTGCTGGAGCGGAGGCCGTGGTGGGAGCGGCCGGTCCTGGGGGTGTGAGGAGTAGAGCTCCTGGGGGTGTCGCGGAGTCGGCACTAGGATTGGGGTTCCGCAGCACACGGAGGCCATGTGTGGTGCACGTGGTGCGCCCTGTGTGATTGCTCATTTACCTCCCGCCTGTGATCGCCTATCGGACCCTGTCGGTAGCTGCACTTTATTTCCCAGATCTCTTTAGGGAACCAGAGTTCATCTCACATGGGGAGAACCGTCTAATTACGGAGAACGGTCCTTGGGCAGGTGGAGACTTCGAGATCCAGGAAGTGAGTTAGCTTCGCCAAGGTCACACTAGGCCTGATGAAATGGGACTTTCCTGGCCTTGGAGACTTTGGCTGCTCCGCTCTCTCCTAGGGGGGGCCCATAGTTTGCCGGTGCTGGACTCTCTTTTCCTAGTTTCTTGTCTTCTGGAGTTTTGAAAGTGTTCTCCATGCATCCTCGGTGGAAACCACCTCCAGTGTGAAGGGGGCACCTGTGCATCCGTGTCTGGCTGCCTCTCCTGACACCAGGCTGCTGCATACGGGAATGTTCTGATCCCGAGGACTTGTCTAAGAGTCGGTCTTGTGGCAGCACTGATTTATGCCAAATCTTGGAAGATATGGAACTGTGCTAGAATTAAAAAGTAAAACTCACTGTGGTGATTACAATGAATGTGGCTTCTGTAACGTGCTGAGACCTCGGTGTGGTGCTGATGGTGAAGTGGGGAGCAGGGTGGGACGCCAGGCCTTGTAGCCATTTAGAATGTGGAAATGAGAGGCCTTTAGGGCAAATTATAGTGTTTTAAGGAGGATGGTGGGTTTGGCTTGAGCTGGATTAAAGCTTTTTTTTTTCTTTCCCAGACTCACAACTATTTAATTAACTCTGAACTAGCCACACTGCAAGGTGGCTGCACATACATGCTCTCTTGTAATACTCACCTCAAACTTTGAACTAGCATCTCTTGCACAGAGTCCAGAGAAATCCAGGAAGCTATTAAAAATGGAAAGTGTGTGTTTGTTTGTCATTGCATTTCTGACCCTAAGTGATGTGAAGCTCTTTGTAGTTTTGATTTGTCTCACGGTGGGTGAGTTTTCATGTGCTTCCTTGTGGAAATTTTGATGCCCTGAGCATAGAACGTTGGCCCAGATCCCACTAAGGATGTTTCATGTCCCCATACTATCTTTCTAAATTCTGGCCCATCCAATCTTGCCCTAGAAGTTTTAGATCAGGGAAGTGGGCATAGATGATGATCTGCATTTTAACGTTAGGGAAGCAGAGTCTCAGGGAGGTTAAGTGACTTACTCAGGGACACTCAGCTCCTGAATCCTGCAGCTAGGTACAAACAGTGCAGGTTTTGAAGGGGCTCTGACTTACCCATGGCGAGGTCATCCTCTGAACTGTGGTGCTCCCCAACGGAGGGCGTGTGCCAGGCCCACAGATGATGAGGTGTCTGTTTTGGGATTAGGCCTGGGTAGAAGTGGGATTTGGGGGACAGGGTATAGTTGTGGAAAGAGGGCTTGCAGAGCTTAGCAGGCTGTCAGTAGCCTTGCCAAGCAGCTTAAAGTTGAGGATCCAAAAGCCAAGGACAAACCGGTCTAGGTCAGAAGGCTGTGAGTCAAGTAGCACAGACTCCTCCATGGCCATTAGTGAGAAAGGCAGAAGCTCTGTGCACAGGAAGGCCACTGGGGTTCCCCTCAAATGTTTGGGTGTACTGGGGCTCCAACTAGCCGACCCTGCTGCGAGCGTGGATGTCAGGCAGAGTCCACAGGCCCAGCTGACTGGGCTGCAAAAGCTGGAACTGAAACCCATTGTTATGGGTTGAATTGTCAACCCCCCCCACCCCCGCCAAAGAAACATGTCAGAGTCCAAGCCCCTTTATCTCAGGATGTGACCTTATTTGGAAATTAGGTCATTGGAGCTGTAAATGGCGGAGTCCTACTGGGGTAGGTGGGCCTCTAACCCAGTGTGATGGGCATCCTTTTAAGACCGTGACCATGAGAAGACACACACAAGGAGAACACCATGTGACCGTGAAGGAAAGGAATGGATTCCTGCCGCTGTGAGCGGGGGCATGCCAAGGATTGCCCCCAGACCCCCAGGAGCTAGCGAGAGGTGAGGCAGGATTGTCCCCTCCAGGTTTCAAAGTGCTGACTCTTTGATTTTAGACCTCAACTCCCTGAACTGTGAGATAATAAATCTCGGTCATTTCAAGTCACCCAGTTTGTGGTGCTTTGTTCCGGCAGCCCTAGGAACATGATACCCCCATGTGTACACCACTAGGCACTGGCACTCAACCTTGGCTGATGTGTGGGCCTCTCTGGGCTCTTTCAAGAGTCCTGGTGCTTGGCTGTACCCCAGTTCAACTTTGTTGGAATCTCTGGGGGTGGGTCCCAGGCATCAGGTTTTTTTTCTTTTTTAAGATTTTATTTTTATTTATTTATTCATTAGAGACGCAGAATGAGAGAGAGGCAGAGACACAGGCAGAGGGAGAAGCAGGCTCAGGGAGCCTGATGTGGGTCTCGATCCCAGGTCTCCAGGATCATACCCTGGGCTGAAGGTGACGCTAAACTGCTAAGCTGCTGCCCGGCATCAGGGTCTTTAGAGTTCCCCAGAGGGGTTTGAAATGTTTACATTATATGTTAACTAACTAGAATTTATTTATTTATTTATTTTTCTAACTAACTAGAATTTAAATAAAAGTTTGAAACACACAAAAATTTAGGCACCTTTGAGAAGACCACCTAGAGGGCGTGCTCCGGGAGGGTCCTGGGCAGCACGTCCAGGACCCTGTAATAATTGAGTGGGGGTAGGGTTGGGAGTGTGTGTTGGGGGGTGCGCTCTGAGCTGGGCTTCCCCCTGACCCTCAGGAGGGTGTCATACCTGTCACAGGGTTTCCTGGGTCATTCTCCTTAACCCTGTCTTTTTTTTTTTTTTCTCTCTTCCTGGTTTTCTCCTATGAGGGTTCAGGGAAATAGCTACTTTCCTTTATATGGAACACATTTAGAACAGTGCCTGGTGCCCAGTAAGCTCTTTCTAGAGTTTGCTGTTATGATTTCTCAAGATGCCTTTATAAAAACCCTTTTTTCCCCCTTAATCCTCACTTCCTGGAGGGTGACCCCAGAGTGGTAGGATTTTATTGTCCTAGCTCAAAGGGCCTTGTTTCTTGTTCTGCTTTACTTTCTTTTAATTAAAGCCTTTTTTTTTTTTTTCAATTTGCCTGAGAGCTAGATCATGTGAAGGGCACTTTTTTTTTTTTTTTTAAGAGAATGAACACAGAGTAAGTATGGTTGAGCTTCAGAGTGACATTGAGTTGGCTTTTCACTCCCAAGATTAGGCCAAGCCATGGGTTAAGTCGTGCCTGCAGTGGGAGGGGCTGATGGGGTCAAGGAGACCATGGAACATAATCCCTCAGCAGGCATGGAAGAGACCAACTCACTGTGCCCAGGGGAGCCCAGGGAGCAATCATGCCTCATCCTGGCCTCCGGAGGGCAAGACTGATGCTTAAAAGAGCTAGTGCTATACAGTGTGCCACAGGTACACTAGTCTAGTGACCTGGACCCATCTGGGTGTCAGAGACATGGGAGCCACAAATGCTGTCAATTCAGCCCAAAACATGTGGCTTCAGCACCACCTCCCCCCAAAATAGCAGGCCCTCTTCAAAGGAGCCTAGGATGGATGAGGGGAAAAGGATGCCAGGTCAGCAGCTGACACTGGCCACTATGCCAGGCACTGCTGGAGGCGTGGGAAAGGAGAATCAACGCCCGTTTGTGTTAGACCTTGATTCCTTGCCAAAGAGATTGATGCCCTGCACAGAGCAGTGGGCAACTATTGCATGTTCACAGTCAGAGAAAGGAGCATGATCAATTTTTGCCAGTCCAGTTCTTCCCACGATAATGACAGGACCATGGAGCTTCAAGGTCATGTTGTGAAGACCCTTTGATCCAGGCCCCCATACAGTGCAGCGATTCCCAGCTGGGCCTGTGGTTGTCAGTCTGATGCAGTGACCTCAGGGAAGACCTCCCCTCTCCTGGCTCTTGTTTCACAGACCCCAATCCTGGCCTGGCTAGTTCAGTCTGTGCTCGCTAATTAAAAGGATCCAGAGAAGGGCGAAGACCCATAACATGGTGTGCCCTAAGCAACACATGGGCCTTGTATTTGTGGTCTTGTTTCATGGAACACAGTAATGAGAGCCTGGTGCTCCCAAGTTGCTACACCATTTGGAAAATGTATTCATGTTCCCTGGAGAGGACAGGACAGACCATCTGTCCAAGTTACAAATGAGACCAGCAGTCACCCTGGACTCCTCTCTTCTCTCAGCCCTCAGTTCCGTCCAGTTTTCCACCTCAGTATCCCTTAGGCCTGTTCTCTTCTCTCCTTTGCCACCAGCATGCTAACATGTCTCTTTTTGGTCTCTTTACTTTATTCTGCACGTAGCAACTAGAGAGACCTTCAGACCAAACTCTGATCATGTCACTTCTGTGCCCAACAGCTTCATGGTTTTCCATTGCTCTAGACTAAGATCCAGATTCCTCAACCTACTGTAGAGCCTGGGTCACCTGGGCCCTGCCCCCCTCTGCATCCATACTGGACATGTTCATCCTCAAGCTCCATTGCATTCTTTCAGTGTCCTCAATGTGCAGTGTGTTCTCTTCCACCCCAGGACTTTTGCACATGCTGCCTCCTCAGCTGGTATTGTTTTCCTCCTCCACCTAGCACTCCCCCACATCTCTCTCATTCTTTAACTCACAACTCAGATGTTTCCTCCTTGGGGTCCCAAGGGTGATGGGCCCTGTCAGGTGATACTGTAGTCTCCCTTTGTGGCACATACCACAATTTACAACTCTACATTGATTGGGCTGGTTATTGATGAAGACCTGTCTCCTACTTCTCTCCCTCCATGAAATCATCTTCCTGCTGCTCGTATTCTAGTGCCTAGTGTGGTGCCTGGCACACAGTTGGAACTGAATAACTATCTGCATTAATGGCTGGTGAATGAATGTGTGAAAAACTACCCAAGCTCATGCAGCTTGCATGTGACAAAGCTGAAGCTGAAATCCAGGCTGGCCCCTCCCAAGCCCTGTGTCTTTTCTGCTGCCCCACCTGGTGGTGACTTGTGAGTGTATCCTCTGCAAGCCTGGAAAGAAGGGATTTAATGTCACTTTTTCCACAAGCCTGGGTGGGTGAGGGGGATCACTCTTGTATGGATGTTGACCCGGAGGCTTCTTCATGGAAGATCCCGATCCTGCTCTATCCTAACCTTTTAGCTGTTAGAGATTGATGTGGAGGATTTGCTGATTTATTGACAAGAATGTCAGTGCAAACAGCCACGTTACTCCCAACTCCTTTAGAAAGTGATTTTTAAAGACAGGATACTTGGGCCATTCAGGGAAAAAAAAAAAGAGTCCTCAGCAGAGACAGTTACTCTGTTGTGTTCTGACCTGGGTTTGTCTTCTTGAGGTGACAACTCAGAAGGCATGAGAGAATCATCAGACTCTCCAGATTAAGTGTGAAGACGGGGATGAAGATAGAACCCTACAGTTTATTCTTTCACTTAACAGATATTAATCGGCCTCATGTTTGTTGCCAGGCACTGTCTTAGGCTCTGAGGGTCTAGCTGTGGATGACTTTATGGTCCCTGAATAGATAAATCATGCAATTGAGTGAGTGGTTGTGCTCTGAGGGAGATGAATCACTTGCTCTAATACACATGAGTTGTCTGAACAATCTAGATGGTCTGGTCCCCAGCGGGCCTGGTGGAACCGGGCCCTGGAACGTGTCTTGTCTCCTCTCAGCTTTGGTAGCAGGCATGGGCTCCTGGTTAGCACAGAGAAGGGAGTTGATGGGTTGACAAGGATGCTGAGGGCAGGTGTCCTATACTATAGCCAGCTTCCATGTGTGGCTGAGGGTGGCAGGGCTTAGATGTTTGCTTTGCCACCTAAAGACAGTGTGAATATAAGAACCAGGTGAGGGAACTGCAGGTGTCCCAGGTGCTGGGCATGGCCCCAGTGGATGCCTTGGTGGTGGGGAAGGGGGCATACTGTGGATTGCTCTGTGGGCTCCACCCTGTGACGGCCTGCAGAATGAAGGACTCGAATCCTGGCTGTTGTCTTGCTCCTGTGTGACTACCGTGCCCTGGCTTCGGGACTTGGTCTCCTTCATCTGCGATGTGGGTGGGGCAGAAAGGGTTACTGACCATCCACTCTCAGGACTGCCTGTTCTGGAGGCTGCAGGGGCTATAGGTAAGTCTGACTTCAGACTGCCTACCTTCACACCTCAATTTTAATACTTCTGTACTGAATGACATGGGGCAAGTTATTTAGTCCTTTTGTGCCTCCATTTATTTTTAACACGGGGGTAGTCGCATTTAATTCTTCCTTCTTAATTTGTGAGGATTAGATGAAAATGTACATAAAATGCCTGGCATGTTGCCATAGACATGGGAAGTGCGTGGTGAACGTTAGCTATTTTCATATAATACTTTGTTAGATATTTTTACGCTATAAAGTAGGACTGTTAAAAATGAGAATTTAAAAATGAAATTGACAAGAAAATTGTCCCAGTTTTATGGATGATAAATTTACCAAAAAGTGTCTAAATTAGTGCCAGGAAGTAAGTGGCCGATTAAGGATTCACACCTGGACTGTTTTGTTCAAAACTCAGCTCATCACCGTCTGTTTTGTTTATTTTTCTGACTTCCAAGCTCTAGAAACCAGAGGTTGCCCTTGCCTGGGTCTTACAGCTTACCTGACTTTCACCAAAGACACATTCTTTCTTTTCATGCCTAAACACTCTGCTTGGCTCTGAGTTGCCAAGTTTGCAAGGAGTCATGAGGAATAGCCTCTAATCTTGGAGGACTTTGCAGGAAATAGAAATGTCCAAGGAGGTACCATTTATTCAACAGCTGGGAGTGCACAAATCAGGCAGAGACACTGAAGTCCCAGCAGCAATTTATAATTGGTTTGGGGAACCTGTCTCCTGGGAGATGGGCAATCGAGAGAGACCTAAATCTGCAAAGAATCTATTGGATGTGGTATCTGGTATAGGAGGATGCTTGGCTCTGCATGGATGGTGGGCAGAAGAGAAGAGGGCTTCTTGCTTCCAGGCCTGGGCAGCAGAGGCACCTTGTTCCTGGCAGGTTTTTTGGTTAAGGCTTCTTAGAGTCAAATTCTAGAGCTTGAGAGAGTAGCAGCCATCAAGTTCTCATCTTACAGCACAGATGGGAAAATGAGGCCAGAGTGGGGTGGGGAGGGCAAGTGGAGAGGCTTATGCTGTCTGAACCCCAGTCATGTGCCAGGTACCAAGAAAGCCACTTTCCCACATGCCATTTCATGGAAAAGTTTACACCTTGAAATTCTCACTGTCAGAAATGCAGAATTCCTCTCCTAAAACATGAACTTTGTTACACTTTGCCTGATGAAGGAAGAGGGAGAAATATTTTCTGCTCTTGAATCACACACAGATACACTCTCTCTCCCTCTTACTCTGTTGCTGCCTCTGTCTCTCTTTTTCTCTCACTTCCCTCTTTGCCCTCTTCTCATTTTTAAGATAGAAAGTTTGGGAAGAGTTCTGGGGTGGCTCAGTGGTTGAGGGTCCGTCTTTGGCTCAGGTTGTGATGGAGTCCCACATTGGGCTTCCCGCAGGGAGCCTGCTTCTCCCTCTGCCTATGTCTCTGCCTCTCTCTGTGTCTCTTACGAATAAATAAATAAAATATTTTTTAAAAGTTTGGGAAATTCAGGAAATCGTGAAGAAGAAAACAAAAATGAAAATGACCTACAAACCCAATAACCAGAGATGAACATTGCTAATAATTTGGTATCAGTCCTGGTTATCTGTTCTTTTTCTTACTTTGTTATCAGAAGTGGTATCTTTGTTTACAAGAGCTTTTAAAGTAGTGTATTCTATGAAGCTTATAGTGAAAAGCAGCAGGACTCCCCCCGCCCCCATCTAGATTCTCTCCCCCCGCCAGGCAACTAGTTTCTCCTCTCCTAGCTGTTGTATTCCCCTTGTGTTTAACACTTAGAAATACAGTTGTTTTAATTCCTTGTTTGTCTATTATTTGTTCTTTGGAAGCTTTCTTAGGCTTCCTCCCCACCACATGGGTTCACACATCCTAGCACGCTGCTTTCTTCCATCTTCTCAGGATAGCATATTGTACCTTGGAGGGAAGGCCCTTTTCAGGGTTGGCTTCATTTTGACCTTATTAATGTTATTTACATCTGGGTGATGTAGTATCTTGTGGTTACATTCCTTTCCTCATTTCTCCTGTCATGGAGTTTAGTAACTGCCTTTTAAAATTGATCAGTTTTCTTTTAACTAATTACTAGGCTTTTCTCCCTCTCCTCTGAGAGTGTTACTCTGATCTCATTACACTCAGACTCATCGAATTATGGGTCGGGGTCATTCTATTTCCCCTATATTCCTATTCCCAGAGCCCTCTAACTTCCTAGTTAACTGGTCTGCATACTTTTAAGACCCTGAGTGTACCAGTTGTCCTGGAGTTTCCTGTTAGTTTTCTTTTTACAAGTATCATGAGGTTGGGTTTCTTTTTTTCTTATCTTTTCTTTTCTTTTCTTTCTTTTCTTTTTGCTTCTTTTTTCTTTTTTTCTCTCTTTCTCTCTCTCTTTCTTTCTTTCTTCTTTCTTTCTTTTTCATTTACTTCCCTATTCTATTAGATCACAGTATCCAAGACCTTCCTGAGAAAGGTCGTGAAAAGTCAAATTTTATTTTATTTTTAAAGATTTTATTTATTTATTCATAAGAGACATAGAGAAAGAGCGAGGCAGAGACACAGGCAGAGGGAGAAGCAGGCTCCGTGCAGGGAGCCTGATGTGGGACTCAATCCCGGGACTCCAGGATCATACCCTGGGCCAAAGACAGGTGCTAAACCACTGAGCCAGAGATCTCCCCAAAAGTCAAATTTTAAATATCTCTTGTGTGGTTGACAAAACTTTAATTCTTTCTTTATCTTTGATAGTTTGGTTGGGTATAGAATTCTAGTAGACTATAACTTCCCCTCGGAATTAACTTTTTTATGGATGTCATTAAAATTCACTCATTTTGGCATATAGTTCTGTGGATTTTGACAAATGCGTAGAATCATGGAGGTATTACCTTCGTACATACAGAACAGATCTATCCCTTTTAAGAAATGGTGTTGTATGGATCCTTTGTAGTCAAACCCTCCCTTCCCTTTCTGCCCCTGGCAGCCACTGGTATGTTTTCTCTCCTCATGGTTTTACCTTGTTGAGAATGCTGTATTAATTCTTGTATAGTATGTAGCCTTCTGAGTCTGATTTCCTTCACAAAGCATAATGGCTTTGAGAATAATACATATCATGTGTATTACTAGTTCTCTCTTTTATTGTTGAATGGTATTCCATTGCATGGATTTACCACAGTTTATCTGTTCATCGCTTGATGGATATTTGCCTTGTTTCCAGGTTTTGGTGACTATGAATATAATTATTATGAACATTAGCACATAGATTTTTTTGTATCAGTGTTAAGTTTTTATTTCTTTTAGGTAAACATTAGGAGTGGAGTTGTTGGGTTATATGATATATGTATATTTAACCTTATAAAAAATTGTCTGTTTTCCAAAATGGCTGTCCCATTTTGCATACTTAGGAGGACTGTGTGAAGGTTCCATTTTTTCACATTCTTAGCAGCACTAGGTATTTTTTTAAATTGATTTTAGGCCTTCTAGTAAGTGTACCGTGGCATCTCATGGTGGTTTTGATGTGCATTCCCTTAATGAGCAGTGGTGCTGAACATCTTTACATGTACTTCTTTGCTTTTTATATATTTTCTTTTGTAATGTATTTGTTCAAGTCTTTAGCCCATTTTAAAAAATTGTGTTGATTTCTTATGGAGCTTTGAGAATTTTTATATTACCAGCATCTTTTACACAGCAAAAGTTTTTAATTTTGTTAATGTCTAACTTGCTAATTTTTTCTGTCTTTTATGGATGATGTTTTGGTATAATTTCTAAGCATTTTTAGCCTAAATCAAGGTCACAAAGATTTTCTCCTGTTTTATGGTTTTACATTTTGCATTTAGGCTAATGCTCCATTTTGAGTTAACTTTTGTATGTGGTGTGAGGTATGGGTATGGGTCCAGGTTCTCTTTTTCTTTCTTTCTTTTTTTTAATGAATGTCTTGTTCCATCACTGTTTAATGAAAAAGCTCCCCTTTCTCCATTGAATTATCTTTGTACTTTGTAAACCCCTCAGAATTTTTTTCTTGCTGTCTTTCCTTCTCTTAATCCCAGTGATTTGAGGGTTTCAAAACGCTTTGGGGCAGATACTGTTTATTCATGGTGCGGGGCCATTTGATTAACATTTCAGTCTACAGCTTTATTATCTTCAATTCTGGGAATTTTTGTGATTTTATTTTTTTTTTTTTGATGGTATACTCTTTTGTCTTTTGTTTTTCTTTCAAATCTTAATAGTCAGCTTTTGGACTTGGTAGGCCAATCCAATTTTCTTATCCTCTTGCTTCTGTTTTCTTTTTTTTTCTTCTTTATTTTTTCTATTTCATGGACAATTTTCTCAACTTCATCTACTAAGCCAACTTGGGTAATTTCAATTTCAGCTTTCCATATTTTTAACATCTGAGAGTTCTCTTTGGCTTCTCCGAATGCTCCCTTTTTGTGGCATTCTATTCTTGGGTGAAATATCTTCACTTTAGGTTTCTTAAAATGCTTTTTGAATTTTCTTTTGATTTCTATCTATGCTTTCCCTCCCACTGTTTTGATCTCTTTCACTCATGTTAAGTTTCCTCAGATGCTGGTGATCACTGGTTAGCTATTCATATTTAAGAGAAAGGGGCTAAAATATTGAGCACATGCATTGGGTAGCAGGGAACATGTTCACTGATGGGCTGGATTGTACAGAGAAAAGGCAGTAAACTGGCTTTTTGACTGGTGATCCTTGGAATGTTCACATCTAAGGTCTTGTCTTCTTTATCAGGTCAGTTTTGCCAATGATAAACCCTCTATTCCCATAGAGGGCAATGTGTATAAAGCTTGGCTCCCAGTGTTCCCAGAGCCACGTGGAGGATATTTTCTCCACTCCATGTGTTGGCTTCCTAGGATGATGTCTGGTTTTATATGTCTCCTTACACATCTTAACACATGTCAAATGATCCTACAAGCTAGATCTTCTCTGTTTGATCAGTTACCATTTGTCCAGCTGTTTTTTGTCTTCTAAAATATTGATATCTCTTAATTGCTGTCATTTCATTTCCCATTCTCTCTCTCTTTTTAAAATATTTTATTTATTCATGAAAGACACACAGAGAGAGGCAGAGACATAAGTAGAAGGAGAAGCAGGCTCCCCACAGGGAGCTCGATGTGGTTTTCGATCCTGGACCCCGGGATGATACCCT
This sequence comes from Vulpes lagopus, assembly GCF_018345385.1. Taxonomy (NCBI): domain Eukaryota; kingdom Metazoa; phylum Chordata; class Mammalia; order Carnivora; family Canidae; genus Vulpes; species Vulpes lagopus. Next base: position 17,089,386 of record NC_054841.1, read on the forward strand.
GAGCTGAAGGCAGATGCTCAACTGCTGAGCCATCCAGACATCCCTCCCCGTTCTCTTTGTATTTGTGGGTTTATGTCTTGTTAGTTCCTACCCTGTCATTTTGGTGAGATTTGGGAAGAAAGAAAATGGAGGTTAATATATGTGCTTATCTATTATGTTAAACACAAATTCTCCTCAAGTGTTTTTTCTGTAGGTACAGATTAAGTATGTGTATGTCTACACACACACACACACACACACACACACACACACACTTGCTAGATATATACAGATCTTCCTTGAGTTACAGTGGGGTTACATTCTTATAAATCCATTGTAAGTGGAAAATATTTTAAGTAAAAAAATGCACTTACTTCACCTAACCTACTGAATATCACAGGTTGGCCTAACCTACTTTAAATATGCTCAGAACATTACATTAGCCTACAGTTGGGCAAAATCGTCTAACACAAAGCCTATTTTATACTAAAATGTTGTTGGGGCATCTGGGTGACTCAGTTGGTTAAGCATCTGCCTTCAGCTCAGGTCATGATCCCAGGGGCTTGGGATCGAGCCCTTCAGTGGGCTCCCTGTTCAGCTGGGAGCCTCATTTTCCCTCTCCCTCTAACTACCTCTCCCTCTGCTTGAACTCTCTCTCTCTGTCAAATAAATAAATAAATAAAATCCTAAAAAAAGTCAAAATAAAATATTGACTATCCCATGTCATTTATTGAGCACTGTGGTGAAAGTGAAAAAGAGAATGGTTGTATGGGTGCAGAGTGGTTACAAGTGCATGGGTTGTTGATCTGGATTGTGTGGCTGGCTGGGACTTGTGCTTGCTCCTGCTGCCCAGCATCAGGAAGAGAGCATAAGAGGGTATCATACTGCATATCACTGGCCTGGGAAAAGTTCAAAATTCAAAATTTGAAATAGGGTTTCAACTAAACGTATATTGATTTTGCACCATTGTAAAGTGGAAAAATCATAAATTGAACCATCATAAGTCAAAGGACCATCTGTATGTTTGAATCTACAAAATTGAGATAGCTTTTTTTCTCATTTAAAATGCTATCATTAGCATTTTTCTGTCTGAATATTTAATGAATGAGCTTTTACATGAGTTAAATGATATCATATTGATGTATTGCTTCTTTAATCATGTTTTTACCCTTGGGCATTGAAGTTGCTTCCAAATTTACACTATTATAAATAACTACTGTTGTGACATTTTTTCATGTAAATCTTAGGATTTGTATTATTTCTTCTAGTTGGGATTATCCATTTGGTGGTATGGGAATTTGAATGTGATATGTGATTTATATTGTGGTATGTGATACATAATATGATGTGCCACATATTGTCAAATTGCCCTTAAGAAATATTAGGAATTGATACTATTTTAATATTAGGAATTGACACTGTTTTAAATCTTTGTTTTTATGATAAGAGGAAATGACACAGCACATTTGGATCTTCTTTATCACTTGTGCAGCTGAACATATTTTGTCCTCTGTGAATTATCAGCTCATGAACATTTTTATACTTGCCATATATGTTTATGGGATCTTTATGGAATAAGTTTACCTGCTACTTATATTAAAATATATTTTCCCATTTTTTTCTTCCTTCCAGAATTTTTGATGTTCTGATGAATAGTTTTAATTTTTATGTTGTTAGTTGTAGAAAACTTTATATCTTCTTTGACTTTGGGGGTTTAAAAATTGTTTCCCCATCCCCAAATGAGATAAGTATATATTTAAAATGATTTATGTATTTATTTGAGAGAGAGAGAGAGAGAGAGAGGCAGAGGGAGAAGAGAGAGTCTTAAGCAGGCTCCCACTGAGTGCAGAGCCCAATGTGGGGCTCGATCTCATGACTTCGAGATCATGATCTGAGACAAAACTGATTTGAACATATTGCTGACTGTGCCAGCCAGGTTCCCTGAGATATATTTTAAATATATTTTTTAGATCTTTGATGATTTGATTTTGGTATTCTTCTCATGTTCAACTCTCTATACATGTATAATCTTTATGTTTGTTCATATTGGTGAAAAAATATAGATACATATGTATTTTATACACACACAAATATATCTGGAAATACAAACACATATATGTATTGGTTCATCATGTGGATAGGAATCTCAATTTGTTGTTTTCCAAACAGTCAGTGTCCCAGGACCACAAATTGATAGTCTAAACTTTGTCATCAGACATGTTCTCTTATAGAGTCTCTTGATGTTTTTTCTATTTGGTGCCATTAGTTTTCTGTTTTGTGTCAGTATAACACTCTTTTAGTTATGGTAGCTGTCTCAGGTTATTCAATACTTAATAGGACATCTCCTTGTGCTTACCCTTTACTAAAAAAGAAGTATGACCTTTTGTGTTTACTTTAAGTTGATCTTTAGAATTACTTGATCTCATTAAAAAAAAAAAAACCTCTTGGGTTTTATTAGAATTGCAAATATTGTACCAATTATTTTTTGTGAGAATTTCCATTTTTATTGAGTCTTCAGATTTGGAATCATTACATGTATCTTCACATTTTCAAGGAATCTTTTATATCCCTCAGTAAAGTTTTATGGGTTTCTTCATCTGGCCCTCACACATTTCAGTTTAAATTGATTCCTAGGTATTTGCTACTATTGTGATCTAATTTATTTCCTGTTAGAGTTTCCAAGTGGTTATTGCTGCTATGTAAGAAAGCTGTTGTGTTTTATCTATTTATTTTTTAACCATTCACCTTACTGAACCCTTTTATCAGTCCTTCAGAGGTTTGAGTTGATGGTTTGGGTTTTCTAGGTGTTTAACCATATTATCAGGCAAATAATGGTCATTTTATCTTTTTATCATATATTTCTTTTCTTTTTTCTTCCCTCACTTCTTCCTTCTCTCCCTTGTATCATTTCATTGGGTAGAACTTGCAAATAAGTATGGAATATTATTGAGATAATCTTGTTTCATTCTTAAACTTGGTAGAAATGACTGTGCAGTTTCTTACATGTGATGCTGTCTTTAGTTCCAGGTGGGCACTCTGGTATTCTCATGAAATGTTCTTCTGTGTCTAGAATACCGGGTTTTTTAAAAGCCAAGATCTTTTTTGAAGATCTTATAAGCCTCTTGAGGAACAATAGATTGACGATTGTTCTTCTCACTTTTATCCTGCTAAAACAGTGACCCATAAATGCATTTCAAGTTTGCAAATAGTCTTTCCATTCCTGGAATAATAGGCCTATTGTCCCTGAATATACATATATTCCTTTTTCATATAATGATTAATTATGATTAATTCAGGAAGCATTTTTGGTGTACATATTTATAAGTGATCCTTTAGTTAAATATGAAGCTATATAGTTTTAAGGTTAATTTCCAAAAGAAGTAAAATGTTTGTTAAACCCAAAAAATAAACATGACGAATAAATATATCAAATAGCTCAGAAGGGTGCCTGGCTGCCTCAGTTGGTGGAGCACGTGACTCTTAATCTCCGGATCATGAGTTCAAGTCCCATGTTGGATGTAGAGTTTACTTAAGAAGAAAAGCGTTAATAAAGGGGGATTCATATTGAAAAGCCACCATATGCTGTTTGGGTCCTCTGCCTTCCAGATTCCACTCTCCTAAGCATCCACTATGGTTTTTGTTTCTTCTGGTGGTTATGTCTGTATGTGTGAATACTTTGCTTAAAGTGTTTTTCTTGACTTACTAACTTGGGGCATTATTTACTGGCTTTCTGTTGAGAAAAGTAAGGATGTACCCTCTTGAGTGACCTCTGATTTTACTTTGAGTCTTTCACTGGTAATCATTGCCAATCCAGACAATATGCATGAACTTCCACTTCTCATAGCAGGGTCCATCAGTAGTGTATTCTGAGTAAGACAAGGGGGCCATTGGTGCTTTCTCCTATTCATCATCCCCTTTTCTAGCTTTCAGCCTGGTCTTTCCTCTTCTGTGGTCAGTGTTGATGATTTTTAGACTTTTCTTTCTAACTGTTCTAGCATTGCATGATGAATCATTTGCATAATTCTAAAAGTTGAAGATCCATAAATTACACTGCTTGTGATCATGCACATTTTTCACTGCAAAGCCAGATATTGTGCTTGGATCATATTTTGGTTTCTGCTGGTCTCAGGCACATCTTGTGTACCTCTCAAAAGAGAATGGTCCTAGCTTCAAGGTTGGATGGATTATCTCTTCTGGTTTTTTTGCATTCTGCTCTTTTATCATACCATCTAAACTAATGAGTGTTCCTATTCTGTGGAAGACTTCACTCACTTCTAGAGCAACCTCTCCCATGTCCAACTCATTGCCTGATACTCTTTATGGCCATCATCTGGGATGTCCTTTCACAGTTAGTATCATTGGCTTCAGCCCAACGAGGAAGATTTTTTTTTTCCTGTCAGTCCCGACCCTGGAAGTTTATTTGCTTCCAGATACATTTTAGGAATTCACATAAGCCTGGTACTAAAATAAAATGAAAGAGAACACAAAATTAATATTTTCAGTCCAAATAGTACTACATTCTCTTATAACTTCCTAACAGAGTATATAAGAAGTGCGATTTTTGAGACCTTATATGATTCAAATGTCTTGGTCAGATTTAATTGATAGTCTTGCTGGGTATACATTTTTGGCTGAAAACTATTTTCCCTAAAAAAATTTAAGCTTTGGTGACCTTTTTCCCCTTAGGATCTAAAAGTGGTTGATAAGAAGTTCTCCTGACTGAGACTCCCTCTAGGTTTTTTTTGTTTGTTTGTTTTTGTTTTTATTTTTGTTTTTGTTTTTGTTTTTTAAGCAAACATTTATTTGGGCAATCAGAATTTTAATTCAGGAAACTGGTACAGGTAGGAACTTGACTCATGTTTCTTTTTTTATTTTTTAAAAGACTTTATTTATTCATGAGAGATGCAGATAGATTAGCAGAAACACAGGCAGAGGGAGAAGCAGGCTCCATGCAGGGAGCCTGACACGGGACTGGTCCTGGGACTCCAGGATCACGCCCTGGGCCAAAGGCAGGCGCTAAACCACTGAGCCACCCCCTTGACTCATGTTTCTTGTCTCTATAGTTTTGAAGCATAAGTACTTGGGAAAAAAAAAAAAACCCACCCTTATTTCAAAGAAACCCTGGAAAATAACTATTAATGGTCAGTTTACTATATTTATCTAAGATTTGTGAACTCCTTCATTTAATTTTAATATCAGGCTTGTTTAGATCTGCTAGAATATGCTGAGAAGCAGACAATAACTCCTCGGTTTGGACTGGCAGAAAAATGCTTCCTTATTGGCTGAAGCAAGTGGTACCCGTTTGGTTTGTTTGCTACCTGCTTCCTTTTGACCTATATTAGAGTCTCTGATTTCCATCATGGTTTGGGCTTGGCTTCTTCCCTAGGTATTGGCAGTCCCTTTGGCTTCAGGCCAAAATTCCTCTCTCCACTCAGTCACTTGACAAACTCTGAACCCCTGGATCAGCCCACGACTCCTTTCTATCGTCTGCCCCAGGGCTATGTTTGAACACAGGAAGGTACTCTTTATGATACTCACCAGCATGTGTAATTTAGGAGCACCCATGTCTTTAGCTTCTGCAAACGAATGTGTCTGCTTGTTCTCTACTAAGATCTGAATACAGTTGTGCATGCTGCTTCCAAAGAACCTACTACAAAAACATCTGTGAGTAGTATAGACCTCAGTAAATATTCTGTGTGTGAGATAAAGAAGGTATACACTTCAACACAAACAACTAAAAATTAATATCAAACCTTAATTTTCAATGCCCATTCTTATCTGTGCTTACACTGATTTTATTTAGCTCTTCCTTTCTCATCTGTTTTTTTTTTTTCTTTTTTCTGTTGTATTTTTTTCTCTCCTCAATTTTTGGAAAGCAATTAAGCTTTGCACCCAGCTTCCACCCACAAGCTTGCATACCTAAGCCCATCTTGGTATTAAGCAAAGGCAGGGGGACTTGTGAAGGATAAGACCTTCCTCCTAAGAAATAAGTACAAATATTTTTCTCAAATATAAGGGTTATTCTCAAGAAGGATTATTGTGAATGACTTGCTTGCCATTAGGTTACAGACAGTTGAATTCTTGTGTTGCCTGTCTCTTGATGAAGCATGGTACTACAGATAATAGCATAGCATTTGTTTCCTTATATATGGAGTAAATGGGATGGGCTGTGTGATTCCATAATTCCTTTAAGTACTAACATTTTGTAATCCTGTGAATTAAATAAGTTCATTTCCACAGAGTAATAACAGCTCATTCATTCATAAATAAACTTACTGAATAGTTACTCTTCATGTAAAATTTGAAAGCTTGTAAAGCAATTTACATATATTATCTAATTTAGTACAACTAAAAAAATCTACGAGTTCAGTATGATTATTATTATCTCAACTTATATATGGAAAATGTGACTCAGATGTTCAGGTGAGGATCATGGACAGAAATGTTGTATTACAAAATTCTGCTTGCCCAGTACCTGTTGAATTGATCAAACAAAAATACAAGAGCTTTATTTCCTTTCACTATTTTTTATGTTCCCCAAATGAATGAGACCATATAATGTTTGTCCTTCTCTGATTGATTTATTTCACTCAACAAAAAATAGTGAAAGGGAATTAAGGGGAAAGGAGAAAAAATGAGTGGGAAATATCAGAAAGGGAGACAGAACATGAGAGACTCCTAACTCTGGGAAACGAACTAGGGGTGGTAGAAAGGGAGGTGGGCAGGGGGTGGGGGTGACTGGTGACAGGCACTGAGGGGGGCACATGATTGGATGAGCACTGGGTGTTATTCTATATGTTGGCAAATTGAACACCAATAAATAAATAAATAAATAAATAAATAAATAAATAAATAAAACAAAATAGAAAGGCAAAACAAAAAAACAAAAAACAAGAGCAATGAATAAAATTCACGACAACATTCAAACAAGGTTTAACAGTAATCAAATGTAGTAAACTTTAAAAACTGGTGAATAAGGAAGGACACAGAAAATATTGTTGTGATATAGAGATAGTTGGGTTTCTCTTTTCCCACACCCCAGAGTGCCTATCCTGAGATTTCTTACTAATACCCAGACATCTGGAGGAAAGCAAATTTGAGTAACATCAACTTCTTTCGTGTTTGACAAAGGATAATAAAAATGGCCCGGGGTAAGGGTGGCAGTAGAGACAAGGGGAAGAAGAAAGGTTATGGAGGTGGTTAACCTTCCATAAGTCTAAAGCTTCAGGACTACACATTGGTTTGGGGAAATAATACGATAGAAACAGAAAGTATCTCCTTTTAGGAAGAGTGAAAACCTGCAAATAGATGGTATCTGATTATAGCATATTAAACAAAATGTGACACAAGGGAGTAAGATCTCCAATATTCTAACTGTGACTGAACATCACTCTGGCTGAGCTCTCTCCTTCCTGTCACTGGTCCGTTAGACTATAGAAATCAGGCAGCACAAAGAATACTCAATCGTCAAACTTTAGCTTCAATGGGAAAACAAACTGTTCCCTGCTATGTGGGAAGAGAGGTGGGTGTCACCTCTGCCATATATCACGGCAAATAAAATGTCAGGACAGAGCCACCCAATCAGAGCAAGAAGGGAAGAAATGGCATGGCAACTTTAAAGCATAGTTAAAATAAATAAATAATCTAAATAGATAAGTGGAAGGCGCAGAACGCACACAAGCAGGGGGCTATACTATGCAAGAGCAATATTTCTAACCTAGGAAGAGGTATTAATTAAGGAGCAGAACTAAATTATTCACAATTGCTTTTCTGTATAGAACAACATGATGGGAACATGAAGGCAGTAAGGTAAGAGTGCAAGGATGAGGTAATAAATTAATAGGAAGGATTAATAGGGACACAAGGAAACAAGTGAGGACCCAAAATAGCATTCGTAGTATTAGAGAGCCCATCGATAAATTAGGAATGGCAAAAAAAAAAAAAAAAAAGAAACAAAAGCAAAATAGAACGTATACTGCTAGAAACAAACATATGGAGGAAAGTCTTGACAAGCATATGAATGCAGGTAGAGTGATGGGAATAATCCGTAGGAGAGGAATATAAAGATAGGAAAAAGGAAACGAAGATTTAAAAAAGATATATTCAAAGATTTAGCTATGTTGGTTTGTGTATGTATATAAAACATTATGGTTTATTCAAATATATCACAAAATATAGATTAACATGATAAGAACGGATCCTTTTTGAATTAATTGTGCAGGAGATACTTCATTATAGAGGTTTATTTACATGTCTTAATTTTTCACAAGAGCATGCGGTCAACACTATTAGTATTCTCAAAATATAGATAAAGAAATTAAGACCTAACAAGTCACTTGCCTAAGTTTGCAGTTAGTATATATATAGCAGAACTGTGATTCCAAAGAGCAGAATTATGCTCTTCTGCCTCTGAATAGAAAAAATTTCCTAAAACGAACACATAAGTAAATTTGCAATTCGGAAGACAATGTGTCTCAAGCGACAGCAGTGTTTCCCCTTCCCATCAGCACTGTATGAAGGTTCTAAAGGGTCCACATCTCCCTAACACTTTTTACTGCCTGTGTTTTTCTTTTTTGATTATAGGATTCCACTTACAATATATAACAGGGTGTTGTTATTGCCCAGTGGTTATAGAATTTCTCTTTAGGGGGAGGCAAAAGTTTTGGAAATGGATGGTGGTGATGGTTGCGCAGTATTGTGAATGTAACTAATGCCACTGAATTATACCCTTAAAAACAGGTAAAATGGCAAATTTTATTGTGTTCTGTATGTTACCACAGTTAAAATAAAAAATAAAGAAAATGTGTTCCAGGAAAATATGGTATAGAATGTTGGTATATGCTAGAGAAGCTGTTAAACCTCAGGATGAAGAAAAAAAATTGCCCCGTTCTCAGACTCAAGAACATCCTTCACAAGAACACCACATTACTCTGGCCTCACACTCCTCTGTGGCAGCATTCGGTTTTGGGGAGACGATGGGACAATGTGCAATAGATTTAACGGAAAGAAAACACAGACCAAGAATATCACAGGATATAAAGCCCACAAACAATTGTCCTCAAGGATAAATGTACTCAGAATAAATATAACTTCCATGAGATCTTGAAAAAAATACTGAATCACAAAATCCAGCTAATTAAGAGTGAATAAAAATAAAAGATTCATGAATGCAGAACTCATGGTATAAGGATTGATGATGAGTAGCGACTCCATGTAAATGTAGAATTAACAATAAATAACTCCGGCAAGTACAGTTATAGATCAGGAAGTGAAGGTTACTAACCCAGGCAGCACCACAACAGTAGCCACCAACAATTAAAGCTGAGAAATCAGAAGATGGGGAGAGGGAAATTGAGAGGAAGTGCGGGAGAACTTGTGCCATCTTTCACAGCGTGGAGTCCTTAAATAGTGCCTACGATTAAAATAAATAGTTAAAAAACAATGTAATTACTCCAAACTCTTAATGTTTCTTCACAATCTGTATTCCTCACCTCGTAGAGATCTTTTGGCAAATAGCTCATGGTGAAGAAACATTTGAAGGTCTAGATTTCTTTCAATTTTATTTCCCTTTTTCTTTTGTTAAATACAAGTAAAAATAAATGACACGTAGGAAATTTAAAATTAGCATGTTATATTTCTCCCCCACGTTTGGTAGTATTTCTTGCTATTGGTCCTTCTGTCCATCGAGCCCCCCCGCCCCCATCTATCCTTTCTGTCCCTGTATATTCCTAAGATATTTACTATGATGTTTGCCATATGGTAACCATAGCTATTTCTGGGTGCTGAGACTTGGGACTTTTTTTTAACTTGCATCTTTGTATGTTTCTGTAGTTTCTTCAGTTCTTCAAAAATGTGTATCATTTTCACAATAACAATAAAGTGATCTTTTTTTAAAAAATAAAAAGGCAAAGCACATACGTCAAGATGTTAACAGTGACCAGTCCTGGATAGTGGAGCTTATAGATGTTTATTTTATTCTCTGTAGGCTTCTCTATTTTCTGATACTTTCATTAAAATTTAAGAAGCATAAAAGAAAAAAATATATAAAGTACAAAAGCAATGCGTTCTGGGTCCCATGGTCATAAAGTAGCAGAGCCATGGATTTAGCCTCAAACCTGGAGGATGCTGTGGGCAACCATGTGGGCAAAAGCAGGAAACAGCCCTGAAAACTTGCTCTAGCTGGAGATAATCCTTCCTGAATCTGATTTTCCCTTTGTGGGTAAGGGGGCAATATTTTAGTTGCAGAGTTAGTTCCTTCTCATAAATCTAATGCCCAAACTTTTATAGGAATCCTAAAACCATAGGCTGTGAGAGCTGGAAGGAATCTAGAAACGATTCTATCCAACTTACACATCTAATAAATGAAGAACTGCAGGCAACACCTGCTATTTCATACAAGCTAGGCTCTAGAACTGGAAAATACTTCTGAGGCAGTTGAGTACAGCCTTGAAAATGAATTGGGTTTAATCCTTTGTCTTAGCTCTCCATGAACAAAGTCTGTCTCCAATTGCTTACCAGTCCTAGGGAGGGCACTTTGTGGTTGGAGTGTTGGGTGCCTGATTCAGATTCATCAGATTTTTAATGTTTAATTTCCCTGTGCCTGTAACTGTGGCCGCTAGGTCTTCTTTTCCTGTTACATATTTTTAATGGTATAGAAATCAAGTCTTAGCCTTAGGGTAAGTGACGTGCACAGGGCCACTAAGCGTAGCTGTAGAGGGTTGATAATGCCTGCTGCACAAGGTATGTTCAAGTTCTAACTCCCAGAACCTATGAATGTCATCTATTTGCGGGAGGGGGCAGGTTCTTTGTAGATGTACTTGAGTTAAGGATTTCAAGATGAGATCCTCCTGGATTTAGAATGGGCTCTCTATCCCATGATAGGTGTCTCTATAAGAGACAGAGGGAGTTCTGAAACACAGAGACTTTCAGAGAAGGCCACATGGAGGCAAGCAGACTGGAGTGATGTGGGCAGCAGAAGCTGGAAGAGGCCAGGGAGGATTGTCCCCTAGAGGCTTCACAGAGCATGCAGCCCTGCTGACACCTCCATTTCAGACTTCTGGCCTACAGAACTGGGGGAGAATGAATTTTCATCATCAGGAACCACCCACTTTGTGGTAATTTTTTAGGACAGCCCTGGGAAACTCCTGTATCTGGCTAGGATATGGTGGAAAGGGCTCAAAGCCAGGATCTGACTCAAGATTGGTTCTCTCTGTCCACCTCAGAGCGCCCCCCCCCTTTTAAGATTTTATTTATTCATGAGAGACAGAGAGACAAAGGCAGAGAGAGAAGCAGGCTCCCTGTAGAAGTAGGCAGCCCAATGTGGGACTTCATCCCGGGTCTCCAGGATCACGCCCTGAGCCCAAGGCAGATGCTTAACTGCTGAGCCACCCAGGTGTCCCTCTCAGAGCTCGTCTTGCCCAAAGGCCAGCAGGTCAGAAGCATCCACATGACCCGGGGCTTGTAATCACACCTGGTAGGAGAGTGCTGTGTGTCCCGCATACTCACTTTCAGTTCTGTTCACTTTCTCTGCCCAGCCTCCTACTTGATTTGGGGTCCTTGGAGCAAGAGTGAGAAGCAGTTAGTGATAATGGCACCAACCTCTCTTGTCTGGGCTTTTGCTTCAGCCTCTAAACCAATCAGCAGTGGTGACGTGCATCCCGCTGGTCTCCAGATGCTACTTATTGATAAGTAGTCCTAAGCTGGGACCCAAAGGCTGGAAACTACATTTTCTAGACTCTTTAGGCTGCAGGGTCCCTGTGGGATTCCACCAGTGAGAGATCTTTAAGGCACAAGAGCTAGGAAGCCACAAGCCTCCAGCAACTGAGGACAGGTATAGGTAGAGGTGTTGGCTGTCAGATATGGGGTCATGCCTGGGCTTGTTGAGTACCCCCTTTGGGGCCGTAGGCAGCCAGAATTAGAGATACTAGTCTTGCTGTGATCCCTATATTTAGGGGTTTCCTAAAGAGAACTTTCCTGATTACTATTCCCCCAGCCTTCTAATGGTTATGTAAAGGTCCAGTGTTACAAAAACTCTACCTGCTGGACATATTCAGCATGAACCCTCCTTTTCTGTTGGAGCCTTGACAAGAGACATTGATCTTCATGAGATGAGTATTTTATCATGTTTCATTTCTTCTTAAAAACAGCAGGGTGTAGCTTCACCGTTGGTGTAAGTGGTGAAGGAAAAACCCAGTCCTGAAAAGTGGATAAAGAATTGGGAGACACAGGGCAGCCCCGGTGGCACAGTGGTTTGGCGCCGCCTGCAGCCTGGGGTGTGATCCTGGAGACCCCGGATCGTGTCCCACTTCGGGCTCCCTGCATGGAGCCTGCTTCTCCCTCTGCCTGTGTCTCTGCCTCTCTCTGTGTCTATGAATAAATAAATAAAATCTTAAAAAAAAAAGGGAGACACATATTTGGAGTGAGCCAGAGGGCAGGAAGGAGAGCCCAGGGCCTGGCAATGCTACTCTGGCTGCTCAGAGTCCAGGGTGGAAATAAATGCTAAGGTACTTTAGGAATCTGACCTCTTGCACCTTCCCAAAACAATTCCCATGAGCACTGCACCAAAGGCAAAGGCTATAGCAAGTAAGACAGGGCATCTCTTTGACAGAATCTGGGAGAATCATCCCCCAACTCTAAGGCTACATGAATGGTCAAGAAAAACATTAAGAGGGGGCTCCTGGGTGACTCAGTTGGTTAAGCATCAGACTCTTGGTTTTGACTTAGGTCCTGATCTTAGGGTTGTGAGATCAAGCCTCATGTTGGAACCTGCTTAAGATCCTCTCTCTCTCTCTCTTCCTCCCTCCCTCCCTCCCTCCCTTCACCCCCGCCCCCCTCACTCTTTCTAAAAACACAAACATTAAATCAGGTACTTTAGGTTGTGCCTTCAGCAAAAGTGAGATGGGGCTTTAATTCTTCTGTATCTGTGTAGTAGAACCTAAAATGGGACAGACATCCCTTTATAGCATGGACTGGACTTTCTCAAAGTTCTGTTGTTTTCCTCCTACCCTTTCTTTTTAAGTCTTGCTGGAGGCTGAAACTCACAAATACAACAAGGCAAAAATTAGCAGGGAAGTTATGGTGGCAAGTTGCTTCTTGAAAGGTGTAGTTTTCATGAGTAGAGTGCCCTAGGTGGGTTGGGATGCTTCTCTGGATGGGGGTTTTTCATGTGTACCATCTGTTCATAGGGTCCGAGAATCACAGTAAATGTAGGAGCTCATCTGACCACCATCCTCCTGAATCTAATCACAGCTCATAATAATAACAGCTAACATTTATTGAGAGCTTAATATTTGCTGGTCACTCTTCTAAGTCAGGTCTGCAAACTATAGCCCAAGGGCTGGCTCTGCCACCTGTTTTTGTCAAGTTATATTAGAGCACGGCCTCATTCATTTATTGTCTGTGGTTCCTGTCATGCTCCAACAGTAGGGTCAAGTTATTGTGACAAAGACCACATGGCCTGCAAAACATAAAATCTTGCTTATCGGGCCTTGTATGGGAAAAGCTGGCCAGTCTCTTTTCTGAGAGAGTACATAAATTAACTGAGTACTGGTGATGATCTTGGGAGGCTGGCACTTTCATTGCCCCAATTTCACAGATTGGGAAATTAAAATATGGTGGAGTCTGATTTGCCTAATGATGCCCTGTAGGCAATGGCAGACCTGGGGTTGGCCTGCAGAGGGTCAGAGTCCAGGGCCTGCATCCTTATTGTCCTACTGTGCTCCCAAACACAGATCGACTGCACAAAAGAATCTTCTGGACACTGGGAATTGGGGTGGGAAATGTGCTAGTCTAGCTGCTTCCCAAGCAGGGGCTATCCAAGCCGGGGCCTCTGACAGGCAAGGGACCAGCTCGCCGTCCTTGTTCCGTCTCCAGCAAAGTGTGAGAAGCATGAATCTGTGCTGTTCAGAAAGGCGTAGCTTGAGCCTCAGGAGAGGTAGGTAGTTGCAGCCTCGTGACCTACGCTGTAAAAATGACGCAGTATCAGAAATGCATGGGCTCAGAAAATAAACCATTCATAGGTTCTTCCTGGGGAAATAATCACTGAAAAGGCACTTCAGAGCATGGAAAGATGAGCTAAAAATCAGGGACTCAAAATGAGGAAATTGTAGGATGAAAGGCTGCCGAGCATCCCTGGGGGGCCATCTCCAGAAGTCCTATTCAACTTGTTCCAAGGCTCTCGAGGAGAATTTCCATCTCGGCAAACTGTCTCTGATTAAGTATCTTGACTGTTTGGTTCACAGCTGTATTCCCAGGGCCGACAACACTGCCTCGCGCACCACCCGCTCGATAGACATTTGTTGTAGAACAAACTGGCGACATCGGTGAACGGGCAGCTCCGTGGAAGGGATCTTGTGCCTTTCCCCGTGGCCTCTTAGGTGGAGCTTCGGTGCAGACAAGCTCCCTGTAAGCTGTGATCTCTCATTAAGCCTCTCCTTCAGGAGGGGTTTGCCAAGGGACGTCCCACACCTGACCAAATGCCACAATTCCACAGGAAGCAACTAACCCGTGCCAGGAAGTGTGACCAGAAGGACGCACCTCAGGGTGTTGCTGTGGTTGTCTTTCTGTAGTGGGTGATTTTCCCACTTTGTTCTACCCTCCTCTTTTGTTCTGTTTCCTCTAGGTATCACTTTGAATGGAAAACAATACCACAGCACATCTCCAAATTCGATGCTGGATTATTTCTAAGCGACTATCGTAGACTCCTCTTTGGGCTCTGAGCCACAGCAAGGCTCTGGGAAGCTTGTTCTAGGTAGAATTATACCTGCCCGCCCGCATTCACATGTTGAAGTTCTAAACACCCCCCCCACCCCCACCTCCCAGAATATGACCTTATGTGGAAATGAGGCCGCTGCAGATGTAATGAGTTAAGACGAGCTCTACTGGAGTAGGTGAGCCTCTAATCTAATTAGTCTGCTGTCTTTATAGAGAGGAAATTTGGAGTCAGATGCACATAACAGGCAAAATGCCATGTGACTCTGAAGGTGGAGATTGAGATGCGGCTTCGACAGGCAAGGTATAGTGAAGATCGCCGCCAGAGCACCAGAAGCTAGGCAAGAGCCGTGGTGGCATGGATTCTTCCTGCCAGCCCTCAGAAGGAACCAGCCCGGCCAACACTTTGATCTCAGACTTCAGCTTTCAGGACTATGAGACTGGAAATTTCCACTGTTGGAGCCACTCTGTGGCAACTTTGTTACTACAGCCCCAGCAAAGGAACCCCGAACTCAAGGCCCCCATTCCTAGAGCCCCGCTTGGCTTCCTTGTGTCAGCTGTGCTTCTTGCTTCTCGATCTTTCCATCTGTGTCCAGGTTCCACGGGGGAGTCGGGGCCGAGCCGGGGTGGAGCTGACAGGGTCATTCTCATTGGCAGCGTGGAGTATGGAATCTGCTGGACTGCAGGGGGTGGACCGCTGTGGTGGGAAGGGGAACCAGGGGAGAGGGCCTTTTGCATTGTGGTCAAGGAGTGCAAAGTCCAAAGTGGAGTCTGGTGGGAAAAGCAGGACCAGGGAGGGGAGTCCCGGAGCTGGTCTGGGGAGAAGTGTAAGCCCAGTAGGAAATCGGACTGCAGCTGACAGGGTTGGAAATAGGCTGAGAAGGGAACAATGAGAGGAAAGTGACTAGTGGGGCTGAAGGCCTCAAAGAATATCAAGGGGTTTGGGGGTGTGATTTCAGGGTGCTCCAGTTGATAGTCATAGGGACATCCTCCCTGGGATCTACCCTATCCTGCTGGTTTGTAGGACCACCCATCTCATTCTCTGTTGTATCCAGAGATCTACAAGAGGCCTCAGGGTGCTGCCATTGTTGCTGACTGGGCAGCAGCTGCCCCAGCTTATGTTTACGTAGATCTCACGATGTGTTGGACACTGTTCTAAGCACTTAACTTCCATAAACACATCAAGTTCTCGTAAGCAAATCTACGAGGCAGGTACCATTAGTACCGTCACCACTCTCATTTTATGGCTCAGAGAGGTTGAGTAACTTCCCCCAGGCCACACAGCTGGTAGCTGGGAGAGCTGGGATTTGATATAGCAATCGGGACCCAGAGTTTATGTTCTTATCTTCTAGTATTCCACTGTCCCTGCAGAAGAAAAGAGATAAGAAATGACCCTAGTCATGCTGGCTGAGTTACTTGGCCTCTCTTTGCCCTCATTCTCACATCAAAAAAGGAAATAGCTTTTCCCATCTTAGACGAAAGAAATACCTTTACATTAAAAAAAAAATGCTGTCAGGATTAATTGGATAACAGCTGTCAAGTTCTTGTATCTCCTTAGAGGATGGTGAAAGAGGAGGAATAATTATTGTGCTGTTTTCTATGCAGACCCTAGTACGTTTGGGGGAGTCAGTAAGTGGCTAATGATATTCTCGGTAATTGGCAATGATTGAAGGGGGGTTTCAGAGGAGAGGCCTTGCTGAGGTGGGGTAGCAGAGAGAACCTTCATGGTTGATGGTCAGTGGCTAGAGCCCTTCTCCTGAGAGGCGGGCAGCGTGTGGCGCAGGGTTGGAGGGAACCCCCTTCAAGCCGGTTAGCATCAGTGCCTGCCCCAGAGGGCAGAGAGGGAGAGAGAGGTGCCACTGCCTGTCAGGTTGGCCCAGGTTTATGGAGCTCAGGCCCTCGAGGGCTGGCACTTAGAGACCCCAGTTAGACCGGTGGTTCTCAAAGTCTGGCCTGTGGATCAGCTGCCTCAGTTTCTCTTGGAAACTTGTTAGATGCACAAATTCTTAGCTCCACCCCAAACCTACTGGAGGTGGGATCCAGCAGTCTTTCAGTGAGCTTTCCATGTGATTTCTGAGGCGTGCTGCAAGCTGAGAACCACTGTTTCAGAAGCAAATAGTACTGACCGTGGAGTCAGATGCACCTACATTGGACTCTTGGCACTGCCACCTGTTGGCTGTGTGACTTTGAGCAAGTCACTGCAAACCTCTCTGTATATCAAGTTCTTGGTCTATAAAACAAGGGTGGGGGGCTAGGGTGAGAGGTGGTCTGTAAGGCACCTGCTCTGTATCTACAGTTCCTTTTCCTATCTCCACAGGTTAGAGACTGTCTTTGTCTTGCCTCTTGGTTTCGAAATGGGCAATTTCATCTGTGGGGAACATTTTTGCTGCTCCTTCTCTACCTGTCTGGCTCCTGAATAACATAGAATTTATTTGCTCTAGAAAGTGGTTATTTTTTCTTTCTCTTTTTATACCTCCCCCAAATCAAGTCTGGGTTAGATATCTCTCCAAATACGTGCCCTTGTCACAGACCTACGTTGTCCTAACTGCCTCTTACTTGTGTATAGTCTGTACCAGGGCAGAAACCATCGTGCTGACTGCTGTTTTTCTGGGTGCCGGATACCTAGCGGGTGCATGAGTAGTATCTGAGGTTAGAACCGGTTTCGTTCCGTTTATAAAGAGCTTGGATAGCAGACGTTGGAGGGAACCAGCAGAGGGCTTAGCCTTCATGCATGCATCCACGTGGAGGAAACAGAGGCAGAGAGATTCTTGAGAGCTGACTTAGAGATGCAGCAGCAGGGAGGACAGGTGGAGACAGTAAGCCCCAGTGGCAGAGGATTGGAGGGGAGGGTGCTGTGGAATTAGGTTATGGAAACCTCTAGCACATCTCTCATAGTGACATTAGCATAATACCCTTACTCAGACAACTGGTCTGCCAGCAGAGAGCAAAATAACGTGCTGGCATCTAGCCTGAATTCCACGACGAGAAGTCTCTCCTGGCACCACCAGGGCAGGCATTTTGCGGGGCCCGGAGGAGCTCTTAACCTTTGTTTATATATTTATTTATGATGGACAGGGTTAAGGACCTCCTTGAGAAATAGATGGACGCTCTCTCCAGAAAAAAAGGCACAGAACTGCAAACCTTCCCCACTGTTGACCTTGCCACTCAGTGGGGACGTGATGGGGTTGTCGTCAGAACTGGACCCCGTCATTCTGGGGGCAGGTAAAAGTGGCCGGTGAGGAGAAGGTAGGCTTGAATACTTCATGTTTCTCCGAGCCCTGGTATTTTAAAGCTGGGGAAATAATAGCAGTGACCCAATTTAGGAACGTGAAGGCAAGACAGCACTATTTTAACAGGCTTAGTCATCTCTTCGCTTTGCTTTTTTTTTTCCCCTCCACTTCCATTTGTGTCTTTTCCCATTGCAAATATACGAGGTAATAATCCCGTATTTTCCATGGAGCATGGCAAACATGCTATATATAAGACACAGTTGAACATTCTGTGAGTGTAATTGGAGCATAAATGTAACTAATCAAAATATTATCATGCCAATGGATGTGTGAAGAGTTTGGAGATTTTAAAAAAATATATATTTTAGTTCCATGTCATTTCAATTTAAGAGATTTAGAGCTGCAGAAGCAAAGGACTCAGCCCAATGAATGTCAGGAACAATTTGGGGTCTGACAATGTTACAGGCAGCCCTGTTGTTCTCTTTACTCTTAATATGGCAGCAGCCTGACAACTGATTTCCTTTTTGTTCTTTCCTCCCACTCTTTGCCCCTCTGTGCCCTGCTCCCAGGGCACAGCCAGCTAACCCCAGGGAGCATGCTATCCCTCCTTGCCTCCAAACATGACACCCTCCTGCTTGTGTGCAGGAGCCCGAGAGCTGAATGATGAGTAGTTTGAATCTTGGCTCTGCTACTAGCTGTGTGGCTTTGGGAGACTTACCTAATCTCTCTGTGCTCCAGTTTTTTCACTTATATGAGAAGGGTGATAACAGCAGCTACCGACAGGGCTGGTATTAGAATTGAATGCATCTAAGTAACATGTGAGAGTGTGTGTTTACTGCTGCTGTTATTATTATTAATTAGCTGGTGTGATTGAGGGAAGGGAACTCTTGTGGGAACATGAAAACATCACTGTGTTTCCCAGAAAAAAGACCCAAGGAAAAGGGTCTCTCCTTCTTTACCCCCCACTGTAGAAGGAGCCTAGATAGAAAATCCCAGCCAGTCCTGGGTCCTTGCCTACCACTAACTAGTCCTGTGACTGTAAAACTTTGGAACCATAGGCTTCACTAGCTGTACACCTCTGATGAAGGTGTGAAGACATGGAGAGCAAATTCTTGGCTTTCAGGCTCCCAGAGGCACTGTGTGACTGGAACCAGGAACGCAGGAGAGGGGTGGGAGTCTGAAGGGAGAGGTGCATTATCTGCCCTTCAGTTCTATCTTGACCTTCCCCAAAGCGTTGTGATAATTTCCCACAGCGAAGACCAGTTGGAACAAGCCTTAAGTCTCACCCACCATTCATGTAGCAGAGTTCTCATTGGGTCACACATCAGGTTCCATTGTCTTCTTGATGATAATGTTTATTTTTCCTGCTGGGATGCTGAGCTCTGCTGAGATGCTGGAGGAGGTGAGCTATGAGGTGGTAAAGCGGATAGCCTAGGTCTTGGGGTGCCCCAAAGGGTTTTATGTGGGTCTATTCTCATCACAAGATCATGGTAAGGTCTAGAAGCCTTGGGTATAAGGCTTTTGTTTCTGTTTGGGGAGTGAAAGGGATGAGAGGTAACGAAGGGGTGGCACACGGCTTCCATTTTATTCTGCTTTGTTGCCATCTTTCTCCCATCATCCCCTTTCTCGCTGCTCAGTTTTCTTTTCCTCACTTGTATTTCCCTGATTCACTCTCTCCCTCTCACCCTGTCTCCCTCCCTCACTCCTCCTCCCTCATCTTCTCTGCTGTGTCCTCCTCTGCTTTCTTCTTCTTTCCCCCCTCCTCTCCCTCCTTTGCTACTCTTTCTCTCTCCTTCTCCATTTTCATCCTTTTCTCAGGAATGGGGAAGGAATGCAGGCAGCCCATGTGCCCAGTCTCTGGGGAGACACGTCCATGGTAGACCCTCTTCCAGCAGCACCTTCACATCCAATTGCCTGGGTTTAATTCCATTTTAAAACCACACCATCCATACCTACATGGGTTATCAGATAGCTGTTTCTTGGAAAATTGCCTTAACAAATTTGCATATGAAATGTGTAAACCCCAACTTATTGGTCTGAATGAATGATTACAGAAATAGTTATTACTGGTTCACACAGATTGACTTTGACAAAATGTTCACAATGCTCGATTCATTTGAAACTTCAGGAGGTATTTCTTGTTTTAAATAGATATTATGTATCTATTAAGCTGTAATTAATCCCTCCTCCCTATTTTCTGGTGTATTAGAAAAGAAGCAAATTTCTTTCTTTTTTTTTTGACACATGATAATTGGGTTGCTTTCATTGATAATATGGATGATGTTGAATAATATGTTTGTTCTTCTGGCTATTTTAAGCTGTCGTGTTTACAAATGGCTTAATGACAGTATTCTTGATAGCGCTGATAGAAATGTGCTTCCCTTCCACCTGCATTTTCTTTAGAGTGCATTGTGTCTTTGGATGGGTTGGTGTCTCCTGCTCTTTAGATTGTGACCAGATAGCCAAACATCAGCATTCTGGTCTTCTAAAAGTAGCCTTGTCCAGAATAGATGTAATAGAGCTATGTATAGAGTCAGCAGTGTGGGAATAAGCATCCTCTGGGCATTAGTGAAAGCCACCAAGCGTAAGTGGCATTTAAATAGTTTGGTGAAGGGTCATGGCTGAGCCGGGCTGAGTGGATTTCAGGAATAGCCTCATTTGAGCAAAACCCAGAAGCTGGGAAATCTGTAGCATGTATTAGTTTCCTGTTGTTGCTATAACAAATCATGGCAACTTCAGTGGCTAACACAGATTTTTTTATTATTATTATTGTATCGTTCAGGCAGTCCAAAATTCTAAATGGGTTGCACTGGACAAAAATCAAGGTGTCCACGGGTCTCTACTCCTTCCTGGAAGGCCCTAGGGGGTGGTCTGTATTCTTGCCTTTTCTGAAAAATTCCTCCTGCATTGCTTGGCTCATGGCTCCTCCCTTCATCTTCATGCCAGCAGTATAGCATCTTCAAATCCCTCTCTGATTCTGCCTCTTCTGTCTCTCTTGTTCAGAATAAGCCACCTCCATCATAGGGTCATCTGCTTGGCAACCTTACTTTCACCTGCCACTTTAATTCCCCTTTGCCATGTTAAGGTACTGTTTTCACAGGTTCTGGAGACCAGAGTGTGGACATCTTTGAGAGGCTGTTACTCTGCCCACCATGGAGTGGATGAGTGCTGTGTAGGTGGAAGTCTTTCTCTTCCTCAGTGTTCCTGGCTTTAAAACAGTGATAGCATGGCACCACCTCCCGGGGGTGCTAAAAGATGCTTAGATCAGTGCCTGGCATACACTGAGTTCTCAAGTTTAGTAGTAACATTCAGTGTAAATTGCATCAGGCACAGTGACATCTGCTACTGGCCGTTCATTATTAACATCACCATTTAATGTCATGTGCAGTTTTTCACTTAAGATTTAGTGACAACAGAAAAGTTCAACGTGTAGCTTTCATTACCCCATTTTCTAGATGAGAACATTGAGGCCCAGTGAGTTTTATTGACTTGCTCAAAGTGACACGACTAAGAAAACAACAGGAGTGGTACTGAAAGCCAGCTCTCCTGACTGCAGATCCAGCCCTTGCTCTGTGCCATCACAGCTGCCTTGGCTCCGGGCAGCATGTGGGTCCCTGCTGCCATCCACTCCGTTCACATAGGTGCTGACACTGGAAGCTGGCGGGGCCACCTGTCTGCAGGGACAACTCTGAGCGCTTGGAGCTCCAGGCCCTCAGCTGCCAGTCGCCTGAGCACACTCATGTAATCTTAATGAACAATGTGCAAAGCCATTAAAAACTCAATTAGGGCTTTCTTTTTACTGCCGACGTGAGGAAATGCAATCCTGAGGTGCTCATGTGTAAACACAATAGCCGCCATCTGCTATGGAGAAGCGGTTTGCCTCCAAAAAGGGGATCTGTGTTGCAGACACATCAATAACGGGGCGCGTATCAAGGCATTATTATGCACGGAGGGGAAAAATGCAAAATTTATGGCCAGCCAGAGAGTACTTCCTGTTTTAATTCCACAGTTTTCGGCACTATGTATAATAACTATGAGGATACTGATGCTGTTTTATGTTCCTTATCACGTCAGTGGATTTTTTGGGGGGGGTGGAAAGGAGAAGGGAAAAGAACATATTTACGGTCTTCCTCTTTCTTGTTTCTGACTGATCTTGGCATAATGACTGGCTTATTTTTGATCTCTGGGAAACTGACAGCCCCGGGATGGTATTAATTAAGCCAACCTGTTGATCAAAGAGGGCCCCACCAAGCTGCTTGTGGATGAGGGCTCTCAAGCCTTAACAATCTCTGAAACAGCAGCGCTGGGCTCCACTCAGATACGGCTTCCTTCCTTTTGCGGAGGATGTGGCCAGACCTCCGTAAGATGGATATGGAGGGAGCTGTGGATCCCACTCTCCTGCAAGACACTGTGCTTGTGTTGCTGCATGTTCTGGCTGCCAGTGTGTGGGCCTTTGCACATGCTGTTCCCTCTGTTTGAAATGCTGTCCCAAATTACCACCGGGCACACATCCATGAAAGGAATCCCGACAGGGAAAGAGGAGAGGCTCACATGACCTTAATGGGGAGAATTTAAGCCACATACCTTCTAGGATCTCTTCACATCCAGTGATCTACACTAACATATCCCTGAGGATATTCCCGGGATGGGGTGCTAGAAGGGAGAGAACTGAGCCCCATACCATTAGGATATGAGCCTACTCAGGTATGTCCTACAGACTGCAGGGGGCCTCTTGCAAGGAGTGGCTTCAAGGCCACAGTGGAGGAGAAAATCTGTCCCAGAGGATGATGCCAAGTGCAATATAGGGGGGCAGTGGTGCTGGGTGAGCCTGCACCTTGATGGAGGAAGGAGGGAAAAAAGCCATGTATGTTTGCAGAAAGAGTTCTCTCTTGAACCTTATTGACTTCAGGGCCAAAGCAGTTGTATTGAGTCCCCCAAGTGTGTGCCTCAGCAGAGAGACTGGCAAGGATCTGCTCATCTCTGAGAAACCACAGGTGACAGCGAGGGCCACTCAAGAGGTCTGTGCTTGGAAGTGGAGTGAGGACAGGGGCACTGGCATTGTCCATTCAGCTGGCAGGGAGCATGTCCCTTGAGGGCTTTCAGCAAGCCATGGGGAGGACTGTTAGGAGCCCGAGCTCATGCAGGTGCATGTGAGGTGTAAAGCTAGCCAGACTCCACTGTCAGGGTTCACGATGTGCTCACTCCCTCTGTAAGTTTCACAACCTCACATGCTTCACACATCTGTGTAGCCTGGAAGATGCCCTGACCTGCCTGGCCGAGTTCATCACCCTTTTCCATGCCATGTAATTATGTCTGTGCTCTACTCCAGAGCTGTCCTTTGGGGTATATGAGATGGGATCCTGTTTGGTCTGCTGTGATTTTGCTGCCTGTGCCGCTCAGAGGCACCATCGTCCACTGCTGCCACCCTCCCTGTAACATAGTGAGCTCTCTCAGTCTGGTCCACTGAGCCAGGGCTCATTTAGTCACTTGTTTCTGGTTCAGAAATTGGAGTCAGGTACACCTGCTTGGTGGAACCCAGAATGTATGCCTGAGTCTTAGCCCGCAGAGCAGGCTGGAAGGGGGCATCTGGCCTTCTCTGTTTCTGGAGAGGAAAGGAGGCTCTGCTTCAAACTGGTTCCCTGAATATAGGGAGGGAGTTTGGATATTGGGTGGCCAAACCACAGGGACAGTTCCTACAGATCATCAGTCAGATTAACCTGGATTGGGGGGGCGGTGGTAACCACATGGTGGTGTCTGAGGAGCAGTGTGTGACCATGATGCTCATGCTGGCCAGTAGACCTGCTGAGTTTCTACTGCTGAAGGGTAGACCTTCCCTAGTTATATAGTCCCCAACCTTTCTCTGTCTCTCTGTCTCTCTCTCTTTGTACAGATTGAGAGTCAAATGATATGATCCTATTTTTTACTTTTTACCTCATGCTCCCCTTCTGAGACTTTGGTGATGCGAGGATCTGATGATTCAAGGAATCTTCCACACTCGCATAATAGCTCTCAGATTCCCCCAGTGTCCCCGACCCTTAGATGGTGTACCCCAAGCTGGCCTTGAATGAGTCTGTCATCCTTGTATCTCTCTGGTTCACTGGCTTGGGAATACATATGTGTTCATGTCAATGTAATGTCTGAAAACAGAATAGTGGTCCTCCAAAGATGACCATGTTCTCATTCCTGGAATCTGTACATATGTTACCTTATGTGGCAAAAGGGGTTTGCAGGTGTGGTTAAATTAAGGATATTACAACAAGGAGATTATTCTGATTGGCTGGGTGGATGCAGTGTGTAAGTCCTTATAAGAGGGAGACAGGAGGGTCAGAATCAGAAACAGGAGAGGTGACAGTAGAGCTTGAGGTTGGAGTGATGCCCTTTGTAGATGGGGGAAGGGGCCAGGAGCCAGGGAATGTGGGTAGCCTCTAAAGCTGGACGAGACAAGGAAGCAGATTATCTTTCGAAGCCTCTAGAATGAAAGAAACCCTACCAACACTTTGATTTTAGGCTTCTCCAGAACCATAAAAGAATAAATTTGCGTTCTATTAAGCCACTGAGTTTATGGTAATTAGTTACAGCAGCCATAAAACACTAACCCAGGATCTAAATCTTGTGTCCCCTGAGCCTTTCTACCTGCTTGACTGTCAGGCCTCTGTCTGCCCTTAGAAGGCTCTCCCTAGTTTGAGTAATAGGATCATTTGCTCTGGCTGTTTTTCATGTCCAAAGGAGCCCTTTCTGGACTCGTCCGGAAAGCCCACTATCACAAGCCATAGGAGAGTCTCAGCACAGCTGCTGCTGTGGGTGTCTCCCCAGGGTCTTCTCTTCCTTCCTGCTGGGTGTGCCACCTGCTGATCCTGACTTTTCACCCTGTCACCTGTCACGTAGACTCCTAGAGCAGCGCTGCTCATTCCTCCAGTTTTACCAACACATTCCTGAGCAGAACTCCCTCCTGCTGTATCTTTCTGGCCTGTGCCCTTCCTGCCTTTGTGAGTAGGCTGTGCTGGGAGTGGTGGGGTGGGCAGTCATCATTTTTTGTCTTCTAGGGTTTTTTTTTTTTTTTCTTTTAATCTTGTCTATCTCTCTGAGCCTTACAGCAAAACACATACCTTTCTGTCTAGTCTAAAGGTTGGGGCGTGCATAGCAAGTCACCTAGATAGACATGAGGGGCCAGGGTGATAGTGGTATTGTGACCTTGACCCCACCCAGCTCTGGCCCACCAAAGACAGGTGATCTTAATGAAGATCTGAGATATTTCTTGCGTTTTCAAGAATTCATGCTCAGAGTGCATTGTCTGTCTTTCTTTCTCTTTCTCTTTTTCTTTCTGTTTCTGTTTGCAGTAGGACGCTGCTCTTACTGATGTTCCTATTTGGCGTGTCTTGCAGCTTTGCCTAGTAACTATCGTTTTTCATCGTATCCCCTTAAATAATGGGACTTGGAGGAAGTAAGGGCTCTATAGGGGTGCCAAAAAAATAATGCTAGCTGTGGAAATGAAGTTCACAATTTCAATGGCTTAATAGCCCAATAACCATGTATTCCTTGTTTCCTTAAAGCCAAAATGAGTGTTCCTAATGGGTGGGTGGCCTTTCCTCATGGTCATGGTCATTCAGTGAACCAGGCTCCTTTTATTGGGTTCTTTTTTCTCTGGGAAGCCTATGCTTTCAGCTAGCTGGTAGATGAGAAAGACAATGGAGCAGTGATTCTCAAACCTTTTGTGTGTGTGTGTGTGTGTATGTGTGTGTGTGTGTGATTCTCAAACCTTAATGTGCATATGAATCACCAGGGGATCTTGATAAATTGCAAATTTGGATTTAGTAGACCTGCGGTGGGGCCTGAGATGCTGCATTTCTTACAAACTCCCAGGTGGTGCTGATTCTCTGTTCAGAGACCATCCTTTGAGAAACAAGATAGTGGAGCAAGAGCAATGGGGGTTGAGGTCAGGGGAGGGAGGTAGCTTTTATAAACCAAGCCTGAAAGTTTCATACTCAGGCCCCATTGACTAGAATCCAGTTGCATGACCCACCAACCTCTAAAAGGAGGCTGGGGAATGTGATCCAGCTGTGTGCCCAGAACCAAGAGGACAGGTCTGTTCATCAACCAGCAGTTTCTCCAAATGGAGGGTAGATGGAGGGCCAAACACTTTCACCAGCTCTGTCTTCGGGGAGTTGAAGCATCCTCTACCAACAGTCATCAGGGCAGCAAGATAAAGGGTAGCCCTAGACTCTTGGGAGTGGATAAAGGTTTTGTAGTTTTGCCTCCTCCGTGAGCTTGCTTCACCATTGGAACTGGGATGAAAAGAAGTAGGAGCCTGAGCTGGTGGAAGAGAAACCCTCCTGACTCTCGGTGCTGCAGATTCTAGGCAGCCTGTGTGGATTGCCAGGAGGGCAGGAGCTGCAATGTCCATGGGGCATGGTGGGATTCGGAGTGAAGAGAGCCCGGCACTGCTCGCTTTTCAGGCTGCCTTCTCTACACATAGCTGTGCCATACCTCTGTGGAAGGGGCAGTCACCCAAGCTTCATGGGGCTTGTGGGATCTCACTCATCTGTCCCCAGGAAACCTTCTGGAACCCTATGGGATGCAGATGAACACATACAAACACATACAAGTTCAGTCTTCTTTCTGTGCTCTCTCACGCAGGGATTCCTTCCTTGCTGCCTCACTGGGCAGGTTGTGATAATTACAGAGATTACATCTGACAAGGGACATCTCTCTACTTACCCTGTGTTACTGCCAGGCAGTAAACAAGGAAACTCTTGGAAACATGGAGGTGTGAGGGGAGATGTGCCTTTGCACTGCTTTCAGTGGCCCTTGTCCTAGGAGGCAGACGGTTTTCTGATTGGTGGGATGGTGAATGACTGGGAGCCTAGTGCTTGCTTCTTATTGCTCATTTTGAGGGTGAGCCTACCCAGGGGTCCTGTATGGCCATCCCTCGAGGATCTCTCTGACCCTAGGGATCTGGGTAGAGTCGGCAGGACAAAGTCCATAATCAGCCAGCTGCTGTGTGTGCTAGTATGGAGAAGAAAAGGCAGGAAGCCTCATTTGGCTTCAAGTCCAAGTTACTTTCCTAATCCAGTTCTGTGAATAATAAAATAGAGAGTTTTGAACTCCCCTCCCCTCCCCTCTCCTCCTCTCCCCCCTTCTCTCTCTCTCGTGTCTTTTTTCCTAAGATTTATTTGTTTGAGAGAGAGACTCTGAAGCAGACTCCACACTGAGCATAGATCCCGACACTAGGCTTGATCTCAGAACCCAGAGATCAAGAGCCAGATGCTTAACCAACTCAGCCACCCAGGTGCCCCCTGCCCTCCATGTCAATTTTTAAATTCATTCAGAACCCAGGGAGGATTGGCTACGAGTGCTTGGTACCCTCTAGAATCCCAACACGCAACAGATTGCCCGGCATTTACTAGCTTTAGTCTCCTGGGTGTTAGGGTGAATAAATGAGGCTGCTTCTCGAAGTGGCTCATCTTGATTGAGGATAAGCAGTCTTAAGGTTTCATCCTGAATGTAAGATTTTAGTGGTTAAAGTAAGATTTCAATGCAGTAGTGCTTTTCGAGGTGGGAATGTTCATCGCAGATCCCCTGAGTTTATCCACTGTGTTTTATGATGCAGTTTATTTCATAGCATCATAGGGCTTTAAGTCACAAGTTCAACCCTCACAGTTGGTGGCGGGATTTCCTTAGATTTCTTTCCCATTGTCCAGCCTCTGTTTAGCCACCTGTAGTGGCAGGGAACTCCCTCTGTCTCGGGGCCATTGTTAGAAGGCCCTTTGAATGGAAATAAGCCTCCTGTGGTTTTTTTCATAGGTCTGCCGCTCAGACACCTTTATCAATTAGCAGTTGCCACAGTCGTGCCGCCCAGCAAATGGAGAGGGAACTCGGGGGCAAACAGCAGTGAGCATTTGTTCTCATACTCCTGGGTCTGAGCATCGATTGTGGACTGGCAGATCTGAGTTGGGCTTATTGACCACACGGCTGTGCTCCTAGCTGCCCAGTGGGGATGGCTTGGTTCTTCAGCCCTGGCTGAGCTCCATTCTCCACCACACATGTCTGTTCTCCATCCTAAGCCGAAAGGGGCGGCGGCTACCTGGGGCACATTCTTCTCATGAAAGGTGGTGGTAGCACAAGAAGGCAAGCCCTCCTAGGCAAGCACATTTCAAGCCTCTGCTTGATTCATTCCGTTGACATCTTGTTGACCAAAGCAAGTGCAGCCCAAAGTCAAGGGATGGGGACACACCCTCTGCTTCTTCGGGGAGGCCCAGGACATGGATCCAGGGAGAACTAGAAGAACTAGAAACAACCATTAAATCTGTCAAAGCAACTCCAAAGATGCTCACTTCCTCTCTATGGGCTGGCAGCCTGCTTAGTGCTTGAAAAACAGTAGTCACATTTTCTGCAGAATAATAGTGTAAATGCCGAGTTGGAGAGAATCTAGGTTTCCTCCATCCCTTCCTGACTGTGTGGCCCAGGGCAAGTTACTCAGTCTTTAAATAAAATGAAAATACTCTACTTACCAGGGTCATTCTGAAGATGAAATTGAATAGTATATTAAAAAGACACCTAGCAAGTATTACCCTCCATTCCAGGCTGAATATCTTCTGGTTGGTTCTCACATTTCTTCAGAGTTTATACTACTTTTTATATGCCCTCCTATGATATATAGAATCATTCCCTGTGCTGAATACAGTGTTAAGGGATAGTTTGCAATTATTCCTTGTACTGAATGCTGGAGTCCTTGTGATCGTGTTCGAATGACACTTCCTATATTGTAGAGCTGCTGCTTCCATTGAGATAGCCTGAGCTTGCCCAAGGTTTGTATGTCACATTTTACTCTTGGAAGTTGCATTTGACTGTATTCCTGGGGTTTTGTTCCATGTTTCCTTTAGGACCTGCTAGATACAATGTTTTTTCTGTAAATGTTTATAGACTGTCTACTTTATAGAAATACTCACTCATACATGTTATGGTCTCTTAATTTTTATTATTAATTTTTAAAAAAGGTTTTATTTATTTTAAAGGGAGAGAGAAAGCACATGTGGGGAGAGTGGGAGGGGGAGAGAAAGATAATTCTCAAGAGACTGTGTGCTGAGCTTGGAGCCTGATGCGGGGCTCGATCCCAGAACCCTGAGATCATGACCTGGGTCTCAATCAAGAGTCGCTTGCTTAACTGACTGAGCTACCCAGATGCCCCCATCTCTTAATTATTAAACTGCCTTGCTGAGCAGTTATAAAAGTCCCAATTATAGAAGAAGAGAGAGGGGTTTCCTTCCTCAGGATCAGTCCTGAGGATCAGTCAGGCCCTCCTAGAGTGACTTGGTTTCTGACCACCATGGTTTGGGTATGACTGATGATCAGGAGGATTTTCTTTCTCTTTCTTTGTCTCTACTTCCCATCCCCTCTGTGGGTCTCCAGGATCCTTCATGATGGTGAACAGCTCTGGGAGGGCCTCTGGCCAGAAAGCCCACCTTCTCCTGCCAACCCTGAAGGAGAATGACACCCACTGTATCGATTTCCATTACTACTTCTCCAGCCGTGACAGGTCCAGCCCAGGAGCCTTGAATGTCTATGTAAAGGTGAACGGCGGGCCCCAGGGGAACCCTGTCTGGAACGTGTCTGGGGTCGTCACCGAGGGCTGGGTGAAGGCAGAGCTTGCCATCAGCACCTTCTGGCCACATTTCTACCAGGTATGGCATGCTATGGTTTCATTGTTTTTTGAAAAGTAATCCTAAATCTTTGTACCTCTTGCTTCCCTAGACTTGTTAGGTTAAGAAAGGACTTCACTTACTCATTTATTGTGCACCTCATGTTTCCTGAGCTTCTCCTAGTGTGGCCCTGCTGGTACAGAGGTGATCTAGCAGGGCACCTGCCTCCCTGGAGGTCCGGCTTAGGACGTGGGGACCAATGATCATTAAGCAGTTACTGTAGAGTGGGACATAGTGGGCTCTCCAGGATGCCGGGAGGAACAGAGACATTGAAGCCTTTTATAAAGTGATTGCTTACAACGATTTGTTGAGGGACATACTATTATTATCCTTATTTTACAGACAAAAAATTTGAGGTTCTGAGAGCTGGGATAACTAGTCAAAAGATCACCCCTGGGGAAAAGGGTGTTTGGGGGAAAGCCATTGGGAAGGCTTCCAGGCAGAGGTGGCAGCCAGGTGAAGTCTTGAAGGATGAATAAATAATTACTGAAAAAGGAAGGAAAAAGGCATTTGATTTTGTCAGGGATGGTACATGCCGTTGACTGCAGGAGGAAGGGAGTGAGTTTTGCAGAGTTTGGAAACTCTTACTTGTTTAAGGGTAGGTCACAAAGGGGATATGCAGGGAGTTAAGCTTGCAGAGGCAAATTGGTCATGGCTGGCTTCGAATGCCAGGCCAAGGAGATTCAGGGGAATCCCTCGTCTACAGCACTGCTACTCCAACTGTTGCGAAAGAACAGTTTTTCTCTTTCAACTCATTGTGGACCAGTACTTTCATGACTGTAGTAAAAATGTCACAGCAGTGCCACATTGCTGCAAACACTTCTCCCACTCCACCTACTTATGCCACTGTGTGCTGAGAACACCCAGGGCACAGGCTTCTGGCAGTCTGTGGAGCATGCCTGGAGGAGCACAGCTCTGTGCCCACTTGGCCTGGGACCCTAGAAAGCTTTTCTTTTTGTTAAAACAACTTTGTATATTTAGGTACAATTTATATATCCTAGCATTTACCCATTTAATTATGTTATCGGTAATTTTGAGTAAATCTAAGTTGTGCAGTCATCACCATAAAGCAGTTTTAGAACATTTTCATCACCCCTATAAATCCTTTCTGCCTTTTTTGTGGTTTTCTCCAAGCCTACTGTTGAAAGGTTTTAAGTAAGAAAGTGACATAGTCAGATCTGCATTTTAGAGAAATTTTTTTAGGGTCTGAGGCAGAAAATGGACCTGAGGCTGGCAAGGCTAGTGGCTGGGAGCTTCTGAGACATCCTTCAGTTCAATGTCTGTGATACAGTCCTTTCAGATGGAGCATGCAGGCAGCCATAGATAATATGTAAATGCAACTGTGTTCCAATAAAACTTTATGTATAAAAACAAGTTGTGGGCCAGATTTGACCTCCAGGCCATAGTTTGCTGAACCTTGATGTAGGTAGTAAAACTGAGGTCTAGAGATGGATACTGAAATGCAAGAGCACTCAGCAAATCATTGGAAAAGCTGTGACCAGAACCTGGATGCCTAATCTCAAGACTGCCCTCCCCACCATATAACTAAGTATAAAGTAACTGTGTCTGTAAGACCATGGGTTTCCCCAGTGAGGCGTCAGAGCTCCAATTAGAAACCCCTATCAAGGGCCCGACATGGATGGATTATAGGATAGGGCTATAGGTGCAAGTCTTAGGAGCAGGAAAAGTAATCCAGGAGAGGAACAGTAGCACTGCTGGCCCTGCTCTTTGGTAGGATATGGAGGGGAAAGAGGACATTTCTTGGGCATTTCTTTTGTCCCAGCTCTGTGGTAAGTGTATTGCCTTTCATTTATCTATGTAGTATCTCCTTGTGTTGGAGAGCAACATGTCTTCTGTTCTAGAGCAGGGCATATTATTGGTAAACTGAGGTTCCCATAATTCTCCCTAGGTCCTCTGACTCCAAGCTCAAGTTTCCTGCTTTAGGGGTTAAAAGCGCATTATGAGAATCTTCCTCTCACTAGCTGTGTAATGTTTGATGTATCCTGTCATCATTTTAAATCAGTTCTCTCATTTGTAAAATGAAGAAGGAAATAGGTACAATGAAGGGTTCTTTAGTGGATTGAATGAGATAGTGTATATATTAACATGTCAGGCTTGTGGAGGGATTCAGCACTTGTTCGGAAGGAAGGGAGGAGGAACAGGAAAAGAGGAAGGAGGCAGGGTGCTTTCTGTGCAGAGATCCCCACCGCAGTTGAGCTGTCCTCTGTTAGTTATCATCCCTGTGATAAGCAACCTCATCTGGGAGAATTTTCTGATTTCCAACTTGTTGGCCACTACAGCATCATTACGACACATTATATCCTCTGCTCTGAGCTTTGTGGTGAGAAAACCACTAATGTACTGGAAGCAGCAGTTTAGAACAGATAAATCTCTCTCTCTCTCTCACTCATAGATGCACACACACAGCCACTAATGGATAGTCTCATGGCCGGACACACACAAGTGCCTAATCATGGGACCTACATGCTCCCAGAGTCACTGCCCACACATACATCCAGGGGAGAGATGAGGGGACTGTCAGGAGATTCAAAGACACAGAGTAGATTTTAAAATTCATCAGACCCCGAGCTCTGGTCCTATATGTATGATTCTGCAGACTAAATACAGTTTTAGTTTTTAGCAGTGCTGGGAACTCAGATCGTGATGGCTTATGTATTCATTTATTAAAGTCATATTTCATAGTTCCAAAATTGACTTTTAGCTCTGTAATAAACAGGGAAATTTCATCTTTCCTATTACTGGGGCTCTGTGGCGCCAGGGTCTCAGCAGGGCCAGGGATGAACATCCCTTGGCCCAGTACCTCCACACCTGCCTCTTCTCCGGGGAGCAGGGGCTTATTAAAACTGCCTAAACTGTACTTTAGATCTCTGCCCCCTTGCAGGTGATATTAACTCTATTTTATGTTTTTAATGATTCTGAACTGTTCTGTCCCAAGGTTTAAAAAAAAAAAAAAGAGAGAAGTTTTTATCAGTTTTACAGCCACCTGCTCACTCTGTTTTCCAGCACCTGCCTGGGTGAAGTTGCCTTTTATTTAGCGCTTATAATTGCTATGTAGACACATGAAATCTAGGGCCTTCCAGGCTTGGATTCAGCTGAACTTGAAGTCTAGGCCCTTTCTCAGGGATCGGGCACTGGCATATGGCACTCTGTAAGTTTAGTGACTTCACATGCAGTTCTGCAGTTCTGGGGGTGCATCTCACAGAGGGAGCCCATCTCCTACCCTTAACCCCCCCCCCCCCCCACATTTCCTTTCATCCCTCTCCACTGAGCAGTAAACCCTCCTCCTTGTCTTATTCAGGCCTCCGGGGGCTGAGGTGGGAGAGAGACTCTTGATTTCACCCTAAGCAATCCCTCTTCATCAAAATATGTGGTTGTCTTCCTAAGAGGGGTGCTGGTGAGCCAACATTTTTTCTCTCTTTGGAGAAAATGTTTGCAGCCCCTTAAAACTTCTGCTGTAGAGATTCCCTGCTCAAGGACTACAAAAGGGGAGGATAAAGTGCCAGCTTCCTTAAACAAGTCCTGACCTATCCATCCCTTCTCCCAGCATGCATCCTACCTGGTTTTTTTGGAGAGATTGAGAGGGACTCATCTCTGAGCCTCTCCTGGAAAATTAGTTCCTGGCTTTGTCCAACAGCTCATGCATAGGGAGAGGTTTGTGCTTTTCCACGCAAGTACTAGGGGGTCTCTAAGGTTCTAGAGACTGGGACGTATGTAGTTGACTGTAGGTCCACGTGGTGGCCTTGGGGTTGAAGAATGTCCTGCAGAGAAGGCAGGTTTCCTAGCCTAGGCCTTCCACCCCATCCCTGCCTCTCAGGGTCCCTGCCCTCTGACATGAAGCATCCCTGGGTGTTGGCATGGCCTACTTCTGCTCACTCTCTGCCCTGCCTCCCTACCCCCTGTAAGCACTAAAGTAGCCTCTACAATTCTTTACTCACCTTAGTGCCAGCCTCATTGAGAGTTCAGTGTGGAGGGGACCTGCCTCAGCACGTGGGTCCAGGTAGGCCTTAGAGTGTCCAGCATGGACTTTCTCCTTTCTCTCTGGCTCTGTTTCGATAATATCCAATCTTACATCTGTGTTGTTGACTCCTCATTCTCCAGGCATTGAGGGGGTCTATCTCCTGGCAGCTTGCATGATTTTTATTAGAAAAAAAGTATAATTCTGGAGTGGCATGGCAAAGACGGGAGCCTCTTGGCTCCTGCACATTTTGTGAACATTTTGCTCAGAGTGACGGGAGCAGTGACGGTGGGGGACTCAGTTCTGCCTTGGGAAGTCCTTTATTTTCAGTGTCTCCAGAGCCTGCCCTGTGGTATAAAAATTCTGTGGACCCTCCTTCTAATATCTCATGAGTCTGGAGACTTCATCAAGGATTCTGTGGGCTGCCATGGTCTCTTTCTTTATGATTCTGTACTTCCTCTCCACCACCTTTCCCACCTCCCTTTGTTCCTGCCACCATATGTGCCTCTTTGTTTCCATGTAACTCCACATGGACCTGACTCCAGCCTGTGCCAGATTCTGACAGTCAGGACTCACATCAGAGAGTCGGTTGAGTGTAGGAACTTCAGTGGAAACTTGAGATGTGGACTACAGGAGGTAGTTATGTAGGACAGTCCAATAGCTTCTTTCCCTCCCCAGACCTACCACCATTCCCTGGCATTTCTCCTCTTACTGCCCATCACTCTCCCCAGAGTAAAAACAAGGATAACAGCAATATTTGTTAACATCTTACCCTATATATTACAAACCTTTACGATTATTAACTCATTTAATGGAAAACCAGAGCATTCTTTCCTTTGTTTCTTATGGGGTATTTTTCCCCCTGTTTGAGAAACCCAAGTCTCACCTATCCTGATGCTTCACAAAATAAATTCTCAAGAGGAATTCTGATAAAAGAAAGATTTTCTATCTCTCTCTCTTTTTAAAAAGATTTTATTTATTTATTCATGAGAGGCACACACACAGAGAGAGAGAGAGAGAGACAGAGACAGAGACACAGGCAGAGGGAGAAGCAGGCTCCATGCAGGGAGCCCGATGTGAGACTCCATCCCGGGACTCCAGGATCATGACCTGAGCCAAAGGCAGACGCTCAATCGCTGAGCAACCCAGGTGTCCCAAAG
This sequence comes from Vulpes lagopus, assembly GCF_018345385.1. Lineage (NCBI taxonomy): Eukaryota > Metazoa > Chordata > Mammalia > Carnivora > Canidae > Vulpes > Vulpes lagopus. Next base: position 17,124,136 of record NC_054841.1, read on the forward strand.
ATTTCCTATCTCATTCTAGAATTCTTATTTCTGCAGAGGAAGGAAGAGAGAACAGTGAACAAAGGTGTGTTTCACTATCACCCGTTCTGACCAGCCTTGCATTCATTCATGGCTGCATGAATGAAAATGGTATGACATGGGTTAGACACTGGGTCATAATGGGAAAAACAGTCCCAAGTGTTAGAAGAGTTTAAGTTGTACTTTGACGAACTGGGAAAAAAGTTAGAATTCTACTTAACCAGGTGTTTTGGTTAAATGACAGTTGAACTGCTTTCCATTGAAGCCTAGTAGGGGATGTGGCTGTGTGCTGTGAGCCAGAAGCCCAGGGCTTTGGTTCCCAGTCTGCCTCTGGCTCCCTCTCTGAGCTTTGGTAATGCAGCTGGCCCCACCTTTTAGGGCTTTTGAGAGACTGGGTCAAGATCATATAATAAATGGTCAGTATTGCCAACCTTTATTATAAATTGTGGTTATATTTTTGCTTTTGTTATTTTTATTATAATTCAGTCTCAGTTGATGAGACTGCTCAATACTAATCCCTCACTGGAGTCCTGACCCCAATTGACGACTCCTTCTGGAAGCTTGTTTCATTGATCCCTCACCCCATCCCCTTGTGTTGGATCCTATTACCTTGATTCATTTCCCTCTACCTAAAATTATGCTCAATCTCTAACATCCCCCCAAAAATCCTCTATTGGGCTTTTAGCACTTGACCTTGAGCCCAAGCTCTCTTCTCTGAATTACCTACTCTGCCTTCTATGGTGATTTCACCTAGTTTAGCTTTAAATGCCATTTAGATGCCAAAGCTACCATATTTGTAATTCTGGTCCTAAATAACCCATGAGCTCCAAAAACAGAATGCCACTATCCTACTCAACACGTCCATTAAGATGTTTACTTGGCATCTCAAGCTTGATAAGATCGAAAAGAAATCCTGAAGTAGCCCTGCCTATGTTTCCATGCACACATGTTCATCATGTCATCTTCTCCGTGTCAATAAATGACCTAAGAGCTCCCCAAATTGAAGAATTGACCTAAGAGCTCAGTCCCCAAATTGAAGAGTCCTCACTGAGTTCACTTTCCTTCACTTTTCTCCTCTTGTTCCAACAGCAGTTATCTCATACCTGCCTTCAAAATACCTCACCAGCCGACAACATCTTTGTTTTCCATAGCCACCATCATCATCACAGCCACCCTTATCTTTTGATTGATCCTTATCTATTTTAACCCATCTCCACAGCACAGCCAGGATGATTTTTGTAGAATGTAAATTAGATTATGTCACGTCCCAGCTTTAAACCTTTCAGTGACTTAGAGGAAAATTCAGGCCCCCTGCTATGTCTTGTAAGACTCATCTGACCCCACTGCTAATGCTCCAGCCTTGCCTTGTGCCTTTCTAGCTTACATACTGTATCTGAGCCACATCAGTTTCATTCTTGTGCTCCCAGATTATCCCCAGTGCTTTCCTGCCTCGTGGCCTTTGCCCTTGCCACCAGATTTTTTCTTGATAGGCCAATTTCATCCTTCTAGTCTCATCTCAAGTATCATCATCTCTTTAGGGTTCTCTCTTGACCACTCTAAGTAAAGTAGACCCTCCTCCTCTTAATTGCAATATTCTATTTATTTCCTTCATAATACCAATCATAAAAGAGTTTAATTTTATATATTTATTTAGTTTCCATTTCTATTCACTAGAATGTGAAGTTCATTGGAGTTAGGACCTTAGTCATCTCATTGACTTTCATAACCCTAGAATATGTCCCAGTATTTGGTACAGTGGAGGGTCTGTAAATGTTGAATGAATGAATGATGACCTTGATTTTGTTCCCAGTGGTTTTAGAGTTTAGGGAATAAGATTATTTGGGAACAAGCAGTTATAATGCTGTATGATAGGGTGATAGGTACTATAGTGGAGTTAACTCTGCAGTGGTATATAGCATAGTTATACTACAGCATGAAGAGGGCTACAAAAATGTAATGTACCTTAAAGCATTTAATTTTTGTTGTAAATATAGCTCATTTTTTTTGCAAAAAAATTGGATAATCTAGAAAATTTCAAAGAATAAAATATTCATCCTCCATAATCTTCCTGGTATCATTTAAAAATTTATTCATAGACTATTACCATTCTTTATCTTTTGTGAATTATCTAGTGAAGTCATATGCCAACTCTTCTTTTGGAGAGTTTATTTTGTTGATTAGTAAGAATTCTTGACACAAAACAGGTTATCGTTTAGCTGACCTAGATGTTACAAATACTGTTCTCAACTAGCCATTGGCTTCTAATTTTGTTTCAGACTTTTGTTAACATACAAAACATACTTTGAAATTTTAGTGATTATGGGAGGTATTATATATACAGACATATAATATTTCAGTTTTAAGAAATTTATTTTTAAGCTTTTGTCATTCATTTCTAGCCTTAGAGAACTTAGAAAATACTAGATCTAGACCTATACAGTTTTTGTCTTTGAGAGATTTATCGAAGTTAGTCTTTAACCTGTCATCTGATCTTTGTGTTAAATAACCTTTATTTAGTAAATACATTATTATTCATATTATGTACATACTTAAATCTTTACTTTTTTCTATTTGGTCAGAGTCTGGGACATGAGTTAAAATTTTCAAATTGTGTTTTATTCCCCACCCCCCCATCATTTTCTCTTTTAAAGTTTAACTCATGCATTAAAAATAAAGACCTCATAACCCACTTAATGGTTTTTATTTTTTTCCAGTTTAAATTCTACTTTGACATTTTTACATATTTTTACAACTATTTTCTGTTTATTTGCATTTTCCCATTATGCCTTTGTTCAACTTATTTTTAAGTTACCTGAGTCATTTTGTGTTAGGCCTTTAATAGTGTACAATAAAATTTTATTTATTTAGACAGTCTGAGACCTTTTCTCTATTTTAACCCATTTATATTTATTGTCACAACAGAAATAATTTTTCTTTTGTCATTCTTATTACACAGTTTGAATGCTTTTGTGTTTTTAAATGTATTTTCTGTGTTCTATTTTATTTTTTTCCTATGGCCTTTGCTTTTGTTTTCCTTTCAGCTATTGAAAACATAATTAGATACATAATTCTTTATAGAAAGTCTTCTGTTGACTTTCTCCTCTGCAGGCTGTGGCATTTATCCTTCAGGTAGCCTATTATTTCTGCAGACATTTCCTCATTCCCTGCACATTTTTGTTTCTGTGTCTCTGAAAGACCCTGTTACCTTAATAAACCCCTCTTCCAAATCAGTTGCCATGCTAGTGCCAGCTGCTCTATGTTTAATGTGACTGCCATCCCGAAGTCATTTTACATAATGCCCAAGCAGTCATGTGTGTGGTTTTAATGATTGATCTTACCACCCAAGGAAGCTGCCTCTTCACAACCATCACCACCCTCTCTACCAGTTCCTTGTTCTCTCATTATAGCTTTTGGAGCTCTGGGTCCGCCCTGAGACTGCTGGGCTCTGAATCCATTAACTTGGAGTGACCACATGGGCCACAGAAAGATTCCACATGAATGTTTTCTTGTTGGTCTCATCACCCATCTTACATTCTATCCATAGGCTTGAGGTGAGAAGTGAAAGACAGGAAGGAGAAGGGTCCATTGTGTAGGTTGTTGAAGTGGTAGAGATGAAGAATAATGAAGATTTGAACCAGAGCCATTGGACTAGAATCAAACTGGATTTGACCTACAAAATGATTGCCTCATATGGTTCAACTTAATAGCAGAGTTAGAAAGACATGGCCAGATTTAGAAGTACTAAGTCAGAATCAGAAAGAAAATACTGAGCGAGTCAGAAGGAGAAGCCCAGGCAGATGCCCAAATCCCAGTCTTCAGTAACTGGATGGGTCGTAGGGCAACCCAGTGAGGCCCATGTTTCAGGAAAGATAGCCTGTTGGGCAGTAGGGGAGACAATTTGATAGGGAAGCTGTTCAGATCGGTTGCATATAGATTGTGGTTGAGTCATCTGTGTAATAATATCTGAATGAAAATACAGATCTCATAGCTGGGTGAAACTGCTGTTTGGTGAGGAGTATGGAGTGGGGCTGACTGTCACTAAATTGGACTGGACTGTGGTGGGGGATTGTCACTAAATTGGTAGCCATTGGAGGAAGAATGTGTTCAGTGAAAACATGAGTAGGGGAACCTCACATTTGATAGTTATAGGAGGAGGAGTGCTTACAAAGAAACCTACCATGATGTTATCCCAGTTCTGTGAGAAAAATGGAGAATGAAGTGTCACTTGAGCCTGAAACGAGAGATCCAGAAAGGAAGAAGCTATGAACATTGATAATTGTAAAAAATGATCCAAGTATTAATAATAATAATTAGCACACATTGAGTACCTACCATGTGCCAAACATTGTTCTAAATAGTGCATTAATTCCTTTAACCTGAAAAATTATCCAAAGAAGTGGACACTGTAATTGCAGATGAGGAAACTGAGGCACAGAGCAGTAAGATAACCTGCCCAGGTTCACACACTGGTAAGTGGTATAGCCAAGACTAGAACCCAGGCATCCTGATCTGGAGCCCAAGCACTGCACTGTCTTCTTAAGATAAGGATTGAAACACTATCTGTTGGATTTAGTAACTATGAAGTTATTAGAATCTGCCATGAGAGCAGCTCTGGGGGAAGTGCTGGGGACAAAGTCCATATTATAATGGATGGGGGTTTGCAGTGGGAATTAAGGAAGTGTTGACAGTGAATGTAGATAAAACTATTATCTAGAGTATTATCTAGTCTATTATCTAGAGAATTCCTCATGTGATTGAAACACAACTGGACTGTGCTAATGCAGAACCTACTGCTAAAGGGTAGCTTTTAAAGAATAAGAGAAGCCCAAGCATTTATTTATGCCAAAATCAGGGATAAAAAGAGAGTTCAGAGATACAAGATAGAACCAGGAAGGACCAAGTAGCTGGAACACATAGCAGAGGTGGGGAGGGGTCAAGAGTGCCGGCATGCCTTATGGAGAGGAGGCAATGGTTGGCATGTGGTGATCCAAGGTGTAATCCTTTTTTTTTCTTCAAAGATTTTATTTATTCATGAGAAACAGAAAGAGAGAGAGAGGCAGAGACATAGGCAAAGGGAGAAGCAGACTCCCTGTGGAGAGCCCAATGTGGGACTCGATCCTAGGACTGCAGGCATGCCCTGAGCTGAAGGCAGATGCTCAACCACTGAGTCACCCAGGTGCCCCATCCGAGGTGTAATCCAACCTGTGATTGATGGGCAAGAAATTAGAAGTCAGCCCTTCTCTTGTTCTCTTGCCTCTTGAAGATTTGCTGTGTGTGTCTGCTGGGATTGGGTGGGTGATATTAAAGGGGAATATATGTGTAGGGCATGGAAGGTAGACAAGACAGATTTGTAGTAGACTTGTCAACACTGAATTGATGATGTGAAAGATTGGGGGCTTTGGGTGAGAATTATTTGGATGTTTAACTAGCTTGCAGGGTAATCCTGGGTGTGCTGAGAATACAGGAGGTCCAGGCCGTCAAATAGACCCTAGGAAGGTTGAAGTCCAGGGTACCACTCAAGCCAAACGAGCAGGTTTAAAAGGAGTGAGGGGCAGGAGGCTGTGCCAGAATCCTGGAGGATGCAACTTGCAGTTTCTGGAGTGGACAGGGACATGGCTATGGCTGAAGCTGGTTGAGAGATAAAGACCACTGGAATTAGGGAGGGTCCTGGGCATTGGTCGTGGTGACCACTTACATGGCTATATCCCCTAGGCAAAGTTAGACAATGGGTGACAAAGAAATATATTAAGGGAGTTTTAAAAGTTGTAGTGAAATACACAATTTGGGTGAGAGTCAGAATGGAGAACTCCAAGAATTTTTGCCTGTGGATCCCTGGATACCAACAGTTATGCATGGGGCTTATCTTCGAGAGGTGTTATTAAGAAATTCAGATGGGGAGAGAGACAAACCAAGAACCAGGCTCTTAACCACAGGCAACAAACTGGTGGTTACCAGAGGGGAGAGGGGAGGCGGAGAGAGGGTGTGGGACAAAGAGGGGTTGAGGATTGAGGAGTGCACCTGTTCTGATGAGCACTGGGTGTTATTTGAAAGTGTTGAATCATGCTGTTGTACACCTGAAACTATTATAACCCTGTATGTTGACTATATTGTAATTAAAATTGAAAAAAGAAATTCAGGTGAAATGTATTCCTGTGGGGTATAGAATCAAATCAGGGTAAACCCTCTTTGGCTTATGGTAGCTTCCAAGGTAAGGTCCTCTGTCCACCTTCCTAGGTGGGATATTAGGAAGTAGTTCTTCTCTGTGCTTCATTTGAAACAGTAACGAAAAAGGTGCAGATTGGGGTTGCAGGCCATGTTTGGGTGGTTTTTCTGCATTCAGGCATTATTTCTGAAATCCATTAGAAATGTTCCATGTGACTGCCTTTTCTTTTGCTGGTCATTAGAATGTGCCCCCCTCCCCCCCTTTTTTTACCTTGTTTTGAAAATCCAAGTCCATTGCTAGGGTAGCTAACTAGACTAATAAAAGGCCTCTTTGGGAGGTTCTTGTGGGAAGCTGAAACAGGGTTTGGGGGCTGGGCAAGCTTCCTACGATGCCTACAACCACTTCTGCAAAATTGACTCCCACCCTGTGTGTTGCAGGTGATATTTGAATCCGTCTCTTTGAAGGGTCATCCTGGCTACATCGCTGTGGACGAGGTCCGGGTCCTTGCTCATCCATGCAGTAAGTCTGTTCCCTCCTCCTCATGCAGCCTCGCTCCATATGAGACTGGGGAGCTTGGAGCCCACGGTCCCCCTCCCTCCCACCCCTTGCCTATTCATTCAGCTCACCACCATCTCTGGTTCTCTCTCTCCTTTTTATTCCTTCAAAAATGCTTACATACTCAATGCAATCAGTCCTGAATAAATTCGTAATTTCGCTGGCCTGTTCAACAGGCCAGCACCTACAGGAATTTGCAGAGAGTGGCAAAACATCTTCGTTTGAATCTCTCCCTGTCATTAAGGGAGTCTCAAGTCCTGATTGTTTATTAGTGGGATTCAGACCACTGAAGTGGAAGAATTAGAGGGCTTTGGATAGAATCTCGTGGAATTGTCTTAAAAAAAGAACAACACTAGACCACTGAGCAAATTAGCACACTGTTCACTCACAGGGAAAAGTACCCCAAAGCTATTAATTCTTTAAAAGTAATTTTAAGTACACCCATCAGCTCTCTGTAGGCGTCAGGAGAGATTTCTCACTGTGGGTAGTACTTTCGGTATGGTGTCAAGAGTTCTCAAAGGCCTTCTGCTCCTCCATGTCCATCTAGTTGCCCCCTTGGAGTTCTGTCCCTCTCTGCTGTGTTTAGTCTGAGATATCAGAATGTGTTCATGTAAGAACCTATGGCTCCCAGTGTCACGAAATCCCAGAGGGGAGTTGAATGGCATCATGTCTAGTGACATTTAGTTGGGGGTGGTGGTGGCTGAGTCAAAGGGATATGCATAGAGATTGTAGCAGCCCTTAGGAGGGCTAGGGTGCCAGCCTCATTAGTCTGTCTGAATTGCATGTTGGAGATTCCCATTGGCAGCAGCTGTTTCCAGGTAACTCCTAGGGGGCGCCTCTCTCTTCTCCCTCCTTGTAGCCATGAGCCACGCTATTGGCTATGGTGCAGTTGGCTATTTCCTCCACAAGGACCATGCCCTTGTGGTCCTTTCATGTTGGAGCTCTTCTTGTGCCAGCCCCATCCGTGTTGCTTTAATTGAAATGACACTTTCCACTTCTCCTACACTGAATTGGTTAGACCCTTAAACATCACTTCGTTCCCTGGCACTAGAGTGCCATTGTTTGACTCATTGCTTAGAGCACCTCTCTGGAGGAATTTGGGACAAGTTCCAAGGGGTTTTGGCAAGGCAGTGTTTGGGATAATTGTGTTTTGTGTCTATGTGAGGGAGCACTCCTTCCCCTAAAACCAGCCAGCCTCTCAGGAGTGCTGAGATCCTACTAGATTCTTCATCACTGTGGTCTAAGGTTCCTGCCCTCTGGGTTACTTGCTGAGTCTTTGGGATTTCCTTAGGTGGGTCTGTCCATGCAATCATGGACAGGGTGAAGAGGGTCCCAGAAACCCCCTGGCCATGCAGTGTTTATATAGTAGAAATGCAGTTAATCCTCCTCACCCAGATGAAGCCATTCCCTCCCTGGCCTTCTGGGAATCAGCATCAACTGCCCATTAAAGAATGATCTTTGACCTCAGACTGGACAGCTGCATCAGGATGGATTGGACCTCCCTGAGGTCCACTTAACTGCACACACTCAGCTCTGTCCCGCTCCCAGTTTTGAGGTGGTCTCTGAGACAGGGTTCAGTTTTCCTAAGCCCTGTACACATCCCATCCTCGTTGGGGATGCTCACCTCTGCTGCATCCCTGCTTCTTATCCTATGCTTGTGGTTTACCTTTGGCTTTTCTAGTAGGTGACTTTTGGCTCTTAGCAGGAGAATCTGGCCTGGCTCTCTTGTCTGAGATCCCAGATGTCTCTACTCAGAGTGGGAATTTCTACCTCTGTCACAAGGCCCAACGTGATCCAACATGATCCAACCTCAGCTCCACCTTAACTCCAAGCACCGTCCATGGTTTGCCATTAAAGCCAAATGCTTCCTTCTCTCTGAGAAGTCTGTATGGGAAAGGGTTCTCTGGGGGGTGTTTGGATGCCTTTCCACTCTAAAGTCTCATGTCTCCTCTTTGGAATCCACCCTACCCCGGGGCTGCTCCTGAATTTAGAATTCTCCTGAGATCCTTACATTCCTCCTGCTGAGGAGTGTGCACTGCACGGTTATGGAATTTCTGAAAGGCAGTTAGCCAGCAAATGGGCCATGGGATATAGCTCAAAAGGATGTGACACGGGCTGTGTTCCTGTGTAATGGGAGCACAGTATGGAGGTTAGTCTCGATGCTTAGGCAACTTGAACTTAAACTTCCCAGAAATCAAAGTGTGAGGACCCCATGATAGTGGCTGGAATTGGAAAAACTCCTTTCCCCAGTATGTACAAATATTGGTGGTGCATATAGTTCTCAGGGGTCTATCCACACACTGCTCCTGAGTCGTGTGAGTTGAGCAGTGCCTTCTTCAGTTTGGTGCTCAGTCCACAACCACTCCAGTGCTTTACTCCTACTTTCTTTCCATAAGTCAATTATTGAGCATTAGCTATGTGTCAGGAACTTGCCCTGGACATAGGGGATACTTAAATGATCCAGTTGGTTAGATCCTCATCTCCACAGTGTTAACTTAGCTGAGTGGCAGAGGGAAGAAAGTCACTAAATAAGTAATATCAAGTAGTAACAAGTATAATTTCAGAGAGTAATAGGGCTATGAAGGGAATAGATGGGAGTGGCTGCGGTGGGGGAGGGTGCCGTAGGTAGAATGGGCAGGGGATGTGTCTGAGCTGATACCTAAGTTCCCTGTGTCGTGACCTAGGGAGGGGGATATGCCAGGCAGAGGAAGCAGCAGGTGCAGAGGCCCTGCAGTGGGAGTCTGCAGATTGTTGCCTGAGCCAGAGTGTAGGGGGCCCAGGGGAAAAGGGTCTGAGCAAAAGTCAAGGAAGGAGGCTGAGGCCAGGCCATGGAAGGTGCTGAGTGTCATGATGAGGTTAGGTTTTAATCGAGGCACAAGAAGACACCACTGGAGGGATTTGTCCTAGGGATTGATTTGATCTCATTTAAATATTAGAAGATCACTTTGGCTGCTCTGCAGAGAGCAAGTTGAAGGGGAATAGAGAAGCCAGGGGACCTATCAGGAAGAAAGTTCTAGAGTCATGGAAGAGGTAGGTGATGGTGGCTGGATCAGGCTGGTGGAGAGACATCTACTCATCTTTCAGCATGTGTTTACTGAGCATGTACTCCAAGGCAGGCACTCTTCTGGCTTTATGGAAGTAAGACCCATTCATTCTCTTCCCTCATGGGCTTCCATTGAGATAGAAGACACTGGAAATGAAACAATCACGTAATTTTATACAATCTATAACAGAGGGTAAATTAGTTTGCTAAAGCTGCCATACAGAATGCTTTAGGCTGGGGGGATGCTTACATAGCAGAAATTGATTTGCTCACAGTTCTGTAGGTGGAAGTCGGGGATGAAGATGACAGGGTTGGTTTTTCCTGAGGTCTCTGTCCTTTGCTTGCAGGTGGCTGCCTTCTCGCTGTGTCCTCAAATGGGCTTTCTTCTGTGTACACATGCTCCTTGATATATCTCTGTGTGTCCAAATTTTCTCTTGTTTTTGGGACACCAGATAGATTGGACCAAGGTCCATTCTGAAAGCCCTAATTCCAAATGCTCTGAGGTGTTGAGCAGTAGGGCTTCAATACATGAATCTGGGGGGGGGGGGGGGCGGGAGAAGGCGGGGCGTGCAGAGAAGGGAGACAGAATTTAGCCCATAACAGATGGTCAGTAGTGCTATGAAGAGACAGAGCACAGAGAGATGGCCAGATCAGAGATACATTTAGGAGGTAGAGTCAGCTGGTCCTATTTGGTGAGTTAATTGGGGGAGACAGAGGCATCAAAAATGGTACACTCTTGGGTTTCTGGCTTAAGCACCTGGCTGGCACAGGCTGGGGTGGTGCATGTATCTTGGGGGCTGCTCATGAGATCGTGAGTCATGCTTACTTCTAGTGGCTTCTGAACTGTCCTTTGGACTGACTGACAGTGCTTTTTCCCCCTCCAAAGCCTTCATATGAATGCATTTATGATTTCACTCATGGTTGCCAAAAAAAAATTAACTATATTGAGAAATATGCATTCTCCTCAGGCTTTGTAATTCTCTATTTCCCTCCTCCAAAACATTTTTTTCTATTAACATCAGGTCAGCATTTATCAATAAGCGATTCCACTAAATATTCCAAAAGTTCCTGGTTGGGGTGGTTGGTGAGCACCTGATTCTCAATTGTATTCTCGATCGATTTGAGCCGAAATTATGACTTTGAATGATTGCCTTGCAGCTTCCAAAACACCGACAGACAGGCATAATACTCAAAGGAAATTATTTTCTCTTAAAAACCGACGCCTCTCATCTATAGTTTATAGCCCATCTAACATTTTTATGTTACTCTAGAAGTATCTTAGTCATAGCCACCCTCTGCTGTCATTTCTTGGTGTTAACTATTAGCAGGGCCACCACAGCAGCGACAACCACACACAATGAATGTCAGCACGATTTCCCAGCTGGTCTCAAAGTTTCTAGCTCCCAAGTGGACTTTTGGAATTTCTTAAACTTTTTTTTTTTCCCCCTCATCACAACCTTGCAGGGCCGTGTCACTGAGCCCACGGTGTGTCCGCAACATCTTTCTAATGTATGTACTGTTTTTTCTCCTCAATCGTGTGGCTTCCTACTGAACACTGTCAGGTTTAAAGAGTGAAATAAAGGGCACAGTAATATGTCTTCAGATGCGGCACAGACAGGACTTTATTTTTTTATCATTTTGCTGTACTTTCTTGTTTTTTTAATAATAAATTTATTTTTTAATGGTGTTCAATTTGCCAACATACAGAATAACACCCAGTGCTCATCCCGTCAAGTGCCGCCCTCAGTACCCATCACCCATTCACCCCCACCTCCCGCCCTCCTCCCCTTCCACCACCCCTAGTTCGTTTCCCAGAGTTAGGAGTCTTTATGTTCTGTCTCCCTTTCTGATATTTCCTACCCATTTCTTCTCCCTTCCCTTCTATTCCCTTTCACTATTATTTATATTTCCCAAATGAATGAGACCATATAATGTTTGTCCTTCTCCGATTGACTTATTTCACTCAGCATAATACCCTCCAGTTCCATCCACGTTGAAGCAAATTGTGGTTATTCGTCGTTTCTAATGGCTGAGTAATATTCCATTGTCTACATAAACCACATCTTCTTTATCCATTCATCTTTCGATGGACACTGAGGCTCCTTCCACAGTTTGGCTATTGTGGACATTGCTGCTAGAAACATCGGGGTGCAGGTGTCCCGGCGTTTCATTGCATCTGTATCTTTGAGATAAATCCCCAGCAGTGCAATTGCTGGGTCATAGGGCAGGTCTATTTTTAACTCTTTGAGGAATCTCCACACAGTTTTCCAGAGTGGCTGCACCAATTCACATTCCCACCAACAGTGTAAGAGGGTTCCCTTTTCTCCACATCCTCTCCAACATTTGTGGTTTCCTGCCTTGTTAATTTTCCCCATTCTCACTGGTGTGAGGTGGTATCTCATTGTGGTTTGGATTTGTATTTCCCTGATGGCAAGTGATGCAGAACATTTTCTCATGTGTGTGTTGGCCAACAGACAGGATTTTAAATGTCATCAACATCAAGGCATTTGGCCCCAAATACACAGCTCGTTTTCTGCTAACCCCATTCAGTGGGATCCCATTTTGGGAGTGTTGAGTCTCAGTGGGGAGTGAAGGTGGAATGTTTAAAATCACAAGCTGAAAAAAAAAAAAAAAATCACAAGCTGGAGGCTGGGCTGGGCCCTAGGGTCAACTGTGTTTGGCTATAGGTTGGCAAGTTGCTGATGGGGGAATCAACTCTTTCCCAGAGCTGTGGATGCTGGAGGAAAGTAGCAGTTGAGAGAGCACAGTGCTCAGTAGTGGACTGGAGTATGTATGTTGTGGGGGAGGGAAGTGAAGAGGGAGGGTCAGAGAGGCGAGGAGTTTGGAGAAGTGGCTTGAATGGGTCCTCACCATAAGGAGGATCTCCCCAAAGAGAGACTTCTGGTCTGAGGCAGGGATGAGGCCAAGGCTCAGAGAGCAGACACAAGAATACGGGCATGAGGAGATACCACTCAACAGGAGGATGGTGATCTAGATCAGTTCTTGTGTCAGGAACTTTGACCTAGGGCGAGCAGTCATATGGCCCACAGCATTCCGCCTGGACGGGTTGGGGGCCTCACGGGATTGATGGGGCCAGACCAGCAGGACTGGCCAGTGGGAATTGTTCTAGATGACTTGCATATAGGACCTATCTAACAGAGACCACACATGAGAAGAATGTGCCTGCAGATGTGTTTTGGTAAGTCTACATAGTGTTTTAATGGAATTTAGTCAAGATTTTAGAATGAGAGATTTCACATAAAACCAGGTTTCTTCCTTGATACATCTCGGTGTGTCCGAATTTGAAAAATTGGACAAGGGGCTGCCCTGAGCAAAGTACTGTGGAGTGGCCTTCATCTGTTGGATTTGAGTAACTGCTGCCCCCTTTCGGGTGGAGAGAGTCATGGGGTCTTTATCCGTTTCTCCATAGACCCCACTATTCCTTATTGCCTCGTCACTGCTGAGGCTGGTGTCTGAGACCAATTGTTACCACATGTGCAATGTTGTTGTTCTCATAGAGAAATCTTTATTTGACCCAAGTCTCTTTCAAAAGTGGGAAGGTGTATGATGGGGCAAGGAGGTGGTGTGTTGTTTTTTTTTTTACAACTGAGCCACTTTATTCATTTATGTAACTGGCTCCTCTGGATGCATGGGTTCAACCTCGCTGTTGTAAACCATCCATATTTCACCAGAATAGTAACACTAGGGGCCATTAAGCCTCTGTGTTCTCTACCACTGAACCTAGAAAGGAGGAAGAGGGATTGAAAATGAAAGAATCTAGACAAAAGGTCTGCTGCTGAGAAGCCAGAAGTCAGAAGTAAGCAGGGGACATCGATCCAGAGAAGATCCATTTCTAATTGCACAAGTCCCAGAGATTAAACCATTTGCCCACTTCTTCCCAAGGGTGAGGACGGTTGCCCCTTAATGAAACCCAGCACAGAGCCTCCCGACATTGGAGCTGCGCCTGTCCTCCCTCCAGGAGTGGAGTGGATGTTCCTTCCTGTTTAAACCTGTGGCATAAATGGGCTTACAGGGTTTACTCTTAGTCTTCCTTTAAGACTTGATTTGAACTGATAGTTCCAGAAATAACCTTGCAAAATTACACGAGGAAGCAAAAAGGAAACAATTTCAGACAATCAGAGCAGCATGACATTTGTCAGGTTGACTAGATGCTAGAATCTTCAGTTTGGAGAAGCCCATGAGGAGAGGTCCTCCCTGGGCCTTTAATTCTTGATGCTACATTAGCAGTGGGGTCCTGAAGGTAGCACGAGGGGGGTCTCTGAGCTGTTGTCCTTTGTTTACCTGAGCAGGAGGTCTGTGTTTTCACACAGCAAGTGTGACTCATCACACTGAAGGGTTTGGCTTGTGCTGAGCTCCATGTGTGGTGACACGGGTTGGTGGAGCAGGTGGTTGGAAGTGCTAAGGCCATGGGGCAAAGGGGATCACTTGTCATTAAATATTTGGGAGCCATGAGAGGAGCCTAGAGTTAGCACAGCCTGGCCTGCAAGCCCTTTCCCTTGATCCTGGGGTTCCAGTTGACACCGTTGATCTCCCCTTACCCACCCTGGAGGCCGGAGAATGTAGTAGTTAAATGTTGACTATTGGGCTAAAATTTGGACTGAGTTCTGTTTCTGTCCCTTACTAATGCCATGTAGCTTTGGGAAAATTAAACTTATTGAGTCCTGGTCTCTGCCTTTCTAAAAGGGGAATAGTAATATTGTCTGCTTTACAGGAACGTTGCGAAGTTACATTAGATAAAACATGTAAAGCATTTATCACAGTGCCTGGCATTGCACGAGCTTTAGATAAGTGACATTATTGCTATTAGTTGTCTCTCTGGGTATTTGACTCTCTCTGAGAAGATGGTCAGAGGCCATTGTTGGACCTTCTTTATCCTCTTAACAACTGTTACTTGGTCCCATTGTGAGGCTGATGTACTAGGGGACCCTGGGCACTTTTATGCCTCAGTGAAGAAATTCATACTTCTAGACATTCATTATTAGCCCACTTATCTTTGGAGAGCTCAGACAAGCAAGAACCTGACTCTGCAAACAAAAAGATGAACCCCTGACCCTACATAAAACTGTTTAATTCTGGGATTGATTGCTCACAGACCCTGTGAGTTTCATTAGAAAATCCATTTTCCTGTTATGCCAAGTCCTCAGCACAAATGCTTCCCCCCACCCCCTGGTCCCCTCCAGAGTGTAGGCTCTGAATGTCCTGAGTTCTGTGTGCATCAGTTCACTCACTGTAAGACAGACATGATTCTACTACCAGCCACATTGGGTTCAGTGAGTTACCCTGTGTGGACGCTGCACATGGCACTGATGATGCAGCGAGTCCTATGTGAATGACAGCCAAGAGTTTTCTCCTCCACCTTTCCTCCCTCCTTTGTTCTTCCCTCATCATTTTCCTCCTCAGCATCATCACCAAGGCCGGACATGTGGGTCTCAGGCTCCAAGGTGCTTTGCTTACGCTTTCCTCTTTTTGCTCACTCAGGCTGGAGGGAGGACTTCTCAGTGATGAATCCTCCCCATGCCCCACCTTCAACTTTTCCTTCCAAACATGCCCCTACTGCCCAGAAGCTAATAATAGGGATTTTGAGACTCCGAGAGACCTGGATTCATGTCTTGGCACCCTCACTTTCGGGCTATCTAACTGTGCCGAACTTTGTAAGCCCTCGGAGCCTTCATTTTCTGATATGTGAAATGGGGATGTTACCCATCTTGTGGATATGGTGGGGTTTAAAGGAGGTGATCCCGTAAAACTTAGAACCAACAGGAGCTGGCTCGTAGTAAGTGATCAAGCAGCAGTAGCTCTTCGCTGCGCTGGGCCGCTTTCCAGGTACAGGGTCCACCCTGCCCAGTGCTCCTCCTGAGCCGCCATCACCATGGGGAAGTGCTGCAGGCTGTTGAATTCAGGACTCAGGTGCTGTTTGGTTTCTCTCCTAGGAAAAGCACCTCACTTTCTGCGGCTGCAAAACGTCGAGGTGAACGTGGGGCAGAATGCCACATTTCAGTGCATTGCTGGTGGGAAGTGGTCCCAGCATGACAAACTTTGGCTCCAGGTAAGCTGGCCCCCTGCTCACACCTGTCCATCCCATGGTAAGGGAAGAAAAGGTGTGCTGGGATGAAGGGCTTGGTGTGGGCAAGGGGACGGGATAGTTCTGATGTCCCTCTGCTCCTTGGATGACACTCTGTGTCCATGATCTTGTTAGATCTTAACTCTGATTCTGTTTCGTAGGCATCAGGATATACTTGTTGTACAGATGGAGAAACTAAGACCACAAACATGAAAGTGCCAGAACTAGAATCTGCAGCTATGCCCTTTCCAAGCTGCCCTTCTTTGTCTCTGAAGGCCAGTCTCCCAGGGCTAAGGCAAACTCTATACTTTAGATTCTGAGTATGTAGAATCATCAGATCTTCTCTGGAGGGACCTTAGCTCCCCAGTGGCCCACCAGATTCCTGTCTGACATGCAGTGTGCCTTCCACAGCACTCTGGTAAAGTCTGGTAAAATCACCCTTCAGCAGAATATTTCACTCAACCAGCAAAGCCACCTCTTCTCTGGCTGAAAGGGTCTCTCAGGGAAGTCAGCCAGGAAGATGTTCTGAGTTTGAATGTGTTCCGTTCTTAGGTCTGCTCATCGGCCTTCCTTTCAAAAGCAAGATAAAAGAGGATCTCTTTCAGTGGAGGTGGGGGGAAAGGATAGGACACAGAATTAGACATCAGTTGTTACAGCGTCAGAGAGCTTCCCACGGATACTAAGGTAGAAATACCAAATGTGAGGACAGTGCAGAGGGTTGAACTGTGCAGTGAGTAGCCACAGGTGGCTACTGACCGTGTTTTGGTTTTGTATTTTATTTTACACAAATTCATCGAGGTTTAATTGAGATACAATAGTTAAAATATATAATTTGATACACTTTCATGTGTGTATGTTTGTGAAGCTCATCAGTCAAGGGACTAGACATATCCATCATCCTGTGAAGTTTCCCTGTTCCCACTTGTAATCCCTTCTTTCTGCCCTTTCTACTCCCTTTTGTCTCCAGGTGGTCACTGATCTGTGTTCTGTCACTGAACAGTTGACCCTTGCATGGGTTTGAACTGGGTAGGGTTGCTTATACATAGATTTTTTTTTCCATTAAATACAGTACAGTAAATGTATTTTCACTTCCTTATGGTTTTCTTGAATTTCAGTGTAAGAATATAGCATATAATACATAGAACATACAAAGCATATAATTATTGACAGTTTATGTTATCAGGAAAGCTTCTGGTCAACGTAGGCTCTTAGTCATTTAGTTTATAGGGGGAGACAAAAGTCATACGTGGATTTTTTGACTGTGCAGTGGGGATTGCTGTTCTAACCCCCATGTTGTCAAAGGGTCAACTGTGTATTAACTTGCATGTTCTAGAATTTTATATGAATGAAATCACATAGTTTGTATTCTTTTTTGTTGTTGTTCAACATAATTATTATGAGATCTCTCTATGATGTGTGTAAATACACTTTATTTTAAAGTTTTTTTCTTTGTTGAATAATATTCCATTGTATGGAGGTACCACAATTTCTTTATACCCTCATCCACTGATGGACATATGGGTTATTAAGTTATGGGTTATTTGAAAACAAGTTGCTATGAACATGTGTGGACTCAAGTGGACATATGGGCAGGTGCCTTCATTTCTCTTGGACAAATGCCTAGGAGTGGAATGGCTGGGTCATATTGGCAAATGCAGAACTTTAAAAGAACCTCTGAGCTGTTTTCCTGTATGGTTGTACCATTTTACATTCCCATCAGCAGTGGATGGGAGTTGGAGTTTCTTATCAACATCCCTGCCAACACTTGGTGTGGTCATTCTTTGTAGTTTAAGCCATTTGAACAGGTGTGTGGTGGTATCTCCTTGTGATTCTCGTTTTTCTTTCCCTCATGAACAGTGAAGTTGACCGCTTCTCTGTGCTAGTTTGCTGATATTTGTGTGTCATCTTTGGTGCCATGTCTGTTTAAATTATTTTGCTCATTTATTGTTGGGTTGTTTCCTTTGTTTCGGCATTTTGATAGTTCCTTATATGTTCTGGATACAAATCCTTTGTCAGATACATGCTTTGCAAAGATTTTCTGTCTACCTGTGGTTTGTCTTTTCATTCTCTAAAGCGTGGCATTGGGGGAGCAATTTTTAAATTAGGATGAAATTAAATTTAACATCTTTTTCTTTTTTGGATCTTGTCCTGGCATCATTTCTAAGAAATCTTTGCCTGACTCAGGGCCCCAGTGATTTTTTTTTCTTGTTCTAGAAATTTTATAATTTTATAGCTTTTACATTTTAGGTCTATGATCCATTTTCAGTTAATTTTGCATATGGTGTGAGGTATGCATCAAAGTTCTTATTTCTTTTTTGTGTGCATTTGGATATCTCAGTTGTTCCAGCATCGGTAGTTGAAGAGCATTCTTTCTCTGCTGTGCTGCTTTTGCCCACAGATGTATGGGACTATTCCTGGGTTCTTTATTTCTGTTCCATTGATCTCTTTGTCTGTCTTTCTACCGCCATCACACTGACTTGGTCACTGTGAGCTTTATCATAAGTTTTGAAATCAGGTATTGTTAGTCTTCCAGTAGTTGTTCCTTTTCACAGTGATTATGGCTGTTCTAGGTCTTTTGCATTTCCATATGACTTTTAGAATCACTTTGTCAACCTCTGCACAAAAAAGCCTGTTGGGATTTTGATGGGGATTGATTGCATTGAATCTATAAATCACTTTTGGAGAGAACTGACATCTTAGCAATAATGACTTTTTTGAGTATGAACATGGTATATTTCTTCATTCATTTAACATCTATGGTGATTTCACTCAGCACTCACTGTAATTTGCAGTGTGATAGGTCTGACACATTTTTTTTTCTCCGACTTATTCTTAGATATCTGATATTTTTGGTGGATAAAAATCTCAATTTCTGACTTTTACTGCTAGTGTATAGGAATAAAATTGACTTTCACATATTGATCTTGTATCCTGCAACCCTGTTAAACTTAGGATGGCTATTTACATTTAAATTAATTAAAATAAAATTCAGAACTTAGATGGCCCATCACACATTTCAAGTGCACAGTAGCCACATGTGTCTAGTGGCTACCATGGTGGACAAGTGTAGACAGGACATTTGAGATGTAGAAAGGCTTTTTGGAGAGCATTACTTGAGCTTCAACAAAACATGAATATTCGTTGGAAGAAGCTAACTCCAGTGACCTCCACCTTCATTTATTGAAAGTTTATCATCTCTTCTGGCTGACATAGTTCGGATATTGGTCCCCAACCCATGCCCAGCCATCTCTGTACACTTGGGTAGAAGTCCATGGTATTACTTCTCTTCTTGCATTTGAAACCATTTCCTACAGTTAGGAAATCCCTAGGAGGGAGAGCACCTCTGGGGGCTGATAGTTCTTTCTTGCTCCTCAGCAGTGCAGTAGAATGAGGTTTGTTTTTTTTTTTAATTTATTAATTCATGAGAGACATAGAGAGGGGCAGAGACACAGGCAGAGGGAGAAGCAGGCTCCATGTGGGGAGCCCAATGTGGGACTCGATCCCGGGACTCGATCCCGGGACTCCAGGATCATGCCCTGAGCCCAAGGCAGACACTTAACTGCTGAGCCACCCAGGCATCCCAAGTGCAATAGAAGGAAAAGAAAAGTAGTGCCTGACCCTCTTGCTTCCCCAGGCTGCCTGCAGACCACAGGAATCACGGTAAACTTCCATGTGTCACTCAAGTAGTTAGTGTTAATTAATCTTTCAGTTGTAATTCGTGTTCATGTGTGTGCATCAGGCTCTCTAGGAGTTTTGTCATTTCAGTGGCATCACCTCAGTTGGGTCAGGAGACTGAGAAGGAATAATCACAATATTTTCAACACCTTTATTTAGCTTTTCCAATTATTTTATGATGACTCTTGCTACATTTTTGAGTTGCATGTCCTGAACCTTGGGTTTATCAGTGGAAAGATTTAGAACATAATGGAAGTATTGGAGAAAATAGGTAGATACACACAGTGTGGGTCTCTTCTGCATCTTACTTATTTATGTACTTTTCAATATAAACCAAATCTTATTTCACAGAACATTTTTCAGGTGCCTTACAATGGGACATAAAGCCTGACAAGATAGCATAAATTAAAAGTGAGGCAAAGGGATATAGGAGTAAAAAAAAAAAAAAGCCACTGTGGAGCTGGCCATAATGTTAAAACTGCATCCCTCCACATCTGTGGCTAACTTGTGGGTCACAGGCAGAGTCCACTGCACCACAGCCGCCAACGGAATAAAGGAAGCTTGTCAGATACACAGTTCAGAGTGTCCACAAGATAAACACAAACCAATTTCTCGGGAAAATTCTAACTTGTTCGCACAGAAGCCAGACAGGAATTGTTCCCAGGCGTCCTCATAAAGAAAATAGCGTGTAATGTAAGGAACAGCGCTCTCCACCAAAGTCTTATTGAGGGCACACAAGTGAGTTTCATAGGCTTGTTTCCCATAATGATGCTCTGTGCAAAAGCAGTGTGGAGAGGTGGTCAGGAGGGGAGGGGATGGGGTTGGGTAATGCAATATGACAAAAGTCCCCATTTCTCTGCTAATCTGTTTCCATCTTGGGACACTTTAAATGTAACAGGTGAGTGAATAGTTTCAATAGCTATTCCTTTAAGGAAACCACCAGAAATACTGCCTCTCTCATCTATATTTCAGTAACTGTTGGGAGGTAGATGGTTTACACTGTGCTCTCTGGCAAATGCCTACTTGGCTAGGTAAGTCCAGGCTTATATTCAGCAGTGTAGTTGGAAGTAAGTTAATGTCTTTGTACAAAATATGAGGCACCTGTCATGACACCTGCCTGCCACTCAGGAGACCACTGCATCCTGATCTGAGACAGCCTAAGGGAGTAATGAATTTCTCATGAGATGCTGCTTTGGATCTGTTCCAGCGCCCAGAGGAGCAGTGTACAGATGGGCCAAAGGTTCTGTTCCATATATCCGGGCTTTTGTGACTCAGTCTGAGAATTTCCAAAGTAAGTGAAACAGCTATATTGTGGCCAAGAGGCTACCTTTCAACAGTGCTGTCTCCTTCTGTAGCTACCAAGACACAGGGAGGAATCACTGTAAGTCACC
Source organism: Vulpes lagopus (assembly GCF_018345385.1). Classification (NCBI taxonomy): domain Eukaryota; kingdom Metazoa; phylum Chordata; class Mammalia; order Carnivora; family Canidae; genus Vulpes; species Vulpes lagopus. The sequence goes on from NC_054841.1 coordinate 17,145,063, forward strand.
AAAGATGGAAACATTTTTATCTACCACTCTTAAGTCAGGGAAATAAAGCCAGTGATTTTGTTTCTAGAATAGTATGTCAGTGCTCCTTCTTTCTGGCAATGAAAGCACCAGTCGTTGGTGGACTTCTAGTTTATGGATAATCCTTGTTGTCTTTGTTGGAGAGAATGCCTGTCTTCCTTTCTGTAGAATGGGACTCCAGAGCTTGCTTATCCTTAAGTGCTTTCTGATCATAAATTAATAAGTTAAAAAGAAAGTCCAGCCCATACCCCTGTTTTACTCTCTCCTGGAAACTTTATATGCTCTTTAGAAATCCTCAGCTGCTGGTGCTGGCTTTCGTGGAATTAGCAAGAAGCTCTACCTAAGAATCAGTGGATAGAATCTATGCAAAAATGTGCATCCCTGAGCCTAGATCAATGCTAGTCCTTTAGGGAAAAGGCTGATAGAGGCCAACAAAAGTTATAAATGAGCTCATCTTGTTTGAGGGCGATCTCTCCCTGAGGCGAAGAGTATAATGCCATAGCCTATGGTGAAGGGCCTCATTCATAACTTGGTAACTTCTTATGTGATACAGTGGCATGAGCGATACAAACTTATAATTTTTAAGCATTTTTTAAAGCAAATAGATGTTGTGCATTCTGAGCGGAATGCCCGTCGAATAGTCAAAGCAGCCTACAGTTTGGGAAGCCCTTTAAAAAACAAAAAACAATGTTCAGGGTACAGCTAGGTAGAAGTGTGCTGACCAATTATCAGTATGGCACAGTGGAAAAATGTGTATGAGAACATCTTTTCTGGAAGGGGTTTGGCAGTAGATAGAAATCTTAAATGTACATATTCTTCCAACAAGTAATTTTACTTTTGGGAGTTTACCTAAGAAAATAACCAGAGAAAGAAACCATTTATCTGCAAGTATGTTCAAAAGGATAAAACCTGAAAACACGCTGAATGTCCAGAAGGAACTGATGAAGTAAGTGCTGGAATAGAGTCATTAAATACCAGGTTATAGAAGTATATATAATGCCATTTTCACTGTATGTGTTTAAGTGGAAAGAGCAGGTTATAAAACAATGTGTCCGGTATATATTTTTTAATCAAAAATAAACATGAATGCATATTTATGTGCACAAATGTATACATAGCTATATACATAGATACATTAACACTATAAGACACATATCAGGACTCTGAGTCATTGATTGTGATAGATTATCTACGCTTTGTATCTTCACCTTTTCTGTTTCACCCAAATACTTTGAAATGAATATAGGTAACTAAGATAAACAGAAAAAAACACCAGCCACAGCAGAATTAGAAGCAGCAGCCCCCCATGGAGGATAAAATTACCCTCAGCTTGCCCTCACACCATCACCACCAGATGCTGTTCACCCAAGAGGGGGGTTAGAGATATGTATTCCGTATGTGTCACCTGGTCTTTATGGAAGACTGTGGCCTGTGGGTCTCCGCGTGTAAACTTTTCAGGGCTCTGGAGCAGGCCCCGTCAGCCCCACCACAGAGCTTATTTCCAGGCTTCCCTACAAAGCATTTGCTTCACCATGGGTTTGTACAACAAATAACATTTGACGAGTTACAGAAATGAGGCCATGAGTCCAAACACTTGGCACAGATCTCAGTAGGGACAGCATATGTGTTCAGACAAATCACAGGCACTGGGCCGGGAGCAGACCCTAATCTGGCAGGAAAAGGCTCTTGCCCTGTGAGCGCATCAGCTCGACAGCAGTCACACCAGGGCTGACGAGATAAGCAGACATGTCAGTCCTTTCTGCAGCCGATTTTTCCGGTAAACCTGTTTCTCTGCTCCCTGAAGGGCTGCTGCTGTGAATGTGCTGGACCCAGCTCCTCCACCTCCTGCCCACATCTGTACCCGGTGTCCCTTCCATGTGGGACTGCTGTGGAAAACCTAGTCGCCACACCACAACTAAACAGTGGTGGTAAATGAATGATAATAGCTGACGTTTGTGGCTTGGTTACACATAGGATGGGTTTAATTCTCATAGCCAGGCTTTTAGGGAGTTGCTGTTGATAGCCCTGTTTGTATATGAGACCAAGTCTTTGAGGCGGGTCAGTGAGTCCCACAGGCCACGTTCCCATAGGTCCTGAGCAGTGGAGGCAGGATTGGAACATCTGACGTTCTTCAGTCCTGAGCATCCTGCCACGGTAACCTTGTAGACCTGATGCTTACGTCACCATGTCATCCTTCCCTTCCCTATTGGAGGCTTCCTGTTAAAAAAAAAAAAAAATTCATTTATTTAGCACACATTTATACACCTTTAATTTGCACTGTAGTAGATACTTAGAGATTTGTGTTTCTCAGATTTACAAAGAAAAATCAACAAAAAATACCCCTAAAGTTTTTAAAAAATATTTTTTCAAATTGCTCCCGTCCAGTTGCCTTCTTACTTCTCCCCTTCTTGGCCACATTTCCTAAATCTGATGTCTACGCTGGCAGTGTGGCTTTCTTCAACTCCCCCATTTTCCCAGTAGTGGCCCTTGTGAAGGTCACTAGTGCTTTTTCTTGTTGCTGGAGCTGATGGTGATGATGGTGATGGAGATGCTTCCTCATACTTGACTTTTTTTGGTGTTTGACTATGCTGACTGGCCTGCTTTGGAGATCTTCCTGCCCTCTTGGTTCTGTGAAATCATCTACTGACAACCATGAAAGGTCTGAGAGTTTACCTTATTTGCAGTTAGCCACACAGTGTCATAGATGCTGGCAGAAGATATGAGACTCCTGGGTCAGAAACAAAGATCGTTGGTCATAATGTAGCAGGCAACATGCCCTTCATGTTTGTGACAGTTGCTGTTCTCCCAAGGCCCCGCTCCCAGCCAAGTCCAGTGAGAATGATGTGGGCTGGCTCTGGGCCAGGTTTGCATACAGTGGGTCTGCATCATGTCTGGGGAACACAGTGCTTAGGAATCCCTCACTTTTTATTGTTAGCTTTATCGACATAATTTGTAAACCATAAAGCTTAGCGAGTCTGGAATTCAGTGGTTTTTAGCGTATTTGCAACCTTGGCACCATCTCCACATACTTTGTCTTTCATTATCACCTTAGTTACCTTAGATCAAAAACAGCTCCTTTAGGGCCACCCTAGGGGATGGAAATCTAGCTGGGCTTTGGATCCACAGAAGGTTGCATTCTCTTCAATTCCTCGGTACCTGACGCACAAGCCTCTCCTTTCTCATCCTGTACAGCACAGCTCTGAGGATCCTAGCCAACTCGGACCTGGAAATTTCCCTTCACACACTTATTGTTTCCTCCTTTACTTCCTAAACCCTTTCCTGGGGGCCTTCCCTCAGCCTGTCCTCAGCGTATGCGCTTCAAAATTTGATCTCTGCTCCTCCCGGCCCCCAGCACATGGGAGCTGGCGAGAGAGTGGTGAGCAAGGTGCACCTGCGTCGTGTCCTCGGGGGGCTTACTGTCTGACAGCAGAGACAGATATTGAGTAACACAGAATCAGATATTTGAGCACAAATGTGACCAGGCTACCAGGGAAAGAGAAGGGTCTGCTGGGTAGAGAGTCGGGAGGATCTCTATGAGTATCTGCCTGAGAAGCACCCTTGGAGGAAGTGGCCTTTGAATAGGTGTTCAGAGAGAGGACTGGAAGTAGTCAAAGGGATATAGTGCCACACAGGGAGGCGGCATGTGTGCTCGCTCTTCACCAGCTGCTCATCCTCTTTGCTCAGGGCTTCTCATTCCTTCTGGGGCTTAATCCAGGACCCTCCCAAATCTGCAGACTCTGCAGGAGCTCTGAACCCAGACGTCAGCCCCAAATGAGTAGTCCGCCATGCGCACAGGGGGCCCTTGGGGAAGACTTCAGTACAGCTAATCAGAAATGATTTATGTCCACTTCTATTTCTTTTAACTTTTAATAAAAAATAATCAAAAGCTATTCTTTAGAGACTGCCAGAGAGGTACAAATATGGTCCTAAGAAAATCAATGAGTCAGATTTTAGTGAGTTTCCAAATGTCATGCCTTTGAAGCAGTAGGACTAGAAGTGAAAAGAATATTCATTTGCAAATGAATTGTGAGAATTTCACCTAAATATTTTCTAGCCTGCCAGGAGAGAAGGCTTCCAGGACCCTGTATTAGAGCATCTCCTGTGGAACAGGCATCATGTCTATTGCATACCCGTTCCCTTTTATTAAAGACAGTACCATTTCCTCTTTCACCAATCACAAATCAATTACAGGTCTGCATGCTCTCTCTGAAATAATGACAGCCATTTTTTCAGGCTATGTCTTATCTCTTTGTGAAGGGAATAATGCCATGACATAGGAGCAGAGGGGAGGGGGAATTGCAAAATGATGAGGCCATTAGAGATGCCTCCATGGCTGTAATAGAGTAGTGTGAAAACAGCAGACTCTGTGGCATCTAGTGCTTCTCTGGTTTCCTCTCTAGGTAGTTCCTGAAGGTAAGTCTTGCTTGGGGGTAGAAGGATACATGTGTGCCAGGGTCAGAAATACTAAAGTGTGGGTTTTTGCAGCCCCTGTTCTTGTAAAGAGGGTGACTCTCAAATGATGTTAAAAAAAAAAGGCAGCTAAGGAAAGATGGAATTTGAGTTGTTTTAAAAGAGAGACAAGCCAATGAAAGAGGAAAAAGAAAAACGATAGATTTCAGAGGAAGCGGTTGCCATGATGAAAGAGTCATGAGTATAAAATGGGATTAAGCAGGACCACTGCTTAGGCTTTTACTGTGCTTTCGTTCAATTTAGAACACGTGTATACCCCTGGATGGATGAATTGGATAAAGGTTCACCTTCTGGGCAGATGCATCCTCATGGGCTTAGAGCTTGGCAAGCAGGCAAAACCTCTGGGCAAAGATAACAGATAACCTTTTTCCAGTGGGCCCAGTGAGCCAGTGGTCTGGACTCTGGTTTGCCAGTAGAGCATGAGCTGGCTTCGAATGGCACAGCAGTGGCTTGGCATCTTTGGTGCAGTGACCAATTGTTCAGCGACAGGAAGTGGCCTGGATTTAAGGAATGTTTGCATTCATGTGTTCTGTGGTATGGTTTGGCTCTTTCAAATATTGAGGGACTTAAGGCAGTGATAACCTTCATATCTTGGAGACCTAGGACAAAATAAGCAGTATCAGCATCACTTGGGAACTTGTTAGGAATGCACATTGTCTAGGGCGACTGGGTGGCTCAGTGGTTGAGCATCTGCCTTCAGCTCAGGTCGTGATACTGGCATCCTGGGATCGAGTCCCACATCAGGCTCCTCACAGGGAGCCTGCTTCTCTCTCTGCCTATGTCTCTACCTCTCTCTCTCTCTCTCTTCTCTGATGAATAAATAAATAGTATCTTTTAAAAAATGCAGATTATCTGGCCTTACTCCTGACCTGCTGAATCACCCTCCAGGTGATTCCAATGCCTGCTAACTCTTGAGAGCCCCTGCTTTAGACTTATGTAGTTGGATTAAGAAAACCTCACCTGAACCTAGTAGCATGTCAGGTATGCCATTGCTTAATAATATCCTCAGTGAATCTGTTAGCCAAGAATGTGGGAAAATGCTTGGGCAGTGCATCTTTATGTAGATATTTCTGACTTTGAGACCACTGAGGTTTCCAGAAAGCTAGGCATCTGGCTTCTGTCACAAAATTTCCCAAAATGTTTTCATCATTTCCTGCAAGATGGCAGTTGGTATTCTTTGAAGAAGCAAAGTAAGTTTCTAGAACAGGGCACATTCTACCCTCCCCTCACAGAGTACTGGTGTAATCATGCATTATCACATAGGGATGGCAGTTGGTCCTTGGGATTATAAGGCCTCCTTATCTGGAATCAGACTGCCTGGGTCAATGTGCTAATAACTCAGTCACTCAGCAAAGTCATATGACACTTGCTACAGCCCATGTGGTTTGGTTCAGACTCACTGAGTCAGAATCTGGCTTTTTAAATTTTTTTTTTTAATTTTTATTTATTTATGATAGTCACAGAGAGAGAGAGGCAGAGACACAGGCGGAGGGAGAAGCAGGCTCCATGCACCGGGAGCCTGATGTGGGATTCGATCCCGGGTCTCCAGGATCGCGCCCTGGGCCAAAGGCAGGCGCCAAACTGCTGCGCCACCCAGGGATCCCAGAATCTGGCTTTTTAATGAGAGCCCCAGGGGATTTGTATGCAGGGTCTGTTGAAAAGTACCATTGAAAAGGCATGAGAAGGTTGAGAAGACATATTGCTTGATTTATTTCTGCCTCAGTTTCCTCATTTGTAAAATAGAAGTAATAATAGGGCTTCTCTCACTTTATCGTGCATGAGAAAGCACCTGGAGGGTTTGTTAAAACTGGGCTGTCCCCACCCATCATGTTCCCCATTTCATAGGTTTAGGGTGGGGCTAGAGAATTTGCATTTCTGACAGGTTCCCAGGGGATGCTCCTATAGTGGCTTTGCAGACCACACTTTGAGAACCAGTGTTCTGGATTCATCTAAGAGCATAGCTCTCAGTGCTGACCTTATTGTCCTCCACGAAACATGCTATTTCAATACTCAACTTTATACTTTTTCCTTTTTGCTGTTTTGTTGGAATTTTAACTCTTCCTGTAAATTCCTCTGGGCAGAAATTATACCTTCCACATCCCGTACTCTCTCATTTTATGTTGTGTTGAATAATGAGGACATTTCCAATGTTGTTAATAATAGAATAAGGAAGGGGAAAAACACAGATTGCCCAGCCCAATAAATAGTATCTACAGATGGATATAGGCCTGGGATTCTCTTTAAAATTTACATTTCCAACAGGTTTCCAGGTAATGCTGATGGTCCAGGAACCACCCTCAGATAAGCACTTTCATAGAGATTTTTAAAGGATTAAGTGAATTCTGTTATGGAAGCCAGTTAATGCAGTGCCTAACAGACTATGTACTCACAAATGTTAATGTGACTTTTACTTAAATACTCAGACAAATTTTGTTAGGTTGAGCAAAATATTTCTCAAACCCACTTAGTTATGGAACTTTTTATTCATGGGAGATATGTGACTTCTGGGAGAAGCAGCGTGTGATTGCAGGGGTACTCAAGCTTTCCCAAGTAGTGTTAGTAGAGTCCCGTTCCCAGCCTGGTCCCCCCTTTCCCGCCTTTTTGAACATAGGTTCAGGAGCAGACTACCCACAAATCTCAAGGCAGTGGCTCACGGAACTTCAGGAGACCACATGTATTATGAATGTACCATAAGAGGAGAAGGAGATAGGAAAGTGCGAGTAGGAGAGATCCCATTGGTGTCCTGGATGGTGTCCTTTCTGAGCCAGTGCCCCCAACCCTTCCGCAGTGCATGATTGGCTGCCAAAAGCTCACAGCTCCCCTTTGCCCAGAGAACTGCCTAGGGGCAAATGAGAATAGTCTTCTTTCCCTACCTGGCAGGCCATGGCCAGTGAGTGACTGACGTGGGGTACCAGTGCTGGCTCCTTGCGTCAAGCTGGGATCCACTCTGGTATACTTTGGGCTCCCGAGGTGGAATCAGGCTGAAGCTGGACCAGGTTTTGACCACATCCTTCCTCGGCTCCTTCCCTCACTGTCTTTCACTCTCTTTCTCTTGAGGGCACTCAGTAGGTCACCATGTCTCAGACTCTGCTTCTGGGAACCCCAGTTCTATCAGAGCCCACTGGGAAATTTATCCAATTTGCCACAGACACAGGGGCCAGAAGATGATTCCATTTTAGAATAATAGATGCAAATCTGAGAGAAGAAAGGAGGTATAGTTGAAATTTCAGAAGGAGGACATACTTACATGTGGAAAATTTCATAGGCACCAAAGGAGAATTTTCAGCATGCAGGAGTGGCTACATGGGGGTTCTGACAGATTCTTCCCCAGGCTTCCATATGCATCATCCGTGGCTTGTCTCAGGACTTTGGCTTCTCTTTGCTGTCCCGCTCCCCTTTCCTAGCAGCCTAGCCATTTGCATCCCTGTGCATTTGTGTGGTACCTGGCGTCTTGGTTGGGAGGATTTCCTCTTGCACCTCGTCTCTGGGTTGAGGTCCGTTTCAGGCTCTTGGCTCCCTGCCTGCTCCACCCCTCCCTGTACCCCTTCAAACCTGCTCAGTTGCCTGTGAGCCTGGATTTCTTGAGTCTATTCCTGCTTGATGAAACCTCCCCTTATTTTCTCACCTTGCATGTTCTTTTCTGCCTGTGTCTGGGGCCGAGACCACGGTGGGAACCTGTGCTGCCGACACATGCCTTCTGCTTAAATCCCTTCTCCATGTTGTCATGGTGTTCTGGTCTCTGAGCCTGTCACCATGCCTGGTCTTCTAGAATCCCTCCTGATCTCAGTTCCTGGCTTGCTGCTCATTTGCTTTGACTTTCAGCCCCTACTTGCCCTTCCGTCTGGGCTCACCTTCCTGAACTTCACCTTCATTTGTCCTTGCCGGTGGTCCATCACAGTTCCATTTCCTATCATGGCTCTGGGCTCTGCTGCCCATTCCTGTCCTGCTGTTGCCTGCTCCCAATATGACAAGTGTGATTATTAAAAGGCCTATTTTCCAGAGATTTTATAAGACAACCTGCAATTTCCTTTCCTTCAATGGGAGAAAGCCTGGTGGTTCAGAAACTAAAGGGAAAAATTTGAATTGTTCAGGGGGATGCACTTTCTCCTCTCTGGTCCTGCTGGAATGTGACATCATTAAGAAAGTAATGCTGGAGGTCACATCAAAATAAAATTTAAGCTAAATATAAAAAATGAATGCTTTGCACGTAATCAGCTCTTTGCTGTTTGTGTTGGTTTCTTATTGCCGATGCAACAAATTAGAGAGACACAGTGGCTTAAAACAACACAAACTTAAAAATAATAATTATAATAATAATAATAAACCCACACAAACTTAGTACCTTGTGGTGGTGGAGATCAGAGGTCAGAAAGGAGTCTGACAGGGCTAGATCCAGGTGTTGGCCAGGCTGTGTTCCTTCTAGAGGGTGTAGTGGAGAATTCACTGTCTTACCTTTTACAGCTTCTGGAAGCTGTCTGCATTCTTTGGTTCTGGCCTCTCCTTCCACCTTCAAGCCATTAGTTACTTTGACCTCTGCTTCTGTGACCGCATGTCCGGTCTATGACTCTGACTCTCCTCCCGGTTTCTTATACAAGGTGAGTTGTGATTACATTGTGCCCACCTGTGTGATCCAGGATCGTCGCCACACCTCCAGATCCCGAAGCTAACATCTTTAAAGTCCCTTTCGCCATGGAAGGTGACATGTTCCCAGGTTCCAGGGATTTAGCATACGGACATTGTGGGAGGCTATTATCCTTACCCACTTTTCATGGTTGATTTCATGGTTAGTTTGGAGAGCTCAGCTCACACCAGAATATGCTGTCATGTGCTGAGTATTCCCTACACATTGTCATTTCTGTATCATGAGAACTTCATAAGCAGGCACCACTATGCTATCCATGATAGATGTAAGGAAACCAAAGCTCAGAGACTTGAACCAGGCCTGGAGGCTGCACATATTGGGTGTTGGCATGCATTTCTTTTATTACCATTTCCTTGTCCCATCTTTTCCCTAACTCCCATCCCAGCCTCTCCCAAGTATCTAGCCTCCTGGGAGCTCATCTATGACCACTGGGGCACCAGCCAGATCCAGGAGGGAGAGGTTTCTGGGGCTTTGGGAGCAGTTACAGACAAGACGCTTTATGCCACATTGGTTTGTTTACTTATTTACCAGCACAGTATTTTTTTTCCTGTCTGGATTTTTATATACTTCCCAATCCTTTACATCGAATATTTTTGTGAAATAAAACGCATACCTCAGTTATTGTGGTTTTCGTAAATTTTGTCACGAGGATGGGAGGCCATTTCCATCTGAAGATTTCAGTATCGTTTTAATGCAGGCATGTGAGCTGATGTGTCTTGGGATAGGATTCGTGTTCATTCCCTGAGCTCCCATCCTCAGGAGTACCGGTTTCTTACCTAGTACGTCGTCGTCTGATCGCTGTTTTCTTCATCGATTTGCCTCCCTTCTGTGCTTTCATCTGTGCTTTTTTGGTGATCTGGATTATTTTCTTAAGACTGTTCCCCCGGGTCAGCGCTTTTCTGCGGTGTTGATTCTGCTGTTCACTTCTTGTTCCGTTTTGCAATCTGTAAGTGGCTTTGTTTGTTCCCCATAATTCTTTTGAGGTTTATTTTCTTTCTTAGCACGTTTCTTGTCCACTTGCCTCTTGGCTAATGGTCTGTAGAGTTCACGTGCTGGCATTGTTCTTGGTGTCTTCCATCTCCCAAATTTCTTGACTGTTCAAAGCATTGGGAGATCTGAGGAAATGTCTACATCTTTGCTTATTTCCCCCTACACAATATCCCTTCCTCCATCCCTGTCTTTGCTTTTTTTTTCTTTCTTTCTTTCTTTTTCTTTTTTTTTTTCTTTTTTTTTTTGGTCCCCAGCTAAGAAATTGGTGGCACATAGGTAGATCTTGGCCACACTCATTAACTACCCTCTTCCATATTTGGGAATAAGTGTGCTGGAGGAGGTGAGGGGCAGGGAGTAGTTACCCCACATTAGAGCAACACTTAGTATCTTTAGGCCAAGCCCGGACACCAGATGCCCTGCATACAAATCCCAGCTTTGCCACTTGCAAGCTGTGCAGGCCTGGACAGGCAGCTCACTCCTCTGAGCTTCAGCTTTTTCCTGTGCACAATGGAGGTAATGAGTGTGCCCCCACTCCTTACAGATTTTTGTAAGGAATTAATGAAGGAGGAATGTAGAACACTTAGCCCATAGTGATATTTAGTCGCTGTTAACTTAGATCAAAATGTCTGAGGTTCTAAGTAAATCAGGGTAGAAAATACTCAGCCAGAACCTCATCAGTCTCTTTCCAGGAATGAAGGAGCCCTGCCCAGAGAGGAGGAGAAAAATGAGCTGTTTTTGGTGTACTCATGTCTTCTGAGGCCTTTCTGTGTGTCCAGCCAGCTTTTCCCCAGATCAGATCAGAGTTTGAGCAAGTGGTACCATCTCTTGCAAAAATGTATCTGGGCGTGAGGCAGGTGGTGGGCACTTTCAGCCCTAATGATTTTCTCCCTTCAGTTCCCTTGCATTATTCTTGTCCAGTCCTATTGCTGAGTTTCTGAAATGGGAGAGGATTATGGCTGCCCCTCAATGCTGCATGTTTTTCAAAAATACTATTTACTTTATTCTTTTCAAATATAAAAGCAATGTTTGAGGCAGAAAGTCTAGAAAATACTAAAAAGTAAAATGAAGAAAACCATCCCCTCCAACCTCCCTTTCCACCAATCTTCCTGGAACAAGTCACGCAGAAGCCTTGGTTTCTCTGTGTCTCTTGGCTTTTTGCCCCCTGCCCTCCCCTGCTGTTCCATCTCACCTGCTTGGGACAGCTAAGCACGGTAGCTCCACCCCCTCTCCTGTTGCAGTCCTGACACATCACTGATGGGAGTGTGGATGGATGGAAGCAGGTCACATGTGTGCTCGAAGGGTTTGCTTGGGACAAGAAGCAATGAGGATTACATCATGGAAATTTCCAGGTGTGAGGAAGCTCCTAAATCCTGAGGTTTCCAGTGAGACAAAGCACTCAGTTTTACTTTGGTAAAGAAATAAAAGCAGTGAGGATAGGGTCTCAGGGAAAAGATACTTGCCTCGAAGTCAGAAAAGCTGGATGAGGGACTTCCTTGCTCTGTATATTTACACAGCCATGCTGACATTTGCATTCTGCTAAGAAGAGCTGCAGTGATACCTCAAACAAGGCTGGGAGGATTAAAAAGGAGATTCAGGGTCTGGCTCATGGAAGTTTAAAAGTTACTCAGGCTGCATCCTCAGACACGTGCTTATTAGTTGTTATAACTTGCTGCTGTAGAAGAGACTCATTCAAACTCAGAATATCGTACCTGAGATTCAGCACAGTACCGACAAAAATGCCTGTGCATTCACCTCGATTGTAGAAATGTTTACCAACTCGAGAGGTTGGGCACAGGGCTGGAGATGAAAAGGGGCTAAGTCACCTTGGGGAGCTCAGGGTCTAGTCTATGGTGGGAAACGTGTAGGCAAAACACAAACACAAACCCACCAGAGATTGAATAGTTTCTAGAAGGTAGCATGACAGTCCAGGGGAACTTAATGGATATAGCGATATGCTGAGTATGAGTTTTTAAGAGTGAGGGAATGTGCCCAGGCAGATAAGAGGTTCTAGGTGGAGGAAAGAGCAAATGCCAAGGAGGACAGGTGCTGGAAAGCCCCCATCCACACCATACCTGGGAACAGATTGGTAACTGTGAGGTGCCCTCAGGGCCTATGGCTGTGGTACCAGGACACCAGCCACGGGCCTGGGGGCCAGGCTGTTTGTTGTTATTTCATGGGTTATGTTTTCTGTCTTTGGAGGAACCTTGTGGGTTTTGCTTCAGAGATGAAGGAAGGCGGGAGGAAGGCTTAGGGCCAAATGCCAGCCTTAAGCTCAGGCCAAGCAAGGAAGCAATGTGTTGGGAGGAGGCCTGTGCCCTCTCTTCTGACCATCAGGCACTGCCCTCCTGAATCAGCTTGCTAGCAAAGTTTGTACTTGAGGCAGATTGCTTGCAAAAGCCAGCCTTGGATACTCCTTCTTGTGGAAAGCCCTGGCCCCAGGGGTGTGGGGAAAACACGGCCCCTTCTGAACCAGGGATCCCCTAGGGGCTATATGATGATGCGATTTCTCCTCCCCTTCCCTCCCTCTGTCCTGCAGCAATGGAACGGCCGGGACACGGCCCTTATGGTCACCCGCGTGGTCAACCACAGACGCTTCTCAGCCACGGTCAGTGTGGCTGACACAGCCCAGCGGAGCGTGAGCAAGTACCGCTGTGTGATCCGTTCCGATGGCGGCTCCGGTGTGTCCAACTATGCTGAGCTTATTGTGAAAGGTGAGTGGGGCTGAGTTCCCTGGGCTGCCCTGGCCCCATCCTCAGAGGGTGGGAGGAATCCAGGTGCCTCTTCTCATCTGCCATTCCTCCTTCCAGTCAGTTGAAAGACACACCCCTTCCAGTCCCCCATTCCCCCACTGCAGAGAAAGAGGTGAAATTACTGTAAAATCATGCAATGTGGCTTTGTTATTATGAGGTGAGTCTTATTAAAGGGTCCACCGGTGCCAACCTAAGGGGTACACAACACAGAAGGCATCTACAGATTTGGCTTATTTTGCATTTGAAGTCAGAATGAACCAACGTCCTTGTGTTTTGGTACTGTTCTACTGCCGTGTCCGGGGAGTACAATTGTTTCTGAGGGATTTTTTTTTTTTTTTATTGAAAACTCAATTTAATGACAATATTTTGGAAGGACTTTCGAAATAAATAATGCCCCCACCCTGCTGGCCTTGATTCAATTCTTTCCAATTTTCTTGTTCCTGTTCACCTTGAGGTATTGTCAACATGCTTTACATTAAAATATGCACATTGCTTCCTTTTCTGCTCCTTCCAAGGGGCTGGATATCCCATTTATTTTTGAAAGTCTATATAATCTTTGTTGTAATGCTTAATGGTTGTATACTGTTTCATCAAGTGAATCACCCCATTTCTTAAAATCTCTCTATTTGTAGTCATTTAGGTAATTCCAGGTGTTTTCGTTTTTGTTTTATTTTTCCTCTGTGCATCAATTAACACCTCAATGGAGTTCTTCCAACGAGAACATTTTTATTCTATTGAACCAGGTTATTTCCTGGGATAAATTCCCTAGGGGTAGAGTTGGTAGGCCAAAGAATAGGAGCATCTTTATGGATTTTTCTTAGTGTAGCAATATTGCTTTTGCAAAAAAAAAAAAAAAAAAAAGGTTTGACAGTTCATACTGGAAAATCGCAGCGTATGGATGTACTCATTTTCCAGCGTTATGTTCACCGATTAAAATTTTAATATAGCATAATTTAGTGAATGAAATAATGAAGCTATTCATCTTATGCTAGCTGTAGAATGATACTCTGTGCATATGAAGGTGAAAATATGGATTGACCCCCCCCCCCCCCCCCGCTGCCCCCCAGAGGTCTCCTGGGTTGGTTTCCTTGGTCAAAGCACAGGTTGATATCAAGGTCTTGACCTCTAGCTCCTAGTTAGCATGTAACTGGTAGTCCTGCCTGCACCTAGACAGGGAGCTCTAGTCTGAGATTCTTTCTCCTGGGCTGTCCTGACTCTAGATGGATATCTACATGCCCTACCTTTGTCATCAATCAGATCTGAGCTTGAATGCCGTCAGGCCTTCTCCCAGATGATGTCCCAAGGCCCCGTGCTACTGGGTGCTTTCAGGTCACCTTGTCCCTTGTTCTACATAGTACTTATCATGCTTCAAAATTATATTTTTCCTTTATTCCTGTGCTTGGTAATTTTCCATCTTGTCCTTTAGAATATGAGCTCTTTGAGAATAGGGGCATTTTTTTTGTTTGTTTGGTTCCTGGTTCACAAGTGCCCCCGGGCTCAGTCAAGGGCTTGGCACAAGTCCCGTGTGCCCAAACACAAAACCGCCTGCATTCGGCTGTTTTGACCCACGCATTTGGTCATATCATAAGGCTCAACCTTAAAATACTTGTTGAATGATGGATGAGTGAATGAATTATTGGCCTCAGCAGGAACTCATTTCATCTCCATAATGCCATGAACACTTAAGCTGAAGATCAACAAATTAGGCAGTCATGAACAAAACAACCAAGAGGGGGAAAAAAAATCTTAAAATCGTTTACACTGAGTGCCATTAATATATAAAAGAAACCATCATTTCAATTGTATTAGGCTCATATATTTGCTCTTTTGATGCCATAAGATTGATTTCTGTGACGCAGTGGCTTTTTATAGGCCTTTGAGGCACTCACTGAATTTGTGATTTCCTGGGCTTTCCCCCCTCCCCTGGAACTTCATCATACCTCTTGCGTGGCAGCCTCGCACCCTGGAGTAGGAGCCCACCAGAGGGTGGACTGTGTCCGCCTGTGCTCTCCCCAGCCCTGCCCACACCTTGCAGGTGCCCGGCACAAGCCTGGTGAGCAGATAATGGGAAGAGTGACTGTGGCAGCTAGTGGAGCGCTCTGATCTTTTCACACAGACAAATGGAACCAGAAGGCACTTAGCTTATTCTTCCTTTACGTCACTCATTGTGGAGGAGGAGGTGCTGGATGCCAAGTCCAGAGGCCTTTGGGACAGAGGTTGGGATCCACGGTGAAGCATTGTTGCCTTTGTTTAGAGGGGTGGCCAGGGTTTATTGGGACAGTGGTTTATCCTTTGTGGGCTGTGCATCCTGGGCTGGAGTTCGGACTGAGGGACCGTCACACTGGCCATGTTTGTCACTATGACTCAGGAGCCACTGCTGCTTCCAGAGCCTTCATCTGCAGCCCTGGCTGTTGTGTGCTGGGTGATGTGCGGGGTGGCCTCCTTCATAGTGTGTGCTTCCTCTAACCTGGTCCCCTTTTATTTCACCTGGAGGAAACCTTTGTGGGATATCACTTTTTTTGGCAACCATTTTTTTTTTTTTTCCTTTTGCCTTTAGTTGGTGACAAGCTAGAAGCTGGGCCCTTTGAAGGTAGAAGTCCCTTCACACATGTGGTCTCATTTAGTCCTCTAATTGTGGCACTACACCTTGGTTTTATTTTAATTTATTTTACAGTGAGGAGGGCAACCACAGCCAGGTTGAGAAACAATTGTAAGGGGTTAGAGCTGGTGTCCAGCCTGGGGCTAGTTCCTGCTATTTGAGCCATACCCAAAGGGCCTGAGGGTTGTAGCTTTGTTGACACCCAGTATCATGATGGTATAAACAGAGTAGAAAGGGTCTAAATTGTATGCAGAGCTCATGGCAGGTCCCTGGACCTATGGCTAACTTGCCTTTTTAACTCATGCTTCCCCCACCATTGCTTCCTGCCTCTCTGGAATGGAGTACTTACTATCATTCAGGTTCCCAGAGAAATGAATTTAACCCTTTACACACACACACACACACACACACACACACATCCCTACATAGCTAATGGTAACCAAGCCAAGTAAGAAAATGAAAGGCAGAGGACCCCAGGGCAGCAGCAGTCAGAGGAAGCCTGTCACCCTGGATGTCTGGCCAAGAACCCATGTGAGGGCAGCAAACCAGAGCATTTGGGGGCAAGTGTCTTATGAAGAATGACTCACTGGCCTCCCAGCGCCCCTTTCCATGACTGAGCAGGATGGTTAGATACTTTAGGACTGAAATATTTGCAATTGTGAAAAAAACAAAAAAACTCAACAAGGAATATGTATAAATCTTGCTTCTTTTAGGGAATGGAGACAATTTGAGGAAACTAAACAAAAGTGTTCTCAAGGGCTAGGTCTTCTTCCAGGGGATGGAGCTGCTGTCCTAATTGAATTTCTAGTTCCTGGTTTCCACATCACACAGGTGGTGTGGGCTGAGGGGCAGGCAGCTGGCTTGGGCATGTCACAGAAGGAAAACCAGCCTTGGGCAGATTTTTCCCCAAGTTTTCTTTACTTCTCTCCAATTCAGAGACAGGAAAGAAGTCTAGAGCCTTGATGCATGAGTTTAAATCCCAGCCCCATCTCATCCCAGCTCTGTTGACTTTGAACATCAGCCTCTCCCAGCATCAGCTGGCTCATCAGGGAATGGGAATATAGGATTAACTACCAAAGACTGGTGTGTGTCCAGAGGATTAAATGAGACTGTGTGCAGAAGTTCTTAGAATGAAAAAAAAAATGTTCTTAGAATGGTGCTCGGCTGCTTGCCCTGGACGTATTTGTTAAATAACTTGCTAACGAGGTTGGGATTTCCCAGGTAAAGAGGTAAGAGATGGTTAAGGACTGGCTGAGTGGGACTCCTCTGCAGAGGGGCACTGGTGGTTTCTCCCCATACAGTCCTGTGCCAACCATAGGGAAGGGGGCAGAGGAAATACGAAAGTGGGTGCTGACATGGGGACTTGGGAAATTTGGGTCCTGGTGTCCATGCTAGGTCAGAGTCCCTGGGTCCCCTCCTGTATCTGCCTATTGGTGAGCCAGGAATCTGGGGGCAAAGGATGAGTTAGCCAGTCCTTCTGGGGCTGAGCCACCTGACTACATGGCATCATTCATTCAGAACTTGGGCTGTACTGGGTTTGGGAGGTCACAAGGTTGCTCTGTGCCCAAGGGTGCCAGGAGCTAGATGGGGGGCCGCTCTGACAGTGTCTATAGCAGGTGCTTGCACCATGCCAAGCGATGTCTGTCTCTCAATTGGTGTGTTTATGGCTGGCTGGCCAGTGGTTCTTGCATTATCCTGGGATTGTGAGCATCAGTGCTTTAGAAGATGCCATGTAATTTGAGCGTAGGTAATATCAAATTCTCGGGGTGACACAGATCAAAATGAAAGCAAATTGGAATTACTTAATTCTGAAGAGCTGTTTATTGAGTTGTGATAATGTACCTAGGTATACGTTAGATTACTCTGTAATTGAGATTTCATTCTGTTGACAATCCAGGCCCTCAACTTGCCTGTTCCGGACCAGTGCTTACAAATGCACTCGTTCTCTCCCCATTGCTGGGTTTCCTACTGTCTTTGATTTCAAGATGTTTTTGCTTATCCCAAGGACATAGGTGCCTTCAACCTAAGTGAGTCAGATGGGTCCTGATGAAAATTTGCATAAAAATTTGTTGTTGGTCTTGATTTTTAAATCCATCTTCCAACTCCATATAACAACTACCATGGGCTCAGAACCCTCTTATCAATATGTGGATTCGTGCCCAGAAGAAATCTAATACTGGCACTGTGAGTCATGTGTTCTGAATTCAATACCCTGGATGTGACCTACCAGGGCAGCTTGGGAGGACCGAGAGTAGGGATTTTTGGATATAATCACACCTGAGTTTCAATCTCAGTCCTGGCCCCAGATGTCTGGGTGACTTTAGGTAAAGTGTTCCCTCTGGGCCTCAGTTTCCTCATCTGTTCAATGGGGGGGTGAGTGTATCTAATTGTATCCATTATGAGAGGGAGACAGCACATGTATAGATCCTAGTACAAAGTGGATAGCCACACAGTTGCATCTATGAGTAATCATATTTTACTATTAAGGGGTACTGCCTAAGTACACTGGCCATTTTTCTTTGTCCTGCTTAAAAGGACAATAGATAGAAATTTAAGTTCAGCCATCTGAAGGTCTGTCTCTGAAATCAGATTGAGGTCATTGCAGAAATGCTTTATTATGTTGCATTTATTTATTCATTCATTCATACATACATCTTATTCCAGTATTTAAAGGCCTCCTAAAATTGCATCAGATGGGGCTTCGTTGAGCCTGCCGTGGCAGCAGTGGACAAGTGTGGCTGCTCCATTCTGGGACACGGTTGACCCATGGCCACTCAGCCCATTTTGCTGACATTACTAGTCTGGTTTCTATAGGCATTTGAGTTCACAGCTTCTGGCTTAGAGATTGCATGGTTGGAGTAGCAGACTTGTTCTTACGTTCGTTTGTTTCATGGTTTATTGAGTCCCAGCTATGGGTCAGATAGTGTGAAGAACCATGCAAACCTATAGTGCACAGTCATTTTACTAACCTCTTACTAACCCTGTTGATAACGTATTCTATAGGGGCTGTTAGCATGCCCCTTTTACAGATGAGGGCACAGATGCTCAGAGAGGTTATGTAACCTTCCCAACATCACACATCTGATATGTGATGGAGCCAAGATTTAAAGCCAGGCCAGCTGGTGTCTCAGGCTATGCTCTTCCTTCTGTTTATTTCTTATAAGATTCAGTATAGTAGCCCTGTAATCGATGGGAACTGAGGAAATAGAGGGTGAAACAATTGATGCCATTTGAGAAAGTCCTAGAAAGTTTTTCTAAGTGCTCTCATCTGAGTGGACTCCTCAGCCTGGCAGGCTCTTGAGCAGGGCCAGTCTGGGGCAGTTTTCAGACATAAATGGGTGACATGTTTGAGGTGGCAAATGTATGTCAGGGGATATATTCTGAGTCTTTGCACTAGAGCAGAGTTGGAGTTTTATTCTGTGGGAATGAGGGGGCGCTGATGAAACCCCCATCTATGGTCCATAGACCGTAGTGCACACTTTCGAGGCTGGACCTCTGCATCCATCTCTTCTTCTCTTCGCTGGTCCTGACGGTGACCAGCGGGAAACCATTGGCAGGCAGGTGGCTGTGGTAAAAGGCACAGCCTATGATTGGAAGAGGAGTGAAGATCGGAGCAAACAGGGCAGGGACCCCTAGAAGCAGACTTGGCAGGGATTTGAGTGCAAGAGGTTTATTTGGGATGTTGGGAGATGAAGCCAGGAGAAAGGACCATTTGAAAAAGGGCATTTTCAAGCAAATGAGCATTGTGGACATCTGGAGCTCATTCCTACTGGGGAAGCCAAGGATTCAGTGTAGATTCCTAAGGTGTGAGAGAGTTGGGATATTTGTACCCCAGTCTGCACCAGTGCATGATGGAGGGCTGCCCATGGGGTGTTCATATCCTGGTACTTCAGGCTTGTTGCATAGGACAGAGGGGTCCTCCTGGGGCTTTGGAGAAAGCCCAGCCATTGAGATTCATATATGACAGTTGGAAGTTGGCCCCTACTTACTGAAAAAAAATAAGACTTGAGATAGGGAAGTGTGGGATCCAGCATATGGATCCACATGGACCTTGTGGCATCTGCAGGCTTCCGATATCACCAAGGCTGGTGGCCTGTGTCTCATTAGTGACGGCGGCCATGAAGGGCAGCTGTATGCTAGGAGAAGAGGCAAAGCCAGTATCCACTCTGAGTGTTTAGCTTGGGCTGTCACAGGAGCTCTTCAAAGGCTGCTGTCAGAATCGGACTTGGAGCCTCCATCCCTCAGAGGCCAGGAGGGGCTGGCCGGGAGGGTGGGGGAATGCTCTATTGCTCAGCAGTCAGAGAGTGGGCTTGGGGTTGAAGAGCCTGGGCTGGAGTCTGGCCTCTGCCCTGTAAGCTCTCTTAGTCTGCCTAGAACCCTCCACCATCTCTGTTGGACTCAGACCAACGCCCCAGACCAGGGGTTGGCAAACCTTGCCTGTACAGGGCATGGTAGTCAATGTGTTCAGCTTCACGGGCCATATAGGCTCTGTTGCAACTATTAAACTCTGCTGTTGTAGCAAAAGGCATAGAAAATGTGTAAATAATGGGTGTGGCTGTGTGCCAGTAAAACTTTACTTACAGAAGCAGACAGGGGTCTGGATTTGGCTGCCAGGCCAGTTTGCCAGTTGTTGCACAGGACTAAACCTTCCCTTCTTTCGGTTAGATGACTGTACCAGCTCTTTACCTCTCCTGCTCCTGTGCCACTGACATCTATTCTTTATGTGGCAGCCTGAGTGATAGTTGGAAAATGAGTTTAATTCCTGGCATTTCCTTGCTCAAAATCCTCCACTAGTCCTATCTTGAAATAAAATCTGAACTTCTTAACATGGTTTCTAGATCTGGCTCCTCTCTTTGTTTCCTGACCCCCCACCGCCTGTATTTGTCCTTTCATCCTCTTCTTTAGCCACACTGGCCCATTCCTCTTCCTTGAACCACACCATGGTAGTTCTGAGCTCAGGACCTTTGCACTTGCTGTTGTCTCTTGGCCTAAAATGCTTTTCTTCCAAATAATTACATGGCTAATTTGTTCTCTTCATTCTGGTCTCTGCTCAGACATCAGCTTCTCAGAGAGCCTCCCCTGAGTACCTTATCTAAAAGAGCACCCCTTCCTCCCTCCTGTAACACTGTACCATTGTTCTGGTTTGTGGTTTTCTTCCCAGCTCTTATCACTGTCTGCCATTGTCATTTACATCTCTGCACTGCATAATCTTCCGAAGGCAGAAGCTCTGTAGGTCTTGCTTCCTGCTGGATCCAGGATACCTGGCATATATAAGGGGCTCGAACATTTGCTATATCCAGCAACATTCTCAGTGCTTCCTTCACAGGCATGCAGGAGCATTGCAGATTCCTCCTCACACCTTCCTTTTCCAAGGTTCTCATTACTGTTGGAACCTTAGGTTTCCCTCCTGTCTCTGGGCACGTTCCATCCTCTTTAGGGATGCCACTTTTTATCTTTTCCTTTGAGTCTTGTTTTCCTTTACTTTATTCTTTTTCTTTCTGGCTGTGGAGGCCGTAAGCTGTACCATTCCCTGCATTACCCGTTTGGCCTTTGTTTGTCCTGCTTTGTGGCAATTTTGAGGTCTCTGTTGACCTTCCATGGCCATGGTACTCATCCAGTCGACCATGGGGCCATTCTGATGGTCGTTTAAGAGACCAGCCTTCTTCAGTGCCGGGCGGTGAAGGCTTGTATCAGGGTGAGCCCTCCCCACTCCCCACTGAATCCTGCCTACTTGAGTGTACCTCCTTCAGCCCATGTCTCCAAGTCTTGGCCCACCTCCTCCCCCCATGCCCATGTCTGACCTTGGCTTTCTGGAAAGATGCTATGCAGAGAAACCCTACCATCTCCATCTTTTTTGCATCCTTCATGTTTGGTAGGAAAATATCCTGATGCTAGGGTTCTTAGTTTTGTCTTTCTTCAGTCTTAACTTTGATTAATGGTTTGCATTTATTTTATTTATTATTATTATTATTATTATTATTTTACCATGGCTGTAATTGGCAAGAACACCTGGATTGCAGATCAGAGGTCTTGGGTTCAAATCTTGTATTAGCTATGTGAATTAGGAATGTTACTCATGACTCTCTAATTATAAAAAGGAATAAGCCCCCTAGATTTGAGGGGGGGGAAGGGTCACAGATGTGTTCATCCTGTGTAAACAAAGCGCCGCCTGTATGTTTATGCCTGTCTTCATCAATCTTTATCAACCCCACATTTGCCAGCTGCCCAGTCTTAGCCCCAGTGCCCTCCTTCTTGCATAACGTCACTGCTAGCTTTTCATGGGAAGAGAAAAATGACAGATGGGAAGAAAGTGAAAAACTTAACTTGAGCATATGTGTGTGGGGGGAGGCGAGCCGGGAGAAATCTATGTATATTGTATTCTATATGGGCACAAAGACCAGCTTATTTTTAAAAAAGCGTAAATGTGGATAAATAAAACCTGACAAGTATTGGTTTCCTTGAATTATTTTGACTACTTTATCAGCTGCATGCTGATGTGTTGCGTTAACACTTTTAACGCATTTGGAAATTAAATCAAACGGCAATTGCATTAAATCCTCATTCGCTTGGAACATTACCCTCCTGTGTTCAAATGGAAGAATTATCTGGGGTATGGAATGAGTTGGAAGGTCTGTAGTTAGCTGGCATTTGTAGACCATTGATTGCATGCCAGACACTGCCCTGGATATTTCACAGGAGGTTCTGTTAAATCCTCACCTGCTCCCATGTTTCAGATGCAGATGCTGAAGCCTGATTACCCAGCCTACTTAGAGTCTCACTGCCTAAAATCTGTCCTCTTCCTCCTGTAATGGAGACTTTTTTCTGGCTCTCCTAATGCTAGTTTTCCATAATGTTGTATTCTGTGGCAGACATTCATAGAATATTGCTTCTGAGAACCTAAGTTTCAGGTCCAGTTAAACTCAGTTAAACCTTGGGCTCCAGATTTGGAAGGGATGCTGTAGGTCTTTTTTCTCTGTTTCTGCCCTAAAGCTGAATTCCCTTCTGAAATGTTATGTATGGCCTCTGTCTACACCCGTCATCGGGATTTATTCTGTCCCCAGGGGGACAATGTTTGGCAATGTCTGGACATTTTTAATCGTCACACCTTGGAGGGAGTGTGTGGAGGCCAGAGATGGTGCTCAGTGTCCTACAAAGCACAGAACAGCCTCCACAGCCAACAGTTAGCCAGTCTCAAGGGCCAGTTGTGAAACCCTGACCCTCCCTGCTCCCCATGGGATTATCTCTTTATCCCTGATGCTCTGCATTTCATCCGAAATCCTGTGTGCTTCTGGTCGCAGTGGAGGAGTGAGATGTGGGAGAAAGATGGTAGAGCTAATTATGTGTCTGTGAAGAAGTGATTCAGCTTGTCTGAGCTGTAGTCTCTGAAAAATTGACATTGACCTCTGGTTTACGGTAACTTAGCTCTGTGGCCTCCCCTCTCCTGTTTCTCCACTAAATACCCATGGAGACCCAGTAAAAGGAAAATGCAGACTATCCATTGTTGGGAATGTGAGTATCTCTGGCTGTCAGGTCAGTGAAGCTGCTGTGTGTGCACCAAACACAGGATCCTCCCCTTCCACTGAGTGGAGCTGTGATTCAGAGCAGCTGCATGACCAAGGACTACATTTCCCAGCCTGCCTTGTTTTCAGTGGGACCATGTGATTCACTCCAGTCAAAGAAAAGTGAGTTTAAGTGCATTCAGAGTCAGGGTGTTTAAAAAGTAGGCAGTCATCTTCTACATTCTTCCTTCCGTCTTTTGTTGGCTGTGTGAGATGACTCCAAGCCCCTAGTAGGTAGGTGGGAGAGGTCTCTGAATCACCTTGTGGAAAAAAATTGCCTGCCAAGCAGGCTTGTTACTGAGGCAATAATAACTCATTATCCTTTCAGTAACAATAATTCATTATTGTGTGAAGTTACTATGCCTTGGAATCTGTTTGTTACAGCAGCTAGCATTATACTGACTGATACAAGCTGCATCAAGGGACGTCATTAGCAGCCTCCCTAGACCTATCCTCTTGAACCAAAGCTTTTTCACCTATTTCTGAAGAAATGAGAAGATACTTCTTCCCTCTCCCACTGATATTAGGCCCAAAGGTCTACCTGATGCTGGACAATTATCCTTTTTTTCAGGTGTTGCTTTTTTTTAAAGGTTAAAAGAATATTTTTCTACCCATATTTATTGATGTATAGTTTATAAATTCTGGAACAACATATGAAGGCCAGAATTGTTTGTTGATGTTAAGGAAAGATGGTGGGCATGGCCTTGGCTGTGGCCTGTGAAGCTCAGGAGCAGTGGGAGCTCAGGCAAGGTCTGCCCAGGTGGAACAGCTTGGAAGCCCTACCCAGAAGGATGGATCTTATGTTAGAAAGGAGTTCAAGGACCAGCGAGAGCCTTGTCAGCTGTATCACGATGTAAGACCCCAGCCACATGAGAGGGTACATGAGAGCAGAGTGGTGGGGCAGGGAGTGGGCTGGGGCTCTGACCCCATGAGGACCTGGGACATTAGGTAGACCTGTCCAGGTGAACAGTCTGAGTCAGCCCCGTTGGCCAGGGGAGCTGTCATTACACCCGGTCTTCCCCAGCACACATCTTTCCAACCAAGTCAGTCTATCTCCCAGTGGAGCCCAGTGATTTCAGCTGGGGGTGGATGGGATGGAGAGAAGAGGAAGAGCACAGCACTTGGCACTTCAAAGCAAGCACCATCAGCCGTTTAGAAATGAGCTTCATTGTGGCAGCATGTTTAAATATTAAAACAAACAAAGCTGGAGTATTAGTGAGATGCAGATACTAAAAAGCAGTATTTTAGCAGTTGGGGGGAGCAGCAGGTTCTCAGTGTAATCACTGTGGT
This sequence comes from Vulpes lagopus, assembly GCF_018345385.1. Lineage (NCBI taxonomy): Eukaryota > Metazoa > Chordata > Mammalia > Carnivora > Canidae > Vulpes > Vulpes lagopus. Next base: position 17,169,381 of record NC_054841.1, read on the forward strand.
TCGTTATGCTCAAGTCCCATTGTTTTTAACCACCCCCCTCCCCGATCCTAGACAGGGGACATCCAAACCAAGGAATTCCAAACCAGTGTGAGGTTTAGCTTCGAAGTCAGGGAACTTCCATATTACTGCAGGTTAAGCTTTGAATGACCATTTCTTTGGGCCTCTGCTTCCCTCTTTGTCATAAGCAAGGGTTTCAAACTCACTGCCCCCTGAAACAATAGGATGCTTTCCATATAAAATGTGGAAACCCAGTGATGCGGCTCTGTGGAATCATGGGGCTCTTAGCATGATATAAAATTTGTTTTGCCACCACCTGGGCAGGTGGATTTCTTTGCTTATTTAAAGATGTTTTTGGGTTTGTTTGTTAATGCATATGATCCTCTTCTGTCTTTATACTTTTCTGGACCCTGGTAGCAGTGGGACTAGGGTTTGGCCTCTTCTCTTCTAAATGAAATTTGCTTGCATCAGCTTTTCATTATTAATCAGAATAGCAAGTCTCTTGCTTTCTATGTGTGTCTAGAGGCAGATGTGACTCACAGCCCAATAAATGGAACTGCTCTTTTCTGATGGAACTTGGCCTGGTGGTAGGGGGTGGCACTTATTGGCAGAGCAGCTCATTGTCTGTTCTAGGAAGCGAAAGTCTCCTGTTTGAGTTAATCACTGGCAAAATGTGCCCTATGGTTTGCTCTTCTCATCTCTCAGACACATGAGAGGGGACCGCTGGGGCCCCATGGGATAAGACTGGCATTTTGCTGCCTCTTACAAGCTGTTCCAAGTGCCCTATATAAGGGAAGGCAGGGAGGCTGCGCGTGAGAAGCTGGCAGGGCTGGGTTTTGACTCCTGGTTCTGTCCTCTTTTTGCTGTTGAATTAAATTATGCCAAGGGACCAAGCCTCAGTTTCTCCATCTATAAAAGGGAAAGAGTGATGTTACTTACTTTGTGCTTTCTGAAGCTCAGTGAGGTAAATCGTGGAAGCCAAGAGTGTGGAACCTACTTCATGCCAGCTAGGGAAGTTTAAAGTTTCACATGACAATATTATTTGTTCTCCGTATCATTTTTTTCCCTCCTGGGTAGGCAGGAAGATTACATTTCCCGGACTCCTACATCTATCTGGGGCCAAAGGAATATGTGCTAAACTGATCTGTGTCCCTTCCAGGCCAGGCCTATACAAAAATCTCCCATGTGCTCTCCCCCTGCCGTTCCCCCTCCTGTTGTGACATTGGAGACTATATGATGAGGCACGTAGCCTCTCCAGATAGAATGATGTATGGAGCCCAACACCACCCTCCCCATTCATAACCTCATCAGGCTGTGATGTGTGTGAGCAATAGCTGAACCAGCCATGACTAATGCCCATTACTCAGGCCTCTCCTGCCTTGATAGACAACCTTCTAAGGCTTCCATTGATATAGTGGACAAATGACCACAGCATCGGGATGGTGCCATATTTCCCACTTGGAATTTTGTGGCAGCCTCACAGTGGTCAGAAAGGGATTTGCAGGGGGATGCCTGGGTCTCAGTGATTGAGCATCTGCCTTCGGCTCAGGGTGTGATCACGGGATCGAGTCCTGCATCGGGCTCCCTGCAGGAGCCTGCTTCTCCCTCTGCTTAGGTCTCTGTGTCTCTCATAAATAATTAAATAAAATCTTTTTAGTTTTTAATTTTTTAAAAATATTTTATTTATTCGTTCATGAGAGATACAGAGATAGGCAGACACACAGGCAGAGGGAGAAGCAGGCTCTATGCAGGGAACCTGATGTGGGACTTGATCCTGGGACTCCAGGATCACGCCGTAGGCCGAAGGCAGGTGCCAAACTGCTGAGCCACCCGGAGATCCCCCCAATTTTTTAAAAAAAGAGGTTTGCTCAAGTTTCACCTTATGTTGGGGGGCAGTTAGCTGATTGATTCTCTCTGCCTGATGCCACCTGGACGGACTCATCTCAAAAGTACTCCTGCTCTGTGCATTGCTGCCACAGGCATGTCTGTACCCTGTGACTTTTCTTTTGGGGGGATTGAGCTGACTATACCTTTTCGCCTTCACCTTTCTCTCCCTTGCTAGGCTAATGCACCCCAGTACGTGCCCAGGGAAGCCTTCAGAGCTGGGAACAAGGTGACTCCAGATGTCTTTGCCTATGTCTGCTGAATCCTAGGCTCTGTTGATCTTATCCCTTGAAGTTCTGTGATAGGCAAGGATGAAGGGAATTCCAGAATACCCACCTCCCAGGCCTTGGCTGGGTGTGGACTTGGTCCTCTTGCTTGTACCTGGGGGCCCCACCTTTGTGGCCGAATCCCAAGCCACCACCTTTCCCATCCCACTGTATCAGCCCTGACTGTGGGACCCCTGGTTAGCTCCCAGTGCCCACTGTCATCAAAGGCTGCCCTGCCATTTCCAGAAGCCGTGGGGAGACAGCTCACAGAAACACCTGTTGTCCTGGACTTGGTATGAGAGAGCCTGTGCCAGGTGTTCCTGGGGTTGGATCTGAGAGGATTTGGGATCTTGTAATCCCAAATTTGTCTGCAGCCTGGATGCCAACAAAAGTTATCCTGTCTCTTGAGATTTGGGTAAATTGAGGTCTGTTTCAAATATTTGCATATTTCTAGGGATGCAGATTATGGTCACTTCTAACTCTTTGATTTCTATTCTTCCTGGCTTTTGTTGTCAGTTGCTTCTTACTCCTTATACCTTCTCTCGGCTTCACACCATCCAGATTTGGAACTTGGTCCTCTTTTCCTCAATTTTCTGTCCTCCTTTCTTTGACACACCCACTCATACACACATACTCTTTGAGATGTGGCTGACTTGGGAGGGTTTTGGGCAAGGGAAGGGAGCTATAGCACAGCAACACGAATGCATCCAAATGGAATAGGGGGTATGCCTGCCCCAGCAAGTGGTCTGGCCACCCCGTTGTGAGCTTCTTGGTGGCTGCTGTCTCCTCTGAAGGCTTTGGCCTCCTGCCCTGTCACCCTGGCTCCTCCCCTCTCTTGCAGCCTCAGAAGCTCTGAGGCAGAGCAGTCTGGCAGCAGACAGTTGCTTTGGGACCTGTCTGCGCAGCTCATTTCTGCCAGCCCCACTTGCCAGTTATTTCCCCATTGGCTTTGGATTAATTCTGTCTGGCAGAAGCATGACTCTCCCCTTGCCTTTCTTGCACATCTCAGAAGTGGGTCCCATTTTACTGCCAGGGTGGCTCCCCACCCTGGCCTTGGACCTCGACACTTACCTGGAGATCTCTGCAGGCCACAGCCTGCCCGCACCCTCATGCCTGTCCTGCCTTAGGGGTATGGCTATCGACGTGGTCAGGGGCAGGTGGGCTCAGCAGCAGCTACCGTGAGGCGAGGATTGGCCCATTCCCAGGCTGGCCCTCTCGGTGCTGAGGGGCAGTGCTCTCCGTCTACCTGGGTGCAGCCCCAGAGTGGGGGTGCTGGTACGCGTCCCTGGGATGCCCGGGCTTGGAGCCGCCATCGTGCACAGTCACGTCCCAAGGCTCGAGTGGTGAGCTCAGGGCTCTGTCTCCATTCCGTGGTTCCTGTTCTGCTTGTTCCTCTGGACATTATTCTCCTGTATGCTCCTGGGGAATAGTGGGCGCAGGTCCACACCTTCTAGGTTAACAACTTCACAAGTAAGACAGTTGCCTTCTCTCCACGTCTGAATGGCCATCTCGTGAAAGGATTCTGATCCTCCCGGCCTGGTTGATAACCAGCGCGGGACCAGCTCTTGGGCCCAGTAGCCTGTAGAAGGGCCCTGCCGGGGCCGTGCCCCCCAGTCTGTGACCAGTGAGGTGGAGTATGATGTGTTGAGGTGCTCCGGGAAGATGCAGTGGGGTGGGAGCCTTCGCCTCCCGAGGGGTTCTGGGCAGACAAATGGGGCAGATGTGGGCAGAGCACCCCTGGTGTAGGTGCTGCTCCGCCAGGCCTTTCTAGAACGGCAAGGATTTAGGATAGACTAGTAGGTGTGGGCTATGATCTGGGTCCCTTGGTTTCAGGCTTCAATAACAACGATGCACTTTGTTTTAATGAATTTCAGTCTGATGCATGTCTGACTCTGAACCAGGGATGGATGTGTCTGTCCCTCTCAGAGTCTGATCTGTCTTTGCCTCTGACCTCCTTCCTTGCTCCTGCACTAGTCCTGTCATTCAAGCAGAAGGTCACAGATGGTAACTGCCTCCCTGTGCCTGCTTGCCAGTGCCCTCTGGTGGGGTATTTCCTCTAGGGAAACTCTGCTCTCCTTCCCTGTCCCCTCTCCCTCTCCAGTCCTTCCTTCCTCCTTCCTCCCTCTGTCCATGCACTCTGCGTCTCAACCTGTTGTCACTTACTAATGCTTTGTTACATGCCAGCATTTGGGGTGAGACCGGTCTTGTCCAGACCGATGGAGCTGGTGGCAGTGGCTTCTCCATTTCTGATACCGTGGAGTGGGGTGGGGCTGCACAAATGAGTGGCATTAGCATCTTCCTGTGAGCCTTCTCTGGTCAAGGCCAACAAGCACTTAGCTCCATTTACTACTTTGTTAAGCCAGTACAGAAATATATACCAGGGTGGTGCTATCTCCAAATGCCCCTATGAACTGATTGGTCAATGAGGCAAATGTTTATTACATGCCTACTATGTCCCAGGAATCTTCTAGATGCAATGGATATACCAAAGATCTGTGTGGGGACAGGGCTTTTGTTATATTCAAGTGCACATTCTAGAGGAGGGAAAGGAGTTAACAAGTGAGATCATTTCTGAGAGTGTTAAAAATATGGTTCTTAATTATGTCAATAACAAAAGGTTTGTAGACAGGGACTGCTGTGTATATCCCTACAGCCCCAAAGCAGGCCACAGGATGACTTGTATTCAAACCCCAGCACTGCCACTTGGCATCTCTGCGACCCAAGCATGCCACTGTGCTTCTGCAAGCCTGTAGTCCCATCTGCAAGAGGTTCACCTCTCAAGTTGGTTGTGGGGTATGAGTACGCAGTGGGACCAGAAGAGTACCTGCCAGCTCTGGGCCCTAGCTCATAAGGTGGGGTGAATGCAGTTGCTGGGGTGCTTCTGCTTGCTACCCCCTCAAGGCTGCTAACTGGTATAGATTTAATCCACGATTATGGTAGTTTCCTAGGGCTGACATAATAGATAACTGGGAACAGAGAGGCTTCACAGAGAGGAATTTATTTTCTCACTGTTCTGGAGCCTAGGAGCCCAGAGGTCCAGTATCAGAATGTTGGCAGGATTGGTTCCTTCTGGAGAATCCGAGGGAAAATCCATCTTATGCTTTTTTTTCCCTTTCTGGTGGTTGTGGGTGGTTTTTGGCTTACAGACACGTCGGTCTCTGCCTCCATCACATGCCTTCTCTGTGTCTCTGGCTCCACATGTTCCTCCTCTTATTAGGACACAGGTCATTGGATGAGGACCCATTCTAGTCCAGTATGAGCTTGATTGTATCTGCAAAGACCCTGTTTCCAAACAGAGTCTTCTGAGTCTGCTGTGCCCACCCTAGTCCTCCTAAAGTGACCTCTCTAAACTGCACATCTTGTAGCAAATGTGTCTAGTCAGTTAGACTATGGACTGTATGAGTCTGGGCACGGGGTCTCTGCTTGTTCAACCTGTTTCTCTAGTGCTTGGCACATTGTAGGCACTCACTGGATATTTGTTGTGTGAATACTCCAGTTATAAGACCTCACTAGCTCTCCGTTACTGCTTATTTGGAAGGATGGGCAAAGTACTTTGCAATCTCTTTTTTTCCAGACCTTTATACTGAGGCCAAGTTAGAAAGCAGCCTGAATCGTTATAGTCAGCTTCTATGCTTTTGCACACTGGACCCATTTCCTGGAATGTTGTTTCCCACTTGGTCAGCTTTTTCGTAGCTCAGCCCATGCATTTCCCCCCCACCCCCCAAGAAAGGCCTTCCCTGGCAGCCTTCTCCACCACAGAAAATCAGGTTATATTCCCCTGAATCTATACCCAATTAGCAGGAACTCCTGCTAGACTAGAATGTCTTTGAAGGCAAGTTTCTCTCTTTATTCCTAGGATCACCGTGGGTCAAAGGAATTCTGTTCATGGCTGCTTAAATGAAATTAGATAGTTCTTTACACGAACAAAAAAAAATGATGAAGATTTCCCAAATAACCTCTAATTTTTTCCATTTCCATTTTCTAGGTAAGGAACCAGAGTCTCAGAGGGTAAGTGCTGTGACTAAGGATGCATAGAGCCAGAGTAGGAGTTGGGGGGATGAGTGGCCCCAAGTTCTCCTGAGGGGAAAGCACATACTCAGGCCACAGGAGGGCAGATGCTGGCATGTAGGGGGCCCACACAGAGATGCAGGGAGCCCTGAGGGAGGCCTGGCTCCTGGCCATGCCCTTGCAGAGGCTGCGGGCACCAAGATCTGTAGCCACAGCCCTCATCGGGATTCTCTGGAGACTTCTGTTCTAACTGTTCTTTTCAAGTATCGTTCTTACAGTTCAACGTGTGGGGGACACAGTGTTTGTAGCAACTGCTAATGACAGGGCTACTGAAAAAGACTGTCTATTTTTGGAGTTAAGCCTCAGCCTAAAAGAAATAAAAATAAACATTGAGAGATTTGGTGTTTTTTTTTTTTTCTTAAGAAAAATAATGTAGAAAAAAAATCAATTCCATCTCAACATACTCTTCCTCCTAGTGATGGTGGAATGGGAATTTACTCTAGGGCTGGAGGTCAGGGAGTTTAAATCCTGGCCCTGCTGTGATCTCACTTTTCCATGGGAGGCTGCCTTGCAGTCGTGCTGGTCCCAGAGACCTCCACGGGCTCAGACCTAGGCTGGCTGTGGCCTCTTTTCTCTCCATTGGTCACAGTTGGCCTCATCACAGTTCTTAGTGCCAGTCTGGACCAGGGAGAGGGGTTGGGCTCCCCCAGAGGCACTCCCAAGTAGCAGGCCCCCTCATTTCAGCCTTATCTACCTCTTATCATCAGCAGGATGTTCCTGCTAATGATGATAATGCTGCTAATACTGGTCATATCTAATGTTTTCTGAGAGATTACTATGTGCCAGCCCTTGCCGAGTGCCTCTGGAATGCTGTGCTGTTCTGCAAATATTTACTTTCCCTGATCCCACCCTATGGGCAGAGTGCACTTCCTATTGAACTTAGACAGGACCCTGACTTTGAGCTCAGCTCTGTGACTTGCTTTGACCAGCAGAATGTGGGAGAAGAAACAGGATTACTAGTGTCAAGAAGAGGTCACATGATTTTGCTCCTGATCTTCCTCGCTGGTGTCATCATTAGAAAAACCTGTTGTTGGTAGCAGCTGCTCCTTCAGCCTCATTCTGGGAGTGGAGGGCCTACGGAGCAGATTTGAACCCAACTTGGAGACACATCACACTCACCCACAGACCTGAGAAAGAGAAATAAGTGTCTGTCTGCCTCCTTAAGATTCAGGGATGTTTGTTACTACAGCAAATGCTGACTAATACAGCTCATTGAAAGGATGATCTTGAATAACTCACAGCCTCACTTATATGTGGGATTGGGTCAGATCCTTTACTTGGAGGATGCCACCAACCCTTAGACCTATAATCCTCAACCATGGGATCTGGCGGGATTAGTTGCCTATTCAGGTTGTGGTCACTGTATTGGGTGTGGGTGCTAAGGGCTGACTCAGAGACCATCTGAAGGCAGGAGTGGACACCATCTCTTGGGTTCTTGCTTGCATGTGGTGGGCTGAAAACGTCCTTTACACTTCACAGAGAAATTGGCTTCTGGAAGGCCCCCCCTGCAGGATTAGAGTCAGTAGTGGTCCACAGGAGTTACAATCCCAGAGGTCCACAAGGATCCCAGTCTCAGAGTCCTCTAGCTCAGCTGGAGTGATGGCCTGCCAGAGACAGGGGGTCTGTTGGGCCATCTGTAGAGGTGAAATTCTCCTGGGCCCTGAGGCCATATGCAGGGCAGCTAGAAGCCTGGCTAGGCAGCAGAAGGATCATTAAGGGCAACACATCTCAGAGTGTTCTTAAGGTTTCATGTCTGAGTAAGAGACTTGGCTTCAGGGTCCAGGTCCCAGTTGGGACACCTGAACCATCTCGGGAAGTGCCTTCCAGTACAACCTGTGTTGTCAGTAGGGCCTTCTGTCCACACTGCCCCAGCACCTTAGGACCCCTACTTCTAGCGCATCCCTGGAGGTGCTTCTCCCCATATCTGGACTCTGTTCTGTGAGGTGCCCAGAGGACAATGTGCAAATGCTAGGAGTGCTGTTGCCCATGCCGTGGAGGCATGTGTGTTGATAAGACCAAACAGTTCTGCTAAGAAGCCTGTAGCCCATAATGGCTGCAAGGGCGGTAGACAGAGCCGACTGGAAAAGCATTATATTGATTCCAAGAAGTAACTAAAGTGAGAGTTCAAAATACGTTCTGGAAGGCAGGCAGCCCTTGGCTCCAGTGAGGCGCTAATGAGCTCCCCAGCCAGCTACAGCTCGACCTGCATCTTCCCAGCAAAGGACCCAGGGCTGGCACTGAAGAGGGCGCCAGCAAGGGCAGGTGATGAGGTGATTAATGTGGAGCAGCTTCATGGGCTTCTGCGAGCTTCTCTCCCTGAGTCTTTTGTTTCTTTTTCCTTTTATCTCCATGAGGCAAAGCAAAGAGCCTGGAAATTCCTCCCTGTATCGTGTTCTGATCTGTTTGCTTGTATAAATGAGGCAATCTTTCAGAGCCCAGGGACTCTCTTCCTCTAAAGGGACGTTATGCCCAGGGATTTGCCTTGTTTCCTCCCCCGTGATCCTCGGCCCCCTGCATCCTGGCTTCCAGAGGCTGAGTGCCCCTGTTTCCAGGTGGATGGCGGGATGTGCCCATCACCTAGAGGGCAGGTATCTAAGCCTTATATCTGGAGAGGGACCTTTGGAGCCGGTGTGTGCCAGCATATCGAATGGACACCTTTACTTCCTTCTGAGATCACCTTCCTGTGTTCTTATGCCCAGAAGCCTTCTCAAGAGGTCAGCTTTTCTGTTTATCCGTCCCGAGATTGTTTCCTTGTCTCCTGTGCAGCCTGTTTGTGCTAAAGTGTATCTTCAGCACAGTAGCAACAAGAAACAGACCAGGAAGAGGATATGGGATCTTTTACAGCTTATTAAAATATAAGCATCTGTATTACTTTTTCACACCTTGAATTAAAAAAAAAATCGCTGTATTTTTCTTGCTTTTCAATGGCATGCCTCACTAGCACATGTTTAAATTCTGGATCCTGAAGCAAATATCTCAGCCATGAGCCCCCTTATACATCAGACTTCAAGGAATCGTGAGTGCTCATGTCAGTTCTGCCACCAGTTGCAACAAAAAGAAACTGGCCAACTCCCTGAACAGGAAACGGCATGATCTTCCATCCTTCCGTGGGTTTCTCTCTGCCATTCTCTTTGCTCTGTACCCTTTCACCTTCTTCTCACACTGTCCTCTTTCAAAGCTTGGTTTAAATGTCACCTTCTCCAAAAAGACGTTTTCAAGCAAATATGAACATTCTCTCCTCTTTTGAACATACCTGTGTTGAAATATTTTTTGATGGTTTGTTAATTCACTTAAATATTTATTATTGAGTGACTGCTGTATGCCTAGGCACCGTTCTAGTTGATCAGATTCACAAAGTGTAGATTGTAGACCAGCCCCGTTGAAGGGGCCTCTTTGTGAGGATGGGAATCTTTATCTGTGCTGTCTACTATCTGGATCCCTTGAAATGTGGCTGTTGTGATGGAGGCATTGAATTTTAAATTGTATTTAATTTTCGTTAGTTTAGCCACACATGCCTAGTGGCTGCCATGTTGTTAGCACCATTCTATAGGGAGGGATGGACCTTGAAAGAGTCAGTAGATCAATATATTACTACCAGTTGTGACTGAGGCATATTGGGATCAAGTAAAGTATAGTGGCAGAGAATAAGTGGGAGGCTTATTTTGGTAGATGAACAAGAAGGGTTTCTTAGGGAAGGGACTATTTGATCTAAGATGGAGGATGAGAAAGTGTCAGCCGTTTAAAGAATAGAAGGACTTTCTAGGCAAAGGAGATATTGAGTAGGAAACATTAGAGGTAGGGATGAATGTGGCATGCTAGAGGAATTGCAGGTGGTCAGAGTGGTTGGAATGGAGTGTGTAAGAGCCCTGGGAGTGGAGCCTGGGGAGATGGTCAGAGACCAGATCAGTGAAGGCACTGGAGGCCATGGGGGACAGGTGGAGGCTGGTTAAAGTCCTCCCATCAGGTGAGAAAGAGCATGGCACTGAGTTCATGTCTCCTGGCTGTCAGCTCAGTACTTATGCCATGCTGCCCAGGCAATGTGGGCTCCCAGCCTTTCAGGTGATGCTGGTCTGGTGGTGCACCTCATCTGCATTCTGTTTCCATCCCTATCTCCAGCCTGACTTATTTAGGCCTGTCTAATTTATGTAGCTGCTGTACACGGGTAGTGCATGTTGGGCTCAGGGGCCTGCCCGTGTTTGTCTCTGTGAAAGAGAAATACTACTGTCTTCACTGGAACCATCTTTTCGGATCATGCCTTCTTGGTGGTTAAGATTCTGGGAGCATTTAGCACAAAGAGGAATTGCTGTAATGACAAGTAGATCCTTCCATAACCTCCACTTAATTGGATGAAGTGACAGCCCCAGTGAAGACTCAAATAACATTTGGTACAATTAGACTATGCTGAACAGCTGGTGTCAGGACCAGTATGGAAATCTTGTAGCTGATCCTTGGAACCATGGAGGAATCTGGTTGGACAGGAGGAGCCACCTGTGCTTGGGTTCCAGGTGAAGGTGTTCACTTCAACTGCGTATCCTCCCCGTGAACTCTATGGACCAGAATTCTGTCCAGAAGTTTCCTTGAAGGAAGTGATGGGAAGCACTGAGAGGGAATCTCTTAGATTTGGTTCCCTGGAAACAAAATCTGAGACAGAGTTGGATGCAGAGGGTTTATTCAGGAAAGTTCTATGGACATAAACCCAGAGGGGAGTGAAGAAGACGGGACTGGGCCGAGGGAGAAGCTGACCTGATGTGTGATTACAACTGGAGACATAGGACTCAGGCAGTCCTCAGGGTGAGAGAACCCTGGAGCTTGGACAACCCTTCAGCATTGTCTTAAATTTAGGCTAGAGGATGGGGCTTTGTATTCCCACATGTCATCGGCCATGTCCCCTTACCTCCAGCAAACATAGCCTGGAATGAGGCAGTTCCCGGAGAGGGATGAAAGTGTGAGTGAGCACTTAGCAGTTAACACTCCCAGCTGCTGGGTGAGGGGTGCACCTGCCTCCTCCAAAGCAGAATACTACAGTGTCCACTACAGGGCCAGCCGGAACCCACAACCCGTGGTTCCCTGGGCATGCCTCATCTTCCTTGGGTGTTGACTCTGGGGAACCTGCACACATACTTCTGTTGCAGTCCTCTTTACTCTGTCCTCCACTTGTTCTGGGCAAAATGGAGCAAGTCCATTGACTAGCTGGACTCTGATTTCCCCTCCCTCCTCTCGCCTACTTGCCTCCAGTGCCTGCACTGGCTTCTGGGGCCCCTTTTCTACTGTTCTCTGCTTTTGTTTTCCAGGGCTGATCAACTATGTATGAAGGCAACTTGCCAGTGCAATTCCCATCCCACTGTGATTCATCCCTTTTGGGGGTCCAATTCCCGGCAGTGGGTGTAGGAGGCTAATGTCCAGCATCTTTCAGAGCACCCCAGTGTGGTGCTACATGGTGTGGGCTCCAGGCCAGATCCAGCTTGAGGATCCCCCTTCTGCCGCTTTCCAGATAAGCTGTACTGAGGACACAGGCACGGATTCATTTGTTTTGTGTCATCCTTTGATCAGTTTGAACCTTTTGCATCTGTAAAATGTATCTACCCCCATCACAGAGCTGTTTGAGGACTAGCAAGACAGGCCCACAGCACAGCACCTGACACATGGTAGAAGTTGTCATTATTTGTCTTCTTTGACAGCCGTGGTCAGCTCAGCCTGGCCAAGGGCAGTTGAGGCCAAATCTCCGAGCCAAGCAGAGAACCCAGATGCAGAAATGCCGTCCCGAGTGTAGCACAGAGTCTTGAGATGAAAGGAGCTAGGCTTGGTGAAGCAGGTTATCCACAGTTTGGTTGGGCCTCCAGCCAAGTCTAAGCCTACTGCTCAAGAGATCTAAATTAATGGATGCCTCGAGGGCTACATCTAAGTGCAAATCCACATCTCCCAGCCAAGGGCCAAGCAGTGTTCAGTCCTGGTTATCTCCCCTCCTCTGCCCGTCCCACCCTCCTACCCTGCTCTCTCTCTGCAGCCACAGGCTCAGCTTCTGCGTGGGAGAAGGGGGCTGTGAGAGTCGTGTCTCCCCAGTCCCATACTCGGGCTCCGTGTAGGCGTCTTGCTGTCCTTGCGCGCAGTGGGGAGCCGACCTGGAATCCCACACCCCAGTCCTGTTTTTCTTCCATTGTTGGACACACAGCGGGACTCCACAGGCAGTGGAAAAGAAAGAGGCTTGATCAGTGTTTATTTTCCTTAATTTTCATTGTGCCTCTTTTATTTTTACCCTTGATTACAAGCAACAGAAATGTTTCTCTCTGTGTCCCCCCCACCCTTTGCAGCTGTTAGTTTGAATAGCATTTGCTAGACCGACATCCCTGGTAGGCTCAGAAAAAAGAGAAATTAGCTAAAAGGGAAACAAGGGAGGCATTTTTAGTGGGGAGCCTCATCTTGCCAAACCTGCAGTCTGTTGCCTGGCTCTGGAGCCGCTGCCTTTAAATGCCAGCCCACAGCTTCTGGAGACAGTGTTTTTGTTGTTGGCGTTGTTGTTTTCCTTGGTGGTGGTGGTGGTGGTGGTTTGAAGACAAACTGGCCTCAGTGAAGCCTCTCTATGAAGAGTTCCGTGGACCAGCTACACCCTTGGGGGGGGGGGCGGCAATCTACTTGTCACGTCATAAAGATTTTGGTTGTTTTCATGTCCTTTGTTTACTCCTTCCGTCTTGTATATTTATTTATTCATCAGACACATTTATGTATCTGCAAATCACTTGCATTTTGCCAGCAGCAAGGATGCAAAGTTAAATTAGACGCTTTTCCTGACCCCGAGATACTGAGTCTGGCTGGGGAGACTTGCGTGTAAATGGATGATTGCAGGGAAGGATGAACGATGTGACATATTGGAAATGGTCATTGTTCATGTATGGGCATGCTGTCATCGTCCATTGGCCCTGTTCTCCATTTGAACACATGCTGCCTGTGTGACCCGGGATGTTACCCTTTATGTGCCAGGTTACAGTGTGGAAGTGATAGCATTCACCTTTAGGAGCGTATGAGGATTAAATGAGATAATCTATATGGGGGGCTTGGTGGAATCTCTGGTGTGGGAGGAGGCGTTCGTGAATGTCAGCCTCTGTCCCTGTTGTTGTTAAGCAAGGGAGCTCAGGCTGTGGCTCCAGAGACAAGAGTTCAAAATGTACCTCATCACTGAAGAATTTGACCTGGCAAGTCACCTAACTTTTCCTCCCTTACAGACCGGTAACGTAATTTTACCTACAGTTTCGGCTGTGGTACTCAAACTGTTCTGGTCATGGACCAGCAGCACTGGCGCAGTTGGAAGTTTATTAGAAATGTAAATTCTCAGGGGCGCCTGGGTGGCTCAGTGAGTTGAGCGTTTGACTCTTGATAACGGCTCAGATCACAGTCTCCGGGTTGTGAGATAGAGTCCCATGTTGGGCTCTGTGCTAAGCATGGAGTATGTTTGAGAGTCTGTCTCTCACTCTTTCCCTTCTGCTATCCCTGTCCCCCAGAAAGTAAATTCTCAGGTACCACCCCAGAACTATTGAATCAGAATCTGGAGTAGGGTATATATGAATCTATGGTTTAAAAATCTGCCAGGGGAAAAAATAAATAAAAATAAAAGTCTACCGGGGTTGATGATGATGTGTGCTAAAATCTGAGAAGCACTGAGTTAGAGATAAGGTATAAAAGTTGTCCAGCATACAACCTGCCCAAATACTGATGATTAATAAAGGTTTTTACAGCTGTTACTGCAGCGAGAACAAAAATAACAGATGGTGAGTAAGGGTGTAGCATACTTCACTGGAGGTTTTAATTTGAGCCAGCTCTAGAAGGGTGACTGGGGATTTTTAGGAAGGAAGGTCACTTCTGGATGGAGGCAGAGTGTGGGCAAAGACCCAGGGGTGTTTGGAGAATAGTGCAAAATGTGGTGCTGCTCAGGCATAAAACTCAAGGAGGAAGAGATGGCTGGAGACACACCAGTAGAGACATAGCCTCGTGGAGTCGTCATAAGGATCTGGTTTGACCTTGGCCTGGTCAAACCAGATCCTTTGAGTTTGATCTTGGGAACTATTGATGGGGTTTAAACACAGAAGTGATAAAATCAGATTTGTTGTTGGTAAGATGAGTCACGGAGGCTGTAGAATGTTTGCAAGAAGACTCCATGTATCCTGGCAAACATGGTCTCTAGAAAAAACTTTCTACTGAAATTGAACATTGCCTGGTATACCAGTTGTCTTTGTTTTTTGTTTGTTTGTTTTACTTGTTCTTCTATCCAACTGCCTACAAATATTCATTAAATACCTATGCTCCAGGCATTCAGGGAGACATACATAAGACAAGCAAAACAATCCTTACCCAACCATGGTCTGTAGTTACCTGAGAAACATGAGAAGCATGATTATTACACAGTGTGATAAGGAAAGTGGGCCAACCCCTGTTGAACACCTGGCACATTGCAGATGTTATAGTTGATGTAATCATTGCTAGTTAGTATCACTTGGCAATGTTTTTTGGAGTGTCCCAAGCATAGTCTCATGAAATCCTCATAGTGACCCATTTTACAGCTGAAGAAGCTTCACTGAGAGGCATCACATGTATCAGGACTTGAAAAAGAAAAGAATAGATATCAAAGAAGGTATGAGGTTTGGTGAAGCCTTTTTTTTTTTTTTTCCCCTGGAACGTGCAAGTTACAGGACACAGCTAGAAAGGCATTCAGGAGACAGGCACAAGGCCATCTGAGGTTCAAGGCAAAGGAGGGTTGTTTTGTCTTGTCACTAGCAGGGCAGTCTTTAAAAGATGTTAAAAAGCGGGTGACATGATGAGAGCCGCTTCGGAGAGATGCCCTGACATCCCAGAGTATCTGCTGGCAAAGAGTGAGGTCTTGGGAGGTAACATTTTCTGAGGGACGCTGACATTTATTCATAGCATTTCTACTTCTTTGCTTAATTCTCTTAAAATCTGTGTCTATGTCAAAATCTCAGCAGGATGAGTGAGGCGCTGAAGCTCTTCTGTTCCCTGCCCCCCTCCCCCACCCCACCCTGCTGAAAAATCCCATTAGTAACAGCTCGTCAGTCCCTGAAGCAGAGCGATGGCAGCCACTGAGGGCTGAACGTGGGCTGTACATGTGTGTTCTCAGAATTGGAGGCAGAAGAGGGCCAAGCGGAGAGATGGGGGGGGAGGGACCCCCCCTCTATGCTGTGTTCCTGACACACACCAGCTCGTGCGGTCCTCTCTACATGGGGAATAGATATTGTTCCCATTTTACAAATAGCAAAGTGAAGCTCAGAAAGGTTAAGTGTCTTGCTCATGGTTGTACAGCAGCCAGTCGACTGCCCTTTGGCCAAAGGCCACCTGGCCTCAGAATGCTGGCTTTGTGTGTTTCTCTCTGTAGATGACATGACTGCTGGTAACACCTTAGCAGTAACAGTCAGTCTTTATGTTGGACAGGTTTCAAACCATTTCCAAGGCCTTAGGGCTCTGTATGGAGACAGAATAATGCTTCCTCCCACAAGATGCCCACATCCTAATCCCCAGAACCTATGAGTCTGTTGCCTTGTGTGACTAAAGGGACGCTGCAGATGTGATGAAGTATTTAAGATGAGGAGATGATACTGAATTATCTGGGCTCAATGTAGTCATAAGGATTCTTACAAGAGGAAGGAAGGGAAGTCAGAGTCAGAGGAGGAGATGTGACACTGGAAGAGGAGAGAGAGAATGAGGAAGGGGGGAAGGGAGAGAAAATAGGAAGGAGAGAGAAAGATTGGAAAATGCTGTGCTAGTGCCTTAAAGAAGGAGGGAAGAGGCCACGAGCCAGAGAATGCTGGTGGCCTCTGGAATCTGGATAGGACAAGGGAACACACACTCGCCTAGAGCCTCCAGAAGAAATGCAGTGCTGCTGACACCTGGATTTTTAGGACCTCTCACATCCAAAGCTCGTAAGAGAATACATTAGTTGTTTTTTAGTGACTAGATTTGGGGTTATTTGTTACAGCAGCAAGAGGAAAGTAGTAGAGGTTTCTAGGACTTGTAATGCAGTCATGCCCTGCTCTGCATGAACAGACAAGACCGAGTTTGGATCACCTCTGCTACTGTTCTGTTCTCTGAGCCTCATTTTCTCATTTGTAAAATGATGAGGGAGTGTGTTGTCATCGTGCAAGTTTAAGATTCACTCATATGCATTCTTCCAGTCCCAACTGAGATTTTATTTCTCAGGGAAATGGGAGAACTGTCCCCAGTACCCAGACTCACTGCCTTCCAGATTCTGTGGTCGCCACAGTCCCTAGGGAAGGCGGTTCTGGGGAGTGGGTGCTGCAACCCTTGGGGCAGGCCGCCCACAGCGGGCCTGCTGGCTTCTTTGCAGCTGTGCAGGACCAGGTTCAAATCCTAGGTTTCTGTGTGTTTCTAGAGTGATCCTTTTTTCTCTCTGCAACTCGGTGTCCTCATGTAACATAGAGAGAGGGACAGTAATCCTTTCTTTGCAAGACTAGCATGAGGATTTAATAATAAAAATAGTAACAAGATAGCATTGATTGAGCACTCATATATTAGGCATTGACCTAAATGCCTTGTATGTGTTGACTTACTTAATGCTCAACAGCAGTTCCCTAAGATCTGCTCTTACCTTTGTTACACATGTGAAGATGCTGGAGAGCTGGTAAGTTGCTATCAAGTGTCAGAGGCAGGATTTGAACTCAGGCCATCTGAGTCTGATAGGCATGCTTTCTACCCACTAATGTTTACCACCTCTTATGAGAGATTTGCAAAACTGTTAAAATTTGCCACAGGCCCAAGGAACATCTGGTGTGTGATGAGACTGTCTCTTAGGTTTTCATTCCTATAGAACCACACTGTCCAATATGGCAGCTGCTGGCCATCTGTGGCCCTTTAAATTCAACTTTAAATTAATTAAAATTAAATAAAAGTAAACATTTCAGTTTCTCAGTCACATGAGCTGCATGTGTCTCATAGCAATCATATGGGACACTGGGGTTACAGAACATGTCTGTGATTCCAGAACATTCCTTTGGACAGTGCTACTATTGATGAAGGCAGAGAGCCCTGAGTTTGGCCAGAGAATGGACAGGCTGATCCAGAGCACCCTGAGGATCTTAGAAGGGACAGTGAGGAAGATTCCAGCACCAAGCTAGGATGGAGATGGTAGAATTTACCAGCATTCCTTTCAAGAGGGAGATCTCTGACTAGCCCTTTTAGAGCAGAAGCACAAGTCTCAGGGCATCTTGATGTGGTGTCAAGGGAAGGGAAGAGGCTGTTTCAAGGAGTAGAAGGTCAGATGTTAACATGCTGTGCCTTTAGCAACCTGGAGGCCATTAGTGAACTGTGCGAGCTGTGCTGGGCAGCAGAAGGGGGCGCAAGGTGGTGGAGAGAGCAGATCTAGATGATTCTTGTTTGAGACCAGCAGTATTGCATCATGTGGAGGCTTATTTGGAATGCAAAATTTTGCCCCTACCCCTAGACCTACTGAATTGGAGTCTGTATTTTAACAAGTCATGAAGTGATTTGTAGAGGCAGTGACCTTTGGGAAGCACTGCTCCAGTGCATGGTTGTGTGTTTCTGGACAGGTGACAAAGGCGAAGGGAATTCCAGGTTGACAAATACTGCAGGAGCAGTGGGGTGTGGATTCTGGGTTGGATGAGGACAGGTGTGCAGAGGAGGGTGACGACTTGGAGGAAGTGAAGAGGCCAGAGAGTGGGGGTTGTGATAAAGCTGAGCAGTGTCAGATGCTGTAAGGCAGGGAGGAGGGAGATAAAAAGGAGACCTGGGAATGCCAGGGCCTTGATGTTCTTTGGGAAAGTTCCTCCAGAAGAGCATCAAGACAGACCCAGAATGTAGGTGCTCTAAGGGAAGTGGCAGCAGCCACCAAAGGGTTGGGCAGTGGATGGTGTTCACCAAGTGGGTTGCTGGCTGACCAAAGGGGTTGGCCTCATGGATACATGGAGGAGGTCTGTGAAATTAGGAGATAAAAGTGAGAGATGCACCTATGTATAAGGCGTGTGTGTATGTGTATGTGTGTGTGTGTACTCACACCCCGCCCATCTGTCCTTGGAAGAGTGTTGCCCATTGAGGGGTCATGCTGAGTTCTGTCCCCCCAGTCTCTTTGACGTTCTTCTCATTTGACACTTGTCACACTTTGTGCTCATGTGGCTGTCCCCTCACACTAACCCATGAGCTCTGGGCAGCCCGGAAGACTGGATACTGAGAAAGTCTCTCACATGGATTCCCTTTATCAGGGTTACTTTGGCCCAGCTCTGGGACACAGGGCACACACACAGTGTGTGTGTGTGTAGAGAGAGAGGTTTTCAAAGTGGTCTTTGGACCAGCAGCAGCAGCACCTGGGAACTTGTTAGGGATTGAGATTTTTTTTTTTTTACTTTATTTATTTATTCATGAAAGACACAGAGGAAGAGATATAGGCAGAGGGAGAAGCAGGCTCCCCATTGAGCAGGGAGCCTGATGTGGGACTCACTCCCAGGACCCCGGGATCACGTCCTGAGCCAAAGGCAGATTCAACCACTGAACCACCTAGGCACCTCGGGATTCAGATTCTTATCCCCCAACCCAGACCTACTGAATCAGAAAGTCTGGGGATGGGCTAAGGAATTTCTACCTTGAATAAGCCCTCTTAGGAGATTCTGATGCAAACGTGCATTGTAGACTCACTGGTTTAGGGGACTTGTCATAACAAATCCAAAAATGTCTAGTGGTTAAAATGGGAGAGAGGTGCACTCCTTACTTATGAAACCTCTAAGATGGGCAGCCCTTCTCCAAGTGGTGACTCGGGGGACCTGAGCTCTGTCCTCTGCCAGCAGCCTTCACCACGTGTCTTCTAAAGCCACCCTGCTCTTCTGCATCCAATGTTTGAGGGGAAAAGTTTATTTTCTGCTGTAACTGTTGTTTTTGTTTGTTTGGATGGGCCCAGCCTGAAGGGGTCACTCACTCGCCATTGGCCAGAACTGCATGGCCACACCTAACTGCAGGGGAGACTGGGAGTGGCACCCACCTTGTGCCAAGGAAGAAAGGGCCATAGGCCTGTGAACAGTCAGACAGCCGCTGCCAAATGAAGTGGTCTCTATTTGTCTATGAAAGAACAGCTGAGCCCCTACCTGGCACCAGGCCCAGGGCTCATCTGTGGGAGTGTGACAGAGGCGGCCCACCAGTCCCGGGAATAAATCACTTTAGACAGTAGGGCTGGATGCACCCCCTAAAAGCATGAGCAGAAGCCAGGCAGATGAATGGGAGCTCACCACTTGTTTGAGATATTTGTGACTTAAGGGCCAGCTGTACTGGAGTTAGGGTGAGGGGGATTGCCTCTTTATTGTTGGTTCTTTTATGCCAGCCACTATCCTACAATATTTTTAACATTAAATAAGAAAGACAACGGATGAGGGAAGCTGTGCTCAGGGAGGTTAAGTGGCTGGTCCAGGTTGTACAGCTAGTTAGCAGCAGAGGGTGGGGAGTTGAATCTAAGGTTTATGACCCTAAAGCCTGGGGTTTTCACTTACACTTTGATATCCATATCAGAGTGCATCCTTCTAGAGGCTTCTTCTCTAGATCAGCCTGAGGATCATAGAACTCAGAGCTGGAAGGAAGCCCCGAGGCCATTTTGCCCAAACCTCTTAGCAAAAGCTTTGGGCATTTCTACTTCCGAATTCTACTTCTGCCTTAAGAATTTCTACTTTTGTGGAAGGAATCCTGGGCATGGCAGCCCTTGCAGCATCCAGCTGTCGGCATCCCTCTGAGATCTCTTCCTGCCTGGGGAGATGCTCTCAGCTCTCTGCTGATGCCGGGCATTCTCCACCTATTGCTCTGGCCCCAAGGCCTGCTCTCTTTGCTCTGCTCTGTGTGCATGGTGACCTAAACATCCTGAGCTCAAATGTATACAAGCATCATCCAACCTCATGGGTGCCCCACTCATTGGTCACTTGTAAGGGATCCACAGAGACCCCTAAGACACCAGGTTAAGTCACCCACAGGTGGTGGTCTCTCATGAACACACACTGCTGATATCTCTCCAGATCTATAAGTCTGTCCTGATAAAAGTCATGTTCAGAGGGAGGCTTCATTTTGGTTAAATTTAGATTAAAGGGATTTTTTGTAAGTTAGGCTAGATTTCATAAAGATGCCCTTTTCCATGGATAGCAGCATTCTCCTAAATGGGAAAAAAAAATCAAAATAAATGAAATCTTTTCTTGATCATCTTTGTTAAGGAAAAAATCAGAGTCTTAAATATTTCTGCCATCTGTTCCCTATTATTCTTGAAACTTTGTGTTGAGTATCTGGGGGATGGGAGAGACTCAAAGGGCCATCAAAATTGTTTTAAGTAATTAAAGCTGATAAAATTTGTAAGTTTTTATCTAATCTCTGGATGATTTGATTGGAGTCAACCAGATGTAAAAATGCCTGCGACAAATTATTCTGTGCCTATATGACATGCAGTTTTGACAAAATATCTTGAAAACAGCTGCTAAGTATGAGATCTGGGGATTTGACAGTGCAGAAGGACAATTCTGTGTACTCAGGAAGACTTGGAGAAAATCCAAGAGAACTTTGGTCATAAGAATGAATTGTGCTTATGCACAGAGAGCCATATTTTGGTATTGAAGAGGCAAACGGTGTCTACGGCTAAGTTCTTTCTCTGAGCAGCAGGCTATGGGCACACATGCTTTGGTGACATCTGAGCATTAGTCAACCTCTTCTTTCTCTTGACCCTTTTTTCTTTGGGGAAAGCTCTTATTTCAAGACCAAACTCCTGTGTCCCTTTATTCATCAAACTCTTTTTAATTCCCACAACAGTTTGTATGTTTGTGGCACCCATCTCACCTTACTGCACTATAATGACCCTCTCTTCCTCTTCTACTGGCTCTGTCATTTTTATCCAGGTGACCTTGGACTAATCCTCTTAATTTTTCAAGCCTTTGTATTCAGGTATATAGAATGGGAATAGTGAATCTTACCTCCCAGTCCTGCTGAAAGGTAAATGGGATATGACACATTTATCGTTTGGGTAAAGCCCACAGTTTGGTACATTGGAAATGGTCAGTATATGTAAAGTCCCCTTTCCTTCCTCACTGGCCATCCTAGAAGAGTGTGATCTCCTCCTGGGGAAGAACTCTCTTATTCCTGTCAGTCACATAGGAAGCATTTAGTATGTGCCTGTCAAATGTGAATGAGTGAGTGAATGAGCCATAAGTAGATGAATGAGGCTAATTATTTTCTGCAGTATCTCTAACACCTGCATTGATTGTCCCAAAGATGGGATCTTCCTCAGAGACGTGATGGTGTGTCATGGAAGCCTTGGTAAGAGTGACCCCTTTCACTGCAGTGTCTGCTTCTTCTTTGTCATGTGTGTCTGTCTCCACGTCTGTTCTTTAATCAGCAGCAGGTGTACCCATCTACCTGCAGTGGTGGGGTCTCTTCTTCCTGCTTCCTCTTTGTGGTATCCAGGGACTTTCCCCTTCTGGCTGTTTCTGCTTGGCCTATAAACTTGTCCCTCTTACCCCATACCCTGAGGAATTAACACCTTGCTTGATGGGCACATGCAAAGACATCATGATGATTATAGGCGATGACCTGTTCCTATTTACTAAACACTTTATATGTATTACCTCATTTATTTTTCACAGCACCCTTTAATGCAGATACTGCCCTATTGCCCTGTTAGTGTTGAAGACACTGAGGCTCAGAGAGAAGTAAATTGCCCCAGGGACCACAGGTGCAGACCTAATCCTTGCCTTCTGGCCAAGGTTTTTGAGAGAATTGGCCAACTTCCTTGCCACCCAGTTGGGACTGGGCTTGCAGTGACTGATGTCTGTTGGTTGGTTTCCTGCCCGTTTCTCCAGCGTAACCTTTTGGTCCTGGTCATAGGTTTGTGTTTCCATTCCTTTCACTTCAATGTGGTATCCCCACAGAGAACTGTACTCATACCCTTTCTTGCTCCATGATCTCTCTGATTCCCTCCAGTCTCATTATTTTAATTATGACCAGGGAGGCTGATGACTCCCACACCCACAGCTCTTGCTTAGATGGATCCAGTGAGCTCCCAATTAATTAGCTCCCAGAGATGTTCCTGTGGATGGCCACAGGCACCTCAAGTTCAAGATGTTCTTCTCGAATCTTTGATTTTCATTAATGGCCTGCCATTCATTTATCACTAATGCCGGAAAGAAGCCTGAGAGCCACCTTAGGTTACCACCTCTTCCTCAGTGCTTCCCCACTCCATCCCACACGTAACCCATCCAGATGGACCTGCCAGTTTATCAACTAAATGTTACCTGATTAGATCTCTTCCCTCTTACTGTTATCATCACTGCATCCACTCCTGTCCATGCTCAACTGGACTC
Organism: Vulpes lagopus; assembly: GCF_018345385.1. NCBI lineage: Eukaryota > Metazoa > Chordata > Mammalia > Carnivora > Canidae > Vulpes > Vulpes lagopus. The sequence continues at coordinate 17,191,939 of NC_054841.1, forward strand.
TGGCAGCTCCTTTCCTGGCAGAGACACAGACTTTTAGTTTGGAATAGAATATAAATGCAGACAAGGGTACAGATAATGACTCAGGATACTACTACAAATACCCTGATCAAGACACAGATGATATCTTGGATTGCTTCCTAGTCATTAATTTACCCCAAAGGCAGGGGGGTGGGGGTACCTTCTAGCAGAGTTTTTCCTGTTTTTGAATTTTATAGAAATGGGATCATAAAGTATGTATTTTTTGTCTTTCTTCCATTCAAGGTTATATTTGTGAGGTTCATCCGTGTTATGTGTAGCAATAGTTCATTTTTTCACTCTTGAACAGTGTTAGAATTTTCTAAAACATGCCCTTTCTGCTGACAAACATCTAGGTTGTTTCCTATCTTAGCCATAATGGACCATGCTACTGTGAACATTATGTGTTTTTTTTGTGGTATTGGGCACTGGTACTCTTGGGTGTGTAACTGGCAGTGAAGTTGTTTTTTGGGTTAAATATGTATTGCCAGACAGTATTCTAATGTGACCTGTTAGTGTCATCAGTCTATTAATATTGGCCATTCTAATAGATGTATGGTAATATATTGCTCATTGTGATTTTTAGATTTGCATTTTGCTGGTAACTGATGAGGTTGAGCACCTTTATGCATATTTTTTTGACAATTTAGATAACCTATTTTGTGAATTGTCTGTTCAAGTAGTTTGCCTTTTTTTAAAAAATTATATATCTTACTGATTTGCAGGAGTTGTTTGTATTTATTTGATATAAGTGTTTGGTGTATGAATATATATATTTATATTGTAAATATCCTCTCCCATTCTGTGACTTTCATTTTTTTACTTCATTAATAGTGTGTGTTATTGCATACAAGATAATTTTATTTTTTATTTTTTTAAGATAATAATTTTAAATGAAGTCCATTTATGTTTTCATTTTTTAATTTTTACTATGTTTAAGAAATAATTGTGTTCTACACTATCAAAAACATCACTGTCCTATGTTATCTTATAGAGGCCATATTATTTTGCATTTTACACGTAGATCAATGTAAGTCCTCTAAAATTGGTTTTTATAAGGTGTTCTATAAAGATCAGGGTTCATTTTATCCATATGAATGTCAATTGACCTAGTACTATAATTAGAACTATTGTTTTTCTCCAATTCATTGTTGTTAAATTTTTGTGATATACCAGGTATTCATAAATGTATGGGTCCATTTCTGGATTCACCATCCTTTTCTGTTGGTCTGTTCATCTTGTCACTATTTTGATGTCTCATTGTCTAGATTATTGAACTTTTATCAGTCTTAAAATCAATCCTACAACTCTGATTTTTTTTTTACAACTCTGCTTTTTATATAAACAACAATGATGACAACAACAAATAGCAATTATTTGTTTCCTCTTGTGTCTGTCAATTAGCTAGAGGTCAGCTGATCCCACACCTGAGTTCATCAATACAGCTGTACTCAAGTTGTAAGTCTCAACAGCTCAGATCTCTGCTTGCTTTTCATTCTGGGACTCAGGCTCCCTAAATGGGGGCAATGACAGATGTGCCATAGGCAAACCCTACTTCACAGGCACTGAAAAAATAGACTTTATGGTTTAGAGGAGTTTTAGGTTCACAGCAGAACTAAAGGAGAGTATAGAGAGTTCCTATAGACCCTTGCTTGACACATGTGCTCTTATTTATCAAGATTGTTTCCACTATTTTAGGTTCTTTATGTTTCATATAAATTATAGCATAAACACACTGATATTTAAGAAGACTTTTGGGATCCTGACCAGAATATGGAATATCTCTTGATACATTTTTAAAATTTTAAACCAGTTTTTGGCAAAATTTTGAAGTTTTTTTTTTTTTTTTTTTACTTTTTGGTTGTCGTTTTTTGTGTGACATTATTTCTTTAAATATTTATTTCAGCCCATTCTCCCTGTTCCATCTCTCTGAGTTGCCAAATATACATATGTTAGACCATCCGATATCCTACAGGTGATTAAGCCTCTATTTTTCAATAATTTCTGCTGTGCTGTTCCAATACCTATTTCTCTGTTTTCCCATTCAGCAACCCTTTCTTCTGCAGTATCTGAAACATTGCTAAGCCCGGAGTAAATGTTTTTGTTTCTGATATGATACTTTTCGGTCATAGAGTTCAAATTCTTTCTTTTTTCTTTTCTTTTCTTTTCTTTTCTTTTCTTTTCTTTTCTTTTCTTTTTTCTTTTTTTCTTTTCTTTCTTCCTTTCTTCCTTTATTTATTTATTTATTTATTTATTACTTTCTGTTCCTCTGCTGATTCCTCTCTGTCCTCACATTCTCTTTAAATTTCCTCTAACACCTTTAGTGCATTTGTAATAGTTATTTTAAAGTTCTTATCTGTAAATTGTAACATCTGAATCATCTTGAGGTTTGTTGTTTTGACTGTGTTTGTTTGTTTGTTTTTCTCTTCCTGATTTTTCATGAAACAACTGTGGCTGATATGCTGTAGATAGTCTGGATTATGTCAATTTGCTTTCAAAGGTATTGAATTTTATCCCGTCAGGCAGCTAAATTACTGGCACATCATTTGGGAACTATCAGGGTTGTTTTTTCTTTGTTAGGATAACTCTGTTTTGGTCTCATCAGCTTACTTTGGAGTCCTTACTTTGAGATGTGATACTCAGTCCGTGACTTGTTCTTTCTGAGGTCTCAACGGAATCTCCACTGCAGCCAGACCACTATTCTGGTGTTTCTCAGCCCTGTACAACCTCTGGTATTTTTGTTCAGCTCTCAGCCGTATATTAACTACTCTCTTCTATACCTTCCAGAGTTTTGCCTTGCATGTGTGCAGGCTAGCAATCATCCAGAGATTAGCAGGAAATTTCCACGTGTACGCTGGCACCCAGCCCCTCTGGCAGCTGCCCAAACTCCAGTTTTACCTTCTCAGTTCAGTGAGACCACCATGCTCTGATGGGGCTCCACTTCCCAGTACTCTGGAATCTAGAACCACCCCTGTTCCCACCAGGACCTTCATTGGTCTATCTGAAATATTTCCCTGAGGACATTGAGTAGAGTAAGAGCTACAAGTCAGGTAATAGATCCAAAACACTTTCCAGGGTGTAGTCTTGCCTTTGCTCTACTCCATGTGATACTTAGAACTCTAGAATGATAAAGCTGAAAGGAAGGTGACCTGCAGCATCTCCTATTCCATAGCCCTTGTTGAACCAGGGGAGAAACTGAGGCCCTGAGAGGGTAGGAGGCTTACCCAGCAGTCTCATGGGGAATGATAACTCTGTCTAGATCCCAGTTCTGCTTACTCCTTTCAATGTCTCCTTTCTCTTATACTTAAATATATATATATATTTTTTCAGAATTTGAAAGGAAATGTTAGAGAAACTCACAGTTACATTTTAGGTATATGGTGAAATTTTGAAGAGCAGGGAATGATAGGAAGGCAGAGAGTACAGTGCATATTAGGAAAAAAGACATTTTGTCCGTGAGAAGTGTTTGGGTACTGGGCTTCAGGAAGAAGATACTTGAGCTTTTCAATCTTTAGAACCTGTACTCAAGAATTTTCTTGTTTCTTACTTGTTGGCTGGTGGCAGTTAAAAAAAATTTTTTTAATGTTATTCCTTATTTTTTGGAGGTAATATATTTATATAATTTATAAATTATATTTAATATATTTAACTGGTCCAAAAATCAAAAGACATGAATATATATTGAAAATTTGTCCTTTTTACCTTTTTTTTAAGAGATTTTATTTATTTATTCATGAGAGACACAGAGAGGCAGAGACATAAGCAGAGGGAGAGAAGCAGCCTTCCTGTGGGGAGTCTGATGTGGGACTCAGTCCTAGGACCCCAGGACCACAACCTGAGATGCTCAGCCATTTAGCCACCCACGTGCCCCACGTCCTTTTACCTCTTATCTCAGTCAGACATTTCTCTTCCCTAGAGATTATCAGTATTACTGTTATCTTGTATATCTTTCCAGAGGTGTCTTATGTGCATATTAATCAAATTCCCGTGCTTTCTCTCACATAAATTGGAGCCTATTACACAAGCTCTTTTAAGTCTTAAACTTTTTTTTTTCCTCCCACTTAATGGATCTTAGGTATCTTTCTGTATTTGGGCATAAAGAACTTCCTCTTTTTTTTCTCATAGCTCCAGGGTGTTCCATTGTATGGATGTACCATCATTTATTTAACTGGTTGCTGTGGATGAGCATTTGGATTGCTTCCAGTCTCTTGCTATCAGACAATACCACAATGAAGAACCCTGTGCAAACGTCATTTCATTATGCGACTGTATCCTTAGTATAATTTTCTAGGCCTGGGGTTGCTAAACATTTTTAACTTTGATAGATATTGCCAAAGTATTCTCTATAGGGGTTGTGCTGTTTTACATGCCTGTCAGTGATGTGTGCGAGCTGGCGTCAGTTTTGACAGTTGTATTTTCAAGCTAGAAATTGCCTTATATATTACCTTTTCTTTTTCCCTGGTGCTACAGATAGAGATTCGGGGGCTCACACCACTAAGGTTATTCTGATAGTCATTTGCAGAGGTGAGCCTGAATCCTGGTGCTGTCACTGCTCAGCCTGAATGGTCTGTAGGACCCCAGGATGCCCAGATGTGGACTGTTCTTAGAAAAGCATGTCATCTCACTCTACATCCTCAGGTCATTAGATCAGTGCAGAGAATCTGACTCTTAGTACTTAAAGCTCTCAATTGGGACCTCTTTTCCAGGCTGCAGTCTGATGTGTGCTTCTCTTAAAATAAGGGTTAATTTATCCACTGGCAAATCAGCTATGGCCTTGGAAAAACTAAGCTGACATCTAGGCTGGCCAGAATGCACAATTGGATCCTGCAGGATTTGGTGAAAAGAGGCCATCTTGGCACCTGAGTGATAGGAGCCTCTCCAGGGGGAAAAGAGATGTCATTCAGAGTCTTTAACAATATCCCTGTTTCAGTCAAATGCCCTCACCTTGCACTTGGTGTCTCCCTCATCATCTGTGACTCATTTGTCCAGGTAAAGAGAAGCACATGTGCTCCTCATTTTGAAGTGGGACTCTTGTCAACATCCTGCCTTTACTTGAGTAAGATGTTGGATTATCCAGGCATCAAGGAATAGGGGAACATTTGCCCAGTGGATTTGAGTCATGGGCTCTGGAGTCAGGCCCCTTGAACTTGAATCTCAGTCCTGTCATTAGGACTTAGCAGGTATGTGAACTCAAGCCAATTGTCTCCTCTCCCAGCTTCTTTTTATCCACTTGTAAAAGGGAGAGGGTGGCATTAACCCTACAAGATAAAATGTGTGCTAGGTAATGCTGCAGTAACAACCTCACATTTCAGAGGCTGCAAACAGCAAGGTTTATGTTTTATTCATATTTCTTGGCCATTGGAGGTTGATGGGGGCTTTACACTGTCCTCTTCTCTGAGACCCAAGATGATAGAGCAGTCCCCATCTGGAACCTTGTTGGTGACTGTGACAGAGGAAAAGGATGTGGAAAGTGTACAGAATCTTACAGGCTTTTTTAAAGATTTTATTTATTAGAGAGAGAGTGTGTGAGGCCATGACTAGGGGAAGGGACAGGGGGAGAAGCTCCCTGCTGAGGGCCTCCATCCCAGGACCCTGAGATCATGACCTGAGCTGAAGGCAGACACTTAACAGACTGAGCTACCCAGGTGCCCCTGGCTCTTAAAGTTTCTATCTGGACCTTGTAAGTGAGGAAAGTGTGGGTCCTGCCAACCACCTTGGGCCCTTTATGCAGATGTGTTTTTAGCTACATGGACAGAATTGTCTGTTGCTTCTCCTTGGGCAAGGGAGGTGAATGATAGCAGGGAAACCTTATGTGGAATTTCCAGAGGAAAGAGTCATTTGTGACTCTTGATGATACAATAATTTAAGAAATTACCTCTGTGTAATGGAATTTTATGAAATCTTGGCCTTGGTTCTTCTATGGCCTTCTCTTTAAAGTAGCTTGAGCTCCTGCGAGACTGTGCTCACTATAAAACCTAATACTGGTTTGTTCCTCATGGTCTGGAGGCAGGAACAATCCTGTTCTTTTATAGTTTTTTAAATTCTTAAAATTATATAAGAAAAAGACAGCTTTGAATCTCACTCAGTCTTGTCACCCTAGCACATCCAAAGTCACTTTTTTTTTTAAAAATACACATGTATGTGTTTGGCAGAGATGCTATCAGATGAGGATACCGTACTATGTTTATTTCATGTATTTTTAGGTTACTGTTATGTTACCTGTAATTTGTGTTTTCCTTTGTGGCCTTTGACATATTTATATTTAACAATTGTAGACAGCAAGTGTACTTGTCTGTATTGGTTTTCTGTTGCTGTTTGACAAATTACCACAAATTTAACAGCTTTAGGACAATGAGTGATTATCTTAGAGTTCTGCAGGTCAGAAGCCTGAGCCTCAGGGTATCATAAGGCTGATATCAAGGTCTTAGTGGACTGAATTCTCATTTGGGGAACAATCTGCTTCCCAATTCACTTCTGCTGTTTGTTGAATTTTGTTCCTCATGGTGGTGGATCTCAAGTCTGCATTTCTTTTCTGGCTGTCCGCTGGGAGCCACTCTCAGCTTTTAGAGGCTACTGCGTTCATTGTCACATATCCTCTTCCATCTTCAAAGTCAACAATGAGGATTCCCTTTGTGCCAAAACCCTCTTGCACTTCAAGTCTCCTTCACCAGGAAGAGTCTCATCTCTTTTAAGGGCTCATCTCATCAGTTTAGGTCTACTCATGATAATCTCCCTTGCTTAGGGTCTGGAGTGCCGTATGACATAACCTGCTCACCATCCAAGAAACACAGGGCATTGACACCAGGGAATGTGGGTGTAGAGAGACACTTAGCATCTTTCCTACCACACCACCACCTGTTACAATTGTATTCTTCTTCACTAAAGATGGAGTGTGGTAAAATGACAGAAGTGTGCACTCTCACTTGTGTTGGTGGGGCTGTGCTCCCTCTAAAACCTGTACAGAAATCCCTCATTGCCTCTTTGGTGCCCCGGCTGGTGATCTTGGCAGTTCCTTGGCTTGTAGATCTATCACTCCAGTCCTCCATTTTCAGATGGTGTTCTTCATGTCTCATTATGTCTTCATGTGACTGTCGTCTTTTCTTAAAATTTTATTTATTTATTTGAGAGAGTGAGAGAGTGAGAGGCTCTGCTGAGCAGGGAGCCTGATGCAGATCTTGATCCCAGGATTCCAGGATCATGACCTGAGCTAAAGGCAGACACTTCACGTACTGAGCCACCTAGGTGCCCCTCATGTGTCTGTCTTCTTTTTTTTTTTTTTTTTTTTAATTTTTATTTATTTATGATAGTCAAAGAGAGAGAGAGAGAGAGAGGCAGAGACACAGGCAGAGGGAGAAGCAGGCTCCATGTACCGGGAGCCCGATGTGGGATTCGATCCTGGGTCTCCAGGATCGCGCCCTGAGCCAAAGGCAGGCGCCAAACCACTGCGCCACCCAGGGATCCCTGTCTGTCTTCTTATAAGGCCACCAGTCATACTGAATTAGGACCCACTCTACACCAGTATGACTACTCTTCTTAACTAGTTACACCCACAACAGCCCTATTCTTACATAAGAAGGCATTCTGAACTACAAGGTTAGGATTTCAGAATAGTTTTTTGGAAGACAGTTCAACTCATAAGAGCAATGTTCTTTATTTGTCTTTTTTAGGCTGTTTCAAGATTTTATATGGTAGATAATCTTGTGATGGTCGTTGTTGACTATGAAATAGTTTCATCCTTCATTGTTTCCTTATGGTGCGGTTCTTTAATTGAGATCTCTGGACAGAAATTCTTTCCAATGGATGAAGAGGGGATCCAATTTCATAAGATGACTATGTGCCAGGCATTGAGGTAGATATGTGCCTGTGTGTTTTATTGTGTCTTTCCAGACATGAGCAGTGTTTCCTAAGTGAAGATACTAGTTGCAGAAAGAAACTTTGGTCAGATGTACATATCCAGTATATCTGTTAGTCAAGGGCCAGCAAGAAAAGCACAAACTCGGGATCCCTGGGTGGCGCAGCGGTTTAGCGCTTGCCTTTGGCCCAGGGCGCGATCCTGGAGACCCGGGATCAAATCCCACATCAGGCTCCCGGTGCATGGAGCCTGCCTCTCCCTCTGCCTATGTCTCTGCCCCTCTCTCTCTCTCTCTCTTTCTCTCTCTCTCTCTGTGTGACCATCATAAATAATAAATAAAAAAAAAATTAAAAAAAATTAAAAAAAAAAAAGAAAAGAAAAGCACAAACTCTAAATACTTGAAACAGAAGGAATTCAATGTAGGGAATTGGCTAAAAGAAGAGCCAACTCTGAGATTAACAATGACTTGAAGCTACTATCATCTCTGGGCTGTATGGTCACAAGATGGAGACCATGTTATTGGAATTCACGGTTTGGGGTGACTGTAAAGAAGCTGGAACTCTGATGGAGACTCCAGAAGGGACTTGAGGTGCTACAAGGCCACTGTCTGGGTCAGAAGGAGGGAGAGGGAGAGAGATCCAGGAATGTGTATATCTGGAATACATAGAAATAGACATGCTCCAGACTCTCCCTTCCTTCTACCCTCTTATCTCCCTTGACTGCATCTTACTGGTCAAATCAGAAGCCTGCTGACAACAGGAGCTTGGGAAACTTGTTCTTACTCTTCACCTCTCCCACCCAACCTCTCGCCTGTTACACAGAGCAAGGTCATGGAATCTATCTGATGACAAATGGCCTAGGATCATCCTAGTTATAGCATTAAAAGTAATTATAATAGCATAATAATATTAATATCTATAGTTTCCTACATGTTGATTATTACTGTGTCCTGGCCACTGTAGAAATTCTCAACTGACCTTTTCTCATTTAATCCTCACAATAACTCCATGAGTTAGGTACTATTGAAACTCCTATATCATAGTTGGGTAAACCAAGGCTTAAAGAGGTTAAACATTTTTCCCAAAGTCATCCAGTTAATAAGTAGAATCTGGACTCCTATCTAGTTCTATCTGACCTCCCAGCCATTGTTCAGATGCTGGTGACATTCAGTTAAAATACTACTTGTATATTTAACCTAATACATAACTAAAGGCAGGATAGGGAAAATATGACTATCAGACTTGATTCCCAGAAGACCCTTTGGCCATGAACCCATGAGCAGACTGGGCCTCCAATTTGGAGCAACAACCACCTATCACTGACTGTAGTTTTATTCCCTAGTTGTATCTCAGCCTTTGTTCTTCCAAGTATCTAAGCAGCTTGGAAGAGTGAGTAGACATGAGAGAAGCCAGGGTTGCCATGAGGATTGCATTCAGTGAGGTGAGGTAATGAGAAAGTGCTCTATCAATCATGGAGCATGCTGCAAATGACAAGTAATACTATTCTAACAGACCAAAGCCTTCATTTCCAGAAGGATTTTGATTTGGACATTATCATTTTGAATATTATTTGAAATATGGCAATAATTGAATAGAAAAAAACGTTTGGCTCAGTGCAGGAAAATGAATAGCCAGTGTACAGACCTTCTCTTCTGTTTTGGCCCCTGCACTGGACATTGCACACCTCTTTCCTTCAAAGAGCTTTGTGCGTGGTGAGGGATGGCTGCAAAGGACGAACATAATTACAGTTCATGGTGACGTGCACTGTGGTCAGTGTATGTACAGTACAGCATGGGGAGGTGATGGAGAGGAGTGAGGATCTGTTTACTCCATTTGGAGCCAGAAGAGACTTCCTAAACCAGGTCTCCTGGAGGGAGAAGGGACGGGCTTTCTAGGTAACAGGATCTGCATGCTGTAGGTGCGAAGGCCTGCAATGGTATTTAATGTGTTGTGGCCTATGGTGGGATGTGCCAGTGGAAGTGAATCCAACCTGATTGTGGAGAGCATTCCATGTTGGGCCAAGGCAGTGGAACTTTTTCTTTGAGGTATCATTGCCTCCCATCTGCAAGGTGCTCTGTGATTTACAGTGGACATACTTATAGTTGACAAGTTGCATTTGTGACTCACTGTGGGGAGTGAGTGGGCACACCATGGAGAGCCTTGGGGAGGTCTCATTGAGATGGCATTAGAAGGACTTACTGTAGAATTTTGGTTTGGTTGGATGATTTTGGGGAGGATCCAAGGGAGTAGACGTTTGTGAAATCTGCCAGGAAGTGGGGGCAGTTCTCTGATTGGATATTTAAATAAGTTTAATCTAGATGGATGTAATGCTAGAGCAGGATGAAAGAATATAATTGGTAGAGGTGAAACAGCCTCACATGAGCAAGGAGAGGGGGATGTGTGTTTTGTGGTTTGCATGGTGGCTTTGTTTTTTGTCTTCCTTAGAAAAAAATTATGAAGCAGTCTTGTTCTGCCTCACTTCATCCATGGTTCCATGATCTGGTTTTGTTTGGTGTTGTGTGAGATTGTTTAAGCCAACCAGACAACCATACAGCCTGGCTAGGAGTGCCAGGCCAGCCTCCAGCAACCTCACGTCCTATCTGATGGTACTAGACCAACTCCTAGATGTCAGGGACTGCTCTTCTCTTTTTTGGAAGGTAGTAGGGAGCCCCAGAGAGCAGGGCAGGTAAAGGTCTCATCTGCTTTTGCGGAGCTTCTTCAGGAAGATGTGGTATCTCTAGGGTCAACTCTTCCTTGGATTCACTATGGCCTTGGATGAATTCCTTCCCTCTTTGAGACGAGGTTTTCCTTCTAGAAAGTGGAAGGAGTGAGAATGGATGGTCTCTGAGCTTCCTCCCGCAAGGGCTGAGATCTCATGATTCTCTTTCTGAGAAATCATAGGTACCTGGGTTCTAGTGAGAAAAGCAGAGACGGGAGCATCAGTTGGACTATGAGGACTCTGTTGCTTGGCTCACTGCACACAGCTCTCCCTGCACAGCCAAGACCACTTGGGTGAAGCAGTAGGTATGATGGACTTGTGTTACTTGCCTCTCAACTTCCATTTGCCCCATTCCTGGTAATAATTTCTCTTCTCCTCTCCCCTCCCTATCCATTCCCTACCCTGCCCTTTCCTTCCCTTCCACCTCTGTGTCTCTCTCTTTTGATTTTAATTTCTTAATCGGTAAGGGAATTTATTGGTTTATAGAAATGAGTAGTCAGAGAACAGGTCTCCCAGGCTTCCAGAGTGGGCCTTTAGGGCTCAAACAGTGGTTCCATGCATTCCAGCTTCTTGCTTTCTTCCTGTCTCTCCTTCCATAATGTTCCCATTCTTTGGCCCCACTGGTTAGATGAAGGTTGCAGCAGTGCTAATCCTACCTTTTTCTCTTGATGGATAAGCAAACTACTTCTGACTGCCAGTGGGAGATTTGGATCATGTGCCCATCCCTGAACCATGCCTGAACCATTCCTGAACCATCCCTGAACCATGGAGGTGGGAGCATGGATATGCTAATTGAGTTTAAAGTGCCCTGAAAGGTTCATTCAGCGACTGAATTGGGGCCCACTCCTGGAGTTGATGGCAGGTCAGATTGCAGACGTGAGAAAGAGGTCTCCAAGAAAAATTCGGGATAGTGCTTAGCCAGAAGCATTGTGAATTCCAGTGGGGAAGCCAAAGTAAAATTAGGGATTGCTCTCCTCCGGGATATTAATTGTGGTTAGCAGAGCCTTAGATGCTCTGAGATGCCCACAGGCCCCAGCACTGCTAGTGTCTTTCTCAGGGCTTTTGACTGAACATCTCTGTGCTCTCTCTTGGTATCCATTCCCTCTTTTGTTTGATGGGAATGGAACATTGCAGTCCCAGCTCTCTCAGGCTGTGTGTCTTTATCCTGCTCTTCAAGGGCTGTATGTTCACACAGGACAGTCCTCCAAGGGGGCTGGAAGCCCTTTGTTCACTGAGACACTGCACACTGGATCTGTGGGGTGGTCATTGTGTTAGGGGAGCTCTCATGAGGTGAAGGATGGAGAACACTCAGGACTCTGGAAGTGAGCGAATTTTTCCACTGGCTTCTTAAAGCTTTGCAGTGAGGTGTGGCTTGCCTTCCTTACAACCTTGGACTCTGCTGTTTCTTCACTCTTCACATTGATCCCTGGGGATGGTGATGGGAATGAGGCACTGGGAAGATGAACGTGAACATCGCCTCCTGTGTCCAGCAACATGAATACTGTCAAGATAGCTCAGAGAATAACTGCTGCAATAAGGCCACCATTATAGAGTCACAAATAGCGGAAGGCAAAGAAACTATGCTTGAAGTTCTACAGCCCTCCAGACGAGGGTGGGAGTGTCTCACTGTGGGCTCCATGGGCCGTGCCCAGTGGGGAGAGAACGTAGTGGGCAGATGTGGGAGTTGAGAGTGTGAGCATCCGTGACAAGCGCGAAGTGGCTAAAACAGGAAGTCCTGGGACTGGCAGAGGTTGGGGTGGGGGATGGAGGAACCTCAGTGATGTGAAGCTGCACACGCAGTCCTGTTCCATCTTTGCCCCTTTGCTCAGTGGCCTTGGACAGATCTCTCTGAATCTCAGTGTCCGCATCTGTAAAATGGGGAGAATGTACTCCAGTGTCTCTGGCAGATCCACATTCTCTAGTCTCTGCAGGACTCTTCACTCCTGCCCTGTCTCCATCTCTGTTGATACAGCCTCAGAGCCCTGATTTCACCATGACTGGCCCCGGGTGTGACTGCGGCCCTAGACATTTCCTACCCAAACCCCAGATCCTTCTGGAGACTCTCGTCTCCCCATCATCTTGGTTCTCTGAACTCTGTGAGGGTGAACAAGTTCTAGAGCCTCAGTGAAGGGTGGTCTCTGAGCCTGGAATCTGTGGACTGAACGGGGTCCTGCTATTACACACATCCTGGCATTTTCTAAGTAACTTCATTACACATCCCACGGCGGCACCAATCAGGACTGACTAATCCAACACTGTGTGGGCTACTGACGCCTCCTGTGCCAGCAGCAACCTTTGCTGCCTCATTCTGATTCTGGTTTGGGTAATTTACCTTGCAGCTCCAGGATTTTCTCCGGAATGAGCAGGGATGACTCATATTATCGCCCTAAAACCCCATGGAAATGTATGGCCCCTCGCTTCCTTCCCAGTGTGATAAATCTGATTATAACTTGTAGATGGCCACTCGTGGCTGTGCCGTGGTTTAAAATGCACCGAAAGATTCATTCAGCTAAATCGAACTTGTCAGGTGGATTGCCAGAGGGAGTTCTTGTTGCAGACACAAGTTGTGTTACGTCTCCTGTAGCCTCGTGGCGGCTTTCAAATTGCTGCTAGGAAATAAATCCATTCATCAGTATGGACCGCCCCGACGCACTCTGCTAGGCTGTGGGCTCCGTGAAGGCACAGTGTGTATTTTCATCCCTCATCTGCCTTCTCATGTCTGGTGTCATACGCCCTTAATGATCGATTCTTTTTTTTGTTTTGTTTTGTTGTTGTTGTTGTTGTTGTTTTCATTTTAATACTAAATTCTTTAGGAGAGCCCTGGTGGCTCAGCGGCTTAGCGCCACCTTCAGCCAGGGTGTGATCCTGGGGGCCTGGGATCGAGTCCCACCTAGGGCTCCCTGCATGGATGGAGCCTGCTTCTCCCTCTGCCTGTGTCTCTGCCTCTTCTCCTTCTGTGTCTCTCATGAATAAATAAATAAAATCTTAAAAAAAATAAATTATTTAAAAAATAGAATTGCCAATTAACACAGATGGAAATGACCTCTGAGAGCACTCCTTACAGGCCCTTGATGAGAGTCCTAGGGCCCAGTGAGGGATGGTGATATCTCCCAGGTCACTCAGCAAGACTGCTTAAGAGAGCTGGAAGTGAACCCTGTCTCCTGAGGCCCCGTCTGGGACTCTGGGGCTCTTTTGTGCTTCTTCTGGCAGCTCCTGTCAGTGAAGGGTGCTAGGAATTCCATTTGGGTTTTATTCTACTGTTTTACAGTCTCTTCTGAGTAATAAGGTTGGCTTGTTTAATAAGTTCAGCTTCAAAGTAGGTCAGGGATTTTATTTCTGTGCATGGGCCATTAGCATTCTTAAGTGAGAACACATTGTTTTTTTTTAACTGAGAAAATATCCTCTCTGTAGATGAGATGCTCCACGTCTGCCCATTTTCTAAGCTGTATCAGATCCTTTTAGAGCACAAAGCCTCTGTGAGGGGGCCCTCCAGGCTTCTAAGTGGAGGCTGAGACCAGATGGGAGGGACAGGGCAGGAACCATGTGAAGTCAGAAGAGCAAGGTGATATCTGAAGCCTTCTCAAGCTGGTGGTCACATTGTATGTTTTGTTTTGTCAGAGCGAATTTTCTGAGAAACCCCAAACACTAGTTGAGAGGGTCAAACACTGTGTCAAGAAATCTCTCAAATCTCTTGGGACTCTAGTGCCTTCCCACATCTGGTCAACCCAATGGCTAAGCTGATGGAAGGGAATCGGGGCCTAGATCTTGCTGCTGTTGTCAGGGAGAAGGATCAGGACATGCCCAGGTGGGGAGGTGGGGAGGGGGAGAAGGATAAGATGACACCTAATCTATTTAGGGCTGCTCCTGAGGGTAATATCAATTGTACATTTTTAGCAGTGACCTGAATTATTTCATGAGCTCACTCCATAGTCAATTGCCTTTAACCTAAATGGGGCTGGTAACACAATAAAAGAAAAATGGTTTCTGTTCACAATTCCTGTTTGAGGCACCATCTTTGACATGGTTAAGGCTGCAGGACTGTGACTGGATACATCCTGCCTTGCAGTGGCTCTATTGTAGGGAGGGAGAAAGGCATGGACATAAACAGCCAAGAATGTAGATGATGGTGGACTGCTTAGACACCCAGCAGCATTTTCGACACATGTGTCTGTTCCATTCCCCCTCTCTCGATCTCTTTCCTTTATCTATTCTCTTACTTAACACTTCTGCTTTTAAAAAAGATGTACTTTCCTTGATCTTTCAAATGAGAATTAATATCATTATAATCATTATATTACTACAGTGAAAGGAAGTCTGATAGATTTCTAATGCAAGCTAAAGTACATCTTTGACTGTTAAACTGATTTATGGATCAATGCCCACTGGTGTGCACCTGATTTAATTGCACGTGTACCACTGGTATGTACCGCACTTTGGAAGATGTCAGGGAGGCTTTCCAAAGCAGGTGAAGTGTTAGCAGGGCCTTGAAGGATGATGGAACTCCCTGAGCAATTGCATGATGATCATGAATAATCATAGTGATTTTGTGTAAATCCATGGGGTGTCTCAGTGCACGAGGATTTGTATGGAGTAAGGGGATATAGAGTAAGAGGTGATGTCTTGGCTCCTTGGGACTGTGCTTTCTATTGATCTTTAAGTAGTTGGCTAGGAAAATCTCATAAGATTGGATTTCTCTGCTGTCACTCCCATTCACTGCTTAGATTTTGTGCATTACTACCACAATTGTGAGTAAGTCAGCTGGCTTACTCTATGCAGGGCTCTTTGTAAGCATTAGAACTCTTTTCAAGCCAGGAGGAGACAGGTGAGGAAGGCCATTCAATGATTCAGTCAGTCAGGTGGTCAGTCATGTGTTGTTTCCTTGCTACCTCCAATGCTGACATTGGAGACACAGAAACATGTACAAGATTACTAACTAAAGGGAAGGGTGGTTGAGGAATCACCCAGATGGTCTGAGTATTATGATTGTTCAGGAAGGTATTTTGGTGAATGAGATGAGTGATGTAGCTCAGTGGCAGCACATTGGGAAAACCTGAAGCGTTTTTAAAAAATGCCAGTGTTAGGTCTTGCCCTAGAAATTCTGATCTGATTGGTAAACGTTGGGAACTGGACATCAGTTGCTTTAGAACTTGTTCACATCGTTTTAATACACAGCTGTGTGCAAGAGATGGGTGCAACCACTAAAGATCTTTTTAGAGAGTGGCATAACCTAATCCAAAGGACCTTTAGTCAAGTGGTATGCAGCACCGTGAAGGAAATGGGCATGGCAGGACCCAGGCTGTTGGACATTTAGGTGTGGCTTCAGCCTAGTGCTCTCCAAGGGCTCCTGGGAGCTGCCAGCCCTGCAGAGGCTTCCCCCCCCCTTTTTTTAGAGGGGCTCATTTCATGCTTCTTGTCTGCAAAGGAACTGGTTACTTTAGCTTTTGAATTGACCGTGAGACACCAAAATGTTCTCACATCAACGTTCTGGGCAGAGCATCTACAGTTTGGGGTCAGTCTTGAGTACATCTTAACTGTTGAGAAACCTCACTGGGTTTTCCAATCAGGAACATGTGCAATTACATTTCCTTTCCTTCAGGGGTATCAAAGGAGGAGAGGAAATTCATGGCCCCATTTTAAGAGGACATAAAGGCCTCTAAGCCGGGAAGAGCTCCATAGGAATGATGCCCTTTGAGATCTGTTCTTTAAAAAGAAATGTTAATACCTTGGGAGGATTGCTACATTAAACCTGTTTGTCCTTTGGTATATGTGACTTTAATCAGATTGCTTTCCTGATTAAGATCTAGAAGAGGTTTTAGGCAAGGCCTTTTTTTAAGCTTTGTTATTACTTATATGTGTTTTTCTTCAATGAAAAATGATAGCAATTTCGCTGAGACCATCAATGTGCCCCACCGAATAGGCCAAGGTATATCTTGGTAGCAGGGCAAGCTTTCAAATTCACTTCTCGTTTTATTGCATATATGACTACAAAGGTGAGTTTTAAACCTTTTCCTTCATATTATACCACAACATTAAGAAATAAAGAGACGGATTTTAAGACTAGCTTCTCTTAGTAAATGATAATGTATGTGCTAGAACATTTGAATTCATGATTCTTTGGTGGAGACCCCTCTCTCCTGCCCTGTGGTTGTATCTGTGTTATGCTGAGTCCCATCTATGCAAACATCCATCCATAGTTTGTTGACAGTTTCTTCACCAGGTATCTTTTTTAAAGTAATTCCAAACTAATGCCTTTGTGTACGTATCGCTGTCATATAATATATGGACTAAATATACAAAATGGCCAGATGTTAATTCCCTTATTTGCTTACCACTGCAAAATAAAAAACATGGGGCTTACCAAGTGTTCAAACATGTCTTTAAGCGCATTAAAATGTCTCCTTTGAGGGCATTCTGCAGTTAAAATAGGCTGCCTCCTTTTATTTTTATCTCAGATAGTTTCCACCAAGCTTTCCTCAGTCTTCTCCTGGTTTGTGTGCTTTAATTTCAAAGGTGATTCTGAAACCGATCTTGAAGGAAGCTTTCAGCATTATGTGTGTGTGCATTTGATTGTGCCTCTTTATATTACTTGTAGCCAAGACTTTCATTTTTAGTCACAAAAACATCTGGTAATATTCCTCCATATAAAGATTTTATTTATTTATTCAGGAGAGACACAGAGAGGCAGAAACACAGGCAGGGGGAGAAGCAGGCTCTCCGTGGGGAGCCCTATGTGGGACCCAACCCTGGGACTCCAGGATCATGCCCTGAGCCCAAGGCAGACACCCGCTGAACCACCCAGGCATCCCTTCCTCCACCTTTTAAAATTATTTATGGAATATGTATGTATAGTGTATTAGTCACATCTTACCCCCAAATGTGGTATCTTAAACCAGCAAGGATTTATTGTCTCGAAGACATGGGTTAGAGATCGTGGTACTGCATGATGGGGTGATTCTGGCTTGGAGGCTTTCAGAGGCTGAGTCTAGTCCACAGGAAGATCTGCTCCCAAGTTCGCACACTTACATGGCTGTTAGCAGCTTTCAGAAGATCCTCTTAAAAAATGACTCCCATGGCTATTGGCCTCAGAGCATCACTAGCTGTTGGCTGAAGATATCATTTCTTTGAGAATCTGTGGCTCTCCATAAGGCAACTCACAACAGGATAGATAGGGGAGGAGGAGGGAGGGAGGAAGGAAGAGGAGAGAAGAGGCAGAAGGAAAGGGAAAGAGAAGGCGTAAAAGAGGAGGAGAGAGTGGGGAGATGGGAAGGAGAGAGAGGGGAAGAGGGAGGGGAGGGAAAGGAAGAAGAGAAGGGGAGTGGGGGAGTGCCGATGCACAGGGAGAGAGGTAGAGGGCAAGAAAGGTGGTAGTGTTTCTGTGACCTAATCTCAAAAGTAATAGCATCATGTCACTTTTGCTATCTTCCTTTGGTTAGAAGTTAACAAGAGTTCTTTTCTTTTCTTTCTTTTTCTTTTCTTTTCTTTTCTTTTCTTTTCTTTTCTTCTTTTTTCTTTCTTTCTTTCTTTCTTTCTTTCTTTCTTTCTTTCTTTCTTTCTTTCTTTCTTTCTTTCTTTCTTTCTTTCTTTCTTTCTTCCTTCCTTCCTTCCTTCCTTCCTTCCTTCCTTCCTTCCTTCCTTCCTTCCTTTTCTTCCTTTCTTTCTCTTTTTCTTTCTTGATTTTATTTATTCATGAGCGACAGAGAGAGAGAGAGAGAGAGAGGCAGAGACACAGGCAGAGGGAGAAGCAGGCTCCATCTCCATGCAGGGAGCCTGATATGGGACTCGATCCCAGGCCTCCAGGATCACACCCTGGGCTGAAGGTGGTGCTTAACCTCTGAGCCACCCAGGCTGCCCTTCTTCTTCTTCTTTTTTTTTTTTTTTAAGATTTTATCTTCTAGCTGACTTTCAAGGATTCAGGGCCACACAAGAGCATAGAATACCAGAAGAGTGAAGCATTAGGGGCTGTTTTAGAGACTATCCATTGCAATTGGGGGTCTTCAAACATCACCAAAAAGTGATGGTCATTTGCAGATATGGTTCAGGATCTTTTGGCATACTAGATACCAAGTTTTTGCTCTTTGCAGCTCTATAATAAAAAAAAGTCTCATGTTAAATATGAGTATATCTTACGTGTTCCAGATTGACAGCTGCTTAATAATGAACCACTGATTGAATTTGAGGTAACACTGCCATCTTCTTCCCTGTCAAGTCCACTGAAGAGATTCTGAAGGACAGTGTCGGGTTAGATACATGCCTCTCAGGTTGTAGGTTCTGAATTTTACTGTCTTACATCTTTTTAATAGTTTGGAGCATATGCTTCCTATTTCCCATTTTTAAGCAACTATCCATCATCCTGATTGAAAACATAATTTTAAAAGTATTATGCTTCTAAAAAATAAATGAAGAGTGCCACTAAAACTTGCAAAACAAAACAGACATATTTTTCAGCATTTCTGTGTTACTGAAAAATGCTCTATAGCAGGAAATAGAACCAAATAGAGTTATATGTTTGCCAACTGAATGTTTGATTGAACACGATTTTTTTCAGGAACCTGAACTGATTTGTGAGTACTGATGAATTTGAGTATAGTAAAAAGTAAAAAAAAAAAAATGCACACAGACTTAACAGAGAAGGCATGACTTATAACTAGGAAAATGGATGAATTGAACCTTGTCAAAATTAAAACTTTTGCTCTGTGAAAGCTCATGTGAAGAGAATGAAAAGACAGGCTATAGAGTGGGAACAAATATTCATAACCACATATGTGACAAAGGACTAGTATCTAGAGTATATAAAGAGTTCTTAAAACTCAACACTCAATAGCAGAAAAACAACAACAAAACCAACCAAACAAACAACAGCAATTCAATTAGAAAATAGGTAAAAGTTATGAGCAGACATTTCATTGAAGAGGATATACAGATGGCAGATAAATACACGAAAGGATGTTTAATACCAGTAGCATTAGGGGAGTGCAAATTTAAAACCACAATGAGGTGTCACTACGTACTAGAATGGCTAAAACAAAATGATAACACCAGTTTTAGTGAGGATGCAGAGAACTCCGATCACTCATTCATTGATGGTGGGAGTTATAAGATAGTATGGCCCTCTGGAATGCAGTTTAGCAGCTCCATATTCTGCAGGATCTAGCAGTTGCACTCCTGGACATTTATTCCAGAGAGAGGAAAACTCTTAGTTACACAAAATCTGTATAACCGCAGTTGTCCATAGAAGCTTTGTTTTGTAGTAGCTAAAAACTGAAACAGCCTAGATGTTTCCTTACCACGTGAATAGAATGGTTATACCGTGGTACCTCATACCATGAAATCCTACTCAGCAATAAAAAATGGATTATGGCTTTGTGCCACCACCTAGTTGTATCTTCAGGGAATTATACTGAGTGAAAGAAGCCAGTCCTCAGAGATTATTGTCATTTTTTAAATGTCAAAATTTTAGAAATGGAGAATGGACTCCTGATTCCCTGGGGTTGAGGATGGGGTGGGAAGAGTGAGGAGGGAGATGGGTATGGTTATAAAAGAACAACATGAGGGCTCCCTGTAGTGGTGAAAATGTGCCATGTCTTGACTTAATCTGTGTCAACATCTTGGTTGTGATATTGCATGATAGATTTTTTTTTTTTGATGAGTGACTTTATTTTTTATACTTAAAGACTGATGAAAAACCATTGCTAATCCTATTAAAGAAAATCCAACATCTCGATTGGAAAAGATCACTGTATTTACTTATTAAATATCATTTAAGTTTTTTATGACATAATGTGTAAACACCCAGCATATATATATTTTAGTTTGGTGGGTTCAAGACTGAGTGTACAAGTTATAAGCATCAGGGCTAGATTAAAAATTAGCATAGTCATCGTCGTCATCATCATCATCATCTTCATCTTGTTTTCTTTTTAATGCATCTGATGCTTCATTGGCAGTATTTGGTGATGACCACCATGTTAGTGGTAATAAGCTTGTTTTGGGACCCAATTAATGATGGATTAATCAGAATATTCTGAATGGCAATATTGCAGGAATTGATGCTTTTACAGCTGAGGACTATGAGGTAGGCATCTGTACTGTAAACCTTTGCCCTGTGAGGGACATTGGAGTCCCTACTTCAGTTGACACAGACATGGTTTGTGGGGTTGGTGTGCCAAGTGTGGGAGTACTTGGCTTGCTAATAACTGAGCCAACACTTAACCACAGAGCCGTTATTCTTTCCACAGAAGTAGATGCCTTTTTTGGTAAAGACTTAAGTCTATAGTTTGGAGCAAACAGTATATATCAGGTGGTAATCTAGGGCCTGAATATGGCTCAATTATTGCCTTGCAGTATCTAATAAAAAAATCTTTTGGGGGAGGAGATTTAAAAGACTGATCAGCACAACACTGGATTACCAGTTGCACGTCATCTGCATCAGCAGTAGCTTTCTTAGCATGGCTTGAATAAATTTTTGTGTCATCTAAAATTGTAGTCACATATCAGAAGGCAAACTCCAACATCTGATTTATAACTCTTGGCTCATATTCTGTAAACCCCGTATCTTTTCAGGATTTGTACTATCATCTGTGCATCTTTCAGCATGTTCTTGGGAGAAGCCATCTTGCCAGACTCAATGGTTGGACTTCTCGAGCCAAATCACCCACATGAATGTATTTCAGTCCTGATCTTGATGCAAGTTCTTTGCCTAGCATGCTTTTTCCAACCCTTGGTATATCTGGGAGCAGGATATTTGGAAGCAACAGGATCCTCACCCTTGCATGATAGTTTTTTTTTTTTTTTTTTAAGATTTATTTATTTACTTTAGGGACGGGGCAGGGAGAGAGTGGGTAAACAGGCAAGCAAGTTGGCGGGGAGGGGCAGAGAGGGAAGGGAAAAGAATCTTAAGCAAGCTCCGCATTGAACACGGAGCCTGATGCAAAGTTTAATCTCATGACCCTGAGATCATGACCTGAGCCTAAACCAAGAGTCATATGCTTAACTGACTGAGCCACCCAGGCATGTATGTCCCTTGCACATGAAGCTATCATTAAGGAAGCTTAGTAAAAGATACTTAGGATCTATTTTTTCTTAGAGCTGGTATAAGTCTATAATTATCTCAAAATAGTTAATAAAAAAATTAATATTGATGTTTAAAGTGGCAACCTGGGTTCTCAACCTGAACCAAGGGGGCCTTTCTGGGCAGGGATGAGCAGCCCCTCTTCTGAGGTAGAGTGTTCTGTTCAAGATTTCTTATACTACTGGGTTTTCTATAATATCAAGCTACCAATTCTTATGACTCCTCTCTACTCTCAAAATATTCTTCACTCCAAGCTTTAATGAAAAAAGAATCAGATTGCCTGACAGCAGAAGAGGATTCTTCTTCTGACTTTTGAGTTGACTCATTCATTCAACAAATACTTATGAAGTAAGTATTTACTGTGCACCAAGGATCAAGGCAGGTACTGTGAATAAGGTAGTGAGAAATATATAAGTGGTCTCTGCCCTTGTGGTGATTACATTCTAGTGGGGAAGACCGGCATGAGCAGTCACACAAAATGTAACTTCTCTGAAGAATCATGTCTGAGAGCATGGGGAGGGAGGTCAGAAAGTAAGGTTTGAGCTGAGCTGTGGAGAGCGAACTAGGTGAACAGGAAGAAGAGGAAACAGTATGGGCAAAGGCCCTGAGGTAGAGAGGATCACAACACGTTAGGAATATTTGAAAACATATCTGTGTGCCTGGAGCCTACGAGAAGACCAGTAGCAGGAGATGAAGCTGAAGAGGCAGGCAGGGGCCCTATCACTCATGGTGTTTGAGGCCACGTGATGGAATGTAGTTGGTACTTTAGGAAGATCAGGGTAATATGGGCTACAAGGTGGAGAATAGATCTGAAGAGGGTAGAAGTAGAAGCAGGGTTAGAAAGGCCTATGCATATTGTGCGAATGGATGATTTAAAGCTATTTCCTTTTTGTTGATTGAAATATAACATACAGGATGGCAAAGTACATTGACTTTAATATATGAAAGTGTGTTAAACTTGCTTTTGATTTTCATAATTTGAGATTCTGTGGGATTTTTTCCATACATAATCGTATCATCTATGAATAATGAGAGCTTTATTACTTCCTTCCCAATCCTTGTGTTTTTTTAGGCCTTTTTCTTGCCCCATTGCAGTGGCTCAGGCATCCAGGAAAACTAGATTAGGGGGAAAGTATTGATTGTGATGTTAGACTCTGCTTTGGTTTCTTGTTATCAGATTAAAGAATTTGCCCTTCTTAGTTTGTTAAAAGTTGTGGCGTGGTTAAATACTGACTTTCGTCAAATGCTTCATTGGCATTTCCTGAGATTGTTGAATGATTTTTTTCTTTCAGTCTGTTAATATGATGAGTTATACTGGTTAATTTTCTAATATTAAACTGTTCTTGCAGTCCTGGAATAAACCCAGTGTGGTCACGATTTATTACTCATTTTATGTATCACTGGATTTGGTTTGCTAATATACTGTGTAGACTTTTTATCTCTCTGTTTATGAGAGAGATTGGCCTAGAAATTTCTTTTCTTGTGATATCTTTGTAAGGTCTTGGCATGACAGTTATCCTAGGCTTGTCAAATGAGTTTGGAAGTATCTCTTCTGTATTCTGTGAAAGAATTTGTGTAAAGATGGTATTCCCTTGAAACCTTTTATGCATGTAAAAAATCAAGCTTATTTTACCTTCTATCTTCAAGTAGAGTTTTGTCCCAGGAAGGCATTCTGTCTAAAAATTCTGTCACTTTGTCGATACCCTCAGAGGTTGCTCTGTGTCTTTTTGGGTTAACCTCTGTCTGTGCTTAAGATGTACATGATGAAGGTACCTAGTGGTATCAAGAAGAGTGTCTGAAATGTGATACCCAGGAAATATGCCGCCTTCTCCCTCATATTCTCTCCCTGCCACAGAAGTACCTGGCTGCAGTGGGCTGTGGTGGGTGCCAACATGAAGCCACCCATCCTGTTCTCAGAGCCTGGTCTCCACCTGTCTGAGTCAGAAATGTGGCCTCTGGACTATGAAAGGACAGTGACCCATGGACCTTGCTGTGTTCTGTTGTTCCTAAGTCCTTTCCTAGCAGGCTGCAATGTAGGCCTGATGCTAACTCTGTCTTCATGCTGGCTGGCAGACTGCAGAGGCAGCTCCTGGTGGAGCCATGGGTGGGGCTGGGGGGGGATGGAAGAGGCCATTTTTTCAGTTCCTTTATATAAAGGGGGCATCATTCACCTCTTAAACTCTCTGCACAAACTGTTTAGGCTGTTGTGGGCAAGCTTCCTAATCCATCTGGACACCTTCTCCTGATACTTTCCAGCAGTGGATATTTGTAGTCACTTGGGCCTTTTGAGCAGCTTAGAGACACAGCCCTCATCTCCACCCCCCCACCCCTCCTGCATACCCGGATATGCTGAGGAGAGAAATTTGCAAAATAACAATATCTCTAAAGCCCCAGCCCCCTTCCTGTGCTCTTTCACTGCGGTTGGTAGCATAGCAACTGATGGAGCTGCCTGGACTCAGGTTGCCCTGAATTGCATCTTCCCTGCCTCCCTCCCTCCCTTCCTCCCCAGCACCTCCTTTCCCTTTACTCCTGCTTTTCTCGGACGTGTTCTGTCAAGACGGCTGCTATGTTCTCCCCCTGGTCCTTGCTGTGTGGCCTGACCCGGTGGGAGATGAGCGGCTCCCTCATGCTTAGAGCTGAAATTGATTTCATTACATGTGCTACAGGAGCCCCAGATGCCCTAGTGCTCCCCAGATGCTCAGAGTGGAGATCACGGGAGGCTTGAGGAATGGTGGAATGACCCTTAATGCAGGGGGCTATGGGATGGGGAGAGGGACAAGAGCCAGAGGGTGTGAGGGGTGGGAGGAGGGAATAACTGACATTTATCTGAGGCCTGTCATGCTATAGATATCTGCATTTGGTCTTCACAAGGACCCAGTGAGATAGGATCCATTACTCTGGTTTTATACATGGAAAAACTGAGGTTCAGGGAAATTAATTAAATTGCCCAAAGTCATAAAAATAAGTGATAGAGGTTATAGGCCAAACTCTCTGTCTGACTGCCCATTACAAGGGAAAATGAATATGAAAATGCAAAGAGATGGAGTCCAGGGTACTGGGCCTTGTGTGCAGAAGCCAGTACAGTGCCCTGGGATGCTGGGCAGGGGGTCTGAGATGGACATTTCATATCTACACCAGGCAGGCATTGTGGAAGTCTGGGCTCTGCAGGTGTGCATGTGCCCAGGACTCACCTGTCCTGTTGGATCCTAATCTTGTGCTTGTACTAGTCCAAGTACTGGTCCCTTTGCTGCACCTTCGATCCAATCAGTGATCAAGTCCTGGCCTGTGCCCTAAACCTGAGTCTAGTCCTCTTCCTCTCCAGCCCTGTGGCCATTACCTTGGTCCAGACATCCGTCATCTCCCTCTCAGTGATGGACATGACGTCCCCTGACTCAGATGTCTCTCCTTCAGCTCCATTCTTCACCCTACATTCAAGAGTAATCCAGAAAGAACAGGTGCCTATATCACACCACTCCTTACAAAGTCTCAGGCCAAAACCCTGACTCCTCAGGAAGACCTTTCCTTGTCTGGTCCCTGTTGACTTTTCCATTTCTCCCTCCCCCATCTTATGCTCCAGCAGGTTGTGCCATTCTGGAATGACACAGGCTCTTCTCGTCTTTCTGAAGGCTCCTCCTCCCCAGATGCCAGTTAGACTGTCTTCTTCTTTTATGATTTCATGATCTGATTTCTCCAGGATGTCTTCCCTCATTTCCTCCATCTGATTTCCTACTCAAAGAACTTCCCTAGGGTTGCTGTAACTAATTACCACAGACTCAGTGGCTTAAAACATAAAAATTCATTATCTTACAAATATGGAGGTCAACAGTCTACAGTGGGGCAGCAGGGCTACATTTCCTTGGGCTCCAGGGGACAGTCTGTTCCCTGCCTTCTGCAGTTTGTAGAGGCTACTTGTATTCCTTGCTGGTGGCCCCTTCCTCTGTGTTCAAAACTAGCTGTGCAGCATCTCTCAGCCCCCCTCTGGCTCTGATTCTTCTGCCTTCCTCTCTCACTTACACGGGTCCTTCTGATTACATTGGGTCCGTTCAAGACTTCATCACATCTTCAGAGTTGTTTTTGACATGTAAAGCTGGGGGATTAGGGTGTGGGCATCATCCGAGGGACACTCTTCTGTGTACTACACTCCTCTCTGTGTCTCCTGAACCCTGGCCTGCTGCTGTGCAGCCTTTGTCACAGCATTTTGCCCCTTATCGATTCCTGTGTCTCTCTCACTCGCTGTGGCCTCTTTGGTTCCTCCAGGGTAGAGACAGTTATTGGCTTTGACTCCCTATCTTCCGAGCATAGAATCAGCCCTCAGTATTTGTTCATGGAACAAAAAAAAAAATACCTCCCTGGCTCTTATCTGCTCACCTGCCCTTCTGCTGACCCCAGTGTTAGGAGCACTGGGCCGGTTAGGTGCATCGGTGCGGTGGGACTCGCAGACCAGAGCAAGGCATCCCAGGTGTCCAAAAGCCACCAGGTCATAGCTGCATGATCTCGGATAAGATTCTCAACCTCTGTGCCTTCGTTTGCTCGCATGCGAAGTTGAGATTATTCTACGATCTTCTTATCTCAGTCAGGATCCAGGAAGGAAATCCCAAACCACAGTAGGTACTTCAGAGAGTTTTATTGAAGGGAGTTACACAAGTGTTGGGAGGTTGCCAGAACATACATGGGGCACTAAGGTAGCCAGGAATTGCAGGAAGCATCTATCACACCCGGGGCCTGTGGTAACCCATGGGAATAGGAGTGTGGAGGACAAACCCTGCTGGGTGATGCTGGGCCCTCTGAAGAGGGAGGCCATGGATGGTAATGCTTCTGCAGGGTCAGATGGGAGATTTCCCAGCATTTTCTTCCCTCTTCCACCTTTCTGATCTCTGCAGAGAGCCTCTACTGGTAGGACTGAGCCAAGGCTGGCAAGGGAACCCGAGGTAAAGTTTCTAGAATCCCTGCCCCAGAGTCACAGATCCAGTTATAACAGGGTGGGCTTGGATCCAGAAGACCAGAGGTATATAACTAAGGTTTACAGATGGTTTCCTTGTCTGTAAAATGGATACTATGATAGTGCTTACTTCAGGGTGTGATAGGAGGAGTAAAGGAGTCTGCATGCGGTAAATCCTAGGGTAGAGCCCGCATTTGCCCTCGTCCACTGGGGTTGAGAGAGCATTTGCCTTTGTCCACTGTTCATCCTGCACATGTTACTGATTGGATGTCTCTGGAACTCAGAGATTCAAACTGGCCAGAGTCCGAGTTCCTTCCACTCAATTCTCTATAGCCTGCCTGCTGGATGGGGTTGGGGCAGGAGAGGCAGACGGTGCCTGTGCACAGACCTGTGCTATTCCAGGACCAGATGTTTCTGCAGTGCTCTGATTCTGATTCTGACCAGATGCTCTGATGCTGAAGAATCCTGGCTCTCCTGGGCCCCTCCCTTGGAGAAAGAGACTCCTGATTCATACTTTCTTAGGACTCTTGATTAGCAGGCAAGGAAAGAGAGGCTCTTCTAGAACGATTACTCTGTTCTTAATTCTGGGAAGTGGCCCAGCAAAGAGTAATCTCCAAACTATCGAGGCGCTGGGGGAAGAATGAGGAGCCAGGAGCAGACAGAGTGTTACAGATCATGAAATCTCGCCTGGTGCTAGGTCATTACTGAATTATGCATTTTTTAAATGACTTCATTGGTTGTAATATGACTGTGTTAAGTAGACCGTAATACTCCTAAATGTATTTGCTTGTGAAAATATTGGCAGGAGTATACTCTGACATCACTGTGGCCCCTTTTTATCCTGACACAGGAAAGGGAATGCATTTAATAGAATCTTTGTGTCTCCGGATGGGGGCAGGGGCACAAAATAAGGGCACCAGCTGGGTTTCCCACCAACTGCTGGTTGGGAAGATGTAGACAATAGTGGAACACAGTACACTTGTGATGAACTAGGGCTGTCCTGAGACTGTTGCTTCTACTACCTCATGTGATCCTAATGGCAAACGCATATGAGGGAGGTGTTGTCATCCCCATTTTTCAGATGAGGAAACTGAGCCAAGGAGAAGTTACCTAACTTTCCTAATATCTTACTTTGGATTTCTCCAAAAGCAGACTCTGAGACAACGGTTTGCAAGTAATTTTTTGGAATTTGAAGAGAACACTGGTAAAGGGAAGGGGAAGTGAGGCAGGAAAGGAAGGCTTCTCCTAAAGGGCACGTGAACCACAGCTGGTAGTTTCGGGCTGGGGGATGGTATCTGACGCTCAGCCTCTCACTAGAGATCCTTTGAAAGACTAAATAAAACAGGCCCATTGTCCCACGGAGGATCCAGGAAACTGGGATGTTTATCAACTCTCCTTCATCACTGGGAGAATTGTTACTGGGAGCGGTAATATCCTGACTTGCCATTGAAGTCTGGCAGCTGTAGAAAGCTACTGGACAGGGAGATGTAGGTGCTGGAGGTAGGAAGTCATCAATGCATGGCAGTATTACCCACTGAAACTACAAGTGACCTCTAGGTAAGTCTAGAGAACGTGGTCTGGGTGCCACCAGAATCTGCTGTATATGGCCAAAAGGTGGGTCTGCCATAGAAAGAAGTTGCTTAGATTTCTAAGAAATACTATGGCAGAAAAGGGAAGAATAATGTTCATGGATGGTTCATCTCCTTAAATACCACACTGGGGGGATCCCTGGGTGGCTCAGCAGTAGAGCATCTGCCTTCAGCCCAGGGCGTGATCCTGGAGTTCCAGGATCGTGTCCCACATCAGGCTCCCTGCGGGGAGCCTGCTTCTCCCTCTGCCTGTGTCTCTGCCTCTCTCTGTGTCGCTGATGAATAAATAAATAAAATATTTTTAAAAAACACATTGGGGAGGGAAGAACTGCTGGGGTGCAATGGCTCCAGGATGAAGCCCACTGTGGAGAAGGCCCTGTGATAGGGTCTAGGGACACAGGTAGAGATGGCTTGGTGTTTGTTCTTCAGACAGATCCACCAGCATGTGATCATGAACTGTACAAGTTCTGTGATGAATTTGTGCCTTGGAGCACTGAGTGGCCTGTCCACTACAGAGGACACTGTTGGTATGCACAGTCCATGTCTCCTTCCCCTGACCGGCACCCATCCCCTAGTTGCCATGAGTATGGCTGCTAGTGGCTCACAATTGCCCCTTGTACTGGATTGAATATTGATCGTTTCCCCCTCCCGCCAAATTCATGTTTCTCCTGGAGCCTCAGAACATGACCATATTGGGAAATAAGGAGGATTTTTGCAGATGTAATTTATTGAGTTGAAATGAGGTCATACTGGAGTAGGCTAGGTGCTCATCTAGTATGTGATTGGAGTCCTTATCAGAAGAGGGACATTTGGACATAGACACACAGACATACAGGGGAGAAGGCCACTGATGACAGAGGTAGAAATCAGATAGACACACCTCTAATCCAAGGAAGATCAAGGATTCCTAGCAAGCACCAGAAGCTAAAAGAGGAAGGAAGGATTCTTTCCTGGAGGTTTTGGTAGGGGTAGGGAAGGGGGGGGGGGGGGGCATGTCCCTTTTGGCACCTTGATTTCAGACTTCTCAATTCTAGAACTGTGAGACCATAAATTTCTGTGGCTTTAAGCCACCCAGTTTGTAGTATCTTGATATAGAAGCCCTAGGAAACTACTACACTCTTCCCGGGGTAACTCCTCTGCCACATGGATGCTCTTTGGCTGAGGAACAATGTCTGCACCCCTCGAGCAGCCTCTACCCAATTAATGACACAAGGGTACAAACAGCTGACACCCTTGCCTCAATGGGGGATGAGTGAGGTGGTGCACTTTGTGCTCCAGAGCTCCCTTGGGATCAGACTGATCTAGTCTGCAGCCCATATTACATCCATCCTTGGCTTCCTGACCTTTGTCCTACCATTACTCCTCCTCAGAATTCCTCCAGTCACTTGCCCAGAATCCTTGTCTCAAGTTTTGTTTCTTGGGACCCTGAGCTGAGACACCCATTGAGCCCAGAGAACAGAGAGCCTTGAGGTAATATCCAGGAAGGCATCCCAGAGGAGAACACACTCTTAAAGACAAGAAAAATGAGTCACCTGGAGAAGGGGAAGAGTGAAAGACTATTCCAGAGGAATTTTGTGTGTCCATAAGACCAACCCTTTTAGTGTATCAATCCCTCCATCCTTGAGTCATGATTTTGGCTCCATGATTTTGGCTCAAGGTGGACTGGGGTCAGTCTTCCTTAGACAAAAAATTAGTTGGAAGACAGACGCCAGTTCTGTCACTAAGAACAGTGACAGGTGGATCAAATTTTGCAGTACATATTAGCTGCCACTGCAGTCATTAGGGATTATTATTACAATTTTCATCAACTTCACCATTATATCACAGTGTTTAAAATTAAGATGCTGAAGTCTAAGAATTATTTGCTTTGTTTTTTTTTTTTTGTTTTGACAGAGATGTGTTTTTAAAACTCTTGATGCTTATAGGAACTTTCCAGTCTTTCAAAATATTATCAGTTGGTGCTTAATTTTAAGTCTCATCATTGATTTTGCCTGAAGCCCACCATGTTATTCATACTCTGCAAACTCAGATCTTCATTTATTTCAAAGAAATTTTCTTTGGCTACGTCTTTGATTATTGTTCTGTTCTACTTATTTCATGTCTTTTCCCCAAGCATTTCCAGTTCTTAGCATGGATATCCATTCACTCTTCTTTGTAACATTCTCCTTCTTGCTCTCTTTCATTTCTTTGCAACCCCAATCTCTTATTTTGGGAAAATTTATCAAATATTTTCTTTGCATAAGACATCCAATATTTTTTGAACATTGACCCTTTGTTCAACTGGGGCACAAAGTTCTAATTCTGGTAGGCATGTACTGGTAAATTAGTGCTGTGTCTACTTGGATCTTCTGTTCAGGGGCCTCATGGGTCCACACAAGGGAGGAAGAAATGGAATTTCTCCTGTTGACAATTCACAGTCAAGATAGAGTTAGTGAACATATGCACATAGCATCTCTATAGTCCTTGGTAGAGCCTTTAGATCCCTCTCTAATTAAAATTCTAAAATAGTCTTTCATTCTAAAAATGAAAAAGTGGAGAGCTTGGAAGATTGAGTGGTTTGTCCAGGGTCACAGAGCTGGTTGGTGGTAACGTCAGGGCAAAGAAAGATTTGGACCCTGACTCCAAGCTAGTTTCCCATTTTCCTTTTTGATCCTTAATTCATTATTTTATGAAATGGTCTTGCATGCCACTCAGTGGAATATCTAAGGAGGGTGATGCTTTGAGCACCCACTGTGTCATGCAGCTGAGTAGTCCTGAAGCAGAATGGAAAAGAAAAAATGGGCCTGATTTGGTTAAAAGTAAAAGGAAAGATGTTCTAATCAGGAGAAATGGCTTGTGCAAAAGTATGGAAGTAGGAATGATAAAAGAGTGTGAGGGTCTGTGTGTATGTTGGTGGGTAGTATGGCCTGGGGGCACTATTTACTGACTCATGAGTAGGTAAATAGTGATGTGATCAGAAAGATGATCAGATACGGGGTGGAGGGTGGTGGAAAGTGTCAGAGGCCAGGTTCTATCCACCTAAAACATGTAGAGGCTTACTTCATGTCCTAGCAATATTTAGTTTTTCTCAAAAGGTTTGATTTCTGTCTAGAGCAGACAATACATACGCACAAAGCTTGCTCTCTAGCTATTTGAAGCACTTTTGCTCTCTGTAGGAATTTCTGGGGAGTCAAACTGTTACAAGTGCTCACAGCAGGAAAAAGAAAGACAGGATTGGTCTGGAGATTGCTGCCTGAGGGCGAGGCGGAATTATATTAAGGGGTCACCTCACCACCGACACGTTGAAGGAGAGCCTAGGCAGGTCCAGGGTAGTTGCTGCTCAGGACATGTATATGGATGGCTCACCGGGGCTTCTCCTTGAAGTGCTTTGATGCCTGGTTGGAAGGGACCAATGCCATCTCCCAGCTCAGCTCCCTGAAGGCCAGACTTTCTCCCTCTGGATTTGGTTCCAGACTTTGTCAGCAGAGAGTGCCATCAAATATGAGACACTTATTCCTGGCTTTGCACAGGTGAGGTACAGGGTCAAGTAGAAAGAGGGCATTGGTAGTTTCATATGTGAAAAGGCTCATGGATGAAAACTGTTGTGTGTAACAACCTCTTCACAGGAAAAATAGCATGAATTTAAACACCTGATGATGCTGATAGAATTATTTGGAAATAAATGATATGGGATTAAAGGCTCAGTACCTTCAGATATTCTGGGTTTCAGCTTTAGGTAAAATTTAGTGTCATTCTTCCTCCCTGCTGGGTTGCAGACAGGCATATTTTTTTTGTTTCTTTATTTTTCTTCAACATATTGTGCACACATTGCAAAATACCTATATTTTAAGTGTACAGCTTCATAAGTCTTACACAACCCAGTCAACATCCCAAAATTTTTATGATCCCAGAAAGTTTTCTCAAGTCCTTTTCCAAGCATTCACCTGACCAGAGGTAACATTGTTCTGATTTTTATTATTTTATCACCCAGATCAATATGGGGTTCATTTCAGTACTCCAGAAAGTTCTTTTGTGCCTTATCCCAGTGAGTAACTACTCACATAGGTAACTGTAATTTTAACTTTCATCATCATAGATCAATTTTGCCTCTTTTTGAACTTTTCATATAAACAGAATCATCATGGATTCTTTTCTTCTTTTGCATAATGTAATTTTGGGATTGGCCCATGTCTTATGTGTCGGTAGTTCATTCCTTTTTCCTTGCTGTGCAGTATTCTGTTGTATGGATGCACATCATATGAATGATCCATAAGCACACACCTGGGCTCGGCTCATCCTCCAATTTCCTCCTCCTCCTCAGCTTCTGAATTACCTTCTTTTCTTCTTACTCCTCTTTCAGTCCTTGAGTGAAAGCTAGTATGTGAGCGGCTGATAGCCGGATTGTGTCTGGTTTGTTTACTGCTGAATCCTCAGTGCTCAGAACAGCGTGCAATAGATAGCAGGTGCTCAGTGTTTGTAGAATGAGTGAACAAATGAATGTTCTGAACACCTAGTTTTAATTGTTTACCAGTCTGGCCCTGGGTAGTACCTTCTCAAGCATCTCAGAACTATAGGACCCCCAAAGGCATTCTCTCTTTGCTCATAAACTTAACATGAATTGCAGGCCCACGGGTTACAAGCTCTTTCTGCAAGAGCTTCCTTAACCTCTGGATCAGATTAGGTCCCTTCATAGGCTTCATAACTGCCTCTGCCACCCCTATCATGACCCTCATTCCATTTTATTGTCATTGCTGCTTTAATTGACTTCCTTACCTTCTCATTCCATGCATCCAGAGAACCTGCATTTTTCTCTACCACTAAAGTCCACATACTCAGCACTCTGTTTGGCACCTGAGAAGCGGAGAGTATGTACTAGTTGGGGTTTCTTTCACAGAGAGTTCTGTCAGGTTGTTCATCACAAAACCATGATAGTTAGACAAAGCCCTTCATGAAGAGAAGGGTGAATTTGAAAACATAGCCTCTGCTATGGACTGAATGAATGTGTGTCCCTCCCTTTCCAAATTCATATATTGAAGCCCTAACCCTGGATGTGATGCTATTAGGAGGTGGCAGCCTTTGGGAGGTGATTAGGTTTAAATGAGTTCATGTAGGTGGAGCTCCTGTTATGAGATTAGTGCCCTCATGAGAGGAGGATGAGACCCAAGATCTCTTTCTCTACCATGGGAATACATAACAAGGAGCAAACCAGGAAGAGAGTTCTTACCAGGAACTGAATTCGCAGACATTCTGATCTTGGACTTCCTAGCCTCCCAGACTGTAAGAAATAAATGTCTGTTGTTTGAACCACCTAGTCTTTGGTATTTTATTATAGCAACCCAAGCTCCTAAGCCAGCCTTTGTAGAATATGATATGATCTATATATACAATGAAATATTACTCAGCCATTAGAAACGATGAATACCCACCATTTGCTTCAATGTGGATGGAACTAGAGGGTATTATGCTGAGTGAAGTAAGTCAATCAGAGAAGGACAAACATTATATGGTCTCATTCATTTGGGGAATATAAAAAATAGTGAAAATGGAATAAAGGGGAAAGGAGAGAAAATGAGTGGGAAATATCAGAAAGGGAGACAGAACATGAGAGACTTCTAACTCTGGGAAAGAACAAGGGGTGGTGGAAGGGGAGGTGGGTGGGGGATGGGATGACCTGACCGGGTGATAGGCACTGAGGGGGGCACTTGACGGGATGAGCACTGGGTGTACTATATGTTGGCAAATCGAACTCCAATAAAAATATATATATATAAAAAGATTTCTACTTAGGATATAGCATTTCATGGATAGGATCATGTTTTTATGTATAAAATGTTTTAGCCCAAATGTTAAATCTATGAATGTCTTGGGTGGGTCATGGCCATGAGGACCTACCTACACATTTACTTTGTGTTGTCTCATGGAATCTTAGCATGTTTATCTTGACCCAGATGATTGGGAACCTGGAAGCACTTGGTCTGTGAACCTCTCATCCAGTTCCATTTCCTTACATGACTATACTCCCAACTGCTAGCCCCTTCGGCAAAGGGTGGCTTTGGGGTTCCAAAGAAGTGTAAACTATTATGGGCATGTGGTCTGCCAGGATGATCTCTGTACATATATTTTCAACATAGCCTCTTCAGGAGTTCATGTAAAGGCTTTAGAAGGGCTCCTGAATTTCTGAAATGGTGGGTGTAACTCTCAGTTACAGGCTTATGTGCATTTTCCTGGGAAGAGAGGCTGGAATTTCTCACCAGATCTTTGCAAGGGTCTATGCATCCTCAAAAGTTAAAAACTACTAGGGATGTTTCCTCAGGATCATCTTTCTGGCTAACTACATAAACATCTGAAGCCCAAGAAGCAAAAGGGAGAGGCAGGAATGCTATGTGGGCCCTGACTTCTGATGCTCTGCCCCCACCTCCTTCTAGTTAATAGGCCATGGACCCTTCTGGGCCTTGGTTTGCATTCTGAAGACTCTAATTATTGGATTAGATGACCTCCTAGATTTCTTGCACTGTCTGGTTGAGTAGTTCATGTTAAAAGAGAAGAACTGACAAACACAGTCTTTCTGTTCATTTAAAAAAGGGAGGTGTTTACCCCCCCAAAATAATAATAACAATAATAATTGTGTGTCTCATCCCTACTTCTCTCTCTGAGCCACTCGAACATGTGACTTATAAAGAATGCCAATTATAAATCAGAGGATTACTAACAAAAGAGAAAACAAAACAATAATCTGGTGGCTGCTTAGAGCCAAGTACCTGAAGGGCTATGATGTATTTCATGATAATCTCTTGAGGGGACAGAGGGAGAGAAAACAGCATTGACTAGACTGCACAGGGACATGTGAACTCCTAAGTCATTTGAGATGGAGACATTTATTTACTCGAGGGAATGTTTGTTACTATATTGTACCTACCATCAGAAATACGTGGCAAGAGACCAAACATTTGGCAAGCCTGGTACTTTATTTTCTTTCTGATGGTCAGCACTTTACTGCTAATGCCTGAAATAGAGCAAAAACCATGGTGTAAAGTCGATGGGAGAGAGCTTAATGTGGTCACTTGGGCAAGCCCCAAAGTATTGCAGTCTGCTGCTCTTAATTCTGTCCAGGGCCAGCCTGTGAATAATTATATTAAGGAGTTGGGCAGAGTCATCACAGAGCTACAAAATACCACTCTTGGGGCCTCCCTGGAAACTGATGGGAACTCTGGAGACTTGACAATGGTGATCAGAGAGTCTATATATTTAAAATGCACAAAGGATGAGCCCAGAAATTATCTGCCTGCTAACCTAACTTCTCTACCTGAAACAAATTATACAAAAATCAATTTGCAAACACCTTTGAGATAACAAGGCCTTGAGTAATAACCTTCATGGCTTTGTAAAGAAAAGCATCTAGCTTGACTAATCTGCTTAATTTCCTTCTCTGACCAAATGGAAGACTTTAATAGAGGCAATCTGAAGTTGTCCCTTAAGATTTGCTTCAAGTCACACTGAGAAAATATTGTCCACCTCTGTTTCATAGCAATTATTCTGTCTCTGGAGAATCTTTGTGGCTAGGTAATTAATTAGAAAGCAAACACAGAATGAGTCTGATCTATCCTGAAGCTCTCACCTGAGTTCCACAGTGAAACCTGTACCTGCCTTACCCACCTGCATAGCCCAGAGGCCCTCCAAAAGTTGTATTTCACCCCTAGATGCCTCCTCCTCCCTCCACTTCCTAATTCTACTCTGGTTATCAATAAATTGTTCGTACCCATTGACAGATTCCATTTCTGTTGGCAGTTGCTTCCAAAAAATATAAATAAATAACTAAAACTGGAGTCATTTGCACAAAGATGTTCACCGCAGCATTATTTACCACAGCAAAACTTGGAATAACTCATTGGTTAATGTGATTACCTGACAGATTTTTCTGTAGTGTCATCACTTTAAAACAGTGATGACAAAGTCTATGTTGTAAATGAAGTCTTTACAATGTAGTAAGTGAGGGAAGAAAAACATTGGGTCTTTATGTTGCTGTAGCTGGATGAAAAAGGCTTAAATATATGAACAGAAATTGGAGCATGGAGAAATATAAATGGCTGTTACTTTGGGTGGTAGGGAAGGGGGCTTATTTTCTCCTTATTCTCATTTTCTATATTGTCCCACTTGCTATTTTTTGCTACAGACAAAATTGACAAATATATCCACTTTGATTTTTAGAAAATGAACATTTTAGAGGCAAACAGCTTTTCAAGGGAATAGCTGGCCTTGGAAGGGATAAAGATGTGGGTTCCAACCTGCCTTACCTGCTTTATGATCTCCGTTCAGTGCCCCATTGCTTGGGTTCTTTGTTTTTGTCCATCAGACTGGAAGTGATAATGTCCCAAGATTCACACAAAGTAATGCATATGAGATTTCTTGGTAAATAAGAAATACAAAATTAACGTTAATTTCTGCAGCTTTGCCAGTGGACTAAGGATTGCCAGAAAGACTCACCATAAGTGCTGTTGAAATTCTGATTTATTTAGCTGAGGAAATAGAATTTAATGGGGGAGGGCCAACCCAAAGCAGATGCGGATAACTCCGCATGACTTTTCCCTTGACCCTCGATTCTCATAGCGGACACTGTGTCAGTGACACTCTCCCTCCTGGAGGGATCCCTCTGGAGTTCAGGAAGAAACTGAATTTTTGCTGTGCCATCATCCTTTTGCTACTTAGGCTCACAGCACTATTTGGGGAGAGCTTCCACTAACAATCTGTGTGTTACTATGAAAGAAACGTTTGTAAACCTCAGACTCCCCTGGGCTTTGAACCAAACTCCACTTTAGTAAAGACATGTGCTTGTTTGAGGATAGAAAGCAGAATATTAATCCAGGCAGCTTTGCTGTATTCTAGAAAAACCATTTATCCACAATTGCCTTCTTTCTTTACTGTCTTTAAATGAAGGAGATTTGGTAGGGTGGGAGAAGAAATACTGATTCAGGTATTTACATATAATTTGAGGAAATTCCAGTAGGATATGAATGGAGTTATGAAAGGGATCTGAGCTAGTGTATGTGGCTCCCTGGAATCCTGTCCTTGTGTGTACATGCTTGGATTCTTCTCTGTAAACCACTTGAGTCTGACATCCTTTGCTGATTGCTTGTCTTCCAGAGCCTCCCACACCCATTGCCCCCCCAGAGCTGCTGGCCGTAGGGGCCACATACCTGTGGATCAAGCCAAATGCCAACTCAATCATCGGGGATGGCCCCATCATCCTGAAGGAGGTGGAATATCGCACCACTACAGGCACCTGGGCTGAGACCCACATAGTTGACTCTCCCAACTATAAGCTGTGGCATCTGGACCCTGATGTGGAGTATGAGATCCGGGTGCTGCTCACACGACCAGGGGAGGGAGGCACGGGACCACCAGGGCCTCCCCTCACCACCAGAACCAAGTGTGCAGGTAAGAACTTCTTTATGACTACATTTTGAGAGGTTGGAGTTCTGTGACAGTCATTTCTAAACTTCTTTGATGGGAGTGTGCTTCCTTTTGTGAAGAGCAACAGTCAGGGTTTTGGTCTTGCCTTAGAGGACCTCCTGGCTCTGGTGTCAACTCTGGAGATCACCTGGCTATGACCATGATTCATAGAGCCTCTTGACTCCAGCTATGTCAGGGAGAGGTTCCTGGTTCTGACACTGTGTCAGTGGGACACTGGTTCTGTCTCTCCAAGGACTTCTGGTGCCTCTGTGTGTGTGAGGCTTCCTAGTGCTCAAAGTGACCCTGAGGGCTCCTGGCTCTGTGTCCCTGAGGGCTCCTGGCCCTGTGTGCCTTATAAAGGTCTCGTTTGCACTATATCTCAGAATGCTTCTGCTTCTTGTTACATATCTTAAGGTGTTTGTGATTTTTGACTTGGTCGCTGAGGGTCCCTTGGCTGGGCCTGTGACCCTGATGAGCCCTTGGTTTTCATAGTTTCCCTGAGAGTTCCTGGTCCACATTCTGTCTCTGAAGGGTTCCTGGTGCCAACTATCTTGGGGCCTCCTGGTTCCAGCCTGAGAGTCTGGACTGGGACTATCTATTCAAGGGCCCCCTGAATTCTATATCTCTGCAAGCTCCTGGCTCAGGGTACTCTGGGGGCTTTGGCTTTAACAATTTCTCTGAAGTTTTTGGATGCTGCTTTAAGATTTTGGTGTCTGGGACTGTGTCTTAGAGGATTCTTTTGATCCAACCATTTTGTATCCCTGGGCTTCTTGTATCCTCCAGGCTTCTATGGTGTTTCCAGTAAGGAACATTGACAAGGATTGTATCTCTGACTATTTCCCTAAGATATTCCAGCTCTGAACATAACTCAAAAAGTTAACTCAGTGTTTTCTTTTGTTTTTTCTTCCAAATCACATTATTTATATCATCTCATTTTTCCTAAGTAACCATTTGATTACTTTTATCTCATATATATATAAAGAAATAGAGACCCAATATTTTTAAAACTTTTTGTCCAAAATAGCATTGACCAATGGCACAGTCAGAATTTGCATTCAGGTTTTTCTGACTCAAATGCCATTGATCATTGGTCACATCACATGAAAACAAAGAGGCATACGCCATCAGCATGGAATACAGAGGTGAGGCTCTTCCACGGGGTTGGAAAGTACTCTTCACCACCACTGTTGCCCACACACTTCGACCTTTCTGACATACACTTGGGGGTATGTAGGGAAGTGGCACAGTCAGAATTTGCATTCAGGTTTATCTGACTCAAATGCCATTGATCATTGGTCACATCACATGAAAACATGGAGGTATGCACCATTAGCATGGAATACAGAGGTGAGACTTTTCCACGGGGTTGGAGGAGGGTATGCAGGGAAGTGGCAGTGTGAGCCATTGGCTTCCACTGGGAAAAGGGTCACTGATGACTTCTGCATGGGGAGAAAAGGACCCATCATCACAGTGACCCCGTGGAACAAAAAAAGCAAAACAGTTAGTTCTATAATGTGACATATATGTCCATAAAATTCACTGTGGTATGGGAAGTTATGTAGCAGAAATTATCAGGGTTATGGGAAAAAGCATAGCACTCGTACTTTATCAGCAACACATTTAAACAGTGACAAAAGTAGGTAAAAGCCATGGCACAGTTTCATGCACGTTAATGCTTTGGGATATGCATAAATACTGCAGTGTATATGGGGTATTTCCTTGAAGAGATTGCAAATTTGCTTTGGAAGTGTATGTCAGAAAGGTCGAAGCGTGTGGGCAACAGTGGTGGTGAAGAGTACTTTCTAAATATGGTGGAAAGTTGTGGATGTGGCTTTTAGCACGCCCAGTGAATGGACATAGCAGGTTGATGTTTGAGGTGGATACGTTCTGTGTATCCCTGCATGGTTCGGTTGAGCTGGGTGTAGTTTTCTGTTTCAAAAATGCTTTACATACAGAATCACACATAGCAGATGTGACATTCGTGTTATGCTCAAATTGTCCTCTAATATGTCAGTCGTGTTGGAACACATTCGTGTTGTCAAAACAAGAGCTATAGCAGAATTCACTGTAATCATTCCTGAGTACCTCAGTAGTGCATCTCGATGGCATGTAACCCAAGGTTACTGAGGGTGTCCATTGCTTGGGAATATTCCTTTGAATATTACTGAGCCACTGTGATAAATGGAAATGCCATTTTCTCGATTATTTTCAAAAGTGGGCCTTTTGTAAAATTCCTTATTGAAACCTGATTATGAAACCTACTATTTCAGAAGGACATAAGATTTTGTTATTAAACCAGGTAATACCTTATCTCAGTTTTGCAATTCAATATTCATCCATAAAAGTAATTGATTTGATCTTGCCAATGAGACTTTTCTCTTTCCGTGGGGTAAATCTAAGAGTTTCCTGGGTTTTTGATCTTTATAAATGATACTTAAAGCACTTTAGCAGCCCCCATGGACTTATTTGCTGATGATCATATAATACATTTTGAAATTCAATCACAAGATGATCATCTCAATAAAAATTTACAATCTATTGCAAACTGTTGCCACGGCTGTGTAATGGATTTTACATGTTGAAAACACAATTGTGTGACTATCACTGTAAAAATTATGAGTTGAAATGCTGTTTGTGGTTTTATATTTCAAAAAATGTTGGTGTTTAAGTAAGTTACAGCTAAAATCTTGAATAACCCACATTTTACAAAATGTGTCATCAAGAACATAATCTTCTTTCCCACATTGCCAATGATGGTAGAATGTTCTTTGCCTCATAATTAATTTTTAAGAGGATTCCAGGGCTGGTATCCATTTGTGGATGCTGTTTATTGGGGTGGGTGCTCTTAGCTACCCCCCTTCCTTTTTCTATTATTAATTGCACTGGAAATGTACTCATTATTTTGCAAAACAGAAAATGAGAGAATGTGGAGTGTGGAAGGTATAATTTCTGCCCAGAGGAATTTACAGACTCAGTTAAGATTCCAGCAAAACAGCAAAAAGGGTAAAACGTAAACATAAAGTCGAATATTGAAATAGCATGCTTTGTGGAGAGAAACCGGGTCACTGTGGAAAGGCAGTAGGCAGTGCTTTTAAAATGGTCAGAGCACTTGTTCTCAAAGCATAGTTCCAGACCAGCAGCATCAGCATTACCTAGGAACTCCTTAGAAATGCAAATTCTCAGACCCCATGCCCTTACCTAATGATTCAGAAATTCTGGGAGTGGAGCCCAGAATCCTGTCCTTTAAGGAGCCCTCTGAGTGATGCTGAGACACACCCACACTGAAGAACCCCTGGTACAACTGTGCCACACCAGCATGCCACTTTCATGGTGTGCCCCTTAGGTTCTTGATCCTTATGGCAGCTCTGAGAGGTAGATGGAAGGAAGACTGTGGTTCAGAGTCATCAGACCAAGATTGCAGATCAATTCAGTGTTTAGCACAGAGTCTCTTGGCCCAAGGGACTCCCCATCACGTGGTTTGATGGGGTTTACTCTCCACGCGTCCTCTCGAGGGTGGGCTTGGATGGTAGAGCAGCTGACAACTATGGAGACCAGCTGCATGCTCTCATTCACTGCAGCTGTAGGCCTTTCCTTCAAACATCTGCGGAGCCACTTCCCTGTGCCAGACTCTGTGCTCAGGCTGCAAGTGAGTGTAGCTCAGGAAGATAGCAGAGGGCCAGCTCCAGGGCAGGTGGGGATGTAGTCTGGTTCATCTAGGTCTGACAGGCCACTGACCAGGTATGTCCTTGGTGCATCAGGAGCGAGGTGGGGATTGTCAAGAGTTTGGCTCCAGAGCAGCATTCTAACCCAATAATCTGGAGCTCACCTCAGAGCGTGACTCTTAGCCAGTTAATTCAAAACCTAGACAGACTATCTAGGAGAGAAGAAGAGGGCCAGAAACGATGCTTCTAGGCTTCTGGTTTGGATGGCTGAGAGACGAGTGGTGGAACTGCTTTTCAAGATGGAAAACCAATAGATGGGTTAGGGGCATGGGAGCAAGTTCAGGCTTGAAGATGTTGGGTTTGGAGTAAAGATGATGCATAGCAGATGATGGCACATGGAAACCTGGAGCTCAGGAGAGATCAGCGGGCTACCTCTTCATCTTCCCTGAGAGCCACCTGATTGCACCTGCATTTTAGAATCAAAGGGACTTCTTAGTACCAGTGAAAGCAGCCTGATTTTCTTTCTTCATGCTACTCCCTTGAGATGCCCCATTCATTTTTTTTTTTCATTCATCACCATGTTTCTTTGCTCAGTTTCATCATTTGCCACCCTTCCTGAGATACAGGCGTGGGGTGCATATTTAATCATGTACATCAGAGTGCTTTGAAAAGCTCAAAATACTCTTCAGATGCCTGTCATAAAACAAATTGTTATTGGTTGCTGCTATTGTTCTGGATGTTGTGGTTATGAATTGTTAAAACGGGAAGTTAAAACAGGAATTGTTAAACTGACTGGTATGTGAAGGGGTGGGGCATATTCTTTTGTTCTTCATCATCTCATAGGAAATCCAGTTTCAGAATCTGATGATCCTAGTTTAGACTCTCAAAGGCTTTCTTGTCTAGAAGGATGGGTGGTTTGCCCTGGCACATCCTCATCAACAGACATCCAGGGATAGGAGTTGGGTCCTCGGAGGGCTGTCTGTTGCCAACGCAGTCTCACCTTGAGTGCTGTCTCTGACAGGAAGCTCATGCTCTCCCATAGCAGACCATCTAACTGCTGTGGGTCCTGGGGGGTTACTCTTGCTCTCTACCTAATGTTAGCCAGTTATCACAAGACTCTGGATGGGGTCCTGTGTAGCAGTGGAGTATCCTTTAGGTTCAAAAGAACACAGGCTTCTGGCATCAATATCTGGATTTCACAAGGAGGGCCAAGGTCCACGGCATTGAGAATGGGACCAGGGCCAGCAATTGGGAAGGGCAGTGAGACAAGGAGAAGTGAGAACACGCCACCAGGCCAGTTCATCTTTTCTCCAGGTAGTGCTTTCAGTGGTCTGAGCACCTGCTTGGTTGATGCCTTAAAACTATCACCCAGCATCAGACAGGAGAAATTCTCCCTTATTGTCACCCAAATCTGCCTCCATGCCACACTCCCTTATTTATGGATCTGGTTTTACTCCCAGGAGACAGATACCCCTTTTCTCAGATATAGGTGTTCAGCATCCCCGTGCTATCTCTCTTATGCTCTGGAAATCTCTTCCCTTCATCCTCAGAAGCCCTGTTTGAGCCAGACTCTAGGCAGTAACTGTTGTAGAACCACAAAGCAACAATCTGGAAAGCCAAGTGATCCTAAGGCCCCCCAACCTCTGCTCCGCCACCCTGTGATTGCTTGCTCCTTGTAAATCAAAGGCCCCTTTGCCTGGGTACCCACTTCATTGTAGTCTCGCGGAGTTCAGATTTTCCAAGTGAAAAGTGACTTTGTGCAGCCCAAAATGTGACACACACTGCTGATTTGGAGGGCTTTCTTCCTCTTCCCTTCACCTGAGGTTTGATTGCACATTATATTTTATTTACATATTTATGGATTTCTACTTGAAGTGATATCTGTCTCTTTTCTCTAAGGGAATAAAGAGGAGAAATTCAAATTGCTGGGCTCAATGAAGTGAGAGTAGTCATTAGAGTTTAGTGAGAAGAATGGAGGCTTTAGAGCCAAAAAAATTCTCGTTTTTATTTCAAGCTGGTACTTGCTGTCTGGATGGCAGTACACCTGTCTGTGCCTCTCTTTCTTTTCTTCCATTTACAAGAGATTACAATACACTTTTGTTGTGAAGTCTCAATGAGATAAGTTATAAGCCTAGCAGAGAACTGAAAACATAGAAGCCCCTTCATGAACATTATTTGGGAAAAAATAAAAGTCTCAGGCCTAGGAAGAGGGTGTCAGAATCTAAACCAATTCCTTTCGTTCTGGTGTGATGGACCCTGTTGTAAAGGACTTCTCTAGTGCAGTTTCTTTACTTTCTCAGATAGCGATGGGATAGTACAGCAGCTCTAAACTGTAGGGG
Source organism: Vulpes lagopus (assembly GCF_018345385.1). Taxonomy (NCBI): domain Eukaryota; kingdom Metazoa; phylum Chordata; class Mammalia; order Carnivora; family Canidae; genus Vulpes; species Vulpes lagopus. The sequence goes on from NC_054841.1 coordinate 17,235,547, forward strand.
AGGCTTGAAACAAAAGGCTTTGCAGGCCAAGGCTCTGGAGTCCTTGACGCATGCTTGCAGGGTGCAGAGGTGGCTACAGTGGTACCTGATATTGGGGCCCGGGGTGGAGATAGGAGTCGCGCTTTTTCCAGTTTTGTCTTAGTCCCAAGTAAGAGAGAGAAGCATGTTATCCAGACCCGTCTCCTTTTGAGAGGCCGCCAAGGGTTACAAGCGTGAGAACTTGCAAACAAGGAATGGAAGTGAGTCCTGACTCTTGTCAGTGAGCATCCTCAGGTGGGCTCTGTGTTTTCCATCCAGCATGCAGTTCTAGGGCAGGGTGGAGGGATTAAAAGAGGGATCAAGGGTCTAGAAGATCGAACAAAGCCATGTAACTGCCTAGCAAGGCCTTTTTACTTTTCTTTTTTAATTTCCCTAGTTCTTAGCTTCAATCGGGGGTAGCATTGCCTGGCCTAATTCTTAGGGCTCTGCATTAGAAGCAGATGGCACTTGTTTCTGAGCAGGACGGTGGTGTGAGCCCAGGCATCTAACTCCCATCTCTGTCCCACCATAATCCTGGTGAGATTACCCAGGAGTCTCAGGGAAGCACAGCAGGATCAGCCAATAGCAGTCAAATCACCATCCCATCCAGAATCAAAGCAAAATCTGGAGCCCAATGGAGAAATCTCCAACATGGTGACAAACTAGGGAAAGAGGGGCTTCCATGCACGCCCCATCATGCTCGAAGGGACATTGATTCCAGAGTCGTGCAGGTGAGCACGCATACTGAAGGCACCCACAGAACTTGGATTATGACAACCACTTGTGCAAAATGATTTGGAAAAGTGATACTCATTCTTCCACCTCCCTTGCCTTCTCTACTTCCTCTGTGGCTTCCTTACCTCCTTCCTCCCCCAGGGCATCAGACCATGGAGGAAGGAGGAGGGGATGAAGAGGGAGAAAAGCCTGCTTTCCCCTTACGCGGTTCAAGAGTTGCTGCATGGGGGCAGCCTCGGTGGCTCAGCGGTTTAGCACCGCCTTCAGCCCAGGGTGTGATCCTGGAGACCTGGGATCAAGTCCCACGTCGGGCTCCCTGCATGGAGCCTGCTTCTCCCTCTGCCTGTGTCTCTGCCTCTGTGTGTGTGTGTGTGTGTGTGTGTGTGTGTGTGTCTCATGCATAAATAAATAAAATCTTAAAAAAAAAAAAGAGTTGCTGCATGAACCCAGGGGTGTCTGCATGGGAGCAGGCCTCTGCAGGGGCATGAGCTCTCCCTCTCCTTCTTACAGACCCTCCTCCTCCCTCTCTCTGCACAAACCACATCTACTGGGGCTCCTCATCTGGTTTAGGGAAGATGCGACAAGCTAACGCCTTCTGCCCTTACACCTGTTCACAACCTCCAGGGGTCTCTCCTCCCAGTCTGTGCAGCCTCCTGGGTCCAGCGGGGCGCCTCTTACAGTCTTAAAAAGGACATCTGGAAGCGCCTTGGCTTTTCTCTGGAGAATGTGACAGGACTTACTCCTTAACCTTCTTGGTTTCGTAGCCTTGGGTAGAATTCCCAAGTAACAAGAAAAATCCCATTAAACATCCTGTTACTTTTAGATTTTTCTGCTCCCCCATGATCCCTAGAGAACTAGGGCCTGGAAGGTAAAGTACAATAAAGCAACAAACATAGCCTGGGAAATACTCCCTGATTCTTCCTAACCTTAAAAATTGACATTGGAAGAAAAAATGAGCCACAGAGAGGTAGTATGAATGATAATGAGAGCTAGAATGTTTGGATTTTTATTGTTTATCAAACTTCCTGGATTAAAAAAAATAGCTCCCAAGTACTTTAAAACTGGAGGTCAGTCATTCCTCTACCTGTGAAAACCTTGAGCCAACAATGCAAAGAAGATGGATGATTATAATAATGAGAACCACAGTAACCTAGTTTGAGTTTCTGTGATGTGCAAGGCCCATAGCGTTGAGCTTGTTTTGAGGATTTTACTTGTAATTCTTGCAGCAAACTACTAGGGTGGGTATAATTTCTTCCACTGGCTATCTGGAAGGTAAGTGACTTATCCAAGGCCATTTACCTGACCAGGTGGCCTAGCTGGGAACCGAGCATTTAACTACCTCGGTACAAAACTCGAGCTCTTTCTAAAATGACCCCCAGAATTCAGCATCATTATGAAAGCCTAACTCACCATGACCAAGTTGAGTTTATTCCAGAAAGGCACCGATTAAAACATTGAATATTGGAAAAACTATTGGTATAATGCTTCATATCAGTATTAGAGGGTAAAAACCATCTGATATCCAGAGAACCTGAAAAGTAATTTGAAAAAAAAATCAGCTTTCGTTACTGATCAGAATTCTAAGCTAGGAATGGAAAGGGACTTTTTTTTTTTTTTTTAATTTCTAGGAACACATATTCTTATAGCCTCAAAGTCTAAGAGATTAAACCAAAAGGAAAAAAAAACACGGTTATTAGGATTACTAAGAGATTTGATAGTATGGTCAGACACAAAGCAAATAAGCAAAAATCAATAGCCACATGCCAGTAATATCCATATAAAAATATAATGAAATGTATCTTGTTCTCAAATGCAATTAAAATATAAATACTTAGGAGTGAAATCAAGAAATGTGCAGAAACTATGTATGAAAACACACACGCCAGAGAAGCAAACTAAGAATCATACTCTTAACTCTACAGAACATACTGATGGTCACCAGAAATAGGTGGGGGAAATGGTGATGGGGATGAAGGAGTCAACCTGTCATGATGAGTACCAGGTGATGTATGGAAGTGTTGAATCACTTGTATACCTGAAACTAGTATTACACTGCGTGTTAACTAAGTTGAGTTAAAGTTTTAAAAATTTAAATATATAAATACATAGATAGTCAGATGGACAGATAGATAAATGAAACTTCAGTGCATATGTTCATACTTTCCTATTTCTAGTTACAATCTTGACCTCTGGAAGAAAAAACAATCTTAACCCTTGTTACAAAGGCAGTAAGTAAGTAAATAAAACATTGCTGTTTCTTTTATCCAGGATAACTACATTATTTCTGCATTACTGATTAAGAAAGCTAATAATTTTTAGAAAATACAGGCAATTTTAAACCTCCCACCTAAAACTTGAATATATATATGATTTATGACTAATATTTCTAAGACTGTTATAATGAAATATAAAGTAGATAAAAGTGAGCTACTAAAGTTTATAAAATTTTGTAATTCAAAATACCTATACTTACCACAATAAATACAAAATTTTTCATAAAAAAGAAAACACACACCTGCAAAACTTTACTGAGGGAAGATAAAACAAGACCTGAAAAAATGGAGAGTTATATCATGTAGTTGCGTTAGCAAATTTAATATTGGGGGATTATCAATTCTCCCCAAATTAATTTATGGGTTTAATTCTGTTGCAATCAGAACCCTAATGGGATTCTTTTTGGAACTTGACAAAGTGATTTCAAAATTGATCTGAAATAATATAGAGGAAAAGGCAATATAACACTTTAAAAAAATGGTGTGGGGGACATTTCACCGTGAAATATCAACATGTGTTATAGCTATAATAATTGAAGCCCAGAAAAAAATCCAGTATGTAGTGAAACTAGCTGTTAAAATTTATATGAATGGAAAACTGCTTAACAAATAGTATATTTGTAATTGGTTAATAATTTGGAAAAAATAGGATGCATTGCATATATATTATGATATGCTAAATTAATTCTGAATCGATTAAGAACTTAATAGCAGAAAAAAGCAAGCACCAGAAGAAAATAAATATTGGTCTTTTATTAGGAAGGCCTTTCAGTTCATTGAAAGCAAACAAATATGCCATTGAGTCACAGTTTACAAATTTTACTATATAAAAAGAAAAGAAGGAGAAGAAAAACTATACTATATTAACAAAATTCAAAAAGCAAATGAGTAAGCAAGGTGTGGGAAAATATGACAGAATTGAGAAGAAAAGGATAATATTCTTACATAAAAGAACTCTGAGTAACAGATCAATAAAAATGTCATTATGTTGCTAGAAAAAAAAAGAAGCCAGAAAGTATTGACAGGTAATTGTCATACAAAATATACGTGGTGAAGAACAAATTTAAAATGTCCAATGTCACAGGTAATCAAATAAATGCATTTTCAACCTATAAGATTACCAAAATATATTTTTAATTGGTAAAAATCAGCATTGGTAAGGAGCAATGCAGCAGTCCCTTAGAGGCATTTCTGCAGGTGGGTTAAGCGGCACAGCATATTTAGAGGACAATTCACGAGTTTTCTTCTAACGAAATAATCATTGCTGCACAAAAGGAGATGTATACATGGAGGTCGTCACTGCATTATTTATAAGGGCAAAACTTGGAAATCATTTAAATGCCCCAACGATAGGAGCATAGTTAAATAAATTCTTGTGCATGCACACAGTGGAATTCTATGCTCGTATTGCAAACCATGTATTTCATAGAATATCTAATTGCATGGGTCATTGTTCATGCTATGATAAGTTAAAAAAAATCAGCTTGCAAAACTGCATATGTAATTACTCTCCCAGTTTTTTGAAATTTAATATGCAGCCCACATATCAGGTGGTGAGTTTATCAGAGCTGTAAAGTATTGACCAGAATTCCCCCTCCAAGATCCTGCACCTGGTCTGATCCTGCCCCCTAGGTTCCCAGGGGAGCACTTGTGCCACCCGCACCCCACCCCTTTCACTGCCTGCCCTGAGTTCCAGAATATCATTCTGCTTCTCCTGGCTGTCCCACCTGGACCAAAATATGGAACTGGCCTCTCTCTACCATTCTCCCAAAGCTGCATGGACACAAGGCTGTTTCTTCTCTCGATGCTTGGTGGGATGCAGGCAAGGGATTGCATTACTATGCTACAAGCAAACAATTTGAAATCCTTCTGCAGACTTAAAGGTCCTTGCAGTGGGCAGGGATTTTTTTTACCTTCTTCTCTCCTTCCCAGATCATCCAGGTGATGCAGAGTCTTCTTACTTCCAGAGCAGTTCCACTTTCCCCTGATTGATTCCAGCTTCAGCTCCAGGCCTTTCTTTGTGTATCTTTTCCACTGAAGTGAACAGTAAAAGGGAGTAGAAGGGAGAGTGGCTAATGCTGAGATCAGATCCTTTCTTTCAATGAGAACAACCTTCCCTTAAAAACATGTTTTATCTGTCCTAACGTGCGGGCACACACACATACACCACATAAATGGCATATATTTATATGTGTATATATGTGTGTGTATATATATATGTGTGTGCGTGTGTGTGTGTATGTGTGTGTGTGTGTATATATATACATATATATATATTTAAAAAGATTGTGGACTGCTGTAAACATTTTCTCTGTTTTGCTGTGTTGTATAAAACATATACAACTGAAAAGTAGGCTTCCCCCTCAGAGTCGAATGTGAATGCGAGAGGTGGTTATAAATTGTAAAGCACTCTGTATAAATGTGAGATGTTATTTTTATCATAGTGTATCATTGACATTCTTGGAAGGTACACACACTTGCTGAGCCCTGGGATGCAAACACAGCTTTATGCTGTGTTCAGATGGAGCAGGGGACGGTCTAACTAAAGATGTGCCTTATCTGAGTTGGATTCCAGGTTCTGTCTTTAGGACACTGGGCAACTTTGGGCAGTTTGCTTAACTTCTCTGAACCATTTTTCCTGTTAAATGTGGGTAATACTGCTTACCTAATTAAATAGAAGCTAGGATCATTGATATTAATAGCTAATAATTGCATTGAATCTGCTTGCAGCTGCACAGGGAAGGTAAGTATTATCATCACTGTCACTACCAAAGTAGAGAGAGGTTACGTATTACGTTGCAAGTCTCAATGATTAGGAAGTGGCTAAGGTCAGAATTCTGACTCTAAATCCTGCTCTTACCCAAATGGCCATATAAGTATAAGTGATAGGTGCTTAGTAAATAGGAGCTTTTGGCAATTGAACACCCTAGAGACTCTCTCCCTATCCAGGCCCTCCTAACCTGTGAGCCCGAAGACCATCACTGCAGTAGGTTCGAGGAGCAAAGGGTAGCCACTTGCTGTGCTCCCAAAGGAACCCTTTCCTTTGACGGTGTGTACCATGAGAGAGGAAAGCCAGCCAGTGTCAGCCATGGTTTCTACATCACACCCACCATTGTCTTGACCCATGGTCATTCTGAGATGCTAAGTGGAGCTGTGGCAGGAGCTCAGAGTAGAAACTGGGGCATCTTTCAGGACCCAGCGGGGAGTGGTTGTCCATCCGCCATTACTGTATAGGTTTCCCTAGCTGATGTCTTGAACCACTAGAGGCATAGGCAACTATTCCAACCAACCTGTTTCCCAGCTGTGCCCATGGCTGCTACTTCCTTATTGTCTTCTTGGTCTTCATACTTTAAAATAATGAAGTAGTATTGACACCAAAGCAAATTTTTGGAAAGAGAACATACATTCCATATCCCAATTAATATTTTTTTTTTGCTAGTGCATGTTCCCTTTCAATCACTGATCCCATTCTTACCATGTAATTATGCCCCCCTGTGCCATTTATAGCCCTCTTCTGTCACCCAGCCCCATAAAGTTAATATTTTACAGGTTCTTAAGGAGTTTTCAATATTGTTTTAATGGCTCATCGTGTCCCTTAGAGTCTAATTACCATAACTTGCCAAACGATGCCTGTATTGTTGGATATTCGGGTGTTTCCAAAGCGTCATCCTCTTCCAGCCTGTATGCTTCTGTTTGAATTATTTTCTTAGACTAAATTTCAGAGAGTGAGGTATTAAAAGGTAGAGACATCCTTATGGCTTCTGCTACGTTTCACAGATTGCTCTCAGTGCAGTAACTATGCTGTTTTATAATGATGTGAGCGCTTTCACTGTAACCTTGGCAGAATGGTGTACCATGATTTTTTTTTTTAATTTGCCAATTTCATAAGTGTGAAGTGGTATTTCAAGTCTCTACAACCTTTGCTTCTGCATTCTCTTCATCCTGCCTCAAATGTGCCAGCTGCCACTTTGGTCTTTATTCGTTCCTCAAAAGCCCATGGACAAGCTCTTTCCTGTGTTCAGCCTTTGCATGAGCTGCTGCTCCTTCTCCCTGGAACTCTTTTCCCCAGCTGCCCTACCATCCTCCTTTCCATATCCCTTTAAAGCTGACTTCACGGGAGAGATCTTGCTTGATGCCTGATGCCCTGCTCTGAATTAGTTTTCTTCCTTTCTTGCCATTTATAACACCTTTCACAGAATTTATCCCAACTTGTAATCATCGGATGATTCGTGTGTCTTTGTTTATCACGTACCCCTTCCATTAGACTGCACTCCCAAGGACAGCACCCGCTTCCGGTTGCTAGTGTGCATAGTAGACCTGGCACATAGTAGGCACTCAGTAAATAGGTGTTAAAGGCATATTGGGAATATACACATGTGCACTGTGGAACCTTTGGAAAATCAGAAAAATACACAGAAATTTAAATGAGCCAACATGCCATCATCACTCAGCAATAAAAAGCTATTACCGGGTTGTTATTTTTAATAGTTTCATGTTCTGCATATAACTCATTAATCAGTATATTTTGGTCTTTGGTGCATGAGGTTTCAACTTGGTGTACCTCTGTGTGTCCTCTTATCCCAGCCACTTGTGGAATAAGCTTAGAGCGTCCCAAACAGTGAGGGTTTGGGGAGGCAGGAGAGAGAGAAGGGGAGGAAGGTGGGAGTCTGACCCAAAGCAAGCTTCGCCAAAGAAAGCCTATCAGAGTGAGGGCCCTAACTATGAATGCCCTGACCTGACCTAATAACCAAGAAGATGGGGAGACTCATTTTGGGAGGAAAGCTCTAGCTCTGCCTGAGTAGCCAGCACCACCTATGTTTGCAAATCCTTTATAGTACTATCTATCTATAACCTTTATAGCATCTCTATTGATCTTTACTGTGACTGCAGCTAACCTGGATAATTGCCCCATTTTATGCTGGTGGACACAGAAGCTCTCAGGAGTTAAGTGACTTTCCCTAAATCTCAAATCTTGAGGTAGCTGTGAAATAACATCTCCTGACCTGAAGCTCTTCAGACTCCTGCCCTTTGGCCACTAAGGAAGATTTCTAAGTGCTATGAAAATTGGATTAACGACATGGTTTAGGGGAGAGGTGGAGGGATGGAGCAGAGGAGGCAGGTTCTGATTAATTGAATGTTTATTTATTTATTTATTTTATTTGAAGGTTAAGCAGCAAATCCATTTAAACGTGGCTCAGACTAGTTTATATGGGACAGTGTATGAACTAAATACAATAAAATTGAGCCCAGAGGAATATCCCCAAGAAGAAGGAAGTCAATAATGTGACCCTTATTTGCCTTTTACAGTTGGTACATGTCTTTGACTACTGTGCCCACCCCAAAGCATCCGATCAAAGCCATGCAGCTTGGACGTCTAAAGGCCTCTTATAGAGAGTAAAGAGGCATCTCCCTGCCATGTTTTACTAGATTCTAAACTCCCTGAAGACAGCCTTGTGCTTTCACCCCAGGATCTGGTTAGTGTATGCAGAAGTTTGAAGGATGAATGGGTGTACATTCTCAATTAGGTGTGGCTATCAAAGCAACAGTGTTCTGTATTATAGGAGGTTTAGGATTCAGAATAAATGGGCAGCAGGACACTTGTAATATGCCACAGGAAATATCCCAAAAGCATGACACTTAATTCTGGCCTCATATTTTCAGAGACACCAGATGAGAGAGATGATGTAGGAGAGTACTGACCCAGTGGGATGAGCTATGAAACTGTTCATGTGAGCAGGTCGGAGACGCTGACCAAGATGTTTGCTTACCAGTGAGGGAGAGACTGAGGCCTAGAGTTGTTTCAGCCTCTGCTGAACATGATGGGAAGTTTAAGGCAGGTAGCCATTTTTAATGGCATTTTGTAGTGATGATGAACGAAATAATTTTCATCATTTTAATTTTTTTAAAGTTTTTTTTTTAAGATTTTATTTATTTATTCATGAGAGACACACAGAGAGAGGCAGAGACACAGGCAGAGGGAGAAGCAGGCTCCCTGCAGGGAGTTCCCCTGACCCGGGACCATGCCCTGAACTAAAGGCAGACACTCAACTGGTGACCATTTAGGCATCCCTTCATCATTTTTATTTTGGATGATACAGAAAAACACTAAAAAAGTATAAATCCCAGCACTTAGATAACTACCCCAAATTTTGATATATCTCTTCCAATTATGGTTGTTATGTGTTTTTTTTCTTTTTCTTTTTACATACACCTCCTTGAACAAGCTTAAACCCATATGTACCTGTAACTGATTTCTTTATTTAACAATGTGTAGTGAATATTTTCCTATGTACTTAAGTATTTTTTTTACTTCAGTTAATATAAATATGTATTGAATTACTCCATGCATCAGGTATAGAACTTGGTATTAAGTGTGTGGCATGATGAATAAAATAGACATGATCTTGGTTTTTATGGATCTTAAAGACTGTTGGGATAGGTGTACATTGTATTTAACATATGAATACAGAAGTACACTCCAACTTCATTATTTGGGGACTCTGTATTTGTACATTCATATACTTGCTAATATGTAGCTGTGACACTAAAATTAACACTCAGGAGTTCCAAGGCCATTTGCAGATGTGCAGTTATGGAAAAATTTACATTCTTGACTAAGGACAGAATAGGTGATGCTCCTCTTCTGTTCAGGCCTCCTCCGGTAAGCATAACCTTTTTGCAGTCTGCGTAGTGTCATTTTTCCCATTTTTGTCTTTTGTTAGTGATTTTGTTTAAAAATGATCTCTAAGCTGGGCATCTGGGTGGCTTATCTGCCTTTAGCTCAGGTCATGATCCTAGGGTCCTGGAATTGAGCCCTTGTGTTGGTGTCCAGCCCCATGTCTAGACTCCCTGCTTGGGGGATATCTGCCTCTGCTTTTGCACACCCCCCAGCTCATGCTTGCTCTATCAATTGTGTTCTCTCTCAAATAAATAAATAAATAAAACCTTTAAGAGAAAAATGGGTCCCTAAGCATAGTACTAAAGTGTTACCTAGTGTTACTAAGAGCAAGAAGGCTGTGATGTGCCTTCTGGAGAAAGGACATGTGTTAGGTGAGCTTTATTCAGGCATACATTAGAGTACTGTTTGTTGGCTATGAGTACAATGTTAATGAATTAACTACACTTACATATATTTATATATGGTTCATATATAGTTTAATTATATAGAACTATATATAATATTCATATGTTATAATTTATGTAGTATATGCATGTGCATATATATGCATTTATGTATAACATAAATACAAGGAGATACACACAGACACACACACATACGTGTGTGTGTGTGTGTGTGTGTGTGTGTGTGTGTATAAAACAGGGTTATGTTTTCACTGGTTGACAAAAATGTATAAGAGACTCCCCAGGAGGGGCACCTAGGTGGCTCAGTACATTGAGCCTCTGCCATTAGCTCAGGTCATGGTCCCAGAGTCCTGGGGTCAGCCACATTGGGCTCCCTGCTTGGCTGGGAGTCTGCTTCTTCTCCCTCTGCCTGCCACTCCCCCTGCTTATGTTCTGTCTCTCTCCTTCTTTCTCCCCCACTCAAATCAATAAATAAAATCTTAAAAAAAAAAAAGAGGCTCCTAGGAACCCAACCCCATATTTCCCTTAGGAGCAATGGTTCAGTATTTGCTAATTCAGTGCAACTTTATAAAACTAACTATTGCAAATAGTGAAACCAGTTCTACACATATACAAATCAGTAAGGTGGGGGGTGGTCAGGAATGGAAATATACTTTCAGGTTCTTTGGCTCTCTTAAAATGCAACAAATAATTTTCAAGAAAAGATGAGATCATAATTCTCATAGAGATATAAATATGAACTTGATTTTATTAAATTCATTTACAAGGAAATTGGTAAGGTGTCAAGATCAGTACAGAGGCAAATCTAAAACTGGGATGTTTATGGATTGGGAATATTGACATGAATATGCAAATGGAGGCAAAATTGGCTTTTTTTCCCCCCTTGTGGGGATGGGAGGGAGATTGTCCCTCCCTCAGAACCATTTGCATGTGTATAGACAAAAATGATGCTGCATTGTGGTCAGTTATCTATAATTTGCAGAGCTGTAAAATAGCTCCTTTAGAATCAGAATCAGATAACAAGGAAGCTAGTGCCTCAGACAATGCATAGTTTTCCACGGAAGCACAGAATTTTCCCCACAAAGCTGTGGTAATAAATGTGATGAGCTTAGACAGTGTGTGTGGGGACAACAGAAGCCAGCCCTGAGGATTGCCACCACCAGCGTGAGGTTGGGTTGTGGTGGAGGCAGAGCCAGCAAAGCAGCTGGTGAAGAACAGCTTAGAGAGGCAGGAAGAAAATGTGGAGGTTCTGGGACAACAGCAAGGCTGAGGATGGGGCAGTTGTCTGCTGTCTGAAGATCTAGTAAGCATTACTCCAGAAGGGTCCCCCTTGGATTTGGCAACCTGGTGGTCTCTGGTGACTTGGCTTGAACAGCTGTTGAGGGATACAAATGGGTGGAAACCAGAATGGCATAGTGTACGTGAAACGGGGGAGAGTGGGAGAAAGCAGAAATGTTTTCTTTTTTAAGGATTTTATTTATTTATAAATAAATATTTATGAGAGAGAGAGAGTGCGAGGGAGAGAGCATGAGCTGGGGTTGGGGCAGAGGAAGAAGGAGGAGCCAACTCCCTACTGAGCAGGGAGCCTGATGCAGGCTCCATTCTAGGACCCAGGGATCATGACCTGTGCTGAAGACAGAGTCTTAACCAACTGAGCCACCCAGGCACCTGGAAATGTTTTGATTAAAATCTTAATATGTTCTTATATGGATGTATCATTGTATTTTAACTTTTATTTCTGGACATTTAGGTTTTTCCTATTTTTTCAAAAAAAATGCTATTAATGTCTTCATAGACACAATTTGTGCACATATCTAATATTTTTCCTAGAATGCATAAATTCATTCATTCATTCATTCATTCATTCATTCATTCATTCATTCATTCCTGGGAGGGTCATTGCCAGATCATTGAACATTTTCAAGACTTTGAAACAATTCTTTAAAAATTGGGTCAGTTCACACCCTGGCCTCAACAGTGGATGAACAGCTTTGTTTATTTGGACATGCTCATCTATAGCTATTACAAGTCTACATTCTCTCTTTATTCTTCTCCATTTCCCTGAGACAATAACTCTGCAAACAAATGGTTTGGTGTTTGCAGCTGATAATCAATGGCTTTTATTTCTTATCATTACTCACAAGTCACAGCCCTCTATTTGGAGCAGAATCAATTCTCTCCCTTGTTGGCATTAACACATGTCAAATATTTGCACGTTCTTATCTTTCTTTAGGCTTGGCTTAAGCAGGCTCTGAATTTTTATCACCTGACATTTTCCCTTCCATATCCATTCCTCCATTTTTCTTAGAGTGTTCCTGTCTTGCCTCAACTTTTTCCCTTCTTAAAGCATGGCCATGCCTTCATATTCTAGAAAAATCCCATCTTCCCTGGGCCCGTAGAGAGGATTTCCACCTTTACCTCCTGCAGCCTGCATTGTCGACTCTGTTTTTCAAATAAAAACTCTGTCTAGCTCATGTATATTGAGGACCTGCTTATAGGAGCATAGGTCCACAGATTCTTATCTCTGATTTCTGTATTTGGTGTTTCTAAGGATTCTGTCCTTTGCCCAAATCTCCCTTCATTACACATTAGCCTAGCCTGCCTTGATATATTACCTGTTCCCCTGGCTTCAATAGGATACAGACACATTGCCTTCTCTCTCCTCAGCTTCAGATCTATATACCTAACTTCTTTTCCTACCTCTCCTGTGCCTACCTCAATCCTGCAGGTTGAACCCCCAAAACAGCCTGCCTCTATTTGATAAACAATAGCCTGCATACCCAGTTCCAAAACCTGGAGTTATTTGGGACTCTTCCTTCTCTCCACTCTGATCTCACATCCATTCAACCATAAAACTGCATTTTCCTTGCTAATCCCTTAGAGCTGCTACTGCTCCAGTCTACATATGTGACCTCAGAGTTCGTGCTGCCTCAATTCATTCAAGTCTCATGTTGGGTTTTATATCCACTACTGGTCTTTGTCTTACCAGGTAAGGTAAGACAGATGAGACCTGGTAAATTTCTAGGGCAGATTATTCTTTTTCTTTTCTTTCTTTTTTCTGGTACACCATGTTGTTATTTTTACATGTAATTTCATTTTGCTACTTCTATATCTCTCCATTTTTGGTCCATTTCAGTAGACCCTATCAGAGTGGGAGAGGCATCTTGTAGATGCCCCCATTGCTACTAGGATCATATACAAAATGACATTATTGGATTCATTGGATTGTCATGCTGAAGTCATAGTCTCATGATGATTAAATGAATTTAAATTTATAGAGCATTAAATTTATAGAGCATTGATGCAATAAGAGGTTATCTATAAATCTTTCTTCAATGCCAATAATAGTGATTTTTTTAGTAAAGATTTTTTTTTAAAAGATTTATTTATTTTAGCAAGAGTGGGCAGTGGGGTGGGGGCAAGGGCAGCAGGAGAGAGACTCTCAAGCAGACTGCACTGAGCATGGAGCCCAAGGCAGGGCTCAAACTCACAACTCTGAACTCATCGCCTGAGCCAAAACCAAGAGTCAGATGCTTAACTAACTGCACCATCCAAGTGCCCCAGTGATATTCCTGCCCTGATGTTAGTAGGGTTTTGGATTCATCTCACTACTTACTGTCTGTATGACCTTGGGCAAGTTACTAAACTCCTCTGGACCTTCACTTCCTCATCTATCAATCCATCTATAAATAACAGCCTTCATCTTCTTAGGCGGTTGTGAGGCTTGAAAGAATGGATATGTGTAAAGAGTCATTCCAGGTCTCCAGAACATAATAGGTATATGGGAAAGATGGTGATTCTGGATAACTGGTATTGCCTGGGTGTGTTGGATTGAGAGCAGTCTTTTGCATGCCCATAGCTCATCCCCGTAGGAATCCTTTGGTATGAATAGTTTCATGCTTTCTGGAAGTGCATCCTAAGGGGGAATCACATCTCTCCTGCACGCATCATCAGCCTTCTCTTTCCTATCCCTGCTTATAGTCCTGCATCTCCCCACTACATGTCCTTACCACCACACATCCTCCGCAGGACAGCCAAAGTGGCCATTCCGGGACACATCTGGCCCTCTTTCTCCCCTAGCTGACATCATTCCCATGAGCCCTGACAGCCCCTAGGGTGGCATCCATAGCCTCCCTGCCTTCACTAGCTTTCCCAATCTCTCCTGTCCTGCCCTTCCCCTTTCTAGGTTCTTTGTCTTTAGACACTGTGACCAGGAGATTTCAAGGCTTATAGAAATGTTTGAACACATGGAAAAGCAATTTACTGACTGCAAAATATGTAAGACAAACTGTATTGAAGCTAATCAGCATTTTATAATATATCTAAGAAATACATCTGCATGCTTATCTTAAATGTACACCTATATGTAGCATAAACAGAGTCAAATTTACTGTTCAGGAATTTCATTACACTTAACAATAAAATATAGATTAGCTTTCCTCACAGATCAAGAATTCCCAAAAGAACAGAATGATTGGAGGAACCATAGGCAGTGCTAAATTACTTTGTTACTAGGGATAAAATAATATTGAATGCAAAATTATTTTTTTAATATTTCAAAATAATTTTAGGACAAAAGTATTACTTTTTTTTAAAGTATTACTTTTAATGTTGGAGCTAGAATATGGATGCATCTTTTTTTTTTTAATTTTTATTTATTTATGATAGTCACAGAGAGATAGAGAGAGGCAGAGACACAGGCAGAGGGAGAAGCAGGCTCCATGCACCGGGAGCCCGACGTGGGATTCAATCCCGGGTCTCCAGGATCGCGCCCTGGGCCAAAGGCAGGCGCCAAACCGCTGCGCCACCCAGGGATCCCTGAATATGGATGCATCTTAATTTTTATGAGCAGAAACTCCAAAACCAGACTGGCCTATGAAGATCATATATAGTCTTGGGTTCCCCTCACTGCTTAGCTACCTTTTGCCATCTGTTTGCATCTATTGATTATAGACCCATCTCCTTTTTTTTTTCCCTTTGTGACTCAATCCTATTATATTTGGTGATGTTCCTAGCTTGCTGTAAGCCATATAAGGCTAAAGATATATTAGCCCTATTATCCAGTGGGTCCTTAGCCTAGAGCAAAGGACTTTACACACAGTGCAGACTCTCAATGCTTAATAACATGAGGGGAGCTCTGGTTGGTCTTGGGGAGTTACCAAGAAGGAAAGGAATGCTGGAGGAATATTGCCTCTTATGAGGTACTCCAGACTGGGCCCCGGCATTGCCAAACCTGTTCAGACCCATTGTTTAGACACTTCCATCCCATGTCACCCATGTGAACAGGATGACACACTGCTCAGGAAATCTGCACTCAGTGAAGTTACACAGAAATGGGTGAGGTGACCCACAGGTTGGAGATTACCCTCAGCAAGAAGTCAGATCCTTGACTTTGCCCAGTGTTGGGGGCTCCCTGGGTACCAAAGTCCTCTGTAGCCTCCACAGCAGAGAAAAAAGGCATATGGGGAGTAGGATTGGCAGTGTAGGTTTCTCTGGAGGTCCTGGTGTCGTGAGTGGAGGGAGGAGGATGACGTTCCAAAAGGAAAGCAGGAAATCAGCCCAGTGGCAGGTTGGGGGTGTGGCCTGAATAGTCCTGGAAGCCATGGTGGCCATCACTGAGCACAGGCCCTGTATCACTGAGCACACATGTTCTGTGTGCTGCCCCTAAGCACGCTCCTCAAGGGTGGAGACCACAGTGTCTCTGAAGCTCTTATTCCCTAGTTCCTAGCACAGTACTCAGGGAGGAGCTGATGGATTAATGAGGGATGAAGTGGATGAACCATGCAAATGGCAATGTGCATTCAGAGCAGGTAATTCCTCCTGAAGGACTCTCTCCAGGTATCTTGATTTTATAATGGATGTTTCATGGGCCATTTTTTGTCATTAGAATACAGTAGAAGCCAAATACATGGCAGGCATTTCACCTAATTTTTAAATTAAACATGAAGAGTGATTGGAGAGGTAGTGTCATGCTGTTTTTAAAGATGAGGAGGAAGCTCAGAAAAGGAAGTCATTTGTCTGCTCATGAGCTAATGAGTGGCAGCCCAAGCCCTGAAGCATGGGTGAGACCTCTGGTCTGTCCTGTGAATGCAGTATCACCTTGCTTGAATATCCTCATTAATATCTAGGAGAAGGACACTGCTCCTTGGAGCAAAGAAACCTCATTGGACTTGCAGTCATAGCAAATGGATACCAGACTAATTCCTGTCTCTGTCCCTAATGACTGTTGATTAAGCTCTTTGAGCCTCAGTTTTCTCATCTGTAAAGTGAGACTAAACTATGGCTACATCACAGACTTGGAACGAGGACTCAAAACACCTATCACAGGTGTTGGCACATAGAGGGTAAATAAATGTTTATTGATTCTGATGATAGAAATCAATTTATAGTATGTTCATGTTTTCTTATATCTGACTTTTGAAAGCACTGAGGTTTGGACTTGTTCATTAATTCCTGTTTGATCCAGTGTAGTACTTTTGTGTTGTCCGGTGCCATCACTCCGAGGCCTCCTCTCTATAAAGGCATTTACTGTGTTCTCTCACAATGATATATACCAAACCTAGTTTCCTTATCAAAATGCTTGTTGCTTGTAGAATTCTTTACAATCTAATCTTGTTCAGATATATTTAAGTGCCATTTAGTTGCACATGTAGAAGGACTAATTTGAAAAGAAAGGGAATAAGGTAGCCTTCAGTTTGTGGGCCTTTTCAGGGGAGCTTAGCCAGAGAAATGGAGATCGGCACACTTTCTCAGGAATTCGAGCATCCCTGGAGTTTCTTAATTGTGTTATTTTCTCACCGCACGTGAGGCAATTTGCTTCGTATCCTTGTCATTCTTTGCCACAGTGGCAGAGATAAATATTTTCTCCACTGTAGTTGCTTTTCCAAGAGGCTAAGTATATTGGAAGGAAATTGTTTTTTTCTCTTGTGCCTTATCTTTGCATAAGTATTCTCAGGGATCTCAGAGCAGTGTAGGAGATGACCTCTGCCTTATTGTCACTGCCGAGCCAAGATAGAAATGCAGGCAGCGGAGAATAAAAACAAACCTGGCTTCTGTGACTGTGTCTCCTGGAACTGTCAAGGTGATGGTTGGAATGAATCCACTGGTCAATTCCAATTTAGTCCAGCCCTTGATTTGACAGAGCCCCTACCCCTGCAGGTGACTGACCAATTGTTTTTCATGATTGATGGAGGTGATAGATTTATTTTTGAAACTCAGGCTGATTTTCATGATCCTGATGAGTCTGGGATGGAGCTGAGGGTGGAGGTGCAGTGGATATTGCTTTGTTAATGGCCTCTGGCAGTTACTTCTGTGAAAGCCTCAACAATTCAGAAGGTATGCTGCTAGAGAAGCATGTTGGATGTTGGCTGAGAAAAGCTGGATTGTTAGTCCTGGTTCTACTGTTTGCTTGGACAAGTTTCTTCACTCCTTTGTACTTTATTACCTGTAAAATGTGAGTCCTGAAAGAGATTTCTAGTTGGCTAACCAACGTGGTTCTCACTATCTTTCTTACCAAAATCTGATTTTATTGAGGCACCCATGTGACCAAATAAAAGACTACGTTTCCCATCCCCCCTTGCAGTTGGATGTGGCCAAGTGGCCACATTCTGACCAGTGAGATGTAAGTGGAGTAGTAGGCAGGGCTTTGGGGAGAGCTCTTTCTAAGGGAGGCAGAAATTGATGAGGGCCCCTTTCTTCCCTCCTTCTCTCTACCTGGGCCATGTAGACCTGGGGCAATAAACCCTTGAAGGCATCTGGTTTCTGAGGTGAGGCTCTGATTGCCTCTGTGCTAGAGACTCTTGGGTGCTATGCAAACACAAAGAGGCTCTCATACTAACTGCAGCTGGATTGTGTCTCCAAACTTCAAAGGATAAGGATGTCTGCCCACAAGGAGCTAATACTTTTGCAGTAAATGGAGCTTGAATCTATGGGCTCTTCAAGGGCTGTTGCATAATCCTCAAGGGACTAAGGAGTTATTACCTCCACTGATAATCATATCTTTTTGACTCCAAAAAATCTATGGGTGCTTCTAAGAGATGGATATTAGGCAGACAAGTGTTTGCATCAGTGGCCTGGGGTCATAGATACAATGGATTGAGTGTGTTCCCCTCAAATTCTTATGTTGAAATCCTAATGCCTGGTATAATGGTAGTAATGAGAGGCAAGGCCTTTGGCAGGTGATCAGGTCCTGAGGACGGCCCTCATGAATGGGATTAGAGGCCCCAGAGAGCTTGTTTGCCCCTCCTGACAACTGAGGACACAGCAAGGAGCTGGCTATCTACGAGACAGAAGAGGGCCCTCCCAGAACCATGCCAGCACCATTATTTTGAACTTTCAGACTCCAGAATTCTAGTCCTCAAATGGACTAAGACAGTAGGACATGATGAAGATACAAAGGGAGTGATTCAGAAGTCTGATCACCCAGTGACAGGTGAACAGAAGGAGGTGAGTGTTCTGCGCAACTAGCAGGGCCTGTGCGCCTGTGCAGGGCTGTGACCTTGCCCCATGCCAGGAGGCACTGCTTACCTAAGCTCCCATGTGAATGGTGTGCCCTGGAGCTATAGGTTACCGTGGCCCCCGACACTCGGGGACCTCTGCACAGGGCCCTCTGCTGCAGGGCTCCTGAAAGGCTGTGTTTTAATTCTTCTCAGGGGCCCAGGGCAACCCTTCCTGTGGGCAGATTCTCTGCCAGGGACAATCTCCTGTGTCTCCTCCTCATCATCATGGCGGCTTCCCTACTGCAGTTTAACTACACAAATGCTTTAACAAGAGCCGGAAGATTGCTGAGGCTTCTCTCTGCCAGGCTTGGTCTATTGGGAGGACAAAATGCGTCTTGAAGAAGGGTGGTGTAGGATGAGGACAAGCCATCTAGCACTCACTTTTCCACTAATGAAAGACCCCTGACTGAAGCCACATGGGCATCTGCTCTCACTGTGCCATTTTGTCCCTGGAATCATCTGTCTTCGGTATGGTTGCCCACAGCCCAGCAAATTAGAACTGCATGCCCCAGATCTGGGGGTGGGGCCCAGGGGCTTTTTAAGAGTGCTGTAAAAACCGCAGGCAATGGGTACAGTGAGTCCCTGCCCTGCCTCATCAGGGTGGGGTGTTCCCGGCCAGACTCTGAGGAAGGCACTGATGGACAGTCACATCCAAGTCCCCATGTGTTCCTGGATGCTGTGTGGGGCGGGGCCAGAAATTCCCTGTGAAGCTTATCTCAGAGGAGAAACTCCACCCTGTTGTTACCTAATGATTTTTCACCCTGCCCACCGCAGGTGTGGTTTGCAGCACCTTCTGATGAAACCAGAAATCTAGACAGCCAGATTTTTCTCCTGATCCTGAAACCTGTGAGGGAACTGGCCACGAGAGCCTTCTTGAATGAACACGGGCCCGTCTTGCAGACATTGCTCTTGTGAGCAGGGATGTAGACACGGCCTCCGTCCTTAGGTGTTCTGTCCCTGCCTGTCAGAGGGGCCAAGGGTGGAATGTTCAAGCACTGTGTCTGCAGAGGTGGGGTGGTGGCCGGAGTTCTACCATCCCGGAGCTCTGGTAGATTCTATAGCTGATACTTGGGGGGAACTTGCAGATGGAAAGGTTTTATCCATTAGCTGCCACAGCTGGACTTCTGGGCGGGGCTGAATGAGAAGTCGGGCCTCCTGTTCTGCAGTAGGAGTAGGTCAGGAGGAGCTCTGGGCTGCTGGCTGGATACAAGGGGAACTGCATGGGAGGGGGCCATTTTTTGACCTGATTCATTCACTCATTTACTCCACATTTCTTGAGCAACCACTCTGTGACAGGCACTGTGCTAGGGACTGGAGATTGAGGGGGGACCTGACATTGTTCCCCGTGACTTAGTAGCTCACAGCCTTTGTCAGAAGAGAGACCAAGACATGGACTTGTGGATGCAATGCAAGGATAGAAAAAACTAAAAAAAAAAAAAAAAAAAAAAACTGTCTTAGGTGGGGTTCTCTGGGAGCAGAGCCTGAAATAGGGGTGCAGGGCATGCTTGCATGAAGAACTTTAGAGGGAATGACAGGAGGATATGGAGGGGAAAGGGGTCGGGTAAGAATGTGGTCGGGAGTGTCTAGCCTTGGCCTGATCCGCAAGTAAAGTTCAACAGAACCATACCCGATGATAAGAATGTTCTCTATCTGTGCTGCTGTATAGCAGAGCCACCAGCCACATGTGGCTACTGAGAACTTGAAATGTGGTGAGTGTGGCTGAGGAACTGAAATACTCATTTAATTTAAATACTCACATATCACTAATAGTTACCATGTTGGGTGGTGCAGCTTTAGAGAAGTTGCGGGCAGGCTGCTTTTATAAAGGGCCACTTATACTTTAGGTTTTGTGGACCACATGACCTCTGGTGCTGTGTGGCACTGTGACTCAGCAGCTGTTAGGGCGGAAAGCAGCCACAGACAGCAGGTAAAACAATGGTGCGGGTCAGTGCCAGTACGTATTTACAGTAACAAGCCACAAGCTGGATGTGGCCCTCCGGCCATAAAGCAGACTGCAGAAATTGCCCCCTCCACACACCCCAGCAAGAGTGCAGCCTGCCATTGGTGTAGGTCACTCGGAGGAAGAATTGTACTTTCTGGGCAAGAAGGCTTCTCCCGGAGCAGGGGAATGGTACCGGTGGGGTGCTAGGATCCCTCAGGCATCTGCCATCATGGCCATTAAGGACGGGTGTGGTGGCCAGGTAAGGAGTCTAGAAGGTGCACTACAGTATCTACTACAAAAACAGTTCTTACTGTTTGTTCACAGTGTGCCAAGGTGCACGAATAGGTCAATTCTATTCGTTTGGTTCTCAGAGTATCCCAATGGGGAAAGTAGTGCAAGCATCTCTAGTGCATTTCTGTAAGATTCAATTTTGTTGTTTTAGTTACCAGTCACCCCCAATATATATAGTCATATTCTCTCTTCCCCCCCTCTCTTCACACACACCCCTCATCTGAAATACAGGTATGTGTCACAAACAACTTTGTGTTTGACAGAAAAAAAAGTACTTGGTGTGTCACCAAGTGTCAGTTGTGTACTTTTTTGCTGTCAGATAACTTTGTTCTGCCCCCAGAGACCCCCCAATGACCTGATCTTTCTTTGCATTACATTAACTGTCTGTACTTACTTAGTCCATCTCTCTGGAGTATTGTTTTTTAGCCCATGTTTCCGCATTTGGAGGAAATAGGAAGCCGTCTTTCCATGTTTATTTTGGTTTCCCTTGACAATGGATCCTGATTTGGGTGGAAGGAATTTCCCTGGGGAGGTGGTCTCACAAAGCACAGGCAAGAAGTGGAGAAGGAGACAAGGAAGGGCAGAAAGGCAGTAAAGCATGTGTTCAGGGATAGGTTGTCGTTGTGGCCAACTAAGGTATATCTCCACTGGAGACCCTGCTGGACACATAAAGTGAGGCTATTTATGCACCCATTACCATCCCACATTGGGTGAGAGGCCTGGAGGGTTAACTCTCCAACACTTCCTCACAGCCCAAGTAGAACACATTTCTAGGAGTGAACTTTCCCTCCCTCAGCAGGTTGCCTGTGACCACCAGACTATGCATAGGATTCTGGCAGCATCTGTCACACTCTCCTCTCTAGTTTTATTATTAGGTGTCCAGTTATGGACTTTTTGATGGAAGAGGTTTGTTTCTAGTTTCTACAGTGCAGTACTCTGCTTGGCCATGTGCACACTCCAGGAGAAGTGATAGACTTCTTTACTTAGGGTAACTAGATGAAGAAACTGCTGCATGAGCCTGGGGTCTTACCTCCAGTTGTCCTAGCAAAGTCTGAACTTCTCTGGGCATCAGTTTTGACCTCTATGTCTTGGGAGTGATAGCAAGGCTTTTGCTGTACCTCAAATGAGGTAATGGATGAGCATGTAGTAATCTGTAAAGCACATAGGGATGAAAGTTATTGATTAAGGACTAAGTGCTGTGATTAAGACAGTGTAAATGAACTAGTAATTATTATCCTAAGTCTTTAATATATATGAAGTTGGCCTCCCTATTTAGCCCTGCCTCTCAGGCTCCCTTGAGGGAGCCCCTCAGGGCCAGCCTCTAGGGGTACACAGTGAAGACCACCTTGCTGAGTCTTTGGACTCAGGGGGGCTCATGGCCAGAGGAGAGGCAGGCCCCAGACTAGAGCTTTTCATGCAAGACCACTCAGTGTCCCCTTCATCCCACAGCCCCTGTTCCTGGACGTGGGGAAACCTACACTCTCTGCTGAGAACAAGCAGATCAGGGCCTTAGGTCTGGGAGGATGTGCTGACAATTGGGAGGGAGGGGACTTGAGTTCTATGTTCAGGTGTTTCATCTCAGGGATAAAAAAAGCAGAGTGACATGTTCCAGATTCTCTGGTCTCAGGTATCAAGTGGATCAGAACAGTGATTTTGGAAGCTGTAGGACCCAAGAAGAGGCTGCCATAGAGATCGAGCTGACAGCAATGATGGGCCCTGATCAGAAATTAGGCTGTTGGTATTTTTCAACCTGCTCAACCAGCAGAAGCCTTGGTTAGTGGATTCTTGGAGTTCTACTGAGAAGGGGCAAGACTGCAGAGGCAAGGCCCTGCTGCTTTCCTGCACATCTCCCCAGGCTCTCACACAGCCAGGGTTGTAAAAACTCACCACTAGAAAGAGTACCACTGCTCTCTGCCACTCCACCCCTTAATCTTTGGATCTCATCTGGGCGGAAGGCTTCCTTTACTGTACATGTTTCCTAATCCTGGAGTGCCTTCTCAGAAAATGATATGGCACCATAAACTGAGAGGGGAGCACAGCCAGCCCTTGATTCATGGTCCCTGGCCTAGCCAGGGACCTGTGAGAATTCAGAAGAGGTATTGTGCCCAGGCAAGGGGAAGTTGCAGCTACTCCTGCAGAGCATTGTGGTTCAGGGGGTAGTCTTGCAGTGGACACAGGATGGTGGGTGAATGCCGGGCAGTGAGTGTAGAGTGCTTATGGGTAAGGGCTCTGAAGCCAAGCTGCCCTGCTTCAGCTCTTGCCTCTAAATGTTATATAACTGTGTGATCCTGGGCAATGTATTTAAGTTCTTTGTGCCTCTTTTTTTTTTTTTTAATCTTACAATGAAGGTACTAAAGCATGTTCCCTGTGGGATTTTTGTGTGATGAAGAAATGTTACAGTCCATGTGAAATGTTGGGCAACATGCTTGTTCACTAGGTGTTATCAGCATATGTGCAGGAAGAAGGTGTCTGTGAGGTAAGAGAACCAGTTGTATCTGTCAGCTATTGCCATAATAATGCTGCATAACAAAACCCATAAAACTTCAGTGGCACACAACAAATGGCATTTATTTTTGCTCATGGGCCCATGGTTTGTCTGGAAGATTCTACTGATCTGGGCCAGCCCTGGCTGTGGGCATCTTACAACAGCTGGCCAGTCAGCAGGAGCCGGATGGTCAAGAGCGGCCTCAGCTATCTGGACTCTACTTTGTTCTGTCTGGTCAGATGTCCTCCAGCAAGCAAGTCTGGGCTTTTTCTCACAGTGGGGACAACAGTCCAAGAGAGGAAACAGAAATACACAAGCACTCTTTCAAGCTTGCACTTGCATAAAGCTCACAATTGTGCCATTGACCAAAACAAGTCACACCATTCAGCTCAGTGGGAGGGGATGCACAGTGAGAGGTCTAATAGGGATACAGGGAGGCTACTCAATGTAGTCATTAATGCAATCAGTACCACATTGGTCTTTTTAAATAAACATTACAGGGGAAGGCCAGTCCTAATTGGGCAATTCTTCTTTATCCCTCTTTAGTATTAAAGAGCACAGTACTAGTATCCATTTGCTGGGCACCTCAGTGATGTCAAGTACTAAATGTTACCACCTCAGGAGGATGTTTTGAGGATTAAATGAGATAATGTATATAAAGCTTTTAATTTAGCTCAGTGCCAGCCTAGCATATTAACTTATCAGGTGTTCACCATTGGCATTTTTGTTGTTGTCATCATACCATTATCTTATCCTACTCCCCTAAAAGTCTCCAATGTAGGTGTCTTAGCCCCATTTAGCAAATGAATAACTGAGACTCAGGAAAGTTAATAGCTCTCCTAAGATCTCACAGTTAATAAGGGACAGAGCTTTCTTTAGTTTGGAAAATGGTCTGAAATCGTTCATGTAGTGTGACATGAAAGCAAGTGACCTGAGTAGGAAGTTCCAGTTCTGAACTCAAACCTGAGGCCCCCCCAGCTCTGGGCCACTGACCTTCCTTCTGCTTCATAGCACCTCTAGGCATACAGGGGTCCTCTTCAGAGTAGCAGCCTTGCAGAGACTTAGGTCATGTAACACCCACTTTTCTCCCCTGATGACCTACCAGGCACGTTTAGACATGGTTTGGATAGGAGCACTCTTGGTGGACAGACTCTCTGGCTTCATTCTGCTGGGGGGTCCTCAGGTTTTCCAGAACAAGCTCAGTGGCTCAGCCCTCTCAGCACCACACCAACTGTGAGGAAGATATGGGGTCCCATTGGATAAGAGAGAGTGCAAAGAGGCTGAGAAGTTCCTTTAGGCCACATGGTTTGGAAAGGTAGACTTGCAGCCTGGGGCCTCTGAATCTGCGTGCTGGTGCCTTTCTGGGTACCAGGTCTTCCGAGGGCATAGGAGACTACCCCATCATACCTCTCTGTCACTTGTCTTGGCTCTTCTTACCACTGCTGGTCTCTGGGACTGCTTTGGTTTGTTCTCAAAGTACCATCAGTCATGAATGACTCCTCCAAACAACGTGTAAATTCTCCATCAAGGAGAGTTCTTATAGCCTTTATCTGACTCCCACTGAGGGAAAGGCATTTTCACATTGCTTGTGCTGGGCACAGACTTGGGGGGTCTCTTCCTCAGGCCCCTGGGGTTTGGCTCATAGGAGAGCTGATACTCTAACTACAGCACAGGCCCTCATGGGTGGTTTATTATTATTATTATTATTATTATTATTATTATTATTGTAATTGTTATTTTTTAAAGATTTTATTTATTCATGACAGAGAGAGAGAGAGAGAAAGAGAGAGAGAGAGGCAGAGACACAGGCAGAGGGAGAAGCAGGTTCCATGCAGGGAGCCCGTCGTGGGACTTGATCCCGGGTCTCCAGGATCATCTTCCGCCCTGGGCTGAAGGCAGCGCTAAACTGCTGAGCCACCGGGGCTGCCCTCACTGGTGGTTTCTTAAATTGGTTCCAGGCAGGGTCTGGTAAGGGAGAGTAGGGACTGGGGAGGATGTGTAAATTCTCCATCAAAAAGAACCCTAACAGACTTACAATCCATCAAAATATGCTCTGCTCTCATCTCCCTCTGCTGCCTGTTCATCCAAGATTCCATAGTATTCTGAGCTCACAGTTTATCGGTTCTCATGGGTACCTTAGGAAGGCCCTTCACACATGGCTGGGCTTAGTACAAATGGGTGTAGTCCTTTTGGAAAGAATTGGAAATGTGTATCCAAGGCCTTAAAAATGGTTTATACTTTTTAACATAGTGATCTAACATGGGTGAAATTATCATAAGGAAGTAATCTGGACCTAAGAAAAAGCTAAATGTAGGGCAATTTATGGTAACAAAAATTGGAAGCAACCGAAATGCCTAACAGTATGATAATGGTTCAGCAAATCATGGTTTGTCCACTCGGTGGAATATTATGCAGCCATAAAATTATAATTACAGATGGCAACATGGGAACCGCTTATGTTAGGATGCTAAACAAACAGGCCAAGAGACATCACTGAACACACACAATGATTAAAATCATGTGAAAATGTGTTTGCGTTGTCACAAATGGGTGGCCCAACAACACTCTGTGTTCCATGTTTCTGGCTGGAGAGAGGGCATTTCTCAGCTGGAAAGCAAGGCAAAACTTATACAGTGTTTTAAGTTTACTGCTAATTTTAAACATCTCTAATCATTTTTTCCCAGTTCATGTTTTTTAAACTTACATGGAGTAAAATTAAAGAAGTTCCTGTAAAGATTCTTCCAAATCTCTTATATTCTAATATGCATTAGGTTTCTCACCACACATTGGCTCAAGTGATAAAATGTCTGGTGTCCCCGTTTCCCTTAGCATTTGTTGGCCTTGGTGAGAGCAGGTGGTGTGGAAAGAAACCAGGTGGGCCCAGGAGCAGGTGGACAGTGGGTTTCGATAGCTGCTTCATGAGGTTTGGCTGTGAAAGGGAAGTATCCTGTAGGCTTATAGTTGCTGAGGGACAGCAGGTTAAAGATTCCAGCATCATCTTGGGGAAGACGTTTCTGGTTACTTTATAAAACAGGTTTAAACTTTATAAAATTGGTTTAAATGTTAAGGTCAGCTTGTCCTCCTGTTGGAGACATTAATGACTCAAAGAAACAATTGAGAAGGTAATTTAAAATGTTCATGTTTGAATTACAAAAATCTATCTGAAACTTGATAATTAATGTGCCATAGCATTCTTTGTTACCAGTGATTTTTTTTCTATCTTTAATTATGTTGTATTTAAATCCGCTCTGCCATTTAATTCCCTATTAATTTGTGGGGTTTTCTTATACATCTTCTCTCTAGTGTTTGAGAAAACAATTTATAAACAGGAGAAAAGTTAAATCCAATCTATATAAAGCCTTTTTATTTAAATTAAGAAGACAGTGTGACTAACATCTAAGCAAAAATGTTGAGACCAAGAAGAAACTCCTATAACCACCAATAGTAAAATAATTTTTACTGGTTCTCACTTCATTCTATGACTTGTGCCCTTGGCTCTGTGTTTTATTTACTTGCATTCATACTTGGGCTTGTATTTTCTTATTTTTGTATCCTGCTTTAAACAAATCACTTCGCTGTAAATAAGAGAGGGAGAGATGTATTGACCTATGTAATTGAAAATCCATTGGTGGGTCTGACTTTCATGTTGATTAGTATGAACCTGAGTCATGAATTCCTCCCTAGACGAGTGATGGGATCAGTTTCTCCACAGTTCATGTGGAGCAGGAGGGAGGTGTAGATATCACACACAAAAAGCATATGTCCCATGTTTATATTTAGACTTCTCATGCAGGGCAGAGTAGACTTTTAGCTTCACTGGATGGACATCCCAGAGCAGGATTTGGATGAATTCCAATCTCATTACTTTATTCTAGTGAAATGTCCCATTTTCTCTCCTTCAATTGGTAACCAGCTCATCTGATGATTGGTTTATAGGCTAGGTTATTGAACTGAATACTGGAACATATTTCTCTATGGATAGGACCAGCAGGCTTCTGATAAACGGACTCTCTGACAAAATAAGCCAGATTTACAGTGTTTGCCAATTCCTTTGGTGTAAATATTCCCACCACAACCGATTGCAAGCTACCAATGTAAAGTCACTGAATGTGGTGCTGGGAACAGATGTCCACAGTTAACTCTCATGAGTAGTTGCAAATCAGCCTACCTTCTGTCTAACACCTGCTCTTATGTAATGCACATTTGTATTTATAGATTGTTTTCATAGATCCAGGTTTCATTTTGAAACCTTATGCCTTGCACCCCATTGGCTTTGTCAGCTCGGAGACTGGCTTATTGCAGTTGCTCTTTCTTCAATTCCTATATTCAGTCATTGATCCTTTCATTTAACAAATATGTACTGAGTGCCTACTATGTATTGGATAATTTCTAGTGCACTGGGAGTATAGCAGTGAACCAAGCAAAGTCCATGTTCTTAGGAGGAAACAGATTATTATAGTATCCTTTTTTTTCCAGGTGAAAATGATGCCAAAAATTAAGGCAGGGAAGTGGATAGAGCGTGATGAGGAGACTGTGGATGGAGAAGGGGCACTTTTAAATAGGATGGTTATGGAAGGCCTCTCTGAGCAAAGAACTGAATGAAGGGAGGGAGCAAGCCATTCGAGGGTTTGTAGGAAGAGAATTCTGGGTTAAAAGAATAGTAATTTTGGTGGATGTGAGGTGAGAATAAGCATGGCATGTTAACCAGATCATGGAGAGCCTTGTTGGCCATTGTACGGACTTTGGATTTTAAGCCCAGTGAGAAGGTAGCAGGGGAATACCACTCTGGGTTCTGGGTGGAGTACTTAGACCAGTGATTCCCAAAATGTAGACCACTGACCAGCATCATCATTAATAACTGGGACTTCAGAAATGCAGATTCCTAGGCCCCACAGGCTACACCTGGCCTACAGCTCCCAAGGAAGCTCTAGAGGTGGCATCCAGCAACCTGCATTTTAACAAACCCTCCAGGTGGTGCTCTCAGCTGCTAGAGACCTGGACTGTCTGGGTCCTTCCCCTGTCTGGGCCGCCGTCTTCTGGGCAAGTTTAAGGGTTATTTTTCATTGTACAGGTACAAGACTGTGAGGTTACTGAAAGAGCATAGGATAGTGCCCATGATGACACTTTGACAGGCCATCGGTTCTGCTCATGCTGGGATGGGTCCTGGGATGCATACACCTCACCATGATTCCCATTGTCTCCACTTCCAAGTCCTCCCTGTGTGTTCTCAAAGCCGGTGGTGATTACATCACAGTCCGCCCCATGGGTTTGCTTCTCCCTCAAACAGTTTTGTTAAGTGTACCTCCATTGGTGGGTCCTTTCTGTAAGGTCATTCTCCTTGAAGTGTAACAGTAAGAACAGTTTGCAACACAGCATAAAGGTTAGATAATTTATATGTAACTGCTATGAATTAATTATTCCATGATACTAAATCTAAATCATATTAATTATGGCTCAGCCCCTACCCACCCCAGACTTTTGCCCTCCTTTGAAATGATGAAAGGCATAGGTAACCTGTTTGTGGCCCCAATGAGCTGAAGACCCTTCACCCCTCTCCAGCATTTCCTGATTGCTTTTATGGGGTGAATGTAGCCTAATATTATTCAAGTCATCAATCACTTATTAATCTCACAAGTACCAATTTGTGTATGGGGGGGGAGCATATTCAATATTAATTCAAGAACTTTTCTTAAGAACCTAAGGAAGAATCCTCACAGTCTAGTAGTTAATAATTAGTTTTTTTGAGTTATATATATAACTGAATTGTATGCAAGTCCTTAACAAGTCAATGTGGGTACCTAGCCTGCAGAAATCTTGATGATAATCTCAAGCTGATGATTCACAAGTGTTATTTCAGCAGGTGTTTTGAACTCTGCTTTGAGCTTGTTCCAGCAATTAGATCTGGAATTCAGTATCCATTGTCTGAAAGTTGGATTTTTATCTGATGTTAAAATGAAAAATGAAACAAAATGCAAGACTTCAAAATAGAGAAGTTACAGATTTGGTGTGCAATTCCAGAATCCTTGCATTTCCCAAAATAAGAATTATTACTGTGATGTTTGTTCAGATGTAATCACCCAGGCATATTTCTAAACATATCTGTTATTCTCATTACAAGCAATTCTAGCAACAAAAATAATAACGATTTTTCAAGGATTATAAGTTCGTATAATTGCACATCAGAGGAAAATATGGGTATTAGAACCTCTCAAATGTTGAGATGCAGCACAGTGTTGCCTGTTATATTTTTCCATTTCTTGTTCATGAATTTCAGCTTAAATTATATCAATTTTTTAAAACTATAGCCTTTTATTCAGAGGGCTTAGTAATGAAATTAACCATGACATGGAATTTAAAGTATTCCTTGATACTGAAATTCTCTCTGCTACAAAGTGCTTGTTTCAGATTTTATTTACATAGTTATCATCACTCATCTGGGGACACATGTATCTGTTTTCAATCTACTTCTAAGTTTCTACCTTCCAGAGCTTATTGTCATCCATTCATGCATACTGAAGATTTTTTCTAATTCTATAATAGTTCTCTGGGTGAGAGTCTCATCACTGTACCATGGCTGCATTAAGGAGGCCCAGGGGAAAGGTCACTTCCATGATACCACATGCCACATCGGCAAAACTTCAGTTACTCAGAGAGTATCTGTGGTGTTGAGCTCCACACATGGCTGTCCCATAGTCCTGAGGTCACTGATGCTAACTTGTGGATCACCCTCCTGGTGGCCACCACATATATGTTACTTGGCCATTGAGAATTTGCTCAGACCTGCACATTATAAATGCCTCCTGATCTCCAACACTGTTTTCATGCCACCCATCCAACAAGTATTTCTGTTTCTTTCCTGCATGCGTACATTCACATAAAGATTTGTGGACAAATAATGTAGGTTTTCAAACGAAAGTTCATTGAAATGAAGTAAGGTTTCAAAATGAAGGAATTTTTTAGCTCGTCCTTATACTCTGAGTCAAGCCACACCAGAGCTGAGAATTAGTGAATAAATCATTAGCATGCTGCCCTGGTACCTACTCAGTCACTTGATGGGGACCTGAAGTCGTACTTAGTGCCAGCTGTTCCACCCCAGGTGGGAAGGTGGTGTGTGGATCTTTCTCCTCTCTTGCCCCTCGTTTTGGGTGAAACAATAGTTTCCTGTTGCTGCTCTAACAGAGTGCAGCTTGAATTTAGTAATCTTACAGTTACAGATTGATTATCTTCTGACCCTCTGGAAATCAGAAGTCTGAAATGAATTTCACTGGGCTAAAGATGAGGTATTGGTCAGGACATGCTTTTTCTAGACGTTCTAGGGGAAAAGTCTACTCCCTTGCCCTTCTCAGTTCCTAGAGGCCTCCTGTACTCCTTGGCTCATGGTCTCTTCCTCCATCTTCAAAGTCAGCAAAAGAGTATCTTCAGATCTCCGTCAGCAAGAGTATCTTGCTTTCCTCCTTCCGTAATAAGCACCCTTATGATTACATAAGGGTCCACCCAGCTGATCCAGGATAATATCTCCATTTCAGGATCCTTATCACATCTGCAAAGTGTCTTTTGCCATGTAAGGTTCATATAAGCCATATTCATAGGTTCTGGGGATTATGATGTGGAAATCTTTGGACGGACTGTTACTAAGCCTATCATAGGTGGGACTCTGTGTGTGTTGTGAAATCCAGTGCCAAGAACATCATTTTTCCCCCTGCTGACCATGTGCTCAGGAATGGCAGTTTTGAATTGTGCCTATTTCTCTGTGTCCTTTGGATTCTTGGTCTGTGGCCAGGCCAGTTTCCTTGTCATTTCTCCTGTCACGTTCTGGATTCTAGCCTCTCCTTGTTCTTTAGGGCTAACATGTCAGCTTTGGGTCACTGCATGCTTCTTAAGCTGCTTGCTTTGTACAAGTGTTGTATTTGCACTTAGAGTACCAAGCAAAACATCATAGGGGCCCGGAAAAATCTGACTCTGCAAGTGTGGGAGGAACACCCAGAACATATCCTTCATACCAGGCAAATTAGAAAACACTTTAAAATAAACAATGGGCGGGGGGCTGAGTGTCTCAGTTAGTTGAGCATCCAACTATTGATTTTGGCTTAGGTCATGGTCTCATGGTCCTGAGATGGAGCCTTGCATCGGGCTCCATACTCACTATGGAGTCTGCTTGAGATTCTCTTTCTCACTCTCCCCCCCCCACTTACATACGTGCACAGGCATATGTGCACACTCCCTCTCTCTCTCAAATAAAATCTTTAAAAAATAAAAATAAATAAGCAGTTGGTAGGGCATCATGATAGCAAAAGCTGTTTGAAACTAAATCCCATGGTGAGGAAATTTTCATTTCCATTCAGCCACGTGTTCTCCTGTTTTCACAGGGGCTCAATAGCACTCACCCACATGGGTGTGCACAAGTTACTTTGCAGTATCTCTCCTTAGAATGTCATAATCACCTTAACTTCTGTTCTACCTAGCACACCATAAATGCAGTCAACTGATCTATGCATTCTCTGACAACTATAGTTCCATTTGCTTTATTTAGAAACAAATGTAATTACTTAAACTGGAGAAGACAGAACTACTTTTGCAGCAAAGTCAAAACATGCATCAACACTCATCTCTATAATAATTTTACCAGAAAAAAAAGTCCTTGCTGGCTTCTCTCACTAATGAAGACGGTCCTCTACAGTGGTTGGTTTCTTAATAAGTAATATGTCAGTTCTGCTCTTATGACCATAAACCTTGCATGGCTAGCTCACCCTAGGTGGCCAGGACTTGTGCAGATGGAGCTCAGGTATTTCTGTTGTAAGGTTTGTAGTTGAAGAAAATAGGCTTTTGAGGCAGATGGATCTGGGATTAAGCCTTTGATTCTGCTGTCATCTTGCTAAGTGTTATTGGGCAGAGTCAGGGGTGACAAAGGTGACAACTTTTTTCTAAAGGGCCAGAGAGTAAGTATTTTAGGCTTTGTGGATCACATGGTCTCTATTGTAACAATTCAACTTTGCTAAAATTGTAGCATAAGTGAAAAATAGGCATGTCTATATTCTATTTAAACTTTATTTAGAGAAATGGATTGGGTTTGGCCCATGGGTCATATTTTGCTGACTCTTGGGCAAGATATTCAGTCTCTAAAATTTTAATGATATTAATAATGAATATTAAGAGCTAGCTTTTATGATGTTGTTAAAGTTTAATGAGATAATGTATATTAAGTGCTCAGAACAGTACCTGCCACAAAGTAGATGGACAATATGTCTTTGAATAGATGTATGTATAGATGGATGGGTGGATGAATGGCTGTATAGAAAGATGGATGGGTGAGTGGCTGGATAGGTGGGTGAAAACATAGGTGGGTGGGGAGGAGGGAGAGAGGAAGGAAGAAAGAAAAAGATGGGAGGGATTAAAACTGTATCGAAAAATAATTTGCCAGTATCTGGGAGATAGCTCTTCTTTGCTACAGAGATAATGAACTGAATGGAGTTAATCAGATACTTCATGTTTGTCACGTGGAGCAGAGCAACAATGCTAAATAGGTAAGCTACAGAGGCTTGTGCCACCACAATAAAAAATGTTTAATTCCTTTTCTACTGTCCTCTTCCCTGTCCCACCCAGGGACTATTTGCTGTGAGAGTTAGGGCCATCCGCCTTCACTCAGCATCTGCATAACTTCCCTCCATGAATCCAGGACAGTCATTAAAACCCAAATGTGGAGACTCCAGGGATCGCCTGCATTCTGGTCCCATTGTACTCACACCTGCCTGTCTTCTCTGTGCTGGTGTCTTGCTGCTGTACAGGTGGTTACGGGCCTATGGTGGCTCTTAGGTCTTAGGGTTCTTAGCTCTGTTTCTGCAAATGACTGACCTGTTCTCTTGAGGTCCCCTTAGGCAGTCTGGGTAACTTTGCTTGTGCAGTGTACATATGTCCAAAAAAAAAAAAAGACAACCTTTCACTATATTTGAGAAAATACAAACACATCCCCTATTCATTATTAATAACCCTTGAAAATAATTGAAGAAGCTCAGGCTGGAATTTCTGGCTTTAAGTTGTTATCTCTGAAACAGATTGTCCCAGCATGTAATTAATATGTTAGTGAAGACAAAAAATAATAAAACTACCCACAACACTAAAAACTGGCCCTGAAAATTAGAGCATGAGCAGATGTGAGCCCAAATATAGGTGAGAAGACTCTATGCCGTACCCTATAGTCTAATTCTTAATTCATACACACGTGGTCTATTTAAATGAGAAGACTGAGCCTTCCTACCACGTGAGTGCAGCTTTTTATGATAAACATATGATTAAATACTATAAAAATGGATCCAAAGCTTTATGAGAATTTTGGCATGAAGAAAAAAGATAAAGCTATATTAAAAATTTGAGGCTTAATCTTGCAGAATCTCATAGGTCATCAAGGGCTTTGTATCAAACAGTATGTTCATCATGCAGACAAAGAAAAGAAAAAAAAGAAAAGAAAAAAGAAAGAGATACAGAGGTTGGTCAGTGCCACGATGGAGATGCATGCATGTTCTAAGAGAACACAAGCAGAGGCTTCTCACCCCAGCTTGAAAGGAAGGAGAGGCATTTGAAAAATGACGATACTGCCTGTCAGAGTCACATAATGGAGTGACCATATGACCCAAAATTTCCAAAATGGCTCCAACTTTCTATATTTTTTTCCTTAAGCTAGAAGATTCCCAAAATGTGTAAAAGTAGTTTAATTTTTAGACCTTTGGTAATTTTTATTTTATTTTATTTTATTTTTTTAAATTATTGCTATTTGGCTTGGAAAATATGGTCACTAGGAATGTGAAAGCTCCGTGTTAGACTCAGGCTGTTAGCTGGAGTCTCTGGAAGTATGTGGCACCAAGGGAGCCAACCTTGCATTTCCTACAAGATAGAAGAATGGATTAGGTGGCCAGTATCTGTAAATGAGCACTCAAGGTAGAAATATCTAACAGAAATCGACACATCGTGGTACACAGTGATTCTTCTTCATGAATTTTCAATGAGACTCAGTCAATACTTATTTCTGAGTTGACTCTCTTTCTTCTACAGTATAGTAGTTGATTTTGTGCCCATAAGCACTCACTGTGCTCTCCCAGTTATGGGCTGACCCATCCACTTGGGTTTCTACACTGCATACTGAGTTGGAGATAGGGCACCACTATGCTGCCTGCTGGGTGGAGGATGGGGAGGGAACGGGAGAAGCAGAGGGTGGAAGGGGGAAGGCAGGCTGAAAAAAGCCATCCAGATGAGAAAGCAGGCTGCCATACTCTTACTACCAGATTTACTCTCATGGAAGGAATGAAAGGGGGAAAAAAAAGTTTTCCGGGAAAGGATCCAGCGCGTTTCAAGTGCCAGAAATTGTGTTGGATGCTTTAGTATGTTTTATTTCATGTCATAGTCATATACTTGATCATTCCTTCTTCTCACTCTCTTTCTCCGACACATGACTTACCAAATTAGATATTTTAAAGTCTCTAGTGTGTGAATGCTGCAGATGTGCCTCAGAGGACCTAAGGATCTTCTTCAGGGCTACAGAGCTGTTATGAGTTGAGCCAGACCTCAGAGAGACTTGCAGCTCCAGAAGGCAGATCTTCCCCATGCACACTGGTCTCCTCCGTCTTACCAGTTTCATGGCCTCTTGCCTTCGCCTTCATCTATGAGGCTACCATGTCAGTGCTCATCTTTCTACCCTGTTTTGAAAGAAAAATGCTTGCCAGTTAAAGAGAATTCTGTAACTGTCCTTTTCACTTTGGCTGCCAGGAAGCTTCTAGTCCAATTGGAAACTTGGCCGGGGTACCTGTGGAAAGCTTGCAGCCGGCACGCGTGTGACCTTCTTGCTATGGCCATCATAGCTGTCCTTACGCTAGTCCTCATGTGCGACTCTGGATGCACAGTTTGCCACTGTGGTAGCATGTTCTTCTGTTGTAGGCTGGCTTGGCTCCTTAGTGGAATGTGGGGTGGTGAATAAAATGAGAAAACAGCTAACTGAACACCACATGTGTTCTGCACGCGCTGCGGATGGTTGTTAATTAACTCTGATTGGCAGCTCCTGCCACATTTCTTGCCCCTCTCAAATCGGAGTTTCTGAACATCCCTTGTTTTTCTCCTTTATCTGTTTTCTTCTGGAACATTCTGGAACTAAATGAATTGGGGATGAAGAGTCTAGCCCCCATTTTCATTTCAACAAAAACTGTTCCGAATGGTTTGTGCATTTTACGCAGTCCTCTCAAAGTGGTCCTAGCCTTTTACTAGATGTGGCTTTTAAAAATCATTAGTTTTTTCTTTTTTTTCCTTTTCCCAGTAGTTTGAGCACCTCGATGAATGCTTTGGGCTACTTGCAATATTAATAACTCATGCCGTTCTAACCTTATGTTCCTGATAAAGGAATTTTCTGTGTTTAAAGCTCTGGGATGAATAATGGCTGAGTGTTTCTGTTGTCCTCTTAAAATGGAGATTACTATATGTTGAATCACAACAGAACTACTTTTTTATAGGCTGTGAATAGCATAAAGGCCCATCATGTTATTCTAGGCAGTGCCAAGTGAATGGATAATGGTGAGCCAATTATTATAAATAATGCCTTGTTTCCTTTTGGCCCCTGTGCAAATTTCACATAGCAGGATTCTATTAAGGGCTGGGAGATGAAATTAAAGGAGACACTATTAACACCAGCACCTAGCACAGTGCCTGGCATAAGTCAGGGCTTCATGCAAGGTGAATCAGTGTGAGCTCAGCAAGGGTTTTGTGTTTTGTTTTGTTTTGCTTTGTTTTTCCCTTCACTCTTCATTTGCTGTGATAAGAGTTACTGTCATTTCTCATTCAGGTTCACTCATTAGGCTGGGTCCAGCCCGGCAGGGCCATGAGTTCAGGGCACTTGGCAGAGAGAGCTCCTAGCAGCCCAGAAAGGTGAGCAGAATGCTACCTGGTGAGTCTGGTTGCCTTAGAACCAAAGGAGGGAGAAAACAGGAAGGGACATTCTAGCAGAGCAAGTGGGGCTGAAGTTGGCCTGAGAGAAGAGGCAAAGCTGGATATAGGGACATTAGCCTAGCGTTCAGAATCCAGGAGGATTGGGGGCCTGCTCAAGTATGGGTGTAGAGTTGGCTAGGATGAGGGGCTCTGGAAGAAGCACGTGGTTGACGTGCTTATGTCCCAGTTCCTGCTGGGCAGGAATGTTGGTGCACACTACAAAAATTCTGGTATCTCAAAGGTCCTGGTGGACTGGAGGCATATTTTCTGGCCTCTCTTGTGCTGGGTAGAATAAGCACCCCATTCTTTCCCCACCTGCTCCCATTCTGTAAGGTTTAACCTTGAGAAAGTTGACCCATTCACCTCTCTGGGCGTTAGTATCCTTGTTGGCAGAACGAGGGTGTTGGACTACATGTCCTTTAAGATCCATGCCTTTGGGGACGCCTGGGTGGCTCAGTGGTTGAGCATCTGCCTTCAGCTCAGGTCGTGATCCCAGGGTCTTGGGATCGAGTCCCACACTGGGCTCCCTGCAGGGAGCCTGCTTCTCCCTCTGCCTGTGTCTCTGCCTCTCTCTGTGTGTCTCTCATGAATAAATAAATAAAATCTTTAAAATGAATCCATGCCTTTGTGTTTTTGTTTCTTTCAGTAATAATGATGTGAAACATTTTCACATTAAAGCAGTGTTTTGTTTTGTTTTTTTCCAGGCTAACATGCATCTGAAAGCCATGAACATCTATGTTTCTAATCTTGTTTTTTATTTTGACATCTGTTGCTCTGCATTGACATCTTTTTAATTTCCAGCTACAAGCAATTATAATTCCACCCAGCAACGGAGTCAAGGACCAAGCCGTGTGGGCAGTGGGAATCTTAATTTAATATGGATGTCTCACTTAAAATTGTTTGTGTATGTACAAAAAGCAGTACCCATTCCAAAGCTAGCATTCTGCAATTTGGTGACATATCTGTGATTTTCAGTGGATGGTCTTCACAGGCTGGGGCATTGGTGGAGAAAAAATATATTTTCTAAGATGGAAGGATATTCAAATTTAATTCATGCAAGGAGAGCTCTATCCTTTAAGATACAGGTATGCAGAATGGAGAGCAAGGAATTAAGGAAATTTGGACTTGACACTTTTTTTTTTTTTGAAGCAGTAACAAGGTATTTAGCTATCTCTTAGCTCTCATTTTGGCTCTGCCTTTCTTGAGCTTGCCAAGAGGATCTTTGCTCCTCCTGAGTCTTCTATCTGCTGCCTATTGGCTGTCCACTTTCATAACTATCACTGGGTAATAGTAGGGAGGAACATGGACATCTGGAATTCAGGAGAAAGAAGTATTCTGGAAGTAGAGACTTGAGAGTCCTCAGGATATACATAGCAATTTAATTCAAAGTAATAGATGAGATCAGACAGGGAGGAGAGAGATCTAGTATATAATACCAAGCAATACCAAAATTGAACATATGGGCAGAAGATGGAAGGCCAGCAGAGTAAACTAGAAAGGAGAAGTGGGGAAGCTGTCAGACCTCTCAGGAGCCAAGGAACTGTGACTATAAAAAAAGGGGGAGTGGTCTGTGATGTGCCACACTGGTGGAGTGGTCCCTTAAGAGAAAGACTTAAAAGAAATCCTTCGTTGAGAAGCAAGGAGTCCATGGCAGGAAAATTTCCAACATACAGGTGAAGGCAAAAGTTGGAAGGAAGGAGCTCAAGACAAGAAAAGTGGAGATCGCTTTATTTCAGTCTTTCAATAAATTAGCCTATGAGGGGAGGGTTTGGGCAATAACAGATGTGGAGATGAGATATTTTGTTCTTTATGGCAGGAAAGAGTTGGGCATATTTCAATGCCCAACTGGAAATCTGGGAAGAAGCTAGTGGAGAGGAGGTTGGCGATACAAGCAAGGGGAGTGATTGGTGTGGCGAGGCCTTCCAGGAGGCATCATGCAGGGGGTCCATGGCCCAGGAAAGAGGAATGCTCCTTGCTCTATGACAGGGCAGAAGGAGGAAAGAAGGGGTGCCAGGCAAGAAAGGGGTGTCAGAACGTTTCTTTGGGATGCACTCTTCTTGCTTCCATGAAGTGGGAGGTGAAATCATCCTCTAAAGTTGGGATAAGGAAGGATTCAGGCACATGGTGAAAGTTTGTAAGAGCAGCAGTGGAGACCAGGAGTGGAGGTTCCAGGAAGATGGAGAAGGATTAGCCCCACTGACACTGGAAGGC
The DNA here is from genome assembly GCF_018345385.1 of Vulpes lagopus. Taxonomy (NCBI): domain Eukaryota; kingdom Metazoa; phylum Chordata; class Mammalia; order Carnivora; family Canidae; genus Vulpes; species Vulpes lagopus. The sequence goes on from NC_054841.1 coordinate 17,274,043, forward strand.
TGCCGTCAATCTATGGAGTTGTGTATTTCTAGAGAACTCAGCATCATTGTTGGAGGATGGTTGGTTGAGTTGGTACAGGGTGTATTGGGTTGAATTGTGGCCTCGAAATTTATACATTGAAGAGCTAACCCCTCAGGATATCAGAATGTGACCTTATTTGGAAATACGGTCCTTGCAGACATAATTACGTTGAGGTCATTACAGCTCTAATCCATTATGACTGATGTCCTTATCAGAATGAGACATTTAGGCACAGACATGTGCACACAGGGAGAAGGCCATGTGAAGGTGAAAGCAGAAATCCAGTTGATGCTTCTAGAAGCCACACCTGCCAAAGATTACCAGTGAACCCCCTGAAGCTAGGGGACAGTCGTGGGACAGATTGTCCCTCACAGCCCTCAGAAGGAGCCAGCCCTGCTGATACCTTGATCTTAGATTTCTGGCCTCCAGAGCTGTTGCAGGTACCTAGTCTGTGGTACTTTTTTATGGCGGCCCTAACAAACCGAGACAGAAGGGGTAAGGTGATATTTTTTTCTTTTCCATCCCCCACACCCCCTTCCAGTGACTTAAGGCAAGTGACTACCTCAAGGCAAACATTTTTAGGAGCACGTTCTAAAAACATCGTGAAATAGATCACTCAAGGATTCCAAGGTGGGTCGGGAAAGAAGGTGAAATCAGAAAGGACCTCTACAACAAGACTAAGGGATCTGATGCTGAAATGCTCTTCCAACTCCTATGGTTGTGATTGCTGAGTAGCTTCTAGGATCTCTGTTTCTTAGAACTGCTCAACCCTCTTCTGTATGTTCCTGTAAAGATTAATCTTAGCCTCCAGGTTTCTGCTGAAATTATCAATGTGTTGCTCCTCAAATTAGAGCTGCCGTTTAGATCACAGCCAGGGTATTTGCAAATAATCGTATCTTGTTAGGCGTTAGCTTACATTTACATATGATAGCCACAGATCGAGTCTGTTCTCAGAGGGACTTTCAAGTTTTCTGAGCCCCGTGAGTCTTCAAAGGGCTGTCTGACTAGTGTGGATTTAATGGGCTATTTGCCCTGTGATTCAGCATTTCGTAGGCTCCAGTACTCAGAGAATTTGCTCATTAGCTTCGAGAGACAGCTTTTTAATGGAATAAAATAAGAGGGAAAGTGGGTTGTGGTTTCAAAAGCTACTGTGATTAAAATCATATGGACAGCTGCTGTTCAGTGCGGTGTCACCCGGTATGAATGAAGAAGTGCTCACTGTCAGAAAGCCATTGGGCTGTAAATTCTGTTTACTGTACAACTGGCTGCTTTCTGCCGAGTTTAGTTTTCAGAATGCCTGAGTAGACTGCATTGGGCAAAACCAACTTTTTTATTTTTAAAAAAAATAACTTTTTTCTTTATTGAAGAAAAATTGGAAAATACATGAAAATAAATATCTTTGTAAAAAGCAGATGATCTCTTGAGTTTTAACATTTAGGGCGTCTATCCATCTGGTCTGTTATTTCCCCCATGCATACATATACATGCATACATTTACTTAAATTAGAATCATACTGTGATACAGTTTTGAAGCTTGCTTTAGTTACCATTCCATCCTGACCACATTCCTGTGCCACGGGAACATTCTTCGGTGGTGCCCCATGTTCCATTACCATAATTTATTTTAACTAATCCCTCTCTTTGGCAATTTAGGTTGATTCTAGATTTCTGCTATTGCAGAAGATTCAATATACATGTTTCAGTATATAATTTTTTTTTTAAAGCTTTGGACTTTTGGTGATTGCATTAGAATCTGTCGAAGGTCCACCAGAGGTGTGGAGGGCTTTTGACAATGAGTCCTTCTGGCTAACTCCTTTGAGCGCTAAATGCAAAGCTCCTTGGGAGGAGGGCACTGCCTGATTCTCCCTCACACATCCCAAGGAAGAATTTTATACCAGCAGAGCCACACTCGGAGGCGGCTGCCCAGCAAATGGGCTTTAGTGCACAGCACGATTGCGTGTGATCCAGTGGGGGCCTCGGAAGCTTCCTCTCTAATGAGTTAAGGCTGTGACTCACAGGAGACTTGGGTTGCGGTGGGGCTGCTTTATTCCCCCCTCCCATCCTCTTGGATTCCTTGTGATGGAAAATTCATAAACTGTTTTTGGTGACAGTTGTGCAAAATGAAAAGCTCTGTGAATGTGTGGAGAATAGATTATCCTGACTGCTGTTAAGCATTTGACAAATTGGGAGTTTTGTCATACATCAGAGAACAATGGAGGGAGAATAGGAACGATGAGAATCATATAAATACAACACACCTGACAGCTTCCCGGTATCATTTATCTTCCTGTGTGGTGGGGAGGGTGACGAGTGCAAGGCGGGGATAGATGGGTGGGTGGTGGGGAGGCCACTGGCCTCTCTGAGGCTGTGTGCTGCCTCCCACCACCAGAATGCCCCTCAGTGTGCATTTTAGGTGGTGCCAGGTGGTTTGGGGTCATGCTCATTAAAATTTCTCAAACCAAAGAAAGATTTCCCAGGAGTCTGATGTGGGAGGTCTCTGAAGCCACCAGTGGGCGAGGTAGGAGTCTCATGTGCATTTAGTAGGTGGATAAAATGGCCACTAAGCCCCCTGCTGGCCAGTGAAGCTGAGTCTGGAAGTCTCTCCATGTAGGAGTGGGGTCAGAGAGGCGTGTTGGTTTTTTCCTGGCTGCCTGGGCTCCCACTCACCCTTAACAGGAGGAATGCAGATAGCCAGGAGGGAATGACCTGTCTTAGGGCTCAAGTGAGGAAGGACAGTTTGGCTAAAATACTTAGTTGCTTCTATCGTTCAGTGAGATTTAGAGCACAAAGAGAAAGCTACAGAGAGGGTGTGTGTGTGTGTGTGTGTGTGTGTGTGTGTGTGTGTGTGTGTGTGTGGTGGGGGGTGACATCGCTGGCCCAAGAGGGTAGGCCGGGCTGTAGGGCTGGGAGAGGAGTATTGGGTAGACCTAGCAGCAGATTTTCGCTTCCTCAGTGTGGTGTGACCTTGGGCTGGGAAGTGGCCTTTTTGAGACCCAGCTTTGTGACCTATATGCTGGGATGGCGGTACCTGCTCTGGTAGTGATGTTGTGAAGATTACGTGCAATGTTGAAAGGAGAACATCCACACACCCACTAGTGGCTCTGATCAGAAAGACAAATAATAACATGCTGGTGAGGATGTGGAGAGATTGGAACCCTCATCTACTGCCAGTACAGATTGCAAATGGTGTAGCTCCTTTGGAAGACAGTTTGGACGTTCCTCAAAAGGTTAAATGTAGAATTTCAGTATGGCCCAGCAATTCCATTCCCAGGTGCATACCCAAGAGAAATGAAAACATACATCTCCAGAAATACTCATACCCAAGTGTTCATAGCATTATTAATTCACAGTAGCACCAAATTGTTCACAGCGGTATTATTATTCACATAGCACCAACCTCTGTGTCCGTCAGCTGATGGATAAGTAAAATAAAAATTTATTATTTTAAAAAATGAAATTCTGACACATGCTACCACGTGGATAAACCTCGAAAACATTATGCTAAGTGAAGAGAGTCACAAAGGACCATCTATCATATGATTCCATTTATATGAAATGTCCAAAATAGATGAATCTCTAGAAACAGTAAGTGGATGCATGATTACTTAGGGCTGGGGGTGTTGGGGCAGAGTTTGGAGGGGGGAAGGGGAGGTGATTGCCAAAGGGTATAGGGGGTCTCCTTGGATAAAAATGTTCTGAAATTGATTGTGATGATGGGTTCCCAAGTCTGAGACTATATTAAAAATCAGTGAATTGTACCTGTTGGAGAAATTGTACAGTATGTTAATTATATCTCAATAACGGTATCACCTACCCCTGTCAAAAAAAAAATAATAATAATACATGGTACACAGCAGGTGACTTATTTAAATAATAGTAAGCCCTTTTCTGTCTCACAGATGAGTTTGGGAAAGGTTGGCCAGTCCTCAGTTTTCTGCTTTTCAAGTTCAAGTCTTCTTGTTATACCAAGTATCTCCTCTCCAAAAAGAGACACTGGGCCTTCATTTGAATCAAAAGGGCTCACCAGGGCCATTCCCTTTGTGGAACCATGTGGTGCAGAAGATCTGAGGGTATGGGCTAAAATCCCAGTTTCTATCCATTGGATTCCTTTTTTATGCCTCTAGAAAGCTTTCTTATTGATCTAAATGTCTGCAATGAGTCTGTATACCACAGTGAAGAAAAGCAGTTGGAAAAAGCTATTGTTCTAGAGAAAGAAAGAAGTTCTTCCCGCTGTCTAACTTGGGTCTTCCTGCTGTAATTGAAGTCGGCTTCCCACCGCCTGTTGGAATCCTGGCATCTTCTGAAGGTTGGATGCCTGGAGTCAAATGGAATAAGTGCCTCTTTGGAGAACAGCTCCTGGAGGCCATTGCACATTTGTCACATGTCAGTGGGATCTGCATGTGGATGTGAAATGTATATTTAAAAATGTGCACACACTCGGTTGCACACGCATCCTGCTCCGAATATGTTTATCCAATTGCCCATCACAGGCCCACCCTAGGAGGCTGGGCTGACCCTCTCACCTTTGCCTGCCAGCCCATAGCCATCGCCACCCCCCCACACACACATCTTTAAGCATCCCCTGGCCTCCTTTTCCTCTCCTAGAGGGAGGGCCACTGGAAGGTTCTGCTTTGTGGTGGGTTACTCATCTCTAAAGACAGATTTCTCACCTTAATAGAAACTGGTGGTTCCAGCCCCCATGCCATCCAGCAGCTGAGGAACAAAGTCCTCACTGGATCTGGAGTCAGTAGTCTCCTTTTTGAGCGGCAGCATAGGGTATATGAAGTGACCTCTCTGTTTCAGGTTCCTCTTTAGTAAAATAAAGGCATGGACCTAGGTTTCCCAAGGAACTTCTAATTTGGAGACACTCTTGATGCTTCAAGAGAGTAAGAATGCTACAGTCAAGAGTACTGGAATGTTCTAAAATACATCCCCCATGGGGACTGGAGGCAGGCATCTGGTCTGGGACCATGATACTCCCTCAATTTTAAAGTCTTGTACCAGTCTCTGACTTCTTTCCCTATAGTGGCTTTAAGACATTCCCCCAATTCTGAAGTCTTGTGCCAAACTCTGGTATCTTTCCCTGTAGTGGTTTTAAGACATGGCCCCAAGTTCTTCGGCACTCCTCCCTTTGGAACTAGAGCCTGTTCCCTTCCTTGGAATTGGGCCTGCCTGTGACTGCTCCTCCTCCTTGAGAGAAGCAGAGCTGATGTAACTTTTGAGGATGATCTCCCGGGACACTTGTCCTTCTGGAGATGCTCTTTCTCAGAGCTTACCCTTTATGCAGAGAGAGGCCTAGATCACGTGGAAAGGCCACCTGTCAGTGTTACCACGTGACAGTCTCAGCCGAGCTGACCTTCAGCCAGCCCAGCCCAGGCACCAGAGATGTGAGTGAAGAAGTCTCGTTGGAAAGGCATTCTTCCTGCTTCCGCTGCCCCAGCCCTCAGCCGTGCAGATCTTTGCTGGCTATTCCAGACTGACCAGTTCATGTCCCAGATTGTTGTAGGGCGGAGCAAGGCATCCTCGTGCACCCTTCCCAAATTCCTGATGGACAGAATCCATGAGCATAGCAAATTGTATCTTATTTTATGCCACTACGTTTTGAAATGTTCACTCTTACCATGGACTGGATGTAACTCCCGTGTGATGGTATTTGGAGGTGGAGCTCTCAGGAAGTAATTTGGTTTAGATGAGGTCATGAGGATGAGTCACCATGAAGGGATTAGTGCATTCACTGAGGGAAGGCTGTGTGAGTACACAGTGAGCAGTTGGCTGTCTGAAGCCCAGGGAAGATGTCCTTCCCCAAACCCAACCATGCTGGCACCCTAGTCACAGACTTCCAGTCTCAAAAACGATAATAAAATAAATGTGTGTGGCTTAAGCCACCTAACCTATGATATTTTGTTATAGCAACCAGAATGGACTAGCAGCTGTACAATGTAAGAAACTGGAATATACCCAGTCTGAGCTTTGACATTTGCCACCTGGCCCCTTGGTCACTATGAGCATGGTCTGCAAAAGTGTAAATGGGTCACTGCAAATATACTTTCAGGAGGACGATCTTAGTTTCAAACAAGACGCCACTGGGAGGTGTGCTTTCTAGGACAAGAGTTGAACTGAGAGAGAGAGAGAGAGAGAGAGAGAGAGTCTAGCAGAGGTGGTGTGGGAAGAAGTTCTGGAGCAAAGACACAGAGCTCTCTGGAAAGACTCCAGCCCCAGCCCCCATCTTCCTTCCCCAGCCTGCACAGTGCGAACAGCCCAGCATTGTTTATCCCCAGACGGAGTCTCCTTCCTCCCGCCCTGCACCAAATCAAAGCTATTATCCAAGGACAATGGGGGGACTATGGTCTTTTTCATCTGCAGCAGAGAGCAAAGCTGACAACACGGGTATTTATATCATGCTCTGGCTTTCTAGGGGCCTCATATTCGTTAATGAATTAATCCTTCTTAACAACAATCCCTTTATTAGGGTGGCATCATGATGCATGTTTATCAGACAAGGGGACTACGGCAGTGGCTAAGGTTGCTTGTGTGCATGGGGCTTCACAGCTGGGGCCATTAAGGACTTAACTCATCCCAGGGACAGATGAGGCCATCAGGCGCCAGACACGTAGTTGTGATCTGTATGTGAGTCCACTCTCTGGACAGCCCTTGGATAGATAGCTTGACTGCCAAGTCTCAGTTTCTTCATCTGTAAAATGGGTGGAGATTTAATCTCACCAGGGAATTTTCATGACAAGAGGGAGAGGCATGTAAAGATAGATGCCCCATCAGCTGTGACCTATTTCACACATATGCATTGCCATTGCTTCCAGGAACAAGTGACGATGCTACAGTTAGCTCTAGCTGTAAGATCAGCAGCTACACCAAGGGTGAGGGTGAGCAAAGTGAGGACCGACCCCTCAAGCCCCCCCAGACTTGCGGTGAGGATGAGGACTCAGAAGCAAAAGCAAGGACCCTCATGTTCTCCACCCTTATGTGCCAGCAAGCTCAATCATTCAGGTTTTATTTTATTTGACTTTGTTGTTTGATCTTATTCTTGCGTGTTCAGAAAGTCTTTTAGTGTTGCTCCAAGTGTAAGAGTTGTCACTGATGGATGATGAAAAAAAAAAAAAGGTGGGTCCTGCACAGGTCTGCACAGATTCTGAATCTTGGTTTAGGCACACATAAACAGTATATTTCTGTCCAGTTTGGACGTTGATCCCACCCATAGTTGGTGGCTCGGTCATGACCTTCAGTTCCAAGATCTGACCTTCCCATAAAGGCTACTCAGAGATACTTTTCTTTCCTTCCATTTTTTTTAATTTTGGTAAAATACATAAAACATAAAATTTACTATATTAGCTGTTTTTAAGTATGGAGTTCAGCACCATTAAATACATTGACGTTGTTCACGCATCTCTAAAACTCTTTTCATATGACAGAACTGAAACTCTACACTTTTAAACAATAACTCCTCATTCCCCTCCTCCAGCCCGACAGCCACCTTCTACTTTCTGCCTCTGTGAATTTGCCCACTCAAATGAGTGGAACAATACACTATTGGTCCTTTCATAATAACTGACTTGTTTCACTTCACAAAATGCCCTGTGGTTCGTCCAGGTTGTAGCCTGTGTCGGAATTCCCTTCCTTTTTAAGCCTGAATAATATTCCGCCGTTTGGATAGACCATATTTGCTTATCCATTCATTATCGACAGACACTTGGGTTTCTCTCTGGCTGCTGTGAATGATGCTGCCATGACCCCGGGTATGCTCAGGGTGGCTTTAATTCAGGAGTGACCGGTGCCATCTGATGGGAGCGCGGTGTCCATCGAGTACCACTTCTCTGAGGAGGATACGCCTCATGGGAGAAGAGGCAGAAACAGCTCTGCGGTTCAGTGTTCAGTGACCCCGTACAGTAGACACACTGTTCACATTGGGTATGAGAGTAGAAAGTCTCTCTTCGTGCTGCGATGTCACTCGGTTTTCACCTTTACAGTGTTTCTCAGTCTTTTTTATTTTTTTTATTCATTTTATTTATTTTTTTTCTCAGTCTTTTTAAAAGCATTGATCCCTTCCCCTTCTCCTGGGAGCCTTTTATTATTTTTTAAAAGAATTTATTTATTTATTTAACAGAGACAGAGAGAGAGCTCACAAAGCAGGCAGAGGGAGAGGGAGACTCCCTACTGAGCAGAGAGCCCGATCCAGGGCTCCATCCCAGGACCCTGGGATTAATGACCATGACCGGAGCTGACAGCAGGTGCTTAACCAGCTGAGCCACCCAGGCGCCCCACCCAGGAGCCTTTTAAAACATTTTTTCCTAATTCCCCCATGAATGCTGGTGTGCTTTTCTATGTATCTGCACTTCATATATAGAGTGAGATTCTTTTCACCCCCCAGGAGCCAACTTTTGCCCCCTTGGGGGCACTCATTCCCACTGGAAACACTGTTCCACAGACTGCCCTACAAGGAGGTTGGGAAGAGAAGCAGCCACCTCCTGGCTTCTTCCAGAAGTTTTGCCACTCCCAACAGCTCCTTCTCTACATGTTCCCATTTATTCTGTTTAGATGTAATGGAACAAAGACCAGCGCCTTAGTGACCTGCCATCCAGTGTTGTCCACTGTGGTAGCCCATGGCCACTCAAATTCAAATCAGAGTTAAGTAAAACTGAACATTCAGTTCTCTGTCATCGTGGCGTGTTTCAAGGACTGAGTAGCCTCCTGTGGCTGGTGGTGACAGCATGGGGCAGCTCGGGACTAGCAGACACCCGTCCTTGCAGGCAGTTCTGCTGGACAGCACCCAAACAGATGGCTCGTAAAGTTGGTGGTTGGAACAGTCAGAGGCTCACTGATGTCCTGTGTGTCGGAGAGCCCGGGCATCACTGGGGATCCTTCTTTCCTGAGCTCCTTGAACTTTCTTTATGACAAAATCAACACAGATCTACGAATGTTTGACACTCTCCCTCCTAACTGCCTTTCCATATCCAGGCTTCACTGTATTGACCCTACATCTAAAATCAGGCAGACCCGGTGGGAATCTCCGCGTGAATTTCTTAACCTTGAGCGAGTTACTTAGTTTCTTTGCACCTCTGTTTCATCACTTGTAAATTGGAGATTGTGCTTTCTTTATCATAGATTTATCAACCAAAAGGCATAATGTGTATGGTGTCCATCATTTCCCCAGGGCCTGGCACATAGCAGGAGCTCAGCAAATGTTCGTTGGGTAAATATTGTTGAATTGTTTGTTTTGCTGAAGTCTGTGGGGAGACAGCAAACTTTCAATATCTGTTTTTTTTTTTTTCCATCCTGATTCTCTTGCTCTTTGGTTGGCTATGCCAAGGTCCTCATTCTACAGGGACACATCCCTACCACATCAGCAGCCCAGGTAGTCGCATGTACACGTCTCCATGTAGGATTGGATCCAGTAGGACAGCCATATTTATCACTGGAAGGAGTCTCTCAGGGAGGTAATGTATGGGGTGGGGTGGGCTCACAGGGTCAGGGAAAATCAGGTGGCAGAGAAGAACCAAGGTGGCTACCAGTGTGATCTGGGTTAGCCCTTCTCAAACTTTAATGCTTAGGAATCCCTGGGGAAACCTTTAAGTGCAGACTGATTCTCTAGGTCTGGGATGGCCCTGAACCCTGCATTTCTAATCAGTTCTCTGCTGCTGCAGTTGTACATAGTCGACTGACCACATGTTGAATGGCAGGGATCTGAGGACCGCCCCCTCCACTGGGCTCACTGCGGATCTGGATGTTGTGGAGATTCGTGAGTCTTAAACAGCATCTGTAGAATCAAACTCTGGGGGCCAGGGCTTCAGAACCTGGACGATGAACATATTTTCTAGCTTATTCTGATGGAGCCTGAGAATTGCTGATTCTTGGATTGATGTGGGAGGTTCTGAGCACCTAGAGGAGAGGGGAGAGACCCCTTTCCTGGTATCTGTGCCCCTCCTCAGAGCAGCCACTCAGTGGGTGGTTCTGGTACCAGGAAGTCCATGTTTGCTCACACTCCTTTATGCCAGTTTCTGAAAATCTCAACCCTTTAAGTCAATCTTCCACAAATCTCACCAGGAGTACCCTTCGCTCTAAGGTCTGGAGCGTATTTGGATAAGATAGTGAGACATTTGCAAAAATTGAGGTTGAGAATCAATGGCTGGGGCCCAGGGTTTAGCGCAGCAATGATTACTCATCTAGCCCTTGACCTTTCTGCAGAGACGTCTGAGAAGTGAGTAAATTAACACCAGCAGGGAGTAGCAAGAGCCTGATGAGCAGAACCGAGCCTGTGAGGTCAGTGTCCTGTTTCACCTGGCTTTTGAATCTCTTTGCCTGCCCCCACCACAAGCTCTGTCCTGAGGGTCCATCTTGGCCTGAGGCAGAAAGTGGCTGGAGCCCCACCTGGAGAATGGATTCAGCCCCAGGTCCCACCTCTGACCATGTGACTCATGTTCACTGGCTCCAGGGCAGATGTACACAGATTTTTTTTTTCCCCAGCTTCCTTGAGGTATACCTGACAAATAAAATTATATTTAAAGTGTTCATTGTGATTATTTGAGAGGATTCCCTCAGAGTTAATTAATGCATCTACCACCTTATGTTCTTACTTTTTAAAATTATTTTGGTGAGAGCACTTAGGTTTTATTCTCCTAGCAAGTTTCAAATTGTATCCAATGCAATGTTATAAACTATAATTACCACGTTGTGCGTTAGATCCTCAGACCTTATTTATTTTATAACTGCAAGTTTGTACCTTTAACCGACCTCTCCTTATACCCGCCTTCCCCACCCCTGGCCCCTAGCCACTACCATTCTATTCTTTTTCTTTGAGTTTGACTTTCTAATTTTAGATCCCACTTATAAATGAATTCATGTAGTGTTTGTCTTCCTTTGTCTTGCTTCTTTCACCTATCATAATATCTTTCACGTCTGCCCATATTGTTCCAAATGTTAGAATTTCCTTCTTTATTAAGGCTGAATAATATTCCATTTTATATCTCCCTCACATTTTCTTTACCCATTCACTAGTCTATAGACTCTTAGGTTGTTCCCGTTCCTTGCTTTTGTGAATACTTCAGTGAAACGAGAATACAGACTTTCTCTCTGAGACCATGATTTAATTTCCTTTGATATATTTCCAGAAGTGGGATTTTTGGCTTGTATGGTTGTTCTATTTTTAATGTCTTGGGGAAACTCCATACTATTTTCCATAGTGGCTGGGCCAATTTACAATCCTCTCAGTAGTGCACTAGGGTTCCCTTTTTTCTCTATCCTTGCCAGCATTTGCTAAGTGTTGTCATTTTGATAACAGCGATTCTAACAGGTGTGAGATCATATCTTATTGTGTTTTTGACTTTAATTTCCTTGATGATTAGTGACGTTGGATACATTTCCATGTACCCATTGGCCATTTATATGTCTTCTTTGGAAAAATGTCCATTCAGATACTATGCCTACCTTTTAATTGGGTTATGTGGCTATTTGTCTACTGTGTTGCATGGGTTCATATCTAAATCCTCAGTGGGCTCCTTAGGCCCCTGTCTAGGCTTGTGCCTTACGTGAGCCTCAATGCCAGGAGCTCTGAGATGTTCTTTCTTTCTTGGCCTTGACTGCCTTCCAGCTGGCCAGGAGTCCCACATCCTATATCTATCTGACACCCCTGCTGACAGCTTGCTTGTTATGAGTAATAATACCAACCTCTATGTCTAGGTTGCCTGAAATGGGGGCTTCCTTCTCAGCACCCACCAACCCTCAGGAGGAACCTAGGTCAACTGCCACGTTGTTTCACCATCCACAGCGATGCAGGCATGATAGGCAGGGCATGATGCAATTATGGAACTCCTCAGTGACTTCATAGTATTCAGAGAGGTTTTGTCAAAGCCAGCTCTGCTAAGCACTCCTGGGAGAAGAAGAATAATAGAGGCCTCATGTCCCTCCCATCTTTTCTCACCTCCTTTTCTTTCTCGTGCATGTTCTGGAGGGTGTACATTCCCAAGCATCATCCGGAAGACTGGACTTTGTGATCTTTACATGCCCTCATGACTCTGGGTGCACAGGATCCTTTATACTGTGCATGTGGTGCAGGGACAAGAGTTTTTTCCAACCAAGCTACTGGAGTGGGGCCACGGGCAGAGCAGACCCTACAGATGGAAAAGACGAATGCCCAGGAAGAAGTACTTAAGTGGTGTGGTGTATAACCGGGAGGACATAGGCAGAAGGGAGGTAGAGATCAATTTCCTTGTGTTTGCTTGTTTTTGTTTTTATTTTTGTTGTTGTTTTTTGTTTTTCCCAGTGAGTCTTAAGTTTTCTGCAGCAATCTTGGTGTGTGGGTACCCTTCTGCCCTTTTTGGCAGTTGTGTAACTTTGATGTTTGTGAGTCATATAGGAAAGAGGAAGTGGTCTGGCTTTCAGTACTTTAGGGAGTTAAATGACCTTCATGGGTACCCAGAGCCAGAGCACTTGGGACTAGAGCATCTCCACCTTCCTCCTGAATGGATGTATGCACAGCACAAGCATGAGAATGAGAGAACTTCCTTCCAGCATGTTCTCCTGAGTCCCCCTCCTTCTACCACCATAGCCACTTACACTGATGCTGGCTTTAAAGAATATTATTAGGAGATAAAAGAGGAAGTAGCCTGCCACTAAAGCATTGTCCTGGAGTATTATTGACTTATTTTTTAAAAATGAGATACAAACCTAAATCATGCTGTTTGTCTGAAGATCCAGACAAACCAGATTCTCCATTTCCAGAAGGACTGCTTGGCCTCTCCATCTTAGACCCACCATTAATGAGTCAGATGACTATCAAAATTTGGAAGGCCCTGCATAGTAACAGGGAAAAGGGGGAAGGTAAAACATTATAAAATGTGTGGGTTCTCACCAGATGACTGTTTAAAAGACCAGAAAATGCAGAGGCAGGAGGAAGATGGGGGAGACATATCAACTAGCACATTGTTGACTCATGGCCATCCAGCTTCAGTAGGAAGTACTGACTCGGACCCACCTGCGCCTGAAGCCACCTGCAGCCCAGGCATCACTTGTGTTGGAAGAGTTATGCATTGCTTACACTCTGGTCTACTTCTATGTTTCCTTACTTCTTGGTTTATTTATATGCCAATCTCTTATCATTTGATTTGTTTTTGCAAGTATGTTTTTACATTTAGGAAGAAGGAAAAAGGATGGAGATACTGGTTCTGTGGCAGTTGTTGAATCTGGAGTTCCCCTAGGAGCTCTGGGCTGAGAAGCACTGGAGGGGAGGGGGTCGGGAAGGTGAGCAGAGAGTGATTACTCACCATTGGCTTCAGTTTTGTCTGTTCCAGGAATCTTGGGAGACTCATCCAGGGAGTTGGAAGCAGAAATGCCCTTCTTGTCCATCTATTGGGTGAAGCTGTGAAATCTAACATTTAACCTACTTCCAGGTTCTGCCTCTAAATGTATTCCACTCAGCTCCCCTTTTACCCATTCCCTGTCTGATCTGAAACAAGCTCTAAAAACATAAATCAGATCATGTCACTCCCCTGTGTAAAAATCCCATAGGAATTTTTACTGCGCTTAGGAGAAAATCCAAACTCCTCACTGATGGTGGCCTTCAAAGCCCAGCATGATTTAGCCCCACCCAGCTCTCACAACTCACCTTCTTGTCTTGTCACCGCCAGGCACCATGCTCCAGCAGCACTGGCCTTATTTGTTGCTTTTCTCTGTGTAGAATGTTCTCCCCCCACTCCAGATCTTCAGGCAGCTGGCAGATGCTTCTCATTTTGGTCTCCACTCAAATACCGTCTCCCAAGCCAGGCTGGTCTAACGCATTCTCCTCCTCCCCTGTTGCCTGTTACTCTCTCTCTCCTGTATCCTGTTTATTTTCTTCATTGAACTGATCTCTCTGGAACTGTGTTATGTGTCATTTGTAGTATTTTCTTTTTAACCTACTGCAGCCCCTCACCTGACAGTAAGCTCTGCAAGAAAGGAGGATTTCTACAGCACCACGTGCCATAGGGCACGGAGCATGGGCAGTGCTCGAGAAAGAATTGTCCCATGGATGAATGACTAAATGAACAACAAACGAAAGGGTGCTGTTCCCCAGCTCTGCCTTGGGGCCTTGCAAAATTGAGAGCATGGAGGACATTTTTTGTCTCTCAGGGCTTAAATGTTTGCCAAAGTAAAAGAAATATGGATCTTTTCCATTTTACAAATGAAGAAGTTAAGGCTTTAAAGAGGTTACTTGATCTGCCTCCAATCACACAACGAGTCACCTCAGGACAGCGGGGGATGCAAACCAGTTCTAGCTAATCTTAAAACTCCTTGCTCTATCACCTCTAATATTTGGTGTTGTATAGGAGGTAGCCAGGAAGGCTGCTTCGAAGAGGGACATAAGTAACTTGAGGAAAGAAGACCACAATGGTAAAAAGATGTACTCTGGGACCCCACTGCCTAGGTACCAAGCCTGGCTGTACTCTTTCCTAACCTTGTGTCCTACTGAATCTCTTAACCTCTCTGTGCCTTGGTGCCTCTGTCTGTAAAATGGACCTATGAACAACATCTCCCTCCTAGAGTTGCCTTGAAGATGAAATGGAATGATGCGTGCAAAGCTCTTTGACTAGCATCTGGCATGGGTAAGCACTGCATCAGAAGACTCCTGCTCTGATATTGCGATCACAATTATCATCATCCTGCAGCTCGCCCTGCATGTTGCAGAATCTTTCTCAGGATCCTTAAGAACAATCTGGTAGCATGTAGGTCTCTTTGGAAACCCCTTAGTCTGTCTGTCTCTCTCTCAAGACCCGCAGGAGCACTTTCAGAAGCAGTCTCTCTGTCCCAGGCGGCTTTGGAGGCGAGTGGTAATGTGCAGCCTATTGTGTGGCAAAGGAACATAAACTTTAAAAGCAGAGAAGGAAATGGATGAGTTAGTGACACAGAAGAAGTGTTGTGGGAAAAGCCACCCACTAAATTACATTCTGCACAAGAAAAGACCTGCAGACAAAGTGGGAATGAATGACGCTGGGCTGGCAAAAACATCAAGAAGTGGGGCTGGGAACGAGCCAGGAGCCCTCTATTATTTCTAGCATCAAGGAAAGTGTGGTTTTATTATTCTTTTCATAAATGATCTCAACTCAGTTTTTGTTGCTTCTTGCTCACAACCAGCACAGCTTATGTTCTTGGTACCTGTGCTGTCCAGCATGGACTTTGGCCTGACAGCTGGTCCAGTGGCTGGAAACACAGTTACAGGAAGAGTGTTCTGGAGAGGTCCTTGGGAGCTGTCTCCCTAAATATGCTCATTGACAGGCAAAGAAAACCTAAAGCCATGTTGGAAAGGGACTTTGATTTATTCATTAATTCAGCAATGATTTATTGAGCAAGTTTGCAAGGCCCCAAGCTAGGTCCTGGAGAAAATTGTGAGGTTTCTTTCTTTCTGAGTAAAGCAGACACAGTTAACACCTACAAAAGTCTGTTTAGTGGAGGTTCACAGGGAAAGAGCTCAGGCTGGACAATTTCAAGTCTTGAGTTCCAGTCTAAATTGCCACTTTTCATCTGAACTAGAGTGATTGAGCTTCAGTTCCTCATCTGTAAAATAGAGAAGATGGTGTCTGGTCTGTGAACCGCACTTGGATTTTATGAGTACCCACATAATCATGACATGTGCTGATGTTTGATGGCCTATAAAGCAATTTGTAGATGATGCTTTGTACTGGTAGGATGATAATTTGCAAGCAGAGAATTGCAGCCACTGGAATAATGTAATGGGAAAATGAAAGGGACCATTGTGGAGGGCAGATTGCATGTTGGGGAACCAGCAGAGAAGAGCCAGAGGTGGCTCCCAATCCTTTATTCTAACGGGTGGTCCTTTGTGGGTTTTTGGAATAAATACAAAAGAATTCCCCTATGGGGAGTAGCTCATTGAACTGGGCAGCTGCTACCACTTGCTGGTGTCTAACCCTGTGACAAGTGTGAGGATGGTGTACGTTGAGACCAGGCACAGCCATCTGTGAATGCAGAGTTTTGCAGAAGAACAGAAAGGTGTGTAAGTGTAGTGCCTTGACAGAGGGACCCCAAACCTACCTTGTTAGAGATGGACTGGCCAGGAGAGATGATAACTCAGGGGATCTTGAAGGCTGCATCGGGCTTGACCAGTTGGATTATAGCAAGAAGAATGGTCAAGGCCGAGAGAACAGCACCAAGAACGATGTGGCAAGTTCAAGAAACAGGCTCCAAGGAGAGGCCTGGAATACAGGCTGGGCGGTTAGTAGCCATTTTGCAAATAAGTTGAATGCCAGGCAGAACCTGACCTAGGCAAGGGGATGGCGTTTACGGAGCCATCTTGGGATGAATGCTTGGTGGCACCTGAGTAGGATCCCTCAGTGACAAATGTGATTTTCTGTTGGGGTCAGTTTTCTCTGGTCACAGCCAGGCTTTGAGGTCACTGACAGCTTTGTGAAGTGTGCAGCCAGTTCTTCATGAAAGGTTTCCAGGGTGGGAGTGCAGATAAGCATGCACCATCCTGGGAAGGCAGGAGAACTTGCACACACGGAGGGGAGCCATGCGAGTGCACATCCTCCCGAGAAACAGGAAAGCTGGACCTTACTTCCCAGGAAGTTACTCTGCCCATGGGGTGCCTAGTATTGCAATCCAGCCCTCTCATTACACCCTCCTCTCTCTCAGCTCCAGGGAATCATGGAATCCTAAGGTAGGAGCATTTCATCTTTGAGCAGGGTGGATGGATTTTACTTATAAAATATGCATCTGTTAAGCTCTGGTGGTTTGTAGAATCAGCCATGATTATGTGACACTGGGAGGCTGATGCAAGAGGCCCTCTGTGGCAACTGTAGGATGTCTCCTGGCTGTCACTCAGAGACCTCAAATGCGGTGTGTCCAAACTTGACCTCATCATTTCTTCTCCCTCAAGAATGTTTGCCTGTTATGTAGGCTGATATGACCACCCGGCTGTCCATGTCAGACCCTGGGAGTTAGTTGCCTTTGACGTTTCCCTGCCCTGAAGCCCCAACCCCATATTCTCTGAATTCGGCCCATTATTGTACCTGTGTAGTTACCTTGCTTTAGCCTCCTGCTGGGTCCTCTGTGCCCCACACCTGGCACGCTGCGCAGGCTGGTACTTCTGTGTGCCAGGCCCTGGAGTGGGTTTAGGGGGGGTGTGAGATGACATGCTGCTGGACCAGTCTTAATAAAGGGCCGTGTGAAACTACTGTAGGAATTTAGTGTTCTCTGCCGTGGGGCTCAGAGGGCAGAGGTACGTGCTTTTGGCTTATCCTCTTCCCTGCCTACCATTCCTTTCTCACACTTAAAAAAAAATCTGGGATTCATTTTAAAAAACTATGAAAAAAATGTTTGTGTTACATTGAAAATGCAGAAAACAGCTGAAATAGAAGCCTAAAGGTTTCCTATACTCTCAACCTCGGTCTAGCTACTATTAAAATTTTGCGTTTTCTGTAACAAGTTTTCCTCTTCACAGTTCTATTTTACAAAACTTGAGATGCCCTTGGCTATACTATTTTGTACATAGCTCTTTTTTTTTAACTAAAGGATACCATAGCATTTTAAAAAAATCTCTGTTGTTCTTTCTTGTTATAAAAGGAGTACATGGCTATTTCAAACAATTTTACAAGATGAAAACCAAGTGTAAAACAAAGATTACCTACTATTCCCATGCCTAGAGGTACCTTCTACTAACACTTGTGTATATGTTCTTTGAGAAATTTATGTTCATATGGACACATATAAATATGAAGGGAGGTAAAGATGGGCTTGGTCTTCAACCTGCTCTCCCCACTTAATATTTAATAGCTCTCTTTTTATTTAAGTATATTTTGGTTACTGTGTTACTTTTCTAATGTGTATAGGATATAACTGTGTGATAGAACATCTATATGACTTTAATCCAAAGGGAAGTTACTTTGAGTGATATCCTGTATGGATATCTCATAAATTGTGTAGCTAATCTCATATTTATGGATATTTAGGTTACTATTCTATTTTAATTTCAGATCACAGAATGATGAAAAGGCTTGCATGAGCATATATGTGCTCTAGTCCATTTATTTCCTTGGGATAAAGTCCTAGAAGTGAAACTACTGTGACAAAAGTTGTGAATGTTTTATTTTTGGGTCTGTGTATGTGGTTGGCAGAGTTATCAGATGACCTCTGATGACCTATGTCTTTGTGTAATTAACTCCCCTTCGGTGTGGGTAGGACTTGTGATTGCTTCTAACCAGTAGATTGTGGCAAAGGTGATAGGGTTTTGCTCCTGTGATGTTACATTGGAATTTTGCAGATATAATGAAGATCTCTAATTAGTTGACTTGACTTTAGTCAAGAGAGAATGAGTCAAACTCACTCATGGTAAGTGATTGAGTTTGATTGAGTCAAACTTGCCATGAGTGAGTTTGACTCAATCAGGTGAGCTCTTTTACAGACGGTCTAGGAATCAAAGGCTGTTTATCCTGCTGGCCTTGAATCAAGCTACCAAGAGTCTACAGCTTCAATGAAATGAATTCTGCCAATAATCACATGAGGTTGGAATAGGACCCCAAGCCTCAGATGAGATCCCAGCCCTGGCTGACAACTTTACTGCAGCTTGAGAGACCCTGAGCAGAGCAGAGCAGAGAACCAAGCTAAGCCCTGCCTGGACTCCTTGACTTGCTGAATCTGAAAGATTATAAATGTGTGCCATTTTCAGCTGGCAAATTTTTGGTGATTAATTATGTTGCAGTAGAAAACTAATACAACATAGGAAAACTGCCTCTGATATATTGGAGACAAACTTATAACCCAAATCAGTATGAGAACTCCCATTTCCAAGAGTTTTTGCCAACACCGTGTGTTTCTAACCTTTTAAATCTGTCAAACTAAGAGTTAAAAAAATACTTCTTTAATTTGTGGTCCTCAATTACAAGTATGGTTGCATATTTTCCATATTTTAAAATTCATTTTTAGTATGTTGCCTCATCATATCCTTTGCGTATTTTTCAAATTTTTTTATTGATTTGTGGGAGCTCTTTACATATGTGGATGACAGGAAAGAGAAATATAGATCTTGCTTTTTATCTGTTATAAATGTTGCAAGTAGATTTTCCTTCCCCAGTGTGGCAATTTTTTTTAAAGATTGTATTTATTTATTCATGAGAGACACCCAGAGAGAGAGGGAGGAAGAGACAGAGGGAGAAGCAGGCTTCCCACAAGGAGCCTGATGTGGGACTCGATCCCAGATCCCGGGATCAGGACCTGAGCTGAAGGCAGACACTCAACCGCTGAGCCATCCAAGCGTCCCTACAATTTTGGTTTTATTTAAAATGTTGTTTGTGGTGCTTGATGAGGAGGGATTTGAATGTTTTCTCATTCTCTTGAGATTTAAAAGGCCTTCCTGGTAGTCTGTATGGAAGATGGATTGATAGAAGTGAGGAGGCAATTACGTTAATCCAGGTGAGCTAATAAAGATGAAGCCTGAACTGCTTTAGGTTTTGTAGAGATTAAAAAAAGAGGATCTGAGTCCAGAGATATCTTAGAAATGAAATTGGTGAAGTTTGGTATACTCAGAACTGATGTTTTACAGATGGGAAATAGAGACTTCTAGATAAAGTAAGTGATGCATGGTCCTGCTTGCATCAATAGGTAAGAAGTTCACTGTGGAAGTTTCTCCTTCTCAAATCTATACTACCAGAGGCAAATCCCTTGAGACCTGGCAGCAGCCACCTCTTGTGATCACAGTCCTGCCTTTACTTCCAGTGGGTGGATGAATAAATCATTCCTGGAGGCTCTTTTTTTCCTCCCCAAGAAATGAAAGCTTTACTCTTTGCTGTGTTTTCTTTGAATCCCTGTCACCAGACCTATGGTTTTGAAGCTAAGCAGATTGGTAGGGATGTTTGCTCAAATAAGGATCTCCTTGGTCATGCCTAGCACAGAAGAGATTTCCCCTTACATACCTTGGGCAGCCTTGTCTGCAGTCAAGCATGGGGGCGGGTGGGAAAAGAAGTGTTCAGCCTTGCAGGGAACAAACTTCAAATGAAAATTTGCTGGCAAGAACAGAGAAGGTAGACCCATCTCTTCCTAGACTCTAGAAGATTCTTTACACCATCCAAAATAACTTCTGTAACGGCAGAAACAAGGTTCTATTAGGCAGAGGGTTGAAACATGCTTGGGCACTCCCGCTGGTGGGAGTAGAAGGGAGACACCAAAGTAACAAAGCTGAGGTCCTGAAAGTCTTCTGACACTCGAGCTCAGGTGTAGGTTATTAAACTTGGTCCCTTGGTTCATTTAGTGCAGAGGTTCTACACTGAGGGCTATCTTGCCCCTGCCCAGGGGATATTTGACGATATCTGGAGACATTTAAGTTCTCACAACTGGGAGGTGGCTCACTGGCATCTAGTGGGTACAGGCCAGGGATGCTTGTAAACATCCTTCAATGCACAGAATAGTCCCCTACAATAAAGAGTTATCTGGCCCCAAATGTCAATAGTGCCATTGTTGAGAAATCCTATGGATAACTGGCCTCCCCATTTTCCCTGGGGTCTCCTCTGGGTATTGCTTGGCCTTGTTGGCAATGAGTATGAGATAGGAGTGAGGAGTCAACACCCCCAGAGTTTGGACCACAACTCTGCTCATCCTAAAGCTGGACAGGAGAGATGAACAGGCGAATCCCTCTGTGAGGTACAGCAAGATGTTTCCTCTCAAACTCCAAGTCTGGCATTTATAAACATTCACTACTGTCTGGCAAGGTGCCCGTGTCTTATAACAACGCACAGAAGTACTGACATCAACTTTGATTCTGATGATCCATTCACTTTGCCAGATTGAAGCACTGGATCTGTCAGACGAGGTCAGCTGTGGGTGGTGGTGGGGGGAGGTAGGAGGCTGGAGCTTTGAAATTCTGTAAGTAGATAAATATTTGATATGTCTTAGCTGAAGCTAGATGTTCTATACATGAGTCAGAGCAGACTATTTGGATTCTCAACTCCTGGGACCATGCTCCCCTAAAGCAGTCCAGAGAAAAGGTGAAATTGTGAAAAATTAGCATTAAATGCTATCTGTATCTCAAGCATAATATCATTTCTCTATATGGACATGTAGACATATGTCTACTATATACACATGTTAAGGATTTTTTTTTAAAGATAGATTTCTGATGTGTTTATATTGATGCTTTACAGCATTTTTTTTTCTGTCCCAAGAGATAAAGAACAAACATTACAAGGAATAAATACTGGCCCTAAACTGTCATTCATAAAGGATACCCATGCCTGTATTCTGTTTCCATGAACCAGTTTTACAGAAAAAAAAAAAGTGTGTGTGTGTGTGTGTGTGTGTGTGTCTTGATTCTGTTTCTCAGAAATGGTCTTGGTGGCACAGAATCTGGATTGACAGCAGCAAATGAGATTTGCATGGAGGCACTGTCTCCAGCCCACAATCCCAAGAGGGTTCTCATCCCCGTCATTGTTAATCCCCCTTGGCAGGAGCCACCTTCTCTCTCTCACTCCCCTCCCTAACATCAGTCTCCTGATACTCCTGCTTTGGCTGATGTTTCTCTGTTGGCTTGTTGTCTGGGACTCCTTCCCATGCCATTTAACTCCTGCCCCCCTCTGTCACAGCAACTTCATTAATTCCCAAGGCCTCAACCACCTGAGTCTACAGGTAATCCCTGAATCCATATCTCCAGCCTCAATCTCTCCTTGAGCTGTAGACTTGCCAGCCAGTGAGATGAAAACACGCCTCCTCCCGGTTTCTGCTGCTTCTAGCAAAGGAGCCATTTCCTAGCCATTGAGTATGAGAAACCCAGACTGTTGTTTGACCTCTCTTTCCCCCATAGGTTAGGAAATGGTTTGTTCCTTGTACTGCTGAGGGGGCTTCCGGATCTCTGGTGCCATCAGTGCTGTCATAGCGAGTAGGGGAGTTGTCATCTTTGCAGTTGTCATTATCTGTTGTCACTGTTGCCTTAATGTGAATCTGAGCAGCAGCGTCCTGCTCCTCGTAAGAGCAAGTTTGTCAGCAAGTGTGGAAATAGCACCTTCCTCCAAATCTAGTTTTCCCAGGCTAGATAGACAAGCTCCCCAGATCTCCTCATGGCTCTCAGTAAGCCACATGGCATCATGTAGCTGCGTGGCCCAGGACCCCAACACGATTATGAAGAAGGCACAATAGGATAACGCAATAGATGGTGACCGGGAGGGTGAACAGGGCAGGAGCTGGTGTCTACATGAGGAGCAGCACAGCCTCCATTCCTGATACTTTCAGAGCAGAGCTTTGAGCCCTGAGGTTGTCAGAGGCTGGATGACCATTGGGTAAGGAAGGTGTGCAGGGACTGTCAGCCTCCCACAGTGGCCAGGCAGGCATGTTTCTAGAATCTGGCTCCTCTGATGATTCTGAGATCCTGTGGTCATCCTGAGGCCCATGCAGTGCAGAGACTCTTGAGCTGGATGCCGTGGCTCTGTTTCTGGCCTGCCCTCCCATGTGTTCCCTGCACTGTTACTTAGTCAAAGCCTCCCCAGCTTTTTGGTTCCATGGCCTGGTTGACCATGTAGCCAGCTCAGTGGCTGAGTTTTTCACATGCAGGAAGTTCACCGACCATTTCACTCCACTGGAAATGGAAGAAACATTTGGGGTATTCTTCAACGTCATTTTTATTTTCAAAGACACAGAAAACTCCTGGAAGCTGCCTTTCAAATCCTGATTTAAAGTGGCTGGGGCTGGGATCCCTGGGTGGCGCAGTGGTTTGGCGCCTGCCTTTGGCCCAGGGTGCGATCCTGGAGACCCGGGATCGAATCCCACGTCAGGCTCCCAGTGCATGGGGCCTGCTTCTCCCTCTGCCTGTGTCTCTGCCTCTCTCTCTCTCTCTCTCTCTCTCTCTCTCTCTCTCTCTCTCTGTGTGTGTGTGTGTGACTGTCATAAATAAATAAAAAAAATTTTTTTTTAAATAAAAATAAAAAAAAATAAAGTGGCTGGGGCTGACAGCATGGCTAGGCAGAGGCCTTAGGATGGAAACCAGGGAGCTGAGCTGACGTGAGCTCAGGCAGGCACCCCAGACGTGAACATCGTATGGTCTCTGCAAAGGGCAGACACCGGGGATGGACAAGACCCTTAGAGTGAGTGGTTTCCCATCTCCTAAGCATGATACAACTCCACATCTTATTTTTTCCACCTTGTTCTGAAAATGCCTGATCCACTTAAGGCCTCCGCAGCTTCACCATATCGAGGAAGGAGTGAGACGCAGAAACCCCAGTATTAGTGGCTCCTTGTATCTTGGCCTGGGATCACAGGAGTATGACCTGTGACCAGACATCCTGAGAAGGACCTCAGTAGGCCTTGGGTAGGCTAGCATTTTGTTCCCATGCATTTTTGGTAACAGCTTCCCTTCATCTATGCAATGTACTTTAATGGTGGAAGCAAAGACTAGGAAGAAATGGCCTCTCCTCTGGGCAGAGACCTGCACATGGTGATTGTTTATTAAGCCAGTCAGGACCTGGATGGCGTTTGTCAGGAGGGAATCCCGGCAACCCAATGTTGACAGCAATAGTTGTCTACATATGGGGCTTGTGTTACGTCCTCTGTGCTCGGCTTTTTACATGCATAACTTTCACTGAGACTCTCAAACACTCTCAAAAGCAGTTGCTGTTGTCTGTTTTACCAATGAGAAAATTGAGGCTCAGTACATTATAGCCAGGCTCTAAATACTGGAGAAGCGAGCATAGGGTCCATGGAAAAAGGATGAAATCCATAGAGTGATACCACATTTTAGCTCTTTTCCTGACTCACAGGCTGGCTTTCATGCTGCTTCATGCTTTCACGGTTTTGTATGGCAATCTTGAGGGCTGTAGTGTCAATACACCTAAAAAATAGTGATGGGGTTTTCCAGGATGAGATAGAAGGGAGGTGGGGAAGCAGTGGACTTCTCTGCTTCCCCCACCCCAAGGAACACACACACACAAACGCATGCACACGCATGCACCCCTATTTGTTTATGTCCTAGGTCACATAACTAGTCGGGACTAAACTAGAACTTCCATCTTAATCCAGATCTCTGTACACAGCATCATCTGATATATCTTATTAAGCATCTTCTCTGTGCCAGGTCCTGTGATGGGTGCAGGGAGCTGTAGATATCTTAGGATTGTGTAGGAGAAGCTGTAGTTCTCAGGTTAACACTGTATCCATCTTGAACTTTGATAGAACTCCATTTTTAGACTTAATAGACACATTTATATCTCTCTCCCTTTTTCTTTTGGCATTACATTATTTTTTTTTGTTATGTAGTTAGATTTATTAATCTTCCCCTTGGTGTTTCTGGGTTTTGAGTAAAGAAATAGAAAGGCTTTAGATAACCAAAGGTTAAAAAGGAGTGTACATCTATTTTCTTCTAGGATTTCAATGGATTAATTTTTGCTTTCCAATTCTGATCAATTTTTTCTTGGTATACAATGTGTAATATGATGCATTTCTAGTAAAATCCATCTTTGGGATACTACTTTTAGTATACTAAGCCCTTGTGGCATTTGGATCTATTTCTAAACTGTCTGATGTTCCACTGATCAGTTCTGTTGGTATGACAATTGATTATTGAGATTTTAATTCTGGCTTTTTATATGTATTACTTCCATTTAAGGTAATAATTTTAAAAGTTGGGAAGGTTTCCCCATAGCTTATTTTCTATCTTTTCTTGCTACTCTTATTTTCCCTAAACTCCTTATGGCAAATAAAAAGCTCTGTCTCTTTCATCTGATTGGCACAAATTCATTTTCAAGATTCAACTTAAAAAAAAAAAAAACCCTCTGCTCTAAGGAGTCTTCCCTAATTTCCTCAAGATTTGTTAGGTTCTTCCAATCCTGATTTGTTCCCATAGTACCCTGTGTATCCCTCTGTCTGCTCATATGGTAAGGGCTTGTGATTGGTTACTTTTCTGTCTCCCCCCACTGAGCTACACTGTCCTTGAGGGCAGCACCTAATCAGCCTCACTGTTGCATCTTTAAAGCAGAGAGCACAGTGCCTCTTATATAGTAACTACTAGATCCAATCATCTATTGCTACATAATAAACTACCTGAAACTTAAGGAAATTAGAGAACAATATTTATTTTTTATTAATCTCTTATTTTTTTTAAAGATTGACTTATTTATTTGAGAGGGAGAAAGAGAGCAGGAGGTAGAGGGGCAGAGAGAGAGGGAGAGTGAATCCCAAGTAGACTCTGTGCTGAGTGTGGAGCCTTACGTGGAGCTCCGTACCATGACCCTGAGACCATGACCTGGGCTGGAACAGAGCTGGACACCCAACTGACTGCTCCATCCAGGAGTGCCTGCCTCTTACTATCTTGGTGAACTGTGATGGGACTCAGCTAGGTGGCTCTGCTTTGGGGATCCCTTGGTTCCTCCAAACAGTGGCTCTTACACCAGGAGCCATGGCTAAGGCTTCTTCCCTGACAAGCCTGGCTGTTCATAGTGGCCATCTAGTGGGGGCGTCAGCTAAGGCTCTTGGCTATAACATTTACCTGTGGCCTAGGCTCCCTCACATCATGATGGCTGAGCCTTTGAGGAGCAAGAGAGCCTCGTGGAACCTGTATCATCTTTTATGACTTGACTTCAGAAGTCACATTGAAGCATGCCCCTCATACTTCCTGAGGCAGTCTCAGAGGTCCATCCACTTTCAAGGAGAAGGAACATAAACTCCACCCCTTGATGGGGAGTGGCAAGGTCACAGTGTAGAACTTGTTGGATAAGTGAAATGATAATGGCTACCTCTGGAAAATATAATCTGCCACAGTGCTCAATAAATATTTTCAAGTATTTACAAATAAATGATTCAAGATCCCCGGGTGACATTCCGGGCTCAGACTTGAACTAGAACTTCTTCTGATTGATCAGCAAAAGAACAGGTGCCTGAGGAGAGTTTGCTCCTTGCCCCCACCTCTACCATCCCCTGGTTAGATGTGAAGCCAAGTTGCTGGGAAGTTTTCCCATTAGTTTTAAGGAGCTGCATGTGGATAAATGCAGTCATGTAGGTAAAGCATTTTGAGTTCTTGATTACAAACCTTCCTCTCCCCCTTTCAGAGTACTGGGTTATTAGGGTTTGTTTTTCCTCCTCTACTTTTCAAGTAAGTACTTTGAAAAAGATGCATGTAGGGGGAATAATACATTAAGTATTTCTGCTGAAAAGTGGGGTTTCTGCTCAAAAGAAACGTGCGCTGTGTTTATTTATGACTGGCACACAAATTCAAGAACTGAGCTTGCTGCTT
Organism: Vulpes lagopus; assembly: GCF_018345385.1. Lineage (NCBI taxonomy): Eukaryota > Metazoa > Chordata > Mammalia > Carnivora > Canidae > Vulpes > Vulpes lagopus. The sequence goes on from NC_054841.1 coordinate 17,300,261, forward strand.
GAACACTTGACTTCATGGTTTTTGCTCTCAGAGCCATCTCTCACTAATGGAGAACACAAAAGGCTTTGAGGAAGCTGTCCTTGCTGATTCCACCGGGTAAAGATGCTTGGGCTAGTAGATAGTGCCATGAGATTAGATGAAAGAACTGTCTGCCTCTGGGGAGGACCCTGCTGGGTCTCATGCAGTTTGATGGACCATGAGATCCCTAGGATCAGGGGTGGACGGGAGCTGGGAGGGTAAGTGTTACTGCTGTTTGCATCTCAGTGACAGCATTGAACTGTCCAGTACAAGTTTCTGCCATGGGAGATGACCCACGTGTAGGAAGGCCTCTGCTGAGACAACCTTTATTTAAAAAAAAAAAAAAAAAAAGATTTATTTATTTATTATTTTGCGGGGTAGAGAGAGAGAGAGAATCTTAAGCCGACTTCCTACTGAGCACAGAGTCAGACACGAGGCTTAGTCCCACAACCCTAAGATCATGACTTGGGCTGAAATCAAAAGTTGGATGCCCGCTGGACTGAGCCTCCCAGGTGACCCTGAGACTGCCTTTAATGAGTGTGCCATGTGTCATAGAATATAGGTTCTGAATCCAAGCGTTTTGGACTTGAGTCCTAGTTCTGCCATTTACTAACATTGTGGCCTGGAACATGACTTCACTTCTCCCTGCCTTAGTTGTCCCATCTCAGGAACAGAAGTGAAAGTAGTACCTACTTGCAGACGCTTTGAGGATGTAAGTAAGGTGTTTAGCATAGTGCTTGGTACATAATGAACACTGAGTAAATGTTATCTCTTATTTTCACTATGGCTCTGGCTGTTGTTCTCATTGTCATTATTGCTCATAAACTTGATCTCTAAACTGTATGTGTAATGTTAACTTTGCTCGTGACCACATTTAAAAAAATAGATGAAATTAGTTTTAGTAATATGTTTTATTTAACCAGTATACCCAAAATATTATCATTTCAATGTATAATCAATATAAAATTATTGGTGTATTATACATTCCTTTTTTCATTCTAAGTCTTTGGTTTTTTATATGATGTGCTCCTTAGAGCGTATCTCAGTTTTGACTGTTCACATTCAAGGGCTCAGTGGCCCCATGTGGTTGGTGGCCACTATACTGGACAACACTATTTGGAGAATTACACCATAAATTCAGGGGAAGCTGACAAAATGCCTACTAGGGCAAAGGGATGTATTTCTATTGAGTACCTACTACACATCAGACACTTTAGATATACCATGTAATTTAATCATTGTGACCATATTGCCCTCCCCCCATTTTACAGATAGATACTCAGCTAATTTACCCAAAGTGACCCAGTTAGACAGAGGCTGAACTTGAAATTAAGTCTGTGAAACTGAGTCTCCTTCCCTGTGGTGAGGTGGTAACTAGAGGCTCGATTTTCTGCTAGTGGCACATGAGTGCCATCCAAATTCAAGACAGCATTCACAGAGACATTTGTAATGTGTGCCATGTCTTTGTGACACAGTTGAGTAGAGCCAGCTGGCATGTCACAAACAGGTGAAGGACTGAGTCTGGGTCTCAGGTTAGTGTTCAGGATAAACCTGGGGTTTGGAGCTGTGTCTGTGACCTAGTCATGACTCTGTGTAAGGCTGAGATCTGGGTTCAGTCTGTGAATAAGAATTGAGTCTGTGACCAGAATCAGAACTCCATCTGTGGCCAAGTCAAAGTTTGACCTGAGGCAGAGGCCAGGGCTCTACTTGGAGCCAAGGTCTAAGCTCGTTTTTTGTCCAAGGGGCAGAGTGGTACATGCAGCAAATTCTTGGGAGTTGAAACATTTAAGGTCAATCCTGTATGTCAGACACCAGGCCTGGCAATGCCTTTGGAAATTTCTAGGAGCAAGAAACTGAGCAACAAAGCAAAATGCTTATTTAGGGGGCATAACTTCAGTGAAGATGAGGGATCTAGTAGGAGTGGTAACTCCCTGGGGAATGTTAAGAGCACACAGTGGCCTGATAACCTCTACCATGCCCACTCTGGGTGGGACCAGGATCTATGAAAGTAGATTCCAGTAGCTGTGTTGCATGGAGTGGTCACGTGAGGTAGAGAACAGAAAGGACATGCAGAGCTTACACGGTGTCAGCCAATGTGGCTGGATTATGATGGTGAATCAAGGTATTTAGGGATTCCCAGGACTTGGCATGCCATCTACTCCTAAAGACCAAGCTGAGTGTGTGGGGGATACCACCAGCAGGGTCCCAGAAGGTTGTGTTTGTCAAAACGAGTCAAGTACCAGTCAGTGGGCCACAAGGGGTCACCTCTGGCACAGGTTAAATAAATTATGATATAGCTATCCACTAAAATGTTATCTAGCCGGAGAAATGAATGAGGGGCAATTTTCAAATATATCATTAGGACAAAAGCAAAGTAGGAACAGGATATATAGTATGCTCTCTCTTGCATAGGAAAGTGTGGAAATAAAAAATATAAGTGTAAATGCCAAAGGATTCCAAAATGCTAATAAAAGTAATTATTATTACCTAGATGTTGTCAAGGAGGGTCTCTTAACAAGTAACTGAGCTCAGTTCAGGGGCCAAGCCAAGCCCCAAATTGCTGCTTCTCCCCAGACTGAAAAGCCATGGCTCTTCATTCCTGTCGCTTACATCTCAGGGTCCACATGGTCACCTGAGGGTGGCTGGGAGTCAGGGAGGAAAAGTGAAGTTAAAGAGCCCTGGGAGCCAGGTAAGTCCTGACCTACTGGAAGCTGTTTCCTCGTGGTCTCCTCCCCAGAGCAAGGTAGAAATGTGCTTTGTGAATCTGACATTAAACTGCTTGCTTATTCTTAGTTTGAGCTAAAATCAAAATGATTTTGCAAGAAACCCAAAGCAGTGAAAAGCGATAGAGCTGAACATCCATACATTATAGATATTTCTTCTGGGGTGGAAGAGCCTTGTGTGTGTTGTTGTTGTGGCTGCCAAAAGTCTGTAGTAAACTGTTTCCAGAAAGTATTGTGCATTTATAATGCAGTTTAGGATTGCTTATGTTTTTATTTGATATATACATATTTCATGAGAACAACATTGAACGTGTATTTAATCAGGATTTGTAAGGAATCACTGGTAATCCTTTTATGTTTCTTTATATTTCTGCATTATAAATTTGCTTCACTGCACATACCCCAAAATTACTGAGCTGAAAAGACTGACAGTGCAGTTGAATTAAATATCAACAAACATTATGGATGTGTATGTGTGTGTGCATGTGTGTTGTGTATGTATATCTTATATGTTGCAGATATATTAAAAATATAATTTTCATTTGGTGGAGAAGGGATAAATTATTCAATAAACTATGTTGGAGAACTTGGCAACTATTTGGGGAAAAATAATTATACCCTCACTTCACATGAAACTCAAAAAAATCCTCTAGGAATTACTATTATTAAATATTAAAACTGAAATCATAAAACAATTTGAACAATGTGTTGGTAAATATATAAAAAATCTTGTATAGGAAATTATTTAATAACTCCTTCCCTTAGTTTTTTCATCTATGTAATGAAATAATAATAGTATCTATCTTACAGGATAGCTATGGGGATCAAACAAGTAATCTATGTAATATAATATGATATGAGTAATATAAGTCTTTAGAAAAGTACCTGGCATATGGTAAGCACTATATAAGTATTAACTGTTATGTCTATTTCTAAACATGATATCTAACAAAGACACTAAAAAATAAAATGATAGATTATGAAATTTTAAAATTTGTGAATGTCAAAAAAATAGCATACACAAAACAGAAAATGCAAATGGCACTTTAAAAGTCAACCCAGGTGGGCAGCCCCAGTGGCCCAGAAGTTTAGTGCCACCTTCGGCCCAGGGTGTGATCCTGGAGACCCGGGATCGAGTCCCACGTCCGGCTCCCTGCATGGAGCCTGCTTCTCCCTCTGCCTGTGCCTCTGCCTCTCTCTTTCTCTCTGTGTCTGTCGTGAATAAATAAATAAAATCTTTATAAAAAAAATTCAACCCAAGTGACAGAAAAAAAAAAAGAGCAAATATCCTATATGGGTAACTATTCCAAATCAGTAAGAGAAAAAAATTCTCTATGTAGAGTTATTATTCCAAGTCAATTAGAGAAAAGAGGTAGTAGACTTCTCAAAGGAAATATGAACTAGAGTTTCAATAGGCCAATCATGAAAGAAGACACTCATATTAATTCGTTTTTTGAACAAATATTTACCATGTCCTTGGTTATACACTGGGCTCTCCAGGATGTTGGGGTACAATAATGGGTGGAATGAAGGCCCTGCTCTCAAGGAACTTACATTGTAAGAGCCAATAAACATATAGACAAGAAATCCAGTTCACAAAGAATCAAAGAAATGCAAAGCTAAAGAGTGAATCATTTTTTGTGTGCCCAAATAGTAAATATTTTTGAATGATTTTATCACATATCAGTGATGATGTAAGGAAACTAGCACTCTTATACCTTCATAATGGGAGTAGAAACTAGTTTAGTGTAGTCTGTAGGGAATTGTATCAGTAAGTGCTAAAAGTTTATAAATGTGTTATTCCTGCAATTCAACAGTGTAACTCATAGATTATTTTGAGGAATAATCAGAAATGCACAGAAAGATATCTATACAGGAACATGTATTCACTGATTGATTCTCTCATTTTCAAATATCTATTGATTATTACTACACTCAGGACACTCTTCTAGGTCTTGGGGATACAGCAGTGATAAATGCAGAGGAAGTTCCCATTCTTTAGGAGTTTATACTGTAGTATGGGTATTTTTTTAGTAGGGAAATGTAAGGTAGACAGACAATAAACATACAAACACATATCTTTATAAAACCAATTTGGAGACATAGATAAGAGGTAGATAGATGTAGACAGAGAGCAAAAGTAGTATAAAGCAAGATAAGAGGGGAGGATTGCTCTCCAGCTCTCCAAGGGTGCTGATGTGGAAGGAAAAGAGATAGTACCTATTTTATATAAAGAATTAGAGAAGATCTCTTTGCTTAATTGGTATCTGTGCAAAGACCCACATACATTGAAAGACCATGTCATGCTGATATCTAGGGGAGGAGCATCATCCTACAGAGGATAATGAGTGCAAATGCCCTGAGGTATAAGAAACATGTTTGGTATCTTCTCTTTGAGTAGAAACAGGGAAGCCATGGTGGCTGGAGTGGGGTTGGCCAGGGGAAGATCAAAGATTAGAGCAGAGAGGTGCAGAGGGCAAGGTCACATAGAGATTTGTGGGCCATTCTGAGGATTGTGAGAGCGTTAAGACAACTGACTGATATTTAAAACTATAGTTACTCCTTTAATATCTCATGATTTTTACAGGTCAGGAATGTAGGTGGGGCTCAGCGGGGAGATTCGTTGGCTCCATGTAGCATTGACAGAGGTCACTCAGGTACTCACCTGGAGGATGAGCTGGTCAGGGTTCAAGATGGTTTCACTCATATTGACACCTTTTGCAGGGACGGTTGGAAAGAGGGACTTGGCTGAACTGGTTGGCCGGAGTACCTACCTATGAACTGTCTGGCATGGTGTTCTGTGGATAATCAGATTTTTTTCATGGCAGCTCAGGACTCCTGGAGAGTGTTCCAAAGGGCAGGAAACAGAAGCTGGAAGTCTCTTACAGAAATTGGATAGAGTCACTTCCTCTGCATTCCAATGGTCTTGTAGTTATACAACCAGTCTGGTTTCAGCAGAAGAGGGGTAGAGCTCACTTGTCATGGGAGGAATAGAATTGGCAGCCACATTTAGTCCACCATATAGAGTAAGAGAGAACAAAGAACTAGGTTTATTTCAGTGTTATTTAAAACTGTGACAATGTCAAAATAACCAAAATATTTGAGAAAAATGGCTAAATACATTTGATGTGTATTTATGGCCACATAATGGAATATTTGTCAACCAATAAAATTGTGTTTTTAGGGAATATTGATGAATGAGGGAACATAATGCAGTCTGCCTGTGTGTGTGTGTGTGTGTGTGTGTGTACATGTACTCATATGTAGGGTTGTGCTTGTGTATTATTGTGTGCCTATATACATACTTCTTGAAAAACTTTTAGGCAGGGGAGGGTCAGTGTTCAGCTATAATCACTCTTTCAGTAGTGATCAGGGCATCTATGGTCCTCTTCCTTGGCCACTTTGACAGAGTTCTCCTGAATGTGAGGCCCTTTAAAGTCTTTTCACTGATTGTTACACAGGGACTGTGGGTTACAGGAGGCAAGCAGGCCATTGCTCAAATGACGGAGCAGACTGGATGCCATTGTCATGACCTTAAGTGTGTGTATTTGTATTTGTAACCACTTTTTTTAAAGCTCTATTAAGAGATGACTGGCTCTCTAAGAAAATGTTTCCATTGTCAAGACCAGACTCAAGATCATCTCTGTGAACCGGTTAGTTGAAGAAGCCACAAATAATCTCATTATTCACTCACCTATATCCAATGATACCACACAATTAAAGGTGCCAGGGCAAGGTAAGAGAGGGAAGCTCTGTGCGCTAGATACTCTACTAAGCCCCAGGCTGTAGAGTTGAATGAGATAGGTTCTTTGTTAATGAAGAGTTTGCCATGGAACCAGGTCTATCATCTCTGTATTCTGGCCTGGCCCTAAGACCAACATTTCATGGTAACTCTATGCATATTTGAATGCATTCATTCATTTGGAATGCATTTGGAAGAGTAGGGAATCAGTGATGCAGTTCAGGTCAGGATTCTGAAGGTGAAGTCCGGGATGTTTCATAGGCTTTTCATCTGTGTGTATGTCCAGCTCTTTGAGCAAGGTAGCGCTTGTAATTCTATGCATTACACCACCAAAGGGTAGTGGCAGACCCATAAACAGGGTGATCATAGACAGCTATGGTTGCCAGCATTTTTGGTCTCTCTGTAAATTTCAAAAATCAACCCCTCTTGGTGAGCAAATGGCAAAATATGCCCATCTTTCTGGACTAACCCAGTCCACTGTGTAGGGTGGGATGGGGTAGATAATGGCTCCCAGGCTAATTTAATTCTAGCCTTGACCTGTGGTTTTGTGTAGTGCACAATCAGGGATGGCAGCCTAAGTGCCTTGGCTCCTTCTAGGTTGTTTGTGTAACCTGCTCTGATCCTGTTTCTGCCCATCTTTGTTTTGGACAACATGGTCCAGCCTATCATTCCTTCTCTAGCCTCAGGACTCCATCTGGCAGACATGCATTTGAGGCTCATTTTCTACTTTTTCCCTGAAAGTATCCATCCCAGGCCATGCCTTCAGGACCAACCCTCCACACCAAGTCTGCAGGAGCCTCTCCATACCCTAACAAAGGGGGCCAGCAGGCAGGACCAAGACAGGTGCTCCTCCCACCTCGTCCTTTCTCTCCACAGAAGAGACCAGATTCAGATGCATCTATGGAAACCAGGGAGAGAGGGCCGAGCTCACACTCTCGCAGCTAAACCACCGTTATTATGATTAGCACTTAGTGCTTAAGAGGTAACCCTAAGTGCTGGGTCCACTTGGGAGAATCAAAGGGGCTAGGACCCTGGCACCTTTGTTATTTCCCTGTGCTTTTGTGTGTTCATTTTAGTTACTCCTTTAGAGCAGAATTTAAGCTCTTTATTGATTTGGCTGATCAATTGCCCAGTAATGCTCCAGGCAAGAGCCCGAAAGCAGTATAGATTCCATCACACGTAGCAGCACCCCTCCCAGTTCCTCCCAGCTACAGCAGTGATGTCTTCAGCATCTTTGCTTTTTTTTTTTTTAATTAATTTTTATTGGTGTTCAATTTACCAACATACAGAAAAACACCCAGTGCTCATCCCGTCAAGTGCCCCCCTCAGTGCCCGTCACCCATTCCCCTCCAACACCCGCCCTCCTCCCCTTCCACCACCCCTAGTTCGTTTCCCCGAGTTAGGAGTCTTTATGTTCTGTCTCCCTTCCTGATATTTCCCAACATTTCTTCTCCCTTCCTTTATATTCCCTTTCACTATTATTTATATTCCCCAAATGAATGAGAACATATACTGTTTGTCCTTCTCTGATTGACTTATTTCACTCAGCATAATACCCTTTGCTTTTAAAAAGATGTTACTGGGCAGCCCGGGTGGCTCAGCAGTTTAGCGCCACCTTCAGCCCAGGGCATGATCCTGGAGACCTGGGATCCAGTCCCATGTCGAACTCCCTGCATGGAGCCTGCTTCTCCCTCTGCTTCTCCCTCTGCTTCTCCCTCTGCCTGTGTCTCTGTCTCTCTCTGTCTCTCATGAATAAATAAATAAAATCTTTAAGAAGAGAAAATATTAAGAAAAAATATTTAAGAAAAGAATAAATAAATAAATAAATAAATAAATGTTACTTTCTTTTCCAGTTTTACTGAGAAATAATTGACATACATCCCCTGTATAAATTTAAGTTGTACAGAAGGGTGGTTTACATATTTACATATTTTTGGAAATGATCACCACTATAGGTTCAGCTAATACCTAATCTTCTCATGTAGATACAATAAAAAGGAAAAAAAGAAGAAGGGAAAAAATTATTTTTGTGATGAGAACTCTTCGGAGCTACTCTCTTAACAGCATTTCTCTTTGTCACACAGCAGCATTAGTGACAGTCCTCATGTTGTCCATTACATCTCTAGGGCTTATATACCTTATAACTGGAAATCTGTACCTTTTCACCTTGACCCCCTTCCTCCATTTCCCACCCTCTGCCTCTGGTAACCACAAGTCTGATCTCTTTATAAGTTTGATTTGTAAAAATATTTCTCATTCATTCATTCATACATTCATTTTTAGATTCCACATATAAGATCATACTGTGTTTGTATTTCTTTGTCTTACTTGTTTACTTAGCATAATGGCTTCAAGGTTCATCATGTTGTCACAAATGGTAAGATTTCCTTGTCATATTTTTTTTATGCTGAATAACATTCGCGTGTGTGTGTGTGTGTGTGTGTGTGTGTGTACCACAACTACTTTATCATCTCTCAATGGACACTTAGGTTGTTTCCATGTCTTAGCCATTATAAATAATACTGATGTAGACATGGGATTGCAGATACCTTTTCAAGTTAGTGTTTTTGTTTTGTTAAATATATTCCCAGAAGTGGAATTTCTGGATCATATGGTAGTTCCATTTTTAATTTTTGGAGGGTCCTCCATATTGTTTCCCATAGTGACTGCAGCAATTTACAATCTGCATTAACAGTGCACAAGGTTTCCCTTTCTCCACAACCATATCAGCATTTGTTGCCTTTTGTCTTGATGATGGACATTCTGAAGATGTGAGGTCATATTTAATGGCAGTTTTAGCTTTTTGTATATCTTCTTCAAAGGAATGTCTGGTTCGGTCCTTTGCACATTTTTAAATTGGGTTATTTGGGTTTTTTGCTAATGAATCGAATGAGTTCTTTATATGTTTTAGATATTAGCCCCTTCAGACATATGATTTGCATATATTTTTCCCATTCCATAGGTTGTCTTTTCACTTTGTTGATGGTTTCTTTTGCCATGGAGAAGCTTTTTAGGTTGATATAGTCCCATTTATTTTTTTTTTATTTTGTTGATTATGTTTTAGATCTCCTATCCAAAGAAATGATTGAAAGACCCATATCAGGGAGCTTCGTACTTATGTTTTCTTCTAGGAGTTTCATGGTTTCAAGTCTTACATTTAAGTATTTAATCTGTTCCAAGTTAATTTTTGTGAGTGGCATAAGGTGTGGGTCCACTTTCATTCTTTAACACCTGACTATCCAATACTCCCAGCACCATATATTGAAGAGACTCTCCTTTCTCCTTTGAGTATTCTTGGCTCCCTTGATTGTACATGCTTATGTTTATTTTTGGCTCTCAATTCTATTCCATTGGTCTTTTTTTATGCCAGTAACATATTGTTTTGATGACTACAGCTTTATAATATAGCTTGAAATGAGGAAGTGTGATATTTCCTGCTTCATTTTTCTTCCTCAGGAATTTTTTGTTTGTTTGTAGCTATTTTAGGCCTTTTGTGGTTCCATGTAAAGTTTGGGAGTGGTTTTTCTAGTTATGTTAGAGAAATGTCATTGAAATCTTGATAGGGATTTTATTGAATCTCTAGATCTCTTTAGTCAATATTTACATTTAAAAATATTCTTTTCACTCCATTTATTTGTGTCTTCTATTTCTTTCATCAGTGTTTTTGCAGTTTTTAGCATGTAGACCTTTACCTCCTTAAATTTATTCCTAAGTACTTGTTTTTTAACACTCTTATTTAAATGGTATTGACCACTTTATTTCTTTGTCAGAAATTTCATTGTTAGTTTAAGAAACACTACTGATTTTTGTACATTAATGTTGTATTTTGCCAACTTTACTGAATTCATTGATTAAATCTTTTTTTTATTTGTTCTTTTTAAAAATAATACATTTATTTTTTATTGGTGTTCAATTTGCCAACATACAGAATAACACCCAGTGCTCATCCCGTCAAGTGCCCCCCTAAGTGCCCGCCACCCAGTCACCCCCACCCCCCACCCTCCTCTCCTTCTACCACCCCTAGTTCGTTTCCCAGAGTTAGGAGTCTCTCATGTTCTGTCTCCCTTTCTGATATTTCCTACCCATTTCTTCTCCCTTCCCTTCTATTCCCTTTCACTATTGTTTATATTCCCCAAATGAATGAGACCATATAATGTTTGTCCTTCTCCGATTGACTTATTTCACTCAGCATAATACCCTCCAGTTCCATCCACGTTGAAGCAAATGGTGGGTATTTGTCATTTCTAATGGCTGAGGAATACTCCATTGTATACATAGACCACATCTTCTTTATCCATTCATCTTTCGATGGACACTGAATCTAACGTTTTTTTCATTGTGTCTTTAGATTTTCTGTATATAAGATCATGTCATCTGCAAATAGAGACAATTTTACTTCTTCTTTTCTAATTCTAATATCTTACATTTTTCCCCTGTCTGATTGCTCTAGGTAGGATTTTCAGTACTAGTTGAATAGGAGTGGGAGCTGGCATCCTTATCTTGTTCTTGATCTCAGAGGAATAGCCTTCAGCTTTTCACCATTGGATATCCTGTTAGCTGTGGGGTTGTCATATATGGCCTTTATTATGTTGAGATGAGTTCATTTCTATACTGAATTTGTTAAGAGTTTTATCATTAATGGATGTTGAAATTTGTTGAATGCTTTTTCTGCATCTGTTGAGATGATCATATGGTTCTTTTCTTTCATTCTGTTAATGTGACGTATCACATTGATTGATTTGCATATCTAAAACTATCCTTTCATCCTAGTGACAAACCCCACTTGATCATGGTAAATGAGACTTTTAATGTGCTGCTGACTTTGTTTTGCTGATATTTTATTGATAATTTTTATGTCTTTATTGATCAGGGATATTAGCCTATAATTTTCTTTTCTAGTTGCATCCTTTTCTGGTTTTGATATCAGGATAGCTTATAAAATAATTTTGGGGAGTTCTGTTCTCTTTGATTTTTTTAGAAGAGTTTGGAAAGGATTGGGGTTAATTTTTCTATAAATTGTGGTAAAATTCACACTGAAATTATCTGGCCCTGTGCTTTTCTTTATTGGAAGGTCTTTGATTAGTGATTCAGTCGTTGTACTAGGAATTGGTGTATTCAAGTTTTCTGTTTCTTCCTGATTTAGGCATGGTAAATTGTACAAGTCCTTTTTTTTTAAGATTTATTTTTTCATTTTGGAGAGAGAGTGCACAAACGAGGGGTTGGGCAGAGGGAAAGAGAGAGAGAATCTTGAAGCAGACTCCTTGCCAAGCAGAGAGCCCAACACGGGGCTCAGTCCCAAGACCCTGAGATTATGATCTGAGCCAAAATCAAGAGTCAGATGCTCAATCGACTGAGCCACCTAGGTGCCCCAGGTTGTATGTTTCTAATAATTTCTCTATTTCTTTTAGGTTGCACAGTATTTTGGCAGATAGTTGTTCAGAGTAGCCTCTTGTGAGCCTTTGAATTTCTGTGTTATCAGTTTTAAGGCTTCTTTTTCATTTATAATTTTGTTGATTTGAGTCCTTTTTCTTTTTCTTTTTTCTTGGTGAGTCTAGCTAAGAGATTGTCAGTTTTGCCCATCTTTTCAAAGAACCAACTTAGAGTTTCGTTGATCACTTCAATTGTTTTTCTTTTCCCTATTTCATTTATTTTTACTTTAATATTTATTATTTACTTTTCTTCTCCTAACTTTGGGCTCAGTTCTGTTTCTAGTTCTTTAAGGTGTAGAATTAGGTTGTTTTTGGACTATTTATTGCTTTGTAATATAGGCATGTATTGCCAGGAATTCCCTCTTAGAACTGATTTTGCTACATTCCCTATGTTCTGCTATGTTGTGTTTCCCTTTTGTCTCAAGAAAAGACTTTATTTCCCCTTTAATTTCTTGTTTGACCCATTGATTTTTTGGGAGAGTGTTGATTTCCATGTGTTTGTGAATTTTGCAGCTTTCCTCTTGTTATTTATTGATTTCTAGTTTCATGCCATTCTGATTAAGGAAGATACTTGGTATGATTTCAGTCTTCTTGAATTTGTTATGACTTATTTTGTGGCCTAACATATTGTCTATATCCAGAAGATGTTCGATGTGTGCTTGAGAAGAATGTGAATTCTGCTGTTTTGAGATAGAATGTTCTGTATATGTCTATAAGGTCTCTTCGGTCTATGGTGTTGTTCAGATCTGCTGTTTTCCTTATTCTCTGGATATCTATCCATTATTTAGAGTAGGGCATTAAAGTCTCCAACTATTATTTTATTTTTATTTTTTTTTCCTTTGGCTGTTTATTTTTCCTTTAGCTCTGTTAGTTTTTGCTTTATGTATTAGGTGCTCTGATGTTGGGCATGTAAATATTTACAGTTGTTATTCTTCTTGATGTATTGACTCCTTTATCATTATATAATGACCTTCTTTGTCTCTACCATTTTTAGTTTAAAGTCTACCTTGTCTTTTATAACTATCCCTCCTTGCTTTTTTTCTTTTTTTCTTTTTTCTTTTTTGGCTACCATTTGCTTGAAATGTCTTTTCCATCCCTTCACTCTCAGTCTGTATGTTTTTAAGAGTAAAGTCAGTTTCCTGGAGTTAGCATATTGTTAGATCTTATTTTATGATCCATTCAACCATTCCGTGTCTTTTGATTGGAGGATTTAATCCATTTATGTTTAAAGTAATTATTAAAAACAGACTCACTATTGTCATTTTGTTAATTGTTTTCTGAATATTTTGTAGATTCATCATTCCTTCTTTCTTTTTTCTTTTAATGTATTATTTAAATTCAGTTTAGTTAACTTAGAGTGTATTATTAGTTCCAGGGGTAGAATTCAGTGTTTCATCAGTTGTATCTAACACCCAGGGCTCATTACATCAAGTAATGAGCCATGGGTGTTAATGCCTATCCTTCAATTACCCCATACCCCCACCCAGTCCTCCAACAACCCTCAGTTTGTTTCCTCTAGTTAAGAGTCTCTTATGGTTTGTCTCCTTCTCTGTCTTTATCTTATTTTATTTTTTCCTTCCCTTCCCCTGTGTTCATCTGTTTTGTTTCTTAAATTCCATGAGTGAAATAATGCAATTCTTGTCATTCTCTGACTGACTTATTTCACTTAGAATAATACCCTCTAGTTCCATCCACATTATTGCAAATGGCAAGATTTCATTCTTTTTGATGCCTGAGTAGTATTCCATTGTCTATATGTGTCACATTTTGTTTATCCATTCATCTGTTGATGGACATCTGGGCTCTTTCCATAGTTTAGCTATTGTGTAAATTGCTGCTCTAAACACTGGGATGCATGTGACCCTTCAAATCACTATATTCGTATCCTTTGGATAAATAACTGATAGTGTAATTGCTGGGTCAGAGGATAGCTCTATTTTGAACTTTTTGAAGAACCTCCATACTGTTTTCCAGAGTGGCCATACCAGCTTGCATTCCCTCCAACAGTGTAAGAGGGTTCTCCTTTCTCCACTTCCTCGCCAACATCTGTTGTTTGCTGAGTTGTCTATTTTCTGACAGGTGAGGTCATATCTCATTGTGGTTTTGATTTGTATTTCCTTGATGCTGGGTGATGTTGAGCATTTTTTCATCCAACTGTCTTTCTGTGTGTTTTTATGTCTTTTGGTATCAGTAAGCTATGACTTCTTACAAGGTTCTTTTGTATAATTACTATAAGATTTTCTGTTGTGGTTACCATGAGACTTACATAATATGTCTTGGAATTTTAGCAGCCCATTTTAAATTAATAACAACCTAATTTCCGGTAGAATCAATATAATTTGCTCTTTTACTTCTTTTCTTTTATCATATATTAGGTTATTGCTGTTATAATTTTACATGTTTTTTAAAATTTTACATGTTTGTTCCCCTTAAAGGCATGCAGTTATCCTTACCCAAGAACTCCTTTTATATTCACTTTCCAAGTTTGATTCCTCCCTCTCTGCAAACTCCTTCGTAAAGGTTATTCCTATTGAAGAATTGGGTATGGGGTACTGATATAATACATGTTATTTTAGCATGTTTATGTTTATGTTTAACATGTTTTCCTGCCCTAACACTTTAGGCCTGTCTCTTCTTCAGCCACTATTTGGAGGGACCATTCAATTCAGTAAATATTTTTTGAGCATCTAGTAGGTGTCAGCCACTGTTCTAGGTGGTTCGGATAGATCAATAAACAAAACAGATAAATCCTTGCCTTCATTATGCTTGTGTTTTTGTAAGAGAGACAGAAGTAACCAATAAGCATAATTGATGAGTGAATTTTACAATATACTAAATAGTCATAAGTACTTTAAGGAAAAATGCAGCAAACAAGGGATATTGGGAATGCTTATGGTTAGAAGTGATAATTTTAAAGAGAGTGGCTAATGTAGACCTTATTGAAGATTTTATGTATTGATAGACTTTAAGGAGGTGAGAAATATTTAGTTAATTCAATCTTGAAGGGTGAGGAAGGAGGAAAGACTTTCCAGCATAGGGACAGCCAGTGCAAAAGTCCTGAGGCAGGAATATATTTGCTATGTTCAAAGAATAGCAAGGAAGCCAGGGGCGGAGTATGTGAGGGAAAGAATGGAAAAAGACTAAATCGAGGTGGGAGAGTGTAACTGGAGACTGGATCATACAAGGACTTGAACCATGTCGTAAGGATTTTGGTCTTTGTTCTGCATGAAATGGGAGCAGTGGAAGGGTGTTGACAAGAAGGAGATGGTTTGCTTGCAAAGTTAAAATAATCTCTCTGGCTATAGATTTGTGAATAGACTATAGAAAGCCATTGCAAATCCAGGATCCTGGGGATGGTAAACATCCAGCCAACATACTTCCTTGTGCATTAGTTGTGGAAGTGAGAGAAGGAGAGGAACATTAGGCTTGGGTTCCTGGAAAGATGAGATTGCTGCCAATGCAGATGGAGAAGGACTCAGACAGAACAGGTTCATTGGGGGAAGATCAGCAGTTTACTTGTAGGCACATGAAATTTAGAAGAACCACCAGATATCTATTAGACAACATGAGAATTTGAAAAAACATAGCTTCTGAGTCAAATAGGCCTTATTTGAAGTCACACTTCTTTGCTGGTTAGCTCTATGACCTTCAGAAAAGTAGTAACGAATCTGAGTCTCAGATTTTATGCACCTACAATGCAGACCATTCTCTCTGTGTATACTGTACTAGAGATTGAGACCCGGGTAGAGTCATGGAGGAGTGTGTCAGGAAAGCAAAGTGAGCTGGGAGAGGGAAGTCCCTGCTTAGAGTATTTCCAGAAACACTAGGGATCAAATCTATTCTCAACTCACAGGTTCTCCGGAAACTCACTTCTCCCACTCTGGCCTCAGGTTCCTCATCAAGAAGATGAAAGTTGACATGCTAACCTTTTAGGCCTGCCTTGGCACTAAGGTTGCACGAACGTGAGGACCTCAGAGTGGGGGGGAAATCTACCTTCCAGCTTGCTAGTATCTTGCCTCACTCTTGGGATTAACACAGGTAGATGCATTCATGTGTACAGCAACACACACACACACACCCTCAGCCCAGCCCAGCTCAGCCCAGCAGATTTTCTTGTGTTTGGCAGATCCCATCTCCCTGGGCATTATCAGTGACTGCATCTGGCTAAACCCTTCTTAACTGCAGGCACACAGATCTCTGTGCTGTGGATCTCCTTCCTTTGTGGCCCATAGTCTGGCAGCCTGGTCCTTCCTGGTAGTTACACCAGACAGAGAGAGCAGTCTAGGCAGTATAACCACAGGCACTGCCAAAGGGATGAACCCCTCACCTCTTTTCAAGGGTTCCAATAAGGGAGGAGGTAAATGTCACAGATCTGGAAAGCCATCTAATTTACACTGAAATGCATCTAGGTCAGGAAACAGGTTTGCTTTCCTTTCGATGTCCTCAGACATGTATGCTTGGCTGTCCCTTCGTGTCGCTTTCCCCCTCCCTTGGGGCACCTGTACCACCACCTGGGTGATCTGTCTAGGCTCCTTCCTTCCATGTATCCCATTAGACTTGCTCATTCACCTCCTCTTAGGAGGTTTGTGACCTCCTGATTGCTCTTACATGGCTCTTTTTGGGGAGTGAATCATTTTAAAACTAGTTGATTTCCTTGCAAACTGCATTATGCTTCTGTGATCCAATTTTGCAAAAAGCCTGATGTTTCCTTTCTGCTCTGTTATAACAACTGTTGGTGGTAAATTGACCTATCTAGCTTTATTTTTTTAACTGTCGCTATATTGGTCCTCTTTCTTGGTGCTGGCCTGTTTTTCTTCAGACTATTAAGTCTGTTCGTTTCTAAAATACTACTTGACCTGAACATTCTAGTATACTTTATTGTCAATTTTATTCTTCTTCATTTTACTCCCTAGCTTCGTCCCTGACCATCCATTTATCATACCATTTATCACACTCTATCAAAATGGCCTGCCTTCCCCACCAGGCAGTAAAGGCAGAAGTTGGGAATTGGCCTTCTCTGTGGGTGCAGAGGACCAGTTCAGGGATGACAGTGCATGGGAGCTCAGGGAACATTTGTAGAATGAATGGATAGGTGAAGGAATTAATAATAATCATCCAGGGGAAAAGATGACGGTAAATTTATTTATACTCCTACCAGCTGTTAAACAAGGAGACTGCTAAAATAATGTGGCTCTAATGCTATGGCAGCCTATGTAACCAGACCAAAATTCTAGCCTGAATGCCTCAGGATTATGAAATCAGAACACAATCACAACAGCCAACTAGGCTTTAAGCTATAGCCAATCAAAAAATATCTTTCCTTTGCTTGCCATACTCTCTATGTGTGTCTTTCCCTGGCTCCTGTTAGCAGGGCACTCCTCACCACTTCCAGTTTGGTGCTACTCAATTCTATGCTTGGGTAAACTTAAACATTTTAATATGCCTCAGTTTATCTTTTAACAGCTCTAAAATATGTGAATACATTAATGTCAAACCCTAGTCCATCTAATAAAGCACAGAGAGTTCTAGAAGCTATAGGTTATTTTGCTGACCAGGATAAACCCCAGACCTGTAAGTTCCAGGGCACACCAGACCATCAAGTCATGCTGACCACCGTGTGAAGAGCCATGGGAACCCATGCCACAGCATCTTCAGGTCCCTGGGGAACAGTGGGCACCTGGATAGACCTGGACTTCATCTTCTATCCTGGATTAATTGATTAACTCCCTGATACACCTAGCTAGTCAGAAGACGTTTCCTGAGACCTGTCTTCAGGTGGTTCAGGTGTGCTGCAAGGTATGGCTGTGCTGCAAAGAATGAACATAACTCCCTTCTTCATGCTCACAATTTAGCAGACAAGTGAACTTAGGGTCCAGAGGAGGCAGTCAACACCAACTCAGACAGGGGATGTGCGGCCCAGAAGAAGTGATGTGTGGGGTAAGTCAAGTGAGGAGAGAAAGGGCTACAGTGTGATGGAGACACAAGTAGGTCCACACTGGACAATCTAGGGAGCAAAGGAAGGAGAAATAACCTAATGCCCCAAGGTACTTGCACTGGCTGGATTATAAAGCATGAAAGGTGGAGGGGTGGATCAGAGCTGATTTCTCAAGGGTCTGCTTAGCCAGCCATGGGTGTAGATCTCATCACAAAAGCGGTGGGGAACCCCTGATGAGTTTTAAGTAGAGAGGTGTCATAATCAGAACTGCATTTTGGGTTGCTCATTCTGGCTGGTTGGTGGAAGGTTATAGGGGACAGAGATGACAGTAGAACGTCCAAGGAGACAGCTGTTGTGGTTGTGCAAGAAAGAAAGGATTGTGTCTGGACCAGCGGGGCAGGTGAGAGGGCTGGAGAAAAGTGGGTAGGTTTGAGAGATTTTTAGAAGGTGAAATTGACAGGCCTTTGTAATTTGTTAGATCAGGGTTTTGAAAAGAATAGCCTATGGACCAAATCTGGCCTAGTGCCTGGTTTTGTAGACTCTTGTTGGCACGTATTCACACTGGAGTGGCAGAGCTGAATAGTTGTGACAGAGACCCTATGGCCTGTAGAACCCAAAACGTTTGCTGTCTGGTCCTTTACAGAAGATATTTGTCAACCCTGGCTTAGACACAAAGCCCTGGGAGAGGTGAGGCAGAGGAGGGACTTGAGTCAGCCTGCTGTTGAGTCAGAAGCCCCGGAGGTGGGAAAGGGGCCGTCCATTTCTCTTAGCCTTGCTTCAGCCTTGCTCCTTCACTGGGTGCTGACACTCTGCCTGGCTCTTCCCAGCCTCCTCTCCAGGGAGACTGGTCCAGCCCTTCCTTCTCTCTCTAGCTGGAATGCTGCTGGGATTCGAGTGTTCCTCCAAAGCCGTGACTTGGTTTCATGTTACCTCAGGTTACATGCTGCCCTGTCTCAGCCAGTGCCCATCTTCCTGGTTCTTTCCATGCACCTGGGACCAGAGCTAGATCTATCCATGTTCCCAGCCCTCGCCTCCCCCAGGGCCACCCGCAGCTGTGCTGCTGAGGCCCCGGCACCCTGTCTGTCCACCTGAGACTGTGCCAGTGGCCTGGGAGCCACGTGGGCCATGGGGCCCCTTTGGGCTCCGGCCCCCTCCCTCCCTCCGCTCCAGCAGTGGTAGCCTGTGGGGCCCGGGGCTGGAACTTTCTCTGAGACCAGGGAGCAACCCCTGCTGTCTCTTTTTAAGCAGGTCACCTTTGGTGGGTGTGGAAATCATTTTTTCTACTTGTCAAAGTGACATTTTCATGATGGCCAAAGTTATTAAGTGGCATCTATGGGTGCCCTCTTTTTAACTAAAGTGAAGTAGGCTGGAAAATGTCAATAGTGATAATGTTCTGTTATGTCCCCAATATCCCTTGATTGAACGCATGGTGGAAATGGCAGAGACTCAGAGCCCCTTGCAGGCAATTGCCAGTTCGAGAATTTGTTCAGGCTTATGGGGTTTTTAACTGCTAAACCTCGAGGGCCGTAAGTAAGATACCTGCTGCCAAGGCCCTCTGACTGGGAAGCATCCGAGGCTCAGCCTGGCCTTGGCTGCAAGCTCAGAGCCTCCTGGCTTTGAAGCCTAAGCTGGTCTCAGCTGGAAGGATGGGAGGAGCCCGGCCTTCCCTGCTCTTAGACCATCAGGCTGATAGGCAGGCAGTTTGGTCTGCCTCCCTCACCAGCACTCCCAGCAGGGGGACCTGCCCTGATCCCATGCAGACAGAAGTTTGAGCGGAGGGAAGGAAGGAAGCAGGGTCTGACAAAGTCAGAACTTGAATGGTGCAGTAGTTACGGGGTCAGTGCCACCAACTGCACACGGGGCTTCAGGCCACAGTTGTCAGTCTGAGACTGACAGGTACTGGCTTACTACCCATCACGGTGCTATCACATGTGCTCTCTTCTTTGAGATCCCTCTCTTTGGCCCAGCAGCACGTGTCCTTCTAGAAAAGCTTGTTCTTGCCCAAGAAAGATACTGCATTGAGACCATCAGGGACAGGCAGGTGTGTGCATTCGTTTCATCAGTAGAGAGGCCGCCTACCTGCCAGGGTGCCTACCTGGCCCAGGGCAGGCTGGGCTTGTACTGCCAGGGTCATTCCTGGTCATTCCACTCCTACCTCCCTGCCAGCCACCCCTTAGCTGGATGCCTGCTGTCCTCCTGAGAGGTCACATCCCACATTCAGCTCCTGTGCAGCCTGGAGGCCTCTCTGTCTCCTCCTTCTGCAAGGTCTCGTCCAGCAGGACTGACAGTGCCTCGTTTCTCTAGTTTGCATTTCCTTGTGTGCTTCTTGCCGGGGTACTTCTGTCCCTGACATCTAACTGCCCAATTTCTGCAACATTTGTTGATTTTCAGTAATGTGTTGTTTAATTTGACAATCATTTCTTGAACAGAGATGCTGGGCCCTGGAGATGGGCTGACAAACAAGACAGGTGTGGATTCTTCCCTCATGGGGCTGATAATCTAATGAGGGAGACCAATAGAAAAAACTGCTAATAACTGCAGATTTTTTTTTCTATAAAAAAATGAATCTCTGCTGTTAGAAGTCAAGGTAGACATTACCTCGGGGTAAGGGGTTAGTGATGGGAAGGGGCCCTGAGGGGGGAGGTGTTCCGCTCTGCCCTAGAAGGTAGGGTATGTTCCATTTCCTGACGTAGGTGCTGTTTGCACAGGTGTGTTTAGTTTGTGAAACTTCACAGGGATAATGTTATGTGCACAGTTTTGTATGTATATTCAACTTTGATTAAAAGTTAATAACTAATTAAACAGTTAATTAATTATAATCATGGTGAGTGTTATGAAGGAGGTGAGCAGAATGTATCAGTGGATCTTGCCCAGATGCCAAGGGAGAGGGCTTTCCTGGGAAAGTGACATTTGGTATGAGCTCTGAAGGACAAGAGAAAGTTTTCTAGGATCAAAGGGGAATGTGGGGAGCACATTCTATCGGAGGAGTCAGGGGTGCAAAACCCTGGTAGGCAGAACCTGAGGGAAGATCCTGTGGCCACTGCAGAAAAAAACAAACATGGTACCTATGAGAGATGAGGTCAGAGGGTAGTCAGAAGGGGCAGGGCCTCGGGGCCAAGATCTGGCTTTTTCTCTTTTTATCAAGAGTAATGGGAAGTCATAGAAGGGTGCAAGGCAGAGAATTCTTTTTCTGCTTCACATGCTAATGGCATCCTTCTGGCTCCTGTGTGGGAGATGGGGCTGTGGCTCATGAGAAGCGAAGCAGGGAGGCTAGTGAAGGAGCAGGGTGGGTATACTTCCAATGGGAGGAGAGGGTGGCCTGGGCGAGGATAGAAAGAAGATGTAAGAAGTGCACAGCCTTCCAGGGCTTGGGGTCCTCTTTCTGGAGCACCTACCAAAGATGCCCTGCGGCCTGTGGAAAGCAGCTTAGCAACATCTGTCAAGAGCTCTCAAAATATGACACCCTTTGACCTAGTAGTTCTAACTTCTAAAAATCTATCCTAGCAGAAATCTGGGCCTTAGGAATAGTTTCACTTACAAGGATGTATGTATTAGTTTTCTATGGCTGCTGTAACAAATCACCACTAAGTGGTGATAACAATCACCACTAAGTGGCTTAAAACAATGCATATTTATTACGTTGCAGTTCTGGAGGTCAGGAGTCTGAAATGTGCCCTACAGGGCTAAAATCAGGGTGTCAGAAGGGATGCTTTCCTTGGAGAGGCTCTAGGGGAGAATCCACTTCTTTGCTTTTTTTAGCTTCTGGAGGCCTCTTGTATTGCTTGGCTTGTGGTC
Organism: Vulpes lagopus; assembly: GCF_018345385.1. Classification (NCBI taxonomy): domain Eukaryota; kingdom Metazoa; phylum Chordata; class Mammalia; order Carnivora; family Canidae; genus Vulpes; species Vulpes lagopus. The sequence continues at coordinate 17,321,903 of NC_054841.1, forward strand.
TGTCTCATTCTCTGCCTTCAGAGCCAGCTGTGTAGCATCTCTCTTCTTTCTCTCTTCTCCTCTCCCTCCCCTTCCCTTCATTTCTCTCCCCTTCCCCTATCTTTCACTTACAAAGAGCTTCCTGATTACTTTGGGTTCGCTGAGATAATGCAGCCTAATCTCCTAATCTCAAGGTCCCTCATTAACCTAATTAATAACTTAATTAACTTAACTGGTTAACTTATTCTACAACTCCTCTTTTGCCAGGTAAGGTACCATATTCACAGAACCTGGGATTAGGACATGGAGGTTGACCATGGGAGTCATCCCAGCATTGCCATAGTGGGGGCAGGTTCGAAACAATCGAAGCATCCCTTAGAAGGAAACAGTTTAAATAATCTCTTCCTCCTCATCACCTCTGCTGCCATTAAAATGTTTATGAAGAACTTCTTATAACATGGCCCTTGTTGATGCCATAATATTTGGTAGAAATCTGTGCAAATCTGAACAAGTATTTTTCTCTGCATAACTTGCTAAAAAGTTAAATGACTACAAACAAATAGGATTGCAAGAGAATAGTGGTTCACGTTTGTTATACCTGATAGCCAAATCATGTGTGTTTATTACTTCCTAACTTCCTGCATTTCTCTCATTTTCTATAAGAAATACATTGATTTTTTTTTTTTTAATCTACCAGCATTGTCAGAGAGGGAGGGAGTGGAAGCAAGCCAGCCTGGAGTTAGCAGAGATTGGAAAGAACCAGGACAAGGTTCTAAAAACTCTCCGGACCCAAAGCAGATTGTTAACCCATTCACTTGTTGAGGTCATGGTGTTAGGCATCTGTCACTATGAAGGGGTTTAGGGTGAGTGTGATAAAGGAAGGACATTGGTTTGCGTCCCTAGTGGAGATGCATACTGACTTAGTTGTGATGATCAAATTGCTGCCCAAAGTTAATCGTGTTTCTAGAGGCGTATTCTGAGACCCTGCAGTAGGAGCTCCCTGATGGCAGGCTCTATATCCACCCAGCACATATGACTTCACTTAGTGGTTCCAAGCAAGGATGGCTAAGCAGTAGGTACAAATGGACATCTTTAGAAATAAATGTTCACTGTTAGTGTGCAGCGACTCAACCACATCGTGCTTATTTGTACATACAGTTAAATCTACTCATTCGTAACCCACAAAGTTATTTGGTTTGTAAAAGAAATGAAACTTTGTGTTCTTCAACTAAAATTATTAGTTCATATGTAAGTTTGCAGACCCACCGGTACCTTTAGAAGGTTTAGAAGGTACCAGTGGATCTGCAAACTTACATATAGAGGGAATCTCCACAATTTTTGGAAAGAGTATTTTGCTAATACATCCTAAGTATGGTCTTGGACAGTGGTAACTCTCAGTGCAACTCATTTTCTTGCACTAATGTATCTACAAAATTACTGTTAGGTTTTGCTTTTGTTCTTGTGTAGTTGCTGCGTTGTTACAATTTTGATAATTGTTACAGTTTCTATAACTCACTTTTAATATAATCACCAAGTCCACTGTCAGGAAGTGGAACTGGGAAGAGTAGATAAGCTCAGGGGTCTTTCACTTTACCTGTTCAAGTTAGCTGTGGGCAGACACATTTGGGAAGCACTGAGATAGGTGACCAATACAGGTAGAAGGAGATACAGAGTAAGATGACAAATACTGTGAATTTCCTTGGAAAATCTCTGGTGGCATTTTTTGAAAACATGTAAATGTAGGAGTAAATGGTGTATTAATTACGAGCCTCTCACCTTGGTAATTAAGCAATAAAGGCCCATCAGGCAGTGCATTTGTGGGCGATTAGAGCTGTGTTTGGTGGAGTCAGAAACTTGCTGCTGAAGATGAAGTGGTTTTCGCCACCTGAGAGATGCATTAATCACCTGGAGCTCCCCTACCTGGTGGATTTGGTTGCTTATTTGGAATGGCATTTACACATTACAGTGGGGAATCTATGTATGTGCTGAGCGAGCTCTGGAGTCAAGGATAGTCACTCATCAAGGACAAGCAGGGTTTCCAGGTGTAATATCCACGAGTCAGTATGGCACCTGCCCGGGGGTTTGGCGAGTACAGAGAGGAGAGATGACACGCACACCCTGGATGTCCCACCAGAGGTAAAACAAGCCTTCCCGAGGGTGAAGAAAGACAACATGGGGTAGGAGAAGCACATTAGTTTTAGAGACTGACAGCTCTGAATTTAAATACTGGCTTCTGCCCTTACTCCTTAGTCCTGCCCATCCTCAGTTTCCTCTCCCAAAGCACTGGCGTATTAATTTGCATTAGTCAGCTTTTACTGTGCAAGACACCAAGCATAGAGTATCAGGAGCACAGTGCAGCGAGCATTCATTCAGCTTATGTGGGTGCAAGTTGGACGGTCCCAGCTGTGTGTTGACACATCTGCAGGTAGCTGGGGGTCACCTGGTCTAGGTAGCAGGGCTGGCTCTATTTTCTATGTAGTTATGTTGATCCTATGTGTTCTTGAGTCTCCCTTCCCCTTCATGGAACCAGTGAGCTAGTCAGGGCTTCATCTTCTCAAAGTGAAGGCAGAAGCACAGAGGGTGAGCAGAATAGGAGATTCCTCTTGAGGACTAGTGTTGAAACCAGCACATCAATACTTCTGCCTCATTCTGCCAGCTAGAGCAAGTCACGAGGCCAGGCCCCAAACTCGGACCATTCCTTCAATGAGAAGAACTGAAAAGTCATTGGGCAAAAGACCCTGATGAAGGGAGGGTGACATTTTTGATCTAAGAGTATAACCTACCACGTAATTTTTTACAAATGTTATTTTTTGGGAGGAGCTCCTGTTCTATAGAGTTTTGAACAAGGCAATTTTGTGTGATTTAGAGCTTAGTGAGCATGTCCAACATGAAGCGGATAACCATGTATGTTGCACAAAAGTTAATTTGTGGCAATTATAAATATAACAGAGGGAAGATAATGGGTGCTAATAGGGACTTCTAATAAGGGGCTCCAAGATAAAGTCTTAAGCAGAGTACCTGGAACATGGTAGGCATTCAGTTAAGCCAGGCCACTGTGTACAGCTGTGAGTACATGCATGGTGTGAAGACTCCAGAGGTGCCTGGGTGGCTCACTTGGTTAAACATATGACTCTTGGTTTCAGCTCAGGTCATATCACAAGGTCATGAGATGGAGCCCCACGTCCAATGCCACACGTAAGGGGGAGGCTGCTAGAGATTCTCTTTCTCTCCCTCTGCCCACCCTTGCTTGTGTGCATCTGTACATTTTCTCTCTCTCTCTCTCTCTCTCTCTCTCTCTCACACACACACACACACACACACACACACACACACACACATAAGTCAATCAATCTCTAAAAAAAGACTCCAGCCAAGGTGGGAGTTGACTGCGTGCTCTGCTCACCACGCTGTGCATGCTGGTGTGGGGTTCTGTAGCAGCCCTACAATAAAGGACAGTGTCCTTACCCCCCAGCCCCAAACAGCTCCCCAAGTTTAGGGCGCATTATTTGTAGAAATCTCACAGTGGATTGGTATCTTGTGTCCCACATGAACTCATACTGGGATCAGAGTCTGGATATTCTGCTGAACTGGTCATCTTTGTATCCTGCCTTCCCGGGCATCTGATGGCATAAATTGATGCAGGGCAAAGGATCCTGTGAGGGGAAGGAGAAAAGGATGTCTAGAGGGGACACAGAAGATATGGAAAGGAGAAGAGGGCTCTGGGCAGTGTCTTCTGGATCACGGTAACTGTCTTCAGAGAGGACTTTGAGACCTTGCATACAAGTCATGCTAACTCAAGGCCAAGCCATAATGGGGTGGAAGAAGAACACGGAGATGCCTATAGGGAACCCACTACCATTCGGCCTCTAGGTGACCTACCTCTCTGGCTGCCATAGGGGAGCACAGTAGAGGAGGGTGAGCAGGAGGAGCAGACAGGAGTGGGTTGGTAGATGGGGTGCAAGCTTAGGCATTTGGCTGATATTCATGAAAGAGCATAAATTATTAGATCATCCATTTAGTGCCTTGCAAAGATGCTTTTTCTCAGATTTCCTGTGACCTTGATCATCCCCTGTCTTTATTTAGTAACTGTTTATCGAGCACCCTTTATGTGCAGGACTGGGATATGTATTTTAGATACAATGGTGAACAAGACAGGGGCTGTTCCTGCCCTCACGTGGCTTGCAGTCTCCTGGGAAAGGAGGCATTGGACATGTGATTTCATGGTGAATTATTTATTTAGAAATGGTTATATCTTACATATCTGGGACTCAGTTTCCTCATCTCTGAAGTTGCAATGATGACAGTCTCCTAAGGCTCTTGTTGGGATTCATTAAGCTGTCCACTGTGTAAAGTTCTTAGCAGCAGCAGTGTAGTAAGAGCTGAAACGTCATCCTTATTCCCAGATGACTTCAGGATGCTGGAGAGACCCTGGACTTAGCAGCTCACATTGCTCTCAATGGGCTGGGTGGATCCCTTCTGACCCCAAGCCCCAGTTCCAACAACTGGACTTGCATTTACAGCAGTTTGTTTGAGTTCTGGCATTCAGCTTTTATTTGAGGTCCATCCCAGAGAGGCATGGAAGAAATTGGATTTATTTTTATGACAGTTCTTAGTGGAGACTGGCAATCAATCATATGTCAAGATCCTGCTTTGAAAGGAAGCAGGTTAGAGGTGGACTTTGGAGACAGGGCTCCACTGACAAAGCATGCCGTGGTAAATGCATCACTTAACTTGCTCTGCTCCTCAATTTTCTCCTCTCCAACGTGGGGGTAATAATACCAACCTCAGGGAGTTCTTCTGGGAGCCAAAGAAATAATGGAGGTGAAAGCCCATTTCAGAGGCTTGCTGGCACCCAGTAGGCACGCAGTGAATGGAAGCTCCTACCTTTAATGTCTTGAGGTGTTCAATAGCTGGCATCGCATTGACTATTTAAGCCATTTCGCTGCATCAACACTAATTGAGACAATCACAATAATGAGACCAAGTACCATGTATCAGCGCAGACACTGGAGGCCACCAGAAAAATATATCACAACTGTAAAGCAGGCCTGGTGTTCAATAAATACTTTGCAATGGATTAGTCATCCCCTACACCATGCAGTACCTCAGAGTTAATGAAGCAGTTTTACTCTGGTTGGTATAGTAAATGTTCTTAACAAACAGGTGAGGTTGGCATGAACTCATTGGACAAATATCTCTGAGCACCACGAGGAATATTGTAGCTATGACGGAGACAAAGGTCTTGACTCAAAGAAGACTTTGTGGTGGTTTGAAATGGGTAGGTCTCTTAGTTGTTTCTCTTGAGTGTGGCAGAAGAAGAAGATATGTCACCCACCAGGGGTCACAGAAAGTTCTCGGTGGGCAAGATGCCAAATCTGTCTTGAAACTGACCAGGAGTTTCACAGAAGAAGAGGACTGCATCAGTTAGGGGAGGCCAGGATGCAAGAACAAACATACCTGGTATATATGTGGCTCAATATGTTTGAAGGGTTTTAAAAATGTTTTTAATAAACTTTAAATTTTGGAATAGTTTAAATTTATAGAAAAGTTGCAAGATGGTATAGAGAGTTCACATTTCCTCTCTGCCCGGTTTCCCCTGATGTTCACGACTCACATTACCGTGGTACATTTGTCAAAAGCAAGACGTTCATAGGTTGCTATTAAAAAAACATTAGGTTTTATTTGGATTTTACCAGGGTTTTTTGCCCTCCCGATTAATATGCTTTTTCTGTTCCAGGATCCAGTCTAGGATCCCACAGTGCATTTAGTGAAGTTTGCTTTTTGCTCCCTCTGGACAGGTAGATAGGAGGGAATGGTTTTCTGACCTCTCCATCACTTAGGGACCTGGGTGGACAGAGGCCCTGACATCCTCAGCACGTGGCTTCTGAGCTTGTCCTGGTTGTCTTGACCTCAGCAAGCTGCCAGGAGGGCGGAGCATGGAGGGGGTACATGCGAGGTGCTGGGGGCAGAATGAAGTCTCAGCCGTCACCTCAGCCGTCACCTCTGCTTGTATTTCATTGGTGCAAATTAGTCTTGAGGTTCTGTAGCTTCTGCTCAATCTTGCCCTGAACCCAACACTGCTCTAAAACAATAAAGTCTATTAAAAAATAGTTTTGAGGCCACCCATAGCTAAAATTTTGGGCAGAAAAATATATTCTCCATCAGAATTAGTACTTCTCAGCCACAGCTGTATGCTGTAAAAGGGGAGAATGAATTTGGTGGAGTTAGTTGTCTATGTGCAGGAAGATAGAGGAGTGCATCAGAAGCAGAAGTTACATAAATAAAAGTAGAAAAAGGGCAAGTGCTTTCATGGACATTCCATAGGCCAGAAGGTTATAGGGCATGCCTGGGTACACAGCTCTTGGGCACTGTTGGAAGGACTCGACCCCACCTCTGCCTTGGCATCGAACCAGTCTGTGTTCATTCCTGTGATTCAGAAGCCTTCAGACCAGCAGTCTGATGGGTGAGACGAGCCACAGAGATGCACTTCTGTCTCCTCCATTTTTGTAAAGACACTTTATCTGAGGTTTTATAGTTGTTCAATTTAAGGAGAAAGCTTTCTCCCAAATTTCTTTCATCCTCCCCGAAAAGAGCAAGTGATGAGAGAGGATGCCCCAGATTGGTTCACCCCCCCACACCCTCTGGGCTCCAGGCTGTACCCATGCCCCAGAGCTCCATCCATGGCTGGGCATGATGGGGATGGTGGCACATTCAGAGACAGTGTGTCTGCCTGTCATCTCACGTGTGATGCCAGTGTCTGTTTATTTCTGGCTGGCTGGAATATAATTGCTCCTGGGCTGACAGTGACAAATGGTGGTGTGGGGAGTATGCTCCTTTGAGTGATGGGATGGGCTTGTGCACCTAGACTGTCAAATACAGACCCTGTCAGCAAGCACCAGGGGGTTTGCTTCTCAGCTTAAGGCCTCCCAGGTGTGCAACGGTTCCAGGCAGTGGGGCCCAAGCTGCTTCTGGCGCTGGTGTCTGTGGCTTTGGGCATGAAGGGAAGCAAGGGATGCTCTAGATCATGGCCGCATGCAACCTGGACAGGAGGGACCCAGGGCACCAGGATGGATGTTACAGCTTCAGCCACAGTGGGAAATGTGTCCTAATCCTCTGTGTGACCATCACAATGGGAATAGCTTTGTTGGACTCTTCCTCTCATACTTTAAAAATAATGCATGTCCATTGGGAAAGGTTCAGGCAGTGCAGGGGAGTGAAAAGAGAAACCAAAGTTTGGGCTCTAAATGCTTATGACCAGACCCTACCACTTTGGGGTTTTGTTCTGTTTCTGTTTCCTTATGGGAAAGAGCCAGGCTGTCCCCTCAGCCCCCACCTTGCAGTTAGGGGAGGGTGCTTGGCTGCAGTTGTACCAGGAGTGTGTAAGCTGAACCTCCTCTCTACATGGCCCTTAAAAGGCCCTTGCCCCCTCTTCTAGTGGCCAGATGCAGAGGACCCGGAGGAGGACTTCAGCCCTCTGAGGGGCAGGGGAGCCCCTGACAGAAGGAACTGGGACTCTTCCCTGACCCAGTGAAGTGGGGCCTCCCTGAAGATCCATACTTGACTTGCTAGGAGGAAAAAGAAGTTTCTTATGTTCAGTCTCTGAGGTTACAGATGTTAGCATGGCCCAAATAAAGAACCTTCCAAACACTTGACTGTGGGTGTTTGTGCATGCCTCCACCTACACATGCGAGAATGGAGACATAGCCTTAATTATTTTTTGCAACCTGCTTTAGCCTCTCAACAGTGTTATGACCATCCAAGATAAAGATATATGCACCCAGTCACTTCAGTGTATGTGTATTATTCCATTATATGTATATACAATAATTTATTTAACTGTTCTCATATTCTTGGACATTTAGGTTGTTTGGAATTTTTAAATTTTATAAGCACTTTATTATAAACTAAGTGGTACATGTTTTTGGGCACGTATCCAACCATTGGCTTAGGACATATTCCTAGGAACTGAATTACCTGACTACATTTAAATGATTTTCGCTCATCATAGGAATATCTTTTTAGAACAGAGGCATTCCATTAGGAATATATGAGAAATCTAATTTCCCCAAACCATCGACTGTCTAGACACTAAGCTTATAAGTGATAAATAGCTTATTTTAATATGTTGTTCTTTGTTTATTGGTAATGTTGAGCAACTTTTTCATGTTTATTGGACCTTATTATGAATTGCCTCTTTATGCATTTTTTGTTGGGGCTTCACACATTTTTTATTATTTTTGTAAGAGCTCTTTACATAGATAATATATTACTACTATGCCTTTCAAATTTATTTAGTTTTAAACATGTTTATATTTTTTATATTATTTCTATAGAGAAATTTTTACTTCAGTTTTTCTTCCTTGCTTTAGTGTTATTATGATTTGGGGGAACTAAGGCCAGAATATGGAAATATTCTGTAGATTTTCTACCATTTTTATGATTTATCTAGGGCCTTTAAGTATTTGATCTTTCTAGAATGTATTTCCCTATCAAGGTAATGTCATTTGGCATTAGTTTACTCTAAAGACCAGGAAGGGAGATAGAATGAGGCATGTTCAAAACACAAAAAGAAGCTCAGGATGGCCGGCCTGTAGCGTTTGAGGAGGATGGGTCTCACAAGAGTTTGATGGGATCATCTGAGCAGGTGCTGAGCGTGACAGACACGGAGTACAGCATGCTGATCCCAGGTGCCTGTAGGACATCCACATATACTTGTGGGGACTTGGGTCTGGGATGTAGTAGATCCTTAAATCTCTGGGGCCGGACTTTGGAATGGACTTGAGAGAGATGAGTACAAATTTCCACATAAGAATATTGAAAATAGCTTTATAGCCCCAAACTGGAGACAGTCCAAATGGCCATCCACGGGAGAATGGTTAAACAGATTGTGGATATTATATCCATACAGTGGAATAACTGCTTAAGCAATAGGAAGGGAGAAACTGCTGGCACATTCAGTAAAGTAAGTTAATCTCAAAACCTTTATATTGAACAAAGAAAGCTAAACCCAAAAGAATGCATACATTTATATGATGTCCAAGAACAGGCAAAATGACTCTGATGCTGATACAAGTCAGAACAGTGGTTCTCTGTGGGGGTGTGGTGTTACCTGGGATGTGGAAGTGATAGAAATAAATGTTCTCCAGGCACCTGGGTGGCTCAGTTAAGCATCTGCCTTCAGCTCAGGCCATGATCTCATGGTCCCGGGATCGGACCTCACGTCAGGCTACCTGCTCAGGGGGTTGCCTGCTTCTCCCTCTGTCACTCTCCCTACTGTCTTCTCTCTCTCTCTCTCTCTCTCTCTCTCTCTCTCTCTCTCTCTCTCTCTCCCCCTTCCCCCAAATAAATAAATAATAAAATAAATAAAATAAAATAAAATAAAATAGGGAGAAGAAATGGGTAGGAAATATCAGAAAGGGAGACAGAACATAAAGACTCCTAACTCTGGGAAACGAACTAGGGGTGGTGGAAGGGGAGGAGGGCGGGGGGCTGGGGGTGAATGGGTGATGGGCACTGAGGGGGGCACTTGACAGGATGAGCACTGGGTGTTATTCTGTATGTTGGCAAATTGAACTCCAATAAAAAATAAATTTATTATTAAATAAAATAAAAGCTTTTCCAAATAAAAAAATAATAAAATATAATAAAATAAAAGTTTTCTGTATCGGTTTGGGTGGGTATATAGGTAGGGAAGGAGAAATTCTTCCTCTGCTCTTCCAGGTTTTCCAGCTGGACTGAGAATTAAGTTGACATGAGACAGAGTAACAGGAGGGAAAAAAAAAAAAAAAACCACTAAAAGTTTTATTATGTGTGCATGGAAGCCCAATACTGAAATTGAGACTTAAAGAAATGACCCAGGCAGGCAGTTCTTAATACTTTTTAGACAGAGAGACAATAAATCTGTGAGGAATTGACAGGACAAAGAAAATTTACTTTTAGGAGGTTTAGTTAGTTAGGAATTCTTTTTTTTAAATTTTTTTTTAAAATTTATTTATGATAGTCACACAGAGAGAGAGAGAGAGAGGCAGAGACATAGGCAGAGGGAGAAGCAGGCTCCATGCACCGGGAGCCCAATGTGGGATTCGATCCCGGGTCTCCAGGATCGCGCCCTGGGCCAAAGGCAGGTGCTAAACCGCTGTGCCACCCAGGGTTCCATAGTCAGGAATTCTAAACAGAATATGGGCGGGGTGGGGGGGAGGGACAAATGACTAAAAAGTACTAAGTGTTGTTTATACGGCCTTATCGGCTCTTTGGTGCTAAGGTACTCCTTCCTTGTCTAGGGAGAGTACTTTTCATGTAAGAGATTGAGTTCCTGCCTTCAGGGGGACAAAGGAAGGTCTGAATATCCTTCTTGCACTGGTTGTCTCTTAAGTAACTCTTATTTAAAATAATCAATCTGCCAAAGTAGCACATTTTGGGGTGGCTTGCCCTTGGCTTCTGCATATACATATACAGAAATTCACTAGGCTGCATGCTTAAAGTTTGTATATGTTACTGAATGCAAATTAAATATTCAAAACAAAAAAGAAATTCTGGAAACGGATAAAAATGTTCAACTTCAATTTACAGATGTAGCAATTGAAGTCCACAGAGGTGATGTGATTTGCTCTGCGCTGATGTTTCAGAACAGAGGCGTCTCATTTGAAGGCTGGAGCTATGTGCTGATAGAGTGGTGATTACCTTGATCAGTGTTAGAGTAGAAACACCATCCCAGGTACCCCCTGACAGGGCCCCGGGGGGAACCACAGCCAGTATTAGCATCATAGATAGTGAGGCCACAGTCCCAGTGGAATCCGGCACATTAAGTGGGGAGACAGACATGGAGGGCCTATCATGATGAACTGGCATGCATATTGGGGTTCCCTGCACCCAGGCACATCCACCTTGGCAAAAATAGGCAGCATGATGGAGCGTGTAGACCAGCATTCTAAGCCTTCCCCTCCCCAAGTCTATGAGAAACAAATCTTTGTTAAGAGATAAGCAGAAATGTATATAGTTCCTGAACTGGAGAAGCCATACAAGGAGAGTCTAAATATACTCTAGAAGAACTTTACACCTAGCTTCACGGATATACCCCTGTGAGATCATTCGTGACAATTTTTGTCTTAAGATGTCCCCAAGGCATGCATGCAACAGTGACGGTGGCACCGGGACAGCCCTGTGGTTATTAAATACTCAGTGATGACACCTGTAGTCCAAAAGCAAATCAGACCAAATGCGCCTTCCTGCTGGGGTCCCAGGCTGGCCTATAGCCCTCCACCTCAGCCCTCTGCAGGGACTTTGGAGCACAAGCAGTGATTTCAGGCCTATGCTTTCCTCTTGAGTTTGCAGGAGGAGGCCAGTACCTCCTCATGGAACTCAAAGGAAACTAGCACACACATTTACTGATTCAAGAGCAGTTCATCTCCAAGGTTATATTTTCCAAGGAGGAACAAGCAATTGTTAACAGTCCTTAACCGAAGGCAAAGGCAGACCTCATTTCGAGGTGATTGCTGGCATCCTGGGGACAAACTATATTTGCTGCTAGCCACAGGTTAACCACAGGGCACCGGTGCCAACTCAGAAGCCTCCTAGACCTTTCCGTCTCTGGAAGGAAATTGCCCACAATCTTGAAGAGTCATTATAAAAAGAGGCTGGAGAGTGGGTGGAGCAGCGTGCCTGTGTTCTGCTTCCATGGAGGAGGAAGCCAGGAAAAGAGGCTTTCACTGCAGCCACCAGAATCCAGTTAGATACTTTGAAACAGTCCTGAGTGGGGATGTCCTAAATGTGTGGGCACTGGCCCCTGTCCTCCGGAAGCGCACAGTCTGCTGAGGAACACAACATACTCCCAGTGGCTTACAAGGAGAATCCTGATTGGGGTGCGCTTATGCTGATCTATGTACATGTCTCAGGGCCCCGGCTGTGGGCAGATGGCTTGCTTACTGGGTTAGCAAAGGGAGATAAATGAAGGGGCACCTGCAGGTGATGAAGGTGATGATCTCAGCCAGGGGCAGTTCTGCCTCCCAGGGAACGTTGGCTGTGTCTGCAGACATTTTCAGACACATTCTCATCACTACTTAGGGAAGGTGCACATAGAGGCCAGGCATGTTCTGAAATGCCCAGCAATGCACAAGACAACCCCACACAATGATGAACTGTTGAGCCCCAAACACTGGTATAGCTGAGGTACAGAAACCCTCTGTGAACAAAGATAGTCACTTCCCAAACTGTGAAGAAACAGGAAGAGAATGACTGTCCCTCTTTCTGTCCGATAATCTCGTGTCCACCCTTTTGGTTGGCTGAACCCAGTCAGATGCCAGAGACCAAGAGGTCCCAGTAGGGCAATGCCCAGAACTTACCTTCCTAAACACTACCTGTTGACGCCAATGTGCATTAGAAGGCAAGAGGGCAAAGGGACCAGACTCAACCTATAAGTTCCAGATGAGCCTTGATCCTCCTCAGACAGCAGGTGAAGTGCTCAGCATTGCCATGCTGTCCTCTTTTCTGTCTTTACTTCTGATGTTCTTTTACCATCTGTTGTCAGAATGAGGACAGGCCTTGGGGTAGGGGGGGCGGGGGGGGATCTTTCTCTAAGTTGAGGGAAGACAGAGTGTGCAGGATGCCGGAAGAGAGCTCTGAGATGCGGCTGAAATGTCTCATGTGGATTTTCATACAGTTCAAAAACTTCTCACCTCCCACCCGGCTTGGATGAGAAAGTAAGAATTAAGGAACTGAAACATTTTTCTAGCACAATGAACTTTAAAAATGGAATTGCTGTGCAAAGCAATGACTGATATTTCAGTAAACAGGCTAAGTACAATTGCATTACAGTTATTTCAGCTTTGACATTTCTTTGCATTTAGAATAGCATCGGCAGGCACGTTTGGAGACCAGGTTGTTCGCTCTTCTCAGCGTCCAGTTTCTTCAAGTTGGGGGTCAAAGAGCATCAGTGGAAGGTACTGTAAGGTCAGGCCACACCCTTGAGCCTTTGTGTTTTATTCTCTTCTTGGGCACATCCTTACCCCCTCTTAATAATAGCTGTATTTCTTTAGACACCATGGAGCAGAAAAGATGAATAAGTTGGAAATCTATTAAGTGAACTCATTGGAAAACCAGCATGACATAGGGGTAAGAGAATGCAGGTTTGTTGGTGACCTAGTGGGTGCCAGGCAATCTGCAGAGTGCTTTATGTGAACTCTGTCACTAGAAACAAGGCCACCCACCCTCACTTCCCTATATCTGTGGCCCCTGGAGTTGCAAAGAGAAAAGTGGTGAGGACAAGCCAGGGTGGCTTTCCTGGGGGAATTATAAAGCTTGGAATTCCTGCACACGTCACAAAGCAGGCAATGTGGCACTAAAATTAAGCCCTGCTCAGAGAGCAGAATTTTGCAAAAATTTATATAGATCAATGATTTTCCTTTTATTTATTCATGAGAGACACACACAGAGAGAGAGGCAGAGATACAGGCAGAGGGAGAAGTAGGCTCCATGCAGGGAGCCTGACATGGGACTCAATCCCGGGTCTCCAGGATCACGCCCTGAGCTGAAGGCGGCACTAAACTGCTGAGCCACTGGGGCTGCCCTGATCAATGATTTTCCTAATTCCTCTTCCTGTTCCATCAGTGTGATGACTCACAGGTCAGGATAAGCTCCGAGGACACTTTGAGGACAGTGGAAGGACCACATGTGAATGTGTGACCTTTGTCCTTATTCTGAATGTGTTTGTCCGTACAGAGTTCACCCAGAAAACTCATGCAGCCTTGATATGGACCACTGGCCATCCCTGGACATCCTCCGTCTTGGTCATGGTGTTTTCAGCTCATTCACACCAAAGATAATGCTCAGGGTCTTGAAAATGCTGAGCCCAAGTTGACATGAATCCCAAGGATCCTATTTATAGCCAGTTGGCTTTGCATCAGTCACAAACTGGTTCTATACAATAGCCCTAAGTGGATTTGGCTGGGTGCAGATGTTTATATCAAGTCATAATTCATAAGGAAAGTCATTCCCATTAAGTACTATTAAGAATGTCAGTAACTCCATGAGGGTGAGGTGAGTGACATTAATAGACATACTCCATTGCGAATGCACTGGATGTGGTTGTATTACTGCTTGGAGTTGACCTTTTTGCCTGCCTTCCTAGAAGCTATGCAGTGGTTCCCAGCCCTTCCCCTTAGTGCCATGTGAGTTCTTTTCCCTCATGATGGGGTTGTCAAGACCAACAGTGACAGTACTAACTGCCTTTCCCTTAAATACATGATTCATGTAACCAAAAGAGTATTTGTATTTGTAACTGCTAAATGTGCTAGCCATTGGCAGGATGGCCCATGGGACAGAAGAATGGCTATTCCACCTCTCCTGAGTGCTTTTGCCTAGGCATTCCAGGATCAGAGCTGGTCTAGTAGAGGAAACGAGGTGAAACCGGTATTTCTGGTTCTTCACTATGGCAACTCAACCATTTTCAACCTTTGACTTTTTTTTTTTTTAACAATTTTATACAACCAAAAGTTGCTGCTCAAAATAAGTCTTCTGTACTCTAGCCATTGCTTGTCTGGACCCATTTGATCTTCTAATCACAAAGCAACGGATTAGCCAGGGGTTTGGCCTTGGGCAGCATGGTTGTCTGGGACTGGCTGCCTGAGGCTGGTTGGTGACAAAAGAGGTGGGGTTATACATTGGCAGAGGGATGGAGACTCTAGGGGAGTACTGTATCCCTACCACCTCTCCTTGGCTTTGAGATTTCCCTATGATCTGGCGAATTGTTTTGTTGGTACAGAGGCCCCCTTTATAGAGCAAAGGGTAAGGACAGAGCTGCCATTCTGTGCATTCACAATGAAACAATGATAAGCATTCAGATGTTTGTTTGGAGAACAGAAGCTGTCTACTTGTTCATTGCTGTGTTCCCAGGGTCTAGCACAATAACTGATATATAATGGGCATTCCCTCTACAATGAAATAAATGAAGGAATTGCTAAATGAGTCCTGGGATGAACACTTAAAGCAAACCTTTGAAGCCATTGCTCAGGACCATATACCTTTTCCATGGTGGAGCTGAGCATCCAACCCCCACTTCCCTGTTTCTGTCGTAGTGGGTTGCCTTTCTCATTTACTGGACACTAGTAGTTCCCAATTGCAGTAAGTGCCCAGCAGAGCGAAGTGCAGGGGAGAGACATACATACCTTGTCATGTGGCTTGAGTAGTGTCACATGCTGATGACGAGTGGCCCTATCTCAATCACAGTGCACCAGGACATGTGGTTTGACTCATGGACATTGAGTCTGACCTCTTTCTGGGCATCAGCAGCTGCTTTTTTTGTCATCAATTTAGGTATGAATTGATAAACTAACAGTGTCCATTGAACTTCTTTAAACCACAGTGTGCAGTATGTTTGTGGCCAACAGCCAGAGTTCTGTAACTTCATAGACATCTACATGGTGGGCAAAGCTCCATCCTGTATACAGATTCAGGGCGGGGGGGTGGGGGATCCCTGGTTTGGACCTTGCCCCTCTAAGTTTTGAGACCTTTTGAGAGTTGCTTCACATCTCTGACCTTCAATTTCCTCATCTCCATCATGGAAATAACAAACCACCTCACTTTACCACAAGGAGGCTGGACTAATCAAATTTGTACAAGTTCAAAAAAAGAAAACAAATAAAATATGTGCAAGTTCTAGCAACGTAATATCTTCTTTTTATTTTTTATTTATGATAGTCACAGAGAGAGAGAGAGAGAGAGAGAGAGAGAGAGAGAGAGGCAGAGACAGGCTCCATGCAGGGAGCCCGACGTGGGACTCGATCCCGGGACTCGATCCCGGGACTCGATCCCGGGTCTCGATCCCGGGTCTCCAGGATCGCGCCCTGGGCCAAAGGCAGGCGCCAAACCGCTGCACCACCCAGGGATCCCTAGCAACGTAATATCATTCCTGGATTTAGAAAAGCAGGGCTCACATCACAGTGTTCACCATCTGTGTGATTTAAAGGCAAGTGCTCTGCTCTGAGCCTTAGCCTTCTCATGTGTAAACAAGAGGTGACAGTAAGTACTGTCCTGGCTTGTGTCACAGGCTCACTGCAAGCTTTGAGTGAGAGGAGATGGAGGCATTCAGCTGCAGACTTGGGCATACTTGCCTTCAGCTGCACAAGAGGACCCTGTACCTCAAGTAATTGGGGCTGGTTTGATAGTCGGACGCCTGTTGCTGCAGGATCTCAGAGAGAAAGGATACACACCTCACCAGGAGGGAGAGAAGCATTGTGCCAGTGTGACTGCTGAGCTGGGCAGGTCTCTGCCTGAGGGGCTGCTGTGAACCAGCCCAGAGAGAGGGTTTTTAATATCATGTGGTCATGACCACCTCATGGGTGGGTGACTTTGAGAGAGTTACTCCCTTCTCTGTGCCTTGGTTTTTATCATCACCTTCTGTTCTTCACGTGAATGTCACCTTCTCAGAGAGGCTTGTTATGTTAACTGGCTTTATTGTGGTAGCAAAAAACATATATATTGTTGGCTTACACAAGGAACATTTATTTTCTTGTTCATATTCCCCACAGATGTGGGCCTGCTGGAGGCTGTGGCTCTGCTCCATGACTTTCTCATTCCAGAACCCAGGCAGAAGGACCAGTCCTCGCCTGGACCTTCAGTTTCCATGGGGGAAGGCAGAAACGAGAAACTGAGCTCAACACACTAGTGCATCCAGAGCTTCCTATTGGATGTGATGTACATTATATCTGCTCACATTCCATTGGCCAAAACAAGTCCTGCAACCAGCCTCCTGTCTCAGGGCTAAGAAGAAGTACGGGTCACATGGCAGGGGCAGGATGTAGAATCTACTTGAAGGGAAAAAGTAATAGATTCTGAACAATACTACAACCTACCCCCAACTTCCCTGGCTACCTCATTTAGAGTTGCAACTATAACCTACCCGGGTCTCATTTTGTTTTTGTTTCATCATCCATTGTTTTGTTTCATCATCCATTGTCATCTTTCTATATCCTTTGGTTAGTTTGTTTTTAAATTATCGGTCTCTCTATATCTGACCACTCTTAAATGTCAGCTCCATGAGGGCAGGAGTGGTTAACCTGTGTTTTTATGTATATATTCTCTGATCCTGGGACACAGTGGCATCAACTGATTCATTACTCCATCTGTTATTTGACAATAACATTAGATGATGTGTACCAAGTGCCTCCGTGAACATCAGGTCCTGTCTTCTAAGCCCAGCACATCTGCACCCATTAGCTTAACATCTGTGCCCAGGTGCCCTCGTAGCAGTGCCCTGAGTTATTCTGAAAAGGCACACTTGAGAGGTTGTTTGTCATCCAGGCCCCACAATCTGGTCTCCTGACAAGTACTCACCTCCCTCTGTACATGACGTATGAGGGTAAGCTGTGGGAAGGACAACACTCCCTCAGTACTTTTCTGAAAACGTATTTAAAAGTCAGATGGTCATTGTCAGAATTATAGACATCATTTCCTCCTTTTCTTTTTTTGGTAGGAGTAAGGAGGCCTGTTTCAAGAAACCTAAGAATAACAACAATCCCAAAACTGCCCTCACCTTCAACATTAAATCTTCAATGCCTTATTTCCTGCATTCAGTATATCATCAAACTATTTGTTTCATTGACAAGTCGACACAAATGTGACCAGTTTAAGTCCAGTGAGCATCCAATTAAGGCAAAAAAATTTACCAAGTTCAGTGATGCTTAATAATTCCAGTCGTTGCCTGGGGTTTAGGAGGCTGTACTTCTCATCACAAATGTGAGTGCTTCTGTATTTTCAGTATTCTGTTTCCCAAGAATAACAGGTGATGACAACATCGATAAAAGATTTCAAATATTCATTTATTCCAAATCCATTTCCGAAGCACCCACTAAGTGGCAGTTGGGACCCGGCAGGGAGCAGTGGGAACAGTCTCCCTACCCTCAGGGAATTTGCAGACCCTCTGGGGAACTACTTGCTTCCATAATACTGTACAAAGAAGTGATACAGCCGGCATTTAACCAGTGGATGGCAAAAGCTGCATCGTGTTACAGCTCTGTTTTTTTATCTGTTAATGCACAGAGCTTAAGCTTTGCAGGGAAAATGTGTTTTAAGGACGTCCCTGAATAGTATACAAGAGGGAGAACTGTTTGAAGTTGAACAAACAAACTGCAAGGAGTGACTGTGTGTAATTATGAATTGCTTTTTCTTCTTCTAAGAGCATTTCCATCTGAAATGCCATGAGTATTTTCTTACCTTAGATAAGTGGCTCACAGATGAAGGAACGCCCAGACCTGCTTCTTCTGTCACCTTCCATGGCTCTTGATGATATATCCTCAGGGGCCCCAGCCAGAAACCCTGCCATCACCCTAGATTCTATCCTCTGTCCACCCCACATCCTAGCGTTTCCTCGGGCCCATGGATTTTACCTGTAATGTCTCCTGCGTCCACACCTTCCAAGTCAAAGGAATTCGGCTCTGTCCTGGGATATCAACAGCCTTTCTGCCTGAGGTCTCAATCTGGTCCTGGGCTTCCAGCTTGTTCTAGAAAACTCCAATCTGGCCACTACACTCTCTGCTTAACATTCTGTGGGGTAGAAGAGGAAAGTAAAAGGATGTAAGTTGTGAGTGGGGGGTGGGAGGTGGGCAGGAAGAGGCATAGCCAAGTACAAGTGGAGACACGGGAGAGCACGTGGGTGTGTGGGATGCCAGGGAGAGCACGCTGAAGTGGCGTGGGGAAGAAGAAAATAAAAGTTGAGTGGAGAGGAGAAAGTGAGAGTGTGTGTAGGAGACGGGGGTGGGGGGGGAGAGAAGGGAAAATGGGGTGCAGGGAGAGGGAAAAAGTAAAAGTGAGTCCAGGAGAGAAAGAGACAGTAACTATGAAAAGTGGAGAGAAATTGTGGCATTAAGGACCAGACGGAGGAGGTGTGCATAGGAAAGGGAAAAGACGAGAGAGACAGATGGACAGCGTCTCCAGGATCACGTGGGCCTGGAGCCCCTCGCCACAGAGCTAGTGGGGCTCCCTCTCAATGTCAGCCAGTGTTTCTGAGGTTTCTCATTTCTCACAAGTGGGAGCCCTGACTTGCTCAGTCTCCAACAGTGTGATCCGTGCGCACCGGGCACGTGTCCCATGGAGGGGGCTCTGTTCAGACTCATCCTGGCAGATGAGATCTCACGCTGCCACAGTTGATGATTTGGGGACTGGGTAGGGGAAGTTATCTGGAGACGAGTCATTCCGTGATTATAGTCGCCACCACGAGAAATCTTTCCCGCCATCCTAGTTCAGGAAATGCAGGTTGTTGGAAGGTACCAAGAACGGGTTTTCCCGGAGAAAAACAGGGAGGATGGTACCAGCCTACCCAAGTTTGACTCTCAGCCCCCATTTCCTTGGCAGGAAACAGTGATTAGGTTTCTC
This sequence comes from Vulpes lagopus, assembly GCF_018345385.1. Lineage (NCBI taxonomy): Eukaryota > Metazoa > Chordata > Mammalia > Carnivora > Canidae > Vulpes > Vulpes lagopus. The sequence goes on from NC_054841.1 coordinate 17,341,244, forward strand.
CTTAACCCCTGGCCCAGTTAAGCTTTGTGTTTGGCTAGAATTGATGGTGGAAGTCTGGGCCTGAGTGCGTATGGGCAGTGCCATCAGCAGAGATGTAAAAATATACGTGCGAACAGCTTGCTTTTCTGCATGTTATCTTCTGTTTGCCTTCTCTTGCTATAGATTGGCTTCAGATGAGGTGGGATGTCAGGGCAAGTCATTATTCTTTAGGGACAAGAGCAAGTGCAAATGTCAAAGCAAAAGTGCAATATTTAAACATCCGCCGCAGAAAGAAACCACGTCAAACTGGACTTACTAATGAATGCCCAAATAGAATGCATTACATAAATCTAACACGCTATCATTTTTCTGAAGAAAAAGAGTATTTGGAGTTTCAGGCTATGTCAGTTCTTGAGACTACATTTTTCAAAAGGAGCTGGATTGAATAAAAAGGTTTGCAGTCTTACGAATAGGGTTTCCGTAAGTGGAATAGAATGATCTTTTGTGATTTATCACTGACTTGTGCATGGTAATGTTTAAATAGTCCATTTTCGATTGTTCCCAAGTCAGGAGTTCCCCCACTGCCTCATTTATTCCTTTGACAAACAGTTTCTAAGGACCTACTGTATGCCAGCTGAGAGCTGGGAAGAAGGAAAACAAATAATTAATGCATGGGCCCTACTTTAGTGTGTGTGTGCACACCAGTGAGAGATTCTGAGCTATCACTGGAATATTCCCAGAGTACTCACACATCCCTTGGCTTTCTCCAAAAACTAAAGATTGCCCTGTATACTATAGTTTAAATCTTTATCCCTGTTCATTCAAAACATGATAGGCAGAGATACCTTACTGTAGACATGCCCTATTGTTTGTTACATTTTCTGGAATTCCTCCAAAATACCTCTCGGAGTTCTCCCTTTGTGTGCACAGGTACCATCTCTTCCCTCTTTTACAGCAGCTACCCCCTTGTGCTTATTGTAGACACAAGCTCCTAACACACTTTACTCCCCTACACTCAACAGTTCAGAACCATTTTGTTGTTGTTGTTCTTTAACCACAATATATGTTCTTGGTTTGTAAAAGGAAGATATTGGGAGAGGTTCAAAAAAGTAAAACTGGGGGTACCTGGGTGGCTCAGTTGGTTAAGCATCCGCCTTCTGCTTGGGTCATGATCCTGGGTCCTGGGATCCAGCCCTGCATTGGGCTTCAGAGAGCCTGCTTTTCCCTCTCACTCTGCTGTGCTCGCATGTGCATGCACATGCACTCTCACTCTCTCTCATGTCAAATAAATAAATAAATAAAATCTTTAAAAAAAATTAAAAAGCAAAACTAATAAGCAATTCTACCCCTCAGGGTTACTCCTGATAATAATTCATTCTATTTGCTACCTTTTTTTCTACAAGATATGTATTTCCCTCCAAAATTGAGATGTTGGAGGGTGAGGTTCTTAGTACACTTTTTATAATTAAAATAGATCAGAATAGTTTTTTGTATTGCGAATATTCTTCTGACACATCGTATATGGTTGGAATAGCATTCTGGTTTATGGATTACCTGTAATTAATTAAACTAATTCCCAAAGTTTTGTTTTGTTTTTAGGATTTTCCAAAATTTTCACCATCATTAAATGTATGAGAAGTATCTACATCTTATATCAACTTACTATTTCAGATAAAGTCCAAGAATTGAATTATTGAGTAAAATTATATGAAATCATGCCACCATTGGATTTTCTCTCTTTTTTTTCATCTTGACCAAGAACAAGAGGAAAATATATCTTTTGTTTATAGTTGCACTTTCTTAGTTAATATTGATGGTTCCCATAGAATATCAGTCATCTCAACGTCTTTTTTAAATTAAGCAATCCATTTATGTCCTTTGCCCATTTTAAAAAACTTCCCTGATTGTCATATGTATCGATTTGTAGAGATCTTTACATAAAAGAGAATCATGGTGTTTCTTATGTTACAAAGACCATTCCTGCTTTTCATTTTCCTGTTATTTGTATTGTACTTTAGGTACAGAAGAATTTAATTATAATGTCTATTACTAAATATTTTAATTACAAAAGGAAGTACATATTCAAGCCAGAGAACTGAGAAATAGAAAAACCAACCAGAGCTAAACAATTTCATCTTTGTATTCAATATTTTTCTCATATCCTATAAAAATGATATTATACTGAATATACATTTCTGTAACTTTTTTCATATATATTTCACGATTTTATTATGATAAATAATCTGTTACAATAGTTTTTTATAACTGAATAGGATATCCTACATAGATCTTCATCTCACAAATATGAATCTAGTAGTTGCCAAGCACTGTGCTAGCCCTGGGGATATAGCTGTGCATAAAATCAACCATTCTCTGTGGTCTGGACAAGGAGTCTCAAGAGAGCTAGGTGTGGAAAAGGAGACGTACAGGCTGTGAAGTAGTATACAAGGCCAACTAAAATTGTCTTGGGAGTCATAGAAAGCTATCTGAAGGAGATGTATTAATTAGGGTTCTCCAGAGAAACATAGTGACAGTAGATACAGATACAGATACAGATAGAGATTTATAATAAGGAATTGGCCCACGTTTATGAAGACTGGCCAATATCAAGATCTGCAGCTGACAATCTGGAGATCCAGGAGGGGTGATGGCATAGCTCCAGTCTGACCATGGAAGAGCTGATGTTTGTTTAAGTTCCAGGCTGAAGGCAGGATAAAACGAATTTCCCATCCGGAAGGTAGTCAGGTTGGAGGAACTTCCTCTGAGAGCAAAATCAACATTTTTCTTCTACCTAGGCCTTCAACTGATGGTTGAGTCCCACACACAGTGGGGAGAAACCTGTTTTACTTAGCCTATCGATTTAAACTTTAATTTCATTCAAAGACATTGGTACAGAGATAACTTGGTATAATGCTTGATCGAATATCTGGGCATCCCTTGGCTCAGTCCAGCTGATGCAGAAATTTAACCATCACAGGAAGTGATTGGCATTTCCCCTGGAGCCTGAAGATTAAACACTGACCAGACTAGGGAAGTGCAGGTGTTCACTAGGATGTGGCGGGGTGGAAGGGGCTCTGTGAATCCAAGGGCCTGAAAGAAAACCGGGTGACTCATCCATGAGAGAAAGAAGGCATGAGGTGAGGAGGGAGACAGGGACAGATGCTTGGTGCTTGAAAGGCTCCAGGCCATGGTGACAAGGTTGGATTTTCTCCAAGCACAATGGATAGTGTTAAGAGTATCTGAAGCAGGGAAGTGACATAACATGGATGTTGTATTCGAGCAATCAGTCTACTCCTTTGGGGAGAGTGGATTAGTGGAGGTGAATGGAGTAGAAGCGGGGAGGCCAGTGAGGATGCTGGGGGGTGGCGAATTTTAATCTGAGTGTTAGGAGAGCAGGAGGAAACATGAGTAAGGGATTCTAGGGATTTTCAGGACAGGGCATTTGGCTGGCTGCACCAGATAGGATGGAAGACAGAATCAGAAACTAGAGTTTCTCCTGTGAGAAGCTGATGGTGATGTTGATGGTGACCAGGTCTGAGGTGGAAGGACCAGAGGTATACAATTGGGAAAAAGCTGAGGGGTTCATCCTGGGACATGTGCCTATGGGATACCTATGTAGATAGAGATAAGCAGGCATGAGGCGGTAGGCAGAGACCTCAAAGAAGGAGTCTGGCCTAAAGACATCAATTTGAGAGTGAGAATGGTTTCCATGTAGTGGGCACTTTATCTGTGCAAGGCATTATCCCAGGACTTAGATGTGAATTATCTCATTTTTATCCTCACAATAAGCCTGGGAAACAGCCATAATTGTCCCATTTTATAAGTGAAGACGTTGAGACACAGTGAGATTAGTAATAGGTTCAAGGTCATGATAAGTGCAGAGAAGAGAATTGAATCCAGATAGTCTGTCTCCCATGCTCTTGCATGAGACCACTATGCTGCCCTGGCTCCTCTCACTAGAACAGAGTAATTTAATATAGTGGGTCTCAAACATCAATGTGCATCATAGTCTCCTGGGGGACTTGTTAGAATACAGATTGCGTGGCCTTACCCCCAGAGTTTTTGATTCAGTAGATCTGGAGCAGAAGCCCAAGATTTTACATTTGTAACAAGTTTCCATGTGATGCTGATGATGCTGGTCCAGTGCCTTGCTTTGAGATGCACCTGTATGGGGGCACCTGGGTGGGGGCACCTGGGTGGCTCAGGGGTTGAGCATCTGCCTTCAGCTCAGGTTGTGATTCTGGGGTCCTGGGATCAAGTCCTCACACCAGGCTCCCCACAGAGAGCCTGCTTCTCCCTCTGCCTATCTCTCCACCTCTCTCTCTCTGTCTCTCATGAATAAATAAATGAAATTCTTAAAAAAAAAAAAAGAGGCACTGGTATGGAAAAAAAAAACAGGGAAAGAAGTAAGGAAAGACAACATTTAATGCGAAGATAAAGGAGAAATAGCAAAGGAAGGGGGCTGGCAATAATAGGCTCAGGAAACAGGATGTTTCGGGAAAAATGGGGCCATTTATGTAGAATGCTGCTGGGGTATCAGGTGAGCTAAGGATCAAAGAACATACTTGACTTAATGACAGAGGCTGTTGGTGACTTTGTGAGTTCATTAGGACTTAAGGATCAAATGCAGATTTGAGGAAGTGGAGATGAGTTTAAGGAGCTCTTTTGGGAAGAGATTTTATTTGAGCTAGCCTATCATTGAATTTTATGTTATTTCCAATTTCCTACTTATTACACTATTTCAGAGAGCATTGTTATACATGCATCATTGCAGACGTGTATGATTCTTTCAGATAAATTCCTAGATATAGAGTTACTGAGTGAAAAATTACCCACATTTTTGAAGTTTTAGCTACAGATAGTGACTACAGAGGGTCGGTCTGCTCTCTAAAACTGGCTGTACTGCTGGTCAAGAGACTTCTTTACTAACCTGCATCCTCGCCAGTACCTGATATTATTTTTCATTTTAATCCATAACAATATCATATGTCAGAAATAATACTTACTGTTTTAATTTTTAATTCTTCAATATGTGAAGTGGAACAGTTTTCCATGTTTAGATGGCTACTTGTATTTTTTCTTTCCTAAGTTACAAATCCCATGCACATTTTTCTTTGGAGGCACCCATCTTTTTACTTATTGATTTGTAAAAACACTTTATGTATTAGCAACATCAGTCTTGATAGATTCTGTGTATGGCAAATATTTTCCTATTTAGACCTATAGTTTTTGAATGTGTTAATAGTCCTTGAAAATGAGAAAATACTGTCTCTCATATGATTAAATTTATCCATTTTTTAATGGTTTGTCTTTGGAAGCATCCAGTGCAATCGTATTTCATAAATATTTACCTAAATTGTGGTGTCATTTTGTGCTTGCCTTTGTACTATACTGAGAGCTTTATTCCATCTGGCATTTGTTTGGAGGCAAGGTAAGATATTTTTCATATATTCAGCAAAATATGCCAATACTATTGAATAATCCAACATTATTTTGCTGCTTTGAAATGCCACCTCTAGATTCTGAATTTTTATTTGTGTTTGTGTCTAGATATTACATTCTACTCTATATGTGCTTCTGTAGCTACAGGCATCACCCCTTTCAATGAGGGCTAAGGAGGTATTACCCTCCCTTATCTGATTCCTAGAGTGTCTGAAATTTTCAAGAAGTTTGTTTAAAAGGTATCATTCTTCTCTTCTTTTATTATGGTCTTGTCTTGATGAATCCAGCCAAACACTTTGGAGCTTTTATGCTGTTTCAAGTTTCCCCATATTTATTTCCTTAATAATTTCCAAGGGGAATAGAAACTATTAAAAAGATTAGAAAAAAATAACACTGGAGTTGTGATCAATATTAATCTGTAAGGTCATTCCTCTCATGTACAGGTGGTAATGAAGGTTTAAGACCAATCAAATTACCCAGGATTGGAGAGCTACTAAATAACAGAAGAGGAACAAGAATGAAATTTTGGCAAACCCAACAAATAAGGTGTCTGGAAGTCCCAGATAAACAAGAAATATTCAAGACAGGGGTATAAAAGTCAGAGCAATGTTCATTTAGGGAAGCCAAGGCAAGAGAGTATTTCCAGAAGGCAGATCTAAGACCAGCTCCCTATTCAACAAGTAATGCAATGGAAGCTTTTCTCAGAGTTCAGAGAGCAGACAATAGGTCAGCAAGTTAGCAATGGCCAATGTATAATTTGAACTCTGAGATTCAAACTTCTTTCTATCACAGATGCAGACAAGAACACCAAACTAGCTTATTACACTAAATAAGCATTGACTAACACATTTTGCATAAGGGGAAAATGCACTTAGTCAAACAAACAAAAAAAAAGTCTCTGTTTAGCCATCCATTTCAAATTTTTATAGAAAATTGTGTAGGCAGCATCAATTATGCTTGGGCAAATTTAGACTAATTAATGGGTTGACTAAGATAATTATTGAAATTTGTCTATGGATGAAAAGAGGAAAGATGAACCATTTAAATTGCTTTTTGTGTGTGCCTGATGACTATTTCTAAAAGAATGAGACCACTGGGAAGTGTATGAAATGGGAGTGGCCCAGCTCTTTGCAGGGTATGATGATAGAGTAACAAGGCAGATGTTTTAATCAACACATCAGGATTAGTGCCTTAAAAAGTCTAATATGCATAAATACAAATAACATATACCTTCTAGAGAAAGATATGTAATTTATTGAGGGTCAGCAATGTACAAGAATTCTTCTGGCTGTTTTATATATATGAATAGCTTTCATTTGGAGCCCCGTGAAAAAGGTATCATCCCCAATTTACTGACAAGTTCCTGAAGCAGAGAGAGGTTAAATAGATTACCAATTTACATATCTAACGGAGGAACTGAGTCCGATTGCAGGGCCCACACTCTGTGGGCTCTGTCTCTTCAAGAAGCCTTCTTGGGTGATAGGTCATTTACTTGTTAGGAGGCCACTACTCCAAGTAGGCCTGGACTCCCTGAGAACTGCCTTCACAACCAAGTGTTTGACGTTCACTGTGTCATTCTTGTTTGCTCTAGTTCCACCAACATTTTGAAAGTTACTTTCTGGATATTCTTCTTCCATTCCATCAACCCAAGCTTGGGCAATTTCTAAACATTGAATCCACTGTAATGGATGAAACTTGGCTCTGCACTGAAGCAGCTCCAGAGTGGAATGTCCAACATGCTGGGAGTCGAGGCAAGCCCCTTTGAACCAGTCCGAATCCCTGCCCAGGCAAGAGACAGCATGGCTCTGTAGGAGCTTTGGCTTTGTATCAGGAAGACAACTGGCTCTGCCACTGACTGGCTGTGGGATCTTGGGCCAGCCATCTGTTCCTTTGATTCAATTGATAGAAACCTAACTCCAAAACCTTAACCAAAAGAGTATCTCATGTGATTAAAAAGTTCACGGCAGGATTTGCTGATGTCTCTCTTCTGTTTTCTCCCTCTCTCCTTCCCCTTCTCAAGATTCATGTCATTGCTTTTCTCTTTGTCACCTTCATTTGCCAGGGGACACCCCTTCCAGAAATTGGAAAGGTGGTCTGGAGATACTTGCAGTCTTTCCTGACTGACTCTCCTTGCCCTTGCTGGGGTCACAACATAGTTGGGCACGTGTCTAGCAACCCACCAGAGAAACATGGAGAAGGAGAGTAACAGTTCCCTAAACCAAGGGTGTATACAGAAGACAAAACAATAGATAATTATTTATTATGGAGCCATCATTTCTTCATCTGCAAAGTGGGCTTGCAAGCTCGGTTGTGGCTATAAAGGCTAATATAGAGAGTCCTTGACACATGGTTGTTCAGTAAATGGGTCCCATGATATATTTTTTTAAATTTTGGCCTAGCCTATAGTCTCCCCCAAATTCCAGAATCTCAAACCATTCTCAGTTCGTGCCCATTTTGAATTGGAAGCAGTCTGGTCTTTGAGCACTTTTGGTTAAGTCCAAAATTACTCCATCAAGGAATTATTGAGATAGGTCCTTGGGATCGAAATGAATCAGGGTGGGTCTTTGCCCTTGAGAATGTCCTGACCTGGTACCATGATTGTCTCCAGTGGTGTCGAGATGTACCCTAGATATGTCTGATCACTGCTATAGAAGGCAGTGGGTCCAGCTTGGTGCTGAAAGTTGTACATAATACAAACAACCACCTTTCCTTCCCATTCTGCAGCTGTGGATTACTGAGGAATATGTCTTACCCAGGATACTGGGCAAATGAATACACAGGTGCCTCTTCACATGAATAGTTTTACAATAATTTTTCCAATATTTATTACATAGAGGTAAAATGAAACTAACTTTCCTTTTGACCTCTAGTGCAGATAGTGGAGTTAATGATATGACTATGTTTATGATATCTGATTGTTCTCAAAGGACCCCTTTCTGATTTCCTTTATTTTGTCAGTCCCTTATATCCCTATACCTCTCTCCCATTTCCAACACCACTCCCACTGTCTTTTGAATGCATTTGATTCACATGTCTTTGTGTTCTGGAAAAATGCACTTAATTGAGTATTTTAAATTTATAGAAATGAATCATTTATAACTCATTCTTTTTCACTCTTTCTTCAATCAGCACTGTTTTAAGTTCCATCTGGGTTAGTATACGTACATCTCTCCCACTACTTCTAACCCTGAATGATTTTCTACACTTTCTTTATCCACTCTCCCGGATTGGGCCCAGATTGCCTTCACATCACCCCCACTCCATACGACATCCTGATACACGTTCAGTCATGCAGCTCTATGAGAAGTTCTCTGGACTATAAATCAGAGTCTGAAGTTCGGGATCATAGATTATACAAGTTGTTGTAAGTACTGATGATTGTTTTCCAAGATGGCTGCAGCAGTCCCAGCATTGTGGTGGAGTCTTCCTATCTCCCCCAGAGCTCTGGCTTCACTTAGCATGAACTATCTCCTGTACATGTTTGCCAGTCTATTAAGTTTTTAAATGCCAGTACATTGTTTTAATTTTCATTTCTCTGATTACTAATGAGTTTGAGCATTAACCCAATGCTTATTAACATTTGGGTTTCCTCTTCTTTATTAATTGTCTATTCATGTAACTTCTGCTGATTTTTTTGGAAGAAGGATCCTTATCTTTTCTATTAAATTTTCATGAGTTGAATTTGTACTCCAGATATTATTCCGTTGTCGATTTTAGACATTGCCAAGTATCTTATTCCAATCTGTGTTCTGTTTTATTGAACATATATCCATATTTTTTATATAATAAAATTCCTCATTTGTGTGTCTGTGATGTGTGTCTTTAAAAGTTTTAAGAAGTCTTTCCACTCTTAAATCACAGAGATACTCTGTATTTTCTTCTGTTAACTTTACTGTTTTACTTTTCATGTTTTGGTATTTGATCTACTTGGAATCTGCTTTTCTATGTTGCATTTTATTTTTCCCCATAGGGTGAGCCAGTATCTTCAATACATCTATTAATCTGCCCATACTTATGCATTGGTATGCAATTTAATCTTTATCATATAGTGCATTTTTATGTTTTCACTGGTTTGTCTTAGAGCTTGTCACTTAATTCCAATATATCTATACCTTTTTAATCTGTCTCAGTATTAGATAGGGCAAGCCTCTATGCCCCACCTTAGGTAGTCATAGACTTTTGTTCTTTTTTATAAATTTTAAGCTAAGTTTATCTAGCTCTTAACCCAATTAGAGGTCTTATGAGATTGCATTGAGTTTATAGATAGATTGAATAAAAAATGATGCTTGTTATATCATCTCATTCCATCCAAGAACATGGAATAACTGGATTTGTTCAGTTTTGTCATGTGCATTATTAGATTTTTAAGAGTTGTCTTTGTATAGGTCTTACGAGTGCTTGGCTAATTCTTAGATATGTTATGACTTTCATTGCCATAGTGTATGATAACTCTGTTTATTCTGTTTTTAGTTATTGATGATGTTGAAAACTGCTCTTGATTTTCCTGAGTTGATACTGAATCTGGCTGCATCGTAAAACTTTTATTCTAATATTTGTTGATTATGTTAAATATTCTGTTGCAATTTATTATCTGCAAATAATTATATCTCTTCCTTTCTAATATTTGCCCCCTCAATCTGTTTCTTTCCTTATTCTTTGATAAACAGAACCAGTGATAGTATCTTTTCACATTACCAATTTTAAAAGGAATGTTTCTAAAGCCTCTCAAAAATGTGTACTAGTTATTATAGGTTTTAGGTATATATATCTAGTTATATATTTTTGATTTGCTTAGAGTTTTTATCACAAATACAAATTGGGCTTTAGATCAGTATTTTTTCTGTCTGAAATAATTTTATGATTTTTCTGTTTCATTTTATTAATGATACGATTTCCCCGCCCCCCAAGACTCTACCTGCTTTTCTGTTACTACAGATTACATACCCGTTTCCTTATGTGTAAAGTAAAAGATCTATTACCTATTATGAATGTAATGTAAAGTCTTTAACCACATGTTTTTAATTCTTCACTTTTCAGTGTTTTTGCCATATAAACATGGCAAGCTTAAGTCACTCGTGTGAATTAAGGAAAGGGTAATGTGAATATAAGTACATAGTATCATTGAGAATTAATTTTAGTGTTGGTTTCCATATCAGGAAAACATTTACCGCTTTTCTGAACTTCTTGCTTGCTGTACAACATCTAAGAGGGCATGTTTAAAACTTTGAAATTAATTTGGGCCATTGTTGTTTTCTAACAATGTAATAAATTTCTGAGGCTCAGAATTCACAAGATATAAAATGGTGTACAACACAAAGTAACTTTCCCTCCAGGCTGTGTTCTGTAGCACCCAGGTCCCCTCTCTGCACTTAATCAACATACAGAATTGATAAGTAGAGAAATATTTATGATGCATAAACAAATAGGTGTGTGTCACCTACTAACACTTTCATTTTAAAATTTTCTTTCTTTCTTTCTTTCTTTCTTTCTTTCTTTCTTTCTTTCTTTCTTTCTTTCTTCTTTCTTTCTTTTTCTTTCTCCTTCCTTCCTTCCTTCCTTCCTTCCTTCCTTCCTTCCTTCCTTCCTTCCTTCCTTCCTTCCTTCTTTCTATAGGAAGAGGGAGAGAATCTCAAGCCAACTCCATGCTAAGTGTGGAGCCGGATATAGGGCTCAATCTCATGACCCTGAGATCATGACCTGGGCCAAAATCAAGAGTCAGATGCTTATTTGACTGAGCCACCCAGGTGCCACCCAGCATTTTTTTTTTAAACAAAGTTGTTAATGGATATACTGCTAGGCACCTTGCTTTTTTTCACTTACCAATATAGCCTGGATGTCATTCAGTTACATAAAGAGCTCTTTCAAATGACTGTTTAGTGTTTCATGATATAGATGTAGCTTAATGGATTAGGAGTCCCCTACTAATAGATATATAAGTAGTTTGTAGTCATTTGTTCTTATAAACATTGTTTCATGCATGTGTGAGTATATTAGTAGTAAAAATTCTTAGAAGTAGAATTGTTGGTCCCAAGGTGGTTGCAGATGTAATTTTCATAGATTTGCCAAATTATCTTCTCCATGGAGATAGCATAATGTTGCAGTTATTACAGAAATACTAAAGAGAGCATGTTTTCTCTATATTCTCACCAACAAAGTATATTATACATATATATTTTCTTTACTTCTTCAATATTATATGTGAAAATTGTATCTCAGTGAAGTGTCATTTTATATGTTGAAATTATAAATTAATTTGAGCATCTTTTCAAATATTTAAGAGTCATTTATATTTTTCTTCCCCAGGAGCTATCTCTAGTGCCTATTTTTCTGTTGGGTTGTTGTTCCTTAATTTATTGATTTGTAGTAGTTCTTTTTTTAAAGATTTTATTCATTTATTCATGAGCAACACAGAGAGAGGTAAAGACATAGGCAGAGTGGAGAAGCAGGCTCCATGCAGGGACCCCCAGTGTGGGACTCGATATTAGGACTGCTGGATCACGCCCTGAGCCAAAGGCAGAAGCTCAACCACTGAGTCACCCAGGTGCCCCTATAGTAGTTCTTTTTGTATCAGGAAAGCTGAATTAAAATTTCCAGTTTAAAGTCTCATTCATTTGGGGAATATAAAAATTAGTGAAAGGAAATAAAGGGAAAGGAGAGGAAATGAGTGAAAATATCAATGAGGGTGACAAAACATGAGACACCTAACTCTGGGAAATAAACAAGGGGTAGTGGAAAGGAAGGTGGGCGAGGGGTTGGGATGATTAGGTGATGGGCACTGAGGGGGACATTTGGCCAGATGAGCACTGGGTGTTATGCTAAATGGTGGCAAATTGAACTCCAATTAAAAAAAAATAAAATAAATAAAAAAAAATAAAGTCTTTTGACTTTGCTTCATAGTGGTCTTAGCCATGCAGACTGTTTTTTGTTTGTTTGCTTGTTTATGTCATTGTATCCATTTTTCCTCTTCCATCTTCTGTGTCACACTTGTCTGTCTCCCACTCCAACTTTATCAATAAACAGAAATCCTTTCTTTTCCTTTATTTTCTTTTTGAAGATTGTGTTTATTTATTTATTTATTTTTTTTTATAAACTTTTCTTTTTTTTTTTCTTTTTTTTAATTTATTTATGATAGGCACACAGTGAGAGAGAGAGAGGCAGAGACACAGGCAGAGGGAGAAGCAGGCTCCATGCACCGGGAGCCCGATGTGGGATTCGATCCCGGGTCTCCAGGATCGCGCCCTGGGCCAAAGGCAGGCGCCAAACCGCTGCGCCACCCAGGGATCCCTGTGTTTATTTATTTAAAAGAGAGACACCTAGAGATCATGACAGAGAGCATAGATGGGGAGGAGAGGGAGAAGCAGGCTCCATCCCAGGACCCTGAGATTCATGACTTGAGCCAAAGGCTTAACTGACTGAGCGACCCAGGTGCCCCTCTTTTACTTTTATACTTTGATCTTTTGCATCTTTTTGGCCCATCCGAAGCTTACCTTTGTATGAGGTATGTATCCAATTGCATTTCCCCCCTAAGTGGCCACCCTGCACTTTTTACAAAAAAAAAAAAATGTATTTCTTTTCCCACTGATTTCTTTTCCACCTTTATTGTACGCTAAATCCATGCTGTATTTTGATCTCCTTCTATATTTTGAGTGTATGTCATTTGCCTGTTTATGTACCAAGATCATATAGCTCTATTTGCTGAAATTTACAATATGCTTTAATATCTTAGAGATTGAATCATTCCCTTCTGCCCTCTTCTCCCCCAACATAATGCTCTTCTTTTTCAGGGTTATCTGATATTGTCAGTTGTTCATTTTTCATGTGAAATTTAGAATCATTTTCTTGGTATTTTTATTGGGATCACATTAAATTTTAATTAACTTAGGGAGTGTTGATAGCACATTGTGAAATTTTCTTTATATTTTTAATTTTTTACCCAAGTTATATGGGCACACAGTCACATTGTTCTTCAGTGTATGTTAAAAATGAGTGTGGGCCCCCATCCCCCTCTCCCAGGAGCCCGCACTTTTCACTTGCTTATTTCTGAATTAGCTACTTCTATTGGTACTTGTCATTTTTCCACTTTATTGTTACCTACTAACTGCTCCTGAGGAAAATGATTTAGGTTTCCCTGCTGTCCAGCCTAATACACACATGGGCATTCTTCCCACCTACCTTCCCCATCCTTCCAATAAACTTATATCCTAATTTTGGTGAAATCAGCATTCAGTGTTTACAATATTTTGACTATGTAAATGCCATTCACAATGAGCCATGCAGTAAATTATTATTATTTTCCCTTCCTGCACAACTATTATGTTTTCCCTGAAGCTAATATTTGCCTTCTTTATGGTTTGTTTGCTTCATTTTTATATTTTTATTACTAATTCAGCCCAAACTCTTTGGCATTTATCTGAAGTTCTTCTTGAGATAATCAGATGCTTCAGTTATTTTTTGGATGTCATCCTCCAACAGAAAGCTCTCCCAGAGCCTCTAGCCTGTTCTGGTCGGGTGTTTCACGCTTCCTGTCCAGTGCACGGTTCCTGTCCTGGGACCTTCCTTCATCATCTATGCAGCAGTTCTCTGGGCTGCACTTCTGTTGTCTTGGGCTCCCTTTTTCTTGCTTTCCTGGCTCGTCTTGGAGGAACACTTCCTTCAGCAGCTTCCTAAGTAGTCGTGTCCTGGAGATGAATTTGCGAAGCCCTTCCATAGTCATCCCTTACGCTAAGTTAGTGATTTGACTGTAAATAATTTCCTTCACAACTTTGAACACATTGTTCTATTACATTCTATCACCGCCTTTGGGAAGACGAAAGCCGTTCTAGCTCCTGATTATGACCTGCGCCCCGCTTCCTGCCCAGACTTGTAGGATGCCATCAGTGGCTCATCATTCTAAAATTTCACAATTATGTGCCTGAATGCAGACCAATTTTTATCTATTTATTTGGTTGGCTACATGGTAGGCTATTTCATTCTGGCAGTACACATCTTTTACTTCTAGGAAATTTTCTTGGACTCTTTGGCTGATTATTCTTTCCTTTCATTTTCTCCACTTTCTTTTTCTGGAACTTTATTATTTGGATGTTGGAACCACTAGATTAGTCCTCTGCTTCTGCTGTGTTTGCTGTTTTCTTAATTTTTTACCCCTGTGCTTTTAAGAGATCTACACAGGTCTATCTTCTGACCCTTCTGCTGAGTTTTAATATATAATACTATATTTTTAATTTTTGAGTGTTCCTTGTTGTCTTCTGAAAGTTCCTTTTTCTTGTAACATTTTGTTTACCATTTCACAGTGTGTTCTCTTACCACTCTGGGAGTGTTCATACGGTTTCGTTTTTATCTATGTTTTAATTCATCTTCACCCCTAAAGAGTCCATTTCCTCCAATTTTTTTTTTGTTCTGCTTGTTTGTTTTGATCTCTCTCTCTCTCTGCTGGATGTTTTCCCCAGACATCTGAATCTTGTTAGAAATGTTTAGGCTTATGCTGAGGCATGTCTGGTGGAGAAGGTGTCAATCAGATGGGAATATAAGAAATGCATATATTGAAGTTGATCACGAAAGATAAAGAAAAGGCTGGTGACTCTGGATTTTGGATTCCCCAAGGTTAGAGTTACACAGAGTTTATTTAGGAGGTAGCAGCCTGGTGTGAAGATACTGGGTTTGGGTTTCCCATGAAAAAATTTTTTTTAACCTGATAAAGAGTTGAGCAAGTGTAACCAGTCCTATGCGTGATATTCTCACATAATTCCCTGTCAGTGCAATGTACATATTCCCTAAATCTACACCATCGAGCTCAGAGCCACAGTAAGTGTGCACCCAGCCCCAGGCCTCCTCTGGAGATCCAGTCATTCATCAAGTTCTGAGCCTTCCTGAATGCCAAGCATTGTAATTAGGATCTGAGGATCGAGCCATCAGATTGGCATAGTGCCTGACCCTGAGTTCCCGTTACCAGTGGAGGAGACTGATTCATAGTATAAGTAAAATAGAAGCTTGTGCATATCACTGTGAAATACTAGAGGAAGAAGATGATTGGCAACATTTGGACCTTTTGTGGGAAAGTGAATAGGGGTTTACCACATACAACCAGGAGGAGGAGGAGGAGAGTTTTCAGTGACGTAAATGGCGTAGATAACGGTGTTGAAGTATGAAAGGGTTTAATGTGGAGGGTGGACAGGAAGAGGGTTTATGCAGCAGAACACAGGGTGCTGGAGGTGACAGGTTACTATCAGTGAAGCAGCCCAGATGAATAGTAATATCTTTCTATCTTTGATTAATAGACAACATAGTCACGACTCACACGAGGGATAAATGAGAACATTGGGATGTCCCTATGGAAGCCAGTCATCTTACCCTCTCTGTACTGAGCAGTAATGTTCCCGATGATGGCACAGGTTAGTCCCCATGTGGCTTGATGTGTGATATTTTTGAGTGGCCAATTAATTCTGCTAATCACATTAGTGACAATTAACAAGATGCTTCTCTGATTAGGGGGCTGTGGTCAAGAGGCTCTTACATACTTGCATTTGCTGAAAAATAAGTCCCCTCTTTGCAGAGCCTGTTAATTTCTGCCAACAGGGGACATGAGATTTAGCCCAAAAGAACCCCATTTACTCTCTCTCTAACCACCAATGACTCTTGAAAAAAGGAGAGACCATCTGATACTTGCTTAATATTGCTCTGATTTTCCAGAAGACTGGGAGAAGGAACCCTGGTACAGGTGTCTTTTGTTGGGTCCCTTGGAGTATTTCATTGGGACTGCAGTGAAGCATGGGGATATCAAGCTAGGTAGCCTTGCATTGAACCTAGCTCCAGAATTTCCTAGCTCCATAATCTCCAGCAAGCTTTTGTCTTGTTTTGTTTTATCCTCTGTGCCTCACTTTACTCATCTGTAAAAGGATTGTAATAGTACTTTCTTCATAGAGATATTTTGAGAATTAAATGTGTCACAGCATTTAAATGCTGAAATGATGCCTGGCAGATAGATAATACTCATTGACCATTTCCATTATTACTGACTCAGGAATATATTGGGAGAATTGAAATATTTGGATCAACAGGTCACACTGGTGATGAACTTCATGGTTATGAGCCAGACCCAAATCTAGTATGTGAGTTTGTCTCAGATGTCAGTAAAGAGCAAGTCTTCCCCCGTGAAGTTTAACCATGGTGCACTGTGCTGTACATGCTTGAAGATCTGCCCGCTTTTCCTCACTGGGCTGTGATGCAGCAAAAGCAGACAGCACATCTTATCCCCTCTTGCATCCCTCGCCCTGAGCATGGTGCCTCATATGTGAGCAGGACTCACAAGTCTTGTGGAGTGAATTAAAAGATGGAAAGAACAGTCCATTTTCTTTCTTTCTTTTTTAAGATTTTATTTATTCATGAGACACACAGAGAGGGGCAGAAACACAGGCAGAGGGAGAAGCAGGTTTCATGCAGGGAGCCCAATGTGGGACTCGATCCTGGGTCTCCAGGATCAAGCCCTGGGCTGAAGGCGGCGCTAAACCACTGAGCCACCTGGGCTGCCCAAAGTCCATTTTCAATCCTGAACCTGCTCCTTCCTTACCGGGCAAGTTGCTGAAGCTGAAATTCACTTTCATTATCAATACAATGAAAAGGGTCATTCCTATTTCACTTAAAAAAAAAAAAAGATGGCATATAAAAGTGTACCAATTAGAGTAGATACATATAAACTTATTTATTAACTGATTTATTTTGGAAGAAAATGAATACTCAGACTTAGCTCCTGATATATTATTATTCTTATTATTTTGCCTTTGTAAGTACCCAAGTCAGTTGTGGGCATGTATTCACATGTATAAAAAATTAGAAAAATTAGAAATCAAATAATACGAAGTCCACTTAGGCCCGTGGCCCTCCCTCACAGCTTCTTGAGCACCATGCCAATCAGTGGAAGAGGCTTATTCCAATGCATTTCATACATATATGTGTATCTGAGAAACCTATTGTCAGGTTTGAGGGGTTTTTTTTTTAACTGAGATGGTATTTGTTTATAATATAGAACTTACTTTTTTTTCCACTTTTCTCTACTTCTCGGCAAATATTCCACATAAGGGTATACTATACTTATTTAGTCATTAATCCTTTGATACACATTGAGGTTGGCCATATTTTGCCATTATCAAAATAAATGCTTTAATGACCTCTGCCAAACCACATCTTGGGACACGGAGTTTCCTTTGGGCAGCTATATAGAAGCAGTTATTTTAGATTTTACTAAGCTTTGCCAAGTTGCTCACCTAAGTGACTCCATCCATTCATTCTGGCACCAGTGGAAAAAGAGTATCTCTGTCTCTCGCCATCTTTGTCAACATGTGGTATTACAGGAATATTTTCATTTCTGCCAGTTGAATGGCCTCCAAAATGGTAAAACATCACCCACCTAATTGAGAAGTTGAGCATTTTCTCATTAGTTGTGATAGATGCTTGTGCATGTCCTCATTGAACCTTGAGGTGACCCAGTGAGTGAACTGTTAGTACCTTCGTTCTATAGATATGTAACCAGAGGCCAAACATGGTTGGTTGGAACATCCCCATGGCCCATAACCTTAACAGTGGTCCAGTGTTCACACACAAGAGAGCAGATATCACCTCACAGGTGTGTTAAGGCAGAGGAAAGGATCTGAGAGTGGAGTCAAAATCACTGATAAGAATTCTGGAGCTAGGGGCACCTGAGTGGCTCAGTTGGTTAAGTGTCTGCCTTTGGCTCAGGTCATGATCCTAGGGCCCTGGGATCGAGCCCTACATTAGGCTCCCTGCTCAGTGGGGGGTCTGCTTTTCCCTCTCCCTCTGCCGCTACCCCTGCTTGTTCTCTCTCTCTCCCTCTCTCTCTCTCTCTCTCTCTCATAAATAAATAAATAAATAAATAAATAAATAAATAAATAAATAAATCTTTTAATATAAATGCCAGGACTAGATAGCCTTAGGTTCAAACCTGGGGCTCCCAGGTTGCCAGCTGTGTGCTCTTGGGTGAGTCATTTACCTACTTGGGAATATCAGTGTTAACATCTGTAAAATCAGGGTAACGTGAATCTCATGTGATTGCTATGAGGATTAAATAGCACAGATAGAATATAGGCAGCTTTGGAGAAACAGTAGCTGCTCTTTCACTTTGAGAAAGAAAATTTTCCTGGCACATTGGAAGCTGTTGCTCATAGAAGAGTTAAATGTTGACACACTTGGATCCCTGCTCCCACCAGAGCTTTCAGGCTTTGCCATTGGGCGTGTTTGCTTTTTCTTTAAACTCTGAAAGTTAGTCTTTCCTCTCTGAAAGATTTTGAGGAAGAACCAGAATGGCAAATCTTAGTGTAGCCCTGTAGCCTCCTATTGGTAGACAGCATAAACACCAGCCTGTCTGGTTTACAGATAGGATCACTGATACCCAAGGTGAGGAAGTGACATCTGATGGCCCTTGCTGTCTGTGTGGAGCCCTTGATCTGTGCCTGCTACTTCTGGTGGGATTGGAGTGGGCACTGGGTCTCCTGCACCCAGCCCTTTCTGAATCAAGCCCACTTCTAACTTGCCCTTCCAAGAGGATCTGAAACACATGTCTTCGGTCTCTTCATGCAGGGCACCATCACTGCTGGGCCTTTCCCAGGTATTCACTCCCTAGTCCCATCAGCCCCTCTCTGATTTGGTACCTTCCTCAGGCCATGAGCCACTTCTCCCCCGTCAAAGCTTAGTACTCATGGTATCTGCCAAGACAACTATTTTTATCACGTGCTTACTGTGTGCCAGGGACTTTGCAAATAGCTCCTCATTCACACTAGCTGGGTGAGTTTTGGGCAAATTCGTTAACCTCTTTCCTCCCCTGCGTTCTCCTCTGCACCATGGAGATTTCCAGCAGGACTGGCTTCATGTGGGCGATAGGAAGATTCAGGGAGGTGTAGTACACATGAGGTGCAGAACCAACTGCATCATGGGTATTCATCAGACCCTGACCATGGTGGATATGCTCCTTCTGTCTCATCACCTTATGTTGGAGGCATGATGGTTAGCCTCATTTTACAATGGAAGCAACTGAGGCAGAGCAATCACAGATCACCCAGTATGAAGAGAGACAGGCATCTACACCAGGTCTGGAGGCTACAGAGTGAGAACAAGCGTGGCTTTCGGCGTCTAAGTCACTAGTGATAATGTCCTTCAGATGTTGTTTGGGTGTGGTGTCTGGCACTGCACTCCTGCATCTTGTCCCTGATATGTTTGTCATGCAAGATGCCATCCTTGTGGAAGTCCACTCACACTCTCTGCTGGTATTTGTTTACCAAGGATGCACAAGAACTCTTAAGGCTGGATGTCAGAGTGGTGAAAGCTCCCAAAAAAGGGCCAGTAAAGACAGTGGCAGACTCAAATATTGAGAAATTCAAGCAAACACAGCATGTTTGATTTGTGTCCCTGACACGTAACATCAGTGGCCTAAAGGGAGGGAATGCAGACCCCTGGCTAGCCACCTTCTGTTTCCTAATGGAGCCAGCCTCCCCTCTCCCGACCTTCATCCCAGCCCAGGTGACCTTGTCTTTCCTCAGTGTTCTATGTAGATCTCCATGGAAACTAAAGATTGGGTCAGAGAGGACAGGCATCTAGAAGGAACGGTCATAAGGTTGGCAGCTGCACGAAAAAGGTGGCTGATACTCAGAACATCTGAGTGTCACACCCTGTGCATCCCATTCACCCCCACACCAGCCATCATCCTCTGATTACTGCAGAAGGCAAGCCTGAAGGAGGCCAAATACCTGGCCACGTGAAGCAGGGATGCTGAAACGATGAAACCAGACATGGGTATAGCATATTTCCATGATCCAGATACTCTTGAGGCACCTTAAATCTGTTGAGGCATGTAACCTTCACAATAACCCCTTGAGCTGCTACTATTATTTATAATCATCCCCGTGTCATAGATGTTAAAACTGAGATACCAAGAGGTAACTTGCCCAGGGTTACTCAGGTAGGAGCGACAGAGCTGGGATGCCAACCAGAGTCCATTCCCTTCATTGTGATGCTCACTTATATTCCAGGCAGATGCACACCCAAAAGCCAGACCGTCATGTCCCAAGTGGATGATTGACTGAAAGGTATCAGGTGCCTTGCCAGCTCTGTCTGTGGCATTCAGAAGGAAAGCAAGATCCTCTAGAGGGACACCCACTGCCTGGCCAGGAAGGACGGAGGGTTGAGAGTCAGCAGTGTGCCCATGTTTGATGACCCAGTCCTGCAAAGGAACACCGAATTTGTGGAACAGACCAGTCTACATTCCTCTGCTTGATTTTCTGGAATCAAATTAGGCTGGTGAATAGGCCAGTGGCGTTTTCATCAATTTCTCAGCCTTCGCTTGGAACTGAGCCTGATTTCCTTGGCCTCCCACAATGCTGCCTGCTGTTTACTGAGCAAACCAGCTCCTGAAACCAGTCCTGCTTTAGTAATGCAGCAGGGCAACGTGGTGGAGGGAAGATTACAGGTATTAGAGGCCATTTAGGATCATTTAGAATCGAGCTGTTTTCTGAGCAGGCAATTAATCCAGTTGCATTAAAGAGAGCTACTGGAGCTCCCACACCTCTCCCTGCGTTAAGCAGGGGATTTGGGAGGCTTCTATTAAATGACTTTCATAGCTAGCTCTAGGGCTCAGTGGGACATCTTTCTTTTGTGGAAGGCTCCAGGGGCCTCTCCCCCCCCAGAGCTGTAGGTCTGCTTTGGGAAGGAGAAGTCCATATTAAAAGGACTGGGTTTTTGCCTGGAGACCATGGCCAGCCAACTTCAGCATTTCCCAGGGTCTCAGAACAGAAGCTAGAAGAATGGTCTCAGGTCTGGGGAGATGGTCTGGGGCCCACAGTAGCAAATACACTTTTTCAAGGCCTTCTCCTTCATATAGAATGGAGCCAGTTGCAGTGGATGTAGCCCATTTATAGAAGGGTATGAAGGGGGTCCCCTGTAGGACTCCAGAATTAAGCTATTCGTTGAACACCTATGCACTGAGCATTATACTAGCCTCAAAAACAATCCTATGAGCTAGGGACTACAGAAAGGAAGTTGAGGCTCAAAGAACTTAATGCACCTTCGGCTGAACCTATGACCCTCTAGAGGCTGACCCTATACCCCAAGCTGTACACTTCCTCTATGAGCCTCCATTCTCATCCCAAGCACAGGACAGACAAAGGGTTACACAGCATGTAACCCTGTACATACCCTGTAACTCTATTACCACGTACCATACTACTATGGAATCACTAGCTTGGGCATCTGTCTCCCAGGCTCCCTGGAGGGGTCATGGTCATCTTTCTAGCCTTAGCATCTGGCAGACAGACAAAAGCATTGCTACTCAGATGACATATGCTTGGCCAAGTCTCTTCTTTGCTCTGTGTTTTAGTTTCCCTTTCAGTAAAATTAGGGGGCTGGACCATGTGAGGTCTGGGGTCCCCTCCATCTTTGATGTGCTATGAAGCTGTACATTCATAGAGCTGTTGCAGGGTAACCAACATCTATCCAAAGTAAAGACTGTCTTCTTACACACAGGAGACGGACTGTCTCCTCACCTTTGGGTACTGGGAATCCTTGCTTCTGCACTTGTTCTCTTGCTTGTGGCATTATTCCTGAGCTTCTACCCATAGTCTGGATTCTGTTGACAGCTTCTTCTTGTTGTGGTTGGCTACATTTCAAAATGAAAGTGCTGGGATTAGGAATCAAGAGGGCCTGGTAGTCAAGAGGCATTCAATACATACTTGCTGAATGATTGCCTGAGAATGGCTGTTGACTTTCTTATTAACGTCCCTCCAGTAAGTCGGGCACATCTACTGTCCCAAAGTAAAAAACTATAATCAATAAGATGGGAATCAATTTATAGAGGCCTTTCTTCTTTCCCAATTTCTGGCGAAGCCCTTTTCACTATTCATAATCCCTTTTAACAAAATATATGGACTGTCCTTTGTCCATCCTTGCCCTTAGGTAGATTTTCAATTGGCTATTATCTTTATTCTGTTCTGAATATAAGAGAAAGATAAGCTCATTGCAAAGTACTAATAAAATGTCAGAATCTCTCAGCCTAGCTTAAACAGAGAGAGTTTTGCCCCTAAAGAAAGCACTGTTGGCAGTTCAGCGTATATTAATGCCTCCCTAGCTTTCAGATTTGTTATCAACTTTCCTAGATTCCAAAAAATGTGCTTCCTAGCTAAAGGTGGGTCAAAGCTGTGTGCCACCAACAGCTGGCAGCAGGAGTTATGCTTGGTCATTTTAATTGTAGCAATTGTTTGCTTCTCTAGCTCTCAGGCATTTCCTGAATTTTGTGTTGACTTTGAATGTGTGGTCACTGTACTGGGTACTGTGTCATAGGGGAAATTCTAGGGTCATAATTTGTCTAAGTGTGTTCCAGGGATCTAGGTATCAAATTTATCTTGTGTGCTTATTTAGAAAGCACCTGCCTGGGCCCTACCCCAGCCCTACCATGTCAGAAGCCGTGCTTTTGGATGCTGGCTTGTGTTGCTGCTAACTTGAAGGCCTGAATCCCTCTATTCCCCTTCTACCTGGCCTCAGCTGACAGCTTGACATGATGATGGGACAAGCCAGTGGGTCAGAGAGAAGCTTTGCTGTGCAGAGAAAATGCAGGCTTCTCACAAATGTGAAGGTGAAGACAAGACCACACTGTACTCTGGGCACCTGTTTCTTTCCTCTTTTGATCTGGTTAACTCCTCTTCTCTCTAGGAGTCTGATACCCCAAGTTACCTCCCTTTCAGAGCCTGCTCCAAGATCTTTAGGGTAAACTAATGCTCCCTCTTCAAAAAGCTTCTACCTCCTTGAAGGGTTATTGTGTTGAAAATATATGTCTATCTCTCTGGTGAGGCTCTGTGCTCTTTATGGAGGGGGAGCCATGGTGCTCAGGGCTGGACTTGCAGCAGGTATGCAGTGACTTGGGGAACACATGGCTGGGTGAATTAGCAAGGGTTCATAGTGCTTGGTTGATCCCCACGTTGTATGAAAGAAGGTTATCCTAGAAAGTTGGGGGTCTCCTTCCCCAAATTATTTATCTTGGTCTTACTTCAGTGAACCATTTCTAATTTCTCCCTGAATCTTTGGAAATGGCTACATCAGTCTGTGTACAAGCCCTTTCTTTTCTTAAGATAGATGAAATCAATTAATAGCTAGAAGCAAACAGCCCATCCACAGCCTTATAAACTTATCCAGTATCAACATAGCTCAAGTTAACAAACAGGCTTCATTAGCTCATGGACATTGAAGACCTCTAGCAACATTTCCTAGGCGACAGGTAAAAAAATAGCAGGACCAGAAAGCACGGAGCAGGGAAGTGGAGCAGGAGTGGGGGAACTAAGTAAATCCATTTCATAGTAGCTCTGGTACTAATATTAGAAGAAAAAGTCCATTCCTTGTCCAAAAGACAAACTCATTGAGTCATCTTTGACTCTGATAACTTGTTCAAGAGTAAAGATGATTTTGTCAAGATTTTTGAATGTCATTTTGATTAAATTTCACCCCAGAAAGTTTTTCTAAACTTCCTGGTAACTATGATCAACAGCAGAGTCTGCTCCCCCTCTTTTTTTTCCTCCACATTTTGGAGCCATCCTTGCTTCCCAGGCATCAGGCTCCTCGTGAGACAATAGCAGTCTTGGGCCTCTTCTGTTCAGGTGATTCACTAAGGCTCACCAACCTCAAGATGCCCTTCTTCAGTTTGGCCAAACATATCCTTTCACTGACCTTCTTCCTGGGGTTTTGCCCTTCCTCTTCTGAATCCGGCAATTACATTTCTATGGAGTGGCCCTACAAGGGCCACGCACCACACTAAACACTTAAGTCCATCTCCCAAGTGAGGACACTACATCAGAGTTATGCATAGAAACTGGAACAAGGGTATGCAGATAAAAACAGTCATTTCTGATTCACGTACAGGACAACAAACTTATCTAACTTCTTCCCACGAGAGTGAGGCCTGGCAGGAAGCATAAGAGGATTCAGAGAGACAGTTGTGACAACCCAACGGGTGACAGGATCATAAATGGATAGTGGCCAGGTTTTATGGAAAAAGAAATGAAGGTACAAAGCCGAGGGGTGAAATGCACTGTCAAAGAGCAAGAGCCCAATTGTTTAAAAAAAGAAAAATGAAACTATCTCAGAAAGTTCCAGAATCTGTGGCCACAGTTCTATAATGTTGACATAGAGCCATCTAGGATTATGTAACCATTACATGCAGTTGATTTTATATTGCACTGTTTATATTTTAGGTATTGAAAGCTGTGATCCTCTGAGGAATCAGATAATAAGCTATTTTTAATGATTTTTCAGAGTTTTCACATAATTGTAATAAGGGCAACATAACATTAGCCATCATAAGGTTGAAACTTGTTGTTATACGTAACATTTATATGATCTATCTGAGAGTCAGAGTCAAGATAGCCAGGCCAGTGGCATGAGAAGTGTTAAGGGATACAGGAATGTTCTTGGCTCCAGGCAGGTGGGTTTCAGTTTAAGAGCTCTTGTTTTTGGCACACAATATGTAATTACTTGTTTATCTAACATGTGCTTATTGGATATCTGCCACCTTCCAGGCTCTCTGAGCAGTGCAGGGCATATAGTAGCACACATAAACATACCATATCCCCTCATCAACATAAACCTAGGAGTATTATTTATGCTAGCAATATCAAACCTTGCCGTATACTCTATCCTCTGATCCAGATGAGCCTCAAATTCAAAGTACAGTCTAATTGGAGCCCTCTGAGCCATAGCCCAAAAAATTTCCTATTAGTAACACTAGCAATCATTTTCCTCTCAGTTCTGCTAATAAATGGATCATTTACATTATCCACACTAATCATTACCCAAGAACATATAAGACTAATCTTCCCTTCATGGCCCCTAGCTATAATATGATTTTTTTCAACCCTAGCAGGAACCAACCAACCTCCTTTTGACCTAACAGAAGGAGAATATGAATTGGTCTCAGGATTCAATGTATAATATGCAGCAGGTCCCTTCACCCTATTTTTCCTAGCAGAATATGCCAATATTATTATAATAAATTATTCTCACAGTAATTTTCTTTGGCGCATTCCACAGCCCATACATACCAGAACTCTACACTGTCAATTTTACCGTCAAAACCTTACTCCTAACAGTTTCCTTCCTATGAATCTGAGCATCATATCTTCAATTCCACTATGACCAACTAATATACGTATTATGAAAAAATTTCCTATCCCTAACACTAGTCCTATGCATATGACATGTCACTCTTCTATTATTACAGCAAGCATCCCACTCCAAACATAAGAAATATGTTTGACAAAAGAATTACTTTGACTAAGAGCAACCTGATTCTATTAGAAGGTATATAGCAGAGTGATTTGGCCTATGTTGAGATCTATGAAGGCCACCCAAATAAATGGAATTTGAGTTGAGTTTTGGCTGAAGGATGAATAGGCTGATGAGTAAGAAAAGGCTATTCCAGGCAAAAGGAAGTAAATATGTAAGGGATTTATCACTGGAAGAAGCAAGACACATTCCATTAATAGTAAGAAAGCCAGTTTGAGTAATGGTTCAAAATCAGAGAGGCCAGCAGAGCCAGATCATGAGCTACTAGACCATGATAAGGGTTTTGTCTCTAGTCTAAAAACAATGAGAGACGAATGGAGGATTTTAAGCAAGAGTGTGATCTAATCTAGCTTTACATTTTAAAATATGCTATATTCTACATGCTAGAACTTGGAATTCATTTTTCCATAGAAATAACTTAATAAATAGTAGTTCTGTGAAGTCAGAATAATGCTATTAGTACAATGTATCCAGCTAAACAGCCTATTGAAAAGCTGGCCTTGGTTGCCAACTACAATTTATAACTTGGTTTCTATAAGAAAATGCATTCCAAATTCCAGACAACCTAATTACAAATGACATTTTGTGGGACAGCCTATAATCTATTTAGACTTGTGAAAAGCCTCCAACATGTTCCATATCAAAGGTTGTTAAGAAAGGTGTGAGTAACAGACTTTTGGTTTTGAGATAGCAAAGATCCTTCTGCCCCCTTCTGTTCTCAGAAATTACCCCTCCATAAAAGAAGAAAAAAGAAAAACAGAAGAAAAGGAAATGCAAGTGCCGTGGTAAAACTGGAAAGGCTATAGACAGTAATGATGATATCTGCAGGGGCAGATCAAGGATGTGGTCACGTGCTGAGAGAAGACGTTTGTGGCTGCAGACCCCAGACCATGTCAGCAGGACAGCTTCTGAGATTGGTGGTGTAGCCTAAGGGGCAAAACCAATAATCCTTTTGATGTCAATGTCAGGAATGGAGTACACAGGGCAGGGGTTGGTGGTAGGGAAACAGTCCTTGGACACGGTTTGGCATGACAGAGAAGCAACCAAGGAGGCAGTTTGTTTCAGTGCATCAGGGTGGCAGAGACATTGACCTTTTCTGGGTAAAACCATAAATACACCCAACATCGCACCATAAATAATTTTACTATGGATTTAGTAGAATTCCGGTAAGCTTAGAACTTGGCCCTGCCCCACTTTCAATTAAACCTCCTATAAGGTTTGCAAAGTAGGTAGGAAGGTAGGTAATGCACATAAAACTCCATTAAAGGTTGGTAGTAATACTTAGTTTTAAAGGACCTAGTATGGGCTCTACACAAACCCAGTAAAATTAAGGAAAGGAGAAAAGGCAAGCAAACACATGCATGCATGCTAGGTGTGAAGGTATCATCACAGACAGAATGAAAATTGGGCCAAATGTATCATCATTAATTTAAAAGAAAATTAAATGATTACCTCTTCATACCAAGAGTCAACACAGAAAAATCAAGCAGGAAATAAAGCATGATCTCGCTCTAATGAGAAATGAAGTGGTACTGCAAAAATAAAACTGTCACAGAAATGAAGAAGCCATACCTAAAGCATTAAAAAGGTGAATGATCAGCCCTAAAAAATGTTAACTAGCCTATGAGTGGGGAAAATGAAATGGAAATCAGCAAAACATGAAAAAGCATTAAAGAGAGCTCAAAAGGCAAAGGAGTCCCAAGACACAGCTAATTGGTGGCACCAAAGAAGAAAACTGAAGAAATAGAATTATTATTATTTTTTAAGATTTTATTTATTTATTCACGAGAGACACGGAGAGGGACTAGAGACACAGGCAGAGGGAGAAGCAGACTTCAATGCAGGGAACCCAGTGCGGGACTCGATCCCGGGTCTCCAGGATCACACTCCCTGAGCTGAAGGCAGGCGCTAAACCACTGAGCCATCCAGGCTGCCCGAAGAAATAGAATTAGAAAAAAATTCAAAGATGGAAAACAAGAATATGTGCCAGAAATTAAAGGAGACTTATATCTAAAGAAGGAAAAATCACACTCTGTTCTAGGAAAATGTTGTTCAGAATATTCAAACAAATAGATATCATCATGAAGTTAATGGATTTACAGTCTAAACAAGGAAGTCACTTGTTGTACAATTGAACATAACAACTGGCCTCTAAAAGAAAAAATAAAGGCTTTCCATAGAAACATTAAATGGTAAATGACAGTAGAATAATATCTTTAAAAGTTTCAGGGAAATAAAATTTGACCCTCAAAATCTGTAACCAGCCAAACTTTTATTTACATATAAATGCAAGAGACAGACATTATTGAACATACCACAATTCCAGGAGTACAGTCCCCACTCACATTTCTTGTTAAATTATTAGAAGATAAACTTCAGCAGACAGCAGATAAGTAGATTCAATGTTCCCTGCTTGGCCTTTTTTGATGTAGCTTCTCATTCAAAAGAAAAAAAAAAAAAAAAGAAACAAAAAATCAACCCTACAACTCTTGGAATTAAAATTACAGAAATGGAAATGTGGAAATTACCCAACTGACTTCCATTATGGCCAATATTGAAAATAAGGTATTCTTAAAATATCCTCCTATAACAATAAGCTATTTGCTGGAAAATCACAAGTGTGCTTTTAAAATGAATAATTATGCT
This sequence comes from Vulpes lagopus, assembly GCF_018345385.1. NCBI lineage: Eukaryota > Metazoa > Chordata > Mammalia > Carnivora > Canidae > Vulpes > Vulpes lagopus. The sequence continues at coordinate 17,369,636 of NC_054841.1, forward strand.
CTTATAATTAAAGGAAATACTCAGGGACAAGAGTGAAAAGGGAGCCAGGAACAGAGTGATAAGTCAGTGTAAAGCACAGCTCACCCTAGGTGAATTTGCCAGTAAAAAGAACCTGGAGCCTGAATTTTAATAGCTATAGGGTGAGTTAGAAGTAAATCCCACCTTCAGTAAAGCTCACACACTTGAAATGGTATACCCTCAGTGAAGAGCCAAATAGAGGGAAAAAAATATTTAAAGCATTTAAAGAAATGAAAGATGGCATAATGGATCAAAAAAGCACCAACTGTTGATGAGGCATATTATAAAAAGAATCAAACATAATTTAGATATGAAATTACAAACTCAATGGACATGTTATGGAGGAAATGAGACATACATGAGAAGAGAAGTAATGACTTGGAAGATAGAAATAGCAAACTACCCTAAATGTACTCAGGAAGACAAAAAAGGAAAACAAGAAAGAGGCGTGAAGAGACATGAGACAAGGATGAGCGAGTCCCACATACTTCGTGCTGTAAGTGGAGTCAGGGAGAGGATGCAATGTTTGAAGAGATATAGCTCAGGATGTTCTAGAACTAATGAAAGACAATTCTTGGTTTGAAGAAGCCCAGTAAATCCTCAGTAGGGCAAATTAAAAAGAATAAAATAAAAAGATATCTAGACTTATTATAGAGAAATTTAGAACAGTACAACAGTGTTCAAACAAGGCTGGAAAAATAAAAGATGACCTTGCCATGGAATGACCAACCAGAAGCAGCTTTGTCAACAGCAGCAGCAGGAGCCAGAAAACAGTGAAAATTCTGCAGAGTGCTGAGAGAAGGAGAAAAAAATTAAACCTAGTTCACATACTTAATTGAAAATGTGGGTGAGAGTATGAGACTCTGATAAACAAAAACCGAGAATTGGCCACCAGTACAATCCCACTATAGGAAAGTCAAAAGGTTTTAGTTCAGGAAGGAGAAAATCAATCCACCCTAGAAGAAAGGCCTAATGTGTAAGAGAGGAAGGTGAGCAGGAAATTGGTAAACAGAGTGGGAAATCTAAATAAACATTGACTTTATGAAAAAATAATCATGCTCAATTTGGTGTGTACCTGTGCAGAAAATATGACCGAACAAAACTGTTGGACAATAAGAACATATAAAGTGGGAAAGAGTTGATTGATAGAAAGTCTTTTAATATCCTTGAATTATTTGGGAAGTGGGGTACTAAAATATTGAGACTTTAGGTGAAATATGCATTATAAAACTTTAGAACTTTAAAAGATAAATTTTCAAGACAATAGAGAGAAAACTGAATTAATAAAAGTAACCATTAAGAAATGGTTAAAAATTACTTAGAAAAAGACCGAAATCTATGTGCTGCAAAGTGACACTGGTGACTTAGTTTTTTAATCTTCCCAAATTCTCCCATATAAACAGACAAAAGAAACTCAGATAGCCAAACAACCCCCCATGGATAATAACTACAAAATACTTACGTGACCAGCTAATCTTGTGAATTACAAATTATGAGTGAGAGGGTCAAACCACTGACAACTAAGATGGCCAACACTGAGATATATTCCAATAAAATTTCTGGTCTTTAAAAGAAAAATAAATTCTTGTGCTTCCAGGCCAAAAAAAAAAAAAGACTAAATCACTTACACAAAGGAAAGAATATCAGATTATTATCAGACTGACAGCTACAAAACCTGCATGGTATCAGGACTGTGCAAGTGTGCAAGGAGCAGGAGAGTAAAGCAGTGAAGCATCATATAGACTTCAGAATCAAAAACAGCCAACAGGTATCCACTGGAAATCTTGCAAATCAAAATGAAAATAGTTGCTGAATACTGGGAGCAACCTTGCATACTTCAATAGTGGATGAAAACAAAGGGTCAGGAGTAATGTGTAAAGTCTGGGCCCTGTGAACTCTCAAAAGTAGCCAGCCAAAGCTCCCTCCCAGGAATAAATACTGGGATTAAAAATCAAAATTTAGCAGCCCAGAGACAATAGTGATGGGAAATTGAAGGCCCAGATAAAATTTTGTGAGAAAAACAGAACTGGGGCATCTCAGAGAATAATAAGCCACTATACTTTCTAACATTAAACGAAAACAGCAGAAGAGAGCTCTGTGGAGTTAGAAATTAAATTTTCAACTACATCCTCATCTAAATGTTCATAGGGATGCCTGGGTGGCTCAGAGGTTGAGTGTTTGCCTTTGGCCCAGGGTGTGATCCCGGAGTCCCAGGATCAAGTCCCACATCGGGCTCCCTGCATGGAGCCTGCTTCTCCCTCTGCCTGTGTCTCTGCCTCTCTCTCTCTCTCTCTCTCTCTCTCTCTCTCTCTCTTTGTCTCTCATGAATAAATAAATAAAATCTTAAAAAAAAAACTAACTTCATAAATAAGACAGAAAATGATTGGGATCAAAACACATACAAGGTTAGTGTCACGAAACAGAATAGCCTCCCTCCAGGTAATAAAAGTATGCCAGATAAACGTGGTTACAATTCAAATGAGTGCTATGATATACTACTACAAACAGAGCTAAAGACATTGAGAAAATGATAATGAATTATGAAGGAAGATTAAAAATCATAATTAGAACCCAGAGTGAGGTCACAGAACTCAGGAAAAAAATAGAAATTTAAGAAGATGTATTTTAGAAATGAAGACTAAGTAACTGAAGAGTAAATCACTACAACAGATCATGCCTGAAGAAAGCCAGGTTAAAGGAAGGAACTTTTACAAAAGAAAGAGGTAAATAGATTAAAGAGAAATTGAAGAAGTTAGAAGATAGGCTAAGATCATCATAGCTATAGTAGAATTCCCAAAAAAGAAACCCAAAACAGGGAGACAAGTACCCAAAAATGACAATTCAAGAAAACTTTACCTAAATAATGAAAACTAACATTTTGAAAGTGCACCACACCTACTTGAGAAAATAGACTTGGAGTGGCCAACATGAAGATATATTTTAGTAATTTGATTTTTACTTAAAAAAACAAAAAATACTTTGTTCTTCCAGGCACAATGACTAAGTCATATATAAAGGAAATAAAATCAGATTATTATCAGACTTTTTGACAGCAATACTCTATGCCAGAAGAAAATGGAGCAGCATATTTATGATATTCAAGAAAATGTGAGCCAAGCACTTTAAACACAGCCAGACTGACTTCTAACACAGAGACTACAGACAGACAAATTGCTATCAACAGACAAGAAATTAGAAAATGTTCTCCTGGGTTCTTCCTGAAGAATCACAACAAGAATAAGCTTAAGTCAACCAAGATGATAAGAGAGATAACAGTGAAAGGGCTGATGGTGAACATTAGATAAACATCTTTTATGGGAAAAGTGTAATATTAAACATCTGTGTGTCCTTTGTGCATTCAGCAATTTTTTTATTATTCAGTAAAATTATTAAGCATGCAGAGATAAAATAGGATCTATGAGAAAATGTCACTGTTTTAGTAATCAAATTAGTGGAGCTAGTGGTGGTATGATCACTGTTACCTTGAGACTGTCAAATATACAATATGGAAAAAAGAACATGAGTGATTATATGATATCCTAATTCTATTTTACTTTTGTCTCCTTGAGAACCAGAATTCTTGGAGAACAAAGACAGTACAGATTTAAGATGGGAGAGATAAAGTAAAAACCTTGTGGTTTTGACTTCAAATCAGAAGTGCTATTATGAAGTTAAGAGATATTTTATCTCGATTTCATGTGAAATGGCCAGAATTGGTAATACAAGAATGAACAGTGCTGGATTGGATCAGAAGTAACAGAATGGACTGATAGGTCAGATAGATAAGTGATTGATAGATAATAAACCAAGAAACACATAGCAATGTATGTGTACACATGGGTTAGTACACATGTATGTATTTCTAAGCACTGTCCATGGAGAAGACCTAGAAGCAATGATAGATACCTCAGTAATGATGAACTCCTCTAACACCCAGGTCTTGGCTTCTAAATACCATTCCAATGAAAGGAGCCAGGCCTTCTCACATAAGTAGTTGATTTCAGAACTGGAGCAGAGAAACTACAAGATGAAACCAGAAGAAGTTTATAGATCCAATGACCTAATGTTTTAACAAATAAATTGCACTAGAAAAAAAGAGTCAGTGGGATGAAGGGGAACCTACAGACCAGAGACTTAAGGCATTTCTTTTAAAAGAAAACAAACAAAAATGGGAGTGAAAACTAAATGTTTGGGAATGAGCATGGGAAGACAAAAGTATAGATAAAATCATAGTGATTATCGTAAGAGTCAGGACACTGATAACTTTTCAGGAAAAGGAAGAGGGTTTGTAACTGGAACAGGGCTTCTGAGGGTGGCTGGAAAAATTTATTTGTTGACCTAAGACTTGATATCAAGGATACTTGCTTCATGAACATTTCTTTTACTCTGTATTTGTTTTATTCAATTTTCTTTATTTGTACTACATTTTACAACAAAAAAAACTATTCTGTTTGTTGAAGTTGCAGGTGCTTTAAGAGACACTTCCCAAACATAAGGATGGAGAGAGGCTGGAAGTAAAGAAATGAGAAAATGAACACATTTTTTTTGAAATAGAATAAGACATTATGGGCAAAAACTATCCAAAAGAGAGCCAGTGTAGCTGTAGTAATATCAGACAAAACAGACCTTAAGGCAAAAAAAAAAATTATTAAGAAGAAAGGAAACATATGTGATGATGAAAGATAAATTCTCTAGGCAGATATAATAATTCTAAACTTGTATGCACCAAATAAAGCAACTTAAAACATATGAAAAAAAGCTCCACTGTACTTGTAAGGAAAATGTTTAAATGTACCATTATGGTAGTAGTTTTTACCCATCTTAGTAATTGATACATTAAGCATATACACCATTAATGGGGATTTAAAATATTTGAGTAAGAAAATAATATCTAACAAAAATATACAGAATCTTACATTTAGAAATGAGAATATTCTCCTCAAGTATACATTGGAAGCTTATAAAAATTGATTAAATAAGGACTCAATAAATTTTAAAACATGAATACAAACCCATATCTATAAACATCTCTCTATCCAGTGATCTCTTGACATCCACTAAGAGGGACAGAGAAAGAGGCGGGAGAAGTCAACAACAAAAATATTAATCCTATATACTTAAAGATACACAAATATTTTTTGAAATTCCAAATAATAACTTACAGAAATTATATTAAATAAAGATGTGTTCACTTACTATAAATAAAACTATGATAAACATTTGTGTTTTTTTGGGTTTTTTTAATAATTTTTTTAAATTTTTATTTATTTATGATAGGGACACGGTGAGAGAGAGAGAGAGAGAGAGAGAGAGAGAGAGAGAGGCAGAGACACAGGCAGAGGGAGAAGCAGGCTCCATGCACCGGGAGCCCGACATGGGACTCGGTCCCGGGTCTCCAGGATCGCGCCCTGGGCCAAAGGCAGGCGCCAAACCGCTGCGCCACCCAGGGATCCCTGATAAACATTTGTGTACAGGTTCTCATGAACCCTGTTCATGCAAAAACTTGAATATGAATGTTCATTACAAATTAATTTTGTAACAACCTAAAGCTGGAAACAAACCAGATACCCTTCATTGAATGAACAGGTAAACACATTGTAGTACCTGCCTACCCTGGAGTACTACTCAGCAATCAAGAGAATGAACATGGATACAACAACCTAGAGGAATCCCCAGAGAGTTAGGCTGAGTGAAAAAAATCCAGTCCCAAAAGGTTACATACTATATGATTCCATGTATATAACGTCCTTGAAATGATCAAGTTTCTGAAATGGTGAGCAGATTAGTGGCTGCTGGTATTAAGAAGAGGATGAGGGTAGGAGGGAAGTGGGTGTCATGGTGGAAGGGTGGCATGTGTGATCCTGGTGGTGACAGAGATGTCCTGTATTTGACAATGTCAACAACCTGGTTCTGATATTATATTAGAGTTGTGCAAGATGTTAAAATGATGGGGAGGCAGTGGGTGAAGAGTATATGGGATCTTTCTGTAACGATTTCTTACAACCGCACATAAATATACAATTATCTCAAAATTAAAAAAATAATAGAAAATACATTTAAAACTGCAGATGAAAGCATGTGAAATACAGCAAAAGCAAGATTCATAGTCTTTAATCCTTATCTTCAAAAAAGCTGAAAATTAGTAAACTAGCCTTTCAAACTAATAAGTGAAAAAAGAAACTGTTAAATAAATTCAAAGTAAGAGAATGGAGATACACACAAGAATAGAAATTACTGAATCAGAAAAACATACCATAAAGAAGTTGGGCAAAGTCAAAACACACACACACACACACACACACACACACACACACACACAGGGTCTGGGAAGGGAAACAACGTTTAATCTGCAAATACGACAACTTAAATGTAGAGAAGATTATGGATAACCTTACTCTGATAAAATTGAAAACTTAGATAAAATGGACAATTCCAGGTGAAACAAAATACTATATCCAACTCAAAAAGAAGTATCTAAGCTGCATTAATTGTGGACCATTAAAGAAATCTAGATATAGAAAGCAAAACAAAGGGGCACCTAGCTGGCTGGCTCAGTCAGGGGGGTGTGTGACTCTTGATCTCGTCATCTTGAGTTGGAGCCCACCTTGGGTATAGAGATTACCTAAATAAATAAAACTTAAAAAAATAGAAGACCCAGAAAACAAAACAGAATGGCAGAAATAGATCTAGAACAAAAATACGAATTCTCCAGGAAGGTACCAAAGTTTTCCAGTTAGACTTTTTTTTTTTAATCTAGGTATATGCATAAAAAATAGTGAAAGGGAATAAAGGGGAAAGGAGAAAAAATGAGTGATAAGTATCAGAAAGGGAGATAGAACATGAGAGACTCCCAACTCTGGGAAATGAACTAGGGGGGGTGGAAAGGGAGGTGGGCGGGGGGTGGGGGTGACTGGGTGATGGGCACTGAGGGGGGCACTTGATGGGATGAGCACTGGGTGTTATTCTATATGTTGGCAAATTGAACACCAATAAAAAATAAATTTTAAAAAAGTCTAGGTATATGCTATTTAGAGGAGTCACAGTTTAAAACATAGGATCATGAAAGGGTTGGAGATGAATTAGTAGAATAGGGTATATCAGGAGACAAACTAAAAAGAAAGTGTACATTATCAGAGGTAAATATACACATTATTTACTAACAAATATTCCATTCATCTTAAAGATATAACCAATTCTAAACTGGGTGTGCCATTGTTAACATGGCTTAAAAAATTCAAAGCACATGTTGTTAAAGCTACAAGGAGAATGTGACAAATACACCATCACTGTGGACAATGTCAACATACCCTCTCTCAGTAAGTGATGTTTTAATCAGAATAAAAGCATTATTTGTGTGGATATTCAGACAACACAATTACAAAGTACTCAGTAACTGGAGACAGCATGTTCTTCTCAAGCATTCATAGGAATTTATTTAAAATGACCATGTATTATGCTTGAATCAATTCTCAGTACAAACCATATCACACAGACTGTGATATTTGATTTGTGGTCAGAGAAAAGAAGCAGAACTGAAATAAAAGCATTTATTTGGGGTCTCAGAATTGCAATTCGCAGAGCATGCAACCCAGATTGTGTCCCACTGGGGAACAAAAATCAGGAGTTTTTAAGGAAAAAAGGGAATGCTTGTATATATTGGTTACAAAGAATTTTTTAAAAAGATTTTATTTATTTATTCATGAGAGACAGAGAGAGAGAGAGAGAGAATGGCAGAGACCCAGACAGGTCGAAGCAGTATCCCCGCAGGGAGCCTGATGTGAGATTCGATCCCGGGACCAGCATCTCGCCCTGAGCCAAAGGCAGAGACACCCAACTGCTGAGCCACTCAGGCATCCCAGTTACAAAGAATTTTGATTGGTGCTGGTGACAGAAAACTAATCTTGGCTAAACATAATTGGCAAAGCAAGTCTGTTACTTTGGCAAATTGCAGGTGTTTCCGCAGAGTCCTTGGAAGATTGGGGTTTGGGCTTGTTCAGAAGTTTGTGGCTTCACCATGAGGACGTGGATAAGGCCCACCTCTTTTTTTTTTTTTTTTTTAAATTTTTATTTATTTATGATAGTCACAGAGAGAGAGAGAGAGAGAGGCAGAGACATAGGCAGAGGGAGAAGCAGGCTCCATGCACCGGGAGCCTGATGTGGGATTCGATCCTGGGTCTCCAGGATCGCGCCCTGGGCCAAAGGCAAGCGCCAAACCACTGCGCCACCCAGGGATCCCCAGGCCCACCTCTTAAATGGCTTCCCAGCCCCATCTTAAAACCCCTATGACATAATTAGCTCCATTTTATTTCACCTTTCACAGATTATAAAGTAATTACATAAAATCAATAAAAGATAACTATAAAAATCTACATGGAAATTTAAATCCCTCCTAAATTACTTAGGGGTCAAAGAAGAAATCATAATAAAAATTTGAAAATATTTAGAGCTGTACAATAATGAAAATACTATATATCAAAATGCATGAAATGCTGCTAAAGCAATATTTGGGGAGAAATTTAGGCAATGCAATGTTTATGTTATCAAAGACCTCAAGTTGAAATTTAATGGACTAAGCATTTTACTTCAGAGTTAGACTAAACAAAGAATATAGAAAGGAAATAATTAGAGTAAAGCAGAAATTAATTAAATGGAGTACAAATATGCAACAGAAAAGATCAACAAAGTGAGAATTCTTTAATACAAGCTGAAATAATTGACAAACCTCTGCCAAGATTAAGTGGGGAAAGAAGATAGTACAAATAAACCGTATTATACATGACAAGACTATAATAAATGTATCAGTAATATAAAAGATAATATAATTTTCAGACAAATCTGCAGGATTATGTGAAATGAACACATTTTAGAAAAAAATATAAAAACTGACTAAAGAAAAAATAGAAAATCTAAACAGTCCTGAAAAATCTAAAATTGAAGAATTTGCTTGATAATCAGTAGCTAATATCCCCACAAAGAAAACATCAGGTCCAAATGGTAGAATAGGCAAGTCTTACCAAACATCAAAGCAATAGGAGATTCTAATCTTATGTAAAATCTTAACAACGAGGAATAGCAGAAACTTTCCCTGATTGATTTTACATAGTAAATAAAAACTTTATGCCAAAAGTGTAAGTAAGATTAACATGAGAGAAGAAACTATAAGCTCAGTTCTGCCAGGAGCTTTCAGAAACCAAACATTTTCTTGTAAAAAGTAGAGCCAACCATATATAAAATAACATAATGACTTAAAATGAGTTCATTTTTCAGAATGGTAGCTTACCATGTGGATAAAATAGTTAAATTAATGTGACAATTTACTACTGTTTCTACAAATAAGAAGTACTAAAATGTGAAGAACAGGTTGTATTCTGACTGGAATTCTCATATACTGTAAGCGGATCGTGAATTGCTAAAAACACTTTGGAAAACCAAAATCTTTCACATGGCAAGATGTAACAAAGCTAAAGATATGCATAACCAGCAGTTCTACTCCTGGAAACAAATTAACAGAAATGAGAGCATAAGTACACAAAAAGACTTACTCAAAACTGTTCTCAGCAGTCATATCCCCCAAACTGGAAGCTATTTAAATATCTACCAACATGAGGATGCATAAATTGTAGTCTGTTTACAAAATGTAAATCTATACAGCAAAGAGAATGAATAAACTGTAACCATGCTCAACACAGATGTATCTCAAAAACGTAATATTGAGAAGACAAAGTTAGACATAAAAGAATACATTAGGAATGGCTCCATAAGTGTTAAAAAGATATAAAACTGGTTTATGATAAAATAGGTCAGCATAGTGGTTACCTTTATATGGGGTGGTCACTGGTTTGGAGGCAGTTCTTATGTCATGGTGATGTCTTGATTCTAATTTTGGGTACTGGCTACTTGTGTGTGCTCTCTGAAAATTCATAAAGCTGGGGCAGCCCAGGTGGCTCAGCGTTTTAGCACCGCCTTCAGCCTAGGTTGTGATCCTGGAGACCTGGGATCGAGTCCCACGTCGGGCTCCCTGCATGGAGCCTGCTTCTCCCTCTGCCTGGGTCTCTGCCTCTCTCTCTCTCTCTCTCTGTGTGTGTCTCTCCTGAATGAATGAATGAATGAATGAATGAATGAATGAATACATAAATCTTTAAAAAAAATTCATAAAGCTGTACTCTTATGACTTCTGTACTTTTCTGTACATTACACTTCAATAAAAAGATTATAAAATCAGTTGCATTTCTATACCCCTGTAAACAGAAAAGATGTTCAAAACATGATAAATATAATGAAAAAATACCTATTTAGGATTGACCATTTGTACGCTCTCTTTATGAAGAAAATTATGGCATTTTATTGAAAGTCATTAAATTTGTCCTAAATAAATAGATATATTATCGGTAAAAAGTCTCAATATGTTTACGAAGTTTGCTTTTCTAAAACTAATTTATAGAGTCAATGGTAATTAAAATAAAAATCCTAATCCAAGTAGACAAGTGGATTTCCTAATATATACAGAAAAAGAAAATTATGGAGGGTGTTGCCCTTCTAGTAACAAAGGTGTACTTTAAGTTATAGAAATAAAGAAAGTGTGATGTTGATACAGAGATCGATAAATGGAAAAGGATAGAAAATCCACATATAGGACCATACTCATTATGGAACTGGTTTCTAAATTAGTAGTGAAACAATCCAATATATAGTGGTGGGATAATTGATAATCCACATGGAAAAATTGATTTGGATACTATCTCTTCCCTTGCACAGAATCAATTTCTGATGAATTAAGAACTCACTTATCAAAAGGAAACTTTCACATTTTAAGAAAAGTGTAGAGAAAAATACAACAGTAGGTTAGAGAATGATTTCCTAAATAAATGTAAATAGTAATGTTGATAAATTCAAATATATTAAAACCTTGAATTTTTGTTGCTGAAAAGGCAGCCCTAATGAATTTAAAAGATGAGCCACAGACCAGGAGAGAAAATGCTTGCAACATACAAAGCCAACTACAAATAGCATCTGGACTATATAATGGATCTCAGTGAATCAATATAATCAAGGCATTTACAAAGAAAAGAAAGAGTGAACAAAGAAAAGACATTTTATAAAATGTGAATGACCACAAAGAATTGAAAAAGTGTTCTATTCTATTAACATCATACACATATTATTAAAAGTACTGTGTGATATAATTACACATCCCACATGTAAAGAAACATTAAAAAGTCTGACATTGTCAAACATGAGCAAGGATGTGGAGCAACAGAGTTGCTGATACACTGCTGGCAGTAGGTGTAAATTGGTAAAATCGTACCATACAACTAAGTATTTAAGTTGTATGTTCATACAACTTAGTATTTTATTATGTTCATATAAGTTCATACAACTTAGTATTTTATTATCAAACTAAGGATGGGGGATCCCTGGGTGGCTCAGCGGTTTGGCGCCTGCCTTTGGCCCAGGGCACGATCCTGGAGACCTTGGATCGAGTCCCACATCAGGCTCCCGGTGCATGGAGCCTGCTTCTCCCTCTGCCTGTGTCTCTGCCTCTCTCTCTCTCTCTCTCTCTGTGACTATCATAAGTAAATAAAAATTAAAAATTAAAAAAATAAAACTTTAAAAAACAAACAAACAAACAAAGGATGGGTGTATCTTCCATCTATTCTGAACTGGCTGACCTAGACAGACTCTTTCTTGTTCAAGTATATCATGGATCATGCACAGAATATTTTTAGCAGATTTGTGTGTAAAAACTAAAAATTAGAAATAATCCAGCTGCTCAAGTAGTAAAATGAATAATTTTAATTGTGATGTTTACACTTGATGGAGTATGATACGGCAGTGAACATGAACAAACAACAGCTATAGAGTAGATGTATTGGAGACATTGGTGAGAGAAAAATGCAAATTACAGTGGAATATGCATTATTATCATTATGATTTCATTGACATAAAGGTAAAAATAATCATTTCACTTATTTACGTGTATAAGCAGTTTGAAGGATTAGCACATATGTCAGGGTAGTGTTTGCCTCTAGGAGTAGAAGTATCAACTAGGGGTGGAAGGCAAGACTTCAAGGTATTGATGATGTTCTGTTTCTTAAACCATTGGTAAAGAGTATCTCTTTTATTCTTAAAAAATTTAGATGTACCATGTATGTCCTGGCACCTGGAGATTTAAAAGAAATGGCAATAATAAAGAATATTCCCACAGATCTCTCAGGTAAAAGAAGAAATCAATACTGAGATTACAGGATACCCAGAAAAGGACGAAAACGATGCATATCAGAAATGGCGGGATACAGCTAATGCACTGCACTCATGGACTTAATTTGTACTCTTTCGTGTTCTATTGTTTTTTAAAGTCCATTGTAAACCCTTTCCTGTTTGACATGTGTGAATTAAGGAGCTAACTCAAGAAATTAGAGTTTTTCCGCAAAATAAGCCAAAGGAAATAGAATTTAAAAAATAAAGTATCCAGAAATTAATAAAACAGGAAATATAAATGGGTTCTTCAAGAGCCTAAGGAGTAATTGGCACAGTGATTGATCTTGTACCTAGAAAACACTCAAGAATCAATGGAGGATACAAGAAAAACACAAAAACAACAACAGCAATAACAAAAGAGCATAATTAAAAGAATGAGATCCAAGCATACTGACATATCCGGAGTGATCCATAGAATGCACTGCTAATGAAAAGAATCAAAATGAAGCATAATGTGTACAATCAACTTCCATTTGAGTTAAAAAATAAAACATGTAAAAACATTTCCTCAGTTATAGGTCATGAAATTAGACCTGCATCATCCTATTACCCTGGAACCAAACTCCGAAGTATTTATCCTAGGGAAATGGGAAGTTACGTTGACACAAAAACATGTACTGGAAGTTTCTATCAGCTCTATTTGTGACTACCAAAAACTGGTCACATTGACAGATTAAGTGAAATGTTGAGTACGCTGAACAGTGAGGTAAGTCTAAAAGGCATTATGCTGAGTGAAGAAGTTTCACAGGGCTACATATTTTATTGTTCTATTTATGTGATATTCTTGAAAAGACATAACTGGTGATGGAGAAGAGACCAGCAGTTGCCAGGGGTTAGGGATGGGGGTGTGGAGGATGGTAGGTACATTGTGACTTATATAGGGATAGTGTAAGGGAGTTTTTTTGGGAAGAGATGATGAACACTGTTCTGTATCCTGAGAGTGGTAGCAGATACATGAAATGTATCTTTCTTAAAATTAATAGATGTGTAACTCACCCCAATAAACACTCTTCTATGATAATTTAAAATAATTACACATATAATATACAGTTACATGCTTAAGTACAGAAAATCTCTGGAAGGTTGCACCTAAAAATACTAAGAGTAATTGCCTCCAGGGAGAGAAACAGGACAGATGGGCTCAGCTCAGGGAGAGGGGAGGAAGAGAGCCTTTTTCTCTTTGCCCTTTGTACCTTTTGAATTTTGTATCATGCTCATGCATAATACTCAAACTTTGAGTGGTAATGTACTCACTGTAAAAATTAAATTTTGATTGAAATGAAAGATTATAGAGATTACTATGGAAGGAGGAGGTGCTTTACTCTCTTTGGTAGGAACTTGCCCAGGATTGAGAAAACAAGAAGCAGATCTGCAAAGGTACCAGGTAGACGGAAATGTACCTCCTTAAGACAATGATCTCTGAAAATAGGCTCTTTACCAGCTTCTGACAATTTGTCACCAAAATCAGAGCAGTAATCATCAAGTTGGGAGTATCCCATCCTGCTCTCCAAATATATTTTTGGAGTCCCCAGTTAAGGGACATAATGGGAATAATTGTTTCAGATTCTCAAATGAAAACAAATACATTTCACCCTTCCACTTACAGAACATAATTATGACAACAAACTATAAACAATGAGCTCTCTATACAAAGAAATTGGTGGAAACCTTTAGTCATCTCCGAATAAGACCAAAGTCTCTGTCCTGGCACCATTCAAACTTCTCTTGCCCTTGAGTGTTCAAGTTTGGCTTCCCCTAGACTTCTCACTATTCTTGCCTGTTCTCTGCTAAGATTCTACTGTATCAAGACCTTTCTTATTATTTTTGGAATAGGCAAGGCTTTATTAGTGCTTTTGCTCAAGAATTATTTTAAATTCTGAATTTTTATCAATGCTCTAGCTGAGGAGTGGAGCTTTCCTCCCAATTCATTCTGCAAAATGAATAGAGTAAAATGGCTTCCCCGCTTGCTTGTAAGACCCACAGCTCTGTTACTTGCATTCTGAGGGATTTGTCTTTATTCTTTTGCCAGCTGCCCCTAGATTCTGCCCCTTTGTCTTGATTTTTTGCCCAAGGAGATAATGGGGAAGGTGGTTAAACTTCATCCTTTTGGGCTGGAAAAATAGCTTCCTTTTTGTGGATTTGTGCTGCTGTGTGCTCAACATAGCACTTCTTGCATAACCAGTAAACACCTTCCCTCCTACTGTGTGTGCCTCTTTGCTGTAAGCTCCTCTTTTTTTGTTTTGTTTTGTTTTATTTTGTTGTTAACACTTTATAAGGTGTGAACTCATGCATGTGGAAGGTAAAACTGCAGGTGAATTTTAACCCAACAAACTCCCAGGAATACATCTTAAAAGAAACAGTCCAGATTATTCAAGAAGAACAAAGGCCACAGACTACTGTTTCTAAGGAAGGAAAGACCCTAGGAATGCACCATCCTGCAAACTTTGCTATGCTGTGGTCAGACAGGCCACATAAGGGGATAGATGTTACAAACAACGTGTTCCTACGCTTAGGCAAGGTAATGGTGCTCTTGTATACAACCCACATTGTGTGACTTTAAAGTCCTTGTCTCTCATACATGGTAAATTCTTTTTTTTTAAAGATTTTATTTATTTATTCATGACAGACACACAGAAGCAGAGACACAGGCAGAGGGAGAAGCAGGCTCCACACAGGAAGCCTGACGTGGGACTCGATTCCGGGTCCCCAGGATCATGCCCCGGGCTGAAGGCAGCGCCAAACCGCTGGGCCACCCGGGCTGCCCTACATGGTAAATTCGAACTAGAAACAGACAACCTCCCTCCTCGTTTCTGCTGTGGGTCCAGAATAGTACCATGTGTTTTCACACTCTCAAATTCTTGGTTTTTTAGAGCAGCCCCACTTTATAGATATGTATCAGAAAATGGGGTAACATGTTCTGTGACAGGTAGAGGGCCCAGGACTGCTGTGTCAGGAGTAAAATGACAACATCCTTCCTCACCAAGGAAGGAGTAGTTGAAAGCCCCAGGGGGGGAGAGTACTGGTAATCCTTGGAGAGCCAATCCTACTGGATGCTCAATACATATTTGCTAAAGAAATGAGCACTGATCGTGTTTTGCCATCCCTTCAGTTGATAAAAAGAAGACAACCTCATTTTATAGAGAGAGGAACTAAGTTACAGAGTGATTCATTACAATAGTATAATTAGAATCAGGTTATTAAAAAAATATCTTGGACTATTGGGCAGAGTGAGATTTGGTGACTATAAGTAAGGGTCACTTCTGTATCAGGCACTAAGAAATGAATCCACACAACACTATATACCACAAGGCACTTTGACTAGAACTTTTAGATTAAAGCAAAGGATGTTAAGATAACATGTGAGGGGAGGCAAGTTGAACACATAGTAACCCAAGTGTTCAGTCCAGAAGGCAGATTTGCTAAGGCAGGCCCCCATAGGGTCAATAACATCTCCCTTGTTTAGAGCCTGTACCCTGAAGGCAACTGGCTGGCTTCTAATACTAGCTCTGTCACTGACTAGCTGTGGAACCATGGGCAGGCTACTTAACCTCTCTGTCTCTTAGTTTACTCATATTCAAAGTACCTATGTTAGTAAGATTGAAGATTAAATGAGTTAATATTTTAAATCACCTTGAGTACTTCCCAGTACATAGTAAAGGTGGTTTAAATGCTTGTTAATAAAATTACTTTCAAGCATCTCTGTGTTTCTTCACAGAGACTTTATGAGGAATACTCCTATGCCATTTTGCAGATTTGGAAATTGAGCACAGAGGGGTCATATGACCAACCCACCTTCAAACTGCTGGGGTTCCAATGCAGTAGGCTAGGCATGGAAGCCAGGCTCTACCCCCATCCCCAGCTATGCGTTGATGAAACTTTCATTGGAATCCGCACCTGGAACACTCTTCCCTTCACTACATAACCATTACTAACACAAAACCAAGCAAAAATGGTATGTTGTATGTTCCACCTTAGTCTTGTTTTTTTTGACATACCTAAAAGCCAAAATTATAAAGGAAACAGATAATCTCACACACACACACACACATACACACAAAGGGTAATTACTGATTTTATTAAAAACATCTATCACAGAAGCATATAACCATTGTTATTTTGGGCCTGGGAATACAGTGCACACTATTAAGCCATTTGATGATTAAAGATAAAAGTATGATTAAATATGTTAATGAAAGTGCCAGACTGTATCAAGATGCACACCCCACATTGGCCTTGGAGAGATTGGGCTACCTTTGTGATCCCTTTGTGAACTTACTCTTCATCCGGGTTTTTTAGAGGGTTAGTTATTTTGTGCTAAAAAAAAAAATCATCTGGGTAATGAAATTCTCTGTGATCCCTGGGGCCTGGCTGGCTACCCTGGCTTTCTGCCCTCTGGCTGCTGTAACAGCTCATTTTCATTCTCTTCTTATTGGAATTGGAAACTGGGCCCCTGGCATTCTCCTACCAATTTCCTCTATTCTCAGGTCTGGAGGGAAGGGGACAAAATGCAGCCAGGAAGGAACTAATATATATCAAGGCTCAGCTAGTGACCAGGCATTACAGAAAGGCCTGGGCACTTCCGGTTGAGACACAATTTTGATTTAGCTTGTCTTTTATCCGTATCACTATCTTGTTTTAGCAGAAAAGACCAGAGCTTGGGGATGTTAAATAATTAGGTATGATAATCATTAGTGAGCGTCTCAAGTATTTTTAATTCTCCTTCTGGGTATGTGATAGAATTACCCTTCTTTGCCAGCTTTGGTCAGGTGTATTCATGTGAGTGTAAGTGACATATATCTCAAGTGGAAGCTTAAAATGCTAGGTTATGAATCACCATGTGCTCTTCCTCTGTCACCCACTTCATCAGTTTGAGCCCATGTATAATTAGCATGAGCAGAGCCCACTTCTAACCTTCCCATGGATATATAGCATGAGTGAGAAAGAAATGTTTGTTGTTTTCAAGCCATTAAGATTTGGGGCTCGCTTTTGCTACAATATAACCTGGCCTGGCCTAATTAATACACCTAAGTGTATCAAGGTCCCACAACTTGGGTGGATCTGGGAGCTGGGATTTGAATGCAGTCTTGTCTATTTTCAAAGACCTTGCTCTTTCTATTGCACTTTTAAACACAGTCCAACCCTAGGATCCAGTAGGACAGTGTCTTGTACTACCCTCACCATGTGAATGACAAGGAAAAGGCACATGCATAGCCTCTGGTCAGAAGCTATAGTTCTGTGGAACCCTTTGCTGAGTAACCTAGCAAAGGAAAACATAGGACCCAAAACCTCAAGATCAGATTAAAATGTATCAACTCATTATGTAACCTTAAACTAAAAAACCCTAATTTCAGTTTTTCACATATGTATTGGAAATGCACCATCTAAGATTTAAAATCCATGGCCTGTAGGGAGCCTGATACTAAAAAGAGATCCTCATTTTTTTCTCAAGTCAGGGATTTCACAAGATACTGTGCAATATTGTTCACTGCCCTGAGTAGTAAAAAAATCTGGAAATATCTGAAACTTAGTGGCAATAATCTGGGTCTTAGAAAAAGAGTGTAGGAAGAAAGAGAAGGTAGGAAGAAAGGACTCTGAGAATAGATTCATCTGAAGGCATCAATGTCTCCCTAAGGAATTAGGTAAATAAAGAAAGCACAAGATATGAGCTGGGATTGTGTGACTGATGAGTCCATATGGCTGTCTGCTCATAGAATAGTGTGGATGGGCAATCAGGCTTCCAGATCTACTCCACAAATCAGTGGACTCATTTTTTTTAAAATGACCTGCAAACATTATCAGTAAAATATTTCTGAGCAGTTTTCCCCTACAAAAATACACTTACTGATCAATGTATATGTACATTACTGGAGTAATGCATTATGTGCATTATAGATACCTTTTTGTAGAAACATACCAAAAGGGAAATGTTAAAGGGATGAATCAATAAACAGAAATGGATGATCTCATAAGGTCTCTCCACACTCTCCAATGGATGGTTGAGCATAGGTTGGGATATATGTAACCCACTACTGAATCAGTAGCTTTGTATCTTTCTGCCTAGAAGTGACTTTGTTGCTACCAGTTGTAGAACCCATAGGGAAGGAGCATAGGGAAGCTTTTCAAGTTGTTTTGACTTGACCTCTCATTGAGCTGAGTGTTTTACAAAGGACAGGGAACAAAGTAGAATATTCTTTAATCAAATTCCAATGGAAAACACAGTCAAAGGGCAAATATAACTCATTTTTTTTTCCTCTTTCCAATGTCACAGAGGGTTGTGAGCCATCTGTGTCCCTAGGAGACCAAGCAGAAAGGTGGACACATCTTGGTGATATGCAAAGAAGTGTTAATTTACACATTTAAAGCAATAGTTCCTGTTACTTCACTCTCCACATAGGACCCTAAAAATCTGTCTTCTTAAATAACCAAAGAATCCAATTTGTCACATAGCCATTTAAAATACTAAAGCCACAAAGTCTATTATTAAGCATATTTTTGGAAGGTGAGAATTCTTTGATAGAGCAATATGCTTGGTGACTCAGTTGTTTGGCTGGATATTAAATAAGGAGAAGGAAAGGGAGGAATCACTTTCAACAGAAACTAGAAAGTGACTTCCTTGTTGAGAGGTAGTTGGTATTTGAATCCATGGGATAGTATATTGTGGGTACTCCCTGCCCAGCTTCCAGAATGTAGGACATGTTGAATGGATGCTATTTGAATGTGTAAATTTCAGAGACATTTCTGCATAGTTTATCCCTGATGACCTGCAGAGTCTAGTAATATATTTGGAGGTTCAAAGGATAGACTTCTAATAAAATAGAATTAAAAACTCAATAATAAATTAAAGCAAGGCAAAAAAGGAAGAAAACAAAGCATGACAACATACAATAATAAAACCTTTAATAGTATTCTCAACAAATGTAAGTGTACTAAATTCTTTAAACATAAAATTGTTACATTTTATTAGAAAACAAAGCCCAAATTACACAATTTTCAGAGTCACACTTAATACAGAGAGATTAAAAGTCAAATATGTAGGAAATATAACAGGAACACAGTAATAGGAAAAAGCTGGTGAAACTATACTAAGAGAAAATAGACTGAAAGTAAAATGATAATACTTTATTAAAAGAGAATTTAATGTACTTCTCAACTTTAAAGATTTGTTTATTCTGAGAATTCCAATGACTCTAAATTTCTATGCACATAATAACATCTCAATATATTGCAAAGTCAAATTTGACAAAAATGAGAGAAAATTTCAGATGTATTAATGGGAGATCTTTACCATTTATTCATTCATTCATTTATCATTAAACAAATGTTTGCTGAACATCCATTTTATTTCAGGATTCCTTTTAAGTACTGAGGATGAGCCTATCTATATTCCTTCTCTTTATGAAGCACAGATTCTCCTGGATAGAAAAGATAACAAATATATTTAATGTGTCAGCAGCTGATAAATGTTAAAAGGAAGAAGTAAATGAGGGTAAGCGTACAGAAAATGATGGAGCAAGGGGGTTATTGTATGGATAGTGATGAAAATAAAATTCTTTCATAAGATAACCTGAATAAAGTGAGAGAGAAAGGAAGGCATACATAAATTGGATAAAAGCATTTCAAGTAGGGGAATCAACAAGTATAATGGCTCTGAGGAGGAGTTCTTGACCTGTTCTAAAAACAGCAAAGATGCTAGTGTGAACAAAAGTGTACAAAAGAGTTTTTGGAGATGACATCAGATGCACATCTCTCTGTAATTGACAGACCAAGCAGGCAAATAATAAAGAAATAAAATATTTGCATGACACAATAAGAGTGATCCAGTTGAAAAATATAAAATGCTCGAAGATTAGAGAATATATATTCTTCTCAAGAACACATAACACAGTTTCAAAAATTGATAATAAAACAACACAAACTTTGAGTCATCACACAGATTACATCATCTGATTACAATGAAGTTAAGCTAATTGTGAAAAGTAAAAATAAAAGTTACATTTATAAAAATCTATACATTTCTACTTAGAATTAAAAGATATTGAAGAGGGCAGCCTGGGTGGCTCAGCGGTTTAGCGCCATCTTCAGCCCAGGGTGTGATCCTGGAGACCAGGGATTGAGTCCCACGTTAGGCTCCCTGCAGGCTGCCTGCTTCTCTCTGGGCCTGTGTCTCTGCCTCTCTCTCTCTCTGTGTCTCTCATGAATAAATAAATAAAATCTTTAAAAAATAAATAAAAGATAATGAAGATGATACAAATAAAACTCATAGGATTTGGCCAAACTCATTCCTTGAGGGAAATTTATGGCTTTATAGTACATATAATAATGAAGAATATCCAAATATTTGATGACTTAAGCATCCATCTTAAGAGTAGGAAAAGAACAATATATTAAAACCAAATCTAATAAAAAATAAGAAATAATAAATATTCACACAGACATTAAGAAATAAAAGCTACAACAGAGTATATCAATAAAGCCAACCCTCTCTTAACATATACTAAAAAAAAAAAAATTTCATTTTTTCCCCTCAAGAAAAAAAGCTAGCATAAACAAACAATATTAGGAATAAAAGAGGCTATCTAAAAGTTGGCATAGGGGTGCCTGAGTAGCTCAGTCAGTTAAGTGTCTCCCTTCAGCTCAGGTCACAATTCCACGGTCCTGGGATGGAGCCCCTTTTGTCCAGCCCCCTGCTCAGCCAGGAACCTGCTTCTCCCTCTCCCTCTGCCTCCTGCTGTCCCTGCTTGTGTTGTCTCTCTCTTTCTCTGTCAAATAAATAAATAAAATATTTAAAAATAAATTAAAAATTTGTCATTAACAAAGAATATTAGGAATAAAAAAGGATATTTAAAGAGGAATACAGCTGATATTAAAATAAGAAAACACTATGTGATTGGCAATATCAAACAGCCTGAATTACCAAACATTGACGACTACTTAAAACAACAGCAACTTTTTTAACACTCCTTATGAGAATGTAATTTGCCATAACCACTGTGATAAACAATTTGCATTATCTATTAACTTAAAGATGTACTTAACATAATACCCAGTAATTTCACTGAAATGTATATAGCCTAGACTAGAGAAACTCTTGCACATATATTCTCCAGAGATAAATACATGAACATTCAAAGCAGCTTTGCTCACAAGAGCTAAAACATGTGGCACCAACATAAATGTATATGTCAGAAGAATTGATGAGTAAATTGTAGTTTCTACCCATTCATATAATTTCATCTTCTAGGACAGTGAAAATGAGTGAACCAATGCAAAACTGAGTTATCCAATATGGATGACTGTCATTAACATGATGTTTGAGTGAAAAATATAAGGCAAAGAATAATACATACTTATATCTTTCCTTTTATATATACTTCAAAAGCATGCAAAACTTAAACAGTCTCTGATTTGGGGATATGCTTGTGTATATCTATAAAAACTCAGGATAGTGGTCACCTCCTAAAGGCAAGAGTTAAGTAGAGAGAAGGGGATATGATGAGTTTTAAATACATTGATACTGGGGATCCCTGGGTGGCGCAGCGGTTTGGCGCCTGCCTTTGGCCCAGGGCGCGATCCTGGAGACCCGGGATCGAATCCCACGTCGGGCTCCCGGTGCATGGAGCCTGCTTCTTCCTCTGCCTGTGTCTCTGCCTCTCTCTCTCTCTCTCTCTGTGACTATCATAAATAAAATAAAATAATTAAAAAAAAAAAAGTTTTCATAAAAAAAAAAAAATAAATAAATAAATACATTGATACTGTTCACTTTCTTAACGTATGTGTTGCATACACAGGAGCAAATCTTTTTATTTTCTACATGTTTTAAATTCTCTTTTTATATATGAAATATTTTTATTAAAATATTTACAATGAAAGAACATAAGTAACATTTTATCAGTAAGTGAAACTAAGACAAAGCATATCATTTTCTTAAAAAATAAAACTTCCAAGACTGACCCAAGAAGAGTGTTAAAAAAATATTCAGGCAGTAGTTGAATTCAACCAAACATTCAAGGGGAAAAAATATATTTATGTTTATATTTTTATATATGTATGTATGTTTTTTTAAATGTATATATATGTATATGTTTTTTGAAAACCTCCCAGAGAATAGAAACGAAAGGAATACTCCCTAATTTATTTCCTAAGGCTAAGATACTTTGATAACAAATCCACAGTGGGATGAAAAAATCAAAGCAAAATTATAGCCTAATATTCCCCTGTAAATGGGATTACACTCAGTGAAGAATGTTAAAAAGTGAGTGTGTGAATTAGTACAACCGCTTTTAAAAATTGAAAGTTTAGAGAAGGGAACAGCAAACTTTCTCTGTTAAGAACCAGATAGTAAGCATTCTAGATATTGCAGCTTTTACTATCTCTGTCACAACTTCAGCCCTGGAATTACAGTACAAAAACAGCCATCGACAATACATTTAAAAAAATGAATGTAGCTGTAGTCTGATAAAACTTTACAAAGGCAGATAACGGGCTGAATTTGGCTTATGGGCTATAGTTTGCAGATTCTTGGTATATAATAGAAACTGTGCTTCAGAAATTCCACTTCTGGGTACATTTCCAACAGAAATAAGTATGTATGCTCACCAAAAGATGTTTAAAGGAATGCTCATAATAGCACTATTCTTTTTTAAAATTTTTTTGTCTTAATTCCAGTATAGTTAACTTACAGGGTTATATTAGTTTCAGGTGTACAAAATAATGATTCAACAGTTACATATATTGAATCTTATGAAGATTAAGGGGGGGTCATTAAGAATAAGGGTAACATTAAGATTAAGGGTAAACTTAATCCCCTTCACCTGTTTCACCCATTCTTCCCTTCACCTCCCATCTGATAATCATCAGTTTGTTCTCTGTAGTTAAGAGTCTATTTCTAGTTTTTTCCCTTTTTATTTACCCTTTATTTCTTAAATTCCACATATGCCTGAAATCATGTATTTGTCTTTCTCTGACTTATTTTACTTAGCATTATACTCTCTAGCTCTGTATGTGTCATTGCAAATGGCAAGGTTTCATTTTTATGGCTGAATAATATTCCATTGTGTATTTTTACCACATCTTCTTTATCCATTGATAGATTGATGGACACCTGGGCTTCCATAATTTGGCTACTGTAGATAAGGCTGCTATAAGCATTGGGGTGCATGTATCCCTTTGAATTTGTGTTTTTATTCTTTGAATAAATACTCCGTAGTGTGATTACTGGATCATTGGGTAGTTTTATTTTTAACTTTATGAGGAACTTCCACCACTTTCTCCAAAGTAGCTGCACAGTTTTCACTCCTACCAGCAGTGCAAGAAGGTTCCATCTTCTCCACATGCTCATAAACACTTATTTCATGAGTTTTTGATTTTAGCCATTCTGACAGATGTGAGGTTGTATCTCATTGTACTTTTTTTTTTTTATATTTTATTTATTCATGAGAGACACAGAGCGAGAGAGAGAGAGGCAGAGACACAGGCAGAGGGATAAGCAGGCTCCATGCAGGGAGCCCGACATGGGACTCGATCCCGGGTCTCCAGGATCACGACTTGGGCCGAAGGCAGGTGCTCAACCGCTGAGCCACCCGGGCGTCCCTCTCATTGTACTTTTGATTGCATTTTCTCAATGATGAGTGATGTTGAGGATCTTAACATCTGGATGTCTTCATTGGAGAAATGTTTGTGTTTTCTGCCCATTTTTCCTGGCTTATTTGGTTTTTTGGGTATTGAGTTGTATCAGTTAATTATATATTTTTAATACTAATCCTTTATCAGATGTATCATTTACAAATATCTTCTCTCATTGTGTCTGCTGCCTTTAGCTTTATTGATTGTTCTCTTTGCTGTGCAGAAGCTTTTTATTTTGAAGTAGTCCGATTAGTTTCTTTTTGGTTTTGTTTCCCTTGTCTCAAGAAACATATCTAGAAAGATGTTGTTATGGCGAGTGTCAGAGAAATTACTGCCTGTGTTTTCTTCTAGAATTGTTATGATTTCAGGTCTCACATTTAAGTTTTTAATCTACTTTATTATTGTGCATGGTGTAAGAAAGTGGTCCAGTTTCATTCTTGTACATGTGGCTGTCCAGTTTTTGCAACACTGTTTGTGTCTTTTTCCCATCGCATACTCTTCCTGTCTTTGTCGGAGATTAATTAACTGCATAATTGTGGATTTTTATCTGGGTTTTCATTCAATTCCATTGAGCTATGTGTCTATTTTTGTGCCAGTATCATACTGTTTTGATTACTATAGCTTTGTAATATAACTCAAATCCAAAATTGTGATGCTCCAGCTTTTCTTTTTCAGGATTATGTTGGCTCTTTGGGGTTTTCTCTGGTTTCGTACTAACTTTAGTATTATTTATTGTAATTCTGTGAAAACTGCTGTTATTTTGATAGAGATTGCATTAAATGTGCAGATTGTTTTGGGTAGTATGGACATTTTAATATTTGTTCTTCCAATCTATGAGCATGGAATATGTTTCTATTTGTTTCTATAATTTTCAATTTCTTTCATCAGTGTTTTATAATTTCAGAGTACAGGCACTTTATCTCTTTAGTTAAGTTTATTTTGGTATTTTAATAATTTTTGGTACAATTGTAAACAGAGTTGTTATTTATTTATTTTGCTGCTTCATTCATGTATAGGCATACAGCAGATTTCTATACAATGATTTTGTACCCTGCAATCTTAGTGAATTCATTTTTCAGTTTTAATAGTTTTTGGGTAGAGTCTTTGGCCTTTTTTATATAGAGTATCATGTCATCTGCAAATAGTGAAAGTTTTACTTATTCCTTGCCAATTTGGCTGTCTTTTATTTTTATTTTTTTTCTTGTCTGATTGCTGTGCCTGGGATTTTCAGTACTAATGTTGAATAAAAGTGGTGAGAGTGGACATCCTCATCTTACTCCTGACCATAGTGGAAAAGATTTCAGTTTTTCAACGTTGAGTATGATGTTAGCTTTAATGGCACTATTTTCAATAGCTAACTACTTGGAAAAAACACAATGCCTCTCAGCAATAGAATGAATTAATTGTATGATAGTCTTACAATGCAGTATTATATAGCAATGAGAATAAAGGAAATAATGTTACATGTTAACACTATGGTAGAGTCTCACAAATGTAATTATGAACAAAATAGACACACAAGTATATATTTACGATTCCATCAACATAAAAGTTCAAAAACAAATATATTACAGGTTAGGGTATTGAATATCCTTGGTGGGGGATGGGGAGTAAGTAGTTGTGAGGGAGCATAGTAGGGCTTCTGAAGTGCTGGCAGGGTTTTGTTTGCCAGCATTAATGCTAATTACATGAAAATATTTGGTGGAAACTTTGCTTATTTTTTACTTACACACTTTTCTGTATGTATGTATCAGTTAAAAGTTTAAATTTAAAAAGTGTGAAAAGAGTAATAAATAGATATTAAAGTTGGGCTCATTAAGAACATGTAAGGACTAACTTTGGAAAATATGTTAATGTAATTACCACATTAATCAATCCCAATAGTAGACTCAAAGCTGAATAGATGCATTAAATCATTTGCTAGAATTAAAAACCCATTGATAATAAACTGAAAAAAATCTCATAAATCTAGGAATAGAAATTAACTTTCTTAATCTGATAAGGGGCATCTTCCAAAATCAGACACCAAGCATCAGAATAAATGATGAAATTTGTAAATGTTACCTTCAACACCAGGAAAAACTGAGGAAGGAATGCACCAATGCTGTTTCTATGTAGCATGATATTAGAGACAGCCAGTATGATCAGGGAATTATTTTTAAAAGAAAAAAGTATAATTAATGGACAGGATGAACAAATTTGCCACTCATATGTACCATGATCGTCTAGAGGAAAGATATTAGAGTATAAATTTACAAGTCTATAATTATAGCAAATTATAAATAGTAAAGTGTATCAATGTTGTTAGATATCAGACCAGTATAAACGTTATTTGCTAAAACAATAGAAGCTGCGGAAGGAGACATATGTAATACTAATAATATAGGCTTTTTAAAAAATAATATAGATTTGAATCTGCAAATCAGTACTTAGTAATTCTTAGATACATATATGTTGGAAGGAAACATGAGTAACTACATGGGAATGCCTAACCCTAAATTCAGTGTCTAAAATGCTAGGTTTTGAGGTGTTTATTATATTTTAACTTATGCCTTTCCATATGCATTAAATACTTCATACTGAAATTCTTTTTAGAGCTAAGCTTCTTCTTCCTTACTGGAGCACCATGACTCTGATGACAAAGCTGAAAGAGGCTCTGCACGTATTTATCAGAAAAAATCATTTGTGAATGGTCTGTGTGTCTCTTGACAGCTGCCAGAGAGTCATTGTTTTCTCCCTTCTCTTTGTTGATACTTTGGGCATACGGGGTAGAATGGCCCATGCAAGGTGGTGGAAATAAGGAGGGAAGGTGTAGGTGTAGTGCTTTCACTTGCCTGCCCTTCCTCCTCTTTCAGAAGCTGAGCAGATGCCCTGAAATAGGAAATGTGAATGTGCAGGTGCAGAAGGTGCTGCCGATTGTCCGGGCCAACATAGGTAGTACGTCTGTGTTCCTGGTAAAAGTGCTAGACTTGCTACAAATGTTCCCAATGACCCAGGACAATTTGAACAAAGAAAATAGGGCATGGAGAACATAGCATCTTCTCTGGATTATTGTTTGCTATTGAGTTTGGATGGATCATCTCTCAGTCTCATTGACCTCATCTATAAGAGAGAAAGTTGGACCTTTTATTTTAAGTTCTTTTTTGCTCTGACAGTTTATGAATCTAACACTCAGGGACCTCAGACTCCAGTGGGAAAGATAGGAAATGTACAAAAATATTTAGAGTTGTTAGGATGACCAAGCCTGGTATCCAGTGAGAGGTACAGACACTCTTGGGAGATCAGAAGAGGAACATACACTTGTGTCTGAGGAAATGGGAGGTTTGTAGGAGGAGATGATGCTACATTTAACCTTTTTTTTCTGTTTTCTTTTTCTTCTAATTAGAGAAGTAATTTTTGCTCATTATAGGAAATTTAGAAATCACAGAAGATTGGAGACAGAGAAAAACATTTATTCCATGTATCCATCCTGTCAGCCAGACATCCAGCCATCCCACTATTTGACTACCTATTATATGCCAAGTGTTGTTCTAGGCACTGGAGAAATAGCAGAAAAACAAATATGCAAAGTTCCTTTTCTTGTACAATTCATTTTACAGGCTAGGGTGAAGGAAATCAGGAAAGTAAATAATTCCATAATGAATGAGATAATTTCTGCAAGAGGCAAGTGCCAAGAAATAAATAAGATAGAGGTGATAGTGACATGGTAGTTGGGAAGTGGGCAATAGTTTTGATTGAGATCATGGAAGGCCTTTTTGATGAGACCTCACTCAGGAACCCACCACTTAGAGTTAACCAATAATTCCTGTGGGTTTTCTTTCTCTGTATATGTCCTTTCATGGGTGCTTGCTCACCCACCATATCCCCAATCTCTGCCTTATGAAAAGATGCCGCTTTCCAGCCCCAACTTCATTAGTCTTTATAACTAGGACCTCCCCATGCATTGTCATAACGTTTGCAGTGAGAAAACTTGTTTCCCTAATTTTGAAAGAGATCAATAAAAACAAATTAAAACAGAGGATTAGAGATGCCTTTTTGCCACATTATTTTTCTGAGAACAAAAGATGTAGTGATCTCATCGTTATTTCTCCAGAGGTCTCTAACCATAATATAAAGCCATTTAGTGCAGCTTAACATGGTAATAACTCACCGCTTTTCTCTCATTACTCCAGGGGACGGTGGAGAAGGAGAAAAAAGCAGGTAGATAAAAGGATGAGGATGAGTGGGAAAAGCCCACATCCCCTCATCTAAAGGATATTATAAATTGTGTCTGGCTTAGCAGCGTCTTAGGGTGGGATTTCTCTGGGAGGAAGCAGGAGAGGATCTGCCATGTAGAGGGGGGGTGTGCCTTCCTAGGAAGTGGGGAATTGAGATGGGGTGGTTAAGAGGAAGAAAGGAGCTAACAATGTGAAGGCGCTTGGACAGAGACAAGGTGCTGCATTTAGGAGGGTCTGTACCTGGGAACAATCAAGAAAGGCTACTCTGCTCCAGATTCCAAGCAATTGAAACGGCTAAGTCCATCAAGTTAAAAAAAGTAGAGGACTTCTTTTCGGAGTCCCCAGGGTCATCCAGATAACTACTGGTTGGATAGATGTGTTCAGGAAGCATGCGACTACCTCCCTCTCAAGGCTCTTCTGGGCTACAGGACATGTTGTATATAAAACCTCTGGCTCAGTCTGGAAGACCAAGGTCTAGCACTAGACACTTAGGCCCTGAAGTCATCACCATTGATTTCATATTGTAGTTGGAAATCCTCTTTGAGCACTTGTTTCATCATCAATAACAGGATTGTAATACCTCCCTAATGAGGTGGCTGTGAGGATGCAGACATGATGCAGATACAGTGCTTAGCCAGAACCTGGAACTTACATGACAAGAGCTCAGTAAATGCTAACTCACATAATGATAATAATGGAGAATTCAGCTAAAAATGAACCCTAAAAATTCTCCTAACCTCTTCCTTTTGCAAATGAACAAATCGAGCCCTAGAGTAGAGTCACTGAAAGCACAGACTTAGCAGACAAATCTACATTTGAATGTCAGTTCTGCTATGTGCTGGATGCACGATGTGGTCACTGCTTCTAGGCTGTCAGTGTTCTCCTCTGCACAATGGACGTTGAGACTTGAAACTGTGAGAAGTACATGCAATTTAAGCAAAGTGCTTAGTCAAGTGCCCGACATGCAGAATTTAAAATTTTACATGAACTGGATAAGCATTCACAAATTATGGTTGCTGTGATGGCCATGGTCTTCATTCTAGGTGGAAGCAAGTTAATGACCAAATTAGGAGATCAATCTATTTAAACAGAATAATATCAAGTAGACAAAAATAGACAGAGATGTTGAAGATCTAGAAAATATAATTCATAAACTCAAGCTTATGAATATATTGGCAAATTAATATTAAATCATTTTAATGCAGAGAACTCTACACCCAAAAAGAAAAAAACGCATCTTTTGAGCACATACAAAATGATCACAAAAATAGAATATGATAGGCCATAAAAGAAGCCCAATTAAATTCTGAAGAATCCGTATCACACAGACTATGTTCCCCAACTGTTAAACAATAAAATCAGACATTAATAACTAAAGGATGACTATAAAAATCACATGAATTTGACAACTAAATAACATATTACTAAATAACACGGGTTAAAAAGGAAATCACAAAGAATCACAGAGTGAATAATAATGAAAGCAGAGCATGTGTCTATTGTAGAACAGAGCTAAAACAATACTTAAAGGAGAATCTGGAGCTTTCAATTCATTTACTGGAAAACAAAAGTTAAAAACAAATGAGCTAGATATACAGATGGCAGAAAACCCATGAAAAGATGTTCAGCATCATTAGCCATTAGGGAAATGCAAATGAAAGCCACAAGACATCACACTGTGCACCTATCTGGATGGCTAATGTAAACACCAGGGATAGCACCAAATGCTGGTGAGGATATAAAGGAGCCAGATCTCCCGTTCACGACTAGTGGGAATGTGAAATGGTCTAACCACTCTGGCCAATAGTTTGTCCATTTGCTAAAGCCTAAAAATGAACTTACCATATGATCCAGCAATTGCACTCTTAGGCATTTATCCTGGAGAAACGAAAACATATTCGCACAGAAACTTGTGGGAATGTCCATAGCAGATTTTTTCTTAATAACTCCAACCTGGGGAACTCCCCTGATGTCCTTCGATGGGCAAATGATTAAACTGTAGGCCACCCCAACCATAAAATACTGCTTGGCAATAAAAAGGAGCCAACTACTGAAAGAGGCAGCAAATGGGATGTAATCAAGGGAATTATGCTAAATGGAAAAGAAAATCTCAAAACTTTACATACTATATAGTTTCATTTTTGCACTGTTCTTGAAATCATAAACTGATAGAGAACAGATTGGGGTTGCCAAGGGTTTCTGACAATGGGGAGGAGAGGGCGGTCTGTCAGTAAAAAAGGGTAGCTGGAGGGAGCCTTATGCAGGAATCATTCTGTGCTTTGATTGTAGAGGTTTATACACGAAGGCACATTCATGATAAAATGGCATAAAATTAAACACACACACACTCACAGATAAGTGCATGTCTAAGTCTAAATAAACTCCGGACTGGGCCAACATCTATTTTTTCTATTCATGATATTGTACTAGAGTTAGGTGAGTTGCTAACATAGGAGTGCCCAGGTGAAGGGTACACAGGACCTTCCTATACATTTCCTTGCAACTTTTTATGAATCTGATTATTTTAAATCTTAAAAAATGAGCTGAATAGTCAGAATGTTAGAAAAGCCTGAAGAAACAAGAAGGAAATTGATAAAGTAAGGATCAAATGTAATGGAGAGGAGTTTAAAAGATTGAATACTGATTCTGTTGTAAGAATACTAAAAAAAAAATAAAAAAAAAAAGCAGACCAATAAAAAAGATGCAGTACACACAAATATTCAAAAAAGCCAAGACTAGAATGAACTCTGTGCTATTTAAATTTGAAACTTTATATGAAGTAGATAGAATTAAAGAAAAATAAAAGGACAAAATTGTCATTAGAAAGAGAGAACGTTGAAATGGACCAGTAAGATGAAAGCATTTGAAATGGCAGTCAAGCCTTCTTCCTCAAAAAATGCCAGGCCTGCATGGTTTCATAGTGAGCTCCACCAAACTTTTAAAGAATACTTAATTCTTAATTTGTGCCATTTCCTCTTAAAAATAAGACAGAAAAGTTGTTTGGTTCCTCTTGTGAAGTTATTGGACCCTTGACACTAAAAATCAGATAAGAATACAAGAAAAGAAAAACACAGGCCCATTCATATATGAGTATATAGAAAATGCATCCTAACTTAAATATTAGCTAATGAACCCAACTCTTTTACAAAAATAATAATTAGATTCATATGGGGCTTATCCCAGGAGCAGGCTTGTTTCAATATTAGTGTAATTTACTACATTAATATACTATAGGATAAAAATCACAAAATTGTCTAAATCCATGAGATAAGGAATTTAATAAAGGTTGGTACCAATTTATGATGATTTTTTAAAACCAAGAAGAAAAGGAGAGGGAAACTTTTTTAAACTGCCAAGGATTTCAAGCCAAAATCCTACGTGTAGCAAACAGTATATTTAATATGGTGCAATCCTTTCTTTTCAGATGAGGAAGACAAAATGCCCACTGTTACAGTTACTATTTAACGTAATGCTGGGGTTGTTGGCCCACACTTTAAGGAAAGAAGAAGATACAAGATGTATAAGGATTGGAAAGGAAGAAACAAAACTCATTGTTTGTAGATGATATGGTAATCCTTCTCGAAATATATGTAAAATGAGAAATAAGAGATTTCAACAAGTTTGCCAGATAGAAAATCAGCTTACAAAAATCAATAGCAAGCCTCCATACCAGCAATAATGAACTAGAAAATCTAACTTGAAACAATTATAATACAAATGATCAAATATTTAGGATTTAACTTGCCCAAGAATTCCAAAAATCTCAATGGAGAAAACTTGAAAATTAATAAAAAACCTAAAAGAAAATCTGAATAAATTAAAAACAGTCCATTCTCTACCCAAATTTACCTATAAATTTAATGCAATGCCGGTAGAAATTCCTGTTGGATTTTTAAGGAACTTGATAAGCTCTCTCTAAAATGTATATAGAGGAATAAAAGTCCATAGTTAGCAGTCAGCTAGGACTTGCCCTACTAGCTTTAAGTACATTCTGTATACTCTAAAGCCATAATTGTAAAAGCAGTGTGGTATTCGTGGTATAGCAGGCAAATGGGCCAGTAGAACAGAAGTGTGAGTTCAAGAATCAACCCATGTGTATATACAAACTTTAAGTATGATAAAAGTGGCACTACAAATCAAATAGACTATTTTTTTCCTTTTTTTAAATATAATTTTATTTTAAATCAATTAGCATATAGTGTATTATTAGTTTCAGAGGTAGAGTCTAGTGGTTTGTCAGTTGCTTATACTACACAGTGCTCATTACATCAAGTGCCCTCCTTAATGCCCATCACCCAGTTACCCCATCCCCCTACCCACCTCCCCTCCAGCAACCCTCAGTTTGTTTCCTAGAGTTAAGAGTCTCTTACAGTTTACTAAAAAGCTTTGGAAAAGAACTTTTTCACTTTGTGGAAGAAAATAAAACTGAATCTCATTCTAATACCTCACACCAAGGTAGTAGAGCTCAGAAGAACATGTCCCTGTGAGAGAGAAGTCTGTCAAGTTAGAAGATCGAAGAATGACTTTGTAACACAGGGTTGCACAAGGATTTCTTAAAATCCCCTGTCTTTCCCCGGGAAGGGAGCAGAGGACAGGGAGATGATAGCAGTTACTCATCCGGAGAGTTCCATACAGCAGTAAGCATCAACAGAGTCCATGTGTGCATACAGCAGCAGCCTAGGGCCTGAAAACATAGTGGGAGTAAGAAACAGAATGAGATAACACAATAGCATATATCTAAATGAAAACTGCATATGCAACAGTATGCATTTCCTAAGAATACAAAATAAGCACTTTAGACTGGTTATGGTAGAGGAGTGGGGATTGGGGAGAGGAGGGAATAAAGAAACATTTAAGTCAGGATATAGTCACAAAGGATAGATATGCTCCAGTACCAACCCCAAATTCTAAGTGGCTTAACTTCTAACAGAAGTACATGCCCCTCTCTCCCTCTTTCCTTTCCACAGCTCCTTCCTTTTTTTTCCTTCCTCCCCCCCTCTCTCCCTCTTTCCTCCTCCTCCTCCTCCTCCTCCTCATCCTCCTTCTTCTTCTTCTTTCTCTCTCTCTCTCTCTCTTTTTCTCTTTCTCCATAGGGATGGCCACAAGGTGACTCTGCTCCCTCAAGATTTCAGAGTCCCAGACTGCAAAAGACTTTATTACAATAAGTGCTTCTGGTGTAGGAGAACGTGAGATAGACCAATCTCACATGGGCTTTAAAGCATCCCTGAAAGTGACAGTCTCTTCTCACATATCACTGGGCAAAGTAAGTTCCATGGACACACCTAACATCAAAGGAACTGAAAGCTGTCACTTGACTGTATGCCTGGCATGTGAGAGAATTTTGAGAACAGGATTTAGGTCTATCATTTGGGAGCAACTTTTTAAAATAATGAAACATCATTTAAAAATTTGGTTGATTTCAATGTATCAAATATAAAGGGTTTTTATTTATCATGGATCACCATGAACAGAATGAACAGGAAAAAAAAAATCTAGAATATACAAAGAAGTCCTACAAATGAGTAGTAATTGAGCAAAGGATATAAAAGGGAGTTTACAAAGAAAAAAACTAAGGCTAATGGATATATAAAGAAACCACCAAGCTCATTAGTATTAGAGGAATGTAAATTAAAATAGGAATGGCAAAAATACTTTGTACGCATCATATTGGCACACATTTTTTAAAAAAACTGGATAATGCTAAGTGGTTGCCATGGATGTGAGTCCACAGGAACCTTAACACACAGCTCATTTTGCTGAAGCTCTTCTGGAAGCAATGGGAGCACTTTGTTGGATTAAGTTTACACATCCAAGTAAGTCAGTCCTCCTGCTCCTAGGAATGTATTTCTCAAGGAATTTATACAAATCTAGAAGATGGTATGTGTGAGGAGGTCTCCTATAGCATAGGCTCTGATAGGGATGAACTGGAAACAAACTGCATGTCCATCAATGAGGAATAGGTGGGTAAATTGTGGAGGATGGACACAGCGCATGGGATGGTTGGCAGACAGGACACAGCCACCTGAGTGGATGTCAAAAGCAGTGTACTGAGTGATGAAAAGGTAAAGGAGATATAACACATTCCAGTGTACATAATTAATAGACATGCATGATGCACTGTATAAGAATTCATTCAAGCAAAGGAACATGTGGAGCATAGGATGTGTGTCTGTGGAGAAGGGCAATGAGAGTGAGGGGTGTGGATCAAAAAAAAAAATACAAAAATGAGCAGAACAATACTTGAGGGTTATAATAGTTCCTTATCATGGCTTTAACAAATCAACACAAAATCACTTGCTTAGAACAGTACAAATGTATTTTTCCAGAGGTCAGAAGTCTAAAATAGGTCTGCAGGTTTAGGTTCCTTCTGTAGGCTTTAGAGAATCTGCTCCCTTGTCCTTTCTAATTTCTAGAGGGGTGTGGTCTGAGCCAGCATTTGGGAGGTGAGGACAGGAATGACTTACCTAGTATAGCTAGTGGATCAGAAGGTTTGTATTGAGATCAAGAAGGACTTCAAATGAGAGGGTTGCTTTCTCCAGGCCGGTCTGTAAGACTCCTGCCCCCTCTTTCCCAGGGACACAGCACATAATAGTGCAAAAGCAGGTGGAACAGGCAACTGCCTACCCCTTGTAGTTTCAGCAGAAAATCCTGGCTGCCTTGTGACCTGACTCAAAGTTAGACTTTCCTCCCATCAGGGGACCAAGCCTATGCAATGTGAGGAAGTGCTGGCTGGTCCTGTTACTCAAAGCATAAACTCATACTGATCCATGATATTGGGTTATAATGCAGCCATATTCACTTCTCCTACTTCCACTTTCCTACTGGGGGGCGGGGAAGTGGCCATGATAATGTCCAGCTTGCCCATGTGACTTGCTTTGACCAGTATAGTGTTAGTAGATGTGACATGAGGGAGGCCTTAAGACCTCTTGCATGGGTTGGCTTAGCTCTGATGGATACATCCATCAGGGAAAGAACATACTCGGAGTGGCTGCTGCCCAGTTAGCCTGGGCCCTGCCATAAACACACATGAAGCAGACCTGAGCTCAATACACAGCTTGGAGCCAAGCCTGGAGGAGCTGAGATCAGACAGGCAGATGCATGAGCCTGTTGTAAACCAGTGGCTTTGGGGTCCATTTGTTACACAGCCATTATATGAGCACATGGAATTTTGTTTCAACCTTAGAAGACTTCTAGGAGGTAGGTTTGCTGAGCTCCACTTTACATATTATAAAATCAGGCTCAGAAAGGGTAAAATTACTTACTTGTGGTCACACATCGCGTAAGCAAGTTTTGTTGGTCAGGAGGGAGAGTGTGGAAACATCAGGCACGTGAGCAAAGTTCTTTGCAGATGGAGGGGAGATGAGCAGTGGGGAGGGGATTGGGACTGGCGACTCTGGAGAAGGGAGGGCTCACATGTTTCAGGGGGCAGCCTTAGAAGGGTAAGTCAAAGTTGAAAGTCAAGGATAGTGACCTACCTCTTCACAGTTCAGATAGAAGGATGTTCATTTGCTGGCTGTGTAAGAGCCTGTGATTGGATTGTGTCTCACAGTGTCATGGCCAGGGGCCACTGCTGTTACAGGGGCCAGCCAGGTGTGCATAATTAGGCCACCATCTTTGCTGAGAGGCACTCACGTTGAGTGAGGGTGCTTCACCAATGAGTGAGGCAGGCAGGCAGGGCAACAGGGGTCTTCCAGCTACTGTTCTGCTGTGCTCCCTCTTCTACTGGGGTTCTCTTCTCAATGCTTTGCCCCAAGGTGACTGGAATAGACAGCTTTTGCTTTGTCACATGTCCTTTCTCAACGCCTATGTAAGTCCCAAATGAGACCTGACAGAGGATGAGCCTCTTTCAACTGACAGTGGTTTTTGTTTGAAATTTTTCCTTCAATTTAATTCTCCTCTTGTACGTTTCAAAGAATAAAGCTTTGGACATCATAAAAAAAAAGCTTGGTAGGCATTTCTGGGCCTGCTGACACAGCAGGACTCTTCAAGGCCTGGCAGCCCTGAGTAGTATCTATAGATTAATGCTGTTCCTTGGGAGATCAAGAATGTCCTGGGGTGGGGGTTCTCAGCTGTGAGCGGCCTCAGCTTTTGAAAAGCCCCAGATCTGAATATAAAAAGCCAAACTCTCCAAATGAAAGAGAAGGTAGTAGTTCTGGGAGAGAGAGACTAAGGGGGTCCAATCAGGAAATCCTGCTTTTGTTTATTTGTTTTACATAATCTGGAAACAGTTTGTTTGCACACAGCCCTTCACCAGCATCACAACTATGGTATGTTGGCGACAGGGAAGACTGTTTCCTAATTCCACTTCCCATTTCGTTCACAGGCAGACTGTTTGCCAAAGGGAAATGCGGCCTGCAGAATGTTTACTGTCTCATCTGGGCCCAGCACCCAGTGGCTTCTGACCATCAGAGATGCTTCAAGTTTCCATCTTCCTTCCATCTTCCTCCATCTTCCATCTTTCCTTTTTAGTTTCCTGGGATTTGGTTTGTTTTTGATTTTTTTGTTCGTTTGTTTTGGGGTTCATTTATTTATTTTTTTTTGTAAATGGACAAGATAGACTTGCCATGAATTAAATGTGAACTGAACTGAAGCCCAGAAGACTTTATGGGCTCACCTTCTCCTCCCTTCCACCCCGTAACTCTTTTCCTCTCCGGAAACTGAAACCATGTAATTTAGAAACTGCTTCTCTCTTTCCAATCTGATTTCCTCTGCCACCAAAGTAATTTTTAAACATTCTGAAGCTTTTATTTTCAGGCTGCAATCTTGTGCCCGTGTCCATTTAATTCTCCCTGGTGTCTAAGCACCTGAGTAGTCACTGTGGCAGGAAGCGAGGCCCACGCCCCCTCACCCCTAGCACTCCCACCCCCCTGCACACCTGGCTCCCTGGTATAGCACCTGATGCACTAGTCTGAGCTACCACTGGGAAGGACCCTGCCAGCTAGGATGTCAGGTGGTGGGGGCAGTCAAGGGGTCCCCAGGCAGAAGGGCACTCTGGAAGAGGAAGGATAAGGACACAGAATGTTCATGAAGTTCAGGCAGTGGGGTCCTGCATTGGTCAAGCCCTGGTTAGCAGATCATACCACTCATTTTAACAGAGAGGATTGCTTGTAAGGAATTGTTATCTGTCATAGATTTTTTTTTTTTTTTTTTTTTTTTTTTACTATTTTTACTGCAGCGTCTTTACTCGGAATTTTAATCAGCACTGGCCTTGCCTGGGCACTCACTACTCAAACTATTCTCTATTCCTGGTTTCCCAATTGGCTTACTGTAAACTTGACATTAGAATTTCCACCCGGAGTGAGCATCAGCATCTACTTTGGTGTCACAGCTAAAACTCTATTTCTGGGCATTAACATGCTCTAAAATGCCCTGTGACAAGTAAGTGCCCCTTTAGGGAAATGGCCTGGGTCTTCCTGGATTTTAACTCAGCTGAAAGGTCCGATTTTACAGATATATTGATATTCCTGGGATGAGTTTCCTTCATTCTCCATGTAGCCAACTCTTCTCTTAAAGCCCCTAATAGGAGGTTTTTCTTCCCAGTGGACCTGCCCCACAATGCAGTGGCACCACACTGGTGACCCAAATTCATTCATTCATTGAACAAGGACTTACCAAATACCTACTGTGTGCTAGGCACCAACATTTTGTCTGTCTATAGCTTCTCCCGGGCACTTGTGAGGCAGCCCAGGAAATCACAGTGGACTCACAAAGTTATCACCTAAGGACATTTAGATTTTAATCTTCAAATATCATGAAACATAGCGTCATCTGTCCAACACCATGCAGACCACAAAGTAGAGGTGGTCCACTGTTTCAGCATTAGAGTGAGCTACATTTTTTGGATGCCATTCTATCTTTGCAAAGCTGGGCTTCTAGTACCTGGTAGGATGAAAGGAAAAGTATTATACAAATGTCAGCCTGGAGCATTTAACAGGAGTGGCTTGTTCAGTGCTCAACAGATGCATGCCTCCCAGTAGTAAGTAACTGTGGCTATTTATGAGTGACATTACAGCATTTTGTCTTTTGATTTGTGTGTACTGTTTTCTCAAATCACTGTTACATTGCTAGGATATAAATACTTAAGTTGTTTGGACTAACAAATAAATGAAATTGTTAGGTGTTTCTTTGGTTAGAAGCTCTGTGAAAAACTACTCCAACAACAAAGCACCGTGAACCGAGTTTGGAAACCTGGTTAACTAGATAGAAAGGACTGGCTAGGAAACTGAAAAGGTACAGAAGGAATGTGAAGGTATGACAGCAGCCTAGCAACTGTTGAAAGCAGGCTCTGCTAGGGCTGGACAGAGCAAATAAAATGGGCTAGAGTCATAAACACTTAAGAGACTGGAAGAGAGGGACACCTGGGTGGCTCAGTGGTTGAGCATCTGCCTTCGGCTCAGGGCATGATCCCGGAGTCCTGGGATCAAGTCCCACATCAGGCTCCCTGCAGGGAGCCTGCTTCTCCCTCTGCCTCTGTCTCTGCCTCCCTCTCTGTGTCTCTCATGAATTAATAAATAAAATCCTTAAAAAAAAAAAAAGACTGGAAGACAGAGCACTTGTTGGCACGTGCCAGCGTGTCTCAGGCGCTGCAATGAGGCTGGGTCTTTAAATGTTGGAGAAACTGCAGACCAGGTCTAATTGCTGAGACAGACTGAACTTGCCCAGGGTGAAGAAGCAATGCTGGAGTGATGCACCCAGAAGCAGGAAGCCTGCTCTTCCTCCTCCAGCCTGGCAGGGTCCCTCTGTCATCCCCCAAAGGTGGAGACTAGCATCAAGCCAGGGGATGAGGCAGAGAGCCTAGCCCCAGCAGCACAAAACAATACAAGAGTGTTCAGAGCAAGAGAGCAGCTCAGTAAACAGCCTGGGGTCCTTGGGTGGCAGCCTCCATGCTCACACTGGGCCTGAGGTCCATAGCCCCACTGGGTGGGCCCTTCTGGAGCCTAAGTTGTATCTGCCTCATGGTTCCCCATCCATGCCCCAAGCTGCTTAGCTGTAGGACTGAATTGCCTAGGACCCTTGGAGCAGCACTTATCTGCCCTGTTTAATATCTTAGCCAAGTACACGCATCCTTTCCACAGAGGAACGTGAAGCAGCACACCTAATCCCATTGTGGGTGCGACAAACATCTGAGAGCAAGTTTCCCCAGAACAGCTAAGGCCCAGGGAATGAGTGGAAGCTGGAAGAGAGGTAGGTAATAGAGAGAAGAGGGAAGAGTGATAACCTGCAATCACAGTGTCAGCTCCTCAGAGTCATCTTCCCTGACTGCCTTACGCAAAAGTCCTGGCTTGCCATCTTCATCCAGCTCGCCCCTTCTCTGTTCCCTTTAAAACACTTGCTATGTGGAGTCGCCTAGGGAGGCTCAGTCCATTAAGTACTTGCCTTCAGCTCAGGTCATGATTGGGGTAGGGGAGGGTCCTGGGGCTCCCTGCTGAGTGGGGAGCCTGCTTCTCCCTCTGCCTCTCCCCCTGCATGCTTTCTCTTGTGCACACACACTCTCCCTCTCAAATAAATAAAATCTTAAAAAAAAAAACAACAACAACAAAGCATTTACTACAGTGTGCAGTTTTGTCAGCCTGCATGTCTGATTGCCATTATGGTTGTTTCATTCTGACTCCCCTACTGATTTTAAGCTCAGGAGAGGCAGGGACCCTGTTTTTGTTGACACTGTGTCCCAGCACCTCGCCTGCCACCCCATAGGTGCTCAATAAATATTTCAAGCTAAACTGTGTCTAGGAACACTTTAGAGTAAATGAAGAGAGCAGGGAGCAGGGAGTGGGGAACGAGACCTGAAATCAAGATCAGATGTTGGGCACAAACTTTCCTGTACTCCCCAGTTTCCCTTCCCTGCTTGATTTTTTTTCTCTAGAGCACTTACTACCAGCTGATGTTCTGTATAATTTTCTGGTTATCTCATATATTATATGGTCCCCCTCTGCACTAGAACATAGGTCCCTGAAGGGCAGGGAGGATTTTTGTATGTTTGGCTCACTCTTACATCCTGTACATTACCGGGCACATGGTAGGGGCTCAGAAATGTTTATTAAAAGGATGAGTTTGTCCAGTGCTTTACTTTTGGCAAAAAAAATAGTCACATCACACTGTCACAACCGCCTTCGTTGCTATTCTCACTTACTTCTTAGGAATGGCATAGAGGTCTTTCATCCATTTTGACTTTATCTTTGTGTATGGTGAAAGAGAGTGGTCTAGTTTCATTCTTCTGCATGTGGATGTCCAATTTATGAGACAAGATTCCATCAAAATCCTAGAGGAGAACACAGGCAACACCC
Source organism: Vulpes lagopus (assembly GCF_018345385.1). Classification (NCBI taxonomy): domain Eukaryota; kingdom Metazoa; phylum Chordata; class Mammalia; order Carnivora; family Canidae; genus Vulpes; species Vulpes lagopus. The sequence goes on from NC_054841.1 coordinate 17,410,035, forward strand.
TTTTTGAACTTGGCCACAGTAACTTCTTGCAAGATACATCCACGAAGGCAAAAGAAACAAAAGCAAAAATGAACTGTTGGGACTTCATCAAGGTAAGAAGCTTTTGCACAGCAAAGGATACAGTCAACAAAACTCAAAGACAACCTACAGAATGGGAGAAGATAGTTGCAAATGACATATCAGATAAAGGGCTAGTTTCCAAGATCTATAAAGAACTTATTAAACTCAACAGCAAAGAAACAAACAATCCAATCATGAAATGGGCAAAAGACATGAAGAGAAATCTCACAGAGGAAGACATAGACATGGCCAACATGCACATGAGAAATGCTCCACATCACTTGCCATCAGGGAAATACAAATCAAAACCACAATGAGATACCACCTCACACCAGTGAGAATGGGGAAAATTAACAAGGCAGGAAACAACAAATGTTGGAGAGGATGCGGAGAAAAGGGAACCCTCTTACACTGTTGGTGGGAATGTGAACTGGTGCAGCCACTCTGGAAAACGGTGTGGAGGTTTCTCAAAGAGTTAAAAATAGACCTGCCCTACGACCCAGCAATTGCACTGCTGGGGATTTACCCCAAAGATACAGATGCAGTGAAACGCCGGGACACCTGCACCCCGATGTTTCTAGCAGCAATGTCCACAATAGCCAAACTGTGGAAGGAGCCTTGGTGTCCATCGAAAGATGAATGGATAAAGAAGATGTGGTTTATGTATACAATGGAATATTACTCGGCAATTAGAAACAACAAATACCCACCATTTGCTTCGACATGGATGAAACTGGAGGGTATTATGCTGAGTGAAGTAAGTCAATCGGAGAAGGACAAACAGTGTATGGTCTCATTCATTTGGGGAATATAAATAACAGTGAAAGGGAATATAAGGGAAGGGAGAAGAAAAAGACTCCTAACTCAGGGAAACGAACTAGGTGTGGTGGAAGGGGAGGAGGGCGGGGGTGGGGCTGAATGGGTGACGGGCACTGAGGGGGACACTTGACGAGATGAGCACTGGGTGTTATTCTGTATGTTGGTAAATTGAACACCAATAAAAAAGTAATTTATTTTTAAAAAATTTTAAAAAAGGAATGGCATAGAGGGATTGTTACAATGCTTAACATGCAGACTGGCCTAATTCATCACTGGATGGGGGTGCTCATGTGGGGGACAGTCCTGTGTCGGAATTTTCATGACCATTTGCTCCTTTGTTCTCAGCTCTTTTTTTTTTTTAAGATTTTATTTATTTATTCATGAGAGACACAGAGAGAGAGGGAGGCAGAGACACAGGCAGAGGGAGAAGCAGGCTCCATGCAGGGAGCCCATGTGGGACTCGATCCGGGGTCTCCAGGATCAGGCCCTGGGCTGAAGGCGGCGCTAAACCGCTGAGCCACCCGGGCTGCCCTGTTCTCAGCTCTTAAACTTGAAACAAACTGCCTCCTCTGCCTGAGGTTCAAACTTCCCGCTCCCTAGCCCCTTCCCCTATTCCCACACACCTTGCATCTTTACTTGGTTAAATCCTATTCACCATTTAGACGGAAGGCCCCCTCTTTTCAGGACAGCCTTCTTGGCTACTAGACTGCACATTACATTGTTGGTAATTTACTCTCAAATATTTAACAGAGCAATGTTATGGGTGATTTATAGGTTAAGCTATAGTTCTAGGTCAATCCCAGTGCTTCAAGCCTTCCCATCAAGAACACACAGTTCATTGAAAATGTGCTGGTGTCTCTGTCAAGAAGCCTCTACTCCAGAGACAATGCTGCATTGCACAGGTGTTTTTGATACTGTATCTTGATCATCAACCCTCATTTTATTAATTAGTATACTAAATGTCAGAAATTGGTTGTTGCAGTTGAAATTGGAGACCTGTTGATCAACATAATAACAGGTACTAGGAGTGGACTTTAATTGGTGAAATTATATTCACATATTCAAAATATGTGGGCTGGCCAAAATATTTGTAAAGCTCTTTCCAGACAAAAATAATGAAGAGGAACGCAGTAAGACTTCTAGCCTTTAACTAGGGATGATAGATTCCCAAACAGCCCTGGTCACCCATTGGATAAGGAGGATTCCTGATGTGACTATAATGGTAATTTATTTTGTGCCTGGGATAGAAGTAGACCAATGACAGCTCTGGGTATTGGCTGTTTTTGAAAATAAACTTTTATTGAAACAGCCACACCCATTTGAGTGCATATAGTCTGCCTTTGCACTCTAGTAGCAGAGGTGAGTAGTCACAACAGAGACTGACCTGCAAAGCCTATATTTACTAGCTAGCCCTTTGCAAGAAAGAAAAGAAAAATGTTTGCCAACTTCTGCAAGGACAGATTTCTGGGACTTTATTGAACTTTATAGGATAGATGATTTGACCTGGTCTCTGTCTGCTTGCTAATAAACATTTGTGTAATAAGTGGTCATCTGTGTAGTAGAATTTGGCCTGAGACTTGCTTTTATTATAACCTAATAATGCAGTTGTGGGGGAATCATTAACCTTCACTCACCTCAGATTTCTTTGGTGGCTTCTGGTGTCTATGAAAAAGGATGTAAGGGTTGTGCACGAGTCATGATTAAATTGGCTCAGATGAGTCTCCAGTGCTAGGTTGTCTTTCTGCCATGTGCTGCCTGGAAGCCCAGCATTTCCCCTGCTGAAAGGCGCTTCCAGCTTCATCGCTCTGCTCATCACACTTGTTGTGTCTACATTTCCTTCTAGAGCCTGAGTCTCATGAAGGCAAGAAAGTGTCTGTCTTTTTCACAAGCATCCCCAATGCCTGTCCCATCTCAGAGGTTCAAGATGTGCTTGTAGAAATAAGGAATAGATGCAGCATTTTCTGAAAATGCATTAATGGAAGCTTGGTGGCTCCAAACCATAGTTGGTTAAAAGCATGAACCCAACAATCAATGAGATCGAAAACCAGGCCAGTAACATACAAGACTTCTACCTTAATGGCTCCTCTGCCTGCCTTCCTTCTGGAGGTGGGAGCTGTATGTGAAAGAACATAGCTGTGTCAGGTACCATTTAAAAGCTTGGTGGAGGGGCAGCCCGGCTGGCTCAGCGGTTTAACGCCACCTCAGCCCAGGGTGTGATCCTTGAGACCCGGGATCCAGTCCCACGTCAGGCTCCCTGCGTGGAGCCTGCTTCTCCCTCTGCCTGTGTCTCTGCTTCTCTCTCTCTCTGTGTGTGTGTCTCTCATGAATAAATAAATAAAATCTTTAAAAATAAATAAATAAAAGCTTCGTGGAGACTGTTTCCTTAGTTCTCCTTACAGCCCCAAAGAGCAGGGAGTATCACCCACATTTTACATGTGAAAAATAAAGGTGGCACAGATGCCGATGGCACATGTGACTTGCTTTAGGTCCAGGTGTTCACAGAGCCAGTGTTGTCTTTATTATGCCATGGCGTCTCCAATGCTCAAAAGTAGTTTTTCATTAATTAATGAGCCACTGAATGTGTAGATGAATTACCTTCCTTATTTCATTGCTACAAGAGGGTAGCAACGGAGTCACCTTCTCACAAGGTAACATGTTCCAGCATGGCAGGGCTCTGTTTATCAGGATAAGTAGGACCCAGTGACCCTGGATGGTGAGAGTACCAGCATTCTCCAAAGAAGCCTCTGGATCCCTGTCCTTGCCTCCTTTTATAAGATGTCCATGGTAATAGTCAACAAATTCTCATCCACCAAACATCTGTAATAAGTTAAAGGAGGTGGTGGAAAGTAAGCAAGAGAGTGGGTTTGGATGATGCTGGAAGGAAGATGGATTTTAATTTTGTTCCTTTTACCTTTTACTCCCTTCGTGTATCATTTCCATGCAGAAATTGCAAATTAATGGTCACATCGAAATATCTGTCAACGTATTACTGCTCTTGCAGTATCAAATTATACTGGCAATAATGTTTCCAGCTGCCTAGGACTCCATTGCAATTTAATTTGAAAGGAACTCAAATTGCATCTCCAAATGGATAAAAAATTAATTTTACATACAAGCTATCCACCTCCACATTTTCAGCCCCATGCCCCAAATTATCTCAATGTAGGTTCAACTTTGAACAGTACATATGTTACAGCCAACTCCACATGCAAAGATGAATAAATAGAAAATTCATGATTTGGAAATCTGCTTTGCTGCTCTTTTTTTAATAAGATGTTCTGCCTTGATTAAGGTCATTAGGAGATTCTACAGCTATTGCCTTTGACAGCAGGAATGGAAGCTGGGCCCATATAGAACAAAAAAGCCTCAAATTCTGACTTAACCACATAACTAGCCTTCACAAGTGGAGTGTAAAGAGAGCCCTGATTTACCCCTTACTTCTTCTCCCCTGCAGTATGGAGGACCTTAATTCTGGTTTGGTCTTCACCCACCATCTACTTTCTATGTTGACTCATTCCTCTATTTATTAAGTAGCCATGTGTTCTAGTTATGAAAACGAAGAGATCTGAGGGCTTATAAGGGAGCAGGTGAGATGAACATGAACCGAGCCTGTACGTGACTAACCCGCAGTTGGGTAAGGGGTAGGGAGATGTGCTGATGGGCAGGAGAAAACATGGCAGAGGAGTTCACTGTACCTGGGCAAGGAAGGCTTGGGGAGAAAATTAGAAGGAAAGGGTAGTATTGGCTCTGGACCGTGAATCTTGACCAAGGATTTGCCAGTGGTGTCCCAAGCAGAGGGAACAAGGGCAAGAGCAAGGAGGTACGGGAGGAATCAGGACATGGTACTTGGCTTTCCCAACGTAGAGTTGGAGGAGTTAGCAGCTGGAAACGAGGAAAGGAGTTTGGAGGTGGGAAGGTAGAGGTTGCAAGTTGGGCTCAGGTATTAGGTTGGCAATGGTGCTTCAGGAAGAAATGGTATTTAGTAAGATCTAACATGCAAAAGAGGGGAAGTGATCGGAGGTCAGGAGGTCCAGCCTGCCTTCCAGAAGCAAACTGTGAAGGAGCTTCTGAAGACGTGAGTCAGTCACACACAGACCCACATGCACACTTGTCCCTAACCTGTGCAAGAACACAGTAGGGTCTAAGGCCAGAACAAATAGAGCCCTGCAGCCCCCTTCCTTCTCCTTTCCTCTGACTTTATAAAAAGTCTCATGCAAATGTGTGGAGACTTTAGTCCTCATTTCTGGGTTCTGTCCACTCTCCCCAAAGTGCCATTCTTTGGTTACCCCTGGGCCTTAGGGATGCACACACATGGACTAAGGTCTGATCTTGGAAGGGCAGACCAAGGGGAGAGGTTCATACAGGCTCCAGAAGTAAGTTTGGAGTGCTGGAGCAGGGAATTCTGGGGGTATCAGGTACCTGGATCCTGGTCCGGAATAGGGAGTGCCAGGAGCAGATGGATGCTTTGGCCCACTGACTGCTTTGGCTGCAGGAGGAAGGCATAGGCTCAAGAGGGCAGCATGGGCTCCTTAATGCACAGGGCTCAGGACAGGGCCCCTGTTGTCAGGTCTAAGGGCAGAGAAAGTATACCCAGAGGCCAAACCACTTGGGTTTTTCATCAGAGGAAGATTTTCCAGCTTCCTAGACAAGCCACACTCTCTTCCCACTGTTTACCTTCTCTCTGGCCAGGAGGCTGTTACTGAAGATGGTCATGTGGGAATGGCCTTTTCTAGTGACAGAAACTGCCCTGGGCTCTAGGCTTGGACATATTTACACGGGGATGTAAATTCAGCAAACCAATCTCCACTGCACACACAGGGAGTTTCTCGGCAATTTCCAACTTGTTTGCACCGACCCAAGTGTAAACGCAAGACTCTTCCTTCCTACTATAGACAATCACTGGAGCAGAAGCGGGGTTGAGAGGCTGAGGTTTGGGGGGAGGAGTCAGAGCGGAAGTGTGAAGGCGTCCATCACACATTGTGAAAACTAGTTTCTATCGTGTGGATTGCGGGACGTTCTTTTTGCAGGAATGCAAAAATAAATATGTTCACCTTAATGGCTCGGTGACATGGCAGGGATGAAACCGGGACTGTGGAGTCAGGGGGTCCAAGCTCGGTTCCCAAGAACAGGTCACCATCTGTTCATTTCAGTTTAATAAACATGAACTGGCCCCTCGACAGACCCTGTACCATGTGTTGAGGTTGCTGGACAAATGGAATGTGGTCCCTGGCAGCCTGGGAGGAGTGACAGATAAATGAACAAGCAGTTCCTAGAAAGCATAACAAATGCTGAGTGGGCTGGACACCTGTGCAAAGGGCTATGGGAACCCAGAGCCAGGGACTTGGCCATGTGGCTCCTGGTCAGTCATGTCCCTTGTTGGTCTCAATTATCAATCCTAGAGAGTTGTTTTCAGCATGCGAGTGCCTAGCCCACAGTTACTATGTCATCAGTAGCCACTGTCTTTTCTTCTCTTGAGTGGGAGTTCTCGAACTCTCAGAACACTGTCATCCACGCCTGTCTAGCCCACAGAGCTACCAGAGGTCTTGCCTTTTGCACAGGAACTGAGGCTTCCTTGATCTTAATTTCCATACTCTGGGGTACACCTGAAGTCATGCCTCAAGGTATCAGTTACACACTTGGCCATATTTCCCAAATCCCTTCTGCTTCTGGTCCCTCTGTTCCCAAGGGGTATTTCATTGCCCCAAGGGAAGCATACCCATCTCAGCCCTTTCTAGAATCCACAGGAGGTCGAAACCCTTTTGTGTTGTTCTAAGGGCCCATTGAAGATCTGGGAGTCACACTCAGCTCTTGGCAACATTCTGCTACCTTGTTCACCCCCATCTTCTCCTGTTCAGTCTTAGTGACAAGTAGATTCATTTTTCTCTTCCTGTGAAGGCTGAGCACAACTGATCCCAAGGCACTGGGGGTGCAGCTTCTGCTCCAGATAAACTTCTTGAGGCGCTTCTCCAAGAAAGGCCATTTTCTCTAAGAGGAATGCCCATAGTTAAACAGAGGCAATTTTCTCTCTCCCTTTACAGTTCATTTTATACTCATTAACAGCCCTCTGAGATTAGTGCAATAATTTCCACTTTATAGACGAGGAAATGGAGGCTCAGAGATGAAGTGCCCTTGCCCAAGGTCACACAGCTAGTGAGTGCCAGAGTCTGGCTTCCAGCCGGGCTCCCGTTGTTCCCTGTGGCCAGTTCCCAGTGGCCCATCTGATGACTGTGGCATTGCTTCAGAGGAAGCAAGGAACTTCCCTGGTGCCCGGACCTTCTGGCTCTTGGAGGGAGTCTCTGCTCTGTGGCAGCCTTGCATCATCCCTTCCCTCTTGGAAAAGGCACCTCGGCCTGCTTCCTCCTTTAAGAAGAGCAGACAGGTGTTTGAGTGCACAGCTGTCCAGGTGAGCTGTGGAGAGAATTCTGGTGAAGCTGGAGACCAGCAGTGGGAAAACAGGCCAGTGGTCAAAGGAGCACTAAGTGTGACTGAGTCCCACGTCGCCCTCTCCAGTGGGTCCCTGGCTCCTGAGAGTCAAGCATTTCTGCCTTACGGTTCCCAGCATCCTCCCCAGGTGTCCACAGGCCCCTGTGACTTGGTCCCCTTGCCCGTGGTCTCATGGCACAGCATAAATGCAGAGGCGCTGGACCCCTGCGGACTTCAGATCTCAGCTGAGCACTCCCTATGTGGCACAGGCTGCAGGGCTCTGGTTTCCTCTCTGACGAGACAAGTGATGCTTTCCTTGCAGATGGTGGTGAGGTCCACAAAATGGGCCATCCATCCTTTGGCTTGACACTCTCTGGGGCCTTCCGGTGCATGTCTCCGGACTGGGTGCAGGCTCCTGGGACAAGCGGTCAGCATCCCTGCTCTCCCAGGGCTTACATTCTGGTGGGCAGGGCCAACTTTTAAAAAGCTGCCGTGGTGGGAAATGAATAAATAAAGAAACAGTGAACAAGAAGAGAAAGAAATAGCCCCTGAGCTCTGCCGGGGCGGAGGGGGGGTGGGGAGGGTAGCTCAGCAGGGACATCTTTCCTCACAGAGGAGACCAAGTGAACAGGGAGGGAAAGCAGGAGAGGGTACGGCCCAACTCCAGCAGGGAGGGGAAGGGCGGCAGGCAGAGCGCAGGAGGAAGAGGTGGGAGAGAGAGGGTGGCTCTGCTTCCCTCGAGGACATACACAGCACCTGCCCGACTCTCTCTCCAGACCCCTCGGGGTCTCCAGACCCCTTCTGACTTTGCACACTAGGCATGTAGTCAGATAGACACAAGTTCAAAACCCTTCTTGCCACTTGCTAGTCTTGTTACTCGGCACAAGTTCCTGGGCCTCTCTGGCCTCAGTCTGTTCATCTGTAAAGTGGGACTGGCAGCTAGTCCCTCCCTCACAGGGTCACAAGATGATGCAGGTGACAGACCCTGGCTGGCCATCAGCGCTGTTTTAGTGTTTCATTTGTGCTTTAGGGGCACATTGGAGATTCCCTCAAAAATATTTAACATGGGCTATGGTACATCTTAGGATGTTTAATAAACTGGACGACTCTTGGATTTAAAAGGTCTTACATGTTGCCATCCTCACTCTCTAAGGAGATGAGGTGAGAAAGCCCTAAGGGTGATGATCTTCTTGGGGTGTGCCGTCTGTTTTGAAGGCACACCCAGAGGAGGAGTGTCCTGAGGTCCTGAGCAGGGATAAGTGGCCTCCCTGCCAGGAGAGTTCTGGCATTGGGACCTGCAGAAAGGCTCCAGCCGGGCGAAACTGGTGGGAACACTCAGACTTCCCAGGCAAGCAGCTTCTTGCTCATTTGTACATTTGTCCTCATGCCATCAGGAGTTGTTAAACTAATCGACCACACCAGATCATACCCCCACTACTATGGGGACCACACTTTTCACCTTCTATTCTGTGTGGGCTCAGCACAATGGACCTTCAGCAACAGCTTGTTCAATGTCACATTGTCAAAGTCACCCATTTGCTTTTGGAACGCTGGCTCTCTTTTACACAAAGGACCTGTGAACATGAATAATTGGGCTGTACAAGTGACCGTGAACTCCTCAGTCAATCCAGAGCCAGGCTGCTCACTGTCCCCAGCAGCTCGTGAGCAGGCCTGGGCTGGTTTGCCAGGCGCCCTGACATTTCTGGGCATCCTCCTCTAAAGAACACTGTTCTGAAGTGTGTTCCTTGGCAAGGCTCTGTCACGAGTCACAGGACATTTTCCCCATAGGGGCAGATCAGGGAACGTAGCTTGTATGGAGTCCTGCCCACTTTCTTACTGTTGCATTGGCATAGGGGCAGCCTTACCCCTGAATGCTTTTAGAGGACAAAATACTAATACCCCTATATGCTCTTAGGGTAATAGAATCCGTCATTTGCGTAGGGATACTATACAGCATTGGCACTTAAAATACTTTCAGAATAGAGACAACATACAAAGCCTTATTATTTGCATCACTATTCTTACCGCTACAAAAGAAAAACCACCATATATTGAGTGCTTATTAAATCCCAGGTATAATTCTAAGAGCTCTGCAAACAACATCTCATTTAGCCCCCCACTACCCACCAGTGAGGTTAGTACTATTATTACCCTCATTTTATAAATGAAATAAAAGATGGACCGAGAGAAATTACAGAACTTGATAAAGCTGTACGGGTAATATGGAAAGAAAATACTGATTTAATCTCTAGCCTCTGCTTAACTACTTCCAGCTAAGATAGTCAACACAAGAATTTATGGAGATGCTGATCACAAAAGAAGTTATGCTTCTATTATAAGAAATGCCTGAGCTTTATAGAATGACTTCACATGTGGGGATTTTTTTTGAAATGTTTCATTTGTTATAATGTGTTTTGTACTAAAGCACCTATTTTATATGATGTATAAACAGAATATTTGCAATAAAATAAGACAGCCTAAGTTATATATGGGGGTCTGGATGGGGAAGGATGACATGGGACATAGCAACAGAGTGTGAAGACATGACCACATCTGCTTTTCAATTATTTATTGAGAGAGAGGCAGGAAGGGGGAGGCAGAGGGAGAGCAAGAATCTCAAGCAGACACCATTCTGAGTGTGGAGCCCAACACAGGGCTCGATGTCACGACCCTAAGATCATGACCTGAGCCAAAATCAAGAGTTGAATGCTTCACCAAGTGAGCTACCCAGGTGCCCCCATATCTGGTTTTAGGACCATGTCCTGGAGGGGGTGTGTTTGGAAAAAAGTGAGAGCAGAGAAAGAATGTCAAGGGCTGTCATTGGAGGGAAATGATGGGTCGTGTTGTCAGTGGAGGAGGGAAAATTCTAAGGAGTAGTCAGCAGTGCCGGTGACCATGTAGATGAGGTACTGAACGCTGTGTACTGAACACATGGCTGGATTTCCAGCCTGCACACCTCAGTGTGGTTAATGAGGGAGAGGGGGTTGATTTCCCAAAGGGAGAGAATGTGGCAGGATTGCACGTAAGGCAAGTCTAAATTAGTCCAACCGTGGGATGTTGTATGTGCTTTTGTTGGTTCCCAGGGCAGTTTTCAAGGGTGCCCCGATGAACCTTTACGAATTTAACAACTTTGCACTTCTTTTAATGGTTAACATTTATGTATGGCAAGTGATTCAGGTTTTCCCTTTATATAATGATGTTTTCTTTTTAATGCATGCACATAAGTAAGAAAAAAATTTTTGATTTACAGAAAAAATGTCAATTGTACTCTGTGGCAAAAATCATGAAGGCTATGGCTAAGGGGCCAAGATAAGTTTGGGGGCTGGTCCCTCCTGTTTCAGCAGGACACCCACCCCTGCTGCCTAACAGTCCTCCAAGCCTTTATGTCTCGTGTGTGTGTGTGTGTTGCAGACCCTGTGCACGGCCCGCAGAACGTGGAGATCGTGGACATCCGTGCCCGGCAGCTGACCCTGCAGTGGGAGCCCTTTGGCTATGCAGTGACCCGCTGCCACAGCTACAACCTGACGGTGCAGTACCAGTACGTGTTCAACCAGCAGCAGTACGAGGCTGAAGAGGTCATCCAGACCTCTTCCCACTATACCCTGCGTGGCCTGCGCCCCTTCATGACCATCCGGCTGCGGCTGCTGCTGTCCAACCCCGAGGGCCGGATGGAGAGTGAGGAGCTGGTGGTGCAAACAGAGGAGGATGGTGAGTGACGGGGGGATAAGGGGGTGTGCTCACTTGGGAATAGACGATGCTGAACCTATCACCGGGCTATGCCCCACAGTGATGAGGTTTTCTATTTTCCTGCATCTTTAATTTCCTCCTCTGTAGCGACCTCTTCGCCAGGGTCTTTAACGAAGGGCATCACACAATTCCAGGGGGGCTGTCCCCTAGACACAGACACGTGTTTAGATTTGATCCTTCCACAACCCCATCCTTCTTCTCACTTTATAAGACCTTCTATTTCTGGTGTTTAGCCACACTGATGCTTCTGGAGGAGGCATTGTGTATCATACTGTTTAAGTGCATTGAATCTGGGAGTCAGACCACTCTGGATTCTGTAGGAGTTAAATTAAAAAAAAAATACGTGTAAATTATGTAGCACACTCACTGGATGACCCAGAACCAAATCCACACCTGTATGTCTTACAAGCAGCTGAAATGCAAAGTATCCAAAAATGAACCAGTCTCCACTTCTCTACTGACTTCTCACTCCGTGTTCCTCATGTCAGTGAACTGTATCCAGTGAGTCAAAATAAAGACCTGAAGTGATCCTCCATTTCTCCTCCCTACCCCACCCAGGCCCCTCCACCCCTACAAGGTTCTGATGAGTCAGCTTCATGCAGTTTACCTCCCAACATGCCTCTTACCTTGAGACTTCTGAACTACAGAACCACATCACTTTTCCCGCCCTCTGTCCTTGCCCATGCCATTTCTCCTACTGTGATGGCCCCTCCCTCCATGTCTGTGAGACAAGCTGTATTCATCTTCAGGTCTTAGCTTGCATGCTACTTCCTCCAGGAAGCTTTCCCTGACGGCTCCAAGCTGATGTGAATGTTCCCTCCTACGCTCCCACTGCATTTTGCATGTGATTCCACCACAACAGCTGTCTTATTTATGGGAGGACAGAACTTGCTGGTTCTAGGTTACCTAAAAAACACTTCTCAACACCATATTTCAGTTTTCCTTCCAGCATCTTTAGTTAGTTCTTTGGAAACAGACTGTGAGGTTTAGATTTGGGTACAGGTGATGGAGTAAGGAGGTTTTCCCTGGGGAGTCCGGAAGAGAAGTGAGACAGGACAAGGAAAGGGAGGGTAAGGTGCAACCTCAGGCCTTGTCCAGCAGAGGGGGCTGTGACCTGGTCTGCAGGAGAAGTCCACAGGACAGGTCTTACATCACTCTTGCTCCCAAGCCGGGAAGAAGGGAGCTGCCCTAGGGCTAGGCCTGGGATGCAGAAGGAGGGTCGGGAAGGAAATTCTCAGGAAGTGCTTGCTGTCTGCCACATGCAGACAAAAGGTCGAGGGGGGCAAAGATGGTGTACAGGGATGGACAGAGCACTGTCATTGTCAGCCACATGAGGCAAAAATGGGGGGCTTAGAACCTCAAGGCAGAACCTCTTCCATGGCAATCCCCCCTACCACTCTTGCTTCACATAAGCAAGTTCAAGGACCCTGAGTAATGGCCCCTGCTGGGATCCAGATAGACATCCTCAGCTGCGAAGTCCCCCGAAGAGAAAGAAGAAAGTGTGCCAGCCTCTGCTCATCCTGTCCCCCTATTCTCCTTTCCCCAAATCCCATCTTATAACTGGAAGTTTTACACAACCCACCTACGTGGTAAACCCTTCGTGACCCTCCTCCCCCTTTAAATTCATTGTCACGGCAACTCTTTGCAACCCTTGTGGACTCTGCTTCTCTAGATAGTAACTGCAATAGTGACCCAGCCTCTGTCACCTTGGCCCCCCACCTTCCTGCCTAACAGTGACTGTAGGCCTGATTCACCCCTGGATCAGCCTCATCAGGTGACCTGAGTGCATTGCTTCCTGTGAATCCATTCTCATCCAACCTCCAATAGAGGAGTGGGCATCTGACCAGGGCGTCCTTCTGCAGCTCAGGATCTGTGGCCTTGGGTTTGGTTCCAGGTGAAGGTGCTGGGCCTTTTCCTGGATGGCTCTGCTGTTTCAGAGATGCACAGCTCATCCTCCCGCAGGTAAAGGATGTGCTGCTATGGAAGGTGAGCTCTAGAGCCACACACGTTGGACAAGCCACTCTCCCTCTCTGTGCCTCGGTGTCCTTGCCTGTCAAATGCAAATACAAATAGTGGCCATCTGATAGGTTGGTATGGTCACTGAAAGGAATGATATATAAAGACATTGGAATGAGAGCACCTGGCTGGCTCAGTCGGTAGAACATGTGACTCTTCATCTCCGGGTTGTAACTTTGAGCCCCACATTGAGTATAGAGATTACTTAAAAATAAAACCTAAAAAAAAAAAAAATGGGAATGATGTCCAGAAGACTGTAGGTTTTCAATGAATGTGGCTGTCACATTTGGATTAAATCACAGAAGAAAAAAATGTCTTGGCAAAGGATCCTATAGCCCAAGCAATGCAGAAACCAACAACCTGCCCTAGGACGTGCATTCCAGCTGGTTGGAGAAGATATGACTTAGACACTCAAGGAATAGTGACGTGGTCAGTGCCTGATCTGAGAAGCAGAGCAGGGCAGGGAGGGTGGTTCCGTGGCAATCGGTTATTAGACAAGGAGGAACTGCCGCTATTGAAACTCAACATGGAAACTCCAGAGTCAACATGAACAATAGGGTTAGGTCCAGGATGCTCTATGTGCCTCGGGCTGCTTTTTGAGGATTACTTAACTTGTGCCAGAGCAAATCCCAAGTCCCGTCTTTATGCCATGCCTCAGCCTCTCCCTTTCTCCTTCCTGTCACCAGGGGGGTGAAATCACAAAGCCTTTATCAAAGTAACTGGAGAGCAGCAATGCTTTAAAATTAAACTTTAATTAAACACCATTTATAAAACATCAATTCCTACTCTTTGGAGACATGTGGACATTATCATATTAAAAACACCAACATCCCTAGTCTCGCACCCCCAGTTTTTACAATAGAAGTATTCCCCTCCTGGAGGGATTACATCACTGTCAAGGCTAACTATACTCACCCGGGGTTACCAGGAACTCTGCAATACTACCGCCCCGATTTTAGGGACTGACTCTTACCTGGAGCCCCAGCTGGGAACTTGGTGGGCATGCAACAAAGTCCTCACCCCCTGTGTGTCAGCTAAGGTTCTAAATAGCTCAAACGACTTCTGTGTCATGGTGCAGATCATACCCAGGGTGTTCTATCACCCTGCTGAAACTCTAGAAAATCAGTATAATGAACATCCCACCCGTTTTTGGCGCGAACCTGTCTCCCTAACCCTAGCCATTATGTTGGGACTAGGGGTCGCTACTGGGGTGGGTACTGGCGCAGCTGCTCTGATCCAGGGCTCACGACGTTATATAGAACTCCAGGCAGCTGTAGATGAGGATCTACGGACACTAGAGCAGTCCGTTTCTAAGTTAGAACAGTCCCTCACCTCACTTTCAGAAGTAGGACTCCAAAACAGGAGAGGCTTGGATTTACTATTCCTGAAAGAGGGAGGCCTGTGTGCGGCCCTGGGAGAGGAATGCTGTTTCTGTGCAGGCCATTCTGGAGTCATCAGAGACTCCATGGCCAAACTCAGGGAAAGGTTAAATAAAAGACAAAGGGACCGGGAGGCCCAGCAGGGCTGGTTTGAAAGCTGGTTTAATCAGTCTCCCTGGTTAACCACCCTAATCTCTACCATTATGGGCCCTCTAGTTATCCTGCTCCTGCTGCTAACTTTCGGCCCCTGAGTCCTCAACTGGCCGCTCCAGTTCATCCGAGAAAGATTGTTTATTACCCAAGCTCTGGTATTAACTCAGCAATGTCGGGCCCTCCAAACTGAAGAAATAAATGTTCCCTAAGATTTTAAGGTTAAAATCAGCCCAAACAAGAGGAGGGAATGAAGAAACCTCCCCCCTTGTAAGTAGGGCCAGCCCTAATCCAGAGGCAGCCCATCCAGGCGCCTTCCTGAAATTTTAGCAACTAAAAGCATTCTGTTTACAATAAGAAAACCATTTCCCCCCACACCCTGATTGGAATGTCCCTGAATAGGTTCATGTTGACCCTCTGTGAAATCAATAACCTGAATGCTATGCAACTCCCGAGGTTCTTTTGTCTTTAAGCGGTTTTTTTTTCCTTTTGCCTTTAAAAGATACCTGTAATTGCTAATCAGGGCTCTCTTCCTCTTCGGAGGCGGAGAGCCCGTTTGCGCAAACGTCCAATAAACCCTCTTGCTAATTGCAAAAAAAAATAAAAAATAAATAAATAAATAAATAAATAAAAACACCAACATCCAAGACATGCGTCTTCCATCTCACAGCTCTGCTGAGGCCCCACCTCAGGACCCTCTGTGTTGAAGGAAGACTGCCAGAGGGCCCAGGCCCCTCCCTAGGCCAGGATCAGGTTCCATTCCTCCTCAGGAGGGAAGAGGCACCATTTCTGTTTGTTGGGAACTCATCCTCCTCAAGGACAAACTGAGGCTGGGTCCTGGCCCTAGTCAATTAACTGAAACCCCCTTCAGGGAGCCACAGAGCAGCCTCTCGGATTGAGCTGCCTGGATTCATGCTGCTTTTGTCTGAACTCCAAAACTGTCTTCTGGGGAATGTATAGAATGGGTAATTTTGGTGCCCCAGGCCCTTTGAGGGCCTACAAAGTCATCCACCGCTGGTGAAAGCAGCTCGTGGCCACAGAGCCGCATGACATCAGTTGGGGAGCAGCAAGGAGACTAATTGGGGTTCTTTATTTTTTCATTTTTCATAGATGATTCAGACAAAACTGTGGCTTACTTATTTAGTGCTTCCTTCTCTGCCTTTCCCCAGACCACAGTCATGATTATGAAATGGAACGTACGAGACCTTGAACTACAAAAACAGTGTTGATGATGGTCTCATTTGGCTCCCATTTAGTGAGCACCTGCCCTGTGCTAGGTGCTAAAAGGCGTGTTATACACAATGACTCAAACCCAAGATTTTATTGTGAAAGTTTCCATGCTATAGAAAAATTAAGAGTAGTGTAAAGAAGACCTGTGAACCTTTGGCCTAGATTCACCACTGGTAAACACCATGCTCCATTTTCTTATTCATCTATATGTATGGTATGTGTGAAATGGAGGCATCACATATAAAAATGCATATAGTATTTTTAAGTATTTAAAAGTAAACTGCAGAAATCCCAACATTCTGATCTCTCAACTCTTTGAGTATACATTACCTAAGGGCAAGGACATTTTCCTACACAACCATGACACTATAAAACATCTAAGAAACTTAGCATTAATTGGAAAAAAATCAGGTAGGCAAAGCACATTCACATTTCCAATCATGTTAAGCGTGATTTTGTGTGGCAAAACCAGAAAACGAGACATTTTTTGCCAAAAATGCCACATGGGTTGGTGATGTGTATTTTTTACTGTATGCTATGTAGAGTTACATAATAATGTCAGGGAGTCCCTGACATACTGCATTTGGCCACTTAGATAAGCCCCTTTGCTGTCAATACAGCTCTTTCCTCTTTTTAAAATCAGCAGTTCTGTGCATTGGTGCTTTGAGGTCTGGCAAATCCCTATTCCTCCTTGATTTTTTCACCCAGTGGTTTTAGCCTCCTTGATAATCCTCCCCTGAATCATTTTATTTACAAAAGGGTGAATTTTAAATCTATCATTCCCTCTACATGGATTAATTAGCATTCTCCTTTATAGAATGATTTTCTCTTCCCATCCTTCCCCATTTTTAATATCCCTGTTGACTCATAGATCATTTGTTTTTGACTCCTTGCATTAAAATCCAGTACTATTTATAATTCTCTTCGATGCTCACATTGTCTCATCTGTGGCTAGTGGGTTGGCTCTTAGGTTCTTTTGACACGTTCTCATTAGTCTTCCTTGCTTCTGCCATAACAAAATATTCTAGACCACCCTTGTAATATCTCTGCTCCACACCTGAAGTCAACCACTTCTCTAAGGATTTCTGGTCTCTTTCAGTGGGAGTGGTACTTTGGCACAAAGATATACATCTTAGCTGTGATCGATGGGGTGTTATAGCCTCTAGACTCTTCAAGTAGGTACAACTGAGGGGTATAATTTATCTGTTTTAAATCGCCAGGTTTTACTGATTCATATCACCTCTTACTGTCATTCCATACATAGATCTCCTTCCTGCCTCTGTGAGAACCTGGTTCTTAACATCCACATGTTTCCTCACTTGCTCCATCCTACAATACATATAAAATAGTTTCTTAACTACAATACCAATCCCCCTAAACACAGGAAAGCTACTATGTGAGGTTAAAGATTTGCTTTTCAGTTGTTCTCTCCTTAGGCAGCCAAAATACTATGTTCAGAGGCTTAGTCTTTTCTCTGTGCAGTTATAGCATCATTTTGATGCCCAGTGAGGTTCATTTGTATCAGTTGTAAGGTTTGCCTTTCTCCCCATCCTTTTTATTTAATTTTATTGTTTTTAAAATCAAAGCAGTTACATGGTTCAAAAGTCAAAACGATGTAAAAAACTGTACGCTCAGAGGTAGTACCACCATCTCCATTACTCATGTTCTTTCTGTCGACATCCAGAAGGTCAGTTTTTATTCATTTCCGGTAATATTCTTCCTGTAGTTCATTTTGCAAAAAAAGATATTTTATTAAGATTTATTCTTTTAAGATTTTTTTAAGATTTATTAATTTATTTTAAAGATTTCATTTATTTATTCATGAGAGACACAGGCAGAAGGAGAAGCAGGCTCCCTACAGGGAGCCTAATGTGGGACTTGATCCCGGGACCACACCCTGAGCCAAACGCAGATGCTCAACTACTGAGCCACCCAGGTGCCCTTTATTTGTTTTTTTGAGAGAGAGAGAAAGAGTGCTTGTGCAAGCAGGGGGAGGGGTGGAGGGAGAGGGAGAAGCAAACTCCCCGATGAGCATGGAGCCCAACATGAGGCTCAATCCTAGGACCCCAGATCATAACCTGAGATGAAGGCAGACACTCAACCAACTGAGCCAGCCAGGCACCCCTCTTCCTCTTCCTTTATATAAAAGATAGCACAATAGATAAACTCCACATCATGTGTCTTTGTTCACTGACTATACTCTGGAAATCAATCCATATCAGTTTGTACAGATTTGCATGGCTCTTTCTGATAGCTGCATGAGACTCTAGTATGTGGATATGCCATGGTTTATTCAGACAGACTCCTATGGACACTTAGATTGTCGCCATTACTTGTTGGGACAAGTAATACTGTAGCTGTTTGGTATTTGCGCAGTTGTACTTTCATAGTAAATTCCTATAGGTGGGATTGCTGGGCTCAAATGATAAAGAAACCTGCAGTTCTGTTAGATGTCAACAGATACTCCTCCTCAGAAGTTGTAGCATTTTACATTTTCACTAGCAACGTAGATTCCTCCATCTTAACACCAAGTGTGAGAAAGCAAACAGTATTATTTTTTTCTAGCTTACAATAAGGAATTTAAGGCCCCCATATAATTTATAATAAGTATATAAAATATAATTGATCATAATTAACAATAGGAGCATAATAGATTAAAACAATTGATAGTAATATGATTAATGACATATAATACAGATTTACAGTATTTGCATTGTAGGAAAGACTGACGTGTCTGAGGACTGAGTGCCTATATTTTGTGTGCATGTCTAGAAATCTAAGTATCTGGTTCCTCAGGTGGTAGGAAGCTAGGAGGAGGCTGCAAGTTGCTAGGGACAGGTGCATGTATAGTAACAAGATACAGCACATGAAATCTAAAAAAGAGAGAAGTAAGAAGAAAAGTACAAAAGGCAATAAATAACAAGGCAACAGTCCAGAGTCATTTAGTGGAAGGGTAAAAAGCTACATGCGTCTTAGCAAGTTCTGAAAGCATCGTTTTTCAGTACATTTTTGAATTTTACAAAGGTAACCTTGAGATATTATGAAAGGTAAGGAGAAATGCAATTAAGGTTTTCAAATGCCTGTGTTGACCTAGGCATTGTGCTGATATCCTTCATTCCTTCAGTGAGGCACCAAATCCTGCAGTGTTGTTGCTTTTGATACGGTTTTGATACGGTTTCTCTGAGGCTCAGACAGTTCAAGGAACCTGTCCCAGGCTGCCAGGCAACAAGTGGCAGAGCCAGTAATTAGATGCCTAAATCTTACCCATAATTTCTTTCCCCCAACCATCTAATATATCATCCTATAACCTGCCAAACCTCCCCAACACTGTGCTTTATTTTTTCTATGGCACTTATCATCACCTGAAATACTGTGTGTGCATGCAGGTGTACATATGTACATATATATACACACATGTTTATTGTCTGCCAAGCATATAGTAGGTGCTCATTAACTATTTGGTGAATGGGGATGCCTGAGTGGCTCAGCAATTGAGCATCTGTCTTTGGTTCAGGTGGTGATCCCGGGGTCTGAGATCAAGTCCTGCATTGGGTTCCTTGCAGGGAGCCTGCTTCTCCCTCTGCCTATGTCTCTGCCTCTTTCTCTCTCTCTCTCTCTGTGTGTATCTCATGAATAAATAAATAAAATCTTTAAAAAAACTGTTTGGAGAGTGAATGACTATCTGACATCAAAGTCCATTCCACAGGGCCCTATTTGTTTTTTTTTTTTTTAAGATTTTTATTTATTTATTCATGAGAGACACAGAGAGAGAGAGAGAGAGACAGAGACACAGGCAGAAGCAGGCTCCATGCAGGGAGCCTGACATGGGACTCAATCCCTGGTCTCCAGGATCACACCCCGGGCTGAAGGTGGCGCTAAACCACTGGGCCACCGGGGCTGCCCTACAGGGCCCTATTTGTATGCACCGTTTAAGAAGAGGAGGATATGGGTAACATATGCTAGCTGTATTCAGAACTAACTCATACTGGATTGGTAGAACTGATCATTAACCTCTCCTCTCACCTCTTAGTTGTGTGATACCATATTCATTGCTCAAAATTGTCACATTGGGGACTTTACACCATGAATATTGGCAAACATGTTGGTATTTTGTTTTTCTTGGGAAGTTGGTTGTGAATCATTTACTAATACAGCACTGCAAAATTCCATTAGAAACACATATTTGAAGGGCACCTGGGTGGCTCAGTTGGCTAAGCGCCTGACTCTTGATTTCAGCTCAGGTCATGATCTCAGGATTTTGAGATTGAGCCCCTGCTTAAGATTCTCTCTTCTCCTTGACCCCTGCACACCTTGCATACACTCTCTCTTAAAAAAAAAAATAGATGTGGGCAGCCTGGGTGATTCTGGGTGATGCAGCCCAGGGTATGATCCTAGTGACCAGGGACCCAGTCCCACGTCAGGCTCCCTTCATGGAGCCTGCTTCTTCCTCTGTCTGTGCCTCTCTCTCTGTGTGTCTCTCATGAATAAATAAATAAAGTCTTTAAAAAAATAGATATATTTGACATCTTAAAATGTAAAAATTTATCCAGAAAAAAAGAAAAGATTTCCTTTAACAGGACTGGGAAATCTATCTTGTTTCCATCAGATACGCTAGAGTCTGGTGACCTTCAACCATTTTCAAATTATTTTGATTTTTCTTAAGTTAGTTCTGAGTCAGTTTATAATGAACCAACTAGCCAACAAATATGGTCCCTGGAATAGGAAGGCAAAAAAAAAAAAAAAAAAAAGACCTAGACAAGAGAAACAGGATGGGAACTTTTGTTGACTCTGCAGGGCTCTGCACTTTCACTTGAGTGACTTCCCAGAACTGCCCGCAGAGTTCACCACTACCAGCCCCACTTTCCACATATGAAAATGGAAAGAAGAAAGGAAAACAGGAAAGGAGAAACCTTCCCTTGATTACACTCTGTCCTCCTTTATGTTGAAATGAAAATTTCCCTTAAATTACCACCTGACTTTTAGGCACAAGAAAACATCTGGTTTAATTACAGTGAATTTACATGAACCTACTGACAAGAAGCACAGTTAAAATTAGCAATTTTAGTGTGCTTTTTTTTTAAGGGAATGAAATTATAAAGTAATTAACCTTTGTTGTAGAACTCTGTCAGAAGGATGGAAAGTTCTTTGCTGTTAGATACAAGAAGAAATGAAATTGTGGGAAGGGAATATGTGGACTCATTAAAGAATTATAAAGAAAAAAAAAGAAGACTAAAGTAACACAGAATTAGAAGATAAGACAAAAATGGAATCTTTCTCCAAGGAGTCTTTTCACAATGAGGGGGAGGGGGGAAGAGACCCAGTTGAATCAAAAGAAAGTAAGACTGCTTCCTTGGAAGGACATCTTGACCTGTGGAGCACTAATGTAATGTGGCAAAAAAGAGCCTTGGTCTCAGGCTGAGATAACCTGGCTTTGGTGGTGACACTGCTTTTCAGCTGTTCTGAACCCACATCTACCAGAATATGGGAAAAAAAGGACCATTCAGAAAGTACTTTGGAGTCAGAAGGATGAGGACTTTACTCAGGCTCCATTCACTACTTTGTTATGCAGCCTTGTTACTCACATACTGTGCACTACAGTGTCCCTGTCTATGAAATGGGATGATAATATCACCAATCCCTTAAAGATGTTCTACATGAAAGTCTGTATGTAAAGCCTCAACTTACTGTCTGCCAAGAGTACAGGCTCAGCCAATATCAGACATGGCAGGCAGATTTTTAATCAAGGGAGTATAACTAGAAAGAAATCAAAGCAAGGATCTTTGCAAAATTTCTGTTAGTCAGGGGTAAGGGGCCATTTTAGAAATACCTATAATACCTCTGTAACCTCCATCTCCAATATCTCACTCCAACTGTAGAAATGAACGTGTGTGCCACGGTTCCAATAAGATTTTATTTATAAAACAAGCAGCTGGTTGCATTTGGCTGTAGCCATAGTTTGCTGCCCTTGATCCATGCTGATTCCCCCTAATTATTTCCTCTGATATCCTGGCTTTACAATCCAGTGATATACCAGTGGTTTCCCCAATTGGTATCTCCGGGCTAGACCTCCTGCCTGCCCTCCAGAGTCGTTTATCTAACTGCCTGTTCAGCCTGTCCAGCTGGATTGTTAATTAAACAGGTCCAGAGCTAACCTCCTGATCATCCCTCAACTGCCACCAAACTCATTCTTCCCACAGTCTTCTCCATCTCTGGTTAATGCCAGCTGCCTTTTATTAGTGGCTTGAGTCAGAAACCTTGATTGCTCACTTTTATCACACCCAAGGCCCTGAATACCTTTCAGCCTAGATTCTCTGTGGTTGGCACCCCTTTGCTTTGGGCGAAGCAGCAGCCCTGCCCACTTCCCACATCCTATCCATTGGCATGTTCTCTTGGCTTACCTTCAGTACATAGTATGACCTCAACCATTACTTACAGCCTCTACTCCTTGCTCTTTGGTCCAAGTCCCTGTGAGGCCCAGCCTGAATTACTGCAGTACTTTCTTAAAGGATCATTCAGCTTCAGCTCTGGTCCCTACATTCTTTTTCTCAGCACAGCAGCCAGAATGATCTTGTTAAGCCTTAAGGCAAATCATATCACCCTTCTGCTCAGGACCTTCCAATGGTTTCTTATGTCACTGAGTTGAAAAACCCTAGTCCTTACAGGAGCTCACTGGGCCCCAGGTGGCCACAACTACTTCTGACTCAGTCTCTCACCTCATCTGCTTCTGCGTCTGCCTTGCTCTACAAATCCAGTCACTGTTCTCCTCAGATACGC
This sequence comes from Vulpes lagopus, assembly GCF_018345385.1. Lineage (NCBI taxonomy): Eukaryota > Metazoa > Chordata > Mammalia > Carnivora > Canidae > Vulpes > Vulpes lagopus. The sequence continues at coordinate 17,432,633 of NC_054841.1, forward strand.
CAGCTATGTCCCTCCCTCAACACCTTTGTGGGTGCCATTTCTGCTGGCTAGAATGATCTTCCCTCCAAATAAACAGGGCTGATTCCTTCACCTGTTTCAAGCCAATGTCATTTCTCAGGAAATCTTCCTCAACCTTTCTCTAAACAACTGGAAGCCTCCGACACCACACTGTCCCTCTTCTCTGCTAAATGTCTCTCATTAGCATTTATCATTTGATGTACTGTGTGTTTCAACATACATTTTAGTATCTGTCTTCTCTCACTAGAATGCACACAGAGGAGGCCACTTTTTTCTCTTTTGTTTACTGCATATTTTTAAGCACCCAGGACAGTGCCAGGTAGAGAATAGGCTTGTAGTAAATAAGTTATTGAATGAATGAATCTTGAGTCCTCAAAGACAAAATAGATTTTAAAATTATTTGTTGTAGAAATCAGAAGGTGCTTGTAGAAAGCTATTTAATATACTCAGTAAGCTATGGGAAGATATGGCTTTTATGATGAGCACTATAACACCATTCACAAAGAATAGAGGCAAGAACACCAAGGAAAATAATAATAATCCTGATTCTGCAGAAAAGCAAATTGGTGATCTCCAGGCTACACTAGAGCAGTTCTCAGAGAATGTGATGGGACCAGGGGGAGGAGCAAACCCAGAATAACACTACCTGTGTGCCATACGCTTTGCTCAGCACTTCACATGGGCCGATATATTGAATCACACACCTATGAAGTAGGTACTGTTTTATCCCCACTTTAAAGGAAACTGAGCCACAAAGAGATTACACAACTCGCTCCAGGTTATACAGCAAGAAATGGCAAAAACAGGACACAAACCCAGGCGATCTGGCTCAGCCTATGATCTTGGTCATCATGCAGTGCTGCCTCTTCGATCTGCAGGACAAAAATGAGAGTTTCCATTTGAGGTGTTGATCTAATTCTTAAACTACCTCCCCAAAGAAATAAAAGAAGAACACCTGTAAACCTGCCCTGGGAACTACAAGATGATGCCATCCACAATCCAGAAGGAAGGAATACAATACAGTGTTGAGGAAGAGGAACGCACGTAGCAAAAAGATGACTGAGCCGTGACTTCATTGAAAGAAACCCCTTCCTCACCCTGGAGACCCAAGAGGAAAGACTTCCAAACCCAACTTCATTAATACCCTCAGACTCTGACTGGCCAGGGCTGAAGGCAGGGGTGAGCTTATAGAGTGGGCAGATGGAGTGAGGGATCGGAGAGCAGGAGATGGCATCTTTATATGCCATCCCACAGTGCAGAGAATGAGAGCTCCTGTAAGTATGCATAGGTAAACAAGGAAAAGAGGGATTTAATGAGAGGCTAGCTTTGGGTAGAGATGCTCCAGTTAAAAATAGGGGCAGTGTTCCAGGTGACTTACGGCTACCCTTAGAGATATCAAGCAGTTCTCTCCCTGACAAGAAGCTTCCTGCCCCCTGGTTATTTTCCTTCTCAAACCTTCTCCATCCCATCCTCAATCACATAGACCTCTTACCCAGCCAAGTAATAGTTGAGTGTATCTAAATTCTTCCCTTTCCTTCTCGGTTAGAAATATTTGAAACAGGGACTCCTATAATCACTCGCAGCACACATCTCGACCCACCAAACTAAACCGTCTTGTTCCACCTTTTGTAGGCTATATTGAGCAGATGAAAACATACTTTCATTCTTTTTAAAGGGGGCTAATCTGATAATGCAAAGCAGATGTCCCCTGAGAATTAGAGTAAGAAGCAAGATTTAAAAACATAATAAAATACTAATCCGCATTCTTACCAGAATATATAAATAAATGCTGGGGTGGAACATGTACATGGAATGAAAGTCAATAATGTAAAGAGGTTAGTTCTCCCCGGCTGAACTTTGTAAAAGAGGTTAGCACTGTTTACTGTATTATTATTTTTGTTTAATAATAAACCCAAATAGTGCTTAGGGATGGATGTATGTTTAGGAAATAAAAATTATAATGAAAAGCAAGATTCATTATTATTATGAAGCTAGGTTACCTTTTAAGGGCATAAATTGATTATTCATTAGTTAATGAGATGTATATTTGTTTTACACACTGGTGTAATGCTTACTTCACAAAAGGATAAAATGAGGATACTAAATATCCTTTTGTACTGATAAATTTTACCATTTATGGGATATGGAAAAATTATTGGCAAGATATAAACTTCAAAACTTGATTATACACACACACACACACACACACACACACACACAAAACTTATATGATTTCACAGAGAATGGAGAAATAGAATCAGTAGTTCAATAGACCTTTCCGGCAAAGAAAACAGCAGTTCTGAATAGCCTTACAGGTACAATCAGACACTCAAGGCAGTGGTATCTCCAATCTTACATATACACTTTCAAAGACCAAAAAGAAGTTTCATTTTCTGACACTGGTGTAACCTTGATATCAAAACCAGATGAGCTGATTATAAGAAAAAGAAAAATTAAGTGCATATACCCCAAACAAAATACTAGCAAACGATCCATTGCTGTATACAACTAGGAAAATATTAGTTTATTTTAGAAAATCAATACTGATTCAACATTAGTAGACCCATTAATATAATTCACTACATTAACTGAGAGAGGGACAAAAATGTATCGTTGCTATAATAGAGAAAAGCATCAGTTAAAGCTCAGCATGGTTTAAGAAGAAAATATCCTTATATACCAGGAATAAAAAGGACCTTTTTATCCTGATAAAGGGAAACTAAGAAAACACCATAGTAGAGGATTAAATAATATAATCATTTTCTTTAACATTGGAAGCAGACAGATACTTACCATTATCTCCACTAAATATCATATTGATGGCTCTGGTTGAAGACAGGAAGATTAAATAGAGTTAAAAGATTGGAAAAGAACAAAACAATTATCAACTGTGATGCTATGCCTATTTACATAGATAACCCAAAGAAATTTGAAGACAAATTATTAGAATTAAGAAGAGAATGTAACATGTTTGACAAAAGTTGACATTTAAAAGTCAATTGCATTTCTAATCACCCAATAAGTATGTGGTATGTTTTTAAAGATACTATTTACAGCAGCAATAAAAATATAGGGTAGTTAGGAATGAACATCACGTAAGATTTCAAGATGTAGAGTATATGTAAGAGTGTAAAGAATGGAAAGAGATTAAAACAGACCTAAATGAGAGATATGCCATGTTTATGGGTGAGAAAACCCAATATTATCAAGACATGATAGAGAAAGACATAAATTAATCCCATTTGATCTATAATTCATGCAAATCCAATACAGAAACAAGATATTTTTCAAAAATGTTCAAAGTCATCCTAAAATGTATATGCCAGAGAAAAGGCAAGAATAACTAAGACAGTCCTGAGCACGAAGTACAAAGTTGCAGGCCTTGTTCTACCAGATATCAAGAATCATGAATCTTTCTTAGGAAGGTGTGATATTGATAGAGGGATAGTCTAGTAGAGCAAGTGAACAAAACAGAACTTATAAATAGATCCATATATATGTGGAAATGTGATGGAAGGCAAAGGTAGCATGGCAGATGAGTTGAGTAAATAAATTTTTCTTTTTTGTTAAGTGGTGTTAGAATAAGGAGAAGAATTGAAATTGGATCCCTGCCTCACACTATACATGAAGACTCAATTACAAATGAGTTGAAGACATTTTACAGAAGTCAGAACTTTAAAATTATTTGAAGATAATTTAAGAAAATATTCCTATGATCTAAGAGAAAGTAGTTCTTTTCTTTCATTTTTTAAAACATTTTATTTTATTTTTATTTATTTGAGAGAGGGAGAGACAGAGATAGCAAGGAGAACACAAACAAGGGGAGCAGCAGAGGGAGAGGGAGAGGGGGAGGCAGCCTCCTCGCTGAGCAGGGAGCTTGATGTGGGGCTTGACCCCAGGACCCTAGGATCATGACCTGAGCTGAAGGCAGATGCTTAACCGACTGAACCACGCCAGTACCCCATCATCTTAACCATTTTCAAGGACACAGTCCAATAGTCTTAAGTATGTCCACATATTCTTGAACATATTTTTGTGCAGACCATCAGAAAGTAATTTTTTAAAGATTTTATTTATTTATTCATGAGAGACACAGAGAGAGAGAGAGAGAGAGAGAGAGAGAGGCAGAGACACAGGCAGAGGGAGAAGCAGGCTCCATGCCAGGAGCCTGACGCGGGACTCGATCCTGGGACTCCAGGATCGCGCCCTGGGCCAAAGGCAGGTGCCAAACCGCTGAGCCACCTAGGGATCCCCAGAAAGTAGTTCTTTATAAGATTCTATTGATAGAGTTTATTTTTGTTTGGGTTTATCTGACCTTGAGATAATGATTCAAGTGCACGTAGTTGATTTAGGAAGTGGTCCAGGACACTCTGGTAATAAAGAGTGGAAGAGAAGGGAAGGAAGCCAATATTGGTGTGTTACCAAGAAAATTACCTTGTGAGTAACGAGGTTTTGGAATCATGCCATCCCAAGTGTGATCCAGGGACCAGCAGTGACTTATAAGCTCCTCCAGATCCATGACAACATAATTATAGACATAGCGATTAACTATTTTAAAAGGAGGAGTTTGCATTTTTCTGTTTTTAAATTTTGCCTTTTAAATTTTACTTCCCTATTTTTTTGTTTTGTATTTTATTATGATAATTATCCACAATGGGTTGAAAATAACAACTACCACCACAACAATAACAGTCACTTTTATTGGAGGTGGTTTGAAAAGTATTAATAGAATACTTTAATAGAATGTTTCAGAGTTAACCCAGTCAAGTGGTGAGGAGATGAGGATACTTGTCCATTAACTTCCTGTCTTTCATTGCTTGAAGGATATTTTAAGGGCATTAAATCTCTGAAACATCTTGTTTTCCCTGGAAAACAAGTGGAGACTTAAGTTTGCATTCATAGCCTTCAGGTAGATTAATAGGTGTTTCGTAGTAAGCATTAGTGCATGGGTAGGGCACCAACATCATCTGCTACTAAGTCTGTCATTTTTTCCCCAGCTTTATTGAGGTACACTTGATAAATAAAATTGCATGTATTTAAGATGTACAACAGCATGATTTAACATACATATACATTATGAAATGATTACTACAATCCAGTTACTAGATCTTTCCTTCTCCAGAAAAGATCTGATAAATTTGACTACATTAAAATTAAGAACTAATCTTTATCCAAAGGTAGCATAAAGAGAAAGGGAAAACACATGAACTGAGATAAGATTTTTATAGTACCTGTAGCCAGTAAAAGGATCAGTTACATAAATATATAAAGAACCTCTACAAATCAATAAGAAAATGACACTAATGTTCAAGAAACATTAAAGATGCTCAACCTCTTTAGCAAATAGCTAAAAAGCAAGTAAAACCTCAGTGAAGTGTTAGTTCATGCTTACTAGATGGTCTAGAATTTTTAAATCTGACAATATGAAGTGTTGTAAGGATTTAGACAAGTAGAAGTATCAGAATATTGCTGGTGGAAGTAAAAATTGTTACCACCACTTTGGAAAACAATTTAACTTTACTCGATAAAGCTGAAGACATTAATACCCTTAGTCTATCTATCTTCTTCCTAGGTTAACCTGAGTGAAATCTTATAAATGTTCAAGAATGTCCAAAAATATAGGAGCTGTGTCCTAAGATAGCTCTTCTGAGACGTAGTCCTACCATCCATCTATATAGTACATCTCACCCTGTATAGAATGGCAAAATAGGTGTATATTCATAAAATGAGTGAAATAAAACTATATATATCAACATGGATGAATCTCAATGTTGAATGATAAATGCAAATCATATAATACAAATATTGAGTTGCCCGTATGTATAAAGAAAACTAGAAGAAATGAAATTATATATTGTCTTGAGATACATGTATATATTTACAACTCCAAATATAAGAGAATGACTAACAAAATTCGGGGTAGTACATGACTGGGTGTTTTCTATTCTTGAATGAGAGAGAGATAAGTCACCAGTATGGGACACATAGGGTGCTGTAGTGATACAATGATGTTTTATTTCTTAGACGGGATAGTGGGTACATGGGTGTTTACTTTATAATTACTTTATAAACTATACATTTATTACTGGTACTTTTGTCTTTTGATAGATTTCATAATAGTCAAAAGCAATATGCTTTTTAACAGAGCCAAAAATAATATGAACAAAAGCAGTGAAGTCTTAGGACTGCAATTTGTAAGAAATTTTTAAAATGTATTTTTAAGTAAGAGCCATAAAAAGGAGCATTAATAAGTGAGGATTTGTACAGCATTACTGGTGAGAGGACCCATTATAAAAAGGTGTCATTTGCCCCTCAGAGAAGTGAAGAATACAACTGGAATAAAAGTTCTGATGGAACATTTTTGAAGTTTTGTAAAATTCTTCCAAAGTTATTCTGGAAAAACAAATGGGTAGTGAGAGCCCAGAAGACTTTGCACAAGAAGAATAATAGAAGAAAAGGGCTTGTTCTGTCAACTATTCAAATGTGTTATATGAACACAGCAGAGAGATACTGTCAGAATAAGAGGCCGGGGCTCAGTGAAACAGAACAGGGAGCCACACAACACGTGCCAGCATATAAAATAATTGAACATGCTAGTAAAATGGTGTTTTAAATCACTGGGGAAACTTCTGGCCAGTCAATTAATTGTCTTAAGAAAACTGTAAAGAACTATAGTTAGATTTCTCCTTTGTGCAATGTATAAAATACATCCCAGATGGATTAATGAGTTAGGTTCAAAAAGAAGGTGAGGATAAATCAAGTAGAAGAAAATGCAGATGACTATTCTTCCGATCTGGGGTGAGAAAGAGAATTTGCTCCAAACTGGAATTGAAGGAAGAGAACAGGTGGCCTGAGTGCTGGCAGCTTGATATTCACACTCAACAGCCTCCACTGGATAGACCCTTGTTAAGACTGGCATCTGCGTTTCTCCGTTCAACTCGATTGCATCTCTTAAAGCTTCTCGAAATTCCTGCCTGGTGGTAGATGGTTTCACCCTCACTTGTCAAGAAGACGGAGCCACAAGGATACCCCAACTCTCCACTCCAGAGCAGCTGCACATTTTCTTGTCTTCTCTCACAAGAGGGAAGGTGCTTTCTCTCCATCCACAGCTGTTCCTGCCTTTTCAGGACAGGACCACCGCCAGTCACTTCCTGTCTCTTTTCTATTCTTCTGACTTTTCAGTTTAGAATTTTTCCTGGTTGCCTACAATCCTGCCGTAACTTCTCCTGCCTTTTGGAGGGGCCGCTCCTGGGGTCCACAGCACCCCTGCTCTTCCTGCATCCCTGTCCAGATTACTGACTTGTTTGGGCATAGTCCCTCACCTTCCACTTTCTCCTCTGTCCACAAGAGGGCCGTGAGGCCAGCTTTCCCCCTAAATTACTCTTGCATAGGTCACAGGTTACCTTGAAGACAATACATTCAGTTGGAAAATTTAAGTTCACAATTCACATGACTACCCAGTCACGTCCATTGCTGTGAACCAGGCCCTTCTAGATCCACCTTCGATTGCTCCCATGACAGCCCACATTCCTGGTTTTCTTATTGCCTCTCTGAACATGGCTTCTCAGTTTCTGTTTCCTTGTTTCCGCCTAACTGTTAACATTGTAGTTCCCTTTGGCTTAATCCTGGACCTGCTTCTTTGGTTCCCCCCTACACAGTCACCCAATCTCGTATCTCTAACTGCTACTCAGTGTTGCCATTTGGGTGTCCTATGCACGCCTCAAATGAAGCATCACAAAACTCACCAGCTTCCTTTCCAAAACTAGCCCTCCAATAAGGCTTCCTTTCAAGGAACAGCACTCTGACCCACTCCAGGTATCTAAAACAGATGAGCTGGGGTCTTCCTTGAATCTTTTTTCTGTTGCACTCTTATCCATCACCACCAAATCACATTTGCTCAGCTGCGGCAAGTCTCATGCACCGTCTGCCTCTCTTCTATACCCTGGTCACTCCGTCAATGAGTTAACCATCGTTTCTCTCTAGGATGGCCCTACTGCTTCCACTTTTGCACTCACAAAGCAATCCACCACATTCCAACACCTATCCTCTGTACTTTTGGCCTAGGAACTTTTGCCAATCTGTCGACTTTTATCTTCCATTTAGTATCCTAACTTGCTGGACAAGATTCTTTCTGCTTGTTATAATCCTCTCAAAACTTTGTGCTCCTACCTCAAAGTCCTGATATTTGTGGCAAGGATGAACAGATAAGGGAAAGAAATTAGAGGTCTGATGACTTAGAAGCTTCTACATACCTAAAAGATTCAAGAAGCAGATGAAAAACTGACAAAAATATTTGCAACCCATGCAAAAAAAAAAAAAGGAAAAAACAGCTTATGTCTTTTAAAAACAGATTATAATTACAAACCCATAAGACAAGATGGACAAAAATGAAGAGCCATAGAGGAAAATGAGAACAGGGTATAAAGAGCATATTCATAAAAGAATCAATGCAAATGTCCAATTAAACTGAAAAAAACATTCACTCTCCAGTTTTCTAAAAAGGATACACACACATACACTTAATTTTTTAAATAGTCACTGTTGGCAAGGATTGGGAATAGTCATGTTCTTCTGTTGGGGAACTGAGAATGGTATAAACTCTGTGGAAGGCAATCTGACAATATGTGTCAAAGCCTTAAAAATAATATAGTTCGTGTACTTTGGCCCAATAAATTAATTTCTAAGAATTTACCTTAGGGAGACCAGCAGAGTTTCATGAAAATACTTATTTATAAGAATTCTCATGGCCATGTTACTTATCATCATAAAAAATTCAAACCAATTTTAACGTCCAGTAATAATGGTAACTATAATGGGGCATTAAAATGCGTGGCTCCAAAGAACATTTAAGGATTTTTTAAAAATCCATGTCTCATTTAGTGATAAAAGAAGGTCACAACACTCTATGCACAGTAGGAATTCAGTTTTTAAAAATAAAGTATGTATATGCATAGGCATAAAAATACTGGAAAAAATATCTCCAGTTATGAGGATTATGAGTGATTTTGTTCTTTTCCTTTTTTTACCCTTTTTGTATATTCTTAATATTCAAAAAATTCTGTGTATCATGTCCATAATGGGAAAAACTAAATATATTTTAATTTAACAATAGGGAACTGATTGCAACATATGGCCAAGGCTATATCGAGAGAGGCATAGCGTGATGATTAAGAGTATATGCTTTGAAGCTCACAGACAGGTGTTCAGTTCCCTCTTTACAACTTAAGAGCTGGATGACCTTGAGCAAGTTATTTAATTCTCTTAGCCTCAGTTCCCTTATCAGCACAAAGGAGATAATACATACTGGGCAGAGCTGTTTTGTGGCTTAAACGAAATAATGTATGTAAAATTCTGATCAAAGAGTAAGTGCTTAGTAAAAGTACCTGCTTTTATAATGCCAAAATATAAATAGATCCAGTAATGATTTACATGAATTCATGATTCCCTAGGAGGTTATAACTGAAAGTTTGGAGAATCATTTATTTTATGGTTCAGCATCTTCCAGACTGTCATAATGATGCTGGGATCCAGCAGGAGGACGCTGACAGGAAAACTGACCTGGGTACAGAAGCAGCCTAGGAAAGGTTTTGCTCATTAGGACACATGCTGGCATGGGTCATTTATTCATCTACTCCACCAACCAGCAAATGGTTATTAAGCATCTACCCTGTGCCAGGCATCGGAGACTCAGCAATGAGACAAACTAGCTGCCTTCTTGCAATGAGACAGACTTCACGTAATTGGTTTGAGATTTCAAGACACATGGATCCTGTTGGATTCAGGAATTAGGAAACTGAGGAATAGTTGGAGACTCCTTTATAGTTGGAGACAACTTGGCAGGGTCAGGGGAATGGTAGTGAAGCTCACTTTACATTCTTCAGTTACCAATCCTAAGGCAAGAGTGTAATTCTAGACCCCCACCTGCTCGGAATGCTGAGGCTTACTGGTGTCCTCCCTACATTGATCAGCTTAATTCAAGAACAGACTTGCTCAGTCTACAGAGAAGAAGCCATTGGCTATCCAGGAGAGCAAGGTTAGGGGTTAGCAAGCTATGGCCCATAGGTCAACACCAGCCTACTGCCTTTTTTTATAAATAAAGTTTTTTTGGAAAGCAGCCATGCCCATTTGTTTATGGATTGTCTGCGGCTGTTTTTGTGCTACAAGCACAAAGCTGAGCAGTTGCAGTAGGTACTGCATGGCCCACAAAGCCTAAAGTATTCACCGTCTGAGCCTTTATAGGAGAGCTTGGTCAACTGCTGTTCTAGGGCAGTGGGGCTGGGGGAATGGGATGGAAGGTGACATCAGCTTCTTAACTTTTTCCCTTCTGTAGTTCCAGGAGCTGTGCCCCTAGAATCCATCCAAGGAGGGCCCTTTGAGGAGAAGATCTACATCCAGTGGAAACCTCCCAATGAGACTAATGGGGTCATCACACTCTATGAGGTAAGAGGACCCTTTCACTGTTATCACTTGGCTTGGCTTTATTCAGTTTACTTTAGCCTGAAGTTGGTGAATTCCTGCTGTGGTCAGAGCTCCATTGAGGGCATGAAGGTGAGTGAGAGACACAACTTACCCAGAGTTTCCAACAGTGCGGCTGTGAAGAAAACACGAGGGCGTATAGCTAAGCTGCTTGACAAGCCCCAGTGATGAAGAAAACTGGACAATCCCACACATTGAAGTGATTAGCAATCTCTTGAGAAAGGAATTGGCACACAGGGAGGCAGACTGTCCCAGCACAGCCAAGAAGATCCTCACCTGGCAAACAGTTGTGATAGTTCAGTTTATCTGAAAAACCATAATACTCACTTGATGCCTTTCCTACACCTGTCAGTTTCAGGGCTTCCAAGTGAATCCCAGTGTCATTCTCTACCCTGGGGCGGCATGATTCTTGAGCCTTGATATGCTTGATATGCTTGTGTGGCCACAGCATATTTTATTGCTACTCGGGTAATGGCATCAGAAAGCCCTCCCACCCTATCCCATCCCAACCACGCATTAGCAGGGCCTTGTCATATCAGAGGTGGAACCTCCTCAGGTAGGAAGGTACCCATCCAGCCGACACAGCGTGGCTCCCTGAAAACTTTCAGACTTAGAGTAAAGTGTGTAGAAGTCCATTGTAAAACAAACACAATGAGCCTTCGATAAGGCTGAAAGAGCTGAATTCTAGTACTGAGATGTGGTCAGAGGTGACTCTTGTCCCACCCCACATATTTTGAGACCCCTGGAGACTGTGGCATGCCGGAGAGCACAGCAGTGCAGAGGGAAGAGCAGGAAGCTGACGCTGCAGGGATGGAGACCAGTGTCCTGGCAGTGCCGCCAAGGTCTCCCGTGACCTCTGGCAGCTACTCTGCTCTCTGGGCAGCTTCCTCCCTTGTGAAGTGGGAGTAGGAGTGGTAGGGTTCCTCCAAAGACTGTGAGGTGGCAACGGTTCCAAGCATCCTCAGGCTAGAATGCACCACAGACCCAGAGGGCTCAAGCAGAAAGGTACTGAGAGGTACTGAGAGTGAGCTGGGGATGAATATCCCCACATAAGGGAGGAAAGCTAAAAAGTATTGGTGAGAGAGAAATATTTAGGATGAATTTGGTAGATGCAAGAGCTCTCTAGAGAGATCTGGAAGGACTTCAGAGCTCTCCAAGGAAGGAGAAAACTACCCATCATGTACATCTTCAGAAAATGCCTTGACTCACCACATCTAGCATCCCTCAAAAGGAAAGCTGTCTCATGCTCCATCTTGGGCCACATGGTTGGGAGAGGCTTCCTTCCTGGCAAACCTGCCAGAGGAGGGGAGGGACCATGTCGACCTTGCCCAGGACATGTTTGTTCAGTAGTACGTCACTGGGGAAGAGAGGGCTGGAAACCCATTTCAATCTACGGGTCCTTCTTTGTGAAGCAGATGCTGCAATCATACACACACACATGCACACACGAAACAGACATTTCCTGTGTGTGGCAACCTGCTCTCTGTAAAGCTGAGAGCAGGGACCCAGAATTTAAGCAGTTAAGGTCTTTGGTACTATTACGTAAATGGCTCTCTATGCCAGATGTTCCAGATTTTTGGAATTCACAGGCCAGTAACATCGTGAATGGTTTGGAGGACCAACATATAGTTCCTTACCATTTTTTATTAACATCATTTCATAAAAGACATAATTTCAAAAATATAGAAAGGACATAATTTAAGAATAAAAGGCAGTCCTTCAAATTGAATAAATTTGGCTTTATGAATAACTCATGAGTCTCCTTATTTTTTCTCTTTTAGCCTTGAATTGAGGACAGCTCTGTCCTGAAAAGGCCCTGGTGCTTGTACCTAGCTGTACTTGAAACCACTGGGCTGGGCCATGTGGCAGGGGGACTCCTGTCCTTGCACAGACCAACTCCTTCCTTGGGAGCAATATACTTCTTGCTCTAATGGGACGGACCCTGGCTGGGCTAGGAAACCCGCTCATGCTGTTCTATAAGAAGAAGAGAGGAATGGGTGGAGAGAGAGAGCAAGGGAGCAATCCCAGCTGTGAGCGGCATGCTGTGTTTGAGCCATAGCTCCTTGACTTGAGGCCTCAGTACGTGGCACACTCTCTGGAGCTCTGGTCACCAAGGTGGGCATAGCCTGGCACAGAGCACCCTTCTCACTCATGCGTGAACCCTTAACCTTATAGGTTTCCAAAGACCACTTGAATAGATGCTGGCATGTCTGTGATAGGCTGTCCTGGGCACAGCTCGGGCAAGACAACTTCAGGCAGCTTCTTGGCTGCTCTCTGGGCTGTGATTACAGAGAACCAGCGATGGAAGGCTGCACCTGTCTGACTTGTGTGTGACTGCTGGAAGTCACCTTTCAGGAATATGCTAAAACGTCTTGGATGTTGCCATGAAGGGAGCCAAGGAGGTTGTGGGCTGAGGTCATTGTATTTTGAGCATAAACGTGGCTGTGACCATGTGCATCGAAAGCTAGTGGGGTCTCAAAAGGTAAGAATGCTGGCATTTGAAGTTGGACAGCCTAGTTCTGAACCCTAGCTCTGTCACTTACTTGCTGTGTGACCGTGGCTACATCAAGTAGCCTCTTATTTATCTTCATTTATAAACATAGATAGATGTTTAATGTTGTGCTTGGCATTTAGAAATAGCACCAATAAATGCTAGCTCTCACAGTGCATAAAGATATGGAAATTGAAACTTAGAGGGGTCAAGTGTGAAGACCAAGGTCATATAGCTGAGGTGGCACTTTGTGAGTCCTGAATTCAGGTGTCTATGCCTTTGGCCCTCACTCTGTGTGGTCCACGCATTGGCGCACGACCTGGGAGCTGGTTAGAAACACAGCATCTCAGACCCCACCAGACCTTCTGAATCAGAGTCTCTGTGTGAACAAGATTTCTGGGTAACTGACATGGGCATGAAAGTTGGAGAAACACTGCTCTAGACCACACTACTCTTTAGAAAATCTCAGCAATGGATAAGAAAATTTGTCCTCCTGAGCAGATAGACGGGGAGTCCCTTCCATGCTGGGCTCAACCCATTCCTGCCCCAGATCGTAAGCGGGAGACCTTGCTTTTAAAGACATTTATAACAGAGTATGTGTTTATGAGGCAATTTCCAAATTTAATTAGATGAAACCAATTTGATTTTTAAAATTAGGTTCTGGTTGTAATTTCTAGAGAGGAACCCATAAATTACAAATCACCCTCTTCTGGTCTCAAATAGTATATTTTGTGACAAAGAAAAATAGGATAAGACAAATAGAAGAGAAACCTAGGATTCTCTGTACCTTCCTATATATGACCTTGGTCTTGGCAAAGTCAAAAGCCAAGAAAAGGGGCAGTGCATGTAGTAAAGGAGGGTTATGACTATGTAAATATTGTGAATACTATTCAGTGCATAGGTTCAAGTAAATTTAAAAATTAAATTTCCTTCCCCATGAGTCTAAGTCACAAGCTCTGTGTCCATCCTTGGACAGTTCTGTCAAATCTGAGTGGCTTTGATTATGTCTCATTCTGTCTCTGGGTTTACATCCCCTCTTTGTAATGTGAAGGTATCAGATTATTCTGGGCTTCAACTGGTTAAGAATGAGAAAAACAGGTCCATGTCAAACCCACAAAATCAAAGGTTTATACCTCATTGTGGAGTTGCTCTGCTATTGAAACTTTGCCTGTGGCCAGAGTCTTTGAGCACAAAGCAGTGATGACACTTGAAGAAAAACAGCTAGTGCAAAGGCCCTGGGGTAGGAATGACTTTGGCATGTTTAACAAATAGGAAGAAGGTCAAAGTGACTAAAGCTTCATGCGCACGGAGGATGATGATGAGACCATGTGGGAAGTGTGGGGGTAGGGGCAGGTTGCGCAAGACTTCTAGAGTTTGTGCTTTATCCTGAGAGAAATAAAAAGCCCTAGGAGAATTTTAAGTAGAAGAATGAAAGAATCAGATTTATATTTTTTAAAAGACCACTCGGCTTTTGTATGGTTAATGAGCTGTGGGTACACAGGCATCTTGGAAACATCTGGAAAGTGTGCCAGAGGCAAGGACATTTCCATCACTTGTGATATTGCAATGAGGACTCAGCTATTTATCAGAAGAATTTGTACCCAGGTGGAAGATGTGAAAGCTTTGTCACAACTGCATCTTTCCTGCTGCTAACCTGGACTTTGAGGCCTTTCTTTCAGTTAGGAGTTCTTATCTTGAGGAGCTCCCTAGAGCCATGGACTGTGAGACCCTGGGCCTTCCTTCCCTAAGGAACAGGAGCCTACCCCTGACCCTAATGCCACCCTGGGGCTGTGAAATAGTCTAATTCTCCAGCAGTTGTGACCTCTCTCCCTGCCCACTGAAGGGGGAGCTCAGAGTGCTCATCGGAGCCCACTGAAGCCCATCTCGCTGTCATTGTGACGTGAGGCATTAGGATGAATTAGACCATGGCCTCAGATCTTTGGGGATTCGTAATTTGGTGTGACATACAGTGTGCGCTTCTGTGATCAGTTTCCTACCAGAGTGACACATGGTGCTCAGAGTTAGGCAATGTCAGAGGCCTCATATCCACAAACCAGCAGATCAACCTCAGACATGCGGAGGTTCAGACCCCACCCCAGACCCACTGAACCAGCTTCTGTATTTTAACAAGATCTCCAGATGATGCATGTACGTATACAAGTGTGAGAAGCACTGGCCTAAGACATTTTACAAGTTCACAGCCTGGACGCAGGAAGCTCTCTGCTCGATGAGAACACTGCAGACCTTCTGTGTGGCCTTTGAATGAACTGAGTAATATCCCTGCTCACATGGAACTGAAGGGCCAAGTAGCTTCATTGGGGATGTGGAAACAAGCTGTTCCCATAGAGTTTTCCAGAGCCCTGCTTGAGTTTGAATGAGATACCAGGGTTCCCCTATCCAGGGCCTGTGTGCGAAGGTTGGTGTGGCCTCTCCCACTCCGACTCAGCTCTTGTGAGCAACACAACTCACCCAGAACAGACCGTCACAACTGCAGACAGGCGCTTATAGCCAGAATGAGGTCACAGAGGAGACAATCCAGCCAGTTGTTTAAAAACTCTTCAATAAAATCATTCAGAAGCAAGCTGTTCGGAGTTCATGAAAAACAGTAATCAATACGCGTTTCAATTCAATTAATTGTTCTCGTCTCTGTCCAAAAATAAAAACCACACAGTGTGAGGGAATTGGGCCAGAAGATGTTACACTAGCAACTGGGTTAACGAAGTGTGAAAATATTTAAAATTCAGACACGTGAAGCTTCCCAGTAAGCCTTGCCGTTGAGCACTCAGAATCACCAAGTTTCTAATTACAGTGTATAAATCTGAGAAGCTTAAAGGGAATGAGAGGACCCTAATGAGGCAGGAATGGGTGTCTTGATTATGCTAGAGTTGATTGACATTTATCTTGCAAGCTATTCTAGGCGCCTAGCGTTCAGAGTTAAATAAAACACAGACTTCGCCTGAGTAAAACAAGGCGGCATTCCCGTGTGGGAGCGCTTTTAAAAGGTACGATAGGTCAGAGGGTTGTCAATATTTTTCCAGCGTACAGATGGTTGGATTTGATCTGAGCAAAAAGCATGAGCCCCAGAAATCCACGTTCCATCTGAGCCGAGCACATCACAAGGAAGCTGAGACTGGGAGGTGCTCTGCATGGGCTTGGAGCAGGCATCCCGGGATGGAGAGGGGGCGGGCTGAGTGCAGGGGCTCCTGAGCAAACTCTCGCAGACCGATGATGCCCATAGGAGCTACTGACTCAGTTTGGGTGTTCAGGCACACCTTCCTCCTGTCCCCTGGCTTGGCCGCAGTGGCCTCTTCGGGCTCACGCTCCCCAGACAGGCACAGGGCTCTGGTCCGCAGAGGGACAGTGGGGGGCGATGGAATGCGGCCCTGATGAGCTGGAGGGGGTTATAGGAGGAAGTGTCTAATGCAGCCCAAAGCAAGACTTTGCATAATTCAGGCTGGTTCTACGTTAATGAGGATACACAATTTGCATAATGCGGGTGGTTATTGGGTATAACTTGAGCCAGGCTCCAACTAGGCAAGAAAGCTCTTGTTGCTTTTGAATTGTTTAAGCCAGAAATGTGGGAAATCATTCATTCCTCCCCACCTGCCACACATCTCATGCTCTAGAAAGTTTGATTGCTCCTCCTGCCAGAATAGACACAGGTTGGTTCATGTGGTCCCATCTCTACCGCCACCCTGCTCTGAGCACTCATCTGATGCCTGCATCATTTTGGGACCTCTCTATCCATCCCCTGGCCCCCACTCACACTATTCCACTGCATGCTATGGCCAGACAGGGCATCTTAGCAGGTAAATCCAGGCACATACCCTTCCTGCTTTGGCTTCGTCTTAACTCTCAACCCTTAATGATCTGGCTTCTGCCTGCCTCTGACTTTATATCCTGCCCCTCTTCCCCTGGCTTTCTGTGTACCAGCCCCTCTAGCCTTTTTTTTCTTTAAGATTTTATTTATTCATTAGAGACAGAGAGAGAGAGCGACAGGCAGAGACAGACAGAGGCAGAAGCAGGCTCCATGCAGGGAGCCCGACGTGGGACTTGATCCCCGGTGTCCAGGATCAGGCCCCGGGCTGAAGGCGGCGCTAAACCACTAAGCCACCTGGGCTGCCCCCCCCCAACCCCCCGCAGCCTTCTGTGATTTTCTCAATCCCACCAAGTTCCCTGCAGCTCACGTGGCTTTGCGAATGCTGTTTCTTCTGCCCAGAGTACATGTCACGTTATAGTTCTCATGACTGGCTCCTTCCTCTTATTCACCTCCAAGAGATGTTTTCCCTCTCCTGTCCACTTCATCTAGCAACTTGCTTATTTCTTTTCTACCATTTTCAGTCTGAACTCCTGCTGTTTATGTGCTTTAGTATCATCTATGGGACCCTTAGGCTCCTAAGGTCATGGGCCGTGTGATAGTTATCTGATGTGCCAACTTAGCTTAGCTGTGGTGCTCAGATAGGAGGTCAGTCATTATTCTGGG
Source organism: Vulpes lagopus (assembly GCF_018345385.1). NCBI lineage: Eukaryota > Metazoa > Chordata > Mammalia > Carnivora > Canidae > Vulpes > Vulpes lagopus. The sequence continues at coordinate 17,450,101 of NC_054841.1, forward strand.
TATTTTTTTAGGGCATTTTTGGATAAGATTAACATTTAAGTTGGCGAACTTTGAGTAAAGTAGATGCCTTCCATAGTGTTTGTGGGCCTCATCCAATCAGCTGAAGATCTGAATGGAACAACAAAAAAAAAACCCTGAGCTTTCTTGAGCAAGATGGGATTCTGCTGACAGATGACCTTCAGAATTGAACTATGTCAATGGCTCTTCCCTTTGGTCTTGAACTGATGCTGGCCATATTTGTTTTTGATTTTCAGTGTGCATTGAGGACCTAAAAGAGAAGGTTGCACATAGTATGTGCTCAATAAACACTCCTTGAGCAAATGCGTGAATCTGTGCTTTATCTAAACAAGGAGTAATTGGTGAAAGTTTTGTCTGACAAGCTTGGCTGAAGATTAGAATCATATCTTGAGACCCCAAAAACATTGATAAATAAATAGGTAGGTAGATATATAAATGGATGGATGGAGGATGGATGGATGCCTGGATCTCATTGCAGTCCAAATAAATCTGAATCTCTGGGCAAGTGTTTATCCATGTGAGTTTTTTTTTTTTTTAAGTTCCTCAGGAAATTCTAATGTACATTCAGGGTTGGGGGAAAATACTACATAAAATGAATCCAGTAAATTCACCCTGATATGTTATCCTACCCAAATACCAGCTAAATAAACAGTCTTGACTCTAGCCTTCCCTCCTCTTCATTCCACTCTGCCAGAATCCAGCATTACCTAATATTATAGCCAAATCACACATACACAGATAGGTGCTAGGTAGTAATTATTTTAAGGCTTGAATTCAAGAAGAACCATGGCCTTTTTTCCTCAAAATTGCTAAACAGTTTGTGGAGTAACTGAAGGCACATAGGCCCTTACCAGTTTGTCAGTATCCCCTTGCATCTTAGCAAGGCTGGCTTGCAATTCTGATGCTGGAGCCCAGCGCAGAGCTTACCCTATGAATGTCCCCTCCCCTGGACAGGAGAAATTAGTTCTGTTGTTTACTTGTAAGATTAAAAAAGACATATGTACACACAAAACTCAGCAAATCTGCCCAGAAGGCTCCTTTTAGATCTTAAGTCAGGGCCCTGGGATGTCTAGGAGCCATTTTTTCCTAACCCTTAGCCCATCACTCAATAGGATATTGCTCTTCCAGAGATTTGAAAACCACAGGCATCCCTGGGTAGATGCCATACACAGGTCTGCTGGGCTGACAGGCAGGTTGACAGGTGTCTCAATAGAAATGGCTATGGGTTGAAAAGAATGATTTCTGGCACTCCGAGTCTGGAAGGGAAGGAAGTTGTGTTCTGATGTGAGTAAGTACATTTATGTAAGTAAGACCATTAGAGCTGCCTATCATCCACTTACAGAATATCAGGAATGCCTGTATAATTGCCTTAGGGTGTTTCCTTTTTCTGTTACAACTTGTGTGTTTGTGGAGGAGCCAGGTAGTGTGATAGTAGGGCATCAACAGATGCATAGCACTTGTTGCCTAAAGAATGGGAAATCGTGTTCTCCTGGCAAATAGGAAGGCTTTCCAATAAACATTAATCATCAGTTTAGCTCTAAGAAAACAGTAGAAGTTGCTGCATAGAGAATATTCGCACAGTGTGCACGTGTGGATGAGTAAATTGTCTTGGCATGTGCATGTACAAGCATGTATATGTGGGAGTTTATATGGTTGCACACTGGTACATGTATGCACATATGTACTTACATGTTCCTCTGTGTGTGTGTGTGTGTGTGTGTGTGTGTGTGAGAGAGAGAGAGAGAGAGAGAGAGAGAGAGAAAGACAGAGAGAGAGAGAGAGAGAGATGCTATATATGCTCAAATGCATCCTCAGAATTGCTCTGTTTCTTTGGAGAGTTAACTATGTAGGAGACACCAGAGACACGGGGCTCTATCTGTCTTCCCCCAGACTGGAGGAGCTCCGGTCACCTCCTGTCCATGCCATAGGAATGTCATAGTAAAAGCTCCCTGGTATTTCCGTAGGCTTTCCACTGTTTCCCAAGCCCTCTGCCATCATTCCTCTCTTAAAGAAAATTCTGAAATTAAAAAAAAAAAAAAGAAAAAAAAAAAAGAATCTACAGGTTAAACCTAATCCCTGGCATTTACCCTTGTCCTAGGAGAGTAGAGGGAAGAAATGACAAGGTAGTTCTGCATTTGACAGAGCACAGGCTCTCCTTCATGTTTCTTACATGGCAGGAAAACTGTGTTTTGATGCATTGTGCACCCAGAGGACCTTGAGAGGAACAGCTGTACACATAGCCACGTGCTTGGAAATGGAACCCTCTCTTTGGCTACGTGGTCTTTTCAGTAAGCTGTGCCCAGCGGCGGTGTCTCAGCTGCCAAGAGCCTCTTTAAACATCGTAAGCTGTTCTCTTTTCATCTCAGATGTTTTAGCATGTTTCTCCTTTTGGAATTCCACCTGGACTGGGCAACGAGGCATGGACTTGCTGCTTTTAACTGGCTGACTCTTTCACTTCTGTTCTAGCAAGAGCAGCCCCGTGTTTGGGACCCTCATGAAGGGTGATTGCAAGTTCTCATCTATCATCAGGACATCGGAGGCTTCCTACTGGAAAATCTGGAGGCTGAATTCAAATCTGTGAATCAGAGATTATCCTTTCATTGGCCTCAGGAGGTTAGCCAATGGCTCTCCTCCCCTCACTCTGAGCTACTTTTTCTTCACGCTTCATTAAGAGAAAAATAGTTCATTAAAACTTAGCATCCAAGAATGGAGCTTTGGCCTACATCACTGTACACTCAGTATGTGCATGCATACATACAGCACACACACACACGCATGCATGCAAGCGGGCACGTATGCACACATACACACCTGGTCTCCTTCCGAGCCCTTCAGAATGTATGACATAAAAATGGTCATTGCTGTCTTCATCTTCTTTTTATTTTATGTATTTTTTAGCATGCTCATGTCACTTCAAGTCAAATAGTAAATTACGCAATTGGGAAATTTAAGCCTGACTTTTAGTTTGCCATGGTCAAGTAATGTGTTTGAGTGAGTCCCTTTTCCTCCCTGGGCCTTGGCTTTTATCTTTAAGACCTGGGAGAATTGGACCAGATAGCTTCAAAGGATCCTTCCTGCTCTGGCCTACCTCTTAGATGCCCAGAATTGAATTATTCTTACTTCTAGTTTCATCAAACACTTTCCTCACTGGTCTGTGGATGACCTTCTTTGGTGCTTCTTTGTTAATCCATTTTTGGAATAACATATCAGCTCCCAAGGCAACCAGAACTTTGACAGTATCTTATATCTACTTATGAGCTCTTTTCATTTCAACCTCCTGACTCTCTCTGCTATCCTGAATCCTGTATATAATTCCCTTTTATATAGTTTTACACATACTTGTATGTGTTCCCTAAAGGTATATTATTTTGCTTTATTAGTCTCTTAACTTGAATAAAAAATTATGTATAACAATCTATTTAATTATATAAACATTATCTTTTATTCAAGTTAAGAGACTAATAAAGCAAATTATAAATTGTATATACTTTTTTGAAACATTTCAACTCTATATTATATTGCTAACGGTCATTCCTATTGATGAGTGCAGCCTAGCACATTCATCTTGACTGATGTTTAATGTTCCATTGTGTGAAGATATTATAATGCATTTGTCAGATAGCCTTTGATAGGCATTTAGGATTGCTTCCAGATGTTACCTTTGTCAACAGTGGTGATGAGCATCCTTGAGCATATCTCCTATTGTATATGTGTAAGATTTTTCTCTTGAGTTTATATCCAGAGTAGTCTCACCAACATATATTCATGGCAGCAAAGTATAGGTACTCCTAGGATTCCAAATCCTCTCCAATATTTGGTATTGTCAGGATTACTAATTTTGGACAGTTAAATAGATATAAAATGGTATTTCATTATTGTATTCTGTATTCCCTGGATTATTAAAAACTTTGAGTATATTTTTGTATATTTGTTACTCATTTATATTTCTTTTTCTTTGGGATACCTATTCATGTCTCTTGCCCAATTCTTATTGGATTATCCGTTTTATTATTGATATGTAGTAGTCCTTTATTTATTTTTGATACTACTTTGTCAGTTACAAATGTAGCTTGCCATTTTTTGCTTCCTGTAAAGTATCTTTTGATAACGAAAGCCCTTAATTATATAATGTGGTCAATTTTTATCAGTCTTTGCATATTTAGTTAGCACATTCTGTGTCCTTCAAAAGCTTTTCACTAAACCAAGGTGACAAAGATGATTCCCTATATTCCTACTAACAGGTGTATGGTTTTTCTCTCTGAATTTGAGTCTTTGGTCTAGCTGCAGTTAATTTTTGTGTATGGCATGAGATGGGGTGCAAAATTCATTTTTTTCTATATAGATAAGCACTTTTCCCAGGTCCTTTTAAAATTACCCCTTTTTCTGTGATCCACCCAGCCATATCTGACATAGGCCAGAATTCCTTACATGCATTAATTAGTTCCTGAGCTCCCTGTCCATGGGAGAACCACACATCACAATCATACACAGTCATAATTATGATAGTTCACACTTAATTTTGATTTCTGACAGAGCTCTTTCCTCCTCGTCCTTCTTCATAAACATCTTGATAATTCCTGCCCTTGGCTCTTTCATTTTATAATGCACTCACCAAATTTAATGAAAACCCCTGTGGTAATTTTAGTCAGAATTGCATTGAACATATAGAACATCATGGGTGGTAGTTGACATCTTTACAATATTAAATCTCTCTATATTTATTTTTCTTTAATGTCTCCCAAGGTTTTATTACTTTACCCACAGAGAATAATGCATTTCACATAAAATCCAAACTACCCACTTGGGTCTCAAAGACCTTCTAACTTGCATTTTCTTTTTCTCTCTCATCTTACTGGGCACCTTTTATGTCCTCCAAATGCCATGTTCCCTCCTACCTCCTACTATGTATATGGAGTTCTCAGCTGACAGGACGCTCTTCCACCTCCTTTCCTGTGACTAACCCATTCTCATTTGACAGGGATCAATGTGTATACTACTTCCTCAGAAAGGCCCTTCCTCACAGTCTTACTTAAGTAGGACTCCACCCATTCACCATTGTTCTCTAACACTACCTCCCTGTCCTGAAAACATGTATCACAGTTCGTAAGTACTGTATATTTATTTATAAATTGTGCCTTCCTACATTGTAAGTGTCATGAAGGCAGGAATCACATCTATATCGCTCACTACTGGAGAACTCAATCCTGTAGCAGTGCCTGGAAATCAGTAGTCACTCAAAACCTTTTTTTTTTTTTTTTTAAATAAATAAAGGTTGGAGACGTTCCTTTTGATGGCTAAGATACAGTGATGATTAAGTTGACTTGGCCTCAGTCAACTGACAGATATAACCTGGTATGGCCATATAAAATTGTAAGATTTTTGTCCTAAGTCCTATAATAATCTTTACTAGATTACACAAGCTTCCAGGGCCACTGAGTTTACATTTAACACATAGAGCTCCACTTCCAATAGGTAAATTTATCAAGGTGAGGGATTTTTTTTTTTTTTTTTTTTTTTTTTTTTTTTTTTTGCAGCTACATCTCAAGTACCTAGAACAGCACCTGGCATAAAGCAGGCACTCCATAAATAGTTGTTGAATGAATAAAACTATACTAAAAACTTGAATCAAAGTGAAGAGAACATACTTAAATATCTACTTCTTTATGATGGCCGGCTTTTTTTTTTTTTTGAAGAATGTATTCTTTCTTGATGTTAGTGATGTTGTAACATTACATGATGTTAGGGGGATGGAGAGAAGAAAATAACCCCATTCCCATGCCCTCATACACCAACCATTTCACATAGGTTTATTTTTTTCCTAGGCTTTGTGCAGTTATATCTTTTGCATGATTATGACCACATTGCAGAATTTGGGTTTTTGCTATGTCAAACATTTTCCAATTTCAGTGTAATCTACTTAACTATCCCATTTAATGACTTTATGATCCCCTGAGTAGAGAGGCTGTATTTTGCTTTCTATTCATTCTATCATGGGGTGTGTTGACTGATCTGCCTAGAATGTAAGACAGAATTTTGGGGATATGTTAATAATGACCTGGATCTCTTTAAACAGCTGGTTAGCAAAATTTGAACTTCTGCTTTCCTTTTCCTTCTCAGTAGATTTGTCAGTAGCAAGCAGAGACATTCACATGCCTTCCATTGATTATAGAAATGTGCTCAAAGTAATAGCCCTCTTCATTCAATAGGAATGGATCTAAGAGAGGCAAGTAGAATAATATGCACACATTTGAATGGAAATCTATAAACCCGAAGTTAGAGGGGGTAGTTCTATTTTCCTTCTTGTTTTAAAATTTAAATCTCCATTTGCTTATTTCCTAACAAACTGGGGCGAATGTGAGGTGTGTGTTTGCCCCCATCCCTCCCTAATACCATTCCTGTGGCAGACATTAATAAACAATCAGGCCACACTCTTGCCTTGAACCTTAACATGGCCTCAGGATCCCTCCCTCAGAGCACTCTAGGTGGTTGTCATGATGTCATCCGAGATGTTTAACCACCCTCTTTGTCCTTTCTCACCCTCTGTGTGAATGTACAGTCTGTAGTTCTGGAAGGCAGTTCTTTTTAATGATGGTACTACTTTAGGATAAGGCACCTTCCTTCTGAGTAAGATGCCAGAGGGGAGAACTCAACACTGCAACAACTCATCTAGAGTGTTTTCACAATTCTGACCAAAACACAGAGCCACAGGGGGACAGGAGCATGCGTGGTGGTTTCAAGACTGTTTGGAACTTCCCTTAAGGACCTTATATGTATAGTCTGTTCTTTGCAGTCCTCACCAACACATGTATTCTGTAATCTCAGCCTTCCTCAGCCAATTCTTATAACAGTATTACAGGAAGTTTGGGTATCAGAGAAAAGAATAAAATCTTGTATAATCTCTTCCTCTACCACAATTATTTTTCTTGCATTTTCTCTTTGGTATGCATACATCTCTTACCTAACTATAATTACATAAAATTTGCTATCGTAATTTTTCATTAAGCATTTTATCACAATCATGATGCTTTTATAGCATCTTAGAAACAGTTTATTCTTTTAATGACTGCATAATTTCCCATTGAGTGTTTGTACCCTAATTTACTTATACATTCAACTATTGTTTTTCTGTATTTCTTTTTTTTTTTTTTTGTATATATCTTTTTTTGGAGTTTGATTTGCCAGAATCAGAGCATAACACCCAGTGCTCATCCCGTTAAGTGCCCCCCTCAGTGCCCGTCACCCAGTCTCCCCATCCCCCTGCCCACCTCCCCTTCCGCTACCCCTTGTTCGTTTCCCAGAGTTAGGGGTCTCTCATACTTTGTCACCCTCTCTGATTTTTCCTACTCATTTTCTCTCCTTTCCCCTTTAATCCCTTTTACTATTTTTTATATTCCCCGAATGAATGAGACCATATCATCTTTGTCCTTCTCCAATTGACTTACTTCACTAAGCATAATACCCTCCAGTTCTATCCACGTTGAAGCCAATGGTGGATATCTGTCATATTTCTGATAACATGGTAATGAACCTCATGCACAGGATGATGTTGTGTGATGTTAGAAGGAATATGGTCTTCAGATCAGATTGACTTGGATTCAAATCCTGGTTTAAACATTACCTGTTAGATGGAAGACTTTTGGGCAAATTAACTGCTCCGAAATTGAGTTACTTTCTTAACTTTTTTTAAATGCACACAGGAGAAGCAATATTTAAGCCCACAATTCAGGGCTGTTATAAGAATTAGGTATATGTTTCAGTCCTAGCTAGCCAGTAGCCATTCAGTGTCATGGTTGATTTTCTTCCTCCTCTCTTCCATGTATTTCTATCTTAGACATTCCCCCACATGAAATTAAAGGGTTGACTAGAATGAACACCTTTGTAATTTGTGATACATTTTACCATATTGTTCTCCAAATATGTGAGAGATTGGACCAGTGTGAGTGTGTGTTTTGAGTCTTGTGCTTTTATGCCAATCACTGTGTCTGAGAAGCAGGCCTTTGGCAGCCCACCAGAGATTTATGTCAGCTTTCATGATACCCTCAGAGCAGGCTGATGTGTGAAGAGCTCATCACACATGTTGGCAGATCCATTTGCACTCTCCAAGGATGTGCCAAAAACACTCTTGCTTCATCAACTCATTGTTCGCTCCCTCTCCCCTTTGCCCTTAAATAGCAAATAAAGTGCCTGGCCTCTGACAATGTCCCAGAAGTCCTGGGGGAGCCCCAAGAACTCGGAACTGGAGGACCCAAAGCTAGGTTGCTATAGGCTCTGCCGCGGACCTACTCTGATACCCCACCAGACACGCCCTCCTGTGGCCTCAGTTAGCTAATATGTGGAAGAGCACTTGGTTGGCCTCAAAGGCTTAACTGCTCAAAGTGTGTCCTCCATCATAAGCATCATCTGGGAGCACTCTGGAAATGTGCCACCTCAGGCTTTACCCCGGATCTGCTGAGTCAGGGTCTGCATTGTTAAAAAGCCCCAGGTGACTGCAATGCATGTTAAAGATTGACAGGCAGAACACTGAATTATCTTCTGGCCAAGATTTTTTTTTTTAAGATTTTACTTATTTATTCATGAGAGACACAGAGAGAGAGAGAGGGAGAGGCAGAGACACAGGCAGAGGGAGAAGCAGGCTCCATGCAGGGAGCCTGATGTGGGACTCGATCCCGGGACTCCGGTGCTAAACCGCTGAGCCACCCAGGGATCGTGGCCAAGATTTTCTATCCTGCTAGGAACGTGGGCTGGGAGCCCCAGTTTTAGAACCATGCTCTCCCTGCACGGTGCCTGTACCATCTTAGCATTTCCCTACCACTGCTTAAGGGTCTGGGTCATAATAACTAGTACCTTCTTCCCTGAGGTGACCAAAGCTATTTTGCTGAAAAATGAAAAACAGATCATACTAGTCACTCTTTTTGTTTAAATGCAGCTGTAGATCACAGTGGCTCTCAAGATAGTTTCTGAACTCCTCTCTATCATGACCAGCAGGTTCCTCTGTGAATGATTGACCCCTTGCTGGCCTCCCTGGCATCCTCTCCTGGTTTTGTACCCCCCTTCCCAAATCCCAAATCCACAGGCTTTTCTTAATGGCCACACCACACTCCCTATATTCCCATCCTCCCTCTATCTAGGGGCTCCTTCCCAAGCCTCCTTTCTTGCTTTTAAAGCCCGTGTATCCTTCAGCACTCTGAAGGGCTTGAGGATCCTCATGTGGACCTTTGTGGCTCTGGACCACCTGAATTAGAAGTTCCTCCTTATTATGGGATTCTAGCACTTACTGCCCTATACTGTGATCATTTCTTAGTGTATCTGTCTACAACTAGGCTTAGAATTCTTAGACTTCCAAGAACACGTTTTGTTCCCTTTTGAGCTCCCAGAACTTGCCGTATGGTAGGACTTCCTCCTGGTCTCTCCATCCTTCTCTGTCTGCTCTTAGGAGATTGAATCACAGACCTCACTGATGTGCCTTGTCTTCTTATCTTTTGTTCAACAGAGGAGTGCTCTGCAGCAGATAGAAGAATGAGGGGAGACAGGAAGGGAGGGGCCATCACTGCTCCATCTCCCTAGAGGAATGTTGCAACTCCTCTCAAGGTGACCTTGCATGTTCTGGAAACTGCTTCCTCCACTCCTCCCCCCCATACTAAATCCCCCCTTCCACTGCACTTTGCCTTGTTTCCTTCACCACACCTACAGTGTAGATAGCTCCTTTATTAAACTTTCCTTGAATTATCTACTTATTTCCTGCTAGGACCCCATTGAGACCCCTGTTATCAGGGCCATGTACCACTCAGAGTGCTTGTCACCACATAATTGACCTCAAGCCTTAAAATCCTTCAAAGTGAGAGTCATTATCTTCATTCAACACTGGGACTTGGAGAGGGGATATAAGTAACTTGCCTAAGGTCACACAACTAGTAAGTGGAAACCTGGACTCCTACCGCGTTGGATTACAAAAACTGCTCACTTAACCACTTAACGATGCAGGCATGGTGCTTTCTCCAGAGGCACTCAATAAATAATCATGGATTGAGTCAGATCTCCGGGTCATGATCAGTCCACCTCACTGCGGTGGTCATGTGTTTGCAGATGGGGCCTCCAGAGGCAGCCTTGGGACAAAATGAGAGACTGAATTCTGGAAACCAGCATGGGCTTGGAAGCCATCTTCAGGTCCTCACTATGTCTTCCCAACCAGAACCATCAAATCCAGGAGGAGTGGCACTCAGTCAGGACAAAGACTAGCCCAGGGAGGCGGGTGGAAGACAACAGGTGGGGCCACAGTGGGAGCAGGAGGCTTCGTGGCCCTCAGCAGATGGGGCTTCACCAGCATGATTCTGTTTGCAAAATCCCATTTAGCCTGAACATTTTTGCAGCTGAACAGAGGTGTTCAAAGTCCTGGTCATCCTCTCTTTTGCAACTGAATGGTGTGCATGCCCTGACAGCTTTGGGAGGGTTCTGACATGAATTTCCAACACAAATATGCACTGTTGGGTGTGTCACTATCAAAGGAACATTACAGAGAGCAGATTGGCATATTTCTCAATAGTGGCAAAATGTCTCCCATTCCAAATTAATTTTGGGAAAAAAAAAAGACAAAACCTTTTCAAACATCTGCAGAGCGGTGTCAAAATGATCAGGGCTCCCTATAAATAAACAGGGTGGTTTATGAAGTTTCACATTTTTAAATTAATTTCTATCTTTAAGTAGCAAGGGAAGCCTATCCTGGGCCATGAGGTGATGCCTTCTATAGTCAGTGCCCAGAGAGAACCCAGTGACCATGTTTGGTTTGCGATTTTGGGAGCAAGTCCAGCCTCTAAGCAGTGGTTTCCAGTGCTCAAGGCAGTGCTTCTCCAGCCGGACACCGTTTAATCCCATGGCATGAGGTGTCTGTGGGTTCGTGCATGGGGATATAAAGGTTTCTCTGTTTGAAAAACATTAGAGGATGAAAGGCTTTTTCTGTTTACTTTAGTCCTCAGCTTCTGTGGTACCTTGTAACCTGAATACATTCTTGCTATATAGTAAGTGCTTAATAGAAGGTTCTAGGAAGGAAGGAGGTGGGGAGGGGAAGAGCAGGAGAGAGCAGACAACCCAAATCAGCTGCTTTCAAGCCTGACTGAGCTTTCAAACCCAAAGTTTTGCAAAGACAGAGAGGTCCCGGTTCTCCTTAAAGCTACTGAATCAGAAACATTGAGGGGGCAAGGCCAAGGAAAGACTTAGAATTGGAGTCCCAAGGAGCCCCTTGTGCAGTCGGACTTGAGAGGCACTGAAATCTCTCTGGACTGCCTCCTGTCACCCATTCGTCAGCTCTGGCCTGGGCCTAAGCTTCTCCAAGACTCCTGCCTCCATCACCTGCTAGATCTTCCTGTGCTTGGTCATCTCACCACGACCCACCCTCCCCATCAGCCATCAGAGAGTTCCATCAAACACACAGACCAGAAGACATGTGGACAGCTTTGCACCAGAAGAACACAGTGTGAGCTCCTTCATGTGCTCCTCGCCCTTCACAACTGCTTTAGTCTCCTATCTGGACATCTCCTGCTTCCCTGTCTATAATCCAGCAGCATCTTACACAAGCTGCCCTTTGGCTCTATACCTTCGTGTACCTTGATACTTTGCCTTTGAGTCTCCTCCCCCTTACCCATTCCTGTTTGCAGGGGTAATGCCTACTTCACAGTCAGCTCAGTCATTTCCTCTTTTCAAGGAGATTGCCTCTCACCTCCTCCAACTCATTTTGGCATTCCCTGTGCAATATTGCCAGGTATATTTGTCAGTATATTATAGTGATGTGTGTGTGTGTATTTGTGTGGTGGTGTGTGTGTGTATGAGTAAGTTGTTAGATCTCAAGGCAAGGACTTTGTCTTATTCACCACAGTTTCCCCAATGTCTAGAACAGTGCTATACACACAGTGGACACTTAAGGGATGTTTGATGAATGCATGACTTTATTTGGCCTCTCTTTTTCTCACAGAATTGGCCTATATAACTGTAGCCATTGTGGTAAGTTATTTAAGGCCAGAAATATGGAAAAGAAAAAGTGTCTCACTAGTCCTTTTCTGCTACTCTTGGCCTGTTTCCCTTCTAGTCCTTGTCCATTTGCCTAAATATGTCCTCTTTCATGCATGTATCACAGGTGTATACCTTTCTGTAGCTTAGGATTCTTACTAGAACCATCTTCCTGTATATCTTGATGTCATCCTAGATTCCCTCCTGCATTCTTGTCGTGGGAAGAAAGATGTTGCTAAGGATTGTTTTATATTTGTGTTCTCACCTGAAAAAAAATATGCCCACGGCTGCAGTGACAAAGTCTATTTTGCCGTGCCCAGGAGCACCGCAATTTGCTGTAATTGCTCTGCACTTGGTGTGGTCCGATGGCTGCTGCATCATCCCCATAGACACTGAATCCAATGACACCGGTTCATCATGCCAGAACTTCAATCACACGTGTAAATGAGAAAATCATTCTCAAATTAGGCCTTCGGCGGGTTATCTTACTTGCTGTTTGAGACTTTGAAGACACAGAATTCCCCTTCTACCATCCTGCAAACTCCATCAGACCAGTATTGCTCAGGTGGAGAGAGAGAGGAAGATGTGACTCGTCATTTACTAACCTTGGTACTTTCTACCAAGGGCTCAGGAATCCATTGATGGGAAACATATATCCTGACCTATAGGAGTCCTAGGACAATGCCTTTGGTATACAACCTTGAAAGCTGCAATCCTGGCTTTGTCAAATTTCTATCAGTAAATTGAGAGTATTTGTTTGCACAGAGAAAGTGCACCTGTGACATTGGATTCCAGCAGAGGAAAGCAGGGTTTTCTTTGTTGAAGTTTGGAAAAGCATCAGTCTCCAAAGTTACTGATGTTGCAGCAAACAAAGATGTTTTGGGGGCAAAAAAATAAGACTCACCTCACTTTGAGATTGGTCCTTTCCATATCCAGATCACATTTGGTTAGTTCAGCAGAAGCTAAATGGAGATCCACAGGGAACTGTTAAGTTGGGGTTTAGCACAAACTTTAAATTTGTTATAAAAAGTTAGTTTGTATTTATAAAATGCAGTAACAGTAACAGAAAGAGAAAATACTTTCAGTTACTTAGAATTTCTTCACATTTTTCTTTTTCCTTGTTTCCTTCTAGCCCCTGTCTCTATGCATATGAGATTTTTATATGGCTGTAATTATTGCACCTCTATGGGGTTTTTTTTTGCCTCTATGATTTTTAAATGCTTTTTCATCACTTAAAAATATATCATAGTTACAACATTATTAGCATTTTAATGTCTGCATGATGTCCCATCAAGTGGTGCTACCACAATTTATTTAACCACCCTATCTGACACAGTCTTCAATGTTTCTCCTTTGCAAATGAGGCCTCAGTGAACCTCTTCACACTATTTGCTTTTTTTTCCTATCTTTAGATTACTTCCTTTAAATAAGTTTCCAGAGTTATGATTATGGTGTCAAAGAACGTAGCCACCTGATGCTTTTCTGAGGTCACACCTCCCCCCTTCCATGGTGCATCCCATCAGCCCACATCTGTACTAAAGGGCTGTGAGCATAGAGGCCCAGTCCAGTGAGGTGCATGACACAGAGTAAGCTCAAAAGGTTAGGCCAGACTGAGGGTGTGGTGAGAAGGGACAGTGGACTATGAACCATGTGAAAAAAGAGAGATCCTCTCCCCTGCATGGTGTTGGGTGGGTCATCCTGTGGGGCCCCATATCTTGCTTGTAGGTGGGGAGAATAATGACTCTGGCTAATTGGTAACCAGGTCACTGACTGTGATGGGGAGTAGAGGACCCTGGCTCACCTCTGATCCCCTTTCACCCTATACTCCTCTCTCCCAGAAACATGCACACAGACTACCAGCAGACTTTAGAGTGCTGCCTCCAGCAGGTCCCTGAAATCTACCCTCTTCTCTGCCTTTGTTATCCTAGTTGTAACCACCAGCATCTCTTGCCCCAACTATAATAGTGTCCCAGCTCTTCTCCTTGCTTTCACGCTTGGCCCACATCTGCCACAGACTGTTTGACGGGAGCCACCAGTGTTTTTAAGATACCGGTTTGTTCATGTCTCTCTCCTACCTGAAATCCATCAATAGAAATGATGGCAACATCAGCAAGCCATTACCCTCCAAAACCCTCCAACACTTCCTCTGAACACATGGGATGTATTTGTAACCTCACTGAAAACACGCCATCAAGAAGTTGACCAAACCCAGGTGAACCTGCACAGCTCTGAAGAGCTTCTGGCCCTTCTCATGAAGACAGTATGTCTAATGTCCTACACAGTTGGATCAAGTTCTTGCTTACAGGGTATCTTCTGAACATCAAACATGATTTCTCTTTGGTTCCGAAGGATGAGGGAACCAGAAAACTGGTTCTATGGTAGTGGATTAGTTTGCTAGAGCTGCTGTAACAAATTGCCACAAACCAGGTGTCTTAAACAAGAGAGGTGTATTCCCTCATAGTTCTGTAGGCCAGAAGTTCAAAATCAAGATGATGGATGATGGCAGGTTTGGTTCCTTCTGGAGACTCTGAGGGAGAATCTGTAGTATCTGTCCTATAGCTTCTGGTGGTTGCCAGGAGTCCTTGGCAGCCCTTGGCATTTGTCGGCTTGGGGCTGCATACCTCTAGCTCTGCTGTAGTCTTCACATGGTCTTCTCTTTGTGTCTCAGTTCTATCTCAGTTCTCCCTCAGACTAAAAAGGACACCTGTCATCGGATTTGGGGCCTTCGCTAATCCATAATGACCTCATCTTGGGATCCTTGACTTAATTACATCTGCAGAGACCCTTTTTCCTAATAAAGGCACAGTCACAAGTTCCAGATAAACATATCTTTTGGGGGCCCACCATTTACCCACTACAGGTAGCAAATCCTCTGAGAAGGTATAGAGTGGGAGGAGCTTTTTGGAAGCACCTTTTGTAGATGTCTCTAGAAAAGAAAGATTGCAGCTCATTTTTAAGAAAAAAAAATGGGATCTAAACAGTCTTTTCACTCTTGGGGATTTATATGGTGTCTACCTGTTGCCAAAGAGAAGCAGAAAATAAAGAGGCATCCTGCATCCACCAGAAATAAGTCAACTCTGACTCTACTGTGGATGAGCTTGATATGGCCTGGGGCAAGATTGAATGGTTCAAGACAGTGAAATACTCCCTAAAGAAGGAATAACTTTTCTAATCAAGATCCAAGAACTGCCCTCTGGGGTCACTTCAGCCTTTGCCAGCAGCTTCCTCCACAGCTGCTCCACTTTGATTCATCAACTACCAGGCTCCACTCCAGACAACATTTCCCAAAATGCCCCCAAATGTCAGAAGATCTAAGAATACCAATACAATACCAGTCATAAGGTCTAGGAGGCCCTAGACAATACCAGTTAGGTCTTAGACACTGCCAGACTCCTTCCAGGCTTCGAGGGAACTTCATACTCTGAGAACAAACCAAGGCAGACCAGAGCCCCCTCCAAACAGATACTTCAGTGCCTCAGGCATCAGCAACCAAGCCCACTGGGTTAGGTTCATGAGCAGCCAGCTGCACTTCAAGGCTAGCTGAAGCCCTTCATGAAATAAGCCTAATGAGGAAAGAGGGAGAGAACATAACATCAACAGTTATTAGCCAGGGATAAGAAGAATAGAGACTAATTATTTTTCTTTTATGCTCTGTTTGTTCTCCCTTGCTCTCGGAGTTATCAGCTATTTCTAACAAGCATGCAGTTTGTTTGTAACCAGAACAAAAACTGTATTTGTGTGGAGGGGGCAGTGGGATCACAACAGAGCAAAACACAAGAGCTCAGACATCTATCTAAGTGGAAACTATCCCAGCTTTCCATGGTCATGATAACCCCAAACTTGGAAGATGGTTAGGATTTGGACATAGTCAGATACTCATGTCATGACTCACTTTTTCTCATCAAAATTATGTTTGTTGGTAACCAGTCACTTGTAATAGCTGAACACACACACACACACACACACACACACACACACACCATACTCACCCACAGCTCCCTGTACTAGTTTCTTGGGGCTGTCATAACAAAGTACCATAAACTAGGTAGCTTGAAACAACAGAATTGAGGTTCTTCACAGTTCTAGAGATGAGAATTACAAAATAAGGCGCTGGTAGGGCCCCACTGCCTTGGAAGGTTTTAGGAGAGAATGTGTTCCATGCCCTTCTCTTAACTGTGGGTGTGGCCCGCCATCCTCGGTGGCTCTGGGCATGCCACTGCATCACTCCCACCCATCTGCTGGCCTTCTCCTGATGTGTCTGCATTTCTTCTCTTCTTACAAGGACACCAGTTGTATTGGATTAGGGCCCATCTTAATGAGCTCATTTTAATTTAATTTTATCTGCAAAGATCTTACTTTCAAAGAAGGTCACAACGTCACATTCACGGGGGGAGGGGATTAGGACTTCCATGTTTCTTTCAGGGGTACACAGTTCTACCCACAGCAAACCACTAAAAACCAATTCTGTCTTCCAGGCTGACACCAAGTCCTGCCCTACCAGACAATGTTAAAATGACTGGAGACAACTGTCTTTCCCTGAGACCCTTATTCCTCCCACACACAGCCTAGAGTCAGTGCACGGTAGCCACAGCTACCCTGTCAGTAACACGGAGAAATGAGCTCCACCCATCAGCAACATGGTCATGACTACATTTTACACACCCACACGTGGATTTGCATGGCCAATTAGCCTTCAAAACCATGCATACTTCCTGTGTGTGGGCGGCAGGGGAACGAACAGTCAGCATCTCATTCAGTCCCGAACAAAGTTGTGCCTTCCCTAAGCTTTGGAGGCCAGAGAGAGGGAGAATCCTTTACCCATGTGCCCATCTGCCCCAAATTAGATCCCAGCCCACCTTTCACCTACTCTGTTCTCTTGATCCTTTACTGACTCTCCACTTCCACGAGAGGAACCAGAAGAGGAAGGGGCCAGATTTGGGGGTGGGGAGGGTACCCCAAGAAGAGGAAGATGGAGCAGAAAGGGCATGGGGCAGAGGAGCTCAAGCCTCCAGTTCCATGGTCCATAGCATTAGATCATGTGCTAGGGGCTGAAATGGGGAAGAGAGGTGTCTTGGGGTGAGGCCAAGCTCTATGAGGAGAAGAAAGTCTAAAGCAAAGAGATGTGCAAATAGGAGACACCATAGATACACACTTTGCCCCATCATCTGGCCCTCTCCTGCTGTCTCTAAACTTGTGGGCACTTCAGAGCCCCACCTACTCCACTTAGTGCTGAATTTCTCTTGTGCTTAGTCAGACTGTGCATGTGCAGACTCTAGTGAGCCCAGCTTGACCTCTGGCTCTGTCACACACACAGTAGGATGGACCTGTGTGTACAGTTGTGACACTGGAACATAGGAAGGCATGGGGCCATACACAATTGATCCACACACTCTATACTCACAGCAAAAATCAGCTTCCTTATAGCCATCAGAGACTCTCCCTAAGGGCAGCACACAATGGGAGTCAAATTCATTTATTCATAGGCTCATTCATTTATTATTCAGTATTTATTGTGCACTTACTATGTGCCAGGAACTATTTAGACAGTTGGGATACATCAGTGAACCAAACAGATACAGATCTTTCTCATCCAAGAGCTGATGGTTTGGGTTCAAATAGGGGGTTTATGAAGACCTGGCAAGCCTTTGGCACACTAAAATTTTTCTTTCTTTCTTTTTTTTTTTTTTTTAGATTTTATTTATTTATTCATTAGAGACAGAGAGAGAGGCAGAGACACAGGCAGAGAAGCAGGCTCCTCGCAGGGAGCCCAATGCGGGACTCGATCCCGGGACCCTGAGATCACCCCTGAGCCAAAGGCAGACGCTCAACCTCCTGAGCCACCCAGGCATCTCCACACTGTTTTTAATGGACTCTGCCTTTGCCTACCCCAAGACCACAGTGGGTGCCTCGCCCAGCCTGCAGAGCCTCTCTCCCATGGGTGGGGCTGGGGTATGTGCTGTAGCAGGTAATTCCATGACTTGGCCTGGCCCAGATGCTCCAGGCTGGTAGAGTCCTTTCTCCAACTGAGCAGCAGGTTCTTTCTTTCCACATAGAACACTCCTGATAGTCTAGAAGCTCTTCTTCTACATGCGAGTAATTTGCATCTCTCTGTTCTGATCTGATTTGGACATTGATTCTGAGGGCAATCTGATGGCCACATTCCTCTCACCTTTCATTTATCAGTAACAAACCACATGTTCAAGATTGCTGGCTGGGTTAATTCCCCCTGCCCCATGGATTTGTTGACCATTTCTATGTTATGTCTAAAACAGTGTTTTCTAACCTGTGATCTTCACTGTGGAGGCAGAGATCTGAGGGGAAGCACATGGTCAGTTTTGGAGTCCTCATCCTAGGTCTAATCTGGACTTGTGTACTGCTCAGGTCTGACCCTCTGACTCTGTAGAGCAACCCCTTATGATAGAAACATTGTATGAGCCATGGATGTAATGTAAAATTTTCTAGTAACTACATTTAAAACGCTAAAAAGAAACAGGAAGAAATCATTTTAATAATGTATCTGTTTAACCCAGTGTATCCAAAATAGTATCCTTTTAACATGTAATCAATATAAAAATATTGAGATATTTTACACTTTTTTTTCCTCATACTCAGACTTTGAGATGAGATACAGTGTCTATTTTCCACCAACAGCACATTTCAATCCGTTCTAACTACATTTCAAGTATTCAATAGCCAGATTTCAGTTTCCTCATTTGTACAATTGTCATATGAATACCTGTCCTGTGTCACTGTGAAAACAAAATGAGTTCTGTGCGAGAACTCCTGGAACATTGTAGGGGATCAATAAATGTCAAGTTTTCTTCACCTTCACATTATTCATCCATTTTGAACATGTTGGGCAGGAGTTAATGTTTGCTTCAAAATATAAATGAATTTTTAAAATATAATAGATATTAGCTTGTCCCTTATTTTGTGCTATTTCGTTACTTTTCTCCAGCTGTTATTTTCTCTTATATTTTATACCTAAAATGTCCAGGAAGATTACTCTCTGTGAGTGGTTAAATTGCGTCCTCTACTCCCCAAAAGATATGTTAAGGTCTTAATCTTTAGGACTTATGAATGTGACTTTATTTGGAAATAGGGCCTCTGCAAATGTCATTAAGATCAAATCATACTAGATTATGATGGGCCTAATCCAATAACTACTATTCTTATAAGAAGGAAATTTGGACACAGAAACACACAGAGAAGAACATGTGGCAACAGAGGCAGAGATTGGAGTGACATATCTACAAGTCAAGGAATGCCAAGGATTCCAGAAGCTAGGAAGAGGCAAGGAAGGATCCTTCCCTAGGGCCCTGGGAGATAGCCTAGCCCACCAACACCTTGATTTCAGATTTCTAGCATCTAGAACTGTCAGAAAATAAAAATCTCTTGGGGAAGCTGCCCAGTTTAGGGTCATTGTTACAACAAACAGCCCAAGGAAACTAATAACACTTGCAATTAATTGTTTCTACTTCGTCTCCCTCCCACCCATTCCTCAACCCACTGTGCTTGGATTTTATTCCTCATTAATGCTGTGCTGTTGGAGTTCATCCTGACCTTTCTATTCCCGAATGCCTGAAAGCTTGACTGCCATGAGGAGCTGTGCCCCTGGCCTCGATGTTGGAGATGCAAGACCAGGGAAGCTGCTCAGTCTCCAAGACTCTGAGCTCCATGTGGCCTCCTGGGACAGGCGCATCTTTAGGACTCTAAAACTCGATATTCTCATCTGCACATGCCATAGCAGAAGTTGGCCTGACAAGGGATATCTCCAGAGACTTCAAGCCTTAAGAACGACCAAGTGGTTTGTTCAGAAATAGAAGGGATAAGGGGACACCCTTTTTTTGTGTCTGCAGGAAATTAAAAACAGGAGATGCCCAGGAACTAAGAAGGACCCTTCACATGGAAGTACAGAAATGTCTATGGGGGTTAAGAATCAAGTACGCCAGAAGGCCAGATCATAGAAGGCCTGGGACATGGGGTTATCTGTAGATTGTGAAACCCTCAGGGATAGGTAAGATTTACTAGGAATTTGCCTGTTGGAATTTGAGCTTCATTCAGAAACACAGGACTCCAGACTATAGTATGAGATGCCTTTTTCTCCTTCAGGACAAAGTTTGGTGGAGCATCTATTCTGGGCTTTCCCTTGGTGATGTTTTATGACCCTTTCTCCTCCTGCAGCTTCTAGGATATTCTGGGGTAAACTGTAGGCTTGGTGACCTTTCTTTTTTACTCTAGCAGAAACACCATTACATCCCTAAGACTCTGAATGAAAGGAAGAAGAAACACACCCACAATTGACACCAAATCCCCCCCAAATCAAGCTGGTTTTTTTTTTAGATTTTATTTATTCATGAGAGACAGAGAGGCAGACATAGGCAGAGGGAGAAGCAGGCTCCCTGCAGGGAGCCTGATGCAGGACTCAATCCCAGGACCCCAGGATCATTCTCTGAGCCTAAGACCGATGCTCAACTACCAAGCCACCCAGGCATCCCCAAATCAAACTGTTTCAAGTTCTTGCCCACATCTAGGAAGATTTTTTTCATAGCTACTATGATATTATAGATATGATCTGATAACATACTTTCTTCCACTAAGTGTTATGTCAGAAACCTTTTTTCCTCCATGTAGCTAGTCTTTGTCATTATCTTATTCAGCAGCTATATAATATTTCATCAAACTGATGGACTCTAATTTACTTACCCATTCCCCTGTTACTGGACACTGTTTCTCTACTACAGATAATGCTATTATCTCTATAACCAGTAGATCCAAAGCTGACACAGCAGACACAGTCAGAGTCAGCCATGAATTATGCATTGGGTCAGGTTGCAAGCAGTTTCTTTAACTTAGGTGCATCAGAGAGGCCAGTGGGTCCTGGGGAGTGGAGAGGAGCTGAAGGACGCAATGAATGAGAGGGGACTTTCAAAGATAAATTTGGGACTTGCCAAGTTCAGGAAGTATAATTGTTTCCTGTGGCTGCTATAACTCATTACCACAAATTTAGTGGGTTTAAACAACAGAAATTTATTCTCTCACAGTTCTGGACCCAAAGTCCAAAATCAAGGTACTGACAGGGCCATTCCTTCTGGAAGTTCCGAGGGAGGATCTGCTCCATGCGTCTCTCCTTGCTTCTGATGACTGCCCAGGATCAGTGTCTCTGTCTCCATTTTTGCATGGGCTCCTCCTCACTGTGTCTTCCACCCCTCTCTTCTTTTATAAGGATGCTCACCTTTGGATGTAAAGCACACTGTGATCTAGGTCTCTTTCATCTTGTAACCCTTAACATCTACAAAGACCCAATTTCTAAATAAGGTCATAGTTCCAGCTTCCCAGTGGATGTATCTTTTAGGGATTACCACTCAACCCATTATGGGAAGAGAAGGCATTTAGATTCGTGAGCACAATTGTATATTGCAGGTTTCTGTTACATACATGTCACCCCATAATCTGCTTATCTTTACTCAATGATATTTTAGAAACATCTTTCCATGTCAGTATATAGGAAATCTCCTGGGTTCATTTTTATTGATTATTGAATGCTGCAAAGCATGCAGTTCACTGTTACAAACACTTGTCTCATTTTTCTTAATCCTGCAGAGTAATAATGTTTCATCATTATAAATAATAATAGAGATGAACATCCTCATGCGTGTATCACTACCACTTGTGCACTTTGTCCAAGGTATCTCATGAGTTGTCTTAATACCATTAATCATATATTTCTTTTCTACAAACTTAATAAGTATTTATGTATATGTAGACATATATAATATATATGTGTATATACTAACATTTATTGAATATTTACTAAATGTCAGATGTCAGGCCCTATGGTGGCATCTCTCTATACATTATTTCATTTAATTATATCAAAAACATCTGGAATAATTACTGTTATACTAGTTTTCCTATACTACATGGAAAAAGAATGCTTTCCAGAAAGGTTAGTCAGCTGGCTTGTGGTCCCATGGCTATGAGAGGCAGAGCTAAGATATTTGAACTCAGTGCCCAGCTGTGTAACCACTAACTATTGTCTTTTCCACTGAATTCATATATATAAATACACACACACATACACATATGTGCTATTTCTGGACAGTACTCTGTTATATTGTCTGTTGCTCTGTTCTGTTCTATTACCACAGGGTTTTAACCTTATACTTTTATAACACATTACTAATATCTGAGAGACTTATCCCCAACTTCCCATTTTCAGAAGTTTCTTGGATATTCTCATCTATTTGTTTTTCCAGATAAATGGTAGAGAATTTTGTTAAGTTGCAATATAAACCCTATTGGATTTATATTGTACCTGCGTTGAATTTATATTAATTTAGGAAGAATTGATACCTTTACAATATTGAATTTCTTATCCAACAGCCGTATGACTCCATAAAATCTTTCATGTTTCTGAATAGGATTTCATAGCTTTGTTCATGTAGGTACTTCACATTTCTAGTTAAGCTTGTTCGTACATTTTTTTTCTGCCTTTCATGAATAGAATTTTTCTTGCCTTACATTTTCAAACTGATCATTACTTTCATTACATTTTCTGTTTGTTATACATTATGAGCCTATTAGCTTTTTTATATTAATTTTGCAACCAGCTACCTTTGTAAAATTTTCTAGTCTTTTCTAATATGTTTATCAGCTGATTTGCCAGGGCTGACTTGCAAATAATAATCATTTCTACCTCCATTTTTCAGAAGGCATATCTTTTATTTCAACCTCTTGTTTAATTGCTTTGGCAATTCTGTATGAAATAGAGGACATCCTCGTCCTGTTCTGAATCCAATGGAAATACTTGGGTTATTTAAATATTAAACATGAAGCAAGATTTGGATATGATATACCTTACTTTTTGATTATGTTAAAAAGTAGCTACTTCTGTTTTACCAAGTCTTTTATCAGGGATGGTTTTTTAATTTCTTTATAAGCCTTGTAGGTTAAGGAGGGCACATAATGAGATGAGCACTGGGTGTTATATGTTGGCAAATTGAATTTAAATAAAATTAAAAAAATAAATAAACAGGAAAAAATAAAATAAAAGCCTTTTAAGTAGCTATTGACTTTCATGCACAAGTATTTTTGAGTAGTGAAAGATAGTGCAGTGGGTAGTAAGCAGAGTCTCTACCCTTGTGGAAAGAGATGGTGGTGGGCTGGAGGGGAGGTGAAATTTCAGAGAAATAGTCTAAGAAAGCAACTCTGAGGAGGTGTAATTTAAGCAGAGACCTGAATTCAGTGTAGGGTGAGCTGTGTGAGATCTTCAGAAAGGTATCAACCCATGGAATTAGAAATTGTGATCTCCTCTTTGACCTCTCACTGTGGGCAGCCCAGATGGCTCAGCAGTTTAGCGCCACCTTCAGCCCAGGGCGTGATCCTCGTCAGGCTCCCTGCATGGAGCCTGCTTCTCCCTCTACCTGTCTCTGCCTCTCTCTCTTTCTCTCTCTTTCTCTTTCTCTTTCTCTTTCTCTCTCTCTCTCTCTTTCTCTCTCTCTCTCTGTGTCTCGTGAATAAATAAATAAAATCTTTTAAAAAAAATCTGCTGACCTCTCACCGTGATAATGAATGAAGGCACACTTCCTGATATTGAATCATTGTATTCAACCAAAGTAAACCTCATCTCATTACAATGTAGAGTTATTTTAATGGACTACGAGGTTGACAGTGTTTAATTCTGAATTTTTGCATCCGTATTTGTAGGTTAGTTTGTCTTGTAGATTTCTAAGTCATTCTTTGTCAAGTTTTGTTTTGTATGTTAGACTGGCTTAAAAATAGAAATTCTTAAGTTCTCATTCCTTTTTCTATGGCCTAGTACCATCTCATTGATGTAGGAATTATCTGCTTCTGAAAATACTCTCCCATAAAATCAGATGTTCCCACACTTTGGGTGTAGGAAGGAAACATAACCCGGAGATTCTTCAGTGGTTTGGTTTATTTTATGCTTAAGGATTTATTTCCTCTTTTTTTCAGCCAAATTTGTTAGTTGTTGATTTCTTGGCAATTCATCCAGGTTTTCAAATAGGGTAGTGGTAGGGTTGGAAAAAATATTGTGCCATAGCATTTTAATTTTATCTTTGTCATGGTTATTTGCTTTTTCTCATAAATAATTTTACATGTAATAATTTAATTAAGGTTTATTTTCCCCAAAAGTATTATTTACATTTAGTAGATTTTGCCCTTTTGGCAGGACAGTGTGATGAATTTTGACAAATGTGTACCGTTGAATAACTACTACCACTGTCAAGATACAGAAAATTTCTATAACCTGAAAGTTTCCCTCTCCCCAGACCCTGGAAACCACTGATCTGATTTTTGCCCTATAGTTTGACTATTTCCAGAGTGTCATATAAATAGGGTCTCATAGGATGTGGCTTTTTGAGTCTGATTTCTTTCATGAAGCATAATGCTTTTTTTTTTAAATTTTTATTTATTTATGATAGTCACAGAGAGAGAGAGAGAGAGGCAGAGACATAGGCAGAGGGAGAAGCAGGCTCCGTGCACTGGGAGCCTGATGTGGGATTCGATCCCGGGTCTCCAGGATCGCGCCCTGGGCCAAAGGCAAGCGCCAAACCACTGCGCCACCCAGGGATCCCGCATAATGCTTTCAAGGTCTACCTACATTATTGCCTGTGTCAGTAGTTTGTTTCTTTTTGTTTCCTTTTTTATTGAGGTATAATTGACATATAACATTGTATTAGTTTAAGGCATACAATGCAATGATTTGATACATGTATGTATTACAAAATGATTACCACAATAAGTTTAGCTAACATCCATCAATTTGTTTCCCATTTGCTGAGTAATACTCCATTGTATGAATATACCACAGTTTATCCACTCATGGATGGAAATTTAGGTTCTTTCCAGTTTTGTCTACTGTGAATATCTGTGTACAAGTCTTTGCATAGACATATATTTTTATTTCTCTTGGGCAAATATGCAGTTTTGAGCTTTCTGGGTCATATATACAGTATGTATTTAACTTTATAGGAAACTACCATTATATTTTCCAAAGTGGCTATCCTATTTTGCATTTCCCACAGCAGTATATAAAAGTCCCAGGCATTCCATATCCTTGTTGGGACTTTCAGTTGTCTTTCCCCCTTTTCTCTTTGGCCATATTAATTAGGTGAATGGGGAAGAGGTAAGATCTCATTGTGGTTTTACTGACTAATAGTATTGAGCATTTTTCACGTGTTACTACTTTCTTTTTTTAAAAATTTTATTTATTTATTTATTCATGAAAGACACAGAGAGAGTGAGAGAGAGAGAGAGAGAAAGTGAAAGTGAAAGAGATAGAGGCAGAGACAGGTAGAGGGAGAAGCAGGTTCCATGCAGGGAGCCGGATGTGGGACTTGATCCTGGGTCTCCAGGATCAGGCCCTGGGCGGAAGGTGGCGCTAAACCGCTGAGCCATGGGGGCTGCCCTGTTACTACTTTCTATAGATCTTTTGTGAAGTGTTTGTTCAAATCCCTTGCCCATTTTAAAATTTGGATTATCTCCTATTTTTAATTTGCAGGAACTCTTTATTCAGGATAGAAGTCTTCTATTAGATATGTGTTCCGTAAATATTTTGTTTTTGTCTATGACAGCCCTTTTTATTAATTGTGTCCTTAGAAGAGTAGAGGTTTTTAATTTCGGTGAACTCTAACTAATCAAAGGGGTTTTGTTTTGTGTTTTTTAGGTCATATCTTAAAAATGTTGGTCTAAATATAGGGGAAAGGAGAGAAAATGAGTGGGAGAAATCAGAGATGGTAACAGAACATGAGAGACTCCTAACTGGGAAACGAACAAGGGGTAGTGGAAGGGGCGGTGGGCGGGGGGGATGGGGTGACAGGCACTGAGGGGGGCACTTGACGGATGAACACTGGGTGTTATACTATATGTTAGCAAATCAAACTCCAATAAAAAGAGTTACCAAAAAAAAAAAAATGTTGGCCTAGCCTAAGGTCACAAAAATGCTTCTTCTGTGTTTTGTTCTATGTGGATTATTGAATATGGTGTGAGGGATGGGCAAAAGCCCATTTTTATAACACATAGCTGTCTATTTCAGCACCATTGATTTAAAATACTACCCTTTCTCTTGTGTGATTTATTTCCTTAAAGTTTTGGTAGAATTGTCCGATGAAAGCATGTGGTTTTGGATTTTTCTTGTATAAAAGGTCTTAATATTACAAATTCAACTTATTTTATAGATATGTGGATAATTGGTTTATCTAATTGCTATTGAATGGGCTTTGATAGTCTGTGTCTTTCACATAGTTTATTTAATCTGTGCTCTCAAATTTTATTTGCATAAAGTTGCTCATAACATTCCCTGTTTTCCTCTTAATGTCTCAGACATCTGTAATGATGTCTCTGCTCTCATTCTTGATATTAATGATTTGTATCTTTTCTCTTTTTTTTCATGATCAGCCTGGCTAGAGATTTGTCAATTTATTGATCTTTTCAAAGAATCAGCTTTTGATTTTATCCAGATTCTTCATTGTTTTTGTTTTTGTTTTTTAAAGATTTTATTAATTTATTCATGAGAGACACAGAGAGAGAGAAAGAGGCAGAGACACAGGCAGAGGGAGAAGCAGGCTCCATGCAGGAAGCCTGATGTGGGACTGGATCCCCAGACCTGGGATCACACCCTGAGCCAAAGGCAGACATTCAACTGCTGAGCTACCCAGGCGTCCCTGTTTTTCTGTTTTCGATTTCACTGATTTCTGCTATTCATTATTTCCTTTCCTCTGCTTCCTTTATATTCAATCTTCCCTTCTTTTTCTATTATCTTAGGATACAACTTGCATTATGGAAATGAGCACTTTCTTACTTTCTAATGCATGCATTTTAATGCTATAAAGTTCTGTTAAAGTACTGCTCTAGCTGGCCCCCACTATCCCACCTACTTGAATATACTATGTTCACATTTTCAATCAATTTGAAATACTTTAGTCTCCCTCACAATTTATTTTTTGACCTGGTGGGTTATTTATAAGTGTTTTGTGTGATTTACAAATATTGGGGGACTTTCCAGATATCTTTTTTGAAATTGATTTTTAGTTTAAATCCACTTTGAGTGGAAAACACATTTCCTATGATTGTAGTTTTTTTTTTTAAATATTTACTGAGATTTATTTTATAGCCCAGTATATGGTTTAATATGGTGAATGTGCCAGGTGCACATGAAAGGAATACAAATTTTGCTATGGTTAGGTGTGGTGTGCTCTAAATGCTAATTAGGTCAAATTGGTTTATAGTTTTGCTCAGTCTTTTTTTTTTTTTTTTTAATTTTTTTTATTATTTATTTATGATAGTCACAGAGAGAGAGAGAGGCAGAGACACAGGCAGAGGGAGAAGCAGGCTCCATGCACCGGGAGCCCGACGTGGGATTCGATCCCGGGTCTCCAGGATCGCGCCCTGGGCCAAAGGCAGGCGCCAAACCGCTGCGCCACCCAGGGATCCCTGCTCAGTCTTTTCTTTATAGTAGTTTTGCCTACAGCAAAATGATTGTCTGCTGTTCTCTCAGTTATGGGAGAGGTATTGAAGTTTCTAACTGTGATTATGGATTTGTATATTTCTCTTTTCAGGGCTGTCAGCTTTTGTTTTATGTATTTTTGTTGTTGGGTATATTTTTGTTTTGTTTTATGTAGCTCTGTTATTAGGTGCATTTTAGAATATATTTATATTTATATTTTTTATTGATTTTATTGACTGTTGGTTTATCTGTTATATGTTTGCTTTCCAACCAATTCAATTTTAAATATGCCTTTGAATCTACTATTTTGTTATTTTTTCATTTTATTAGTTCCTCCTTCTTACTTTGGATCTTCATGAGGATATTTTATTATTTGCAATGTTTTTTTTTTTCTTTTTGAATTAAATGCCTTCTGTAATCTATTTTCACTCTTTTTTGTATGTGATGAAATAGGCAGTTTTGGCAGCATTCCCCAAGTTTTTGCAGGAAACATAATAGTTATTGCTCTTTCCTAAAATTTCTGGAATGAACTGTGGTTTCGATTTTTTAAATTAAATTCTGATTAGACTTTTAAAATTCCCAAATGGTTTTAGTTTTTGTTTCTTTGTTCCTGACTGTAATTTCTATCTAAATATATTGAATTGTCAGAGACTGTAGTCTATCCCACTTTTAAAAATTTTAAGTTAAAGAACATTTAAAGTTTTCTTTTAACCCAATCAAATGGTGTAAAAGCAGTCTTGACCCAAATCATACAGGTCACAAATCTGTATGACAATTTTCCAATAAGACTTTAGTTATAAAATCAGAAAGAAGGCAGGGTTTGGCACATGGGCTGTGCCAAATGCTGTCCTGAAGGGACCAATGAAACATGAATTTGCATTATCTCAGTTCTCTTATATTTCCTTTAACATTCCTCCTGAACCCGTTAGAAAACAAATAAAATACAGTCACAAATTATTTAAGGCTGCTTCACCTTTCAAACATTTTGCCTTTGAACAACCTATTGGCGTTTATAGCTTGAGAAATTATTAATTCATCGCTTTGTACAAATACTACATTCAATTTGACATTATTCCCGATTTACTTCCAATTTTACTACAGTATAATAACTCCATCTTAGGACAACAACAGCTTAGATTTTAATGGACCTATCAGTTACCATCTTTTCCCCTATAATTTTGTTATTGTATTACAAGATAAATTATTTGATTATCAGGTTTAACTCTCTGGTCACCCATGTATAAGCAGCATATAATTTTCTCTTAACAGGAAAGAAATTCAGACTGAGTTTAACGCAAAAGTTCCAGTTTTCTATTTAAGGAGGAGAGTTTAGGTCTTTTGGAGATCATTCTTGATATGCCTTGCAGATTGTCTAAATGTATTTCTGAATTTCATTGGCAGTAGAATAGCTTTCCTTAACTTTACCATGAAAACTTTATCTTACATGATAACCAAACTTCTTCAATTAAAACACATTTCTGTCTCCATGAGTTAAAATCCAACCTTTGGCATTTATCATATATTCATATAAAGTTAGGTCCAACTCTGGAAATCCTATTCTGTTCCACTGAGCTATTATCTGTTTGGGGCAAATAATGTATCATTTTATTTATGATGACTTTATTGTAAACTTAATAAAAGGAAATGGTGGTTCCTCTTTCTTTTTATGGTTGCTTTTTTTTTCTTTAGTGATACTATGCAGTATTATTCCTTCTCTGTCTGGCTTATTTCACTTAGCCAAATGCCCTCTACGTTCATCCATGTTGTTACAAATGGAAGTATTTCTTTCAAGATTGAAAGTATTCCATTATATATATATATATAACATATATATATAATATTCCATGTATATGTAGAAGAATAATACTCCACTACATACTTAACATACACACACATACATGCTGCATACTACATTTTCTTTATCCATCTATTTTTCTGTCAACAGAAACTTAGGTTGTTTTCATACTTTGGCTTTCGTGAATAATGCTGCAATGAACATGGGAGCACAGATATTTATTCAAGATAGTGATTTTATTTCCTTTGAATATATACCCAGAAGTAAGATTGCTGGATCATATGGTAGTTCTATTTTTAATTTCTTAGGAACCACCATATCATTTGTTGTAGAGCTGTACCAGTTTGCATTCCTGCCAACAGTGTACAAGGGTTCCTTTTTGTCCACATCATGACCGGCATTTGTTATCTCTTGCCTTCTTGATGAAGGACATCCTAACAGGGATGAGGTGATATTCATTGTGGTTTTGATTTGCATTTCCCTGGTGATTAGTGATGCTGAGCACTTTTTCATGTACTTGTTGGCCATTCGTATGTCTTCTTAAATAATGTCTATTCAGAATAAGTTCTCTGCCTTTTCTTTCTTTTTTTCCCCCCCCTTTTTTCTATTGGGTTGTAGGAGTTCCTTGCATATTTTGGATATTAATTCCTATCAGATACCTTGTTTGCAAATATTTTCTTCCATTTCATAGAATGCATTTTAGTTTTGATAATGGTTTCTTTTACTATTTAAACATGTTTTAGTTAGTGTGGTCTCACTTGTTTGTTTTTGCTTTTGTTGTCTTTGCTTGATGTCAAATATTTTAAAAATCATTGCTAAGACCCATGTCAAGGAGATTACATCTCATATTTTCTTCTAGAAATTTTACACTGTAAGGCTTTACATTCAATTCTTTAATCCATTTTGACTTGATTTTTTGTGTATAATGTAAAATAAGTACCCAGTTCATTCTTTTGCATGTGGATGTCCAGTTTTTCCAATATCATTTATTGAAAATTTGTTCTTTTCCCACAGTGTATTTTTTGCAGCTTTGTCAAAAATTAATTGACTGTATATGCACGGGTTTACTTCTGGGCTCTCTATTCTGTCCCATTGGTCTCTGTGTCTGCTTTTATGCCAATACTATACTGCTTCGATTACCAAAGCTTTGTAGCATAATTTGGTATCAAGAAGTATGATGCTTCCAGCTTTGTTCTTCTTTCTCAGGATTGCTTTAGCTATTTGGGGGTATTTTGTGACTCTATATGAATTTCATGATTATGTTTTCTATTTATGTGACAAATGCCATTGGGATTTGGATAGATTGCATTGACTGTGTAGATAGCTTTGGGTAGTATAGACATTTTAACCATATTAATTCTTCTAATCCATGAACATGGAATATCTTTCCACTTATCTGTGCCTTCTTCAGTTTTTTTTTTCTTTCATCAGTGTTTTAGAGTTTGCTGTGTGCAATTCTTTCACTTCCTTGATTAAATTTATTCCTAGGTATTTTATTTCTCTTGATAGTTATTGTAAATGAGGTTATTCTCTTAATTTCTCTTTCCAGTATTTTGTTCTTAGCATATAGTAATGCAACTGATTTTTGTATATTCATTTGGTGTTTTACAACTTTAGCGAAGTTTTCATTTATTAGTTCTGACTGTTTTGGTGGAGTCTTTAGCGTTTTCTATATATAAGGTCATGTCATTTACAAGAAGAGATCATTTTACTTCTTCCTTTTTGATTTGGATAACTTTCCATTATTTTCCTTGCCTAAAAACTCTGGGTAGGACTTCCAGTACTGTGTTGAGTAAATGTGGTGAGTGTGGATATCCTTCTTTTTTCTGACCTTAGAGGAAAAGCTTTCAGCTTTTTACTGTTGATGTTAGCTGTGAGGCTCATGGTTTTTATTATGTTGAGGGGCACCCCATCTATACTTAATTTCTTGAGAGTTTTTAATCATGAAAGGATGTTGAATTTTGTCAAATGGCTTCTTTCTGTATCTGTCGAGATGATTATATAATTTTTATCCCTCATTTTGTTAAAATGTATCACTTTGATTGATTTGTGCCTTTTGAACCCATCCTTGTATCCCAGAAATAAATCCTTTTAATGTACTATTGAATTCAGTTTTCTAATATTTAGTTGAGGATTTTTACATCTATGTTAATCAGGTATATTGGCCTGTGAATTTCTTTTATTGTAGTATCTTTGTCTGGCTTTGGAATCAAGGTAATTAGCCTAATAAAATAAAATTGAAAGTGTCTCCTTCTCTTTAATTTTTTGGAAGAGTTCAAAAAGAATTGGTATTAATTCTCTTCAAATGTTTAGTAGGATTCACCAGTAAAGCCATCTTTTCTTTGTTCAGAGGCTTTTGATTACTGATTTAATTTCCTGTTCAGAGAT
Source organism: Vulpes lagopus (assembly GCF_018345385.1). Classification (NCBI taxonomy): domain Eukaryota; kingdom Metazoa; phylum Chordata; class Mammalia; order Carnivora; family Canidae; genus Vulpes; species Vulpes lagopus. The sequence goes on from NC_054841.1 coordinate 17,481,771, forward strand.
TAAATTGATCTGTTTAGATTCTCTATATTTTTATGACTCAGTCTTGAAAGTCTTATATGTTTTTAGGAATTCATCCATTTCTTCTAGGTTATCGAATTTGTTGGCATAAATTGTTCATAGTAGTTCTTATAATCCTCAGTATTTCTGTGTTATCAATTGTAATGTCTCCTCTTTCATTCCTTATTTTGAGTTCTTCTCTCTTTTTTCTTAATTTGTCCAGCTAAAAGTTTGTCATTTTATCTCCAGAAATCCAGTTCTTAGTTCCATTGATCTTTTCTCTTGCATTTCCAGTCTCTATTTCTTTGTTTCTTAGATATACAGTTTCACATGTAAACTATATAATAATTTGGTACTTAATTTTATGAATTAAAGTCATAAAGACCTTGAGTGACAGCAGTTTCCATTATTGTATTGGCTTTGGAAGGACTGACATATTTAGTATATTGAGTTTTCTCATTCATAAATATGCGGTCTCTACTTGTTCAGGACATGTTTGTATAACTTCACTAAAGTTTGTTTATTTGATTTTTTAAAATATTAAGTCCAAACCATTCTTGTAAAATGTGTTCTTGGTTCATATGATTTTAGTTTCTAATTATGAATGGATTTTTTTTTTTTGGATGATGGCTATTGATTTTTATGTATTTAGGTCAGTTCTAGCCAAATTAGCAGCTCCCACATAAATTATAATAGTTTTAAAAATAATCTTTCAAGTTTTCTAAGTTTACTGTCTCATCATTTGTAGACAGGTTTAGTTTTTTCCTTAATTCACGGTATTTTTTCCTAGGTATTTCATTTCTTGACCAAATGCACTGGAAATAAACCACCAAAACAATAGTAAATAGAAATGGAGATGGTGGTGGAGATGGTTGTTCATGACTTTGGAAGAAATGGTTTCAGTGTTTTACTCTTTAATGTGAGGTTTACAGAGGGTTTTTTGTTTGGTTGTCTTCAGTTTTTGTTTTTTTAAGAGCCCTTATATTTAAGTAGTGCCCATAAATTCCTATTTTATTTAAAGTTTTAGGATACTTACTGGATTTTATCAAATGTATTTTGGCATATGTATCAAGGAAGACTGTCTATGATAAGTGCCAGGAAATCTCAAATTGGCTTAAGCAAAAAGTGAATCCATTGGCTTTAATAACCAAAGACACACAGGATAAAGCTGACTTGAGGCCAGCTTGATATAAAGGCTCAAAATGTGTCACCAGGATCTGGTATTTCTTACAGACTCTGCCTTTGTGGCCACTTGATAGGCAGCAGCAACTCTAAAATCCATGCATTTAGCTTCAAATCCAGTAATGGGGGAAGTATCTGATAGGTATTCCTAGAATTCCATGATATATCTTATGTCATCTCATTGGCTTTTGAAGGGCCATAGACTTGTACCTGAGTCAAAGAATCATTATAAGCAGTATAATGTGATGTGTTGATTGGCTTAGATGTAGAACACAAGCTTCACCATCCAACTGGGTAGATATCTATCCAGTACTCCTCCACTAAGTGGAAAGGAGCAGGTGCATCCCCAGAGGAAAGCTTTGGTTGTACTTACCAGCGTAAGAGAAAACAAATACTACACAGCACAATAACAGATGTCACTTCAGCATCTATTGATTCAACCATATGGCTTGTCCCATTAATTTCTGGTAGCAATACATTGTCTTGATATATTTGCTGATGATGAACCATCCTTAGAATAATCCTTGTTTAGTCATGGTTTATCCTTTTGATGCACTGATTGATTCCATTTGTTTAAAATTTTCCATCTGGATTCATAACTAAAATTGATCATTGGTTTTATCTTTTGCATTATTTGTATCATGGTTTGGTGTTAAGATTATGTTTGATACCAAATATTAATGGGAAAGTTTTATTTTTATGTGGACTGAAATAATTTAAATGCCATTAAAATCATCTTTTATTAAGGCTACATAAAAAACAGCTGGAAAAAGGATCTATCCTTCATAGGGTTTTTATAACAGATGTTGAAGTAACTTCTTACACTCCTCCATGATTTTTTACTCCTTGATTGAATTTAATTTTTTCCCTAGAAATATCATTACTCTCTAGATTTTAAAATTTGTTGCTGTAGACTTATATATAATAATCTCTTTAAAATTGTAAATTCATTTAATCTCTTTCCTATTCATGGTTACATTGCCTTTCTCTTTTCTAGTATTTTATATTATGCTTCGTTTATCTTTATTTGCTTCACCAAATGTGCATATGTTTTTCAAAGGGCCAGATTTAGCTTTTATTTACATACATATTTTTTCCTTTTTTATATTATTATTTTCAGTTCTCATATTCTACTAATTTCATTTGGTTTATTTTGGGTTTTTTCAGTTCATAAAATTGAAATTCTTGAACCACTTTACTCTGACTATAGCTTTAGCTGCTGCCATAGCTAAGTTTAACATGAAACAATCTCTATCATTTTTTATTTATTATTTTTATATAGTTGATAATTTCCACTTGGATCTCATGTTTGATCTAAGGTTGGATATTTAGGATGAAGTTTCTTAACTTCCAAAAAATTAAATCTCTTGTTTTCATTGGGTTAGGTTGTAGTTAGAAATATGATTTGTAAGAAATTGCTGCTGTAATGGAATTTATTATACCTTTCTTTTTAGCCAAATAATTATATATTTATATTTATAAATTTATATATTTATATATATATCAGTTTAAGGAATTATGTATTTGGATTCTATGTTTATGATTATTATCCTTTTTATTTTTCTAAGTGTCAAATTCAAGTGTGTTTTCAATCCTTTATATTTAACATTTGTGTCACTTGTAATTTTTCAAATGAATAAAATGTTAGCACTGAAAAATTCATATCCGTGTTGTAGAATAGCCACTTGGTTTTACTAATGGGGAAACTGAGGTCAAGAAAAGAGAGACACCTTGTCCAAAGTCACAAAGTGAATCTGGTGAATCCGGGCTCTTTCTATTATACACCATCCTCCAAGTGTCCTATTAGCAAATTGCTTCCATATGAAACTACAAGAATAGATGGGCAGATATAGGTAAAAATGGAAAGAACAACAAAAAATATATAGTTACTGGTCTAAAAAAAGGATGAGTTAATAAATATTGGGGAGTATATGGTGTGAGCTCTTCTTCAGTCCATTACCCAGGTTCTTTCTATTTGGTGTCTCCATCATCCCCTAGGGCATTTGAGTGTCTGCAGGATCTGGCTGGCAGACAGGGAAGAGAAGGAGAGGGATGGATTCTATATGGGGTTTTATGAGCAGACCTAGAAGCGGCACGCATCACTTCCACCCTTTTTCCATTGCTAGAACTCAGGCATATGGCTTGAGTGCACAGCTGAATGCATAGCTTTATCTGCCTGTGAAGCCAGGAGAAGAATGGAGTTCAGTAACCATCCATGTAGTGTCTACCATATCTTGTTCTTGGGTGGAGAAGAGCACTGAATGTGGATACGAGGGAAGAAACTCACTTGAGTGCAGGGCCTCTGTTGATCTGGGGATCAGGATGAGGTTCCAAACTGAGTCTGGAGAACAGGAGCTTTTGTCAGAAACTGGGACAAAAGCCCAGAGGGCCTAGAAGGGCAAGAAGGTAGACTCCCATATGATGGAAACAAAAGAGCCCAGGCTTCTTTTATGAATTTGCAGATCCCATAAGCATTACATTTATAATAAGGAAACATCTTTTTAGAATTGTGTCATTGTTGGAGCTGCCTATCTTAGCTATTCACAGAATCAAATATTAGTGCATTCCTTGCAATACACACACATTCATGCATGAGCACATGTAAGCATGTCCACACTCATACACAGCCACACCCCACAGTCTTCCTGAGAGTGTCAAGACCCAAGCAGCATGAGTAGCAGCAGATGTTCTTGCAAACCTTGCAAGTTCTTCAAGATTAAATGCCTTATAGTGCACACTGTGCATTATTATTTTGCTTTACTGGAAACCAGATTGTTGATTCCCTTTCTCTACTGTTCTCTCTCTCTCTCTCTCCCTCCCTCTTCTTCCCTGCCACCTTCCCTCTCTCTTCCTCCCTCCTTCTCTCTCTCCCTCTCTCCCTTTCACATCCTCCCTCCCTTTTTACCTCTCCCTCCCTCTCATAAAGGCTGCATATTATTGAACATATGTCATCAGATTGGACTCAAACCCATTCACAATTGCCTCAACACTATTGCCAACTTTTCCCTTTCTCCTGCTGTATTCTCTATGAGCAAATAGGGCATCTTTCTGAGAATGAGCATGTAAATTTCTTATGCGTTTTTCACAAATATCTTGGTAGTGTGCTTGCCTCCAGTCTCTTGGGCTCAATTATCTGAAAATAGACCCTCATCTGTTTTAGCCCAGGCTGGGTTAGTTGCAAATAATAGAAACCTACTCCACCTGGCTTAATCAAGAGAGGAGGATTTGCTGGAAAGGTACATGGATAACTCACAAATCTCAAGTCAGCAAAGCTTCAGGGAACCAAAACCCACAACAGAAACTGAGGCAGCAGCTGGCTATGTCTGTTCTTATCTTTCTCTCTCTCTCTCCAGCCCTCTGATTCTTCTGCTAACCTGCTTCATTCTCTCCCATCGATCACCTTTCTCTGTTCTCCCATGATGCCTTTACACGGTAGAATTTCCTTACAGCAGGGCTTAGCTGAATTAGAATCAGAACAACCTAATTCCAGATTCTCAGGACAAAGGATCTGATTGATAGGTAAGATGTCTACCAACTGTGACTGGGGAGGTGGAGAGGAAGCTCTGGTAACAAAGACATCCCCACTGCCCAACCAATCAAGAGCAGCAGTTACAAAATATTTTAAATATGATCCTAAAGAGTAGCACTGAGACTGTCTGTTCCAATGGCTTTGGGCTTGTTCCAGTGATCTGCCTGCATAGTCTGGTGATAAAGCTGACTGTGACAGTGACAACGCCTGGGATTTGGACATCCGTTCATTAAGCCAGTGCTGGGAACATCCATTAATAGTATGTGATCCTCACAAGAACATTGCTAATGCCACTTCATAGGGCAGGGCTTGGGGCTTGCAGAGAATGGTGGCACATCTGCGTTCACCCATGTGCATCATCTGCAGAGGTGGTATTTGAATCTAGTTCTGACTTGGTCCAGTCTTACTCCAGTGCACCATGCACGTGTACATGTGTATCTATGTGTGCATGTGTGTATGTGTGTGTGTGGTGTTTGTGTCCTCATCTGTAAAATGGTGGTTAATGAGCACCTGGGTGGCTCAGTGGTTGAGCATCTGCCTTTGGCTCATGAGGGTCCTGGTCCTGGGATTGAGTCCCACATCGGGCTCCCCATGGGGAGCCTGCTTCCCTTCTGCCTGTGTCTCTGTCTCTCTCTCTGTGTCTCTCATGAATAAATAAAAATAATTTTTTAAATGGTGGTTAAAAAGTAATACTCATGTTTTTTTGTGGGCTTGTTACTATAGTAAGATGGGTTGGGTAGAAGCATTTTCGAAACTACATAAAACCATATAGATATTATTATCTCTTTATCCACCACTTTGTCAAAGTTTACATTAAGCCATGATTTGATTTTGCAGGACTTACCTTGCATATAGTTTTGTTAGGGGCCATTCACAAGGATGATGGATGGGTTAGGGGGCGGGGAAGAGGGCTAAATCAATAAACTTCTGAGATGTTAAGCCTACAGTCCATTAAGATATCAACTCTATTAGAGTTTTGTTGTCTTTTTTTTTGAAAGGTTGGTGGATATTTTTTAAACCATCTTAACATTTTTAATTATTCCAAATTGAAATCTGAATTATCAAAACTGCTTCTGCTCCTGTATTTCTGTCCTGGTAAAATGCAGACCCACCATCCATAAGCCAGAGACCTGGGGGCATCTTGGACTCCGCCCTCTTCCTCAAACCCCACATCAACAGGCCACCAAATACTTATTCAGTATAGCCTCATCAGTTAGGAGCAGTTAAAATCCCAATTGTCCCCAAACAGCACCACTGTTTCTTTTGTCTTCAGTTCATCCTCAGGATTGCTACCAGTTTCCTAAAATGTGCATTTAAGCCTGTTGCTTCACCTGCTTAAAGCCCCTCAGTGGCTCCCATTCTCTAAAGCCCAAGCACTTAGTATGACTTATGGGGCCCTGCCTTTCTTTCCTCGTGCCTGAACACATCACAGTGCTTAGCACACCCTCGAATGCACCATGATCTTCCAGTTCTAGTCTTTGCAAGGACAATTCCTTGTGCAAAGATGCTCCCTCATCCTCTCTCTGTGCTATACAGTCTATCCAGCAACTTGTGGTTCCTTTAGGGTATCTTTCCTGATGTAGTCAGAGAGAGGGATAGTTCATCCTTATCTGGCCTCCTCTCAGCTACCCCAGTTTTGCAAATATCTTTACATTGTCCCTTCTCACAACACACAGTAACTATTTAAATCTTTTCTCCAGACTTGAGCTCCTTGAGGGCAGAAATTACAATAGCCATGCTTGTATCCCCAGGAACTAGCACAGTGCCTGGCAAAAGATGAGTTCTTAATAAAAAATTATTTAAATCAATCAATCAATCAGCTGTGTCCATCTAAAATCATGTTTCTTTAGAGGAAACAGAAACTGTACTGAAGCCAGCCCCCTATGATTCTAACAGTGATGGCCCTGAATCACGCACTGGAAGAGTTTGCCTTCAAAGTCAATGATCAGTTTTACTCCACATTGCTGTCTCTTTAATAAAGAAAAAAAAGCATAATCCAGCCTTAGAAGTGTGCTGGCTCTAACTTGGGTTAAAGACAACATGAGATATCTTAGGACCATGTCAAACGTTGACGTGATCAGCGCTGATGGGTGCATTCCAAAGTGGACTGAGGCTATTTCTTGTCTTCCTGGAATACCATCTGGATTCAAATGTTAATGTTCAATCCAATTTGTTGCTAAGGCAACCAAGTTATAGGCCATCTTCAATTTACAAAAGGTGATATTGCCAAAGTCATTTCGTAAGTCAGATATTTGAAAAACACACTACATTTTTCAGGGTGAAAAGTGATACAAATGGTAGCTAGAGCCTAGAGAATTGTATTTAACCCATATTGTTGCAGTGCTTGTGTAAGATGAGTTGGTAAATATATCCCATGTCTCCCAGGGTCACAGCAAGTCTCAAAACAATCTGGCTGTACACCCAAGAGCTGGGGGAAAGGAGCCTCTCTCCAGTATTCCCCAAAACTACTTCAGGATATCCTGTGTGTTTAGTACAGAGATCTCAAAACCTGGTTCAGCATGTGGATTACCTGGGAAACATTAAAAGATTCACCAGTTCATCTTTAGACCAGTCCCATTAAAATCAGAATATTTAGTGGGCTTCAGGAAAATATACATATTTTGAAAGCCCCAGGTGATTCTGGTATAATTTCTGAATTTTTTCCTCCCCTGCTTTGGTGTTAGGAGCTGGCTTCTCATATTGCTGCCCAAGGTCAAAGCCATGGTTATGTGGGTAATGACCTCTGAGGGTACCATAATTTCTACTGCCAAAGGATGATCTTGGATATCTTTGAAGGCACTGACACTAAACTAATCTTGATGCACTGCTGATGCTCACAGGGACAGGTTCTTCCATCCCTGCTAAAGGGGGGTAACTGATAGCCAGATAATAAATAGACCAGTCTTACCACAAGGACCACCAACATTACCAGGACCATGGGAATCCATTAAAAAATAGCTAAAATAGCTCCTTTACTTCCCTATCCTCCTTATCCTAGGACTAAGGCATGAGTCCCTGGGGCAATATGAATACAAAACACTGTGTGTTTTGTGGGTGACTCCCCCAGATACTAACCCATGATCACTGGATATTACTTTGACTATCTTTGTTCTTATAATAAGCTACAGTGATGAGTCCACTATGCCTTTTGTGTATAACAAAACCCTGGTAGACCTACCTCACCAGTCCCCAGAAAGTCCCAGCCAACTAAATCCAGAGATGAACCTAAATTGAGTTCAAGAGAGAATCCTGAAAAGTCCTGTTGAGTTGGAGGAAAATTGAATAATTTATGAGAGTTTTATCTGTTAGATTGCTTAGAATGTTATAATAATGGTTATCAGTGAATCACACCTCCTCCTGCTCATGTACCTTTGTAATGTAACATTGTCGCTCTTCCCAGCAAGAGATGGGATCTAGTTTCTCTGCCTTCTCAAATCTGTGCTGCCTGTGTAACTTTCTTTGACCAAGAAAATGTGGTAGGAATAATGATGTGCAAATCCGGACACCAGGTCTTCAAAAGGCCTTCACTTGAAATGTCCATTCTCACCCCCTGTGGCCACTATTCTGTGAAGAAGCCCAGTCTGGTCTTCTGGAGAATGAGAGATCAAATGAGGAGCATCAAAGTGTTCTAATCAGTAATCAGCTAGACTTATCAGTGAGGATATCTTGGAATATCCAGCCTCAGCTTAGCCTTCATATGAGGGACTATAGCCACATGAGTGATCCAAGTAAGCCTAGCAGAAAAACAGTCCAGAGTGCCAACTCACAGAGTTATGGCAATAACAAATCATTGGTTTTAAACCACTGACCATTGAAACACCACTAGGTATCTGATTCACTACTATGTCTTATATAAAAAAATACATGTATATAAAATTGAAAATTATCACATATGATCTCTCTGTACTAAAGCTTGTATTCTTCCAGGATATTCAAATTCCATATTCAAATTCCATATTCAAATTTCAGGATATTCAAATGGAGACATACATATTTTTATTCTAGGTGGTGCACAATTGGAATTCCACTGTACATGCTATTTTGTAACTTGCATTTTTTATGTAATAATACTCTCATTTTCATATCTCATAAATAATATTCTACATCATTTTAATGACTACATAATACACCATCAGTAAGATGTACATAATTTACTTAACTAGTTCTTGTTACTGGATATTTTTCCACTGTTGTAATCAGTTGCTGTGATGAAAGTCCTTGCACATCTGTCTTCCCACACATAAATGATCATTTTACTAGCACATTTTGGGGGTATTATTGCTTAATTATTTTTGTCAATATAGTAAAAAAGGGAAGAAGATTTCACTAATTTTCTTCCATTTTACTAGCCATGAGGTTAATGAGATTTGCATTTATCTTCCAGTGGGATTCTGTTGACAGGTACTCCCCTTTATGTACCTGGGACTTGGGAATATAGTCAGTTCTGATATAAAATGAGATATGTGGGGGATTCCTGGGTGGCTCAGTGGTTTAGCTCCTGCTTCTGGCCCAGGCGTGATCCGGGAGTCCCAGGATCAAGTCCCATGTTGGGCTCCCTGCATGGAGCCTGCTTCTCCCGCTGCCTGTGTCTCTGCCTCTCTCTTTCTCTGTGTCTCTCATGAATAAATAAGTAAAATCTTAAAAAAAAATGAGGTACGCAATCCTGAAAATCACCACGCTATGCAAAATGACACAATGAAAACCACAAGGCTTACTGAGAAAAAGGGATTAGCAGTCTACTCAAAAACTTTATTGGTAACAAACAAAAACAAAAACAGAACATAGGAACCTAGTGAAAATAGTAGCATAATTTTACATATGTTAAATGTTACAAATATATTAATCCTACCATAAATATGGTCTTTCTCTTAAGTTTTTATTTTAATCCCAGTGCTCATCATGAGAAGTACACCCTTAATCTCCTTCATCTATTTCACCCATACTCCACCCATCCTACCCTCTGGTAACCATCAGTTCTTGATTTCTCTCTCTCTCTTATTTTTTTCCTTTTGCTTCTTTGCTTTGTTTCTTAAATTAAATATATGAGTGAGGGATCCCTGGGTGGCGCAGCAGTTTGGCGCCTGCCTTTGGCCCAGGGCGCGATCCTGGAGACCCGGGATCGAATCCCACGTCGGGCTCCCGGTGCATGGAGCCTGCTTCTCCCTCTGCCTGTGTCTCTGCCTCTCTCTCTATCTCTCTGTGACTATCATAAATAAATAAAAATTTTAAAAAAAATAAATAAATATATGAGTGAAATCATATGGTATTTGTCTTTCTCTGACTTATTTCTCTCAGCATTATGCTCTCTAGCTCTATCCACACTGTTGCAAATGGCAACATTTCATTCTTTTTGACTGCTGAGTAATATTCTATTATAAAATACATCTCTTTATCCATTCATCTATTCATGGATACTTGGACTGCTTCCATATCTTGGCTGTTGTAAATGGTGCTGCTATAAACATTGAAGATGCATATATCCCTTTGTATCAGCATTTTTGTATTCTTTGGGTAAATAACCTGTGTGTGCTTGCTGGATTGTGCGGTAGTTCTGTTTGTGTGGTCCTTTCTGAGGACCTTCCATACTGTTTTCTAGAATGGCTGCTCCAGTTTGCATTCCCACCAACAGTGCAAGAGGATTTCCCTTCTCCACATCCTCACCAGCACCTGTTGTTTCTTGGTTTTTGATTTTAGCCATTCTTACAGGTATAAGGTGCTACCTCATTGTGGTTTTGATTTGCATTTCCCTGACGATGAATGATGTTGAACATCTTTTCAGTTGTCTGTTGGCCATCAGGATGTCTTCTTTGGAGAAATGTCTCTTCATGTTCCTTGCCCATGTTTTAATTGGATTATTTGTTTTTCGGGTGTTGAGTTTTATAAGTTCTTTATATATTCTGGATACTAACATTTTATCAGATATGTCATTGGCAAATATCTTCTCCTATTCCATAGGCTGCCTTTCAGTTTTATTGATTGTTTCCTTCACCATGCAGGAGCTTTTTATTTTGATGTAGTCCCAATTAGTTTGTTTTTGCTTTTGTTTCCCTTGCCTCAAGAGACATATCTAGAGAGAGAAGTTGCTATGGCTTATGTCAAAGAAATTGCTGTCTGTATTCTTTTCTAGGATTTTTATGGTTCCAGGTCTCACATTTAGGTCTTTAATAATTCGTCTTTCTTTTGAAAAAGACTTGTGGTTTGCATGTGGAAGTGAGCATCAGGTTTACAGTTGTGAGATATTGTGAACTGATGGGAGGAAGTTAGTCTGAAATGGAAGAAAAAGTTGGAATACCAGATGTGGTTGGTAACATTCAGTGAACTGAGGGAGTAGCCAGATGTTTGAGGCATGAGTGTGTGTGTACACGCATTTTTTGTATTCCTACATGATTCAGTTCATTTCAGTGCAGTTTTCTGTATCACCTTGTGTTTCTCTTGTACGAAATCACATGTAGTCAAAACTTATGTTCAAATTATTCCCTAATAGACTCATTTGCATTTTCAAAATAAATGTCATAGCAGAACTGACTGTCCTGAGCTTGCCATCTGTGACCCCTTCAGTTCTGCTCCATGTGCATCTGACTTCATGGAAGTTCTTCAAAGTTCTTGCATGTGGATGCTACCCCTTCCAAATTTCCAGGACCCATGCAGGCTTTTCCTATCATTATATTGTGAAGCTCTTAATCTCTGGGGATATGGAGAGGATGAAATAGCTGTGATTATGTTGCAGTCTTTTCTAGAAACCAGAGTTGGTTCTGTCTGACTGTGGCCCCTCCTCTCTTCTTCCTATACCAAGCCAGGTGACTATGGGTCATTGAAAAAAAACTTTTTCTTAAAGGTAAATATATGGGTTGAGATTTTTTTTTAAAAACCACTTTGTGGTTTTTTTTTTTTAAATCATCAGAAAAAAGATTAGTAAACGCCCTCCACCAGAAGAAAATGTCAACCTCTGTTTTCTTAACAAAAGCATATTATTTTACCTTTTTTCCTTGTGCTTGATATATGCCAACAGCCCTCTTACCTCTCAGGTCCTTTGCTGACTCACAGCCAGAACAGAGGAAAGGAACAAAGACATTTCATGCAAGGTCTGAGAAGAGGTAGGGGAAGAAATGTTTGTCTGTGTTAGAACTGAATGAGTTTAAGTAAAATTTGTGTCTATTGGAATGAGCCAAAATGGAAGTGAGATGTGAGGGGAAATGGAATGCCTGCAGAGAACAAATTAACCATAAGGGTAGAGAGGTGACCCCAGGTTTAAGTATAGCATAGAACCCTTTGAAAGCTACTGGGAAGCAGGAAAGAGCACAGGGCCAATGGACAGAGCAGGACACAATGTGATGGCTAAGGCAGTGGGCTCCACCCTGGCCACACCCAGTGTGGCAGGAAGAGAAAAGGAGCCCAGTGGAGCCCTTGGCAATCTTGTTGACACACGCAGGACATCAGACAATGAGTGATAAGCTCTTCTACTGGGAGGAGCATAGGCTGTTATCAACAATGATTAATATGCTTACACACATTAAAATTAAGCACATTTAAATTCTGTTTTCGACACGTATGACTTACGCAGTGATGTCCAGGGGCAAGACATATCAGGTTTCTTCTGCTTTACTGAATCAAATGAAACTTCTCAACTTCCTCCAGTGTGGCTGGCAGCTCATCTAAGCCCAATCATCATTTCAGTCCCTTCTTCCCATCCTTTGGGTCTTAAAAGAACTACAGCCTGGGCAGCCCAGGTGGCTCAGGGCAGCCCGGGTGGCTCAGTGGTTTAGTGCCACCTTCAGTCCAGAGCGTGATCCTGGAGACCCAGGATCGAGTCCCACGTCAGGCTCCCTGCATGGAGCCTGCTTCTCCCTCTGCCTGTGTCTCTGTCTCTCTCTCTCTCTCTCTCTCTCTCTCTCTCTCTCTCTCTCTGTCTCTCATGAATAAATAAATAAAGTCTTTAAAAAAAAATAAAGAACTACAGGCTGACCCATTCATTACAGGAACATCCAAGAGGAGCCTCTGGTCTTCGGCCCTTTGGGTTGCCTTTGAGCTGTGAGCTGTCCAGGCCCAAGGAGCTCTGGAACCTTTGTCAATGATGTCCACTCCCACTTTACCAAGCTCAACAACCAGGATGTTGACCAGGGTTCTATTCCTGAGGCTGCTGAACTTGGTGCCCATAATGTCTCTATCCTAACATATCTGTGTCTTTGCAGTTAGGATAATCCTATTCCCGCCTTCCATACTGCTACACTTGTGTGCCAGGTCAAGCCACGCCCTTCTTCTGTTTTTGCTATAGCACAAAAGTCTCCTCCCTCTCTGTGAGGTGTAGTTGAGGAATATTAAAAAGAAATTTTGAATTCCTCCCTGTATTAAAGGAGCTCAGAACCCACACTAAAAAGGACAATTGCTTTTAATTCTTATTTTGAAGAGTTCATAGTTAACCCCTTTCTCTTTTTCCTCCAAAAAAACCCCACATACCTCTTTAATGTATCCATCTGATACCTCACTACATGTTATCAATTTATTTCTAGTTGTGGCCTTTTAAAGTGGGTGTTATTCTTATTTTAAAAGTAATAGAGCCAACTAATTCCTCCTAATGCAGGAGTAATTCTAAATAAAAGAATTTTCAAACTCCGGATTGACTCCCCAGGCTACTTTCCTACTGCTACATGGCAGCTTCCCGGTGAGTACTTAAGATAGCCTTTGCTCTTTGGTAGATTTTCCCCCCATGTAAAACATCAAACATTTATTATCTTACACAGTTTATGAGAGTCAGGAATCTGAGAATGACTGAGCTGAGTTGTTCTGGCTCAGGGTCTTATAAGGTTGCAGTCCATTTGTCAGCTGAGGCTAGATTGGGGCTGGAGGATCTGTTTCTAAGATGGGACACTCACACGACTGTTGGCAAGAGACCTCAGTTCCTCACAACCCGGGCCTCTTTCATGATGTGGCAGATGGCTTCCACCAGAGTTAAAGATGCAAGGTAGAGAGAAAGAAATCACAGGATATTTTATGACCCAGCCTTGGAGATGAGAGGGGACCACACATGAGTGTGAATACCAGGAGATAGGCTAGGGATCACTGGGGGCTAACTTGGAAGCTGGCTTCCACAGGGGAGTTACTTTGGTTGAATTTAGTACAGGTGTATGTGCAACACCAGAGTGAAAAATCTTTCCTGGTTTATGATTTTTTATAATGAATTAATCAGTCCATTTATATTTTCCATCAATTCTTCCAACATGAAGTGGAAATTTTTCTAACTAGAAATGTGGATGATTTCAGAGACACAACCCACCAATTAGCTGCATTCCATCTTTCATTATGTGTTGGTTCATTCATTAACTTTTTATTGATCATCTTCCATGTGCTAGGCACTATACTAGTTGCTTGGATATAATGAGAAGGAAAATAAATATTGTCCTTACCTTTCCAGAATTTTCAGTTGAGTAGAGGAGAAAGTTATTATATGAATAATCACATAAATTGATGTTACCACAAAATGTGGTGAGTACTATGAAAACATGCACTGTGGGGATCTAATTTTGTTTGAAAATCAGGAAGAACCCTATAGCAAGGGATCCCTGGGTGGCGCAGCGGTTTGGCGCCTGCCTTTGGCCCAGGGCGCGATCCTGGAGACCCGGGATCGAATCGCACGTCGGGCTCCCGGTGCATGGAGCCTGCTTCTCCCTCTGCCTGTGTCTCTGCCTCTCTCTCTCTCTCTCTGTGTGTGTGACTATCATAAATAAATAAAAATTAAAAAAAAAAAAAAAAGAACCCTATAGCAAAAATTTCTTGACCTCAGAACTACTGACATTTTGGACTGGGTAATTCTTTGTTGTGAAGACTATCCTGTGCATTGTAGGATGTTAACATAATCCCTGGCCTCTATCTGCTAGATGTTTTTACCCCTCCCTAAGTTTGGACAACCAAAAATGTCTGGTATTTCCAAACATTCCCCAGGGGCAAAATATCCCCCAGTTAAGAACCACTGGTCTATAGGAAATTTCCAAATGAAAAATGATGGGAGAGCAGGGAGCACCTGGGTGGCTCAGTTGGTTGAGTGTCTGCCTTCAACTCAGATCATGATCCTGGGGTCCTGGGATCAAGTCCCGTATCAAGCTCCCTGCTCCATGGGGAACCTGCTTCTCCCTCTGCCTCTCTCTCTCTCTCTCTCTCTCTGCTTCTCCCTCTGCCTCTCTCTCTCTCTCTCTCTCTCTCTCCTTCTCCCTCTCTCTCTCTCTCTCTCTCTCTCTCTCTCTCTGTCTCTTATGAATAAATAAATAAAATCTTTAAAAAAAAAAAGTGTTAGGGGAAGGGGAATTTCAGGAAGAAGAAAGACTATGTTAGATTTTTGTTGACAGATGTTACCATATAATAAGACCCAAACAAAAACAAACAAATAAACAAAAACCCAGTTACCTAATTCTGATTCTCACATTTAAATTCAGATCAGAGTCTTGCTTGGATAACTTGTTGGTACCCCTTTAAACAGAAATTCACACCCTATAGCCAGTCTGCTTGTGCTGAATAAGGTGTCTCCATATAATTGCTAAGGAAAAAACAGGTCTGGCCTGAAGCTCTCTTCAAAACGTATTTTAACTTATTGAATCTCTGGGCTGGCTAAAGTTGTTTGGCCTTCAGCCTGCTGGTTTATATCACTGCCCGAAGCAGGGTATTATCACTGAGAAATACATGGCCTCGCTTTTATTGGAAAGATATTTATAGGTACTGCTTATATCCTATATGAATATATTTAATGTGGAAAGAGTATATAACTGGGCTGGGTATAAAGTCAGATTACTTCCACCAAGACTTGCCTTATTTCAATTTTGAACAGACAAGAATTAGCTTGTGTGCTTAGAATCCTGAAATCTTGAGTGAAAGGGAACTTAAAGAATCTTATGGGAAAATCATGGCTTTTGGAATATAGACACTTCTAGGTCAAATTTGGCCTCAGCTGTATGATCTTGGACACATAAAATAGCTTCAATTTCCTTATATGTAATGAAGATAATAATTCTTAACTTCACAGGGTTGTTATAAGGATATATAAGATTATAGCAACATCTGACATAACAGTAGATGTCCAATAAATGAAATGTCCCTCTTTCCTTCAGATGATGCAGTTCATAATACTCTCAGGCATCCCCAAGAAATGGTCTCCTTGAAATCTGGGAGCTAGTTTATCCTCAGCTCTTCACTCTTTATATCCAGAAGATTAACAAATTCCAAGTTTACCTCCATGTGTTAGTTGGGCTGCCATTATTTATTTTTTGGATACTTGCAATGGTTTTCCAATTTGACTCTAGCCAGAGATTTTTAAATATAACCATATCACCCCCTGAATACTACCTCTCATTTTCCCACAGGATCCAAAATTGGTTTCTCTTACCTGTCCAGACTTCTCTCTCTTAGACACCCTGTCTTTCATCCTGTGCTGTAGCATTGTCAGACTTCTGACAGAGTCCTACATGCTGTTTCATAAAATTTCGTGCCATTTCAGACATTTTTTTCTGTGGATAGCTATCCATCCCCCCACCCATCCTTGTTTACCCACCGGAGTCCTACTGATTCATTCTCAAGAACCAGTCATTCATCAGCACATCTCCTGACCTCCTGCTGGCCTCCCTTCCTACTTCACCACCTTGTTGCTTTGACACAACCTCGTACACATTTCTATGCTGATGTACATCATGCCTTATTGATTTAAGTATTTGCTTATAGGTGTGTCTTCTCTACTTGAGAGTAAATTACTAGAAAGCAAGAACCAGATCTTATAATCTTTGTATTCCCAGCTATTATCATTGATCCTGTACTGGTCCATGTTCTGTAAGTATTTATTGAATGAATCCATACTGAGCTTGAATCCCCACAGTGATGGGACATTCCAACATTACAGGACAGGAACCTGATTTTGGCCATGTGCCCCATGTCAAATACAGATTGATAGGTCTTCCATCTTTATTGTCATAGTTAATTCTTTACTCCCCCCAGGACCCACTGATCCTACTTAGAAAGAATATATATAATCCTCATATGGCTGCCATTTCACTATTAGAATGCTATCAACATCATGCAGCAACAAAATTTCCTCTTCTTGGAGAATTCTTCTACGTATCCCTAGTATGACATGGTATCCAGGTCCCTTATCACCTTACCTCCCTAATCGGCACCTGTTGTGGGTCACTGGTACCCTGGTTCAACCTACACCCAGGATACTGGATGGGTTCTAACAGAATGGAGGGTCTTTGTCCTAATCATGACATTGTGGTAAGAAGAGGAGAAAATAAAACATGCTTGCATTTATTCCTGTTTCTCTGCAATAGGCATGATAGTAGCTAACATTGTCAAGTCCTTACCACAAACCAAACACTGTAGGAAAAACAACTCCAAACTAGTTACTCTCTCTGTAGTCCCTGAATTCAATTGCAGAACCATTCTCCTGACCTCCCACATCCACTAGAAGCTCCCTGATGAGACTCTGTAACCCCTCCGTGTTGTTCAAACAAAAGACGTGGTTTTTGTCGGTCTCTGCCTAAAAGCATCCTTCTGCCAACCTTGCAAGCATAAAATTTCACAAGCCCATAGTGCCCACAGCTACTCGAGCCACAGACACTCAGGAGGCCAGATTGCACAACCTCAAACATCATTGGTGAAGGTATCATTCAACTCTCAGATTGGAGACCCCACACTCCATTTCTTCATTGGTGCCCCTTTGGCTTTCAGAATGGTTCCAATTTCAGATGTCCTGCCTTCTGTCCAAATTGCTACTATTTTAAACCACCCAAAGTTATTTAATCATACTTACAATAACTCACATGTATTGAGCACATATGATACATTTCAGCACCCTCTGGCTCCCCTTATAGCCACCACGATATCCCAGTTGTAAGAGTATTACAATTCACCTGCCAGGTTTTTTTCTGTGTAATTGCTTGTATGTGTGAGCATCCTTTTGTTCTGACTTCTACCCCCTTTGCATCTAAGATCTACAAACATCCATTTTTTCCAAGCATTTCATCCTCCCACCTTTGCTCCCAGATGTGTTCAAATCCTGCCTCCTCTTTTTTCCTGGAGAGACCTGGCACCCACCTCCATGACACCCTCCACCTGGCCCAGGCAATCTGTCCTTCTGAAATCCATTCCTTATATCTACTTCCAAGATTGCTCCATCTTGTCCACAAAGACCCATGAGAGATACTGCCTTGTGTTGTGCAGCGATCTGGAAATAGTTTGCCAATAGTGTACTCAACCAGGAGGCAGCGTGGACTTCTGGCGCCAGAAACAGTTGAATGCTTTAGAACAAGCTCTAGTTCCAGGAAGCAGAAGAGCCATTTCTTCTAATCAGAAAATCTTCCTGAACCCCAGCCCCCCAGCAAAGGCTATCTCAGCTCCAGAGTCCATCAAAACTTCAATTTTGTCAGAGTCTCCCCTATGATGCCATTTTATGTGCTATTAAACAGAACAATGCAGCTCACCAGTAAAATAATCTGCAATAACAGCCCATTTAAAGCCTCCCTTAATATGGAACTTTCTAATTAATGTAAATGGGGTGCAAAGCTTGGAAAGCCAAGTTGATTCTAATGTTCAGGAAGTAGGTAAAATAGGAAAGGGTCTTATTTTTCATTAGCAATCTATTAGGGAATCTAATGAAATCTTTATGGCTTGGATATATTACCAAAAAAGTTATAATTGCTTTGTTTCTTGCCTCATTTCTCTGCCACCTTTCCCTATAAATATTGCCATGCTATGTATTCGATCCGGGAAAATTAAGTTTTGCATGGGTTTTGTGTCTGCGTCCTCTCAGGTTCTCCTAGTGTTTGGAGATGAAGAAAACACAGTAGATTCACCGTAATTCCCACCTACATTGGAAGCTGAGCTCCAAAGAGAGTTAAAGACTAGTGTACTCATTTCCTTCTCTCTTCCTTGTTTTTCCTATCTTCTTCCCCTCCCTCCTTCCTTTATTCCACTCTCTCCTTCCTCTCGCTCTCCCTGAAAGATTTTTTGAGTATTTTATCAGTCAGGTTAGCCTAGGTTACTTCTGCTAAATGGTAAAACATTAAAAGTTGATCTTTCATATGTACTGCTTTTTCACTCTGGGTCAGTAGGGGAGCAGAGTCACTCTGGGATTCCAGCTGTTGGAGCAGCCACCATGTCAAACATTCCCAGTCATCCTGCCAGAGGGAAAAGACAAGGTAGGAAACTGGGATCTGGCTCTTCAAGCATCTACCTGAAGGGTGCCTAGCTAGTAGAGCATGTGACTCTTGATATCAAGGTTGTTGAGTTCAAGCCCCATGTTGAGTGTAGAGCTTACCAAAACAAACAAAACCACAAAAAACCCACAAAACAAAAAATAAAATAAATAAAATAAAATAAAATAAAAATCATCTATCTGAACATATGGGTCACTTCTACTCACATTTCATTGCCCAAGGTCAATCATTGGGCTGTGCCTAATATCAAAGAGATCATGGAAGTATTATCCTATAGTGTGTCCAAAAGGCCCTTCCCATGAACCAACCAATGTAATAATAATCTATGATATCACAGTGAATTAGCAGCAGACTCTGCTCTCAGGTAGCTCAGAATCTATCAGGAGAACCAGAAAACAAACTCCAGCCAGAGCGCGGTAAATGGGGTATGAGGCTGTAGCGTGATTCCCTGGGGCCAAATGGGCTCATTTCCCTCCCTCTTTGCTGACTTTCCTCTCAAACTTTGGTGCAGCTGGTTGTGTGACTTCCCTCCTCTTTCCTCTTGGGAAATCGTGTCCGGGAGGGAACTCAGCCCTGACCCAGTTCCCCAGGCACCTGTCTTCTGTTTTATAGACCCTTGATCCAGGGGCTTTTGAGAAAGGAAACTGTCTGAGAGCAACCAGCCTAGGCAGGCCTGAGGCTTGGGAAAGTGGGGAAGGCCCAGGTTCAGGCAGCATGGTGGGTGTGGGTTACCCTGATTGCTCCATAGCCAACTGGTCAGTGCTTATTGCATCTCAGTGCCAGGAAGTCAGTCATTTCAAAGGAAAAGGTTCTATCTGGAGGAGGTATTAGAGCACTTTAGAGCAAGGATTCAGACCCCACAAGGACTGTGGGATAGTGGAGAGTAGGATAGGGACACTGAGGCAGGAACTTAGTAGAGAGCAATACTGAGGCATCAGGTTTTCCTTAATCAGCTTACAATAGCAGTTCAGCCCAAAACCTGTCTGCTAAAGTTGAACTTCAGTTCTTAGAGGACTTCCCTACCACATACACCCCGTCAAGGCCTTGAGCAGGATTGGTTCTGGAGCTCGAGGGAGCAAGGGATTAAACCTTAGGAAGTGAAGGGAGTCATTGGCTATGGTGGGTGGGCTGTGGATAGCCAGACATCATACACTGTCTTCCCTGTGCAACAGGCCTTTTTAAAGCCCAGAGAGAGTGCTCTGGGCTAGCTAGCTTTTGTAATCACGTTCCAATCAGCTTTACAAAATTGTGAAATTGATTATCCTGCTGGTCTCACACAGGCTTTGGAGCAAGGCAGAGGGGCACCTTAATTCTTGGTTGAGTTCCACACACTGATTCGAGGAGACTTTAGCTTTTCCATCCATCCCCAAGAGGAAGGGAGTTCAAATTACCTTGAAATTACAATTTAGGGGCATCAAGCCTTGGCCAGACTGTTTCATTTTCCCAATCACCCAGCCAGGGCCAAGAATGAGAAAGGAGGTACCTGGCATATTAACTCCTCTTTAGGAACATGAAAAAGAGGTGAAGTGAGAGTGCGAGAGCCAGGTCCTTGTGTGGGCCCTGGTGTTCCAGGAATAAGAGAGTGAAGGGTAGGGGCACTCCAAACTTGGGTCCAACAGTTCTGCACCCCCCGCAGGACGGTGTGATTGGGGTCATAGTCCATTGATCTACCAAGGTACTCCCACTGTTTTGTTTTTTTTTTTTTGCTTTCATTTTCTGTCTTGATGAAATATCGAGGACTTTTGTACTGCCACAGGGAAACACATAGAATTTAGGTGTTTCTGCAGCCTAGGGGTTCAGAGAAATCTACCTGCAATCAAGGAATCTGACCTGGCTCTTGAACAATGACCAGGAGCTACTCAGTTGGAAGGAAGTGGGAAGTCCATTACAGATAGGGGGAACACCACATGCCGAAGTCCAGAGGCGCTTTGCTAGTACAGGAAGGGGGGGAATGGTGGAGAGGAGACAGGGGTAGGGGAGATGGGTGCTGTCATGCTGAAGAGATTAGGGTCTAAAGGCAGAGGAAGAGACACACACATTAAAAATGAAATACGGGATCACAGGTGGGAAAATGGAGATGTGGCTGGCACAGCAGAAGAACAAATTGTGGAGTGGTCCCCTTGGGGGCTTGCACAAGCAAGCTGACTTAATGTCACATCTGTCAACTCATGTCTGGAATTCACAAGGAATTTCTTTTCCTCTCAGTTACCTAGATAATTATTAAGTGATGACAGTCCTATTAGAATGGCTGATAAGTAGTGAGTACTTATTATATGCTGGGACTTGCCTAAGAATTTTGTGTATCTTAGCCTTTTCACAACCCCATGAGGTGAGTACCATTATATCCCATCGTACAGATAAGGAAACTAAGCCTCAAAGAGTTCATCAGTTTGCAGAATGGCACAGAGCCAGTACATGGTGGGATTGAGGTCCAAACAGAGGAGTCTGAACCTCAAGCCCCTCTCTTAATTGCTGTACTGTGATGCCTCTGGTGATGAAAATAGAGCTCATCAATTCCTGCCTTCATTCAGCAGATATTCACTGAGTGAGATATGCAACAGGCTTCATGTTAAGTATTGGGAAGCCAGGATTCAGTAATATGCCCAGCTGTGTCTTCATATGGAGACTCCCATCTCCTGGGGAGACAGAAAATCAGTAAACAGTTCATGGAAAAGAGAATATCAGGTTGCAAAGAAATAGTAAAATAGGGCATCAAGAGAGAAAATATGAGAGCATGAAAGGATCTTCAGTGCCAGGTGAGGGAATTGAAGCCAAGAAAAGGAGAGTAATCTCAGTCGTACAGTAAATTGGCAACAGGGTTGAGAAAAGAATTCAAGACTCCTAATAGATTCCGTAGCTATTTTTCTGGTCCCAATCTGTTTTAGGCACCAGAGCAAGACAGCCACAGTCCCTGCCCTCCTGGATCTTATATTCTTTCCCCAACTATATGTCACCTGGGTACCTGAAGCTTTATAAGACATACTCTTCTTCATCAATTGTCGGTTCTACTAAAAGATGCCCTCCACCTTTATTTCTCCTATGCTCAGCTCATGGCCAGAGAATCTGCACAAGAATATTTCCTTCTTTGGAGAGCCCATGTTCCCCTGCCATGTGCAGAGCACTAGGGAGTGGGGGAGTAAGGATAAAGGACTTATGATTTTCTCCAGCTTCCCAAAGAGGGAATATATTAATGACTGTATAAAAGAGAATGACCTCTACCCTGCTGCACTATTGCTTTTAGGCAACCAACGAGTTTAAAGTTGATGACCTTTTTTGAATAGGGGAGTGGAAAAAGGGGATACCCCAGAAAAGTGAAAGGACACTAGCTAATGCATCAAAGACTGCCCCTCACATATAATGGCTTTCTTCTCTTCTGCTCAGCCAAGGAAAGGGGCAGTGGGCTCTGGGTGAGCCTGCAGCTTCCCAGATGCCTAGCTGAGGTCTCAAAGCCCCAAAACTCCATAAGGCAGCCTGCCAAGGGGGAAAAAATGGATTCCTAATTCCTACTGTCACAGTGCAGCAGGGCACCGTAGACCAGGTGAAGCGGAGTCTATTTTAGCAGACTTCTTTGGATCTAAAATAATTCATATCCTGTCTCTAAGTCTGACCCCTTCTCCTACACCTTGACCTCTTCTTTATATATACTAACTCATGTAATCTTCACAGCCAACCTCAAAGACAAGTGCCATTAGGCAGACAAAGAAACCGAGGCATGAAAATATTAAAGGACTTTCCCAAGGTCACATAACTAGTGAGTAGAAGACTTGGTTTTTAAATTCAGGCCTGAGTCTGAGTTCTTAAGCAGTGGGATATACTGCTACTCCTAGTCTGCCCCCACCCCTGCCGCTGACACTATCAGGACTGCTGTGAGCAGCACCCCTCCCACTACTGCTGTACTATTAATGATAATGATACGATTTTTACTGCTGCTTCTTTGACATTGTCAGAGGATTTGTAATACTATCACTACTCTTCTGCCTGTGGTGCTCTTATTACAAATCATAGCACTACTGCTGCTACTTCATGCTGCCTTCCTCCCTCCTCCTCCTCCACCTCTTCCTCCCTATCCTCCCATACTCCTCATGTTTATTGCCCTAGTCCCAGATCTTCTGCTATGCCTTCTCCAAGCATTATTTACAGATGGGAAATGGAGGCTCCAAGCTAGGAAATGTGTCATACATGGGCACGAGGCTGCCAAGTGGTAGCTCCAGGATTTTAGATCTTGGTCATGGATCTCAAGTCCAGTGGAATTTCAGACTGATACAGAAAATTTGCAGCTGAGGGCCTACTAGTATTGAGAACCTCTCTTTGCCAAGGGAGGTCTATGGGTGACCTGGGAATGTGTTAGAAATGCAGAATCTCAAGCTCTACCCCAAGTCTCCTGATTCAGAGTCTAGTTTGATTGCATGTTAAAGTGGGGCAAGCCCTGAAAATGCCTGCAAATCCGTCCTGACATTTAATCCTTAAAACCCACTAGGAAACAAAGCAGATGATGCTGTTCCCACTTGGGTTGGCCAAGTCAGAACCATGAGTGTGAATGGCAGGGTAGTATGGTAACTCCCTTTTGTGGGGGGTAAGGTAAAGATGTTGTGAGAGTTAGGGAACTGAAGTTATGTGGAGCCAGCCAGGCAGGTGTCAGAAGTGAATATGGATTCATGGCCTTTGTACATGAACCTTCTGGAAGAGTAAATACTCTTGGTGTTATAAATAACTTGGTAGGGAGCGGTGTGTATGCGTGTGTGTGTGTGTGTGTGTGTGTGTGTGTGTGTGTGTGTTGGGGAGTATAATGAGGGATAGTACTCATCCACCACCTGCCCAGAAGGACTTCCCCCTGGGAACACTAACTAGACTCTAATTCCTTAGGGGGCCCCTGTTTGAAGACTTCTGGCATTGTACCACACCCCCTGGGCTCACAGACAGATCTCTGGCTTTCTGCTCCACCACAGGCAACTCCACTCTGTGCCTGACCGCTGGGGCCCGTGAGCCTTCCCCCTGTGAAGGCTGTTCAAGCGCAGGTGAGGGATGTTTACCCTCAGTGCCCTTGAAAGCAGCCCCCCTCCACCCCCGTGGCCTCATGCACAACGAAATGGCTTTGCTGAGAAGGAAACACAGTAGTAGGAATGGCATTCGTCCAAGTTATCAAAGAAAGGAGGTAATTGCAAAAGGAGCTCAGAGACAAGCAGCTGACAACCTCACTCCCTCTCCTGCTTTGTATCTTCTCTTTACATGGATTCAGACTATCACCACTGTGTTCTTTCTTTAAAAAGGAAAAGACGATAACATCGCTCTCTGGTTTAATTCCAGAGTCGGCTTCCCACAGTTTTGTCATATAGCCTGAACCCTTTATCATGCCTTTCAAGGCCTTTTACTTATCTGACCCCACCTCACCACCACCCGCCCCCCCCCCACTCCGGCTCATCTCCCCGCACCAGATACGCCACTACACAGAATTTCTCACTGTTCTTCAAACCCTCCAGGCTTTTGTGACTTGGGCTCTTTCCTCAGACTATTCCTTCTGTCTGGAATCCATTGCCCCAATCTGCTCAGAAGCTTCTTACTCCGATTTTGTGTCCTAAGCAATAACACATAAATCTGTCTAATGCAAAAGTCAAAAAAGTCTGAGCTCTTAAACCATTGTGCCTCCTAAACCTCCTCTTACAGAAGGAGCTAGCAAAACAGGGTTCTCAAGGGTGAGGGTTGGGTTTGGTGTGAACTTCTCCCAGAGAGGCCGCCATGGTTTTGGACAGGAGCCCCCCTGGTGTATGTGTGTTCCAGACGGACAGCTAGACTGTCTGGTGGACGAAATGGAGCAAAAACCAAATCTACATAATGGAGCCATTGATCACTGTCACAGCGTGCAACCAGCTGTGGCCTGGAGAGGACACATTTTTCAGGAGAAGTTTTCCTGCGGAAAGAGTATTTGTTGATGTGAGGCTCTTAGGAGTTTGGTGAGGGTGAGTCAATGTGAGGGAAGATTCTTTCCTGATGACATTTCAGAGACAGTTTTGCACTGAATCAACTTAAAAATGTCTCTCCTCCTGCTCTTGGAACTTGGGATTGCTGTTTCTCCCCTGCAGGGTGAGAGTATTTCCATCTTCTATCTGGCAATCTCATAGATCTCATACCTCTTCAGCCCTGTTCATGACAGCTTTCTAGCATAATTGGGGATGCAGTTTTCCCCCTCCATTGTGATAGTTTGCTATTGGCAAAATCCAGTCTTAGGGGTTTGGAAATATTTTAATTTGTGTAGCTTTCACATTTTTTTTTCTCCAAAGACGTATGCAATCTTTACACCCTCACATGCTGCTTTATTTATGGCTGCTGTTGTTCATCTGTTTGTTTAATTCTCAGTGCTTGCATTTTGATAGCAAAGTTGAACCATTGCAGTCTTAATTGTCCTAAGCCTTTCTGCTCTAAATGTGAAGTTGACTATTATTACTCTCTAAGCCCTCATCTTGACTTTCTTTATAGCACCTGTCACTCACTTGTTTTTTTAAAAATGTTTTTATTTATCTGCTTACTTGCTTACCACCTGTCTGCCCCCCAGAAGTAACCTCCATGTGGGCAAGGGCTTGTCTCACTCCTATTGTATCCCCTGTCACATGGCGGGTACTCTGTGGATGAATGTGGACATAACACATGATCTTTCCCTCCCATTAAGAAAACCTTCTTTCTTTCCTAGATTACACATACATTGCCTTTTCTTCATAAATTGATGTTGAACTTTGTCAAATACTTTTGACATATTTTGGGATGAACTCTAACCTGTGGATAGGATTCATTACATTAGGAGAATCTTAATTGTAATAATCCTTCAACTTCTGGAATAGATTCTTATTGGCAGTAGTATACTGTGATTAAAAAAAACTGATATTCTGGTCTATGGTTTTGGTTTGGTATTGGTTATTCGGTTATGGTCCTGTTCTCTGTGTCAGGCTCTGGTGTTATAACTTCTTATGGGAGGCTTCTAGCCATGAGATCAGTCCCAGAAAGAGATCCCCTGTCAATGCAATGCATGAAACTGTCCATTTACTTCCTCTCTAGCAAAGCTCTGTGTTACCATTTTAAATTCTCTACTACTTAGAAAAGCTAACCTAGGTATCTAATTTAAATTTGTTTGTACTTGGTTTCAAGTGAGGTTGAGTCTTTTTTCTCCTCTCAGAAAAATACATATCTTTGTGAATTTCCTGTTCATGTCATTCATCATTCTTTTCCCACTTGCATGTTCCTCTTTTTTATTGACTTGTGAGAACTTTTTCTATATCAAGGACGTTGACTGTCTGTTGTATCTATTTTTATATTCCCTGCGTCTCTGTTTTCCATTTTGTTGTTTCCTTTTTAGTTACAGAGATGGTAGATTTTGACATTTTTAAAACTGGACTTTAGACTCCATTACTATTTTTTAAGGTATACTTTCTTCATTTACTTGGAGTGTTTAAAATGCCCAGGCCAGAGATCAAACAACTAGCCACCTTGACTTCTCTTACTTTATAATTTCATTTATCTTACATTTGACTACTTAATTGA
Organism: Vulpes lagopus; assembly: GCF_018345385.1. Classification (NCBI taxonomy): domain Eukaryota; kingdom Metazoa; phylum Chordata; class Mammalia; order Carnivora; family Canidae; genus Vulpes; species Vulpes lagopus. Next base: position 17,508,195 of record NC_054841.1, read on the forward strand.
GGGAGATTTCTCCTTGCTCACATCTCATGTTCTCCTTGAACCTTAGAGCACAGCAAATACAGTCTCAGTCAGGTTTATGAGGAAAAAGTAAGCTAGAGCTGACTGAGACAGAGGGGCAGGGCTGTTGGAGGAAGGTCCCCTCCTGAGGGAAGCTATAGGATTTCCCTTCATAGTTCTGAATTTAAATTAGCCATTCCTGGTTCCCTGCATTCTTGGGCAAATGACATGCCCAGGGCACTGAGTTGAAGGAGGCCTCCTAGAACCTTCCATTTTGCTCCCTGGGCTGTCACTTGCCCCCTTCCACACCCCACCACCCCTCTGATACCTGGATCTCCCTGGGTCCTACATGACCAATGCTGTGGAAGTGGTCTCACTATCATCCTTGGCCTGTAGCTTCTGCCATCATCACAAAAGGTAGGGCTCTGCAGTGTAAAAGCACAGAACCTACAATCACAAGGGGTATACATGAGACCTGATCTCTCACGTCGTGTTTGTGGCACATCCCTGGCGTGCTTCTCCTCCTCACACTCAGTAATATGGTGTCACATCTCTTTTGCCCACCACCCAGGGCTACGCTCAGGGTCAAATCGGGTCTGTACTTTGCAAATGGCAAAGCTCTACACATAGGTCCCTGATTCCCATTATTGCTGCAATATTGGCATCAGCCAGTTCATATAACGTCAGGGGCCGCCTGCTACTGGTCAGCATGACATCAAGGCTGCTAGAAGCATCAACACAGCAGAAAAGGTCATTTGGGGATGTGACAATCAAAAAGGAGTGAATTCTGTTCCCTCTGAGAGTTCCTGTCAAGAGCAGAATCCTGTCAGTTTACAAATGAAAATCTAAATATTTAGAAACCCTAAGCCCCTGCCTGAAAATAAGGATTGAAAATGAATATTTATGAACTGACAGTTCTGTAACTCTGTCCTCAAGTGCTTCCTTTGGTGACACGTACAAGCCTGTTGTCACCCGCTCTTTGGATAGAAGTCGGAGCCCCAGCTGGGCAGCGTACCACTACGTGTATGACCTAGATGAAGTCACTCGCCCTGTCTGGGCCTGTCTCCTCAGCAGGAAATTGAAAGAGTAATACTCAACTCGTAGTGTTATTCACCAAATTAAATAATACAGTGGGTACTGGGGAGACTAGCAGAGCGCCAGACACACAGTAGGTGCTCAGAAACTGTGAGCGTCCCCCCTGTGCTCTGCCTTGGCTGCTATCTCTTGTCATTTTATCTGGCCAGAACATAACAAGTCTCCATGTTTTATATTGTTTATTGTAGTAAAATACACGTGACATGAAATTTACCATCCTGACAGTTTTTAAAGGTACAGTTCAGTGGTTTAAATACACTCATGATGTTCACCACCATCCATCTCCAGACTCTTCTCATCCTGTAAAACCGAAAGCCTGTACCATTAAATGGTAACTGCTGAATCCCCGCTGTACCCACCCCTCTATTTCTGCCTCTGTGAATTGTACTATTCTAGGAACCTTCTAGAAGTGGAATCATATTTGCCTATTTGTGACTGGCTTATTTCACTCAGCATCATGTCCTCAAAGTTCATCCATATTGGAGCCTGGGTCAGATTTCCTTCCTTTTTAAGACCATGGCATTCTATGGTATGTATATACCACATTTTGTTTATTTGCTCATCTGCCATTAGACACTTATGTTGTCTCCACATAATTCTCAATGTTTTTAATACTCTAAATATTCTATTTGCATGTCCTCTAAGCTGAATTAAGAACCCTTTATCAAAACTGAGCAGACCCTGTCTTCTTTTTACCAAAATTCCAGAATTCCTAATTCCCTTCAATTCAGAGTTCCTATTTCCTGGCTCAACCCTCTTGCCTATCTGTCTTTAATTGTTCTTCTTTGAGAACATAGCTAAAGTCTGAAGGGGCTTCTCATCTTTGATGGTTGGACACTCTGCTCCTTTATTACACCCTGGATTCTTAGGGAAGCAAAGGACTTTTGGAGCCTCCTTGGTGCAGGGACTCTCAACCATCCTCCCTTCCCCTAACAGCCTGAAGACAAACTGCATCAAAATCCCAAAAGGAGGAGAGGCTCTAAAAATGTTGGTACACTGGCTACATTCTAGACAAGCCTTACATAGAGCCTCAGCCTAAGATTACCTTCCATCTGATCCTTCTTACGTGATCCCAGTCTTGCTCATGGGTTCAGATAGGCAGAGGTAAGAAAGCTCAAATCCAACAGCTCATCTGGACACAACTGTCAATTTCTCCTTCAACAAAAGGACTGTTTCTGGAATTTACTACCCAGTGTAATGGAAGCTTCTTACTCTCTTTCCCTTCAGCTGGGGACTAGGCTGGAATTTAAGGCAGTAGGCTTGATAGTTTGGGCTAGAAGACAGCCCACGGTATTGAAACTGAGGCTTATTCATTCATTCAACAAATATTTTATTCAGGGCTTACTCAGTGCCCTAGGTGTTAGGGGAACTGCTGTGAACACCCCAGATGTGGTCCCTGTTTGTCTACTACTTAGTCTGGTCAGAGTGGCAGATATTAATCAGAGAGGCAGACAAATAAATGTGAAATAGCATGTGTAAAATGGGCAGTAAGGATCCTCTTCCATGGTCACTGTAGGGGAGGATTTGAAGTGGAGGGTCAGTTGCCTTTTCTCCATGCACTCTCTGAAAGTGGTACCTTGGCTGTAGATGTTTAGACTACAGTAGAAAAGTGGTAGAGACTAGAGGAGAAAAGCCACATGAGACATAAGACTGAGTCCTCAGTGCTCAGAACCCTGAGTCACAAAGAAACTACTGGCAAATGGTGGTGTCTTTTTGATGTCCTTATTCCTTCACCATCCAATGGTGCAGATCCCCCCCCTAACATCCTCATCAGCCCACTTTTATCTCTAGCCCAACCCCCTGCCCTGCTGCGCTGCTGGTTGTATGACTGTAGGGGCACCATCCTCATGGATACAATGTGAGCAATGCTCCCTAGAGTTGTGTACAGTGGTCCTGGCCCTTTCAGAGGCAATCAAGACATGCTGAACTTGGGCAGGGAAGGTAAACATGTGAGAGGATGATGGTAGAATCCAAAGAACCAAAGGAAGAGGGGTTGTTAACCAAGCAAAGAGGGAATGGAAGAGTTTGCTGTGCAGAGGGAATAAGGTGGGGGATGCAGGACCAGTACCAGGTGTAGGAAAATGGCTAGTGTGTCCAAGTGTAAGATCAGGGGGACATACATGGTCTCTGAGATGGCATGGAAGTGACAGCAATGGTGTGATCATGCAGGATCCATGGGCCATAGTGTGGATGGTTGTTTTACCTTAAGACCATTGAAGGACTTCAGTGTTTTTGCAGTAATAATGGTAGATGCATTTACTGAGGGTTTACTGTTTCCCAGGAGCTGTTCCACAGGCTTTTCCAGTAGTATCCTCATCATTTCCTCCTTCACATCTATGAGATAGGAACTTCATTACCTCCATTTAACAGATGAGGAAATGGAGGTACCAGGAGGCTAAGCAACTTGTCCAAAGAGTCACAGCGAGTCAGTGGCAAAGCCCATGTTCTTAACCAGTGCAAGCAGCTGTTCCCTGGTTCTGAGGAGTGACCAGGGACTGGTATTATGTTGGGAGCATAGCCGGAAAACCCCAGTCTGTCTCCTGAGGGAATGCCTACCCCTCTCCCATGGACATGGCCATGCAGGGTGGGGTAGTGTGCCCCTATGTACACGTAGCCCAAGGAGATTTGACCCTTGGGACAGATGTGCCAGACCCTGTCACTGTCCCTTATCTGGAGCTGGTGCTGAGGATTCTTACAAGGCAGAAAGGCCCTTATCAGCCCACACAGCTGCTTCCTGGGCTGTTTCCCCAGGGAGTGACATGGCAATGAAATGAAGGCTTCGACATCCAGTTCTGCTTGCTGCACAAACTGTAGCCTTGGGGAGTACCAAGTGCCCACCTGAATTAATGCTGTTTAGAGTTTGCGCGAGGGTGAATCCCTGGCTCATGGTGGGCGGGTGCAGGACTTGAGATGTGGTAAAAAGGACCACAGACATAGTGGAAGGAACATGGAGGTAGCTATGGAGCTAGGGGAGCCAGTAACTTTTGGCTCTCTGCTGAGTAGAGAGCAAGGAATGGATTGAAGATCCAAATGAGGTGATTATGGAGATGAGTTGTTCTCATCAGGGAAATATACTTTTAAGAAACAAAAATTTCTTGAAATAGCTTGAATTGGCTTTACAGACAATCCTGGCCAGTGGACGAGAAATGATCTGGTGTCATGGACATGTAATCAGAAAGTCAAATACCCAGGACTCCCTCTCTGTCTCTCTCCTCCATTGTCCTTGCTTCATGCTTCCTTTGGCCCATCTGCCCCATCTTTATCTCTGCACACTGTACTCTTGACTTGGTCATTGATTTCCATGCCATCTGCTTCAAAGAGTGTATGTCTTCAGCCTGCAATGGAATAACTCTATCCCCCACCACCCCGGGCCTTTGAGCTCCAACCCACCCTTTTGGCTTAGCACAGTCTCTGTCTTCCAAGCAATTGAAGGCAAGTTGCCAGATGCATCCATGGCACCATGGACTCTATTGACTTAGAAATGGCAACTCGGGTTTAGGGAATGGGGAATCTAGTTCTCAATACACAGATTCAGGGTTGAAAGGACAGGGGATACCATTAAACCTCTCCAGGGGTACCAGGCTTAGAGGCAGATAGCATACCCCTCCTCTGAGCATTCAGTATGTTGTTGGAATACTCTCATGGCTCCTGAACTCTTTCTTTGGAGGCAAAATCTGGGCCCCGGGATTGCTTGTCATTAAAGAAAAGAGCCAGACCCAGAGAGACAGTAACTAATAGAGGACATCCTCCCAACCCCATGGTAGGTTAGTCAGCCCCAGGTGGTGTGGCCACTCCATCACCCCATCCAAGGCTGACAGGAAACCCAGTAATATAGAGGTAAGAGGAGAAGCCAGTCCAGATATGTCTCCATGGGAGTGTTTCTAAATTTATATTCAGAGCACTTCAAAGAGTATTTGAATTGCTATTACTTTAGCAAACGTCTTTCATGCAAATTTTGATATTTTTCAATGAAGAAGCTTTCATCTGAATCAATGGAATGATTCTTTCCACCTCCCACATGAATCACCCAGTGCCTTCCAGTTGCACACCTTATACACGCTGAGGGGAGAGTCTCTGAGTTGCCTTCTTCCCATTTGAGAGATTTGTGAGTCCTGCATCTTGATGGGAGGTTGGAATTCCAGAATGAATCTCAGAAAGAGACTGTGTACTTTAAATATTAGCCCAGCAGTATACCTTGAATCTGAAGCTCTGCTAAGCCCCAAACCTAATTCCTCTACCTATAAAGAGCAAGGAGTTTCAAGGTCTCAGGCTTCATGGGACACTAATACTGAAGGCCCCACTGCCAAAGCTCTGGGGCCCCCATTTCAGAGAGCACTTATTTCAGAGAGCCTTTGACCTCCTCGTATCACCTGCTCCTGAAGTCCAGCTTGGGAAGGGCCAAAGCTGGGTAGGCAACAGCCATTTTCTAGATACTTCTTCACCATCCTGATCTGTGTTCATTTTTCCTGCCTGGGGCCTGTTCCATGTTCCTTGTTTACCCCTGACTCACCCAGCAGTGGCCCTGGAAGGAAACCGGTGGACAGCTGACCAGGGACACAGCATCCAAAGGCTGGGCTGTGCAGCATCCTGTGGACTCTGAGTGCATGGAGGTGGGCCCAGTTACACCAGCCTGTCCTTCCAGCTACCCAGGGTCCCTACATCCCTGGCCAGTCATTAATCACCTTGTAGGACAGAGTTCGGTCCTCCCAGTCAGTCCTAACCACCAGATCTGTCTCAGGGGCTGCGTCTCAGTCCGATGCTACTCATGACTTGCAGGGGCCCCTGTTCTCTCCAGACCAGAAGCCTAAATCTTACAGGGACCCCATTCACCCCCTCTCACCCCACCTCTCATCTTCCCTCCTTTGCTCACTGGCCCCCTGACACACCGACCTCCTTGCTGTTTGTCAAATCAACCAGACCTGACCCAGTTCAGGGCCTGCCCTCAAGCTCTTCTCTTGGGTAGTCCACTTAGCTAACTCACCTCCATGAAGTCCTCACTCAAACCTCACCTTCTCAAGGAGGCGCACACTGCCCCATTCCCTGGGGAGCCTGTATGGGTCTCCCCCAGCACTCCTATACCTCATACTCTGCTCTGTTTCTCTTTTCTCTCTTTTCTGTGACACCTATGTCTGCTCACATACTAAATAACTGCCATGCTATATTTTGTATAATTTTCTCCCCTCCTCTCACTGTCCTGGTGGCAAGTGGAAGGTAAACTCCAGGAGGACAAGTGTTCTTACCAGTTCACTGACATATCTCAGTTGCCTAAAATAATGGCCAATTTTCATTAGCTCCATAAAAAAATTGTTAACTCAAACTTGACTAAATCTAGAATGTACCCAAAATACCCTCAAAGACCCTCTCGTGTTGCAAATTGAGGTCTGACTTACCTACTTGCTATCCTGTTAAGTTCTAGGCATTTCCAGGGGTTCTTATACATGTGGGCATGCTCTAGCTCCACAGCAAGCCTTCCCTCCTGATGATGAAATGGAGTCTTATTGAGGGTCCCCCAGCTGCCGGGCACGATGGCCAAGAACCAACAGTGGGCCCCCAGGGTCACATGTACACAGTTAGCTTCAGTCTTTCAGAATTCAAAGTTCAGCCTCATGCTCTTTGAGTCTTTAAAAGATCCCAAACTGATGAGACTCCATGTCTTTCTATCCTGAACCCTCTCCCAAGTAAAAGGTAGGGGAGGGTTTATACCTAAAAAGAAACATAAGAATCCAAAAGATATGCTTGAATATGAGGCAAATAAATAAATAAATAAAGGAAAGCAAAATCCCAAAGTCCATTTCCTTTCCAGCCTGCAGCTTGGCTTCTCCCTACAACAGGTGCCTAATGAGGCACAGCTCTGGAAGACCAGGCAGTCACTGTTCTTCACTTCATGGGTTTTACTCTGTCATCCCCAGCTCAGGACACCAAGTCGCAGCCTTTGCAGCAACATGCTCACGTGCTCACTTGTAGGCAGTGCTGCATGTGAAAGCCAGCCAGCCTTGTCAGACCCCAGCACCTGTGTGCTTGCAGCATTGCCTGCAGGCAGAACGACTGAGTCCCTGCCTCCAGAGGTGTTCTGGATGATTCCCCAGTGACTTTGGCATTGCCTCTAAGGGCACCTCACTTAGGTGGGACAGAAGGAGGAACTGGTAGAGATGGCTAAGTTGTCGATGACAAGTTAGAGCTCCTTGGGCACCAAGGGTGCAGACATGGATCTCACCGGCCTCTACAAAGGATTGGGTTGGGAAAGGAAGAAGGTGCCAGGATCAACGAGAAGCTGATACATCAAATCTATATCATTATCCACAGAGGACTCAGGCTTTTTCAAAGGGGAGCAACCGTGTTAGCCCACAGTTAGCAACCTCTCAATTCTAGGAGACCGTGGAAAGAGAAGCTGCTCAAACACCTGGCATGTGTCTCTGTGGAGGTGATAAACCTTGGTACCACGCAGCTGCCGGAGGGCACCCAGAGGAGGAAAAAGAGCCTGGCCCGGGTGTCAGGAGACCTGGGATGCCCCTCAGGGGTGTCCTCTGGCCATTTGGCATCCATTTCACGTCCAGCAGAGAAGGCATTGCAGCATGGTCACAAGGTTTTGGTACTCTCTGCTGAGCTTGTCTCTCCTCGTGACAGCAGAATGAGGCCATGGGCAGATAGCACGTACCCCGGGAATGGTTTGCAGGCCGAGGAGGGGGGTCCTAACTCCTGGCACCACCAGCAGTATGGGAGGGAAATGTGCTGGAAGCACCATTTCCACTCAGTTATTAGCATGAGTACCATGCTTGGCACTACCAGATGCTTTTCCCTCAGAACTGCTTTGTCCACTCATGAATCCTCATTTTCACAGATAAGAACCGAAAGCTCAGGGCTGTTACTGTTTGTTCTAGACCATGTATTCTTAACACAGTGTTATCACCCACAAGAGATGAAAATTGGTTCTTGCAGGAAGGCGTATGCTCAAAAAAAAAAAAATCTTCCTCTTCCGTGTGTATGCATAATACGCATAAAGTATACAAACAGCTGTACAGATACGTGTAGCATCCATATGCAGCCATACAGCAAACCTGTAGAATTAAAATTTTATGAGGGAGATTGAGGGGAAAAATGGCTCCATCGGCTTCTTAGGAGGTGATGATGACAAAGGAAAGAGTGCTGAGAAACTCTAGTTTAGACCAGCACTATCTAACAAGTAGTGACATGTGGCTATTGAGCACTTGAAAAGTGGTTGGTCCGGATCAAGATGTGTAGGAAGTGTCAAATTCACACCAGATTTCCAGCACTTGGGAGGAAAAACAGGATGCAAAAATGTCTCATTAATCATTTTGTGAGGATTATATGCTGAAACAATAACATTGTGGATATATTGGGTTATTATTAAAATTAATTTCACCAGTTTCTTTTATTTTTTTTAACATGACTCCTAGAAAATATAAAACTACAAAAATGTGGCTCACATTCTTTTTCTAGTGGGCAGTGCTGCTGCAGACAACCATCTGCTCAGAGAAAGTGTCCGGATTGGTACCTGAATTTTCTGACTCCCTCCCAGGCTGTCTTGTTACCCCACAGCTGTCTCCTCGGAGAAGATCCATTTACTGTGTGACCTTAGGCATGCCCCTTAACCTCTCTGAGCCTCCGTTTCTACTGAGTGCTTTGTAAATGATAAAACTCCCTCCAGCTGTGAGGTTCCATTCTGGACCCAGCTGAGGGCCTGGGGTCACTGCAGATAGGAGGGTGTGGGCTCCCTGATAACCCAGTTCACCAGAAATGACAGTTCCGCAAATAGCATTGCCACCTGCTGTGTGTCTGCTTCTGGGGAAATACCACATGGGCAAGATTAGAAAAAGGGACAGCTTCTAACCCGAGACCAGCAAAAGAAAGTATTAGAATAAGTGACCATTTTAACCAAGAAGGGAGGAAAACAAAAGCTTGCATTTCTTGTGAGAAGGAGATAGAACACCCTCACACACACACACACACACACAAAATAGACTTTCACAAAACCTTCCCCTGTTAGTAGGGGCTCATAAAACATTATACATATATGCTCTGCTGGACTGAATTGATGTTCAGCTCTCCAGTATGCCCACCCTTTTATTCCTTTCCTAATGCCTAATTTGGTGGGGGGGGGGGTGTAAAATCAATTCTATTTTAATTTCATGAGGAAAATACTGAATGAGAGAAAAATGCAATAGAGTGAAGCTTGAGCTTTCAGCCCCCTGCTGCCCCAGAATATGTTATTATGTGATCAGTGAAGTTCTCCTAAGAAAGTCCTCTGGAATCTACCTCCTGCCTCTGCCTTCTGAAGGGGAGGCAGGAAGCTCCAGGTCAGAAGGAGAGACCATCTGGGGTGCTCAGGAAGTGCCATCTGGAGGCAGGCCCTCCATCGTTCCCCGCTCTCCAAATTCACTTCCACCCCAATCCTCCTGAACTTTGGCTTCTGTATCCTCAACTCTCTAACCTGGAGCTTCCCATGTACCTCCAAATTCCAGGCATGTCCTCTCACTCCAGCTAATCCTGCAGCAAACAGGTTCCCACAGCAGTGTCTCCAGTGTCCCAGCCCCTGGAAACAAGACTGGCCCCACTTCATGAGGACAGCAGAGCCCCGAGGCTAAGCAGGTGGAGTCAACATTCACACCACCTGGGTTGCAGGCCTGCTCTGCTCCTCAGGAGCCCTGAGAAGTCTGGAAAGCTACTTAGTCTTTGTATGTCTCAGTTTTCTCATCTCTAAAAATGGGAATAATAATGGCACTAGTCTTCTAAACACATGATGATTAAGTGAGTAATGTGTGGAAAGTGCTTAGCATGGCTCCTGGCAAACGCCAAATGGCAATACAAGTGAACTCATAATTGTTATTATTATTGTAATAAATTTCTACAAGGAGGTGGGAAGTGGAGGGTGGAGCCTCTGGCTTCCAACCTGTGGTTCCATGATTCCAGATTAACAGATCAATGTGACAAGCATTTTGGGCAAAAATACCCCCCAAAGGATGTGCCTGTCTCAGAGCATCTTACTGGGAGGCTCCTGATGTCCATATTTCTCATTACTGGAATTGCTAACTTTGATCATTTGGTTAGGAAGGTGGCATGCATTTATTGGGCGTCTACTATGTTTCTTTTTTGGGATATAAAAGTGGATACAATGTTACCCATCCTCCCAAGAAACTCTCTGGTCTGAGGGACTAATGCTGTCCTCATTACTCTTGCTGTCTAACAAACCATGCCAGAATTCAGTGGCAGAGAGCAACAACTTTACTATGCTCACAGATTCCAGGGGTCAGGAAATCGAAAGGGCCTGGCAGAGATGGCTTGCCTCAGCCCCATGGTGTCTAGGGACTTAACCAAGAAGACTCAAATGTCTAATCACTAAGAGTGACTGGACAGAGAAGTGGGGGGCATCTGGAGGCTTGCTCACTTCCCAAACTGGTGCCCAGGTAGCAATGACTCCCAGCCTGGAGTCAGAGGGGTTTGCAACCAGATGAGTCCCAGCCGCTGGAAACAAGACTGGCCCCACATCATGAGGACAGCAGAGCCCCAAGGCTCTGAGCTCTTCATGTGACCTCTTCATGTGCCCCATGCTTCCTCATAGCATGGCAGCTTCTGGCACAGCAGCTTGCACGTTGTAGACTTGAGTGTCCCCCTGTGGACAGATGAGAAGCTGCACTGCCTTGTGACCCAGTCTCAGAAGTCACACAGCATCATTTCCTCCATGTTCTGTCTGTCAAAAGCAATCACAGTCCTTCTAGATTCAAGGAAGGGGACATAAGCTCCACCTTTGGGGGGATGAGTGTCAAAGGTTTGTGGCCATTTGTAAAAACCACCAAAAAAAAAAAAAATGGAAAAGCACTGAAGGATCTTTCTACTTATACAGTTTTGGAAACTCAGCCCCAAGAGGACCAGAGCTTCACCAACTTGGGCCTTATTAATTATTAAATACATGATTTAATTTAGTGTCAACCATATACTAGACAGGTGTGGACCTAGCTGCCAGGGATGCTTGCCAAGTCCCTCCATAGGGTGGCAGGCCCAGATGGACCCACTACAAAGCCTTGTGACCTGACTGTTGCAGGTAGCCATAGCCATTCCCCGCTCTGGCAACTGGTCACATAGGGGACACGTGGAGAGGGTCAAGGGTGAGGTGCAGGGCAGGGTGGAAAATGCTGGACTTTGGCATCAGAATGACTTCAGTTTAAACCTGGCTGTACCACATTCTGAGTTTGTTACATTTTCATCCTTAATCCTCATTTATTCAGTAAACCTCATTGACTCCTGCTCTGCGCCAAGCTGGGTGCTGGCAATTACAGCAGTAAACAAATAGAATCCAGGCCTTGCCCTCAGTGAAGGATTTCCCCTTTCTGGCTGTCTCTGCCAGAAAGCCCATGGGCAGCACTGCAAAGTTCCAGGGAGCAGGGTCAAGGGATTATGCGACTTCTCTTAAGTCTCCGTGCCCAAAGCCAACTGGAGAGGAATTGGTCACGCAATTTAGCAACTTAACCAGGTTAAACTCAGCAGAACAGAAATCAGCTGAGTGTGAAGTTGGAAGGCAAGCAGCTTACATTTAGAAACCCAGGAAATATTGCAATGCAGACTACAAGCAATAGGGAATATCACTAGACAGACTCATTAAGCAAGAAGGTTTCTGTGAAAATAACAAAATCATAGCACCCAGGGCACCCCAGCATGAGATTAAAAGCTGAAAGGAGGTTCAGGCTTCATATTATTAAGCTGCATTATGACAGTTTAGGAAGAAAGAATTTAGAGCCATCAGAGCTGGTGGTGGCTCTGTTTTGGGAATCTGCGTGCGTCTTTGAAATTCAGAGCAGTTTGACAGAGTGAAACTGTCAGAATGTCCCTCTCATATGGGGAAACCAGGGGAGGGGAGGGGAAGACACTGAGAGTGGCCCCAGGGGTAAGGACTAGAGGGCTGTGGTGCTTTGGAGTGGGGGGGGGGGGGGTTGGTGAGGGAGAGACAAGTGTTGATAGGAACACACTCACCTGAAGTGTGTCCAGGAGCTGAAGGCCAAGGCGGTGGTTTAGGGAAGGAGGGGAGGTGCCAAGGTAAATACTCAATCAATGTTGGTTCTTGTTATTACCACCTACTGGCCAGCTTTGCAGCTGGGGTTGCTGGGTGGTGCATATCAATGACCCTGGCCCAACTGGATTCTGAGCTTGCTTCCTCCTGGTGTTTGATCCTGGAGTCACCAGGAAGCCAGGCCGAGAGTCAGCGAAGGGGATATTGATTGGAAATCAGTAAAAAGCCATGTTGGGCAAACAAGCCAGCTTCCCTTCCGCAACACCTCTTTGATCTGTGGTAACTGAGGGTGTGTACACAAGACAAGAACAACTCCCTGCAGGGCGGTGGCAGGCCTGCCATGCCCAGCCACCGTGGGCATCATCGTCCCCTGCGCTGGCAGCTCTGGGGAAGGAGCGCAGCCCACGAGAGGCGCAGGCAGGGCAAGCCAAACTCCCATCTGGGCCTCTGACCCGGGGAACCAGAGAAGCCTGGCAGGCCCTGGCAAACGTTAGCAGAACGCCTTGGCAGGTAGAGGTTACAAAATATATCCTAGGCACTCAGCTCGGAAAGTGGTTGTTCCGGGTTTCACCGTGGGTTCTGCAAAGACTGAAATCCAGGGGCTTCCTTCCCCCCACTCTTCCCTTTCCTGAATGTCAGCGGCATCTGAAGGCCCAGGCTAGCGGACATTCACAGACCTTCCCATCTGTGTCCAGCCTGAGCAGTCTCATCCGCCTTCAGGCCTGGCACCAAGTGTTGGCTCCTTACTCCCATATGTCTGGGGATCTCATCCTTCACCAGCCAGGACTCAAGAGCTCTCGGATTCACTCTCTTCTCCACCCCCTCAGCTTCCAGTCTAAACTGGGCCTTCTGACAGGACATCCTGTCATCGGGATGAGAGCCAGACCCTTCAAAAGGACCCTGTTCCCCCAGTCAGTTCAGTCCTCCTTCCCCTTGCCAGAAAATGCTCCTCTTCGGATTCAGCATGCATGAGAATCACCTGGAGAACCTGTTCAAACAGATTCCTGGGCCCCAGATCTGGATCAGTAGGTCCAGGATAGGTAGGTCCCAGTAGGTCTGGGATAGGCCCAGGAATCTGTACCCCTAATAAGCTCCTAGGTGATCCTGATGCCATCTTGGCTACGGACCACAATTTCAATAGCACTGTTCTTAGATTAGGGTATGACCCTGCATTTCTTTTTTTTTTTTTTTTTTTTTTAAGATTTTACTTATTTATTCATGAGAGAGAGAGAGGCAGAGACACAGGCCGAGGAAAAAGCAGGCTCCATGCAGGGAGCCCAATGTGGGACTCCATCCCGGGTCTCCAGGGTCAGGCCCTGGGCTGAAGGTAGCGCTAAACCACTGAGCTACCCAGGCTGCCCTGACCCTACATTTCTTTTGATAGCCTCCCCTCTCCTTTAATGGCTCTCTCTTACCCTCAAGATAAAATCTAAACACTCAAGTATTCACCTAAAGCCTTCCATGACCAACCTCAAAGCAGGGCTGTCACGTTCTGTTTTTTAGTTTGTGCACCGCACAAAGACACACCACTAAGAGGTTCAAATCCACTCAGCACTAGACTGTATCTGTCAGGAGGACTGTGGCTGGACATTAAGAAGGGTCTTTTTCTTGTCACAGAGGTAACCTCAGCTCACTGATGTACCAGGGGCTGGGATGGAGGGTACCTGCATCTTCCTGGAGAGGTGCCTCTTTCTAGTTTCCATAGGCCAATAGTCATCCTGCCCAGGAGCATCTCTGCAGCCTCCACTCCCCCTTCCCCCTTGTCTCCCAGCCCTCTCTCGCCTCCTTCATACTCTCAGGGAAAGACTTCCTGGCCCCCAAAGCCTCCTCTATTACATGCTCTGAGAACCAGCCTCTCTTCCTTCAGAGCAGGTAGTAGTCCTAATGGCCTTTGCCACTCCTGTGAGCGTGTCTATCCCCCTGACCAGACTATATGTTTCTGAAGGCTCCCCGGTGCTTAGCACAGGACCAAGGCAAGAGCTCCATGAATACTTGTCATGGATTCTCCTCTGCAGCCACAAAGACCTCACAGGTACCAAAACCCAGCATGCCACTTTTTGTTGTTGTTGCACCAACATTTTATTTTGAAATAATTCTAAACTTACAGAGAAGTTGCAAAAATAGTACAGAGTTCTGTACCCTTCACACAGCTTCCCTGAATATTAACGTCTCACGTCGCCATGGTGTATTTATCCAAACTAAGAATTCAGGTCAGTGCCTTACTACTGACCAGACCTCAGACATTTTTCTCACATTTCCTGAGTTTTTCCACAGGTATCCTTTTCTCCCTTCTTGGTTCCTGTGGAGCATTTGGATGTCCTGTCTCCTCCTCCTCTGCTCTGTGACAGTGTCTCGGTCTTGCCTTTTCTTTATGACCTTGATGTTTTTTAAGAGTGCTGATCGGCATGGAGTCTGCGTTGGTCTGATGTGTATTTTTTTTATAAGGTTTTATTTATTTACTTGAGAGAGAGAAGAACAGTGAGGGAGCACATGAGCAGGGAGAGGGGCAGAGGGAGAGGGAGAAGCAGATTCCTGCTGAGCCAGGAACCTGACTTGGGGCTCCATCCCGGGACCCTGAGATCAGGACCTGAGTTGAAGGCAGATGCTTAGCCAACTGAGCCACCCAGGTGCCCCTGATGTTGTTGTTTTTGTTGTTGTTGTTGTTTTTTAATTGGTGGGCTGAAATTCTGGGGAAAAAGACCAGAGGGTAGATACCCCTCTCATCACATCATACGAGGGTCCCTTGAGCTCAATATGACTGATCATTAGCAGTGTTGACCTTGATCACTTGGTTATGTGGTGTCAGCCAGGTCCCTCCACTTTACCATATTCCCCCTTCCACAGTAGGTCTATTTAAAGTGAGGCACAAAGTCCAGCCCACACTCAAGGAGAGAGGAATTAGGCTCTTCACCCCTGGTGGGGAGCGGTGCCAAAGAATTTGTGTTCTGCTGGTGAAGCCACAAGCAGTAGCTAGTAACTCTGGGGGGAGACAAAGCTGTGCAGACATTTCACTCATCCTCAGTGCAGTCCACCGATCTCACCATTCACCCACAAGTCCTGCCTGCAGCCTTTAGCACTGTGGTGCTCCCATGGTGAGTCCCCTTCCTTCCAGCCTGCCCTCTGAGGACACCTTTCCTTGGCACAGGCCACATTTTGAAATTCTCCTGCTTAATCCCCTTCATGGTGAAGGGTCCCACTCTACCACTGTCAGCCCTGGCTACCCAATCAAATCTCCTAGAGAAACTAAAAGCAAACTGTACCCAGGCCAAGCTCTTTGCATCCAGAGCATTTGATGCAGTGGGTTCGGAGTAGGGTGCAGGCATTGCTACTCTTTACAAGGTCTTCATGGGCTTTCTGTGCTCTGGAGTCTGGGCTAGAGTCTGGAGGACGATGGCCCCAGCCCAACACTCCAGCAGCTTCTTGCAGGAGGCTGCCTGACTCTTTTCTGGCAGAACCGGTCACTCCCATATCTGTGTTCCTCAAGAACCTGATTCCCTGCAATATCCATCAATGCTTCTGTTTGTCCCCAAAGTCAGGCACTGGGTTAGAAACACCAGGAGCAGCAGTACATGTGTCAGTCATAATCATTTTCCTGCTGTTGTTATAGTCCTCTGCTCTCTAGGAAAAACAAGGGCCCCGTGGCCAGGAAGTCACTGGCATGTGCGTTTCAGCCATCTGTGCATCCGCGCTGTTCAGGAGGAACGTGCTTGCATTTGATTTTTTAATTTTCAGGAAACCAAAGAGACAACACAAATGCCTTGAATAGGTCTCTTCTTGTGTGTTTACCTCGGAGGTCACCGAGAGGGCAAAGGCCATGCCTGTAAACACTTTTACAGTGGGCCCAAAAGAGGAGAAAACATTTTAACCATTTGTTTTGAGTTAAAGAGAAAATAAAATTAACAATTTTTTAAAATGAACTAACCATGTTGGTAGTCTTTTAAGGCTCTACTGGGTTGAGACCTCCAGAGTATGGGCTGGAAGCCATTTGGAGAAAGTCAGGAGTACATGGGATGCAGTGTCCTCTTAATCCCCTTCACTTGTCTCACCCATCCCACACCCGCCTCTCCTCTGGTAACCATCCACTTGTTAAAGTGTCATTTTAAGTGAGATCTAAAGATGAGGAGTCATTAATTAGGTGAAAGGAAGGCCTGGGAAGGGAAAAACATGTTTCCTAGTTGGTGCAAAGGCCCTGTGACCCATAGCTCTTTTTAGACACTGAAATAGAGCCTTGGAATGAATATAAGAGGAAGGTCACAGGAGACCAGCTCATACAGACAGCTGAAAAACCACAGAGTAAGAGTGTGCTCTTAATCCCAAAAGCAATGGGAAACCACTGCTTTTTTTATTCTAAGGGGTGGTGTGACTTGATTCTCCTTATGAAGTGCTCACTCTGGCTTCTGGCTGGGAATCTCACTGACGATGATCAAAAGAGACCCGGGTTGACAGGCAGCACAGCACCTTTCCCCCACTAACTCTTTATTTTATGTTTGCTATTCTAACAAATCTTGCTCTTCCTCCACTTCCACAGATTCACATTGCATTATGCATTTTATGGCCACAGCTCCATCCCATTCCATTTTTCTCACCTTCTGGCTTTCCCTCCCCAGCCCAGTCCCCCACCAACTTCGTAAAACTTGCAAGTTAAATTTTTCAAAGACTGTTTCTGACAAAGCAGTGGGAATTAGATTTGGTGAAGCCCTTCATAAAAAATTGAAGACACGCTATATTAACATACATTGATTTATTCATAGTGTTTCATTACAAGTAAGTGAGGATCCTGTAATACCAGGAAAGGTTAGGAGAGCAGGGGAGCACGGTATATTATATTGACAGCTCGGTGGAAATTGAGTCGCTTTTGGATTGAATTTGGAGCGCAGAAAAGGAATTGGCTAGTAAATAAGGCATGAGTTTTACCTCCTAGTGTCTGTATATCAGTGTGGTTGCCACCAGCCCAGGCAGGGGGATGGGGGTGGAATTTCAAAAGGATGCACAAGCACCTGGTGGACTGGGTTTGGTTGCCACCCAGCAGAGCTCTCTGGATGTCTCGGCTCTTGTGCCACTGGGAAACTGGAATCCAGCTGCACTCTGGGGGCTCAGCAATCCCGTTAGCCACCACCCCTCTGGTCACACTGGGCTCAAGCCTCCCAAGCCTGTTCATACCCCCGGCCTTTGCCCAGGCAGTTCCCTCTGCCTGGAACCTAGAATGCTCTCACGTCTGCTCTGACTCTGTTATCCTCAGATGTCAGCTCACATCTGAGATACTTCCATGAGCACACTGTCTTTGTTTGGGGACCCCAAGACCCAGATTCAAATACAAGCAGGTTACTGAGAAGAGGGAGAGGGGAAGGGAAAGAAGGTGTCTGGTGCAGGATGTGTTTTCCAGCCAGCTACCTTTGGAGGTGAACGGGAGTGAAATCCCTCCAGGAAGTCCCCTGGGATGCTTGGGGGGGGTGGGGAGCATCACATGGGAGGAGCCCAGGGAATGTAGGCATCCTCTATCATCAGTACAGTGGCTGGAGGTGCTAATTACCCCCAGAGTTTCCTGCGAGCGCTCTCCCCTGGGAACAGCCCCCCACGCACACGTGTCCACACACACCCAGACAGGTGTTTGCAGTGCTTCTCTGTGAGAAGCGTGGAGGAGGCCAAGGTGACCAGAGGGAAGGCTAGGGACAGGTTCACCAAGGATCCACAGCACAGGCACCCCTGCCTAGGCTCTGCTTGCAAAGTGCCCAAATTTTCAGTGAGTGTGTTTCTCCGCCAGGGCTTGCTCTGCTCCAGGGAGTCTGGCCTCTCTCCTCAGCATGTGACATCAATTGCTATACTGCTCCTACTTGACAGAGGAAAGAGAAGTTACCTCGTTCTCTAAAACCTCTGGTGCCCTTGCCAGAAATAGCAGACTGCTTATTTTTGATGTAGAGCTGGTGTGTTCCTGATTCTGCCTGGGTTTGGTCATCCTGTCAAGTAGGAGATGTTCTTGATGGAAGACAAGATGATGTAAGGTGCCTGTGTGGTTGCCTTATTTTATTCTAAAATGGAAGGCACCTGAGCACAGGGCCAAGCCTGTATTCATCTGGGCTGTACGCAGTGCAGGTCCCAGAATACAGGCCGACACGGGAACCATTTGTGAAGGAGCCAAGAAGTGAAGGAGTAAGTGGATGAATGCATTCTTCAGTTAATGACATGTTGTCTCCAGGCCCGGCAGCTCCTCACGGAATAAGGAGCACAGCTTTTAGAACCAGCAAACCTGGATTTACTCATCGGAGCTACCGCTCTGTCGGTGGGAGAATGCTGCATAACCATAAGAATGCTAGATCTAGAGCTACACTTGACAGCCTGCATGAATCTCACAAACATAATGAGGAGTGAAAGAAGCCAGACACTCAAGAGTATCTCCTGTATGGTTCCATGCATATAAGGTACAAAACCAGACAAAATGAGTCCATGCTATTGGAAGTCAAGATAGAGGTTATCCTTGCTGACAGGTGCCGGGGTTCGATCGGAAGGGGCCATGCAGACTAAGTCTTGGTTCTAGGAACATTCTCTCTCTTGACTGGGTGCTGGGTTATATGCCTGTGTCCAGTGAGTAAGACTTCATTGAACTGTAGTCTTCTGTATGTATGTATGTTATACTCTAATAGAACATTTTTAGTAGAACTAACTAGATGAAACAAACACACAGTCCTGTGTTTGTCACTTTAACAACTATAGGATTTAGGAATATGGCACTCAAAATGTGATCTATGGGGGCTGGTGCTGGGATGCCAACTGTTTTGTTACTTTCACAGCAGAGCAAGTGCAGAAATTGAGAGGGAACACTTAGAAACACTCCTCGTACCTTGACACTGCTACAACACTCAAGTGTGTGATGAGGGGATGGGTCTCGTTGCACAGCGCGGACCAGTTTGGCTACTACCAGACTCATGTGGTGAATCACATGTGATGTGGTCTGCAGATTATTATGGTTTAGCATTAGACTGAGAAACAAAACTGGGCCTTCACCATAGAGGGTCTGGAGAGTGCTGATTTAATGTAAGTTACTTCCAGTTGAGCCTCAGTTTCTCCAACATTAAAATGAGAATAAATATCCTAATGTCCCAAGGTTTGGGGAAGAGGAACAAAGTAATGAATGAGAAAGCATCAGAGGGTGCCACGTGGAGTAAGGGACATGGGACCTGCCTTTTTAACTAACCTTCCCAACCATTCTTACAGGATGCCGCATGGAAACACTGCTTTACCGCAATGCGGTCCAGTGTGGCAGATACTGGCCACATGGGGCTACTGAGCTTTTGAAATGTGGCCAGTCCAATGGAGATGAGCCATAAGGACAAACTATATACTAGATTTCTAAGATTTAAGGTGAATAAACAATATAAAATACTGCATTACATTTTTATGTTTATTATAGGTTGAAATGATAATACTCTGCATATATTGTAGTCAATGAAATATTAAAATGAATTTTACTTTCTTTTTTACTTCCTTTTCTTGTGAGCATTAGGAGATTGAAACACACGTGTGTATCTCACATTCTGTTTCTGTTAGGCAGCCGTGCTCCTGTGTATCTGCAGTGGAGTATTGGGGGCTGGGATAATCTGTAAGGTGGACTGTCACAGCAGAACTTGCTTTTCAAGCCCTGGTGCCTTCCTCTCCTGATGGGCCCCTGGACGAGCTCCACCTAGCTCCCTGAGGGAGGTATTCATTTGTCTGTTTGCTGGCTTGTTATACAGATCAACTATAAGGCTGTTGGCTCACTGGACCCGAGTGCCGACCTCTCCAGCCAGCGGGGGAAAGTGTTCAAGCTCCGGAATGAAACCCACCACCTCTTTGTGGGTCTGTACCCGGGAACGACCTACTCATTCACCATCAAGGCCAGCACAGCAAAGGGCTTCGGGCCCCCCGTCACCACTAGGATCGCCACCAAGATTTCAGGTATCTCTCATCATAAAGGGGAAAGGAAGAAACACATTCTGGGTCCCCCCTCCCCAATGGATTCCTAATTTTCCTGAGAGCAAAAAAAGGGCAGAGCCTGCTGTCACCTCGTGGTATTGGAGCAATTAGGACAATGCAGTCCCTAGCGTGTTAGCATTGTAGTCCTGTGAAGAAACCAAATCCATGAACTTCCTAAAATGTAAAAACCATACTAATTAGACTAGACCAGTGGGAACGCTAAGTGATTCACCAAATAATTTACCACACAATTGCATTAAATAGTACATTTTTTTTCTCATACAAATTGGTTTATAAAAATGTAATTTCTTCTTCTCAGGAATATTTCTTTTGGCAGTCCAGGGCACAGCACAGGTTCTCATGAAATGTCTGAGAAGGAAGGAAGGAAGGAAGGAAGGAAGGAAGGAAGGAAGGAAGGACGGACTAGTACAAAGCCACGGAGGCCTGAGATTTCACCCATCCCCGGCAAGGCCCCTCCATCACTAGGCAACATCAACACAGAATTATCTCAGATCCCATTTTACAATTTACATTTTTTTGAGAATACCTATGCAATTCTGGCCTGCATACATACATATTTTACATAAATACCCACAGTGATTTTTGCAGCTTAATGTTTTCACTTATCTTTATACCATAAGCGTTTTCCATGTTGGTACATTGCTTTCATGATAATGTTCCGTCAAGTGGATGGACGTAATTTAATTAAACATTTCCCTGTGGTTGGATATATTTGGTGCTTCCATGTTTTTATAACATAACGCTTCAATAAACATGTTGCAGAATAAAGTTTAATTCCTTGGTTTGGATTATGACTTTAGGATTAAATTCCAGAAATTGAAATAGTGAATTATAAGAGATGTGAGTTTTAATAGCTCTAAATACAAGTGGCTAGATCTCCTTCCCAAGGGATTAGATTTCATCTACTCCTATCAGTTGGGGATGAGAGGAGGGAGGGTCTTATAAAAAAAAAAAAAAAGAGAGGAAAGATAAGAGGAACTAGTTCATCACAACTGTAATTTGCATTTCAAATGTGTTTAACAAGGTCAGACTCTGCTTTCCCTCTTTGTTAAGTACTTAGACTTCCTGAATTTATCTGTTTATTTTATGTGGAACTTTTTGACTCCTGAGGGTTGCTGGCCACCTCATTGCTGTCTTTTCCCATACTCTTGTCTGGAAGGGACCCACGGGCAGGTTGGAAGGAGAGGATGCTCTGCTGAAAGCCTGGGAAGCCGTGTGACTCTCACCCAACCCTTTCCCACATGTCCTCCTTCTGGTCATCCTGGGTATCTTTTGGGATGGCAGCAAGGGAAGGTGGTGAGCTGGGTTTGGGACCTGTGCTGAATGCCCTCCTCTCTCTGCTGTCTGTCCAGCTCCATCGATGCCAGAATATGACACAGACACCCCCCTGAATGAAACGGACACGACCATCACGGTGATGCTGAAACCTGCTCAGTCACGAGGAGCCCCTGTCAGGTGAGGAGGGTGCTTCTCTTGGACTTTGCGGCTTTCCTTCTCTGCACCATGCAGTGCTCATGAGCAAGACTGGCCAGAAGTGAGCTTCTGGAAGACAAGGGTCAGCAGACCCAAACTCATTTCAGGGTGGCAGTGGCAACTGAGCCAAGAGCCTCTCCCCCAACAATGAGGAGTTAGGACTGGTTCAGAGGGAATATGCTAATGGGCATGTGAGGAGGGCTGGGAGAGAATTTTCTGGAATACACCTATAATTAGTTTGTTTAGTGAAGTTGGAGGCCTGGAAACAGGATCTCCTGGCAAGATCACCCTTCCATGTCTGACTGCCATTAACAGAGAGATGAACAGACTCACTGAATTCTACAAACAGCCCTACTCAGAGATAATGGGAGTGGGGCAGAACCTCTGGGATGGTCCAGTTTAAGGCCTTAGGGTGCTAGAGAGCCTTAGGAGGACTTGCAGAGTCACACTGCTGACTACCACAAGAGGCTATTGGAGTTCAGGAGCATGTTTACAGCCCAGGCAGTAAAAGCAGCTCAGTAGCTAAACTGACCCAGTACAAGTCCATGGGGTCATGGCTGCCAAGAAGGGGGCATCACTTCTAAACAATTACACTAAGCACCATAGCTGCAGCTTTCAGATTGGCTCAGTTCAGGGGCGCCTGGGGGGCTCAGTTGATTGAGCATCTGATATTTGATCTCAGCTAAAGTCTTGATCCCAAGGTCATGAGCCCAAGCCCCACTCTGGGCTCCAGGCAGAGCCCACTTAAAAATTTGGCTCAGCTCAGTTCAACAAGTGTGCATTGAGTATGTTATAGGCCAGGTATGAGTGGTTCACAAGGGATCAAAATGATTCATGTATTCATTCATTCCTTCAACAAACGTTTTATTGGGCACTCACTTAGGGCCAGGCACTGTTTAGCAGCTTGGGAGACAGTAGTAGTAAACTAGCTGTGAATAAGTCGTCTTCTAAGCAAAGAACATCAAACTTGAGTTGGGAAGCAAGAAACGTGGAAACATAATCACAATACGGTGCATGCTTATGGAGATATACATAGGCCGTTATGAGAGCTGAGGGAAGACGTTCCCAGCTGACCTTCTCAGGTGACACCCAGCTATATCTTAAATTTTATATAAGATTTTGCCAAAGTATTAAGAGGGGGTCCAGCATGACCAAGACATGAAGGGGAGAAGCAGCCTGATTTCATTGGGAGCTCCTGGTTAGGAGTAGTTCATCTAAGACACTGGATTTTGCTTTAGCATAAACATCAAGGCAGGAGTGGTGGGGTGACAATGGGAGCCATATTTGAGAAGCTCCAGCTTGTTTGCAGGGCCATGGGGAGCCACTGTGGAGCCATAGGCAATGTCACTTCTATGATACTGGAGACTAGGAGACCAGCCAGATGAAGGCTATGGATATGGTCTAGTTACCAGTTTTCCAACCTAGGTCCAGCTCTACCTAGAAACTGTAGGAGACAGGATCAACTGCCAACAATTTGGAAGTTGCCATGTATTCTAAAGATTTCAAACAGTGTTCTACTCTGAGTCAGGCCTTGCAGCAGGTTTGTGTAGTGTTTGTGGAGCATCTGACGAAAAGGTACTCCTTTGCCTTACATTCACAAAGGTTATTCCAGAACAGTCTTCCAGAGCAGATAGATGGTGGCATCTATCATATGACTGACTGCTTTCTTCCTGTTACTCTCATGCAACATTGTCCTTTGCTTATCTCTGATACACGGATTTCATTCTCTGTATATATTCTGTAAGTGATTATCCTCATTTTCACGTGGATGAAATCACGTTAGGATGCCGAGGCTCAGAAATGCCCCAGAGCAAGCAGAAGTTAAGTAGGAAAGCTGAACTTGAGTGCAGGTCTTTTGGGTGCCAAATCATGTGCTTCATTTAGGTCACAATGCCTCTCTCCCTTTCTCAGCTTTTAACCTCTCATACAGCAGCATTGGTCACTATTTTAAAATCTTAGATAGCCTCTCAGATGATAAAAGTCTAGCCCAGAAAAAAGGAACATCTTTCTCACCATTGCACAGGCCAGATCTGACCGAAGGCCTGTGACCTTTATATTGGAGACCCACATGTCCCGTTTCATTACCACAAGCCTGCAGATCAGCATGGGGACCTCATCAGCTGGCCTCCACTGTGAGGCTCCCGGCAGGTGCAGATTCAGTCTGGCTTGCTGCTGACTGCTGGCTGCTGTGTGGGGTGATAGAGGATGTGACTTTGGTGATAGCAAACCTGGATTCAGATCCTGCTATAACACTGCCATGTGACTTTGGGCAAGATACTTAATCTACCTGGCCCTCAGTTTTCCTATCTAGAAAGCACAGATGGTAACTGTTTCACAGAGGTGGAATAAAATATGGAAGAGCCCAAAGCGAGCCAGACCTTCAAGAGTTAGTTCCTTCCTTAGCTTTGGTTCTTCTCCGTGACACTTAGGAGGTTCTCTGCAAAACAGTTTTTGAAAATCTACCCTCACTATAGGGTTACAGTGTTGCTCACTGCGTGTTCAAATTTCCACAGCTTTTCGAGGCCCTAATTCCATAGTTGGGAAGGAAGGGTTTTTAACTTAGGAGCCCCTGACTTCATTCCAGCACAAAATTTCAGAAAAAAACTTCTTATAAGAAAAAAATTGTACTGAGAAATAAGTAATCTTGGTCTTGTCCAGTGGCAGGATAAAGTTAGTTTTCCTACAGCGTATTCAGGGTCCCATGCTCAAGATGAATCAGATTATATAATATCTGTGAACCTCTGAAAACTCATCAAGCCCAGCTGAACACAGATGGGAGTAATTATCATCATGTTTTATTGGGCAACTGTTATGTTCCAAGAATTTAACCTTGACTAACCTATTAGCATTATTATAGACCTGTTTAGAAATGAGAAAACTAAAGTTCATGGTCACAGACCCAGTAAGTGAGGTGCTGGGGCTTATATCCAGGCCTGTCCAAATCCAGAGACCAGCAGAGGGTTCCTGTGAGCAGCCCAAACCAATGTCCCTGGGGAAGCTTTTCCAGCTCCCCCAAAGAGAGGCCCCTTACACTTTCCCTCTGAGCCCGCATGCTCTTGATTTGCACATCTGTTTTATAAGCTCATTACATCCTAAGACCACAGTCAATCAGGAGGTGGAAGTGGAAATGCCCCCAGTAGCAGTGAGAACTGACAGTGAGCATGGAGCAAGAACACAGAGCGAGTCTACAAAACAGGCACAGGGACTCTGTAAATAGGGAGGTGTACCTGCTGTATCCCCTGCAGCCCCTCACAGCCATGGATGTTCATTAGTTGTCCTGGTTCAACTAAAAATGTACCATTAGGTTCTGTGTCTTCAAATTAAAAGAGGCTACTAGTTTCCATATAATGAGTAAGCCTTTGCTACATGGCTGCCCCCATATGTAAACTCTCTGTATCCTCACAACATTGCAGTAATAGTCTCCCCATTTTTCAGGTATGGAAACTGAGATAAATAGAAGCCAAGTAAGTTGACCCAGGCCATGAAACAAGCAAGTGGTGCAGGCATGATTTAAACTCAGTTCAGCTGACCCTAAGCCAGCACTTATTTCACACTACCTCCCAAGGAGAAAGTTGTGCGTGACATATTTTAGTGACATTTCCACTGGAAAAAAATTAAATGTCACCGCTCAAAGGGGCAATGCTTGGTGTCTAGAAATGTCTGGCTGCTTTTCTTCCTAAGGCTCTGGATCACTGAGAGTGGGTACACGCTCAGTTTCTGGAATTATTTTCAGACCGTCGCTTGGGCATTTGCCAAGAAGGGAGGGAGGCTAACCAGTGCCAGCCTACATGACTTCCAGGTCAATGGCAATGACAGCAGTGGCAATATCAAAGAAGATTTCAGTTACTTTAACCCTCTTTCACCTTGAACTCTAGGCACTAGGATGCCCATCGAGGAGGCAGTTGACCAGTAGGTCATTCAACATATATTTATTGAGCTCTTGCTATGTTCCTGGAACTGACCTAAGCAATGAGGATAGAGCAAGAAACAAGGTAGATGCAAACCTGTCCTCTTGAGGCTTACTGTCCAGTAAGTGTGCATGTGAATGGGGAGGGACATGGGGTATGGAGCAGCTAAACAGACACAGTGCTGAAACTAGCAAAAGGAGATAATATGAAGCCTGTGGGGACAGTGTATTGATGGAGAGAACTGGACTGGCCAGAGAGATGGGCAATCAGGCCAGTGAGGGGTCCCACAGGTTGGGGAAACAGGGGTGTTGAGACGATAGTGAAGACTCTCTAACCATAGCACACAATGAGCTCACTAGATGGATTGGATCATGGATGCCTGGAATCATATTGTCTGGTTGATAGCTCCTTTAATTCTGTTGTATCATGTGACCTTCTCTTACCCAGTAAGTCAGATGGGTGGGAAGTACCATAGTGGGGAGCTGAAGTCTAAGATGCTAAGTGATTGGCCCCAGAGCATGGGGCTGGCTCTCCATAGAAGCCCGTTTAAGGACCCCGCTTCCTGCTTCTGAGTTCATTGCTCCCTCAGGAGGTTCTGTGTTCCCTCTGCCCAAGAATGTCAAGTAACCTTTCACTGGGGGGCTGTTGTACAGTGAGCATCCATTAACTAGGGAATTCGGTACAGGCAAGATGACTTCACGGCCGGGGGGGGGGGGGGGGGCGGTGCTCCGGCCCAGGACTGTAGAGGCCTAGCCTGTAACCTGTGTGCCCAGCACGTCTCAGAGCAAGGCAGCCTGCTCTCCAGCGGCCTCACCCCTGAGTGTTGGCTGCAGGCCCCACCCCTGCAGCTTTCTCTGTCTTTCTGTGTTCCAGCCCCAGTGGTGCAGCCAGACCCCAGCCCCTGCTCTGCAGCTTGCTGTCCCTGGGAAGCCCCAGGGGCCTGACTCCACCTGGTAGGACTGAGCTTGCCAGGAGGCAAGGGGGAGAAGGGCTGATTGCTCCCGCACCCCCATCCCTCCATCCAAACCACCTCGGAAGCGTGGCCTATTTTTCTAATACTCCGCAATGGAGATTTATTGCTTTTGCATTGCTTTCCCCAGGCCTTCAAAGATTTATTGGTTTTTAAGTGTCAGAATCCCAGAATTGCTTAAAAGATCAATCAAATAGTGACTAGAATCTAATATTCAGCTCCAACTCAAACCCGCCAAACCTTCTTCCCCCACGCCCCCCACCTGTCACACTGATGTATCTGTGGTAACCTTCATAAGAAAGTAACTTGGCCATGAATTTATCACCCATAATGCAGTTGCTGAAGCAGAGCCCCAGATTCTGTAGCAAACCCTCCCCCGAGATCCGCCGCTGGCTTCTTTGGGGGGTCCTTCTGTCCCCCTGCTCTCCTTCCTTCTCCCGCCAGTCCCAGGGACCTGTCTGCCTCGCTCCAGAATCAGCTTTGGAATTAGCTCTTTCCTCTGCCCTGCGTCCCCCACACTCCCAACCTGCTACGGTGGCCTTGCTGGTTGGCCCGCCATCAGTGGCTCTTCCTCTAGTCCATCCCCCGCTGACCTGCTGGAGTGGTCCTTAACATTCTTAGGTGGATCGCTGGCTTTCTACCACGCGAGGTTCAAGCTTCTTAGTGTGGGACTCGGGGCCCAACAGAATCTGGCTGTGACCTCCGTTTCTGGTTTTATCCCCTCACTCTGCCCCCGTTTACTGATGTCTACTCAACAGGGCCTGGGGGATTTCCCTCATCGTTCTTTCTTTGTGTCATGTACCTGCCGGTCTGTCTTCTCTGGTTCTGTTTCTTGCCAATTCCTCGCTAGACTGTGAGCTCCGGCAAACCTGAGGCTTGACACTGATGGATCCCCTTTCCCTGGGACAGTGGCTGGTACTTAGTAGGTACTAAGAAATACAGATAAGTAAGTGACTCAGCACGTCTGCTTTGCACACCTGATAAATCTCAGGTACGGGGACTGGAGATGCACTTCACAGATCCTGCCTTCTGGTGCCTCCCAATTGGTAAGAGCACTGCCCAAAGCCTCCTGTAGCAATGGAAGTGTGTCATGTGTCTGTGCTGTCCAGTCATCACCGCCAACCACCTGTGGCTGTTGAGCACTGGAAATAGGACCAGTATGACTGTTTTTTTTTTTAAATTTTTAATTTTTTAAAAAATTAATCTGAAGATCTTTCAAGGCTAATGGCTACCATTTTGGATAATGTAGTTCTATCAGGAAGATAATCAGAGAAAGAAAGAAAAAAAAAGGCTCAGTCAGAGGTTTCTCTGAGAGGTCAGTACAGAGGCATCCATCAGAAGCCTGATGGGCTCATATGCAAAGAGGACTTCTCGGAGGCAGCATTGCCTGATCTGAGGCCTGCCAGCTGAGGGGAGTTTGCCTAGTGAAGGAGGGAGAAGCAGCATACATGGGAGCCGAAGCAGAGGAGGTACAAGCTGTGTTCCCATGGCGGCGGGAACCGCGGCGCACTCGGGCAGAGAGGAGGGGAAGGCAGAGGAACAGGTCATGTCGGGGCCAGGTAAGGAATCTTCACAGTGGGTCTGGACTTTGTCCTGATAAGTGTGAGGAACATGTGGCAGGCACTACCTGGCTCCTTGTTCTCCGCTAAGCAGTCGAGCCCTTGCCTGGCCATTCTCTGTATGGAGCAAATCATGCTGTCCCTGTCCAGTTTCAACCTGCCAAATCTGGGCCGTTCCCCACTCTGCAGCAGGATGCATTGGCTCCTCTCGGGGTTCCCACTCTGCCCTGACCACTCCCCCATCAGGGACTTGTAGTGTCCATCTCTATCAGTCTGTGACCTCCTGGGCTTCTCCTACCATAGCTCCCTCCCCAGTTGACTACACTGGTACAGCAAAGGCTTCTGGAATCAGAACCAGCTTTACCCAGTTGGTTCACTGGGTGACCCTGGACCAGTCACTTCGTTTCTCTGGCCTTAGAGCTGCTTGTTGGGAAAATGAGAATATGCATACACAGATTGTTTAGAAGGTCAAATAAGGTACAGTGTGTAAAAGTACAACTGGTAGTTATTCAACCTGCTCCTGGGGTTGGCCCAGCTGTTGAGACAGAACAGCTCCCTGCCCACATAGCCGTGAGAAAGGTGGTTCTCTGAGCCCTGCTGTAAGCTGATCCCTGTTCATCATTTTCTGCTCAGCCACCATGGAAGATACATGTGCAGCATGCTGGCAAGGGTGTGACACATTAGGGCATGCGCGATCATCTCCAAGAGTGTCACGAAATCTTCAAAACAATATCCCTTCAAAACAGATTCTCAGACTTTGGCACATTTCAGAAACTCTAAATCAAGCAGACAGGGCTAGGGCATCTCAGTTGCCTAGAGGCCAGCAAATCGAGGTCAAAGGGCAGTGCTTTGGGGACTTGGGGGAGAGGCTACTGTATGTTGTGAAATGGAAGGAGAGCAGATCCAAAGCATCCTCAGGAAGGGGCCTAGGGACCCACGTGAGCTCCCGTGAGACCTTATAAATATGGGGGGACTGACTAGGTACCTGAAATCCAAACCAAGCAGGAGAGGTGAGACCCAGCCCAGGAGATGAGTCAGGTTTATCCATTCACAGTTCGTCAATTAAGTCAGTAAATACCTAATTTGAATTTGAGCAAACAGCCACGTGCCAGACATTGTGCTAAGGCACTAGAGATCCAGAAATGAGCAAACAGGCCCGTGGGCAGACATCCTAATGGCAGAGAGAGCTCCATACAAATGGTGCCACAGACTCTAACTGACAACACAGGCTGTCACAGTTGCCGCTGATTGTTGATTGGGTTGTTGCCACTTCACCACCCCACCTCTGATTTCAGCTGCGGTGGAGCTGGCTGGTTCCAGGCAGAATTACGGGACCCCCTCCTCAATGCTAGCTGAAATCCCTTTTTTCCTCTTTGCTTCAGAGCTTTCTCCAAAGCCCCAAGGACCTCAGAGGGTGTGAGCAGAGATACAGCTCAGAAACACACAAGATGTCATGCCCGGCCTCCTGCCCTCTGGATGGGCCACGCTGAGGGCATGCCACGTGGTTCCTCACACACCTCCATTAGGATTGAGCCCTGGTTGTCCACAATGGGCACCAGTTCGACAATGTACATCTTCGTGTTTTTTTCTTCCTTTTCTGTTTCACCGCTTCACCTAAGAGGGGATCAGACTTAGCTGGAGAGTCAGGAGATGAGGTTAGAAAAACAAAAAGGAGGCCAGGAGGACAGCAGTGGGCAGAAAGTGCAAGGGCAGGTTGCACCTAATGAGGTTGGATGGGAAACGGCCAGAAGATGTTGCTATCCAGATAAGAAGGGATGGCCATCCAAGGCCGAGCTGTGGCGATGGAGAGGGGCCTTGAACAGGGAAAATGGGCAGCAGCTTTGTTGAAGACTTCTCTAAGGGGCAGGCAGGTGGTGAGATAAGGAAAAAAAAACGTCCTGGTGACTCCCAGGTTCTGGCTTATTAATGAGTTGGAGGATGGTGCCATTCTCTCAGCCAGGGAAAACTGAGGCCAGGAAGAGTCTGCAAGGATATATTATCCAGGAGAGACCAGCAGTGGTGAATGTGGCCTGGTTACCTAGTGGGAGTTTAGGAATCAGCTGGGAGGGAATAGGGCTGGGATTTGATATGTGGTCTAGGCGAGTGCTGGGAACCTCTGAGGACCTCCTCCAGAGTCAGCTAGGATTTATGACCCACATTTGTGGGATGTTTCAGGCCTAGTATACGGTGGGGCAGCTCCAGCTTGGAGAGCCCAGGAGTATGACAGGCTGAGTACATGGAGACCGAGGGATATGGCTAGTGGCCTATAACATCCACTGCAAATTCTCTTTACTCCCTGATGAGAAACCCCGAGCCCTTTGCATTTGACAGGTGCAAGTAGTTAAGACTATGACTTTGAAATGTGACTAGCTACAGTACAAATTGGAGATCCAGTCAAATTCTAAAGAAAGAAGACACTTCATTGGAAAGAAAAGGAAAAATTGCCAGATTTCTTCCAGTATTCATTTAATAACTGTGGAGCCCAGATGAGGAGCACACGCTATAATCACAAAAGGCTTTTGCTGGTCCCTTGGAGCTGCGATGAGCAAAATTGTCATCATTACCATCTGATTCTGATATGAACACATGATGGTATCCAATTAGGAAGGAGAACTGAAAATTTTCAGGGATTTATTAGCATAGGACAGCCTGAATGGTTCCTGAATCCCTGTCCACATTGGGAGAGATGGGACGCGGCAATTATACTTGGATACCCTTTCTCGAAACATCATTTATTTTACCTAGTTCCTCAGCTCCCTGGGCCTCCTTTGCTGGGTCCTGAAGATGAAGAGTGCTATGTGTTCCACTTTGGTAGAGGAATGGGCAAGAGGCTCTCCCACATAGACCGCAAGAAGATTTAGCTCTGAAAGTAATACCATTTGTTGCCAAGTCTATCCGCATGCCAGGATTTCATCACACCAGACTAGGGAAGATGAGGAGCCAGATACAAAAAGAAACAACCAGAAATAAGACATAGTGGGATAAATACTACTGCAGAGTTCTTCCCAATGGGGCTGTCCCATACTCTAAATATGGTGACTAAGGGCACATGTAACTGATTAAAGGGACATGTCAACACCAGTGAAACTACCCAAAGAAACAGGGTCCATATGGTGAGTATGGCACAAAGCCACAATCGGAAAGACCACACAAGAAAACCAAAGGGAGGAAGGGTGGGCCCCCAGTAACACAGGTGGCTTCCCATTCATTTCAGCTCACCCTAATTGTGTTGCAGGCTTCCCTTTATTGGCCCCTAAACAACCCACCTTACCAAGAATTGGTTCTGGTGTTGATGGATTCTGGATTTCATTCCTGAGGCTCAAACCAAGCAGGAGAAACAGGTGTTTCAGAAAGAATATTTTAAATGGAGCAGGAGGAGCAGTTGCTGGAACATGAAGAATGAAAGAGTGTTCTATTTTGGACCGTCTGCCATCTGGAGAGATGGGAACAGACTGTCAGTGGCATGAGGGAAAAGAGAGTGTGGTTGTCATGTTCACCTCCTACCACAGGGACTATTTAAATTCCAGAAGGCTGGAGGGCTAGAGAGGCAGGAGAGCAGGGGGTTTTAGATTTGAGAACCATTAACATTCAAGTGGTATTTGAAGCTTGGGAGGAGCAGATGACCTTATCCAGGAAGGGAGTATCTATGAGAAGAGATGAAGAACAAGACGGGTCTGTGAAGCTCCATCAAGGAGCCACGCAGGAGATGGAGAAGGGCTGGCCAAAGATGTAGAAGAAAAACCAGGGCAGAATTAAAGCATGAAAGCCGAAGGAAGAATGGTTTTTTAAATAAGAGATGGTTGGAATTTTGTGGTTCAGTTTTCTCTGAGAGCTCCCAGTGGCTCTGAGAGTAGAAAGGAAGAAAGACACGTACCTTAATCCAGGGCAGTGGGAAAAGGAAGATGATGATGTCAGCAGAACTGCTTAAAAATGGGCCATATGGTCCAGACTTGATTTTAAGAAGTCCATGGAGGTCAAAGTGCAGATAACAGAGATTTTGAGGGCCAGGTGACCCCCAGGATGTTGAGGAATCTGCACAGAAAATACAAGGCCAAGAGAAGCTGGACAGACAGGAAGTGGCTTTCAGAGAGTAGAAGATGAGGTTTTAGTAACGGAGCCCTGTTCCGTTGGGATAACATGGCTCCAGGTGTCATTGTGTTGGCAGTAGTAGTGGATGGATGGTAATGGATTCAAGGTGAGGATCACTGAAGCCAAGTATTTCAAGGAGCAAAGAGGCCAAACTAAGGATGGGCAGGCTGTCTGAGTAGACGTAATTCTTATAATGCGAATCCTCCTGTCCCTGGGGAAGTGGTGAAACCCTTTGCAAGAGCAGCAGTGATTCTGCAAGGTGCCTTCTCCTGGGTTTCACTTCTGCTCCAGCTTTTTTTTTTCTACTGACTTCCATTTCTCACCATGTTCTGGGCCCCGTGACAGTTTGCATCACTGCTTTGTCTCAGATCTTGCACAGCTGATAACGGATGGTTCCCAGTCTCTCTGTCTGCAGCCACCCAAAGGTCAGACTTTCAAGTCAGCCTCCATCAAGTGCATTTCTATAGCCTGATCTATTGATGTTCTTCTGAGCTAGTGCATGGATCTGTGCCATGTTAGAATCCAAGGAGGTTTGCTCTCATCCAAAAAGCATTCTGCACAATGCTTGTTCCAGCTGCCTGCAGCTGCTCAAAGAGTTGCCCCCTCTCAGTGGCAGTGAGAGAGGTGATTTTGAGCGTCCTGACTTTTTGGGAGGACAAGAACAACTTAAAGGTGGAAGAAATTCCACCACAAGGTGGAAGAAATTTGTATTTACACCTTTCACAATGCAATCCACCCTTTTCTTGACTGGCTACAACTACTTGCAGTTTGCTGTTTCACTGGTGCATTTCTCCTTGGGTGCAGGCTCACTGAGCAATTTCTCAAGATCATACATGTATAAAATAAGTATTCATATCCAGGGCAGGGGTAGCAGCTCCAGTAATGCAAGAAGGAGGGCAAGGGCAAGACTTTAGACCTACACTATCCAATACAGAAGCCGCGGCTAACAGAGGGCTATTTAAATTTAAATTAGTCAGAATGAAATTAAATTCGAACTTCAGTCCATTAATTATACTGTCCACATTTCAAGTACAGTGGCCACACGTGGCAAGTGGCTACCATATTAAACAGTATTCCAATCATCACAGAGAATTTTATTTTACTGCCTTGCTCTAGACCCTCAGAGGGCTGCTAGAGAAAGGTCAAGGCCCATGTATGGTTTCAAAGGGACTATTAATGTAAGCATTTCAAAGGGACTATTAATGGGGGCTTAGACACAGGCATAAAATCTAAGTATCAAAAACCAGAGTGGAACTTATGACTGGGCTGACTTGCTACTGAGACCCTGACCTACTGAACTAGGCTTCCCAAACCCCACTGCATCAACCTTGCTGGAGGTAGCATCTGGGAAATGATTTAACCTTCAGGGTTATCAATCCCAGTGGCTATTAGAATCACCTAGGGAGCTAGTAAATATGTAGATTTTTCACATCCCCAGGGACAACCTGAGAATGAATCTGTATTTGTACCAGCTCCCAGATGGTGATCATGTGGGTCTTGAACCACAACTTAAATACCAACTGGGGGCAGCTTACAGGTAGACTCCTATACGGAGAAAGGAACCTGTACAGGGAACCAAGTATTCTCTTCTGTGGTGTCGATGCTTGCTTGTTCTCACGATGTGGGGAAGCAATTGTTTTGCATTTTACTATGGAGTTGTCCCTGTTGGCTTTACGGGTTTTGAAACTTGCATCTCTTTTGGTGTACGTTTCAGTGTGAAGAGAATCAATTTTAGCTCATAAGAGCCGAACTAGGACCTCCGCCAGCTTACCGTTCTAAGTAAGGTCCATATGGGGGCCAAAAACACACCCGTGTTTTCCTACGATGAGGACAATGATTGGCATGTGAAATAATTCATGTTGTGTTGTTACATGCTGATAGCACATCTGAATATATCACTCCGACACAGCCATGGGGCCTTAGGTAGAAGATGGATGTTTGGTGAGACGGAGTGTCAGGATCTGAACAAATCTGTATTCTTTTGTGGAAGGCTAGAGCAGCCTGGGAGAAACAAATCCATTTCCAACTTTCACTCTATAAAAAGTTCCATATTTTCTTAGATCAGACAAAATATATTGAGTGCCAAAATGCTGCAGCAATATGGGCGCGTCACTCAGCTGGGTTGGAATCTGTATGCATTGTCCCCCCGGGCCAGTTTTGATTATGTTCTTTTTCCTTTTACTGCACTCAGCAAATCTGAATTTGCTATTGTGGGGAGAGCAGGAAGAGGAGGAAAAAAAAATGAAGGTTTTTAACCTTCAGAAAGTTCAGAGGTTCAGTCTGAATAAGCACAAAAACTTTTCAGTGTGCCTCTGAATTCCTTGAATTTGCAGAACTGCTCAGAATCCCAAGAGAACTACCTTGCACACAGGATCCGGGCCCTGCTTTGTAGCTAAAAGGCAGAGCAGAAATTATGAGCAAGGAGCAGAATTAGAGAAGTGGGAAGAGGAATCAATGTACAAAAAGGAGCTTGGTCCCACTCCAGGCTAAGTTTTAGCCTATTGTTCACTTTCTTCAATTCCAAGCCATCTGCTTCCCACGGCTCTCTGATAATGTCTCCCCTGCCAGGACACCCTGTTCCTGCTAATTGAAATTGGTTTCCAAGAATAGTTGTCCGAAGCAGTTTCTAGTGGCGGGAATGTTTTGAAAGTCACAATAGGAGTTGAAGCTTGGGGATGCAGATGTCTACACATGAGCCAGATGTTCAAAGGCATCACATGGTCTACAACCGCCTTCACATTTCCGAAGCCAGGAGTTCTCTCATTGGCCTCTGCAACTCAGAAATGACTCCTCTGAAACTGGCATCCTCTCTGCATTAGGGACTTGTAATACTGCAAGTGTGAAGGGAAACAATCCCTTCTATTCAGGTTTAGAGCAATGTGTTTCCCAGGCTTAATTATACCACAGGTATATAAATTACAGAAACATGTTAATGCTCCCATGATTAAAATTATAGAGTGCCTAATTGAAAAAGCATAAACTGAATTGAAGAATTCCTAATTATAGTTTGCTTTGAGGTGTTAATTTCCTCCATAACGAATGCATAATTTCTTGGAACCTAAAAAGGTGGCCTCTTGCATCAGCACGTAGGATGCAGGCAGATGGGATCGGGTTGTCATCTTTCAATGCGGGAAGTTGACAAGGGAGGTTTGGTTCAGTGGGAGAACCTTGGAAGGGAGCTTGGGAAGGAGGCGGAACTGGTAAAGATGCCAAAGCAAGGTTCTTCAGGAACCTTGGCATCAGGACTTGGTCATCAGGACAAAGGACAGATGAGGAACCCTTCGAGAACTTTTTCCACCTGCCTTTTTTCTTCTCTCTTCAAAGTCTCCACCTTTATCCCAGTTGGTTTTGGTAATGTTTGTGCCTGCATCCTGGACCAGCAGTACCATCTGGGAGTCTGTTAGAGATGCAGATGTTTGGGCTCTGTCCCCTGACCTACTGAATTGGGAACTTTGGGGGTAGAGCCTAACAATCCGGGTTTTGGCAGGGCCTCCAAGAGATTCCGATGCATGCTAAACTTTGAGAAGCACAGTTCTAAAGAGTGAGTGTCACAGCCTGTGAAAGTCACATCTAGCCAAGCTTGGTTAAGCTCCTCCTACTTGAGATGAGAACCCATGATTATTGACTTCTCAAGATCATTTCATCTTATACTCAGAACCTCACACTGAAGCTGGAAGAATTTATTCCGTTCCCTGGGTGAGAAAACAAAGATCCAGAGAAGCTGGTTTGTCCAGCTCATGGCATCTTTGAGAGCTGTGGGTCTTGTGTGTAGGTTTGGAAGGAGACTCAGGTGCACTCTGTCATCCATTTTTTTCATTGTTGTCACCTTGCTTCACCAATACTCTGCTAATAAATGGGTTTTCTGAGCCCTCTGAAGCTAGAAGCTGAAGGATTACTGACAGGGAATCCCAGGTGAATCGTGACTTGGCTAATGCTGAGTCGGACTGTAGGACGAGGGAGGGGCTCCTAAGTACCTAGAGTGTTTGCTATTAATGGCATAGATTGTTACTATGCCTCCTTCCTGAATAGTGATGTGAATGCTAAGCATAAAAGACCAGAGCTCAAAAAGAAACTCTTAGAGTTTTGGAAGAATTTCCCCTTCCATAGTGACCCAAGCAGCTGTAAGCCCCCCCCCCCCCCCCCCGTGAAAGACATTTTAGGGGCAGAGGAAGCTGATCTCAGATATACCATATCTTTATCTCCTCTTTTCAGGCATCTTGGTTTTCTCAGGTTTATGTTTCCTAGTCTAAACACATCAGGGCACTTGTGCATTCTCTCTCTCTCTCTCTCTCTCAATCTGTGTGTGTGTGTGTGTGTGTGAGAGAGAGAGAGAGAGAGAGAGGTATAGCTTTTAGTCAGTCAATAACCATCTGAAACAATAAACTTATGTTCTTGGCCTATAACATTCCACCAAATTTTTACATAATGCTTAGATATTCCCATATGTTTGAAAATTTGGGTCATTGCCAGTTATTTGTTATAAATAGCCCAGAAATAAACACATTTTTTTTTTTGGTATTGTATCTTTAAATAGGAAGAATTCCCAGTAGTGGAATCACTGAGATGAATAAAATCGAACTAAAATATATTGAGTGCTTACTCTTATATGCCAGGCACTGACAACCAATTTATATATATTAACCTTTCTCATTCTTTAATTAAAAAGGATCTCAAAGTAACAAGTGCACATAGTTAGGAAATCAGAGCGTCAGAGACCATTTCCTCCTCCACATCTTCAAGCACCACCCCCATGCCCCAAAGGCAACTGCATTGTAATTCTTTATTTCTTCTGGGAATTGGCATTTTCACTACACAATGTGCTGTTCTAAAATCATTGATTATAGACATTATTTACTTCCTCTTATTATAGATGAGAGTTTGACTGTTTTAAATCACCCAGTACTTCCCTTCCAACTTCCCAATATAGTTATACCACAATTTTTAGTTAAATAAATACACAATGGCTAATTTTATAATTCTATAAAAGCAGGGCACTTCAGTGCCAAGTGGTTTATACTATTTTTGTTATAGTATTGTATAATTAACT
Source organism: Vulpes lagopus (assembly GCF_018345385.1). NCBI lineage: Eukaryota > Metazoa > Chordata > Mammalia > Carnivora > Canidae > Vulpes > Vulpes lagopus. The sequence continues at coordinate 17,545,321 of NC_054841.1, forward strand.
CAAAGCTTACTATGTACTAGATACTATTTTGAGTTCTTTACATATATTAACTCAGTTAATTCTCATCCAAACCCTTTAAGGTAAGAATAGCATGACCCCTATTTTAAGATGTGCAACCTGAAGCACCGAGGCATTAAGTAACTTGGCCAAGTTCACACAGCTAGTATGTTGCTGATCTTAGATTTCAGTGTAACAATCTGTCTTTACAGTCTGAACTCTGAACCACTGTGCTATACTACCTGTTATTACTCTTCCTTTCTTATAGTTTTTTACATTCATCCTAGAATGTACAATTATTCTATTTTATTCAAGCAATATCTTTATTATGCAAGTCATACTTTTTTTTCTCTCACAGAGCTGTCATTTCAGGTTTATTCTTAAATATTCTTTTTTCATTTTTTAAAAAATCTTTTCATTCTAATTTCTAGAAAACTAACCTCTGTGTAGCAGTTGTTTAAAATTTTAGCAATTACAGGGCACCTGGGGGCTCAGTTGCTTAAGCATATGTTCAGTTCAGATTATGATCCCAGAGTCCTGATATGGATCCCCAGGTCGGGCTCCCTGCTCATTGGGGAGCCTGCTTTGCCGTCTCCCTCTGCCCCTCTCTCTGTTAGTTCTTTCTCTCATCTCTTTCAAATAAATAAATAAAAATCTTTAAAATTTCAACAATTACATTTTTTTCTTTTAAGAGTTATTTATGGTTCTCTGAATTGATTTTCCTCATATCATCACTTCTTATTTATAGAAGCAATCACTTCTCAAACATTTCTGAGGATATTATTTTGATTAGGGGAGAGAGAAAGAGGCCTTGCTGGCTATGTATTGTCTCCATTTCCTCTGGAGTCATTTTTTGGCATTTGAATTGACTACTTTCCTTTATATTGGTGCGTTTATCACCTAACCAACAAGACTTGTCAATATATGAAAGTAAGGTATTGTAATCATAAAGAGAAATTAGGAAAACAATTCTATTTGCGCTCGCATCAAAAATCATAAAACACCTAGGAATAAACTCAGCCAAGGAGGTGAAAGGTCTGTATACTGAAAATGATGATGTCGATGTAAGAAACTGAAGAAGATACAAAGAAATTTAAAGATATTCCATGCTCGTGGATTGGAAGAATGAATGTGGTTAAAATGTCCATACTACCCAAAACAATCAACAGATTCAGTGCAATCCCTATCAAAATTCCAATAACATTTTTCACAGAAACAAAAGAAAAAAATCCTAAAATTTGTATGGAACCGTAACAGACCCTGAATAGCCAAAGCAATATTGACAAATAAAAGCAAATCTGGAAGCATAATGCTCCCTGATTCTATTTTTTTAAAGATTTTATTTATTTATTCATGAGAGAGAGGGGGGGGGGCAGAGACACAGGCAGAGGGAGAAACAGGCTCCATGCAGGGAGCCAAACATTGGACTCAATCCTGGGCTCCAGGGTCACACCCTGGGATGAAGGCAACACTAATCCACTGAGCCACCTGGGCTGCCCAGTGCTCCCTGATTCTAAAGCATATTACAAAACTATAGTGATCAAAACGGTAAGGTATTGGCATAAGGACAGACACATAGGTCAATGGAACAGAACAGAACAGAGATCCCAGAAATAAACCCATAATTATATGGTCAATTTATGACAAAGGAAGCAAGAATATACAATGGTGGAAAAGGACAGTCTCTTGAATAAATGATGTTGTGAAAACTGGATGGTCATATGCAAACAAATGGTACTACATTGCTATCTTACACTACAAAAATTAACTCAAAATGGACTAAAGACTTGAATTTTAGACCTGAAGCTATAAAATTCCCAGAAGAAAACATAGATGACAGACTTCTTAAAATTGGTCTTGATGATGATTTTTTGGACCTGACTAAAAGCAAAGGCAATAAAAGCAAAAATAAACAAGTGGAATTACATCAAACTAAAAAGCTTCTGCATAGCAAAGTAAACCATCAATAAAATGAAAAAGCATGCTATTGGGGAGAAAATATTTGCAAATAATATATCCAATAAGGGTTAAATACAAAATATATAAATAACTCCTACAAATCAGTAGAAAAGATTAAATTGTGAGCAGAAGACCTGAGTAGAAATTGTTCCAAAGAAGACATACAAGTGGCCCACAGGCACAGGAAGAGATGCTCAACATCACTGATCATCAGGGAAATACAAATCAAAACCACAATGAGATACTACCTCACACCTGTTAAAATGGCTATTTTCAAAAAAGACAAGAAAAAACAAGTATTGGTGAAGAAATAGAGAAATAGAGACTCTTGTGCATTATTGGTGGGAATTTAAATTGATTCAGTCACTTTAGAAAACAGTATGAATATTCTTCCAAAAACTAAAAATAGAACTACCATTGATTTAGCAATTCCACTACTGAGTATTTATCCAAAGAAAACAAAAACACTAATTTAGAATTATACAGGCACCCTGTGTTCATTGTAGCATTATTTACAATAGCCAAGATATGGAAGCAGCCTGAGTTCCCATCAGTAGGTGAAGGGATAAAGAAGTGGTATATGTATGTAAGGGAATAATACTTGGTCATAAAAAAGAATGAAATCTTTGCATATGCATTAAAGATGGACCTTTAGGGAATTATGGTAAGTGAAATAAGTCAGAGAAAGACAAATATTGTATGCTTTCACTTATCTAAAAAACAAAACAATTCAGAGATACAGAGAGCAGAACAATGGTTACTTGAGGGGAGGGGGACAAAGTGAATAAGGAGGGTAAAGAGGTGCAGACTTCCAATTATAAAAAAAGTCATAAAGATGTTATGTACAGCTAGATGATTATAGACAATAATATTGTAGTGCATACTTGAAAATTACCAAGAGAGTAAATCTTAAAAATTCCCATCACAAGGGAAAAAAAAATATAGCTTTGTATAGTGATAGATGGTAACTAGACTTATTGTGGTGATCACTTCACATTATGTACAAATACTGAATCATGTTCTATACCTGAAACGAATATATTATATGTTGATGATACCACAATAAAAAAATAATTCCAACAGCCATGTGTCATCTGTGATAAGACATGCTGTGCACATGGTGTCCTGATGTGTACTCCTCTTAGATGGTGCACAGCTAGGTATCTGTGTCAGGAGACTTTTCTTGTGAATGCATTACTCCAGTGACCGTAGAATTAATTATTCAAATTGGAACACACTGAGAATGAAGGGTGTGAAATAAATAGTGCAAATCCATAAACATAAACCTGGACTCTCATGGGCCAACTGAGAAAAATGATCACCCTGTCTATAATCTGCTTGAGATATTGCACTTTCTTGCAGTAACAATACAAAATTAAATGACACATTATTAGTTATATCAATCTATGTTTGCCTTTTGCTTTCTCATTCATAGATTCCAGTAACCATCAGTTTTATTTTTCTATTCTTAATGCCTCTTCCATGTTTTTCTGAAGTGAAAAGGTCCACAATTTAATTATCTTTGGAAATTCAGACATCCCAGAGTATTATAGGATTTGAGGTAAAATCCTGGTAAAAATAAAGAGTAATTGTTTATAATATTTAGGATAATTTATATCTTACAGTGGAACATTTAATTTACACATATTGGGGCCAGTTAATTTTCAGGGTGTTTTTCTGGTTTCTTTCCTTTTTTTTTTTTTTGGTAAGAAAAGTTGGAATGTTTTATTTTGAAAAACTTTTTTTTTTATTGGAGTTCAGTTTGCCAACATATAGCATAACACCCAGTGCTCATCCCATCAAGTGCCCCCCTCAGTACCCGTCACCCAGTCACCCCCACCCCCCACCCACCTCCCTTTCTACCACCCCTTGTTCGTTTCCCAGAGTTAGGAGTCTCTCATGTTCTGTCTCCCTCTCTGATATTTGAAAAACTTCGGCTGTTAATTATGAAACCTGTCAATTTTTTTTCTTTTCTCAACTTTTAGTGAGAAATAATTGACATATGTCACTATATAAGTTTAAGGTGTACAGCATGGTGGTTTGGTTTACATCTATTGTGAAATGATCACCACTATAGGTTCAGCAAATACCTATATTCTCAAAGATATAATAAAAAGATTTTCCTTGTGATGAAAATTCTTAGGTTCTACCCTCTTTACAACTTCCCTATATGTCGTCACATACAGTGTTAGCTGTAGTCATCATGTTGTCCATTACATCCTGGTAGGTTTGTACCTTTTGACCACCTTTCTCCAATACACCCTCCTCCCTACCCCCCTCACCTCTGGTAACCACATCTTATCTCTTTTTCTATGAGTTTGGTATCTGTTTTTATTAAATTCCACATATAAGTGAGATCATATAGTATTTGTCTTTCTCTGACTTATTGCATTGAACATAATGCCTCCAAGGTACATCCATATTCACAAATGGTAGGATTTCCTCTTTTGATGGCTGGTAACATTCCACTGTATGTATAGACCACAATTTCTTTATCCATTTACCCATTGATGGCCACTTAGGTTGTTTCCATGTCTTGGCTGCTGTAAGCAGTGCCATGAACATGGAGGGGGGTGTACAGATATCTTTTTGAGTTTGTGTTTCTGTTTCCTTTGAAAACCTGTCAAAATTAATAAAGGACTAACTCCATTTGAAAAGGCAAAAGGGAGAAGTTGTGCTATTTTCTGTTCTGATTAAATGAGTAAACAAGAAACATCCACGGGATGCCTGGGTGGCTCAGTAGTTGAGCATCTGCCTTCGGCTCAGGTCATGATCCTGGGGTCCTGGGATCAAGTCCCACATCAGGCTTCTATCAGGGAGCCTACTTCTCCCTCTGCTTGTGTCTCTGCCTCTCTCTCTGTTTCTCATGAATAAATAAAATCTTAAAAAAAAAAGAACTTCACAACAATATTAAGTGAAAAAATACAAAAAACTACATATAGTGCAATTTTAATTATGTATTGAAGGTATATATAAACAATAATTAAAAGACTAGAACACTGGGCAGCCCTGGTGCCCTAGTGGTTCAGTGCCGCCTTCGGCCCAGGGCGTGATCCTGGAAGCCAGGGATCGAGTTCCACGTCAAGTTCCCTGCATGGAGCCTCCTTCTCCCTCTGCCTGTGTTTCTGCCTCTCTCTCTCTCTCTTTCTCTGTGTGTGTGTGTCTCGTGAATAAATAAATAAAATCTTAAAAAAAAAAACCTAGAATACCTAAAAAAGATAAGATAAAAGCATAAAACTTCTCTCCTGCCTTAAGGTGAGAATAGAGAGTAGACAAGTAGAGGCCCATGTTCAAGAGTTTAATGGATTCATATACAGACCCCTGTATATGATCAAAACCCCTGTTTTCTTTTTTTTTTAAGATTTTATGTATTCATTCATGAGAGACACAGAGAGAGGCAGAGACATAGGCAGAGGGAGAACCAGGTTCCTCATGGGAGCCTGTTGTGGGACTTAATCCCAGGACCCCAGGATCATGCCCTGAGCCAACGGCAGGTGTTCAAGCACTGAGCCACCCAGGTGCCCCAACCCTCCTGTTTTCAGCTCCACATTTCACTCTTCCACACTTCCCATACCTTTTTGTTACAAGATCAGAGTTTTGTTTGAAATCCATTGGCAAATGAACTCCCCTTGTTCATATTTCTTTATAATTTGGTTTTCTTTATCTTCCCGTACCAGACACCTGTTCTCTGGCCACTTTTAGCCTTCCAGAATTTTGTTGAAACTCCTCAACCACTAATGGCCCTCTCCCGTTCTTTCTTTCCTTGTGGATCTACATGCTTTTTCATCTTTTCCTATCATTCAGTGGAATTTCAGTAGAAAGGAGAGATAAATGGAGTACACTAAATCTTCTCCTTTTACCTAGAAGTTCATTTACATTTTTATCTCATCTGGTTCTCACAATAATCATTTACTGTCCTTGGATTTTTAAATATCATTTAAATATTTGAAGGAAGTTCACATAGCTAGTAACTTTAAAAACCAAAATTCTAATTTAATGCAGAGCTTAGAATCTATGCTCTTTAGACTCCCAAGGTCATAAAAGTTTTTTTGAGTCTTGAAATCCATTGTCAAATTATTTCCCCAATTTGATGAATCAACTTGCAGTGGAATGATATAATTCTGTCCGTTTCACCACAACTTCACTGAGATGTCGTGTGATAATTTACATTTAGTTTGATAATTTAATTAATTTTAAATGGGAGCAAGTTTTGAGTTGTATTTCTTGGCCTAATGACGAGACAGCACTTTTTCCCTTGTGTTTTCCTTTTTGTAAGTTGTCTTTTTAACATCTTCTTGCCTGTGGCAATGGTTCTCAACCAGAGTTAATTTGTTCCCCAGAGACAATGACTAGAGACATTTTTGGTTGTTACAACTTGGGGATGGGGGTTACTGCTGGCATCTGGTTAGTGAATAGAGGCCAGGGATCCTGCTAAATATCCTGCAGTGTACAAGACAGCCCTCCACAACAAAGATCATTTAGCTAAAATGTCAATAGCATTTAGCCAACATTGAGAAATACTGACTTAGGAGGATCTTGATAGCCTTCTTTTTTTTTGAAAATGTATGATTAGATAAAAGACTCTCCACCTTTTTGGTGTCAAGACCCCTTTACATTATTAAAAAAACAAATAAAGGTCCCAAGTAGCTTTTGTTCATGTAAGTCTTATCTATAAATATTTACTATATTAGTGGGATGCCTGGGTGGCTCAGCAGTTGAGCATCTGTCTTTGGCTCAGAGCATGATCCCGGAGTTCCGGAATGAAGTCCCACATTGGGCTCCCTGCATGGAGCTTGCTTCTCCCTCTGCCTGTGTCTCTGCCTCCCTCTCTCTCTCTCTCTCTCTCTCTCTCTCTCTCTCTCTGTCTCTCATGAATAAATAAATAAAAATTTTAAAAAATTTACTGTATTAGAAATGAAAGCCACATTCTAAGAACATTATAAATCATTTAAAAGTAGTAATAAAATCATTACATGTTAACGTAAATATCAGATTTATATTTTCCAGAGCAATAAAATTAGGGGGAAGAGGCACATTGTTTCACATTTGTACAAATATTTTTAATGTCTGGCTTAATAGAAGATAATTAGATTCTCCCATCTGTTTCTGCACTTCGTCTGTTGTCATGAATTGGTTTGGTTGAAATATATTAAGGAAATCCAGCCTCATACAGATATGTAATGGGAAAAGGGGGAGTGGTTCAATGACCTTTTAAAGTAATTATGGATATTCTTTGATATTATACCAAAACTCAGAAAGTGGGAGTTTCCTCAAATTTAATTGCAAGAAGCCATATCAGTAAACTTTTCATATTCTGTTACCTTTAAATATATCAGTTTATGTTGCTCTTTGGATAGTTTATCCTTCATATTTTCCCCGTGATTTTGTCACATTATGCATTGGTCCTTTGAAAAACTTAACAGAATTATAAAAGTCTTCCAAAAGTTGACACATCTCATTACACAGCATCAAAATAATCAACATTTGCTAATATCACCACTGATCTCATCAGTAAGTCTTCAAGTATTGGAAATCTGTCAGGTTCACAGTGATAGATAACAAGTTTTCCAAATTCTAATTTTCACTTGAAAGCTCAATTATGAACACATACTGTCAGTTTTCCTTAAGTAACAGATAAGTTTCATTTATTTTGGAGAAAATGTTTGCCAAATACCCAAATGTGAATAACCACGATTTGTCAGTCACTCATTTAAGAAAAAAAAAAAAGATGGTTCATTAAAATGCAGCTACTTTACCATGCAACTTGATCACAGAAATGCTTTTCCTTAAGAAACCATAGAACTTGGGGTGCATGGGTGGCTCAGTTGGTGAAGCGTCTGCCTTTGGCTCAGGTCATGATCCTGGGGGCCTGGGTTCGAGCCCCACATCAGACTCCTGTTTAGTGGAAAGCCTGCTTCTCCCTCTACCCCTCACCCTCCACTCGTGCTCACTCTCTCTCTCACTCTCTATCTCAAATAAGATCTTAAAAAAGAAAAAGAAACCATAGAACTTCAATAAGCAGGAAAAATGATTTATAAAAATTTTCCATTGTGTCACATGAACATTAAAAAGACATTCACTCAAAAAAAAAAAAAAAAAAAGAGGGGCACCCACGTGACACAGTCAGTTAAGCATCCAACTCTTGATTTCGGCTTAGGTTATGATCTCAGGGTCATGAAGTCAAGCCCTGCATCAAGCTGCATGCTGGGCATGGAGTCTGCTTAAGACTCTCTTTCTCTCTCTCTCTCTCTCTCTCTCTCTCTCTCTCTCTCCCCTCCCCTCCCCTCCCCTCCCTTTCTCTCCCCTTCTCTTCCTCTCCGCGCTCTTTCTCTCTTTCTTCCTCCCTCTCCCTCTCCCCCCACCCCCTCATACTCACACTCTAAAATAAATAAATAAATATATATATATTTTTTAAAGACATGCACTCGTATGTTGGAATTAACACTTTTTACTGCTTCATCAAGGACATTCTTAGATAGAACTGGTATTTTGAGTTTTTATAAAGTGAGTTTTTATGTGGTGGTGAAGAATACAGTGACAACAGTTGGAAACCATTGTGTTGATTCATGCTAAGGTACCAGCAATTTTACTTACTGTTGTGTTTGCACTGAACACAAATATCAACACAGTGAAAAAAAAAGGCAAATGGAGTCAGTGTACTGTTAAAATCATTTTGATATTGTGGAATCACAGAAAGAGTCTTCGGGACCCCCAGAGCTTCATAAATCATACTTTGAGAACTGCTAGATTAAGTGAATGTACTATATCCAAGAATCTCCTTGACTCCTATCACAAAATCAGTGCGAGATTTCTGTAGGAGGGTGTCTGAAATTTGATGTATATAAGGATACATCGGTGAGCTTGTTGAAAGTTCATATTTTTTTAAAAAATTATTATTTTTATTTTTTTAATTGGAGTTCAATTTGCCAACATATAGCATAACACCCTGTGCTCATCCCATCAAGTGCCCCCCCTCATATTTCCAAGCCCTACATTCAGAGATGTGTAGTGGGCTCTTAAATTCACAGGCAATTCTCTTGGATGGAAAGCCAGCACCTACAGCTTCCTACACATAGGTGATTTTCAGGTCACTGCACTCCTATATATAATTTCATCAGTGGGTTACATTTCCCCATAGGAAAAATGTTTTAATTGGTGTAATAATTCTTCTATAACATTTATTTGCCCTATCTGGCACTAATATGCCAGTTATTATGATTAATTTAATGGTTAATTAATAATCATTCCATTTACCTTTTTAGAGTTTAGAAGGGCTTTTTGAGGATAATTGATTTCAGATAGCCTTATAAAAAGAAGTGCACAGAGGATTTTCACATGGCACTTTCCTTAAGCAAATGTCTTTGTTGCAAGTAGAGACATCCAAGGCACCCTATTGATCAGTCTTAAAAACAGCTAGTGTAGTATCTCTTTCTATAAAAGCATCACTATGGGTTTTAATCATGAAGTTTGAAGCCTGAATCTCTGTGGAAGCTAGCCTTGTTCAACTTGATTTTTTTTTTCTTTGCTCCTCTTACAGTATAAGGTGACTTTAGAAAAGAACAATGACATTTCAGCTGAAAACTTGGTGTGGGGGTGGGGGGTAAAGGAGTTGCTTCCCAGGACATCTGAAGAAGAAGACAATGCTGGGAAGCCTGGGGTGAGGGAAATAGCCTGGCTCTCCACTGGGGGACATAAAATGCTTCCAAATGTATATTAGAAAAGCAAAGCAAACAGGAAGACTTTCAGTTCCCTAAAGTGTTGTATTCCACTTTCTTGCTTTTCAGAATTTAATGTATAGATGAATTACCTGCAGTCTTTAAAAAAAAAAAAAAACAGTTTCTGATTCAGTAGATATAGGATGGGGTCCAAGATTCTGCATTTCCAGCACATTCCTAGATGATAAGGATGCTGCTGGTTCACAGACCACTGAGTTGCACGGCCCCGCAGCATTCTGCTTCTTGTTGATTGACACTGTCTAAACATTCTTTATGACTTAAGCCTACACAAAATGTTTTTAAATTTGGGTTTTTTAAAAAAGATTTATTTACCTATTTTAGAGAGAGAGGCTGAGCAGTAGGGAGGTACAAAGGGAGAGAAACTCAAGCTGACTTCCCTCTGAGCATGGAGCCCAACATGGGGCTGAGACTCATGATCCTAAGATCATAACCTGAGCCAAAATCAAGAGATGCTTAACTGAGCGACCCAGGTGCCCCTTACAGTTATTGTTTAAGTGAGCTATTAATGTTAACTGATAGAGCTATTGGTCAGTGGTCATTGTATCCTGAGTAAACTTTCCTTCATCCATGACTAGATCTTTGATTGACTGAAATAATACTTTTCAACATGAACTTGGTTGGGAAATATAACTCTGAGGTTCACTAGGGGTGGGGTATACTTACTAAATATTCAAAAGTCAGCATTATCAGCAAGCTATTAGTGTGTTAGGCATGGATTATGTAATGTCACCTAAGCACAAAAATCCATCCATCAATTAAAAATATGATACTACAGCTAATTGTAACATGTTACATTAAATAATCATTTTTGGAGTACTTCCATGTTCTGAATCACCTTTGATCTTCATCACAATAGTGAGGTAGTTAACATAACTTTATTTCGAATAAAGATTAATTTACACTCATCACAAAAATTGTAATGCTTATGTAGAAATTACGGAAAAATAAAGCAGAAAAAATCATCTATTATCCATCATAAAACATCCACATTTGGGGATCCCTGGGTGGCGCAGCGGTTTGGCGCCTGCCTTTGGCCCAGGGCGCGATCCTGGAGATCCGGGATCGAATCCCACATCGGGCTCCCGGTGCATGGAGCCTGCTTCTCCCTCTGCCTGTGTCTCTGCCTCTCTCTCTCTCTGTGACTATCATAAATAAATAAAAATTTAAAAAACAAAAAAAACAAAGAAAAACAAAAAAAAAAAACATCCACATTTGAGGTGAGATTTCTTTGCCATTTTCCTTTACCAAATTACAAAATTAAGTTGTACATAATTGTGATTCTCCTTTACAATGTTGCATATTACTTTTGCCACATCATAACAGCAGTCATCATTTTAATGATGTTTATTGGGTATTTATTCTTTTATTTTTACATATAGTTAGCAGATTTCCTCTACATCATTGATTGAATATTCCTTGGGGAACTGCTGACTTGTGATGTCGCTTGCGTGCGTGCGTGTGTGTTTGTACACATCCCCACTATATTCTTGGTTTGCCTTCACTATTCCGTTAGGACTCCCTCTGTGTGTAACACTCATTTTAATTATAGTTTAACAAAACATTTTATTTATTTTTATTTTTTTAATTGGAGTTCAATTTGCCAACATATAGCATAACACCCTGTGCTCATCCCATCAAGTGCCCCCCTCAGTACCCGTCAACAAAAAAACATTTTAATATCTAGTCTTCCTAATGATTCTTGTTGTTCCAACTGTCCTTAGCTATTTTAACCCACGTATATTCTGATATGAATTTTAAAATCATTTTATCATGTTCCATAAATAATCCCCAATGGAATTGACTTAAATTGTGTTAAGACTCTTAATCTGAAATGGTTACACTACCATGAGCTTTTGCATACTGAAAGAGGGTAAACATATCCATTTGAGTCTTTACCCTTTTTCTGGAAAATTGCATAGATTCCTTCATGTAGATGTCATCCATAGCTACTTTGTTAAAATTGTTTCTTGCTAATATTGTTTGTGGTATTTAATGCTCTCTTTCCTCCATTACGTTTGCTAACTGGGTTTTACTGGTATATAGGAAAGCGTAAGTGCGCTAGCGTGTGTGTGTGTGTGTGTGTGTGTGTGTGTGTGTGTTTTATCCATCCCATTTGAGGAAGCCTCTTGTGAATTTCTTTAATTAAATTTTATTATCTTGGTTTACCAGTCTAATAATCACATCGTCCATGAATAATGATGATTTTATGTCCCCCTTTCCAGTTGTGAGAGCTTTTATTTTGGTTTTATACTTTGTTGCGTTAGGTAGAGCTTTCTGGGCAATATTGTCAAATAATGTTGATGGTTGACTTCTTAGCATTACCCCCAACCTCAAAGACTAGCCCTTTAGGAAGTTTCTTCTATGTGTGATGTTGTCAGTTTAAAATAGATATTTTTAAAACATTATGAGAAAAATTACCTCTATTTTAAGTTATCTTTGTGACTATTTTAAAATCAGAGATGGATGCTAAATTTTAACATGTGTTTTTGGCATCATAATGATCTTAGTTATGTATTACTTTCCTAGATTTTCTATTACTAAACCTATTTTGTGTACCTGAGCTAAATGACCTGTTTATAGGAAATCAGTTTAATAATATATTAGAGAAATAATTTGCAATAATTTGAGATGCTTTCCCTCTCTTTCTGTCTTTTCTCCCCTCTTTTTCTGTCTTATGTAATTGTTTATATAGCATGGGAATTATCAGTTGTTGAAAGATTGAAAAAAAATCATTGGAAAAGCCATCTGGCTCCAGTGTTGTTTATTCTAATTTTCTTTTTATGGAATGCTTAATTAATTTATTGTCATTCTTTTTTGTTTAATAACAAAGGCTTTTCAGATTCTGAAAACAGGTTTGGTCCTATCCCATACGCATTAAACATCATTGTTCTCATCATAATAGTTTCTAAAGAGTCTGAAATTGTGGTTTTGATTTTCTATTTGATATTAGAGTTATTTAGGAAAGTTCTTATTTTCCCCAGCTGGAAGTTTTTATTTGTTTAGAATTTTTCTTTAATAATTTCTGGTTCTATCTCATTATACAGAGAGAATATAGTGCATACTTCAGTGTGTACAGAGGCATTATTGATCTTTGTGTATACCCCTTATCATTTTTATCCTGCGTATTAAATATCTCAAATATTATTTTTTCTATCTCTGTCATATTTTCAGGGAGTAGCTTTTCTAATTTGTTATTTTATTTTTTATTCTTGTATTCAGACATTTAAAATTTACATTAGACACATCTTTATCTTCTGTGATTCATTTTATTGTTAAAGCTTTGAAAGATTTTCCACTCAAGAGCTTCTTTTTTTTTTTTTTTTTTGTTAGCTTCAAACCTACAGGAGGCTGCAAGGATAGCACAATAAACATCAATATATCCTTCCCCCAAACTCACCAATTGTAAACATTTTGTCATATTTTCTTATTTTCAGATGATTGCTAGATATCTCTTAAGAAAAAGGTCTTCTATATAGTCACAATATAATTATCGTATTCAGGAAACTTAGAATTGATAGAATATTGGCTTCTAATATATAGCTCATACTCCCAATTTCCCCAATTATATTATTTAATTGTCCCTTAAGGCTTTTTAAAATTCAGTCCAGGCAGCCCCAATGGCTTAGTGGTTTAGCGCCGCCTTCAGCCCAGGGCGTGATCCCAGAGTCCTGGGATCGAGTCCCACCTAGGGCTCCCTGCATGGAGCCTGCTTCTCCCTCTGCCTGTGTCTCTGCCTCTCTCTCTCTCTCTCTCTCTCTCTCTCTCTCTCTCTAAGAAATAAATAAAATCTTTAAAAAAAAATCCAGTCCAGGATCCACTCACGTTGCATTTGATTGCCAGGGCATCCTGAAAATTTTTAATAAATATATTTTGAACCAACAGAATATAATGTAGTTTATCAAACATGGTAAAGTCTTAAATTTGGTGTTATTTCTCATAATTATGCATTTTTCCCAACATTATTGAGTGATAATTTTTTCTTTTCCATTGATTTGTATTGCTTCTGTTTCTGTATGTAAAATTCATACACGTGCATAAGCACGCACACACACGTTTATCCCATTTTCTTTTAATCGTACTCCAGTATCCATGGTTTAATTATTTTAACTTCATAATATGCTTTAAGATTCAGTATTGGTTTTTCACCCTTCTTTGTTTAAAAAAAGTTCTTAACTGTATTTCTCATTTTAAACAACCAAACCAAAACAAAACAAAACGACCTCCCAATAAAATTGCTGGAATTTTCGACATCTTCAGGACTCCCAGATCTCACCTACCTAGCCTCATATTTTATACAGTTTGCTTTTTACCCAAAGGAAAAAACCCTCCATTTGGCCAGAACGTACATCTTTACAGTGTATGATTCTTTCATCCAGGACTTGAGTGTTTCTGTCTGCTTATTTGTCTCCTGTTCTGCCAAGCCCTGTGCTAGGGGCTGGAGATACTCCTTTATTTCACTCAGTAGAAAGCTTTATTTTTCCTTCCCATGTCAGTCCTGTACATTTCTTATTTGTGTGATCCTTAGCTGTTTTTAAAGGACTCTATTCTAAAAGGACTTTTTATTACATCTTCTAGTTTGTGTTTCATGCTGTACAGTTTATTTATCTCTATCTTCTATCAAACCACTTTACTGAATTCTTTCATTAATTTTAGGGGCCTTTCAGTTGATTCTCTTCGATATATTAGGTCACCGTCATATTATCTACAAATGATGATAAATTGCCTTCCCTTCTAAAATGTGTATCTCGTCTGTTTTGTGTCTTATTACATTGGCCAGACTTCTCCCATTTTAGATGCAAGTTCTAGAGGTAAAGCAACTCACTCCGCATGTCAGATAGAGTAGGGGAGTGGTAAAGCCAGAACTAAAACCCTGACCTTGCAGTTTAGTTCAGTGCTGCTTTAGAAAAGGTTATCAAGTCAAGGTCATCTATCCAAATACCAGCTAACTGGCCTCCTATCTATCTGGTTGCTTTTCCCTGGAGGAAGGTTGACATTTTCACTGCTTACAGTCCTCCCTTAAGATGACTTAATCTATTGGTTGTATGTGTAGGCATGTGTGTGCATACATGCATGCACACACACACCCCATGTGCATGATGATGATTAATGATATGGAGAGAAGTTAAGCAGACAAGTATAATAGGGTATGCTAGGATCAGGGCTGTATTTTAAATAAAATGGTTGGGTCAGACTTCAGTGGCAGAGATGAAGAAGCAAACCTTCCAAGGGTTAGGTATATGTAAGGGAAGAGCATTCCAGGCATAGAAGTTAGCAAATGCAAAGGCCTTGAGATGGGAGCATGCTTAGGGTATTCAAGGAACGACAAAGAGGCCATGTAACTAGAGGATAATTTGAAGAGATGAGATCTAGGACACCTGGGTGGCTCAGAGGTTAAGTGTCTGCCTTTGGCCCAGGGTATTCTCCTGGAGTCCCAGGATCGAGTTCCACATTGGGCTCCCTGCGTAGAGCCTGCTTCTCCCTTTGCCTATGTCTCTGTCTCTCTCTCTCTGTGTCTCTCATGAATAAATAAATACAATCTTTTAAAAAAATGAAGAGATGAGATCAGAGAATTTGTTAAGAGAGGGCCTTGTAGACATGGCATAGATGTTGCCTTTTACTCAAAGGAGGTAGGCTTTTAGAACAGGAGTGTCATAACCTGAGTCATGTTTTTAAAGGGTCATTCCAGCCACTGTTCTGAGAACAGTGAAAGCAGGGAGACCAGTTGAGAGGCTAGTGCACTAATCCAATTGAAATATGGTGGGGGTTGGGGGCACCTGGGTGGCTCACTGATTGAGCCACAATTTGGCTCGAATTTTGATCCCAGGGCCCTGGGATCAGGTCCCTGCAGGGAGCCTGCTTCTTCCTCTGCCAATGTCTCTGCCTCTCTGTGTGTCTCTCATGAATAAATAAATAAAAATCTTAAAAAAAAAAAAATAAAACATGGTGGGGATTTGGCCAAGGTGGTAGCTTGTAGAGGTGATAGGTTGGTTAGATTCTGGGTATATATTACAAGTAGAACCATGGAAGTTCTTATATATGACATTATGAACAAGAGAAGATCCATGATTAAGAGGAGGTACATAAGGATCATAGCCAGGTCTTCTGCATTTTCATTTTAAAACATCTCATTGCAAGTGAGTGCATGTTCAGTTAAAGCTGGTTATACTTCTCTTAAATATTGGAGAAGAGGATATGGAGCTCTAGCCATCACTGATGGTTATCTGGTTTTTCCTTAAAAGGTTTCTTTTGCTTTCATCTGATAATAAGTAAAACTTAATTTGAAAATTGTTAAAGCCTCTTTACACAACATATTTCTTTCTCTAAATTTCTACTCCATATCCACTTTTGCTAAATTTACCAAGTGCAGTTCAATCACAGAAAGGTCCAAATGGAAAACAAAGCCAATCTTTGTTGTCTAATTTGATAGCACTGTAATAATAATGCATGTAGCAATTGTGTTGGTTCCAGCCAACTTTATAGAGCACTTTACTCTGTAGAAAGCACTCTCTAGACACATTATGTCATTGAGTCCTCACCCTGTCCTGTATTTGCCCCTCTTCTCAGAATCCCTCCCTGTTTGAGTTCCTCATTTGCCCTCACCTCATTGAATGATGCTGAACACTTAATATCTATCTCCCTGTCTTGAACCTGAGCTCCCATCAACCAGGAATCATGTTATTTTCAGATTTGCACCTGCTACACCATAGTCACTAATGAATAAATCAATAAGGACATGGAAGACAGAGGAGGCAATAGGTCACTCCGCTAGTCAGAAGCCACACAAAGATGCACATGCCCAAGTGCAAATGTATAACTCTTCCCATTCCCTTGCCTTCCCTAAGGACTATTGTGCTAGGCAAACTGTTCATGAGGATGTTGGGGGTGGTGGTGTGGAAACTGGAATTCCCAGAGCCTTGGAATAAAGGTTGGCTAACTAAGACATATTGTAAATTTCAGCCTCTTAGTTCCAAGTGACCTTTAATGTGGGGAATGTAATTGCAAAGCTAGATTCTGTTGAGGATTATAAAGCTCACATTTGTTTCTTAGCCCGGCTTGTACAATAATGCCAAAGGTTTATCATAGAATTTTTGTATTAAAATGTGTGCATAGTTGAATGCTAAAGCACAGACTTTTGAGGAAGAAAGAACATCCAAGATTATTCAGCCAATTTCCCTCATTTCTTTAACAGCTTTATTGAGGTATAATTTACATACCATAAAATTCACCCATTTTAAGTGTGCAATTCAATGATTTTCAGTAAATTTATAGGATTGTGCAACCATCACCATAATCCCATTTTAGAAAACTTTGTCACACCATAAAATACCATGTACGCAAGGGCAGTTGATTCCTCCTGTTCCCACCTCCAATCCCAGGAAATCACTTGGCTGATTTCTGTCTCTATAAATTTACCTTTTCTTGACATTTCTGATGAGTGGAATCATATAATGAATAGTCTTTTTCATCTAGCTTCTCTCATTTCATATAGTGTTTTTTAGCTTAATCCATAGTGTAGAACATAGTGTAATGTGTTTCTTTCATTGCTGAATTATATTTTATTATATGGATATGCCACATATTGTTTATTTGTTTTATTGATAGACATTTAGATTGTTTTAATATTTTGGCAATTATGAATAATACTACTATTAGCATTTGTATACATACAAGTCTTTGTGTAGACCTATGTTATCATTTCTTTTGGGTAAATATCTAGTGGAATGGCTAGGTGAATAGTAGTTTCACATTTACCTTTTCGAGAAACTTCCAAACCACTTTCCAAAGTGGCTATACCATTTTTTTTTCACCTTTCCAACAGCAATGTATGATGGTTCCAGTTTTTCCATGCCTGTGTCAACACTTGGTATTGCCTGTCTTTTTACTGATAGCCATTCTAGGATTGGTGGTTTCTCACTGTGGTTTTAATTCACATTTCCCCAATGACTAATAAGGTTAACCATCTTTTCATGAGCTTCTTAACAACTTGTACTTTATCTTCAGTGAAATGTCTAGTCAAGTCTTTCACCAATTTCTTAATTGGGTTGTTTGTCTTGTTATTAAGTTGTAATGGGTCCTTATGTATGTTAGAAGTCTTGTCATACGTATGTTTTGCAAATATTTTCTCTCAACATGTAGCTTGTCTTTTCATTGACTTATTAGTGTCTTCTGAAGACCAATTTAAAAAATATGTATGTATTGACACCCAGTTCATCTCCTTTCCCCTATTAATGGATCATGGTTTGGTTGGTGGTATCTTACACTCTTTTCCTAATCCAGTGTCATGAAAATCTTCCTCTGTGTTTTTTCCTGAAAGTTCTATACTTTTAGCTCTAATATTTAGGGCTATGATCTATTTTCTGTTCTTGTATATAGTGTGAATTTAAATTTATGTTTTTGCATGTGGATATTCAGTTGGCCCAGGATCATTTGCTGAAAATATTATTCTTTGACCCTCAAATTTTCTTGGGTTCTTTATCAAGAATCAATTGATCATAAATGTAGTGGTTTATTTTGGTAGTCTCAGTTCTCTTCCATTGATCTATAACTGTGTCTTATGCCAAGACCACACTGTATTGATTTTCATGTTATAAAATGAGGAACTGTAAATCCTCCAACTTTGTTCTTACTTTTTAAAATTGTTTTGCTTTTTATGGATCTTTGCATTTCCATATACATTTTAGTGTCAGCTTGTTAGTTTTTGCAGAAACTCTCCTGGGACTCTGATAGAGATTGCATCATGCCTATAGATAAATTTGATGAGAACTGCCATATTAACAGTATTGACTATTCCAATCCATGAACATGAAATGTCTCATCACTTATTTATGTCTTCAAATTTTTCAACAATGTTTTGTACTATTCAGTGTACAAGAATTTCACATTGTTTAGACTTATTTCTAAGTATTCATTTTGGTACTATTGTGAACAAAATTGTTCACTTAATTTCATTTTCAGATTGTTCTTTGCCAATGACAGACATACAATAGATTTTTGTATTTTGGTTTTGTATCCTGTGACTTTGTAGAAATTGTTTATTCTAGTTGGAGTGTGTGTATCTGTGTCTGTTTCTGTGTCTATCTGTATTCCTTAGAATTTTTATGTATAAGGTCACATCATCTTCAAATAAAACATTCATTCCTTTCCCTCCAATGCCTTTAATTAATTAACAAGGCTCACCGGCTAGAATCTCTAGTACAATGCTTTATGTCACTGCCTAGAGTCTGTAGTACAATGATGAGTAGACCTTTTCTCTTGTTACTGCTTTATCAGTCTTTTAACCTTGAGTATGGTATTCACTTTACATGTTTCATAGATAGCCTTTATCAAATTTACAAAGCTTCTGTTTCTAGTTTGTTAGTACTTTCAATCATAAATATGCGTTTGATTTTGTCTAATTTTTTTCTGAACTGTTGAAATTATCATGTGATTTCTTCCATTTATTTTAAATATATGTTGTATTGCATTAATTGATTTTTGGATAGTAAATCAACCTTGCATTCCTGGGCTAAATCTCAATTAGCTATGATGTATAATCTTTTTTATATGCTGCTGGATTTAGTTTGCTAATATTGGGTGAAATATTTGGGGAGTCATTATTCATAAAAGATTAGATCATAGTTTCATTTTAATGTAATGTATTTCTCTGGTTTTGATATCAGGGTTTCATAGAATGAGTCGAGATGCATCCCCTCCTCTGCTATTTTCTGTATAAGTTTATGAAAAATTAGAATGATTTATTCTTTAACTATTTAATAGACTTCAGTGAAGCCAATGGACTGGGATTTTTTTAGGGAAGAATTTTAATAATTGCTTGTTTGAATGCATCGAAGTTTTCTATTTGTTTATAACACGGGTTTGGTAAATTGTGTTTCTAGGATTTTTTTTTCCATTTCATCTAAGTTGTCTACATTTTTTGGCATAAATGTTTTTTATGGCATTTCTTTATAATTTTTAAAATATCTATGGGATCAATAGTGATGTTCCCTTTTTCATTCTTGATTTTGGTAGTATATGTCATCTCTCTTTTTCTCTTGACCAGTGGAGATAAAGAATTGCCAACTGTGTTGATCTTTTCAGAAATTCAACTTTTGTTTAATTGGTTGTTCATTCTTATTTTTATGATGTATATTGCATTGATTTCTACTCTAATCTTTATTCTTTTCTTCTGTCTGCCTATTTGGAGTTTAATTTGCTTTCATTTATCTACTATCTTAAGATGGAAACATAAATTATTCATTTGAAAACTTTTTTTTCTAATATAGATGTTTAAAACTATGAATTTTCTCCAGCCACTTCTGAAATTGTTAATGTGGACAGTATTGTTCAGTTTATTCATTGCTCTTTGGAGAGAGACTACGCTGAGCCTCTTACTACTGTTCAAGAAGAGCTACACCATATTTTTTAAATATGAGGAAGTTGAGGCATATAGAGGTTATTTTAGGTTGAGTTCTCCCAGAAGCAGACTCATAGGCCAAAAATTTGAAAGCAAATAATTTATTAAGGGGATAGTCCCAGTAGAAACTGGTTCGAGACAAAGGGAAGCTGGAAAGGGAAGGCAAAGAAACCAAACAAGGGTGTGATCCTGTGAGGGTCTCTGGACAGTGAGTTACACCTTGAATGGGTCCCCCTTGAGGCAAAGGAGCAGGATTTTTTCACTTCTGCCTGAGCTGGTTACTGGAAATGCTAGCCCAAGGCCAAGTACAAATGAAGGTTGGGAAAGAGCAGGACTTAAATTTTCTAGTCCTCTTTACTAGAAAGAGAGGCACCAGTAGTTTCAGAACAACTCTAAAGAGTTCCACGGGACCCCCATTAACATCAGAGCACACAGAAGCTGGCTGATGGACACACAGAACCAGAAAGAATGATTAAGAAATGTAATCACTGTCCTCTTGTGAGATTAAATTACTTGCTCAAGGTCACACAGCTATGTATCTATTAGAAGATCTTGCACTAGAAACCAAGTTTAAAGTTTTTGTTTTTGTTTTTGTTTTTGTTTTTATGATAGTCACAGAGAGAAAGAGAGAGAAGCAGAGACATAGGCAGAGGGAGAAGAAGGCTCCATGCACCGGGAGCCCGATGTGGGATTCGATCCCGGGTCTCCAGGATCGCACCCTGGGCCAAAGGCAGGCGCCAAACCACTGCACCACCCAGGGATCCCAGAAACCAAGTTTATAAATGTTAATATTGTGTTTTAATCATATTTATTAGAAATCTACCAAAGATTTGTTGCGTGAGCCCTTGTTTTATTAACATATTTACTGTTGATTAACTTTTTTTGATAACTAAAGGCTTTAGTATCTGTATATGAATCATTTCTGATGCCAGTTGCTACTGTCTAGGACCTTTCCCTATAGTCGTTCTGGTCATCAGAAGGCCCTATGGTAATCTAGGAAAATATAGAGACTAAAAATCTTCCTACTATCTCATGAAATTATATTAACATAAGAAAGTACAAAGACTGCATAAGCAAAAACAAAGTTAACCTCAGTGGGGAGTGCATTTACCATGTTCCTGTAGATCACCATCAGCTCCATGAACAACCAAGGTCTACATGTTCCTATAGATCACTCAGTCAAGTATCCCTTGGAAGAAAAGATATTAGCAGACCATGTAATCATTAGTCAGTGTGTTTAAGTTAAGACCTTATGCCTTTACTTATATTCAATGTGCTAATATTAAGAGCTTCTTAGTTGACAAGTTTGCTATGTCACCAGACATTCTGGAATAAAGATATTTGCTATTGGGGAACTTTTTGTGTATAATATTAAAATTGTATTTGTAAAACAAGTTATCTGTAAGATAAATATCTAGAAAAGAAAGGGTTTCCCTCATTTATTTCCAGTATTAAGCCAGAGATTTGTTGCCACAGAAGAATGGTAGACAATTTGCCAACATTTCATTGAATGATTGCATCAGTGTAGCTGGATAATAGGGATCCTTTTCTGTCTTTTCTCTACTTTTCAAATTTTATAAGGTGTTATTGTATTTTCCTTGACATAAAAATATTTTTTTTTAAAAAAAAGTGGATTGTTTCGTGGGGTACAATAGAGATGTTGGCTCAACTTTGGGTGTGCTAGAAAGCAGTATGGTCTCATGGTTAAGATGGAAGGCTTAGGAATCAGACTGTGTTCAAATCCTAGCTTCAACATTCAAACAGCAGTGTGACTTTGAGTAAATTTCTGAGCCTCTCTGTACTTTATTTCTCTTATTCTGCCTGAATAAGTGTCTGCCTCTTAGAGTTATTATGAAGGTCAAATTAGATAATGTGTTGAATGTACTTAACATGGTGTCTAGTAGATAGTAAATGCTCATTAAACATTTTCTGTTGGGTGAAGTAATCATTGTAGTACACAGCAATGGGAACTATGATAGAAATGTGGACAGGGAGCTATGGAAACAGAGGAAAGAGAAACTAGCTCTATTTTGCAAGAAAGTCTTCTTAGAAAGAGTAACATTTGATGTGGGTCTGGATTGGATGAAGAACCCTCAAGATGGGGAAAAAGAAAAAAGGCATCTTGGGAAGATGGAACAGCATCTAGAATAGCATTGACACATGTATTAATAATTGACATGAACAGGGGCACCTGGGTGGCTTACTCGGTGGTTAGGTGTCCAACTCTTGATTTCGGTTCAGGTCATCATCTCAAAGTTGTGAGACTGAACCTCATGTCAGGCTCTGCACTCAGCACAGTCTGCTTGGGATTCTTTCTCGCTTTTCCTCTACTTCCTGCTCATACACACTCTCTCCCCTTCTCCAAATAAATAAATTAAATCTAAAAAAAATTGACACGAACATGCTTTTGAAATTAATTTCCTAAAATTGGCCAAATTTGTTTATTTAATAAGTACTTAGTGAACAGCTGTTACATGTTTAGCAGGTATTAGAAGCTGGGCATACAACAATTAACTAGACAAGAAGATCTCAGACTTCATGAATGTGAGCGACTATTAGGGAATGAGCAGTAAGCTAGTAAAAAAAATAATCAGACAGGACATATTTCAATTGTGATGAGAACTATAAAAGAAATAAATCAATAGATGTAATAGACAATGACTCAAGCAAACTGGTAATTATGAATAAATGCTGTGGTGGACTGGAATGACCCAAAGCAAAGACTTTCAACAAAGTAAGAATATTGGAGGGGGGTGTCCTTGCTAGGGTAAAGATATAAATATCAGAATCACCTAGATTTGTGCTTTTATAGCTGCACGCTAAAACGATTATCTGGAGATCCTCTTTTTAAAAATGTACTAATGATAGATCCTCACCCCTAGAGATTCTGATTTGGTTGATTTGGAGTGAGGCCAAGGAATAGCATTTTTAAAAAGTAATTTTAGAAAGGATATTTAGAATGTACAGAGCTGAAAACTACTGATCTTGAGCAACACATATCCTTTTTTTAAGGTTTATTTATTTGAGAGAGAAAGAGAGATCAAGCATTCAAGTGGGGGATGTAGGGGGAGAAGCAGAGGGAGAGAATTTCCAAGCAGACTCCCTGCTGAGTGCAGAGCCCAATGTGGGACTTGAGCTCACAACCCATGAGATCATGACCTGAGCTGAAACCAAGAGTCAGATTCTTGACTTACTGAGCCACCCAGACACCACAAGCAATACACTTCTGATTTTGAGGGGACTATTCTCTGTCCTCACTTGAAAAATCACAGATAATCTCAACAACACTGGCTAATTGAATTCATTAAAAAGATGATGGTTGATCAAGTGGAATTCATTCCTGGGGTACAAGGATGGTTCAACGTACACAAATCAATAAATGTGATATATCCATCCCATTAATAGAAGGAAAGGTAAAAATCATATGATCATCTCAGTAGATGCAAGAACATTTGACAAAATTCAGTGACATTCATATTTTTTTTTTAATGTCAGCAAATCAGGTATAGAAGGAATATACCTCAGAATGAAACTATGACAAGCCCACAGCTAAGATGCTCAGTGATGAAAAGTTGAAAGGTTTTCCTCTAAAGTAGGGAACAAGACAAAGGTGCCCACTCTTAAAACTCCTATTCAACATAATACTAGAGTCCTAGGCAGAGCATTCAGGCAATAAAAAGAAATAAAAGGTATCCAAATTGGAAAGGAAGAAGTAAAATCGTCTCTGTTTGCAGCTGACATGATCTTATACATAAGATATAATATCGTATATGATATATATGTCATATAATAACTATAATAAAAGAATTATAATAAAGAATTAAAAAATTCAATAAATAAAGTTGCAGGATACAAATCAACACATAAAAAGTAGTTGAATTTCTATATACTAACAATTACCTGGAAAATAAAGAACACAATCCCATTTACAAAAGCACCAAAAGGATAAAATACTTAGGAATAAATTTAAGGAGATGAAAAATCACTACACTGAAAAGTATAAAAATGTTGATTATAGAAATTGAAGAAAACACAAATACATGAAAAGATATCCTGTGTTTATGGGTCAGAAGAATTAATACTGTTAAAAATCCATTCTACCCAAAGTCATCTGTAGATTCAGTGTAATCCTTCTCAAGATTCCAATGGCATTTTTACAGAAATAGAAGAAACAATTCTAAAATTCATATGGAACCACAAAAGATTCTGAATAGCCAAAGCAGTCCTGAAAAAAAAGCTGGAAGCCACACATGTCCTGATTCAAAACTATATTACAAAGTTATATTAATCAAAATAGTGTGGCAACAGGATAAAAACAGACACATTGATCAATGGAACAGAATTGAGAGGCCAGAAGTCCATGCATATATGGATATATGCATATATGCATATATGTCAAACTGCTATTCAAGGAAGCCAAGGATACTCAATGGGGAAAAGAAAATCTCTTTAATAAATGGCATTGGAGAAACTGGATATTCATGTGCAAGTAAATGAAATTGGACCCCTGTCTTGCATGACTCAGAAAAAATTAACTTGAAATGGATTAAAGAGGGCAGCCTGGGTAGCTCAGTGGTTTAGTGCCGCCTTCAGCCTAGGGCATGATCCTGGAGACCCTGGATCGAGTCCCACATCAGGCTCCATGCAGGGAGCCTGCTTCTCCCTCTACTTGTGTCTGCCCCCCCCCCCGTCTCTTATGAATAAATAAAGTCTTTTTTTTAAAGAAATGGATTAAAGACAATGTAAGACTAAAACATAAAAGTCTTAGAAGAAAACAGAGGGGGAAATTCCTTGAATTGGTGTTGGCAATGATTTAATGGAAATGACCACCAAAAGCACAAGCAACAAAAACGGAAATAAACAGGTAGTCTATGTGAAACTAAAAAAAATTTCACTGCAAAAGAAATATCAACAGAGTGAAAAGTCAGATGATAGAATGGGAAATAACATTCGCAAACCATATATCTGATAAGGGGCTAATATTCAAAATGTATAGGGAAATCCTACAACTCACTAGCAAAAAAAATAAAATAATTAATTAAAAGTAGCAAAAGGTCATGAATAGACAGTTTTCCAGGAAAGGTATTCAGTTAGCCAACAAGTACATGGAAATGTGTTCAACACCACATATAAGGGAAATCATAAGGGAAATTGGCAAATCAAACTCCAATTAAAAAAATAAACAAAAAAAACCCAAATGAGATATCACTTCATATCTATTTAAATACCTGTCATCAAAAACCCAAAAGATAACAAATGTTGGCCAGGATATGAAGAAAAAGGTCTCTGAACACCATTCATTGGTAGAAATGTAGAGTGGCACTGCTATTATGGGAAACAGAGTGGAATTCCTCAAAAAAGTTTTTAAAAATAGAATCACCCTGTGATCCAGCAACCTTACTTCTGGTTATATATCCAAATGAAGTGAAATCAGTGTCTCAAAGAGATATCTGCACTACGAGCCTCATGCAGTTTTGAAGTCTTGTAGCTTTTTAAGAACTCTATGGTACATTTGTGAGACACTAAATGTACAAAAGGCAAATAGAATCTTAATGGTATTCTAAAAATAGTTTTGACCTTGCAGATCACCCCAATGGGCCTCAGGAACACTAGGTGGGCTTCCATTGCCTATACTGGGCCACCATGGCTTCCTCCATCACATGGGGATGCTTGCCTTGCTTTGCTCTATCCAATGGCTTTAATACCGAATTGTTTGGGAAGGAGCTAGAGCAGGGCAGTAGAGAAACCTTGACTTTTACTTTTAACTAATGAGGTTGGTTGTGGTATTAATGAGTTAATTCTAAAATGATTTTGTGTGTATTGTGTTAGAGAGTAAGTGAGTAAACAATACTGATGTTAGAAATAAGTATTTTTGCTGCAGAAAAAAGGAAAAATAGGCATAAGGAAGGTGAGGAGGAATCATGTGTTCGTGGATTTGAATTGACAATATCAGTATGAACCAATAGATATGAATTTATGAAGCCTATTTCTGGGAGAACATGGGCCCAAATGTATCCCTTTCCGAAGCTAGGCAATCTTCACCTGTGAGCTCCAGCATCCTGTTACCTGACTTCAGCATTCTGAATGGATAACAGCCCCTAGCTGGAGATGTCTTCCCCAGATACACAAAGGGGACCATGGGTTGTATTAGTGATCAATGGATGGCTCTGATGGGCCCCTGGTCCCTCAAAGAGGAGCACCCATTCTCATGCAGACCATTGGGTCAGAAATCAGAGGGGGCAGGAGGCTCTGGTGTCAGGGTCCTCTAACACCTGCAGAGGAATTCCTGCACATCTTGCTCTTCATGGTGTGTGAAGCAGCTGTTCTATATGGGCTGGAGTCTTGGGACATGAGTCTAGAGTAGAGTGTTCTAGTCTCAAGAGACACAAACTAGAGGATTGAAGTTGTAGGCAAGCCTGAGTCTGAACATTTGGGGAGAGAGGGCTGGGGGTCCCAGACACTGCAACATAGAGAATCAACAATGGATTTTGAAGATGAGCTGTATGGAAGAAGCCAAAGCCAGGGAAGTGAAAGAAGGTACAAACTTTACCTTCCCTGTTTGGGTGGAGCTGCTTTCGGGGCTCTGCCAGAAGAGATTCTTGGAGAACTTATGTGGAAAATATGGCATAAACACCCATCTTCTCACTGGAAGAAATAGAGG
The DNA here is from genome assembly GCF_018345385.1 of Vulpes lagopus. Taxonomy (NCBI): domain Eukaryota; kingdom Metazoa; phylum Chordata; class Mammalia; order Carnivora; family Canidae; genus Vulpes; species Vulpes lagopus. The sequence continues at coordinate 17,572,067 of NC_054841.1, forward strand.
GGACATCACAGGAAGGGAAAATGTCTGAGTAAATGCTATATGTTATGAGGTGAGCATCTTAAGTTCTTCTCTCATACTATCAGGAATTTTCTACCAAAAAAAAAAAAAATCCCTTCTTTTTTACCAAATGCTCCTGAATAGTTTATTGTGTCCACTTCTTTTGCACTCAAGATACACCTTTTGGGGAGTTCTCATTTAGAAGTGATTTTATTGTTACCAGCAAGCTGAAAAGAGCTGAGATCAATGTATTTCCAAGATAATGGTGATCAGAATGAAGTTACCACAGGAAACAAGAAGAAACTGTGTTGTCCCCCAACCCACGCACCCCCACCCCCACTCCCACTTCCTAAAACGTATGATCAGGGAAAGGATTGTTGCATGGCTTGCACGTGCCATCTCTTCCTTCCTCCCCCTTCATCAGAGTTACCTGATCTTTGAGAGAGGCTGGATCCCTTGACAAAAAATTTATATGACAAAGTGGTGTATGGTTTTCTGGCTGCAATTGCAGATTTGCCTCTGAAGGGACAAGCCGCAGGTACTGTGGGTCTGAGAATATTGCTGGCTATACATTGGCACATTCATCCCAATTGTATGTGAACTGTATATTGACAACACAGCTTAACACTCCCCTCCTTTGCCAGGCTTTGTGATTTCAGAAGAAGTTGGGTAGGATAGAGCTATATAGTTTAGGCCAAGTAAAAAATACTCAGAAGGCCCTGTATACATTTTGGTGCCTTACAGAAAAAGAAGGAAGGTAGAGAAAAAGAGAGGGATAGTGAACTGTAAATGAGGTGTCTGGCTTTCTGTTTTGCTGCAATTTGACAATCATGGGGCACTCTGCTGTCTGCTGTCAGCCCCAGCATCTTCTATAATCTGGCTGCTCAGTGGAGTTGAGTTGACAAGTGAGTTGTCAATAGATTGGTGGCAAGATCACAGGCTGACCCCTAGAGACATATTTTGCCTCCCTCTGTGGCCTTTGGCAGCATCCTTGTGTTAGAGCCCAGCAAACACCCACAGCTTAGCTGTTCACAACTGTGGAATCGCATCCCAGCCATGGACATTACTCAGGCCAGCCTTGTGCCTCTTCTTGATCCATCCCATCATAGTATAGGGCCAAAGACAACAGAAAGTGACTCCAGGAATGGGATCCAGCCCCAGTGAAGCTCCTAAGGCTTTTGGTTCTCAATTTAGAGAGAAAGGGTGACAGGAGTCAGGAATGGCATGAGACTTTTGGGCATAGAAACAAAAACAGAGATCTTATGTGGACGGTTAACCCAAGAGTAGTTAGGGATAGACTGGGCCTCAGGGGAAAGCAGGGATCAGAGCTCTTTGCAACCCCTGTTCTAGGGATGAGGCTGTTCATGCTTCCTGACCTGGTCAGGAGGGCATAAGGGCTGGATAGGCTGAGTGCCTCCAAGCCCAATTCAGTATTGTAGGTGCCGTCACAAGCCTCCACAGGTGGACTCAACAGATTGTTGCTCCTTCACCCTTCATTGCCTTTTGCTTTTTCGGTCATAGATTAGTGTTGCATGAATCATGAATCCTCAACACAGAGTCCTTAATGTCCTAGCCAGATCCAAAGCTTTACTTGAAACTGCTGTTAATATATAAAGCAATAGAAGTCCTGAAAACTATCAAAGACCCCCCCTCCACTTCCACCTCATGACCTCTAGTTTGGGTCTTGGGTCTTTGCGGTGTCTTTCAGAGACTGTTTTGAGCTTAGCTGTCCTGATAAACAAAGTGATTGTACCATTGTGAAGGATGCCACAGTTGAGGAGGGAATGAGCTCTGAAGTCCTAATTTAATTTAGGCATTTATTAACTTCAGTTTTATGAATATATATGGGTGATGTCGCACACACATATACATACTCAGATGTCACACACATTGAGTTGTACACACCTTAGGTGACATTCATCTGCATATCACACCACTCATTCAAAGAGTATATATGTTCAGTTTCTGTATGCCCATTCAAGTTTTCTCTGAGTTTCTAGACACCTGGTCCTTCAGATGCTCATTCAGGCATTGTTCACACACAGTCGTAGTCTGCACTCACAGAGAGGTGGGGCACATTCACTCACACACCACTCACATGCCCTTCAGTCCACTAGTTCTCATTCAGATGTGCCCATCAGACAGCACACATGCTCACTGAGCCATTGCTCACCTCAACTCAGATATCACCTCTTCTAAGTGTGGCAAACATTCACATCTTCTTTCTTTTCCATCTATATCACTGGCGACTCCCATGCTAAAGGACATTCAGCCATATTGAGTGTGTCATGTTTCCTTGGGTCAGTCCCTCTGTACCTTTTTTTTTTTAATGAAATAGTCCTGTGATTCTGTCTTTGCCCAAGTTGTACTTCTTAACCAAATGTCTTTAGATGGACAGCCTAATTTAAGAATGGTAGCCCTAACCACATTCCATTTTCATAAACCATGTGCTAGCTTGCAATACCATCTTTAAATGATTGGTTTGGGGCCACTACTGCAATAACTTCATTAATTCACAAAATTTTCCTGGGGGCACTCTTTGGGAAATTGTTTTTTTGTCTTAGATCAGGGGTCCCAAAGATCTATGCAGTCAATGTCTTCTAAAAGAAGAGCATTTATTCAAGAGAAATACAAACTGTGGGCATTCAAAGAGATAGTAAAATGCTATCCAATTTCACAAACTTTAGGATAACTTTTATAAAAAAAGCTTACACATTTGTCATATAGCTGGTATTCAGTAAAGGCTTGGTCATCTCTCTCCACACACTAGCACCTTCTTTCTTCCTTCTAAGTTGAAGGAAATGATACAAGATTACTAGACAGGAGCTTGGAGTATTCACCGTTTATCCTGATTAGGGAGTCTGCATCCAGTCATATTTGGTTTCATGCCTACTTTGAATTTTAACTCAATTTAATTTGGTTTGCTTGAACAAGCATTCACTGATCACTGAATGAGTATTAGGCAACCTACTCAGCAGTGTATGGTGGGGGAAATGATGCAGAGATAACAGACACAGCTCCCACTGTCCAAAAGGTCATAGTCTAGCCAGAGAAATAGTAGTTTCATGCACATATTGTTGCAATCCCAAAAAGATATCCAGTAATGAATTGTAGGGAAACTAAGGTGGAAGACTCATTCAGATTGGGAGGGTCTAGATGGACTTTACTGAGGAGATGAAAGACTCAGCCTTTAGGGAAAGGCTTCCACAGGCAGAAGTGGAGGGCACTGCAGGTTGAGGAAGCATGATCTGATGATGGCATGGAGTGGGATTACAGGATGTGTTTGTGCAATAGCACGGGGTCTGGAGCAGCTGAAATGAGGGATTCATCCTAAGAGTTTCCAAAAAACAGGCTGAAAGCCAGGCACAAGTGTCCTCAACGGCAAGATAAAGAGTTTAGATTACATCATTCGGATAATGGAGAGCTTATGAGAGTGCTTGAAGAGGAACAATATTATTTGTTCAGGAAGATCAGTGAGTTGGCTAGTTAGATGATAAATAAGTTAGAGACAAAGAGACCAGTTGAGTTCAGGTAGTAAGTAAAGAAGTATCCAACAAGGAGAAGGGCAGGTACAGATTGCTGATGTCAACAGGGCCTTTTGATTACAGAGGCACAGTGAGATCTAAGTAGGTAGGGATAGCGAATGGGCCCCAGACTCATGATCTCGCCACTTGATGGATAATGCTATACTTTACTAAGGAAAGAAAAGTAGAAGGAAGAGGCAGGTTTGTAGGGCTTGGGATCATGTTGCATTTTGAATATATTCAGGATGAGCTATCCCTGAGATCTCTAAATGGAGATAGATTTCTATGAAGCAATGAGTTTATTAATTCTAAAGCTCAGGAGGGAGGTTTAGTTGTAGACAGAAATAATGATGAACAACAAGTTCATCCCTCCAGATAGTTGCTCATCTGCTTTTCTTTCCTGTCCAGTGTTTATCAGCTGGTTGTCAAGGAGGAACGACTTCAGAAGTCACGAAGGGCAGCTGACATCATTGAGTGCTTTTCGGTGCCTGTGAGCTATAGAAATGCCTCCAGCCTTGATTCTCTACACTACTTTGCTGCTGAATTGAAGCCTGCCAACCTGCCTGTCACCCAGCCATTTACAGTGGGTGACAATAAGACATACAATGGATACTGGAACCCTCCTCTTTCCCCTCTGAAAAGCTACAGCATCTACTTCCAGGCACTCAGCAAAGCAAATGGAGTAAGTATGGCCACATAGAGGCCATTTCTTGCCTTGTTTGTATCTTCCCATTCTCAAATGAAAAGTAGCATGGCTTTAGAGCAGAGCTTGACAAACTAAGCCCTGTGGACCAAATCTAGCCTCGTGCCTTATATATATATATACTTTTTTTTAAAATACAGTAATGCCTATTCATTTATATACTCTAAGGTTACTTTGATTCTACAATAGAATAGTTGAGTAGTTTAGACAGAGACTTTATGCCCCATAAAGCCTAAAGTATTTGCTATCTGGCCCTTTACGGAAAAAATTTGCACACCTCAGTGGTACCTGGGTGGCTCAGTCAGTTGAGCATCCAACTCTTGATTTCAGCTCAGGTTACAATCCTGTGGTTGTGGGATCAAGCTCTGTACTGGGTGTGGAGGCTGCATAGGATTCTCTCTCTGCCTCTCCCTCTGCCCCTCCTAACCCAACCCCACATGCCCACATATGCATTCATACTCTGTCTCTAAAAATAAATAAGTCAAAACAATAAAAGATAAAAAGGTCTTTCAGATCACCTTTGGGAAAATCACATGCCTATCTGAGGGTTAATTTCCTCACCTACAAAGTAATACCTATCAATTTGTTATCTGTGAATGCACTAAGCATGTTGTAGTTAATCAGTGAATATGAACTCTTTACCATTACCAATAGTCACATTAGAAAATACTTTCTTCTCCCAAAGATAAGATAACCTTTTTTAATGTCAAATATTTCTTTGGTCAAAATGGGATGCCAGTTATAACATCACAAAAGCATAGGGCTGGAAAAGATCTGAAAGGTTACCAAATACCTACTTCTCTCCCCCTACACCTAAAACAATCAAACTTACAACATCACATTCAGCTGGTATTAGTGCTTATTCTTGAATATCTCCAATGACAGAAAACTCACTTCTTTATATGGTTAAACTTTACTGATCTTTGAGGTGGCTGTTGCTTGAAATATATCTCTTATTATAGCTTCTACCAGTTGCCCTTGGTCCATACCCTTAGGTCCCAAGAGAACCACTCTTTCAGTTACATAAGATCATTCCTACTGTCTACCTCCCCTCTGTTCAAACATACCCATCTGGTCTTATTTTCTGCAAGTTCAGTATCTTTATTTCCTCTTAAGACACAAGTATTTTCCATCTAGAATGGTTTTGTGGACATATCTCAGGTTTTTATATCTCATTCAACAAATATATAACAAATAGTGACATATGCTAGGCCCTACAGTTCCTATTAAGGTTAGACAGTAGGTGCCCTCCAAGAGCTTTTATAAAATAAGGGAATATGGTGTGTGCCATGTTCCACAGTATTTCTTCTCACAGAAGTGAGAATCTCACTGGAGAAGGGAAAGCTGAAACAAAAGCAAGATCTGGTGAAGTATGTGGAGAGTAGCCTCTGTAGGCTCTGGTGGCCAAGATAGAGAGTTTAGTCTATCAGTGGCAGTCATTACCTTACAAGAAACCTGGATTGAGGAACTAATTAACATTTTAAATGTCCACATAGCCATTTAAATTCCACATTGGTATTTCAGTTCTGCATTTATTACTTGCTCAAGCAACATTCCTCACAGAGAGTTTAAAACTACAAAGAGAAGCCGCCAGACTGCCTTCCATCTGTCCATCTGGCCTTCCCTCTGCATGAAACACTCTGATGTATTGAGGAGGAAGACATAAAGATGAGCAGAAAGCATCTGGGGGCCCATCTTGTTCCTGGTTCTCTGTATCTCAGACTGGCCAGTTTATTGATAGAGCACAACTCTGAGAAGATGTGACTTTTCCTGCTCTTGGCAACATGTCAAGAGGTGCTTTTGGGTTTCCATGCTGTGAAGAAGAGTAGCAGCTGCACTCCGTTCACTGTCACATTCCTACCAAGACTCTAATAAAAACCCAGCAAGAGACCAAATCTGTAGAACCCAAGAAACTGACAAATGGACCCCAGGAGGCATTTCCTCAACCCAAGCATTGTTGGCCCTTGAGCAGAACAGCAGGTGACACAGGAGGACTGTGGGAGGTTTTGCTTCCCAAACTGCAGCACAGTGGACTTTCTCATGACACAAAGTGTTGCCATTGGGAAAAAAAGTCACCCCACCCTGAAGCTACCTCATCTAAGAAGCAGTTTCTACTACTGCTTTGAGATGAATACATAACAATAATTACTTATGCCTTTGATCCCACACCACTGTGCTCCTGTTTTAGAACTAAGATTTGCAGGAAGGGAATTAAGAGAATTGAGTGTGTGCTTATGCCAACAGTCTTGAGTGTGTCATTGGCCTCACAGGAACAGAGAGGAAAAGCTGTGAAGCTGGGCACTCAGTGTGTTTGTTTTCTTCTGGCAAGGGAAAAACTACACACTATGTCAAATTACTGTGTTTAGTATTGAGTTTTACTAAAAAGAGTTAAGTTAAAGGGTCATAGGAGCAGAAAAACCATTCACAGCCTAACAAATCTCTTCCTGGCCCCTCTCAGATTTCTCCACCTTGTAAAGGGCAGCAGACAATGCAGTTAAGCCTGGAGGATTTTTGAGGAGAAAATGTTATAACCCACAAATTCCTTATCAGCCAAGTCGTTGTTCTTGTGCAAATACATCAGAAAGACATTCTCAGTATCCAGGGGCTCCCACATGCCCTGCTTCTAATAAATCATTCAAAGAGCAATTGACCAAGCAATGAAGAAAAATAAAGAAATCAAGAACAGAGATATATGGAATGAAAAGACCCACAGTGAGCATGGAAACTAATTAAACATAGTGTAAATGCTAAATAATTGGCTATAAATATGTTATAAAAGAGAAGGTTAATATAAAAACAATTACTTAAAGAGAAAATGCGTAATGTAAAAAATTAACAGTTGTACTCTGGGTCTATAATTTGTTATTATGTCAACAAAAACTTAAAAGAAATTGAAGGATTGATGAGTGTAAATATATGCCGGTTTCCCCACTTTAGACAGGATGGAATAAATAACTACTTCATTTTTGATACTAAGAATTTTTGAAGAGTATAGAGTTTTAAACATAAAGGCAGCTTTCCAGTCTATCCTTTAAAATGCCAGAAAACAACAGTCTACAAAGAAAAGGTGAAGAAGCAAAGGAAACTATAGGTAAACATGAAAATCAGTAACTATAAAGCAAGCCAGAAGACAAAAGTACTAGGTTTCACTTTTTTTTCAAATGGTGCTTTGTTCCTCTCATAAAAGAGGAAAAAATATCTTGGGTCAAGATATTTCTATATCACTAGAAGATTAAAACCAAAGGATAGGGCGAAGTCATACTAAATTAAAACAAATTAAAGGAAAGTAAAAATGGCCATTTGTTGCAGGATGTTTATGGGCCAGGTTGAATAATTCACTATCAATCTAATTTTATTGCTCCCAACCTTATCTGCAAGTTTCAGTCAGAACAGGGTAAGAAAATTTTAGGGTCCAGATACATTTATTCTATGGATATTAAGGATAGGTTTTTTTTTTCCATTTTAGCAGAATAGCTAAATAGCCTTCATAATCAGACTACCTACAGTCAAAACCCTATTGTATTAGTATACTAGTATACTGTAATACTAATAGTATATTAGTAAACATCTATGAAGCATATACTTTACGTCAAAAAAGGCACTTCTTTGGATGCCTGGGTGGCTCAGTGGTTGAGCATCTGCCTTTTGCTCAGACCATGATCCCAGGGTCCTGGAATCAAGTCCCGCATCGGGCTCCCTGCAGGGACCCTGCTGCTCCCTCTGCCTATGTCTCTGCCTCTCTCTCTCTCTCTCTCTCTCTCTCTCTGTCTCTCATGAATAAATAAAGTATTTTTTAAAAGGCACTTCTTCTGAGTCCCTAGAATAAGGCAGCAAGCCAAACAAACAAAAATCCCTGCCCATAGTGTTTATGTTAAAAATAAATACATAAGTGAAATAATGTGTCAAATAATTAGTCATTAAATTTAGGAATGAAAAAAAAATAAATTTAGGAATGTGAAGGTCGCTCATTACATGTTGACATAAGGTCTATCTTGACTATTAATAGGATGAGGATAAGGACATTTTGTAAACTCTACAGTAATCTATATGAATGTGGAGTATTTTAATCCAGCCCTATAAACACTATGGAGAGCCCAAGTATGATGTGCATTATGAGGCATGGTGCTCAATTATTGCAGGCATTTCTATGAAGTGCAAGTTGTTGACAGGCACTTTTATTGGGAATTTTGATCAGATTAGTAATATCACATTTACCCATTGATGCTTTCTTACATGAAGAAAACAAGGGGAGTGCTGGCCATCAGAGCACTGTCCTTGGTGCTGAACACTCACTGCCAGTATTTCTTGTGAATCAGGCTATATTGTAACCATTTGTTTTAGATGTAGCTATATTATAGATCTATTACAGCATTTTAGAATTGGATGATTTTGCAGTGTCTCATCTAACGCAGACCAGCAGCCAACAAAGAAATCTCCAATAAAGCATTCTTGGCAGGGCATTATAGAGCCTCACCTCGACCACTGCAATTCTCTGGAGGGGAAGAGTTGACTCCTTTGTGGAGCAGGTAAAATTATTAGGACCTTCTTCCTTCTATAAAGTCAGATTTGGTCTCCTTAACTCTCTACTCTTGGGCACCTGTGGTGATTTGGACAAATCTAATCTTTCTTTCCCATGTCAGCCTCTTGGAGAAAATATGACAGTACCAACTACCATCTTTGGCCACACAGGCTTTCTTATTGATATTTTAATGTGAAGTTACTTCTGTTTCTCACATGGCATGATTGTCCGTATCTCCTTAATCCTATTTATTCTGTACTCTCATAGACATATTCCATTTCTCCAGTGGTCTCCTTAAAAAGTGGTGCTCAGAATCTGCATTGTGCTTCAGATGTCATTAGACCACACCTGCTACGTTTTCACTGTCCCTCCTCTCTTTACCATTTTCTAAAACATTATTTCTCAAACATCCCAAGGTATTTTTCCTCTCTTTGGGGCCCTTATGCAAGTACTATCTTCTCATTTTTCAGGCCTCATCTTCAGTGTCCTATCCAAAGGGAACTTTCTAGTCATATTATCTAAGAGCTGTCCATGCCAGTACACACTTGCATGTTAACCTATTTTTCTTTACAGCACTGAGCATATTTTAAATTTCACTTGTTTTTGTGTAGTGCATGCCTCCCTCCTTAGACTGAGAGCTCCAGGAGGTAATAGCTCTGGTTTGTTTGCTGGTTTATTCTCCATACCAAGTACAGTATTTGACAAATGTAGATACTTGATGATTGTTGGATGAATGATAGTATGGACTGTTTCTTGTCTTCTGTGACTGTTTCCTCACTTGCAGAATCAAAATGGTAATACACATTTCACACAGTCATTTTGAGAATTAAATGATGAATGATCTTAAATTCTAAAAGGCACCAAATACGTAAAGTGTCAGCACAGTCTGAATTTCCATCCAGTGTAGCATGAGATGTGGTTCTGAGCTATTTTCACCACAGACAGATGAGACCTAAAGGACCTTCATTCCATCATTATAGTAAGACTTTTCCCCAGCTGTCTCATTTCCCAAGCTCCGGGCTCCTGGGCAGCCTTGATTTCCTCCGAATCTTCCAAATGGTACCCAAAGTAGCTGTCTCAGTTGTAAACAGCAGGTGGGTGCAGTTTTGCATTGTTTCCCCCACACACACACTCTTCCCATAATGCGGTCTGCTGAATCTACTGTTCTCTGCATCCCCACCACCATTAGCCATGATTGTGAAGTTGAAAGGACCATAATTAATGGTTGGATGCAAAACAAGTGTGGCAAATTCATGCAAATATCCACCAGAAACCACCTTTTCTTGGGCAGGGCTGTTGTACATGTTCTATACAGAGGGGAGAACACTTTCCGTGCCATATCTTTTTCATCATGTAGAGGCACATTTAACCTGGATGATGCCTCTGCCAAATGGTGATCTAAATAAGAAAAGTGGGAAGTAGAAGGGTGATTGTTCTCATTCTCTCGCTTTCTCTTCCAGCTCCTGAACTCAATTGCCTCTTGAGAGCAGTTGGAAGCCAGATGCTATTTTGAATGGGTCCTCATGTTTGCAGTGTAATCACATTATAACAGTTAGGATTATCTAGGTAGAGCTGGGTTAGGGAGCATTCTGTGTTGCTGAATGTATTGGAAGAAGCTATATTTAGTTGTGTCCAAACACTATTAAAAGAATGTTTGTACATGGATTGGTTTTCTGCGGCATAGTGGGATAGAAATAATTGAGAGGCAGGCATCAGACAGACCTGGCTTTGAATTATAGCTATTTCTAGTGATGTGAACTTGAGCTGTTACTTAACATATCATGATGTATGATGAAATTAATGATCTACATTCCCCAAATTTGGGGAAAGTAAATGAGAAAATCCATAGAAGTCACCTGTCACAATTGTAGTATTTGTTCTCTTTTCCCTTTTGCTGGTTTCCTGCAGCTCCTCTCCTAAGGGAGAGAAACGTTGGAGCATCCTTACCTGACCTCAGAAACCATGTCTATGTGGCAGCTGTTGACTGCCTTGACTCACCCATGACTTAATTGCTTCCTAACCCCATTTCGAGTTTTCTTTTTCTTAGTTTAATGTTTCACATACGGTTCCAAGCCTGACCTCTGTTCTTGTTGAATCTTATGAAAAAATACATTTTGTCTTTGGGGAGTAATCTTATTCCTCCCAACCTCATGTCCTGATCCTCTTTCTACTTTAGTGACTGCTCACATGTCATGTGGGAAAAGCTCAGGTGGACCAAGAAATGAGAATATGTGGGAGACCCAAGCTCAAAAGGGGTTAGAGTAAAGATCACACAGGATCTCTCGTGGCTTGGGTCTTAAATATTCTGTCAGGGAATTTATAAGAAAATTTCTATATTGGTTAGGACAAACTAATTTATGCTATAGTAACAAACAACCATGAAGTTTCAGTGTATTATCAGGAAAAAATATTTTTCACTCCTCCTACATGTCCAAAATGGACTGGCTGAAGGGCTCTGTTTATCCTAGTCATAGATGGGCTTGGGCTAATAGAAAGCGCATCTTGACATATGCTTCCACAATCACCAAAGCAGAGAAAGAGTAATATGGCAAACAGGGCACTGGTTCTAAAGTTCCACACAAAATGACACTCAGCACTATCACATTCCGTTGACCAAGGCTAGGCATACAGCCATGCTGAACTTCAAAAAGAATGAGGCAGTGCTTCCAACTATGTGCCTAGAACACAAAGTGGGATATTTGAGAACATCCCTAATGACCACCACACTTCCCCCATTATGTGCCATTATGAAAATTTTCCTTCAAATTCCCACAATACCCACACTTACTCTTGAAGCACCTATGCAGATCCTATCACAAATCCTGGGAACTTTCTGTTGTTGAGCATCTACTGCATCCCAGACACTAAGAAGATATTATCACCTGTGCTACTTCCAGATTGGTCTCACAGACAGAGTGACTCCATTTAAATCAGTGGACGGATGGACTACCAGAAACACCCAACAATCTTAGAGAATCTCACTTCCTTCATCCTGAAGAAGGGATTTTAGCTACAGGTTTCTTTCTTTATCTCCATGGAATCATGGTAAAGAAATATCTAATATTTTCTGTGACACTATTCCACTTTGAAAGGCAATGGTTCTTCCAGGTCTAGCATGCAGTATGGTTGAGAGGCCTCAGAAAACTTTAGACCTCTCCCTGCCATCAGAGCTGGGAGAGCTGTTTATCCAGAGTAACAGAAAACTCTGAACCAAAGACCTCCCACATAGCCTTTTTCTGACTTGTTGCCATAGTCCTATGTTAGGATGTGTTTCTGGATATCATCTCTGTAGCAGCAGAGGATTGAAATGGACATTTGGAATCCAGGGTTACCACCAAAGCCTTTCTGTAACCATGTTGAAGGGCTTAGGCCTGTTCAATGTTCCTCCCAGTTCTGTTCTGTCACTAGACTCTAGGTTTCATGCCCCATCAATCTGCCTAGCCCTGCTTCCCAGTCCTCGGATCCTGGTCTCCATCCCACCATCTGAACCTTAGCACCTGCTTTTGAAAGTTCTGAAATTCTACAGAAGGCCTGCTGGGGCTCAAACTTCTCTTTCCAAGTAACAGAGAAATTCCCTGAGTGTCACCTTGTACAAATACCAAGATGAACTCTCCCAGGTTGCTAATTTATTTTTCCACTCACTTACAGTTCCTACAGATTTTATTATCATGGTATGAGACCTGAGGGACCAAGAACATTTTCCTTTTGATACAAATAGATTTTAGGCTCATTTGGAAAAGGAAATGAAGGTTACCCAAATGTTGACAGCTGATAATCTTGTCAGCCTAAGTCTTGAGGCATCAGTGCTCCAGCCCTCAGTCCTAAAAAAGGTTCATGGAAATAGTAGCCTTAATTTCCACATAGCAAGAGTTTCTGCTTACATTCAAAGCCAAGAGTCCCCATGAAGTTTGGCTCAATTGGCCCCCAAATGGTGAAAAAATTTGGATACCTCTGAATTTGGAAACTGGATCCAAGGGTTTAAAAATTAGCTCTGATGTTTTTCAGGTACTTGAACTGAATACTGGCCTGCTAAACTTCAGTTTCCCCATCTGTCAAATGGGGTGAGATGTGCCCTCCCAAGCTCACTTTGAGAGGAATAAACAATAGGTGTGATAACTTTGTGCACATTCCTAAGCACCTTTTGAAAGAAAATATTGCTAACATGAGTGTGTGTGCGTGTAATTCAGCATATGTGTATATATACATAATACAAATAAATATTTTAGCATGTGTACATAATTATGTGTGTATATATGGATATATATGGATATGTATACATATTTAATGAAAATTTTAAGTTCACTCAGTCTTAGTGGAAGAAGGATTATTGTTACACCAGAGGCCTTAATATAGGTGGTTAATGACATAGAACATTATCTCTACCTCTTGAGTTTCCTGGAAGTGAAGGCAAAAAGAAGTATATGGCAGATTTGCAAAGTTTCTCTTGGGGGAAGAAAGAAGCATACATGCTTTTCATGGGAGACACTAGAAGGGAAGCTTATCATATACATCCTTATATTAGGAGCCCTAAGGAGATACTGGCCAATATTATAATATCTTTGCTCCAGCACTCCATTAGCCCCTTCTCCATTGACATTATGATACAGTATTAAACTCGAATTTAATGGAGCCATTTACAGTCAAAGATTCTGTTTCTTGTGCTGTATAATAGCATTAATGCCACTAATTAATTCTATTAAATAAGATTAATGAATCTCAAAGTTTTTTTCCATAGGCATTGTTGATGAATATGCCTAGAATGAGGTCTGTTGCATAGATTGGCACCGACCATCCATGTAACATTAGGAAAGTATTTTAGACTTTCTGAATCACATTCTCATTTGGAAAATTTTGTTGCCTATGTTATCAACTTTATAAAAATGCCTGTAAATATTAAATACGAAGGTGCATTAAAATTTTTTTATCATGGTGCTTAGCATACAATAAACACTCAATTTCAACTATCATCAGAATATCATAGGTGATATATATGAGGTAGAATGTGGACGTGTACTAATGAAAGAAAAAGCAAAATCAGTGGGTGTACAGGGGTGCCTGGGTGGCCCTGTTGGTTAAGCAAGTGACTCTTGGTTTTGGCTCAGGTCATGATCTCTCAGTTGTGGAATCAAGCCCGATGTCAGGCTCTATGCTCAGTTGCAGAGCCTGCTTCAGATTGTCTCTCTCTCTCAAATAAATCTTTTAAAAATTCAGTGGGTGCAGAGACTTATAAAATCCATCAATCAAATTTGAGTAGACTGAACAGGGTTCAAGAGGAGATAATTCAGGGAGGAGAAACAAAATCAGTGAAGTCCATTGTGTATAGAGACACCACTTGGCGCAATGGATGCATCAAAGAGAAAGGAAGTGTCAGACTTCAAAGGGAGGTTTAGAATGCACTTACAGGGAAACAAGTGGGCAGTTCTGCAAGCCCTTCCTAGAAACGGAATGTTGGTTAAGTCCAACTTTTACTTCATGGCCCTCAATTTTGCAAACCCATTAACTCAATTTAGCAGTCTACAGAGTTGATGAGATTGACATAAAAAGCCTATGAGAGACTGATGGAAATAGTAAGCAACAACTTCTTAAAAATTGTTGTTCATTCCTCCTCTCCAAAAAGATCCCTAGGTCTTCCCTATTTTAGAAATCTGTGTTGCCCAAGACACCTCACTTTTATATCCATTTGTCACCAAATCTTACTAGTTCTACATTCTGAAATTTTCTTCAGTCCATATACTCTTCTCATATCCAGTATTACCATCCCAGTCCTGAGTATCATCATCTCTTGCCTCGGAAACCTCAATAGCCTCCTAATTGGTCTTTCCACATCCATTCTTACTTGCCTCAAGCAAGTGTAAATTGCACAATTACACAGCAAGTGTAAATTGATACTGTATGTATCTTCATTTAACAGATGAGCAAGCCAAGACTCAAAACGTGCCAAAGCACATTCCAGAAGCAAAAGACTGAGCTGGATTTGAACTTTTGCATGTAAAAATGCCATTAGGCAGCCTTGTACATTTAGCACCTTTCTTCATGCTGACTCATAACCCCACAAAATGGAATCTGGCTAGACTGAAGCCAGCAGGGGTCCTTAAAAGACCTCAGATTCCCCACACATCCACATTTATTTCTTTTTCCCCCCAGATATGGCCAGCCACAATCCCCTGCTCAATCTTGAAACACCTGCTGGCCCTGCCATTAACATCAACAAATAATGAGGAGCTGTACTAATAACAATTATCATAATAAATTGGCCTTTGATTACATCTGTCACCTGAGAATTTCAAAGACTTTACAAACATCAATTAGTAATTACAGCTCAAAGGATCTCTCACTGAGAGCAGTGATCATTAAGGTCAGATAAGAGCTGTGCAGGGAGGCATGAAGGACAGCTCTAGCTTAGGTTGGTTTAGACCTGGGAGTCCCCAGTCCCTGGTGGAAGGTCTACGCCTATCTCCATGAGGCCCAGCAACCACACTTCTGACATCCCAATTAGAGTATAATTCTGGTACTGAGGAATGGAAAGCATGAAATTTTGTGCTGGAAGGGAGTTTATATATTGTTCTGGTCCTTTAATATGACAGAAAAAGAAACAGCTCTAGAGTTGGAAAGTGGTTTGCCCAGGGTCAGAACCATGACTTGAACCCAATCTCCCACTTTATCTGCATTTGTTTACTCTGAAAAATTGTGTCATCATTGGCCATTCTTTCTCTGTAAGAAGATGATGATGATAAAAATCCAATAATCATTTATTAAGGGCTTACTCTGAGTCAGTGGGAGAACACACAGGTAAAAAGCTACAGTCCCTGCCCTCAGAGAACCCACAGTACAGTGGAGAAGACAGTCATGAAAACAAATGTGTACAATAAATCATATCAGGAATCTCATTGGTGGAGTACCCAGTGTACAACTGGTAGTCTGGAAATGAAGGGGGTGAGAAGGTGCTTAGGAAAAGTTTTGTAGAAAAAATATTTCAGCTGAATATTGAAGATAAATGGATATTTCTCACATAGACAGTAGATCAGAGGACTAGGTGTGTCCTGCAAAGGAAGCACCTGAGCAGAGATTCGAAATGTATCATTCCATGATTTGGGGAGATTTGATAGGATAGATTCTGAGCTATAGATAGAAAGTGAGAGAGAGAGAAGGGAGTAGATAATGGGGAATGGAAGGAGCTTGCATGCCATGCTAAAAAAAAACTTAGAATTCATTCTCTTGCAGACAGGGGAAATGATCTTGTCAATAATCCCAATATCAATTTATTACAATAATAAAATCATGCATTGTATACTTCTTTGTATCTCTTGGGTACTTATGCATTTAATATTATGTTCAGCCCAGTGAGTTGTGCATTGGATATTGCTACTATTCTGAAGATGAGGACACTGTGGCTCAGAAAAGATTGAGGAATTTACCCAAGAAATTTGCCCAGGGGTTTTACCCAAAGTCCCTCAACCAATGAAAAACAAAACTAGAATTTGAATTTGTAAATCACACATTTTTTATGGCATGCTTAATATTTGCCAAGTGCTGTACCATCAGTGAAAAGAATGAGCAAGTGTCTTGCCATGGTCTTTATACCTGGTGAGGAGCATGGAAAGTTGACAATTAGTAAAAACACAAATAATTTTGTAGAGTGATGGGTTAGAATAGAAAAGAGTGGTGTGATGTGACAATTGAGGAACCATTAGGGAAGGCATCTTGAGGAATTAACAGATAACAGAACTCAAATGATGATGACATGAGAGTTGCAAGGTATTCCAGGTAGAGGGAACAGCAAATGTGTAAAGGCCCTAAGGATGAAATAAATTCAGCAGGTTCAGGGATTATACACTAGAACAATCTGCCTGGAGGGAGAAAGTGGCTAAGAAGTTAGAAGAGATAGCAGCATTGATTTATGCAGGGCAGTAAGAATCAAGGGGAAGAGCTAGAATTTTACAGGTAGTCCACCAGAAATCCATTGGAGAGTTTAAATGGGGATTAGTGGTATCTGTCTTAGGCAATTAAAAGATTACAGAAAAGCATTAATTATCAGGTCAAGAAAGGCTATAGGTAGAGTGGACAGGAAGCTATTCCAGTCATTTAGGAAAGAGATGATTGGCTATTTAGATTAGGGTGATAACAACTGAAACAAAGAGAACACAGTATATTCAGTATATGGAAAAATATTTATCCTCTCCCTTTAAGAAATTTGTTAATATGGAAAATTTCAAACATGTACAAAAAAGAATCGTAGACTCATTTCTCTATGCCCATTATTCCAACAATAATCAACCTATAGCCAGTCTTGTTTCAGCTCTATCCTGACTCACTCCCTCTGCTCTGCCAAATATTTCAAGATAATTTCAAACTTAGAGAAAAGTATTAAGAATAGTATAAAGAGCTTTCTTAGACCACTGAAATTCCAGAATTCTTACAGATTACATTTGGTTTACCATTTCATTCTCTCTTCCTGTCTCTGTCTCCCCACCTCTATTTGAGCATCGATCCATCAATCAATGATCTATCATCCCTTTATACCTCAGTGCTTCATTGTGCATTTCCAATACAGTACAATATAATTACCAGGAAATTAATGTTGATGTAACCCTGTTAGCTCCAGTTTGCCAGTTGTCTCAGTTTTGTCCTTTCCATTAATTTTTTAAAATCTTGTCCAGGATCACATGTTGCCTGTAATTGTCTTTTCTCTTTAGATTCCTTGTAGCTCACCCTTTCCTTGGATTTCATGACCTCATCTCTTGAAAATTACAGGCCGGTTATTTTGCAGAAAGTCCCCTGTGTTGGGTTTGCCTGAGGCTTGCTCATGATTAGATTCAAGTTATGCCTTTTGGGCAGGAATACTACAAAAGCGATGTTGACTTCTTCCGAGTGCATCAAATCAGGAGGTACATAATATCCATGTGTCCCATTTTGGGTGATGTTAAAATTGATCATAAAAGTGTTGTCCACCAAGGTTTTCCTCACTGTAAAGTTTCTATTCCTTCTTAATGTATACGTATCTTATGAGGATTTATTTATAGGCTACATAAACATCCTGTTCTTCATTGAACTTTTGTCCTTTAGTTTAACATTTGTTGATGAGTCTTGTCTGAATCAGTTATTGGTAATATGTCTACCAAATGATGTTTTTCTCATCTTATCATTTGTAATTTATGCATTGGCTAACATCTCTTGTGAGGATGGGCTCTCCTTTCTCCCTTCTTTTTAACATATCATTTATTTCTATTAGTGAAAATTCATAGGTTCTTACTATATTCAGTCAGTGATAGCCCATTGCCATTATTATTTATTTTTATGCTCAGATTGTCCCAGTCTTAGTGGTAGCCCCTTTGGGTTGGTTCCTGAATCCTTTTTTTAAGATATATTTTGAGATATATTTTATTTTATTTTTATTCTATTTTAAGATATATTTTTAAGATATATTTTGCCAACTTGCAGTCATGTAAAAACTATGCACGTATCTTCTGATTTTTGTTTTTATGCATATATGCATTTATATCTCATTTAATAGGTTATTAGTTTGACCTATCAGTTTAAATATTTAAATAAGCAGTATGTGGCTTCCATCTGTCCCTCTGTTGAGGTCCTGCAAATGTAAGAAGTGTACTGTTAGGATAATGCCTATGTCCTTCTCGTATTTCCCCATCAGTTCTTTAAAACTTGTTTTATTTTTCTGGTACAATTTATTGTGCTTTTTCTAGGCCAACTGCATTTCCTTTTAGTAGAGAATGATATTTAAAAGCCAAGATCTGAGAGCTACTATGTATTGTTGCTAGTAAGTATGATTGCTTCTAGGCTCTCACAGTGGACATAAACACAAGATATATATGTACCTATATACTTCCATGTATCTATCTGCCTGCCTAACTATCTCCTTATTAAAAACCAAGAGTTCATAATGATAGCACCAATTCCATTCCAACATCAGAGGATTCATTTTAGTCTTTACCCTTCCCCTATTTTAACTCATTTCTCTGGCAGTGAGAAATTTGACTTTCATTATTCTCAACACATTTACTTATTTATTCAACCCTACAATACCCAGAAATTATTCAGAATTACTAACCTATATAATTTTGTAAAACAAACCAATTAACTATGGTTCAACATAGGCTTATAGATAGGCTATACAGAATATTATATTCAAGGTTACTTAGTTATTTTTCTTTCTCTAGGGTATGGTTATTTACTGGGAATACAGTTAGGTTTATTTTGTTCTTTGTTACTAATTTTGGGTTCCCTTTCCCCATTCTTACTGCTTTTTTTGGATATGTAAAATATTTCAGCATGGTTCCAAAGGTGTAAGCTGTATAAAAGAAGTACATGCAAAAAGGTACATACCATTTCTTTTTTATCCCATTCCCACCATCCCCTGTGGGAAACCAATATCATTATTTCGTGTAGATTATTGGAAAAAATTAAGAAGTTCATGTATCTTGTATTTCCCCTTCCTATAGGAAAGGTGACAGACCATGGATGCCTGGAAATCAATATATTAGTTCATAGAGGTCTTCCTCATTCTTTTTTTACAGCTGCATAGTATTTTATGATGTAGATATATTTAGTTTATTCAGTTACTCTCATGTATGGACACTGACTATTCCCAGTATTTTTCAACTGAAGACATTGTTGTAATAAAAGAATGTATGAATATATAGTTCTGTATTGTTGGAGGTGTATCTTCAAAGTTATACATAAGAAATTTTATCTTGGCTATTGTAAATAATGCTGAGACAAATGTAGGGTGAATACATCTTTTTGATGGAAACAACCTAGATGTCCATTAATGGATAAAGAAGATGTGGTGTGAAAGTATATATGTATATGTTTTGTGTATATACCCACACACAGTGGAGCACTACTTAGCCATAAATAAAAGAGTGAAACCTTGCCGTTTGTGACAACATGATAGACCTTGAGGATATTATGCTAAGTGTAATCAGTCAGAGAAAGACAAATTCGGCACAACTTCACTTATGTTGTGAAATCTAAGAAACAAAAATCAAAGAGACAAACAAAACAAAACCCAGACTCATAGATACAGAGAACAGATTGGTGGTTACCAGAAGGGAGGGGGTTTGGGGGAGAGAAGAATGACTGAAGGGGATCAAGAATACCAACCTCCAGTTATAAAATAAATAAGTCATAGGGTAACGTATAGCATAGGGAATATAGTCAGTAATATTGTGTCAACTTTGTATGGTGACAGATGGTAACTAAACTTATTGTGGTGATCATTTCATGATGTATACAAACATTGAATCACTATGTCATATATACCTGAAACTAATAGAATATTGTATATCAATTATACCTCAATTTTAAAAGAAGCAATTTTATCTCAATACAGTTTTAATTTCCTTTCTCTTTTTATAAGTGAGATTAACATATATTTTGAAATATATTTTCATATATTTAGGAGACATTTTTAAATTACTTCCTTATATCTTTTTTTTTTTTAAGTAAACTCTGCTTCATCCTGAGGCTTGAACGGATGACCCTGAGATCAGTAACTACATGTTCTACTGAGGGAGCCAACCAAGTGCCTCTTCTTATGTCTTTTGTTCAGTTTTCTATCAGGCTTTTTACAGCCTGAAACTGAATTTCCCCCTCAATTTCTAATGTCTATATATATATGAAGGATATGAACTCTTTATCTGTGATATATGTTACAGTTTTTCCCAGGTTATTTATCTTTTGACTCTGCTTATAAGTGTTTTTGCCATACCAAAAGAAAATTTAGTAAAAAGCATCAACTTGTTTTCTTTTATTAAATCCATACTTTGAGTCATAGTGATAAACCTTCTCTTACACCAAGTTTATAAAGAAATTCACACATATTTGTTTCCAGTACTTGTATACTTTCATTTCTTTATATTCAGATTTCTGATATTTGATGTTTATTTTTGCTTATGGTATGGAGTATGGATTTAATTTTATCTTTTTCCCTAAATGCCTATTTAGTGGTCCTAGCATCATTTATTTATAAGTCCATCTTTGCCCCAATAATTTGAGATGCCCCTTTTCTCATATTTTAAATTTTCATATGTTCTTGGGTCTTTTTTCTGGGTTTTACACTCTGTTCTACTGACATGTTTGCCTATCTGCACTACTCTGTTAAAACTGCAGAGATTTTATGTTCTAATATGTGATAGGGAAAGTCTCCCTACCCAGATTTTCTTTCACTGACTTTCTACTTCTTGCATGTTCATTTTTTTCATGTAAGTCTAGTGTCACTTGTCCGGCTCCATAAAAATCAGATTAGTGGATGCCTGGGTGGCTCAGTCAGTTAATCATCTGCCTTTGGCTCAAGTCATGATCCCAAGGTCCTGAAATCAAGTCCAGCATTGGGCTGAGCATCCCAGTCCAGTCCAGCATCCCAGGAAACCTGCTTCTTCCTCTCCCTCTGCCTTCCATTACCCCTACTTGTGCTCAATCACTCTGTCAAATAAATAAACAAAAACTTTGGAAAAAACCCTGTTAGTAAAAAATCCTATTACCGGGATTCCCTTCCATTTGTACATTAATTAGAGTGACCATCTTTAAGGTGTTAAAATTGTCCTAGCTGAGAACAGAGCATAGCTTTCTATTTGTTCAAGTCTTCTGTTATGTTTTTCAGGGGGGTATAAAATTTTCTTCCTAGAGGTTTTGTACTTCTTGCCTACTTAATGGAGGTAAGTGTCATTTGCAAACAGGATGCTCTTTAACCTCCACATGTTTGAATTTCTTCCAAATTTCTTCTTGTGATTGAGTTCTAGTTTCAAAGCATTGTGGTCTAAAAATATGCAGGGGACAATCCCAATCTTTTGGTATCGGTTAAGACCTGATTTGTGACCTAGTATGTGGTCTCTTCTGGAGAAAGTTCCATGCGCACTTGAGAAGAGTGTGTATTCAGTTGCATTCAGATGCAAAGTTCTGTATATATCTGTGAAATCCATCTGGCCCAGTGTATCATTTAAAGCTCTTGTTTCTTTGGTGATGTTGTGCTCAGAATATCTGTCATTTGCAGAAAGTGCTGTGTTGAAGTCTCCTATTAGTGTATTGTTACCTAAATATGTCTTTACTTTGGTTATTAATTGATTAATATACTAGGCAACTCCCACATTAGGGGCATAAATATTCATGATTGTTAGGTCTTCTTGTTTAATAGACCCTTTAAGTATGATATAGTGTCCCTTTTCATCTCTTACTACAGTCTTTGGGATAAACTTTAATTTATCTGATATGAGGATTGCTACCCCAGCTTTCTTTTGAGGACCATTTGAATGGTAAATAGTTCTCCAACCTTTCATTTTCAGGCTGTAGGTGTCCTTACGTCTAAAATTAGTCTCTTGTAGACAACAAATAGATGGGTCCTGCTTTTTTATCCAGTCCGAAATCCTGTGTCTTTTGATGGGATCATTTAGCCCATTCACGTTCAGAGTAACTATTGAAAGATATGAATTTAGTGTCATCATAATACCTATACAGTCCCTGTTTTTGTGGATTATTTCTTTGGGCTTCCTCTTTCTTTCACAGAATCCCTCTTAATATTTCTTGCAGAGCTGGTTTGGTGGTCACATACTCTTTCAGTTTCTGCCTGTCTTGGAAGCTCCTTATCTCTCCTTCCATTCTGAATGAGAGCCTTGCTGGATAAAGTATTCTTGGCTGCATGCTCTTCTCATTTAGTGCCCTGAATATATCCTTCCAGCCCTTTCTGGCCTGCCAGGTCTCTGTGGAGAGGTCTGCTGTTAATCTAAATATGTTAAAGTTTATTTTCCAGGGGTACCTATATGGCTCAGTCAGTTAAGCATCCAGCTCAGGTCAGGGTCTCAGGTTGGAGAGATCTAGCCCTGCCTCAGGCTCTGTGCTCAGCAGGGAGTGTGTCTCTCTCCCTCTCTCTACCCCCCCGCCCCCTGCTCTTGCACTCACTTGCTAGCGCACTCTCTCACTCTCAAAAATAAATAAATCTTTTTTAAAAGTTTATTTTCCAGTTTTATGCCTCTAATTGATTTCTTTTACCCAATTTCCCTAATACTTCCAGTATGATATAAAGGAGTAATGGAGATAGAGGACATTCTACTCTTGATCTTGATTGTAGTAGGAATGCCTTTACTAAATCCCCATTAAGTAGGATGCTGATTTTAGGACTAAGATATATTTTTTCATCATATTATGAAAGTATTCATCAATTCCTATTTTCTTGAGTGCTCTTTTAAATTAGAAATAAGTTGAATCACATCAAATGCTTTTTCTACATTAGAGATAATAATGATTGTCTTCTTTGATCTATTAATATGGTATATATATATATTATATGAATGGATTTCTTCACATCAAACTGACCTTCCACTTTTAGAATACATTCCACTTGACCATGGCATTTTAATTTTCTCAATGTAGTGTTGAATTCTATTCACTAACATATTAAGAGTTTTACAAATTCAAAAATAAAATTGGTCTATAATTTTCCCCCTTTTCTTTGGCATTGTCTTTACCAAGTTTATGTGTCAGTTTTATACTGGTTTCATAAAGAAATTAGTAAGTTTTCCTTCATTCTCCATGTTGTAGAACAATATGTATCAGTACCATCTTGTTTTTAATGATCTAGTAGCAGTTCCCTGAGAAAACATCTGGGCACGGTATGTTTTTTATGGTTTTCATGTTTTTTATGGTTTTCATGTTTTTTATGGTTTTTATGTTTTTATGTCCTTGACACCTTTCTCTGTTTCTTCTGTGGAAAATGGTGTAAGTTTTTATTTCTAATAGGACTTATTTTTCCTAGGCATTTATCAGTTTCATTTAGCTTTTCAAAATTATTTCCAGACATCTGAAGAGAGTCTCATTTTTTACAAATTTCTTCTTTTTCAATGGTTATTTTCCCCCCTTTCATTTCTTATTTGTATAATGGTCTGTCTTCTCTTTTTCTCTTTTTTCTACAATTTTTTTCTTCAAGAATTTCTGCTTTTACCTTTATTATTCCCTTTTGTATGCTTTTTGTGCATATTTTTATTTGTTCCTTTCCTGGATTTTTGTGGTGGGAATTTAGTTAATTTTTTTTCATTCTTTCATTGTATGGCTGCTCTACATATTTTTCATGCATTCTGACCTGTAGAGTTTTCATTATATTTTATTACCCTGTTCACTCAGGAGTGAGTCAAAAGAAATTATTTTGGAGCTTTTGAGGTGGAATGACCTGCTTGGTTTTTTAATATTCTTAATAATTTCTAATTTTATTACATTTAATCATAGAATATTGATAATAATTCTACTTTATGGAACATAGTGATACTTTATTAATTAGCTAAAATATGGTCAATTTTTGTGAATGTTTCATAAGATCATAAAGAGAAGTTTTCTATTATCAGGCTGTAGGGTTTGAAACATATCCGCTCGGTCTGCCTAATTATTTTAGTTTTTCTAGGTCCATGCCTATCTTTTCTTACCCACTTGATCTGTCTTATACTGACAATAGTCTATTATTCTTGCATCTCTTAGAATTTCTACTTTGTAAAGGTGATTATTGTGGTTTTGGTGCATAGATATTCATACCTGTTGTATTTTTTCATTAAATGTGGGTTTCAGCATTAAAAAGTGTCCTTTGTTATATTTAATGCTTTTTAAATTGTATTCTCATCTGTCTGGTATCAAGATTGCTATTACTGCTAGGGTTTTTTTTTCATTTGCGTAATTTCTCTCATTCCTTTATTGTTGCCTTTCTGAATCACTTTGTTTTAGGCATGACCTTTATATATAGCAGATAGTTGGTCTTGTTTTATGAGACAATTTGAAATCTTTTTCATTTTAATTATGTGAGTTAAACCTATTCACATTGTTGACATGACTGACATATTTGGTCTCAACTCTCTATCACTCATTCTTTCTATCATAATTTATATGTTTTTGTCTACTCTTTTGTGCTAAAATATCTCTTGATATTCAGAAAGATTTGTACTTTTTCTGGTAGTTACTTTTGTAACTTTCAATCCTCTTTTTGCAGCTAACTTTTCATGTTCATGGTTTGTCATCATTTCTTCCCAGAATTATTAAGATATAATTAACAAATAAAAGTGGTATATACTTAAGGTATACAATGTGATATTTTGAGAGAAATGTACATTGTTAAATGATTACCACAATTGAGATAATTAGCATACCTATCACCTCACATTCTGTAAGAACAGTTAAGATCTATTTTAGCAAATTTCAAGTATAAAATAGAATATTTACAGTCTCCAGACTTATGAATCCTCCATAAATCTTGGGCCACCATTTTCCTATCTCCCCTGTTCTCCAGTCCCTTACAACCATCATTTCTCTTTCTACTTTCATGATTTCAACTTTTTAAGATTCCACATACAGGGGAGATCCCACAGTATTTGTCTTTCTATGTCTGGTTTATTTCACTTTGCATAATGTTATTGAATGTTGAAAATTATTTTTCTATAGCTCTGATATTCAAAAGACACCTGGCTAGTTATAAAATCCTTGATTCATAATTTCTTTCTTTGAGTTTCTTTGAAATGTTGCCTCATATTTCCTGACCTTGTATGCTGTCTTGGAGATATCTCATGGCATCTCTTGCCCTTGTGAATTATTTGATTTCTTTGCTTGGAGTCCTTGAGGACGTTTTTCTTTTTTTTTAATGTAAAATTATTTTATTAGGATCTTGGAATAGATCTTTCATGTCTTAAGGTCCTTTCAATATGTAGGCTCAGGTTATCTTTTAATTCCAGAAATTTTCCTTGGATTATTGTTCTAAATATTTGACTATTCAGTGTTCAATCTGTCTTCTGAGGGATTTCAAGTATACATATATTGGATCTTCTTTGTCTTTAAGTCACCTTTTTTTTTTACTGACCTTTGCTATTTTATTCTTTATTTCATTTTCTTGCCCTTGGTTGTTTTTCCCTTTCTTTAGTGCCCCTTATTAAAACTTTCCTTTGGACACCTTGTTATTTAAACTTCATTTCTGAAGTGTTTTTACCTTTTTTCCTATTTTCCTGAGTTCCATCAACTCCCTTTTATTTTTTCTTTTTTTTTACTGATTTTTAAGACATTTTAGTTTTTAATCTTCACATTACTAATTCAAAGTTGTTTGAGGAAATTTAATTCAATTTGGAATGTTGGCTACAATTTTCTTCTGGCATGTGATTGGTTTTGTTTTATTTGAGGGGATGGATTTTCATCACTTGCTATGTTTTGATTTTTATCTTCCATTTTCTTCGTGTAGTAGTTGTATTTGGCTCCTTTCTTGTATTCATAATGTAGACTTGTGGTGGCTTACAAGATTTCTAGTTTAAACATGCAGTATTCTGGTAGAGTAGTGAAGCACAGATTTTGAAAGGATGACTAAGTTTTGTATATGATGGGGAATGAGTGACTATGTGTTCTTGGACTTCTTGTTGCTGTTGTTGTTCTCTTTTGAATTACAGCATCTTAAAATTCCTCCTGCCTCTTCTCTTCCTCATCCAATCTCCCAAAGCCACTTTCTCCATCTTTTTACCTTATTTTCCCTCACAAGCGATACCTTTTTAAGGTTGCCACCTTGAATTATTGTGCCCTCCAATTCTGTTCTACTTACTCATTATCTTAATCTACCAGCACTTTCATACATTTTCAGATTT
This sequence comes from Vulpes lagopus, assembly GCF_018345385.1. NCBI lineage: Eukaryota > Metazoa > Chordata > Mammalia > Carnivora > Canidae > Vulpes > Vulpes lagopus. Next base: position 17,598,416 of record NC_054841.1, read on the forward strand.
TTCCTACATGTGAAATTGGTATTGCTAGAGATCATTTTAGATCAATCTTATACCATCTGCTGGCTTACCTCTCTTCTCTATCAAGTTGCTTTTCTTTATAGCCCTTGCTGTCCAAAAAAAGCTTATACTAAAAATCATAGAAATATTTCATTCAGTTGTGATGCTTATTTTCTACTAACATGGATTATGAAGCTTTGAGGATTCTCTGTATTTTAATTATGCTAAGGTTGTATACCTTGTGAATTTTTGGAAGCGACAAGGAGAATTGGGGTACAGGGAGGCTAGACTGAGGACCCAGTAGGTATCAGTACCAGAAGTCAATACTGATTCATAAGCATGGGGTGGGGTGAGGTGATGAGAGGTCTCTAGGGTCAGGCAGAGCTAAAATATGCCTTCTTGGGATGGGGGAGGGGAGACAGGATCTCTGCAGCCACTGTCTTGGCCACCACCATCTCTAGGCTAGACTATACCACCACACTCTTCCTACTGACTAGTTTATCCTGTACCTAAGTCTGTTCTCTATATAACAGTCTCTACATTTAAAAAAATATATAAATCTGAAAACTTTATTGTTCCTGCTTATCACTCTTTGATGGCTTCCTGTTGTTCTTAAAATAGAGACTGAAATTCTACAGTCTAAAAGACTCTACCAGTCTATTGTTTCTAGCTTCATCTCATATCATTCACCAAGTAATTCATTATGATGTAACCATTTCAGACTTCTTTACATCTTCAACTACACCATGAGTTCTCTCTTTTTTCTTTAATATTTGAATCCAATTTTTGATACACAAACTCACTTTTTTAAGATTATTTATATATTTATTCATGAGAGACACAGAGAGGGAGAAAGGCAGAGATGTATATATGCAGTGGGAGAAGCAGGCTCCATCCAGGGAGCCCGATGTGGCACTTGATCCTGGGACTCCAGGACACCCTGAGCTGAAGACAGACACTTAACCACTGAGCCACCCAGTTGTCCTGAGTTTTTTCACTTCAGGGTCTTTTCACATCTGTTCCTGAGTCCAGTACACACTTCTGATCTTCCACGTCACAGGTTAAATGGTCTTTGCACAAGGCAATGTATCATCTTCCTTCCCATTCACACCTCACGTCATCTTCTCACACATACATAGCACCTAGTAATTCTTCCTCATAGTGTTTATTGCAACTTATTATTAAACACTTATTTATGAGGATGGTATCTAATGTTTGTCACAAATATTGGAAAATAATGTGCACATGCTCCATAAGGACATGGGCCATGTCTGTTTTGCTCATGCTGTAGCACTTGTACACAGTGCAATGCCTAGCACATAGCTATTGTTCAGTAATCATCAGTAGAATTAAAAATGATCATATCAGTAAATATCTACTGCTTGATTGACCAAATGAATAAATGAATAAAGGGTTAAGTGGGCAGTTGGAGCCTCCAGACAAGACTTAGAGAAATATTAAGGGAGGAGTCAAATCAACTCAGCAAACTAGACTATAGCTTCAGGGCTAAATAACTCCCATTGTATTTACTGGGGTGGTTCGGTCTTAGAGAAGACAAAGGCATGAGTTAGGGTAATTGGGGAAATTATTTGGAAAATGGGATCAGGGCTAATTCCCCAGCCTATTACATAAGATGACCTAATGGAGCAGTAGAATAAGAATTGTATGCACTACCCAGGTACCTAGAGTTCCTTGGTCAAGGTGGCAGTATGACTTAACCTAAGCTGATCTGGATAGTAAGCAGTAGCTACTGAAATGCCTGATGCTTTGGACACTACGGTGTAATCTCTGACTTAAAGAGACATCCTGGTATTTCAGTAGATGATAAAGAATAAATAGATGGGTTAGACTTGATCTAGTCTTGAAATGGAGGCCATTACTAGGTAAGTAGGTATAGTTGTATGGCATTCTGAGAAGTGAGGTAGATAATAGATTTTTTTTAAATTATGTGTTGCTGGGTGGGATATGGTGATATGAAGTGGTGTCAAGAAAACAGAACACTGAGAGCAGGAGTACTGCCTGTAGCTGAAATTAGACTCCATATTTTGAGACTTGATGCAACCTTAGGATGCCCTGCCCATTCTACCAAATTGGGCTTTTCCATCCTTTTCTCAGTTATTTGATTGACGGGGAAATTGAGCTGTATAGAATGATAGTGACTTGCTCAATATTGCCCAGCACTGGCAGAGATTGAATAGAAGTAGGTCTTAAAAGAATCACAAAAGTTAGGACATTATATTCTTTCCCAAAGTGATACATTTCTGTATCCAGATTTACAAATCTGGAGTATGGAGTATGATATGAGGGAAGTTAAGATGATGGGGAAATGAAATTATATTGTACTGTCCCAGAATATATTACAGACTTAGAAGTGGGATGTAATTAATGGAGATAGTACAGAAAATACACCAAATGTTTATCCTTTTCCCAAAGCTTTATATAATCTTGGCACAAAGAAAGCATTCATTTCCTGTTTACTGAACTGATTGGGGACTTTGGGTATATGTGCACTGGCCAGACTTCCCATATGTTGAGATGCAGAATATCTAGCATGTTCCTGACTTGCTTGCTAACAGCTCAGTCATGCAGAAGGTCAAGAGAGTGACTTAGGACTTTGATACTTTGTATCTAATTCTAGACAACAAAGACAAATTGGTTATGGAATTAAAGGTGTCAGGAACTTGGGAGAGAGCAGACATGTCAACATCATGTTTTTGAGAGCCAGGGAGAGTTAAGCATAATGAGACATGCACCCTAGATTATAGAATGCAGCTTTTAATAGATGTGGGGTGGACAAGGTAGTGTTGGAAATGGCTCATTTTAATGCATGCAATTGTGGAAGGGAAGATGATTCTCAGAGAGTTCTTACAAATGACCCAATGAGGGGGAGAAGGCAGTAGAAAAAAACCATTGCAGCTCCCCAGATTCCCTTTAATGTAACAAATTTTAAAGAGAACATTCCCAGGGTGCCTGTGTGGCATAGTCAGTTGAACATCTCACTCCTGCTTTTGGGTCAGGTCTGATAACAGGTTGTGTCAGGCTCCACATTCAGTGTGGAGTCCACTTGTATTTCTTTCTCCCGCCTCTTCTCCCTCTCTGCCCCATGAGTGCACTTGCTCGCTCACTCTCTCTCTCTCAAATAAATAAAATAAATCTTCTTTAAAAAGAGAGAGAGAACACTATCATACAAGGCAGGTTAGTGTTGGGGCACCTGGGTGGCTCAGTCAGTTAGGCATCTGACTCTTGGTTTGGATTCAGGTAGTGATCTCAGGGTCCTGTGGATCAAGCCCCATGTCAGCCTCCATGCTCAGCATGGAGTCTACTTGTCTCTCTTGCTCTGCATCTCCCTGCCCCCAGCTCGTTACCTCTCTCTCTCTCTATCTCTCTCTTTCTCTCTCTCTCTCTCTTAAATAAATAAATAAATAAATAAATAAATAAATAAATAAATAAATAAATAAATAAAATACTTTAAAAAAGAAGGCAGGTTAGTGTTCACCATTGAAGGATGAAGTGACCCAGAGAGTACATGAAGGATATTTCGGAAGTGCTGATAATGTTTGGTATTTTCACATAGGGTGCTGCTCCCAGGTGGGTGCTTACTTTGTGAGAAACTTGGAAAACTGTAGTTAGGGTTAGTATACTTGTCTCTATGTATGTTACACTTCAGATTAACCATGAAGTAGCTCTTACGATTTAGGGTATTTCCTTTATGAGTTATTTTTAGACGCTTACTTTTGCATGTTTGTTGTAGTAAAAATTATACTTTGCCCTATTCATTCAATATTTTCTTATGTGTACAATTCCATGTTATTATGTGGCCCTCACAATCATTTTTGTTAGCTTCATAATATTCCACCGTGTGGATAGACCACAACTTTCTTTACCATGCCTATAGGGTTATGTTGCTCTTTACTTTCACTTGCATAAAGAACACTGGAACCTACATCTTTGTTTTTTTTTAATAAATTTTTATTTATTTATGATAGTCACACACACACACACACACAGAGGCAGAGACACAGGCAGAGGGAGAAGCAGGCTCCATGCACCGGGAGCCCGACGCGGGATTCGATCCCGGGTCTTCAGGATCGCGCCCTGGGCCAAAGACAGGCGCCAAACCACTGCGCCACCCAGGGATCCCCTACATCTTTGAATATAAACCTTCTTCTACATTTCAGATTATTCCCTGAGAAGAAATCCTTTTTTAAAGATTTATTTTTATTTTTAAAGATTTATTTATTAGAGAGAAAGAGAACATGCATGCATGTGCACACAAGCAGGGGAGGGGCAGAGAGAGAGGGAGAGAGGGAGAGAGAGAATCCCAGGCAGACTCCCTGCTGAGTGCAGAGCCTAACATGGGGCTTGATCCTATGACTCATGAATGAGATCATGACCTGAGCAGAAACCAAAAGTCACATGCTTAACCAACTGAGCCACCGAGGTGTCCTGAGCATAGATTCTTAGATGTGAAAAGATTAGATTGATTCTCATTGAAGTCTAGATACATATTTACAAATTACCCCCAGTAGTGAAAGCCTCACCAAACTCTTGCCCATTGCTGTGTGTGATAATCTTGTACGTAATTGGCAAATTTCCTTCTTGCAAAAATCCTTTTTCATTGTATTAATATAAAGTTGGTGATCGTTCTGACCATCCTTAGTGTCATGGCTCCCACTCGCCATGGTTTCTTGATGATGGTCATTGTGGTGCCGCACAGCCATGTACAAAACACCTTTAGTCCTCAGAGTCTCATACTCTCTGTAATCATCTTGGCTTCAGCTCACTGACCCTTTAAGCCAGAGAACAGAAATGGAAGCCAAAAGGAGTTTGACATCTCCTCTTTTTCCAAACATGAAAACAAAAAAATTAGTTGGCCCACTTTTATTATTTTCAAGTTTTAACCTCATTTGTGACTGAGGCTTCTTTGGCATCACATTTAGAAAGTTCTACTTTATTTTTATGCTTTTTATTCATAATTATTCCCTCTTTCTGTCTTCAGGATATACTCTTTAAAAAACCTTTTTCTTGAAATATAGCATACTTGAAATATCACATGAACACCACAAATGAATACTTCATATATTTGAATCATAATGTATGATACTCTTTTAACATTTCTGCATTTTCCAGTTTTTTAATAAAGCAATTGTTTATTTTAAAAGAGAGTTCTTTCAGCATTAAAAAAAGAAAGGAAAGGAAGCACTTGTCCTAAAGAGAAAGTCACAGCAACCCAATCTTCTTTCTTTGAGAGAGTTCTCGGCTAATAGATTAGGGAAATGCAGTAGAGTCTGAGTGTCTGAAGTGAGTCTGACTGTATTCTCAAGCTATTTTGGTGGAAAGACACAGAAGTAGGATCCAAGCGCATAAGCAGTTGAGGAGGTGAGTAGTTAGATAACCAACAAAAATTCTGATGAGCAATGAATACCAACCCAGAAGGCAGATTCTAGAACATGTCACACAGCTTTATCAATGGCATTTTCTAGGTTATAACTTATATTAACGATCTGGATAAAATTATAGGAAAAATATGTTAAACAACTTGTAAATGGTAGAGAATATAATGGCAGACCAACTCTTCAATCAGATCAGTGAAGATGGAAGTCAACAGGGAAATCAATATATGACTCTGAACTTGGATTCCAGAAATGCAACCACATTTTTGTATGTAGAAGCAGGCACTTTTTTTTTTTTTGGTAGGGGAAGGTTGATGGCACATTCACCATGATCAATGAAAAAGTGAGATGTTGGCTATGTTAATAGAAGCTCAGTATAACTAAGGAAAATAGAAAATCGTTATAATCTAGATAATCATATATTGACAAAACTGAAAGTTGACTGCTGCTTCCTACTCTAGACCCTTCTTGTTAAGAGAGACAAAACTAGAGGATGTCCCAGAATGAATAGCAATATTGGTTCAAAGGATTTGAACTTTAGTCATCTGAGGAATTGTTGAAGAAGAAGAATGTTAATGGACATGAGAACCATCTTTCAATATCCAGATATCTTTTGTATACAAGCAAGGGCAGACTTTCTTTGGTTTGAGGAACAGAATCAAGACCACTGGGGAGTCATACTTGAGTTTATTTGAAGATACAGTTTCTAGCATTAGAGGTATGCCTAGAGAAAATAGACTCTGCTGTAGACATTACCATTTCTTCTCTACTTCTGGGTGCACAGAGGACTCCATTTCTCTATCTCACTTAAGTTGGGCATGGCCGTATGACTGGTTCTAGCCAATGAAACTTGAGTAAAGTGAGTGTAACTTTTGATACAAAACATTTAATTATGAGTGCCAAACTCCAGCATTTTTTTCCTCCTGCCTCAATGAACAGTGAAGCCTTGTGTTAAAATGGAGGTAGACACGAGCAGACATTTCTCTGAAGAAGACATACAAATGGCTAACAGGATGAAAAAATGCTCAATATCATCATCATCAGGGAAATACAAATCAAAACCAAAATGAGATACCACCTCGCACCAGTCAGAATGGCTAAAATGAACAATTCAGGAAACAACAGATGTTGTCAGGCTTGCAGAGAAAGGGGAACCCTCTTACACTATTGGTGGTAATGCAAACTGGTACAGCCACTCTGGAAAAACAGTTTGGAAGTTTCTCATAAAGTTAAATATAGAACTACCTTATGACCCAGCACTTGGATTACTAGGCTTTTATCCAAAGGCTACAAAAACAGTGATTCAAAGGGGTACATGTACCCCAATGTTTATAGCAGAAATGTCCACAGTAGCCAAAATATGGAGAGAGCCCAGATGTTCATCAACAGATGACTAGATTAAAAAAAAAAACCAGATGACTAGATAAAGAATGGAATATTACCCATCAAAAAGAATGAAATCTTGCCATTTGCAGTGACGTGGATGGAACTAGAGGGTATTATGCTAAGTGAAAGAAGTCAGAGAAAAACAAATACCATATGATTTCACTCATATAATGAATTTAAGAAACAAAACAGATGAACAGAGGGGAAGGGAAGGAAAAATAAGATGGAAACAGAGAGGCAAACCATAAGGGACTCTTAAATGTGGGAAACAAACTTAGAGTTGCTGGAGGGGAAGTAGGTGGGGGGGATGAGGTAATTGGGTGATGGGCATTAAGGAGGGCACTTGATATAATGAGCACTGGCTGTTATATGCAACTGAGGAAGCACTAAATTCTGCCCCTAAAATTAATAATACTCTATATGTTAACCAAATGGAATTTAAATAAAATTGTTTTAATTTAAAAATTAAAAATATTTAAAAATGGAGGTACCAGCCTTGGTCTCTAAGTGACTATAGTGGTTACAGTATCCCCCAACCACTACCACTATCCCATTTCAGACCCATTCATGCACCTACACTGGCCATATTAGTTTGAGTGGGAAGTATACCTTTACTGTTTATGGCCACTGAAATGAAGTTCATGTGTTTTATACTTCTCATAACCCTGTACTATTGATGTAGTATTGTGATTTCTTAGAAGAAATACATTTTTGGTCATTCAGATGAATTTCCTAAGTGTCGGTAGCAATAAAGGTGTCATTTGTAATATTAATGAGGGTGACTTTTGGACCTCACCCAAGGAAGTAGCCGTTGCCAGGAGGATCAACTTCTGATTAGAGGGTTGGAACTTTTAGTCTCACAGTCCTATCCAACACCCAGCCTACTGGACTTCTGGGGAAAAGTGAGGGGCTGGAGGTTGGATCAGCCAATAACCAATGATTTAGTCCATAATGACTATGCAGGGAAGGCTCCATAAAAATCCAGAAGGACTGGGTTTAGAAAGCTTCTGGGTAGGTGACCACATGGAGATTTGGAGAGGATAGCCTTCTGGAAAAGGCAAAGAGGTTCTCCACCCCTCCCCACACACCTCACCCTATGCATCTCTTCCATCTGGCTATTCTTGAGTTACATCCTTTTACAATAAACTGGTGATCTGGTAATATATTCCTCTGAGTCTGTGAGCTGCTGTAGCAAACTAATTGAGCCTAAGGAAGAGGTCATTGGAACTTAGCATCTGTAACTAGTAGGTTAGAAGAATAGGTAACTATGCTTGTACCTGGCATCTGAAATGGAGAGTAGAAGACAGTCTTATAGAACTGAACCCTTAACCTGTGGAATCTGATGCCATCTCCAGGTAGACAGTATCAGAACTGAGTTGAATTCTTAGATACCCTGCTGGTATCTAGAGGATTGTTTGGTGCTGTAGAAGGGGAGGGACCCCTCACACACATAATAGAATTGGGTCCAGGAACCCTCAAAGACCTAACACAAGTACCTTCAATATGGATTGATTTCTTATGAGTGCACAGTAGCAAGACACATATGATTCTTGAGACACACACACTTGCATTATTTGCCCTTTATTTTCATTGCTTCACTAGATTCAGACTACTGCTGAGGGTATAGCTTAGTCAACTGGAATTTTCAACTGGTTCTAGAGCCTCCAGGGAGATGATCCCAATAAAGCAGGCTAAAATGATTCTCCTAAGCACACTCTTCTGTACCTCAACTACATGCCCAGTAACATCACAAGTTTATGGATTTTGTCCACTTGGGGAACAGCCAACAAGAACTAGATAGTTCACCCAGCAAAGATTTTATTGCTGTGCAAACATACACACACAACATTATCCATGAAACCTGTGAGGTTCATCAAAGATCTCAGGGCCAAAGTGACTTTTTTTTTTAAGATTTTATTTATTTATTCATGATAGTCACGCAGAGAGAGACAGAGAGGCAGAGACACAGGCAGAGGGAGAAGCAGGCTCCATGCAGGGAGCCCGACGTGGGATTCGATCCCGGGTCTCCAGGATCGCGCCCCAGGCCAAACGCAGGCGCCAAACCGCTGCGCCACCCAGGGATCCCCCAAAGTGACTTTTTGAACGTGAACTTTGCAGTTTGATTCTTACACGTTCATATTGACTGGACTGTTGCCAAGTGTCTGTTTCAGGCTATACCGATAGATAGATTATTTACTTATAGTTTCCCAGGGATGCTCTTGGGGCCATCAACTAACTCATGCCACAGTGTACTCACTTTGTGTCATTGTTAAAGTTGTCTTGTGCTAGGTAGTAGCAGCATCTGATATGTTTAGAAGTGGTTCTGTCTGGAAAAGAAGCTCATGAGGTGATGGCAGCCAGGAAGTGAAAGGAGCCAAGTATGTATCTAGCTTGAAAAAAAAAAAAAGAAATAGAATTAAAAGGTGATTCCAGTGGGGGAAGAAATGAAAAGGACAGATTTAAGATTATAACTGAAAAACATACGTATTTTTTATATATAACAATCAAACCTGCAGCTAATTAACTGGAACCTCATTCCTGTTGTTCACAGGAGACCAAAATCAACTGCGTTCGCCTGGCTACAAAAGGTATGTTGGCATGTCCTTGTCTGTCTTCAGCTGTTTAAGCATTTCTCCTTGTAGCTACACAGGGAAAGTTGAGCCAACAATTACTAAAAATAAAAGAAGGAATTGTTATTTTCATTGGAGTCATTTACATCTAGGTATTAATATATATAGTGTATATTAATAGCACAGTGCCTAAAGCATAGTAAGAGCTCAAAACATATTTGTTGAATCAGTGGATGGATGGATGGATGGATGGATGGACAGACAGATCGTTGGATGAATGGACTGGTACATTTAATCAATAGGGTGGTGAATATAAATTTTTACTCATTCTTCTGCTATATATTTTCATTATATTTGGGTCTGTGTTTATGTGGGTATTTTTTTAAGTATGTCTATCAGATCTATCTTCCAGGTTTTGTACTTTTTTTCAACTAAGTTTGGCTTTCACAAATGAGGTGATAGTTTTGGTGCCTTTAATAATGAGAAAACAAACACTGCATTGTTATGTAGTTGGCATTTTCAATACTTATCCCAAAACCTAAGGCAGCATTGTTCAGGCTCATCACTTTTTGTTTTCCTAATTATAATTGAATTGCCTGGCCCTTTCAATTGGTACATGTTTCTGTTTATTACTTTTTAAAAAAAAATCAATGAATGGTTTGTTATCGTTTAACCTATTACAAGGTTGAATGGCTAGAAATCAGGTTTATCTTTTTTGTTATAGAATGGATATTTTTAACAGCCATTGTCTCCACATAAACACACCAAAATTGGACAATTCTATTGTTCCCTGCATTTATCGACAGCCCAGATAGTTATATAGGATGCTTCCACAGAGATGACAATTATGAATATAAGTAGGCATATAATCATAGACATAAACCATGAACAAAGATGATGACCCCAGTGTGTATATGTGAACATATATGCATATGCACACTCATACGAGGAAAATGCACACCTGAGTAGGGGAAGAAGAAGAGATGAAGGAGTGGGGAGAGAGGGGGAGAAGGAGGAGAATATCTATGTTATTTGACAAAATATACACCAAAACCTATCACTCGTGACTTTCATAACTTTGAAGAAAACCAGCTCAATGTGTAGGCAGAAGAGGGAAGATGATACAGGAGAAGAGGGAAGATGATACAGGAGGGAGAAGACAGAAGCAGTAAGGACTCACCATGATAAGAACTCACTCTGATTTCACATGTCATTGAGAGGCCAGTGTGTCCCTCACTTGTTCACTCTCAGGAACTCAGGCTACTGGACAGAAAGAGATAAAATGCTCTTTGTGAGGCAAAGAGAATTGATGGCCTGCAAACAAAAGTGGCACAAATCACAGGCCTTGGCAGACTTTTCCACTGAGGAAAACAGATGATCCAGAAGGAAGAACATCAATAGCATAGCACTGGAGCTCCAGACTGCAAGTAGGACAGCTGAGTGTCTGCAGTGTCCTGCTTAAAGGGGCAGTCAGGGAAAGAAGGAAACTTATAGGGAGACCTCCTTCACCCACTATGATGGTGCTCTGTGGCTCCCCTCCAGCTTTTGACTTCTAGATAAGGGGGTGTGGAATTCTAGGGACACCCTCTGGGACATAAACCCCCCGCACAAAGGGCACCTTGTTAGATCTTATGTTCCAAGTTGGACATTAGGAACACAGGGTTGGATGGGCAATAGGTACATGGGGAGACTTTCTGAGAGAATACTTAAAAGTTTACTCCCCTGATGATTTTACAAATATAGAGGCTCACCATGCCATGCTTCTCCAGAGCTGCATTGTTTCTTTGAAGGAGAATTGCAGTAGTCTTTAAAGAGCTAGAGAAGAGAGCTCGTACCTCTTCATAGCATAAAGATCTCTCTTCCTGTTTGACCTTTAGGATACAGTCTTCCTTAGTGGAGTGTGTGCCCATAGAGCATGTAGGTGTTTGGAAGGATGAGAACAAGTGAATGAATGTGAATTTGCAGCTAGCTGGCAAAGCCCCAGCCAGGCAGCAGTGAGTCAGAGGTAGATTGACACACTCACTTTCCAGATCTGCAAGGGCTGTCACATTAGCCCGGAGGGACAGAGTTCTAGAAGCACCTAGAATGGGACAGAAAGCTGGACAATGCAGAATGCCAGACTCACAGAGTCCAGGGAGTTAGCCATCTCAGCACTACCTCAGATAAGAGGATACTTATTGAAAGAAAAAAAAAAAGCTGAGAAAAGGCAAAGGAAAGGAGACCTGTATTTGGTTAGTGTCTTCTCTGTATCTCGAATTAGCCTGGGAGCATCCAGAGTTGATTAAAGGCAAACCCTCCCTAATTCCATGCACTGCTAATGAGGACTCTGTATCAAGGATCTAAGGCCGAAATCCATATTTGACCCATCTCTTTCCTGAATCAAATTTCTCACTTTGTGGGTTTGCCAAAAACACTTTTCCTTTTAACAAAGGAAAATAAGATACTGGGAATCCCGCAGGCATCGGCAGTATGTAAAGTGCCGGTGGCATATTCCACTGGCCACCCAGGTCCCTCCAAGCACTTCCACCTCCCTGTCATCATGGCATCTGCCTTCCGGGTCTGCCAGTGGGCATCCAGCCTCTGGAGTGTGATCACATGTGTAAGCTTGAGGCCACCACTCTGGTGATGAATCAACTGGCTGGTGTTTTGTCCCTGACCCTGGTGATTCCAGATGATGTCCGTAGTCCACTGTGTGAGTCCCGCAGAACTGGAGGGTTCCCACACAGGATATAACAGCCCCCAGCACTCAGGCAGGGCCATTCTGACCTGTCCCTGAGTGCAGTGCCTCTTCTGTTAGATTCCACACCTGGTTCCAGCATGGGGCTCTAACCCTTGTCTGTCTGTAACATCCCTGTTAGTCACCCAAACTCTAAAGTAGTGCTGCCCAGTGTGGAGGGTTGCAAAGCAAGAGATCTGGATTAGTCTTCTGTGGCTGCTGTACCAAAGTGCCACCAGCTGAATGGCTTAACCACAAAATTTCTTGTCTCACAGTTCTAGAGGCTAGAAGCCTAAGGTCAAGGTTATCAGTAGGGTTGGTTCCTTCGAGGTCTGTGGGGGAAGGATCTGACCCATGCCTCTTCCCCAGCTGCTGACAATCTTTGATGTTACTTTGTTTTCATCTTCACATGGCATTCTCCCTGTAGGCATCCAGTGTTGACATTTTCCCTTTTTCATAGGGACACTGGTACTGTTAGATTAGGAGCCCCTCCTACTCTAGTTTGACATTGTCCTAGGTTAACTAATTAAATCTACCAACCCTATTACCAAATAATGTTCCATTCTGAAATACTGGGGGTTGTGACTTCAACATAGGAATTGGGGGATGGATGCATAGTTCAACCTGTAGCAGGACCCATGCAATTAGGGGTAGTATCTTTGTGGTTTCTATGGGAGCCTCTGACTATTCGTTATTCATGGTATAATCTCAGTAGGCTTAAGGGTATGCAAGGAGCAGGAACCAGGCCTGTTAGAGGGGGCTTAATGGTGGGCTGGGTCTATATTTGACTGTTGTTCCCTTGAGAAGCCGAGGGAGGTTGCTTTGGCAAAGGAGCTGCAGGTTCTGTGGAAAGAGCCCCGGGCAGAGGGTAAACACAGTGGGCTATCTGCACCTGATGGCTAGGTCTGTGACAGTAGGACTCTTTTCAGACCCCACATGATAGGGGAGCATCAGGTCCCAATCCAATCATGTTTCTGGGGCCTGTGCAGGTCTCATCTACTGGGGCAGGCATCAGCAGTGCTGATTGAGAGGATCTCTGATGAGGGGCTCCTTGGTCTTAACTATAAATTTCCTCATCACATTTTGCCATGGCAGGAAGTTTCTGGCACATCGTTGGCACTTGAAAAATGCCTGCTAGAATGAGTAAATGCATTTGAAGCCAGCATCTCACTGTAGCAAGGGTCAGAGATCTTGAAAGCCTCACTTCATCTTCCTGAGACTCAGAGGCACCATATTTAAAGTTATGCCCATCTATTCATTTACAGAACATTTTTTAACAGCAGTTTGATGATAAACCCAATCTTTGTAAAAGAAAACCCTTATTTATAGGCTTTATTGATTTCCAGGATATAACTAACCCCACCATGTCCAATATTGAGCTACCAAGGGTTTAACACTGGCTTGCAAAAAAGTCAATGTTTAACAATAGGCTCTAGCAAGATGGTACAAGCCAGATCCAGCATAGGAAGACCTCCACCATCAAATTTGTTGGAGGATCAGATGGTACAATAAATGTATAAGTGTTGTATTTACTACAAAGCATTTTGGATGAAATTATTGTCGATGAAAGTTATTTCCTTTGTATAGTCAGCTCACCCAGCATCTGTGAGCTGGACACTTTGGAAGGAGCTATGGTTTTATGGTGAACCAGCACGTGTGGTTCCTGTCCTCAAGGATCTCACAGTGTAGTGAGGAAACAGACCTTACATAAATGATTTTAATAGATAATAGTAGAGTTATGATTGTGATCAGTGCTTCCAAAAAGAAGTGAAATGTACAGAATGGAGACTAAAGTAACAATAGTACCAAAGGCTCTGTCTGGTAGTAATGGCAGGTACGTTCCATGTTCTGGGGCTCTGCTTCTCTGGGACCCATATAGTCTAAGAGACTTGGTGTTTCCTTGTCCATCATCACCCCTTCTCATTTAACATCGGAAATTGCACTGGACCTGGATCAAGGGTAGGATTTGGGAGGCTGACTAAGGACCTCAGATTGTGAGAGGAGCCACACCCCTGGCCCAAAGCCCCTAAAGAGCCAAGGCCCATGTATTTAGAGAGTATTTAATGGATAGATTCACATATCACCAGGAGGCACTGTTTATTTATAGAACCACAAATTGAAGGCACAGCTAAGGGACTGTGGGGTGAGAGTTTCGTATTTGCTAGTAGAAGGGATAATTCTAGGATCAGAACAAGCTCCCCTCAAAAGCCTTGAAGGTAGTCTTTTTCATTGGTGAGGGACTTGTTGGCCCTGCCCAGATTCACATTCATAATTACCTTGCTCCTCAGTGAGAGGTTGCCTGTGATTAACAGTGGCTGGAGACTTAGAGGCATTAGGATGTGAATACAACCCTGGTGGGGAAGTGGAGTTTATCCATGAGCAGATAAAGGCAAAAGGAAGCTCTCTTAAGACAGATTCCCTAGAAGCAGAACCTGAGGCAGGGATTTGGGTGCATGTAAGGTATTAAGGGACGGCTCTTGGAAGAAATCTATAAATGACAGAGGGAAGTGGGATAGGTAATGAGAAAATGCTAAGCAAGAATCTATTCTCAGATAAACTGAAGCCTAGGCTAGATACCAGTGAGTATAAGCTTCTCCAAGATTGTTCCACATTAAACAAGAAGACCAGGATTTCTGCCTTCTCTGCCGTAACAATGAAGTTTCATCTGTATAGTTAAAACAGAAACTGTGAGACAGGGCAAGTAGGGAGGAGGTGCATTTAGACCCATTAAATAATGTTTACCTTATATTTGGAATATGAGGGATGGGCTCAATTTAGGAACCAGGTTGAAGATGTAAGCTGAATCTAGTCAGAGGTGACCCTGGGGAACATGGAGGACGTAGAAGTTTGGGTTGGGATACTTAGACTTCCAAGGTACTCAAGAATGGGGGCAAGGGGACATTCTTTCCCCTTTGGAAGATGATTACCCCATGTAGTAGAAGATGCCCTGCCCCAGGCTGCAGCAGCTGAAGGAAGCACCTGAACATCTCGGGTCATGACTTTCTGACTCAGAGCTGGCCAAGGGAAAAATGGTTTCTGATCCAGAGGCTCATTCTAGAGCCATACCAGTCAGTTTCTCTTCCAAAAACTGATGTCCAGTTCTGCTTGCTATGTTAGGGACCTCACTTCTGTTCCAAGGAGTTCCTTCCACCATGGGACACTTCCTTTGTTGGGAGCATCATATCATGAGTCCATATTTGGCTCCCAATTATTTCTGCCAATGAGTCTTTGAGGCCACCTAGATCTTGTCTGCCTTTTCTCCTTCCAGAAAATAAAATTTGCTATCTTTGACTATGTCTGCCTACCCCAATTAGGGTCAGGGAGGTACTTGCTTGTCTGTCCTCTCCCTGTTGGAAACTCTCTGGCCACCAGCAGGCAGCAGCACTCCCATCTCTGGCACCAGCCATCAAGGGAACACAGCTGGCTCTGCAGACTCCCGCTGGGTGCGCCCGAGTGGCAGTTAGAAAAATCAGCTTTGATTTGATTTGCAAACTGAGCCTAGTCATTGAGACAAAATAAATCCGGAAACCCATAAAGCCATTTGCAGAGTTGCTTTGCAGAAGACAGCCACAGTTTTAATCTAGTAAACACTCTCTAACGATCCCATTAAAACAACCCCCTCGGAGTAGGTGCTGAAAGCTGAACTCCAGAATAATGAAGCATGAGATAAGTGAAGCATGAGATAAGGGGCCGGTGTCACCAGCAGTTCCATGCTGCCCTGTGGTAGTGATGGACTAAAACCATTGTCCCAATGGCAACAAGAAAGAGGCATGGGCAATGGTCTTTTGTAAATGTGGCTTCTTTTTATAATGGCTAAGCCCGAGGTAGACCATTTCATCCAGCATTTTCTCTTCTCTCTTCGTAATGGATCCTCACCCCTGCAGAGACTGGCAGGACAATAAATACCCATTCTCCAGTGAGATGCCCTCATTTTGCTGATGCTAAGACTGGAGCCAAAAGGGGGAATGATGTGTCTGAGGATTCTTTATCCGTAAGAATAACATGTCACAGGTGGTGCAAGAAGCCAAGTAAGAGGTAGGAGCTGTCTGCTATCAGATAGGAAATGTGCACTGCCTTCCCTCCTCTCTTTTGATACGATTCTGTATGGAAGGTTCTAGCTTATATGAAGCTTCTTTGAGAGGTCACATGGAATAATGGGGAATTAGAGTCACTTGGATTCAAATCCCATGTCCAAAACTGAACTGTTTGACCTTGGATAAGTCAACCTCTACGAGTCTATCACTTCACTTTTAATCCAGAGATTATTAATTCTTTCTCCCGATTATTTGAGATAATACACATGAAAAGGTAATGTACATAAAATCATATATTTTTATTGACTGGGTGTAGCATTTTTCTCATGCACCTGCTAGCCTTTGACTGTAGCACTTTTCCTTTTCTCATCATCTACCCAGCACTTTCAGGAGGGACTCAGGACCGCAAGATGCCCAAATCTAGCTATGGTCACTGGATTAGAGACCCCAGTGAAGGATCACTTATGAGAGGCAGACTACTGCAAGTCAGTCTATTGGAATATTCTTGGCTATTGTTCAGTCTTCAAAAATCCTGCCAGACTTTCAGAGGGGAAATCCCAGGGTGTGTGCTTGGAGGTTAAGGTAAAGGAGTGATGATTCTCCCCAGCCAAGCCCAATGAGGTAAATTTTCCACACTGAGGGTTCTCAGAATTGCTTGAATATAACAAGATCTCCTTGACCCTTGGCCCCTTTTGTTCTCATCCAGTGTCTTCTAGGCCCTAAAATGCCAAAGGAATAATATGGCTTTCCCTGAAACTCTTGTGACAGGATAGAAGAACAGGATTATACCATAAGTAGACCAAAACTGACTTAAAGATTACATTCAAATATCCCAACCCATTAATATTTTTCTTGCTACAACTGTTAATATATCTGTCTAGTCTTTTATCCTTCTCTTATCCCCTGTCTCTGGAGTGTTCAAACTGCTTCCCCCACCACACACACACACACACACACACACACACACACACACACCTTTTCCATACCTTACTCAGGAAGACAAAGCTGGTACAATAGAGTCCGGGAAAACAAAAACCAGGACCAACACTTATCCTTCAAACATGCCCCTGGGAAGTCTCAATTCATCTCTGTGAACTAGAAATGAGAATTATCTACCTAAGATGAGAGACATCTGAGTTGATCTTAGCTCAAATCTGATGTTCCAAAGCAATTGCATCTTACAAAGGGAAGCGGAGCCCTTTTAAAATCATGAGTCAAAGAAAGGGGAAAATGTGGGTAGGCTGAAGACAAGAGTTAGAAATAAAGAGAAGAAAGCTCCACTCAAGCTTTCTCTGATGGAGCTTCAGTGTAGTGTTGAAAGAGGGGGGTGGTGAAGGGGCTTAGCAAACATTAGCTATCTAGTATATACCAGTCACAAGGCTGTGTATGTAGACATGAGTTTACAATGCCATGATAGAATCAGAGCCTAGCATGTATTACACATTAAATAAGCAGTGGTCATCCCTATAACCCTTACTCAAGAAATGAAGCAGTAGAAGCCCAGAGGGTTGAATATAGACTTCAGAGATCCACAGAATTGTAGCTGAACTCTAACTCCAAAGCTCATGTATTCCCATGGTACCATTTTGAATTTTATCAGTGAGTGACATAGACTGGGTGAGGTTCTATGACCCACTGTCAGGGTCTCCTATCTCCTATTTGTTAAACCCTTCCCATGCCTCTTTTCCAGTAATATCTTTAGGATGTGAAAGGTCTTTTGTCTCTCTTTGGCAGTGTCCATACTAAGTCCTGGAATCTGCAGCAGACCTGGTGCCTCAAAGAGCCTTCAGCCTTCTATATTACTACAATATATTGCAGCTAATAAACCAAGAAGTTAGTTTGTCTTCAAGGTTATCTTCTCCAGTATCATCATCATCATCTCCATCTCCATCAACATCTCTCTCTACTCAATATTCTTTGCTTTAGAAGGGCATAAAACTCAGAAAGGAAGTCTGAGGCACTCAGCATTCTGACCTTCTTTGCACAGTCTTACTATTTTCATTAATGGTTGACATAAATATATATGAACAGAGGCTGGAAACTATGAAGAGAGTGGAGTCCTGAATCCTCTAATAGAAAAGCCAATATAATGGGGGAGCCAGGTGATAGAGGGGAAAGCAAGGGACTACTACCTTTCCTTCTGCTGAATTAGTTAGGATAGGAAAAGCTTTGCTGCAATAACTGATGAATACTCAAATATCAGTAGCTTAATACCAGAAAAGTTTATTTCTTGTTATGCCATCTAGAGTATATGTGGTTTCAAAAGACCCCACAGTGGGGGCAGAGAAAGTATGGGGGTAGTAACCTGGATCTTGAATACCTCACTTGGAAATGACTGTGTTACTTCCACTTACATGGCCCTAATGAGACTTGGAGTCTTCCATTTACCTAAGGAGAGAGATAGGCCAGATACCAGGAAACTAGTCATCTCTACACAAAAAGGTATGAGACCCTTTCCTGTTTCAACATCCCTTTGTGTCCTACTGAGACCCATGATCCATTACTTACCTTCTGCTACTCCACTCACTAGGAAAAGCTCTTCCCATCCCAACACCTGTCCAGCTATACCTCTGTTTCTACCACTCAGAGCTGAGCACTCCTGCTTAGCAGAGTTGTACCCCTATGTGGTAGGATGGGGAGGCTCCTCTGGGCTTGTCAACCAGGGTTCCACTGTTTTTCATTTATTCCTTAAAAGAACTTCATGAAATTCTTATTATTATTCCCATTTTATAGGTGGAGAAATTGAAACTCAGAAATGTAATTTTCTGAGTGACATAGCTGGTAGGCAAATACTAATCCAGAATTTCATTACTTCATTTAGTTCTCAATAAACATATATTGAGTATGACTTACTATTGATTGTGGCCTCTTGTTCCAGAGAGGGTGAGAACTTTGACTTTGGATTTGGACAGGTTTTGATTCTGGGCTGAAAAAGGCACTTAACTGCTCTATGTCTTGGTTTCCCCATCTGTAAACCAGTGACAGTAATGCCACTTCACGGGTCCAATGTAAGAATTTAATGGGCCAGTGCATATAATGTGCTTAGTGCAATGCTGAGCTTATAAAGCACTCAACAAATAGCTAGTGGGTTGAACAACAAACAGATAAAGTGTATCAGTACAGCATGATTAAGTGCTGTGATGAAGTTAAATTCAGGATGCTGTGGGAGCAGAGGAGGGAAACATAAATCAGTTTAGGGTGGGCCTTCTCAGGTACATGGTTACTGAGACAAGTTTTGAAAGAGTGACAGTTATCATATTGAGCAAGGCCAGATAATAAGTCAGGGCGGTCTTCTGAGTTGAGGAAGTAGCATGAGCAGATCATTGGAGGCAAGAAAGCATGCCACCGAACGTTAATGGTCTGAACGTAAAGGTTAGATGCCCAATGTGACCAGAGGCCAGGAGTGGTTAGAGGTGGTTAGAGGTGATTAGTGGTTAGTGGTTAGAGGTGCTTGAAGTAGCAAGCAAGGCCATGAATGAAAGACTCTGTATCACCCGGTGGCATGTATATGAACATGTTCCTGAGACCATGGGAGCCCTTGGATGTGCCCAAGAGACTCCCTTAGAAGATGGATCAGAGATGGGGTTCTGGGGCACAGACGAGGCAAGACCATGGGAGGAAGGAAGCCACTGAAATAGGTCAGGTGGGAACACTGGAGCTACATCTTTTCTCAAGCCTTCTGTTTGTCTTTCTACCATGCAAGCCATGTCCTGCCTACCTCAAAAGGTGGGAAAAAGTTAATTAAAGTAGCCACTTAAAATAGGGTTTGGCCAACTTTTATGTAAAAGGCCAGTAGTAAGTATCTTCAGTTTTACAAGGCCATGTGGTCCCTGTCACACCTACTCAGCTTTGTTATGATAGCACAGAAAACAGACATAGGTAATAAATATATAATGAGTGTGACCATGTTCCAATTAAACTTTATTTATGGACACCAGAATATGAATTTTATATAATTTTTATGTGTTGTAAAATATTACTCTTCTTTTGGATTTTTCCCCCAACCAATGAATCACTACATTCTACCCCTGAAACTAATAATACTCTATATATTAACTAAATAGAGTTTAAGTTAAAAAAATTTTAAAGAATAAGTAAATAAAAATTAAAAAAAATAAAATAGCATCCCATTTAAACCCACTCCAGGAAATAGTGGGAAGCCAGATTTGACCCATGAGCTCAGTTTCCTGACCTCTGACTTAGCATGTGCTTTGAAAATGGTGAAGCTTCCCACACTGTTAAGGGAGGAATATTATGATGACAGTTGACTGGCAGTTATATTTTATAATGTTTCATAACCTTGCTCAAGCTTGCTTTTTGTGTGATTTCTTTTTTTGAAATTATGTGTTTCCTGTTTATCACTTGGTCTGGAATGCCCTACCTCTCTCTCTCCGTTTTGTGTAGGGGCTTTATACAGTTTTGTTGATGAATCACTAGAGGAACATGCAGTCTTTCACCAAGCATAAGACACCTTCCTACCTTTTATGTCATTTTCTTTACAGAAACAAGTGGTCGATTTCAAAGGGCAAGAGCATTAGTCATGCAAACCAGGATTTGAATACTGCCTCTGTTACTAGTTCTGTGACCTTGAGCAAGTTATATCAGTTCTCTGATTCATTTCTTCACTCATTCATTCATTTATCCAACAAATATTCACAGAGTACCTACTACATGCCAGGACCAATACAAGGTCACAGGAGCACTTAGTAAATGAAACGTGGTGACTGCCTTGAAGGAGCTTATAGAGTCCAGGAAGATGCAGCCACAGATAACATGGTAGGGTTATTGCTGTAAGAAGGGAAGACCTAGGGTGTTATGGGAAGACAGAGCAGGGCATCTGCCCTATACATGGTAAGGGGCTAAAGCCTCCAAGAAAGAAGTTCCAAACTAATTCCTGAAGGATGAGTAGTTGTCAGCCAGATAAAGGGATGGAAAGGGTATGTGTTCCATACAAGGTAACAAGTCTGATTAAAGCCTACAGACAAGGACCTAGGGGGCTATTGATAACAGAGAGGATCGATCTCGTTGCCCTTAAGGCAGAGTGTGTGGTAGGACAGCAAGGATCCTGTCATTGAGGGTCTGCAAGCTGGAGGAGGAGCTCTGAGATTTACCTTACTGATGCCTTTCAGCTGAAGGGTGGAGGGTGGATTGAAATGGGGCAAGACCAGAGACAGGAAGACCAATGAGGGGGCTGGTATCTAACAAACCCAAGTGAAACACGAGAGTGGCTTGAACAAAGTGGAAATGAAACTGGAGAGAAAGGGAGAAGCTTCAAGAATTTTCCTGGAGTAGAATTACAAGGTGTGCTGAGTGATTAGAAGTCAGAGGTCAGTAGAAAGGAAAGGTAGAGGATGACTCCCAGATTGCTAGTTTTTTTTTTAATTTATTTATGATAGTCATACAGAGAGAGAGAGAGAGAGGCAGAGACATAGGCAGAGGGAGAAGCAGGCTCCATGCACCGGGAGCCTGACGTGGGATTCGATCCCGGGTCTCCAGGATCGTGCCCTGGGCCAAAGACAGGCGCCAAACCGCTGCGCCACCCAGGGATCCCCCCAGATTGCTAGTTTGAGCTGCTATGCAGATGGGGCCACCATTTACTAAGAAAGCAGAGACCGGGAGAGAAGACATGGAGTGGAAAGATGATGGGGGTTCGTTTGTAATTATACTGACCTTTCTGGGTTGCTCTAAGTCTTAGAAACGTTGTACATGAGGTACCTGGCAGATACCTGGCATGTCGTGGGTGCTTGATAAATGCTGACTCTTATTCTCGTTTCATTTTTAAAAATCTATTTCAGGCCTTGCTTTGTTAGATCACGATGTTCTTTTTGCTGTTTAGTGTGAGCTCTTCAGAGCCACAAGAACTGTAGTTTTGTTCACCGTGCCGCACGTTTTCATGTGTGTTTCTTTCTCTCCTTCTCTTCTGCATGCTGCCTGGGGACTGGCTTCCTTGTGGTCAGCACCAATGGGCAGCGCCCAGGTGACCCCGGGGACTCCACTCTGCCTCCTCACCACAGGTGACCACCAGAGCCCTGGGCGGGTGGGAAGGGATTGAGAGTGGCCCACGCTCAGGGCATCCTCCAGGCCAGGTGCACCAGAGAGGAACTGGCAGTCCCTCCATGCCACCCACCCATCCACCCATTTTTTCTTCCAGCTACCCACCCATTCACCTACCTACCCATTCACCCATCCACCCATCTCTCCATCCCTTACTTCATCCATCCATCGATCCACTCATGTATTCTACAGATGCTTACTAAGTACCTACTATGTGCCAGGCACTGTTCTAGGCATTGGGGGATACAGTGATGAGAAGACATGTTCCTCTGCCTTTCTGGGAGGGGAAAGAGCCACACTGATTAGAGTACAACTGAAACCGTGAGTGGTGCTACAAAAGAGAGGTGTGTTGGTTTTCAAAGTAAACAGACACACATCCTGGAGCTAAGAGCATGTGTCCCCTTAAAGTGACAATGGAGCTGTGGCCTGAGGTTGGGGAAGAAGTTGACCTACCATATCTGTGCTTAGGAAGTGAGTAGATCTGGCTATCATTCCAGGCCTCCCCTGTGCCCTGGGAAAGCCCTTTAAATGTGGTGGTCCTTACCTTTCCTATGTGTTAAGCAGGAATCATAACAGTCACCTTTTGGAGGGGGGCACCATGTGCTATAGAATCTGCACATGCAGAGTCTTCTAGAGCTATATTTGAGATCATACAAGATAATGTGTGAAAGGGCTGGTGTGGGAGTGCCCAGTCTAGAGTAGGTATTTGTTTGAAGTAGGTACCAACCCTTTTTCCTCGAACACACTGTATTTTTATCCCATTTCCCATAAGCATCTGCCACTCAAAGATTGGGATGCAGAGCCCACCTGTGTCGGAGGCTGATGCCCATGGCAGGACCCTACAGACAGAAGAGACATCGCTGACCTAGAAATCCTACTCCCGGGGACCTTTCTTGTCAGTGGAAGTCCTTGGTAGTTGCTCAGACAGTGGTCTCCCCTCAGCTCGTCCCTAACTGGCCAGTTGGTCATGGTGGAGAAGAGGGTGCAGCTGGCAGAGATGATGGGAGTCTGGCCACTTGCAACCTCATGGCCCACTTTTGTCCACCCCCTCCCCAAACTCAGAAGTATCATTGCTATCGGATGCCTTAGGCTGGGCTCTCTAGACACAGAGCCTGACATAGGGATTCCTGTGCAAATTCCTCATTAAGGAGTATTCTCAGAAGAGAGAAAGTCAGGGAGACAGGATAGGGCAGGATGTGGGGGCCTGTGTCAGTCTGAGGCCACAGGGGCCTCTGGAGTGTGTGGGTTGCTCTTACCTTGAAGCCAAAGGGCCAGCAGTGGTGCCACTGTGTCAGCCGGCCACTGGCCGTGGGCTGCCATGGGTGGAGTGCACAGGCTCCTGGAGAGGTACCTCGCCTTTGCCTTATGTTGCTTCTGCCGGTAAGGAGGTATCTGTGAGCCTTTAGCAGCCAGCACCCACAGCAGCTGGACATTAGGTGCGCTGGCCTGGGAAAAGAGCCATGGGCAGAGTCTCAATGGCATTCACTGCAGCCCAGTTTTCCCTACCACCAACCTGCATAGCTCAGCAGGTCACTGCCAGCATCCCAGGAATGTCATTCTAGCCACTCCCTACCTATATGACCTTAGGTAAGTTGCATAGCCTTTTTTCCCCTGTGAATCTTTTTTTTTTTTTTTAAGATTGTATTTATTTTTTCAGAGACACACAGAAAGAGAGGCAGAGACATAGTCAGAGGGAGAAGCAGGCTCCCTGCAGGGAGCCCGATGCAGGACTTGATCCCAGGACCCCAGGATCACACCCTGAGCTGAAGGCAGACCCTCAACCACTAAGCCACCCAGGTGTCCCTTTCCCCTGCAAATCTAATTGTCACACCTCAGAGTCCTATTACAGATTACTATTGGGTGACCCTAGAGACTCCATGCCCAACAGCAGCACATAGTAGGCCTTCAGGAATTGTCAGCCCCCCACCCCCACCCCATCATAGGCCTACCAGCCTCAGCTTCACCCCCAGGAGGCAGGGAGTTGCCTGTGGATGCTTGGTGTCAGTGAGGGGAGAGGGCCTCTCACTGCTGTGCCCACACCCACCTTACTGAGACACCACGCATCTCTGGAGCGTGTGCGGGAGCTCTGTTTCCGCCGGGCCATTGTTCTCTGGGATCTATTCAAGTGGAGCAGTCTGATAATGTTTTCTTTAAACAGAGCCAATGCCATATCGGGCACATTTGTTCTTACCTCTTGCCTCTGAGGTGTCTGAATGTTCCTCCTCTGACGGGTTTATTTCTTCATGTTCCATTTGTTTCTCGGCCCCATTTGATGGGTGAGGTGCCTGCAAGTGTTTCTCTTTGAGCAGAATGTCCCTTTCAAAGGGTGTTTTTATTCATGCTCATCCCCTGATAGCAATGAGGGCTGGTGTAAATAATAACTGCTGGATCAGAGGGACGGGGATATTAGACGAGAAGCCCGGGCAGCCTCTTTTTTGGATCAGCCCCAGCTCAGAGAACCGTGGGACCACATGGTGCAGCAGGGACAGGCTGACGTTCAGAGCTGAGGCTGTGTTCTCAGCTCTGCCACCTTCTGGCCTGGTGATCGTGGGCGAGTGATTTCCCTTCTCTGGGCTTCATTATCTTCTGAAGTGGGGGCTCCAGGTGGCACCCCTGGCCATAGTTAATCATGAGAACGGAGTAATAGCCTTAACCTCTTTGCTCAGCTCACTCCCAGCTGGCTCTGCAGGTCTCTGACTTCCTGGCTATGCTCTGGGGCAGGGTTTCTCAACCTCTGCACGAGGGACATTTGGGGATGGATAATTCTGTTGTCAGGGGCCTTCATGTGCATGGTAGGATGTTTAGCAGCACCTCTGGCTTCTACCCACTAGATGCCAGTAGCACTTCACCCCTCAGTTTTGACAACCAACTATATCTCCACACAGTCCCCAATGTCCCCTGAGGGGCAGTAGCTCCCCCTGTTGAAATCCTCCAGAGTTGCACTGCTCAATAAAAAGAACTGGGACCACGCATATAATTTCACATTTAGAGTCACATTTAAAAAGAAAAAGCAAAAACAGACAGATTTAATCTTAATAGATAATATTTAACCCGGTGCATATAAAATATTATCATGTTAACATGCCATAAGTATTTTAAAATTATGAATGAAAGATATTTTACTTTTTTTTTTTTTTTTTGCAGTAAGTCTTTGCAATCTGGTATACATTTTCCGCTTAGAGCACTTCTCAGTCCAGATGCTAGATTTTAAACAGTTAAAATTCAATATAACCTTAAAGAGATAAACATTATGTTTAATGAGTGAACATACTTTGTACTAGCTTTTCAGTTTAAATTCATTAAAACAAATCATAAAATAAATTTAAAAACTCAGTTCCTCAGTCATACAAGGCACATTTCAGGTCCTTGGTGACCACATGTGGCTTAGCAGCTGCCATCTTGAACAGCACAGATCTAGAGGTAAAAACATGTCTTGATCATCTTGGGGCTTAGCTGGTGGACAGAAGTGTATGTGCATAGAGAAGCAGCTCAGTAAATGTTTGATTCCTTTGTTTGATTTTGACACACACACACAAGGACATTTGATAACGTCTGGAAATGTATTTGGTTATCATACGTGGGTATGAGGGTGGAGGCTGAGGATGCTTGCCTTGCAAAAATAAGGCAAAACCTTTTGCAGCCAGGGTCAGGCGTTTTTGTGTAGTGGGCTAACTTGTGACTGCTGTGGACAAATGACGGGCTAACATTTTGCTCGAGGGACTTAGAACCTGTGGACCGACCACGGCAGAAAGTGCCCCTTCTCTGGCTCTGACAGTAACTCAGCCAGGCCTCCAGGGAGCAGGCTGGGACACTGAGTCCAACTGGAGGTTGGAAAGGGTGCACTAATGGTTGGTCGGGCAGCCATGCCCTGAGCTGAACCACTGCCAGACCCAGATTTGCTACCTTGGTGGTGCCCGGTGCCCGTAAGGAGAAGGGCTTGGACAAGCCCTCAGGTGGAACCCAAGCTCTATTGCTTAAGGTGGAGGGACTTGGGCAAATTACTCAGCCTTTCTGATCCCAGGTCCTCATCTCTGAGATAAGGTGGCTCAGTCCCAGCTCTGCCACACTCACTGGTGTCCAGGGTCGTCGGAGGAAAGGGATGCATTCCTGGCACAGCTCCTGCTTGAGAAGGTGTCAGGTGCACCTCCCCTCTGTCATTCTTTTCTTTCCTGTTCATGTTAAAACTCTCTGTTGTTATTTTCCTGGCGGTTTTTAAAATCAGAGCCTTGCCGCAGTAGCAGGATTTGGGCCATAAAACACTCTCTGAGACTGCTTTGCCTCTAAAGCAACTTGCCCCAGGGAAGCCTTATAAATTCTGGACCCAGGTAGAGTTGGAGTCTTTGGGGCATAGCTGTGTGGGCCCCGAGCAGATGGGGAAGCAGCATGGCAGCCTTCTGAGGGCTCAGCATGCCTGGAGGCCTCCACAGCCTCGGGTACCCTGGAACCTCAGCGACCCTCCCAGGGAGGTGATGCCCCCTGGCAAGGGTTGACAGATGGTGTGCGAATAGGAGCTGGAAGCAGTAGGACCAGATGTGCTCTGGAAAAGGCTGAAATCCAAGCACCCACCATGACAGGACCATGCTGGGTGGAGAGAAGAGGAAGGAAGACCCAAAATGGGGAGACACAGCCTGCCAGGCTGGCTGGAGAGAAGTGGCAGCTCTGGGGGACAGTGGCGTCAGGGATATCTAGCAAGATGAGGAAAAGAACAGTAGAACAGCCACGATGTGTTACAGACTTCCTGCATCCCATGGCAAGTACAGAGGGCTTCACGTTATTAACACACTTCAACTTTCCAATGACTCTACTCCGTGGGGTGCTGTTAGCATTCTCGTTTACAGATGTGGAAACTGGGACTCTGATTGTTGGAAATCACACAGCTCAGAGATGATAAATTTCTCCGTACAGTCTGTTCTCTGACCCACCATGCTCTATGCCCATGATCCACGCTAGTGAGCACCTATTATGTGCCAAGAACCAGGAAATACCATAGCAGAGGGGTTCAGCACAATGCCTCAAAAACCACATCCTGACTAGCAGTGGGGCTTCGAGCCACTGAGAAGTTGCATAAATTGCCCCATTTCTTTATCAACAAAATAGGGATACTAATAGTCACTAGTTGTTAAGAGGAATAAGGGAGAAAATACACTTTAAATACTTGGGCTTGTGCTGTTGCTATTATTATCATCCTAAACCCATTTTACAGATGAGGAAATGGAAGTCCAAACAGGAGGAAGCAGGCAGGCTTGCCAGTGGTGAAATTCAGGCAGGTGGCTGGACCAGAACTGTGGTTCCTGAGAACTGTGGGGGATGGGGTGAGAGGTAAGAGCCCATCAGAGCTTTAGCCTAAAATCATAAGCAGAGTTCACAAACAGGGGCTCCCTAGGGAGTTAGGATATAGAGTGGGAGGCTGGACACAGTAGCATGGCAACCCCGGCTCTTGTGATGGCCCCAGGCAAGAGCAGGGCAGAGAGCTGAGGTGACACAATGCTGAGGTCCCTGAGCCTTCTTGGGCATCTTCCAGTCCCCCTTGACCAAGGCCTCAGTTGGTCTCAAAGTTCAGGCCAGGGCTGTGTCTGCAGATGAGGAGCAGGGGCCACAACTGGAGGCCAGGGAGGTGGGTAAAATTTAGCCACAGCTCTTCCATGTGGCCGCTGGCCTGGCTATAGGCTGACTCCACAGAGCATGGAAGAAGTATAGTATTCGATCAAATGCACCAGAATGCCATCTTCGTCAGCAGTCTTACAATAGATGCTCATAGCCTGATGGACACAAGGCTCTGGGCACATCATTTTGGCTGCCAGTTTCTGTGACCGATCGCCGCACTGAACCAGTAGCCTTAATGCAGAAGAGGAAGGCATTTTTCTGGCATGCCACTTCTCCTGTGGGGTGTTCCCCTATAGCAAGCGAATGCTCCTGCTGCCTGCAAAGCAAGCATCTAAGCAAGGAGCATATATAAGGCCTTCACTATACCTTTTTCTCTCTCGGGGTATTCTCCTTAGACCAAGGAGAAACCAGCCTTCAGGCTTCTATGCAAACTGCCATTAAATTCAGATTCAGAATCCCAGGGCCATCCGTGCTCTCTCCCCACTGATGGTACCAGCCAGCCACCACATGGGATCGGTACTGCCTCTAGAATCTCTCCTGAATCTCTCCTTTCCTCGCTGCTGCTTTTCATGCCTAAGATCCATTAAGTCTTGCTCAGATTAGTGTCACAGCTTCCAGACTGGCCTCCTTGTCATCACACTGGTGCCCTTCCAGTGTATGCTCCCCTGACACCACTGAGAATTGGATTTCAATCTAGTATTTGAACCCTGTGTGGCCCCACCTCCCAAGCTTCTTAGGGACTGATTCTCTGGAGTTTCTTAATGGAGGCCCCATTAAAATCTGCTGGTGTGGCCCTGCATAGGCTCTCCCGGGCTCATCTGGTGCTTATAGGCAGAAAGCATGGGCACCCCAGGGGAGACCTCTCAGAACTCTGAGTGTGCCCCTGCAGGCAACAGCCATGACTGTAAATGCTTTGGACTTCACTTCTGCCCTCTATCATCTCTCCTAACACAGAGCTGCTTTTCTATCCATCCTTTGGGGAGGAGGGTAGATCAGCTTTTAGTACAAAACACAGTGATTCAGTGTTTCTGCTTCCAAAAGCCAAGGGGCAAAGGCTAGAAGAAAGAAAACATGTTCATGGTGGATTTGCCTGGAATCTCAACAATCGATGCTATTCCCACTGCTGGTTTTATTACCCTTGCTCAGTTTCATTGCACTAATCTGAATTCCGTGCTGCGTGTTTACTGGCCGTTCCCTCTGATCCTGCTCGTGCTCCCACTAATCCTTCCTATAGATTTCTTGTTCCCTCCTGTGCCTCCTCTCCTTTTCAGGAGCACGTTCAAGAAGCACGTTCCAGAAGCAAGATCCAGACAAAGCTACCCAGGCTGCGCAGATCTTTGCCTCTCCTCCCCATTCTTACCCCTTTAGGTCAGGCAATGTGATCATCCCTTGAGATCAGCTTCACCAGACTCGGTTGGAAAGAATTGAATTATGTTTCTGCGCAAGGGCCTTGGGGACACCTTGACCTGGTAACACTCTACTGGACTACTCAGACAAATAAAGCCAGGATATTTTGGCCTTCTGAAAGTGCCTATTTGCCTCAGTCCATGACCAAGCAGGAGTGTGACATCCTTTTCCTACATACTCTCTGATTGACCCTAACCTCTATTAGTGATTGCATTTTACTCCTTGAAATACAAAGACCTCCCTCCCATTCCCAGACTGTTTAGCTGAGCTTAGCCTGGTGTTACAGGTTCATGTCTTCCCCCAAAAGATATGTGGAGGTCGTAACGCCCAGTTCTTGTGAATGCGATCTGATCCAGGAATAGGGTCTTTGCAGATGTCATTAGGTAAGATGAGTCATGAGGGCAGGCTCTAATCTGGTGAGACTGATGTCCTTATAAGAAGGAAACATCAAGGCACCTGGATGGCGCAGTTGGTTAAGCATCTGACTCTTGGTTTCGGCTCAGGTGGTGATCTCAGGGTTGTGAGAGTGAACCCCACATCAAGCTCTGCATTCAGCTCAGAGTCTGCTTAAGATTCTCTCCCCCTCTGCCACTCTCCCCCACATTTGCTTGCACACATGCACACACTCTCTCTCCCTCTCTCTAAATTAAATAAGTAAATCCTTAAAAAAAAAAAAAAAAGAAGGGAATATCACATGAAGACAGACACACAGGGAGAGTGCTGTGTAGTGACAGAGGCAGAGAGGAATGATGCATCTGCAGGCCAGGGATTGCTGAGGACTGCAGCAAACCTGCAGCAGGAAGAGGAGAGGAAGGATTGTACCCAGTCTCATAGCAAGCATGAACATCTTGGTTTTGAACTTCTAGTCTCTAGAACTGTGAGAAAGTAAATTTCTGTTGCTTTGAGCCCCTCCAATGGTGGTAGTTTGTTACGACAGCCCTACAAAACTACTACACTTGGAAAACATGGGGATCCAGAGCACTAGACAGTGGCAGGAGTCCACTCTTGAGGCCATACTGTTACAGTGGACAGACCAAAGTGAGACCAAGGCCCAGAGCTGCCCTCCCAGAGAATTTGTTGGATCCGCCCTGTGGGGGTCTCCTTGTTGGCTGTATTCTGCATCTGGCTCACAGCCAGCCCCTGTTCAGTGGCTCTGATCCTCCACTTTTTGGCTCTGCCTCCTACTTTGAACAGTCCTAACATCTGCTGCTGGTTACACCCTGGCCTTGGCCTCTGCCTCACCAGCCAGGCTGTGGTAACTTGTTCTTGGTGTCCTGACAATGTTTGACCTGTCTACCCTCCCAGTGGACCGTTGTGCACACTGCTACAGTGACATCTCCTGAGAACCCTTCCCTCATTCCACAGCTGACACAGGACTGGTCTGATCTCCACAGGAAGAATAGTCTATTCGGGGTGACTGCACACACTCTCCCACTGGCTGCCTGGAAAGTCTAATGGGACTTTCTACTTAGCCATAGGGCCTAGGAAAGAGTGCGTGTTCTCCTCTCTTACATCTGCTCTGCAGACTAAACCTTTAATCCCTATCACAGGCTGTAGATGCTCCTCTATGCTGCAGCTAAGCAGCTTTGAGACCCCTGGGCTCAGGCTCAGTGCACAGATTTCTACAAGCAGGGAGCCAGTCCTGTTGGCAGTGAGCTGACTCAGCCTCTTCATCCTCCTTGGCAGGGCAGGCCTTGTCTAGACCCTAGGGATCCAGTGGGGGAGAGTGTACAGTCACCCCGAATAGATTGTATTCTTCTCTTCTAGAAAAGAGGCCACTGGTTGGCCTCAGGGATGCCCTTGACACGTTCCATACCACTGATGCACGTGAAAACCAGGTTCATAGTTTAGTTTTCCCTAAGCAGTCATGCGTGCCCCTCCCTGTCCACACCTGTGTTAGCTTTGATTTTTAGCTTGCACACTTCTCTCTCCTACCAGGTAGTGAGCTCCAGGACAGCAGGATTGTCTCTTAATTACCTTGCATGCCTAGCATCTGCTGTCCTCACTATCAATGTTATAATCTTAGTACCATTCATTGGGCAATGTCCAGGACTTTTTCTCTGTGGCCTAGAGTTGACTTGTGCTAATGGGATCAAGGTAATGGGTCTGGTCCATTTGGATGTCACTTAGCTTTGTCCAGTTCCATTCCATGAGCTAAATATTATTGCTGGCCATAGTCTAATCACGACTCTAGGTGTAGATTGACTCCTCACCATGAGTGGGTGCAGACTGATCAGCTGAACACTCCTAAACCCCAAAGGCCAGCTCCTGATCCCTCCTTTAGATTTGACCCCTACCTCAGCCATATCCTGCTCTTTAACCTTCATTGTGGTGTGACTCCTAAACCAGTCTACAAAGTATACCCAACCCTAGCCATAGCTCCTGGCCCTAGTCTAGTCACAGGTTAGGGCCCTGGCACTCACACTATGGGCTTCTGGGCATAAGAGTAGTTGAAACTGTAGAGGTATGACGGTTTTCTTAGAACAGCAGTGGTGAAGCCCTTGAAAGGGCATGCCTTATAAAGTATGTGTCAGTAATGACACTGTCTGGCATCATTCAGGCATGACTACCCTTAAAGAAGTCTATAATGCTAAATTCTGAATGCATTAAAAAAGAAAACAATTTCTAATAAAGGAGTTTTCCTGTACCCAGGAGAGATTCACCACAGGGACTTACATAGCTTTCCTACTGTATGTAACATGACTGAAGTAGAATTTGACCTACACAGAGCATTTGCTGTGTAAAGCAGAGTCCACCTGGAAACAGATTCAGGAGATACATAGGACCAAGCAGCATCAGCATTTGAGGAACAATTTATTTGAGTGGCCGGAGTGCTTTCAAACAATCAATTAAAGCTATTCCCGTCTCACGGGGTGCTAACCTCCATTTAAGGCTGAAAAAGAGGGCAACCCCTGTCAGCAATATTTAGCAGTTTTAGTTGTATAGGCTGTGATGAAGTCAATTCCAACCTCTTAGGACCAGCTGGGTGATATTGAGGGAGGCTAGGATATTAGAAATCTGTATCTTCTTTACACTTAGCTCAGTACTTATTAAATGGTTTTCCCCAGCAAGGGTAGAGCTATCTGAAAAACCTGTGTCTCTGTAGTGTTTTCCAGCTCCTTGACATTGACTCTGACTTAAATCTTGGCTAAAAGCAATTACTGTCATATGATGAATTGAGGCAATTTATTTATTACTTGAGAAACATCCTAGGTGATGTCACTTAGAAGAATGATGGAATAATCCTTCTCAAGCACTCCATTATCAACCAGACCTAGTGAGGGAGGCACTGTTCTCAGGTGTGGGGGAGGTAGTCAGAAATTTAAAAAAAAAAAAAATTAGTAATCATGAGACCAGAGAAAGAGTATTAGGAATAAAGTAGACAACAGTTACTTAAACTTGAGCAAGGCTTGTCTCCCTGTGTAATTATATGGGACTCTGTGGTGGCTAAATATCAAGAAAGGAATTATAGGGAAAGCCCAGAGATTAATAATAAAACTGAACTCAATGTGTTAAGGGCTTAGAGATGGTGGTTGATATACAAGGAAAGTGAAAAGGATGAGAGAACTTAAGTTAAAAAGGTCAAGTTTAAATATCATTTGAGCAAAGTCTGTATAATTTGGCCCATATAACAAGATTCACATGACATGTTCATCAATCCCTTCGATATTAGAATATGATATGTTGGCAAGAGGGCACGAGGGGAGATAATCTTCAAGAAATGCGGGTATAGAATGGAGCTGCATGATACAGCGGGTGGCAGACTGAGCAGGCACAGGCATATGTACAAAGACGGCTTAAACCGGCTGATCCAGGTAAGATTCTAGATCAAAATATAAGTAAGCAATGTCTGCTGAGCAACCCAATTTAATAGCTAGCTGTCCCAGAAGCCAACCACGTCTCTAACTTGGTCTTGACTCTGCTGGTATTAACACACAGTCTTGGGCCTTCCTCCTAATCCACGAGTCCAGACACCCCTCAAAAGTGGTAACTCTTGAGTAGTAAAAACGGGGTAAACATCATCACTTGTTCATAGGAAGCCCTTGCTGGCCCTTGGCCTGTCTGGCTTCACACCCCTCCTTTGCTCTTCTCTGGCTGGCTGGGAGTGCAGGTAACCCCTGCAGGCTGTGTTTCCTGGGCCCCTGTGTCAACTGACATCTGGGTTTGGCCAATGGAAGGCATTAATTGTATAGTAAGAGAAAGGAGAAGCCTTATTCCTCTTGGCCTCAGGCGCCTTTGAGGGCAGTGACTGTCCCCTCCATGACTCCACTTCTCCCAGAGGTCTACCAGAGTTGCAGCCTCTTTTGGGTGACTCTGACCTCTGGGCTCTGATGAAACCACCACCACCTGCTTTTTGTCTTTCCAGTCTATGCTGGGTTATGGTTCCTGGTGTCAGTACCATCTGGGCTGTCTCACCATCCTCTCCTGATCTCTGTATCAGTTCTCTAGCAAATTTGCTCCATTTTACATGTTTGGAGTGGTTTCCCTTTTCCTGGTTTGGATGCTGATGGATGCAGATTTCCAGTGATTATTCCTTCCTTTAGTAAATGGTAAGGGAAAAATTCTGATTTAATCATCCAGTCTATATTTTTTTTTCCTATATCAACATCTCACTTACTCTTGCGAAATATCTGGAATCCACATTTTTCCATTAAAAAAAAGTCAACAACAGCATTTGTTTCTCCCCAGGCTTCTCGCACCCCTCCTGTTTGCTACAATTTCAATCCTCAAAGACTGCCAAAGTAGTTCATGATCACAATTACAAATGCTCTCAATGCCTTGGGATGCAATTTGTAAAGTCTGGAGGCTTGAATCTAATGAAGTATCCAGATGCTTTCCTACCAACTTTTTTTTCCAATCTTGGACTTAAATTCCATCTTAAAAATAGCCTACCATTCTAAGAATTAGCTTCCAGCAAAATCAAGAAGGGATATGGTGCATACCTGACTTTAGAAGAACCGGAAAGTTGCCCAGCTTCCTCATCTTTTCCCTGTTGCCTCCTCGTGGCAAACCGCTCCCCCGCCCCCATAATCAGAGATGTCTACAATCCTTAAAACCTTCACATAGAGGTAGCAGCTCCAAGTCAGAGTTTGAAAGGTTTTCTCCACTGGGTGCCAGAAGCATGCAAAGCCAGAATAAAGACAGAGAAACTCTTCAAGAAAAGAAGTCATTAAGGAGATGGGGTGAACTGCCAGCACAGTCAGATCTGGGGCTAATATGCCCTTGGATAACTAAGAGAAGACTGTGAGTTTTAAAGACTGCAGCTTTTAGGAATGGTGTTCCCGAGAGCCAGCTTCCTTCCTTTACCATCAGCAATGATCACCAGCATAGGTTATGCATCTACTGGGATTCACTTGGTTTTATCAATTGCAATTAGATGTTCTTTATCTGAGACTTCTATTTTTGCTCCATATCTTTATGGGGAAATTTTCTGAAGTAAAGCTATAGAATTGGGCTGATAGCCAGTGAGAGCACTTTGAGAATGAATCATTAATCCCTTGCTGCCAAATTTTGTTATTGCTGCCATTAAGTCATCCAGATGTAAGCTTGATACAGACCCTGCCTTAGGAGGAAAATTAAGTGAATCACTCTGGGGACTCCTCCTGCCTTCATCCTAAGGATTAGGTGAACTCAGCCAGCAGGTTGCAAGGAGGCATGTCCCCAGCACCCACAATGCACCTACAGTTTGTAGACACAGAAAACCCCTGTTACCACCTTGGAGCCAGCTCCAAAGCCATGCCATCATTATGCCATATGTGGGAGCAGTTCCTCAGAGTTTATCAAACATTTTTTACCTCTTTTATTATATTTGATCCTTATAAAATCCCTGTGAACTTGGCACTTACTGCCTATTTTACAAATGAAGATATCAAATCAAATGGTGGCTAATAGCTTTGATCAAGGCCACACAACCATTTAGTGATGGAATCGGATGCAAACTCATGTATTTCTGATCTGAAACCCATTGCTTTTGACTGATCTCATAAAATCATAGAATCTCAACCTCAAAAGGGGTATAAGAGGCCAATGTAGTCCTTCTGTATGATGGGAGAACACCAAATTTCCAGTTAGTGTCTTTCATTGTTGATGACATATTCTCCTGCCGTTGTGGGTAACCTGGTGACTTGGAGGTAGACCCCATGGGAGTCCCGTATCTCTAGGGGTGACAAGGAGAATGTCTCTCACCCAGAGCATTGGTATCACTGGAATCAAGGGATGCTGATTTGAGATGGAAAGCAGGATCAATAATCAAATAAGAAAGGTCAGCATCCCATAACAGTGAGGTATTGAGGGCTTGGTTAAGCATCCAAGAAGCCCAGGAGGTGGGAATAGGTGGAGACAAAGTGGGCAAGTGAAAGGAAGGGCCATCTCTGGAACAGGACTTGGGAATCATGACTGCTTTTATGCTCCTCTCAGAATCAAAATGCTGCCTCACAGAGGCCAGGCTTGAGCCTTCACTGGATAGTGCTTTGACATAAAAACCTTTCCTTGTGTTGATCCCTGATCTACCCCTGTCACTCTACCCATTGATGTTAGCTCCAATCTTTAAAATTAAAGGTACCAATCTATTCCATCTTCCACAATGGCCTTTCAACTTGTTGAAGGCAAGAATTGAGGCTCATCTGAATCTTCTATTCTCTGGGCTGAAAAGTCCTGATTCTGACTGCCATTCCTCCAAAGTCAATAATCTCTGAATTTCAATGTATACCTGAATCACAAATAGACATTTTCAAAATGCAGCTGCCAATTCATTAGATCTGGGATGGGGCCTGAGTTTCTGCATTTGTAATAAGCTCCCAGGTGATGCTGATGCTTCTAGTTTTTGGACCACACTTTGAGCGGCAAGGCTCTTTGCCTGTCTTTACCCTGGAGGTCTCTCTCAGAGGATGGAGTCAACAACTGGATAAGCCTCATCAGAGTGGTCTGGCTAGTTCAATTTAGTTAAGCAAAACCAATTACCCTTGGTGGATATCAGGAGTCCTTGGGGGGATATACACTGGGATGGTTGTTTCATAGCATGGGAGGACGCAGTAGAGAAGTAAAACATGGTGACTTGGCCCTGTGTATGGAGAGGAGAAGACTTCACAAGACCAAGAGCTATCCCTTGGGCATCAGGTTCCCATGTGTAATAGTGAGTAGATAGTACACTGAAAGCCAGGTGTGAACTCTGAGCTGGAGCTAGGAGGAGTCTGAATCCTAAGACATAGATTTCATGGCTGGGTGGGGGGGAGCAGCCGTAACTGCTCTGAGAAGACTGGCTTAGCTTTGGGCATGCTCAGAGCTCAAAAGTTGCAGCTGGCTGGGGTATAAGGTTGAGCATCCAGCCTCATGTCAGAGACAGTAGTCTCCTGTTAGCATAGGCTGAGCTCACAAGATTGTTTTTAATGACTACATGACACAGGGGACTCAAGTAGAACCTTGAAGTTTCTCCAGTTGGATAAATTTACCACCTAGTGCCTAGCTGCCAGTTCTGATTTACATGGACTATTCTCAGGCTGGTTCCCAATGGAAGGCAGAAATGAATAGGATATATCCAAGTCCCTCCCCCTTCTCTCATTTAGCAGACTCCCATCCCAGTCCCTACTTAGTAGATAGAAGTTACCCAAGGCCAGAAACAAGGCTTTTTAGGGACTGGAGGCTGGTACTAAGTTTGACTCTCCTGAAAAGGGTGGACTTGGAGCAAAAGAAACACAGATACCATATTGATGAAGGGTTCCCAGTTCAACCTCTGAAAAGTTCCCTTGGATTTCTGGCCAATGAGTCACATGGCCAACCTTCTTCATGGACCCAGTTCGGGCAATTTCCTTTACTGCAACTCTCTCAAGCGCAGTTCATTAGAGTGTTAAGGGGGTAAGCCCGGTACACAGATCCCAGCTCCAGAACTCACTAGTTATATGGCCTTAGGCAAGTCATTTAACTTTTCTGCAAAGTTTTCTAATCTATTTGAAAGGGAAAACAAGACTAGCATCTTGTTTAGTTTTGTGAATAAATGACCTCACATATGAAAAGTATTTGGCACATTACTTAGCACCCAGTAATGGGTCAATCCATTTAAGCTAAATTTTTAAAAAGTCATTGTAATTGGGCATCTGTTTGTTCAGGAGCTCAATTCCTACCTGAGATAGCACATCATATTGTTAGGAGGCCCCATCATAAGGCAACCCATATGTGCTTTCCTGTAAGTCCTATCACAGGGTCTCATCTGCTCCATTGAGGACTTTGATCTAAGCCTCCTGGGCATACTCTGACTCTGAACCAGAAGCAGAGCTAGCCCATACTCTGTCTCTGTCCCTTTCTTCTTCCTCTCAGATGGAGGAACCACAGAGGAATGCTATCTGGCCTTCAGTTCCTGAGCCATTTTCTCTATACCTGTACCACCTTTCAACACTGTTGGTATACTCTCTTTTTGAACAGAGACACAATTCCACAGTGGCTAGAGAAAATGCCCTCGAAAGGGTACTGCAATGGATATTGGGTTGGCCAATATTACAGGGCACATTAATATCCCTGTACCTGGAGTCCAGTTGGGTGAGCCAAGTATGACTCCTTCTCATAGCTTCCCTGTACAGAGTATGTGATTTCACCTCTGATGCCTGTTGGCTAAACTCCTTGAATTTGTCTAAACCACAAGGTTCTGGCCTTTCACATAGCCTCCCTTGATCAAGGATGCTCTGTTGTTCGTTCATGGTCACCACTGAAGATGCTTCATTCTACGGTCATCTTGGAACTTATTTGGGGAAGAGTTTCTAACACTTATGCAAGATCTTCACTTTCCCTTGGGTATGGAGCAGTGTTTGATACGGTTGATTATTCATTCCTTCTTGAAACACTCTTCTCTTGGCTCTAGGGCACTCAGCATTCCTGAGTTGTCTTGTTACCTGTCTGGCCACTCCTGCTATGCTTCCTGTGCAGGCCTATCTTTCTCTACCCACTCATTAAGTGCTGCAGACCCTCTACTCTCTCTCTAAGCTTACTTTTCCTTTCACTTTTTATTTTTTTTCCCTGGGTGGCTCCCTCAACCTCAAGCTTTTTTTACCCTTAGGGTAAAAAACAAAACCTCT
Source organism: Vulpes lagopus (assembly GCF_018345385.1). Lineage (NCBI taxonomy): Eukaryota > Metazoa > Chordata > Mammalia > Carnivora > Canidae > Vulpes > Vulpes lagopus. Next base: position 17,636,639 of record NC_054841.1, read on the forward strand.
CATTGTGGGCCCTAATGACCTGTGTAGATAGGCCCCAGCTGTACTCTCTAGCTTCTCTCTCACCATGCTCACCCTGCTTTCTCACCCTTGTTACACTGTGTTTCTTTAATTTCTTGAATGCACCAGGCTCCTGGCCCCCTTACACAGCCTCAGCCACTGCTATTCCTTCTGTTGCTCCCACAGGCTCCTCTCATGTTCTCTACCTGGTTACAGCCTGGCCTCCCTTGGAGCTTACCCCACTGGCCACATCTTCCCACTCATGATTCATTTCTGTATAATGTGCTTTCCAAGAGCCATGTGCCTCTCTTTTCTCCTCCTTAACAGATTTGAAAAGCTTACTATTATTGATTTTTGGTTCATTAATTTTATCTCCTGAGTCCCACCCACCACACATGGTAGGCTCTTGGAGGGCAGGAACTGTGCCTCTTTCACTCACTACTGTATCACTGAACGCCTCGCATATAGTGAGTCCTTGCAATTATTTACTGAAGGAATGAAGTGTGAATCTCTCTAAGCCAAGCCAGTAACAGTGTTCTTAGGGTAATAGGATCTTCTCCAGGGCTCCTTTGCCTTTGTACCCCAGTCTCTAGAATAGGATCTCAGAGCAGACACTAAATAAAGTTTAGCTATGCCAACGAATGCTCCTGAGCTAATTTCCTTCCTCCAAAACCAAATAAAAAGGCTCTGACACAATTGAAGAAATTGTCATCTTCCAGATGTTCAGCTTCCTTTTATGTTTGATATGCAGTGGACTAGCCATGTCTCAGAAATCGTGGCTCCAATGGGAAATGGGGGCTATGTGAAGGCTCCTCGTAACCAGCTCCCATTCTGGAATATAAGACCAGCCCTGCCGAAGAGGTGGTTTGGCTAACTCCCCCACAAACCCTCTGGGCTGTAGACAAGTTGCTAAGGCAGCCCTGGGATTTGATTAGCTGGTCTTGCCTTTAGCTGATGAAGGGAATTGAATAAAATCCCTTATTTATAAGTCCATCCAGGAGAAGGATCTCTCATCCCACCCATAGACAGCATCGTTTGGCACATGGCACATGGGTGCTTAGTAGCAAATGAATGAATGAAGCAAAGAACTCTACTCCACTCATCTTTATGTCATTCGGTAATCATCTGTTAGCCAACAGGAGGAGAGTGGTCTGTGCGAGACAGTGGCATTAGAGAGATGAAAACTCCCTGTTCTTGAAGACTTGCTATTCCCACTGGGGAGACTGAGCTAAGTAAACTCAGCTTGTCCCAGTTACAAGCAGTTTGGGGAATGTGCTCTGATACAGGAAAACTCTTGACTATCTTCAACAAGAAGGGATGTGTCTTTGTGCTAGATGGCTGTTCTTAAATATCAGTGAGTTTGGGGAGTCAGAATCGTAGCTTATGGGTGTTCACATCCCTTCAGTTCAGCTGAGTTATGTGAACCCATGGCTGAGAAAAGAGAAATTCAATTTGGTTCCATGAGAACAAATGTGTGTGGGCAGGGATGTCATCCCTTCAGCGAAACGTTGAACGATCACAAACATTAAGAGAACACCTATTACAAGCCAGGCTTAGTGCTACCATGAGGAAACAAAGATAAAGGAGGTATAATCTCCCCCCCAGGGAGCTTGCAGACCACTGGAGGAGACAGATGGAGAAACAAATAACTAATAATATCGGTATATTGAAGTGTGTGCATAGTGTTACAGGGAGTTAGAATTTAGTGGAAAGAGAGGAACTGTCCCAGGGGCATAGGAAACCAGAGGAGATACAGTCAGTGATGAAGGATGAGCTGGTGCTGATGACGCAGAAAAGCAGGGATGCGTTAGGGAGAGGATTTTGTGGATTTAAGCTGCCCCACACCAACATGGCCCCATTGAGAATGTGAATGGCAGCAGGAATGAGTTCACTCGGGGTGCTGGTAACCCCTGGGCCATGCTCCAGAAGCATTCATAAAGGTGTCTGGAATGAGAAGTAGCCTCTGATCCCTGGGTGTTGCCTGATTAGGCCGGGGCTTAGGCATTTTTTGGCTACCTGGAATTGAACCAACGAGTTAGTACCAGCAGAGAACGTAGCATCAGCATTGAATTCTGGACATGGAGTTAGTCATATGTGTTTTCTGAACCCCAGGCAGTTCCCTTCAACGCACGGCATTTCTGCCGTTTGTTTCATATAAGGCACAAAACAAAATCTTTACGTTTTTACCTTTAAAAAAATCCAGTGATGTTAACCAGGTTATCTTAACACAAAGCTGCTATTTTCACCATTTGCCAGAATGAATTACGTAGGGTTTGGGATAACTCCATGAACCTAAGAATCGAACTATAGATCCATGGTTTGATCGGAGGGACAAGTCCGTGTGAGGGATAAAACCCTCCACTTGAAGGGTTGATCTCTGGAGGATAAGGATGCCCCAGCCCAGTAGTTGTGCAGCCTTGGGCCACTCACTTCATTTCTCTGCTCCTCAGTTTTCTCATCTGCAAAAAAAAAGGGGGTAGGAGGTATAATAATCCCAACATCACAAGGGACTAGTGCTAAAACAGATGAGATGGAATATTGTGTTTAATATTCTTAGCACAGTGCCTGGCACATAGTCAGCACTCAAGAAATGGAGCCTGGAACGAACTAGGGGTGGTGGAAGGGGAGGTGGGTGGGGGGTGGGGGTGACTGAGGAGGGCACTTGATGGGATGAGCACTAGGTGTTATTCTATATGTTGGCAAATTGAACACCAATAAAAAATAAATTTATAAAAAAATGGAACCTGATGTCATTATAATTGTTGTCTAGTCATGTGTGTGAGCCTTTTCAACATCTTTCCTCTTCTTTCCCTTCAAAGGTGCCTCCACCCAGAATTCTAACACTGTGGAGCCAGAGAAGCAAGTGGACAACACCGTGAAGATGGCTGGTGTGATCGCTGGCCTCCTCATGTTCATCATCATTCTCCTGGGTGTCATGCTCACCATCAAAAGGAGGTGAGTGTCTGGTGCTGCCCTGCAGACTCTGCTGACCCCAGCTGCCCAACACTGCAGTGTGGCCAGGCCCTTGCTCTGCTGATCACTTCTGAGCAGGGACCTTCTTCTACAAGTGTTCAAGTCCTGAAATACTTGAGCCAGCTGCGTGGCTTGTTGTGTTGGCATCTGAAAGGTGTGTGTTTCCTGCTTGACAAGTGGCCCAGAGACACCAGTTTCCTACAGAGCCAGTGATCCCTCCTCTGGTTGGGCCACCTTGGTGTGCCATGGGATTCCATGTGCTGAGTCTTCTCAGAGTTAACTGCTTTGCTGTACCTGGTCATGTCTCATCAGGATTACTGGGGAGCCCCAGAAATATAGATGCAGAAAAGTAATGCTTCACCCTTTTTGCCTTTACTCACCCTGATTTCTCATTGGTCCACCAGCAGCATCCCAAACTGACCCCTGCATGGCAGAGATAAAGCCTCCCGTGGTGTCTGGAATGAGTGTGTTAGTCCCAAGGGAAGGTTCCTTCCTCCTCTACATCCCATAAGACCTTCCCTGCTAGATGGTTGCTACTTGTTATTTCTCAACAAGATGTCCTTTTGGGTCCATTAACACAGTTATCGCCTGTTGCATTGCTCATGAAAGCCAAGGTATAGACCTCCTCTTCATCCCCAAATCCCCAAGATTCACCACACCGACATCTTCTGTTTATCAGACATTCACAAGGCTTGAGGATAACACAAGAGAATTGCAGAGAGGGCAAGGAACCATTCATCTGGGAAAGTTGATGCAAATCAGCTGTCAGTGTCTCAGGATACAAAGTTATTCCTCCAAACAGAGAGTCCCAGGGCCCACCTCTCCTTGACCCCCGGACTGGCATCCTATTTCCATGCCTAAGACCCACCTCCATGTGTTGTCAGTTTCAACATGGCTGTCCCAGCCTTGGTCTCCACCTTCCCATTCCCCTAGTTGGCCAGAGCAAACAAAACATTTTTCTACATTGTGACATTGTGTGCTGCAGCATGCCCTGCCCCCCCAGCTTGAAAATACTTTTACATCATTAAACGAACCAGTTAGCACCTGGGTCTAAAGCTCTGCTTGTTTGGTCCCTCACAGAATTTAGGACAAGCCCAGTAACAAGGACCGGAGACTTGCTTCCCTTTTGTGGGAGGAAAAGCGCTCATGAAATTTGTTTCCTACCATAGCAAAGAAACAGAATGTCCTAAATACATGCTCCAGCTTCTACCTAAGGAGTCTCACATATATAAATGCAAAAAGCTTTTTTTTAAATCCCACTTTCCAGTGTTCAGTGAGTCAGAAATACTGGGGTTCCCACGATACATGCAGTCAGCCTTCTCTTAGCCATTTTGGCACCAGAATAGCCTTGTGTCTTTCATGACTCTGTTCTGAATCAGCCAGTCCTCCCTCCGGCCAGGACATCTGTTGGTAGGACCTTGTCCTTTCTTGATATCCTCTGTCTAACAGGATCACTCCTTTCCTCAGGCTCTCAGTAGAATGACTGGGGAGTTAAGGTTCTTATCCAGCTACTGATTTTCTGGCCTGAGAGGGGGAAGGGAAGGTACAATATTAATAAGGGAACAAGAGCCCCTAAAGCATTAAGGACAGCACTGCATTATCATATCCTCATCATCCATAAGACCACATTGTAGATCTCGTTGATAAATCAGCTGCTATTAGATGAAGTCAAACATGAAGTCTGGTTTCTCTGGGGGCAGTCAGCACGTGCAAGATTTCTGACATGTTTCTTAGAATCACAGCCGCATTAGAGGCAGAGGTGAGTTTGGGATTGTCTACCTGGAAAAAGTAACCAATTTAACAGAATTGCATTCCTCTCTGATAGACCTGAAATGTTCTCATTCTTTGCCACTGATTTGTAAGTCAGATAAGCTCTTCCAATTTTGCTCTTTCTAAAGCCTGGCTTAACCCACGTCACCATCGTCTGTGAGCTTGTGAAGAAATTTCACTTCCTTCTCTATAGCTATTTCTGCAATGTGTGACTTTTCGGGAGGGAGGAATGGGCTCTGTTTCCAGGGTGGGAACGAGTATAAAGTGAGTCCTTCGTGTGGTTTTAACCTCTACTGCATATCTTCATCATCTCTCACCTCTATCAAAACCATCCATCAGACCCAACCAATAGGAGTCACATGATCACCATTTGTACCTCAAGAGACAAATCTGAGATGTTGTGGCTGCAGGGAGGGGTGGGCCAGGGTGGAGGCTGGTCACTGTTTGCATCACGTATCTCTTGGAGAAAAGAAGAGAAAAGGAAAATAAGACCTAGTTGGTAGTAATAATTTACAGATTGGTACAGAGCAAGGAAAGAAAAAGAGAAAAAGAGAACATATAGATCTGCACTCTTTCCAGTAACCTACAGTGTCTTCTGATGGCAAGAGATGCTCCTAAAGGATAGTGAAGCATTTGGTGAGCTCTCATAGCTCCTCTGACTCCAGCCCCATATAGAAGTATGGGGAAAACTTCATTGTTTAATTGAATTGGTCACTAATTTACTGCTGGCCCGAATGCTTTCAGCAGCTACCTAAAAGGAAGAGGTACTAAAGGAAAAGAAACTCTGGAATAATAGGCAGATCATCATAACTCAGGATCCTAGTGTCAGCATCTCTTCAGGGTTCCAGCATGACCTAGAGCTAGTTCCTGGTTGCAGGAACTCTCAGAAGTCACATCACAGAATCCCGATGTACCTCCTCCCCTGATTTGAGCTGGGTCTAACTTCCTCATCTCTATGGATATGGGAGTGGTGGATTTATGTTTTCTCTGCTCCTAAGGGATTCGTCTGCTCAGAAACTTCCCCAAAGCTGCAGCCAGATGTTTCAGTATACCTAAGATGTCCCCAGATTCTCCCTGCAGGGTTCATCATCACTGGCCTTGGGGCTTCCCTGTGACTCTCCAAAGAGTCCTTCTCTTGCTGTTAGGTGTTTTCTTTTGTGATACTGAACTAGAAAGGAACAGAGAATGGGCTAGAGAGGCAGAGGACCAAGGGAAGGACTTAATGAAAGAAGCTAAATCAATTGTTTTGTTGCTTGGTTGCTCTGTAATGGATAGAGGGGATATTGAGAAATGTAAGGTTGCAGAAGGGGATATGAAATGTTGGTGGGTGATTCAAACAGGATTTGCAAAAGATACAAGTTAAAATATTTTTTGTAGTACCTTTGGCTGTTTGGAGAGGGTTTCTTTGAATGCAGGCCAATGCAGAATCAGGGCTACATGGAGATGGAGGATTATTTGTGCATTATAAGAAAGGAACCTGGAGCTCCTGTCTGATACAATTCATAACCAAGATATTGAATATTGGCTGGGTAATGGCTCCATCCTTTATTCCCAGTTCTCTTGATCAAGATCTAGAACATCTGGACCTCAGAATGTTCTAGAATGCATTTCTGTATGCCATTATGTAATAGAACATACCACCTTTTCATGACTACCCTGTTGAGCTCTGAAATAGAGAAAGACTCATTACTATACTCCTGGTCATCTTCCCTGGTCTCCTCCCTCTAGAAGTGCTGGACATCCTTTCTCAAAGGAGTATGCAGCCAAAGGGTTGCTAGGCCACCCCTCTGGGCCCTTGGCTTACTACTATGGGGCTCTTGCTGCCTTCGATGAAAATTAAAATAGAAAGCTCAATCCTTAGTGCCTTAACCTTGATGTTTGAAGGTGTTTATTAACTACTCACATATGGGAAATTCTACGTTTAATATAGGATATATACATACGTGTGCATGCTCTCAAGCTTCACATAGTCCTAATTCATTCCTTGGGGACACACTTCTTGAAGTCCGAGCATGGTCTTCCAAGGCTTAAGACATAGCCATTTACTTTTACGTGGGGAAGTACTGGTGCCAGGTAAAGCAGGATTCTTTGGTAGATTTGTACCCCAAGACTTGTCTGGATCCTACGTTAACCTTTCCATTCCTTTTCTCTTTTCAAATGGAAACTGAACAATTTTTAGGGAGACTTTTTTTTTAATTCATGAGACACAGAGAGAGGCAGAGACATAGGCAGAGAGAGAAGCAGGCTCCCTGCGGGCAGTCTACTGCAGGACTTACTTGATCCTAGGACCACAGGATCACAACCTGAGCCAGAGACAAATGCTCAACCACTGAGCCACCCAGGTGCCCTTGGGGAGACCTTTTTGAAGTCAGGCCCCACACATGGTTCTAGCCACCTCCATCTCCCCTCATCCTTCCCCTGCCCAGCTCTTCCTGGTTCAGCCTCATGCCAACCATGCATTGTCTGTCCAAATAGTAATGTTTCCAAGAGTGAATTTGGAGTGTCTTGAGTTTGAACTATGAGAACCTACTTTGAGAGCAATGTGCGTCTCTTGGTGTACTTTGATTCTCTGTGACTTGGGTCTGCCCCAGTAGCTCCCAGTCTCATGAGTACAGACATCTTTTTGCTGTGGACAGGGAAGCAGAAACACCAGGTCCAAATCTTTATAGTTCCATTTGTTTGCTGTTAGCCTTGGAGAAACAACAAAACTCAGGCTTTACTTTCATGACTATGAGATGTGGCTAATCCTATGGGGTTGTTCTGAAGATCAAGTGAGCTAATGGTTGGGTCAGGCTTCATTTTCTATACCAGCCTAAGAGACCATAATGCATGATATCAACAGGGACATTCATCTCTCACATGGCCATCAAATCTACCAACCCAGCTCCAAACCCACTGCTAATATGCTAAGGGCAGTGCTGCAATCAATACACACATTAACCTAATTTTTACCTAACCTAATTTTCCATTTAAACTGTCCCCATATTGTGATTTTAATACTACAAATAACCATAGAAGGCTTAGGCGTTGATATTCCCCCCATTTTTTTTTTGAGAATTGGAAACCAAAGTTCAAAAAGGTTTGTGAGTTGCCCAAGACCTTGGAGAATCAAAACACAAACGCGGGCTCTGTGACTGTAGAGAGTCAACTGAAGGCTGGTAACTTCTGTCAGTCCATGGAGACTGGTAGAAAATAAGTGAATCCTGGAATAGGAAACAGGTGACCCAGGTCCAGGTATCATTTGCTACTACTCTATGCTATTGTGCACACTGTCGTCCTGAAGCAAATGTCAGACATTTGTCTTCACCTACAAGCCTCCTGCTACTCTATAAGCCTAAGCCCCAAGTTCATCCAAGTAAGACTTCCAAATATTTACTCTTCCTTGAGTCTTTCCACAAGTCCCTGACCCTACTCTGCTGTATGCCCAGGTCTTCATGTGTGAATGCACCCACTAGGTGGTTGTAGTTTTGCTGCCCTCGAAATGGAAATGGCCCAGGAGGGCAGGATCTTCCTCTTTAGTCTTTTCTCACCAGAGCTTCACTGCTTGTATCATCTGCCTCTGGACATCTGCCTTGAAAATCCCTTGAGGTTTTCATGGTCATAGCCCCAATCATCACCTGCCCACCAACCTGCTCATGATCCTATGTCCCCATCTTAGTGACAGGTACTACCTCTCATTCCACCAGCCAAACTGATGGGGTTGTATCACCCTGATTCTTCTGAACCTGCACCTTTACCTTCCCTTGGTCACATCCTTCCCTCACTCCCTCCGCCACTCCTTCCATGGTACAGGCTGCTATAGCTCTATCGCATGAGTCTCCTCCCCAGCCCCAACCCTCCTGCCCACCCTCTGCAGTGCAGCCAGAGTGATATTTCATAAATGAAACTTGTCCAGACATAATAAGATCTTTTGATGGCTTCTCCTCCCTCTATCAACAGTTTATGGGGGTAGAGATGAGAGAAGAAGCATATGGTTTTGGTCATCTGGAGAATTTTGTCAAGCTACCCTGTCTCCCTGCTCACAGTCATTTTGGCAGATTTCCTGAGGTCTTACTCCACTCCTATACCTTCGCTTATGAAGTCTTTTCCTCATTCAATGCCTGTGGTCCTTAGTTCCATGTGACCAGATTCTACCCCTGTTTATAGCCTAATTCAAAATCCACCTTCTCCAGTAAACCTTTCCTGACCTCCAATCGAGGCACAATCTCTTCACCATCTGGATCCCCTCTATGAAGATCTGTGCTATATCCTGTTATATTTGTCATTTGTATTCATATCTTATCTTCTGCACTAGACTATCAGCTGCCCATTCTGATTCATTCTTATCACAAATGTGCCATGCGGATACTGGGGATTCCCTAAAAACATGTTGAACGGAGGAGCCCAGTAAAATTAGAACAGATGGGGCCCACGATTAACACTCCATCTCTTGGGCAGGGAAACTTCCCTCAGAACACAGACCCAAATGCCAACAGGGAGCATCAAGAGTAAACCCAATCCTGTGGGGAGGGTGTAAGGCTAGAAAGGCAGCATAGGACAGATATAGCATGGTCTGAGCCTTCAGGGAACATACTGTCTTTCCAGGGGGAAAAAGTGAGACAATAGGAAGAGAAGTTCTGGGTCAGCCAAAGAGGCAATGCCACTCTGAGATTATAGTATATGCTACAGATCACAAAACTGAAATGTGGAATTTAAGGAAATTGCCCCAAAACACATAGCCAATAAGTGGCAGAGCTGGGTCTGAAATTTTGCCAATCTGATAATGGATGCTACACTTTTAAACACCATCTCGCCTGAATGAAATATAAAACAGGACTTGCTGAGATGCTGAATTGTATGACAGAATTTTCAGTGGTTCGTTGAGGTGGAAAAGCAGCCCAGATTAAGTGTGTCATGCTGGCTATTTTGGCCACTCCATTCTAAAGGGCTCCTTGCTCCACACGCTGAAAAGTGAATCCTGTTTGTGCTCACTCGGGTAGCCACTCAAACTACAACCTGGGAAGACCTCCTCAGTATGCTTACATTTAATCCTTTACTGACTCACCTTTCACATTCAATTCTCCTTCCCCATAGCCATTATGAGATGGGCCCGCAACACCTCTTGTTTAGACTCCTGCAGTAGCATTCATGACCCCAATCCCTCTTTCCCTCCAAGTTTCTTCTCACACTCCTGACAGAATCATTCATCTAGAAAAAGTATTTGGCCACTGGGTTCACCCTATGACTTGTGGTACTGAGACTAAGTCCTTCAGCTCTTTGGGAACTAGGCTCTGCCAATATTTTGACATTCTCACCTTGCTAACTGACCTCTCATTCCATAGAGAGTTCCATCTTTTTTTAAAAAAAGATTTTATTTCTTTATTCGAGAGAGAGAGAGAGAAAGAGAGGCAGAGAGACACAGGCAGAGGGAGAAGTAGGCTCTATGCAGGGAGCCTGACATGGGACTTGATCCCGGGTCTCATGATCAGGCCCTGGGCTTAAGGCAGCGCTAAACCATGAGCCACGCAGGCTGCCCTGGAGAGTTCCATCTGCCTGGAAGTACCCCCTCCTCCTCCATCCATCTAGATGCTCCTTGACTTTACAACTCAAGCATCGTAGACTCTAGGCCACCTTATCTGTCCCGCTCCCCACTCTTATCCCTGGATATGGTCCTACTGCTCCCTGTGTTGCTGCTTCATGCCACTTATCACTCCAGAAGACAGTATAGCATAGTGGTTATTCATGCAGGCTTCTAGAGTCCTACTGCTTGCATTCTTATTCCTGCCATGCCACTTACCAACTATATCAATTTGAGTAAGTTATCTAACGTCCCTGAGCTTCACTTTCCTCATCCATAAAACAGGGATAATAATTCTGCATAGTGAGGATTAAGTAAAATAGTCTACATGGTGTGCTAACACAGTACCTGGCACATAAGTGACCTCCTGCTAAGTGGTAGCTCTTATTACTATCTGTTTTACAAGTTTCTTATCTGGCTCTCCCATCAGACTTGGGTTGGATCAAGATCTTATTTGTCTTTCTATCTCTGGAACTCAGCGGGGACAGGCATATGGTAAGCCTTTGAGAAGTGTTCATTGAATTGATGATGGAAAGATGGATGAGTGGATAATGAATGGATTGTTGGATGAAAGGGTATTTGAGTGGATGGATGAGTAGATGAGTGGGTGGGTTTATAGGATAGATGGATAACTGTGTGGATAAATTGCTAAGTGGGTAGGTGGATGGATGGTTAGATGGATGGAGGGATGGATGGTTGGATGCATGCATGCACAGATGGACGCTTGGGTGGATAGAAGGGTGGATGAGTGGGTTTATGAGTTAGATGGATGGGTAGATGGTCAAATGGATAGATCAATGGGTAGATGGTCAAATGGATCTTAAGTAGATCACTTAGTCCTGTTTAAGTAGTATGGAACAAAGGAAAGCTGTGCCTCAAGTCAGCCTTGTCCGCCAGCTGAGAAGATTCTGCAATATGTGATTTATTAAGTTTGGAGTTTTTTGGTTTTTTTCTAAGCACAGCTGTCTTCCTGCTCAAGATTTTTGGTCTCAGGCAATCTGTTACTTGCAATATCACTGTATCCTTGTAAATTTAGACCTTCGGTAAATCTTCTTTAAGCCTGAGAGAAAACACACGTGTATACTGTGTTTTGGCCACACAGTAAAGAACTGTAATCCTTGCCCTGGAAGACTTTGCAATATAATTGGGAAAATATACTCAATTAATAGAGGCTTGTCAGTTGTTGTTCTTCTGGAGTTGCCTGGAAGCTGGGTCAGAATGACACTGGCTTTTGGTGACAACCAGGATAATTCAGAAAAACTACTTGGAAGAGGTGGTTTGAAGATAAGGAAGCATATTGTTATGAGTAGGTGGCCCAGGCAAAGGTGAATCCTGATGGTTGAAAGCAGAAAAGCCAGAAGGTCTAAAATACTGAGTGCAGCCTGGGCCCCAAGAGCACAGCCTGGGGCTATTGATGGCAAGGACATGTGGCTCAGGGTGGAGGCCTTGCACATGGTCCAAAACTATGCAAGGCAATAGACCTAGTAGGAGTGACCCCTTAGAGCCTCAGATTCCTCAACCAAAAGTGATAACAGTAATACCTGTGCCATGGAGTTGTAGGGAGGATTAAGAGATTTAAGGCATGTGTCATCTCAATGCCAGTCCCACTGTGTTTCTCTCATGTATCTATTTTCTTCCTTCTTCATAGGGAGCACAGGCTAGTGGTCTACAACATGAGCCTTAGATCCATGTTGCTGTCAAATCCAGTTACTAGCTGCATGACCTTAGACAAATTACATAACCTTCTTTGCAACAGTTTCCTCCTCTGAAAAGTGGGGATGATAATAATTAATACACATCTGTCAGGGCAGTTGTGAGGAATACTTGAGTTAATATATGAGAGCCTAGGACAATACATGACAGTAAGTGCTCCATAAGTCCTTTTTTTCTTCTTCTTATTTTAGTACTATTTTTAACATTCCTAAAGAGGTAAACACTTTGATCCTGGTCACCAGAGTGAGAAGCAGCAAGCCTTGTATCTGTAGATGAGGCAGGGACATAAACTCCCCTTTATTGAGTTAGATGGATGGGTAGATGGTCAAATGGATAGATCAATGGGTAGATGGTCAAATGGATCTTAAGTAGATCACTTAGTCCTGTTTAAATAGTATGGAACAAAGGAAAGATGTGCCTCAAGTCAGCCTTGTCAGCCAGCTGAGAAGATTCTGCAATATGTGATTTATTATGTTTGGAGTTTTTTGTTTTTTTCTAAGCAAAGCTGTCTTCCTGCTCAAGATTTTTGAGTACTACTAATGTCAGATGTTTAGATTAGTAGATTAGAGCCTCAAATTTCTCCCTAATAGATTAGATTTATATGATTTACTTAAAATACTTTATATATTCTATGTCATATATAATTTGCATGATTTAGATTAACCTAATGTTAATGGCCACAGTGACTCTTGGGAATATTATTGCCTCCAACCTTGACGTGGAGAGACTGAGACTCAGAGATACTCAGTGACTTACCCAAAGCCATGCAGTTAGCAAGCAGTGGTGCTAGGATGCTAAGACATTATATTTCCACTCCTCAAAGCTATTGAGGCTGGCAGTCATCCATGCCATTCACCTTGGTACATGGATCAGGAAACAGGTCCAGAGGAAGGAACTAACTTGTCCAAGATGTCACAGTGAGCAACTGAAAGCTGGGATCAGAACCCTGCCCTCTTGAATCTCAGCCCACTGTTCTTGACAATATGGAGAACATAGGTATCTTTAAGTCTTCATAAAATGGAACCCAGCTTTCTTCCCCCAAGGAATCCCACTTCTAGGCACTGGGCCACAGAACCAGCCATGAAGGAGAACTGTCTCCTTACAGCGTGAATCTTTATGGTTGGTGAAGGGGATTTGGTGAACTGCATGGGCTTTTCCAACTCCCACCCATCAAAGCATGGCATTCCTCACCCCTTTTATCATCCAGGGTCACTGTTCCTTTGACCCAAGATGTTGAACAGTTTTATGAGTGACCAGATTTTGCTGCATTGTGGCTCATTTTCCCCATCTCATCTTCCCAAGGAGTCATGGGGCTTCCTTCCTGCCATGACTTCTTAGCTCTCAGCATTACCTTCTTCTGGAGCTAGAGTTGGGCTTTTCTGATGAATAAGAGAAAGCCTAGGCGTGGCCCTGCCTAGGGGACTTTGGCTGCTTCGTACTTGAAAGGGAGAAATTTGAGGCTCTAAAGACATGTTCCCACACTGCAGATATAAAGACTGCATCTTCCTGAGAGCCAAGCAAACTGGGATAACAGTTGCAAATAACCAAACAACTCAAGAGGCAAGAGAACTATTCTTGCCTATTCAGATAGATATTTGGGTACCTTAATTATCAGCAATTTTTTCTCAATCCACAAATGTATCAGTTATTGTCAGTGTGACTAAGTCTGTAAGATAAAAGCATTCCTATTTATTTCCCTATAAAATACAAAAAAAAGTTATAACAAAAGGAATGTTGTGGACTTATTTGAGTTTTTTATTGTTCAGAAGCCAAGAGCTAGACAGTACATTGTGGGAAGAGAATTCAGGTAGTGATTTTTCAAGCTTTCTTTTGGAGAATGGGATTCTTAGTCATGTGAAATTTCAAATTATAAAATATAAAAAAATGGAAGGAGTGCCTGGGTGGCTCAGTGGTTGAGCATCTTCCTTTGGCTCAGATCATGATCCCAGAGTCCTGGGATTGAGTTCAGCATTAGGCTCCTGCAGGGAGAATGCCTCTCCCTCTGTCTATGTCTCTGCCTTTCTCTGTGTGTCTCTCATGAACAAATAAATCTTTTTTTTTTAAATGAAGAAATGCTGTCTTTTGTGGATGGTGGGTGACCAGCAGTCCTACCTACTCAGTTTCCCACCCTCCCACTTCAGTGAGGCTACCTTGCAGAACCCTCAGGATCTTACAAGCACAGTTTGAAAACTAATGATCTAGTTCAACTCATATGAGGATCAGAAAGGAAATAAAGGCAGAGAGAATTTATTCAAGTTGTAGTCTGTTCAAATTGAAGGTCAGAATTCCTTTCTCTTAGTGCAGTTCTCTTTAATGATGAAGTTTGAATTTTTTTCTGATTACTTATATATAACAAATATGAAATTTGGTGACTTATTTTTCTTATTTATCTGTGCTTTGGTCAGGGCTTGAAGGGAATGACTTGTTTTGTTCCATGATACCAAGGATCCCCATTGACATAATCCAACTGGCAGAGGCTGACTGGATGTCTCTTTATGCAGGATTTGTCTCTCTCCACTTGGTCTTTTCAGGATGGCAACTTCAGGATACTTGGACTTCTTTCATAAACAGTTAGGGTTCCAACTGAGAGTTCTGAAAACCCAGCAAGAGCTACACATCTTCTTTCTGACATATCCTAGAAAGTCTCAGAATGTTGTTCCTACCACATCCTGCTGGTCACATAGGATCAGTCCTGGTTCAGTGTGGGAAGGCACTACATATACACATGTGTACTGGGAAGTGTGGGTCATAGGGGAGCCATCTTGATTGCTTAGCTACCAATTACCTTACTTTTGGTATGGCCTTACTAAATAGGTTCTGATGTGTTTTGACCTGAAACAGAGAACACAGAAGTCATTATGGTTTTCCTTAGGTCATAAGAGCAATATCATGAAGAGTGGTTGAATAGTTCTAGAAGTCCACAAAAGTCTGACGCAGGACCAAAAAAAGGCATAAGGAACCTAGCTTTAGTTGACTGTAAAAAAAAAAACAAAAAAACAAAAAAACTTTCAAACAGCTAAACCAGCCAACATTAGACATGGCTTTCTCTGCATGAGTAGTGAATTTCTCCATCATAAGAGAGGTCTCTCTCACTCCTTCTACCACTGGAAGTATCTGATTCTCAGCAAAGATAATTAGTAGAGAAACTTGCATCTCCTTGAGCTTTGGGATGCTGAAATACTATGTGCATTTCTAAGAATCAAGATTTCATATAAATCTAATTCTTGTTTGTTTGTCTTTTCTTTTTCCCCCTTTTTGGACATTTCCTTCATCTGACTGCCCATCAATATATAGAAGAAATGCTTATTCCTACTCCTATTACTTGTAAGTATCGACCCGGGGAAACTTTGCTTCGTGCCCTGTGAGGGAACCTGTAGCATGCATTTCCTGCACCAACCAAGTGTCTGTTGGTTTCTCATACTCACTTCTGTCTAAGTCATCTGTAGCCCCAAAGTTTTTATTTCACATAGATGTTTTCCATTTGAAAATGTACTACCATTGTTTAAGTCTGTTATGTTTCTGCCATCTTGGATTCCTCCCCCCTACTTTTGGAGATGTGAAGGGCTATTTCTCCTTTGGCAGTGTAATTTTCTTATTAGAAATCCCCAGATTTCAGTAAGAGGTCAGCTTAATCCCCCTGCAGGACTTGCAAATATAAAACAGAATCACCATTCTCAGCAACATCAGAGCCCATTGGTATCTACTTGGGAAATGTGTAGCCTCGAGGGATTAGAAAGAAATTCATTGGTTGTTTCCACTGTTTCAGTAAGTCTACAGGGAACCATGACTTTACCTAGAACCAGCTTAACAGGTAAAAGAAACATCCAAGGTCTTTGCTTTGCACTGGAATGATCACAGTGTGGAGTTTGGCATTAGTTATCTCATGCTGTCAATGCATTTTGTTGGTAGTTATAGCTGGCCTGTTGCCTGTTAATTTTTTTGCACTTTCTAAATAAAGGGGATGATTTTTCTCATAATTAAACCAGAAATTTTGAAAACACAAAGGTAAAGGGGATAAAACTCCATAAACAGATCTTTGGTAATGAAAAGTTAAGAAAACCACTGAAGTAGCTCCATATCCATAATATGCATTCCCCATGTTTGAAAATTGATGTCCAGAGAAGTATGTGAAATCACACATCCAATGGGATTAAAACCCAGGACATCTGGCTTCTGGTAAAAGTGTATTGTCCATCATTCCATGTCTTGCTTCACCCTTGGCACACCAAGCCTTATGAGGGAAGCCATGTCTGCTAGTGACATCTGCTGAAGCCTTCACTGGTGAGGATGGACCAGCAAAAGGCTATCCCACTCCCTCTGCTCAGTGTTTGGGTCCTACTCAATAGGCCATGCAATAAGCAGATAAGATTCTGGTACTACTGCTGTTATATTATATAGGAACCAATGGACTCCCACCACCAACACTGAAAAGTACCAGAGAACTTGCTTCATTTGTTCATTCATCCATTCATTTGAGGAACATGCATTGAACATGGTCATTATGTTCCAGACACTATGGATAGAGAGATGGCCAGGACTTTGAGCCCCACCCTTCTAGTGTTCAAGCTCCTTTGGGAACTAGCATAAAACCAAATACTTGAAAATGTCAGCTGAGGGTGCCTATGTATACTGTGGCATAGGAGAATTTACTTGGGTGACTAGCTTTTTTTTTAATTTTTATTTATTTATGATAGTCACAGAGAGAGAGAGAAAGAGGCAGAGACATAGGCAGAGGGAGAAGCAGGCTCCATGCACCGGGAGCCTGATGTGGGATTCGATCCCGGGTCTCCAGGATCGCGCCCTGGGCCAAAGGCAAGCGCCAAACCACTGCGCCACCCAGGGATCCCGGGTGACTAGTTTTTAATGGGGCAGGGGATAGTTATCAGTGTTTATAGAGATGGATTTACCCACTGCTGAAGAAATAAGAATTCTAAGCAGAGGGAACAGCATCTGCAAAGGCATAGAGGTTACAACAATATGGGGTTTTGTTGCTGTGGTAGAAGGAGAATGAGTTTTAGGAGTCGTGAAGCTCTGGGTGTAAGTCACATGTTTGTCACTCATAAGCTATGAAGCCTTTAGAAAATCTTCTGAACTCCTTGAGCCTTATTTCTCTTAACCCCAAAATAGGGGTAATAGTGCCTAACTCAGGGAATGAGGGATTTTGTAAAGTGCCTGGCACAAAGTTGGCACTCAATGGTTACTTTTCTCTCTTTCCCCCTTCAGGAAACCATAAGAAGTCAGAACAGTAGTGTTGGCCCCTAGAAGCATCTCTGGTCTTCCAGAGGTTCTTCTGGCATCATAGTTCCACAAAGGTCTGGGCATGCAATGATCCATTACAGCCTCTGGGCACCTTGCCTCCTGCATCAGTTAGCCAGTGTGCTTATTAGCACTATCTTTGGATGCCCACTGTGCTGAGTACTGTGGTGGAATCAAAGATGAAGAATGTGATGAAAGTGTAGGAGACAGACACTCAAGTGCTTGTAGTTCAAGGTGATAAACCGAGGTCTTTGTGTTGTGCAAACTTAAGAGTTCTAAGTCACAGATCTTAGAGTGTGAAAGTGATGCCAGCTCGGAAACTGACCATGGTGAATGATTCAGAGGAGAAGAACTGGCATAGCAGATAGAGAGGTAGAAGGAGAACCTTAAGAACCAAGAGGAGAAGCCATTGCAGAAGGCAGACTTGACAGTGGAGGTGCTGCAGAGAGATGGGAGTGGAGAGCATGGGCACCAGCCTGCCATCTAACCATCAGAAGTCATTTGTGCAGGTCTTGGAGTGGGTTGAGGGGAGGAAGGTAGCCTAGGGCCTGTGAGGAGGAGGATACTTCTCTTTAACCCCTGGGCCCTAGAACAGAGGAGAGCATGAGAGTGGCTCCTTGAAGGATCCAAAAGTCCTGGGCACTTGTATAGTAAAGGAAGGAAGAAGCCAGAAGATGCTGGTGGCTGTGGAAGGGAAAGTCCAGGGGCAGAGTGTTTGGGGATAGGGAGCAGCCCTGGGGGGAAGGCTCGACAGGTTCTGTGAGACCATTGCATGGTTCTACAAGAGGCAAGATGCATGCAGATGGGAGAAAAGGAAACAGAAGGGAAATGCTGACCTCCATCATTTCCAGATTCCCCCGAGTCTTAGGTATTAACTCTGAGTGTGTGCCTTCAACCCCCTCTCCTCCAAGGGTAGTCCATAGACCAGCAGCATTGGCCATTACCTGGAGCTTGCTAGAACCACAGCACAAGGGTCCCCAGTTGCACCTTTTGAATCAGAACCTGCATTGTAGATGCAATGTAGTCAAGAACCATAGGTGACTCGCGGGCACATGAAACTTTGAGACTTTCCAGACTTTCTGACTTAGCCAGAGTCTCAGTTGTCTTGTCTATAAAAAGGAAAAGCAATACCCTCCCCCAGGGGTTGGGGAGCCACCTGGTTCCTCTCTAAGCCCTAGAATCTTCTATGAAAGAGAAATCCTCCAACACACTTTTGCTGAATAATTATTTCAGTGAAATCCACATTTATCCATTCAACAGGTATATGTGGGGTTCCCACTTATGTGCCAGGCACTGGGTCCTAACTGGCGTATAAGAGCACAACAAATGAAACTCCCTGCCCACGTGAAGCTTTTTAGTAGAGGAGACTGAGGATAAACAACATGATAAGAAAGGTAGCATAAATGTTAGGGAATGGTCAAGAGAACTGAGGGAAAAAAAGATAAACCAGGAAAGAGGATCTAAAGTGTGAGTAGAGACTTTCCTTCTCTACTTTTTAAAAGGATATTAGGAGTTGGCATGTGTTCACGGGTTAATTTATCTCAAGGTGAATTTATTTTTCCCCAAAACAAAGAGGCCCTCAAGGGCTCTCCTCCTACTGAAAGATCCTATGCACAAAATCAGCAGTCCACAAATTTTTTTCCATAAGGAGTTAGTAGTAAATATTTTTGGCTTTGTGGGCATATGGTCTCTGTTGCATCTACTCTGCTGTTGTAACAGGAAAGCAGCCATAGATGATGTGCAAGTGAATGAGTATGGATGTATTTCAATTAAAAAAATATTTTAAAAAATCAAATAGCGGGCTAGATTTGTCCTGAGGGCCACAGTTGGCCAATCCCCACCCTAGGCTTTGAGACAGGAGGAAGATGGAGTTCAAGAGCCATCCTGTTTTATGAGCTCGTTCAGTGTGCTGCACCATATGTTTGCTGTTGCAGACACAAAGGTGAATGAGGCACACCCGAACCAGTTGAGAAGTGGGCAGAAGTTGACGGGAGTTACCGGTTGGTAGCTATTACAGGCCAGGCTCATCTCATGCTTGCAGAAAGCCCTGCAAGATACATGTGGCTGTGTTGAGTCTATGTAGACATTGAGACTGAGGTGTGAGGGCTTGTCTAGCTCCCATAGGCAGGATGTTGCAGGGTGACGGTTTGAATCCACGACCATGTGGCCCCAAGCCCTGTCCATCTGTCTCACTAAACCCTGTTCTTCAGAGGATGGAAGGGCTCTCACCTCGATCATGTGCTGGGACAAGCCCTTGGCCAGGCTTCAAGAGAGCCAGGATCCAAAGGCATATCTGCCTGTCTACAGAAACTCAGTTCCATGCATGGACATCAGGGCCTTGCTAGGGACAGGAAGTGGTAGCTATCCCTGACTGGCCAGGAGGCCCTTGAGGCAGTTCTGTATTTGCTATCTTGCAGATTTGCTGCCCGGTGAGAGCTGAGAGCACCAGGCTGCCAGGTCAAAGGTAGCCTGAAGAGTGCCCCAAAGAGTGCTAATGACCAGGATACACAGAGCTATAGATCAAAGGAACTGAGACCTAGAGACAGAGGAGAGTCTAGAATGGGGCCCTTCTCTGTCTAGCACATACAAACAAACAAAAAATAGGAAAATAATGTGGGCGTTGGTGTCAGACCTAGATCACAGTTCTATTGTTACTTCTACCAGACTGCCCAGACCTTGAACAATCAGGGAACCACTCTGAGCCTCAGTTTCTTCATCTGCCTTGTGGTGATAACAACAGTGACGCCCCAGAGTTTTTGCAAGGAGTGGTAAGAGACAATGGAGGTCGTTTATAAATAGCATCTATGATTCCTCACATTCTGAGCTGACAGAAATGCTTCTCTAGAGTGCCCTTTTGTCTTTCTATAGCAAAGAAACACCCCCACAACTTCAGTGCCTGCTTTTTAAAAGGATATTACGAGTTGGCATGTGTTCACGGGTTAATTTATCTCAAGGTGTGTGATGGGCACAGTAATTGTTTCAAACAGAGACATTTTAGTATAGTAGTGCTTGAAAAGGCACTAAGATGTTTATTTACCAAGTGTTCAGGCAGAGAGAGAGAGAGAGAGCACACTTAACAGTCTCACTTAGCATTGGATAAATGTGATACAAGTATCCTGGAGGCGGAAAATGATGACCTGGGCTGGGTCCTGTCTGCAGACACTCAGGAACTCTTAGGTTTTTCCCATATCCTTTTTATCTCTCCCCATTGCAGCATGTTTGGATCCTACATCTACCCTTCAAGGTCCAGATATGACAGTGCCTCCTACAGGAAGTCTTCCCTGATTCTCTCCACCTGCAGGAATAGGCCTTTTCTCCAAACTCTCACTGTAGTTATTTGTTATCATGGGCAGGAGCAAATGTGTCTTAGGGATGTTTCTTGTTCATTGAGGTTTCCCCCCATGGTGCCTCTAAGAGGCATATTGAACCCTAGTAAGTGTATGTGGAATGAATGAGAAGAACAAGATGATGTTAAAAGACATAACAGCTAAAGTCAACAGGGAGATGATCTACTCTTAAAAAGAAAAAACAAATGGCAACAAATTTCAGATCCCCCCAGCCCTGTACCTTCCTTGCCACTGTATCTTTAAGGCAACCTTTGGTCCTGTTTGGTGTCTGAATCCCAGTGTCCTGATATAAATGGAGCCTGAAAATGCATACCTCCCAGAGATCTTGCAAGGGTTGGAGGAGATAATGCTCGGGAAATGCCTAGCACCTGGTAGATCCTCAACCAAAGTAAGAAACTACCTCCTTTTGTCAGTGCATACACCTTTCCACATCTTGGGCTTTTGTAAATCAAATACCGTCGCCTCGATACACATAAAGAGGAATTTAGAATGATTATATCAAGAGATACTCAAAAAGCATTTTATGTAATTCATCAGTCACTTCAAATAAAAAATGAAGAAAAGATAGGAATCGAAGGGAACCATTTAGAGATGATAAGTATCAATTACCAAAAGCTGACAGCAAACATGTTGACAAGAGGAAATGGAAGGTATTGCCATGAGGGCAAGGCAGAGACAGCTACCATGCTGCCGCTGCTCAGCCAAGGGGCGGAGCCGCTCTGGGGTGGGGCCCGTGGTGAGAATTATGATTCCTGGGCCCCACCCCAGAGCGGCTCAGTCCCTCTGAAGATGCGACCTGGGAATCAGAATGTGAGCACACACCTCAGATTATTATTCTACGCACCAACTTTGAGAACAGTTTCTCTCCTGACATCCTCACATCACCTGTGTATCACTGTCCCTTTCTCAGTATCGTTACCTTTGTGCTTTGCCCTCTTCCCAGGATGCCTAGCCACCTTCTGTGCCTGCAAAATTCCAGACTCTTTAAAGGGGATGTAGTATCCATAGTACCAGGCTCTCATCTTTGTCGTTGCATTCAGCTGTCATTCATTCGCCCCCTGACTCACTCATTCATGAACCATTCTCACATTATACTGCCCGTGGTGTATTTGCACGTCTGTCTCCTTGTTGACAAGGACTATGTATTACTCATCTTTCATTTCCCGATGACTAACTTGGAGCCCAGAACAAATCAGACATCATAAGACTGTGTTGATTACAGGAATGAGTACACACAGGTGGGTGTATGTGTGACGTTGATACCCTCATTTTGTTTTATCTCCCGTTGAATGATACTATTCCATTTTCCAGAAGTTAGGATCCATTTTCATTTATTTTGGCATATGGTGATGGGACAGGTGGGGGGAGGGGAACTTTTGGATCAGACCTACCTTGTAACTGTATATTGATTTTAGGTTTATAAATGTTGTGCTTGTGTGTCACAATTATAAATGCATAAAATTAATGAATGCTGTTACAACAAGATAGATATAAATGCACTGGGCTAGATCATGTGCACAGATAGATTTGGATAGGGATTCCGACTGAATGGATGCTTTATTGTTTACTCTATTGAATTAGAGTCTAAACACATCAGTCATGAATACCAAACAGAGCAAATCTATAAGTCAGAGGCTCTGTCACCTTAATCAGGGAAAATACAAATGAGCATTTCCCTTCCAAAGAAGATGGAAGACGTTTATACTGGAGTTTTAAGTTTATACTTTAAGTTTTAAAACCAATTAGGTATTAGTGATGCCTTGAGGCTTAGAAAGGTCTGCCTGGGATTCTAAATGCTTCTATTCTGTAAATGTACTTGAACTTGTAAAGATGGTAAGAGAGAACGTGGGGGGTTCTCTGTTGACAGAGAAAGGTGACATACTGAAATGTGGTTGGAAAGAGAAGTTCTCATAGAGAAAGTTGTGATGTGCTGCTCAGATCTCCCTTCAAGAATGAAGGACTTTGGGTAAATACCCAGTAGTGGAATCGCTAGATCATACGATAGTTCTATTTTCAATTTCTTGAGGAGCCTCCATACTGTTTTCCACAGTGGCTGCACCAGTTTGCACTCCCACCAATGGTGCACGAGGGTTCCTTTATCTCTGCATCCTCACCAACACCTATTGTTTCTTGTGTTTTTGATTTTAGCCATCCAGACTGGTATGAAGTGATATCTCATGGTGATTTTGATTTGCATTTGCCTGATGATGAGTGATGTTGAGCATCATTCCATGTGACTATTGGCACATGAATGTCGTCTTGGAAAAATGGATAAAGAAATTAATTAATTCTATTTAAATTAATTAGAAATCATGGAAGTATGTGTGTGTGTTGTGTGTGTGTGTTTGTGGAAAATGTGTATATAAATATGTGTGTGTACAAAGTGGAATATTACCTAGCCATAAAAAGGAAAGATCTTGCCACTGCAACAACATGGATGAGTTTAAAGGATGTAATGCTAAGTGAAATAAATCATCTAGAGAAAGACAAATACCATATGATTTCACTCATGTGGAATTTAAGAAACAAAACAGAGAGCCTAGGTAGCTCAATCAGTTGAGCATCTGCCTTCAGCTCAGATCATGATCCCAGGGTTGTTGGATTGAGCCCCACATCAGGCTCTCTGCTCAGTGGGGAGTCTGCTTCTCCCTCTGCCCCTCCTCCCTACTTTTGCTCTTTCACATGTGTGCTCTCTCTCTCTCTCTCAAATGAGTAACTATAATCCTTAAAAAAAGAAAAAGAAAAAAAAAGATGAATAGCAACAACAAAAAAATCCTAAATACAGAGAACAAACTGATGATTGCCAGAGGTGAGGTGGGGGTGAAGGATGGGTGAAATAAAGGGGATTAAGAGTACACTTATCTCGGGATCCCTGGGTGGCGTAGCGGTTTAGTGCCTGCCTTTGACCCAGGGCGCGATCCTGGAGACCCAGGATCGAATCCCACGTCGGGCTCCCGGTGCATGGGGCCTGCTTCTCCCTCTGCCTATGTCTCTGCCTCTCTCTCTCTCACTGTGTGCCTATCATAAAAAAAAAAAAAATTCAGTCCATATCACTTGGCCTTGACAAAAAAAAAAAAAAAAGAGTACACTTATCTTGGTGAGCACTGAAATACATATAGACTTGTTGAATCATTATATTGTATACTTGAAACTAATATAACACTATATATTAATTATACTTCAATTTTTTTATCAAAAACATTTTTTAATAATAAATTTATTTTTTATTGGTGTTCAATTTGCCAACATACAGAATAACACCCAGTGCTCATCCCGTCAAGTGCCCCCCTCAGTGCCCGTCACCCACTCACCCCCACCCCCCGCCCTCCTCCCCTTCCACCACCCCTAGTTCGTTTCCCAGAGTTAGGAGTCTTTATGTTCTGTCTCCCTTTCCCTTATATTCCCTTTCTTTATGTTCTTTATGTCTTTATGTTCTTCTCCCTTCCCTTATATTCCCTTTCACTATTATTTATATTCCCCAAATGAATGAGAACATATAATGTTTGTCCTTCTCCGATTGACTTATTTCACTCAGCATAATACCCTCCAGTTCCAACCACATTGAAGCAAATGGTGGGTATTTGTCATTTCTAATTGCTGAGTAATATTCCATTGTATACATAAACCACATCTTCTTTATCCATTCATCTTTCAATGGACACCGAGGCTCCTTCCACAGTTTGGCTATTGTGGCCATTGCTGCTAGAAACATCGGGGTGCAGGTGTCCCAGCGTTTCATTGCATCTGTATCTTTGAGATAAATCCCCAGCAGTGCAATTGCTGGGTCGTAGGGCAGGTCTATTTTTAACTCTTTGAGGAACCTCCACACAGTTTTCCACAGTGGCTGCACCAGTTCACATTCCCACCAACAGTGTAGGAGGGTTCCCTTTTCTCCACATCCTCTCCAACATTTATGGTTTCCTGCCTTGTTAATTTTCCCCATTCTCACTGGTGTGAGGTGGTATCTCATTGTGGTTTTGATTTGTATTTCCCTGATGGCAAGTGATGCAGAGCATTTTCTCATGTGCATGTTGGCCATGTCTATGTCTTCCTCTGTGAGATTTCTGTTCATTTCTTTTGCCCATTTCATGATTGGGCTGTTTCTTTGGTGTTGAGTTTAAGAAGTTCTTTAGAAAAAAAAAAATAAAAAATAAAAAAAAAAAATAAAAAAAAAATAAAAAAAAAAAAGAAGTTCTTTAGAGATCTTGGAAACTAGCCCTTTATCTGATATGTCATTTGCAACTATCTTCTCCCATTCTGTAGGTTGTCTTTTAGTTTTGTTGACTGTATCCTTTGCTGTGCAAAAGCTTCTTATCTCAATGAAGTCCCAATAGTTCATTTTTGCTTTTGTTTCTTTTGCCTTTGTGGATGTATCTTGCAAGAAGTTACTGTGGCTGAGTTCAAAAGGGGTGTTGCCTGTGTTCTCCTCTAGGATTTTGGGGGAATCTTGTCTCACATTTAGATCTTTCATCCATTTTGAGTTTATCTTTGTGTATGGTGAAAGAGAGTGGTCTAGTTTCATTCTTCTGCATGTGGACGTCCTATTTTCCCAGCACCACTTATTGAAGAGACTGTCTTTCAAAACATTTTTTAATGGACTCATTCCCCATTCCACCAGAATTGGTGCTGGTCACACATATACATGACCCTTGGCTGACAGCCCCCTTTGGGACAATTTGCCCTTCAGAGCAAATACAATCTGCCACACTTCCATTGACTTATCTTCAGTTTGGCCACTGGAGACAAGTGGATTTGAGTATGTGGCATGCCCCTCCCCTACATGTGCACATGTCATTGCCCATGGACATGTTGTGTACCAACTAACTGGAGTCACCACTTGTTGTGCACTGATGATAAGTAAATTCTAGAAAGTTCTTCCTTGCACAATGATTCATTTACAGGCATTTGCTTCTTACTTGTGTCTGTGCTGGGCACAAGGGCTGTGGGCATCTTCATTCATAGCTCCTGTCTG
Source organism: Vulpes lagopus (assembly GCF_018345385.1). Classification (NCBI taxonomy): domain Eukaryota; kingdom Metazoa; phylum Chordata; class Mammalia; order Carnivora; family Canidae; genus Vulpes; species Vulpes lagopus. The sequence continues at coordinate 17,662,224 of NC_054841.1, forward strand.
AGGGAGCTCACTGTGTATCACGGAAGAGACTGTAGCTATTGCTGAACCAGCCAAGGGAGAGAGTGAGGGTCAGAAGTGCCTGCCACAGCACTCCTCAGGGCCCTTCAGGGCAAGAATGGGTTTAGTCCTGAAAGCACTTGCCTTTAGCAAGCATCCCCAGAGTGGGAATGACTTTTGCAGCTAGGGCTGTAGCAAAGATAGGATCCTGAGAGGCACAAACTGGAAAATGCCTTTCTAAGTGTTTCAGCGTAGTGCTTTTAATGGAAGGAAGTGCTTTAGTTAAGCTCTGCAATGTTGATAATGATGATAATGATTACATCGTGGTTGTATATACAGCTTTATCTCTTCCAAAGTGCTTTCCCACTTATTACCTAGTTGTCTGGTTGGGCTTGGAGGTACTTATGAAGGTATTATTAGACCGACGATTGTGCCGTGCAGGAAGAGAGCCCTGGGCATGCTGGATCCACAGGTTAGGGCACTTGCTGCAATCCCACCTTCAATGTCTCATCTGGAAAATGGGAATAATGGCACCTATATTTCAGAAAAGCTGTTCTGTTTAAGCGACATATTCTTTCATTCATGAGGGTCTACCAAGCAGTTATTCTTGTGCTAAGTACTGAGCTAGGTGTTAAGTGTTTAGAAAGAAATGTCCTTCTCTCAAGGAGCTCACAGCTTAAAAGGCAACTTGCACATGTTAAAAAGTTATAAAATAATGTTATGCATACATGAAAGAGGAGAGTGAAGATATGACAAGGGGAGGAAATCACTGAATCTGCTTTAGTGGAAAGATACCTGTGGGCCAAAGGGCTTAATAGGGTGCTTAGCTTGGGGAAGACGCAGGACCTCACTGGAAAAATAATACCCATGTTTCTCTTTGGCCTCGCTGTCTAGAAATACACACACACACACACACACACACACACACACACACATATAATATAACTAAATAGGTGACCTGCTAGAGAAAACTTGGGAATAAAGGAATGAGAGAGAGCAAAAAAAGAGGGAGAAAGTGTGAATCCCAGTCCCACTGCTTAGCAGCTGTGAATCATAAGTATTCTGAGTTTGTTTCTTATCTGTAAAATGGGAATTTTAGTGCTCAATTCATGACATAATCTTAAGACAGTAAGTGAGGGGCACCTGGTTGGTTCAGTCAGTTAAGCATCCAAATCTTGATTTTGGCTCAGTTCATGATCTCCCAGTGGTGGGATCCAGCCCCATGTTGGGCTGCACACTCAGCATGGAGTCTGCTTGGGATTCTCTCTCCCTTTGCCCCCAACCCCTGCTCATGCTTTCTATCTCTCTCTCTCTCTCTCCCTCCCTCCCTCCCTCCCTCCCAAATTAAATAAATGAAATCTTAAAAAAAGAAATTAAGTTATTTAATGTATATACCAGGGGAATTGTCATTTATTAACCAACAGAGCTGAATTAGGACATAGCTATGGTTGGCTATGTCAGGGTTTGAGGGAAGACAGAAGTTGTAACTTCTAAACATAAGTTAAATGGAAGAAGAATTTGTCAGATAGAATGAAGTGGGACAATTGTAGATAGAAGTTCTTAAACTTATAATATTTCTCCCCTGAGTAATCGAATAAGACATCCCTCCTAGCATCCATCACTGTGATATCAGTGAGAGAGAGCAGAGTCAGTTAATGATTCTGGCCAGCACCACAAAGGTGGACAAAGTCATTTCAATACAAGAAGACTCTGTAAACCAGTGGTTAGAAAAAGGACTGGGGTTGAAGGTAGAAGGTCTACCCTTGGCTCTTTCTAAAATCGGGGCTAGGGAATGACAGATCTCTCCCTTGCCAAAACCTGCCTTGAAAGAGGCAATGTTCTCAGAATGCATAATGTCCACTCAATCATGAACAGTCCCACTTCCCACTGGGAATGTTGCCTCCTTCCTGGGAGCAGAGCTTAGAGGAATTGGTAGGTGTTTGAGGAGGGCAATGAGGTAGGGAGGATACCACAAGCCACAACCTATAATGACTGGAGAACTGATTTCATTGGTCGCAAGGGATGGCTACACATTTTAATGTTCACCAGGTTACTTTGATCTGAAACCATGGCTGAGAACCATCCATCTGAGAGAGCTTGAGAATCTAGAGTCATGGAATATAGGCATTCGGAAGATGAGCATGAGGGCCTGCTTTGGCCATTTAATAAGAACCTCAGTTGAGAATTTGATCCTACAGTATTATCAAATAGACATGGCTTTGGTTATGCTAATGGAAATTGAGTTTGGAGAGCAGAGTCCATAGAAGACACAGCCCTATTGGCTAGCACTATTTCCTTCCTTTAGATATTGAGGTAGGCAGTCTGTATGCTGTTCACAAAGGTGTAGAGGCCATTTAACCAAAGGCAAAAATACCCCAGACACATTTTAAAATAGTATTTAATTTCTCATCACAATCACTTCTCATGGTGGTGTTAATACCACCATGAGGAGTAAAGACCCCTCAGCCGTGATCGATCTCCTGAGAAATAAGAGTTTGTGAACATTCTTTTCATCAGTAAAACCTCAAGGAGCCCAATACTTTTTCTTATAAAATCTGCTTTTTGACAGAATAAAAACATTGGCTGAACTTCATTCTGGAGCAGTTTCTCGTTCTAATGGCTTTGAGCCACTGTGCAGAATATTCTTTAAAAAACTCACATTTTTTTTTAAACAGAAGGATTAAAAGGTCGATGTAGTCAAGACCTTGTTTTTACTGGGAGACTTGACTTTGTAAAGAGTGAAAATTTGGTTTATTAAGGTTAGAAACCAAGCTGAGCCTCAACATTAAAGAAAGCCTGCCTTGTTTTGGAAAACAGCTTAGTGACAATGACATTATTAGAAATCAAGAAAAGCTAAGATAGTCTGTATCTTACTTTATTCTCCCTTCTCATGTCATTTATAATTTGGACATCTGATGAAGAGAGAACTTCTAGTGAAAAATATAAGCTCAGATATGGTTAATAAGGGATCTCATACTATCCTTTGTCTTGGTTCTACTTTATACAACAAAACTACCATGAAGATGTGAGATCTAAGGTTTTGCCAAGAAATCCATGGCTGATTCAAAATGTATGCATCCACTATATTGCCATGCTGGTGTCTTCCAGCCATATAAGCTAGGAGCGGTTTTCTCAATAAATGATACTTCCGTAATCTCATCTCCCACCTCTTATGGGTATTAAGCAGTGCTTTTTGCCTTAGCTCTGAATGATGAGGAAAAACATACTCAGCACCTAGAGGCAGTGTAGTAGAAAGAAGACCATGGACTGCATTTGTGTTTGAATCCTGGACTTTGCCACTTTCTAACCTAACGTCTCTGGGCCTGTGTTTCCTCATATGTAAAAGGAGGACAGTAATACTAAATTTGGAGGGTTACCATGGGGATTTATCAGGATTGCATAAGAGAATGCAAAGCATGTACAACATGCAGTTCTGCATCTGGTACACAGTAGGTGCTCAGTGCATTACAGCTGTTATTATAGTTTATATTTTATGTCTACATGTGTTTTTCACTTTAGAAAGTACTTTTATGCAGATATCTCCTGTAACTTCAAGGCACTCCAGGAAGTATCTTAAATGTAAGAAAATGAAGACTCACCAAACTGACCAGGGCCACAGGATATTTGGACAAAGAAATCCATGGGACAGAGTTGCCAGTTACTGGTGCCATGTTCCTATGATGGATTGGGAGGTGAATGTGACAGGGATCTGACCGCAGAAGCGATAAGCATTATGCCCTCTGAGACCAGGCAGGATATGCCCTGAATAAAGTCCAAAGTTGATCACTACCTGAAAGTTAATAACCATTGCCCGAAATTATAATTGGAGAGAAAAAAAGTCTATATGAAAAGTCTATACTTCATTTCATTAAATACATTCACCACATAAATGGGACAAGATTTGAATAAGAACAAGGTTTTTCATCTTTTTATAATTGTAAGAAATTTTATTATCTGTGTTGGAGAAATAAGGACAAAGATTAAAGCCAAGATAAGAATGGGGGTGATTTTTATTATTGTTTCTTAAACAGGCCTTTTGAGTCCCATTTTTTAAAAAAGATTTATTTATTTATTTCAGAGAGAGAGAGAGCATGGGAGATAGGGGTGAGAAGCAGAGGGAGAGGGAGAGAGAAATCCAAGCAGACTCTACAGTGAGCACAGAGCCTAACACAGGGCTTGGTCTCACAACCATGAGGTCATGACCTGAGCCGAAACCAAGAGTTGAACACTTAACCAACAGCACCACCCAGGTGCCCTGAGTCCCACTTTTAATTTTATAGGATAAACATTTGTCTCTAAACATGTTTTTGTTTATAATGTCTTATGAATAAGGTGTCATGGAGAGGATTTTATTCAAATGTAGTTCTGCCAGAAATAGGAAATAATGTTATTTAAAAATCTACCCAGATGATTATGATACTTAGCAAGACAACAGGTGTCTGGTTTCATTTTCTGGAAAGTTGAGGTTTGAAGGCTTCCCCCCATTTCTTTCTTTAAAAAATAAATGTACAGCAGCATTCTAGAATCAGCTGTTGACACCTGCAAGAAATCTTGCTTAATTTTGATTGAGCTTATGTTAGACCTATAGATCAGTTTGGTGAGAATTGGCATCATAACAATATTGAGACTTCTGGCCCAGGAACATGGGGTGTCTCTCCATTTGTATGGTTCTACTTTGATTTATTTTATCACCCACTTAAAGTTTTCAGCATGCAGGCCCCATGCATGTTTTGGAGGATTTATGCATGAATGTTTTGTTTTTCTCCATGCTATTGTAAATAGTACCATTTTTCAAATTTCATATTCTAATTGTTGGTTGTTAATATATGGAAATGTGGCTGATTCTTGTATATTAAAAAACTAATACATGTGGAACCAAAAAAAATACAAAGACAAAAAAGAGAGGTCTCAGGTAGAGAAACAGTAACTTATTTCAGGGCTATTGCATGAAAGATAAATTAGACAAGACAAATAGATAAGAAAAATGTGTGTGTATGTGCATGTGTGTGTGTGTACAGACACACTGGAATATTGCACAGCTATAAAAAGGAGTGAGATCTTGCTATTTGTTACAACATGGATGGACCTGGAGAGTATTATGCTATGTGAAGTAAGTCAGACTGAGAAGGATAAATACCACATGATTTCACTCAAGTATAGAATCTTCTAAATACAAAACAAATTCATAAACAAAAAGAATAAATCCCATTAATACAGAGAACAAACTGACGGCTGCCAGAGAGAAGGGGTGGGGAATGGGCAAAATTAGGGAAAGAGTGGGAGATACAGGCTTCTGGGTACAAAATGAATGAGCCATAGAAATAGAATAGGGATTATGAGCAATGATATTATAATAGTGCTGTACAGTAATCAATGGTTGCTTCATTGTGGTGAGCATGGTCTAACATAGAAGCTGAATCACTATATTGTACACCTGAAGCCAGTGTAACAAAGTGTGTCAACTGTCCTCAAATAAAATGAAAAAATTAAAAGAAAAAAAGAGCAGTTAGGCCAACCCAGGCCAGGTACATAGCCAAGAACTCAGTGCTCAAAATGTTATTTCTACCTGTCTTACCTTCTCACATTCTGTAGTGCTCTCAACGCAAGGCTCTCTTCCATGAGTGGAAGTTATGGAAGTCAGAATTATGTGATAGTTAAAATGGTAAGACTTAGTTTTAGGCAGACCTGGGTTTGAATCTTGGCTCTACCACACACAGGCTGTGTGGTCTTGAGCTTGTCTCTCACCCTCTCTGTCCTTCAATTTCCTATTCCTGTAAAGTGGGGATGATACAAGATAAGGTGGTAATGACCATAACAAAGATCCTGGCACCTTGCAAATGCCCAGTGAGCATTAAGTACTCTCATTGTTGCTTTGTTGTTGTTGTTAAGCTGCAAGGAGAAAGATGCTAGAGAAGCCTAAGAAAGACCTTGCTAACAGTGCTTGTCCAACAGTAGAATAGGTTGTATGTAGGGTAGTGAGCCTCCCATAACAGAATAATAGACCACCGTTATCTAGGATGTCCCAAGGGAAGTCAGGCTTCCCAGAGAGTTTCCCCTGGATTGGAGTACTGTGATTTTCCCCGGGGCATTAGAAGTAAGTGGCAGTGGTTCCAGCCTCCCTCCCTGGTCGCCTAAGATGCTTGACCCACAGACACAAAGAGCTTGAAATGATATCCATGAAAAAATAAATGCAGACTACACTTATCTTTCCATCAGCTACCGTTTATGATTACACATTAAATTCAATTGCTTTCTTTAGGGCTCTGGTGCTGAGACCCATCCCCTCCAGCCCAGTGCCATCCATTCTGGCTTTCCCCAGGAGTGCAGACAGACCAGCCGCTTTCCTAGTGTACACTAATTAATTTATCTCATGCTTGTGATTTTACGGTGCTTAAGTGCTGGAGCATTTCTGTTTATTCTTCTCCCTGAAAAGCACCTCACATTGCATAAAGACCATGAATCTCCATTGCAAACGCCGTCTGTCTTGGGCTGGGGAACAGCCCGCCAGCAGCCTGTTGTCTTGCTGGCAGTGCCTCTTACAGCCAAAGTAACACATCCATTAATTTATCCTTAATGACATTTTGACATTCCAATCAGTTCATCAGATGTTCCTTATGCAATCCTTCTCCCTCACGGCTGGGCCAGGGTGCCAGGCCACTCTTGATGCATAATGCATGAAGCCAGTGCAGTGCTCAGTACCCTCTGACAGACAGACACATCTGCTCTCCACAGGCTGCGTGTTCCTCACAGCCCTGGCTCCTCGAGGGAGCCCCACCAATGCCTTCAGCAATGTTTTCTTCTGCGCTTCCAGCTTGCTGTGCTTCAGGGAAGCTGGTCAGTTCAAGTAGAGATGTCCTGGTTCAACAACATACATGTAACAGTGCTGAGAGGAAGTGAGAATGTGTCAAACCCCTGCCACACTCAGAGGATTTAGAGAAGCTTTCATTCTACTAATTTCAGGTGGAAGAAAGACCTGTAACAAACCTAACATCTTGAATTTCATTACCATGCTACTACTTAAAAATAATGATTGTGAAGACATTCTGATAGTAACAATGGATATCAAAGAAGAGATGAAAATTGTCCTTAATACCTTCCATATAACACATCAGCACGGATACACTTCCTCATAGTGGCAATCACAACGCAGACCTAGTTTCATTGTCTAGTTTGGGTTTTTTTTTTTTAACTTAATGTAAACCAGTTAGCATTCTTCAATGTTGTTACATAGTTTTCATTTTCAGTGGCACTCCATCATTTTAATAGCTGTGTAATATTCCATCCAGGGGATGCACCATCATTTACTGAACCAGTCCCCTGTTGGTAGACATTTATGAGGCTGTGACTGATGGTGTGCTGTTCAAGAGAAGCAGCAGAGCAGCCTCCAGGAGGGAGCAAGGCTCTGCAGCGTGAAGGCTGGGGGCTCTAGTCCCACCTGCTCCCTTACCTGTTGTATGAGTCTGAGATTAACCTCTGGGCCTTCAATTCCTCACCTACAAACCCAAAGAAATAATCACTACCTTTTAGTGTTGCTGTGAGGATTACGGATGTTTTCAAGATCCCGAGCACACGGGGGTTTTTACTACATGTTAAACTATTACGTTCAATCGTCTGTATCAGTGGTTGTAGATTAAGGGCAGCTCTGCCCTCCTCAGCCTCCATCCTGGGGACATTTAACAATACCTAAGGATATTTTAGGTCTTTCACATCTGGGAGTGAGAGGAGTTACTGGAATGGGGTGGGTAGAAGCCAAGGAAACAGCTAAACATGCTGCCAGCTACAGGACAGCCCACACAACAAAGGATTATCCTATCCCATGAGGCAATAGTGCTGAGATTAAGAACTCCTGGCATACACAAAGCTGTTTTCCAGTGTTACATAATATATTTTTTACTATTATTTCATTAGGACAAAGTCCTAAGAAATTGGGAATGCTTAAATAAAGGGTATATTATGCCCACTGGCAGTTTTAGGAGAATTGGGGTGAGGTGGGAGATGGGAATAAGGTTTGAGGTGACCTATTGGGGAGAATAGACAGCAGATCAATGGTGTATGCTCCCCAGTGGGGCAGGAGGTGACATTCCATAGACCAGTTCTCCAAGGATAGTCCCAGCATCTCTTAGGAACTTGGAAATGCAGAGGTTCGGATCCTGCCTCAGACTCACCAAATCAGAAACTCCAAGGGTAGAGAGCAACCATCCCTGTTCTCACACACTCTCTAGGTAACTCTAATCCACCCCTTGGGTTTGAGAATCACTGTCACACACCATCTGTAGAGAAAGGCCCACTTGTATTGCTCCAGTACAGACAGCTGGTGCAGAAACAGATTAAAAGGATCAGGTCTAAGTCACAGCCATGCTCAAATATGGGACTGAGCAACAATAAAGGAATTGAAAGTGTTATTCATTCATTCCTTTAGTTAATCAACATTTTTAAAGCTTTTATGACATTGTGCCAAGTGCTGAACTAGGTGCTAGAGAAAAGAGAAATGTGAGATAATGTATATGATGTAAGTTATTATAATGAAGGATGGTGAGAGCGGCAGGCAGATGATAAGGTTAGGAAATGGAGGTAAAGAATGTCCCATCAGGGAGAGATCAGAAAAGACCTCCTGGAAGACATAGTGCTTGAGATGGGACTTGATGGATTTGTGGTCTGTGAATACATTAATTCAACAGGTGCTTGTGCCAGAACCTGTGTGGGACCCTGAGGAATTTGGGGATTGCATGAAGCCAGCTTAGCCCCTGCTGGTGTGGTTACAGTTTAGTTGGGAGATAACCCTGGGCTGGCCCTCCAGCAGGCCAGCTTAGTTTCTGGATGGGAACTGAAGTCCCGGGGTGGGGGTGAGAAAGAGAGTGCCCTGGGCTGAGATCTGAGAAGAGGTATGGGCGCAGGGGTGTGGAATGCAGAAGGGGGTTCACTGAGCTGGGGGAGGAAGAGCCTCAGCTCAGAGGAGAACATCCCCAGGTAGAGACCCGCACCTCTGGAAGGGGTGCAAAGGTGAGGAGTCCCTATCGTTGGAGTTGACAACCAGATGTCCACTTGCTGGGGGCATTGCCAGGGGTCTCCCAGCTCGAGTGGGAGAATGACTCTGAGAACCCCAGAGGCCATTCCAGCCCAGAGAATCTAGGACCCTGTAACCTGCAATGACCCAAAACTGAGGGTCAGAGCATGACTGGGTGAAAAACATCTGCCCAAGGATCTGGTTTGGTTTGTGGTCATATAAGCAAGGTATGGGTAGAGGAAGGAGGGCTGCGGGAAGAAAAAGTTGTCACCTTGGATCCCTGGAGTGCTCGTCTCAGGGAACAGATCAAACACAAAATAAGGTAAAAATAAAGCAGGGAAAAAACATGAGGACTGCCGGTGTGAAGAAGGGAGAAAAAAAACACTGGCATTTGCGGAGTGTCTGTTCTATGCCAGAGACCATGCTAGGGAATTTATACTAATTACTTCTAATCATTGTAGTAACTCTGTGAACAAGGGCTTATCAAATACCATTTTACAGAAAAGGAAACTGAGTCTTGTAATGTCAGAGATGGAGACGCAATTGTGATTACACAGCTGGTTAGAACCAGGTTAATCTGGAGCAAAAGTCCCTTTCCACGGCCCTGAGAACAGAAGGCTGGCTGCTTAGCCCAGGGGTTCTAAGCTCAGTGACCTGAAAGCATTCTAGGCACTTTACTACCATCTCAACCTGAGATTGTGTCCTCACTTTCCTATGGGGCGTTTATTCTCTTCCAGTTGCTTATTATTTAACAAATGCTCATAGAGAGCTTATTTGGTAGGTGACTGATCCTCTTGTAAGTGCCTTAGTATCAGTACCTATTTCAAACAGTTTTCATAAGAATTCACTATAATTGATCCCTGTTTTAAAGATGAGAAAAATTGAGTTATAAAGAAGCTGAGAAATTGTCCAAGGCTCCATAGCTAGCAAAGAGTGGAGCTGGGACTTGAACCCAGGCAGTCTGTCTCCAGAGCCCATGCTGTTCCCTCTGGCCTCTTCTTCAGGATCCAAGGGGTAGTGTGGCCATGTGGCCAGTGGGAGGAGGGCCTGGCATCTGTCTTAGGCTTTCTGTTATATTGGTTCCCCCTGCCAGCCCTCTAAAGGATGGTCAGACTGAGTCTGACTCTGTCCTTAGTGGAAAGAATGTAATATGTAAGAGAGCCAACCCAGGCAAGAAAGAGAGAGGGGCAGCCACATATGGAAGGAAGAAGCAAAAGTAGACATGTAGAAGCATAGACAAGGAAAGCAAGACAGCAGAAAGATGGAGGTGACAGGCAGTGGCTAGGGTCCTTTGGTCTTTTTAAAAATGTGGTGAGACGTGCTGCAGTTATTTCTATAACTTTGCCATTCCGGTGGAAATACATAGATGCCCCAGGCTAGGGTGGTGGGGGTAGGAGAGTAAGGACCCACAAGCTACATTCCAGAATTAGTACCCAACAGAAGTAATGAGCAGACCAGATGTGCATTACCTGCAGGATGTGAGTGTGTGTGAGTGTGAACTTTCTGCCTGCATGTGCGTACATATGTGTATGAGTGCATGTTTGTCTGCAAAGGGAGGGAGCCAGCTGAGAAAGCTTTGGGATGAGGGTGGATATGTGTAGGTCCTTGGCTAAACATGGCATAATCAGGAACCTTAGAGAACATTCGGAAGCCAGACTGCCTGAGTTTGAATCCCAGCTACATCTCTTAAAGCCCGGGTAGACTGAAAGTGAGTTATTTCCACTCTCTATGCTTGCCTCTCTCATCTGTGCAATGGGGATGTAATACTACCAATCTCTACAGTAATTAGAAGAATTAAAGGAGTAATACACTATGTTTGTGATGGCCTTAATAGTGCCTAGCATGGAATAAGTGCTATACATATGTTTATTAAATAAATGAAATAAATTTGGGATTTATTGTTTCATGGACGTTGTTTCCTAGGGCTTCATAACAAAATACTACCAATTGGATGTCTGAAAACTAGATTTATTCTCTCATAGTTCTGGAGGGTAGAAGTCTGAAATCAAGATGTCAGCAGGGTCATTCTCCCTCTAGAACTCTGAGTAGAATCCTTCCTTGCTTCTTCCTAATGTCTAGTGGCTGCTGGCAATCCTTGGCTTCCAGCTTCCTCCCTTCATTCTCTACCTCTGTCCTCACATGCCTTCTCCCTTCATGTCTCCGTCCAAATTTCCCTTTTCTTATAAGACCTGTTAGAGTAGGGCACATCTTAACTTGATTGCATTTCCAAAGACCCTATTTCCAAATAAGGTCACATTCATAGGTACCAGAGGTTAGGGTTTCAATATATCTTTTAAAGGGGGACAGAATGCAACCACTAACAGTCATTTAAAAAGCTGCTGTTCTTGCCTTGGTTCTAAGATGCCAACTACCCCTTGTAGTGAAATCAATACCCAGAAAAGGTAAAGGGTTTGTCCCTAGTAACTCATTAAGGTGTCAGGAGATCTGGGGCTGGCACCCCGATCTCCTAGTTCTTGGTCCTCCACTTTCACAGGTGAAACATGAGAGGGACTGTTCAGTGATTCAGACCAGCTAAAGAGTGGGTCCTCAACATCAAGGCCCTCAAACTTCAGCATGCATCAGAATTACCTGGAGAGATTATTAATCATCCAGAGTTTCTGATTCAGTAGGTCAGGGGTGGGGCCAGAGAAATTGTATTTCTAATATGTTCCCAGGTGAAACTGATGTTGCTGGTCCAGAGACCACACTGTTCTACATGGGTGGTGCTCAAGCTTGGTGGCACATTTTAATCACCTGGAGAGCTTCTGAAAACCCACATGCCCAGGCTGCACCCCAGACCAATTATATTAGAAGCTCATCAGAAATTTTTAAAGCTCCCCAAATGATTTGCGCAGCCAAGGTTGAGAAGCTTGGCTCTAGAATACATCAAAGAATGTTTTTAGAGGAAAAGCATTCTTCAGGGCATCCACCTTAGAAGATTTTGTATTTGATAAATAATGAGGCCATTTAAATTAATGTGGCTGTTTCCTGTATTTAAAAGATTACCAGAGAGCATGTATTGAGTGCTTACGGTGTACCATGCACTAGGAAAAATGCTTTGCTAGCCACATACCATTTCATCTTCACAACAACCTTCTGGGAAAGCACTACTGGTACATTCTTTTCAGACCAGAGGAAACTGACATGCAGAGGGATGAGTAACTTGAAAGAGCTCACACAGCTAGTCTGAGATAGAGCCAGGTTTTGACGCCAGGCTGTCTGGCACCAAAGCCAGTGTGTTAACTGTTTTGCCACTCTGCCTCCTAAGAAAAAGTGGTGTGTTCTCCTTTAAATTCTGCATGCATCCATAGCTTCATTTACATGATCAATTCTGATGTGGTGTAGCCCAGCCCCTGCCTCAATTACAGTAATTTTGAGTTAGTGATGTTTGGATTAATGAGGTTTTGCTGTATTCCTAAGGGACTAGAATCATGTGTACCGTGGACTGAATTTGCACTTCTAATTTCATTCTGAGAAGAGAGGTGGAGTAATGCTGGAACAGGTGTCCTGCGCTGGCAGGTAGAAAGCAGGGGTTGGGTCCTATGGCTTCTGCCACTGTGCTGTATGCCTTGGCTAAGCCCCTCCTCTGTCCGGGCCTGTTTCGTTTTGAATAAAACGAAAGGATAGAAGTACAGTTCCCTTACAGTTCTGATGGGTAACTTTAATTAAACGTCCGATCATGTGAGCCCAGAAGCATCCTGGCTTCAGAGGACACAGTGCCAGCTTTTATAGGAATAAGAGTTGCAGCTGTGTGTTTTCTTTGTCTACCTCCTATGGGCTGAGGATCTCTCTCTGGCTCCAGTGTTCTAATCTTTGTGGCTTCCCAGGAATGTCTGGCCAGAGATACCAAAAGAGGATGGGGCAGAGGAAGAGCCCTGTGGGGAAAAGAAAGAGTGCTGGAGGGTATTATGCTGACTGAAGTAAGTCAATCAGAGAAGGACAAACATTATATGGTCTCATTCATTTGGGGAATATAAAAAATAGTGAATGAGAATAAAGGGGAAAGGAGAAAAAATGAGTGGGAAATATCAGAAAGGGAGACAAGAACATGAAAGACTCCTAACTCTGGGAAACAAACTAGGGGTGGTGGAAGGGGAGGTGGCAGGGGGGTGGGGGTGACTGGGTGAAGGGCACTGAGGGGGGCACTTGATGGGATGAGCACTGGGTGTTATTCTATATGTTGGCAAATTGAACACCAATAAAAAATAAATTAATAAAAAAAAAAAAGAAAGAAAGAAAGAGTGCCTTATCCACGTCTCCCCGGGAGCCCAGGCATAACTTCACATCTAAGGAAAAACCCTGGGTGGAACCCCCAGCACTTTCCCCAATTTGGCTGGAGCCTCCTGTTCCCAGGCCAGAACAGATTCAAGGGTTTTGCAGAATCCAGATGTCAGAACTCCTTACCGTCTCTTTTCCAAGTAGCTTCTTAGTCCCTACTTGAGCTTTTCCAATGATGGGGTGTTCATTACTTCCAAAAGCTTAAGCAGGGCAAGGGTCATGCATGGCTCTTTACATCATGGTCTCTTTCTAAGAGCCACTGATACAAAGTAGGTGCCCATTAAATATTTTCCCAATAAATTAATGAGCAAAGAGGAAGAAACTATTAACTTTGGGAAGGAGATGAAGACTTCTAAGAGTAGGGGACATTTGAGTTGGGACTTGAAACATGTAGAGAAGGTTACCAAAGAAGAAGAAATGGGAAGGGCAGTCAGACATTAGATACTTATAAGAGACCCAAGCATTTCTACTTTGTTATTTTTTTAATGGGCATTATTTGTTTATTAAACTTTATTATCTAAGAATTATGCTCAAACTTTCCATGGTTTATCACATTTAATTATTGCAAGGTTGCAGAAAGTTTTTGAAGATTCAACGAGATACCTGTTCCTCAGTCTCCTGCCTAAATACTTGTTCCCCACTTTCCCCCCACCTGTTTCAGGTGAGCACAGAGAAGTAATGACTGTCCAGTAAATTATGTTTGTTTATTTATACAATAAACACAGAATATTGTGGAGTTTAGCATTAATCATTCTCCCTGGACCCCAGGAACCTCTAAAGGAGTTTTACCAATATTTTAACCAATTCTTTCTACCTGTCAAAGTACTCAAGGAGTAAAATACACAAATTATCATTTCTGGCCAATTCACTCCACATTCTGGAATAAAGAATATTATAATTCTAACCTGTGCACGCTTAGTTTTTTCTCAAGCTAGGAAAAAAAAATCAAAATGGGAGTCACTTTCATTATCATACAAATAATAACACTTTGTTCTTTCTTCCTTGTGTCAAGCCAGTCTGGCTCTAAGTCTGCCCCTGGGGCCATGGCAAAGCCAGACGTCAGATGTGTGAAGAGAGCATTCCTGAATATTCCCTCTCCTTGAGAAATAATCCCCATTGTTTCAGACACTCCCTCCTCCGCTCATAGCTCATAGCATGATTTCAGAACCTTTCACAGCCTTGCATTCTTCTCCCTCAAGCCATTCCACCTGACACTATCCCTTATAAAGAGTGGTGCTCAGAATAAATCATAGGACTCACGGTCCATCATGGGCATATCCCCTGCCACCTACCCTCACTCAGCTAACAAGCAAAGGTCAGAAAGACCTCAGAGTGATCTGTTAGAAGAAAGAATGCCGAGAGCTATGGTCACATCACATTGTCCCCACCTGTCAGAAGCGGTAAACTTCGGATTGCTTGGTCTTAAAACAGTCTTCAGCTCTAGAAATGTCCCTGCAGAGGAATAGATTGGCTTATGCATGTTGTCTTTTTATCAGCTTTTGGTACCCCCTGCTGGTGAAATAGTGTGACCCAGTTGGCAAAAATCTCAGAACAGCTAGAGAAAAAAGTCATAAGTACTTGAGTCTTGAAGGATCTGAAGATTCCATGAGTTATGTGACTATCCTATATATCATGTAACTTATTTTATGTGATTAAAAAAAAAAAACATTCTGTAGCTATGGCTATTCGGTGGGCTCTGGGTGGGGAGGGGATTCTGACTTCTGTAAACATTCCATTAATTCTGCAAACATACCAAGAATTCTATGACAACCACCGGAAGAAAATGCTAAGTTGTCAGCCAAAAATATTTATAAGTAGAAATATTTCAGGTCACAAACTAATTTTGTGCAAGTTTTTCTTCCTCTTTCCCTGTATGTATCTTTTTTTAAAGTGGTTATAATTTGCAGTCAGAGTAGGATGGCAATCTTTTCTGCACTTCAAATTGTAGACTTTAAAAAAAAATTGTACAACAAATTTATTGAGCACTGGCTATGTGCCAGATACTCAGCAAGAAATTGGAGAAGGTGCAGAAGTCAAAAGCCCTTCACCCAAGAGGTTCTTGCCCTGGTGGGTGGGAGAGTTGAATCACTTCAGTTCAACTAGACAGGTGCTTAGCTGACATGGCAACAAGGCTTTCCTTGATCTGCTGAGAGGGTTCAAATCACCTATGGGCATTCTCATAGCTCCATGCATTTCTCTCCTTGGCTTTCATCACTTTTGTGATTTTATATTTGTTTCTGTATTTATCTATTTAGCACCTGTCTTTGCCCAATAGCATCTGTGTTCTGTGAAGGTCAAGGTTGTGACTGGCTCTTGTCATTGTGATTGTACATCCAGCAGAGACTGGGACATGTAGGTGCTCAACAAATATTTGTATAGCAGATGAGTCAACTGGGACATGTAGGTGCTCAATAAATATTTGTACAGCAGATGAGTCAACCAAGAAGAAAAAGCCAAAAATCTATTTAGAGGAGCAAGAGAAACATCATAGGAGAGGTGACATTTGAATACCACTGAGCCTTGAATGATGAAGAGGAAGTGGCCAGTGGAAAAGAATTGGGACACAGGGATATAGAGTATTGAGGAATGACTGGAGAGTGAAGATGAAGTAGTTGGTGTTTCCTAAGAGGAGCTGTGTGTGGAAGATGAGGCTGAATTGAAGCTTGGAGCCATAGCCTGTGAGTCTTTCATCCCCTACTCATAGGCTTGGATTTTCCCCTCTCTTAAGGAAAAAAAGGGAGGAGAATCAGTTAAGCTCTATGGCTATAGGAATAAACATGATTTTTCCTGTATTACCGAGAGGGCTTCTTAATACTTCAATTTTGAATTCTGGTAAAATATAGATCCCAAAACTATAGCTTTGTGTTTCATTTCTTTCTACATACCTTCCTTCTATTTCCACTTTGTAGCTGTGTTTGCCAGGTGCTGAAAGACCTGTTTATACAGTTTTAAATTATTATATAGCATCATCATCACTGTGAACCAACCTATAGTGTCAGCCATGGGCTAAATACTAAGGATGCCATACTCCTCTGAGTTTTTACAACTTGATTAACTGTCCAGGTTTTAAATATCTGTGTTTTGGAGAAGCTCAGTTTTTCATTTTTCATCCAGGTTTTCAGAGCTGCCCAAACATTTCTGTAAAATACCATTTTTCATAGAAACAGTGAGACCTTTTTTTATTACTATTATTCCTTTGGAAACAAATGATTTGTGCCTAAGACAACTCTCTCCATATTATTTTCCCCCTAATGGAATGAGATTGGTTGGGAGTTCTGCCCCTACGGAAATATCAAAGCCTCTAGTACACACTCACTTCTAGTTTTAAAGTTAACTTTCTTATTGGATTTCCTTTTATTTCCTGCTCAGGCAGTGTGAGCAGAGCTCAGAGAGAGGCAACAGATCTGCTGTATATCTTTTCAAATTTATGATTAAGAAGGTCACATATACATTTTTAAACATACTCCTTTTTGATAATAAATGAAGAATAAAATTTCGAAATGTCATCAGTAGTAGACCACTCATTTCTCTTTCATTGACGCCCTCCCCCTGCCCCCAGTCTGATTGCCTGGTGATGGAGAGAAAACCCAACTGACCCAATGCTTCACTCGTCATTGTTTACTGTCTGCCAGGAATAGTCTGACTACTAGAAGAGAATGCCTGTAGCCAGGGTGCCAGGGTGGCTCAGTGGTTGAGTGTCTGTCTTTGGCTCAGGTCATGATCCTGGGGTCTTGGGATCAAGTCCCACTTCAGGTTCCCTAAAGGGAGTCTACTTCTCCCTCTGCCTATGTCTCTGCCTCTCTCTTGTCTCTTGTGTCTGTGTCTCTTGTCTCTTGTAAATAAATAAATAAATAAATCTTTTTTGAAAAGAGGAAAGAAAGAAAGAATTCCATTTTCGGTTACATTTGTCTTCAAATTGTGGCAAAATGGGGGAGATAAAATTATCTTCTTGGTGGGGATTTCCTGGATTCAGATTCACTCTTCCTGCTTCTCCACTCTGCTCTCTGCTTCCAGAGCTAGATCTGCATGGACTCCAGGCCTCTGGCTTCCAGTTGGGTTTAGCTAATAAGAGCCACTGTTCAGAGGTTAGGATGTAGTCAGGGTGTTTATACCTCTGCTTCCCTTCCTGGGAGGAGCAGCTAGATCCTTTGAGAGAAGACTGCTGCTTCTGGGCAGGTGGTCTTTCATTTTCACAACTCTCTCCTTCTGGGTTCTGGTCACTGCTTCTTCTGCTTATCTCACTGGACACGTGGGTGGCCATCAGTTCACCAGTCACTCTAGTGGACCTTGGGTTCCCCTTCACCCTTCTTTCGTCAGTAGTCCTTTTGCACATAAACTCTCCCCAAATTGTCCCCACTTGTGTGTGTCATCTGTCATTCTTTCTGTGCGACCCACACCTAGATTGAGTGACCCATGTGAAAAGGATCACTATCATACCATCAAACCAGAACTCATCCTAGATGAACTCCTCTAAGATATATCTGTATATAGGATTATTCTTTCATTTCAAATCTCCTCTGACAGGGAGATCATTACCTCTTGAACTGCGTATTTCTTGACCAGGCAGCCTCCATTTTGGAAATTATTCCCTACATGGCATTGTATTTGACATCTCTGAGAGATCTGTTGTTTCTGTGTTGAGGTAGGAGTGATCAGGGTTGAAGTTGAAGCCAAGACCTATGGAAAATGGAGCAAGAGACCTGAGGGAATTTATCCCCAAGATTTAAAGTACCTATCAGCTTCCATATCACAGGAACAAAATAACTATATTTAGAATCAGAAATGTGGGGAAATCTCAGAGGAACCATGTTGATTTTTTTTAAATATTTGAAGAACTGTGATATGCAAGAGGTGTTAGTCAAGTCTTTGTATTTCCAATGATCTCAGAACAGTCAGTTAAGATTTAAGAGAATTAGATTTGAAATCCACATGAAGAACTTTTTAACCCTTTAGCTTCTGGGGGAGGTGTTAAGATCTATACCACTTGATATCCAGGGATTTCATGGTGGATCTCTTGGACTGTTGTTGGACCAGTACGGTTGATATAAAAATAAGAATAGCAGTTGCCATGTGTTGAATGTTCTCTGTATGCCAGGCACCGTGCTCCATGCATTTCACACTTGATCTCATTTCATCATCATGACCCTCTGGGGTTGGTCCTGTTGTCTACCACAGTACATAGAGGGTAAGTTCAGAACTTGAAGAGGTTAAAGTAATTACTGGGGTCATGCAGCCAGCACATAGCAGAGATAGGATATGTACTCATGCCTTCCTGATGCCAAAACCAATGGTTTTAATCTGCAGTGGATGATGTCAGAATGACTTGGACTAGGTGGCCACATACAAGCCTAGCCCTTGTCCTGCCTCCATGAGCAACGGCCTCTGTGTGCTTTTATCAGATCTTGAAATGATTCTAATTTCCACCAGAGTTTGGGAGCCACTGTTTTAAACTAGTATTATTATAAATGCAATCTGGTTCTGAGGATCTTTTATTTCTATGAGAATAATTAGTCATCAAGTTCAGCTTCCAGTTTTCTCTTTTGAGCTACACAACTGTCTACCCCCCCCCCCACCCTCACCCTTAACCAACTACCAGCCCCTACTTGAGTCTACCATTGTTTGGTGTATTATTTTGCCATCTTCGTCCCTCTGAGAAAGGTCAGACTCCATTTTGAACCTCAGTCAGAGCCTTAGGAACAGAAAGATCCATCCAGCCTCCTTCTCCCTTTGGAAGGAGAGCATGGGAAGCATCATACAAGTCTCACTGATTTCCCTTTTTTTTTTTTATAAACTTTTTTTTTTTTGGTGTTCAATTTGCCAACATATAGAATAACACCCAGTGCTCATCCCATCAAGTGCCCACCTCAGTGCCCATCACTCAGTCACTCCCACCCCCCACCCATCTCCCCTTCCACCACCCCTAGTTCATTTCCCAGAGTTAGGAGTCTTTCATGTTCTGTCTCCCTTTCTGATATTTCCCATTTTAAGCTCAAATAAAGAACAAACCTATTGCTGAAGGTGAGCCAGGATAAGTTTCATATTTCTGAGTAAATGAAAGCCATTAATAGTTTTAGGAGGACTTAGGCTTATTCTTCCTTGACATTGGAGGACCTATCTTGACTGTTTCTGGAGAATGAATCAGGTTTGGGGTTTAAGGATGATGAGTGGGGAAGAAGAGCAATCTAATCTTCCCAATGCTTTACTATAACTGAAACCATCTGACTGTGATTTTTTCCTCTTGCACATGTCCCAAAGGAAGCTGGCCAAGAAGCAGAAGGAGACGCAGAGTGGAGCCCAGAGGGAGATGGGGCCTGTGGCCTCAGCCGACAAACCCACTACCAAGCTCAGCACCAGCCGCAATGATGAAGGCTTCTCCTCTAGCTCTCAGGATGTTAATGGATTCAGTAAGTTGAGCCAACTAGGGGGAGGGAAATGTCCATGGTCCACCTTGACCCTGGTATCTCAGCTGTGGACCCCTCACAGTGGTCATATGCTATAGGACATGGGCTCAGGATGTTTCCCTGGGATGTTCAAGAATGAAGGTTCTCCCTGGATGACTTGGAGCAGAGTTAAGTGCTTAAGGAACTGAGACTCAGAGAAGCAAATTCTCCAATGTCCCAGGGCTGATGAGTAACATATCCAGACCTGGAACCTGGGCCTCCCATGCCTGGCCAATTCCAAGCCACAGCCAGTGTTCCAAGTGGTATTCAGTCAAGAGCACCTGAACTCCCATGCAGAGCTGATACAGGATCCAAGCCGATAAAAATGGCTAAGACATCAGGGTTCACCCTAGTCCAAAGGAGAATCTTAAGACTGGCAACATTTAAAGCTACCTTGGTGGTCAGACTCAAGAGAGCTAACTTTAGTTCTCATATTTCTTTGAGCCAGTCTTCCTCCAGGATTTAATAGAAAGGCTAGATCTCCCAGCCTCTGCTCCAGATGGGGCATTCAGAAACTCTAAAGGAATATGAGCAGAGACAAATGTCCTCCACACACTGTGCCAATGGCAAATGGAAGAAGCCCTAATTCATAAAAATCACATAGATACGATCAGTTAGGGGTGGTAGGGAGTCTATGAGAAAAAATGAAAAAAGGAAACAAATATTTATTGACCATCTTTGTCCTCTCCACGCCCTATAAGAAGATACTTTGTATGATTGTTCCCATTTTGTAGATAAGGCATCCAAAGTCCCGCGCATTTGGCTGACCATCTCAGAATAACCTAGCTAATTCCTGATGGATCCAGGTTCTGAGGGTAACTCAGATCCATGATTGCTAACCTCAGGGCAGCACAGAAGCCATCCGAGAAATTTTCAAAGAACACACATCTAGGCCCTGCACCTTACCAACTAAATCAGAATCTCCAGAGGGAAGAGGGAGAGGGAGATGAGGGGTAAGGTGGGATGTGGATTTAGTAAAAGCCAGTTAGACGGTTCTTAGAGGCACATCGGTTAATAACACTGAACTCTGAGGGAAGCAGTAGCCATTTTCAAATATTGACATGCTGCCTTAGGAAAGAGATTAGTTTTAAACCTATAAAAACATTGAAAAAGTAAAATGAATACTCCTATACTTTGTACCTAGATTCACCATTTATTCACACATATTCTCTCTCCGTGTGTGTGTATATGTATATATTATATAAAAAATGTATATATATATAATTTTCTGAACCATTTAGAAGTAGGTTGCAGACATCATGACACTCTATCTCCAGAGAATCCAGCATGTGCTTCCTAAGAACTAGGACAGCTCTTCAACATAACCACTATAAAATTATCTTACCCAAGAAATGTAACCTTATTATACTATCTAATATACCTCAGTTATACAGTCTACAGTTAAATTTCCTCAGTGGACCCCAAATATTTAGTATTGTTGTTTTAAAGATTTTATTTATTTATTCATGAGAGACACAGAAAGAGAGAGACACAGGCAGAAGGAGAAGCAGGCTCCCTGCGAGGAGCCTGATGCTGGACTCAGTCCCAGGACCCCAGGATCATGCCCTGAGCCAAAGGCAGACACTCAACCACTGAGTCACCCAAGTTCTCTTGTTGTCGTTTTAATCCAAGGTCCAGTCAAGGTGCTCACGTAGTATGTGGTCATCATGTCTCTCCATTACCTTTTATCTAAAACAGCCCTCCCTTCTATATTTTTTCTTTCAAAGTGCTGACATCTTTTAAAAGTCGAGGCCAGTTGTCCCATAGGATGTGACACAATTCAGATTCATCTGATTTTTTTCGTCATGATCACATTCAGGTTAACATGTTGACAAAAATGTGACAAAGGTGGTATCATACACTCCCCTTTGCATTGTATCAGTAGACAAACGCTATCCCATTGCCCGTTGTTGGCAATGCTAAGTCTGCACACTTCTTAAGATTGTGTAATGGCTTTAAAGACAAAGTCTAACTGTGCATACTGATTATTTCATGAGCAAATATTTAACTTCCGTTTTCCTCAGAGAGCAGAGCAAGTTTGCAGTCTGCCTACCCACGAAGCCAGTCCTTTTTCCTTTCTCAACCCAGATGAATCACAGAGATTCATACCTTCCCTCAGGACCAGGAAAAGAGGATAGTGGCATAGGTGGCCAGGAGAGGCAGGAAAAGGGTTGACAGAAAAATGGGCTTGGTGTGTCGTCTTTAAAGAAAGGCTCATCCAGAGCTCCCCAAGAGTCTCTGCCTATATTAATCTGTCACGGATTCTCCAGCTTTTGGCCTAGGGTCTGGGAAGTTTGACAAGTTTAGCTGATAGGACATCCTGGTCAAGTGATACCCATTCACCTAAAACCTTTCCTGGATAGGCCACTTTCTTGTACATACTTTTCTCCATTTGTAGAAATGCCCCAGGAAGACTGAGTGCAAAAATATTATAGTCAGGGATACATGACCTCAAAATTATAGGTATTTGAACTTAAACTTTCTGATCTCAATTGAAAATCTGAGTAACACCAATTTCTTGGATTTCAAGGGGAAACATCACCACTGTTTTCCCCATGGGCTAAAACTTAGACTTTTAAGAGGAAAGCACCTAAGACCAAGGTAGATTAGCCAGCCAGAGGGGAAGAGGAATCCTATCCAATAGAATCTAATTGGACGTCTTCAAGTCCAGAGACAATATTTCCAAATGATTGATATATGTGTGTGATTTATACACACACACACACACACAGACATACCCATATGTACAGAGGCATACACATATATACATATATGTATGTACATTTTAATGATATTGCTCTTAAAAAGACAGGGAAAAACATTTCGATTGGCATTATACTCAATTATTAAGAAATTTTGCATTTGTATGAATCACTGAATATTTTAGGACTCTATCTATGCTTCTGGTGTCCTCAGGCTACAGCCACAAACACGCTCTGGGGATTCTTTTTAATGCCCTGGAATGCATCAGGTACCTTTTAAAATGCCCTGTGGAACTACTGGGATGAGATTTGAGGGGAAAAAATGTAAGTAATGCTTACACTAGAGATGTAGAAATTGCTTCTGAAATCACCCTGATGTATGTAAAATTGAATCTATTTTCGCGGCATTAGGGAAGTGACTGTCTGGCTTCTGCATCGGCTTTAGGAGGCCCTGAGATGATTTGCAAATGTTGAGGAAGCACGGAGAAAGGCAGAGCACAAGAATACATGTCACATCAGAAAAGATTACAGAAGAATGTGCCCTGAGCAATTATTTCATTATTGAACAGGTGGGCTCTTGCCTAATTTAAACTCCACATCTCCCTGCATACCTTGATTTTTTCTGGGGCTTTCTATTCCAAATGACTGCTAAATTCTGCGGCAACCATTCAGTCAAGCCTGTGGATTTTGTATAGGAACAATGACCTCAGGGCTGGAAGGGTGATAGGGCTTTGTCAGCTACAGGCCTGGCTTTGGAGTGCTGCTGCATTCTTGAGAAAAGCGTGCATGTCACATTTCAAGGACAAACAATGTGCATTGTTTTCAGTTTAAAGAAATGCCAGCTTTTATTAAGTAATCTCATTTTGATCTTATTGCTCTGTATACCTGATTGTTATTTTTTTTTCTGAGATCTTTCGCTCACTGGGATAATTTTCCGCATCTTTCTTCAGATGCTGTCTTTTTATATACATGCTTACATCTTCTTCTTTATATCTTTTGTTCATAGTGTCATCTTCTCCGTGTTCATTTTCAGTCCAAATCAAAGTGCTTCAAAACAAATCCCTGTTGAATTTCTATGATAGTGATGCTAGCAGGCCAGGTCCAAGGACCCAGAGGGGGTCCCGCAGGACCAGCAAAGAGGGTCCCTGGCTGTGCGCCCAGGATAGAAATCAAACATGAGGCAGCAGGAGATGAAAGCAGAGTTTATTGAAGGTATAAAAGAGAGTGCAGGTACAGAGTGTCCAGGAGACTCAGAAAGGAAAAGGGATAGTCTTATATATATTTGGGGCCTGGAGCAGGGGGCGTTATTGAAGATGGTGGTCTGGTATACATGTCCACTCAGGCATTCAGGAACTGGGTAGACTAAAGACAAGAGAATAATTGTTATTCCTTGGAGCCAGGGTATCCTGGCATCAAGATGTCTAATGCCTGTTCTGGAATATACATATGATACCTTCATCTGGTCCTTCTCACCTGGTCCTTAGATGCTATCTGTTCTAAGGAAATCACTAACCCCTTGTCCCTTACAAGGGAGAACATACACTGTTTGCATTCTTAGGTATGTATACAGTAGTGTCTTGCATATAATACGTGTTTTTACTGAGTTTTTCATAGTTTACAAAAGTCCTTTTGGAAAATAAGGACCTGGAGCCAAAGGTCCTTATTCATGCACCATAAGATAGCTTGTACATTTATTATACCCTTATTCTACATTCAAGAAAATAGAGGTTCGGAGAGACTCTATGCCCCAAATCACATAGGCATTTGCAGAGTCCTATTAAGGATCTGTTTCTCTTGATGTCAGTTTGGTTCTATTCATCCAGCTCTGCAGAGAATTTGGGAACATATTCTCTAAAAGTACCTACAGTAAAACAGTAATAAGAGAAATAAATAATCAAGATCAGGAACACATAAACAAAGACAAGAAGATGGAGACCAGGTTGGATTAAAATATAATTGTATTAGATTAAAAAGTAATCTAAATATGCAGGCTGGAAACTTTCAAATTCCAATTTGGTTTGAGCTTTCTAGTAGCAAAAGCTCAAATAGGAAAGTAACTTTCATTGGTACTTAGTACATACTAGACCAAATGCTCTATATAAATCCCATTCTTAAGTCTCCTAAGAACTCTCTATGAATTAGAAATTATTCCCACTCCAAAATAAGGGAACTGAGTTTTGGAGAGCTAAAATAAACAAGCCAACATCACACACACAAAGAGTGGGGATGGGATTAGAAGCCAAATAGGGTCATTGGACTGCAGAACTAGTGTTCCTTGTCTTGTTCTATGAATGGTAGCCCACCACTCACCAGTCTTACTGGTGGCCACTGGTGGCTAGGAGAAAAGGAGAGTGCCACTCTTCTCTGGATGGCCAGCCAGCTTTTCTTCCATGTGGGCAGAAGCTGCTGCCATCTCTATGTCCCACATGGAGGCCTGGGGCTGGGCACTGACATGGAGCTGATCAGATTCCCTCAAGGTGCCAGGCTCTGTGATGAGCACATTCAAATACACATCTTCGTCTGTCCTCACAAAACCCTATGCAGTGATAGGCTTATTATCAGACCCATTTTACAGTTGAAACTGGTGCTCTGAGATATTGAAAAATCTTCCTCAAGTCACATGATGAATAGAGAGGGAGGGTCTGAACCCCAAGCTAGATGTTTGACTTTCAGAACCAGATATCTTTGTTTTTCCTCTAATCTTCACCTTTCTGCCCACCACAAGGCTAGGTGAAGGAGAGAAAAGAGATGAAGGAGACTAGCCCTGCTGGCTGGTAGGACAGTGCCTCCTCTCAATCTCTTTATCCACTTGAGAGCCCACAGAAAGGCAGCTGCCAAGTGGATGCTCTAACAGGCAGGATCTGTGGGAATTGTCCCTCTAGGAGCCTCCTAGGAGGTGGGACTGTAGACCAGATGGCCCCATCCTCAGGCATTCCTTATCTGGACCAAGCCCTAGATAGACACATAGAGAGGGGAGCAAGGGATGGCCCTGGGCACAGAGAGCTCATAGCTCCTGAGGGGAACAGGTGGTCCAACCACAAACATTTGTGCAGAGCCCAACAGGGGCTGCAGTAGCATTCTGCCTACAAAAAGAACCACAAGACTCTTCCCCTGACTTTGTACCTCCAGTGCAACCAAAAATATATCTGACAGCCTCAGAGCTTGCAGTGGCCTCAGAGATGTTTGCTGCTGCTGAAAAGGGTTGATTCTGAAACCTGATGTCCTCCATGACCTTCAGCCACCAACCTCCTAAAAGGATGTCCTTGCCAGTACATCAGGTAATGTCCAAGATTGATACCCTGCAGGATAGCTTGGCAGAGATGGGGCGGGCAGAAGGGAGCACCAGGCAAAGTTTTAACCTGATTATTTTAGGAACATATTATATAACTAAGGCAATTCAAATAGGGAATACAGATCATGACTTTAAAAGTGTAATGACTGAGGCTGCCTTAAACTCCTTAGGAAAAATCCTTCGCCCTTTCAGAAGGATGTTGAGCCAGCTGGAGAAATGGGTCTCTGGGAAAATTGGTCTGGCTGTGACCCTCCGTTTGGAAGCTATGCCCTTGATGATGTATGATGTTAGAGATTGCTAGTGATACCTTCACTCTGTTCGGCACCTGCTGGGGAAGCCATTCTGCTAGATGCTGAATTATCTCTACTTCTTAAAGTATTGCAGCCAGGTAGGAATTACTATTCTGATGTCATAAGGAAACCTAAACTCCATAAAGTGAAATACATTTCTGCTATCCCATCTTTGCAATACTCTGACTTGACCTGCCTTCCTCTTCTTAAAACCCTTCAGTGGATCCTTGTAGTTCCCAAGGGAGAAAGTATTGTCCTAAGCATGGACTCATTGGCTCTCCATGGCTGCTCACCAGTGTGTATCCCAACCACTATCCAACCCTCTGGCCCATCTGATACCCACTGAGTATTTGTTTGAATGTATGAATGAGAGAACGAATGTTGGCCCTGGAACTCCAATGAAGATCTTCTGGCTCTGAGCCCATATCTGCTTCCAGCTCCTCTGGTAGTGCATTCTCTCTCCTGTTACATTGCAATGTGTAACTTCCATCCATTCATTCTTGGTTTTGTACACAAGTATGTATTGGTCAGCAACCATATGTTGGCCCCTTTTCTGCCCTCCGATGTCACATAAGATAGTGAAGCCAGTCTTTCTCTTCCAGCAGTACTCACTCCCACTCCATGCTGTTGGACTGTGGCCATGTGTTTTCCTGCAGGTCCTTCCCTCAGACTGAGCAGCTCACAACAACCATCAGTCTTCTTTGGGATACATTTCTGTTTTCTAGTTTCCTCAAAATCTCAGTTGGCACATCTGTCTCCATTTGGTCTGTGTCTATGGAGTACATGGTCTCCAAGATGAACATGACTCTCTGCATTAGGTTGAATTACTAGAAGTTTAGAGAGCTGCTACCACCCTTCACTCTGGATTCCAAACCTGGGTTCAGAATACATTGCTCACATTTGAGTGAACCTCCAAATGTCCACCACATATCTCCCTAATGCAGAGCTCATGGCTTCTAACTAAGGCTGACTCATTCAGCCCAAGTAAGATGATTTGGGGGGCCTAAGTAAAGGACTTTATATTTCCTCTGTTTTATATCTTCTTGTTAGATTTGACCCCGTTATCCCAGCCTACTAGGATATTTTTTATTTCTGATTGTGTCAGCTGATGAGCTCACTTAATTCTCCCAGTTTGGAGCCCCAAAATATACTAATTACTAGATTATTATTATTCATAATGCCAGGTACCATCTATTGAACATTAATTATGTGCCTATTTCCAGATGAGTATTTTATATGCATTTTCTTGTTGGGAAGATTAAGTAAATGTTACGATTGTCCCTGATGATTTACAAGTGAGAAAACTGAGGTTAAAACAGTAAGAGCTTGCCCAAGGCTCATGGCTTTAAGTATCAGAGCTGGAACTGAAACCAGAATCTGACATGCCTACAAACCAAGACAACTCTACTAAGCTGCAGGTGTTACTCTTCCCATTATATAGAAAAAGAAACTGAGGTCTACAGATACTGAGTACTGAGTCATTCGCTCAAAGTAGTGGTTCTCAGAGTGTGGTCCCCAAATGAGAAGCATCAGCATCACGTGGGAACTCTATGGAAGCAACTTCTTGGGCCCTACCCCAGACCTACTGAACCCAAAGCTCTGGGGATGGGGCCCAGCCATCATTGTTTTTAACAAGCCTTCCAGATGATGCTGATGCACATTCAAGTTTGAGTCACTGACTCCAGGTTAAGCCTGGGACTGTCAGATTCCAAAGGCCTTGCTCTTTATGTGCCAAGTTGTCTCTGATAATAGTAGAGTTACAGCACACTGAGAGAGAAAGGCTAACTCCCCCTTTCTCGAAGTGAAGGCATTGCTACTTGGAAGTACTAGACCTTAAGGTTGCTAAAACCCGTTTATAGCTATGCCCCATTTATAGCTGTTCTTTCTCAACAATCTCTAGAGCTTTCTCTCCTTTTGTCTGAATAGCAAACAACCTAAGAGTCAGAATGGAAGCAGTGGAAATTTACAAGGAAAAGCAATCATGAGTCACACAGTGAAACCAAGAGCTCAACGGAACATCATGAAGAGAAATTAAAAAAAAAATGCACGAAATTCTGTATGCAAGGACAATTATATTTTTCTGGTTGCTCCAAGATTAAATTGAATCTAGGAGAAGAATTGAATGTTACAAGCTTGCCACCTCCAGTTTTATTGAATATTTTACAGGGATTATTGAATATTTTGTAATCATCCACTTGGCTGACAGATTAAAGGACACACTTATTTAGTTCCTGGCAACCCAAAGTTGACTGGAATTATTTATTCCCTGGAAGTGCAAAATGGAAATTTAAGTGGCCTTGAAAAAGTAGACAAACTGCCTATCACAAACACTGAGTTAAACTAACACAAGTTTCAGAGAAGGTTATTAGACTCAAAAAGGAACAGAATAGACCATCAAAACTAAATATTACCTTAGACATCATCTGATCCAAACTTCCCATCTTAAAGATGAAGAATTGAGTCCCAGAGAGTTTCCTCAAGGTCACTTACTGAGTCATGAGCAAAAGAACATAGGCTAGAATTGGGGGCTGTGACCGTTCTAGTCTTTGTCCCACAGTCTCCTTCTGATGAATGAAATATGGTCAATAATGCTTTGTCTTCTGTAGACATTTTCTGTAAACCCCCAATCCAATTTTTGTGCAAATAGAATCTTCTCAAATCGAATTATACTTTTCATCTCCTGGTTATGGGAGCTGAGGTGTCCCTTTAAATATTCATTGAATACCAACTGTATGCCAAGTGGTATAGGGGTTGTAAAGATAAATAAGACATGGTCTCTGCCTTTAAGAATATTATTGTCCTCCAAGAGGAGACTTGTAAGTGGATTAGGTTCAATAACTGTGATAAGTGATAGAGAAAAGGTGTGTATAGTGCCCTAGGAACACTGAACATAGGCTCAACCTTGGACAATACTATGTGAGAGAATGGATTTTGACTTGAGGGAGATACAAGAGGAAGATTGTCCCTAATGGAAGAGACAAAGGCTTGGACAAGGATCATGATGGGCTCAGAAAAGGGAGGACAGGGTGTTCTGTGTTGAGAGCATATGGCCAGAGGTAAGGCTGGAACAGTAGCTGGAAGCTGCCTAAGAGGAGTCTATTTGTAGCCTACTTAAATTCACTTTCTAGGAAGGGCAACCTATTTGGAAATTAGAGGGATCCCAGCATCAGGTGCCTCTGCACATTGTTGGAACCTGGCCTCATATTCTCTTTGATTTATATAGATTCAGGTTTCCATTGTAGATAAGTCGGGACAGCATTTTATCAGCTACAAATCTTTACTTTCTTTCAAGCTGGCATAGCCATTCCTTCTCAAAGAGCCTCAGTAAAGCTACAAAGCTAAAGTTGCATTTAGAAATTTATGCTAGTCCACTGCATCTTGAGAAGAAAATAGATTGTTCTTTGTACCTCATAGGTAGTCCTGAATTACAACAGGGCACTTAGAAAGTGCTTGTTAAAGTAATCAAGGATAAAGAAGTGAAGTTGAAAATATAAATACATAGTTGCTAGGTAGCAGAATACACCAAGCTTAGAGACCAGGTTTTTTGTTTTGTTTTCCCTCAGCTTAGTGCTACAGCCTTGGTGATTTGAAAGCCTAAATAATAATTCTAGCTAACAATTTATGTGTAATTACTGGACAAAGCACCTTCCATGCATCATTTCATATTCTTAACAATTCTGTTGGGCAGGTTAGGAAAACAGAGGCTCAGAGAATTTAAGTAACTTGCTCAAGGTCACCCAGCTACCAAGAGGTCAAATCTGGGTTTGAATCTGGATTTATATTATTGACCTATCAGCACCCCATCTTTCTTGAAACACTTTCTTTGCTTGACTTTTCCTGTTCTGCTTTTCTCCTCCTTCCTCCTCAGCCATTTCTTCTCATTCTTTATTTTCCATTCCTCCTCTTTTTTCCCAACTTCTAATCATTGAAGCATCCCAGAGCTCAGTCCAGAATCTTCTCTTTTCTTCTCATACTCAGTCTAAGTGGGTGGTGATGACATTAAATGAGAGCATGAGCGCAAAGAGGCCAGATTTGGAGCAGAAGAGGGGGAGTTTACATTTAGACGGGTTAGGTTGGAGGTGCTGTTGAGTCATTGAAGGGATGTCAAGTAGGCAGCTGGATCTGTGGGCCTGGAGCTCAGCAGAGGCGTACAGCCTGGAGATATAAATATTTGCTACATTGTGTACACAAGGTTATTGAAGACCTTGCCATGAATAAGGAAACTGAGGCCCATTGAGATGAAACACTCTTGGATCACTTAGCAAGTTAATGGAAGAGCCAGAACAATGAACCAGGACTTATATATTAGGAGTGCCTGTAGAAAAGCAGTCACAGCTGAGGGCAAAACATGGGACTATAAAGGGGACTGTGTGAATGTGATCTAAGCACAGAACCTTCTGGTCATTCACCCGGACTCGGAGATGGAACTCAGAGTGTGTGAAGAAGTTAACAGATTAGGTGGCCTCATGGCTATCCACTTAGCCTGGATTATGATAGAATCTCAATATTCTAAGCAGATTTTGATCTGCTTTGAACCCACTGATTCAAAAGTAGAAATTTCAAAGAAACTGAAGTCTGATTCATATTTTAGTGGGCTGAGAGTAGATCTATATCTCTTAGAAAGTCGATGAAGGACTAGTCATAGGGTTGGTTCCATCACACAGTTTGAGGAGCCCACCTGAAATTTTTGCCCAGTGGTTGCCAGCAGGTATGAGGCATAAGACAAGACGCAGAGGTTTAGAAAGGGAACATCATTAAGAGGTAGCATTTGAGGGGTGCCTGAGTGACTCAGTCAGTTAAGCATCTGCCTTTAGCTCAAGTCATGATCCCGGGCTCCTGAGATCAAGCCCCACATCAGGCTCCCTGCTCAGTGGGGAGTCTGCTTCTACCTCTCTTCCCCACTCATGCTTTCTGTCAGTATCACTGTGTCTCTCAAATAAATAAATAAAATATTTAAAGTAAAAAAAAAGAAGCATTTAATGAAGTAGAAGAAAAGATCAGAAGGCCAAGGACAGGCAAAGTCCATCTATTCCCATTATTACCATCCTTATCATTCTCTGGGTGGTGCCTTATGTATTTCTGGAGGAGGGTGCCATGAGGTTTGGTTACTCAGGCTAACTTACCCTAGACAACCAGTTCCATACCACTTTTTGATTACTCTGTGTCTTCCATATAACTAGAATCCATCTGCACCTGCTTCCTCCATCTTTGTCCACGTTATTACCATCTCTTACTTCAATAAGATCCACAACCCCTAAATAATCATCAGATTCATCCTTGTCATTCTCTAGTCCATGTTTTTCTTAACCACTAGGGAGATGCAAATTGGAGCATGCTGCCTCTTCCTTTCCTGGCTTAAAACAATTCTGTTGCTTCTGATTATCTTACACTGTAAACCAAAGTCCTCATCCTTACCTTACATAAAGGTCTTGCCCTGTCCACCACTCCAAGCTCTCACATATCATTGCCTCCTTCTCTGTGAGTCCCAGTCATACTACCTTCTTCTCTCAGTAGTTCACCTTTTCTATACTCCTTCCGCCACAGGGCCTTTGTCCATGCTATTGCTCTGTCTCATGCAGGCTGTACAAACGATAGCCTATAGACCACATGCAGCCTACTCTCTGTTTTGGTAAATAAAGTTTTATTGGAACCACCAATGCTTATTTGTTTACAAGCTATCTATATATAGCTGCCTTTGTGCTATTTCAGTAGAGTTTAGTAATTGCTACAGAGGCCATCTAGACCACAAAGCGTAATAATTTACTCTCTAGCACTTAACAGAAATGTCTTCCAAACTCCTCATCTGGCTATACCCATACTCTTTTTCTAACTGACTCCTTTAGATCTCAAGTCACAGATTTCCTCCATTCTTAACCATTTCACCCCAAACCAGATTGAATTCCTTTGTTAGGTGCTTCATAGAATTTTGCTCCCCTTTTCTCAGCACTAACTTCATCTTTCAAATGTGTTTGTTTAAAGTCCAACCCTTCTGACAGGTGGCAGCTTCCAAGAGCGAAGGACCATCTATATTTTGCATATTACTGTATTCCTAGCATGTAACATGATGTATGGCATAGAAATGATACCCAAAAATGTTTATTTAGTTGAATGGATAAATTAGTGGATGGATGGATAGACAGATGGGACTCAGACAAAGCAGTCCTATATATTAAGTCAGAATAAAAGGGAATACGTGGAAAGCTTGGTACAGCTGACACTCTACACTATTGTCCTGTTTTCTGCATCCAAAATTGAGTATATACAGACAAAGGAATTAAAGAATGTGAGTGTTTTTTGTTTGTTTGTTTCCCCAATAAGTTGATATCCAGAACTTCACATGTCTTCTACCTTCTGTCACCAATCCCTAGTCTGCCAACACCGACAGGAATTTTACAAGTTCCTTTTCATGGTTTCTGCAGAAGTGGGAGCTACTACTCAAAATATCCTCAAGTAATCAACTATTGCCTGGTTTGGAAATGTGATACAATCATTCCTCCAATCATGGGAAAAAGAAAGGAAAACAGTTGGTAGTCTTCAGACCACACACAAATGGGGACAAAACTCAGACTGCTTTCTGGCTCTGCCAGCAGAAGAAGCAAAACAAAGTAGTAAATACAGGAAGCAGATGTAGCAACAGATTGTGGCTCTCCATAGCTGGATGGCCTCACAAATAGCCATGGGAACATCAGTTGTCTGGGAAGGTTCTGGAAGACAGTGGGCACCTATTACATGTATCCAATTTCTATGGACATGGAGAGTTGGCTTCCTCATACCACTTGTTCTGGGAACTGAGCTATTTCTTTAGTTACTGAAACTCACTTGGTAAAAAAGGAAGGGGTTTGGACCATGTTGCTTTACTAGGTGAGAAGAAGCCAAAGTGAGTTAATAGAATATCAGTAGGAAATGGAACTGGGCTTCTCAGGCTGTATCAGGATATCAAGGAAAACATGGAAGAGTTGAATTTTAAATGATGAGTGGTAAGAGTTTGTCAATGGAGAAATGTGTCATTGTTCTTTGGTTTGTTATAACATACCATGTCAACATTTAACAATCAACAATCATTGTATTTTGCTCATAATTCTGTGGGCCAAGAGTTTGGGCAAGGTACAGCAGGGATCTTGTGTGTGTGTGTGTGTGTGTGTGTGTGTGTGTGTGTGTGTAAATGAGGAGACAGCTGGAATGACTTCAATGGCTGGAAATGACGGGGACAGCTATCTGAGGTCCATATGTTTGAGGCCTCACTTCTTCCTTAAGTGGCATCTGCTAGGGATAGAATGCCCAAATGGCCCTTTTCTTTGTGCATCTGAACCCTGGGTTGAAATAACTAGAACATCTGGGGCTAGCTGACATTACTCTCTCTCTGTGCATCTAACTTAGGCTCCCTTGTAGCCCAGACTTAAGGCAATCAGACTTCTTTCATGATGATTGGCATCCCTCAGAGCAACTGTCCCAAGAAAGCCAGGAGGAATGCCAGTCTCTTAAAAACTAGGTATCACTTCTGCTGGCCAGAACTGGCTAACATCATTTCTGTGGCTTATCATTATTAAAACCAGTCACTAGCCAGCCTAAGAGTGGCAAAACAGGCTCCACCTCTCAATCATGGAGATGGCATATGCCTGCAGGAAGGGCAGGAATCAGTGGTGGTCATCTTGGAGACTACTTGGCTAAAATAATTAAGAATAAATAGGGATATTTTCTAGATCTCCAGTTTCCACTTTGGTTACATTGGTAACTTTTCCATTGCTAGCACATGGTCCAGCAGTGTCTCTGAAGATTTCCAAAATCTAGAAAGATCTTTTGCTCTCTTATGTAGCTCCTTGTAAGTGTAAATGTATTCCCTAAAATGCAGAGTCTGAAACACATCAGGAATGTTAACTTCTCCATAGGGCCTGAGAGAAGAAAAGGGAAGAGCAGACTTAGAACTTAGGGTCTTTGTCCAAGGTGCTGATTGTGCTTGAAGTCAAGCCAACTCCCTGACCTTTTTCTCAGGAAGTAATTAGGAGTGTTCTGACCTTTGGAGTGTTAGTTCCATGAGGTTAAGTAGTGGGAGACTAACTTGGAAAGGTAATCAAGGACTATGTCTTAAAGAGTCTCAAAAGCAAGGGTTGGAAATTTATTGTTTTCAGCAAGGAGCTAACACAGATCTTAATGAGTGGACTGGCAGGGTTGAGTCTATTTTTGGAAAGATCATCCTAGCAACAATGAGGAGAATGTTACTGAAGTGGGAGTTAATAAGACCAGTAAAAGTAAATATTGTATCTGCAATATATCAGATTCAGGGAAGTGACTTAGCACAAAATTTTATTTTATATCCACATCCACACCCACACTCACACATACACACATACCTGATTACAGCATTAACAGCCACTACAACCCAACCAGTGTAACCAAGTCTTTGTAATGAAGCAGGTGGTAGAGAATGGATACTCTATGACATTCCATTCTTGGGACTGTTGTTAAATCCAAAAGTATTGATTAGATCTCCCTGCTTGCTCCATATTTTCTTGATCTATCAATATTTTGATGTTCTGATGGCTGGACATACTTGGACATGTTTGGTTTTTTAAATGAGTATCCTTATTCAGCTAATGTCTCATTGGGTCAATTCGGTTTTCCCAAGGTGAAAACCCCTTTGATCTTCAGGGTCTTTGATTAGGCAGGATGAAATTCCCTCAGATCTACAGATGTGACAGAGTCTCAGAAAGTAAGAGAGTCATTTCAGACTAGTAGAGTCACTTCTGATTCTGCTGCAGTGAAGACGTATGTGGTCCTCTGCTGAGTCTTCAGCCAGCTGTTCTCTAGCAAATGCGTGCACTTGCTGGGCTCTCTCATATCAACAACCCTTCTTATTCTTCTCTCTCCTTTCAAATTGACCATCCGCAGAGGTTTGCCTGATAGGTCGATGTCATTATTATGCTTTACTTGTAAAATAGCTACTTCCCTAGTCTGTTCTGTAATCTAAAAATGCAATTTTCACCATGCCAGTGCCCAGCTACAAGGGCTTCATGAGCTACAAGGTTCAAAATTATCTGATTCCTTTCTACATCTTTGGTCTCATCTCTGGACTCTCCCTGGATTTCTCACTATAATCCAATAATATTGATTTTCTTTCTATGCATTGAAAACACTATCTTCCAACATCATAACTTCCACAATTCTATTCCCTCTTCCCAGAATATTCTCTTTTTTTTAAAGATTTTATTCATTCATTCATGAGAGACACACAGAGAGAGAGAGAGAGAGAGGCAGAGACACAGGCAGAGGGAGAAGCAGGCTCCATGCAGGGAGGCCGACATGGGACTCAATCCTGGGTCTCCAGGAACACACCCCGGGCCGAAGGTGGTGCTAAACCACTGAGCCACTGACACTGCCCTCTTCCCAGAATATTCTTGCTGTCATTCAGTTTGGTTATTATTTATCTTTCAGAACTGTGATGAGCTGTCAACTTTTGAGGGCTTCCCAATTGTCCATCTCAACAGTGACCTTTTTGTTCCCCCTATTACCACTGTGTTCTAGTTCTTCTCAGCATGAATCACAAATATCATGTATGCAAATGTTTACTCATCGAAGAGTTTTTTGGTTCATGTCTCTCTTATTCACTAGTCTACAAGCTCCAAAGTGCAGAGACCACTCCTGTTTTGGCTACCACTGTACCCCTAGTACTAGTATAGTACTTGGAGAGACTAGTATAGTACTTGGCATATAACATATACTTGATCAGTATTTGTTGAATGAATCATTGTGTCAATTTTGTGATCAAGATGGATCACAGTGATTCACTTTTAACTATTCTGTATTCGACCAACTGTTCTCATGTGTTGCTGGAAAAACAAGGGCCTTTAAGCATGGAGGTGACTAGGATTACTTAGGTTTTGATCCCATGGTAGGGATGGGGAGACCATTGCACTAGTCTGAAAAAGATATATGGGTACACTTTGCAACTCTTTTTCTTAGGAAGCTCTAATCTTGCTATCTTTGTCCTGATCATTAATTTAAAAGGCCTTATCACCAAATACTGGCTTCCCTGGACTCCATCATTCAGTGCAAGCCTGAAAAACAGAAGAGAACTCTGTACTATTGTGTGGCCCTGGCTGCCTCTACCCTCACAACTTTCTTTTTCTCTTCCAGAGGGCTTTGTGCTTCTATTTTTTTTCTTTTCCCACACTCCACCCCAGTCACTGCTTACTCCTCTTCAACTGTATTTCCTTATGGATCTTCCTAATGTCTGGGAAAATCAGGAAAGTATGTTCTTACTAAAGGCTCCCATGGCAGAGTGCCTACTGTGTTCAAGGAAACCAAGGTCCTGTTCCAGTTTAAGGGTCTGGAGAACAAGGTTTTAATGATGAAAATTCTGCACTATTCTTTGTTGTATAGGATTTGGAAATCCAAACCAGTAGAGCCCAAGAGAAGCATGGATTTTTCTGAATCTAAATCCTTCCAGAAGGTACCATTTGTAAATGGGTATAACCAAAGATGCTTCTAAAGGCCAGCGCACATTTTTATACCTATGAGAGCTGAGTCCCATTACCATGCTAGCCTCCTGAAGCTGAGAGCAAACTTTTTAAACTTCAGCTTCCTTGTCCACTATAAAACACATATCCATCTATAGGAATCTCTCCTGAAGCCACTGCTTCCATGATCTCTCCTTGGTGCTGATTCTGACCTTAGCCCAGTAAGGTCTAGCATTGAATCCTGCCACTGCTTACCCAATACTGGGTTGTGACTCCAATCTGGCTATACTGATTATTCCAAGTTCTCATTTAGGCTATATACCCATTCTATGCCCACAGTGACTTCCCTCCTCCCCACCCCTGAATCTAGTATATCTACTCCATTCACACTTATTCACTTGGTCCCTGCTTGGCAAGGAGCCCAGTGTAGTGTTGCTAAGGATGGTAGCTGGTACAGTCACTTCTGTTATTGTTTTCTAAAAGCATAGTTGCTCTTTTGACTGACCCTAGACATGGTGAGTGTTTAGTCACCATTCCAAGCCATTTATTTAGCATGAAAATTTATTAGGCCATTGTTTAGCAAATTCATCACATTGCACTTTTTACTTAGCAGAATCACTTAATTAGTGTTTTATTACTGGAATTGACTGTCAATTATGTGGCTAATTCATTTACTTAGAGAATGAATTTTTTATCTGGGTAAAGCAATTCAAAGTGCACTGTTAACTCTTTAATGATTAAAGATTGTTGTCAATAACAATTCATGTTGTAAGGAAAATTAAACCATTTATTTCCCTTGAAGTATCAGATGGTGGGAAAATCTTTGGGAAAGTGTAGAGCGGGTAGTTTAGAACCTCGCAAGAATAAAAGAACCTTCATTAACTGAAAGGTTCAGAATACTTGGCAAAGCTGAGTAAAATTAGCTGGAGAGTTTTCAATGGCCTCTTTGAAATAAATTATTTACAGTCTTACATGTGTATATTGCTGTAATGTCTATAAATGCTCTTTCATTTACATTATTTTTGGGGACTTTCACAAAACCATCGTGGAGTGACATTGGAGTTTATGGTTGGCAGCCTCTAAGATAGCCCCAAATATTCTTGCCTCCTGTTACACATTCCTGTAAAATCCCTTCCTATGAGTGTAGGCTGGGTATAGTGACTGGCTTCTAATGAATACAATATGACAAAGTATTAGGATTTTACTTTCAGTATTCAGTTATAAAAAGACCATGGCTTTCATTTGGGTACTTTCTCTCACTATTGCTTTAAACCAGCTGCCATGTTGGGTGCTATCCTATGAAGAGACCCACTGAACAAGGAACTGAGGGAGGTCTCTAACCAACAGCCAGCAGGGGAACTGAGTCCCTTACTCCAATATCCCATGAGAAAATCAGTCTTCCGACAATCACATGAGTGAACTTGGAATTGGATTCTTTCCCGATTGAGTCTTCAGATGTGACCATAGTCACAGATGACAGCTTCAACACCAATTTAAAAAACTTGAGCCAGAAGTACTCATTAAAGCTGTGCTCAGATTTCTGATCCACAGAAATCTGTGAGGTAGTAGATGTTTGTTATTTTAAGTTGCTAAGTTTGGGGGGGTCATTTCTTATGAAGCAACAGGTAACTCCTACATGGCTTAACATGTGTGATGTTGCAATAATTTACCCAAAGTCTTTTGGTTAATAAGTAGTAGAGTCAGCATTTAACCCCAGTTCTTCTGATGTATTATTGTATACAAAAAGAAGGAGGAGGAGGAGGAGGAGGAGGAGGAGGAGGAGGAGGAGGAGGAGGAGGAGGAGGAGGAGGAGGAGGAGGATATGAACATGAACTATAGTTAAGACCTTTCATTGCAACTTTCGGAGGTTTTACCATTGTATTCAGAGGCTGTTTTTCTAGAATGGTGATTCCCATGTGACCTGTATAGCTTCATTACCATGAGAAGCTGACTTGTAGAATTGCTTTTCTTTACCCTGTTTCTACCAGGAATTGAGTCAAAATTTCTGTTTCTTGCCTCCAGTAACTGCCATGTTCCCCCATCATATGGTTATAATAGTAGTTCCCAAACATGACTGGCCCAAACTAAGGCTACTGAATTTCTGGGTTCAGAGTGTGGAGTTAAGGAATCTCTAGTTCATACACTCCTTGATGATTCTTGTACTGCACCAGGAGTGGAGTCCACTAGATTAGACAAAGTAGGTTGCCATTTCAGGGATCAACTTCTGTAATTCGGCAGCTAAGGGCCACTAGGCTAAACTGTGATGTGCCTTATTAGTTTACACAGTGCTTAAACTTGACGAGTTCACACATTTGGTACACACTGCTTTGTTAGCTTTTACAAGAGAACTGTTAGGTATCTGTTCCAGAGGAAAGGCCATCAGCTCTGGTTGCTTGAAATTTTTTGTTTGGTTGGTTTTGAACAGTACTAAACTATAGTACCTCATTCATTCACTGAGAGCAAGATGAACACTGTTTGCTTTTCTTGTTTTCTTTAAGATTTTTTTTTTTGAGAGAAAGAATACATGCACGTGTTAGCGGGGGAGGGGGGTGAGGTGGAGAGAGAATCTCAAGCAGACTCCGTAGTGAATGCAGAGCCCAACATGGGACTCAATCCCAAGAATCCTAAGATTATGACCTGAGCTGAAATCAAGAGTTGGTTGCCCAACTGACTGAGCCATCCAGCCACCTCTGCTTTTCTTATGAGCAACTCTAAGACTAGTAATACATAAATTGTATTTAACTGAAAATTCCCTTAGAGAGATCATTGCTATTCATAGTACAGATCCATGGACCAGCAGTATCAGTATAACCTGGGAACTCCTTTACAAGTGCAGACTCTCAGGCCATGTTCCAGGCCCTCTGATTCAGAATCTGCATTTTAAACTATCTCTAGATCATATACCTTAAAGTTTGAGAAGCAATGAGCTAATCCAACTCGCTAATTTTAAAGATAAAATCCACAAAGATGGGGTACCTGGGTGGCTCATTTGGTTAAGTGTACAACTCCTGGTTTCAGCTAGGGTCATGATCTCAGGATCATGGGATTGAGCCCGTGTCAGTTCTGCACTCAGCACAGAGTCTACCTGAGACTCTCTCTCTCTCTCTCTCTCTCTCTCTCTCTCTCTCACTGTCCTTCCCCCTCTGCCCCTTCCCCCGCATGCACTCACTCACTCTCTCTAAAAATTAATTAATTAATTAATTAATTAATTAATTAATTAATTAATTAATTCTTTTTTTAAAAGATCCACAAAGGGAAAATAATTGTGCAAGACAATTTGATGGCAAAACCAGGATGAAAACTCAGGTCTTATAACTCCAGAACTGCTATTCTCATTATGTTAATGCTCTGTTGTCTTAGTGGTTTATGATATCCACAAACTGCTTACATATCCAAGGCATAGTTTGAAATGGAGAAAGCAGACTGCTATCTACCCAGTACAATGGTAAACTCATTTCAAACAGCTGTTGCACATTTAAATTTCCTCTCCCAGACAAGTTTAGTCATTTCATTTTCTCTTTCTTACACATCAATGAAAGACAAAGTCACCTGTCAGCCTGAAGATTGTAAAACCTGTCAAAATTGAGTTTTTCTAGTTTAGCTAAGTATTACACTGCAACTCTTTTGCATACCTTTGTCTTATTATGATTTTGATGAATGAGAGAGAAAAAATAAGCCATGTTTTCGGTGTCGGGCATACTTGAGGTTTTTTCCTCCCATCACACATCTTCCTTTGAGGATGGGGGTCTTGGTTGTAGTGATGCATACACAACACAAAATGCTGGGCTGATCTTTTTTAGTATGAGCACAGCCCTAGTGACAATGAGAAACTCCAGGTCATGTCCAGCCCAAGCTGAAGTTATAGAGAAGTTGACTACCTTCAATATGAGAGAAGCATGTTGGATCTGAGTATAACGAAAACCACCAGAATCCTGTCTGGGGAACAGATGCATTTGGAATACACGTGGCTTCTTGCTCCCTAACCCCATCAAGGCTGATGGAACTGAGGCAGGAAATGACTGTCTTGCTAGCCTCACCATAGTAATAAAAAGACATGAGAGATGAAGCTTGAAAACAGACATTATATCTATCAGCAAGATGGAGAATGTATTTTAGAGAGGTTGGTGTACTTACCAAAAAAGTATTTACTGAGCAACCACTAGATCTTCGAGATGCAGAGGTAAACGACAGAGATGTGGCACCTGCCTTTGTGGAGCTTACAGTCTAGATAAGGGATATTAGATATTAAATAATTTCACTATTAATTATTCAACCACTCTTGTAATTGATGGAGATGACAGCTGTGTCCAGGAAGATACACTGTGATTCATGAAGGTGATATTGTTAGGATCTAACATGTTACTCTCAGATGGGGAGGGGAGCAGACAGGAATGTTTTCCTTGATATCCTCAAGCATTCATAAAAGTTAACAGACTTGTTTTTTAGTAAACACCCATTTGCTACTCACCATCTAAATTTTACTATTAACATTTTACCACACGTACTTTATCACCTATTTCCCATCGATCCATCCCTCAATCTGTCTTGAATGTTTATGCATTGCAAAGGAAATTTCAGACATTCATACATTTCCCATTCCCCAAATACTGCACCGTGCATATCAATAATGCAGGCTCAGAGATCTATTTTTTT
Source organism: Vulpes lagopus (assembly GCF_018345385.1). Taxonomy (NCBI): domain Eukaryota; kingdom Metazoa; phylum Chordata; class Mammalia; order Carnivora; family Canidae; genus Vulpes; species Vulpes lagopus. The sequence goes on from NC_054841.1 coordinate 17,703,334, forward strand.
TCTTTTGAGGCAAAATTTACATATAAAGAAATACATATATCCTAAGCTTTCTATTCCATGAGTTCAACAATTGCATACACTTGTGCAACCCAAGCCCTAATAGTATAAAGGGAGGCCAGGAAGACCTCTCATGCTCATTCTCAGTCAAACCCTGCCCCCACTCCACCCAATAGGTGACCACAATCCTGATATTTTTTCCTCCCGTATCAGTTTGTCTATTCTATAAGAGGAAGTGGCTTTTGAGCTGAGTTCTAAAGGATGAATAGGAGTCCACTTGACCTTGAAAGGTTCAAGAAGATTAATATTCTAGGAGTATAACACATCATGTACTAATTCTCAGGTAGACAAGAACTTGCATGGCTGCAACCTAGTAAACACAGGGCAGAGAGACACTAAGTGAGGCAGGTGAGAGAGGCAGAAACTAGACCAGTCAGAGCCTTGAAGCCATATTACTGATCAGGAATGTCGCTGAAGGAGAGTGGGCAGCCAGTATATGGCTTCAGCAGAGAGGTACATGTTCAGCTTTAGACTTCTGAAAAATGATCATGCCTCATTGTAGAGGACAGAACATGGAGAAACAAGAAGGGATTCAGGGAGATGAGAAGACACTGTTTGAGATGTTATGAAGAAAGAGAAGGGTAGCATATATGAGGGCCCTGGCCATGTCCATCCCTTCTTCTGTTGTGTTGACCTCAGATATGTTGCATTTCTAACAATTATAAATCACAGTGTTTAGTTTTCCCCCTTTCTATCTTCACTTTTCAGTGATACCGGCCAGAAAGCTTTAACAGAAACTGTGGTTCAGAGAAGTTAAGTAACTTGCCCAAAGTCACACAGCCAGTAAGTGGTGGTGTCAGGAGTCCCATTCAGGTGTATGTATGTCAAAGTATATATACTTTTCACCACTTTGCTGTCTTCAGGAACTGATGGCAGTGCCTTGGCCTTTCTATTTGGAATCATTCTTCCCTCATATATAAGATTCCTCAACCACTCCAGAACTTTCAAAGTAGAAGACCGCCCCAGTTGCTAGCAATCCCAACCAACTCATGTGTACTTTGAGGATAAGTTCATCATCTGTAGCCCAGATTTTCCTTTAAGTGATAGTTTGGGGGTGAGGGCAGGTGATCCAACATGGGTCTACCAATACCCAGTTTTATTTATTTTTATTTATGCTTGTTGTCTCTCTGCCAAACACAGAAATGACATACAGAGGCCACCTGAAAGTTCTTGTGCTTGCAGTTCAGTCCTTCTATGTATAACTCACATCCTTCCTCATACAATCTGTCTTTCCCTCTTTCAAACTCCTTTCCAAAGCCATCCCAATGTCATTCCTTTTCATGTTGGCAAGAATATCAAAACTATGCAGTTCACTTTTCTTTATTATTTCTACTTCAAGTAACTGATCAAACATGTTTTTGGAAGTTCTTTTGAATATACTATGTACATTAACATGCAGAGCTGTGTACGGAACTTCTTACTGATAATATTAAAGAACTTCACAATAATATTGATCTAAAATTAAGTGACCTCATTTTCTTTTTGCTTTTATACATGCCATTCTTGTCTGATAAGTAGTACACTCCTCAGAAATCCATTCCTTCCCAGCCAGTTTTTCTGCCACACTTTATCATCAGTTTATAAAATTGTTTAGATACCTATCACATTGTCTGTTTATGGGGTATTTTTCTACTAGTCAAAGTTTAGGTAATCCATTACTTTAAAACATCAGTGTTTCTGAAAGTACCAATAACTGAAGAATATAGAATAATTAAACACTAGACATAGATGTTGCAGGAAAGGACTTGGGTTCCCAAAAGCTAAAATATTTTGAAAGTCCAGGATTCTATTCCTTTTTCTCTGTGCTTCAACAGTATGTTTCTAGGACTTTCAGATTTCGTTCTCACTTCCTAGTTTGGCCACTAAATAGTCAAGACCCAAAAACATCCTGTTGTTGCTGCAGACATGTTGCTTCTCACATACCCAGTGATCTGCATTTTTGTTTCTATCAAATTCAGTTTAAAAAACCTATACGGTGGGATGCTGCTATCAGCACCTTTGCTGTCTTGTTTCCCCACTAATTTTCTTGAAACTGTAACCAAAAAAAAATGGTTTTCAGTTTTTTTAAATTATGAAATCCTTTCTTCAAAAATAGACATACCTAGAAGTTTATCTCATGAAACAGAAATATAAAGCCATTTCGCTCTGATTGGAGTAGAGGCCAGGCCATGCACATGCATGCACATGCATGCACATGGACCTACACACACACACACAAACACACACACACACACGTACGTGCACAAAATTCATCACAGATCCAATCTTCTGACCCACAGAAGAAACTCTGAACAGAGATCTCCCTTCCTAACTCTGGCCCATGTGGACACTAAGCCCAGAGATAAGAATTCGTTTATTCCTTTCTCTATAGACCACACAGGTGACCCTTTCCACTGTATGATTTACAAAAAATGAACACAATGAACCCAACCACTAGTCACAGAAACAGGAAAAGATTGATGACTTTTAATTAACAGGGTGTGGGGCACAAGAGCAAGGCTATTGCATGAATAGCACACTCTAACTTTGAGCAGTGCACAACATGCACAGCCACTGGGGTAGCCCTGTGGGTTATTGGAGCATCAGGAAAGATGGGGCCCTAGTTTGTAGGGCTCGTGGAGACTTCAGAGTTTCATTGAGAGATACTTCTTTTCATTATGGGGAAAGTCACCCAGGGTCCAGTAACCAACCCTCAGCCTAGAGAAAAGAGAGGCTAGTGTTTCCTTACATGAAGGATCCTTTTGCTGAAACTGCTTGTGCATTTCGGCAGTGGTAGTAATTACAGGAATCTATGTATGTGATAAAACTGATTAAACTTGTGCATGTGCACAAGTACATGGAAAACTGGTGGAATCCGAATAGGTCAGTGGACTGCATCCGTGTCAGTTGCCTGATTGTGATGTGGTTCTGTGGTTCTACAAAATGTTAACACTAGGGAAAACCACGTGAAAGGTATAAGGGACCTCTCTACATTATTTCTCATTACTGCATGTGAATATACAATTATCTTAAGATAAAACCTCTTGTTTTTTTTTAAAAAAAAAAAAAAGGCTGGTGCTCTGGTGATGGGCTGATGTGTAACTTCTGGCCCTGGTCACATCCATCAGCATCTTCAGATGAGCTTTATCGTTTTCCCAGGCATTTACTCACTCGTCAATCCAGCAGGCAAAAAAGTATTCTACCAATTTCTAGCAACTGCAAAGTGGCTTATTTGTATCTTTATTTTCTTAATCATTTTTTGCAGAAGTTTGTCTAATTTATTGACGTTTTTGAAGGAAAGAGCCAGCTTTTGCTTTTCTTCAGCCTCTCTGTATGTTCCATTGTGTTCCATTAACATCTGTTCATATATTTATTTACTTATTTTCTACTTTCAGTGACTATATTTTTCATCTCTCGAAGTTAAGTTCATACTTTTCAAATCCGCTCATCCTTCTTCCATGATGTGCTACATCATTGCTGTGGTTCAGAGTCCTCCTATTTTCTCTTTAATCAATTTAAATATATTTATTTTATGGCCTCTTGGATTGTACTATTTTCAGTTCTTGGGAGGCACATTTCTCTGTACCACGTCTGCCACCTCTCCCTCACAGGGACGAGCTTCCTCCTGTGGCTTGTCTTTCTTTATGTTTTATTTTCCCACTATGAGATCATCGTTAGTGGAAGCGGTTTGGTTCTGGGGGAATCCATGTGTCTTGGATTATGAAAATATCTCCATAGGGTGGTTTCTCACTTGCTTGTCAGGACAGGTGGTTTTGTATGTTGGTTTCTATGTTTGCAGTTGGATTATCACACAAGTAGCCTCACTTTGGATCTCCAGACCCACGTGTGGTAGAAGACAAGGGTTTGTTTTGTTTTTGACTCTATTTGAAAGCTGTCCACTCTTGTTTTTATTCTGCTAATTGATACCTTCAGTTTACACACACAAGCACACAAATCCACACACACACTTAGATATGCACATCCATGCTTGAAATTAGATCCTTGAACTAAGATCAAGACTAAAATTTTATGTCGACTATCTATGTGTGAAAGACAAAGGAGTTGTTATGCTTTTTATTTTTGGTGAATTATCAGTCATCCACTCCTTTTTGTTGGTAAAATCTTAGACCTAAGCCAAGAATTTTTAATATTAGGCTTTTTTACATATGTTCTCTTTAAGAATTCTTTTTTATAGTTCATTATTTTTATTCATATTTGTTTTGATTTCTCTACTCCTATCTAGGTTTAGCTGACTTTGGTATTGAACAAATCAATTATAATGTTATTTCCTCCAGTCTCTCAAGGTTTTTACTTTTTATTTTTCCCCCCTTATTCATCCATCTCCCCAAGTCTCTGGAAAAGAAGGCAGGTACAACTTCTGAATCTTTGTGTAGTGGGGAATGTCTTTCTGGAGCCTCACAAATAAAAAAATAACTGCTACCTGTGTATGATTTGGGGGTCACAGCCTTTTTCCCTCAAAAATGTTCTTCTGGCATTTAAATTTGGGCAACAGAAAATAGAGTTAGCATTGTCTCTTTTCCTTTATAGATAACTAGTTTTTTTCCAGCCTAGATTTTTATCTAAGTGCTTCTTCACCCACAGTAGAAGCATCAGGAGATTTGTTCTATTTGTAAGTTGTACACAGAGAACTTTTTACATTTGAGGATTGAGGTTTTTATTCTGCCAAAGAGCTGTTTTTACAAATATCCCTTGTTATTGCTTCTGTGTCACTTATGCTGTTCTCTTCTATAGTAATGCCCGTTAACTGTCTTTTCTGAGTCTGTTTTCTGTTCTCTGAAAATGATGCCTGGACACGTGAGCAGACAGGTATGCAGGACACGGAGGTCTCCTGGTTCTTAGTTTCCTGCAGGCTCACCTTTAAGGTCTCTGCCTGTTACTTATTCTCAGATTACAGACTCTGGTGTCCACTTTAATAATGCTTATTGCCTTTTGGTCTGCTTATAATCCTCCCTTGCCTCACCTAGCAAATTTTTTCTAGTTGCTTCTCAACCCACATTTTGACAAATCTGTTCTCATTAATCTTTTTTCCTTTATTCTTCTCTGTGTTCTTGATTTTTGTTTCCAACAAAAATGTATACAATCCAAAATGCACTTCCGTTTTCTGCTGTGTAGGTTGAGATGCCAGTGATGGGAAAAAAAAAACCAAATTGGATTAAACAATAAATTCATGTGTTACCTCGCAGAACTAGAAGTCAAGAGTTAGAGCAGGCTCCAGGGTTGGATAAGACACCCAAAAAGTCCTGTTAAGCTCCTCTCTTTCCCATGTCATGGTGGCATTACCTACAGCTTGGCTGTCCTCATGGATACAGAATTGCTTTAGCAGTTCCAAGCATCAAACCTACAAATGGTGCAATGTCCAGTGGAAGAGGGGTGATGCTGGAATAGCTTTCTTAGAAGTAAGGAAACATTTCCTAGAAGCCCCTTAATAGAAATCCTCTCCTGTCTCATTAAAAAGTTTTGAAAAATTGACAGAGGATAAGAGCACCTGATTGGCTTAAGGAAATCAGGATTTGCGCCTAAATCTAGGATTAGGGTCATCCACCTGAATCATGTGGAAAATGTGTAGACACCTAAACTAATGTAAGGACTCTGCCAGAAAGGAAGAATGTAAGGGATGGTGCTTAGGTAAATAGTCAACACTAGCTGCTTTTTTTCTCCTGAATATTATATTTTTCTTAGCCTTCAGAATGCTATTCCTCTTATTTTTAATATGGCAGGTTCTTCTAAGACCGTGTGGTTTTGTTTCTATTTATTTACCTCTAAAAAAAAGGAGGAGGGATCTCTCCAGGACTGATGTTTTCTGTAAACAGAGCAGACTGATTCTCATTGCCCTCCCTGCCCTGCTGCTGGGAACCCTTTTCTTGTGGCTTGTGCAGGAGGAGTAATGGATATTCAGAGCCCCCATCCCTCTACAGAGTGTCTGACACCATCCCTCCATCAGATGTGAGTGCTGTGGAGGAAGGAATTCATGTTCTCCCCACAAAGGGGAGGATTGATCTCTTTGTGAGAAGGAGCAAGTGAATCCAGAAGTCACCTTCCCCATGACTGCTCCTATCCCAACATTTTTCCTAAGAGTGAATCTGCTTTCTGGGGCATAAAGGTCTTTATCCACCTTCTTTTGTTTTTGCCATGTCAGAGACCCCAGTGGAAACAATTGAGGGGGAGAAAGGGCTCAGAGATGCCAGCACCGCCCCCTTATTTGGTTGCTAAGTCTTTGACTCTCAAGAGCCCAGAAAAGGAAATTAGAAAAAGATAAATAAAGCATTTCTTTTCTATCCTTCAGGCAAGTGTTTTACTTCAAGTAACAAAGCTTATCAGTGTCAGTTGCCAATTATACGATGTCCATTTCAGCTCTGTAAAATGTGGCACAGTGGGGGCAGCATTGTACTACCTATTAGTTTTGCAAGTTCGACCCTGTGCATTTGGTCAGGGTTAAGAAAGAGAAGGTAAAAGAAAACATAGAAGAAAATATTTGTGGCCTTGAGTTAGGCAAAAATTTCTTGGACAAGATGAAAACAATAATAACAAACCATAAAAGAAGATAATTGATAAATTTGACCTGATCAAAATTAAAACTTTTGCTTGTCAAAAGACACTATTAAGTAAGTAAAAAGGCAAGGCTCAGACTGGGAGTAAGGATTTCCAAAACATGTATATGATAAAGGGCTTGTATCCAGATTACAACTCAATAAGATAACCCAATTTTTAAAAATGGGCAGAAGATTTGAACAGACACCTCACCCAAAGAAGGAAAACCAATGTCAAATAGGTACTTAAAAATATACAAATTTAAATGACAATGAGATCCTACCATACAACCACTAGAATGCCTAAAATTGGTAAAACTTACCTAAAATTAACAAAACCTTACCAAACAAGCGTTGGTAAGGATGTGCAGCAATTGGAAGAGATGAGTGCTACATTTAACAACATAGAAGAACCTCAAAAGCATCCTGCTAAGTGAAAAAACACAGTCACAAAACACTGCATACTGTATAATTGCATATACATGACATTCCAGAAAAAGCAACTGTTGCAACAGAAAGCAGAGCAGTGGTTGCCAGATGCCAGGCCTGGAAGGGTACTGACTGTGAGGTTCACATTTGAAGAGAATGTTAATTCATCTACTATTCCATTGAGTGAGAGCACATCCTGAGTGGATATGAGATGGGGTGTGGATCTACTGTGTCTCAGGGGTCACACATCTGTATACTTCTCCTAGTGGAAGTCCAGAATTTGGAAATACAGAATAAACTTTTCCTACAACATGGCTCCTGAACTCAAGCCAACTACCTCATCTGAGGCTTCACCAAAAAATTGCAATCTCTTTCAATTCTAGAGGGAAAATTACCCTATGTTGAATCAAGTGAAAGTTGATTTTATACAATTTCAGAGATTTTTAAGAAATTTTGACAACATGAACTCTTCATCTTTATGCACATAGGCAGTGTGATGCTGACACGATTAATGGATATTCCTCGCCAATTCTGATGCTAGCTGAGTTCACAGGCTTAGATTTCAATGCTATTATAAGTCTGTTTTCTTGAGGCTTTATTGATATTTGGTAGGAATGGCATTGATGAGGCATTTTTGATTGAATGGCATTGGATGAGCCAGTCAGGTGCCACCTTGAGCTTCTTCCAATGGATCCCATTTCATGGTTGCAATGACCTTCTTAGACGTCGATGATGGTCATCGCCATCTCGAATGCCAATAACAAATAAAGATCCTAGTAACATTATCTGATGTCCCATACTAGAAAGTTGTGGGATTCATATTTCAAGCCAGATTTTATCTTCAAATTCTGTGTTTTGACTCTGACACCTGCTGTTGCCACAGCTCCCACTGTGCTTGTGCTAATCACGTCTCCATGCTGAGTGGGTGAGCCAGCCTCGTCCCCACCTCAAACTTTCCACACTCAGACTCTTCCCTCTCAGCAAGCAGTCTCCAAGTATTTTCCCCTCCACTCTTCATGCTCTCCTGCCATAATGGGCATGTAGATTGAGAGGAATTATGAAAGATGAAATAAGAAATAGAAACTATAGGAATTTGGTTGGCTAGTGAAGAAGTTCTTTGTGGACTCTGTGGAGGCTTCTGTTAAGATGAATGACTTGATCAAGCTGTGTAAAAAGAACTGTGAAGGCAGAAAGACCCATGAGGAACCTAAAGGAATAGTCATGTCATGGGGACTCAAACTAGGGCAGTAGCAGCAGGCATGGAGTAAAATATTTCAATGGCCATGGAGCGTGTCGTGAAGGAAAGAAGAGAGAAGCCCTAGAAGACTACCCAGATGCCACCACTGGTCTGTGATTCTCTTGTGCCGAGCAGCACAGCTTATACAACTTCAGAGTGGCTAATGCTTCCTCGGTGCTTAACAGAAGCCAGGCATTGTCTGCAAACTTGCTGGTGGTCTCTCCTCAAATCCTCACCCCTGCCTTCCCTGTGTTACAGATGAAGACACTGAGCTCAGAAATTGTAGTCACTTGGCCAAGATCACATAGCCCATAACTGGTTGATTAAAAATACAAATGCTGTCTGATTTTGGGGCCCAGACTCATAGCATTTTTCGGGGTGTGGATCGTGCTCCTCTCATGGGATATGATCAGGCCATTTCTGAAATAGTCAGGTAAACATTTTAGTGAGCATGAAAAGAAAACTGGCATATTGCACCTGTGGTTTTAGGCTTTATTATCATTCAAAATGAAATAGTTTAAAAATGTGGAAGGTTGATTTTTTTAAAATTTAAGGCATAATTACGTAAATGTGCACTATTCAGTACAGTTGCTACTGACCACACATAGCAATTTAAACTTAAAAGTAAGGTAAAGTAAGAACTCATTTCCTTAGTAGACAAGCCACATTTCAGTTGCTCATTAGCCGTGAGTGGCTAGCGGCTACCATTTTGAATAGTTCAAACATAAAACACTTCCATCATTGCAAAATGTCCTTTTGGGCAGTGCTGTGCTAAAGTGGCCTTATACTAGATCAGTGTATTTGAAGTTCACTCTAGCTCTAAGTCAGTTCTCTTTAGAACTTGACTTGGCTCTGGATAAGTCTATGTCCACCTGCACTGTCCACCAATCACCTGTTGGTATTGAACACTGGAAATATGGCTAGTCTGAATTAAAATAAGACTACACTGAAGTAAGCGCAAAATGCACATTGCATTTCAAAGAGTTAGTATGAATAAAAAGTGTAAAATATATCATTAATAACTTTATACTGACTATGTTGAAATAGCAATTTGTGTATTAGGTCAAATAAAATGTATTACTGAAATTAATTTAATCCTTTTACCTTTTTTAATGTTGCTTATGTTGTAATACTATTTTCTGTATTAGGTCAAATAAATTATATTATTGAAATTAATCTCACATTCCTTTTATCTTATTTAATGTTGCTATAAGAGATTTTTAAATTACTTATGTGGCTTGCATTACATTTCCGTGGACCTATCGGCCCTATTATGTGACTCGAGTGCTCTCTCTTTCCCTTCTTCTTTCCCTAAATCTATGCTGCCTAATACAGTAGCCATAAGCCACATGCGGATATTTAAGCTGAAATTAATTAAAATTAAACAGAACTTAAAATTCAGTTCACAATGTGGTCACATTAGCCACATTTCACATGCTCAGGAGCCACCTGTGGTTAGTGGCTACCATATTGCACGGCACAGATATGGACCATTTCCATCATTATGGGAAGTTCTATTAGAGCTGATACAGGTTGTACATAGTTATGGCAAAAATCACAGAGGTGGGGTGCGAGTGCCTAAAGCTTGAGAAACATTTCTGGGGTGCCCAGCTCCACAACATATCACCCTCCCATCTCCTGGGCACCTGTCCCTTCCCACCTTTGTTAGATTTGTTTATGCACATCTTATCACTTCTCTCCTGCAACAGCTGTGGCATGCTTATCTCCCTCTGAACACACTTTCCCCCACCCTCCTGTATGTATATAGTATCTAACACTGTGCTTTGCACAACATCGGTACTCAGTAAATATTTGTTAACCAGTTGGAGTGGCAATTCCTAGCAAGTAATTAGAAATACGTGGCTGGAGGGACCCCTGGGCGGCTCAGCAGTTGAGCGTCTGCTTTCAGCTCAGGGTGTGATCCTGGGGTCCTGGAATCAAGTCCCACATCGGGCTCCCCATAGGGAGCCTGCTTCTCCCCTCTGCCTATGTCTCTGCCTCTCTCTGTGTGTCTCTCATGAATAAATAAATTAAAAATCTTTTTTAAAAAGAGGAAATATGTGGTTGGAGCTACAGGGAGATCTATAATAGCTGGTAGCAGGAGGATTTAAAAAAAAAAATTAGAGGGATCCCTGGGTGGCGCAGCGGTTTGGCGCCTGCCTTTGGCCCGGGGCGCGATCCTGGGACCCGGGATCGAGTCCCACGTCGGGCTCCTGGTGCATGGAGCCTGCTTCTCCCTCTGCCTGTGTCTCTGCTTCTCTCTCTCTCACTGTGTGCCTATCATAAATAAATAAAATTTAAAAAAAAATAAAATAAAAATAAAATAAAAATAAAAAAAAAATTAGAAAGGTCAAGGCCAGAAGGAAGGAGAACAAGTAGAGGGACAGTGGTGACCCGAGATCTCACACATCAGCCACAAGCCCTTCACAGGAAGCCACAAAAATTGCAGGGTAATTCATAGGCTTTAGACAACAGCTATAGAAAAAGCGTAGAAGAGGGGGCACTTGGGTGGCTCAGTGGTTGAGTGTCTGACTTTGGCTAGAGTTGTGATCCCAGGATCCTGGGACCAGGTCCCATGTCAGGCTCTCCACAGGGAGCCTGCTTCTCTCTCTGCATATGTCTCTGCCTCTTTCTGTGTGTCTCTCATGAATAAATAAATAAAATCTTTTTAAAAAAGAAAAATGGGGCAGCCTGGGTGGCTCAGCAGTTTAGCGCCACCTTCAGCCCAGAGCGTGATCCTGGAGACCAGGGATCCAGTCCCATGTCGGGCTCCCTGCATGGAGCCTGCTTCTCTGTGTCTCTGCCTCTCTCTCTCTCTCTCTCTCTCTCTGTCTCTCTCATGAATAAATAAATAAAATCTTTTAAAAAATAAAAATGTAGAAGAAATCCAAAATATGATTATGTGATAGATAAACATGCAAGACCCATACATGAGAAGTTGGAATGGCATGAAAATTAAGGGTCTGGTGAGGAGAAAAATGAGCAGTGCTCTCTCCCTGGGCCAGCTGGTTTGAGTTACATTTTATGAGCAGCATGTGAATTCTAGCACCCTTGTTGAATTAGCTGCCGAATCGCACATTAGTTTTAAGGCTCCCTCTCGAATAGGAACATCATAACGTTTTTTAATTGGGGCTGATAAAAACGTAGCATTACTTGTAGGTTCCTGAGAGAAGTGAGTTGTGAAATTGGGTTTTCATTAAACCTAATGATGGGAAATTAAGTATAGTGCGTCTGGTGAAATGGGGTGTGATAAAAGGCATCACTTCTGCATTATCAGAGGTTAATAAGGGAATAGGTGAGGTAAGATACATTGGAAAAGGGAGTCCAACTAGTTGAATTAATAAACGTTGAAAGCCCCTTGGTTCTGAGTCTTCATAGCATCATTAGCACCGGCATTGACATTATTACAAATGTTACAGCAATACAAGTTGTTAAATTTCAAATGCATTTGTTTTCCATTCCAGTGTTGGTTTTGCTGACACCAAGTTTACAGTCTGTCTAGCAATGTGTTTAGGGAAAATATCCATATTGGTTTGGGTAACACTTGGCATCTCACAAAATTTGCCAGGTGCCCATTCCCAAGAAGCCTGTCTCTACCAGGGAGCCGGCCTCTCAGGCAGTCCACACCCCAGGGCCTTTGGGAGACCCCAGGTCTCTGAAGACATCTGTCCCCATGTGTACTGGTAGTTTAAGTGGGAGACACTCCCAAGGCTCGGGCACTGACTGCAGCTCATGCTCTCCTAGGGATTATGAAGTGCAGCATCTAGAGAGGCAAACTCAAGTGCTCCTTCTCCATCCCCAACCCCACCACACTGTCACAGGAGTGATATTCATTGGAAGGGGGCCTTATATCTGTAACAGCTGGGACACCTGCCAAAAAAATAGTGTGTCATTAAAGAGAGGAATGAAAACCCTTCAATAGCTTCCCACTGGCTTGGAGATTCTCACATATTGACAGCCTTCTTGACCTACCACCTATCATCTCTTACAACTTTGCCCCATCACGTTTCCACTCACCACCTTCTCTCCATCCCAGTCTCCTTGCTCTTCCCTAGATGTGCTTGACTTCTCTGGCTTCTGTTCTCATGCTTCAGATGGTTCTTGTCTGTCTGCCGTACTAGGCTATCAAGCCTTGAGGGTGAAATCTGTGCATTGTCAGCGCCTACCACAGTCCCTGGCACATTGAGAGTGAGTTCTCAATAAATCTGACTCCTGATCCCCACCGTGTGGGGAAGGAGGAAAGCAGCCCCACATTTGCAAAGCTCTGCATTTAAACAGTGCCAGTGAAGATGTGCTCCCTGACACCTACAATCCCAGAAGTAAGCAGTATTTTTCTTCTGTGCCGTCAAGAAAGCTGTGCTAACATCTCACCTAGGCCCTTGTTCCCTGTACGTAAACCTATACACTCTAGACCTTTCTGTTGGCAATCCTTTCCCTGCTCAGAACAGTTTTGCTCTTGCTGTCACATAAAAAGTTTCACTTTTACATATAGAATCAGCGTCTGAGGGATTATTGTGACACAAGCGACAAACAAGCTAAAGGAAACATGAATTTTTGAAAAGATAGGTTGCAGAAAGTCAGGAATATATGCTAAAGCCTTAAGGAATATATGCCTCACCCTCTGCTAAAGGCTTAATGGGGTCTGCCTGGGTAGCTTGCATTGTCTGAAAGCACTGGGGTGAGTGACATCAAAAATAGCAGTTCTCATCTAGTGCATGCCACAACAGGAGGGCCTAGGACACAGGCCGTGTCCTTGGGAGGAGGTTGGTGAAACCAAGCCTAGGTGGTTGTGAAAAAGACAAACTGGCCCTAAAAGACCAGTACCCTGCGCTTGCCAGGGAGTCGGTAGGGCAAGAATGTGGTGGTTCTGGTCCAAGGGGAATGGGGGAATTCAAATCTGACCTCAGCACGTGTCTGTTTCCAGGTGGTCACGCCAGAGAGGGCAGTTAGAACAACTCCGTGGGTATAGAGATTATTATCAGGGAGAGCATAGATCTTCCATCAAGGAGAAATCTGGTAAAGAAGAGGAGATATGGGACCCCAGGTCTGGGAGAAGTAGCTGGCAGGACTAAAGGAAGAGGTTTGGACTTCCTTACCACCAGGTGGGTTCAGCGAGGAACGAGATCAAGGATCAAGGTGGGGGAGCGAGACAGTAGGCAGAGCCCACAGCAGGAGAGAGCAGCTGAGAGGGTCAGGATCCCTGCTTTCTGTTGGGGTCCAAGACTGGCTCCCGTCCCTCCCAAGGACATAGGCAAATGGACCAGGAGCAGGCACCAGAGATGATTAGATTTCCAGGCATCCTAGTTCCTAAACAGCTGTCTGGCTTCTCACTTATTCTGGGCTTGGCCATGATTGGCCAAGAGTACCCTGTCAAGCCTGGACCAAGGACTATGACAGGCAGAGGATGACAGCCAACCTGGAATTTTATCTTGGCTCCACCGAGATGCATCCTTGGAATAGAAACAAACCAAGGGTTATTGTGTTCATTGGTTTGTTTGTTGTTTCGATTTTTAAATCTACCGCCACGGCCATGCAAGGGAAGCAGTATGTATCAGTTCTTCCTGTAGTTTCCTGATTACTTGAGGCCTGAGTTAGTTCCCCCTGCCCTGGGGAAGGCAGGGAGGACAGAGGACAAAACTCATAGGCATTGTTTTGCCTTCTTCTCTTTGAAGCAGATGGCAGCCGTGGGGAGCTGTCCCAGCCCACACTCACGATCCAGACTCACCCCTACCGAGCTTGTGACCCTGTGGAGATGAGTTATCCCCGGGACCAGTTCCAGCCCGCCATCCGAGTGGCTGACCTGCTGCAGCACATCACCCAGATGAAGAGAGGCCAGGGCTACGGGTTCAAAGAGGAATATGAGGTAAGAGACTGGCCTGTGGTGCAGAGGTTTTATGGGTGCTAAATCCTTGTGATGCAAACTGTGGTCCCCAGACCAGCAGCAGCATCAGTGTCACCCCCAGTGATAGCATGTTGGAAAGGCACCATCTTAGTCCCCACCCATACCTACTGAATCACTTTGGATTCATACCTTCCTGTAAAAGGAAGACAGAGGGCTCAAACCCCATCCACTTGTTAAAAAAAAAAAAAAAAGCCAGCCAGTGATTTCTGGGAGACCTGCTTGCTCGTAATCACCTTTGGCCCCGTTATCTTACTTCTGCTTTGTTCTCAACACCTCCCACTCCTGCCAAGTCATTATCACTTCTGGTGTCTTCTCTCTTCTGTACCTTCTTTCCCCTACTCATCCCTTTTCTCCTTCCCCAGAACATCTCTAATGCACAGGACTTGCAAGTAGTGGTTGTTACTAAGGCTTGGGGAATAAGAATTGCAGCTAAGTACAGGAAGTGGCTAAATAGAAGTCCTTCTGAGGTTCTGGTCTTCAGACACATGTCTGTCCACTCCTTCCCAAAAGTCCTTTGTAGTGTCCTCAAAATTTTCCTTTTTTTTTTTTCCTTTTTTCCAGAAGCTGAGAAAAGAATTCCTACACTCCCCTCACTGTTGTGCAGAACAACTCAGCTTTCTCTGTCGTTTTGTTTCAGACCTTGCCCACCTTTTCCAAAGAGTGAAATAAAATAGAAGGAAAAACTCATTAAGGTGTTTTCCTGAACTAAAGAGCACCTCACTCCCCAGGAGGAATTTTTTTTTTTTTTGCAAGCCTCCTCTTGCAGCCAGCTCTGAAAACAAGCATTTCTTTCTCTGATTCTCCTTTTCCTCTCTCTCTCTCCCCCTCTCCTCCTTCCTTCCTAAAATATCTTTCTAGCATCTACTGTATGCCAGGCTCTGAGTTATATGTACTAGTTTTTTGTGGTTTTTTTTTTCACATGCAGCATGTGCCCCAAATATGCTTGGTTCAGTTACACTGTGTGCAGTGCAAACGCATTGACTCAGACTCTACACATTTGGAATTCTTGATAATGCAGACTAAGTTTATCTCTCAGACTATATTCTGAGAAAGAGCTTACAAAGCAGTATTTCACAAGCTGTGTGAGGTCATGAAATGGTGCTAGGTTGGGGCTCCAGACAACCAGATTCCAATACAATAAACTGTGTGATATTAGCATATCATTTTGCTACCTGGGTTTTAAAATTCTTTATTAATTGAATGGAGGGTTTGAGTAAGGTGATTGCTTAGGGCCTGTCTGGTCCTAAAACTTTATGAGAATATAAAACACAGTGGCAGGGGGCATGTTGGACACATTTATGAGAACAAAAACATTATGTCAATGGATGTGAGTGATTACTAGCTCAAGAGAACTTGCATTTAATTTCAAATATGGTCTAAGTAAAAGAGCATTTTTCATATGATCAATCTACAAATCGTGGAGGAAATTAGGATGATAATTGAAGGAGATGGTCTCAGCACCTCCGATCCCTACACCTTATTTCCCAGGGGTTTTGTTGAATGGTCCCAGCCCCTTAAAGTGTGAAGAGGGTATACGTGCATGTGCTTATACACATCTCTGTAGATCTGACTGGTGAGTGACTGTCAGGACGGAGTGTGCTGTCAGTAAAGGCATATTCCGTGTCATGATGGTTTAATAAGTCATCAGCTGTCATTAGACCTTATTTGTTTTAAGGTCCCACCAGCATCCAGGGATACAGGTCACTTATGAGAAAGGAGAACAAATAGTCAAAGACTAAGAAACAGTATTCTAAGAACCTACGATCTAACATTTGAGGACAAAAATACAAGTATATCTGACTCCTTCAGTGCATTTCCTTCCAGAATGATAGCCTGTTTGAAAGTATCCATCCTTGTGTGATAGGATTTGGGTTGATTTTTAAAATTATTTTTGTGCCTTTTTGCATTTTCCAAACTTTATGGCATGGAAATGATCCATCTTAATAGTGAAAGAGAAAATGGTGCATGTCATTCAGTCATTTAGACCCCACATGGAAACATCGCTAAGGAGACTAGCCTTGCATTCAATCTGTTTAAATTATATTAATCAGTTAACTGGAGTATTTAGCTTGTAATTGACACATTTTCTGATTAATTAGAGGTTAATTGGGAAGTGTTACTTTATGAGGTCTTTCCACAATGTGTCCGTCCCCTTTCCTAGACTTTAGCTAGATATTACTTTGATTATCAAAGCTCCCAGGATGTCTGGAATCTACAGAATAGGTATATAAGTCACAGACCTGCTTGAAGACTGTGCCCTGTTGTAGACATAAGGTTCTTGGGCCTCTAGGCCACTGTCAAACCAACATGCTATGTGCTCTTTCTTGCCTATCACCCTTGCTCAGTCTTTCCTTTCTTTTTTTCATACAAATGAGTGGGTTTAACAAGTTGACGTACAGGTTGACTTCTCAGGGGCCCCTGGGTGCCTCAGTCAGTTAAGTTGATTTCAAATTGCGAAATCTCAGGTCATGATCTCATGGGTCATGGAATTAAGCCCTGCATTGGGCTCTGTGCTCAGAGGGGAGTCTGCTAGAGATTTTCTCTCCCTCTCCCTCTGCCCATCATCCCACTCATATTCTCATTCTCTCTCTTCTTTTTT
This sequence comes from Vulpes lagopus, assembly GCF_018345385.1. Classification (NCBI taxonomy): domain Eukaryota; kingdom Metazoa; phylum Chordata; class Mammalia; order Carnivora; family Canidae; genus Vulpes; species Vulpes lagopus. The sequence continues at coordinate 17,720,085 of NC_054841.1, forward strand.
AATCTCTCTCTCTGTCTCTCTTTCTCTCAAATAAATAAATATTAAAAAAAATAAGAGACTTCTCAGCTTTAGCAAAGCTACGTCTTCTAAAATTCGGGTTTAGCTTTATAATTATTTATAAATTTGTTCAATAAATACTCGCTGAGTATTTACTGTTCCCAAGGAATGTTCTAAATATTTGGGATACAATAGTGAACAAAATAGACAGAGGTCCATTCTCTCATGAAGCTTGTGTTTTAGCAGGAAAAACAAGAAATAAATAAGTTGGCAAATTGAACTCCAATAAAAAATATACAATCAATAAAAATAAATTTAAAAATAAATAAATAAGAGACTTATTTTATTAAAAGCTGCAGAGAAGAGGTTCATTGCTCTTCACCCTAGACCTAGGCTGATGTCAGAGTAGATAAAGTATGTGTACCTTCTCTACTTCAGTAATATTCTCTAGTTTTTCAATAAAAGGATAAAAAAAAGGATAAAACATGGTGATACAGAATGCAGGCCATTTTCACCATTCTTGATGCTCACAAATAAGAGGGAATGGCTTGTGAAAGGTGTAACTATAAAACAAAAAAATTAAAACTGTGAATTCAGATAAAAAACAATTATTTTATAACAATTCAGTTAATGTAATATGTTAGTAATTAATGTAGTATGTTAAACAGTGAGACTACTATTTGCTATGTTAGAAACTATCCCAAATCTTAGTGACATAAAACAGCCAAGGTATTGTGCTCACTGATTCTGTGGATCAGAAATTTGGACATGGCACAACAGGTCTGCTTCTGCTCCTCAATAACTGAAACCTTGACATGGAAGGCTCTAAGATCAGGCCTGAAATCATCAGAGAGCATCTTTACTTTCATATCTAGTGATTGCTGTAGGCTGTCTACTCAGATCTCAGTAGGATTGCCAGCTGGAACACCTACACATGGCCTCTTCTAGTGGCCTGGGCTTCCTCAAGCATGGTAGCCTCAGGATGTTGGACTTCTTATGTGGTAGCTCATAGCTTCAAAGGCAAGCCTTTTAGCTAACAAAGTAGAAAGTACATCATGCTTTGTGACCTAGATTTGGACATCGTAAAGCATCACTGCTACCTCTTTGTATTGGTCATACGCAAGTAATAACTACCTATTCCAAAGAAGGGGAATCAGACTCCATCTCTTGATGGACAGAGGGACAGTTGTAAGATTCTAAAAGAGAATGCAGAACAGGAGATATTGGAAAATACAATCTTTGGATGATACTATCCTCCACAAGTACCATGGAAAAGAAAGGGTAGAACAAGGAAAGGAGATGGTATATTCCAGGGACATAGGGTAAGTGGGGTTCCAATATTAAATAGGGTAGAGATGTAGTCTGAAATTAAAAGATAAGGTTTGAGCAGAGACCTAGTAGAAGAAATCTAGAGGAAGAAAATTCCAGATCAGGGGAATCTAAGGAGGAAAAGAGTGGTATGAGTAGAGCAATAGAAGATGACATTGGAGAAATAAAGGGGGAACTGACCATATAGTGCCTTACAAGCCATTGTAAGGACTTTCGCTTTTATTTTGAATGAAATGGAAAGCCACTGCAAAATTTTGAAAAGACAAATAACCATCTGACATTGTTTTGAAATACTCCTCCTATCTACTATGTTGAGAAAAGACATAGGAAGGCAAGAGTAAAATCAGGAAGACCAGTTAAGAGGCCATGGCAGTGGGCAGCCCAGGTGGCTCAGCGGCTTAGTGCTGCCTTCAGCCCAGGTTGTGATCCTGGAGACCCAGGATCAAGTCCCACGTCGGGCTCCCTGCATGGAGCCTGCTTCACCCTCTGCCTGTGTCTCTGCATCTCTCTCTCTCTTTCTATGTATGTGTCTCTCATGAATAAATAAGAGGCCATGGCAGTAACCCAGGTAAGAGACAATGGTGATGCAACCAAGGTGTGGCTGTGGAGGTGGTGAGAAATGGTTAGATTCCGAATATATCTTACAGATAGAACCAACAGGATATCCTAACACATCAGCATGTGTGTGAAAGAAAGAGAAGAATCAAGAGTAACTCCAGGGCTATTATCTGAGTCACTGGAAGGATGGAGTTGCCACTAATGGAGATGGAAAGCCACAGGGAAACCAGACTTGGGGCCAATGAAACAATTGGGAGTTAAGTTTTGAACTGAGTTTGAAATGTCTATTAGACCTGTTAGTTGGGGGGATCCCTGGGTGGCTCAGCAGTTTAGCGCCTGCCTTTGGCCCGGGGCACGATCCTGAAGTCCCGGGAACAAGTCCCATGTCTGGCTCCCAGCATGGAGCCTGCTTCTCCCTCCTCCTCCTCCTCTCTCTCTCTCTCTCTCTCTCTCTCTCTCTCTCTCTCTCTCTCATAAATAAATAAATAAATAAATAAATAAATAAATAAATAAATAAATAAATAAATCTTTAGACCTAAAGATGGGGATGGAAAGTAGATAGTCAGATATCTGAGTCTGGAATTTGGGAATGAAGCCTGGGCTGGGGAGAAAACTTTAGGAGTTACTGTCATACAGATAATATTAAAGCCATAGACTGTTCAAAGTCATGAAGCAAGTGAGCATCAACAGAGATGATAACCAAGGACTGAGCCTTATGGAATTTCAACCCAATGTGTGTGTACTCTCCATAGGCCAGACATTGTACTAGGCTCTAGGAAATGAGATGAGATAGAGCCCTTTCCTTCTGGGACAATTTAGAGCCTATTCTTAGACACAGGCATATAAACTGATCACTTCAATATCTTGGCAAAAACAACACAGTATAGTGCTATGGGAACCCTTGGGGGTGGTGTTCATTCAGCCTAGCCTGGGAATGGATGACCATTGGCTTTCTGGAAGACATAAAGCCTAAACCCAAGCTTGAGAAATAGGAATAATCAAATGAAAGCAGGGAAGGATGTTCTGGGCAGAGAAACTAAACCAGGATATGGCATGAAGGTGTATATCGAAGGTTGAGTGAAGAAAACAAGAATCACTTTGGTATGCAAACTATATTAGGTGCACAAAGCATACAGGGAGATGGTGCTGGAGTTATCAGAAGGAGTGGGATAAGAGTGGGGAAGCGAGGGGACATTTGTCAGGCTAAGGAGTTTGGATTCTATTCTAGGGGTCATGCGGAACCATGGAAGGGAGCAGCATTTTTTAAAGTTGAATTAGCATTTAGATGTAATTGTCTGGCATAGATCAGAGCAGGGAGACCAGAGGCAGGTAGGCGGGTAGGTGGCTGGGACACTAATTGAAGGAAAAATGGAGTTGCTCAAACCAGGAGACTGGGCCCAGCGCCCAGACAAGCCCACACACATTCTCTCATGTAGAGACATAAAATCAGCTCATGCTCTTTGGCGTGTAAATTTGAGTCTCTCAATATATATATATTTTTTAAGTTCAATGACCTGAAGTCATGTATGAATTGTTCTAATAGTCAAAAGGCCTGGATTCAAGTCCTATCTCCTTCATTAAGTATCTGAGTGACCTTGGGCAGGTTATTCTCCTTCCCCCGCCTCTATTTCCATGTTTATGCCATGTGGGTCCAAGTGATCTTAAAAATCCTTATGTCCCACATACTTTGTGAGCCTAAGTAGAAACTAATTGTCCAGGCCAGCTGGATCTCCCTCCTATTGATCATCCAACTGGACCCCTTTCTGGGGCTACCACCCCCATAGTTACATCTCAAGTCCTAGCAACCATGATTGACCAGGGGTCCTGGTGCCCAGGAGCTCAAGGAGACCTAAGGCAAATTAACTGCACCTCCCATACAAATATGAGGCCTGAAGGCTTTCAATCTTGGCCCCTTAGAATTACCTAGGAAATTGTTAAAAATACTAATGCCCAGGTTGTCCTTTAGACCAATTAAATCAGAATTCCTAGAGGTGGGTATATTTTCTAAGCTCTCTCAGTAACTATAATGTACTTTTAAGGTTAAGGGACACTTCCATAGAGTCACCAGTGTTTGCCATGCCTGTACCCCCAGACCCATCACCTCACCTACTCTACTTGCTGCTTGTCACATCTGATGCCATGGGGCATGCGATAACCCCTCACAGAGGCAATGGGACAGGACACTGCTACATTGAAGCTAAGAGGCTTCTGCATGTGATCTTGGACTGCAGTCTACCCTCCTCCCTGTCCTATTTCTCCCAGCCCTATTTCCCACCACCTTCCCCCATTATAAAACAAAAACCTTAGGCTGCCAACAAATGCTAGAAGATGTTGGCTAGAGAGAGTTGTCTGTGAGCCCGGAGAGCTCAGGCATCATCATGGTCAGAAGAAGGGTAGCAGGCTCCAAGAAGATGTGAAACAACAGGAAGACGTGACTTTGTCATGGAGAGAAGGGAAGCATTTTAATCCCAGACCAATCCGGGCAGTCTGTCATTGTAATGAATGATGAGCCCAGTAGGACGACCAGAAGGTATCTGGTTATTACAGCCCCATTAAGACTATTTAAGGCAACAAGGAACAGCTGTGAGGAATAGGATACAGCCTAATGAAGAGCAAACATTTGTTCATTCTCCAGCTCTGGAAAGACATGCCGCATGCATGGCTTCTGTGGCATGAAGCCAGGGTTGCCACATTTCTCCTAGTCATCTGTAGGTGATGGTGGCAGGCAGCCTTCAGATGGAGCGTCACCATGGAGATGGATGCTTCAGCACACCCTAGTGTCCTCTCCTCTGCTCAGGGCCAACTGAGTATAGGCAGATATATCTTGTGCTTCTCCCACAGCTTTTTCTCTCCTCAGTTGATGAGATGAGTCACAGAGGATCCCACTAGCAGGTGACTCCTAAGAGATCCTAATCCCCCTCCTTAACTTGCAAACAAAAGTGATTCTGGGGAGGGACCTGGGGAATTAGTAGCAGGTGCCCCAGTCATGACAGGGAAAACCATGGCTGTTCTCCAACTCTGGGAATTCACAATGACCAAAATAGGACAACTTGGACTCCGTCTGGTCATTTCACTCCACTCCCCATGGGTTAAAATAAGGAGAAAATGGGCCATTTCCAGTGGGTGGGTAAACCATGTAGGTTCAGACTTGAAAGATTTTCTAGCAGGAAAAAGCTCATGTAGGAGACTATTAACTCAGTGTTTTCCCTTGAGCTTATTTTTATTTTCTATTTATAATTCTGTTTGTAACCCAACAAACAGTATTTGCTGCATTTAATATAACAGCCCTCCCCAACCAAGTGAGTAATTTTCAGATGGTTCCAGAGAAAAATCCCTTCACCATGAGTCAAGACTTGGCTTTCAATCTGTTCCTGACATGCCAGGTGGACTTGGCCAAGGCTGTTCACTCCCTGGGTCCCCATTTCATCTCCTGTGAAATATTTGACTGCATAGTGTGGACTCCTGAAGCCTGGTAGTGTATACTTCTACATCATTTGGCCAGAAATGCTTACTGAGTACCTACTGTGTACCTCACACTTTCAGGAGCCCTGGAGATAGTTAGAAAGCCCCAACAAAGGAAATGAAGACCCTACTTTAAAGGAAGATCATGGTCTTACTACACCATGTACTTACATAAGAAACTCTAAATAAAATGCTTTACAGCACGTGGGTAAGGGCAGCCCAGGATGAATGTGGGTGGGAGTGGAGATGTTGTTTATTTTTGCTTTTTGTCAGTTATTACTGCCAAGATCAATCAGAATCTTCACAAAAGATGAGACACTGAGTTGAAGAAAAGTGGAAGAAGACTGGATGGAGGCAGTAGCATGTATGGCAGAGGTAACCATGCATGCAGGGCCTTGGAAACATGAAAGAATTGAAATGTTGCAAACTAGTTCTTAGAAGAGAAACAAAGATGCCTGTCTATGAAGAGAGAAATAAAAATGAAACCAGTTAGGGAGATAAAGAGGAATTCTACTCCCTTTGCCCCATTTTCCTGACAAAATCAATAAGGCAATAATCATGGCTTTTAACAGCCCTTCCTTAACCCCGGCTGACGTCGTTTCAAGAAAGAGCTGTTGGCCCAGAGATAGCCACCCAGGAGCTCGTGCATGAAGATGGTGACAGTGTATGGACCACCAGTCAGTAGCCTAGAATAGGACACAGAGATTCCCCAGATCATGAGCTCAGTGCTGGGAGGAAAAGAGGTATCCTAGTCTGAGTTTCCCCAGTAGACAGTAGACTTCATGAAGGTAGAGGCCAGGTCTTACTCCTCTTTCTTCTCTGAAGCATCTGCAGAATAGTATATAAATAGTAAATATTAATTGAATTACAAAGTCCTGGCAAAAATCTTTGTGGTTAAGAATAGTTCTATCCCTAAAAAGCAGCATTTCTTAAAGAAAGGCACCAATGTAGTAAGACTCTCAAATCGCTGTCTCTATAGTGGCAACGAGTATCTGCCTTAAAATTTAAGTTGACTCTTTCCCAGGAATCTGCTGTTTCCATTTACCTTCCTGCGTAAGGCAGTGGTTCTCAAATGTGACATGTGTCAGAATCACCTGGAGAGTCAGTAAAGAACATTAAGATGCAGGCTCATTGACACAGGACAGGGCCCAGGGCCTCTGCATTTGACCAAGTTCTCTAGGAAATTTGAATCGCTACCAACATTTGAGAACTGCCATCCTAAAATGTGTCTTTAAAAGAGACCTCGTAGCTTTTCATGGGGATTTTTAAATGGTGCTCTGTGACTCTACACACAGACACGCACTCAACTATTCCGCCTTGATCAGAGTTCCTGTCACAGACAAATACCCCCATCTCACTGCCATCTGATTTTCTACTCAGCTTCCCCAGAAGAACTCATAAATTACAGTCTATTTAGTGACATGGTCGCAATAATATTTGCTCTCCTGATGCCACTCTGAGTAGATGTCATTAGTCATCCTCTCCTGCCTTCTCTATCCACATTTATAATCCCTAAGGCATGTGCTTTTCAGCACAGAAAGAGGCGTTCATTGCAAGCTTGGCCTCTGCCAGGGCCACCACTAACTCATATAGCTCCTTAAGGTGAAACAGCAAGAGGTACACTTGTCTCAAGATACTTGTTGATAATATATACAGAAATCTATCATACCTACCAGATGTCTGATGCTGCCTCAAGACTTGATGCTCTTGCATTGTGCACAACCAGTGCGGCCATCCATGGGGACCCTTGCCATCCATCAGCTAGCCATGGACTTCAGTAAATGTGGGTGTTTACTGAACTCATGGACCTCCGTTGAGACCAGACCTTAGGCTTCCAATAGCTCACAAAATTCTTTTGCGCTTCTGGAATGCTTGGTCTTACCTGTTTCTATGGTGAACAATTTGTTATGGTTTATCTAGGATGGTCTCAGTTTTAAAATGAAAATCCTGTATGGCCCAGGAAGTCCTTTGGTCCAAGGCAAACCAGGATGGATGTTGTAAGGAACCCCCCATCTTTGGTCTTATGACAATAAACTGGATGTTTGTGATCAAAGGGAGGCAGAGAGTGAATTCTGGAAGTAAGCCATGGGCACTTGAGAGCACATCCTTAGTCAAGACTGGGACAGAAGAGCCTCCAGACACCTATGTACCAGGCATGGTATGAGGAACCCATGACAGTTACCTGGGGTAGTCACTAATCATCACAAAACTCCATGGGGTGCATTTGTGTTTCAGTTTTTTTGTTTGTTTTTATTTAAATTTAATTTGCCAAAAAAAATTAACTTGCCAACATATAGTATAGTACATCATCAGTTTCAGATGTAGTTTTCAGTAATTCATCAGTTGCATATAACACCCAGTGCTCATCCCATCTTGTGCCTTCCTTAATACCCGTCATTTTTCATTTTTTAAACGTACATGCTATAAAATCCATTTTGGGTGGGGGAGGTAGGGGTATACAGTTCCATAAGTTTTAACAAATGCACAGAATCATGTAAACACCAATCAGCAAAAAATTCCCCGTGTTGTCCCGTATAGTTAAACCTTCCCTTACCTCTAACCTGAAGGATGTTGGATTGTTTGGGGTTTTTTAAGCATGATAGGCTATAAACCATTCTTAGCGCTCACTATACTGAGCACTGAGCCTAGAAGTAGCCACTTCCTCTTTGCCTCCACTTCGCAGGTGCAGCAGAGCAGCTGCATCTGTGGTGCCGGTAGGTCCAGCATCTATAGGGCACCCATTCCCACCCACCCAGCCTGGAGGCCAGGCTCAGAAACATGGCAGGGCTGTGAAGGGTGTATTATTGACTTAATTTTCAGGAAAGTTCATTGAGACTTAGAGTGATGAAATATTCACTCTAGGCTGTCTGCCTTTTGCAAAGCTCTGCCTTTTCCCTGACTCCTGTGCACAGTTGGTGGGCAAGAGGTATTCTTGACAAGATAAATGAATGAAGGACCCAGGGGAAATGGTGCCTCCTTGGTGAGGACTCTCTGGAGTCTTCCTGCACCAAGAGATTGCAGTGGTGTGCAAGGATGCAAGGAAGTCCTGGCAGGCTGGCCTGCGCTGGGAGGAAGTAAGCCCTTGGCTGTGCCCTGAGGTGGCAGCCAGGAACTGCCTGGTCAGCATACCGTGGGCCTGGTTTTGCTGCACCCCAGGGCATATCCTATCCAATTATCTCCAAGGATATAGTCAAACCACAGGGAGTAAGAGGGGCATCATAAGTGACAGAGTCTGCTGAAGATAGTGGGTGAATGGGTAAATGAAATGGACCAAGACGCTCTCAGCCTTGGATTGGAGGTGAGTTGCTCTGTGCTCTGAAGTTTCACTATTTGGGAATAACTGAAGGAGGCTTATTTACACAGAAGAGTGTCCAAAGAAGAATGGCAAGTTTCAGAAAGGACCCTCCTGTCTCAGGAGGGCCAAAGCTACAGGTAGAAGGAACCAGCCAGGCATCAGGGGCAATCCTTGGTGAGAGCAGAGAACTAAAGTAGTAAGTGGGGAAACTGAGGTAGGTCGTACCATCCTATGGACTGACTTAGCACAGCAGGGCCTAAAAAGCCATGACCTCCAACAGGATCTCTCTAGGTACATGGAATGTCTGGCTTTCTGAGCTCCACGGCTAAGAGCAAGGCTGGATGGGTGACTTAGTGGGTTGCAGCCACAGGGAGGGTTAGTCTGGAGTAGATACCAGATCTTATCCTAAAGTCTAGGAAGTCTATCAGCAAGGATGAAAGGAGGGCTCACCAGAGAACTCTCAGGGTTCAGGGAGAGCTCTTAGCCACTGGCTCAGCCTCCTCATCTTAAAACACGTCCAAAGCATTTTCATTGATGTAGAGTAAAATTCATATTCTTGGTCACCACCAAGACCCCCATTGTGACTGACTCCCATTGTGCACCGCACCCTCTCCGTCCACATTATGTGTCACTCGTTCTTATTCTCTTGACCCCAGAGAGCCACCCCTTCAAGCTCCAGAACACACCAAGCTCATTCCACCTCAGGGCCTCACTTGCTTTTCCCTCAGCTCTTGGAAGGGATATTCTGGAATATTCTTCCCCCAGCCCTTGCCATGGCTGGCTTCTGCTCATCATTTGGTGTTCAGCCTGAATATGTCAACGAGAGACAAGTAGGAACATGCCTGGAGTTAAAGCTGGGTTAAAATACTGCAGGCCATGTCAGGAAGAGGATGTGAGAAAGGACTCCTAGGCTGTGAGCTGCATTGGATGATTTGGGCTTTGTTCTGGAAGTGGATATTGTTAGGAAGTGGTAAGATTGGGGACCTTAATAAATCCCAACTCTAAGAAAGGGACACAGGACAGAGGTCTAAAGCAGTAAGTGGCAAAGAAGCAACAGTCACTCCTGTTAGCCAGGATAGGGAAATGTTTGGTCATGTTTTGTTTTGTTTTGTTTTGTTTTGTTTTGTTTTGTTTTGTTTTGTTTTGGCTTGGACAATATTCATACTGTTTCTGTCTTTAGTTAGGACTATGCAGTGATCCTGTTTTTGCTCGCCCCATCCTGGTCTCAGAGTAGCCTAGTCCAGTGTTGGCATTCTGTGAAATTGTTCGTGTTCAATGGTAAAACACCAAGGTCTAGCTGTGAGTGCCAGACCAGCTGCTGGAAGTCAGGGGCCAGCTTCTTTCCTCCTCAGATGTCACCTTTTCAAAAGGTTCTGTGCAATCCACTCTATCTAAAGCAGTCCCCTGTTCCCAGGCATTGTCTATGCCAGCACCTTATTTATTGCCTTTACAGCAATGATATATACTGGTTTATAAACAGTAATTATCTTGTCTGTTTATTTATTATCTGCACCTTCCCACAACTAGAACAAAGTTCACAAGATGTTATGTGCCACATCCATTGCTATTATTTCTAGGACCTAACACAGTGCCTAGCACCCCAGATGGTTGCCATGAAAGGGAGGGAGAGAGCAAGGATGGAAAGGAGGAGGAGGAGTGGAGGGATTCACTCAATTTGTATTCTCAGGCAAGTCGTTTCCTGTTTCTAGACCTCACTTTGCCAATCTCTAAAGTGAGGCAGTGGATTTCTCAAAAGATCCTTGCAGGTCTGACTTTTGAGGATTCTATGAATATCACAGCTCAGACCTCCAGGGATGAGGACGTTCCCAAATGCATCCTTTAGGACATCCCCAAATGATTGCCTTAGAAAAGCAACACTGTTCAAGAGTAGCAAACATTTCCACACTCAGAGAAGAGTGTAAAAATAGAGCTCGTGCTCTCAGGAGAAGAGAATGAGAAGAGGAAAGCGGAGATTGATAATGGATGAATATAATGAGATGGCAATTTTGGTTTGAAAAGAATGTGATTAGCTCCTAATGACCGCCGCCATTCCCTGGTCAATCTACTGTAACTAGCCGCTAATGTAAAAATAATGCCCCTCGGCTGGCTCACTTTGAAGATGGAGATGAGTCTCCCTTTCATACTTTTACCTCCTCGTATTTTTTTTTCCCTTCAAGAGATTATCCCCTATTACATCGCAGCTCCCTCAAAAGGGAAATGGGTATATGATCAAAGTTGGCCAGTTGGGGGTCATTACGTCTCACTCCTGGGTAGCTCTCTTGGGCCTTGTCTCCTCCAACTTGGTCAACAGCATCACAGCCCCAAGGCTCACACCTTCTCCCCCAGCCCCATCAAGAGATGCAGAGGCTCCCAGGGCTGTGGCAGGGGCCCACATGGTTTCCCAGAGAAAGGCTACTTTTCACAACTGCTTTGTTTAGCTTTAGGATTTTTCAAAGGATACCTGCATGCTGGTGCATCCTGAAAGGCATGGCCTGGATGTTGAGAAGACCCCCAAATTTGCCATTTAAGGACTCCAGGAGTGGACAGGGATCTTCATCAAATCTCTGTAGTGTCACAGCACAGAAGATGTATGCTAATTCTGTGGGGCCCCCATGGAGCAGGGCAAAGACAAAGTACATAGAGACAGAGGAAACAAAATACTGCCCAAACTGTCCATCAGTGAGACAGGAAGCATTAGGAGGTTGTGGGCTTTCTGTCACTGAGGGTCTCTAAGTAGCAGGTGCCATGGACCAGCTTATCCACTGCCTAGAAGGCCACTGTGGGAGGGAACACAACCAGATAATTTTCAAAGTCTCTTATACCTCTGAGATTCCAGAGAATGCACAGAAGCCACCTCACCCACTAGTATTTTCAACCATCTGTCCAATCCATTCATTTATTCCAGAGGGGATTCGGCCTGAAGTACAGGCCAGTATTGAGCTCTAGAGATACAGACATGAACAAGGTGCTGCCCTTTTCCTGGAGCAGCCCATCATCAAGTTGGAAGACCAGACTTTCAAATTATTAGATATAAAGTAGTCCATCTAATAATAGAAATGACTGACTAACTGGGGATGAAGTGGGGTGGTGGGAGGGTTAGCAGGGAAGGTTTCACAAAATGAAAGATGTTTGAGCTGGGTTTTGTTTTGTTTTTTAAAGATGTTATTTATTTATTCATGAGAGACACAGAGAGATGCAGAAAGAGAGGAAGAGACACAGGCAGAGGGAGAAGAAGGCTCCATGCAGGGAGCCCAACGTGGGACTCGATCCTGGGTCTCCAGGACCACACCCCAGGCCGAAGGCGGTGCTAAACTGCTGAGCCACCCGGGCTGCCCTTGAGCTGGGTTTTGAAGGATAGGTAGGAGTTTACCAGGCAGACTCAGGTAGAAGAGAATTTCTTTTCTTCTCTGCACAGGCAGAGGGAACAGCATGTGTAAAGTCAGTCTCAGAAGTTTGAAACACCTGAGTTTGTCTGTGGCCTTGCATTTAGGTCCTTATCTTTGGACTAATAATATAAAGGCAAGAAATGAAGCTGGAGGATTGTGTGGGGTGAAGTCATTAGGGACCTGGTATCAAAGACTTTGGAATTTATCCTGAAGATAATGCCAAGGGGAGTAACTGGGTCCTATTCACATTTTCGAAAGATCTCTCTGATTACAGTGGAGAATGGATTGGAGGGGACAAAACCAAAGCAAGAGAAACCAGTGAGGAGACTCCTGGGAAAGTGTTTCTCCAGGTAAATTCACTATTTGCAAGAACTGTGGCTGTATATTAGAATCACCCAGGGAGTTTAAACACTGCTGATGCCTGTGTCCCATCCCCTAAGGGTCTGACTGAATTTAATAGGGCTGTGGCTTTGGGAGTTTTAAAGTTTCCCCAGATGATTCTAATGTACAGCCTTAACAAAAGCTCCAGCGGACTGTAACCTAAACCCTAGTACATGGTAGGTACACAGCAGATTCTTCCCCAACCAAATAATTGTGAGAATATTTAGAGTGTCCTATTCTTGCCTTCTTACCATTTTGAGGTGGATATAAGTGAATGAACAGTTGGCTTTTATCACACAAGTTTCAGGTAGAAAATCCACCCCTAGAATATCAGCTTAAACCTTGAAAAGTCCAGCATTACCAGTGAGACAAGCACAGCCCATCATCAGCCTGACAAGTTGTCTGAAACAGCTGGTGCCACCAGGCTGGAGCAGGACAATGAGGCCCAGGGTTGGAATCTGAGTACTTAGAGTTACATGCAAAAGCAAGAACCATCTGCAGTCTAGAGATGTGCTAAGCTGGTGGCAAGGTGGATGAAGGGTGATGGTCATTTGTAAAGAGGAAGAAGAGGATGAGGAAGAGGAGACAGGTCCTCCATTTGTAAAGTGAGCACTTTCTTGTCTCCATGCTTTTGTCACACTCAGATTTAGGGCAGGGATTGGTGCTAGAGAGTAGCACCTGCTTAGCTTTCCTCTGGGATGCTTAAGGGTTTGTGACACACAAAGATAAAAATTCCGATCAATCAATAGCTGGGAAGACATTCTAGTACCCCAGTCTGAAACTCTGGGAAAACTAAGTGGAAGAACACAGCTTAGCCAGGCAGCCCAGGCAAGGGCCTCCTACCCCATCTCCATTCGATCTAGAATGACTAGATGGCAGAATGAGCGCAAAGTTCAACCTACCCAAACACTGCATAGTTGAGGTTCGTGGTCATGCTTCTAGAAAAAAGGTTGGCAAGGTACAGCCACAGGCTAAATCCAACCCAACACCTATTTTCGTGAGGTCTTATCAGAATGTAGCTATGCCCACTGGCTCGCATTTAGTTTGTGAGTGCAGTCACTCTACAACCAGAGAGTATGAGTGGTTACGGCATGGAGTACACGGCCTATGCTGCCTCTCCAAAGCCCATATGCTGCCCACTCTCTGACCCATCTCAGAAAGTTTGCCAACCTCTTCTCTAGAAGACCCACCCATGTTGGTTTAACACAGGGGAGATTGGAAGCAAAGGGGGATACTGTGCATGAGCTGGGCTTTTAGTAGACAGCGGTCCTGCCTGCCTATAAAACACAGCCCACTGATTGGTGGCACTTGTGACCACTGGGCTTACAGACTGCTTGTTTAGGCTGAACCTAGAAAGGCATGGATGGGCAAAGGCAGGCCAGTGTAATAAGATGAGTGGATGCTCCTTTTCCCTGTGCCACAGACATCAAGCTGTATAGACGGAAGGTATTGCAAACCCAGCCTCAGAAGCAGTGCGGGGGGCCTATGAGCCCACTTTGCTGGGTACAGGGTGGAAGCATGAATCCAAACACAGCCCAACCTTCATGCTTCTGCAGCTTTCCTACAGCTGTTCCTGCTCCCTTAAGTGCCCATCTTCCTTCTCTGTACCCTCCCATTTCTATAACACTTGGCTCATAACTGTTGATCATTCCACATGGCTGTTGACTTGTCTGTCTCCTCCTGGGTTGATGACTCTCAGCCCTTCTCTCCCCCAGCTCTGACTGTGAACTTCTATGTCCAACCTCCTATTCAGCATCTCAGCTTGGATGTCAAATAGTCATCTCAAATATGGCTGCTGATGCTGTTGTTACTGGGTGGAATGTGTCAAGCTGTACACTGCACTCAGCAAGCACTCAGGTGCTCTTCTAAGCACTTAATGGACCCAAAACACAACACTTCATTCCTGCCCAGTTCTTTCTCCCCATGTACTTCTTCTCCATCTCCGCAAATGCCACAGCTCTCCACTCAGCTCTTCAAGCTAACAGTCTAGAAATCAGCCTTCATGCCTCTTTCCCATCGTAGTCCATACTTACAACAGATGTGGTGGCCTGCCTGTGTCCCCTCTATACTCGGCATTCCCACGCATGCTTACCCAATGCCCACGCTCTGGAAGCACCTGTGGATTGTTGCCCAAGGACTTTCTTAAAGAATATGCACCTTACCTACAGAGCATGGCAGAGGTGCTAAAGGATTTCCTAAGTCAATCAATCAATCAATAGTTGATGGGAATTAGTGGGTAAATACCCCAACATGAAACAGGTCCGTGAGATTAAACCCCAGGTATACACTGTGGTGACTTACTGAGGTACTCTGTACTGACTTCCTTCCCTCGATTGTGTCACTTCCCCCACTCTTCCCCTCCATACTCCTTAGGGCTGCCTCCCAAAGAAGATCTCATATTCAAATCCTTGTTTCCAAGTCTGCTTCTGGGGGAACCCAAATCTACAATATTCAACCAAACATCCTGAAAATAATCACTTCTTACTACATCTGCTGCCACCATCCTGGTAAAGGGTCCAAGGTACCATCATCTCTTACCTGGGATATTGCAACAAGTTCCTAACTGGTCTCCTGACTTCCCTGCCAGGCCTCCTAGAGCCTATAGCCCATACATGAGCCAGAATGTATTTTGTAAAACATAAATCAGTTCAGCAAGCTGCACTGCTCAAGACCCTCCAATGGCTTCCCATCTCACTTAGAATAATATCCAACTCGTTACCCACGACCACAGTGCCTTATATAGCCAGTCCAGATGCTCCCACCACTACTCTCGCTGCCTCACCCTTGAATACGGTCATTGGTTACCACTTTTGCACCACCTGTTCCCTCTGCCTGGAAAGCACGTCCTGCTTTTGGCCCAACTTTTTCACATCAATAGGAGTTAGGTTAACTGTTACTCTCTCAGAGAAGCCCTACAAGACTATATAATCTGAAGAAATTCTTGTCCTGCATCACTATCCATTCTCTCTGCTTAATTTTCTTCACAGCACTTTCCAAAATCTGAAATTTTATACATTTGCTCTTTGACTTGTGGAATCACCCAGTTGCCTGGAAGCTCAAAGGGGACTTTGTCTATTTCTCTATATCCTAAGTACCTACAAAAGTGCCAAATACATATTAGGGACTCAATAAATATCTGTCAGACGAATAAATGAGTTAGTAAGCAAATGACTCTGCCACAGGGCCAGATTTGAGCTTATGACACACAGAAGGAATCAATAACATTTGAGTCAGTGAATGAGTAAGTCCATGGAGGGGCCACGTCTATTTCTCCCTAGGCCACATCCAAGTACACAGAGTCCTTTACACTGAGTTAACCATCCCAGTGGATCTGATTTCCCCCTGGCACATGGATAAAGCCCCTATCTCAGGCCATTCTAACTACTCTATCCTTCCTTTTTTAGGCCTTACCAGAAGGGCAGACAGCTTCGTGGGACACAGCCAAAGAGGACGAAAACCGCAATAAGAATCGATATGGAAATATCATATCCTGTAAGAACTCTGAGGGTTTGGGGAGCAACCAGCTCAGGGTTCAGAGGAGCCCAAGGCTATTCTGGTGACACAAGAGGGGTTTAAGGCATTGTGGGTTTAAGGCATCATGACTGCTGCTGGCCCCACTGCAAGGGGGGCAGGTGTTGTAAGGTGAGTGTCACCACATAGGGCATGCATGGGCCAAGACACTTGGTGGCACCAGACCTGCAGGAGGAAAGCATGTTTTGTCAGAGGTAGGGGAAGCATGCAAGGTCATTGCCTTTTTCTCAACAACAGCTTTAACATTCCTATAATAACCCCTTATACATGGTTTGATGAAGGCAGTGTTGCGGAGCAGTTAAGAGTTCTATGGAGTCAGACCACCTGAGCTTCTATCCCAGCTGTGGGGCCCTGGGAAAGTTCCAGTTTCTTCCCTTCAAAGCGATATAAAGACAGGGTCATTTTATAAAGGTATGTAGCCCTTTGCACAGTGCTTGGCAGCATTACTCTTAGCCGTAGAATTAGTTTCTTGTGGTCACTGATGAGCAGTACAGATATATAATAACATCTTATTTTAATCAGAAATCACTGAATCCCCATCTGCAGACATGAAATGAGCTGGGTTGGTGGGGAGATGCACATAATCTGATGTCCATTTTGAAAAGATCACTAGGGAGCAGCCTAGGTGACTTAGCAGTTTAGCACTGCCCGTCGGCCCAAGGCCTGATCCTGAAGACCCGGGATCGAGTCCCAGTGTCGGGCTCCCTGCATGGAGCCTGCTTCTCCCTCTGCCTGTGTCTCTGCCTCTCTCTGTGTGTCTCTCATAAATAAATAAATAAAATCTTAAAAAAAAAAAAGAAAGAAAGAAAAGAAAAGATCACTAGGGTAGCTGATTGGGAGGGTGGATTAGATTGGGAGAGACTGGAGGCAGAGGGACTAGCCAGGAGGCTACTGCAGTGGTCCCAGGAGGCTACTGCAGTGGTCCCAGCGATGGATGGTGAGGCCTGAACAAGGGTAGTGCCAACATTTGTGTGTGACTGTGCATAATTTTCAGTGCTAGACTGTGAGGGTGAGAGATACTACAGTGGGACTGCATACCAGACATAGGTCACACAGTATTATCACTGCCAAATATTGGTATGTACAGCCTTCAAAGCAGCATAAATATAGAGAGGAGAAAGTTACCTCATACAAAATGTTGAGCACATGGTCTGATTAGAAAAAAAGTTGACAACAGCCTTTGTCTGCCATGGTGTACTCCACCTGGACCTTTGGATATCTCACCAATTGTGTGCAGAGCATTTCTAGCCTCAGCTCTCAGGATTACCCCATCTAGCCAAAAACAGAGTGGTGGGGGGGGGGAGATCCCAAATAACAAATTATTTCTAGCACACTTCAGTGTTTTGTTTTGTTTAACTGTCTAGACATTGCCTAAGAAAAAAAAATTGGAGGAAGAAAGCGTAAGATACAGGCAGCTTGCAAAGGAAGAAAGAGGCAGAAGTTTTAGCTTAGCTGTTTCCTGTGCTGATTTAGGCATGGGCTATGAATGGTAGAACTAATCAAAAAACATTTATAATTTGTCTCTTGGAAGAGAGTAATGCAGGCAGCAAGATTTCTTGCAAGTGAAGTGTTGGAGATGCTCGAACAATCAGGAAGTGTGTTATTAAGACCCGTGACGCGTGGGCCTCTGCTGAGCCAGGCTCTGCTCCCACGGAGCTGGGCAGGCGGCTGCTCATTCTGGCCATCCTCTGCTCGAGCACCGTGCATACCATGTCTTACAATATCTGGCCACTTGTCCGTCCCCCCTTTCAGACTGTGAGTTTAGATAGGGGCCACTAATTAGGCTGTGAGACCTTAGGTGATCATGCCAAACGTTAGTCGTCTCTGTAAAATGGGTACAACAATGTCTTCCTCCCAGGGGGTTGCACAGATAAGAAAAAAGATAAATGGCTAGAGCACAGTGAAGAGACCCTGCCTCCCCAAGAGATAAGGATATCCAGCCTGGGCCAGATATCCATGCAAAAGCCACACCCGTCAATCTTCCAGACATTTCTGCACATCCTCGGCAGCCAGCACCTTTGCCCGAGCTATTGTCAGCTCTCACCTGGACCCTGCCCAGCCTTCTTCCTGCTGCTGCACATCTAATCTGACCCTCAGCTTCCACCTATCTGATCTCTGACAGAAGCCAGAGAGACCGCCTCAGAATGGGAATTGGATCGTGTCACTTTCCTACTGAAAACCTTTCAAATGGCTTTCTTTCATTTCTTTTTTTTTAATATAAATTTATTTTTTATTGATGTTCAATTTGCCAACATATAGAATAACACCCAGTGCTCATCCCGTCAAATGCCCCCCTCAGTGCCCGTCACCCAGTCACCCCCACCCCCCTGCCCACCTCCCCTTCCACCACCCCTAGTTCATTTCCCAGAGTTAGGAGTCTCTCATGTTCTGTCTCCCTTTCTGATATTTCCCACTCATTTCTTCTCCTTTCCCCTTTATTCCCTGTCACTATTTTTTTATATTCCCCAAATGAATGAGACCATATAATGTTTGTCCTTCTGGGATTGACTTACTTCATTCAGCATAATACCCTCCAGCTCCATCCACATCGAAGCAAAGCACTCCTTATGCAAAGGCCCTCAGCCACCTCTCCACTCCTATTTCATACTGTCCTCCCCATCCTGGTTTCCCCCATTAAGCCACACTGGTCTTTATCCAGTCCCTTGAGCTTTCTGTGCTCATTCACACCACAGGGACTTTGTACATTCCTCTCACTCTATCTAAGTGCTCTTCCCGCCTCACTTTGCTCTACTAAATTCTACTTATTCTTCAGATCCTTCTTGGTCACCACGTCCTCAGGGAATTCTTCTGACCCTCCGAATTTGGTCAAAACCCCATTATTCACTCTTTGGGCACAATACCTATCTTCTCCTTAACCCTCATCAGCATTGTGATTTGAGAGGCATTTGGATGACTGTTGGCTGACTGTTTTCATCACTGGAATAGATGTTCTGTGACAGCAGGCAGATGACTGTACTTCTGTGTCCCCAAATCTGGCATATGGTTGGGGTTCAGTACAGAGGAACTAAATGTTGGAAAGCAGACTCTCTGTAAGACCCCGAAGGGCTTCCGCCATGGGCCTCTCCCTTCTGGCTTCACAGATAAAATAGAGAATAGTCAGGGAGCAGGGAGGGAAGCAGACTGGCGCATAATGACACAGGGAGCAATGATATACCATTGCAGAAGCAAGATGCTCCTGAGCCTGAGTGGGGGCCGAGAGTCGGGACACAGAGACAGACAAGACGAAAACCTTCCTGCCCCCCATGATAGCTGAGTCTCAGAAGGGTAGCAAGGGAAAACAATGAAAGGGAATGTACTCCATCACTAGGGGTGCAGAAGATGCTGCCGGCACCTGTCCCACCCACACCCCGTGGCCTCACCACCTGGTGTGCAGTGACACCAGCAGGCAGCCTGGCATCCAAGGCTAGGACTAGGGTGAGCAGACAAGGCACCCAGCATGCAGAATTCAAGGAGATGCCATGCTCAGCTGCAGGATACCAAGAGCAAGCACCTTGCAGAGGTGGGTGCCCTGGGCACCTCGCTTGCTTCCCCCTCATGCTGCCCTGTCTGCATGTCTTTGCCTGAGGACTTGCTCCAAAGCCAGGGCAAGACACTCTGTGCAAAAGGAAGTGTCTCTCTGGTCTGTGGCGTCGCCCAGCTCCTCACCATCCCACTGAGGGCATGTTCTACACCTTTCCCAGGGTTCCCACAGGGACTGGGCCACAGTTTCCCACTGTAGGAACTGGCTTAAAATCCCCTCCCTTAGGGGCTGCCTTCTCTCAGCCGCCTCACTGCCTCTCTCCTGCAGAAACCACATGCATTGGGATCCTCATCTTGCATCTCCTTCTGGGGAAACCCCCCAAAGGAGGTAGAGGGAATTCAAACAACTAACGATACCACATTTATTTTTTTTAAGATTTTATTTATTTATTCATGAGAGACGCAGAGAGAGAGAGAGAGAGAGAGAGAGGGAGAAAGGCAGAGACACAGGCAGAGGGAGAAGCAGGCTCCATGCAGGGAGCCCAACGTGGGACTCGATCCCGGGTCTCCAGGATCAGTCCGTGGGCTGAAGGTGGTGCTAAACCACTGAGCCACTGGGGCTGCCCCACATTTAAAAAAAATTTTTTATTTATTCATGAGAGACCCACAGAGAGACCCACAGAGAGGGGCAGAGACGTAGGCAGGGGGAGAAAGGCTCCCTGTGGGGAGACCCCGGGATCACAACCTGAGCCAAAGGGATCACTCGACCACTGAGCCACCCAGGCACCCCCCAATAATACCACCTTGACAGGCTCAAACAAACCTGAATCTCCTTTCTAACTTAAGGGTCAATAATTCTGCAGTACACTGCAGCCTGATTGGGTCTACACCCAGAACAAAAGGAGACCAGGATCAGGCAACCTGTGCATTCAAAAGCCCTAAAAGACACTGAGGAACCAAACAAAGACAGAGTCCTGGAATAAAAAGAGAAACTGCCCCGAGGAGTGGAAAGTGTTCCTGCCCTTGTATGTGTCCCTCCCCAAGGCAAAGTCTGCTGTGGCTTGATAAATAGAAATATTCTTGGCACCAGAAGAAAACCAAGTGTGATTAGCATCTTAAGGAACCCAGAGCTCTGGAAGGCTGGAGTGCAGGGGACAAAGGCCCAGGCCAGGAGGACAGAAAAGATTAAAGAGGAGAAGGAGGAGGGAGGGCACTGCCTACAAATGAAACAATGAAGGAGAAACCTTGGCTAAATCAGCCCTTTCTTCCAAATGAGGCTGTTTAGAATTTGGTAACAGAGACAGTGGGGCTCACAGGGGTGGGAGGACAGGGAAGTGAAAGGGAAGGAAGTGAATGGAGATCCAGAACAAAGAGTTCTTTGCTTTCAAGCAGCTCTGGGGCAGAGACTGGGGAGGAGGGGAAATTTCAAGAATACCCCAGCGTTCCCACGTGGATGTTCTGGAGGGGGCCTCCTGTGCTGCCAGGGCTGGGAAGAAGTTATAGGGAGGAGAGGAAGTGATCTCAGGGGTTGCAAATGTCATCAGCTCCGCCAGGGTCCCAGCAGGAAATGTGACCCTCAAGGAGGGGGATTTGAAGAGAATTTAATCAAGTGATTTTTGTTTAAAGGGGTGAGCTAGGTTGGTGTAGGGAGCTAAAAAGGAATAGTGCAGTCCTCAAGACTCACTACCCCAAGGAGAAGCTACCAAGATCCCCCAGAAAGAGAGATGGCCTAACAGGAGGTGTGGCCTTCAGTGGCATCGCTGTCAGCCCACGGTCACATCAGCAAGCAGAGCTGAGGAAATAAGGACATTGGTCGAATCCTCTTGGTCCAGTTCCTGCAGGTGCTTTCCATTGGCTAAACCCAACCTGAAGCCAGAGGACGAAGTTAGTCCACAGACCTAGTCCACTGGGCCCAGCTGTACTAGAATATCAGACCCGGGGGACAGGTGGAGCCAGCTTCTAGTCTCAGTTCTGCCCTTGACCCAGTGCATGACCTTTAAGCAAGGTCACTTCATCTCTTTGACCGTCCTCAGTTTCTCCTGTCTCAATGTACGAAGGACAGATTAGGATGAATGAAGGATGGATGACTACTGAATCCAAATCCATGTAGAGACTTCTAAACCCAGATGAGACTTAGTCCAGCCTCTTTGAGTTCACAGGTGAGGAATGATGATCCAGAGATATAGAGTCCCTGGCCTGGGTCACATAGCGGGTTTGCAGGACACTCATGACCAGCGCTCCAGGCACGTGCTGCCAGGGTGCCATGTGCTTCCAGGCAAGGCATACTTCTGCATCAAGATGCATCATGCTGTTGGGGGAGGACATGCTAAGGGCTCTGACCTCAGAACAAATGGCCAGCTGGAATGAGCTCTTCAGAGAGGCCATTCTCAATTCCAGGGAGGAACTCAGGTTCAAAACAAACACAGAAGCTTTTCTCATAATAGTTTCTCTGCTGATTCCTAGGGAGATGGAACTGGGATGACAAAGTGGGCACTTTGTTCAGTGCTCCTGACTCTCTGTCCCCCTTCTCCTTTGGGATCTCTGAGGGCAGCCCGTGCCTGGGTCCTACAGACAGCTCTTGGTACAGAAGTCATCAGTACCCTGCTTCATCAGAAGACTTGTTCTGGCCACAGGAGCTCTCTCTGCCTGCCCATAGAGCAAGCCTGCTGAGACCTGAACCATCCCCCACAGTAGCCTTCAGCCCTCAGGGGTTGACTGAGGAGAGTGGGTATGTGAGCATCCTGGCCCATCTCCCCTGAGGCAGAAAAGCCTGCTGGATCTTCCAGCAGGACAACGCCATAGTTGTCTGAGGTGGTAACTGGCTTGATGACAAACCCCTTCCCAGAGTCCTTCCTTTCTCATCCCCTTCGCATCCCCCTTCCCACTTCCAGGGATCACCTTCCATACCAACTACTTGAGCTCAAATCCTTATCTCAGATCCTGCTTCCAAGGGAACCTGAAATGAGAAAACTTCCTTCTCTCCAGAAAATTCCCTCAGTGGAGTGTGGGCTGGACATCCTG
Organism: Vulpes lagopus; assembly: GCF_018345385.1. Classification (NCBI taxonomy): domain Eukaryota; kingdom Metazoa; phylum Chordata; class Mammalia; order Carnivora; family Canidae; genus Vulpes; species Vulpes lagopus. Next base: position 17,742,525 of record NC_054841.1, read on the forward strand.
TTTAGGATGAAGCAGAAAATGCATCAGGTAGTCCCCTATGCCTCTGCCTTCTCCCAGCGCTCTGCCCCTCCATGCTGAACCCCTCTACCCAACCCCCCCGCCAAAGGCTCCAAGGAGGTCCCTGCAGAGGGGAATCAACCACCCATCCTCAGCCAGCATGGAAAGGCCAGAGCAAGGAGGTGGAGGGACTGCCAGGCTGTTTCCCTGTCCTACCCTCTTCCTTGATAATGGTAGTTCAATCAAGATTGAATATGCAGACCTTTACCTTCAATGAGGTACCCGGGCAGTCTCCGTGGAGCTGTATGCCTCTTCCCTCTCCACTCGTGCAAGATGATGGCATTAACATTTCCAATCCTTCTAGGAAATGATTTTTCGGCTCCACAGTTCATTGTAATGAGCCAAATCTCTTTTCTCTGAAAAATTGCACCTTTTCTTTACCCTCCTGAGTGCCCAGAAGACTGGAAGAAAGGACATCATATATCCAAGTGATAGTCTCTCCCCAGCCCCACCTCTCACAAGTGATTCTCTTCTTAAGTGGATTAAGGAGGAGACCCGTTCATTCGTTCATTAGGTTACCTTTGATGGGCAAGGAGGAGAGGAGAGGTTGTGGTTTGTCTGGAGGGTTGGAATAGCACACAGAAGGAAAGACCCCTCTCCTCTGGGGTGGGAGTGGGAACACCATGGGATGGTCAGTGTTGGAGTAGGAATTGGCACAGAAGGAGCATGGGGGCAGTGGGACTTGGGGTTCCAGGAGGAATAGGGATCCCACCACTCTATGAGAAAGTCCTTAATCTTTTATCTTCTGAGTTGTTAAACTTCTTAGAGCCTTGAGTTTTTCATCCATAAAATGGGGTGATGATGATGATGATGAGATAGATAGATAGATAGATGATAGATAGATAGATAGATAGATAGATAGATAGATAGATAGACACACACACACACACCTCACAGGGTTACTATGACAATCAAATTGCATAGCACCTGTTAGCCCTCTAAAATAGTACCTGGAACGTCGTACACACTCCACATAGGTAAATTCCTCTGCCTCGCCACCTAACATAAGGTGGATGTCTAGTCTCAGGCTCAATTCTAGAAGAACCTTTTGGTCTTTCCCAAGACAAATTGAAGTGAATAACAAGGGCATCCCAATGCTACATAATTGAACATTGATCTGCATGCTCAAACCCAAGCGTGCATCAGCTTCTCCTAGAGGGCTAGTTAAAATACATATTTCTGGACCCCACACCGGAGTTTCTGATTCAGCAGGTTAGGGCTAGGACTCAAGAATTTTTATTTCTAACAAGCTCCCGGGCATCACTGATGCTATTGGTTAAGGGACTACATTTTGAGAACCACTAATCTAGAATAATAATTCAACTGAATTCACATCCTTGTGTTTGATTTGTTATAACATACCAGGTGCCTTCATGTCTTCTTTTAATCCTTGCAGTCCGTCTGCAAAGGTAGATATGATTTTGATGTTATAGTTGGGTAAAGTGAGGCTCAGAGGAGGAAAGGAACTTGCCCCAGGTGATGTGGTTAGTGTGTGACTCATTTCCCACCTGTCTCCAGCGTCTACTTGATCCCTTGGTCTCTCCTGCAGAAAGCAGAATCTGGGGACAGAACAGAATGGATCTGCAGATGGGGTAAGGGATCAGCTATGTGGAAAGCAGGTATTTGAGCACAGGATCCAGGCACACCTTGCCAGTTCTGGGTAAAGAGCCTTGAGTCACAAGCCAGGTTGCCTAGAATCAACTGTATGGCTATTAAGCAAAGGGCCTTGCCCCTTTCTGGTTCTCAGCCTTTCAGACACAAATATGAATTCAATTATTAAACAAATCATTATTGAGTATCTGCTATGTGCCACACACTATAGAGGAGCTCGGTGACTAGGGTTCCCTTCCTTACTTTTTAAAAAAGATTTTATTTATTCATGAGAGACACAGAAAGAGAGGCAGAGACACAGGCAGAGGGAGAAGCAGGCTCCCTGTGGGGAGCCTGATACGGGACTCAATCCCAGGATCCTGGGATCACGCCCTGAATCAAAGGCAGATGCTCAACCCTTGAGCCACCAAGGTGACACAGGTGCCCTTCCTTAAATAGAATGTGAAAGGGAGCCACAGGTTAATCAGGTAGCCACAGAAATACAGTTGTTCTAAGAGTTCTGAACAGGGATCTCTCAGAGTCTGAGGTGGAGAGAGATCATAGGAAACTTCCTGAGTAAGGAACATTGAGCAGAGACCTGAAGAATGAGATGTTGCCAGACTTGTGGAGGTGGGTTGGGGGTGTTCTTTTACATGTGCAAAAGCCCTGGGGTCAGAGCAGATACTGTGCATTTGAGCAACTGAAAAAAGTGTAGTTATCAGCATATAGTATGTGGGAAAGGGAGCATGAGGCTAGATTGGGAAGTGGGTCCCAAACCATCAGATCATGCAAAGCGCTGTGGGCTTTGTTCCCTGTTAGTGGTGTCCTGAGCCGATTCATACCAGCTTGCAAGAACAGATTGTTAAATTTTTAGGAATTTTGTGAGCTAGTTGATGCCATGTTGGTAGCTTGAAATTAGTCATGGTGGGAGTATTTATACCACAGGAATCAGCAGACTATACCGATCAGGGCCTCTTTTTCCCTCCAGAGAGCTGTTTGCTAAACATTTAGCAGCATACCGCTGGTCTTTATCCTAAAATGACGAGGAACATATTGATTCCAGAGGGATGGTGTTTCTGTTCCCCTAGAGTTGTGTTCCGGTCTCTGCATCTTTGCAGTGATGTCTCCCCTCCACTGGCTGCCACCAGCTTTCTCCTCCCTGCAGGCCCCTTCTTGTCCATCTCCCACCTCAGCTGAGAGCCAGGTGGGGCCAGCCTCTTCTCACCTCACCGTAGAGGAGTTTGCTTCTCCTCTGTGTGACTCTTCCCGGCTCCTTGTCTGGAATATCAAACGGGGAGTACTAAATTAGCTGTTTTTCAGGCTCGCGAAATGTAGATAGAGCATAATGAACGTTCTGGGCTGCTTGTAAATTACCTTGTATAAACTCCTTCACATCGCCCGCTGCCCCATCTTTCTCTATGCGCCTGTGGATAAACACAATTTTTTATCCTTCTAATTATATAAAGTTAGAAGAAGAAGAAGGGGACACAGAATAATATTAGTATCTCCCAGAAGGAATAAATAAACCATGAGGACGCTGCTACTCCATGCGGTGCCTTTCTGGTGGGCCTTCAGCTGAATTGTGCCCTTTCGAAAATACACACCATAGCTTTGCCTCTGCAGCACGTGGATTTACATCTGGTACAAAAGGGCCAGGGGGGGACACCACATTTCTAAGCATCTCAGCCCTCAGCCTCATGTTCAGCCCAGAACCACCATTTATTAAGTACCTGCTGCATACCAGGCACTGTTTTTTTTTGTTTTTTGTTTTTTGTTTTTAGAGCAGTCTAAGGTTTCAGAAGAAGTGAGCAGAACGTACAGAGAGAGTTCCCATATGCCTGTTTCCCGCCCACATTCAGATTCTCGAATTATTATCACCTTGTGTCCTATGTTTGTTAGAATTAATGAACCAGTATCGATCCATTATAGTTAGCTAAAGTCCATAGTTTACACTAGCATCTACTCTTTGTGTTGTGCAGTTTGGTGGGATTTGAAAAATGTATAATGACACGTATCCACCATTATAGTATCAGTGACACAATAGTGTCACTGACCTGAAACACCCCCGTGTTCCATCCAGCTGTTCATCCTCTCACCAAGTCCCCAGCAACCACTGATTATTTACTGTGTCCCTACCAGAATGTCATAGAGCTGGAATCACACAGTGTGAAGCCTTTTCTCACTGGCTTGTTTCACTTAGCAGTAGGTGTCTATGTTTCCTCTGTGTCTTTTCATGGTTTGATCATTCATTTCTAAATAATCCCTGAATGGTATTCCATTGTATGGGTATACCGATTTGTCTATCCATTCATCTATTGAAGGACATCTTGGATTTTTTCTTCTAAGTTTTGGCAGCTATGAGTAAAAGTGCTATAAACATTTGTGTGCAGGTTTTTGTGTGGATATAAGTTTTCAACTCATTTGGGTAAATACCAAAGACAGCAATTGCTGGGATCATAGGATAAGAGTATGATTGGTTTTCAAAGAAACTGCCAAACTGTCTCCCAAAGTGGCTGCACCATTTTGCATGCCCACCAGCAACAAACCGAGAGGTCCTGTTGCTCTATATCCTCACTAGCATTTGGTGTTGTCAATGTTCTAGACTTGGGCTGTTCTAGTAGCTATATAGAGATATCTCATTATTGTTTTAATTTGAAATTCTCTACTGATATATGATGTTGAGCATTTTTTATGTATTTATCTGATCTGTGTACCTTTATAGCAGAGGTGTCTGTGCAGATCTTTTGCCCATTTCTTTTTTTTTTTTTAAGGTATTTTTTATTTATTTATGATAGAGAGAGAGAGAGAGAGAGGCAGAGACACAGGCAGAGGGAGAAGCAGGCTCCATGCACCGGGAGCCCGACGTGGGATTCGATCCTGGGTCTCCAGGATCGCACCCTGGGCCAAAGGCAGGCACTAAACCGCTGCACCACCCAGGGATCCCTTGCCCATTTCTTAATTGGGTTGTTGTCTTGTTGCATTTAAGAGTTCTTTGTATAAGAACAAGTACAAGTCTTTTATCTGGTATCTTACAAATATTTTCTCCCAGTCTGTGGCTTGTCTTTTCATTTTCTTAACATCCTCACACTTTTCATGCCTGCGTTTCCTCATTTAATCCCCCCAGTACTCCGTGAGCTATATGGTATTGGTTCAGTTTCCTAAGCAACCCAAGCTAAGAGAGAGCAATTGACTTACTAAGTGATAGGGCTAAGGTCTGAACCCAGATCTGACCCTCAGCTCCCTACCTTGCATTATCAGTATATCCCACTTGCCATAGGTTAGCCCTCTGGGAATGAATGTTGGTCACTGCATAATAAGAATAGCATTTCACAGCCCCAGAAAATAGAGGTATCCTATATTTGGATGCCCTGCAGAGCCTAGCATGGACACTTGCATCTAAGTGCCTTAATACGGAATGGAGAGCCCTCTGTAACCTGACCCCTGCCTACCCCCTCTCTCTCTTCTCCTGTTGGCTAATCTTCCCTCACACTGTGTCCATAAGACAGGAAATGGTTTTCCACCTCCCCACCATGCTTGCTCTTTCTGGAGCACTGCCTCCACTCTTGTCTTCCCTCTGATGGAAAGACCCGTCCTCACTGTCTACTAGTCAAGTCTTACCTCATTTTTTAAATTCCTCATTCACATACTACTTCACAAAGCCCTCCTTTTTCCACTTTCTAGATCTGGAAGTTGGACTTCCATGTACAGTCTGTCTCCCACACGACACTGACAAATTGCTTAAGCATGAGTATCATTTTGACAGTACTTCCTGGGGCGCCTCCTGGGTGACTCAGTTGTTTAAGTGTCTGCCTTCGGCTCAGGTCCTGGGATCAAGCCCTGAATAGGGCTCCCAACTCAGCAGGGAGCCTGCTTCTCCCTCTGCCCACCGCTCTTGCTCTCTCTCTCTCTCTCTCTCTCTCTGTCTCTCAAATAAAAATAAAATCTTAAAAAAAAAAAAAAACAGAAATGATGTACTGACAGTACTTCCTCAGGCCATTCAACCAGCCTGCACATAGTAGGTTCTTCATGAATGGATGAAGACACGATACCAACAAATACCATCATTTGGCGGGTAGAGGCCGCTTTCATCGTTAAGGATATTTAACTTAAATAAGTTTGTTTCTTTGGGGTTTTCAAAATCATTTTTGCTTCCAGATTTTAACTTTCATTTTATGTTAAAGAAAATTCCTTCTCAACATTTTAAACCAGAATCTCTGATTCCAGTGCTATAGACCCCCAGGGGCAGTCATAACTCAATAAACAAAGGAGATTTTTGAATCAATAAGTTATTAGTGAGACCAATGAGTGAAAGCACAATGTGCATTTTGACTTTTTTAAGGCTCATAGTTTTTGAAACTGCTGGTAACAGGGCTTCCTTAACAGTCTCAGCTCGGAGTCGGGTGCTAGGCCTTGTCTGACTCCTTCCTGGAGCGGGGTGGAGGCCCCCCTGGGAAGTCCCACTTCTGAACACTGCAGGATCTGGGACCAACCATTTGCACAGACTCCAGAGGCAGTGCCTATGGGATGCTAGAAGTCCAGGGGCAGCACCATGTGTGGATGGAGCGGGGGTTCAGGTTCAGACAGACCTGAGATAGAATCTCAGCTCTGCCACTTGAGGCTGCATAACATTGGGGATGTGCTTAACCTCTCTGGGCCTCTGTTCATCTGCGAAATGGGAAGAATAAACATGCTCTATCATCACTGTATTATTGGGGTAATCTACAGAGCAATGTTGAGGAATAAATTGATCGAGTAAGATTACATATGTAAAGTCATACCTGCCATGAACTCCAGAAAAGTGAACTTCAAACTCTTGACTTCATGCCCCACTCCCCTACCACCCAAAAGGATGAGTTAGACATCCCTGCAGCCCTTGCCCATGAGGAGTGAGAAAAGTGGCATCCGGTGTATCTCTGTGTCTATCATAGTGCCCAGCACTTGCTCAATGAATAATTTTTGAATTATTGTATTAATGGATATGAAGTAGTGTCCTGTCCAGTCCTGGACCCATTCCTTACCTTCTCATGTTCAAATTTTTCTCACAGGGAACTGACACCTGCAGATTCCATTTCTCACTTTCTTGCCAGCTAGTGTCTGTTTGGCTTTGGCCAAGGATGTGCACTGGTGGGAGATTTGAAGTCAGGGAAAGGAAGAAGCCCACTCTGTCCCAATCACCGAGTCCTCTTTTAGCAGTGAGAGAGGCCACTCTTTTTTTCCAGCTCCCACCAGAGAGGCTTACAGATTCCAGTTTCCATGGGGGGGCCCCAACACCCAGCTCTGATAACCTCGCCTCGGCCCTCTGCCCTGCCATCCCCAGTGAGGCATGTCTCCTTGCTAATGCTGATCTCTGAGTTACCACACAGCCTCTCTTTGGCTTCTCGGCTCTTCCATCACTGGCTAGCCACTTCTCTGTCATTAATTCCCCACTGCTGTGTATACTTGTAGCAGTTCCCAGTATCCTGCTTAGACCCTTCTTTGGGAGCAGGAATATCTGAGCTCAGAGTTAAGAGAACCTCACTCTTTCAAGTTCTAGCATGCATGGACCATGGGGGCAGGCAATCCTTGTGAGCCTCAGTCTCCTCATTTGTAATGGGATCTACACTAATTGTCTCACAGGATCACTGTGAGCATCCAATGAGATGATTTATTCATACACTCACTAAGGGTTTGTGGAGTGCCTGCCACATGTGGAAGCACAGAGGATGGAACAGGGAGTGAAGCACTAATGTCCCTGTTCTCAGGGGCTTCTGGGTAATAGTTGATGTACCTGTGAACCACAAAGTGCTGGCTCAGTCTTTTTTTTTTTTTTTTGTAAATTTATTTTTTATTGGTGTTCAATTTGACAACATATAGAATAACACTCACTGCTCATCCCATCAAGTGCCCCCCTCAGTGCCCGTTACCCAGTCACCCCCACCCCCGCCCACCTCCCCTTCCACCACCCCAGAGTTAGGAGTCTTTCATGTTCTGTCTCCCTTTCTGATATTTCCCACTCATTTTTTCTCCTTTCCCCTTTACTCCCTGTCACTATTTTTTATATTCCCCAAATGAATGAGACCATATAATGTTTGTCCTTCTGGGATTGACTTATTTCATTCAGCGTAATACCCTCCAGCTCCATCCACGTCGAAGCAAATGCTTGCTGCCTCAGTCTTAGCAGGATATACTGACCCAACCTCCTGACTCTGGGGACAGTGGCCAGATGCTCAGAGCCCTCCAGCCCCCTTGCTGGGAATCCTAACCCTATCCTAGAGCAGACAGTAGATGCGGAGACATGCAGTGATGGATGACAGTGACCTGGACAGCAAGCTGAGCCCCTCCTCCCACTAGACCCAGCCAGGGTTTCTGTCTGTGTGTGTCTGTTAGCATGTCACAGCGTACTTTAATTAGTTGTAAAGGATTAGCCTGATTCTTCTGCACAAGGGTTTTTTTTTTTTTTAATGGTTTTTATTTGATGTTATTTGAAGTAACTGTGCCATTGACTAAACCCTGCAAATCTTGTTTATGCCTGGATTGTGTTTGAAATGGTATTCTCCATAACACGTTTTTAGTTATTGATGACCTCTTTTATACTGATGGAGCCAGCTTCACTTGAATGAATGTATTGATAACAATATGTGGCCAACAATCTATTTGCAACAATTCTCCAAGAGGCAAAAGAAAAGCATTTGTGCACATGTGGAAAATAGGTAAATTTGCCATTTTTAAGCAATAATGAAAATGGAGCATATTACTTCGGATCTGACACTTCTCGCCTCCGGAGTGTTTTGATCTTTCTCTCTCACTGCCCTGTAAAGAAAGTATTTCTACTGCCCTTTTAATGACAAAAATCACTAAGACTTAAAGAAGCAGGAGACTCACCCATGTAGGTAATGGCAGCATTAGAAGGGCAGGTGGAAAAAAAAGAGGAGTACACACAGTACTTTTTAAGGCACAGTAATCTCCCTAAGCCTCAACTGCCTCATCTGTAAAAGGGGATGAAGATGGGGTGGGGCCAGGGGTCAAACGAGAGAGTGAGTGAGAAGCAGCATGATGCCCATACTACTAATACATGGTAGCTCTGCAGGAGGGCAGTGCCCCTCACCGCAGGCCCCTTACCACCACCGCCTTGTTTTCTCTTCTCTCTCTGTAGATGACCATTCCCGGGTGAGGCTGCTGGTGCTGGATGGAGACCCGCATTCTGACTACATCAACGCCAACTACATTGATGTGAGGATCTTCACGGGGCTGGGTAGCTGGGCTCTGGGGTTGGTTGTAGCAGGCCCGAGACCTGTGGCCATCCCCCAGTTTCTCCCCGACAAGGGGGCCTTCCCAAAACATATCCAGAGAGGTCTGGCTCCTCCCTAATTTGTGTGATTAGCATAACCCATGTTGATTTTCTGCCTAAAGCTGCATCCTCTTTGGGGCTGGCTGGAGTAGCCTGCTCTGTGGGCTCCCAGGACAGTTGCCTGTCTTGTTCATTCACCCATTGATTCATTTATACGTGTGTCTGTTTGTCCATCCATTCATTCATTTGAAGGTATAGCTATTTATGCAACACAAATTTAAAAGTGCCTGCTGTGTGCCAGATGCTCTGGGAACCATAAAGCTAAAGGCGCCATGGTCTCTACCCTTTAAAACCTGAGCAGGAAGATAAGCTATGCACATCAATAATTCCAGGGCAAACTGGAAAGTGGTAAGTGTCATATGTTCAGATAAAATGCTGCAGGGATTCAGAGGTGGGCGAAAAAAATCACTTCTTCCATCAGGAATGCAAAATGTGATATGATCCAAAGCTTCAAGCACAGGATGAATTTAAAATTAAAGAGGAAGAAGATGGGCTTCTGGTTAGGGCAGCACAAGCCAAGATGTCGCAGGGGAAGCAGAAAGTATGTAGCAGCTCAGGTTGAAGGGAGCAGAGGCTATATCATGGGAACAGTGGAAAGTAAGTTTTGAGCTAGATCATTGGTGATTCACTATCACACGTAGAAAGCCGGACTTGACTTTGTAGACAAGAAAAAGCTATTGAAAGTTTTTGATCACGGAGGTGACCTGTTCAGAGCAGAGCCTTGGGATGATTTATCTATCACCAAGGGCAAGATAGATCCAAGGACGGAGAGTCTGGGATTCAGACGCCCTGGTAGGAAAGGGGCTGGCTGCTTCACCAAAGGAGTGAGACAGTTTGCAAAGGGCAAGCACAGCCATCACAGACAGATGTCCTGTCGTAGCCGATGCAAGCCAGGCTTCTCAGGACCTCCGCTAGGGGCCTGAGGGCTTGATGAATGAAGGAGATCACCTTGGTCTCTCCGATGCCCAAGTGTTTTTATAGACAGGCTATGAAATGGAGTGGTATGCGTTTGAATTCCCCATAATCTAGGCTGATCCAGATGATTCATTGATTCAACAAATATTTATGGAGCCTTGCATTAGTCATTTGTCTGTTTGCTCTCAGATATGTTTCTTGTCCTTCCCCGTTCTGCTTTGCATTGTTTATATGATTGTGTATGTGAGAGAGAGCGTGCCTTTGAGTGTGTGTGCGTGGGAGGGGGGTCAGGAAGGAGAGCAGGACAACCCCTACAAGGAAGGTGCTGATGGGAGACTGGAAGGCGAAAGGAAAGCTGGTGTCATCCTCCCCTCTTACTTCTTTGGGTGGCAGCTCCAGCAGTGGCTGCATCCCAGCCATGGAGCCAGCTCCTACCAGGCACACCCACCAGAATTTCCACCTCTCCGGGGCTGGCAGCTTCTCTGTCTCCCATCATCCACTAGTTCCAAGGGTGGTTACAGCCTCCTACTGGTGCCAATCTCAGGGCTGTCACTCTGTTCCCTGGTTAGCATCTCAGCTCCTCTGTCACCTATGTCACCAGCTTCCCAGGCTGAATTCCTTGTGTCTGAAACACCCAGAGTGGTTTTGGGTTCACCTGGACCCTGGCTTACAGAGGGCCTTCCCGTGGTCAGGACCTCGGGCTAGAGTTTCATTGGAAGTCAAGGTAGACATAGTCTCTGTCCCCATGGCCCTTCTAGGAAAGTTCACAAGAAGATGGCCAGTTCAGAACAGCCTGTCTTTGAGCCTGGAGAATGCACTCTGAATATCCACCCATCATACCTCTGGCCTCTCCCTCATGCATCTAGTATTAATTTCCCAAATGCTGAGCAGGTCCTCCACTGTGTGCTAGAAATCCAGACCTGAAAAGGGACCAGGTCTAGTGAAGGAGTTAGGTAAGAAAAGAGACCTTCACAGAGCAGGGCCTATGGGAACATAAAGGAAAACCAAAGCTTTGGTTGGGGTAGGGGTGGATAGTCAGGGAAGCCTTCCTGGATGAGGTAACACAGTGCTGCCGTAGCCAGTGAGTAAGAGTCCAACAGGCAAGAAGGATTGATAGTAACCTAAGATCACCTCTTGTGTATCAACATTACTTTGAACTAGTACCACAACCTCATAACTTAGTGTGATTACTACCCATTTCCAGATGAATCAGCTGAGGCCCTTGATTAATTATGGAAGTTATCCAGATCACACTGCTAGGATGTGGAGGAGGAGGGAGCAGAAGTCTGAATCAGGGGTGGCTTCCCCTCCATGTTCTTCTGGCTTAAATCATAACAGTAAAGCTAGGACAACAGCCAGTGGCTCTAAATTAATCATGTTTGGGCTCCGTGAAGGGTGGTTTTAAGGGAGTCTGTCCATGGAGACCCTTCAGTAGCCCCCCAAATTAGGTAATCATCCCCATTTTTCAAGATAAAGAAGCTGAGGTTTAAAGAAACTGCAAAGCTTGAGGTGCCTGGGTGGGTCCATTGGTTAAGCACCCGACTCTTGATTTCGAATCAAGTCATGATATTGGGGTCATGAGGTCAAGCCCCATGTCCAGCTCTGTGCTGAGTGTGGAGACTGCTTAGGATTCTCTCTCTCTCTTTCTCTCTCTCTCCCTCTGTCCCCTCCTACCCTCGGTCTCTTCCTTTCCAAATAATAATAATAATAATGATAATAATAATAATAATAATAGATTACAAAGCTTTAGTAAGGCCATGCAACTAGTCAGAAGTAGAACCAAACTAGGAACTAGACCATAGTAATTCCCAGTCCAGAGCCTTTCCTCCTGCCCCTCCCTGCCAGCTCCCAACAGCACCTTGCAGCCAGCACATAGTGGGAACTCAGCATGCGGCTAACCAGACTGAACTACTTCCTTCCGGTTTCCCCTTGACCTTGTCTCAGCTGTGTCCTTGGGGCCCACAGTGCTGTATGCAGCATTTGCCATCTGAGTGGTAACCCTCCCACAAAAGTTAACTTTCCTAGACAGATACTTTGCTAGATAAACAAAGTTGCAGGAGCACTACAGTCACATGCACTTTGGTATGGTACAGGCAACAAATGGAACTGCCTGAAGTGCAGGTGAATCTCTGCAACATCAACACTGAAAATGCCTCCCATTACTGCCAGGTCCTTTCATTATGCTGCATTCTGCAAGCCTTTCAGGAGAAGAAACCAGGTGTTGCAGTTATGAGGTTAAGGTCCTTGCTCAAGGTTACATGGTTAGAATCCAGTTCTCTGTGTGCTAGGGACACCCCACAATCTCATCCCTTTCAAAGAAGCAGATCACGCAGATGGACCAAATAACCTCCGCTAGATGCTGTCTTCATGTGTGACACTGGCCTCCACTGGATCTCAGTGCTTGGAGTCAGTTCCATGAGCCCAAAGTCATGAATTCAGCCCTTGTTGGGCCTCTGGAGTCCAGGCCTTTCTACTTTCTAGCCTTATGATCTTGGTAAATTATTCACTTGTTCTGATATCTGTAAAGTAGGATAATAATGCTATCCTAGCAGAATATCAGTCTCCCGTTAGGAAACAGAGGCTCACTCAAAGGAAGTAACAGGGGGCAGAGGGGTTAGCGAGGGTTGGAACAGAAATAGGGGAAATCAACATGGTTGGTTGGTCTGGGCTCCTGTGTCTGCCCCCCATTGGCTAAACCCAACTGGAAGCCAGAAGCCACGGAAGCCCATGATGTAGTCCATACAGATCAGCATCCATCCATGGCACAGAGCTGAGTATGGAAGGTAAAAGTGAGATCATTGAGGGATAGAGAAGATACCAAGCACAAGCACCTCCCAGTACGTTACCTATACAGGGTGGGGAATCACGTTAATTGTGAACCTACTGTGTACTCCAGCAAACTTAAAATTCCTATCATCCTTGGGAATTCCTGGCAAGACACACCCTGGATGGCTCGAGGTCCTCACTCTTTTGCCCTGGTCTCTACCCCGGCTGAAATCCTCCTGGACATCTGCTCTCAGCAGAGCTAACTGCCCATGCTGGAATCATTTATCCACAATTGGATCTTGAGGATCCATTAAAACAGCTCCATTTGGATAATGAGCTGGATGGGGCCAGCCCTGTCTGTGCCTCCAGAGGCCACAGTTCTGCTACCATCTGAACCATCCCGCTGGCGGGTTTGTTTGCACACCCGAGAATGTATTGGCCACTTGAATCTGTTATAAATTACCAGTCTGGAAATAAATATCGTATCTGGGTCCCCAGTAAGTAACAGATGCATGAGTTCAGAGTGAGATAAATGCGTTTTGGATGCAAGCCTCTTTCCCATTGCTCACAGACGGATGGAGGCAGGCCCGGTGCTGGTTTGCAGTCGATCTGTGTGCTGTGTAGGTGGGACTTAAATGAACTCAAAGTTCTTTTAAGGTTAGGAAGTTTTCTGTACCGTTCTTGGCAAATCCCCAGTAAAGCCCCAGTTGAGCAATACATTTCCTTTAATCTCTCTTGCTGAGGTGTCCTGTGGTTGGAACCTTTTCTCTTTAGGGACTGGCTGGGGTCTTGGGGACCAGAGAGGGCCTTTTTCCTCACATGCAGGGTGCAGACAGGCACACGACACGCATGTATGCATGCCTTTGGTATGTTTTTATTGAGGCTGATGGCCCAGGCAGACTTCTCTGTGCTGGGGACACAGCCACCAGCAAACTGGACACAGCCCTGCCCTGTTGGCACTCTCGTTCCACTGGGGAGACCAACCATGAGTAGGTACATCACCAAGGAACATTATGCCCCTGGGGATAAGAACCCTGAAGAAAACTAACCCAGAGAATTGTGAAAGTGTTGGACAGGGTAGTCAGGGGTGGCTCTCTGTGGAAGTGACTAGCAACCCAGCAGAAGCCAGGATGGAGGGAGAGAGCAAAGCAGCCACTTAACTGGGGACTGATGCAACAGGCACAGAGAATGGCCAGCGTGAAGGCCTCTAGATGGAAATGTGACTCCTGTTTCTGAAGAAGGGCAAGACAGCACGTGAGCCAGGGGGCAGAGCAGTGGGAACAGAGAATGCCACTGGAGGGAGGAAATGGGGATACCATGACAAGTGCCCCAACCTATCCTCAAAGACCTGTTTATGTGTGTATGCCACCTACCAGCCTTTGCTGAAAACTGCACCCAGCTCCAAGTGGCATGTGCCATGGCCCATGGGAGAAAAGTACAAAAACCATAGTGCAGCTTGTGTTGTGTGTTCGTGGGGCACGTGCAAAAGCCCACAGGACTGCTTAGGAGGAGGGAGGTCTCGTTTGAAGTGCACTGCAGGGAAGCTGGGATATAGGGCCCATGGGAGGAGATGGAGAGGGACAACTGGCAGCAAGGCTATGACTCGTCCTGAGCTAAGACATTTGGACATTATTGTGTAGACAGTGGGGAGCCATTACAGGCTGTTCAGTGGGGAAGTAACTAGATGTGCACTGGAGAGTTCACTCTGGCTGGAAGCAGATGGATGACAGGACCAGACTGGAGGCAGGGAGGCCAGCAAGTGACAGGTTCCGTGGCCTGGGTCGGGAAGGACAGGGCTGTAATGAGGCATCATGATGCTGGTGATGGAAGAAGGTGGGCTTGAGAAACCACATCCGTCTACACTCTAGGGGACTAGTTTCTTGTTCCCAAACCTACCAAAGAAAACTCCCAGAGCCTAATTCCTCCTTCAAGCCTGGGAAACCCTAACCATCTTGACTTGAAGGAACAGATAGCTTCTGGTCCCTCTTACCTCCCTTCCTACTTCTCTTATCTCAAAGAGGGGCTCAGTTTTCTGGTAGAAGCAGAGCAATGAGGAGGAAAGGGCTTCTGAGCTTGCCATCTCCCAAGTGGCCAACAAGGACACTTAGTCACAGTAGGCACCCAATAAATGTTTGCCAGATAACTGATAAAATAATATAAAGTCATACATGTTAAGTCTTAGAATAGTGCCTGGCACAGAGTAACTGCCGTATAATCCAAACAGCAATACTATATATATAAGTACCCTCATTTGATGGCAAAAAATCAATTGAGGCATAAGAAGGTTAAGTACTTGCTTGAGACCACACAGTTCATAAAGGTCAGAGCCAGGATTCAGACCCCAGCAATTGAGTCTAGAGCCACTCATTCACGGGACATTTGCTCTGAGTCTTACACTGTGCTAGGCTCTATGGGGAAAAAAATTAATATTTATTTACTTTAGGGAGAGTGTGAGCATGAGCAGGAGGAGCAAAGGGAGAGGGAGAGAGAATCTCAAGCAGACTGCATGCTGAGCGCAGATCCCAACGCAACATGGGGCTCTAGTCATGACCCTGAGATCATGACTTAACTCAAAACCAAGAACCAGATGCTCACTGGACTGTGCCACCCAGTCGCCCCTCTATGGAAACATTTTTTTATTTTTAATTAATTAATTAATTTATTTATTTATTTATTTATGAAACATTTTTTCAAACTTAGGAGGCAGTGTTTGTCCTCAAGAAGCTGATAACTTCACTAAGGAGCTAGGACCACTCAAATGAAGACTTTAGGGGCACTGATGACTCCTAGTGACTGTGGTTAGCCTGCCAGTTCTGGCCACACCACCGGCCCTGGGTTGGTGATGACAGTGAACTCTAGCATCTCTAGAGTATGCCCAGCAATCAAAAGGTACCTACTAAGTATTTCTGGAGCAAGGGGAAGACCAAGGTAGAGAAATACACAGGGGACTCAAAACCCAGTCTTTAAATCAGAAAGTGGATCCAGGACTTCAGGGATGCCACGTCTGTTTCACCATAAACCATACAGATGGCAATTCTGGCTCGTTTCCCAAGTGAGAGGACCTTGAGGCAGCTCATCTACCCCGACGGGACAGAAAGACTGATCACCAGCATTTGAGACAAAACTAGGTATTCATCTAACATTAGGGCTCGTTCTCTCCTGAAATGGTTAACCATGAAGGAGAGTGGATTTCAGGGCTCTCGATAACCTCTCCACCAGCAGGCTCCATTACTGGCATCTCTAGTTTGAAAATGTATAGATCCATCCATTCGTTCATTCGCTCATGTATTCATTCACATATTTATGTTCAGTGGTATGTACTAAATGCAAATCATTGTCCAAAACTTGAACTCTACCCAGTACGATATAATTCCTCTCTGGAGCTAGAAAAGGGATCCTCCCTGTATCATCGTACCCAGGCAAAAGAGAAGTCTGTCTTCAACCTCTTCCCCAGTGATTAGGGTTATGGAGCACAGAGCAACCCCACAGCAGAGCACGGCAGGGCCTCCTGGGACAGCGAAATGTACAGGGATATCAGAAACTGGTCTCCAACTCAGAAAGTAGTCTCTCCCGCCCCTAGGTCACACCTGTACGGGACCCTCCTGGTGAATGGGACTTCCAGTCCCAAGCCCAGCCCTATGGCACAGAGAAGCACGGTGGTATTCTTTCTGATTTTTTTTTCTAATTATTACTCATGGAAGGGGCCAACAATGCAGTTGTTTTCTTCTATCAGGCCCTCTGTAGAGACTCACACAGTGTTCCACACACAATTATACTTAGGGAAGACTTTTTGGTGGTCTGTGTCCCACAGTAACGCCCACGTTCCTTCTCTACCTCTTTCTGGGTACATGGGCATAAGTAAGAGCCACTCAGTTTTGCCTCCAAGGCAAGCCTTATATGGGCCCCTCTCAAGTAACTAACAGCTAACATTTAGTGATTTATATATTTATTTATAATAGCTAACATTTAGTGATTTTTTTAAAAAGATTTTATTTATTTATTTATGAGAGACACAGAGAGGGAGGTAGAGACATAGGCAGAGGGAGAAGCAGCCTCCCCGTGGGACTAGATCCCAGGATTCTAGGATCACAACAGAGCCAAAGGCAGACGCTCAACCACTGAGCCACCCAGGAACCCCACATTTAGTGATTTAATAAGCGCTTTACCTGCATTATCTTATATAATTTTTGCCACTTCTCTGGGAAGTGCCTGATGCGATTCTCATTTTAAGCCTGTGAGTAAAGCCTGTCTTGGAAGGGATGACTATTAATACTCTGGTGTTTTCAAGCTTTGACTGGAGGCCCTTCACCGTGCTTCTCTGTTCACCATGCTTCTCTCCTGTCATGCAGGGATACCATCGACCTCGGCACTACATTGCAACTCAGGGTAAGTCTGCTCCTTTTCCTTGAAAGGGTCCTCATGCTTTACTGGAAGAGAGAAATGGGTTTCTGCCAGCAAAGAAGTCACACAGGAGTAGGGCTGGAGAGCCTCCAGGGATCCCTGGGAGCATCCATTTGTTTGTGTGGGAAGGAAAGAGGTGACAAATTCAGCTCTAGGGGGAGGGACATGAGTCAGAGATAAAGGAGGTGGCTCTAGGAAAGGGTCACAGGCAGGGCAGACCAGAAGCCCCAGCCTCGGGCAGGTGCCAACAGTATCCACCATCCAGAACTGGAACCAATGGTGTCTTAGCTCCTTGATGAGCATGTGCCTAGGAGAGAGAACTAGTCAGCCATTCTAGAAAACAACTTGGCAGTACACTATCAGAGGCTTAAAAAAGGATCCTACCTCCCAAACCCTTTGGAGAGGAAATCCTGAGGATAATTATATCTGTGGACAGTGACATATATAAAGATACTCTTCACCATGTTATCTGTAATAGGAAAAAAAGTGAAAAATCTTAAATGCCTAACAGTTGGTAGATTGCTTCAATAAAGTGCGATGCTTCTATATTAGAGAAAATCATGCAGTGAACATGTATCATGCTTGGTTAAGAATTTTTAGGAGCATGCAAAAATGCATTTAATAATGATACATGTAAAAATGCATATAGTAATTCACTTATTATAGCAAATACGTAAGTACCTATATAAACACAGAAAAATGCTATATAGATTTTTATATCAAACACATGTATTACTGTTGTAATTGGAAAAGCGATGAAGGCCCAGGACATTGAAAGAGAAATTTTCAAGGAAATTGCTTTGGACTCTCAGATCCTATCTCGCTTTCCTCGTCCATGTCTTTTCCCCTCCCTCCCTCCCACGTGGGCTCCAGAGGAATGCTCCTTGTGTCTTTCAAGCTCAAAATTGGGCCTCTAACTCTTTATAGTATGAGCATCGGGCTCCTGGCAGCATTAGGTCCTCTTCGCCCCCTGCAACCCCAATTTCCTCCCTGTCTCTCACTGAGGTTTCAGAGCTGGATTTGTATGAAAACTCCCTTAAGTTATATCATTAACTCATAATATAGTCCCTACAAGGTGATGAGTGGGAAGCCAAGTAGGGGCTGAGGGACCGCACCTGAGCAGGACGCTGGCAGAGGGAGGAGGAAGAGCTGTTGACGTTTGCAGTGGATGCCTCAGACCATGCTAGTTTGGAATGCCCCTTTTCTTTTCCACACTGTGGCCCCAGTCTCAGCGACTCAGGTGTCCCAGCAAGGATCATCTGGCCTCACTCTCGCTCACCTGTGCTGAGCATGGACTGACCCACCAGGAGGGGCGGCCTCTTGGCTGCCTCCTTGCACGTGTGGTCTTTGACCCTGTCACCTTCTCTGTCGGCAGGTCCAATGCAAGAGACTGTCAAGGACTTTTGGAGAATGATCTGGCAGGAGAACTCAGCCAGCATCGTCATGGTCACAAACCTCGTGGAAGTGGGCAGGGTAAGCCCCTCCCGCAGTTACCCGGACAGAGGTTGCTGGCACTGCCCTCCAGAGCACCTCTCTGCTCTGTGCCCTGTGCCCCCGGGGGTCTAGCAGCTCACCCTCACAACAGCCTGCGTGGGAGAAATCCTCAGCCCTTTTCCCATTTGAGGAGTATGGCCTTTCCCTCCAAGTCATCCCTTCCTCCTCCCTCGCTCCGTTGATGACGTCATCTCATGCCCTTTGGGGAAATTAAAGCCATATAGACATGAACTCTCATCTTCACACCCCAAAGCCACAGTCCTACTTGCATCTGCAATCATCTTCTCATTCTTCCCCTCTGTTATCAGGGCAAACCATAAAAAAAATTAAAATTTAAAAAAAGCCATTTTTGTTGACCCAAAAGGTAAAATATCTGCTGTTTCTAACGTAGCTCAGCCTCATTCGATAGAGGAAGTGACTCTTGCCCTTTCCAAGGCAATCCCAGTGCCTTGAATCACAGATCCTACTCAAGAATTTTCTCATTTGAAAAGTAACTCTTTTTCCTGTTGCTAGATTATTCCCCGGGACATAGAAATGTCCTGAGTACCTTCCTCCTGAAAATATAAAACAAGCCAACAAAAAGGATTCTCTTGTCCCTACCTTTCTGCCAGACTCTAAAGACTCACATACAGGCTCTGTTTCTCCACTCTCGTTCTCTTCTTTCCTCTCCAACGTAACTACTCCCTCCATCCCACCCATGTGATATGGTCAACATCACCAGCATCCTTCATGTTGACAAATCCAAAAGCCACTTCTTTCTTCCCATCAAACTCAGCCTCTCAGAGCATCCACCCTTTGCTCCCTTACCTCTAAACCTCAATATTCCTCAGGGCTCAGGCCTTGGTCTCCTGCTCTGCTCTATCTCGACTTTCTCCTATGTCATCTTTAGCTACTCCTAGGGCTTGGAAGTGGGACTGCTATTCCCAGCTTGCTTTTGCTGACTCGGTAAACTGTGGCATGTGGGCGGGCGGGCTGCTGGGTCGAAAGATAGGGTGCCAAACACTAGAATGAAGAGGGCCTCTCCTCTACTTACCATATGAACTAACTGAAGAGTGGGCAGGTAAGTTCTTGTTTTGGCAAAGAACCAGATAGTCCATTAAAGTAAAGAGTCTCGGCCTCCAAGATGATGGGGAAGAGAGAATCATAAGCCAGGAAAGGGATGTGTACATCTCGTGACCTCATAGGGTTCTAGGACCAGGAGAGACTTGATCCTCGAGCCCACTCTCACCTCGTCCCCTCCCCAGTTTTACAGATGAGGAAACAAGCCCAAAGGGCTGGAGTAACTGTCCTTTAGTCTCTCAGCCAGAACCTGGCCACAATCTCTGCCTCTTAATTCTTGTGCTAGTGTCATGACCCCTCCATTCACAGCTACTTCCCAAGGACCTAGGCCTGCAGAGCAGCTGCTGGGGACAAACAGGCTAGGCTAGGATTTAAGAATTCAGAGGCAAATTCCAGCCTATAGTATAGCCTATCCCATATTGGAGACAGATTCCCTTGATGGATAGATGATGAATCTAATTTGGATTTGGAGAGGGATCAGGAGAGCAATATCTTGATGGAAATCCCGCTAGGAGCCAAGCACTATGCCAGACGCCTACTATGCACTTTAATATTCATTTTCATTCCCGACAACTACACGAGGGAGGCAGTGTTTCTGGTAATTATTCAGGTGGCCTGGCTCCATCCCTTCCTGACCTTGGACAATCTTCTTAGCCCCTCAACACTTCTGATTCCTCATCTGTAAAGTGGGGTAATAATCACATCTGTGTAAGGTTGTAGCGATAAGCGATTAAAATAATACATGTAAGGAACTCATAGACCACTTAGGAAGCAGTGTGAGACATAGTAAGCTGTCAGTAAGGGTTAGCTATCATTATTAATAGGAAGTTGAGCCTCAGATTTCAGCACTTTCTGGAAACTACACAGCTGCTGAGTGTTAGAACCAAGCAACGCATCCGTTTGCCTGCAAAGCCTGTTGCGCTATGCCAGCGTTTCCCTAAGTGGGTTCCATGGGATGCTAGTCTGCAGGATGCCTAGTGAGAAGAGGGTTCCATGGTTAAATACGTTTGGGAAATGCTGTGCCCTCTTTGCCCCTCTCGGAGAGTCGAACACACACTAGCGTTAGCACGTTCAACGAGCTGAGGAGTCTTGTAGCAGAGCGGCCTGTTTAACTTTGTTTAATCCAGCATTTCCCAAACTCATTTGACCACAAAACCTTTTTTTGTTTGTTTTTTTTGTTTCTTGTTTTTTTTTACCTAACACCTATTAGCACCCAGCGGAACACACTGTGGGAAATGCCACTCTAGGCCGCGCGGCGTCCCCCGGAATGGTAATGCTTTTGTTCTTTTTAGGGGAAAACAGTGATCTCTTTTTCCTCCCGCGGAGTGTGATGTAGAGTCCAATGTGGGACTGGCTTGTCGCTTAGCATCTGCACCCACCGCCCGGGCAGAGAGCCTTGTGCAAAGTCTTCCCTTTGAGTCCCGCTCCTTGCATCCTTCTCCCAACTGAGAACCTTTCTCCTTCCAGCCCCTAGTTACCACCTCTGAATAGTAATGGCCCTCTCCCCACCACTTCTGCTTCCACGCCCTCGCTGCTTCCCACCTTTTATTCTCATCTCTGCACTGCTGACGCCGCACAGCTGCCCCACCCGATCTAGCAGAAAGAGGGCTCAGCCAGAGGTAGGAAACTGGCCATGTGACCTTGGACCAGGTACCAGACCTCCAAACTCGAGCATTGTTTCCATCTGTAAGTGGGGTAACGCCACCTGCCTATCTCACACCTTGATCGATTCGATCACCTAGTGTGATAATGGACTTGGAAATTTTAAGGAGCTCTGCAAAAGAAGGTACTACCATTATTCCTCACGGCTCCAGTTCCTTTGGGAGAGAGCGTGGCCCCTGTGCAGTTTGCTAGTCCCTGGCCAGCTGAGAGCCCCTTGGACCGAAATGCCACCAAAATCGCCCTTGGGTTTATCTGAACAGGAAGGCCAGACAAGGCGGCTGCTCACACTCAGCCACCCACTCATCCATCCTTGTCCCTGTCTTTCCTCGCAGGTGAAGTGTGTACGGTACTGGCCAGATGACACAGAGGTCTACGGAGACATCAAAGTCAGCCTGATTGAGACAGAGCCCCTAGCAGAATATGTCATACGCACCTTCACAGTCCAGAAGGTAAGCTTCCCAGTGGCTGTGGGCAGCCTGTCCACTGGGCAAGCCGACTTGTTTGTTCATTCGGGTCATATGCTGAACGAGGGTCTACTCTGTGCCCACCCTGTGCTTGGCACCAGGGACGGATCAACAGTCCAGTTGGATGTAGATCCTGCTCCAGAGGATTCCCCCTTCTAGTGAGAGGGACAAACAGAATTCAACAGACAGATAAATGGACTGATACCATATGGTGATGAAAGCCATGGAAAAAAGCTGCCACGAGTGGAGACAGGAAGACGAGGCAATCAGAGAGGGCTTCCTGGAGGAGGAGGCACTTAGGCAGACGATAAAGGATGAGAAGGAGCTGGCTGAGGGGAGAGGAACACTATGCCAGGACAGAAAGAAAGAAGCACACAGAGTCAAGGGGAAAGAAGATTTCAACATGTTCTAGGCCTATGGTTTTCAATTGGTGGTGATTTTGTTCCCTAGAGGAAGTTGGGCAATGTCTAGGGACAGTTTTGGTTTTCAAACCTGAGGAAGGAGGGGTATTGCTGGCATCTGTGGATGGAGGCCAGTGATGCTGATGAATACTCTGCAATGCACAGGATACCCCAGCCCATCAAAACAAAGGATTACCTGGCCCAAAATGTCAGTGATGAGAAATGTTGGTCTAGACATTGAAAGGAGGCTGGGCTGGCAGGAGTTAGATGTGCAAGAGCGAGATTGCAAGTCAGATTTATCACTTAATTCCTATTATAACATTATAGCTAACATTTATTGAGCAATTACTAAAACAGGTGCTTTTCAAAGTGCTTCTCATGCATGAACTCATTCAAATCCAACAACCTTTTGAGGGAGGTACTATTATTACTCCCATCTTATAGGTGAAGAAAATTAGGCACAGAGCATGCAGGTCAGTTGTCCACAGTTGCCCAACTGCAAGCTGGCTGAACCACGTTCCCTCCTCAGCCCCTGACTTGAAGCTCACTGCCCCTTCTACTAGTCCACACTGGCCATTTTTTGAAGCATCTGCACTAATGGACCAAGTGGCCACAGACCTGAGGATGCAGAAGCAGTGGGAGCTCACTGCTCTGAGAGCTGTGCTGTTGGGGTTCAGACAAATCCTTGTAAGGACCGAAGCAGGCGTATGCATGGTACCCTACCTGCACGCATGGCCGACAGAGGACATGCTGCTCCTGGAAGCTCCCCCTCCAAGCCCCGTGCTCCTAAAAGCCTATATCTGTGGACTCAGGTGAAGAGCCAGGAGGGAAGGGCACTTCCCTGTGATAAGGAGGAAGGAACAGGTACATCAACATGGCCTTAGGTTGGGTTCCTTAGAAGCAGAGCCTGAGATAAGGATTTGGGTGCATATGGTATATCCAGGGACCACTCTCAAGAGAAACTTGTAAGAGAGAGAGAGGGAACCAGGAGAGGGAAGGATGGGGAGGCCTGAGCGAGGACAGAGTCTTCAACAGAGTCTAACCTAGGCCTGATCCACGGGGGCTGCCAGGGCATGGCCTGCACCACAAAGTTGCTTAATCCACCCACTGACTGTGGACCAGCCCCTGACAGGTCCCCTGCAGTGCAGGTCGGGTCCTGCCCGCTGAGGGCCCTTCTCCAGAGAAAGGGAAGTCACCAGCAGCCAGGACTCCTACAGCCGAGGCCTAGGAACACAGGCTGAGGCAGAGGACCTAGTGGGGCCCCCATCTCATCTGGCACATCCACAGTTAGTGTCGGGAGTGAGATGAGTAGCAGGGACTCCTGAGCTGGGAAGCCTTGGAGATGGTAGGCAGGTGCTCAGCAAACACTGCCTGGGGCTTTAGCTCTAAAATCACTTCCTGAGCTGGGGACTCAGAAAGATGTGTCTGCCCTTGAAGAGAGCGCAGTCCCATGGGGAGAGAGGACCCCTGACATGTGACCACAAGGGGAGGTGGTGAGGGCTCGAGCCAGGGCTGCCTGGGGCTGAGTTGACCTGGAGAATGGAATGAAAAACTGAGTGTTCCTGAAGCTGCTTCCTCTTCTCCTATTTCAGCTCGTCCATCAGGGTGGCCATCTAGCCTTTGCATGCTCAGTCCTGGACTGCCCCAGCCTCCTGTGGGGTTCTCTGCCCCTAGTCTCGCCCCATTTTAGTTTGTGTTTCTGGGAAGCCGAGCCTGAGGCAGGGCAGAGTGCCCTAGCCAAAGCATTGAGGAATAGCTCTGAGAAGGCGGGGGTGGAGGGGAGGAGGGTCAGGGCAGTGGAAGGAGCCAAGCCAGGGCGTGCTCTCAGCTCGAGACCAGAGTCAGCTGGATCCCCCAGGAGCTCTGGGGCATGAACCCCACCACACAGTTGATCCTGTCCAGAGGCACAGGGGCTTCTGTTCCTCCATTAGGGTCAACGTCCTGGTGTGCCCAGGACCATCCTGGCTTTGGCACCAAAAATCCCCCTTTCCAGGAAATCCCTCAGTCCTGGGCAGACTCACCAAGTCCACTGGTCACTCTGCTGTCCTGTCAGCCGCTGAATGCCAGCTGCCCGTCCCCCTAGACCCCCAGGGGAAGGGGCTCCTGGTCGGCTGGGCAATTCTCTGATGGAAGAGGTAGCTATGGGTGTCTGCAGCCAAGACTCAGAAGAGCTGGGTATGAAACCCTGGCCCAGGAAAGGGAATCTGGGAGGGGAGGCAGCAGCACTCTCTGCACTGCCCCCCAACACACCCACTCACCTCCATGCTCCTGTAGCAGCCGGTGCAATCCTGACCATGCACTTCCTCTCTGTGCAATCACCTGGGCAACCGCCCCATAGCTCCCCAATCAAGGCCTTCCAGGATCCAACACGCCCAGCCTCCCACCCCCGTCCCTCTGTCTACCCTTGCTTGTCTTCCATTCTGTCCTGGGGGTTCCCTGTGTGTGAGAGTCCATGCACGTGCCGTCCCCGTCTCCTTGCCTGTGCTGCCTCTCTGCCTAGGAGTCCCGCCGACTCTTCCACTGGGCAACAGTCAGGCATCAGTGTCTCGTAGTGACCAGCAGTGCAGACCGTGGGGTCCAACAGCCAGGGTCCAGACTGGATTACAGCTGACTAGTTGTGTGACCTGGCTGCATTCCTTAACCTGGCTTACCCTCAATTTCCTCATCCATACAACAGAGATAACAGTGTAAGGACTGAGATGAGGATCAAATGAGTTAATACACTGAAAGGTTCAGAAGAGTAACAGGCATGCAGTCTGTGCTTGGTAAATGTTAGCTGTTATTTTCACTATTAATGTATTTGAAGCCTCAGGTCACACATCACCTCCTCCAGGAAGCCTTCTCTGATTTTTCCTTCCCCAGATGGGGTTACCTGACACTCCTTTAAGCACTTCAGTGGGACTATCCACTTAGGAGTGTGCCTCTCCAGCTAGACCATGAGCTGTTCCAGGGACAGGGACTGTGGCTTTTGTTTCTGCCTTCACAGTGCCTAACACAAGTGTTGGCACTATAGAGAACCCTTGGTGAATATTCCTTAGCTGAAAGAATAATCAAACACTCTTCCTATTCAGTGCTCTCTACATATCTGCAGGAGATTGCAAGGTAGGAGAAAGTAGGTGAGGACACAGGCTCCGAGGTGACACCTGACACTGTAGGGACTGGTCAGAGACATGCTCTTAGCCTGGAGGGTGTCTCTGAATGGTGAGAGGGGAAGGGGAAGCAACCGGAGCCCCAGGCCCCACTGCTCCCATAAGTCAGAGAAGCTCTGCTTTTATTTGCTTTCTATCTTAAAATTCTAAATAAGAATCTAATGAATCAAGGAGTTTGACATTTTTTTTTAATTTGAAAGCCCTGGAGACAGTGAGGGACCCCAGTCACTGAAAGGCCTCATGTTCCGCTGGAAATGACTCGAACTCAATGTTTTGGATGAACCTTTCTCTGAGTCTGTTCTGATTATAAGTCCCTTGTCAAAAGAGAGTCCCTTGGATAAACACTGTGAGTGTGTTACAACACCCCCTTGGGGATACAGAGTGTTCCTGAACCCACTAAAGGCTCTGAGAAGTCCTGCAGCAAAGCCACTACTAATACATTGTTGACTTCCATGGCTCCTGGATGCAGCAGATCACAGAAGTCATCCTGTGTGTCAAGCGTTGCTCACCTGGCAGGGTCCTTTCCTCCCTGGTAGCAGGGAGGCTGGTTCCTCTGTGCAGCAGGCATGCTCCCCATGGGTGCTGGACAGGCATGTGGGGAGGCAGCAGCTGGAGGAACAGAGGCCCATTCTCTCCTCAGAAAGGCTACCACGAGATCCGGGAGCTCCGCCTCTTCCACTTCACCAGCTGGCCCGACCACGGTGTCCCCTGCTATGCCACCGGCCTCCTGGGCTTCGTGCGCCAGGTCAAGTTTCTCAACCCTCCTGAGGCTGGGCCCATAGTGGTCCACTGCAGGTAAGTGACGGCCTCCAGCTCCAAACAAGGCTGCTCCTGCAGCTCTGCTCTCAGGGACAGAGACACTGTCTTTCAAGCCGCCTTCCTTCTTTGCCTTCAAGACTGCACTGCCTCTGTCCCATGCCCAGCCTAGGTCCCAAGGTTTGACAACAACAACAAAGTAATAGTAGTAATACCAGTTGGTATCATCATTGTTGCCCTGAAATAGTAAAGCCACCTAGGGCCAGGGGCTCACACTGCCTACGTCTGCTCCGGGTGCACTTTGCACACTCCCCATGCAGCCTGGAGGGATGGGCGTTATCATCCTTCCCATTTTACAGATGAGAGCATCAGGTGCTGCAAAGGTGGATGCTTCGCTCAGATCACACATGTGTAAATGGGCCGAGCCAGGAGTTGACAGGCTTTTCTCCAGATGCTGGCCTTTGGCTGCTTACCAGGGCAGCAGGGCGCCTCAGTGGAAGTGTGCTTCTCTTCAGTTCTGTTATTTTAAAAATCAATTGCTGGCCTGCAGGGGCCTTAACAGAGAGCATAAATGGACAGCGCCAGGCTTCACCTTATTGTGGCGAAGAGGTATTTTCAGCTCTGACCTAGAAAGTCACACGGAGAATGACAGGGACATCTTCCGGTCCCCCTAAATGGAGATAAAGTGTTGTGTCAAGGGCAGTCAGAATTGGACCAGAACTGAAGGCCAGCTGGCCCGCACACACCTTCCTCCCAGTGTGACCTTGAGCCCAGAACAGCTCTTCAGGCCCTGCACATTCTTACCTTATTCCCTACCTGGCAGTGTCCACCAGGGTCAGGGTCTTGGGTGAATCCAAAGAAGGACTCCACAAACTGCAGGCATCTCAGGGCCAGCCCCTTGTCACTCAGCATCCCACACAATCGGGTGGGAATTAGAGATCCCATTTCACAGATGAGGTCACTGAGGGTTAGGAGGTGATAGTCACCATCAGCCCTGGGCCCTCAAAGCATCCTGCATATATTCTCTGCTTGACAGCTCATGACAGTTCAAGGACAGCAGAACATTAGCCCCCAAATCCTGTGTCCCAGAGAGCAGCCAAAGCAGGGATAGGGGAGGAAGAGAGACAATGGCACACATTTATCAGGCTCTCCTTGCACGGCGGCTCTGTCTTACCTCCGGAGCCAGTCCGCCTAATGCCCCTGGCACAGGAGTCCCTGCTCCTGGGGCTGTTCTGAAGATGAAATGTGCTGGGTAACATATATGAGGCCTGCAAGCCCTGACATATAATAAGCTTTAAAAACACTACAATTCTCTGCCTGTTTCTGGCCCCCTCCCCAGACTGTTAATGCTTTAGAGCAGAAACCATGTCTGCTTAACTTCAAATACTCACTCCCAATCCCAGCATCTAGTCATACCAGGTGCTCAATAAATATTTGTTCAATAAAAGTAGCTACCATTTATTGAGAAATTGCTATCTATGCAGCCAGGCATAGGGCTGAGTCATTTACATGCAGTGTGTTTTTTCCGCATCATCTCATGCAGCATACATGTGTGATGCTATCAGTGCGACATGGTGGGTCTATTTATGATCATCAGCCTCATTTCGTGGTTGAGGTTATTGAAACCCAGAAAGATTAAGTCATTTACCCAAAGTCACACAGCTAGTATGTGGTTGAACCAGGATTTGGTTCCAGGGGTCTGACCCCAAATATCATGAGCAACTGAGCTCATATTTGGGCAGCAACTGAGCTCATTTCTTTGGGCAGAAAATACAGCTCAAGTCCTCAAGAGAACCCTACAGGGAGGCACACTATATGGGTGGGGCTTATGGACACCAGGCAGGTGGTTCACTGCTGGTGGATCCAAGATTCAAAACCAGGTCAGGCAGGTTGTTTCCCCTTACACAGGTAGAAGGAGAGCCTTCAGGAAGACACAGATGAGTGGCTGTTTGTGCTCCCTGGGGCCCAGCTTGCTGAGTCCGTTCTGGGAGAGTGGGGGCGGGATTAGGAGATGGAAAGGTACAAATACACATCAAACTTCACTCCATTTATACCATGAAATTTTACTAAGAACGAAGACTGCTTCCCACGGGTTTGTTTTCCAGATCATTGTGGGTGACAGGTCCCGGTGACCTGGCCTCCCTGGATTTATGGTCAGCCAGTACTGCTCTCTCCCTGCCCCATCCCTTGTCTCCTCCTAGGGGAAGCGAGATGTAAAACCACAGGCAGCATGGGCCTCCTCACTAGCCCGGCCTTCACTTCCTAAACTACGTGCATTTAAGGCCAGTGTTCTGTTTGTCACTGGTTCAGTGCATGACTGGAACCCCGTGATGATCAGGGAAGGCTGTGGTCCATGGTCATGCTGAGTTCTTTCACTATTTTGTCCCCGAGCTACAATTTTCCTAAAGGAAGCTATGAGAGGTCAGAATTGAGTAGGATCACAATAAGAGTATATGGGGAAGCCTGGGTGGCTCAGTGGGTTGAGCGCCTCCCTTCGGCCCAGGGCATGATCCTGGAGTCCCACGATCAAGTCCCACATTGGGTTCCTGCATGGGGCCTGCTTCTCTCTCTGCCTATGTCTCTGCCATTCTCTCTCTCTCTCTCTCTCTCTGTCTCTCATGAATAAATAAAATCTTTAAAAAAATAAATAGGATCAGAGTATGTATACAAGACCAGGGTCTTGGGGGTGTCACCTATTGCAGCTTAAGAATGCTCCTGGCTCATGTTCCTGGGAAAACAGGTGCAAGTGGAGCCAGACCTGGGGCTTGTGACATGAGACATGGGACTCACTTCTGCCTTTGGGACCACTCAGAGGATCTGGTCTCTGCCTTCCCATCTCCTTTCTGTTCCCTCACCTCTGCTTCCTCGCTTCCATCCTTTCCATCAACCTGTCTGCTGACAGAGGGAAAAAGACAGAAGGGGGGATGGGGAAGACATGTTTATTAGGCATGTCCAGTGTGCCAGGCACCATGCCTTGTACAACATAGATTAGCTTCGCCCACCGGAGGAGGAAACAGCCTGCGTATGTGTTGTCGAAGCATGTGTCTTATGCTGTGACTGTTATTAGGAGGGAATGTCTAAGAGCACAGACCCAAGGGCTAGATTGCTGGGGTGAAGAGTCCCACCTCCACTGCATGTCAGCTCTGTGACCTTGAGCAAGGTCCGCTTTCTGCACCTCACTTTTCTCACCTGTAAAATGGGGTGAGAAACTTCCCAACAACCCCACGAGGGAGTTTTGTAAAGCACTTAAAACAACATCTGGCGCTTTGTAAGCATTACATAAGTCTTTACTAAACGAGTACAACAAAAATAAGCAGGTTCTGATAAAATAGCCCCCAGGGCAAGCATAGCCCTCCCATTTTACAAAAGAGAATGCTGAGGCTCCAAGTTCATTTGCTTGCTCAGAGTTTCCCTGCAGCGCTGGGCTTCAGAGGATAGTGTCTGACCTCTGCAGCCCACTGCCTCTCTGCAGGGTCCTCGGGACAAAGGGGAGTGCTTGGGGGGAGGGGCCTTCCCCCAGGGCTGGTCATGCCTGGAGGTCCCTAACACAGACACCGTCCTCTCTCCCAGTGCTGGAGCGGGGAGGACGGGCTGCTTCATCGCCATCGACACCATGCTCGACATGGCTGAGAACGAAGGGGTGGTGGACATCTTCAACTGTGTGCGCGAGCTCCGGGCCCAGAGGGTCAACCTGGTGCAGACGGAGGTGAGTCCTGGGGGACTGAGCTGGCCAGCCAGCTGCAGCCCTGGCCAAGGAGAAGCAAGGTAGAACAGACACCCATGGGCGGAGGCATCCTATAGAAAGAGACGTGGGGGTGGAAGAAATGGAAGGACGGAATGCATGGCCTGCTGTGAAGGTAGAAGCTAGGACACTGCTGCAAACCCTGGGGTCCCACAGTGCAAGCACTTGCACCAGTAAGACACAGTGGTGAGTTCCCCAGCTCTGAGAGCATCCAAGTAGGAAGTGAATGGCAACTTTCAAGGCTTCTTTGAATTGCACTCCTTCCTTGAGGGAAAGAGAAGATGGGGAAGGATTGGCATTTACTGAATTCCTACTATGTGCTGAGCATTGCTTCAGTCTCTGCATGAATGACTTAATTAATAAAAGTATTGAGTACTTGGGCTGGATTCTAGGGATTCCAAGAAAGATAACACATAGCCCATGCCCTGAGGGAAAAGCAGACCTTCAGGCCTCCCTCTGTCCAAGTAGAGGACCCAAGACCTGAGGGAAACGGGAGGTGTTCATCTTTATCATTGAGCACCTACTATGTGCCAGGCATCATGCTAGGTTCTTTATATTCAGGATATTATTTATATTCCTCACAACAAACCTATGGGGCAGCTCCTACTAGTATCCCTGTTTTACAGATAAAGAAATACAGAAGCTAGGTCCCCAAGTCTGCACACATGTGGACAGTGCTGTGGGACTCGGGTTCATGTGACCCCAAGTCCCATGCTCTCTTCCCTGAACCATAATCTCTTGTGAGGCGGCCTTTTCTGCCTACCCCACTCCTCAGAACCATGGCTGGTTATTCTTCTAACAAGCCTGTATCATCTGGTTCTAGGGAAGGCTGTGGCTGCCCAGGCCATCAGCTAGGACAGATAAGAAGCTACATCCATCATCAGTCCTGCAAAGGAAAGTTTTGGCTCTGGGCAAGGCCAGTCACAGCTGGCTCCACAGAGAATCCCCCCATTTACAAGCTTATACACGTAGGACCCTGCTGGGGGCTCTGAGCTAACTCCTGCAGGCTAGTGTCTAGACTTGGTGAGGCTGCAGTAAAGCCAAGAGGCTGCTTTATCTGTTCCCAGATTCATGCTTGCGGAGCACAGGCTCGCTGGCTGGCACTAGACACGCCTGCTGTCTGGTGGGGGAGACAGACATTCAAATCATCATGACGCATCTGGATAAGTGTTTTATGTAGAGATGGGCCAAGTTCTGCAAGAGAACGGTCACTCAACAAACATTTGTTAAGGGCCTGGGAGCAACAGCAACAGCTTCCATTTGGCGAGTTTGCAGAAAGAAGACTTTCCAGAGGGAATGAAGCAGAGGGATATAGCAAAGTGGGGGAGGAGGAGACAGGGTTCCAGAGGAAGACAACCACAGGTGCAAAGCATAGAGGTGGCAGGGGGCACAGGGGTCAGGAGCGGACCCCGAGAGAAGGAGCTAAGGGCATGTGGCCTATATGGGAGGTGATCCCAAGACTCATTGGTTAGAAGGCAAAGAGAAGGAAAGGAAGCCAAGCCACGTGACACCATTAAGGAGTTTTGCAAGCTGTTTAACCCTGTGGACACCTGGAGCCCAAGCCTGCTGGGAGCTCTGAGGCAGTATAGAATGTGCCCTTCTAAATGTCCCACCTGAGAGAGAAGGAATTTGGGTTTTCTGTCCCAGCTGTCCAGCTGACACTGCTCTCGGGCTCCTTCCCCGAGCACTGACTCCTCAGCCCGCTGGCTCGCCCTGCACCCAGCCCCAGGTGCTGCTGGGACTAGAAGAAATCCCTCGGCCTGAATCTCAGGGGCTTGCAGTAGGCTGCCTTCAAGGTGAAAGCTGAGGGGACATAGGCAGGTACCAATAGCCCCAACAGATCCTGAAGTTTCTGTCATCAGTGACCACACTGTTCAGTCTTACACGAGGGACAAAACCCCATCACTCAGGCAATCACTAAGAAACATGGAAACTTGGCCCTTTGGGTTTGGGGACAGGAAGCAGTGATTTTGCAGTCTAAATCCCATCCCTCCCTCACAGCCAGGGGGCTAAATTTGGACAACAAACTCCTAGGCCACTGTTCTCACCCAGAACCCTCTCTGTCCCCTCCACGGCCTGGCAGGAGCAGTACGTGTTTGTGCACGATGCCATCCTGGAAGCGTGCCTCTGCGGCAACACCGCCATCCCCGTGTGCGAGTTCCGCTCTCTCTACTACAACATCAGCAGGCTGGACCCCCAGACCAACTCCAGCCAAATCAAAGACGAGTTTCAGGTATGAGCAAGTTCTGGGCTCAATGACCCAGCCAGCCGCCTTTGGCAGCACTGCGCACATCCAGTTCTTTGTGAGAACTGAGAAATCGAGGGTCTCCAGGGTCTGTAGCTCTCGACGGCTGCAGAATGAATTCCAGAACATACGACACACAGCCACGAGCAACCCTTAACCAGTCACTCAGGGACTGCTGACACCTGGGTTTAACTCTGATCATGTGTTTAAACTGAGTTCTAGTCGAGTCCCAGTTGTGGGTGGAGACAAGTTTATAAATACAGGTGTGAGTTCCTCACTCCGCCGTCCCTGGAGGGCTCAGCTTTTCTTGCCGTTTCTGTACAATTGGAGGGTGTCTGTCATAGATCCTCAGTACCCAGAGCGGGGTCTGGAGACCAGCACCATCAGCTTCACCTGGGAGCTCATCATGGGTCCCACCCACATCTACTGAATAAGAACTTGCAGTTGAACAAGATCTCGGGGTCATTTGTCCACACACTGAGTTTTGAGGAGCACCATCCCAGAACTCAGCTCAGCTCAGGCATAGCAGACCTGCACCTTGCAGCCCTTGTGACCAGTGCCCCCATGCTCCCTCAGACAGAGGCTTTACTGATTGGGAGAGGAGGCCAAGTGCA
The DNA here is from genome assembly GCF_018345385.1 of Vulpes lagopus. Lineage (NCBI taxonomy): Eukaryota > Metazoa > Chordata > Mammalia > Carnivora > Canidae > Vulpes > Vulpes lagopus. Next base: position 17,775,167 of record NC_054841.1, read on the forward strand.
AAATGGGGGAAGGATGGAGGCCACAGCCGCCTTCTGCATACACAGAGCACCTGGTCTCCTGGCCAAACAATTCAGCTCTGGCCCCACACTTGTAAGACTCACTCTGCAGAACACAGCCCTGACATTTTCCACTCATGGAGCCTGCCTGCTGGTGGTCTCTTCCATCCTGAGCAGCTTCTCCAGACATCCTTCCATTCCAAGAACTGCTTTCCCTGAGAGGAGCATTGGGGAAATCCTTTCCCTCCTTCCATGGCACTTCAAGGGATGCATAGCACTCCTTAGAGACACCGCAGCCCCACCCTCCAACCTCCTGGCTGTCCCACCCTTCACAGAAATGAGCACCTTAGCTCTAACAGTTGGCAGGTGCTGGCAGCCTGTGTCTGCTGTGTGTGGGTGTGCTGCCTCTGCAGCCTTGGCATCACGGGGGTGTCACACAGCCCCAATAGAGGCGCTCAGTGCACAGGGCATGGGGCAGCCAACAGGAGATGGAAGATTGTCACGTGGGAGAGGAACAAGTGCTGGGGAGGGACTAGAGAGCCAAGCTTGGAGGATGGAGATAGGTTGGAGTAGGCGGAGTTCGAACCTCACTTGTCTCCTCTGTTTGAAGCAACCACCTGAGCGGTGCCTACCTATCTATCTTTGCACCTTCAGACCCTCAACATCGTGACGCCCCGCGTCCGGCCCGAGGACTGCAGCATCGGGCTCCTGCCCCGGAATCACGATAAGAACCGGAGCATGGATGTCCTGCCTCTGGACCGCTGCCTGCCCTTCCTTATCTCAGTGGATGGGGAACCCAGCAACTATGTCAATGCCGCACTGATGGACGTAAGCTGGGCCCTGGCTGGCACTCACTGGGAAGTTTCTTCAAGGTGGAGATGGCTGGAACCCAAGGCACTGACACCCCACACCACCGCCCCCAGCCAACTCTCCCTGCTTCTGACCTTCCTGCCCCACAAGGCTTGCTCCCACGAAGGCTCTGGCCCCAACCTATATTCTGGCTGTGTTCTTAGCTCTTTGCTCCCATAAGGCTGGAAAGAATAGACCAAAAGCTTAAAGTACGTGTCCATGACAACATGGCACAGGCCTGTCCAGTCCCTCCTTCCTGCTGCCTTCCGTTCAGTTCAGGAAACAGTCCATATGCCAGGCCTTGGCCTGGGCTGTGGGAATGCAAGATGGTACAGACATAGGGTCTGCCCTCACGGAGCTCCCAGGCAGGTTCCCAGGTAATTCCTATGCAGAGACAGGAATGAGACTGGCAGGTAGTAGTTGCTCAGTAAGTGGTTACTGGACAAGTGATGGGATGCAGCAAAGAGAGCACAGAAGGGGATAGGCCATGTTCCTGACTGTTCCATCAGAGGCATTGTCTCCTGCTTGCTCAGCATCAAGTCTCAGCAGGGCACTCCTACTCTGACCTGGTTTAGGAGTCATGACCCTAATTAGAAGTCATGTCCTGGCCCCAGTGAGTCCTTGCTCCTGACTTGTATGCTTCCCCACTGGGTCCTTCAGCTCCTTCTGGTGATCATCCCTCCACCTCCTGCATGTAGAGATGTTTGCAGCAGGAAGGAGCCATGGATCATCTAGTCTCAGGCTCCTTATGCTTCTCAGCAAAGGAAACTGAGACCAGAAAGAGAAAGAGACTGCTCAAGGTCACCCAGAAAGCTAGTGGCAGAGCCAGAACCCAGGACTCACACTCTAGAATTCATCCTGTGGGCCTCCCCACATTTGTGCAACCCAGTGAGAGACAGACATCTCACCTCCCTAGGCTCAGGACCAAGAATACCATTGCCTGATTGGAGATAAGTCTTTCCAGGTTCCCCTCCCCACCATGTCCAAGGCCATGTCCATCCAGCCCACATGGACTTCCCATCTCATCCAGAACCAGCAAGAATGTGCAGTGCTCTCCTCTGGGGTCATCTTTGACCTCTGATCCTCCTGAAACTCTCACCAAGGGCTCTCAGTGTAGGAGGCAGGGAGGTGATGGGACTCAATGCCTGTCAGCTCTCTCGGGGCCTGCCCTAACGTCTCTGCCCACGGGGTGCCCAGGTCCTCCATGGAAACTCTCCTATGGGTCCAGAAGCAGGAAGCCTTGCCTTAAGGTCAAATAGCTCGAGGTGGAGGGAAAACCTCTGGCTTTAGCTTAGAGTCCTCCAAGATGAATGTGTACATATATGTATGTGTGCATGCACGGGTTGTCTGTGAGAGCACAAGCGCTTATGTGTATGCGCATGTATGTGTGTGTGTATGTCAAGAGATGGGGCCTGGGGGTGTAGTCACACTTCCAAGTTCCTCATTGCCTTTTCTCCCACTTGTCCTAATTCCCTCTCCCTAGCTTCCTCATCTATGCAAGGATCAAACATGCTTCTGGCCTCTACTTAGTAGGTTAGATGCTGCCTGGAGCCAAATGCCTTCTGCCAAGCTCTGATGCTGATTGTGTTCTCTTTGTCCACAGGGCATTTCTCCTGTGAGCCATCACTGGGCCTTTGCCTTACAAAAAAAAAAAAAAAAATCCTTATCTGTATTCCAGTTCAGTCTGTGCATTATCTGGTAACCATAGCAGCTTTGCTCCTAGCAGAAAAATATGAAGTCCTCTGGGTTAATTTTTAATGTTTCCCCTGGTAAAGGATGATGTTATCCATGAAATGGATTGCTGGCTGATCCCTGAAACCCGGCAGGAGCGCGGATCTCGAACATATTTTCAGATAAGGCTTTGTCAGGCATGCTGGCCTAATAGAGCATTTATCACAGAGACAGGGAAGAAGGAAAGAGAACGAACATTCACCGAGTGTTGGGCACCCTGTCGGGCCCTGGACTTAGTCTGACTCTTTCTATATTTGGGCATTACTGTCCTCACTTTCCGGATAAAATACTGAGGCTCAGAGTATTTGTATGACTGTCTCCAGGTTGAGTAGTTCAGAAAAGGTGGAGCCCAGGGTCTGGATCCTGTCTTTAGAGTCTCAAAATCTTTTCCATGTCTAGAAATGGCTCAAAGACCTGCTATCTGCAGCTGGAATTTGGCTTTTGGAGAAAAAAAAATCTTCTACCCTCCCAGGCTCTGCCCCTTTGACCATTCAGCAAGCCAGAAGAAGGCCCTTGGAAGACAGGACACTAATGCCTATATGACATCCACAATCTCAAGGCATTTTTTTTGCCACCAGGGCATCGAGAGATCACAGAACATGCAGGTGCTGTAGGTAATAAGGCTGGCAAGGTCTTTCGCCTGGGTCTTCCCCTGGTTTGCATGGGCAAGCCCCTCTCGCCTCCCCCATCTTCCTGCTGACGTGTCACTCTACTGTAAACAACCGTGTCTGCCACAGGGCCTGTCTCAAGAAGGCTTGTTAAGAACACAGGCTGTGGAACAATCTCCAGTTCCACGGACCACTAACGGAGAGGCCCTCCAACCTTTCCAAACACCTTCTCACAATATACTATAATAAATAGGATCTACTCAGAACTTCTGGTGTAGCCCAGACTCCCACAAGCTCTTTCCTGTGGGCCTCAGTATCCCCATCCATAACATAGGACTGGGTGTATTCATTTGTTTGCTGGACCTGTATCAGAGGTCTCGTGTGCCAGTCACAGTGCTAGTGCCAAGGATGAAGAACCAAGTCAGAGATGGTTCTGTCCTGCCACTGGGCTCACAGTCCATTCTTGTGTGCTGGTCTTTTTAAAATACTAATCTCTTTCCATGTGCACAACAACCATCCCAAAATGGGAGTTGTGATTCCTATTTTTCCAGATGAGGAACCTAAGCTTGGAAAGACCCAATAACTTGCTAGGGCTTAGCACCAAAAAAAAAAAGGGGGGGTGGGGGGGCACTCTACAAATGATGTTTGGATGAATGGATGGTTGGATAGATGGATGGATGGATGAATGACATTACCTACAAGTCAGAAAGCTGGATTTAAACCCCAGGTCTGTCTGACACTAAAACATAAGCACCCTCCTCTGCCCATCATCTCACAGCACACAGTACCTGTCTCCTGACAGGCCAGCCCAGGCCTCATTCTGGCCCAGGGGCCAGAGCAAGCTTCCTGAAGTAGAAGCCTCTTTAGGAGACTCTGTGCCTTGGGCTGAGCCAACCCCTTCTCCAGCGTTGTGGGCACAGCAACACAGATATCTCTAATGTCCCAGGAGGTGCTTTGGCCAGCAAAGCAGCAAATCTGCATCCAGAATCTTTCATTTCATATTGTAATGATGATTATTTGCTGAGCTCCAAAACATAAATAATTTATTTGGATAATCCCCAGCTGAGTGACACTTTCCTAATGAAACGTCTTAGTTTAGAGGAGAATGAGTTCATTATGAGAAGGCTCTCTTTGCCACTGGGGCATCCAGAGATGAAGAACAGGTAGGTGTTTTGTGCAATCTGTTTGGCAGGTTCAGGGGCCTTGGCAGCCATCCAAGCCTCATCACCATCAGAGCATCACTGCTGGGTGTGTCTTTTACGAGGCCTATGTCATTCCTTTGTCAGAGCCACAAGCAGCCTGCCGCCTTCGTGGTCACCCAGCACCCTCTACCCAACACCGTGGCAGACTTCTGGAGGCTGGTGTTCGACTATAACTGCTCTTCCGTGGTGATGCTGAATGAGATGGACACTGCCCAGGTAGGAGGAGCCCATCCACTTCCAGGTACTCAGGTGCATTCAGGCAGCCATCCCCAAGAGTTGAAGGGAGAGTGTGAGAGTCAGCATAGTGCTGCCTAGCTGGCTGCCAGCACCAAACCAGCCCATCCTGCTGCAGGTGGAGGCTGGGGGGTCTCTTGCCAGGCCCTTCCACCGCCATCCCCCACCCATGCCCTCTCACTTCCAGCGATACCCCCTGCCTGTGCACTTTGTCCAGCCCTCCTCCCCTGTCCAGGGCCAGGTTCTGTAGCTGCATACACCAGGCACTGATTAGAGCCTTGCTCTAAATCACAGTGAGCCCAGGGGCTCACAGAGCCTCCCCAGCTCTGAGCATCTCCAGCCCTGCAGGAAGCCTGATGCCTGGCCACACCCACCCCACCCAGCCTACCCGCTCAGAGATGCAGTCCATAAGGACAGAGCCTAGAGCTTGAACCTTGCACCCTTTGCCCACTAGCCACCCTGAGGATCCTGGCTTCATCGCAGAGTGCTCTTATGTCCAGGCAGGCTTTATTACTTCACCCCCAGGGTCTGACAGATCCAAGCATTATGTGCCTATAGCACATTTCAGTACTCAAGACATGTGTCCTGGGACAGCTTCTGGGGCTCATGACACGGCAGCCATTCCAGGGTGGAAAAAGTGGGAACGTCCTTTCAGGATTTTTGGAAAGTGGTCGTTTTGCTGTCTTAAAAGAAACTCAAGGTATCTCAGTGAACTCCTTTGTGCATGCTGGCCTTGTGTGGGAAAATAAAATGGGTCTGAACTGTGGTCTCAGCCCTGCAGGAGCTCACAGTCTTGCTACAGAGACAGATGAGCAAATTGTCCCAACCTCACGTGGCAGTGCTATAATAGAGGTCAGCCTCGAAGTGCTGTGCTGGCCGAGAACAGGGAGCAATTAATTCTGCCCAGAGGGTGAGGGAAGACTTCAAAAAGAAGGTGACTTTGGCCTTGAAGAAGGCAGCAGAGGTTTGGATGATGCAGCTGAGGGAGCTGGGAAAAGGCACTCTGAGCAGAGGGAGCAGTGGGGCAGAGGCAAGGTGGTGTGAATGTGTGTGGCTTGTGTGCAGAATAGCTTGGGTTGCAGTGTGGCTGGGGCGGGGGTCTGTCTAGGAGCAGGAGATGGTGGTGAGGCTGAAAAATGCAACAGGGCCCTGGCGGCACAGGGCTGCCCATGTGGGCTACAGAGTTTGGGCCTTGGCCTGCATGCAGCATGGTAAGTGTCAGATTCTTACTTTGTAAGCATCAGAACCATTTCTTCGAATAAAGCTTTCATGCAGGCACAGTATATGAAACAGCTGTTGGTGGTGAATCACACCTTGAGGGGTGAACACCACCCAGACTCGTCTTCTGGTTCCCCTCTAGCTTCCCCTGCTGACTCCCCTCTAGCTACCCCTTCTGGTCCTCCCTGCCCCCATGCCTCTTGGAGAATCAGGACTCTGGGTGCCTTTGTGAACCTCTGGGGGTTCCCAGGAGCACTGTGAGACAGTACTTAGCTGTCGAGGGAGGAGAAACATTGCAGCGTTTAAGCCGTGGTGTGGCTGAGTTCCTATTAGAAAGCTGCATCTGGGGACCAGCGAGGAGGAGAAGCTGCAAGGAAATGTGTGAGCCAGGAGATTGGGGAGGAGGATGTTGCCAAGGTACAGAAAAGAGAGGTGGTGGTCTGAACCGAGGAGGTGGCTGGCAGGCGGGACAGCTGGGCTGGGATGTGGAATCTGGGCTTCCAGATGCAGGTGCACAGGTTTGGGGAGCAGCTGGATGCAGGAGGTGAAGGAGAAGTTGTGGATGGTGGCAGGGCCCAGGTCTGGGCAGTCAGGCATCTGGGGACGCTCCAGCTGAGATGGGGAAGGCAGGAGGTGGCAGGGAGAGGAGTCGATTAATGGGATGAAATGGAGTGCCCCGTGGGGTGTGCACGTGAGAGACAAACAGGAGAGATGCGCTCAGTCTTCAACCATATTTGTGGCATATCTGTTAGCCGCCAGGAGCTATTCTAGGTGTTTGGAATGTGTTGTGAACAAGACAGAGCAAGCGAAACAGCAAATTCCCATCTCTGCTGCAACTTCTGTTCTAAAATGGAAGAGACAGTAAATAACAAATACCACCCTATAATGTACCTAATTATATGTTAGACAGTGATGAGTATATGGGAAAAAATACAAGGGCAGGGTAAGGAAGATTGGAAGGTGGGGTTGGGGCATGGAATACAATTGGGTAGTGTTATGAAGGCAGGTCCTACTGAGAAGGTCATAGACGTGTGTGGTTTTGAAAGAGGAGAGAGAATGAGCCCTGTGACCATCTCTGGGAAAAGCATCACAGGGAGATGGGACAACCCACATCCACTCCTTATGGTGGGTTCGTGCCTGGCACATCTAAGGAACAGCACAGAGGCCACTATGACTGGCACAGAGTGAGTGTGGGAACAGCAGCAGGTGACACAGAGACACGGCAGGGCCAGGTCATGGAAGGTCTAAGGGGTCATAGGAAAAACTTGAGATTTTACTGTGAGAGAAGGGAGCCACCAACAGGTCTTGAGGAGAAGAGGGACATACTTTGACTTAAAAAAAAAAATCCCTCTGACTACTGTGTTGGCAATAGGTGATTGGTACAGGAAGGGGAGAACCTCACTTTGGGAAGGGTAGAGAAGCAGGGCTCAAGGTCATTGGCTGTAGCTTCCCCTGCCAGAGTGGGTCTTAGGTAAATGAAGATTTCTCAGCTCCAGATGTTGGTACAGCCTTTGAGAATTGATTCTCTAAATGCAAAAACATCAGGCTCAGAAGAGCCATGAGGTTGGCTGCCATATGCAGCTGGCAAGCATCCCCTAAAATCGGCAGATGAATAGAGCACTTATTGATATAAATATCATCACCGCAACAGCTGGGTGCCTTGCGAAAATAAACAATGACACAGCGTGAGCATCAGAAAAGCCGCCCTTAGCACCTGAAAGGGTGGTTCTTTGAAGTGGTATCAGCATTTGCCTGCCAGCGTGCCCGTGCCAGGACAGCTACAGCTTCCTGGCCAGCCCAGCGACACAGATGGGTCTGCCATAGGTCCTGAGCATCAGCGGAGGATCGGTGCCACATCCTGTGGTTTGACCGGGGACGAAGCATAAGGGCTCGTGTTAAGGGTTGTGGCAGGACTACCTGTAAGTCGCAGCAAAATAGGGTTGAGGAGAGGCTGAGACCTCTCCGAGTGCCTTGTTTTCTTGCACTGCTGGCCAAATCAGCCTGCTTCTGCTCAGAATCTTCCACTGCACCGTTCAATCAGCCATCCCCAGCCACAGATATTCTCCCGTTCTCCACAGTGGCTTCTGCTCAAAGATAATTACAAGCAGTGGGGGCTGAAGATAAAGACTCTGGAGGCAACTACATGTATTTGACCTCAGAGATTTTTTTTTTAACTCCTAAGAACTCCAAGGCCTATGATCAGATTAGTGGGGCAATATCCTAGAACCACAACATCCAGCAAATGACACTGTGGTTTCCAGTGGGAGCATCAGAAAGAACCTTTCCAGCCACACCCAATAGCACTGATGCAAGCAAGATCCCTTCTATCCTCGTGGGCTCTTGGGATAGACCAGAGTCCATGGGGAACAGACACCCTCTTCATGGTCATGCCACACCTACAATATTGTTTAGACAGCTCAGGAGATCTCTGTGCCGGCCATGGGGTGGGGCTGTGCAGTAGGCACAATCATGGCCTCCCCACAAAGATGTCCACATCCTTGTCTCTAAACCAGTGAATGTATTATCTTCCAGAGTAGAAGGGACTCTGCATATGTAGTAAACATAAGGGTGCTGAGATGTGTACATTGTCCTGGGCTATCCAGGTGGACCCAAGATTAGGATCCTAGTAAGAGGGATGAAGGAAGATCAGTCAGTGGTGATGGAAGCAGACCACGGGACAACAGAAGCAGAAAGTGGAGTGATAATAGCCACAGACTGAAGTGTGCTAGCTGCCTCTCAGAACTGGAGAAGATGAGGAATGGATTGTCCCCTGCAGACTCCAGAAAGGAACACAGACAGCTCAGCTGACACTTTGACTTTAACCCTTTAATACTCATTTCAGATTCCTGACCCCCCAGATAATCTGTGTTGTGTTAAGCCACCACATTTGTGGTAATTAGTTGCATCAGCCATAGGAAACTAATACAGACAATAAAACTGTAAACAGGAATTCAGACCCAGAGGTACAGGAATCAGTGCCAGTGTGGGATGTGAGACTGAAATCGTGGGAACATCCAGAGTCAACAGTGTTGGACTGGAAAGTGGTTTGAGCTTGGAGTAATCCACATCTGAATCAGAGACCATCAGGAATCATGAGACAGCAAGATGGAGGGAGCCAAAGAGAAGTCAGATGTCCACCTCACCAACCACAGGACTACTCTTGCTGACCCAGGAGGAGAGATCTTTTAAAAGTCAAGATGCAAAAAAGTCAAGATGCATGCTTTCTGGGTTGTGTTCAATCCTTCAGTCATCCACATGCATTGACTGAAAACCTACCATGCACCAGGCACAGACCAGACCAAAGAGGCACAAACAAACAAAAAAACAAACCCAGTCCCCATGGAGCAGACATTGTAGTGAAGTAATATCTACCTGCCAGACTCCCTTGGCATCAAACAGGATGGAACTGTCTTCAGCTGGAACCATCTCAACCAGACCCCTGAGTAGCAGGAAGAAGCTGACCGGGAAGCAGAAGGGATGGAAGGGGCAGTGTGTAGGCAGCATGTCACATGCTCCTGAGCTCTGTGGGTAGCCTTAGAAGAATCCAGCAAGAGATGACCACCACACATCACCCCACCATCCTGGAATCAGGTTTGGGGTCAATGAGATCCAGTGTCACCTTGGTTGTCTCCACAGAGTAAGTGCTAGGTTTTTAGTATCCCTTGAATATCGTACTCATTTATCATACTGACTATGCTTGCAGCATCCCTCTGAGTTTCTCAGTGTTTCCCTTGTCACTCATTCTAGAGGGGACATGTTATTGTGCTTACATCTTAAAGATTTTATCATTTGTATGTTCTCCAAACACCTTTTGATATTTCCCAAGTCTTTCACCAGAGATGTGCTATTTTAGCAGCTTTTGTTTTCCAAACTGTATTTACTAATTAATCATTGGTTAGTTTTACTTGTATGTTTTTCCACAAACATAACTACCCCAATGAATTTCTGATTGGCAGACCATATACAGAACTAACACTAGACGGTCTAAATCCAGCCCAAAGCCAGAGACTTGATGTTCTTCACTCCAGGACAACAACGTGATTTTCGTTAGCTTCTAAAGACTTTGGAGATCTCTCATTGGCTTCTCCTGCCAACTTTATAGACCCCACTTTGGAAACCACTGATCTGACTGGGGTCCATTTCCCCTCATTTTGCACATCAGAAAGCTGAGGTCTAGGCAAGAAAAAACGATTTATCCAGAGCCCCATAGCCCATCATTGACTTGGGTCCAATCTACCAGGGATTGTGAAGATTTTGGTTACCATTTAAACAATAGGATTTCCAGGGCCCCGGTGCCTGCTCATCACTGACTGGTACGTGGGTATATGTAGCAGAAAGAAAGCTCTTGTTAGGTATAAAATAAGAGCTCTGTAAAAGCTGAGCCGCCGAGTTCTGAGGCTCCCACCATGGAGAGTCTGAGAGTTCAGGTGATGCTAGGCCAGGTAGAAAGTTGACGGAGTGTGAGACCAAGAATTGTACATTCACACAGTTTCTAGAAGTGAGAGAGGGAAGCTCATCATCCTCCCAGGAGAAGAGCAGGGGTGATATTTCAGAGATGTCTTTTCTTGTCATTGTGCCTGCAAGACAAATAGAAAGCAATGATATCTCCATCTTTATCTCGGCTTATGAAAACACAGCCTAACATGCTGGCAAAACCCACAGAAAACCGAAGGCTCTGAGAGCCTCGAGTCTGGCTGTGTTTCTGTTCCAATAGGTATCAGTAGAATAAGAAGTCTTGGGGGGGGGGCACCTGGGTGGCTCAGTTGGTTAAGCATCTGCCTTCGGCTCAGGTCATTATCCCAGGGTCCTGGGATTGAGTCCCATGTTGGGCTCCTTGCTCAGCAGGGAGTCTGCTTCTCCCTCTCCCTCTGCCCCTTTCCACTGCTTATATTCTCTCTCTCTCTCTCATAAAAAAAAAATCTTTTTAAAAAGTAGTCTGGGTCTATGAGACCTGCCTTCAAGTTCTAACCCTGCTGCCTACTTGCTGTGTGGCCTTAAGCCAGTTTCATAAGCTGTCCCAAATCTCAACGTGATCTTCTATTAAAGTCATATAACCCAGAGGTCAGCCAAATTCACGCTGTCCTTGAAAATTTAATTGAAATGGGCTCCGCTTCCTCTTCCCCATCCTGTGGCCAAGTTTATTATCTACCCCATAGATATCTGGGAATTGCAAGGGAGTCCTGTTTGCATGCTTACTTCCCACTTCCCGCTCAGGCCTTACTGGGGACAAAGTGGGGTTCGAATCCCAGTAATGCCCATGATCAAAGGTTAAACGTTGCACATCCTCATTCTTAACTGCACCTCCCCTTGCCTCCTCACCCCTGGCATGTGGCAGCACATCTACCCATCCACACCCTGTTGCCCAAACCGTTTCCTACCTCTGCCTCTCCTTCCATGCCTCCCATAGCAATGCTACCTTCTACCCAAAAGCTGTGCCTTTCTTAAGCCATAGGGTTGCACTCTCTTTAATACACAGTGTTACATTATAGTGAAGGTACACTATTATATTAGTTTCATGTGTATAGTGTAGCAGTTCAGCAGTACCATAGGTTACTCAGTGTTAAAATATTTGCACTCCCAATCTCCTTCACCATTTTCACCCAACCCCCACCCAGCTCTTCTGATAACCATCACTTTGTTCTGTGTAGTTAAGGCTCTGTTTTTTGGTTTGTCTCGTTTTTCTCTATTCCTCCTTTGTTTTGTACCTTAAATTCCACATATGAGTGAAATCATATAGTATTTGTCTTTCTCTAACTTATTTCACTTAGCATTATACTCTAGACCTACCCATGTAGTTCCAAATGGAAAGATTTCATTCTTTTTTATGGCTGAATAATATTCTGTATATATACTACTTCTTTATCCATACATCTATTGCTGGACAGGTAGGCAGCTTCCATAATTTGGCTATTATAATTAATGCTAGAATGAACATTGGGTGTATGTTTCCCTTTGAGTGTGTTTTTGTTTTCTTTGGGTAAATACCCAATAGTACAGTTACTGGGTCATAGGGTAGTTCTATTTTTAACATTTTGAGGAACCTCTATACTGTTTTCCATAGTGTCTGCACCAGTTTTCATTCCCACTAATAGTGCATGAGGATGAGGGTTCCTTTTTCTCCACATCCTCACCAACACTTGTTGCTTCTTGTATATTTTGTTTTAGTCACTCTGACAGGTATGAGGTGATATCTCATTGTGCTCTTTATTTGCATTTCCCTGATGATGAGTGATGTTAAACATCTGTTTCATGTGTCTGTTGTCCATCTAGATGTCTTCAATTTGAAGAAATGTCTGTTCATATTTTCTGTCCATCTTTAAGTGGGTTATTTGTTTTGGTGTTGAGTTGTATAAGTTCTATATATATTTTGGATACTAACCCTTTATCAGATATATCCTTTGCAAATATCTTCTCCCATTCAGTAGATTGACTTTTGGTTGTTTTGACTGTTGGTTATTTCCCTCACTGTGCAGAAGCTCTTTATTTTGATGTAGTCCCAATAGTTTATTTTTGCTTTCGTTTTCCTTGCCTCAGGAGACATATCTAAAAAGATATTGTTATAGTTGATGTCAGAGAAATCACTCCCTGTGTTCTCTTCTAGGATTTTTATGATTTCAGGTCTCAGATTCTGGTCTTCAATCAAATTTGAAGTTAGTTTTGTCGGTGGTGTAAGAAAGTGGTCCAGTTTCATTCTTTTGCATGTTGCTGTTCAGTTTTCCTAACACTATTTCTAAAGGGACTGCCTTTTTGCCATTGGATATTCTTTCCCACTTTGTTGAAGATTAACTGACCTCATAATTATGTGCTTTTCTGTGCCATTGATCTGTGTATCTGTTTTGTACCAGAACCATACTGTTTTGATTACTACAGTTGTATAATATAACTTGAAGTCCAGAGTTGTGATGCCTCTAGCTTTGCTTTTCTAAGATTGCTTTCTCTATCTGGGCAGAGTCTTTTGTGGTTCCATACAAACTTTAGGATCATTTGCCACTTCATTATTGGTGTACACAAATGCAATGGATTTCTGTCCATTAATTTTGTATCCTGCAAGCATAATGAATTCATTTATCTCTATTCTAGTAGTTTCTATGATGAAGTCTTTTGTGTTCCCTTCTATATGGTATCACGTCACAAATAGTGAGTCTTACTTCTTCCTTACTAATTTGGGTGCCTTTTATTTTTTTCCTCTCACCTGCTCAGCTTGATTACTTTCCATGACTCTGTCCTCCAGGTCACTAATTTGTTCTTCTGCTTCTTCTAGCCTGCTATTTATTCCATCTATACATTTTTAGTTTCATTTATAGTGTTCTTCACTTCTGATTGGTTCTTTTTTTCCCTCATTGTTAAGGGTTTCAGTGATGTCTTCTACTCTTTGTCAAGTCCAGTGAGTATCTTTATGACCGTTACTTCAAATTCTCTATCAGGCATGTTACTTATCTCCATTTTTCTTAGGTCCTGCTCTTTCATTTGGGACATACTCCTCTGTCTCCAAATTTTTTCTACCTCTCTGTGTCTGTTTCTGTGTGTTAGGAAAGTCAACTATGTGTCCTGTTTTTGAAAGTAGTGGGCAGGGTGTGCACTTTTAACAAGGTGGTCCTTTGCCAGAGAGAATGTGCCCCCACTGCTAAGACTGGGGCCAGCTGAGGCCAATCCACAAAGCATGCACAGGCAGGGCACACACAGTACCCACAAACTGTGGACACTGGTCCTTTTCCACAAGGGATGAGCCACTGCTGCTGAGACCTGGCTGGCTGGGGCTGCTTTGCAAAGCATGCATGGGTGAAGCGTGCAGTTTTAACAAGGCACATGTGTCCTCTGCAGGAGGTAATCAGCTGCCACCATTTCTGCCAAAACTGAGGCCCTGCGAAGCATGCGGTCAGAAGACATGGTGTTGGCAAGGTTTGCAGGATCTTCTCAGGGAGGAGCCTCACAGCATCATGACTCAGGCAAACGTGACTGGAAATGGCAGATCTGCCAAAGCACAGGGGAGCAGGGCTTGGTGTAAGCAAGTTAGGTAGTTAATGTGGGTGCTGTGCTGGTTCCCACAGGTGGCCATGTGTTTATACTGGGGGATGAAGGCAGGAAACAGCACCTGCCACCTCCTTTGTTCCTGGAGGGGTCTCCCTGTAAACTCTACCCCTCTGGGATGCTCTGAGATGAGTAAATAACAATCCCACCCATAGGACCCTGGCATTTTCAAACTGCTGCTTCGAGGCTTGGTCTCTATGGGCTGGTTGTTGTGCTGTCTCTTTAAGCCTAGGGACTCAACTTCCTAACATCCTCCTGGCTCTCCCAGAACCAAGCCGGCTGATTTTTAAAATTCCAGGCTTTAAGTCCTCCTAGTTGTAAGAACTCAGAAAATTTGGTTTGGTTTCAAAGCCAAATGCTATGAGGATTCACCTCCCCCATTTGGGCTCCCTGTTATGATCCTTTGTTCCTCTCTCCTCTCCTCACCCACAGTTCCTTCCTAAGGATGACCTGTGAGTCAGTTTAGCCCCTACCCCATCTCTTCCCTTCCTACCCTCTTTCCCTCTTTGATGTGGCCTCTCCTCTACATTTAGTTGTTGAATTTGTTCTGCCAGTCTTGAGATTGTTTTCTACATCATTTGCACTTAATGTGAGTGTTATCTAGTTGTATTCACAGAACGAGGTGATATTTGGGTCCACTACTACACCTTCTTCACCAGAAGTCCTTCTTGAGCTCTCTCTTCAATACCTCTTTCTGAAGCCTGCCCTGAGACTTTGCCATCCACTCTATATCCTCTGTAAATATTCTTCTAAAATCCTTCCCTTTCTCCTCAGACTCCAATGCAACTGTCATAAGTAAGTTCCCCCAACTACATAGAAATTGCACTATTCACCAGGCTGTTGAGAGGCAGATGTGCTTTAATCACCAGTCATGTGCCTCTTTCTCTCTGCCCCTTGCTTTGTACCTGCCACCTCACCCTCAATCTCTCTTCCTTAGCTAGCCAATTATATGATTTTGGTTCTTTATAGAATCTATTTAAAGGAATTTTATAATCACTGATCTAGATTTTGAAACCAATTCAGGTGACTTTCACATTTTTCTCTTAGAAATACTAATTCAATTTCACCTTGAAGTGGCCCAGGATTGATTTCCCCTACTACGAACCTGGAATAAGCAGAGTCCTTCATTTCTGAAGCTGTGATATTAATTGGCCTTTCCATCTTATCAAAGTATTGTTTAATTAACAAAAGGCATAACTAAGGTGCACTGAAATGTGCTTTTAAATTGTTGATTCCAAAAATAGGCCCATATGCTAGTTTTCATTCAACTCATCAGAACATGTTTATTCCAGCAACTAACAAGCTTTCTGATTCCATCAGCAAGAAAATGATGTTCAACAGTGAGGCTACCTCCACATTTGTTACATTTCACGTGTGAACTTGCTATCCCAAAGGACATCTTTTCATGGTCCAAAGAGCTATGGAGATCACTAGGTGGAATAATGTATGGCAGCTGTTCCAGGGCCATTCACACATGCTTGGTTTAACTTGTTCTGACAATAAATAGCAGAAGTCCCTTTGCTTTTCTGGAAGAAGCATGGACATTTCTGAATCATATGCAGCAACTGAACTGGCTTCCCCTCCCAGGTGTGATCAGCAAGACTGACTGTGTGTATCTGCAGTGGTGTGAAGCCCTCCCTTCGAGAAGGCAACACCATCCCTCCCTAGTCTATTGGGTAAGAAAAGGAGGGGGTGGTGCCAAGACATGAGGTGGGAAAGGGCCATGCAGACTCTAGGCTAGAGAGGATTGGAACCTATTTTTGTAGAAAGCCACTTCAAAATAATTTCAACTAAATAAAAAAAAAAAATGCCAAAGTTGCATCAAGTGTACATGCAGCCCCAGGTCACCTAGGTTCTCATAGTCTTAGAACCAAGTGGGCCTCCTTGAACCCTCCACCATTTTCCAGGACCTTAAGAAACCATAGATCTCTAAGGAGCTTGGGAAGATGGAGGAGTAGCAAGACCCTGAGCTCATCCTGTCCCACATCTTCAACTAGGTATCATCTACATCCCAAGTCAACAAGTCACAGAGTGATCCAAAGACTGGCAGAACAAACTTCACACCTACTTATAGAAAAAAGCTGCATATGAAAGGTTAGGATACAGAGAGCAAAGAAATGAGCCCTTACACCAGGGAACTCACCCAGGGAAAACTAATCTCCATAACATTTGGCTTTAAAAACAGAGGGGCTGGGGTGCCTGGGTGGCTCCGTTGGTTAAGCATCTGACTCTTGATTTCAACCCAGATTGTGTTCTCATGATCTATCATGAGATCAAGCCCTGAGTCAGGCTATAGGCATGAAGCCTGCTTAAAATTTTCCCTCTGCCCCCTAACCCCCACTTGTGCTCTTACTCTAAAATATGTGTGTGTTTGTGTGTTTGTGTTTGTGTGTGTGTGTGTGTGTGTGTGTGTGTAATAAAAACCAGAGGGATTGAATTCTGTGAGCTTTAAAAGGCAGCAGACTCAGCACTGGGCCAGCCAGGAGGGCAAGTGAAAGCTGGAGAGAGACAGCAGCCTCAAAGAGACAGCAGCCTGCACAGAAAAGCAAATTAAGGCAACATTTTATATACCAGGGCAAATGGGAGACAGGTCTGTTCATACTGATTTGGGAGTGTATTGTGGGACTTCTCTGAAAGTGAGGGACCTGGCAGGCACCATGTTCCTCCCTTATCCCCCAGCATAAACACAGAGCCACCTGTGGGACACTGGGCTGCACAGACACTTCTGTGTGACCTGCTGGCAGTACGCTACCCCCATGAGTTCTCCTGAGGACTCACCCACTCGAAGCCTGCTGGCCTCTGCCCTAGGCTCAGGGCAAATTTTGTTAAAGCTGCACATATGCCCTGACAGGCTGATAGGTGCACAGCAGCCTCAGTGTGCCATGCACAGCACCATGCCCCCAGCTGCCGCTGTGGGCTGTAACCAGCTGCCATCACATGCCATGCCCTGCCACACACTCACAGCCACCATTGTGCACCAGGCTCAGCTGCACCCAGCCACCTCCTTACACCACTTCCAGTCTTGCACCCTTGGCAGACAGCCCTGGCACACAGCCCCCACCAGCTCCGACATACAGCCCCAAGTTGCCACAGCATTTCAAGATATCCAGCATAGGACTGGTGGTCCAGCAAAAATTTTGCTAACACCACTGGGCCACTCCCAAGTTCCCTAGGAGCATACCTCCTTGGAATGAGGTGCTTGAGTCCCACTAACACCAGAGAGAAGCACAGGCCACAACAGGCAGCCATAATGTAGCCATATATCAGCACAGACAACTGCACTGAAAGGAAAAGTGACTCAGACACAACAGCAGGGTATAAGCAAAAAACATAGAAAACTCTCCTGAAGTGCCAGATTTTGGTGAACAGGGGACACTGCAATGCAGGGCACTGCAGGGCACTCCAGGATCTCTTTTTCATAATATCACTACTTTTAAGAGCAGAATACACAAGTGGCTTTATTAACACAGAAAACAGACACAAAGAGGCAGACAAAATGAAGAGACAGAGAAATTTATCCCAAATGAAAGAACAGGGCAAGGCCACAGCCAGAGATCTATGCAAAACAGATATAAGTTACATGCATGATAGAAAATTTAAAGCAATGATCAAAAGGATACTCGCTGGACTTGAGAAAAGGGTGGAGGACAGG
Organism: Vulpes lagopus; assembly: GCF_018345385.1. NCBI lineage: Eukaryota > Metazoa > Chordata > Mammalia > Carnivora > Canidae > Vulpes > Vulpes lagopus. The sequence goes on from NC_054841.1 coordinate 17,792,686, forward strand.
GGCACCTGTGTGGCTCAGTGGTTGAGCGTCTGCCTTTGGCTCAGGTTGTGATCCTGGGGTCCTGGGACCAAGTCTCATATCAGGCTCCCCATGGGGAGTCTGCTTCTCCCTCTGCCTATGTCTCTGCTTCTCTGTGTCTTTCATGAATAAATAAAATCATTTTTTTAAAGGGAAGGTGGAGGACATCAATGAAATCCTTAACACAGAGATAAGGAATAACATAGCAGAGATAAAGGGCTAAATGAATGAAAAACATGCTTGGTGGAATGAATACAAGGATGGAAGAAGCAGAGAAATGAATTACTGACCTAGAAGACAGACTAATGGAAAATAATGAAGCTGAACAAAAGAGAGAAAAAAGAAATATGCAAAACGAGGATAGATTTAGGGAACTGACTCCATCTGATGTAATAACATTCGTATTATGGGGAGCCCCAGAAGAAGAAGAGAGAAAGAAGAGCAGAACATTTATTTGAGGAATTAATAGCTGGAAACTTCCCTAATCTGGGAAAGGAAACATATCCAGATTCTAGAGGCACAGAGAACTCCAGCCAAAATCAACAAAAGCTGATTCACACTAAGCATATTGTAATTAAACTTACAAAATATATTGATAAAGAAAAAAAAATGTTAAGCAGCAAGACAAGAGACAACAGTAACTTATAAGAGAAAATCCATAAGGATAACAGGAGATTTTTCAACAGAAACTTTGCAGGCCAGAAGAGAGTGGCATGATATATTGAAAGTACTGATTGGGAAAAATCTGCAACCAAGAATATTCATTCCAGCAAGGCTATTGTTCAGAATAAAGGAGAGAGAGAGAGTTAGGGTTAGGGTTTCATTTGTCATTTCCCAGACAAATGAAAACTAAAAGAGCTTGAGACCACTAAACAGGCCCTGCAAGAAATATTAAAGGGGACTCTTTGAGTGGAAAGGAGAGACCAAAAGTGACAGTTATAAAGGTAGGAAACAAAAAAGCAGTGAAAATGAATATTTCTGTAAAATTTCAGTCAAGGAACTTTTAAAAAGCATATAAAATATAATAACATATACTAAAAATGTGGGGAGGAGAGGAGTAAAGAATGGTTTCAAACTTAAATGGCCATCAATCTAATATAGACTGCTATCTGCAAAAGAAGCTATATACAAACCTAATGTAGCCATATATCAAAAACTTCTAATAGACTTGCAAAGAATAAAGAGAAGGAAATCCAAACATACTAAAAATAATCAGCAAAATATGAAAGAAAGACAAGAAAGGATCAGAGAAGATCTTCAGAAACATCACAAAACAAGTAATAAAGTGACAATAAATACATATCTATCAGTAGTTACTTTGGATGTGAATGGACTAAATGATCCAATCAAAAGACATAAGGTGAGAGGTTTAAAAAAAAAAAAAAGACCTATCTATATGCTTCCTACAAGAGACTCATTTTGGACCTAAATATACTGATCGAAAGTCAGGAGATGGAGAAACCTCTACCATGCAAAGGGATGTCAAAAGAAAGCTAGAGTAGCAATACTTCTATCAGACAAAATAGACTTTAAAACAAAGGCTATAACAAGAAACAAAGAAGGGCACTATATAATAGTAATGGGAACAGTCCAACAAGAAGATATAGCCATTGTAAATATTTATGCACCCAACATGGGAGCACCCAAATAACTTAAATCAGTTAAGAAAAAACATAGAAGAATTAATTGATAACATTGCAATAATAGCAGGGAACTTTAACATCCCCACTTACCCCATAATCACCCCATAATCAATGGACAGATCATCCAAACAGAAAATGAACAAGGAAACAGTGGATTTGAATGACACCCTAGACCAGATGGGTCTAACCGATATATTCAGAATGTTCCATTCTGAAACAGCAGAATATACATTGTTTACAAATTGTACATGGAACATTCTCCAGAGATCACCTATTCACCCACAAAACAAGCCCCAACAAATTCAAAATAATCCAAGTCATACTATGCATCTTTTCTGACCACAACGCTATGAAACTAAAAATCAACCATAAGTAAAAATCTGGAAAGATCACAAACGCATGATGTTGAATACCATGCTACTAAACAATGAATGGGTCAACCAGTAAATCAAAAAGTATATGGAAACAAACAAAAATGAAAACATAATGGTCCAAAATTGGGATGCAAATAAAGTGGTTCTAAGAGGAAGGCTTATAGCAATATAGGCCGAACTCAAGAAATAAGAAAAATCTCAAACAACCTAACCTGACACCTAAAGGAGCTAGAGAAAGAACAGCAAACAAAACCTAAAACCAGCAGAAGGAAGGAAATAATAAAAATTAGAAAAATAAATGATGCAGAAACTAAAAAGACAATAGAACCAATCAATGAAACCAGAAGCTGGTTCTTTGGGGAAAAAAAATCAATAAGTTTGATAAACCTCTAGCCAGACTTACCAAGAAAATAAAAGTACCCAAATAAATAAAATCACTAATGAGAGAAGAGAAATAACAACCAACACCACAGAAATAGAATCATGAGAGATTATGAAAACCTATATACCAACAAATTGGACAATCTAGAATAAATGCATAAATTCCTAGAAACATATAAACTACTGAAACTGAAGCAGGAAAAATAAAAAATTCAAATAAGCCAGTAATCAGCAAGGAAATTGAATCAGTAATCAAAACACTCCCAGCAAACAAAAGCCCAGGACCAGATGGCTTCACAGTCAAATTCCACCAGACATTTAAAGAATAATTAATACCTATTCCTCTTAAGCTATTACAAAAAAAAAATAGAAAAGGAAGGAAAACTTCCAAATTCATTCAATGAGGCCAGCATTACCCTGATACCAAAACCAGATAAAGACACCACTAAAAAAGAGAACTACAGGCCAACATCTATGATTAACATAGATAGAAAAATCCTCAACAAAATACTAGCAAACTGAATCCAACAATGTATTTTTAAAAATTATGCAGCACGGTCAAATGGGATTTATTCCTGGGTTGCAAGGGTGGTTCAATATTTGCAAATCAATTGATGTGACACATCAATAAGGGAAAGAATGAGAACCAAATGATCATTTCAATAGACAGAAAAAGCACTTGACAAAGTGCCATTCATGATAATAACCCTCAGCAAAGTAGACTAAGAGGGAACATACTTCAACATAATAATGGCCTTATATGAAAAATCCCACAGCAAAATCATCTTTAATGGGGAAAAACTGAGAGCTTTTTTCCTAAGGTCAAGAAAAAGACAAGAATGTCCACTCTCACCCCTTTTATTCAGCATAGTACTTGAAGTCCTAGCCATAGCAATCAGACCACAAAAACAAAAAGCATCCAAGTCAGTAAGGAAGAAGTAAAACTTTCACTATTTGCAGGTGACATGATACTATATATAGACAATCCAAAAGACTCCACAAAAAAACCAACTACAACTGATAAATAAATTCATTAAAGTCACAGGATTCAAACTCAATGGACAAAAATCTGTTACATTTCTATACGCCAATGATGAAGCAGCAGAAAGACAAATTAAGAAAACAATCCCATTTACAATTGCACCCAAAGTAATAAGATACCTAGGAATGAACCCAAACCAAAGAAGTGAAAGACCTCTTCTCTGAAAACTATAAAATGCTCATGAAAGAAATTGAAAATGATACAAAGAAATGAAAGGACACTCTGTGCTCATGGATTGGAAGAACACATATTGTTAAAATGTCTATACTACCCAAAGCAACATACACATCTAATGCAATGCCTATCAAAATGCCAACAGCAGTTTTCACAGAACTAGAACAAAAAATCCTAACATTTGTATGGAACCAAAAAGACCCCACCCCAATAGTCAAAGCAATCTTCAAAAAGCGAAGCAAAGCTGGAAGCATTATAACTCCAGACTTCAAGTTATATTACAAAGCTGTAATAATCAAAACATTATAGTACTGGTACAAAAAATAAACATATGGGTCAGTGGAACAGAATAGAAAATGCAGAAATAAACCCACAATTTATATGGTCAATTAATCTTCAATGAAGCAGGAAAGAATATCCAGTGGCAAAAAGGACAGTCTCTTTAACTGGTGCTGGGAAATGGTGCACAAATGGTGCTGGGAAAACTGGACAAAACATGCAAGGAATGAAACTGGACCATTTTCTTATACCACAGATAAAATTAACTTCAAATTTGATTAAAGATCTAAATGTAAGACAGGAAATCATAAAAATCCTAGAGGAGAACACAGGCAGTAACTTCTTTGACATCAGCCATAGCAACTTCTTTCTAGATATGTCTCCTGAGGCAAGGGAAACAAAAGCAAAAAGAAAATACTAGGATAACATCAAAATAAAAACCTTCTGCACGGCAAAGGAAACAATCCACAAAACTGAAAGGCAACCTACAGAATGGGAGAAGATATTTGCAAATGACTCATCCAATAAAGGTTTGGTATCCAAAATATATAAAGAACTTCTAAGATTCAACCCCCCAAAAAACAATAATCCAATTAAAAAACAGGCAGAAGACATAAACAGACATTACTCCAAAGATATACAAATGACCAGCAGACACATGAAAAGGTGTTCATCATCACTAATTTTCCAGGAAATGCAAATCAAGCTGCCTACCATGAGCTATCATCCCACACCTGTTAGAATGGCTAAAATCAGCAACACAAGACTCAACAAGTGTTGACAAGGATGTGAAGAAAGGGGAACCCTCTTGCACTGTTGGAGGAAATGCAAGGGGTGAAGCTGCTGTGGAAAATATATGGAAGTTCCTCAAAAAGTTAAAAATAGAACCATCCTATGATCTAGCAATTGCACTACTGGATATTTACTCAAAGAATATGAAAACACTAATTCGAAGGGATTAACATTTACCCTTATGTTTATAGAAGCATCATCTACAACAGCCAAGATGATGGAAGCAGCCCAAGTGTCCACCAATTGATGAATGGGTAAAGAAGATGTGCTATAGATACACAATGGAATATTATTCAGCCATAAAGAATGAAATCATGCCATTTGCAATGGCATGGATGGAGCTAGAGAGTAAAATGCTAAACAACATAAGCCAGAGAAAGACAAATACCATATGATTTTACTCATAAGTGGAATTTAAGAAAAAAAAGCAGAAGGAAAAAAATGAGAAAGAGAGAAAGAAACCAAGAAACAGACTCCTAATTATAGAGAACTGATGGTTACTGGAGGGGAGGGAGGCAGGGGATGGGTGAAATGGGGGTTGGAGATTAAGGAGAGCACTTGTGATGAGCATCAAGTGATGTGTGGAAGGGTTGAATCACTGTATTGCACACCTGAAACTAATATAACTCTGTATGTTAACTGAAATTTAAAAAGAAACTCAAAAATAAATACTGACAGCTTAAAAAAAAAGAAAAGAAACCATAAGCCTCCCTCCCCAAAATTTCTGTAAATTCCTGGTGCTTGTGTGCTCATAGACTCCTCAGTTCACACATGGGGTTCCCGCTCCCTTTGTGTGTCACCTAGATAGCAAAGCTCAGTTCCTCACTGGTTTCCTCAAGAAACCTCCATGTGCATTGAGCCTTATACATGTTATGACAAATTTACTGAATGTTTAGGAGGTTGGAGGGGCCACATGACACAGTGATTGACCTTCTACCCTTCCACTGGTTCTCCTATGCTCCCAACCTTTCTCATCTCCTGGGTCCCTCTTAATAACATCCCACAGCTCTCTCTGCTTGGACATACACAACAGTGTCCCCATGTGCAGGATGCTGCCCACCCCCACTGCTACCCCAAGCTGGCTGATCAAGAATTTTCATGAGGGCAGTCCTATGGGTTACTACCCTAAAGAGAATTTTTCATAAAGAATATTAAGTAGGAGGGGGACAAATCCCTTCACTTTATCCCCCTTGTTTTGAGTGACCATCCCCCACACTGCCTGCTAAAGATAGCTCACACTGAGGAATCACTAAAGATCCCTGTGCGAAGTAACACATTAAGATTCCCAACCACTCATAACCCAGAGAAACTATAAGATTTGGCCAGTCTCAGCTAAAGGGCATCAGGGCTGGGACTTGAACCCAGGGCGCTTTGAGCAGGATCCCCACTACCTTGAGCTACTCTATGGACACAGGCTAAAATGGTAGTGCCCACTGAGGCATCATCCCAGCACTTGGACATCAGAACAGCCCAGAGCTAAATCACAGAGGATGTTTCTTGTTGGTGAGAATAATTTCCAAGCCCTAGAGGGTCACTAGAAACAGAACACTGGCCTCCCCCGCTTCTTTATCCTGCTTCCCATGCCTGGACTGTGTGCAACATCCATGCCTGGACTGTGTGCAACATCCATGGCTGTCGGGAAACCTGATGATGCTTGGCGGCTCAAACACCCCATCTGCCCACACATCACTGGGCTGCATGTCACCATGCTACTGTTGCCACTCAGGTCTCACAAATCAGGGAGCTCAAGTGAAAGGATGACTCTGCTTTAGGATTAGAAGGACCCTGCACCCTTCCCCAGCTCTCTGGGCATCATGGGAGAGTGACCTGGAAAATCAAATGCATAGAAATGTCCCAAAATATAGGAGTCTTGTTTGAGGCATAGTAAAACCTATTAGCTTGAGAAATTGGTCTGGAAATCTTATTAAAAGAGACAAATCATTCCGCCTTCTCTCGGGACTGAAAATATTGGGGGTAATAGACTTTCCCTGATGCCTAGGACCCATGAACCTCACATCAGGATCACAGCCAACCTCTGGCAAGGCTCAATTCAGTGCAGGTGATAAAGGCTATTATTTTTTTTTTAATGGGCAGTTCTGATTAATTCTGATTTCTTTGGCCAGCCACGGACTTATCTCTACCAGTCCCTCATTACTGTGAAGGTTGCAAGCCAGAAGAGCCAATGGCAAAGAGAAATAAAGTTCAAATTGTGGGTTTGTCATTATTGCACAGCTCAGCAGATAACTGTCCAGCACCCCCACCACACACACACACACACACACACACACACACCCGACTTCTCTTTCAATATGCTCAATTAACCCACGATGGAGATGGGAAAGCAAGGCACCATTCCATTATGAAACCTGGCCTTGCTTCTTTGCTATTTAAGAGGAATGATAAGAAGAATCCTTCAAATATGTATGTTAGCTATTATCATTATGGTGGTTATGTTTGCTGGGCACTGATAGGTTCCAGAATATTGTGAATCACTGGAATTGAGCAGATGTTTATTCCATGCCTGGCACTATGCTAAGGGCTTTCTTCACATGTATCATCTCCTTTATCCTTGGAACAACCCTGTAGGTCAAGGGTTGGCAAACTTTCTCTGTAAAGGACCAGACAGAAAATGTTTTAGGTTTTGCAGGCTGTTTTAGATTATGCAGGGTATTCTCACTACACAAATCTGCTGTTGTAGTTTGAAAGCAGCCACAGACAATATGTACATGAGTAAGTATGGCTGTATTTCAATAAAACCGTATTTACAAAATAAGCCAACTGGCCAGGTTTAGCCTGTAGGTCATCATGTGGATATGTGATTCCCAGGCTGGAATTTGGGTTATTTTCTCTCTCCTATATCCTCTTTCCTCCCTGCTCTTCCATTCTGGTTCTACTTCTAGAGGAAGGATAAAATAAAAGATGTTTTTGCATGTGACTACCCAGGGAGAGTTGGCTGTTCTCTTTCAACAAAAGGGAGAGGATCATTTTCATGAAGATCCTGCCTCCGTGGTGGCTATAAGGGGGCCATCAGATTTCCATGAGTCAACTGTCAATCTAGCTCCTTGTCTGCAAGCTCAGTATAGACTGTGGCTACTGATGAAAGACTCAATCCCAAGCTATTCCCAGAAGGTTTAGCGGGTCTTCGTGAGTCTTGGGTACATTTTTTTTTGTAACTTCCCAGTGGTCTAACATGTGGCTTCTTTGTCCATGCTGGGGCAGTCCCCAGCAAGCCTGCAGCTGCAATCTTAGCTCCCCTCTGAACCCCAGACAGGGTCTACTCCATGTCCCTCAGAAACCAGGGTTTTGAGGAAGACTGCTTTGCCCCCACTCTGAGCCACAACCCCTACCACCCATCTGAATATTCTATCTCCAACTAAAGTCATCTAATGGCTCAACAGATACAGAGAAATAAATTATCTGTCTTTCCTTGATGGCACTATAAACTTAGGGAGCAGTTTAGGATCTTAGACCAGGGTTTCTCAGTCCCTGCTCTATTGCTATTTGGGGCCTGATTGGTCTCAGAGAAGCTATCATGTGCACTATGGGATGTCAGCAGCATGCTCTACATGCTAGATGTCTATAGCAACCCCTAGGTGTGACCTTCAAAACATCTCCCAACATTGCCAAATGTCCCCTAACAAACCACCTCTGGCTGAAAACCTACTGTCTTTGGTCAAAGGGAAATCATTGCCTTTTGCCCTCAGCTGTAGGTCCTAACTCCCAATTCCAGGAAAATAAGAAAGATCACAGGCAGGATATCTCAGCACCATGTCACATGATCTCGGTGCAAGGTAAGCATAACTGTCCCCATCTTATGTAAGAGAAAACAGGCCTGTGTCACAGCAAATGAACAGCAGAACCTGGATTGAGATCTAAGCATGTCTGGTGCCAAGACCTGTGTGTTTCATAAACTACTGATGATCTGGTGGTAAGATGAACACTGGAAAGTTTTTTTTTGGGGGGGGGGGAGATGGGGAAGTTTTCCTTGATCTATGTTGAACTAGAAACTGTACTTGCTCTTGCTTCAATGCTGTAATCCGGCCAGCACTTTATGGAAGGTTTTATTCCCCCCTTGCTTTACACAGGAGGAAACTGAGGCCCAGCAAACCTAACAAATGGTTTGATAACAGCATAGCAAAAATGTTTAAGTCCAGTGTTTCTGTGTTCAGAGTTTTGACTTTTCAGCAACACCAATAGCAATGGGTGGCTGCTCCCTAACCGGGAAGCAGAGTCAGATTTCCCACCTAATACTCTACCTTTGTAGCCAGCATGTTCTGCAGGCAATAAGAAAGGGCTCGGCGATAAATGAGACCAACACCCCACCCTCACCTCGGCCTCTCTCTGACCTCTCCCCTGCCCCAGCTCTGTATGCAGTACTGGCCTGAGAAGACCTCCGGGTGCTACGGGCCCATCCAAGTGGAGTTCGTGTCTGCGGACATTGATGAGGACATCATCCACAGAATATTCCGCATCTGCAATATGGCTCGGGTAAGTGTACCCCCACCTTTGCTTCCTGCACTGCTCCTCCCCAAAACAGACGGAAGCTGTCAGGAGAGGCTGCTGCACCCCAGCCAGGAATGTATGCCGTGCCCTCCTGATAATCCCGTCCTCCTCGGTGAAGCAATGCTTCACCCCAAAAATGCCTCTGACACTGAGAGATGCACGGGGAGACATCCAGCCCGCCATCCCCCTGTTCCCTGACACACTTGCTGCCTTGTAGTCAAAACTGTTCAGAAATGAGTGCTTCCCCACTGTGTTGTCTTGTTTTGGCGTGAGTTGATGCATTATTTGATTGGATCCAGTAAGGTTTGGGCTTACTGACCAAGACCCTGAGAACACCAAGATGAAAAATAATTAGCTGCTTCCATGGGGAAATTCACCAGCTAGGTGGAGTGTTGGGTGAGAGGGAGATTAGTGGTCTTTGGTCTTTACTGGGGGCCCAGGGCAAACAGAACTCAGTTCACTGTCCAATGGGATGGTGAGATATGTTCTGGAAACATGAAGCTCGGGGGCGAGAGATGAATTCTGCCCAATAGAGTTAGGGAAGGCTTTTCCTAGGGAAAGGGACATTTGACCTTGGTTTTGGAAATCAGTAGTTTTCCAGGTGGGGGAGGTGGAGGATGAGGGGCTGCAGGGAAGTCATGGCTGGAGAATCAGTGTGCACAAAGGTATAAAGATGAGCGTGGGGATCATCTGTGACTCTCCCCATGATGACACGGCACAGACCCCATTGAGTCTGTGTCCCGCTATAGTGGTGCAGCCCCAGGGCATCTTCTGAAGGGCTTGCATCCCTGGACAAGCAGCCCTAATGGCCTCTCTGTTCTCAGCCTCAGGATGGATACCGTATAGTCCAGCACCTCCAGTACATCGGTTGGCCCGCCTACCGGGACACACCCCCCTCCAAGCGCTCTCTGCTCAAAGTGGTCCGTCGGCTGGAGAAATGGCAGGAGCAGTATGACGGGAGGGAGGGGCGCACGGTGGTCCACTGCCTGTGAGTACTAGGAGGGCTGTCTGGGTGCTGGGTGACAGGGTGTCTGTCCTTGAGGATGCCACTGGCCACAAACACCAACCACAGGCATGCCTCACTGCACCACATCTCAACATCCCTTAAAAGCCAGGGAGTGTGTATTCAGGGAATTACAATCTTTCATGGACTGGGTGTCACCAGTTTGTTGCCCTGAACTAAGGTTGTGTGACATGTTATTGATGCAAAACCTGGTGGCCTTTTAGGAACATAGGAGGTGGGCAGGCCACTCCCCAGCACGCCCAATAAGGAGATAAGCCCTACTCCCCAGCAGGAAGCACAATGTGTCCTGTTAGTTGCAAGAAAGCTAGGATGAAATGAGTTCCAGTGACCAGATCCTCCAGTTATCTCCTAAGGAAGGAAAGGAAGAGAGGAGCATGTGTTGATTGAGTTTGATGCCAGATATTTTAAGTGAATCTTAAAATACTATCTGCGAAGTAGATGTTATCACGTTGTAGTGAAAAACTGAGGCAAGACAGGGTAAGGGGTTGGGAAGTTAAGAGAGAAGCTTTGATTTAAAGCCACTGGCCTCCAAGCTAATATGCCATCTACTAACCCACATTGCCTCTGAGTAAACTAAAGGACTCATTGGCCATGGTGGCCTGGGGGGGCATCCCTTGCCGTGGGTTTAGAGGGAACACAGGGACATGGGGAGCCTGAGAGGCTGATGGATGGCTGCAAAGGGCCCAGAGGACACTGTCTCCCACAGCTCTGTGGGCTCAGGTGGGCTGTATTTATACTTCCATTACTGGGGCACCCTGGAACCTTTACCTCCTACCTTAGAACTGGCATGGCCAGAGCACAGGGATTTGCAAATAGACCTTGACGTCATAATGTTCAGTGGAGGTCAGGACCCTTAGGGGACTAGGGCTGACAATCCGTCATTAAGAAAGTTACTTAATTGAGTGGGCCTCAGTTTCCTTATCTTTCCAGTGGGTACATTGAATTAGATCATCTTAAGGCCCTATCATGCTTTGGTATAAAATATTTAGAGAACAAATACAGTTCATCTACCACTATACAAATCCACAATATCATGGTAGCAAGTATGTATATGTTGTGAAAATAATTACTTCTGAGAACCTGTGTCATAGTCTGCCAGAGGAGTATAAAGGGACCTCAGAGAAGGATCCTGCAAAGATCTTGGACACAGAACACATGTGTAGCCATAACAGCTATGCAACATATGACTGACAACCGTTCCCTTTTCTGCTTAGTACGTGGAGGTTGGGGGAAGGTGATGGAACAGGCCCTATTCTTTTAAAATGTTGTGTCAGAGGAGGTAGGAGCAAGCTCTTCTGTCTTCAGAGTAAATATTTCTGGAGCCAGTGGAGGCATTAATAACACTTTACTGACCTCAGAATCAAGTTCAGTCCTTACAAAACCAGCTTATTGCTCCCTTCTTAAAAATAGTGCATGCATACATCAAGAAAACCAGAGAAACACACACACATAGCTTACAGCCACCACCTGTAATAATCCTTTCTTCCTAAAGGGCACAAATCACAAACCAGGGTGTGAGGTGTCAGTGTCATGTTGATGGGTAATATCAACCAGACCAGGCTGGTTCTGCCCACATCCCCAAAACTGGCAACCGGTTCCCTGCTCCCTCCAGTTTCTTCCCACACACTGAGGTGGCCTCCCCTTTAAGTACATGGCCACACCCATTCCATCCGGGGGTCTCACTCCACTAGGCCTGGGACACCCCTGCCCACTTCCCTCTTCCTCTTGGATTCTATCGTTCTTGCTTCAGAAGGTTCCTTCTGGGGGGGAGGGGTCCCCTTCCTCCTCCTCCTCCAGGTGATTATTTTTTAGCCTGATTTTTTTTGAAGGAGTACCTTTTTACCCATGTGCCCCCTTGCCAAGGTAACTAGGAAAGCATAGGCATATCCTTCTATCATTGGAGACCTTGGCATCTTCGTAGGCCCAGAAAACACAACAGACACCAAAATGCAGGCACTGGCCAGTGAATGGAGGGCAACTGTCTGTACTTGAAACATTTGCTTGTTGGGTGTCCTGTAGATAAAACATCTGGGAAACCAAGCACCTTAGTTTCCATCCAGGTATTCTTTAGACATAGGCCATTATATGAAATCATTAGTTGCTCTTAGTAACATGCCCAGGAGTTCCGAATCAGGCAGATTCCTAAAGGGACTTTCTATAAATAGTTGGAGGGGTATTTCCATGAACATGAACTATGGAGCACCAGGAGGGACAGAGAGGTGACCCTGCCATGGAGCATCAGGAGGGACAGAGAGGTGACCCTGCCAGGAGCTCTCTAGCTCTGTTCTCCTGATCAACAGGGTCTTGCTCAAACCAGGGTGTCCAAACAGAGACCTGTCGTTTCAGGATAGACCATCTCAGACCCACCAGCCCCATCTCCAAGCCTAGGCTGGCTGACCTGAGGCTAACGGAGATGTCTCTGATGTTTCCATCCTTAGTGGATGGAAAAACACTAGAATGAAAACCATCTAGGATCTTCCATTGTCTTAATTCGAAGTGTAGGAGGATCCAAACATCCTTTTGGACAGGGATGCAGGCACCACAGGCACTGTTTGGGTCAGTGTGCCATGGGTGACTTTAACATGATCATAGAACCAAGGAAACATCCAGCTACTTGAATTTTCAAAAGCATCTAGTCCAACCCCTCCATTATATGAATAGGAAACAACTTGCCCAAAGTCAGAGCAGATTCACGGCACCAATGGGGCTCAAACCAGTAAGGCTTTCACCACAACCTGACTTTGCATTTTACCAGGGCAGCCACTCCCCACCACTGCTGATATGGCTTTAGGATCAGCAGGTGCTGGGGGAGGGGGTTTACCCAGGAATATAGCTCACCTCTTCACTCTGTGTTTAGAAATGGGGGCGGCCGCAGTGGAACCTTCTGTGCCATCTGCAGCGTGTGTGAGATGATCCAGCAGCAAAACATCATCGACGTGTTCCACATCGTGAAAACACTGCGTAACAACAAATCCAACATGGTGGAGACCCTGGTGAGTGTCCCAGGAAGCTTATTCCACAGCAGGGGCCTGACCCTAGTTCCCCTGATGTGGAGAAAGTGGCATCAGATAGTAAAAACCCCCAACAGCTGGGTGCATCCTCAGTCCTGACAGGCCACATCCTTTGCACACGGCTGTCTACTCTGCGCCCCTCCACTCCAACCTCACCAACTTCCTTTTCCTGCAGGGCAGCCCAAATATTAATCCTGACACCACTAATCCTGATACCACTAATTCGGGCTTAGGGGAAGGGATTCTGGATTAGTAGAGTGTGAATTATATTTTCAATTCAGTCCAATCCTATTCTAATTAACTTATGCAACTTGCTACAGTGTAAGCAGGGCTCAGACGCTTTGCAGAAAGGGATGGACAGTAAGTGGGCACACAGAGCCCAGGTCCTCAGGCCGCTGCAATGATGGGAACAGACCACACACAGGGAACTTTGACCTAAGAGTCTTGACTTACTTGAAGCATGCTCCTACTCAGATTCTCGTTCACAGACCAGAGGCATCAGCATCACCTGGGCCCTTGTTAGAAATGCAGAATCTAAACCCACTCCAGAGTTACTCCATCAGAGTCTGTATTTTAGAAAGATTCCTGGATGCTCCCTATACACCTTACAGTCTAAGAAGCACCGGAGTCCAGAACAGTGAAAAGGAAGGGGGTGACCCCACGGGCATCTGGGAACACGTGGGTGTATGTAGGCACTGAGCAGAAGTTGGGGGGATGTCCAGGGACAGATAATTACATGGATAATTTTGAGTTGGCTGTTAGTGTGGAGGTAGATAACGTTTCCTCCAAAATCTGTGCCTCTAACCTGAATGCATTTCCCCTTTCCCTTTCATCTCTCTCCTCACCTCCTCTGCTCCCTCTCTGCCTTTCCCCCTCGCAGGAACAGTATAAATTTGTATACGAGGTGGCACTGGAATATTTAAGCTCCTTTTAGCCTGATGGGACGGGGAGCCTGCCGGAGCCCAGCGGCTGCTGCAGCTACGTGCCCCCCCCCCTTTTCTGTGAATGGTGACTGGGCTCAGGAGCTTGAGGTGGCACCCTGCCCAACTCCAAGGAGAAGCCTGGAGGGTCCTGTGTTCTGTGGTAGGCTCTGCACCTTCCAAGTGCTCTCCTGGAGCTGTGGGAGGTGCTGCTCTGAAAGGCCCAGGCCTCCCTTCCACACCCAACCAAGCAGCGGCCACAGGCCTGTGCAGAAGTGCTCCTGTGGCAAGGCCCTGGATTTTTCGGTTCCCAGACCTCCTGCTTTTGCTCTTCTCAAGTTTGCGAATCTCCTGGCAAGCCCCCTGTGAGTGTTGGGGAGTGACAGCCTCAGCAGCACCTCCCTGCCCTACTTGTCCTTGGGAGTGGAAGGGATGTGTGCTCTCCCCTCCTGTGTCGTGGAAATGATTAGGGCTCTTGGGGAGAGGGGGTCCCTGCTCTGCTAGCCCCCTGCAGTCTCCTTCAGGGTTCTCTGGCACTGGACACCTGTCGCTCTGGATCAGCGTGACTGCGGGATGCTCCTGAGACCACAGCAGAGGCCCCCACTCACACACCTAACCCGCATGGGGCTTGGCCCGATACCGTTCTGTACCCCTCCCCTAGCCTAGGCCTTGACCTGTCACTCACTGGCCAGCCCACTGTGTCCACAGCCTTTGAGAAAGGTTCTCTTTGCTTTTTGTAATTGGTGGGAAGGGGGAGCATGGAACTCTGCTGCTCTTCCTTGTCTTTGTGAAAAGGAACCATCTCTCTGGAGCAGGGCTCTGGCTGACCCTCTGTCTCTTGGGGGGTGGATAAGATTTGATTATTTTCCAAAATGTGTATGAAAAGAAACTGTTTTGGAGGTGTAAAATCTTAGTCTGTTATGTCAAAATAAAAGGGGGAGGGAAGTTTGAATGTGTAACATAAGATAAATCTCTCAGGCCTGTAATCTTTCCTGGCAATGTCCTTAAAAGATCCCACCCTGCAACAGCACTGCCGTTGAGTGAGGGAGACAGGCTAATCTGAAAATAGTCCCTTCAGTTTCCGGGGCTGATAAAATACCAGCTTTGTGCATCATCATGGATTTCCAAATTTGAACTCCCTCCTAGAGAAACCCCTAGCTGCCATCATGAGAAAGGTCAAGGTGGACCTAGTTATGCTTTGGTTTAAAATAAGCCAAGGATCTCTAGGGTCTTGTCCAAAGTGTGGGTGAGTCAGTGACAGGGAACCAGTATTTGCTCAGCACCTACTGTATGCCAGGCTTGGCACGTTCCATATGACATCTCACGCAGTCCTAGAACCCCCATGAGAGAACTACTAACCTGTCATCATCTCTACAATTGGGGAAACTGAGGCATCTTCCTCAGTGATGAAATTCTGGGTTCTGACCAGGCAGACATTGGTGATAAGACTTGATCACACCATTTTCTTCATCTTTCTCAGCAAAGCAGTTATTTTATGAAGGGTAAAATAAGGCCAGAAACTTCTAAGCAGAGAACTCCACAATGGATATCTCATTCTTTCTTTCTGATGTGAGTTCTTACGTGAAGCCCAGAATTTCAGATATATCTTCAGAACTCATTCCCGGCTCCCCAGGAAAGCTAGTCCCATCTAATTTCTTAGCCCATGAAAACAGGTGCATGTTCCCTCAGGCTATGAGATCTTCCAGCCAGGGACATACTCTCTACCTTGGTCTCCATTGGGTGCTCAAGCACAGTTTCTGGCAAACTCAGGGTGGCCTGGGATCTAGAAAGCTCCACTTGGAGGCCGTCTAGCCCCAGACAGGGGATGAGGAGTAGAGAATTCAATAAGCCACAGGTTTTTGCACCCAAGAGCTCACTGTATACTGGAGAAATTGAACCCCAGGGCAGAGGTGGTGAAGCATATGAGTATTATATGAATCTGGGAGCAAGACTCTGCTTGCCTAGGGCTTCCTAGAGAAGATGGCATCCATTCCAGCTTGGTCTCAACAGGTAGAAAAAGGGAAGAAAGGCAATCAGTCCAAGGGATCTGGATATGCCATAACAAAGAGGTATGAAAATTCCTTGGGATGGGGGCGCATCCGGGGAGCAGGGGAAGTCAGGTGGTATGGTGGGAAGTAAACCCAGCTGGAGCATAGCACTGTAGGAGGGGTGGCAGGGGATGAGCTGGGGCAGGGAGGAGAGAGCTCACTTAGAGTATAGACTACCCCTGAGGGCAACAGGGAAGCCAGCAGAGCTACTGAGTGATATGCTCGGCTCCGTTAGAGAAGACTCCCTCTGGGGCCAGTGGGGCTGCCTCTTTTCCTTTCATCAGACACTGTGAAAACATTCCCTTCAGTGTGTGCGTTTTAATATCACATCTGTCTGTCTGTCTGCTCATTATTTTGTTGCGAGAACAAAATATGCGTGGATCATGAGACTCAGCTTCTGTGAGAAACTCAGGATCTCTGCTCAACCATGGAGCAGGGTGACGAATTCAGGCCTCCAGGCCTATGAGGATGGGATATGAAAGGAGCCCACAGAAGCTGTTCCCATTGGCATGGGCTCTGGAGCTGTCTGAAAGTCCAGAGACACCAGACTTGATCACGGAAAGGCTGTCACTTTGGAGGTTCAAAAGGAAGCATCTCAAAGTGAAGGAAAGCAGAGGAGTCCCCCAGTGAACTCTCTCTTCTCCTTTGATGGGTCCCTTCCCTGGTGTGCTTGAGCCGGCCCCCTGGCTCCCAGCCACTGCTCCAGCCAGCGTCCACACAGCCTCCCAGGAGCCTATAGCCGAGCAAATCAGCCTGGCATATGCTCTTTTCTCAGATCATGGCTCATCCATGCCGAATGGGGGAGGGGAGCTATCCACACAAATCCTAAGATTTATTCTGCTCCGGAAGGGGTGACGGGGCTAGCAGATAAGAATGACACTGGCTTCTATCGTTTCAAATGGTAGGAATTTAAAATGTGACTTCAGGGAAAAGGGAAATTGTAAAAACACAGGCCGTCGTGGGATAACCAGCCCAACAAGGGCCACTGATGTTTCCCCCAGCTAGGCTCCCCATCTTCTCAAAACCCAGCCGCTCTCTAAAGAGGGCAGGGCAGTGAAGAGGTCTTAGGCCAGTTAACAAGGGATGAAACTAAGGCTTGTGATGGGGATATCTCCCCCTAAGATGGGGCGCTGGTGCCCTGGAACTTGGACTTGATCCAGTCCCTGGGAAATAAGAGCAAACACCCTCAAACCTATCTTCCCACCCCACTCCACTCAGAGGGTGGGCTACCTTTGATGATACAGAGGAAAATAGTATCCATGCTCTCTGAGCCTCCACAGCAAGGGTCGGCCTTCTCTCTCTTGGATGCCAAAGAGAGTTGCCCCCGCTTAGTACAGAGCCTCTGGGTCACCTAGTTACGGGCTCTGTAGAAGATAGAGGAACTGATGAGAAGCCAGGAACCATTACCAACCTGTGTCTCTTTGTGGCCTAGCTGGCTTTAGGAAGTAACTTAGCTCTGCCTCCACTGTGCCCTTTCACCCTTTCTGGGCCTCTAGATGACCACAGCACCCTCCTTTCATGGGAACGGAGGGATCAGATTGCTCTTAATGCTTGCCCTCTTCTGTGTGTGTATCCGGAGCAATGGCCTACCACATGTCAGCCTTCACATGGAACCAGGGGACCCTTTGTTGGGGACTGGAACCAGGGAGCTCACTGAATTCTTCCAACATCTCTAAGAAGTGTTTATGATTGTCACCATTCTACAGATGAGGAAACAGAGGTTCAGAGAGGAGAAATCAGTTCCCCAGTTAGTGATTAGGTGAGCCAGCAATTAAATTTATTCTGACTCCAAAAACAATATTTTTCCACCACGATGTCTCAGATTTTCTCATGGGTCTACCCATAACATCAAAGACGAGAGTGGAACAGATAACCCAGTGGATCTTGTTGTGAAGCCCAAAGCACACAAGCCTAAAATTGCGTTAGTCTCTTGATTCACTTTAACAATTCATGCAATACTTCCATTCCACTCTAATTTGCCTGAATTTTTTTAAACGACTATTTTTTAAATGATGTGCCCTAGTCCTTCAAGTGGCTTTGGTCCCCTCAACCCACTATGACATACTCTAGGGAATCATATCCCAGTCTGAGAGTCACAGTGTCTGGCCATACTGTTTCCTCCTGAGACCAGGTCCAGACTCAGGTTTAAGACCAGCTCAGCTTCCCCTAGATAGATGCTTTGGTGTGGGGGTACCATGACCTCACCACTCATGGGTTGATCTCAACTCAAGTTTCTTTCAGCTGGATGCTGGAAGGAACCCATTGGCATATCCTAGGATGATGAGGATATGCTCATCTGCCTTGGTGAAGGCTGAGCCCATATTACCCTAAAGGAAAAGGAGAAGATGTATACAGCCTTTCTGAACAGATTCCTGAATGCTGGGACTTCTAGAAGGTTATACCCTTTGGGTGAAGTCACATGGTTTCTAATGTGGGCAAATCTAAGGACATGCTTCACATGAGGGCCTAGGGTCTGGAAGGCTTCTCACTTTACTTTAATCATACATACATACATAATGGGTTCCTGCAACATGCCAGGGCCCTGGAAGGGGTGCTGCCAGGAAGCACAGATTATTATGGCACAGTTCATCCCTTAGTGAGGCATGCAGTTGGTTGGAAGAGCTTATAGTCTTCAGTTCAAATCACAGCTTGGCCATTCTTAGCTATACAATGTTGGGCCAACCAATTAATGGCAAAAGATGTGAAAAAAGGAGCCTCGGCCATGTAGAAGGCACAGATATGGAGAACTTTGAAAAACAGCAAGGCAAGGTCAAGAAGTTGGGACCCAAAAGAAATATTCAAGGATGCACATGGAATACAGGGCAAAGTGGTCACTTCTGTGGTCCCCAGGACAGGGGACAGGGAGGGCTAGCCAGGACCACTGGGAGCAAAGATGCCACTTTAGACCAAGTTTCAATGTCTTGGAGAAAAGATGATAATTTTCCCTCTGTCTAATCAAATCCTATTTCTTCATCATCTGTTCCCCATTGCTAAACTAGCTCCTGTTGTATGTTCTCCCTAGGATCCACACTTCCTCAGCTTCAGTATGAATCCCTGTTGTGTGCATACAATTATCAGTCTAGTTAGGCTGCTGCAGACAGCAGAAGTGAGGCCCAGGGAGGAATAGCGAGGCACTCACCATGTCATTTCAGCAGGAGTAACTGTCCTACCCAGACCCAGAGATATTGAAGGAGATGATAATTCTCCTACACCTCACTGCCTTAGAACAGAATGAAGAAAACCACCTTCCTTTAGCCTGCACCTAGCCATTCCTGGGCTAGACAGGCCATCAGCACCCCACTAAGTCAGAAGTGATGCCATGGGAAACATGAACCAGCCCAAGAGGAAGATAAGCAGGATGTTAACAGACTGTGCTGGGCTATATCTGTGTCAACCCCAGCTACAGGGCAGATCAGAAGATGAAACTTGAGTCACATAGATGGCCATTTCATCTCAAAGCCCTGACCTGCTTTCCCCACCATCCTACTAGTCAGAGCTCCTTCTCAGCTGATGATGCCAGCTCCAAATCACAGCCCAATAAAACAGGAAAAAGACAAAGTGAATCCAACTAGAGGAGACCAGGTGAGATACATCATTGTTCCTATATTCCCGTGCAAGGGTTCCAATTTGAAGGTTCTCCGTGTATATACAACTGAAAGTGATAAAAATATATGGCATTGGCAGCACCTAGCAAGGATCTGCTTTTGATGTCATATACAGTCTGAGCAGCAGGGAGAGAAGCACATGGCAAAAAGTGGAGGGGACTGCTATACTCATGTCCTCTGACATATATTTCAGAGTTATAGATACGACCCTCAGAAGCACAGCAGAGAGGTCTAAGCCATATTCATGAACAGGAGAAGACTTTCTTCTGGTTTATGGCTAACCAGAGGTAGACTTTTACATACCGCTGGCTGTGCAACTGTCTTGTAGAGACCAAGTCCATCTCTTGCATGCCTCCTGCCCACCCTCAGAAAAGATGGGAAAGGTCATCAGAGTGGCCACATTCACTTCCACATTCACATTCACTCATAAATTTTAGGTCCCCAAGAGGTAGAGTCAGCACCTACAGTGGTAAGACCCCACACCGAGCATCCTAGCTGAGAGCTTGGGGATGATCCATTGGGGCTGATACAAGGGATGTGAGAAGACTCAGGATGAGTCTATAAGAAAGACCCTTTGGGGCTGGATCACCAAGGAACATCCTTCAGAGCTGCTCTAAGTGATGGGATTTAGACTCTGACCCTTGATTGGAATGTTCAGAAAATAAGGGTCCAGGGGCAGTAGAGCATTGGGCAGGAAGGTACTGATATGAAATCCTGGAGCTCAGGGTAATTCATATAATTCATGGTTCCTTGGTGAGTGGAATTCTTAGATTTGGGGGGAGGAAGGGGAATGTGAAATAACCTGCCAATGGTGCACTAATGAGTCCCTGTAAGCATACTTCGGTGCTCTTGGGCTTGTGAATACAAATCCATAGACCTCCTATAGGATGATCTGACAAGCTCTCAGTGCTCACCATACCCCTATCCCTCCCATGGAAGATCAGTGATGGAAGATATTCCTTGGATCAAAGCCCCCAGGGCAGTCTGGAGGCTCAGAGGGCCAAGCAGTATACTCCCAGGTCAAATCAGACTTCCAAAGGGTCAGACATAATGTTAGTGCCCATGTGCCTATATATCATTGGACAAAATTCAAGCATGGTTTGCTAGTCCCAGGTCACTGCTCTGAGTGGAACTAGGATCAATGCATGAAGTTTGATGATTTTAAGGAAGAACTGGCTGTGTGCCAGAGAGTATGAGCTGCCCACCTCAGCAGTGGTCCAACAGAGGCCAGACTTTAAAGGGAAGAAAGAGCATTGAGGAGATGACCTTTCACTCTCTTCCACCCTAGATGGGTGATATGTTATAGAGCTTGGACTGTATTTGAACCCCTTTATTCCTACAAAGCACAAAGCCAAGGCTGTGCTTGGTTTGTGCAGGTTGAAGTCCCCTACTCTCCTGCCCAAGTCTTCCCACCATGCAGGCTGAGATGTGGCTCTGGCCCCATATTCAGGACTTAATCCTGGCTGGTTATCACCAGAAAGTCCAGAAAGAACAGTTGCTTTGCCATAGACCCAATGCCTACCAAGATCTGTGATGAGACCAACCATAGTTCAGGCCCACTGGCCAACAAGGCCATCAGTGACAGCCAGAACTAGCAAAGGTCCAAGCAGGACCCAGAGCAGGGCTTTGCTTAGCACACACATTATCTCCAGAGGTTACTTCTACCCCCCTTCCTACTTGAGGCCTGTTGAAGCAGACTGCAAAAGCAAAAGCACAGTGACTCAGTCGGCACATAATTATAGTCATCCCCAGGGCATCCGTGTCATTGCCAGGTGGATCCTGGTCTAGCCCAGGTTAATTTACGCTAACCCATTTTGGCAGTCAGACTCAAAAGCACTTTTCTACCTTCTGTTTTCACTCTACATCAACTGACCAACAAAAGGCAAAGAAAGAGTCAGGGCTTCTACCCTTGTCTTGGCTCCCGGACACCATCATCGCCCCCTAAGGGCCATCATGGGGTTCCCACTCGACTCTAGGAAGACTGACATCATCACATCCACTGGGCATATGATATTGCATGAGACCAAAGTCTCCACACTGTTTGCAGCCTTCTCCGTGAATCCCAATGGCCTGCACTTGTACAGTTTGGGTGTTTGATAGATAAAGCACGTATGAGAAGAGAAAACAAAATAAATCAACTTTTCCAAAAGCCAGCACTGTGCTGTCAATGTTCTTTTTTTTTTTTTTTCTTTTTCCTTTCCAATTCTAGCTTAAAAAAAGCAGAAGGTAAATAATGTCAGGTCAATGAATATCAGATATATTTTTTGACTGTACATTACAGTGAAGTGTAATCTTTTTACACCTGCAAGTCCATCTTATTTATTCTTGTAAATGTTCCCTGACAATGTTTGTAATATGGCTGTGTTGAAAATCTATACAATAAAGCTGTGACCCTGAGATTCATGTTTTCCTAAGATATTCGCACTGGTGTCTTCCTGGGATTGGGTGAGGGTGAGGGGAAGACAGGAGGAGGGGAAGGAGGAGGAGAAAAACCTAGGGTTTCTTTATGTTCATTTAATCCTCATGTCTACAATGTAGGAAATGTATATTATCCCCTCTTTGCAGATGAGAAAGTTGGAGGTTCATAAATGTTAAGAGTTTTCCCATGAATATACATAAAGAAAAGGTTGACTCTAAAACAGTTTTCCCCCAAGTATGGTCCACAAATTCACTCAGGAAGTTTACTAATAGACAAATTTTTAAGCCCCTACAGAGTCACAGTTTCAAGATCTGCATATTAACAAACTACCTGGATATAGAAGTTAACTACTGGTGCATAATATACCTCCCGAAAATGCAGCGACTTGAAACAACAATCATTTGTGGTGGTCAGCTGGCGTCTGACTACTCTGGGCCAGGCTTGCCTAGGACACCTTGGCTAGGGAAGCTGTGCTCCATGTAGCTCTTATCCTCCCCCTGGCAACAGCGAGCTAGCCTAGGCATACTCTTCTCACGATGATAGCAGGAAAACAACAAAAAAATTCCAATCATGTGAAGTTGCTTTGAGACCTGTCTGAAACATCCCATTAGATAAAGCTGGTTCTGTGGCATCAAGGGACATGGAAATATACTCTACCTTTGACAAAGAATCTGTTTTTCAATGTTCCAATAAATGCTGGCATTAGGTATCACACCAGTGGTGCCAGATGTAGACTTGAACCCTCTCATCTCAGAGTATTGGTCCCTAGAACACCTACATCAGCTCACCTGAGAAACTTCTAAACATGCGAGTCTGATTCAGTCAGTCCAGGATGGGTCTCAGGAATCTGCATGCTTTAACAAGGGCCCCAGGTGATTGTAACACAATGCTGAAGTTAGGCGAGCACTGTTCTAAATGCTGTTGCTGTTAGAGAGGGCCCAAGCACACAAGGAGACAAATCAGTTCCCAAACTGGTGTATGAGGCTACCAGTCTCTGAGTTGGATGCAAAGCTCTCTCCAGGTAAGCAGAAGAAATGGCTAGAACTAATTCTTCCGAGTCGACTGGTTCCTAGGCTTTTTGTGTGTATCCAGCTACAAGCATAAGCCATGGGGCCAGAGCCAGGGTTCACTTATTGTAATTCAGCCTTTGGACCCCTGGGAGTGTTCTTCAACCTGAGGGATCAACATGTGGTACCCATCAGGCCCCACTCCCACCCCCACAAGCCACAGAGCCTAGAGAACATGTGCTTCCCAGCTTGAGTCCTAAGTGGGGAACATGATGGCCAGCCAGCTAGTAATCCTTGTCCCTTTGTCCCTTGTCATGTTACTCTGACTTATTCTTCCTGCATTATTTATTCTTTTGCCACAAATGTAATAGTTGACATTGGAAAAATTAAATGAGAAAGAAGGAAAAATCCCACCTATCTCCTAATAACAAAAGTACTTTGGGGCATATCATTTTCCCCCTTAATGGAAATACCTTTCCAAGAGTTATTTATAAAAGTAGCATATGCCCACTTGAAAGAACTCAATACAAAATTGTTCGAGACATAAGGTAAAACTCACCACTTCTCGAAGGTGCTTATTAATATTTTATGCCATTCCAGACCTTTCTAGGGATATATAAATACATACACACACACACACACACACACACACACACATATACACACATGCTGATAGGCTTCTTTCCACCTAACATTATGTTGTGGACATGCTTATGCATGCTTAACACCATTTCCATGGATATCTGCTTAAATAGCTGTTACCTTTCTTGACACCCTCCAGTACTCCTACAACCTGAAGGTAATCTGATTTGAGTATGTCAAGACTCAGGTGGACTCATAATGACGTCTTTGAGTTGTCATTAACAGTGAGGGACACAGACCCCTGTGTATGCCAACCTGGAGACTGGCCATGGTGACACAATCCTTTTTACATAGCTGCTAGCTGCCCAGGTGACTTCTGGCTTGGCCCTCCTTTCTGGCTGGACCAGGAGTGTGGTTCTACATCAAACCTCAAAGCACCTTGGTCAGGCTCTGATGGGTAGCTCTAGTTTGGCTTAAGATCTTCCTCTAACCCAGGTATTCAAGCTGGACTCCAGGGGGCCTAAAAGCCCTCAGACCCTTAAGAACATGGCACAATGTCACTGACATGCCATGCAAGAGGCAAGAAGGAAGATTTGATTTTCTCTGGAAAGTCTGGGTTAGTAAGGAGAAAGGGATCAGGAGAAGTGCAGAAGCAGCTGGTGAGATAGGGAAAGGAAGCTGTTCTTGGTTAATTTTAGGAAATTCTTGGGATCCCTGGGTGGCGCAGCGGTTTGGCGCCTGCCTTTGGCCCAGGGCGCGATCCTGGAGACCCGGGATCAAGTCCCATGTCGGGCTCCCAGTGAATGGAGCCTGCTTCTCCCTCTGCCTCTCTCTCTGTGTGTGTGACTATCATAAATAAATAAAAATTTAAAAAAATTTTTTAGGAAATTCTTGACCATTAAGAAATGCAATTAGACTCCACAAGGGCTCGGCATAAGAAACTTTCTCTTGAAACATAGCAAAGGGACTGAACCTGAAATCTCCATTAGCATGCAGTAGAGATCCAGCACCCACAGAGAGAGGACACCCACACACTGATCACTGGAGACAGAAGCATGGCAATAAACCCATGGAAATTGGAAGAAACTGAGGAGGATGTCAGTTTCCACAGTCCATGGATTAGGCATTGGAACAAAGTTAAAATAATTATTCAAGGACATCCAGAGTGCGTGAAAGGAAAGAGAAACATATGGAGAAAAATAGATGCATAGACAGGGAAAATAAATGGAATGTACAAATGAATGACTATATCAGTATATTAACAGCAATTATCTCTCATCATAGAGAACATGAGTAATTTTTGTCCTTTACATGTTCTATATTTTCTAAATTTTATATATTATTCTTACATCTTAAAAAAAACCCAATTATATAAAAATATGGGGAGAGCAGAACATAGGAAAATGAAAGCAGGATAGACAAGATGATACCAGGAATGGGATCATACTCAAAAGACTTGCCATACATCAAAAACTTGGCACTGCCCAACCACCCAAGGAGGAGGACACAGTCGATTAACTTAATGTCCAAAAGGGAAAAATAAACCAGTTGCTCAGCATAAATAAAAGTATTCCTGCAACAGAGGCCAGAAGTAATTTTTTTCCATGAGTCCCCTTAATAAAAAGAAGGGCTTCAACAACATCCTTAACAGAATGCAACATTTCCCTATCTGAAGGCTGATAGTCTCTTGCCATGGAACAAGTTGGTAAAAGCTCTTTACTGGAGGACCAAATTGAAGGGGCCCAACTACAAAGTTCTCTGCAAGTCAACCTGAGCCAGGTATAGGTATTAACATCTCCTTTTGAGTGATGGGGACCGTAACACCTATATGTGCCCAGATAGAAGGGTTTATCCCTCTGTGGGGTGAGATGGGGCGGGGCAGGGCCAAAAAACCATGCTCATCTCAGGCTCTGACCATGGCTGACTCCATCTGATCCTACAAATACCTCTAAAATACCTGTACATTCATAAAAGCTGGAAACTTAGTTGGCAAGCTGCTGAGTGAATCTGGGAGGAGTTTCCTCTGATTATGAGACACAAGGAGCTGAAACGAGAATCATAATCAGTGGTTGGTGCTGAATCATGGTTTGCTACCTAAACCATGTGAAAGAGCCTCAAAGAAGATAAAGCAGTTCATCCCTCCAGATGGTCTGCACTCACTCAGAAAATTGGCCAATCGTCCATTTCTATCTCCTGGGAGATTAAATGACATTAATAAAAAACCTCTGTGGGAGGGGGAATGGCAGGGAGAAACTTGCAGAAATGCATGCTGAGGATTTGTGCTTTCATGCCCCCAATCTGTTCAGAGCTGCCCAGAGGGAGGCTGGGAGAGGAGAGCGTGCTCTCATCTGAATATGCAGGAGACTGGGTAGAGCAGATGCCTACTGTATCACTTCAAATATCCTCAACATCACCTGTGATCTCCTCCATGGCTGTTGTGAGCAAGCAGCCTTCTGCAGATTCCGCACAGGGGCAGCCACGGTGCCTCCCCTCAGCCCTGCTCTTCACCTTTTGCTTCTGCCCCACAGCTTCTGATGTCATGCTCTAGGATGCCCACAGGAACCCACTTAGCAGTCATGTGTGTGCCACCCAAAAATGTGGGGGAGTTAACCATCCCCCCAACCCGTCATCATCATGGGGCAAACTTTGACCAATAGGAGACTGGAGCAACAAATTCTTTCTCCTTTCTTGCCTCTGAAAGCAGTTCTGAACTGTATTTCGTGTAACTTTTCAAATGGTTCTAGAACAAGCAAACAGACCCTTGTAGGAGTAGCCAACTCTATAATACAACTTTGTTATTGCCTCTCCTTCCCTCCTTCTCTGATTTACGTCTCCTACTCTTATTGCTTTTTGGAATCATATCCCCAAATAAAACATTATCTTAGGCTTGGCTTTGAGGAGGGTACTAACTGGGAAATTGGGCTAAGCTATGCACAGTACCCCCACCCTCCAGCTGCTAATATGAAATGGGACCCTGCCAACACACATAGAAGGCTTCCAGCTGTCCTATTAAGTTTTTGATCCAGAGACAAAAATGGACTTGGTGTGAAATGATTCATATGGGAGAATTTATAGTCATGTCCTAGGCTCATCCTATATGTCATGGTAATTTGCTACTGAGATTTGGGAACAGGAGTCCTGCCTTCCCATATTTTTGCTGAAAATAGTAAGCCTGCCCAATAGACAGTAAGAAGGACCATAAGTCGTGCCAAGGAAACCCTACTGTGAGCACTAGCATAATGGAGTGGTTAGCCAATGGGGCAGGGGAATATCTGTCCACAGAACAAGGAACTTGCACCAATACCTCCTCCCAGCCTGCCCCTGACAGGACAGGACATGTAGGTAGCTAGCTCCTAATGGAGGAAATTGTGCCAGGAAAAGGTGGAAAGGAGAAGGGAGTGTCCAGTCAACACTAAACACAGATACAAGCCTCTTCAGGGCTGATGAAGCTCCTATACTGAGTGCCCCAGCTCTGGCTAAGCCCCCTGCCCTCACAATCTGTCAGATTCTCAGCTGGCAGAGAAAAATAACCATATCTCACCTCCTTCCCCTTCCCTCTTCTTCCCCCACCGTGTTTTCTGGCAGCTCCCAACTCTGAGCAAGCTCAGAACTCCACTTATAAGGATGAATAAACAGGAAAACATCACCAGACACATGAAAAGATGCAAGAGTTCAAAGCCACAGTTCACTTTGAGAAATCAGAGAAAGTGTCCATGAAATCAAGGTTCTTGCCAGGGATAGGAAGACATTGTACAATGAATACAAATGCAGAAAAACACTAGATTTCATAACTGAGTCCAAGAAATTTTCTTTGTTGTATCCAACAAAACAAATTGCTGACAATGCTCACCAAAATAAAACACAAATATTCAAAATTTGGAAATTCAGGGAATAGAAAAGGGATATTATAGTGAAAAGGGAAATTATACACTACAAAAGGATATTATGAACAACTGTGGAGACTAATTTTAAAATCTTGATCAAATGGATCATTTTGGAAAAGTATGAATGTTACCAAAATTGGCTCAAGAAATAGAAATGCTGAGTAGATCAGTTATCAGAAAAAAAAATGTTTACACTGTTAATTTTTCCCTAAAAGATACAAGAACAAATAGTTTTATGAGTGCACTTGTTCAAGCTTTCTAACAAAACTGTAATTCTTGTGCCGTATGTACTATTCTAGAACAATGCAAATGAAGGAAAGCCTCCCAACTTATATTATGAATATTATGAAGCTAAAATGGCATAGATACCAAATCTGAAAAAGTACACATACACACACACCCCTAAAACTTTTAGACCAGTCACATGTATAAATGCAAAGATTTTTACCAAATTTTATAGTTAGCTGCTTTTTAAAAATAATATGCCACACCCAAGTAGCCTGTGTGCCAGGAATCCAAGAATAATTCAGTATTAGGAAGTCTATAGATTGAAAAAGACAGGCATATAATCATCTTAATAAATACTGAAAAAACATTTGTCAAAATTTAGTATCAGTTTCTGATCAAATATGAAAGTCTCAGTAAGCTAGTAATTATAAGACAGTTTTTTAGCACAGGAAGATAAAATAATGAGTGGTTGGCATTACTAGAATTTACCTATATCTACTTCTCCTTACCATCCAGACATAAAGGAAGATTACACCTTCCTACTCTCCTTGAAATTAGTGGGGTTGTGTGACAAATCCTGGCCAATCAGCTTGAGCAGAATTGATATGTATCAATTCTATGCCAAAGTATCTAATTGTTGGTAATAGACTCTATAGCATTTTCTTCCCTACCTCATCAGTCAAGGAGGTCCAATGATCCAGATGATGCAGCTATCCCCCATCAGCCCAGATCACTAAATCACAAGGAGGACAGTTGCTCCTGGGGGTTACTTGGACTTGGAGAGATTTGTGGTACTTAGCAAGCAAGTGTCTGGAGTTCTATATGACTATAAAATGCCTAATAGTCAATGTATTCAATAATAGAAAAAAAGGTAAGTATACTTCTATTAAATCATAAATGCCTACATCATTGCTATTATCTAATTTTTTGGCTGATGTCAATGCAGCGAATGCAATTAGGCAAGCAAAAAGAGAGATTACTACTAAGGTTACATTACTGTACAAAAAATTCACCCAAAACAACCATTTTTATTTTGTTTATGATTCCCAGGTCAGGGATTCAGGGAGGGGTCATCTGGTCAGTTCTTGTTTAGGATTTCTCCTATCAGTACAATCAGATGTCGGTTAGGGTTATAGTCATCTTAAGCCTTCACTGGGTGGGATGTTCCAGATGGCTCATATACTTGGCTACTGTTGATACTGGCTGTTGGCTAGGAGATCAGTTGGGCTATCAACTAACATGTCTACATGGGCCTCTACAGCACGGTAGTCTCAGGACCATCAGACTCATGGTCTAGCCCCTGCCTTCACCCAGAGGAATATCCCACGATTTCTGGTGGAAACTAAGTGACCCTTTCTGTCCTGACCTTCAAAGTTATACCACATCACTTATGTTGGATTCTACTGGTTGTAAGGGATTCACTGAGATCAATCCTTATTCAAAGGAAGAGGACATCATCCTCATTATAAAAGGAGTATCAAATAATTTGCATACATGTTTTTAAATTGCCACAATTACTTTGTAAATGAAGGCTCAAAATTATCGTAACCAGTAGTATATGCCTAGTAACCCCAAACTTAATAAGAATAATAAAAATATTCATCAGAGGTACAGTTACAGAATAAGTATGCAGGATAAATGGTTTCCCTATTCATAGTTGCAGAATGAAGTAATGAATTAATTCATTGATATATCATAAATTATATGTTAGGAAACATAATGAGAAAGAAATATTGTAATCACAATAGTAGCACGAAGTATTAGAAACCAAGGAATCAACTAAAAATGTGGAGGACTCACATAAAGAACACTAAAGAATCCTATCTCAAGACCTTTAAGAAGACAATAATAAATGAAGAGATATACAGAGGAAAAGAATAATTATAGTTAAAATGCCAATTCTAGCAAAATTAAAAGAATAAATTTAATTCAATTTCAGTCAAAATCCAAATGAGTCTTTTACTAGGTAGGTAACACGAAAAAATTAATATTAAAGCTTATCTGAAAAAAATTAACACACAAGAATAACCAATTTAAATGAGCTGCAGTAATTAAAACTATGTATTACGAGTAGAAGAATACATCTAATCAATTCCTTGGGACTTCTTGTCACACAAGATATTAGGAAGACAAATTTCATATCTGTTAAGATACAATTTGAATAAAAGTGGTTTGATATTATCAAGTACCATTGATCAAAGGCAAGAGCAAATGAGAGGGAAAACCTCTCTGACAAAACACCAAAGCAGAGTGTTGTCTTTTGGGTTTAGTTCAATTCAATGCATATTATTGTATTTAGGACATCCATTTATGTGAATGTCGAAGACCTAAGTGTTCACATTATTCCTTTGCTTAATTTTTAATTACACAAATAACACACAAAGCCATTCTCCTGGTAAAATAATCAGAACCTTACCAATGAAGTTAGGCCCTCCTTGGCCACCAGCCCCAATCCACAGCCCCCAATGCGCTCGCCCCCAGTAGAAAAGGAAAAGCCTTTGATCCACCTTACTAACTTTGGTGCAATGTCTCCAACGATAAGGGCAAATGGGCTTCAAGGCACGACTCCAAGAAAAAGAAATGGCTTTACCTAGTTGAGAACATCTCACCTGAAAATAGAAGTAAGCAGAAAGGGACCAACTTTAATATATTGACTCCTGGGCTGGAATGATGGGCAAAGTTTCCCCCAGGGTTTATGCCATGTTCCACAATTCAGCTCCAGCAGGTTGTGTGCAAAATAAGTAGTTGTGTGAGAAATTTTCCTTGGAGGTGAATACATCTGTCTTTTTAAGATTGGCCTTGGAGAGCAATCAGCCATCACTAATGGCTCCAAGTAGGGCCCCAAGGGACACCCAGATAGCTCTGGCATCCAGTTCCCCAGAGATAATGAATTCTGCCCTGAGGTTATGGAATAAGTGCAAGCTAAAAGATCCTCAGAGGCACCATATGTCCAAACAGACTGTGGGTGCCTTTGGAGGGGAAATGAGCTAAGGCAATTCATGTCCTGCTTGTCAGAACCAAAAAGATAGAAAGTCCTGGTCACTAGAGCCAAAAAAAGCCATATGATATATACAGAAAGGAAAATGTTGGCCAATTTTCTCTTATCTATGCCACTGGAGAAATACAATATCTGAAACCATGAATATGACCAAATAAATATTATAAAATCTAGACCTTTTGAAAAAAATTAATATTAAAATCTTTTAAATCCAAAACACCTGGATTTATGCCTTTATAATCCCAAATAAGTCCAGAAGAAATGCCCTGTGTCTAAGGAGTATACTCCAGATTGCTCACTGAATCTGAAGAAGCAGGCCTTGTTACTTATAAAAGTCTTAAATCCCCAAGAAGCACTTCATCTAGACTCTTACAAGCCCAGCTAATTGGTCCAAAGTCATACAATGTTTACCAGTTTCTGAAGCAAATAAAAAGGTTGTAGATTTTTATGCTGAAGTGAGGATTATTGGAGAATCAGCCAACTAGAAAAAGAATTCCCAGTAATGGTAGTGTAGGCCAAAGGCAAAAGGAGGGCCTATGAGTTCACATACTCCATCAAGAAAACACAGAAAAGGAGTGTGCAGGGAAGATGGCAATGGAGTAGGAAGACCCTAGACTTGCTTGATGCCATGAATACAATTAAACAACTATCAAATCATCCCAAAGACTCCAGAAATAGATCTAAAGACTAGCAGAACAAATTCCACAACTAAAGGTAGAGAAGAGGCCACATCAAAGAAGGTAGAAAGCACAGAGATGCAGCTTGGGAGAGAAATGGATCATGGCTGCTGTGGTAGGGAGGGAGCTGCTGTCACAGAAAAGGGTGGGAGACAGATTAGCACACAGGGGAGCTCAGGGGCAGAACAAATAAATCCCCATAACAATTGGCTTGGAAAGCAAGAGAACCTGAATTCTTAAGTTCTTCCAACCAATGGAGCTTAAAGCCTGGAGTTTTAAAGGTCAGGAGGCTTGGCTGGGATAGAGCCCAGAGGCACTGCACTGCTCTTGGAGAAAAGGCAAGCAAACGACCCATAAGACACAACACATGAAGGGAAATCACAACACATGAAAGAAAGAAAGACAAGAAAGGATCAGAGAAAATCTTCAGAAAAAACTACAAAACAAGTAATAAAGTGGCAATAAACACGCATCTATCTATGGTTACCTAAACTGCAAATGGACAAAATACTCCAATCAAAAGACACAGGGTGACAGAATGAATAAAAAACAAGACCCATCTATATGCCACCTATAAAACACTTATTATAGACCTAAAGACACCTGCAGATTGAAAGTGAATGATTGGAGAAACATCTGTCATGCTAATGGATGTCAAAAGAAAGCAGGAGTAGCAATGATTATATTGGAAAAACTAGACTTTATTTTTTTAAGAGTCATTTATTTATTTTAGAGGGAGCACACATTAATGGGGGAGGGGCAGAGGGAGAGAGAGAGAATCTCAAGCAGACTCCATGCTAAGTGCAGAGCCTAACCCAGGGCTTGATTCCACAACCCTGAGATCATGACCTGAGCCAAAGTCAGATGTTTAACCAACTGAGCCATCCAGGCACTCCTGGATAAAACAGACTTTAAAACAAAGACCATAATAAGAGACAAAGGAGGACACATATAATAATAAAGGGGACAATCCAACAAGAAGAGATAACAAATCTAAATATTTATGGACCCAACATGGGAGCACCAAAATAACTTAAAACAGTTCAGAAAAAGACATAGAAGAATTAATTGATAACCTTGCAATAATAGCAGGGGACTTTAACATCCCCACTTACCCCATAATCACCCCATAATCAATGCACAGATCATCCAAACAGAAAATGAACAAGGAAACAGTGGGTTTGAATGACATCCTAGACCAGATGGGTCTAACAGATATATTCAGAATGTTTCATTCTGAAACAGCAGAATATACATTGTTTACAAAGTATATATGGAACATTCTCCAGAGATCACCTATTCACCCACAAAACAAGCCCCAACAAATTCAAAATGATCCAAGTCATACCATGCATCTTTTCTGAGCACAGTGCTGTGAAACTAAAAATCAACCATAAGTAAAAATCTGGAAAGATCACAAACGCATGAGGTTGAATACCATGCTACTAAATGATGAATGGGTCAACCAGTAAATCAAAGAAGAAATCAAAAATATATGGAAACAAACAAAAATGAAAACATAATGGTCCAAAAGCTTTGGGATGCAATGAAAGTGGTTCTAAGAGGGAAGCTTATAGCAATATAGGCCTACCTCAAGAAATAAGAAAAATCTCAAATAAACAACCTAACTCATACCTAAAGGAGCTAGAGAAAGAACTGCAAACAAAACCTAAAACCAGCAGAAGGAAGGAAATAATAAAGATTAGAACAAAAATAAATGATACAAAAACTAAAAAAGAAAAACAAAACAAAACAAAACAAACAAAAATAGGACCAATGAGATACCACCTCACACCAGTGAGAATGGGGAAAATTAACAAGGCAGGAAACCACAAATGTTGGAGAGGATGTGGAGAAAGGGGAACACTTCTGCACTGTTGGTGGGAATGTAAACTGGTGCAGCCACTCTGGAAAACTGTGTGGAGGTTCCTCAAAGAGTTAAAAATAGACCTGCCCTACAAACCAACAATTGCACTGCTGGGGATTTACCCCAAAGATACAGATGCAATGAAATGCTGGGACACCTGCACCCCGATGTTTCTAGCAGCAATGTCCACAATAGCCAAACTGTGGAAGGAGCCTCGGTGTCCATCGAAAGATGAATGGAGAAAGATGATGTGGTTTATGTATACAATGAAATATTCCTCAGCCATTAGAAACGACAAATACCCACCATTTGCTTCAACGTGGATGGAACTGGAGGGTATTATGCTGAGTGAAATAAGTCAATCGGAGAAGGACAAACATTATATGGTCTCATTCATTTGGGGAATATAAAAAATAGTGAAAGGGAATATAAAGGAAGGGAAAAGAAATGTTGGGAAATATCAGGAAGGGAGACAGAACATAAAGACTCCTAACTGTGGGAAACGAACTAGGGGTGGTGGATGGGAGGAGGGCGGGGAGGTGGAGGGGAATGGGTGACGGGCACTGAGGCGGACACTTGACGGGATGAGCACTGGGTGTTTTTCTGTATGTTGGTAAATTGAACACCAATAAAAATTAATTTACAAAAAATAGTGAAAGGGAATAAAGGGGAAAGGAGAAAAAATGAGTGGGAAATATCAGAAAGGGAGACAGAACATGAGAGACTCCTAACTGTGGGAAACGAACTAGGGGTGGTAGAAGGGGAGGTCGATGGGGGGTGGGGGTGACTGGGTGACGGGCACTGAGGGGGGCACTTGATTGGATGAGCACTGGGTGTTATTCTATGTGTTGGCAAATTGAACACTAATAAAAAATAAATTTATAAAAAAAAAAAAGAAAGAAAGAAACCAGAAGCTGGTTCTTTGAAAAAAAATAAAATTGATAAACCTCTAGCCAGACTAAACAAACAAAAAAAAAGGACTCAAATAAAATCATAAATGAGCAAGGAGAAATAACAACCAACACTACAGAAATACAGTGTTAAGAGAATATAATGAAAAACTATACCCCGACAACATGAACAAATGGATAAATTCCTAGAAACATAGAAACTACCAAAACTGAAACAGGAAGAAACAGAAAATTTGAACAGACCAATAACCAGCAAAGACACTGAATCAGTTATCCAAAAAAAATACTCCCAACAAACAAAAGTCCAGGACCAGATGATTTTACAGACAAATTCTATCGAATATTTCAAGAAGAGTTAATACCTATTCTTCTCAAACTATTCCAAAAAATAGAAGAGGAAGGAAAACTTCCAAATTCATTCTATCAAGCATTAACCTGATACCAAAAGCAAATAAAGACATCACCAAAAAAAAGAACTACAGACCAATATCTCTGATGAACATAGATGCAAAAATCTTCAACAAAATCCTAGCAAACTAAATCCACCAATACATTAAAAAAAAAAATCACTCACCATGAACAAGTGGGATTTATTCCTGGGTTGTGAAGGCGGTTCAGTATTCGCAAATCAAGCAACATGATTCATCACATCAATAAGAGAAAGGATAAGAACCATATGATCATTTCAATAGACACCGAAAAAGCATTTGACAAAGTACAATGTCCATTCATGATAAAAACCCTCAACAAAGTATATTTAGATGGAACATAGCTCAACATAATAAAGGCCTTATACGAAAAACCCACAGCAAAATCATCCTCAATGGGAAAAAACTAAGAGCTTTTGCCCTAAGGTCGGGAACAAGACAAGGATGTCCACTCTCACCCCTTTTATTCAGCATAGTACTGGAAGTCCTAGCCATAGCAATCAGACCACAAAAACAAATAAAAGGCATCCAAATCTGTAAGGAAGAAGTAAAACTTTCACTATTTGCAGATGGCATGATACTATATATAGAAAACCCAAAAACTCCACCAAAACCCAGCTACAACTGATAAACAAATTCATTAAAGTTACAGGATACAAAATCAACTTACAGAAATCTCTTGCATTTCTACACACAATGATGAAGCAGCATAAAGAGAAATTAAGGAAACAATATTCCATTTACAACTGCACACAAAATAATAAGATACCTAGGAATGAGCCTAACCAAAGAGATGAAAGACATGTCCTCTGAAAACTGTAAAACACTCATGAAAGAAATTAAAGATGACACAAAAAAAGGGAAAGGCATTCTGTGCTCATGGATTGGAAAAACAAATATCATTAAAATGACTATACTACTCAAAGCAATGTACACATTTAATGCAATCTCTAAAGCAATATACACATTTAACGCAATCCCTATCAAAACACCAACACCAGTTTTCAGAGAACTAGAACAAATAATCCTAAAATTTGTATGAAACCATAAAAGACTTTGAATAACCAAAAGTAATCTTGAAAAAAAGCAAAGCTGGAAGATCACAATTTCAGATTCAAGTTATATTACAGAGCTGTAGTAATCAAACAGTATAGAAAACGGTATGGTACTAGTACAGAAATAGACATATAGATCAATGAAACAGAAGGGAAAATCCAGAAATAAACCCACAACTCTAAGGTCAATTAACTGTTGACAAAGCAGGAAAGAATATCCAGTGGCAGTCTCTTCAACAAATGGTGTTAGGAAAACTGGACAGCCACCTCTAGAAGAATGAAACTAGACCACTTTCTTAAGCCACAGGCAAAAATAAATTCAAAATAGATGAAAGACTTAAGCATGACACCTGAAACCATAAAAACCCTAGGAAAGAGCACAGGCAATAATTTCACTGACATTGTCCCTAGCAACTTTTTTCCAGATAGGTGCCCTGAGGCAAAGGAAATGAAAGCAAAAAGAAACTATTGGGACTACATCAAAATACAAAGCCTCCTCACAGCAAAGGCAACAATCAAAAGAACTAAAGAGCAACCTATAAAATGGGAGAAGATATTTGCAAATGACAGATGCAAAAAAGGGTAGTATCCAAAATATATAAATACTTATGAAGCTCAACACCCCAAAACAAATAATTCAATTAAAAAATAGGCAGAAGGCATGAATAGAGTTTTTCTTTCCAAAGAAGACATCCAGATGGCTACCAGACACATGAAAAGATGCTCATCATCACTCATCATCAGGGAAATACAAATCAAAACAACAATGAGATATCACCTCACACCTGTCAGAATGGTTAAAATCCAAAACACAAGAACAACAGGTGTTGGCGAGGATGTGGAGAAAGGGGAAACCGTAGGCACTGTTGGATAGAAGGCAAAGTGGTGCAGCCGCTGTGGAAAACATGGAAGTTCCTCAAAAAGTTAAAAATAGAACTAGCCTATGATCCAGTAATTACTGGGTATTTACCCAAAGAATACAAAAACACTAATTCAAAGGGATATGTGCACCCCTATGTGTATAGCAGCATTATTTACAATTGCCAAGATATGGAAGCAGCACAAGTGTCCACCAATTGATGAATGGATAAAGAAGTTGTGGCGAAGATATACAATGGAATATTATTCAGCCATTAAAAGAATGAAATCATGTCATTTGCAATGACATGGATGGAGCTAGAGAGTATAATGCTAAGTGAAATAAGCCAGTCAGAGCAAGACAAATACCATTTGATTTCACTCATATGTGAGATTTAAGAATCAAAACAAATAAGCAAAGGAGAAAAAATAAGAGAAAGAAAGAGAAAAGCAAGAAACAGACTCTTAATTATAGAGAATAATCTGATGGTTACCAGAGGGGAAGGAGGCAGGTATGGGTGAAATAAGTAATGGAGATTAAGGAGGGCACTTGTGACTAAAATATAAGCGTTTAAAAAAGACAGAAAGAAAAGATAGGAGAGAAGCATCTCTCTGGGGCTGGGCAAGACCTCATTCAGTTGTGGGATCATAGGTCACATTTGTGTGACAGAAATACAATTCTTAGAGTTTATCAAGGACAAGGGGAAGGATGAGATACACAAGATATGGGGCATACTGTCATTATGGTCTCACTCTGCAAGCTGATAAAAATCCCTCTGCAGAGATACCACCTGCAAGCTTCCCAGAAAGGCATCTATCAACCTTTAGAAAGATGGATCTAGAGCAGAGAATCCCAATCCTGATTTTTTCCTGATGCTCCAAGAGCTTTCCCAGGAGGACTTCAGGTCCCTACTCTTCAGGGGAATAAACTTCCTTCTTTTCAGATTTTAGGATTCTCAACCAGCCCACATTGCTTTATATGTTCCTGACAGGGATCCCTGGGTGGCGCAGCGGTTTGGTGCCTGCCTTTGGCCCAGGGCGCAATCCTGGAGATCGTGGGATCGAATCCCACGTCGGGCTCCCGGTGCATGGAGCCTGCTTCTCCCTCTGCCTGTGTCTCTGCCTCTCTCTCTATCTCTCTGTGACTATCATAAATAAATAAAAATTAAAAAAAAAAACTTTATATGTTCCTGACAAATGCAGTTGACCTCCCAGCTGACTGCATTAAAAAAAAAATCATAGTTTGCCCCTCTTTGTAGGGCTTCTGCTTAATAATTCCCACTAAGGGAAGGGAGTAAAGGGATCCACACAGCAAGGGGGGTCTTAACACCTGGTAAGGTGGGGGGTGGGTAACTCAGGAGGAAGTCTTAGGAGCTGGGTAGTGCCACCTAGCTGTGGGTACCTGTAGGAAAGGTCATCACCATCTGGCTCTTCACAGCACTGGGTTGGGATACCTCCCTCCACAAGACCTCTGTTAGCCAACCCCCCTGGGTTGTGGCTTACTACTGGCATGGCTTGTTTATTCCAAAAGGCAAAATTACACGTGT
Organism: Vulpes lagopus; assembly: GCF_018345385.1. Lineage (NCBI taxonomy): Eukaryota > Metazoa > Chordata > Mammalia > Carnivora > Canidae > Vulpes > Vulpes lagopus. The sequence continues at coordinate 17,830,961 of NC_054841.1, forward strand.
CAGAGACTGGAGTTAAAACATACAACACCTTACGTCAGGCCTGGAGGAAATGTCAGTGCTAACAGCTCTCTGACAACTGAGGCATACAGGTGCAGGGGAGAGTCAAAGCCCTGGGGAGGCTGACTGTGAATCCCATAAGCATCCCAGGGTGAGATTTTTGAAATAACTAGAAGACTTACTTATCCAAGGGGACCCAAGGAGGCAGCTACAGAAGTAGCTGGATTGGGAAGGATGGTGGCCTCTAGATCTCCCAGATGTGGGTAGGGTTTCTCGCTCCTACTGTCCCTGCGAAACTACTTCTTATTGATTGTTACAAAGATAAAGCAAAATCAATGAGCAGCATAAAAGAACAAGAAGTGATAAAATTTTAAATTGAGAGTAAAGTAAGATATAATAAACAGGAATAAAACACATGATCCCTGTAGGAAGATTAAGCTGTCAACACATAAAAATGAGACTTAAAAGTAACGTTCATTTCATATTTTAACAAAACTAAAATCTACTGGCAGAGATGGTGGTGGTCACCAAACTGTTCTTGCATTTCCCAGGATCCTTCATAAGTGTATTTGAGCCCATTGTGACTAATCTGAGGGGCAATAGCCCCTCACTTTCAAAGTATGCATCACTTTCAAAGTATGAGCTATTTGGGAGGCTCTGAAAACCATTTGTGGTTTTGTTTCACATGATGAGGGGAATCAGGATCACTGACTCTAAAACAGAGGGCTCTGGAGATTTACCGAACAACCCCCCTCAGACTCTGAGTGGGCGAAAAACAGGCCTTTGTCAGATTAAGCCATTGAGTTTTGGAGGTTTGTTACTACAGCATGTCTTGAGTAACGTAAGTGCTTAAAATTCTCTCACTTAATCCTCCTTATCACCATATAATGGAGGCACCATTATAATCCCCATTAAGGGGAGAGAGGCAGAGAAAAATGTGGTAACTTTTTTCAGGTCTCATATTTAGTAAGTGGCAGACCTGGGATTCAAGTCCAGGTAGCTTTGTTCTAAACCACTATGCCAGGCTGGTTCTAACAGAGGCATCTCAAAGGAAAATGCAGGAACCTCATGACCAAGCACCTTCTACAGAAGATTTGGGGATGTTGAAACAAGGCAGAGTAGGAGAGTAAGAAGGCAAGGCAGCCCTAGAAAGGAAAACTAAAGATTAATCCCTTCTTCCCATCCCTGTGGGATAAACTGGCCAATCCCCATGTGATAAAGCAAAGGCAGTGTGGACCCATGGAGGCCACTTCTGAACTCCGGCCTTTCAAATCAGGTCTTCTCTTTTTCAAGGTCCAGAAAGACCCTCACACTCAAGAGTCAGGAAACCTGGATTCTAGTACCAAGTCTACCAATAAAACGCTGTATAACTTGAACAGTTGCTTAATGTCTTTTTGGACCTCCATTACTCCATCTAAAATTTGGGAATGATGGTTTCCATCTCATCAGGTTGTAGGAAGTTCCAAACAAGCCATACATGCAGTGATGCTTTGGGAAGCTGTCAAATGCTTGGCAAATGTAAATAATCACTTTTATTAGACCATCAGAGTTAAGGAGATGGCAAGCCCCCCCCCCATATCATATTCCCCATTTCATTGGGATAACTGAGGTCTTTGCAAGTTGCCCAAGAATAAAAAGGATCACCGGGGTTATGGATGCTCCCTAATATAATAATATCAGTAATAACAAAAGGACACAGAAAGAACCAGGTAGGTGCTAGGACCCCAGGCCTTTAGCATCTAAATATCATTTTTCTGGGCAGCCCAGGTGGCTCAGCAATTTAGTGCCACCTTCAGCCCAGGGCATGATCCTGAGGATCTGGGTTCGAGTTCCATGTCAGGCTTCCTGCTTGAAGCCTGCTTCTCCCTCTGCCTGTGTCTCTGCTTCTGTGTGCGTGTGTGTGTGTGTCTCATGAATAAATAAAATCTTAAATATATGTATATATTTAAGATATATATATATGTGTGTGTGTGTATATATATATATATATAATTTTTCTCATGGTTAGGATCTAAAAGTTTCCATTTGCTTTCTTTGTGTGGTTGTAGCTCTGAGGGCAAGATATGGCATAGCGACTCAGAGACTTTGAGCCAGACACATCTAAGCTCAGATCTGAGCCTGTGGTGGTCCCCAGGTCTCATCCTCTCTTCAGTGATGCTGGAACTATGATGTCCAACCACATGAGGTTGCTATTTCTGTAGATCAAAATGACTAGATATCACAGTTTCATGATTCAACCTCATAAAATATGGTGCTGCATATCAGGTACCTCCAGTTCTTCTCCTACCCTTGACCCTGACCCTGATGCCTGGACCACCTTCAGACATCTCATGCACCTTTTCCCTTAGACTGAGTGTCTCCTATGAGGCTCCTTGGTCTTTATGAAAGAGACTCCTGTTGGCTATTCTCCAAAGATACTTAGACACACCAACACCCTTAGACTAAACACTTTCCCATCCCCCTTTGATTTTACTGCATTCACACACAGCCAGGGGAAGAAGGCAGAGCAGAGACCTGTCCTATGTGGTGGAAAGGGCCAGCAAATCAGGAACCCAGGGCTCAGCTTTTGTCTTGCTCTGTGGTCTGAGGCAACTCCATCTCCTCCTCGGGCCCTCAGAGTCCTCATCACCCAAGAGACAAGGCCACAGGATGAGATGAGCAGCTTCCACTGCTCACTGTCCAGCAGAATCACTTGGGAAGCTTTTCTCAAATGCAGGTGCTCGGATCCCCTCCAGTGGTTCATTTTTCATAGGTCTGGGTAACAGTATTTTTAAAACCTGCACCAGATGATCATAGCGTGTAGCCAGGTTGAAAACCACTTGACTGGATGACCCAAAGGCCCCAT